>NC_138764.1:83006612-87806612 GCF_965113315.1 Podarcis vaucheri | reverse complement strand
TCAGGTGAGATTCAAGTCACCTATAGCACCGGCAAATTCAGGTTGCTCAGTGAGTTGAACCGGAGCTCTCGCTCAACAAACCCACTTCCCTGAAAGACTGGCCTTCTTACAGGAAGGAAAGCGAGAGGGGAATGCACTGGAAATGTACTGGGTTACCCCTTGCTTTGACCAAGCATCATCTAACCTCTCCACAAACAAATCAGAATGAAAGCACATTCTTTCTTTTTTTAAAATATTTTTTATTAAATTTTCCATTTTAACAATCCAATCAAATCACATTAAGTATTCCAGATTATACAAATACATATCATATAGTCCAAATATTCTGCCTAATTATAAATTTTTGTTGGGGCTTCCCATACTTCAAGTTCAGTGGGGTTCTAATCATCTTATGTTTCTATTGCCTTGAGTTTCCAATAGTTCCTTCTTTAAATATTCCTGTTGTTATCCTTCCTTCTTTCGTGGCTTCTGAGTTGTCTCCACAGGCGAGTTGAAATAAACAGTAATGTGCTTCTGTGTGAAATTTGTATGACTCTCCTTTTTTTTTTTTTGCAGCTGGTAAGTCTGTGGTTTGCAGAATGTCCTCACACGCTGGTGTTTATGCTGAATCAGTCCCAAAGTCCTCTGTTGGCAGACGCCATCTTCACTCAGTTCCGATGAAATAAAATCTGGGCGTTTGCTCGTTAATTTTCTCAGACAGGTTGCATCAAACATCAGTCTTTCTAGGGGAGATTTGCCAAATCGGACTTGAAGTACAGATATAATAACAAATTAAGAGATCACCTCCCCCAAGACTATCCACCTCTGCAACTTGTTCTTCCCATAATGTACTGGGTTAGCCCTTGCTTTGACCAAGCATCATCTAACCTCTCCACAAACAAATCAGAATGAAAGCACATTCATTGGCCAACTTCAGTGTGTGAAGGAAACAGGACGAGTGCTCAATAAATAGGTCATCTGGAAATATCCCCAGGCTAGGGAGGCTAGACTTCCTAGAGCATGTGGGGATGGACTTGTGTCAGGAAGGCACAAGGTAAATCAGACCAGTCCAGATGTTGCAGGGGAGGAAAGGAGGCAGGAGACTGAGAGGGCAGTGCTGCATTGCTAAGCTGCTTGTAGTTCTTTGGTTCTCCTCCAGCAAAGCAGATCATGAGCACTTCCTGGAACATGACAGCAAGAATGTCCTAATAGCACCAAAATCCCAGAGGTACCCAAAATATTCTGGAAGTAACCTGCTCCCACTGAGAATACTTCAAAGCAAACAGAGCTGGGCTCCTCGTAGGGCTGGCTGCTTTGGATGCTGAGCTGTAATGGCAGGTACTGAGCATTTCAGTTAAAACGCACATCTGTTTGTGGTCTGCTGTGCATTCCCCGAAGGCTCACAGGCCAGTTAGAGAATGGCTTGCTAACGTACTGAATGCAAATTGCAGCCACAGAGGAGGACAAAATGAGCAGCGGTCAGAAGCAGAGCGGAGAGCGGTGGAAGATGAAACAGGATCATTTGCTAAGAGTCCAAGAGTGTTTCCAGACCATTCCTTTTTTGAGTGGGTCCACATACTGGCAAAGACAGGGGTGGAATCTACACACATATAAAAACCGTTCTCAAAATGCTCTTTTTAAAAAAGCATTTTTAAAAATACATTGAATTTTCCATAAGCCATTTATTGTCACATTGTATATTGCACTTAAAACACCCTTAAAACGGTTTATTTGCAGCTATATAGCCAAGTCCAGGGTGCACAATTCAAGCTGATTTGGCACTCTTGCACAACAAATCCATTTCTGTCCCAAAGTTGGGCTGTTTGAGGAAAGTGATGGGGGAGCATACTGGATCGTGTGGGATAACTCTTGCTTGATAAAACATCGTATAACCTTCCTAAAAAGAAATCAGAAAACATCTTCAACCAACAGGTAATATGGAAGCGACCCAATTGAAATTGAGTCCCGGTAACATCATAGACTTCTTCTCTTCCTCCTTAATTTCCAGAATCCAAAAGTGTAGTCCATACTTGCTGGTCCTGCAATTTGTATAAAGGATAAATCTAAAATTATTTGCCTTTTAAAGGAGGGGGTGTTTATTCTGTAAAATAAATAAGGTGTCGCACCTTGATTTCAGGTGGGCCCTGTGCAAAAGGAGGCAACGCTCCTTCATATTTAACAGGAGGAGAAGCTGCAGGTGTGGCATAAAATCCTCTCTTCTACACAAATAATATGGGTGCACCCTATTTGCAGAGGAACCTACCAGGGAGCGTAGATATAAACAAAACGTTATAATGCTTGAGGCTTTTTAGCATAGGAAAACAGGTGAGTAAGGTAGCTGTGGAGCAGCATGACTGACAGTTATAAAATTACGGATGGCGTAGATGAGAAAGCAAAAAAAGAGAAATGTTTTTCTCCCTCACTTATATTGCTGGAACCCTGGAATCATTCTGAGAAGGAGGCACACACACGTGATTCATTGGCCTCAGAAGTCGGTATAAGGCACAGAGCTAAGGATCAGTTGTGGATGATCAAATTGTGGCTAAGGAGACAGCTACGCAGCCTGAGTCAAAAATTGGCACATCCCCCTCTTCAGCAGGAGACAAGCCTTCTGTATCTCTTAGAGATATATTCTAGCTCAGTAAGTGTAGCTTGTGGCAATATCCTAGACTTGCAGATGTGCAAAACACTGTACAGTGGTACCTCGGGTTAGAGACGCTTCAGGTCACAAACGCTTCAGGTTACAGACTCCACTAACCCAGAAATAGTACCTCAGGTTAAGAACTTTGCTTCAGGATGAGAACAGAAATAGCGCCGCCACGGCGTGGCGACAGTGGGAGGCCCATTAGCTAAAGTGGTACCTCAGGTTAAGAACAGTTTTAGGTTAAGAACGGACCTCCAGAACGAATTAAGTTCTTAACCTGAGGTACCACTGTACCTGTTAATATTCCCATTTGTATACACCCATTAAGGACTGGCGGGGGGTGGCAGATATGATCATCCTTATATTGTTGGACTACAACTCCCGTCAGTCCTGAGCGTTGGCCATGTGGCTGATGGAAGTATAGACTCCAACAGCAATCTGCCCTACCTGAAAGGTATAGAAGCCCTGTCTTCTCAATGCGGGAAGCAACACCTAGAGAAATATATTGGGATACTTTCCTCTTTGCACTGTGAAAACAAATGCCCCCGCTTAATAAATCCATCATGATGGGTTTGGGCCTGTCTTTTTCCTGGCTCCTTCATTCTCCATCCTTTGCTCTGCACATATTTGCTAAGTCCTTTGTTGCGATGGAAAGTATTGTCCCTAGCGGATCTGGCTGTACTCAGTTATTGCCTGATTAAAGATTAATTTGGGGATTATCGTTCATTTCCCTAGCTCAGAGGCAGCCAAATGACAGCTACACCTGCAATTTGTTTGTGGACTTGTCTTCTTATGGCCAACTGTTAATGGATGGAGCCTTGCCTGAGCTGCCCCTCCCCAGCCACAAATGTATGCTCATTGCATGGAAAGTTGAAGCCTGCTCTTGCACCTGCTCCCCAACTCAAAAGAGCTGGGAATAAATGCAAAAAAACTTTTTTTTCAAATCCCCCTGTCACCAGCTCCATAAGAAGAGGAAATTTTCTCTGTGACTCATGGTTTCAGTTCCTTGGGGAAACAAAAGAAAGACGGTTTCCCATTTTTTTAAAAAAAGAAAAGTATTGCTCCAGTATTTTACTTTATTGTAGGTTCTTTCTCTAGCTCTTGCCATTTTTTCTGTTTGTTCTGGATGTGTGTTTTGATGACCTGTGTGTGTTTCAGGATAGAGAGGCACAACCAATAGGAGGAGCAGGAAAGTGCACTTTGTAATTTTTAGATTAAATCAATAAGAGGCAGGCCGCGTGGGCTCTTCTTTAGAAGGCAGAACCATGAAGGCCAGAGGTGGGTGACCTGGATCAGAGGAAGGCGCTCCTGTGCCTTTTAACAGGTTTGCAGAAGAGGAAAATTTGGTATATGCAGCGTGTTCTGGCGGAGGAAGAGAAGCTGCCTCTTCAGAAATTCTCCCTTTAGCACAACTGTGAAGGGCACAAGAACCATGGCATCTTCTGCAGGGCACCCACAGGGGCGCTGACTCTTGGGCTTCAGTGCCTGAGGCAGCTGCCTCAGCCTGCCTCATATTCAGGCCGGCCCTGACCACTGCCACTTACAGTAGGCCAGTGGTTCTCAAAGGGTGTGGCAGGAGAGGATGGCAAGTGTGGCAAGAAGATTCAAGGACAATCAAAGAAACATTTAAATATCTCAGTATAGTATAGTATAGTATAGTATAGTATAGTATAGTATAGTATAGTATTTACAGTGGTAACTTGGGTTAAGTACTTAATTCGTTCCAGAGGTCCGTTCTTAACCTGAAACTGTTCTTAACCTGAAGCACCACTTTAGCTAATGGGGCCTCCTGCTGCCGCCGCATCACCGGAGCACGATTTCTGTTCTCATCCTGAAGAGACGTTCTTAACCTGAGGTACTATTTCTGGGTTAGCGGAGTCTGTAACCTGAAGCGTATGTAACCTGAAGCGTATGTAACCCGAGGTACCACTGTACTGCCTCCTTGGCTCCATAAACTAATTTTCAGAATAGCAGTTCGCACAATGCACTGAGGAAGGTAACAACACAGTGAAATTCAAAATAGTAACAATTAACTGCACATTTATTCAAAATCGAATTAAAACTATTACATTTAATTAATTCAGCCAAGCTGATGAATTTGATTTGGTGATACCAGCTTTACAAAGTCTGATAGTCATTTACACCTTCAGCGCCTCTCTGCTGCCCCCTTGCCTGTTAGCGCCCACTTAGGGGACCGCCACTTATCTAGCTAGTTCAGCTTTGTTCTGCTCCCCGGGGTTTTAGTCTTTCCCAGCCTAACCTGGCAATGTCCTGGATTGAACCTGGGACCTTTTGCATGCAAACATGTGCTCTGCCCATAATACAGTCAGCCCTTCCCTTCCGTAATAATTTGTTTCCGTAGTAATGGGATGCTCCTGTTGTGCAGATGAGAGGAAAGTTGCCCGTGCCAAAATTCCCTCACCAACTCTTTGGAAGGGCTTTGCCCTCCTGCACAGGTTGTCACCATAATGGAACATCAAATTCTTCCATGGTATTACAGAGGTTGTGGGTTTGCAATCTTCTGAAGCAAGGAACACGGTCCCTGGTTTAGCCATGTCCATGAGCTAAGAACTGCAAAGCACCTGCAAAGACCTTATGCACTTACTAAGATATCACAATGTTTAGCTCTTCACAACTCCTTTAGGGTCAAGCTTTGCCGCTATTTTCTGGCAGGGACCTCATGTTCCCCATCCACACTGCCACTGCATGCTAAATTTCTCTGTTTTTCTGCTGGCGAAAGCACAGTGATTGCTGCAAGTGATTTTTTTTATGGTAAGTGATTCTCCCCTTCTCCAGAAACATTGCAAAGAAGCCTAAATCATAGTACTGGGGGCAAAAATCCACAATATCAATTCCCCACCTCCCCCCAAAAAACCCCCTCGTTTTGCTAGTGTGGTTTGGGGAAACAGGTCCCTTTCAGGCATTCTGTTGCTTTCCACCACCACCAAGTTCCTGACCCAACATCTGAAAGTCTTAACACCCAGACCAGGCCTCTGCTATTCCCTCTCCCCATTAGTGTCTAGGCACTTGGAGTGGAAATGTGCTGGGTTTCGAAACTGCGGCAGAAACGACATTCATAAACTTTTTCTAATGGGCTGTAAATTCTAATGACCTGTAATCTAAATGCAACCCTGGCTCTGGACACGGATGATGAACTCCACGAGGAACCCTGAAGCTTAGCAATGCATGACAGGCTTTCCTTGCCATGCTTCCTGTCTCATTTGGGTTCAGATAAATTCCAGTGATTTTTAATTTCTCTTTCCTCCCCGGCTGCAACACAGAGACATACACCCACCCACTTCTGACCCTCCCACTATTGGTGTGATGGGTGTGTGGGTGAGTGTGGTTTTGATTTGGTGTTCTCAACGCATCACATCACCTTAACAGCTTTTTGCAGTCGCCGGCACCAAGACACCAAAAGGCCCCTGCCATACGGCTCCACAATCTGCTCCTTGAGCCTCGTTTTTTCACACCAAGCTGTGAGAAGCAGGAATCAAAAGCAAGAGGCTCGAATATTTCCTCCCCTAGGGAGCCCATTTCACATGGATTCCTCTCCTGAGCAACTGCAGCAGAAAGAACACCTGTATAAAGGACAGGCAGGAGGGGGAGTGTTATAGGGTGCCCGTTCAGGTAGGGGAGCCCCTCCCTAGCGAGGAGGAAATGCATGACTAAAAGGGTGGGGGGGCAAAGGAAGACACAGAAGTCCAGAAAATTGTTGTTGTTTAGTCGTGTCCGACTCTTCTTGACCCCATGGACCAGCGCACGCCAGGCACTTCTGTCTTCCACTGCCTCCCACAGTTTGGTCAGACTCATGTTTGTAGCTTCGAGGATGCTGTCCAACCATCTTGTCCTCTGCTGTCCCCTTCTCCTTGTGCCAGAAAATAGGCAGGTGCTAATTTGTACATATAGATGAAAATTTAGGAATAGTTACAGGCAACCCTCAGTTGGGGGTTGTATTCCAGGTCATTGTGTACAGCAGTGGAGAGTACATAAGCACATAAATGGCTCAGGACTGCGATACCTCAAGACTGCCTCTTCCCATATGAACCTACCTGGACCCTGAGATCATCTTCTGAGGCCCTCCTTCATGTGCCTCCTCCTCGAGAGGTTCAGCGGGTGCCAACATGAGAACAGGGCCTTCTTTGCAGTGGCTCCCCATCTGTGGAATGCTGTCCCCAGGGAAGTTTGCCTGGCGCCTTTTTAACCAGGCCTTTGGTTGACCTGATGGACATCCTATGCCCTTTTAGAATGTGGCTCTTTTGGGGAGGGGTGTTATTGAGTTATTGTTCTTATTTTGATTTTATATGTTGTGATCTTTTCTGTGAAGCGCCCTGAGACCTCCAGGTATAGGGTGGTATATAAATTCAATAAATAATAATAATGAAGAAGAAGAAGAAGAAGAAGAAGAAGAAGAAGAAGAAGAAGAAGAAGAAGCCCCATTATGCCCTGTTAAACCCCAATTTTGCCCCCTTTTCTGGCCACTTCTGGAATGTACTGCATGCAATGTACACATGCATGGCCGTGCACATATTGAATGCAAGTAAATTGGTCATTGCTGTACTAGATGTGAAATAGAGAACAAATATTATCTTACTGTCTGTCTGTCTGCTCAACCCTTTGTACAGGAGTGACATCATGTTGATGGGCAAAGACCCCTCCTCTTCTTTCTGGGTCTTTATCTTTCTGCTGGACTTGGACCCGACAACCCTCCAAATAGAAACCTGCCTGCCCTTTTCAACAGTCTCCAGTTCAAGTGGGTTTAAACAACCTTCAGCAAGGTCATAAACTTAAGACGTCCAAGCCTACTTAACTGTTTGGCTTCTATTTTGTTTGGCTGTCAATCTTAATTCTTATATGAGTTCGCCCTTTCCGTTAAACAAGATACTACAAGCAGAAGGGAAAGCTTAAATAGATGCATTTCAAGGGGGCTTAAAACATCTGGAAGGCACCACACTGGTCCAAGTCTTGTTTGAATATAAAGGACTCTAAGAAAGGAGAGCAGCAGGGGCCTTGAAGTTGCCCATCAACAGTTGACCCCTGGCAGCAGAGTGAGCAAGGCAGCCAGGTCACCTGCTCAGCCCATGGCGAGATGCATTGCGTTTCTATTTAAATTATAGACGTTCTTTCTCAAGTTGCATCTAGACGTGCATATAATCAGCACGCAGTGGCGTAGCGTGGGTTGTCAGCACCCGGGGCAAGGCAAGTAATTTGTGCCCCCTAACCCGTGGATTTGCGCCCCCTAACCCGTGGATTTGCGCCCCCTAACCCTAACTCCCAGATGTTGAGCCTGGTGCGGCCGGGCCCCCCTGCACCCCCCACGCTACGCTACTGTCAGCACGCACCAATTTTGTGCAAAATGTTGCCCTTTTTCTTGGTGATGCCTAAGTGGTCACCCTGCTTGTGTGCATGGCTATTTAAAAACTACATTACCATGTGCTGCAGGAAACATTTGTGCAATGCTGGCATGTAGCCTCTCTTGTTCGTTGCCTGCAAGTGGGGTGCAATTGCCTGGAGAGAAAAACATAAGCTAGACCTGCTTTTGAATGGGCCTTTGAATCCCATGGCTGAATTAAGCGCGGGGGGGGGGGGGGACGTCGGAAAGACCCTAATAGAGAAGAGTGCACCTTTTGGTGCCTGTTTTACTTGTAACTCTGAAAGCCGGAGAGCTCGTTTGCAATGTCCTGCTGGGCTCAGAAATGAAGGCTTGGGGCATATTAGGAGGTATCTAGTGGGGAGCTGGGGAAGAAGCACACAAGCCCCCTATCAGCATTAACCAGCTAAAAAGAATGTCAACAGAGAACTGAGAAGCCTCGTTGCCCCAAGGTTCACAACCTTCAAAAATCGCAACCCCCTGTGGCCTTCCTGGAGGGAGGGGGAGGGGGGCTTCTGGTACCTGGAGTTAAGTTGATTGAATCCCAGCTTTATTAGCACTGAAGGTATAATCTTTTGCAGATGATCTTGCAAGGGGGTCGCCAAATGGCTCCCTCCTGTTCATCACAGGTCCTTCTCTCCCCCCCCCCAGCTGCTCCTGCTGTGGTCCAGCCCATTCCATCGCAGTGGCCCCAAGCCCCCACAGATCCAAATTACCTGCGGAAAACACAAAGCTACTCTAAGGACCAACTTTACAGTGTGTTGAGATTTCCTGACATTATTTTTTAGAAAGAGCAAACAAAGGAAAAGGGGAAAGAAGCAGCATCTATTTCTCCTCCTTTTCACGCATGACCCTCTCTCTCTGCCTTAGTCATCAAATCGGTTTTACAAGCTCTGTTTGGGAAGACGGACAGCCATATTGCATCAGTTGCTTATGAAAGAATATTCGCCAACTCAGTGACAGCCAACTGAGAAGTGTTGTAGCCTTAGAGAGTTTTGTCAACAAGAGGACAAGGCCACTCCACACATTGCTTTTTTCTTTTTTCTTTTTAAGGTGCACCCCTCAGTGTTTCCAGTGTATGCCTAGAAAAATGTCAAGTGGACTAGATAACCCTCGTGGTCCCATCCAAGTCTGTGATTCTTACCATTCCTCATAAGGCTTGGTTTCCAGAACCTTGATCATCTTGGTCACCCTCCTATGCACACATTCCAGCTTGTCAATATCCTTCCTAAATTATATCGCCCAGAACCAGACACAGTATTCCAGCTTTTTTTGCTGCTGCATCCCACTGTCGACTCATGTTAAGCTTGTGGTCCACTAAGACCCCTGTTTCCTTTTCACATGTACTACTGGCAAGCCAGGTGTCCCCCATCTTATATTTGTGCAGCTGGTTATTCCTGCCTAAGTATAGAAGTTTACAACCCAGATCTCCAATCTTTTATCTGGAGTCCCAATTCTGACTTCTGGGGCATTAGCTACCTCTCCCAGTTTGGTGCCCTCTGCAAATTTGATAAGCTTCCCCCCAGTTCCTTCATTTATAAAGATGTTGCCCAGGACAGAACCCTACGGCACCCTAGTATTGTTTCCTCTGACTGGCAGCATCTCTTAGGGTCTCAGGCAGAGGCGTTTCCTGATACCTGCTATCTAATCAACCATCAAAGTCTGAACTTTAAGAAGGCACAGGAACACAGCAAGTTGCCTCATACAAGGTCAGACCCTTCCTCCATCTTGCTCAGTACTGTCTACACTGACTGGCAGCAGCTACACTGACAGAGGTCTCTTCCAGACCTACCTGGAGATGCCAGGAATTGAACCTGTGTCCTCTGGCATGCAAGGAATATGCTTTACCTCTGTGCCACAGACCTTTCAAAACCAGGTGCTTTGCTTCTGACTTCTAGTCCCGCCTAAGAACCAGGAAAGTACTTTAGCTGTGTCCAAAAACTGGACATTTTGGGGTGACTGTATGTCCTACTTTACCGAAGACAACCTTCTGTTTTATGAGTTGCCAGGTCCAATTCGGTTTCAGGATGGCAAACGGGGTTGGACTAGATGACCCTCAGGTCCCTTCCAGTTCTACGGTTCTTTGAAACCCTAAAGAATGAGAGTGGCAGGGGCTTTGAAGTTGCCCATCAAGAGTTAGATAGCAGAATGAGCAAGCATTTCTCTTAAAATGATATTAATTCTTTCTAATTTGCCTGTGCTGGTTTGTAGGCTTATAAATGAGCATATGCAGACTGTTGTTCTCTTTGGGAGGAAATGCTGCATAAGTGACTGTCCTAATGGCCCATTGGGTTTCTTCTTCTCCTTTGAACAGCAGACTTCAAGGCATCTCACAAGCTGTCCTTGAAAGTCCTCTCGCTTTCAGATCAATTTCTCACATGTTAAGGGAAAGGGAGAAGTGCAGTTTGAGAAAGACATGCCCCCGGCTGCACTGCTGTGGGCTCCAGGTCTGATTTAATATAGAATCATAGAATCTTAAAGATGGAAGGGACTCAATGCAGGAGTCTCAGCTAAAGGTGGCCGCCCAACCTCTGCTTAACAACCTCCAAGGAAGGAGAGTCCACCACCTCTCGTGGAAGTCTGCTCCACTGCCGAACAGCTCTTACTGTCAGAATGTTTTTCTGAATGCTTGCTCAGAATCTCCTCTCTTGCAACTTGAAGCCATGGGTTCGAGTCCTAACCCTCCAGAGCAGGAGATAACAAGTAAGGCAGAATAGACTGGTACTATTACTTTCCTTGATCTGAACACTATACGTTTGCTGATGCATTCACCCTTTTTTTCTCAAAACCAAATTTTTTTACAAAATCCATATTCATTTTCTAACATAAGCCTATTACACAGATTACCTAAATTAAAATATATCTAATTGCTCTAGGCTTCCCTTTGCTATATGTAAATACAGTGCAATTAACAAATTATATTATAAATGATATTATAGGTTCCCATATACCCCCCCATGGGTGATCTCAATATTTTACTTCTTCCATCTTGTTGTATTGTTATAATTTAATAATTATTCAACTGATTCTATTTTTATTTTCTTGCTTACCCCTGCACGTTTTACACATTCTCTATTAATATTTCAATTCCGGAACCATATTTTTTTGGTGCTGCATCACACTGTGGATTCATGTCAAGCTTGTGGTCCACCAAGACCCCTGTTTCCTTTTTGTCTTCCAACCCATTTCTTATCAGTGAAAAATTTCACTGTGGTGTGAGCATACTGCGAAGTGAGGGTGCTCCTCAAGTTGGTGGTCTATCCTCTGCGGGGGGCTGTACCACGCACTGCAGCTGAGTCGTGTTGCCACCATGGCCTACCTGAATGTTCCAATCATAGCTGTCAATCTTTCCCTTTTTTAAAGGGAAATTCCCTTATTCCAAATAGGATTCCTCACAAGAAAAGGGAAAAGTTGACAGCTATGGACACGGGTGGCACTGTGGGTTAAACCACAGAGCCTAGGACTTGCTGATCAGAAGGTCGGCGGTTTGAATCCCTGCAACGGGGTGAGCTCCCTTTGCTCAGTCCCTGCTCCTGCCAACCTAGCAGTTCAAAAGCACGTCAAAGTGCAAGTAGATAAATAGGTACTGCTTCGGCGGGAAAGAAAACGGCGTTTCCGTGCGCTGCTCTGGTTCGCCAGAAGTGGCTTAGTCATGCTGGCCACATGACCCGGAAGCTGTACACCGGCTCCCTTGGCCATTAAAGTGAGATGAGCACCGCAACCCCAGAGTCGGTCACGACTGGACCTAATGGTCAGGGGTCCCTTTATGGTTCCAATATCCCCCCTGAATGCGAGGAAGAATTCTGGGTGCTTAAAGAATGCAAACTCTGTTACTCCTCTGAAGCACCCACAGCTTCACCTCTCACACTTGCCCCCCCCCCAATCTTTCCCACTCCAACCTTCCTACAAGCAAAATATGTGTTTCTCTCTTTGTTTTTGTTTCTCTCTGGAGGATAGTTATGATTTTTTGGAAACCTGGAAGGAAGATGTTTACCTCCCAGCAGTCAGTCTTGGTTTCTGCTCCACCTCATCAAGCAGGGGGAATAGACTGTGCAAATACCATCAGCGAAGGCTCAGATTCTTACAGATCTGGAGTTTCCTTTCAGTTCCAGGAGCTGGTTTTATAAAACAGGAAGTTATGCGGTCCTAAAAGGGAAGAGAAATGCTGCTCAGCAAATCTCTAATTAAACTCATTCGCAGGGAAAAAACAGCAAGCTTTCCTCTCTCGTTATTTCTTTTATTCCTGAGCACAACAAGAAGGGTTTTTTCTCACCCTCAAGAACAAAAAAATCCCCACCTTATTCTAATATACAAAGAAGAAGAAGAAAAGAAACCTTTTGCTAATTATTCTGTTTTTTCAGAACTATGGATTTCCAAACGTATGTCCTATTATCATAGGAGCATAAAATGCTGTGTTATGGCAAGCCAGATTGCTTGTCTATCTAACTTGAGATCTGATGATGGCCATATTCACACCATGCATTTAAAGCACTATGAAACCACACTATAAATACTCATGGCTTCTCCCTGGAGAATCCTGGGAGCTGTAGTTTGTTATGGGTGCTGGGAGTTGTTAGGAGGCTTCTGTTCCCTTCGCAGAGCTACAGTTCCCAAAGTTCCCTGTGAAGAGTGATTGATTGTTTAAACCACTCTGAAAACTGTATATCTGTGTGGGGAATATTGTCCTGGTGAATATTGTCACCGAAATGTGACTGCCAGCATTCATTGGTGTATGTCCCCAAAACAGATAACATATCCATCTTAAAATTTTGTTATATTGTGCTTATTCAACCTGGGATGTGTCAAGCATAAAAACTGAACATCTTGGGAAGTAATAGGACCACTCTATTCTGCTTTGGTCAGACCACACCTGGAATACTGTGTCCAGTTCTGGCCATCACAATTTGCGAAGGATATTGACAAGCTGGAATATGTGCAAAGGAAGGTGGCCAAGATAATCAAGGGTCTGGAAACCAAGCCTTATGAGGAACAGTTGAGGGAATTGAGTATGTTTAACCTGGAAAGAGGAGACTGAAAGGAGATATCATAGAATCATAGAATCATAGAGTTGGAAGAGACCACAAGGGCCATCGAGTCCAACCCCCTGCCAAGCAGAAAACACCATCAGAGCACTCCTGACATATGGTTGTCAAGCCTCTGCTTAAAGACCTCCAAAGTAGGAGACTCCACCACACTCCTTGGCAGCAAATTCCACTGTCGAACAGCTCTTACTGTCAGGAAGTTCTTCCTAATGTTTAGGTGGAATCTTCTTTCTTGTAGTTTGGATCCATTGCTCCGTGTCCGCTTCTCTGGAGCAGCAGAAAACAACCTTTCTCCCTCCTCTATGTGACATCCTTTTATATATTTGAACATGGCTATCATATCACCCCTTAACCTCCTTTTCTCCAGGCTAAACATGCCCAGCTCCCTTAGCCGTTCCTCATAAGGCATCGTTTCCAGGCCTTTGATCATTTTGGTTGCCCTCCTCTGGACACGTTCCAGTTTGTCAGTGTCCTTCTTGAACTGTGGTGCCCAGAACTGGACACAGTACTCCAGGTGAGGTCTGACCAGAGCAGAATACAGTGGCACTATTACTTCCCTTGATCTAGATGCTATACTCCTATTGATGCAGCCCAGAATTGCATTGGCTTTTTTAGCTGCCGCGTCACACTGTTGGCTCATGTCAAGTTTGTGGTCAACCAAGACTCCTAGATCCTTTTCACATGTACTGCTCTCAAGCCAGGTGTCACCCATCTTGTATTTGTGCCTCTCATTTTTTGGTTGCCCTCCTCTGGACACGTTCCAGTTTGTCAGTGTCCTTCTTGAATTGTGGTGCCCAGAACTGGACACAGTACTCCAGGTGTGGTCTGGATATGGTAGCTATCTTCAAATATCTTAAGGGTTGACAAATGGATGGAGCAGCAAACCTGTTTTCTCCTGCTCTGGAGGGTAGGACTCAAACCAATGGATTCAAATTACAGGAAAGGAGATTCTGACTAAACATCAGGAAGAACTTTCTGATGCTAAGAGCTGTTTGACAGTGGAACAGTCTCCCTCGGGAGCTGGTGGACTCTCCTCCCTTGGAGGTTTGTAAGCAAAGGTTGGATGGTCATCTTTAGCTGAGACTCCTGCATCTCAGGGGGTTGGACTAGATGACCTTGAGGATCCCTTCCCACTCCACAGTTCTTTAATTTGATGATTTGATGACACCCTATATCTGTGCAGGACCCTCCCCAGACCACACCCCTCACTGGCCCAATTTGAAACCCAATTGCTTATGGCTGGCTGGAATCTGATAGTGCCTCTTGCTTGTTTGGAGCAAGAATAGAGAGGAGCACAAGAGTGTTTGCAGGACCCAGCACACTGTGCAAAGGAAAACATTTGCATTCAGTGCCCTGCCCACCCTTGGCATGTGGCTCCAGGAAGGTTGCCCAGAAGCAAAAGTGGCCCTCAGACTGGGAAAGCTTCAGTAGATGTTTCCATCTGCAACTAATCCATTTCATAAACCTTTTCTTCACTTTCGCATACATTGCTTGGCCAGTTCCAATTTCTGTACAGCTTCACGTTTTTAAATATTTAAGGAAGTTCTAGAAAATATTCTTATTAATTGTTGTTGTTGTTATGATGGTGATGAATTGTGGCTCAACAACATCTGGAGGACCATAGATTCTCTGTCCCCGACTTGTGACATTCTGAGTAGTAGTAGTAGCTTGATGTAATGGCGCTGTCTCTGAACATGCCGGCTGCATTAAACTGTCATATTCATCATTTGTGCTTGACAGTTTAATGTAACCTGCATGTTCAGAGACAGTACCTGGTGCTGGGAGCAAGCGGCAGCGGGTGGCTAACACACCAACACATCCTGCTTAAATTCTTCCTGCAGGGATTTGGTTGGCTACCATTGGTCAAGCTGGTTGGGCCTGATCCAGCAACTGAAACTCCCATTGATCTATGCGCATTTTGCGACAGGGGATTTCATTAGTGCCAGCAGTTTCTGTGCTGTGGGCGCAGTACTGCACCTAATATTTCAGATTAAAACTGCAGAGTGGAAGGAAAGGAGGACCTTTTTCTGCCTCCCCACTTCCAGCTACTCTGAAGACTGAAGAAGAGACCCTCTTAAGAATATTCAGTGGGAGGGCAAGGGAAGGACTAGACCATGTGAAAAAATGGACCTAATATTTTAGCTGCAGTTCATTCATTTTCAGCTTTGTATTCTTGTTATAAAAAAGTGCACCTAGGCATTCCGTTGTTGCACCCAAAACCTAGGTTTAAGGTGCCATTTAGCTCCTAGCTTTCCTATCTCAGTTT
The DNA here is from genome assembly GCF_965113315.1 of Podarcis vaucheri. Taxonomy (NCBI): domain Eukaryota; kingdom Metazoa; phylum Chordata; class Lepidosauria; order Squamata; family Lacertidae; genus Podarcis; species Podarcis vaucheri. Next base: position 87,791,310 of record NC_138764.1, on the reverse strand, counting down.
CTAACACTGGACTGATGGAATGGGATGAAGCCCATCAACACCTAGATGGACACAGCATTCCCATCTCTGCCCTCAGTGCCATGGCTCTGAGAGACCAGCTGCCTTTCCTATCATCCTTTAGCTTCCTCCATACAAAACATCCTCCTCAATCAGCATATTAGCACCAGAGCTTTGTGGGCTGGGATGGAAGAGCAATGGGTACAGCAGGGACATCTCAGACCAATATTGTTTCCTGCTTGGCAGGGGGTTGGACTCGATGGCCCTTGTGGTCTCTTCCAACTCTATGATTCTATGATTGTGCCTTGAATTGTGTGGCCAGTTCAGTCTGTGCTGGACTTGCTCTGCTATGGAAACTCTTTGAGGAGAAGTCTATCAACAGCTATAAGTCACAAGAGTCAAAAATAGAACATCTGCCTTTAATAACTAGGGTGCAGAAATTGTGGCTCTCCTGATGTTATGAGACAACAACTCCCATCATCCTTGACCATTGGCCCAGCCAAGGGGCTGATGGGAACTGGAATCAGACAACATCTGGAGGACCACAGGTTCTTCATCCCAGCTTTAGAGACAGTGCATCTCTTTTGATTGCCAGATGGTGTAGACCATGCATGTTCAACCGGTCAATCGCGATCTACCGGTCGATTGCTGGCTGTCCCTGGTCGATCCTTGTCTAAAAAAGCTCAGCAACTCTGATCAATCCAATGGGTAGATCACTGCCAGGTTATTTATAGTGGGAGTTGATCTTGGAAGTTGGACACCCCTGGTGTAGACAAACAGGGCATGTATTTCTCCATCATTGCTTCGCTTGCAGGCTTCCCAGGGAAAGACTATGGTGGAAAGACTATGCTGGACAAGACGGACCTTGGGAATGATCCAGCCAAGCAGAGCTTCTTTTTCTAAGTCAGTGGGCAAGTGGCCAGTGGAAGTCCAGCTCACTGCATTAAATTACAAGGCTCCGCAGAGGTGTGTTTTGAGTAGCTGCTCCGCAATTACAGGGGCCCTCATGGAAGTTCACCAAAGTAACTCCAGGATGCAATCCAAGTTATGTATTTTTTTTCCCAACTGAGCTGGCGTTTGATGAAGTGGCTAAGCAATCCTCAAAAGTACTAATTTCATTTTTTTTCTTCTTGCAGGGAGGGACACCCAGCCAAAAATTAACACTTCCTTTTACTGCACTAAGCAGAAGTGATGCTGGTGTAACTCAGAATGCTTATGGGGCCTGCTTGCTATAAAAATTGAGGCCTGACGCTCCAGAAAGCTTCTGCTCTGGAGGGCAGGACACAAACCAATGGATCCAAGCTTCAGGCCTCAAGTGTTATGGTTAAGATTCATGCATTGCAGGGGGTTGGACTAGATCACCCTCAGGGATCCCTTCCAACTCAACAATTCTATGTCAAGAGTTGTTAGCAAGCAACACACCTGCATACTTCCAAAAGAATCCTTCCCACTAGCGCAATTCCAAGATGCATAAATTTCACCAGGATATCATGGAAATCCTTCCACTTGTGAAACCTGCTAAAAGCTGTGAATTATTTTCCAAGGGAAATGGCAGAGGTCCCATTGTCAGAGTGTCTAGACAAAGCACTAATATCTGGCAAAAAACGCTCATCGGGGAAAGGGATTGCATAATGCAAGTTATAGGAGGGAAAAAATATAAGACATGGCAGCTTTTGTCTTCAGCCCAGGGGCAAGCTGGCTCCAAAAGGAAAAAAGCAAGGTAGCAAGGCTAAATCCTTGATTGGGTGACCTTGGGCCATTCAGTGTTTTTCAGCTTCACCTACCCCTCAGGGTTGTTATGAGGGAAAAATGGAGAGAGGATAACTTTGTACAGCACCTTACACTCTTTGAAAGAAAGGTGGGATACAATTGCTACAATCAATAAAGGGCAGGGGTATCGATATCTTTGGAAGAAGACCCTATGGCTATGACTTCATATAGGGAAGGCAAGGTCACCCACTGTCTGCCCTCCCTATGTTTCAGTGAAGAGGTGTTTCATAAGATGGACATTTAACCAAAGACCGGAAATTGTCACTTTCCTGAGCGGAACATGCAATGCCAGCTTTGATGGCTCTTGTCTATTCAAATGTTAGCTTACATCAGTGCAATAGCTCAAAATGACTATCAAGGAACAGTGCACAGTGGGTAGGCTTTCCTGAATACGTTGTTTACTAATGTGGCGCTCAATATATTTGGCACGTTTTCTTCCAGCCTTACTGAAATGAATAAGAAACGCATAGGAGTTTTTTCATTCATTACTTCCTAGCTGTGGATTTTTCACCCTGTTTTTATAACAGAACAAGTTAGCAGAGACTTGGGTTAGTCAAGACTAACTTGTAGGGATGTAATCACAGCTAACTTCTGCAGCGTTAAAGCATGCGATTTTACACTGGAATACAAGTCCCCAGAAAGCAGAGTAATAGCACAAGACCAGATTATAAATTAACCATTTTATTGAATATCAATAAATTGTATATAATTATATATAAAAAAGTTTTGAATCAGTATAAAATCGTGGCACAAAAATATATAAATACCAGTGTACCTTTGAAATGTAAACATACCCTTTTCTCTTTTTTTTCTTCCTGTTGTTTATGATGTGGAAACAATGTACAAAAGAAAGATGCATTCAGGAGGCACCTGTCAATAACCATAAATAGTTCTTTTGGCACACACCTGTCAATGGGCAGCCTCTCTACACAGGCTGCTATTGTATCGCCTGACAAGTGCCTGCTATTAGTCACAGTTCTTTTGAAAAGCAGTTGTTAAAAGAAGTCATATTAACAGGTGCTTGAGTGCATAGCTGCTCTGTAAACAGGAGTCTTGTTTGAAATGGCTACCCAGTGCCTTCTATAGACATTGTTAATCTTTGAGGCATTGCAAATTATCATTGTGCTGGTGGTGGAAGCAGCTGCCTCGGAGCTAATGCAATACTGTATTACTGCATAGTTACACCTTCTTGGGAGGGTGTGTTGGGGGGGGTATATACAACGCTTAGAGCAAAAGAGAATTGAGTGGGGGTTGTTGGGAACACTTTGCTTTTGTCCTCCTTGAGGGGCATATCAATTCAGGGTCAACAGTTAACAGCAGATTATTTTTTCTTCCCCCAACACCCCCAGAAATAATAAAAAAAAATACTGTGGTCCTTCAGGCCAGCTAGGTGTAAGGCTCAATACTGGGAGATGCTGAACACTTTCTGAACAGTCCTTACACTAATAAAACATCAGAATGCTTGTTGCTTTTGCAAACCAGCCTCACTCTGCTTAACCAAGAAGCATTCTGCCATGGCCAGGGAGTGCGGAACCAGACTTTTAAAACCAAAGGGAGAGGGAGAAGTATTCTGAATGTCACTGCGAGGCCTGAAGCAGGTAGAAGACAAGTTTTGCCCTGGCAGCTGAACTCAAATGGGAGAAACTATATTCCTAGAGGCGCTAGTTACAATATATGCAATTGGCATGGAGGAGAGTCTGTAGCATTTTTCTGCTTCTTCTTTTCCTAAGATGCAAGAGGGAAGATCTCTCAGCGCGCCCCAGTGCAGCCCGTTTCTTCATGCTTGTGGAGAAGTGACATTCTGGAGAAAGTCCGGGAGCAGGTTTTGCACTGGTACTTCTTGACATCCGAGTGAGTCTGCAGGTGGGCGCGGAGGTTGGAGCGGTCAGCAAAGGCCCTGTTGCAGTGTGTGCAGGAAAACGGTTTCTCACCTATGGAGACAAAAGTAGAAGGGAACCCGTTAAACCCGAAGTTCCAAGACTGGCCCATGCATCTGCAAGTTTAATGGTTTGAAGAAACAGGTAACAAGAAGCCAAGCTAATGTATATTTAAATGAGGTACCCAGGATCAAACAGGTAAGAAATAGTCAACCCATTTGTAAGCAGGTTGAAGCAGAGGGAAATTAGTTCCTACCAATTCCGGTGGAATTTATTTCCATTTAAATGGCTTAAGGATCAGGTGTTAGGAGGAGAGCATCATTGGAAGCTAAGCACTTCTCAGCTCCTGACTTCAAGGGGACAAATGCTTCTCTCTCTCCCATCGGCTAGATTTTGACCATGGATGGGACTTCAGTTTCAGTAAATTTACAAATTGATCCAGGAAGTAAGCTCTATAAACCATAGCAAGACTTAACTTTTGAGTAAACATGCAGAGCAGTGGGCATTTGCGCCAACAGGTAAGTCATTCAGAAGTCTCGTTTGACAGAATAAAAAATAATAATTCTGCATCGTGCAACATGCAAATTATCTCATCTGTTGGCTCACTGTGAGCTGTGCAAAACGCAAAGCACTAATTGCATCAGTCTGGCCGCCCTGGAAGCTTCACAGATCCAAGTATAGCTATATCCTTCCCAGAGCGGCTTCCCTGCTCTCCACTCCTTCCTTCCCTCCACCCCCCCCCCCCAGGCCCTGCACCATCCGCTTCAAACTCTTCCATGCTGAAAAGACTAAACAGGATGAATTCCTGTCAGAGAAGTTCTTTTGGAACTAACAAACAGGCGTGCTCAATTTGGAAAAAAGCACAATTAAGTCTTTCTGGCTTCCTTCAGGCAACATCTTTAGAAACCTCTAAGAGGGTGTGAAATCAGCACCAAGTAACAATTAAACTATCCGGGCAACAGGCACAAAGGCCGGCTTGGAGGGAGATGCATTGTGAATGTGATACTCCTTGGATTAAAAGCTAAAAGCGCTTCCACAGCCTGGCAGCTGTGGAGTCTGGTGTTCAGCCTGGGGCGATACAGTAACAGGTGCACCAGGGGGGAAAGCAGCATGGCTACATTAAAAGCACCTGCCTGGGCTGACAGGTCACCTCTCTCTTTCCCTCTCCCCCCTCCTTTCCAAGGTACTTCCCTCCTCCTCCTCCAGCAGTTACCCATTAGTGGAACAATGCAAATCAACAAGGCCTGGAATGATGCATCCCAACAGCAGCTTTTGTGCAGGGAAGCAAGCTTATGTCTCCTTGAAGGGGAGGATTTGTGTGCCAGAGGGAAGCCCTTTGGGATGAGAGCTGTGTTCAAATGAAGCAATTAAAAGCACTATTCTCCCCTCCACAAGCCCCCCCTGAGCAACACCTCGCTCATCCTTGGAATACAGGGAGCTAGAGAGAAGGTGGGGGTAAGGAAGGAAATGCCTCCTGCTTAAACCCCCAAGGAGAGCACTTCATTAGAGCCCATCCCCAGCCTCTGTGTTGACATTACACATGCCTGCAGCGTTGGACTGCGAGGCTCTCTGGTGCAAAGCCCTTTCCAGTCAGAGTGCCCCTTTGTGCAAGAGTGACTCAAGGACAGTTCACATGACTGAGCAGCCTGCTGAGCCGACAGGGTGGGTGTGCATGCCAAGTTTGCGGGCACAGTAACGTGATACGGATCACTTCCTCCCCGCCACGGGCCCAGAGCACAGTGCACACTGCACTGTGCCAGGATGAGCCACATGGAAAGAAAAGGAAAGGGAGGAGGGATTGGGGTACATGCTGGACTAATCAGATAATTGCTTCACTGTGTGGAGTTGGAATAAAAGCAACCAACAATCTCCTATGAACAGGAGCCCCCAATGTGCAAATCTGCTCTCGTGCATTGTTTGCAAATAGGGAACTGAATTTGGGAGGGATTGCAGGTGGATTTTGCTCAGAAATGTTGGTTAGCAAGTAATTTTTTTCAGAGAGAGAGAATCCCTTATCTCCTAGATAAACTGCATGCAGTGTTGACTTGAATCAGGTTGGAAGCAAGGGGGAGAGAAGGAGGGGGGCTGGGGTGAGAGAAGAGATAAGAGTGACCAGAAACAAACAGAAGAATGGCTTTACCGGTGTGCGTTCTGATGTGGCCCTGCAGGAGCCAAGGCCTGGAGAAGGCTTTGCCGCAAATTTTACACACGCAGGGCAGGGTATGGCTTCGGATGTGCATCTTGAGAGCTCCCAGGCTCACATACTCCTTCTCACAGTTTTTGCAGCTGAAAGATTTCCTGGCTTGGGAGTCGCAGTGCAATTGTCTGTGCTTGGAAAGGCCTGCAAAGGTGGAGTAGGACTTGTTGCATTGGCTGCAGTGGAATTTCTCCGCTTCGGTGGCAGAAGAAGCCGGGCTGGGCGGGTCAGAGGTTGTCTTGCCATCCTCCTCTTCGCTGGAGGTCAGGTCCAGAGGTTTGGAACCAGGGCTGGGTGGAGAAGTGGCACTTTTCTTGTACTCCGGCTCAGAGGTGAAGAAATTGGAGAGCAGCCCTGTGTCCCATACAAGTGGAGGGTAGTAGGAACCAGCACTCAGCAGATCAGGCTGGGGGATGACAGAGATGGGGTACTTCTCATAAAAACACGGGGAGACGATCACTGCAAAGAGATTTTTTAAAAAGCCAATGGTTATAAAGAGAGCATGCAGCACTGGAGACAAGTTAGGCAGGTGCTGGATCCTTCCTCACCCACAACATTCCCCACCCTCCTTGAATCAGAACTGTAGAGTTGGAAGGGACCCTGAGGATCGTCTACTAGTCCTGGGTCCCACACCGGGATCGAACCTGTAACCTTGCCGCTATGAGCACCACACTCTAGCCAACTGAGCTATTTGATGGCTTAGCTCTCCCAGCGCCACCTGTTTCCCAGTACTTGGAAAACAAAACCAACTTTCTTCAAGGTATAGGACAGCGCCACAACTAGGTTACTCACACAGCATGACTCAGAAGCAAGCCGTAAACTCAAGTAGCCTAGGGAGCACCAGCATCACTAAGTTTGCACCAGGGCTAGGGCAGCTGTGGCCTCCAGTGGTTGTTGAGACTCCCATCTCCCATCAACCCCAGCCACCATAACTTTATACTCAGGGGCGATGGGAGCTGTAGTCCAGCAAGTCCTCCCTCCCCGGTCTAGAACTTAACCGTGGAGGCTAAACAAGTCTCCACACCGTGTCCAACGGGACTGACTCTCAGCCAACTGCAGAAAGTTACCGCCAAACCTTGGAGACGTGAAAGAGCCGAAACACCAGTTAACATCTCCCTGCCATAGCAGCGGATTCAGCGCGGCGCCGCGGGCGCTCATCTGCCCCCAACAGATATACCGCTTAAGTTTTAGCGATCGACCCATCCATGCTTAACCCTGAAGCAACCGGGGAACCCACCGAGCGCTCGGATGACCCGAGGCTCACGCCCTCTCCGTGCGTCCACGTGCGCTCGCCCGCCCTGGGCGCACCAAATTGCGCCTGGCAGTCCCCCCCCCGTCCACCCCCCAAACTGGCTCAGCGCTCAGCGCCGCCATCTCTCCTCCTTCTGGTCCATCCCTTCCCCACCCGGTGCAGCGCGCCTACCAGTCTGGCTTTCCAGTTCGCTGTAATTGGGCTTCTTGCTGGCCGAGAAATGCTTCTTCACCAGGAAAGAGCGCGGCATCTTGCTGGGGAGTCTGGCGGCGCCGAGGCGGCTCCAATCCCAATCCAAGCACTGCGGAGGTCGGGAGTGGCGATGCCCTCGGTGCGTTTCTAAAGGAAGACTGCAAAAGAAACTAAACCTCGACGCGACCAGTCGGCGTGCTGCGAGCTAAGCGGCCAAAGCGCCAGCGCCACCGGCTAAATACGGGCTGGGCGGCAGGGGGCGAGGCGGATCCGCCCCCCGGTGTCACTTGGCAGCCAATGGGCAGAGGCAGGGAGGGGTCCGGAGGCTCGGCTTTTTCTAGCAGGTGCTCCCCGAGCGAAGCGCACTGGCTAGGATCGGGGTCCGTCGGAGCCGCGGGACGCTTGGGGCGGAGAGAAGCTGGCAAAAAGGGGCTGATCCAGCCAGGTTGTGGGTTTGGCTCATGAAAGCGAGGGAAGAAAAGAGACACCCGGGGAATTGTAGGGGTGACAAGATAGGCCGGTGTGGCGCAAGCTTTCATGGCCGTCGGGGTTGCTTTTGCGGGGGGGAGGAATAAACGCCACTGATTTCACTGAGACCTATAGTTAAGTAATAAGCGTGCCTGGTATTTGCAGCATTGGCTACACCCGTTTATTCCGAAGAACATCCAACCTAACAGCGCTTTCAGCCGGAGACCCACGGAACTTAAAGAGAACTTACTTCTGAGTAGGCGCGGTTCGGATGCAGCTGTTAGGGCGCTGCCTGTGCTAACCCTACCCAAGGGCTGTGCGTCAACAGTTTGCAGTTTTTCCTCCCTTGAGTAGTGTGTGATGGGGGCCGGGGGGTTGCTCAGAATATTCCGACAGTCTCTGGGGGTTGCAAGGAGCAAAGGGGTGGCGCCCCCGGAGAGAGGCGTGCAAGCTGCAACTGCCTTTCCCCCTTCGTCTAATCCAAACCAAGGGCAATGAGGGGAGATGTGAGAAACGCGCATCGTCCGCAGACTTGCTTGGCAACCATATTCACTGAGGGAGATCCGTCCGGGTGTGCGCGCGTAGATTCCCCTCCCCACCTTCCCAATAACCCCGTTTTTTCATCCAGCGCTGCCTGCTTCTGCCTATGGGCATCCGCGCCCGCTCCGCGCACTCCCTTGCAGTGATTTGGAGCCACGTGTTCCCGGCTTCCAGTTCCGGGCATGCCCGCACGCGTCTGCCGCTTGCCACCTGCCTTCCCCTTCGCTCCGTCCGCATTCCAAAGCCTGTGCAGAGAGGCTCTTGGCTGAGGTGGGCCTGGCTCCTTCGGCCTGTCCCCTCTTCCCCGGTCCAGAGCTTGCCTTTCCCTCCCCCCGACAACTCTCAAGAGCCGTGTAGCTGCGTGGGTAGATCAGGACAGCCCTTTAAGCCAAGACAGAGCAGGAGAGAAGCGGGTGGCAAAGAAAGTGCTGTTTCCTTTCCTAGCACCACGCCCGCCAAAATAACGCATCACTTTTTGCCCAGTACTGTATATAAAATATCTGCGCACAGCTTCACACAGTTCCCAGGAAGAACTTCTATACTGCCAGCTTCTGATCAAGACAAATAGTGAGGGTCTCGGTTTGGCTGGAACGTTTGACTTTGGACTTCACAGCCTCTGGTTATTTTAGGGTGGGATTCACATACGTACAGGCAGTGGCGTAGCGTGGGGGGTGCAGGGTGGGCCGGCCGCACCGGGCGCAACATCTGGGGGTTAGGGTTAGGGGGCGCAAATCCACGGGTTAGGGGGCGCAAATTACTTGCCTTGCCCCGGGTGCTGACAACCCACGCTACGCCACTGCGTACAGGCAAATTCAGGTTGTTCACCTAAAGTTTATTTAGTGCTTTTGCGCGACAAACAACCGGCCTCCCCCCCCCCCCCACGCCGTCAGGGCTCTTTGGTTGCTTCTAATCAACCTGCTTTCAGAGCATGCCCTCTGATTTGTTTGCACAAAGGGGCTCCAGAAAACCTGCTTATTGAGCAACTGTTCTGATTAGTTTTCAAGGAGGTTTCTTGAAGTTTGCTATTTGATGAGTTTCAATTCAGATTTATTTATTTTTTGCAGCGAGGTTAGATGATGTTACACCAATGCAAGTGCTAGTTCACACTTTCGAATGTACATTTTTATTACTTTGAAAAGGTTTGATATTTAGGGAGAAACAGCTTTGTTGCACAAGACCTCCCAATCAACTATAATTGTGCAACCTGAGCCAGCAAGTCAGTGTGATCAAATTCAGCTGAAAATGGTGACATCTTGGAAGTGCCCAAAGCTTGGGGGGGGGAGGTGTTATAGGACACCGGCTGACTTTTGAATACTCATTTTGATTTGTGTGCAGGGAGGTTACATTATAGTGCATTAATAAATTCCTAATCCACACTTCTGAGGGCATCTTAGCTCTGGAACCTGCAATTTGCCAGTGAAACTTCCCTGCAAAATAGCAATAGTCTGGTAGCACCTTCTATGATAAGGGAAGTGACAGGGAGATGCACAAAAGTTTTTGCCTGTTTGATACAGCAGCATGCAGCCTCCCTGCAAACAAATCAGGATAAATGCTCAATAAACGGACACCTGGGAACAACCTGTATTTACTATCAAAGGGGACTGTTCATTTATTGAAACAACTCAGCACTAACTGTAAAAGATGTGCCAATGACATTTATGAAGCAGGGAACTTTTGGTTGCTTTCTGTAGTTCTTCCTCATTCTACTAGGACACCAGTGCCCTCTCCAGGAATCGCAGGAAATGCATCCTTTCATCAAAGCCCAAGTAAATGGTCACATCGACACTATGCATTTACTGTACTATGATAACACTTTAACAGCCATGGCTCCCCCCTTCAAAGAATCCTGGGAACTGCTGTGTGCTAAGGGTGCTGAGAGTTGTTAGGAGAGCCTTGGTGCCCTCACACAGCTACAATGCTTAGAGTGGTTTAACAGTGAATCCCTCTTCCCAGGAAACCCTCTTCTCTGAACTGCCCACTGACTGCAGAGGAAGCTGCAAGTTGGTTGCAACATCACAATTCATGCCTTTGAGAGTTCGGGTAACTTGTCCAGACAATGCATTCTCAGTGGCACCCAACCCCCCTGCATAGCATTTTTATGTTTTCAATGGAATGAAAAAGATGGTTCAGTTATTTGAGAAATAGACTTGTCTTGGAGCTTGAAAAGTATACAGTTAGTAATTTCAGTGAGTCTGCTCTTTGTATGAGTTTGTGGTGACCCTTTGTGGTTTAAGCAAGGCATGGGCCTATTAAAATGCTTCTATTGCAGGAGCTAACATAGGTTTCACTAGCTTGGTTTAGAAAGCAGTTAGCGTAAACAAAACAAAACAAAACCTCTAATGCATTTTTCTAGCAGACAAGTTCTGAGAGCTTTATCAAAACCCAGTTACACTTCTATATCCCATCTAGAAAAAGTTCCTCTGAATCATTCAAGAGACGCAAAATGTAGGTCAGCCAACCACTTATTTCTGAGTTACAGTGGTACCTCGGGTTACATATGCTTCAGGTTACATACGCTTCAGGTTACAGACTCCGCTTACCCAGAAATAGTGCTTCAGGTTAAGAACTTTGCTTCAGGATGAGAACAGAAATCGTGCTACGGTGGCAGCGGGAGGCCCCATTAGCTAAAGTGGTGCTTCAGGTTAAGAACAGTTTCAGGTTAAGAACGGACCTCCGGAACAAATTAAGTATTTAACCTGAGGTACCACTGTAGTTAATAACTAATCAATTAAATACACCTGTATTATCAAGTGTTCTGTTCTGGGTACTATTTGCTGGGAACCACAGGTAAGGAGAGCCCTGTTGCACTTGAGTCCTGCTTGCAGTCTTCTGATTTATTTATTTCAGTTTATTAACTGCCCTTCACACGAAGGTCCCTGGGTGGGTTACAGCAACAAAAAACACAGTATTAAAAGCAGATTTAAGCAAATTCCAATCACAACTAGAGAGGGTCCTAAAATACAGACAGTATCTCAAGGGTCAAAAGCCAGGGTAAAGAGCTGGATCTTCTGTATACATTGAAAGAGCTGCAAGGAAAATGCCAACTGCATTTTGGTGGGGAGGGAATTCCACAACCTGGGGACTGCCACAGATAATGACTGGGTATCTCTCTCTCACTCACACACCTGAACCTCTGAAAGTAGTGGAACCAGCAAGAGGGGCCCCTTCTGTTGATCTTAACACCCAGTAAGTCCATATGAAAGGAGACTGTCTTTCCAATAGTTAGACCCCAAGTTGTTTAGGGCTTGAAACACCTTGAATTGGTCCTGAAAACCAACTGACAACCAGTGCAGCTGTTATAAAATGGATTATATCATATGCATTCTATGGGGAGCCCCAGCCAATAATCTGGCTGCCAAGTTCTGGACCAGTTGAAGTTTCTGAGTCATCTTCAAGAGCTCTCCCGTGTAGAGTGCATTGCAATAATCCAATTTGGAGTTGCCCATCCAGTCTAGCATTCAGTTCCAGCAACAGTGGCCGACCAGATGCCCTTGGGAAGCCTGCAAGTCAGACGTGGTTGCGACAGAATTCTGCCCACCTGCGATTCCCAGCAACTGGTATTCAGAGGCATGAGGGAGAACGTAGCCGTCCTGGCTAGTAGCCGCTGATAAGAGAGAATAAGGCAATGTCATTGGGATGGTAGCTTCTATTGTGCTAAAGTGTCCCAGAAATGAATACAATTAGCTGCAGTTAAAGGAGGTACACACTGGGCGGACAATGACAAGTGGTCGTAAAATGAGATAACTGTTGACTCAAAGGCTAAAGTTTGTTGGCTTGCTCTGAGCTGTTTAAACCTAAGTGCAGATATTTATAGGAGGGAGAGGGTGTTGGAGGCGGGCTCTAATTTAGCTTGGCAAGGAAGGTGTATACCCTTTTGATATATTGCTGTAACACCAAAGCTGGAGGCTAGTCCTTAAATGTGAATAAGACACACCGTGACATTCGATGGGTAAATTTAGCATTTGGGGATGCCTACAGGTGTGTGCATGTATATGTGGGACGTAATCTTGTGCAAGCAAGAAGCTCAGGTGACCTGCTCACCTTGATCAGGTGATTAAGGAAATTTTGGGTAGGGATGGAGATAACTTCATTGTAAAGAAACCTGTTTGGTGATGACGTTAGCCTCAGCAGAATCATGTGCCCTGAAGTGAATTGACCACCTGTAATCCAATCAACCTTGGACTAATCCCGGTAACAAAAAGAATGGGGAATAAAACTGTAGTCCACTTGTGCTAAGCTTGCACAACTGTGATCTCCTTGGAGGAAAAAGAAGATATAAGTTAGCAGGTGATCACTACATCACTAGACTTCCAGGGCCAAGTTAAGACATATCTGTTCTTTCAGGCCTTTGGTGATGTTTGATTAAATTGTCCAAAGTTCAGCCCTTTTTTCTGGGGGGCCACAGGGGTACACATACCCCTAAACATTTTGTGAATCTAAGTTTGGCCTCATTGAGGGGCAGTATTTCAATATGAGTAGGAAAATGAGAGTCCCCCTAAACATTTTTTAAGGAAAAAAAGCACTGCCAAAGTTGCTATGGATTTCCTTAATCATCATAATCATTAATTATAATGATTTGCTGTTTTATAATGACTGTAGTTGTTTTGCTGTAGGTTTTATAATTTTATTCAACATTTTATAAACTTATCTGGGACCATCAATGGATAAAGAGCAATTTTGCAGTTCAATAAACAAACAATCGGGCTCTCTCTTTGTTTCTAGGCATTATTTAAAGTGCTGTTCGGACCACCTTCTCCTATATGAGCCTGCCTGCATATTATAACTTGACACCATCCGCAGTGTCCTCCTGTCCGTATGCTTGGAAGAAATGATGGAGCTTTGGAGTCCCTCCACATGCAAGCTTTGCAACTCCTTAGGGAGGCTCCTTTCATTCTCCTCCTACTGGCCTTGCACTACAGCAGCAAGACAGAGGTAGCCAAGATGATGCTCTTCAGGTGTTGAACTATAACTCTTAGCATCTCTGACCATAGGCAATGTTTTGGGGGGGGGTTAAAGGAAGTTGGAGTTAGGAACACAGGAAGTTGCCTTATTCTGGATCAAATCATTGGTCCATTTAGCTCAATATTGTCTACACTAGCAACAGCTCTCCAGGGCTTCAGGCAGGTGTGTCTCTGGAGATGCCAGGGATCGAACTTTCTGCATGCAGAGCAGATGTTCTACAACATGGAGGGCACCATGTTGGCTTTCTCTGGCCCCTGGCTTCCAGAGCAGGAGTGGCTCTCCATATGTTGTTTGTCTCCCATTATTCCCCCTCCAGCATGGCCAGAGGTTAGGAGAGCCAGTGTGGTGTAGTAGTTAAGAGCGGTAGTCTCGTAATCTGGGGAACCGGGTTCGCGTCTACGCTCCTCCACATGCAGCTGCTGGGTGACCTTGGGCTAGTCACACTTCTTTGAAGTCTCTCAGTCCCACTCACCTCACAGAGTGTTTGTTGTGGGGGAGGAAGGGTAAGGAGAATGTTAGCCATTTTGAGACTCCTTCGGGTAGTGATAAAGCGGGATATCAAATCCAAACTCTTCTATTATGGGAGCTGGAGTCCAACAACATCTGGAAGGCTGCAAGTTTCTCCACCTCCATTTTAGAGGCCAGAATTTATTGCTGAGGCTTTCCACAACTGAAATGCAATTATTCTGCTCTGAAATGTTTTTATTATTGCTATGTTTAAGCTGGTTTTTTTAATAAAAAAAATGCTGGCTTCTTATTCTTTATGGTCTGTTGCTTTTTATGGTATTTTAGAGCGCCGCAACCCCAGAGTTGGGCACGACTGGACCTAATGGTCAGGGGCCCCTTTACCTTTTTACTACTTTTTCGTTAGCCATCTTGAACTATATCACAAACGTGGGATATAAGTGTTTTAAGTAAGAATAATGATAATCATAACAACACCAACATATGATAGTGCGTTGCTCCCAAAAGCTCGTGGAGTGTTGTTGCTGTTGTCGTTTAGTCATGTCTGACTCTTCGTGACCCCATGGACCAGAGCACGCCAGGCACCCCTGTCTTCCACTGCCTCCTGCAGTTTGGTCAAACTCATGTTGGTAGCTTCGAGAACACTGTCCAACCATCTCCTTCATGGATCACTGCCTTGCCATGGTGAAGGGGCTTGAATAACTCAGAGAAGCTATGAGCTATGACGTGCAGGGCCACCCAAGATGGACAGGTCATAGTGGAGAGTTTTGACTAAACGTGATCCAGCTGGAGCAGGAACCGGCAAGCCACTCCAGTATCCCTGCCAAGAAAACTCCATGGACAAAAACAACAGGAGTGTTGTAGCTTGCATCTTTTTTTGTCGTTCTAAGAATCATGGAATTGTAGAATTGGAAGGGACTACGAGGGTCACCTAGTCCGACCCTCTGCAATACAGGAATCTTTTGCCCAAAATGGGGCTCAAATCCATGACCCTGAGACTGAGTCTCATGCTCTACCAACTGATCTTTCCAAGGATGGCTGCTGTTCGCAAGATCAATATAACGTGTGCAAATTTACTGAAAATCTCAGTGCTATACTTTTACCATGAAAAAAAGCTCATCAACTCTTCAAGACTCTGCAGGAAACTGAGTGTGATCCAGATTTATTTACATGTGCCGTGCCTCCAAAGTTGCTTGGTTGCGCAAATGTTATGAACAGGAGTTACGACATCCCTGATATCCCCTCCACCCCTCAATGTTACAGCTCTGTTGTTAATTATACTTTGGGGCCGATTCAAATTTTACTGATGCCAGGAGATTTTTTTTTTTTTAATTACATTCACTGCAAAGGGCTCCCTCTGGGAACCCAATGAAATCAGTAGCAGGATTTGCAAAGGAGCTGCTGATGGGTGGCTGACAGGATTGGCAAGTGTAGGTCATGTGTGCTGGTCCAGAATGCCTTATTGGGCCTTGGAACAATAGGTTTTTGCTGGAGACAAGGGTTTAGGAAAGTGCCCATTGCTGTTACATGGAGTATGTGAAAAGTGTGACTTTCAGTTATTTGCTCTGACAATTCACAGCAAATTAAAACATATCAGGTGTCTCCTCCTTGGGCCACAACTGAACCATGTGCATTTAAAGTACTCTTGTAGCACTTTTTACAGTCATGGCTTCCCCTAGAGCAGGGGTCTGCAACCTTTAAGACAAAAAGAGCCACTTGGACCCGTTTCCGAAGGAAAAAAAAACTGGGAGCCGCAAAACTTGCCATTATAAAAATAACTTTTTTGTCACTTTTTTTAATTATTTCTTTGTTTGACCCCTCAGAATTACTCCTCCTCATAGAAATGAACGTTAAATTAGCAAGTTACCTTTTTTTTGTGTGTGTGTTCTTCACTCCCCTTCAAAACAGTGACCAGCGTACATGCCCCCTTTCAATGCAGTGACCAGCGTACATGGTGACCAGCGTACATGCCCCTTACAATGTAGCGGGCGGGCGGGAAGGTGACGTCGGGACGGTGCGTGACTAACGCACGCACAGCCCCCGTGCGACGTCACAGCCAGTACAGCACCCGCCACAGTGGGGAGTGTCGGGGCGCACAATGCGCTTCCTCCCCTCGCTAGTATCCGCCCCGGAGCCGCGGCAAAGGTGTAAAAGAGCCACATGCGGCTCCAGAGCCACGGGTTGCAGACCCCTGCCCTAGAGAATCCTGGGAACTGTAGTTTGTTTAGGGTGCTGAGAGCTACAATCAGCTACAATTCCCCAGCTATTAAACCATTCTGGGATTTTTAACTTTCTGAGGGGAATGGGGATCTCCTAACAATTCTCAGCACCCTTAACAAACTACATTTCCCAGAATTCCTTACGGGGGAAACTATGGGTCATTAAAGTGACACAATAGTGCTTTAAACATAGGGTGTGGCTGTGACCTCAAGTTGGACTTATTTATGAGTAGATGTGCATTGGAACATAATGTTTGAAAGCGGCTTGTAAGGTTAATTGTCAGTGCAATCCTATGCATGTCTACTCATGGGTAGCTGTGTTAATCTTCTGCAACAAAATGGCAGCAAAGTAAATCCCATTGCCTTTGATGAGGCATATCTCTTAATAATTGCTGTATTCAATTTATTTTGATTCGGGAAAAATTCCCCAGAGTCAGAGGGTCCAAAGTCTCCCTATATGTAATATATATTAGCATCGTCTGTCTTCAGAGACAATGGAGGGGTGTGCCTTTGGGGGTGAAGTCAAACTGTTGGAAGGTTACAGTGCCTGTATAGTGCCCCTGGCCTTTTGACATCATCTCTGATCCAGACTCGCAATCTCAAATCCTCATTGATAGGTCATTGATTTAATCAGCGGTGAGATAATCCCACTTACTTTAACCCTTTAGAGATGGGCACCACCCACTTCTCAGGGGTGAACCTTGAAGTTCAGCAAGTTAAAAATAGGCTAAATCCAGGACCTGATTAGAGGTCATCCCTTCAGTGTTGGATTACTACCTGGGAGAACAGGTTCAAACACCTATTCAGCTTGGGTCAATCATTCCCAAAAATCATTTGGGTCAAAGGCCTGGAAACGATGCCTTATGAGGAACGGCTAAGGGAGCTGGGCATGTTTAGCCTGGAGAAGAGGAGGTTAAGGGGTGATATGATAGCCATGTTCAAATATATAAAAGGATGTCATATAGAGGAGGGAGAAAGGTTGTTTTCTGCTGCTCCAGAGAAGCGGACACAGAGCAATGGATCCAAACTACAAGAAAGAAGATTCCACCTAAACATTAGGAAGAACTTCCTGACAGTAAGAGCTGTTCAACAGTGGAATTTGCTGCCAAGGAGTGTGGTAGAGTCTCCTACTTTGGAGGTCTTTAAGCAGAGGCTTGACAACCATATGTCAGGAGTGCTCTGATGGTGTTTCCTGCTTGGCAGGGGGTTGGACTCGATGGCCCTTGTGGTCTCTTCCAACTCTATGATTCTATGATTCTATGATTCTATTCCCTCTTCATTTATTCTACCTGTGAAGTTAAAAGATGTGCACCATCTTGGCCTGCTTAAAGAGAAGGAAACACCAACATGTCATTAACAACACATTATTCCTTCTTCCAACATCCTTGTACGATACTCCTCAAGCCAACAGAGAGCAACCCAGCCATATGGGCATGGTATATATTACAAGTTATTATTTATTTGTTAGAAGAGGTTGAATACTGTCTCCGCTACCCTGGTAAAATATAGCTTTAAGAGAGGGGTGTGCAACCTTGAGTGCCACTTTCCCTCACAGACAATCTACCTGAGGTAAATGGGTCAAGTGATATATCTGTTACCTCTGTAAATGTAGGCCTCATTCCAGCCATACCATTTCTCCATCCTGTGTCAAAGTGAGGAAGAGACAGTAACACATTCCACTCAGCCAAGTGCAGGTGTGGACCTACCATGAAACTCTTGAAGCTTAAGATTCAGGGCCCCAGAAGCAACTTTAATCCACATTGCTTAAACCTTTTAGGCCTAGTAGACCCAATTTGAGTGGCACGACTCAAATTGATTAATTTTTTGTTGTATGTATTTCAACAATCCCAAAGTTTGAGAGCCGATTAGAACCAATGTTGTGAAGGTGTGGTGATCTGTCATGGAATGACCCTATCAAAGAACATAACAGTGGCTCCCCAGACCTTGTTGCTGGTTGTGAAGCAGCCCCCATGACAGCTGAAGCTTCAGAGCCCCCCAAATGTAGGTCTGCCATGGATAAATGCACTTGAGGAGAGTGTGGATCGAGGTTGCTAAGAGGTGTGGCCTGAGGAGCGACCCAAAACCAGAGAGAGGGTTCCTTATCTCTGCTTTAAAAGAGATGCTTCTATTGGGGTGTGTGGGGAGAAATGGATTGCTATTGCATTCATTTCACACTGGAGGGACTATAGGAATGACAGGTGGTTCTCTTGCAATTTATGGGACTATACAGGCTAGTCTTAGATTTCACATACACCCACCTTTGGGAAATCAATAGTTGAACTTCTCGCTTTGCTTCAGATGATGTCACAAGCATTGATGCCATAGTCTGATTCTCACTTGCTCAAGGCCTTCAAACAGGCCACCTGTTGAGGCTGAACGCTCAGCGGCAGATTTCCTGCATCAAGCTGGAGGTTGGATTAGACTAGATGGATGGTCTACAGGGGCCCCTCCACTCTCTGAGTCTATGATTCTGTCACTATTTCAAATACTTATTTGTTCACATCCAGCAGAGGAGAGTTGCTGGAGAAAATAGATTCACACCTGGGTGCAAATCCCCATTGCAAGCCCAACTGGTTCCCCATGAGGTGGCTGGATGCATCCTCTTTTATGAACAGCGGATACGCATTCTCACCTGCAGTTTTAAGTCTCTACTACAAGTGACTCAAGATGGAAGGTGTGATCTGCCAAACTCTGCCTCTGCTAGATTTCGGTTCACTCCCAAAGGACCTAATGCTGGATTTCTGCACAGAGATGTGTGGAGTACGTGCATTTGCTCACGTACATCCCTTGTTCTCTCTGTGTCTTCCATGCCTCCCTCACTGTGCATCCTCCCCACTGTCAGACCTTATAAGCTCCGTGGAGCAACGACCAGCAAGTGCTTGTTACAGAGCATCATGCGCATTGATGCCACTCTTATAATAACAACACAGCAATGACATTTGACGGGCTGTCCCCAATGCTTTCACAGAAGTATTAAATCTGTTAGTCTTTAAAGGGGTTCTCTTGGTCCTTCTGGCATACTGGGAATTGTGGCCTTTTCTGTGGCAGCCCCTAAAGTGTGGAACATTGAGATGCATCTGCCACCTTCATTGTGCAGCTTTCATCATATACTGAAAACACACCTCTTTCTCCTGGCTTTTGACATTTAACGTATTTTCTTTTGGGAGACCCACCTCTTTTGCTGAATTTGTATGTTGCAAAATTATAACTTTGATTTCTTTCTATAACTGTATTGTGGTAACCCACTGTGGAATTGTATACCTTCAGCATAGCAGGATATAAGAAATCCTAGGAATAAGTAAAACAAATAAGTTGCCACAATCCTCTTCTGATGTAGTTTTGCTGTTATGGACTGTTAGCATAGCTACTCCGCTGACAATTAATTTATCAGTTCCTTTTCTAGCAGTGAATTCAATGCTTGTCTACTCAGAACAGAACTTAGTCCCACTTGAGTTCGGTTGGACTTACTCCCAGGTAAGTGTGCATAGGTCCGCAGCCTCAATCCATAGCTTGCTGCTTTCACTGTAATTGCTTTTTGTATTAGCTTTCTCAGTTTGTTGGCTTTTGTATTTTTAAAAATAAAGGGGGGCAGCTATTGTTTTCTTAAAAAATAAATAAATCCCAGGAGTCCTTGATGCAATCTGAAAACTATTTTGCATCCAGCAGAGTCTAATCTAATTAAGTATGCACAACACCTCCTACACTCCATCTTAAGACTGTAACAAACTGCAGGCTTTGGGGCTTTTCCATCATGCACAGCTGTTCTCTCTCTGCCCCACAACCTTTTTCTTTTTAAAGGGTGGTTGTTTTGATTATTCATCCAGCATAAGGAAGAGTCCCAGAGTTCTCAAAAGCTTATCTGCTGCTCTGTAGCATTTTAGCTGGTCTTCCTAATAAGAATATCATTCTATGGCAGCTTTTTGAAAAGACCGATTATATTCAGAGGCTGCTGACAAATCTTCTTAAAAGGGGTGTGAGACAAGGAGACGGGAGTGCCTTTTCCTCCCCCTTTCCAGGAGCTGTTTTAGTCAAGTGAAGAGCAACAGAATTGTGACCCAGCCCAGTGCTGAGTGATTTGGGTTGCTATCACACTGCATTTCAGATAAAGGTGGCAGTTCACACCCTTTGGATAAAGCTATTGTCCCATCTGTCTCCAGACTCGACGGCAGCAGTGCCTGAGATCCCTTTAGCCCCCAAGCCACATGGAAATAGGGATGTTTGTTTAGGGAGAAGCATCAGATCCCTGGGAAATAAACATTATTATTTTTAATGGTTTTTAATTGGGGTTTTCCCAGGCGTAGAATCTCACCATCAGGACCATTTGGCTCTATTTACCAGCTCCAGAACCAGGTAGATCACTGCCTCTATTTTACACCTTTTTGGAAAACTGCATTCTGCTTGGACTTCTGTCTCAAGGAGTAGCGGGGTTGGTTGGTTGCAAAGTATACCAAATAGTTAAACACTTGGACCACACTAGGACCATGCTTTGAACTCCCAGAAAGGTGAGTTTCCAGTCTTTAATCCAAACTATTTCCCTTTCTCACAAAACAGCCTGCATATCCTCTTCCTTCCAGCTGTTGCCACTGTCAGTTAAAAACTGGGTTATATGCCAATGCTCCTCCAAAAAAACCCCCATTCCCCATACCTCTTCCAGGCCCTGATCATCTGTTGTGTCACCTTGAGAGTTTTACTGAAAGGTCAATAACGTGTTTTAACTTTGTGGTTGCATAAAGACACAGGCAAGTTTCAGAAGTGTGCGTCAGCTGCCTAGAAGCCAGAGGTCGTGAGGTGGGTGGCAAAAAACCCACATCTTTCACAGGGAGTTACCAATATCCGTTCCTGAGGATTATTTCCCATCATCACAACCCTGGGCTTTGAGGAAAAAGGGGTAAGGCAATTAAGGCTCCCACGTTTACACTCTTCTGTGGTTCTGCTTCCCAAATTACAGTTGTTTGCCTCTGCTGCAGATCTTGACAGCTCAGCGTGGCACCTGGTTGTGGGTGCTGAAATTCCTTTTGGTTCTGAGATGGCTGTTGGTTGTTTCTTACAGCAGGGGTGGTGAAAGGGAGAAAAGTCATCCCCTCCGACATCATTTGGGTCATGGATGGGGAACTTTGTCCCTCTAGATATTGTTGGACTCCGGTCTTTCATGGCAATGGGAGCTGTAGTGCAGCAACACCTGGAAGGCCACAGAGTCCCTATGTCAGGGGACCCTGACACAGAGGGCTGTTTTGCTGCAAAATCTAAATAACAGTCCACTCTCTTGCTATCAAGGGACGCGGGTGGTGCTGTGGGTTAAACCACAGAGCCTAGGGCTTGCCAATCAGAAGGTCAGCAGTTCGAATCCCCGCAACGGGGTGAGCTCCCGTTGCTCGGTCCCTGATCCTGCCAACCTAGCAGTTCGAAAGCACGTCAAAGTGCAAGTAGATAAATAGGTACCGCTCCAGCGGGAAGGTAAACAGCATTTCCGTGTGCTGCTCTGGTTCGCCAGAAACGGCTTAGTCATGGCGCCGCAACCCCAGAGTCGGCCACGACTGGACCTTTACCTTTTACTCTTGCTATTTGGTAACATAACCAACAGGGAGCGCTTTCCTGTACTTCTTCTCAGATTGTAGACCCTTGGGTAGCCAAAGCCATGAAAACAAATAGGAAGGTGGTAGCAGCAGGCAAACCCAAGGCTTGCAGAACTACATTTAAAAAAAAAAACCCTAGGGGGAACTCCCAGAAACAGCTCTATGAGGGCTGATCATGCTCAGTGGCCACAGAATGATGGCTATTGGAGGAGAAACAGAAAACTAGGGTGGAATGGGGAAAAGGTTTGGGGTGGCTGGAATCCTAAACAGGATCCCGCTGCAGCATTTTGTTGCAGGTTTCACTTGTGAAACAGCCAGAGCTGAGTAACAGGCAGCAGCCATCCAGTGGAGCTCAAGAGCCAAGCCAGACCCAGAAAAGACTAGTATTGCATACGTAAAGTCTCAGCCTGAACCAGAAACCATTATTACAGCTCTTCCTTAGTGTACCTGAAGGAGCGCCTCCCAGCCCCATCACTCATCCTGGACACTGAGTTCCTCCTCTGAGAGTCTTCTGCTGGTTCTCTCACTGTGAGAAGCAAAGTTACAGGGAACCAGTGCTTTTCGGTAGTGGCGCCCTCCCTGTGGAACACCCTTCCTTCAGATGTCAAGGAAATAAACAACTATCTGACTTTTGGAAGGCATCTGAAGGCAGCCTTGTTTAGGGAAGTTTTTTATGTTTGATGTTTTATCATGTTTTTACTATTCTGCTAGCAACAGCCCAGAGTGACTGGGGAAACCCAGCCAGATGGGTGGGGTATAAATAAAATTGTTGTTGTTGCTGCTGCTGCTGCTGCTGCAGTGAGACTACAGCAAGCCATGTGACTTGGAAAGCCTTTACCACTTAGGGAGGCACTCCAGTTTATAACCCTAGCACAGGCATGGGGACCTGTGGGACTTCATCCAGTTGTTGCAGAGCTACTGGTTACGCTGACTGGAGATTGTGCAATGTCTGGCAGCCACAGAGTCTCCATCTCTGCCCTAATGGCTCAACCCCATGTGGCAGCTGTGCAGAGCCAGGGGTCCACTTCTGTAGCCCCAACAGCTCCTGACAGCGAGAGAAGCTACTGTGCTCTAGGTAAGAGCCATGGATGAGAAATCTGCCTCCCCCTCTCCTGCCCTTGAGGACATCCAAAGTCTGCTGCTTCAGCTTGCCTTATGGAAAGCCATTGCCACTCATAAGACTATAATGCTTGGAGACTAGCTAACTTTATGCATTGTAATCTACAAGGAAATGATTCCTTCTGAGTACACTGGACTTTCCCCTTACTTGAGACAGTCCAAAGTAGTGGGAAATATTAATTGCATTTTCCACTTTTGGCTTCTGAATGGCTTCTGAATGGCAGGAGTTTAAGGGGCTACAAATCCAGGAGCAAAGCAAAAAGGAGACCAAGAACGGGCTATGCAAAGGCCATTGAAAATGCAGCCTTATTACAACACCAACTTGAGCAAATTTAACTCCAAAGTCAGTTCCAATGAGTTCAATGGGGTCTTCGTGCGTGCAACTACTTAGAATTCAAGCCTTAAGATTTCTGCATTCAGAAGGCTGGATTTGACATGAGACAAGCTGCCGTACACATAGTACATGCGTCAAGCAACTACTGTACTCAGCTGGTAGAAGAAATGCTCAAAGATAATAAAAATGCAGCAAATGCTTAATTTATGTTTTGCACACTTGTCTGTCCTGGCAACTTGAAAAGAGCTGCAAGACTGCTCTCTGCTGTCCAGATGCCAAATTCCTTGTAACAGAAATGAGAGACTTTGTAGGAGAGTAGCAGCAGCGCTAAACATAGGAAGAGGCTTAAGACACTGTAAAAAATCTTGTTTTATTGTGGCATAAGCTTTCATGGACTAGAACCCACTGGAACAGTGTGTGTGTTCTACTCAGCTGATATATACATGCACTGTTTAAAATCCTAAACAACTTCGTCCCCAAATATCTGAAGAAAATACCTCCTTCCCTACAGACACTCTCCAGTGCTAAAATCAGCAGAGGCCCTCTTAGTAATTTCAGCCCCCTTAGAGTATCAGGAGATGGGGTCCCAGGAGAGAACATTCTCTGTGACAGCTCCTAAATTGTGGAATTCACAGAGGTGAATCCAAGTTCATCATTTGAAGGCTTATGACATAAGCTGAAGGCACATCTCTTTACCATGCTCTTTAAGACACACCTATTATTCTGACTGTAAACTGTTTTAGCTGATTTTTAATTTTTTAGTGCTGTGCTTGAACCTTAAGTAAAGTTACGAAGTTCAGTAATATATGTGTTAACAGTGGGTCTAAAGTGCTACAAAATGTAGTTAGCACTAAGCCCAATCCCACATACCATCACACTAGATATGATTTGATTAAACCCTCAAGTGGGGGAGGAAACCTTGGTTCTGATCCAGTTCTATACAAATAAGAGTTATTGATAAATTCTAGTTTTGCAGTTCCATGCTGGTGTCTTTTTACAGCAGTGTTGTGGAAGAAATGAAATTGCTTTTTGTGTAGTCTCACTGATTCAGCCTACAGTCATGGGATAAAGAACATATACCCTCTTTGAATTTGGCTTTATTTGCGTTAACTAAATCATGACATGGTGCAATATGTCATGTGTTGTTGTTCGTCTGAGGTTGTATTTACCTAATTTTAAGACCTGCTAAGGAACAGATGATTGTTATTATCTCCGTGCGCTGCTCTGGTTCGCCAGAAGCGGCTTAGTCATGCTGGCCACATGACCCCGAAGCTGTTTGCGGACGAACGCCAGCTCCCTTGGCCAGTAAAGCAAGATGAGCGCCACAACCCCAGAGTAATCCGCAACTGGACTTTACGATCAGGGGTCCCTTTTTTAAAAAGTAAAACGACAGAATTCAAAGAGGGGGTACTTTCTTTCCCCCGATTGTACAGTCTATGTAGCTCAGAATTGTCTGCCCTGACTGGCAGAGGTTCTCCAGGGTTTTGAACTGGGCACTCTAGCAATCCTTCTTGGAGATGCCAGAGAAAGAACGTGGAACCTACCTACTGCATGCAAAGCAGATATTCTACCACTGAGATACCACCTTTCCAAATTGGGGACACTGCAAAACGCTCCAATACAGCCAGCTCCAATTGTGAACAGGATTGAAAACATAGTTAATAGAGAAATATGCAATTAAGCAGTACTTAACATGCATTATGACAACTCCAGATCCATTAATAGGTGGTTGACCTTAGCAGAAGGCTGGAAAGGTTTTTGTTTTGCCAAGCATTGGAAGAATTTGATTCAATGCTGGCCATTTATTCCATTGAGTTGTAGAATTTCACCATTGCTTAATGAGTGCATTTTATAACACTATTTTTGTTTGTTTCTTAGCAGTTTATAAATAACATTGACACCATTCTTACAAATGTTCAAAAATCCAACACGTACCAATACTGGGCTTATCAAATACCTGGGGGACAACCAATGAGCCGCAGAGATATACCAATCCAGCACATGTATTTACTCCCCAATGATAATATTGCTATCGCTCTGTATTCAGTGTAAAGGCCAAAGCATGAATCTAGCTATCTGCTCCTTTAAAGTGAGACCAAAGTGTATTTGAACATTGGGTTGTAATTACCAAGGCTTGGTTCAGAAATGACACCTCTTGCATAGCTGTGTGTGCAGGGAATAAAAGGAGACTAAATTGAATTTACAACCAAGATAGCCATTGTGCTCATTTATACCTGTAGATTCAATGTGGGATGGTTTCTATACCTCCATGAGGTGAGCTTGATTTTTATTTTTTTTTGTATACAGAGCAGTTGATCAGCTGTCACTTTCTATATTTGGTAGGGTCATTTAGATTAAATGAGCAAGGCAACGTTTTACACTTAGAATAGGGCTTTTGCCAACATGATCAGAAACCTACCAACATATGCAAATTAGGTCAGGATGAAAAGTATCTTCAAAAAAAGCACAGGTTAATGCAATTTCTGTACCCCATATGCATTTAATCCTTTCCCTTCATATCCTGAAACAGTACATGTCAGCATGCCCAAGTGTTGATAGATTTATTTTTGTCCACAGTATGAGTTGCACAAGCCTTCTCTCTCACTCCCCACAGCAGTGTGGAGGAGTTGCCAGGCTGAAGTTGGTTCAATAAAACTCTGTTCCAGAATAAAATTATGTTCTTGAGATTTTCACTCTGCAACAACGGAGGAAGCTGGTGAAAACCTAGAAGAGTAAGACTCAGCAGAGACTGAGCTTTGCTCATTACTGCTCTTCAAATGACAGCCATTGGAGCTCCCCATAGCAAGGGACAAAGTATTTCCATACATTAGTGTTTCTCCATTACATTTATTTACATTTTTTTTCATTTAAAAGCCAGAACAAGACAGATTTGACACTCTAAAATTTTTATTAAAATTACTAGAAGTGCACTTAGAATTACAAGAACAAAAAAGACTTGGTATGTTCATGGAGGATACCCAGGTTCCTATGAATTCCATAGGCGGATGGCAGAATGTTGTGACTGAATAGTGAAAGACAGTGGCCAAGATTCAAAGAGGCCCACACGCATGCAGAAGGCACTTCCGTGCATATATGGACAGCCAGTTCTCCCTTCTGGCTACAGCAGGCATGGGGAATGTTAGACTCCAGCTCCCATCAGCCTCAGCCAGCATGGCCAATTAGGAGAGATGATGGAAACTGCAGTGCAACTGAAGGGTCGCAGGTTCCCGATCCCTGTGCTATGGGCTTTCTATACCATACCGGACATTGTTTTGGTGGGTTTCCCAGACTTCACGTACTGCTTTGAAATGCAAAGACACACAAGAGGCTAAGGTGACATGAGTGAACTTCATGAGCCCCAGAACACCACACGCCCTCTTTGTATCTTGGCCAAACTCACACAAAAAAAATATAATTGATGGTTCAGTGCAAAACTCTTAATATGGAATCAAAATCCTAGCAACCAGGGGTTTCAAGATGGAATTTTAGCATAGGACTAAGCAGTCTCCACACAGAGCTCTTTCTAAAAAGTAGCATGGGCAGTTGGCAGTTAGACCACTTCAGCATAGGAACTAGTTTCACATGTACCGTGTCATTATTAGTCATTATTAGCTCAAAGCCACAGGTTCTAAGAATCTATCTTTCAGCAGGCTGTAAACATACTTCAGACTCCGATTTTATCACTGCATGCCTGTCAGGCTAAATTATGTGTGCGGATTTACATAAATCGCTATTAGCTCTGGCGCCATAACCTCACATTGGTTTCACTTATAATAATTAGTGCAAAAAGTTGTCATTAAACACAGAACAAATGATCTGATTGTATAACAGAAGTATAATCTAAGGCAGCCTTTCCCAGCCCTTGGGTCTCCGGATGTTATTGGACTACAGCTGGGGCTGATGGGAGTTACAGTCCAACACCACCTCCCAGGGACCCAAGGCTAGTGATGGCTGAACTATGGAATCTGGCCCAGTTCTCAAACTTGCTTCTGACAGTTAAATGCACTGTTATTTTTTGTACACAGAACATGACATCCGAATGTGCCACACAAGAGGATATTTACACATCTAGCAAAAGGAAAAGGTTATTCAGGACTAACATTTCAGACTTAACTACATGGCAGTACATTCAGAAGTGCTGATAACCTCTGGCAAATCACTTCACCGTAGCCCTATTCTCACTATATATTGACTAAATGTGATGGGGAAGTGGAATTACACCTGCAGGCCGCATCATATGATCTCTGGATATTCAGTAGAATAACTTCCTAATAGGGTTTCTGACCTGGCAGATAAAGCCTGCAGAGCTGTATACAGAGCCCTGTTCTCCTATCCCATTCAGCACAGGGCCACCAGGCCAGCAAACACCACCCAACTTGAAAATCACCTGTTTAGTTAGTGTGTAAACAGCAGGCAAGAATAGGGCTAGGGTTTTTGAGGTATCAAGAACCAATTTGAGAATCAGATCTTGTATACTATGTACTGAAATGTTTTTGAACCACAGCAGCCTAAGAATTCAAAATGTGGCTGCATGCTTACAATAGGTTAAGCACGTTAACACTGCCATGTCAGCATGGAAATTCGTGCACACCCCTTCATAGCATTTGTTTTGGATATAGAAGTGCAGTTTTACATAAAGGGCAGTATTTCCAACATATTACATCTAAGAAACCAGCTGCTAAAGTTCACCCCTCTTGTTCTCAAATTGTTCCGAACTCTAGGCGCAGAGGTAGAAATATACAAGTTTGAGTTTAAGAGGCAAGAAATAAAACATTGTGTTTGAATTCTTCTGTCTTCCCAAGTACCACACAAACACCATCATACTTCACATCTGAACTTTGCAAAGATGTCAAAAGATGGAGAAATAAAAAACAAATTAAAGAAACAACCAATTCCCTCTAAACTCACAGAAGCAGGTACTGTACAGTTGCTGAACGCACACAAGAGCATATTGTGAAGTGAGAGAATTACTCACAACTGGGACTTGTGCGGTTGAATGGCTGGCATCAACTTTTGTAAATGTGGATTTGGAATAAAATCCACCATTTCTCTACAAAATCAAGAAATGGAAGCCCATTTCTAACAGCTGAACCTAACAAACCAGGGCTTCTATATTATCTAGAAAACCTAGTTTTCCGATTCTTGACCAATGTATAGGAGAGCACAATAATATGAAGAGGATGCTCACAGGGTGAAATTATTGCCAAGTTCCTGGTGATGTATAGGCCTTAGAATTCAAAAGTGAAAGAAAAAGCAGAGAATAATATTTAAGATTAACTGGAAAGAAGAGAGATACCCTTGAGCAGGCAAACAGTAAAGGAGCAACCATTAGAAGAGGCCAAGTATGGAGACAGCAGGAACCAAAACTAAGAAAGGCTCTTCACTTTTAAGGACGCCAAAGAATCTTGAGGCAAATAGTGTCTGTGGTACATTTCCCCTAATGGAAGCCAAGTATTGAAGAGTTTTACTCCTTGCAATATTCACTGATCCCTCAAGGAACGTAACAGAACTTGGGCCACCGTGTCATCTTCATCAGCATTATAATCCTAAAAACAGGAGACAAGGGAGAATGCGTATGATTAAACAGATTTTGGTCTTGTACCAGAACTGTTAAAGCCAATTTCCTTCTTTCACTTCTCATTTCTCCCACTACAGGATGTTAAGTGGTATAGGCACAAATTTCCAAGGGGTGCGCCCAAGATTTCCCTGTATGCTCAGGGCCCAGTTGTGGCTTCGCTCACTTCTGTGTATGGGCTGATCTGTGAAGGGTCATCCCCCCTCCAAGGATGGCAACTGAATGAAACACTATTTCCTAGCTTTTTACATTAGAATAAGGCTGTCCAAAAAGACAAAGTTTAAAAGAAAAGACTAGCGTTTGGTAAATTCTGAAGAGGCTGTTTCCTAGTTACTACTTACCACAAAAGTATCATAAGAAAATTGGTGTCGTCGTTGAAGATGTTCCATGAAGTTAGCACTTCTGTAGTTTGGATCACCCCATGGCATTGATGCACAGATCGGGCAAACCTGGAAAAGTTTGCAGTTTATCCAACCCAAATTTCTTCCATTTCAAGTTTGGTGGGAGGTGCCCCGCCCCGCATCTGATCAGCATATATTCTAGATCCTGCCCACTATTTTCTTTGTCAAAGGCTTGTCCCAGGAAAACCCGTAGTAAGAAACCCAAAGAACAGAAGGGCAATTCTGTCCATACAAACTTATTAGTCACTGCCCCAAGCACAGCACTGTCTTGCTGCAAAGCCTAGGAATGGCTTTTCAAGAGGCATAAGGAAATGGTGTGGGAAGAGTGGGAGGGAAAGAAAGCCTTGTAGGGCAAACAGAATTCTGCTGGGGATTCTTTGGCCACAAGCCAAATATCTTGATGTTTCCTAGTGTAAACTTGGGTGGGGCAACTCCTACTAACTGCAACAATCTTAAGTATTCAAAAACACCACTACAAACACCCAGCCATGTTAGTAGTTGCTAAAATACAGCAATGGCAGGAAAAAAGTTTGTTAAGAAATTTTTAGCAAGTCATGCAGCACTGGGATACTAGCTATAATCAAAGTAACGCTATTTGTTCCTTCAAGGAAAAAAAGCTTCCTATTAAATGACCCATCAACCCACCCTGAACTACACTTTGAAAAGTAAAGCAATTACCACTCGTTTTGCATCCATGCTGTGATACTTTCGGCAGTGTTCTACCAGCCCTTCCTGGTCCAGATTTCTCTCATTGCAGTAAGGGCAGGGAAATGTGAACCTATTTGGAACACTCCTGTAGAAACAGAGGGTAAGGCCTTCACTTCTATGAAAAACTTCCAATTATGTAGAGCAGCTTAAAGTCATGTAGGAGAAGGCTCTTTGAGTAGCACAGCAGAATCATTCAACAAAGCAACTATGATAGGCAGTGCAAGCTATCTCTGAAGGGAAAAGCACACAAAATAGCTTATACAGTGGTGCCTCGCAAGACGAAATTAATTCGTTCCGCAAGTTTTTTCTTCTTGCGAGTTTTTCGTCTTGCGAAGCACGGTTTCCCATAGGAATGCATTGAAAATCAATGCGTTCCTATGGAGACCGCCTTCAGACCAGGTCCAGGGACAGTCTGTCCCCAGACCTCTTCTGAAGGCTGGCGGGGGGAGAAGGACTTTTCTCCCCACCGCCAGCCTTCAGAACAGCCTTCTGAAGGCTGGCGGTGGGAAGAAAAGCCCTTCTCCCGCCGCCAGCCTTCAGAAGAGTTCCCGGAGGGCTGCCTAGGCTGCGGATAGCAGCCTGCTGCCCGGTGCGAGGCAGACATCTGCAGCTTGGGGTGCCCTGCAGGACTTCCCCGCAGGGCTCTGCAAGCTGCGGATAGGGGTAGCAGGCTGCTATCCGCAAGCTGTGGATAGGGGCAGCAGGCTGCTATCTGCAGCTTGGAGAGCCCTGCGGGGAAGTCCTGCAGGGCTCCCCAAGCTGCGAATGTCTGCCCCACGCGAGGGGCGCTCTGCTTAAGAGCGTCCCTTGCGCGGGGCAGCATGCTGTTATCCGCAGCCTAGGCAGCCCTCTGCGCGCCTTCCCCTCTGTTCCCGGACCTGTCCTGAAGGCTTGCGGTGGGAGGAGGGCTTTCCTCCCCACCGCCAACATTCAGAATGCTGTTCTGAATGTTGGCGGTGGGGAGGAAAAACCCTCCTCCCACGCAAGTCCCGGGAACAGAGGCGAAGCGCTGCGCGCCTTCTCCTCTGTTCCCGGACCTCCCACCACAAGCCTTCAGGACAGGTCTGGGAACAGAGGAGAAGGTGCGCTGCACTTCCCCGCTGTCCCAGGAGATTTCCCTATAGGCTTTCGTCTTGCGAAGCAAGCCCATAGGGAAATTCGTCTTGCGAAGCCTCTAAAAATCGGAAAACCCTTTCGTCTTGCGGGTTTTTCGTTTAGCGAGGCATTCGTCTTGCGGGGTACCACTGTACTGTAATTAAGCCTCTAGTGCCCTCAATGTTTGAGGCTTTTAAAATATGGAAGAAAATATGAAAGAAAAACCCTTCCTTATTTGGCACAAAGCAGCAACACTTTTTATGCTGCAGATAACCTTTCAACATGTGGCTCCAAAGATGAACAGCAAACTAGATACAGAGGTACCTTGGTTTACAAACAGTCCTGTTTACGAATGATTCGGTTTACGAACTCCGCATAGCCAAAAGTAGTGTACTGGTTTGCAAACTATACCTTGGTCTAAGAACGGAATCTGAATGGTGGAAAGGCACCGGTGGCGGGAGGCCTCATTAAGGAAAGCACGCCTCGGTTTAAGAACGGACTTCTGGAATGGATTAAGTTCGTAAATCGAGGTACCACTGTTATAGGAAGTAGTTCTTGCCATCAACTACGCATACGTACATGTGAAAAATTGCTAGAGCTGCTTTGCATTAGCTAACAAACATTTGTCTGGACCTCAATTGAGACTGCAAGTGAGGTGCCATATACTTAGACCTCACCACAGATCATTTAATCAAATTCCAAATAAGGCTTCCTTCCTTGGGAAGCTCAGCTGACCTTTGTAGCCTTTGGGTGAATGGTTATGACATACTTATTTCATCAGACCTTTCAACTGTCCAGTGGACTCTCGCTCTTCCACTATGTAAATGTACCCTCCAAATAATTTAATCTCCTCACAGGGATACCATTTTAAACTAAGAACAACCTTCAGGAAGGGATCAGGTGGCAAAATTCAAGGGTCCCATTGCTTAAGTGCAGAAGATCTCCAAGGCCATTTGGTCAAGATACAGCAAACCTCAGTTTTTACACCTATCTTATATATGAGCCTCCATTACAAGTAAGCAAATCACAACAGTTGAGAGGTTACCTGGTATCCTGTGGTGGATCTTTTGTCACGGCTTTAACACCTTCCATTATATAATTCTGGTACTTCAAACAAGAAGCTGCATGATTACGCAGCTTTGAGAGGGACATCTGTACAGAATGAGAAAATAAAACATTTTCTTTAAAACAGTGTAGGTGTTTCAGATGTGACATAAAAGTATGTTCCAAGGACTGCACAAAAGGGTTGTTGTGACAGGCTCTGGGTCAAAAAACACAAGAGTTACACAAGGGACACATTGTACTAAGTTGATTTACCACTTTGCAGCAAGACTGCAGCACCTAGCCTATCCCTTACTGTTCTGTTAGCTGACACCTTGTTTATCCAGACACTGTTCTTATCTTTCATTCCCAGGAGATTAAACAGTCTACTGTTTCTCTTATGCCCCAAGTTAGTTAACTCTGTATAATACAATCAGCTAGAAAGAAATCAACTACTGTAGCTTGCTTTAAGAATTGCATTGTGACAAGGTCACATGAACAGCAGCAGGATATATGGATAGTATTAAAATTGTACTTGGGGACAACTTCTCTCCCCTTCAAAATTATAAAACAAACTCTGGTTTCAGAAAGCAGAGGTGGATGGAATTTAATATTTCCTATTGTGCTGTTACATTTCCCATATATAATGTTAGTCTCTAAACAAGTTTGTATCATCTGGACTTCTCCAGACACTGACAAAGTACAGTTGCCAACATTTACCAATAAAAGCTTTTCTTTCTATAGTCACATTGTTGTATATTTTATTTGTACTGAAAACACAAATTACAGGATTACTCTATGATTTCTATTTTATGAGTTCAGCTTGCTTGTCCAAACTACAATTGAACAAGAATTTTAATTTTGGTTTACCAGATCTAACATAGTCTATGATCTGACAATTTCTAGAATGGTAAGGAATTTTTAACAGTCTCAGCTGGCAAATAGATCAAGCTGAGCACATTTAATATATTATGTGTGTACATTTATAGATAAGAGGATGCTGATTTAAGCTCAGTACAGAATATGATACACGAGAGGCATTCAGTTTGAGACATGGAAAGTCAGATATTTTAAAAATAGAGGACTTCAGTTTTACTTTCAACTGCAAATGATATAGACAAAAACCATTCTTACAAAAGAGCAAAGTATTTTTAGGTACTTTTAGACACAACAGCTCTTCATTAATCCCCACCCCCTCACATTCTCATTGTACTTTGAAGACTGACAATATAAAGGAGCGCTCCACAACGTGGTGCCCTCCATATGTTTTGGGCAACAACATCCATCAACCTTGACCACTGGCCATGTTGCTTGGGTCTGATGGGAGCTGAAGTTGAAAACATCTGTAGGGCTTCGGGAAGACAGATATAAAATGCAATTCCATTCCTGACTCAATTTTGGCTCAAAACAGTCCCCAAACTATCAGACTTTATTCAAGATATCAGCCGTACATCCAAAATTCACTTTGTTAAGCCCCTTAAGGGGTTATGCAAACTTCACTACAAATCATAAACAACAAAGTGCATGGGGTCCATTGAAGCAATTATGGCATCAATTTCACAAAACAATTGTATGCTTTCATGAGAGCTACTTCTTATATTACAAAGAAATACTGAAAAGCTGCATGAGGGCTTGCCATGTATTCTCTTCACCACCTGCACTGTGATGTTGCCGTGCAGTCATGGGGTGGAATCCAAAGTAGTGCTAAGGCAATCATTCTGTTAGCACAAGGATTTACGTAAAGGAGCATTCTAGCCCCTCCCCCAAAACAAAGCTGCTCCAGGGGTTCCCCATACCCACTGGAGCAGATTTGGAGAGGGTACGGAATGGAATAAGGGGTAGTCCTGTTGTGCAAGTGGAAATCCCTGCACTGACAGGACATGTTAGTAAAATATGTCCCATGATCCCCTCCTGTGACAAGATCTGAACATGCTGGATTGCTTCCACTACTGACAGATCTCATTGCAGGAAACTGAAAGACCCATTTCCCACGCTCTAGTCGAGGCAAGGAAAAAAGTAAAAAACCACATGTTACCTTGGCCAGTTCTTTGAAAGACCTGAATAGCCTCTTCCCCACCACCATGAAATTCAGCAGGGCTTACCAGAATTTTCTTTTACACAAATCTGACAGTTATCAAGTGAGAAATCTAATGTGAAAATTTGCTTTTATCTAGATTCATGTTATATATAGGTAAACACAGGCCAGCTTTTCCTACTTTTTTATTGCAGCCATTGCAAGTAGTCTCTGTCATTTCAATTTGCTTTTCCAAGTCGAAAGCTCTGCTGCCGTGAGACAGGGTACTGCGACAAACTCCACAAACTGGCTTTTTTGGCTTAAGACACTCCTGAATGCATGGTGTGCAAAAGCTAATATGAAAAAAAGACAATATATTAACATTTGCATTGTACACAATCAGTCAATGTGCCAATGCACCCCTTTCTTACAACACCAAAAGAAATCACAAGCAGCACAGGACCTAGAAACCTATTAATATATTACAATGTAATCTTTAAAAGGCAACCTACACTCAACTATTTCTATAACTTACCTTAAAGGTACCTAGTTAACCGGTTAACAGCTTCTTGTTCCTTTTAATAATGTCTCTTCTTGTTCAAAATTGACTACATAAGGAGCATAAAACCTGCTCCTCAAAGACCTTGCAAAACCAACATTAATGATAGCGGCATGAATCACAGTTGACGTCTACTTTTGATAACATGCAAGATGAAGTCACAAAAGTATACCAGTGGTGAATAGTTAGCCACACCTTATATAAAAAGTGAATATTACTGCTATAAGCTTCACTAAGCAGCAGTGTTAGCAATAGTAATCATATTCTTAGGTGCTGTATACATAGCATGCTATATACATAGCATCAAATTAGGGCAAAATAAAAAACACACATAAAAGTAGTCAGGGACTATGGATTGCACCTGTCGCAACCATTCACACTTCCAGTAAGAACAGGCAGGATAATTGCTCAACAGGTGCAGTTTTGATTTCCTTCATTTATTTCTTTAGAACTGACCAAGGAAGAACAGATATAATGCGTGCTACTACTGCAGGATGACAATATTTGTTTCATGTATACAGGGCTACCCAACAAGAGCATTTCTGCAACAGAGTCTAAGCGTTATGGCTTCTGTGCTACACAGAAATGCATTTATGTGACCAATGAAGTTCACACAACACCAGTAAGTTAACAGCAATATGTACCTGTTAATAGATGGCAAAAGGTAACACTGCTGGGAGCATGTGGGCATTTTCAGGGCTGGAAAAATTATATATGGTCTCTGAAAAAGCTCTCTGAAAGTTTTAAATGCTAGCACCCCTATTTTCTTAAGGCATGCTTAAGGTCGACCAATTTCTCATGCTGGTTCCTAAAAACCTCAGAAAGGCTACAATTTTTTCCTTCACTTATAATTAAGTACCTGTTCTTTCACTTATAATTAATTACCTGTCACTTATAATTGCCACTTAGTTCTTTTGTTTCCACCATTTCAACCCTGTGCTCTACCCAGAAACGAACAATTTTTAACCTATTTCGAGGTGCGCTTGGCACTGCCCTTAGGTGCGGGATTGGTGAAAGGAAGGGCGAGCCGCTCGTGCAGCAGCAGGAGGAGGAGGAGCAAAAGCGAAACAGAAAGTGTAAACACTGCAAAGAACCCATGGAACCGAAAGCTAACTCTGGAAAGAACCTACACGCCCTATTCATTTGCAAGCATCTCCGCTCAGCTGCAAAAGCGGCAGGCCGGCGGAGACCCGACCGCTTCCCAACACGTTAACTCGGGAGCTGTTATGAACGGCCAAAAGGGGAAACTCGGGTTTAAACACCATTCCCCCCCCAAAAAAATAACCCCCACCGCATTGGCGACTTAAACCCGTCCTTCGCCGCAGCCCAGAGCTTTGGTAAGACAACGGAAGGCTGCGCAGCTGGAGGAGGGAAGAGGCGAACGAAGCTGCCGCGGCGGCGGCCTCCTCCTGGCTGTGCTCCTGGCGAGAAAAAAGCGGCCCGTCCAGTTCTAACCGGCCTCCGCCCAAGAGCGCCCCCCACCAGCCCTTCGTTGCCATGGTTACCTCACCCACCCCTGCGGCCTCCTATCTCCGCTCCGGCCCCCGCGGCCTGTTCCGCACTCACACATGGCCGCAGGGCGCCCTCACGGGGCTCTCGAACACCTCCAGGCACACCGGGCAGGTGAAGCGGGACAGCGGGTCCAGCCGCTCAGCGGCGGCCGTTGCCCCCTCCGCGTACCGGGAGCTCGCCTCAGCCAGCGCCATCTTCCCCCACAGGCCACTTCCGAGAGCCTCTGCCGGCAGCGCGGCAACAGCGACGCTTTAGCCAACAAGCCGGGAGCGGGGGGGAGGGAGGAGGAGGCGGCGACGGCGGCCTAAAAGGGCCAGTGCCGCCCAGGCCACGCCCACCGGGTCCGGGTTCGAATGCGCCTGCGCGGCCGCGGCGGCGACTTTCGTTTCGTCACAGGAGGCGCGGCTTCCCTTACAAGGTTGGGAATCTAGAATCATAGAATCATAGAATCATAGAGTTGGAATAGACCACAAGGGCCATCGAGTCCAACCCCCTGCCAAGCAGGAAACACCATCAGAGCACTCCTGACATATGGTTGTCAAGCCTCTGCTTAAAGACCTCCAAAGTAGGAGACTCCACCACACTCCTTGGCAGCAAATTCCACTGTCGAACAGCTCTTACTGTCAGGAAGTTCTTCCTAATGTTTAGGTGGAATCTTCTTTCTTGTAGTTTGGATCCATTGCTCCGTGTCCGCTTCTCCGGAGCAGCAGAAAACAACCTTTCTCCCTCCTCTATGTGACATCCTTTTATATATTTGAACATGGCTATCATATCACCCCTTAACCTCCTTTTCTCCAGGCTAAACATGCCCAGCTCCCTTAGCCGTTCCTCATAAGGCATCGTTTCCAGGCCTTTGACCATTTTGGTTGCCCTCCTCTGGACACGTTCCAGTTTGTCAGTGTCCTTCTTGAACTGTGGTGCCCAGAACTGGACACAGTACTCCAGGTGAGGTCTGACCAGAGCAGAATACAGTGGCACTATTACTTCCCTTGATCTAGATGCTATACTCCTATTGATGCAGCCCAGAATTGCATTGGCTTTTTTAGCTGCCGCGTCACACTGTTGGCTCATGTCAAGTTTGTGGTCAACCAAGACTCCTAGATCCTTTTCACATGTACTGCTCTCAAGCCAGGTGTCACCCATCTTGTATTTGTGCCTCTCATTTTTTTTGCCCAAGTGCAATACTTTACATTTCTCCCTGTTAAAATTCATCTTGTTTATTTTTGCCCAGTTCTCTAATCTGTCAAGGTCGTTTTGAAGTGTGATCCTGTCCTCTGGGGTGTTAGCCACCCCTCCCAGTTTGGTGTCATCTGCAAATTTGATCAGGATGCCCTTGAGTCCATCATCCAAGTCGTTGATAAAGATGTTGAATAAGACCGGGCCCAAGACAGAACCCTGTGGCACCCCACTAGTCACTCTTCTCCAGGATGAAGAGGAACCATTGATGAGCACCCTTTGGGTTCGGTCAGTCAGCCAGTTACAAATCCACTGAGTGGTAGCATAGTCAAGACCGCATTTTACCAGCTTCTTTACAAGAATATCATGGGGCACCTTGTCAAATGCCTTGCTGAAATCAAGGTAGGCTACATCCACTGCGTTCCCTTCATCTACCAGGCTTGTAATTCTGTCAAAAAACGAGATCAGGTTAGTCTGACATGACTTATTTTTCAGAAATCCATGCTGACTATTGGTGATCACAGCATTCCTTTCTAGGTGCTCACAGACTGTTTGCTTAATGATCTGCTCCAGAATCTTCCCTGCTATTGATGTCAGACTGACTGGGCGGTAATTATTTGGGTCCTCTCTTTTCCCCTTTTTGAAGATAGGGACAACATTTGCCCTCCTCCAGTCTGCCGGGACTTCGCCTGTTCTCCAGGAATTCTCAAAGATGACTGCCAGTGGTTCTGAGATCACATCTGCCAGTTCTTTTAATACTCTTGGATGCAGTTCATCTGGCCCTGGAGACTTGAATACATCTAAACTAGCCAAATATTCTTGTACTATCTCCTTAGTTATTCTGGGCTGTGTTTCCTTTGCTGAATCATTTGCTCCAAATTCTTCAGGTCGGGCATTGTTTTCTTTATCGGAGAAGACTGAGGCAAAGAAGGCATTGAGTAGTTCAGCCCTTTCTGTGTCCCCTGTTTGCATTTCACCATCTTCTCCTCTGAGTGACCCCATTGTTTCTTTGTTCTTCCTTTTGCTACGAACATACCCATAAAAGCCTTTTTTGTTGCTTTTAACCTCTCTAGCAAGCCTGAGTTCATTCTGTGCTTTAGCTTTTCTGACTTTGTGTCTACACGTGCTGGCTATTTGTTTGAATTCCTCTTTGGTGGTTTCCCCCCTTTTCCATTTTTTGTACACATCCTTTTTTAATTTTAATTCAGTTAAAAGTTCTTTAGATAGCCACCCTGGCTTCTTTAGGCACCTTCCATGTTTCCGTCTCATTGGTATTGCCTGATGTTGTGCTTTTAGTATCTCCCTCTTAACAAACTCCCAGCCATCATGAACTCCCTTTCCTTTTAGTATTGTTGTCCATGGGATCTCACCCAGCACTTCTCTAAGTTTTATGAAGTCGGCTTTCTTAAAGTCAAGAAATTGAGTCCTAGTATGCTTGGCTGCTCCTTTCCGCTGTATAGTAAACTTCAGAAGAGCATGATCACTCGCGCCTAATGATCCTTCCACTTCTACCCCACTAACCAGGTCATCAACATTGGTTAGGACCAGATCTAAAATGGCTGTTCCTCTTGTTGCTTCTCCCACTTTCTGGACAATGAAGTTGTCTGCAAGGCCAGTGAGGAATCTGTTTGACCTTATGCTCTTGGCTGAGTTTGACGTCCAACAAATATCCGGGTAATTGAAGTCCCCCATTACTACTATCTCCCTTCCTTTTGCATGCTTGGCCATCTGTTCCAGGAAGGCATCATCTATGTCCTCCGTTTGGCTTGGGGATCTATAGTAAACTCCCACAATGAGGTCTCTGTTATTCTTCTCTCCCTTAATTTTGACCCAAATGCTCTCACTTTGGCTTTGAGGATCTAAATCTTGGATCTCTTCACAGGTATACACATCCCTGACATATAACGCCACTCCTCCTCCTTTCTTGTCTGGTCTGTTTCTCTGAAATAGATTGTATCCCCCCATTATTACATTCCAATCATGGGACTTATCCCACCAGGTTTCAGTGATGCCTATTATGTCATATTTAGTTTGCTGTACCAAGAGCTCAAGCTCATCTTGTTTATTTCCCATGCTTTGCGCATTAGTGTACAGACATTGAAGTCCATTAATCATTCCCCCGTGTCTCTTATTTAAGGATTTTTTCCTCCCACCACTAAATCAAGCGCAATGCTGTACTGTACTTGGGAGGGTTTGGTTACTGGGTGGCAGAGACAGACCACAAAGTGCGCAAGGTGACTTTTGCATGCAGGAAAATAAAATAAATGAAGACACAAATTTGCGTTATTGTTGCACATTTATTTATTTGTGCCCCACCTCTTTCCCCTGACAGGGACTCGAGGCGACTTGCATTTTACAACAAGGAACAGCTAAAAATATAGGAAAATGCAATCGCTAAAAAAACTCCCTAGTTTATAGGCACAGGTGCAAATATAAAGGTAGATGCTATAATTTAAATAGAAGCAGTTTGCATCTCTCAAGCAGGGGTAGCTCTGCTGACTTGAGCCTATGTAGATTAAAAATGGACATGTACCAAAGGTGAGATAGCCGATAGTAAAAGACTCAGAGGTTACCCAAAGCTCTGATGTCAGAATATTTGCAAACACAAGGCAAACATTTCTCAGTGGATGGAAGGCTCTGGCAAACAATAGGAACATCTGGTCATTTTGCAGAGATGCCATGCACAACTTTTACGGAAATCGCTCCTACAACTCCAGAATGAGCATGAGTATAAGAAGCTAAACATCAGCCATGATCTCTCCCCTTGTAGTTTACAGATGTGACAACCGCAGCATGTCTTTCCCATTCGGGAATGACCTCTTCAGTTGCAAGAGGAAGTGTACTGTATTCGGACAAGAACTTGTCCAAAGACACAGTGCAACTACCTTGTCTTATGAGCACTGGCAGCTGCCTTGTAAGTTATGCACTAAGGCAACCAAATAACTTCACAGGCATCTCAAAGGAGCAACATGTTGGGCAAGAATGGGGGCAAGTTTACTGCATTCCAATGGTAAGATTGGAAGCTTTTATAAAAATAATTCCATCCCAGTTCATCATAGTCAAGAATTACACAGATGGGTTTTTCCCCCTCAGGGATGCAGTGATGGAGAAAGCCTTATCTGTTGATTTTCTGCAGCCCTGTCCATTTAAAGAACCTTTGTACATAAAAGGGTAGTGATGCTATCCATTGGATATCATCCATCAAACCTGACCTAAAGGCCTAGCAACTGTTAGGCATTGCACCAGATATTTAAACTTCCAAGCTACTAAAATTGTAATCTCGGCTTCTCTGGTGATACCACAAATAAATCTCCATCACATTCTGAGGAGTGGAAGCAAAACAGGCAAATATTTTACACTAGAATATAATTACTCTAATAAAGAAGCAATATCCATGCATATAAAAGTTTTCACAGAATA
Source organism: Podarcis vaucheri (assembly GCF_965113315.1). Lineage (NCBI taxonomy): Eukaryota > Metazoa > Chordata > Lepidosauria > Squamata > Lacertidae > Podarcis > Podarcis vaucheri. Next base: position 87,750,844 of record NC_138764.1, on the reverse strand, counting down.
AAGATATTAGTTTGAGTTCCTTACTTGAAGCTTTATAAATTTATATATTGTAACATCACACATTATGTAATTGTGTAGCTGTTGACTGAGGAATTATTACTATTACAATTAAGATTATGGAATGCAGTGATATAATATCAGAAATGTACCCAAACCATCATGTGGGGAACCACTTAAACTAAAATGTATTAAATGGAAGTTAATTGGCCTTTTGATAATTGTATATTTGGGACTGAACTGTTATTGTTATAATTTGGCTATTAGTGGGGGTTTATTGGAAAACTAATTTTAAAAAATACATTTATTTACTCTAATAAAAGGGACGCGGGTGGCGCTGTGGGCTAAAGCCTCAGCGCCTAGGGCTTGCTGATCGAAAGGTCGGCGGTTCGAATCCCCGCGGCGGGGTGCGCTCCCGCTGCTCGGTCCCAGCGCCTGCCAACCTAGCAGTTCGAAAGCACCCCCGGGGGCAAGTAGATAAATAGGTACCGCTTACCAGCGGGAAGGTAAACGGCGTTCCGTGTGCGGCTCTGGCTCGCCAGAGCAGCGTTGTCACGCTGGCCACGTGACCCGGAAGTGTCTCCGGACAGCGCTGGCCCCCGGCCAATAAATGTGAGATGGGCGCACAAACCCCAGAGTCTGTCAAGACTGGCCCGTTCGGGCAGGGGTACCTTTACCTTTACCTTTACTCTAATAAAAGGGTTCCCCTTTAGCTAGAACCCAGCCATACGATGTACTTGGCATAAGAGTCAATCCTCACTTGCTTGGGATTAGCAATTTAGGAACAAATGGGCTGTTACTATTAAGATTTTTGTGGTCAACTTGCTCTGCTTTACAAGGTCCTTGTGTGACCAGCAGCAACTTTAAAATTGTGCAATAACACTGTATGCCTGGGGACACATTTTTCACTGGACTAGAATTTTTCATACATTGGTGACATACAGGAGATTGGTAGCAAAGACAGACGCTGAGAGCTTGGAGTGGGAGGTGGAATTAATCACCATGCAATATGGGGGATTTTCTTTTTCCTTCAGTAATTGTGGATATTTGTCACTGTTGGCAGCAGGTCACCTTCTGATGATTTATGCTTTGATTCCATACGTTGCTGCTTGAGGTGTGAGGGAAGGAACACAAGACAGCCGCGTATCAGTTCATATATGAACAGAAGCTATGCGTAGGCTGTTCTGTGTTGCAGAGGCTAAGGGGAATAAATGCATCAAGGCTATTGAAGACAGCTTTCCTATAAGGAGCATGGGGAAGAAGTTCCAAAACACCACTGAAATAAGATATGGTAGGTGTGGGAGAACTTCAAAATGGGGTGTATAATTTCATTATCGTGATTATAATTTAGGACCAAACTGCTTAACATCATTCAAATAGGAGGATGATAAAAGGAGGGACTGCAAAAGGAGGAATCTGTGCTTGCTTCTAGACTGTCACTATTTTCAGGTGAGATTCAAGCACAGGGGTCAGCAACCTTTTTTCAGCCGTGGGCTGGTCCACCGTCCCTCAGACCATGTGGTGGGCCAGACTATTTTTTTTTGGGGGGGGGGGATGAACGAATTCCTATGCCCTACAAATAACCCAGAGATGCATTTTAAATAAAAGCACACATTCTACTCATGTAAAAACACCAGGCAGGCCCCACAAATAACCCAGAGATGCATTTTAAATAAAAAGACACATTCTACTCATGTAAAAGCACGCTGATTCCCAGACAGTCTGTGGGCCAGATTTAGAAAGTGATTGGGCAGCATCCGACCCATGGACCTTAGGTTGCCTGTTCAAGCACATACTAACATTGTATGCAGCACAATTAATTAATTTGGTTCTCTTGAGCAACAAACCTGCTTCTCCAGCAGAGAGGATCTTTTGGTGAAAAGGAAAGTGATGGGGGAATGGAAGGTGTGGGGTAGCACTTGCTTTGACATAATGAGAATTTATTTGCAGGGAGGTTAGATGGCATTAAGTGGCCAGTGTTGTGTAAATCTGCCTGCAACTGTGTCAGGAGAGATGCTCAAAAACAGAAAGCGCTCTGGGTGTGCAAGGCATCTCCATGTACGGTGTGTGCAGAGACACCCCCCCCCCAGGGTTGCAGGTAGCGCTGTGGTCTAAACCACTGAGCCTCTTGGGCTTGCCAATTGTAAGGTTGGCAGTTCGAATCCGTGCAACAGGGTGAGCGCCCGTTGCTGTGTCCCAGGTCCTGCCAACCTAAGAGTTTGAAAGCATACCAGCACGAGTAGTGGGAAGGTAAACAGTGTTTCCGTGCACTCTGGACGCATTCCAGCTTTGCAAAAACTCTTGGTGTGCAAAGCAAGGCCAATGAAGGGCAAAGCCTGGAGAGTGTTTACAGAGGCATGGAAGGTAGCATTCAATCCCCAGACCTGAGATCCTCCACCGCTGAACGAGAGAACAGGTTGGAAAATATATGATTATGCTGGCACCGTAGATGTGAAACACTAGTTTCTGCTCTGGAAGGCAGATCTTTACATTTAAAATCTTTGAAAACAGCATTAGGTAGAAGAAAAATAGAGGAGTGGTAGGCTTGCCAAAGTAGGAAGTGGTTTTTTTTTTGGGGGGGGGGTGGTGTTTGAACACAATGTAACTCTGGAGCCAAATGTTTCTTCTGATGTGCCAAGCGACATCTCTTAACTAGCTGAATTAGAAAATGGAAAGGCGTGGATTGCATGCTGGTGACAGAAGGCTTCTGTTCTTTTCATAGAACTGCGCTCACACAGCACTTAGTATGTTAACTGCACAGGCTGACAAGGGGAAAAGATTTACCCAGAGTTTCATTTCCCCAAAGAAATAAATGCATCCTAATCCTATCTATTAGGGAGCCAAAAGTAAAACATGGTTCATGTAGCGGAATGTATGCACTGATGTGGGCTTTAAATCTATCTTCAGGCAACACATGAAGGGAGGTTTGCTCAGCCTGACTGTTGAAGCAGGCACTTATTACAGCATTTGTTTAAAATCTTCTTTTTCCCTCAAGGGAAATGTTTAAAAACAGAGAAAGCTGCTAGAAAGTAAGTAATCATACAGCCAGCAGGTAGGATAGAGTGGGTTTGCTGACATTAGCTTCAGGGCTGGAGGATGTGAGCACATTTTACTTATTATGTTATTGGTCATGTATGGTTTGGAGGCTTTTTGTACAGAAGAAAAAATTAATGAATGCTGTTTTCTTCTTCATTGAAGTCCAAAGCTACTGAGAAAAAAAATACTGATCGTTTTAAGAATAGGGCTATTCATCTCTGTCTTCTTTGAATACAAGATGTTGGGTGGAATTAAAAATGAATGACATAGCTGAATTTCATTGATGTGATTGAGTTTTAATTATCGTGAAACAAATGTATCCTACTAGTTCCCTGGAGTGGACAGATGGCTCTGAGCCACTACAAATTAACTGCAATGAACTGGTGGTGAAACTTCCAGATTCTGAACTGAATTTTTTTTGCTGGAATTCTTCTCTGGATTAACACACCCTGCCTCATACTACCCCATCCATATTCTACTAAAATGTCTGGCCTTTGATTTCTGAAAGCCAGCAGATTCAAGGAGGGATTGAATCAAATGGATTGAAAATGACATCACCCACACATGACAGAGGTAGGAGATACAAAAAACTTTTGCAATTGTACAAATAACTTTTGGGGGGAGGGGGAAGGAGCCCTCCATTTCCCCCAAGAGAAACCCAAGAATTACCGAACATATTGTGGTACTGCATTAGATGAGTGTGTAGGGAGGGGGCTGTGTATGTAAGAAGGGAATGGGGTGCCCTAGCTGCCTACCCTACTGCAGGCTGCAACAATTTGTTACAGGTCCTACTGCCTAGCAGAAATCCATTTAAGTTATTTTGCTCATAAGTGCATTGATGCAATGAAAATAGCTGTTGGGCTTTGGAGGGTATCCCGCGTCTTTACATGGTTTATGACGTCACACACGTGCAGGGAACGTCAATCTCCCGCTGATCCCGACGTTTCCATCGACTTAAGAAAAGCCCTTCTCTCCCCTCCCCACCTTCCTTATCTTTGCAGCTGCCAGAATCACCACCTGACGGACGTGTTCTCGGAGTAAGAAACGGGCAAGAGCGAAAGGCGGAGCGAGGAAGGTGAGTAAGTACCATGCTGCTACTAATGAGGGTTTAAATATTTATTATTTAAATAAAAAATAAAAAGCTAGAGACACAGAATTCGACGCATGCGCCCGGCGCATAGATACTAGAAAAAACGTTAGAGCAACTCATAGATTGGGGAAGAAAGATCCCATAAGAGCCTAACGCCTCCAACCCCGCTGTGGAAGCTAGAATTAGAAATAAACGAAGGAATCGGTATGTTTTTGCATGGCTGCGATTAGGTGGCGGGCATAGTTGGCTTCCCGCCTCCAAACAAAAGGAAAAAGGGAAAAACAGAAGACTATGCTCATTTCAAACTTAGGTTGCAACTTACTTTCTTTTTTAAAATGTGATTTCTGCCCAATTTGTGGCTCTCCCCTGAGGCATTCCGTGTACAGCATGTTAACGCTGAGGGTAGTTTGGATCCTCAGCCTCCCTTTATACACGCACGCAAAAGCACAGCCCACTTTATCACTTATTTACTTCACTTCTTGATCGTTAAACCCCCCCCAACCAAAAAATCCTCAAAGCGGGAGACGAAAAGATTTTAAAAAAACCTAGAATCGAGGAGAAAACTCCGCAACCCTCACTTCGCAAACATAACAAAGAACTAAAACGGATTAAAATTACCTCCGCTTCCTAAGCGCTTTTTAAACCAAATAACGCTTTTAAACGGAGCGCCGCGGAAGGCGCCGCCCTCCGCGTCGTTCTCAAGTGGCAGGGAGTTCCGCAGCGCCCCAAATGGCCCGAGTTTTCTCAAATGCTCCGCCGCAGCCCAAGCCACTTTTGCGGTATTATTGGGGGTGGTGGGGAGAGAAAAAGAACGCGGGGCAGATTTTTTTTATTTCTTTTAAGGCCCATGCGGACCGTCCGGGGGGCGAGTGTGAGGGACGCACACACAGAGAGAGCGAGAGGAGACAGGAGTCGCGCTCACTTCCGGTTTCCGGTTGGGAGGCGGGGCAAGGAAGAGAGAGAGTGACAGGATGTTGCGCGTCCGGGTCACGAGCGACTTCCTGGCTGGCGAAAGTGGCGGCGGCGGTTGCAGGTCTGTGGTCCAGCACCGCCGGGTTCTCGCGCTGCGCCTCGCGAGATTTCGAAGGGAGGGCAGAAGAGTCGGTGGGTACCGCTTCGCGACAGCGGGCGGCGGGGGGGGGGTTGGGGGCCGAAGGGGGACTGGCAAGCCTCTTGGGGAGAGGGAGGGGGGCCCTCAGGCGACCCCCGGCTGTGGGGGCGAAGGGGAAGGCGGCGGGGGGTGAGGGGGGGTTGTCTTCCTACTTAGTCCGTACTCCTCCCCCCTCGGGCGGGTTCTCTTCCCGGGGTCCCCGGGTCCCTTCTCGTTCTTGGCGAAGGGAGCCTGTGAGGATTTCCGAGGTCTTCGTTCGTTCGCCGTCCCTTCTCTCCCTCACACACACACCCGCCCAGTTGAGGAAGGAGCTAGGGGCAGATGGTCACCCCCTGCAGTTGCATTTTTTACGCTGGCCTTCCTCCTAGGTTTAAGGACCTAGGTTTAAGGATGTGTGTGTGTGTGTGTGTGTGTGTGTATATATATATAGGTTTAAGGGTGTGTGTGTGTGTGTGTGTGTGTGTATATACACACACACACAGAGAGAGAGAGAGAGAGAGAGAGAGAGAGAGACACACACACAAATATATATGTATGTATATACACACGCACAAAACCAGCCACCCCCCTCTCTATATAATGGGGGTAGAGGCTGGTTTTGTTCGTTTAAATCTACCCCTCCCCCTCCCCGTGTACAAGCCACACAAAGCGAGCCTCTGTTCTGAGTGCTGTTTTTGGCCTTGCACCTTGGAAGCAGCTTAGGCTCGGGCTGATGGAGAAATGTGGCCGAAAAGTAAGGAGCATGCTGGTGCTTTCTTTCTGGGATTGCATTCCATGCCTATCTCTTACCACGGGTCAGGTTGTGCAAGGGACCAGAGGCTTATTTGTAGCTGGGGCACACATCCATTGTAAGGACTGTGACCTTTGCAGGGCTGTTTTGGTTTTTTACCACCCCCTGGGGATGGGGACCTTTCCTCAGGAGTGAGGATCACCTTGCAGTTCTTTTCAAAATAGCTTGAAGGTGTTGATTGTTCACTTCATTGTTAGGCACTGACTTTCTGCTGGAAGAAGTAAGTAATACGCAGGGGCACAGGTCTTGTGATGTGAAAAATTTCCAAAGATTATTCTCTTGGTGTTTTTCAATTCCTCCTCCTTTGTCTTTTTTATATTATTTGGGACAGTTTTCTGTTGCGGGACATCCATATATATGGATATATATATTCAGCTCATGGTCCACAATCTGAATGAAGACTTAATTTAGAAAAGGGTGTACAATAATCTTAGAAAGTGAGGGGCTCAAAACTATACAGTGGTACCTCTGGTTAAGAACTTAATTCGTTCCGGAGGTCCGTTCTTAACCTGAAACTGTTCTTAACCTGAGGTACCACTTTAGCCCAAGGGGCCTCCCGCTGCCACTGCGCCGCCACCACACGATTTCTGTTCTCATCCTGAAGCAATGTTCTTAACCCAAGGTACTATTTCTGGGTTAGCAGAGTCTGTAACCTGAAGTGTCTGTAACCCGAGGTACCACTGTACTAATATTGTGGGAATTTCCAAGGCTTTCCACCTGTACAGATTCTGCATGCTTAAGTGTTTGCCAAAGGAGTCAGAAGCTAACGCCCTGTTTATAGTGTTCTGCATTGTAGTAGTCTATCGTGATAAGAAGAGATAAGCCTGAGACTGGAGAAAACGCAGGTGCCTGGCTCAGTAAGAATGGCTTCTGGCAGCTGAAAACTTGGAAGTTTGTCTGGTGTGATGTTGGGCTAAATTCTGGGATCTGTAAATACGTTTTCAAAAATCTGTCTTGTCTGTAAGCTTCCAGAAATAAAACATTTAATACCCATTTAACTTTACACAGTGAATAGGCCTCCTGCAAACTGTCTTTAGTTTAGTCTCTGCAGAGTCAGGGCTCTGGCATTTACATCTGAAGGTGCTAGTAAGCTACTTTGCAGGAACTGAACATATACAGATGGTAAGTCATAATTAGGATGGAAAAGAGATGCAAATACTATACATTTTTCCAAAAGAATGTAGTTGATTCCAACACCTCTTAGTCTAGTGTTGCAGGCTGCAACACTACCTAGAAAACGTCTAAGTGAACTCAGTGTGATTTTTTCTATAGAGGAGTGTGCCTCATATTACAGGGTAAAGCTCCTTCAGAACCATTGGTAGACAAAGCTGAACGATTTGGCATTTGATCAGGCACTATGTGGAACTGCTTTTTCTTATGAGCAATAATGTTAATTTCCCCATATGATTGGTTTCGAAGTTGTGGATGATTTCACATAAGCAGGAAAATTGTTGTAGGAGTTGACTGTTCAAATTACACAGGCCTTCATTTTATTAGCCATTAAAGAAAAATGCCTAGTGTAGTATTCGGCTTATCGCATGTAGAGGGCTGAGTTGCATCCTTTTTCATCATTTATTACTTGGGTGATGAATTTGAATAGCAGAGTGTCACATTGCAGTAAGATTACATCAAGTTCTCTATCTAAAGGGACCTACAAAACAAAACTTTCTCTAGGCTTTATAGAATTGACTTACTTGTCAGTTCTGATCCCTAACCCAATGAAACACCATTAACTCTTGGTTGCTAAAAACCTGGCAAGATAAAATTCCTCCCAAATGTTCAAAGAGTTTTACATATACCACACCAGTAATCCTTATAACAACCATTTAAGGTAAGTGGGGGTTTCCCCAATGTTGCACATCTAGCAATGAGACCAAGCATGAGTTTCTTGCCTAAGGCCACCTAAGTAAGTTCATAGTAGAAGGCACAATTTTAACTGGAGGCTTTCTGATTCACAGTTCTGTCACTAGGCCAGTATGCTACTGTAGCAGTCATTGTTGGTTTTGTTTTGGACCCCCTTTTTTCTTTTCTTTAATCCTTCCCTCCTCCTGGTTTCTTTTTATTTCTTTGTATAAATTCCTTGTGAGACACTTGCCTCATAGTTTCCCAAGGCTTATTAATTCACAACTACAAAAAAGATGTTGGGAAAGGTCCAGAAACTGGCAACCAAAATTATTAAAGGGATGAAGCCGCTCCCCTATGACGAAAGTTTGCAGCATTTGGGACTTGTTAGTTCTTGGAAAATACAAGTGACGTAATAGAGACGTTAATACTAATTATGCATGGTGTGGAGAAAGTGGAAGTTTCTCTGTCTCATAACATGAGAATTTGTGAACATCTCAGGAAACTAAACATTGGAAGATTCAGGAAAGGTAAAAGGATACTTCTTCACACAGTGCATAGTTGAACTGAAATTCACTCGCTTCCAGGGGAGGCAGTGGTGGCTGTGAACTTGGATGGCTTTAAAAGAGGGTTAGATAAGATTGTGGAGGGTAAGGCTATCGGTGGCTGATAGCCATGATGGCTATGCTCTGCTGCCACAGTGAGAGGCAGCATGTCTCTTAACACCAGCTTTGGGAATTGAAGATGGACAGAGCGCTGTTGCACTCACATCTTTATAAGCTTCCCACAGGCGTCTGGTTGGCCACTGTGATAACAGAATGCTAGAGTACATTGCCCTTGATTCAGCAGGCTCTTACAATAGTAAAGTAGGGTGAGAGATGACAGATTTTAGTAGTAATGGTAAGTTATTTGTGTCTTCTTTTCTTTCAGAAGACTCTCCAGCACTATCTTACGTTGCCGCCGTCTCCCCAGCCTGCCTCACTGTAGCCATGAAAGAGATGAGGTAGCCGCCCTTGAGCGTGCTAGAATCTAACTTCAGATGGATGCAAAATATAAAGACGATGTATTTAGGAAGTATGTACAGTTTCATGAATCCAAATTGAATACCTCTGACAAGAAGCAGCACTCTGTTAGTGATGAGTGTCTACAAGTGACAGCTTCAACCCTACTCTGTTTTCCCAAGATTGATCCCTTCTACAGATTCCGGCTGATAAAATTTTATGAGATAGTTGAAAATTCACTTAGGTCCTTGAAATCTTCAAGTTTGCGTTCACTCCAAAATGCATTTGGCGTTCTGGAATCAGTTGGAGTTAATCTTTTTCTTTACCCTTGGAAGAAGGAATTCAAAAATATAAAGGTAAGAGTGTGCAAATATGTCTTTTGTAATCTAAATATTTGTGCTTTCAACTCTTAAAAGGGCGTCTGTTCTATCTGTAAGGTGGTGTGTAGCACTCAAATTTATTCCAAAGATTACAAAATAAATGCAAGGTGAAAGTCTGGTTGCTTTTATAAATGCCTGTTGGGCAGTTGTGCCCAGACCTCATGTCCTTTTTTCAGACCAGTTAATCTTTATTGTAATTTAGGATGCAAAGTAGATTTTCACCTGAAATCACGATTCAGGAAAGCTTACTCAGTGAGCTTCAGTTGGGTTGGAATTTGGCTTTAAGTTTAGTTACTATAACCCTGATTTCTGCATTCAGCCTTGCCAATTCTTAAACTCGAGTTCAGCGAATATTTTCATTGCATTTTATTTTAGAATCACCTCATTATTCTAAATGAATAACTTCAGTACATTCCTCAGTGTACATTTCTCACCCACTTCCCTAGTGCTCTCCATACTGTGGCCTGTAAGGAAAAAAATGAAAAGTTCAGTCATGAAATGTAAAGTTAGAAAGAATAAATAATGAGAGTTTGGTATTGGTCTCTTTTTACTTTCATGGAAGATGGGAGAACTATTGACTTTAAGAATACCTTTGGGTCACAGTTTCACCCTCAGCCTGGTTTAATCTTTACTGTAGCATCATACTTAACTGTAGAAGCTGAATCAGTGAGCAGCTGGTATGGTAAAATTATCTGGTGAATGTATTGCCACGGGGTGGTATTCATCTATTGTGTCCTGTCAACACAAGGATTTCTGCTTGCCCAACAGAATGTTCCCTGCCTGCTCCAAATCTTCTATGGAGGATTGTGAATCCCTAGAACATATTTAGGGGATACACTGAAGGAGGAAAGACCTGTTGCACAAGCAGGAATCCGTATGCTGACAGTACCCCAATGTAGCTGTGCTTTGGATGCAACCAATTGAAATTAATTTGCCTTAGTGTGCTCAAGTGGATTGTGCATAGAATTATTCTGAATTGTAGCACCAAACCCTGTTTTTTGAAAGTGTATGACCCCCGCATGTGGTTATAACCAGTCCTTTTTTCCCTAAAAAATGTTTAGGGGTACTCTCATTTTGACTCAAGAAAATCACCATTTTATCGTTCAAATTGGGGAAAATAAGTACAGTAAATGGACAGAAGTACAAAGGTTTACAATATGTTTAGGGGTATGCATCCGTCTGTGTCCCCCCCCCCCAGAAAAAAAGCACTGGTTATAACATATCTACACTATTTCAGAATTACATCTGAGCACTTGGTTGAATACTATGTTTACCATTCCCCCCCCCCCTCTTTCCCATCTTCAGACTTACACAGGACCTTTTGTTTATTATGTGAAGTCTACAATACCAGATGAGGATATAAGACAGATACTTAACTCTATGGGATACATCCAAGAACTTGGAACTATGTATAAACTCAAAGACATGGTTGATACCCTCCAGGTAAAGATGGTATCATTTGAACTTTTCTTGGCCAAATTAGAGTGTGAACAATTGATTGAAATTCATTTGCAAGTGAAAGATAAAGGTTACACAGAACTTGATATTGTAAATGAAAGAAAGAATAGCAGTGATGTCCGAGGCTGCTCAGATGCCTTGAAGCGTCGTGCAGAATGCAAAGAAAATCTAAACACTTCCATGTCACGAATGGTCCTTCAGAAATCTGCAAGTGAGAGAGGCTGTAAAGATTACTTCAAACCCAAAGTTAGCAAAGCTTCTAAATCAGTGGATGCCTATGATAGTTACTTGGAAAATAAGAAGCCACCTTTGATGACATCCTTGAGTCTCAGAAAAGAACCCATTTTGGTTGATACTGAAGATGACATTAAAGATGAAATAATTCGTCCTTCGCCATCCCTCCTTGCCATGTCAAGTTCTCCGCATGGATGTTCCGATGAATATTTGCCAGTTTCATCCCATACCAATGGCATATTAAGAACGGGTATTCCATACAGTACTTACTATTCCCCTCAAGATGATTTAGATTTATATACTGACTCTGATTCTAGAAGTATGTTCAAGAGACAAGAACCCACTAAACATGATGTATGGCTGCTAAAGAACGATGCCAACCCGACTTACCATAAACGTACACATCTAGCCAAAGATACCACTTCCCTTAAGTGCCAAAACTGTGGATTATCTTGCGGCACCTCCATTTGCCAAAAGTGCGACAACTTGCTCATCTGCAGGCAGGAATATCCACCAATGAAGCAGAGCAGCTATTCACTCAAAACTCTTGCAAGTGAAGGCATATCTTCTGGGTCGGTGATAAGGGAGAAGCCTCAGTACATGTTGCAGACTCAAGACCGAGTGTCTCAGTACAGTTCAAAATCGAAGCCTTCAGGCTCTTCACGCTGTGGATTTTGCAACAGACCAGGAGCTACAAACACATGCACTTTTTGTTCAAAAGTTTCCTGCGATTCTTGCCTCACAGCTTACTATTATGATCCCTGCTGTCGAAAAAGTGAGCTTCATAGGTTCTTGCCAAACAATCAGTTAAACTATAAATCAAACCAGCTACCACACATGGTTTATAGATAGACCTTTATTTTTATCTTTTGTTTTTTGGAAATCCTGTAATTTGGGACAAAAGGGCTAAAAACACAAAACATTCTGATGTTGCTAGAAGTATCCTACTGACCCTCTTAGGAGAAATAAAAAAGTAGACATGCCCTAACATTGGACATATACATCTTAACATAGTGCCAGTCTTCAATGATGTGACTTTACAAATGTTGTCTATTCAATAATTGACACTGCTGCTACTGTTTTAGGTGTCTCTTAGCTGCTTTTCTGTTCTAGATGGGAGAGAGGAGCAATTTTTTCCTTTTTTTTTTAGAAGCAGGCAGGCATTGCAATTCATTTTTTTCTAAAGACATCACATGTCTGTGCTTTGTGGCTGTCACACTGCCTCATCCACATAACACAGCACCAGAGTAGTAACTAGAAAGATGACCAAGAAACTAAGAACAGCATTTTCAGTGAATTGTGAAATTGTCTGTTTTGGTAACTTGCGCGGAATATTCCTTTGTGTTTGCCAAAAAAGTGATTTTTTTATTTAAAAAAAGGAAAATTAATAGCATTACTTAAGCTCCAAAAGGCAAAATCACCATGGCATCTATTCTTTGTGTCTCTTCTACTTTTCCTTCACCATCTCAAGCATATAAAATCAAATTCTAAACTGAATATTTGCTTTATTTTTCGGTGTTGCCAATACACCTTGTGTGTGTGGTTGTTTTTTTAACTGTTCTAGTATTAAGAAGTGAATCAGTATGTGTTACGTTACGCCTGGAGTGTTCCCAATGAATTATGATCAGATTCACCTTCTGTTTGCACATGTATCAAATCCAGTTCTTTCTACTGTAAATAGGTGATTTGGAAGCAGATTATTTTTTAATAAATATATTCAGTATGTTGTGGTTTTTTTAATATATATATATAAGGTCCTGTAAATGAAGTCTCTGGGTTATTTTTTCAGGTAACATTATTTTTTCCTTGTACTGTATTTCACCTACAGCTTATTACAGCTGTTGTGGTAGACAGGTGTCCCTCAAATCTATTAGTCTCTTTGCTTCTTTCACCTGGTTTGAAATTCTGCCTCTTGAGCTTTGTCAGAGAGAGGTGGGCAAGTCACTTGGCTCCAACCATTTCATGCAGAAGTAAAGCTTTTCCCCTTGTAATGATATTTAGCCACAACAAGGGTGTAGAAGATTCGGCTATGCATACATGCTTTCTCCCATCCATGCTCACGGGAGTGTGTTTGCATAAAGTACACAGCCACATCACACTAGAAATAATGATGGTTAAAATAACAGGGATTGCACCATTCCCGGCCAAGTGAAATTTCTTAAGCCACAAAGGATATCAAACACTCCTTTTTTAATAATTCACCCTTTATGTTTAATTGCTATGCCATTGCATTGAGTTTTGAACTTTGTGGCAGATTACATTTTACCTTAAAGCTGTTAATTTTTAAGAGCGTGGTTGTTGATTCTAAGACTTGCAGTCCTTTCACCCTTTCTGTAACAGAAGCTTACATGAATAGCCAGTGTATGGCGAGGGTGGGGGTGGCAGAAACATAAAGGGATTAAACACTTTGTAGATTTGGTGAAATTCTTTGTTGTGACTGAGCATCAAATACACTGTCTCACATGATCTTTCTGGGATGTTGCCAACAGCAAAGCGTTACCAAGAAAAGAATACATGGTTGAGAAAAGTAGAAATGAGATTATAGTGATGGCATACTACTGCATTCAGCATTTTATTTTCTTCGCAGGCATTAGCTTGCTGACTGGGAAGGTCCGTGTAAAATCATTGCTTAAGTGAACGATGAAGGTTTTCATAATCTTAGATTGATTTTTTTTTTAGAAGCATATATTCATATACCTGTAGATAAAATGTGTATATAATGCCAAATTTAAAATAATTTTACTCTTTCTAAAGTATCAGCCTGTAGAGTTCATTTTGATGTGTTCCGTTTCTGCTCAGCCTCTTCCAAGTACCATGCCTGTCTTTACTTGGCTGCTATACTGTACAGCTTCTAGTTCCTCTCTTGTTCAGGTTCCATACTGCTACTCACATGACACTAAATGAACAAAAACTGTGATGCCACGTAATTTATACAGTGAACCTAGCAGGGACTAATTATATTGCTTTAAAAAGAAAAAAAAACAGTCCTGTGTACATATTTGTCATGGAATACCTGTGGTATTTAACAGTGTTAAATTGCAAGTGATACCATGCAAACTATACTTTTATGTGTATCTTACTGTATGAGGTTGCTGTGATTGAGACAGTAAAATATATGTTAATTTAAAATGCAGCTGCTTGGCATCTGATTTGTTAAACATCTGAATTTCTGTGTTATGATCTGTAAAGAAGCACATTGCTCTCCTAAAAGCTTGATTTGGGGGGAGTGGGGATTTAAACATTGAGCTCATTTTTGTGGAGGGATTGTAGCACATAATGGCCAACCGCTTCACAATCCAGGTTATGCTTGCCCTCACCGCATTCTGAGGTTGTGTCATTAATCCTATTTTCAGCTAAAGCGGGAAGATTTTTGATGCCCCTCCCTACCTCCCAGCAAAGCCAGCCCCATGGTATTTGAACTTAGACAGGAGAGGGGATACTCCTAATAAGCACTGGCAATGGAAATGGGGCTTTCTTCCCCCTCCTCCCCATGTGTCCCCTGGAACGGGTTTGGGTTGGGGAAGTCAAGAGAACACCCAGAACATGCTGTGGGAGAAGAGGGGGTATTGTTCCATTGGGCAAGCTGCAATGCTTGCACAGATGGGATGTGCAATGTTTAATCCCACATCAGATATTTTTGCCCTTCAGTTCCCATCCTCTCTGAAAATAGATCATGGTGGCTGAGGTTGATGGGAGTTGGAGTCTTAACGGCATTTGGAAGGCCACGGCTCCCCACTCTTCTGTTAAAGCTTACATTTGCAGCAATATGAGCTGGAAACCTAGAAAGGGTGAACGTTTGAGCATATGGAGTTCTGTGGTGAATAGCAAAGGGTTTTATTTTCTCTATGACACTTGTCAGGAGCTGGAGTCAAACATAATAGATCAGCAATAAAAAACACAGTGTCAGTGAAGTTAACTCTTTCTTTAAAGAAGCCAAAAGAGGTCTTGGGCCAATGAGGCAGTCCCCACCACTCCCCAAGGCTCGTCTTCTCCAGGGTCTTTCCCAAGCAGTTGAAGACTCTGTCCATGCACAACCAGTATCTGCTCTGCCCTTTTCATTTCTCTGTGTGTTCTAGGAGACCAATGGGGAGGGGAGCTAGTCTCAGCTGGAAGGGGAGACTCCCTGGCTTCTTTAGCTGCCTACCTCATTGTTGCCTCTTGGTCTCTTCCAGCCTCCAGTCTGAACTGCTCTCTGCCACAGCCTCTTCCTGCTCACTAAACCCTGTTACCTCTTCTGCTTCCAACACCACCTCCTAGTCTGCCCTCTTTTCTCCCTCTGACCACTCATTGTCGTCCCACCACCAGTCCCCTTGCTCTGAGCCTTCTTCCCCTGGGAGTTCTCCTGGGGGTTCCTCAACTGGTTCCTCCCACCTCTCTTCTGCATCCACCAAGTCCGTGACTTCACTCATATGACTACATCCCAAAGGCCATTTTCCAGCAGCGATAGAAACACTTGCTTTAGAGGCAGGGATCCACATTTTCTTGGACAATATAGAATTGCAGCATTGGAGAGACAGATTAGTCCTGAATTTACCAATGCTCTTAAGATGTTGAGCTACAGCTCCCATCCTTAAACATTGGCCAGGCTAGCTAGTGCTGATGGGAACTGAAGTCCATGGTAACTGGAGGGGACCTGATTCAGTCTAACACCCTGTTTGATGTAGGGAAGCTAAAGCATCTGACTCTCCAACATCTTCAAGAGTTCCAGTGGAAATCCTGCCAACACTTGGTAACTGCTTTCACTGTCAAACTGCTCTTACCATTAAAGAGATTCCACCCCCTAGAGAAGCAAAGGCTGGACATGGCAATTCCTCCATGACAAATCTACACCTATTTGGGGAATGCTGTATTAAAGTAAAGCATAGCTTTACATTTTAAGACATCTGCAATACAGAACAGGAAATGCAACCACAGAATTGGGCACCTCTCAGCCAGCCACTGCCGGACATATGAAGCTGTTTCAGCTGATTTACCTATCTACTTGTGTGGGGTAGCTGAAAACGTTGGTTTGACGTAAGAGTTTTTATCTAGTCCCCAAACGAATGTTTGGCACAGGCCTAACAGCATTCAAGGCTGTTCTGTAAGTGTGAGCCATGGATTTGCCCTAAGTGGGTGAGATTCAGCTGTGTTGAGCTGATAGTAACAGCTAGTCCTGGCTCTACTATTGGGCAGAGCAATGCAGCCAACACAGAGGGTGGTGGCAAAATGTTGGAGAATGGCGCTGTGTCTGCCACATGTCCTGTACTGCACCCCTAAGATAGACAGCTACCTTCAGGCTGATGATGCTGTCCCATAGCCAGGCTTGAAGAAGAAATATTCGTCTGCTAGCCTGGGTGACTTCTGTATGTGGAAGGGAGCCAGGGGCATCTTGACCTTCACCTCAAGCAGCAAATGTGTTGCCTCTGTTCCATCCACTTTCCCTGCAATCATCACATGTGTGAGGAGGGGTGGTGGTCAGCAAAATGCGTGCGTCACCAAAGCCCCTGAGTTTTCCTTGCTGTCTTCGGTGAGCCCAGACCTTGAACAAAGAATTACCGTATTTTCCGCTCTATAAGACACACTTTCCCTCTCCTAAAAAGTAAGGGGGAATATGTGTGCATCTTATGGAGCGAATGCAGGCAGGAGGCTCTGCTCAGCGCTCCCTTTCATAAGCCACGTGGAGCGTGTGTGCGGCTCTTCGGGACTTTTTCCCGAGAAGGGGATCCCGCTGGCTGACCTGGCTTCTGGCATAGCTGCGCGAAGCCTCCGCAGGGGAACCTTCATCCCGCTCCCCTGCGGAGTCTTTGGGGCTACCCCAGAAGCCAGAACAGCTAGAGGGAGCACTCCTCGGGGAAAAGCCTGCAAGCGCCGCACACACGCTCCACGTGGCTCATGAAAGGGAGTGCTGAGCAGAGCCTGGGATGCAGACAGACTCTGCTCAGTGCTCCCTTTAAATAATATATTTTTTCTTGCATTCCTCCTCTAAAAACTATGGCCAGGTGCACCTTATGGAGTGAAAAATACGGTAACATTTGGCGAACATGAATCCAGTTCAACCATGGAACGTAGAGGAGTCAAAGTAGGGAAGTTTCTTTCCTGTTACTTGTAGTGTGGCATGCATCTGTGATGCTGGAGAATTTTGCACATTGCCCTGAAATGTATCTGTGAAAGACAAATAATCATAACCATGCTTGTGTTTATTAAAACTACTAGTTTTATAAAGGAGTGCTTGCTAAAAAAACTTCCATCTTCAAGCCATCCTTTCACTATACTGACTCATTTGTTGAGAAAAGCCTGCATGTTTGCCGTAGAATCTCAGCACACTTATTCATCTTTTGGCACGGGGGCAGCATAATTTAAAGTGGCATGTGTCGAAATGAAGTACCGGACTGCTCTGACGCCAGGACATGTTACAGGGGGCAACTTCCAGAAGAGTAGCTAGCGAGTTGTAGCAAAAACATCAGAATCTTGCAGCACATTAACAACGAAGGAATGTGATGTGGCATGAGTGTTTGTAGGCTACAGTCTACAGTTGTGTGAAGTGCAACCCTGAATTGTCAAACATATATGAACATGGGGGGGGGAGGGTTAAGTGAAATCAGAGGGAGATTAGATGCAAAATGAACGGACAAGGAAGCTGACCTGAAAGCACAACAGATATCACTTTATTAATAATAATAATAATAATAATAATAATAATAATATCAATATTGTATCATCAAGCATTTAAAAAGACAATTCCTTCCGTTCTGTTTGCTCTCAGATCCATTGAAATTATGAGTCCTGCTCTAATGAGCAATCAAAATGGGGCTTTTTGCCAGTGGCATATACCAGCCAAAAGTCCTAATAAATAAGACTGTTAATAACAACATGCGCCTTAGCAGCTTCTTAAATACACACACACAAGCAGCTTAAATGAGTCAGCGCAGTCATGCTGCTCCTCTTTCGCATAGTTGGCTTGAGCTTTCTCAGTCTGCCTCATTTTTAATCATTATTAGCATATGCAGCATCTATATCAGCCTTTGCCAATCTGGTGCCCTACAGAAGTTTTTGAACTACAGCTCCCATCAGCCACAGCTAGGGTGTGAGACAAGCTTTGGCCATAGCAATAAAATATTTGAGGGGGCACCCCCTCCCAAGTTGATGGGTATTGTCTTTCAAATGGTGTGCATGCATCGCTTCATATGATCAATTATGCAGGGCAGGGCATGCCTGCCTCCCTGGCAATATTTTATTCAAGTTAGCAACCCTGTCCCCGCTTGTCTCCCAGAACCAGAAGAGGCATGATGAGGGAAGAAGAGAGGTTGGCTGCACGTAGGCATAGCCTCTGATTGCTTGGGGGGAACCTGGGAGAGGAGGGGATTTAGACAGTTGTGGGTTGGTGGGGGCTTTCCGTCTCAGCAACTGATCCATGGGGCAAGACCTACAGAGGATCAGCTGCTGTGCTCATTAGGCCTGACACTCTGACACTTGTGCTCAGAGAGCTGAACTGGTTGCTGATCTGACAGCAGGTTGAGTTCAAGGGGTCGCTATTAGTATGTAAAGCCCATAACAACTTCGGACCAGTTTACCCACGAAATTGCCTTCCCTACATGTGCCCACTCAACCGCTTTGATGGGCGGAATTGGCTCTACAAATTTGTGCCGCAAATTACCCATTTCGTATATGTAAGAACTTAATCTTTTAGTGTGGCAGATCCTAAACTTCGGAACTCCCTGCCTATGGAGATCAAGCAGGCGCCTTCATATTTTACTCTTTTTGGGCCCTGCTGAAAACATTCCTGTTTAGACAAGCTGACCCAGATGCTTAGAAAGTTGAGGCCATTTCAGTCCGTTTTAGTATTTTAACTTCAGTATGTTTTATAGCAGGATTGTAATTATTTTCTGATTTTACTGTTTTATCTTTTGAGGGTTTTTTTTTTTACAATCAAGGGGTGTGCAAATTTAACGAAACAAACAAACAAATATTAGGTCTGACTGAGCCATTTAGCCTGATTCTCCAGCCACTGGCGGAGGAACGGAGGAGCGCACTGCCCCCAGCACCATCGGGGAGGGGGTACCATTGCGGCTGCCACCCTGGACACATGCCACCCCCCCACCGTGCTGTTCGCCACGCCCCCGGGACGCATGCCACGCCCCCACAGGCGACATGCCACGCCCCCGCCTGGTCTCCGCCCCCGGTTCCGGAGCATGCAGCGTTGCCACTGTCTCCAGCCACATTTTCCTTTGTCCCCATCAATTGGGCTTCCCCTCCCCTTCCCCTTCCAGTCCTGGAATGCACCCCCAAAAAAGCTGCTCATAGGGGAATGCAACTCTTGGGCTGAAAAAGCCCCCATACAATTACTTGGGGGTCGGGGGGGGGTGAGTCCTGCTGAACTCAAGGGGATTTTCTTCTGATCTGATCTGTAGCAGATGGCACTGTAGGAATTGTGTTCTCCCAAAATTAAATGTGGCTCTGCCATGCTGTGGGAGTTATTGAAAAATGCCCGTAGGTGGCGCTCTGGCATCAGCTTTTGCCTTGCAGAAATTGTCCGGAGCTTAGAGCTCTGCTTCAGGAGAGCACAGACATGCAGCGTAAGTTTATCATTGAAGAAGGATTGGAGTAATGGAACTACGGTTATTGCATCCCGACGCGGTGGAAGTAGAGCTTTCCTTTAAGTGAAGTGGTGCATATTTGCAGTTCTCCTGATATTGTGGGCTTTGTGTGGGCAACCCAGTCAGATGGGTAGCGTACAATTATTATTGTTGTTATGTGTGTTAGTTTGAAGGGGTTTTTTTATCTGGCTGTAGCTCAGCGGTTGAGCTACACTGCAGATGGTGACAGCAGTCACGAAATTGAAAGACGCCTGCTTCTTGGGAGAAAAGCAATGACAAACCTAGACAGCATCTTAAAAAGCAGAGACATCACCTTGCCAACAAAGGTCCGCATTGTTAAAGCTATGGTTTTCCCAGCAGTGATGTATGGAAGTGAGAGCTGGACTATAAAGAAAGCTGATTGCCGAAGAATTGATGCTTTTGAATTATGGTGCTGGAGGAGACTCTTGAGAGTCCCATGGACTGCAAGAAGATCAAACGTATCCATTCTGAAGGAAATCAGCCCTGAGTGCTCACTGGAAGGACAGATCCCGAAGCTGAGGCTCTAATACTTTGGCCACCTCATGAGAAGAGAAGACTCCCTGGAAAAGACCCTGATGTTGGGAAAGATGGAGGGCACAAGGAGAAGGGGACGACAGAGAATGAGATGGTTGGGCAGTGTTCTTGAAGCTACCAGCATGTGTTTGACCAAGCTGTGGGAGGCAGTGGAAGACAGGAGTGCCTGGTGTGCTCTGGTCCATGGGGTCAAGAAGAGTCGGACACGACTAAACGACTAAACAACAACAACAGCTCAGCAGCTGAGCACCTGGTTCCCAGGTCCAGTCTTCAGCCTATTTATTTCGTTGATAGGCAAGGAGGAACATGGCAGAGGACCCTGCTCAGCCTACAAACAAATATGGCTTGGACAGTGACTGAGGGCATTTGAATACTTTAATTATTTCCCTTAGTATAATAGGGTCCATATTCTGTAACCTTGTCTTGTTTACCCTTTTTGTCTATGCTAGAAATAGTTCTCCACATATACCAGTTCTCTATTAATTTTGGTTTTCTTTTATGTCTGTATTTGTTTCACACAGTGATCTATAATTGTATACGGATTATTTATATTGTCATCAGTTCCAGTTTGATAACACTGCAAAATCTTGCATAGCCTTTATTTTAAAAAAGTCCTAAGCTGTGTGGTTTAACCCACAGTGCCACCCGCGTCCCGTTCCTCAATGTACAACACTTTTAACTGGGTTGGCGTATGCGGGCGAAACTGTTGCCTGTCCCCAGCCTTTTCTGTACCTGGTTCCCAACTTTTCTTATTTTTTTAAAAAAATCAAAACCTTGAAGTGTTTCTGAAGGGCTATTGGAAGCCGGAATAGTATATTAAGCTCAATTTTTGCGACCAGAAGCCGGAGGGACACCCCTCCCCTTTTTGAGAGACTCCCATCTAGGTAACCTCTGAAAGTGATTGCAAGGAGATTGCTTCCCCTTCCATCTTGAGTCTCTCTGGTACAACTGCTTCCAGCAGCTCACCCCTATTAGGAGGTCACTCACTCTGTTCTTCACCAGCTGTAGATGTGGAAAGTCTTCAGGGGCAGCCCCACACAGACCGCATTGCAGCCGGCAATCTTCAAGGTTACAAAGGCATGAATCATGCCAATTGCTAAAGCCCAAATCTGCAAGGTAGAAATAAATGAAAACAAGCCAACAGCTTTGCTTCCGTAATAGGAGAAGCTGCGGAGCAGGCCTGCCGGCCAAAGGCGAATTGAGTGTTAGGTGGAATGATCTTAAAAATAACAAGAAGGCAAAAGCTCTGATAAATCAGTTTTCATGAATGCAGCTCAGAGATGTCAAAAGGACATTGCTGTTCCTTGGACTCAGAGAGTGGAAAAGGAACTGCCGTAAATAACAAATCCAACAAGTTAAGCATGCTTTCCCTCGCAGAGCTGCAATTCTCATGAGTTTCCTGTTAAGAGGGAGAGACAAACTGCTCTAAGAATTGTAGCTCCGAGAGGGGAATAGGGGGTCTCTCCTAACAATGCTGTTAGCAAACTACAGCTACCTTTGGGGGAAGCCGTGAGTGTTTAAAGTTGGAGGATGGATGGCAGCTAACGGATTGAGGTTGAATCCTGACAAGACAGAAGTACTGTTCTTGGGGGACAGGGGGTGGGCTGGTGTGGAGGACTCCCTGGTCCTGAATGGGGTAACTGTGCCCCTGAAGAACCAGGTGCGCAGTCTGGGAGTCATTCTGGATTCACAGCTGTCCATGGAGGTGCAGGTTAATTCTGTGTCCAGGGCAGCTGTCTACCAGCTCCACCTGGTACACAAGCTGAGACCCTACCTGCCCGTGGACTGTCTTGCCAGAGTGGTACATGCTCTAGTTATCTCCCGCTTGGACTACTGCAATGCAGTTCACGTGGGGCTACCTTTGAAGGTGACTCGGAAACTGCAGCTAATCCAGAATACGGCAGCTAGACTGGTGACTGGGAGCCGCCGCCGAGACCATATAACACCTGTCCTGAAAGATCTTCATTGGCTCCCAGTATGTTTCCGAGCACAATTCAAAGTGTTGGTGCTGACCTTTAAAGCCCTAAACGGCCTCGGTCCTGTATACCTGAAAGAGTGTCTCCACCCCCATCGTTCAGCCCAGACACTGAGGTCCAGCACCAAGGGCCTTCTGGCGGTTCCCTCTCTGCCAGAAATGAGGTTACAGGGAACCAGGCAGAGGGCCTTCTCGGCAGTGGCGCCTGCTCTGTGGAACGCCCTCCCATCAGATGTCAAGGCAATAAAACAAATATTTTACTTTTAAAAGACAACTGAAGGCGGCCCTGTTTAGGGATGTTTTTATTGTCTGATGCTGTATTGTTTTTAATATTCGGTTGGAAGCCGCCCAGAGTGGCTGGGGAAACACAGCCAGATGGGTGGGGTATAAATAATAAATTATTATTATTATTATTATTATTATTATTATTATTATTATTACAGAGTGAATTCAGGGTGAAGCAGCTGCCTCAGGCGGCAGAATCCACCAAGATGGCACCCCTGCAGGTACCCTACCCCACCCGGGACCTCTGCCACTGGCTTCTGGCAACATCTCATGGAGTGTGTGAGATTTTGTGGGAAATTGGTGGTGGAAGTGGCATGGCAGAGGCGGGCAGGGTGGGACAGCATTCCCATTTCATCTCAAGTAGTGAAACAAGACATGCCACCCCTTTGTGAATGTGGCTAAGGTACATTCTAAGGTGGCTTAAGAGCAGGAATAGGGAACCTGTGAGGCAAAGTTGTTGGACCAATCAGTGCCAACCATTGCCAGGCTGGCTGGGGCTGATGGAATCAGCAAACAACATCTGGAAAACTACAGGTTCAGCTACAGGTTGCCTAAATCTTTGCTTCAAACAAAAGCACAGCTTAATTGGGGATGGGTGCTCTTATTGTCTCCCATCTATGATGGAGCCAAACCAGAGCCCACAGGGACAGACATTTCTCCTCAACACAACAGCATTAATGATTGTAAAGTGCTTGTTTAGCCAAGTCTTATGTTTTATATTTAATGATTTTTTATTAAAGATTTTCTTGGTTTACAAAAGTCTCTTGTCTCTTTTCCAGGTTGTACAATCTTTTTTTACAGATCAGTTACATTTGTTATGAGACATTTGTGTTGAGTACACTATAAGGCAGACTTCCTCAAACTCAGCCCTCCACATGTTTTTGGCCTACAACTCCCATGATCCCTAGCTGGCAGGATTGGTGGTCAGTGATGATGGGAATTGTAGTCTCAAAACATCTGGAGGGCAGAGTTTGAGGATTATTGCTATAAGGTCAAGAAGAAGGAGGGGTGGTGGTGAAATATATATACAGTGGTACCTCGGGTCAAGTACTTAATTCGTTCCAGTGGTCTGTTCTTAACCTGAAACAGTTCTTAACCTGAAACACCACTTCAGCTAATGGGACTTCCTGCTGCCACCGTGCCACTGGAGCACGATTTCTGTTCTCATCCTGAAGCAAAGTTTTTAACCCAAGGTACTATTTCTGGGTTAGCAGAGTCTGTAACCTGAAGCGTATGCAACCTGAAGCGCCTGTAACCCGAGGTACCATTGTAGCGCATTACGTCTGGGTTTCGCTGCTCACACATGCACAGATGCTCAAAATGATGTCACGCGCATGTGCGGAAGTGCCGAATCGCGACCCACGCATGTGCAGACACGGGTTGTATTCGCTTCTGGATGCGAACGGGGCTCCGGAAGGGATCCCGATCGCATCCAGAGGTACCACTGTATTTTTACAGTGTATGTGTGGGGTTTTGTGTCAGCTTCTGCTGGATAGGTTCTCTTTCTGTTCACTTGCTACATTTCCTTGGTCGTGAGAGGGATTGGGGCCCCAGGGTGTGGTTGGTTGTCTGTACAATCATAGAAGCCAATCAGCTGTTAAGGAGTGGATGGTTTGACAATGATGGGAACCAGGTCTATTTCCCCCTAGTTCTCAACATACCTCACCCCCAATGATTAAGTTCCCCCACCCCACCCACTTTGGGGAAAATAAACCAGAAAGTTGAGAATTTCAATTACTTGACTGCGTCTGGTTTGATTTTATTTTTTTAAAACATAATTACATCAATGCAGAACGGGGGCCACTTGAAACTTGAGCAGACTTTTATCAGCAAATGGGCTTCCTCTCTCTCTTTCAGTCTTTCACCAATTTAGAAGCTGGCTAATTGTGTGATTTGTAAAATAGAGCATGACAAATGCATGGCAGCGATGTATTATCATGGGCATTATTTGGTGATTTATACCGGGGCGCTTCCTATAAATATCACGGCACGTCAAAGTAGAGGGACCATATAGATTATCTGACCTCGATTCCAAAATCACTGACTCAGATACATCGCAGGTGATTTTAACCAGGGGGGAAAAATTAATCACCCCTGACGCTCCAGTATCCAATGTTAACATGAACCATTAATCACATTCAGCCTCACTTATGATAGCGACACTCACAAAATGGGCAGCTCTCCAGTGTTGCCTTATACTGGGGGTGCATTCTGATTTGGGGAGTGTTGCATTAGTTTCCCTGGTTATAATGCTAGCTCTTCTGTTATGTTTTCGAATGTTCCTTTCACAGTGTGCCGTAACTCTTGTGTTATGGAACTGTAGCTTATTGACTGAAATACCAGCAAGTTGTGCAGAATTTCATTCACACCAGTGGGTTCGGCATGCCATGACAATCCACAACATTGGGCCATGTCGCTACCCCCCAACCCTTTCCACACATTGGTGCTTGTGCTCACCCGTCCGCCCCCATTGATTCCCCCACAGAAATGGCAGGAAAGAACTGAAATGCCAGGATACCTCCCTGAATTCCATCACTTTCCTCCCACAATTTTCTGGGTTAATGGGTTTGCAAACAGAATTTTTTTCCTGGCAGCAATTAACACAGAAATGCAGACTAAACTTCCACTAGATTCCACTGGATCTCTGGGAGTAGCTTTTACATGACATCAAAGTTCAAATATAATTCAGAACTTAACATTTAGGGAAACCGTGGGGAAAGGGAATAAACTGCCGTGTGAATGTATCCGGGGTCAGATCATTGCTCCACCTAGCTCTGCATTACTGACACTGGCAATAAAGGTTATCCAGGGTTGCAGACAAGGGGAGTCTGCTCCAGGCCTACCATGGAGATTCAACCTAGGTTCTTTCACATGCACAGCATTTAATTAATTAACTAATCAATGCATTTATATACCGTCCAGTCAACTACGTCCCCCGGACAATTTGCAAATTGAAAATACAATCGATTAAAATAACCCCTCCAATCATAATTTTAAAGCAATCAATGTATGAACAGCACCAATATAGAACTAGCAAAGGGGGGGGGAATCCCACCTAGCATTAAACCACGCTGCTTGAGAAAAATAAATGAAACAACCCTAAAACCCATAAGGGGGGGAAAGTTATAATTTAAAGAACTAAACGCACAGAGAAGACCTGCAAAGAAGACCTGGGAGAAGAAAAAAAGTTTTCCCCTGGTGCAGAGAAGCTCCTAAATGTAGCTGAAAGGCGAAAACTCTGTGGGGAAAACATTCTATCGTTGGGGTGCCACCAGTGAAAAGGCCCTGTCTCTAGTAAGCTGGATAAGGCCCTCCAATGAAAAGGTGCAGGTAGGTATATGGAAGAGGCACCTCCAGGCCCCCAGCCATTACAACAGAGCTTTCCAAACTGTGTGGCACAACAGTCATGTTGTGGTGTGTAGGTGTGTCATGCAAACCCTCCCTGCACTCCTTCTGGGGCTGGAAAGTTTAACCCCTGGTTTGCTAGTGAAGCTGAATTACTATGTTGTGAAATGATGCATTTCTGAAAAGTGTGCCAGCAACATGAAAAGTTTGGAAAGCTCTGCATTAGGGCTTTAACCTTTGAAGCAGAGGTGGGGAGATGAGGAGCCCTTCTAACTAAGGGCTGCTGCATTGCCTCCTGGTCAACCTTTTGAGGGCCACATGCCAGTCAGTGGTGGGCAGGATCTGAGGCAAAAGTCAGCAGAGCAAAACACCTACGTTTTCCTTTTTTGCAGCTGACTCGTTTCTACACGCACCGTGCAGCCTCTCTATCCATCATTCCGACAACCCAGAGGCCTTATCGAAAACGCATTTTGGCAGGCAAAACACACCCAGAGCCCAAGGAACTCAGTTCCTCCAAGGAGTTCAAGGCAACTTACATGATTTCCCCTTCCTCTCCATATTTGTCATCACAGCAACCTCACGAGACACCGTGACTGGCCCAAGGTCACCCAGTCAGCTTTACGGCTGAGCTGTGCACCATTTGACACCATGCTTGCTATGGCAAGTTTCAAAGCTGAGTTCTCAGCACAGGTGAAAAACCCGCAGCTACTAGGATATAGGATGCTCCTCTGTCTGTCTTCACCCAAAGCAAAGCTCTGTTTGCCTCCAGCTTGGACATTTTATCAGGATCTTAGGAAAGGGCACCTTATATCTTTTGGAATTATCCTGCATTACTCATTGTACTTTGGTCTGTATAATAACAGTTTCATTCTATTTTATATTCCCTTTAAAATCTGTGGATTCCCCCCCTTTTTTTAATTTGCGCACCTGCTATGCTTGCTGTGCCTTGGAACAGAGAGATACACTGTTTCAGGCAAGACTCGCCCGTACATTTGGAGTCATAAGATACCACTTCATTATCATAACCTTTTCTTTCTTCCTTAAAAAAAAAAGTTTAAAAAAAGAGCCACACAGTTTCTCATCCTTCTCCAGGCGAAATTGCTCAGCCTTATCTTTCTATTCATAGCCCAGCTTGGCTGAAGTGTAACTTAATGTGCATTTTGCCCTGAAGGCAAAAATTAAAACTCGCACAATTATGGAAGCTTCATTTAAGAAATAAAGGAGGAGGGGAAAGATCAAGATATAGACTTAAAGAAGAATGGGATGAAAATTGTATTCCTTCTAATTCTTATTATAAATTTCTTAAATATGAAATGTGATAGGAAGGGACTGGTTGGAGGGGATATGCCACCAGCTGGCCCATTAGGACAAATGGGGGGCTGCCCCACCAACCTCACCCAGGCCACGCCTGCCTGCCTTCTAACCAGCCCAGAGCCAGCTGGTCCTTGGCTGTCAGCTTCCCCCTCCTTAGTCTGTTTTGTCCTTGCAATGCACAGAATGAGGATGAAACCAGAATGAGTTGACTCCACCTACCATCAGCTCTGACTCCATCCACCATCGGCCTCCTTGCTTTCCATCCCACCAGCCACAATGTGCCCCCGGCCAGTGTTTATGCCACTGAATACAAGCTAAGGTAAAGGGACCGCTGACCATTAGGTCCAGTCGTGGCCGACTCTGGGGTTGCGGCACTCATCTTGCTTTATTGGCTGAGGGAGCTGGTGTACAGCTTCCGGGTCATGGGGCCAGCATGACTAAGCCGCTTCTGGCGAACTAGAGCTGCACACGGAAACGCCGTTTACCTTCCCGCTGGAGTGGTACCTATTTATCTACTTGCACTTTGACGTGCTTTCGAACTGCTAGGTTGGCAGGAGCAGGGACCAAGCAAAGGGAGCTCACCCCGTTGCGGGGATTCGAACTGCTGACCTTCTGATTGGCAAGCCCTAGGCTCTGTGGTTTAACCCACAGCGCCACCCGCGTCCCTGAATACAAGCTACAGGGAGGAAAATATTGTTTCCATGTACTGCTCTTTGAGCACCTGAGAGACATCTGCTACATAAGGAGCAGAAGTCACACCAGACAAATCTCACTTCTTTTTTTGATAGATAAAAGCTTGGTGGATCAGGGGAATGCTGTGGATGTAGTGCATCTTGATTTCAGTAAGGCTTTGGGCAAAGTCCCTCCAGTTGGATGCAGTAACTGTTAGGTGGATTTGTAGATGGTTGATTGACCAAACCTAAAGAGTGCTCACTAATGATTCTTTGTTATCCAGGGAAAATGTGAAAATTGGGGTGCCGCAGGGTTATGTCCTGGACCAATTGTTGTTCAATGTCTTTATAAATAATTGGACAAAAGAATTGAGGGCGTGCTCATCAAATCTGCATGTGGCACAAAACTAGGAGGGGTAGCTGATGACACACAAGGCAGAATTGGGATTCAAGATGACTACAGATGGGAGAAATGGGCCCAAACTAACAACATGAATTTGAATAGGGACAAATGTAAGGTTCTGCACTTAGACAGGAATAGGGTTGCCATATTTCAAACACTGAAAATCTGGATAGAAAAGTTGTGAGTTTTTTGGCCAAAGTTATTGAACTTTTTTTTTTAAGGGACGTGGGTGGCAGTGTGGGTTAAACCACAGAGCCTAGGACTTGCCGATCAGAAGGTTGGCAGTTCGAATCCCCGCGACGGGGTGAGCTCCCGTTGCTCGGTCCCTGCTCCTGCCAACCTAGCAGTTTGAAAGCACGTCAAAGTGCAAGTAGATAAATAGGTACCGCTCCGGCGGGAAGGTAAACGGCGTTTCCGTGGTTTGCCAGAAGTGGCTTAGTCATGCTGGCCACATGACCCTTGGTCAATAAAGCGAGATGAGCGCCGCAACCCCAGAGTCGGTCCCAACTGGACCTAATGGTCAGGGGTCCCTTTACCTTAACTATTGAACTTTTTAAAGTTTTTCCCAAAGTTATTGAGCTTTATGGGCAAAATCGCTAAAAGAAACACGGCAACAATAGCACTGCCTACGTCTGGGTGCCAAAATTTAGGAGAGCTATGACAAGCTGAAATGTATTGACAGGAGAGGGACCAAGATGATAATCATTGGAATTTTCCAATGACAACCTTCTGGGGGCCACATGCTAATAGTGAGCAGGGCCAGAGGCGAAAGTAGGTGGGGCAATGGATGTGAATTTTAACTTTGTACGTTAGAGTAGTTTCCACGAACACATCCAGGCAACTAAGAGGCATTATCAGAGAGATTAGGATCATTTCCCAGCCACACATAAACACTCAACAAGGCTATGATTGGTGTGGTCTGGGGAGAGTCTGTAGTCTGAGAGTGGGGAACCATTTTGGCTCCACAAGCCAACTTTGATTGGTGGGGCTGTCCACCTGTCAACCACCTGACATAAGAAGTGATGCCAGGGGAATGGGTGCTTTGAAATCCTGAAGTTGGGGCTTCAAAGCACGAGCAGGCAGCAAGGCACAACTAAAAACAAGGTTTCCCCCACCTTTGTTTCAGCAGCAGTTTCAGGACATTGCTTGTGCCAGCCCTTGTGTTGTGGAACTCCCTCCCCACAGAGTTGCATCTGGCGTCTTCACAGTACAGCTTTCAGCAAATGCTGGGGACACACCTGTTTCCCCTGGCCTTTGACACCTGGCCTTTGTCTCTGTGATTGTAAGTGGCTTTACAGTGGTACCTCGGGTTACATACGCTTCAGGTTACAGACTCCGCTAACCCAGAAATAGTACCTCAGGTTAAGAACTTTGCTTCAGGATGAGAACAGAAATCGTGCTCCGGTGGCGCGGCAGAAGCAGGAGGCCCCATTAGCTAAAGTGGTGCTTCAGGTTAAGAACAGTTTCAGGTTAAGAACGGACCTCCGGAACGATTAAGTACTTAACCTGAGGTACCACTGTAAATCGTTTTTACATTATGTTTTGTTTTAACATGCCCTGCGACCTTAGGGTGAAGGGCTGGTATATTTAATAATAATGCATGGCCAAATTTGAAATTAACCATTTCCCACAAATTAACCCACTCCCACTTTTAATACTCACATGGAGGGCAGACAAATGGCAAGTTCAGTAGAACACTTCCTACCCTGAGTGCCTCCACAGGGCAGCAATTTCCAGACACAACGGCAGCAGAGATTTCCTTGGCCCTCGCCCTTGCCAAAGGGGTCTTGGGAGACATGATAGCTTAAGTAAGCTCTCTGAATGACACTCCTCCATTTCGTCCCTTTGATCCCTGGCTATTTTTATGCGACGGATCGATTCTCTATTTGTCACTGTGTTTATATTTTGCAGATCTCTTTATTTTTAGCTGTAGTATTCCCCCGGCTTCAGCATTTGGGGCCTCTTTTTCCCTCCACTAATTATCCCTTTTAACCCACCACTGTTTGCTCCTATAGATCTCCCCTCTGTAAAAGACATGGTATTTTTAAAAGCTGCCAGCCCTATCGCTTACTCTGATCTATAAATCCCAGCGGACCCGTTGCAGCTTCTAGAGCTCTTTTCATTGATTAACCTGAATGAATTTCAGCTGGAGGCCGGCCAAGGTACCTCTCTAATATTTCCAGCTTGCCCCCGGAAAGTCCCTCTTGGAAAACTACGCAGGTGACATGGCAGAAAGTCAGGGACAAGAAAGCCTCCTGTTCTTAAACTGGCGCAAGTCTGGAACATACTCAGGGGGTTGAGCTGGAACAGGGCTTGCTCAACTGCATCACAGTGAAGAACCTCCGTAAGCAAGACGACAACAAAGGACCCATTTCAAAATTTAATGGAGCTAATTTGGCTGCCTTTTTCAAAAGTGAAGCTGTCAGTAGCTGCTTGATCCTGGTTATTTTTTTTTAAACGAAAGGGACCTGGAACTTAAGCCCCTGAAGAAGGAATCCTTACTTTGACTTCACATATATTTCCCCCTTACAGCAGATATATGATCCTGCTCCCAAGTTATCCCTGGGGAGGTTTGAAAAGCTTTCCTGCTTGCCTCAGGTCAGGATGGAGCCAGACAGTAGCTGGTATTTCACCTGTCATTTTCGTCTGCTCTTTGTTTTATTTGCCGTTGTTCGGTAACTTGTTAGATAGATATTGATGGATAGGCTGGTATCCAATGTAGTGCAAAGAATCGTCCCATTGCTGCAAAGATTTGTGCTTGCACAACAGAACTTTAACCCCCACCCCGCAACACAGCCTAAATCTGTTCCTGGGTTTCCCCTAACTATCCATAATTAATTTGGTGGCGGCACTGGGGAGAAAGAGGGGAGAAAGTCCCATTTCACAAACATAGATCCTTGCATTGATGGGACAGTTAGGTAAAGGTAAAGGGACCCCTGACCATTAGGTCCAGTTGTGACCGACTCTGGGGTTGCGGCACTCATCTCGCTTTATTGGCCGAGGAAGCTGGCGTACAGCTTCTGGGTCAGCATGACTAAGCCACTTCTGGCAAACCAGAGCAGCACACGGAAATGCCGTTTACCTTCCCGCCGGAGCGGTATCTATTTATCTACTTGCACTTTGACATGCTTTCGAACTGCTAGGTTGGCAGGAGCTCACCCCGTTGCGGGGAATCGAACCGCTGACCTTCTGATCAGCAAGTCCTAGGCTCTGTGGTTTAACCCACAGCGCCACCCATGCCCCTTGATGGGACAGTTACTTAGCGCTAAATTAGATACAGGCTAGTGGTTTCTGTATTATTAGCCAACTTGGACGTGGCTGGATGGAAAGATGGGTCACAAATAAGCTTAGATGATGAGATGGTTTGGCAGATTGGCTTTCAAAGACTAGAAAGTGCTTGGCAGTCCTGTCCTGGGCATGTTTACTCAGAAGTCAATCCCACTAGATTTAATGGGCCTTACACAAATGTACCTATATTGCAACCTAGAAGTGGGTTTCCATCCTATCACTTTTGACCCATCATTGCCTCCAATCTAACAGGTATTGCAGATCTCTGAAGCAATGCCAAAGAACCGGACATCGTATTTGCCAGAGTCAAAGGTGGGTTTAGTGCACTCACAAGCAGCTATCGCCCTTCTAATTCTGGGAGGGGAACCTCCCCCCCCCCCCACTGTTTATCTCGGTCTATTGGAGGCTGTTATAGATACGAGCCCATTTTCCTCATCTACAGGTTTTTCTGTACTCTCCCTCAAGTTGAAATGTATTTATTTATATTTTTAAACATTTATGTACTGCCTTCCATACCAACCTGTCCTTTAAAAGCAATCCTACATGCTGCAGATATACGTTAGCAGATCATTGCAGACAATAAATTAATTACTTATTCTTGCCGTAGGGCCAAAATAGAAAAGGTGCTGAAACGGTGGATGTTTGTCAAACACAAAAGTAGCAGTCGTGTCATGGACTGGCTGGATGCAGAGGAATGCTGGGAGCCACCAGCTGGAGAACCCCCAAGGAAGAAGGCTCAGAGACTGGGGAGTGGTGGTGGGACGATTATGATGAGTGGTCAGAGGGAGAAGACTGGGAGGAGGAGGTGCCAGAAGCTGATGAGGTAGAAGCCCAGAAGCAGAAGCAGATGCAGGAGAGGAGAGAGACCAAGAGGCAAAGAAGAATCTGGCTGGTGAAGAAGCCAGTGTGTCTCCCCCTCCTGCTGTGACAAGCTCCCTTTCCCCCCTGCCTCCCAGGACCAGGAGAGCTATGAAGCAGGAGGGCACACAGGTGAAGTCTCAGATTTACTTGGGAAAGACACAGGAAAGGAGGAGAGCTAGGTGGCTGAGGAAAGGCAGGGACCTTCAGTCTCCACAACTGCCTCATAGGGGCAAGACCTACTGAAGAGAGTTGCTGTGCTCATTAGGCCTAGCACTCCTGAGCAGAGCCTGTTTCTTCTAATAGTTAACTTCACTTACTCCGTGTGATTTATTGCTGGCTCACTCCTGACAAGTAGTGTGAGTGAGCACATGTGTGGATGAGTGTGAGATGCTGATTCTGATCTGTGGTATTGCTGGGTAGGTGGAGGGGTGACCTTCTTTCTCATACTGTTTTCCAGACCTAAGGAGCCCCTCAGTTGCTATTTGCCCTGTTGCTATTGGGGAAAATATACAAGTAGCAGCTTAGGGGGAAGAGAGGTTCTAAATTGTCCCAATAAAAGGTTAAACTTCCATTCTTCAGCTTCCATTGATTCAAGTCCCATTGCAGCTACTTCTAACTTAAGAAAAACACAAACACAGAATATCAAGTCAGATTTCCAAACATCTTCTCCAGTTTGGTCCTCACTTTGAAGAGACCTTGATTCTAAACCTGGCTTTAACCAGTGACTCACTGAAAGGTAGACAAACTGCTTGCACCTCTGATGCCTGCCACATCCTTAACGGAGAAATGAGCACAATAATTAGCAGTTCCTTCTCAATGTTAGGAAGGCAAGCTCTCAGTTGCATACCTCATATGTGACATCACACAGCAGCCGGAGCTGGTACAATGACTGTGTGAAACTGAAATCCAAGATGACAGAATCTTCCTTAAGTCTCTTTCAAAATGGCACTACTTGTGGATGGAGAAAACAATATGGCAAATAACAGGGAAGATTGGGGGCTGGGGGCTGGTTACTGTTGCTGCTCTGTGTGTGTGCTTTGGGTGGCAACAAAGGATGGGTGGAGGCATTATTCTGAGCTGTGGTTTTTTTCTGAATTGGGGGTGGACTTATGAGAAGAGTTTGCTGGCATGAACATAGTGGATGCTGGTTCTAATCCGGCTTGGATTTTGTTTTTAGATGGAGAAGAATTTCTTGGGTTTTTAAGGCTTTAGCTTTTTCAAGCTCCACTAGTTTGTAGCTGAGCCTGGCTCAGTCAATCTTTACCAGCATCTCTGGAAGAAACTCGTGAGTCCTGGATCTCAGTATTTTTTTGCTTTTAACTACTTTTTTCAAAAGTACAAGGACATTTGTAGCTTGTGCCATAAGCAGCACAATTCACCTATCTGAAAGGGTATGCTTTGTGAAGGGTAGGGAGAAATGACTTTGTGAAGAGAAAATGAATTAACAGCATGGGCTGAAGTGCACAAGGAAGAAAGGATTTATTAAATAGTTCTACAGAGGCGATAAACATTAGGGGGAACCTAATGGAGCAGAACTTCTAAGTGAAAACCAAGGAAAGGGGGAAACCAATTTCAAGGTAATGCTTTTATATTTACATAGTGCTGGAAATGGACAGCACAACTCAATGTTGGTTGGAGGAGAAGTACAGCCCACCTGGACTGCTCTCTGCAGGATTCCGGGGGTCACTGAAAGATAAGAGATGGCCTGGTTTTTTCTTTTCTTTTTGTGGAGGCAATGTTGATTAGTGGTTAAAGTATCTGGGCGGCTTTGCTTCTTGTTTCTACAGAGCTAGTTCACACTGCATCTATTGTGTTTGTGATTTGTGCACAGGACAAATTTGTGTCTGGTTATTTGCTCCACAGAAGAAGTGCATCTTCTGCCTGAAAACATTGTACTTGTTCTTAGTGTTGGCATTCATTTGTCTCAAGAGACAATGGAGTGCGCCTCTGGTGGTGAAGTCAAGCAGCCAGTGTTTAGAGCACTGAAGCGACCTCCCCAGGGTGCAAGCCTGGGCAGTGTATATGGAATTTCTGGGCTGCCCAAACAACCAGACCTCCCTCTCAGCCTCGCTGATGTGGTCCAGAGGAAAGCAGAGCAATACATTTGGCACCAGCCTGGCTGCAGGAGTTGCTGGAAGGAAGCTTACAAGACACCATCCAACTGTCTTAGGGACTCCACTAGGGTTTACTCCTTTGTCATTTCTTCTCCTGAAGATGTCCTGCAAAGCATCAGAGGTTTAGGATCAGAGTTTTCCTTCTCCTAGATGGGCTACCTTCCCAGGTTGACAAGCCCCATCTGCCCCTCACTTCCATCTACAGCACATGCAGAAATCACCTTCTTGACTGTTGGACCCACTGCTGGGCAACATGACTGTGATACAGAAGTCACATTTGCCATAACTACACTGGTATTTCTGAAGTAAACAACTCACTATCCTTAGCCACAGCACTTTGACGCTACCCTTCAGATGTGTTCCTGGGGCAGCCGTTTGCAAAGTTAAAATAAAATAATGTAACATAATTTTAAAATGTGCAACCACAAACTTCAGCCAGAAATTCAAAAAGCACTGATTAGTTGCGGCTCCTCGCCACGGCCCATTACATCCTGAGAGGTGTGCATCCGTTATCAGCTCAGTGGAAAATTTCCTGACTGCAAATGAGCCAGTGAAAAATGGTCAGAGAGTAATTCTGAATCAGCAAGTTGCAGGAATTATGCATTGTGTGTGTGTGCCGACTGCTTCCAGAAAGCTTCTGATTCAGTGTTAAAATCAGTCTGTGCCGGCCTATCATAGAAGTTTACATAGACCAAGGAAAAATGTGAAAATACCTATCTTACCCAGGCATAAGCAAACTCAGCCCTCCAGATGTTTTGGGACTGCAACTTCCATCATCCTTGACCACTGGTCCTGTTAGCTAGGGATGATGGGAGTTGTAGTCCCAAAACGTCTGGAGAGCGAGTTTGCCTATGCCTGATCTAACCGATCACTGGTTGCTAGTGTGTGCTCTGGTATTAGCAAATACTGGAATGTATATGGCAGCTGTACCAGCTGCAGCCATTCCTGGACAGAGGTAGTTTTGCCGTGTGATTCACTCTCTCTCTAATCTTCTGGCTAGATTACTGCAATGTGTTGTGCATGGGGTTGCCCACCTGTCAAACTTGGCCCATGGAGGCCAGAGGAGTTAAGTTCCCACTCTTGTCTTTGCCTGTCTTCTATGTGTTTTCTCCAAAATTACTGGGTTTAGATGTTGTGTTAATTGTTTTCACTCTTATGTATTTTGTCCTGGAACCTTCTGGTCAAGAGCAGTTAAGAACTATTTTAAACCTATCAGGCACTTAGCTCAGTTGGTAGAGCGTGAGACTCTTAACTGCAGGGTTGTGGGTTCAAGCCCCAGGTTGGGCAAATGATACCTAGCTTGCCAGCAGTTGGACTAGATGGCGCTTGTAGTCCCTTCCAACTCTACAATTCTCTGATTCTATGAAATCAATAAATTAATGAGTTGTAATACTTAGCAGGGCAAAAGCTGGTGGTAACAACAAAAGAACAATCTTCACCAGCCAGGCATCAAGAGAGTTCCACGGTTTGGGGCAGCTAGTGGTGCTACCAAGGAAGGACTTTAGGGCAGAAGTCCAGAGCCCCCACTCAGCAGAATGAGCCACAAGGCCCCCCAAATGGAGCAGGGCTGGCTTACTACATTGTGAAGTGAGCAAAGAAATGCGCCTGACCATTGAAAGATGTGCACCCCTCCCCATTAAATTCAGAATTATCAAATGACCTAACTGCACACGGAGTCTGACCAGTTAGGCCATTTCACTCTCATCCCATTCAGAGAAGCCTCTCTTATAGACTGCTGCAGAAGCCCCCACTTTGATGCTCCCTTGTTAAGCAACATGGGGTGGAAGAAGGTAAGCAGTTCTTCTCTTTACAAAGAATGCCAAGAACTCACCAGTGGAGAATGTTTTTATTTTCTCTTGGGTTCTGGCCTGCTCCTTCACAAGAAAATAGTCTTTAATTAGACCTCATGGTTTAAAACTGTTGGGTTTTCCTTTTTGGTGTTTTTTTGTAGGTGGATTTTGCAACATGACACTGATGCAATAACTGTGCATTCATGTTGGACCACACACACACCATTCCTTTTTATTAGTCGTTCTGCAATCATTCCCCAAAGTTACTCAATATTGCTGTCTTGCGCTGTCACTCATTCTTGCACTGTAGCTCAACAAAAACAGGACGAAAGCAACCACCGCCCTGGAACATTTGTGGTCTAAGAAGTTACAGAACTTCAGCAGGAAGTTACAGCTCGGGACATGTAGCGATTGGAAAGGAAGCACCATGCCCTCCCTGCAAAGAGGCTTTGCAGATGCAAACAATGTTGAACAAACACAAATCATCTTGAAAGAACAGTCAAAGGAGTGTCTGGAGAGTGTTAGAGTGAAGATGCTCTTTGCATGCACACCCACCGGTGGCGTAGCGTGGGGGGTGCAGGGGGGAGCGGCCGCACCGGGCGCAACATCTGGGGGTTAGGGGGCGCAAATCCACAGGTTAGGAGGCACAAATTACTTGCCTTGCCCCGGGTGCTGACAACCCACGCTACGCCACTGACACCCACCAATTTACAGCAGGAGACTCCGGTATACTGGCCTGCCTTACAGAGTTGTTGTAAAGACGACAGAGAAGAAAGTAATTTAAGTGTTGCACGTACGGCAAAGGCTAGATATAAGGAAATCTGCGCATTATCCTTTATATCGCTTCACCCTGATCTGTTTCTGGCTGGACCTTTCAGCCAGAAGTTGCAAAAGCGAGCACGAATCGCGGACAATGGCGGGCTATATAAAAGAGCCCTTATCTCTCTTGTTTCACAGTGCGTGCGTGTGCCCCCTCCAACCAGGGAAATTTCATCCATTCATGCTTCACAAACAAATAATTACAATAAAATTGCCTTGACGGCCGAAAGACGTTATACATGTGCTAAGTGTTGCTATTTTCAGCCACGCTACTTAGGTGGCTGCGACGGGGCTATCCATCACAGGCTTCCCCCTCCCTTCTCTCTTTTTAAAAAATACTGTATTTGCCATCAGCGCTGCGCTGGATCTGCGGTATATTTTATTATAACAACGAGCCTTGCTGAATCGAAACTCCGCTGCCCTTTCTGCTCCACGCCATCTCCTGGGCCTGCAAGAAGGAGATAGGGTCTGCTTCTCCCCCTCCTCTCTCCCCCCGCCCCTGTCAGGTGCTTGTGCGGGAGGTTTTGGCTCACCTATAGATAATATCCCCAGTATCAGAAGCAGCTGTTTAGACAGCTCCTCCAGCCCATTAATTCTACATGGAAGGAAGGAAGGAAGGAAAAAGAAAGAAAGAAATTTCTTCGCAATTGTCCTCCGCGCTCCTTGCGAGCAGTGATTGCAAACACACCACGAAGCCCATTGATTAATTTTGCATCCCGCCGTGGGACGGATATCGCGCCCCCGCCCTGGTCTCCATTTCCTCTTTGATCTCGCAGACAAGGCACGTTCGGAACGCAGCAGGAGGCCGTGCGCGCACAGACGCAGACGCTGCTCCGGATTCTCTTCCCCCTTTCATTCATTCACTCATTCGCCCAGGCTTTCATTCATAACCCAGCCTAGCCCGGCCCGGCCTCCTGGCTTTCTCTTACGACCCTTTCCAGGTTCTCATTATGTTTCCAGCCGCTTAATTTTTTTTTATTATGATTTTTAATCCCTGCCTGCTGCAAAGGTCCACCTCTTCGCTTCCTGCCTGCTGCAACCCGCCCACCCTCTTTAGTCTGCGTGTTCCCACTCACGTCGTCCACGCTCTCGGTCTCTCCACCTCTTACATCATCGCGGCGAGTGACTGCGCGCCTTAAGCAGCTCTAATGCCGCCTCTCTCTCCCCCCCCTCCCGGACCCCACTCTCTCTACCTTAGCTTTGCCACCTGCCTGGAAGCGTCCGTGGGCAAGGCGGGTGGGGAGGGGGGAAAGGGAGAGACAGCAGGACTCTTGCCTTACTCAATGTGAAGGACGAGGCCGACCGCCCCCAGCCCCTCACCCCCCCCCCCCGCCAAGTGCCCATCATCTCCACAGCGACGCCGAGCGATTATTCAGAGCGATCTTGGAAACTGAGCGCGTCGCTTTGCTAGGAAGGCTAAAAGCACGCGCGCGCGCGCGCAACCAAAACACCGCAGAAAACAGAGCAGAGCAGAGCAGAACCCACCGCGCCGAAATCCTTAGGGCTGTTTTACCGGCGGAGCCGCTGGGCCTCCGCACTTTTCGTTACATTGTTTTGCCTCTCCTGTCTTGATTATTGATGAGAACAATTTGCAGTACGTGATGCTTTATTCAGAGGGAACAAACGAGGCTTACGAGGGAGGGAGCGAAGGGGCGCGCGAGCAAGCGAAGCGCCAACAGCCCGCCTCCTCTTTGCCTGGGTTGGGAAAATCCCTCCCGAAGTCTTGGCCAGAGTAGCGGATACAGCTTCCCGTTGGTCCCTCCATGTGCCTGTGGACAACAGCCTGAGCTTATCTAGGGGGTCCTTGCAGACTGGTAGTTTTTGTGTGTGTGTGTGTGGGGGGGGGGTGTATTCAGAGTTGGCTGTATGCCGAAACCCAGTACCTGCCACCAGCACGAATTGGAGTGGCTGAATAAGTCAGGCAAGGGCCATAATGGCCTCCTAAGTATGAGTCCTTAAGGTAACAAAGGAATTGGTTCTGTGCCAGAAGACAAATGGGTGGGGGACCCTCCCTCAGCTGTCTGTTAATTGGAAAGACAGAGACCAGAGTTGAGAGTCGTGTGAGCTAGAAGCTAACTGTAGTCTGGGAAGCCAGAGAGAGGGCCGTGCCTGATTTCTCCTTGAATAGGCTGCTGCTATGGGACAAGCAAGACCTTTTCGGGGTGCTAATGCTGTGAACCCCTCCATGGTAGACTCAGGGAACTAAACCATATATCATAAAGGCACCACCATCTCTGCTGTGCCTCATTCCAAAAGGAAACAAGGCCCTGAGTAGCTGGGACCCCTGGAATTTTGCACCGCTCAGATTGGAGTGGCATGCCACAATAAGAACCAAAGGAGAGCCTGCAGGATCAGGCCAGCCAGGGGCCCATCTAGTCCAGCATGTTTTTCTCACATTGGCTGAACATGGGGAACTCCAGTGCAAGAGCACTCTCCCCTTCTGTGGCTTCCAGCAACTGGTATAAACATCATTACTCTAGTAGCTATTGATAGCCTTATGTTTGGTGAATTTCCCCAATCCTCGTTTAAAACCATCCAGGATGGTGCTCATCACTGGCTCCCTTGGGAGTGAGTTCCAAAGTTTTAGTTGCTAAGAGTAGAAGTGCTGTACTTTCTTTCCCCCGAATTTTCCAAGATTCAGCTTCACTGGGTGTCCCTGGGTTCTAGTGCTATGAGATAAGGAGAAAAACCTTCCTATTTCCCCCATACTGTGCATAATTTTATCATAGCTCTTCTTGCTCACCTTTTCTCTATACCAAATAACCCCCAAGCACAGCAACCTGTCCTTGTAGCATTGATGCAATAATAGTGCATAAGTGTTGGGTTTATATTGGACTATCCAAACACCAAGGGACACGGGTGGTGCTGTGGATTAAACCACAGAGCCTAGGACTTGCCGATCAGAAGGTCGTGGTTTGAACCCCCGCGACAGGGTGAGCTCCCGTTGCTCAGTCCCTGCTCCTGCCAACCTAGCAGTTTGAAAGCACGTCAAAGTGCAAGTAGATAAATAGGTACTGCTCCAGCGGGAAGGTAAACGGCATTTCCGTGCGCTGCTCTGGTTTGCCAGAAGTGGCTTAGTCATGCTGGCCACATGACCCGGAAGCTGTACGCCGGCTCCCTTGGCCAGTAAAGCGAGATGAGCGCCACAACCCCAGAGTTGGCCACTACTGGACCTAATGGTCAGGGGTCCCTTTATAGAGAAGGAAGGCAGTGCATTCTGACTGCTCAACTGCAATGGTCTAATTTTGTCAAATGATCTTTCCAAAAAGACATATGATGAGCTATTGGTTATTGCATGGGTTAGATAATTACTGCTTGATGCGAAACACGTAAACGGCGTTTCAGGGGTCCCTTTACCTTTACTACACGCCATTCTGCTTTGTTGTTCTGAGATGCTTCCCCAGCATTACTGCATTATTGTCATCTGTAAGGGCACTCTTGTGCTATAGCACACCAAAAGCAGGATGAAATGAACACACCTGGAACATTGCATGTGGTTTGCAGCCAAATCACAAATGCATGTTTTGCTAGACAAGCACAGGGCTAGTACACAGAGAGTTCTTAAACTTCCTAGAGAGGGCTCTCTGTGTGGTCACCAGTGTGGTGCAGTGGT
Organism: Podarcis vaucheri; assembly: GCF_965113315.1. Lineage (NCBI taxonomy): Eukaryota > Metazoa > Chordata > Lepidosauria > Squamata > Lacertidae > Podarcis > Podarcis vaucheri. The sequence continues at coordinate 87,710,299 of NC_138764.1, read as the reverse complement.
TAAGAGAGGTAGACTCGTAATCTGGTGAACTGGGTTCGTGTCTTGGGCCAGTCACACTTCTCTGAAGTGTCTCAGCCTCACTCACCTCACAGAGTGTTTGTTGTGGGGGAGGAAGGGAAAGGAGATTGTTAGCCACTTTGAGACTCCTTAGGGTAGTGATAAAGCGGGATATCAAATCCAAACTCTTCTTCTTCTTTGCCTCCTCTAGGCAGGAATTCTGTAACAAAGGAGATAATCCCTTATGCGCTGGGTAAACGATTCCTGCATTTCAGGGGGTTGGACTAGATGACCCTAATGGTACTTTCCAGCTCTACAATTCTATGAAATGCTCTATCTCATCCAGCCAGCCTGATCAGGTCCTTGGAGCACTGAAGCAGAGTATTCACAACTGTTTATATTTTCAGGGCAGGCTAATGGAATACCAGGGAAGTGGCATTTGTAATGTCAGTTAAGTCTCTGCAAGCCTCAGTTTCCCCATTTGACAAATACAGATTCTCATAAAGTGTCCAGGAGGGATATTGTGAGAATTAGCTTTAATGTTGTATGCCCACTAGGGGAAAAGGCATTAGGAAAGAGAAGCTGCTGTTCTTCTTATTGGTTTCTTCTTGTTGCAGAATAAAAATCACGGCCAGAGGCTTAGAGGTTCATGATGGGTCACTGCAAGATCATTAGGAAGAATAGCATTTAGGTTTTTTCCATTAAAGATAACTGGAATCTATGAAAAGGTGGGGAAGTTTCCAGCCCTTCTATTAAAGAGAGTGAGGTGGACACCTCGGGCTGTTTTGAGAAGGCAATGAATTATTAGTTATTTAATTTAAATTGATAATTACGGCTGAGAGCCAGAGTTGTGAATCAGGAAGTCCTGAGGGAAGTCATTTCTGCCCCTCTCCTTGCACTGCAACATGGGGGAAATTATACTGGTCTACTTTGCAGGGTTGTTGTCAGGGTTACTAACACAACATATTTGAAGTGCTTTGGAAAATCCCTGAAACACTATGAAAATTTAGTACCTTTATTTTGTTCAGGATGGTACATCGCAAGTAAAGTGTGAAAAGCCTCAATAGCACCTGACGTTTGGGCAACAGAAGAGTAGACGAGAATCAAGACACCCAAGGAAGAAGGTTGGGGCTAAATAGTAAGAGATACTTTGTAATAGTGCAAGGTCTTCAACCGTGGATCACAGGCTGCCTTGGGAGGTGTTGGGCAGGGACTGGATGGTCATCTGTTTGGGATGCTGTAGCTGCATCCTGCATTTAGCAGGGAATTGGCCTAGGCTACCTCCAAGGTCCCTTCCAACTCCACAGTTCTTTGAAATGCTAAGTAATTATCGTGGAACCACCCCTCTCCGCTCAGTTTCTGAATGAATGAATGAATGCCAGTTGCTGGAAGTCTTGTGCTCTGGTCCTAATTGTGGGTTTGCCACAGTCAGCTGGTTGGCTACTGTGCAAACAGGATGCTGGAGGAGATGGTCCCCTGGCTTGATCCAGCAGGACTCTTCTTAAGTTCTTTTGAAGAGAAAAGGGCATCCAGCTCAGTATCAACTAAGGTCTGTGGGCCAGATAAAGCCCGAGGGACTCGTTTATCCAGCCCACGGCGACCTCCGCTGCCTGCTGCCGCGGCCCGCTCTTAGAGGTGCTGCGCTGCACGGCTGCCCACTTCTGGGTCAGAGGAGCACCGGAAATAGCTTGTGCACATGCACGAGCATTATTTGTGCATGCGCAAGCATTATTTCCGGTGCACATCCGGGTTGGAGGAGGCCTGTGCACAAGCTATTTCCATTGCTCCTCCGACCCGGAAGTGCGCCGGAAATAGCGTGTGCGCACATGTATGGGCACGCGCCCTCCAGCCCACCGCACAATCAGCACTGGAGACACTGGCCCGAGGTGCTGTAAGTTTGCTGACCTCGGTCTACTCTGACTGGCAGTCACTTTCTAGGCTTTCCCAGGCCTACCTGGAAGTGCCAAGATGTGGAACCTGGTTCCTTTTTACATGCAGAGCAGCTGGTCGATCACTGAGCTATGACCCTTCTCCATGTCTTCAGCCTCACATTTAGATGGTCTGCTTGTTCACAGAATCAGAGAATAGTAGAGTTGAAAGAGACCCTGAGGATCATCTAGTCCAATCCCCACAGTGCAGGAATATGCAGCTGTCCCATACGGAGATCGAACCTGCAACCTTGGTGTTACCCAGAACCATGTTCTAAACAACTGAGCTATCTGGTAACTTAACTGGTTAGCACACCATCGGTGTGTCTGTAGCAGCTATAGATTCCTGGCTTGCAAATGCTGCCTGTATTTGTGTTAATCTGTTTTTAAAATTGTGACGGCTGCATCATATCAAAACCAGGTTTTGCATAACACCTTCGCTGCAACATCTCTCCAAACAGTTGCTCACCCCCTCTCCCATTTATTCACAATTTTTATTTTGCTCCTTTGGGAGCAAGAACAGTATTTTAAAGCAAAACAAACAAACCTTCCCAGTAAACAGTCACACACATAGATATTGTCCTGATCTTTCACTTGCTGCAAAGCACCAGGTAGCTCAAGAGTTAATTTCCACATCTTTTTTGCTCATGGAGAACGGGGTTGCTCTTTTGACAAGTTTTCTAATGGAAATAAATGACTTTCCTTTTTTAAAACCAAAACATCTGATCACATGAGGCTCTCATCATGTGGAGTTTTGAACTTTGCGGACTCAAAGTCATCCTTCATGCGTCTGATAGAAAAGTATCCTTGAAGTCTGCAGAGAATCCCATGGTGCTCTCAAAGCGTACAGCCTTGGAAAGGGGTTAGCTTTGGCAGTGTATGTCTTTATGACACAGCCCAGGGTGAACACAAGACCACGTCCTGCTAGATCAGAACAACAGTCCATCTAGTTCAGAATCCTGTTTTCCATAGTGGCCAACCCAGGACCTGTGGGAAGCTTGGAAGAGTGATATGAGTGCAAAAGTGTTCTGCCCATTGGTGACTCCCAGCGACTGGTATTCTGTGAACAGGAAGGCCATAGCTCAGTGGTGCAGAATGGTACAGGTGCAATCTCAGGTAGAGCTGGGAGACATCACTGTCTGAAAGCCTGGAGAGCTCTTGCCAGCCAATTGAATTAGATGCACCATAGAATCAGAATTGTAGAGTCGGAAGGGACCCCATTAGGGCCATCTAGTCCAACCCCCTGCAATGCAGGAATTTCGGCTAAAGCATCCCTGGCAGATGGCCATCCAAGCTCTGCTTAAAAACCTCCAGTGGAGGAGAGTTTACCACCTCCCAAGGGAACCTGTTCCACGGTTAGGCAGCTCTGACCAATCTGAGAACTCATTGTAAGTCAGCCACCTGTATTCCTAACCCAGAAATAGACTTTTGAGAGGGAGGGACTTAGGATTGGCATGCTGTGACCATGGGAGCAAGAGCAGGCTTGGGTCATGTTTTCATGCATCTAAGAGCTCACCCTGCAATTGACCAGGTCAGAGACTTTTAGGGAATCCTTTCTTAGACCAACACATCCCTCCCTCTTTGTGTCCCTTGTCACGACCACCATTTTGTTCCCCATGCAAATTCATGATGGCACTACAGGTCCTCTAACGGGGGTTGCACAATGACATTCGTATCGATCTCTGTACCAGAGAGGACAACAGGTCTGTGGCAAGTGAGGAAGAGGAGGAGAGGGAATAGAGAACGACGGCCCAAAGATCGTTAGTGATTAATCAAATACCATTAGTACGCGCTAACCAGCCATTAAATAAACTCCCCCAAGAAATGGGAAATCCATCGCTTTCAAGCCAATCTTGCCTTAGCAGATCAAGCGAATACCTGCCTCCTGTCCTGGCTTGCAGTGAATCAATGCTCTTAACAATGACTAAAGTGCGCTCAGAGGAGCACTAGATAACCTCATCTAATTTAAAAATAAAACATGCGTACAAGTGAACCGCTGAAATCCAATAAATTCACAAATTACCTCCCAGCCATAACACTATAAAACACCTTAATGTAATTCCGGACTCCGTTGCCTCTTCCTTTCTTCCAAAAAAAGAGGAACAAATCCAATATGAAACTTGGAGGGGAAGGTTGGGAGGTACGTGTAATAAAAACCAGCCCCGGCTGCCTCATGGAGGGGTCAGTAGCATTCAGGAGCCTAATAGCATTTTTATACAGTAGCCGCCGTTGCTTGCAGATGTGGGTGGCGAGGTGTACGCAGATCTCTCAGCTGAAGAGGCAGGAGCCGGGAACTCCGTTTCACTCGTTTTAAGCAGCCCAGGTGTATTGTAATGCCTGATTAATTCACTCTCTCAACGACAGAACCCATAAAGAGCCTGTTAGGACTTCAGTTCATTCTGGAAGTCAGTTCTGCAAGACTGCAAACACAGCCCATTTATCCGCTCCAAATTTTAAACTCACACCTTCAGAGATCTCCTCCAGCTCTGGCACTCGGAAACTTTCCTAGGCTTTCTGGGTTCTGGTTTGCACCATCGCCTCATGTGCTTTTCTGATTTATGTGCAAAGGCCCTTATGCAACTAGGTTTCTCATTCCAAACCAGGAGAGGCAGTTTTACGCCACAATGCCCTGGCAAACACACTCAAGCAAAAAAAATAAAACCTACTGGAGTCAAAATTGTGTGGGCACCTAACATCACAAGGTACTATTTGCTGGGGATGGGGTATAGCCAGAATTTATGTTGGGGAGGGGGGTGTCAGGACACCCACCTGTCATCATCTTCCATCTGGCTCTGTCTAGTAGATTTGGAATGAAATGTCTCAACAACAGTTGCTTCAGATTACTTTCTTTTGATCCCAAGTGCTCAGAAAAAACGGTTAAAATCTGTCATTTGAAAACTAGGAAGTGATATTTTTCATTTTAGCCTTTCATGCGGTTAACATTTTGCAAAATTACAAAGAGCACTCCTTTTTTCATCTTATTTTTTTTTTTAAATCTAAACTTGGATTTGCTGAAAACAAATAAAAAAACCAAAACCTTTTCAGCACTTCCTTCTCAAATTGCTCCTTTTTCCAATTCAGTTTTTCTGTGCACACTCAGTAAGCAGAGGCCACTGAGACAGTCCCCTGTCATCACTAGCCTGAGCCAGGTTTTTACTCTCTGCTCTATGGTCAAGTGGTGCACAACTGAGGGTAGGGTAAGAAGATCTGCTACGTTCAGCTCTTTTAACTGTTCTTTGCTGAGTTTCTTCTCTTTCCACATGGTGTACCATAGTTCGGCTTCGGGTTCGAAGTCTTGCGACTTACAAAAACTTGAGAACTGCTTGGCTTTCATCTTGAAGTCTTAAATCTCCAACATGATAAGGGCCCAAAGTTCAGTCGGCTTGCCAGTTGCGTTGCTAGAACACACCACAACATCATCCAAGGGATCTAAGTGAGCATTTCAATTTCAAATATTCTGATTATTTCTACTTTTAGTGAAGTATTTCTATTTATTTGCTTGATTTAAGGGGGGCAGCTGCCATTTGGCTATGCCCACAGATAGGAATGGGCATATCTGTCAAATTTGGTTTCTCTCATTTTCTCCTTTTTCCAACCTTAAGTTCAGTTCTCCACATCTGCACATTAACCAGCATTTTAGTGTGAATTCCTCTTAATATACACACACGTTTGTATGCAATATTGCCTAATACATACATTTTTGTAAAACAGTGTTCCCCATTCATTCATCTACAGTACGTTTTTCCTGGTGGTGCATTGGCCTCTGCTAAAAATATCCCAGCATCCTGATATATGCGTGTCAGAGAAAAATGAATTGCAAAATGCGGGGAAAATGTTTGAAGATTAATTCAAGGAGCAATCTTGTAGGTTCTCAGCATGCAGAAAACTTCAGCTTCATGAGCCTGGTGATATACAGCAGATTTATGCACCCCCTGGATGGTTCAACACCTCTCAGCTCATGAAGATGAGCTGTTCCTCACCTTTCCTAACCACACCTTGCTTTTAGAAGGCTCAAAGTCTCATAGGATGAGGGCATCGCAAGTCCACATGAAACAGCAAAAGCATAAATTGCTGTATGATGGTCTCTATTATATAATTTCAATCACATACATTTCACTAAACTTTGAAAAACAAAACCCAAGTGCCAAATATCCAAGCACTTTCAAACTAGTACATTTGTACTAGTTTGTCAGAATATTGGGTCCTGGGGAACAGTTTACAGGCGGAAAGCTGGGCTGGGGTGGCACAGGACAGAAACAACATTCTGGTGCTGCAAAAGATACAGCACTGAGATCTCGGGTCATCTTTGTTATTGTTGTTGTTGTTTAGTCATTTAGTCGTGTCCGACTCTTCGTGACCCCATGGACCAGAGCACGCCAGGCACTCCTGTCTTCCACTGCCTGCCGCAGTTTGGTCAAACTCATACTGGTAGCTTCGAGAACACTGTCCAACCATCTCGGCCTCTGTCGTCCCCTTCTCCTTGTGCCCTCCATCTTTCCCAGCATCAGGGTCTTTTCCAGGGAGTTTTCTCTTCTCATGAGGTGGTCAAAGTATTGGAGCCTCAGCTTCAGGATCTGTCCTTCCAGTGAGCCAGGTCATCTTACCGGAAGTAAATGTGAATGTTAGGTCCCTTTGACAACCTGGCTCCATTGAATGGCTGAGCAACGGATTGTTGTTGTTGTTGTTGTTTAGTCGTTTAGTCGTGTCCGACTCTTCGTGACCCCATGGACCAGAGCACGCCAGGCACTTCTGTCCTCCACTGCCTCCCGCAGTTTGATCAAACTCATGCTAGTAGCTTCAAGAACACCATCCAACCATCTCATTCTCTGTCGTCCCCTTCTCCTTGTGCCCTCCATCTTTCCCAACATCAGGGTCTCTTCCAGGGAGTCCTCTCTTCTCATGAGGTGGCCAAAGTATTGGAGCCTCAGCTTCACGATCTGTCCTTCCAGTGAGCACTCAGGGCTGATTTCCTTCAGAATGGAGAGGTTTGATCTTCTTGCAGTCCATGGGACTCTCAAGAGTCTCCTCCAGCACCATAATTCAAAAGCATCAATTCTTCGGCGATCAGCCTTCTTTATGGTCCAGCTCTCACTTCCATACATCACTACTGGGAAAACCATGGCTTTTACTATACGGACCTTTGTTGGCAAGGTGATGTCTCTGCTTTTTAAGATGTTGTCTAGGCTTGCCATCGCCTTTCTCCCAAGGAGCAGGCGTCTTTTAATTTCGTGACTGCTGTCACCATCTGCACTGATCATGGAGCCCAAGAAAGTAAAATCTCTCACTGCCTCCATTTCTTCCCCATCTATTTGCCAGGAGGTGATGGGCCCAGTGGCCATGATCTTCGTTTTTTTGATGTTGAGCTTCAGACCATATTTTGCGCTCTCCTCTTTCACCCTCATTAAAAGGTTCTTTAATTCCTCTTCACTTTCTGCCATCAAGGTTGTGTCATCTGCATATCTGAGGTTGTTGATATTTCTTCCGGCAATCTTAATTCCGGCTTGGGATTCATCCAGCCCAGCCTTTCGCATGATGAATTCCGCATATAAGTTAAATAAGCAGGGAGACAATATAAAGCCTTGCCGTACTCCTTTCCCAATTTGGAACCAATCAGTTGTTCCATATCCAGTTCTAACTGTAGCTTCTTGTCCCACATAGAGATTTCGCAGGAGACAGATGAGGTGATCAGGCACTCCCATTTCTTTAAGAACTTGCCATAGTTTGCTGTGGTCAACACAGTCAAAGGCTTTTGCATAGTCAATGAAGCAGAAGTAGATGTCTTTCTGGAACTCTCTAGCTTTCTCCATAATCCAGCGCATGTTTGCAATTTGGTCTCTGGTTCCTCTGCCTCTTCTAAATCCAGCTTGCACTTCTGGGAGTTCTCGGTCCACATACTGCTTGAGCCTTCCTTGTAGAATTTTAAGCATAACCTTGCTAGCATGTGAAATAAGTGAAATTGTGCGGTAGTTGGAGCATTCTTTGGCACTGCCTTTCTTTGGGATTGGGATGTAGACTGATCTTCTCCAATCCTCTGGCCATTGCTGAGTTTTCCAAACTTGCTGGCATATTGAGTGTAGCACCTTAACAGAATCATCTTTTAAAATTTTAAACAGTTCAGCTGGAATACCATCACTTCCACTGGCCTTGTTATTTGCAGTGCTTTCTAAGGCCCATTTGACTTCACTCTCCAGGATGTCTGGCTCAAGGTCAGCAACCACACTACCTGGGGTGTACGAGACATCCATATCTTTCTGGTATAATTCCTCTGTGTATTCTTGCCACCTCTTCTTGATGTCTTCTGCTTCAGTTAGATCTTTACCACTTTTGTCCTTTATTATGGTAATCTTTGTACGAAATGTTCCTTTCATATTTCCGATTTTCTTGAACAGATCTCTGGTTCTTCCCATTCTGTTGCTTTCGGATTAGCCTCTGGTGAATCTCCTTTAGTGTTCTGCTCATGGGAAGTGTGACACAGTTACATGGAGAAGTGACTGAAGAGGGCCTGTTTGCTAAGAAGTAATTAAGCTACACTAAGAGTATTGAGTGTAAATCCTGCAAGTGCGTTCAAGGCCCCTAACGAACAATGTGAAAAAACAAACAAACAATAAAGCTCGTCTGTTTTGTTATAATGCTACTTAGCACACCTTTTGTACTGATAATGTCCTTCAGAGTTAGTACGCTCTTTGCAGACACTGCTTTCAGGTTGCTAAGATCCTCCCCCCCCCATCTCAGATAAATTAAAATTCTACTTGAAACATTCCATGTCAATAAACGAATGAAAGAAAAGCCCTTCTTTAATTCTAAATGCTTTGCTTGTTTAAAGGCAAAGAACTCCTGGTTCCCATTGATATTATTCATGGCTGGGATCCAAATATATGTGAACCTAGTTTGGTTGAACCCATTGAGAGCTTTAGATTATTTTTCTTAAGTGGCAGCCCCCCCCTCCCCGCCACTCCTGCATAGGAAGCTGCTCATGAGATTGAAGGAAAATTCAGAAGCACTTTGTGAAATGACAGCATGGAGGTGGGGGGGGTCTGCCAGTGAAAGAAAATAAAAGATTTTTTTCAAAAATAAAATAAAATCTGGGTTAGCACAACCCTCTTGCGTCAGGCTAAGCACCTGCTTGAATCCTGGCCAATGTTATTGTTTTAATAATTCCCACATCCGTCCTTAGCATCATATTGCCCTATCATTAATTAATAGGGGATAATAAATATGGGTAATTAGAGAGATGCAAGACAAAGAGAGAGATTTCAGGAGAGGGAGGGAGAGAACACAATAAGGTGACTAACGGTCACCTTACCTTTAGACTTAACTGTTTAAAAGGTTGTAGGATAGAATGAAGACACTGGCTCATGGAGAACCTGTGTTTATAAGATGGATTTTGTGGCTCAGATACATCTGTAAATATGAACAAAAGAAGAGCCATGCTAGGTGGCAATGACTCATCGAGTCCAGTATCCTGTTTTAGCAGGAGCTAATTGGATGGTATGAGAAAACCCCAAGCAGAATATGAAAGCAACAGCCCTCATGATTCCCAGTAACTGGTATTCAGAGTTAAACTGCATCCGAAAATAGGGGTAGAACCTATCCATTGATAGAATCATTCTCCATCAATTTGTCTAGTGCTCTTTTAATGCCATCCATTCTTATGCCATCCATTCTTCCAACCACCAGTTTCACCAGATGTTCCCTCTGTGAACATCCTTGATGCTAACAGGGTCTTCCCCTTGTCTCCCCAAGGCCTATTTCCAAATGCACTGTGGGAGGTTGCCTGCAGGGGGCGCTGCAGGTTAGGAATAATTGAAAATGGCCTCACTCCTTTCTCTCAGCAGTAGCCTGCACTGGATAAGTCACTTACGCTAACTGAAGGACTCCTTCCACTTACAATTGGCGTTGCTGAATTCAGCCCACAACTCTATTCTGGGGGGGTGGGAAATATGCAAGTTCAGCTGATGACGTTTGCCTGCTAGGAAACTAGGAATAACTTTGCTCAATATATGGGCAGGTAGCCGTGTTGGTCTGCTGTAGTCAAAACAAAATAAAAAAAATCCTTCCAGTAGCACCTTAGAGACCAACTAAGTTTGTTATTGGTATGAGCTTTGGTGTGCATGCACACTTCTTCAGGTACACTGAAACAGAATTCACCAGTCCCTTATATATAGTGGAAGGGTGGGGAGGGGTATACTCAGAAGGGTGGTGGGAGTGGGTGATTGGCTGATAGTAAACCTGTTGATGACTGCTAATGACTACAATTGGTCTTACAGGAAACAGCAAGGGGTGAGATAGCTAAAAATAGCTTTATCATGTATAAATGAGATAAGAATCCAACGGCTCTATTCAGACCAGGTCTCTCCATGGTTTTAAGTTTGGTAATAAGTTGCAATCCAGCAACTTCTCCTTCCAGTCTATATATTTGCTCAATATACAGCACAGGAGATATGCTAGCCCTAAAACTGGATAAAAGGTTATTATGACAGTGCAACGTTCGTGAGTTACACTGAACAGCTCTGCTGTACTGATATTAGCCCTGTTTCATTGGCTTCATTTGATACAGGAAAATCCCCCCTGTGGCAAAGCTTAGAACAGGATGAGGATACGTTTTCCAATATTATAATCTTATATTCTATATATAAACATTTATTGGTTTTTCCATTAGTCAAGGCCGAAGAAGAAGAGGGGGGGGGGAGAGAAGCAATTTTTGTCTAACATATAATTGGCACAACAGATAGTATAATATACTGTATTTTTCCGTGTATAAGATGCCTCCATGTATAAGATGACCCCTATTTTTTTGAGCCCAAAATTAAGAAATAAATAATTATTGGTGGTTGTAAGAACCAATGAGCCCTATATTCTGAACAAAATGCTTGTTTAACCTGGAAGTAGGCTGTATGAATTGTGTATTGCTTTGTAACGATTTGTTGGGTCTCTGGACCGTAATAAAGGTTGATGATGATAATTGCAACATTCCAAGTATAAGACGACCCCTTTGGCGGGGGGTAGTCTTATACACGGAAAAATACAGTAACACTTCAATAAGACAGCTCAATTATTAAGCCCAATAGACATAAAAAAGCCTAAGATAGTTCAGCATATATTTAGATATTCAAATAGCCCAGCCGTTGAGAAAAATGGGATACATGAGGCCATCTGAAGCTGCCTCCTTCGTTCACATATCTTTAAAAATACAGAGCAATATCAAAAGTATCAAATTTGGTTACACCCTGAATGGCTCCTGAGGGGGGGAAAGTATTTGATCCCCTGCTAAATTTGCCCGTTTGCCCTCTGATGAAGAAATGACCAGTCCATAATTTTACTGGTAGGTTTATGGATTGGTCATTTCTTCGTCAGAGGGCAAACGGGCAAATTTAGCAGGGGATCAAATACTTTCCCCCCTCACTATAATATTCTTTTTTAAAAAAGTTTTTTATTTATACAACAAGAAAAAAACAAGAAAAAAACCCAAATACCAAATTACACACAAATTACAAAAGTAACCATAGACACATAATTTTCTTAGCAAAAAATAATTCTAATTACAGTTCAGTTCTTCTGTGCTGACCTGATAACATAGGATGTCAGGTGATTGACTAGAAGGGATGGATGAACATGTCAGTTTCAGTTCCTCCTGGTTTCTCATTTTTCCTGTCTTAGGTTTGGTTCTTTCCATTTCTATAACAATTTGAATTATTATTATTGTCAAGGGCTGCCTCAGGTCTCAGCTCACAAAAGACCAACGCCAAGCTCTTCTTATATACAAGGATGTTTATTGCAGTTCATTAATGGTTCCACAACCGAGGCGTGCAGCCCCGCGTCTCTTAGACGTTAGAAGTCCCCTCTGAATCGGTCCCTCCCCTACACCAGTTTAATAAGCTAACGCTGCTCCACCTTTTTCTCTCTTTCCTTTTCCGCAGGGTCTTTCTGCCCGCCGGGGTTCCTCCCCTCCTGCTTTCTCCTGAAGCGGAGTCTGTAGACTGCTCCTCCCCCCTCCTGCGGGCTTTGGGACCTGGCTCCTCCTCCTCCGGGCTCCCTGTTCTTCCACGCGCCTCCTCATTTGAACTTGGCGCGCGCGCCCAAACTCTGACCTTCCTTTTGACAGTTATGCTACTCCCCTCACTGCCCTCCTCCCCTTCCGGGAGAACGGCCTGCTCTGATCCCTCCCCTTTCTCTGTGGCCGGAGCTGCTCCCTCTGACACACTGGAACCTCCCCCTCCTTCGCTGAGCTCTGGTGGGGAGGCTGGCCCTGATTCCCAGCTGCCGCTTTGGGGTCCCCTGCTGGCCCCCCGCTCCTGACACTTTCCCCCTGGGGCTCCCCTTGCCCTTACCACAGGCGCCCCCTTCTGGGAATCCTCTGATTCGCTGGAGAGACTCATGGAATCCCCTGCGTCATCGCTATCCTCTTCCTCACTACCCTGGGATTCATCTCCATCGCTCTCCATTTCCTGCCTTCCCTGTGCCTCTGTCCCTGTACCCCTGACAGTTATTATTGTTGTTGTTAAAGTCCTCATGAAAATTCACTAGCCTTTCACTGCAAAGTTCACCAAATATACACATAATTTTTCCCAATACACATTTTTGCAAGCCTATTTCCCCTAATATGTCTTCATATGATAATTTAATTGTTTTAATCTTTTGGTGAACTGCTTTGAGGGGTTTTTTTAATAAATAAAAAATACACATTGGAAAATAAATACATTAAATAATTATGCCCCCCCCCAAATATGCATTTATAGGCACACTTTGCTGTAGTATATGAATTTTGATATTTATTGGCTGGAAAACACCATTGCAAAATTTGGAGAAGTGCAAATTTAGGGGGGTGTCTGTGCTTTGGTTTGCATATTGTTTCAGAAAGTATAAATTAGGTAAGTTCACCTTTAAGTGCAAACTGAATCAAATCTTTCCTCCATCCCTTTTGACATCCCAGCTGTCAAGAATGGCCTGTGAAGGGTGGGTGGGCCAATTCTGGATCTGAAAAAGATTCCCTGCTCCTGCTCTGTTTGAAGGTGTATTCTACCTGAAGAGCATGTTGCAAGTGCCGCAGCAGAGACCATTCTGTGTGTAGCTAAGGGTTAACTCTGTTGAAGTCAACTAGCCAAGATGGGGGGGGGGGGAGGTGGGTGCTGCTGCTTAGTGATTGAGCACAGGCAGGATGTGCCCTGATTGGCTCTGTATCTCTGAAGAAGTGTTTCTCTGCATATTTGGTTGCCTCCTGGCTATGTACAAGGCCTAAAGTAAGAAAGACCCAACCCTCCTTGTTCCTTGCTTCTCTGATTATACACTCTTTTTGTTCTGTTTTCTCAGTTGAAGTCCAGTGTAAATATAAAGAACTGTAAAAAGGGAGACTGGGTTGCAGAGTCTGGTACTCAACCCGAGGTACCACTGTATGGTGAGTTGTATTTTCTTCCAGTTTAAATTAAAGTAATTGTTTTAATTGTTTCAAAACCATAAAGAAGCTGATCGTCGAAGAATTGATGTTTTTGAATTATGGTGCTGGAGGAGACTCTTGAGAGTCCCATGGACTGCAAGAAGATCAAACCTATCCATTCTGAAGGAAATCAGTCCTGAGTGCTCACTGGACACTGACAAACTGGAACGTGTCCAGAGGAGGGCAACCAAAATGGTCAAAGGCCTGGAAACGATGCCTTATGAGGAACGGCTAAGGGAGCTGGGCATGTTTAGCCTGGAGAAGAGGAGGTTAAGGGGTGATATGATAGCCATGTTCAAATATATAAAAGGATGTCACATAGAGGAGGGAGAAAGGTTGTTTTCTGCTGCTCCAGAGAAGCGGACATGGAGCAATGGATCCAAACTACAAGAAAGAAGATTCCACCTAAACATTAGGAAGAACTTCCTGACAGTAAGAGCTGTTCGACCGTGGAATTTTCTGCCAAGGAGTGTGGTGGAGTCTCCTTCTTTGGAGGTCTTTAAGCAGAGGCTTGACAACCATATGTCAGGAGTGCTCTGATGGTGTTTCCTGCTTGGCAGGGGGTTGGACTCGATGGCCCTTGTGGTCTCTTCCAACTCTATGATTCTATGATTCTATGGAAGGACAGATCGTGAAGCTGAGGCTCCAATACTTTGGCAACCTCATGAGAAAAGAAGACTCCCTGGAAAAGACCCTGGTGTTGGGAAAGATGGAGGGCACAAGGAGAAGGGGACGACGGAAGACGAGATGGTTGGATAGTGTTCTTGAAGCTACCAGTATGAGTTTGACCAAACTGCGGGAGGCAGTGGAAGACAGGAGTGCCTGGCGTGCTCTGGTCCATGGGGTCATGAAGAGTCGGACATCACTAAACGACTAAACAACAACAAATTGTTTCAAAATTTGCATCTATATCTGTCTATCATCTATCTATCTATCTATCTATCTATCTATCTATCTATCTATCTATCATCTATCTATCTATCTATCATCTATCATCTATCTAGCGCGACACACATAGGGGCAGATGGGGCCCAGCAACCCCAGAAAGTAGCCAATCTAGAAGGAGGAAAACCGTGATCCGAAATCTCCTCTGCCTTCAGAAGGCTGCAGTGTAAACCTATGTAAATCTGGAGTGGAGTCCCTAAGATGACGCCTCGTATACAGTGGTACCTCAGGTTACGTACTTAATTCGTTCCGGAGGTCCGTTCTTAACCTGAAACTGTTCTTAACACTTTAGCTAATGGGGCTCCCGCTGCTGCTGCGCGGCCGGAGCACACTTTCTGTTCTCATCCTGAAGCAAAGTTCTTAACCTGAAGCACTATTTCTGGGTTAGCGGAGTCTGTAACCTGAAGCGTATGTAACCTGAAGCGTATGTAACCCAAGGTACCACTGTACATCCTTCTATCAACTATTGTAGCCAAGCTGGTACCAAACGTATCACTCTGATTCCCTTTGGACCACATCCGTGAGGCCAAGAGGAGGGTTTTGTCATCTGGGCAGTCCAGGACCTCCATATACGCTGCCCAGGCTTGCGCCCCAGGGAGGTCACTTCAATGCTGCTAACACAGCAGTTCGACTTTTTGACTTCACCCCTAGAGGCGGACTCCATTGTCTCTCAAGACAGAAGGATACCACCACCGCCAACACACTTTCTTCCCTTTTTTTTTTGCAAGTCTGTGTTTTCTTTTTGTTCTCCTTTTTGGCAATGTGCAAGCGATCTCCCTATTAAGTATACGTAAGATCCTGCTCTGAAATACATACGCAGTTACAAAAGCAACAGCAATTAAACTGCTGCAAGCAATCTATACAAATGAAGGTCTAAATTGCATTGATTTCTCATAAAATTAATAAAAGGCAACCCTGCTCTTTGAAATGACTCAGTCTCTCCAATGTATTCATTCAATTATCTGTGCCATTTCTGCAGTTCTCCAGGACTCAGCCAAGCATTGTTTTAAAGCCGGAGGTTCTTTACCGCACACTATTATTTGCTGCTAATAGTTCCAAGGTCATAATAATAATAATAATAAACCCCATAACAAATCATGATGCTCTTACAACTGCTAAACATGCAATGGTTCATAAGGACCTGCGTTTCTGAGCATTAGAATAAAACTATACAAAATCCTTCTTTGTGTTACGTGCCTATCCTAAGTTTGTCTACCCAACATTGCTTCCATTCCTTGCTTTAAACAAGGGTTTCCCAAACTTGAGTCTCCAGCTGTTTTGGGACTACAATTCCCATCATCCCTGACCACTGGTCCCGCTAAGGTAGGCAACTTCAAACAGTCATGGCTTCCCCCAAGGAATCCTGGGAACTGTTAAGGGTGCTTAACAGAGCTGCAATCCCAGAGCTACTATTTCCAGAGTTCCCTGGGAAGAGCTGATTGACAGTTAAACTGCCCTGAAAATGGAAAATGGAAGCTTATTGAACTGGTTTTAAGGTTTTTTAAAAAGAAAAGATAAACATAAACAAATATAAATATAATATTTCATGCTGCCAGCATGACCAGTGATGTAGTCCAGCAAGGTCTCCCACCTGTTCCCTACATAAAGGACAATATTTTGCCACCTTGATAAATCCATTTATGCACAACTCTTGTAGGTTGAAGTGGAATATAGGAACATAGGAAGCTGCCTTATACTGAGTCAGACCATATATCTATCTAACCCAGAATTGCATACACTGATTGGCAGCTGCTCTTTGGGATTTCAGACAGGGTTCTCTCCCAGCCCTACCTGGAGAAGCTGAGGACTGACCCTGGGACCTTCTGCATTCAAAGCAGATGCTCTCCCACTAGCCAAGGCCCTTCCCTTGTGCACCTAGTTGCAAACCCCCCCCTCTGCACCCTTCAAGCACAACCAACGTATGGTAGAATCTAGGAAGCAAAGCCCATTCCCCACCGTGAAAAGTGGGTTGGCAGATGTGCATCAACTGGCCTTCTCTATAACTCTTGGGAATTATCCTAATTATCCTAATTCTGTAACAAATAAAGTTGTGGCCTTTTTTCAGCCCATTAACCTACATTCTGGGACGCGGGTGGCGCTGTGGGTTAAACCACAGAGCCTAGGGCTTGCCGATCAGAAGGTCAGCAGTTCGAATCCCCACAACGGGGTGAGCTCCCGTTGCTCAGTCCCTGCTCCTGCCAACCTAGCAGTTCGAAAGCACACAGTACAAGTAGATAAATAGGTACCGCTCCAGCAGGAAGGTAAACTGCATTTCCGTGTGCAGCTCTGGTTCGCCAGAAGCGGCTTAGTCATGCTGGCCACATGACCCGGAAGCTGTACGCCGGCTCCCTCGGCCAATAAAGCGAGATGAGCGCCACAACCCCAGAGTCGGCCATGACTGGACCTAATGGTCAGGGGTTCCTTTACCTTTACCTAACCTAGATTCTGGTGTTAATTGTCTTTATTCTACAATGGGGGAGGGTTCAGGACCCTGCCACACAAATAGCCACACCTGACCACAAACTGACTTGCCCACTGCACTGCCCCAGTTTGTATTAAAGGTTAGGGAGAAGCCAGCTATTTCATCAGAGGAGGATACCAGTGGGTGCAAACAAAATTAAAATCGATGCACCTTTTCTCTAAGGGATGGGAAAGGTGAAGCCATTCAGAATTCCCATCTTCCTTTTGATCCTCTGAAAGAAAAATGCTTAAGGAGAGGTATCGACTGCCCTCTCAGCTGATCTTCCTCAGCGTTGCATAGGTCTACACTCACAAAGACACCAGAGACACTGGAATCGTGTGCACCTTTAGCTCCTGGAAGTCAGAACTACAGAATACATTTTCTTTCATGGTGTCTCTAGTGTGCTAGCTGGTAATTGCCTAAAGGGGCTCCACTTTTTCATTCCTTATTGCTTGGCTCATCATTTTTCCAAAATAAATTCTTCTTATACAAAAAATGTATATTGTGTTTCTTCCCCCCCAAAAAACGAGTTCATCGAAGCACCAGACAAAATATAAAACCAAACAAAAAGTTAAAAATAACAATAACCAAAGACAACAAAGTGTCTTGCAGCAACCTTAAAGACTGACCCATTTATTATGGCATCGACTTCCATAGACTTCTTCATTTGCATGAACTGAAATCTTTGTTGACAGGTAGATAAAGGAGAAAAGGTGGGAGCTGAGTGGCAAGGACATGCAAAAGATTACAGTCAGTGATGACTGGAGCTCAAATGTATGTTAAATGGCCACACTTTTACAGTATCAGATTGGTGAAAGCATTGTATGCTGCCCTGGGTTACATGAGAGGAGCAAGGTGGGATATTTGTGTAAATACATAAATATATCAATAGTCTGGTGGAGAGATTTCGTTGTCCAGAGCACTGTGGGAGGTCATTCTGGGGACTGTAAGGAGAGAATTTGCCTTCTCTTCCAGTGGCAATACCTGCTGAGCAGGACTCCACACAGGAGATGCTCTTGCTGGTGGGAATGAAATCTGGATCCAACATATAATTTCTTGCTGAATGAAGAATTCTAACACAGGTTGCAGTTTCTACCCTCAGAACCAGTCCTGGTACCTGAAGTCTCTTCTGTAGCAGGTGCTGGTGGGGGGGGGATATCTGGTGATGAAGAAGGTGGAGTGGATTTGGACTCGCACAGTGACTAGGTCCCTCCTTGGGATCTGATTCACCACCCACTGCATCCTTTTCAGACTTACCGTCCCAATCTACTGGATCCCGCCATGGGACTGTCAAGCTCCAACTCTTTAAGCTTCTCCCATCCATTGTCCTAATCCAACCAGCCCCTCCAGGGCATCGCCACAGAACCAACAATGAAATTCCGTAGGTTCTTCTGATACGTGAACCTGCTGTCCAGGAGAAGAATTGCATTTTCCCTGATATAAAATATTACCGACTGAGCCCTTGGAAATTGCAATATCCCTGCTACAAAAGCTTAATCTGGAGGGAAGGTATGCTGACTGTGCACAATAAATGGGAAACTCACAGAACTGGGCTGCTCAGAAATGCCCTGAGTTTTGCCCACATTAAACATCCACAAGTATCTCTATTACATGGCAGGAAAAGAACACATGCCATGATTAATGGTTCGCTTCTAAAATACATTGGAAGAACAAGTTCAATTAGAAGAAAACAGTTTCTTCTGTCTGGTACCAAATTAAACACACACTCATGAAAGGGATCAAATTGTAAAATTTCAATGCTGCAGTAATCTCTGCCTCTTGCAACCCCTTTTGCATTTTGTATTGGGTGATGGGCTGTAAGATTGGGCAGAAGTGCTGCTATGCCAACGGAATGCCAGGTACTTTGCCACCATGAAAAATACAGGGGCTTGCTGCTGCTACTCTAGCTTCCAGGCTGGTGGATCACTGTTGCTTCCTGGGAAGGGCAACGTAGCAGGAAGCTTGATGCAGTGCTAATGTATCAGCAGGTTGACAAGCCCCATCTGCCCCTCACTTCCCTCTACAGGTTGGGTTTCCCAAACTGGGGTCTCCAGCTGTTTTGGGACTGCAATTCCCATCATCCCAGACCACTGGTCCTGCTAGCTAGGGATGGTGTGAGTTGTAGTCCAAAAACAGCTAGAGACTCAAGTTTGGAAAACTTTGCTCTACAGCACGTGCAGAAACTTCCTTCTTGCCCGTGGGACCCACTATTGGTCATGACCTGCTTAATCTGCCGGGGCCTGTCTTCACATGCAGGGGAAGTTTCATGGAGGGCTTGAGACCCATTGTAGAGGCTGTTCCTGGGGTGTGGCCTCTGTCTCATGCTGACAGCTTCTAGGAGCCACAGGTGAGAGCTGAGTGAAAGGAGGGCAGGGGAACCAAAGGTAGACAAACTACCCCTCCCCTAAAATCCCATACACTCCATGTCCTTATGTAAGGGGAAAGTAATGGAGTCTATTCAGACCAAACTCATTCTCAGGTGTGTGGAAAGCACAGTATGTAGTCTAAAGGATTAATATAATGTTTGCATTGAGAGGGTATGGAGCTATGTGTGTTCCTATCTGGAAGAGGAACTATCTGGAACCTGCTTGGTGAGTCTTCTGTTTTAGATTTTTCTGCTTGACAGCAGCTGGCAGTTTACATTACTGGAGGTGTGGTGCGAAACTGCAACTTAATCTGCCCCGTTGCCCCATTGTCTATTGTCTTTGTAACATTTCCAACAGGCTGCAATTGTTTTCTGTGAAAGGGGTATTATTCATCCCATGACTTATAGCCAAAACGCAATGCTTAATCCTTGTGTTTTCTTAGGAACTCAAAGAAGCCCTTAAAAGCCTGTAAGGCAACTGAGGCCCTACCTCTCTGCCATTTACAGACAGCAACAAACAAGATGACCTGAATCTGCTTCTGAAAGCTGGTAGACACAAACCCTTAACAGAGCATTAGACCTGGGAGTCATGGCAGAACTTTCTTTCCCACAGGCAATGCCAACAGTGAATACATGGAAGCTTACTTCTGAGCACACATGTATAAGATTGCACAGCATGTCTTCCCTTGGTTTACTTTAGCAGATGCCATACATATCCATGCCTATTTAAACTGCAAGTAGCTTTTTCAAAAAAGTCAACATATCTCTCTCTCTCTCTCTCTCTCTCTCTCTCTCTCTCTCTGTGTGTGTAAGCCAGTCTTCTTACATTTCGCTGGCAGCCAAATAAAACATTTTCATGTGTGGGGAATGAACAATAGATGCATAAGTGACTGTCGTGACTAGAGACTTGCCAAGCCAGGCAGAGCCAACGACTGATTTGATTTAATAAACACAAACAGGGCCAGATTTCAGTGGAGACTTGCAATGGCCTTCTGCATTGTCTGAGAACAGCCCATCACTAACGCTCCTCACATAGCCTGTCTCCCTGCAGGAGAGGGACCAGCAAAAAAGAGGTAACTGCATTCCCATCATGAATGTTTTATTATTCCTTCTTTTCCTATCTGACATTCATTTTACAGAAACAGAGTGCAAGGCCCTGCAGCCTGCAACAGAGGAAGCAGTTTCCATCAGGGATGGGGAACCTGTAGATCTCCAGATATTCTGGGACTCCAAATCCCATCAGGCGCAAGGTCAGCGTGATCAAGCATCAGGGATGGTTGGAGTTGCAGTTCATCAACATCTGAGGGAGTTGCATGGAAAGCCCTTAACAAATGTGGCTATTTAGTTGAAAGGTTAAGGTGGCATTTCCCTTTACATGAGTGCGAATAATACCTGAAATATGTGCATTAGCCATAGCTCCTTGCCTCCATAGCAAAAAGGGTCTGTCTGTCTGTCCATCCGTCCGTCTGTCTGTCTAGACCAGGAGAGCTTAACCACAGTAGTTCAGGCAACGGCGATCTCAAGACCAGATTACTGCAATGCATTCTATGGGGGCTTCCCTTGCACTTGACCCAGAAAGCTAGTACTGCAATTCTACAGACATCTGCACTGGTGGCCCACTTGTTACAGAGCCAAGTTCAAGGTGTTGCTATTGGAAATCCCTCAACATCTTGGGCCCAGTTTACTTGCCCCACTCAAACACTTTGGTCTGTGGAACTGGCGCTCTTACAGGTGCTGCATAATACTCGATCTACACTTGGGGTGGGGGAAACAGGCCTATTGCTGTGACAGCACCTAAACTTTGGAACTCTCTGCTGATTGACACCAGGCAAGTGACTACTCTGTACTCTTTTCATTGCCTGCTTAAAACATTTTTGTTTAGGCAGGGCTATCCAGAATTATAGACAGTGATGTATTTTCAGCTCTTTTTAGTCTACTGTTAATGTTAACTATTTCCATAATCTTTTTACTACATATTTTTTTGGTCTTTATTGGTAATTATAGAAATATGATAAATAATACTAATATTATTGTGTTTGTTTGCTACTAACTATATTAAGTATTGTTGTGTTTTTATATTGCAAAATGTCTTGTGATCCTCAGATGAAAGGCAGCATATAAATTTAATTAACAACAAGAACAACAACAACAACAACAACAACAACAACAACAACATAATAATAATAATAATAATAATTTTGATATTTCTTGTAAACTGCTTAAAGGCTTTAAGGTGTGTGTTTGTGTGTATGCTGCCACAAGCTTAATACCTTGTTTGATTACTGGTCTTTATTTTATTTCCTTATGTAGAATGTGTACAAGTGTTGTAATCTGTGCTTAGTTTATTGCTGATTTAAATTATTACAGTACTTAAATGTTTTAAATTGCTGTTCTAACAGTTTTTACTGATAGTTTTATTATTTTTCTCTTTTTGCAAACTACAGGCAAGTGGCATATACATTTTATGAAGAAAGTAAATAAATAAAAATTTTGTTTGCATTTTGATATCCTACAGGTCAGACTAGATATGATGTTGTTGTTGATCATGATGATAACTTTATTAATTATACCTTGCCCATCTGGCTGGGTTTCCCCAGCCACTCTGGGCGGCTCCCAACAGAGGACTAAAAACAGAATAAAACTTCAAACATTAAAAACTTCCCTAAACAGGGCAGCCTTCAGATGTCTTCTAAAAGTCAGATAGTTGTTTATTTCCTTGACATCTGATGGGAGGGCATTCCACAGGGCGGGTGCCACTCTCGAGAAGACCCTCTGCCTGGTTTCCTGTAACCTCACTTCTCCCAGTGAGGGAACCACAAGAAGGCCCTCGGCACTGGACCTCAGTGTCCGGGCTGAAATATGGATGATTCATTTGTTTGATAAGAAATAGGTGGATTGGGACCGCAGTTGGGGAGGGAGAGGAAAATAGACTCTCTGCTCCAGCTGCATTCCCATTTCAGGTGCTTCCCCCACCCCCATGCTAACATATGGCTGCTACTAACAATAAAAAAGAAAGAAAATGAAAGAAAATCCAGCACAATTGCAAGTGGCGCAATTATTGTCATACCTAGCCTGGCCCCCAAAGCCCCACAAGTTGATTCAGAGATGCATAGCATGGGTGATTATGGAATCCCTGGTCATGACATCCCTGCAAAGAGTACCACCTGCACAGCAGGACTTCACCTTCGTTTCTTTCCTGCAACCCCTCCCGGAGCAGATTTGGGGGGTGCCAATCAACCTGGCAGAACTGCAAGCGCCTTTCCACTCATGCAAGATATCCCTGGATCCAAGCCGTTATTCCTATTTTGTGGAGAGTGCTCAGACCAGCAGCATCTTCCATACACCTGTTTATTCGTGGCAAAGAAGTATGGGATAGCTACATTTATTAATGAATCGGTTGATCAATTTATACTCCACCTTTCCGGGGTGGGGTGGGGAGTCTTAAGGTAGTTCACAACATCCCTATTCAGCAGGGGCTGGGAACATCCCAAGGGCCACAGTCTTTTCTGGGGAACCTCCTGGGGGCCGCACACCAGAGGCAAAAGTGGGCCGTGCATTACATGTGAATTTTACCTTTGTGCAGTAGACAGGTTCCTGCACACACTAAGACGCCCCTCTCTAGCCTCTGTCCAGGCAAGCAAGAAGCACTTTGTAGCCAGGCAAAAGCACTGGTGGCCTGGAGAGAGTCCTGGGGGCCAGATAAGAGAGGCCTAGGGGGCCATGTTTGCTCCACATGCCCGAGGCTCCCTGTTGCTATTAAGCAGTAAAGCATTTTTACAAATCGGCACACTAAAATTTAAGCAGCATAAAACAGAGAAAGCCAACAATCCATAAAGTCATAAGCTGTGACAGTGGCAGAGGAAATCCCAACGACGGCTGCAACTAGCACCTCATCACAGTAGCATGAAACCATCTCAGCTGCCCGTTGAAGCCAATTTTGTTTTCTCAGCGCGTCGGGTTCAGAGGGAAAATGGAGCAGTGCTGCTGAAGTTAATGCCGAAGTACAATTAGGAGCAGCATAAAAATCACCGAGAAAGCTTATACAAAAGTAATGGTAGGGGGACCATCTACTGGTGTGGAATATTGAGTTCATGTAGAACTGCCTGTTAAACTTCTTCCTTTTAAACGAGGACTCCTAAGGCAGTGCGATGTAGTGGTTAGAGTCTCAGGCTAGGACATGGGAGGCAAGGTCTCAACCCCCCCAGTCAGCTGCGAAGCTCACTGACCTCAGGCCAGTCACTGCCTCTCAGCCTGACCTACCGCACTGACCCTAATTAGATGATAAGAGCATTCTACATGGTGCAGAAGTACGAGACATGTGACTCTCCCCAACCCCAAGTCAGAAAGTGAAATAGAGAATTGGGAAAGCTTTATTATATCTTAAATGAGCAATCTTGGAGCTGCTTGAAAAGCTTGCTCTGTAAAACCCCCCTCCCCGCCGCTATCCCTAAGCCCAGATCTGTGGGAGCTCATAGCTGTGCTTATTCATTGGTAAGGAAATGGTACTCTGCGTATGCTTCATGGCAGAAGGTAGACTAGGCTCTGCAGAAGCATCTCTGGGGGGAACTGGCAACAGATCTCGGTAGTAAAACTGGAAAAAATTAATTGATTGCTTATCTTTTAGCCTTAATGTTCCTTATAACTGGTTGCCTCTGACCAATAAACACATTGTTAATATGTTGGCCACCTAATTAATTTTCTGTTAGCATCCCTGATGTTTAGTAATTCAGAGGTAGACTTGTACAGTTGAGGCTGGTCCATTTGAGCTATGGGGGGATTGGCCCACCAGCCCCAGCCTGCTCTTAGCCACCCCCCCCACCTGCCTGCCACTTACTTAATACTTCTTTTTAGTCTCTGTGTCACCCCTTTTAGAACTTAGCTGGGAAGAGAGGAGGGGAACCCCAGTTAGTTGGCTGTGCCTGTCACCCACTGTGCCTCTCCCTGCCTTATGCTCTTCATGCCCCAAAGCACACCAGCCATCACTGGATGGATTTAAAAGGGTTCAGGGTGTCCAAAATCCAGCAGGCTGCAAATGTTGACGGACTCGCAAGTCTCTTCACATGCAGTCAGCATCACCAATGATCAGGGATGATGGGAGCTGTCATCTAGGAATATCTGGAAGACCACTGGCTCTGCTATCCTTACCCAAAAATCATTTCTAATACAAGTACTCACAAAAAGTGCTTCCAGTATTGCCAGGGGAGATTGACAATGCCTCACATCTAAAAATCTGTTCTTTCTCCATAACTATGAGTTGCTTGCATTACAATGGATAAAGAGTCAGTTGATTAGTTAATTGATCAAAAGCTTGTTCTGCTGTGTGGGATCCCAAGCCATGCCCTGATAGCACCACTGTATGTGCCTTCAATGTTCATCTCGGTGGTTTAAAATATATTTGCTTTTAACCCTTTTCCTCCTCAAAATCTGCACCACAGGGAATTGGCCAGCTTTGCAAAGCTGTTGCAAAAAACCCCCTACATAATTTGTGTGAAGTATTTCTTGCTTTTAGGAGAATCACTGCACCCACTAAACACTGCTTGCCTATGCCCCATCATGATATTGTCAATCCAGTTGCATGCCAGCTGCCCATATGCTCACAGACTCTTTTCAAACAGGGAAAGGGAAGGGAAGGGAAATAGACCTTTGAAGGGAAATAGACCTTTGAAGGGAAATAGACCTTTGAAGGGAAATAGACCTTTGCTAAACTGTTGCTCTGGATTAAATTTGATTTGTTGATTACATGGTCATCCCAGCCTTTCCTTCTAGGAACTTGGAAGTGTGTGTTATCTCCTCCCCCCCCCCCATTTTATCCTCACAACAACTCTGTGGGGCAGGTTAAGCTGAAAGATAGTGACTGGCCTATGCAGGTTAATTTATGGAAAAAACCAAACCCCTGCTAAAAAGTCACACAATTACGATGGATTAATTGTGCGGCTCTTTAGCCAATTAATGATTCAATCCGCATCCATCTTCATTCGAGTAACTCAAAGTTCCGACAGCCACAGAGTTTTGGCCTCTTGCAGCAAAGAGAACGACAGAGTGCCTTGGCACCTTTTAAGACCAACCCATTTATTGTGGCAGAAGCTCCCATGGACTCAAAGCCACTTCTTCAGTTACATAAAGGAGACAGTCGTAAGATGGGGGCAAATGGCAATGAGCTGCAAAAATGACAGCCAGCAATCTTAGGTGCACATATGTTGGCTTGGCACAGCTTTATAACCTTTCACAGATTGGTGGTATTTGTTGAGATGATTGTATGAGCACAGGGTAGCGGGCAGGGAACTACTGACTGAGCAAGAAACAGTGTCGATAGCCCAGATCTCCTGGTATTAGGAAGCCAATCAACACATGAGGAGTGCAATTTTTCAAAAAGAATCCTTTCTCTCATTAAACCTACAAGTGATGGCATTGAGGTTCTTGGTGCTTGTAATGGAGATGTTTCCCAAGCGCTGCACGTCCCAGCTGTCCCCCCTCTCTTCTCCCCATCCCACCCCGCCTGCCCCCACCCCCGTGGCGGGCCGGCCCTCCTTCTCCCCCACCCTCTCCCCCACCCTCTGCGCCTTGTCCCTCCCCCTCGTGGTCCCGGCACTCACCCGCGGCTCTCCGTGGGTGGCAGGCAGAGGAAGGGCTGCGTGCGACTCCGCTCCTACATCAGACACACAGTCCGGCGCCGCAGTGGTGGCGGCAGCAGCAGCAGCCAGCCAGCCAGCCAGCTAACCTTGCCCTGCTAGCCAGCAAGGTGCGAGCGCGCTGTCGAGGAGCGCTGTCCGCCCCCTGTTGGTGCTGAACAGCCCCTGAGCGCGCCTCTCCGCGCTCTCCTTGCCCAGCCGCGGGGTAAGGGAGGGCGGCGGCAGGAGGGCGCTGCCATGGGCTCCGCGGCAGCTCTCCAAAGTTTGCCGGTGCACAGGACGGAGCCCAGCTGAAGGAGGAAGCGCCCGGGAGTCCCCCTGCCCACACGCTGCACGCCTCTCCGCGCGGAGAAGGTAAGGGGAAACGGGGCTCGCCCGGTACTGCCTGAGCTTGGGAGGGTGGGGAAAGGGAAGTCGAGGCAAAGTCGTGCGGACGCCCACGGGCTCCTGACACGCGCGGGTAGAGGGGTGCCTTGACCTCCAGTCCACACGAAAGCGCAAGGGGGCGGCGGGGAGAGAGACTCGGCAGCGCTGTCGTATTGCAAATCACTTGCCCCGAGTTACTT
Organism: Podarcis vaucheri; assembly: GCF_965113315.1. Lineage (NCBI taxonomy): Eukaryota > Metazoa > Chordata > Lepidosauria > Squamata > Lacertidae > Podarcis > Podarcis vaucheri. Next base: position 87,683,977 of record NC_138764.1, on the reverse strand, counting down.
CCTGGGTTATTCGCTCTGATGGAGTCATGGGGGGGGGGGGTCGTCTTCTTCTTTGCAACCCGCTTCAATGCATGTTGAGGGTGGGAAAGAGTGATTTCCGATCCGCAGGGATGGCCCGCCATACAGAGGCAGGATGAGTAGTAGCTTCTCATCCGGATTAATAAATGCTGGGTATGAAGGGGCAATTACTTCGGGTAATGTTCCACCGCACTGTTTGGATATTACATGGGGGGGGGGAGAGAGAGACTGTGTACTGGGATAGGCGGCAAGTAGGACAGAAACACCCTGGCAGAGCAGAGATTGCGTGTTTGCAACTGCCCCCAATACTTTTTTCTTTTTAAATCCACCACTACCTCCAGAGTAGGTATGGTAACTAGTCCTCAAGACTAAGGGCTCTATCCACAGCTATGGAAGAGCCATAGCTCAGTAGCAGAGCATGCAGAAGGTTCCAGGTTCTGTCCCTGGCATCTCCAGGTAGGGCTGCGAATGTCCGCTGCCTGAAACTCGGGAGAGCAACTGCCAGTCAGAGTAGTGCAATACTGAGCTAGATGAATGAATGACTCAGTTTAATCAGGGATTGTGTGTTTGTGTGTGTGACAACTTCACAACAACTGAGGATGGCTCAGTTGGTAAAGCAGGAGCCACATAATCTCAGGGTTGCAGGTTTGAGCCGCACATTGGGGAAAATATTCCTACATTGCAGGGGGCTGGACTCGATGACCCTCCTGGTCCCTTCCAACTCTGTGATTCTGTGAAGATCATTACATTACAATTGTGTGAGAGAGAGAGAGAAAGAGAGAGAGAGAGAAGAAAGAGGGAGACAATTTGCAGAGCAGGTGCTGTGCTAGAGATTCCTCTGCCCCCCCCCCCAGTTAGAAGATTTGTGTGAGTTGGGGCTCTTTCTAGACACATCATAGAAGCAGGTGGGCTAATACTCTGGACGGTAGTGGCTGTGTGCAATGCAGCATCACCAGCCAAGGGATATGATATCGAAAGCCAGCGTGGTGTAATGGTTAGTGTGTTGGGACTATGGCTCAGGAAACCCAGGTTCAGATCCCTGCACAGCCATGAAGGAACCTCACTGGGTGACTTTGGGCCAATCAGGAACTCTCAGCCTAACCCCCCTCACAAGGGGTAGAGGGAAACGCCACGTGCGCTACCTTGAGCTCTTTGGAGAAACCACAGGCTGTAAATGTAATACAATAAATAGATACATAAAAATAAGTACTACCCTCCATCCAAGGACTATGCTTTTCACCTCACTATTTTAAAAGCAGAAGCTGAAAGCTAAACTGTGCTGGAGGAGTATGCATATAACTTTTCTGTCCTGTGAAGGAACACATCTCGGACTGTAGACATGTTCACATGTTGCACTGAACACAGGTACAAGCTGCAGGTACACGGGTTTGTTTGAAAGTGCACACTTGTTGATTTGTACAGCTCAGGTGCACATTGGAACAAAGGAAGTGGCCAGCTTCTGTGCCTGATGTTGGTCTTTGAAGCACGGGGTTGTCTGCGACACCAGCAGCAGCTCCCCAGGGTCTCAGTCTCTCCCAGCCCTGACTGGAAATGCCCCAGGGATTTACATGGGGGCCTTCTGCATGCAAAGCAGGAGATCCCTGGCTGAGCTATGGCCCTCCCCCCCGCAAAAAAAAAACCACACACCCAGATTGCACATTCATTGGATGTTATAGGTGAATAACTCTACAAGTGTGCAGCTAAACTCTTTGTGTGCACAGGTACACTCCTGTAATGTGCAAACACTCAATCTGAAATTCTTGTATGCATTTGTGAGCTGGAGGAGAGGGAATACCAAACAGTAGGTGTTGTGTGATTCCTGCTCAGAGATCATGGCTGTGTGTGTACAGGCTTTCTTCCAAAGCCTGCGAGAGATTTCTTTAGAAAAGGATTTGCATGATACAGTATTCCTTCCAAAATAAGCAGGCAAGGAGAAGAAGGGGTGTGTGTGTGTGTGTGTGTGTGTGTGTGTGTGTGTGTGTGTAAGGGCTCCTCCCTCTCTCAAATATATGCCCATACACAAACACACCAGAGCAAATAATGTTGTCCTTAGTGCCAAGCGTAAAGGTTAGATTTTCTCCAACGGGAGGTGTGTATTCATTTCTTTGTACCATCTCAGCTCAGAAGCTATGCACCAACATGAGCTGTATGTGTGCGAGACCCAGCCAGAATTGGGACCTTAGTATGACCCTCAGTCCAACAACAGAGTATGTTCTATCAGCCTTTTACAAAGGTGGAAAGACATCTCCAAGGCCAGAGTGTGTGGTGAGAGAGATCTTTTCTCTTCGGAAGCATTTATATAGGCATTCCTCCCAATCTTTCCTTTAAGAAGTTCAAGGTGGAGCACCTGATTCTCTCACCTCTGTTTTATCCCCACAACCACCTTGTGAGGTAGCTTAAGCTGAGAAATACTGACTGGTCCAGGAACACCCAATGAGCTTCATGGCTGCATGGGGAATTGAACCCGAGTCTCTGTTGTCCTAGTCCAATACTCTAACCCAGGAGTGGCTAACCTGTGATCCTCCGGATGTTGTTGGACTCAAACCCTTATCAACCCCAGCCCGGGATAATCAGGGGTGCTGAGAGTTGCAGTACAGCAACATCTGGGTGGCCACAGGTTACATCCCTGCTCTCTCCATCGCACCAAACTGGACCTCAGGAATACACTTCCTGTGTATGCATGAGAGAGAGACAACAGCTCTTGTGACTGGTCACAACCGCACCATACATTCAAAGCACATCTCTCCCCACCCCAAGCATCCTGTTGTTCACCAAGAGTGCTGGAGATGCTAGCTTAAAAACTACATTTCCCAGGATTCTTTGGTAGGGGGTGTACTTTAACTGTACAGTTTGGCTGTGACCGGTATGTCTCTGAAACCCATATGAGAGTCTGTGACCCACAAGTCTTCTCCTAAGCCCTTCTGCCTAGGAATCGAGAGGGAAACACATTGAGAGGGTTGTGTTTCTGCACGAGAACAACCTCCCCCCTGCCACTGGAGCTGTGTGTGGGAGAAGGGGTGGGGGAATGCATAAGACTAGGAAATCTTAGCCCAAAGGCAAGAAATGGAGATGGAAAAAAGGTCTCCCCTGGGAAGGTACATAGGAAGCCGTCTGGTATACTAAGCCAGGCTGTTAGTCCATCAAGTGCAATATTGTCTACAGTGACAGACAGGGAGCCTCCAGAGTTTCCCAGGCTTACCTGGCGATGCTGAGGACTGACCTTCTGCATGCAAAGGATGTTCTCCACTTTTGAGTTGCAAATCCTCCCTGCTGTGACTGTGTATCAGAAAGACCCTTCATAACATTGCTATTATGTTCGATACACCCCCTCAGAGAAGGAGCTATAAGTGGGAGAAATCTCAGAGCAAAGACTGAGTGGGTGGCATGTGTGTGCGATTTCGGGGTACACAGATATGCCTTTGTGTGCACACGTACGTTCCTCAGACAGACACTTCCTTTTTTCTTTTTTCTTTGCAAGAGCAAAGGCTGCGTGTCACAGAAACTCTTGCCCTCCACCCCGCTCTGTTCTTTATTTCCTCATGCGACAGAGACACAGAAGAGGCATACTCAGGGCCAGTTCTGACGCAATGATTTGGAGTAATATATATTGAAAACGTCATGGCAGGATGGGAAAAATCTACATATGGTTCTGCAGGGATATGCCAGCAAAATCTTCAGGTTTTGCACTGTGGGCATAAGAGTTTGCTACTATACCCCAATACATAATCAGTGTTCAGAGGGGAAATATGTTGTATTCTGAGAGAGAGAATGAGAATGAACAAGTTACTCCAGTGGGAGTTACAGTAGGAATAGTGATCGTGGAATCATAGAACTGGAAAAGATCCTTGAGATCATTCAATCCACACCCTTGTCCAATGCAGGTCTTACTCTAGGACATCTGACTGCATTGGGGGGGGGGAGGTCATGATCCATGATAAGTTTTGAGGGAGGCATAAATCCAATGTTTCTTTCAAAACAGGCCCATTCCTTGTTCATTATCTGCTACATCCAAGTCAGACCTAGACCCAAAGTTCAGAATCATTGGACCTTTCTGTCAGTTTGTTTGTGCTGGTGTTATGACGCCTCAGATTTGGGCTATTCCTGTGTTTTCTAGGGATGGAAACTGATAAAAGGATTGCTTATTCTTCTGTCTTTCAAATGATCAATCAATTCATCAACTGGTTTACATTTCATTCAGTTGGCATATCCTTAAATCAGGGCTAGGGGCCCTGTTGTTGGACTCCCAGTTCCTATCAGCCTCAGCCAGCATGCCTAATGGTCAGCGATGATGGGAAGTGAAATTCCCCATCCCTGCCCTGAACCTTCAGTATAGCTCAATATAGTTCAAATTGTCTGAGATACCTGCAATTTTAATGAGAAGTTACCACTCTTTGCTAGAAGGGAAACTTCTAAATATTACCTTTTCATTCCCTTTTCATTTTGCCATCACCCAACAGTCGTCCCCACCCCACCCCAGAACTTGTGAATTTTTAATCCGAGTAGCATTTTGCCTCACTGAATGAAATTTGTTCCCCCCAATTAATCTGGTGAATGTAGCATAGGGCAGTGGTTATAGAGTGCTGGGTTTTGACTGAGGAGAGCTGGGTTCAAATTCTTGGCCAGCTACGAAGCTCACTATGTGACCTTGGACTGGTCAGATAGCCTCAGCTTCACTGGATTGTTGTGAGAGTAAAATGTAAGCCTCCCCGAGCTGTTGGGAGGAGGAAAAATATATTAAAAATGTGATGCTGATTGGAATCAGCTGACGAAAGCTTCCAGACCTAGCATTTTCTTCCCACACTATTCTTCCTTCCTAGAACTCGGGTGACCTCTTTACAGCAAGATCTACCATACAGCTTATATTTTTGTGAGCGAAGCATTCTTCTTTTGTGGGTGGAATATGCACGTATAGCCATTACGTTTGTGTTCAGGTTGTTTAGTGCTGTGGGTCTATTGTAGACGGACTTTATTGATGGGAGAAAGCACTCTAGAGAATAGCTGTCATTAGCTGAGCAGGTGGATTCACTTGAGAAGAAGTGATTGACGTAGAAATTGCTTGTCGTTATGTCGACACATAGTGCAGATCCCCTCTTCTTATGAGCATATGAACCTGCCTCTTACTGAATGAGACCTCTGGTCCATTTGGGCTGGCAGTGACTTTCTATACAGGTCTCACGCAAGGGTCTTTCCTAGCCTTGCTAAAGAAGCTGGGAATTGGATGTAGGCTGTTTTGCATGCGAGAGCCGTGCTCTCCCACTGAACTATGGCCTCTTTCCCCTGCCTAAGGGCATTCTATCACTCTCCATTAAATATAGAACTTCATATTTATCAGTGACACCCTTTCCCCCCACCCCCCCTTCAGAAATACTAGACATTCAAAGCAGCAGAAGCTAAGATGAAAATCTGCCATGTTTCAAAGCTGAATGGCGTTCTTCAGAACTCACATCTTGCTGGTTGAAATCCAAACTTGGGGTAAAAAATTGTGCAAATTTAAGTTCAGAGACAGCTTGGCTGAAAAGGCAGAATCCAGCAATTTCACAGAATGGTATCTCAAAGTTCATGGTGCTCTGTACCTTGTCTGTGTTGAATTCCAAGATGCAGGTTTGGAGAGTCAAATAAAAACCCAGAAGACATATCCTCTCCAGCATAGCAGCTGCAGTTGCGGCTTCTTGAAAAACTTCAAAAAATAGTAATTGTTTTTTAAAAAGACACATTTAAACTTTTTTTAAAGTGGGTAAGATGTGTATCTGTATCTTTTCCTGCAACCGGCTTGAGCAATGGAGCTTAAATCAAACCCAGCAGCAGATTTGTACATCTACAGAGTCCGTGGATAAGCAGTTTTATTTTTTTGCTTAAAATGGGAACAGTTTCACGCTAGGGAAGAAAGGTCAAAATGAGTTTACCCTTGGAGGCTTAGGGCATTAAAGGTGTATGTGTGTGTGTGTGCTTGCAAGCTTCCAAATGTACAGTATGCATTTTACATTTGCAAAAGGCACCCCTGATACTGAAGCATTGGCATGAGGAGCAGTACTGCATACTGTCTCTGTAATGAGCTGGCACGCTGCACAGAAGGTCTTATTGCAGTGGTGGGCAAGAAAATGCCATTAAAAGCTTAGAACTGATGAGAGCAGTAGGAAGACGGCCCAGAGACTGAGTTGCTCCTCAAATTGGTGAGCAGGCCCCATGGTGTAGCAGCTACCAGAGCATGGAGAGATAGCTTCTGCATGGCATTTGTATCCACCCTTCCTCCAAGGAGCCAGCACCTCTAATTCACCCCCCCCACACACACACACAACCACCATTTTGTCCTCACAACAGCCCTGTGAGTTAGGCTAGACTGAGCAAGTGTGTATTCCTCCCAAGTCCATAACTGGAGATTTGAACATAAGTCCAGTTCAATTTGCTCTAACACCCTGGCTATCTTTTGAAGCGAAGCGGTCCACAGACAAATGAGAAAGGAACCCAGGGCAGCAAACACTTCTGTGATAAAACAAACACACACACCGCAAATTAAAAAGGCAAACAAACAAAAAATACCTAAAACTGCTTAAAGCATTCTTTAAAAAAACATGAAAGCATCTAGAACAAACTCAAGAGCAGGTATGGCCAAATCATGGGCTTCCTCCAAATGTCAGTGCTACTCAGAGTAGAACTGTTGAAACGAAAGGACCTAAGTGAGTCATGTCCATTAACTTCAGTGGGTCTACTCTGAGTAGGGTGAACATTGGCTACAGCCCTCTGTCTCTGGGCAGGCCTACCAAACAAGAAAATTATGTCTTTAAAAAAGCAACATGTATTAATCAATTCATTTCAAAATGGAGGGCTGTAGTTATGCCAAGTTTGCCCTCCCCTTGCTCTGAGTGGCAAGTCATGCCCTTGTATGTGCATTATATGTTTATTTCAGAAGGTGGTTTTAGACAAACTGTTATCTTTTAACTCTTCCCCTCCCCCAAATTGACATAAGGGGACTTGGCCAGGCTTGCAAAGCTATTGCAAAAAATTCCCTACATAGAATTGGAAGGAACCTAGCCCACCCCAATCCCTTGCAATGCAGAAATCTCAACACACAGCCTCCCATCCAATTTTAAACCGTACTAAGTCCTGCTTAACTTTGCAAATGTGCTAGTAATTTTATTGCTACACCCCTGGGGGGGGGGAAACATAATTTGCATGAAGTATTTAGGAAAATAATTGCACTCATATTAAGTGTTGCCTGCCTGTGGCCTCATTGTGATCCAGTTGCTTCTATGTGCTAGTTCAGGCATAGGCAAACTCGGCCCTCCAGATGTTTTGGGACTACAACTCCCATCATCCCTAGCTAAGAGGACCAGTGATCAGGGATGATGGGAGTTGTAGTCCCAAAACATCTGGAGGGCCAATTTTGTCTATGCCTGTAGTTGCACATATTATCACAGACTCCTTTCAAAGAGGAGAGTGAAGGGAAATGTCACCATAGCTCTGGGATGAATTTTATTTATGTCATACCTTTTCACCCCACCTTTTCCTCCAAGGAGCTCAGGGCAGTGTGCATGGTCCTTTTTCATTCCCATGATATCTTCACCACAACCCTGTAAGGTACGTTAAGCTTACAGATAGTGTCTGGCCTAAGAGTTCACCTAGAGAGTTTCATGACTGAGTGGGGATTTGAACCCTGGTTTCCACAGCCTCCCCGTCTGACACTCCAGACACCCTGGCTCAGAAGACAATTGTGACTATTGCGCAAGACTCTGGGATCCACCAAGCACCTCCCTCTGAAGCTCTGAGGTTGGTACACAGGCAATGCTGTATCACATCGCAGCAGCAGCAGAACCGTGCCGTGCTATTTATGGAAGAAAATAAACCCATGACATTTGGATCTATCTGCTTCAATGGCGTCAGGACGCACATTGACCTAAGACCTCATGACCATATCCTCTGTTCCCATTACTTCGTGCTAACATCAAGGTCAGGTTTCTCCAAAGGGCTGTGCCCCATTTTATTTCTCAGGGCAGATTTCCGCAGGAGTTGAATCTGAAGGTGGGATGAGCTCTTTAAAACAAACAAACAACAGCCCCCTCCCCACCCTCAAAAGCAAAACCCTGTGGCTTCTGCTATATTAAAATAAAATTATATATTTAAAAAAACCCACCACAAAGCAGAATTGGCACATTAAATTCACAAATGCTTTTTTATTTTATTTTAACCATTTCTCCAGCAATATTACTGTAACTTCCTTAGATGTACCTGTGTCCAGTGCAAGGTGAATTTAAAGGACCTGGTTTATGGTCTCCCTTCAATGGAAAAAAATTGACAAATCTCCTTGTTTCTGCACAACCACTTGCAGTAAGCGTACCTTACTGTTAATGATAGCAGCACATCTATCACTCTGATCCAGACATGCCTTTCATTATAATAGCTGAAGTGATAGATGAACGCCTTACAAATGGCTTCGGCATAACCATAAAAACGGACACATCTGACGTAATCTATCAGAAATAAAACTTCATCTCCTGGATTTCTTTTTTGGCCTGCCTGGTTTTACAGCTATACTACTCCCTCCCTGCCCCCAACCCCTTCAACACTTGTTGCTTTGAATCAAAGGTTTAAATGGCAACTTGGACGGAAGAGGGGGGGGGGGAGAGAGAGAGATTTACCTAGAAGAAAATTCCAAAGTGTCACAATAATTTATGTGGATAAACCACAGAGCCTAGGGCTTGCCGATCAGAAGGTCGGCGGTTCGAATCCCCGCGACGGGGTGAGCGCTCATTGCTCAGTCCCTGCTCCTGCCAACCTAGCAGTTTGAAAGCACGTCAAAGTGCAAGTAGATAAATAGGTACTGCTCTGGCAGGAAGGTAAATGGTGTTTCTGTGCGCTGCTCTGGTTCGCCAGAAGTGACTTAGTCATGCTGACTACATGACCAGGAAGCTGTACACTGGCTCCCTCGGCCAATAAAGCGAGATGAGCGCCACAACCCCAGAGTCGGTCATGACTGGACCTAATGGTCAGGGGTCCCTTTACCTTTTTAAGAAACATCTCTTCGTGCTCTAAGTGGATGGGTAGGCAGAGAGGTGGTCCAGCAGCAGATTTTGAAAGACAGACTTGAGGGCAGCGGAATACTTGAGAACAGATGGATCTGACCCATGGGGCACAAGGCTGTAAGATGTTGTCTTCTGTAAGCCCTGCTGAAATGACTGGGAGCTGAGCAAGAGTGAGGCCATAGCACTAGGAAGGCAACCTTTAAAATGGGCTATTGTGCTCTTCCTTTAAGCCCCCGCTTGTTCTGCAGACATTAGAAGGTGACTTTTTTTCTCAGCACAGAGCAGTTTATCGCCACAGATCAAATGCCTTTTAACACTCGGTGCAAGGGACAGTTTTTAAAGCTCTTGCAGTTTCCCTTCTCCTCGATGTGCCTTTGCTCAGGAATAATTGTCCCTCAGCCTGTGTGCGCCGTATGAATGAATGAGTGGTAAGGTACCATTCTGGATTTTTCTGCCTCGGGAGATCCCTGCTTTCCCCCTTTCCTCCTTTGTTAAATAGAAAATGTTTTCTGAATTAGTGCGCAGACATACAACTTGCCTCCTGTTCTGTGCCGTGGTTTCAAGGAAGAATAAAACACAGCTCCCAATAACTGGAGAACTCAGAAATTACCAGAGTAGAACTAAATAAAGGTTAGGTCCAATTAGGGTAATGAGGCTGCAGGTTTTGTTTATTTATTGCACCGAGGTCTGCAGCAAATATGGCCGAGTCCTTAGAACACCTTTCCATTGTGAGCCTGCGGCACAGCATGGGCTGAAGACATATGATGCTGTAACCTGATGAAGCTAAGCAGATTGCTGCCTGGTCAATGCCTCCATGGAAGGCTGCCTGGGAACCTGAGTCAAGCTGCCTGGAGGAGAAGCAGGAAACAAACATAAGAGAGCAATGAGCAATGTGATGGACCACAGTCTTGTCTTTTGTTGCCAAGAGGCATAAAACACACCTCTCCACATCTGTTGCACCTGAGGTCCTTCACCTACAGAGGGTTGCTCCTAGTGAAAGCAAAAAATAATAATAATGCAGAGCTGGGAAGAAGGCAAATCAGAATCAACTCATCTCTGGGTGATCTGAAGTTGGTCATCAAAGATTACTGGATCCCAAATAACTTCCTTCCCCTACTCAAATGATACCTCTGGTTTAGACCACAGTTTAGTCCATTGGGTAGGGTTTATTTCATAGCTCCCATCGTTATTTTGGACTGAGAAGAGGGAGGTTGTGGGTTTCTGGAGTAGTATTTTGTATATCATGGATACCTCCCCTCCTTTCATCACCCCCAAACTTATACTGTATGCAACATTAAAATCTCACATCGAATATAACTGATATGTAGAAAGGACGTTATGATCTGAAAATAGACAATGTATGTACTTTTGTAACCCAAGAAAATCTTGAATAAAAACAATTAAAGGAAGAAAGCAAGGGGAGGAGTTACCCAAGAGTGGGGGGTGTGTGTAGAAAGGTCTGAGTTCTGCTTAGACCTACTGCCAAAGCAAACTCCGGGGCTCTGAGTTCTTTACTTCTAAGTGGATGCCTTCTGTGGCTGGTTCCAGTTGGTGGATCTTGGGGTAATATAACTCTTGCCCCACCTCCGCTATAGAGGGCTTGCTCTGTTGAGAGAGCTTGCAGGAACATTCCAAGGGGATGGAATGCTCAGCCCTAGGGGAACCTTCCACTCTGGTCAACTTTCCGAGGGCCACATGCCAGGGATGGGAGGGGCCAGAGGGCAAAGTGGGTGGAGAAAGGAATGCAAATGTCTCCATTGCACAGTAGGGTCTGGTTTTTTGCGTGCACGTTTCTCTATCCTTCATCTAGGTGAGCAAGAGGCATTAATGTGAGGGTACATTAAAACTAGGCAAAAACAGTTGGAGTGCAAAACAGGGTTAACAAAGCCCAGAGGCATAGGTTGGGCCTGGGAGGGTTCTGAGGGCCAGATACTGAGGAACGGAGGGCCATATTTGCCCCCTGCTGTAGTTCCCCATCCCCGATCTAATGGATTTGTTGTGCTAAGTCTTTTGTTGAGTTCCTGGAAACCTCAATTTCCTCTCCTTTGAATAGTTCTCAATGCTTGTAGGAAGTTTGATTTCTCTGACTTGGTCTCTGGGTCACTAAGCATGAAATGAACAGGTGAAGCTGCAGTGGGGCTGGCAGGGCAGGGCTTGGGAGCAGATGTCTGGGGCACAACTCAGAGAATGGGCTAGAAAGCCCCCCCAAAGCCCCCCCAACACAGCTTGCTCTGCTGACCACCCTTTGAAGTAATGCACATTACCAGAGGGGGACGAGAACCTTTGGCCCTCCAGATGTTGCTGAATGTCCCATCTGCCCCAGCAAGCATGGTCAGTGGCCAGGGATGATGGGAGTTGTAGTTCAGCCACATCCCCTGCATTGCAATGTAAAGAGACTCTGATGTCCAGAGTCTAAGGTGACTTAACTGCACCACTGCAGAGCTGCCTTGCTCGGAGTTAGACAATTGGTTCATCTAACCCAGAATTGGCCACTCAACCAGCAGAAACTCCTTATGATCTCAGGTTGAGTTCTTTCTCTGTTCTGCTACCTGAGATGCAAAAGAGGCCAGGGCATCTTTAACAGGGATGTAGAATAGAGGGTTTCAGCAGGTGCGGGTTGCAGGGCAGGCTACAGCTGCCCTTGCACTATGCATTTTAAGCACATGGCTTCCCTCAGAGGATCCTGGGGGAAGAGCTGTAGATCATCTGCTTTGCATGCAGAAGTTCCCAGGTTCACACCTAAGCATCTATAGCAGGGCTGCCGTATGTCCAGAATGTCTGATTTGTCAGTTGAAAATTGCAATTTCCCTGAAAACTAAGTAAAGAAGGGGCAACTACTGCCAGTCAGTGCTGCCAGGACTGAGATAGCTGAACCTATTGTCTGACTCAATATGATTCTTATGGAAACTTTAGTTTGCTAAAGGTGCTGGGAACCGCAGCTCTGTGAGGGGTAAACTATAGTTCCCAGGGTTCTTTTTCACAGGTGCCATGTGCTTTAAACCTATGCTTATATGAAGCCTATACCTGCTGAAATTAAAGGTGCAGGAGCCCTGACTTCTTTTTAATCCAGAGACTTCATTTAACTGGGGATAGCATAGAGTAAATTTAAGACCTGCTGAATGTGCTATAATGATCAACCCTCAGACTGCTAAATATGTCCTTATTTGGGATAGCTCAGAGCAAGATTCCTGCATTGCAGGGGGCTGGACTAGATGGCCCCTGTGGTTCCTTCCAACTCTGTTATTCTCTCTGCTAGGGATTTGAGGGCTTGAACCAACTTGAGCAAACCTACCTGGCAATTTCATACTTCGGGATTGCACAGTTATTTTGGTTTGAGCCCTTGTGCTTCCAGCGTACGGTATATCTAATGACCTAGCGATGGTCTAATAAGTTTAAACTTAGCATCAATTTAAATCAGCCAGACACAAAAAGAAGCAAGAGGTGAGCTCCCTTAGACATTCATCATATAGAGCACACGGAGACTGGATTTTCATTAGCTGTAAAATTAAACACTGCAAAGCAGCTTCTTCATCCTGACAATTATGGAAACATCAAAAGAGAATGATGCTCGCAAGCGCCTTTCTCCACGCACCGGTTAGGAGGCTCTAGCTAGTTAATATAAGGCAGCAACAAAGAGCTTGCATTCCAGAGCCTCCTTGAGCCTGACCTCCGTGTGGGAGGAGGAAGGAGGACCAGAGGACCATTTTCGTTGTTCCTCCCTTTTTGTGTTCCTGCTAGCTGAAGTTCTGTTGAAGGTGAAAGTTTATACAAATACATGAGCCAGATGTGATCATCACATGTAGGGACTGGTGAACCTGTCCATTTCAGTTTGTCTCAGTTTCTCAATTTTTTTTCAATCAAGTTCAGTGGTCCATGATGCAACATCCTTGTGAAAATTCACCATCATTTAAGCGTGAATTTATTTTTTAATTCACATTTTTTCCTAATACTGCAATTCATTTTTATTTGTTATTTTCACTAAAATGCATTTCATGCACACACAATTTTGCATGCATTATCTAATCTGAGAACGATATTGCAAAATTCAAAACAGTGTAAGTTTGAAGAATGAGTGTTTCTGTATTTTTCAGAAAGTGCAGATTAGATAGGTTTGCCTTTAAAATGCCAACTGGATCCAATTTCTCTCCCATCCTTAATACAAATAGAAGATAGATCCTGAATTCAAATAGGTAGCTGCACATAAGCATCTACAATCAAACCATCGTTTCTGGCCTGGGGGAAGTTGCTTTCAAAAACAAGCAAATGTTTGACTCTGGCTTGAGGCGAGCAAGTTCCTGCAGTGAGAAAGTCTGGCTTAAGTTAGATATAACTAGATTTTAAAGATCTGCCACTTGCCTCTGGGAAACATTTTGTGGTATTTCTCATTTTGAGGTCAGGCGATGCAAAAATGTCAGAGAGAGGGCTGAAAAATAGAGTTAAGTGTTTGCAGTAAAAACTTTTGTTTCAGGTCATAAAAGTGGTAGGTTTCAGATAATAAAAACCAGGCTGCATAACAGTTTTCCTTTACAGCATTCACAAGCAAAGTTATCGTCATATTTAACTCAATGGACTAGCCAAATTTAACGACCCAATATTATAGATTATCCAGCTACAATAACAATTGTCCTGGAGCTTTTCTGGCTAGATGCAAATAAGGACTTTTAGTAGTCGTGCATGAGATGGGATTTCAGCAGATGTAGCTCGCATGACAAGCTACACCTAGGAAAATAAGAAGCAGACTTACACCGAGTCAGACCATTGCTCCAGCTAGCTCAGCGTTGTCTACACTGACTGGTTTCCAACAGGGAGTCTCTCTCTGGAACCTGGGAATGTCTGCATGCAGATGTTCCACCTGGGAATGTCTACCACTGAGCTGCAGCCCTTCCCCAAATCTGTTGTCGTTTAGTCGTGTCCAACTCTTCGTGACCCCATGGACCAGAGCACGCCTGGCACTCCTGTCTTCCACTACCTCCCACAGTTTGGTCAAACTCATGCTGGTAGCTTCGAGAACACTGTCCAATCATCTCGTCCTCTGTCGTCCCCTTCTCCTTGTGCCCTCCATCTTTCCCAACATCAGGGTCTTTTCCGGGGAGTCTTCTCTTCTCATGAGGTGGCCAAAGTATTGGAGCCTCAGCTTCAGGATCTGTCCTTCTAGTGAGCACTCAGGGCTGATTTCTTTCCGAACGGAGAGGTTTGATCTTCTTGCAGTCCATGGTACTCAAGAGTCTCTCCAGCACCATAATTCAAAAGCATCAGTTCTTCGGCAATCAGCCTTCTTTATGATCCAGCTTTCACTTCCAGACATCACTACTGGGAAAGCCCCAAAGCTACCACCTGCTAAAAGGCCTCCTTCTATGCCACTATTATAGGTGAAGGCAGTCTGCTTTTTTTCCTTCTGCATCTGCCTACCTGAGATGGAGCCCACTTTCTGGAGCAAGAGATCTGCTCAGGGTAAAGTTACCCCCAACATGATGAGAGCAAGCTCTCGGACAGGGCTGTCACACTGATATTCCCATTTGATCTTTCAGTCCTCGGATGCCAGCTGGACAGAAACCACATGAACAAGCAACCTGACTTGCTCCTCACAGGGGTTTGACGTGCAGAACTCAGCAGGGCCAGCTTTTTGTGGTGTGGAGCTAGAAGTCACCTGGCCCACTAGCAGCAGATCAAATGACTATTAAAGGAATAGCTGCAGGGACCAGTTCAAAAGAGAGCAACCTTATTTTAGTACACTGATGAACTGAGAGGCAAGCCAGCCATTCATTCTCTCTCTCTCTCTCTCTCTCTCTCTCTCTCTCTCCATGCACACACGCACACACACACACACGCACACTGGTCTTTTCTCTTTGTTTTGTCCCACCCCCTCTCTTCTGGCTGTACCACACACCTGGACTCCTCTGCTGTTGGTTGCCAACTGAGCTCCATACTTGTTCTTTTCAGCAGTGGATTGAACTCCAGCAATTATTAGCAGATGGTCATAGAATCTTGGAGTTGGAAGGAACCCCAAGGCTCATCTCATCCAACCCCCTGCAACGAAGGAATCTCAGCTAAAGCATCCACGACAGATGGCCATCCAACCTCTGCTTAAAAAGGAATGAGAGTCCACCACCTCTCGTGAGAGTTTGTTCCATGGCCGAACAGCTCTTACTGTCAGAAATATTTTTCGAATGTTTAGTCGGAATCTCCTTTCTTGTCGCTTGGATCCATTGGTTCGAGTCCTACCCTCCAGAGCAGGAGAAAACAAGCATGCTTCCTCTTCCATGTGACAACCCTTAAGATATTTGAAGATGGCTATCGTATCGCCTCTCAGTCTCCTCTTTTCCAGGCTGAACATACCATTATGCTTCCATTACCTGCCATGATTTGTTTGCCTGCCTTCTTTGCTTCCTGGCCTGTTGAGAGAATTAAGGGGAACAAATAGGCAGGGCAGGGCTGTGCCAGTGTGGTGTAGTGGTTAAGAGCGGTAGTCTAGTAATCTGGTGAACCAGGTTTGATTCCCTGCTCCTCCACATGCAGCTGCTGGGTGACCTTGGGCCAGTCACACTTCTCTGAAGTCTCTCAGCCCCACTCACCTCACAGGGTGTTTGTTGTGGGGGAGGAAGGGAAAGGAGAATGTTAGCTGCTTTAAGACTCCTTTGGGTGGTGATAAAGCGGGATATCAACTCCAAACTCCTCCTCCTCCTCTTCTTGCTTCAGTGGCACACTGAGGGCTTGTCCACACTTCCGCTTGCTTTGTGTCTAGAAAGCACAAGTCTGGGAGGTTTTCTGCTCATGCTTTCTAAGCAAGAGTCCAAGTGGTTTTCCATTTGCCCTGCAGCTTTCTCCTGGCTAGGCTGAAATGGAGCAGTTGGCGCAAGGTCAGTAGACTTTGTAGTTGAATGGGGATTTGAACCAAGGTTTCCTAGGTTCTAATCAAACACCCTAACCCAAGCATAGGCAAACTTCGGCCCTCCAGATGTTTTGGACTACAATTCCCATCATCCCTGACCACTGGTCATGTTACCTAGGGATGATGGGAACTGTAGTCCCAAACATCTGGAGTCTGCCTATGCCTGCTCTAACCCAACCTTCTTCAAGCCTTCAGATGCCATTGGACTCCTACTTCCATCAGCCCTAGTCAACATGGCCAACAGGCAAGGAGTATGGGAGTTGTTGTCCAACAGCATTGGGTGGTCTCCAGACTGAGAAACACAACTCCAAGTGCAACACTACACTGCCTGTTAACTGTACGTGACCAGATCTGGATCATGCCCCAAGTGCATAAAAGGTGAAACCCAGCAGAACAATGGTATGAGAAATGACAAATATAAATGATAATGACTTGATTCCATCACGTAACCAGGTCATGTGCTACCATATCGCAAGAGAAGCAAGCTGAGGGAGAGAGAGAAATGAATGAGGGACATATTCATAAAGGATCAAAGTAGGTGCCCAGAAATTAATCAAGAAAATGTAAATATGATCTATCTGGTGGGGCTGCTGAACTATTTGTTTCAGGTCTGTTTGAATGGGTATGGAAAGCCTATTTAAAGCACAAGCTTATAGGCTGTTCTTTCCTAAAACCCACTTACCTCCAAAGATTAATTACCATTCTGGGGAAAGGAAACCTTTGTCAAATGGGTTAGTGCTCGCTTTTCTTCTCTTAAGACAGCAGAGGTCCTTGAAACTTTATCTCTACGAGTTTCTAGCATCCATAGGGAATGTCTCTGGCTTTTTCAGTTCTGAATTGCAAAATATATGCACGAGATCACACAGTATATGCATTTATATGAAACCATATATATATGTATACTGTTATTCTATGAGCTAATGTTGTGGGGAAAATATTCAGGGATGGCCCCAGATAAGGATGAGGAAGAAAATCGCTGCAGTTGGGATTTAAATCCAAAACCTGTCAAATTCACACTTTCTGAGACAAAAACACAACCATTGTTCACAATTCACACTTATCCCAATTTTGCAGTGCTGTTCTCCAACCCAACAATGTTTACAGAAAAGTAAGCTTTAGGGGAAAGTGGACAAAACAATGAACATATTGGTTAAACTAACATACAACACTGCATTATATTAGGAAAGTTTGCTTGGGAAAACGGGTATATTAGTTTGCCTTTTTAAACACACACACACACACACACACACACACACACACACACACATTCAGATAAAGTGTTTAGAAAAGCAAAAAATTAGAAAATATAACATGACAAAAAGAGAGGCAGTCATAAGGATATTTTGCAGCTTTCATATTTGTTAAGGGTACCAACAAACACACACCAAATAAAACAAATAATAATAATAATAGTGTGCCCAAATGCTGGGGGGGCGGGGGCGGAATAGGAATCACATATCCCAAATGTCCAGCAAAGCAGGTGGAAGTGCACTTTTTTCTTGAGAAATGTGGAGAACTGGATTTAAGATAAGAAAAATAAGAGCACCAACACTGGCACATCCTCCATGACCTAGCCCCAAGTGCTGGCACCAGTGGGCACCTACTGATACCCACCTCCCTCTCAGGTGGGTGCCCCAACGCCCCACCCAGCCTTCGTCTTTCTTCCTTCTTGTTCACTTATACAAGCAGTGACAAGAGTAAGGAGAAGCAAGAAGCAGCCTCTACTTGTCTTGACTTCCTTCTATGCAGTGGATTGGACTGGGTGCAAGAGAGGGCGGGTGAATAGGCAGTGATGAGGAGGTGGATCCACTTAGGAAGGGATCTGCTTAGGGAGGTGGAGCCACTTAGGGAGGGAGTTCACTGAGGACACCTCACCCAGTGGCCACCCCCTCCCAAAATCTGGAGCCAACAATGAAAGCATTTCTCAAATATGGGTGCAACACCACAGAGGCCCTACTGGACAATACAGTTCTGTTTAACATAGGGGTGGGAAACCTCAGCTCTATTACTGAATGTGGCCTTCCACCCCACTCTTGTCTGGCCCTTGAACACCCCAGGTTAGGGCTTTTTAGCTTTCGATTTTTTAAATTTTTAATGCGTTTTAAGCATAAAGAATGTCACTGATTGCTACCTGCTCCTGCTGCTGATGCCTTGATTGCTTGATTTAGGAGTTTGTTCTTTGTATGATTTAAACTGCTTCTTAAGTTGCCTTGGAAATACAGGTGGATGTTGGTGTAAGGGGGGGGATATATAGGAAAGGGAAATATTGGATGCCAAGACCCAAGTTTGGGGAAAGTACCCTTTAGTGAGAGAATCCCAGCAGAGATTTAAAATCACAAAACATGCAGCAAAGTGTGGAAATATAGGCTTCTAGATCTTTGAAAATACGCCCTTATAAGTTCCAAAACTTCCATCTTCCCCCAGCATAGGAAAAGACCACACATTTGGTAAGTTAAAATTTTAGATACAAACTCTTGAGAGGTCAGGTTCATGTGCATTTTCTTACATCAGTCAGAAAATTTGCATAGGGAGTAAAACTTTACTTTGTTGCAAAGTGGTGAAAGTTCCTAAATTATTGGTACAGGAACTCAAGAGAGGCTTGTAAGCCTCTTCACACTGGGAAAAACAATAGACTTGATTACCCATTTCTTCCCAAAGTAAGGGGAAGTGGACATAGCTAAGCCTGGCAGGCCAGCTTACTCTATGGTATTAACCCCTTCATGCATTAATTATAATAAGCATGTTGGTTACATGAGGCTGGCTATCCCATAGTAGACAGGTGGGTTATCAGTACTTTAAATAAACAACACAGCCAGACTGCACAGCTTTGCATTTAACATGCCGGTGTTTTAACAATTCAAATAGCACCAGAAAATTACCAGGGGAGGGGTGCTTATAATTATTGGCATCACATCAGGCGAGGAAGGGAACTTTAACTCTTTTCTCCTCAGCTGTGGTTCTGAGGAAAAGCCCTCCTTTTGAAGCAGGTATTTGCTTTGGACGTGCCAATGGAAGATTTCCTTCTGATGCAAACACGAGCTTCAGGGTTACTTGGCAAAAGGCTTACATTCTCCGTCCATGCATGCTGTGATCCTTATAATTCTCAGCTGCCTCCCAATTGAGGCTATCTGTATTCTTAATCACTCGCACTTCAAACGCAAAGATGCATTTAACATCATATTGAATTCAGCTCCCAGCCTCCAAAAATCTGTGCAAAGGCCCTAGCAATTGTTCCTCTGTGACAGTTCTACTTGGAAGCTGTCCCCAGCCTTGATGCCAGGAGAACAGAAGCTGTTTTGGACTGTTGTTTCCCCCCATGGCATTATGTGATCCAAGAAGTGTGCTCCAGGATCGCTTGAGGTACAAATGGACTTGCCAGTATTTTTTTTAACCAAAAATAAAATCACTCTGTTCCTGTGTGGGCTTATCCACACTTACCTTTCTCCTCCATTCTTTCCAGGCAGGATCCATGCTTAAATAATTACCCTCACCGCTTTGCGACCAGGAGGGCAGCGAATGGGGTGGTAGTTCAGAGCCTTTGTGTCACGGTCTGGTTCACGAGCAGTCAAAGTCCTGGCTGGGGATGTCGGGACCGAGGGCAAGATGGCAGGGTGGGAGCAGGAACGGGAGTCCAGAAGCCAAGAGTCAGGAAGCCAAGGATCCAAGAGTCAGAGAGCCGGGAGTCAAGAAGCCAAGGGTCAGGACGCAAGGAGTCATGAAGTCAAGGGTCCAAGGATCAAGAAGCAAGGAGCCAACTGCAGCAAGGCAGGGAACGCGTTGCTGTGGCAAAGAGCCAAAGGGAAATGCAGACCTTATACCCCTTCCTGGCTCTTGCCACCAGGTGCTTTGAGTTACCAAGTGGCCTCATCTGTGAGGCCACACCTTGCCTCTTCAGAACAAAGCCCCCAGGCCTGCAAAGTCCTACTGGTCTCAGGGCCTGGCTCCTGCACACACTCCTGACACTTTGTGGGTACCAGGAACCCTTGCACCCACAGTTGCCTCAATAGTTGACCCCGAATTGTAGGGTTGTTGTTAAATGACATTTCCTCCAATTCAGTGGTAAAGATCAGGTTTTCCAGGGGGGGAAAGCATTGGGACAAGAAGATGAGCCCCAAGAGAGATAAGTGGTGGATGAAGGGGTTCAGGCTGATCTGGGGTGCGTGGAAGAGGGAGGCTACAGATTCATCCAGCAGTTCTGGCTGATTTGGGGCAGGAGGGAATGGACACTGCAAAAAGGAAAAGCACCGGCCCAGTTTCAATCAAAATGGAGCGCCGGGCAAGGGGAAAGAGAGTCAAATTGCTTCATGAAGCAAACTTGTTGCGAAAGCAGGCGGCTCATTTGCAGTTGGCTCACGTCTCAAAGTCAATAGCTTGTCTGTGTCACAATGAAATTTCATTTTTAAAAACAACAGAGGCAGGAGTCTGGGTTAAGTACAATGGAAACATTCCTACCTGTTGCCCAGGAACAATTTCATCCGCTTCTTTGGGAGACAAATGGGGGCAACGGAGAAGAAAAATGGGCCAGTCTGTTGCTCAACAAGCTGCGGCTATTAAACTGTTTGCTTTGCTGTCACCAGCAAAGGGGCTGGTGGGGAATGTCGGAGGTGGCGTGCTTGTTCACACAAGAAAGAAGCAAAACCTCGACTCCTGCATCTTTATCATTTGCCTAGCTGCTAGCACTTTAAGTGCTGTCCAAAGGTACACACAAACACAAACGGAAGAATCGGCTGGGCCAAGAGATGTGTTGCTCTGGTTTTGTGGTATGACTGACACAGTCCTAGCACCCAGTTCAGGCTCCTCAGGGGATATGGTGGTCAGGCTGCTACCCGGAGTTTCTGTGCTACCTTCCAAAAATGGCAGTGCTGCAGGATATTATGGATCAGCAGCACCTACAGCCTTATTTATTCACCAGTTCTCTTACCCACCTACTTCTTATGCCTATCAAGAGGGACGAAAGCTGAGTCCTGCTTGCACCTTCTCTGGTTTGCAATCTGGCAAGCTTAATATGGGGGTTTCTTAGGTCAAGAGAGGATTGTGCGTATCCAAACTGCCCGTCCAATTTCTTTTTTTTATAATAAACTAGGATTTATTTGTTTTTACATTGAAAATGCAAGTACTCAAAGGAAAACTAGCAAATAAGGAAACAATAATTACACAATAAAAAAATACACCAGATGTATGAGTAAACTTCAAATAACAATGATTTATTTTATAATCCAGAATGTCAGTCAAACTCTTACCAGTTTCTGCACCCATGTGTGAGCCACATTTGGTACCTAGGGCAGAGGTTTTCAACCTTTGTGAGTCCACTGCTCCCTTGACCAACTACATTATTTCTGCGGCACCCCTATGGGGCTCAGGAGCCCAGTTATACCCCCTCTTCCCTGCAGAGCTGGCAGCCTCTCACCCTTTTTTGAACACCCTCCCTTGTGGAGTGTTCCCTCAGCCTCCTCTCCTCTCTCCTCTCCTTAGGAATCCTCTGGGCAGCCCATGTCTCTAAGCTGCCTCCCCTGCCCCAAAGAGAGGTGCCTCCTCACGCTGCCCCACAGGGGCCTGGGAAGCACCCCCTGGCCAGCCCCAGAGGCACCCTTCACCTGGGGAGCTTGTAGCCAGGGCTGCTGAGACAAACAGCTCTGCAAGCCTTTGGGAGGCAGAGACACAAGAGGACATCAGAGGAGGGAGGGAAAGAGGGACAGAGGCCAGTGTTTCCCACGGCACCAACATCCAAGGCACCCCAGGGTGCCATGGCGCACTGGTTGAAAACCACTGACCTGGGGGAACTGAGTGCATGGCTTTTATAAGAGTGGAAATGTGTTGTCTCTGCATCATTTTCCACAATTTGTTTCCCATGGTTTAGAGTAAAATATCCAATGCTGCAACAGAGGACACAGAGTCTTTGTAAACCTCATGCATCTGAATGGAACAGGCTTGCCAATGTTTGGTCTGGAAGGGTGCATTGGTGCTTTTAATAGCTGCGTCTTACTCATGAGAGCAGCAATAATTGCTGTAGCCCTCGCTGCCAACACAACCATTAAAGAGACATGAACAGCCTTCTTTGGGTCTGCTGCTGCCAGGTTTTCCGCAAATGATGCTTACATCAGATTTTCCACTTCCCCACATGTTTAAGCCGAATAATAAAGTGACATTGATTAGAATGAATGCCAGGTTTCCCCATCTCTCTCAACCCCGCCCCCCCCTTTTCACTTGCTGCCATGCATAACAATGATTGAAGCGATATATTATGGATTAAAAGCTGTTTTTAGGGCCTTTCCAAATGGCAACCAGCTCCCTGGATTATTCTTGTTTATTTTAGGCCTGGCGCTGATCCCATGCAGTCATGCAATACCCTATCTGGTGTCTCCAAGAGATGGACAGGAACAACGACAGCCTTCCTACAGGAGGGCTATCTGCTCAGTGCTGTTTTGGTTTTTTACAATAGGAGAGAAGTGCTGTTCATTATGGAAAGACTGTGCAGCCCTTGATGAAAGTTTTAGGAAAGAGAACCGGAGGAAAGGAAGGCATGTGCTGTTTGGCCAAGGCATAAATGATTGGTTTGGGGGATCCATGCTGGAGTGGAAGAAACTCTTATATAACTTGTCAATGAGAGGTATTTTCAGAACGTTGAGTTGGTCTTTATGGAAATTCTCTGTCAAGCAGCAGAAACCACTACAGACCTGGAGTTGTGCTCACTACTGGGTAGATAATAGGCACACAGGAACCAGCACCTTAAACACTTGGGCCCCACCCACCGTCACTGTGCACAAGCTGCCCAAAGTTCCCACAATGCCCTGGAGTGTCACCACATCAGAAGCATTGTGGGAAATGGGAAATGGTGGCTGATATCTGCCCATACTTCTGCCCCTAGGGAAGTCTGCAGCTGGGGACCCACCAGTGGTGTAGCGTGGGGGGTGCCAGGGGTGCCAGCCGCACCGGGCGCAACATCTGGGGGGGCGCGAGTCCAGAGGGAAGGGACAAGTTCCTTCCTCCGCCGGGCTCCCCGCCACCACCGCCAGCCTTGCGCCCTAGCGCGCGCGCCCCCTGCCGTCGCTGTGGCTGCGCTCCGCTCACTGCTCGCAGGAGGAGCAGCCGCTGCAGCAGCGCCGACGCCGCCACTGACGCCTGGCCAGGCACGGGCAGCCTCTGCACCCTGCCGCTGCCGCCATCCCCTCGGCCCAGCCACAGGCGGCGGCTGCTTCTGCCTCCATCCTCCTCCGGGCAAGCAGCGTTGTTTGCGCGGCAGCGCCAGCGGCAACTCGCAGGTTAGGGGTTGGGGGGGCGCAAATTACTTGCCTTGCCCCGGGTTAGGGGGCGCAAATTACTTGCGTTGCCCCGGGTGCTGACAACTCACGCTACGCCGCTGGGACTCACCAGTGGACACTTTGCTGAGGGCCCCCTCAAATTTCGAGCTGACCCTGACAAAGAGAAATGCAGCTCATCAGGGCAAATAGCAAACATTGCCTAACGCTTTGATGGATCGTGACCCAGGCATCATTTATGGAAAACAAGCGCTCGATTGCAGAGGTGAAATCTGAGTGAGTCAGAGGATTCCGCAGTGCACTTTGCCTGGTGTAGGTGTGAAAGCACGCAGCTCTCCTTGATTACTTAGCAAATGCTAGAAACCAATATATGCAAATTCATGTGTCTGACGTGAGGTTTGATCATTTTCTTTGTGTGCAAACAACGTTTGTCACATGGGCAAAGCTCACGAAGAGATTTTTTTTTTCCAACTTCTGCACTCTTTCAAAGGCTGTCAGCTTATTATATAAAAATTAATTATGCTGTGTTTACAATTGCTGAAGGAAGGCCAGGAATTTTCCTCCATTACTACCAAATGTCACTGAGTGGGCAGAGGGTATACTGGCTTCTAAATAATGAAAGTATGGATATAGGCACGCACACAAAATCCCACACATTTAGGAAAAGATTTGAGAGGAAGGAAATACCCGCTTTGTGGCATGAATATCTTCCACTGCATTCCAGGCAATTAAGACGAAGTGGTGGGGGTCAGGGGGCAGAGATCAGAGGGATGAGTTTCAGAGAAGCCTTGCAAATTAATAACATTCTCGAAATCAATACAGTTAAACGAACCAGTCCCCAAAACGGATATATTCAAGCATAATGCAATGGGATGGATTATCACTAGCAAGTAATCTAATGCCAAAATAACTGCAGCTGAACAAACAAAACAGCAGCCATAAAACAGGGCAGTAAAAGAGGATATTAGCTACATGTATATTAACTGTAAAGTACCTATTACATGAAAAAGCAGGCGGGGGGAGGGGGTTGAGTGGAATAAATGGCTGTTTGGGTAGTGGCTAATCCCATTGTTCCTCCTTGGTGGGATGCAGAGAGAGACCTGTGGTTTTCTGTTCTTTGCACATTTATAATGCCAGTTTATTAGTGCTGAGGATAATTACAAGTCTTGGCCAGCGAAATGACAGATGCAGGCGAAGGTATCTGGAAGTGGTTGCATGCTGAACATGTACATGCCAAACTGTTGATTTGAATGCTGAACTGCAGCTGTTTGTGTTTCATTATTTATCGTGTTTGTACCCTTACTGACCTGCAAAGATTTCAAGGAAACAGACATAGCTTATCCCACTTTATCCTTGCAGCGAGCCTATGAAGTCAGCTGGGCTGAGAAATTATGAGATGCCCACCGTTGCTGAGAGCACTTGGTGGTTAGGCAGAGATCTGAATCGAAATTTCTCTGAAAAGTAGATTTCTTCTGGTCCCTGACACTGCATATCAATTCTTACCAAGCCATGAGTCATATTATGCATCTTACGCATGTGTGAGTAATGCATAGTTGTGCGTGTGTTTGTAAGTCCTGCTTCGTTCAATTGGATTTACTCTCAAGTAAAACGACAACAGAGTCTTGTGTGAATTCTTTTGCATAGAGATTGTCCCATTTCTTCTATACAGAAAGGTATTGCTGGCAGATGATGGCATATATCACTTTGGAAGATGGCGAATGTAACCCCAGATGTTCTGGATGACCTAACATCACCCATAGTATCATGACATTGATGTTCTGTAATAGTATTGTCATAAAAGATAGATGTGTGTCTCTGTGTGGTGCATATGCTTGTCTGTCTGCCTCCCTTCTGTCTCCCTGTCTACTCCCTGTCTACTCCTCCCTGTCTACTACTTGTTGTTGTTGTTTAGTCGTTTAGTCGTGTCCGACTCTTCGTGACCCCATGGACCAGAGCACGCCAGGCACTTCTGTCCTCCACTGCCTCCCGCAGTTTGATCAAACTCATGCTAGTAGCTTCAAGAACACCATCCAACCATCTCATTCTCTGTCGTCCCCTTCTCCTTGTGCCCTCCATCTTTCCCAACATCAGGGTCTTTTCCAGGGAGTCCTCTCTTCTCATGAGGTGGCCAAAGTATTGGAGCCTCAGCTTCACGATCTGTCCTTCCAGTGAGCACTCAGGGCTGATTTCCTTCAGAATGGAGAGGTTTGATCTTCTTGCAGTCCATGGGACTCTCAAGAGTCTCCTCCAGCACCATAATTCAAAAGCATCAATTCTTCGGCGATCAGCCTTCTTTATGGTCCAGCTCTCACTTCCATACATCACTACTGGGAAAACCATGGCTTTTACTATACGGACCTTTGTTGGCAAGGTGATGTCTCTGCTTTTTAAGATGTTGTCTAGGCTTGCCATCGCCTTTCTCCCAAGGAGCAGGCGTCTTTTAATTTCGTGACTGCTGTCACCATCTACACTGATCATGGAGCCCAAGAAAGTAAAATCTCTCACTGCCTCCATTTCTTCCCCATCTATTTGCCAGGAGGTGATGGGCCCAGTGGCCATGATCTTCGTTTTTTTGATGTTGAGCTTCAGACCATATTTTGCGCTCTCCTCTTTCACCCTCATTAAAAGGTTCTTTAATTCCTCTTCACTTTCTGCCATCAAGGTTGTGTCATCTGCATATCTGAGGTTGTTGATATTTCTTCCGGCAATCTTAATTCCGGCTTGGGATTCATCCAGCCCAGCCTTTCGCATGATGAATTCCGCATATAAGTTAAATAAGCAGGGAGACAATATACAGCCTTGCCGTACTCCTTTCCCAATTTGGAACCAATCAGTTGTTCCATATCCAGTTCTAACTGTAGCTTCTTGTCCCACATAGAGATTTCGCAGGAGACAGATGAGGTGATCAGGCACTCCCATTTCTTTAAGAACTTGCCATAGTTTGCTGTGGTCAACACAGTCAAAGGCTTTTGCATAGTCAATGAAGCAGAAGTAGATGTCTTTCTGGAACTCTCTAGCTTTCTCCATAATCCAGCGCATGTTTGCAATTTGGTCTCTGGTTCCTCTGCCTCTTCTAAATCCAGCTTGCACTTCTGGGAGTTCTCGGTCCACATACTGCTTGAGCCTTCCTTGTAGAATTTTAAGCATAACCTTGCTAGCATGTGAAATGAGTGAAATTGTGCGGTAGTTGGAGCATTCTTTGGCACTGCCTTTCTTTGGGATTGGGATGTAGACTGATCTTCTCCAATCCTCTGGCCACTGCTGAGTTTTCCAAACTTGCTGGCATATTGAGTGTAGCACCTTAACAGCATCATCTTTTAAAATTTTAAACAGTTCAGCTGGAATACCATCACTTCCACTGGCCTTGTTATTTGCAGTGCTTTCTAAGGCCCATTTGACTTCACTCTCCAGGATGTCTGGCTCAAGGTCAGCAACCACACTACCTGGGGTGTACGAGACATCCATATCTTTCTGGTATAATTCCTCTGTGTATTCTTGCCACCTCTTCTTGATGTCTTCTGCTTCAGTTAGATCTTTACCACTTTTGTCCTTTATTATGGTAATCTTTGTACGAAATGTTCCTTTCATATTTCCGATTTTCTTGAACAGATCTCTGGTTCTTCCCATTCTGTTGCTTTCCTCTATTTCTTTGCATTGCTCGTTTAAGAAGGCCTTCTTGTCTCTCCTTGCTGTTCTTTGGAAATCTGCATTCAATTTCCTGTATCTTTCACTATCTCCCTCGCATTTTGCTTGCCTTCTCTCCTCCGCTATTTGTAAGGCCTCGTTGGACAGCCACTTTGCTTTCTTGCATTTCTTTTTCATTGGGATGGTTTTAGTTGCTGCCTCCTGTATAATGTTGCGAGCCTCCATCCATAGTTCTTCAGGCACTCTGTCCAGCAAATCTAAATCCTTAAACCTGTTCCTCACTTCCACTGTGTATTCATAAGGGATTTGGTTTAGATTGTATCTTACCTGTCCAGTGGTTTTTCCTACTTTCTTCAGTTTAAGCTTGAATTTTGCTATAAGGAGCTGATGATCTGAGCCACAGTCAGCTCCAGGTCTTGTTTTTGCTGACTGTATAGAGCTTCTCCATCTTTGGCTGCAGAGAATATAATCAATCTGATTTCGATGTTGCCCGTCTGGGGATGTCCATGTGTAGAGTCGTCTCTTGTGTTGTTGGAAAAGCGTGTTTGTGATGACCAGCTTGTTCTCTTGACAGAACTCTATTAGCCTTTGCCCTGCTTCGTTTTGATCTCCAAGGCCAAACTTGCCAGTTGTTCCTTTTATCTCTTGATTCCCTACTTTAGCATTCCAATCCCCTATAATGAGCAGAACATCCTTCTTTGGTGTCACTTCGATAAGGTTTTGTAAGTCTTCATAGAACTGGTCAATTTCAGTTTCTTCAGCACCAGTAGTTGGTGCATAAACTTGGATTACTGTGATGTTAAAAGGTCTGCCTTGGATTCGTATCGAGATCATTCTATCATTTTTGAGACTGCATCCCAGTACAGCTTTCGCCACTCTTTTGTTGACTATGAGGGCCACTCCATTTCTCTTACGGGTTTCTTGCCCACAGTAGTAGATATGGTAGTCATCCGAACTGAATTCGCCCATTCCCGTCCATTTTAGCTCACTGATGCCCAGGATGTCAATATTTATTCTTGCCATCTCATTTTTGACCACATCCAACTTACCCAGGTTCATGGTTCTTACATTCCAGGTTCCTATGCAATATTTTTCTTTACAGCATTGGACTTTCCTTTCGCTTCCATGCATATCCACAACTGAGCGTCCTTTCGGCTTTGGCCCAGCCGCTTCATCAGCTCTGGATCTACTTGTACTTGTCCTCCGCTCTTCCCCAGTAGCATGTTGGACACCTTCCGACCTGAGGGGCTCATCTTCCAGTGTCATAACTTTTATATGCCTGTTGTCTTTGTCCATGGAGTTTTCTTGGCAGGGATACTGGAGTGGCTTGCCGATTCCTACTCCAGGTGGATCACGTTTGGTCAAAACTCTCCACTATGACCTGTTCATCTTGGGTGCCCTGCTCGGCGTAGTTCATAGCTTCTCTGAGTTCTTCAAGCCCCTTCGCCACGGCAAGGCAGTGATCCATGAAGGGGCTGTCTACTACTACTCCCTGTCTACTCCCTTGGACTACTGCAATGCGCTCTATGTGGGGCTACCTTTGAAGGTGACCCGGAAACTACAACTAATCCAGAATGCGGCAGCTAGACTGGTGACTGAGGGCAGCCGCTGAGACCATATAACCTGAAAGACCTACATTGGCTCCCAGTACGTTTCCGAGCACAATTCAAAGTGTTGGTGTTGACCTTTAAAGTCCTAAACAGCCTTGGCCCAGTATACCTCCTTGGCAGCAAATTCCACTGTCGAACAGCTCTTACTGTCAGGAAGTTCCACCTAAACATTAGGAAGAACTTCCTGACAGTAAGAGCTGTTCGACAGTGGAATTTGCTGCCAAGGAGTGTGGTGGAGTCTCCTACTTTGGAGGTCTTTAAGCAGAGGCTTGACAACCATATGTCAGGAGTGCTCTGATGGTGTTTCCTGCTTGGCAGGGGGTTGGACTCGATGGCCCTTGTGGTCTCTTCCAACTCTATGATTCTATGATTCTATGATTCTACCTGAAGGAGTGTCTCCACACCCATCATTCTGCCCAGACACTGAGGTCCAGCGCCAAGGGCCTTCTGGTGGTTCCCTCACTGTGAGAAGCTAAGCTACAGGGAACCAGGCAGAGGGCCTTCTCGGTAGTGGCATCCGCCCTGTGGAACGCCCTCCCACCAGATGTCAAATAGATAAACAACTACCTGACATTTAAAAGACATCTGAAGGCAGCCCTGTTCAGGGAAGTTTTTTAATGTGTGACATTTTTATGTATTTTTTAATCTTTGTTGGAAGCTGCCCGGAGTGGCTGGGGAAACCCAGCCAGATGGGTGGGGTACAAATAATAAATTACTATTACTATTGCACAGGAGGATGCTTTATGCACCCAGAGTCACAACACTAGCATTTGTTTGTTTGTTTCATTTATATCCCACCTCTCCTCCCAGGAGCTCAAAGTGGCACAAACAGATATCCCCTTTCCCATTTTATTCCTCAAAACAACCCTGTGAAGTAGCCTCATAAAATTTGTGGATGCCACTAAACTGGGAGGGGTAGCCTTGAATCAGGATTCAAGATGACTTGCACATATTGGAGAACTGGGCCAAAACTAACAAAATGAATTTGAACAGGGGCAAATTTGCAATGTTCTACCCTTGGGAAAGAAGAACCAGCTACACAAATATAAGATGGGGGGGGGGGCACCTGGCTTGCCAGTAGTATGTGGGGAAAGGATCTAGGTGTCATGGTGGACCACCAGCTGAACATGAGTCAACAGTGTGATGCAGCAGCAAAAAACAACAACAAATGCTATTCTAGGCTGCATCAACAGAAGCATAGTGTCCAGATCAAGGGAGATCATAGTCCTACTCTATTCTGCTTTGGTCAGACCACACCTGGAATGCTGTGTCCAGTTCTGGGTGCCATAAGTTAAGAAAGATATTGACAAGCTGGAATGTATGCAGAGGGCAGCCAAGATTATCAAGGGTCTGGAAACCAAGCCTACAAGGAACAGTTGAGATACTTGGGTATGTTTAGCCTGTAAAAGAGAAGATATGATAGCCATCTTCTAATATCTGAAGGGCTGTCACAAGCTTGTTTCCTCCTGCTCTGGAGAGTAGGACCCAAACCAACGGCTTCATGTTACAAGAAAGGAGATTCCAACTAAACATTTGGGGGGAAACAGTAAAAGCTTTTTTGACAGCAGAACAGACTCCCTCAAGAGGTGGTTGGGCAAGGTAGGCACATGGAGGTAAGTTGCGGGGAGAGACCTTGTTGATTAGCTTAAAATATATGATCCAGCAAAGTATTAGGCTGTTCCCATTCTGATGTAGCTCCCAATCTGACTTGGATGAATGGATGATGTCACGTATCTGCAAGCCATTGTACCTTTCAGACGTTGACTCCAACTCCCTTACAGTCCCACCAGCATGGGCAATGGTCAGGGTCATTGGCAGATGGAGCTTCATCTGAAGGGCACATGGCGAGTCCCACTGATCTATCCTTTGAAGGCAGGTTCTGTGTGGCAATGTTCTATTTGCTTTTATTTGCTTTGTACAATGTGTGTAAATCGAAAGAGGCAGCTCCTCCCTTGCTTCTCATAAGGGGCAATGCTATTTTCCAAGCTGAATGACAGCAAGCCCTCTGGAAAAATCAATGCAGCTTAAGGTTGGAGCAGCAAGAGGTCATGATCTAGCAAGAAAACAAATCAGTGTCATAAGATCCCTTTCTTTAAAAAAAAAATTGCTAATAAAGATTTGCTGGGTTACTTTGCTCTTTCGTGAACATGTTACCTGAAAATACAGTGGAGACAATCCTGTCTGTCCACTTTTCACTTCCAGCTCCTTTAGCACAATGCCCCAAATCTAAAAACTGGCAGTGAATGTTCAGCAAAGGGCCATATCCCATTGGTTGTGCACATGCGTTGAATACCAAAGATTCCAGGTTCAATCCTTGGTGTCTCCACATAGGGCTGGGAAGGAACTCTGGTCTGAAGTTTTGGAGAGCTGCTGCCTTTCAGTGCAGAGAAAGCTGAACTAGGTAGGATCAACACTCTCAGTCAGCAAGAAACAGTTTCCTGTGTTCCATCATCATCATCATCATCATCATCATCATCATCTCAAACCTTTTCAGTTTGGGTTCAGGCCAAGTTACAGGACTGAGTCAGCCTTGGTCCCCTCTACTGTCCCTCCTCCTTCGAGAGAAGGAGGGGACGACGACTATGCAACCCTGCTGATCTTTTGATACCCTGGGATCCTTCTGAGCCGATTTAGCGGGATGAGTCTTGGAGGCCCTGTTTTGCAGTGGTTCAAATCCTATTTCCAGGGTCAGTTTCAGAGATGGGGTGATTGTCTTTTGGCCCCCTGGTCATTGTGCTATGGGGGTGCCACAAAGCATCAGCTTGTCCCCAGTGCTATTTAGCATCTAAAGTGGTACCTTGGTTCCCGAACGGCTTGGCTCCCGAACATCGCAAACCCACTCTGTGGGTGGGTAATTTCCAAGTCTAGATAATTGTTCAGTTTAGATGGGGTCATGCTCCCCTTGAAAGAGCAGTTTTGTAGTTGGGGAGGGGGTGCTCTAGGATCCATCTTTGTCACTAGAGGTTCAAGTGACCAGAGTAGCTAGGAGTGTCTTCTACCAGCTTCAGCTGGCAAGACAGCTGTGACCATTTCTAGACTGGGATAGCCTGACCACTGTCAACAATGTGCTGGTAACCTCCAGGCTGGACTAGTGCAATGAGCCAAGGCTGGCCTTGGAGGTGGTGCAAAATGCAACAGCTCAAGGACACACCGGGGCAAGATATTGCCAACACACTTTCCCACTGTTGAAAGAATTGCACTGACTGCCAATTAAGTTCAGTTTAAGGTGCTGGTTTTGGTGCATAAAGCCCTCCATGGCTTGGGGCCAGGATACCTGAAAGAGCATCTCCCCCTTATATATCCATTCTTGACATTGTAGCAATGGGGCCTTTAGTGTTGAGACACCTGCCCGTTGGAATGCCCTCTCTTTGAATATTAGACAGCTGCCATCTCTGTTGTCTTCTTGGTGCCTGCAGATGACCTTCCTCTTCCAACAAGTCTTCTAAGTTGATATCTTTCCCATCTCTATTGGGGAATACAGATTTAAATGTTTTAAATTCTTTTTTTACTTGTCTTATACTTGCTGCTTGCCACCCTTGGCTCATTTGGGAAGAAGGGTGGGATATAAGTTTAATGTAATAAAATCATCATCATATATAGCTCAGTCGGTAGAGCGTGAGACTCTTAATTTCAGGATTGTGGGTTCAAGCCCCATGTTGGGCAAAGGATTCTTGCATTCCAGGGGGTTGGACAAGATGACCCTTGGCGTTCATTCCAACTCTATAATTCTATGATTCTATCATCATCATCATCATCCTATTGTAACCGACAAGTACTATATCAGGATGCCACTGAGATAACATGGGAACAGTTGGTGCACCGCTGCAGCTCTACACATATAGCATTTATACGGAGAGTTCAACCCATCTCTGATACACTGTCACAAGCTTTTATTGCACAGAGACCACTGCAAAGCTCACATCCTTCAGTCATACCACAAACAGATAATTTACAAAAATAAAGTGTGCATGAACAGCATACATAAAAATCCATCATAAACAAAATCCATATTTTACTGCACATCAAACTTAGCTCAGCTAGAAGTGTTAACAAAATGATTAAATTCCATTAAAATCATCAGAATAAATTAAAGAGCATTATTTCCCAACAGCTGCATCACACTGTTGATTCATGTTAAGCTTGTGGTCTACTAAGACCTCTAGATCCTTTTCACATGTACTGTAAGTAGACTTACTGATGGAGAGAACAGGGGGCATGGAGAGTGTTGGGTCCCGAAAAACTTGAAGCTGACTGTTGGGGGGGGGGTGCCAACTCAAAACCTCAGTGCTTACCAGAGTCTTGAGTGGCTTATAACCATTTTATGCTCGTGGTACCTGTTGATGGTAAAGTTATATTATTCTACCTTGCCATCCATTGTTTTAAATCTTCCTTGATTCAGGCGTTTCTTATTGTTTTACATTATACAGCCTCATAGTCAGCATTGCTTGGGAATTCTAGGAAACCCCAAAAAATTTGCAGTTTTAAAATCAGTGCAGTTTTTAAAGGTACAGTCTGACATCTTGAGTCAAAATGACAGCCAGTTGTATCCAAACAAACACAGAAACCTGCTTCTTGGTCTCAGGAACCAACCATCCCACAAAAATTTCTTATGTTATCTTAGGAGTGTCTGAAAGCATAAAGAACAAACAACATTCCAAAATATAGTAGAAGTTGGCTTGGAGACCCTAATTGGGTCAACATAATAGCCATATAAATGGTTCAAATAAATAAAGAGATATCCTGATTTATCCAACATGGTAGGAATTTCATTTCCAGTTTGGTATCATTGATCTTCATGTTTTTGCATATACCATAGACTCTCTCCTGTTAATCAAGAGGAACTCATGAACATTGATTTATGGTTGGATTTTGCCCTAAATTTGCAAACCTGCTTTGAGTTCAAAATTGGCATCATCTTTGCAAATTTCCTAGTTCAAAATCTACAAAAAAAATTCTTAGCATTCTTCAGATTATAGACTCCTTTTCTATCCCCAGACACAGAGTCTCCCAACAGGCTCCAGTTGGCTCTCAAGATGGCTTGAAGGACAGCTAAGGCAACAAAACTATAAATACTCCTTGCTTCAGAGGCGAAAGTCAGGCCAACGTGTCATTGCACAGCCACGTAGCTGGTCAGGCTAATCAGCTCAAGAGTGTATGGGGTCCAGTTTCACAGGGAACTTAAAATCTATTGGCAGGGTGTATTGGCAGTTTAGCACCAATTAGCACGTTAAAATACACTTACTCTCTAAGCCAATTTACTTGCCACTTGAAGTAATTAGCTCCATCTGTCTGGCTAGAGTGTTGGATGTGAGCATGGCTGTAAAAAAGAAGAGAGAAAATCAAGATAACAATTTGTGGTTGCTCCAGTTGTGAGAGCCAATGTCATCAGCACTTCATGAAAAGAAACACTTCAGGAAATTCTCTAGGTAGTCTAGCATCTATTACAAGTTCCATCAAAGTGTATAATTAGTAGCATGGCCTAGAGAGCTAAATGCAGCCCTGGGAATCAGGAATTTGTCAGGTTTAATCCCAACCTGACATTCAGTTCCCTGGTCTGAAGATTCCCCCGGTGCCTTTTTTGCCTAAAATTAGGGACAGGTTTTCCGTTTTTCTGCAAAGAAATGAAGAATGAATGTTCGCCTAGCCTTCTATCAAAGCTAAAACCCTCTTAACTTCAGTGATGTCAGAATGAATTCTGAGACATTACCACACTTTCAGCTTAAGGCCGAGACAGGGGAGATCCATGATTGATCTTTTGTCTTGACTTTTTAAAAAAAGAAAGAAATGCAGCCTCTGGGGATTGCTGAATTAATTGGAGTAGGTGTGTGTGTGTGTGTGTGTGTGTGTGTGTGTGTGTGGTTCAACCCTTTCTCTTATGGGCCACTTTTACAGTCAAAGGGTTGCATCCAAAAGTAGTCCTATTCAAAGCAGGCCCATGAAAATTTATGAGCATGACTAACTTAGGTCCATTAATCTCTGCAGGGCAAATATCAGCGCTTGAGGAGGGATCAGCTTTGAATGTGAAAAGGCATGGGGGAAAGTTGGACACCCATTTCCCCCCTATGTCTCTGCTGTAAACAAATTGGCAGCCCTGCAGTGGCTGCAATTAAGGCTCTTTTTAAAAAGTGAGGAAATCAGTTACAGATCTCCTTCATAACGTGGTTTTGGGGCATAAAATTTCAGCTGCCCTGCTCAGATTTTTCAGAAATCTTAGCTTTCTGCTCTTTGGTTTCAGAAACTGAATGCCTTAATCGCTCAGTCGCAGGGCATAGCGTGGTGGGCTGCTGCTGCTGAGGCAATCGTCCTGGGCGCATTGTTGGGGGGTCGCGAACCAGTCTTGCGGTGCTTTGTGAGGCTGGGATCAGATCAGACTCCAGCCTCACAAAGCAGCTCAGGGAGGGTGGCGTGAGAAGGATGCCTTGTCTGGCAACTAAAGAAGAAAAAGGAAGATAGAATTATCAATAAAATTAAAATTGAAGACAAATGGATTCAAGAACCGAAGGAAATTAGTAAAAACTTTACTAGTTTTTTTCGGAAATCTATATAAAGAAGGTCCAGAGAATCTAGAAAAAATAATTGATTATTTGGGCAAAAATAAACTACCAATAATACCTAAGGAAAAGAATTGAAATTTTGAACTCGCCAATAACAGCTATGGAGGTGCAACAAGCTATACAAAGATCAAAACTAGGAAAGACACCAGGCCCAGATGGTCTCCCAGCTAAATACTATAAAAAGTTAAAACAATCACTATTTCTTCCCATGAAAGACCTAATGAATAATATTCTGACAAATGGAAAGCTACCGAAAACCTGGAAGGACAGCTTTATTACTCTTATCCACAAACAGAGAACAGATGCCTCAGTTTTGAGGGGCTGGGATTGAAGGGTACATGACATCCTTCTCATGCCACCCTCCCTGAGCCATTTTGCGAGGCTGGGATCTGATCTGATCCTAGTTTCCCAAAGCACCCTGTGCTGCTTTGCAAGACTGGGATCATTCCAGCCTATGATTGCAAGTGGCAGGCCAATGTGATATCTGAATGGTTGACTCATGGGTGATGGTGAACAGGGACTTTGAGCCTGTGCTTCTTCCACATATGATGGATTCATATAGAACCAGAGACTTGTAGAATTGGAAGGGACTCCAAGGGCCACCTGGCATGACCATAGCTGTCACCTTACAGATTTGAAAATAAGGGACCAGCAGCCTTGAAAATAATGGTTCAGCAGCCAAAATAAGAGATCAACAATTACTTTGATAAAATACATACTTTGTTGCGTGCAAATGGCTTTAGATACCTATTAGGTCCATAAATTACCATATAGCATATATTCAACACAAAAAAACAGCAACAATTTGTTGTTGACAAAGGACAGCTGGACATAGAAAGGGCCCCATTACCTTCAGTAGCTTATTTAAGGGACATCATCAATAAGCGGGACATGGCACTGGGATAAAGGACTGTCCCACCATATAAGGACGCTTGACAGCTATGGGCATGACCCCACTAGATCACTGAGATCATTGCTGTTCTTTACCTGATGCAAGTTCCCCTTCTCCATAGTGAAATTGGGTACCCTGCAAGGTTAATGATGCCCACGCCAAGGGCGACGCTAACAAAGAGGTGCTTGCAAAGAGCTCCTGTACTATGGAGACATTTTCAGCTCTGACCTATGTGCTGTTGTTATTATACAGCAATCACAGGTGACTCTTTTTAAACCAGAGACTCACCTGGTTCAGGAAACACACAGGAGCAAAGTGGGCATTAAGTATAGCAGTTGCAAGCTAGCAAACAGCCGTTAAGATGTGCTGTGAAGTCACCCACCCACCCTCCCCACTCTGTGAACTTCCGCTTCTTATAAAGCAAGCAAAATATTTCCCCCCACTTACTTGTTATCAGCAGAGGGAAGGAGTACTTTGAAGAAGGGGGAAAAACACTCGGCACGTTCCACTCTATTACCCCCTATTAACTTTCTAAACACCCTGGAACCTTTGCATGAAATACCAGGAAAACTAATTAGGGCAATAAAGCATGATGATTTTTGTCAGGCACACTCTGAGAAAGTGAACATAACTTTTCCAACTTCCACTTTATTGTTTTTTATGCGCACACATTAGCGAGTGAGTTCCTTGCCATCCTCTCTGCCAGACTCCATAATGAGAAATTGCTTTGCAATCAAAAACAGAAGTGCAAGGCTTGAAGACAAAAGGGAGGCAGAAGGAGAAAGGGCGAGTGACTGAAATGCAGTGTGAATGAATGAATGAATGAATGAATAAAAGTGCCTTTCCCAGAGTCAGACCGTTGGTCCATCGAGCTTGGTATTGCCTACACTGATGGGCAGCACCTCTCTAAGGCAGCCTTCTCTAACCCGATGATAAGTGTTAAGTTGTGGGTGAACATATCAGAAGACACAGCGATTCTCCAAACAGCTCTTGCTTATTCACAGGTCAGAACAGAACTGAACTGAAGGGTTCAGCCAGCCTGCTTATATAGAGCTCCAGTACAACGTAACTGTAACAACTTTCTGTAACTATCCAATCACTGAACGTCACTTTCAATCCCTTATTTGCATATGTGGACCTGAACTATCTACAGTATCCCCCTGCTGGCCCAGGGTGAGAACTTCAGTACATAACAATAATCTCAAATTATTCTGGGCTCCAATTCTCATCATCCCTGTACATTGGCTGCACTGATGAGAATTGCAGTCTGCAATACATGGAGAATACCTATGGTTACAGGCAGGGATCCTTCCAGGGCTGGATTAAGATCTTCACAGGCCCTAAGCAGTTAAAAGAATTTGGTATCCCCATATAGATCTGTTTCAAAACATAAACATAATAAACTGTAGTTTTTTATTTTTCGAAACACAACATACAGTAAGATGGAAAATAATGTTTATTTTTGGTATCCACTAATGCCAGTTTATTCCTTTTCAAGTTGTTTGACCCAAAGGCTGCTGTTTCATTCTGAGTTGTCATTTTATTTAACTTTTGTTTGTTTTCCCTACACCACCTTGTTGTTGTTATTCATGGAACATAGAAATACTTCACTAAATCAAATCAACAGAGTGGGTTGTGCTAGGCTACATGGACTAATGGTCTCTGATACCAAATGAAGCATCTTCAATATCCTTACATCAGACTCCAACTCCCAGCATCTCTCACTATTGGCCATGGTGCCTGGGGCTGATGGGAGTTGTAGTCCAAAATTGCCTGGTGAGTCATTAAGGCATTGGGCAGAATATAGGGGCAGGTTGAAGGCAAATGAATTAAGGTCATGTTGAAACAAAGGCAGCTTATATTCTGCACAGCAGCCACAGGGCCCTTGAGAGAAATGCCACAGTCACAATTAACTTGTTCCGTTGTAATGGGAATTCTTACTGTAACTGTGTCAGGGCCTTCAAGCACAGGTAGTTTTTCTTCCTCTCTTTTATTGAAATAAACTTACCCCACCTTTCTGCAACAAAGGAACGCAAGGCAGCTGGTGGCATCCCGTAAAAGCAGCAGAAAGCAGCAAAATACAACCCAATATCATTATAATTCAGTGCTTCTCCATGCGCACAACCTTTCAGTCCTGCATATAGAAAATTAGATGCCTTCCTTAAGGGCTCACATATAGAAGACTCACATATAGAAGACTCAAGGCAGGATGCAACTAACACATCCATTCCTGCTTGCACAACAGTACTTCCCCTACCCTTCCTCCTCCTCCTCCTCCTCCTCCTCCTCTCCTCTCCTCTCCCCCAGCCTTCCAGAGCAGATTTGGCGATGGTAGGGGAGGCGTGCGAGGGGAGGAGAAGAGGGAAAGTCCCATTGCACAAGTGTAAATCCTTGCACGGATGTTGCTTGCAGACTGTCTTCCTACATGCTTTTCTGATTTTGGAGTTTGGGATGGAAATGGAAATTGGAATGAACTGTTGCAGAGATGGGTCCCTTTTGTTTTGTACTGGAATAAGAACTTTAAGTGTTCTCAATTAGAGGAACATCTGCTGTTTGATTCTGCTCCGTTGATTTGTTTCGGCCATTGGCGATAACAGGACATACGTTTTCTGCTTGGTAGTTTCCTGTTTATTTGTTTTATCCTCATCATCAGCAACAACAGCATTACTTGCATCATCTACACTTAGATGTCAGGGATAAGGGTTCGTTCCAATCCTTCCAATCCTTCCTCAATATACACATTTTTTCTCTCTGAAGACTTTGGCACAACCCTTCCAATTCCAGCGTTCTACTATAACTAAGTGCAAAAGAAGACACCATTTTTCTAGGAAAAGAGGTGCCAGAACTCACCATAAGCCAATGTGGTGTAGTGGTTAAGAGCGGTAGACTCGTAATCTGGTGAACCGGGTTCGATTCCCCGCTCCTCCACATGCAGCTGCTGGGTGACCTTGGGCTAGTCATGCTTCTCTGAAGTCTCTCAGCCCCACTCACCTCACAGAGTGTTTGTTGTGGGGGAGGAAGGGAAAGGAGAATGTTAGCCACTATGAGACTCCTTAGGGTAGTGATAAAGTGGGATATCAAATCCAAACTCCTCCTCCAACTCCTCCTTGCACCTGTGTCCAGTTCTGGGCACCACAGTTCAAGAAGGACACTGACAAACTGGAACGTGTCCAGAGGAGGGCAACCAAAATGGTCAAAGGCCTGGAAACGATGCCTTATGAGGAACGGCTAAGGGAGCTGGGCATGTTTAGCCTGGAGAAGAGGAGGTTAAGGGGTGATATGATAGCCATGTTCAAATATATAAAAGGATGTCATATAGAGGAGGGAGAAAGGTTGTTTTCTGCTGCTCCAGAGAAGCGGACACGGAGCAATGGATCCAAACTACAAGAAAGAAGATTCCACCTAAACATTAGGAAGAACTTCCTGACAGTAAGAGATGTTCGACAGTGGAATTTGCTGCCAAGGAGTGTGGTGGAGTCTCCTACTTTGGAGGTCTTTAAGCAGAGGCTTGACAACCATATGTCAGGAGTGCTCTGATGGTGTT
Organism: Podarcis vaucheri; assembly: GCF_965113315.1. Classification (NCBI taxonomy): domain Eukaryota; kingdom Metazoa; phylum Chordata; class Lepidosauria; order Squamata; family Lacertidae; genus Podarcis; species Podarcis vaucheri. The sequence continues at coordinate 87,644,552 of NC_138764.1, read as the reverse complement.
TCCTGCTTGGCAGGGGTTGGACTCAATGGCCCTTGTTGTCTCTTCCAACTCTATGATTCTATGATTCCTCCTCCTCCTCCTCCTCTTCTTCTTCATAAACTTCTCCCTTGTTCTCTTATAATGGCAATGGCACCTACCTGAGAGGTGCTGGAACTGAGTTCTGGTGAGTTCTGACTGAATAAAAAGCCCTGTACACAACATTCACACGATTTAGCATTTACCACGGTCTCCCCTGTGCCTCATTTCCAAAAGGAAACACAAACCCTGGCTAAGAGCCTGGAACCCCTGAAATCTTGCACCGGTCAGAGATTGGGGCAGCATGCAACAGTACAGAACTGTGTAAATTAGGGGATTTTTTTAAAAAAAACAAAAACATAATTCCAAACTGATGTGGAAATGTGCAGAATTTAACTTAAGGCTGGGAAAGCGAGCAACTGAACTTACCAGGTTCATCCATCCCTAGAGACAGGGGGAATAGAAAAGTATTACACTAAAAGGGAAATTATAAAATTATCCCTATCCGAACTCGCTGCATGTAGAGTGCTGACCAGCACTAGGTTATATCCTTCCAATTAAGGATAGCTTCCATAATTGTTATTATTTGTTGATGGTTTTTTAATGTTGGAGGATGTGCATGGGAACCTAAGGATTACCTTGTTAAGTTGTTTTTTCTGAGTAAAGCTCCTTTCGTCTCGGTTCTAAGGAAGCCAACTAAGATTAGTTCACATCTTTCAGTTTAATGAAAGTAAACCAATAGAAAGCCCTTCAATAAGCTGTTTGCTCCAGGTTGGAGGAAGCAAAAAGAGAGCGAGAGCCCTCACATCTCCATTCTCTTGAGCCTTGGATTACATTTTACAGTAAACCTTTCCTCTGCTGGACATTGTGCAACACTTCTGCGTCACAGATGTGAAAACTTACAGAGCCAAAAACTGTTCTGTTCTGTCAAAACCAAAGTTATATCACAAAGGCCTCCTTTCCCTCCCCCATTCAGTTAAGAGATTTGGGCAGCTCAATTCTGTGCAAGTCAACACAGAAACAAATGCCAGAGTGTTCAGCTGGGTTTTAAAAGCAGATCTTTGCCAGATCAGACTAAAAGTCCATCTGCAACAGTAGCCAACCAAATGCTCTGGAAACTTGCAGATAGGGCACAAAAGCAGCAGCCCCACACTCTTTCCCTGGGTCTACAGCTGCTCTTTGTCCACTGGTAGCTACCAACCTTGCCTCAAAAAACAAGGCTACTTGGAGTCATGCCTCCCCAGCTGATCTCAGTAGCCAAGCAGAAACATATGGGATCCATCCACCACTGAAAGGCCTATTCCCTTGCTGCCACTCATTGAACCTCAGAAGACACTTGAAGAAGGACCTCAGAAGATGTCCTTAATATCTGGACAGGTTCATGGGGCAGTAGGTGCTCCTTTGGATCAGGGATGGGAAATCTGTGGCTGGCAGATGTCGTTGGGCTCCAACTCCCATCAGCCCCAGCCAGCATAGCCAAAGGTATAGGAGCTGCAGTCAGACAACATCTGGAGGACCACAGATTCTCCACCCCCCCACTTTGCATGCCCAGGTTCCAAACTGTAAATGTTTTTTCATATATGTAATTACTCCCTGCTCTTCCTTCTCCACCTCCTTATTACTGTTTACTCACCCTCCACTCTAAGGTTCCAGACAGTGCTTTTTTAAAGGAAAATAGGTGTCACTACTCACCATGAAGTTATTACAGTAAGCGCAACACTTTTTAACAACAACAAAAGAGGTGCTGGTACAGTCAAGCCTTGTTTCCTGAACAGCTTAGTTGCTGAACAAATCGGCTCCTAAACACTTCAAACTCGAAAGTAAGGGTTCTGGTTTGGAAACATTTTTCGGAAGCTGAAAGTCTGACGCAGCTTCCGCTTGAGTGCAGAAAATTCTTGCAGCCAATCAGAAGCTGTGCCTTGGTTTTCGAACATTTCCGGGAGTCGAATGGACTCCCGGAACGGATTAAGTTCAAAAACCAAGGTACCACTGTACTGCGTACCCTTGAGTACCCCCTGAAAAAAATGTACTGGTCCCAGGGCGAGTTACAACAATTAAAACACAGTGTTAAAAACAATTTAAAGCAGCTTGCAATCACATAAGTTAGGTCCTACAAATACCGTATTTTTTGCACCATAACACTCACTTTTTTCCTCCTAAAAAGTAAGGGGAAATGTCTGTGCGTGTTATGGAGGGAATGCCTACGGGTGGCATGCCTACAGATTTTCCTCCTCTAAAAACTACGTGCGTGTTATGGTCGGGTGCGTGTTATAGAGCAAAAAATACGGTACTTATCGCAGGTGTCAAAAGCCAGAGTAGCAGGCGGGAAATGGCCTCCAGCTGACAAAACTAAGAAACAGTTGAACATTTAAAACAGAACTAGTATTTTCGTTTTGTTTTTATTCTCCTTTTAGGCTGCTGTTGCATTGCAAATAACCAATGTACAGGCAAGCGAAAATGGTAAACAGGCCAATAAAAATGTGGACTAGTACGCTGCTTGTCGTTATTTGCCAGGTTGCTTTAATTTGTCATTTAAACTGGACCTGACGCAGAGGCTGCCTGGAACCTGGCGGAAAATGTAATCTTTGGCTGCTCCTTTTGTGATTAAGCTGGCAAAGCCCGTTGCAATTAGCATTAAGGCTCAAACTGGCAGTCCCCAGAGGAGCCGCAAGCCGGGGAGATCAGAATCTCACAACATCCTCGGCAAATAGTATTGATGGAAGCGTAACAGCTGGACCCGCTAAGTGGCCTTTTCTTACTGTAAAGTACCTAAATAAAAAACTTAAGAAGGAGAAGAAAGTATTACTCAGCAGCTAATCAGCACGATCTGTAATTAAATGTGCCAGCCTGTAATCAAGTGGGATTACCGGGAGCTTGGCGGACCAGCCCGATCCTATTATCAACCCAACGCACAGTCCAAGTTGCATCGGCACCAGCAATAGGAACTGTCAGTTCCTTTCTTCGTAGCAACATGCTCAGAGCTCTGGCAGTTGACTTTGCTTTGGCAGCAGCCCGCAGAAAAAGGCACGTGGCCAAAGTCATGCCATCTTTCCCGACAGCCGTCCTGTTCTCTGAAGGAGACACATACCAATGGCTCAGCGGCTAACCCAAATTCATCCTGACTTACATTTTCTTTCTCCTCTCCCCTTTTTGTTTTTGCAGATGGAAAATGCCTCCAGTTCCTCAGCATTCCTGTCAACTTTATCTGAAGGAGAAGACCTGGTTTTTGGAACCCTCTACACTCTCTTTGGTAAGAGTAGGGATGGGGAGAGACGTAGCTTTGTGCGAAAACCTGCAAGCTACCAGCAGATCTAGCAGGGGGATGTGGCGGGGACCTTGGAGTTTGCTTGAACCAGCGTTATTTTATTGCTTGGAAGTGCTTTGCTGTTTGGCTCTAGTCACGAGATTCCACTACAGCTTCATGTGTCAGGGAAATGCTACCTGTGGCAGGAATCCAAAACTGGAAACCTCTTGGGAATTAAAATCCTGGCACTGGATATAGGTATTATTTTTCATTCAAAGCGAGGATGGGGAAGCTGTGTCCCTGCTGCTGGACTCTGACTCTCCATCAACCCCACTGTTGTACCAAGGCCCTTGTCTTAATGTACAAATCACTGAACAACTTGGGGCCAGAATACTTTAAGGGACTGCCTGAGTCCTTATTTCTCAGCTTGATCACAGAGGCCACCCAGAGGAGCGCTATAAGTTGTACCTCACAATACAGGGATCCAGCTGTTCCAGATCTGAATTCTACTGCTGCTGGTAACACTTTTAAAAACGTACAAGAGATCCTGTTCACAGATTTCCTTCAGGACAACTAGTTTGGCCCAAATGGAAGAAATGAAAGACTAAGGCTGCATACACACCATACATTTAAAGCACATTCCACCACCACCCACAACAAATTATGGGAACCGTAGTTCACCCCTCATTGAGGTACAATTCCCAGCACCCTTAAAAAAACTACAATTCCTAGGATTTTTTTGGGGGGGGTGTGCTTTAAATGTATTGGGTCTATGCAGCCATTGACTGTCTCTCTTATCCCAGGGCTTGAGATACAGCCCCACCTCCTACTCCTTGACTGGAGCCCTATTGGATGTTCCTTAGATTTCAAGGTAGTATTGTCTACTGTACTAAATCAGCTCACCTGGCTCATTTCCCAGACTGGGAGTGGCCACCAATACCATATAACACTGGTCCTGAAAAACCTACATTGGCTCCAAGTACGTTTCCAAGCACAATTCAAAGTGTTGGTGCTGACCTTTAAATCCCTAAAATGCCTCAGCCCAGTATACCTGAAGGAGCGTCTCCACCCCTATTGTTCAGCCCAGACTCCGAGGGTCTTTTGGCAGTTCCCTCACTGCGAGAAGTGAGGTTACAGGGAACCAGGCAGAGGGCCTTCTTGGTAGTGGCGCCTGCCCTGCGGAACGCCCTCCCACCAGATGTCAACAACTATCTGACATTTAGAAGACATCTGATGGCAGTCCTGTTTAACGTTTGATGTTTTATTGTGTTTTTAATATTCTGTTGGGAGCCGCCCAGAGTGGTTGGGGAAACTCAGCCAGATGGGTGGGGTATAAATTAATAAATGATGATGATGATGATGATGATGATGATGATGAAACAACAGTGGGCTGTTAGAAGGATGCTTTGCCAGGCACCAGGTACGGTATACGGTAAATAACCGCAAGAAGGGAGAACAGGGTCTTGAAGTTGTTTGCACCTGGAAATCAGACTGAGCAGACACACAGGACGCCTGGTTGCTGTTCCCCCCACTATGGTGAAATGGATTCTATTTCTATTGAAATTATAGTAATTATTTCTAAATTTGCATCCATGCATATCAATGGCAACATTCACATTTTATGCAAATCTGCGCCCCCTTTTGCACTCTTTCTGGTTATGTGTTTCCTTTTTAGTGTGTGTGATACATAAGTGAACACCCTCACTCAGCTTTCACAGACTGTATCCTGGTCACAGTTCCAAAAGCGGGGTAATTCTACTTCAGCCACTCTCAGCACTGGGCTAACAGCGCGGCACGAGAACAGAAACTCGATACACACGATCCCAGCCATCTGCCTTGCCGGGGACTTGTCTGTTTCAGGCTTCCAAAGGCAGCAGGGGAAATTAATCAGTGCCAGACCTGTCTGCTTCCTGGAGATGCTTAATGATGCACTGAAAAAGGGATCACTGCTGTCAGAGTGAAAGGGGATTGATGGTCCCTTGGCAAAAATAACTTGGAAAATGAAGGGATCAACCTGGGTGTCTTCTCAGGCAAGTGCTCTGAGCTCGGAGATGCAGTCAAATCAGTCCTATGCTCTCACATTCTCACTTTTTATTCCTAAACCGGGAGACTGCAAAATGGGGTGGAAAACATTTCACAAGAGTCACAAGAATACTTAAGTGTACCAGTGTTCATGAATGTTAACATATCGGGACCTTCATATAGAACATACTGGAAGAAAATTTCCTCGTACACACTCAGTTGACAGGGGTGCCAACTTGAATAAAACATGGGGGGGGCAGGTAAGCCCTGCCCCACATATGTAATTGATCACATAACATGGTGCATGCACAACATTTGAATGGTAATGCCCATCAACTGGGGCAGGGTCAGCTCCCTCAAATATTTTACCAGGGGGGCACAAAGGAGTTGGCTCTTATGCCCTCTGATGAAGGCTATGTGTATTTCTCATCTTTCAAATAAAAGAAAACCCCAACTCCAAATTCTGCAGCTAGCAAAGCTAAATTCTGCAACCTGCATAAAGTATGCAAATTGGATAAATCTGCATAACTTTGTTTATTTTGTCTAATGTGCATGTCTTATAAAAAAAGCAAGTCCTATTATGTATAATCTGTTCTGGGACGAGTAAAGAGCTATATTAGTCCTGGAGCCCCATCTGTAACTACTAGGAATTCTATTCCACTCCCTCTTTTAAAAATGAAAGCAGGGGTTTATCCAGAAGCCTAATTACTTAATTCCACTTTCTGCGCATTAATCCCATGCATTTCTAATTAAAAGAAGAAGAAAACGTGGGTTTGTATGTCAAAACCACGGCCGGGGTCCACATATTAGTGCTCCAACTGGAGGTCATGGCGTGACTCACTGGACCAATTGCCTTCTTTGCTGTGGACCTCCAGGGGCTTGTAGGCTCCAGTGGAAATCAGCACTCCACCAACACCTCTGATCCTTTGTGTCGGAGGATCCCAGAACTGCATCTAATGCACTTTCAAAACACTTTCCCAAAGTGTCACACAGAAGTGCTCTAAATAACTAGCACTCATTTGCCAGGAATAACTCAGCATCATTTTTGCATTACGCTGTCAATGCCAAGTTGGAATAAGTCTGTGGCTGCAAGATAGACATGCAGGAAGTTTCTTGAGAAGCCATTGCCATTTGCTGGAAATCCCCCTCTGGCCACCTCACCACTACCACTGCCCTAAATTATTGCTTTGTCCTTGACCATCAAGCCAAACCTTAGCAATTATCCTGATGTTTTGAGCTGGTCTGGCAATAACCTTGCAGTGCCAGTCCATGCTTTCTTGGTGACAAGTTTGTTCTGAAGTCAGTCTTAAGAAAAGGCAGGCCTCCTCCAGGGAACCTGACTAGATATTATGGTCTGCGTTACAGGAAAAGAGGAACAGCCAACCCTGTCCTGCAAAATCTCTCACGGCACAGAGGCTTGATGGTGCAGGATTGATTGATTGATTGATTGATTGATGGATTGAATTTTTGGTGGTGATGCCAATTTACTCCTAGCTTGTGGGGTGGGGTTGGAGGGGCAGATAAAATGCTATCTCATTAATTGTGCTGCAAGCATGTTGGCAAAGAGAGGCCAACCTGCTCAAAATTGTCCATTCACATAATGGATCTCAACTGCGGAAATTTGATTTTGCACTCGATGAGTTTCAATGCTGCTTAAGAATGGCAATGTTTTGGACATGTTTTGCTTTTATTTATGTAATAAATTTATATGCTGTTTGGTTGCAAAACAAAAAACAAAACAGAAAACCCTCAAAATGGTTTACAAAAGATCAAACAGTAAAACTGAGAAAAAATTACAACCCTACTTTAAACATACAAATGCTAAAACTGATTACAATTACCAGAGGTTTCTAAGCACCTGGGTAGGCTTGTCTAAGCAAGATTTTGTTGTTGTTGTTGTTGCCGTTTAGTCGTGTCCCCATGGACCAGAGCACGCCAAGCACTCCTGTCTTCCACTGCCTCCCGCAGTTTGGTCAAACTCATGCTGGTAGCTTCGAGAACACTGTCCAACCATCTCATCCTCTGTTGTCCCCTTCACCTTGTGCCCTCCATCTTTCCCAACATCAAGGTCTCTTCCAGGGAGTCTTCTCTTCTCATGAGGTGGCCAAAGTATTGGAGCCTCAGCTTCATGATCTATCCTTCCAGTGAGCACTCAGGGCTAATTTCCTTAAGAATGGAGAGGTTTGATCTTCTTGCAGTCCATGGGACTCTCAAGAGTCTCCTCCAGCACCATAATTCAAAAGCATCCATTCTTTGGTGATCAGCCTTCTTTATGGTCCAGCTCTCACTTCCATACATCACTACTGGGAAAACTATAGCTTTAACTATACGGACCTTTGTTGGCAAGGTGATGTCTCTGCTTTTTAAGATGCTGTCTAGGTTTGTCATTGCTTTTCTCTCAAGAAAAGAAAAGATTGTTTTTAGCAGATGCCAAAAAGAGTACAGTAAAGGTGCTTGATTGGCCTCAATAGCCAGGGAGTTCCGAAGTGTAGGCGCCACAACACTAAGTGATCGAGTTCTTACAAATGTGGCTTGTAAGGGTTTTATGTGGCACCTTCAGTGCCACCAATTCCACTGATCAAAGCAGAAAAGTGGGCAGATGGCAGGTAAGGCAACCTTGCAGATGTTCTTAACATGGGGCCCCACTGTGGAAGCTCATGTGCTTTAGGACCAGTGTGGGCAGAGGTGGGGGAGGAGCTGTGAGGAATCAGGTGCTATCAGGGAGTATGGCTAGATGCACAGCCCTGCAGCCCGATGTGACCCCTTGAACATCTGATTAGGACTCATCACTGGAGGCCAAGAGACACACCCACCCCATAGCTCAGTGGTAGAGCATCTGTTTTGCGTGCAGGAAGTCCCAGGTTCCATCCCCAGCCTCTCCAGTTCAGGCTGGGGAAATTGTTGTTGTTATTTATTTATTAGATCTGTATACCGCCTTTGATCAAAAGACCTCAGGGTCGCAAGATAAAAACACGAGATAAAAGCACAAAAAAATAGTTAAGGAACATTGTTGCCTGGCGCCTAAAGATATATAATGAAGGCGCCAGGTGAACCTTCCTGGGGAGAGCATTCCACGAATGGGGAGCCACTGCAGAAAAGGCCCTGTTCTCGTGTTGCCACCCTCCGGACCTGTCTCTGAAACCCTGGATAGCTGCTGGCAGTAAGGTTTAGAGAACACTGAGCAACTTTCAAGGATCCCGTGTTTCTCTAGTCCTCATCAGAACACTGGAGAGAAACTCCCAGATGTTTTGCCTATAGCATACACAGAAGAGCACACACTCTCTTCTTCCCTTTAACCGCCCCTTGTGTTCGTCAGTGACTGTACAGCTTTTTACAACCGCAACCGTTTTCTCCATGCCGTTTCGTCAGCTCATCCAGGATTATTCGTCAGGTCACGGGACGGAGGAAAGCCTGACTCAGCAATCTTTCTGCACTGCTAATAAAACAGCCTGTAAAATAATATGCGTAATGGATATGGTTAATAACGCGCCATGTAAGGGAGAAAAAGAAAAAGCTTTGCATTAGAAATCATGGAGAGGAGTAGAAACAAGGACATATGTTTCCTATTCTTTCATGTGATTCACACTCCACACGCAAATGTGCGTCGCTTAGGAACAAGCTGGGGCAGGCGTCGCCAATGTGGCTCATTCCAGATGTTATGGTAAAGGGTAAAAGGGACCCCTGATCATTAGGTACAGTTGTGACCGACTCTGGGGTTGCAGTGCTCATCTCGCTTTATTGGCCGAGGGAGCTGGCGTACAGCTTCCGGGTCATGTGGCCAGCATGACTAAGCCGCTTCTGGCGAACCAGAGCAGTGCACGGAAATGCCATTTACCTTCCCGCCGGAGTGGTACCTATTTACCTACTTGCACTTTGACGTGCTTATGAACTGCTAGGTTGGCAGGAGCAGAGACCGAGCAATGGGAGCTCACCCCGTCGTGGGGATTCAAACTGCCAACCTTCTGATCAGCAAGTCCTAGGCTCTGTGGTTTAACCCACAGCGCCACCCGCATTCCAGATGTTGCTGGACTCCAAATCTCATCATCCTTGACCATTGACAGTTACTAGCTGGTGGGAGCCCCAAAATATCTAGAGGGCGCCATGTTGGCTACCACTGATCTAGGGCCACAGAGGACTTGGCACAGGAAAACTGGCTATCGAGACTGTTCTACACCTCCAGCATGTTACTGTTATCATAATATTTAATTTGCAAGCTAATCTATCAAGAAGTCATTCCAATCGCCCATAGCCTGCCCTTGGAGTAATCAGGATCTCTTTGGTGGTTACACAGGAAAACTCTTTTTAAATGAAATTAGCATGACTTAATAGAAAAGGAAAATCCAGGGCATTAAATTTTAATTACCACTGTTGTCTCAACTATGTTCAAACAAAAGAACAGCTTGTCCCTGCAGCCCCCGTTGGATTTTGCATAATCTCCACAATGTTCCTTCTTCTGTTTATTTTGCGCACACAATATATTATTGTAGAAAGCAGATCTATATGTGAGGAAGATTGCCAGGAAGGTCTGCGGGGGGGGGGGAGGTGGACATGGGGGGGGGAGCAGAAGGAATTGGACATCGCCACTCTCAAGCTTGTAGGATGAAACTTAGCTGAAAACGGCGTCTCCTGCTTTGCCAGCATGAAGGTCGGGTTCCGCCATTCAAACCACACGGGGCATTATTCCGGCTCAAAATACCCCTGTGCATCACTGACATTAACGGGGAGGCAATGTGAAAAATGTGCTGCTGGATCCAACCAAAGGTGCATTTAGTGGTCTTACGAATGATATTGAGCTGCAACTCTCACCAGCCCCTGCCAGTGTAGCCGTTGATCAGGATTTGGGTAGCTCAGTTGGTTAGAGTTTGGCACTGGTAACACCAAGGTTGCAGGTTCGATCCGCATATGCGACAGCTGCATGTTCCTACATTGCAAGGGGGCCTGGGCTAGATGATCCTCAGGGTCCCTTCCAACTCTACAATTCCATGGTTCTGTGATCTAGTTCAGTACCCTGCTCCCACAGTGGTTGGGGAAAAGCTGCCCTAAATAATACTAGCAGCAGCAGCAATGGTAACAAGGTAAAGGTAAAGGGACCCCTGACCATCAGGTCCAGTCCTGACCGACTCTGGGGTTATGGCGCTCATTTCACTTTAATGGCCGAGGGAGCTGGCGTACAGCTTCTGGGTCATGTGGCCAGCATGACAAAGCTACTTCTGGTGAACCAGAGCAGCACACAGAAACGCCATTTACCTTCCCGCCGGAGCAGTACCTATTTATCTACTTGCACTTTGATGTGCTTTCGAACTGCTGGGTTGGCAGGAGCAGGGACCGAGCAATGGGAGCTCACCCCGTCGCGGGGATTCGAACCGCCGACCTTCTGATCGGCAAGTCCTAGGCTCTGTGGTTTAACCCACAGCGCCACCCACGTCCCTATAATGGTAACAAATAAGTAGCATATTACAGTAATATGTAGAATGAATGTGCAGACTGGGTATTGCAACTCAGCTAGGTATTTGCGAGTGGATGTAGCTATGACACACCTTTGTCCCATTCTTTCTCCAGCCGTTCACTGACTGGACGTGGAATTTAGTATGGCTCACTCTTTTCTTTTCCCGCAGGTGTAGTCTCTCTCTTTGGAAACTCTCTCCTGCTGCTGGTAGCTTATCGGAAGAGAGCCGTCCTGAAACCTGCCGAATTCTTCATCGTGAACCTTGCCATCAGCGATGTGGGCATGACCGCAACCCTCTTCCCTCTGGCCACGCCATCCTTCTTTGCACACAGGTAGCTTGCTTTGCTCATTTGCTCATGTTGTTGGGTTCCACTCTTCTGTTTCGAAAGCTCAGAGCGGCTAATGGCTTTCTAAGAACACAGGAATGCCATAAGCTAGGCCCGGTACTGAGTCTGGTTCAGTCTTGTCCATACCAATTGACAGCAGTTACTCCTAATATGTGACGTCAGGGATTGAACCTGTGACTTTCTGTGTGTGAAGCAGAGTCTGTACCACTGAGCTACAGCCCTTTCTCTCCAAGCAACGATCAGGTCCCTCTTTGGCTTAGCTTGAGCGATGATGTTGCATCAGGGCCAAACTACATTTGACGTGAGAGCTCCATGTTTGAAGCTCCCAGCATCTTTTTCATGCTTGAAATGCAGGTGGGGGGAGCAATTTGGATAGGTGCTGTAGGGCAGTGTTCCCCAACCTTGGGCCTCCAGCTGTTTTTGGACTACAGCTCCCATCATCCCTCTCTAGCAAGACCAGTGGTCAAGGATGATGGGAATTGTAGTCCAAAAACAGTTGGAGGCCCAAGGTTGGGGAGCACTGCTGTAGGGCATAAAAGGGCGTTAGCTATCTCCCCCCCCCATTTGCATTTCCTACCCCAAAAGTACTATCAACCACAAAACGAAAAAGGTATGGATTTCTGTTCTTAAGCCTGCATATTTCCCCCTCTGCAGTTGATAAGCAACTTTGGGAAGGCTGGATTTTGAAGTAGGGCAATGCTGTAGGAGCCAAAGTCCAAACTGGACCCTTCTGGAGTTTTCGTGGCAGAGTTTGACCCACTTTCCACCCTTTGGAATGGTTCGTAAGACCACTCTGCTAACAACTGGATCCAACTGTGCGTTTCTTGAATCTAAGTGGGTCATCTGAACCATCTGCCATGTTTAAAAGTTCAGCTCTGACCCCACCACTGCTTGAACACCACCACACCTAGAAATTTTCTGCATTTTGGAACTTTCTAATGACAAGAGGTGTTTGGCTTTTGTTTGTTGTGCTTAGGAAGTGTGCAAAATCCAGCCAAAGTTCAGAAAAGCTGCATCCTGGCCATCTTGGTTTTCATTTTGAAGTAAAACCAAATTTCTAATCCTTGTGGGTAAAACTGCATGGATGATACATGGCTCGTGTCAGAAGACTGGGGGTGGCGTTCTGCTGCCTTGCCACTATAGCTCATTTCTGCTCTCCCTGCCCAGCAGAAACAGATTGCTGGCAGGATCAACAATCCTAACCAAGTCTACTCAGAAGTAGGCCCTACTGAATTTGAGATGAATTACTCTCAGATAACCGGGGTTCGAACTGAAGCCTAAATCACGCAAAAGCTGTTCCGTTTGCATAATTTGTATGCAAATTTGCAATCATTGATTCTATGTTTTCGAAATTACAAGAAAATAACAAGTGACTGTATGTTGAATACTGATTTTACACAGGTTGCGGAATTCAACTTTTCCTGTTGCGGGATGGCCGGATGGGTATCTCATGGAGCACACGCGGTTCTGTGATTAGGATGCTTTTTATCATTGTTATTGGCCACTGTGCAAAGTCCTGCTTGGACCAGTGATGCTCAAGCATCTCTTTCTGTGACTGGGTTGCCTGGGACACAAGGCCTTGTGGGAAAATCATTTATTTCCCCTAGTTATCTCTCCCTTCCAGGTGGCTGTTCAACCATGCTATGTGCACTTTCTATGCCTTTTGTGGAGTTCTCTTTGGCCTGTGCAGTCTTACCAGCCTGACAGCCCTGAGTACCGTTTGCTGTATGAAAGTCTGTTATCCGGCGTATGGTAGGTGCTGGGGTACACAACGTAAACATCCTCCCTCTTGCTGGGCATCTCTGTCTCTGTTCTGTTCCTCTCTCTCCCCTCCTCCCTCCCCACCCCAGGGCTTAGCAACTCTTTCACAGGGTTAGGAAAGTCGTGAATCTCTTAGCAACATCCCTCCTAGGAGAACTGTCCATTAGGGAGCCTATTCATCAAAGGTTTGAAATTGCAGTAATTAGCACAAAAAAATAATACAGCAGCTACCCATTTTCCCCTTTTCATTTGCATATGTAGATTAATCACCAGCCTGTCTGCTTTTTTTGTGTGTCCAACTTCTAAGTCCTAAGATATATGATTGTGGAGGGAGACAACTTATTTTCCACCGCTTCAGTCATGGGGGCATATTATTATTTGTCTCCTTCCTGCACTCAGACAATTCAGAACCTTTTGGTACATCAGTAAAGGAGGACATAAATGCTCACGATGGTGAAAGAAGCAAATAAAAATTGCTCACGCAAATTAGCATTTTGATGACAGAATTGCATAATCTGAAAGCATAAAGCAGGGTTGGCTAATCCTTTTCAGCCCAAGAGGGGCATTCAAGGTTGAATGGGTAGAAAGAGTCTCCCATGGTGAGGGACTTGGAGAAGAAGTAGGCTCTCAGGTGGCCGCTGGGAGGGTCTACTTCTCTCTGTGTGGATAAATGATAGCATATACATAATATAAATATGGTAAAGGGCCTTATAGTTATCTTCTTTCTCTCCTTTTTGGGGTTGTTTTTTTCTTTTTATTCATCTTGCTCTGTAGACTGGGGTGGAATCTACACACATATAAAAAAAGTTCTGAAAATGCTTTTTTAAAAAGCATATTTAAAAATAGATTGAATTTTCCATACGGCTCCCCATCGCCATCTAGCGTCACATTGTATATTGTGCTTAAAACACACTTAAAATGTTTTATTTGCAGCTGTATGCAATTGGTGTTTGTAGCAAAGGTGGCCTTCGAACATGTATAACACTCAATGCAAATCCATACACACCCCAACAGCACATGCAGAAACACAACTCTCTCTCTCTGTCTCTTAATTAAATTTGTGTACCGTCCTATACTCTTAGATGGACGGTTCACAACATAAAATTACTATCTTTCTTCTTCTTTGGTGATCACTCGTAGCCGAGTAAGGTTGTCTTCCATAAACACGGTTTTAACAATGAGTCCTTAAGTGACTGTGGAGGCCAATTCTGGATCCACACGTCCTTCCACAGTGGGGACATTGGTTTCCAGGTGAGAGCTGATCATGGTGTGGATCTGCCAAGCGTGCCTTCCTCTTAGCACATTTCTCCCTTGCTTCCTGAGTTCGAGTGTCTTCAAAGCCCATGACACCTTTGGTAAAGGCTGTTCTCCAACTGGAGTGCTTGCAGGCCAGTGTTTCCCAGTTGTCAGTGTTTGTACAGTGGTACCTCAGGTTAAGTACTTAATTCGTTCCGAAGTACTTTAGCTAATAGGGCCTCCCGCTGCCGCCGCGCCACTGGAGCACGATTTTTGTTCTCATCCTGAAGCAAAGTTCTTAACCCGAGGTACTATTTCTGGGTTAGCGGAGTCTGTAACCTGAAGCGTATGTAACCCGAGGTACCACTGTACTACATTTTTTTAGATTTGCCTTGAGACAGTCTTTAAACCTCTTTTCTTGACCACCAGCATTAAGCTTTCCATTTTTAAGTTCGGAATAGAGTAGTTGCTTTGGAAGGCGATCATTAGGCATCCACACAACATGACCAGTGCACACACACACATACATAACAAAAACAAAGACAATCCAATAACCCCCCAATTCCACAACACATTTTAAAAGGGGATCAGATGTCAATCAGCCCAAGGCCTGGTGAAAGAGAAACATATTTGTCCAGCATCTAAAGATGCATAGTGAAGGCACCAGGCAAGTCTCCCTGGGGAGATCATTCCACAAACAGGAAGCCACTGCAGAAAAGACCCTGTTCCTGTGTTGCCACCCTCTGGAGGAGGATACACAAAGAAGGGCTTCAGATGATGGTCTCAGGGTCCAAGTGGGCTCATATGAAGAGAGGCTGTCCTTGAGGTTTTGCAGTCCTGAGCTGCTTAGGGCTTTATAGGTCAAAACCCAAACATGGGCCTGGAAACTAAATAGTAGCAAGTGCCGGTGGGACTGGATCAGTGTAATATGCTCAGCTGAACCAGATAGTACATAAATGCTGCTATGGCCTAACTAGGGATGGGAGAAGAATTAGATTCAGTTCTTGTTTAAAGGTGAACTTGATGCAATCCACACTTTCCAAAACAGCACAAGAACCAAGATACATTCGCTCTTTGAAATTTGCACTTCTCCAAATTTTCCGAGGCAGTTCTCCAGCCAAGCAATGCGTGCAGAAATGTGTATACTAGCATAGAGTGTGCACATAAATGCCTATATTGGTGAAATCAGCATGCGGATATGCATTGTATGGGGGGAAACCCCATACTACACATTGCAGAAATGGGTAAAATAATAAGGGAAATTGACAGGTCCGTCCATCCGTGAACCCAGCCAAGAAGTGCATTTTCTCTCCCAGGAAGCAAAAGAAAAAAAGAGAAAGCTTCCTTTGGGGCACTGTGGGGTTATTCTAGCCCTTAGCCCAGCTCCCCCCAACCTGGAGCTCACCAGATTTTTTTGGGACTACATGTCCCATCATCCCTTGCCATTGGCCCTATTGGTCTGGGGTTCTTGGGAGTTGTAGTCCAAAATATATGGAGGGCACCAGGCTAGGTAAGACTGCCTTGCTTTTTATTCATTTACAGTGGTACCTTGGTTTATGAACTTAATCCATTACAGAAGTCAGTTCTTAAACCACGGTGTGCTTTCCCATAGCAGTGGGGGACTCAATTTACAAATGGAACACACTCAACAGGAAGCGAAACATGTTCTTATTCCAAGGCAAAGTTCACAAACCGAAACACCTACTTCCGGGTTTGCAGTGTTCTTAAACCAAGGTGCCACTGTATTTGTTGGCAGCATCTGTGTGCCACCATGTAAGCTTTGGGTACCGAACAACAAACCAAATATAAAATGTACCGTATTTTTCGATCTATAGGGCGCACCGGACCATAGGGCCACCTAGTTTTTAGGGGAGGAAATAAAGAAAAACAATTTTTTTCCCCCAGCCCCAAAGAGCAAAGAAGCCAAGACAGCCAGTGGGATCCATCCCGCTGGCTGTCTTGGCTTCCTCTTTAGCCATGCACAATCTCTCCAGCCGGGAGATGCTGCGCACAGCTTTGTTTTTAGCCGCGGGGCTTCCCCCGACCCCAGTGCCCAGAACGGAGGCAAGGTTGCGCAGCCTTGCCACCGCTCCCGGAGCTTGCGCTATCCGAAGGTTTGTGGATAGCTGCCTGAAGCCCGGGGAGCACAGTGGAAGTTGGCACTGTGCTCCCCGGGCTTCAGGCTGCAGGCTGCTATCCGCAAGTGTTTGGAGCCCAGTGGGAACTCCCGCTGCTCTCCGAAGGCTTGAGGATAGCTTCCTGAAGCCTGGAGAGTGAGAGGGGTTGGTGCGCACTGACCCCTCTTGCTCTCTAGGCTTCAGCGAAAGCCTACATTCGCTCTATAGGACGCACACACATTTCCCCTTCATTTTTGGAGGGGGAAAAGTGCATCCTATAGAGTGAAAAATACAGTAAATATAAATCAGGCCTTTTCTTAGCTCTGTTTCATCTGAAAACCAGTAAAATGTGTGTGTGTGTGTGTGTGTGTGTGTGGCTGTAGGACATTTGTTGTCGTGCCACTCCATGCACACTTTGTGTGAACGAAATTTAGCACGGCCTGCTTGTATTTCAGTCAAAAACTCAGAGTTTGGTAATTCAACAGGTACTGCAGTGTGAAAGGAACATTAGAAAACTGCAGAGAAGCAGTAGCCTCATAATCAGGAAAACTAATGCAATGTTCTCTACGTCTGAATGCACCCCATGAAAGCAGAATAAATCCACTGCTAATGCACTGTTATTATTTTGTCACGAGCGCATGGCAGAATGCGTCGGCAACATCACATCAGTCTGAAGGGGCCCAGAGATTGCAGCGCAAGGGATCAATAGCAGCACCTTCTTTCTCCTCCCAGCTCCTACAAACATGTGGCCTGTTTCCTCTTCCGACCCAGATTCTCCCCCAAAAGTTGAAATCCAGCCACATCCAAGATGCTATTAGAGATGCTAAATGCTTTTACTGACAGCTCTATTTGCAGAGGAAATAGGAAGGCCCTTACAAAAGATGGCGCATGTTACTGCCATTCCATACTCTCCACCATTCCTCAGGTGAAAACATGGACATTTCTCACTCCTCACAAATGACCCTCCTCAAACCCCATTTTTTTGTTGTCATCCCGGCACTGCAGAGCATTTCCTCTCAGAAGAGGGGCGATTGCCACCAAGATCACACAAACGGGACACAGCACACACACCCTCTACTGTCCTGAAAAAAACCCAAAATCCTTCTTTTATTTTATTCTTCAGTAGATTTACAAAAAGAAAAACATGTACCAATAAATAAATTTTAGAACAGGGCAAGATTTGACGTAGACACACAGACATTAAAAATAAATATATCAAGACTCCTTGCGCTCCACTCTGCTCCTCCTTCCTTCCTGCCCAGGGTAGTCCTGCCTTCTGCCTGCTCCTCATCACATGGGGCAGGGCCTTGGCAGTGGTGGCCTCTCTCCCTCCTTGCCTGCTCTCCAGAAGCCATTACAAGCTGCCCAAGGGAGGAGGCTGGCAGTGGTGGCCATGCAGAGGCAACAGGATGCGCCTTTGCAGCCACCGCTGTCATCCTCCTTCCCCAGCTCAACAGTGGGGGCACTGGCAGAGGAAATAAGGGCCTTCTAGGATCAAATCAGAACCTGGTGTGGCTTTCGTAAGTCCGGGACTGTCCCTTGAAAATCGGGACACTTGGAGGGTATGCCATTTATAGATTCCCCACCTCCCCACTATACATTGAAGCACATGGGCTTTGTGTGCAGCCAACACGGAGCTCAAGGGACATCTCTTCTTAGTTAGACAGATTACTGGAGAAGGTGGAAGGAGATAAAGGCTACCTTTAGCTACTAAGCTTCAGCCAACAAGCAGCTCTGCCTCCCCTCTGCGATTACGGCTTCTGTTTTCCCAAGGACTATGGAACACAGTTCCACCGCCTCTTATCTTTCCTCTAATGCACTACTGCATTTCCCCACTAGGAAACGACTAATCTCAGCATATCTTTAATTGCCTGGTTTCAAAGAAATGTTAGCCTTGCATATGTCTGAAGGTTGTTGTTGTTGTTTTTTAAATTAAGCCTTTAGAAGATCAGAGAGTTTAGGATTTAAGCAAGGGAGGCAAGGGAGCGCACAGAAAAATCCAGCTTGCCTAGCACAAACTGCCTTTTAGAGGAGGGGAATTCTGATAAGACAAACATTTTATTTTACATTAAAAAAAAAAAATAAGTTGCCCTTCTGTCACTTTGCATCTCAGTATGCAAATCTTTCTCCAATTTTTTTTAAAAGTGTTTTTACCAAATGTACAAATGGAACTTTGATGCCAAACAAGAGCAGTAAAAATGACTGAAAGGAAAATAATATAAAATATATGGACCGCTTTTATGTCCCTTGGCTAGCGTCTTCACCCTAGTATAATTTCCAGCCCATTCCTTTGCTATATTGAACTTCTACTCTTTACTGCTAGTCCTCACTGTTGCTCAGTTTGGAAGCCTTACCAATTTCCTTCAGGTAATTTATTACAACTTAAGCTTTCACTTTGTCCAACGCTGCATCTCATGAAGAATGGAAGAGCTGGATTAACACTGTTTCTAGCTACACTCCTGCATGGGGCCTTGCATGGCAAGGGGAGTTTCCTTACCACAACAGCATTCATCAAATTCCCACTTGCCCTGTTCACTGCCTGCGGTAAAGGTAAAGGTAAAGGGACCCCTGACCATTAGGTCCAGTCGTGACCGATTCTGGGGTTGCGGCGCTCATCTCGCTTTATTGGCCGAGGGAGCCAGCGTACAGCTTCCAGGTCATGTGGCCAGCATGACTTAGCCGCTTCTGGAGAACCAGAGCAGCACACGGAAACGCCGTTTACCTTCCCGCCGGAGCAGTACCTATTTATCTACTTGCACTTTGAGGTGCTTTCGAACTGCTAGGTTGGCAGGAGCAGGGACCGAGCAACGGAAGCTCACCCCGTCGTAGGGATTCGAACTGCCAACCTTCTGATCAGCAAGTCCTAGGCTCTGTTTAACCCACAGCGCCACCCACGTCCCTTCACGGCCTGCGGAGGTATCTCCAAACTTATGTTACCTGGTTCCTTTGGGTTTTCCATTGGAGAAACATAACAAACTGGTCTAGAACCAATATAGCAGGGATGGGGAACCTGTGGACCTCCAGATGTGGTTGGAACCCAACTCCAATGAACCCCAGGCAGAACAGCCAATGGCCAGGGATGATGGGAATTGAAGTCCACCCGCAATATAGGATTGTAGTGCATGCACACACACACACACATTACACAAGTGTGTAGTATATATTAAGTGTGTTTGTATTAGGGGTGTGGAGGGTTTTTTTGTTTTGTTTGCTTTTTAATTAGAAACCCATGTATTCTGATTTCAAGCCAATGCACCAACCAAAACACAACTCTCCTTAAAAATTCGCTAAATTTATCCTAATATTGCAATGCAGTATGCGAGCCAACCAATGCGTATGCAAATGCACATACAGTCATACCTTGGGTTGAATATGCTTCAGGATGAGTGTTTTCAGGTTGCGCTCCGTGGCAACCCGGAAGTAACGGATTTCGCTGCTCGTGCATGCGCAGACGCTCAAAATGACGTCACGCGCATGCATGGAAATAGACGCGCAGATGTGGGCTGCTTTCGCTTCAGGATGTGAACGGGGCTCCAGAACGTACCAGAGGTACCACTGTATCAGGGGGAAGTGTACAGAAAGATGCATACGTTAGTGGAAAATAATGTATCAATTTTATGTGTACTAGGGGGAACTTGCTTTCAAAAATGTGTATATTACTCAAAATTGCATATGGGAATGTGTGCGAGGGATTCAACTTTGTGCCAAGGCAGTCGTTCCATCGGAGCAACTATTCAGGCTTGTCAGATGGAACCATCTCCCTTGTTCTCATCTGCCTTGTGTGCTGTTCTGGAGTTTCTCCTGACACCCCTCAAGCCTATTTCGGGGGCTGCACAGGGGGATAGAGATTCCTGTTGCCCACATGGAAGTCCTTGTACAGGGCTCCGCTGATACGACTTGTTAACTGAAGCCTGTCCTGTGGTTTTTTTTTTGGGGGGGGGGAATTGCACTGAAATGCTGATGAAGTTTCACAAGTTGCTGCTGAAATGTGGAGAACTGAATTTAAGAGAGTGTGTGTCTGTTCATGCACACTTGTCTGTACTAGAACATTGTTTTCCATTCCACCTTCATCCCATGCATTCCACCCCATGTAACACTGGTGTTTGCAGCGCTGTTTCTCTTCCGCTGCAGTTCATCTTCCACCAAAAGTGATGTCATTCAGCTCGCTGGTTGGCAAAACGATGTGACCTGAGCATTTTTCACATAATTTGTGGCGTAAAATATGCAATTTCCGTATTTTTCGCTCTATAACACGCACCCGACCATAACACGCACGTAGTTTTTAGAGGAGGAAAATCCGTAGGCATGCCACCCATAGGCATACCCTCCATAACACGCACAGACATTTCCCCTTACTTTTTAGGAGGAAAAAAGTGAGTGTTATGGTGCAAAAAATACGGTACATTGTCGTTGTGTTATTCCACCCCCTTCATTCCAATGCAAAGAAAAACAATGCAAACAAAGCAGGAGAATAACACAATCAATTGCATAACATTTGCGGACTGAAAGCAGCAGCAAGTACCGATCTCATTCGTGGGATTGCTTTCTGCTCCAGACACAGGATGAATAAGTGGTAGGTAGGTAGGTAGGTAGGAAGGTAGGTAGGTAGGTCAATTGCTGGTAGATAGATGATAGATGGTAGATAGATAGATGATGATAGATAGAGATAGATAGAAGATAGATGATAGATAGATAGAGAGATAGAGATAGAGATAGAGATTGAGATAGAGATAGAGATAGGGATAGAGATAGAGATAGGGATAGGGATAGGGATAGGGATAGGGATAGGGATAGGGATAGGGATAGGGATAGAGATAGAGATAGAGATAGAGATAGAGATAGAGATAGAGATAGAGATAGAGATAGAGATAGATGATAGATAGATAGATGATAGATAGAGAGATAGACAGATGATAGATGACAGATAGATAGCAGCACAGATATGTCTAGATTGTGGAGTGACCAGGAAAAGCTCTCTTTTCCAGCATCTACATACCCTAAAGCTGCTACTGCTGCTTCTGCTCTAGTGTCAAAGGGAAGCAAATGCGAATTTGATCAATGGGCTGCTGATCTGTCCCCACACGGCAACTTGACTCCAAGTAGTCCATTTACTGCTTCTGATTATGGCACGGATAAAAGCATGTCTGAAGGAAGGGCAGATGTTTCCTTGTTAACAAGGGCAGCATCAATATGGTGTGCATTGCTTTGTGAGGCAGCCGCTGATGTGTCTGTATGATCGCTCATCTCGAAGCAAATGGGAGTTACTCTTGCATACTGAGAGGATAATACAGCCCTCACATCTGAAGCTTTCTATCAGACCTGACATTAAAGGTAATGTGTTGAAAGGGCTTCTGAAAATATTTGCCAGTGCAGCTCTGCATGTGCGTGTAAATATGCAGTTTCGTGCTCAAAGGGCTATTTGTCAGGCGGTTTGCTGCGGCTTTTCTGCAAAAAAAAAAGGAAGGAGGGAGGGAGGGAGGGAGGGAGGGAGGGAGGGCACAAATGCAAATAGTGGTGCCCCCACCCCACCCTGCTCTATTTTCTCTCAGCAGTTCTTTGGAAAAGGTCATTCGGAGCCAACATAAATCTCAGGGCTTCAAATGTAAATCTTTTTCCCTCAGCAGAACGTTTGTTATCGTTTCCCCGAGATCAATTCTCCGAGAAACAAAAACGGAAAATAATAGTTATTTCAAATAATGGCCCTAACTGAGAATGGGAAGGTGGAAACAACTCCTAAGAGAATAGGGCTGCTAACACCTCTTCCGCCCCCCCCCAACCCAAATAATCCTTGATAACTAAGGATAGTCATATAATAGCCATAAAGGTGAAGGTAAAGGGACCCCTGACCATTAGGTCCAGTCGTGGCCGACTCTGGGGTTGCGGCGCTCATCTCGCTTTATTGGCCAAGGGAGCCGGCGTACAGCTTCCGGGTCATGTGGCCAGCATGACTAAGCTACTTCTGGCGAACCAGAGCTGTGCACAGAAATGCCATTTACCTTCCCGCCGGAGCAGTACCTATTTATCTACTTCCACTTTGACGTGCTTTCAAACTGGCAGGAGCAGGAACTGAGCAACGGGAGCTCACCCCGTCGCGGGGATTCGAACCGCCAACCTTCTGATCAGCAAGTCCTAGGCTCTGTTTAACCCACAGCGCCACCCGTGTCCCATAATATCCATAGTCACTCCCAATAAGGGAGTGGGTGGGTTCAACCAAGACGTTGGGCACATGACACAAACCACTTCTTGGGTGCAAGCAGCCTAATCTCAAACAGTATTTTTTGGGGGGTGGGGAGAGATCTAAATGTGAGTTTGCCCTAAGGACAGGCAATTGGTAGCCAAGGGCTTGGGATGATTCCTAGTGCACCACTGGTTCCAAAACAACCCCTTATTATATTCTCTAGGCTAACGTTTACCAACCTGGTGCATTCCAGATGTTTGGGACACCACTTCACTACGGTTATGGTGGAAACGGTAGTCCAATATATCTGGTGGACCACCAGGTTGGCAAGGCTTGTCTTTGATATTTGGCCTGAGACCTGGTCTGTAGATTCAGCAGGAGCTGATAGAGGCCCTGAGGTGGTAGAACCTGTAGCATCCTAGAATCATAGGGTTGGAAGAGCCCATGTGGGCCCTTTATGTGCAACCTTCTGCAATGCAGGAATCTTTTGACCAGTGAGGGGCTCGAACCCACAATGCTGAGAGTTTCATGCTCTACCGAGGGTCAGACTAAAGGTGAGGGTGCCATTTTAAAGCCACCCCACAAAAAAGGCAGCCTGCAATTTTTTTTAAAAAGGCAGATCCGACACTTGAAGAACAATTTTTTCTCTTAAACTCCTGGTTACTATACTATTGTCCTACTTGCAAGCAAGCAATACACACACAGAGAGAGGAAGCATTTAAAAATGGAATCCCCACCCCAACCCGTAGTCTTAACTAGTACATTCCATTCTTTCCCCCACCTCAAGGAATTCTACCACCTCCTTCCCATCTGTTCAACAGTTTATTTATTCCATTTTCACAACTTTCCCCTAACAGTTAAATTCCACGTTATATTCTTCTGGGACTGTAATGGAATACAGTGCTAGTTTTAAACTGCCCCCCGTTATTACAGTCATACCTCGGGTTACAGCTGCTTCAGGTTGTGTTTTTTCGGGTTGCAGACCGCCAAAACCCGGAAGTACTGGAATGGGTTACTTTTGGGTTTCGGCGGTCACGCATGCGCAGAAGCGCCGAATCGCAACCCACACATGCGCAGTTGCGGGTTGTGAATGCTGCAGGTTGTGAAAGTGCATCCCGCACGGATCACGTTTGCAACCCGAGCATCCACTGTATTATTATTATTTGAAGTTTTAATTGTATTATTACTGATGTGTTTGCCATCCTGAGCTCCTTGGAAGAAGGTGAGGCAAATAAATCCAACAAAAAATAATAAATAAGTGTGGGAGCGGCCACACTCAGTCTTGGCCACACCCATCAGAGTCACGCAGCCCATGCAGTATTGGCCAAGGGTGGCCTTGGGTCAAGAAAGTTTAGCCACTGCTGTTCTGCAGGCTGATCTGAACCTCTGCCCAGAGCCTGTGCATGTACAGCCTTATGTGTAGAGTTACTGCCCTCCCACATTTCAATGGCTTCCTCCCATATTATAACCACAGGTACAATTTAAGGTCCAACAATGAACACCTTGGAGGAAGTCAAGTTTGATTGATTTGCCCTTCCTACCTGCAACAATTTGCAACCTTCAAATGACTTCTGAAGCTCACAGGTCTCAACCACGTAGGTGTAATACACAAAGTTGCTCTTTAAAAGTTACCCTATTGTTAGCCAGGGAAATAAAAGTGCTGGACCTTAATCTATCGTTGGCTGAGCACCTTCAAGGTCTTCTTTCTCCTTTGTTCTGGATAATGAAACCAGTGGCCTTCTTTTGTGACATTTGTTCAGCAAAATCAAACTTCTGTAGGGCATGATTCATATACCTACTTTGTTTTCTCTGAATCTCACCTCCCCCCACCCTAAGATCAAGGATAACCAAACTACCAACAATTGCAGGGAGAGCCATAGCAGAGGATATGCTTTGCATGCCAAAAATCCCAGGTTCAATCCATGGCACCTCCAGGCAGGACTGGAAAAGACTCCAGATGACAGCCACTGCCGGTCAGCGTAGATGTGGGGCACCTGTTGCCTTCCAGATGTGTCATGGATTGGTTGGACACAGAGGAATGGTGGAAGGAGCCAGCTGGAGAGCTGCCAAGGGAAGAAGGCTCAGAGCCAGGAAGGACGACAATGAGTGGTCAGAGGATGCAGCGGGAGAAGACTGGGAGGAGGCAAAGCAGGGAGTTGAAGAGGTAACAGGGCTTTGTGAGCAGGGAGATTCTGTGTCAGAGGGAAGTCCAGAATCAGGAGAGGAGGGAGGCCAAGAGGCAGAGATAAGTCAGGCTGGCGAAGAAGCTAGGGTGTCCCCCTCCTGCTGCAACAAGCTCCCCTCCGTGCTGGTCTCCCAGAACCAGGAGAGGCATGAAGTGGGAGGAGCAAAGGCTGAGTCTCAGATTGCTTGGGGAAAACCCTAGAGAGGAGGAGACTTAGGCAGCTGTTGGAAGGCAGGGACTTTTAGGTGCCACCCAGTTCTGGCACAAGAGGCTTAATGAGAGCCAGGTTTCAATCCATATTTTAGATGGCTAGTTCCATTTGCGCTCACCTTGCTTCTGAATTCCAGGCCCCATCTGTACTAAGCATGTTTCCTGCTTGGCAGGGGGTTGGACTCGATGGCCCTTGTGGTCTATTCCAACTCTATGATTCTATGATTTAAATCAGTGCTGTGCCACTTTAAACAGCCATGGCTTTCCCCACAAATCCTTGGGAACTGTAGTTTGTTAAGGGTGCTTAACAAAAGAGGCTCTTAGTCATCTTGCAGAGTGACAGTTCCCAGAACGGCTTAACAACCAATCGGCTCCTGGAACTGTTGCTCTGAGAGAGGAGCAGGCGTTTCTTAACAACTCTCAGTTCCCTCAGCAAACTACAAGTCCCAGGGTCCTTTTGGGAAGCCCTGGCTGTTTGAAGTGGTATGGTGCTGCTATAAATGTATAGTGCAGATGGGGGGTGCACATTATCTCAGCAGTATCATTTTTGAAAGAACGAAAACCTCCTGTCAGGGAAAGTTCTGAGCAGACGGGTTCTCACTTTCTGTCTCTCTCGTTTGTCCTTATAGGCAATAAGTTCTCTCCCGCATGTGCTGGGGCACTACTATCTTGCGTCTGGGTTTACGCCCTCATCTTTGCAGTGGCCCCTCTGGCCAACTGGGGCAGCTATGGGCCAGAGCCCTACGGGACAGCTTGCTGCATCAAGTGGAAAGTGTCCACCAGAGAAACGAAGTTCTACATCGGGGCCCTCTTTGTCTTCTGCTACATCATCCCTTGCCTCCTGATCCTCATCTCTTACTCCCTCATCCTTTGGACTGTGAAAGTGTCCCGAAGAGCTGTCAGGCAGCATATGTCCCCGCGGACCAAAGCCAACAGCGTCCACACTCTGATCGTTAAGGTAAGAGAACTAGATTGGGAACAAAGGCATAGGTGGGCACATTATTGTTATAACCATCACCATGTGTAAGTGTAAAACCTTCAAGTTTTTTCCTGACGTCTTAAAACTCCCTTGTGCTGGGGTCGCCAGTGTGACGCCAGCCAGCACCTCCTGCAGTGCCTCTGAATGGTCTCAGTAAATACCATGTCGAAAATCCACAGGGCATGAGAAACTGCTTTCTCTTTTCAATCAGTGCCTGTTTCTTTCTCTCTCTCTCTTTTTTTGGAAATAATTTTTATTTGATTTTACAAATACAAAGTTATAAAAATCCAACCATATATCCATATACAGAGATTACTCTGAATCTCACGACTTCTCCTCACCCCCTCCATGGGGTCCCATTTTGAACATTTGCAACTGCATATTTTTCCATATGCTAACTTTTATATCAATCCATACGGTCCATGGTATTTGTTACACTGCAAGTGGAATCAAAATCCTGCCAACGTTTCGATCTGCTCACAGTGGTCTCCTAAATAACTTGCAAGTTTTTCCCATTCTTTTTTAAAGCTTTTGACCTCTTGGTTCCTGAGTTTTCCAGCCAGTTTTGCCAAGCTGATGGACTATGCCGTAATGGCAGCCAGTGCCTGTTTCATACCCACCAACAACTTGAGTGCCAAAACCAGGACGCACATCTTCCCATCTGAGCTCCTGTATGAGTCATGTGACCTGTGCAAGATGTGCTTTTTCAGGGCCGTGCTCACAAAAATGCACATTTTGGGGAGCTCTGTGAGATTGCAGCCCCCCAAAAACACTTTCTTCCAGGTGAAATTGCACAAGATCTTGGCACCCAAAATGGCCGCCGTGCTCTCGTGTGAGAAAACGGAATGTCCCCCTTTTTTTGTGGGACACTTGTGGGTTATGCTGTTTGTGCTGGCTCAGGCTACATTCACACCAAACATTTTAAAACACCGGCTTCTCCTAAGGAATTCTGGGAGCTGCAGTTTGTTGAGGGTACTGAGAGTTGCTAGGAGAACCCTGTTCTCCGCAGAGAAATGCAATCCCCAGAGCGGTTTAACAATCAAGAATTGTAGCATTTAGTTGGAGTCCACCCTGTGGCTTTCCAGATCTTGTTGGTCAGCCCCTGACCATGGACTGAGTTGGCTGGGGCTGATAGGAATTGAAGTCCAACACTTGGAGGTGCTCTAGGTTCACCATCCCTGGCCTAGAGTGCATAAACTTCCATATGGGCACATAATGTTTGATGGCAGCCATTTGCTTGCTTCTAAATAGTGCACCTGATTTCCATGGCATCCTCACCACAAGTAGAAATGCAGCCTTTGGTGCTTACTTGTGCCGACAGTTTGTTCTTTCAGAACCCCTTGGGGACAAAGTATAACGAATCTCCAGCACAGAGTATTATTACTTTTTTTTAAAAAAAAAAAAAAGTTTCACCCACACATATTTCCTGTATGCCATATGGTGGCGGGTGGGGGAGCAGGGAAGTGATACATGCTCTGGAGTGAGCAAAAGTAAAATATAACCGGGCTCTTCTATCACACCAGGATGATTTGCTCACTCATGTTGCACGGCTGTCTGTCACGACTTGACAACTTAATTTAACTGTGCATACACCTTACCCTCCTGATTTGCAAGCGTTTTGTCATTGGTAGATTAAGGGCTGCTTATCTGAAAAAGAAGAGGAGCTCCAGGGCTTGTTTATAATCCAGCCGAGTGCACTAACCAATTCACAGGTTCAGTTAATTAACTCATTAATTACAGACTAATGCAATTAATATACACATGCACAGAATATTATTTGCAGCCGCAATGTATAGCTTCTCATCAGAGGTGAGAGAGGTCGGTTTGCTGGCTTGCTTTTCTTTCTTTTTTTTAAGGCAGCTGGTGCTATTTGATGGTATCCTGCTTCTAAGGTGAGATAATTAAAAAGCAAACTAGTTTATCATACACGAGGAAGGGTCGTAGCTCAGAGTTGGAGCGTCTGCTATGCATGCAGAAATTCAATCCCTGGTTTCTCCAGGCAGGGCTGGGAATGTCCCCTGCCTAAAACCCTGGAGAGACCCTGCCAAAAACCCTGGAGAGACCCTGCCAGTCAGTGTAGACAAGTACTGAGCTCCATGGATCAATGGCCTGACTCCTATGTTCCTATTGGACTCACTGGGTTGCTGGGTTCAAGGAGTTGATTTTCAAAATTATGTCCTTTCCTCTAGAAAGACACTGTTCATGGCTTGCCCACATTGGATGGAGGCGACACTTAAAAAAGGAGAAACCCTGACTCCCCTCTTTCATCGTGCTGATCCTTGCATAATTCCCTTCCATGGGAGCCAGTGTAGTGTAGTGGTTAAGAGCGGTAGTCTCGTAATCTGGTGAACCGGGTTCGCGTCTCTGCTCCTCCACATGCAGCTGCTGGGTGACCTTGGGCTAGTCACACTTCTTTGAAGTCTCTCAGCCCCACTCACCTCACAGAGTGTTTGTTGTGGGGGAGGAAGGGAAAGGAGATTGTTAGCTGCTTTGAGACTCCTTCGGGTAGTGATAAAGCGAGATATCAAATCCAAACTCTTCTTATTATCTTCTTCATGATACGGACTGCAGCAGATTAATCTCGCACCAGCACCTCCCTGGGCATATTACCTACCTAAAAACTGGATTAATCTGCATCCTTTCCCCGGGGGAAATGGGGGGATGCAGTTCTGTGAGGAAGTTTAACAAAGAACTCTCAAGAATCTCATCAAACCACAGTTCCTTGAATTCTTTGCGGGAGCTGGGAAAATCCCATTCCTTTAAAATTAAGTGCTCATCCACACAGGAGTTTAACATGGATTCGAATCTGCTTGTGTCTCAAGGTTTGTTGTTGTTGCATCCACATTATGTCCTCATCTAAGCAGGAGTCCGCCCTCCCTCCTCTCTGCTTAAATTTTAATTTTCCCAATCTGCAGATAAGCCTCTGTCTGCCTGGACATTATTTGCCCTCGCAATGTGTTCCTTGGTGGGCTGCTCGCTCTATATTTTGCGGAGCTGGGTGAAGTACACGTTTTGGTTTTAAATGGTTTTGTGTCTGATATAAGTTTGGAGTGCAGTTCTCTCTGTGTGTGTTGTGAGCTGCAGAGCTTTGTACTGATTCATTGCAATATCTGCAGATCTTACGGTAACTCCTTACCAATATGCCATGGCGCTCCACATGCAGAGACAGATTAATACATGTGCTGCAAATGGTGTATGAGCAAATTCGACAGTGGATGAGCCATGGAGTCTTGGCATGGGGGAAAGTGCCTGCAGGCTGTTCTACCATTTTTAAATTGGTTGTTGTTATGTACTGAAGTTCTCACCCTGGGCCAGCAGGGGGATACTGTAGAGTTTTCACTCAGGTCCACATATGCAAATAAGGGATTGAAAGTGACGTTCAGTGATTGGATAGTTACAGAAAGTGGTTACTGTTGCGTTGTAGTGGAGCTCTATATAAGCAGGCTGGCTGAACCCTTCAGTTCAGTTCAGTTCTATTCTGGCCTGTGAATAAACAAGAGCTGTTTGAAGAATCACTGTGTCGTCTGATATGTTCACCCACAACTTAACAGTTGTCCTCTCTCTCTTCCAGCTTAGTGTTTCTGTGTGCATTGGATTTCTTGCTGCGTGGACCCCCTACGCTATTGTTGCCATGTGGTCAGCGTTTGGCGACGCCAGCCAGGTGCCCGTCTTGGCCTTTGCCCTCTCTGCTGTGTTTGCCAAGTCTTCAGCAACCTACAACCCTCTGGTTTATCTGTTCTTCAAACCCAACTTCCAGAAGTTCCTTTCCAAGGACTTGTCCCTGTTGCAAGCTGTCTGTGCCGTCTTCTGCTGCAGCCGGCCAAGGGTTATCACCCTCCAGTCCTTCCACACCCGAGATGGCCGGGCTTCCATGAAGTTCTCCACTGCTTTTACCGACCACCGTGGATCCTGCAGGAACTGCACAGACACTTTTGAATGTTTCAGTAACTATCCCCGGTGCTACAGGCTCTCTCCAAAGTCGGACACGACCGCCAAGGCCAAGCCGCTGGCGATACTGGCAGACGGAACGACTTGCCGGCCAAGTCTGAAGAGAACCGTGCAGGTCATGGTGCTCGTGACGAGGAAGAAGACCGGGATGGGGACTAGGAGTGTGGCTGGGGATGTTCTGCCTTCAAATATTGTCAGAGATCTTATGTGAGCAAGGGTTCGAAGGCAGGGGGAGCCCCCTTTCTGCCTAGACCAATCAGGAATGTTTGGTTGCCATTTCAAAATCCATTTTCTTCTCCATATGTATAGTTGTTTCCAAAGTGTGCTTTGCAGGCTAGGAGATACTGCAAATCTTACACCAGCATTCCTCACCCCTCCATTGTTTCTTTAAACAGCTGCAATTTTGTGCCAACAATTTTGCACCTGTTTCCCGCCCCCCCAAAAAAAAGATCAATAATGCAGAGCCAAAAAAAATAAAAATCCTGCCTCTTTATAGGTTCCATTTGGCATTTGAGATGTCACAGTGCCACTATAGGCAACTCCCCACTTGCGCAAGATGTCGTTGTTCATAACTGTGCATGTGCACAACATCTCTTTGGACTCTGGGGAGGGTTTCCTCATTAGGCAGAGGCACAGTGGGGCTTTTGTTGAGGCTGCTCAGCTGACACGCAGCAGTTCAGCTGACCTCACACATCAGCTGTTAGGCGGGGAGGCTGAGCAGCCTCAACAAAGCCCCGCTGTCCCTCTGGCTCCTGTGGAGACCCTCCCTGGAGCCTGAAGAGGACATCTTCTTTGAGGTCTCAGGAGGGTCTCCTCACAAGCCGCAAGAACTCTCCAGGGGGCTCCCCACAACACACATTTCACTTATGCACACGGGGCCCCGGAACATAACCCCTGCGTAAGTGGGGAGTCACCTGTATTGATGTGAGGCATAAATCTGAGTTTTGGTTCCACACCTGTGCAGTCTGCCGCATGCTAACGTTCACTTGCACAGCTAACGTTCAGGTCAATCCAAGCGGTTGCTATTGGAGGCAGGTACAATTAACCGCTCGCATAATTGGACTGTAAGAGATTAATCCAATCGAGCTGCATCAGCTGCAGCTCAAATGCAGAGGGTCAGATCATCAGAGGTGTGCAAGGCCATGTGGACAGGTTGAACATCCGGTCAGCCATCCCATGCCTTCGGAACGGCAGGCGGGTGCAACAGCTCGTACAGCCATGTTGTTCATGTCTACAGTGGTGTCACCGTTAGGTTCTCCTCTGCACCACAGTTCTCCTTTTAGAAGTTCATCCTGATCCAGCTGCAGGTGCAGACACAGCCCGTACTCATCTAATTCCCTACAGCAGGGAACCTGAGGCCCTTCAGATGTTTTGGACTACAACTCCCATCATCCCCTGCCGGCACAGGGGCTGATGGGAGTTGTAGTCCAAAACATCTGAAGGGCCTCTAGTTGACGAAGACTGTCCTGCAACATCTTTCTCTCCCTCTCTCTCTCTGTTGTTACGCACACTTTCATGGTTAATTTTTATAAGAAAAACAACTGAAGGAACACAACTCTCTCTAAAGGCATTAGGGTGGGAAGCTAAGAAATCTGAGGTGCTATTCCAACCAACTTCTCACCCTGACTTCTGTGGTCTCCATTCAGTTGTGGAAACACACAGCGAAGGTGCTTCGTTTCCCTCTCTTGCATCTGAGGGGGAATGGCGATATCCCTCTACCTCACAGGAGAGGCTTGTTTAGTAGATGAAGCAACCTCATGTTTACAGTGCTTTGTACACGACAGCATTCAGTATTGCTTCATCTGATTTTCCGAGGCCATCAATACTGTAGAACGCAACAACCGCTAGTGGCCCAGAAATAAAGGCTCGTTCTACATGGAAGAATTATGACCAATGGATATAGTCCACGCCCAAACAAGGCATAGAAGATACTGGACTCCAAGGACACAGCATCCTTTCTGGCCGGACTGCAGTCTGGGTTTCACGACGAGCTCGCCCAGCGTTTTTGCCGTCGTTTTAACAATAAAAGAAGGCAGGACATTCCCAACAACTGAGGGGGCCAGAGGTGAGAAAAATCGTTTTCAATAACAAGGCCGTTTGCCCCCCCTCAGTGAGTCAATGAGAGCAATCCCGTCAATTTCAGCCTGGCACAAATGAACAAACCTAACCTCAAAGGAAAAGCACCACAGCTATCAAACTAGCTAGGACTCTTTTGGAAGCAGTCGTTGTGGCAAGAGACAAAGGCAAGAGACTGCTAACAACCTAGAATGTTCTCTCTGGCTAGCGCACGGCGATGCCCTGCTCCTCAGGCTCCATCTGGTGAAAAGGTACAGTTGGGCCAACAGAGATACGGTATTGAGAATCAGATTCTTTTTTTACAAATAAATAAATAAATGCAGAGCAGCTCTTTCAAAAACAACATTATGCTTTAAATAAGAGGGTGCACACAAGAAGAGCTGCAAGCCTCAACACTTCCCTTCCTTTGACAGGGGAAAAAGATGGGCTGTGTGGTCAGCAGAGTTGTTCCACATCTGCAGTGTGGATTAGCACCGACCCATGAAAATGAGCACAGCAATTCTGTCCATGGAAATAGAAAGGCATTCAGGCAATTTCACAGGAAGCAGCAGCTTTATTTATTTTTTATTGGTTTTACAATTTTTTTTAAACAATACAAACATATAAAAAGACATACAAACATGTATAATTTCATAACCTTTTTTTCATAAACCTCGTTTCTCAGACTCCCCCATACCTCCCCTTCCTGCATCCCAATGTCCAAAATTATTTCAGCAACTTCTAAATAATTTTATCAAACATATGTCTTCCTAATCTTTCCTTCAACCTAACCTTATATCGCTGTAACCTCCCTTTCTTTCTCAAAACCTCGGCATTTCAGCATTCATCAACTTTATAGTAGTTCTTAAGGTAGATTTTAAATTTCTTCCAGTCTTCTTCCGCCGTCTCTTTTCCCTGGTCGCGGATTCTGCCGGTCATCTCAGCCAGTGTCATATAGTCCATCACTTTCATCTGCCATTCTTCCAGAGTGGGTAGATCTTGTGTCTTCCAATATTTTGGGAAGCAGCAGCTTTAAGCCAATTCAGGCTATTTACCTGTTTGGCCACCCAAACTGGCCGCAGGTCTCTGAAGCAGAGGTTGAGGAGCCCTCGAGGTATTGATGGACTACAACTCCCATAATCCTCAGACCCTGGTGAAGCTGGCTGGGCTGATGGGAGTTGAATTGCGGCAGCATTTGGAGGACCACAGGTTCCCCATCCCAACCCTTGCGCTAGTGTTTCCAGGTCTTTCCTTCACCTGCTACCAGATCCTTTGAAATGGAGGTGCCAGGGAGTCAACTTAGGCCCTTCTGCATGCAAACCATGCATTCTGCTGTGGCCCCTATGATTTGGTATTGACCTCTGAGTTGACAGTGGAAAAGGTCAGAGTACATCTGGGACAAGACAATGCTTTCAACCCAGCTCAAGAGCAGTCTATGGACCCAGGCTACTGCCCCAAACCCAGTGCCCATGATCCTTCCCCATAACATTATTGCAAACTCAAATTTCGTGGTTTTTGTGTGTTTCCCCCCCCTTTTGCTACTCCGCCCCCAATTACCATGGTTGTAATAAGCCTCCTCTGCAGTTTTTGCACATCTCATTTCATCCTCGCCATCTCAAGATTACTTTGCAGTCAGCAATCCATCACATGTCCTGACATCTTTGCCGCAAGGTGGGTGGGCTTATTATCCTTCCCCATTTTGGGAAGGTGGGCGAGCAGAGTTTGCACAGGGAGATCCAGCAGTTTTCTCAGCATCGCTGCAATGAAGTCTGGGCCAGAGATGGGGGGGAAGGAAGCCAGAGCCTTCCAGGGGTCATTAGCCTGGGCTCGCCTCCCTGCCTCCCACCAGAACCAGAACCAGCACCCCGATGGCGAATGAGATGCTTGTTGCCACTGTGTGTCCTATCAATTGTCTGGTATCATTAGCAGCTGTGCTGCTCCACACGTGCAGCTTATCTGAGAGCCCTGGAGGGAGAATAAGGCACTTAGCGAAAGAAGCTGGGAAACAGTTTTGCTCCGTAGTGAGCCATAAGAGCAGAGTCTCTCCCACAGCCTAGGCGGCTGCCATACCACTTTACTCTATATTCCTTGCACAGGGTAGGATAAATTACCTGTCTTTCTGTATTCTATAATCTGATTCTCATCTCCTTCTGCTGGATTCCTTCTCTGGAGATACAGTCATTGCTATTCTCCATGTGAACTCCTGTAGAAGAAGGAGGAGGAATGTTGGAACTGTACCTTTTTTCGTGTCGACCACCAAACAAGATTTTGGGAGGCAGGTTGTCGGGGAGATACTTAGGCGATAAGCCCACAGTTTTGTCTCTCCAAGAGTCCTCTCTATTCCAGACAGGCTGGAGGAAAGACCTTGCTAATCGACCACTTCCACGAAGCTAGGAAAAACAAAGGAGAAACCAGGGCACCAGAGACGATGCATCACGCAAAAAGATTTGTGTCCAGACACCGGCAGAGAAGCCAGACGGGCTGCCAACTTGGGATGTCACAGCAAAGGTTATCAATCTGCCTTTTGCTCCATCAGACCGTTAGTCTACCAAGCCCAGCACTTGTCCACATTGACTGGTGGCAGCTCTTAAAGGTCTCAAGCAGGGATCACTCTCAGCCCTGTTGCAACCTGAGATCCTTATAAACCAGAGACACCAGGGATCGAACCTGGAACTTTCTGCATGCATAGCATGTTCTCTCCCACTGAACAACTGCCCTTTACAAAAACACACACAACAACAACAACCTGCCCTTGCTTCCACTTGATTAAGTTCATTGTGCTTATGCGGTGTTGAGTAAGGCTGAGAAGAGGAAATGGATATTCCTTTTTTGTAAAAGAAAAAGAAAAACAAACTATGCAGTGGGAGTCAGTCCAGGCCAAGAGAGAGAGAGAGACCCCAGACAATATCTGAAGTGCTTTCCTCTTGTTTAACTGGGGCACAGAGCAAGAGATCTGTAAGCACGTCACTGTTGGCAAGTAATCTCCTCTGCTTCATTGAAGCATTTCTCTACACAGGGGAGATAATGTCAGAAGAATAGCTACATCCAAGGAAGACAAATGAAGGGATACAAAGGGGAAAAACAAAAACCAACCACAAACCAGTGGCTTTCGCTATTGGGAACACGTCTACGAGACACATGAGACACACGTCAACCTAAGATGATGAGGATAGGAACCTCCTCTCTTGCCCTTTGTAGTGGAGGGGCACAGTTTGGAGCAACACCGCTCCTGTGGTTCCTCCATCTTGTCAATGTTTCAAAGCAAGGCCAGCTGAGGGCCAGCTATTTGTGCAATATATTATTGGGCATTTGCTAGCCGTTTCAGTTCTTAGCTAGGTTAATATGCTCTTGCACCCTCTTTGCAAAGCAAATATTTATGCAAATATGCAACTAGCTTATGCAAAAAAAGAAAAAAGGAGGGAAAGGAACACCCACAGAGTGATAACACTGGTGAAGCATCAAATGGACTGACAGGAAACATTTCCGAATTAGGGCATCAGGCCCTGTAAAAGAAACCGGGGTGAGCTGTCATCTGGTTGGCAACCAAGACAGGAAGTGGACACAGTCTTGCTTCCATGATACCACATGGGCAGTATAAATGCAATAGAGATTCCTTCTCTCAACTCCCTGCCTGCCTATTGTGGGGTCATGATTGGGGCTGAGTGTGATTGCAACCTAAGGGTAAACTGGGGCCTGCATGCATGCGGTTAAAATAAGACCAGTGGCTGGGGTTGCCAACTGTTCAGCCAGCCACTCTGCTCCATGCACTGCAAGGAGAACGACAAGTGACGTAAGCCTTATCTTCCATGCTGCGGATAACCTCATCTGCCGATTTCTGCTGCAGACCAAACTTGCTATTGGGGCAGACCAGTGAGCAATTTTTTTTCGCTGGATCAGTTGGCAACCCCAGTTCAAATGTAACCTGGATATGCTTGCTGCATGCAGCCCATCCAGCAATCGTTCAAGTAGAACGTGCGGCTCAGCCACCCCCAGAAGGTATCGGATGAAAGAACAAAAACTTTACCTAGCTTTGATTGCTTGATATTTTCCCCCTTCTGAGCTGTTCTTCCCATGGTATTTCTCGCGTGCTTTAGTCTCATTTAGGCTGAAAGAGGAAGACCAATAACGCAGACACTTCACGTATTTGTGCTGGCAAATTCATCGAATCCCAAGCTGCCATTTAGATGCTTTGTACCTGAAATTCCCTCGTGCCGTTTCCATTGGGTAAAGTGTTCTTCCTCGCTTGCTGTCCCTAAAAAGAAAAGAAAAAAGAAAAAAACCTAGCATGTAGCGTCGCTCTGAGTTGTCAGACAGTTTGCTGCACTTCGCTGCGGGAGCGTTGACACTCCTGCAGCGTTTGCAAAGCGACTGCTGCACGTGTTTCATGTACCAGCCCGTCGCTCAGAGGCTTGTAAAGCACTTTGGGATCCATCGAGATGGAAGGAGCTTCCTTTATATGTATACTTGTTACCCCTAATGCCGAGAAAATACTGGTCGTAGCTGTAGCAAGCATGGCAAAGCATGAGTCATGCAAAACGTGGCAGATGCCTTGGTCCACTGGTGGTTTCAGCTAAGCTGCTGTTGTAAACTAGCATGTTGTCTATGGTGTGAGGGGGAACAACAAACAAGAAACAGGATGGGACATCTGATCTGTCCTGGATTTCCAGGACTGCAATGCAAAAGGATGCGTCCAGATTTTGTGACAACAGGCTCACAGCCAGCATGAGCACGTGCAAATAAGCAAACAAGCCCAGATGATTCTGCAAAGTTGCATGCACACCAACAACTTTACCACCATAATGTGTCTTATTGGGGTCCGCAGAATAATCTGTGCAGAATAATTAGCTACTAGCTTGAGGGTACGGTGGAATAGAGTCCTGGCACAAAGGAAGCTAGCCCTCTGCATTAGAGTTGCCACCTAAATAGCCTGAAGCATGGAAATATGTCAGGCTATAGAAGGGTCACCAAAAGAAGACAGCAACCTTCTTGTGCAACCCAGAAATGCCCCTTGTGGCTTTAAATCCACTGCTGATTCAGGCAGTCAGGAAGGCTTGATGCTTCTTATCCACTGGTCTCCTGATCCTTTTGTGTAGCCTTCTCCTTTGTCTGCTGAAGCAAGTCGGGCACCAGGAGGACAGCAGCAGGGCAAGCAGGGCAGGAGAAAAACAGACAAAAAGATAGGGCAAAGTGAATGTGAGATGTCACAACTGTGCCGTGCCCTGATTTAGCAGGAGATTTAAAGGTCCTGGGCAATGACAGACTAGTGACCCCGTAACTCAGTGGGTGGTGCTACAGCATCTTTCTGCCTTCAGGTGCTTCTGTGAGGTTTACCCACAATGCGGTCCATGAGGGCAGCTTCCTAATCACAGGGCAGGAAATTTGTGGCTAGACAGAGAAGGTAACAAGATGTGAGACCCCAGATTATGGTTTGCTCATGACCCCTCTATTCTGTAACCTGGTGCTGGGTCCATGTGAACAAGTTTTAAGCGCACACGCAAATCTTTGCACAACTGGAACCTTAAACATCTAGCCAGGCAGCCTGTGTATTTTTAAGCACAGATCTCCAGCAGCAGCTGGCCCGGTTAGATGAGATGTTCTGGGCTTCAGACCTTATTGGTGCTATGCAGAGGCAAAACTCTTGAGATCAGGGTAGCTGGCAAACAAACTAGAACAACTTCCAACTGTTTGCGAGCCTATCTTTTTTACACCCTTTAAAAGCTGGAAATCCTACCCAAAACCTGAATCCCTCACTCCAGACTGACCACCCAGTGGCCACCACTGAACTACCAAGGGCTACAGCTGTGAATTCCACAGCACCACCCATCCCTGCCACATGGAAACAAAAGAAAACCACACCACCAACCCAAACCCTCTATTTCTCTGCTTAAGAACTTGATTGTTGTGCAGAAATTGTACTTCCCTGCCCTCCCTCCCCCCCCCCAAAAAAAATAAATTTGCTCGTGCAAAACTATTAAGCTGTGGTTCAATTAAGTGTGAGTTCTGTTGCTTGCTGCGCTCCACCTTCTGCCGAACTAATAGAACTGCAAATGCAAGTCCCCCCCCGGGGCACGAGAATATGGAAAGGTTTCAATCTCCTTGGTTAATGACACCGTATCAAGGAGAGGGGAGGACAGCTCATTTGTCAGGGGTACTGGGGACCAATACTGTGCTTTTAAGTTGGCAGACAAATCTGCCTTCTCCCAAAATTACTGCCTCCATCCCCAGTACGGGCCAAATTCTCATTCCAGCTGAACTGTGACTATTTTTCAGCCTCTCGGGCTTCTGAATACTAATGGAGAGGGGAGGGAAGCTGCTTAGGCGAGGGTTGTCAACTTTTTAACATGCCACCGTCCCTGTGCCTTTAACAGCTGCCTGAAACACAAAGCTGTTTACACATTACTAGCTTAAAACACAGCTGGGTTGTTCTATGTCTCAGTTTGGACTGAAGCTGGGTGGGGGTGGGGAGAAACGCATCAAAATACAGCATTTGAAAGGACAGGATGGATGCAGGATCAATACAGATTGTGGCTAATGCCGTGTGTACACACCAGCTTCCTGAACCAGAAGCAGGAGTGCATTGGATGTGGAGTAAATGGGAAGTTGTACACAGCCACTAACAGGAGATAATGTTCGTTCCCGAACTGTAAAAAAGTTGCACTGATTTTTGCACATCAAGGTGCTGTTAAATGGTACAAGAGCAGACCGAAGAGCTTTTTTTCTAGTCAGTTGGCAACCCTGCTATGATCAAGCCAGCTAGCAAAAAGTTTGCATATTTTTTACCCTGAGCTGCAGCAGGTGGGGAAGGAATGGGAAAGAGAAGTTGCTTCTCCCTTGTAGGGGACATGCTAAAGGTAAAGGGACCCCTGACCATTAGGTCCAGTAGTCACCGACTCTGGGGTTGTGACGCTCATCTCGCTTTATTGGCCGAGGGAGCCGGCGTACAGCTTCTGGGTCATGTGGCCAACATGACTAAGCCGCTTCTGGCAAATCAGAGCAGCACACAGAAACGCCGTTTACCTTCCCGCCGGAGCGGTACCTATTTATCTACTTGCACTTTGATGTGCTTTTGAACTGCTAGGTTGGCAGGAGCTGGGACCGAGCTCACCCCGTTGCGGGGATTCGAACTGCCAACCTTCTGATCAGCAAGTCCTAGGCTCTGTGGTTTAATCCACAGTGCCACCCGCGTCCATTACACAAACACTTCAGACCAACATATTCACAGTATTCCTACTTTGCCTCTCTGCATTTTACCATTCCTTCATGCAACCACAAAACTGTGATCCAGCACCAAGGCTAAGCCATGACACCCTACAAATGGCCCCACTGCTACGCCATCAATGGAAGCCTGATATGTAATAGGTGAAGCTCAGTGGTAAGACTTAAGATATCTCAGTCTGCATATCCTGGGACAATGTCTTCTCCTCAAGTATCCAAGGGGAAACTAGAACACCAAGCCATGAGATGTGGGATACTTCTGCACACTGCAAAATTGTCCCCAGGTCACATTTTCATGTCGGGTTAGGATGGTCAGATGCAAAGGAAGAAGAGTATAATGCTTTGGGATCCAAATGGTCATTTCCTTAAGAGGTTTGCATTTTTATAAGTACCGAAGCAATGCTTGCAAACAAGTAAAAATAAAATACAATAATAAAACTAGAAAAAAACATATTAAAAACAGATTTAACAATGTAATAGTGTTGGTGCTGCCCAAATGGCCAGGAAAACAATAATGTAGTTGCCAGAAAACCAAAATGTGAGCCTCCCTAAGGAGAACATGCCATAAACTAGAAAAAAAACATTATAGTGCAGTGTAAGTCTATGTCTCTGAATTATCAGCCTTGCCACTACGTATAGGACCCCTATATGTAGTTGTGCAGATGAGGGGATATCATGCTATTTTGCACCCCTGCAAGAATCCCATGAGTTTCTGAGCCACCAGCAGACAATGCTTCCACACTCAGCTTCCCCTGCCCGCCGTGTGATCAAGAGGACTGGAAACTTGGCCATGTGTGTTTATAAAAAAAAACCTCAGTTGCCCTCTTAGGGCACGGTCTTGCTTTTTCAGTTTCACAGTTCTCCCTCCCACCCCCAGTTGTTCACATCAGTGCAAGCTAATGGTTTGGATGGGGGACCATATGTTGGGATTCCTGTATTGCAGGCAGTTGCATTAGATCAGTGGTCAGCAAATTTTTCAGCAGGGGGCCAGTCCACTGTCCTTCAGACCTTGGGGGGGCAGACTATATTTTGAAGGGGGGGGGGATGAATGAATTCCTATGCCCCACAAATAACCCAGAGAAGCATTTTAAATAAAAGCACACATTCTACTCATGTAAAAACACCAGGCAGGCCCCACAAATAACCCAGAGATGCATTTTAAATAAAAGGACACATTCTACTCATGTAAAAACATGCTGATTCCCGGACCGTCCGCAGGCTGGATTGAGAAGGC
This sequence comes from Podarcis vaucheri, assembly GCF_965113315.1. Lineage (NCBI taxonomy): Eukaryota > Metazoa > Chordata > Lepidosauria > Squamata > Lacertidae > Podarcis > Podarcis vaucheri. The sequence continues at coordinate 87,604,360 of NC_138764.1, read as the reverse complement.
GATTGGGCTGCATCCGGCCCCTGGACCTTAGTTTGCCTACCCATGACTTGGGGCCCCTTCCAACTCTACAATTCTGTGGTTGCTGTGAGGTTTATTTTTGTTTGTGTGAACAGCAGAGGAAGCTGACAGTGCAGGGATGTCTTTCCCCTTTGCAAAGGTGGTTCACACATTTGCTAGAATTAGGAATGGCTCAATACAGACACTGATTGGAGTGAGGCTGCTTTGAGAAACAACACATCAAACAGTAGCATTCTGTAACAAAGTACAAGGTACATATGCACTTTTAGATAAGGTCATGTGAAAATGGACCAAAAACCCAGCACTGGATATGCACTGAGTGTACAGTAAATGAGAGAGCAGCGCAGGCTTTGACTGCGTGTCCCCATCTCTCTGGGAGCAGTTTAATTCTGCAGCACTTAGGAAATCCCTATACTTGGCTAATGCTGATTTCTGCACCATCAGCTCTCAGCAAAAGGCACAGGAGCAGTGTTTTGTTGTTGCTTCCGGCCGGTTGGCAACCCTGCTCACCCTTACATACCCATTTGAGGAAGAAGAGACATTCCTGGCAACATATTGCCCGGCTTGGCAAACGACTGCCTGAGCTGCAGCGCCCCTTTCAAAGCGATAATAAGATTTCCTCGGCTGCAGTAAAGTGAGAGTTTGGCAACGGCAGCCGCTCCATCGTGTCGCCTGCGTGTCAAAACGGTTGTGCAAATCAGCCCCCGCGGCCGCCTGGGACCCTCGCTCTGTCGCATGCGCTAAAAGCTCATCACATAACACGCAGAGCTGTGCGTCTCCTCTGCCATCTCTGCCGGCTCCCTGAACAGCGGCCGGCTGGGGTGTGTGGCCCTTCTGCAGCTGCTGGGCCATTGTAATTACCCTCGGTCAATGAGCCTTGCTAAAATGAACCCGCTTGAATACCAGGCAAGGGAGCAAACTCCTGAGCTGACAACTCCTGTTTGCTTTTGGGCAAGGCGCGAGCCGTTTTGCTGCTTTCTCCAGAATCAGCAAGCAGAACAGGCCATCTGCTCCGACAGACCTTAATAGGAGATCATCAGCGTCTCTCTTGCCCCTGGAGCCTCTGCGTACACTTGGCAGGGCTTTGGACGGCTTCGGCGCACGTCCCTTTCCCAAACGCTGGGAAGGAGACAGAGAAAGAAACGGTCCACGATCCTGAATCAAGAAGGGATAAAGCCCCCAAATTACCTGCACACTTATCTATGCTGAAAGTGAGGGCTCTGGGCTAGTACTTTTCCTAGCGGTTACACAGACTAGGGGATTTTGGCTTCTCTTTGGCAAGCAGCACCAGCCAGAGCCCCCTCATTTCTGCAACTATTAAAAGGTGCAGGATGCAGCCCCAGCCTCCTTTCCATCTGGCCAGCCTAATAAATCAAAGGCCCAGTAGTTCTGAAACCAGAGTCAAGATGCCAGCTTTCCCTTCCTCCGGCTGCCCCTCCAGCAGCAGTTTGAGCTGCAACAATTAGCAGGTGATTACATTTAGCAGGTGAGCATATTTAACTCCAAGCAAGTAAATGTTCGCTTGCTGATCTCTGTATTAACGCCAGCCCTCTCCTAAAAGTTGTGGCAGAGAGCAAGCCAGGTATATTATTTCTTGCCAGTTGGTTACCTCAGCATTGGGGTTGCCAATATGTCCCACTGTACAGAGGTCAGTCCTCTGTTTGAGGGGTCTAGACATGGAAGACTGGGGCTCAAATCCCCAGCCAGACACTGCGTTCATTGGGTGATGGCCAGTCAAGGCCTCTTGTCCTACCTTACCTCACAGTAGGGTTGCCACCCATCCCTAGAAAAGCAGGACCGTCCCATTTTTGGACAAAAGTGTCCTGTTTGGACTTCAAATGTGTTATGTACTGAGTTCAGTGGGATTCAGAATGCAGCAGTCTGATTGGTCCTAGAACAACAGGATCCAGAATGCAGCAGTCTGATTGGTCCATGGGAGCCACCCAATCCAGCTCCAGGTGGAAGTGAATCCACAACCTGATTCACCTACAGGCGAATCCTGGAATTGGCCAATCACGTGGGGCCCATTGTGTAAATAATATATATAAAGCAGACATCCTGGGGGAACTTCCATTCCTCCTCACCACTATGAGCTGAATAAAGAGCATGAAATCCACTCTAGACTCCGAGTATATTTCAAAATGGAATGCCTCCCCCCCCATTCGAGTTTGGCCAACCCAAAATAGCAGTTGTGTTGCTGTTGGTGCAACTGACCAGGAGCCTGGCCCAGCGCGAGTGACAATAGAGAGAAGTGGGAAGGAGCGACCTCCCTTCTCCCTCCTTCGCCCCCTCCTTCCTTTCCTCTTGCTGGTGCTCCTCCTCAACCACCACCCTTCAGTCTAGCAAGGTGCAGGTCCACCACTCCTTGGCCCCCTCCACCACCCCGACCTGCCCCCCACCCAGGCTTGAGTGTCTTCCAGCAGTGAGAGGCTGGAGCTGCGGCTCAAGTCTTCTGTGGGAACCATCTACCCATGGCTCCTGCCAGTCAAGGGGAAGAGCAGGGTCAGGCCAGGGTAGTGAGGGAGGGGGGAAGCAGAATGCGGGGAGGATTTGATGTCATGAGTGTGTGTGTGTGCCCCCCAATCGCCACCCCCTGACCCGTCCTGTACTTTGCCCATCGCACCCCTACCTCACAGGGATGTTGTGAAGATAAAATGGGGAACCGCTTACACCACTCAGAGTTCTTTGGAGGAAAGGTTGACTAGGTAAAGGTAAACGACCCTTGAATGGTTAAGTCCAGTCAAAGGCGACTATGGGGTTGCAGCGCTCATCTTGCTTTCAGGCCGAGAGAGCCAGCATTTGTCCACATACAGCTTTCTGGGTCATGTGGCCAGCATGACTAAACCGCTTCTGGTGCAACGGAAACACCGTGACGGAAGCCAGAGCGCACGGAAACGCTGTTTACCTTCCCGCCGCAGCAGTACCTATTTATCTACTTGCACCGGTGGGCTTTCGAATTGCTAGGTTGGCAAGAGCTGAGACAGAACAATGGGAGCTCACCCTGTCATGGGGATTTGGACTGCCAACCTTCCAGTCGGCAAGTCCAAGAGGCTCAGTGGTTTAGACCACAGCGCCACCCGCATCCCTAAAGGTATGATAATAACATAAATAAGAAGGGGAGTGAGAGCCTTGAATCTGCTTGTCAGTAGGGATAACCTAGACAGCAGACAGACCTGTCACACAGTCTTTCCCCAATATAATAAGGTGCACTGCTGTAATTGTGGTAAATATTTCTCAATTTGCACCTACACCCATGAATTGGAATATGCACATTTTATGCAGAGCTCTCTGTTGTCCTCTTTTTTGTGTGGGGCCCCAAGAGCCGCACACACGCTCCACAAGCTCTTTAAAGGGAGTGCGGCTCTTGGGGGAGCCTTCCGCTGCCCTCAAGAGGCTTCATGGGGCTATCCCATAAGCTAGGACAGCAAGCGGGATCACTGTGCAGCGATCCCACTTGATGTCCTGGCTTCTGCCTTTGCCGCACGCAGCCTCTCCCGGGCAGGGGGATAAAGGCTCCCCCTGCCCGGGAGAGGCTACGCACGGCTATCCCAGAAGCCAGGACAGCAAGAGGCTGTCTCAGAAGCCAGATCCCTCTTGCTGTTCTGGCTTCTGGGATTCAGAATATTTTTTTTTCTTGTTTTCCTCCTCCAAAAGCTAGGTGTGTCTTATGGTCTGGTGCGTCTTATAGAGCAAAAAATACAGTATATGGAATTAGTCCTCCATTACACTATTTGATTGCCCTTTGGAAGAGGGAGAAGAAGGAGGGATCTGGATACAGCCTTGGGCATCATCCGTGGAGGCTACTCTGTTAGGGCAAGTAGGGTGCTGCCCCACCAATGTTAGTCTACCCTTTTCCATGCCCCAACTGCCTGCCTTCTTCCTTACAACTGGTCAGGAAATGGTTCTGTCTGTCTGTCATTCATGCTGGTGCCAAATGCTGTCGGTCTCCTTGCCTTTTGCCCTACCAGTCCAGTGGGCACCAGCCATACCTGGGCACCATCCACATTTATTATTGTTTGCTAAAATGCTTGTTTTATGCTGGGTGCTGTGCCTGGATCAGTCCAGTGGCTCAGGGAAACGTGCAAGCAGCACACACAAGTTAAGGGATGTCCACAGACTCCCTGTATTTAAAAAAATGAGGCAAAAGGAGAGGGCAGTTGGAGGGTAGAGGAAAGTTTACAATAACCGGAAGAAAAGGAAGAAAGTAAATGTCATAGTTTTAAACATTTACTTAGGAGTTCAACTTAGGAGTTGAAAAAAAAAATATGTCAACTAGAATATTGACAGGGAAACACAGGGACCCTTTACTTTTCAGCATGGTGGAGTATTTTTGTAGGTTTTTCTGTTAAAAGTCCAGAAACTCTACTGCGGGGGGCAGGAGGAAGTTGGGGAGAGCATCTTAAGTCCTGAAATCAGCTTCCCAGGAGGCCTGCCAACTTCTATTAGCACTATTTGTTTGTATTAGCTTTACTCATCAGCCCAGCATGCAGAAATTTGGCAGCAGGAGCTTTCCTTGGCACAGAAGGAAACTCTGTGGCTGCTAAATTCTTGTCTGTGGAGTTGTTGATAAAGGCGCAGTAACAATGCCAGTGAAAAGTTGGCGATGCAACTATACGTGCCAGTCAGGCACAAGCATGGAGTCTCCGCTTACCTCTGGAAGAGGCTGCAAGGTGGCGCCGGGCCTCCTGCCCTGCTCCCTTAGAAGAGTCACTTTTCCTCCCCCCACCCACCGCCTCCCCTCCTGCTTGCTTGTGGTGCTCTGCAAATTTCTCAATCCCAGAGCAGGGATGTGGGGTTATTGGTCTGCAGTCTGGAGAGTGCCCCTGTGGAGCAGTCTTGGAAACAACAGGAGGAGTTGGAGTGGGCAGAAGAAGCCGCCTTGTCCGTCAGCAACCCAACTGCAAACCCATTAGCCCCACAGCAGGGTTCAGGGGCCTGTAGTGAGCCCGATCTTGTTGGACTACAAGTCCCATCGTCCATGGCTGTCGGCCGAGCTGGCTCAGCATCATGGGATCTGGAGTCCAACAACAACTGAAGAGCCTCGGGTTCTCCACTGAGATGGGCCAGGAGGTACCCCTGCATTCTGGTATGAGTTTGCATGCACGACCACATTTTATCCCAACAAGTGTGGGGCACTCCTAGGGGTTTCCTCCCCACTTTCGCCAACAGAGATCCTACACTTTTAACAACTACAGAACAGCCAGGACTTACAAGTGCAGTGTTGCCCTGAAGGAGGCAGTCCACTGAGGAGAAATCTACACCTGTTGGATTTCTACCTGTTGCGCAGCAGTTAATTGCACAAGGCTTTGGAGCGGAGGCTACTCCTCTGGAAACCTATGCGCTCCGGTGCTCGTGGACGACATTAGCAATCTTCACACATCTTTCCTGGTCTGGCTTCTTCCTCTCTTCCATTACGGGCGCCTGGCCCTGCATCCTTTCTCTTCCACCCCAGCCCAAGTCACAAAAACTCATCTCCCCAAAACGTGGTGTCACTTTGGATTGTATTAGTCTACAGGGCAAACTTTCCACGGCAGAGGAAGCAATTGATCTGGTCCTCCAGCCGTCTCAGACAGATGCAGACCAAGTAACGGGAAGCCTCATTCCTGGGCCTGGAGAAAGAGAGGCCATAAATGGCCTGAGTGTATTAAAGAGGCTCATTTTATGATAGACAAGGCAATCAATTTGCAGCCATAATGGGCGCAGTGATGCCTCAGCCCATCAGGTGTCGCACAGAAGATGGGGGTTCTTTGTCTTCTCATTTTAGCAGCTCCCTTCTTATAGCTTATTGAGGTGGAGTGAGGGAGGGATCCGGTTGTAAAGTCCCTGTGGCTGAAATTTATAATCCCAAACAGTAATTTCCACTCTGCTGCTGCTCAGTTTGCCCTGGGCTAGGGATCTTAAGCTGTTGTGCAGTCCCAGAACTGAGGTAGAACTTTGTTCTCAGTCCAGGCAGAGTTGCTCTTTCCAAGGGCAAGTTGTGAAAATTTGGCAACCCCTCTTACCAAACTCCTCCCCTTGCACCTCCTGTACCCCCATCCCGTTTTCCTTGTTCTGTGCTTCAGATGTTCAAAACATACACACTTCCAATCAATCTAGGTGTGCATTTGCAATTCTCCTGCCCAACGTCTTTTTTATTAGGACAATTTTAAATCATGCATATGTGGTGTTAAATAATGAACCGGTGTCGGTACAATTATTCCTGCGGATGGTGGTGGAGTGTGGCTATGCATATTTCAAATGTGTGGCCTTTGGAGCAAGCTGGCTTTCCTCGTGGTTTAACTGCAGGTGTCAAGTTAATCTGCAGAGATCAACTTAGAATTCTGCGGCCATCACCAGTCCTGTGGGTTTTAAGAACCATTTCGCACATTAAGTGCCACCAGGTCCACCCTCAGGAGTGAGCTGTGGGCCAAAATCCCGATTCAAAGAAAAGTATGTGCCTGTTTCACTCCCCATTTACAGATGTGGAAAGTTTCTCAAACTGCCACTGTAAAAGCAAAATATATATTACTAGAAAGCTGCAGTGGCTGTCCACTGAGGGATGCTTGCTGAGCAGAAAAACAAAATGTTTGCAGCTTGACATGCAAACGTCAGCAGTGTTTGGTTTGTTTGTTTACAGCCCTGAGATCAACATTATTATCTCCTAATTGTCACATGACCTGGGAACCCTGCAGAACTTAGCTGGCAAGAAGGGTAGCTAGCATAAGTCAAATTCCTCTTGAATTAAGTTGGTGCCTCTTGAATTAAATTAGGGTTGCCAGACCTCCAAGTCTGACCTGAAGTCCTCAGGTTTGCCTGACCTCTTCCAGGTGGCAGGTAGAGGGCTTGAATGTCCAGGTGGGTGAGAGTTGCTTTAATAATAATAATAAAACATTATTATTATTAAGAAGACTGCATGCAGGAGCTGGCTGCAAATCATAGCACAGGCACTTGGGAGATCTGCCCTCCTCCTTTCCTAATTAACCTCTGTTTCCAAGGTCTGCCTCAAGGCATCGCAGGGTACTGTCCCTAGGTCTCAGATTTTGGCCCTGAAAACTCAGATACACTGAAAATTTTGAACCAAAGAACAATCTTAGAATTCTAACAGCAGCAGTTATTGATGACACAGATGATTTAGGAAATACTTATTAAGATGTGTAAAAGCAGAGTCAATCACCCATCTCCTACTACCCTCCTGAGAAAAACCCCACCCCACCCTCCAGCTATACATAAGGGTTCAGTGTACTGTATCTGAAGAAGTGTGCATGCACACGAAAGCTCATACCAAGAACACACTTACCGTATTTTTCACCCTATAAGACGCACCAGGCCATAAGACGCACCTAGTTTTTGAAGGAGGAAACAAGGAAAAAATATTCTGAATCTTAGAAGGCAGAACAACAAGATGGATCGCTACGCAGTGAAAGCAGCGATCCCTCTTGCTGTTCTGGCTTCTGGAATAGCTGCCCCAGCCTGAATTCGCTCCATAAGATGCACACACATTTCCCCTTACTTTTATAGGAGGGAAAAGGTGAGTCTTATAGAGCAAAAAATATGGTAGTTGGTCTCTAAGGTGCTACTGGACAATTTTTTTATTTTTATATATACCGTATTTTTTGCTCTATAAGAGATTCAGAATATTTTTTTTTCTTGATTTCCTCCTCCAAAAAGTAGGTGCGTCTTGTGGTCTGGCATGTCTTATAGAGCAAAAAATACGGTATATTTCTACTGCGTAAGACCAACAAGGCTACCCACCTAAATCAGTCGGAAGTTTGGTTATAAAGGAATGCTTTCACCTAAAGGTGTATAATGAATGGTGGAGACATATTTTAGCAGAGCTATTTTTCTAGAAAAAGAGTTGCCGGAAGTTCACCATGAACTTCTCCCTTGTCCTCTTAGAATGGCAATGGCGCACACCTGAGCTGAGCTCCAGTGAGCTCTGACTGAAATAAAGCCTTGGATTTTAGTATCCAAAAGTGGTAATTGACAGAGCTGCAAGCTACCTAAACACACAGGCAATTGTGCCAGGGAGCCAGATGCAGCTGCAAGATATCCAAGACAGAAACAGCCGAACAGACGCAGTTGAGCTGTGGCAGAAGATAACAGGCGTACAAGATTCTAATTACACAGCAGAAATGGGGAACGCGCCCTGGGGAGCGGGGGGGGGGTGCAGAGAGAGCATCTTCACTCCTCCCACCCCTCCAGCTTGTTCAGTTCTACATCTTCTTTTCAAGACTTGTGGGGTAAGTGAGCTGGACCAAAAAGACAAGACTTCAAATCTCCACTCAGCCCTGAAGCTCCCTGGATGGTCTTGGGCAAATCACTCTTGCTGAGCCTAGTCTACCTCGCAATGCTGTGATGAGGATAAATTGGGCAGCAGGGAACCTAACTAACAGCAATGGGTACAGAACAAGCCCCTCTCTCCCCAGATTGAGGCTGAAATGCTATGTACATTGCTTGAGTGTAAGCATCATTGAATGCTGTAAGACTTAAAGGTAAAGGTAAAGGGACCCCTGACCATTAGGTCCAGCCGTGACCAACTCTGGGGTTGTGGCGCTCATCTCGCTTTATTGGCTGAGGGAGCCGGCGCACAGCTTCTGGGTCATGTGGCCAGCATGACTAAGCAGCTTCTGGCGAACCAGAGCAGCGCACAGAAACGCCATTTACCTTCCCGCCAGAGCGGTACCTATTTATCTACTTTGACGTGCTTTCAAACTGCTAGGTTGGCAGGAGCTGGGACCAAGCAACGGGAGCTCACCCCGCCGCAGGGATTCGAACCACCGACCTTCTGATCGGCAAGTCCTAGGCTCTGTGGTTTAGACCACAGCGCCACCTGCGTCCCTTTTGCTGTAAGACTTACTGCTGAGTAAATACACACAGGATTTAGGTTTGTAGTTTTGTCCTATATAGCAAATAGGAGGTTCTTCGTCTTCTTTTAAATGAAGGCTAAGACTCTAGGCCCTTCTGCTGGTGTTGCAAAACATGCCCCTTCAAATTCACTGCCCTGGGAAATTGCCCCATTTGCCCTCTCATAAATATATTTCTAGGGGACGCTGGTAGCGCTGTGGTCTAAACCACAGAGCCTAAGGCTTGCGAATCAGAAGGTTGGCGGTTCGAATCCCCACAATGGGGTGAGCTCCCATTGCTTGGTCCCCGCTCCTGCCAACCTAGCAGTTTGTTGTTGTTTTTTTAATCATATTTTTATTTGCTTTTTTCCAGGTATCGAATTCAAATATAACATCATCAATAGCACAACAAAAGCATTTTTACAGAAAGAAAAGAAAGAAGTTAGAAAAGAAAATATTCATCTTTCCAAAACATTTTTTCATCATCTACTGGACTTCCCCGCATCTTCCACCCCCTGCATTCATTACAATAAAATAACAGCAAATTATCCCCTTGTTTCATGCGTTTTTTGTACTTTCAATTATTTATACTTTAGGTTTAGAATATTTATTGTTACATTACTTTTTATATTTCCATCAATCCTAAAAAGATTTTACTCTAAACTTTAGTCTTTTCATAATTGTAACTTGATTTCCTTCATTTTCAAATTTATTTGCTAAAGCTGATTCTTCGAAAAAACTTAGCAAATTCTCAGCATTCATACAACTTATAATGTTTTTGTAAATAGTCCTTAAATTTCTTCCAGTCCTCTTCTATTGTTTCTTCACCCAGATCTCGGATTCTGCCAGTCATTTCAGCCAATTCCATGTAGTCCATCAGTTGCGTATGCCACTCTTCCAGCGTGGGTAACTCCTGTGATTTCCAGTGTTTGGCAATGAGAATCCTCGCTGCTGTAGTTGCATATAGAAAAAAGGTTCTATCCTTCTTTATCACTCTCTGGCCGACTATGCCCAGGAGGAAGGCCTCTGGTTTCTTGTGAAAGGTATATTTAAATACCTTTTTTAATTCGTTATAAATCATTTCCCAGAAGGCCTTCACCCTCGGGCATGTCCACCAGAGGTGAAAGAACGTTCCTTCAGCTTCCTTACATTTCCAACATTTATTATCAGACAAGTGGTATATCTTTGCAAGTTTGACTGGGGTCATGTACCACCTATATATCATTTTCATAATGTTTTCTTTTAAGGCACTACATGCCGTGAACTTTAAGCCGGTGGTCCATAACCTTTCCCAGTCTTCAGACATAATGTTGTGCCCAATGTCTTGAGCCCATTTTATCATGGCTGATTTAACTGTCTCATCCTGTGTGTTCCATTTAAGCAGCAAGTTATACATTCTAGAAAGCACTTTAGCCTTTGGTTCAAGTAATTCTGTCTCTAGTTTCGATTTCTCCACCTGGAAACCAACTTTTTTATCCTTTTTAAAAATCTCTTGAATTTGGGCATAATGTAACCAGTCTCGTACCTTGTCTTTTAGTTTGTCCAAACTCTGCAATCTCCAGTTATCTCCAATTTTTTCTATTATTTCGCAGTATTTTGCCCAGCCACCCTCCATATTAAGTCTTTTTGTGGCCTTTGCCTCTATTGGTGAAAGCCACCTCGGTGTTTTATTTTCGAGCAAATCCTTGTATTTAGTCCAGACAATAAATAAGGCTCTCCTGACAATATGGTTCTTAAACAATTTATGAACCTTTACCTTGTCGTACCACAGATATGCATGCCATCCAAAAGCATTGTTAAACCCTTCCAGATCTAGGACATCAGTGTTTTCTAATAAAAACCAATCTTTCAACCAGCAGAAAGATGCAGCTTCATAATATAACCTTAAGTCCGGCAGGGCAAATCCCCCTCTTTCTTTCGCATCTGTTAATATTTTAAATTTTATCCTAGGTTTTATGCCCTGCCAGACAAACTTCGAGATATCCTTCTGCCACTTTCCAAAACATTCCACTCTGTCCACAATCTGTAGGGTTTGAAACAGAAACAACATCCTTGGCAATACATTTATCTTTACAGCTGCTATTCTTCCCAACAAGGAAAGTTTTAGTCTTGACCAAATTTCTAAATCTTTTTTGACTCCTGTCCAGCATTTCTCATAATTGTCTTTAAATAAGTTCAAGTTTTTACCAGACAAATTGACCCCCAGGTATTTCACCTTTTTAACCACATTTAACTCCGTTTCTTTCTGAAACCCCTCTATTTCTGAAGGTGTCAAGTTTTTCCCCAAAACCTTAGTTTTTTGTTTGTTCAGCTTAAATCCCGCCACCCGACCAAACTCATTAATTAGTTCTAAAGCTCTTTTTGTACTAGATTCTGGCTCCTGTAATGTTAAAACCAAATCATCCGCAAAAGCTTTCAATTTATATTGTTTCGCTCCGACCTGTATTCCTTCCACCAACTGGTCCTTCCTAATCAAGTTGAGCAGGACCTTCAGGACTGAAATAAATAAAAGGGGGGATAAGGGGCACCCCTGTCGTGTCCCTTTTTCAATCTTAAACTCTTCTGTCACCACATTGTTCACCAACCTAGCAGTTTGAAAGCACGTCAAAGTGCAAGTAGATAAATAGGTACCGCTCCGGTGGAAAGGTAAACAGCATTTCCATGCGCTGCTCTGGTTCGCCAGAAGCGGCTTAGTCCTGCTGGCCACATGACCCGGAAGCTGTATGCCGGCTCCCTCGGCCAATAAAGCGAGATGAGCGCCGCAACCCCAGAGTCATCCGCGACTGGATCTAACGGTCAGGGGTCCCTTTACCTTTACCTTAAATATATTTCTGGATGTGCATCTAAGGCATGGGGGGGGAGCACTGAAACACCCCCATTGATCTCAGTGATTGAGCTGCAATATGTGATAGAAATATGTGTCTTCTCAATAGGGCCGGGCAAATCTTTCAACTTTGGTTTCTCATTTTCCCAGTCTTAATTAGGTTCAGTTTTCTTGCAGTTTTCTCTTTAAGTCACCAGTGAATTTCTCCTATTTCTCCATGCCATTTTCTCCATGCCTCTTTATGCACACTTTACGCTAGTATATGGAATATTGCAAAAAATTATTTGGCCGAAGAAACGCATTGCCAAATTCAGAGAAGCGCAAGTTTAGAAGAAGGGTGGCTGTGTTTTGGTTCACATATTGTTTTGGAAAGGCGAAACTGGAGGGGTTTGCCTTTTGGAATTGAATCTCTCCCCCCCCCGTACCTGTTATCTTTGGGGTCATGCCCCTCCTCTTTTTTGCCAAGATGTACTTTCTTGGGCTCCATGATCACTGCAGATGGTGACAGCAGCCACAAAATTAAAAAACTCCTGCTTCTTGGGAGAAAAGCAATGACAAACCTAGACAGCATCTTAAAAAGCAGAGACATTGTCACCTTGCCAACAAAGGTCTGTATAGTTAAAGCTATCGTTTTCCCAGTAGTGATGTATGAAAGTGAGAGCTGGACCATAAAGAAGGCTGATCCCCAAAGAATTGATGCTTTTGAATTATGGTGCTGGAGGAGACTCTTGAGAGTCCCATGGACTGCAAGAAGATCAAACCTATCCATTCTGAAGGAAATCAGCCCTGAGTGCTCACTGGAAGGACAGATCCTGAGGCTGAGACTCCAATACTTTGGCCACCTCATGAGAAGAGAAGACTCCCTGGAAAAGACCCTGATGTTGGGAAAGATGGAGGGCACAAGGAGAAGGGGACGACAGAGGACGAGGTGGTTGGACAGTGTTCTTGAAGCTACCAGCATGAGTTTGACCAAACTGCGGGAGGCAGTGGAAGACAGGAGTGCCTGGCATGCTCTGGTCCATGGGATCACGAAGAGTCGGACACGACTAAACGACTAAACAACAACAACAAGGTGTTACCCTATAAACCGTTGCTCATGCTACTTCTGCAGGGGCCGCTTGAAAAGCTGGCAACCCTTGCTGCGAGATCAAGCCTGAAAGTGTGCTTTACCTTGAGGTGCTGAGAAGGTGACCTTGAGCCTTCTAGACTCCCTAGCAGTAAAAGAAGATCTTTTCCCCATCCCTCTGAATTTCCACTAAAAGCCTTCTTTATTTGATCCAGACAGAGAGTGCACGCTGTCAGCTAACCCCTCTGTCATCACAAACAGCATTTTGAACAGATTCGGAGGGTTTCGTGCTCAGCTGCACAAGGCACGTTAGAAAAGCTCTCCCAAAGACAATTCACGCGGTAGGTTTAACCTTCCTAGAAGTCTCTTCCCTGCCTATCTTTTTAGCTCTGGTGACACCGATAAATGCATGAGGCTCCCTCGGGAGGCTTAGATGCCAAAGTCTCTCCTCCCTGGCTGCTTTTCGTCACTCCATCCATATCACTGAACCACAGCCCAACTGGGGAGCCGATTGTGTTCCACCATGACTCCTGTATTTTATACATTTTTAAAGAGCTGTAGCCTTAAATAAATGGCGGAGAAGGTCAGGGAGGTGCTGTGTCTGGCGAGCGAACATCATGGCTAGACAGCCAGTCTGGGCAAGAGGGCGCCCTGATTTAGAATCATGGAATCGTAGAGTTGGAAGGGACCTTGAGAGTCATCTAGTCCAACCCTCTGCAATAAAGGAATCCTGTCCACAGCCATCCCTGGGTGGGCTCAGCGCCCTTACGTGTGCCAGGACCTACCAAAGATGCTCTTCCATTTTTCATTGTTTTATTAAGCGTGTTTTTCTTCATGGAGAGCATGGGTTGCAGTGGGGTTAACCAGACACCCCCTGTTGCTGGGCAAGTTGGTTTGGTTGGCCCACTGTGTGATTGGACTCCTTGGGTTGCTGGGGAGAGTGTGATGTTGCTAATATAGATTGACAGCCTTGGTTGATATATATTCCCTGCTCGCAGCATTGACCACCCTCCCTTAATTTTAGGGAGTCTGTTGCGTTTGGCCTTGTTATGCCTGTCATGGGGTCGCTTGCTTTCGGGGCAGGGGCCTGGTAGGAATTTTGTCCATTTGGCTGGGGCCATTTGGTTTTTGCCTACTGCGTAGCAAATCATCACAACTTGTAAGGTTGCGGTTAGGCATTGGATTTTTTAGAAAAATGGGTTGGTGGAGGGGTATGGATTGGCTGTGCCTACCCCTACAATGTTGTTGCTGCAAGGGTATTCCATTAAAGGAATCTGGGGACTCACCATGCTTTTGTCCGCACCCCTGTAAAGGGGGATAGGGCCATGCAAGAGCCCCTGGAAGCATTTGGGGAGACGTAAGGGTCTGGCACCCAGTTCCATTTACTCCCCATAAAATGTTTTCCCTTACTGACTTTGCAGGATTGCAGATGTCAGTTCTGTCCCTGGGTGGGGACAGATAGTTGTAACCAATGCCTAAGCAACCACTCACTTTGTTTGTATTTTAATAAAGTTGTGGCCAAAATTATGCCAAAAACCTTAAACAAAAATTATGGTGTGAATTTATTTAGGGGTGGCTTGGGGACCTCGACACACAAATCAATCTATCAGCTGTGAAGCCAACCTCTCCTGAGCCCTTTTCATGCCTCTTTGGGTTCTGGCAGACAAGGGGGATGGGAGCTTGTCACAGCAGGAGGGGGAGACACCCATGGCTTCTGCCTGATCCTGGACTTCTCTGCCACAGACTCTCCCAGCTCACTAAGTCCTATTACGTCTTCAGTGGCCACTCTTGTCTCGCCATCATTCCCCAGGCTCTGAGCCTTCTTCCCTTGGGGGGGGGGGGTCCCCCAACTGCTTCCTCCCTCCCTCTGCATCCAACCAGTCCATGATGGGTAGGATGAGGAGTCCAAACTTTAAATGTGCTTCTTGCAGCCTGGGACCTGTACCAAAAGTCCAATGCACACCCGGGATCAGTGTGAGGATATTTGTTTACCATGAAGCAGCAGGAAAGTATGGGGCAGGTTCGGGGAGGAAATGTGTGTGTTTTTAATCTTTCTCATGGGGTTCACATAGGTATATATTTAGACAGACGCGAAGAGACACACACCTTCCTTCTGCGTCACTGGTGGGTGAGCGATTAGCAAACTCTTTGTTAATTCTAATTGCTTTCTTATCAAGCATTTGTACTGCTTATCTCCCAAACATCTTCATTTGAAGCTTATCTTACGCTGCATAGCAAGCCACTTACTAATTTGGTTCTTTGCTATACCAAGGAAAATGCCCACTGCCCATTGCTTGATGGCTTGGCATGTCCAGGGTATTAAAAGAACTCCCCCCCCCCCGGTGGATTTTATTTTATTCATATAACTTTTTCTATCCCTTGCCTTTCTCTGCTCTCATGGTCTGCTCAGGGTGAGGCTGGTTTGGGATTACCTCCTTCTGCTGTCCCAATTCACTTCCTTTGATGGTGCCAAGGGGAAGGAGAGGGTGGGATCATCTCAAGGGTACCCCCTCAGGTTTGTAGAAGCACAAAATATTGTTACAGTTGGGTGCCACCCATTCTCACTGCTGAGCAGTAGCAAGAGTCCATGGGGCTCCAGATACTCAGAATCTGTGTTCCTTTGGAGAACTGAGACACAACAGAGACTGTCATAGCTTTAAGAAATATGGCTTATTCACCCATTTACACCTTCAATCTGCACGGAGGGAGTCCATCTCTTACAACGTCCCCCACAGCAGTGCAGACAGCCTTCAGACAGCCTGCCCAAGATGGATCCCGGTCTTTTCACTCCCTCCTTCTTCCCAGAACACCTTGCTCAAAAATTCTCATTCAATTCAAACACACACCCCATCACCTTGGCAACATCTGTCTTCCCAGGCCAAAGGATCCCTCTCAGATGGTCCATTGACATACTTTGTCATGTTAACAGATTTGCTCTTCGCGAGGCCAGCCAGGCTGATTTGCATTAAGTCAGCCCAGGGATTCCTTGTCTGACGCAGCTCTGCAGTTTGTACTTTCATACATATCCCAATTAACCAAAATCCTACCATTTACAGTGGTACCTCGGGTTAAGTACTTAATTCGTTCCGGAGGTCTGTTCTTAACCTGAAACTGTTCTTAATCTGAGGTACCACTTTAGCTAATGGGCCCTCCCGCTGCCACTGCACGATTTCTGTTCTCATCCTGAAGCAAAGTTCTTAACCCGAGGTAATATTTCTGAGTTAGCAGAGTCTGTAACCTGAAGCGTCTGTAACCTGAAGCATATGTAACCCGAGGTACCACTGTACTTAATTCGTTCCGGAGGTCCGTTCTTAACCTGAAACTGTTCTTAACCTGAAGCACCACTTTAGCTAATGGGGCCTCCCGCTGCCGTCACACCGCCGGAGTACGATTTTGTTCTCATCCCGAAGCAAAGTTCTTAACCCAAGGTACTATTTCTGGGATAGCAGAGTCTGTAACCTGAAGCGTCTGTAACCTGAAGCATATGTAACCTGAAGTACCACTGTATTAATTTCTAGGGTTTAGGGGGTCCCCCAAAACCTATAACAATATATTTAAGAGGAGAAAAGCCTAAGGTGACTTAGGCCATCGTTTGATTTCCAGCACTGCAAATCATTCTTTCTTACATCCAGTATTGATACAAGCCTCCCTCCCCATTCCTCTTCTGAGTGCCAGCTTCCATTCGGCACTCTTCACTCCTGGCAAAGGTTTGTTCCCCCACCCCTTCGTTTTCTGAAGACTTTTAACTTCCTTGCTCTCGACTGCCTGCTTCACTTTGACTGGCAAGCCAGAAAAGCCCAGAAAGGTGTCAAAGCCTTGCAGAGAGCTGTCGCATGAGCTTCGAGAGCTCTTGAAGAGCAATTCAAAGCAATTGCCTCTGCTGGGCTCCACTGCTGCCCATCACCTGGAACGCAGCCTTGGAGGCAGGCAGGTGGCGGATAAAAATCAGACCGCTGGATTTCAACGGCAAGAATGTTCCTTCCAGAATTGCTTTGCCATCTAGGTTTGTTTTTTTTCCTAACTGCAGTTGCTGCCGATGAGCAGCTGAAACTCTTCATCGGTGGCACCTATCTGCTCCCTGTCTTCCAACATATGCTCCTCTTCTGTTGCACAACTAGAGGCAGGAAAATCTGGGAAATGGGATTGATACCTTGGTGGCTGGAACTGCCAGCGAATTCAGGCAAGAATGCCTTCCTTGAGCCTTGAGAAAGAGAAGAGAGCTGTCATTCTCAGATCTGAGACTGAATTTCTCTCCCCCCCTTCCTCCCCAAGGAACCTGGGGAAGCGAGCAGACATCCTGTTAAGAAACAACAGCAAAGCAAAGGTGTTGTAAAACAATTTGAATTGAAGGCTGTTAAAATTAAAAACATTTATAAAAGCAATTGCAATTAAAAACAGTGTTCCATCAATGATCTCAAGGATCTGTTCCTTTCAGACACTAAATAATAATAATAATAATAATAATAATAATAATAATAATAATAATAATAATAATAATAATAATATCAACATCATTATCTTTTATTCCCCTTCCTTCCCTCCCCCTCCCCTTTTTATGAAGATTACCCACTTTGGGATTCCACAGCTAATTCTCCCCTGGTCTTCTCGCTGGCCCAAATAGGACTAATTTAGCCAGCTAGCCCTGGTGATCATCTAATGTTTATTGGATGGATTTTCCCCCTAAATTGATTTTGAATTCTGAATTTATTGTTATTCACATTTTATACTGTATTTTATGCTGTTTTTGTTGCATCAGTTAAGTGTTTAAAATTTGTTGTTTTCTGAACCGGGAAGGGCAGGGTATAAATAAATTATTATTATTATTATTATTATTATTATTATTATTATTATTATTATTATTTCATTCTTTTTCCCCAGCCACTCTGGGCAGCTTCCAGCACATATAAAAGCATAATAAAAAGTCAAACTTTGAAAACTTCCTGATACAGGGCTGCCTTCAGATGTCTTCTAAAAGTCGTGTAGTTCTTTATCTCCTTGACATCTGATGGGGCGCCACTACCAAGAAGGCCGTCTGCCTGGTTCCCTGTAGCTTCACTTCTCACAGTGAGGGAACCGCCAGAAGGCCCTCGGAGCTGGATCTCAGTGTCGGGACTGAACAACTGGGGTGAAGACTCTGCTTCAGGTATATTGGCCTGGGCAGACAGAGACGTTTTCAAATTCCTCCTGAAAGTTAATAGTGTTGGGGACAGGTGCAACTCACTAGGGAGGGCATTATGGGAGAGAATCTTAGATGGCATTACCTCACTTCAAAATGTGGTCAGTCGGCCAAGCTATGCTTGGGGGCCCTTTTGCTCATTCTGCTGAACCAGGACCCTGGATGTCTGCCCTAAACTCCCAACTTGATGGCACCACTGGACATTCATGTAATGAGAACAAGGATGCAGGCTCCTGTGCCTTTGATAATGGACTGCAAAGCTGAAATTCAACCACAAAAGCTTTCCCCCAGCATAAAACATGCAGAGATTGAGAACGTTTTACCTGTTGAAATTCTGCTTTTCCCTCTGCCAAGGCAGCGGGAGCTCTGGCAGAGGGAAAAGCTTATGACTTTATTGAGAAACAAAAAAGGAGCGTATATATTCTTCCCACTGCTTTTTTGAAGCTCACAAGCTTATCTACGTAACTAGGAAGCTTATCTAACACACACAGGAATGTGTCACTGTCATCCAAAGGGAGGGAACCATCGCTCAATGACCAGCAGAAGGTCACAGGGAGAGACATGCGGAGGCCTAAGGTGGGTCAAAAGGAACGCAGGTGGTGCTGTGGTCTAAACCACAGAGCCTAGGGCTTCTGATTAGAAGGTTGGCAGTTTGAATCCCTGTGACGGGGTGAGTTCCCATTGCTCAGTCCCTGCTCCTGCCAATCTAGCAGTTCGAAAGCACGTCAAAGTGCAAGTAGATAAATAGGTACTGCTCTGGCGGGAAGGTAAACGGCGTTTCCATGCGCTGCTCTGGTTCGCCAGAAGCGGCTTAGTCATGCTGGCCACATGACCTGGAAGCTGTCTGCAGACAAACGCCAGCTCCCTCGGCCAATAAAGCGAGATGAGCGTGCAACCTCAGAGTCGTCCGCAACTGGACCTAACAGCCAGGGGTACCTTTACCTTTAAGGTGGGTCAAGGATAGGCCGCCCCATAGCATCACCCGCAAAATATGATAGAAAGGACAATGCAAGTAGAAATAAGACACTTTTACATTTGCATGCGGGGATGCGGGTGGCGCTGTAGGTTAAACCACAGAGCCTAGGACTTGCCGATCAGAAGGTTGGCGGTTTGAATCCCCGCAACGGGGTGAGCTCCCGTTGCTCAGTCTCTGCTCCTGCCAACCTAGCAGTTCGAAAGCATGTCAAAGTGCAAGTAGATAAATAGGTACCGCTCTGGCAGGAAGGTAAACGGCGTTTCCATGCGCTGCTCTGGTTTGCCAGAAGCGGTTAGTCATCCTGTCCACATGACCCGGCTCCCTCGGCCAATAAAACGAGATGAGCGCTGCAACCCCAGAGTCGTTCGCAACTGGACCTAATGGTCAGGGGTCCCTTTACCTTTACATTTGCATGCATAGGTAAGGCTGCCATGCAACGTTAACAATCTCACATTAAACAAGCAGCTTGCAATGAGCCTGTCTGCATGCAAAATACCTTTACATTTAAAGCACCTTATGCTTTCATGCTCTGCATCTATGTAAACTTTTAATGGACCACAGCCAGTGGCGTAGCGTGGGGGGTGCAGGGGGGTTAATGGACCACAGCCAGTGGCGTAGCATGGGGGTGCAACATCTGGGGGTTAGGATTAGGGGGCGCAAATCCAGGGGTTAGGGGGCGCAAATTACTTCCCTTGCCCTGGGTGCTGACAACCCACGCTACGCCACTGACCACAGCGACACAAAAGCACACACGGTTTCACCCGTACAAAATGGCCACACATTTCACCATGTTTCTCCAAGGCAAGGAGAAACTCTCCAACCATTTCGCAGGGGAAATTCTCACCTGTAGCAGTTTCTCTCCCCTCTGCCTCAGCCACTCCCTCCCTCCCTCCCTTTCTTTTTCAGCAACTGTGTTGGCTGCCTCACAGCCATTTTGCCTCCTCCACAATGACTTGGACACTCTCTGGGGGGTGGGGTGTTGCATGGTTGCTGCCATCCAAACAGAAGCGGATAATATTTGGGGGAAATTCTGTAAAGATGAGAAAAAGAAAATTTCTTTGGGGGAAATTCTGTAAAGTTGAGGAAAAGAAAAATCCAAGGGGTGGGATGGGGTGGGGATCCACTCTCTAGGATACATCGTTTTGCTCAATAGTTCTCTTTTGATTAAAAAGGAAGAGAAATGTAAATATGGGCATGGGCTGCTCTCTAGTGGTAGTCCAAAAGATTGCATACGGTGCAGCAGCTTGCGTTTCAAAGGACGTCATCTGGGGATCACATGACGCCATCCGCGTAAATATGGCATTGCAAGGGTATTAGCACAATATGGGTCGAGTGGGGAGGAGGTAAGAATCTTGCTACAGCGAGGATGACCCTAAAGGAGGCAGAAGATTGCATTTCCCATTTTTGGCTACAGGCTGTGTGCCCTTAGGTACTGGAGCAGGGAAGGGGTGTTAGATAGCTTAGAAATGAGTAAATGGTCTAAGCCAGGCATGGCCAAACTTGGCCCTCCAGATGTTTTGGGACTACAATTCCCATCATCCCTGCCCACCCGTCCTGCTAGCTAGGGATGATGGGAGTTGTAGTCCCAAAACATCTGGAGGGCCAAGTTTGGCTATGCCTGGTCTAAGCAAAGGCAGGGCACTCTTGTGGGGGTATAGCTTAGTCCAGGCTTCCTTAAACTCAGCCCTCCAGAAGTTTTGGGACTACAACTCCCATCATCCCTAGCTAGCAGGACCAGTGGTCAGGGATGATGGGAATTGTAGTCTCAAAACATCTGGAGGGCCAAGTTTGAGGAAGCCTGGCTTAGTATTAGGATTTGCAACTTTTCCAAAGTTAATATGGCTAATGTGGATGCCCCTTGCATTTAGTGTTATAGCCTTTGGCATCTTGCATTGTTACTAAAGGCATTAAATTCTGTATGCAACGGTAAGAGAAGGGGAGTGGATTTGGATTGTTTGTCCCAAATGATGTCAGAGACCCCCAAAGAAATGGCAGTCGCTGATAACAGGGGCACATCCAACCAGCTTTGGTCCGCTTTATCTGGCTAGAGATAGCCTGCCTACACTTTTCCACACTTTGGTAACTTCCAGGATGGGAACACTAGAAATTGTGGGCATCCAAGGAAGCCAATTCAGCACAGTCTCCCCAATGTTCAGCTCCAGTGGTTTTAGTATTATGAGAGATGGAGAGGGGGGGAAATATCACTTGGGGCTACCCTTAGTTTTCAGGCTTGGGTCCTGAAATCTATTAGTATTGTAAGAGGGAACACCACATGGATAGCTCAGTTAGTAGAGCAGGAGGCTCTTAATCTCAAGGTCGGGAGTTCAAGCCCCACGTTGGGCAAAAGATTCCTTCGTTGCAGGGAGTTGGACCCCCTCAGGGCCCTTCCAGCTCTACAATGACATGGTTCACAAGTCATCAGGGATGCACAGTAAAAAGGACAACTGGAGCCCAGTCCTCACCAGTCACCCCTACAATGGATATCACACACATACAGTGGTACCTTGGGTGAAGTACATAATTCGTTCTGGAGATCCGTTCTTAATCTGAAGCTGTTCTTAACCTGAAGCACCACTTTAGCTAATGGGGCCTCCCGCTGCTGCCGCGCCGCCGGAGCACGATTTCTGTTCTCATTCTGAAGCAAAGTTCTTAACCTGAAGCACTATTTCTGGGTTAGCGGAGTCTGTAACCTGAAGCGTATGTAACCCGAGGTACCACTGTGTGTGTGTGTGTGTGTGTGTGTATACACACACACACATACACACACACACACAGAGAGAGAGAGAGAGAGAGAGAGAGAGATAAATAGATATGATATGTACATTTCACTGATTTTACAATCATTTTGACATTTTAAAACTTGACTTCCTTCCCCCTCTTTCTGCGGTTCCTTAAATTTATTTTTAATATCTTCTGCATATCCAAATTAACTAAACTTACTAATTTATTTATCTTATTTAAATATATACTCTTATGTAGCTGCAGGTTATTACAATAATCCTGCCAGTGCTTTTATCTGTATATAATTTATCTGTAAATATTCAATAAACCATTTCCATTCTTTTATAAAAAGTTTGCTATCTTGATTTCTTATTCTTCCAGTAAGTTTCGCCATTTCTGCATATTCCGTAAGTTTTTGTATCCATTCTTCCTTTGCTGGGACTTCTTCTTCTTTCCATTTTTGGGCAAGTAACATTCTTGCCACTGTAGTCGCATACATGAATAAATTTCTATACAATTTAGGTAGTTCTATCCCTAAAATTCCCAAGATAAAGGCTTCTGGGTGTGTGTGTTTTTACAAATGTTATTCTAAACATCCTTTTCATTTCACTGTATATCATTTCCTAGGTCTGTTAGGAGACGCTGCAAACTGGGTGGACATTGAGTCAGATTACCGATTGTTGTTGTTTAGTCGTTTAGTCAGATGATGACAACACTTGTGTATTGGCACATACAATTTAGAGTGGATTTTCAAGCTCTTCCCCATCCTGTTGTTGTTGCTTAGTCATTTAGTCGTGTCTGACTCTTCGTGACCCCATGGACCAGAGCACACCAGGCACTCCTGTCTTCCACTGCCTGCCGCAGTTTGGTCAAACTCATGCTGGTAGCTTCAAGAACACCGTCCAACCATCTCGTCCTCTGTCATCCCCTTCTCCTTCTGCCTTCAATCTTTCCCAACATCAGGGTCTTTTCCAGGGAATCTTCTCTTCTCATGAGTTGGCCAAAGTATTGGAGTCTCAGCTTCAGGATCTGTCCTTCCAGTGAGCACTCAGGGCTGATTTCCTTCTGAATGGATAGGTTTGATCTTCTTGTAGTCCATGGGACTCTCAAGAGTCTCCTCTAGCACCATAATTCAAAAGCATCAATTCTTCGGCGATCAGCCTTCTTTATGGTCCAGCTCTCACTTCCATACATCACTACTGGGAAAACCATAGCTTTAACTATACGGACCTCTGTTTGCAAGATTACCGATACTTGTACCTAAAGGAAATAAAGGGCTGTATAGAATTATAAGCATCCCATGCCATGTATTTCTGGGATTTAAGACATCCCAGTGCCTCCCCCTGCCAAGAAAATGCAAGCTAAGAAGAAAGTGACAATAAAGCTAACTTTCCAGATGTGTGGGTGTTAATAAAAACACAGAGAGACTGCAATTCTCCCGGTGATCAGATGGCGGTTGCAAGAGAGACACTTTGGCTCTCCTTCGCAGGAGCACAGGCCTCATTTGCAAGTAAACGCTCCATGATTATGTATGCAAATAGGGCAATTTAAAACCCCGAGCTGGTGCAAACAAATCTATACAGCACCAAATAGCCGGGATCGGCTTGGCCTGCCATTGCCTGCACTTTTGCTTCTATTAACTTGAGCTTAAATTGAAATGTAGTTTCCCCCATATGTGTCATTTGGATTAGAAGTCTGAATAATTTGCTGAGAACACGGCGGTGCAAGGCTGGAATGCTAAAACTCCGCCGCAGACTGGAAATGTTTGGGCTCCGACGTGGTTAATAATCTAAACTGAAGGTTTGGAGAAAACAATCAGCGAGGCACGGACATGCTCGCTGCCAGCGGAATACAGCTCCAGTTTTTAATAGGACACCCGGTCAGGAGAAATATGTTTGCATCAAGGAGGCTGGATGTCTGGAGAGAGGCTGCCTGGCTGGACGTCTCCTGGGACTGCGCCATGGGTGCAGTTTGCCATGCCAAGGGGGAGTAGCCCCCTCTGCGGCTCTACATGCACACGGTCATGGGTTCAAATCTGTGGCATCTCCAGGTAGGACTGGGAAACACCTGTCTGAAAACCTGGAGAGCTGCTGCCAGCCAGTGTTTACAATAGATGGAGCAATGTTCCTCTGAGCTTTGCCTCCTTAAAAACCCTTCTTCTGAGAGTGGCTTTTGAAAGTAATGGACTACGCAGAAATGGCAAAGCTGACAGCGAAATTAAGAGATCAAAATGACGAACTTCTTATATAAGGAGGGCCTTTCATGGACTGTTTTTTTAAACACACACACACACCGTAGTCAAATGAAATCGCGGGCAGGACTATAGATAAGAGCAGCGGAAGACGATAAAATAACTGTAACTTTTCCTAATGGAAAAAGATATAATGCAGTAGAAAATGTTTGATTAAGAACACTGTGGAGGTGGGAAATTCATTTTATGAAACAACGTAACTGTGCAATATATGAAGATTATTGTGAAAATATTCAATAATAATAATTAAATTATACGGCAAAATCCCTGTTTCTGAAAGTGATCCTTCAAACTGAAATTATATCCTCCTCCTCACCATCCCTAGCCACTGCCCCAATGAAAACGGCACACAAATGCATATTTATTTTGGAAACTTCTGTTTGGCACAATTACATTAAAAAACATGTGTTAAAAAAATATTTTTAAAATTGGCCATTTCTCCCCGCCCTCCAACTGGGAAACGTGTTTCAAACTTTGGCTTTCACCAAAAAAAATAAAAAAATAAAATCATTATTGCACTAATCCAAGGAGAAAATATTTTTTTTAAAAAAGCAGGCACATGTGGACAGATAAAAAAAATACTTGCGATGCCTGCAATAGACCTCAGGTTTCTGGAATTTCTGAAGGGCAGGGAAGTCATATTTGAGAGGAAGGTACAACAGGACAGGATGCAAATTCACCCCAGCGAGCCCAGCCCAGTGCTATGGATGAGTAACATCAAGAGAACTAAAAGCACTCATGTGTGGATGAAAGCACACAAAAGCACACACACACACACACACACACACACACATACACACAAAATGGCTCGATGGATCCCCACATATGCATTAAAAGCACCCTAGTATGTACACAGACTCTGTGATCATGTTTATCTAACTTTGAGGTTCAGGCAGAAAAGATGGCTGAAGTTTACCTTACTAGCCCTGGCAAGTATTCCTTTTGTCACGTAAACTAGAGGTGACATGTCGCCGCAAGAACTAAGGAGTTGGCTGCTCTCGGCTTGTAAAACTATCTGAAAGGGAGAGGCTGGGTTTGCATGGTGCAGCTGAGTCATTTCAGACTCCGGACTACCCAGTCTCACAGCCCTTCCCTTCAGATGGCAGCGTATACTTTTTTGACCCCATCAAAATGTGTCCTGTCAGCTCTGTTTTATTTGCGGGTCCCTCCTACTCATTCTGAGTGGCTCCCTGGTCTGCTGGCCCCAAGTCCTGGCTGGTGGGGACACTGCTGGTCTTTCCCAGTGGCTTGGAATCTGCTACCTGCTCTCTGTTGTGGATGATGCCCATTACAGCAGGAGAGGAGGAACTCTTTCAGGCCAAGGGCCACATAGACCCACAGTTAACTTTCTGGGGGCCACATGTCTGGGGAAGTGTCTTAGGTACCCCAAAAAAGACCCTTCAGAATGATTGCACCACATTTGTTGTTTAGTCGTTTAGTCGTGTCCGACTCTTCGTGACCCCATGGACCAGAGCACACCAGGCACTCCTGTCTTCTACTGCCTCCTGAAGTTTAGTCAAACTCATGCTGGTAGCTTTGAGAACACTGTCCAACCATCTCATCCTCTGTCGTCCCCTTCTCCTTGTGCCCTCCATCTTTCTCAACATCAGGGTCTTTTCCAGGGAGTCTTCTCTTCTCATGAGGTGGCCAAAGTATTGGAGCCTAAGCTTCAGGATCTGTCCTTCCAGTGAGCACTCAGGGCTGATTTCCTTCAGAATGGACTCTCAAGAGACTCCTCCAGAACCATAATTCAAAAGCATCAATTCTTTGGCGATCAGCCTTCGTTATGGTCCAGCTCTCACTTCCAATCAATCTGATTTCGATGCTGCCCATCTGGTGATGTCCATGTGTAGAGTCGTCTCTTGTGTTGTTGGAAAAGAGTGTTTGTGATGACCAGCTTGTTCTCTTGACAGAACTCTATTAGCCTTTGCCCTGCTTCGTTTTGAACTCCAAGGCCAAACTTGCCAGTTGTTCCTTTTGTCTCTTGACCCCCTACTTTAGCATTCCAATCCCCTATCATGAGAAGAACATCCTTATTTGGTGTCATTTCCAGAAGGTGTTGTAAGTCTTCATAGAATTGGTCAATTTCAGTTTCTTCAGCATTGCACCACATAGGAGCAGTTAATTCTTTTTTAAAAATAAATAAATGACAGATTTGGGGTAGTCTCGAGGAACCACAAAGAGCCTCTTATGGGAGCTGAATGCTTCCTGCAGGCCCTGGAGTATCTACCCCTGCACTGAGTGCTAGACCCCCTTCAAACTTTACTTAGCATCTCCTGGCTTTGCAGCCTGGATGAAGCAGGACAGCAGTTAACTAGGCCTCCTCAATGTCAGGTCTGTACACTTATAGCTTTAGACATGTCGTTACCCGCTAAATTTAACCACTGATGCTTCACTGTTATCCACCTGTAACATTGCAATTCTCAAGCCATCCGCCGTGTCTATTCTCATAGAGATTTAAATGCACAAGCAGATGGGCAGGTTGAATCCAATTGATGAGCCGGTTAGTGCTATATTCAAGCATTTGGGCATGAAAAGGTGGCTATCAGAAGCCCTTGAATCTGTTCAGAATGGCTCCATAAAGAGCATCAAATGGTACGTAACGCAATGGAGTCGGACACAAACAGGGCTTTATTGCTGAGAGCGCGGCAAAGAATAGCAGAAGCGCAATCCGTTCTCCAAAATCTCCTCGTAAGTCCATTAGCCGATGAACACTGATGAAACTGGGGACTCAAACTCGAAGTAAACTAATAAAATAGGACCAGAGCCTTTTTCAGATGTGGCTTGACCTCCATGCACAGAGAATGCCCAAATACACCTGAGCATCTGCTCAGGTGGCACAGCATCAAAAGAGCATTGGCCAGTGGGAAGACCCATAGATCAGACCCCCAGAGGGTCCATGTAACCTGCCCAGGGGGTTCATGGGATATACCCATCAATGAGTCTGGGACATCCCATTTTGGGGGGCCTTGCTCTCACATGGAAAAACTACAAAAGTGGCACTGACAACATGAGCTGCCATACGTCCGAATTTTCCCAGAATACTGTGGTCCGCAGCAGTATCTGGGCAAAAATTTGTCAGATATCCGGGAAAATCCATGGTAGTTCATGCCAGCAGTGCCACTTTTGAAGTTTTTCCATCAAAATAGCTCAAAAACAACTTTTCTGTCCTTATTTTCACCGTTTGAAAAATGATAACTCTACCAGGTGCGCATGTTGTGCAAGATCATGGTGCCCCCAAACACACACTTTGGGGTGCTGTGCTGTCGCGCAGGTACATGACTCACATGTGAGTGCAGCCCAGAAACACACTCCCAGTTTTGCACTGGGACACGTTGGAGGGTTTGGTGGCACCATTCACATATCAAAAACTACCACAGATATGTCAACATTTTCAACAACAGGAGGTCCATGGCTTGGCTTTTGAAAAACTGCAGGCCCGCAATACTTAGCTAATTGGGAACCACTGCTGTAAAGATGTGCATGTTGATGTCATCATGCTCCTGCTCTCGCCTACTCATGCAAATGAAGCAAACACATACAGAGGACTAGTGTGGGTGATGTTCTATTGACACCAAGAAAATACAGTAGTACCTCGGGTTAAGTACTTAATTCGTTCCGGAGGTCCGTTCTTAACCTGAAACTGTTCTTAACCTGAAGCACCACTTTAGCTAATGGGACCTCCTGCTGCTGCTGGGCCGCCACGCAATTTCTGTTCTCATCCTGAGGTAAAGTTCTTAACCCAAGGTACTATTTCTGGGTTAGCGGAGTCTGTAACCTGAAGCGTCTGTAACCTGAAGCATATGTAACCCGAAGTACCACTGTAATCCCAGGCTGACATCATCTTGTGAAACATGACAACAACATAGCCCAAGGGTTATCATTCACACCCTTCCTCCCTCCCTCTTGGGAATCCCCACTTTAAACTGGACCTTAAATCTAAGGTCACATCCACACCATACATTCAGAGCACATGGCTTCCAGGAACCATAGTTAACCCTGAGAGAGCTACAGTTCCCAGGACTCATAACAAACTACAGTTCTCAGGATTGTTGGGAGGAAGCCATGGGTGGGTGTGACTTAAGTCTCTGGATCTAGACATAGAGATATTTGGCCAAAGTTGTGGTACCAGGAGGCAAATACAGTGATACCTCAGGTTAAGAACTGAATTTGTTCCGGAGGTCCGTTCTTAACCTGAGGTACCACTTTGGCTAATGGGGCCTCCCACTGCCGCACAATTTCTATTCTCATCCTGAAGCAAAGTTCTTAACCCGAGGTACTATTTCTGGGTTAGCAAAGTCTGTAACCTGAAGCATCTGTAACCCAAGGTACCACTGTATTGCTATTGGCCCAAGGACTAAAATGTAACTGCGGACCTAACTTATACGCATATTGGAGTTCTCGAGTTCAGTATGGGTTTCCAGTCCGCGTAACACAACAGAAGGATAAAACCATAGAAACCTACAGTGTTTGTAAGGAACAGGTCTGGGTATGTTTCAGCCCTGTAGGCTGTTCTCCCGGGGAACCAGTATGGGACAAAAGAATAAATATCCCAGGCTTTCAAACTTTGCTTGTTCTTGGAAAAACAATTTCCTGGAAGCGTTCACAACAAATAAAGAAATGCTGTTTGGTAATGCTGAGCTGCCTTTCAATGGATCCTTTGTGTATTTAGCATTCTCCTGTGGTTGCTACATTGGTGGGTGGAGGAGCTCCATGGGAGTAAGGTAAAGGGGAAGGGGAACAGACAGATGGGCGGGCACCTGCTATTGTCACAAGTAGCCTGCCCATGAGAAGGCACCAGGAGATGGCATCATCAGGTATCTGCCAAGGCCCTCCCACTCCACAGAGCCTCCTGACCCTGCAGCTGTTCCTCCTTGCTGTTCCTCCCTTCAAGGGAAAGTTTGCTGCTTTGCATGCAGAACGTCACAGGATCAATTCCCAGCATCTCCACGTAGGGCTGGGAGACACTCACCGTTCCCCTTTATGAGTTTGGTCAGGGCCAGGCATTCCTTTGTTGCAACAGGTTGACTACAGCAGGTTCACTCTACTAGTCAGCCTTGGCAATAAAGTTTTGTATTTCACCAGCAGAACATTTAATCGACAGGGAAGATCTTTAAAAACACTCATTCCATCCCCATGCCCTCCATGTTATGTACCGAAGTTCTCACCCTGGGCCAGCAGGGGGATACTGCAGATAGTTTTCACTCAGGTCCACATATGCAAATAAGGAATTGAAAGTGACATTCAGTGATTGGATAGTTACAGAAAGTTGTTACTGTTGCATTATAGTGGAGCTCTATATAAGCAGGCTGGCTGAACCCAGTTCTGTTCTGGCCTGAGAATAAACAAGAGCTGTTGAAGAATCGCTGTGTCGTCTGATATGCTCACCCACAACTTAACACTCCAAGTGTCCCTATTTTCCAGGGATAGTCCTGGAATTACGAAAGCTTCTGATTTGATCCTGGAATGTCCCTATTTCCCCCACCAGTGCTCCAGGAAGAGGATGAGCCAGTACTTGTCCAGAGCGGCGGTGGCGAGGGAGAATCCTGTCACCTCTCCATGGCCTCCAGCCTTGGGCAGCTCATAGTGGTTGCTGGAGAGTGGGCAAGGAGGAGGAGAGGCAGGGGCCGCCAAGGCCTCTGGGTGGGAAGAAAGGGGGAGCAGAGAGGAGTGCAAGGTGTCTTGATAGGAAATGCTGGGGGGGGGACACACACACACCAAAAAATGGGAGGTCAAAGAGGGTCAGTTGTGGGGAGAAGTGAGGAATGTCCCTATTTTCATCTGAGGTAAAAAGGTAAAGGTAAAGGACCCCTGGATGGTTAAGTACAGTCAAAGGTGACTATGGGTTTACGGCACTCATATCGCTTTCAGGCCAAGGGAGCCGGCGTTTGTCCACAGGCAGCTTTCCAGGTCATGTGGCCAGCATGACTATACTGCTTTTGGAGCAACGGGACACCGTAACAGAAGCCAGAGTGCACAGAAACGCCATTTACCTTCCCTACCTATTTATCTACTTGCACTGGTGTACTTTCAGAGCAACAGGAGCTCACCCCGTCACAGGGATTTGAACCACTGACCTTCTGATCAGCAAGCCCAAGAGGCTCTTTGGTTTGGACCACAGCGCCACCCGCTCCCATTTTTACCTCATCTGAGGACTGTTGTCCAGAGGAAATCCTTCTTCACACAGTGCCTACTTAAATACGGAAGCAGTGAAGTTCACCAACTCACTGTGCCTTTCAAAAAGATAAGACAAATTGGTGGAGAAGAGTAGCTAATGCTTCTGAATACCCATCTCTGGTAACCACAAAAGGAGAGAGTGCTGTTGTGCTCAGGGGGTTTCTCACTGGCATCTGGTTGCCTTGTGAGGACAATATGCTGGGCTAAAATGGGCCATTGGCCTGATCCAGCCAGCTTTTCTTACGTTTTTACAGGACAGACTTTGACACAGCGCTGCTTTAATTTAGCCTTGGGCTGGGTAGACCTTCAACCAGAAGACTCCAACTCTCCTCTGTAAATTAGGGCACACAAGCAGCCTCATTACTTACAGCAGGCTCACCTTTTAATCACATGAAATTTACTCTGACAGCTCGATGGCCACTCTGCGTACTGTGAAGAGCTGCAATTGTCCCAGTAAGCCCAGTCCACGCAAATCCTCTCTCTCTCTCTCTCTCTCTCTCTCTCTCTCTCTCTCTTGTAACAGAGAAAGGACAAAGCTTAAGACTTGTTCTTCTTTTCAAAAAGTTGGCAGGAGGGAGCGTGATTTCTCACAGGCCCACAACTATAAAGAGAATCACCAAGGGCGTCTTCACCTCTGAGGAAGATGGATGTGCGAGTGCCTGCCGCTCGCTTTCCGAGGGGCCTTAAGGCTAAAAATGACCAATGGGAGCTGCTCTGGTTCTTTTAACTAATCGACTGGAACCTTCTGAGCAATGGCAGTCATTAGGAACAGGAGTGCTGCGGCAGAGCGGCCCGAATGGCGAGGCTGTTGCTTTAACCGAAAGACGCCGTGACAGGAACGTCTCTCTGTTGAGGCTGCTGGGAAGGGCTGACCCCGTCAGATGCGTAAGGGCAGCATCGAACACAGCAGCGTGGATTTTCTGCAATACCCTGGCAGGCAGGAAACTGTTGGCGTTCAGGGCAGGGATGGGATGGGGAGCCCCGTTCACGTTCCCTCAGAGGCCATCTTCCAGGAGCCACATGCCGGCAACTGTTACTCTATCTCTCTCATGCATCTCTCTCTGTTCCCGGTCCTGGCAAGCGAAAGGGATTAGCACATCTTGAGAACACTTATCCAGCCAAAGGCACTTGAGGAGGGTGGAGAACCAGACCGTTGAGGTGTAGCTTGGGGATATGGGTGCGGCCTGGAAAAGGATGTTCCCTAGGAGGACTTCCAAAAGTCGGATAAAGAGGCCTGGAGCCAGAGGTTAAAAAGCATATGCTGGAAGTGTAAAGAAAAAGAAAGGACTTTTTACCATATGTAGTGGGAATGTAGAGAAATTTTTAAAAAATTGGGAAATGATATATAATCAGTTGAAGAAAATGTTTAAATTAACATTTGTAAAAAAAAAAAACATCCAGAAGCATTTTTGTTAGGAAAAGACCTGCCAAGGAAAAGAAAGAACTTATTTATGTATGCTACAACAGCAGCAAGAGTCTTGATTGCACAAGGATGGCAGAATGAGGAAATCCCAACGAAAGAACAGTGGCAAGAGAAATTGATGAACTATACAGAACTGGCGAAATTGACATGCAAACTACAAGACATGGACAACTGTGACTTCAAAGAAGAATGGGAACCTTTTACAAATTATCTAAAAAACCCAACCAAAATGAATTGGACTCCCTGGCAGGTTTTGAATAAACATACACAAATTTATTGAGGGACAACATAGAAGACAGATAATATAAGGATGTATACAGTTTTATAATATGCAGAATTTAACATTGGATGAGAAATCAGAGAAAGGAGCTGAGGGAAGTCGTAAGGGGAAGGGAGGTAGGGCTTGTTGGGGAGTTGGGAGGGGAAATGGGGGGGAATAAGGGAGACGATTTGTTTTGATAATTTGCAATAATAATAATAATAATAATAATAATAATAATAATAATAATAATAATAATAATTTTTATTTATATCCCGCCCTCCCCAGCCGAAGCTGGGCTCAGAGCAGCTAACATCAAATGTATAAGACATTAACATAAAATCAGACAATCATTTAAGATACATCCTCAAATCAGATCAGGATCAGAATAAAATCCAATCAGATGGCAACCCGCAGATTAGGGTTGGGGACCTTAAATGCTCACCTGGCCCAACTGTTTGTGCTGAACTTATATGGGCCTGTGAGAAAAATTGGGAAGCCACTTTCATGCAAGTTCTTATGAAAGGGGAGAGGGAGTCAGACTGAACCCCGACCAAAGGGGTTGTTGTGATTGTTAATTTAAAAAAAATTCAAAGGGGGGCGAAGCATAGAAAACTGTCTCATACCAAGTCGGACTACTGGTCCATTCAGCTCAGGCCATTGTCTATATAGGTTCAGTCCCCGGCAGATCTGGACAGTGCTGGGTCTGCCCCCAGTCTGAAATCCGGCATAGTTAAGGCCAGCTGGTGACACAAATACTGAGCTGGATGGACCAATAATCTGACTCACTGTTTAAAGTAGCTTCCTATCTTTCTGTGTACCTCTGTCCGCTGCCTCAGGTGTGCCCTTACCTGAGGCCCCCATCATAGATGGCCTTGGCTTCCCTTCAAACTTATTCAGACATGGCCCATTCCTGAGGCCCTGCTAGCAAGATGTCTTCCAGAAGGAGGGAACTCGTGTGGAGATTGATCGACAGGGCGGTCCTCAACTAAGTAGCTGTGCACCTGCAAGAATTAGCACTAGAGCAAGGGGACATTCCCCCCTGTATGCACCCCACACCATCCCCAAATCTGCTCTGTGAGCCCCCAGAATGGATTTAGGGGGTGCAGAAGGGGAGGAGAAGGGGAGAATATTCTGTTTTACCAAGGGAAATCCTTGCACTGTTGGAACCAGCAACTTAGCGGCAGGTTGAATACAACCCACAGAGGCCTTAATAATAGCTTGCTTATATAAAAGAGTTTGCTTTAATTTATTTTTTGGAGAATGTGCCTCTGCTTTCCTCATTCCTGCAATGCTACTCCTTTTTTTCTGGGCTGACTATATTGCTCACCTCTGACTTTTTGGCCCTTTGCTTCCTTAGTGTGACTGAGGGATGAGGTTTGCTAGGTATGCTAATGCCCTTGTTTCTTTTAACACAGTTACATGTGATTTAAAAACAACAACTACACACTAATTCTTCAGGCTAGGAATCTGAACATGACTCTGCTTTGAAAACATCCTTCGACTGAGGTGTACCGTACGTTAAATAAGTCTTCAAGACTTCTGGACAAATTATCACCTGAGCTCTTTCCCACAAGCTAACAGCAGAGGGCAGAAATGACCAATCTGCATGGGGGGAAATGAAACTTAGGTGCCTTTGTGCCTTTATACAAAGATAAGGTGTGGAACTGGGGAGAAAATAAGTCATTGGCCGGATTCAGCTGTGTTTAAATAGGATCAGATGTCTCTATTTAAATGATTATTAAAAGAAGATAATATACATTTCTGTCAACTAAAGGTTCATACGCCTTATGGGTGAGGTTTGCCTTTGAAAATACAATACAATAAAAAGAACAAGTTAGTCCATGTTAGAACCTTGGGTAAAGAAGAAAACAATGCCTTTCTTTAATAAATAAGAAACAATACAATAAAAAGAACAAGTTAGTCCTTGTTAGAACCTTGGGTAAAAAAAAAGAACAATTTCTTTCTTTAATAAATAGGAAACTAAGAAGTCTCCCCTCAACAATAAACGGGGACCATTCAGATGGTTTAACATATAACTGCAATTTTTTAAAGAAAGTAAAATAAAACAAACCCTTTTATAGAGGAGTATTTTTAAGAAGTGAAAGTTTGTTTCCTCAATCCTGTGAATAGTCTGAAAGCATTTAATGAAACGTTTAAAACAAAATATAAGCTAATGTAGTATTTTTTTCTTCTTCAGAGGTCCATGTTAATGTTTGATTTAAATAATTAGTTCCAAGAAAAATATAATTGTTACAGGTGAATTATTTAAAGTACAATTAATATCAGCTCAAGCTTCAGTTAAAAGACTTGGGATGAAATCAGATATAAATATTAACTTTGTTTCTTTCATATGATACAGTGGCTGATACATATTTTTTAAAAAGGAGAACTAATGGTGAGTTTCTTTCATCAATGTATACTCCAGCTGGCCTTCAGAACAGCAGGACTGAAATATCAGGTGGCCACAGAGAGCAGTAGAAGATTGGTGTCTTCTGAGAGAACAACTGGAAGAGGTGCAAATTACAGTGACATTTTTAATGAGCTGAGAGAGATGCGATGATACTGTTCCAAATTATCCCATTTGTAAACTGGCACGAGAGCTACAAAGAACTGTGCCTTGTGGGTGTCTTTTCTTAGAATCATAGAATCATAGAGTTGGAAGAGACCACAAGGGCCATCAAGTCCAACCCCCTGCCAAGCAGGAAACACCATCAGAGCACTCCTGACACATGGTTGTCAAGCCTCTGCTTAAAGACCTCCAAAGTAGGAGACTCCACCACACTCCTTGGCAGCAAATTCCACTGTCGAACAGCTCTTACTGTCAGGAAGTTCTTCCTAATGTTTAGGTGGAATCTTCTTTCTTGTAGTTTGGATCCATTGCTCCGTGTCCGCTTCTCTGGAGCAGCAGAAAACAACCTTTCTCCCTCCTCTATGTGACATCCTTTTATATATTTGAACATGGCTATCATATCACCCCTTAACCTCCTCTTCTCCAGGCTAAACATGCCCAGCTCCCTTAGCCGTTCCTCATAAGGCATCGTTTCCAGGCCTTTGACCATTTTGGTTGCCCTCCTCTGGACACGTTCCAGTTTGTCAGTGTCCTTCTTGAACTGTGGTGCCCAGAACTGGACACAGTACTCCAGGTGAGGTCTGACCAGAGCAGAATACAGCGGCACTATTACTTCCCTTGATCTAGATGCTATACTCCTATTGATGCAGTCCAGAATTGCATTGGCTTTTTTAGCTGGCGCGTCACACTGTTGGCTCATGTCAAGTTTGTGGTGGATGAGAGTGTGTGTTACAGGGCATGACCCTGGCAAGAGGCCGTCCAATTCAGAGAGGTGTGTGAGTGATTCATGAGCAACAGGAGTTGGATTCAGAGAAAAAATGCTAAGGGCTACATTGCCCTCTCAGTCACCTTCACTAAATCATTCACAGAGCTCCATTTGAACGCACTGACTCTATAAAATTGCCAGGATGGGAGAGATTCCAGCACTCTGGCATTTTAAAACTGGAGGGTTGCCCTGAACCTGCAGGTTTTAGTTGCTATACTTCACGTTGCTCCTTATATAACAATCTTCGGGAGTAGTGGGCAGATTCTTGTCTTCCTTCCTCTCTAGAACTTGTGGACATCCAGTGCCACCACATTTTGGAGGATTCAAGGCTGCTAAAATAAAGGACTTCTTTGCATAGCCAATAGTTAATCTGCCACGATGATCAAGGGTCTGGAAACTAAGCCGCATGAGGAATAGTTGAGGGAGTTGGGTATGTTTAGCCTGGGAAAGAGGATATATGAGACCCATCTTGAAATATCTCAAGAGCTGTCCCACGGAAGGTGGAGCAAGCTGGTTTTCTCCTGCTCTGGAGGGTAGGACTTGAACCAACGGGTTCAAGTTACAAGAATGGAGATTCCAGCTTAAACATCAGGAAGAACTTTCTGACACGAAGAGAATGGACTCCCTCGGGAAGTTATGGATTCTCCTTCCTTGGAGGTTTTTAAGCAGAGATTGGATGGCCACCTGTCACGGATGTTTTAGCTGAGATTCCTGCATTGCAGGGGGCTGGACTCGATGGCCATGGGGGTCAACTCTATGATTCTATGAAATTTGCTCCCACAAGATGCATCGATGGCCATCTACTTGGATGGCTTTAAAAGAGGATTAGACAGATTCATGGAGGGGAAGACTATCGGCGGCTGCTAGCTGTGTTGGCTATGCTCTGCCTCCATGGTTGGAAATAGCCAAGGGTCAGCAAGGTTTACTGGCCATGGATCACTCCCACGGAGATCATCCATGGGCCGGACTGGTACAGTATGACGTCAGAAATTGCATCTGCGCATGTCTGCGGCACCCGAAATTGCTTCTGCGCATGCCCAGACGCCAGAAACTGCGCCTGCACAGAAGTGTTTTTTGGCATCTGGACATGCGCAGAAGCAATTTCCAGTATCTGCGCATGTGCAGATGCGATTTCCGGCACCGCTCAGTGAGTCCCTGCACCGCACTGTGCCGGTTTAGCGCAGTGCGCGGGGGACTCACTGAGCAAGCGGCCCGATTCAGGGGCGGCTCGTGGGCCGGTAAAATGGTCTTCGTGGGCTGCATCCAGTCCATGGGCCGCACGTTGCCGACCCCTGTTATAAGATCACTAGATTGCTGTAGGCTGGTTTATATCCTGGAGCAACAAGGTCTCAGGATTTGGCGTTTTGCTTTTAAAAGAGTACCGCAAGCAAGAAACCACCAGTTGCATGTGACGCCTTTTAAGATTTCTGAACAGATAAACTTGCGGTGCATTTCATCTGCCAGTAACAACAACTTACATGCATAGAACAGAGAGGAGGAAATACGTCTTGACAGGCTCACATATCTAGCAAGCCATCGACTCATTAAATTTGACTAGAGTACTATTCCATGATGAGGGAAGGAAATGCCTAATGGGAGCAGTGTGTTTTTATTTGCAGCCATCGCAATACATTATACGCTGGCAATGAAGTAATGCCAGTCCACGTGCGCAGTCTTCTGCACATAAAGGACACGGCACATCTCTGTGTAGGGAAGCAACAGCAGAACATAAGCAACGTTGTCATAAAGTTCTCCAGCGTGCAAATTAAATCAAGCAGAAAAAGTTAATGGAAGGCAAAACATTTGGCAACGTTGGCAGAAGCTGCACTGAGAGCATCAGCAAGTGATCCCAGTGGTCAATCCAGAGGCAAGAGAGACACATGGAAGGCATTATGGCTTTAGCAATAGGATTTAACAGTCCACACGGGGTGTACGGGGAGGGGTAGTACCACCATGCTCCTTCTGGGGTAGTTTGTCCACCTTAGGTCCCCAGCCTGCACTCACCTCTCACCTGTGGTTCCTAGAAACTGTCAGCAACCGTCCCCTGGGAACAGCTTCGACTGACTGGCTAAACCAGGTGAGGGTAGCCAATGGGTCTCAAGCCCTCGTTGAGTTAGGGACTTCCCCTGCATGTGAACACAGGCTCCAGTGGATTGCACAGATGAGACCAATAGTGGATCCAACTGTCAAGGAGGCCTAGGACCCACGTACCTACGGGACCGCCTCTCCTGGTATGCCCCGCGGAGGACCTTAAGGTCCACAAATGACAACATTTTGGAGGTCCCAGGTCGCAAGGCGGTTAGACTGGTCTCAACTAGGGCCAGGGCCTTTTAAGTACTGGCCCCGACTTGGTGGAACGCTCTGTCACTAGGGCCCTGCGGGATTTGACATCTTTCCACAGGGCCTGCAAGACAGAGCTGTTCCACCAGGCCTTTGGTTTGGACTCAGTCTGACCCTTATATTTCCCTCCCATTATGGTCTTGATTTATTGGCTTCTTTTAATATGAGGCTACATTTTAAACTGCATTTTAATTTGTATTTTAAATTGGGGGTTTTTCCCCTCTTCCCTTTCCCCCTATTTTTACTGTGATTTTATTGGTGCTAGCCACCCTGAGCCTGGCTCTGGCCAGGGTGGGCGGGGTATAAATAAATTTTATTTATTTATTTATTTATTTATTTATTTACTTATTTTTATTTTATTTTGCACGTGTTGTAGAGGAACGTGAGGGGCAGATGGGACTCATTAAGCTGGGAAAGTTGCCCATCTAGGAGAAGGAAAACTGATCTTAAACCTCCACTGCCTTGTTGGGAATTTTCGGGAGAAGAAAAGGCTAAGGAGTAAGCCCTTCACAAATCCGGAGTAGAGTCCGTAAGATGGTTGGATGGCGCCTTGTACGCCTCCGGGCAACTCCTGCAGCCAAGCTGGTGCCAAAGATATTGCTCTACTTTCCTTTGGACCACGTCAGCCAAGAGAAGAGTCTTGTCATCTGGGCAGCCCAGGAGCTCCATGCACACTGGCCAGGATTGCACCCCGGGAAAGTCATTTCAGGGCTGCTAACACAGCAGACTTCACCCATTGAGGCACACTCCATTGTCTCTTGAGACAGATGCCTACAATGTTCCCGTAGGTGATGAAAGTTACCACTTTCACATCATCTCCTTCTGCTGCTCATTGCAGCCTTGCCAGTAAACTCATAATTGACTTTACTATAATGCGGAAGATTAAAAAACACTCTGGCTTCAATGTGGAAGTAGAAGGTAACTCCTAATCCAGCCCTGAACGGAGACTTATTTCAAAATAGCCCGGCCCTTTGTGCCCGGTGATGAACCTTTTGTTGCCCAGGGAAGAGCGAACTTGGGTGAGATGGAGACATTCCAGTGGTGGGTGAGGCCAGAGGTCAAAGTCTGAGCAGAGAGAGGTTTTCCTGGGGTTTTTGGTTTGTGCATTAGGCTTCCGGCAATATTAAAAAGTCAACTGTTAATATAACACTATCAGAACATAATGTTTTCAGGGAGCCTGCTGATACTTGCAGCACCAGCCCATCCCAGGGCTTTGAGGTCAAATTTATGGCATGGGTAAATAGCTTCCCGGAAAAACACGGAGACACTACATAGTACGGGCTTGGGCAAATTGCTTAATTGATGCTGGGCTTTTAATAAACAAACAAGGAAATGAAACCATCTGGTGATGGGCGGCTGGAGCAAGTTCCTTGGTTTGGGCCAGATGTTTACAGTTTGGTAGAATAAGCTCTAGAATCAGAAACGTAGCTCTGCTGGGTAAGGCTGATCTCATAGAATCAGAATTGTAGAGCTGAAGGGACCCTGAGGGTCATCTAGTCCAACCCCCTGCAATGCAGACATCTCAGCTAAGACATCCATGGCAGATGGCCATCCAACCTCTCCTTAAAAACTCCAATGCTCATAAAGGTGGAGGGTAACAAAAACAGGTTAGGTATAGTTGTCTCCAGTTTCCATTCCCAGCTTCTGATATGTGCAGCCCAATCTTTTTCTCTGAAGTAAAGCATAAGGAGGATTTTTTGCAAAAAATACCTTAGATCTTGTGGAGGTCTTACAATAGGTCATGGCAGGAACAATGTGGGCTAAAGTCTGGCTGCCTTGCCATCAAGTATGCAACCTCCTACAGCAGTCTTAGTCAACCTGGTGCCCACCCAATGTTTTGGACTACAACTCCCATCAGGCCTGTGCTGGCTTGGGCAGATGGGATTTGTAGTCCAAAACACCTGGCAGGCATCAGGTGGGCAAAGGCTGTTCTATAGTGCTCGTGAATGGGCTTCCGGGGTGGCGCCATCGGTAATGGCGGATTCCCTCTGACTAGGAGGGAACCGGCTCTGTGGAAATTGGGTCTTTACCGCTACGGCGCAGCGGGGACCCTTTAAAAATCACAGGCGGGTGAAGCCTGTGACCGTGGGACTCGGCGGGCACCGTTTGCGCCCCCCCAATTTGCAAAGGAGCCCGGCAACGGGCTCTGGAGCGTAGCGGGGAAGTGACGCGGTGCTGTGAGTCGTCTGCTTCTTCCGTGGAGCGAAGCCGCGTAGCTGTTACCGGAGAGCGCTGCCTTTTTCCTGGGACAATTTGGCTGTAAAACAACGATCCGTGAGTAGGCTAACTTCAGAATTAAAGAAACTTTACAAATTTTATGATTTATTTGGCACCGAAGCGGAGAGGTATAAACAGGAAGTCTGCCTCCCGTTCTTGTAAATGGAGTAAAGCAATGAACTTGAAAGCGGAAGCTTTAAAAGACGTTGGAGAAGGATAATAATTTTGAGCATCAAAACAGTGTCCCCCCCCTTTAAAATCAGGGGAGGAGGGGGGAGAAGATTGGAACGTTAGTTCCCTGCAAAATAGAGGAAGAGGAGCTAAAATCCACCGCTCAAAACCCTGGAATGGTTCCCAGTGACAGTAAAAAAGCTGTACTGAGAATTGCACTGCTTTTGAAAGTTCTTTTTGACAGTTAACTCTGCATCTGAGATACAACTAAGATACAATATTGCTGACAGGCTTCTTCTAGTCATAAAGTAACTGGATATAACTGAGATAGAAACTGTTGTCTTTTTGGTGAACTGGGGGGCGAAAGGGAGAAGTTAATTACTTTAAAGACATTTCTGATTGTTACTGTGTCTCCCTAGAGGAAGTTTGAAATTGTTACAATTGCAGCTGGGCTAAGGGGATTTTCCACTTCAAAACAACGTTGACTCTGAGCGTGAGATTGACCTTGGGCTGTATCTAGAGGGATATGGCAGATGGGAAAGAGAAGATAGATTTGTTACAAGCAATGAGGTCTGGCAAAGTACTTCGCACAGACGGCGGGCTGCAAAGAAGGGCTTCGACATCTGGCCCTTCTGGTTTACCAACAGCAACCTCATCGGCACAACCAAAACCCAAGGGTATGGCTGCTGACGATGCCCTGGCTCAGGCACTAGGAAAAATAAATGAATCTTTGGAAAGAATAAGTAAATAAGTAGCCGAGGCATCGGGCAAAATTGATCAAAATACCACAAGTATTAACAATTTGGGACAGAAAGTAAATACTAACACAGAAACTATCCAGAAATTATTGCAGGAATCCACTTCGACATGAAAGACAGCCGAGGAGGCTAAAGAAATTGCAACTGCTACAGCCACTGTCTTAGAAGAGAAGATACCACCGTTGCATAAACAACTTGAAGACCATAAGTCTATGATTGAGTTGAAGGAGAAACAGGGGAATTTAAGGGTTAGGGCCGTACCTGAAGTGGAGAAAGATAATTTGATTGAATTTCTCACACAGGAATTTGCAGACTTTTGGAACCCAGATTTGGGGAAGGATATGGCGCTGTGGGTTAAAGCCTCAGCGCCTAGGACTTGCCGATCGAAAGGTTGGCAGTTCGAATCCCCGCGGCGGGGTGCGCTCCCGTCGTTCGGTCCCAGCGCCTGCCAACCTAGCAGTTCGAAAGCACCCCCGGGGGCAAGTAGATAAATAGGTACCGCTTACCAGCGGGAAGGTAAACGGCGTTCCGTGTGCTGCGCTGGCTCGCCAGATGCAGCTTTGTCACGCTGGCCACGTGACCCGGAAGTGTCTCCGGACAGCGCTGGCCCCCGGCCAATAGATGTGAGATGGGCGCACAAACCCCAGAGTCTGTCAAGACTGGCCCGTTCGGGCAGGGGTACCTTTACCTTTACCTTTAATTTCAAGATAGTGAGAGCTTTTAGGCTTGGAAAAGGAGGGAGGGAGAATCACCCTCCGAACAAAAGAGGAGAGAGATAAAATCTTGAGTCTGCACTTCCAGAAGACTTTGGAAATACATCAGTCGAAAGTGGAAATATTCAAGGATATTCCGAAACATCTTTTGGACCTTAGGTCCAATTACAGAGATTTGGTCGACCTGTTGAGAAGCAACGGAATCATTTTTTGGTGGGAATTCCCCCAAGGCCTATCCTTCAGTTATAAACGGAAGAAGATAAAAATAAGATCAGAAGACGACAAAGATAAATTTTGGAGAGACCACGGAGAAGACCTGCAGAAGAAAGTTACGGGGGAGTTAAGAGCACTTGTAAGTGAAACTTTAGACATACCAGATTTACCTCTGGAAATAAAAGATCGCCTGAAGAAGGTGATACCACCGACAGAACAGGAACAGGCACTGGGTGCAGTTGGAGGAGAAGTAAAGTAACAACATCATGGCTCTGCAACTATTAAGCTGGAATTGTAATGGTTTGAACTCCCCTCAGAAAATGAGATCTGTGTTTCATTTATTTAAAAAGGAACAATTGGATTTGATTTGTTTACAAGAAACACATATAACAAGGTTACGCAGGAAACTACTGATTAATAAAAGACTTGGTCAGGAGTTCATTTCATCGGACAAGGTTAAAAAAAGAGGGGTTGTGATTTATGCAAAGGACAGATTATTACCGAAATTTATCTTTAAAGATGACCAAGGAAGATTTGTGGCAATCGAAATTCAAATACAAGGAGAAAAATTTTTGATAGTAGGAATTTATGCACCAAATGAGGGGAA
The DNA here is from genome assembly GCF_965113315.1 of Podarcis vaucheri. Classification (NCBI taxonomy): domain Eukaryota; kingdom Metazoa; phylum Chordata; class Lepidosauria; order Squamata; family Lacertidae; genus Podarcis; species Podarcis vaucheri. Next base: position 87,562,290 of record NC_138764.1, on the reverse strand, counting down.
ATCTGATTTTTTAAAAAAGTTGCATGAGACCCTGATGGACTATTTGGATTATAACATGATTTTGATGGGAGACATGAATGGAGTGGTATCTACAAATATGGACAAGGCACAAAGACAGGTAGTCACTAAGGACGATAGACTACCGAAAACTTTCTTTGAGATGACAGACAACTTGGACTTAGTTGATATTTGGAGAACAAAGAACCCCATGGCTAAAGAAGGAACCTTCTTTTCTGAAGCCAATGTGACATGGACAAGAATTGACCAAATATGGGTAACTAGAGCAGTGTTTCCCAACCACTGTTCCGCGGCACACTAGTGTGCCGCGAGATGTTGCCTGGTGTGCCGTGGGAAAAATTAAAAAGATTTTTTTTTTTGGTAAAAGTCGAATTAGGTCCTAATCTATCCCTCGAGCGCCCCTTGTCCGTTATTGTGACGCATGAAGCGTGTTCCCGCCCACTCCCCGCCCTCCCTTGCTTCTCTCTCTCTCTGTGGCGCTCTCCGCTGCTTCCTGCTGGGCATGCGCAGCTCGCCTCGCGCTTCCGTTCCGGCCCCTCCTTCCCCCGACTACCCCGCCACTCCGTTCCTTTCTCTTTCTCGCGTGTCAGAGAGCGGCGGCGCGAGCGCGGCGGTTCCCTCAGGGCTGACGGAGGGCTCGAGGAGGAGGAGGCAGGACGTGGAGGCGGAGAAAGCGGCGGCGGCCACCCCCCACCTCCGGCTCCAGGCCCGTGTAGAAAGCTGAGGGGGAGAGATAGATAGAGGTGGGCGGCGGCGGCGACCACGACCAACCGCCACAGTAGTTGTAGTGGCGGCGACGGCGAGCAGGGACTCCCACTCTCTCTCCGTCGTGTCTCTCTCTCTCTCCTGGGCCCGTCCGTTGAGTCTCCTGCGCGCCTCGGCTACAAGATGAGCATCGAGATCCCGCCGGGTCTGACTGAGCTGCTGCAGGGCTACACGGTGGAGGTGCTGCGGCACCGGCCGCCGGACCTGCTGGCCTTCGCCGCCGAGTACTTCGCCAAGCCGCGCTCTCCTTCCTGCCTCGCTTTGCTGCCTCCTCCCCCCCACCCCCAAAGCTTGGAGGTTCCCCGGCGCCGACCCGCAGGTTTGACCCCCTTCTCACACCTGTTCGCGCTCCTTGCACGGAATGGGGCGGATGGGGAGGAACGGGGCTCGCCGCTGCCTCCGCTCGCCCTCCCCCCCTCCGCCGGCGGTCCCGCGATTCTTGGCTTTTTGGCGGTTGGAACAGAAGGAAGGCAAGGGGGGGATTGAAACTTACACTTTCGTGCGTCCCTCCCGGCGTGACGCTGCACGCTGACGTCACGGGGCTGTAATGGTGGTGTGCCTCGAGATTTTTTTCATGAAACAAGTGTGTCTTTGCCCAAAAAAGGTTGGGAAACACTGAACTAGAGGAATGGCACCAAAGACAAGAAAAGTGGAAATTTGCCCAAAAACCTGCTCCGACCATAATGCTGTTAAGATGGAAATGAAACTAATACCAACTGGATCCTTTAGATGGAGGATGAATGACACCTTATTCAGAGATGAAGATGTGCTTAAGAAGGCCCAAAAAACTTTGAGAGACTATTTTGAGATAAATATGTACACTAATGTGGAAAAAAGAATAATCTGGGACGCAAGTAAAGCAGTTATGAGAGGGTTCTTGAAACAACAGAATGCATTAAAGAAGAGAATTCAAAATGAGAAGAAGGATAAAATTTTGGAGAAAATAATGGAAGGTGAAAAAAAATTGAGAGCAAAACCAAAGTCTCAAGAGATTTTGAGAGAAATAAAGTTACATCAAGTGCAATATATGAAAATGATGGAGATAGAATGGAAAATTAAACAAATGAGACAAAAGACATTCGAGTCGGCTAATACATGTGGGAAATTGCTGGCTTGGCAAATGAAAAAAAGACAAAAATTAAACACAGTTACAAATTTAGAAGTGGAAGGAAGGAATATACAGAACCCAGTTGAGATTAGAAATTGTTTCCAGAGGTATTTTAAACAACTATATACACAAGGGCCACAGAAAGAAACTGATGTAGATCGATTTTTGAAAACGAATGGATTACAAAAAATCTCTCAAGAAAATAAATTAATGTTGAACTACAAAATAACTGAACAGGAGATAGAAGGTGCCATTCAGAATATGCAGTTGGGAAAATCTCCAGGACCGGATGGACTGACTTCTAGATATTACAGATCTTTAAAAGAATGGCTAGTACAACCTTTGAAAGAGGTCTGTAATGAAATAATGGAGGGGAAAAGGGCACCAGAGTCGTGGAAAGAAGCATATATCACACTTGTACCGAAAACAGAGACTGAAAAGACGCAGCTCAAGAACTACCGCCCCATATCACATATAATGAGGATTACAAAAATCTTTGCAGACATTTTGGCTAAAAGACTAAAAAGAGTGCTAGTGGAAGAGATACATAAAGACCAAGCAGGCTTTCTCCCAGGAAGACATCTATCTGACAATGTGAGAAACATAATTAATATTTTAGAAAAATTACAAGTGAACATAAACACTAAGGCAGTTTTGATTTTTGTGGACGCGGAGAAAGCCTTTGACAACATTTCTTGGATTTTTATGAAAAAAATTTTACAGTGTATGGGGGTAGGCCAAGGCTTTGAAAATGGTTTAAGTGCAATATATTCCGAACAAAAGGCAAAATTGATTGTAAATAATGTGGTGATGGAGGAAGTTAAGATTGAAAAAGGGACACGACAAGGTTGCCCAATCTCCCCATTGCTGTTTATATCGGTTCTGGAGGTTCTGCTGAATATGATAAGAAGGGACCAGTTGGTTAAAGGAATACAGGTCGGAGCCAAACAGTACAAATTGAGAGCATTTGCAGACGACTTAGTATTGACGTTACAGGAGCCAGAATCTAGTACTAAAAGAGTTTTAGAACTGATTCAAGAATTTGGTCAGGTTGCAGGGTTTAAATTGAATAAGTCAAAACCCAAAGTTTTAGAGAAAAATTTAACACCAACTGAGAGAGGGAGGTTTCAGAATGAGACAGGTTTAACAGTGGTTAAGAAAGTCAAATACTTGGGGATTAACATGACAGCAAAAAATGGGAATTTATTTAAAGATAATTATGAAAAATGCTGGGTTGAAGTGAAAAAAGATTTAGAAATTTGGTCAAATTTGAAGCTTTCACTGCTAGGCCGTATTGCTGCGATAAAAATGAATGTATTGCCTAGAATGTTGTTTTTGTTTCAAACATTGCAAATTGTGGACAAAATGGACTGTTTTAAGAAGTGGCAGAGAGATATTTCTAGATTTGTCTGGCAGGGCAAGAAGCCTAGAATAAAATTTAAAATACTAACAGATGCAAAGGAAAGAGGTGGATTTGCCCTGCCAGACTTGAAACTTTACTATGAATCAGCAGCTTTTTGCTGGTTGAAAGAATGGCTGCTTCTTGAAAACACAGACATTTTGGATTTAGAAGGTTTTAACAATGTATTTGGATGGCATGCATATTTATGGTATGATAAGGTCAAAGCGCATAAAGCATTTAAAAACCATATTGTCAGGAAAGCATTGTTTAATGTTTGGATAAGATACAAGGACTTACTGGAAAATAAAACCCCAAGGTGGCTGTCACCGATTGAAGCGAAAGCTCTGAAAAAGCTCAATATGGAGGTCAAATGGCCGAAATATTGGGAAATTTTGGAACAAGATGGAGATAGATTGAAATTGCAGAGTTTTGAAAAACTAAAAAACAAAGTGCGTGATTGGCTTCATTATTATCAGATAATGGAGGCATACAATTTGGACAAAAAAATCGGCTTCCAGGTGGAAAACTCAAAATTGGAAACAGAATTGTTAGAACCCAAAACTAAGACTTTGTCAAAAATGTATAACTTGCTGTTGAAATGGAATACTCAGGATGAAACGGTGAAATCTGCAATGATTAAATGGGCACAAGACATTGGACATAACATAATGATGGCTGACTGGGAACAGTTATGGACCACAGGTATGAAGTTTACGGCATGTAATGCCTTAAGAGAGAATATTATGAAAATGATACACAGGTGGTACATAACCCCCGTCAAGCTTGCAAAAATCTATCATTTGCCTGATAATAAATGTTGGAAATGTAAAGAAACTGAAGGTACATTCTTTCACCTTTGGTGGACGTGCCCAAGGATTAAGGCTTTCTGGGAAATGATATATAATGAACTGAAAAAGGTATTTAAATATACCTTCTTGAAGAAACCAGAGGCCTTTCTCCTGGGCATAGTCGGCCAACCGGTGTCAAAGAAGGACAGAATTTTCTTTATGAATGCTACAACAGCAGCAAGAATACTCATCGCAAAGTATTGGAAGACACAAGATTTACCCACTCTGGAAGAATGGCAGATGAAAGTGATGGACTACATGGAATTGGCGGAAATGACTGGTAGAATCCGAGACCAGGGAGAAGAGTCGGTGGAAGAAGATTGGAAGAAATTAAAAGACTATTTACAGAAGTATTGCAAAATTAATGAACTCCAGCAGCCAAGCTGGTGCCAAAGATATTGCTCTACTTTCCTTTGGACCACGTCAGCCAAGAGAAGAGTCTTGTCATCTGGGCAGCCCAGGAGCTCCATGCACACTGCCCAGGATTGCACCCCAGGAAAGTCATTTCAGGGCTGCTAACACAGCAGACCTCACCCCCCGAGGCACACTCCATTGTCTCTTGAGACAGATGCCTACAATGTTCCCATAGGTGATGAAAGTTACCACTCTTTCACATCATCTCCTTCTGCTGCTCATTGCAGCCTTGCCAGTAAACTCATCCTTGACTTTACTATAATGCGCAAGATTAAAAAACAGACTGGCTTCAATGAGGAAGTAGAAGGTAACTCCTAATCCAGCCCTGAACGGAGACTTATTTCAAAATAGCCTGCCTCTTTGTGCCGGGTGATGAACCTTTTCCTGCCCAGGGAAGAGTGAACTTGGGTGAGATGGCAACATTCCAGTGGTGGGTGAGGCCAGAGGTCAAAGTCTGAGCAGAGAGAGGTTTTCCTGGGGTTTTTGGTTTGTGCATTAGGCTTCCGGCAATATTAAAAAGTCAACTGTTAATATAACACTCTCAGAACATAATGTTTTCAGGGAGCCTGCTGATACTTGCAGCACCAGCCCATCCCAGGGCTTTGAGGTCAAATTTATGGCATGGGTAAATAGCTTCCCGGAAAAACACGGAGACACTACATAGTACGGGCTTGGGCAAATTGCTTAATTGATGCTGGGCTTTTAATAAACAAACAAGGAAATGAAACCATCTGGTGATGGGCAGCTGGAGCAAGTTCCTTAGTTTGGGCCAGATGTTTACAGCTATGATAAAATAAGCTCTAGAATCAGAAACGTAGCTCTGCTGGGTAAGGCTGATCTCATAGAATCAGAATTGTAGAGCTGAAGGGACCCTGAGGGTCATCTAGTCCAACCCCCTGCAATGCAGAAATCTCAGCTAAGACATCCATGGCAGATGGCCATCCAACCTCTCCTTAAAAACTCCAATGCTCATAAAGGTGCAGGGTAACAAAAACAGGTTAGGTATAGTTGTCTCCAGTTTCCATTTCCAGCTTCTGATATGTGCAGCCCAATCTTTTTCTCTGAAGTAAAGCATAAGGAGGATTTTTTGCAAAAAAAATACCTTAGATCTTGTGGAGGTCTTACAATAGGTCATGGCAGGGACAGTGTGGGCTAAAGTCTGGCTGCCTTGCCATCAAGCATACAATCTCCTACAGCAGTCTTGGTCAACCTGGTGCCCACCCAATGTTTTGGACTACAACTCCCATCAGGCCTGTGCTGGCTTGGGCAGATGGGATTTGTAGTCCAAAACACCTGGCAGGCATCAGGTGGGCAAAGGCTGTTCTATAGTGCTCGTGAATGGTTTGGGAACACCTGACGCTGTAGTGTCACTGAAGTTAAGGCCTGATCAATAACCTAGACTAAGGCTCCTGCTATATATTGTGCTCTAGGAGGCTTAGTTTTGTCAGAATCAAGTACACACCACCAGAGTTAACACTAAATACATTAATTCCTGTAAATAGGCCACCACAGAAACTAGAGGGCTGTGAAAATTTGTGTACCAGGCTTTTTAGAAACGTCTACCCATGTATTGTCTGATACCAAAGGGCTGCATTGGTTGCCAGGTGTGACACCCCCCCCCCCAGCTCTCCTACCCCATTAAGGTTGCTCATGGCATCAGCCGTGGAAAGGACCATCACTTAGCTTTGGAGACTCCAGCTGTCCTAGGTACCAATTTACACCTGCAAACCATCAATGGATGGACAGTTTAGAAATGCCAGATGACAATAACTGCGCCTTGCTACGGCTCCAAGCCAACAGTGCTGATTAGGAGCCAAATCTTTTGTCATTATGGAGCTCTCCACCACCCTGGTAGGTTCAAGGGGTGGCAGCCTGGGAGGGGGCATATGAGGTGGCAGCTCCTGGCTGTGGAGTTCCCTCCCTAGGGAGGCAGATCTGGCAAGCTGACTCTCTGTTTTTCATCATATGCTGAGGTTTATGACACCTCGGAGGTATACATTTTAGTCCCCACCCTATTATTCAGATTATAGATTGATTTAACTGATGCTGCATTTTTACGTTGCTGTAACCCCGCCCTATGGTGAAGAAAGGAAAGGAATGAATAATGCACATGTTCTCAAGTTGCTGTTGAGTGAGAGCTGGGGATTAAATTCAAGCAAAGTTCTACATCGCAACTGCAGGGAGGGTGAAGTGTGAGTGAAGTAAAGGAGCAGGGGCAGGCCATTTCAATCTCAGAAATAAGAAAACAGCTCAACATCTTCTGAAATACCAGAGACAATGAGGTTTTAATTAGGTGCTTTTCTTCATGCACAGTAACAGTCTTCTGGTACCATTCTTACTCCACACCCCTACCCCATAATATACTAACAGAGCAAATATAAAGATGGACCTGAAATAATAATTTAACTTGCTCACCCCACTGATAGAAGTTCACAGTATTATTCATCATTCATTCCCACCACGAGTCAGTGTATTTGACAAAGTATAGGATAAAGTGCATTACGGGTTGTTGTTTTTTGACACAGTCCTACGAAATCTCTCTAATGTACAATCATAATGGGTACAGCCCATTTTCTCATTATTCCAAAGTAGATGGTGCTTGCTGTTCAAGGATTCGACATAACTCCCAGAGACATTTGGCATTAGAGTTCGTCTTTCGTTTCAAACTGTGGTGCAACCTTTTCTTAGGAAAGGAGTTTCCAGGTGGCACTCTTACAAAGATGTATACTGAGTACACTCTGCACAACTCAAGTACTGTCATAAATCTAATTTTTGGTGTCATTGACGCAAGGGACTCCACCCTGTCACAGTAACTCCTGCTCGTCGTCTTCAGAACCGGAGGGCCCTTGTCGCACTTCTTCGTACCATTTGTTGGTGAGGGTTTTCATCTGTATGCGTCCGTGATGTAAGTCCTAAGGGAAAGGAACATTGCAACCGCTTAAGACAGCATTTCTATCTTTCCCTGTGTTGGAAGAACAGCCTGTGGCTGAGAAGTGCGAGTTTTGAACGTGTGGGTTCTGAACAAAGCAGGCACTGAATCTAAACCAATTATGAAAGATTTCTTTGCATGCTACAAAGTGTTGCTGTAGCTCATCCAACCCCACTGTGAAAAAGGGAGCGTAGTGGCAACATTCACACAGAATAACGAAACTTTGCAGGTGGAAGGAGTTTCCCTGCCAGGGTCTGTCTCAGCCTGGGGAATGCCCTTTCTCTCCTGAATCCCACACCTAGCTTCTCTCTCCAGGGAGGCCTGAACGGCACCAATGCTGTCACTGTTTCAGCACCAAGCAAATATAGGTTTGTTTGTTTTTGTTTGGTGCTGCCCAGATGCCTAAGAAACAATGATTGAATGTTTTTACACTAATAGTGTTTTTAATAAGTTGGGTGTGTGTTTTTACAGTATCACTATATATATTTCTTCTAAACTGCTTCAGGACATTGCTGTGCAAAGTGATTCCTAAGAATGTGCTGGATCAGGCCAATGGCTCATCTAGTTCAGCGTTACAGCTGCCAACCAGATGCCAGTGGAAAGCCTGCAAGGTGGACATGAGCACAACAGCACTCTGCCCACCTGCAATTCCCAGCAAATGGTATTCAGAGGCACAATGGCCGAACCCACCTCTTGTGTGAGCCGCCTAGTGAAGAAAGGATTCAAGTATTTAACATCGAGCCACATAAATCCTTTGAGGTCCTGGCGCTTTAAGTAGTGGGCTTCATACTCTTCCTCGGTGAGTTCGGACAAGTGTTCAGATTCAATGGTGTTACCCTGGAGAGATCAGAGAAGAGAAACGAAACATCAGAATCCCAAACCATTGTTTCCTCGGTCACTTCTTAGCCTTTCCCATTCACATACTTCACTGAAGCCAATCAATACTCCCGACAGAAAGCAGCAATATAAATAATAACGATCGTTTGGGTAATGAAATGCCAATTTCCAGCAGACCATTTCAAGAATGTGGGTTCAGAGGAGGCTAAAATTGCCATGGCATTCGTCAGTCCTGTTCTGATACTGCTGATGGTTATGGCTGTGCCAAACACATGGAGAAGGAAAGCGGCAAGCACATCTGCCTCCACACGATTGAGGGAATCCCCGGCCGTGTCATCCCCTGGACAGCCAATCAGCTGGCTCGGGGGCGTGGCCTGCCCTATTTAACACAGGCGGGCCGGGGGGCGAAACCCCCTGAGCCTGAGGTCCATGCACATGCCACTAAACTGTGGCTTAGCACAACATGTGAACTAGGCTTTTAAAGTGTCTTCGATGGGAGATAATGACGTTGGAGTCACCAGTGTTTTAAGGGCCGTGGGTGCATTCGGATTTTTGAGTGAGTGATGTGGGAGCTACCTGCTCTACCTGGTTCTCTCTCCCTGCCCAGGATCAGCTCCACGCTCCCCCCTGCACACAAGAGAAAGAAAGCATACGTGTGCATGCGTGTGTGAGCGCTCTTTCTCACACACTGCTCACTTTTCAACGGATCTGGGTGAAAGTCAGATCAGGTAGAATGAACCTGGGCCTTGAAAAGTACATGGAGATGAAAGAGAAGTGGGGAAAGGACCGGTCTTCCAAATTCCTGCTTCAGTTCTAGGTGCTTTTCAGGGGAGAACAAGGTAAGCATCCTCACCACTGCATGATCAAGTGGGGCCGTGAGCTGGAGTGGAAAGGTGAGTTCAGAGGCTTTAGGGGCACTAGAGGAAGACTTCAAGGGCATCTCACCCGTGGGAACCACACTGGCATGCCCTGTTTGACACAACACCTGGATATGGTGCAACAGACACGTCAGGCTTTATGGGAAGGTTCACGTGCAGTGTGGATCTGAATGCTCTTCCAGTACAACTCATTTTCTCAGTAAAGCACTGGCCTGTTCTGAACACTTTGCTACCTGCTCTGTACATTGCAGAACAACAGCTTGGGTACAGCCAACTGTTTCACAGTACTTCTGGTTTGGCAAGATAGTGGACGTAAGCAACCTTTACTCTTTGGGGAACTCTCTGCCTTTCTCTGAACAGAGCCGTGCATATCCCCATTTTGAACAGCTTGCCAGTGATTTACAGCTGCCGCTTAATGGCGGAGCGGAACACCACTGTCTCCCTGAGTGATGTGTGACTCACTATCTATGTGTTATTATCATCCACTTATATGTGCCTCAGTCCACCCAGTGCTATCATGACTGAATTTCAGCAGAAATGCTATTTCACTTAAAGGAAATAACTTGCCATTAAACTTCAAGTTGTGAGTGGTATTACAAACTGGAAAAGGGCTCTGTCAAGCCCAGGATTAAAGGGCAGAGATGTTCCATGCAGAACATTCAGGAGGCCATCAACTCCTTGGCCTGAAGGTCTGGCCTTTCCTTTAATTCACATACAGTGACAGAAGCGGTCAGAGAGTTTGGCGAAAGTGAAGGATCCGCCCCGCTTAAGCCTGGAAGGAAAAGGAGCTCACCATTTTTTCTGTCTTGCTGAGGTTAATGTCCTTCTTGTTCTTTCGCCGGGCTTTGGAGTCTTCAATGTCGATCAGTCTGATTAAGGGCATGGTCCCTCCTCCCAGTAACAAGATGGTGAACAGCACAATGATGATTGTCGTGGTGCCAATGAGCTGCCGCTTCTCTATCGGCTCCAAGCCCAAATGGAGGCTCAAGGCATATGGGATGGCCCCACGCAAGCCTAGATGAGCAGAGGGAAAATAAGGAATGCAATTTATTTACCAATAGGCAGGCTTCTTAAGCTACACAAACAATTTGGTTGTTTTACTTGTTGCTTTTAGATTGGGCACATCCCATACCCAGCACCCTGGTTTCATCTACTGCAGCCCACAGACTTTTGACAAGGCTGCATTTGTCATCCCTTGTTACCCTTCACCCTGTCTCTGTTGGGGAAAGGGTTGCAGCTCAGTGGTAACATGTTTTTTGCATGCAGGAGGCTTCGGGTTTAATCCCTGGCATCTCCAGACAGGCCTAGGAGGGACCCCTGGCTGAAGCCCCGAGGAGCTGCTGCGAGTCAGTGCAGACATAACTGATTTACATGGACCATTGGTATAGGACAGCTTGCTATGTTCCTAGTGTCTCCTTCACAAAATGTTGGACATTTGAGTTGCCTTATGCTGAGTAAGGTCACTGGAACATCCAGCCCAGTACTGCCTACTCTGACTGGCAGTAATGCTGCCTGGATGTCTCCACCTGGAGGTTTTTCCCCATCACCTCCTACCTGGCTCCACAGCATTCACACAGCAACCTCCTACCTGGCCATTCCACTGGAGATGCCTCAGCTGGAGAACTTCAGAATGCAAAACTTGTGCTTTGCTGCTGGCTGATGCCCCTCTTTTTACTGCAGGGCGGTTAAATTAGTAGCATACCAATAAAAAAATAAAAAAATGGAAACTGTAAACTGTAAACTCCTCAGGGCAGGGATCTGTCTTTTTGCTTGCATTGCTCCATAAACGTTGATCAGTAGTACAATATGAAGAAGTAACTAGGATTTTTTTTTTTTAAGTATCAAGTAAGCCAAAATACTTACCACTAAACCACATGATGAACATCATTTTTGGGGTGATCTTGTGATCGCGGAAGAAATTGAGCAGGTAGGAGAGGGGGAAAATATTGACAGCTCTGCCAAAAAGCACAAGCACCTGTCAAAAGACAAGCAAATTAGCCACTGGGCAAGGGGAAGCATTATTTCAGGCACATCAGAGCAGTCCAAATTGTAAGCGGCTAGTGAGGACGCTCCTCAGATCAGCTGATAATCAAGAGTCACAAATAAGTCATTGTACACCAGCTCTTCTGCCAGGGGTTAGTATCCAAGGAAGTGATTCCACCGGAAAAAGGATTTCTATTTTGCACAACTCCCCCTCCCTCTCCTGTCCCTGCGTATGCCCCGTGCCCTCCCCAAATCTGCTCAAAAGGGTCAGGGGGAAACACAGAACAGAATTAGGGGCTGTGCGGGAAGAGGAAGAATTGCATCCATGGAAATAAGAAGCTCACTGCCCCAATTAAAGGGATAATGAAAACTATTTCTTTAAAAAGGGGAGTGGGGCGTAGCTCATGATATAGGTTACAATAATGTGTGGGATGTATGTAAAACAATAGATGTATTTTTTTATTTCTCAGTTATACCCCATCAAAAGACAACCTTCCCATATTGTCCTAAAAGTAGGTATATATATTCTTGTGTGTGTGCACGCATACACACACACAAACTTATCTGTGGAACCCTTGGGAGGTGGTGGACTCTCCTTCCTTGGAGGTTTTTCAGCAGAGTTTGGAAGGCCATCTGTCATGGATGCTTTAGCTGAGATTCCTGCATTGCAGGGGGGTGGACTGGATGACCCCGGGGTCCCTTCCAACTCTACAATTTGAAGATCATTCATATGCTCCTCCTCCTGGCAATTCACTGTTCAACAGTGACAGAATAACACTCCCTGCTAGCAGCAGTCCCTGCTGTAGACTATTCTCTTTAGGCTGCCCACTGAAAGCAGGGAGAGGAATCCATCATTCTGTCACTCTTAACTATTTCTGACTATGAGATGGAGCAGGCAGCCAATAATCCCCACGTTTACTTGGAAATAAAGCAGCTCTAAATAAAAAGAGACACTTCCAAGGAAATATGCAAGGGAGCAGAGTGCATATTAAGTAATTGTGACTATATATTGTCAGAGCTTAGGCAAGAACTATGGGTTTCTTGCACAACCACTGCATAACAACATGTCGTGTTCTGAGATGTGTACCTTTTGTTTCGAAAGAGAAGCAAATGCCTAGCTCCCAAGGCCTCCAGAGAGCGAGATGGTCAGAGGCAGTACCTCTCCAGTAGCAAACATGGCGGGGGGGGGGCGTACGTGACAAAACAAGGTAGCCATCACTGCTTTGTCGTGCTTGCGAGCTTATTATGAAGGCACCCAGCAGGCCAATGCTGGAAACAGGATGCGGGACAGGACAAGTCACAATGTCTTGCCCTTGCTGGGTCCCTGGTTGCAGGGGATTTGTGCAAGGCAGGGATGTCTAAGGCCGCTCCAAGGTCCAATTCCAGGCAAGTTATTTGCTCCAATAAGGGCTCAGGGAAAAAGCAAACCAAGGGGCAGTGCAAGGTCCATGCCCCAGGAAGCGGAGGGTCAACGGAGGGCTCAGGAAAAAGGCAAACTGAGGGGCTGTTCAGGTAATGAGTGCATCAAGATCAGGGACAAGATATAGTGCTAGTAGCAATGTGCTGTTCAAGCTGCTCTCCCAGCCTCGTAGTGAGGCTCTTAACCCAGAGCCCCACACTGGTTCCTGCTGCAGCCTCTTAGAAGTTGGTAAAAGAGCAGTGGCGTGTGGTGAATTTTTTCATAGGGGAACAGTTAGGGCCAGAGGCATCAGCTTGTGAGGATAGAGGACAAAGCCCCATCCAAATCCTCCCCCCTCCCCGAAGAGTAAACTGCAGGTTTCTGTTAGTCTGCTAAATTCTATTCTGACAAATAGCAGTTCCATAAACTGAGGGGCCACCACAGAAAAGGCCTTCAGATTATGGGACTCCCCCTCCACAGAAGTGAGGGTGGCCTCGACCAAACAAACCTTTAAGCAGACTTCAAAAACCTGTTTGTTAATCTGATCTATTCACAGAGCTCTGTTAACTTAATAAGCACAGCCACTAAATGTCGATGGGATTTCATTAGGGTGGACATTTCTAAATTATAAGAAAATCCCACAACTCCAGAGTGTGATTGTTAATTTACTTAACTTTCTCATTCACCCTGCTCTTGAGACCTGCATTTCTGAACTTTTCACATATACCTAGATAAATATATTACAAAGAGAATATATGCCAAAATCACAGACCCTTGAGAACTTTGACCAAGATGGAACTTTTGAAAAGCTGTCTCAGGCTTTTGACATGGTGCCCCTAAGTGCAGTCACCAAGAATGCTTTGCCATTATTCCTATTTTGCAAAAGAGAAGCTTTTTAAAAAACAAACAAACACAATGGCTATTCAGTGGGTTCATAACTCATCAGAAAATGGAACCATTAAAATTTGTGGGTTCTTTGAAACAGCACCAAAGGAGCTCAACACAACACCTCTCTTAAAAAAAAGTATGAATGTTTATCCCTTAAGAAAGTACTTACTATGCACCAGATGACAAAGGACATTTCAAACTTGTGAGGGAAGCTAAATATTGATAGGCCTAGAAATGCAAAAACGCAAGTTTCTGAAAGAGAGAGAAAACAGAGACAAACAGTCAACCAGGCTGGATATTGCAAAACCACATGCATAGCCCTTTGATGCTGCAGTTTATTAGCACTGAATTACTGTGGCCTGAACGGTGTGGGGAATTCTTAAAAGGACCGCTTGATACGTATGCAGCTGCATAAATGAACAGGCAGCCGGAATAGTGTTGTAAAGAGAAATGGAAAGAAGCATTCATGACACCCTGATATTTTCTATTTTCTTCTTAAAGGCAGTAGAAGAGGAAACAGGGAGTAGGAGTTTCCTCTTCTGCTTCCTTTGCAGAAAGCTCTAAAATTGGGCTGTATCTCCTTTTATGTTCTAAGTTGGGGGAGCATATATTGAACTGGTGAACAAAAGCAACAGCAACCCACCCCACCTAATAATTAAAGACCTTGTATGTATATGCTACCTGTGTGAAAACCGTGAGAGAGAGCAGAGAAACAGATGAGAGCAAATGGATTATACTTTGGATGTACTGACACAAAGAGCCTTACATTTGGGCTCACGTAACTAGTTGATCAGGAATAGACAACTGCATGTGCTTAAAATTAATTAATGTGTTTAGCAATTAAGAGTGTTGGACTAGGACCAGTGAGAAGAGGGCTCAGCCATGAAGCTCACTAGTTGACCTCAGGCCAATCATTTGTCTCTGACTAACTTACCTCGCAGGTACAGATAGGTAGCCGTGTTGGTCTGCCATAGTCAAAATAAAAAAATTCCTTCCAGTAGCACCTTAAAGACCAACTAAGTTAGTTCTTGGTATTTCGTATTAGTAATACCAAGAACTAACTTAGTTGGTCTTTAAGGTGCTACTGGAAGGAATTTTTTTATTTTGACTACCTCGCAGGATTATTGTGAGGATAAAATAAGGAGCAGGAGGAGAACAGTGTGCACCACCCAGAGCTCCTTGGATGAAAAGTATGACATAAATGTGACAGTGATAATAACAATAATGTAATCCCCACTTAAAATAACAAACAAAAATGGCTAAAATAAGGCAATATCAGAAAGAACAGGATATGCAGAGATACTTTTTTATTTATATTCTTTTGTATTCATTTGTTACCAGGTCCCCCCCCCCAAAAAAAAGTTTCTTTATATCCAAAAGCTTTTAACAGCAATGTAGGCATGTTGCATCTCCTAAATCTAAAAATAGCCTAGAGGGGGGAAGGCGTCAAAGAGATCTATTTTGTTATCAATCTTGTGGCAAGTCTTAGCCAGAGCCTGGAGGATGAGGGAGAGAAAAAGATTTACTACACATTTTATCTTGTTTGGCAGTAAAGGTGACTTTAGACTGCTTGGCAGACTCCGTATTAGTAAGTCGGAAATGTGTGGAAGAGATACTCCCCTGGCTACAGGAACATTTCTCTCTCTCCTTCTCTCTCTGCCTATAATTCATGTCTCTGAATGGCTTTAAACGGTGGTTAGATGAATTCAGATGTGATCGCTCTGGCAGCAGCTGCTACCCAAGGTATCTTAAGTGTCCAGGTTCACAGGCAGGGGAGGCGATTAGCTGAGGGACAACAGCAGAGGCGAGACATCACCTCCATGCTGGCTTTCCCAGAAACATCTGGATACCCAGTGATGTCCAAGACATTGAACTAGATCAGGGATGGAGAATCTGTGACTCTTCAGATGTTGCTGGACTCCAACTCCCACCATTCCTAGTCATGCTGGTGGGGGCTGATGGGAGTTGGAGTCCAACAACATCTGGAGGGCCGCAGGTTCACATCCCTTAGATCCAGTGAGACTCTTATGATAACCTGAAACCACTGCTACTTACTCAAGGTGGGGCGCAGGGTTCTCTTCCTTGCCATTTGATCCTAACAACAACCCTTTGAGGTAGGTTAGGATGAGAGACAGTGAGTTTCATGGCTGAGTGTGGATTTGAACCCTGGCCTCTTGAGTCCTAGCCGAGCACTCCAACCACTAGGTCACACTGCCTCTCACGCATCATGCTGTGCAGAATAACTCCTAACCACACTGCCCTGAGCTCCATGGCAGGATACAAATGTGAGAAACAATTCCCTGGTCAGGGGTTTTTAATGTCTGATGCTCTATTGAGTTTCAGTTTGTTGGAAGCTGCCCAGCGGCTGGGGTAACTCAGTCAGATGGGCAGAATATAAATGATTAATAATAATAATAATAATAATAATAATAATACAGTCATACCTTGGATCCCAAACGCTTTGGTACTCAGACGTTTTGGCTTCCGAAAGCCGCAAACCCGGAAGTGAGTGTTCTGGTTTGTGAACGTTCTTTGGAAGCCGAACGTCTGAAGGGGCTTCCGTGGCTTCCGATTGGCTGCAGGAGCTTCCTGCAGCCAATCAGAAGCCACACTTCGGTTTCCAAACATTTTGAAAGTCAAAGGGACTTCCGAAATGGATTCCATTCGACTTCCAATGCACGACTGTAATAATAATGGCAAGCCAGTCTATAGCTACGTGAGAGCTACATGAGTGTGTGGATAATCAGGAATCATTTTAATAGCAGAAGTTCAGATTAAGGAGACCAAGAAGAAGAAGACAGCATATACCACACATGAAAGCAACGGTCCTCAGTGTCTGCTGCATTAGGATCTGTGTAACCGGCGAGAGGTTATGGTGAGTGTAGTGAGACATCACGATGCCAGAGAACAAGATAGCCATGATACCTGGAGAAACAACAGCACAAATCAGATAAATATTATTTCACGTATCAATGCATAACCTTACAAATCTCCCCCCAGCTCTTGCTCATCCCAGACCAATTAGCAAAACATCAACACTGCTCTGTGATGCAGAAAAGGGAACGGGGAAAATAAATCAGGAAGTGAGCCCTACTCCACCTTTGGGTGTAAGTTGTTGCATCGACATTGTACAATTAGTTTGGCCAGATGCCAAAGGTGCCTCAATCATCTGGTTCAACCGGTGCAAACATAGCCATACTTGTCACTGTCAGGCTCAAAAGACATTTTTATGAGCTCTAAAAGCACAGAAGCTCCTATATATGCAAGGGCTTCCTTATTCCTTTCAAAATTGGAGACAGCTCGGAGGATGGGTGCTGATGTTTAGGCATCTTGGAGATTAATGGGAGGCAGTCCCTGCTTATGACGGAGCCTCAGGTTTGTGCTGGAGCTCCTAAAGCACTTTGGATCAGGCTACCGATGTATGAGAGGCTGAATCCACATGTTTTCTGCCTTAGGGGTAGAAGAGCTATAAATCAAAACATCTACAGGCCAGGAAACGGCACCATCTGTCCTTCCACAGCATGCGCTGCCCAGATTTCAGGGGGGGGGGGAAAGCTTGCAAGAAACCAAGAAGGAAATAAAATATTTTCTGGGACAGCAGATAACGCTGGACTACATAGAGTCTGTGAATATACCGCTTTCATCATCAACAATATTCTCACCTTCAATGCAGTTAGGAAGCCAGCTCAGGGGGTGGGAGGGGCAGAATCTGAAGTGGTCCCTTCAAGATGAGCACATGAGCCTGGGTGAAAGCCCACTGAAACCCAGAAAGTGGTGCCCCGCAAGACGAATGCCTCGCAAGACGGAAAACCCGCTAGACGAAACGGTTTTCCGTTTTTGAGCTGCTTTGCAAGACGATTTTCCCTATGGGCTTGCTTTGCAAGATGAAAACGTCTTGCGAGTGTTCCGATTTTTTTCCACTCCCCCCCCTTTTTCTAAGCTGCTAAGCCGCTAATAGCCTTTTAGCCTCTAATCCACTAAGCCTTTAATAGCTGCTAAGCCTTTAATAGCCGCTAAACCACTAATAGCGCTAATCCGCTAATAGGGTTGCTTCGCAAGACGAAAAAACCGCTAGACGAAGAGACTCGCAGAACGGATTAATTTCGTCTTGCGAGGCACCACTGTATTAACTTGATACTTTCTTTAGCAAAATCAGTTTAAAGGACTGGTGAGGTTTGGCTACAAGTTGGTTGAGCTGGAATGGAAAATAATATGGCTCAGAGCAAGTTACTTTGAGCATTATAGCCTTGCCGGTCAGCAAAATTGGTTAGAGCATGGGGCTGATAATGCCAAGGTCACAGGTTTGATCCCCGCATGGGTGCATTTTGTGGCATTGCAGGGGGTTGGACTAGATGATCCATAGGGTCCCTTCCAGCTCTGATTCTATGTACGTATATGTATGTAGTTTGGGACTTGGAGTCAAGGTTGGAGTCTACTATAATTACAGAAGCCCCCTTTTTTTGAGTTGATGCTTCTTAGTAACTTAGTTTTGAGAGACTATTTTTTTTTAGGATTTCAATTTTTAAAACAAAATTTATATAAGATTTACTACATGACTTGTGATTTATCAAACTAAAGGCATCTTGCCAACTATTCAGCAGGTGAACTCATTCAAGCTTCTACGGAACTGCTTTTTTAAATTTATTTTTTCAAGCAGACAGAAAAGTGGGTTGAAGGTAGCTAAAACCATGATTCTTTGGCATTCCCCCCCCCCAATTGTGACTGTGGTCTCAGAGGCCATCTGAAAGTACACCGAAGATCCTGAACTATGGTTTAAAAGCTAAGCCCATTGATTCAAAGTCCCTGTGTACTTTCTATGTATTCACAGAGCTGGAGGAAGCAGGCTGAGATACAGCAGTGCCCCGCAAGACGAATGCCTCGCAAGACGAAAAACTCGCTAGACGAAAGAGTTTTCCGTTTTTTGAGTCGTTCCGCAAGACGAATTTCCCTATGGGCTTGCTTCGCAAGACGAAACGTCTTGCGAGTTCTTGCGAGTTTGTTTCCTTTTTCTTAAAGCCGCTAAGCCGTTAATAGCCGCTAAGCCGTTAATAGCCGCTAAGCCGTTAATAGCCGTGCTTCGCAAGACGAAAAAACCGCAAGACGAAGAGACTCGCGGAACGGATTAATTTCGTCTTGCGAGGCACCACTGTATTTTCCAGTAGGGAAATCACCGCATGTACCATCCACGAAAGTGAGATCACACATGACACGTCACCAAACTCCACCTAGACAGCATTTGCCAAGCTCTGATGAATTTCACTCAGATGTGCAAGTGCTTGCACAAAGGAAATGAAAAACTTCCTATGCAATCAGGACTGGGCTACAGGCACAAAAAGGGGCCAAGCCCCTGCAGCATTAGAACACAGATAGTGATCTGATAGTAGCTGACAGGCTCAGCAAACCTCAGTGTTTCCATAACCCCTTGGCTGATTTTTTAAAAATGCTCAGTTACGTAATAACTCAATTTGCCCAATGTAATTCCTAACACTTCATTAAGTGTTTATTAAATCACTGAATGGGCTCCAAATTTCTAATTATTAATAGTTCCACGGTTTCCCAGATTTCATCTGGGATGCACTGCTACAGAAGGATAAACATGGGATCATTGGGGTCGCCTCAGGATGGGGAGGTTTTTAAAGAAGGCTGATCGCCGATGAATTGATGCTTTTGAATTATGGTGCTGGAGGAGACTCTTGAGAGTCCCATGGACTGCAAGAAGATCAAAACTATCCATTCGGAAGGAAATCAGCCCTGAGTGCTCACTGGAAGGACAGATCCTGAAGCTGAGTCTCCAATACTTTGGCCAACTCATGAGAAGAGAAGACTCCCTGGAGAAGACCCTGATGTTGGGAAAGATGGAGGGCACAAGGAGAAGGGGACGACAGAGGACGAGATAGTTGGATAGTGTTCTTGAAGCTACCAGCATGAGTTTGACCAAACTGCAGGAGGCAGTGGAAGACAGGAGTGCCTGGTGTGCTCTGGTCCATGGGGTCACGAAGAGTCAGACACGACTGAATGACTAAACAACAACAACAGGATGGGGAAGAGCTTGAAAATCCACTCTAAATTGTATGCGCCAATACACAAGTGTTGCCATCATAAGTGGAATGGAAGTGGTCATCAAAAGAGCTGCTCCATGCCTGCCTTAGATGAATTAGATTCATTGTGTAAGCTGTTATCAGTCATCCATCATGCCTCCTATGGAATCATAAAGGAACAACCAGAAAGGGAAGGAATAGGGCACCTCTTACATGTAAAGCAAGATGGATTTCAAGCTCTGATGCTTAAGATGAATGGCAGGCAGGCTTAGATGGAACAGACACATCAGAGAGCAACTGTGGTGCAGAGGTTAGAGCCTTAGACTAGGATGTGGGCATCCAGGGTTCGAATCCCCATCAGACATGAAGCTCACTGGGTGAGCCTGGGCCAGTCACTGTCTCTCAGCCTAGCCTACCTCACAGGGTTGTTTAGAGGATAAAACAGAGAAAGAACTGTATGTGCCATCTTTGAGCTTCTTGGAGGAAAGGTGGGAAAGAAATATAACAACAACAACAACAACAACAACAACAACAACAACAGCAGCAGCAACAACAACAACAACAACTTGTGGCAAATCAAATGGGAGTTTTCTTAAGTATCTGCAGGAAGAATGAGGGAGAATGTTTCAAATTCTATATGCAGAAACCACCACTATTTGATTGTAATCTTTCATACCCACCCACCTGTGATTATAATAAATGCAAATGGACTTATGTCAAGTCACAACACCCCAGATGCTATAGAGAAATGGTCATAGGAGCACTTAGGCTCCTTACACTACATTCCATGATGATTAAACATGCATTTCCTTCCAAGTCTTAATGCAAGATCCCTTATTTGGTGGCGGGGGTAGCGGTTGGGGAGGAGAGTAGGAATGGTGTTAAAAACAGGAGATTGCATTCCAATGTTTCATTATATCAGACTCTGGAAAGGGACCTGGGTTTCCTGAAGCACCCTCGTTTGTGCTAATGTAGCATTAGCCTTGGGACTAATGTAACCACATGGGTTACATTATGAGCAAAAAGTGTTGGAACCGACTACAAAGCAGGCTTAGATCCATCAATATGGAGAGAGCTTCCTTGTCTTCTCTTCCTATAGACATGACTGAGTTCAACCAAGAACAGACACTTAATTTATACTACCTGAGTATCAACTTCACACGACACATGGCTCTTGTACAGATGTTCTTTCTTCTACCAAGAATGTACAGCCTGAGTGCACACCCCACCTTGTTCCTTCCCCTGGGTAAAAGTAACTCAGAGCAACATCAGGTTTATATGTATTGGGGATTTAAACCCACTATCTATCCCCTCTCTTTCAGTCTCAGACTGGAAGTTGGGTTCCAGGACACAAATAAACCAAGCATTAGTCTTGGTTAGGTAATACCTTCCACCCTGAGCTACTGGGGTAGAACAAAAGCATACACTGATCTGAAACAGTTACAGATAGGTAGCCGTGTTGGTCTGCCATAGTCAAAATAAAAAAATTCCTTCCAGTAGCACCTTAAAGACCAACTAAGTTAGTTCTTGGTATGATATACTGCAGTGTATCTGAAGAAGTGTGCATGCACACGAAAGCTCATACCAAGAACTAACTTAGTTGGTCTTTAAGGTGCTACTGGAAGGAATTTTTTTATTTTGATCTGAAACAGTGCATTTCCCACATTGTGGAGTTTCTCTACAAAATGTACTAGAGCTCAAGCAACCTCCAGAAGTAGCAGAAGAGCTTTTCATTTGGATGCAACATAGCGGACGCAGAGTCTACTGAAGACTCTGTAGCACAAATTTCGCGCATGAGCTCTACAGCCCTTGCAGAAAATTGTGGACAAGAAATATGCCAAAGAAGCAGAAAGTTCTAACTATCCCGACAGACTGTATATCTTTTTGACAATCTCAAGAGGCCTTGGGCTTATTCGTTTTGCAACTTACCTGAGAGAGAAATGCCTTCTGCAAGTCCGTAGGGAAGATAAGCAAAGATGATCATCATTCCAAACTCCAGGGAAGGAGTTTTCCGTAAATCAATATGCTTCAGCACGTTAATATCAAAGAGTTAAGCAAAATAAAAGAAAGATACGGGAGCAGGAAAATCGGACAAATAGAAAAACAGTTCTTTTTTGACCAGAGGAGAACAAGAGGGCTAGGGGTGGAGGTCCCATAGTGAGCCAATATATAGGACCCATGAGAAATACCCTGTGCAAAGCAGAGTTCTTGTATTCTTCTCTCCATGCTGTACAGTGCGGCGGCAGGCAATGTTGTACACTCCAGATATCCAAGTCCCATCAGCCCCAGCAAACATGACCAATGACCATGGATGGTGGGAGTTGCAATCCAACATCATCTGGAGGGCACCACATAGGCTATGCCTGATAAAGTTTCAGGTAGAACAACAGGTGCTGTTTTCCTGCCATGTGGTGATGCTCTGTTGGAAGAATCGAATTTTAAAGGCCCCAAGAAGAAGGGCAGGCCCACTCTGCATACAAATGCCTGGTTTGAACAACACACTAGGCCAAATCATGGTTTATCAACATCGCACAACTGTCCAAGCTCCTGGAGTGGAGCTTGCAGCCACTTTGCTCCTCACTGGTCCTTTTTGATGCCATGTGGCACTAAGCCAAGGTTTGCCCTAGCATGTTGTCCGAACTGGGACAAGTGGCTGGCTAAGCTCTCTCCTCATTCACCACAAGGTGAAAGCAAGGATTTGTCCATTAATTTCAGGGGATCTACTGTGAATATGACTTAGTAGCATATCCCCCTGTGTTTTTCACCTTGCAAACTACACTGGAATCAGTTCGGGGAAGGACAGTATAAGAAATGCTTTACCTAAATAAATAAAATTATTAGAAAGCCTGTGACCCAGAAACATACCTTTCTCATCCAAATCATTCAGCTGTATGGTGATAACAAATAATGCAAGTTGCCTTTTGCCTTAACACATTATTATGCTCCAGAGCTAAGGTACTACTTTTTGAAATGGAAAAATTTAATAGAAGGGAAACTGAACTACTCGCCTCCTCATTTTTGTTCTTCTGTTATCAGCTGTCAATGATCAAAAGATGAAAAGGTCATCTTCCCACCAACCCAGCTCAACCACAAAGGTTAAATTTTACAAAACAACCCCATTCAGTGTTTGCATTAGGAATGACATGAAAAAGACCCTTTGGCTAAAGTTTGCTTTATATATATATATATATATATATATATATATATATATATATATATGCTTTCGTAGATTTTCACGGGTACAGGAATGTAGGTTTTGGTGTCTTCGGGTGTCTTCCCGTGTAAGAGCCCAGACACCCCGACTCTTACACGGGAAGACACCCGAAGACACCAAAACCTACATATATATATATATATATATATATATATATTACCTATTTCTTTATTTACATTAAAAATATACTCTGCCTTTGAAATATACATGCACTGCACTATTTTGAAATCGCCAGCTTGTTTTCCATTTTTTTCCTCCAGAAATCTTTTGAAGCTGCTTAACTGGTGTTGAATTACATACCACCTGCACTTCCCTGACTTTGCAAGATGAAGTCAGTTAGAGATGAAGTCAAGCACCATTAAAAACGCAAGACTATGTCAGCACAAAGGAGACACAATCTCTGCAACTCTAGATGTGGCTCTACTCGAGGGACTCTGGAGTTCAAGCCAGTATGTAAAGCCAATTCAGTTTTACATAAATCCTTAATGAATGAGAATGATGGCCCAACAAGCCGTATATACATTTGGGGCTGTGATGCACAATTAATCTTTCCCTTTCTCTTCCCCTCCCCCTTCACCCCCCCCCCAAGAGTTGAAGGACAACTTAATAAGCATTGAATCATATGAAGCTATAGTGGGAGGGGAGGAATTTCCCCAAATTGGGCAGAAGAATTTCCCCAAATTGGGCAGAAGTGGGGCAGAATCCCTAATCTGCTTATGGGATGTTTTATACATATGAAAACTGGAGCATATGCTAACAAAAATGACCCATTACTGAAAATGGAATTAATGCATTAGGACTAGCACAGCAAACAATCAGCATATTTATACCCCTCTATTAGTATGTGTGATGAGCTATTATACAGTAGCTTATGCCTTAATGAGAGCTGCATAGAAATGCAACGGTTTAATGTGATCCAAAATCACTGCCCACTGGCACTGCTACAATTAAAAACGAAATGGAAGAGAGGGAACAGAATGCCAACAAAAAGGCTTTTGTGGTTTTTGGGTTGTTGTTGTTTTTTAAAAAGATAATCTCCGTATGAAACATGACCGAGAGTCATTATTAAAATGGAAAGGCATTCTGCTTGATGCATCTGCTTTACTTTACCTAAAAGCGAAGGATATTACTGCAGAAATAAGGCCAGTCAGAGTTCCCAGCGCTGCGGAACCAAAGAACATCTTCAGAAAGTAACCCAAGGCCTGCAGAAAAGTTTGCCATCCGCTCACATCTGACGTATGTTCTCTTGTCAAGCCTTCTGCTGTGCTGGGAACAATTAAAAAAAAAAAAGGACAAGGAAAGAGGCTACATATTTGAATCTTATGACTTGCGAGCTCCGCACCATAAAAAAAACCCTCATCAACCTCTATTTCTTTGTTGAAACTGCTCTTAATATGCTTTTACTGTGATATAACAAGTAGAATGTCAAGAGGCATTAAATCAAGTGCTGATGCAACCCCCCCCCCAGGGGGAAACACAACTCTACTGAAAAAAACAACAATAATCTGGAAGTCTAGCTTCGCTTTTTGTGATGCTCTTAAGCAATGGTACAAAATAAGCCAGGAAGATGCCCGCTGCAACTAAATAGATGGGAATATGTCTAAGCAAAGAGGAGATGCACTTTTTAAGAATAAACCCACCAGCAGAAGGCCCGGACACACACACACTCACTCTCTCTCTCTCTCTCTCTCTTTCTGTGTGTGTGTGTGTGCTACAATGCTGCATAGATCCTGCCTCCTTGGAAAATATTATCTACAAAAAAAGAAGGTGCTCTTTCCTTTGATCAACAAGGCAGGTGAGAATGTGGGAGGGAAGCATTCTGTGTGTAAGCAGGGATCAAAGGAAAAAAGGCAGATCAGGACATTGGAGGTGAATAAAACTGGAAGGCTGAGACCCTTGGGATTATAAACAAAGCATCAGGTCATAAAGCTAAGTACACTTGGGGAATAGGGCTATTTCATATGTTATCTGGAGGCAAAGGGGGGGGGGGTGTCTGACAGCAAAATGCTGCAGCCAAAAATCACAACTCCCTGACAAGCAAAGAGGAACATTATGGCATGTACTTACTTTGTTAACACAATTGAGACAGCATCGTTGAGAATACTTTCCCCAAAGACCAACATGTTAAGCACAGGATCCACATTGAGAGCATTAAAGATAGCAATGGTAGCTACTGGGTCGACAGCGGAGATCAGGGAGCCAAAAGCAAAGCTGTACAAAAAGGAATAAACAAAAGTGTTAACATTGTTTTCAAACTATTTAACGCTACTGTACATGTAATAATAAGCATCGCTGAGCAGTCCTGGGAAGTATCAATGGATTAAAAAAAATAAATCAGTTTTAACAGGAGTGACTTTTCACACTGGAAGACAACAGCTACCAAAAACTAAGTGGCAATATCCTTTTCAAAATCCTTTTGATCAATCTGTTAAGTGAAATAAACTATTACCAGATCAAATGTGTGTGTCTGTGTGTCACTTTGAACTGATTCTCACCATGTTACTAATTCAAAATGAAGGTTGTGAGCATCCTGGAGCAACCCAGTCATATGGGTGGGGTACAAATAATAATAATAATAATAATAATAAGAAGAAGAAGAAGAAGAAGAAGAAGAAGAAGAAGAAGAAGAAGTTTTAAAGAACAGGGCACTGTTAACAAAGAAAGAAGCTGTTGGGAAAGTTCTGCTACCCATTAACTGGCCAGATCTGAGTGAAAACCGGCAGGCATTATCTCGCCAGTGATAATCATAAGCTGAGAAATCATTTACACCTGCTTTTCAGATTTCTCAGCAATTGCACTTCTGCTTTTGCAAGTACATATTTTTGATCAAACGTCCCTCATATTTAGCAGTAGTGGCTTGTACCCCCTGGGAGGGTAGGGCAGAAGGCAAGGACACCAGCAGCAGGTGCAGCCTGAGGCAATGGCAGGCATAGCCAACTAATTCTAGTTTTGTCTCCACCCTCCTCTTTGCTGAGATCTACAAGTGTAACACAGAGTTTAAGAAGGAAGAAGTCGATAGGCAGTCCTGCTTCTTGGATTGGTTGTAGGTATGAAGGCATGCAAGTGGGGGCTGGTTGATGTTGGGAATCAAGCCTTTATCAGGAGAAACTGGCCACTCTCCAGGCACCCGGCTTGATCTCCCATTGACCTCCCTGTCTGCATTCCCCGGCAGGATACAGGCTAGGTCGCGATAGGCGATCCTTCTCAGCGTGAGAAGAACACACCCCCTCTTTCCTGCCCCCCCCCCGGGCAGGGGAAAGAGAAAGACAGAAACGTATTTACATGCTTTTATTTCTGTCCTTGCAGCGTTACAGAGAAACACGTCTGCTCTCTTCAAACTCCAACAGCAGAGAGACAAACTCCTCCTGTACTTCCTGTACAGCTCATATTACACTCTGAGCTAATTCCGGTGCTTCGCACTGTGAATAGACTGTCCCTCTGTTTCCCACGGAACAGTCCCAACATTCCCATTATGTTTTGCTCCCAAGCTAGCAGCAGCTCGTGGCCGCATTGCTTCTATATCGTAACAGATCCCACTTTCCCTAAGGGAGCAATATTTGCAATGGTTACCCATGCCATTTTTCTTTAGACACAAAGCATCAGTATTAAGTGATGCTTAATAACAAGCCAACTGAAACGTCGTAATTAATACAGAACAGAGTGGTGCAGATGAAACTAAGGTGACTTCTTATCCACAATTAATAGACTGGAAGGGCTCGGTACAGAATTGTGTCCTCCTTCTCCCGCATCCCCTGCCCTCCCTGGCACAAATTTCCACATTAGCCATACCTGAGAACTGAATCAGCATGGAATGAGCTGTGGTTGCAGGTAGCTGGGTTCCCACCTTTCGAGGATCTGCTAACCACTCTTCAAATAAGTACCAATTTCATCAAGAGGTATCATTTTGGAGAATCTCTTGCCCAAAAAATAGATAATGACACAGATTCTGCCAAAAGCTTACCTGTCAGTCATGTTGAGCTTATAAATAACGTCAGCCTAGAGGGGGGAAAGCAACAAAAACAGAAAAAAGACTTTTAAAAAATCAACTTTTGTGCTTTTAAAAAACTTGTATTTTTGTGCCATGAAAGAAGCATGCGTCCTAGAAAATTCTGACAAATGAGAACACTTACAGTTGCAGCTCATACATCCTAATTAATTTATATACTGCCATAGTGTGAAAAGCAGATTCTGTAAAAGACTGAGAACACTGAAGACCAGATAACTATTTGGCATTACAGGTTATCAGAATCTTAATTTACTGTTCAGAGAAGCATAAGGAAGCAGCACAGCTTGCTACAGCAATTTTGTTTAAAAAATGAACCAAAACATGATCAGGTATAGTATGAGACAGTACAGTAATCCCACAACTTATGTGTCTATAGCTAAAATTGTCAAAACACACTGGGTTCAATAGCAGGTGGGATTGACAAAATCCCTTTTCCTGGACACCTGCCTCCTTTCCGTCCTCTGTTTAATTTTTAATTTTTTCCAATGCATACAAGTTAAAGGCTAATGAATGTGTCATGGGCTGGTTGAATTCAGAGGAATTGTGGGGGAAACCAGCTAGGGAATCCCCAAGGGAAGAAGACTCAGAGCCTGGGTGGTGGTGGTGGTGGGATGAAGACGAGTGGTCAGAGGGAGAAGAGGGAGAAGCCAGGGGGGAGGAGGTGCCGGAAGATGAAGAGGTAACAGGGCTTAGTGGACAGGAAGAGTGTGTGGCAGAGAGAAATCCAGAATCATAAGCTGAAGCAGGAGAAGAGGGAGGCCAAGATGTAGAGATGAGTCAGGCTAGTGTGGAAGCGTGGGGGTCTCTTCCTCTTCCTGTGATCAGCTCTGCTTCCCATTGATCCCCCAGGACCAGTAGAGGCATGAAGTGAGAAGAGCAAAGATAGGCATGCTGGCACAGTCTCAGAGTGCCTGGGGAAAGCCCTGGAGAGGAGGAGACTTAGGCAGCTGTGGGAAGATGGGGACCTTTAGTTTCTGCAACTGCTTCAGAAGAGCAAGGGACTTGCTGGGCTCATTAGACCTGGCACTGCTGTGTCGATCCTGTTTTTCTAATAAAGAGTTAACTTCACCTACTCTGTGTGATTTACAGCTGGTTCGCTTCTGGTAAAGTGTTATTTTGACACTTAGAGATGGGCTGGTGGAACATTTCCAACTCAAGAGTTATATTTCCTC
The DNA here is from genome assembly GCF_965113315.1 of Podarcis vaucheri. Lineage (NCBI taxonomy): Eukaryota > Metazoa > Chordata > Lepidosauria > Squamata > Lacertidae > Podarcis > Podarcis vaucheri. The sequence goes on along the minus strand of NC_138764.1, from coordinate 87,534,391 downwards.
TTGGCTAACCTTCTGAAGGTTGCATGCCTATGGTGGGAGGAGCCAGAGGCAAGAAATGGGTGGAGCAAAGGGCGTGACAGAAGTTAACCATGAAAGGGCCAGAGAGAGGGGGTGAGGAGCAGACAGGCAGACAAACCCTCCATCTAGGCAAACAGGGGAATTATGCCCCATTCAAGTACACATTATTGAGGTGGACACAGAGCAGGGCCAAGGGGGCCTGGCATGAGTCCTAAGGGCCGGATACAGAGGCCTGGAAGGATGCATTTGGTACCTGGGCCTGAGGTTTCCCATCCCTTCCCTAGAGTACATTGCACAAAATAAGAGGGCCACAGAAGGCTATATATTGCCATCATGCTTAACATAAAATAGAATAAAATGTAGTATGACATAGAATTATAGAACTGTAGTATTTGAAGGGACCCAAGGGTCATCTAGTCCAACCCCCTGCATTGCAGGAATGACAGCTAACATAAAATGCACAAGAGTGGGATGCTAACAGAAATTAATGGATCATAGAAGCCTATGGAGAATGAGGTGGTCAAGAGATGCTTTACTGAGGTGAATCAGAAGACCACAGAAGGACTGATCCCCTGCTGACTACAACAAATGATAAATTACAGGGTGCGAAAATGGGTGGTGGTGGTTTTCTTGGCACATTAGGAATCAAACTGGACAAGACATAAGAAATCTATTAATAGATATCCTGGTATTTCCTTAAAAGGGGAGGGGAGAAGCAGCTACTGAGGGTAGGAGGGAGATTAGGGTAATAGCACTGAGGGAAGGGGCTTAAGCCTTTTGTCTACACAATTTTCCTAAAATAAATCCTCTCTCCTGAAACTGCTATTTGCCCCATTGGGAAACATGTCTGGGTAAACGCAAGACTTAAACTTGGTATGGGACAATGAATGCGACAATGCTGTGATTGGTGAAGGGGCTCAAATGAGGAGACTAAGCTATCCACTTAGGTTACACAACACTTTTAATGAGGGATGGGGGAAGATCCGAATTAATTAAAATATATCTGCAAGGCAACATTAAAGAGCACATTAGCTTGCAGAAGCATGAGTCGTAAGCAGAACGAGCAAATTACTTGCTCATACTTTGCAATGTTCATAATATAAGCAAGCTCTTATACAAGAAACAGATCTGAAGGGCAAAAGCAAGGAAGATGTATGACCACTTGAAAAAGGCTGGTTCTCCTGCGACATTAAATCGTGGTTAACACTCCTTCTCCACTCCTACTGGGAAAGAAGCTGTGGTCTGGCTTTTGTTACCTGAAGCTTGTTTCACTCAAACTACGAGCACTAAGTGGCTTCCCTTGTGGTCTGTTTGGGATGAAACAAACCATGATCCTGTGTTCAGAAAAAAGAATAAGCCAGACCATGCAGAGGCAGATTTAGGGGAGCGCAAAACCTGTTCAGCTGCACTGGGTGCAAAGCCTCAGGGGCACCGCAACTATGAGCTAGATTGGAGCATGAGAGGAGAGGCAGAGGGAGCTGAATTTTGTACAGCTGGTTCTTCCTGCATAAGTGCATAACCTTGCATCAGTCCCAACTGAAATTTATTTTGTTAGCTTTGGCTTACAATTGTAAATTTATAGATATTTCATTGCAATGATTGGTTTTATTCAAGATGTAAAATACCACATTTTTATCTTTACGGTTGTAACAGTGTTTTATACATTGCCCTGGGTGCCTCAATGGCAGAAACGATATTATGATTATTATTTATTGGCAAACACAACATGAAAGTGATATGAAAAGTTGACTTACAATGGCTCCATTGCAAAGACTGCTGGACACATTGCAAAGTCTCTCTCTTTCTCCTCTGTGAACAATGGCCCTCTGGGATACCGTAGTCTAGGGCAGGGTTGACTTAACCATGATGCTAGGTAAGAATTCAGTCCCTGCTGCGGTGTAATTAATTACCAGGAGTTCCCCGGTGTGAAAAATTTGCTTTCTTTCCCCTTGCACTGGGATTTATTAAAAGTCTCTGCAGTTCAGAATACAGTAGCTGCTTAAAGTAGCATAAGGCAGAGGAGCAACAACTGGGTGGTATACAACATTAGTCATACTCAGACTCAGTGAAATCAATGGACTTAGGTCCATTGATTTCAGTGAGCCTACTCTGAGTATAACTATCATCAGTTATCACCAGCTGTTTGCTTCCTCATGTAAAATACCAACATGGTCAGCATGAAAAGCTGAATACAGTAGTACCTCGGGTTACAAACTTAATTCGTTCCAGAAGTCCATTCTTAACCCAAAGCGTTCTTAACCTGAGGCACGCATTCCCTACATAGGCCTCCTGTGGCCCTGGAAGTGGATTGCATTCGTATCCCGGGGCAAAGTTCGCAACCCGGGACACCTACTCCCAGGTTTGTTGAGTTCGTAACCCGAAGCGTTCGTAAGCAGGACTGTTCGTAACCCAAGGTACCACTGTACCTGTAATGTGTAAGATGGAGATGATAACTTGTTGAAGGTGCTTCTGATCAGTCAGTAGAGCATGAAACTCTTCATCTCAGGGTTGTGGGTTCGAGTCCCACATTGGGCAAAAGATTCCTGCATTACAGGGGGTTGGACTAGATGACCCTTGTGGTCCCTTCCAATTCTATAATCCTATAATTCTATGAATGCCCAGGTGGGGGGTGGGGTTCGAGAGGAAAAGGAAGGGAATATTCTAATATGCCATCAAGTTACTCTAAAATTTCTGTATACACACACCTATGAAATTTATCTTTTAAAAAAGTATTTTTTAAAAAAAGAATTTCCTCAGCACTTCTGGATATTTCTCCCTTGCTTTTTGCCCCTGGGGGAAGGTAGTTCTCTCGTTTCTGAATCCCTCATGTCATTCAGCTTGGCCCTATTCCTAGATCAACATCGCCAAAGGAATGTGGATTTCTGAAGGTTGCGTCTGACATTACACTGATCTGCCTGACAAATCAGCCAGAGTAACAGCCCAACCCCGCACCCCGAATGTCATCACAGCCAAACACTGTTGGAGGACGGATGGCGGCTAAAAGATTGAGGTTGAATCCTGACAAGACAGAAGTACTGTTTTTGGGGGACAGGGGGCGGGCGGGTGTGGGGGATTCCCTGGTCCTGAATGGGGTAACTGTGCCCCTGAAGGACCAGGTGCGCAGCCTGGGAGTCATTTTGGACTCACAGCTGTCCATGGAGGCACAGGTTAATTCTGTGTCCAGGGCAGCTGTCTACCAGCTCCACCTGGTACGCAGGCTGAGACCCTACCTGCCCGCGGACTGTCTCGCCAGAGTGGTGCATGCTCTAGTTATCTCCCGCTTGGACTACTGCAACGCGCTCTGCGTGGGGCTACCTTTGAAGGTGACCCGGAAACTGCAATTAATCCAGAATGCGGCAGCTAGACTGGTGACTGGGAGTGGCCGCCGGGACCACATAACACCGGTTCTGAGAGATCTGCATTGGCTCCCAGTACGTTTCCGAGCACAATTCAAAGTGTTGGTGCTGACCTTTAAAGCCCTAAATGGCCTCGGTCCAGTATACCTGAAGGAGCGTCTCCATCCCCATCGTTCAGCCCGGACACTGATATCCAGCACCGAGGGCCTTCTGGCGGTTCCCTCATTGCGAGAAGTAAGGTTACAGGGAACCAGGCAGAGGGCCTTCTTGGGAGTGGTGCCTGCCCTGTGGAACGCCCTCCCAGCAGATGTCAAAGCAATAAACAACTATTTTACTTTTAAAAGTCATCTGAAGGCAGCCCTCTTTAGGGAAGTTTTTAATGTTTGAAGCTGTACTGTTTTTAATATTCAGTTGGAAGCCGCCCAGAGTGGCTGGGGAAACTCAGCCAGATGGGCGGGGTATAAATAATAAATTATTATTATTATCATTATTATATGCTGACCCAAGTCTGCTTGCTAGTTGTGTGTCTGAGATGCCAATCTTTCCAGCGCCACAAAGTCTAGTGTCTTCAAGCATTTCTTTCCACAATCCTGTATGTGGGTCAAAGGACCCAGCCCTTAGCAGCGGCCCAATATTTCACACCACTACAAACAGCATGCACTCAGGCAACCTCACCTGACCCAAGAAGTAAATTCCTCCACCGACAATGAAGGCCGAAATTGCTGTCCCAATCACAGAAAACAGTGTGATGGAGCCGATGTTCTGAAAGAAGTTGCCCTAAAAACAGGTGGAGGGGAGGAACAAACAATAGTGAGTTTAGAGAGGACTTAAATCTGGGTGAGCAATCATCTGGGTTAAGATCCGGAACCTGGAAGCTGAGCCTCTGAACGCATGAAGTAATCATAAAGAAGAATGTATTGGAGAAGCACAGAATGTGTTTGCCCATGAGTAAGTAAACAGAGCTCAGCCATGCATGGCAAGATTAGCAGACAGGGCTTTCAGAACCAGGGGCGCTGACTTTTAGGAAGGCCTAGCATCTCATGTTCTTAGAAGCTAATTGCAAAGTGCAGACATTTTTTCATTCTATTAGAGCAAACAAAGAACCAAGTGCATTCACAACTGTTTGGTTTTAAAGCTGCTGGGGCACTTACATGCCCCACCCTGATGAGAGCAATCAGTGTGCAGAAACAAGGCTTTCTCCAAGATGAAATAGATCACTGGCTGGCGGGACAGATTGTTGCCACCCGCCTCGCCCAACAACCTGCCTGTGTAGCTGATGCAAGGAGGTGCAATCTTGGCGCTTCCCTTCCTCAGTTCAGTACTGATATGATTATTAAACGCATTTGAGCCAGATGAACCAAGACTAAGGTACTCTCTTTCCCCTACTTCAGGAAGCACGCTGGAATTCTGCCCTGCTGGAATCTTTCTTTAGTGGATCTAGTGGAATCTTGTGGACTGCAATGCTGGTATTGGGCATGGAGATAGTCAGGCCTTGCAACAAAGGACTGAACTAGAATGCTCTTTGGTTTTGACTTTTTTTGATCAAGGCATAAGTAATGAAGGCATGGTACTGAAAGATACAAGCCTCAAAATTAGGATCACCCAAGTTCTTCTCTTAAGGGCTGGTTCAAATTTGTATGAATGGCCCATCACATCATTGAGGTACCATGATGAGAAATTAACATTTTGTCTTTCCCAAGAGTTTCCAGCACTTTAGTAGCTAAGTGATGTGTGAGCCAACCCTCAGATTCACTTGACATAAAATGATGACATTTTAGTGAATGTCTCCTGTCCACTCCAAGGTAGCTGTAATCACAGCACTGCCCAAGACACAAACATATCTACAAAGGATCTACGATTTCTCACCTTGTGTAATGAATACCCAGATTCAAATATAATTGGTGGAAGTAAAAGAAGGAAAAACATATTTGGGCGAAACATTTCTTCTTCCTGTAAAATACAGTAGACAAAAAGATATATGAGAAGGAAATTTCAAAATTTGTAATTAAAAGGATAGCACATCTGGAACAAACAAACCCAACTCCAGCTTTTTTTAAGCGTCTACCAAAATGGGAATATTTTAAGAAACAAAGACACTAGGAAAGGAATTTTATATTAATCTGCCCCATTCCCCACCATGAAGAGGGCTTTAGGACAGCAAACATCCTCAGGATTACCTTTAAATTGCCTTTCATTCAATTACTGAAAAAAGGAAGCACAAATTGAATTGCTGCATCCAAATAAATAGTGAGGGAACGTGAGTCTACTGTTCCGCAAAAAACTACATTTCACTATAGGAAATACTGAAGCATTCTTATCTTTGGCTTTCAGAATCAGAAATGCAACCAGTAATAAGTGGAACTTTAATATGGATGTGGAACTGTGATGGGTTCTATCACTGATTGTCACAGATGCACGCTATCTACATTGACAAAGGTGGCTTCCATACTGGAAAGTCCTCCTTCCACAGTGTGGAGGCCACAACAGGTGCAGAAATTCCAGGCAGAGATGAGATACAGGAAATAACATTGTTCTTGTAGCTCAGCATCTGCACTGGTTCCTTATAGAAAGTAAGCATGTTTCAAAAGGCTTGCTTTGACCAAGAAGTCTTAAATGCCACGTTTTACAATCCACAGGTACCACCCCTTTCCTAAAGCCCAGTCATGACACCTACCATCAGCTGGGAATACTCTTAATGGCATTTTATTGGTGAACTATAATGGACTATAAAGCAGCATGGTCACTTCTTGGTCCAGAGCTAAGAGATTTCCCTTTCTCTGACAAACACTAAAGAAAGAGTGTACATTCTGACCCGTTAGATTATATCTGATCTTTACTGAGCATCTGTTTGTGGGGATATTATGTAACAATGAACGTTCATCCTGATTTGCTTGCAGGGTGTTCATATGTCTTCCCTTTCATCATCCATTCATCCCACACTGTTCAAAATTTCTCCATCACTTTCCTAACCGCAAAAAGTCGATTTCTTTTCTCAAGTGGATTTGTAGTGCTAGAGTGACAGAGTACTTTAATCCACTTTAATTGTTCCAGCTTTATGTGCCTGAACCACCACCCGCCACACAAAATAGCGGAGGCACCCTAAACAACTCTCTGAGGCTGCATGACCCAAGCAACAGATTCTTCATTCTTCATGGGCCATAGAGGTCAGTTAGTAGCAATAGATACTTCCCAGGCTGCTTCCCCTTTTTCTGCCCAAACCCACAAAGGGAAACAGCTATACATAAAACACACAATCTATAATGGTCCAGCACTGAAACCTCAAGTGTTTTCAGCGTTGGCTCACTAGCCCAAACAGGTAACCTTGGCACAGGTGGAGATCCCACCAGGGAGAAAGGCAATAGCAAAGGAACTAGTCAATAGAGAGGGGTCAAAAAGGAAGTCAAGAACAAGAGTCAGGTAGATACTCCATAGCTAAAATGAAGGACAAGATAGTGGCTCTAGGGCAGAGTGGGGAATCAGGGAGGGTGTAGTAAGATGTTTTGAAACTCAGAATTGTGGCTCCAGGTCAAATCCTCAAATACTAAGTTATTCAGTGATCCACAAAGCTACACAGGAAGGACTAACAGCTGCTTTTTCCTCCAAATATTGCAAATCTCTGATATTAATATAATTGATGGAGCTTAAAAGCTCACATATTGTTGGTGTTGGGGAAAAAGCTTAACTCAGACAAATTGGTTTTAAACAGTCATTTGCCACACTTTCTGTTTTTTAAATGCTGCAAGCTGACATCAGCAAAACCATTTTGTCAATTTCTCATGGCTTTCTCCTGCATTTTATATTTACAAGTACAACATTTGTACTGGCTGCAGATTTTTTAAGTGCTGACTTTTAAAGTCCGTCATTCCAATTGAATATCAGGCTTGTAAAGTGCTGATAACCCTTTTTTAAAAAAGAGCTGAACACATTTCGTGATTTGAAGTAGACCACATTTTTTATTATGATTCTTAAAAAAGAAATCTAAGCAACTAGGCATTTTTATATAACCATTACAGGTGGGATGGGGAATTGAATCAAATGGATGGAAAAGGGGGGTAGATAAAGAGATATAGTGATATAAAAAGTGTAGAGAGAATTATCTCATTGTCTAGACAGATTATTTCCTGTTTCACAGTGAAGAGCTATTTTGCACCAGGGCGGAAGTGAAAGTTGCCCATAAAAATAAACAGAGAAACCCAATACTTTAATATATCTGGGATTAAGGACCAGGGTGTCCATCCCCACCCTAATGTCAAAAGCTCTATTATAGCACCCACCTTTTGCAATGCCCACCCCCAGGTAATTCATGAGGGGGAGACAGTAATCGCCTTTAAACACCTCTTAATCCCTTCTCAAAACCATAAAAACTGGTGGCCATCCCCACATCCTGCGGCAAGCCAATTCCATAAAGTAATGACATCTGCCGCTACGATCCCCAGCACCTCCAGTTTAAAGGTCTTTCAAGGTAATAGGACCACAAAATATTTCTTGGGCGATTCTGGAGAGCTGCAGTTAGGCAAAGCGGACAACACTTCGATTAGCACTGATCTGTTTGTATGCAAACTTCCTTCCCTAGCTGTTTCTGAAACTAGACAAAAGCGGACTGGGTCAAAGCACTGTGTAACTGCAGCAGCCTGTAGTGGGGAAACGGAAGCCCAACAGATGCTCCCGAGATACAAAAAGTAGCAGTTAAAGGTATAAAAGAGCATAGGGCTGGTTGGGAGCAGGCAGTACTTAAAGCAGGGATGGGGAACGTTCAGCCCATGGACAAAACGTGGCCCGCCAAGGCAGTTTTCCCCAAACCATGCCCAGTTGCCCCACAACTTATGACTTATGTGGCACCATACATGATGTCATGCAAAGCCGTGGCTGTTGCACAGAGAGTTCAATCCTGCTTGGTTCAGATGCACCAGCCAGTCCCCGCTGGTGTGGCTGGTGTGCCCAAAACAGGTAGGGTTGAACCTAAGTGCATATGCCTTAAAGGAACATGCTGGACAGTTTTTAGCTACTGGATTTTATTTTTCATTCACTGATTCGGCTCGTTTTTAGCAGCATTTCCAGGTTGGCTAGAGATGAAGAGTGCCCAGTTAAGCTATGTCGGAACCGTAAGTGACAACTTGTGCAGCCTGCCTCCTATCCTCTCCTGCATCTGGGCAGGAGGGAGGGAGGGAGAGAGAGAGAGGAGACTGTTGAATAGCGGGAAGGAAAATGAGCTGCAACTAGAAAATTATTAGGAATGGGGCACACATCTCTCAGAGTGCTAACATCTGTGTGGCAGGGGTGAGGGTAGGTGCGGCAACTGTATTCCCCTTTCCGAGTCCCCTGGACTAGCCCAGTGCTTCTTAAATGGTGATGCCCCAGGCAGCTGCTGCTGCTACTGCTTCTTTTGTTGGGCTGGGATGACCAGTGCAAGATTCGTCCTGCTTCAGGGATACAAAGCAAGGAACCCTAAGTGGCACTTCTTTGGCTTGCTCAAATTAAGCGCAGCATAAAAGATATGGTAAAAAAACCCCAAGAAGTTTAAAATGTTGTCGGAGTACCTTCCAGTTGGCTAGCTTTTGAGCTTCTATAATTTTTATAAATGCTCCCATGAGGATACCTAAAAGGAGAAAGAGAGAAAAGCACAATGTGAAATGTGAAAATCAGAGTGAACTTGTTCAGGTGCTCAGTTTTGTGTGAACACAAAGATTTTTTGTGAACCCAAAGATTTAGAATGATGTCGCCTCACCTAAAGGACAATCCTGTGCACATCGCAACTATGACTCAGCCCACCCCAGCTCCAAAACACAATTCCACAATCCAGGCAATGATAATACATTTCATGCAAATACAGTTGTACCTTCGAAGTCAAACGGAATCCATTCCAGAAGTCTGTTTGACTTCCAAAGCGTTCAGAAACCAAAGAGCTGCTTCTGACTGGCTGCAGGAAGCTCCTGCAGCCAATCAGAAGCTGCAGAAGCCCCATTGGACGTTCGGCTTCCAGAAATAGTTTGCAAACCGAAACAGTCACTTCTGGGTTTGCGGCTTTCAGGAGCCAAAAGGATCAAGAACAAACTGTTTGAAAACATGACTATAATAGCAAAATATAAATGGCAGCATACTGACACCATGGGGTTATTAAGTCTGCACACATAGCTTATCATCGTCCATTTCATTTAGATACCTATTTAAACTGCTTATATTAATGTATAAACATGGTTCATAGACTATTATTGTTAACATCAGCTGCCGATGGATTTTTGTTGCTGTTGTTGTTTTCAATCGATGTCAGTACAGATTCAGTGAGCTTTGCTCATTCTCCTCCCCTTTCCACCCATTTTCCTTCTCCACCTATGTTTTTAGGCAGAGTACAAAATAGCCAGGGCTCCAGGAGATGCATAGCCTTACGGTATTCCCTGCCACCTCATATCCAGGAAATCCTTGCAACCCAGAAGGAAAAAAGGGAGGCTAAAAGGAGATCTCTTGGCCTCAGTTCCCCTATTACAAACTTGAAACAACCACCTGGTAGCCTAACTGCAGAAAACAACCTCCTGCTTCAAAACATTTAGTAGAAGGAGAAGTCATTGCTCCACTGGATTGGTAATGCCTTGGTTTCTCTTCCTTAATAGTTCATTCCTTCTTCCTCTAAACTCTCAAGGAAGGAACCTTCTAACTCCTCCTTCTAACTTAGTTGTTCTTAAACTTTTTTCTCTGGGCCACACTTTCAGAATAAAAATTTGCTCACCCCACACCAATTTTTCATTGATAAAAAATTCATTGGAAAACAAAAAGAAACTACTCCTAGCAATGCTTGATTTATAATATAAAACACAACCACTCCATAATATGAACACCCAGAAAATACAAAACAATGCAACTGCATAAGAACATTCCCAAAATATAATTATAAACAAGCCTTTTACATGTGTACCTTACGTATGCAGACAAACTCAATGAGAGGTGTGAACTTGTTTGAAAGGTGATCTCATTTACCAGGTCTAATTTGAGACAAACTCTCATATCCTCATCAACACAAAGAAATCTCTCTCATTTCTGAACTTTCATATTTCTGAACTGTAAGAGTTGAAAACTCCTGTTCACCCACAATATGTTGGACAGAATTGCAGAATAGCCAATATTCTTGCTCTAATTTGGAAAAAAAATCTATCCATACGCTGTTGTATCTGTCTGTCTGTCTGTCTACACAAAACTACACTACACAACACTATTTAAATGCTTCTTTGATTGTCCTTGAATCTTCCCACTGCACTTGCCATCCTCTCCTGCCTCACCATTTGAGAACCACTGTTCTAACTCAATTGAGATCTCTGCAGGTCTGTCTGGCACCTATAGTTTGTACAAGATTCTGCCCTCCCCCCACATAAGTGAAATCACGTAAAGTGGGGGGCACCCTCTAATCACCGTTTTGGCCACTCTGTCACTTCAATCCACACAGAAAATACTGTATCCCCAAATATCCACAACTAGAATTGAAGTTCTGGGGCTGACAGGAGGATGCAAGGGAAAGCAGCTACTGTTGCTGAGCTACCCCACACATCAGCTGTCAGGCGTGGACGCTGAGCAGTGTAAACAAACCCTGCTGCGCCTCTGGTCTCTCTGGGCTCTGGGGAGGGTCTTCTTGCAAGCCGCGAGGCCTCTCTAGCCCTCTCCCACCATTTCCGGGTTTGAATTCAATCATTTATTTATTTCCCGACGCTGCTCAGGCACGAGGCAATCATACATAAATGTGGGTGGGGGAATGCTTGGATTTACTTTGACACAGAAAAGCATGTGTTAGGATGCAGGAGCGATTCTTTATTCTAACTCTGGGGGGTATGGTTTGAGAACTGGAAGTGAGAGTTTGGAAGGGTATTTTTAGAACAGGCAGATGTCACTCTGACTTACAGAAGTGATCAAAAGAGCATCAAATGAGCCGCTCCTGATAAATGTGTTGTAACGCAATATACTGTGAAAATATGAAGCTTGTTTCTCTTTCAGGGACAACCTTCTAAATGTCAGTATAGGATGACCCCTTAAAAGTGCGGGGGGGGGGGAGAGAGAAGTGCAGCTACAAACCAAAAAGAAAGCAGTGTGTGCTGCAACAGAATTTTTCTCTTAATCTTTTAAACACAGGAATAAGAAGAAGCCTTACATTTACTTGTGAAAGGCATTTCTTTTCCAGCAAGCCTTTGGGTAACTGTCTGTTCCAAGACTGAGTTGTTGCAATATTTTGTGGATTTTCATTTTAAACAGCATTTTTGTTTTACCCGCTTATGCTGTTTGTTGTGACCCATCCTAAGATCACATGTGACGAGGCACAGGTCATATAAATCTTACAAATAAAGAAATAGTTGAGAAGCAGAAGCTATGCGGGGCTGATTCTCACTAATTCCAGCAAAGTCAGCCTTCCTCCAAGGAATATAAAACCAAACCCAGCCAATCAAATGGAACAGCATCAACTGAGCCTTCTCTAATCTGCCACTTTTCAGATATTCATAGAAACTTGGAATCAGAAGGGACCCCTGCAATGCAAGAACCTTTTGTCCAGTGTGGGGCTTGACAACTACCCCTTCAGTTCCGAATTGTAGGCAAGCTTTCCAGATACCCTGCAAACTTAAAACAGGTTATGCTTACTTTGTCCTTAAAAATTGTTAACAAGGCTTTGGTTACATTTGCATTTCATAGGCTGGAAGAGCAGACCTACATTTCCAAACTTGGCAGGCCGTGTTGAACAGCTCAATCTATTTTCCACAACCCACAGTGCTGAGAAGAGTTTGCTTTCTTTCTTTTTTAATTAAGAAGTCTTATGAAATCAGAGAGATTCCAACTGAAGAGTTTCCTAAGCGTAGAACATGATGCCCTGCAGGCATTTCCATAGAAAGCTACAAAGGTATGCATGTAAAATGGGACAGGTGAGCTTATTTTGGAATGGGTGGAATCTCCTAGCCAGCAGGAAGGATGTGATAGAAAGCAAATCCACAGGAGAAACCAAGAATATTGCTTAAACAATATGATTCAGCAACTGATAGGAAGGTATCTGAATTTTGCCATGTAACATTCTGCCTAGTCACTGGCTGGCAAGCTTTTATCGAGAAACAAAACGAGAGACAACTTGTTCCAAACTATGCTTGATGTGTCACTTCTGCACTGAGTGAACTGTGGGAAATGTCATAACATAGCTGATTGCTTGAAATCTCAAGAGTGACACATTTTCTGTAACTGTTCATAATTAATGCTTTCGTTCCCCATACACATTTTACTTTAATCTCTTATGTATTACGCATTCATCTGTCAAAGAATAGAACCTGCTACATTAAGCCTGTTCAACCAATTTTCAAACCTGCTGCTAAACACACACACTTCAACATACCAGCTGTTATGATACCAACTTCTTTTGTAAGCTCTTCAAAATGCTCCAAAACACATTTAGCCTGGGACAGACCAGGATGTGGATAGGAGACCAAGTGCAAATCCAACATAGGTTACCACAAATTCTGCCTCAGGCAAACATAAAAACCAGCCAATTAAAAAACACCAGTACAATCAATTAAAAACTTTCCATCAACCACATAAAAGTGGTTGTTGCTTTTGTAAAAAGAGAGACCAGCAAAATTCACAAGGCAGAGGTTCAGAAACAAGATCTGAGTGCTTAACAATGCTCATCACAAAGGAAAGAATTAGAAGGCCCTCAGTTGCTCTCCAGCTCAGATTGGAAGCCAAATTAGAGAAGAGTTCTCAGTTTACCTCCCCATTCAGTCCCAAAATAGCCGGTGCGGAGCAAATAGTGGTTACCACTGAGTAACTTCTTGCCTCAAGGAGTCTAGAAACATAGGAAGCTGCCTTTTGCCCATCAAACCCAGTGTTTGTACTCCTGGGATCTCAAGCAGGATTCTGATCCATCACTTAATACCTGACCCTTTTAACTGGGTTTTAAGTGGCTGAAACTAGGACGCTCTGCATGCAATGCATGTGCTCTGGGATGGAGTTAAGGTCGCCCAGCTATCCCATCCCCCCAGCTACATTCAAAGCTGCAGCCTCTTTCAAATATCCCCATTGATTTCAACAGGGACTTTGGACTGGCTCGCAAATAAGCTCAGCAATTTACAAATTCTGAGGGAAGTGGCTGGTTTTATTTCTGTGCCAACCCAATGTGGTCCATGAGGAACCATCCCTAGTAATATTCAGTAGTAACTGCACCAGTGCAGAGCACTAGAAAAATTTGCACACACAGAGGCTTAAGAGGGCAGAAGCACAGGAGACTAATGGGATTAGCACTTCCACCACTTTGACTAGAATAGAGATCTTCAATGGTCGCCTTCTGCAATACTGCAATGGGATATCTTGAATGCAGGGGGGAAGTGTATTCAGTTGAACCAGGGCAAGTCCAAGACTATTTGCTGCCTGTAGAAAAGGACAGCGTACCACTACAGCCCCAGTCCACTTACAGAAGGCAACCGGACTAGCAACCATCAGCAGCCCATGTGGTGGGAACTGTTTTTCCAACACTAGCTTCACTGCTTTATACATGGATGGGGCTGGGTGGTGGCAAGGCTGGGGCTGTGTGCATGCCCCAACAGATCCAATCTAACATTCCTGCCAATGTACCTATGCAACTCCAGCTACACCCAGCTCTGGTATGTAGTGGCGACGGTGGTGTTGGGATGGTGGCTCTGCCCCCAGCACGTGCACCACTAGTGCTGCCAGCTGAAACTTAATGCAACCTCCAAAATAGGATAGCAATCCTCCAGCACACCTAAGGCAGCGTGCTAATTATGGTGACCAAGGATAGACCATGTGGATACACCAAGAACCTGCCCCCTGAGGCAGCCACCTCCTTCTGCCTAATGCTAGGCTGACCCTAAACTGGACCTCTTAGGATGATGGCAAAATTATAACCAGATTACCTTGCAATGTTACCAACGGTAAGGAGTTTGGGAGGAAGAAACTACAGTAGTACAAAGAAATAACAACAATAAAAACCTGCTTCTAAAACAAGCTCTTAAATGACAATGAATTTTATCCCTCGAAGGTCATGCAAATAACTTATCTTGAGCGTAGAATGTAAGTGTTCCTGGCATGCAAATTTGGATCTCTTTGGCAGAGGGAGTTCATAACAACCCTTATTGTGAAACAGTGGTTGGACCGGGAAGCCAAATTTCCAGTAAAGAGTTGGGAGGGGAAAGAAAAACTCATACCCTGCTTATTCAACAAGTAAACTGCTTTGAAGTCAGGATCCTGTTGATACAACACTAAAAATGTTACAACATACAGGATTCCTGAGGAAACTGAGAGGAGAACTTGCCCGAAACGTAATCCTTGCATTCCTCCCTCCAAATGAGATTGCATCAGTATGAACATAAGACTCCTACTGAGGGAACTTCCAGGAAAATTCGTGCAAATAAAAGTTAATAAGAAAAAGGAGAACTTGATGCTCTCACACTAAGGGAATTAAACAAAACACTCCTTTGTTTAGAATTAAAAGTTGCTTACATCCCGTCTTCCATATAACTGTCTATCAAGATAGTAAACTCAGCAGAATATGTCATGTCTGTTCTACAACCACTAGATGAAAGATTCAGGTAGGTAGCCGTGTTGGTCTGATGCAGTCAAAATAAAAAAATAAAATTAAAAAATTGTCCAGTAGCACCTTAGAGACCAACTAAGTTTGTTCTGGCTATAAGCTTTCGTGTGCGTGCAAAACTTATACCCAGAACAAACTTAGTTTGTCTCTAAGGTGCTACTGGACAATTTTTAATTTTTATTTATTTATTTCCACTAGATGCAAATTCAGTCTTCTGTTCTTGTTTACGGGATATGCATACTGAATTTGCAGTGCTGAACTCCTAAATTGTGCTTTTATTAACAGATGCTCTTGAGTTGTATCTCATTGTATGTTTTTTTGATATATTGCAATCCACCCTGTGACCACATGGCAGGATAAAAAAACTCCCAAATAAATAAATAAAATTACAATGGCACACGCTCTCACGCTTTGAAGGCATAGTCTCTCAGAAATCAGGACTGCTACACCAGCATGCCAAACCAATGGGTAAGCAGAATCCAGCTGCTGAACTTTTCAAACATATTCGCAAATGCCTCAGAGTTTGATCTGGATTTAAGATGACAATCTCTTACTCTCCAAGTGACAGAAATAGCCCTCATTACGCTACAGTGAAGATGCTTCATAATCTTGCAGTAGCTGTAAGATTTTAAGATACAAAGATTAGGTTCTCAGAGCAAGCTCAGTAGCATACACCCTTAAGGAAGAACTTCTGTATCTCTTTCAAATACCAACTACCACAGAGTAAAATATAGTTGTGGCACCCAAGATTGACCAAGATTAAGGTGCCCCTCCTCCCCAGCTCCTAGGCACATCTCAGTTTTGTAATAAACAATTAGAGAGGTCAGCCTGAACCATTTCAGAGGTAGATTAGTAAAGCTTTAATGGACAGATCTGGTTTCTTTATTTTTGTGCCAAATATGATCCGAAACAAGCTCTTTCATTTTGAGTCCAAAGTTAGCAGGTACATTGCATGTCATAGTGAAAGCACTTCTGCTAACCACTTCTGCTTTTCCATTTAGCAATAAAAACTGGAACAAAAACATTTCTGACCATTCGTCTATCTGGCTCAGTACTATCTACATCAAGGGCAGGCAGGAAGCAGATAAGAGATCTATTGGTAGATCTCTGGGTGATTTCCTATAGGATTTATGACTTCCAGTTTTTTTAAAAAAAACAACAACAAATAAATCTGCCCCACCCCCCAAAAATACTTTTTTTGCTGCAGAAAGAAAGAAAGAAAGAAAGAAAGAAAGAAAGAAGAGGATGACAGCCAGGGGGCAGTAACCATTTTTTTTTTTTTTTTTATGATGAAGGACGACGAGCTCAGCTCAGTTCTGGTACTCACAGCAAATTCATGGGCTCAGAATCCCTTAATTCTAGGTACATGTCTTTTGTATCTGCTCCCAGTTGGTAGATCTCAGGGCTTACATCCTGCAAGTCTAAATGCTGCCCACCTTGGTTCACACTGACTGGCAATGGCTCTCCAAGGTTTCACAAAGGAATCTTTCACGGCCCTATCTGAAGATACCAGGGATTGAATCTTTTTGGATTCAGCCCATGTGCTCTACCAACTGAGCTACATCCCTCCCCCTTGAGGACAGCTCCTGAAGGATAATATGGCTGGTGGTATCATATGCCAATGAGAGGTTCAGCAGAACCAACAGGCATGTGCTTCCCCTGTCCAGTTCCTGCATAGTTCATCCACCTGGTCGGTCCTAAACAAACCAGAATCAGGCCTGAACTCATATAGGAAAGAATTCAGATAGTGAGCTTCATCCAAGAAAGGCAAGAGGTTGTTTGCCACGTTCCAGGACCTTAATCAAGAATAGAACAGTGGACACAGTCTGAGAATTATCTAGGGCAATGGGATCCAATAATGCCTTTTTCAACAGTGGTCTCACCACAGCCTTCACACCTCTAGGCTTTACCATCACAAGTGAACTAACTCTTCTACCCGCTGCAATATTTTATGGTCTCCTTGCTTGTACTTTCTGTCTCTCTCTCTTTCTGTTCGTACTTTAATGGCATTTCCAAAACAGCACTCCCTTATATTATTGCTCTTTCCTAAGTGTCTCATGGCTCGTCCACAGCCACTGCTAAAGTCCTATTTATCCTAAGGCTTTTGTCATTTGTTCCAGGGCCAACTCAGCATCTAATCTCCCTCTTCTTCAGACAATGTCTCGAACGTGTTCCTCAGTTCAACTTGGATGTGCTTCACAGGACATATTGTTCCCCTAGTCAGCTTCTGTGTTTCTTTGCTCCTTTCTTACGGCATTTTTATTCTCAGTTTGGCGTCTTGATGGCAGCTCCTCAATGGCATGCAATGTTTTAGTAGCATCATGATAATTAATACATGGCCTTTATGTAGTACTTAATTCCAAAGGGCTCAAAGCTTATCAAAATTACTTACATATTAATAAGAAGCAGCACTACGACCTTGATTATTTATAAAGAGCTTAAAACTATACTGGGCCCTGTAGAATAGCTCCGTGAAAAAGCATTCCTTGCCAAAGGCTTACAACTTAACAATGCAACATAAGAACAGGGAGAGAAAAGAGCAATCTTAAGAAGAACAGCTAATAATTGCAGTTAAAAGAAGGGCTAGTTGTTTAGTGACTATTTATCTACATTAGCTCAGCAATACTTAACAACAAGCCTTAAGGCAGACTAGTGTTAACATAGCTATTTTACCCATGCTAAGGATGGAAATGAGCTGCTGCTGAAAGGTAGGCGATAGAACCATCCCCAACCCTGTATCCTTCAAATGATTTGGATGCAAACTCCTATCATTTTCAGCCAGCATGGCCAATGGTCAGGGATGATGAGAGCTGCAATACAACATCACCTGATGGTTGGAGACTCCTGCACTAAGGACCACAACCGGTGAGTTCATGACTGGTGTACGATGTAACGGATGTAAGGGACTTGCAGAGCATAGTTCATGCTTTTAGCTACCAGATTTCCCTAAAAATAGCTTTCCACCTTGGATAAATCTTCCAACTTTCAGCTTGGTAAATCATAGAATTGTAGACTTGGAAGGAACCCTGGGGATCCTTTAGTCCAACCCCCTGCAATGCAGGAAACCCAGCTAAAGCATCCATGACAGATGGCCATCCAACCACTGCTTTAAAACCTCCCAAGAAGAAAAGCCCACAACCTCCCAAGGTAGTCTGTTCCACTGTTGAAGAGCTCTTATTGTCAGAAAATTCTTTCTGATGTTTTGTTGGAATCTCCTTTCTTGTAACTTGAAGCCATGGGTATGGGTCTTACCCTCCAGGAGAAAACAAGTTTGCTCCATATTTCATGTGACAGCCCTTTGGATATTTGACAATGGCTACCCTATCGCCTCTCAGTCTCATTTTATCCAGGCTAAACATATCCAACTCCCTCAATTGTTCCTCACAAGACTTGAAGGAAAAGCCATTGCTCTCTTCTCCTTTCAGTTGACAATGTAAACATAACTTGACTTCCTCATGCAACGTAAAATCCACTATAGCCTCATTTGGACAAAATGCAAAACACCTGAACAGACCTCAAGGTGAAGCACTCCCACTTCCTTTTCCACCCCTTCAAGACACTCACGATGGGGAGATAGCTATTATGTGATAACCCGACCAAACTGTGACCTGTGTTAACTATAGTTAAGGGATCAAACTGTGGTTTATGATCCTGTCTTCTTTGGTTAAGCCATAGCTAAGATCAAGCACAATCTGGAGACTGTCATAAAAATAAACCAAAGTTAGTTGAAACTAAGTGGAGGCTTTTGATCTCCTCCTCACAATTGTACCGGAGGAGTGAGGACACGAGTCCAAGGCTCATTCATGTAAAACTAAACCATAGTTTAGTGTTACACATCCATACCAGATCTATGTCTATTATTCCCAATCTCTTTCCCCTGCAGGACTCCTTCTCGTGTTCTGTTACGATAGCCTACTTTCCTATTGCCTATCATTTATCGTCTTTTGCTAACTGTCAGTCACAAGTTTGGAGACAGCTGCAGAATGCTTCTTCGATTCCATATCTCTTCCAAGACCTTCAGCTGAGCAACATTTTGTATACACTAACAAGTCGAGCATAACCTCCATGCATCTGCCTACAGAGAACTGTGAAATCTGGGGAGCTACACACAGTGTATCTGCTTCTGAAAGCGAGAGAGAAGCAATGGCTATATCTAGGCCAACTCCTGCCACAGGACACTATTAAACTGGGGGTGAAAGTTCTCTCTAAAATCAAGGAAACCTAAAAAATAAAAAAGCAAGCAAAAAAGCCCCTTATGAGCTCTTCACACCATAAATTCTTAACTTTATGATACTGGGTCTTGTTTATAAGAACTCTGTGCCCCTGCCTGTAAATTCTGCCTTCTCTGCTTTTGTGTATTTTTTAATAATGATCTAATTCATCAGACCTCACACACCACCCGGTTGGTGCCTCTGAATTTTCTCCAGCTGCTCACATCCTTATGATAAGCATCTCCCTGGCTGTTGACACAGAGTCCATGAGAGAAGCAGATGGCTGCATGCCTGCTGCTATGGCTGCCGTTAGGAACATGGAAACTGATTTATATCAGGTCAGACTATTGGTTCCTTCTAGCTCAGTATTGTCTGGCAGGTGCTCTCCATGGTTTCAGGCAAAACTCTCTCCTAGGCCAACCTGGAGATGCCGGGGATTGAACCCAAGACTTTCTGCATGCAAAGCAGATGCTCTCCCACCAAGCCACATACAGCTTGCTGAGTGACCTTGGGCCAGTCACTGCCTCTCAGCCTAACATCTCTCACAGGGTTGTGTGGAGATTAAAGGAGGGGGGAGAACCATGAGCGCAACCTTGAGCTCCTTAGAGACAAATGGTGAGATATAAATGCAATGAACAATAAATAAACAAATTCCCCCAAGCACAGCAATGGTTGGGTCTGGAGAGAACAGATCCCCCTGCGAACTAGATTAGCTCTCAGACAAGACCTGGTTCGTTCTCTGCAAAACAGCCTGCACCGTCGTCCCTTCTCCCTCTTACAGCACATTTGCTTCACTGAATCAGAATGAGCACTGGAAAGAAAGGGTGTGTTTTATCTGAACAATTAATGAGTACACAAGAATACAGTTCCTTTTCCCCATTGTTATGAGGTACTCACCTAAAGAAACAACAGCAACACTCTCTGGCATGAAATGCAGCCTGAATCTTATCAATAAATGCACCAATATGATGCAGATACCTGGCAGGGAAACAAAACGACATTTAGGTACAGGATGAACAGCAGCTACACAGCACAATTCAAACAAATTGTGTGATTCCCTTTGGAAATTAAAAAAAAATGCAAAGCCAAAAAAAGATGTAGTAGCGATGGAGTTGAGAAATATCAAATATTGCCAGAACAGGGACAAGTGCATTAAAAGATGAAATAGTAGGTTTTACAGTGTTGTGTGGGTTTTTTATTTTTAAGAAAATCTCCTTCAGTATCCCCCAGGTGGATAGAATCATTCTTGATGACTTGATTACAAAGAACCATGCATGACAGTGCACCTGCGTAACAGGGCTTTCGAGACTCAAGTGCCTTAAAAAGTCCTGATCCTAAACACACTGGCACAAATCTTAAGATAAATGAAGAAGCTTACAGAAGGCACATTTCTCTTCTCCTCTTGCAGCCACCTGTGTGCCCCCGAAAGCCTCACTGGAGAGTCAGGAGAGCTCCACTAAACAATTTGGAATAAGGTGAGGGAGCTCTTTGGGGAGATGGGAAAAGGAAATATTCCTTCTATGAACTTCCTGCAGTTAACTTTTCTTAGGAGCCAGCCCGACTTTGGCCAATTATCTTCACCTCACATTGCTTAGGAAGACATCCCAACTCTCCCAAGATTGGTGACTGCAGGGGAATCAGGGGGTAGAAAACTTTCCTTTCCACTGTCTTCTGTAAAATAACTTACCTTAGGATGCCAGCTGTTTACATGGCCATTAATCCAATGGATTTCAGTAGAACTTACCTTACAGGTAAAACATACTCAGATATTAAACTGATAAGAACAGAGGCAACACTTGATCTTAGCCAAAAGGCCAAGAACCTCTTGAAACTATCCCTATCAGTGCCGCAGAAGTGCCACTGCTGTGGTGGAATGTCCAAATCTGGTATCTGGCATTTACAAACTGGACAAGGACAACTGGCCCACTAGTGCATTGGTCTGCAAATGGTAGTTCAGGACCCATAACCAGGTCACAGGTAGATGGATAGAAACAAAGCATTAAAAATGGCTCCCCAAATACAGATTTGGGCTGAAAGGGGTCCCAGGGCTGAAAATATTGAAGACTACTACTCTGATAAGTGGGGTACATGGGAGTGCTCAGATCCGTTCCCCCAAATTTCTCAGTTGTGATTTGGAGCAGTTATTAGGAGGAGCAGTCTTGTCCGAGCAGAACAAGAGGCTCTTGCTGCTTCTTAACGTCGTCATACCTCAGTGCAAATGAAAGTCTCTCTGCTAGTCCCTCTGTCCACTTCAAGGGGATTCTGTGAAGAGCAGAAGGCTGGTGGCAACCATAAAAAAAATGGCTGGCTAATCCACCAAGCCAGCCTTTGCGGACTCCCCAGCCCACGTGTTTATTTTGTGCCAGCTAGTTATAGTTCTGTTGTTACGGTTGTAGTAGCTGGACAGTTAATGGCACAAAACCACTACTTGGGGTAGGGGTGGGTAGTAGCAGGTAGATGGCACTCGCAGTACTGGCTGCTTCCAGGACAGTTTTTAATACAGTCCAGATCTTAGTTTATATTAGTATATTTTGCTAGAAAAGGGAGGGAAAGAATCTTCCATCACTCCAAAGCAACCTTTTAAATTCTTTGTGATGTTTAGACTTTGAGTTGCATTATCTTCTGCCCTTTCCTTTGGCTTGGAACTTTCATTTTTATGACTACTTAAACATCAAGTTAGCCTTGGATGCAAGGCAGATGCCGGTTTCCTCTAAAGACAAAGGGCTGTTTTGCACAAACAAGGAATGTTCGTTTATTTGGAATAAAAACTATCTCAATTTTATTGCCTTCTTTTGCTTTGCTTAAAGTCTCTTGGCACTTTTATCATAGGATCTGCCTCCCTGTGCTTATACAAAATGTCTACAGTATTGCAAACAAGCCTGTACTTTCTCACACAAAGTGAATATTCTTATTACAGCAGACGTCTAAAAGAACACAGAAAACTGTCCAACGTTTGTGTTTTTCTGGAGAGGACATGCACACACACGCACACTTGCAATTAATAAAGAACAACCTGAAGTTGACACAGCTCTGTTTCAGAGTGGCATTCCCGGCTGAATGCACACACCAAGTGGCAACCTTTCCCGGTCTCCAACCAGCACACAAGGTGGAGCGCACAGGACCATCTCCACAGGTACGCTATGTAAGAACACAAGAGTCCTGAAGAATCAGCTCATCTAGTCCAACATCCCGGCCAACAAGGTAACTCCAGGAAGCTCACAAGCAAAGTACGAAGGCAGCAGTCCCTGACACCCCAATATTCCCACCAAGTGACAGGTGTTTAGCAGGAAACTACCTTTGTGCATGGGAGCTGCATAAACCAGGGGTGGGGAACGTCTGTCCCATGGGCTAAATGTGGCCTTGCAACTCCTCTGTCTGTGGCCGGGTGTCCACACACTTATCAGCAAGGGTCTTCAAAGGCAACCCTTGCCCTAAGAGATTACAACTCAGTGGCAGAACACATGGTATGCATGCAGAAAGCCCCACATTCAGCCCTTTCTATCTCTAGTTAAAAAGATCAGGTAGCAGGTGTTGTGCTCAAGTTCATCCAGATACCCTAGAGCAGTGTTCCCCAACCTTGGGCCTCTAGCTGTTTTTGGACTACAACTCCCATAATCCCTAGCTAGCAAGACCAGTGGTCAGGGATGATGGGAACTGTAGTCCAAAAACAGCTGGAGGCCCAAGGTTGGGGAACACTGCCCTAGAGAACCATTGCCAAAGTAGGCAATACTAGGTGTGATGGATGGCCTATGGCAGGTTCCTCTAGCCTAGTACAAATATGTTATCACCATCAACACAGGAAAGTACATGACTTTGGAGAGCGGAAAATGCCAGTTGGGCAATACTATCTCAATCTATTGCAATTAAATTTGCCAAACGCCTTC
Organism: Podarcis vaucheri; assembly: GCF_965113315.1. Lineage (NCBI taxonomy): Eukaryota > Metazoa > Chordata > Lepidosauria > Squamata > Lacertidae > Podarcis > Podarcis vaucheri. Next base: position 87,511,365 of record NC_138764.1, on the reverse strand, counting down.
TGCATGCCCTGCAGATGTTGCAGGACTCCAACTCTCATTAGCCCTACCAGCAGGGCCAATGATCAGCGACACTGGGAGATCTAGTCCAGCAACATCTGGAGGGCCTTGGGTTCTCTTTTCCCTGCTTTAGGGCAGCAGCATCTTGTCCAGCCCTCCCACTCCCTTCTGCTTAGCACAAACCTGAAGAAGAGCTCTCCAGAACTCAAAAGATTTGCTCACTACTTTGTGAGACATTTGTTGGTGCTAACAGAGCTATTCTTCTTCTGCGATGGCATGAATACTAGTGAACAAATGACTGTGGGCCCTGCAGTACCCAGAAAAGCATGACAGCGAGGATGCAATGGAAGCAGCAAAGTGTGTCTTCTTCACTGCCACTGAGCAGGCTCAATAATGAGCATTCACTGTCATTCCATCCCAGTCTTCTGGAGTTTTCCTCACATGAATTCAAGCAGAATCCCAGTTTGTTTCATTGCTGTCAACACTGGTATATACCAACAAGTCTCCCACCAAGTGGGATAGGGGCATCCATATATTCCACAGATCAACCAGGGCTTCAGCAATACAGCCAGTCCTATTATCTGAAAAAAATTCCCAAAGCCATTTGGAAACTAAACGAATCTATCAGCCTCTGAGGGCAGATCATCCTAACAGGTCCCTAATATCTCATGGGCTTGTGTAAATACAACAATCCACATAGAGAATCGCCCAGTTCATATGCACTAAATAAGCATGCAAACAAAAACCATGCAAAAACTCAAAGGAACAAAAAAGTTTACTAATGCTCCACACTGAAATAAAGCTAGTGATTGGGACGGGGAGGAGAAAAGAAAGTACTATGAGATATTTTCTCAACTATTATTTGACTTCAGACCCTCAGAAGCAGACTAGTTTGCTTGTTTTCTAAGGATCAGAAACATAATACCAGGGAACAATTCTTGACTGGAATAGCAAACATGGAAGTGAATTCTAAGTGAGGGTGGCCTGTGAACAGTGAAACAGGGGACTTGGGTAACAGAGATGTTTAGGCTACCCATGTTCCTATGTTTCCACTCGTCCACCTGCATTTGCTCCGGCGAGCAGCCAAGAGTAACTGATCAGAAAGTCTTGGATGCACATTCACCTAATACAAGAAGACTAAAGAATATAGTCATGCCGCTTGACTGCTCCTCTTGTTGAGCTTGCACCCCAGTTTGCACCGGAAGGATAGGCTTGGCAGGTGTAGGAAGCACTAGCTTCGTGGTGAGCGCCAGCGTGGTGTGGAGGGTGGCATTGAGCACTTCGTGGGTAGCGTTTGAGAACCTGTAAGATAAAACACACCCAGGTCAGACTGAGGAGACACTCGGCTGGTTTTGCTCCAGCAGGAATCATTACTGAATGACTCACTGAAAGCTAAAAACTCATTTTCAAGTTATGCTTTTAGTTCAGCCATCCTTGATATAATAAACATGGCAAAATGGTGTTAATCCTGGTCCACATACTGAACTACCTACACTCAGCTGCATGCACTAAAAACAAGGTTAGGAACATGCGATGTTGCCTAAGACCACGGACCAGTATTCTTCAACCATGAGTCCACCATATGTTGCCGGGATTCGACTTCCATCATCCTGGACCACTGGCACAGCTGGATCAGATTTGTAGTCCAGTAACACCCAAGGAGCCAAGGTTGAAGAACACTGATATAGACCAGGCATAGGCAAACTCTGCCCTCCAGATGTTTTGGGACTACAACTCCCATCATCCCTGGCTAACAGGACCAGTGGTCAGGGATGATGGGAGTTGTAGTCCCAAAGCACCTGGCGGGCCAAGTTTGCCTATGCCTGATATAGGCAATTTGTCGATTTAGTCCATTGCTGAAGTTTCAGAGGAGGAGCAGACCTCCGAGTTTTCAGGAAAAGGTCATTCCCCGTCCGCTGCAGACACCTGAACCTTTTAACTAGACATGCCAGAGACTGAACCTGGGATGTTATACATGCAAAGCACTATCTCTGAATTACTCTCACCCCCACCAATGATTTAGTACACAGTAAATGTTCACTGGATAAAGTTTTTTCCCCCCGTTATCCCCCCAAAAAAATTGTGAAAATGTGGGCACCTGTCAGAGACTCTAGTGTCCTGCACTTCTGCTCTGAATGAACATGTGTCAGATGCCACAATAGATTATTCAGTAAGAAGCTACACTGAAATTAAGTGCTCATTAAGTACATGTTCCTATATACATTTATGTTGCCTCGGGTATGTGAGGTGACATGTTTTGCTGCTTTAAATTTTCTGCTGTGCAGCACTGAGCCTGCCTAGACAAAAAACAAATTAAAGATGCCAAAGGAAGATGGGGTGTGTGGGTGTGGGTGTTTGTGGGTGTTTGAAAGGGCTCTCTGCTCATGAAAAGTCAGCAGCTTTCAAGGATTGGCTAGTGTTCCCTGCGGGATCAGGTCCCTTTGGACAAAGAGGAGGAGGAAGCTAGATCTTCACAGGAGTGGGGAGGCGATTTGGGGAAAGCTGCTGATGGAGACAGAATGTATTTCAGCAAGGTATATGGTCAGTTCTAGAAAGGCAGCCACAAAAGGAGGTAAGTGCAGGAAGAAAAGGAGTTAGCAGGGTTTGTGAAAGTGAGATATCAGGAAAGGGCCAGCTGAGGCAAGATGCAAAGCAAAACATAACAAGAACAGGCAAAAGCCAGGAGAGAGGCTACAGTAAATGCTTTGCTGCACAGAGCAAAGGCTGCCAAGAGGAAGTTTATACAGGGACAAAAAAGGGCATTCACAAATCAAAGAGGGGAGTGGTGGAACTGGGCAAAGAGCCAGCAGAAGTAGCTGGGCCCCGGGAGGCCTGTGATTTTCCAGAGATTCAGTGCCTTATGGAGCAAGGCTTAAGCCCAACTGCACAAGGTCCAGCAACTGAGGACCATGACAGCATTTAGGGAGGAAAAGCAGGAAGGACATTAAAAAACACAAAAAACCCCTGTGTCTGAGGTTATATCTGCCAGCCTTGGATGAAAATATTCCCCATGTGATGCAAAAAAGACCCCACCCACAATTTGCAGAAAGCAGGATATAGCAGAAAGCAAGCAGGAGTATTGGTGGTAGGGATGTCCCAGAATGCTTCAATTACATGGCAGTATTGTGATGAATGAGCAGCTATGCACCTTGCTTGGCACCCTTGTTCTACTTCTTTGAGAGGGAAGAGACAACCACGTTGATCCTTGGACTTAAACCTCGTAAGAGAGGGTAGATGCCTTAGGGTACCTTCATGCAACTAGTATCTTAAACAGCTCAGGACCACAATACCTCAAAGACCGCCTCTCCCCGTATAAACTAGCTCAGACTCTGCAATCATCCTCTAAGGCCCTTCTTTGTGTTCCTCCCCCATGGGAGGACAGGAGGCTGGAAACATAAGAACGGGCCTTTGCTGGAATGGCTGCCTGCTTGTGGAATGCCTCCCCAAGGATGGTTATCTGGCATCTTCATTACACATCTTTAGGTGCCAGGCAAAAGCCTTCTTCTTCAACCAGGCCTTTGGCTGATTAACAGTCTTTGTCCTTTTGTGAAAGGGGGGAGGTTATTGGCTTGTTTTGTTTTTCTTATGTACTCTGTGGTTTTCTTCTGTATTTTTATGCGGTGAACTGCCCTGAGATCTTCGGATGAAGGGCAATATAAAAATTTAAGAAATGAAATCAATCAATCAATCTCTAAGCGCGCCGAGCATGTCAGAGGCCTTCTCAAGTGTGAGTTAAAAGCAGCTAGGCCAGGCATGTCCAAAGTCCGTTTTGGGGGCCTAATCCGGCCCCTGTGGCAGTTTATTTCCTGGGGTAAAATCCTAAAAAAACTCCTCAACAACCTCAACCCTAAAAAAAGCTCAGCATCTTCAGCTGGCCCTTTGGCTGGCCCTCACGGCCCGTCACTTCATCAAATCTGGCCCTCTTTGAAAAAAGTTTGGACACCACTGAGCTAGGCCAAGTTGGTGAGAAATTGAGAATGTGACAGTCTTGGATGATGAGGCAGGCAGGGGTGTGGATGTGGATCATGCGCTTTGTGATAATGATGACTGGGAGGGGAGAGTGGTCTTGGGCTACCTAAACAACACAGAAAGATCCCAAGGGATCCTGAAGGAAGCAGAAGATAAAGGGGAGTGAGAAGACTTATACGAGTTCTTGCCAAGATGGAAATAATGGGCAATTATTGCTAGACACAATGCGCTCCTCAAAACATCATTTTTATGCTACATCAATGTTGTTTTGTGTTTATGATGGTATTGGGGAGGTTATATATGATTCCACTTTCAATACTGCTTTAGGCCAGCAAATGTTTTGGGGTGGACATTCTGCTTTGTTTCCAATCAGTGCATGCTCCATACTTTCCTGTTGAAATCCTGTAACTTTTTGTTCCACTTTTATTGCACTATAGTACAATAATGCCCCTCCAAATGGCAATCACATAACCTTGGGGAATTATTGCAGAACAAGCAATAAAGTGGAATGGTTTGTGGACAGTCCAGTGTAAATCTATCACTAAGGCAATATTATTAAATCGGTGGCATGTTGCAGAATATACCTGCAAAAACCCATCAGTCTGAAGGGGGGAAATACATGTTGAATTATTATGGTGCAGTTATATATTCAAGTATTCAACAAGACAGGAGTATTTGGTATATTGTCATGGACATGGCAAAAACAAATAGTAGCACATGATGACAAATGGACTCTAGCATTAGGTACTGGATTAAAAGAAGACATGGACTGCAAGATATCATAAGCTTTTATCTATAAAAGGTAAAAATAACTGGGACCTACAATAAAATGTTGCAGTACATTTCTCATTACCACCTATCCAACAGTTAATCAGCATTCTGTGCCCACTACAGTGGAGTAGGGATGGGCAAAGGGAAAAATGAATTTATTTCACAACAGGAATTATGGTGTCATATCTTGAGCCACTATATGCAAAACCTCAGCATGTCACAAGCTTTTCTCAAGAGAGAAACCCACCAAATAAGCTAAGGAAACAAAGAAGTAGGTTTAGATTGCACAGCATGATTGCCTAAGAGTTAAACTGCCACTTTTAGTATAAAAAATGCCCAAGTCTTTTTTTGGGGGGTGGCTTATAGGTATTTTTAAAATATAGTTTGTGCTTCTGCAAGCTTGGGGAGGCATTCCCCAAAGCCTGCTGATACCTCCTTTCATGTGTTTAGTGCTGTTTGGGTAATATAAGGGCCCATGCTCAAAGGAGGATACCTGGTAAAGGTAAAGGACCCCTGACAGTTAAGTCCAGTCGCGAACGACTGGGGTTGCGGCGCTCATCTCACTTTATTGGCTGAGGGAGCTGATGTTTGATGACAGTCACGTGACCAGCATGTCTAAGCCGCTTCTGGCAAAACCAGAGCAGCACACAGAAACACCGCTTACCTTCCCGCCGGAGCAGTATCTATTTATCTACTTGCACTGGTGTGCTTTCAAACTGCTAGGTTGGCAGGAGCTGGGACAGAGCAACGGGAGCTCACCCTGTTCGAACCGCCGACCTTCCAATCGGCAAGCCCTAGGCTCAGTGGTTTAGACCACAGTGCCACCCGCCTCCCTGAGGATACCTGACTCATGTTTAAATGTTTTTGACTCTTTTGATACTGTTTGTATTGCTTTTGTTTTGTATTGTCTGCTGCCCTGGGCTTCTTTGGGAAGAAAGTCAGGATAAACATAAGAGAAAATAAAATAAACCATAAATAATAAGCAAAGTAAGCTGCTGTTCCCTTTTTTATTATCTCTACAGTTTGAAAGCCTGAAGACTGGGAACTCTGGCCTACTCTTGCTATTTCAGGCTATTTTGCTATACTTACAAAGAATGCTCATGTTTAATAAAATACATGTAGTGCTGTTTTTTGAAGAATACTAATAAAAGATGACCCGCTTCAAAATGCTGCAGTGAGGTGCTGCTGTTCAGATTCCAGCCGCTCTGTTCCATTTCTCCTTCCCCACCACTGCTTTTCCGGGGCATTTTACCCCCAATAGTCAGTCAGAATACCTAAAACTCACTGGGGTATCTTGGAGGTTCCGCTCCTTTATAATTTCTCTTCCTTTAAAAGAAATGTACTTCAGCTCACTTTGGGGTTCCTCCAAACCCTCTTGTAGTGCTGCTTTGGCTACTTAAGCAAGAATATTCACAATCTGAACATCAAAAAAAAAAGAGGAAATGATAATGCAATGTCATTAAGCAATGGCTCAACAGTGACTGTAAAACTAAGGGATCAATCTTAGAGGAAGAGCCACCAGGATGAGTGGCGTTAGGACAGAGTAAAAAATGTACAATAGAGGATCAAATTTATGTTGGAAATGTTCAGATATAGAGGGCTCCTTAATTCACATGTGGTGGCAATGCAAATTTATGGGGGAAATATGGGAAATTATATATAACAAACTAAAAAAGATGCTTAAGTGCCCCCAAAACCCAGAAGCATTCCTGTTAGCAATAGTAGGCGAGGAAATACCAAATGAAGTTTAAAAGTTATTTCTTTATGCAGCCGCAAGAATACTATACGCAAAAATGTGGAACGAGAAGGCTATCCCAACAAAGGATCAATGGCTGCTTAAACTAATAGAATATGTCGAACTAGCAAGTATGACGGCCAAAATAAGAAAGATAGATGGAAAGATAGTGACAAGCGAGTGGGAACAATTTGACGGATATTTAAAATGAAGTGGTGCTAAGATAAATCTACAAGCAGGGATAAATCTGTGATCAGCAGCAGGCAAAATAAAGGATCATGAATGGAAGGAGAAAAGAATAAATAACCCATGGAGATGTAGCAAACTAATGAATCTGTAATAGGATGTCAATGAAAGATAGGTTGGGAAGTCTGTATTAGATCTGATAGGATGGAAAAAGGTATGTATAATGTATGCTGGAAAATGCATAACTAAAAATAAATTTTAAAAACTGATCTCACACAAGACTTCTCTGAGGTTTGCAAGAGGAGCCCTGAGGCATCCCTAGGCCCACATTCAAAGAAAATTGAGAATGATTTATGGTGCCCACATCACATCAGGTGAAGCATTATTCTGGCAGCTTGGTGAAGCTTTGCTGGAGTGGTGGGGAACGGGCACATGCTGAGGGTGGCATGTGGGGCAGGGAGAATCTTCCAAAGCTTGGCATACATTCAAATCCTACATTTGTACCTTTCTGCTAAACTATCAAGCCTCTAATCTGCCGCCTCCTCCTTTTTTCCTGCCCAAACTCATATGCCAACCTGCCATATGCCAACAAACTCTTATGAGATGTCCACACTTTCCCCAAAGATTCTTAGTAATGGCTTTGCTCACCCCTCCAGCCACAACCTGAAGGACACAACTTTGGGGTGATGGTGCTCTGGTCCCTTTCTTTTTCTATACTTATGTAAATCGTATCATTTATATAAAATCCTTACTGCTGTTTAACAGCTATTTACCTAAGTCCTTTGCTGAGAATACCTTCAGAGACTCTTAATAAAAGAATATTACAGACCATATTTTAAAAATAAAAGTTATATTTTCTTTTTCTTTCTTAAACTTGCACATTACATGCAAAGGAACCTCTAATCTAAAAATGAGAGAGAGGGGATAGAGTGGATTTCTGGACTATGTCGCCTTAATTTACTGATCCAGTTTGCTGAGCCATGGCTGAAAAAGAAGTACTATTTGTGAATGTGGCACAGGTAGGACCAAAGAGGGGTGATAGGATGGATCCTATGCCTGTTTAATTTAGTCACATGACATGGCAACCCAGCACCCAGTTAAGCCAGAAACCCAGTTAAGCCAACAAAGAGTGGAGTAAACTCAAACACTATTTTATAGGCTTGTTTTCCATCTGCCAGACTTAGGCCAGCTCAGCCAGCAACAGCCCTGCTCCTGAACGGAGCTTGGATCTGGTGTACAGTGGTACCTCTGGTTACGTACTTAATTCGTTCTGGAGGTCTGTTCTTAAGCCGAAACTGTTCTTATTCTGAGGTACACTTTCGCTAATAGGGACTCCTGCTGTGATTTCCGTTCACATCCTGGGGCAAAGTTCACAACCAGGAGCAGCTACTTCGGGGTTAGCGGAGCTCGTAACCTGAAGTGTTCATAACCAGAGGTACCACTGTACTTTATGCCGGCTCAATTTATACCACCAGCTGTATATAGGATTGTTCCCTTAACCACTTCTTTGTGAAACCGTTGTGAAGTGCATCAGCATGTGAACTAGGTCCACAGGTAGTTGTCCCTCATCCTAACTAACCTCAAAAACCTCTAGCAAAAGGTGTGTCAACATAAAGAAATTCAAGTGGGGAGCAGCAATATTTTGCTGGGGGGGGGGGAGAAGGAAAAACAAGTCAACTTGCTATCCCCCTTCACTTTTCTTACAACTACTTGGCACAAGATGTACTGGTGACCATCAGCTTGGATTACTTTTAAAGATTACACAAATTAACGGAGGACAAGCTATCAAGCCACAATGGCTATGTTCTTTCTCTAATGTTGAAGGCAGTACACCTCTGACTGTTACTTGCTAGGAATCACTGTGAGTAGAGGATGTGGGATTATAATGAGACTTTGGACTGATCCACCAGGGCTTTTCTTATGTTTTGATAGGTTCTCTGGCTCCATATTCCTACAGTCAGGAGCCAGTTCTCCCTGTAAATGTGTTGGGCCATCCTGCAATTTACGTAATGTGCCCATCCCTTTGAGCAGATGATTTGATTAAATAGGAAGGAAGGAAGCAAACATCCTCTCCCTTCCAGTCTACGATAGCCCCAAACCAATTCTAGGGGTTTTGCTGAGGCTGAAAAGAAGTATACAGCAAGGCAGTAATAGCTCTTTTTCAGCCTAGCAACTTGGCAAGTACTGCCTACTGGTAGACATGCCATGTGCTGATCATCTTCAGGGGCTGCAGCTGACTGTATGCAGCACAACCAACTCTGATTTCTAAAATTCTGTAGGTGGTTTGATTTGTTGGGAAGGGAGAAGTGGCAGGCATCCACGCTTAATTATCTCGCTTAATCACCCCAATTCTCACTTACTTGCAAATCTTAGCTGAAAGCAAAGTGCTGACTGGCAGTGGTTAGCCAGGTATATGATTTGCACCCACCCTGAGATACTAAGCTATTATAGAAAAGAACTCCAGATAAATCAATGCACAGGAGGAAGTGAAGAAACATGTTCTTGATTGTGGATCAGCTTACCTAGCATAAATGATTTGATTTCTCAAATGACATGTACCAGCATCTGAAACTTGAGCAGGTAATACCCCCAGGGCCCCTATATGCTGACACAGGTGTGTATTCACATGCAACACTTTTATGAGCTATTTGTGTGCAAGCATTCAGGTTGTCAACAGAAGAATAAAAATAAAAAAAATCCTTCCAGTAGCACCTTAAAGACCAACTAAGTTAGTTCTTGGTATGAGCTTTCGTGTGCATGCACACTTCTTCTGAAGAAGTGTGCATGCACACGAAAGCTCATACCAAGAACTAACTTAGTTGGTCTTTTAAGGTGCTACTGGAAGGAATTTTTTTATTTTGACTATGGCAGACCAACACGGCTACCTATCTGTAAGAAGAATAAAAGGCATCTCTTAAATGCATGGGAGCATACTGCCCAAGGTAGATTTTACATTTGGACAACAGATAAAGGGAGAGGAGGACTTTGTATGCTGCCATAAATTCCAAATGATGGGCTAGCAATCTAACGTTGATTTATTTTACATTTACATTTTTATCTCCAAGGTGCTCAATGTGGCATGTACAATTCTGTAAAGTAGACTATGCTGATACTATAAACGGCTGATACTATAAACTGGTTCAGACATAACCCCAGGCCAAGCCATATTTTCACACAAATAAGCAGGTTCCTGGAGTCAAAATCCAGGCCCTGCTCCTCCTCTGGTTCTACTGCTGCTGATCTACTCAGAACTACTCAGGACTAAACCATGATGTGGCTTAGGTATGTCTGAACCTTGCCTTGTTGTTTGTCTCACTCCAGACAAATCACAAGCTGTAACCAAAGGCAGTTCTCAGCATACTATGCATGGTTTGTCTGAGAGATGGAAATCATAAGCCTGAGTTCAGGATGCAACACTATGCCAAACCATGGTTTAGTCTTGCATAGCGTGGCAGCAGAATGTCCAGCAGCCACAATCTTCACCGTGGTAACCCACATGAGTTCATACCAAACCACAGCATCCACACTTCTGTTTCTGCCATAATTTCTAGGCATAGGTCAGCACTTTGTAGGCACGGGTGCAAATGGTGGTTCTGTTTTTGTCCTATTGCTTTCCTCATAAAAAACTGAGGATGACAGTTTCCTCCCATTCTGTGGTATGGAGCAGGTTTTCTCACGCACAGAGTCAAAAAACAAAACAAAAAAGCACTCAAATTACGGCACTTTAAAGCTGGCCCGTGTCTGGAAACACAGCACAAAAGGATGAGCCCTGAGTTTTCCTAGAGAAAGTGGAGAGTCAAGAAAAGAAACCCACTCTGACCCCGTGCCTACAAGCTGTGCCTAGAAACTGCGGCACGAACCTCAGTCCGGATGATCCCCCAGTTAGGGCAAATGGCCTATGTGTGAACTGGGCCAGGGATTGGCCCCAGGCCACCCAATGTATTTTTCAGACCAAGGATTTGAACCCTGGCTTCCTGGCTTGTAGTCCAACATCCTCATTCTAACTGGCAACGAGGCTGGTTCAGGAAAGGGCTGAGGCGGACGAAAACAAGGGTGCGAACCGCACGTCCCCCGGGGTGTGGATTTTGGGCCCAAGGCGCTCTGCACATGCTCAGAGGCGCGTGCCCCTGGGGCGAGCAGGTCCATGAGGGCACCCGCTGAGGGGCGGGTCAGCGCCTGCCGTGGATCTTTTCCCCTCTGCCCCGTTCAGCGCCTGCCTGGCCCGGCCCGGCCTTGCCTTCCCACGTTCCCTCTCGCCCGCATCGCCCTGGCAACCGGGGCCTCCGTTCCTCCCGCCTCAGGCCTGCCGGGGATTTCCCCGCGGACGCGCCTGCCAGCCCCTCTCACGGGGCGCGCTTTCCCCTTCCCCCTCCGCAAGGAGAACCCACTCACTCCATTTCCGCCATTTTTCCTCGCTTTCTTCTCCCTCCCGGATCTTAACTGGGGAGGGAAAACTATTACCTCACCGAACACCCCCACCCTCACCCCGCCACCATAGAGAGCCGAGGCTAAACCGGCCGCGGCACACTTCCGGGTTCTCGCTTACGCCTCTCCGGGCTTCGGACGAGGCGTTTCCATGGCAAAAGGGCGGGGTGAGTATCGAGCGAGTGAGGCGCGCGGGTTTCCTGGCAGTGGCGTCACCGCCGCGTGATCGGCGCTCGACGTCACAGCCGCCCCTCCGAAACGCGTCGCCCTGTTCCGCTGCGCTGGGAAGGGATGTCGAGAGAAGGAGTTGCATGTGGATTCCCAGGAATGGGTGACGCGGACATTCCTCGTCCCGCCCTAGTCCCTTCTCCTTTCGTATCGCTTCTGTTCAGCTTATCAGCTGGGATTGCGATCCCCTAAAAATATATATTAAAAAATTCCTGGCTACGCCCACGACTGCGTTGCATACATGCAGTACATACAATACATTTTTCATGATAGGAAAAAGTAGCCCTTTCCATCTTCGTCAGAATGACTTATGACACATGACTGCCCTCTTGAGAAGTAGAGCACAGCCACCCTAAAGGAGTCAAAAAATGGCACCCTCTCCCCATCAACCCATACATCTTTTCCAAAGGCATTCAAATTATTTTGGGGCATAAGGCGATAAAATATCTCAAAGGCCTCATCTAAGGACCTCATGCTTCCCTGACAGTGAAAAAAATTCATTAATAATAAGTACAATCGCTAAACAGCATTGACCATGATATCCTGAAGCAGCTGTCTGAGGGAGGCATGTCACTAGCCGGATCATTGTCTTAGGTTGCATTTAGCCATGTATCTGTACTTCCTAGGTACCTGTTGTACCTTGTAACCTGTGCCTTGCCTGCTGTGCACCAATCAGATTTATGCCTTTGGCTGAAACAGAGCTGGGAATTTGAGTTCTTTGCCCAGCAGTGAGAGCCAGGAAGACCCTCGCAAACCTAGTAAGATGCCCAGGCTCCACAGCCCTGCTCTCTCTCTATATATATGATGACTGAACAAGTAATAGTTGGATATGGTGGTTATTCTGTATTTTGAAAAGTGGTTTGCAATGGAGCCTGTGGCTTGTCAGGGCCCCCTTCTTCATGCTAAAGAAGACATTGCTTCACTCTGTGTGGTTTTGTGGTGATGTGCTTGAGACGTGACTTTCTCACAGGTTTCGCTAGCAGCAAAAATTTGGTAGGTTGGTAGAGCTGATTCTGGGACATAGGTCTCGCTGGTAACTTCCGCTCTCCTTGTATGTAGAAGCATATTGGATATTTCCTCATTTTTCAAAACCCACGCTGCAGGTATTTGTTCAGCCGGGCATAAATTTTTATTTGATGGTAGCAAACTACAGAAAAAGCAGGAGATTCTTTTGGGTGTTTCTGTAAGTTTCTAATGAGCCTGGTTATAGGACATTTGATTTGAACCTTGTTGGATCGAAAGACTTAACAGGATGCATTTTCAAAAGCGGTGAGCATCCATATTTTTAGGCGCAGGCTAAGGAAGTTACATGTGCTGTCTGTGTCCCAGAGCTCTGTTAACCCCCTTTACAAGGGAAAGTCTTTGCATGCAAGATGCTGGTTTTCAAGCATGTCACCACAAAGTGTGAAGGAACAGCTTTCTGGAATGAACAGGAAGCCTGACAAGCCACAAACAAAACCCAACATGGCCTTCTTTAAAAGCTATAGAATAAGAGACTCATCGGTTTTTTGTAAATGATATACAAGGCTTCTATCCTGCATTTAGTTGCAGTAAGCCCCGTTTTTATATAACAGGGGTTACTTCTGGGTAGACAGGTATAGGATTGTGCCTTTACAGGTTGCTCTGAGGAGCTCGCTACATGCTAGTGCAGAGAGATGTAACTGAGCCCTGGTACTACCTTGGGAGGGGGGAATTTAAAGCAGGGAAGTAGAAAGAGAGGAAAGTGTAAGGCAGCCCCTCCCACCCCCTTCACTCTAAATTTCCACCTCCTGAAACGGCATTTCATTTTAAAGAACTGAGGTTGGGTGACATACATTTGCTTGTGGTGTACATTATATAGCTGGTCTCCTGTAGGACAGAGGCGGTCAATTTCGTGCCCTCCAGATATCGTTAGACTACAACTCCCAACATCCCCAATGTTCTCACTCCAACTTCTGCCCTTCTTGCACAGACAAAACCAGCATCATGGGAACTGTTCTCGTGTAGTACAATCCCCTGCCTTGAGATGGTGTGAATTTTCCAGCTACGTGGGTGGGAACAACTGCATATCTCTTTTCCATCCATTCAGCAACCTCCCTTCAGGTATCTGACCCAATCAGGTCAGAGAAAGTCACATAAGTTCCCAAAGGACTTGAATATTCTACTGAACAAGATAATCCTCTAGACTAGTTTAAGGAGCCATAGCTCAGTGGTAGAACATTGGTTTTGCATACATGATGTCTCAGGTTCAGTTTCCATCATCTCCAGGTAGGGCTGCCGGTCAGTGTAGACAACCTGGTTTTGGACTACAATTCCCATCATCACTGACTCTTGGACCTGCTAGCTAGGGATGCTAGGGATGATGGGAGTTGTAGTCCAGAAACTGCTGGAGACCCTGTTTGGGCAACCCTGGTGTAGACAATACTGAGCAAGGTGGTCTGACTTGTTATGAGGCAGGTTACTATGTTCCTGTGAGATTGTAACCAGCCAGTTCTGAGCGGAGGCACACTTAGGTTTGCAGATTTGTGGTGGTTGTGGACCCTCCTTTGTTTTTTTGGGCCCAAGAGACTTTGAGAGTAGAGAATGCTTTTCATTAACTTTGGCTGCTATACCAGCTGCAACCTCATCTGAACCAAGAGTCTGGCTGTGTAACAGCCTCTCAAGATAAGTGCAGTGAGGTCTATATGTGGTTGCCCCTGGGGAGGGAAACAGATGCCGCAATCTGTTCAGGATGCATGAGACAGAGTTGACTGGCACTGCTGATTCAAATGCCATCTCACCGATCTTAAAAGACCTCCACCATAGGCGCCGACTCCATGGGGCTTGAGGGGGCCCAAGCCCCCTCAAAAATTCATTTGGGGGGGCTCCGCCCCCCCAATAATCTCCGGCGCCCCTCCAGCAGAGCACCATCGCCGCCCCTCCCCCAGCCCAAAATGCACAGGGTCGGGCTGCCTGCATGCCTCCTGCCCTCCCTCCCGAGCAAAAGCTCCACCCAATTTCCTTTGGAGCTCCCCTATTCGCTCACGAGGAGGCGGCGCCATTTTATTTGCATATTCATGAGCTTATTTATTATTCATGAGCTTTCCCGGGGCCCCCCAATATTTTTTATAAGTCCGCGTCCCTGACCTCCACTGGATGCCTGTTTCTTTTCCTGATCCAATTTGAAGTGTTGGTGCTTACCTTGAACGCAGGGTTGCCATGTGCCGTACTTTACACAGACCTCTCTTTTGAAGTCCTCCGTTTGGAGGTGTTCTCTGTTTAAAGGGGCTGCCCAGTCCAAATCTGGTTTAAAGGTAAGGAACCCTACGAAGGGAGAGGCCTTGACGTTGCCTATCAACAGCTAAGTCAGTGAGAAAGGAAGCAAATCCCCAATGCCAGTGAAGTTAACTCTTTATTCAAGGAAACAGAATACGACTCAGCCTAGTGGTCTCAGTAACCCTTCCCAGTAGGTCTCACCCATATGGAACAGTTGCCAGGATGGAAGGTCCCTGCCTTCTGCCAGCTTTAAGGCCCCTTCCAGGACCTTTCCCAAGCAGTCTCAAACTGTGCCTGCGCACCTCTGCCCTGTGTTCTGCCCTCCTCATTATCCTGTGCAGTCTTGGCGACCGGCGGGGGGGGGGGTGAGCTTTTTGCAGCAGGAGGGGGGAGACTCCCTGGATTCTTCAGCAGTCTTTTCACACACACACACACACACACACACACACACACACACACCACTTCAGCCTTAGAATCTGAACTCTTCCCTGTCACAGGCTCTTCCTGCTCACTAAACTCTGCTGCCCCTTCAGCTTCCAACACCTCCTCCTGCCAATCTCTCCCCTCTGACCACTCCTCTGTCTCCCACCACCAGTCCCCTGGTTCTGAGCCTTCTTCCTCTGGGGTTTCCCTTGGGGTTTCCCTAGCTGGTGCCTCTAACCACTCCTCTTCATCCTGCCAGTCCTTGACAGGTGATGTGTTGTTGTTTAGTTGTGTCTGACTCTTCGTGACTCCATGGACCAGAGCGCGCCAGGCACTCCTGTCTTCCACTGCCTCCCGCAGTTTGGTCAAACTCATGTTGGTAGCTTCAAGAACACTGTCCAAACATCTCGTCCTCTGTCGTCCCCTTCTCCTTGTGCCCTCCATCTTTCCCAACATCAGGGTCTTTTCCAGGGAGTCTTCTCTTCTCATGAGGTGGCCAAAGTATTGGAGCCTCAGCTTCAGGATCTGCCCTTCCAGTGAGCACTCAGGGCTGATTTCCTTCAGAATGGATAGGTTTCATCTTGCAGTCCAGTCCATGGGACTCTCAAGAGTCTCCTCCAACACCATAATGCAAAAGCATCAATTCTTCAGCGATTAGCCTTCTTTATGGTCCAGCTCTCACTTCCATACATCATTACTGGGAAAACCATAGCTTTAACTATATGGACCTTTGCTGGCAAGGTGATGTATCTGCTTTTTAAGATGCTGTCTTGGAGCTATATGTGTATTGGAGCTATATTTAAATTATAGTAACTATTTCTAAATTTGCGGCTATACATATTTGTGTCATTTTTTTGGGGGGGGGGGATGCAAAGCCTCTTTATTGGCAATGCATAAGTGGCCACCCTACCTTAAAGCCCTAAATGGCACAGGACCCAAATATTTGAAAGCGATCTCCTCCCCTTCCAGCCTTCTTGCTAAAATCATCAACCAGTGTCCGTCTCCAAATACCACCTTCGTCTGCAAGGGGGGGGGCTTTGTCAGGAATGGTGTCCAAGCTATGGAATCCCCCCCACCCCCGGAGATACATGTGGCACAAACTTTGCCATGTTTCAAGCACCAGGCAAACGAGGGAAAAAAATCATGCTGGCATTTAAAAACATTTCTACTCCATTGTATTTTGAAACCTTCTGTCTATTAATGACTCTTTTCACCTACTCTTTGTGGTTTTACCCATGGGGCAGTATTCCAGAAACTCGTACCATCAGCATTAAGGACTTATGACTGTACAATGGAAATTCCTTCCCAACAACCGTGCAGAGCAGGGGTTCACACTTGTTGGCGGGTGGGAATAAAGAATTGCTTATTATAGGTGGGGGGAGGAGATGAGGGGAAAAGTTCTATTGTGCAAGTGGAAATCTTAGCACCAACAGAACAAGAATGTTGGATGCCACTCTGTATCACTTTTGCAAGTGCACCTTTGACATCATTGATAAAAGACTATAACTGAGATAACAGGATGAATAAAATATCCAAGCACACTGCTGAAGAGGGTGGGCTCGCATCACAGAGGAATGGCATGGTTTGGGGGGGGAGTGGGGGAAGAGAAAGAAAGAGAGGCAGGGATGCACAGGAAATCTGACATTTTTAAATGGTTTTTGCTGGTTAAGTCGTGCAAAGGAAGAGAACCCAAAACTTATGTTTGCTTGCACTAGAGAAGAATGCAAATAGAGCCAACCTGGTAATAGTGTATCAGCCAAACTCTTCACAGCCCACACGCTGCTGTGGCACAAAAGGTTTTTTTTTTCTTTTTCAAAAAGAGCCATCTGCAAAGCTTTCATTTGTGGTTGTCTGCTTTCATGGTTAATAAGCATCTGTTAGTAAATGTTGGCTTGACTCCTTCCTTGAATGTGCACAGGAATTTTATTATTGTTTGAGACTCTTCCCCCCCCCCCATCTCACCCAAACTGATACAGCACTAAATTATCCTGTGTTTAGCCTTAATTGCTGGATGTTACAGGGCAGTCTAAACATTATCTGTCATGATATAGTTGGAATCAATACAACAGATGTCCAGAAAAATGTGTAATGTTGTAAGTCTGCGTATAGATATGTGTATGTGTTATTAATCTACATGTATCTATTTAAAGACATAAGCTTTAGAGATGGAATATAGCTCCAAACAACACAGATGCATATGTCTGGACACTACGAGGTCACTGTATTTCTTCAAAGAAAGTTCTTCCCCTGCAAAAACAAAGTAATAGCTGTTATATTCTTTGTCTTAAATGAGTTGGGAATAGGCACTTATTTTCTTAACCCATAGTCCAAGAGTGGAAATTAAAATTAAAATAACCCACAGCCTTTTTTTAAAAAAAAGTTGCGGACAGATGCTTGGTTTTGCAATTCGAGTTGCAAAACCAATGAGTATTCAACGAGTTGCCTTGCTAGTGGGAAGTAACCAAATGAAATCTAGATTTTTGCTACAATTTGTTTTGGGTACAGTAGGTCTCAAACTGTAAACCGCTTGCACTTCCTATTGGGATAGTATTTCAGCAGTATTTTCTGTGACGCTGATGACTGATGTTACGGAACAGGAAACAAAGAGTAGAAAAAATGGACAATTTTATATAAACAGTTTAGAGATTTATTTTAATTATTAAACCGTATATGAAGCTTGCTAAATAAATGGATATTCTCTCCCAATGGAGGAAGTGGAATCCCCCAAAGATCAGTAAAGGTAAAGGAACCCCTGACCGTTAGGTCCAGTCATGGATGACTCTGGGGCTGCAGCGCTCATCTCGCTTTATTGGCCGAGGGAGCCAGCGTACAACTTCCGGGTCATGTGGCCAGCATGACTAGGCCGCTTCTGGTGAACCAGAGCAGCGCATGGAAATGCCGTTTACCTTCCTGCCGAAGCAGTACCTATTTATCTGCTTGCACTTTGGCACGCTTTCAAACTGCTAGGCTGGCAGGAGCAAGGACTGAGCAATGGGAGCTCACCCCGTCACGGGGATTCGAACCGCCGACCTTCTGATCGGCAAGTCCTACGCTCTGTGGTTTAACCGACAGCGCCACCTGCGTCCCCCAAAGATCAGTACAGGGGCTTTAAAAAAACCCCACTTGTTCATAAATGACTGTTGGGATGATCAGTGTGGTAGCCACATTGACTGATGGCACCAAATTGTTCAGGGCTGTTAAAAATAAAAAGGGATTGTGAGTAGAATCTCTCCAAACTGGGCGAACAGGCATTAAAGTGGCAAATGAGATCCAGTGCAAACTAGTGCAAAATGATGCACATTGCGCCAAAACATCCTAACTTACATAGCAATATTTAAGTGCCTTAATGACCAGTTACCAAAATTTTAGTTTGCATATGTTTTTGTTCATAATTTGCTTTCCATATTTTTGACCATATTTTGTTTTCCATGCTTATTCAGAAGTAAGTTGCGCCAAGTTCAGTGGGACTTGCTCCCAAATAAGTATGCATAAGATTGCCTATTTGCCAACATTTTGGTGACCAAGGCAGGACTGCTGCTTTTATGCACCATTCCGCACTGAAAAGGGCTTTTCCCTGAATTCCATACATTGCATTCTGTAATTACTGTACCTTCCTTGCACTGGCTGCTGAAACAGGATGTGTTAACTAAGCATAACCATTTACTTTAGCTTAGGAATGTTTAATCTCATAATAGTTATATGGCTGTACTTATTACAGAATAGCTGCACCTTAAACTTCTTAGCTGATTCCATTATCTGGATAAGCAAATATGGAAGGGGGAGCAAGGCCTGGACATTTTGTGCTCCATGCATATGCCTTTATATTTGCACATGTACAAGAGCAAAGATTAATCTGCCACAACCTTTGACACATGAAGATTTAATGTCTATCGATGGAGGGGAGCCTGAATGGGAGAAAGGGAGACAGCATTATCTGCTGTTCAAAGGAACAGCCTTGCACTGAAATCTGAGCAAACATCTGAGAGGAGATTAAACACCGGAGAGTTAATCTACCTTGGTAACATATTAGCAAACACAATGACTGTTATTTTACTCAGCAAACCACCGTGTCATACTGCTTCCGGAAAACATAAATTGCATAGTAAATTGGGGGATCTGTACAATGGTTCTCATATGCATAGCTTCCTGAGAGTAAGTTCCATTGACCTCTGTGGCGCTTGCTGCTGACTGCATAGGTTCAGCCTGTAAAACACATTGAAATTTAACAGAAGGTCTTCTGTCAGCTGAGACGCAACGTTTAGCTTTGAATTAGAAATGCAAGCAATCTTGCAAAGAAGCAGTGCCTCTTAAACGTTTAGTATGAAGTAAGGGCCTCTGTCAAAAAGAACAGGTGCATGGTGCAAACTCATTGGCTGTCATGGACTGGCTGGACACAGAGGAGTGGTGGGAGGCACCAGCTGGGGAACCCCCAAGGGACAAAGGCTCAGAACCCGGGGATTGGGGGTGGGAGGACGAAGAGTGGACAGGGGAGAAGGGGAGCCTGGGAGGAGGAGATGTTGGGAGCTGAAGAGATAAGAGGGTTTAGTGAGCAGGGAGAGGCTGTGGCAGAGGAAAGTCCAGAATCAGAAGCTGAAGCAAGAGAAGAAGGAGACCAAGAGGCAGAGATGAGTCAGGCTGGTGAAAAGCCAGGGTGTCTCCCCCTCGTGCTGCAAGAAGCTTCTCTTCCCGCTGGTCTCCCAGGTCCAGAAGAACTATGAAGAGGGAGAAGCAGAGACAGGCACGTTGGCATAGTCTGAGATTGCTTGGGAAGGACTTGGGGAAGGAGGAGCCTCTGCAACTGCCTCATAGGGACAAGACCGACCAAGAAGAGTTGCTGTGCTCCTTAGGCCTGTCTCCCTTGAGCAGCCCTTGTTTCTGCTAATAAAGTATTAACACCACGTACTCCGTGTGATTTATTGCTGGGTGGCTGCCTGACATTGGCAGAGCTTATCCAGTGCTCCTGTTGGTGCACTTGCACTGGATCAACCATCTCACCCCTCACCCTCTCCTCAGAAAGCAGCAGCATCCCACCTGCAGAAGAAGCTAATGTTAACAGTTTTGCCCTACCCAGCAAGCTGCTTCTGCTGATTATTGTTTCCTGTTGACGCAATATGCCGCAGCGGCTTATCTATGTCGCTCAAGGTTGATAAAACAGCCTGCTTCCAATTTATCATGGATCTAATGGAACCTTTGCTGATAAAGCCACCTCTTGTCAATGCAAGGAACTCAAATCACCTCCTGTATAATATATGGAGCCTATATCTTGGGGTGACGTTGCTCTGAGAACAGTGGGGTGGGGAGAGAAATGAGTAAGAGCAGGTTAATATGACAGTTTTGGTCCTCTTGTGGTCGGGGGAAGGGAAGGGGGAAAGGAAGAATTCAGCAGGTGGAACTGGCTTGGAGCAAAAGGGGAATCTAGAAGAATGAGAGGGAGGTGTTCAGTGAGATTTGCTGTCATGTAAGTGGGTGCATGATTTGAATCTTCATTTACTCTATGTTAAATAATAGGTCATAATGCAGCCACCATTTAAGCATCATGATGCTTTTGAATTATGGTGCTGGAGGAGACTCTTGAGAGTCCCATGGACTGCAAGAAGAACAAACCTATCCATTCTTAAGGAAATCAGCCCTGAGTGCTCACTGGAAGGACAGATCCTGAAGCTGAGGCTCCAATACTTTGACCACCTCATGAGAAGAGAAGACTCCCTGGAAAAGACCCTGATGTTGGGAAAGATGGAGGGCACAATGAGAAGGGGACGACAGAGGATGAGATAGTTGGACAGTGTTCGTGAAGCTACCGGCATGAGTTTGACCAAACTGCAGGAGGCAGTGGAAGACAGAAGTGCTTGGCGTGCTCTGGTCCATGGGGTCACGAAGAGTCGGACACGACTAAACGACTAAACAACAACAACAATGCAGCCACCATTTAAGCACTTTGAAAATCCACAGTCTTCAGTGATAAAAGCTGTTATGTACTTAATTCCACTGAAAACAAGGAAACTTCAAAATAAAGGTGGACCTTCAGATGTTGCTGAACTACAGCTCCCATAATTCCTGATTGTAGCTGGTGGGGCTCAAGGAAGTGAAGCATATAAGACAGAAATAAAGTTGGGAAGGTGAAAGTGAGACCTAGCGGTTGCATGGGGTGGAAAGGAAGAAGGTCTAAGGTCTTATCTCTGGGGCAGGTGGAGACAGTGGCAAGCAGGCAGAGCCCTCTAGTTTTAAGCATCTTGCACAATCTGCATGGCTTTCTTCGCCCTACATAAAAAGAAACCAGGATGTAGCCAGAACAGTTGATTTAAGGGACATTCCAACAAAAGCCAATTAATGAACCGCAGGTCTAGCTTTCAATAATGAGAGAAACATTTGATGAAATGAAGTGTGGGTGCTGGGCCCAAACCACACATGATTTTTGTTCATTTAGGATATTAAGGAATCACGCTTCCTCCAAAAGAAGCTTGGAGCAATACACAACAAGCGCAAAACAAAAACACACCAAGCGTCACTAAGCACATATACCAGCTGAACATTAAATAACAAAATTATTAAAACACAGGCTCGCCCATTGCTATTAAGGATTAAGTTTCTCAACATGAAAGTAAATAAGATTTGTTATCATTAAACTGTGAAAAATCCTGAGCAAATTAAAATTATCCTCAAATGACACCCATTTATCCAATAACATGGGAGACAGGTGTAAGTCCAGGGGGAGTTCATCCCCAAATCCGACCCCCATTACAGGGAAGATTATTCTACATATCCCCTCACTATGAATCCTAGCAGGGACTGTGAGCAGAGCTCCTTCCATTAAGGATCCAAATGACTGGTATTGGAGGAGGCACTCCTTGCAGATATTTAGGGCCCAATGAGGTCAGGAGTGGGGTTAACTGGGTCTGCCAGGATTCCCCATTTTGCCCATGAGGCCCACCTACATACACCTGCCCTACACCTGTCGCCATATATGATGTCAAACATGGAGCAGGTAAAGGTGTTGGCTGAGAGTTCCTGCAAAGCCCATTTTGTTCCATCAACTGAACAGCAGTGCCTACAAAGCTCTGTGCAAGTGCCCTTCCCAGGTGCCAACAATCAGCTGATTGCCATGTCAAGGAATTGTGAAGCTTTTTATGACATCTCTGGAATTATAATATTCTTGTGATCTAAATAGCATCTTTGGGTGTCACATCTCAAATGCGAATAGACATTAAATGTCCCTCATCTCTCTAGCAAATTGGTTAAGAAAACATTAACATCTCTCAGCGGCGTTTGATACCATCGACCATAGCATCCTTCTGGACCGTCTTGAGGGTCTGGGAGCTGGGGGCACTGTTATACAGTGGTTCCACTCCTTCCTCCTGGGCCGTGTTCAGAAAGTGGTGGGGGGGGGATGAGTGTTCAGACCCCTGGGCTCTCACTTGTGGGGTGCCTCAGGGTTCTGTCCTCTCCCGCATGCTTTTCAACATTTACATGCAGCCGCTGGGAGAGATCATCAGGAGGTTTGGGCTGGGTGTTCATCAGTATGCGGATGATACCCAGCTCTACCTCTCTTTTAAATCAGAACCAGTGAAGGCGGTGAAGGTCCTGCGTGAGTGTCTGGAGGCGGTTGGAGGATGGATGGCGGCTAACAGATTGAGGTTGAATCCTGACAAGACAGAAGTACTGTTTTTGGGGGACAGGAGGCGGGCAGGTGTGGAGGATTCCCTGGTCTTGAATGGGGTAACTGTGCCCCTGAAGGACCAGGTGCGCAGCCTGGGAGTCATTTTGGACTCACAGCTGTCCATGGAGGCACAGGTCAAATCTGTGTCCAGGGCAGCTGTTTACCAGCTCCATCTGGTACGTAGGCTGAGACCCTATCTACCTGCGGACTGTCTCGCCAGAGTGGTGCATGCTCTGGTTATCTCCCGCTTGGACTACTGCAATGCACTCTACGTGGGGCTACCTTTGAAGGTGACTCGGAAACTACAACTAATCCAGAATGCAGCAGCTAGACTGGTGATTGGGGGCGGCCGCCGAGACCATATAACACTGGTCTTGAAAGACCTACATTGGCTCCCAGTACGTTTCTGAGCACAATTCAAAGTGTTGGTGCTGCCCTTTAAAGCCCTAAACGGCCTCGGTCCAGTATACCTGAAGGAGCGTCTCCACCCCCATCATTCTGCCCGGACGCTAAGGTCCAGCGCCGAGGGCCTTCTGGCGGTTCCCTCATTGCGAGAAGCAAAGCTACAGGGAACCAGGCAGAGGGCCTTCTCGGTAGTGGCGCCTGCCTTGTGGAACGCCCTTCCAGCAGATGTCAAAGCGATAAACAACTACCTGACATTCAGAAGACATCTTAAGGCAGCCCTGTTCAGGGACGTTTTTAACGTGTGATATTTTACTGTATTTTTGGTTTTTATGGAAGCCGCCCAGAGTGGCTGGGGAGGCCCAGCCAGATGGGCGGGGTATAAATAATAAATTATTATTTATTATTATTATTACAGTAATTAACAAATATCAGGCTTAAAAGTTTGTAACCAGTAGCACCTGTTTTAGACTAACATCCTTTTTAATGTGGCACAAGCTTTTGTGTGGTCTCCTGTGACCTGTTTTCTGCATCCTGCTTCTTCGAATGCCAAAGTGTAATAGCTAGCAGAGTCATCACAATGTGGTTAGTGGAATGTTTGCTTTCAACAACCATTCATATATATATATATAATACTACAAACATCAAAGGAAAGGAAAGTCTTTATAAATGAAAGACGAGGCCATAGTCCAAGGATGGGGAAACTTTGGCCCTCCAGATATTGTTGGAATACAATTCGCATCAGCTCCAGCCAGGTAGACAATGGTCGGGGTGGTGGGAGTTTTGATCCAACAACATCTAGAGGGCCAGAGGTCCCCCATTGCTGCCATACGATTCTGTTTATGCCCTGGATTGTACAATCATTCCCCCTCTTTACAGTACAGTCATACCTCGGGTTGAAGTAGCTTCCAGTTAAGCATTTTCAGGTTGCGCTCTGTGGCGACCCAGAAGTAACGGAGTGCAATACTTCCAGGTTTCGCCGCTCACGCATGCGCAGACGCTCAAAATGATGTCACACGCATGCGCAGAAGCAGCGAATCGCAACCCGCACTTGCACAGATGTGCAGACACGGGTTGCATTTGCTTCAGGATGCGAACGGGGCTCCGGAACGGATCCCATTCACATCCAGAGGTACCAGTGTAGTGGACTTTGTGCTCAAATTTCAGTGGTGCTATGCACAACACGAAAATTTTGGGGAAGGAGCCTTTTGTGCTCTATTCTACAGCATTGATGTAGCTTCCACTGCAGCATGGTGTCCAGTGAGGCTGGGCCAGTCACTCTACCCTAAAACCACCTCTGTTCTTTAATTCACGTTTTCCCACTCCATATACCCGCCAGAATGCATTTTCTTGAGAACAGTCACTCAGAGGTCTTTTATGACATCCCTGAATAGGTTGAACTGCTCATTCATGTGTTTTAATTGACATCAGAGTTTGGTCTGTTTGTGTATTTCTCCAAGGAGGATGGCCAACATCCAGTCGCTTCTCTATGCTCACTGGTGTCGGACAGAAGTTTTCATGTTTAATACAAATCTGGAATATCTGCAGTGCTTGAAAGATTCAGGCAGAAGTGCTGTTTATTGCTGTATCCTTGAGAAGCGGACAGTTTGGAACAGCTTACAGACTATAGGGCGACTCTCAGTTTACCTGCACGAGTGACTGCTGCAAGGCAAGGCTATTTTGTTGTTTCAAGGTAATGTGTCTGATGGCTTCCAGGCTTCAGAGTAGCTCACAGCTCCAAGTGCAAATCGGTGTTGCATGAGGATGTGAAACTCCACTGCATAAAAGCTGCAAGCTGTGAGGTGGTGGGCGGTAGCTTTTATTCTGAAATAAGTCCTGAGCGATTGCCCTTGATGGAAAATAGAGTGAGTCTGCTCTGAGATCTTTTAAGCTTTCACCTCATGCTTTTAACTGCAACAACAATGCTGGGCTTGTTATCTTGACCACATTCTCTATTCTTGTCGTTGTTGTTATTTTGCTTAGAAGTTTCCACTCAGCTTTTATAGCAAGGATTTATCCAGGAATCAAAGTGGTTTGCATAGATCTGTTTACTTCCAAAAAATTAAAGACGTTCTAGAGCAGCGTTAGGGAACTTGTGTAGTCCTCCAGTGTTGCTGGACTCCAGCTCCCATCAGCCCCAGCCAGTATGGTCAATGTCCAAGGATGATGGGAGTTGTAGTCCAACAACATGGAGGTGGGAGATCCTCAATCTGGGATGGCTGGAAACAAAAAGATGCAGGGCTCTGGTACCATTTAAGAGTTGTTGAAAGAATTATTCATAGGTAAAGCTTGTCGGGAAGGGACGCGGGTGGCGCTGTGGGTTAAACCACAGAGCCTAGGGCTTGCCGATCAGAATGTTGGCAGTTCGAATCCCCGCGACGGGGTGAGCTCCCATTGCTCAGTCCCTGCTCCTGCCAACCTAGCAGTTCAAAAGCATGTCAGAGTGCAAGAAGATAAATAGGTACCGCTCTGGCGGGAAGATAAACAGCGTTTCCGTGTTCTGCTCTGGTTTGCCAGAAGCGGCTTAGTCATGCTGGCCACATGACCCGGAAGCTGTACACCGGCTCCCTCGGCCAATAAAGCGAGATGAGCGCTGCAACCCCAGAGTCGGCCATGACTGGACCTAATGGTCAGGGGTCCCTTTACCTTTAAAGCTTGTCAGGAACCGCTCATCTGGGAGGGTCTGACCTAAGATGGGCATGTACACATTGCCATTGCTTGGAGACCTTCAAGTGCAGTGATAAACAGCTATTTTGAGCACTGCTGATATTCCAGATCTGTATTAAATATGAAAACTTCTATCCGACCTTCGAGTGACGAGCATATATTAGGCAAAATTGCACATGTAAGTGTGAATAGGATGTGAAATTTGCACTAAAATGCTGGCTGACATTCAAGGGGACTTAAAAACAAACAAACCACAAACTGATGTGGAAATTAAGACTAGAAAAATGAGAAACTAAGAAAAGCCAAAAGTGACATATCCCTACTGACAGCTTCCCTGTTTCTCCTTATGCCAGCTGTCAGTAGAATTTTGCATGAGTAGCTTTAGAAACTGGCACAACCCAACCCACCACAAAAGCAAGGTGGGATATTGCAGAACGGATGGATAATAATAATAATTTATTTATACCCCGCCCATCTGGCTGAGTCTCCCCAGCTACTCTGGGCTGCTCCCAGTCAAGTGTTAAAAGCAGTACAGCGTTACATATTAAAAACTTCCCTGAACAGGGCCGCCTTAAGATGTCTTCTGAATGTCTGGTAGTTGTTTATCTCTTTGACATCTGATGGGAGGGCGTTCCACAGGGCAGGCGCCACTACCGAAAAGGCCCTCCGCCTGGTTCCCTGTAGCCTCACTTCTCGCAATGAGGGAACTGCCAGAAGGCCCTTGGAGCTGGATCTCAGTGTCTGGGCTGAACGATGGGGGTGGAGACTCTCTTTCAGGTATACTGGGCTGAGGCCGTTTAGGGCTTTAAAGGTCAGCACCAACACTTTGAATCGTGCTCGGAAACATACTGGGAGCCAATGCAAACATCTCAGAACCGGTGTTATGTGGTCCCGGTGGACACTCCCAGTCATTGAACAAATAAATAAATCAGCTAACTGCCTTGTAAATAAAGGCTCATTTACGCCAGTCTCACGACATGAACCATTGGTTTAACTCCTCTATCTATCTATCTATCTATCTATCTATCTTTTTAATGCATATTTTTATTTAGAATGTAGAGCCTTGTGCATGTTAACTTGAATGTAAGCCCTAACTGTGTGGTCACACCTGCTGCTCCTACATAATGATTGTGACCTGTTACTTCTACCTAGTCTGTTTGGGAATGGAAGAAGTCAACTCACTCTGCTTTGCATCCCAAGTCAAAAGCATTGTGTCGTGGCACATTGATTCCCATGGAGTTTGCCTCCAAAAAAACATCCTCAGTCAGCAGCTTTTATCTGAGAGATTAACGGGTGGCCCTTTTCTTGATCCTGTCTCCCTCACAGGCATGCTTAGTAGTGACCTTGGTGGTAGCTGCTCCCAAAATTTGGAACTCCTTCCCTCAAGAAATTAGGCTGCCTTTATCCTTGTTGTGCTTCTGCCGGCAAGCAAAGACCGTAAGATCTTAAGGACCGACGAGGATCATCTTGTCCAACCCCCTGCGACGCAGGAATCTTTCGCCCAATGTGGGGCTTGAACTCAGGAACCTGACATTTAAGATTCTCATTCCAAGAGGGAGTGAGTAAGGTTGCACCTAAAGCAGGAGTGGAGAAGTTGTGGCCCACCTAGATATTGAGGTACTACAATTCCCATCATCCCTGCACTGGTCATGCTGGCTGGCACTGATGGGAACTGGAGCCAAAGACATCTGGGCAGAGTGGCTGGCGACATGAAAAAAGGAGGATGGAAGAGCTCACAGATTTGCGTAAAATGTGCATGCGCGCAGATGCAAAGTTGCTATAATTGCAATACATCTTGCCATAGTGAAGATACTTGTGACCACATGACCTCTGTTTCTTCTCAGGCTGGTGTCCAGATGCAAACTGTTGATAGGCAGCTTCAAGACCCCTCATCTCCCTGTTTTTTTTAAGGTGAACATGCACCAGGCAGCCATTCTAATCTCTAGCCACCTTACCTCTGAATTCTGGAAGACCACAAGTTAGGGAACCTGTGAAATGGAGTCTTGTCTTCCAAAACGTACCATTCTTCTGTATTTAATGCCTGTTCCTCCTCCACTCCCTTCTCACTGCTAGTGAACCAGGCCCACCTGTCACTGGCTGAGAGAGAGAGTGAGAGAAAATAAAACAGGTCTGAATCTTTGGTATAGTATACTGGTCTACCCTGTGTATTGATATCTAAATGAAAGGTAAAGGTAAAGGACCCCTGACAGTTAAGTCCAGTCGTGAACAATTCTAGGGTTGTGGCGCTCATCTCGCTTTACAGGCCGAGGGAGCCAGCGTTTGTCCGCTCCGCTGACAGTTTTTCCGGGTCATGTGGCCAGCATGACTAAGCCGCTTCTGGTGCAACGGAACACCGAAACCAGAGCAGTGCATGAAAACACCGTTTACCTTCCTGCCGGAGCACTTTTTGGGGTGCTTTCAAACTGCTAGATTGGCAGGAGCTGGGACTAAGCAACGGGAGCTCACCCAGTCGCAGGGATTCGAACCGCCGACCTTCTGATCGGCAAGCCCGAGAGGCTCAGTGGTTTAGACCACAGCGCCAGTGAATTCACATTCTCCCAAGCGTGGATCCTTGACGAGGATGATTGACATTTGTTAGTTGCCTATAGCAAAA
Source organism: Podarcis vaucheri (assembly GCF_965113315.1). Lineage (NCBI taxonomy): Eukaryota > Metazoa > Chordata > Lepidosauria > Squamata > Lacertidae > Podarcis > Podarcis vaucheri. The sequence goes on along the minus strand of NC_138764.1, from coordinate 87,483,060 downwards.
ACAATTCAAACCAGAGCATTTAAAATGTTTGATGCAAAATGGCTAAAATGCTCATCTAATGTTGACAAAATGGCAGAAGGTATTTGTTGACAAGGCGGAGGTATCTGCAGCAGTCATGGAAGCAGCTGGTGTTGGTTTGGTAGTGGTAGTGGTAGTGGAATTGCTGGGCCCAAAACACATTGGGGAAGGGGTATGGCGAAGAGTTGAGGGAGAGCTTGTTCCTGCAGCAGCAGTAGAAGATTCTCCCATGGAAGGTGCAATTCTTCTGGCTGCACAGGTCTGCTTTGCCATCATGTTCTGCACAAGGAATGTGCTGCCAAAGCGGCACGCAGCAGGACTGAACCCTGCCCCCTGGAGCGCAGTCCTATAGAGTTTTTAAAAAACCCAATTAAACATTAACCCTGTCCCCAAATTGATTGGGGGTAGGATCAGAGTGGGGAGTTAGTGAGGGTTTTTTTTGGGGGGGGTTACATAGCCCTAAAGCAAACACATTACACTATCCATTTCTAAATTATCAGTGTTTTTTAGTTTCTCAGAAATCCTATGCAACACCCAGCATTTTCTTCTAGCAAATAAAGTGCACATGAAGAACACACATCTTAGTAAAAAAATAATGTAGAAAAATGCATTACCTTAGAAAAGTATTGCTTTGCAAAAGTATGCATATCAGGAGAAGCTTGCAGCACAATGCTGATGAATTTTCATGAGAACTTAAAGAAAAGCCACACACTTATGTGGAGAATCAAAGATCTGAAAAAATGAGAGACTGAAATGGCCCATTCCTAGTGAGGTCCATCTAACTGCATTGCTACATTGGCTACGCATTTTTGTTTCATTACATCTCAGGACTTCCATCTGTTAATTTTTTGAGCCTTAATGTGAAGCTGAGGGATCTGCCAGAACAGCATCAATCTGCCTAAGTGTAGGCTCGTGGAGAGAACTGCTTGTTTTATTGTCTTGAAAATGTATGCAAATAGCTTTCCAAAAACATTGTCATCACCATCCACATTAAAAGCAATTAACTTTCTTTCCTGTTAACATGTCTCTGCAAAGACTGCCCTTGCCAAAACCCAAGTGCAGCCAAATAAATAATTAGCAGCAGCAATTCTGCTCTGAACTGTTCTTCTCCAGATGAGGCATAAATCACAGGCAATGGAAGCGAAGCGGCTGCAGCAGCAGCAGCAGCAGCTGTGTCCAGCAAAACAAAGCACTGTAGGACAAGGGTGGTTTTTTTGTTTTTGTTTTTTACCTTTCCTTTCATTGCATGCTTATTCCTAATGGTTCATTTACAGCTTTTGTAGTCTCAGATTTATAAAAGGCTGCAATCCTCTGCACAATTTGGAATAAGCCCCACCGAACGCAATGTGTCAGGAGTGCATGCAGGAGCCAGGTCCTGTGACCAGTAGGGCTTCGCAGGACTGGGGCCTTCCTAAGTTTGTTCTGGAGAGGCAAGGTGCAGCCGCACAGGTGAGACCGCTTGGTAACTCACTGCACCTGGTGGGAAGAGCTGGGGAGGGATATAAAGTCAGCATTTCCCTTCAGCTCTTTGCCACAGCAACATGTTTCCTGCCTTGCTGTGTTTGGCTTCTTACTTCCTGATCCTCGGACCCTTGACTTTGTGACTTCCTGCTTCTTGACCCTCAGACCCCTGGACTTCTGGACTCTTGCTCCTGCTCCCACCCCACCATCTTGCCCCCGGTCCCGACGTCCTCACCCGACTTCCTCAGCCGGGTCTTTGATTGCTTGTACACCTGACTTGACACAATGGCTCTAATTCGGCTATAAAACCAATGTTTGTTTGCTTGTTTTAAATTAGACAATGCATAGATTGGCTCATGCTGCCAGACTCTGCCCCATTCACACCATCACCTCCAGTGTAGTAGACCAGGAACTTGAATTGCAGCCCAGATTGGGAGTAGCCAATGTGGTGTCCTCCAGATGTTTTTGTAGGACTTCAAATCTCATCAGTCCCAGCCACTGTGGTCAATGGGCAAAGGATGATGGGAGTTATAGTCCAGTGTCAGGGTGCTGTCGACGGCTCCTGGCTAATTGCCCAGGAAATCAGAGAGGCAGAGAGATAGCTTTTCCGTTCTTTTGTTTTTACAGGAGCTCAAAGAAACATACCTATGTACTCTGAACCAATGTTGCTTTGAGTAAAGCTCCTCCCTGTCAGTCAGACTCCTCCAGCTGCTTACGGTGGCTGCTAAGGGCAAACTTCCTTTGGGCTCTTTTTTCAGCTGTTTGCATCAAACGTCTGGTCTTTGGAGAAGGTGGGGGCTCTGGTAGACTCTCCAGAGACAGCATGTCATTTTGCTCTGTCTGTTCAATGCTACCTTGTTCCTGCTCTTCATCACCCATTATTTCCCAACTCCTATCTTCTTCTACTGGGGAGTGCCCAGTCTCAAACCATGCTTGTAGGTCAATACTCTCTGCCCCTTCCTCCTTTCTGGATGGTTCCTGGGGAGACGGTCTCCACCAGTCCTCCTCATCTGCCCAGTTCCTGACACCCAGTGTGTTTGGAGTGCATCACATTGGCTACCACCAAGTTCATTGATGTATTCATTCCCCATCCTGGGATTTAACTTCTGGAGCCCATGGAGCAAAAGCTGAACTCTGAAGAATGACAGTAACAACTCAAACTATCATACCCTTCAATATTTTTTCTGATGAAAATAGGGATGTCCTATTCCATAATAATAATATTATTATTATTTATACCCCACCCATCTGACTGGGTTGTCCTACCCACTCTGGGCAGCTTCCAACATATATAAAAACATAAAAAAAATTAAACATAAAAACCCTTCCTTATACAGGGCTGCCTTCAGATGTCTTCTAAAGGTTGTATAGTTACTTAGCTCCTTAGCTTAGGGGTTGCATAACTCCATACTCTCCAACATTTCTCTGGTGAAGGTAGGGATGTCCTAAGGAAAAGCGGGACATTCTGGGATCAAATCAGAAACCAGGATGGCTTCTGTAAATCCAGGACTGTCCCTGGAAAATAGGACACTTGGAGGGTTTGCACTAAACACAGTAACAGCACATTGGCAAAAGGGGGGGATAAGGATAGCGAAGGACTGGGAACCAATACCAAAAAATATTCTATCCCCAGTAAATGGGACCAACGGGACAACATGAAACTGGTTTTGCAGTAATGGATGAATGTATATGAATGTAATGCAGCTGGGATAAATCTTGATTAAAAGCTCCGGAGAAACTGACTTCTGCTTCCATTGCTATGGATTGACACTGATGCCAAAATAAACAGAATGTAGTTAAGGGGAAAGCATTTATGACGAGCATTTTTTGTGTGCACACAACCACCAGACTGTGTAGGATGTAAAATTAATTCAGGCACAAAGTGCACATAGAGTAGCACACGCAGGGCGATTTTAAAAAGAAGTATTGCTTTCCCAAGACGAACTTTACAGGTTTTGCAATAAGAGCAACGGGGTGTGTTCTTGATTCATTAACACAAGTTGGTGGCAATAGGAGCTTAAGACCAAAGATATGGGTTACTAGTAAAGCTGGTTTCTGTTTTATTCCAAACTACTACACCACAAGCACAATAGCTCTGTCAACACGAGACTCTTAATCCCAGAGTCATGGATTCAAGCCCCATTCTGGGTAAAAGATTCCTTTATTGCGGAGGGTTGGATTGGATGACCCTCATGGTCCCTTCCAACTCGATGATTCTATGATCGGGAGCAGGGGCAGACTTTGGTAATATGGTGCCCTGAGCAAGGACAACATGTTGCACCCTCTCCCTAAATATTTATTCTTTCCACAATAATAATTCTTATTTTGCTCACCCTTGGGTCGGCGCCCTGTGCTGGGGAACTGCCTGCACCACCCTAAATCTGACACTGTCTGGAGATAACATAAAGTACAGTGGTACCTCGGGTTACATACGCTTCAGGTTACACACTCCACTAAGCCAGAAATAGTGCTTCAGGTTGAGAACAGAAATCGTGCTCCGGCGGTGCGGCAGCAGCAGGAGGCCCCATTAGATAAAGTGGTACCTCAGGTTAAGAACAGTTTCAGATTAAGTACGGACCTCCGGAATGAATTAAGTACTTAACCCGAGGTACCACTGTATGTGACTCCAGTGGAAGAAGCTAAGTAGAAGAGCTACTTTCAACAACACAGGTGGAATGTTTTCTATACAGGAAGAATTGGGGTGGAACGCAGGATTCTAGAGAATTCCTTTCGTGGGGAGAGTTCCAGTCGGGGTTCTGGTTCTTGATTCTGTTAAACTAACCCATCTCCCATCACAGTGTTAATATTACCTCTCGCATTGCTTCACTGACGACTCCCTTCTCCATCTCCATACCCCATATAAATGGAAGAAGATCCTACCTCCATGGATCTGAATGATCCAGTTTTAAAGCCATTGAAGTTGACGGTCATGACTTTGTCTCACAGCAGTGGAATCTACGGTTAAACTAAGCACTTTGTTTGGAAGCACATAATTCTCTTGTTAAGGTATTAGCGTGAATTGCAAGGGTTTGTCATTCTTCAGTGTTTACCTCTATCCCTGGGATCTCTAGAATGTCACTTAAAACGCTGGGTGGGTGGGTGGATGCATCTCATCCCTAGTGCACATGTTAAGTATGATGGCCTGGGATTTGGATTTGGAAGCTGAACCTGAGGAATCCCAGCCTGCACAGGATTCGCCGCCTCCAGAACCAGGGTCCTCTCCTGTGCTGGATCCTCAGGTGCAGGCACCAGCTGAGTCTGCTCTGGCTCCTGAGGGGGTGGAGGACCCACTGGCTGCAGGGGCTCCACTCTCAGCCTGGTCAGGGGAAGCTGAGGTTGCCTCTGGGTCCGGTAACCCTCCAGCTTCTCCTGAGCTGCAGAGGCTCAGGGCAGAGAGGCGGAGGGAACTAAGTTCCCGCAGGAGGAGTGCTTGCCTCCAGGCCAGGAGAAGTGAGTCACCTGAGGATCGGGTCGCCCTGTGCCTCGGGGCAGATAAAAGCCATCCAGCCTCAGTCCCAAGTTGTGGGAGCAACTTTGTTGGTTGTCAGTTCCTGCCTGAACACTGTCCTGCTATCCTGCCGGAGCTCCTGCCCTGTATCCAGCTTCAGCTTTTATGGACCTTCGACCTTGGACTGGACTCAGACCTCACCTCTCAGTTAGCCCATGGGACCAGCACTTTAAGTATGTGCATGAATGCTAATCAGGGTTCCACATATTTTTGGCTCAGCTGACTTGCAAGACATTATTTATGGTGGCCATCCATCTACTAAGATCACCAGTGTCAAAGCAATGACCATTCAACATCAACTTCTTTGAACGGGCCATGTGGTTTGGATGCCTGATTATTCTCTTCCAAAGCAGCTACTCTGTTCCCAACTTAAGAATGGAAAGCAAAATGCTGGTGGACAACGAAAGAGGTTTAAAGACACACTCAAGTCAAAACTTTTTAATACAGTATAGGCATGAATAATAGGGAAACACTGGCCTGCGAGTGCTCCGATTGGAGAATAGCCTCTACCAAAGGCATCATGGACTTTGAATAAGCACAAACTCAGGAAGAAAGGGAGAAATGTGCTAAGAGGAAGGCACGTTTGGAAATCCTCACCGTGATCAACCCCTGCCCAGAAACCTATGTCCCCACTGTGGAAGGACGTGTGGATCCAGAATTGGCCTCCACAGTCACTTACAGACACACTGTTAAGACCATATTCATGGAAGACAATCTCACCAGCTACGAGTGATCACCAAAGAAGAAGACCCCATATTCTTTGTCATGCATGGAGGGTTTCAAGAGAGAGGCAAGGTCTTCTCTCTTTGTGTCTATTGATTTCAATGGGTCAACACTTAGTTGGCTTAAAGCCCAGTTCTATCCCAGGCACCCTCTTTGCTTTGAGATCAATGGAGCCTGAACGATTCAGGAGGTCGCGAGAAGGGTTCCACAGTGCTGTCCTCCAAGCAAGCTTACCATTTTCAAGGCATAGCAGGTTGTGGGAAGGAATGGGAACAGACATTGGTGCAGCTCCAGCTGGCCAGTGCTCCCTGATCCTGGCACTAGGCAGAGAGGTGGCAGGTGAGTGCTGCTGCAATCTTCATTTCCACAGAATCCCTCTGGGCCTGATGTCAGGTACAATCCTGCCAATGCTGCCAAGACGCAGATACACTGAGAGCAATGCAAATGGAAGTTGCTGTACTCACCTCACCTGAAACTTTGTTTTCTTGTTGCTAAAGTCTATTTAAAAATAAATAAAAATTAAAGGTTGCTTTAATCAGCTTTGGTTGAAAAGGGCATAAAGAGAAGGAGGAAAAACACAAGTAGGACAACACTGGGAAGTCAGAAGTCAATGGAAATAACTGTGCATCAATATTTATGGCTTTAAAAATCTCCTGATTTCACACAATCCCTTTTAGATGAAGGTATGCTTAGTATTTTCTGCTCTTCCTTTTTTGATCAAGTCACAAGGAAAGATAACCGAGAAATTGAAATGCTTTAAAAGGAGCTTCCTGTCCCCTCTCAGAAGTAGCTTGTGGCTGAAAGGCATATTCAATTATTAAGAGTTTGTGAGGTGTCCCCCCCCCACCCTCAAAGACTAAGACCAACTCTGCTTTCCTGAGAGTCATCCTCTTTCTGTTCTGTCCATTTCCCCTCTGTCAGAGTGGACATCTCCTGGACTCAGCCAAAAAACAGCAGCAAATGTCTTGGAGGGACAGCTAATTCTCTTTGCCACAGCAGGCACCATATGGCAGGTACTGTCCTTTCCTGAAATTTCCCAGGGGAGGAGAAAGCTTCTTGGGGCATCTAAGAAAAAGATAAAAGGAGAATAGCAGAGATTATTGATTTGGCCTTTCCCAAAGCCATATTTGCACTTGCCTTTTGTCAGAGCCCTTTTCAGGAAGCAATTAAGGAAAGTAAATGAGTAAGGCAAGCAGCATACATATCATGGATTGATCAGTGGTTAAGCTAGGGAAAAGGTGGGGAGGCAGTTTAAAAGATCAGGGGATTGAGCAGACCTGCTCCTTTATAGTGATGCTATCAGGGCAAGGCCTTCTCAACCGAATGAGCAGAAGGGTCCCCAAACACAGCATATTACACATTTTGAAGTAATACGCCATCTAAAGTCGGGGTAGCCAACATGGTGCCCTTCATATGTTGGACTACAACTCCCATCATGCCTTAACATTGGCTGTGCTGGCTGGGCCTGATGGGCCTTGTTGTTCAATAACATCTGGATGGCACCACACTGACTACCCTTGCTCTAAAGAGTAAGACCAGGCATCCCCAACATTTCAACCCTCCAGGTGTTTTGGACTACAGTTCCCACCATCCCTGACCACTGGCCCTGTTAGCTAGGGATCATGGGAGTTGTAGGCCAAAACAACTGGAGGATGGCAGGTTGGGGATGCCTGAGTAAGGCCATTCAGATCAGACTTGAGGAGAGAGAGACTCTGGGTTTGCCATCAGGGGGCCCGGTTTTTTCCATCTCCCTTGCTCTACCCTCCAGCCCCCAGAGTTTTCATAAGGGAACTGCTTCCAGATAAAACAATTTTATCAATAGCAAATATAAGAGAGTCTTAATTTCTCAACAAGGAGGAGACAATGGTCACTGAAGACACTTATGATTTTGTAGCCCATCTCATGAATGGATTTTGAGCCTGTTGTGCACATCGTTTTGTTCTCTGCGCTGTTCCAGTCTCTCTGAGACTGTTATTCCTGTCTGCCATTTGTACTAGGGGACATGAATTCTGAGATCAACACAGTACATCTGATCTCTGTAACTGGCATGATAACAATATGCTTCCAACCATAGATGGCCAGCCTTTGGCCCTTCATGTTGTTGGACTCCAACTCACATCAGCTCCAACCATGGTTAGGGATGGTGGCAGTTATAGTCCAACAAAATCTGGACCCAAGGTCAAAGAATACTGTTTACGACACCCCAATCTGTTATTGTCGATGTGTTATTGCATAATCAGTTGTTCTTGATCGTTGAGTCTACATGACTGTAAAGGGAAACATTGTTAACAGTGGGGTCAAGTGGGAATTAAATGCAAAGAAGTACAGTGGTACCTCGGGTTAAGAACTTAATTCGTTCTGGAGGTCCGTTCTTAACCTGAGGTACCAATTTAGCTAATGGGGCATCTTGCTGCTTAGCTTAGCATTGCTAAAGAGTCAACCACAAGACTGATGAGTATGAATAACTAGGAGTGCTTATTAAACCAGAAGTGATTACTAAGGAAGAATGCCATAATCAAGTAAGGATAACATTGCTAGCAGAAAAGTAATCCCCAAAACTTCTTTTAGGCAGAGGCCAAATAAAAGAAGACTCCTTTCTGATTGAATGGCAAGACTTTATTCTATATTATTCTATATATGGATATAAACAGAAATGGCAATATGATTCCAGCACAATACCCAAGTATCTGCAATTCTCGGATTCCAGCCAAATGTAAGGATGCTAGAATAATGAATGTGAGAAACCCCCAGTTGCTTGCCAAAAAACGGGGGGGGGGGGATTTAGTCCTTCAAAATTATTCTAGTCACATATGCACACCCTCATAGATACTAGAAATTATCCTTCACCATTTTAGGTTTTGTTTTTTAAAAGAATCCATTTTATTTTGAGCGTCCTTTGTAATATAGGAAATATTGTTTAAATAGGTGCATGCGTCCCAGGGAGGCCACTTTTGGCATACTCCATTGTGACAGATGCCAAAAACATGTGTATGAGAGGAATGTTACTTTTGTATGTAGCAGGTCAATAAAAAGGTAAAGGTACCCCTGCCCGAACGGGCCAGTCTTGCCAGACTCTGGGGTTTGTGCGCCCATCTCACATCTATTGGCCGGGGGCCAGCGCTGTCCGCAGACACTTCCGGGTCACGTGGCTAGCGTGACAACGCTGCTCTGGCGAGCCAGAGCCGCACACGGAACGCCGTTTACCTTCCCGCAGGTCAATATAAGGGTGTTTATTATTATTTTTTTTAAAAAAGGAAGATAAATAAAATAAAAAAAGATGCAGGACCAGAATTAAGATGTTGAATTTGAAGCCAAATGGTAGAGCCAAGCAGGATTTTTCAGAAGAAAGCTATATAAACATAGACTGTTTGGTAGATTCAGAACACTAATACAAAGACATACTAAAAGGAAAATGTGCCATTACGGTGCATTAATATCCCTAGAGCAGCATTCTCCTGTGATCTTTTCCATTATGTTTTGTTCCTGTTTATTCCCCACAGACTTTACTCATTCAATTTGTTCCCTTTAACCTTCCTCAGCTTACATCCTCACAGTCACTTGAAGCCTAAGAAACGGGTAATGTATTACAGATGGGTGTTATCCCTGTCAAAGCCATTCCCCTCCTCTCCATTTGCTTGGTTTTAAATAAAAGCAACAGCAGCTCATATCACATGCGTATGAGCATTTGTTTGTGCAAACCTGCTCCTGTTGCATCAGCCATTGCCAGCCGCGATAAGCGATGGAAGAAAAAATAATGAAAATGGAATCATGCAGTTCAGCAATATTGCTTTTTTATTATTAATAATATTAAATAAATTTTTATTCAATACAAATTAAAATACATACATAATCACAACAAAAGAAAATACAAAAGAGGAAAACAAATACATCTATCCAAGGAAAAGGAATTAGAGAATACTTTGTCTCTTTCAATATTGCAGTTCAGCAATATTGCTAATTACCAGGGCAAAGTTGCTGCACCAGGGCGAAGTAGCACAACTGACTGGCGCATGTGTCTGAGTACATAAAGCCAGCAGTTTAATAAGGAAAAAAATGCCACCCCTGAAAGGACAGCACTTTTCTCCATTTACAGTGGTACCTCAGGTTAAGAACTTAATTCGTTCTGGAGGTCCGTTCTTAACCTGAAACTGTTCTTAACCTGAAGCACCACTTTAGCTAATGGGGCCTCCTGCTGCCGCCACCGCATGATTTCTGTTCTCATCCTGAAGCAAAGTTCTTAACCCGAGGTACTATTTCTGGGTTAGCGGAGTCTGTAACCTGAAGCGTCTGTAACCTAAAGCGTCTGTAACCCGAGGTTTCACTGTATCGTTCCTTTTTGCCCTTTGGGTACAGCCCTAAATGGCCTCGGTCCAGTATATCTGAAGGAGTGTCTCCACTTCCATCGTTCTGCCCGGACACTGTGGTCCAGTGCCAAGGGCCTTCTGACAGTTCCCTCGCTGCGAGAAGCCAAGTTACAGGGAACCAGGCAGAGGGCCTTCTCGGTAGTGGTGCCCGCCCTGTAGAACGCCCTCCCACCAGATGTCAAAGAGAAAAATAACTACAGTACCAAACTTTTAGAAGACATCTAAAGGCAGCCCTGTTTAGGGAAGCTTTTAATGTTTAATAGGTTATTGTATTTTAGTGTTTTGTTGGAAGCCTCCCAGATGGGCAGGGTATAAATATATTATTATTATTATTATTATTATTATTATTATTATTATTATTATTATTATTATTATTATTATTATTATTATTATGTGGATTCTCTCAGCCCACTCAGGCTTCCATCCCAGACTCTGCTGTCAAATCGTTCACTTTCCTTTGTTGCTCTGAACGTGTGATTCCCCTCCCTGGAGTCTGCCTTTGGATTCAGCACAAACTCTGTGTCCTTATCTTCAAAGCTCTCCGTTACCCTTCTCCTGCCTTTATCACACCACTCTTGTATCCCCAGACAGTGACCTTTGCTTCTCCAGAACCTTCAGCCAACTGAAGCTCTCTTCGTTCACTCAGCTGACTGCCACTTCTCCCTTCCTTGCTCCACATGTCCAGAAAGATCTAACAAGTGTGAGGCAATCTGTCCTCCTTAAATTCCCTCCTCAACTCCCCTCTTATCGCCTACTCTAACTGAGCCTAAGCATGCACAGATATATATGTGTATGGTCCACCTCTGTTTACCTCTGCATTCATTCATCTTCTTCCCCTTCCACTGATGTCTTATCCTGTTACTGTGAGCTGCATTTATCCATCACTTTCTGCAAAAGTGTCTCACAGCAATTTACATTTCTCGACAGGGCAGGGACCTGCTCTCTTGTACTTTGTACACACATTGATAGCAGAATTTCACCTTCAATTACGTATCTTGCATTTCTGCTGTTTTAGCAGCTGGTTGTCCTAACGACAATGCAGATGTGTTTTAGATGCTGTAACCTTACCCTGGGCAAATCATATTCATATTTGTAATCATAATAAAAATCAAGCCAAGGATTGGGAATCTGTGGCTCTGCAAGATGTTGTTGGTTGGTTGGAGTGGTAGGAGCTGATGAGAGTTGTAATCCAACAACATTTTGGAGGGCCACCCCTTGTTTTAAACTATAGAAAGGCCCAATGAGATTTGCCACTTACAGGTGTGCATAAGTGGCCATTTTCCCCGTAGCTCAAATTATGTCAGACATTTAAAGTCTTGTGCTCAGCATTTGCTCGATTAATGCTTCTCATTAAAGCTGTCTGTTTAACAAGGCAGCAGAATGCATTAAATATTTGTTCAGGTCTGTTAATACTGAGCCAGTACTACCTTCACTCACATGCAGTAAAAGGCGCACAATAAAACAAGGAGATTAAGCAGGAATGCTACTGAGTTTGATAAGTGACAGGAGTACCTCTTTTTTCTGCTTTTTACAGACATCAGTTCCAAGGAAGATGTCAAGGCTATCCAGGCAGCACACATAACACAACAGAAAGCATGTATGTAGAGTAAGAGGTGCAGCCCATTTTTTCCCCACTGATGCTTTTAAAAATTAAGTGTTCTTAGGGACCCATTGCAAGCCTTTCTCACAAATATCCAGCAGCCAGGAGCTGGGTAGTTGTATGGGTAGGTGTTTTGCACATGCTCAGAACATACAGTTATGGAAAAGAACACTGAACTGTCTTGTTTTCAAGCAGAAATGTGTCCCTTTCTTCATCCATTTCAAGAACCACAGTACAGTCATACCTTGGGTTGAATGTGCTTCAGGTTGAGCACTTTTGGGTTGCGCTCCGTACCACTGTACCAAGATCTGGTTGATTTTTTTCCGCCCCAAATACAGTGGTACCTCGGGTTACATACACTTCAGGTTACAGACTCCGCTAACCCAGAAATAGTACCTCAGGTTAAGAACTTTGCTTCAGCATGAGAACAGAAATCGTGCAGCAGCGGCGCAGCAGCAGCGGGAGGCCCCATTCACTAAAGTGGTGCTTCAGGTTAAGAAAAGTTTCAGGTTAAGAACGGACCTCCGGAACGAATTTAGTACATAACCAGAGGTACCACTGTAGAACATGACAAGACTGCATCTAACAAGTTGATCAGTGGTGGGAGATAATCTTAGAGGCCATAAGGAATTCCCTGGGTAGGAATGCTTCCATATAATTCCTTGGTAATCTTCAGGTACTCTAGCTCCTGTGTGAAGCAATACAGCTGCAAGATCTTACCAAGCAGCCCCAACATTTTTTTCCCCCAGTATTGCTTATGCCGAGAAGTTGATCCCCTATGTGTACTGCGTGAACATCTGCTGGCAGCGGAGCCAACTTGCGCCCAAGATTGAGGGCGCCCAGCACATCCCCTGCGTGTGACATCATGAGCACGGTGCATGCACAACATTGCATCATCAGGAGGGGCCGGGTGTGGAGCTCTATGGGTTCTATGGCTGGTGGCTCCTCCTCTCGTGCTCAGGAGGAGCTGACCAGGGGCGTAGGAAAGGGGGGAGGCTGCCCCAGGTGCCATCATGGAGAGGGGGTGACAAATTATCAAGGAACAATCACTGCCCAACTAGGGCGGTTCATAAAAAACTTTTTTTTTTTAAAAAAAAAAAGCCTACTCCGAAGGTCTTATCTTACTACACGAGGGATTATATATCTATATATGAAATTTCATGCATATCAGTTAATATCTTGACCCTCCTCCACAAAAATAGCTGTTTACTTGGCCGTTTTCCTATGTCATGAAAGCTGAAATTTCAATTCAGTGGAGCAGGGTCAAGATATTAACTGATATGCATGAAATTTCAGATTTAGCTATATAATCCCTAGTTTAGTAAGACCTTTGGAACAGGCATTTTTTTAAATAAAAAAAAGGTTTTTATGAACCACCCTTCTGCCTTACCCTCCACTGGGCTTCCCGGGTCCTGGAAAGTCGGCCTATGTGAAGAAAATGAGACTAGGCCAAGCAAGTACATTAGAGCTTGCCTTGCCTCCCCCCCCCCCCGCCCGCCCGCAGCCAATTTTTCTTGATTTTACTGCTGTGGTGTTTTTTTTGTTTTTTTTGTTTTGGTAAACTACTTTGCAGGTTTTGAAGAGAAATTTTATTAAATAAATAAACAATAAATATAAATAAAACAACACAAGCCAAAACACAATCCATCCTGTAGATTTAAGTATCTGTCCATAGTCGCCTACTTGTTATCAGGGGCCCAGAATCCACATTCCTTTGTAAGAAAATATGAAATAACATAAAACCATTTTTGCGGGCAACAAAACAAAACAAAAAAAATTAAAATCAATGGAGGGGGGGAGTGACAAGAAATTTTCCGCACCGGGTACCACCTGACCTTCCTACGCCTCTGGAGCTGATCACTGAAGCCATGGCACACTTGGATCTGCGCTTGGTCTCTTCTGCCCTCTCAACAATGAGGAACCCAGACCCTCCCAACAGATATGCGGGGGGGGGGGGCAAAGGATGCCAGGCTTTCGGACACACACAACATTAGAGGGCAGGTGATTCAGCTCACGCTTCCTCCTCTCTCCTGTGTTGCTCTATATGGGAGATAGAAACCTCATGTCTCATCTATGTGTTACCTTTTTGGGGGTACACCTAAAATATAATGTGTGAAATGGAAGAGATGAGCAAAGAACATCCGCATTGCGCCAAAAAATCCAAATATTTCCTAAAATATTCTTTTGCATTCCCTCCCTTGGAGCGACAAACTAGATGTGATATTAAATGCCTATTTGCATTTAACATAGAGGTTTTAAAAAGTGCAAATACAATCCAAAGTGGGATATTGAGTTTGCAGCAAGCATGAGAGTGGAACATAAGGATCTCCTCTTCTGCTTCAGTCCTGAGGAAAATCCCTCCCTTGAAGCTGCTACTGGCACTGAAGGGGGATCTCCGCCCAGTGTAAATGCCATCTGCAGGAGAGGGATTTTCTTCAAGGACCAAAACAAAGGAAGAAAAGGTCAAATTGCTCTCCTGTGCCTGCTGTGATCCTGATAATTATTATCGCCTCCCTCCCTCGATAATGCAAGTGATATTTTTTAAAAAACCTGTGCATTGTGAAATGCAAAGATGCATTTAACATCGCATCTAGTTTGGCTCTGAGATGTTAGTCAAAGCCCAGTGGGTGGTTTTCCTAGCTAATAAGGTGAAAGGAAACTCTACTGACGTACAAGGCAAATGGTGTAGAGTGCAGGAAAATGGGCTCACAGTGCAGAAGAAATTGAATCAGAGCAATAGCATGTCGAATGAAAAGGAAGCAGGAGTGGCAGGAAAAGGCAGTGGTCTCTGGCTGCATTAATATTCACCACTTGCCTCTTCTCTGTAAAAAAACAACAACCCCACAAGACTTTTCCTGCCTTTCTGTTTCTCTGTTCTCATTGACTGTCTGCCTTCTCACCTCGACACTCACCCAGCTGTTATATACACAAAAACAAAGCATATTGCATTAATACTAAACTTTCTCTTATCCATAGTCCTGTCCACCCCAACCCACTTTTTCCTCTAGGAATATTCTCTGTATCACTGCTGTTGCCTGGGAAATTGATGTAAAGATGCCCTCACAAACTAGGGATGGGAGATGCATAATTTGTTTGTTTATTGCATTTATATTCAAATTTTCGCCCCAAGGAAGTTAAGGTGCCATACATGGTTCTCCTACTTGTCATGTGATCTCTGTGAGAGAGGTTAGACTGAGAGGCAGTAACTGGCCCAAGGTCATCCATTGAGGGGGGATTTGAACCCTGCACTCCCAGGTCCTAGTCCAACACTCTAACCACTACATCCCTAAATTTCTGGACCCAGCTGTAGCAATGCTGCATCAGCCTTGAAAGTGATAGTGCTGTGAATCTAGCACAGGCTGCTGTGTGCTTTGCTTCTGCACCCCAGTCATCATACCTGCTCAGTTACAAACCTATGAAACAGGTATTACCTCCAAAAGGAGGAATCTTTCCTGTAAATTTGTCCTGCAGCTCTCTGCTGCTGGAGAGATCTACAGAGTGTGAAACTACCAGTATATATTACAGGCTGGACATTTGGGGAAGTTAGATAACCCCACCTAGAGAAGCACTTCCTTAAAAAATGCCTACATCATGTAGGGCACATTTATCACTAGATAAACTGATTATATCACAGGGCTCTACTGCTACACATCTGGACAGAAGATTTCCCTGCCACATGAATTTAGCTAAGAATTACTTTTCATCTTCTCAACACTGTTGTTTTATACCTTCATGTTCCTTTTGAAGTCAGCCTAAAATCTCAGAGGCCCTTGGTTGCCCAAGGTCAAAGTGAACCCGGTACGAAAACGATGCCCTGGTGATTCACTATTTGGAAATCCAGGTCAAAAGAGGAACACAATGTAAAGTAGCAATTAAGTCTTTGCTTGCCTTGAATTCCACCTGAGTGCCCATGTGTATATGTTCCTCTAACAACCGTACCGCACCTCTACGAATCATGTTGCCGGGGCCAGACAATGCTCTTGGCAACAGGCAGCCAGGTCAGGCTTGGCAGCATCCAAACCCAGACACCACACAGGAGACAGGGGGCCGGACTTGGATTTCTGGGCATGTGTGATCCCAGTGCAATTCATCACTCAGACATGAAACTCAGTGGGTGACATTGACAGGTCACAATTACTCAGCCTAACCTTTCTCACTGGGTTGTTATGGGGATAACAGGAGGGTGATGCAGACACTGCCCTGTGCTCCTTGGAAGAAATGCAGGGGGAAATGTAATTGATAAACAGCACCTCCCAGCAGTTTCACAAGCAGCAGTTTCAGAACTGAGTTGCAGGCAAAGCCAACCCTTTCCTTCAGATATGTGCGTGCACGCAAAATAGATAGACTATTTAAGATATATGATCATACTGTGTCGGGTATTCAGATGAGGATTTATCCCCCTTCCTGTTCCCATGCTGCTTTCCACTGTAAATCTCTTCCCACACCCCGGCAGCTGCTATTTTGCCCTGTAGGAAATACTTACGGGTTATGTTTATGCTTATTCAATCAGATTTGCTTCCAGGGAAGTTTACAAAATTTGATTCCAGAGCAGAGTACATTAAAACATTGTTTTCCAATAGAATGTGAGTGGAGGGAGACTCTGCTTGAACACAATCAAACACTGGTGAGGATTCTTCATCGAACTACCTAGTGGCAGTGAAGACAGCAAAGATAAGGTCGCCATATTTCAACAAGTAAAAACCAGGACACCCCAAAAGTTGTTGAGCTTGCACTCTGGACCCTTGCACATCTTAGCTGATAACAAATAGCAAGGAAGAGACAGCTGGCTGGGACAGGGATGGTCCCTGCCTGCTTGAAGGAAGCAGTGGTAGAACCCTCCCTGGACTTGGAAATCTAACAAACTACTGGTCAGTTGCTTTCCCCCTTTTGGGGCAAGATTCTTGAGGGAGATCAGATCCAGGCAGTCTTGGATGAAACTGCTTTTCTAGCTCCATTTCAATTGGGGTTAGGCCAGTTTTGGCACAGAAACTGTTTTAGTTGCCCTGTATAATGACCTCTGTCAAGAGCAAGACAGGGGAAATGTGTCCCTGCTATTTCTCCTCAACCTATCAGCTGCTTTCGATACTATCGACCACAGTATCCTTCTGGAGCAGCTGTCTGAGTTAGGGGTGGGTGGCATTGCTTTGCTGTGGTTCCAGTGCTACTTAGATGATTGTTTCAAGAGAGTGATGCTTGGAAAGTGCTCTTCAGCCCCATGGAACCTTCAACGTGGGGTTAGATTCCATTTGTGAAATCTTCTCCCCAAGGAGGTTTGGGGGGACACCTTCAAGTACAGTGGTACCTCTGGTTAAGAACTTAATTCATTCTGGAGGTGCGTTCTGAACCTGAAACTGTTCTTAACCTGAAGCACCACTTTAGCTAATGGGGTCTCGCGCTGCTGCTGCACCGCCAGAGCACGATTTCTGTTCTCATCCTGAAGCAAAGTTCTTAACTCGAGGTACTATTTCTGGGTTAGTGGAGTCTGTAACCTGAAACGTCTGTAACCTGAGGTACCACTGTATACACCTTTAAGTGCCAGGTGAAATCATTCCTCTTCAACCAAGCCTTTGGCTGGTTAATATCTATATCAGGGCAGCCCAACTGTTCTGCACACACACACCGGTCAGTTATTTAGTGATAGCAAATCTGTGTATTAGTAGCAGGTAGAAGGAATAACAATGCTGCCCCTTTCAGAAAAGATAGTGCCTTTCCCCCTTTTTGGACCCCAAGGCAGGTTGGGAAATGTAGGCACAGCAATAGCCTACCTTCCTTTGGCTCTGCCAGAGAGTGGGAAAATATCTCCCGTCTATTGGCTGTGGCCAGAGCGGGAATCTAGTGGCAGTCTAGTTATCGCAAACCCAAGATGAAGGGCGAATGCACTTCGTCCTTACAGAGCTCCACAGAGAACTTCACAGAAAGCTTTTAACCATCTTCATTCAGAGCCATAGAACAGCCTATTGGAATGTGGATAATATTTCTGCATGTGCCTTGATTATCTTCAATGAATCTATGTACGAGAGCTTTGGGGAGTCTTGTTAGAAAGAGAGCAAAACTATCAGAAAGAGAGCAAAATCTCCAGATGGTACAGTAAGGACAGTCTCTCTAACAAGAATTTGCATGTGTAAAGAAGAAAGTGGTTTACAAATCAACCTTCCCTTTGTACATGTGAAACTAGCCCTGTTGGTCTCCCAGAGCAATTTACAAATGCAAACAATGTTTTAAAGTCTAAATCAGCAAGAAAAGTGCACCCTGCTTTTCCTAGCAAATTTATGCAACTCTGTAACTCTCCACACCCAAGAAGTCTTCTCCATTGCAATTCCATGGAAGTGCTAATTCCCCATCGCAAAGCTCACATACCTTCTCAAGCAGCTAAACTGGAAGATTACAGGAATAAAACTCTAGAGAAAAAGGCACAGCTAAAAGCAGGGGTTAAAAAAAAGCAAACTTCTTAAGGAAGATATTCCTATCCTTTCTGCCACAGCTAAGAGAGTCAAGGACTTTCGGCAGCAGTGTTACCATGTGGCTCAAAACTGCTATTGCGGTTTTAATATTCTAAATTCTGCAAGCCTTCTGAGAGGAGGAACTGACCCTTTTGACCACATGGCTAGGGCCTGCTTCCTCAGATCAGGCAAGATGCATCCATGCAGCTCTAGTGGATGAACAAAAACTAGCACTCCAGCAAGTTTAGGAGCGCCATGACTTCAATCTTTTCCAAAATTGACTATGAGGGATCAAACTGTGGGACTTGGCAGACATACTATTCAGGCTGGCGGCAGCTAAAAGAAATCAACAGCTTCCTGGCCTTGCGTGTCTTGATCAACACATGTCCCAGAAAGAAATCACAGCTAAGCTTCTGCTACATCTACACGAAAGGTGGGGTACAGAGGTCACCACCTACAAAGAAAAGGATGGTGGTGCCTATCCCCCTTTCACAACCGTTTTTCCATTTGTCACACAGATCAAGAAAGAAACTGACTTGGCTGGATTCTATGGAAATTCTTAAAGGTAAAGGTAAAGGGATCCCTGACCATTAGGTCCAGTCATGACTGACTCTGGGGTTGCGACGCTCATCTCTCTTTATTGGCCAAGGGAGCCAGCGTACAGCTTCAGGGTCATGTGGCCAGCATGACAGCTGCTTCTGGCAAACCAGAGCAGCGCATGGAAATGCTGTTTACCTTCCCACTGGAAGGTATTTATCTACTTGCACTTTGATGTGCTTTCGAACTGCTAGGTGGGCAGGAGCAGGGACTGAGCAACGGGAGCTCACCCCCTTGCGGGGCTTCGAACTGCCAACCTTCTGATTGGCAAGTCCTGGGCTCTGTGGTTTAACCCACAGCGCCACCCGCGTCCCTCTGTGGAGATTCTTACAAAGAGAATAAATCCACTAGGGACATCACACCCAAAGTAGTGCTTTCAGTGAGGAAGACAGACGTGTTAGATGATGCCAGCAAGCCCAAGATGGAGAAGTCGACAGAGTCAGCCTGTCCATTGCACAAGAAACCACACCCTTTGAACAAATGCAGAGAGTTCAGAGAGGAGCCACTGGGAGAGCGGTAAGCCTTGCTAAAGGACCAAGGACCACATGGCAAAGGACTGTCTGACCAAGGTCAGGTGTCGTGAATGTAGCAGGGAGAAGCACCCAACTGACTTACACCCAAATAGCTCTCCTCTGGCACACTCTTCAGGTTCTTCAGCTGAAGCAGCTCCAGCGGCAGTGGAAAGGACGCCAAAACCAGCTGTGAATGAGCCAGGACAGAGGTGGGTGTCCGCTGCACTCAGGTTTGTGGTGTGGAAAACGGTGGCCGGTCTTGCAATCAGGTAAGCCTGGCCAAGGTTTTCACTGCAGGGCATCCGGAGCAGGCTGTGAAGATGTATGTTGTATTAGATGGGCAAAGCAACCGAACCCTGGCTACACCAGAGTTCTTCGACCTCTTCAGCTTGGGTGGGAAACAGATACAGTTCACTCTCAATATGTGCGCTGGTGTCCAGAGCCAGGACTGACCTGCTGGGAGCGTGAAGGGCCCTGCCCTGCTTCTCTCCACCTGGCTTGGGGCGGGGCCTGACAGGCTCCATAAAGGAGTGCTTCTACGGCTGCTGGGCAGAGAGGGCTCCGTTTTTGTTTTTAAATTGCTTTTATCTTTTCTCTTTGTCATTTTAAATTGTGATTTCTGAGCACAATCCAAAGTGTTGGTGCCTCGGTCCTATATACCTGAAGGAGTGTCTCCACCCCCATCGTTCAGCCAGGACACTGAGGTCCAGCGCCGAGGGCCTTCTGGTGGTTCCCTCATTGCGAGAAGTGAGGTTACAGGGAACCAGACAGAGGGCCTTCTTGGTAGTGGCGCCCACCCCTTTCAACTCCGTAAAAAATTTAGACACAACTCCATATAAACAAGAACACAGAACGAGCCACTGAAAGATTCGGATACCAGGACAGTTAGCAGTGATAAACAAAGAGAGGCCAACTTATTAAAAAAACAACAACAACACACAAGTCAAGCTTTCTTCACATATCTATGGTATATATCCAATGCTTCACTGTGAGACAAGATATTTAAATATATTCATTATGGTAAAAAGATCTGCGTTACTTTCACAAATTTGGGTCTGTAAAAATTGCAGCAGTATTTCCTGATTAAGTTATGAAGAACCAAGTCAGATATAACTGTTAAATACTGGAATTTGACGGAGACTCTAAAAACATTACCGAGTGGTAGTACATGCACATGAGGCAAGGGAAAAGGGATGAAAAGCTATTTTGTCGATTTCATGGACAAGATGTTAGCGAACGTACATGCTGAACCCTTCACCACTGTGAAGAATTCTGGTACCTCCCATTCTTTGGTGTGTACCGTCCACAGAAACCTGGGCAGATCAGAGTAGTGATCGACTCCAGCACCCAGTTCCAGGGCTTCTTACTGAACAAGGCTTTCCTCATCGGCTCGGACCTGACCAACAGGCTGGTCAGAGGTCTCCTCCGCTTCAGAAAGGAAGGCATAGCTGTCATGGCTGACATCCAACAAATGTTCTACTTCTTTCTCATGAGAGAAGACCACCGTAACTATCTGCGCTTCTTATGGTACAGTGACAAGCAGACATCCAGGAATACTGCATGAAATGGACCATCCCCTGCTATTGCAAACTATGGACCGTACCAAACTGCAAATATTGTAGAAGAGAAGTTTAGATAAGACGTGCACCAATTTATTGAAAGAGACTTTTACATGGATGACGGGCTGAAGTCTGTACTCACTCCAGATGAGGCCATCAACCTGCTGAAGATTGCCTCAACTTGGGTTTCGTCTTGGGAAAAGCCAAGCTGTCACCACTCCAAGGACACTTCATGCCAAGGCTTGAGCTGTGTGGCGCCATGCTGACAGTAGAACTGGCAGAGTTGATAGAAAAAGAATTGGGCCTCCAATTTGAGAGTGTGACCTTTTACACAGACAAAAAGGTATTACACAACGAGAAAAGAAGGTTCTATGTGTATGTGAGCAACAGGGTGGAGCGTATTCGAAAGCCAACGCAGCTGGAACATGCAACATGGCAATATGTTCCTCCCAACCAAAATCCAGCGACCAAGCAACACGCTCCATTCCAGCATCTCAGCTTGCTGAGGCAACTTGACTAAAGGGCGCCAAGTTCCTCCTACATTCAGACTACTTAGCAGAGACCGAGGAGGCTGACTACAAACTCTTATCCCTGGACCAGGATGCTGATGGTCGGACTGAGGTCTCTTTAAAGAAAACAGGTCAAGGCAGAGCGACGTCTGGGAACACAATGGGAACACTTCTCCACTTAGACATTGCTTTTTCGGTGTATAACACACATTGTCAGGGAACTTCCATCAGAGGCAAGAGGAGAGGTAAGACGCTCCAATGATGCAGGGGAGGGAACTAGCAAGGGGAGAGAGAGAGCTTCCACTGGGGAGGGAAATCCAGGGGACACCAGGGAGAAAGGGGAGGCTGAGAGTACTGCGGAGGGGAGGCTCCGAGACTCTTCCAGTGAAATCAGCGGAGAGAGCACAGGACCTCCGCTTGGCACGCCCACGCTGCGCAGAAGGCTTCCGCACAGAGAATCTAGGAGGAGACTTGGAGTCAAAGAATTTCTATGTTGGAGGAAGTTTAGGAGACGCCCACTCCCGGATTCTGCCAGTGACTAAGACAGTCGCGTTGTAAGGGCTGTCAAACCAGGGAAAGGTTTAGCTATACGACCAGCTTGGAGCAGTTTGCAGTTTACGCACAAGCAACCCCAATTCCCATTACACACATCATACAGTTGGTGTGTCACCGGGATGAAGGACCAACCTTGCCAGAGGAGCACTGCTCCTCTTATATCCTTTTGCATTTATTTATTTATTTGTGTGCCGCCCAATACCCGTAGGTACAATATAAAAAGCACAAAACACACGATAAACGTAATCAAAACATGTTTGTGTGTTTTATGTATTTTGTTTCTATTATATACTGTACCTTGATGCTGCGAACTGCCCCAAGATCTTTCAGACAAAGCATGGTATACAAATGTAACGAATAAATGAAAAATATAACAATATATTGAGTAAGGCAGCAAGGCGTACTGTGATGGCTTGGGATTCAGAGTCTGAGAGTGAACCGGAGGAATCCCAGCCGGCACAGGAGTCCCCGCCTCCAGGGCCGGCTGAACTGGGGCAAGGCCTAGATGCTGAGGAGCCTGCACCTGTGCCAGATCCTATGGGGCAGGCACCAGGTGAGACCATTCTGGCCCCAGAGGTGCGGGAAGACTCAGTGGCTACAGGTGAGCCTCCCCCGGGGCCCAGTAACCCTTCGGCCTCTCCTGAACTGCAGAGGCTTAGGGCAGAGAGGCGAAGGGAACTGGTCTCTCCCACGAGGAGTGCTCGCCTTAAGGCCAGGAGAGGCGGGGCTCCTGGGGGCCGGGACCGCCCCCGGCCTTAGAAGAAGATAAAGGTCAGGCAGCCCGGTCCCAGGTTGCGGGAGCAAAGTCGTTGTGGAGTACCTGCTTTACCCAGACCTAGATCTGCACTCCCGGTGTGCCTGTTCCTCGCCTGGCTTCCTGCTCCTGACTCTCCGGTGTTCCTGTTCCTCGCCCGGCTGCCCGCTGCTGACCCACCAGTGTTCCTGTTCCCCGCCTGGCTCCCTGCTTCTGCTCCACCAGTGTTCCTGTTACCCGCCTGGCTTCCTGCTGCTGCCCTACCAGCGTTCCTGCTCCCCCGCCCAGCTCCCTGTTTCGGACCTCACGTCTCATCTAGTGATCGTCTACCCTGCTAGTGACTCTGGACTGAACCTCGGCTACGGTATTAGTACCTCCCCCCCCCCCGGACCAGCACACGTACATCTTAAGTGCGGATTTTTTTATTTTTACGTCAACCTATGTGTTTGCCCTTGACATGTCCAGTACTGTATTAAATGCAGTGGAGGAGTAATGAAAAGGAAAATGATAGTTAATAGGTAAACAACCTGTTCCAAGCATAGTTTTTTTTTGGTTTCTTTTTTAAATGCATGGATGGCGTGTATACCTGATGCCATTTTTTAATTAAAAAACAACAACGCTTGTGTCAGTACCAAACTGCAAAGATTGTAGAAGAGAAGTTTAGATAAGATGTGCACCAATTTATTGAAAGAGACTTTTACATGGATGACGGACTGAAGTCTGTACTCACTCCAGATGAGGCCATCAACCTGCTGAAGATTGCCTCAACTTGGGTTTCGTCTTGGGAAAAGCCAAGCTGTCACCACTCCAAGGACACTTCATGCCAAGGCTTGAGCTGTGTGGTGCCATGCTGGCAGTAGAACTGGCAGAGTTGATAGAAAAAGAATTGGGCCTCCAATTTGAGAGTGTGACCTTTTACACAGACAGAAAGGTCATACACAATGAGAAAAGAAGGTTCTATGTGTATGTGAGCAACAGGGTGGAGCGTATTAGAAGGCCTACGCAGCTGGAACATGCAACATGGCAATATGTTCCTCCCAACCAAAATCCAGCGACCAAGCAACATGCTCCATTCCAGCAACTCAGCTTGCTGAGGCAACTTGACTAAAGGGCGCCAAGTTCCTCCTACATCCAGACTACTTAGCAGAGACCGAGGAGGCTGACTATGAACTCTTATCCCAGGACCAGGATGCTGATGTTCGGACTGAGGTCTCTTTAAAGAAAACAGGTCAAGGCAGAGTGACGTCTGGGAACACGATGTTTCAAACACTTCTCCACTTAGACATTGCTTTTTTGGGGTATAACACACATCATACAGTTGGTGTGTCACCGGGATGAAGGGCCAACCTTGCCAGAGGGGCACTGCTCCTCTTATATCCTTTTGCATTTATTTATTTATTTATTTGTGTGCTGCCCAATACCCGTGGGTACAATATAAAAGCACAAAACACATGATAAACGTAATCAAAACGTGTGTGTTTTATGTATTTTGTTTCTATTATATACCTTGATGCTGCGAACTGCCCCGAGATCTTTAAGACGAAGCGCGGTATACAAATGTAACAAATAAATGAAAAATATAACAATATATTGAGTAAGGCAGCAAGGCGTAGGTGTTAAGTGCAGATTTTTTTTTTTTTTTTTTACGTCAACCTACGTGTTTGCCCTTCACGTGTCCAGTACTGTACTAAACGCAGTGGAGCAATAATGAAAAGGAAGATGATAGTTAACAGGTAAACAGCCAAGGATAGTTGTTTTTTTTGTTTTCGTTTTTAAATGCATGGATGGCGTGTATGCCTGATGCCATTTTTTAATTAAAAAACAACAACGACGACGCTTGTGACAGGTTGTATAGATTGTATAATTAAATTTGATTTTGAGGGAAGAAAGAAAAAATGTCTGAGGGAGGTCAAAAGCTACCGGTGTAACACCAGGGCTCAGCTTGGGCGAAGGGAGAGCGGAGAGAGGCGGCGACGCCTCCGCCTCCGCCTCCGCCTCCGGGCTCCTCCGTTTGGGGCCGTGAGGTGAGGCGCTCTCGGCGAGGGCCTGGCTCCGCCTCCCGCTGGCGCCTCCCACTCCCCGCCCCCTACAGCCTCTCTCCGCCGCCGCCGCGACCACAGAGGAGGAGAAAAGGGGAGGCGAGGGAGGAGGACGAGAAAGAGGAGGGAGCGGGGGAGGGAAAAGAGAGGGGAAAAGGAGGGTGTTTATGAGGCGCCCTCGGAGGCCGGCTCTTCATTCATGCGGCGGCGGCGTCGGAGCCGAGGAGAGGCGCGCACGGAGCGAGAGAGAGGCGACTGAGGGAAAGGGAGGAGGAGCCGCCGCCGCTGCCGCCGCAGCTCCACAGCCAGCAGCAGCAGCAGCAGGAGGAACCTCAGTGCGCCGCCGCCTGCCTCAGCCCTCCCGCTCCTCCTCAGCCGGGCTGCCCTCCTCCTCCTCCCGCGAACGGCGGCGGCGGGGGCGCGGCGGGGCCGGACCATGCGGTGGCAGCGGAGCCCTCGGAGGCCCTGGAGGCTCCCTCGGCGCTCGCTGCTGGCCGCCCTCTTCTTCTTCTCGCTCTCCTCTTCCTTCCTCTACTTCGTCTATGTGGCGCCCGGCATCGGTGAGGAGAAGGGCGAAGCCCGGCGGGAGAATCCGTGAGGGAAACCATTAGCGCGCGCGCGCGGGCGCGTTCTCGAGGGCCAGTCGCCTCAGGACCTGAAAGTGACCGTGTGTGGAGGGGGAGGGGGCATAAAATGGGGTGACGGCTGCTTCATATATGTGGGGAGGGGGGGGGAGCCCCAAGATGGAGCCTCCCCTGCCTCCTTCCTGTGAGGAGAAGCATTGTGGGGGGGGGTCGCCTCTTCATCCCCCCCCCTCGCCTGAGCGGGTGGGTGTTTATTTTTTTTGAGGAAAGGCGAGGAGGGTTCTCCCCCCCCTCCCTCCCACAACCACTTCCCTCCTAACGGTCGGGAAAGGGGAGGGGGCGAGCCGGATGTTTAGGGGTGCTGCTGCTGCTGCCGGGCGGGAGGTGATGTGGAGTGAACAGCCACCCCCCCCCCCACCAATGCTGCTCAGGCCCGGCTGACAAGCTGCGCGGTCTCGACTGCCGCAGCCTTGGGGCGGGATCTCAGGCATCCCCCCCCCCGCCGCCACAGCCATACCTCGCCCCCTCCCCTCCAAAGGTGTGTGCCTTGAGATTTGTGTGTAAAACAGCACATTTTCGTAGCCTACAGCCCCACCCCACAATATTATATGCAAATACAGAAACTTCGAGAGGATACCCCTAACCCACCTCTATACACACACACACACACAAAAACCACACACACACACACACACACTGACCCCCCCCCCCGCCTGGCTTGGGCCTGGCTAGTTTCCTCCGTCTCCCAAGTACACCTCGCCGCCCGCTTTTCCCGCTCTCGCCCTCCCCGGTTCCGTTCTAAGAATCCGAGGCATTCATTTCCTCTCCTTTGCGCCCGCATAGAAAGGGGGGGGGTGAGGTATACTTTGCGTTGTTGTAGCGTGTCTCTGGTATTGCAGCATGTCCACAGTATTATTCCTGTTTATAAAACATAAAGCCCGTGCGTTTTGGTAGGCATCGACACTCTTGCAAGTATTATTTTTGGGGGGCTTTTCGTTAATTTGGGGGTTCGGTATATCCCTGTGTGTGCTTTAAGAATAGTCTTTTGACACCAGTTCCTCCCTCCTGGCTATGAATTATCTCTTCCTTCAAAGTGTGTTCTCTCCCTCTCTCTCTCCCTCCCTCCCTCTCCACCCCCCCCCTTTGTATCCTGACCTTGACTAATTCACCATTTTATCCTCTCCCCTTCTACATACAAACAGAAGGAAGATGTTAGGTATATTTTCATGGGAGTTTGTGAAGAGTGATTGAGTGTAGATTTCCTCTTCCTTTCCTCCTGTAAACTGGGCATTGGTGCCTCGTTTAAAAAGGCATAATGGAGGGAATTGGTCTGGTTGGCTAGGACCTCCACCTGAGTAATTCCCAAATGGATATGTTAAAAAGCATAGGTAAAACTTACAGGTTGGGCCTTCCAGGTAGAGATTTGGCAGCAGGTTCAAATGCTTGGTGGTGATAGTAAAAAGCATTGAATGAATAATTAGTGATGTTGGTTGCCTCGCTCCTAAATACCATAAGGTACTGCTGTTTATGTAGTTAAGCTCATATTCTGCTGATTGTTAAATACCTATTATTAAACATCTATTATAAGGGACATTTTTCTGTTCACTTAAGCAAAAATTACTGCAGTTCATCTAATTGCTATCTCCTTGCAGATTTTACTTTCTGTGCTGTCATGTTTGTGGTCTTTTTATGTCTGGTGAGAGTGAAACAAAGTTTTATTATACTTTCGATCACCTGCCACATTGCTACTGTTACTGTCTAATGGAGTTTGGGATCAGATCATTCCTCTTGAGAATAATAGTATTTATTTAGGTCTTGGCTGTGTTTGAATTGACATACAATTAGGAAATTTGAGGGATACTTTGGATGGTTTTGCAGTAAGAATGTATTCATTTAATGCTAAATAGGAATTTCTTTTATATCACAGAAATGATTCGCTGAGTATGTGATTGTTCCTGTATACAAGCTTTAGGACAGAATTTTGGTATTATTTCAGTTAGATACCATGATCTGACCCGTCTAAATTGGTGTTTCCCAATGTGGTTGATGGTACTGTGCAGGGGATGAATAAAGATCTAGGGGCTGAAAAAGGCTCTTTGGGTGGGAAAGAAATTCACAACATAGTTTGAAAAAAATAGTTAGGAACTATGAGCTTCAGAAGTAAAGGGCATGGGAATATATACAGAGTGCCCTTCCCTTGCCAGTGAGGAGTCTCAGCATTTAATAAGGTGGTTCCAGATTATAATAATATTCCTTATATTGTACATTTTATGCTTCCTAATAGTGGTGATTGATTAAAAGGTGTTTGCTTACAGATATTTCTTGACCTGATATCATTTATATTGTTAAGATTTTTGGTTGGGGTCAATGGCAATTTTATATGCTCATAAATGGGTCAGTGAACTCAGAAGTTTGGGAAATACAGATGTAAATAAACAGTTACCTCAAGGCAGTAACAGCCTAGAAATCCTTATGTTAGTATTCTGATATGACATAGCTGGACACATGGAGAAGAAATGGCTTCTACCTCATGATCAAATTCTTTTAAAACATTTCTTTATTACTGTAGTGCTTTCCAAGGAATTTGCAGGTTAATGTTCCCCTTATAATGTTGGGTGCAAACTTTAGTAACATTTAATTTCTATTGTGATTGAATACTGATTTCAGTACCTTCCCTGCAGTATGAAGCCTGCCATTTGTAACATGTAATATTCATTTATTGTACAATGAGGCACCTGACCCTTAAAACAATGTAATAAACCTAGCTTTTTGAACCTAAAGGCTTCAGTAGTGTGGTGCAATCCTAACCCTCAGATTTGCTAGCTGGGAGATGTTAGGATGTGGCACTTCTCTCCCCCTTGCTCTCTTGCCCCTATTCAGCAACATAAATAACTTGTCCTGGCATATCTACTTACCATGAGGAGAAACCCTCTGGCAAAGGTTATGCTGGTGTAAAGAGTGGGGAATGGGCATGTTACAGGTGAGGAGAGGGATAAACAAAGTTACATGTCGTCCTAAATTCATTCTCTGGTCCCAAGCGCTTCACCAAAAATGCCAACATAAATTAATCACCCAATTGAAGGCATTGGAAAGGCAAAAAATGGTTAACACTGCCTCCCACACTCCTACAACCCCAACCCCTGGTCAGCAACAGTTAGGATATAGCTTCACCTATAGAGGAGATGGCAGGCATATCTGCCAGTTTAATGTCACACAGAGTAGCTAGCTTAAATGTCAATTGATACTGAATGCATTAGTCATTGGTTACTTTAAGTAAACTAGTGATACTGCAGTTGCAGAAACCTAAGAATGAATTTATTGCTTGTTAAGAGTAGTTTGAAAACAATCTGAATCACTGTACCTTGCACTCAGTAAAATGTTAGAACCACTGAAACTTGATGGCAAGCAGTTCAATTTAGCAAGGTTGTGATTTTTCTTCCCAGTTTGCATAGGCCATGTAAGTTATCAGTTTGCGTAACTATCAGGAAATTGTTTTTTATTAATGTGCACTGAAAATAATTAGTTTTTTAAAACAAAAAACACATTTTTACAGCAATCTAATAATAAACACTTCATAATAGTCATACTTGGCAAAGGAAATAACCAAACAGTCTAATATCTGCTATAAAACCAACACTTTTAACAACAACACACCTGCCTAACTATATCTATTTAAAAGAATATATTGGCACTTTTAAAAGGTTCCTGGTGTAGATCTCAGATGGCAAGACATTCTGTAAGCATAGTGCCCAACACTGAAAAGTCTTTATTATATGGTAACGGCAATCTTATCCCAAAGAGGCAACACCAGGAAGACTTGATTGTTAGCATTGCCTCACAGATTGTGCTAAATGAACTTCAAGTCCTGTATGCATTATTCTTTTAGTACATATTTGCATTTGGGAGTAAACATTGAATACACTGGCACTTTTGGAAAAGCATACATAGGACTGGGCTATTAATCTTGTTCTTATAACTTCAAAAATGTAATGTGAGATGTGTTCAACAGTCCACACTATTGAATTCACCAACCTGCCACTGTTGAGTGCATTAGTGAGATCACCTACCATTCTCATGAGTGTGAAGAAGAATAGGGTAATTTTGTTTACCTCAGACATAGTCTCAGAGGGTCTGGGAAGGCAATATGTCCCCCAATCAACTCAGATTGTAGGTGGATATCCTACCCATAGCTGCACAGGTCCTTGGAAGCTCTCCACTGAAGACATCAACATTTTTTAGGGAGAGGGTTGGGGCAGTGCTGAATGCTAATTTGGGTTGACTATCAATGGTGTCTAAATTATAGACTTATCTGTTACATATATGGAAGAGGAATTCCTTTCATAGTAACTACATTTTCCTACAGTATCATAAGATAGTTCAACTCTCTGTCCCATGGTTTTATTTTAGATGTGTTGTCCTTAGAGACACTCCTATTCATTAAAAGTTTTTGACTTGCTTTTCTTAATATAATTCTCAATATTGATGCTGCTGCTGGCAGTGAGCTTTGGCTTCCTCAGGCTATGTACTTTGAGGCAAAGTCAGTTCTAGTAGGGGAAATATATCACAGGGATATTTCCACGGTCACAAACAAAATGTGATGCATGGAGTCTGTAAGCTTGTTTTTTAAAATACCACAAAATGTTGTTCTTACTGCAGTAGAGTAATATGGTTACTCTCTGGAATTAGTGCTGCAGTAGACATTTCAGAGTCCTGAAATGGATAAGCAAAATAATTCATGATGGCAAAATAACTAAGTTTAATAGCTAACTCACATCATGTGTTTTCCAAAGTTTACATCTAGAATTGGAGCTTGAAGGGAGCTGGAGGGGATTCTCCCCCATAAAAAAAGAATATGATGTGTTTAAAGCAGGACTATACAATGTATGAATTGCAAGCCAAATGCTGCCCATGAACCATATATTGTGGCTTGCATGTCTGCATTTTCTGCAAAGCAGGTTTGTATTTATAGGTTTAATGGTGTACTGTGCTTAGCAACTTGGTAGAGCACAAATTCTTCTTTTAATGAGAATGTCTTGCGACTGAGATCCTTAAGAGCAGGCAGCGCAAGACAGTATTGGGCAAGGAGTAGACGGCATTGGGCTAGATAGACCAATTGTTTAAGGTCGTTTCCTATGTTCAGGGTAGCTTAAAATGTTATTGAAAAATGCCAACCCAAGCCTTGAGAGCTGCGGGGGAAGCCCTTCTCATAGTCTAGTTAATTAGTGTAGCACACTGGCAGTAATTTGGAACAGCGAGTTCTCTGTACAGTGGTACCTCAGCTTAAGAACTTCATTCGTTCTGGAGGTCCGTTCTTAACCTGAAACTGTTCTTAACCTGAGGTACCACTTTAGCTAATGGGGCCTCCCGCTGCTGCCACAGTGCCATTTCTGTTCTCATCCTGAAGCAAAGTTCTTAACCTGAGGTACTATTTCTGGGTTAACGGAGTCTGTAACCTGAAGTGTCTGTAACCTGAAACATCTGTAACCCAAGGTACCACTGTAGTAGTACTCTGGTTGTGGAATTCCTGCCCAAAAGAAATGCATTTGTCCCCTACATTGACAGGTTTCTGGTGCCAAATGTTGCTCTCTCCTTCAAACTTTTGGGAGTTAAATATATTTTTAGAGTGCAGCCATTGGTATGTTGTTATTGCTGCACTGAATTTGTTCATGATAGTAAATTGCTTTCATATGATCTTTTGTTAGTAATTTTTGTGTGACAGATGCATCTTTAAGGAACTATTTTATCACCCATCCAAGTGGATGAAAAATAGGTTAAATTGCAACCAATAACTACTTTCTTCACATGCACCCACTTAACAATGAATTTTCTTTTTTTTATATACATTTTTTAGATGTCTTAAATATGTTTTTAAAATTGTTTTATTGCTTGTTTGCTGCTCTGGGCTCCTTTGAGTAAGTAAGTGGGTGCCCTTCTTTGTGTGTTCCTGCCAGGTTAGGTACAGATGGTTATGAGTAAAAAGACCTTTTCAATTTTGGCACCCCAGAACAGAATGACCTCCATAGGGAGCTCACAGTGCCTACTTTCAATGTACTTGTGCCCTAGGTGGTCAAATTATTTCCCATGCCTTCTAAAGGCAATATATTTTTTAAAAAATATTATTTTCTACCCTGTACTTCATGATTGTTTTTTAAAAGCTCCATCATGTTTTTATTACCCAGTGCATGTTTTTACTTTAGTCTCATTCTTCAAGCTCTAACAACTTTGTGAAATATTGAAAATAAATAAAAAGCACCAGACTCTCCCCCCCCCCACCCACTTGTGATCATTTAGTGGATCAGGGAAGAGGGTCTTGTCTTCAAGCTGGGGATTGGCCTAATTAGCTGGGTTTTCTTTGGACCCTGATCCTTTCTTACAAATTATTTCAAGCTTGCAATCCTTCTTGAACTGTGTTAATGTGAACTGAATAAAGTTCATGCAATTGCTGACTGGGAATGTGTAATGCAAACTATTTTCCTAGCTTGATACCTAGATTTCAGAAAGAGAGAGAACTCACTTGTAGTTAGGAAACCTTTGGCTGGCTTTGAGAAATATCATAGTCTTAGTAGGCTACAAAGCACACTGTTATAAACATTAGCTCCTAACAGGTATACTTCTCAAGGTCTCACTAGACAAACAGTTGTCAGTTGTATACACTAATTTTCTACCAAAGTTTGGACTAGTTAAAATTTATCTTAAGAGAACAAACTTGTTCCATTGCTCCCTTGTCTTTCTCTCAGCCTAAAGCCAAGCCTGGTTTCTGTACTCAGGTGGTATTGGCAGTACATAAGGGCTACATGTATTTCATATACACTCATACCTCCTGTTATGTTTGCTTCATGTTACATTTTTTCAGGTTGCATCCCGTGGCAACCCGGAAGTACCTGAAAGGGTTACTTCCGGGTTTCGCTGCTTGCGCATGCACAGTAGCTGCTAAGCTGCAGGTTTTTTTACATGCTGGTCATTGTTTGACAATATTCTTTAAATTTTCTGGTTATCAGAAAATCTTACTAAGTGAATTAGAAAAAGCTTTTCACGTGGACCACATCTTCCTTTTCTTATCGCATGTATTTAGATTCCCAATGGAATACCTGGCATGGCACTTTGAGGATAAAGTCATTCAGCTTTGTAGTGCCTTAGGATTAGATAACACTGTTGTGGCAACTCCAGTTGAAGTTTCCAATGCAGCTCCTCCCCAGTGGGATAAATTTCAATTCATGCGGCCTCGTGATACGGATAGCACTCCCAAAATGATGTAACCAGATTCTTGCTCTCTTGACCCTTGCCTCAGTTGGGTGGGGTTGACTTAATGGGTCTAGGGTGTGCTGAATGCATGTTTACATGATGGAGTTGTCCCTCCTGCACCCACTCAGAAGCACACCTTGAATCCTGTAGGCTACAACAGTTCCTGCATTCTACATACAGGCAGCAGGGTGGCTGCCTGTGTCTGTTTCAGGAAATGGTGAACAGCTACCAGGCCAGCCAGTATGCATGGTGACCATTTTGCATGAACATGGGAAATGCCAGATGGACTGGTTTACACATATCACTTTTGTAAGAAAGTACAGCTAATTTTTCACCACTTGAGCCATATAACACTGCTGCTGTTTTCATTTCCTTACTTACAGGGACATATGAAAAATTGTCTTAAACTAGTTGACTCCGGTGCTGTTTCCCAGCAGGGTTCTATCCTACAATTTGAAAAGAGTCAGCTCTTCAAAAGCTTGGGCTGCAGTTTATCATAAGAAAAAAAATCTGGGGCTTATTCTTATCTCTATGAAGAATAATGGGTTTTAGAAAATGGAAATACATATGTATGCAGCTACAGAATGCATGAAAATGTATCTGTAATCATGACCTGATGTCATATTCATGCAAATTGTATCTTTGTACATTATGCAAACTGGCTGCAGACTTTTGTATATTTTACTGTGGTAGTGAGTGATAGGCAGACCTATAAATATAAGATCTTTCTGAGCTGTGTGTTTCTGATCTTGCAGTGTTTTTGAACTAGCTTCTTGCCTGTGAGGAGGGGATCCTTCCTGGATCGGATCAAGAAATATGGATAGTTAGGCCTTTCTTATTTTAAGACAAACCTATTATCATTAATAGCATTTATTCATCACTTATACATAAAATGTCTCATAGCAACTTGTAATTCAAAACCCATACATTATACAAAAATTTAAAAATATAAAAAGTTAAAAGGAGATAAGACTAAAAGTCTTATCCTACAATAAAAGTCTTATCCTGCAATAACATAAAAAGGATGATGAATACCAATAT
Source organism: Podarcis vaucheri (assembly GCF_965113315.1). Classification (NCBI taxonomy): domain Eukaryota; kingdom Metazoa; phylum Chordata; class Lepidosauria; order Squamata; family Lacertidae; genus Podarcis; species Podarcis vaucheri. The sequence goes on along the minus strand of NC_138764.1, from coordinate 87,449,554 downwards.
AGGCTTGGGTATCATTATACTGTATAACCCCAATTAAGAGCCGAATGCGTGGAAGAACAGGGACATCCTTGCCTGGCACCTCGAAGTTGATGATGAGGGTGCCAAGCAAATCTCTCTGGGGAGAGTATTCCACAATTGGGGAGGCACCACTGAAGAGCCTGTCCTTAGGGTGACACTTTCAACACCCATCTGAGGGGGCATACAAAGAAGAGCCTAAATTGACAATTTCAGGGTCTAGGTAGGTTCATGTAGGGCAGGCATGTCCAAAGTCTGTCTTGGGGGCCTAATCCGGCCTGCTAGCTGGCCCCCATGGCTGTATATGTCTTGGGGTAAAATCCTAAAAAAAGCTTAGCAACTGCAATCCTAAAAAAAGCTCATCAACTTTGGTTGGCCCTCTCACATGTTCACTTCATCAAATCTGGCCCTCTTTGAAAAAAGTTTGGGCACCCCTGACATTGTAGGGAGAGGAGATCTCTGTGGTATTGTGGTCCAGAGCTGTATAAATGAGTAAAAACCAGCACCTTGAATTGAGGCAGAAATCTACAGTCGTACCTTGGTTTTCGAACAGAATGCGTTCTGGAAGTCCGTTCGACTTCTGAAACATTGGGAAACCAAGACGCAGCTTCCGAATGACTATAGGAGCATTCTGCAGCCAAGCAGAAGCCACACCAGACATTTGGCTTCAGAGTCAAAGTTCACAAACCTATTTCCGGGTTTGCAACATTCGAGTTCCAAGTTGTTCATGAACTAAGCTGTTCGAAAACCAAGGTACGACTGTAATTGGAAGCTGATGCTTTCAGGCCAAGATTGGTCTTGTAAAATTAGCCCTCCTGTTCCCAGTCAGCAGTCCGGCTGCTGAAGGCTGTACTAGCTATCATTTCCATTTTCAAAGGCACCTCGGCATATAATGCAATGTACTATTGGAAAACAATTGGAAATTGAAGTCCTTGTTGATCTCCAGCAAAACGTTTAGATCTACAAGTAGATTCCAATTTTCTTTCTGCTTGTGCCTCATTATGCTACCAAATTTAACAAATAGTTTGTTTTATACTTCATATCTTCAATACAGTGGATCCATATTGCAGTGGTTAAAAATGCAGTTTACTATATGGCCTTTATTTTACCATGTCAATTTTCCTTAAAATCCCAAGTGTAGAGCATTCAAGTTTGAATGAAGGTGATCAATCCTCTAATACACACCCCTTCCACATGGTGGAAGTGACCTTGTATATTGTTGCTGACTGGACTTTGTATTCTTGGCTGCTGAATAGTGCATTATCTGCAAATTGTAGGGTCAGTCTTTAAATGGAATATTGCTTGGCTCTATAACTCCTCAGCTTTAATGGGTTTATTGCTCAAAGCAATGGAGCAGTGATAACATGTCATTCTGTTTAGAGCTTTGCTTCCAGATTAGTCTCTGTACGAAAGGAGTGGCTCTGGTGGTATTCATAAGGTTGAGGGAATAGTTCGCCTTTTCTGCTACTAAGCAAAGTTTGATAGAAGATCACCAAACCATGCAACATGTTTTCATTACAGTAACACTTAATAAACAACACGCCGTGTTTGCCTCCTCTTTGGGTGCAAACAAGTATTGTAGTGATCAGAATAGTTTGTTGCTAGGAGTAGTGCTAGTGTCAGCAACACAGAAGTTGGAGAGGTCCTCTTTTATGGAAGAGGTTTGTTTGCTTATTCTATATATGAGACTGGTAAACATGCATCTCTCTCTCTAAAAAAAAGCCTTTTGCTGCTGCTGGAAAAACCATCTTGATACTATGCATGTCCAGTAACAGCTTTGACATTTTAACAGGTGGAGCTTTTTACATCATTTAAATACAGAGAGAGGCCATATCTAGAGGTTGCATGTGCTATTTCCTGTCTTCTGTTGCTCTGAATTTGACTTATATCCTGAGACATTTCTTCCCCTTCAGGTGGTGCAATGGGTCAGTGTGTCTGGCTGTTAACCAGAAGATTGGTGGTTTAAGCCCAACCAGGGATAGCTGTGGGCAGGATTTCTGCATTGCAGAGGGTTGGACTAGATGACCCTTCTGGTCCCTTCTAACTCTTCAATTCTATGATTCCTGAATAGGCTGCCTGATCTATGAACTGGACTTCTGACTGTATTCCTTGCATATTGGCTTCTATGAGACTAATCAAGATGTAACTGCTTGAACATTTGGACATTAATCCTGATTGAAAACAAATCAAGCAAGGATCTCAGAGTGCAATAAAGCCTTGCTTGCGTGTGAATCTTTTTTATACTGGATATGTTTATCTCTTATTTCAGTTTGACCCATAGAATCACTGAATTATTGAGTTTGAAGGGATCCTGAAGGTCAAGTCCACCTCTGCAATGCATTAATTGCTGCACAGCATTAATATTACAATATATTACCTGCCCTTCACCCTAAGGTTCCAGAGCAAGTTACAACAATTAAAACACAATATCAAAAGCAGTTTATAACAATTTTACATTTATGGAAGTAAAATGGGTCCTAAACGTATGCTGTTATAAAGAGGTGTGCCACACCTCTGTGGAGAGGGAGTTCCATAACTTAGGGAGCTCCATAACTTAGGAAGTGCCACAGAGAATGCCCTTTCTATAGTTAACAAAGCCCTTAAAAATGATAGTAGTGAATGGAGAACTATGTTTGGAATCTCACAAAAATCTATGCAATGGGGCATTTTAATATGGTTTGTGTGACTTTATATTATATGCAACTAGAGCAATAAGTAACCAGTCACGGCTTTTTATGCATACAGATCTTGATGGGTGCAACTGTACATTCAGTTTTCTGAACACCTGGTCCTTTAAGTCTTGCTTGGATTCCTTGCAGTGGTAATTTTTAAGTGCGCTCTGTCAGTTCAGTCTGTTCTGATCAGATTTAAATGAGACAGTGGTGAAAACATCTCTTGAAAATGCAAGGCTTGTAAATATTCTTTGGAAAATATGAGATTGAGCTGTCACGTCAAACCTTCAGTTTTGACACAACCTGATATAATGGATCAATTTTATACATCCTTGGTGCTATTTCAACCTGTCACTGCCAGTTTGCTTGTTAACAGTGATTTTTTTCCCTTGCTGCTGAATGGTAGTCATTTTGATGATAATATTGAATGTGGTTCATATCTTCTTATAGCCGAGTAAGATTGTCTTCCATGAATGTGATCAAACATGTTGGAGCAGTGGTAGTAAAGGTGTTCAGAAATTTATATTAAAAATGAAGGAGGTCTAGTCCCTTGCACCCAAACAATATATTACATTAAGAATATATTGCATTCATTAGGCCAATTACAGTTAATGTTTTATGCTTTTCATTCTTTGCAAAATCACACAACTTGTGTGGGTCCCCCTCCCCCCCCCGAACTGGAACTTTGTATGTTTGTTCTGCAGTGGGTGCCCAGGGGATTTCAAACACTGTTTACGGCATTAATAATGTTTAAAGACCACCTTGGATCCATCAGTTAAAGCAATAGAGACAGATTATATGAATCCGACACGCTGTGAAACTGAGGTTGAAATGGGAAATGAGAATCTGAAATTCATTTGTAATTTGAGGTACCTTTCTCCTTGGGAGATAATTCAACATGTAAACACCGTATGGCCCAAGGACCACATGCAACCTGCAATGCCTTTTTTGGTGGCACTCAGCACCATTTGATGGCCCCTCAGTCCTTGCACCACCTTCCCAAAGCTGGGTAAGCAAGGCATTGGGCTTTGGGAAGGAGGTGTGAGTGCTCTGATAGGGTCCCAGAGTGCTCTGCCTTCCTTCCCAAAGCCTAGTTACCATTTCCCCCCAGCTTTGGGGAGGAGGTGGGAGGGTTCTAGGACCCTGCCAAAGCTTCATGCCTCATTTCCGAAGCCCGCTGACCCTGCTTTCGGAAAGTAGCATGGGGGGGCATCAGATGTTGGCCTTGTTCACTCCCTCTTGCCTCATGTGACAAGGCAGTGGGCAGCCTGCAGGTTCTGTGTCAAAGTACTCTTGCAGTCGACTTGGTATGAAAAGTTGGCCACCCTGATATAAAGAGCATGCATTAAATTGATTATCAGCTTCAACAGAGAATTGGAAATCTAACTTGAAGCCAGACTAAATGTTACATGGGATATATGTGATTTTATTGCTAAACACTGTTTTTGAAACAGCTGTGAAGTGCTCTGGATTTGACCAGACATTGGTATCAGAGGATGGTGTGCTTTCCCCTACCTCTGGCTAAGCTAACATCAGTTTTGAGGGAAAGGGTTTAGACTAGTGGGAAATGATATGGTGGGAAGTCTTAGAGGTCCCCTCTCCCAGTGATGTGATTAAATTCTGACTTCCCCTCTGGTTCCCTTTAAAGTAAAAACAAAACAACGTCTTTTGCAAACATATAATCTTCAATATAATAAGGCAGTATATTAAAGATAAACAAGGTGGTAAAATTATTTTTTGTAACCTGTGGAAATACTATATCAAGAAAAAGGAATGAGTTTCTCCAGCAGTCCAAACACTGCTGTTTGCTTGTTGCCTTTTTCAGAAAGAAGGAATTTGGGCTTTTTAATCGATTTTTATTTGGAAGTTGTTCAGTGGTTGTCAGGGGATGTGTCAGGTTGTGTAAAGTGATAAAGCATGATGTTGCTAAGCTATATGTGTTTCTTTGGCATTCCCAAAAGTCTTTGACAATCCTGAAAAGAAAAAAAAAAGCAACTTTTGATAATACTTCTAACCTGGTTAGCAAAGGTTTATGTAGGCAAAACACTACACTTCTCAGTCTAGAATTATTCCTCAAATGGAACACAGTACTCAAGAGTAGTACCTTCTACATCAGTCTGATTGTTTGTGTCCTGAAAGACTTTGTGCAATATGTCTTAGAACCACATTGATCATGTGTAGCTATATCACATTGATGTTCGTAACCCAAAGATGCCTGTTTCCTTTACATCCTCTTCTGACAGATCAGCTTCCTGTTGATGGCAAAAATGTTTTGTTATCTCCCTGAGTTCATTTTTAAAATCTTTAATCACATTTTTTTCACCTTATGAGTTCATAAGGCCATCCAGTTCATTCTACACAGACTTCCTGCTCCTCCTTTTCATATAGACAATGCTGCCAGAGTTGATGCCATCAGCATTTTCCTGCTTTCTTTCCCAAGGTCACTGAATCCCGGAGTCCATATAGGAAGTCCACTTGCTATTTAATTCTGAAAGCTGTCTTTTTAGCACAGCTTTTCATAATCTCTTAGTATGTACAGTACATCTTAAATTTTTCTTCAACTTAATTCATTTTCTTCATAGCATTAAATCACACATAAGTTCCGGATGTGAGTTTCTGGCCACTTAATATGCTGCTGTAGCATAAAACGCCATCTCTTCCACATGTTCCTCTGTTGTACAGCAATAAGTAGCAAAAGGAAATCATGTCAAGGCATTGGTAACTCTCACTTCAGCCGTTTTTTACAATGGGATCTGAATATTGGTTTCCTGCTAGGTTTGTTTAGTTGCATATGATGTTGTCTCCTTGTACCCAAGAGACTTCAACTAATCTCAGAGTTGCATAAAGGGCTAAGTGCTTATCCAAACAACACATACATCATGTGTGCAAGTTTTGACGTTGTGGAAACCAAAGGTAAAAAGATAGGGAATAAGAAGGCATGCATGGTGTCTATGTGATGTAACACTTTCCTTTCTGTTGTAAAAAATTTCCATCAATTCATAAAAATAGTTATGAAACTTCATTGAGCTCATTTCATGCTTGTAAATGGTCACTTGCTTAATTGGTTCTAGGCTACTAAGCAGGGAAGCTTTACTAAAGCAGTTATTCTTTACTTTAGGCCACAAGTTATCAAGATAGGTATGTGGGCAGGTGGGCTACTGAAAACCTTCATAAGCTGGAAAATTTAGGATTTTATCCAACTAAGTTCTACTTAGAGTTGACTCATTTAAATTAAGAGGACTAAATCAGTGTTAGTTTCAGTGGGTTTACCTTGGGGATTATTAATATTGAATAGAAACTGAAGTCTTTATTTGCAATACTGTGTTAATTGGGTTTGTGTCAGGAAAGCGACATTCTGCCTTGTTTTGTGCCACAACGCTCTGTTTGCAAAGCAAATTTTAAGTTGTTCAAATATGATTAGTGCCACTATTTTTTTTAAATGGTGGTTCTGAATCTCAGATAAAATGGTGCATCAGATAAATCATCATTTTCAATTATTATTGCTGCCTCCTGGAACTGGTGTTGCTTTTGAGAAAAAGCTATACTATACATCTCTCTTTAGATTTATCTTCCCATCAGAGGTGTCTCTGGAGAAATGTACTCAAGATCCTTTTTTTACTGGCACAGTCCCAGGAGCAATTAAAGTCTTCCCTATACAACAGACTCCCAACAGGAGAGAGCTCTGGAGTGTTTAGATACTGTAGTTATAGCAGAGAGCAAAATAACATATCCTCTTGTAAGTAGAGGAAACCCAGACTTGTGTTTTGAGTTGTCCATATAAAAAAATTATTCCTGCCTTTCACTCATGAAATGAAGCTTCAGTATCCTGCCGAGCAGGGAATAAGATATGGAGTATACCTTGAATAGAATCCCATGAGACTTGATGTTTTGTTTAAGACAGCCATGTTTAACAGCTTGCCTGGTAGCCATAGGCAACCAGGAATTCCATGCATACAAGTATGTGGAATTCATTGCAGGCGACTAAGCAGGTGGAGGAGGGTCAAATCTCTCTATCCCTCCTCTTGTCAGTTCACGTAATTGCTGTGCTAGCTATGCTAGCTTAGCTGCAGAGGAATGAAATCTCATTTCTCTATGGCCATCATATTAACCAAGCAGGTTTGCAGTAGTTGGCAGAGGAGGTATCTGCTTGAGATAAGGCTTTTTTACTAGCCTTCTTGAGAGGCAAGTAGCCTGTGTTTACATGCTGGCTGTGGAGGAGTGAGATTCCTTTATACTTCAGCCAACATTGAAATACAGCCTGTTAGGCTACTAAACATGTTTTTAATTTTGTGGGTTTATTTAAAGTCTAGTTTAAAAGCTTTCAGCCCACATAGTGAACAGACTGATGGTTTGTTAAAAATGTTAGTTGCTGGCCACATGACCTGGAAAGCTGTCTGTGGACAAACGTCGGCTCCCTTGGCCTGAAGCGAGATGAGTACCACACCCCATAGTCACATTTGACTGGACTTAATCAACCAGCTGTTATTTACCTTACCCTTACCTTTTGCTAGTTGAAAGCATGAATGGGGGCTGCAATAGTCAGTGGGCTAGCTCTTGGCAAAACTCTCTGCCACTTTCCATGGCCTTTTATTCCTTATCTAGCTGTCATTTCCATATGGAAACATAACTTTCCATCTTGGTATAGGCAAGCTTTATTCACCCCACCCACTCAAAAAGTAGATAGCAAAATGTACAATATAAATTCACCAGGGTTGCCTAGCTGCCAAGATGCCTAGCTGCACCCCGGATCCTCCTGTTTGAGTTATTGTCACTCTGTGCTTTAGAAAAGCCAAAAACAGTGCAAGCAAAACCTATCCCAAAGGGAGAGCACTTGGAGAGAGGTTAGTAGAAGTATCATTGTGCTGGACATTGGCATACTGGGCAGAAACAATAGAAGGTTCCCAAAAGTCCAGCACAACACAAGATACTAGCAACTTATTTTTTTATTATAGAACATTTATAGTCTGCCTTTTTACATACTTAAAACAAAATAATAATATAGTATGAAAAAATTAACTGTCCTTTTTGGCGATCACTTATAGCCGAGAAAGATTATGTTCCATGAACATGGTATAACATAGTATATACATGAACATGTAGTATAACTGAACATCTGTAGATAGAAGTCAGCTAAAGTATTAGGTCTAACTTTTAAAAAATCTAACCACGCAAATTGATAACATATCTGTTTTTTTAATTTCTTAACCAGATGGCAGAAAAAGGGCAGGGAAAAGGAAAGCGATGTCAGAGTTTGGGACATGGTCAGAGAATGCTTTGTGGATTCAGGGAAGGGTAGTGGTGACCACAAATAATGGCTGATTACTGAGCCAAAACCAAAATGTGTAGAGTCTTCAGCAGCATCTTGAAAATATGTGTAATTTAGCTTTGGAGGGTTTCCAGTTGCACCTTTCAGTATACACTAGACAGCTATTTTTAGATTCCAGAATTCTTGGCACCATGTATAGAGGGGAAGATTTGGCCAGTTGTCACTGACATCAGAAGGGACCAAAGCTGGAAGAATTTTCTTAACTGATGTACAGCCTCTCAATGAAAAGTTCAGTGGAAAAAGCTAGGGCTGAATTCATGAGGATTTACTTAGTTGATTTATTTTCTCTCTCAAAACAAGTTGTAGACAAGCGGAGTCACTTAACGTGTGTGTTATGAAAACTTGATGTCAAATGTAAGAGGTCCTAAAACTGTTTAAATGCCTTTTGCCAAGGTTTCATGCTTGTAAGGAGCACAATTGTAGACTTTGGGCCACATCACCATTTACAAAGCTGCTGATGGTTCTAGAAATGCATCATAAATACATTCCAAAGGTGGTGTTTGCAGTGTTAAATTGCCCTGTATCATAGTACACTTGTCCTTGGCTCCTTGTTGCACAAGCAGTGGCTTGCATGCTGTTGATTGTTCATTCCTCGTTGAAGCTGATTACCAGCATTGAGTCTTCCTTTGAAACGGTATATAAAATGTAGTCTAAGTACATCTCAGTAGCTAATCACTAAGATCTTTAGGGCAAGGAAGTCATAGCACTACAACAAGAGAGGAAAGATCACTAGTTCAAGTTTCACCATCACCATAAATTAATTATGGCCTTAGGCAAGCCACTTACTGTTAGAGTTTCAGACCCCTTCACCTAATATGTAACTTGGTTATACTCACAATAGTTTGCAGGGTCTAATAATAGATTACTTGAAGTATGTCTGTAAACCCAATTCCAGGAACCATGGAGATTTCATGATGTAAAAACAATCAATACTAAGTTAGGCTACAATGAAACCACCTTTAGATCATTTCCCTGACAGGAACAAGTTAGAAGTGTAGTTTTCGATCTGGGAAGCTGTCTACACACCTACTCCCCCATCAGGGCATAAACATGCAAGTACTAAATACCAACTCTAAGCAGACTTCAGTGTGCGTTAACACATTCCTTTAGCCAGAAATGTAATAATGGCTTGTCAAGTAAGACTGGGAGGGTAGTGAGAAATCCAGAGCTGAAGGCAATTCTTTAGATAGAGTAGTATATCAGGAAACACAATTTCAGTGTCCCAGCTACATTTGAGTTTAAGCATAAACAGCACAAACAAGAAGTCCCTGACCAGCAATATATTGAATGTGGGAAACAATGTGTTTTCACTGTTACTCAGATAAAGAAGCTCTGTTGGATGCTTTAGGAATTGGGTTTCATGTCCCGCAGCCATAGTAAAGATGGTGTGCACTGAGAGAAGTGAAAAGACCCTCTGAAGCACATGGAGAAGGGGGAAGCCCCATTTAAGGGTTCTGAGTGCTCTTTTCCCCTGAAGTTTTTCCACCAGCTCCCCCACACCTTTGGCCAATTATTGAGATAGAAATGTGAAGTACAGCCAGAATCCAAATGGGAAATGTAAACAGAATGGTGTGAAATGCTTAACTAGGCAAAGGCCTTGCTGCCTCTCTGTCCACAGTCCTGTGTTTCTCAGTGTTTTTCTGACTCATGGCCTACTGCCAGAGTCCACATTAATAATGTACGGCTTTTTTATGTCGCTGCCTTCCCAGCATCCCCTTCAGCTGCTGAGTCAGAGAAGATTGTTATAGCAGCAGCCTCCAGAGCAGCAGAAAGCAATGAAATCCTCCTGCAGTGCTGTTGTGCTGTCATCTGTTATGCACATCTGCTCTGCAGGAAAGTCTTTGCTAAAGATGTCCTGGTTTGAAAAGCCAAACAAGAATGGGATTGTTTCACCAGTTTGTAACTGAAGAATGTATTGTACATCTAGAGTGGATGATCTTAGTTTAAGATTTCCATCTAGTATATGCCTGAAGAGGGGAATGAGTTTATCTGCAGATTGCTGCTTTCTTAAGAAATATTTGAAGCATAACTGTATATGCCATCAACTACATTCTTTTTCCTCTGTCTGGTTCATTCAAGGTGATAAGAGATTATAGATATCACTTTGCTGTTGAAAATGACTAAGTGATTAAAAATTTTAAGGTACCCAAAGAGTAGCTGATAGTATATATGGGTTAGAATCATAGAATAATAAAATCATAGAGTTGGAATAGACCACAAGGGCCATCGAGTCCAACCCCCTGCCAAGCAGGAAACACCATCAGAGCACTCCTGACATATGGTTGTCAAGCCTCTGCTTAAAGACCTCCAAAGTAGGAGACTCCACCACACTCCTTGGCAGCAAATTCCACTGTCAAACAGCTCTTTACTGTCAGGAAGTTCTTCCTAATGTTTAGGTGGAATCTTCTTTCTTGTAGTTTGGATTCATTGCTCCGTGTCCGGTTCTCTGGAGCAGCAGAAAACAAACTTTCTCCCTCCTCTATATGACATCCTTTTATATATTTGAACATGGCTATCATATCTCCCCTTAACCTCCTCTTCTCCAGGCTAAACATGCCCAGCTCCCTTAGCCGTTCCTCATAAGGCATCGTTTCCAGGCCTTTGACCATTTTGGTTGCCCTCCTCTGGACACGTTCCAGTTTGTCAGTGTCCTCCTTGAACTGTGGTGCCCAGAACTGGACACAGTACTCCAGGTGAGGTCTGACCAGAGCAGAATACAGTGGCACTATTACTTCCCTTAATCTAGATGCTATACTCCTATTGATGCAGCCCAGAATTGCATTGGCTTTTTTAGCTGCTGCGTCACAGTAAAAAAGCCAATGCAATTCTGGGCTGCAGGGTTAAACTGTGTTATGAAGGCTAGTTGTGTTAACTCTGTTGCAGCAAAAACAGCAGTGTCTTGTGACACTTTAAACTTATTATGGCCAGGGGTTAAACAATGTGTGACTGGCCAGCTGCTTCAAAGAGTGTGTTTGCCAATTGTTTTAAGACAATCCCTGCACTCCCATCTGAATGCAGGGACTGTATTAAAATGCTTAGGAAAACACTCTTGAAGCAGCCTCTTCTCCTTTAAATACCACTCATGCAATGTTAAAGGGAGGGGTGGGTGCTTCTTTAAAGAGTGCTTTTGCAAAAGGATTTCAGACAGCCCCTGCTTGATGCTCTGGAGGCTCACATAAGAGTGCTGAGGCCATCTTTAAACTGCTTACAAACAGTGAAGGGGCTTTGAAGGCATTGCAGGTTCTCAAGTGTCCGACTGCCAGCTGGCTGCCTGGTGTCTGAAAACTTTGCATAAAGGATTGTGAGGTGTGTGTTGCTCTGCCCACATCTCAGATTTGATCCACAAGGCTGATCCTGCCAAGGATCTGGCTCATGGAGCCAAGAGGTTCCCCACCTCCATGTTAAAGTATTCTTCATTTTATACCATTTTTAAAAAAATCTGTTTTATCTGCAATAATATAAAACCAATGCATTAATATCCTGTCTATTATTTGTACTTCAGCCTTATCTGATGAGTTCTGGCAGAAACTGCACATATACTGTATTTTTCGCTCTATAGGACGCACTTTTTCCCCTCCAAAAATTAAGGGGAAATGTGTGTGCATCCTGTAGAGTGAATGCAGGCTGCGCGGCTAAGCCCAAAGCCAGAACAGGGAGACGGAGCGCTGCGGAGTGCTCCGTCTCCCTGTTCTAGCTTGGGGATGCCTGCATGCAAAGCCTCTGCAGGGCAGTGGGGTGCCTTCACCCCGCTGCCCTGCAGAGGCTGGAAAGGCTGTTCCCAAGCCAGAACAGCGAGATGGAGGGTGAGACGGAGAACTCCTGCTGCGCTTCGGAGGCTTTGGGTGAATGCACCTTGAACGCACCTTTTTCTAGAGGGGGAGAACAAGGAAAAAAAATTCCCCCTGTTCTCCCCCTCCTATGGTCCAGTGCGTCCTATAGAGCGAAAAATACGGTATATCAAATAGCATATCAATGTATTTCCTGTCAGTTTTACTAAACCAACATGATTGACTAATTATATTTCTTTTATTGTGCCAGTAGTTGTTGACTAGGTTTAAGTGTTATATGCTTGTGTGAATTCCGTACTGGTAGTAAAGATTACTTGGCTTACAAAACAGCTGTCATGCATGGTTAAAAGAAACAAACATTTTTGGCACAATGGCTACTCAAAGAGGGGAAAAACTGGTCTATATAGCAAAGAAAAAAACTTTAACTGAGGGCAGTGAGCAGTGACAATAAGCTCTCTAAATCATAAGAATGCAAGTTATAGAGATCTACTTAAGCCCAATGATATGTTGTTGTCTTTGCTTGTCTCATATGTGAATGTACAGTGGTATCTCAGTTCTTGAACATAATTGGTTCCAGAAGACCGTTTGGCTTCCGAGATGCTTGAAAACCAAGGTACCACTGTACCAGAAGAGAATAGGTAGATTCCTGCTCTTATCAGCATTGATAAAATTACTTTCTACTAGTTTTCATCCTGGTGTTGCTGAATGAAAAGTTCATTCTTGAGTGAGTGAATTGTCAACTGCTGTAGAAGTGCTAATATACTCTGTTGATTTGCAAGAGGAAGTTCCATATGACCATCCTATGCAAAAGACAAAGCTATCTAGTTAGGAAAAGTGTCTTTACCCTCATTCTGAGCCTTTTCTCACCAACACTTGCAAGGATCTACATATGTGCTTGCTAGTTTGTTCCTGGGAAGTACACTTTTTATTTGGCAAGAGCACAGAATCTAGGGTGGTTCCCACCCTTGTGTGCCTTGGAAATCATGAGGACTCTTCACAATGCCCGGCTAAGTTCAGAAGCATTGAAGTATGGGAAGAGCTTTCCTGGATGTTGCTTTAAGCCTCAGTGGCACTTGGAAAACTGAGAGACTTCTTGCTCCTTTCTCAAACCTGAAGCTTACTGGATAGGTGACAAGTTCCCATCCCTCTCCTAGCTAAGACTCACCCTGCTCAATTTTGCTAGGTCTCAAGTTTAGAGTAATGTCAGAAGATCCTGTCCTCTCCTTCTGGCAAGAATAAATTTTGTATGCTACCAAAGTGAAATGAGATTGTTAGCTCCTGCAGTATGTCTGGGACAATATGACCAACATAAAACTTAAGCATTTTGCAAAGTTTATTTAATTTATCTAATATATTTATATGCCACCCTTTGTTATAAACCTCCCAAGGCACTTTAGAATAAAATGTGTATGTTCAAAATAAATTAATTTGATCATGTTCCCTTACATTGTGTTGTCTTCTTCTTTGGTGATCACTCCTAGCTGAGTAAGATTGTCTTCCATGAACGCGGTCTTAACAGTGAGTCTGTAAGTGACACTGGAGGCCAATTATGGAACCACACATCTTTCACAGGGACATACGTTTCTGGGCAGGAGTTGATCATGGTGAGAGTTTGTCAAACGTGCCTTCCTCTTAGCTCATTTCTCCCTTTTGTTCTGAGTTTGAGCGTCTTCAAAGTCCATGACACCTTTGGTAAAGGCTCTAATTGGAGCGCTCACAGGCCAGTGTTTCCCAATTGTTGTTTATACTACATTTTTAAAGATTTGCCTTGAGAGAGTCTTTAAACCTCTTTCGTTGTCCACCAGCATTATGTTTTCCATGTTGTAAGTTCGGAATAGAGTAGTTGCTTTGGAAGACGATAATCAGGCATCTGAAAAACATGACCAGTCCAACGAACTTTATCTTGAAGAATCATTGCTTGGACATTCGTGATCTTTTCTTCCTCCAGTACACTGACATTAGTTCACCTATCTTCCCAGGTGATATGTGCATTTTTTCAGAGACACTGTTGATGGAATCTTTCAAGGAGTTGGAGATGGGGTTTGTATGTTCCCATGCTTCACGAGCATACAGTAAGGCTGGTAGTACAATAGCTTTGTAATCAAGCATTTTGGTTTCCCTGCAAATATCCTAGTCCTCAAACACACTGCACTTCAATCGGGAGAAAGCTGCTCTCACCAAGTTCAGGTGATGTTGGATTTTGCCATCAATGTTGGCCCTTGTGGAAAGGTAACTGCCCTGGTAGGAGAAGTGATTGACACTTTCCAATGTTACACCATTGAATTGGATTTGTGGCGCTGCAGAGGGGTTGTTTTGTGCTTGTTGGTACAGCACTTTGGTTTTTTGGATGTTGAGTGATAGGCCAAGCTTTTTGTAAGCTTCTGCGAAGATATTTAGGATGGTTTGGAGGTCATCCTCTGAGTGTGCGCACACTACATTGTCATCAGCATATTGAAGCTCTATGATGGAAGTTACAGTAACCTTACGCTTTGCTTTCAGCCTACTCAAGTTAAAAGAGCTTTTCATCTGTTTGATATATGATTTCTACCCCGGTGGGGAGTTTCCCTTTGACAATGTGTAGGATTATGGCAATGAAAATAATAAATAGAGTTGGGGCGATAACACAACCCTGTTTAACACCTGATCCCCGCTGTGAATGGTTCACTTTGAGAGCCATTGTTATCTGTAATAGTTTCTGTCATATTATCATGGAGGAGCTGAAGGATTGTGTTCCAAGTTGTTGGCACATAGTTTTGGGAACTCTGCCAATACTAAGTCTGTGCTGTATACCTTTTTCTTAAATATCTCTGCAATCATTGCTTGTTTTAGTAAGAACATAGTATCTTTTTGGTCTTGACTGTTGTATTTTATACATCCAATTTACAGTTGCAGGTCTCTAAAAGAAACCACAGTCAGATGCTCTAATCAATATTAGCTTACCCTGTTGCACTTAAGTTGAATATTTTATCCTATTTCAGCCATTATTAGAATTTTTGTTTGTGATAATAGTTTGTCTGCTCAGCACTTTCTCTTTTCTGCCAATATACAGATAGCTTTCTCAGCTGTGGTTTTAGACACAAAAAATATCTGTGATTTTTTTTTCTTCATACCAGCAAAATACGAGTTGGTGTAGTTATACACCTATAAGCGTATAAGTCAAGGGACTTAGTTGCGATCTAACAAGATTTAGGTGGATTAAGCTCTGAATTTAATCAAAGGATAAGCTCGCAGCTTTACTTGAAATGAATCAACCTTCCTTACCATTCAAAAATAGCTTTCAGATAGTTGCCATGTGATGGCACGACTATGTTTTAATAAAGGAGGTAGGAAGGAAGGAGATGGCTTTGGGATTTAAAAATAATCTCAGTGGTCAGTTTTCAAATAAAGGAACAAAGCACTGAGTGAAATCAGTGGTCTGCCTTGCTTAGTAGTGGCTACCTTTTCTGGCCAATATGTTGTAAGTAAAGTCTAACATGCTATTTGTGTGTATATGTGCTTCTGGAACAAGAGTGCACACTTATTATTGCCCTTGCTTAACTGAAACTGGTATAAGTTTCAGTGGCTTCCTGTACATAGGATTGCTATGTTAGTCAGGCAAAGGCTGCAGATAGGTTCATAGCCTTCAGGTATTTGAACTTTAGTTGTGTGTCTTGGTGAATGCTGTATTCTAACCCTGTTCAAGGATTGTGGAGTTGCTTTGTTTAAATACACCTAGAGGTACTAGCATTGTAATTGGTTTGAAACCTGACACAGGCACACCTGGCCACTAAGGAGGTGGCTGTATGTAAATGGCAATCCCTTGAGAAAACGAGAGAGTTGAAAGCAATTAAAGCAGCCCCAAGCAAATAAAATGAAATAAAGGCTCACTAACAACTAGACAAATTAAAGTGTGTACTTCATGCAGAAAAAACTGAATCTAGGTAGGGAAGGGATTTAAATAATGCAGAGTAAAATACTAAATGCACCTTCCTAGACTGAACACAACAACAGTAAATTTGTCACTAATGTCCGAGCTCATTTTCTTATATAAGCAGTACAGCAGGTTCTGGTCCAGTAATAAAGCAAATCTCATTTTCCAATGCGACTAGTGTTCAGAGGCAGATGGAAATAGCAGTTTTGAGAATCTTAATCCAGATTAAGATCCTGAGTTCATTCTTCAAAGCCCTGAGTGAGGACTTGCAACCATGAACATACTAGAATTTTTCTGGAGGCTATGTGTACTACGTATGAAGATTTTGTTCTGTTTTGATTTCAGTAAGGTTTTTTTTAAAATAAAGGTAAAGCACTACTGCTAACATGAATTCTTCAGATAGCTTGTACTATATATATATTTTTGTTTCCTTGCACCTATTTACTTAAATATTTTTAATGACTTTGTGTTTAAAAACCTTGCAAGAAAGCAGATAATTATTAAAAAGACAATCATTATGTGGATGTCATCTTCTTGACCAGATGTGGGATGAATATTCAGAACAGTAGAATTGGGTGCTATGTTTAGATTTATGTGATACTTGTCTGAGCGCAGCAGTTAATAGACTGTAACTTGTGGTTACATTTCCTTTTTAAATGTCATTTAAGCTGTGAACTATTTCTTGGGTAATGTGCTTTTAGGAAGGGGCTCCTGACAAGTTTGGAATTTATTTTTCTGCGTCTTAAATATACTGCAAGATGCCTTGAGAAATTTGGTTATACAAAAGGAGTAAAAGTACCCCAAAACAAATAAATGAGTGAATGAATGAATGAGTGAGTGACTAGGGAAGACCAAATAAGTATACAATGTTTCTCTAGTATTCATGTTCCAGTGTTAATATGTTGGGAATCTTCCAGTCAGCAACATTAAGGGCCTCTACTTTAACAGCTAGCTCCCAAATATTTGCAGACCAAAGATTTATTGAAAATAAAGTTTTGTGTATAGAAATGATATCCAAGATGTTGTAGTGCATGTCTGATCCTTGTCAATGAACTTCCAAGGTTTTGGCCACATGTGTTCCTTTTAAGAGAAAAGTGGGATTTCCAAGACACTTGGAAATTTCTAGAATTTACAGGCACTCTGTGCTTGGTGATTATTATGAGTGAAACATTTTACTTTTGCTGTGTTCATTCCTGCTACCCTCCTACCACTGACCACCGCCTGTTTTATAAATTCGTATTTTGGATAGGATGAGAGAAATGAAAAGGATAACGTGTGCAATCCTTGGTAGCAGATCTAGAAATAGAAACTTTGTTGAGTCATTTCAAGGATTTTCAGGAATATATATGTATGTTGCAATTGCATTCTGTTTACAGCAAATCCTCTTTTGATTCCTGAGACATGTTTTTCTCCCCACCCTGGATACTAGTGATATTAACTCTACTGGGTGAAAATCTCCAGCCTCAATTCTAGGTGCTTTAGGACACAATTGTACCAGAAGCCAAACTTTTGTGCCCCCCTTGTCATTGGTGCTCAAACTGATTTTGTCCGTGAAGCATCCTTATTATGAGTCCTTTCTGTTTGTATTTAATCAAAGGGATCTTTTCCTCACAACAAATGTAGATTTTTAAATTTTCACTTAAGTATCTTAGGAATCTTTCTGAAACACCACGTCTTTCCTTGGATCAGCATCAGGTGGTTTAATCTTACTTGTAGTGTAATGAGGCTCTTTTCCTGTGACTTTGGCGGAGAGGTATGTGCCAAGTATGTGCCCTTGTACCCATGCAGTGTCAGGCGGTTCTCTCTCAGAGCTTGCACAACCTTACAAACAAGATAAGGTCTTACGCTTTATATTAACTCAGTGAACCTTCCCACTTGCTTCACAGAGCTTTGGTGTGCTTGTCTCCAAGGCTGCTAATGAGGAAAGTTTACTTTCAGGCATGGAATGGAAGCAGTCAGAATGGTCAAAAGCTGGTTACCAGATCTAAAGGTCCTTCAAATGTCTGCAGTATTCATTGACTTACACTGTTACCTACGGACATAGTCAAATGACTTGCCTTATTGTTTGGCCCTTGACATTTCTTGAATTTTGTATTAACCATTTATTCAAAGAATTGCTAAAATGCCATCTGAAATGGCGCTTTTAAGATTCAAGGAAGCAAAAATCAGGCAATATGTTATTGAGTGAGATTTCTAATGGAGTGCTAATTACTTCCACTTCAAGCTCTTATGAAGATGCCTAGAAGCTAAAGAACAATATTCTCTTCAGGTTTCTGCAGTCTGTATTAACTGTACAGTCTGCTCCATTATAAGGGACAGGTCTACACAACCTTTATATAAGGTTTGTTAGATGTGTACTGTAACTTCTCAGTGGAGGAATATCCAAGCATCTCAGCTGAAGTAATATGATGCAGTGTGACATGGCTAGTGATGTTAAATTCTCAAGAATAATATTTTGGAGGATATTCTCGATTAATGAGAATATTAAAGAATTTTCATTTAAAATAGAATATTCATTTTAATGTATTGAAAACGATATAACTTTAATAATAATATTAATATATTTCAGTATGTCAGTCTCTGGTAAATGGCACCTTGTACCATTGAATGGCACTGCAAAAGCCAGTTACTGGCACTAAATAAAAATATAGAAAGGTCAACTGTTTAAATCAAGGCCACCTTACATGCTGTTACACATAATTGTATAGGCCTAGGTACTTTAAGTGAATAAAGCATTAAAGCTTCTCTCTCTCTCTCTCTCTCTCTCTCTCTCTCTCTCTCTCTCTCGTGTGTATGTGTGTATGTGTATCTATGTGTATATATGTATGTGTGTGTGTATATATATATAATCACACTGTATGGCCAACGGTATAGAATTGCTAAGAATAAGGTCACACCAAAATAGAAAAAAGCCTATTACATATAGTTGAAATACATATGAATTAAAATGTTCATAAAATTAAATGAATAGCATTTTTAAAACTAAAAACTAAAACAAAGTTTTCTGTAGCTCACATTTCAGAACTGCCAGTGGTGAATGACACAATGCCCAGTAATGTAACTGGATCAAAAAAATCATTATTCATTACTTACACTAGCAATATCACAGCTTGACTTATTATTTACTAGATTTTTTAAATGTGCATTGTAAAACTGGTTCTTACATTAGAATTTACAGTTTGTGGAGAATATTCTCCAGAAAATTTTCTAGCAGAGAATATTCTCATCTCACTTCACTAGGCATGGCTATCTCTGCTGAATGGCAAAATACAAACTGAATTTCAAATTACAGAATTTGACTTCAGATGATATCATTTGGTCCAATTCTAAAAACAAAAGAAAATATCTTGTCTATCTATTGGCTCCGTGCCATTAAACCCATTCTGTAGTTGCTCAGCCACACAGCAAGCAGAATCAAGCCTGTTCATGCACCATGCAAAGTTAGAAAGTTCTGAGTACTTCAGAGTTCATACAATGTACAGGGCAGGAGCATAGCTCAGTGATACAGCACATGCTTTTCATGCACAAGCTCCCAGGTTCAGCCCCCAATATCTCCACATAGGGCTTGGAAAGACCACTGGCTAAAACCCTGGAGAGCCACTGACAATCAGCATTCTGGACAACATTGAGCTTGATGGGTCATTGGTTTGAATCTGTAAATGGTAGCTTCCTATGTTCCAAATGAGAATGAAACACTTACCTATAACACTATAATTTCCACATGCATTTTGCAGTGTATTTTGCACTACAGTTTTTTTCATATATGGTGTCTAATCTGTGTATATAAAGATGCTTTGAGACTCGCTCCCCACTGCCAGGCATGTTATGAAGTTAATTTGGCAACATCTAGAAAGCTGAAATTTGTTGTGTGTATCCATCACAAGTTGGAAAAATGTGACATTGTTATGGCTTCAGTCTGAATTTCATGTCATAAGTGGACCTCAGAATAAGTGTACTGAGAAAGCAAGCCAATTTTATTAATTTGTTCCAAATTCTTTCTACTGCATTTGCAGCATTCAGGGTGACTTACAAGAGTTGGATTTCTATAAGGAAGTTAATTTACAATCAACAACCATAATAAACAGCAGTACAGTTGGACGTGGAATGGTGTAGGAGTTTCCCCTTCTGCAAGTGAAGTTTCCTCTGTGAGGAATGGGATTTGTTGTGGCATGGGGCAGAGCAGTCTTCACAGCCTAGGACCCTCGTACCTATGGGACCGCCTCTCCTGGTATGCCCCACGGAGAGCCTCAAGGTCCATAAATAACAACACCCTAGTGGTCCCAGGCCCTAAGGAAGTTAGATTGGCTTCAACCAGAGCCAGGGCCTTTTCAACTCTGGCTCCGGCCTGGTGGAACGCTCTGCCACATGAGACCAGGGCCCTGCAGGATCTGATTTCTTTCCACAGGGCCTGTAAGACAGAGTTGTTCCGCCTGGCCTTTGGCTTGGAGCCAATTTGATTCCCTCCCTCCCTCTTTCTTTTTTCTTTTCCTTCTCCTCCTGCGATGAGGCTACATTTTAATATTTTAATGTTGTATTTTATTTTTGTGTTTAAGTTGTAATCATTCATCTTGTTTTTATTATTGCTTGTAAGCCGCTCTGAGCCCGGCCTTGGCTGGGGAGGGCGGGGTATGAATAATATTATTATTATTATTATTATTATTATTATTATTATTATTATTATTAATTACCACCTCTAGTTGCTGGAGGCGGTTTGGATGGGGGGTCCATCTGCCCAGCCCCACTTACACATCAATGTGCCTTCCTAAATGGCAGGCAGGAAGGAACTGCTACCAACAGCATGCATAGCTGTAATAGGCAGTGGAAACCACCTAAATAGGGTATTTGTGGGGCAGTGTTAGCCCAGGATCTACTGGATCCTGCACTGACCCTGCTGCTGTCACATGATGACAGCAGGCCTGATACAAGCCTCTTCCTTGCATCAGTAAGAGCTGGTGGAGCAAATGGTTATTTCTCCCAACTTCTGCCCCAGTTGGCATGAGTGCTGGGGCTGCTGAAATAGCAGTGACTACACTGCCTATCAAGCCTTGCAGTTGCCAGTCTGAGAGTCTGGTTGATCCCAAAGTCTGAAAATGGGACAAGTGACATGCACGTATGCATCTGCTTTATGCACAATTATATCAAAGGTCCATCTAGCACAGTACTTTCTATTTTGGGCAGTATCTCATTGTGGTTTTTGATTTTGCCCTCCCTTCTGAGATATGTTTTAAACGGAGAAAGCAGAGAATAAACCAGGGGCTTCATAGGAAAACACATTATCTACCACAGAGCAACAATGTCTTCTTCCTGTGGCAGACAGGACTACAGTGATACATTCTTGCAGCATGCAGTATTGTACAGTACATATTCAAGCAAGTGACTGACGTAACCACCAGTTTCTAAATATTTTGTGTGCAAAACCTAATTGGATTGTGCTTCTTAGTTGCTGAGAGTTTATCAGAACTTGAGACAAGCTGCCATCTGATGACACAAGTGTTTTATGTTTTGCATTTTTGTCAGCAACTATTTGTGTATGGAGTTGTAAAGATTTTTGTTTGTCAGCAGCTGGCAATCTATTGCCACTCAGCAGGCTAATCTTCTGCCTTTAGGTCTTCAGGGGCTCAGATGTCAAAATTTCCCACCACGCTAAAATTGGATTGGATCTCATATTTACCCTTTTCAAAAATCCACCAGGCTAGATAAAACATTAATCTGCATAATAATAATTTGTAATCTGTAGATAATCTCATTTATCAACTAGAGTATTTTCAAACTGTATGACATATGTGGAAATTATTCTGCTGAGTGCTTTTTGGAGGTAGCTGTTGCAAACCATTACATTCTGATGCATAAATGTGCAGTGGGCAAAACAACCCAGACCAGAAAAAAATATTTTGCACATCCCATTTGCTATGATAATGTGGATATGCAGATTATTTTTGGAACTAAATATTTACATATTGGGTTTTGCTTCCCTTCCTTGTATGCATTTGCTGCACCCATCAGCTTAAACAAATATGAGAGTTATATGTAATTGTCTCTTGTCCTGACTCCTGAGAGGTACGAAGATTTGTGTGCTTCTTCAGGTTTGGACCCTTGTTCTGATATTTAAGCTATGATTATTTGAAAAAAAGAAGAAGTCTGCCTTTTAGGAGCAGAAGTCCATACCCCTTAATGTACAGGTGCTTCAAAAAACAAAACAAACTTGTCTGAGCCTTTGAGAGAGTACAAATATTTTATAGATACCTAAATGGAATTGCTCTTTTTGGCTCTTATACATCATTAGATGGGACACGGGTGGTGCTGTGGGTTAAACCACAGAGCCTAGGGATTGCCTATCAGAAGGTCGGCGGTTTGAATCCCCGCGACGGGGTGAGCTCCCATTGCTCGGTCTCAGCTCCTGCCAACCTAGCAGTTTGAAAGCACGTCAAAGTAGATAAATACGTACCGCTCTGGCGGGAATGTAAATGGCATTTCCGTGCACTGCTCTGGTTCGACAGAAGCAGCTTAGTCATGCTGGCCACATGACCCAGAAGCTGTATGCCTGCTCCCTTGGCCCATAAAGCGAAATGAGCGCCACAACCCCAAAGTCGTCCGCGACTGGACCTAATGATCAGGGGTCCCTTTACCTATACATCATTGCACCTGTACGGTACATCCTACCTGACAGACTCTCTTGGATGTTAGGAGCACCAGAGGAGGTCCTCTAGGTAGCTCTACTGCCCTCAGAAGTTGGGGGGTGGGGTTGATGCAGTAGAGGGAATTCTCTGTGGTATCTCCTAAGCTGTAAAACTCTTAAGTGACTTCTTTCCCCCTCTCTGGTTTAGTGGTGAACAATTTTATTATGAAAATGAAATATATCATATAAGTGCCTCTAGGAAAATAACCTGAAAATTTTCAGAAAGATGTGGGTAGGGCTAGAGAGTTCAGGTCACCTTTAGGCCCTCTAAAGCAGACGAATGTTTACCATGGATCTCATCTCATAGAAAGCTGCTTTATAGAAGTATCTGATCAAACTGAGCTGAACATTATGAAGTCCTGCTTTCTTTAACTCAACCAATCTAATGTGGCAGCTCTGAGTGAAAACCCTTTATTTACTTAGCGCATCTATACTGTAATTTTTAGCCAAGGTAAGGCTATAAATAACACAGCATGGAATCATTTTGATTAATATAATTAAGTGGAAATGCTATTGTGAAAGAAGCTTGGTAAAGTTTATTCCTTGAAAAAATAAAAATAACTCTAGTGTCTGTATTCTGCTTAAGTGGAATGCTGTACTTTCACCCCTGCTACGTAGCATTTTAATGGGACTGAGTTTTTTTCTAAATACTTGAATATTTGTGCTTGGGCATTCCTTGTTGCCAGGATGCCACCACCACTCTTTGTGTACTTTATACCATAATGCTAATTGTTGATTCAATTTATTTATAGTTGCCATATTCATGTGTTAGAGGAGTCCTTCTTCCCCCTTGATTTACATGACTATAAAAACTACCCTGCAAGGTCTAAAAGATTTTAATAAGAAATGCAATTTTACTAAATTTCCACCATGGCTACCAGTGGCATTGTAAAAATGCATTAAAAGCATGACAGATATCTGTGAGTTGGCCATTAAAAGCAAACTCAAATATTCTTGCAAAACGTCTGATGAAGGATAATGTCTGATTAAACAGAATATTCAAATATAGTTATTAAGAATATTTTGTGAACAAGCCCTGAATGCCTCCAGGAGCCCACCCAGTAATTTCGATTCATTATCTTCAACTTAAAGGAAGTTTTCAGGCAACACTGTTTGGATAATAGCTTGGCATTACTACTGGTTGAAATTTCTAGCAATTTGTTAGGTGTTTTTGTATGACAGCTGTTTTGGTGTATTTATCTGTACATCATCCACTGCCTAGCACAATTATATGTAGATTAGAAGTCCTCCCTCCCTGCTGCTGATGAGATACTGGGGTAGAGGGTGCATGAGGAATATTTTGGATCTGCCTTCTCAGAAAAGCATGTTGCAAAAGATTGTATCAGAATATTTTATCTGGGCTGTACCATGTCAGACTGCTCTCACATTATTGAATCTTCCTCCAAAGCCCACCCCCACTCCGTCCATTATAAAATTAACTTGTCTGGGAGAAGGCTATGTTAGAACTCTTTCCTTTCACATCTAGTTTTTTTGAACATATGGATATATTTATTTTTGTTCATGGAAGAGCATTCATGTGAGTACCACCCCTTTCCCATATGACCTAGTATGAAAGCCCAGCATAGAATTTTTTTTACCAACCACAAGCCTGCAACCTATGTGGGTGTTATGTGGGGATTGCATCTAAAGCCAAAAGTGTGTATAGTCAAAACACATTGGGTTCAAATGGCAGGTGAGATTGCCAAAGTATTTTTTTTCTTGGATGGCCCCCTTTTAATTTTTTTGCCAAGTACATAAAGCTGAATCGGCACAAGTTAAATGTGTATAAGTTGTGGGCTTACTGTAGTTTGGAAAACTATAGGCCTCTTGCACAGGATGGTTGACAAGAATCTTCCTGAGAAAGTGACTCCCTGCTTTCCTCTGATGAGCCATGGCACAACCAAATGAATTTGTTATCTATGAGCTTCCTCAGATCTAACTTGATGCAGTCTTTTCTTGCTGACTAACGATCTAGAGTCTAGCCCTTTGTGTGTTACTCTCTGATGTATGTGTTTAAGGCCAACATTGTGTTTCTTTTTATTTGCAGGCCAACTTTTTAGTACTGCATCAAGTAAAAATCAAGGGCAGTTGATACAGTTTTCATAAATTAGTAGCTGAAATACATGGTTCATTTTGTGTGTGTTGCATTAAATAACCCCAGTGTCAGAATAAGTATTGATCAGGGCTTTCACCCCACTGGACTTTTCCAACATGCAATAATTAGAACAATTTCTTCACACATTCTCCTCTGTAGTGTAAACTTGCAAGGGGCCTTTGTTTTTAAATAGGAGAGCCCTTCACTGAATAAAAACTTAGTGTTTTTTGTCAACTTGCATTGACATTGCACATTCTGCCTGGATGGAATTTATTTTCCACTTCTGTCAAAATAAAAGCAATGGCCTGGAGTTAACAAACTCTGTGCTTGAACAGATCTGAAAAAATTCCAGTGCTACTTATCTCCCTGCCTGCATAGCCTGTGGCAAAATGTGCATCTAGTCTTCACAGTTCACTACATAGCATGATTGCAAAGCATACCTAATTGCTGTCTTTGGTTCCCTGTGTAGCATATGTGTGCTACCTTATTTCTCACTTCATGGTCCTTCTTGGTAGTGGCACCCCCACCCTACAAAACTTCCTGCCCAGGGAGGCATGTCTAGCTAGTTTTGCTCATTTTCTAAAGGGTGAGAAGAGATGGGCCTTTCAGAGTATTGGCATTGTAGGTTGGCCCTTGTGGTCTCTTCCTGCTTTCACTAATTTTATTAAATTTCTTCACCTCAAAGCACACAAACCTGTTCCAGTGCATGTGAGTTTAAGCAAAAACAAAACAAAAACCTGTATATATCATACATCTAAAATACACAGCAATTGAGAAGCAATATACATAAGACACATTCTGTAGTGACCATTGGCAAATAAATAATTTTTAAAAGATTTTAGAACTTGTCTTCTTCCTGTAAAAAGGCTGTGACTAATTTAAACTTCGTTTTTCTTGCAGTGAACACCTACCTCTTCATGATGCAAGCCCAAGGCATCATGATTCGTGAAAACATGAGAACAATAGGAGCTCAGGTTTATGAACAGGTGGTCCGCAGTGCCTATGCCAAGAGGAACAGCAGTGGGAATGACTCAGGTATGTTTACTAAACATTTCTCATAAGGTAAAAAAGACCATCTCAGGTAGGAGTGGGGAACTTCCCTTTGTCTGACCTTATCTCAAGAAGCATTGAACAACCTTTAGACACCTTACAAGCTTTACTCTGATTCGATTACGGGGTTGTTACTAATATATAACACACGTCACTTAACTAACACTGTTTCTACTATGACCTGAATAAAATGCCTATTCCCTATGTTTAATGAACTCGCATATGGTGCCAGTAGTTCAGCTGCGCATTATAGCTCTCTTCTCAGCTGGCATCTATTTAATACATTAGATCTGTCAGAGGTCTATTTTCAAATGTTTCGCCTAGGGTACACAGAATGTCCCAGGTTCAATCCCTGGCATCACCAGGCAGGGCTGGCAAAGATTATCTACCTGAAACCCCGGAGAGCTGCTGCCAGTCAATGTAGACAATACTGAGCAAGATGGACCAATAGTCTGGCCTAGTATAAGGCAGCTTCCTGTGTTTCTATGAAAAAGACCCAGAAGTGATTCTGCTGTTTATTCCATCTTCTGGATGGTTACCCAAGTCACTTAGTAGTCTTACCAGTAGCCCACTGCACAGTGATTTTGCCTGCTGATGACACAGTTGACACTCTTCTGTCTCAAATACATAGCCAAATAACATTTTTGATCACTGCTCATTGCTATATGAACAGTTCACACTGAGTGAGCTAAAGTGGACAGCTTATTAGCCTTGTTTGCACACCATATTAAGTTATAGTACAGAACAAACATGGTTTTATATGAACCAGCCTCATGCTTGTGTATGCTTCACAGTACTTCCCATGGTGCGCCTCCCTTGCTCCTGAAGTACCGCAGACAAAACAAGCCAGTCTAGCTGTGGGAACAAACTCAATAGTTTCTTTTCTGGACCTGGGCTCCATTTGTGGACCCTTAGAAGGATGCCTGTAGTCAGTTAAATAACAGTATCTCAACGAGTGCTCATTATCTACAAGAAGGTATAGCCTACCTTACCTTTAGGCCAAAAGCTCATTGGAGACCTGTTAGTTTGACTCATTCTGAAACCTAGGAAAAGCCATCTAGTTTCACTACATTCCCAGAACATTGAGCAAGTATGGGGAGAAGTAGGCTCATTGTTTCTGCACTAAATGATGATGATGATGCAAAAAGCAAAGCAGATATACAATCAGAAAATTTACCTTACATGTCTATTTGTTCAAAGTTCTGTTGTTGTTGTTGTTTAGTCGTTTAGTCGTGTCCGACTCTTCGTGACCCCATGGACCAGAGCACGCCAGGCACTTCTGTCCTCCACTGCCTCCCGCAGTTTGATCAAACTCATGCTGGTAGCTTCAAGAACACCATCCAACCATCTCATTCTCTGTCGTCCCCTTCTCCTTGTGCCCTCCATCTTTCCCAACATCAGGGTCTTTTCCAGTGAGTCTTCTCTTCTCATGAGGTGGCCAAAGTATTGGAGCCTCAGCTTCACGATCTGTCCTTCCAGTGAGCGCTCAGGGCTGATTTCCTTCAGAATGGAGAGGTTTGATCTTCTTGCAGTCCATGGGACTCTCAAGAGTCTCCTCCAGCACCATAATTCAAAAGCATCAATTCTTCGGCGATCAGCCTTCTTTATGGTCCAGCTCTCACTTCCATACATCACTACTGGGAAAACCATGGCTTTTACTATACGGACCTTTGTTGGCAAGGTGATGTCTCTGCTTTTTAAGATGTTGTCTAGGTTTGCCATCGCCTTTCTCCCAAGGAGCAGGCGTCTTTTAATTTCGTGACTGCTGTCACCATCTGCACTGATCATGGAGCCCAAGAAAGTAAAATCTCTCACTGCCTCCATTTCTTCCCCTTCTATTTGCCAGGAGGTGATGGGCCCAGTGGCCATGATCTTCGTTTTTTTGATGTTGAGTTTCAGACCATATGTTGAGTTTCAGACCATATTTTGCGCTCTCCTCTTTCACCCTCATTAAAAGGTTCTTTAATTCCTCTTCACTTTCTGCCATCAAGGTTGTGTCATCTGCATATCTGAGGTTGTTGATATTTCTTCCGGCAATCTTAATTCCGGCTTGGGATTCATCCAGCCCAGCCTTACGCATGATGAATTCTGCATATAAGTTAAATAAGCAGGGAGACAATATACAGCCTTGCCGTACTCCTTTCCCAATTTGGAACCAATCAGTTGTTCCATATCCAGTTCTAACTGTAGCTTCTTGTCCCACATAGAGATTTCTCAGGAGACAGATGAGGTGATCAGGCACTCCCATTTCTTTAAGGACTTGCCATAGTTTGCTGTGGTCAACACAGTCAAAGGCTTTTGCATAGTCAATGAAGCAGACGTAGATGTCTTTCTGGGCTGTTCAAATACTCTGAGCTGGAATTAGGTACTGCACTGGTCTTCTCATTGCTGTTAGTGTTATTTTGTTTAGTCGTTAAGTCGTGTCCGACTCTTCGTGACCCCATGGACCAGAGCATGCCAGGCACTCCTGTCTTCTGTTAGTGTTATATTGAACCCCAAACCATCAAGCATACATTCATAGAAATTGTCATCATTTTGGGCTGACGCACAACTCTTGAATCACAGTTGGTTGCAAAATCAACTTGGTCTCATTTGTTCAGTATTGTTTGGCAATAATAATGTCATTTTAATTTCCATTTAACTACCACACCCAAGAGGTGGAAACTACTGCAGAGTTTCTCTTTCTGGGAGGATAAATGAAGGAGGAGCTCTAAGATATGGATTTCCCTATGCATAGGGGAAGAAGGAACCTTTAATAACCTTATACATCTGTCACAGTTTTTTAGATTACACAACTAAGCCAGTCATCTTTGTAAATGCCAGTTGTCTCATTTTCCTAATGCTATTTTTAGATGGCTTGAGGAAGTTATGAAACCTGGCATGCAATCCAGGCAGTTGGTCCAAGGGTTCTTTGGTCCTAGGATGCACTATTGATGTTGTAATTTGGGAGGAACTGTCATTCAGCTACATTTGAATAATCCACATACCTTTCAGTAGTTTTCTCTTTTCACCTGTGGAGAAAAGACAAACAAGCTAAAACTTTGGTAGAATTGCAGTGTGAGTGGAGTGAAGGTTTATCTTATTTATGGAAAGATCATAAGAACCCTGCCAGATCAGGCCAAATACCTTGTCTAGTCTAGTATCATGTTCTCACAATGGCCAGTCAGATGTCAATGGGAAACCTGGAGGCAGAAACTGAATGCAACAGCTCTGTGCACAATCCCAGTAATTAAAGGAAGCTTCTGCTAGTACTACTACTATTGAACTCTCTAGCGTTTTTCAGTGTGTTAGCAGGGAACCCTGTGCTATACTAAAATAGCAACATTCATGAAAAGCATGACGAGTAGAACAAAGCAAGCAGAAATACAACATGTACTTGCCTGATTTTAATAGAAATTTGTTTATTTAAATATGGCAATGACTATAACAAATAGGCATGATAAGCTGGCTCATCCAGATGCTAATGGTGTCCTCTGGATTGTCATTGCTGATTTGCATGTAAGCTTCTGTTGTATTATGTTCCAATACAATAAGCTTTATGATTGCTGATCTTTATGGCATGAGTTGAAATGACGGAGGGGTAATTTTTAATGTTAGACTATAATTGCAATACCTTTTCTGTCTTAACTTTGCAGGCCCTACTGATTCACTTGATAGCTTGGGGCTAGTGAATTATTCCCTGAAAATGCAAAGAAGCACTTGTGACTTGACATTTCATTTTTTTTTAAAAATGCTCTGTGAATTGTTCAACTGACTGGGGGGGGGGAGGCATAACTTACAGCCCTTGGACAGAGATGGAGTTAGGGGGGAAAAACAAATAGATGGAGAAGATTAGGCAGAGAGGCACAAGGCTGCACCTGTGCTATTGTCCCCAGAAGAACCTTGGGACATATTCCTGTTAAACCAAGAATACCATAACTGTGCATAGAATTTGCACAGCTTAAGATTCAGCTGCAGCATCCTGTAAAGCATTTTTTTTGTTTGAGCTAGGTGTCTGTAAGTGTCTTAGTAGGTTCTTGTGGTTGAAGGGAACAAGGCAGTTGTAGGAGTCTGGTTTAGGGGAGCAAAGTCTACCTGACCAGATTATATTTGGGCAAAGGATAACAGCCAGAACAGTTATTACATAGTTGAATTTACTCTGTGCATCACATTTTTTCAAACTAATAATGAAAACTTATCTTTCAAGGCACTGAGGTTGTACAAAAAGAGAGATGCAGCATGACAAACCTTAGAATGAGTGGCTGGAATTTTTCAAATGTATTAGAGAACTGTATGGGTTCTCTGGGAAAACACTGTCAGCAGTGCCTTAGTTGCTTTATAGATTTGTAACCCATTAATAATTCCATAGTTTTATTGCTTAATATAGAATTAAATGCTAGGAACATGCTTATTTGTGTTGTATAGCACTTGATGGTGAAGCAGCGAAGTACTCTAAATCATGGGTAGGCAAACTAAGTCCCGGGGGCCGGATGTGGCCCAACTACCTTCTCAATCCAGCCTGCAGATGGTCCTGGAATCAGCGTGTTTTTACATGAGTAGAATGTGTCCTTTTATTTAAAATGCATCCCTGGGTTATTTGTGGGGCCTGTCTGGTGTTTTTACATGAGTAGAATGTGTGCTTTTATTTAAAATGCATCTCTGGGTTGTTTGTGGGGCATAGGAATTTGTTCATTCCCCCCCCCCAAAAAAAAATATAGTATGGCCCCCCACAAGGTCTGAGGGACAGTGGACTGGCCCCCTGCTGAAAAGGTTTGCTCACCCCTGCTCTAAATGTTGTGATTAGCAGCAGATATTGTTGATGAATAAAAGAGACTGCAAAGTTAATAGCCTAAATAGCACTCTTCTTTTCTCTCCTCCCACCTCCCAGATTATCCTCTTGATTTGAACCACAGTGAAACATTTCTGCAAACAACAACTTTTCTTCCCGAAGACTTTACATACTTTCCAAACCATACCTGCCCTGAAAGACTCCCTTCTATGAGTAAGTACCGAAGGACTTGCAGAACAATTTGCCTTACTTTCTCATCACTCCTTTCATTTCGTAGCCCCTCATCATCCTTATGGGCTTCAGAGCCAGTTGGATGAGTAAGTAGGAGGTACTCTTTATTTTCATGGTGTATTTGAAGTCTTCGTTGTTCTTCAAGAATTCTCAATTTTCTAGTAGTAATGAGTGCTTCACTGGTTGAGCGATTGAGAAGATTGTAACACTAATTCAGTCCAAAGATGAGATAGCATGTTCCATGTATTGCTGGTCTTAAAATACTCAGATTCAAACATGAACTCGGATAATTATGTTGAAAGACCAGGCTAGATACCACATTGAACATTTGCTGTGTGAGTCTCTTAAAAACTTTGAATGCAAGCTATTATTATTATTAATAATAATATTATTACCCTACCTTTTTCCCTAATGAGATTCAAGGTGGCTTACAGATAAAAACAAAATAAAAAAATTCCTTCCAGTAGCACCTTAAAGACCAACTAAGTTCTGAAGAAGTGTGCATGCACACGAAAGCTCATACCAAGAACTAACTTAGTTGGTCTTTAAGGTGCTACTGGAAGGAATTTTTTTATTTTGACTATGGCAGACCAACACGGCTACCTATCTACTACAGATAAAAACAAGTACAGCTAAAAACAGAAAAATATATCATTAAAATACAATTAAACAGAGATAGAATTTAAACTATATACATATATAAAATCTGTTTAAAACATATGAACAAGTCATGAGAGGGATAAGGATTGTAACTATGATAAGTGCAATTTTTTTTACAGCCTCCTATATTGTTACCCTAAACCTGATGAGACAGTCTATCTGCTTAACACTTTACAGTTGAATTCAATGAAGCTTGAATTCAAAGCATGGGTAGGGAAACTAAGGCCCGGGGGGGGGGGCGGATCTGGCCCAATCGCCTTCTAAATCTGGCCTGCAGACGGTCCAGAAATCAGCGTGTTTTTACATGTGTAGAATGTATCCTTTTATTTAAAATGCATCTCTGGGTTATCTGTGGGGCCTGCCTGGTGTTTTTACATGAGTAGAATGTGTGCTTTTATTTAAAATGGTTTTCTGGGTTATTTGTGGGGCATAGGAATTCGTTTATCCCCCCCCCCCAAAAAAATAGTCCGCCCCCCCAAGGTCTGAGGGACAGTGGACCGGCCCCCTGCTGAAAAGGTTTGCTGGCCCCTGATTCAAAGTGTTGAACTTCACCTGCATCATTCCTTTAATATGAGAAGTCAATGTTCTACAAAACATATTAAGCACACCTCAAAATCAATTATAATCCCATATATATATATAGAAATCAATTGCTTTTGTCATACTGGGAGTTATGAAAATGTAAGAATTGAATTGTGCAGCAATAGGATGAGGTAAAGAAATTCAAGAATTGTAAATGCATATTCTCAATCAGAGCTGTACTTGTTTTTTCTCATAACCTGCTTTTTAACTATGTACGCAGAGGGCCCTATTGATGTAAATATGAGTGAAATCAGTATGGAAGAGATCCACCAACTCTTCTCTCAAGACCCTGCTATCAAACTAGGAGGCCACTGGAAGCCTAAAGACTGTTTGCCTCGTTGGAAGGTAATCTAAAGACAGGGGAAGCTGAAGCTTATCTTTCCCAAACAATAGTATTATTATACCGTAAGGAAAATAATAGGCTTGCATAGCTAACTTACATCCAATTCCTGCAGAAAATGAAAAATACTTTCCCCTTTGTTTTTTAAAGAAACAAACTTCCAAAGTGCCTGCACAAAATCCCTCAGATGTATCTGCCCCCAGTTTGGGAGGCTTAATAGACTCTGGAGGGACTGTTGAGCTTGCACATTTAATCCACTTCTGTGAAAAGAAAAAAAGTTGTAGCCATTTCACATTCCCCATTATAGTAACTGGGGATGGGGAAAAGAGCCTCCTTTTTAACACATCTAATTTAGTCCTGAAGAAGAAATCAGTTTAGAAAGGACTGCTTTCCACAGCTATAGATATTCTGGTGGGTACACACCCATACAAACTTTCTCTTCCTCAGGCTATATGAATTGCACAGTCTAGCCTGGTCTATGTTGTTAAGTGTGTACCTGTGGCAGCTGAAGCTTTCTGTTGTTGTATAAAAGAATTAAATAGGTTCAGACCATTCTGCTCCCTAACATGGAGCTGTCTGGTCATGTCTTTAATATTCTGAAATCCCTGTTTGTAACTCTTGAGTACAGTCATACCTCGGGTTGAATGCGCTTCAGGTTGAATGCATTCAAGTTGCGCTCCGCGGCAACCCGGAAGTAACGGAGCGTGTTACTTCCGGGTTTCGCCGCATACGCAGACGCTCAAAATGACGTCATGCGCAGAAGCGGCAAAAAGCAACACACGCGTGCGCAGACATGCTATCATTAGTTACGTTTGCTTCTGGATGTGAACGGGGCTCCAGAACGGATCCCATTCATCATCATCATCATCAATCTTTATTACGGTCCAGAGACCCAACAAAACATTACAAATTAGTATAGAGTTCATACAGTCTACTTCCAGGTTAATCAAGCACTTTGTTTGGAATATAGGGCTCGTTTGTTCTTGCAACCACCGATAAAAACTTTGCCACTGCCAACGCTCTATCTTTTGTCCGGTCTTCCAGTAGGAACCTGACATAGTGAGCCTCTGACCTTCCCGGGAAAGGCACCAGCAAGGGTAGTATCAGTTCAGCCCTGGCCCGCTCATACTTCGCACAATGTAACAAAATATGATCTATGGAATCAATGTCTTGAGCACACAAGCAAAGTCTGTCCTGGTAGGGAACTCCTCTCAACCTACCATCTAGCACTGCAGAGGGGAAGACATTCAGTCTGGCTTTGGTGAAAAGCCTTCGATAGTTAGGTACTGTTAGGTTTTTGATGTAAGATGTTAACTCAAAGACATACCCATATTGAACTCCTGCTGCCAGCGGACTACAGACTGCGTGTGACAGAGATCGCAAGTCACTGTGTGCATTGTCCCATTCGTATCCAGAGGTACCACTGTACATAACAAAAGTTTGCATTGGAGCAGGCTTTAAAACGCTAGAAGGATTATGAAATCCTGGTTCCAATTCTCAAGGGATGAGGATAGTTTAGCCAGTTGCCCATTCTTGAAGATTTTATTATTGAAGATTGTATCCATTTGATTTACATGTCCTTGGTGTTTTGTGCTGGTAGCCTGTGAACTGATAAAGTTTAGGTTGCTTCCAAGATCTAGAAAGAACTAATGGTCATTTTTTTTGTCTCTAGGTGGCAATCCTTATCCCATTCCGTAACCGTTATGAGCATCTGCCAGTCCTGTTTAGACACCTTATTCCAATGCTGCAACACCAACGTTTACAGTTTGCATTTTATGTTATTGAGCAAGTAAGTTAGTTTGTGTGTATTGTTGCCCCCAATCCAATTTCTCTTCAGAAGAACATACATTGAAATAAGATGACCTGGTAATGGTTTTCTTTCCGAAATACGCGTTGAGAGAAAGACAGTAAACTGTGCTTTCCATAGGGCTCTTGCATACTGTATTAAATCCCTAAAATGTGCCCAGAATGTGCCTGCAGTTAGTGATGCCAAAATGCATGCCATGTTAGCTTTCCCAGTGTGGTAGTGAATGTCCTCTTTCTGTGATCAGCAGTTGGGACCCAAATACTACTTCACTTTACCCTGTAATCAATCCAGCAGGTTTTTATGAAACCTCTCCAAACATTTACCATTAAACTTAAATTATTTTCTGGTGTCACACTTTGCTCTGAAAGCTGATGTAATCATCCCATAAGTTCTTTTTAGCTGATATTGCTGATTTTGGCCTTGGTTTTGAAATGAACTTTTCATATTAAATTGCTGTGCAGCATTGAAATGCTCCTATAACTATACTCTCTGCAAGTAACCGAGATACCATATCATAACTATTTTTTATTTGCCATGCTGCCCTTAAAGGTGCATGTGAACTCCTCAGGGCTTGGCACTAGTAGTTCATAGCCTATGCAACTGAAAAAGGCAAGTGTGATAAATTTCCCTATGTTTATGTAGCAAGCAGAATTTTTGGGGGAGGCAAGAAAAGGAAGAAAATTGTCGAAGTAATTGTCAAGCTGAAGTAAATTGCAGTTACTCTAGTTGTTCATCCAATCTGGGCGGTAATTAACTGTTAGAAAGTCAGTATATATATCTGTAGTGTATTTATGAGACATGTAGAGCTTCTAGCCCCCAGGCTGCGGAAAATGACCAGGCCACAAATCCAAACTGGCCAGTCTGTGTAGTATTGGGCAAATGGGATCTAGAAGAAACCTAACCTGTTCAAGCAGTGTTGCAAGTTAATTCCAAAAGCCCTTACATCTTTTGTATACCTTCTAAATATGTTTCTGCCTTGATTTAGATTGTATTTTTCTTCAGGTCTTTCCTGAAATTAGTTCTAAGCAGGTATTCTATGAAAAAGAGAGACAGTTACTTATCCCTAGCTACTCATTGTGTTTTTCTAACAACATTTTCTGTCAGCCTGAGCCACATGGTTGATTTATTTAGCTCAACATTGTCCTAGTGTGCAGCAGATTTCCAGGATCTCAGTCAGAAGTATTTACCTAGTCCCTGAATTTCTGTTGACTGGAGATGATTGGGATTGAACCTGAAACCTTGTAAAGCATGAACTCTGCCAATTAGCTGTAGTCCTCACATTGGCAATTAATGAGATATAGCTGAGTGGTACAACATAGGATTTGCATCCCTAAAGTTCCTGGTAGGGATGGACACATCAGGTTTTTTCCCAGTCAATGTCGATTTCACACATGTACATGTAGAAGTTTGTTCAGTTTTTGCATTATCTGTGATTTAAAAAAGAAAAGAAAAATATGTATTTAAAATTGTATTAAATACATAAATATGTATTCTTTTGCAATATATTAAAATATATTTATCTCAATATACACATTTCTAATTTTATCCCAAAACACCCACCTTTTTTTTTACATGTTTCATTTTTATTTTATTTTTGAGCTGAAAACTGTTGCAAAATTTTGAGAAGTGCAAAATCTGCATTCTGATCCATGCGTTATACTAAGTGATATGAATCAGGTCAGCACTTAAATGAGAACCAGAATTCTCCATCTCTAGTGTTGTAAACAAATGAATGAACACATGCAATTAATTTGTTGGGATTCTCTCTCAGGTTGGTAACCAACCCTTTAACCGCGCCATGCTTTTCAATGTTGGCTTTCGGGAAGCAATGAAGGACTTGGACTGGGATTGTTTAATCTTCCATGATGTGGACCATATACCTGAAAATGACCGTAACTATTATGGATGTGGGCAGATGCCAAGACACTTTGCAGCAAAGCTGGATAAATATATGTATCTGTAAGTAACTACAATCACGTGCTTTACTTTTCAAGTTAAAATGGTTTAAAGTAAGCAGAGGCAGACACTTCTGTGTCAGTTTGCATCCTAGAAAAGTGCTATTTATGACAGGCAATGAAAAGGAAGCCAAATTTGTTCTTACCTGTATTAAGTTCTGTTCATAGTAACCTTGACTGAAACTTCTTTTTATACAGCCTCCCTTACAATGAGTTCTTTGGAGGAGTGAGTGGCTTAACAGTGGAACAGTTTAAAAAAATCAATGGCTTTCCAAATGCCTTCTGGGGCTGGGGCGGAGAAGATGATGACCTTTGGAACAGGTAAATTGCATGCAAAATAGGTGGGAGGGGGTGCATTACATGCAAGTTCTAATTGTGTTATGACTCCCCCATAGGCTATCCAATTCCCAGTGTGCCAGATAAATAACGAGAATTATGATATAAAATATTGTGGCATGGGGGGTAGGGCTTTGGAATGTTTGAGGATTGGTGACACTTCTTCTGGGACACACACCTATCTTGGCAGTATAAGCTGCCCATAGGCATTGCCCATTTCCCTTCTGTGTAATTGGCCATGTGCCTGTGACTTCCAGTCTTTCAGAGTAACATTTAGACAACTCCCACCCCCCTCTGCATGACTTTTAAGGAAGATCTTCCAGGATCTATAACATTTTTATGTCCTGTGGGATGGGTTTTCTTTACTTAGCAGTTCTGGATGGGGTGGTGGATTGCTCTGTCTCAGGGTCGAATGCTTGCTTCTCTCCCCCGCCCCCCAATTGCCCATTGTATTTCCTAACTAAAGTATGATGTTCAGTTAAGCGTTTGACCTACACATGGTATAAATATGATCATTTTGGTTACATAAGATTGTCAGGAGCACTAGCTTACAAACCATATACTACACTTGATCTTAGCCAAAAGGCTGAGAAGCGGATGTGAGGGCGATCTGGCAGCGACATCTGTCACCCCATTGATCGCCAGGGTTGATTCGGCTGATCTGGCTGGCTAGGTGGGTGTCCCCTTCCTTCCTCACCGCTCCATGTGCGTCCCTCCCGAAGCTGCACGCTCAGTGGAAGAGGACGACCATCCCAGATAGAAGGAGTGTACCGTTCTTCAGTCAAGGGTATACGATAGCTGCGCTCCGCTGCTAGAACCTCCAAACCATATTGTGGGGGTTATTGCTCAGATAGTGCAGTCCTGGCAAATGTTGAAGTAAAAAATGCTAAAAAGTTTTTTTCTTTCCTCTTTCCTCTCCAGAGTGCACTATGCAGGCTACTTGGTGACTCGGCCAGAAGGAGATACAGGGAAATACAAGTCTATTCCTCATCATCACAGAGGAGAAGTGCAGTTCTTAGGAAGGCAAGTCAAATTTTATCAGAGAATTACACATGAGAGTACAGATTTCCTAGCACTTCAGGCATGTGTCTGTTGCTAACCTGTCTGATCTCAAACACTAAAACTCTGTCTCCTTAAAAACTAAGGGTGGAGACGTGACTTAAAAGCTTCTAGTGTGATACTTTAAACCATATATGGGGTGTTGTTGCTTACATTCTTCAACATCATTCTCCAGCATCATAGTTAAGCTTGGTATAATCACACTTCTTCAGAAATGTATGTGGATCTGAAGCTTCGTTGTCTGGTGTTACAGATTATATTGGCTTGCACCTCTGTGATTCCTTAGCATTTTAATCTATGCTTAACCATCCTGAGAGATGCAGATGATTTTAGCATAAAGCATAAAGCTGACGTGATATGTCTATCACAGAAATATATGTAGTGGTACAAGAACTTTCGTTGTGCTGGATCAAACCTACCAACCCAGACATTCATATACAATTTCCTTGTGTCTCAATTCCAGAAATCACATTGGTTGCCCAATTAATGTAAATAGAATAAAAATACCTTGCTCAGCCCTTGCCTAAACAGGCCCAATATTTCAATTGGATTACCAAGAGTGAAGATTCTGGATTCTTGTGCAGTGCTCAGCCAGCCCTGTAACATCACCAGAAACGTCAGTATGCCAGCTACAATAAAATTAATTTCAGCTGTGCATGTATAAAATGCAACTTCTGATCATGGACAATCCACGTGATTTTTTCCCCACGCCTCACTGAAATATAGCTATGCCATTATTTTGCTATACATATTCATTGCATGGGACTTGGGCAGAAGAAGCTGACCCAGACTAATTTATATTGAAGGCTAATAGCTCAATGGAGCATCTGATTTGCATGTAGACGTATAATTTTCAATCTCCAGCATCTCCATGTAGGTCAGGGAGACACCCATTGTCTGAAACCCTGGAGAGCTGCTGCCAGTTGGTATAGACAGTATTAAGCTAGATGGACCAATGGTCCAATTCTGTACAAGGCAGCTTCATGGGTACAATCAGGGGCATACCCAGCAGCCATTAAAATACTTGAGAGAGGCTTATATGGTTTTCTCTGCCTTAGCTTGCCACAAATGAGGATTTACTAATGCTTGCACTTGTGAAATATGTTTCTCCTATTTTATTCTAAAACATGCTTCTGCTACTTTATTCTGAACCATGACATTCAGAACTCTAAAAGCGATCCAAGCACTTAAATGTAAATAACTTGATGAGTTCAGTATTCTCCACTTGAATGAGGCTTTCCCCACTACTTTCCCCCAAACAGGCAGCTAGATATTTTGTACATTTGCTTTAAGAAAAAGACGCTGAGGATGAGTTGGCAACTTTGCCAGTAGTGGCTATTCTTGCAGGATAATGCCAATTGCTATTAAATAACAGAAATTGTGATAAAGAAGTAAACAGGAAATTTCTAAGTGTTACACAGTTTGTGTGTGTGTGTGTGTGTGTGTGTGTGTGTGTAATTTATTTATTTGAATAATAAATGCCAGTTTCCTAACAAAAATTACAATAAAAACACAATTCAAGGTAAAAACTTCAAGTTCCAAAATAGGAATGACATCTGCCAGACCATTGGCAAGGAGTTCCAAAGGGCAGGGCCTGCCACACTAAAGGCTCAGTCCCTGGTGAAGGCTGGCTGGACGTAAGGACGATGGGGGACAACCAAATGTGTCCTAACAGAAGATCTCTGTGATAGAGATGGAGTGTAAGGGATCGGGAAGTCCTTAAGCTACAGGCAACTTCCCATTGGTGTGCGATTGACACATGTACAACCACTGACACACCCGGCATTTTTGGCAGGGGAGGGGGGGCTTACATCTTGCAGAAACATGTGGTTCCTGAGTAAATGGGCAGTTGCCTGTACTTGGGGCCTAAGTTTTTTTTGTTTTGTTTTTTTAATGGCTATGTGAATTAACACAAGAATCTTGACCTGGTAGCAAATAGGCAACTAGTACAGTTCTTTCAGCAAATGAGTGGCATGTTGTTGGTAACCTGCTCCTGTATGTAGGCGTGTCCATTGCATTCTGCACTTCTTGCAGGTTCCAGACCAGATAAAAGGGCAGCCCTGCATAAAGCACACACACATATTGTATGTGTATTGCAGCATGGTCTCTAAATTAACTGCACACTCAAGCATAGAATGAGTCTGCAGTGCATGTTCTGGGCTGTTTTCCAATCTCTCCTTTGCCTTGATGAGCCATTTGATGCATTATTTCACTTAACTTCCCAGCTTTCATTCTGCTGCTGCAGCTGGCAGGCAGAGATTGTTTGTAACATTTAAAATCAGAGTAGCCATGAATTAAACCTCCTACAGGTATTGTCCCTCAACTTAGCAGCCTTTCCTCTCTAACTCCAAATATATGGGACAGAGTGTCACTGAAGTTCAGTTGGATCAGTCCAGAAGCCTATCTAGTTCAAGTTCCTGTTTCTCACCATGATGCCTATAGGAAGCCCATTGGAGAGTGGCCCCTCTGCACATGATTTCAGAGCTAAGCCCTGGCCTTGAAAATAGCCCCAGGCTATATTAAACTCTCATGAGGATTTGCCCCAATTAACAAATCTGCAACGTGGTTCAAAGAGGTGTTTGGAGGAGCGCAGCCAAATCATTCAATCACAAGTCCTAGGTAGGGGTGGTCAACATTCTTTCATCTGATTGCTTAACAACAGCGATGAAGTATTTTTACTGTCTTTAGCAATAGTGCTGCCTGCTGAGGTCAAAGCCTTAGAGATGTAACTCTGCACTGTTTTATAACTTTCTTTAGGTATGTCAGATTTACTTACTTTTTCTAAATGAAAGCTAAGACCATAGGGCTCTGGGCCTGGTATTTGTGGCAGCCCTGTACACAATATAGAAAAATGGAAAGCAGTCTTGCAGTTGTGCAGAATAGATTTTTTTAGGAGGTTAGGCTTGAAAATAAATTATGTTGCATTTCATGCCACAATATGTCTGATGCCATTCTAATTGCAAATTAAAAATATTTCTCAGTGTGCTTTTTGAAATCCCAGTCTCCATTCATTACTTTCTGAATGGTTTTAATATGTTTAGGGACAGAAGTCTATCATACTAAGCATCCTGTTAGTAGAAATACACTAATTTCTCTCTTCAATTTTGAATATTTACCTTAACGTCTTCCAACTTTTTATTCCAATAGGTATGCACTGCTGAGGAAGTCCAAAGAGAGGCAAGAATTAGATGGCCTCAATAACTTGAACTACTTTCCAAATGTTACATATGACGCCTTGTATAAAAACATAACTGTCAACCTGACGCCAGAGCTGGCTCTGGTGAATGAATACTGAGAAGATGAAAAGAAGAAAACATATTATTTTGTAGGTATCTCTTGGACAAGAAAAATCTTGTGTCTAATGAAGGATCACAGTAATTTTGAAGAATAATACTCCACGCACACAGATCGTCAGTTTATAAACTCACTCAAGACTGTGCAGCGAGCTTGGACTTCACTTGCTTTTTGATTTCTCTTTTTAAAGAACAGTGATGTGACCTGCTGCTTTTGTTCCAGCATTCCATCTCCTTAATCTTCAATACCAAACTGTGACTGAATGTGCTTTCCTGTTCATCAAACCAGTTTGGCTAAAAAGGACGCCATTGGCTTCTTGACTTTGGGTGCCAGAAGCTTATCTGGAGGCAATGACCCTAATGGGAGATGAACTGCTACTTAACAATGATATCATTCTTCTACATTTGTGTTTCTATTGGTTTTTTTTTAACTGAACTGCTTGAAGACTATATACTGTATATAAATATATATACATACACACACAACAGAATCACTTCTTAAAGAAGTGCAGGTGTAAATAAGCTTGTAGAAATTGCTTTTTTATATAACTATTTTATGATCCCGAACTGAAGCTGAAGGTTTACAACATAAGATAATTTATGTAAGCCCCCACCTGCGCAAACACTTCAGAACATCAGATGACATTCATGTGAGCAATTTTCTTCAGAGCTTCTTACCTGTCTGTTTGCAGGTTTGGGACTCTGCTAGTAGGTTATGAAGCTTAACAAATGGAAGCCATAGCAGTGCTTATTTGGGGGGTGGAATCTGACTTTGGAAATAGGGATTCCATTCATTAATGAACAAAGACCAGTCTCGTGCATTTTGTGGTTGGATAGCCTTTCAAAATTTTATGCTGATTGATCACATTCTGCCATATATCTCATAGTGGAAGCTAAACACAGGAAGAAATGCTTCTAAATCAGCTTCACCTTTGCAAGGGACAGGTTCTCCAAAAAGTTGTAGGTCGTCACTCACCCCTCATATCCACACATTTTTGGTTCAGACTAAGTTTGCAAAGTCTACAGTGATTCCTGTAATTGAACTTTGGGCGTGGGGAAGTTATAGTATTTTGATATATTTATTGTGTAAATGAAACTGTACACTGAACTAATCTAGGTTAAAATTGTAGGTTAGAACTCTTGGTTATTACAGTTAACTGAGAAGGTGTTGCACAAGTACAAATACTGGGATAAATATATCCAGACTCCAAATCATAATTAAAAGAATGAAGGGCATTGAGATTAGTTCAGGGGGGCAGAATGTGAGTCTCTGTGACACAAGTGCTTGGTTCAT
This sequence comes from Podarcis vaucheri, assembly GCF_965113315.1. NCBI lineage: Eukaryota > Metazoa > Chordata > Lepidosauria > Squamata > Lacertidae > Podarcis > Podarcis vaucheri. The sequence continues at coordinate 87,407,697 of NC_138764.1, read as the reverse complement.
ATCCTCCATTCAGTTTCACAGATCTGGTTTTTGTTTAAATGGGCATCTTAGATTTGTGCCTTTTTTGTTTCATTTTTCAAAAACTAATCCACCTGTTCATACTGTATGTACAAACTTTTTTTTTTTACTAGAGCTTATAGCCCTGGTAAATGTCTTCTTGGATTGCTCTAATATATATTTATAGACGCAGATTGTGAGTACTTAACCTGAGAAGTACTTTAATTTCTTTTATTGCATTGTTGCCTTCACTTTGTTTAACTTGCATAGTTTACACTTAGTTTCTTTGGTTCGGTGGATGTATGATCCCCATATACATTTGTTGTGGGTGTGACTGACCAAGCCTATTTTCTTACGTCTCAAAAGAGTTATGAAAGTGTGTGTGTGTGTGTGTGTGTGTGTGCGCTCGCACGTGTGTTTGTGTCTGTCTTATCAGCCCATATGAAAGGCAGCAAGTCTGCTCTTGAGAATGCTGGTAAGTGTGCTTTAAAATATTTCATAAGGGGAACCCTTCATGGCTGCTGCAGAGGTAAGGATTTGCGTGTCTTTTTATTTTTTTATGGCACATATAGCAATAAAGACTTCTAAATTTTGACTTTTTTCAGATGTGGATAAGACACATACCCTTTTCTTGCTTGTCTTTTTTTTTTAATCTAGAAAACTGATAGAAAACAACATCTTTATTTAATGGTGCTTCAGTTGAGGAATGTATTTTCAAATTGTCTGAATTCACCATCACATCTACATACACCCGAATAGATATTGGTCTGTGTGGCATTTCAAATCCTCAAGCTTTTGAGTAGATTGCCACCTCTCTAGAACCCCTATTCTTGAACAAGAAAAGGAATTACCTCTGCTCAGAAAGGCATTAAAGATTAGCATGAAAGGGTCAGTTTTACTCCTTAATCAATGGCTTTTGGTTTATTTTGTTCTTTCCAATCAAGTTGTTTTATTTTCCTCTTTTAAAATGTGGAATATCTTTGAAATGTGCACTGTTATTCTTATCAGCTAAGTCAAATACTATATAGTAAATGTAATTGTTGAAAACATAAATGTCAAGCGCATGTGATGTTATAGTGTAAAAGAAAATCATTTTAAAAACTGTACATACTTTGGCAGCTGAAATTTCAACAAGGCCAGTGCTCCCCATCTCCATCAGCACGGTTGGCTAACACTGCTGGGGGCAGAACACTATGATAAAAATGCGTGTTGTTATTATTTTTTGTATGAGCCATGTGGGTCTTTATTTGCTAAAACATTTGTTTTAAAGCCACTACATTTTGTAAAAACAAAAAACAGCTCCTCTTCTTGAAAGAGTTTACCAGCTGAGCAACCACCATGCATTTCCAAACACCTGCTCGGAAAAGGTAGCATTGAACAACATGTAGCTTCCTTCCATCCTATTGTTTGAGCTTGCTCTTATGTTTTCTATGAGGTGCCAGGGGTACATTTTTGCACTGAAATCTATAGTGTTTTAAAACACACACAATTTTCAGCAAAGCAATCCTTTGTGTCATTACATTTATTTACCCATGTGTTTGTACATTTTTGTATGTTAATTTATGAATGATTTTTTCAGTAAAAAGAATACATATTCAAGAACCAAGAGACTATTGATGTCACATTATTTATGAAAACAATGTTTAATCTGCAGGTTCTATGTAGCACAAACCACAGACAAGCCTTAAATGTACAGTTTAGTTGAAACAACTTGCCAGATAGCTATTTTTTAAAAGTCAACTTTTTTCAGTCTTCTCCACCCCCACCCCCGCATTCCATTCCATGAGATAGTATCTGAACTTTGAACATTATAATCACTGAAGACGGTCAACCTGTTTCTGTTAGAAAGAACATGTGCACACTCTCACTGTCCCTTATTGTTCAGAGAAGTGGCCTGGGTAATTTTCTCCAGGATCGCGAGCCAGGTGTTCTTTGTTCTTATAATTCCAGAATCTCTTTTGGGAAATACATGATTCTTCTGTGGGTTACTTAACAAAGTGCTGTCTTAAATTCATGATACGGTGACTTTCAGACCATCAAAACTAACCTTAACATTTGCCCATGTCAAATACAGTAACATGAGCTACTATCTCCAAAGCTTTTTAAAATTGTTAGCAGTAAATCACAATGTTACAGAAACCTCCGATACAATCGTTTCATTAAACCCGGACCAATCTCTTACAGAGGCTGAGCTGCTTTTCAGTCTTCATGGAATTAAGCTAATGCACATGCTACATTTCATTGTGACATCTCAGTGTTCAAGAGAGACTTCATTGCGATGCAGCTTGCATCTTTTCCAGGCCCCTTGAAAATGGATGTAGAGAGAAACTAATGTTGAACCTGGAATGTAGCATTGTCCTGAAAACACACACCAGCTTTTGCTCAGGAGGAGATTTTTCCTATCAAACTGCTAAAGCCTCCCTTTGCTCAAGTCCTTTTGGCACATGGCAAAAATAAAGTACTGAACTATAAGATGTTTTCTCAAAATTATTTACCGCTTGATCATGGCAGTAGAAGGGATATTTCCATCTCTAAACTAGCAATCTAAAATTACCTCTGTATTTGATATCTGTTGTGAAAATTATAGGGCACCTTGAAATTGGCCAAAGCCTGAAACACAAATCAGAAATGTGGTTATTCACGTAGAAGCTCTAGTTCAGTCCTCAGAAATGATAAAGGAGTCAAGGGAACAGGCTAGATGCTGTTTAATGCTCAGGAGTTTAACTAATCAGATTATCCTGTGATACGGGTATAATTAGGCTCTAGTAACTTGCAGAGGAAGTGCCTGTTTCTATCACATCCTTTTTCTTTAGCTGGTGATACTCAAATGTTTTGTAGCAATCATATTCCTTGAAAAGGAATAGCCTTTTGAGTCTGGCCAGTACTTAAACAGAGGCTATGACTTTATTAGAGCAATATTAGCTCTATCCAATTATATACCTGCATCAGCAAAAGGGAGGTCTCATAACCTCCCCAATGTGATTAGCAACAAAAATCTGGGAGTTAGAAAAATAAAGTTTGTTTGTAAGCTAATGAATGAATGCCTTCTTAAACGCTTTGTGGTTTCTTATCACTGGCAATGTGGCAACATTATGACAAAATAAGAGAGGCCTAGATAAATACTTGGCAGCTTCTCTTCTTCAAAGCATGGTGATCCGCTGCTTATATTCTCTAGTTTCTTGAGTCTGATAAAGGTTATATATTTTTGTTGCTGGATGGATTTTAGAGATGCTTAATAGTTGCCTGATCTCCCTGTAGAAGCGCCAGCCTAGCTGAATGGGGGGACAGTTCAGTTTTTCCATAGGTGGAAGGTCTTCCACACCTTTCTCTTTCTGCACTGGGGTCCCTTGGGAATCTGCCCTTCACATTCTACACATGGTCCCTCGGTGAGTTCACCAAATCCCCTGACTTTCAGTATTGCCTATGCACAGATGACACTTGGTAGTCTTCATGCCTCACACCCCGAATGAGAGGAATCCCATCCTCAGCCAGCCCTGCATCTTCAGATGCCCTCCCTGATGCCTCTGTTTGGCTGCATTGCCATCATCTCAAACTTGGCATGCCCATAACCAAGCTTCTCATTATTCCATCCATGCCTTTGAACAAGCACACAGACTTGGCTTTAATATTGGACGCTGTACTTTTGTTCTTGATTTTCAGTAATGTATTTTTCAAATATTCTGAAGGAAGAAACAACACTTTTCTGTCCCTTTGGCAAAAACTCTGGTCCGTGACATAGACTGCTGCTGCGGCCTTGCTCTCTTTGTTTTTTCCATTATTTCTCTTTCATAGAATCATAGAATCATAGAATCATAGAGTTGGAAGAGACCACAAGGGCCATCGAGTCCAACCCCCTGCCAAGCAGGAAACACCATCAGAGCACTCCTGACATATGGTTGTCAAGCCTCTGCTTAAAGACCTCTAAAGAAGGAGACTCCACCACACTCCTTGGCAGCAAATTCCACTGTCGAACAGCTCTTACTGTCAGGAAGTTCTTCCTAATGTTTAGGTGGAATCTTCTTTCTTGTAGTTTGGATCCATTGCTCCGTGTCCGCTTCTCTGGAGCAGCAGAAAACAACCTTTCTCCCTCCTCTATGTGACATCCTTTTATATATTTGAACATGGCTATCATATCACCCCTTAACCTCCTCTTCTGCAGGCTAAACATGCCCAGCTCCCTTAGCCGTTCCTCATAAGGCATCGTTTCCAGGCCTTTGACCATTTTGGTTGCCCTCCTCTGGACACGTTCCAGTTTGTCAGTGTCCCTCTTGAATTGTGGTGCCCAGAACTGGACACAGTACTCCAGGTGTGGTCTGACCAGAGCAGAATACAGTGGCACTATTACTTCCCTTGATCTAGATGCTATACTCCTATTGATGCAGCCCAGAATTGCATTGCCTTTTTTAGCTGCCGCGTCACACTGTTGGCTCATGTCAAGTTTGTGGTCAACCAAGACTCCTAGATCCTTTTCACATGTACTACTCTCAAGCCAGGTGTCACCCATCTTGTATTTGTGCCTCTCATTTTTTTTGCCCAAGTGCAATACTTTACATTTCTCCCTGTTAAAATTCATCTTGTTTGTTTTTGCCCAGTTCTCTAATCTGTCAAGGTCGTTTTGAAGTGTGATCCTGTCCTCTGGGGTGTTAGCCACCCCTCCCAGTTTGGTGTCATCTGCAAATTTGATCAGGATGCCCTTGAGTCCATCATCCAAGTCGTTGATAAAGATGTTGAATAAGACCGGGCCCAAGACAGAACCCTGTGGCACCCCACTAGTCACTCTTTGGAACCCAGAATTTTATCTGGCATTCTGCCTGCAGCCCAACCAACCCATCTACATTTCATCTCTGATAATATGGTGGATCTCTTAAATTCTGACTTTGGTTTCCTATCAGCTCCTGGTTCTAGGCACAAACTCCTTGTGGTTATCTTCAAAGCTCCCTCCCTGGGACTTGCCCCCTTTTCTCTTTGCTCTTATATTTCAATATATCCCTATCCATGAATGTTCTTCCTCCAGCTTATTGGAGGGTTTCCTGCTCTCAAGACTTTCTGCCTTGCTGGCCTTTATTTCCAAGTATTTCCAAAACACCTGTGTGATGGCACCTCTCCTACTTTTGGTGCCCTCCAGATGTTGGGACTGGCCAGTGGTTAGGAATGGTGGGAACTATAGGGCCTTATAGGACATAGTAGGTCCATAACCTACTATAACTTAGTCTGCAACATGTAGACCTAAGTGTGTGTAAGTGAAGCAATGGCATATTTTCTGTTTACCCTTCTCTTAATTTCCCCTGTATTCCATTTTAGATTGTAAGCTCCTTGGAGCAGGCTTCTGTCATGCCGTGTTCAATGCCATGCATCCTGATATATTTGATCTTGGTTAGGCACGATGGGCTGCTGGTTTGTTGTTGCTGCTGTTCCATATAATAACAGGTGTAGGAGTTTAAGCTGCTGCTCGTGGGTTGTGGTTCAAAATGGCATTAATGCAGGAAGTTATTGATATATATGAACAAGTGGCCAAAACTGGTTTGGTTAACTAGTAAGTTAGTGAATACAAGCAGCTGCACCCTCTTCCTCCACCTGTTGTGAAACAATCTGGATTACTCAGGATAGAACTATGTTTGCTAGGACCAGCCTAGCCTTTTCCTACTGGATCATTTCTGCAGTGGGGTGGATAAAATACTGGCTAAGGTGGCTCTTTTGCCTTTAACAACTATATAGCAGAAGTAACTTTTAAGATGTGCAGTGTGTCCCGGCAGGGCATTTAATTATTTAATTCCACCACTCCAGCTTTTGAAAGCACAAGTGGTTCTTCTGCAAAGGTACCTGGGCTTAGAGAAATTAAGCTTTGGAAACCAGCATTCCAGATGAACTGCTGCACTATTTGTTTTCAAACTATTCCTGCAAACCACAGGGTTCCTTCAAAGGGTGAGGAGTTTCTCAGTGGAAGACTGGCTTGGCATATGCTCCAGTATCTTGCTATAGTAAAGAGTTCTGTGGTAAAAAAATCATTTTCAATATATTCCCCATTGTTGGGAGCCACTAAAGGTAAAGGTAAAGGTACCCCTGCCTGAACGGGCCAGTCTTGACAGACTCTGGGGTTTGTGCGCCCATCTCACATCTATAGGCCGGGGGCCAGCGCTGTCCGAAGACACTTCCGGGTCATGTGGCCAGCGTGACAAAGCTGCATCTGGCGAGCCAGCGCAGCACACGGAACGCCGTTTACCTTCCCACTGGTAAGCGGTCCCTATTTATCTACTTGCACCCGGGGGTGCTTTCGAACTGCTAGCTAGGTTGGCAGGCGCTGGGACCGAGCAGCGGGAGCGCACCCCGCCGTGGGGATTCGAACCGCCGACCTTTCGATCGGCAAGCCCTAGGCGCTGAGGCTTTTACCCACAGCGCCACCCGCGTCCCATGTTGGGAGCCACTACTGGATGCCAAAAACCCTCGGATTCTATCCCTGGTTGGCATTTCCTCTTGGAAAAACTCAGAAGAGCCATTCCTCGTCTGCATAGATAGATAATAGCCAGCTCTATGGAAAAATGGCCTGACTCTGGCTGCATACACACTGTACCTTTAAAACACATTCTTTCCTTCAAAGTATTCTGGGCATGTTAGTTTAAACTACAGCTCCCACAATTCTTTGTGGGATGTGTTTTGTTTTGAATGTGTTTTAAAGGTACAGTGTGTTTGCCTTCTCAGCAAGCCAACTCCTACATTCCTATATCCTAGGTCAGGAGTAGGGAATTTGTGGCCCCTTCAATGATGCTGGACTTCCAGTTCTCACCAGCCCCAGCCAGCATAGCTAATGGTCCGGGATGATGGGAGTAGCAGTCCAACAATGACTGAAGGACCACAGGGTCCCTATCTGTGCCCTATTTTATTTTAAATGACCAGTTGTTAAAGCACAAGAACCAAACACAACAGACTGAATGGCTATGTTCAACTTAGAGCCATATCTGAGTTTGCTGTACTGATGCTGAGCATGTTCTCTTGCCTGCACGAGTGAAACACTCCTGCAAGCAGAAAATGATTTCAGTTTTGCCACCCAGCGAAACCTACCTGCACACATTTTTTTTTACTCCCACACTTAGTGAACATCTGCATGTTTTACTTGGTGTCTGGTTTTGAAATCACTGTCTCTGTATAAGCTGAGAAATTCTTGAGAGGTGATGTTATAACTGCACTCGCTTTCCTTTCCCTCTTTTCATCTCTCTGCAACTAGACTTGCGGTGTCACTCCAGAAAAAGACAGAAGTAGGTGGAGCATCGTTGCCGATGACTAATTCAGTTACAGTTAAAGCTAACTGAGCTAACCGGCATTTGTGAGGCAGGGCAAGGTGACTCAGAATGAATGGCATGGGTAGATGGAAAACCCCAGGTGGCCTTTCAACCACAGCATAGCACTGGTGATTGGAAAATACCAATGTGACGTAAAGGGGAGGAGCAGGAAAACCTGCAGTACAAATCTCATTCCTATTGTCAGTTCTTTGGGTCATCTTGCACTAAGCTACTAGGAGTTTATATGTAATGCACGCCTAACAATACACGCCTACCTTACAGAGTGTTACAACATAGGGAAGTCTGTAATGTTTGATGTTTTTATTATATTAGGCTGCTGAGGAAGGAACTGGGGGAGGAGCCTTAGAGAGCAGTGGGAAAGTGTGGACCTTCAGTCCTTGCAACTGCCTCATTGGGGCAAGACCTACTGAGAATAGTTGCTGTGATCACTTGATCTGTGCTGTCTTAGTTTCTTTGAATAAAGAGTTGACTTCACAGACACTGGGTGTTTCATTGCTGACTTGTCCCTAACTCCTGGTGGGTGACAGTTCCTTGAGCTTCTTTCTTCTCCCGTCCTCTCCGGGCAAGGTCTAGATTTTCACAGGACGTTTCCCACCTGCTTTTACTTTATTATTTCTACTTTTTTCCCTTTTTGAAGCTTCCAAGGTGGTACAGTGTCCCGATCCCCTGGTTGACAGTGCGCCAAGACGAAGCTCCACGTCCAGAAGGCAATCCACACAGCCAGAGTAGCCAGTCCACGGAAGTCCAAAGATCAGGAAACGCAGTCCAAGTAAGACAAGATAGTAGTTCAGCACTCAGTCTCGAAGTAGAAATCCATGAAGGACCAAGGAGAATCCCAGGCAAGGTCCCTCAACATGGGCTCTGCTGCCTTCTTATACTGTGTCTATCTGGGCTTCATGAGGCATGGAACCCTCACCTGCTCTCAGCTTGCTCCAGCTGAGAAATTCCATGTCTCCTTCCCCACCTGGCCAGCTAGTGAATGAGGTTGCAAGCCCTGGCTCACCTCTGCTTCCTGGACTGCCCCACCCACTGTTCCCTGCGCCTTAGGACCTGCCGTGTTCGTGGGAATGGGGGCCTCTCTTGCTCTGGCTTCCTGTGCTCTAGTCCCTGCCCTCCTTAACCTCCTCTGTCACCCCATGAGTATTGGCCACCCCAACCTCTCCTTCCCCACCCCCAGCTTGCTCCTGTGTGACCCACTCCTAGCTGCACCCCTCACCAGCACCAGCACCCTCTCCCTCCTCCCCAAAATCCTGCCAGTTCATGACACACAGGCACCCAACATTGGAGGGGAGGGGCCTGATACCACATGTGTGATGCAGATCACATGCATGTGATGTCACGCATGTTGCGCCTCTCTTGCTGTGATATTTGTGCGCCAGGCCACACTGGTCCACGCGGCATCTCAACACTAATGTACTAATACTAATGTACTGAGACTGCAATGCAGAGAAAGAGGACCAGAAACTAAGAATAGGAAAAGAACAAGGTCAACAGGAGGCTTGTGTGTGCTTGTATGACTGAAAGCCATTGAATGCCAGGTGAGCAGCCCTGGGGACAGCATTTCATAAATGGAGCACTACAGGTATACACAGTCACAACCCATCTAATCTAAGGAGGCAGGGAGTGGCAGTAGGACCCAGAAGAAGGCCTCAGATAGTACTCTTAACAGGTTAGTGTGAGAAAAGATGGTTCTGTGCCCCAAGCCATATAGGACTTTGAAGGACATTTTGGCTTCAGATCCCAATTTGGTTCTGAAGCAGCAGCTTCTTCTTCTTCTTCTTCTTCTTCTTCTTCTTCTTCTTCTTCTTCTTCTTCTTCTTCACTTTTTACAAATATTTTAACAAGAAAAGCAAAACCTTTGCAAATCTAATTTACCTTCCCCTTGACTTCCCTCCCCTGCTTTCTGTGGTTATTTATTTAATTTTTTTTTATTACTGCATATCCAGTTCAAATATATTTACTATTTTCTCTTTAACTTCCCTTTAATTCTCTCTTACTGCACATGTTTATATCAGTCCTGCTAATATTTGGATTTGTTTACAATGTATCTTCAAATGGTCAATAAAGTCTCCCCTTTCTATTTTAAAAAGTCTCTCTTCTTGATGCCTTATTCTTCTGGTCAGTTTTGCCATTTCTGTGTATTCCATTAATTTTCATTGCCAGTCTTCCTTTGTCAGAACTGTTTCTTCCTTCCATCTTAGGGCATAAATCATTTCAGCAGCTGTGGTAGCATACATACCCCCCCCCCGCACCCATTTGGTAGATACTTCTCCACCAATTATTCCTAAAAGAAAAGCAGTTGTGTTTCCCCCCCACACACAAAAGGCTCTGAAGATTATTAGGTGACATTGAACCTGTTGCCAGCTTTGGAACACATGCAATAAGCCCACCAACCTGAACTCCCAGCAGAAGGTGTGGGATACAAAGGATATTAGATAAGAGACCAGGATAGGAGAAGACTTTTAAAGTGGCTATTGATGATCTTTAGGGGAGAGACTGAAAAGGGTACAGGAGCTGAGGTACAAAGAGAGGAGAAATGTAAGGACAAGGATCTCTGATTAACTTGATGGGGAAAGTGGCAGGAAGCCAGCAATCAGATTTATGGACAGCGCAGATGTGATCATAGTAATGATGAGGTGTTTTCTTTTTTTATGCACAACATTCTTTCCTTGGACCTTGTGCATGCAAAATGAGATGGGCTCAGGCACTGAACTATGAACGCGCAGATCCAAGTCACATATTTAGGCAGTTACTCTTGTTCCATCCATACTGTAACATTTGCCCACTTCCCTGATGGTTGCGTTATTCCAGGGTGGGGAGGGGAAAGAGTGTCATTTTAGAGAGTGAAACTTAATTTTTGAAAATTTCTTCAGTGAGGGGTTGTGGTTGTGAGGAATTCAAATCTGCTATTCTTTGTGTGTGACTGGACAACATTTAGTTTGGTAAGTCTACGTTGGTGCAGAAGCTGCTTGGTTTTATTTACAAGCATGCAAGCAGAATGTAAGCAGGGATGCACGTGCTCCTACCATGCAGCAGATCTGCTACTCCACTCATATGGCGCTTCCAGCTCATCTCTCTCCACCACTATTTGGGTGCTCTGGTCATAGTTAGCACCAACATGTAGGCTGAGTTGCGACTCCCCCAATGGCTATGCATCAAATGCAAGTACAGAGGAACCTCGTGTTACGTACTGGCCTCCTTGCGAATGCTGCGGGTTATGAGCTCCGCTAACTTGGAAGTAGATGCCCCTTGTTGCGAACTTTGCCCCAGAATGCGAGCAGAAGTCGCGTGCCGGCAGGGCAGCAGCAGTGGGAGGCACCATTAGCAAAAGCGTGCCTCATATTCTGAGTGCGCCTCATACTAATGTGGTAGGAATTTTATGGTCTTAGATATATGGTAATGTTCATAACTGCACATACATAGATCAACACAGGAAGATCAACCTGGAACCATTTTGATTCCTAAACTGACCAAATCCTTTCTCTGCAAGGTTAAACTGGAAAAGCCTCCCCATTGTCTCTTTCCTCACAAATCCTGTCTCAAGGATATGTCTGTTTGAATAAGGTGTGAGCCTGTGACCTGGCCCAGGAAATAAGTATTTTACCACTACAAAAGAATGGCCAGGCTCCCCAGGAAATCCAATCAAGTAACCTGCTAGACAGGAGATAAACAACAACAGGAGAAAAACAATATTTAAATTTCTGTGATGTAGGGGGATGTATCTGAGGGGTGGTCTTAGGTTACACCCCTTCTGTGATGTATGCATAATGTTTCTGGGGGTGGTCTTGATCTGTTGTTGTTGTTTAGTCGTTTAGTCGTGTCCGACTCTTCGTGACCCCATGGACCAGAGCACGCCAGGCACTTCTGTCCTCCACTGCCTCCCGCAGTTTGATCAAACTCATGCTAGTAGCTTCAAGAACACCATCCAACCATCTCATTCTCTGTCGTCCCCTTCTCCTTGTGCCCTCCATCTTTCCCAACATCAGGGTCTTTTCCAGGGAGTCCTCTCTTCTCATGAGGTGGCCAAAGTATTGGAGCCTCAGCTTCACGATCTGTCCTTCCAGTGAGCACTCAGGGCTGATTTCCTTCAGAATGGAGAGGTTTGATCTTCTTGCAGTCCATGGGACTCTCAAGAGTCTCCTCCAGCACCATAATTCAAAAGCATCAATTCTTCGGTGATCAGCCTTCTTTATGGTCCAGCTCTCACTTCCATACATCACTACTGGGAAAACCATGGCTTTTACTATACGGACCTTTGTTGGTCTTGATCTAGAGGATGGGAATTTCAAAAGTCTTTATAAGCCATTGCACAGCAATTTTGTGGGTCCTCTTCCTCTCCTGCATGTGAGGGGAGTACCCTGTTGCAACAGATCAATAAAGATCAAGCTTACTAGCTGCTTTGCTTCTCAATATTCTCTGGTTGGCCTCTGTTATTTTCTCCTACCAATAGGGAACCTATGTAAGGACTCTATATGGGCTCTTGGATACCCCATAAGGGAAAAGGGCATATTTCTATTTACAACACTAAGAACGAACCTCCGGAATGAATGAAGTTCATAAGCATAGGTACCACTGTATCAGAAAGGAAAGAGCCTTGTACCCTTGTGATCTAGAACCCTGATTACTCAGGGTTCCAGACTGTGCAGAAACCTGCTTGTGATAAGACTCTTCTCACCCATCTGTGTTGCCAAGGGGAAGTTCTACCCAGCTTCCCACTTGTATATTGGTGTTAACAGTGCATAGAATATCTGAATAAGACCTTGGTCTCTGTTACTAGTGACAAACAAGCATGCGTACAGGCACATAAAAAGGTAAAGGTAAAGGACCCCTGACAGTTAAGTCCAGTTGCGAACGACTCTATGACTCTGGGGTTGCGGTACTCATCTTGCTTTACTGGCCGAGGAAGCCAATGTTTGTCCACAGTTTTTCTGGGTCATGTGGCCAGCATGACTAAGCCGCTTCTGGCGAAACCAGAGCAATGCACAGAAACGCCACTTACCTTCCTGCCGGAGTGGTACCTATTTATCTACTTGCACTTTGACGTGCTTTCAAACTGCTAGGTTGGCAGGAGCTGGGACTGAGCAACGGGAGTTCACCCCGTCGTTGGGATTCAAACTGCCGACCTTCTGATCAGCAAGCCCTAGGCTCAGTGGTTTAGACCACAGCACCACCCACATCCCTATGTACAGGCACATACATTCACACAAATATCCAGACAGAGCCATCCCTACCATTGCATGGCGTGAGGTGGTTGCCAGAGGCAGCTGATTTTGAATGTCATCAAAGGACAACAGCCTGCCAGTTACTTCATTTGTCACAAGTGGCACTGTTAGGTAATTTTAGATTCTGAATTCGAGAGTCTCCTGTGTTCCTGCTCTTTACATGGCAATGCATATTTCAAAATGTGAATCGCCAGCCCAGTTTCATGGGGTGGTGGGGATCTTCCTTTTGCTGGGTGGGGCCCTTCGCTTCTGTCCCAAAGTGGAATGCACCATGTGCTCATTATTGTCTTGCTTTTCCTTGCCAGCTCTGAACAGTTTCCCACCCACTAACTCCATTATGGAAACATCTGCCAGGGATTCACTCCCTTCTGGAGGGACGGGTACATAGTCTGGGGAAACTCTTTGACCCATGTCTGTCACGAGAGGCCCAAGTGGCCTTGATAGCAAAGAGCAATAGTGACCTTTCCTGCCAAAGGGTAGCCAGCAACTGTGATCCACATGCTGGGTTGAATCATTGTGACATATGTTATGTGGAGTTTCCCTTAGAGCTGCTGCGGAAGGTGGTGGCCTGGCTCCTTTATTGGGCTCCATGCAGCACAAATTACCCTTATGCTGAATGAGCTGCAGGGCCTGACAGTTTACTGGTCTTGGCCTGCAATAAACAGCTTGAGACCCAGGTTTGTGAGAGACCTCTTTCACCTCTACAGGCCATCAAGGTTACAGGCATCTTCTGGGGAGCCTCTGTTGACTGTCCGACATTGCACAAATCCTCATCTGGCCACATTGGGGAGGAGGACCTCCTTGATAGTGGCACCTTCCCTGCAAAATGATCTCCTAGCAAAGATCAGAAAGGTGCCCAGGCTGAACAGCTTCTGCTGGAAGTTAAATACACTCTTGTTTACCCAGGTGCAGAGTAAATCTAATAACTAGATGTGGTTGATTAGATTGCATTGTACTGTTTCAAATGTAAACTACTTGGGTTAGTTAGTCACAGAACTGAATAGCTGTGTATGTGTGTCTCCCAGAAAAGTCCACCTGCTTTGTCCCATTTGTTCAGTACCAAACTGACAGTGTGGTCTGGAGTTGTGTTTAAGGTGCATACCTGCACTCATTCATTCTGGGCCTTTTACTAAAGAAGGGTGGCCAATCACTGTAACACCATGCGAATTGTTCTGAATTCTGGGAGTTTGGGTGATACCCACACAGAAACCTTGTCCCAGGCTATTTGAATAAATGGGCTAAACAACGGGCGTGAAACACTCCTTCAGGTACACAGGACCAAGGCCATTTAGGGCTTTAAAGGTCAGCAGCAGGACTTTGAATTGTGCACAGAAACATACTGGGAGCCAGTGTAAGTGTTTCAGGACTGTTGTTACATGGTCCCAGCGGCAGCTTCCAGTCACCAGTCTAGCTGATCAGTTATTCTTCATTGCCTCATAGCTCCCTGAATTGTCACAAACATGTGCTGGGGTTCCCAGACTCACCCATACTTTTATTTCTGTTTACCCTAAAACTAATTATATAACGCTCCCATCCGAACAATAGGTCCTTCATCAGTTTCTGGAAAATTGGGGTGAGGTACTTGGCTGATGCAGGGACGTTAGCCAAAGGGGTGTGCCCCCCCTCCATGATGAATGAAGACAAACAAAATATCACCTGCCAAGAGGGGAGGAGATGATGAGTATTTAATGTTCAGGGCAGGATGCAGCCACTGTGTTCTGTTCCCAGGCATCGTTTTCTTGGTACGAACTGCGCCAGAATTTGCCTGTATTGAAAAATCGAGGGGTGGATTGATGTCCAAGGAGAAACGTAAAAAAAATATCAGCATTCTCACGAGAATTTGGAGATTTGTGGAAGTGCAATAAAAATGAATTTTTTAAAAAAATCCAAACAGTAAGGGGGAAGCAACCTCCTTCTTCCCCCAAAACAAAAAGGTTCAGTAGCCATGGAACCTAAGTGTCTGTTTATTAAGGAACATAGAAACATAAGGAGCTTGCTCCAGCTACATGCAGCTTCTATTACATTTCTGTTATTGTATACAGTATGCTGGAAGAGGGCATGGCTGGTGCTCTGCAAAGGAGAACCCACAATTAAGGATGATGATCCGCTGCAACATTTCATTGCGGTTCCCACCTGCTTTGCACAAGTACCAAACTGAAAGCCCTGCCTGGACTAGGGTTTAGGGGGCAAGCCTAAGTCAGTAGATTCACAACTAATTTAATAGCCTTTCAGTTCCCCTGGGGAAAAGCAGCCTTCTCTAGGCAGGGCTTTGAAGAAAGGAATGAGAAGTCAGTGTTTTCATTCAACAGAACCTTTTGAAATCCTTTGATCAAACTAGCTCAAGTGCTGCTGTTCTGGGATGTTAGAGGCTGAAGCAGAATTGAGTTGAATTAGAAAAGCTGTTTTAAAGTTCAGAAGTTTTCATCTACTTATAATTAATGTTTCCCTTAAATAAACAAAAGCTTTTCTAAATTACCCTCCGCCCTCTAATAGTTGCCTTGTCATAAGAGCTAGAATTAAGTCGCCTGCCCACTGAGCATTTTTTGAGTCATGATCATGGCAATGGGGAACTCAAAATATCCACCCTGCACCCAGAAGGAATCTGGGGTGAGAGGGTCAGATGTAAAGGTAAAGGTAAAGGTACCCCTGCCCGAACGGGCCAGTCTTGACAGACTCTGGGGTTTGTGCGCCCATCTCACATCTATTGGCCGGGGGCCAGCGCTGTCCGGAGACACTTCCGGGTCACGTGGCCAGCGTGACAAAGCTGCATCTGGCGAGCCAGCGCAGCACACGGAATGCCGTTTACCTTCCCGCTGGTAAGCGGTACCTATTTATCTACTTGCACCCGAGGGTGCTTTCGAACTGCTAGGTTGGCAGGCGCTGGGACCGAACGACGGGAGCGCACCCCGCCGCAGGGATTCGAACTGCCGACCTTTCGATCGGCAAGCCCTAGGCGCTGAGGCTTTAACCCACAGCGCCACCCGCGTCCCACTAGGGTCAGATGTAGGGATGGGCAAATATGTAGGCCTTGGCTTCTAGCTTCTCATTTTTCCAATCATACATCCAGTTCTCCACATTTCCACATCAGTTTGCAAAATATTTATTAATTTTGAAAAGTCCTCATGAAATGCACCAGCATTTTGTTGCAAATATCTTTAAAGCCCTTTGCAGCTTAGGACCCTTGTACCGAAGGGACGCGGGTGGCGCTGTGGGCTAAAGCCTCAGCGCCTAGGGCTTGCCGATCGAAAGGTCGGCGGTTCGAATCCCCGCGGCGGGGTGCGCTCCCGCTGCTCGGTCCCAGCGCCTGCCCACCTAGCAGTTCGAAAGCACCCCCGGGGGCAAGTAGATAAATAGGTACCGCTTACCAGCGGGAAGGTAAACGGCGTTCCGTGTGCGGCTCTGGCTCGCCAGAGCAGCGTTGTCACGCTGGCCACGTGACCCGGAAGTGTCCCCGGACAGCGCTGGCCCCCGGCCAATAGATGTGAGATGGGCGCACAAACCCCAGAGTCTGTCAAGACTGGCCCGTTCGGGCAGGGGTACCTTTACCTTTACCTTTACCTAAGGGACCACCTATCCTGGTATGCCCTGCGGAGGACCTTAAGGTCCATAAATAGCAATACGCTAGAGGTCCTGGGCCCTAAGGAAGTCAGATTAGCCCCAACCAGTGCCAGGGCCTTTTCAACACTGGGTCCAGCCTGGTGGAACACTCTGTATCTCATGAGACCAGGGCCCTGCGGGATCTGATTTCTTTCCACAGGGCCTGTAAGGCAGAGTTGTTCCACCTGGCCTTTGGCTTAGAATCAGCCTGATCCCTTCCCCCTCTTTCCTTTTCCTTCTGTGTTGGAACCCCTATTTGGGGACTTCCCTGGATTTTTTCTGGCCCACGTAGGACCAGTCTGGACAGTTGGCCTTGGTGAAGATTTGACGTTTTCACCCCCCAAACAGTTTTTGATCTGGGCTTCCACTGAAATGAGGCTGCATTTTAAGTTGTACTTTAATCCTGTTTTTAAGTTGTATTTTAATCAATTGTTTTTATACTTGATGTTAGCCGATCTGAGCCTGGTCTTGGCTGGGGAGGGCGGGATATATATCTCATAATATACATACTGTATATATATATATATATATGCTTTCGTAGATTTTCACGGGTACAGGAATGCAGGTTTTGGTGTCTTCGGGTGTCTTCCCGTGTAAGAGTCGGGGTGTCTGTGCGACGTTTCGACGAGGTCTCACTCGTCATCTTCAGGCTGGTGCTTTCGGCTTCTTGTTACTGGAACAGAGCAGAGTCTGGTGTTTGAGTTCCTATAAATACTGTTGAGGGGTGTGGTGTATAGCCTCCAACGTTCTGGGCAGAGAGGAAGTTCCTAGATTAGTGTGCCTTTTCTTCTTTTGTTCCTTAATTACTTGAGGGATATCTTGGGTGATTTCATGAGTGATATTCTGAATATCACTGGGTGGGTCATTAAGTGTAGATTAGTTGCTAAAGCTTTTGTGTCTTGACCTCTTGAGCTTGTGAAGAGTTTTTCTGAGAAGATGGCTGTGCTGCATTTAGTTGTGCTCTGGCTTGGAAACCCAAAAGACAAAATCCAGCTGGAAAACCAAGGGGTCTATGAAATACCCTGCAAAGTCTGCCCAGCCACGTACATTGGACAAACAAACAGACGAATAAATGCACGTATCGCAGAACACAAGAATGCCGTCAAAAAAGAAGAAAAAACTTCCTCTCTTTTCCAACACATGAAAGAAACAGGACACGAAATTAATTTTGCAGATTCCAAATTGCTCTTTAACATGGAACATCACCACAAGAGAATAATCATGGAAGCCATCGAGATAGAGAAACACCCTCACAACATGAACAAGCGTGACGACACGTCCCGCCTGCCAGACATCTGGAAATTAGCCCTCCCCACAAAAACCGACACCAGAACCAGAGGCACACAGAACGCCGTCACCAATCAACCACACCAGACCCAAACCCAGACCCTCTCCACAGACATATTACAGACTCCATCCAGTAGCCAAACTATAGTGGCACCTCCGGATGCTGCACCCCCCTGCAATCCCTACACAGATCTGGCTGGCACAAGGCACAAAACCACAGCTCGCCCCTATACACGAAGCCAAGCCAGAGCACAACTAAATGCAGCACAGCCATCTTCTCAGAAAAACTCTTCACAAGCTCAAGAGGTCAAGACACAAAAGCTTTAGCAACTAATCTACACTTAATGACCCACCCAGTGGTATTCAGAATATCACTCATGAAATCACTCAAGATATCCCTCAAGTAATTAAGGAACAAAAGAAGAAGAGGCACACTAATCTAGGAACTTCCTCTCTGCCCAGAACGTTGGAGGCTATACACCACACCCCTCAACAGTATTTATAGGAACTCAAACACCAGATTCTGCTCTGTTCCAGTAACAAGAAGCCGAAAGCACCAGCCTGAAGATGACGAGTGAGACCTCGTCGAAACGTCGCACAGACACCCCGACTCTTACACGGGAAGACACCCGAAGACACCAAAACATGCATATATATATATATATATATATATATATATATATATATATATATATATATATATCTCCTAATATACAGGCTTGCTTAGATTTGTTTTTATGTTGTTTTAATTCTATTATAGTTTAATTATTTTAAAAGTGTTATCTTTCTCTTTTTTAGCTTTCTGTGTTTCACCTGTATTGTTTCAATTTTTGTATGCCATCTTGAGACCTGTTTCTGGGAAGAAAGGTGGAATATAAATATAATATCAATATAAAAAGAAGTTAATACTATGATTTAGCAAAACGGCTATATCGTATGCCTTCCAATCATGCCTTGATATTTTCTCCCATCTGTGCAGCAACCCTGGCAAAATCCCCTCCAGCAGCTTTATACCTCTGCCTAATTTGCTTATCTCAATTCTATGATTCAGGCACTATCTGAGAAAGTCTCCAACAGGAAAAGCCATGCCTTCCAGCCCGCTGTTTTAGTTTGGAGCTCGGGTCACATGCAGAGTCACAGGATGCTTCTGAGTCTCCGATTCTCATCCTGCCTGTCACAAGTTCCGGAAAGCATTCCAGGGAAACAGTTGCAGTATATTCTTCCAAACATGCGCTAACCCGCTTCTCCCTGCCTCAACAATCAGTGTCATTCTGCTGGGGGTTTTGGTTCAGCATGTGATTCCTTCAGAGGACAATTGGGAAACAGAAGAGTTCCTGGCTAGCTTTGCAAGGCACGGCAAACACATGACCAGCTTTCCTTCCTGAAGGACTCAGGGTGGATTTGCAGTTTGCACTGACCTTTCTTCATTTTAAAGTAGGTTTTCCACCGTGATCATGAGCGTTCTTTGATGCTTTCCCCCTTTTCGTTAATGGAGCACATACAAACCTGTCAGAGTCAGCTATATATAACAAAAATGACATCACGTCTGGAATTCCGACACAAAAGGAATAGAGATCAAATTGTTTCTTAATATAATTTTTGATAACTTTAAAAGGTCCTAAACCTCTCATAATGACCATTTGTTCCCTCTTTGTGATCCCCCAATGCTGCTCAGCTGACTGGGGAACAGATGAGGGGGTTGAAAAGGAGGCTGAACTCCAGGAAAAAATGTTAATCCTCACCTAGAGCTGTACACCTTCTTTCCCCGGTTGGCTGATCAGTGGGAAGGAATGTTGTGGGTCACGTATAATTAGGCAGTAGTTATTTATTTTCTCACCTTTCCTCCATGGAGCTCATGCTTCTCCCCTTCCACCTGTGAGGTGGTTGCATGGCAGAGGAAGGGGGGTGCGGTAGGTGCAGTCCGTCCAGGGTGCCACCACTGAGGGGGGTGTCAAAATGCCAGGCAGCACTCACTACGGGGCCTGCAGCACGCCCGAGCCATGCGCCTCTCCTGGGAGAGACACGGTGGCTTGGGCACGTGCAGGCTCCACGCTCCCCAAACGGTCCGCTCGCTGCATCCCCCCCCCCAGCTGTAGGGTGGCTGAGTGGGAGGAAGCAGGCAGACTCCAGAGGCCCCACGGTGTGACCCACCCCGGGCGTGCTGCCCCAGGCGCCAGAGTGGCTTCCTCCACCACTGGGTAGGTGAGGCTGACAAAGGCAGTGACTGGCCCAAGATCACCCAGTGAGCTTCATGGTCAAGTGAGGATTCGAACCCTGATCTCCCACTACACCCACTCCCTGGTCAAACACGCTAACCACTACTCCACCCTGGCTCTCTCTGGTTCAGAAGCAGACCAGGGTAGTGGTGTGTGGACTTCAAACTTCTCAACTAGATATGGCGGGTACAGTGTGTTCCTTAGAGACTCTGATCAAACAATGTGCATATTGCCCAGAAAATGTACAAAATGATGTCAAGATATGTACATTTCCCAAAGCCTGTGGGGGATTATGCTTAATAATAATAATAATAATAATAATATAATTTATTATTTATACCCCACCCATCTGGCTGAGTTTCCCTAGCCACTCTGGGCGGCTTCCAATCAAGTGCTAAAAACAATACAGCATTAAATATAAAAAACTTCCCTAAACAGAGCTGCCTTCAGATGTCTTTTAAAGAGAAGATAGCTGCTTATTTCCTTCACATCTGATGGGAGGCGTTCCACAGGGCGGGCACCACTACTGAGAAGGCCCTCTGTCTGGTTCCCTGTAACCTCACTTCTCACAATGAGGGAACTGCCAGAAGGCCCTCGCCGCTGGATTTCAGTGTCCGGGCTGAACGATTGGGGTGGAAATGCTCCTTCAGGTATACAGGACCAAGGCCGTTTAGGTGACAAGGAAATGTAGGAAATTTCCCAGGGCTTTTTTTGAAATTATGTCCATTGACCAAGAAATGTGCACAATTCCCTCCTCGTTGGTGGTTTTATGCACATTCTCCATGAGGACCGGGGAATGTGCACAATGCCTGGGTGTTATGCACATTAACCAATCAATCTGCATTCCCCTTAGCACTCTGATGAGGAATGATAGCATAGAGGGTCTTGACAACTGCAGTAAAACTAGAGGACAGATGCCTATGCTGAGTTCTCTTGCTCTTGGCACGGAGTTCAGTTAAGAATACTTTCTTTGCACTTGGTAGCAGGTTTCCCCTTGATGTGTGGATTGGTTCCAATGTACTTTTGCTAATGGCACTGCTTTACAGGAAAGCCAAGATGAATCAAAACACTCAGATACACTTAATGTTCCATCATTAAGTTTGGTCCTTCCCCTTGACCAAATACAGCTAATGTGCTCAACCCACAGCCCTTGTTGAGCATATGGGGCAGCACCCTGGAAGGAATGAACGTTCTTTATTAATCTCTCCTCCTCCATAGTAACTCTTCTATGTTTGATTCCATTTTAATATGTCCTAATGTTGTGAGTTATCCCTAAAATCCAGCTTTTGCTATAAAAATGTTGGGATCAGCATCTTGGAAAACCATGGCAAGTCTGAGTAAACAATATTCCGTGTAGGTGGGCATAAATCTGCCCTTACAAGT
Organism: Podarcis vaucheri; assembly: GCF_965113315.1. Classification (NCBI taxonomy): domain Eukaryota; kingdom Metazoa; phylum Chordata; class Lepidosauria; order Squamata; family Lacertidae; genus Podarcis; species Podarcis vaucheri. Next base: position 87,386,700 of record NC_138764.1, on the reverse strand, counting down.
CACCATTAAACTATTGGTCCAGGGAGGTGTAGTGGTTGGAGCATGGGTTGGCAAACTAAGGCCCAGGGGTCGGATCTGGCCCAAGTGCCAGACGGCCCGGGAATCGCCACGTAGATCTGATTCTGATCGTTTGGGCTGCGCCATTTCCCCCTCCTCCCTCTCACACACCAGCGGGCACCACCTCCCTCTTTCCTCTTGGCTTCTCCCTGCCCTGTGGAGGAAGGGGGCTGGGCTTTGATTGGTGCCAGCAGCAGCGTGATCGCTCGAGCGGCCACCATTTAACACAGCCCCTCTCCGGAGCCAATTCATGCATCGCTCATTGTCCCTCCGCTGCCGCCACCAGCCCCTGCTGCTCACAAGACACAGGAGCCACAGTTGGCTGAGCGCCCCTCTTGAGTGGCCCCCATTTAAAGCAGCCCCTCTCTGGAGCTCTTTTGCGTGCCACTCATCATCCCGCCACCATTCGGCCCCTCCAGAAGGTCGGAGGGACAGTGGACCGGCCCCCCTGCTGAAAATTTTTGCTGACCCCTGGATTAGAGTGTTGGACTAGGACCTGGGAGACCAGACTTCAAATCCCCACTCAGCCACTGGAGCTCACTAGGTGACCTTGGGCCAGGTACAGTTTCTCAGCCTAACTTACCTCACAGGGTTGTTGTGAGGATAACATGGGGAGGAAGAGAACCATATATGCCACCTTGAGCTCCTTGAAGAAAAGGTAGGTTCTAAATGCAAACAAACAAACAAACAAACAAACAAACAAACAAACAAACAAACAAAACTCAGGATCAGAACCTGTGAGCTACCTGAAGTTATAGAGAGGATCCATCTCTCTCTTATCCAAAGCAGCATGTTTGATGCTCTGAGCTAAATGTTCGGAAATGGTTTCTTGATGTAGAGATCTCTGTGAAATGCTTGAAATGAAAACAAAGGAATAAAAGAAATCAGAGTTTGGAGGAAGGGTTGTGTTTGTGTGTGCATATTAACAAAACAAAAAAAGGTTTGAATGTGATTAAAAAACCTATTTTTGCTTAAGTCAAGATCAGACACCAGGTGTGAGTTGAGCATGTTAGCCCTCTACCCCAACATCACACCTGTCACCATTCATGGTTCTTTCTATACTTTTCAATGCATTTCCCAACCACTTTCCTAACTGCAAAAGTCACCTTTTTAAAAGCAGATTGGTTGTGCTAGGGAGACAGGGGGTTCATCTGTACTGTCAGTTAATGTAGATAGTGAGCTTCCGGTACCTCCTCCATTAATTCCCCATTGCTCATGTGATGTTCTCCTCCAAATCACAGCCTCCTCACACTTTCCCCTCCTGATTTTCTCACACTGGGGATACTCTGGAAAGGAGAGGGTGTGAGAAAATCCAGACTGAGGGTGGGGGAGGCCATGATTTGGAGGCGAATGTAATCTGGACAATTGAGAATCAATGGGGGTACAGGAAGCTTGCTATCCACATAAAACAACATCATGGATGAGCCCAAAGCCTTTTGTTCCATTCTAATTGTGCAAGCATAATTTCCCCAGCATGCGCTTGAGTCTGGAGGCACCGCAGATACTGCTAACTGTTGAAGGACAACTTCCAGGCCCCTTCTCTCCTGTCCGATGGTTTTTTATCTTTAAACCAGATGTGGACTTCTAGAAGGATCTTCAAAAAGAGGGTGTCCTCTGGCAAGTCTTACTTACAGAGGATGGTCCACTGCAAAGAAGGATGCATGCCCCCTAATTTTAGAAACCTGATTTTCCAGCACACTTGTTCCTGTGCACACACATGCACCCAACATGTTACATGGAAAGAACCCCTGAAGAACCCCTATAGGGACTGAAAGAGGAAGAGGTGAAGGAAAGAGAGAAAGAAAAATGTGGGCTAGAGGCTGGGTCCCTCTCTTCAGATAGAAAACCTGAGGCTGCAGATTTGCTGGTTGGAACAGTGCTCTCTTTGCTTTTCTCTACATGTAGATTTGTCAATAAACCAAATCCTACAAAAATGCCAGAGGTTTATTCACAAAGAGAGCCCAACTTTGGCACGGCTGCTTCTGGAACTTTTCAGAAGCCTGGAGAGCCTGCAGCAATGCTATTCAGCCTTGTCAACGTTGGAGCTCTTCTACCTCTTCCCAATATTAGTTAAGTCTGTTTCTCACTTGCCAATCACCCTTTATCTTAATGAGACTCTAATAAAGGCTGGGGGTGGGTGGGGAGAGAAATACCCACCAAGTGCAAATCCACTAAGATTCAGATTAAACTACGCACAATAGTAAACAGGACCTGAGCTATTCATTTACCTGTGTTAACATTACGGAAGTGCCACTGTCCACATTCTTTCCTCCTGTATCAACAGCCACACAGCTTTTCATCAAGGCTATTCACTTGATGCGGATAGGGGTGGCGGTTTTGTATGCAAAAGGATCTCCAGCAAACAGGTATATCCGGACTGCCTCCGAGAGGCCAAGGAGAGATTGAAATGCTGTTGAGACAGATCTGAAAAGTATTCTGTCTGTTTTCCCTGTTGCACAGGTTGTTATCTGCCCAGGCTTAATGGAAAGAGGCTGAGCCGGGCTTGTCTCACAGGTGAATGACCTCAGATAGCTGCTGAGGGAAGTCTTTTGCTTCTGCCAAAGGAAGAGACCGTTCCATTCTTGGGAGACATTTTGATATATGTCTTCCCGTTGCTCCGAGTCAGCCGGGGGCAAAGGAAGTAAGTTCAGAGAGAAGAGAGAGCCATAGTTCAAGGAAAGAACACATAGGACTCAGGTTCAGTTGCCAGGATTTACAGCAAACAGGTTTCAGGAAGGAGGGGAGGCCCCCCAGCTCAGATGCCTTGGTGGAGAGACACTGCTATATTACTGAGTCAGTGTGATGTAGTGGTTAAGAGTGGTAGACTCGTAATCTGGGGAACCAGGTTCGCGTCTCCGCTCCTCCACATGCAGCTGCTGGGTGACCTTGGGCTAGTCACACTTCTCTGAAGTCTCTCAGCCCCACTCACATCACAGAGTGTTTGTTGTGGGGGAAGAAGGGAAAGGAGAATGTTAGCCACTTTGAGACTCCTTCAGACATCCAAACTCTTCTTCCTCCTCCTCCTCCTCCTCCTCCTCCTCCTCCTCCTCTTCTTCTTCTTCTTCTTCTTCTTCTTCTTCTTCTTCTAGACCAACCTTCCCTAACCTGAAGCCCTCCATCCAACACGGAGGGGGGGGGGGTCCTCATTGCTTGCGCATGATGTCACATGTGTGATGTTACTGTTGGGATACTGCCAGGGAGACAAAGTCCATCATGCCCCAACGCCGATGCCGGACGTCAAAGACTCTTCTGCAGCATCGAAAAGTCTTACTTTTCTGCACATACCTTCACAGTCTCTTTCGCAGTCTTACTCTCCTGTAAGTGCCGTGAATCTGGGCCCATAACCTGTTGTTGGGATACTGCCAGGGGGACATGTGCCATGAAGCCCCCATGCCGTCTCCAGACGATCCATTGATCTCTCGTAGAAACGCAGTATCAGTCAATTAGCGACAGGAGCCCCAGAAATAGCTTGCCACATTACAGAGCTCGTGCACGCTCTGTCAGCAGATACGTACAGCAAAAGGTGCACTCAGGATATTTACAAGTTTATTCAGCGTTGGTTAGAACAAAGAAAAACATGACTGCCTGCGTTGATGTCTCAGGCACAGAGAGAAAACGAAAGCAGAAACAAACAGAAACTTCCTGTGAACAGGAAATACGCAGACTCTGTGACTCACAAAGCCTGCTCCCTTTTAAGGTGGAACGGAAATATCCTAACAGTTACATTTGTCAGGAGGAGGCTGTGAGGCCCTCAATATTTTTTTGAGAGGGGGCTCAGTCCTGTCCCCACATATTTGGGGGGTGGGTAGGCTGCGTTGTCCTCAGCTCCATAGAGTTGGTGCCTATGCCCCCTTCTGTTGCTGTACTACAACTCCCATCAAACCTGATCATTGGCCTTGCCGGCTGAGGCTGATGAGAGCTGGCGTGCAGCAGGCTAAGGAAGGCTAAGCTATGCAGATGAACAGCATGGCTTTGCAGAAGTCAGGTCCAGCCAGTGCAGTGCAGTTGTGATGGAGATGGAAACTTTGACCTTCCAGGTGCTGTTGGACTCCAACTTCCATTAACCTCAGTAAGCACAATTAGTCATTAGGGATTATGGGATAATCATAATCATAACAATTTATACCCCGCCCATCTGGCTGGGTTTCCCCAGCCACTCTGGGCGGCTTCCAACAAAAGATTAAAAAATACATTAAAACATCAGTCATTAAAAACTTCCAAGAGATCTGGACAAGATGTGGCAGGAATGCTATTCAACAGAACAGGGGCAGTCATACTAAGAACGCTGCTCCGAGTTACTGCAGAGCGGGCTTCTGCAATATTTGGAACTTTGGCGAGAAACTCTTCCACAGACTGGAGCGATCCACTGGGTATACAGTGGTACCTCAGGTTAAGTACTTAATTCATTCCGGAGGTCTGTTCTTAACCTGAAGCTGTTCTTAACCTGAAGCACCACTTTAGCTAATGGGGCCTCCTGCTGCTGCTGCGCCGCCAGAGCACAATTTCTGTTCTTATCCTGAAGCAAAGTTCTTAACCTGAAGCACTATTTCTGGGTTAGCGGAGTCTGTAACCTGAAGCGTATGTAACCTGAAGCGTATGTAACCCGAGGTACCAATGTATTAAGGATAAGACAATCTATAGCTCCTGAATTGTATAGGGCCTTATATGTTAATGTCAACTCCTTGAACTTGGTGCAGTAGCAGATTGGCAGCATGTGGAAACACCCTAAGCAGGGTGCTATATGCTGGGAGTAGTTTGCACCCAAAGGCAACCCACTAGCTGCAGCCTCTGGACCAGCCTCAAAGATAGCCCCACATACAGTTCATTACAGTAATTCAGCCATAGGACTACCCATGCACGGTCAAGCTATCCCGATCCAGGAATGGCCATAACTGTGTTGCCAACAGAAGTTTCATTTACATTCTTTGTTCAACAGAAACTGTCTTTCCTAAGCCAGCCATTTGGGAAATGGATGGCAAAACAGTGGCTTTCTTGGGTTTGTAAATCCACTGCCCCATTTGAGACACACACTGACCTGTGGCTGGTTTACTGCAGGTTCTTGAGTGCCTCTCCTGTAAACTAATCTACTCAACTCCAGCCCTCTCGCTTTGATTGAATTAAGCATTTAATCCGGTTATCCATGTGATCACCAAGAGAAGCATCACACTGCAGCTAAAGCAGGATACAGCTTTTTCAATACCTATGTCTCAATAAGAAGTGAGAGCTGGACCATAAAGAAGGCTGATCGCCGAAAAATTGATGCTTTTGAATTATGGTGCTGGAGGAGACTCTTGAGAGTCCCATGGACTGCAAGAAGATCAAACGCATCCATTCTTAAGGAAATTAGCCCTGAGTGTTCACTGGAAGGACAGATCGTGAAGCTGAAGCTCCAGTACTTTGGCCACCTCATGAGAAGAGAAGACTCCCTGGAAAAGTCCCTGATGTTGGGAAAGATGGAGGGCACAAGGAGAAGGGGATGACAGAGGACGAGATGGTTAGACAGCGTTCTCGAAGCTACAAACATGAGTTTGACCAAGCTGCGGGAGGCAGTGGAAGACAGGAGTGCCTGGCATGCTCTGGTCCATGGGGTCACAAAGAGTCGGACACGACTAAACGACTAAACAACAACAACAACAACATGTCTCAATAGCCATAATCCTCTTTTTGTTAGCCAGGATATCTCCACCAGAGATTGTGTGCTTCTAGTCACAGAGCTGGCTGACTCTGCTAATTATGCAGAATTCAGCCAATTATTATCTAATAATGCACCGAAGCAGTCCATGTCTTCTCAGCCCTGCCTGGTGATGCTGTGCCAATGAGCTACAGCAGTTGAGATAAGATGCCTATGTCTACCTAGTTTGATCAAATAGGTCTTTGTCACTCATTATTTTTTTTTAGAACAGGGGTAGAGTGGGGAGCCTGTGGCTGTCTCTACAATGTTGGACTGCAGCTGTGATCATCCCTCAGCACTGAGCATACTGGCTGAGGTCAATGGGAGTTGGAACGCAGGGATATCTGGAGGGCCACAGGTTCCCCAACCCTGTTTCTGAAGTTGCCTCATGGTAACACAGTAAATCTAAATTATGCAAATTTGCAAACATTTTCATACTTGCATAATTTATTCTGATTCAAGGGAGAGTTCATGAGTTTTGCAGAGCCTTGAAAACTACTTGAAATCGTGTTGAGCTCCACTGTGATTCTGGAGAATAGCAAAATAAAATAAAATAAAATAAAAATTCCCCCCACATTTGAAAGCATACCTTGTAGGGCACTAAGGGCTAGAAACTTGCATTTGAAAAAAGACAAATAAACCCAAAGCCTTGGGCCCTGGCATAGGAAAAACTTTGTTCCCCTGCCCACACTACAAATCTGCACAAATGCTAGTGAGCATATTGGTATTGAGCATGGTAGAGTGTAGGTATTGAGTTTGGTATTCTCAGTAGCAGAGCACATTCTTTTCATTCCAAAGTACCTGGGCTCAACCTCTGACATTATAATAATATATAATATTAATAATAATTTATTATTTATACCCCACCCATCTGGCTGAGTTTCCCCAGCCACTCTGGGTGGCTCCCAATCGAGAGTTTAAAACAATGCAGCATTAAATATTAAAAACTTCCCTAAACAGGACTGCTTTCAGATGTCAGGATAGCTGCTTATTTCCTTCACATCTGAAGGGAGGGCATTCCACAGGGCGGGTGCCACTACCGAGAAGGCCCTCTGTCTGGTTCCCTGTAACCTCACTTCTCGCAGTGAGGGAACTGCCAGAAGGCCCTTGGCACTGGATCTCAGTGTCCAGGCTGAACGATGGGGATGGAGACACTCCTGTCAAACATCATGCAGTGAGTTTCTTTAATTGTAGACAGTAGAGTGTGCATGCACATGAAAGCTCATACCAATAAGTAACTTAATTGGTCTCTAAGGTGCTACTGGAAGGAATTTTTAAATTTTATTTTATTTTATTTTGTTTTGTTTCGACTACGGCAGACCAACACGGCTACCTACTTGTAAATAGAAAGCTGTTTATCAATTTACCTGTTTCTACTGAGTGCTGGGCAGAGAGCAGAAAACATTGGGGCACAGACTTCCGGAGGCGGCGCGAAACAAGTAATGGCGGTCCTCTTCGCGCTGCGAAGAGGGGCTCCGCAGGAAAGGGTCGTTCGCTGCGGCAAAGCGACGACCCATTAAGAAAAACCACGAGCAGAGTGAGCTCGTGGCCGTGGGATCCGGCGGGCACCTAGAGCGACCCCCAAAACGAAGAAGGGACCCCGTAAGGGGCTCCGGAAGCGCGGAGGGGAAGCGGTGCTGTGGATTCATCGCTCTTTCTGCGGGAGTGAAGCCGCGCGGCTGTTACGGATGAGCGCCGACCTTTCTTCCTTTTACATTGGATTACAAACCAACTACTCGTGAGTAAGATTCACCTGAAATTGGATTACAAAATTTATGAATTTGGCTGAAAGCGGGAGACGAGAAAAAGGAAGTCCGTCTCCCGATGGTGCTTAGTGATCAAAGGCAAAGGATTTGACAGCTGGAAGCAGCACAGAAGGGCTTTAAAACGAGAGAAATCATACGCTTAGAGAAACTGGAAACTGAAAGGCAAGTTACTCTTATTTCTTTGGGATTGGTTCTATTTTTCTTCATGGGGACTTTCTCCTCTGCTGAACTTACTAAAAAATTTTAAAGACTATAAAAACCCCAACTCCGGGCTTGCAGCGGGACAAAAGGCTGCTTTGCAGATACACTTACAAATCTGAAATGGATATTTAGAGGCATCTCTGTTGGATACAATTTAACAACTGTACTTTGCACCTTTTAAGAAACTTGTGGTAACATTGTGAGAGCTCTGCTAGAGGGGAAAGGTCTTCTCCAAAGACTATTGTTAATTTACTTAATTGCAGGAACTTTAATGGCGACTGAAACTTTGTTTCTTCTTCCCTGAACTGTAACATTACTCCCTCTAGTGGAGCTTGGGATTTACAATTTCCTGAGAACCAACTTTGCTTTGTCTCTCTGTGGTTTGGTTGTTTACTCCAAGGCCTGCCTTTCCCATGAAATTTTTGACAGCTTGACCTTGAATCCAAAGACAGGTGGGGAATGAGCGACAGAGTAAAAACAAGAGCTGCGTCGAAGGCAGGGAAAGGCAAATTGGCACAAACAACCCTATTTTCTCAGGGACGTAGATCTTCAGTCCCTGCTGTTTTACAGACTGCACCCTCGCCAACAATTCCAGCTGAAGAAGCTGAACAATTAACAGGTGAGGATATGGCATCTGGAGGATCTAACACTTTGTTAGAGGAAATGCTACAACAATTCGCAATTTTGAATAAAAAAGTGGATGACCAAACTGCAAAAATTGATTTAGCCACATCCTCAATTACCAAACTTTCAGAACAGGTGGCTAAGCACTCACAAGATATTGGAAATCTAAACGACGTAACATCCGAAAATCGAAAATTGGCGGAGGCTGCGAACCAAAAAGCAGAGGCCGCAGCAAAAGGAGTGGAGGAACTGAAAGGAGAGGTAAGGCCGCTCCACAAACATATTACTGACCAGCAGGCTTACCTGTCTTTGGTGGAACTGCGAAATAGGGAAAATAATTTGAGATTACGCTCTATCCCAGAGATTGAGAAAGAGGACTTGATAGGCTTCCTAACAGCAGAATTTTCTAAATTCTGGGGTGTAAATGAAGATACAGATTTTAAAATAACAACTGCATTTAGATTGGGAAGAGCCGCCGGGAAAGACAGGCCCAGAGACTGTTTGATCATTCTAAGGACTAAACAGGAGAGAGACAAGCTACTTGACCTACATTTTAACAAAGCACTTGTGATACAGGACAGAAGAGCACAAATCTACAAGGATATCCCTAAGCAACTACTGGACCTCAGATCTAACTATACTGATCTAGTTGGACTTTTGAGAGGCAACGGAATACCATACAGGTGGGAGTTCCCACAAGGCCTTTATTTTAAATACAAAGGAAAGAAGATAAAAATCAAAACGAAAGAAGACAGCCAGAAGTTCCTACACGACCACGGAGAAGACTTGCAGAAAGGAGCAGTAGCTATTTGGCCACCACCAGAGTTTGGAAAAGAGCCACCACCTTCGGATTCGGACAAAAAAGAAGACACCCAATAAAGAGTAACAACAGATTGATACAGGATGTCTCTGCAGCTGTATAGCTGGAATATTAATGGCGTGAATTCCCCGGAAAAATGCAAAAGAATCTTCCACATTTTAAAGAAAGAAAATTTGGATATAATCTGTCTGCAAGAAACCCATGTGACCAGGTTACACAAGAAGGTGTTAATAAATAAAAGATTAGGCCAAGAATTTATTTCATCAGACAGAGTTAAAAAGAGAGGCGTGGTGATTTACGCCAAGGAGAATCTTTCACCAAAATTCTTGTTTAAAGATGAACAAGGAAGAATCCTGGCTATTGAAATATCGACCCAAGGAGAGAAAATTTTGATATTAGGAATCTACGCACCAAATGAGGGGAAATCAGAATTTTACAAGAAGCTGCATGAGACATTACTGGACTATCTGGATTATTCTAACATCATTATGATGGGAGATATGAATGGGGTTGTCTCTACCCTTATGGATAAGTCACAGAACCAGAATTTGACCAAAGATGGAAGATTACCAAAAACCTTCTTCGAATTAACTGACAATATGGATTTAATTGATTTATGGAGGACGAGAAACCCCCTAGGTAAAGAAGGAACCTTCTTTTCTGAGGCCCATCTGTCATGGACAAGAATCGACCAAATTTGGACAACTAGAGGGCTGGCACCTAAGACTACAAAAATAGAAATCTGCCCAAAGACATGCTCCGACCATAACGCTCTGAAAATGGAAATGAGATTTACTACTGCCGATTCCTTCAGATGGAAAATGAATGACAACCTGTTAAGAGATCAAGAGACTGTAAAGAAGGCCCAAAAAGCTTTAAAGGACTACTTTGAAATCAACTTGAATACCTCGGTGGAAAAAAGAATAATCTGGGACGCGAGTAAAGCTGTTATGAGAGGGTTCCTGATACAACAGAATACGATCAAGAAAAAGTTCTGGAATGGTAAAAAGGACAAGATATTGGAGAAGATAAGAGATGGTGAGAAAAAACTAAGATTAAACCCAAAATCAAAGGAGATTTTAAGAGAAATCAAATTCCACCAGTCACAATATGCGAAACTGATCAATCAAGAAGTGGAATGGAAGATTAAACAAATGAAACAAAGATCTTTTGAGTCGGCGAATAAATGTGGGAAACTGCTAGCTTGGCAGTTGAAAAAGAGACAAAAATTAAATTATGTTACCAATCTAGAAGTTGAAGGAAAGAACATTCAGAAACCGGGAGAAATTAGAAAGTGTTTCCAGAAATATTTTAAAAAACTGTATACACAAGGATCCGAGGATGCAACTGAGATAGAACAATTCTTGAAAGAAAATGGCCTTCCAGAATTATCTCAAGAGAAGAGATCAATCTTGAACTGCAAAATAACACAACAGGAAATTGAGGATGCCATTCAGAACATGCAGCTAGGCAAATCTCCAGGCCCTGATGGACTTACCTCCAAATATTATAGGACCTTAAAAGACTACTTGATACAACCATTAATGGAGGTTTGCAACCAGATTATGGGGGGAGGGAGGGCACCAGATACGTGGAAAGAAGCATTCATCACACTGATACCTAAAGTGGAAACTGAAAAGACTCAACTTAAGAACTACCGCCCCATCTCACTCCTAAATGTGGATTACAAAATATTTGCGGATGTTTTGGCTAATAGATTTAAAAAAGTACTGTCAGGGGATGATTAGCTGCTTGTGCTTAAAATAGTGCCCCTTCAGAGTTTGTGCGACCCCACAAACCTCTGTGTGTGACAGAGCTCCTCAGACATGTCTGCTCTAGTCACTTGTAGAGTCCGACAGTGGCTGTCTGCGGAAGCGCTTCCAGCAAAGAAGTTCCTTAACGGAAACGCGTCTCCTGGACTCACGACGTGACAGCTTCCGGCGAAGCATAGGTCTCCCTGCAGTTGCTTCTGACACCTCCCCGCTATTTTCGCTCGAAGTGTCTCTCACCCCTTTCTCTCCCCTTCTGCTTCCTGCCTGGGCTGCTGCGTCTCTCTCAGCATTACTGAGATCCTCCTCCAGAGACCCCGCGCTCCCCCTACTGGTCCCTGCTTTAGCTGTTGACTCTCTCCCAGTCTCTGGGAGCCCTACCACTTCCCTTTCCTCCGATGTCAGTTCCCTGACATCCACCTCCCCTCCAGGGCCCCCCTCTTCCCCGCCCCTACTCTCTCCTCTGGGCGGTGAGGAGCTGAAACCCCTAAAAGAACCCTCCTCATCTTCCGACGTCTCGAACATTTCCCTCCATCGGTCTTCGTTCCGACTCGCTGAATCCTCCTCCACCTCGGAATCAGCGAACCCCTCCAACTCTTCTTCTTCGTCGGTGGTGGCGAAGTATTCCCTCCGGAACCTCGCCACTGGCTGGGGTTTCCGAGGGAATCTCTGATGAAAAGTTTCAATCAAAACCTCGTCATCTACATCCTCTGCCCTGACCCAGGTGTTTTCTGACTCCGGCTCCCCTTCCCACATTACCAAATACTCTACTTGCTCTCCCCTCCACCTGGAATCGAGAATCTCCGCTACATGGTAGCTGTGTTCTTTTTCCTCCATAGCTGGTCCCCTATTGACCCTCCCCTCTCTGTCCCCTATATACGGTGACAGCAATGATCTGTGGAACACTGGGTGCAACTTCATGTGGTTAGGTAACCGGAGTCTGAAAGCCACTGGGTTGACCTGTTGCGTGACTTCAAATGGGCCCAGTCTTTTGGGTCTTAACTTCTTACAACCTCCTTTAAATGGTAACCCTTGGGTGGACAACCACACCTGATCCCCCACCCTAATGCTTTCTCCTTCCCTTCTGGTTTTGTCTGCCTGCCTCTTATATTCCTCCTTCGCCCTGTTTAAATTAAGTTGGAGCTGGCGATGGATCGCTTCCATTTCTTCAACGAACTGTTCTGCGGCTGGAACGCTCCAGTTCTCCCCCTCCCCCCCTGGGAAGGCTCGGGGATGACACCCGTGATTGGCCAAAAAAGGGCTCATTCCCGTGGACACGTTCTCCGCATTGTTATAGGCAAATTCTGCCAACGCCAGCTTCTCCACCCAATCATTCTCTCTGTCATTCACATAACACCTCAAATATTGCTGGAGGACACCATTAGCTCTTTCCGCCTGCCCGTTGGTTTCTGGATGACGGGCAGTTGAGAAATTCACCTCTACATGCAATAAGCTCATGAGCTTCCTCCAGAACCTGGAAGTAAATTGTTTCCCTCGGTCCGAAACCACCCTCAAGGGGGCACCATGCAATCTAAACACATTTTCCACAAACAATTTAGCGGTTTCTTCTGCTGTGACCGCATGTGAGCAGGCTATAAAGTGGGCCATCTTGGTTAACAGGTCTACCACAACCATAATGGCTGTCTTCCCTTTGGACCTGGGCAGATCAGTCATAAAATCTATTGCCACTGCCTCCCATGGTCTTTCCGGCGTGGGTAGTGGTTCTAATAAACCTGCCGGTGCCCGCCTCTCCCCCTTGGCTCGTTGACATCGGTCACACCCTCTCACATACTCCCGCACATCTTCCCTGACCTTGGGCCACCAGAATTCCCTGGTAACCAGCCACATGGTTTTGTGTTGCCCAAAATGCCCTGCTGTGGGGCTATCGTGCAGTTGCTTGAGTACCTTTTCCCTCAATTCTCCTTCAGGTACGTATAACGCTCCCTTGTAGTACAACGCCCCGTTTCTCTCCTCAAAACCCCCGGGTTTGTCTCCCTCCCTCCTGAGACCCCTGAGTTTGTCCTGGGCATATTCATCCTGCACCGTTCCCTCTATCAGTTCCCTTAGCCCCACCAGTGCCGCCCCACACACCCAGCGATCCTCGGGAATGACATGGGTCTCTTCGGGTGCACCCTCTCCCTCCAAATATTCAGGTTTGCGTGATAGAGCGTCCGCCCTAACGTTCTCCTGGCCTGGTACGTAACAAATCTCAAAGTTAAATTTGGAGAACTCCTGGGCCCATCTCAACTGCCGTTGGTTGAGCACTCGCGCAGTTCTCCAATACTCTAGATTCTTATGGTCCGTGCGTACTTGCACCTTCTGTTGTGCACCAATTAGTAGGTGCCTCCATCTCCGGAAGGCCTCATAAATCGCAAGAAGTTCCCGGTCATACACCGTGTAGTTTCTCTCCGATTTGTTCAGCTTTCGCGAAAAGAAGGCACACGGTCGCCACTCGGACCCCTCCTTCCCTGGCTGCAGAAGAAGCACCGCCCCTATGGCTCTGTCGGAAGCGTCTGTTTCGACCCTCAGCTTTTTTTGTAAATCCACATGTAGAAGTTGTTCGTCAGAGGCGAAGGCCTTTTTCAGTTCCTCAAACGCTCGCTCCGCCTCCCCCGTCCAAACAAACTTCTTTTTGCTGCTGAGACAGTCCGTGATGGGCGCCGTCAGGTGAGCGAAGTTTCGGATGAACTTACGATAAAAGTTTCCAAACCCTAGGAACCTCTGCACATCCTTCTTAGTCTTGGGGGTTTTCCATTCCAGCACCGCTTGAACCTTGCCGGGGTCCATGGCCAACCCCTTGTCTGACAAGCGGTACCCCAGGAATTCCACCTCCTTGGTATGAAACTGACACTTCTCCAGTTTCACCCACAGTCTGTTGGCATGCAGCCTGCTCAACACTTCTCTGACGTCTCTCACATGTTGCTCCTCATTCTCCGAATACACCAACACGTCATCTAAGAAGGCCACGCAATTCTTGTAGAGCAAAGGCCCCAGTACATGGTTCATAAAGGCTTGAAAACACGCGGAGCCTGCTTGTAATCCAAAAGGCATAACGAGATATTCAAATGCCCCCAAAGGGGTGAACATGGTGGTCTTCCATTCATCCCCTTTCCTTATACGTATCAGGTTGTACGCCCCCCTTAGGTCCAGCTTTGTAAAAATCTTTCCTTTTCGCACCCTGGTCAAAATATCATCAATCCTGGGCATAGGAAAAGCCACCGGCTCTGTCACTGCATTTAGGGCCCGAAAGTCACATACCAGTCTCGGCTTGTCCGTGTTCTTTTTATCCACAAAAAACACTGGGCTACCCCCCGCTGCCTTGGACTCTCTGATGAAGCCTCTCTTCAGGTTCTTGTCAATGAACGCTCGCAACTCCTGCATCTCCCTGTCTGACATGGCATACAACCTGCCTACAGGAAGCTGTGCTCCAGGGAGTAAATTGATCTGGCAATCAAAGGGCCTATGCGGGGGTAGTTGGTCAGCTTCCTTCTCGCTGAACACGTCGCTGAGATCAGCATACTGTGATGGCACCTTCCCCTTCTCCATCACTTCCGTCCCTGCTAGGGTGGCTTGGGCCCCTGCTGACCCCTTTTCCCCCCTGCAGTGTTCTAAGCAATGTGCGGAACCGAAGGAAACCACTCTTTGATGCCAGCCCACCAGCGGATCATGTAGGGCTAGCCAGCTCATTCCCAAAATAATGGGAGCGCCTCCCAAGGTGGCCACATTAAACGCTATCAGTTCTGTGTGCCTTGCCACCCTCATTATCATTGGGATGGTCTGCAAGCTGACGCCTCCTCCCAACAGTTCTCTGCCATCGATCGTGGTCACCTGCAGGGGGTTGCTTAAGGGGATAGTCTGTATCTGGTGTTCAGCCGCAAACTCCTTGCTCATGAAATTGCAGGAGCTGCCTGAGTCCAACAGCGCCTTTATTTTTAGGGGGTGTCCATTTTGCAACTCTAGCGACACTTCAATCACTAGAGCAGGTCGAGGAGCTTCTGGCACTGGCACTTGGGAAAGGGGCACTTTCACTGCTCTTTGGCCTGGCTGCAGTGCCCTGCTGGCAACCAGGCGTTGGCTTTTACCTGCTCCGTTTCTCCCTGCTCTTCCCCCTCAACAGTTCCCACCATCCCTTGCCATTCCTTCCTCTGGGGGCAGACTCTGGCAAAGTGGCCTGGCTGTTGGCAGAGATAGCATTTCCGGGGTCCCTTTCCCTCCTTCTTCGCCCCCTCACTGGGCTTTGAAACTGCGCGCGCGCGGGCTGTTCCGATTTCCATCGGCTCTGCCGGCGGGAAAGCTGGCTCAGGAATGTCTGGAATGCGTAACTCCTTCCAACGTTCCCCTCTCCCTTCCCGCCTCTCCAAGGCTCTTGCCTCCTGGCGCGCTCCAATGGTCAGCGCAGATTTGGTCAGCTGATCCATAGACACCGCCCTGGGGCTCCTGGCCAGCTCGTCTTTCACAGCTGAAGTAAGACCTTCTTCAAATAGCATCTGAATGGGTGCTGCCGATAAATCCCACCCCAATCTGTGAATCAGCATGGTAAATTCAGTCCAGTACTCACGGACAGATCTGCTTCCCTGCTTGCAAGCCATTAGCTGTCTGCGCACTCCCCCCTCCTCAATATCGCTGGAGAACATGATATCCATTGCACGAAAGAATTTCATAGCGTCCTTCAGGATATCGTTGTGCGTTGCCATCAGGGGTCGAACCCAGTCCCGCGCCCCCTTCTCAAGATGCCCAATTACGAAAGCAACTCGGGATTCCTCATCAGGGAACTCATCAAACTGCACATTCAGGGCATATTGCATTTCAGTCCTAAAGGCATGGTAATCCTTGGGGTCCCCCCCAAACTTCTGCACTAATCCTGGTACCTTTCTGGGGAACTGAGTGGTTCTCCCCTTCTTGTCTGCATCTTGAGCCCTCCTCTCCTCGAGCCTCGCCGTCTGCAGCGCAAGTTGGACCTCCAGAGCTTGATACCTTTCTTCCAAGCTTGGACCAGCTCCACCCCCTGCGGCTCCGGCTCCTGCTGGGTCGCTCATGATGCCTTCTCCTGCACAGGCAGCGTACAGAGACTGTCGGACTGCTGTCAGGGGATGATTAGCTGCTTGTGCTTAAAATAGTGCCCCTTCAGAGTTTGTGCGACCCCACAAACCTCTGTGTGTGACAGAGCTCCTCAGACATGTCTGCTCTAGTCACTTGTAGAGTCCGACAGTGGCTGTCTGCGGAAGCGCTTCCAGCAAAGAAGTTCCTTAACGGAAACGCGTCTCCTGGACTCACGACGTGACAGCTTCCGGCGAAGCATAGGTCTCCCTGCAGTTGCTTCTGACACCTCCCCGCTATTTTCGCTCGAAGTGTCTCTCACCCCTTTCTCTCCCCTTCTGCTTCCTGCCTGGGCTGCTGCGTCTCTCTCAGCATTACTGAGATCCTCCTCCAGAGACCCCGCGCTCCCCCTACTGGTCCCTGCTTTAGCTGTTGACTCTCTCCCAGTCTCTGGGAGCCCTACCACTTCCCTTTCCTCCGATGTCAGTTCCCTGACAAGTACTAAATGAAGTAATCCATAAGGACCAAGCAGGCTTTCTCCCAGGTAGACATTTGTTTGATAACACCAGGAATATTATCGATATTTTGGAACTTTTACAAACAAATATTAACACCAAAGCAGTGTTAATTTTTATCGATGCGGAGAAGGCCTTTGACAACATTTCTTGGAAATTTATGAAGAAAAACTTGGAAGGGATGGGAGTGGGAAGGGGGTTTGAGAATGGAATAGAGGCAATCTATTCAGAACAAAAAGCTAAGTTGATAGTGAACAATGTGGTGACAGAAGAACTTCATATTGAAAAAGGAACACGCCAGGGGTGCCCCCTATCCCCTCTGTTGTTTATTTCAGTCCTGGAGGTTTTGCTGAATATGATAAGGGAGGATCGGCAGGTACAAGGAATACGGGTCGGAGCGAAACAATATAAACTGAAAGCATTTGCAGATGACTTGGTTTTAACATTACAGGAGCCAGAACCTAGTACAAAAAGAGTTTTGGAATTGATTCAGAAATTTGGTCGGGTGGCGGGTTTTAAGTTGAACAAACAAAAAACTAAGGTGTTAGGGAAAAACTTGACGGTTACTGAAACAGAGGGGTTTCAGAAGGAAACAGAACTAAACATTGTTAAAAAAGTGAAATACCTGGGGGTCAATCTGTCCTCTAAGAATTTGAATCTATTTAAAGATAACTATGAAAAATGTTGGTCAGAAGTTAAAAAAGATTTAGAAATTTGGTCAAGATTGAAATTATCCTTGTTAGGCCGAATTGCAGCTATAAAAATGAACGTTTTGCCAAAGATGTTGTTTTTGTTTCAAGCCTTGCAGGTCGTGGACAGAGTGGAATGCTTTGGAAAGTGGCAGAGGGATATCTCTAGGTTTGTCTGGCAGGGCAAAAAGCCCCGAATAAAATTCAAAATATTAACTGATGCAAAGGAGAGAGGGGGGTTTGCCCTGCCGGACTTAAGGTTATATTATGAAGCTGCGGCCTTCTGCTGGATGAAAGATTGGATCTTATTGGAAAACACTGATGTCCTTGATCTGGAAGGCTTCAACAATCCGTTAGGTTGGCATGCGTATTTGTGGTATGACAAGGGGAAAACACATGGAATGTTCAAAAACCATATTGTCAGGAAAGCAATATATATGGTTTGGAAAAAATACAAAGACTTATTGGAAAGTAAAACTCCGAGGTGGATTTCACCAATAGAGGCCAAAGCTCGGAAAACATCCAATATGGAGGCATATTGGCCGAAATATTGGGAAATAATAGAAAATATTGGAGGTAATTGGAGGTTGCAGAGCTTTGAAAAATTAAAGGATAAGGTGCAAAATTGGCTACATTATGCCCAAATTAATGAGGTTTTTAAGCTAGATAAAAAAATAGGGTTCCAGGTGGAAAAATCGAAACTTGAGACAGAGTTGTTAGAACCAAAGACCAAGGTATTATCGAGAATGTACAACTTGCTGCTTAAATGGAACACTCAGGATGAGACAGTTAAGTCAGCCATGATAAAATGGGCTCAAGACATTGGTTACAACATTATGTCTGAGGACTGGGAAAGGTTATGGACCACCGGTGTGAAATTTACGGCATGTAATGCCTTGAAAGAAAACATTATGAAAATGGTATACAGGTGGTACATGACCCCAGTCAAGCTTGCTAAGATATACCATTTGTCTGACAATAAATGTTGGAAATGCAAGGAGGCTGAAGGGACATTCTTTCACCTCTGGTGGACTTGTCCAAGATTGAAGGCCTTTTGGGAAATGATCTATAACGAGTTAAAAAAGGTGTTTAAGTACACCTTCCCCAAGAAACCAGAGGCCTTCCTTCTGGGCATTGTCGGCCAGAAGGTGTTAAAAAAGGATAGAACCTTTTTTATGTATGCTACAACAGCAGCAAGAATCCTTATCGCTAAGCATTGGAAGACCCAAGATTTGCCCACACTGGAGGATTGGCAGACGCAATTGATGAACTATATGGAATTGGCCGAGATGACTGCAAGGATCCGAGACTTGGGAGAAGAGGCAATGGAGGAGGACTGGAAAAAATTTAAAGACTATTTGCAAAAGTATTATAAGTTGTATGAAACATAAGACGCCGTATGATTTGGAACGTTAGCCCCAGCAATGAAATTTAATTATTTATGAAATTGATAACACTCATGAAAGAATCAAAGTTTAAACGGGTAAAAAGGATATTATGTTATATCTTTAGAGTAATTGGAGAATAAGAGATTTAAACTTAAATTGCAACTGAAAATATAAAGAAACATACGAAATAAGGGTATAATTTGCTGATAACTTTATTATCAAGAATGCATTATGTGGGAGATGTGGGGAAGTCCAATGGAAATTTGAAGTGAGTTGTCGAAATGGTTATGATTTTCTGTTCTTTTTTCTTTTTTTCTTCTGTTCTGTCTTTCCTTTTGTTTTCTTTGTAATTTGGAAAAAATGTAATAAAAAATTATTATAAAAAAAAAAGAAAACATTGGGGCACAGCTAGACATAAGATAGAATCTGGGTGTGATGCGCAGAGAGATGGGGGAATCTCAGTTTTGGGTTCTCTCACTTTCTCTTTCCCCCAATCTTCAGTTATCCACATTTCCACATCAGTGCACAATTTATTTATTTTCACAGTGTTCATGCCAATGCACCAGAATTTTAGTGCAAATTTGTTTCGGAACAGAATCATAGATTTGGAAGGGACCAGAAGGGTCATCTAGTCCAACCCTCTGCAGTGCAGAAATCCTGCCCACAGCTATCCCTGGTTGGGCTTAAACCACCAATCTTCTGGTTAACAGCCAGACACACTGACCCATTGCACCACCTGAAGGGGAAGAAATGTCTCAGGATATAAGTCAAATTCAGAGCAACAGAAGACAGGAAATAGCACATGCAACCTCTAGATATGGCCTCTCTCTGTATTTAAATGATGCAAATAGCTCCACCTGTTAAAATGTCAAAGCTGTTACTGGACATGCATAGTATCAAGATGGTTTTTCCAGCAGCAGCAAAAGGCTTTTTTTTTAAGAGAGAGAGATGCAGGTTTACCAGTCTCTCATATATAGAATAAGCAAACAAACCTCTTTCATAAAAGAGGACCTCTCCAACTTCTGTGTTGCTGACACTAGCACCACTCCTAGCAACAAACTATTCTGATCACTACAATACTTGTTTGCACCCAAAGAGGAGGCAAACATGGCGTGTTGTTTATTAAGTGTTACTGTAATGAAAACACATTGCATGGTTGGGTGAACTTCCATCAAACTTTGTTTAGTAGCAGAAAAGGAGAACTATTTCCTCAACCTTATGAATACCACCAGAGCCGCTCCTTTTGTACAGAGACTAATCTGGAAACAAAGCTCTAAGCTGAATGATGTGTTATTAGTGTAAATCAGGTAAGTCCATCTTTAAAGGGAACTGAGTCTTAATTTTCCCCCCATCCCTAGATGTGGTTGAGTTGGGTGGGTGTTCCATATTGTGTGTCAGGAGGGTGTGCCTTGGCAAGGTGAAAAGGGACACAACGTCTCCTGAGACTGATGGATGCCAACTCAGTATAAGACAGCCTCCAGGGTTGCAGCCATAAGATATTTCCAGGGTTGCAGCCATCAGAGTTAAATAATAATAATAATAATAATAATAATAATAATAATAATAATAATAATTTATACCCCGCCCATCTGGCTGGGTTTCCCCAGCCACTCTGGGCAGCTCCCAACAAAATATTAAAAACATAATACAGCAATAAACATTAAAAAATTTCCCTAAACAGAGCTGCCTTCAGATGTCGTTTAAAAGTAAGGTAGTTGCTTATTTCCTTGATATTTGATGGGAGAGCGTTCCACAGGGTCCACTACCAAGAAGGCCCTCTGCCTGGTTCCCTGTAGCCTCATTTCTTGCAGTAAGGGAACCACCAGAAGGCCCTCAGTGCTAGACCTCAGTGAACTGATGGGGGTGGAGATGCTCCTTCAGGTATACAGGACGAGGGCCGTTTAGAGCAGGCATAGGCAAACTCGGCCCTCCAGATGTTTTTGGCCTACAACTCCCATGATCCCTAGCTAACAGGACCAGTGGTCAGGGATGATTGGAATTGTAGTCTCAAAACATCTGGAGGGCTGAGTTTGCCTATGCCTGGTTTAGGGCTTTAAAGGTCAGCACCAACACTTTGAATTGTGCTCGGGAATGTACTGAGAGCCAATGTAGGTTTCTCAGGACCGGTGTTATATGGTATCGGCCACTCCCAGTCACCAGTCTAGCTGCCACATTCTGGATTAATTGCAGTTTCCAAGTCACCTTCAAAGGTAGCCCCACACAGAGCGGACATAACCAAGAGCTGTGTAATAGCCTGCTGATTACAACATCCAGCACGCTCTGGCATGCTCCAGCACATGGCTAGATCAATCAAGGCATACGAAGTCTGTGTTGCATGATGCTCAAGACAGGTGGGTACCACACCCATAAGCTAGGGATGGGTGTACTCTGCACCTCAAAGATGCTGGCAGAACATTCTTGAGCAATTAGAGAGACCTCTGTTCAATGCTCAGGCACGGAGTTCAGGAGGGTTGGACATAC
Organism: Podarcis vaucheri; assembly: GCF_965113315.1. Taxonomy (NCBI): domain Eukaryota; kingdom Metazoa; phylum Chordata; class Lepidosauria; order Squamata; family Lacertidae; genus Podarcis; species Podarcis vaucheri. Next base: position 87,365,682 of record NC_138764.1, on the reverse strand, counting down.
AATCTACTGTGAATCAGATAGTTTGCAATATCAGATATGTGTAAATAGTTCTCCAGTCAGCACAAGCCATTGGGCTCCAGAAAACCATACTAGTTTTCTGGTTTGCTGCTTAAGGAGTGGTGATGTCACTGACCTTTGCCTGTAGAATAAGGTGCCACTCCCAACTCTGTGATTTTCTGGCCTGTGAACATGGTGCTTTTATGAGGGTCACAGGCCCAAAGGACAGGCCCTTGCCCCAAGGTGGGAGCCGCTGAGAGGGAGCCGATCATAACAGAAGAAAAGGGAAAACAAATAAGAAGAGAGGCAAAACAAATAAAGTAATACAAGCAGATCTAGTGTATGTGGTCTTAGGTGTTGTCGTGAACAAATATGAAGGTGTGAACCAAATGTTTCACAGGAATCTGTTGAGGTAATGCATGTGAAGTACTCTGAAATGATTGTTCACACTCTCTTGCTCTCTTGCACGCCGTTTTTTTTTAAAGACAGATTTTGAAAAGCAGGTCGGCTTCTTTAGCTTAAACACAGAGTAAACGCACCACCTGCTGGTAAGTCTGAGCTATGAAAATCTGAAAAAAGTCAGCCAGCTGGACTTCGTAACATAGGGAGTTGGCTGAAGCAACCCCAGTTCCTGTTTTCCTTATCGTGAAGCCATGGCTATCTGAGTACTTTTAAGATGAGCATTTAGCACAACCACACAAACCATTGGTTGTGTGAGGGTGGCATGAAGGTTTGCAGTCTGTGCTCATGAAACTGGAGACAGCTGATATATTTCCTGGCCAACCTTTTGTGCAGCAACACAACAAGCACACATTCAGCAGGTGCACTCCTTGGCTCAGCGCCCTGATCCGGAGCTGAATGCAAGTATCACAAGGAAACCAAGGCAGCTCCAGTTGCCTCCTTCCAGAGGAAACCAAACCTGCATCTCTGGAACTGTTCACTATTCAGAGGAGTAGTGCAGAGCGTTACTTTGGGAAAGGATTAGGAGCTATTCAGTAGACCAGTTGATGCATGCATTCACCACTAGATAGAGCCAGAAGATGGCTATACAAAACTCATGAAACTCAGAATGTAACATCAATCAATCAGAAAGAGGATGAGGGGAGGGGAACAGAGTCCAGAAATATCTCAAGTCAGGGAGGCAAGAACAGCAAACTTTTTTCGATGTCCTTAAAAAAAAGAAGAAGAGCAAAATAACCTCACTTGAACTCAAGAAATTGCACATTGAAACAAACAAAGTACTTGTACGCCTCCTTCCTTCCATTTAACACTCCAGCTTAAATGGGAATTCTGTTTACTTTAATACCACTGAAAGGTCCATGCGCTGAGTCTCAGTCTTCTCCGGGAGCATCTAATGGGTGAAAATGCAATATGTGACAGCAAAGTGTGTTGCCATTCCAGGGCCAGGAAAATGATGTCACATGATTACACTTACTCGAGATTGTGGGCAGAGAAACTGTTTTCAGCAGCCAGCTATGCATCTGTTGTAATATATGGTTCTGCCCTGCAAACGTTCGCTACCTTCACCAAAAAAATATCCTCAGCTGAACCCAGACAAGGTGGGTCATGTCAGTTTCAAACAATAGGATCAAATGTGGGGAGTGGCACTTCAGCTGCCCCAGTGCAGCACAGAAAACTGGGCTTTTTAACATTAAAAATGATGATCTAATGACATAGAAGTTGCCTGAGTCAGACCCATTAGTCCACATAGCTCAGTATCACAGTACTTGACCAGCAATGTTTTCAGACAGGGAGTCCTTTCCACACCTGCCTGGGTATGCCAGGGATTCAGGGCCAGCGCAGTCACTGTTCTCCAGGGTGGGAGTGGAGACAGAGAGAATAATAAAAATATATTGGAAGATCTCTGAAAATTGTATTCTGAGACACAACCCCAATCTCTGAGCAGTGTGAGATTCCAGGGGTTCCGGGTGCCTACCCTGGGCTCATGTTTCCTTTGAGAATGAGGTACAGTGGAGAACGTGGTGTCTTAGCAGGTCAAGATGGACTTGCTAAGATGTATAAGACTGAATCGGGTAAGTGCTGGAGACGCAATGAGGTCGAGGGCACATTCTTCCATATATGGTGGAAGAGTAAAAGAGTATTGGGAACTAATTTATAATGAACTGGAAAAAATGTTTAAAAGCACCTTTCACCAAAAAACCTGAGTCCTTTTTGTTGGGGATAACTCAGACGGAAATTCCCAGGTGTCAGATAAGGTTATTTATGTACACCACTATGGTGGCCCATGTTTTGTTAGCCCCAAAATGGAAAACAAGCGAGGTCCCAATCAAAGAAGAATGGCAACTTAAACCAGGGGTCAACAAGGTTTACCTTGCCTGGGCCAGTTTACTCCAGTGGAGACCCCTCTGTGGGCCAGATTGCACCCACACGCCCAAAATTTCTGGCATCTGCATCTGCGCAGACACAATTTTCGGCGTCTGTGCATGCTCAGATGCGATTTCCAGCACCATGGAAGTGAGTTTAGTGCAGCATACGGGGACTCACCATGTGGACGGCTCGGTTGGGGGGCGGGCGGCTCATGGGCCGGTTAAACGACCCCCATGGGCCGCTTGTGGCTCATAGGCCTTAGGTTGCCTACGCCTGACTTAAACTGTTGGAGTATGCACAGCTTGAGGATCTAACTTACAAAATACAAGAACAAGAAGAATACTCGTTTAAAGAAGATTGGAAAATGTTTATTGAATATCTTGAAATACGGGTCCCCGCAACAAAATTTAAAATTTGGCTTTGTAATTCGGAATTTATGTGATGTGATTTAATTTGATTTGATTGGCCGGTTAATAATATATTTTTTTAATGAATATATGGGGGATAATTCTGTACACTTGAAAACATTGGCAGCATTAAGATAAATTCAACAGTGTAAATAAGTTTTGATGGAAGTAACAATGGAGTACTGAATGGTTTAGTTTATATAAAATATGCAGGGATTTATGTTGTGCAAAATGAACCATGGAAAGAGAAGAAGGGAAGTCATTGATATTTTAAGGTTGTCTAAATGTATATTCAAGTTGTAAAACAGAAAATGTAATAATATATATATATATATATGAATGAGAGAATGTGGTGTCTTTATGGTTTCTTTACACAGATATACAACCTGATCCTGCGATGGAGGGGTTCACAGCATCAACACCCCAAGAGGTTCTTGTTTCCCTCATAGCCGCAGCCTTGGAGTCAAGCAGACATCAAACATCGCTCTGCCTCTATTCTTCCAGTTTGTTGCTTTACGTTTGACCCACTTCACCGCCAACTCTGCCCTAAACTAGCTTTGTCTGTCGAGGGCCCACCCATTTGCCATCTTACAACAAGCCCCTTAATCACCCCATCACCTCACCAGGAAGATAGCTTGGCTGAAGGCTTGATTAGCTTTTAACACATGCTGGTTCCAGGGAGTAGAGGGGTCTGGCATACAGTTTAACAACCCCAAAGGCACAACACAAGCAACACTTAATTATAAGCAGCAGCCGTTTGAGAGAGCTGCACACGTAAACCCAACAGCGGATTTTCATCTAAGCTACTACTGCTGAACATCGCACTGACCTTTGGTTAGCAAAACTCAACGATTTGCTTTGAGCCCTCCCAGTAAGAACCGATACAGAGTTGATTGACTTGATACCCTGACACACACATTCATATCAGTAAATGCACTAGAACAAATATTTATAGGCATCGAAAATGAAGATACATTCAATATGCAGTTAAATACAGAGAGGAAGCACATTCTTTGGGCGGTTATCCTGAAATTTCTCATTCAAAAAATTAATGAACAGAGACCATTTTCCTAAAATGCGTCACTTTGTTAGTTATGCTGACCTCTTGGGTAACAGGTCAGTTTTGTTAGCTTTTTTAATAATTCATTCTGCATTCATTGATTTCCACTGTTGTGCAATACACACTTTTAGTCCAACAGCCTGCAATGCAGGATTCTTTTGCCCTATGTGGGGCTTGAACCCGCAACTCTGAGATCTCATGATCTTCCAATTGAGTCATGATTACAGCAAGCCTTCTGGGTGCAGAGTCTACCCTGCCAGAACATTCCCCCCAGAACACTGAAGCCCGTCCCCACCCATCAGCTGGCATCGCCCAGAGACACCAGTGGATTGACAAGTGGTTTGGACAGAAATGGATTTGTAGGCCAAGACTGGCTTGCAGACCAGAAGTTCCCCATCCTTGGTTATTGTCTCTTCTCTCCTGTTCTGGCCCTGTAAAGGCAGCAAGTGCACAACTGGCTTTAACCGAGGTCAAAAGCAAACTCTGTCTTCAGCCTACCTCTCTAAGGCTCTTAAAGAGCCAGACCTTTGGCTTGACAGTGAGCACAGCTCCTAGACTCCACAGCCACATGGCTGTTGCACTCCATGCAGCACTGAACCTGTGAGATGCTGTGGAAGACACCTGGGAGGGTCCTGGCTGTGGCTCTACAGACCCAGTTGCTTTGGGAGGTTGTTCCATAGACCCCTGACTGACAGCCTCACAGCCAGTGGCCTACCAGCCTCAAGCAGCAGGCCCAGAGCTCTGAAACTGGCCTGGCCCACCAGCTGGTAACACACTCTGTGGCCTTGAGCCCTGCATCCCAATCACTGCTGGACTCCAGGATCACAACATCATCCCACTGCATGTCTGAACCACAGTCCAATTACTGCTGATGAAATGGCAAGCTCATTGTGATGGCCTGGGATTCGGACTCAGAGGCTGAACCTGAGAGACCCCAGCCTGCACAGGAGTCCCCGCCTCCAGAACCAGCTGAGCCAGGACTGGGGCTTGAGCCTGAAGGGTCCTCACCTGTGCTGGATCATCAGGTGCAGGCACCCACTGAATCCGCTCTGGCTCCGGAGGTGATCGAGGACCCATTGCCTGCAGGTGCTCCACTCTCAGCCCCGTCAGGGGAAGCTGAAGTTGCCTCTGGGTCCGGTAACCCTCCAGCCTCTCCTGAGCTGCAGAGGCTCAGGGCAGAGAGGCGGAGGGAACTAAGTTCCCTCAGGAGGAGTGCTCACCTCCAGGCCAGGAGAGGCGAGTCACCAGAGGATCAGGGCCGCCCTATGCCTCGGGGCAGATAAAAGCCAGCCAACCCCAGTCCCAGGTTACGGGAACAACATTGTTGGTAGCCTGTTCCTGCCTGCACCCTGTCCTGCTCTTCTGCCAGAGTTCCTGACCTCACCCGACTCCCTGCCTTGGACCCAGCTTCAGCTTTGACGGACAGCCTCCATACTGCGCCCTTGACCTCGGACTGGACTCGGACCTCACCGCTCGGTCAACCCTCGGGACCAGCACACTCATACTCTCCAATGTTTCAGCGTTGAAAATAGGGACGTCCCATTCCATAATGATGTTTTTACTATTTATACCCCCACACATCTTCCTGAGTTGCCCCAGCCATTCTGGGCAGCTTCCAAAATATATAAAAACATAATAAACACACCTTCCCTATACAGGATTGCAGGTCAGATAACTCCATACCCTCCAACCTTTGCCCTTTGCTACTGGGAGGCCTGCATGCCATATTGAGTGTGCTTGCGGCTGACGCTGTGAACAGATCGCCTGCGATGAAAGTTCTCTTATCAAGAGAGATAACAATAATATTTAGTTCCAACAAAGCAGCCTTATTTAGATGGATTCCAAGGTCAACCCACACAGTTGCGAGTTTCCTGGTGCCTGGAGCCCATATTTTCTCCTACGTAATAGCTGGAATACCTCTGATCCTCCCCCACAGCAAACAGTTTGGGAGGGGAATCCAGACCATAAACTATTGACGACATAAGGTTGCCGACAGCCAAGGGGGCCACATAAATCTCCCTGGCTGGAAAGTGGGAGAGGACTAAAAAGTTTCCACTGCAAAATATTATTTAAAGCCCATTTGCTTTTCTCCTAGCAGACCTCTGGTCCTCAAATGTTTTTCCCTCCTACTTCTTGCAGTTGCCCTGAAGCTTACTTGAAGGCAATGCTGCCAGCTATCAGGAAAGAAACGAGCTGAATTAGATTAGCCTGAAGGCAACAGAATCTCAACAGAAGCCTAGAGATGCACTTGAAGTGAAAAAGCGTAGGGCTGCCTGTCTATCAGAGGCAGTGCCAGATGCTGGAGGACAATAGCTTTTATGTACTGGTTGTGGGCTCTCAGTCATTATGCAGTTGGTCAGTGTAGAAGGCAGTGGCAGAGAAAGCAGGTACAGTGAGGGCGGTGTGCCCCGGGTGTCATCCTGCCTGTGTGACTCCCAAGCCACCCCTGACTCCTGAGATGCCAAAACAAAGCAGGAAGCCTGGGGGATGGGGGAGGGGAGCTGTGCTGCTTTGCTGGTGTCATCCCTGAGGGGGGTGTCATCCCCTGGGGTGTGTGTGTGTGACATTCAGCGCACTGCCTGCCCACACGACCCCCAAGCCTCCCCCGACTCCTGAGATGTCAAAACACCCCATGCTCCACCCTGCCCCTATAGGTGCTGTGTGCCCATCCTGTGCCGTCCCGATGGGCACTGAGCACCCCATCCTGTCCCTATGGGCGCCAAGCACCCTGTCCCATCCCAATGGGTGCCAAGCACCCCATCCTGTCCTTATGGGCGCCATGCACCCCACCCCATGGATGGTTCTCCCTGCCCCTGGCCGTGCCTCCCCCAGGTGCCTGAGAGGCTTCCTCCGCCACGGGTAGAAGGCAGGATGCTGAACCCTCAGTGTGGTCCATCATTGTGAGAATGCCTGATTATCATCTTCCAAAGCAACTACTCTATTCTGAACTTTAAAATGGAAAGCATAATGCCGGTGGTCAACAAAAGAGGTTTAAAGACAGTCTCAAGGCAAATCTAAAAAGATGTAGTATAAACACTGACAACTGGGAAACACTGGCCTGCGAGCGCTCCGGTTGGAGAACAGCCTCTACCAAAGGTGTCATGGACTTTGAAGACACTCAAACTCAGGACACAGGGGAGAAATGTGCTAAGAGGAAGGCACGTTTAGCAAACCCTCACCATAATTAACTCCTGCCCAGAAACCTATGTTCCCACTATGGAAGGACGTGTGGATCCAGAATTGGCCCCAACAGTCACTTATGGACTCACTGTGAAAACCATGTTTATGGAAGACAATCTGACTTGGCTACAAGTGATTGCCAAAGAAGAAGTTCTTCCTATGTTATATGAATAGAAGCTCTGTATAATTTTGGATATTGGACTGCTTCCTCTTTCTAAGTGAGTGGAATGGAGGCACCTTCACCATGGACTTGGGCATGTGTCCAACTAAAAAATGCTTGACAAATGGACCAATCAAGTATTTGTAGTTCCCCTATTGTGATAGCCTTGTGTGGGTGTTCTAGCTCGTCTTGATGAACACAGAAACAAAAAGTGGAATCTCACTGAACAGGGCTGCCCCCTATCTCTTATTAGAATTTATATCCCCCACCCCACCCTTCCCAGGGAGCCCATGGCAGCAAACAGATACACAATTGAAAAGCAAAAGCAAAACAAAATCTAAAGGTAGTTAAAGTTAAAAAACATTCTCCTACCCAATGATTGCCAGGAACAGTAATGCCAAATGCTTGGGTGAACAGGAATGCTTTCAAATTCCTCCTGAAAATTGATGATGATACTGACAGGTGCACCTCACTAAGGAGGACACATCACAACCAGGGGACCATCGCTGAAAAGGCCCTGCCATGGGTTAGTGCCAACCAAGCAGATCCCAGTGGCAGCTCCACCAGCTAGTCCTTCCCTCAACATATTGGAAACATCTAATGTCTCTGCAGTTGCACCAGTCTACATTACATGTTTCCAGTATGGATGATGGCTAGCTCAAAGGCATAGCATATTTGGGACTCAGATCACTGCTGTGGTCCAGGTCCAGTGAAACCTTTGTAGAGTCAAAGCTCAGTAACCTACTGATCATCACCAGTTAGTCCTCAGTTTTTTTGGCAGACAATAAAAACATCTAACCCTCCCTCCTCACCATGACACACACTCAGCACCATTAAAAGGCTATGCACTCCAATTTTTGCAGCTTGTAACTAACTGCTAATAAACCATAACCACTTAGTGAAATTTATGGCACTTTCTTGGCAAGCGGCAGAAGTGATGTACATTGGAGGTCATGTACTTAATGCCAGCAGTGCTGGGTGGAGGAACCACATTATACTTCTTGTTGTATTCACTTGGCATTGGGCAGATTTATGAGCCCCAGAAAGACTGACATTACATGAGAGCAGACAGTAACTGTCAAATATTGTCAGTAATAGTCATAAATATATTTAAAGACATTAAAAGAAAAAAGCCTCTTGTTGTCTTTCCAAAACTCCTACTGAATATATTCATCTATTGAAAGAGTACTATATTTTAATTCTCTTTCTTTCTTTCTTTCTTTCTTCTCAATGAATAGATAGCTGGAGTGGTATTCAGTATCTTGTTGGGGGCTAAGCTACAGTTCAGCAGCTGTGCAAGGGGAGCAATAGTGACTCACTCACCTCAACTTTTGCCAATAAACAGCACTACATTAAAATTTCACAGCTAAATTGTTGCGTGATACATTTTCTTCTAGGCTGGATCTTAAGAATCTTGCTGAGTTGTATACCCTCCTAAACCAGGATGCTGATGATGGGGAATTTTCTTCCTCCAAATTCAGCTGGGTAGCAGTGATTTATGATTGCTGATACACACACACAACCCAAAGTAGTAAACAGATGTGACCTAACCCCTTTAAACTTCAGTAGCTTGTAAGCAGGCTCCTATTTTTAAACCAGTAAAGAAAGCACAAGTTGAGTCTAAATGAAACATTTGCAATGTATTCAATTACATTGTAAGCGGAGGTGGGGACAGTTTGAAAGCCTCTTTAAAAAATAAGCAAACAGATGAGCAAATTGTCATTCCAGGAAAGAGGGAGGGAATATTGTCTTAACAAACAATAAAGAATGACTTTACATAAACATAAATATGTTTCTTTTTTAAAAGAATTACTGGCCATGTCACAACATATAGAAATTATAACAGATGCTCCCCTAGGCTTTGACAGCTGAGATGTATATTTTCAGGACTCACCTGGCATTTTGTGATTGCATTGTAAGTGTTTGAAACTGTTTTTAGTATCATATTTTAAGTTGCTGAAACTCACTCTGTGACCTTAGGATGAAGGACAAGTAATAATTAAGAAAAGTACAAAAAAAAAAAAACAAAGTATAGATTGAACAACAACACAAAATGAAACCTAAGGCAGTGAGACCTTTTCATCTACTTGTCAAAACAAAAATGTCTTCAGGTTTTCTTTGGGAAGTACAGGAGATGGGGACCTTTCACATCTTGACAGGAATACTTTTCTACACAACAGGGGAGCCACACTGAAAACCTTGCTCTGAGGTACTGTGGGGCAGGCTTCCGATACTGTGTGAATCTTACAAAGAAAATTTCCTGCAGAATGCAGTGACCTCCTAGATATATAAAGGATAATTCAGTTTCTCAAGGAACCATCTTGGGGCAATTTGGAGAAAGGTCTTTTCCATGGTGGTACCTAGTTTGTGGAAAAGTCTCGCTGCTGAGATAGGACAGGTCCTTAACTTAATTGTCATGAACTGGCAGGACAACGGAGAGGATGAACAGGTTCCTGGTGAGGGGGGAAGCTGGGACTCAGACACACCATGGCAAGCAGGAGATGAGGAAGGAAGTTCTCACAGGGTGATGGAGGATGGTGAGGGGATGGGGGGGGTCAGTGCACAGGAACCAGAGTAGCAGGACTCATCACCAGAGCCAGAGGAGCCCCAGTCTTCACAAAACAGCAGGCTCTAAGGCAGTCTTTCTCAACCTGTGGGTCCCCAGATGTTTTGGGACTACATCTCCCATCACCCCTAGCTAGCAAGGCCAGAGCTCAGGGATGATGGGAGTTGTAGTCCAACAGCATCTGGGGACTCATAGGTTGAGAACCACTGCTCTAAGGTATTTGGGCACTTTAGGAGGCTGAGGCAGGCAAGGGCCCACAGCCCAGCTCTCTAGCTGGCCAGGTGGGGCTCGCTAGCTCTGGGAGGAGGTGTGTGATTCCTCAGCTGGAGTAGGCTTGGAACAGGTGAAGGTCACATGTCTCATCAAACCCAGATGCTGCAATCAGCATGCAAAGTAAATAGTGGTACCTCGGGTTACGAACTTAATTCGTTCCAGAGCTCCGTTCTTAACCTGAAACCGTTATTAACCTGAGGCGAGCTTTCACTAATGGGGCTTCCCGATGCCGCTTCACTGCCGGCACACGATTTCTGTTCTCATCCTGGGGCAAAATTCTCAACCCGAGGTACTACTTCCAGGTTAGTGGAGTTTGTAACCCAAAGCGTTTGTGACCCGAGGTACCACTGTAAAAGGGAAGCAGAGCTGCGATTGTTCAACTACCATGTTGATGGACCTTGACTTGGATGTTCCTGGACCTTGTGCTTCAGGTGTGACTCTTGACTCTATCCTGATTGCTGGACCTCAAACTTGGACTGCATTTTCTAACCTTTGGACTTCGTGTGGACTGACCCTCAGATTTTAAACTTGGCATACTGCCTTGTTGCCAGGTAGGCCAGGGGTTCAGGACATTAATGTGCTTTTGGTTTCTATTAAAAACTATCTATTCACTCAGACACTTTTTGAAGACTCCCTGGAAAAGACCCTGATGCTGGGAAAGATTGAGGGAACTAGGAGAAGGGGACGACAGAGGACGAGATGGTTGGACAGTGTTCTCGAAGCTACTAACATAAGTTTGACCAAACTGCGGGAGGCAGTGGAAGACAGGAGTGCCTGGTGTGCTCTGGTCCATGGGGTCCCAAAGAGTTGGATATGGCTAAACAACTAAACACCACCACCACCTTCTTGTAACAATTTTTCTACTTACTGTAATTAGGCAGTGCATTTTATTTTCCTGTAGTTTTATTGCATGGTTTTTGTTAAGGCCATTCACAGCCTATATTGCTGATAGGGGATACATCTGTATCAGGCCCCAAGATGGCATGGGCCCTGGACCCTAAGCTTTCATTTTAAGAAAAGTAAGTCAATTGGACATCTGTAAAGAAAGTTAAAAAGGAAAATGTGGAGACATTCTAAGGCTTATTAGAGGCAGATGCAGAGAAGGGGCTGTTGCTAAAGGTGCTTGCAATCACTTAATTACTGTTGCTAAGCAATCACAGGAAGAAATGTTGGAAATCCCACCTGGGATGTGGAAGGGGGATTTCTAGAGCAATGGGGGAGAGTCTCGCTGTGATTATTGCTAGCATGACACTGGACGGAGAAGGAGAACCTGACTGTGAACTGGGGTATGTTTGTTTAAACTCTTTCCTCCAAGTCCACATTCTTTTATGTACTCCCCAGGTGTGGTGTCTGTATAATATAAACCAAAATTGGCTGGCTTGGGTATGTTTTACTTGGAGATAAATGAGGCTTCCTTCCTACTGGGCGAAAAAATGTGATATTGCAAAACCTACCACTACCAATTTTCCTTATCCTCCACACAGCTGCCATCATCACTAGGCTGTTATTTATTAATATACAGCAATTATTTTTAAAAATGCAAAATGAATTGGCACATAGCTTGTTACGGCTGGAGGCAATTTTAATTCTGTAAGGGGGTGCTGAAGTCCCCAGTATTCTTTGGGGGCACCCATGTCTTTTAAATGTATGGTGTGGGTGTGATCAATAGTTCTTAGGCACAGTTAACAAATCAAATTATGTCCTGAGAGCTTAGGTTCGTTTAGATGATTTTTCTCTTGCTTATTTGCATCAGACAAATGTACACCAAAGTCCCTAAGCAAGTGATATCCAAGACAAAACGAAGGTTGGCAAACATGACCTATCATGGTCTGAGCAAGGTTAGGAAATGGCCACTGTTCAGTCCCAAGCAAGCAGGACAATGTCTACAATTGCAGTTCTTATTAGTTTACTTACAGCAAAATAAGACAGTGGCTGCATTTGAATGTTACACTAAACCATGGTTTATCATGATTTGAATGAGCCTGCGTGAGTTTGGGGCTTGTACATTCCACATCTGTCTCTTCTCTTTCTATGTGTCTGAGATCAGAAATGTTTGCTTCAATTTTTTTTTTAAATTATTGTGGCTTGTGTCATCCAAATCTAACAAACTGTGGTCAGAATTAAATATGATTTCTTATAAACAATCCAACTTCAAATAATGGGTTATGTAAGCAGTTGGCTCATTTTGACAAACCACAGTTAATATTAACCACAGTTTGTGTTTCAGATATAACATTAAACTGTGGCTTATGAGCCAATGTGGAAACAAAACCTTTCAAACCCCTCATCACTTTCTGAACGCAGCCATTGTAATCATACTGCATCTATGGCAGATCTCTCTATTAAACTCTATGAATATTTCCAGATGTTTTGGGGAGGGAGTCCGATTAGATTCGCCAAAGCAACAAGGCGGGGGGGGGGAAATGGAGCAATAAGAAAATGAGAAATGCACTTGTGGAATAATGGGTTGGGAGTTCAGGAATTTTGGGCTAACTTCAGGCTCCATCTTAATGAAGGTTCTATCCTCAGCATAATCTTAATGAAGGTTCTATCCTCAGCATAACCAGGCACAGATGCTAAATGTCTCTGGTGCCAGAAAAATGCAAGACCATTGAAGAGCAGTAGAAATTCAAAGTGACAATGAGTGATTGCAAGTTTTCCATAATAGTAGTTCAATTACTTTCCCCCATGCAAGGGCTGTGAATGGAGCGATGGATAATTCCCATCTTCCACTCCTGTGCCGTTTTCCCCAATCCCTATAATTTTAAAATTTATTCCCTTGCCCCCCAAGAATTTTTCTCTTGCTCTTCAAGCCAAAAATGGCTCCCAGAGTGGTCAGCATATCAGGTGGGGTGGGGGACAGGGACAGGACCGTTCAGTTTACATTTTAATGTGGACCTTCCAAGCTTCTATTTCCCTAACCAACACACAAACTGAGACATGTCTATCTTTCAAAATTCACACTTCTCCAAATTTTGCAGTGCAGTTCTCGAATCCCAAAAGGTGGACCAAAAAGCATATATTCTGGGAAAGTGCATAGAAAAATGCTTAGATGAGTGAAAATAATATACAAAAATGCACTGTAGTTGGGGGAATTGCTTGTAAAATGCATGTATTAGGGCAGAATTACGTAAGAAAATGTATTGGAAATGAACACGAAACAGCGTATGAATTTTCAGGCTGAGTTTTATTTTTTTCCTTTTAATTGTAAACTGTCACAGACTGGGGAGTACTGAGCTTAAGATTGAGACAATGAAAAACAGAAGGAAACCAAAATTGGCAGATTCTTCCACTACTAGACATGTCAGTAAAGGAAATGGGATTGGGAAGGGAGGAAAGGATGCTCAGCTATAAGTTATTAGTTGCAGGTGTTACTGACCAGCTGGAATGGAAAAATTCAAGGGGGTGCAGAGCCCTAAGGTGCTTGGATTGTAGCTGCACCAAAGGAACGGTTCTGCATACCCTTCCTTGTTCTGCATAATGCAGCAGCTGCTGACAGGTGTGGAAATAGCATAGCAAAGAAAATAGTGCAGCAATACTGGGCACTGATTCTTAAAGGGCTACTCCAGGCATCCTTTCTATTGTGCATTCATGTTGATTTGTGCCCTTGGTGGTATTAGGGTGCTTCCAGTTCCTTTTTGCACCTGTGAAAATTCAGACACTCTGCTACCTTTCCAAGTAGTGCATGGCCTGTACCATGGCACTCATCAAGCATTTTGTACATTGTGACCAATGCTTTTTTTTCTCTTAAAAAATGTTTAGGGGTACTGTGGCGTTTGCCTCCTAGGATGGGTCATAAGGATAGGGTTAAAATAGGTGTGATGTGATTGGCCAGTGAGAATGCAAGGGGGCAATAAAAGTTAGAGTGGGAGGTTTTGAAAGTTGTTTTGAAAATGTTTAGGGGTATGTGTACCTCCCACGTATCCCCAGAAAAAAGCACTGATTTTGACAATTTGGAGAATCATCGAACTGTAGAGTTGGAAGGGACCCTGAAGACCGTCTCATCCAAACCCCTGCAATGCAGGAATATGCAGCTGTCCCATACGGGGATTGAACCTGCAACCTTGGCGTTATCAACACCATGCTGTAACAAGCTGAACTGGCTTTTAATGTTTCTAAAAGCTGAAATGATAATACCCCATGAAATTAACACTGGACTAATTCAGGTTTCCCGCTTCACAAAGAGAAGCTGTCTGGACATATACATTTCCACGGGTCTGCAATTATTACCTACTTTCCTGGTTTTGTAATTTTCTAGTAGTTTGTGTTGGTCAAGTATACAAATCTGACTGAGGAAATAGCTACTTGTAAGCACTTCACACTGGCAAGTTGTGTGGGAGAAATCTCCTCTTGGGCTCTTCTCCAGTTAGTCATTTCAGGTTTGTTCTTGACTGAATCATTGCAGGATCATAGACATCATGCTACTTTTTTCTATGAGTGTTGATTTTTGTCTGGCTTGAAGCAAAGCCATTCAGGAGGCAACATCTGTGCAATCCTTATGAGAGTCTTTACAAAGAGCGAAACCAAGGCAGACACTACAGCAAATTGGTGAGCTCAGTTTCTCACTAGAGGAAGAATCCTCGCCACAGCCTCTTTCGTGTGATAACATGGCTTGCATAATCTGAATTAATTTGGGGGGGAGGCATAATGTTCCATTGTTTCTGATCTTCATATGATATTTCCAATGCCTGTATAGGCTTGCTATGTCTCCATTTACCAGGAGACAATTGCCCCCTGCCAACACATACACACACCTGGCTAAACTAACACCACTATTTCGTCCCTGTCTTGCCATGACACCAGGTAGGCAAATGGGCTGTCCAAGCTCTGGGAATGTTCAGGGTGGCAGGAGAGGATATAATGTTTATTGATATCCCTCCTAACTTGTGCTAGCAAGTTCCTTCACTTAGCACAGTGCATTCTCCTTTACACAGGAGAAAACTTGTTGCAAACTCATGTGAGTTTCTTAAGACAATATGCAATTCAATCTGGTTTGTCCAGATTGAAATGTGTTCTAATATTTTCCTGGTAAGACCCCTTGATTTCCTCCTAAAAGAATAAAGACAACCCCGTCTTATTCATAAGTAATAAAAAGAAAGTTTACTCACGATCAGGTAGAGCGCAGTGTGATTCCTGAAGGCAGGCTTAAGGCTTGAAGTTTCAAACATATACAAACAGGTTTACCCCATAAGGGAGATTTACCTAGTGACTCAGGCTAGCAGTCCAGCAGTTCACAGGATGAAAGGAAGATGGAAAAGGAGAGATAGTGGCCACATGCCTTGGCCTTTTACCAGGTCTGGAAAGGTCACGCCCACCCACTAGTCACATGCAAGGAAGGATGCTCCAGGCCAGGAGGAAGAGGAAGTTTCGACTGGTTGGACCAAACATTCCCTTGCACATCCACTCTAGCAAAACAAGGAATGTTGTATTTGACTGCTCCCAGTGGATTACATCCCACACAAACCACCTGGCAATGTTGGCTTGTCAGGTAGAGACAGATAAGGATCTGGCTTGCTCCTCCAACTCCTGTGAATCCTCCTGCACCGTAATCCTCTCAGAGCACATTTTCTTTGGTCTCTCCCAGTTTCTCTATTATGGGAGTGGTAAAAGCAACTTGCTTTGTTTCCATAGTGCTCTGATTGTTAAAGGCCCATTTAAATAATCTTCCCTGCAATTTACCTAATTACTTCTTATCCCATCTTCAGGGTGAGCTGAACAATGGTTCCCTTTCTCTTTAAAATACTTTTGAAACTGACAACATGTCAACACACTTTCCCCCGAGGCCTTCATTGCCTTCTGAGCCTCATAAACTTTTCCTTTTAACTCTCCTTTCAATCCTGAGGAAGTTGTCAACATCCACATTCTTCTCAAATTATGGCAACTAGAACTGAACCCAATACTCTGAAGCAGTGCCTTTCCAGGACAGAGTCTGCCACGTCTGCTTCCAGGGCCTTGGCTTCCTTTGTTTATGTTCAGAAAACCTAAAATAGCAAAAAAAAAATTATTTGCTCTAATGTGCCGTGCTATTGAATAACTCATTTGTTATGCCCCAAAATGCCTAGATCCCTGACAGCTGTTCTAGGGCACAGCCAGTTGGCCTCCATTTTAGATTTGGGCACTTCCCATCCTCGAAAAAGGCCTTTTGCTGCTGGGGGTGGCTGAATCTGACCATTTCGGGTTCTCTTTTTTCCAGCCTGATGTTCAGTTCTCTACAGTTCAACATCATTTGTGCAAAAAATTGCTTAAAGCCCTTCTGAAAATTCATCTGTATTTTACTGCAAATTTCTCCTGATTTATACACTTTTGTTTTGCAATTTTGCCTAATATGCACATTTTTGCAAAGGAATGATTCATAGTATAATGCATCTTTTGCATGTTATTTTCACTGATATATGTGTTTCTAGCCACACTTTACCCCTTGCATTTTTATACAAAATGTGCAACTGGAGAATTAGATCTCAAAACATGGAGAGGTGAAGGATGGCTGTGATTCAGTTCACTTATTATTTTGGAAAATGCAAAAGAGGTAGATTTGCCTTCAAAAGCAAACTGAACTGAATTTCTCCCCAATCACTAGTTGCCATATTGGTGTAGCAAATGGTAGTCCTTGATAATGTGGCTAAAATGAAAGCATGTCCTACAAAGTCTTATGGGGGATTGCAACTATAGACTCATTCTATTCCATTTGGCACAACTTTATCATCTTCGTGAACCGCAAAAACGACAGGACACAAATATCAAGTCAATACACGTTGACTGAGGGGGTTTTATGAACAAGGTGATTGAATAAATACAGTGGTACCTCGGGTTACATACGCTTCGGGTTACAGACTCTGCTAACCCAGAAATAGTGCTTCAGGTTAAGAACTTTGCTTCAGGATGAGAACAGAAATCGTGCTCCGGTGGCGCGGCTGCAGCGGGAGGCCCCATTAGCTAAAGTGGTGCTTCAGGTTAAGAACAGATTCAGGTTAAGAACGCACCTCCGGAACAAATTAAGTACTTAACCCGAGGTACCACTGTTGTATGGTGGCTGTGGATCATCATTGGTGGTGCTCTGGAAGTCATCCTGAATGAATGAGAATTCAACACTACCTGAGAAGGAACTGTTGGAAATACAACAGCAGGGACCATTTAGTACACTTTTTCGGCACCTGCTAAAAACATTTTTGTTTAGGCACGCCTACCCAGATGCTTTGAAATGCTGATGTGAATTTTAATCAGTTTTAGAGGTTGACTTTTTGTTGGTTGTTGGCATCCATCTGTCTCCGGAGACAATGGAGGAGTGCACCTTTGGGGTGAAGTCAAACCGTTGAAGAGTTACAGCGCCTGTTGTGGCTGTAGAGACCAATGCAGGAGAGACATGTTTTGTTGCAGCTGGGGCAGATCAATGTGTCCAATTGTGCTGCTTCAGATGCACCATGACATTTCTTCTCCCTGTGCTCCTCCCAGTGGTCATTTCTCCTCTGGTCATGGCTATGGATGCATGACCTGACTGCATGTTTCCAGGCACTGCAGTCATCTGCAATGGATTCCCACAGGGCAGGGTTGATGTTGCCAGCCTTCATGTCATGTTTGTTGATATCTTTGAGGTGCGGGCCAGCACTCCATACATCAGCATTGTTGAACACACGCTTGAGACGGTAGATGATTTTGTCTACCAGGTCTCCATCATTACCGGCAACCTCTTCATGGACTCTGCACTGGACAAGTATATTAGCAGGGCAGCTCACCTCTCCAAAAAGGTATGGGACAATGTGATGCTAATGCCCAAACCCAGGATGGTTTACCAGGCTTGACTGTTGAGCATGCTGCTTTACGGAAGTGAGTCATGGGCAACTTAAAACTTCCAGGAGTGTTATCTCAACATCTTCCACCTGTGCTATTGGGAAGATTATGGGCATCAAACTGGCAGGACAAAGTCTCAAACAAAGATGTGCTCTCCCAAGTCCATATTCCCAGCATGTTTGCATTAAACTTTGTATGCTTTAAAGTATTTTCCTTTTTTAATTTAATGATTTCATATTTTTGTAAACCACTTTGAGGGTTTCATTTCTACAATCAAGCAACATATATCTTTTATTAAATTGCCTAGCAACCAGTCATATTGGCATGATCGTTGCTGAGGTAACACAAGTTTTGATTGGCTAGTTTGCGCTGATGGCATGCTTCAGTGCCCACCCTAGCTAAAAGACAAACTCTCTTTTGGTCATTTCTCTTCCCATTATGTCCTGTTTTTCTTCAGTTTATCCACTAGTAAAGTATTATCAATTTTTGTGTGCATCTGCATTGCCCAAGTGACTTTGCAAACAGGAAACAAAACAATTATTCCGGATAAAGTGTAATGATCTCCTTCTCGATACATATTCTGTAATCCCCATTTGCAACAATACATATTTGTTACGTCTGTTAGGAAGTTTGACTGGGAAAAGGGCTTTTCAGTGAGGCATATGCCTGTTGTCAGTCCCCACTGTCACAAAGAAAGCTAATCCACACTTCATTATTTCCTTTTGTTTTGACAGTTGGAATCATTCTAGTTCTGGAGTGGGGAGTCTCAGGATTGGGGGTTGCATGCATCCCTCTAGGCTTCACTGTCCAGCTCTTGGGACCTTCCTAAGGTATCCCGTAGTTAACCATCCAGGGGACCTTTTACCTTACTCACCACTTCCAGGCTAAGCCCCTCACTATCCTGCACCAAACTGTCTTCTGATGTGCTTGTCTAGTTGGAAAGTGTCCCTGAATAATGTGCCTTGTTTACCTGGAGAGACAGATGAAACCCATGATGTTTGCATGGCTGGAATATAGCATATTTTGCAGAGTCTCAGCTGTTGTTCCTTACACATTTGCCCCTGGCCCTCTTCATCACTGTCATGCGGCCCTTGGAATGTTTTGCATGAGGTTCTCCACCCCTGCTCTGGATAGTGTCACTGGGGTGGGGCCAGATTTGGCCAAATCAGTTCCAGATGACAACTCCTATCTCACTGAATCCAGAGCTTTCCTGAAGATCATATGGCTTGGCCTCATTGACTGGTCCCCTTTTAATTCCTTTCTTTTATCTAAAGCACTGCAACGGTACATGGAATGAATTTCTCTCTGATGTGCTTAAGAATCATGACCGAGAACTGAAACTGGTCCAATGTGCAAACAGAGAATAATTTTGAGATCTCTGACCAGTTTTCATAATGCCAAACAAATGTCTCTGGCATTTTTGGTTATAACACGCCTACAGACTACCCCACCCAGAATACCAGTTCTGTTTTCAGCCTTCAGTGTTTCAAGAACTATTCATTTCCCTTCCAGTAAACACCATAACCCGTTAATTTACAGCCAGCCTTGGAAAGCTTGGAGGCATCCCGTACTTCCAATCCACAGCGATTAAACTGCAAGATTGAGAATCCCTAAAGCAAGGAGAATTCCAAATTCCAACGGCAGATCCTCACTGCCTATAAATGTCACCACACTGATAAAATTGCTTCAAATGAATTTGGGTTTTAAATGTGCAATTTCATTATTATTTTTTATACCTGCAAGGTCTTGCCTGTTTTCTTCTGGATGCAATGTAGCTTTTGAGTTTAATATTCAAAGCTCTGGTGGTTATCTCCCAGTTATGGAAGTTCTCATTGAAATCTGTAGGGCTCAAGCTATGGCTAAGTTTTCACACTGATTTCAGTGGAACCTATTTTTAACTAACTTAGTCTGGACGCAATCTTATGCATACAATGAAACATAGTCAACCTTACAGACTCAGAAGTACCTTGTAATGCTAACCTCCTCCATGGAGACCACTATTCGTTTCAGATCTGTATGCAGTTGGCCAATAAGATGCCTTGGGAGTCGGCAATCCAAATCTACATATATAAGTGCGGAACGCAATGAGAGTGGATTCTCTGGATTTTGTCTCTGTGCTGTGCGGGATCGTCTGCGTGCCCCACAAAGGTTTTCTTTGCAAAGGTGCTGGCTCTTTATGGAGACAGGGATGGTCACGGAGCACAGGGGGCTTGGAGGCTGCATCAGAGGAAGTGGAAGACCACACATGGCCTGCAGGCTGAAGGTTGCTCATTTGTGCTTTATAGCACAAAGAGTGTCTTACGGAAACTCCAAGGTAGATAACTGAACCTCTGGAAACCAATATACCAACAGGACATGGACTTCAGTAGCAACCATGAAAAATTAAAAACTTATACCTCAATCTTGAGCTTGCAAATTTTGCTTGGAGGCGGGCAATAGCTTTTAGCTAAAACTGTGAGTAGTTTAAGAAACGTTCCACTCCCTGTGATGTACACACCTTGCTTTTGCCCCACTGTTGCCCCCTGCTCAAACATGTTTTTGAAAGAATATGAAAACCTGCCATTCCTGTTTACTGGAGGTGAAAGTGTGTCAAACACATACGCAACAGGCAGCAATCTTGGCTGCAAGCTGCCTTCAACTCCCTAAAACAAACACCACCTGACTCTTAACATAGCCACTGTCAACTCACATCAGCAAAAGGGGAAATTGAAGTCTCTTGAAATCTGACTCAAACCAAAGAAATAGGAAATGTTTCATGGAAAGGAACTATACAGAGTGAAGAGTAATAGCCATTGGCAGTGAAGTGAAAATTGTAAGGATTGGGAGGATAACTGGGCTGGAAAGAGATGTTGAGCAAGCGGGTGTGATGTCAGAGGCATATAATAGAACAAAGCCACAGAGGGATTTGAACTTCAGAGCTGAGCCAGAATGGTAACCTGAGAAAGTGACAAGGGAGGGTGTGGTAGTTTTCGTTTCCTGAAGTGGAAAACCCGCAACATTCCATATTACCTTACTATTAAAAGCGAAAATAATGCAACAAAGGTTATTTAAAGCATGAAGTGAAGATAAGGGTAAACTATAGCAGCATCCTGGAAAGATTCCCCCAAGTCATTCTGAGGGCTGCTTTTTAATGGCGTCACTGGAACTGGGTTACAGAACAGAGATCTGGGACCCCACATTCAAATGATGGTGTCACAGCAGTTTTTCTTCCTTGCAGGCTCCCCATAGGCATCTGGTTGGCCACTGTGAGAACAGGATGTTGGACTTGAGGGGACTTTGGACTGATCCAGCATCAGACTCTTATGTTCTTATGAATGGGACACCTAGGAACCTCATGTACACTCCCCACTTATGATTCAGGCAACTGATATTCAGAGGCATAGTGCCTCTGACTACCTGATGCCTTGTGGGACATCTTCAGGAGAAGAAAAGGCTAAGAAGTAAATCCTACCCAAATCCAGGATGGAGTTCCCAAGACATATTGTACACCCTTTCTGCCAACTCCTTCAGCTGAGCTGGTGCCAAACATATTGCTCTGCTTTCCTTTGGATGTAGTCATCAGCAAGGCCAGGAGGGGAGTCTTGGCATCTGGGCAGCCCAGAACCTCCATACACCTTGTCTAGGTTCACATCCCAGGGAGGTCACTTTGGTGCTGCTAATGTAGCAGCAACAACGTGGGAGGCAGCTGTTATATAATTTACCGGTCTCTGCAGCCACAGCAGGCACTGCGATTCTCCAGTGGTTTGGCTTCACTTCCGGAAGTGCTCTCCATTGTCTCTTGGACAATGCTTCGGACAGTGGTGGCAGAACATATCCATCAAGGTTAGTAGCTGTTGATGGCCTTATCCTCTATGAATTTGTCCAATCCATTAGGCATAGACCAGATCCAGACCATTTTAATTTCAGCAAAGCATCATGTGCATCATGTGCAGGCCAGGCCCTAAACTCTGGCAAACAGTTGTGACACTACCTCAGCCCTGAAAAATATTTCGACTTCAGTGCACATACGTTTCCCCTGGACAGAATCTGAGTTGTGAATTGCACAGGGGAAACAGTGTGCTGGTTGGTGGTCAGGAAGAGTATTGTTTTATTTACATAATTTATACCATATTTGGTATAAATATTTGGTAGAGGACTGAGTAGCCTACCTCTTGATCTGGATTTCATGTCTTGGGCCAGAAGGTGGGGCTTTGACTAAGGCTATGCCAAATTTTCATAATGTTCCATTTAAAAAACAACACACACACACACACACACACACACAGCCCCTCTTTTCAAAAGAGAAAACATTTGAGCCCATTGTTTCCTTCACAAATAAAGTCACATCCTAGCTAAGAAAGGCTGTGGGAAGAGCAGTGATATGAAACCCCATTTATGTCCTGCAGCAGACAGCATTTTCATAACCAAAAACTTGGGGCTAATCTGTCGCAGATGTAGATTTTTAAGAGAAGGGATATTTCCATTCTGTCTCTTGGTGCAAAGCAATGCAGTCGATTTCCTCCTGCCTGGGACAGCTTTGAATAATGTTTGCACTCAGAACATCAACAGTGCTTTTCATCTGATCTTCTTGAGGCATTCTGGAGATTGAAAGCAGGCCTCTTAAATTTTCCTGTGTGGTGGGTGCTTAACCACTTTCTTGTCTGATTTCAAAGTGGATGGGTTGTGGTAGACTGATGAAGCAACAAACACACGCAATTATCTACAGTTGATGGCATGTTCTTGTTATACTTTGCACCTTATATCATGCAACCAGCTGCTGTAGATGACAACAGTTAATGTTACTATTGCTCAAACCTTGAATCTCTTCTGCTACTGAAATGAGTACTTAGGAGGGCATAGCTGAGAAACAGAGCAACATTCCCTAACTCAGGGCTCAGGCCAGGCTGACCTCCTTATCCATAATTATTAAGTCATGGATTTTATTATGAACCAACCTGGCTTTCAGTAATGGCACCAGCAATCCTGACGGCAAGTTGGTTAGGCAAGTAATTAACTTTTAGTTGAGAGACTTCCATAGGCACAGTTTTCCATAGATTCGTAGAACTGTAGACTAGGAAGGGACCGCAAGGGTCATCTAGTCCAACACCCAGAAATACAGGAATCTTTTGCTTGAACCCATGACCTTAAGATGCAGCAGCAAAAAAGCTAATGCTATTCTAGGCTGCCTCAACAGAGGTATAGTGTCCAGATCAAGGGAACGAATACTACCACTCTGTTCTGCCTTGGTCAGATCACACCTGGAAGGGCAACCAAGATGATCATGGGTCTGGAAACCAAGCCTTATGAGGAACGGTTGAAGGAAAAGAAGAGACGGAGAAGAGATAAGGTAGCAGTCTTCAAATACCTCAAGGGCTGTCAAATGGAAGAAGGAGCAAGCTTGGTTTTTTCCTGCTCTGGAGAGTAAGACTCGAGCCAATGGCTTCAAGTTACAAGAAAGGAAATTCTGACTAAACATCAGGAATAACCTTCTGTGACAGTAAGAACACTTTGGGAGGTTGTGGACTCTCCTTCTTTGGAAGTTTTTAAACATAGGTTGGGTGGCCATCTGTCTTGGATGCTTTAGTTGAGATTCCTGCACTGCGGGAGGTGGTGGACTTCAGTGACCCTCCTTTCTTGAAACCATTGGTTCAGGTCCTACCTCTGGAACAGGGGGAAAACAGCTTGCTCAGTGTCCTCTTATGCAGGCTAAACATACCCAACTGCCTCAACCATTCCTCGTAAGGCTTGGTTTCCAGATCCTTGATCTTCTTGGTGGCCCTCCTCTGCACATGTTCCAGTTTGCCAACTGTCTATTGCCAACTATATATTGCTACTATATTGGGGTGTCTTTTGTATTGTTTAATTTGGATTCGTTATTGTCATTTTCTTGATTTTATTGGTGAGCTGCTTTGAAGTCTCCAAAGTAAATTTTCAGCATATTAATGCTTAAAACAATGCACATCTCCTAATTTTATTTTAAAAAATAATCTTTTGATTGAGGAAAGCCAGTTAAGCTTCCAATGATTTTCCGGTGTTCTTAGAAAATGATGCATTAGAGCCAAAAAAGAGAGATAAAGATGAAAGTATCATATTATTTCAAATGATCTAATAGGTGCTGAGGAGAATACCCGGATCCCATTGCTTCATGTCCAGGAACAACACTGGAATAAAAAGTTAACAGAGTCTGTTCTACGAAATGAAATAAACCATGGGAAATTCCCCAGGCTAAGCACTTAAGGAAAGAACATCTACAGAAGGACAGTTGTTCCTTGGGCTGAACTTCTGATCCTTATTTCCCTCTGGCACATTTCTTCAGTGCATGAACTCTGACATCATTCATCTCCGTCAGGGCTTTACTTACAAATGCATTAGTCAGTAGTAGTAGTAGTAGTAGTGGAGTCCAGGAAGTATTTTCAGATCATTTCTTTCCCTAGAAAGTATATATGGGCATAAGAAGAGCCTTGCTGAATCAGGCCAATGGCCCATTGGGTCCAGAATCCTGTTCTCACAGTGGCCAACCAGATGCCTATGGGAAGCCCACAAGCAGGACCTGAATCCAAGGCCACTCTGTCCACCTGTGATCCCCACCAACTGCCTCAGATAGTGGAGGCAGAACACAGCCATCGTGGTTTGTAGCCAGTGATAGTTTCAGCCTACACGCCTCATCCTGTTTCGAAGCCATTCACTTTGGTGACGTCTTGTGGGAACAAATTCCATAGTCTGACAATGTGCTGTGTAAAGAAGTACTTTCTTTTGTACGTTTCAAAGCTTCCTGCATTCAGTTTCATTGAACAGCCCTCAGCCTAGCAATGAATAGGAAAGTTAGCGGCATGTTCAACCACAATGTCCCAATCCCTGGGTAAGGGGTAAGCAACGAGATCTGGCCTCCTGCAGCCTGGCGGTGCCCTCCTGATGTTGCCAGGCTACAACTCCATCACCCCTGACCATTAGGCAGGCTGGCTGGGGTTGATGGGAGTTTGAGTCTGACAAGCATGCCTGGGATAGTCAGCTAGTAGATCATGAGATTCTTAGAATCATGAAGCTGGAAGGGGAGGAAGGGAAAGGAAATTGTTAGCCGCTTTGAGACTCCTTAGGATATCAAATCCAAACTCCAACTCCTCCTCCTCCTCCTCCTCCTCCTCCTCCTCCTCCTCCTCCACTTCTTCTTCCTCCAACCCTACAATTCTATGATAGATTCTCACCAGCAAATAGCAAGAGTTTGGAAGCAACTTAAGGTTTCCTAGAACAGGGGTACGGAAACAACTCGGGGTCCCTTCCAACCCTACATTTCTATGATTCTAATACGAAGGATTCATCAGAAAAAGACAATGCAGAAAAGATTTATCGTCTGGAGAAAGTTTTAATATCCCACTCTCGTGTATCTGTTTTCCATGCAGGCATAACACCATAATTTGAGTGAGACAAAACCCCATTATGTTCCCCTTTTGTTGCCATGGGATATTTTGTTAGTGAACCACTAAACCTGCAGATCTTGTTACGTGTCCCTGCCAATGTGTAGTACAATAGGAAGTGCGTTTAAAATGTTCTACAAATGAAAACTGACACCCCCAGGTTGTAAATACTGGACTCAAAAAGTTACACAAATTTTTCCATGAAAATGATTTCATAGCTGGCATGCAATGCCAAAGGTGTGTCTGAGCCTCATCCAGATTTTGAAATTTTTTTTTTACCTTGTTCATACCATCCTTCACAATAGTTTAGAGCTTGCTATGATTACACACAAGATAAGCAAGGGAGAGGTTGAGTGAAGCTGGCATGTGGTGTAGCCTCCTCCGCATAGGAGCGTAGATGTTTGGCATTCAGCTTTCTTGGGGGTTACAGCCATAAGAGAGCATATTAAATTTGCACCTGTTTAAAACTAAATTAGCACATCCTATTTGTGAGGACAGGATTGAGCCAGCCTCAGATTGGGAATTCACGAACGCAAGATTGTTTCAGAAACATCAAGTAATGAGAGGTCAAAGTAAGATGGACATGTTCTTGGCAGTCAGCCTACTATTTGTTTATTGGTTTTATAAACAGCCAAGAACCTGGTGGAACAGTTTCAGCTACACATAAAATGGTCTGTGCTTTAGTTGAGATTCCTGTATTGCAGAGATTGGATTAGATGACCCCCAGAATCCCTTCCAATCGTACAATTCTATGATAGATTCTCACCTGAAAATAGCAAGTGTTTGGAAGCACCCTTAGGCTTCCTAGAACAGAAACTTTGCAGAACAATGGTGTGTGAAGCCAGAGGCAAAAACGAGGTACATATTGTTGGCAAAACGCTCTTGGGGAGACTGTGACCCCCCAGAACCTCTAAGCATCTCCTGGTACGCACATCTCTGGAAGGGCATGTCCCTTCACTCCAGAGTGCCTCTCTGTGACACTTTTCATATGAAAAGTGCACACAAGTCTTCTGGCATCTTACAACAAGAAGAAAGAAACATCCGTAGATCTAAGCTTCATTTTATTTACATTCTGTACAGACAATCCATAATCACATCTGTGTTCTCCAAGCTCTGGCAGAACAACTGTTGCATACTGCAAAAGTGGAAGTACAGTTACAATAACATACTCAGACGGAAGAGATAAGACAGTCTTCCGTTCCCACACTCTTCTCAGACATCTCATGTGATTTATACTAATCACTCTAGCAACATTGGCTGCATAAAATCCCAATACATATATCCATTTACCTTTCTGTTATGTACTGAGTTGAATAGGATCCAAAATGCAGCAGTCTGATTGGTCCTAGAGCAATGCAGCAGTCTGATTGGTCCGCAGAAGCCACCCAATCCAGCTCCAGGTGGAAGTGAATCCAGAACCTGATTGGCCTACAGGAGAATCCCAGAATTAGCCAATCACATGCAGCCCATTGTGTAAATAATGTATATAAAGCAGATATTTTGGGGAAACATTCATTCCTCCTCACCACTATGAGCTGAATAAAGAGCATGAAATCCACTCTTGACTCTGAGTATATTTCACTTTCTATGGTAGGCTACACTCCAGCCACTGTAAAGTCAGAAGCTTCTGCAGGCAAGCAAGAGATGCTACCATAGTTCAAGAACACACTTTAGCTGAGCTAAAGCACTTGGCTGGAGAGCCAAATGGGGCGGTCCAAAGGGCTAGATAGAGAGAAGAAGAGTCTGGATTTGAAATCACTAACCTTAGGAGTCTCAAAGCTGCTAACAACCTCCTTGCCCTTCCAGAGGTCTGGAGAAGTCTTTCCCTCTTGGGGAACAACGCTCATGTGAAGGGAAGGATTTTTATTTTTTATTTTTTTGCAAGGGAGAGGACAGTAAAACAACAAAATCACAGTGATCAATCCTGAGACCTGCTGTATAGTCTAGAAGATCTGGAAACTGATCAGTTTGAGTGGCAGACTGAGCAATCATGGCTATATTTTTAAACTACAGTGGTACCTTGGGTTAAGAACTTAATTTGTTCCGGAGGTCCGTTCTTAACCTGAAACTGTTCTTAACCTGAGGTACCACTTTAGTTAATGGGGCCTCCAGCTGCTGCTGCTGCTGCTGCTGCGCTGCCACTCGATTTCTGTTCTCATCCTGAAGCAAAGTTCTCAACCCAAGGTACTATTTCTGGGTTAGTAGAGTCTGTAACCTGAAGCGTCTGTAACCCCAGGTACCACTGTAATTAAGATGGGGGCGAGGGGCAGGGGAAGAGGAGAAGTGGCAAGGAGGTGAGGCACTTAACCATTTTACTGCCCACTGTTTTGCACAGCAAATCAAACCCAAATGGCTACTACCCAAATGTGGTATCAAATTGTGTTTTGAATTTTGTAGTGGGGGAGGTGGACGAAATGGATGGGGTGACATTTGAGCTGCCAGGAGGGTAAGGCATTCACCCTGTCCCATTGTTCCTGTTTGATTCAATGTAAATTTAGATATCCTGCCTGCCTTTGCTACTGGTCTGGTTACAGAGGAAGTCAATGTGATACATTTTTTTTTTCAAAGAGCCAAAATAAAATAAACTTACTGAAATTAACAAAAGATGGTTTCTGCAAAAGATGTGCCTCCCAATCAGAAGCAGGATGTGAGATATTTGATAATAGTTTAAAAATAATAAATGGTTCCAAGAATCTGCTCAGAGAGTCTGGACTTCACATGAAGCAGGAATGAAAAATGGTCCCAGCTATGGTCAAACATTTTGTCTGGGTGTATGCTAACTGCAGGAACAGTCTTTGTTCCTAGTGGTCTGTCTGATGCTAGAGATAACCATCATTTCAAAGAATTTATCTTGGCTGCTTATGTTTCCTCCTAAAGCCAATGGACCATTTGTGTTTTACCTAATTCCCTCCAATCTTTACAAAACAGACCTCCTCATACACATTTTTAAAACAGAAGTGGATTCTAGCATACTTGGAATAAGGCTCAAAGAACTGCTTTACTGGGTCAAGCTAAGGATGGATGTAGTCTCGGATTCCAGCTGTTGTCCCCACCAGACTGGTGGTTCCCCTCCTCTCTGAACTTCCTTCCAACTGGTCATTAGAAGGATAATTATGTAACTTTGAGCATATCCAGGCTTGGCAGGGGGAGGGTGTTGCAGGTGCATTCTGCAACACATCATTGACACAATAATAGTGTGTTTGCGGTGAAGTTATACTGGACCATTCACAACCATCCCTCTTTATTCATTGTTTTGCATTGCTTCTTCAACAACGTTACTGCATTATTGCTGTTTGGAGGGACAGTCTTGCACTGAAGCCCATTGGCAGACCAGCTCCGTGTTACAAAGATGTCTGCCAATGTGATGAAGGCTGACAAGAAGATGTGGAATGATCACTGGGAGGTGTGCAGAGAGAAGAAACACCACGATGCATCTTTAGCAGCACAACCAGATGCCTTCATCTGCCCCAGCTGCAACAAAACATGTTCTTCCATATTGGTCTCCACAGCCACAGCAGGTGCTGTAACTCTCCAATGAGTTGACTTCACCCCTGAAGGAGCACTCTTCCATTGTTCCCTGAGACAGATTGATGCCAATCAACCAATCCCATGCCACTAAAAGCTACCACATCTCCATAATTTTGGGCAGCTTAATGCTGAGGGACGTGGGTGTCGCTGTCGGTTAAATCACAGAGCCTAGGACTTGCCAATCAGAAGGTCGGCAATTCGAATCCCCGCAATGGGGTGAGCTCCTGTTGCTCGGTCCCTGCTCCTGCCAACCTAGCAGTTCAAAAGCATGTCAAAGTGCAAGTAGATAAATAGTAGATACCTCCGGCGGGAAGGTAAATGGCGTTTCCGTGCGCTGCTCTGGTTCACCAGAAGCAGCTTAGTCATGCTGGCCACATGACCCTGGAAGCTATACGCTGGTTCCCTCGGCCAATAAAGCAAGATGAGCGCTGCAACCCCAGAGGCCGCCAAGACTGGACCTAATGGTCAGGGGTCCCTTTACCTTTAATGCTGAGGGAGTCTACCAGGTATTTATTACTGCTATTGTTATTTACTATCCATCTGCTCATCCCAGCCACTGGACCTTTTGTGTTCTTGACTAAGACCATCACCATAGGCTCCTGAGTAAGCTTAGCAGTCAGGAGATAAGAAGGACAGATCCTCTTGTGGATTAGTAACTGATTATCAAAGATAATCAAAGAAGCATACAGCAGAAATAAATGGGTCTCACAGTTGAGGTACCCAGGAAGTGGGGTCCTGCAAGAATCTGAATTGGGACTGGTGCTTTTAAACTTATATATCATCTGAAGTAGGGGTCTGATGGAATTTTTTTGCTTTCAGAACTTTTGTCATTTGTAGCTCTAGGAGGTTTTGATTTTCAAAATATACACACTAGTAAAATATCAGGGATCTGTCACACTGCAAGTAGAAATCAACTGGAGGTCAATGCAGACCACAGTTACTATCTCTGTAAAGTTTCACCCCACTATTATAAGAATAATACCTAAAAGACAATTGCCCAATATATCTCATTTTTAAAATGGCACAGTCTGAACAGGGAAATCCAACCAAGTACAGTGGTACCTCGGGTTAAGCACTTAATTCATTCCAGAGGTCCGTTCTTAACCTGAAACTGTTCTTAACCTGAAGCACCACTTTAGCTAATGGGGCCTCCCGCTACTACTGCACGATTTCTGTTCTCATCTTGAAGCAAAGTTCTTAACCCGAGGTACTATTTCTGGGTTAGTGGAGTCTGTAATCTGAAGCATCTGCAACCTGAAGCATATGTAACCTGAGGTATCACTGTACTCAGGGTCTGTCTGACCAAAATTCTGGATTAGTAAAGTATTTTTATTTTTAGTTAAAGGAGAGTTTCTGCTATAATGGAAGGTCTGAAGGAGACAAAATGATCACAGTTGTCTAGGACAAGCTCTGGAAATTTTCACTGTCTTTGATGGCCTAACCAGACCCTCCATATGGAAGTATTTTCATGTTAATTGCACAAAGCGATAGTGGTTTATGTTCACTTAGAACCACCAAGTATTTCATTTTCTCCAAAGGAAGTTTGATCCTTATCCAATATAAACCTCTTGGTTTTTAAGATTATTATTCATTCTTAGTGTATGCTGTTAGTTGTATGTAGTGACAAACTGAATGGAAGGACAGGGGCCTATACCCTGCAGGATACTGTTACACTCATTGAAAGTGTCTAAGTGGTGAAACATTCCAGGGCTTAATTTCCTTTGTGAAGAGGTCAATGGAGACTTTGTAGGCATTTTAAACTTTCTGGAAGTGAACGGAGCATGGAGTACAGCCACTGGCAGAGGAAGAGGAGTGTGGTGGGAGCGCACCGCCCCTGGTAACGCGATCCCAGTGGGGTGCCATCACGGCTCTTCCCCGCCTGTGCTGGGCGCCACACCTGCCCCTGCTTGCTCTCCGTCCCCGGTGCCAGAGCATGAAGCTCAGCCACTGAGTACAGCGGCCAATCACTGATGTCCAAAACTAGCTGGTGAACCAGCTGGAATAGTAAAAAGGTACTCTTAGCCACCAGGGTCACCTGAGCATCCAGTAACCACATTGGATTCATGAGCAATGGACCTGTTTCTTCCAGAAGAATGCACCCCCCATCCAGGACAGCCATTTCGTCATTTCCTGGACTTGAGCAACACCCTGTCTCTTCAGGATTCTGCTTCCGTTTATTAGCTCACAGCCAGCTGATTACTGCTTCCAAGCATTGGTCTAACAATCCAACCACTTCTGATTCAAATGGAACAGAGGGATGGAGATAGATGCCATGTGCATAGTGATGCCACATCACTCCAAATCTCCTGTTGGCTTCATACAAATATTAAATCACACAGGGGACAAGATGGAGCCCTGCAGAACACCACTGGACAGTGGCCTCCCATAACTACCTTGTGGAAATAACCCTGGAAGCAGGAGTAGAAACACATAAGTGCAGTCCCCCAATCCCTGCCTCCATGAGATGCTTCAGAAGGATACCAGAGTCCATAGTATTGAAAGCCTCTGAGAGATCAGGGAGAATGTGCATGGTTGCAGTCCCCCATCTCTCTCCTGAAAAATGCCCTTAAGCAGATTATCAACACAGTTTCAGTGCCATGGCCAGGCTTGAAGCCAGACTGGATCAAAATAATCAGTTCCCTCCAAGCTGGGCCACCACCACTGTCTTGAGCATCTTGACCCCAGAGGGGATATTAACCCCGAGGGAATAGCTGTTCAGCACTTCTGAGTCCAAGGAGGTCCTCTTAAGAAGGGAAGGCATCACCACATCCTTCTAAGCAGAAGGTACTTCCCCCCTTCCCCTGATGGTTCGCTGAGGCTTTTATTGCTTCCTTTTTTACAGTGGGAAATTATTGCTACATTTAGTTCTGAAAATGATGACTAATGTGGAATATGATGGAGGTTTATTGTACCATAAATGGCATGAAGTGCCACTGAAAAGAGAGAAACTCTTTTGTCACACAAAATGTTAGAACTTGGGAGCATTTGGCAGAATGGGTTAGTAGCTGAAAGATGCTAAACAACAAGAAATAGTTCTTTGTGGAATGTGCAAGCAACAGAATAGCACCCCATGCCACAAAATGTTATGACAGGCAGTAGAGATGACTTTTAAAAGGATTAGGCAAATTAATGGAGAAGAGGCTTATCAATGGTGATTCGCTATGATAATAAAGGAATGAACTTTCATCCATCAGAGAGTAAATGCATCGCCCCAAAAGAGGCTAAAAGAGGTCATGGATTTGCATACATTTTTCACATGCTAATTTATATGGATAGATGCAAATTAAGCATTAAGCCCAGCCCAAATCTCAGTGTTGGCCCCTGCAGGGTGGCGGACAGAGGGATGTGTCCCACTGGTCAGATCCAGTTCCCTGCCTCCAATCTAGCCTGGCATTTTCTACTCAGACAGGCAGTGGGACATCACGTGCTAGCTGACTCTTTAAGCTGGAGATGCCAAAGCACCTTCTCTACCCATGCTTCCTGGAGTGACACCTGTCTGGTTCATGGGACATACCGCCAGCAAACCAAAAGTGACTGTGAAGCCCATCAGTGGAAGGAGGCATCATGATGCAGCTTTAAATCCCTTGAACTGCCCAACAACATAATTTTCGCTAGGGATGGAAGATTGTACCCTAATCCAAAACAGACTTGCCTAATCTGGTCCAGAGGGAGCATGATGCAGATAAAATCAATGGTCTAGTTCAGAATCCACCAGGTAGCCAATTCTATTGTGTGGCAGGTAGTCTGAAGGTTGCTTTCCCCCACCATTCTCCCTTCCCATCCTGCCCCCTTTCAAAACTTCTGTAATAGTCTATCCACCTGCCCACAGTCTAGATGAAAGGACTGGGATATTTGCAGGGGAACCAAAATGTATGTTTACAAAGCTATATGTTTACAAAGGTTGTACTACCAACCTTACTATATGCTTGTGAAATGTGGACCACTTATAACCACCATCTCCAACTCCTCCAAAGATTCCATCAACAGTGTCTCTGAAAAATTTTGCACATCACCTGGGAAGACAGGCAAATTATTGTCTTCCTAGTTATTTTTTTCCAAAGCAACTACTCTATTCTGAACTTAAACATAGAAAGTGTAGTGCTGGTGGTCAACAAAAGAGGTTCAAAGACCCTCACAAGGCAAATCTAAATCAATGTAGTATAAACACAGAAAACTGGGAAACACTGGCCTGTGAGCACTCCAACTGGAGAACAGCCTTTACCAAAGGTGTCATAGGCTTTAAAGGCACTCAGGACGAAAGGGAGAAATGTGCTAGGATGAAGGCATGCTTGGCAAACCCTCACCATGATCAGCTCCCACCTGGAAACCTATGTCCTCACTGTGAAAGATGTGTGGATCCAGAATTGGCCTCCACAGTTACTTACGGACTCACTTTTAAAACCGTGTTTATGAAAGACAATATTACTTGGCTACGAGTGATCACCGAAGAAGAAGAATGAAACTATGTGCTTCGCTATATAGAGAGCAAGTCTCTCTGGGAGTGTTTCCATGGGGGCAGCCCTGTTTGTTTGTTTGTTTGTTTGTACTTCCCCCATGAGTGACAGAACCTCATAAGGTACCATAATTCCCAGGGAAACGTGCTCTGTGTGCACTGGAAGTGCACAGCGCAAAGGACCTCCTGGCAACTAGGTGTACTATTAAAAATGTTCTAAAAGGGGTGGGGGAGGATGGCGGAAAGAGGCAGAGGTGGTATGCAATCCTCAGACCACCTCATAAGTACTTTAAAATGTGTGTTTTTGTTTGAATTACATGTTTTCAATGTGTGTTTCTGGGTGGGTTTTTTTAAAAAAAGGTTTTCCCATTAAAATCCACCTGGAAACAGAACAAAATGGACTTAGCCCTGTCCCCTTTGTGGACCATGATGGACCAAACTTTAATGGGTTCATCCATCCCTAATTGTCACAGTCCCCAAACTTGGTATTCAAGAAGCTTGGCACAGCGTTCGGCCCGCTGGGCACACCCTGACTCCAAAATCTGCATCACTTCTGCACAATTTTTCCAGTTTAAGTTTGTGCCAACCAAAATAACATCTGGATTATGTTTCAACATCAGAAGCAAAGGAAGGAGGGGGGGAGATGTATTTTCAGAAAAGCAACTGTTGGTTCAGGGAACATTGACCGACTGTGTCCTTAGGATAAATAGCTTCAAAATGATGTGGCTTTTGATTAAAAACAAGAAAAAGGGAAAAAATGATTTATGCAAAGGATCATAAAAAAGAGAGATAAATTATTTGCTAGGGTTCAAGCTTGCCTGCAACTAACCTCTTCTTATTTAGAAGCTTCATTGTCAATGGCACATTATGAAGAAATGTGTGTGTCTTACTGAGTCCCCTCTCTCTTCCATCTTTTTGAAAATGTATGGCTGGGGATGGAAGGCACAGTATGAACCAGCATTTAGCATTTCCTTACCCATAAAAGCAACAGCCAGTGAAGCAGAGCAATATGACACAGAAATGCTAATATGATGATGTTAAGCTATGCAGGTTCCTGCCCCTTCAACTGCATGTTGCCATGAAGGTGCAGATTAATGGAACCCAGTCATGTCTCTATAATTTATAGTTTGGGCCTGGGTGTTCTTGAATCTCAACCATTTGGTAATTGGTAATGATTTTACAACAGGAAGAGGGAAACTCTTTGAATATGCTCAGAGGCACCTTTCTTTATTAATATTGCACATGTTTAGGGTTTGAGTGTTTCCTCTTCCAGATCAATTCCTGATTCAGTTGTTTAGTAATGGGAGCAAGACCGAACAGTACATAAATAAACAAGGCTAGCGACGGAGGGTAATTTCTGCTCTCAGCATTTCTCCTGCATCTGATGCAGTGAGAAAATCATGTTGACTGTTGACCTCTGAGCTCTGAAGCCACATTGTGACTTGGGATAGACACTGTCAGAGAGCTACTGTAATCGGTTGAGAATTACATGGGCAAAGGCTTTCCTTGCAGTATCCAGCAGGGAGATTCCATGGTGGTTGTTACAGTCATGGCAGTCACCTTTATTCTTGCAACCTTTCTCAACCTGTGGGTCCCCAGATGTTGTTGAACTACAACTCCCATCACCCCTAGCTAGCAAGGCCAGAGCTCAGGGATGATGGGAGTTGTAGTCCAACAACATCTGGGGACCCACAGATTGAGAACCGCTGTATGTCACAATATTGGAGTCATGCCCAGGTGTCAAAAAAGACTATTTATGCATGCTCCTACTGTGGCCTGTGCTTTGTTAGCCCCCAAAATAGAAAACGAGCAAGGTCCCAACCAAAGAAGAATGGCAACTTAAATTGATGGAATACATGCAACTTGGAGATTTAACATATAGAATTAGAGAACAAGAAGAATGTACTTTAAAGAAGATTGGAAAATGTTTACTGAATATATGGGTGAAAATTGTGTTCATTTAAAAACACTGGTAGCATTAAGATAAATTCAACAGTGTACGTAAGTTTTGATGGATATACCTATGGTTTACTGAATGGTTTAGTTCATGTAAAATATGCAGGGATGTTTGGCATGCAAAATAAACCACAGAAAGAGAAGAAGGGAAGCCACTGATTTAAGGTGTTTAAATAAATATTTTGAAATGTAAATTAGAAAATTTAATTTCAAAATTATGTATATAATATGGAAATCCTGCATGTTTTGCGGCATGAATCCTCATTCCGAACACTGCAAGAAGAGGTCATGGAGGTGTGACATGAGGGAGGAACAGAAGCTGGATTTCAGCACTTCCGTTGGGCTTCTGTCCTCTCCTGGTTCTTTACCACATGCCTGGGAGTGGATGGCATTCTTCTGCTAATGAAGAGCTCTTTATTAAAGCTACCTGATAATGGATCATTTTGTGAATAATACAATAGCTTATTTAAACAGAGCTTTAAAGTAAAGGAATTTGACAAGAACACTTTGGTTCTTGGGTGACTGCAGCATGAAGTCATTAATTAACGGTTCTTCCTTCAACAACTGGACAGCTGATGACACTAGAGTAACATTTTTATTTTAAAAAAAATGAAATGAGAAGTTTATTATAAATATTCTGACAATGTCACTGGCTTCCTCCCCCATAGCTTTTTAAAGCTATTATTATTCTTATGTAATCCTCAATGATTTTGGGTGTGAAGTATAACTTTGGATTTTCAAGACCTAAAAGACAGTCTTGCAAGAGAAGGTGAAGAAAAAAAATATTCCCTGTGGTTTCATTGATTCTGGCCATAACGTGGTGTTAATGGTTATTATGACACACATCCCCCTTCATGGATCACTGCCTTGCAGTGGCGAAGGGGCTTGAAGAACTCAGAGAAGCTATGAACTATGCCGAGCAGGGCCACCCAAGATGAACAGGTCATAGTGGAGAGTTTTGACCAAACGTGATCTTTCTTGGGCTCCATGATCAGTGCAGATGGTGACAGCAGTCACGAAATTAAAAGATGCCTGCTCCTTGGGAGAAAGGCGATGGCAAACCTAGACAACATCTTAAAAAGCAGAGACATCACCTTGCCAACAAAGGTCCGTATAGTAAAAGCCATGGTTTTCCCAGTAGTGATGTATGGAAGTGAGAGCTGGACCATAAAGAAGGCTGATCGCCGAAGAATTGATGCTTTTGAATTATGGTGCTGGAGGAGACTCTTGAGAGTCCCATGGACTGCAAGAAGATCAAACCTCTCCATTCTGAAGGAAATCAGCCCTGAGCGCTCACTGGAAGGACAGATCGTGAAGCTGAGGCTGCAATACTTTGGCCACCTCATGAGAAGAGAAGACTCCCTGGAAAAGACCCTGATGTTGGGAAAGATGGAGGGCACAAGGAGAAGGGGACGACAGAGAATGAGATGGTTGGATGGTGTTCTTGAAGCTACCAGCATGAGTCTGATCAAACTGCGGGAGGCAGTGGAGGACAGAAGTGCCTGGCGTGCTCTGGTCCATGGGGTCACGAAGAGTCGGACATGACTAAACGACTAAACAACAACAACATGACACACATCTCCAAGCTTTGCTGCTCAGTCCCTGTTGGAGGTTTCATAAAAAACCTCAGATGGGGTGGGGAGGTAGTCAGCAAACCTACATGTAAAATCAGAGCCACAGCTGGAACTCAATCCTGCTAATCTAAAGGATTAACAGAGGAAGTGGGGGATTTGTGGGAGCTGTTGGGAAGCTAGGGATGCAGGTGGCGCTGTGGTCTAAACCACTGAGCCTCTTGGGCTTGCCAATCAGAAAGTCGGCAGTTCGAATCCCCGTGAAGGGGTGAGCTTCCGTTGCTTGGTCCCAGCTTCTGCAACCAAGCAATTTGAAAGCACACCAGTGCAAGTAGATAAATAGGGACTGCTGCAGAGGGAAGGTAAACGGTGTTTCCATGCGCTCTGGCACTCATCACAGTCCTCTGTGTGCCAATAGCAGTTTAGTCATGCTGGCCTGTGGACAAACACCGGCTTCCTCAGCCTGAAAAATGAGATGATCACTGCAACGCATAGTCGCCTTTGACTGGGCTTAACCATCCAGGGGTCTTTTACTTTTAGCTTACCTGTTGAGGAGCTATTTATAGTTTCAGTCTGGGGGGAAGTGTTGGGCTTCCTGGAGTTGGTACCCTGAAGGAACAGGTCCTTTGCTTAATATTTCAGTTGCTAATTTGGGGACTTTTAGCTAATTTTATAGGTCAAATATTTCTTAATGGACCATTTTAAAAAATCAGCACTAATGTCAATGAAACAGTGACTCAAATAACTTTCTTTCACCCACCCAAATGTTTTGCAACCTTCACACCCAGAAGAGCTGGCAAGTAATCTGATTGCATCAGACACAAAAACTGAGAATTTGTCTGACGGTGTTATTCTTACAGTATACAGTACTGAGGAAATGGGTGCTTAGCTGTTAAATGCAGCAATTTCTCAGGAAAGACTGTACAATCCCTTTCCCCCCTCTTTTGGCAAAGTATTTTCAAACTGGCTAAAGAGGGCAAGGAATACCAAGTAAAGAACAAGGGCAAGAAAAAATGATGGAATACGCTGAAATGGCAAACCTAACTGAAAGACTAAGAGACAAAGACAATAGAGAATTTTAAAAAGAATGGGAACCATTTAAGTTGTATTTACAGAAACAATGCAAAGAAATGGACTCACTAGTAGGTTTTGAGTAAACACTTACAATGGGCAAAATAAATATACAAAACACTAATCAATGTTAGAATGATAAGAGGATAACAACATTTAAGTTAAGAAATTTAATATTAAGATTTAATAAAACAAGCAGGGAAAGTTCATATGTTAAGAAAGCAGAAGTTGAGGGAAGTCGTGGGGGGGGAGAGGGGGAAATTTGGGAATTGTATGTTTTGTTATCTGATATTATTATGATAAAAATTGTAAAACTTAATAAAAATTATTTACAAAAAAGAGGGCAAGGAATGTTCTGTGGATTGTGAAGTTCAATTGGCAACATTACCACCACCACCCCTTCTAGCATGGATAGGGGAGAAATTTGGGTTGCTTCAGATTTTAATGCAAAGCTACCCAACTTGCATGGAAGTTGCAAGCTGAAACACAACTGAGATTCGCAGTTTCCCAAATTTTGTGCTGTAGTTCTCCAACTAAATAATGTAGGCAGATATGTGTTTATTAGTGGAAAGTGTGTGTGTGTAACATATAGCAATGCACTTTATTTTGGGAAATGGTTAAAAAACATCTGTACATTGGACAAAATTGCATTTCGAAATATGTGGCAAAATATATATTATATACAGTATATTAATGGTGATAACAGTGTTTAAATGCCTCCTGCGAATATGCTACTATTTCCATTCTTTTTCTCTGTTTCATTTTGTTCTTGTGTGTTATTTTAAGTGTATGTTGATGTTTAAATAATTAACAATACAATGTATGTATGAAGAGATAATTTACTGCAAAATTATGAAGAATTTTTATAAGACTAAAAAAAAAAAAAAAAAGCAAGGAGACTCAGAACTGTGGAGAACTGA
Source organism: Podarcis vaucheri (assembly GCF_965113315.1). Lineage (NCBI taxonomy): Eukaryota > Metazoa > Chordata > Lepidosauria > Squamata > Lacertidae > Podarcis > Podarcis vaucheri. The sequence goes on along the minus strand of NC_138764.1, from coordinate 87,327,036 downwards.
ACTTAAGAGTAAAAAAATGAGAAAGTGAGAGAAACTAAAATTGGCAGATTTCTCCATTCCTGACAGTAAGAGCTGTTCGACAGTGGAATTTGCTGCCAAGGAGTGTGGCAGAGTCTCCTTCTTTGGAGGTCTTTAAGCAGAGGCTTGACAACCATATGTCAGGAGTGCTCTGATGGTGTTTCCTGCTTGGCAGGGGGTTGGACTCGATGGCCCTTGTGGTCTCTTCCAACTCTATGATTCTATGATTCTATGATTCTACTTTCAAGCCATTTGCAGGGCAGTGTGTGTGTGTGTGTGTGTGTGTGTGTGTGTGTGTGTGTTTTCCCAAAAGAAGGAGAGGGATTGAGTTGTGCATTGCAATGGCGGAGTGCTTTCTGACCGAGGGCATTCTACAGCATGATTCCTTCCCTATCCCTTGGCAAAGCACTCACAAATTTATTAGAGAGTTTGAGGAATTGTATGGTAAAAACCTTTTTGTGTCCCCTTTAATAAACAATTTGAGGAGAGGGTGGGGTTTTTTTGTAACTGGCTATAATGTTCATGAACAAAGCAACTACTGGGGCCCATTATCAATGCCTTTAAAAATGTCACCATCACTTAGTGCCAGTCGGCCAAGCAGCCGCCATTTTATTTCCCCACAATGCCCCTGGTGCAGTGTCTCTCTGATGCCATCTCATGCTACTTAGAGGAGCACTCTCTACCATAACCTTGAGGTCCAACTTCCCCTGTCTGGGGTACAATATGTAGTTCTCCCCCTCCCATTTTACCTTAACAACAGCACTATAAAGTCAGTTAGGTTGGGAGAAAGTGATTGGCCTAAGTTTGTCTTGTGAGCTTCATGGATGAGTGGAGATTTTAACCCAAATCTCCTGAGCCTTCCTTGGGCAATGAAAGGTAGGGCTGGGGACCCTGGGGGGGCAGGGCTCTCTGACCCCCAAGAGCCTCCCAGATCATGCTCCCATCTTTTCAGGGCACACACCAATGCCCCCCACCCCCAACCAGTGTAGGACAGGCTGAACTGGGTGCTCTCGGTGCTGTAATTATTTCCCACCCAATACCAAACTATCTTTGGATCCAGAAGACTCTGTACCATACAGTGGTACCTTGGGTTAAGAACTTACTTCGTTCTGGAGGTCCGTTCTTAACCTGAAGCACCACTTTAGCTAATGGGGCCTCTTGTTGCCGCCGCGCCGCTGGTGTGTGATTTCTGTTCTCATCCTGAAGCATCCACTTTGTGTGTTGATCCTTCAGTGACTCGAGTCTGAGACTGCAAGCTGGAAACATTCCACGAATTATCTTTAGCTGATTCAGTTCACTGGTTTCTAGCCTGTAACAGAATCGCCAGTGTGGCTTATGTTTTTTGTTTTGTTTTAAAAATGGAAATTCCCTCCACACAGCTCAGTTCTGATCCTCACAGCAGCAGCCACCTTTACACATCCTTATGCAAAATGTGGCTGGGAGAGGCTCATCCACTTCTGCTTAGCAGGATACTTGTAGAATCAGATTCATGGTCTTTATAGGGAATGAACCACCACAAGACCAAAACACAGACAACCTTGTGTAGGCAAACGTTTACTCTTAGGCTTTTCCCGGTCCAGTCATGGAGTGATACATTAACCCATCCAATGACTATAACTAGCAATTTGTGCTAAACATGATTTCTCAGGGATGGATTTCTCGGATGGTTTCTTTATTTATAACATTTTCTGCAAATACATTTGTGCTCAGAGCTGTCCTCAGAAAACACTCTAATTACTATCAACTGCTGGGAAAGTAGAGGTCAGAAAATGAAAAACTTCCAAGCATCCTAATGAGGACTGAGCATGTTCAGGGATGCTGTGTGTTTGTTTTTTGGGGAAAGCAGAGGACCAGGTGGAATGCAGTGTTCTGGAAAAGGGCAAGGCTGGCTGGTTGGAACTCTGAATGGGAGCATTCCACAGTGATCCAATGCATGTTGCAAAAAAAAAAAAAAAAAAAAGCTCCCAGCAACATGCAGCAGCTTAAATAGCCCCTCAGTAGCCAATAGATGACCCAACGGGCCAAATTTCTGCCCTAGCAACTGGGGGGCAGTTTAGGTGATCTCACTACAACATGTGCTCTCCATGATGGAGGACACGATTTAACATAATGTCTCTTGTGCAAATTGAGGCTGGGAGGTGTACTTTGCCACAGAGAAATGGTCAGTAGGAGGACAGAACCCTTCCCACGCTTTCTGACTTTCTGTTCCAGATTAATATTAGCCCAGGTTTTGTTTGTGCACAGCTGTTAAAAATTGTTTTTAAACAATTAATCTGGATAAACAGATGGTGGTATCCAGCTAAGTCATACTTAGAGCAGACCCATTGTAATCAAGGGATAGTAATTGCTGGCCTAAATCCAATGATTTCATTCTTTAAAATATTATTTTTTATTGGTTTTCCAAATTATTACAAATCAGTCCAAATCATTTAAATTGAATACAATTTCTTTTTAAAAAACACCCAGGTTTCCCACTCCTGTTGCAAACATATGTCGATTACTTCCTGATGTAGCCACTTCATTCTTCTTTAATCTCCTCTTCATCCTTCCCTTGATGTTAGTCCATTCTCACAGCCGACCTCTATAGTTTCTTTACATGCAGCGCATCTGTTGCTTTTCATAAATATAAAATCCATTTCACATGTGCAGTCCTTCATAAATGTTGTTCTCAGACCCTTTGATTTCAAAGCGTCTACTCGATGGGTAGGCAAACTAAGGCCCGGGGGCCTGATCCGGTCCAATCGCCTTCTAAATCCAGCCCGCAGACGGTCTGGGAATCAGTGTGTTTTTACATGAGTAGAATGTGTGCTTTTATTTAAAATGCACCTCTGGGTTATTTGTAGGGCATAGGAATTTGTTCATTCCCCTCCAAAAAATATAGTCCAGCCCCCCACAAGGTCTGAGGGACAGTGGACCGGACCCCTGCTGAAAACGTTTGCTGACCCCTGGTGTACTCTGATTATGACTTGGTTGAATGCCACCCATAATATTTATCTCAGGAATGTTCCTATGAAGGCTGGGAATTTGTGGTATTCCAGATGTTGCTGCACTCCCAGTTGCATGAGCCCTTTGCCAGTTGGTGATGATGGGAGATATAATCCAACAACGTTCAGAAGAACCTAAGCTGTTTGAGAGTGGAATGAACTACCTTGGAAGGTGGAGGTTTTTAAACAGAGGTTGGATGATCATCTGTCAGGGATTATGTAACTGTGGTTCCTTCACTGCAGGCAGTTGGATTGCCCTCGAGGTCCCTCCCAACTCTACAGTTCCATGATTTTGTGAACGAATAAGGAGCCACAGGGTCTCTGGGTTACAGTATCATTTCCTCCCAGGAATGGTCAAAAGCAGAGGTCAGCAACCTTTTTCAGCCGTGGGACAGTCCACTGTCCCTCGGACCATGTGGTGGTCTGGAGTACATTGTGGAAAAATAATAATGAACAAATTCCTATCACCCACAAATAACCCAGAGATGCGTTTTAAATAAAAGGACACATTCTACTCATGTAAAAACATGTGATTCCCGGACCGTCCGCAGGCCAGACTGAGAAGGCGACGGGTCCGCATCCAGCCCCCAGGCCTTAGGTTGCCTATCCCTGGTCAAAAGTCTATAAAGGAATCTGGGTGAGCTACCAAAAATTTTAAAAAACAGGCATGTCCTCAGTAAGCTTGGAAACAAAGGATTTTCCTTAGACGACTTTTCCTCTACTAGATGAACTTTAAAACTGGTCTAGTAAAAAGAAGAAGTGTTGACAAATATTTACACTTCTTGGTAATAGGGTCGTAGTGCTCCTTAAATCATGGGATATACACTACGGGGGTGTGCAGTGTGTGGCCGTTTACGATAGGCAGAACTGAAGAATTCAAACAAAAATGGAAATAACTTTGATAGGGGGTGGGAAGTCTCTATTAACATCTGAAGTATATTTATCTGCAGCGTACCAGAAACTAATCTCCCAAAGCTTCCATTCACTTCTGTACAGTTCTTGACATCTTGGTGGTTTGGATCTCCATCTTCAGTGCAACCAGCACCTTATGAATAATGGTTGGGACCTTGATCGTTTTCCATTTTTGGACTAACAAAACATGGGCCACAGTAGTAGCATGCCTAAATAGTCTTTTTTGACACCTGAGAATTTCCCTCTGAATGATCCCCAACAAAAAAAGACTCTGATTTTTTTGGAAAGGTACTTTTAAGCATTTCCCAATGCTCTTTTACAGTCCACCACATATGATAAAACGTACCCTCAGCGTTGTTACAACTCCAGCACTTATCTGATTTGGACAAGTCTATTCAGAGTTAAATACCATCTATAAATCATTTTTAGGTAGTTCTCCTTCAAAGAATAACATGCTGTGGTCTACCTCCTTCTTAAATATATGGAGCCATCAGAACAGAGGGCAGGAGGGGTCTTGAAGTTGCCCCTGGACAGCAGATTGAGCCCATCTGGGCACAGTCCTCTCCACTGTGGTGAAAGGTATTGCACTTCTATTTAAATTATAATGATTCTTTTATTCTATTAGGAGAAATCTCAATTTTAAAAATCTAACCATAAATTATAGTGGTTCTTTCTAAATTAGCAGCTAGACATATACATTAATGTATGCAAATTTATGCAAATCTTTGACCTCCCCCCCTTATTTGTCAGCTCTCCCCTTCTTTTTTGATGTCACCTCAGTGGCCATCTTAAGAAACGTACATTGTGGGCATTGCTGGTTGTTAAATTGGCCTTGAAGACCCACCGATTCTGAGCTGCTTTTAATTTAGACAGTTGGCTTTGGATTGTTCTTGCCAACTGCTAAGGCTAATTTTATACAAGTGTGGTGCTGGCTTTTGAAAGCTCCTGGTTTAATTTGGGTTGTATTTTATTATTATTATTAAGTTCAATCATTTCCATGAAAGCCACATTGTCCTTTAAAAGAAATAATAATAATAATAATAAACTAGAATGGTTTTCATGAACGGCTTTAGAGTTTTTAAGATCCATTCATATCAACACTGTCTTCTTAACAGGTTTATAAAATGTACCCTGAAGAGTGTTGCATTAAGCGCACAAAAAATTGGCATTTTTCTTGAAGTCTGGGGCTCTTATGGGTCAGATTCAAAGGACGTTACAGAGGAATTCTAATGTGGGTCCGGGAAGATACAGAGTGGCAGATTCACCACCACAGCCAAAGCTCTGCTGGCCGGGATAGAAGTCTCCCTTCCTTCCCTTCCTTCCCACTTATACCAACTCTAAGTTGAGGGGCCCAATGATCCCAAGCCTCCTGCTGCCCACTCTAGTATGCCCCATTTTGAGGTCATTTGGCTGACTACTTACAGTAGAAGGATCACTGGTGGTAGCTCAGGACAAAGCTCAGAGCTTCCATTCCAGCAGAGTCGCAGCACCGCCTCTACCACCACAGTGGCAGTGTTCCTCTCGGCTAACAGAGAGATGACTGCTGTTTCATCGAGAGTCATTCTGCAATATGTTCTTGATGCAGCAATACGGTGTGGCCGCCGCTCCACTTTAGTCTCACAACAACACTGTGAGGTAGGTTAGGCTGAGCAATAGAGGATGACCAAAGTTCACCCAGTGAGTTTCATGGCTGAGTGGAGATTTGAACCCTAGTCCCCCAGGTTCTAATCAGAAACTCTAACCACTCAAGCCTTTCAAGCCCTTCTAAGCCTGGGGTTGGGCCAGGCAAAAGCTATGGTCAGGCAAAGGATCAAAGACACCGAGAGACAACAGGACTGCTCAAGGTGCCCCGACTACAAAATTGGCAAAATCGAGAGAGATATATCTGCACTGGCAGCATATCTCTTCTTTCTCGTATCTAAAAATGCAAGAAGGGCCTTTACACTCGCCAGAAGCTCGGCTCTGCCCTCGCCGGTCCTGGAAGGAGCCTTTAAAAAGGTCCCATATGCTCAGAGACTTTGCGCTTCTTCACTGGGGGCAGATAGGAAGCCCAGAACACTTGTTCCTTAGATGTCCCTTTTATGAAGAGGCACGTAGTGAGACCACTGATGAGGCTCGGTGACCCCCCCGGAAAAGCAAAAATCTGACCTTTCCCTGTTAGGCAAAGATCAGAAGACGACCTGGGTGGTCGCCAGATTCTGTGTACAGACCTGTAGGCGCAGACCATCTCCCAACTCAAACTAATTCGTTAAGAAAATCCCCAAACTTGGTTCCATGGGTGACTCTGGGTCAACTCCCTGCGGTAGTTTATTGTTGTACATTGTTTTTAAATTTATTGTTGTACATTGTTTTAATTGTTTATTTTCCTTCTGTGACTATACCCCCAAGTGTGTTTTATAATCTGGTCTTCAACTGTAATAACAAATTATCTATCTATCTATCTATCTATCTATCTATCTATCTATCTATCTATCTGACCACTATACCACACTGGCTGCACTACACACTACTCTAACTCCCCCTCCACCAGCCCCCAAGCCATCAATACTGGGAGGTTGGGGTTGTGATCCTGGTCACACTTTAGCACCAATGAAATCCATGGGATTCTATTATCCATAGTTAATGTTTCCCACGTTATTCCACTGGAACTAAAGTGTCACTACTTCGGGATGCAGCGCTATGACTTTAAGAATTTATCTTGGGTATCTATGCCTGTCAGTTATAAAAGAGGCTTCTGGCTGGCCACTGTGAGCATAGGATTCTGGGCTAGATGGGGTATTGGCCTGATCCAGTGGGCTTTTCTTAGGATGTTGCAATGGCTTTTAAACGATGCTGGAGTTACAGGACTGGGTCAATAACTGGACATTAAAACCAGAACCACAGTTATTTAATCTACCCTCCCTCCCCTCCACAAATGGGAACCTTATGAGAAAAATCAAGGGAAACTACTATTGAAGTGAAGCAATATATATTTCATCTGCTAAATTGTGCAGTAATTTAAAAACAAAGAAAGGAACCACAGCAGCCAACATGCACTCTGGGAAGGAGTCCACAACAAAACACTGTTAATTTCAGCATCACTTTTTCCATTCAAAATGACTCAAACATTTTGATCCTCTGAACTGCATTTGCAACTAAGCCAAGAAACAAGTGAATGCGTGCGTAGCACCGGCAGTTTGAAAAGGTGAAATGTACACAGACAGAGGAGTTTGCCATTTTGTGGTTGTTAGTTTCTCTCCAAAGGCAAAATCTCTCTCTAAAAATACTTCAGAATGAAAATTGGTGTTACTGTCAGATGTTTTGAAAAAGTTCCACAGTTATGTTACATGGCAGCCATTTTGAAATGGAAGGAATTCTGGTTAGCAATCAACAATTATTCTTGATGTGTTGATTAAGCTTGTCCATGTTCCACCTGCCCCTTCTGCTAACTTATACTCTCTGTTTCCAGCACTCCCTCCATAATGGATCCCGCCCCTTTCATCCACTTGGAGAGAGCCAATTGGCAGGTGGATGGAAGCAATCAGCTGTGGGATGCTATGGAGTGATAACTGCAGAATAACCAGTCCCATATAACCAACATGCTTAAGTCTAATTAAGGCAGGAAGGGGTTAAGATAATAGAGTAAACTGTCCTGCCAGGCTTAGCTCACCTTGGGAGGAACTAGGCAACCAGGCCTATTGTACTCTCCCAAACTACCAGAGAAGCTCAGTGTGTAAAGAGGTCTGAGCTTGGAGCAACCAAAGGCACTTATAAGCCTTTATTGAGTTCCTTTACCAATAATTTAGGAACTTTCACTACCATAACCAAACCAAGTTTTACTTCCTGTGCAGCCTATTCTGAATGCTTTGAAACTCACAATGGCATATTTTAAAGGTCCAAGAACCTATATTTCCATGTTTTGCTTTGCTGCATATCTTGAAATTTTAAATCTCCGCTGGGTTTCCTTTGCCAAAGAGTGCTTGCCCCAAACCTGGATCTTGGCATCCAGGAATTCTCCTGTTATACCAATTTTCCCCCCTCACCACCAACAATTATAAGGCAAGTTCACTTGCTGAGCAGAATCACAGCTTGAATGCAGCTGATATAATTGTTGATAGTCAGAAGAAGGCTCAAGCCTTACAGAAGCTGGCAGATGTTGGTGGGTGGAAGCCGGTAGAGTTAAAATTCGGAAACCGGTGGATGCCACAAGGCTGAAGCAGGCTGATATTTGTGGTTGTAAGCTGGTTGAGATTCACCTCCAGAAGCCAGTTTACTACATTTACTTTTGGAGATGTTTCTGTGTCTGTCTAACCAAAAGCTACTGCATGACCTGGAGATGGACTGCAGTGCTGAGGCCCACCTACAAGTGAGCTGAGCCTCACTTAATGGTCCCTAGGCTACAGTCTGAGAAACATTGATCTATGCTGTATAGTTTTGTTCTGCTTTTATTTAGCTGTTTGCAAGTTTGATTTCATTGTAGTATTTTTATATGGATTCATATTGATTTCTTAGAATTTATATTTTATGTAAACCACTTAGAGATTTCTTTTTTATATGAAGTAGCATGTACATTTATGAATGATGAAGCAAGTAATGCAGGAGTGGGGGAAAGCTGAACCGGCTAAAATTCTTTTGAAGAGACAACTGTAAAAAAATAATAATTACAGGTATCCTCTGTTGTGCCCGCTTACCTGGAGATAAGTCTTTATAAAAGTACTTGCGAGGGCGGAATCTGCTTTCAGTGCAGGGCTACTTCATGTTGTTTTGCAATTTCTGAGCAGTGAATGGGATTTTTTAAAAGATATTTTATTGCCGAGCTATCTGCACATGCCAAATTCCCCACATTGCACGTTAAAATTATTATCCTTTTTAGCTGCCAAAATATTGGGGATGCCAGTTGGCTGCATCTATTATTTGCAAATCTGCTATTCAAAGCAAAGCAAAATCCGAGAGCATGAATATGCAAATGCACTATTTGTGTTACAAATGTCTCAGTGAGGCTGCTGCTTTATTTTTATAACACCCAGTAGCTAAGTGTGTGAGGTAGAAATGAGATAGATGCAGTTACCTCATACTACTATATCTTTAGTCTAGGAAAAGCCGTAAGTTTCAAATTGCTGAATTTTGGGAAGACAAAACACAAGGTGCAAAGCAAAAAAATAAAATCAAAAATTAAAAATCAAACAAATCAAAATGACAATAGATAATACCATATACAAGAAAATGATCTATTCTATACAATACAGTAAGAAGGCAAACATTGAGGATTTCCCCCCACCCATTGTTGTTATCCTTAAGATACTTTTCCAGTTTGCACACCTGGATGACAGCATCAGAATGTTTGTTGTTGTTTAGTTGTTTAGTCGTGTCCGACTCTTCGTGACCCCATGGACCAGAGCACGCCAGGCACTCCTGTCATCCACTGCCTCCCGCAGTTTGGTCAAATTCATACTGGTAGCTTTGAGAACACAATCCAACCATCTCATCCTCTGTCATCCCCTTCTCCAACATCAGGGTCTTTTCCAGGGAGTCTTCTCTTCTCATGAGGTGGCCAAAGTATTGGAGCCTCAGCTTCACGATGTGTCCTTCCAGTGAGCACTCAGGGCTGATTTGCTTCAGAATGGATAGGTTTGTTCTTCTTGCAGTCCATGGGACTCTCAAGAGTCTCCTCCAGCACCATAATTCAAAATACTACTAAATCATTTTGATCTTATTGCTTTTAACTGTTATATTTTTTTTAATAAATTTTTTATTGGTTTTACATAAGTTTTTTATAACAAACAAACATATAAAAAGACAAACAAACAAGCATAGTTTCATAATATCTTTTCATAAACTTCTTTTCTCAGACTCCCCCATACCTCCCCTTTCTGCATCCCCATGTCCATAGTTTTATAGCAACTTAAAAATATTTTTTCTCGGCCTAATTCATCTTGATCCTTTCTTTAATCTAATCATATATCATATATCGCTTTTAACTGTTATAAGTCATCCTTAACAACGCAAATCCATGAAGAGGGCAAAATACAATTTCTTTAAAAACACACACAAATAAATGAATCTGTACAGGAGAATGATTTCAGACCTTCAAGTTTCAAATAGTCCTTTACATATCTACCACTGACTATCAGAGGGGAAGGGGGCTCTGCCCCAGCCTACCCTCAGCCAGCCCCCATCTGCCTGCCTTCTTACAACCAGTCCAGAGGGTGGTACTGGTTGTTGCCATCTTGCTCCTTCATAGAACTCAGCAAGGAAGGGGTGGGGACAAAGCTAGAATGAGTTTGCTCCAACTGTAATTGGCTCTCGCTCCCCCTACTTTTGGCCTCCCTGCCCTGTATCCTACTAGTTTCAGCGTGCAGCAACAACCATGGCCATAGTCCAGTCCTCTACACTCCAGTTTCCTGCTAAACCAGGAAGTCTCTTCTTGCTCACCTAAGCGGGAAAGGTCAGAAAAAGCATTGAAGGGAAACAGAAATAGAAATAAAAGGTTGATGTTTTAAAAAGTAATAACTGAGAATAGAGAAGAAATTGATACGATAAGGAAGCTGTTATAGGAGGAAGAAGTGAATGTAAAAAGAGGAGAAATGAGAAACTGGGAGTTTGGAGGTGGGCATGGAAGTGCAAGTGAAATGTAATAAACAGAAAGAAAGGAAAATGGAAGAAGAAGTGTGAGAAATCAGCAGGTTGCAAGTGAGAGTAGGGTGAAAATTAAGCATGAAAAGGGGAGAAGAAACAGCAGGAAATGAGTGAAATTACTTTGAGAGAAATGTGGCATGGAGAGGAAATATAAAACCAAAAGCCTCTGCTTATAGTAGAGGTCAGGTGGCCAGTCCTCTTTTTAGCTCATGGACAAAAAAAATGGTCTCATCCATCCTTGATCAACACTTGGGTCAACAGGAATGGGGTGGGAGGTGTAGCTAAGGAGAAGGTTATTGCCCTCTCACTGATCAAATGACCAATCTGATGACTAGGGAGAGGGCAGTTGCCATCCATATCACAGACAAATTTTAAACTCCATTTTAACCTTTCCATAAACTCCAGCAATGCTTTACATTTCCACCTGCCCCTTTTGCCACTGTACAAAAATTGGTGGGTTCTGACCAATGGTCCAGGGGCTAGCTACCGCTGACTTAAACTATCTGGATCAGGAATTTTTGCCTAAATAGGGTGGCTGAGTATTAATACCACAAGTAAAGAAAAATTGGGACCAGAAGAATATATTCAAACTAATGCATATGCTGTACAAAAATATCTTAATGGAATATGGCACCTACTAAAAATAAACAATATTTATGCCTCTTTTTATACAAATAAAAAAATTACCAAGTTGTATAATATAAATACATCTAAAATCAAGAAACTGAATACATGTGACTCATGAAATAACACAGAGCACACAAAAATGTGAATAAACTGAAAAATTAAAACAATGAACGCTAACAAAACCCTAGTGTTATTTATTACTTGCATCATAAAACTATTAGTGCCCATCCTAATTAGTTCAGGAAAAGTGAAACATTGGAACTCTCTGCTACAGTGAAAATCTGTAAAATAAATTAGTAATTGCTTCTTAAAGAGAAGTGAGATATACCTGAAGGAGCGTCTCCACCTCCATTGTTCTGCCCGGACACTGAGGTCCAGCGCTGAGGGCCTTCTGGCGGTTCCCTCGCTACGAGAAGCCAAGTTACAGGGAACCAGGCAGAGGGCCATCTCAGTAGTGGTGCCCGCCCTGTAGAATGCCCTCCCACCAGATGTCAAAGAGAAAAATAACTACCAGACTTTTAGAAGACATCTGAAGGCAGCCCTGTTTAGGGAAGCTTTTAATGTTTAGTAGGTTATTGTATTTTAGTGTTTTGTTGGAAGCCGCCCAGAGTGGCTGGGGAAACCCAGCCAGATGGGCGGGGGTATAAATAATAAATTATTATTATTATTATTATATATTGATATTGAGAAAACACCAGTCATTGCCCACTAATTATGCCAATCTCAGTCTCCATCTTCTGCCATTTTATTACTGTCTTTGTCCCTGCACTACTGTTTTGTGACTGGTGAGCACTGACCCTCTCAAGTGCTACCTAAGGGTGGAAAGTTTGAGAACCCTTGCAGTAAACAATACTGGACTAGGTGGATCATTAGACAGTTTCCTGCATTCCTGTACTTTTAGTTGAATTATCCTGTAATATCCATGTACTGCTAAGCCAGTCCTGAACATCTGGACATGCTTACACAAGGAACAACTTGAAACCAGGACATTGTCACAGTTTGCATTTGGCAAGAAAGGGGGGACATTAACTCAAATGGAGACTGGGTTTTTTTGGTGGTCAGGTATTTGTTTCTACAACACACACTGGTGCCATCATATCAAAATATAGCAGTGATTGTAAAAATAAATAGAGAGAGGAATATATCAAGATACTGTATATAAAACCAGGAATTGGATAACAATGTAAAATCTCTGAAATGCATCTGATATCACTTAAGTCAAGTGCAAAAATAAGGAATGGGTGAATGGTGAGCCAGCGCTAAACATCTGTTCTGCAGACTTTAAACAAACAAGCAAAAAAAAATCTTAAAAATAATGGGGAGGGAGGATTAACTGAATAATGACTTTCTCTGTAATTCATCCACTGCACTGCAAACAAGGCTGCAGTCGGTAACCTGCTTGCTTCTGAACAAATCTCACTGAATTTGTCAGCATCTACAAGTTAAAGTCCATAGAATCAAGCAACACAATAATTTATTTTTTTAAAAAAATGTCCAGTAGCACCTTAGAAACCAACTAAGTTTGTTCTGGGTATAAGCTTTTGTGTGCATGCACACTTCTTCAAATATGAAAGCTTATACCCAGAACAAACTTAGTTGGTTTCTAATGTGCTACTGGACAATTTTTTAATTTATTTATTTATTTTGACTGTGTCAGACCAACACAGCTACCTACCTTAATTTTTTTGCTATAAGCTTGACTAATTTTCTTTTAAAGCAATCCAAATTGGTGGCCATCAAACTTGACTACCTCACTCAGGGACAAACAATCTTTCTGTAATATGTCACCCTGTGTGTGGCCAAAATTTGGCGCCCTCAAAATGGATCTTATCAGTTATATGGATCTTCTCAATTTTACACCCTTTGGCTCAGCTCCCTGTGTGTGGGTATTGCCTATGCCATCCTAAATCCGCTGCTGGCTCACTACTAACCCCTAACTATAGATAAGCAAGATAAAAAGCACAAGTCCCATTCCCAATACTGTTCCTTGATGGATTCCACTGTCTAGATTCAGCAAATCGTCTGTTCCTATTCTCTGCTTCTTGTTTCTTAACTTAATCCCTATGAGAACTTCTGCTCTTACTCTATAACTGCTAAGCCTTACTCCAGAAGAGACTTTGCTGAAGTACCTTGTCCAAAGCTTTCTTAAGGGCATGTTCACAGCACTACTTCAGAAAGCAGTGCAGTTGCCCCCCACCCCACCCTGCATTTCACAGCTCTTACCCCATTAAAGGGATGCAGGTGGCACTGTGGGTTAAACCACTGAGCCTAGGGCTTGCCAATCGGAAGGTTGGCGGTTCGAATCCCTGCGAACGGGGTGAGCTCCTGTTGCTCGGTCCCTGCTCCTGCCAACCTAGCAGTTTGAAAGCACATAAATAGGTACCACTCCGGCGGGAAGGTAAACGGCGTTTCCGTGCACTTATCTCGTTCGCCAGAAGCGGCTTAGTCATGCTGGCCACATGACCCGGAAGCTGTACAGCGGCTCCCTCGGTCAACAAAGCGAGATGAGCACCGCAATCCCAGAGTCAGACATGACTGGAACTAATGGTCAGGGGTCCCTTTACTTTTACCTTCACCCCCATTAAGGGTTCACATCAGCATGGCTTCATTAGGGTCAAAATCGTTTCTGTACACGCTAGGGAGCATTGACAGGCATTGATGTTTTTACCCTATACATAGGTATTTTCACCGCTTGGCTAGAGATGACTGAACATGAAGCTGGTTTGAGAAACAACTCAGCGAACAGTAGTATTTTATAATGAAGCAGAGAGAGAGAGAGAGAGAGAGAGAGAGAGAGAGAGAGATGCATTTTGGATAACGTGGTCGTGTGAACAGGGATTGAACCCAGCCAAAGAGGAAAGTGCCAACTCGGGGCTTGAGGACACTCCCAGAGACCTCTGAAGGCTTACCACGGTTACGCGTTTACGCAGAGAACGGTGCGTCCAACGGTCGCAGGGAACGGTGCACCAACGGTGCGTCCTGCGGTCCTGGCACTGTTGTTTGTTTGTTTGTTTGTTTGTTTTGTTCTTGGAGGCCTGAGAGGGCTCCAGTGCGACCCATACCCCAAGAGCGATCCAACCACTCCCGGGAAGAAATCGCAGCCTCGCACCCGTCCACTGGGCGAGGCTGGAGGTTGTTCGTGTGGCATCCACGCGCTCTGGGCGCACGACGCACACTGGAACCGTTGGCTCTTCTCGCCCAAATGGAGACGAAGTGAAGCCCGGGAACCGACGTTGCCTGCCCCATCTGGGATGGCCGCCGTGCCTTTCTCCCTTTTCTGGAGCTTCTGGGGTCGGCGAAGGCGGCTGCCACCAGCACCTGCCTTGGCGAGAGCCAAGGGAAGAGGGAGCGCGGCCTCTTTTGGAGAGGCAGGCAGAGCTACGCTCCCAGGCGGTGGGACGGCTTGAAGGCGCTGCTGCTGCTGCTGCCGCCTTCGAGGAGGGCTTTGCGGTCTGTCGGCCAGCCAGGCTGCGGTTGGACGGGTGGGGGCAGGCAGAGAGGAGCCTCGGGGGCGGGGATCCAGGGACTCAAAAGCGCGTGCAGAGGCAGCGTGCGCGCAAGGCTGAGCCCGAGAGCAGGAGGTCTCCATCGCGGCGCCGGCTTCTCCTGAGCTGCCCCGACGTGCCATGGCCTCGCTCCTCACCGCCGGCTTGCTGGGGCTTCTGCTGGTGCTGGTGCTGCTGCTGCTGGCTTCTCGCTTCGGCAGAGCGCGGTGAGTGAGCGGTTGGGGTTGGCGGCGGCTTCCACCTGTTCTGGAGGAGGCGAGGTATGGGCTGAGGACGCAGGAGAGCGCCACTCGGCTTCGCTGGAGCTCGCCGGGTCTGGATGTGGGACATTTCTCCTGGGAGATTTATAAACATCTTACCTGCGAGGTCGCCTTAGACCCATGGATGCCCATTCAACTGCTTAAAACGGGCACTGTTACATGTGCCCCTTAATACTCCGTCAACATTTGTAAGAAGACGGTATTTTAGGGTGACAGCGTGGCGGTCTACACTTTGGAACTCCCGGCGTATTGACACCAGGCAGGCGCCTTCACTGTACTCTTTGGCACCTGTTAGAAACATATTTGTTTCAGCAAGCCTATCCAGGCATGTAGAATGTTGGCACGTGTCTTAGCCTAGTTTTTAGCTTATTTTTTATCTTAATTATTTTGGAATGCTTTAAATAGCCTTTTTTATAAAAAAAAACTGCTTTCATTTATAATTTCATTGCTTTATTCTTTCTGTGAACTCCTTCGAGAGTTGCGTGTTTTCTGTTTCATTTTTTGCTTTTGTATATAATATATGTTTGCAGTTTTGGGTTCCATAATGGAACAACGTGGCATAATAAAGTAAAAGGACATAAGGAAATACATAAAATGGGATTGGACCTGAGGCAGGATTGAAGAGGCAAATCAAAAAGTTGGTCCACTATTGAAGGGGGAGCATTTAGTGTTGGTCATTCGTTTTGTATCTTTTTAAAATAATAATAATTTTAGTGTGTTTTAATACTTTGATTGAACACCATTAGGATAGCTCAGCCAGTAGTGCATGAGACTCTTAATAATGCCATAATCTGTGGGTGCTGGATGTTACTCCTGTGTTTGCATGTGTTTTAACAGATATATCTATCATCTGAAGATAATGCTTAATTAATCTGATGAAGCTGCTCTGGTCTATGACATAAACCAATCCGTCAGTCTTTACCATGTGGCAAGAGTCATCGTTTGAGGATCAATAAACGTGCATGACAAAGTAACAAACAGTCTTGTGGTACCTTAAAGACTGTGATGAGGTGGGCTGTAGTTCACAAAAGCTTGTTCCATAATACTGTACAGTTGTTAGTCATTCAGATGCCACAGTACAGTGGTACCTCGAGTTACAGATGCTTCAGGTTACAGACACTTCAGGTTACAGACTCCGCTAACCCAGAAATAGTAACTCAGGTTAAGAACTTTGCTTCAGGACGAGAACAGAAATTGTGCTCCGGCGGTGCGGCAGCAGCAGAAGGCCCTATTAGCTAAAGTGGTACCTCGGGTTAAGAACAGTTTCAGGTTAAGAACGGACCTCCAGAACAAATTAAGTTCTTAACCAGAGGTACCACTGTACTCTGTTGCTTTTGCTGCCCCTCCAGCATATGTGTGCTAGATTTATTTGCCGGCATGGAACCACCTAGAGAACTCAGTTTTATGGGTAGTATACAAATATAGGTTTGTGGATTTGCATCGCGGACATGCCGTCCAAATGTCATTTCCAAGTTTTCTAGATAATATGTACATTTGAGCCGCATTGTCTTCCTGGCCTGCATTTAGCATGTTAATGCATGCATGGAAATAGGATAGAGGCACAAAGTTATGTAGGGTTGTAGTCAACTAAGTTTTACGCGGGATAGACCCATTGAAATTCATGGACCTAAGTTAGCCATGCTCATAAATTCCATGGGTCTATGCTGAGTAGGACTAGCACTGAATAAAACCTTTTGAGTTTAAAATGCCCAGGAGTCCACTTTTATATATAGAGGGCATCCCTATCCCATGCAGTTCCATTTCACACCTTGAAGCCAGGGATGTGTCCAACCACCAGCATACCAGACAGAAAGACCCTCTGCAAACCATTCGAAATATACCATAGTTGATAAATCTGCTGCATGCAAAGCATTATCAAGAGGGACAGAAGCGATCTCTCTACTGCATGCTGTATATGGTGGTGTCCTGTATTGTGGATTTATAGTAAGAAAGAACATGTAAAATAAATATTTGTTTACTCAGATAAGTGGAGGTTCTCTAGGGTCTTAGGAAAAAGGTTTCCCCGAGCTGTTTCTTGATGTACATTTCAGCAAGCCTGCCAAGGATTAAGCCTGGAATGTGCTTTCCCACTGATGTGTGGTCCCCCCAGAGTATTCTTACCTATCCACAATTCTAAGAGCATTTTGTTCTGGAATTATGTGTCGAGGGAGCTTCTGGAATTTCCTTTCCTGATGCTTCCAAGGAAGGTCAGGGCAGGCAGATGCAGGAGAAGATTTAGATAGGGACACCTGTTTTCTTATGTTCCTCTGTAAAGTGCTATTTACATAGGCGGTACCATACAAATAAATAAAAATCATTTATTAAAACAACTCAAAATCTTAGGGCTCCTTTAAGACCCTTCCTTAGTTTTCTTGCAACAGGTTAACACTGGAAGAGTTTGCTATTACTATTTTCCTCCCCCTCCACCACCTTCTTTAAGAAAATAGCTTTCAGGGTAATGGGCAGCCTAATGCACTTACAGTGCAATCTCCGCATGTATACTCAGAAATAATTCCCACGGAGTTCAATGAGACTTACTTCTGGGAAAGCATGTTTAACACGGAGCACACCCATTGAAATTAATGGCTCTAAAATAGTCATATTCATTAATTTCAGTGGTTCTACTCTAAGCAGGACTAGCATTGGCCACAACCCATAAACCATAATCCTCTTCATGTCTACTCTGTGGCAGGTCCAACCTAGTTCAGTGGAGTTTACTTCCAGGTTAACAGTGTAAGGCAGGGGTGCCCAAACTTCTTTCAAAGAGGGTCAGATTTGGCAAGGGAATATGCGTGAGGGCTGAGTGAAGTTGGGGGTTTTTTAGGACTGAAGTAGTTGAGCTTTTGCTTTTTTGGGGATTTTACCCCAGGACATATACTGCCACAGGGGATGGATTAAATTGAACGGCAGGCCAGATTAGGCCTCCAAAACGGACTTTGGACATGCCTAGTGTAAGGGTGCAATTCTATATTCAGTAAGTCCTATTAAAGTGAATGAGACTTAATTCAGAGCAGACGTGGATATTGTTACTTCCCACCCAATTTTCAAGCAGCTACCTGCACTTACTGAGGTCTTGATTTCCTTGGAATGAATAGCTTTATTTTATACAACCTGAGCATAGGAAGAAGGGTTCCCAGCATTAACGCTCTCATAGATCTTGCTTCCCCTTTGGGTTTTCAGTACAGCCCACAGTCCACCACAGAGCAGCAGCAGCTCACTCACAATTTTGGCTGTTGTTCTCCTATGTAGCAGTTAGGTGAGGAGTGTGGGGGAAAGGCCTACCCCAGGGGTCAGCAACCTTTTTCAGCCATGGGCCGGTCCATCGTCCCTCAGACCATGTGGTGGGCCGGACTATATTTTTTGGGGGGGAAATGAACGAATTCTTATGCCCCACAAATAACCCAGAGATGCATTTTAAATAAAAGGACACATTCTACTCATGTAAAAACACGCTGCTTCCCAGACGATCCGCGGGCCGGATTGAGAAGGCGATTGGGCCGCATCCGGCCCCCGGGCCTTAGGTTGCCAACCCCTGGCCTACCCATTTGTTCTGTGGCACAGAGAAACTTCTTTGGTGGTGTTCAACTGAGGTACAGTCATACCTCATGTTACGTTTGCTTCCTGTTACGTTGTTTCAGGTTGCGTCCTGCGGTGACCTGGAAGTACTGGAAAGGGTTACTTCCGGGTTTCCCCACTCGTGCATGTGCAAACGCACAAAACGCTGCCACGCACATGCGCAGAAGTGGCAAATCGCAACCCACACGTGCACAGACGCGCTGCTGCGGGTTGTGTTCCTTTCATGTTGTGAACGGGTCTCTGGAACGGATCCTGTTCGCAACCAGAGGTACCACTGTACTTAACTGGGCAGCAAGGGCTGTTTTGGCAAACTTCTTCTCATGCATTCTATCCTCACAAGTACAGGACTTGTTGAGAAGTCTGAGCTTTTAAAAGTATACATAACCGACTTAATGGGTATTATAAGGAAGAATCAGCCAGCGGCAGAAGACTATAAGTTTTGAAAACACTGAAAGGAGAGGATCTGACCACACTCTTGCCGTGTGAATTTCACTTCAAGACTGAGCCAAGCTGTTCCTGCCCCATTCCTTGCTGTATGTGTGAGATTATCTGCTCAAAAGACGTTTGTGTTGGCAGTCAGCTTCTGTCATTGTCCCAGTGATCTGCTTAAGGAAGCCCCTAAGGCGAGAAGGGGAAGTGCGGCCAGCTGTCTGCTAGCTCCACAAAACCAGCAAAAGAATTTACCAACGCAAACTGGGCAACACATCTCCCTTTTGCACCAGGCACCAGAAAAGCAGAAAGCAGAGGTTGATGGGAGGATTAAGACATTTCCAGTTTGCACATTGAAGTTCAAGGAAGGAGATGGCCAAACAGCACAGGGGTTTAAGATACAATTTCACAACATTTATTTTCTTTTTTGTTTTACTGGAACAAAAAAAAATTGTTGGTGGTGTGTGTGGGGGGGTTGTGCTTATGTGGGGGGTGAAAGGGTGTGTCTGTGCTTTAGTACTGAGGGAGGGAGGCTTAACTCTTTCTCTCCTGCCATTTTCCAAATCTAAATCACACCAACTCCATACCTGTTATTTGGTCTCACTGAGGGAAAACAGAGCAGAAATAAGAAAATAAATGGGGGGAATGTCTCCCCCCTCTTTTAAAAAGAGTAATAGTCATGAAATGTAAAATCCTGTAAGCACATACAAAGTGCCTCTATGTACCAGTCCAACTCTTCAGAACTGTTTGTTAATCTTGGAATAAATTGAAATGTCCCAAACTAGTAGGACAAATAAGGAAGCAAAGGGGGAGAACAGCTTTGCTTGCTAGATGCCCTGTAAAGCACTGTATTTTAGTATTTAGTCTTAGCGATCGTAGTATTATGATTTTAAATAAATTCTTGATGATGGTGATTTCTTGTTTTGAGTAGTTGTACATTGGCTTGAATATATTGTACAATTTGGTGTTGTTAATAAAGAGATACCATAGGCACACACACAAACATTGGCACAAAAGTGTCAAGTAACTGGGGTGGAGAACCTCCACATGTTGTTGGACTCAAACTCTCATTATCTGGACTCATTCCAGTCTGGATCTGACATAGAATTGGCCCTGGTCACTTTGATGGATGAGGAGAGGGAAGAGGATCTCTCAGCAGTTTTCTATATCGTTGATGATGGTGTTCTTCTGGACCATCATTAAAAATTCAATAAACATACCTAAACTTTATTATTTACTGTTGCTGTTATAGAAAACTGTTTTTTAATGCACTACTGGGGGTGGACCTTGAGGGGAAAAAAATATTTACCCCATTTAGTTTTGTGGGACCTACCTTTTGGAATTCCTTCCCCTTGAATATTAGACAGGTACCATCTCTTTTTGTCTTTTTGGCCCCTGCTGAAGACCTTCCTCTTCAAACAAGCCTTTTAAGTTGAGATCTTTCCCTGTCTGCTTCTGCGTTAGAACTGTTTTTAATATATTAGAACTCTTTTAAATTTCTTTTTTAATAATAATAATGATGATGATGATGATGTGTTTGTTTTGCCACCCCAGTCTCCATGGGGAGGAAGGTTGGGATATAAATTTAATTATTTGATTATTAAGTTAATCAATAAGATGCTATTTCCATCTGCTAATAGCGTACAATGTCTGTCCATCGTATTTTCCCACTGACAGGACAGAATGTATTTCTTTGTAAAGTGTCTTGTACAGTAGAAACTGGGGATGGGTGGGGGAGACAGTTTATTTCAGGATTCTTGCGTCCTTTGCTTTATTTTGTCTGGTAGCCAAAACCAGAAAACACAGTGATTATGTAAAGTTGTGGCGTGCCAATGTACAGGCGTTAATTCAAGCCATCGTATTTAATCAAAATAGGGAACTGAGAAACGGGCAGTTCGGTTCCCAGCATGTTTCTTGGGAAGTGAGTCAGTGGGTTTATTGTTAGGAAAATATGCAGTCTAAAATGATATATGAGTTGAGGGTCTAAACTATGGCTAAAAGGTTTGGGGCTTTGTCCTTTTTTTGAGGACCCAACAGTGGTTTAGAAAATTGTGAATGTTTGGCGAAAGCAGACAATCTTCTTATTCTGTCAGTAATAAGAGCTGCAGGGCATGCAGTAATAGTAATAGTAATAATAATTTATTTATTCCCTGCCCATCTGACTGGGTTTCCCAGCTTTGAACATAAAAAACTTCTCTAAACAGGGCTGCCTTCAGATGTCTTTTAAAGTCTGGTAGTTGTGGTTCTCTTTGACATCTGGTGGGAGGGCATTCCACAGGGCAGGCACCACTACCGAGAAGGCTCTCAGCCTGGTTCCCTGTAACTTCACTTCCCGCAGTGAGGGAACCACCAGAAGGCCCTTGGAGCTGGACCTCAGTGTCTGGGCTAAACGATGGGGGTTTGAGACTCCTTCGGGTAGTGATAAAGCGGGATATCAAATCCAAACTCTTCTTCTTCTTCTTCCTTGTGGCCTCTGGCTGTGGTCTTTTCCCATTTCAAGGATATAAAACTCAGCAATAAAAATCTAAACAGAGACAGATATGTTTGTGGGCATTGCTTTGGTCACGAGGATCTTGAGGCTTTGAATGTATTCTTTGATTTATCATATCATACCCTTCAACATTTCTCCTATGAAAATAGGGACGTCCCATTCCATAACGATAATTTTACTATTTATACCCCACACATCTTACTGGGTTGCTCGAGCCACTCTGGGTAGCTTCCAACATATATAAAAACACAATAAAACATTAACCATTAAAAAAAAAACCCTTCCCTATACTGGATTGCCTTCATATGGTTCGGGGGTCGGATGACTCCGTACCTTCCAACATTGTTCCAAAGAAAATAGGGACATCCTAAGGAAAAGTGGGACATTCTAGGATCAAATCAGAATTTGGGATGGCTTCTCTAAATCAGGGACGTCCCTGGAAAATAGGAAGACTTGGAGGGTCTGTCATATTGATCTCCCACCCTTCCTTCTAAAGAAACCTGGAGTGGTGATTTGCATGCTTGGAAAGAGTAGCTCAGCTTGTCGTGATCTGAACTAGCCATACTCTAACCAAGCTAGACCTCTTTGATTTAGGAAAACCAGCTGTGTCCAGTTCCTCATTTGGGATACGGAAATGCCCAGTGAGCCCACTGTTTCATTAGATCCACTTCTTCTTTTTGGTCCTCTGAAAGAAACAGTTTGTGTTCACTTCCTACCCTCCAACATGTTGAGTCCCAAAACCAGGAGGCACATCTTCCCATCCATGCTCCTGCACAAGTTGCGTGACCTGTGTGAGATCATGAAGCCCAAATGAAGCACTTTAGCCTGGGTCATGCTCTCACTGTGCCCAAAAGCGTGCATTTTGGGGCACTATGCAAGATTGCAGCCCTGAAAATAGGGTGAAATTTCAGCGCAAAGTATTGAGAGGTCACGGCACCCAAAATGGTGGTTGTGCTCTTGTGGGGAGACAAATGGAATGTCCCTGTTTTCCTGAGAAAACTTGCAGGATATGTTAACTCTGAGGGTTCCAGGATATGGTCTGAACCATTTTTGTTCCCAGATGCTTAGGAAGCTGAGGTAATTTTAATCTGTTTTAG
Source organism: Podarcis vaucheri (assembly GCF_965113315.1). Lineage (NCBI taxonomy): Eukaryota > Metazoa > Chordata > Lepidosauria > Squamata > Lacertidae > Podarcis > Podarcis vaucheri. The sequence continues at coordinate 87,304,521 of NC_138764.1, read as the reverse complement.
CATTTTAACTTTTGTATGCTTTAAAGCAGAGTTGTGAATTTTTCTTGTCGCTTTATCTTCTTGTAAACCACTTTGAAGTTTTTTAAACAATCAAGCTGCTTATAAATTTAACGAAATGATTAAATAAAATATTTGCTGCTTTGGATTCCATGGTAGGGCTATAAATAGGAATTAATTCAGGAGTTTGGAGAACAACTCTTTCCAGAACATTCTGCCCCACTTTTCTTTTTCTGCAGTCTTTTCCTGGAAAAATCTAGCATGCTTACCTGCCTGTACATAGCTTCTACTGACTTTTAAAAGAGCGTACAAAATTCAGGAAAGGCCTGAGGTGCTTTCAATTCAAACTGAAATAATAAACGCCTTTTTGTAATGCTGTATTTTTAACATTTTGGTTTTGAAACTGCAGGAAGGCGCTGGAGCCAAAATGTCACCCTGCCTGCCCATTTTTAGAATAGATTAACCGACAGTTTACGTAAGCTAAGCTATTGGTTAGCAGCAGAATCCTGTGTGGCCTGCTGGTTTTGGCTAACAGAAAAGTAGATTTCCATTCCTCTTAAGCCTTTTATTAATTCAACTAATCACTGTGATTTAAGACATAGGTAAACAATTGAGATTGGGTTGCAGTATCAGCATGGGACTCTCGCAGAGGAAAATGATAATCACTCTCCCATTTGAACACAGACAGCATGCTGGGACGTGGGTGGCGCTGTGGGTTAAACCACAGAGCCTAGGGCTTGCCGATCAGAAGGTCGGCGGTTCGAATCCCAGCGATGGGGTGAGCTCCTGTTGCTCGGCGGTACCTGCTCCTGCCAACCTAGCAGTTCAAAAGCACGTCAAAGTGCAAGTAGATAAATAGGTACCGCTCTGGCGGGAAGATAAACGTTTCCGTGCGCTGCTCTGGTTTGCCAGAAGCAGCTTAGTCATGCTGGCCACATGATCCAGAAGCTGTACGCCGGCTCCCTTGGCCAATAAAGTGAGATGAGCGCCGCAACACCAGAATCGGTCACGATTGGACCTACTGGTCAGGGGTCCCTTTACCTTTTAAAACAATTGAGATTGGGTTGCAGTATCAGCACGGGCCTCTCGCAGAGAAAAATGATAACCACTCCCCCATTTAAACACAGACAGCATGTGCATTACTTGATTTCATTACACGTGATTACTGTGTGTCTGAAAGGTGAGCACAAAAAGCATTGTGTGAGAGAGCAAATGCGACTTCTGCCTGGGGTGTTAATATCTGTGACACTGCAGATGACCTTCAATTAAGGTGGCCATTAATGAATTACCAAAAATTATTATAAATTATTAGAAAATTATATAAAATAGAAAATTTATAAAGAAAAAAAGGAAGAAATAAAGAAGTAACAGATAAGAAAAAAAGAAATCAAATTTTAAAAAAGACAAAGTTATTTACATAGTAAAAGTACTCATCGGCAGAATCTTTCCCATCCTTCTCATTAAACTGTTTGATATAACATTCTTTTTTACACAGGTTTACATTGTTTAATATAATTTCTTTCTGCTTTGTATACATTCCTTTGATCTTTTTCTTTATAAATATCACTCAATTTCTGCTAATATGGAGCTATTTGTACAATAAAGTTTTACAAAATTCTTAAATATTATCCATTCTCTAGTTTTGTTTTGTTTGTTTTTTTGTTTCGATATTCCTCTAACTGATCCCGTCAGTTTTGCTAATTGTAGATATTCTAACATGAGTATCTGCCAATCTGTAATCTCTGGTTGCGTTTCATTCTTCCAGTTCCTTGCTATAAGGGTTCTAGCTGCTGTTATACCATACATAAGCAATGTTCTCATATCTTTTTTTAATTTCTGGTATACCAAGTAGGAAAATCTCTGGGGGGTTTTTGAAGGTGATTTTAAATAGTTTCTTAAACTCGTTATAAATATCATTCCAGTATTTGCCAATGGCTACACATGTCCGCCACATATGATAGTATGACCACTCCTATTTTTTGCATCTCCAACAGGTTGATGTTTTCCCTTTAAACAGCAAGCTTTTTGGGAGTAAGATGCCATCTATATACCATTTTCATAGTGTTTTCCCTGAGATTATAGCATGTTGCGAATTTAATGTCTGTTGTCCATAATCTCTCCCATTGCTCCATAAGTATATTATGCCCAAAGTCCTGCGCCCATTTAACCATAACTGCTTTAACTTATTCCTCTTTTGTTTCCCATTCCAGAAGATACTCATACACTTGTGAAATATTTTCCTTTTTGTTAAATATTAATTCTCTTTCGAATCTAGATGTTTCCTTTGCAATTCCTTGTTTTGAATCTATAGTTAATCTTTGATGTAGCTGGAAATATTGTAGCCAATCTGTTAGCAAGTTTTTAATTTCCTCATATTTCTTCAATGTTGGTTTATCCTTATCTACTTCCAAAACTGATCTGTATGTCAGGCATTCTCCTTTCATGTTTCTATTTTTAACTGCCATGGCTTCTGTGGGTGAGGTCCACAGGGGTATCTTTGGCTCCAATATTCCTTTGTAGTTAATCCATATTTTGTACTGTATAATGATTTCCTTATCACATGGCTCAAAAATCCCCTGTGGACTTTCACTTTGTTGTATACTAAATGCGCATGCCAGCCATAGCTATTAATGTGGCCTTCTAGATCTAACACGTCAGTTTCTTTTAATGCAATCCACTCTTTTATCCATTGCATTCCTGCAGCTGCGTGATATAATTATTTTAACTAGAACAGTGGCGTAGCGTGGGTTGTCAGCACCCGGGTCAAGGCAAGTAATTTGCGCCCCCTAACCCGTGGATTTGCGCCCCCTAACCCTAACCTCCAGATGTTGCGCCCAGTGCGGCCGGGCCCCCCTGCACCCCCCACGCTACGCCACTGAACTAGAAATATAATCCATCAGTTTGTTCCCGCAGTGCTAAATGCTGATAGGCATATTCAAAGCCTCCATTCTCCCTTTTTTGTGGCCTTTTTCTTTAAATAAATCATAGAACCACTAAATTGTGGTGTTGGAAGAGACCACAAGGGTCACCAACTCTAATACCCACAACGCAGGAATCTTTTGCCCAGCGTGAGGCTTGGACCCATGAACCTGAGATTAAGAGTCTCATGCTGTACCGACTGAGCTATTCCAGCAGACTGGTTGGACCGGAAAACCCTTCAAAGAGAGAAATCTTTCAAATAAAGGACTGTCTTTTTATTCAGAATAATTGTCACACACAGGAGGAATAAGGATATAGAATGCTTCACCTACGGGTTTATAAATCATTCAACGTGTCAGGATGAATAGATGTCATTAATATCGCAGTTGTTGTACAGTCATACCTCGGGTTGAATATGCTTCATGTTGAGCGCGTTCGAGTTGTGCTCCGTGGCAACTCAGAAGTAACGGAGCACGTTACTTCTGGGTTTCGCCACTCGCACATGCGCAGACACGCAAAATGAAGCCATGCGCATAAGCGGTGAAAAGCAACACGCACATGCGCAGACATGCCGTCGCTAGTTATGTTTGCTTCTGGATGTGAACGGGGCTCCGGAACGGATCCCGTTCGCATCCCGAGGTACCACTGTATAAGGGAGTTTGGAATGCTAATGATAAGAGTTTGGAATGATTAAATGCCAATATAGTTAATAGTTTCCATATTGGTCTTATTTCCAGGCGACCGGGGGAACCTCCACTTGACAAAGGTTTCATTCCTTGGCTTGGCCACGCACTGGAATTTGGCAGAGATGCCGCCAAGTTCATGACTGACATGAGGAAGAAGCATGGGGATATATACACAGTGAGTACCAAGTCCTCTGCGTGAGTCACCTTAGCATTTAATTTTACGTTATTGTTTTTTGAAGGTGATGAATGGGTGCTACCATGACTCAGGCCCTGGTCTCCTGCTCCCCACATCACCAGTGCTGTTGGTCAGAAGATGTGCCTGTAGCAGGGCAGGAGATTAGCAGCATTTAGCAGAGAGATGCTAAGACAAATGTCACCAATATGGGGTCTGTGGACACAATAACACCCTTGGGGGGGCTAAAAGGCCTCTGATCTTCTACCCACCCACTAACTGCCCCTCTTCGTCATGAGTGGTGAAGATATTTACCTTTTTCTCCCTTGAGTACTGTGATGGGATGATGAGCTGCTTGTGCGTAAAATCGTAGTCCCTCAGAGTTTGTGCAACTCCACAAACCTCTGTGTGTGACAGAGCTCCTCAGACATGTCTGCTCTAATCACTTGCAGATTCCGACAGTGGTTGTTTTCGGAAGCGCTTCCAGCATAAAAGCTCCTTAACGGAAACACGTCTTCGGGACTCGCGGCGTGACAGCTTCCTGCGAGGAATGGGTCTCCCTATGGGAGCTTCTGACACCTCCCCACTGTTCTCGCTGGACGTGTCCCTGAGCCCTCCCTCTTGCTCGTTTTCCCTCAGAGATCCTCCCCTTTCCCTGCTAGTTCCTGCTTTAGCTGCTGCGTCTCTCTCAGCCTTCGTGAGACTTTCCTCCAGCGACCCATCTCTCCCCCTGCTGGTCCCTGCTTCAGCTGTTGAGTCCCTCCCAACCTCCGTGAGCCCTCTCCCCACCTGTTCCTCCGATGGCAGTTCCCTGACATCCACCTCCCCTCCAGGGCCCCCTTCACCCCCTCCCGTTCCCTCTCCTCTGGGTGGTGAGGAGGTAAAACCCCGAAAAGAATCCTCTTCATCTTCAGACGTCTCGAACATTTCCCTCCATCGGTCGCCGTTCCGGCTCGCTGAATCCTCCTCCTCCTCGGAATCTGTGAACCCCTCCAACTCCTCTTCTTCGTCGGTGGTGGCAAAGTATTCCCTCCGGAACCTCGCTACAGGCTGAGGTTTACGTGGGAACCTCTGATGAAAAGCTTCTATTAAAACCTCGTCATTGACATTCTCTGCCCTGACCCAGGTGTTTTCCGACTCCGGTTCCCCTTCCCACATTACCAAATACTCTACTTGATCTCCCTTCCACCTGGAATCGAGGATCTCCGCTACATGGTAGCTGTGTTCCCTTTCCTCCATTGCTGGTCCCCGAGTGACCCTCCCTTCTCTGTCCCCTTTATACGGTGACAGCAATGACCTGTGGAAAACTGGGTGCAGCTTCATGTGGTTCGGTAACCGGAGTCTGAAAGCCACTGGGTTGACCTGTTGCGTGACTTCAAATGGGCCCAGTCTTTTGGGTCTTAACTTCTTACAACCCCCTTTGAATGGTAACCCTTGGGTTGACAGCCACACCTGGTCCCCCACCCTAATGGTTTCACCTTCTCTTCTGTTTTTGTCTGCCTGCCTCTTATATTCCTCCTTGGCCCTGTTTAAGTTAAGTTGGAGCTGGCGATGGATCGCTTCCATTTCTTCTACGAACTGTTCGGCAGCTGGAACGCTCCAGTTCTCCCCCTCCCCCCCTGGGAAAGCCCGGGGATGGCACCCGTAATTAGCCAAAAAGGGGCTCATTCCCGTGGACACGTTCTCCGCATTGTTGTAGGCAAATTCCGCCAACGCCAGCTTCTCCACCCAATCATTCTCTCTGTCATTGACATAACACCTCAAATATTGCTGGAGGATGCCATTGGCTCTTTCCGCCTGCCCGTTGGTTTCAGGATGCCGGGCAGTCGAAAAATTGACCTCTACATGCAGTAAGCTCATGAGCTTCCTCCAGAACCTGGAAGTAAATTGTTTCCCTCGGTCTGAAACCACCCTCAAGGGGGCGCCATGCAACCTAAACACATTTTCTACAAACAATTTAGCGGTTTCTTCTGCCGTGACAGCATGTGAGCAGGCTATAAAGTGGGCTATTTTGGTTAACAGGTCTTCCACAACCATGATGGCTGTTTTCCCTCTGGACCTTGGCAGATCAGTCATGAAATCTATTGCCACTGCTTCCCATGGTCTTTCAGGTGTGGGTAGCGGTTCTAATAACCCTGCTGGTGCCCGCCTCTCCCCCTTGGCTCGCTGGCATTGGTCACACCATTCTTGTAAAGCAAAGGCCCCAGTACGTGGTTCATAAACGATTGGAAGCACGCCGAGCCTGCTTGTAAGCCAAATGGCATAACGAGATATTCAAATGCCCCCAAAGGGGTGAACATGGTGGTTTTCCATTCATCCCCTTTCCTTATACGTATCAGGTTGTACGCCCCCCTTAGGTCCAGCTTTGTAAAAATCTTTCCCTTCCGCACCCTGGTCAAAATGTCGTCAATCCTGGGGATAGGGAAAGCCAAGGGTTCTGACACTGTGTTTAAGGCCCTGAAGTCACACACAAGTCTCGGCTTGTCCGTGTTTTTTTTATCCACAAAAAACACTGGGCTACCCCCCACTGCTTTGGACTCTCTGATGAAGCCTCTCTTCAGGTTCTTGTCAATAAACTCTCTTAGCTCCTGCATTTCTCTGTCTGACATGGCATACAACTTGCCTACAGGAAGCTGTGCCCCAGGGAGTAAATTGATTTGACAGTCAAAGGGCCTATGCGGGGGTAGTTGGTCAGCTTCCTTCTCGCTGAACACGTCGCTGAGATCTGCGTATTGTGGTGGTACCTTCACTTTCTCCATTACTTCCGTCCCTGCTAGGGTGGCTTGGGCTCCTGCTGAACCCTTTTCCCCTTTGCAGTGTTCTAAGCAATGCGCTGAACCAAAGGAAACCACTCTCTGATGCCAGCCCACCAGCGGATCATGTAACGCTAGCCAGTTCCCTGACAAGTACATAAAGCTGAAGGAGGAAGTTGGTAGGGTGACACACATTCCCTCTTTCTCTTTCGATTGTATGTGCTTTAGTTCAGATTAATTCTACTGGGTCCAACTTTTACCCAAATTACTTAGGATATGTGCATGCACTTTCTCTTTCTGTGTCTCCATGTGTGTGCACTGTGTGTGTGTGATCTAGGGAGTAAGGAAGAAAGTGACCAGAGAACAGGTGTCTCACTCACAAATCTAAATGTGCTCATAGGCCTAAAAAGATGGGCGAGCCCTGTGCTAAGGGCTGGGGATAAGCAGCGAAGTGTTGCCTAACAGAGCTGTGTGTGCCCGGTGGGCAGTCCAGCACCCCTGAAGCTGCTGCGGTGGATCACACTGTCCCACCATCAGTGTTGAAGTAAGATTTAAATGCCTGCCCAGTTGAGTTTGAGAAGAGCACTATCTCTATCTTGTCCTTTGCCTCGGGCATCTCAGTGTCTTGAGCCATTCCTGAACTGTTGACAACTTGAGACCCTAGTTTTGTAGGAGAAGCCCAGAATTCCTTTGAGTCCTGTGAAGCGGGTGATCCCAGAAAGCTGGTCTAAATTTAGAAAAAAATTCCTAGATCTTCTGCTCTCCCTCACTCTCAATAACCAGTCTCCCATTTCTCTCTATGCTTTCATTCTGCTCTTAGTACTTTACTAACAGACCAATCCAACTCTGACACTGGGTTGTGGGGCATTTGGATCGAGTGGAGGTGTCTGTCCACCCAGCTGAACCAGACCTCTCATTTGCCCAGCTCCACTTGGTTCTGAAATGAGAGGTCTGCTGGCACTATCTCCACCCAGTGGAAAGCCCTGATGGGTAAGTAGGTGGGTAGGGCTGAGCTGGCCCAGGATCTGCTGGATCCCAAGCTGATCTCGTTGCTATCACCAGCCAGCATAAGGCCCATTCACAACCCAAATGCATTGTATCTAGTGCTGTTTTTCTAGAAAAAGAGACCAGGAACTCACCATGAACACCTCCCTTGTTCTCTTATAACGGTGCCGGAACTGAGTTCTGGCGAGTTCCAATTGAAGAAAAAGCCCTGATTGTATCCCAAGAGCCAATTTCACACTCCAAAAAGCAAGAGAGAATGCAGCTGCTGTGCTTTCAATTCTCCTGTGCCTCTTCCACTTCTTTCGTGCCTGTGCCTGCAAACAAAATTCTTCTTTTGCCTCACGGGAGATGAAGGTGGGTGATGAGATAGTTGAAGCAATGGGGTGGGACAAGGCAAAGCAGCTGCATCCTGTCTTGCAGGTTTTCAAAGGCCAGGCACCATCTCTAGATGATGACCAAGCAACCTGAAGTGTGAGAAGCTTTGTGTACAAAATAGTCTACACAGGGATAGCTTTTATGTGATCTTCCCTTTACAGGTCACAGAGCAGCGTCAGTTTTACATAATGACACAGTGCCTTCATGTTTAGACAACTCATCTGTGCAGCCTCCTGTTGCTCAATACATAATTCTTCAGAGAGAGAAATAAACTCGTAGGGAGATCTTGCACTATTAGGGAACACCAGCTATTCTTGCTGACCCACAGCCTTCTTCTCTTCAAGCATTGCTTCAAGGGAAACCCATGGCGACAGCCCTGTGCACAGGAATCGGTGAACAAAGTTATGACACAGTTTTACCATTTGGGAAACCCTTGAAATTTATTCATTGTAATGCAGAGGTAGTTAACCCCTTTCCAGCCTGGGGGTTGCACTCTGGGCTGGCCAACTCTCTGAAGGCCACTTGTGAGTGGTGGTTTCGGGTGCCTTTGCCACTGAAAACATGCTCTGGCCAGAATGCATGGCGCCACCGCACATACAGCTCTTATAAACCCACACGAAAGCACACACATGCACCAGAATTGTAACAGGCACCAAAGGCAGATCAAAAGTCTTCCTCTGTGACATTATCTAACACAGACACGCAGACCACCCACATGTCACACAGACAGGAACGTGCCACACTGTTGTGCGATGTGCTGCTGGTCTTTTGTTGTTGGTTTTTTAATCATTTTTATTAATTTTTCCACTTTAACAATCCAAGCAAATCACATTAAATATTCCAAATTATACATATCAAATAATCCAAATATTCTGCCAAATTATAATTTTTTTAATAGGACTTCCCATGCTTCAAGTTTGGAGGGTTCTGATAATCTCATACTTCTACTGCTTTTCATAGTCATTTCCAATATTTCCTCTAATTCTTCCTGTTGTTAACCTTCCTTCTTTCACGGCCTCTGAGTTGTTCCCACAAGCGAGCTGAAACAAGCAATGATGTGTTTCTGTGTGGATTTTATGCCTATGATTCCCCTCTATATGTTTGCAGCATCTCCTCACACGCTGGTGTTTCTGCCGAATCAATCCAAAGGTCTTTTCGCTGCTGGCAGCCGCCATCTTCACTCAGTTCCGATGAAATCAAGTCTAAGCGTCTGCTCATTAATTTTCCCAGACTGGTTGCATCAAACGTTAGCCTTTCCAGGGGAGATTTACCAAATCAAACTGGAAATACAAATATTGAAGGCTCACCTCCCCCTATGGCTATTTGTAATTCTGCAGCTCGGTCTTGACTTCCATCATGGCGGATTTCCAAATTTAAAAGTGCGACACAGCTCCTACACAGATACTAGGAAACCGTCCAAAGATTTTTAACATCTCTCCAGTGGCTAATGAGATCCTTCTTCTGCCTAATATCAAGAAATTGGAGAATCTTTTATCCTCTTCCAAGCAAATCAAAGACCAAAAGCCTTAATTATATAATATTGTGATGTGCTGCTGGTCTTGGTGGAGAGGTTAGGTTTAAATCTTTCTACCAAGCTCAGTGCTGCATTTGGGGAGATCTCTGCATGTCAGCACGGGACTGAGGTTCTAAACCTCTCCATCAAGCCCAGTGCTAACCTGGGAGAGGGGAATCGTCACCAGAGTAGTCTCTGAAGAGCAGTGACAGATATTTTCCCACCCATCACAACACGATGCAGGGAGAAGAGGACCACCCCTCCCAGTGCAGTGCTGTGATGGGGAAGAACATGGGGCTGATAGGAACCATATTGGCTCATTTAAGAACCTTCCCAAGAGGGAATAATGGAAAGTTTGCTGTGCAGCTGTTTCATTGCTGGTGCTATAAATATATGGCACCTAATTGCATTTGCTTTTATTTCTTGGGGGCTTGCAATGCTGCTGGTTAAACATGGATTTGGAAAGCAATTGTATGACACATTTATTTCTAGGGCCACATTTATATTTTCACTTCCTTTACGCATAAGTTTCGTATTTTCGTGATTTGCTTGGCTTGTTTGTATTTCAGGTTCAAGCTGCAGGGAAATTTGTCACCGTTTTACTGGACCCCCATTCCTACGAAGCAGTGCTTTGGGAGTCACGTTCCAAGCTGGACTTTGGCCAGTATGCCCGCATTTTAATGGACCGAATGTTTGAAGTCAAGCTGCCAGATTACGACCCTAACGCGGAAAAGGTCATGATGAGAATGTAGGTGCCTTTCTTACATGAACAGTGCTTGCAAAAACCAAGCCACTGTACCATGGACCATCTATTTATTTGTTGCATTTGTGTTCCACCATTCCTCCAAGGAGCTCAAGGTGGTGACCCCCTCCCCATTTTATCCTCACAACAACCCTGTGAGGTTAGGCTGAGCAGCAACACTTGGCTTAATGTCATCCAGTGAGCTGGCTTGGCCTAAAGGGACTTGGCATCCAACATCATAGAAGGGACCAGAAGGGTCCTCTATAGATAAAGTAAAGGTAAAGGGACGCCTGACCATTAGGTCCAGTTGTGACCGACTCTGGGGTTGTGGCGCTCATCTCACTCTATAGGCCGAGGGAGCCGGTGTACAGCTTCTGGGTCATGTGGCCAGCATGACTAAGCCGCTTCTGGCGAACCAGAGCAGAGCACGGAAATGCCGTTTACCTTCCTGCTGGAGTGGTACCTATTTATCTACTTGTACTTTGACGTGCTTTCGAACTGCTAGGTGGGCAGGAGCAGGGACCGAGCAACGGGAGCTCACCCCGTCGCGGGGATTCGAACTGCTGACCTTCAGATCGGCAAGTCCTAGGCTCTGTGGTTTAAGCCACAGCGCCACCTGTGTCCCTTCCTCTATAGATAGATGGATTGAATTTATATACTGCCCTATACTCGGGGGTCTCAGGGCAGTTCAACTCCTGTAAGGCAGGAATCTTTTTGCCCAGAGTGGAGCTCAAATTCATGACCCTGATATTAAGAATCTCACGCTCTAGCAATCTGGAAGGCTGCATTTTCCTCATCCCTACTTTAAAGGTCCTTACAAGAAGAATTGGATAAGCAGTTTGGCTTTGTAAATATTGTTGTTTTCAGAGTCTTCCTGTAGAATCTCAAATTTTGAATGGTGTCTGGGTTTTAATCTTTTGTACCGGGGGTGGGTGGGTGGGTCTCTAGCATAGCCACAAACTGCATTAAACCCTTAAAACTGAGGGGGAGGGCAGAGGGAGAAGGCAATAGCAGAACATAAACAACCAGACCTCAGAGTTTACGCTGGAAAACGAAAAGGAAAAAACAACAACACTGAGGATAAATGCTCATTTGATGGAGCTGGAGTCACATGACTGGAAGCATCAGATAACTGTGTTTACAGCTCAATGCTTGGGTGGGGGCAGGGACTGACGCTGCTTGACAACTTGAGCACTTGCTTGACAACAACCTTACAATGCCGGCACTTAAATGAATGCTTTGTAAAGGCACATGCAACTTTGGGCCTGGATAGTTGGGAGAGCAGCTGATGTCATCTGGTTATAACTCTCCAATGGCTGGCATCTGCGAGAGAGGCTCTCTTGGTTGCCCTGCCGTTAGCTGATGCTTATTATGCAGCAATATGGGGGACAGCCTTCTTGGTGGCGGCACCCCAGTTCTGGAATTCCCTCCCCTACAAGATACAACTGGCACCAACTCTCTTGAGTTTTTGGCACTAGCTGAGGAGCTGGTTAATTATTTCTAAAATTTGCAGAAAGTGGCTTGTGTCAGGTCACTTGGTGAGCTCATAGCAAAGGTGAGATTGGAACTTGGTCTGCGTTTCTCTTTGTCTCTTTGTCTCAACTCAGGGGCGGGAAACCTCTGGCTTGCAGGATAATCTGTGGGAAGCATGCTGTCGAAGCAGACTTCTGCAGCCAGCAGGATGAGTGGACAATACAATCCTGCTCAGTTTGGCGGCACCTGCCTGTTCCCCTGCTGGGAACAGGTGTGCACAGCCTAAGTGCTGTGGGGGGGGCTGTTTGAACGCTCTTTTGCAAACAGTCCGGTGCTGCTCTTTAAACTTCTGATTTTGGAGATTCAGAGAGTCATTTGGGGGTATTGTAAAGGGGTTTTCAAATAGCTCCATGCTGCACTTTGAAGTTCTGACAGCAGGGGCTACAAAGTACCGCATTACTTGATGTCACTATGGTTTCAGGTGATTGACAGGTGTGTGGCCCCAGCCACATATACAATGTGGCCCTGCAGGGGTGGAGAAATAAGGATATGGCCTGCTGGTTAGAAATGGTTTCCTATTCCTTCCCCAGCCAATGATTCTTTTATTGTGAAGATGACACTGTACAAGGGAATCCTGTTGCTTCTGGTTTCTTCTGATATTAATAATCGGGAGTACTCTTATTACACCTCAGTTGAATGGATCACAAAGATGCGCATTACCACCTCCTTAGGTAAAAGCATAACCAGCAGATCGAATTAATGTTGGCTAATGTAAACACGGGTTTAATGTAAACACGAATTAATGTTGGCTAATGTAAACACGGGACGCGGGTGGCGCTGTGGGTTAAAGCCTCAGCGCCTAGGGCTTGCCGATCGAAAGGTCGGCGGTTCGAATCCCCGCGGCGGGGTGCGCTCCCGCTGCTCGGTCCCAGCGCCTGCCAACCTAGCAGTTCGAAAGCACCCCCGGGGGCAAGTAGATAAATAGGTACCGCTTACCAGCGGGAAGGTAAACGGCGTTCCGTGTGCGGCTCTGGCTCACCAGAGCAGTGTTGTCACGCTGGCCACGTGACCCGGAAGTGTCTTCGGACAGCGCTGGCCCCCGGCCAATAGATGTGAGATGGGCGCACAAACCCCAGAGTCTGTCAAGACTGGCCCGTTCGGGCAGGGGTACCTTTACCTTTACCTTTAATGTAAACAAGGAGTGGCACTGCTGGATGCAAGTTCCTTGTGAAAGCTTTACTTGTGGAAGTTTCCCAGTGAGCGGGCCAAGAAAAACAGAGTCATTTAGTCCTCTGAGGTGTTCAGTAACAGAATGGTTCTCAAAGAAGCAGTCGATGTAGCTTTGGGTAATGAAAGTTGCATTGTGTATGGGGCAGAATGAGGAGAGTTCATGTCTCAGTTCAGTAGTGAACCTTGCTGCGGAATTTAAGGGCCAGACATCTTCTCCCTGCCCAACCTACACTGCAGGGTTGTTGGGAGCATAAAACAGAAAGAAATGCTGCCTGACCTCTTTGGAGGAAAGATGAGGTGCAAATGTGACAGATATGTAAATAGAAGATAGTGGCCGCTCAGAAGGGCACCAAACCATACAGTAATGTTGGCCACACTCAGCTTTGGGTCTTGTTATGTGGGGGCCTTTCTCTGCCTCTTCTCAAGGCCTTATTCCCTCAGCATGTTATATTCTGCCTGTTCCTTTACACTTGTTCTAACAAAAACAAGCCCAAGAGCTACAATTTCCAGAGCTCCCTGTGAAGAGGGACAGTCAAACCACTCTGAAAACTGTTGCTCCATGAGGGGCGCAGGTGTCTCCTAACCTATTCTCAGAACCCGTAAGAGACTGAAGTTCCTAGAATTCTTTGGACTGTTGAAAGTGGTCCAGGTGGGGCCTGTCTGTATGTGCAGTGGCTCTGATGCGTGAACATCAGAAATAAATTCTAGGCTTTCGTGTTCAGTACAAAAAAGGGCACGTGGCAAATTGGCTGTCATTAATGAACTAATAATGCACCCCCAAATACACCTGCCCTCTTCAGCAGTTGTTGCAGGGAAAGATTGGTAATGGTACGTAGGCGTATTTTAGGGAATCTTGCCAGCTCACTTGGGACCTCTGAGTTCATCCAAACTGCTATCTATGCTTGCTTCTCCATTAGCCCTTTTCTCTGGAATTGCCACCCTTTGGTCATATGCTTTTTACAGAGAATCCAGATGTTGCTGTTGTTAAATTGCTGCAGTCCAGTATTTTCTGTGTTGTCCTCCTGTATTTTTCAGATCTCAATTGTGGGCATTTTTAGCTGCTGTAGTTGAATGGGGCTGCAGCTCAGGCAAAGCACTATGGATGATCGTGTCATTAATTTAAAAACTCCTGTTTGTAAGTCCTGCTCTTTGTATTGCTTCCTGTTGCTTCCTGCTGAGAAATGTGACGAGAGCCCCTTAACTGGCGCATTGACAGCTTCTCCTCCAGATGGGCTGGTGGGGAGCTTTAGGTTACTGTATTTAGGAAAAATGACTACAGCAGAGGGAGACTCTGAACACTTTCACCATTAACAGTAGTTTTGTGAGTTCAGTCCTTCCAGAATTCACAGTGTGTAGCAGCAGATAAGAAAGCCAATGTCACATGTGTTGCAGTTTTCAATGGGATTGCATTGTTCATGACTGAAACATTCTAAATCTTGCCTCTTACTGTTATTTTAATTGCTACTGTCCCTGATTTAAATTCTACACCTTGTAACAGGGCCTGTAACAAAAGAAAAGGAACTTATGTCTTATGAATGGTTAAACTACACCTTTAATAAGCTCTTGCTTTTATTCTTCTAAAGTAAAGAGGTTTGTTTTGTCCCACTTTTCCTTCCCCAGGACTCTGCAGAACAAGAACCTCCCCACCCTAACAAAGGCGATGTTCTTCAACTTACGAACCATTCTGCTTTCTGACCCAGATAGAGCCAGCCAGCAGTGGAAAGAGGAAGGTCTGTTTCACCTCTCCTACAGTACAATGTTCAGGTGAGCACAGCATACCTAAGCCCTTTCCTCTGATACAGGAAGATGGTGGTGAGGTCTGCTCAGGGCCAGCATATATTTATTCAGACAGTTTATATACCGCTTAGTTGCCATCATCTCAAAGTGATGCACAAGAAACTCAGTATAATCAGTTAACATTATAAAGTCAGAATTCAATTAAGCTGCCTGCTGGAATAAAAAAGTATTCAGTGGGTGCTGGAAGTTCAACAGGTGGGGAGAGGGCTGCCTATCTCATAAAACTGGGCTCGCAATACCAACCCAATGGCTCCTTGTGGATACAAGCCATGCATCTGAACCATGGGCGGCCACCAGTAGTGACTTGGCAGGGATATAAGGGATCAGGCGGTTCCTACATCAGATACCTCAGTAGTGATGTATGGAAGTGAGAGCTGGACCATAAAGAAGGCTGATCGCCGAAGAATGGATGCTTTTGAATTATGGTGCTGGAGGAGACTCTTGAGAGTCCCATGGACTGCAAGAAGATCAAACCGATCCATTCTGAAGGAAATCAGCCCTGAGCGCTCACTGGAAGGACAGATCCTGAAGCTGAGGCTCCAATACTTTGGCCACCTCATGGGAAGAGAAGACTCCCTGGAAAAGACCCTGATGTTGGGAAAGATGGAGGGCACAAGGAGAAGGGGACGAGAGAGGATGAGATGGTTGGGCAGTGTTCTCGAAGCTACCAGCATGAGTTTGACCAAACTGCGGGAGGCAGCAGAAGACAGGAGTGCCTGGCGTGCTCTGGTCCATGGGGTCACAAAGAGTCGGACACAACAACAACACATCAGATACCCAGTGGCATCACTGGGTACCAGATGGGACTCCTAACTCACCAGGGGACCCATTGCCAACCCTCTGCTTTTCTTCCTCCCTGCTCTTGCTACCCGTTTGCCATTCCTCACAAGGAAAACGAACAGCAACAGGAAGGGAGAGAAGGAACAGCAGCATCCATCGGACCTTGTCCTCTCCCTCCGAGTGAGTCTGCAAACTGGACCAGCCCATAGGTTGAGGGGCAAGCAAATAGGCCAGGGAGATAGCAGTGAGGAAGAGGAAGAGCAGTGAGGAAGAGAGCATCTTGCCCAAAGGCCCCCAAAACATGATTCTGTATAGGAAAGGAAGCTTGGTCTTAATTCTTAAGTGAAATCTGCAACGGTGTGTCCTTAGGAATGAAATTGGCACTGTTCATTTCCTTGTCTATCCTTCCACCATCCTGCAGAATGTGGAGAAGAATACATATTGAATGTCTAAATGGACATTGGCCTTGTAGAACACCACTTTTAATGAGAAATAAAACACAATTTAAATATTAAATGGACCTTTAGGCCCATTGGGGATCTGACATGTATATTGGTATGTATCTAGCCGGGATCACACAGTGGAACATTTTCAGTTCAGAATCCAGCCTTCTGGGGAGAGTTTAAAGCACAGATGGGAAACTTGTGGCCTTCCAGCCATTTTTTGAATGATGTCACAACATTGGCCATGGTGGCTGAGATTAATGGGAGTAAGAGTCTAATAGCATCTGGAAGGCCACAGCTTCTCCATCCTGCTCTAAAGACTGCTGGCCCTCACTTTTTTACAAAAGTTATCAAGAGTTGTAACCCAAGGTGACTTTGCACTTGTGGAAAGGACTTCTGCTTCCACACTGTGGGACACTGTTTTCAAAACAGATGGAAGCTGGTTTGAGGGAAGATGTGCCAGAAGCAATTTCTCCAGAAGCAAGAGCATTGTGGCTGATGTTGTGTGTACTCACAGGAGCCTGAGTAAACAGCAATGTGTACACAGTCATTGTACACATTGTACACATAGTGCACATCATAGATGGTGATATTGTCAATAGATGAGGAGACTGATTATGAGAAAAATGGGATGGAAGAGATAAAACTCAGCTTTGGATATACTGAGCATGAGACAAGCAAGAAGAATAGCAGAAAAGCAGATATTTAATATAGATATGAATTTTCAAAAGGCACGCATAATGAGTTGAGGATGAAAGGGTTTGAATAGAGAGGTAGAGATGCTACCATTTCCATATAAATGGTACTGAAAGTCATTGTAATTAATACATTTGTTCAAGATGACTGTGATATTTATATTGCAAGAAAATAATAGTATTTTAAAGAGGATTTTTATTGTTTCTATCCCCACTTGCCAGAGCTGGGTTCCTGACACTGTATGGCAATGAAGGCAAAGATTATGAGGATAGCAGGAATCAAGCTAAAGACCTGGCCTTCTCCCTGGAAATATACTCTGAGTTTTATAAACTGGACCGTCTTTTGATGAAAGCTGCTCGCTCCATCTTGAGTGCAGGTTGGTGTGTCTGGTCAAGAACAATCATTCCCCAAACTCTGGTGCTTGGTAAATTGGAAGTGGTGTGTGGCTCGGCCTCCAAAAACAACGCTCTCCATCACCAAACCTGGAAATTCATCTCTCAGCCTTTGTAGACAGAGCTAACTGCTTGAGGCACCAGACTTGGGGAGAGCTCATGGGACTCTGGAGAATTGTAGGAGGCTGCCCCGCCCCAGCATTTGCTGTTTGAGGTGGCTGCCTCAATCTGCCTAACGGTAGGGTCGGCTCTGCCCTATCCCCCAACACACCTTTCTTTATGTAAATTTATTTTTTGCATTTTAAAATTAAGTTATGTGTATTTGCATAAATGCATATGTTTATGTGTGTGCATGCACACACACACACACACACACACACACAAGCACACAGATCTTTAATGGATCTTGGATAGTCTTAGGATTTCAGAACCAGAAGGTAATTTGAAAGCAGTCTACTCCAGCTTCCCTGCTTTGTGCAGGAATTTTGCAATAACAGATTCCTATGCAGATGGGCCTCTTAGTTCATCTAAGTGAAGGCAAGTCTAGCACCTCCCAGAGAAGCTTTCTATACTGTTGAGAAGCTCTTGCTGTTAGGACCTTCTCATGTTAAGCCCAAATCTGCCTCCTTGCAATTTCCACCCCTTTGTTTTGTCTTGCCCTCTGGACCAAAAGTACACAAGTCTGCACCACCGTCTAGATCTGGTGGCCCATCACCACTGAGCTCTTTTGCTAAACCAGCAGAGCTTCCATCCCACTCCTTTTCCACCACTGCCGGAGCCATCTCTACCTTGGGAGCATTTTGGGTTAGGCCGTGTCCCTCAAGTTTCATTCTCATGTCTTCAGAGTTTTGGCGGCGGCAGCTGCTGCTCCACTAACCAGATGTTCCCAGTTGCAAAAAAATAAGCCCATAACACTGCTGCATAAATGTGATCTGACAGTAACACTGTCTAGTCCAAGAAGGACTAGACTACTTAATGTACAGAAGCTATTATGAGCAGTAGATGGTGCTATTGTGCAACCTTTCAGGTCGTTTTGCCTTGCAGGGAGTTGTGGTTTGCTTGTTTTTTTAAGGAATAGATAGATCTGGTTACCCCAGGGTCAGCAAACTTTTTCAGCAGGGGGCTGGTCCACTGTCCCTCAGACTTTGTGGGGGGTCGGACTATATTTTTTTGGGGGAATGAACGAATTCCTATGCCCCACAAATAACCCAGAGATGTATTTTAAATAAAAGCACATATTCTACTCATGTAAAAACACCAGGCATACCCCACAAATAACAGAGATGCATTTTAACTATAAGGACACATTCTACTCATGTAAAAACACGCTGATTCCTGGACCATCCGTGGGCCGGATTCAGAAGGTGATTGGGCCAGATTCAGCCCCCGGGCCTTAGTTTGCATACCCATGGGTTACCCATTCGAATGATACTTGCAGAATAGTGGAAAAACTATGAGGACTACTACTCAAACAGTGGAAACCTCCATGGCAGCAGAGTTCCACCACTGGCATAGCCTAGCAGAGGGACCACCACCTAATCCTAACTCCTCTCTTCCAATAGTGCTTATTATGGGGTTAGGATTCTGTTCTGTGCTGTACACATATCAAAAGATAAGACAGTCCTTTTCTACAGACTTACAGTCTAGTAGACATGATTCAAAAGGAAAGGGGAATGGGGAGGGAAGAGGAATGCAAATATCTGAACAGTTCCTCCTCCTCTAGCTGGTTGATGGGGCCCAACTAGTCCTTACCATGCCATTATACACCTCCTGGGAGGCAAAGGTTTCAGCCTCTGCTCACTGACAAAGACCAGAGTGTGCTTCCCTTTATCTCTGCAATCCCAGGGTACTGCTTAGAGTTCTCCTGGATTCAAATTCTTGCTCAGCTATGAATGGTGGCATTGGAGAATCTTTCAGTATACCTACTGATTTATGAAATCATTTGTCTCCCACCTTTCATTCTTAACAAGGACCCTCAAGACGGCTAACAATTAAAATTGGAATTAATGCATATAATGCAATAATCTAAGGCAATTTGAGATAATACCATTATCTCACAGAGTTGTTGTCCGGAAAAAATGAGACGGCCCCATATGTGCTTTTCTGACCTCTTGTGGGGGGAGGTATATTAGTGCAATCACAATAATACAACATCCATATTGATGCCACTGGCTTTTCTATGTGCAGCGGAAAAGAAGGAAATCAACAGCATTAGGAAGCACCTCTGGAAGTTACTATCTGTGAAGAGACTGGATTGCAGAGCTAACCGAAGTGTTTGGCTGGACAGCTACAAACAGCACCTGGTGGACCTTGGAGTAGATGAAAATATGCAGACAAGAGCAATGCTGTTGCAGCTCTGGAGTACTCAGGTAGGAAATGCCACCATCCCACTTCCTCAATCGACACTTTCCTTTTGGAGTTTAAATGGTAAGCTTGACTCTCCACTTCCAAACTTCCATGCAACCTCATTTATTTTTTTTATCATGAATGGGTGAAGCTAGGAACATGTACATTTTAATCTAAAGGCCTTTCATTAATGTAGATGTAGCACGTGGATGGGATTGCTGCATTTGTATACAGGTTCTCTGATATTTGCTATAAAGACCTGCATGCATGCATTTGCCAAAGAGCTACCAGTGTTTTGACAGTGACAATCTGCTTCACAAGAGGGACTCTGTATCCTAGTGGAAACACAAGGTTTGCATGCAGAAGGTCTCAGGTTCAAACCCTGGCATCTCCATTTAGGGCTGAGGAGGTCACTTAAAATAATACCAACCAAGAACAAGAAGTATTATGTGATAACATAATATTGTATATAAACAGCAGAATGTATCATTTGATGCAATAAGCCAGAAATTGTAGTTGAAGGAAGTCAACAGGGAGGGGGGAAATTGGAAAATGTATGTTTAACAATGATATTGGATATTTGTTTTGAGAAAAGAAAATTAATAAAAAATATTTTTAAAAAATAATAATAATACCGACCAACTGGATAGCTCAGCTGGTTAGAGCGTCTTGCTGATAATGCCAAGGTTGCAGGTTTGAGCCCCATATGGATAAAGCTGCATATTCCTGCATTGCAGGGGTTTGGACTAAATGATCCTCAGGGTCCCTTCCACCTCTGTGATTCTGTTACCTATATGGGCTAAAGCCTGACTTGGTATAAAACAGTTTACTACTAGGGGAGTATCAGTAGTGGCAGAAGAACATTGTATTCAGGAGCCCCTAATCAGTTTCCAGAGGAACCTTTTTGAGCACACTCTGAAAACCACTGCATACAGCTTGCTTTTCTGCTTCTTCCACCTGTAACCCTGTGCGCCCCCCCCCCACATTCCACATGCATTAGGTCATCTGCCCCAAATGACATTGGGGCAGTTTCCCTGCAGCTTCCCTAGCAGATGACAGGAATTTTCTGGAATGCAGTCTCCAAGGAAGCGGAAGAGACTTTATTCCACCACCACCCCATAAAGCACGAATAAACGCATTTGCTTGCAACATGAATGATTAAAACCTTGTGCACTTTGTCCCCTCCTTTAAATGCCTGCACTTTAATTAAAAGAGCAGTCGCCCTCCTTGAAAAGTTGTGCGGAATAAACTTGCATCCTCCTATCCAAAAACAGCATGAATTATGTATGCCCTGCGCTCCTCTCTGTTGGGTTTAATGTACTGTAGATGCACTTGCTATCAGCGATGGTGCTATATTGCATTTCACTTAATCATCACAATTTTAAAAAGAAAAGCAGAGGAAAGTTCACAAAGCTTGGTCCATCGGATTTTTTTTTACCCTTGATTTTCCATGGAGTGTATTTTCCAGATTCTAAAATAGATTTGCCATCCTGGGTGCAAAGGGGCAGGTGGGAAACTTCCCTATGCAAAGACAACCTGTTTTTATAATTAGGAAACTCTGAAACCCTCTTCAAAAGTTCACCTGCTACATGATTAGGATAGTGCATGGAGGAGAATGGAGATGAGCTCAACAGCTCCATCCTTTTATGTCACCTCTTGAACTCTCAGATCCGTAACTTTCCACGGCTTGGGAACTGAACTGCTTTGACAAGCAACCTTCTCTACTTGTGTCAGCTCTCCACACATTTTGAAAGCATGGAAGACCAGGGTTCTAGATTGTACAGTGCATGTGTACAGCACAGGCTCCCTGCTACAGAAATTCAGCCCCAGACATGTGGAGGGCTATGAGGAGAACATGATGGAGGGGGGATGTTCAAGTTAGATGCTAAAAACTCTAGCGGAGGTGAAACTGTCCCTTGCATGATTCAAGTTACATGGAGGAAATGCACTTCCAAGGGGGGCTTGAGTTCTCAGCTGTCCATTTAGCACTGATGGTCAAACTCTTGCTCCAGTTTCAACACATTTAGGAAGGGGGCTTAACATTGTAAACGGGCCATGGGAGTGAGGGGGGTGGTATGCTCCAGGTGCCATCTGGGGGGGTGACATCGCAGCCGCCCTCACCCCTGGGACTCTCGCCGCTTGCTGTACACCCCCAGGACTTGCACTGCCTGCTGTGCATGCCCCGAGATGCACACTGCTTGCTGCACACACACCCTGATGCGTGCCATGCTCCCTGGGACGTTCGCCAGCCATGCCCCCAGATGTACACCACCCCCAGTGCTGGAGCAGGTAGCTTCGCCACTGCCTGGAATTGAAGCTGGGACCTTTCGCGTTCAACTTTCCTGGCACTTTTTCTCCATATGGCCATTGGCTGCAGCAAGCCTAATGATGTGGGTGTACACAAGCCAACTTCATAAGCTAGGTCTAAACAAAGCACAAGACTAGAGCAAAAGCTGTGAGGTTTAGGAAAAATGGGGGGGGGGAGCAAATATCTCACTTTTTCCTTTTTTTTTACTCCCTTTTGCTTTGTTCAGCCTTTAGAGAGCAGTATAACCATTCTTTTCCAGATCGTTCCTGTAGTTCAGATTGCTAGAAGCCTTGTTTTTGAACAAGAAGTGAGATGTAGGAATTGTATAGAGAGAAAGGGATGTTCTGTGGCTCAGTAAAAGGACACACACCATGCACGCAAAAGGTCTCGTGTTGCATCTCTGGTAAAGGATGTGAGAAGGCAGTGATTTCTATACTCATCACAATCTGTTCTGCTTCCACTCTGCAGCACTTTGGTTTCCACCAAATACTACATTATTCACCATGCTGTCTGCTATGCAGTGGCGTAGCGTGGGGGGTGCCAGGGGTGCCGGCTGCACCGGGCGCAACATCTGGGGGGGCGCGAGTCCAGAGGGAAGGGACAAGCAATCGAGGCTTGTTTGGGGTGCGGGGTCGACGTCTCCGTTTGGCTGGCCCCCCTCGAGGAAGCGGGAACCTCTCCAAGGCGCAGCGCGCCGTCGGTGGAGGGAAAAGAGCCGTGCAGCAGCAGCAGCAAAGCCGGGAGGAGGAGGAGGAGGAGGTAGAGGCGCCGCCTGCTGTAGGATCCGATCCGAGCCTGCTAAGCGCTTGCTGGGAATTAAGCAGCTCAAAGAGGCAAAGGAAGAGGTGGAGCTGCTGGCCCGGCCGGGAGGAAGCTGGAGAGAGCAGCACACCTGGGCACGGTGAGGTTGGGTAGGTGCGCCCTGGCTGGCTACCCGCCTCCCGGGCTCAGTGCCTCCATGACCCCTCCAGCGGCGATGGGAGAGATGGGGGGGGGGTCTGGAGTAGCCCCGGCTGGCCTGCTCCTGCTTCTCCCCCGCCTCCTTCCCGTTGCCGGCGCCTTGATCTCATCCGGATCAGGGACGAAACATGCCCATCCTTCGCTACTCCTTGTCGGGTCACTGCTTCATTTCTCCAGGGAGAGAGAGAGGAGAGGAGAGGTGCCGGGGATTGCCAAGTGCGCGTGACGCAAAGGGCCTGCCCACGCGCAGGCTGAGCACCGCGTGGCGGTGGCGGAGAGAGGCGCTCTGCACATGCTTAGGAGGCGTAGCATGGGGGGTGCAGGGGGGCCCGGCTGCACCGGGCGCAACATCTGGGGGTTAGGGTTAGGGGGCGCAAATCCACGGGTTAGGGGGCGCAAATTACTTGCCTTGCCCCGGGTGCTGACAACCCACGCTACGCCACTGCTGCTATGGCTGAATTTATGTCATAATTTCTGTTACCATTATCTCCACGTATTCAGCCATGCTTGGTTCGGGTGCATGAGCTCTGGCGCACCGAAGCCCTGAGGAAAACTTACATAATTTGCATATTTATGAAACCTTTCTAACTTATATTCATTGCAATGTAAGGGAGGTAGATTGAGATGCAAAGTTATCCCCCCCCCCCACACACACTCCATCCAAACTCTCTCCAACATAGTCAATCAGGGGTTGAGCTTGCCCTGCAACTGGTGCCCATTGATTTCAACAGGTCTGCTCTAAGTATGACATGGATACAAGCCTTCATGTTCTGCTTCCGGCTTTGATTCAATTACAGTGGTACCTCAGGTTACATACGCTTCGGCAGCGCAGCAGCAGCAGGAGGCCCCATTAGCTAAAGTGGTGCTTCAGGTTAAGAACAGTTTCAGGTTAAGAACAGACCTCCAGAATGAATTAAGTTCTTAACCCGAGGTGCCACTGTATATGCCTAAATTCACAGGGCTTGTCCAGGCTCCTCCTGTTATTGTCTTCCTGATAAAAGAATTGTCAGATGCTTCGAGTTTCTGAAGGAGCCGATTAGGTCTGGGAATACTACCATTAATAATGCACAAGTGCTTGAAAGATATTTATCAGCCTTTCAGGGCAATCCTTCAAGAACCATCCTCTTGTTAATTTACTTTCATGTTATGGATGCAATTGGTGTTCTTTACAAATGAAAATGATATTTACAGTGACTTGTGTTTTGTTTCCTTATGTTGTTGTAGTAGATGCTTTATTGATTCATGAGTTGTTGTTGTTTTGTTGTTGTTGTTGTTATTGTTGTTGACAATCTTGTTGTTGTGTTTATTTTTAGAGTAATGCAGGGCCTGCAGTTTTCTGGCTTCTCCTGTTTCTTTTAAAATACCCTTCAGCCATGGCAGCAGTTCAAGGTGAAATGGAAGCAATTTTTCGAAGTAGAAGACAAAAAATTGGACAAATGCATGGAATCAGCCAAGAGATTTTAGACTGCACACCCATTTTTGGTTAGTAATCTCACATTTGGAGCCAGCCTCAGGCAATTTGATACCTTCCATGAAACTTTTTTTTTTAATAATAAAAAACATGTTATTTATTATTACAGTACATGTATATCCTGCCTTTGCTCCAGAGAGCAAGGTAGCATATATGGTTCTCCCCATACCCATTTTTTTGCTTCAACCATCCTGTGAGGTAGGTTAGGCTGCCAAATGGTGCCTGGGTCTAGGTCACCCAGTGAGTTCCATGGATAGGTGTGGATTTGAACTCTGGTCTCCCAGGTCCTAGCCCAACACCCTAACCACTAGACCACACTAGCTCACAGCAGTACCACTGGCTCCTGCATCCCTGCATCCATCCCATGTGCTTCTTTGACATCCAATTTCCCTTCACATGTGGACCCAGGACCACCAGATTCTCTACTGTCCCTACATTTCTGTGGTCTGAGTTGCACTGTTTCCAGATACCCCTATCATGGTTATAGCTGTCTCCATGAGCTTCCCAGTTACTCAGTCTTTCTGAATCTGTGCAGAGCCGGCCCTATCATTAGGAAGTGTAAGGCAATCATCATTGGGGCAGGGCCAACATACTTAAAGCAGGATCCCTGCTTCAGACCTTTAGCCTCAACATGTGGTCATGAGGGGGCATAATGGTGGGGGCAAGGAAAGCATCTGCCCCTCAGACAACTGTAATCACCTGAGGAGAGAACAACTGAAGCGGCCTAATATCTGCACTTCTGTGCAGGAAACGGTACATAACTCTCATATGATGGCGCCTGCTCAAGTATTTCATTACATGAGTCCTGTTTCAGTCATGCTGGGAACCTACAGGGAGCTGAGCAAGACTTGGAAGGACTGGTTTTGAATGGGAGACAATCAGAAGCTGGTGTTACCATTAAACTTTACAGGACCTTCGACAGGTCCTAGGCACCCATGAATTACTTCAACAATGCTCACATAACCAATTGAGGTCCTAAGTCATGGTGGTGGCCTCTTCAGTGCTTGGGCAGGACCCTGGTTTGAGAAGCCTGGCATTCTGGTACGATTTCTATCTTCTCATCCAAGAGATTAGAGGACTTTGGGTCCATGACGAGTTGGTGGAGGAGCCGGAGACTGCTTCAGGGATAGAGTCAAAGATCAAACCTCCCTATGCAGGGTGATCCATGGAGTGTTATTAATTACTGGGCCTCAGGCACATTTGGGAAGTGCAGGGCCCCTGAGGAAGACTCATATTTGTAGAAGCCTCGCTCAATATCTGAAGAGCAATAAGTTGGCTGGCACTTAATACCTCTTTCACTCATGCTCACTCCCCTAAATTTCTCTGAAATGCACATCCAAATTGCTGCTGAGCCTCCCCTGCAAGATTTATGTGAATATATGGTTATTCTTAATGTGTAGTCATAAAGAGAAGAGAAATACTTCTTCATTAGCATCTGCCAAATGTAGGACTCCAACATGCGCTTATATAATCATTGCACAAGCATCCGATTCAACATCAAATTTATTTGTGTCTCTCAAGAGAAGTAAGGTTGTGCCTAATGTTCAGGGGTGAATATTTCTGGCATACAAAGGTCACATTCTACACCACCCCCTCCCAAATCTGTACCTTTTCAGATTGGTTCACTGTCCCTCTGTGGAGCTGCTCCGGCACCATTTTTTAAATCCTCATTCTTGTTGGCTGCCTGATCCAGCCAGTCAAGGAGCACAAAGCCAGCATGATATCACAGTGCCACATAACCAATCAGGGCTGGCTACGTGATGATGTCATCAGTCCAATTAGAGCGGCAGCCATGCCTCCTGCCCTCCCTTTGAATGAGCAACAGTCTTTGTCATATTTTGCAGGGCCTCCCAAGCTATCACAAAATCCCTCCACCCACATTTCATCTCATTGGGCAATGGAGGAATGCCCAAATTTCCTTGTTGGCTTTTGGAGGAACACTCAGATAATTAAGGTATTAATTTACACAGCATTTCTAACTGATTGTGGACTTTAAAATCCCTAGTTTAGTCATTTCTTCCCTTCCAAATGTGGAGAAACAGTGGTGCAGCGTTGCCAACATTGTGATCAGAACTGAGAAATCTAAAAGACAACAAGGTAGCCCTAGACCACCATGTCCTTTCATTAGATTACTCCTTAGGCACAAGAAGTATTTTAAGTCACTACATCTTGTTCCAAGCACTGCAACTCCTACATTTGCACCATAGTGCCTTTGTCACCGACCATGTTTCCTTAAAGAGGAATGTTCATTAACTCTGTTCAAAACTGCTATTAAAACAGGGTTGATTTGTCCCGGCAGTGACACATTTTCACACCATTCTTCCTGCTAAAGATCAGCATATGCCGTGTAAGGACCTTTTTCAGCTGCTAGGGAAGATGGGCAATAAACCTGTTCAAACCAAGAATGCTCAGGGAGGATAAGACTCTAAGTACTAAGCACAACTGCTTGGAAGTAATTGTCCCATGGCAAAAAAAGGAGAAGAAGCAGCTCCAAAAAATCAGCAGATCCACACTATACACTTAAAGCATATTCCATGCACAAACTACAGCTCCCAGTATTCCCAGTTGTTGTTGTTGTTTGGGGGGGGGGCAGCCACTTGCTTTAAATGTGTGTTGAATAGCCTTTGAATGTATGGCAGATCTGCCCATAGAAAAGTACGTAGTTTTGGGGGGAGAAAAATCGTAGCCTGGCTTTCACCCGGTCATGAAGTTTTCTATGTACAGGATTTGATATTCATTCATTCATTCATTCATTCATTCATTCATTCATTCATACATTCACTTATAAAGGGTCATTCCATTCTTTCCCAGCTACAAATTGTAGCAGTCTGGTTCAGGAACTTTTTTATCTTACTATAAGCTAGTTTTTCAAAACCGCCTCTAAATTCTGGTTCCACAGGGAGCTTGAAGAGATATGGATTGTTTTCCCCACTTTCATTTTATCTTCACAACATCTATGTGAGATAGGTCACCCAGCAAATTTCATGGCTGAGTAGGGAATTAAAACCTGAGCCACGTGGCTCCAGTCTTTACTTTCTGACAGTGACCCCATACTGGCCTCCCACACTGTTAAAGAACGCAAATCTGTGTTCTTAAATAATTGGAGGGAGTTCTTAAGTCTTTGAGATGTAGGTACGAGGTATGAATGGTCAAAGTGCTGTGCGATAAGTATAGTACAATATATGTGCATTACTAGTAGTAATTATTATTTTTTAAAATATATACATATACCATTTTCAGCCATCAAGATGGATTTAAGGGTAGAACACTAGAAATCTAACGCCGTGAAACAGAATATCTTTCAATCAAACAATAAAAATTAGGCTATTTATGTTACAGTGGTGCCTCGCAAGACGAAAAGAATCCGTTCTGTGATTCTCTTCGTCTAGCGGTTTTTTCGTCTTGCGAAGCAAGCCCATTGAAGGATTAGCGGATTAGTGCTATTAGCGCTATTAGCGGTTTTTAGCGGCTTATCTGCTGATTGGATCAGCTGATAAGCGGCTTAGCGGCTTAGAAAAAAGGGGGGGAGGAAAAAAACCCAGCAGGAACTCGCAAGACATTGTCGTCTTGCGAAGCAAGCCCATAGGAAATTCGTTTTGCGAAGCACCTCCAAAACGGAAAACTCTTTCGTCTGGCGAGTTTTCCGTCTTGCGAGGCATTCGTCTTGTGGGGCACCACTGTATTTGGTATAACGTACTAAAATGTGGATAGCAGTTCGAAAGCACCCCCCGGGTGCAAGTAGATAAATAGGTACCGCTTACCAGCGGGAAGGTAAACGGCGTTCCGTGTGCTGCGCTGGCTCGCCAGATGCAGCTTTGTCACGCTGGCCACGTGACCCGGAAGTGTCTCCGGACAGCGCTGGCCCCCGGCCTATAGATGTGAGATGGGCGCACAAACTCCAGAGTCTGTCAAGACTGGCCCGTTCGGGCAGGGGTACCTTTACCTTTACCTTTTACTAAAATGTGGAAATGTACTGTTATGCTATAAACTGTAAGGAATGGGATGGTGGTTTTATAAAGAAATGGAGGGGAATAGCACACACCTGCTGTTTGCACTTAATGTATTTGCAGCAGGAAATCTTGGTGTAACTGTGATGTGCCTCTGGCAAATGTAAGGAATTGCAAATAGAACGAATCTAACGGACTGTCAAATGCAATAGAAGGTATCTAAGGAATAAGGCAAATGTAATAGAAGGAATCTAAAGGACGCGGGTGGCACTGTGGGTTAAATCACAGAACCTAGGACTTGCCGATCAGAAGGTCAGTGGTTCGAATCCCCGCAACGGGGTGAGCTCCCATTGCTCGGCCCCTGCTCCTGCCAACCTAGCAGTTCGAAAGCACGTCAAAGTGCAAGTAGATAAATAGGTGCCACTCCAGCGGGAAGGTAAATGGCATTTCCGTGCATTGCTCTGGTTTGCCAGAAGCAGCTTAGTCATGCTGGCCACATGACCCGGAAGCTGTACGCCGGCTCCCTCGTTCAACAAAGCGAGATGAGCGCCACAACCCCAGAGTCGTCCACGACTAGACCTAACGGTCAGGGGTCCCTTTACCTTTACCTAAGGAACAGAAGAGGTTGCTTTATACTAAGTCAAGACCCTTCCTCCATCTAGCTCAGTAATACACTGGCTAACAGTGGCTATCCCAGATTTCAGACAGAGGGTCTTTCTCCCAGCCCCACCAGGAAATGCCCAGGATTGAACCCAAAACTTTCTGCATGCAAAGCATGTTCTGTACCATTGAGCTACAGCTGCAAGACTCTTCCTTTTTCATTGGACTAGACTCCTTATCGCTTTTCCTTTGCTTCCAGTTCAGTTTCTCAGGAAAGAAATCTTGCATTTCCTAAAGGATATCTCATGGTGGAATTTTCTTAAGTGAATTTGCAGTGTTAGAAAAGCGAGCCATCTCCTTGGCACACAGAGATAAAGGCAGCTGCTCCTACCTTTTCTCTTTTGCATGTTTATTGGACGCAGTAATTTCCCCCCTTTGCTTCTCCTGTTTGTACAGACAGCGCATTGAATGAAATGCTACGTTTGACAGCAGCTCCTTTCATCACCAGAGAGGTTCTTCAAGACATGAGCCTGAGACTGGCAGACGGCAGAGAGTACAGCCTGAGAAAAGGAGATAGGCTTTGCCTCTTTCCATTTATAAGCCCTCAAATGGACCCTGAAATTTATGAGGAGCCAGAGGTAAAGCTGCACCGTTCTGAATCATGTTCCTCCTGACAGTTTCCTCCACAGATTCCTTTCACTGAGTGGCTTATTTAAACCCACTGGGTTGAGTATTATGACAATGCCATATGCAGCATCCTTAAGACCACAAGAAAATCTTGCTGGCTCTGGCCAATGGCCCACCTAATCCATCATCCTCTTCTTACACTGGCTCACCAGTTGCCTATGGGAAGCCAGGACCCGAACACAGCAGCACCCTCACCACTGATGATTCCCAGTAACTGGTATTCAGAGGCACACTGC
The DNA here is from genome assembly GCF_965113315.1 of Podarcis vaucheri. NCBI lineage: Eukaryota > Metazoa > Chordata > Lepidosauria > Squamata > Lacertidae > Podarcis > Podarcis vaucheri. Next base: position 87,274,993 of record NC_138764.1, on the reverse strand, counting down.
CTCCAGTGTTGATGAAGGTAGAACAGAAACTTCATGGCTAGTCACCACTGAAAGCCTTAACATCCATGATACTGCCTAATCCTCTTTCAAAGCCATCCAATATGGTGGTCATCATTCTATCTTGTGGGAGTGAATGGCACAGTTTAGCTGCCTGCTGTGTGAATAAGGGAATCTATCAGCTTTCTTGGATGAACCCCAAGATCTGGCATTATGACAGAGGGAGGAAATATTTTCTCTCTCTACTTTCCCCACGCCTTGCATAGTTTTGACCACCTGCATCATGTCTCCTCTTAATTGCCTTTTCTCTAAACTAAAAAGTCCCGAATGCTGCAACCTTGCAATCATTCCTCAGCGGGGGATTGCTCCATCTCCTTGTTTATTCTCATTTCTCTTGCAGCTTGACATGGGCATAAAACCCATGCCAACATGTCGAAACAGCACAATATTGACAGAGTCAGATTCCCATGCCTAAAAACAACCTAGCTTTCTGGGGAGGATTGGGTATGTTTCAGGATTATTAACGCTATACTAGCGTACAAACTGGTACTGTTACCAGTTTCTCAATTTCCACTTTCTTCGAAAAGAAACAAGTTTTAGCCCTTAAAGCTAGAGAGAGAGGTTTGAAAGCGCTTGTTGACATCTCAAAGGGGAGGGAGGTACAATTTCCAGTGATCAGGAAAGGCAGTTTGAATGCTCAGCAGACTTTTTGCCCCACCAAAGACTAGCTGAACCAGAAATAACGCTGCACCTTGCACCTAATGACCTTAAGCCATTAGGTGGGTAGGCAACCTAAGGCCCAGGGGCTGGATCTGACCCAATCACCTTCTAAATCCGGCCCACAGATGGTCTGGGAATCAGCATGTTTTTACATGAGTAGAATGTGTGCTTTTATTTAAAATGTATCTCTGGGTTATTTGTGGGGCATAGGAATTCGTTCATTTTTTTCCTTCAGAATATAGTCTGGCCCCCCACAAGGTCTGAGGGACAGTGGACCAGCCCCCAGCTGAAAAAGTTTGCTGACCTCTGCAGCTTAAGCCATGTTTGCTTATGGAATTCACTTCAACAGGACGTGGCAATTGCCACCAATTTTGATTATTTTAAAAGGCAACTAGGGGGAAAGGGAGGCAAATTGATGGAAGATCATGCTACCAGTGGATGCCTCTGAATATCAGTTGCTGGGGAACAACAAGAGGAGAATTTCCCTTGTGTCCTTCTTGAGGATTTCCCAGGGCATCTAGCTGGCCATTATAAGGAAAATGGATGCTAGACTAGAAGGGTCTTGGATATGATCTAGCAGGGCACTTCTTATGTCCTTAAGCACATTTTATATGAAATGTGTTGCTTGACAGGAGTGCCAAGGCAGACACAGAAAAACAGACTGTCCTTTTGCAATTCATCATTTGGACATACTGATCTCACTTATCTCCCAGCCTGCCATGTGAAATAGTGGAGAGCAACAGAGAGGGGGCAAAAGTCCTCATGGTTTGTGGATGTCGCATACACTGTATTAGCTTGGCTGGAAATGGCGAAATCCTCCATCCATAAGTGCCTGAGCTGTTACTGTCAACACTGATCTGGCTCACCTGTTCCACCCTTGGTAGAGCTCCCGGAATTACTCTTGCGATAGAAATCTTAATGGATCTACACAGCCATTACAAGTTGGATATTCGATATGCCAACAAGCCATGATTTCTTGTATGCAAATCACAAAGAGCTTCTGGTTCACATAAACATATGGACACCCCGTGGTTTTCCTACACCTGATTATTCTGTCTTTGGTGACTGGCTGCTGAATGGGTGAATTGATTTGATTGGGGGAAAAGATGGCGTTGGGTGATGACAGAATTTCCATCTGTGATGTTAGATCCGAAGTGGCTCATTCGCACACGCAGCATCTGTTGGTTTTACAGTCACCTGTGAACCTGCTCAGGTAATACGTGTCCCTCAAAAATTGGCTCTCAGGACCAATTCCAGGAGTAAAAATAATAACTCTCTGGATGTAAAAATAGAATGATGTAATCCAGGAGTTGTTCCTGGACCACCAGTGGTCTACAAGATGGCATATCTGAATTATATATTCATACCAATTTTAATTGTATTTTTATTGCTTATTTTACAATTACGCTGGCTGCAACAGGTAGAAAAATCATTAATGGACTGTGAAGACCATCAGTAATTTTCAAATGGTCAGTGGGGTGGGGGGCAAAGTTCAGGAACCACTAATGTAAAGAATGCTAAGTGTAGACCAGAATTGATAAGTGGAATTCCTTTTTGGCTGTTGCTGTGACAACCTAAGGCACTTCTTTAATATATCAATGAGTTTCTCCTTCTCTGTCTTCCTCCCTCCCTCGCACCAGCACCACGTTAATTTTCTCTTTGTTAACAAAGAATCAAACTGGGATTGCTTCCTCTTATGAACAGCCTCCCAGGGACCATTATGGCAGAAACGATGCTGATATTATTGTAACTCAAGTCTCATTAAATTATTGTTTGTAAGGTTGCACGAGGCTCAGCTGCCTCTCAATTAGCAAGTAAATTCCTGTGCTCTATTTCAGGATCCAAAAACAACAAAAAACCCAACAGCATGTTTTAAAGTATTTCTCAAAATGCTCATCAATGCCTTACATGACAGATTTAATTTGGAGCAAGCAGAGACTCTCTGAGTAAGCTTAGGAAAAAGTAAGGTTGTTAACCTTAATTGCAATTAAATGTTCCACTTTTGCCACATTAAGCTGCCAGGCATCTATGATTTGAGAGCAAACATCTTTCCGCTCCCCAGGCACTTCCATCCCCTGCTAAAGGATCCAGATGTGAATTCTGTAGAGGAGAAGGAAATGGTCCTAAATGCCTAAAGCAATGCCAAAGTGGCGCTGTAGCCATGAGACGGGAGACTGGTGCTGTGGGCTGACTGGAAGGGTGTAGAGGAGGTTCTGGCTTTGAAATGCTGTTCCATTTTCCCCATTCCACTCCCAAAGACAGCCAAAGAGACTTAGACTGAGCATCAATACATTCAACAGCCAATTCTAAATGCTCTTCTTCCTTTGTCATAGAATGGGCCTCAGGCAGACAACTGGCTAGAAGAAAGCAATGCATCAAAGATGCATTTACTTCCATCTGCCCCAAGGAAATCCCCATTAATTTTAACAGAGTTTGTGGAGGAGAGCTTACTGTGGATTTTCCCCTGTGTTGTCACTCTAAGTTTCCTCTTGTATCTTGTGACTGAAAAGGCTGCAACAGGGGTAGCCAATATGATATTCTCCAGATGTTGCTGGACATCAGCCCCAGCCAGCAAGGGATTATGGGAATTGTAGTCCAATGACATATGAAGAACACCACATGGGCTATCTCTAGTCTACATGTAAACAATGTGCCTTATCACAAGAACTTTTATTCTTTTATTATAGTAGCCACCCCTACAGTATATATATATATATATATATATATATATATATATATATATATATATATATTAAAAATCCAAACAGATCCCTGCCCATGACTCTAAATCCTTGCACGCTGCATTTTTAATGTTTCCTAAAAGAAACATTTGCTCATTTTGAACCTCTTCTTTTTCCCCCCAGAAATTCAGATATGACCGATTCCTCAATTCGGACGGCACAGAAAAAACAGATTTCTATAAAGGAGGGAAAAGCCTCAAGTATTACTCCATGCCATGGGGAGCGGGAATAAATGTCTGTATCGGAAAGTTCCTTGCAGTCAATAGCATCAAACAGTGAGTGAATTTGTCATGTTGATATAATGACCGCCTCTTGCAATAATTCCGATCGTAAGAAGCTAGCGCTGGCTTGTAACAGAAAGTGACGGCATGGCGTTTACTCAGAAGTAAGTCCCAAAGTGGTTGATAGGGATTACTCCCTAGTAAGTCACATTGCAGCCCCGCACTGGCCATGATGGCTGGGGACCAGTGAGAGTTAGAGTCCATCAACATCCAACCACAGGTTCCATATCCCTGGTCTGTCTGAAATGCTGGAAAGTTAGTCGGTGTAGACTTGCCTGGTCCTCAACCTGGTGCCCCCAGGTTGGACTACAAGTTCCATCATTGCTGGCAATTGGTTATGCTGGCTGGGGCTGATGGGGACTGGAGCCCAACAACAGTTGGAGGGCTCCAGGTTGGTGAAGGCTGGTGTAGACAATATCGAGATGGACCAATATGGCAGCTTCCTATCCCATACAGGATTCCCAGTCACATGGAAGGGCCCCTGTGCATGTAGGCATATTGCAGGGAAATATGCAACCAACACGGGGGGGGGGGGCAGAGCCTGCTCCTAGCCGTTCTCCCAGTCATATGCATAGTTCAGAGGAACAACTTACATTGTTATTAATTCGATTTATGAGCTGCTTGACACATAAGGACTCTCCAAGTGACTTACTGAATTTCAAAAGCATAAAGCATGGCATGAAATCAGGAAAAAACTATTGCAATAAAAGTGGTACAATAGCCTATAAAATAAACCCAATAAAATGGCAGTGAAAACGTTCCATCAATATAGAGAAAAGCCATCGGAGTTCTGTCAGGAACAGAAGACAAACTTCCCACTCCTTTGCTGTCCTGCATTTCCAATCAGATACTTAAAGCATGCTTTAAAAAATTTCTCCTGAGTTAGCAGGTTGACACCAGGAACTATCTAGCCCAGGGGTTGTCAGCCTGGTCCCTACCGCCCACTAGTGGGCGTTTCAGGATTCTAAGGAGGAGGTTGGGGGTTCTGCAGCACAAGCTGAATCCTCCTTCCATTGAGCACTGGAAATTTTACCATCAAACAAGATGCATTAGTGGGCAGTAGGTATAAAAAGGTTGACTACCCCTGATCTAGGCAAATGGCTGTGTGTACAGTGCTACTCAGTAACCTGTGGGGCTGGCTCCAGCTTGAATATTCTTGGTACAGCTCCTCCTCCTGCCCAGGTGGACCCCTCTGGCAGGTTTGTCTAGTGATGTTGCTCCTAAAATTGGTGCCAGGCACCTGCTATATCTCACCTTGATTCCAAGGTAGCACTGCTCAAGGGGCATTGTGGGAAATTTAAATGGAAGCTGCCTGGTCATCCAGCACTGCACATCTGCAGGGGATGCAGAGGTTTCAGGGAGTTCAAGGCAGTGATCAAATGTGATGTGCTACCTTTCAGCTCATGGTCACAATGCTGCACAGTTAAAAGGTAAAGATAAAGGGACCCCTGACCATTAGGTCCAGTCGTGACCGACTCTGGGGTTGCAGCACTCATCTCGCTTTATTGACTGAGGGAGCCGGCATACAGCTTCCAGGTCATGTGACCAGCATGATTAAGCCACTTCTGGCAAACCAGAGCAGCGCACGGAAACGCTGTTTACCTTCCCGCCAGAGCGGTACCTATTTATCTACTTGCACTTTGACATGCTTTCGAACTGCTAGGTTGGCAGGAGCAGGGACCGAGCAATGGGAGCTCACCCCATCACAGGGATTCAAACCGCTGACCTTCCGATCGACAAACCCTAGGCTCAGTGGTTTAGACCACAGTGTGCACAAATTGATAGAAAGCAATGTAAGACCTACATTGGCTCCCAGTACATTTCCGAGCACAATTCAAAGTGTTGGTGCTGACCTTTAAAGCCCTAAACAGCCTCGGTCCTCTATACCTGAAGGAGCGTCTCCACCCCCATCGTTCAGCCCGGACACTGAGATCCAACCTTCTGGCAGTTCCCTCACTGCGAAAAGTGAAGTTACAGGGAACCAGGCAGAGGGCCTTCTCAGTAGTGGCGCCCGCCTTGTGGAACACCCTCCCATCAGATGTCAAGGAAATAAACAACTATCTGATTTTTAAAAGACATCTGAAGGCAGTTGTGTTTAGGGAAGTTTTTAATGACTGATGTTTAAACGTATTTTTAATACGTTGGAAGCCACGCAGAGTGACTCAGGAAATCCAGCCAGTTGGGCGGGGTATAAATAATATGTTGTTGTTGTTGTTAATTCTGTGAGGCTTCTATTTGCTACAATCTCAGTGCCTCCAGACTCTCAGTATTTTGCAGGAGGGATTCAAGCACATCCCAGGAGATGCAGGTTTACACAGTTAAAGTAGATTAAACCACCCAGTTGCCCTAGTGCCACAAATCTACTTTAAAAAAAGAATCAGTGTGGAAAGTGACAGGGAATTGCACTGAAAAGTATGGGATGGGCATGTTATTAGCAGGAAGATGTATGAACACCCTGAAGGCAAATCGGGATGAATGCAGGTTCAACGCTCATTATCAGCGCTCATTATCTCAAATAAGAATGAATGCTCAATAAAGACTGGATAGGATTTAACTTCCTCTTAAGCTTTGGTGCAAGGAAATCAGGATGAATGCTCAACTAATATGTCATTTGGAGGAGCCCTAGGTGTGACCAGATGCCACCCCCATCTGTCCTGAATAATTTAAAATGAGCAGGTCACAAGATTTTCAAGTTTATCTAAACCATTCATTTATTTTTCCATGGAAAGAAATGTTAGGTAGCATTGCTAAGCCATGGAAGGCGGCAGCTTTGATTCCATTAAAAGAAAATCATACAAGCTTATCACACTGTTTTATGCACACTTAGCTATGGTTTTCCCAGTATTGATGTATGGAAGTGAGAGCTGGACCGTAAAGAAGGCTGATCACTGAAGAATTGGTGCTTTTGAATTATGGTGCTGGAGGAGACTCTTGAGAGTCCCATGGACTGCAAGAAGATCAAACCTCTCCATTCTTAAGGAAATCAGCCCTGAGTGCTCACTGGAAGGACAGATCATGAAGCTGAGGCTCCAATACTTTGGCCACCTCATGAGAAGAGAAGACTTCCTGGAAAAGACCCTGATGTTGGGAAAGATGGAGGGCACAAGGAGAAGGGGACGACAGAGGACGAGATGGTTGGACAGTGTTCTCGAAGCTACCAGCATGAGTTTGACCAAACTGCGGGAGGCAGTGGAAGACAGAAGTGCCTGGCATGCTCTGGTCCATGGGGTCACAAAGAGTCAGACACGACTAAATGACTAAACAACAACAATCTGGGAGTGAGGCCCATTGAACACTGGGGAAGCTGGGGAGGCCACTACTTCCATCTTTCTCTCCCTCCCTACCCAACAGGCTTCTTGGCATGGGGGGCGGCAGCAGGGGGGATAGATTGATCTTCCCAGAAGTCTAACTGATAGCTCACCGAATGCTTTTGTAAGGATGCAGGAAATCAGGCCTAAGGCCACATATCGTCACATCCCTGTCTTTGGCCCTACTGACCAGGTTATTTTTCTCATTTCAGGTGTGTTTTCCTCCTCTTAAGCTATTTTGATTTGGAGCTGAAAGATCCCAATGCAGCAATCCCAGCCTTTGACAAGGAAAGATACGGCTTTGGAATGTTGCAGCCAGAGAAAGATGTCATCATTCGATATAAACTGAAAGCTCAGTAAAATTGTATATTTCTTCCCCTTATCGTCAAGCTCCTCTGGATATCCCTTCATGTTCTGCAAGAAAACAGCTGCTCACTGGTTTCAGTTGAAATTTATTTTGACATGACATGGGTTGCTAAGGTGTATTTATACGTTATAGCTACAAAGAGGGCATAATAAATTGTTCTCTGTGGCATCTGCAAGCTGTTCATTTGCAAAAGATCACCGGTTGGCTATTGGGGCCCCTTCAGACAGGTGTTTTCTGCAACATGTCATTGACTCAATAACAGTGGTGAGCTTATACCAGACCAATCCATACATCATTCCCCTTTCTTATTTTGTGATGCTGCCCCAATGCCATCTGGGGGCACATTCTTACACTACACTGCAACAAAAGTGGAACATTTAAAAAACCCCAACAACCTTGACAGCATTTAATGTATAAAAAGTTACAGGATTTCATCAGGAAACTACAAGGCTCGTACCTATTACAAGCAAAGCAATATGTTTCCCCAAAACATTTCCATGCGCAAACTATCGAAAGTGGGAGCGTGTGTAACTGCCCCGATACCATCACCATGGATGCATGATAACAAAAGAATGTCTGGAGGAGTTTCACCACACCACTGCAGGCCAATATGTTGTATATATAAAAAAAACTGGTGGAAAATTGCAGATGCCATGTGGAACTTTTTGAAGTGACTCCCATGTGACAGGCACAAGAAGACCATCGGCCCCACGTTGATCCACAAATAGTGGGTCATAGAATTGTAGAGTTGGGAGGGACCCAACTGGTCCATCACCCTGGAATGTAGTGGATCAAACCTGCAACCTTGGCATTCTCAGCAGGATGCTCTAACCAACTGAGGTAGTGGCTGAAAAAATGTTTGACACAAATTTGTCAGGTTGACCTGTACTTCTTAGGTTAGTGATTTATGCTTTAGGGCTTTTCCAGGACTCAGGTGTCTGGAGATTGCAGAAGAGTGCAGTGGCGTAGCGTGGGTTGTCAGCACCCGGGGCAAGGCAAGTATTTTGTGCCCCCTAACGCGTGGATTTGCGCCCCCTAAACCGTGGATTTGCGCCCCCTAACCCTAACCCCCAGATGTTGCGCCCGGTGCGGCCGGCACCCCCTGCACCCCCCACGCTACGCCACTGGAAGAGTGATCCAGACAGCAGACCAAGAAACTGCCAAAGCTAACCTGAACGAAACAGGCCGAGTGTGGGTCACTCGGCAATTGTTTTCCAAATCCCTAGGCATTTTTTGGGGGGGATCTCTTCCCCTCACTTCCTGGTCTGGTTTTGCCCACCTTCTGTTTTATCACCACGGCTGCATCTACACAGCTATTAAAAAAACGCTCTGAAAAAAGCCGTTTTAAAACTCACAATGGAAAATTTCACAGACTTCCGATTTCAGCTCCACACCACCATCTGGTGTCACAATGTTATAAGACATTGATAATGTTCTATTTTTAGTAATGTAGATGAGTCCTAAAAGCTTGCAAGCCTCTGTATAATTACTTTAGAGTAAGTCTCATTGAGCTGGGTGGGACTTACTTCCAGGAAAACATGGAAAGAAACCCAGTCATGCTCTGGATCACACAACCTTACCAGGGAGTAAGTTCTATTGAACTCAATGGAACTTTATTCTGAGTTGACATGCATTGGATTGTCCTGTTAATTACCATAGTTAATGGAGGAGATTCAAAATATTATTATTTTTTTTTATAGTTTTTATTAGAGTTTCAAAAAAAAATAAAAAAGAAGAAAGAAAGAAAATATCATATACAGAAAAAAAAAGAGAGAATAACAATAAAAGTAAAACCATATGTACAACAAATCATTTTCCTTTTGGACTTCCATCAGCGTTGCTGACATCGTTCATAGTTAACCTTTTAATACACATTCCATCTTTTTTGTTCCTATTGCCAGTTATTCCATCCTTCCTCATAATCTCTACTAAACAATATTTATTGATATTTTACAAAGCCTCTTTAAATCCCACTAGCGTTATTTTTTCCCCATAATTATTTTCCAAATAACACACAAATTTCTCCCAGTCCTTTATAAATTTCTGGTCCTTAGTATATCTGATTTTCCCTGTCAATTTATCCAATTCAGCATATTCTATCAGTTTTGTTCTCCACTCTTCCACTGTTGGAACTCCTTCCTGCTTCCACTTCTGGGCTAACACAATTCTGGCAGCTGTCACCGCGTACTGGAAAAGTCTACAGTCCTTTCTTTTGACATCCTTCCCTACGATACCTAATAGAAATGCTTCTGGTTTTTTCACGAAAGTATATTTTAGCATCTTTTTCATCTCGTTATATATCTCTTCCCAAAAGCTTTTAACTTTCTTACACTCCCACCACTGATGGAAGAAAGTCCCTTCTTTATGTCTACATTTCCAGCACTTGTTGTCCACCTTATAGATCTTTGCCAATTTGGCAGGTGACAGGTACCATCTGTAGAGCATTTTCATCATGTTTTCCCTCAGTGAAATGCAAGCCGTAAATTTAATATTCTCTTTCCACAACCTTTCCCAATCCTCTAGTTGAATGTTATAGCCTAGGTCCCTTGCCCATTGTACCATCACCGCTTTCACTTCCTCATCCTTCATATGCCACTCCAGTAGTATTTTATACATTTTTGACAGGATTTTATGTTCGTTATCTATTATCTCTTTTTGGTAAGTTGACTCTTTTTCTACATAATTTCTTTCCTTCAACTCCTTTTTAAACATTTCGTTTATCTGAAAGTAATGCAGCCAATCGTGTGTTAACTCCTTAACTTGATCATAGGGTTTTAATTTCCACTTCCCTCCTTCCTTGGTAACCATTTCTCCATAGTTTCCCCATTTCCCTCTCATATTAACTTTTTTTACAGACATCATTTCTAACAGGGATAACCAGTGCGGGATTTTTGGTTCCAATATGTTTTTGTATCTGTTCCATACCTCTATTAGAGCACCTCTAAAAATATGATTCGTAAATCCTTTATCTGCCTTCTTCTTGTCACTCCACAAATACATATGCCACCCGGCTTTGTTGTTGAACCCTTCAAGATCTAGTAATTCCTTATTCTCCAACTTTACCCATTCTTTAATCCAGCACAGACATGCTGCCTCATAATAAAGTTTCATGTCTGGTAGGGCGAAGCCACCTCTTTCTTTTGTGTCTGTTAGTAATTTAAATTTAATCCTGGGCTTCTTCCCTTCCCATACATATCTTGAGATCGCCTTTTGCCACTCTTTAAATATTTTTGTGTCTTTAATTATGGGTATAGTTTGGAATAGGAATAGCAACTTAGGAAGAACCATCATTTTTACCATCGATATTCTTCCCCAGAATGATAATTTCATTCTGGCCCAACTCTCTAAATCTCTTTTTATGCCTTTCCATACTGGGATATAGTTAAGTTGATATAAATCTATGTTCTTATCGGAAAGCCATATTCCTAGGTATTTAATCTTTTTCACAACCTCAATTTCCATTCTTTGTTGTAGTAATTTGATCTTATCGCCATCCATATTTTTTACTATCATTTTAGTCTTTTTCTTATTCAGCCTAAATCCTGCCATTTTTCCGAATTGTTCCATCTCCTCTAATATCTCTTTTATACTTTCTATGGGTTCTTCCACCGTCAAAACCACGTCATCCGCGAAGGCCTTAATTTTGTATTCATTTACTCCTAATGTCACCCCTTTAATTTGGCTATTTTGTCTAATTGCATTTAGAAGGACTTCCAAAACTACAATAAATAGTAGAGGCGAAAGTGGGCAGCCCTGCCTTGTACCTTTACATATCTTTATTTCTTCTGTGATAGAGTTGTTTACTATCAATCTTGCTTTCTGGTCCGTATATATTGCTTCAATGCCGTTAAAAAAGTCTTGACCCACCTCCATAAGCTCCAAGTTCTTCAACATAAATTCCCAAACCACATTATCGAAGGCTTTCTCCGCATCTACGAATATTAGGCTTGCTGGTTTATCGCATCTATCAGATAGATATTCAATAACGTTCACTATGCTTCTTATATTATTTCTTATTTGTCTGCCGGGTAGAAAGCCTTCTTGATCTTTATGTATAATCTTTACTAGTATCTTTTTTAATCTCTTGGCTAGAATTCCTGCGAAAATCTTATAGTCTATATTTAATAACGAGATGGGTCTATAGTTCTTGACTTGTGTGAGGTCCGAATCTTGTTTTGGTATTATTGTAATAAATGCATCTTTCCATGTTCCAGGGATATCTTTTTCTTTTAAGATGTTGTTCATTACTTTAATCAACGGAACCATTAATATGTCTTTCATTTCTTTGTAGTAGCTGCAAGTGAATCCGTCCGGTCCTGGTGCTTTCCCTCTTTTTAACTCTTTTATAACTTCTTCTACCTCTTCCTTGCATATTGGTGCATTCAGCTGTTCTTTTTGATCTACCGGGATCTTCCTTACCATTTTTTCTTTCAAGTATCTTTCTATTTTTCTTTTGTTATTTCTATCTTTATTTCTGTATAGTTGCTTATAAAAGTCCGTAAACGCTCTCCTAATTTCCTTCGGTTCTGATGTTTCTTCTCCATTCAACTCAATTTTATGAATTGTGTTTTGTTCTTTTTTTTTCTTAACCTGCCAGGCGAGCCATTTTCCTGATTTATTGGCGAACTTGAAGTTTATCTGTCTTAATCTTTTCACGTTCCATTCAACCTCTTTATTAACTAACATTGCAAATTGGGTTTGGAGAATCTTTATTTCCTGTTTTATCTTCACATTGTTGGGTTTTTTAATCAACTTTTGTTCATTGTTCATAATCTGTCTCAGAATCTCTTTTGTCGCTCTTTCTTTGTTGTTCCTTTTCCATACATTCTGTTGGATGCAGAGGCCCCTCATCACTGGCTTACTCGCGTCCCACACCACACTCGTTTTTGTCCCTTTATCCATATTATTCATGAAGAATTCAATTAGATTTCTTTGTACTTTTTCAACAAACTTTTGGTCATTCCATAAATTGTCGTTTAGTCTCCACCTAAAAGATCGTTCTTCCAAACTTTTTAACTCCATTACTATTGGATTGTGATCGGAGATCACCCTCGCTTGTATTTCAATTCTTTGTATTCTTGGGGTTAACTCGTTCGAGACCCATATTTGATCTATTCTTGAGAAAGATTGATTTGGTTCTGAGTGATGGGTAAACTGCTTCTCCAATGGGTGTCTGAGCCTCCACATATCTACCAGGTTACAGTTCTTCGTCATCGTAAAGAAAGTTTTGGGTAGTTTCCCTTCTTTATTCATCGTTTTTCTTAATCTATCCATTTCTATTGAAGTCACACCGTTCATATCTCCCATTAGTATAATTTTTTGGTCCATATACTCAAATAACTTCTCTTCGAGCGATCTAAAAAATTCTGTCTTGTTCCCATTTGGTGCGTAGATCCCAACAATTATTAGTTTTTCCCCTTGCCAATTAATTTGGACCGCAATGATTCTCCCTTCTTCATCTTTAAATAATTGGTGTGATTCGATTTTGTTTTGAATATATAGAACAACGCCTCTTTTTTTCTCTTTATCCGAGGATATAAATTCGTTCCCTAATCTTTTATTGATCAGAATTTTCCTATGCTTTCTTGCCACGTGCGTTTCTTGCAAGCATATGATGTCCAACTTTTTCTTTTTCAAGATATGTTCAATTCCGTTCCGTTTCTTCTTATCGTTCATTCCATTGATGTTCCAGTTCCATAGTTTTAGCGTCATTCTTTTAGCTGTTTGGATTTGAGTTTACTTTAAAGTTTTTCTGTCCTTTCTCCTTCTTCCTCTTCCTCCTCTTCTTCTGATTCTCTACCGGTCAATTCTTCTTCTCCTTCTGATGTAGAGTCTTCCTTCCTTCTTGCTCCTCCTTCTGCTCCTTTTACCTCTTCTTCTCCTTGTTGTAGTTCTTTATATCTTCTTGTAAATTTTCCTATTTCCTCCGGACTTACTAGTCTTCTTTTTACACCTTTGTAGAAGAACGAAATTCCTTCAGGGAATTCCCATCTAAAGTCGATCTTGTTTTTCTTAAGTAATTGCACCAGCGGTTTGTAAGCTTCTCTTCGTTTCAACAGTCTTATTGGTATGTCTTTGAATAAAATTATGTAATTCCCGTCTATGTATAATCTTCTCTCTCTATTCCTTTGGAGTACCAAATTTCTCATTTCTCTATCTTTAAAGATTATTAAACAATCACCCGGGAATTTCTTTAACTTATTTGTTTTGATTTTCATTCTAAATGCATTTTGTATTCTCTTTGCAACTTCTTCCTCCGGTAAGTCCATCCACTGCGCAATTTCCTTTGTCAATCTTTCTTTTATATTTTCATTTTGTATTTCCGGTATGTGTCTCAATCTTAAATTCACTTCTCTCTGTTTTAGTTCATTCATTGCAATAGAGTCTTTCATTTCTTCCTGTGTTTTAATTAAGTCTGCAATCTCATTTTTCATCTTCTCTTCTTCCCGTTTCAACTCTTTCATTTCCTGCTTTGATTTCTTAAATCCTTCATCCACTCTCTTTGAAACCTCTTTGATCTGTCCCTTCAGTTCACTAACTGTCTCCTCAATCTTTTTGTCCATCTTCCCGATTTTATTATCTACCTGTTCTAATTTCGTCTCTAAATTTTTCTCGCTTTGTTTTATTTCTGCAAACATCTTCAATATTTCTGTTCTAAATTCTGTTTCTTGCTTTGAGGGTCTCCTTTCTGTTGGAGTCCCCCCCTCGCCCACTTTTTTTTGTGTATGTGACATTTTCTTAGGTATTGAGATATCAGGTATTCACACCACTTGCTTACTATACCGTTGCCACCCAATTCTAATTAATTATTAATGAAGTACCAACCAGAAGCCAACAGTATAACAGATTCAGCCTAAAGAAGAAGAAGAAAAAAATCAATATAACAGATACAATTTCTACTTCTTTAACTTATCACACCCGGAAACTTTCCATTAAATATTTCTACCCCCCCCCCCCGGGGAAGGGGAGAAAGAGCAAAAAAGAAGTTAAAAAAAAATTGTTAATTTGTCGCCTCTGTCTGTATCTTTCTGTTTTCTTCTTGCCCCTAGTTGGGCTAATCCATCCGTGGCATTGGTTGATCAGTACACTGATTTGTCAGACCAGAGTCTAATTTCTAAAGTCAGGTAAGATTCAGATGTAGTTCAGTTATAATCCAGAGGAGGGCGTCGAAGTAGAGAAAGAAGTCAAACCAGGTTCTAATTTATAAGCTCCAAAATCTAGTCAATTACTTTACTTTATACTGAGCAGTTCATAAAGTGTGAGCTGTTAGGAGAAGGAGTTTCTCTAAAGAAGTTTCTAATCAGCTGAGTTCACAAACTTTATACGGTTTCCATTAGAGGTTTCAGCATTGGAGTGTAGTAATTAGTACAAGCCACAAAATGGGGCCAGAGAGCCAAGTTTAGAGGGAAAGTTTTAAATAGTTATTTCCCCTATTCTTCCAGCTCTGCCCCTTAATTTTGATAGTCTTATTCAAAGGGGAGAAGTGAACCCTCAAAAGACGGCCAAAAGAAACATCTAAGTACTCTTATCTTCTCAGCCACACTGTCTTTTAAGTCTCTTAGTCTAGCGTCAGAATCGGAGATTCTTCTTAGCCCCGGGTTAATATGGCGCCGGAGCTTCCTCCTTGTAAAATAGTTAATTGCAGATACAGCAACAGGTGATCCCTCTATATTCAATTTACAGTAACTCAGTGTTCACTGAGATTTCTGTTCTGTCCCAAAGTTTCGCTACTCCCCTTCTCATTCCTTTAGAAGGAAACTTAATGTCAAAAGTTACAGGGGAGGCGGCAACTGTAACCGCTAGCGGCAACTTACTTTCGCTTTCAGCTCTGCTGGTAACGCTGCGTCTTTCTTTTGTGATACCAGACAACCGCTGAGCTCGGATTCTTCTCTTTGTTTTCGGAGACTTCCTTGCTATTTTAAAACCTCAGGTCTTACAAACTTATTGTTGGAATCCGAATTTCTTTGTGTTGAGAGCAGAGCGCTATTCCCTGCAGGCTCGGGGCTTCGCTATTTGGCCGCTGCAATGGCTGCCCGATTGCCCGCTGCGCGTTCCGTCACACTCTTCACCTAAGGCTACCTGGCGACCGAACGATCAGCTTTTGGCTCCGCCGGGAACTTGGACCTCCAGACCCCCTCCGGAAGGTCAACGGGGGGTTTTCCGCCCTCAAACCCCCTTTTTTCGGCCAAAAATAGCTAGGGCTTTCTCTCCCGAAAAAACCCTCGCCTGCCTCGGGTCCGCGCTCTACCGGAAGTCAGATTCAAAATATTATACAATGATAAATCACCAAACAAACAAAGAAACCTCTAGCCACCTTTAAAAAAAATCACTGGTGCACTTTTTGCCTTCCGTTTCTAATGTTTTAATAAATCCAGCCATCAGCAAGTACAGTGGTACCTCGGGTTAAGTACTTAATTCGTTCTGGAGGTCCATTCTTAACCTGAAACTGTTCTTAACCTGAAGCACTACTTTAGCTAATGGGGCCTCCTGCTGCTGCCACGCCGCCGGAGCACGATTTCTGTTCTCATCCTGAAGCAAAGTTCTTAACCCGAGGTACTATTTCTGGGTTAGCGGAGTCTGTAACCTGAAGCGTATGTAACCCGAGGTACCACTGTATATGTAGAAGTGTAGAGTTGGAAAGAGACCCCAACTGCAGTGCATAAATCACCTCTATAGAATCTGTGGCAGATGGCCACCCAACCTCTGTTGTGGGTGGGTGGGTGCTGAGTACAGTAGAACAACAAAAACCATTACCGTGAAAAACCTTCTCATTGTTTTTGTTTTCAAGTTAGGGTTTGCATAATGCTCGTTCTACACAAAGTAGACCTGTTCTAAATTAATGGGCAGGGCTAACAGGTTCATTAATTTCAATGGATCTTCTCTGAGCTTTGAATGCAACCCTTAAAATTTCACTTTGCACAGGGCTTCCACAGGCAGGGCTGACTATGCGAATCCCACCTAAGCATCCTTAGGGCAGCCATTGTCTCTCAGGCCTCCCTATCTACAATACAGAGATAATAAATTAATAGTGACCTACTTTATAGGGTGCTGTGCAAGCATGACTGAAATATGAATGTGAAGTACTTTGAATACACTTAAAAGGCTGCATTTTAAGAGAGCCAGCACAGAGTAGTGGCTACAGTGTTGGACTCAAACTGGGGGAGACCTGGGTTCCAATCACACATGACCCAGTCACTATGGCCAGACCCTCAAAGTGTCCCTCAAAGGAACAGTACAGGATTTTCAGAAGCTGTCCCAGTTTCTGATTTTGATCCTGGAATGTCCCAATCTTCCCTCAGATGTCCCTATTTTCACCTGAGAAATGTTGGAGGGTATGTACAGCTATGGATAAAATAGAGGAGAGGCCCACACGCACCGCCTTTAGATGCTAGGTGGAAAGGTGGGGCATAAAGTTAATACTGTAGTAATATATCCCATGATTATACAACCACTGGGCTTTTTTGACAACTTGCCAGTTGTTGTTGTTCTCAGTTAATTGGCTCTGAATTAGTGTATTGATTTTCTTCAGTCGTTTTTCTCTCTTCCCTTTAGTCCTGCTCGCATGACATGTCTGTAGATATGAGTGAGAGGATGGGTGGAGAGGGAAGAGGCAAGATCCTGGTCTCCATTCTTGCATCTGTTCACTAACCAATCTGAGTAGCAGCCGTCCATGAAAAAATAGCATCCTTGGAGGCTCTCTCTGTGCAGCCAGGATCTCTGGAAAGGCGAAGGTCCCAGATGAAATAGTCAAATTACAGTACTTATTACTTTTCCTAAAGCCTTAGCAATGACACTTCATTCCATAAGCTATTACTGTTTACAAAATAGTCATGTGAGGGCAAGTTAGCTTTAAATGCACCAGAGGTCGTGCGGACGGAAGAGTGAAACCTTATGATTGGGGATGTGTACATTAAAAACACAGCTTGAGCTTTTGTTACAAATACCTTTACTGCACTAAAATATTTTCAGTAGCAGAGTTAGATGTGTTTCACAATTGAGTAAAGGCATCTTTTTTTTTAAAGGCACAAAACTTTAGAGGCAGTGTGGTGCATTGGTTGGAGTGTTGAACCTGGACTAGGAAAATCTGGGGTTTGAAACTGCTCAAAAACAAAGCGCACTGGGTGACCTTTGGCCAGTCACTTTCTCCCTCAGTTTAAAAGGTAAAGTGACCCCTGACCGTTAGGTCCAGTCATGACCGACTCTGGGGTTGCAGCGCTCATCTCGCTTTATTGGCCGAGGGAGCCAGCATACAGCTTCCAGGTCATGTGGCCAGCATGACTAAGCCGCTTCTGGCAAACCAGAACAGCACACGGAAACACCGTTTACCTTCCCGCCAGGTAAATACCTATTTATCTACTTGCACTTTGACATGCTTTCGAACTGCTAGGTTGGCAGGAGCAGGGACCAAGCAACGGGAGCTCACCCCGTCACGGGGATTCGAACTGCCAACCTTCTGATCGGCAAGTCCTAGGCTCTGTGGTTTAACCCACAGCACCACCCACACCCCCTCCCTCTGTTTAGCCTACCTTAACAGGGTCAATTCCATATATGATTACTATATAATAATGGGCCCTGCTATGGGTCTCCTTGGTGTTGGAAATGGGTACTGAGACGGAGCCTTTTCGTCAATGGCACCCAAGATCTGGAACAGCCTTCCAAAGGATGCCTGCCTGGCTCCATTGCTGCTTGCTTTCAAACAGGCTATTCCAGTGAATTCTCATCAAGTACTTAACTAAGTACTTAACTAAGCTAAATATGTCTTCTCAGAAGTGAGCTCCATTGAACTCAATGGAAGTCGCTTTTCAGCAGACATGGTTAGGATAGCACTGCCCTTTGTGTTTATGCTGCTGCTTTTTAGTTTAGATTGTTTCTGTGAGGGAGGGGGTTGTTCTTTTTATTACTGTATATTTTTGACTATATGTTACTATAAATTGCCTGCATATTTTATAGAAAGGCCAAATATAAATCTCAAGAATAAACAATCTCAACTTACTTACCGGCATGTAGACTTTCCCTTTGCTGATTTATAGAGCTCGGTGCCTTTCTCCACAACCACCAAGCAAGGAAACCCAAGAATTACGTGTGTGTTAAAAACATGCATCATGTATACTGTACTGGCAAGGGTGACAGAATTTCCTTTTCCTCCTTGGCACCGAATTGAGGTTGCTTTCAGGCAGGCCCATTGCTCAGAGCTAGAGAATTTGGTTTTGCATGCCAAAGGTCCCTGGTTCAATCCCTGCCTGAAACCCTGGAGAGCTGCTGCCAGCCTGTGTAGACAGTACTGAGCTAGATGGACCAGTGATCTGACTCAGTATAAGGCAGCATCCCATGCTCTTGACAGCTGCAGCTTTTACACTGGCAATTTATTTAAACTTGATTTAAACTGGCCCAGAAGCTGCAGCCAGTGTGGAATGGACTGGCCAGGCTGCTGATGGGGGCAGGCTAAAGCATCCTCACTGGAAGCCCATATGCTGCCAGGCCAGGTTCAAGGCTCTTGTGCTGACATACAAAGCCCTGGGCGATCCAATTATACCTTATTAACCTGGATACCTTCAGGACAGTCTGAGCCCTTGTATTCCAGTTCAATCACTGAGATCATTTGGAGCTGTATGTGACAGAGGCCTGGCTGGCCTCAGCTGGAAATTGAAGATTTAGAGCCTATGGAACACTCTTCCACCAGAAATTTGTCAGGCACCCTCTCCATTAACTTTCAGGCATCTGGTGATATGCTTTTTATGCCAACAGGCCTATTCTGTTTATTCCCTCCTGCATCAAAGTTAGCCAGTTATTTTAATGATTACTTTGTATTGCTTTTGTTGTATTTTTTAAAAAATGTTTTATTGTATTTGTATATTTTGTTGTATTCAGCCTCAGTATTTTGCATTAGATGGCAGTACAGAATTATTTTTGCAAATAAACAAACAAACAAACAAACAAACAAACCCAGCCACTTATCTGGGTGGGTTCCTCTTTGGCTCTCCACTTGGTCCAAGAGTCATTCAATAACAAAATGCTTCAGTGCAGAGTGCTGCTCTTCACTGTGCCAGCCAGTCAGCCCATGTGCCTATTTCCAGGTTACTCCATTCCATTACCACTTCCGAAAAGCAAGTCAACATTTGCGCCTACAGTCCTCACTGGGTTTTGGGGAGGGAGAAATCACCCATTCCCCTTAAGGATTTTTCCTGAGGTGTTTTTTTTTTTGGGGGGTGGAGATTTTGTCATTGCAGTTCTGCAGATTTTGTGGTTTCCCATATGCTTGCTGATATCTTCCACTTTTGTGTGTCTGGTGCCTTTTTGGCTATATAAGCTATGGCACTCTCAGCCTGAACATTGAAATAAAGGGTACTGAACTAGATTATTACCCCCCTCCCTTAGAATTTATTTGTCCTCATTACAGGTCTTGGCCCAATTCACATGTTTTATAGTTATTCTGGGAATGGGCACATTAGCAAATGCCCTCTGTGCCCCTGTAATCATAGCTTTGAATCTGCATGAAAAGCCAAAGCTTCTGGTTTCTAATGGCTGTAGCAGTGAACCTTTAAATTACAACTGCAAATAGCAATTTAACAGATCTGTAAATTTCTGCATTAAGTAAGTGGAATGTTTAAATCATGTCAGGAGGAAGAGGTTTGTGGTGAAGCTTAATCTCCAGGATAGTCAGATCTTGCTGATGTAAGTGATGGCACTCAGGGTGGGAAAACTGTGCCCAGAGCTCCTGTCTGTTGCTTTAAGAGATGCAGAACAGCAAGTTATGGTGTTTCACACCCATCTTAGAGCTTAAAAAGGTAAAGGGACCCCTGACCATTAGGTCCAGTCGTGACCAACTCTGGGGTTGCGGCGCTCATCTCGCTTTATTGGCCGAGGGCGCCGGCGTACAGCTTCCGGGTCATGTGGCCAGCATGACTAAGCCACTTCTGGCAAACCAGAGCAGTGCACGGAAATACCGTTTACCTTCCCGCTGGAGTGGTACCTATTTATCTACTTGCACTTTGACGCGTTTTTGAACTGCTAGGCTGGCAGGAGCAAAGACCGAGCAACGGGAGCTAACCCCGTCGTGGGGATTCAAACTGCCGACCTTCTGATCAGCAAGTCCTAGGCTCTGTGGTTTAACCCATAGTGCCACCCGTGTCCCTAATCAGCCTGTATTCAACAATCTCACTTGCTACAAAACACACGCCAGCAACCTCTGGCCTTTCAGATGTTGCTGAACCACAACTCCCACCAGCCCCATTAAGCATGACCAATGGCTTAGGATGCTGGGAGTTGCAGTTCAGCAACATCAGGCTGGCCAAGGAAAACCTGCTTTAAAACAAGGATGAGGAAGCTATGGGCTTTCTTCTGGTGGTGCAGCAATAAAACTATTGGCACATTGCAAAGCTAAGCAGGGTCTGGTATGGTTTCAAACTGGATAGGGAACCAAATGTTGAGATTCCTGCATTGCTAGGTCAGCTTTCTTCAATCTGGTGCCCTTCAGATCCTTGGAGCTACAACTTCCACCAGTGGGTTGTGTGAGGATGGTGGGAGTTGTAGTCTGAGACTCGAATACCAGCCTGGAGAAGGCAGAGGCAGTGATTATTTTGGCAGTCCCCTTCCTTGTAAACAGTGTGACTAGAGCAAGCTACAGTTAGATACAGAAATCATTAGGATCCATCCCTGTGTTTGTAACTGTCACCTTTTGTACATGAGAACTAACTCGTGACTACAGAACAGAAAGCAAACCCTATCCTTTTTATGAAAAAAGTGGTGCATGTGTTTAAATTGGGTGGTTACCGTTCAGTCTTGTTACCACACAGAGTACTTGTGGGGTGAAAGTGGGGTGGCTTATATTCAGGTCCACCACCCCAAGCTCAGGGTGGGATGCAGCTGTCAAAACAAAACTTAAGAAATAACTAACAGTTTGCTGCCCTCTAATGGTGTGTATGCACACACAAATCTGGAACCCAAGACACGCTGCCTCATCTTTCCTAAGGTAAGGCCCGCTATTCAGAGGAACTCTCTCCAACATCATTGCACACACATCCTAAATAAAGTAGAAGATGAAATATGGGGGGTGGGGGAAGGAACGGAAAACACAAAAAGGGGAAATACGTTTGACAGTCCTTCCCTAAAATGTCTGTTCTGCAGTTACTGCCAGGTGACTGGGTACTTATGGGGCTCTCTAATATTCAAGGAAATAGCGAAAAGGCAGAGAATTGGCACATCTGTGCCATATTTCTAAAGCACGTGGCTTTCCCCAAGGAAGGCTGGGAGCTGTCGTTTACCCCTCACAGAGCTACAATTCCCAGCACCCATAGCAAATTACAGTTCCCAGGATTCTTTGCAGGAACCCATGTACCTCAAATGTATGGTGTAGGTGAATTCTGTGTATTTTGTGGAGAATAGAGAAGCCCCAGAAAGTGTTACGACTCACTGTTGCTTAACAACACAATTCTACACGTGTTTACTCAAAAGTAAACTGAATTCAACGGGGTTTTCTCCTGCTGAATTGTATATAGGATTGCAGTCTAACTTGGCAAGAAGAGCAGGATAGGAAACCCATGGTTCTCAAGAGGATATCAGACTCCATCTCCCATCATCCCTGACCACAGATCATGTTGGCTGGGGCTGATGGGAATTGGAGTCCAACAACCTCCAGAGCCCCACAGATTCCTCAACCATGTGTGTGAGAGAGACAGCAAGCCACATTCTGTCAGTGTTGGGTCAAAGGAAAATGTGAAGTGTGTGGGAGGTTCTGTAGAATTTATCCAGGTTCTCTTGAGAAAGAAAAATTAGCCAATAGCTCATTATGTTATGGCTATGATGGCTCAGAATGGTTTTTTAAAAAACAACAACATATGTTATTCCCTGAAATTAATTAGTATTTTTCACTACCCATCTCGGCAGGGGAATGAAATATATATATACTTTGAATAACAAGCAAAATCATAAATAAATGATGGCAGTCTTTTGAAGCTTGGACCCCAAAAAGATGCCTGGCTCTGTTGCAGACCTCATTCTTGGTTGGGTTACATCTGTCAGGCTTCAGTTTTCTAAGTCACTCTGTGAACAAATTATTTTGTGCCAGCCTTCCTTTGCATGTGGAGAGTGAATGACAATGTCTGTGTTTTAAGATACAAAGACAGGTGCAGGCACAGGTGCAATAGAGGTGAACAGATGTGCTTAGTCAATTAAGACCTTTTAACAACTACCCATTTTGATGTGCTGGTAAGAAAAATCACCTCTGTGCTGTTGAAGGTTGCAGTGACAACCAAAATAAGAAATCTCAAGACCAGTTTCTCCTATGCCAGCCCTTGAAATAAAATGATATTAAATATAGGTGCAGTAAGAAAGGCTCCACTTACCTGGGAGAAAGTCTAATTGAATTTAGGCCACAATCACACCATACATTTAAAACACTATAATACTATTTTAAACAGTCATGTTTTCCCACAAAGAATTCTGGATGCTGTGGGGTTTTTTACAGGTGCTGAGAGTTGTTAGATCTCTATCCCCCTACCAGAGCTACAGTTCCCAGGGTGGTTTAATAATCAATCCCTTTACACAGGGAACTCTGGTAATTGTAGTTCTGTGAGGGGAATAGAGGCCTCCTAAGCTGAAGCTCCAATACTTTGGCCGCGTCATGAGAAGAGAAGACTCCCTGGAAAAGACCCTGATGCTGGGAAAGATTGAGGGCACAAGGAGAAGGGGATGACAGAGGATGAGATGGATGGATAGTGTTCTCGAAGCTACCAGCATGAGTTTGACCAAACTGTGGGAGGCAGTGGAAGACAGGGGTGCCTGGCGTGCTCTGGTCCATGGGGTCATGAAGAGTCGGACATGACTAAACGAATAAACAACAACAACAACAATTCTCAGCACCCTTAACAAACTACAGCTCCCAGAATTCTCTGGGGGAAGCCATGATTGTTTAAAGTGCCATCCTGGTGCTTTAAATGTGTAGCCTAAGTAGACCTTACAGCTGAGTAGACATTGCAGGATTGCAACAGTGGAGGCAAGTCCATTAGGGCAGATGCCCTACAATCCCAATGGTAGGAGAGCAGGGATGAGTGCAGTTGCTTTACCCTGTCTGTCCTCATTGTTGTCATCTGGCAACCCATGAGAGGTGACACCAGGGAGCCTCTTGGAAAATCACGGTTCCAAAATATACAGGGAATCTCCACAGGAACAAAAGGCTCTCCACAGCAGATGAGCAACTTTCCCAAGTTAGAAGGTGATGAAAATGGGGGCAGGAGGTGGCTGGAGCTATCAGGTTCACCCCCATCACGTCCTCTCCTGTGTTTAGTTGCACAATGGGCTCATGCCTGAAGAAAGCTTTAGTAGAAGTCAGTGCCCATTGAAACCAATGGGGTTTAAGGCAGGATTAAATTGCCCTACCACTGTCAGTGGCACTTAAGTTCATCTAATTTAACATTGCAATCTGGTCATCTTGTGGGGGCAAATCCAATAATCTAATTTACATACTATGTGAAGTATAATAATAATAATAATAATTATATTTATCCCCGCCCATCTGGCTGTGTTTACCCAGCCACTCTGGGTGGCTTCCAACAGAATATTAAAATACAATAACATATTAAACATTAAAAGCTTCCCTAAACAGTACCTGCTTTTGACCGGAATCTGCTTCAATGGATGAGTTCTGGTATTATGAGCTACATGCATAATTGTATATACCTCTATCATGTCCCCATTGCTTATATTTTTTTTCTAAATTAAAAAAGCCCTCATGAGGAGTTGCCCCACACCTTTGATCACTTAGGTTGCCCTCATCTGAACTTTTTCCATCTCTATGAATCTCCACTTTCAAGTGCGGAGATAAGAACTGTACACAATATTCCAAGTGTGGTTGCACAATAAATGTGTACAACAGCATTATGCTACTGGCAATGACTTTCCATTTTGGAGGCATTAGGTATGCTCAGAAGAAGCTTGTCTTATGCAAAGTCCAGCTTCCCCAAAGAGCAAAATGCTTCTTAATGAAAGCCTTTCGTTTGACACAGAGCAGCATCTATTGGAGGTCTTTCCGTCTTAATAATCAAACCATGCAACAAATGGGGTCTATAGCCATTTGGAGGTCTGTGGTCTGAACTTAATGTATCCAATTACCAAAAATGCCTCTGCAAAGTTCCTCTTCCCATGCAGGCATGCCTCTGGGTAATTTTTGCAGCTTTGTCCATAAGGTAGTCCATATCATTAAATATTTACTTAGAATTACAGTTTGCATTTATTACATTTCAGCACTCGGCATTAAACTCTCTGAACCACAAGTTCTGTATTATTAGTGACTGAGAAACACAGAGGGGAGGGCAAATGCTATGAAAATCGGAGAGTAGAAACTCAGCTCTTTCCTCGCATTTCAGAGCAGGGCATCTGTATGCTAGTCCAAAAGAATCACCCTCTAGGTATGATTTACAGCAGTGTTCACTGTGAAGTCCTTAAAAGTCTAGTCATTAACCTCAGGACCTAGTTAGCACAATATCCATGACAATCAAGATTCCTTGAGTTCTGTAATTTGTAACTCCCTTGTGGTCAATATATTTTCTATGTAACTATTAGGAACAAACAACTTTTTGAAGCGGAAGGGCCATAACTCAGTTATTGAGCCCATGCTTTGCATGCAGAAAGCCCAAGGTGGCATCTTCAGTTAGAAGGATCAGGTAGAAGGAAGGAGCCACAGCCTAAGACATTGGAGAGCCACTGAAGTAGTAGACTGGGGGCTATAATCTATGCAGTCAGCTGATTGTCATTGCTTGATGGCTCCATGTGTTGCATTTAGCAATCTCCAGCAATCAGCTGATGGTTGATACTCACAAAGTGTTGTGCAGGGCTATGCAGAAGCCACCATCAACTGGATGGCAGTGCCTGCAAACTCTTCTTGGCCCAGCTGCATCTTTGCTTGCTTCAAACCTGACTTCATGAGCCTAATTTGGCCCACAGACTGGAGGTTCCTCACTGCTAGATGGGCAAATAACCTGACCTTGTTTAGAGCAGGTGACAGCAGTCACGAAATTAAAAGACGCCTGCTTCTTGGGAGAAAAGCAATGACAGCATCTTAAAAAGCAGAGACATCACCTTGCCAACAAAGGTCCGTATAGTTAAAGCTATGGTTTTCCCAGTAGTGATGTATGGAAGTGAGAGCTGGACCATAAAGAAGGCTGATCGCCAAAGAATTGATGCTTTTGAATTATGGTGCTGGAGGAGACTCTTGAGAGTCCCATGGACTGCAAGAAGATCCAACCTATCCATTCTTAAGGAAATCAGCCCTGAGTGCTCACTGGAAGGACAGAGCCTGAAGCTGAGGCGCCAATACTTTGGCCATCTCATGAGGAGAGAAGACTCCCTGGAAAAGACCCTGATGTTGGGAAAGATGGAGGGCACAAGGAGAAGGGGACGACAGAGGATGAGATGGTGGGGTAGTGTTCTCGAAGCTACCAGCATGAGTTTGACCAAACTGTGGGAGGCAGTGGAAGACAGAAGTGCCTGGAGTGCTCTGGTCCATGGGGTCACGAAGAGTCGGACACAACTAAATGACTAAACAACAAAAAGTGAATTAAATGATCTGCCACCGTAACCTATTGTTTGCTTCAAAGAATTGAAATGTGGACTTGGCCTACACTGCGGTTGTCAAGCCAGTAGCTGTGGATGCGGATACACCTATGAAGTCTTTCATTGGCAGGAGGGTTGGTGGTCCCTTCCAGGTTTGCCTTAGGCGGCAAAGTAGGGTGGGCCTCCCCTCCCCTAGTCCCACTCCCTAGTGCCATGTGACCCCCTCAGAAGGTTGAACAGAAGGGAATCTGGCCCCTAGTCTGAAAGGTCCCCTGTCCTTGCCGCAGAACAAACAGTTTTAAATGTTTTGCTCTTTCCAAGAATTCATGTACTCTGCAAGCTCCAATATCCTCACCACAGCAAAAGCAGAGGCAGGGAGGTTCAGATTTGCGCATAGAGCTGCCTCTGTTGGCGTTCCACAACACTTACAAGCCATTACTGCTTTAGATTCATCATCATCAGTGACACTAAGTACAAGGGGCCTCTCTCAGCTTTTCCAAGGAAAGGAAACCACAATGAGGTTGTGTGAATGATGCTGGAAATGCTAAAACATTAGTAAAGGCAACTCCAATTAGAACTTCTCTTACCTCCCCCCTCCTCTTCGTAATACTCAGCTGGGCTTCTTTGCTGGTTCTCCACACAGGCCAAAGAGATCCTGACATTGATTTAGAAAGGGCAACAAAACCAATAAAAAGCTTTTTCGAATGAATTAGATTGAAACACTTTTTTCCATTCCTTAATGGCCCGTATGTTGAGAGAGAAAGAGAGGCTGCATTCCTATCATACATTTAAAGCATGTGACATCCCCCCAAAGAACCCTGCTCTATGTTAAGGGTGCTGGGAATTGTAGTTCTGCGAAGGATAAACTACATTTCCCAGGATTCTTTGGGATGGGAGTCATGAGCTTTGAATGTATGGTTTGCAGCCTGAGGGCAGAGAGAATTGACTGTTGGGGTGCGACCATGAGCCAGTGATTCTCTTTCAGTCAAATCCACCTCACAGGGTTATTATGAAGCCAATGTGAACTAACCTTCCTATGTAGGCCACCATAGGAAGAAGGATGGAATAAAAATGTCATTAACAATAACGACAACTGGTCTTTCCAGTGAAAATACTGCCTAATATGAGATCAATTTCTACAGCAGCAATCCTAGGTCTTAAAATCCTAATATAAATTTATTGGGCAGAGGAGTACAAACAGGGCAGGATCCAGATGGATTTCCTAAGGGAGGCAGTTCCTCATTCTGAAGGTCACAGTGATGAAGACCCTCTCAGTTGAGGCAGGATATGCAAAAGCTGATCTAAGTGGAAGGAGAGGAAGCAGGCAGAGGAAAAGTAAGTGTGGATAAGTGTGTTGTCCTTGTAGAACTCAGCAGGGAGGAGGACCAAACTAGACTTGATTGGCTCGGTCTGTCACTGGCTCTAGTGCCACCTAGTGTTGGGCTCCGTGACTGCTGCCCTACGAATTTCAGTGGCCACCTGTTATTGCTGGGCACAACTGATACTTCAGGCTAAGCTAGGCAAGAACGCTTCTGGCCAAAGCCTTCGTTAGGAGCAAAATTTGCTCTTCCGAACTGGGTTCACTCCCAAACTGTGAGCAAACTTGTCATGCAAAGCTGCTTGTGACAAGGATCCTAGAAAATGCCTTGTTTGTGTGTCATCATGAATGAATGCTGTTAACGTGGTATCAAGCACGAAAGGCATTTAAAAAGTGAATTCAATTCCAATTGATGTAGCTTTTTCATTCCATTTACAAATGGGAAAAACTGAAATGGGGGGAACTGATTGAAGAATGGTTCTTGCAAAAGCTGCCTCTCATATGGATTCTGGCATCTATAAATCTGTCAACAGTGGAAAATATCACATAATACTCCCCTTTCCCACCAGCCGTTAGAAAATAATGGAATGGCATAAAATGTGTGATTGAAGCAGGGACGATTCACAGCAAAATATTGGGCATTTTAACAGTTTTCATTCAAGAGGCACCCAAGCACTTTGCTCTCCAGAATAGAGTCATTTAAGTGAGATTAAAATTGCAGGTAGGTTTATTGGTTCATTAGAGAAGAAATCAAAGGAAACTGGAAGGTAATAAGTGGAACTGACAATAAAAATGGTACACAGTGGAGTGTTCCTGTTGCAGCAGCCATGTACTCTTTCAGAATACTTCCTTCCACCTCTCCCATTGCTAGGTGGGTGTTTGCATGCCACCCTCCAACAGACAGTCAGCATTCCTTGAACCCTGAGCATGCTCAGTCCTTGGGGTTCCTCTCTTTAGTCCCCCCTTTTGCACTTCTGTTTACCTTGGGGTTCCCCTTCCCACAAACCTGATACCTACCCTCTTTGGCATGGATGGATGGTACCAGTTTAGCCACATAAGGATCATATACATTATGAATGTTGGTCTGTGTGTGAGAGAGAGAGAGCGAGAGAGAGCCCATACATACATATATATACACATACATACACATACACACACACATGATCCCAAAGGAAGATACACAAATAGATATGCAAGCTTTGGAGCTCATCAGAACTCATCATCAGCCTGGAGGGGGGAAGATGTATTAATTTGTATACTGCTTACATGCCAAAATGGTCGCTAAGTGGTTTATAAGTATAAAATCAGTTATAAAACCCATGCCTAAACAAAATACAGAAGAAATCCATTTCATCAAAACATTAAAACCCACCCATGATTAAAATTTACAATAAAAGAGTCCCATTAAAATGTTTGCCCAAATAGGCGTGTATTGAGGAGCCGGCTGAATGCCAATGATGATGGGTCTTTTTCTTATTACAGCACAATACAGGTGCTACCAGTGAAAAAGCCAGCCTCCATCTTACCACAAGCTGATAACCATCAGGCCGCGGCAAAACTAACTGGATTCCATTTGCTGAGCTTATATTAATCATAGAATGGCAGAGTTGAAAGGGACCCCCAGAGTCATCCAGTCTCAACCTCCTGCAATGCAGCAATCTCAACTAGATGATACATGACAGATGACCATCCAACCTCTGCTTAAAAAGGAAGGTTGGGAGTCTGGAAGTCTGTTCAGCTCTTTCTTTTTAGCCATTCTGGGGTCGCCTCTGCTCCGCAATGCCGGCCTCTAGATGGAGCTCGCTCCTTCCCCTCTTCCCCGTCTCCCTTTCTCCTCCAACTTCTAATCCGCTCGAGCCAAACTCCGCGCAACCAGAATCGCAGGGCGAAGCTGGAGGCTCAGGCTGGACTTGTTGATCTCCGTTAGCAAGAAGCGAAAGGGAGAAAGAAGGAAAGGCGAGAAGAAGGAGAGAGGCCCGCGCTCCCTGACTGCGAGCGGCGGGCGCTTCCTCCCCGCTGGGCCCGGGCCCCGCGCGCGGCGTCGGCGGAGCTGAAGGTGGGGCTTGGGCGAGAAGCGCAGCCGGATCTGCGCGAGGGCCTGCGAGACGCTTGTTGCGACGGGGGGCGCCTCTTGAGACCCACGGAGACGCCTTGGCCCGGGGTAGGGGGGGGGAGCTGCTGCCTTCGCTCTCCCCATCCAGCTGCTGAAGGGGTTATCCTGGGATTTCGTCCCCGGTGGGGTTTTCTTTTTCCCCCTGCCCGCCCCCCTCCCCATCTCTCGCCGCCGCCGAGGATGCCCGCGACGCCTGCCTGCCTGCTGAGCTAGCCCGGAGCAGGATGTAGCGAGCGAGCGAGCCAGCTGGCCGACCGATGCCCTCGCCGCCTCCCGGAACCCCACGGCGCCTCCTTTCTCCGGGATCGTGGCAAGAGAAGTGAGTGGCGGAATTGGGGGATGGGGAGACGGGCACCCGGGGGGAGGGGGGAAGGGGGCAAACCCCACGCGGAGTTAGGAGCTAGAGGATCACATCTGCCCGGGGCAGCATGTGGATGCGCAGGCTGGGCTGGGGAGCTGCCCGAGGGTCCTGCTCCTCAAATCGAGGGTTCGGTCCCCATCGGTGTTGGGGGGGGGAGGGATCTGACTCCCCCCTGCCCCCTGAAAACCCTTGTAGGATTTTAGTCGGGCGTGGGGAAAGAGAAGGAGCCGTTCCTCCTCCTCCTCCTCCTCTTCTTCTCCCGGATTTCTCCCATCTTGTATAAGCAACAGTGTTGCTAGCTCTTTCTACTGGCTGCATATTATTCTCTTTTTTAAAGGCTGTTGTTATGACGACTCCTATTAGTTATCGCTGGGGGGGGGGGATAAATGGAGGAGATGGAAATTCTTTCACACTCCCTCCCATAGAAGCCCCACATTCTTTTTTTTTTTTTTAAAGAGCTGGAAATAAATGTGATGATTGCTCCCACTCAGGTTATAAACTCGGGTTCTCTGTCTCCACACCATCTCCATCAACAACGTACACACTCCGCGGTGTAGTCTCTCTTTCTTGTAGACTTAAATGGAAGAAGTGTGCCTGTCTTTCTCCAGTGCCTTATTTCAAATAATTGAGGTTAATGGCCCCAATTTCCCTGGAGGCATTTGCCCCAAACTCACCAACAGATGTAGCCAACTTAAGCTCGGCAGACTTTGCTTCCCCAAGTATCTTACTTAAATGAATTAGAATAGGTGTGCCGCTCCCCTATTCACTCATTCCACTAGAGACCTTCATAAGGTGAGAGTTTAATTTTTTTTGTTCCCTCCCCCTCCACAATACACCCCCCCACTGATGTAATCTGTTCTAGCATGGGGCCATTGCAAGCCCACTAACCCCTTCACCGACCACCCTTTGTAAGTGGTGATTTACAAAAGATTAGTCTCTGACATATCTGCCTTTCCAGAGCTTACTAGAGAGAGGAGAGAGTAATAGCCATAGATATGGCTTGTTTCACCCATACCCAATGTGAACAGGACTATCAGACTGTGAATGTCATTTGACTTTGCTCCATGCTAGACTTTCTGCATGTAGAACGGTGTGTGATCAGGTGCTGCTGTGTAAACTATTAGTGCCGGCCTGTGCCTCTGATGTCTTTGAGTTAAATTTATAACAGGGGACAGATTAGAAGCACATGTGAGGAGACCTGATTGGAGCATTTCTTTTTTTCCAAATAGCTAAAAAAGAAAAAGAAAAAAAGGGGGGGGACCTCCATGATTCTCTTTTAAAGTTCATAGTTCAGCTCTTTGGCAGAAGAGAGAAAACTGAGAAATGCCTCTTAAAGAGCATGTAGAAGAAAAAATGAGAACCAGTAGATAAAAACTGCGTGCTACTTTCCCAGTCTTAAAACTCATAAACCTGGAAGGAAGTGCTATTGGTTGAACTAACTTCAAAACATGGAGTTCCTAAATATCCCAAGCTTCATGTATGTATGATTTGGGGAAGGAGTATAGAAAGGCATATGACAATTTGATGTGTGGAATTTTTTGCAGAATTATAGTGACTTTTAATGCCCCCCTCCCTTGTATCCTACCCCATATACAACGTTGTATGTAGCGTGTCTTCCGAGAAGAGTTTGTATGAAAGGTTCAAGCTTGGATCACAAAATATGCCTCTTGGTGGGTGTGTACCTGGTTTTCCCATTTATGTCTTTGGGGTTCACCCACTTCTCTAGGGAAAGGTGTTTGGATGTCTCAGTTAGCCTTACCAGTTGAAACAGTGGGACTCAAATGAACACCAGTGGCTGTAGCTTGGGTAGGGGATGACTCTGTACATCAGACTTCCCACCTACTCCCTTTCCAAAATCTATTATAGTTGTACAAACTAGTCTTTTTGTTAGGGACATCCAAATTCTCATCGTGCCTAGAATCAAGCTGGGACATCTATTTGCGTGTTTGTGTGTGTGTGTGAGTGGGGAAGGTATGAAAGGGTGAGGGACAGACTGGGCTTATAGTGACAAACTGTTATGTACATTGCCTTTAAACCAATACATGCAGGTCTCTTTTCGTAAGTAACCAAGTATTTCAGCTTTTGCTTGATTGTTCACTGTAACTCATACCCAAATGCTTCGATGCATCAGTTTAAGTCAGGGGGAGTCCACAAATCAAAAGAAAAGGAGGGTGAGTAGTGGTGATGAGAATACAGAATACATATTACTTCAAGGAGAGCAAAATTAATTACAATGGAAGCTGCTCCGATGAGCTGTCAACTGGAGTTCATGGGGTCTTCTAGATCCCCCTACAAACCAGTGGGGCAGTTTGGTAATTTTAGACTCCAAACTCAGTGAACATATGGGGGTGGGAGACTCTTTAGATGGTAACTTCAAAAGCATGGTAATCTGCCTGTGAGCCACATAGGGGCCCGCATTCTCATTCTCTCTCTCTCTCTCTGTGCTGAGTGGGGCATTGTCCCAGCAGCCTGCCCTGACAACACCACTGCCCCAAACACTGTGATAGCTCAGTTGGTAGAATATGATACTCTTAATCTCAGGACTATGGGTTCAAACCCCATGCTGGTTAAAAGATTTCTGCACTTCAGGATGTGGGACTAAATGGGCCTCATGATCCCTGCCAACTCTGCAATTCTGTGATTCTGTGCCATGGCACTGGTATTTTCCCAGAGGCTGGAAAACGTGTTAGGAAATCTATTTCAGCACCTCGGTGTGGACAGCGCACAGGATTCCCTTCTATTGCAATGAGTTCTTGCCATGTATAGATCAGGCAAAGGCTGCTCTAAGTCTTGCTGGGCCAATGTCAAAAAAGGTAGCCTGATCGCCTCCCCGCACCCTTCCCCCAGCTCACCACTCTTAAGACTCTCTTCAGTTTCAGCACCATTAAACTGAACAGCGACCTGTGCTCTTGCAGCCAGCCTTCTGTCCCCGCTGCTCCTTCAAGCAGACTAACGGAGCTGTTTGTACAGCTGCCTGATTAATTGATCAAGCAGGCAGCCCACAAACAAAGGAAGAAGCTCTCATTTGATCCCCAGAAGTCGCCAGTAGCTCTGTGGATTTTTTTTCTCTTGCAGGCATGGAGGAGGAGGACAGATGAAGAGGTCCTGCTGCGAAGTGTGAGTGCCCTGGAAGCTTTCATCAGCCTGTTCCAGCCTTCCTGAGACAAGCAATGCCTGCGGGGATGAATAAGCATGGATCTCGATCGACTACCTCTTTGCCTCCCGATCCCATGGAGATTGTCAGGAGCAAGGCCTGCTCCAGAAGGGTCAAGCTTAATGTGGGTGGCTTGGCCCACGAGGTTTTATGGAGAACCCTGGACAGGTTGCCACGGACAAGGTTGGGTAAGCTCAGAGACTGCAACACCCATGAAACCCTTATGGATATATGTGACGACTACAACTTGGAGGAGAACGAGTATTTCTTTGATAGGCACCCAGGGGCATTTACTTCTATCTTGAACTTTTACCGCACTGGCAAGCTGCACATGATGGAGGAAATGTGTGCCTTGTCCTTCAGCCAAGAACTGGACTATTGGGGGATTGATGAGATCTATCTGGAGTCCTGTTGCCAGGCAAGGTACCACCAGAAGAAGGAGCAGATGAACGAGGAGCTCAAGAGGGAAGCGGAAACAATGCGAGATAGGGAAGGAGAGGAATTTGATAACACCTGCTGCGCCGAGAAGAGGAAAAAGCTCTGGGACCTTCTGGAGAAGCCCAATTCTTCTGTAGCAGCCAAGGTAAAGTCTAAGCTACACATACTTTATCTCTTGCGGAGACAGCATGTACCTATTGATCAGAGTAACGGCTGGGGAATACTGAGCTTTGAGTGTTTTATTGTACTATCCTGGCTGTACTGCCCACAGCATCAAAAGGGATTGCCACAATGCAGTGTGCCATTCAATTCTTTTCTTCTTGGGCTTTCATATTACAGAGTTATGTTTCAGTGTTGTTTTTAAGAGAGGATTTGGGGACATAGACACAGATTGACCTGTCATTCTGCACTTCCTGCATTTTTACTGACACAAGAGTAGAGGACTTTCTGTGGGGGACCAAAGCACTTAATGGAAAGTTTAAAAGGGCCATGGACAGATTATGCAAACACTTCATGTAGACAAAGCCAGATATGTAATATATTCATAAATTATGAATGGATTCATTGGAGCTTTGCCAAATCTCCTGAAGAGTGTTTGGTGTTAGTATCCCCAAAAGGATGGATTTTGGTGTGATTGCAATACTGTATAGCATATTTCAATTCATTACCTAAAGGTTTGTTTTCCTTCTACTGGTATGTGCTGTGAAAATATTACCCATGTCAACTGAATTGTTGGTTTGGTAGCAGCTAAGTTCACTATATTGATATACCATTCATATTATGCAGACTATAGTTACTTAAGTTCTATGTTTAAATTCAACAAGTGTGCTACTCTTCCCATTCCTCTCCCTACCCCTGGACAGTGATGGCTTCCCAATGTTTGTTCCAGCTTCTCTATTTTCTGGATGCAGTGTTCTAGCGGTTATATTGATATCCCACTCTCCTGGACCACCACTATTTTTTTCATTTCTAGTCTCGGGCACTTTGGGGAGATCGGAAAACGTTGTTTTTTCTTGTGATTACAGAGGACTGACTTTGTTTAAAGAAGAAAAAAACACAGTATCTGCATGGAGTCTGGTGGGATTCCATAAATTGGTATAGAAAGTTAGAAGCTTCCACTATCAGTCTCAGTCTGCCACTTAGATATGCTCTGAGACTGCTAAATGCCCCAATTTGGGGGGTGGGGTGGCTTTTGTGTGTTTGTGCAGGGGCTTTCTTTTGTGAACACGAAGCCACCTGATAGAAGTGGATGATGTTCTGCCTTGTCTTTCAGTCAAGAACTGAATGACAACAAATCATGAAAAGAGGGCAGAAGAGTGAGGGGAGAGGGTCCATAGCCTAATGATAAGAGTCCACATTTGCATGAACCTGGAATGTTCCAAGTTCATTCATGGGCATTTTCAGTTCAAAGGATCTCAGGCATCAGTGTGATGAAAGAATTCTGGTTGAAGACCCTGGAGATCTTCTGCCAGTCAGAATGGGTCAGCAATGGGGAATACAGACCCAACAGCAAAAGGTAACTTCAGGTGAAACTTGCTCTAACTTGGCTGCCTAACAGATTGGCGAGGAGTTTGCAACACTGCTGCCTTAGGCTACGCTCATCAAAACATGATATATACACACACCACTTCACTTGTGAAGGGTGCATGGTTGTATCAATCCCTTTCCCTTTTAAAGCACTCCAAAGTAGTGACCTAACCCTTTCATACCCTTGTGTATTTAAAGAAAAGTGTTGATTTAAATCTCCTATTGCAACCCATGCAGTATTTCATACTTGTACCATCTAGAAAATATAATGTGAAAAACGCTACTTCAGGCTCTACAGTTTTTTGTTCAAGGGGTATGAGGGTGAGATACACCTTGAAAAGATGAAAGTTCCAAAAGTCACCATCACCAGTTTATGACCTTGAAGCTGCCAGTGTGGTGTTGCTGCAGGAGTGCCAGACTAGGACCTGGGAGACCAGGGTTCAGGGTGACCTTGGGCCAGTTGCTGCCTTTCAGCACAAGGTTGTTGTGAGGATTGACTGAAGAGGGGGAGATCCATGTATATACCACCTTGAGCTCCTTGGAGAGAGAAAAAGGTTGGGTTACAAATACAGTAAATAAATTAATTAACACCAGCATAATCACAAAGAAACTGGGTGCAAATGTGAAGGCTATCATAATAACAACGTGTAGCATTAAATTGGAAAACCTCAGATGGTCAGCTGTTAAGAAACCATGTGGGTCTCATAGTAAAGCAGTGGTTTTCAAGCTGAATTCTGTGGAACCCCAAGGCTCCTGGGGAAATTACCAAGAGTTTCTCAGTGAGAAAATCAGTAAAGGTTAGAACATAGGAAACTGCCTCCTACTGTGTCAGACTGTTGGTCCATCTAGCTCAGTATTCCCCGGATTTCAGGCAAGGGCCTTCCACAGCCCTCCATGGAGATGCTGGACTTATGGACCTTCTGTAGCTTCCACCACTGAGCTACACCCTTTCCCCAAGCTTCCTGGAGTGGCAGCTGGCTGGTGGTTATCAACCTTCCTTTGTATGGTGCAGCAAGAGAGGAATGTTGTCAGCTGTGTGCTCAGTTGAGATGCGGCAGTGGTGCCATCCCCAAAGCCTTGAGTGTCTTGGATGAAGGTGTTGGCTATTTGCAGTTTAGTAGCACTGCAGAGAGCTTGCTGGGGAGACCATGCATTAAAAAGGGACTCAAAAATAACTTAAACAAGGTTTTAATAACAAAAACAAAAACTCCTTATACACTAAATACATCAACAACAAACCAGACCCAGCCACCAACCCATCCCCCAGGGTAATGAGAGAGCTAGGTGCTGCCCCTTATATACTACACTCAATTGCTGACACAGCTTGATTAACACAACTCAGCAGCACCTGCTATGTTTCACAGCTGTAAGGTTGGGTCTCGTTATTTGCCCTGGCCCTGGCCCTTAAAGACATGCACAACTTGTGAAACAGTAATGAACCTTCACATTTTAAAGTGACCATTCAACAGAAGGGAGCAAAACACCTCCCAAAATCTTCTGCGATATGCAGAACTTCATTGCGTACACCACGGGACATCTCAACAGGTAGTATTTTCTGAAGGGAGAATCTTTGAAAACCACGGCCATCAAACAAATAGGCATGGAAGCAGTTGCAATTCTTCTAGTCAGTGGGACGGTCTCGGAATATGCTGTGAAATGCAAATTGCACATTCTAGCAGGAAGACTTTACACTTCGCTTTTGTAAAACCCGGATTAGATGCTTCTGCATGAGCACAGCCCAGTGATTGTAAAAGAAACTGATAGTTCCTTTAAAGTTCTGAGAAGGCGTTTCAAGGATCGAGGGACATCTGATGCAGTGTGTCAGGAAAAGGGATGTTGTGTGGCTTTCAAAAAAACCCCAATTGTCGTTTTTATTTCTCACAACAGACTGATCCAGGCTGCCTTTTTAAATATATATTTCAGATGTCACAGTGCTGAATGTGAATAATTTATCAGGGTGTTTTGGCATGCGTGCAGAATCCCAAAACGCCGGCCTCCGGCTTAGGCCGGCTGTGGCACAGAATCAAAATCCATTAGAGGCTGTTGATGTTTCATGATTTATTGTATATGAGGATGATCATCCTTGCCAAAGAAGTGTCTTTTGTGATTTATAAGTCAAATCCATTCTAGGGTTTGCCTTCTGGAGAGAAGAGGGAGAGAGAAATCCAGTGTAAATGCATTTAGCAATTGCAGGCTTATGTACTAATTTAGAGTGGATTGTGGGGAGCACATTGCACTTCCTTGCGAGCTTCCGCTGCTGAGATTTTTAGCCCAGGCTCGGATGTTGAGTTGTTCCTCTGTTCACATAAAAGGCTATGGTTCCACCAAGTCTCCCTGCTTCTTTAACCTGATCCACAAACACACATTATATCCAAATCATTCCCAGGGAGAGGCTCCTGCTCTTTCTAATATTTTTGTGGCAATTGCCCTCATTCCCTTTTTTGGCAGCAAGATGAATGTATTTGGATTTTCATACCTTTGAAATGCTAAGATTTTGTTTGGAGTTTTTATAATTTGTATAGTTTGTACTTGATTTTGTGTGTTGATTATTCGTGAGCCACCTTGGTCGTCGTCGTCTTCTTCTTCTTCTTCTTCTTCTTCTTCTTCTTCTTCTAAAGCCAAAAGGCAGTATGTAAACAAACAGTAACATTTTAGGGTATCCCACAGCATTGCCAAGTTTTCCCCAAGCCCCTTAGCAGATTTTCAGGGCGTGCTGAGAACTGCAGAAGAAAGCAAGAGATGGAGAGACCTTTCCCAGGAATATGAACTTGATGTTTTGTTCATAGAAGGAAAGTTAAGCTCCAAGCCGGGATATCTGATGAACTGGATCTCAGCAAATCCCCATGTGTCGGACTGACCTAATCTGCACTAACGCATGGATCGTAATTTAGCTATCTATCAAATTTCACATTTCTCCAAATGTTGCAATAACATTGGCACTGGTACGGCTTAATGGGAGTGAGAGGGGTGAGTGCAGTGTAAATTCCCCCATGGAGTGAATCCAGTGCTGCCACTGACATGTCTGCACTACACTGATCTTGTTGCTGCCGCTCCTTTCTCCCTCTGGGTAAGCTGCAGTGATGCTGGTGATGAAAAGTAAATCACATTTTTGTAAACCACTTTGAGGATTTTTTAATGATCCAGCGGTGGATAAATTTTCTGATCCAGCGGTGGACAAATTTTCTGATCCAGCGGTGGATAAATTTTCTGATCCAGCGGTGGTTAAATTTTACTAGCTAACTAAATAGAAATTGCTACCGCACCTACTGCTACTGTTGCAGTGCAATTCTTGGTGGTTTAAATGTATCAAAACCCATTAATACAGTGGTAACTTGGTTCTCAAACTTAATCTGTTCTGGAAATCCATTCCAAAACCAAAGCGTTCCAAAACCAAGGCGCGCTTTCCCATAGAAAGTAATGCAAAATGGATTAATCCGTTCCAGACTTTTAAAAACAACCCCTAAAATAGCAATTTAACATGAATTTTACTATCTAACAAGACCATTGATCCATAAAATGAAAGCAATAATGTACTGCAGCCACACAATCAATCCTTCAGTAGCTGAACTGGGTTCCTCACAGTCACAAAAACAAAAGAAAAAAGCCGCAAAAACAAAATAAATACCAAAAACAGACAGACCTCAGTGTAACACTCAAAACGGAAGTGTGCCACTCAAATTGGAAGCATAACACTCAAAACAGAGTACTTTCGGCTTCTGAAAAATGTTTGCAAACTGGAACACTTACTTTGCAGTGATTGGGTTCCAAGTTGTTTGAGTACCAAGGCATTTGAGAACCAAGGTACCACTGTATGTATATTCTGAGTGAAAATAAATTTAAATCCTTATTTAAATATGCACTGAAATGTGAAACTCATGTACATATGTTTTGAAAACATTAACAATCACAGATTAATGTGGAAGGAGGATGGAATGGGTTAATGAGTAAATACATCTGCCATTGACACAGACCAGCAACCGACTGACTGCCTCATCCATCCAAGCAAAGCCAGGCAAAATGGGCCTATGATATCTCTAGACTTCAGTCTGGTGCAAGAAAACAAAACCAAACACATTTATGTGATTTAACCGAGTAGGATTCACCTGTCCAAATCCAAATTTCTTTTCTTTCTTTCTTTTTAAATGATATTTATTAGGGGTTTGAAAGTTACAGAAAAAAGAAGAAAGAAACAATAGAAGGTTATACAAAACAATACCTTACAATACATAAAAAAACAAAAACAAAAAAACAAAAAACAATACAGCGAAACAACAACAAAAAACATTTAAAAACACATCCAATATTTCCGTGTCTTTACCTTTCATTTACTTGTTTCATCCACCTCCTCACACCTCCTTTTTTGTATTCTAGTTCAATTAGCTATTTCAGCAAATCCTTTCCATCTTTCTCAATTTTTGTTCTATAATTTATCTCAACACAATCTAACCTTAAATTTTCCACTTTGGTCCATTAACAATCTATTTTTACTTAATTCTTTATAACATTTCTGCTAAAGCCATATAACTTCATTCCAGCATTCATTAATTTTGCAATATTTCTAACATTCATTAATTTTGCAATATTTCTGTAAATATACTTTGAATTTTTTCCAATCTTCTTCCACCGACTCTTCTCCCTGGTCTCGGATTCTGCCAGTCATCTCCGCCAATTCCATGTAGTCCATCAGCTTCATCTGCCATTCTTCCCGGGTGGGTAGATCTTGGGTCTTCCAATGCTTTGCGATAAGTATTCTTGCTCCTGTTGTAGCGTACATAAAGAAAGTTCTATCCTTCTTTGGCACCAATTGGCCGACCATGCCCAGGAGAAAGGCCTCTGGTTTCTTCAGAAAGGTATATTTAAATACCTTTTTCAGTTCATTATAAATCATCTGCCAGAAATTCTTAATCCTTGGGCATGTCCACCAAAGGTGAAAGAATGTACCTTCAGTCTCATTACATTTCCAGCATTTATTATCGGGCAAATGGTAGATTTTTGCAAGCTTGACTGGTGTTATGTACCACCTGTAGATCATTTTCATTAGATTCTCTTTTAAGGCATTACATGCCGTAAACTTCATACCTGTGGTCCATAACTGTTCCCAGTCAGCCATCATAATGTTATGTCCAACATCTTGTGCCCATTTAATCATAGCAGATTTCACTGTTTCATCCTGAGTATTCCATTTCAACAGCAAGTTATACATTCTTGACAGATTCTTAACTTTGGGGTCTAACAATTCTGTTTCCAATTTTGATTTTTCCACCTGGGAGCCTAGTTTTTTGTCCAAATTATATGCCTCCATTATTTGATAATAATGGAGCCAGTCTCACACTCTGTTTTTTAATTTTTCAAAACTCTGCAGTTTTAATCTATCTCCCTCTTGTTTCAGAATTTCCCAATACTTCGGCCATTTGGCCTTCATATTGATTTTTTTCTGAGCCTTTGCTTCCATTGGTGACAGCCATCTTGGGGTTTTATTTTCTAGCAAGTCCTTATATCTTATCCAGACATTAAACAGTGCTTTTCTGACAATATGGTTTTTAAACACTTTGTGTCCTTTAACCTTATCATACCACAAATATGCATGCCAACCAAATACATTGTTGAAACCTTCCAGATCCAACACATCAGTGTTTTTAAGAAGCATCCATTCTCTC
The DNA here is from genome assembly GCF_965113315.1 of Podarcis vaucheri. Lineage (NCBI taxonomy): Eukaryota > Metazoa > Chordata > Lepidosauria > Squamata > Lacertidae > Podarcis > Podarcis vaucheri. The sequence goes on along the minus strand of NC_138764.1, from coordinate 87,234,465 downwards.
AGCCAACAAAAGGCGGCTGATTCATAATAAAGTTTAAGGTCTGGCAGGGCAAATCCATCTCTTTCTTTAGCATCAGTTAATATCTTAAATTTTATTTGCCCTGCCAGACAAATCTAGAGATGTCTCTCTGCCACTTCTTGAAACAGTCCATTTTGTCCAGAATTTGCAATGTTTGAAACAGAAACAGCATCCTTGGCAATACGTTCATTTTTATCACAGCAATTCGATCTAACAGTGATAACTTCAAATTTGACCATATTTCTAAGTCCTTTTTCACTTCAGTCCAACATTTTTCATAATTATCCTTAAATAAATTCACATTCTTAGCAGTCATATTAACCCCTAAATATTTCACTTTCTTAACCAGTGTTAATCCTGTCTCCTTCTGAAACTTATCTATCGATCACAGTTAGATTTTTCTCTAAAACCTTAGTTTTCATCTTGTTCAACTTAAAACTGCTACCTGACCAAATTCTTGAATCAATTCCAGTACTCTTTTAGTGCTAGATTCTGGCTCCTGTAAAGTCAGTACCAAATCATCTGCAAATGCTTTCAGTTTGTACTGTTTAGCTCCCACTTGTATACCTTTAACCAATTGGTCCCTTCTAATCATGTTTAGCAAAACCTCCAGGACCGATATAAAAAGCAATGGAGAAATTGGGCAACCTTGTCGTGTTCCTTTCTCAATCTTAAATTCTTCCATCACTACGCTATTCACAATTAATTTAGCCTTCTGTTCTGAATAAATTGCACCTATACCATTTCCAAAACCTTGACCAACCCCCATTCCCTGTAAATTCTTCTTCATAAAACTCCAAGAAATATTGTCAAAGGCTTTCTCCGTGTCCACAAATATCAAAACTGCTTTAGTATTAATCTTCACTTGTAATTTTTCTAAGATATTAATTATGTTTCTCGTATTGTCAGACAAGTGTCTGCCCGGGAGAAAGCCCGCTTGATCTTTATGAATTTCTTCTGCTAACACCTTTTTTAATCTTTTAGCCAAGATATCTGCAAAAATTTTATAATCCACATTAAGCAGTGATATGGGGCGCAAATCCAAATTTCTTTTCACCTTGTTATCCCAGACTCCATTTTGCATTCATCAGAATCTGCTGTAATTTATTTCTCTAATATTTACTGGACAAGCAAAGGAGGGAATATTGAGCTGTTGATAAGATCACTTAAAATGGGCCACCTGGTGCCCCTCAACACACACTAATCATACTATCATTATCAAAATCCGAGCGAGACATAAAAGAAGAACAGCATAGGCAAAATCAAACATTTCGATGTCCCATTGGTTTCAGTGGGTAAATTAAGCACAAACATAACTTTCTCCAACTGAAGTAAATGGAACTTAAAAGTGCTTAACTTTGTCTGGATTTTGGCATCAATTAATCTCTGCACTTTCAAAGATGGTAGTGCTAATCAGTAACCGTGATAATATTCAAGGTTGATTAATCTGTAACACAAAGGATACATGGATATTTAAATGTTCAGCCTAAGTCAGCCTTGTACTTTAGCACTTTCTTGGTAGCTATAGGCAACAAGGAATCACATGCAGGTGAGTGGACTGGTAGAGGAAAGACAGAGTATTTATTGCCTCTCTCCTTTCTGAGCCCAGCATAGAAAACAATTGGGTTGTCAGAGGGAGGGAAGTCCTCTCCATAGGCCCCAGCATAGAAAGGCCACAAGCTTCTTGGTTTCTCATCTGCCAGTTACCAGCAGGCTGGTAATTTATTTATTTATTTACTTATTTTGCAGCCTAGTAATTTTGGGGGGCTTATTTGTAAGGTTGCCGTAAACATGCAGAAAAAGAGGAAAGCTACTCTTGGTAAAACTTTTATTGTACACATGGGGGAGGGGAAATGGAATCTGGAGAAATGTTGAGGACCTTAGGCAAAATGAGCATCGTACATCATACAGTGTGGCTTGTTTAGCCTTATATGTGCAAAGGAATGATGCTTGTTCCCTAGGCTAAATGACCGTCTCTAGAAGAATGTGAACAAACCAATGATCTATCACTGGATCGCATTAGTTTTGTTTGTTTTACTTTAGAATGGCCCACTCACTGGATCATCACCTTGTCGTGGTGAATGGGCTTGCATGTTCCTATGACCCTTGTGAAGTCAAGTGCAGAGTGTTTGGGGACTGGGACATTCACAGGGAAACCAAAATGCTTGTTTACAAAGCTATTGTACTACCAACCTTACTGTATGCTTGTGAAACATGGACCACTTATAAACGCCATCTCTAACACCTCAAAAGATTCCATCAATGGTGTAACAAAAAAATTTTACACATCACTTGGGAAGGCAGGCAAATTAATACCAGTGTACCGGAAGAAGCAAAGATCACCAGCGTTGAAGCAATGATTCTTCAACATCAGCTTCGTTGGACTGGTCATGTTGTGCGGATGCCTTATGATCATCTTCCAAAGCAACTACTCTATTCCCAACTCAAGAATGGAAAGCGTAATGCTGGTGGTCAACAAAAGAGGTTTAAAAACTGTCTCAGGGCAAATCTTAAAAAATGTAGTATAAACACTGACAACTAAGCAACACGGGCCTGCAAGCACTCCAGTTGGAGAGCAGCCTCCACCAAAGGTACCATGGGTTTTGAAGACATTCAAACTCAGGACGCAAGGGAGAAACATGCTAAGAGGAAGGCAGACTTGGCAAATCCACACCGTGATCAACTCCTGCACGGAAACCAGTCCCCACTGTGGAAGGACATGTGGACCCAGAATTAGCCTCCACAGTCACTTAAGGACTCATTGTTAAAACCGTGTATTGTGGAAGACAATCTTACTCGGCTACGAGTGATCGGCAAAGAGAAAAGAGAGACTTTAGAATGGGCGCAAAAGGCTCAGAAATTCATTAGAGCAGCTTTGCTGGATTGTTCAGCCCTTTCCCAGTACTGTTCTCCTAAAGCTGCTATTATAATGCTCAGAGGCAGAGTAAGGAGTGTGCAGATCCAATAGAATTATTGGGGGGAAGGGGAGACTTAAATTAGGGAAACAGCCTCGGCTGCTAATACTAAAGCACCCGCTTTCCTGGTGCTGCAACTTCCATTAAATTCAAAGTGCCCTGCTGCACCCATTGTATAATTTTTTGAAAATGCAGTAGATCCCATCACACACATCCTGCGTCACTTGCGCTTTGTCCTTGTCATAAGGAGTGCATCTTCTGTAAAAGGCAGAGTATAGATGTACGGCTCTGCTCTTCTGTTATGAGTGAAACAGCTGCACCTGATTATAATAATTTGGGGACTGCAATCTGCACACATTTCAAGTCAGCCCCAACCCATTGTCTGCAGCCACTTTATAAATGTCATCCTTTGTGTTGAGCAGGTGGCATTGTCTTGTGACCGAAAGATCAACACTCTCTTTCTCCTTTATTTATTTCTAAGGAAGGGCCTTTCATTTTCTTTGTTCATCGTATTCTCCTGTGCAAACCAATCCAGTGGAAGTAATTCAGGAATTGCTGGAGAGGACTCTCTAGTCAGTGTTATTGAGGCAGTCAGATGAACTCATCGTAATTGCTTTTGCGTTCTTAAGAATTGATGCTTCTAAGATCTGTTAAAGTTTAAGTCAGGGATGGGGAGCCTGTGGTCCTTGCAGATGCTGTTGAGCTCCCAACTCCCATAACCCATAGCTAACATAGCCAGTGGTCAGGCATCATGGGAGTTGGAGTCTAATATCTGCAATGACACAGGTTCCCCATGGACCCAACATTAAATAAACACATAATTGATTGTGGTCGGCACTTAAAAGCTTCTTTTCTGACTCTAGTTTTTCAAAAAAAAAGAATGCAATTGATTTTTCACTGTAAAAGTCATTCTTAATGCCATGAGTCATTACCATGCAACTTCTAAAGCTCAGTACATGCCTGTAGTGCACAGGTTAGCACACTACTGGTGACACATACATTCCCTGATCAGAAGCAGCTATCTAGACTTTAGCTTTGAGAGCAGTGTTGGGACATGTGAAGCATTTAAGACTGCCAGGTTGTAACCTGGAGATTTCATCTTTGCTTTCATCTGACGATGGAGTGGGTAGTGAGGCATCTACAGCTTCTGCTGCCCACCCTCTCCCTGACCTACTGTATGGCACAACCGGAAACCAACTCACACCTTCTGTTTATATGTACAAAACGTCTGGGGGAAGATGCCAAAATACTGGTGAGATGCAGCGTATGCCACACATGGACAACAACCCAACAGAAGTTCTAATATGGTAAAGCTGCCATCTCTTGATCTGAAATAGTTGGGATGGGAACCACTGGATCATCATACATTATCCACAAGTTTGTTTGTTTGTTTGGATTGAGAGATTGGAGAACTCAGAGTGTGGTTGGTTGCATTCAGTTGATTGCAGTGAGTTTTGTTTGTGTGTGAGAGAGGGTGAGGGGTTGTTGGGTTAAGTTAGCCATATTGATTAATACATTGTTGGGAACAGAGACATTGTATGTATTCTTGTTGTCTATGAAAACCCTTCAATTATATTTATATACCGTATTGGCCCGAATATAAGCCTCAGCCGCAAATAAGCCACACCTTTAAAATTCAAGAGGGGAAAAGGGAAAAAAGACAATACCCGAATATAAGCCGCTCCCTTAAAATTCCTCAGGCACTCACACCCATAACTGGAGTCATCTGCAGTAGGGAGGGCGCGTCTCTGCACAGCTCCATGGAAAGAGATGGGGCAGAAGGCATGGGGCAGAGCCATGATTCCGCTTTCAAAAGCTAAGAGCCTCCCTCTTGAATTCCTGACCAGGCTTTTGGGCTCCTGCTCTGCCCATAAGGAAGATGGAGGGAGGGAGGGAGGGATCTGAGTTTGTGGGGTTGTGGGAACTTGCATCCAAAAAGAACCTGCAGGGGCATGGAAGGAGAATTGAGAGGAGATCCCATCCCCCCTCCCCGTCATTAAAACTGAAATAGTTGGTGCGTAAAAGCCAATTTTTGTAAGGTCGCAAATTTAAGCCGCACCTTAACTTTTCACCGTTGGAATTTGGAAAGAAAGTGTGGCTTATGTTCAGACCAATACGGTATATATTATACATTATCAATAAGTCACAGTGTGCAGTTGGGTTGACTGGCTCTCTACCCCATGGCAGAGTCAGAATGGAGTAATCTATTACTGAAGAATACCCTCTTCACCCAGAACCATGAAAGAAACTGGCAAACTGTCCGGATTAGGCAGTTGCAGTCCAGCTTCTTGCACACGGTTAAAACTCCTCAGTCCTAGGGTGCAAGAGCACCCTAATCCTAAAAATATGTGTGCTTTGCTTCACTCTGCATCCCGGCATTTCCATAGTTATGGGCTGAACCCTGAGTGACAAAATCTGTGCGGAACCCAACCACATTATCATAGCTACTGTTGTGAAGCTGACAGCCATGTGTTCCCCAAGTACAATCAGGCCAACCCTCTCCACCCTAAAACCTGGGCAGCTTTGATTCATAATTGCAGGCTGCCACAATGGCCATTGTCACGCTCCTTGAAGCTGCGAACATGGAAATTGCAGGGATGGAGAAAATCAGAACAGTGGTGACTCACATCCCAAATATGTAGCTGCAGTGAGGAGATCTCCATCTCTTTCGGAAGGATCCAGAGATAGTGATGGAAGGCACTTGGCAATACATTTTATTTGTGTTGAGTGCTTGGCCCTCCTCGTTGGGAAAATAAGCAAATAAATCTCATGTAGTCTAGCTCAACCGGACAACACATAGGCAATAATCTTAAGCAAGAGTGATGGCACTCTTAATGCATTGGGAATTGGTCCTCTGTATTAAAAGCTAATTAACATTTGTTCTTATTACTGGGCTGTAACACCTATCAGTGTCTTTAGTGGATCAGTTTCTTCTGTCTCATCTGATGGCAACATCCTTGCCAGATTCCTGCAAATTATTTAGCTTGAAATAATCCCTTTTATGCTACTAGGTGTTTGCTTTTGAGATGGTTCCTTTAACTCTTGTTTCTGCTTACTTTTCCAGCACTCCTGATCCTCCTAGCCCATTTGTTTATATTTGCCTTCTGCTTATAGGCTGTTTGCTGTGTCTTTACTTAGTCATGCTTTCCTCGGCTGCCCTTGCCAAATGGATTGGATTTAGCTGGAATGAAAGTTGGGTTGCAGGTTATTTCCTTAAATGCCTCTTCTTTTCATGAGGATTCTCAAGCGGAGGCTTCCTTAGAGGTGCTTTGCCACGGCAATTAACGTTAGCATGGATTATTCACCTTGCTTTTCAGTGTTTTCTCATTGAAAACACAGTGCTTTTTAAAATACCTGTATTGTTGTAGACATGAAGCAAATCTGCTCCCAAATATTGACCTTTGAGAATTTTGCTATTTGGATATGAACACACACACACACTGGATGTTTTCTGAATATTGCAAACAGCATACAGATATCCTTCAAATGGTCACTGCATGATCGTTTAAGTGTTGTCAAACATGTTTAGCTATGTCCCTGGCTAGCGCTGTGAGATTCCTCTTCCCCACTGTCCTTCCCCACATTGTCCTTTCATTGCACTGTCCCCAGAACTGCTCAGAGGGTTGTGGGGAAGCCCTGAACAGATTTATGGGGTGCAGTGGGGGACAGAGGAGAAGAACATGCCATTGAGCAAAGAGAAATCCTTGCATTGACAGAACCATGTATGTAACATTACATTGAATACAATCTATTATCACTGATGTTACAATAAGATCTGAGCCATGCCTCCTCCCCCCCCCCAACCACCCTTGGATCTCCATAATGGAAAAAATCACCTAAATGTTTTGCCTTGCCAGAAACCATGGGTCCCCCCTGTGGCGATCACACAGGGTCCCCGGATGTTTCATCGTCTATTGATCCCTGTGCCAACACTTTATTTCTCGCTGCCACCACCCAGCCCCTACCTGGTACAATACTGAGTCCAGTCGGGGTTAAATTGGAACATAAACTTCTGTTTATTTATTGCAGTTTAACAAACTGTATCGGTCAATTACAGTCATGGGGTGCCTATCCAGACCTATAACTTCCACTACCTGCTCTCACTCACTAAACCCACCTCTCAGATATCTACTTGTCTTCCTAGCTCCTAACTGTTCCTGACACAGCTTATTTCGCTGCACTAACTCAATCTACCCACAGACTCTATCCCAATTCACTCCCACTCCAACCAATCACCCAACTCCCAACGAACTCCACCCTTGCCCCCCCCCCCGAGCTGGTTTCATAGTCCCTCTGGCTCCACCCCCCTGGGTTCTGATTGGGTAACCTGTTTAAGTATTTCACCTCCAGCACTCTCATATGTTAAGTCACACACCCCGCTAGACTTTACTCCTTTGCTGGAGTAAGAGGGGGGAGGCCATTTTTGCTTATCTCCTCCCCTGCGGCTTGTAGCCACCACTGCCATCTCCCTGCACAGTTCCATTACAGGAAAACAATAAAACACTTAATAGCTAGTAAAAATAAACCACAAACATCCTGTCTCTCTCCCCCACCACCCATACCAATACCAATAAATACATAACAACACCCAAAATGAAATTGGAACACCACACAAGGGGCTCTTCAGTAGGGATTGCCAAATCTGTCAGTTTCAGCTTCTCTTGGTTTCTCATTTTGCCAGGCTTAACCTCAGTGTTCCACATCATTTCCGCATCAGTTTGCAATTTTTTTTAAAAGTCCTCATGAAAATTCCTCAGCATTTCAGTTTGAATTTCTCAAAATATGCACATTTTTGTTTGCAATTTTCCAAAATGTAATGCATGTGTATATATAGTGTTCACTAAAAAAATGCTTTGTTCTGCACAATTTACTTTTGTAAACATGACTTGGCTGAAGAACTGCATTGCAACATTCGGAGAAGAGCAGCTTTTGAAGGATGGCCATAGTTTGGTTCATGTATGGTTTTGGAATGAATTGGGTAGCCTTGGCTTGAAACGCAAACAAAACCCAATTTCTCTGCCTTCCCTAGTCTTCAGGGCTTTTCTAAACACATGGGGCATGTTCGAGCACAGCTGGCAAAGTGTTGCAGAGATGTGGGGCCCGTGCAGAAAAGGCCCTTCCTTAGCACTTGTCAGTCAAATTGCTCTCAGAGGCAGTCACCTAAGGAGGACCTCTGCTGCCAGCTTCCAAGTATGGGCAGGTTAGCATGAGTGGATGTGGTTCTTCAGATAACAGTTAAGGCATTGATTCATAGAAGTTATTCCAAATTAGCAAGAGATATTCATATGACTCCAACCAGAATAGGGATTTGGAATCCACAAAGAAGTGGATAAGTTATACTTTTCAAGATTATATCCGCTCTAGTTAATGGATTTTATTCATACTTTAGCACTGAGAAAGTCTCCATATTGAGTTGTGGCCAATAATGAAGATGATATTTATTTATATCTCGTTCTGTTTACTCTTCCCTCATTAACCATCCAAATGGATTTACGAGAGTCCTCACTGTTATACAAGTAGAATAAGTGCCAAATATATGCAGCCATTTGTTTCAGTGTGCAAAAATAACACTAGGAAAACAAATGTTGCTTTTCCCTAGCTGAGGCACCATATCAAGAAGTTTAAAATATTAACAGCTTTTTCATAAGATCGAACTGTTAGAAGGCAGCCCTCTAGTTGAATGGTTGTTTTGTCTAAGTCCAGTTTAAAGATAAAGAATCCTAAGAAGTAAGAGCAGGGGGAGACTTGAAGTGGTTCATCAACAATTAGCACCAGGATGGATAAAAAGCAATGATTTTTTAATTTTAAAAAAATCAATTTTTTAAAATTTAAATCAGATTTTTAAAATAAAATGCTTTTGGAGGAAAAATCTTTCTAAAGATAGTTTTCTATTTAAGTTATATCATAGTCCAAAGGCTATTCATCAGGAAATAAGGATTTGTTTTAAGTTTTTCATGTGTGCTAAAACTCAGTTTAAGGGTTTTTTTAAAAAATAATAATAATAATTTAACCATATCAGTTAACAAACATGGATACATATGCTATAATATTACTGTTTTAGTTAAATAAATAGTTTAAATTGTTATTAAGGAAATGATTATTTTTCTCCTTCCAATAAAGTACAGTAGAAAAGTTGTCCAAGTATAAACAATAATTTCATAATTATCTGTCTGTATTTCTAATAGTATAATCAGATCAGTAATTTTTGATATACCGTAACTGTAAAAACTACTCTGAAAATTTATTATTCCAAAAACGAAAACTTCATCTGATTGCAAATATTAACATTATACCAGCAAGAATGAGTCTTTCTACAAAAAAAAGAAAAGATTTAAATCAAGTCTTCCTGAATAGTGGTTTAAATCGTGAATTAAATTGATTTGATTTAAATCAAATCCACCCTGGTTAGCACTGGACAAACAGATTGAGAATGCCCACACAGATTACCTGGTCACAGTCTTCCTCACTATGGAGAGAGATGTGTTATATTTCTTTTTAAGATACGGTGATCCTTTTGAAATTTGCATCTCTCTATTATCAATTCCCACATTTTCTGCAGATCTCAGTAAGTAGCCACCCTAGAGAAGAACATAAAAATAGCCTGCAGGATCAGGCCAGTGGCCCATCGAGTCCAGAATCCTGTTCTCACAGGGGCCAACCAGATGCCTGTGAGAAACCAGAGAGCAGGATCTGAGCACAAGAGACTCCTTGCCACTTGCTTGTCTCAATAAGCCTTTCCATCCAAAGAAAGGTTCAGATTCTCCCCCCCCCCCCCGGTTTCTTTTCTTTACCCCTTTCCCCTTCCTCTCTTTTCCAAGTGGGAGAGGGGAACAGTTGGCCCAAAGTTTTGGGTCCTCTCTATGGTCTGCTACTGAGCTATGTATCCTTTGTAAGTGCTAAAACAGGGACCAGCAAACTTTTTTAGCAGGGGGCCGGTCCACTGTGTCAGGAGTGCATGCAGGAGTCAGGCCCTGTGACCAGTAGGGCTTCGCAGGACTGGGGCATTCCTAAGTTTGTTCTGGAGAAGCAAGGCGTGGCCGCACAGGTGAGGCCGCTAAGTAACTCACTGCACCTGGTGGTAAGAGCCGGGAAGGGATATAAGGTCAGCATTTCCCTTCAGCTCTTTGCCGCAGCAACACGTTTCCTGCCTTGTTGCGTTTGGCTTCTTTCTTCCTGATCCCCGGACCTCGGCTTCCTGACTCCCTGCTTCTTGATCCTCAGACCCTTGATTTTGTGACTCCTTGCTTCCTGACCCTTGGACCCCCGGCTTTGGGACTCTCATTCCTGCTCCTACCCCACCATCTTGCCCCTGGTCCTGACGTCCTCAGCCGGGACTTTGATCACCTGTAAACCGGACCATGACACACTGTCCCTCAGACCTTGGGGGGGGGGAGGCGGACTATATTTTGAAGGTGGGGGAAATGAACGAATTCCTATGCCCCACAAATAACCCAGAGATGCATTTTAAATAAAAGCACACATTCTGCTCATGTAAAAACACCAGGCGGGCCCCACAAATAACCCAGAGATGCATTTTAAATAAAAGGACACCTTCTACCTTAGAAGGCGATTGGGCCGGATCCGGCCCTCGGGCCTTAGTTTGCCTACCCATGTGCTAAAACGAAGGAGTTTCTTTCTCCCTTGCCACACGTAGACATCAGCAGAACACCAGGTCACCACCACCACCCTGCAGGTACATTGTATAACTATATTTATTTACCTGCCATATTTATAAATCACTCTTCCTCCAAAGAAGCTCAGGGCAATGTGCAGTGCAAGAGAAACAGTAGCATGCCTCAAGTAAAGAAAACATTGAACAAACCTGAAGGATTTACAAAGTAACAATCATTAAACACAGATCTACAATGTGGTGTTGGGGAAGCTCTGGGTGAGCAAAATGGTCTTCAGTTCATGCTTAAATCTCTGCAAGGCAAGCGACAGGAGCCTGTGGAGGGTGCAATTCTGCGTGTCCTCTGCCTATGAATCTTCACAGGTATTATGAACAGAGAACCCCCACCAATCTTCAGGTTGGCTGGTATTGAAAGAGGTACCACTGCATATATTCCAGCCCAGAAATGCACAGGGCTTTCTGAACTGTTCTCAGTAGCCTGTAGCTAGGGCAGATTGTTAATTTTGGTTCTGAGTTTCTCATTTTTCCATCCTTCAATGCCGTTCACCACATTTCCACAGTAATGTGCATTAAAAAAAATGTCATGAACATCCATAAGAATTTTAGTGCAATTCTCTCCTGATCAATTTTTTTTGTATGCAGTTTTGACTAATATACACTTTTTTTTGCAAGCACCTTCCCCTAATATGGTGCATTTTTGTACATGTTGTTTCGTTGGTGATCTGCATTGCAAAATTCAGAGAAGTGCTAATTTCAAAGGAAAGCTGTGTGGCAGCTTGCATATTGGTTGGGGAAGTGTGAATTGCATAATTTCTCATTAACATGCAAACAAAATCAAATTTCTCCTACGTCCCTACCAGTAATGCACAGGCAGCCAGCGTAGTACTTTTACAATTGGTGTTACATTCTCCCGTCTTGCTTCTCCCTAGCAGCCATATTCTGCACTAGCTTTCACTTCTGGACTATCTTCAAGGGCAGCCCCACACAGTAGTGTTGCAGTAGTCCAGACAAGGTCACCAGAGCATGAGTTACTGATACCAGAATATTTTTGTCCAGGGACAGACATACCTGGAAATAAGCACTCCTTGCCAACAAGGTCACCTGATCATTAGTTCCCACTGACAAAATATCAACAGTTCATTCCTTACCATTCATAAACAAAAGACCATCACGCTACAGATGCTGGTAATATATCAAAGGATAGAGCTGTGTGCTATCCATTGGGGACATGGGTGGCGCCATGGTCTAAACCACTGAACCTCTTGGGTTTGCCGATTGGAAGGTCAGCAGTTTGAATCATCACAACGGAGTGAGCTTTCGTTGCTCTGTCCCAGCTTCTGCCAACCTAGCAGTTTGAAAGCACACCAGTGCAAGTAGATAAATAGGTACTGCTGCAGTGGGAAGGTAAATGGCATTTCCATGCTCTCTGGCACTCGTCACAGTGGTCCGTTGCATCAGAAGCGGTTTAGTCATGCTGGCCACATGACCCAGAACGCTGTCTGTGGACAAACGCCAGCTCCCTTGGCCTGAAGTGAGATGAGCGTCACACCCCATAGTCGCCTTTGACTGGACTTAACCATCCAGGGATCCTTTACCTTTATCTTATCCATTGGATTAAATCTACTCTATTGCACGGTGGTACATTTAATGTTTTCTTCCTGCTGGAAATTCCAAGGCAATATTGATGCATAAAACATTCTCCAAGACAAAAATTAGCAACAAGGAACCTAGCCTAATAATAGCAATTTGGTTGAGACTATTTTCTTATATGTTTTTGCAGTTGCCTTTCATTTAAGGGTGGCTCCCTCCCCCCTTTTTTAAACCAATCTACTTATTGCTGCACTATCTCACTATCAATGTAATTAAACTGGGAGGGCATGGGTGGAAGATGGAATCTGGGTTCCATTATGATCCAGGAAATGTTGTTACTGCTGCTGTGGGGAGTGGGGAAATTGAATTGACACTGGAACATATGCCAAGAGCTTCCTCATTTACAGAAAGAAGTTGTCTGGCAGAAGGAGGGTTTCCTGTGAGGGGGGGTCATTAGATATGGAATGTACTCTTGCCTTTCTCTAAAACCGTCTGGTTGACAGAACCATTATAGAGGATTTATCTGTGCCTTCTCACAATTTTTGATTTGATTTGAGAAAGAGGTGCTTGCTTCGATTTTGAGCAGCTATACATAAACCTGAATTTGAAAGGACAGTTCTTTTACGCAGAGCCCTGGATCAGGCCATCTAGACTAGCATCCTATTCTCACAGTGGCCAGCCAGAAAGCCTGCAAGCAGGACACCAGCACAACAGCACTCTGCCCACCTGTGATTCCCAGCAACTGTTTATTCAGAAGCATTACTTCAGAAATATTACTCTAGCAATGGGTATACAGAAACATTACTGCCTCTTACTGTGGAGGCAGATCCTAGCTGCCATCATCATCATCATCATCCTTTGACCGCTGCTTGACATCCTCCATGAATTTGCCCAATTCTCTAAAAAATTGTCCAATCCCAAGATGGCAGGGCTGGCCGTACTGTTGGAACAGGGGTGGGGAGACTCAGATAAGTATGGGTCATAACACAGGCATTCCTTGAATTTTGCACTTTTCTGAATTTTGCGATCCAATTTTTAGCTCAAAAAGCCTTATACCAAAATATGTATTTGGGGGGTGGGGGGCATAGCTTGAGAGAGACTAATTTTAGAAATGTGAGCTTGGTTAGAAAATAACATTTTAAAATGCAGATTGAAATGCACATTTCATTATGAATTTTTGTACCACATTTTTGTTTTTAAAATTAATGTGGAAAACAGAGCAAAATGGATTTATGAATGAACAGAAGTAGAGCTGACACAGGCCAGAAATAGACTCTTGCATCAATCCATCCCTACATACAGCTATTCTTGCGCTATTTTTCTCAGGTAACGGCCTGATTAATCACAGCAGGTGCTGCCACATTTAACCACACAAGATCCCCATCATGTTACCTGTTACTATTTAAATACTGACACAAGAGCTACTCTATGTTTCAAAATCTCCTCTTAAGGTCTCCGATCTACCATTCTCAGGATGCATTATATTAGCATCGCTGAATTAAAGAGCCAGTATTTTTTTTCAGGGCTATATATTGTCAGGGAAGGTTCACAGTTGAGGATGGCGCCTGACTCTGGGGCATTAGACTTTAAAAATTCCTCATGACAATTTGGGAATGTCAAAAGCAGAACTGATCTGAGAGCCAGCCTCAGCACACGGCGTTCTCGTTTCAAATGCATCCAAGACTTTACTTACAGTTCAAGGTGACCTTGACTGCTATCCTTGCCATGATCTTAAGAGTGTATTTTTGGTAGCATTTGCAAGGAATTTTTCAGTATCAAAGCTTATTTTGCTGATTAGCAGGTACACGCTGCATTCCTGTCTATGTTTACACACGCAAGGTTATTTTATAGGAGTAATTGAAACCTCCTAACAATCCCACCAAATGCAAATGAAATGCGATCACCTCAAATGGTTGGATTAGTAACCAGAAAGCAACTCTGTAGTATTGAATTTGCCTAGAGGAAAACAATGCCTTCCCAAAGAGATGTATAAAGACTCACTGATTTCAGAGCACACTGTTACCCACCAGCCTTTGCTGAACATTGAGGTCAATCCAGTATATACTTCCCATAATGCTCAGTCTCCCTGGCTGAATTATATCCATGTGCAGGAGAAACCAAAGCATCGTTGTGCCTCTCTCAGCTCCTTCCTGCAGCCTAGATCTCTAGCAAATAACACAAAATGGGAGTGTGCCCAGTGCGCATCAAGTGAAGCCTTTAGACCAGGCATAGGCAAACTCGGCCCTCCAGATGTTTTGGGACTACAATTCCCATCATCCTTGACCACTGGTCCTGTTAGCTAGGGATCATAGGAGTTGTAGTCTCAAAACATCTGGAGGGCTGAGAGTTTGCCTATGCCTGCTTTAGACCCATTTGTTTACCTGATGAAGCAACACAATGAAAGAGGAACTGCCAAAACAGAGGACAAAAGGGAGCACAGATTTGCATTAAATGTGCTAATTTGCTCATTTGTCTGGAGAGATGCAAATTTATAAGAAGAAGAAAATGATCCCCACAGTGGGGAAAACTGACCGGGTGTGTGCCTGCTGTCCACTCTCTGGGTGCTAATTGTTGATGGAAATTTTCAAGGCCCTAATCGCCTTTCTTAAGAGTCCTCTATGGTTAAAACAAACTTGGGCTGGACAGCCCTTCAAACAGGCATCTGCCCTATGACAGCCCTCTACACAGAGAACTGCCTTTCTGTAAAGTAGGGTATGTGGCCACCATTATCATCATCATCATCATCATCATCACTGTTAAATTTATTAGCTTCCCTTCACCAGAGGATCCCAGGGCTGGGTTACAAAACTTTAAAATTTGGAATGCAAAACACTTGAAAGACATTACATTCACAAGAATAGGGTCAGTCCTGAAAACACACAGCTCAGGTGCCAAAAGCCAGGGTAATTGGCTAATCCCCTACTCTCTACTCATTTGCCATTTGATTTCAGTAGGACTACTCCAGAGCAGAGCAAATGTTTGAGAGTCCTTTCCCCCCAAAACAGGAAGTGGAGTCTCACCTCAAGATTTAGCTTGTGCCTGCAAAGTTATACAGCTTGAAAATTAGTTTATCTTTAACATTAAATTAAATTAGCTTATCTTTAGCTTTATAAGAATCCCACGTGTCCATTCATGCATTTCCCCCCTTATTCTTTTGAATGCCGAAGAAACACAGATGTTATTCTAGCAGAATTTGTAGAAGGCAGTTGAATAGCATTGTACACGGCTAACTGATTTAAGCGTGGGTGGGCTTTTAAAAAGCAATTTAGTTAAACAAGCGCAGGACTATTCTTAAAGCAATCTGCAACCTGGAATATATTGATTTGCCAGGATTCCAAACGAAGCGTGCAGCCTGATCTTAGGCTTGTTTACTCACTGTGCTCAATAGGGCTTACTTCCAAGTAAGCATGCATAGAATTGCAGCATTGTAAAGCAATTATTAGTTCAGCTTCTGTACCCGCAAGCTGAGTGAGACGTGTTGGATGTTTGCTTTCACAAATGGAGAGCTCTAATTTTGTCAGAGAATTATATTGTGACTATACCATACACCCATAAAAGAAGCGGAGCAGAAAAATGTGTCTACTTTTTGCATGGAAGACATCCTTCACAAGTACAGTCAGAATTCACACACACACACACACACACACGATTCACTGCTGTCTAAAATCATGGCCTTACTTTTAAATAGGAAATGCAATGCTTAATATAACTGCCAATAGCAGACAGTATGATGTTGTGGCACTGCTCACCTCACCTCCAGTCAGTTGCATTGCTGCTGCTTTCTGAGAGGTAAAGGGGAAGGGGCGAAGCAGCAGGGAGGCTGGCATGGTGCAAACACACCAGCAGAGTCAATGGGGAAGGAAGGGCTCATTCCTTCATAGGCAACCTTCCAGGGGCTGCACAATGGTACAAAATTGTGCAGAGCAATGGATGTGACTTTTAGCCTAGGACCCTCGGCCACATTCCAGCCAAGCAAACATCAAAGGATTCTGTACTCCACACACTTCTCCATGTCCCATATAAGGAAAGAAGAGGCATTATCACAGTTCAAGGACACATTCTAGCCTGGGGGGGAAATGCTTTCAAGGAGGGTGCAGAGTAAGACTGTAGAGGAGTTTGACCTCAGGATACATCATGGCCTAGGGGAGGCTTGCAGGTCAGGTAGAGAGGCCTAGAGGGCTGGATTTGGCCCATGAGCTTGAACTTCCTCACCCCTGATTTACCAAGAGGAAATAGCATGAAGAGGATAGCCTTTCCTAGGGATGCTGTTGTTTGATCTGTGCTTGGATATGTTCCCAGTCTCCTTTCCCCCTTGTACGTATCTGCCCAACCCTTATTCTCCTTACTTCAATGCTGCTGAATTTCCTCCTGTAAATTGCCCTTCCTGTGGATAGACAGCCACATAAATCCCTCCCGTAAAGGCTGCTCCTTTGACAACAGGCTTTGACTGTGCTGATCTCTCTGTAGCCCTTCATGCTTGAATTCTTCTGGGTGCATCATTTCACTTCTGAGGCATTGGGTCAGCTTTTGCCATCCTTTCTCATGCATCTTATTCAGCACAGCACAGGCGGTTTATAAGCATTGGGAAGAGGGCAATCAGCTGCAGGAGAGACCACTGGTTTCCTCTAGCATTATTAACATGGAAACGATCAACAACTGTTGCCACGTGTCTGGGGTGCTCCATTTGATTACCACCTCCTCCTGGATTTCTGGGGCTTCACCCCAAATGGTCTGCCAGCATCCATGGCTGCTGACAGCATGGAAGACTGACATGGCTTCCAGAAGGTCAATAAATTATCCCCTAAACCACCTTCATGAAATGACCATCTAGGTGGGAGCAGAACTACCATTGTGTTCCTCCCACCCTCAAACCTGAACAGCATATCTGGAAGGATACCATGTTTGATGCTATCTTTTCTTCTTCTTTTTTTGAATATTTGATTTTACAAATGTAAATTTATTACAATACCAAATACAGAACCATAAAATGAGATTTCTCTGAATCTCGAGACTTCCTCCCATCCCCTTCATGGGTCCTCTTGTCAACATTTCCAACTGCATATTATTTCATAGTCTATGTTTTGTATCTCTCCATATTGTCCATAATATTTGTTACGTTACAAGTGAGGTTAAAATCCTGCTAATGTTTTCATCTGCTTACAGTTGTCTTCTAAATAAATTACATTTCCCCCCCCCATTCTTAAAGCTTTTGTCTTCTTGGTTTCTGAGCTTTCTGGTCAGTTTTGCCATTTTGGCATAGTCTAACGACATGGTTTGCCATTCCTCTTCGGTAGGGACTCTTTCTTCTTTCCATTTCTGGGCTAGTAGCATCCATGCTGCTGTTGTCACATAAAAACCATGTTTGATGCTATCAGTTGCCACTGAGAGTTCCAAGTGATTCAACAGGTCATATTCCCCTGCAAGGGCATCACACAGGGCACCTGAGTTCCCCGCCGCCCCCCCAAGCCAGGCCTAAAACCCAGTTCTGTTTGCGGTGGTACCTCGGGTTACAGACGCTTCAGGTTACAGACTCCGCTAACCCAGAAATAGTACCTCAGCTTAAGAACTTTGCTTCAGGATGAGAACAGAAATTGTGCGGCAGTGGGAGGTCCCATTAACTAAAGTGGTACCTCAGGTTAAGAACAGTTTCAGGTTAAGAACGGACCTCCAGAACAAATTAAGTTCTTAACCTGACAGCAGCAAGCTGTCAGAGATGGAGGTTGCAATCATACAAATAGGTGTTATGAGAGCAAAGGGTTTGGTGGTACAGCGGCTGATTTCACAAAGGCATTGAACTCTGCATACAGAAGCAGCAGTGCTGTGGCTTTCTCCTTTGCAAAAGGCATCTGAGGGCAAGATTTCTCCCAGGGGAACCAGTCCTAGATCAGAATCTCCCTTCTGGTTGGTACCCATCCTAGTCCTCTAGCCTAGCCAAGCAAAACAGCTGGGCGGGGGGAAGTAGACATGGAACACGAAATGGAAAGATGTATTTTTTAACTATGACCTTTAAAGGGGGAATCTGAAACACAGTCTGGTTGAGCATCAAAAATGCCAGGCAGCATTGTGTTATAAATAGTCACTGAATATAGTGAGGTGGATTCCATAGAAGAAGTAAGAGGAATACCTGTATTATAATTGACAACCCTGTTTTTTACCCATGTTTTCTTATCCAATAAGTCTCACTGATATCAATGGGACTTTCCTCCCAGGTAAGTGTGCATATAGGCTGTAGCAGTCAAAGATCACTTCCAGCTCATCATAGAAGTCTACACATTCATGGCAAGGAGGATATTGACTTGTGCTGTTATTTAGCAAATATAGATCTAGGCTGCAATTCTGTACAGACTTACATTGAACTTATTAGTATGACTTACTTTTGATTAGACATGTCGAGGATTATACAGTTGGGTAAGATCCTGCACTTGCAAGGGGTTATATCACCAGGCTTGTTTACCCTTGATGATTTTATCCAGTTATTCTGTGATAGATCTTAGATCCTCCTTTGCCGACCTGGTGCCTCCAACCACCCCCAGATGTTCTGGACTTCATTCCCATCAGCTTCAGCCAGCATGGCTTCACCAGGATGACGAAGGCTGTCTCAGATGGCTTGTATTTCAGTGGGACCATGATGCACTGACACTGTGTGATCACCGAGAGCAAATCTACTACACAGTTTTAAGCTGTATTCCCTCTCCTCAGGGAATTCTGGAGATTATAGTTTTGCAAAAGGGAGTTTCCAACCAGCTTCTCAACACTAAACTCTTATTCTTTGTGTAATTCCACTTTGCCTCTTAGTATTGCTATAATGATTGGCTCCCAAAATTCCTCTGTTGATGCAACACTTTCACTATAACATAAAGGCAAGTTGGACAAGGTGGGAATGTGGTAGGGTTTGTATCTGTTGATGTTACACAGTTTATTTTCTTTCATTAGCTGTCTGCACAATTCTGGCATGAAATAGATTAAGCAATCTGATGAAGGATTACTTCCTCTCTCCCTCCCCCATTTAGTAAATCCCTTAGGAAAAAAGAGATTATGGATTTGTCAGGTGTTGAGAACAGATTGCTTTAAAAAACAATAAATCCCCAAAGTGCTAATATTAAAATGGGCAGATAGGGTGTACTGTATTTGATCTTATTTTTGTACCCAAAATGTACATGTTATTTGGATTCCATCTGCCTCCAGAATGGAGGCCCTTATCATACTCAATTTATGCTAAAGATGCTGATTTAGCAACACTTCAAGGCAGATTCGAGAGCCTCAGAGATGCATCTGTTTAGGTGAACGGACACTATTGATATGCGAGATGTATCAACAACAGTGAATTAATTCTCTCCCTGCACTTGAGTTGTAGATTGGTTGGCTTAGCTGCACGGCTATAGAAATGCAAGACTGTCGCTACACATGGAAAGGGGAAGCATCACGTGCTAGTAGGTGTGAGGACAGAAATTCAATTTGGTTCTCCTTTTAAGGCGAGTCTTCCTGATTTGCATTTCCAAAACAATACACGAAATACAGTCGCCCTTCAAAATTCACACTTCTAATTTTGCAACCCAGCTCCCCAGTCAAGAGATGTGTACAAAAAGTCATACACTAGGATAAACTGCCCAATGCATCTATTGGTGAAAATAATATCTCTTTGCAATAATGTGTATATTTGGAAAAAATGGGAAATGAACATATTTGCTCATCCAGACTGAAAATTTGTATATATAGTTAGTTAGAGCATGGAGCTGATAATGCCAGGGTTGCAGGTTTGATCTCCGTATGGAACAGCTGCATATTCCTGCAATGCAGGAAGTTGGACTAGACGATCCTCAGTGTCACTTAGAACTCTGCAATTCTATGATCCTATGATTGCAATGCTGAATTCAGAGCTACCTAACATGACTAGTCAAAGGCAGCTTCCTAGCCACTCATAGCAGTCTGCTTGGCCACGTCTTCTTGCCTGGTGGTCTGCATTGCACTTGATGGGTCACTGCCTTCAGATATTTGAGGGTTTGTTGTATGCATGAATGGAGTAAAGTTCTGTGGGCTGGAAATGCAAATTACAAGAAACGGGATTTTGGCTAAATATTAGCAAAAACCCTCCAATAGTACAAGCTGTTTGAGAGTCGAGCAGACTGCCTTGTATAGTGATGAACTCTCCTTCATTAGATACATTAAGCAGAGGCTGGGTGATCCTCTGTCAGGGATGCTCAGCAGCAGATTGCCTGCACTGCTGAGAGTTGGACTGGATGTCCTTTGAGGTCCCTTACAACTTGTATGATTCCGCAGACCGCAGGCAAGCTCTTGGATGAAATAGCAGAAAGGATGGCAAGAAACATTTGAGCTGCCCTGCAGTATCATTCTTTGCACATTTACAGTCACCTGCCTCCCTTCCCTCCCTTGCCCCATCACAGATGTAACAGGGTTCAATCCTGTGTAGAAGTCACAACTTCTAACCTTGCAGCTGTGCTCTCTAATCACAGAAGTTTGGGGACAATCTATAGTCTGGGTGGGGGGATGGGGGTGGCGTTGTGGTCTAAACCACAGAGCCTAGGGCTTGCCAATCAGAAGGTCGGCGGTTCGAATCCCCACGCCGGGGTGAGTTCCCGTTGTTCAGTCCCAGCTCCTGCCAACCTAGCAGTTCGAAAGCACGTCAAAGTGCAAGTAGATAAATAGGTACCACTCTGGCAGGAAGGTAAACAGCGTTTCCATGTGCTGCTCTGGTTTGCCAGAAGCGGCTTAGTCATGCTGGCCACATGACCCAGAAGCTGTACACCGGCTCCATCGGCCAATAAAGCAAGATGAGCGCCACAACCCCAGAGTCGTCCACGACTGGACCTAATGGTCAGGGGTCCCTTTACCTTTACCTTTACCTATAGTCCAGGGGTAGCCTGTCAGTCTCAGCCAGCATTGCCAGTGGGTAGCTGTCCCAGTGGCCCTGATATGGAAATATATCTCAGCCTCTCTGTGCAGGAAAGAGAATAGCACATCCCTGCAGGAAGAAAATAAACATCAGCCTGCCTTGCATGCTGGCTCACATAAGGACTATCAGGGAAATATGTGTGAAGTGATTTGAACACATGCCATAGGGAAGCTACACACAACACCAGTGCAAGTAGGTAAATAGGTACCACTGCAGCAGGAAGGTAAATGGCATTTCCGTGCGCTCTAGAAACGTCACGGTGTTCCGTTGCACCTGAAGTGCTTAAGTCATGCTGGCCGCATGACCTGGAAAACTGTCTGTGGACAAACGTTGGCTCCCTCGGCCTGAAAGCAAGATGAGCGCTGCAACCCCATAGTCGCCTTTGACTGGACTTAACCATCCAGGGGTCATTTACCTTTTACCTTTACACGGAACTAGTTTGCATCTTCTGGTGTTGAGCATCTCTTTTTCGTTTATGTCCAAACAGTATCAGACTAAGGATCAGGGTCACTGATTAAAGCTGACATAAGGGTGAGAAGCCCCAGACTCATTTTATATAGTTAGATGTCTAATGAATGAACGCATGCCTACGACAAACATGAAAAGGCACCCATCCATGTATTGCCAACAAATCTGGAAGAATGTTTGATTAGCGTAATTGTATACTTTGTTTAGTACATCTGTCTTTATACTCATAATTTATGCTTTGATGCACGAGTGCTAATTCCCAGGATATGTGGTGGAACAAACAATTGTTAAAAGAGGCTTTCTGAAGAGCCTAGATGTTGTGACATATTTCTGAGACATGTGCTTAATTTGGACCCGTTTAGGTTTGTATGAGCATTATTGTTATTCAAGTCTAATCAAAGATGGAGGGGAAATTGGAGAGGGGGAGTGGACATAAAATGAAAATTTATGAACATAAGAATCGCCCATGCAGTCCAGCATCGTATTCTCACAGTGCACAACCAGATTCCCATGGGAAGCCCACAAGAAGATGCCTGGAAAGAGCGTTGCAAAAGGTAACTGTGAATAAGCCCTTAGTTACAAAAACTTGTTTGAGATTTTTGAGATTTAAGAAAAACCACCAGCAACCTTTTGCCATAGCTTATAATGAAAAGTAACAACCATGCTTTCGTTTAATGAGGGTCATCTACCTTAGAGACTAATCTCAGCTACTTCTGGTTACCAAATCCTGTCCACGCAGTCCAACAACAAAAACATGGTTTTGCTACTTCAGTTAAGAGTGCCGAATAAATTCTGCTGGGGAGGAATGAAGGAAGAGAGAGGCCCTTTCATTTTGAAGGGAGGACAACTCAGTCACGCCCTCTGTCCTTTGAATCCAATCTACAAGCATGCAGCTGCCTAGTCAAGGCTGCTGAAAATTGGAAGTCCCCAAAATTGCTTCTGGGAGATAAGTTGATCACCATGCATTTGCCAGTTTTATAAATGTATGGGTTGAAAACGTCAAACTGAGGGCCACCTCACAATTCATGGCAACAACGAGGATCCATGCTGTTCAACTGGGTCATGTTGGTAACTACAACGTGTCTCGAGTGGGAAAATGCCTATTTGAATCCCTTTGTAACTGTAAGGCTCCTGGTGTACGTCTCCTTTGATGGCAGCCATTGGTCAGTCGCAGCAGGCTCTTCTTCTTTTGTCCTTAATATCTGTAGGGCCACAGGTTCCTCATCCCTCCTCTGAGGGAAGCAGTCTTCAAAATTCCCCAGGCGCCAGGCACATTTTGCTACTGGCACAGGTCCAGGTTGATGGCTGACATCTCCATCAGGCCAGCTGACTCATGTGCAGCAAGACACACGTTTGTGCTTCTGCGCTGCTGCACAAATCATGGACCCCTTGCTGGACATCAGAGCCCTCCATCAAGGAAAGTAAGCGCAGGGCTGAGTACAGAAATATTTGACTGTGCTGTGGCCTTTCCAAAGGCCACCCAAATGGAACTCACAGACCACAGTTTAGAAACCTCTGGCTTAGTCCATAGTTAATTTCCACTGTATGTTTCTCCTTCTTGAGTACTGGGACAAGTGAATTGCTGTAAGAGCAAGCTACAGTCGGGCAATGTAGTTTTAAAGCATAGGATTGTAGAATTAATAATAATAATAATAAATTTTATTTATACCATGCCCTCCCCAGCCGAGACCGGGCTCAGGGCGGCTAACACCAGGTGTAAAAACAATTGATTAAAATACAACTTAAAAACAAGATTTAAATACAACATTAAAATGCAGCCTCATTTCAGTAGAATCTCAAATCAAAAACTTTTTGGGGATTAAAATGTCAAATCTTCACCAAGGCCAACTATCCAGACTGGTCCTATGTGTGCCAGAAAAAAAGCCAGGGAAGTCCCCAAATAGGAGTTCTATCACAGAAGGATAAAGAAAAAAGGAAAGAGGGGGAGGGGATCAAGTAGATTCCAAGCCAAAGGCCAGGCGGAACAACTTATAGCATTGGAAGGGACCCCAAGGGCCATCTATGGTGAATAGATGTTCTGTTGTGATGACTGTAACCTAGGCTAAAGTGCCATTTGGTGTCCAGCTTATATATCTGGGTTTCTAACACTGCAGTGGAGGGAGGGAGATGCCAGGTACAGTTCACTAGTGGCGTTTCAGATGAGCTGCAGAGCAGCAGCTGTTGGATGGGTCTTTCGCTTGCCTCCATCCTTCTTCCTCCCACAGCTCAAGGTCTTTCCACTAGAGCTCAGCGTCCAAGAGCAGAAGGGAAGGAGCCATAGGTGAGCTGCTCGCTTACCTGGGGGTCATTTGCCCAATTACATACCGCCGTAATAGAGAAAACATGTCATAAAACGAAAGAGGACGCAGATTTGAATAAAACGTGCATATTCCATTTTTAAAAATATATAGCTGCAAATTTAGAAACAATTGCTATCATTTAAATAGCAAGACAGTGATCTCATCCTAATGTTGAAGGCTGAGAATGCGTCACCTGTGCAAGCACCTGTTTCCTTGACCAGGTGTTTGCTATTGATGGCCAACTTCAAGAACCTTCCTGCTTTCCCTTCTTATCATTCTTTATCTTTACATTAGACTTGGGCTGCACTTAGTGCTACACGTTGGATTGTAGAAACAGTAGACTCACAGCAAAAGATCGAAGTAGAAGAGCTTTCTTTTCTTAGATGGGAATACAAAATAACTCATCTCATATGTTAGGTGCTGTGAATATGTATCTGCATCTTCCAAAATGGCCCTCAGGTGGAACAGATCAAAACAGAGAGATGGTCTGGAAAATGTCAGATTCCTAAACACTAATACGATTTTCAAAATCCAGGACACCATCTAAGTCTGATCCCTCACAGCCAAGTATAAGCAAACATGTGTGTTTAAATATGCACTTAGGAAGAACACATGTTTGAAAGGGCCAGGACAAATGTACTTGAAAGAGATTGATGCCCGGTATTTAACCCCTACCTTTTGTTACCTTGTATGCCAAACAGCAAAAACAGAACATCATAATTCATCACAAAGACCTTATTTGGGTGGTGGCCATGGATGGCTTGATTCAATACCTGGAGGCCCTTTCATCTCAAATGATAATCTCGGTCATTAACTGGCTACATCACGACACAATTCTTCTGCAGATGAAGAATCACATGGTCATAAAAGTTCTGTAATATAAACAAGGGGGACCAGCTCCGAATCCTATTTGGACAGATTTATCACTTGATTATGGAGCAGAAGACCTTGTCTGGGCTCTGTGCCACAATAGATTAATATTCAACTCACACTGTTTTCCCTCTGGATAATGTAACTCTCTCATGCATCTGTAGTTTCTCCCTCTCTCCCCACCTTTTTTTGGTACTGTAAGGCTGAAGGCTGATTCTCTATGCAGACAAACACATTTTGCTCCAAAGTCCACAGTTGCATTTCCCCTTAGAAAGAAATAATCATTTCACCAATATGCCATTTATTGACTTTTTCAACAGTGGCTTCTGTTCTCCATGCAGTCTATAGCGTTTTAGTACTGTCTCCCAACTTTGGTTTTTTCCATGTCATTCCTTCCCTGCCCCAACTTCTATGGGCTAAAGCGATTGGCGGTTTGCTCCTCTTTCATCACAGTTGTGCAAATACTGAGTTGTATCCAATGCAGTGCTAAGTTGAAGTCACTTAGGGCCATACTTGCTCTACTGGTGAAATGTTTTGCACCAGCAGAATATTGTTGCACAAGCAGCTTGCTGGTAAAACATTTTGCAATCCGTTGTGTTTGATTCCTCTGTTGTGCAACATAGAAACTGACTCAACTTTTAGTGCAACACCCCTTGCTCTAGCAGGCAGAGGACACTGGCTACAGTCCACTGACTTGAGTCATAGAATCATAGAATTGTAGAGTTGGAAGGGACACCACGGGTCATCTAGTCCAACCCCCTGCAATGCAAGGAAACTCAGCTATAGCATCCATGACTGCTTACAAAACCTCCAAGGAAGGAGAGTCCACAACCTTAGCTGAAGCTGCATTCATTCCTTATTGCATTTATATCCCACTTTTTTCTCCAAGGAACTCAAGGCGATGTGTGTGGTTCTCCTCCTCACTTAATCTCCACAACAACACTGTGAGGTAGGTTAGGCTGAGAGGCAGTGACTGGCCCAAGGCCACCAGTGAGCATCATGGCTGAGTGGGGATTTCAACCGTGATCTCCCAGGTCCTAGTCTGACAATCTAACCACTACATCACACTGCATTATGAGGAAATGGCCCCTGTGCATCTAGGTTAAGTGTGGCTTTTTAGTTAAGGGCTATATGATTTAGAACAAAAAAAAAAAATGTAAGCAGGTTGGGGGTGCTGACATGGGCTCCCTTGGGAGGAAAGGGGGGGGGTATAAATTCCACAAAACAGATGGCGGAGCTGTATAAAATTATAGATTATGTGGAGAAAGTGGCCAACACGCTCTCTCTCAGCACCGAGGTTGGGAACATCCAATGAAGTGGAATAGTGGAAGATTCAGGACAGAAGATCCAGCAGGGCTTGCTTTACGTTTCTGCCTTTGGGGGGTGGGGCTGGAGGCCTAGAACAGGCATAGGCAAACTCAGCCCTCCAGAAGTTTTGGGACTACAACTCCCACCATCCCTGACCTGTTAGCTAGGGTTGATGGGAGCTGTAGTCCCAAAACACCTGGAGGGCCATGTTTGCCTATGCCTGGCCTAGAATAACAGGAAATCAACTGTGTGGTCCCATATCTGTCTACTTAGGAGTAAACCTTGTTGAGAGCTAGGTTGTACTGATTCCTAGCTCAGTGGTTATAGGACTGCGGTCTCAGCCTGGGCTAAGCAACGTGTCAAACATCCTGCACAGCCACCGAAAATGTGCTTTTAGCTGAGCCCAATGATCTCTGGGAGCCTTGTGTGTGTGTTGCATGCACATTTCTGAAGACTGGGAGGCTTGTCTACAGCAGAGGTGTAGCTGCAGGTTACTGGAAGTGAGTAATGCACACTGCATTAAAAATGACCCACTTGATCTAATTATAGAACTGGCATCTGTGTTATAATTGATGTTTTCAAGCTAAGGCGGAACCGCTGGGCTGTGAGAATGGGAGAGGAAGGGGGACAAGGACCAAAATACGTTTACATATTTTGTGGCTTACATTAGCAGTCAGCTGGAAGGGCCAAGGTCGCAGATAACACAGGGATATTTCAAGGAAGACTCTGATTACCAGATGCCCTCCTAATGTTGTACATCTGCCCTCTTGTCAGTCTTTCTTTTGGCAACCTGCATGCTTTGGTACATTATTCATTTCGTTCTTTTGGTGTGCTATCCTTTTCCTTCTTGATTTTCAGCTTTCAGGAACATGAAAGTCAAACGCGAGGGAAGGAGTACTAAAAAAAATCTCTCTCTTTTTAAAGAAACGCACATTCGTCTGAGCACACTTTAAAAGTTTAATAGTGTTCAATTTTTTCTCAACCCCCCTTTAAAAAGAAGAAGAAGAAGAAGAAGAAGAAGAAGAAGAAGAAGAAGAAGAAGAAAGAACTGTAGCAGTTATAGGGAAGCTTTTTGCAGTCAGATGCCAGGGGCAAAAGTGTGGAATTTTACCTTTTTACTGTAGGCTAGTTTCTAGACTGGTTGGACAGTGTTCTCGAAGCTACCAGCATGAGTTTGACCAAACTGCAGGAGGCAGTGGAAGAGAGGAGTGCCTGGCGTGCTCTGGTCCATGGGGTCATGAAGAGTCAGACACGACTAAATGACTAAACAACAAGTTTCTAGACACACGGAATCCCTATTATTCATCCAGGCAAGCAAGAAGCATTATCAGAGTTCAGGGATGCATTTGTGCCTGGCAAAAACAGTTGGGGAGGATGCTGGTAAGGCTGGTAGGGCTGGGAAGGGGGTGTGGCTTGGAAGGGGGTGGCCTGGGGAGAGTCCTGAGGGCCAAATAGAAGGGCCATCTTTGGTCCCAGGGCTGAGGTTCCACATCCCTGAACTATAGCCTAGTTATTACAGTGTTTCTCAAACTTGGGTCCCCAGCTGTTGTTTACGAGACCTTAGTGAGAGGCTGCCAGCCAAGGTAGACATTGCACATATGCGCTTCTAAAAATGTAATCCCAAGCGATTTAACATCCCAATCCCAGGACTTGCTGTGGCAGCAGCTAAGTAATTAGGTTGGGTCATGCTAACCTCTACACTGCAGTGTCATGGGGCCTGGTGCTATGCTGTTATTGGCTGTTATGGGCTGTTATGGGCTAAAAACTCAGGACCTTATTCAAGAGGCTGCTTCTGGGCTTGTCCTGTCACTCTGCACCAGGTGGGGAAGGAGTTCTTGCCACTAGGGAGAAGGGGCATGGCATGGGGAATGGGACAAATTACATACATTTAACTTACACTGAAAGGCAAAACTTACCTAATTTGTACTTCCTGAAACACTATGAGAGCCATAACTCAAACCATCCTTTGAAACGCACACTTTGAAACTCATCCTTCAAAACTCACACTTTTCCAAATTTTGTAATGTTGGCCTACAACTCTCATCATCCCTGATTACTGGTCCTGCTAGTTAAGGATGATGGGCATTGTAGTCTAACAACAGTTGGGGACCCGAGTTTGAGAAACGCTGGCCCTATTAGTACACCTCACACCACATCCATGTATGATCTCAGGCTCACGACTCAGTACCTCCATTTAGCAGATCTCAAAAAGCAGGGCTGGGAAAGATCTCTTTACGAGAACCTAGCGAGAGGCCGCCAGCCAAGGTAGACATTGCAGAGGTACATGGTCCAAAGCACTGACCCTTTCATATCTTTGTGAATGTAAATAGTCTTCTCCAACCAGGTGCTCTCTAGATTATGTTGGACTACAACTCCCATCAATCTCAGCCAGCATTTGGAGGGCACCGGCTGGGGTGGACTGGTCTATGGGATATGTGGATATATATGGAAAGTGATGGGGACATTGCACCAGTTGTTTGATGCAACATTGCCTAACCTGCCCCCAAACAAATCAGAATGAATACTAAAAAAATAGCTGCTGTTGTCTAACCTTCCACAAACTATGCAGATGAATCAGAACGAACCTTCAGTAAACAGACCATCTGGACGTGACCTGAGTCAAATTATTGTTGCAGCTAACTCAGTATTGTTGGCACTGACTGACAGAAGGTCTCCGGGGTTTCAGACAGGGAACATTCTCATCCCTACCTGGAGATGCTGGGGACTGACCCTGGGACCTTCTGTAGCCATCCTGTCTCCCTGTTCCTGCAGGAGCAGGTTGCAAAAATCTGCAAAACCTCATAAAATGGCTTCAGAATTAAATATACAAGTTGATTGGAAAACAAACACAGCTGCATAAATGTTGATTCATGTGAGATACTGTTGGCACGGAATTCAAGTTTTTCTCTCTTCCAGTATAGACACTTTCTTTTCTTTTCCTAATGAGATTGGCTGCAGGCTGAGACTGGAGAACAATAACAGGAGGACCCACAGAAATAACCATCACAGAGACAGTATGACACCATCCCTGGTCTTAAACATTCCTGAAATAGTTATGCATGCTGGCAGCCTGACATTATTTATATGCTCTAAGCTGGGTAATAAGGCTTTTAAAATATAGAGCAGATAAACTGATTTGCTCTAAGCATGCCTGTCTCTTCTATTGTATTATATTTTGCACATATGTGCTTCTAAAAATGTAATCCCAAGCGATTTAACATCCCAATCCCAGGACTTGCTGTGGCAGCAGCTAAGTAATTAGGTTGGGTCATGCTAACCTCTACACTGCAGTGTCATGGGGCCTGGTGCTATGCTGTTATTGGCTGTTATGGGCCAAAACCTCAGGACCTTATTCAAGAGGCTGCTTCGGAGGTTGTCCTGTCACTCTACAGCAGGTGGGGAAGGAGTTCTTGCCAGTAGGGAGAAGGGGCATGGCATGGGGAATGAGACAAATTACATTTAGCTTACGTTTAAAGGCAAAACGTACCTAATTTGTACTTTTTGAAACACTATGCGAGCCATAACTCAAACCATCCTTTTGAAACTCATCCTTCGAAACTCACACTTTTCCAAATTTTGTAATGCAAATAACATACGGAAATGCATTGTATGAGGAAAGCTGCTTTGCATAAATGAGGAGAAATTTAGAACTGAAATTTGCAGAAATGAGGAGAAATTTGCACTGAAATGCCACAACCATAAGAAAATCATAAAGTGGTATCGTAGTGCTTTAAATGTATAGTGAAGATGTGGGCCTGTTTAAAAGTTTGAGGACTATTTACATGACTACACTGGGTTCATCTACTATCCACATTACTATTATGGCGGTTCTTTGCCATTGCCCAGTTTTTGTTAAAGATCAGCACTAATTATTTCACAATTTCTCATGGTTTATTCCTGATGACTCCATTTACTAGCAGGCTGAGAGCATGTTTATCTGCACTTCTCCCTCTCCCTGCCTCATATTCTTAAAATCTCGTTGGCTTCATCTGCACCTCCTGTCAAAAATATAAAAATTGTTCTTTTTGTTTCTCTGCTGGCAGACTTCTTTCTTTCTTTCTTTCTTTCTTTCTTTCTTTCTTTCTTTCTTTCTTCCAAGGGGGCATTTCTTTGTTGAAAGGCAGGTGCATAAATTATGGCAAAATTGAAGTCAGGGAGAGGAAAACTCTTCAGTCTGAAGCCTGCTGACGGATTGTGGAGACTGGAAAGAATGAGTCATAAGATGGTTTCTTCATTTAGACTTGGCTAATACAGCACCAGGCAGCTCTTGGAAAAGTACTCTGGAGGGAAATGATTGCACTTTTTCCCTGTCTCTCCATCTCTCTCTTTCCCGTTTTGTATGAAACGCCGCATTTCGACACTTGTAACTCTTGTCAGAGTTTCAGTAAGGTTAAAGGGTGACATTTCCCAACCATTTTTACTCTCAGATTAGCGGTTCCTCTTAGATATTTTC
The DNA here is from genome assembly GCF_965113315.1 of Podarcis vaucheri. Taxonomy (NCBI): domain Eukaryota; kingdom Metazoa; phylum Chordata; class Lepidosauria; order Squamata; family Lacertidae; genus Podarcis; species Podarcis vaucheri. Next base: position 87,204,002 of record NC_138764.1, on the reverse strand, counting down.
ACCCGCATAAAGTGGCACAGTTCCACCAAAATCAGCATGGAACCATAGCCCTTGAAGTGACAGTGGTGGGAACAGAGAATTCTCAGAGACCAGGGCTTAACTGCCTACAGAGTTTGCCATCTTTTCTTCGCTTACCAAGTAGCCCAGCTGAGAAGGAAGGATTGCACATCACAGATTCTTGATTTCTTCCTGAAGAATGACCAGGAGGTCAGGATTGCCACTGAAAGCCTTCCCTGCTCTGCCCCCCCAGCTCACCACTGCACCAAACTGATAGTGCTATATTTATATTGCTGCTTCCATTGGATTAATGGCCCATAACATTGGACACAAGGTCTAGCAAGGAGCTCTGCTGCGATCTGGCACCTCAGTTCCTGCAAAACTTTTCTTCTTGCCCTAAAACCCACTGGAATGGTTTTGAAGCAAAGACACACTGAACATTGAAGCTGAAGTTGCCAAGGACTCTTCACTTGCTGTGAACATCCCATTTGCAGTTTGCATAAGAGATACTCATACAGAGGATCAAAAAGTAGGTCTATCAAAGGGACACAGACTTAATTGAAACTTCGTGGGCACTTCTGCTTTGAAATTGAACGTGGCCTTGTGTGGGGCTGCCCCTTTCATTATGCTGCTGCCCCATGAACAGCCACATTCATTTGGAAGCCAGAAATGCCACTACTGAACTGAGCCCATGACCCTGTGCAAAACTGGATCCAGCCAATCAGGGCTCCACACAGCTAGTTGTTGCTACCAGCTTCTTTACAGCTTAATGCTAGAAAGAAAAGGGCACATCTGAATTTAATGTGGTGCAAACACTTGCAACAAGGCCCACAGCAGCGTGAAGGTTAGTTCTTTCCTCCAGGAAAGAGTTCTGATCAGAAGCCAGCTGCAAAGTGGTAATTGGGGTCCCAAGTGGTATAGAGTTGTTGCCAGCAGTGGTGTAGTTCTAATGGGCAGCTATAACCAGTGCATTTTAGATCTGAAATTGTGTTGCTTCTTCAGCTAAAAAAGCTTGGGCACAAACCAACACTGAGCCCTGTCCGTTCTCACTGATTTCAACAGGAGGAAGCTAGGCATACACATAACTCATCCGCTGAAGATCGTTGGGATTAAAATTTGCTTCATTTTTGCTAGAACTTGTTCCTACCATTTTGATGGTGTGTGTACATATTTGTACATTTGAGCAAGAGGAATGTTCCCAAGTAAGCAGATGATATAGAGAAACTATGTAAATGGACAAACCCATTCATTCATTAGGAAGAAGCAAGTGCTTTCCATTTTTTATTTTTAATGGCAAAGGTTGCAAATTTGGTGGGTTGACACACAGGTTCCAAACTTGGACTGTATGAATATCCACCTTTTACATTTTTGTTTGTTGCCATTACTTTCCCAGCTCCTGCATTCTTCTTTGTTGCCCTCACCACCCACCCGCCACCGGCTGGTTCTTCCTCCTCTTGGATTAGTCACATAGGTAATCCTGCCCAATGAAGGATCATGTAGTGAATGGGAAGGTGTCATGTCCCTCTGTACCCAGTTGGATTTGGATGTTTAGCAGGATCATTGAGGGCAAGTGAGGGCAAGTGAGAATGAGGCCAAGTAAGGGCAACAATGACAAACTCCCTCCCCAATGAGATAAAAATCTTTGAAAAAAAGCACTGGTATTTTTTTCAGCATTGTTGAAAGTGTCTGCAGAAAACAGTGAGTTAATCCTATTAATTACTAAACAGCATGTTTTCACAACTCCCTTGAGCCGACTGCTCCTTCAATTTATATATATATACACCATTTCTCCTAAAGAAGGACAATTTGTGGCTCAAAACGCAATTTGTGGCTTTGTTTATTATCGAACAACGTCCGTGCTTCTTCAGATTGTTCTTTTGTTGTATGCACAAGTGCACAGAAACAACGAGAAAGAGCAAAGAGGAGAGGGAAGAAAAGGAGGAGGGTGGAAACAGGACAGATTCATAATGGTATCTGCTTAGGACACACAATCAGTTTAAGTATTCACTTCTCAATCAGCTAGGGAATTACCCAGAGTGGCTGGTGTTCCACTTTGGGTTACTGAAATACCCCTGAAGCCCAACAACAGTGTAGTAGAATCAATTCCAGACCGATGCTTTATTTAGTTTTCCACCTCATTGAATTTGTAGCTGTAATTGGTCTGGTGAGGATGGCAATAGTAGGTCCTTATAGAGGAAATGCTGTCTGGATTGTGCATCCACTTATAAGTAAGTTCTGAACTGAAATTAAAGTCTGCCTCTTTTAAGCATTCACTTGCTTTTGTTTTCAGCAGATTAACTTTGGGCAGGGTGACCAAGAATTTTATCTACGTTTAAGTCCACCACTTAGAGAGCTCTGTGATCAAGCGGTTTATAAATACTCCAAATGCATAAGTAAATTTGTTTTGCTCTGTTTTACAGAGCACAGTTCTCAGCTGGAAGGGATGTCAGAGGACAACCCTCCCTTTGGAGGAGTCCTCTGTTGGAAGGGCTTGTCCAGTCCAAGTGTGGTTTTAAAGATAAAAGAAGCTGAAGAAGGGAGGGCAAGGAGGACCATGGAAGTTACTTGCCCGTCAACAGTTGGCACCACTCACTGGCTTGGGATTCGGTGAATCTTGGGATTCCCTGCTGAGCTGGACCAGGGCCCTCAGCACAACTCAGGGCTTTGCACTCTCAGCCAGGTAGACCATAAGCCTCCATAACTTACACCAGCACAAGTCCCCAGAAGGGGACATGGTGGGAGCAGTAGGGAATAAGGAGAGACTTGCTTCTATTCTGAACCCCTTTCAGCTGGATCATGTGACTTGGGCCAAATGCTCAAAACTCAACTTGCCTGGCTCACCCAGTGGTAGCGCCTCCCAGAGGCTCCTGGGTGCGGAAAAGGGTTAACTTGGGCGAGCACAAGTTATGTCTTCCTAAGGTACATCAACTTCCTATAGTTGGTATTGCTCTGCTAGTGAGTTGGATTTATTTTTGACAAATGTTTTAATAGTTTCCCAGTGCCTCTTTTAACTAAACATATTCTAAAAGCACCTAGAATATGTAAAACACTCACCTGGCAGTTGAGAAATGGTGCAGAGCTGCAGATAAAGAGTTGAATATGGGCAGGGAGCTCTGGTTTCAAATACTGGTTCAGCCAAGATGCTTATTGGTTGACCTTGTGCCCTGGACATTATGTCTCAAGTTAACATGTCTTACACGCTTGTTATTGGCGTAAAATACCAGAATCCCATGTGCATTATATTTATTGCAAAGGTGCATTTTATCACCTTTTAAAAAGCAAGGTATCGTTTAGAAAGCAAGATATAATGCTCCAGTAACATTGGACAAATAGGAGTTGCATCTCTGGGGAAAACCCTGCAGTGACAGTTCCAACGAAAATTGCAGTTAATTGGGAGAGGGAAGTGCTTTCTCAAAATGAGAAGCCCTTTTTAAAAAAAATGTACAGGGAGATTCCAGGAGTTCTATGGTGCAAATAATACTATGCTCATTCTCTGTTTTTCCCCATCTCTGTGGCAGCGACCTGATTGTCCCAGTTTTCAAAGTTTGGCTTGTAGAGGTCTTTTAGTCAGACCTGGAGAGTCAAAACTAAATAGAAGAAACATTGCGTTATTGGAAGTCCACAGCAGTGATGTTGAAATGACACAAATACTTGTGAGGTGAAATAAGAGGTAGAGAAAGACAAAGCAATGTCACTGGAAATCTAAGCTGATGACCCAAACAAGGTGAATGCAGATGGAGACACATTCTCAAGGGATGAAGCAAAGGCTTATGATCGCTAATGGAATGTAAGGAGAATGCCTTTCTTTCTTTCTTTCTTTCTTATAAAAAAAACAATTAAATAGACAGATTTTTAAGCCTTTGGGCTTCCCCTGCGTATCTGTTTGGCCACTGTGAGAAGATGATGTTGGAATAGATGGACCATTGGCCTGGTCTAACAGAGCTCTTTGCATGTTCTTCTGTCCCAAAGCAAAATTCTTGTTTTGTTACCAATAGGTCAGTCCCTGTTTGTTTGTTTGTTTGTTTGTTTGTTTGTTTGTTTGTTTGGTTGGTTGGTTGTCTTTGTGTGTGTGTGTGTGTGTGTGTGTGTGTGTGTCTGTGCATGTGTGCAACAAAGTCAAAATGAATTAGTAGAATTAAGTAAGCATTCAAGGGAAGGACTGTAATGTTTGAGCATCGCATGCAAGAAGTACCAGGCTCAGTTCCAAGTCTCTCCAGGTAGGGCCAGGTAAATCTGCTGTCTGAGATCCTGAAAAGCCGTTTCCCGTCAGAGAGCATAGTCTGTTCCAGATTAGATGAACCGGTGATCTGACTTGGTACAAGACAGTTTCCTGCGCTGTTCAGTTCATATAATTCCGGCCGTGACAATTGCCATTGTGGTGAAAATATTGGGGGAGGAAGTGTGAAGACCTGGGGTAGCATAAGCAGCAGCAAAATTACCATTTCTGATTTATGACTGTGCTACTTAATAATACACGCGTGCAGATAAAATTACAATGAGCTGCATCTCCTCAACATAAAGCAGAGAATGCACAGAGCAGGCAGACGCTCCATTGAAATCAGTGGGTCTTAATTATACCTTTGCAGTGCCATCTACTGCAGGTCTAGGCAGAAATGAATTCCATTGTGTTCATGGTTGGTCAAGTGTAGGGAGCCTTTGGTCCTCCAGTTCTTGCTGAACTACTACAACTCCCATCATCCCTGAACATTGACCATGCTTGCTGAGGCTGATGGGAGTTTTAGTTCAGCAATCTCTGGCGCTCCAAAGATTCCCCACATCTGATGGTAGGTGTTCATAGGTTTGCAGCTTTAATGAAAATATTCATTTCTCCCCAGAACTTGCCCCCCAACATTAACATGAGTTTGGTGCCTCCCGATGGAAAATACCCTGGGGTGCTCCTGAAGCCCCCACTGTCTGAGCATCCTCCGGTATGCGCAGTTCTGGAAAAGGCATTTCCCTTCTTCTCCAGTGTGCTCAGCAACATATACCAAATGGTATATGCACACTAATCTTCTAGCATTACACAGCAAGAAACATGAGACTTCGTAGAGCTAATCTACGTATTTATTTACACACTATGTACAGGCAAAGAGTTATGGCGTCCTCTCTCATCAGCTCCGAGAGAGAACATAATGAAGTAAAAGCAAAAGTACAGTCCAACAGTGCCCACAATGGAAGAGAGATAAGGCTATCTTCCGTTCCCACGGTCTCCCAAACAGGCATGTGAATTACACCAATCACATCTGCAGCATCAGAGGCATGAAATGCTAACAGTAGGCAGAGTGCCATTGATGTGCTGTCTCCCAACTTCAGCTACAAATCCACAGACAGACTATGGACCACCAGAATGAAGCTTGTGGGCTACTGGTTGGACCACAGTTTGGAAAACCCTGCCCTCAATTGCCCTTCAGCAATCAACCCCTGGACAGCAGGCTTAGTAGTTGTCCAGAGCTTTCCCATCTATTGCAAAACATGATTTGTTTCTATTTAAATTCTAGCAATTACCTCTGAATTGGCATGCATTTTAAATATAGCCTCTTTTGCCTTCTGGTTTGGCAATGTGTACATGGCCCCCAATCCCTCTGGTTGTATGGTTTTCAACAATCCATGAATAGGCCTGGTTCACAATCCTGCAGATCTTGGAGAAGAATGCAATGATTAATATTTCTGTTGCTTAAGGGACAACCTCTGGCAGGAAGATGGTAGGAAGAGATGCAACACTTCATTATAAGCCCACAGCTGTGGAGTCAGAAGCACCGCACTCCTGCTATTGTAGGAGCCCAGTACCCACAGTGATCCATGCTAATGTGCTGCACATCAAGATCAGTGAAAGCCACAGATCCCTGTTTTGCATTCGTATTGTTGTGAATTTTCCTGACATCAAAGCTGCCTTCTTCTGTACTGTCATCATTACCATTTCAAAGTTTTAATATCTCTCCTTTCTCTACAAGCTGCATTATTCAGTTAACCCTCCTAAGGCTTTTTCTGGAGGAGAAAAGTCCAGTGTTATTTACACCCCCTACTTTACATTTTTCACATGGAGTTTTCTTACAAGTAGCGAGGGTAGAGAAATTTGACTTGGTACACATTTAAAGCCAAATCCATCAACTCTCCACTTTCCAAAATGTATACGAGAACCAAAATACAGCTATACTTTAAAATTCACACTTACACAAATTTTGCAATGCAGCTTCCCAACTAAGTAATGCATACAAAAATGCATATATTTGGGGAAAATGTGCAGGAAAATGAAGATATTAGTGAAGATAACATACAAAAATTCATTCTATTAGAGGAAATTGCTTGCAGACATGTGTAGCTTGGTCAACACTGCCTATAAAATGTGTTCATTGGGAGAAATCCCCACTAAAATGCTGATTGTCATGAGGATTTAAAGACACATACACAAATTGCTACAAAATGTAAGATATTATAGCCATCTTCAAATATCTTAAGGGCTGTCACATGGAAGAGTTCAGTTACAGATAGGTAGCCGTGTTGGTCTGCCATAGTCAAAATAAAAAAATTCCTTCCAGTAGCACCTTAAAGACCAACTAAGTTAGTAACTTAGTTGGTCTTTAAGGTGCTACTGGAAGGAATTTTTTTATTTTGACTATGGAAGAGTTCGATAAAGCACATTGACAAGGAGAGAGGTCCTCTCTGAGCTTCATTTAGACGAGCAGTGGTGTGTGATTAGATGCAAAGGGGGACATGGCTCCTAGACTTTTAGGATATCTATAAAAGAAGGAATGACAGAAGTATGCAGCATTTTAAAAACTCTGCAAGCCTACCTGCAGTTCCCCAAATCCCCTCCTTTGTTTCTGGTTTCCCTAGCAGGGGATTTAAATTTGGGCTTTCCCTGTTCAAAGCCAGCACCGTTATAGCAGCATTCAGGCTTGTAAAGCTCTACTTCCTTGATAAACAGGAACTGCACATGTTGTCATGGTGATCAGGCAAGCTCCTTGAACTCAGCAAAAATTCAAAGGCTAATGGAAAACATCTACACAACCAGAACTGCATGCAGTGCACTTATGCACAAGCAAAAACAACCTCGCTTCTTCATATTTTGTTTGAATATTTTATTCCTTAAAACCCTTGACAAAGAAGCGATGTCTGCAATTCAGTGGTTGCCTTCTTTTTCTTTGTTTTTGTCAGGTACAAATGCAAGCTTTTTCCTCCTCACTGGAGGGATCGAACAGATTCCCAGTCCTGGAGAACAAGGGCAGTACCCTTCAGATTAATTCCTCTACCATGGTATCTGGTATTCATTATTTATTCAAGTGCTCAGTCGGAATCCCTGGTGTAACTAAGAGAGCAGACTGGCTTGATGCAACTAAAATGACACAGAGATCCCAAAGAAATATAAATCACCACAGCTGACTAACATGAAAAACAACCTTTATTTGTGGGATGTTGGATGGTTCTTCAAGAGAGAGGGTCAGCTATAGGACAAGGCAATAGTTGAAATATACATGCTGCTTCCCCTCTCGCTCTTTGGCATCTCTTTCCTTTATCTCCAATTATAAGATGAAAAATGAACTTCTCGTGAAGTGCTCATACAGCAAAAGTCCTTGAGCCTGTTTAATTTAGGCTGCAGTAATAAGCGTGCTTACAAGGAAGTAGGGATGGGGAAGGAGTTGGATTCCGTTCACATTTAAAGATGAGCCTGCCTAGTCTGCCCTTCGCAAAATAATGGGTGCTATAAGTTCTCCACTTCGGGCAGAAAAGGGTCTTCCATTGCCACTGTTTCCAGTGTCTCCTGTGCTTCCCAAGGAAGCAGAAGTCCACCGTCCTCCTGTAATTCTTCATCCATTTTGCAGACACCCACGTTTGAGCATTCCAGGAAACAAGGGTGGTGGGCAGGGGAAGCATTTCCCGTGCCATTTTATCAAGCAAGGAGGGTTGCTTCAAATATGCTCTTGACAGCTGCAGCAGCCTAGCAAAACGGAAAGAGAAATCAAAAATTCTCTACTACAGCAACTCTTTAACAATGAGTTGAGCTTATTATCTTTTAATGGAGCTTAGGGCAGAGCCTATCTCCAGGCAGGAGTTGTCTGCAGAATACAGGAACAGCTTGAGAATGTTGCCTTGACCCCCTCTCACAGAATCCCCATTATCCCTTAGGGAGAAGGAATGATGATTAAAGCAGATAAATTCTGTAGTGTAGATACAGCCCCAAGGCACATCAAGGCCATCATTCTGTTCTCACAGTGGCCAGCCAGAAGCCTATAAGAAGTCCACAAGCAGGACCTGAGCACAACAGCACTCTCCCACAGATTCCCAGAAACCGCTACATCTGCCTTAGATATTCATGTCTGGTGCAACTACACCAACAGAGATGGTCATTTGCTGTAGAAATAGCTCAAGTAAATAAAGGAACACGCCATCCAAGAGAGCCAGCATGATGTAGTGGTTAAAGGGTGGAACTGAGACCTGGGAGACCAGACTTCAAATCCCCATTCAGCCATGAAGCTCACTGGGTGACCTTGGGCCAGTCAACTCACTCTCAGCCTAAGCTAACTCACAGGGTTGTTGTGAAGATAAAATGGGGAGAGCTGTATTGTCACCTTGAGGTCTCTGAAGGAAAGCCTGAATGTCAATGCAATAAATGAAACCAATAAACAAACACAGCAATGTTGTGAAGAATGCTGAGCTATAAAAGCTCTTAGATAATATGAAGTGCAGCCACTTGGGTTAGCAAAGTGTCTTGGGCCAGCTCTGGAGCGGTTGATGTTTTTAGCAGCATTGGTAGAAATTTAAAGCTATTGTTTTGTAGCCTGGAAAAACACCACTTATCTGGTGCTGTCCAGTTTTCTGTTGCATCCAAGACCTTTGCTGTAAAATGTTCCAGATGGAGGGATGTCTCTGAATAAATATTGCTGATTCAACACACACACACACACACACACACACACACACCCTGTAGGTCCACAGGCCACATTTGTACATCAGAGTCCTCTGAATCTCAGGAGCAGCTTGAGGTGCAGGGTTTAGGGTTCCGCAGCCAGAAAGGGCCAAGGAAAGCATGCGGGAAAACGCACACAGTTCCTTGGTCCTGAGCTGGGATACCCACAACCACATGGGAAATAATACCTTGCACTTCATAAAAGTCAATGGGAGAGTTACACTCAAGACACACCACTTCTGCGCTCTAATAAAGTCTCTTAAAAGTGCTTTTGGCTGGCTTATTTAAACAGCCATTTAGACAATATTTGGAGTTGGCATCAAACAGCTCAGTATCCGAGAAGATCTTTTAACAGTTTTAAAAATAGGAGCTTTTTGCCTCAGTTCTCCTGGTTCTGCTTTGTAACCAAGATTTGAATTTCAAAGGCCCTTAAGCGGCGCTGCCTTCCCCCCTACTGCTTATTGCAAAATATCTGCTGGTGAAGAAGCTTATGCTTTTCGTCACCAGGGCTGCTGACAGAAGTGCCATCTTTATAGACATAACACTTTTCAGGCCTTCAGAAGCACCCCGCTGCCACCCACATCAAACTGCATGTGAAAACCCAGTTAAGACCTGTCAGCATAAACGATCAGTTGGTGTTTCAAAGCACTAAGGGAATGGCAGACGGGGGGAGAGGGGAATACAGCAGAGTATTTTTTCTTTCTTTTGAAAAAGAAAATATATATGAAATGCAAACATTAAGACAGAGAGTGTTGTGGCACTCCTGTCAAAAAGCCTGTTAGACCTCTGCCCACACTTTGTAAAAACGTTTCCACTGCTCCCTCCCTCTCCCACCACCTCCTCTCTCTTTCCACATGCCAACCAACTCACCCAGTTCATGCATCTGACAAGTTGGACTCTGGCCCACAAACATTTGTGGCACAATACATTTGTTCGTCTTTAAGGCAGCCTTTCTCAACCTTGGGTCTGTGGGATAACCAGCCTCATATAACCAACAGGCTTAAGTCTAGTTAATGCATGAAGGGGTTAATGCCATGAAGTAAGCTGCCCTGCTAGGCTTAGCTAGGTCACTTGTCCTCACCTTGGGAGGAAGGTCATCGAGCCTATTGTTCCTCTCTCAGTCTACCTAAGAAGCTCAGCATGTAAAGAGGTCTGAGCTTGTTGCTCCCACATGGCTCTAACAAGCCTTTCTTGAGTTCCTATACCAATAGGAATTTTCACCCCTATAACTAAGTCGTTTTACTGCCCATGCAGCCTTTTCTGAATGCAGTATGGAAAAGCACATGAATCTGACCTTGGGAAAGTTTGTAAGTAAACCATCTTAAACTTACCAACATGTCATCTTTTTCTTTGCTAATGGAAAAGTGAAGTTTTGGAAGTCAGAAGGGCATTTTTAAAATGCCTAACAGCCTATGTTTCCACATTTTACTTTGCTACGTATTTTGTGATTTTAAAATCTCTGCTGGGGTTCTCTCACCAAAGAGTACTTGCTCCAAACCTGGATAAACTAAGGTCGATAGTTGTCATTTTTGATGAGACTTCAAATCCAAGTGTTGTTGACAGACTGTGGGGTGTAATGGTAGAGGGCCACGCTAGTAAGGTCCATATTTCTGCCATTTCTCATCATGGATTGCTCCCCTTGTCATTTGTTCAGTTAGTTACAGCAGCCCATTCAGCTCACGTACTTAGCACTGGAGCCTAAAATGGTGCTTTTAACGCCAACAAAATTGCAGTCCGTGGTTCATTCAGCTTGAGTTTATTTTATTCTGACTCCTTTTTATAGGAACCTTCTAAATGTCTCCAAAGGTTTAGTCTTCACTGGGAGGGAGGTCTGCGCCTCCTAACATTCCCCGACACTGTAATCTTTTAGCAAAAGTGTTCTGCTTTTCTTCATACTTTCTTGCACTACTACTTGTCTCTCCTTGCACTGGCAGGAGACACAGGACGCTTCCTTTGATAAGCATCAGAGGCAGGGGCTGAGGGAGAAGATGAAAAAACTTTTGACTTTGCTGAGTTGAAAAAATTGCAGGTCGCCGCAGGTTAGTTAGCACTCAACTCTTCCACTCCACCACAAAAGCTTTTAGATTCCAGGACTTTTGGAAACAAGAAACTGTGTCCCTTAGGGAACGCAGATCAGGGCCGGCCGGCCCATGAGGAAGACTGAAACAGCTACCTTGGGTGGTGGAAGCCCATGGGCCAGTACTCCCACAGGCCCCCTCATGCTGGTGCTGGAAAAGCAAGGAAAAGTGGCGGCTTCTGGCTGGATCCTACCAGTAAGTGAGGTTCCAGAGGAGGGGTGGGCAGTAAAAAGGGATGGGACGCCCCCAGCACAGAAAAAATGCAATTTTAAAAAGTATACAGTTATACCTTGGTTTTTGAACAGCTTAGTTCTCAAAAAGTTTTGGCTCCCGAACGCCACAAACCTGAAAGTGACTGTTCTGGTTTGCAAACTGTTTTAGGAAGCCAAACGTCCGACGGGGCTTCCGATTGGCTGCAGGAACTTCCTGCAGCAAATCAGAAGCTGTGCCTTGGTTTCCGAACGTTTTGGAAGACTTCCGGAACGGATTCTGTTCGACTTCCAAGGTACAACTGTATATGGCAAGCTTTCTGAGCAAGTTACTGGACCCAATTTGAGCCAGATTTCACAGGAAGTAAAAGTAGGACCCATCCAGGACATGCTGTTGTCAGAGACAAAGAGCAAGAGCCCTCCTACTGCTTACTGATCACATGGCACAGCAGAAGCAAGATTTGAACAGGGGCTTTCCTGGTTCTCTGCTCACTCATTGCAATCATCACTGCCCTTTACTTGAGCTTTGTGACAAGATGTCTCTAAATGCATAGGCCCAAGAGCCAAAGAAATGTGCAAGTAGTGTCTGTCCCGGGCTTCTATTTCTCAAAAATCAATCGCTCTGGCATGCTGCGTCAGGTTTCAAAATGGTTCATGTTGTAGCATTGGTGGGATGTCTGTTGCGGAAAAAAGAGAAAAAAAACTTCAAGCACACACATAGCTCCTTTAATCCTAGCTGTGATTTTTCAGCTGTAGGTTACAAACTGAAGAGGGTTGATTTGCCAAAGCCGGTTGGTTCAGCATCATAGAAAACACTGTCCCATGCCATTTGACGCACATGAAATTTGTACAATTTGTTGTTGTTTAGTTGTTTAGTTGTGTCCGACTCTTCGTGACCCCATGGACCAGAGCACGCCAGGCACTCCTGTCTTCCACGGCCTCCCTCAGTTTGGTCAAACTCGTGCTGGTAGTTTCGAGAACACTGTCCAACCATCTTGCCCTCTGTCGTCCCCTTCTCCTTGTGCCCTCCATCTTTCCCAACATCAGGGTCTTTTCCAGGGAGTCTTCTCTTCTCATGAGGTGGCCAAAGTATTGGAGCCTCAGGTTTAGGTTCTGTCCTTCCAGTGAGCACTCAGGGCTGATTTCCTTCAGAATGGAGAGGTTTCATCTTCTTGCAGTCCAGGGGACTCTCAAGAGTCTCCTCCAGCACCGTAATTCAAAAGCATCAATTTTTCGGCGATCAGCCTTCTTTGTGGTCCAGCTCTCACTTCCATACATCACTACTGGGAAAACCATAGCTTTGACTATACGGACCTTTGTTGGCAAGGTGATGTCTCTACTTTATAAGGTGCTTTGTACGTTTGTACGATAGCTTGTTACTATTGTAGAAGAGACATATTCCCACACTTCTGCGTGAGCTGAATGTGTCAGGAGCAGTATGCCTCTGAATACCAGTTGCTGAGATTCACAAGATGCTGTTGCATCTGCATGGCCACTGTGAGAACAGGATCCTGAACTAAATGGGCCTTTGGGCTGATCCAGCAGGAATCTCCATCTGTTGTTCTGAATGATGAGCCAGGTTTGTGTGAACCTGCCGGGATGTACATGACAAGACATGATTGTAGCCCTAGTTGTTTGCAGATATATCCCTCCGCCCCCCAATCTTTGCAGTAATTAGATGCTAATCACATGCAAGGTCTTTTCGCCTCTACTGATGAATTAAGTGCTGTTATTTTACAACAAGGGATAGGCTGTGATTGACAGCCAAAGGACACTGTAGCAACCAAAAATAGTTGGAGTTGGGCAATTAGAACTTATAAACAGCATCTCAGATGAATGGTGGATAATTTGATATGATTAAAGGCAAATTAGCCAAGCACAACAAGAGAATGATGAAGTGCATGGGGAGGATGTACAGAGAATTTGTGAATTGCTGCCATGAAAAAGTCCTTACAACAATTATGGGATGAATGATACTTCTCAAAATTTGGTCACCACATGCCTGGCACAGAACTGCAGATTAGACAATGCAAGGATGCACCTTGATGTTCTAATCTTTTGAAAATAAGTTTCGCAGGCATCGTTATCACACTAAAATAAGCTTTCTGTTCTTTCAAAAATCTGGACCCATTTGTATATTTGGCCACAAACTGAAATTTCCAATTACCAATACTTTCTTTAGAGCTCACAGAATCTCGTATGATTTATTCCTCATACAGTTAAAGAAATTCCAGCCAGCCGATCATATTGATTGATATATTGGCTGAATTAACATTTGTATACAAGCTATTTTTGTTTGAAGCAAAAAGTAAACTTCATTTTTTAAAAGATGATGTGCAGAAGTATCATAGGAGGCATATTTTAGAAGAAGCACTTTGTCCTGTGTGTGATGAAGGTGGAAGAATGCCTCTTCCAAAATGGAGCTTGTCATCTGCAGATTTGATAAGCATTTAAGTATATATATTTGTTTAAATCAACAGTAGTAGCATTATAAAAAAAAATATCTCTTTCCCTTTTCCTCAATGACACCTTTTTATTCAACCCTATACCCACATACCTGGGAATGAGCCTCTCATAACTCAAGAGGAGTTACTTCTGAGCAAGCATATATAACTGGTGTGGAGAACCTTTGGCCCTCCAGATGTTGTTGAACTATAACTCCCATCATCCCTGGCTATTGGGGGGGCTGGTAGAAGTTGTAGTCTAGCAACATCTGGAGGGCCAAAGGTCCCTCACACCTGATGTATAGGACTGTTGAAGTTGCGAACCTAATCATTATCCCCATATAACAGCTGGAGAGCAGTACGTGAGAGACAACAGCTGCCCTAAGGACACCTAGCAAGTTCAAGGCTAAGTGTGAACATGTGCCCTATTCTACAGAGGTCAGTTCTCTATTCGAAGTGCTGTGAGGGGACAGCCCTCTCTTTCTGAAGGACTCCTCTGTTTCAAGGCCTTTTAGTCCTACAACAAAGAACTGTAAGATGGGAGAGCAGGTGCCATGAAATTGCCCATCAACATGTAGTATCTGGACTGGGCAGCACATAAACATTTACATAAGACCATATTAACAGATATTTCAAGAGTCACCAACTCTTTTGGCCCGGTGGGTACATTGGAATTTTGAGGAAGGATTGTGGGTGCCAGTCACAAAATGGCAGCCGTGGGAGCATGCCATCATGGCTCAAGTTACGCTTTTGGGTTTCCCGTAGACAGCTGCTTAGCTAGTTGGTCCTTTGGCCGTATCCAGCAGGGTCCTTCTTACACTCTTCAGTGTACGAGCCTGCGCAAACAGTCCATCACGATTGCAGATTTTGAGGGGATATTTATGGAGACCTATCACTGGTGCCATAGGAGGTTCTGGCAGGCACACTGACAACCATGGGCACCATGTTGGTGACCCCAAGATAGGAGCTTGAATGTGACAGCAGAGTGAGAGTCTGATGTCAGATGGAATGGCATTTAAGTTATCGGGAACTGCAAGAGAATAAGCATGTGTGTCCATGCTTGTGTGTACTTCTATATGGTACAAGTACACATACAGACGCAATCTTGTGAGTCAAGTGTTGGGAGTGATTGGTGACTTTGCAGATCCAGCAGCAATATGGGCTGAGCTCTCCATCTTCTGATTTTGCAAAAACCTTGGCCTGTGTCCGAAACAAGGATATGAGGAGAAACCAGTTCTCTTCAACTCAAGGTTTAGGGAAATTCTTGCTAAGGGATTTCAGCAGAACATCTGGGTGCTCAGACAAGTCCATGACCATATGTGGTTAAACACTCTCCTGTTTCTAAGCTTTTTATCTTAGTATTGCAGCCGCATACACAGACACACAGCCGCACAAAAGAATTCCACAGTGACTGAGGAGAGGGGTAATGACAAAGTCATATTTCTTACAAAACTGCCAGGAGATGATCTTCTTCCACTGTGTTTTAGGAAATAACTGCAAGAACGGGGCATTTGCAAGGTTTCCATGGCAGCTGATTCCTGGTCTCGGAGCGAGGAACTGTGACTAGAGATAATTAAAGCAAGAAAAATTGAGAATACCTCTTTTTAAAAAATTTAATATCCTTCAGATCCCAGAACGTACTTGCCTTCTCATCCCCTATTTTGGACTCTTCTCCTGACTTCAGGGATGCTAAACCACAATGAGATTCTGCCTATCCATTTTCACCCAGGGATACACAGGCAGTCCCTGGGATCTACCATTTTGCTATCTTTGTTTTCAGATTTTTTAATTGGCAAATATAACCAGAGGGAAGGAAGGAACAAAACAAAAAAAAACCCAAAAAATGCTGCTGACATTTGACAATAAAAATATTCAATCAGTTCCAATTTGTGTTGCATTGATTTGAGTCAAATAGATTATTTTTGTTGTTGTATATATTTCAACAACCCCAAAGTTTGAGCATCAGTAGCACAGACATTGTAAAGGTGTGGGGATCTGCTGTGGCAAAACCCCATTGAAGAAGATAACAGTGGTTACCCAGACCCTGTTAATGGTTACGAAGAGGCACCCATGACAATCCAATCTTCAGGGCCCCCAAAATGCAGGTTCCTCACTGTGTCACACACATATCAGGGCTTTGTCCAAGACAAGTTGATCCAAACTATGTGTACATTAGGTGGCCATGTGTCCTGCTTTATAAGGGAGTGTCTAAAGGACAAGCAGAGGATTTTCCTCTGAAAGATAAAGTCTCCTCAGAAAAGAGAGCAGGAAGGACATTGAAGCTGCCTCAACATTAATAATAATAATAATAATAATAATAATAATAATAATAATAATAATTTATACCCGCCCATCTGGCTGGGCTTCCCCAGCCACTCTGGGTGGCTTCCAAAAAAATATTAAAATACTGTAATACATCAAACATTAAAAGATTCCCTAAACAGGGCTGTCTTCAGATGTCTTCTAAAAGTCTGGTAGTTGTTGTTCTCTTTGACATCTGGTGGGAGGGCGTTCCACAGGGCAGGCGCCACTACCGAGAAGGCCCTCTGCCTGGTTCCCTGTAACTTAGCTTCTCACAGTGAGGGAACCGCCAGAAGGCCCTCGGAGCTGGACCTCAGTGTTCGGGCAGAACGATAGAGCTGGAGACGTTCCTTCAGATATACTGGACCGAGGCCGTTTAGGGCTTTAAAGGTCAGCATTTATCCCTTGGCCAGCAGGCTGTGCAGGCATACAGGACAGCTGTGCAGGCATACAGGACAGCTGGCTTCCCCTCTATAGCAAGAGGTGTTATATTTCTATTTAATCACAGTGATTATTTCCAGTTGTGCACATATGCATCTGAATTAGCGTACGCAAAATATACGCAAATCTGGATCCTCTTTTTCTCTTTTGTCTTGGGCAGTGTGTTAGTGGTCACCCCACCTATGCATAGGGCTACAGCAATAGGCTTTCTCCCAGTAATCGGTCAGCAACCGCATATCACCATGTAAATGGCTAGCCCTTAACAGGATTCATTGCAACAGGGGAACTCCTAGCAGACCGTTCATGTGAGGAGGGGCTTTGAATAAATCTCCATTTTGCTTTCCTCCAGACTTCTACCAAGGGAAGCTTCAGACATCCTAAGTGGTACTAAGTTATTAAGGAATTGTTTATTAAATAGGCAGCGTGCATTCCACGTGCAATTTGCTTTGGATGATTTAAGACAATTTGTCAGCTCACATGACATCTAGCAGTCAGCAGAGATTAGAGCTGAAAGAGAAAACATCCAGCATTAGGCAGCAGCAATGAATTACCAGGGGGTCACTGGAGCACTTTTACTTTCTCATCATTTATTAAAGCAACACATATAGAAAACCTTTTCTTTTTTTCCTGCAGGTAAGCTTAAGCTGTCTCCTGCACTGTCTTTCAGGAGCATCGCAAAAGGATGTGCTTCATGCCACCAATAACAAAAAGCAAGGTTGCAGTGAATGTTCTGGCTTCTGTTGCTGCAGGAAAAAAGATTTTGAGAATCTTATAATAATAATTGTAATAATAATTTATTATTTATACCCCGCCCATCTGGCTGGGTTTCCCCAGCCACTCTGAGCGGCTCCCAACAGAATATTAAAATACAATACTCTATTGAACATTAAAAGCTTCCCTAAACAGGGCTGCCTTCAGATGTCTTCTAAAAGTCTGGTAGTTGTTTTTCTCTTTGACATCTGGTGGGAGGGCATTCCACAAGGCGGGTGCCACTACTGAGAAGGCCCTCTGCCTGGTTCCCTTTAACTTGACTTCTTGCAGTGAGGGAACCACCAGAAGGCCCTCGGCACTGGATCTTAGGAAGGGATCCTGAGGATCATCTAGTCCAACCCCCTGCAATGCAGAAATATGCAGCTGTCCCATACGGGGATTGAACCTGCAACCTTGGTATTATTAGCACCATGCTCTAACCAACTGAGCTATCCAGGCTGACAAAAGAGTACAAAGATAGATCATATTTGGAACTACTTATATTATGTATTTCCAGAGTCTCACCAAGCAAGCATGCAACATGGCCGCTTGTGCAGAAGTCAAAATCCCGAAAACCCCAAGTCTTTTCTTTCGTGTTTTGTTTTACTGACATGCAAGCTCCTAACATGGTTGGTGAAGAAATGTCTGGAAATACATAGGTGTCTGATGAAGGCTTTAAAAGGAAGTTTCCAGTGTTCCACAGGGTAGGACTTCGTTACCATTTTTGTCACTCTCCCATGTTCCCTGGCTGGCCACCTTTATCACAATGTCCTTTCTTTCTATTCTGTGATTCTCGTCTGGGCTAAATAAAAATGCATTGGAAGCCTGTAGCTCAAAGGCAGGAACAGTGGTGCAAATCAGAGACATGTGTAAAATAATATAATTTACAGAATTTATAAAGTAAAGGTAAAGGTACTCCTGCCCGTACGGGCCAGTCGTGTCCGACTCTGGGGTTGCGAGCCCATCTCGCTTAAGAGGCCGGGGGCCAGCGCTGTCCGAAGACACTTCCGGGTCACGTGGCCAGCGTGACAAGCTGCATCTGGCGAGCCAGCGCAGCACACGGAAACGCCGTTTACCTTCCCGCTAGTAAGCGGTCCTTATTTATCTACTTGCACCCAGGGGTGCTTTCGAACTGCTAGGTTGGCAGGCGCTGGGACCGAGCAATGGGAGCGCACCCCGCCGCGGGGATTCGAACCGCCGACCTGACGATTGGCAAGTCCTAGGCGCTGAGGTTTTACCCACAGCGCCACCCGCATCCCACAGAATTTATATAAAACAGTTAATTCTGGTTTAGAATTCCAACAGCAACAACAACAACACATAATGCATACTGACCTGGTCATTCCACCCCCTGCCATCGCATCTGCTTTGATTTGCTAAAAGTCAACCTCGTGTATTGCCCGATTAATCCCACTTTCCCCCTCCCCATGTTTCTTCCTACAGATGTACTCTTGTTACAGTTAATTGTTAGCGGCATATGCTGTATACTAATGAAGGCAAGTCATTAAATGACATAACAGAAATGCAGTTATTCTGGATCACAATTGGCATGCTGTTTGTTAACTGACAGGTATGTTTTCATGTCCCCAGTTGTCATTCTTGGTTTTGTAAGAAACCTTGAAGCAGGCAGCTTCAAGAGAGACCCTCTTCTGCACAGGTCAGACCAAAATACATATTTTATAATTCTGTCATCTGCCGGATGCCATTCTGTTCAATCAGATCAGGTCTTAAACTGGGTTTGTACAGCAAGGGCTATTGCTTGCATTTTTACAGCAAAAGCTGTTCCTTGCACATGTATGGCGGGAACGCTTGCTTCCACCTGCCCAGGAAGAGCTATTGTTCACAAAGGCCAATTAATTTTTTTTTAAAGTGTAGCCAGGGCGTTGGCTTTGGGTAATTTGGTTTGGGAGGGCTGAATCGTTCTGATGCCGTTTTAGAGATTTTAAAGTATGAAACAGTTTAGAAATGCTTTTAAATAAAACAAATGAATAAATATAACAAATCCAAGTACAGTGGTACCTCAGGTTACATACGCTTCAGGTTACAGACTCCGCTAACTCAGAAATCGTGCTTCAGGTTAAGAACTTTGCTTCAGGTTAAGAACAGTTTCAGGTTAAGTACGGACCTCCGGAACAAATTAAGTACTTAACCTGAGGTACCACTGTAAAACTAGAGGGTGAAGATAAATCAAATTCCATTTCTCTGGTTGTTGTTGCTGTGTAGTACCGCCAAGGTGTGTGGTTATTTACATTTACAAGAAGACAAGTTCCTAAGCAGAGAGCTTACATTTGACCCAGGGAGGCAACAGAAGGAGGGAAGAGGGAGGGCAGAGAAACCAGAGGGATAGTTCAGTCAAGCATATTTGGGCTTTGTAGTAGGAGAGCAGAGAGTTGTGCTGCAGCCTTCACAGAAAGAAGGGTGGGGCTCAAGGAGGGATGTGAAGCATGAGAAGGAGGTGGCAGTGTATGTTGGTGTTCTGGAAGGCAGTTCCATCTGCAAAGTGCTAAAAACAACATTTTGTTTTAAAAGCAATCAAAAACAAGTGAGCCCTGCCGCAAAATGCTGCAGTGTGTGGAGTGCTCCTGCTCGTTTGAAAGTTGTTCACAATTCTTGGGTCGACCGG
Source organism: Podarcis vaucheri (assembly GCF_965113315.1). Lineage (NCBI taxonomy): Eukaryota > Metazoa > Chordata > Lepidosauria > Squamata > Lacertidae > Podarcis > Podarcis vaucheri. Next base: position 87,184,254 of record NC_138764.1, on the reverse strand, counting down.
CTATGACTTGCCAGCTGTTCTCTGCCTTGAGAGATGTGATGGCTAGGTTTTGCAGAAGTCTGTGCAGCTTTTCACTTAGCAAAGGCTGCACTGGATCCCTGACCTTTTGCCATGCTGGCTGGGGCATGATGGGTGTCGAACAACATCTGGAGGGCAATGTGTTCCCCATCCCTGATTTTAAAAAATGTATAGGCCACCTTTTATTGTAAAAATAACAAGTTGGATTATGAAATAAAACCACTGTAATCAAATAACAACAATATATACAGAGAGATACCCAAAGTTCGGTAGAACTTGCAGTAAGGAGCCGTGCTTGGGAATGCCTGAGTGAGCAGAACACTTGCACAGTAAACTCAAAGCAGCCCAAATCTCATCTGCTAATTTAATTCTCCATGGTGCATTGCAGTTAAGACTCTAACAAATGTGAATTATCTCTCACAGTTCAAAAGGCTCCATTTTCTTTAATAGTTAAGTGTTTTACTAAATTTATGTATATGTACTCAGAAATAAATTCCACTGTATTGAGTGGCTTTGAACACCAGAAAATGTTAACTCTCAACTACCACCAGAAGTCCAACATGTAACTAATATCCCATCTACAGTGGTGCCTCGCAAGACGAAATTAATTCGTTCCGCGAGTTTTGTCGCCTTGCGATTTTTTTCGTCTTGCGAAGCACAGTGTCGGAAAAGTTTTGGAAAAGCTTCAAAAATCACCAAAGTCTTCAAAAACCTCAAAAAAGGCTACCACACCACGTGCTATGAGTTGCTCCTCGAAGTCAAGTCGCAACTGTATTAACAGTGTTAAGAAAAAGGAAACAAACTTGCAAGACGTTTCCATCTTGCGAAGCAAGCCCATAGGGAAAATCGTCTTGCGAAGCAGCTCAAAAAAAAAAAAACCCTTTCATCTTGCGAGTTTTCCGCCTTGCGAGGCATTCGTCTTGCGAGGTACCACTGTACTTTCCTTCTATGAGAGCCAGTGTGGTATAGTGGTTAAGAGTGGTAGTCTCGTGATCTGGGGAACTGGGTGCGATTCCCCGCTCCTCCACATGCAGCTGCTGGGTGACCTTGGGCTAGTCACACTTCTCTGAAGTCTCTCAGCCCCACTCACCTCACAGAGTGTTTGTTGTGGGGGAGGAAGGGAAAGGAGAATGTTAGCCGCTTTGAGACTCCTTCGGGTAGTGATAAAGCGGGATATCAAATCCAAACTCTTCTTCTTCTATATTGGAACTCAAGGAAGCATACCTAGCAGCCCCCGGCAATATTCTGTCTAGCCATTGAGGATTAGACCCAGACACATTTAGCTACAGCAAGGCTGCTGCATTATGGAAACCCAGCCAGATGGGGAGGGTATAAATAAATTATTATTATTATTATGCACCTTCAGACTATATAGCCCTGCAATCAACATAGGCAACATTGTCAAATAAACACATTTGTATGTCACCTACAAAAAAACCTGTCACATACTAAATAAACTATCCATAAACTGTCACATTGTCTGGGTTCCATCTTGTCTCTGTTCCATCTTGCTTCGTCAGAGAGAGATTTGAGAGAAGGAGGTCTTCTCCGTAGGACTGGCCATGACCAGCTCCTAATGGTTCCTCCCCATGTTGCAGCCATGACACTTGAATTTGCTTATTTAGCTTTTCCCCTCCCTGTTTTTTCTCTCCTTTTGTATTGGGTCCACGAAATTGTTTAAAAGCTTGAACCACCTTGAGCGCATTGGCAGAAATCTGTGCTATAAATGTATAAATAGGGGGGGGGGGTGAAATAAAATGTAACTGAATGCCAAGTATTGAAGCCTGAATATCAAATGCTCAGAGGACATATCTGGAGAATATTCAAGATCTGAGCTACATCCTAGGCACAGCAATAGTTATTTCCTGGTGTACCTAAAACAGCAGGAGGAAGCAGGGGGAACACAGTGTCCTTCAGAGCCCTTTTCTACTGTCTGGCTTTTAAAGCTTTCAACGCTGGTTGGTATGGGTGACAGACCATCTGGGTCCATAAATATCTGCTTGAATTCTGTCCATGAACCATTTGTCAAGGACCATCGAACTCCCTCTCTGTATGTGAGTTTTATACCCAGTGGGATGAAGAGAGGCAGAACTGGTGAATTAAGTTTGGTATGACTCAATGAAACACGGATTTGGACCCTCTCCCCTGCCCACCCTTCTCCCAGCTGCCTCTTTTTCTTTGAAATGGCCTCGTGCTTCTCTGGGAAAGCAAGAAAAAGCACATTTTGAGAAGAAGGGTCTGTGATGTTCTGGCGGGGGAGGGCAGGAGAGATCTGTGATGTTTAGCAATCTGTTCCAATTGTTGTGACTCCGTGTTCTATAATAGTTAAACAGAACTGTGTTGTGCATGTTTACTTGGATCATGTGAGTAAGAAATGGTGATGATGATGAATATTTCCCAAAGTGTTAAATGAGGCTCACTTTTAGACAAGGGAAGATAGCAGGGATGGGGTTTTGGCTCTGTAAGTCAGATCATTCTCAGGATCAGCCGTGCTGGCCAAATCTGAGGTGCCTGTGGCCTCCCACCTGTCAGTCACCTGATGTCACATCACTTGACATCTTCAGGAAGGCGTTTGCATCAGAATATTGACCAGTGCTTTCCATAGAATCCTGCCAAACTGAGCAGAATTTAACCCCTGCCCATCAGGTGATGAGCCCTCCATTGGAAGGAGTCCTCTATTTAAAGGACTGTCCAGCCTGAGCCTGGTTTAAAGAAAAAGACTGAGAATAAGAGAATGTAGCGGCTGTAGCTCATCAAGAGTTAGCATCTGAAGATTAGACTAAGCAGGTCATCTGCTGACCATCTTCGCCACTATGGTGGGATGTATTGTCCTTCTATTTAAATTATTGCACTTATTTCTAAATTTGAACCTGTACATATAAATAAGCGTATGTAAATTTTATGCAAACCCCTGTCTTCTTTTATCCTCTTTGAGGGAAGGGGTTGGTGCATCATTCTTGGCAATGTCTTAAGCCTAAATGTGCCAGAATCTGGAGCATTTCCAGTTTTACTTAAAATTTCTTGGTGGTGCCATATTTCAGCATTCTTTCACATTTTACCACATACCTGCCCCAAAGTTTGATAAAACTCTCCTTTTTATTGTCCTCCTTACCATGCTATCCTCAGACATTCCCTTATTAATGTAATTTTTTTTAATGCAGAAGACACACACAAAAAATCCCAAAACATGGTAGAACTGCCATAATTCTAAAGGTAAAGGGACCCCTGACCATTAGGTCCAGTCGTGACCGACTCTGGGGCTGCGGCGTTCATCTCACTTTATTGGCCGAGGGAGCTGGCGTACAGCTTCTGGGTCATGTGGCCAGCATGACTAAGCCACTTCTTGCGAACCAGAGCAGCACACGGAAATGCCATTTACCTTCCCACCGGAGTGGTACTTATTTATCTACTTGCACTTTGACGTGCTTTCAAACTGCTAGGTGGGCAGGAGCAGGGACCGAGCAACGGGAGCTCACCCCGTCGCGGGGATTCGAACCGCGACCTTCTGATTGGCACGCTCTAGGCTTTGCGGTTTAACCCACAGCGCCACCTGTGTCCCCGTCATAATTCTAGGTGGCTCTTAATAATCAAGACTTTTAAAATTAATAGACCATTAAATGTCTGGGGACCCTGTGTGATAGCCACAGTGGTGGACTCTCCTTCCTTGGAGGCTTTTAAGCAGAGTTTGGATAGCCATCTGTTATGGATGCTTAACTGAAATTCCTGCATTGCAGGGGGTTGGACTAGATGACCCTTCTTATCCCTTCCAACTTTATGATTCCATGCTTCTATGATTCTACCCTCCAGACCTTCGGAAGTTTCCTTGCAGTCTTCTGTAAAAACCAAACTAACTGTTTGCCAAAGTAAGTGTATTGCACCATAGATAAGTTAGTTACTGCAAATAGTTTAAATACAGCTGAAAATTAGTTCAAAAGCAATAAAGATTTTTTGTAGAGGCTTAAAGACTAAGACATGTACATAGTAATACCCACTTACCTGAAAGTAAGTTTCATTGAACTCAAGGGGTTCTGTAGATATGTGTAGGATTACACTGTTGCTATTACATAACTTTTTGTGGACCAGACCCCACTTAATTAATAGTTGTCTTATCATGAGATTAGATCACTTGGAATTAAAGACATAAAAGGACATTTATATATTTTAAAACACCTTTATCCCATACAAGTAGAGAATGAACCATACATTCAGAGCTCCAGGGTTCTGTGATTTTGATGTTGTTGTTCAGATTCCTTCCAAGAGTTTTAAGATAGCTCTGATGACTACATGACTTTCATGAAACCCCTGACTTGGAGCAACTCTCAGTAAAGTTGTGTGCCCTTTATGTAGCCAGAGGGAAGGAAAGAGTAGAGGATAGGTTCATACCTCCACACATCAGGTCCCTGGACTAAACAGCGCCAAGCAAATCGCAAACAGCAACATGCGCCAGAATCGATGAACCACATCTCTGCTAGGTAATGGACTGGTTAACCTTTAAATTTAGACTCCCTGCAGATAAGAGTGCACAGTCACTTCCTGCAAGGGCCTGGCCCAGGAAAAGATGTGTCCGGCCACTCATTGCATGTGGCAGTCGGGATTAAATAATAGACTGGCATTTCTAACTCACAGCATGATGCTTTGCCCTTTTAAAATAGAAGCCACTCACACCGTGCTGGACAAACTGTACTAATCGTTTTCGATTTAAGCCAAGTTCATCAGAAGGGGCAAGATTCCCAGCAAGGTTTGGACTTGATCTTGGATGTATTAAAAAATTGATTGCAAAAGGCAGGGTCCTTTGAAAACATTTTTGTGTGATTGTAATGAGAGAGAGAGATGCTACTGACAAATAATCATGTCAGGAGTAGAACACAGAGGAGTTAGTGGCTGGCCCCATGCATCCCTTAGTAAAATGATCACCTCTGTTTGATCACCATCTTCTTATATGAATGAAGCATCTTAAAGGCAGTTGATAGATGGACTGGATGGGTACCAGGAGATACCCAGAGATAATATATTAACAGTAAGCGATGAGGAACTCTGCAAACACAGAGAGAGGGGCCACATTTTGATGTTTTCAGTGTTTGCTGCAAGCTGCTGTGGGCACAGCTCATTTTGGAAAAGCGGCATATAAGTAAACTCAATCCATCCATCCGCACTACATTTAAAGCACCATGGTGCCACTTTAAACAGTCATAGCTTCCCCAAATAATTCTAGGAGCTGCAGATTGTTAAGCGTTCTGGGGGTTGTTAGGTGGCCTCTGTACCCCTCCCAGAACTACAGTTCCCAGAGCGGAATGGATTCCCTCTTTACAGGGAACTTTGGGAGGGGAATAGAAGTCTCCCATCAACTCTTATCAGCCTTGACAAACTGCAGCTCCCAGAATTAAACAACCATGAAGGTTTAAAGTGGTATCATAGTGCTTTAAATGCATGGCATGGGTGTGGCTTCATTACTAAAACAGTTTGTTTTATTTCAGCATAAGGTGAACTTGCTTGGTGTCCATTTGTGGCGCAGGAGAAACAAATAAGAATATTTCTATGTGCCTCATACACAAATCCTTTCCTCTCCCTCTCCCTTTCTTGAGAGGGAATCCTAATCAACCTGCTCTTGAAGTAGTTCCCTGTCTTAGCCTCAGGAAATCCCTCAAATAGGGTAGGGAAGAGTCGTCTGTGACTCAGAAAAGCATTTTCACCCTATCTTTAGAACTGAATTATACAAGATTTGCTTCAACAGCGTCTGTGTGCTTGAAGTACACGTCAGTACTTCGTGTGGGACCACTTATCCCATGTGCACCCATAGAGAGGAGACGTCGTGGCACACAGCACAGCACCTGTGTGCAACAGGGCACCTTTTGTTCCTGAGCTCCTGATGTGCTTGCAGCTTATCGGCCTATCTGACTGTCCTCCTTCCTCCTCCAGCTCCCTTCCCTCAGAGCGGGCAGGTTTTCAGATTCAGTTACAGTGTGTTCCTCTGGCAAGAGTCAGAGCTGTGTCCTTTTGACCAATTTCTAAAAAGGAATTATTTATGTCTCATGCATATTTCTGGGCTTGACTGCCAAAAATGGCAAGCAGCACTAGGGCATGCTGATAGCACCAGCGATGGAGAGAGAGAGGGGGAGAGAGATTCATGGCTTGTGACAAGCAAACAAACAGAACACAGAATGGCTGCCTTCTCCAATTCTCCCTTGATAGTTGCTTTTCTTGTTTTGAGATTATATATATATATATATATACACACACACACACACACACACACACACACACACACACACACATACCACCTCTGTGATTTGGGAATGAAGAGGGGAGAGGGGGAAATGCAAAGACAAGCCTGGAAAAAATTACGCTTCGCCTTCCTTTTCACTGTCTCAAAATAATCTTTGAAAGATCTCTGCAGTGTGTAGAAAATATTATGTTCCAACAGAGGCCAGATTTTCCCAACAATTATGTGTCAGGCATTGGCATTTCAGTCACGCTGTATTAGTTTATCGCCACAGAAGTTTGCGGTGGGAATGAGAAAACAGGAGGATGGCTATCTCCAGAGTGACCTTCTTTTGAGCTTTGCAAAGTATTTGGCTGGCCCACTGCAAGAGACAGAGGCTGGAGACAAGAGGCAGTTTCCCACAGCTTGCTTTTTCCCCCAAAAGGGAAGCCCAACTGCTGCAGAGGAGCAGCTTAAAAAGGAGGCAAGGGCTGGGGGTGCTAGGAGGGAAACCCACAACCCAGATGGGGAGGCCTCTCTGGCCAAGGGGATGCATCCTGCTCATAGCCTAAGCCTAAGGGTTCTCCACACCTGATTTGTGGGATGCGGTGGCGCTGTGAGTTAAACCACAGAGCCTAGGACTTGCCGATCAGAAGGTCAGTGGTTCAAATCCCTGTGACAGGGTGAGCTCCCGTTGCTCAGTCCCTGCTCCTGCCAACCTATCAGTTCGAAAGCACGTCAAAGTGCAAGTAGATAAATAGGTACCGCTCCAGCGGGAAGGTAAACAGCGTTTCCCTGTGCTGCTCTGGCTCACCAGAAGCGGCTTAGTCATGCTGGCCACATGACCCGGAAGCTGTACGCCGTCTCCCTCGGCCAATAAAGCGAGATGAGCACCGCAACCCCAGAGTGGGTCACGACTGGACCTAATGGTCAGGGGTCCCTTTACCTTTACACCTGATTTAGACAGTGTACACTTAAGAAGCTGGCTGTCCATACCATCCTGCCCAGTGTTAGAGAAATACAACTATTAGTGTGGTAAGTCACATTAATGGTAAAATTGTCCTTGCCTCTTGGCAAGGTAATAACAGAGAGTCCATACAGACAACTCTCTGTCACCTCATGGTACTCCCAGGGCCAGAGTCGGTACCTGGCATCCCTGGGCAGCAGGCAGAGCTCAAGCTCTGCTGCCCAAAAAGTGCCAGGTAGCTGGATCTAGCCACCTCTTTAAATTTCCCACAGTGCCCCTGACCTAGGAGACTTGTGGGGAATTCAAAGAGTGGGTAGACTAAACCACTTGGCATTGTTCAGAGCACTGCCAGCACAGCCAGGGATGCTCACCAGAGCCTGCTGGTAGAGGGGGGGACCCCAAAAGTGGACACTTTGCCCAAAGTTTCCCCAACCTTGGTAGCTCAGACCTTCTGTATCACCTAGCCAAGTGGTGAAGAGATTTTGACCACATATCAGTTGCTGATGTATGGTAAAATGTGTGGGGAAACAGTAGCCTGGAAAGCCTGGAAATACTGCTTTACCAGTAAGGATGGAGGGAGATTCAATTTTGTCTGCATTTGAATGAGAAACGATTCAATGCATGCTTCTTGAAACAATATGCAAACCGAAACACAGCTACCCTTTGAAAATTCGTACTTCTCTGAAGTTTGTGATGCGGTTCTCCAACTAAACATTGTGTACTAAAATGCATATCCTAGGGTAAAGTGTGCCTAAAATGCATGCATTTGTGAAAATAACATTAAAAATGCATTGTATTGGGGGGAATTGCTTTCAGAAATGTCTGCATTAGTCAAAACTACAGACAAAAATGGGTGTATTAGGAGAAATTTGCACTGATGAATCCTATTTTTTAAAAAATCACAAATTGCTGTGAAAATGCTGGGAATTAAACTTAAGACTGGAAAAGTAAGAAACAGAAAGAAAAAGGATTCTGACAGATTCACCCCAGTTGTACAGCATTAAAAGAGAAATAGACAAATTCATGGAAGATAAAGCTCTGTCTCTCTGCTTCTGAATACCAGTGCCTGGAGACTGCAGGATGGGGCAGGTGCTGCTGGGCTCAGGTCCTTCTTTGCAGGCTTCCATATGGGCATTTGTGGAAACAGAAAGCTAAACTAGATGGCTTGATCCTCCAGGGCTTTTCTTATGTTTTCATATTCTTATGCTGTGGTGAATTTCTGATTCGTAGGTAGTTCCTTGAATTATTTCCGATTGCTGAGCTTTTGGTCAGCATAGCAGAGGTTGCTTTCACTTTACACCATTTAGCATTTTCCTCTAGTGAGCTGAATTATTAATTGTTAACATTACAACAACTTTTCCCCCTCCTGTGTGACACTGGAGTGATTGCTTATTACTTTTTCTCCCCAGCTTTATTATATGCTCAGTGTGTGATAACTTTATTTAACCAGTAACAATTTTGTCCAGACTCATTAGCTGGTGTTGTATGTGTGTGATGATGTGCTTTTAGACTCCTGCCTCTGAGTTTGTCTCACTTTTTGTGTTCTGATTGCCTGTGCTTTATTGAAATGTTCTATATATAATTGCCACGTGTTTGTTTAAACATCATATTGTTGCTCACCACCTTGTGAGAAACTTTTTAAAAGGTGGGATACAAATCTACTAAATAAAAATGGGTTCATTAATTCATTCTGTGAACGACCACTGCTTCAAAGGTGCTGTTGTTTTAATATTGCCTATCGTTCTTTTTAATGTACTGTTCTAATTTAACAGAGCAAGCCAACCCCCTGCCTCCCCCTCTCAATGCCACACTGGGGGGGGTGTGAGTTGAGTGGAAGTGACCCTCCACTCAAATCCACTCAGATCTCCCACCAGTATCCAAGTGCACGAGGGGACAGTCAGGGATACTGATGAATTCTTGGCACCAGAGTCCACTACAAAGACCCGATATGGGGTCTACCAAGGGGTGGGGCTGAGCTGGTCCAGGATCCCCTGAATCCTAAGCCACCCTCACTGTTGTTGTACAACAGCGCCTGGCCCAATCTGGATCTGATAGCTGCACCACCTTGAAACTGGCTCAGGGATCAGCCCCTATTGACTTTCCCACTCCCCACCTTCTACCAAAACCACTGTGAGCAGCATTCAGACTGTGGATTTTGTGGTAGCTCCACCACTCTGGTAGGAGGTAGAGGGTTACTGATTGCACACTACATCCCATTGAGTTGAATGGAGCAACTGAGTATAGGATTACAGCATGTGTGTACTCATAACTATTATATCCCTGGAAGCATGTATGAAAGTGACCTGCAGGTTGTCTCATGACTCAGAAGTAATGGTAGGGGTACTTGTATGTTCATTGCGCAAGTCATGTTGAAATTCCTATTCGCTATGGAATACATTAGCTCTCACTTTAGAAACAAGCACGTTTCTAGCCTCTAGTACTGTGAAAGTAAGCCTTGAGTATACAGGCAGTGCCTAGTGAAACAAAAATGGGAATCTGAGTGGGCTTTCTCTTTGCATGGACTTCAGTCTCATGCACATAGCTCTTGTCCCTTCCATTGGCAAATGGCCCAAGGAATCAAATAATAGCATCCTTCAAGGAGGGGATAGTCATGCAGTCTAGATGTGAAGTGTCCAAGAGCAGGTTTCCGAGACAACTCAGAGGCAGGCAGGGAGAGAGAGGATAGGCTGGCAACTGCAATGTAGGGAAGGCGGACTATTCAGCTGATGAAATCAGGGCCATCCCAAGACATTTTCCCACCTGAAGTGAACAGCAAGGCAACCCCAAATCTTAAGCAGGGAAGTTGAAGCAGGAGCCATAAGGGCAAAGGGCTTCAAGTTCCAGTAGAGGGGATGGTTCAAGCCACTTTTTCTCTAGTGTACCAAAACCACCAGGGATCAGATTCCATGCCAACCCATGGAATATGCAAGTTAGTTTGCCAGACCTATTTTTCCGGAATACTTCTCTGTGAAAACCACTTTCCCTCATTTCACAGACAAATGCATACAAAGGAAATAGATGGCAGTGCATTGCGCTCACCCAAAAAGAACAAAGCATCAATAAAGCCATCTTTCTCTGAACCAAGCTTGGGTAGAAAAACTACTTAACCTTCCGACGTTTGAGATTTTGATCTGAAATGTGCTTTTGGCCTGAAATTAGTTAAGCTCTCCTCCTGTCGATTCTTTTGTTTGTTGGAGAAATAGACCTGTTTTCTTCTCAGTGCCAGCAGAGACAACACAGCGGGTGGGCTTGGTGTCCTGACAGAAACCTGGCCTTTGAACAAGAGCAAAGCCATTCCAAGAAAGTAAAGGGCTTTGGCCTATTATATGCCATTACTTAGTCTCTTCATCCATGTATGGACCCTGTGGAGAAACCACTTAGCTCTCCATATTCAGCCATGGAGAGAACATGCCTTTTCGACTTAGGAGGCCAACCATGTCATTCTCATACTAAAAGTTTTCTCCCTTCTTCATGACGCCAAAGAAGTCACAAGCTGATATAACTGTTTTGTCTCATGAAATGGGCCTGAGGCCCAATTTATACATGACTGGAAAAGTATGGAAGCAGCCTCCCAGAATTCTTTGTAGGATGGCTACTTATGCGTCTCTGAAAAAGAGGAAACACTACACCCAAAAGCAGGGTGCAGGTTTGCCTACAATTTATGTATGCAGATACAGTCGTACCTCGTTTTGTGGCTAGAATCCTTTCCGGAGCCCTGGCCACTAGATGAAAAGGACGCAGGGCAAAGTGTCATGTCTGCGCACACACGCAGAGTGGTTTGCGTTTCTGCACATGTGCGAAGTGCGATTTAGCGCTTCTGCGCATGCGCGAGTGGCAAACCCAAAGTAACGCGTTCTGGTACTTCCGGGTTTGCCACGGAGGTTCGCCAGAATGAATGCTAGACAAGACAGACATTCACAGAGGTATTACTGTATGTTTGTATATAGATCCGAAGTTGGCTAATGCTCTTTTAAACTGTACGGGGTATTCAGTTTTCTGTTTTTGCTATGCTCTAAACTGCCCTGTGATCCTTGGATGAAGGGCAGTATAGAGATTTAATTAATAGTAATAAAGTGGTACCACAGGTTACATACGCTTCAGGTTACAGACTCTGCTAACCCAGAAATAGTGCTTCAGGTTAAGAACTTTGCTTCAGGATGAGAACAGAAATCATGCTCCGGCGGTGTGGCAGCAGCAGGCGGCCCCATTAGCTAAAGTGATGCTTCAGGTTAAGAACAGTTTCAAGTTAAGAACGGAACTCTGGAACAAATTAAGTACTTAATTTAAGTACCACTGTAAATTGTAAAATGCTGCTACAACTTAAATAGAAATGCAATACACGTCACCTTAGTGACTGGGTGGGGTTTAATTTTCAAAGCAATCTTAGATTGAACAGCCTATCAAATAGTGAATATGTTCAAATAGAGGACTGTCCTCTGTAGAGGAGGACGCATGACTACCCTGGTGTCAAGCCACATTTAATATCTGTACAGTGGTGCCCCGCAAGACGAATGCCTCGCAAGACGGAAAACTCGCTAGACGAAAGAGTTTTCCGTTTTGGAGGTGCTTCACAAAACGAATCTCCTATGGGCTTGCTTCGCAAGACGAAAATGTCTTGCGAGTTCCTGCGGGGTTTTTTCCTCTCCCCCCCCTTTTTCTAAGCCGCTTATCCGCTAAGCCGATAAGCCGCTAAAAGCCACTAAAAGCCGCTAAAAGCCGCTAATAGCGCTAATCCGCTAATCCGTCAATGGGCTTGCTTCGCAAGACGAAAAAACCGCTAGACGAAGAGACTCTCAGAATGGATTCTTTTCGTCTTGCGAGGCACCACTGTACAAAGTCTCTGCTGGTTCCTCCTAAACCAGCATTACACCTTCCCTTTTATAATGTAGACACTGCTGGAGCAGAGTTGAACTGGACCACAGGGAATGGACTACCTTGCCTGTTACAAAATATATGCATTGGACCACAGTGTGGGATCCAAGTAAATCTCTCCATCAGTACAAGGATTTCCACTAGCTCAGTAGAACTGTCACACTCCGCTCCTCTCCCCACACCCTTCCCAAATCTGTGGTAGAGGGTTTGTGTAGATAATGTGGAACAGATTTAGGGGTGCATTGGGGGAAGAGAGGGGGCAAGTTCCATTGTGCAAGTGAGAACCTGTTTGCTGGTGGAACAATCACGTACCACCCATAATCAAAGGCCCATGATTGAGTGAACTGGGAGGAAAAATAGAAGGCTGCTCCATGGTGTTAGAATTTCTTGTAGTAGCCAGCTTCTCAGTGGGTAAGTACAGTGAAGTTTCTTTATCAGATTTTATTTTTAAAAGGATGGATTTGTCTCCCCCCTCCCCCCCATTTGTTTCGATCACTTGTCAACCATATCTCAGGAGCTCAGGACAGGCTACAATTAGGGATGAATTACTGGATCAATCACAGCTCAATCACTGAAGTTTTAATCACAGATTAAAAATTGCTTCCAAGAATTGGTGGAACTAAGATCAGAAGGGCAAACTCTTTGCAAAGTGCACACCCTTTCTGCCCCTCCACGCCAAACTTTGTACAAGAAAGGTGACAGTGGCTTCCTTTCCACTTTGACTCTCAAACTAACAGATACCACAGTTTAGAGTGAAACCGCTATCACTTTCTTTAACAACAACAAAAACCATAGGCAAAGCAACCAAGGGTAGAATTGCTCAGCTGCAGTTTTATTTATGGTTCTTTCACAATACTGACTTTTTTTGAGGCTGCTGTGGTTCCTGTGTTTTAGCATAACAGACAGTACTCTATATATTCAAATTCAAAAGCAGGATATAAAAAGACAATATTAGACATCCTTTCCTTCTCGTGTGTGTGCATGTTATCATAGATAAATCCCCCCTTTTTTGCCTCTAAGGGTTCCCAGGCAAATGCACAATTGACCAAAGATGCACAATATATAATTAAGAGTTATTTTCGTGGTTGCTAAGGGTTCTTTGGTGGGAATGTGACAGTAGTGACTGGCATGGTGAGGCAGAGCTACCAAGCTGCCCTCTCAACCCCAACATCACTAGAGCTTACCTGAACAGGGATGAGGTGAAGCTGAGCACTGGCTGCACAGGCAAATCAGTGAGGCCAATCCATTATTCCAGCAATTGCATCCACAAAACCCCAACCTCACCATCACTGGCCCAAGCCCATCCAGGTAGGTTGTAGCAATGCCTCTTTCATGAGCATGGCTGCACCACACTATACTGGCTGCTATTGATCCCCAGGCATTGCGTCTGTGGTTTGCTGGGAAAATTCTGGAGGCACATTCTTTCAAGCACATTGAAGCACATTGTTTCGAGTTATCAAATGGAGGTACACTTAGAGTGAGTGCAGTGTTGGTTGAGATGGTTTCATATATGAGCTTCTAGTGCAGTTAGACAAATGGTGAGCCCAGGGTTGAATGACACACTAAGCCAAATCATATCTTACAGCTGTGCAGCAGGACCAGAACAGGAAGAGGTGCAGTGTGGACACAGCCTCTTCTCTGGGGCCCTGCACACTTACATACACATACTAAGCCACTGTTTGGTCTTAGCACTGTGTACAGATCAGCTCTGTGTCTGTTGTCCTTTGAGTTGTGTCTGCAAGTCAGGCCTGTGCAAGAATTCTTACGTTCTCGGCTTTAGGTCTTTTTCTTATTAAAGTCAAACGAAATGAATTGGAAGGTACCTTTTGAATTCCATTGCATTCTTGCCTTGAGTTTTTGTCCTATTCAGAACACTCTATTCATTGAGTTCCTGTATGAATAAAATATGTTTGAAGAAAACATGCTGAAAGCTCAGCCAACCCTCATCTACACAAATATATATACACACAGAGCCAAGAACTTCACAATAATAGAGTCACAACAATAAATCGTGCCTTCTTTGCATCTTCCTTCTTCCTTGTACAATCCTTCATTGTGCCTCTTTTCCAGTGGGGAAAGAGAAAGAACTTACTTATCTTTTTGCAATGCATTTTCATTATTGATGGCAGGAATAAATCATTGGTGATTAAAATCGGTGGAGAGCTTGGTCTCTTAATTTGTGGAGTTAAGGCTACACACTTACCTAGGAGTAAGTTCCATGGAACTCAGTGGGGTTTACTTCTTAGTAGACATGTTTGAGGGTGCCTTTGGCAATGTTTCCATTGCTATTTGCTAAATATCAAACAGGTAGGGGTGTGGGTGGGTATCGGTACAGCTCCAGCCAGCATGGCTGTGTTTTCCAAAACTTCTGGAGACCTCCAGGTTGGCAAAGGCTAGACCCATTCTCTAGTTTTATCAGAATACGAGGAGGAGCTATGGTTCAGTGAGAGAGAGCACCTGCTTTGCATTAATAGAATCACAGAACTGTCAAGTTGGAAGGGACCCTGGGGTCATCTCGTCCAACCCCTTGCAATGCAGGAATCCCAGCTAAAGCATCCATGACAGATGGCCATCCAACCTCTGCTTAAAAACCTCCAAGGAAGGAGAGTCCACCACTGTGGCAATCACACAGGGTCCCCAGACGTTTAATGGTCTATTGATCCCTGTGCCACCACTGTGCTTGCTTCCCCACTGCCACCAACCAGTTACTCTCTGGTAAAACACTGAGTCCAGTCAGGTGTTAAAAGTGAACCAAAAAAACAAGTTTATTTTACAAACATTAACAAGTTTATGGTTTCTCAGATAATATTCCTGTCAGTATCTTAACTTTAGTTTCTTTACCGGCCTATACCTTCCTAGTACCTTCTGTCTGATTATCTCAACTGTTAGACTGACTCCTCTTAACAAATTCTTTCACTCTCTCCCACCAGACTAGCCCAACCCACAGACTTTTCTTATCTGTCTCTTCTAACTCCAGACTGTCTTCTCAACAACTCTAACTCTCTAAAAAAAACAACCTCTGTGCTTAAACCTTATACACAGTTAACTCTGCCCCCTGGGTTCCCATTGGTTAGTCACTTTACAATTAGTTAACCCTTTCCCAGTGAACCCAGTACGATGTCACACACATAGGAGGGCAAATACCACAACCACCTTCCAAGGGAGACTGTTCCACTGTCGAACAGCTCTTCTTGTCAGAAAGTTCTTCCTGATTCAGAAGGTCTCGATTTCCAGTAGCGGCCAGTGTGGTGGAGTGGCATTGCTCATCTGGCTTCCCAGTGTAGAGGTTACTGGTGGTAACTAGGAGGGGTGAGGCATAGAGGTGGTCACCACAATGCAGGCACAGCATAAGGAGTGTTGAATTGTGGCTGCCACTCTCTGATCTCCCTACCACCTTGCCCCTCTTGGTTATCAGCGGTTACCTCTGCACTGGGAACCCAGGTGAGCAATGATGCCCCACTCCTCTCCACCAGCTGCACCTGCCAGGTTCAATCCTTAGTATCTCCAGTTAAAAGGAACAGATAGTAGGTGAAGTGAAAGACCCCGGCATGGAACCCCGGAGACCCTTGGCAATGTGTTGGCATCCATCTGTCTCGAGAGACAATGGGGTGCACTTCCAAGGGTGAAGTCAAACCACTGTGTTAGCATCATCCATGTGACCTCCCTGAGGGGTAAGCCTGATGAGTGCATATAGAGATCCTGGGCTGCCCAGACAACAAGACTCCTTACCATCTTCTTCTCCTGAAGATGTCCCACAAGGCGGCAGGATTTTAGTATAAGAGTTTTCCCTCTCTGGATCCCCTACCTGTTTGATATTTAGACCAATTTCTCTAAGGAGATAAGACACCAGCCCTTGTCTCTGGAGTTGGCATAATTTACTTGCTTGGGTTTTCCAGATAATCCCAACAGTGTCACTGGCAGTCTTTGCATCCCAGTGTTATAACACTGGTTGCCTTTTAAGTCCCTGGTTTGTGGTGAGCTTTTCTGACATCTGATACAGCTGGAGGACCAGCTATTCAAGTATGGATTGGCAAAATGCTATTGATCTGAAAAGAATGGTTTCTATGGCTTTATGACCACATCCGCCCCATACATTTAAAGCACTTATATTCCCCTTTAACAAATTTCAGAGTGGTTTAGACATCAGTCCTTCTCCCAAGGGAACTCTGAGGATTGCAGCTCTCTGAATGGAATTGGAGTTCTCACAACAACTCTCTTTTTTATAATATTTTATTAAGTTTTATCAATAGAAAAGTTCAGAAAAATACAAAAACAGAAAAATACAAAATTACAAAATACAAAAATACAAACATTAAACACAACAACAAGAAGAAAAACACATATAAAAGAAAACAAAACTCTCTCTTTTTTATTTCTCATCTTTAGTTAACTTATTTTCCTGACTTCCTCGTGCCTCCCTTTTTTGTATCCCTTTTAAAAATTGGTTCAGCAAATTCATATCCAATTTAGCTTATCTATTATCAATCCCATCTTACATTTTACCTTGTTGCTAGAACCCCTTCAGTTCATTTCAACGTCATCAGCATTCAAAAATTTTACAATATTTCTGTAAATAAATTTTAAATTTCTTCCAATCTTCTTCCACAAGCTCTTCTCCCTGGTCTCGGATTCTGCCAGTCATCTCCGCCATCTCCATGTAGTCTATTAGTTGCATTTGCCATTCTTCCAAGGTGGGTAACTCTTGTGTCTTCCAGTGCTTTGCAATAAGAATTCTTGCTGCTGCTGTAGCATACATAAAGAAAGTTCTATCCTTCTTTAACACCGATTGGCCAACTATGCCCAGGAGAAAAGCCTCTGGTTTCTTTCTCACAACAACTCTCAGCACCCTTAACAAACTACACTTCCTGGGATTATTGGAGGGAAGACATGGCTGTTCAAAGTGGTGCAATGCTGCTTTAAATGTATGGTGAAGATGGGGCCTTAAATACATTTTAAATCTGTGTGCCACATGAGCGAATCCAACACCACAGACGTGCTGATGTGCAGTTTGAACTCAAGTAAGCATCATGATTCAGAGCTCATTTTGGCGTTTGGGATGTGCAGATGTGGCTTGGGTTTATGGTGCTTTTTCCTGCTGTTCTTTTTCCTTTTTTTGGTCCAGTGGCTCAGGAAGTTGCCTGGGGCTTGTAAGCTGTGGGATCAAATTCCTCTTTAGCCTTTCTTATCTGGGCAGCCTCCAGCAATTCACTGTCTCTCGGCTGCGGCTTCACGTCTGTGAAAAATGAAAAGTCATAACGTTGCCTGTTTCCCACAGTTGGTGTGAGGATAATGGAGGAGCATCAGAGCGTTTTTTACTTGGAAAGTGCTGCTCACACAACATTTAATTTAATGAACCTATATAAAATATAGGAATAAACCCTAGAATATGTGGAAGAATGAAGCTCAGTGCATCTGAGCACGTACAAAGTGTTTTTCCTTCACCAGCAAGGAATCACAACCCACCTTTATACAAACTAGAAGAAGCTAGTATTCTGCTGTTTAGAACTCCTTTTTAAGACACACTAACTGTTGGTCTTTTTAACGTTGTATTGTTGCCTCTTAAATGGACATAACTGCTGCCATTCTTATTCACTATAATGGATTTATTGCTCTTAATTTGCTTTGTGTTGTTCTGTTTTATTTTGACCTGTTAAGGTAAACCATTTTGACTTTCTCAGCATAAAAAAATCATATATCTAATAAACTAAATGAAAACTGAATTAACTATTGTCAAATATGCCTAAAAACCAAGGATGCCACTGTGTCTGTGTCTGCATCCTTCTTTAATTTTATTATGGCATCTTTCCCCCCATTGGTCAGGATCAAAGCAAACAACACAGAACACCTTCTGCTACTGACCTGCTACGTATGAACGCAAGCATCACCAAACAGGAGCACAGGCAGTCATTGGCATCAAAGGCCTTAGGCATCAAAGGAATCTCAGGACTTCCATCCTGCTTGCTGCAGGAAACAAGGAGTCCCATACCATAAAGTTCCTCTGAGGAATTAGGCTAGGAGCATAGGCCTCATACCAAGTCATGCTATTGGTCCCTCTGGCCCTACTACTGGCACTGGCTGGTAGTGGCTCTCCAGGGTTTCAGGCCAGAGTTCTTCAAGCAGCAGACAGGAGTGGTAGTGCATCCCTGACTTCTGGCCAGTTGCATTGCTGCAGCATGCTGGGAGGAAGGCAGGGACAAGGTCAGCATGGTGTAAACACACTGGCAAGAACAGCAGATAGGCCCTGCTGATGTGTTTGCACCATGCTGCCATTACCTTTCTCCTCTCACTCTACATCCCAGTAAGCAGCAGTGATGCAACTGACCAGAGGTCAAGTGCATGGCAGCATCCTACCACATGGTGTGGTATTGAGACCTCCTTTGCTCTACCCTCTTGGTCCAAAGCTAAGGTATGGGGAAATGGTTTCAATTCAAAGAAGGGAAAGTAGTGGTTGAAGTAAAACAGATGAGTTACTATTGAAAGTGAAAGGTTGCGTTATGATAGTCAGATAATGCCAAATAATTTTTTGTTGTACTAATAAAGTTTTTTATTGCTTTAAAAATGCTTGGTGTTTGTCACTATTTAGTTTGATGTTTCACACTGGCATATGCATGAACTGGATTCAGACTTGGCATTCCACTGGCCAACCCACATTTTTACCAGAATTTAACACAGGCAGAATTCCAGCATGTTACAACTAGTGATGGATCCAAATGTCATCCAAACACAGTTTGCAAGACACATCCAAATAGACTTGCAATACTTGCCTTCACATAAAGCAGGCATTACAACCCCCAAAGTTCTTCTCTGGCTTGGATTTAAATCTGAGCCAGAGAGGAACTTAAGTCCTCCTTCCAATTCTGCCTTCTATCCAGCCAGTCACCTCTTGTCTCCAAACCCTCTCCCACCCTTTACCTTTATTTGCTGCCCCAGATTTTCCTTACATCACTCTTTAATACATGGATCATTGCTTTGGCTACATACCATAATCAGTGGGTGGCAGATCACATCGATTTCCTAGCACCACTGAGCCATTTCCATGATGTGTTGGATGCTCACTGAGATTGCACCCTGCTGCACAGGGACATAGAAAGCTGCCTGATACTGAGTCAGACCATTGGTCCACCTAGCTCAGTGCTATATACACTGACTGGTGGTAGTGGTCCAGAATTTCAGGCAAGATTCTCTCCCAGCGTCCCTGGAGATGATGGGGCTTGAACCTGGGACTTTCTTCTGTTAAGTAGATGCTCTGCAACTGAGCTATAGACCTCCACAAAATATTGTTTTCACAGGGTGTGATGGATCTGGAATAGAATGAGAATTGGGTTCAAAGGAACTGAGCTTTATTTTGATTTTGCGTGTAATAGTGCAATTTCATGCAGCCAGCTCTGAGCTTGGCTAGGTTGATGTTGCATGACCACCTCTCCGTGTGCTGAATCACAGCCATTGTGCACTGAAGCAACTTTATAGCTGCATCAGGACAGAGCTGATAAGAAAACATCACCCATGTTCAGATGCATGCTCAGAATGGGTGTGAATGCAGAAGCCCTTGTCCTCTTTTCTTGCTAGACAACATTCGGAAGCAAATCAGGCGGTGTTTGTTTCTTTTCTTGGTGTGAGAAACCAGAGCACTCTCTCTAGCTCCTAGGTTTTCATTCTCTGGTTTGAATACACATCAAACTACCAGTGAAGAAAGATCAACACATCCTCCCAGGTCTAATTAATAAGCATATGCAGATTGCAGTGACTCAGTTCAACCCACAGGAACAAAAATGTGTCCAGCTTCTCTTTTATGTTGCTTTGGTTTGATCCACCTCCACATTCCAAGAACATATTTCACACAAGCTATTTTCAGCATCACAAGGTAACAAGACAAATATCAGCCAACGGTTGCCATTTAAACAGACAGTTTTAAGATTTCTTGGATGTGTGGTGCGGGTAGGGGGAATCAGTCTCAGCATTAAACTTAAAATTTAATGTCCTTTAAATGACTTATCCTGGCTGAAGGAATCGTTTTGCCACTTTCTTAAAAAATAGCTTCTAACAAGGGCTGAACAAGAGACGCAGGTGGTGCTGTGATCTAAACCACTGAGCCTAGGGCTTGCCAATTGGAAGGTTGGCGGTTCGAATCCCCGCGACAGGGTGAGCTCCTGTTGCTCGGTCCTTGCTCCTGCCAACCTAGCAGTTCGAAAGCACGTCAAGTGCAAGTAGATAAATAGGTACCACTGCAGCAGGAAGGTAAACGGTGTTTACGTGCGCTGCTCTGGTTTTGCCAGAAGCGGCTTAGTCATGCTGGCCACATGACCCAGAAAAACTGTGTGCGGACAAACGTCGGCTCCCTTGGCTAGTAAAGCGAGATGAGCGCCGCAACCCCAGAGTCCTTTACCTTTACCTTTTTAGGGCTGAACAAAGCCCTCAGTCACACATTCACCATAATTTTCTTCTAAAGGGCAGGGAGAAATTCAGGGCTGTCCATGAGACAAGAGGAGGTGGCAAGGAATACTCAGGAATTTCAACTGGGAAGCTTATAGTACTTACGCAATGTAGTGCAAGGCGGTCTGAGAGGTGTTATTTTTTAAGCAAAATCAAGCCACTTAGCTGTGCTCTCACTGACAACATGGTTTTGCATGGTTTGTGCATGGTGTACGGGGCTGCTAATGCCCCTGACAAGGTGTCATGGGCTGATGCAGCCTCCGTACCCAATGCATTACAGTATACAATGGCAGCTCCCCTACAAGGGTGAATCATAGCACTGTGGAGGTGAGGCAGTTTTTATTGAGACAGCAGCATGGAGGGAAAGGACTGGCTCCCCACCCCCCGCCACACCTCATGTGCCATGGTCCTGATTTCTGCGCCCAGACACGGCTGCTCCTTTTGATTGTGAACTGTATTATACATTCCAGGAATCAACTCACTTGGCCTGCAAACATCATAACAGCAGCTTCCATGTGGTCCAGGAAACTTTGGCAATACATAAAGCAGGGGTGTGGATCCCCTGGGCCCACCAGAAGTTGCTGGACTTCAACCCCAATCAGCTTGGCCAATAGTTAGGGGTGATGGCCACCATAGTGTAGCATAGTCTGGATGTCCACACTTGGCTAACCTTGAACTCTAGGAAGCTACAATTTTGCACTTCCACTGTATGGTGAATGCAGACTTGTAAAACCTGACTTGGCTATCATTCAGTTGCCCATTTCTTCAAATTTCTCCTTCTCTCTCCTCAGTCCTACTCTCATTGCCCCCTCTACTCATTTCATACGTGGAGATCGGCATCACAAAATTCAGAGAAGTATGAGTTTTGAAGGGGTGGAGTAAATCTTTGAACGATCACTCATTTTATCTTATTTTCAAATCCTGCATGTAGGGGAAAAAATGTGTTATGGAGTAGGTGAGCCTGAAGACTTTTATTTTTTCAGTGGTGTGGGTGGGAGGAAGGGAGAGAGGGGGAGTTTATTGCAACTTTATTCTGCTGATAGCATAAAGTGGCTCTACGATGTACCTAATTACAAGCTAATTCTAATGTGTGAACATCTGCAGAGTGCTCGGAAGTGGTGCCTGCCACCTTTCCTGTGCATGCGATTGGGTTATGTCTGGAAATGGTCCACTTGGGGCTTAGGAAGCTTCCATAAAGCACTTAACACTGTCACTTGTCAGCACAGAAAGACACAAAGAGAGATAAGGTTGTGTTAGAGTGGAGAGACTGGGTTCAGATCCAAGGAAAAGTTTTTGGCTGCTAGTCAAGTCTCTTCTACTACTCTTTGAAGGATAATGATGATGATACTGTAATAATTGTAATATGCTGTGTATATCTAAAAGGGAAATGTTAACCATTTACCTACTATATTTATTGGATCGTGTTGCAGCAGATTCATCATCACAGTAAGAAAATACAGAAACATTCCTAGAGCACTTTTCCCCCAGGATCTCTCCAGACATCTTTTTTGTGGTGCATTCATGACAATTTGTGTACAGCTATACCTCGGGTTGAATGCACTTCGGGTTGAGCGCGTTCGAGTTGTGCTCCGCGGCAACCCGGAAGTAACGGAGCACATTACTTCCGGGTTTCGTCGCTTGCGCATGCAGAGAAAGGTGGTGAGTCAGCCACAGAGGATTGGCTCTTATGGTCACTCTGCAGAAATTGCAGGAAGAACACCAAGGAGGAGTTGTTCTGTATGCTCCATAGCTAAGCATTTAGGAATACTGAAAACATAAGGCACTTCCATTACAAAAGAACAACTTGCAAGGTCTGTTCTGTAAAATGGAGCATCAAGGAAAACACAATGTAAGTAACTCCGAAAGAAGGTACTGGAGCACTCCAAATCATTTGCCCATTTACCTGAAAAGAAAATAGAATGTCTAGTTGGAAGGCAATGCATGGAGATCTGCACTGATTGTTGCAAAACACCCCTAATTATTATTGTTGTTGTATAAGGCAAAAGGTAAAGGTAAAGGACCCCTGGACGCTTAAGTTCAGTCAAAGGTGACTATGGGGTTGGGGTGCTCATCTCGCTTTCAGGCCGAGGGGGCCAGCGTTTGTCCACAGACAGCTTTCTGGGTCATGTGGCCAGCATGACTAAACCACTTCTGGCGCAATGGAACACCGTGACAGAAACCAGAGTGCAAGGAAACACCGTTTACCTTCCCGCCACAGCGGTACCTATTTATTTACTTGCACTGGTGTGCTTTCAAACTGCTAGGTAGGCAGGAGCTGGGACAGAGCAACTGGAGCTCACCCCATTGTGTGGATTCGAACCGCCAACCTTCTGATCAGCAAGCCCAAGAGGCTCAGTGGTTTAGACCACAGCGCCACCTGCATCCCTATAATTGTTGTATAGTTTATAAGATGATTGTGTACTCTTAAAAGGTTTCATAAACAAAGAAGTGTGTGTTGCTGCGACTGGTGACTTGCATGAGTCTGCACTTCGGAATTTGTCACTGTGCTATTGGGAGGTACTCCATGAATTAGCAGTCGCCACTGAAAAAGAACTCTTCTCATTGTACATGATGAGTTTGTTTCCGTAACTTATGAAGCTCAGAGCAAGGCCTTAATAGATCGAGTACGTGATGGAACATTTTAAGGGGGAAATGTACTTTATGCAGTATGCTGGACCCAGGGAGCAGAGGACTTGATGTGCCAAGGATTGAACCTGGGATCTTTAGCATGCAAAGCAGATTCTTTGCCAGTAGGCGTTGCAGCTGTTACCCAAGCTTGGGACTCAGCACCATAAACTGACCCCAGAAACCTCTGAAGCTCCTGGTGTACTTCAGTTTATGTAAATGTACGTAAGAGTAGTCCTGGTCAATCAACCCAAAGGTCCATCTAGTCCAGGATTCTGCATTCCAATGGTAGGTCGGACACATGTCCCACTTTTTCAGAGGATTGCCCTCTTATTTGAAGGTGCTTTCTACTTGAAGGGCTGTCTGGTCAAAGTCTGGTTGTCAGATCATGAACCTTAAGAAGGGAGAGCAGGAGGTGCCTTGAAGTTGCCCATCAGCAGCTACCGCTGGGCAGTGGACCGAGCAGAAACAGAGGTCACCTGGTCACAGTCTTCCCCACTATGTGGAGATGTTTTGTGTTGCTGTTTAAATCATTATCCAAATATGCACATTGAAATGAGTATATGCAAATTTGTGTCCTCTTTTTCATGTCGCATTTGCTCTTTGGGGTGATGCCGGCCCAACGATGACCAGTTTCTGTGGGGCTTACAACAGGGCATGAGGACAACATCCCATCCCTGCTTGCCTATGTGTCCAGTCAAGTGTGGGAAATGTCAACACACTCTCTGCTTTAGCTTCACACTCGCACATGCATAAACAGCTATATTTACACTCGGTGGAACATCTTAGATCTGAGACTACCAAAAATCACTGGGAAGCAGAATCCAGCACATTGCTTGAAGTGTCTGTAGTATTATTAACCGTCCTTTTCAGCAGGTATGGGGGTGTTTTTTAAGACCAGTGACTCACCCCCTCCCCACTCACAATTTCTTTGTCATCCCAAATGATAGGTCCTACAAATGCCACTGCTAGCCTCCAAGCGCTAACATCTGCCGAGATGATGCTAGGCTTAACATTTCTAAATGCTCTGCCTGTGACACGTTTCCAGACAGCAGGTTAGGGACTTGTTAAAACTCAGGCAATGTTTGAGTTTTTCCCTTCTTTGCTAGGAAACCAGATGGTGCTAAATCCCTGTGGAGTGCGTAGCATGATTTACTTCTCCTTCGATAATGTCTCTCTCTCTCTCTTTTTCTTTTTTCTTTTTTCCCTTTCGCTATTTGCATGGTGGGAGGGAGATGAAGCTGATATTATTTCTTTCCTCTTCCTGGTGAGGAAGGGGGTCGCATAAAACACAAATGTGGTAGGACCTCTGCCCTGAGAGTTTCTGGTTGTTGGTTTTTTAAAAAAACAGCTTCTATGATAGAAGGTTGGGATGCGGGTGGCGCTGTGGGTTAAACCACAGAGCCAAGGACTTGCCGATCAGAAGGTCGGCTGTTCGAATCCCCACAACGGGGTGAGCTCCCATTGCTTGGTCCTCGCTCCCTCCAACCTAGCAGTTCAAAAGCATGTCAAAGTGCAAGTACATAAATAGGTACCGCTCTGGCAGGAAGGTAAACGGCGTTTACGTGCGCTGCTCTGGTTCGCCAGAAGTGGCTTAGTCATGCTGGCCACATGACCCGGAAGCTGTCTGCGGACAAACGCTGGCTGCCTCAGCCAGTAAAGTGAGATGAGCGCTGCAACCCCAGATTCGGTCACAACTTTGCCTAATGGTCAGGGGTCCTTTAGCTATGATAGAAGGTTATGCTTTTAAAGGTAAAGTCAGCAACCTGCAGCCTAAAGGATGCATGTGGCTCTTAGCCTAACTTGATGTGGGTGGCAAGGAGAAGGGGAAATTGGTGGGAAAGAATAGAAGGGAGGGAGAGGAAGAAAGAGAAAAAGGAGGGAGAGATAGGTCTGGCTGATGTAGAGACAAGGGCTTCCACATCACCTCTTCCTGCTCCCACCTCTCCTGCTCCACTGTCTCCCAGGATCAGGAGAGGGTTGAAGCAGGAGGGGCAGGAACAGGTTACATGCAGGTGGACGAGATGTGGGTGGCATTGTGGTCTAAACCACTGAGCCTCTTGGGCTTGCTGATTGGAAGGTCAGCAGTTTGAATCCTCACGACAGGGTGAGCGCCCATTGCTCTATCCCAGCTCCTGCCAACCTAGCAGTTCAAAAGCATGCCAGTGCAAGTAGATAAATACGTACCACTGCGGTGGGAAGGTAAACTGTGTTTCCGTGTGCTCTGGTTTCTGTCACGGTGTTCTGTTATACCAGAAGCGGTTTAGTCGTACTGGCCACATGACCCGGAAAGCTGTCTGTGGACAAACACCGGCTCCCTCAGCCTGAAAGCGAGATGAGTGCTGCAACCTTTGACTGGACTTAACTATCCAGGGTTCCTTTACCTTTTACCTTACATGCAGGTGGAGTCTCTCGCCTACTTGCACACAGCTTGGGTGGGGAAGATACATGAGGTTCGGGTAGGGCCTCTCTGTTGTGGCAACTGCTTTATAAGGTGCACACCTAGGAGTAGCTGAGAGATGTAGGATTGGAGTGCATGACTTTTCCTAACTTGTAAGTGCACTTTTGACAAAGAGTTAATTCCTCACTCAGGACATTCCTTTCCTGACAGCACTGTGGCATCTGGTGCATTCTTGCGAGCAGAAATAACTTCCATTCTCATCTTACGTTAGTTGGGTTTGCGGGGGATACTATCCTATGGCTTCATTAGTTAGAGCAGGGTTTCTCAAATTTGGGTCCTCAGCTGTTGTTGGACTGCAACTCCCATCACCCCTTGCTATCAGGACCAGTGGTCAGGGATGATGGGAGTTGTAGTTCAACAACAGCTGGAAACCCAGGTTAGAGACACACTGAGAGCATAATTGTCAACTTCCACAAGTGAACATGAGAGTAAAATTTGGTCTAGTATCAGTTATGGTTTATATTTCTTATGAATGCTAAAAAAAAAACCAACAACACCCCCTGTGGCATTATGGAGAGTAATAAATTCAACTGCTGGATTATTTACAGTGGTTTGACTACAAAACAGCTGCTAGAAAGAAATGCTTAGGCAACAGCTATAATATTCCACTGAAATGCTATTGGCAAATGACTAGTGGTGCAGAAAGATATGATATGATATGATGGGATGGGATGGAGAGGAGAGGAGAGGGGAAGGGAGGGGAGGGGAGGGGAGGGGAGGGGGAAAAGAGAGATTCATTTATTGGTTTAAGATTGGCAGCATTATTAACTTAGCTTTTCTGAATGTTTCCTTTTTCTTCCTGAAGTTTCTCAAAGAGAAAATGCCATTATTCCTTATGAGAAAGTCTTTGCTCTTTTAGTCTTTGCCCTTTTTTTCTTCAGAAAGAGATGCAGTTGTTTACTTGTATCTGTAATATATACAGTGCTTATCAATCTTCTAATGTTTGTTGCCTTTCAGAAAACCTGATATTTATATATTTTACAATGCTGTCATTCAATCTTGTAGCTGAAATTGAGGACCATATCTTAGCATCTACATTTAAAGGAGAACTTCGTGTATGTGAACCTGGTGGTGTTAGATCTTTATCAAAACTATCTTTGCTACAATCCATGAATTGGGCAATTTGTTGATTCTAATGGCTGCTGTTATAATTTGAAATAAGGGTTAGTCTTTGATTTTTCAGATACTATGTTTTTGGGATTTTGGTCTGTGATGCTCCCTGCCCCCTCCCCATTACAATCCTCACGACACAGTGAGCGCCCATTGCTCTATCCCAGCTCCTGCCAACCTAGCAGTTCAAAAGCATGCCATTTTGCTAAGAGTTCAATATGTGATTAATATGTGTAGAAAATGTTCACAGGTGTGTGAATCAGAAAGTGGTATAATTTTGCGTTGTGTGTTGGAAGTAAACCAATCACTCTTCTTTTTTGCCTTGTGCTTGAAAAGCAAAATTTCGGGTGGTGAAACTTTGCACATCACAACATTCCAATACCAGCAGAGGCTGTTCCTGTTGAGTATAGTATCATAGACAAGAGCCCAGTTAGAAAGGAAAAATTCAGTGTTCATTCAAAGTAACATTGCTGCTACATTCTGGCCCGGATAAACCATTGTGGAAAAACTGGCTCAACAGGGAGCTGAAGTTAGGCATTCCTTGGGTCCTAAAACCAGAAAGGAGGCACCATTCTAACACCAGTGGGGAAATTCAGTTCAGTTCACATTTAAAGGCAAACCTATTTAATTCTCATTTCCCAAAATAATACACTATCCAAAATGCAGCTGCCTTTCAGAATTCGCACTGAATTTTTCAAGGCAGTTCTTCAGCCAAGTAGCATGTACAAAAACTCACATATTTGGGGAAAGTGTGTATAGGAACTCATATGCATTAATGAAAATAATGTACAGAAATGCATTGTGTTAGGAGGCTGGAAAACCTGTGCATATATGTTAGGAGAAACTTGCATTAAAATGCCGGTGCATTTTCCCGATGGCTTAAAATAATAATAATCCCAAACTGATGTAGAAATGAAATGTAGAAATGAATGGAGGCAAATAATGTGTGGTTCGGGGAGCCCATCCTGCTTTGCCACCTGTGACAAAATGGGAATGTGCCACTTCCTGCTTCACCACACCTGCCCCAACACATCTGCTGCCTCCAAAACTCAGCAAGAAGTGGACATTCTAGCAGTGGCAGGTGTGGCACTGCCTCTTGTGCTTCCTCCACCTGAGGCAGCTACTTTACTCCACTTCAAATGTGTGCCAGCTCTGTCCCGAGGGCACTGAAGGCTCCTTGCAGCCATCTAGGCGGGGTTAGATGTGGGCTGCTCCAAAGGATGGGGCTGATGAAGCCCACCAAACTTCCACCATCAGTATCTTCCATCCCTTCCTTCATGTTGAATGAAGTATCTTCCATCCCTTCCTTCATGTTGAATGATGCCCATAGCTTTGGGCAGGAAGCAGGAGATGGGGGAGAAAGTTGTGGGGAGCTTGTGGGACAGGGAGAGACAGCGTTCCTTCTTTCAGCCTTGGCAAAAGGACCATCCTGTCTGCCTCCCCTTTCATTATACTTCTAAGCAGAAAGCAGATTGCCAGCTCTAATTAATTCCACTATCGACATCCACACTAAATTACTTTGAAGAACTTGTTGAATGGTGTTTCCAAGAATATGATCCGTATTGAAAGGATGATGGATCTACTGAACTCCAGAGATCCCGCTGGGAAGGGAAAGGGCCACTGGAATGTACTAACTAAGACCCAGCCTCTCATTGATCTTCTTCCTTTAATGAACGTTCCTTGGAGCACAGTTCTGACACAAACAGCATTCCTTTGCTGAAACGGGAGTCACAGCTGGACAGCTCCATTTGTGGCAGTGAATGTGCCTCATAGGTTCACCTTCCAAACTCTGTGGGCTCCAAACTCGACATGAAATGCATGGCGTTGCAGTTAGAGGTTCAGATTAAAACTGAGGAGGCACAGATCCAAGCCCTCACTCAGCCATGAAGCTCATTGTGTCTTGTAGGGCCAGTTTCACTCAAGGGTTGTTGTGAGAAGAAAAAGGGGGAGGAGACCACATACATTGTCTTGAACGCCTTGGAGGAAAGGTGGACTAGAAATATAATTAATTAAACAAATGATCAATTAAATGTGAGTTTTCTGGCTGGGCACTGCTGCCAATGGAATGTCAAGTAAATGGCACTGGTCAAACCAGGCTTTTTCTTATGTTGTTCTGAGTGTATTTCTTTTTTTCTTTTTCTTTTTCCTGCAGTGATACTTTTAATTTTATATTTATTTTATTTGATCTTTTCAAGCAGCCCTCCGCAGTCTTATTGGCATGGATGGAGATTAAAATCCTAACCTCCCCGCTGGCAGTTAGATAAGAGGTGCTGACATTCTAAAACAATAAAATCCTTTTCAGCTCTACGGCACTTCAAAAAGCCTTCTGTATATGATGGAAAAGCTTTGAAAGGACAGGGAGAGAGAGAGATAGAGAGAGATTCAAATATGTGTTGAAACAGTTCAATGCGTGTGTGCTCCCCACCCCCCCACATAAACCCTTCGTTTTTCACCCTCTGCAGTAGCACAAACTTTGCAACATTTTGGAGCCACCCTAATAAATGTGTATATTATTTCCGTGTATTTGGTGTGTGGACTCTATATTAGCAGAGCTGGGTGAGTGAGCTGGCGATTGGTATGTAACGTAATAAAGGAGTAAATTGCTGCTGGCAGCCATTGTTTCTAACCCGGCCTTTCCTAATGCCTTCCCATGGCCGAGTAAGCCAAAGGGAATTTAGGAAATCGTTTTGGCTCAGCTTCAGTGTCCGGGTTAGAAAATGACATCGCCCTGAGCAAGAATGGGAAGTGTGTCTCGTACAGGAGGGTAGTGAAACGGCTTAATTGAGTCACAAACACCATCTGTGTCTTGATGTTCAAGTAACTGCTTTGACACTTCCCATATAAACAGGTAGCTGGAACTGAAACCTGAATGTGTCAGGGTCTGGACTAAGGAGGAATGGTGGGGGCCACCACCCCCTTCCCCTTCCCCTGAACCACCCCCTTCCCCCTTCCCCTGAACCGTTCCGAGGGCAGAAGGACAGTATAGATTTAGAACAGTGGCTTACAGAGGGGCATAGTCCAGAGGGGGGAATCTTGGAAATACTGGGTGAGAAACAGCTGGAAGAAGAAGAAACACCAGGAGACAGTTGACAGATTCAGCGTCCTTGGAAAGCATTCCTGACCCCCCTTCACCTATGACTAGACGGGCTTTGAGAGTGATGGAACAGAGAGCTCAGCGGCAACAATCTCAGATTACCCAACGTAGGAGTGATGTAGATTAATGGGGACCGAGGGGAGTGAACCTTTACTGGGAGCAATGCCATTTTTTTTAGAGAGATACGCATTCCTTTGTCTCTCACTGTGATTATTAAAGAAACTAACTGGTAAGAGGCTCTTTCCTTTGATCTGCTTCTTTACTGCCACTTGGGGAGGGATGCTATTCCCCGACGTCTGACAGAATGTTGAGAATGAAGGCATTGTTCTCTGTTCGCTTAAAAAATATACAGTGGTACATCGGGTTACAGATGCTTCAGGTTACAGACGCTTCAGGTTACAAACTCCACTAACCCAGTAATAGTACCTCAGGTTAAGAACTTTGCTTCAGGATGAGAACAGAAATCGTGCAGTGGCAGCGCGGCGGCAGCGGGAGGCCCCATTAGCTAAAGTGGTGCTTCAGGTTAAGAAAAGTTTCAGGTTAAGAACAGACCTCTGGAACAAATTAAGTTCTTAACCTGAGGTACCACTGTATATTAAAGAGCACACTGGAAATAGTAAATATTCTACATTAATAATCCTGCACCAAATGTCATTTATAATGGGTGCCTCAAGTGATTAATAAGTTGAGCCATTGCAGAAGGTCCTCTGGCATCTCCAAGATGAACTGGGAATGACGTCTGATTGAAATCCTGAAGAGCTGCTGCTAGTCAGTGTATACAATACTGAGCTAGAATTATCTATTTGGATTGGGAATCAAGCAGCTTCCAGTGTTCATAGGTGCCTAATTCATTGGTTGTGCTCCCTAAATCCACCTCTGGTAACTGGCAAGTGCTGGATCTGTCTTGGCTTGCTTCAAGCCCATGTTAGCTGATTCATTTGAATTAACTGCACATTTTGGGCCTGTGGCTGCTTTCAGAGGTAATGTGTTCATACATCCTAGGGCATAGTCTTCTCTTTTCCAGAAGAGCAATTCTGATCGCTTCTTCTCCATTAGGGAGCCACACTATTTATTCTCTGTCCCTCTTTTGTCCTTTTAAAAAAATAATGGGGGTGGGGGTGGGGAAGCAGCTACAGCCCTTTAATGGCAATTTATGTGAGATGTGATGAAGCATTAAGTGCTAAAGTTAGAGCAAATTTGTAAGTGGGTTGTTCAATGGGGAAGGAAGCATGAATGATCATGCAAGAATCTGGGACAAAGGATCAGGGACATTAGATTCTGCTTGTTTGGCTTCAGCCAGCAGTAGGTGGTTTCACAGCAGCAGAGCAAGTAATTGGTTTCCCTGGCTGAACTCTCCATAATGTATAATGTGCATAATGTATGCATTGTGCATTTTTGTTAAGGAATGGAGTTTTCTTCCCATACAGAATTAAATCAGCAGTGACTTGGGGATCTGGCAGCATGGATGGCAAAATTCTCACTACTTGTAGCCAAAAGGGGTACGTCGCATGGCTGTGAGGTTGCCAGGTTTGGGCTGAGAGCCAATTCACACGAACAATTTGGCAAACTAAAAATCTGAGTTGTGTGTGTAATGTGGCAAAACTGTGTGCATCCTACCATTACCCAGCTCTTCCAACTGCAGACATAAAGTTGGTAATTTGAATGAATGAGATGACAGCATCCTAACCCATGTGGTTCCAAATTGCCTTTGCAAACCTTGCTACCAGCGAAATCACAAAGTTGGCCCAAGAAATGTACAGGGATGCTCAGAAGTGGGATATTTTCTCATAATTTGAGAAGCGTATAAATTGCAACTCTAATCGGTGCTGTGGGTTAAACCACAGAGCCTAGGACTTGCCGATCAGAAGGTCAGCAGTTCGAATCCCCACGACGGGGTGAGCTCCCATTGCTTGGTCCCTGCTCCTGCCAACCTAGCAGTTCAAAAGCACGTCAAAGTGCAAGTAGATAAATAGGTACCACTCTGGCAGGAAGGTAAACGGCTTTTCCGTGCGCTGCTTTGGTTTGCCAGAAGCGACTTAGTCATGCTGGCCACATGACCCGGAATCTGTACGCCAGCTCCCTCGGCCAATAAAGCGAGATGAGCGCCGCAACCCCAGAGTCAGCCACGACTGGACCTAATGGTCAGGGGTCCCTTTACCTTTACTTAATCTTTATAAATTGCTGTGAGCATAGCAACCTCCTTCGGTACCCCCTCCAAAGAGGAAGCAGCTTACAAAAGGAATGCCTACTATACTAAAAGTCCCTGGATTCCCGTAATAAAAGCAGCTGGGTCTGGTAGCATATTCCAAACAATGCCCTGGAGCACTTTGTCAACCAGGTGTCATGCTGGCTGGAGTTTTCGTCTTAAACAGCTGGAGGGCACCAGCTTGACAAATGTTGTCCTTGAGCAGCAGTAAGGGCCAGACTGCACATTATTCTTAAATCATAGCATGTAGCAATCTCTCCTCTTACAAATTACAGGCGTGCAGCATGGGGGATACCTACTGAGAACGCCGCACACAGGAGGGCGCTTATTTCTCCCCAGTGCGATCAGACCTTAAATATCCCACACCCCTTGGACAGCTGGAACACTTGGGGGAGGAACCTCCTATTGGCACAAGTGGGAATACTCCAAGTAGCTGCAGTGGGAGGGAAAATTTTAGTTCCAGTAATTCTGGGGGGGAGGCGAGATGAACGTATTATCCCCTTATTATAGACTCTCCTTTCTTGGAGGTCTTTAAGCAGAGGTTGGATGGCCATCTGCCTTGGATGCTTTAGCTGAGATTCCTGCATTGCAGGGGGTTGGACTAGATGACCCTTGGCTCCCTCCCAACTCTATGATTCTATGATTTCCCTGTGTGCTATATTCCTAGTCAAGGTCATCCCCTCCCCAAAACACACCCACCCATGCCAGTAATGAATAAAATAAAAAGGGAGGGATAGCTACATGCTACATAGTAAGAGCTACACATAGTTTAGCCCTAATTCAGGTCATTGCATGGACAAGCGGAGTCCCCCAAACCCTGGGCGGCCCCCATGTGGAATAACGACTCAAGACAACGTGCTATGGGATTAAAAATTGGCCACAACTTTATTGTGTTTCAGATGTGGGTAGACCTTGGCTCAGGCATTGGGCGTTTATCCCTCCCAGTCCCCTGCCGGGGATCTGGGGAACATTAGGGTTATCCAGAGTGGGGTTATCCAGAGGGGGGGATGGGCTGGCTCCGGAGAACATATGTTCAAGCAGAGAGAGCCCGCTCCCATTATGCCACCGTCGCAGGGGAGAGCAATGACAACCTCTAGGCGTACGGCCAAAGGCCCCCCCCCAAACAACCCCTTTAATGGGGAACCCTGGTATCACCTCCACAAAGAGGAGGGGGCGTGGGTCACTGCTGCACACCTCCACCCCCCATTCAGGGAAGACAGACTAAAGGATTCCGCCCAAGGCCTGATACCGCCAAAGTTGTGACATTTTGCTACAGGAAAGGCAAACCTGCCAATGCAGGAGAATTCCTTTCCGGCCCTTCAACAGCGACCTTGATGTAGCAGCGCCCACATACCTGTTGAGAAAAGGTTAACCTGCAAAAGAAGTCTTAACTGAGGGTGGGTAGGGTGGGAGAAGCTCTGGAGCCAACTGATGATTCCCAAGTAAGATCCCCGTATTGTGTGGGCAGGGTGGTTCCTCCCCCTACCTGGCCTGATCACCTTGGCAATGCCTCCCCAGGTGGGATTGGGCTGAGGTAGGCGGAGACCTCCAGGTATCCCACCTGGGGACGGCGAAGCCAAGCCTGTGCTAACGGTGCCGCATAGGGTCCAGGGGGCTGCGCGCGACCACGCAAAGGGCACTCCCCATTTAATGTGGGGAGTGGTCCTTATAGGAAATTCAAATGGTGGCTCCCAACTTCTGGGTGGTGATTCAGCATGCTGCTCACTGTTGCCACCTGCCAGGACTGACCAAGGTAGCGGTGGGGGAACCAGGTCTGTTATGAACAAATGCAAACAAACTATAATCCCAGGTGGGGGAAATTAAATTACACCATAGCCAAAGCTGTTGTGTGCAGGTTGGATGGAAGAAAGGAAAGCGACAGATAGCCTCTGTGTGGAAGCTACTCTTGCATTTAAAAAGCATCAGGACAAACAAGTGTGTATTGGCTTTAAATTCAAGGTTAACAAGGTTCTAGTCCTTAAAGACTTCTGTCTGCATGGAAGTCTAGAGAATCATTGTCAAGGTCCCCTGAAAAGCATGTGTACTGTAACCATAATTTGTGTTTTCCGTCGGGTTTTCAAGCGATCCATTATAAGGCACTCCTAAGGTTAATCTTGTATTGTCCTCTGGCCAGCAGCAATTACTGCTCTGTCCTCATGTTTTCCAGAAACAAAACAGTAACAGAAATGCTTGCTAGATTTGCAGTTGTGGGGTGGGGGGAGGTGAGCGCGCGCGCGCGCACACACACACACACACACACACTCACCCATTCTTTTCATCTCACCTTCAGGCCATTTTGCCTTATCTACACAAAGCATCCCGGTTGTTACAGCAACCATTTAAATATCTACAGTCCTCTCCCCCCCCCCTTTTTCTTTTCATACATACACACACAGATCCAACCCTTTATTTCTTCATTTAACTGTGCCATTGCAGGACCCAAAGTAGGACAATGCTATCATACCACAGCTCAATCAAAACCCAACATCCTCTGGGATGCACAAGTCTGGAATGGGTGTTTCTTGGGCTGCCCCAGCTGACCTGAGGCTGAGCCAGCCATAACTCATTCAATCTGGCAGAATCAGGGCTTGGCCAGGAGATCTAAAACCAGTGCAATTTATGCCACTGTAAATCTGGGGGCATGGTGTGGCGAGCTGGGACAAGAAGAGGCTTATACCTCTTTCAAACCTCTTTCTGCTCAGTCATGTGAGCTCAAAACCCAGTGGAACTTACATGGGGGCGAGGGGGGCAGGGAAGGTGGTATAACTAGCCTTGCTCTGAAGCAGAGTTTGGAATAAGGATAACTTACACTGCCTTAAGGGATGCGGGTGGCACTGTGGGTTAAACCACAGAGTCTAGGACTTGCTGATCAGAAGGTCGGCAGTTCGAATCCACTCGACGGGGTGAGCTCCCATTGCTCGGTCCCTGCTCCTGCCAACCTAGCAGTTCGAAAGCACGTCAAAGTGCAAGTAGATAAATGGGTACCACTCTGGTGGGAAGGTAAACTGCGTTTCCGTGCACTGCTCTGGTTCTCCAGGAGCAGCTTAGTCATGCTGGCCACATGACCCGGAAGCTGTACACTGGCTCCCTCGGCCAATAAAGAGAGATGAGTGCCACAACCCCAGAGTCGGCCACAACTGGACCTAATGGTCAGGGGTCCCTTTACCTTTACACTGCCTTAACTTAAGCAGATATAAGTTCCACCAGCTTTCTATATTTAGGATTGTTCTGTGGGTTTCATTCCTACAAAACATTTCATTTCATTGACTTATCACCGGAGGAAAATTGGTGGATGATTATTTCAAATAAATATGTGAAATTCACTACCCTGTCAGCTCCTGGCAATTGGCAGCTCTTTCCTCCCCCAACATCACTCTTTTCCAGTTTTCCTTCCCATCTCAAACTTTTGTGTTTTGCCCACACCATTCCATCTTCCAACCTGACTTTCCCAGAGACCTTTTTTCATCAGTACCTCTATAATTATCCTGGCCGTAGACCCCTGAGATGTGTCCCGTCCACCCCCCCCAAACCACTTTATTCTTGTGATGGCAATTTATTTTACCTGTTTTTAGTTCTGAATTTTAAATTGTTGTAACCCAACCTGGGCAAAGGGCTGGTAATAGTAGTAGTAGTAGTAGTAGTAGCAGCAGCAGTAGTAGTAACAACAACAACAACAACAACAACAACAACAGATATATTTCTACAAAGCACTTTCCCCTGATATAATAAATTGCTGTGTGTTATCCTCACTAATATATTTATCTGCACCCTTTGGTGTACACATTTCTGTGCACAACACCTAGCTGGAGAACAGCATTGCGAAATCTGGAGAAGTGAAAATTTTAAAGGCTGACTGGGTTTTCAGTTTGCATATTGCTTCAGAAAGAGTGAATTAGGTACGCTTGCCTTTTACATGCAGACCAAATGAGAATTTCATTCCCATCCCTGATACAGTGGTACCTCGGGTTACATACGCTTCAGGTTACATACGCTTCAGGTTACAGACTCTGCTAACCCAGAAATATTACCTCGGGTTAAGAACTTTGCTTCAGGATGAGAACAGAAATCGTGCTCCGGCGGTGCGGGAGGCCCCATTAGCTAAAGTGGTGCATCAGGTTAAGAACAGTTTCAGGTTAAGAAAGGACCTCCGGAATGAATTAAGTACTTAACCTGAGGTACCACTGTACAAGCAACAAGTGTTCCAAGTAGTTACATGTGCCCATTGCTAAGTCGACCATCTTTTTTACTCTGCAACATGTATTCTTGTGTGTTGCTCTTTCGGCCGTCCCTTTGCCTTCCTCCCTTGGCTCTTCCTTGCCTCTTTGGGCCTCCTTTTGCCCTCACCTACCTACCCTGTTCCCGCCTTGGATTATCTCTCAGATTACAGACACTGGCTCTCACTTGGAACTCTGAGAACTGCTTAGCTGTTTGGTGCGTCATCTTGGGACTGTTTTGTTGGACTCACGTCCGGCCTGCTCTAAAGTTGCTGACATATTTTTCCTGGCAATCCTTCCAGATCTCTAATACCTGCCTTTAATGACACATAGAATTTCAACCAGGGAAAACTTACTGTCCCTTTTCTGATGTCTCCCTTCTCTGCTGTCTGTTATTCCAGTCCTTACTGAACCAGTCCAATGCATGCATTGACGTATGCAATTATTATTGCTACATGCTTGCAAAATTGAGCCTGAAATCAGAATCTCAGTTTCCTCTGCACAGATAAAAAATTGATGCAGGCTATATCCAACATTTGGTTCTCCATTGGGCTTAGGTTTTTACTTCTAAGATTAGTGCAAAGCTACTGTCATAGGAATGCAGGAAGCTGCCTTGGTTGTTCTGCCATGGAGCTACAGTCCTTACTTCTCAGTAACTGTGAATGAATTCCTGCTGATGAGCATTATGGTACAATTGATGGAATTTAAACAATTGGTGTGCTTTGCAAGTCTCCTTGATAACTGGGCTGATTGTTTTTATTTTATGGGTCAAGGAGCAGAGTCAACACCCAAGTAGTTCGAGTGCATCTCCTCTGCAGAAGACTGTCTCGTCTCAGTAACATTTCTTTAGGACATCCCTATTTTCATTGGAGAAACATTGGAGGGTATGGTAAAAGTAAAGGTAAAGGGACCACTGACCATTAGGTCCAGTCGTGGCCGACTCTGGGGTTGCGGCGCTCATCTCGCTTTATTGGCCAAGGGAGCTGGCGTACAGCATGTGGCCAGCATGACTAAGCCGCTTCTGGCGAACCAGAGCAGCGCCCGGAAATGCAGTTTACCTCCCCGCCAGAGTGGTACCTATTTATCTACTTGCACTTTGACATGCTTTCGAACTGCTAGGTTGGCAGGAGCAGGGACCGAGCAACGGGAGCTCACCCCATTGCGGGGATTCGAACCGCCGACCTTCTGATCAGCAAGTCCTAGGCTCTGGAGGGTATGGAGTTATGTGATCCCCGTCAAGGAGATATGTAACTATACAACCTTTAGAAGGCATCTGAAGGCAGCCCTGTAAAGGGAAGTTTTTTAATGTTTAATGATTTATTATGTTTTTATTTATGTTGGAAGCCACCCAGAGTGGCTGGGGCAACCCAGTCAGATGAGCGGGGCAATAGTAATAATAATAATAATAATAATAATAATAATAATAATAATAATAATAATAAAAATAATAAAAGCTTTGGGGGGAATTATAGGGACAGAACTACCTAAATTGTATAGAAATTTATTTATATATGCTACTACAGCAACAAGAATGCTACTTGCCCAAAAGTGGAAAGAAGAAGAAGTCCCAGCAAAGGAAGAATGGATACAAAAACTTATGGAATATGCAGAAATGGTGAAACTTACCGGAAGAGTAAGAAATCAAGATAACAAACTTTTTTTTATAAAAGAATGGAAATGATTTACTGACTATTTACAGATACATTGCAAACAGATAAAAATGTTAGCAGGATTATTGTAATAACCTGCAGTTTCATATATTTAAATGAGCAGATTAAATGAATTTGGATATGCAGAAGATATTAAAAAATAAATTTAAGGAACCACAAAAGGAGGGGGAAGGAAGTCCAACTTTGAAATGTTACATTTATTGTAAACTTAATGAAATGTATAAACTTGAAAAGCATAAATAAATAAATAATATACAGTAACGTCCCTATTTTCATCGGAGAAATGTTGGAGGGTGTGGACTTGATTTTCATATTCTCAGGCCAGCCTTGGAGTAAACAAAGGAGTAGGCAGGTGTATCTACATAGAGAGAAAAGAATTGTTATCCCTGTGCAAGGTTTGCTGAGTGATCCACAGCAGGAGGTCGGCAGGAGTCTCTGCTATCAATAAAACATGAGCCCCAGCAGAGCTGTGATGAAATGGAAACGCAGATGAGAAGTGACAGAGCAAAGCACCAGCAGAAGCAGGGACTGCCTGAGCATCACAAGGGACTTCCTGTACTATCAGACAGTTCAAGATGCCTGGTCAGTGAAGGAGGCTGGTGGCTTTTGAAGCAGTGGTTTGCTTTAAGTGTTTCCTCCTTACACCATAATTATATGGTACAGTACTAATAAAGTGGGAAAGGGCTCTTACCTGAGTGACATTAGCTAATCTCTTACACTTAATGGCTTCTGTATGGGGACAGTTCCAGGTGTGATGTTGGCTTCTGAAGATACCCCCTCCCCTTTCTATTTCAGTAAGGCCTAGTGGGCTTAGCTCGTGAGCTCGTGAGCTCGTGGCAGAGGTGGCAGTGGGCAGCAGACGGCAGCTATTATTTTTATTATTTTCTTCTTAAATTTGTATACTGCCCCCATCCGTAGATCTCTGGGCATTTCACAGCATAAAAATACAGCCGTACCTCGGAAGTCAAATGGAATCCTTTCCAGAAGTCCATTCGACTTCCAAAACGTTTGTAAACCAAGGAAGCTCCTGCAGCCAAACAAAAGCCACGTTGGACGTTTGGGTTCCGAAGAACATTTGCAAACTGGAACACTCACTTCCGGGTTTGTGGCATCGGGAGCCAAAACGTACGAGTGCCAAGGCTTCCAAGGTACGACGGTACAAGATAAAAAGACAAAACACATAATAAAAACAAGAACTAACTAAACCATTGACCATCTCCCCCCAAACGCATTTAAAAGGGGCATATGGTATTAATCAAGGGACACGGGTGGCGCTGTGGGTTGGCGGTTCGAATCCCCGCGACGGGGTGAGTTCCCGTTGCTTGGTCCCTGCTCCTGCCAATCTAGCAGTTTGAAAGCATGTCAAAGTGCAAGCAGATAAATAGGTACCGCTCCGGCGGGAAGGTAAACAGCGTTTCCGTGCGCTGCTCTGGTTCACCAGAAGCGTCTTAGTCATGCTGGCCACATGTACGCCGGCTCCCTCAGCCAATAAAGAGAGATGAGCGCCGCAACCCCAGAGTCGGTCACGACTGGACCTAATGGTCAGGGGTCCCTTTACCTTTTATGGTGTTAATCAGCCAAAGGCCTGGTTAAAGAGGAATCTTTTTGCCTGGTGCCTAAAGGTGTATAATGAAGGCGCCGGCTGAACCTCCCTGGGGAGAGCATTCCACGAGTGGGGAGCCATTGCAGAAAGGCCTGTTCTCATGTTGCCACCTTCGGGAAGGCAGACCCTCCAGGTATCCCTATTTTGCAGTGACAGCCCCAGATTTACAGAAGCCGTCCTGGTTTTGGATTTGATCCCAGGATGTCCCGCTTTTCCTTAGGACGTCACTATTTTCATCGGAGAAATGTTGGAGTATGGAGTTCTGTGACCCCTGAGCCAAGTAAATTACAGTGGTACCTCGGGATGTGAACGGGATCCGTTCCGGAGCCCATTCACATCCTGAATTGAACGTCAGATGCGACAGCGTTTCTGCACATGCGTGGGTCGCTTTTTGCCGCTTCTGCGCATGTGTGTGATGTCATTTTGAGCGTCTGCACATGTGCAAGCAGCGAAACCTGGAACTAATGTGCTCCGTTACTTCCAGGTTGCTGCACAGTGCAAACCAAAAGTGCTCAACCTGAAGCACATTCAACCCAAGGTATGACTGTACAAGCTTTGGAAGACATCTGAAGGCAGCCCTGTATAGGGATTATTTTCTTAATGTTGAATGTTTTAATGTGTTTTTATATATGTTGGAAGCTGCCCAGAGTGGCTGAGGCAACCCAGTCAAGATGGGAGGGATATAAATAATAAAATTATTATTATTATGGAATTGGATGTCCCTGCTTTCATTGGAAAATAGGGAACGTCCCAAGGAAAAGTAGGACATTCCAGGATCAAATCAGAAACTGTGACGGCTTCTATAAATCTGGGACTGCAAAATGCCACTGGAAACATTCCTGTCAAACGGGTGAAGGGCCTTTGGCTCTCCAGATCATGTTGGACTCTGACTCCCATCAACCCCAGCCAGCATGGCCAACAGGCAGGGATGATGGGAGCTGGAGTCCCAACATCTCTAGACCTCCATCACTGCTATAAAGAAGACCTTGCCTTCCAGGCAATCCAACAGCTCTGATTTATTTTTCCTGGCACTCCCAGCTGTTTGCACGAAGCTTATCAGCCTAAGTGAAGCCAGTGCATTATTATGATTGAATCAGAATAAATAAATTGGTTTATAAATGCATGCATTTTATATACTGTGCAATAAGCAAGGAAGTGAAGGAAGAGAAATGAAAAATGATGGTTCTGCTTGGTGTCTTTTATACCAAGGGCCTAAGATGGATAGTCTTACTTTTGCAGCTAGAAGTTTTATTATCGCTGTTTATTGGCCATTGGAATACTGTGCAGCTTACTGAATGTATTTGAGATATTTCAGAAGGTTTTGCAGAATCTGGAATGCTCTGTGCATTCAGATTGCATGATGTTCTGAAGCCTGCTTAGTCTGCATACAAATTACATTCCATGCACATTTAAAGCACAGTTGTGAGAACTGCAGTTGGTTCAGGGTGCTGGGAACTATAGCTCTGAGAGGGCTTAGTTCCCAGGATTTTGGAGGTGCAGACATGTGCTTTAAATGTGCTATAAATGTTTGGCATGTACACAGTGTAGACACTGACATATTTGGCTCCAGTGGTTTGAAACTTATTGCATTTAATTTTAATATACAGATTTTATTGTATTATGCATTTGTATTGTAAAACCGCTCAGGTATTGTTTAAATAAAGAGCAGCATTCATTTATTTTAAATTAATAAAACAATCAATCAGCAGGTGATTAATTCCAGAAAACAAAAGTAATTCTTTTCTCGTGCCTCTTACAGCTGTTGAGGGATATGAATAGGAATAGGAAGAAGTTTCTAACTGAATAATTCTGATCATAGGTTATTCTTGACAATACATTTCTGAGACATGTTAAGTTTGATCAGGTTGTAGGGACCGCTAAAAAGAGCTTCTGTTTAAATATATTTTGATTATTTTTCATCTGCATCTTCACCCAAAACAACAACAATAACAATGTGCTTAAAATGTACTCAAGTGTCCGTTGTAGAATTAGTGGCAGAGCAAGGATGACAAGGAGATGAAGAGGAAATTCTCTACCGAAAGTTAATAAAGATTGGATAATGTTTAAAGAATACCTTAAAAACTATTGTGATAATGGTAAACTCCTGGCAGACCTCGAATGAATCTTGAAATACAAAGAAAGTTTATAATAGAATTCTTTTGATAAGAAATGGGAAAGTAAAAAAAAAAAGAACTGTGTATAGATTAACAAAATGTAAAACAGCACAATGAGAAGAATTGGAAGTTAGTGTCCAAGGTGTGTTTATTTTGTAATGTAGGTAGTGAGTATTGTCTGTATTACAATTACTGTCTAAGTTAAAGTCATGATTTTTGTGTAAATTGATGTTAATTGATGTTTAATAAAGGTGTAATTTTGAAAAAAAGAAAAAAGAAGAAAAGAATTAGTGGAAGAGACACATTCAAAGAATATAGATCCACATGAATGACATGAGCCACCGATTTATCAGTTTCTATAATTTCCATCATTCCTAAAATCTCCAAATGAAACACTGACCTATAATCACTACATAATAAAGCAACCAAATATAAGGACAAGCATTTGTAAGCCACGGACACAACCTTAAAATACAAAAGCAATTTCAGTTATATGCAACAGAGGTGAGCTCCAAATTATAAAAATAATGACAAAATGGAAAGTATATGATTAATTAGCCACACTATTAGGTCCATGGAGGACTCCTTCATGTTGGAACAAATGCTGCTTATTAGTTTCATAATTAAGGCAATTAATCTCTCGGCTTCAAAGCCTTCTAACTATACATTTTAAGACGGAGAGGTTGCTGTTTTGATGCAGAAAAGTTCCATATGGTGATTTCACACTCCAGGGGGACTTTAATTCCTATGGTATTCAGAGGTAGCCCTATACATATTGGTGTAGAAAACAGTGAGAGGCAGGATTATGCCAAACACTGCAGGCAGTATCAATAATACTTTGGGGCTATAGGCTTATTCTTTTTTTAACCTACTGCTTACATTTCTGGAGTTTTTCTGCGCCTGTGGAGCTTTGCGTAACAGTTGTTTTTTTGCAGCTCGACAGGAACATAATACCTGTTCCCGCTGATCTGGCTAATTCCAGGTGGATCCCAGATAAGGGTTGACAACAGGTGTGTTATTAGGTGGTAGCCAGGTCTGGATTTTTTTTGCAGTAGACCCCAGATCTCATACCTTTTCAAATTACTTTATTTATTAAATAAGGTTTTGTGTTTTTTAATCTC
Organism: Podarcis vaucheri; assembly: GCF_965113315.1. Lineage (NCBI taxonomy): Eukaryota > Metazoa > Chordata > Lepidosauria > Squamata > Lacertidae > Podarcis > Podarcis vaucheri. Next base: position 87,141,550 of record NC_138764.1, on the reverse strand, counting down.
TCTCTCTCTCTCTCTCTCTCTCTCTCTCTCTCTTTCTCTTTCTCTTTCTCTCTCTGGAAAGGCTAATAGAGAATGGCATTGATTAACCTCACTAGGGAGTCATTCCATTACCTCAAAGCTATTAAAGAAAAAGTTCAACCCCAGACCATGCAGAGAGAGAGATTAAGGCATCTAAATTCTAAAGCTGCCTTTACATCTACCTATACTCTGCTTCAGGGCCCGTCTTAACCATAGGCATCAGGAGTGCTGGGCTCTCAGGGGCTCCAGACCGAACGTCCGGGGACCGAGAGTTGGAGTCTGGGGACAAGCGAGCCAGCGAGGTGCTGAGGTGGCTGGCCAGCTCCACTCTCCTGCGCGCCTGGGATTGGCATAGGGCCATGGAGAGGCCCGCCCAGCGCACGCTGCTTACACCACGAGGCGCTCGGCTTCGCTTAGCCGCCAATGCCACGGGCTGGTTTGTTGTTCTGGGCTCCTTATATTTCCTGTTCTCTTTTCCGGAGCAGAGATAAGCATGGTGTCAGCTCCCCCAAAAAGGTTGGCAACTCTGGGCAACCTGGGGGGGGCAGCAGGCAGATCTTTGCACCCCGGTGCTGCATATGCTTAAGACGGCCCTTCTCTGCTTCATTTGGAAGCTCTCTGCAAAGACGTTTCCTGCACAGATGCTTTCGTCCCAATCTCTTTGCGTCCTGTGGATGACTGGCCCAGTCTGCTGCTGAACCTACCATTGCCATGGTCTTCTGCATGGGTAGGGAATGTGGCACCCTTCGGATGCTGGGAGTCCAGCTCCCATTGGCCCCCAGCCAGCATGGCCAATGATCAAAGTTGATCAGAGTCCACCGACATCTGGAAGGGAGCCCATTGGTTATCCCTAGTTACTGTGACTGGAATCATTGAATCAGTAGCCCACTTCAGGGGTTTCAGATAGGTTAAAGTAGACACATGGAGAGGATAATGGAAATGAGCATCATCAGCTCCTTCTGTCACCATTTCTGTCACTGCCCAACTCGCGGAGCTCCACTTCCACACACATTTTAGAAACCTGATTTTCAGCTGTGACTTAGGCAAATCCTGTTCCCAAGAACTCTGCTTGGTGGTCCCTTCTCTTGCCATCTTCAAGTGGACCCCAGTGTCTTTTTACAGAAAAGTTTGCTAAGGTATTATTATTGTTATTATTATTATTATTATTATTATTGCTGTATTTATTATATTATTTGTTCAAAGATTTTGTAAATAAAGAGTATGCATGCGTACATTTTTATTGAAAGCCCCCTTGTGAAAGCTTAAAAGGCAGGGGATAAATAAATAATATTAACCATATAAATCTGCCCTTGATCCAATCTACCACTCTTGAAAGAGAAGCTTTCATCTAGTCCTTATTCTGAAAGCACCTATGGCCATCCTATTGATTCCTTTTTATTTCACGAGGCAGAGTATGGTTTTAGAAACCATTTGTAGACTGGCTTTTAGACACACTGGACCTGTCTCCTTTCTTTTGTGACATTTTGCTATGTACCTTAGTACATAACTTCTTAGTGCTGGAAATATAAGCTCAAGCAAATCAAAGCAAGCACTGCTGATTCCCTGCTACAAACCAAAACACTTCTCAAAGAATCCCAAGATGCACCTGTGTCTTGTATCCCTAAGAAGCCTGTGGCAGTTGTTTCGTGTGTTATTAAAAGTGTGATCTATCTTGTACAGAAGTGTCTAGGTTTATACAAAAAGGAATTTTAGAATATGGAAATAATGGCACTTCGGACCCATTCAAGCTATCTGCCGTAGCAACTGGTTGCTTTGAATGCATTATAACGTTCAGACATTCTTACAGTATCTTTTATTTTGCAGCACCCAGGTTACAAAGCATTTGGATGCTACACACACTGGTATTTTAGGACTTCTTTACTCATAAAGGGTGGAATTCAATGTAGAGCTAGGCAGACTGTTCCATCAGTGCAGGAATTTCTGCTTGCCTCATGGAATGATCTCCCCATCTCCTCTACTTGTGTGCTGTTCTGGCAGGTTCTCTTGGTCCTCCAGAGTGGGGTCTGAGGGATGGAGAGAGAGGAAAGCCCTATTTCAGTAGCAAGGATCCTTACACCAGCTTCTGCTAACAGAACAGTGTAGTTAAATCCAGCCCTGTGTTTTCTAAGTGTACACCTAAGAAGAAGAAGAAGAGTTTGGATTTGATATCCCGCTTTATCACTACCCGATGGAGTCTCAAAGCGGTTAACATTCTCCTTTCCCTTCCTCCCCCACAACAAACACTCTGTGAGGTGAGTGGGGCTGAGAGACTTCAAAGAAGTGTGACTAGCCCAAGGTCACCCAGCAGCTGCACGTGGAGGAACGGAGACGCGAACCCGGTTCCCCAGATTACGTGACTACCGCTCTTAACCACTACACCACACTGGCTCTCAACCTAAGCTGGGGTTGTTGTTTTTTAAGTGCCTAAAAATATTAAGTGTGAATGTGAGAAGCAGATCTTTGAAAATTCATGGATCAAACAGTTATGCTCTAATTATTAAATGTGTATTTCACCTTTCATCCAATGAGCTCGAGGCAAGATGCAAAACCAGGTTTTGTTGCAGTGTAGGTAATATGTGAATTATGTTCAAAGAGAAATCTTGTGGGATAAAAGACCTCCATTGTTGGTATAGCATATTCCTTCCAAAAAGCAACTTACAATTCTTCTCTTGTTTGCCTTCAAAATAGCCTCACGGTGGTGCTATGGAGAATTCTCTTGGTGAGCAACCTTTAACATGCAGCCCCATTATTGTGACTTCTTCAGAGCGGCTTGATGCTCATGAGGGGCAAAGCAAGGATTCGAACCTCAGCCTTCCTTGTCTAAACCCAAGAGCCACACTCTAGCATAGATCTGAGTGTGGTTACCTCTGCATTTGATTGTGGTCATGACCTGCTGGTTGCCAAGCAACCGTGCAAGAAGAAAAGCCCTCTGGATTTCTTATAGATTCACATCTTTGATAATCACTGTATTTCATTGCATGTGGCTTTTAAATAGGAGAGCAGTGACTGTGTACACACCATGCATTTAAAGCACAAACCCCCCAAGAAGCATGGGAATTGTAACTTGTTAAGAGTGCTGTAAACTGTAGTTCACTGAGGGGCAAAACAATCTGAGTGATTCCAGACAGGAAAGAAACCTGCCATTTTCTTTTAGCACTCCCCCTGATTTAGCCTTTGTAGCAGGACATTATCACAGACTCATCGCTACACAAGGCTGGGTTCTTTTTCCTCAGGGCATAATAATACTTTTGTATTTGACGCTGTTGTTTTATATACATATACAGTGGTACCTCGGGTTAAGTACTTAATTCGTTCCGGAGGTCCGTTCTTAACCTGAAACTGTTCTTAATCTGAAGCACCACTTTAGCTAATGGGGCCTCCCACTGCCGGGCGATTTCTGTTCTCATCCTGAAGCAAAGTTCTTAACCCGAGGTACTATTTCTGGGTTAGAGGAGTCTGTAACCTGAAGCGTATGTAACCCGAGGTACTGCTGTATATAAAAGGAAGCTGTCCATGGTGGCAAAGGTGAGATTGGGTGATAGTTTAAACCAGGCATGGCCAAACTCGGCCCTCCCGATGTTTTGGGACTACAATTCCCATCACCCCTGACCACTGGTCCTGTTAGCTAGGGATGATGGGAATTGTAGTCCCAAAACATCTAGAGGGCCAAGTTTGGCCATGCCTGGTTTAAATGATCAGAGCTGTGTCAAAGGGGAAGGGGAGGGAGGTTAAGAAGGAATCTAAAAGTGTGTCATGATTTTGTGGATCGTTCCTCAGGAAATGCAAGTGCTGGAGCTGGAGGGGGGTGTTTGTCAAGTCTTCTAAGAACAATCTGTTTAAAATGCACATGAGCAACATGTTGAGAAAATAGCAGAGAATACCAAGTTCTCCCATGCTTTGGTATTGCAGTGGCACAATGGGTACCTAGAGACTTATGAAGGTGCTGCCTAGTAGATGCTTATTGGAGTCATGCAACCACGTCCCTTTCACGACTACAAAGCCCAGCAGTTGAGCAAGGAGAGGCAGGACAGACATCAGGCATGGGCACCGCTGGGCATCTGCCATGTCCCCACCAACCCCCAGAAGCCCCTCTTCCTCCTCACTGTCGCTTCCTGTTCACTCTTCAAGAGTGTAAGCCGTGAGAGAAGCCAGGCGAAAGGAGCACCAGTCTCCATTTTCCTTGCTCTCTCCTTCTAGGCAGTGGTGAGGAATGGACACAGAGAAAGAAGGCAGTCAAACGGGTGCTAATGACAGTGGCAGGGAGATGGGCCTACTGAGGGAGGGTCCCCCTAAAAAAAGAAAACAAAGAAAACCTCACTGGAGAAAGAATTAGATTGGAATTTTCCTGTAACAGAAATTGGAGAAAGATGGCTGCCTCCCAGGCAGTAAAGATGGTGATTTGAATCCAGTGCTAGTCATACTCAGAGTAAACCCACGGAAGTTAACGGATATGTCTAAGTGGGGCCTATCAATTCCAATGGGAATTGATACTCTTGAGTAGAACTTGAGTAGAACTTGGGAAGATACTCTTGAGTAGAACTTGGGAATACTCTTGAGTAGAACTTAAGTCAGATATAACCCAGTGGTGGAATTCAATGTCATATTAATAGGTCATGCATTTCCACTTGCCAGTTGGAATGACCACCCTACCCCCCACTTTCCCCCCTGTGTGAAGTTCTGGGGGTTCTCTCAACCCTCCAGAACAGATTTGGTGAGGCAGATGTGCACGGGGGTGGGGAGGAGAGAAGCCTCGTGACACCAGTGGGAGTCCTTGCACTAGCTTCGACTAGCACACATATGTTTGCGTGTCTGCATGTGTGCAGAATGCTGACTGTCTCTTTTGGGGGAGTGGGGAGACAAAGAAAACAGGGGCATGGAGGGGGTAGGAATGAGATATAGTGTCTGGAATCCTGAACAGGGACTGCTCTACACTGCAGCATTTTGTTGCAGGTCCTCCCTCTCGTCTCTATTGCTATTTCCGAGCTCTCAGGGCTGTAACTAGAATACAGCCTCCCGTACAGAACGCCTTCTGATTACTTCTGTGCCACAGGCAGAGTTTTTGTCTTTGCCATCATTATACTGCTGTGAGACCCATTCCTGTAGAGGTGATTCTTGAAAAGCAATATTCAGGGCGATTGCCTTTCGATGCCTGCTGAGCAACCGGACCTCTAATTTTAATCTTTCTTTTTCCACAAGAACAGCCTCTAATGGACATGGAAAAAAGCTGGTCAGGTTCATGCTGATGTCTCTCTAAAACTTGAGCTGTGGCTCTTTAAGATGATGGCTGGGCTGGGTTTGTTAGGTGAATCTGAGTGCATATAGATGCACTTGTCTAGTGGAGCCAGGGCAATTCCCCCACCACTTGCTCCCACTTGCTTTAGCTACTGTCATCACCATCATTCCTGGCAAGGTGACCCTTTAGATATCGGCAGAAAGCAGTAAATGCATCACCCAAAAAAGACTCAGATATGCATTCAAATGGCATGTGCTGATTTATGTGTATAGACACAGACTTAGGGCTTCTTCAGACTCCCTCTTCTGCTGCTGCTTCCCCCCAGGGAAAACTCTCTTTAGTGGTTTTCTCTCTTTCAGGTTTTCTCTGGATTGGTGTTTACTCTGATTTAGAGCTAAAGGGCATGTTTTCCCTAGGAAAGGAGTGCGGCAAGTGGAAAACCTATTGGCCCTGTGTTTTCTAGGCACAGGGCAAGTGGAATTGTGAACAGGCCCTTAATCACATGAATATGCACACTTAGCACAAACTCAACATCAAAAAAACGAAGATCATGGCCACTGGTCCCATCACCTCCTGGCAAATAGAAGGGGAAGAAATGGTGGCAGTGAGAGATTTTACTTTCTTGGGCTCCATGATCACTGCAGATAGTGAGAGCATCACGAAATTAAAAGACACCTGCTTCTTGGGAGAAAAGCAATGACAAACCTAGACAGCATCTTAAAAAGCAGAGACGTCACCTTGTCGACAAAGGGCAGTATAATTAAAGCTATGGTTTTCCCAGTAGTGATGCATGGAAGTGAGAGCTGGACCATAAAGAAGGCTGATCACCGAAGAATTGATGGTTTTGAATTCTGGTGCTGGAGGAGACTCTTGAGAGTCCCATGGACTGCAAGAAACTCAAACCTATTCATTCTGAAGGAAATCAGCCCTGAGTGCTCACTGGAAGGACAGATCCTGAAGCTGAGGTTCTAATACTTTGGCTACCTCAAGAGAAAAGAAGGCTCCCTGGAAAAGACCCTGATGTTGGGAAAGATGGAGGGCACAAGGAGAAGGGGACGACAGAGGACGAGATGGTTGGACAGTGTTCTCGAAGCTACCAGCATGAGTTTGACCAAACTGCGGGAGGCAGTGGAAGACAGAAGTGCCTGGCGTGATCTGGTCCATGGGGTCACAAAGAGTCGGACACGACTAAACGACTAAACAACAACAAGCACAAACATACAAATACAAATCTAGGCTAAAATCCAACATAGTTATAAGTCTCATGTTCCATCAAAGGAAAGGTGTTTTCCTTGCATGCTGGAACATTTTTTCCCTTCTCCGCACTCCATGTGCCCCCTAAATATGTTCTAGGGATTACCCAAAATTTGGGAGGGGACAGTGGTACACAGGGGAAGGAGAGGGGAAATCCTGTTGTGCAAGCATAAATCCTTGCACTGAGGGGACATGGTAGTTGAATAGTGCCCATAGATGGCATTACAATAGTATTAGTATAAATTACATTTCTATACTGCCCTTCATCTGAGGATCACAGGGAGGTTTAAAATATAAAAACACAAAAACACACACCATAGTAACAAACAAAAACAACACCCCTTCCCAGTTTAAAAGGCCATAGGTTGTTTAATTAGCCAAATGCCTGGGGAAAGGGGGGGGATGCCATATTTTTGACATCTAAAAATATGTAATGAAAGTGCCAGGTGAACCACTTTGGGGAGAGCATTCCAGAAATATGAACCACCACAGAAAAGGCCCATTCTCATGATGCCACCTGCCAGACTTCTTGCAGAGGAGGCACACAAAGAAGGCCTCAGGTGTTGGTTGTAGGGTCCAGGTTGGTTCCTATGGGGACAGGCTCCAGAATGATTCAGATTTATTTCATTTTTGTATGATAATTTAGCTTGCCCCTTGACCTGGTTGCTTAACTCTGACTGATGGCCCATGAGAAACTACAATTTGAGATAATGTGTTGAGTGCCTCATATAATCGTGGGGGGGGGGGGGCTAAATCTTGCATTGAAATTCCACCCTGGCATTTGGTGCAGCCTTTATGGGACTGTACCACTTCCTAACTCAAGAGGCAGTACACAAGTTTCAATGCTCTTCCACATCAAAACCTCCTTGCATACAGAAAACCACATCCTTGAGTATCCTTCATCCTGACACGTTAGCTTACTATGTGCAGGGCCTGTTTGATGTGGAAGAAGGATCGTAACTGGAGGTACGATAGGATACAAATATGACCGCCAAGCATGCTAAATATCCATTTCCCCTCCACTTGCCATCCCAAAGTGGTACTGCGTACCATATGCTTCTTCAAAACATTTGAATCAGTTCCCAGAATCACTGGTTTAAGGCGCAGGATTGGATTTCATTTTGACATAGATCCATATTATTAATGTTGCTAATTTTATCCAATTCCTGTCTCCACTCCTCAAGATTACAAAAAGTGATGGAGTGTTTTGTGCTTAATCAGTCTTGCCTATTAATAATTGATTTCTGGAAGGGGGCGTTGACAGGCAGCATCCTTGGAAGAATGTCACAATTAAATGGGTAAAGGGAGGGCTGGTTTCCTTCTGTTGTCCTGAAGATTACTTCGCATATCTGTTTGCAAAGCGTTTCCTAAAATTTCCACACGTTGATAACAATAAGAACCCCCCCAAAAAAAGTAGGTCACTCTGAAGGTCTTGATTTTCAACGAGGAACATCTTGGCATAATACATGATGACTGTAATTATATAGCGGGCTGACAGAACTTCAGAACAATTCATACCGTAAACCACAAAAGAGACTATTTGACTTTCATCTTAAAGTGCTATATTGAACACATAATAATCATGCCTGTGTGAGGCCTTCCCTTCTGTCTTCTCCGTGTCTCGTGCTCCTTGCTGCGATTGATTCAATCTGAGGGCTGGTCCCCATGAACAGTTCAGAGCATTGAACATGTGAATTCACTTTATTCACCCCACTCGTCCTCCACGGAGCTGGGTAGGAGACATTTCCATGGTTCATGGCTGAACAATTGTTTGGCATTGCATGGCTGGGGACCCTGTGGTCTCCCAGATGCCTTTGGACTCCAGTTCCCATGGGGCCCAGCCAGCATGGCCAGCAGTAATGGATGATGGGAGTTGGAGTCTGGCGCCATCTTGAGGGACAGGGGGTGTCACACGTTCCCTGCCTCTGTTGTATTTGGCTTATTTAAACTGAGCCTTATTTGAATATGTCAATGGTATCATGTGTTTGCTATTCATGTTGGCTATTGTCTTGAAAGTCCACTTGGAAATATCTGAAATAAATAAATAAATTTGAATTTAAAGGGATGTCAGAGCCTCTATGTTAGCTTCCCAGCAAGTGGGTTGATATTGCTTAATAGGAGGAAGCATTAGGGGTAAGATGGAGGTAAGGGTGGCATGAGAACTCTGTTCTTCTCCTAAGCTAAAATGCAATCATTAGGACGGGTGGGAATGTAGAAAGCTTTAGCCAGAGACCTGGTGGAGCTGAGCCTGGCCAATGCAGGCTTCATGCAGTGATTAAATTGTGGTTAATTTTAATATTTATAGTCCTTGCATCCTTTACCTGCCTTTCAATACAGTCTTTTCACCCACGTTTTTGTCCCTTGTAATCACTGTGTCCTGATTTCCCCATGTATGCACCTTTTTCTGATATTTTCCCTTTCCCAACGTTCATTTATGTATACATGAACGTTGGTTTTGCTTTTATATTATTTGTGGATCATGCTTACATCTTTCACAGACTAAAATGCATTCACTGGTCTTCTGCTAATGTATTTAAAGGAAATACCTCCAAATGGATTTGAGCCACTGAGATCCTGTTTGGTCACCACCCTCTCAGGCAAATTAAGGTCCTTCCCTTCAACATGTACATACATTTGTACACACACAGGTCTCCATCTGGCTTATACTGACCCTGTGAGGGATTATATGGTGGGTGTGTTCTCAGGGTGTTTTTCATCATACAGAAAATCTAATGCCACAATAAATTTACCCAGGTTCTGGAAATTGGAATCTTACAGATATTCCTGCATCACATTGTTTGGGCATTGAAGGTACATCTGATCTACAAGAGACTTCTCCTCTTATTCCATGATTTCTAAACTTCCCCAGGAGTCTTTTATGAGGTACTTTGTCAACAGCTTTTTGGAAGTCTAAGTACACTGTATCAACCAGATCGCCTCTGTCTGTATGCTTGTTGACTCTCTCAAAGAACTCTTAAGTTTTGTAAGATGGGACTTGCCCTTGCAGAAGCCATGGTGGCTCTTTTTTAGCAAGGCTTGTTCTTCTGCATCCATTTTTATTTTATATTTAACAATGCTTTCCACCAGTTTCCCCAGATCCCTTTTTAAAAATTGATGTTGCATTGGCTACTTTCCAGTCCTCAGCAACAGAGGCTGAACTTAGGGACAAGCTACATATTTTTGTCAGAAGATCAGCAGTTTCACATTTGAGTTCTTTTGGAACTCTCGGGTGGATGCCATCCAGACCTGGTGATTTGCCCATTTTTATATTTGTCTATGAGGCCTAGAACTTTGTCTTTCCTCACTCTCTGGCTCAGCTCCTCAGATTCTCTTCCTGCAAAAGTTAATTCAGACATGGAGATCTGCCCTATGTCTTCCACTGTGAAGACAGAAGCTCTCCAATGAATTTCCTGGTGTGTTTTTTAAAAAAAGAAAAAGTGCTGATTAAACCTGACCGAAATATTCCATATAACAAAATATTCCATATAACCTTGCATGCAGCAGGTTCTGTGCTCAATCACTTGACACCTCCAGTTTAGAACATCCCAGGTCTGAGATCTGGGAAGGACCTTAAAAACCACTGTAGACAATTCCAAACTAAACAGACCAGAGTTCTGACTCAATGCAAGCCAGCTTCCCATGCTCTCTGTACAGCCACACTGCCTTGCATCAGATCTCTGGCCAGCTTGAAACAGAGCTGTCCGAAAGCTTTATCTCCGAAGACAGCCTCCTCTTGTAAATCCAAGAAGGATGGAAATATCTATATTCTTGAGAAGAATATAGTACATTCTATGAAATGTTTTGCACTTTGCCAAATGGCTTGCACTTCTTCACCTGTTTTCCCCAGGAGGTCAATTTACATGGCCAGACCATCATTCATTGTTTACCTAAAAGCTTGTGTGGCTCTTAGTGCTCTCAGATACATCCAGTGTCATAGCAACAAGGTTGCTTCTTCCTTCCTTAATGCACATCTCTTTTCTTTTTTTCCCCTTCTCCCCCATCCCCCACCCCCTTTTTAATGTGTCTATAGTTGCTAAGTGAAGCTTGGAAATCAGACAATGCAGTCAGCGTTTTCCACAAAATCTTTCAGTGGAGGAGTGAAAAGCTCCTCCACTTATCACCTCATATCTATCCATAACCACACAGTAAATAAGTATTATTGTGCCATTTTCCACATAGGTAAACGGCAGCTTCTGGACTAGCTGGCCTTGGGCATTTTACAACTTCCACACCTCCCTGTTCCTCTGAAGAAACAACTTTGAAAGGTGCCATAAAAGGTTGAGTGGCAATAATATCCTAGTGTACAACTGAGTGGTTTAATGCTTTCTAAGATCTCGACAACTCTTGTAAAATCTTTTGGGAAAGGAAGTCCACCTAATAACAGAAAGAAAGAACTTTCTCTTTCTTTCTTTCTTTCTTTCTTTCTTTCTTTCTTTCTTTCTTTCTTCTTTTCCAGATATATACTGTCATGAAAGCAGTAATCCCATTTTGTAATTTGTCTCCTTTCTGGTACCTTTCAAAGCAGAACTAGACATTACCTCATCAAACACGTGATTCCAAACTGGTCTAGCTGAGGGGAAAAGGAGGGTGGGGACATGGGAGCACTTTCTCTATATTATAGTCCAGATCTGAGTGAGCAACCATTTTTTCACTCAAGGGCCTCATTTCCACTGGGGTAAGCTGGGGGAGGGGAGCTGTATGCAAGTGTTGGACAGGGCCAAAGCTATACAGTAGCAGGTTTATCCCCTTTTCTCAATGTCTCTCTTTCTACCATGCCATTTCTCTCTCCCTCTCCCCTTTTCTCTCTTTCGGTCACCCCATTCTCTCTCTCTCTCTCTCTCTCTCTCTCTCTCTCTCTCTTCCATCCCATTCTCCCTTTCCCATTCTCTTTCCAATTTCTCTCCCTATCTTTCTCCTTGCCCAGTGGTCATCTGGTGGGTTACTTTTGTGAGAGGTGAACAGGGAGATTTCAAAGTTAGACCGAGCATCACATGAAACTAGGCTTAAGGGCTGTGTTTGGCCCTAGAGATGTAGGTTGTTTACCCCTGGTCCAAATGTTTTGTTTTTGCTCATTTAACTATGAGATTGACATGATAAGCAGGCATGGCCAAACTTAGCTCTCCAGCCGTTTTGGGACTACAACTCCCATCATCCCTAGCCAACAGGACCAGTGTTCAGGGATGATGGGAATTGTAGTCCCAAAACAGCTGGCGGGCCAAGTTTGGCCATGCCTGTCAGCTAAGGGGAATGTAAGTTGAGATGTTAATGTGCATAACAACTGGCCACTGCTCATTCATCGGGCCTCGTGGAGAATGTGATGTGCAAATCATTCTTCCTTGAAGAAGATATTGTGCACATTTCCTAGTCCATAAGATTTTGGGAAATGTGCATATTTCAACTGAATTTTGTACATTCTCCGGGCATTATGCACAATCCCCAGCAGGTACTGAGAAATGTGCATGTAACACGTTTTCCTAAGCTTAATAGCAGCACTGAACATGGGAATTACCTTCAAAATTGTGGAACAGGGGGAGGGAATGTTTAAAACTTGCCCCTCCTTGCAATCTTTGTGTTGCTCAGCTAAGTGGTGAAATGGTGGCTGAACTACAGGAAAAAAAGTTAATATTTTCCTGGAGCCTGTTTTTTTCCCTGATGCTTGGCTGATGAGTGGGAGGGTATGTTTGGGGCCATATAAGAAGAGGTAGTGGGTCAGAAGTAGCCCATGGAGTGCAATAGAGAAGGGGGTGGAAATCACATTTCTTAGAGATTCTGCATACTGGCTAGGGAATGTGCATACTACTTGAAGAATGTACAAAATACAATCAAGATATGTACATTCCCCAAGGACTGATGGAGATTTTGCATAATGGCTGGCGGATGTACAAAATTCAGTCAATAGCTACACATTTCCCAAGACCTGTTGGAGATTATATATATTGACCAGGAAATGCACACAATTTCCTCTTTGTTGGAGGTTTACATGCACATTCTCTGCCTGGTGAATGTGTGCAATAGCCGGTCACTATGCAGATTCACTGTTCAAGTCACATCCCCTTAACACATATAAATATCTGACTGTGAAATCATTCTCAGCTATGTAATGTACATCACAACATGGACCATTTTGTCTTTCTTTCTATTTTTTTCCATCATTCATAATACTTAAGGCCGGCATAAATGCTAGTCATAAACCAGCTAAGGATTATCATGAACAAACCAAATGAGAAAAATGAAAAATAAATTGAACCAAGAAAAACTCATTTATTAGACGATGAGGTTGCTCTCAAAAGCTGGAAATGTTTCATTACTACCAGATGCTAGGCACACATCCAGCAGGTCACCACCAGAGTGAATACAGCTACCGAAAGTATAAATATTATCCATCTGGAAGTCAAATTCAGTCACAAGAAATAGACAGTGTGTACAGGAACGTTTTTGGCAAAGCGGAAAGGTGGGATTAAAATATTTGAAATAGAATATAATACTCAGAATGCATTGACTTGATAAATGTTTCCCTGAAAGAGAAAAAGTATTTCAACCACTAATATTATTCATTATAGCTGTTTTTCAACCTCCAGGTTTCAGAGATAGTGGCCGCAGGCACACTATATTTTTATAGCACCATCATACCACTTTAGCCGTCATAGCCTCCCCAGAAGGACTCATGGGAACTATCGTTTGTTGACTCACCAGGTGAAATGAATTGGTGGGGACACAAGAAAGGCCTTCTTTTTTTGTGACACCCTGATTATGGAATGCCCTCCTCCTGGAGGTACTACAGGTCCCATCATTGTAGACATTTTGGTGCTCAGTTAAAACCTGTCTTTCCGGGATTCTAGTCTGCAGCTGCAGTTGGTGTGTTGCTTTTTTTATCTGTATTTAATTTATATTAATACCTGCTCTTTATTTTATTTAGACCATTGTTTTGAATGCTGATTTAAATTATAATACTTGGGAATCAGCCCCACTGAGCACAGTGAAGCTTTGTTGTTGTTGTTGTTGTTGTTGTTGTTTAGTCGTTTAGTCGTGTCCAACTCTTCGTGACCCCATGGACCAGAGCACGCCAGGCACTCCTGTCTTCTACTGCCTCCCGCAGTTTGGTCAAACTCATGCTGGTAGCTTCAAGAACACTATCCAACCATCTCGTCCTCTGTCGTCCCCTTCTCCTTGTGCCCTCAATCTTTCCCAACATCAGGGTCTTTTCCACGGAGTCTTCTCTTCTCATGAAGTGGCCAAAGCATTGGAGTCTCAGCTTCAGGATCTGTCCTTCCAGTGAGTACACAGGGCTGATTTCCTTCAGAATAGTTTTGATCTTCTTGCAGTCCATGGGACTCTCAAGAGTCTCCTCCAGCACTATAATTCAAAAGCATCAATTCTTCAGCAATCAGCCTTCTTGGTGGTCCAGCTCTCCCTTCCATACATCACTACTCTTACTCCTAACTAAAGCATGCCTAGGCTTGTACTGTTTGATTGCAGCCATGCCCACTCTACCTGGAAGTAAGCCCTGTTGAACACAGAGGGACTTACTTACAGAAGTGGTTTGTTGCATGGGGTGGAACAGCTGTGCTTGCTTCCCAACAGATGGGCTGCTGTTGCTTACTAAGAAGGCCAAGGTGGGGAGAGTGGTCAGTGCAGTGTGAGTGCACCAGCAGAGCCAATCCAATGCTCCTGCCCACTTTGTTTCCACCATGCCAACCTCCCCATCACCACACCTCTCTCCCTCCTGGTAAGCAATAGCAACTCATATCCCAGCAAGCTGTTTCTGCATACCTCTGAATAACCATAGCAGGCATGGAGAATCTGTGGCTCTCCGTAGGTTGTTGGACTCCAACTCCCATTAGCCAGCATTGCCAATAGTCAAGTATCTTAGGAGTCCTAGTACAACACCTGGAGGACCACAGGTTCCCCCTCCCTGATGTATAGGATTCCACAGTGATTTAAGAATGTTTGCACAAGCAGCAGTTTCGCTCATTTCAGCATCCTTGCTTCCTAGTAAATGTGCTAAAGGATCTTAGCCTTATTCTCCTCTTCTGCCTTACTCTGTGTTGGTTAGCAAAGCGTGTTCTCCTTCATGGAGAGCATATGTTGCGGTGGGGGCCACCAGGACACTCCAAAGTTGTGGGGCGGGCTAATTGATCATTGGCCACTGATGCGATTGGGCTTCCCTTGTTGTTGGGAAGAAGTTAATGTTGCCATTTGCTGATTGACAGCCAGAAATGCTAAAACTCCTTGCATGAGGCTAGGGCTTCCTCTTTTCGCCCGTGCATCAGATTGCCCGTCCCCACTACTTAGGGTTGTTCGCTTTGACCTTGCTATGCCTGCCATGGGGTCGTCTGCTTTGGGGCAGGGGCCCGGTAGGAATTTTGTCCATCTGGCTGATTGGCTGGGGCCATTTGGTTTTTGCCTACTGCATAGCAAATCGTCACAATTTGTAAGGTTGCGGTTAGGCATTGGTTTATGGTTTGGTTGGTTGAGGGGCATGGATTGGCTGTGCCTGCCCCTCTAATGCTGCTGCTGCTGCAAGGGATTCCGTTAAAGGAATACAGGGGCTCACTATTGCTTGTCCACCCTGTCAAGGGGGCTTGGGCCACTGCAAGAGCTCCTGGCTGCATTTGGGGTGAGGGCAGATTCCCTGCTCCGTCACTACCCCCACGTGTATTCCCCTTTTCTGACTTTTGCAGGTGTGCGGAATGTCAGTCTGTCCCCCATGGTGGGGGCAGACAGTCGCAACCAATGCCTAAGCAACTACTCACATGTTTGTATTTTAATAAAGTTGTGGCCAAAATTATGCCAAAAACCTTAAACAAAAAAATTGGTGTGATGTGTGAGTTATTGGGGACCTCGACACGCAAGAGAAACTCTCCTGCTGCAGTATTTCTTTAAATACAGAACTAAGCATAGGCAAAGCAGATGCTTATTTTCCTTTCTTCTCACCACTGACCTCGAGTTGATCCTTGCTTGATGGATCAAATGCTAGCGTAAGACTGTGATAATGTTATTAAAAGGCCTCGGCATCCTCTTTCTATTGAGCTGGAAACCCAGCTATATTAATGCAAAGTAGGCTCAGGCACTAATCAGACATAAATTCCCCAAGATCACCCACTATTCACATAACCTTTATTTAAATCACTGGGTAATGCATGGCTGATCAATAACGCTATTCAATTATTTAAGAGTCACACGAGTACGGAAGTATTCCTATCCCCAACTATCAAAGCCCAGGCTTATCAACTAGGAGCTACCTCTACCATTTCCATTTAGTTAAGCTCCTCTTTCAACTGTCTCTGTATTTCATCTGTTCATTTTCCCTTGGAACAGTTTGCGGGAGTGAGATGAACTTACTTTCGCTGACAGAGGAGCCTACAGAACTGGAAAGGTCTTTGAGGGTTCTGAGTGTTTTGCTTTGGAAAGGAATACTGTAGAAAGCACATACAGCCTCAGATGTACATGAACCAATTGTGGCTGGTTTATGTAGCTCACACTCACACCGTATTTTTAAAGCCGTCTTATTCCACTTTCTGGACGCTGTAGTTGGTTAAAGATGCTTGGAATTGTATATCTGTGAGGTCAGCACCCTTAACAACCTAGAGTTCCCAAGATTCTTTGGGGGAACCCATGGCTCATAAAGTGAGATGAGAGTGTTTTAAATGTATAAAGGTAAAGGTAAAGGTACCCCTGCCCGAACGGGCCAGTCTTGACAGACTCTGGGGTTTGTGCGCCCATCTCACATCTATTGGCCGGGGGCCAGCGCTGTCCGCAGACACTTCCGGGTCACGTGGCCAGCGTGACAAGCTGCATCTGGCAAGCCAGCGCAGCACATGGAAACGCCGTTTACCTTCCCGCTAGTAAGCGGTCCCTATTTATCTACTTGCCCCCGGGGGTGCTTTCGAACTGCTAGGTTGGCAGGCGCTGGGACCGAGCAGCGGGAGCGCACCCCGCCGTGGGGATTCGAACCGCCGACCTTTCGATCGGCAAGCCCTAGGCGCTGAGGCTTTAGCCCACAGCGCCACCCGCGTCCCCTTTTAAATGTATAGGGTGTGTTAATATGTGATCTTGTGATCTTGAAGAGGGAAGTGCAGTCTGCATATGCTTACATTTTTCTTTATAATCAAAAGCTGAGGTGCTGGGTGTGTTTGTTGCTTAAAGATTTCTGGACATGGTTTTTTTCCTGTCATCTGGCATTATAGGGCAACATCTTGCACCCAATACCGTGTCAGACCTGCTGTCATTGGGAAAGGATAGAAGTCCAAATGTTAAGCATAAAGAGTTGGCTTTCATTCTTATGGCAGCAGTGAGACAAATAGTTGCTTCCAGTGCTTTTTTTCCAAAAATGTTTAGGAGTACTCTCATTTTGACTCAAGAAAATCACCATTTTACAGTTCAAATCAGGAAAAACAAATACAGTAAATGGACAAAAGTATAAAGATTCACAACGTGTTTAGGGATATGCGTATCCCTGCGTACCCCCAGGAAAAAAAGCACTGGTTGCTTCCATTTAGGGAGAAAACACCCTCTCCCATCATAGAAACTTGGACCCAATATGTGTGGAATATAGCGCTTAGGGAATGCTTAACTTACCATTGGAGGGTGATAAGAGGAATAACAAAGAAAGATGGGTTTGACTCCATATTGTCTTGATTTATATCATTTATTAATAACAGTATGGTAATCTCCATTTTGTCACAGCAGCAACTGTAGAGAAATTATCCTATTGCTTTAGATTGAAATATACCCGATAGGTGTGAGCTGAATGTAAAAGATTTTCCAAGTTCAATTTCATGCAATGTGGAAGATTGCATACAAAACTTAACATCTGTACATGTATTTGTCTTGGAAGACAATGCTTTGTGTTTGATAACTGGTTTTTGTCCCAGGTATCATTTTAATTTTAACAAACATTTTAATTCAATGTTTGTAAAGAAAAAACCTGAGCATTGCTATTCTAAACAAGTTACGGAACTCATTTCTAGCATTAGGTGCCAGTGAAAACATGCCTCTTTCCCCAGATCTTCATCCACTAAATAATCTATGGCCTGTTAAATGTGGTAGGGGACTGTTCTTATGATTATTTTATTATTATACTATGTATTTTTTATGCTACATAAATTATTTTCTTAATGTTCTGCACCACTCTGGGATCTTTGGATAAAGGGTAGTATACAAATTGTAGTAGTAGTAGTAGTAATATACATACATACATACATACATACATACATACTGTTGTTGTTGTTTAGTCGTTTAGTTGTGTCCAACTCTTCGTGACCCCATGGACCAGAGCAGGCCAGGCACTTCTGTCTTCCACTGTCTCCCACAGTTTGGTCAGACTCATGTTTGTAGCTTCGAGAACACTGTCCAACCATCTCATCCTCTGTCGTCCCCTTCTCCTTGTGCCCTCAATCTTTCCCAACATCAGGGTCTTTTCCAGGGAGTCTTCTCTTCTCATGAGGTGGCCAAAGTATTGGAGCCTCAGCTTCATGATCTGTCCTTCCAGTGAGCACTCAGGGCTGATTTCCTTAAGAATGGATGCGTTTGATCTTCTTGCAGTCCATTGGACTCTCAAGAGTCTCCTCCAGCACCAGAATTCAAAAGCATCAATTCTTCGGCGATCAGCCTTCTTTACATACTAGTGCTAGGCAAAAGTATTCACCTTGTACTTTTCCATGATTTCAGAAGGAGACTAAAGGGCAAATGGGAAATTGCATTATTTAGGGGAGAGGGGAAAATCTGTTAATCTTCAGTGCATCATTTAAGAGGTAGTAGCAGAACATATAGTAACATACAGACAAAGGAATACAATCTAGAATGCCAAAATACAAAAGTTACATTTATTGTGAAGATACTGAACACATTTTGGTTTGCATAACTAATATATACTGACCAGTTGCGTTTTTTCCTGTAGTCTCTTGTTTCTTTGACACCTGTTGTTTTTGTTTGTTTGTTGTTGCTGCTGCTTTGATTCTGTATCCCACTAATGTCCCAGTACTGAAGTCAGACCTGTTTAGATTGCTGATAGCTTTAATTACATGGCTACAGGACTCCGTGTAGAACTAAGTGATCTGAATTAATTATGGTGCCACTAAATTATGTAACACGTGTGTAAAGGACTGTTTGGAATTTTCCTTCCTTTATATTCTAGCAAAATGATTGGGGTTTTCTGGAGTACATTTTCCCCCTTTCTCCAGCGCTTTCCACTGAACCAATTTCGCATAGCGTGGGAAGCGTATGATTTATGAGTTCATTTATCCAAAGCAAGGTATTGAAAAAAAGATAAAGGGGGGGGAAGTGGACCTGTGTTTGCTGCAACCTGGTAAATGCAGGCAAACCAATTTCCTTTCCATTCTATTGCTGCTAATACTTAGGTTAAGCATTGACAATGTGCTTGAGATACAAAATGTGAATTGTAATTATACTACAGGCTTATGACCAGTGATAGACCATGTATTTCAGAGCCGGCATCAGATTTTAAGGGTCCCTCGGCATGGTCTGGTCAATGCCTCCCTCCTATCACTGCTGCACGCACTGCCACCCATCATCCTCTCTACAGTAGCACAGATGCCGCCCTCTTTCCCCACCCCTGCCTATTGCTGCCCCTCTCCCCCTACTGCCTCTCCTCCTTTGTTTTAAACAATTCTACGAATCTATGAATAAATTCATAAATGATGATAATAAAAATGAAAATCTCCTTCTATTGTGTAGTTTTCAGGGGAGGTTCTTGTGTGCTATTCTTATTGGCTGCTGTGAGCTTTCCTGTCTGGGGTGCGTGTGTTAAACCGAACAGCAACATTGGGAGGAAAAGCTTTTTCAATCAATAAATTGAGGGGCGCTTTGCACACCAGTGTGGCTGCTTTTAGTACACAGGCACCATTGCCGGGTTGTGGCACTGATGGGTTATGAAAGCAGTATGGCATAGTTGTGTTGAACCACAGCCTGGGCACTGGCTCAACAGTCTAGACCGAGCCACAGAAGTAGCTGAACATGATGTGCTCAAGGTCAATGACCGAGAAAGTGCCAAGGCCCGTGCAAATCTCTCTTTTACTGCCCATAGTGCTTTGGTTCACCTTTCTTTGCAGTAAGCAATACAGCTGTGATAGCTAAATTGATAGACCGGTGAAAATAGGGAGACATTAAATTATGTTTTGCTCTTCAGAGACCTGTCAGGATTTTAAAAATAAATAAATCACTGTTTATCAGTCTCAGCTTCAGTTCAGCTTATTTCTGAGAGGTCAGACTGTCGCCGCTCTGCCTGTTTGTTGCCTGGTTGCCGTTAGTAGCATTTCACAGGGCTGGCCCTGAACAGCTTTCCCTCATTAGATATATAAGAAAGGATCAATCGCCATTAGCAGCCCTTCCTCTAGCCTAACCGCTGCCATACACTGACGTCTGAAAACCCTGACAGCATTCGCTTTCATTACCTCAAGTGACATTTGTGACATAATGGTTCCCACTTAAATGCAAAAGAAAATGTAGGGTGAGGTTGGGATTCCACGCAGAGAGCTAAGCGGGAGGAAATATACCTCAGCACTCAGGGGAATATTAACACAGCTTTATGCGCTGAGTCACCAAATACCTTTGTCTAATGAGCTTCTGAACTGGAGCACCATATGGTACGGGCGTCAGTGCTTTGCAGATGCCAATCATACTACCGTGGTTTATAGTACCGTATTTTTCACTCCATAAGACGTACCTGACCATAAGATGCACCTAGTTTTTAGAGGTGGAAAACAAGAAAAAAAATATTCTGAATGAAACAGTGGATGTATGATTTTTGTGGTTCATGCTGTGGCCACAGACATGTGATTTGACGGTGAGTTTGGGTTAGCCCAATGCAAAAATCCTGAGAATCCATGTGGATCTGTGCTTTGTAACCACGTTTTTGTGCCATTGCAGCCCCACAAAACAGTGGATGTATGTGTTTTTTGGTTCAGGCTGTAGCCATGGACATGCTACGTGATCTGATGGTAAATTTGGGGTGACCCAATGCAAAAAATCCTGAGAATCCATGTGGATCCGTGCTTTGTAACCACGTTTTTGCACCATTGCGGCCCCACGCAACAGTGAGTGCGTGATTTTTTTTGGTGCAGGCTGTAGCCATGGGATCTGATGGCGATCTGATGGTGAATTTGGGGTATATACTTTGTAACACATAGAACTCGGAGGAGCAGAGAGAGCCCATTCTCCTTCCGTCTGCTCAGGTGGCAAGCATCTAACTCCCATCACCGTTGTGCTGTTGGGGGGGGGGGAGAGCGCAGGGATGGAGTTCAGAGGCTTGCAAGAGTGAACCTGTATTCTGAAACGTTTTATGTTGTAAGTGCAATATTCGCCTTTACCCCGGTATGGTTCCCCTTTATCACATACACAGCCCAACAAGACAATGGCAATAATCCACCAACAGCATACAAATCAATATGGCTAACCTGATCCAAAACACCCACCCACCCCACTCACACACGAAAACAAAGATCACCACAGCCAATCACAAACAAACAACCACACCCTAGGCCAACCCCAACCTCTCTCACCACTAAAGGAACACAAGTGACACCAAACCCTGCATACATTAAGCATAATAGAAACATCGCCACCCAACCCCACCCATCTTCCCTCCCTCCGCCCCTTTTTTTTTCTCCCCCTAACGTCTCAACAAATGAAACAGATTTGTAAAAATGTTACATGGAAAAAATACGAGAGACATTACACTTACTTCTGTAAAACAAGAAAATCTTTAATAATTTTTATTTTTTTAAAGTGCAATATTTGAATTTTTTATTAGCTGAAAAAGAAATCTTTACAGGGTTGGGAAGGGCACTGGTTTCTATAATAATGATAATAATAATAATAATAATAATAATAATAATAATAATAATATTTTATTTATACCCCGCCCCGCCCGGTTCAGAAAACCTGGCTCAGGGCGGCTAACAACAAATTTAAAACACTTAATTGATGCAACAAAAAACAGCATAAAATACAGTATAAAACGTGAATAACAATAAATTCAGAATTCAAAAATCAATTTAGGGGGGAAATCCATCCAATAAACATTAGATGATCACCAGGGCTAGCTGGCTAAATTAGTCCTATTTGGGCCAGTGAGGAGACTAGGGGAGAATTAGCTGTGGGATCCCTGAGCGGGTAAACTTCATAAAAAGGGGAGGGAGAGGGAAGGAAAGGGAATAAAAGATCAGGCTAAGTTGAAAGCCAGGCGGAATAGCTCTGTCTTACAGGCCCTGAGGAAGGAAGTTAAATCCTGCAGGGCCCTGGTCTCATGGGACAGAGCATTCCACCAGGTTGGAGCCATCACCGAGAAGGCCCTGGCCCTGGTGGAGGATAATAGCTGTGCATCTGGCTGGTGCCAGAGACAGGAGGGGTGGCCATGCGTCCTACTTTAAAGAGGGCTTGCTTGAAAGTCCCAGTTTAAAGATGGAGAACCCTAAGAGTCAGAGGGGTCTTGAAGTTGCCCATCAGCAGTGTGATTGGCACACAGAGGTTATTTGTCACAGTCTTCCCCACCATAGTGGGCAGGAAGTAAGTGCTTTTATTTCAATTACAGCGGCGTAGCATGAGTTGTCAGCACCCGGGGCAACGCAAGTAATTTGCGCCCCCTAACCCGGGGCAAGGCAAGTAATTTGCGCCCCCTAACCCGGGGCAAGGCAAGTAATTTGCGCCCCCCCTACCCACTAACCTGCGAGTTGCCGCTGGCGCTGCCGCCCAAACGACGCCGCTTGCCCGGAGGAGGGGGGCAGAGAGGCGAGGAAAATGCAACATGGCCCAGCAGCTGCAGCAGCAGCGGCAGAGGCGGGGCTGTGAGGAGGGGCTGCCTGGCGCGTCCTCTGCGGCGAGCGCTGAGAGCTGCTGCCTGCCGGGCGCCTTCAGCCCGGGCGCGCGCACAGCTCGTCGGTTCCGCAAGACATGCGGCTCTGCTACAGCCTGCGCCCGAGGCTCTTTGGCGACTCCGGAGGCAGCGAGCGCGCCCCCCCCAGATGTTGCGCCCGGTGCGGCCTGCCCCCCTTGCACCCCCCACGCTACGCCACTGTTCAATTATAGTGGTTATTTCCAAATTGGCATCTGTACATATAAATTGGCATATGGAAGTTTAATGCAAATTTGCCTCCCCTTTTTTTCCATGATGAACTTCCTTTTCCTTTTGGTGATGCACAAATGGCCACCCTAGAGGCAGAGCATTTTCATTATTTTCAGGAATTCCATACCTTTGGAATTCCAGAGAGAGAAAGGGGAAGGGAGAGAAAGAGAGAGAAGGGGACTCCCAAAAGGATGGAGTCATGCTGAAAAGGCCCTGTCTCTGTGGTAGCCATTGGCTCATCGCTCCTGAACCTTGCAAACTTTATTGTGTCAGTCTGCAATTTACTGAGGTGTTGCATACTAGGTTTTTAACTGCTGCCAATTTTAGTTTGGGGTAGGATTGTGGATACATATTTAAATCATTTTATGTCGTTTTCAGTTAATTATGCCCAGAAAGGCATCTTGCAAACATTTTAATAAATAATAAGTGAACAAAAAAAATACGTTCCTCAAAGGAAATTGCTATATTTTCTGTTCCATATGTGTATGTCTTTGTTTTAGCTTATGAATGTTACAGAATGGAGACTGATCTGTCTCCCAGATTCATTCCTTCCTTCCAGTTTCCTTTAGTGCTCACAAGTCATTAGGAGGAAAGAACAGCAGCATTTGTAAAGCTGCTAGCTGTTAAATGGCCCTCCCTTAAATGATAATTAACTGAATTTAATAATGAATTAAAAGTCATTATCTGGGTTGGGTTTTCTAATGCTTAAAAAAAATATGAATGCAGTAATTGTTCCTAAAAAGAATGACTGGGCATTGCCCAGCCTTTCTAATTATATTAAATTGCTATCACCCATATATAATAAATTACCTTAAATCCTATTTATGAATTGCTGGGATGAGGGGTAGAAAAAGCCCTTTTGTGCTGGACTCCCCATGCTATTTAGTTCATTTTCAAAATATATTTTTTACTAAATTCCAAATATAATTTATACTAAATGTATAGGCATTCAGAGTATGTTTATTAAGAATCCCAACACCTAGTTAAAGTAGATGAGATTATAATGAGGAACTAAAAGTGTGGGTGTGAGCTAGCCAAAATTAAGCACCCTTATCCCCTGAGTTTCAGTGGAAGAGATTCAAGCAACCACTTAAATCAGTGACAGAGATTTATACATTTGCCCAAGTTTCTTTCTGAAATCTTGTAGGAACCTTGCCTCTTTGTGTCTATAGTGCCTAATCTATATTGGAGTGCACAATTTCTCTCAAGTTGTCTTCTCTAATCTTATCAATATTTGTGACCAATCTAAGACGGAGTTGTTCTGCCTGGCCTTTGGCTTGGAATCAACTTGATCCCCTCCCCCTCTTTCCTTTTTTCTTCTGTGATGGAACTTCAATTTGGGGACTTCCCTGGCTTTCTTCTGGCCCACATAGGACCAGTCTGGATAGTTGGCCTTGGTGAAGATTTGACATTTTAATCCCCCCAAAAAAATTTTGATTTGAGTTTCTACTGAAATGAGGCTGCATTTTAATGTTGTATTTTAATCTTGTTTTTAAGTTGTATTTTAATCAATTGTTTTTATACCTGGCGTTAGCCGCCCTGAGCTGGGGTCTTGGCTGGGGAGGGCAGGGTATAAATAAAATTTATTATTATTAATTTATTACTAACAGGACGTAACCACAACAGTATCTTTTGCAAAGTAAATTGTATACTGCTACATTGCCCATTCCTTCAGTCCAATTACAACTGATTTCTACCATGTAAAGGAACAGTGAGTTCAAAATAAAACTGGAGGAAAGCCCTCTCATTAGGATTGTGAACTCATGTCTAGGGGGAAAGCAGTAACTCAGGGGTCAAGTATTTTGCTTGGTTCAATCCCTGGCATTTCCAGCTGGAGCTGGGAGGAAGCCTTGTCTGAAATCCCAGAGAGTTGCTGCCAGTCTGTGTAGACAGTATTGAGCTACATGGACCAGTGGTCTGATTCAGTATAAGTCAGCTTCCTGTGTTCCTGTGAATGAAAAATTGAACCCTTTGGTTCAGTTTTCATTAGTTGTTAAACAAATGGATACAACTAGTTTTATTTTTTTATTATCCAGTTCTTACCCATTTGTCACACATTTAGGGGTGGAAGAGCTTTCCTTTCTCCAGTGGCACTCAACAGCCACCTCGTGGCATCAGTCATATTATTTTCCCAGAATGCTTCACCCATGTGTTGTTCTAGTGAGTCTTAACGGTGGAAGTAGGGGCTGCCATTTTTGTTGCAGGTGCCATATTCCCCTCAGTGTGACACAGTATCTGGGGCATTCTGGGAGGGAAAAAAATATGGCAACTGGTGAAACATCTTCAGAAATGTACTATTCTGACAACCTATTAAGATGCAGGCTGTAAAAGAACATACTAGTATTAAACAAAAAAAAGATTAATATTATTAACAATAACTTTATTCAATAATTTTTATTATAGAACTTTAAGTAACACGTAATGTACGCTTTCAGTAAATATTATATTTGTACTACATCACTATAAAATTATGGTTTTTGAAGTATAGGTGGGTTCCCACGAGGCAAGACTCAGTGATAACATCAAGAACCTTTATTGAACAAACAGAACTAGACAACAGTGGCAAAACAACTGCTTACATACATTTCTGAAGGCCAGGCCACTCCCACTCCCAACGTGATTGGCTGTCTAAACTTCCAAGCTGCGAATCATAACTCACAGTTTAAGGGCCAATGGCAGAGGCCCAAATCCTGAAATGTTCTGTGATTGGATATCGTATATCGAATCAGAACACAGGTGCTCAGAATCTTCAGTTCAGACTCAAGCTCAGGCAAACACAGCCCACTGAATACATAACAGTTTTAATGTATGCTGTTTATTTTCCTAACCACTGGGACTTTCAGAGGAGCATTTTGTATTCCTCGCTGGCTTGAAGCACTTCCTTGCTTCCTGCTTGAACACTGGAATATTTACAGCACAGCAAGTGTTACTGCCAACAGCTCCAGAACTTTACTCGTTATTGTAAATGTCACTTTTAATATTGATAGTGCGGACTGTTCCTGACATACCAGGGTGAGCTGTTCCATAAGGAGAAGTTCCTCCCGTGTTGTTCTCCTTAAAAGCACATATAGCTCTTGTGGGGTTTTTGAAGCAAAACACATAGAAGCCTAAGCAAGTGACCTAGAAATAAAATATTTTGCTACTTGGGGAGAATAGCAATCCAGAACGACCAGAGCCAGGAAGCCATAAAGTCAGATTCCAAAAGCCTCACATGTGCCATTTAGTAATAAAAACCAGTATCTTCCCAGTGCTACAGCTTTAGAGTAGCACCTGCCTGTTCATATGCCATATATATACAGTGGTACCTCAGGTTACATACACTTCAGGTTACATACGCTTCAAGTTACAGACTCCGCTAATCTAAAAATAGTCCTTCAGTTTAAGAACTTTGCTTCAGGATGAGAACAGAAATCATGTTCCGGCAGCACGACGGCAGCAGGAAGCCCCATTAGTTCAAGTGGTGCTTCAGGTTAAGAACAGTTTCAGGTTAAGAACGGACCTCCGGAACGAATTAAGTACTTAACCCGAGGTACCACTGTATTGGATTATATCACAGCATTTAATTTACAGGGTTGCATCCAATCTTAGTCCTACAGGTTACAGTTTTTAAGTAGATTGCACTGAGAGCTTTGTCCATAGAAAATTAAAAACCAGGCACAGGTACATGAGCCTCGACCAAAAACAAGCAGCTTCAATAGGAGTAGCAATTCATCATCTCCCCAGCACAGGCAATAGCTCCTAACCTACCACTGTCATCTTAAAACAGCCTTGTATATAACTCCCCCAAATGACTAGCCTCCTAGAAAATTTACTAGCTTCTTCCCTCCCCCAACAGCCCATTTCACTTCTCTGTCGGGTATGAAGAATAAGATAAAAATATGCACCACTAAAAACATAAATGAAACAATCATTAAAGAAACAATCCAACACGGAAAATATTAAAACCATATACATATATTAAAAACTGTTGAAATATATCTCGTGCCAGCCCAATGGCAATGATGGGAAACTGCGTAAAACCGTGGAAGCTATCAAACGAGTCTCGGCTGATTTTCATCCTAGTTCATCCATCATGTGAATATGACAGATCTTACCCAGCAGAGCATTGCTGAGCCTTTATTACAGAACCACAGGGATCAACTATATGACAGGGAAGGAAGAGCAGGAGAAGCAAATTCAGATCTCACTTGCATATTCCCCTATCCAAATTGGTGGGATTTCAGCTTTTAAAATAAAAAGCTAAAAAATGGCACCACATACTTTTGGCTGTTGATTTCAAATGGGCTGGGTCATATGGTTCCTCTTCCATCATCATAAGGATGTCAGCCCTTCCTGCCCATTCAGCACTCCAGCCCTGTCCCCCGACATGCTCAGACGTCCGCTTAGGGCTATAATGCTTGGTTCTGACCAGCATGCTTAAAATCCAGTTCCCACAGCCCAATTTTGCAGTGTTGATTTGCTGGATAAACTCCAATAATCATCCATGCAATCTGAGCCTAGGCACAGTGGACCTTCATGTATGTTGGCTGTATTCCAACATTGCAGTTGTGTATGGGCATTCGGGAATGCCAGAAAGCATGTTATGTGTATGAGCTAGACTGGAGAGAAGACTTGTATAGTCTGGTCCATATGCATGGCTAGTTCCCCACCCAGTCAGTGCTGTTACCAAAGCAAGGCATTATTTCTCTATAGAATTTTATTGCTGCAATTAGGAATGGAAGGGTGCAATTCAATTCAGTTCACATTTAAAGGCATAATTCACACTTTATGAAACAATACATGAAGCGAAAGTCATAATTCCAGTTTTGCAGTACAGTTCTCCAGTGAAGCAAAGTATGTGAAAATGCACACTGGGGCAAAATGTGGATAAAATGCATATATTGGTGAAAGTAGCATGCTAAAATGCATTATATTAGAGGAAAATGCTTTGCAAAAATGTTTAACATTAGGCAAAATTCACACTAAAATGCTAATGTATTTATGAGGGAGATATCACAAACTGATGTGGAGAATTGAAACGAAGATTGCAAAAGTGAGGAATTGAGAGGAAGCAAAATTGAAAAAAATGCCCATCCCTTGCTCCCACAAAACAGTGAACATAAAGCAAGAAAATGCTTAATTTTATTCAGCATAGTAGCAAATGCTTGCTAGACCCATTTGTACGCCATTTTGTGTGTGGCATAATTACACTTGAGAGTAAAAGTACTTGTTCTTTATTAAATCAGTACAGTTGATGTGTGGGCTGCCACTGACACTAGTTTTATGGGCGGCATCACTATAGTAGTGACCCCAAAGGAAATTGCATAGTTTATCGGCCTAACCTTGTGATTCTCTGACCTTCATGAGGTTTGGTGATCAGCAAGACCAGCACCCATAGTGATGGGGAGAACTGAATACAAATATACAAGGGTTTCTCGTGGATTGATAACAAAGCAAAGGGGAAATGAGCGAAGAAACTGAGAGAGAGGCCTTGCAGCCCCTTTTAATCTTTTCTTTTTATGGAGCAGTATGTTATTAGGATGGGATGATAAGGGCACCTGCAAGTGAATGGGAAGGAAATAAATTGTCTGCATTGTGCTGATGAAACAGTGGTGGTGGCAGATGTGGAAGAAAGCTGCAGAATATATTCAATGCAATGAATTTGTTTTTTCAGAACTATGGCCTACAAATAAATGGGAATAAAGCAATGGTAAGAAACTCTGTTGCTTTATATAATGGGAAACGAATTTGAGCAAATAGGAAAAATTAAAATGTTATCTAGGAAGCAAAAAAACAACAACAGAGGATGGGAAATCAGAGTTAGCAGACACAGTGGCCTCTAGATTATATGGACTACAACTCCCATCAACCCATACTAGTGTGACCAATGGTCACAGATGATGGGAGTTGTAGTCCAACGTGACTGGAGGCACTACACTGATCTAGAACAAAAATGATAAAGCAAAGCAGGTAAAAATAAAAAATAGGTATAGTACAATAGATAGTGTAATAGAAAGAGCACCTGCTAATGGAGCAATAGGTTTATGTCTGAAAAATAAATGTTAGAAAAACATATAGATAGATGACAGACAGACAATATGTGAATGTAAGGGACAAATGGGGAGAAAGGAAAACTGGAGGCACTTAAAATGTAGTACAGTGGTACCTCAGGTTACGAACTTAATTCGTTCCGGAGGTCTGTTCTTAACCTGAAACCGTTCTTAACCTGAAGTGCACTTTCGCTAATGGGGCCTCCCGCTGCCGCCGCACGATTTCCATTCTCATCCTGGGGCAAAGTTCGCAACCCTAGGTAACTACTTCCGGGTTAGCGGAGTTTGTAACCCGAAGCGTTTGTAACCCGAGGTACCACTGTATACTGAGAATAATGCATAAAGTGAGGTGGATAGAAAGGAACTCCAGGGAAGAATTGTATGTGAATTCTTCCAGTAGAAGCATGAGGACATCTGGAAGGGTCCAGAAGAAGGCTGTTGGTGGGCAACTTCAAGGCCCCTCCAGTTCTCCCTTGTTAGGGTCCTTGAACTTTGAACTTTACATGGACCAGACAGCCTTTCAAATAGAAGACTGTTCAGTGACAGAACTTCAGACAGAGCACTGTTTCTTGTGAAGTAGGAGACATGGCCATCCTGACAACCCATGACAGCAGGAATTGAGGATGAAACCCGAAAAACCACACTGCACCATGCAAGCAAGGCTCAACTTTCCCAGTCTCTAAATAAAGGGAAAAGTCAGACAAACAGTGCAACCATTGAATTATTACTTGGGAAATGAGACAGCAGCAACTTCAGGTCAAAAGTTATACGAGGACAATGCTAGGGAAAACAATACCCACAGCAGATGAAGTACACATCAATTCTAATTTAAATTCTCCTGCCTTTTGCACACTGCCAACTACCATCAGGGCAGAATTTCTACCCATTCAGAATAGATTTTATATGCTTAGCTGCTAAAGCTTAGCACTAGAGGAGTGCCTTGTTTTCCGTTGGCCAGTTTTCAACTTGTGTTTAATGAGGACAGTTGCATGCAGTTCATCATCTTCATGTATAGGTTGAAGATTCCATCCAGCTGTTTTGTGTACCTTCCCTGGAGACAAAAAAGAACTTTTGTGTCTGTTAATATTACAGACTACCTAAGAAAATACCTCTCAGCTGTTCAACCACCTGGTATTCGTTTGTTTTTCCAAGGGTTGTTCTTTGTGATCTCACAGAGAGCTAAAAGTTCCACTTGTATAAGGGGCAAAATGAGATGCAGGGAGCAGGTTGAAAATAGGTTGGAGGGATGTGTTTAACACCTCACAGAGTGTTTGTTGTGGGGGAGGAGGGGAAAGGAGAATGTTAGCCGCTTTGAGACTCCTTCGGGTAGTGATAAAGTGGGATATCAAATCCAAACTCTTCTTCCTCCTCCTCCTCCCAGCCCACCAAGGAGGAAGAAAAACAGTGAATAATACTGCCCTTACTTTAGCCCAGGGTAAAACCTCAGTGCCTAGGACTTGCTGATCAGAAGGTCGGCAGTTTGAATCCCCGCGACGGGGTGAGCTCCCGTCGTTCGGTCCCAGCTCCTGCCAACCTAGCAGTTCGAAAGCACCCCTAAGTGCAAGTAGATAAATAGGGACCGCTTTATAGCGGGAAGGTAAACAGCGTTTCCGTGTGCGGCACTGGTGCTGGCTCGCCAGATGCAGCTTAGTCACGCTGGCCACGTGACCCGGAAGTGTCTTCGGACAGCGCCGGCTCCCGGCCTCTTGAGCGAGATGAGTGCGCAACCCTAGAGTCGGTCACGACTGGCCCTGACGGGCAGGGGTACCTTTACCTTTTACTTTAGCCCAGGGGTGGGAAATCTCAGGCTCAAGGACCCAATGTTCTTTATCAAGCCCTCATAAGTCTCCTTAGGTGGTGGGGTTTTCCTGGTTCCTGCTCCCAACCCCTCTTGAGAGCTTTTGCTTGGCTGAAATGTGGAACTGTGATTGTGTTTGCCTATATGGGGAATGGAGCAGAGTATGCTTATATGTGTAGAAATTCTTGACTTAGAATCAGAGAATCAGAGAATCATAGTTGGAATAGACCACAAGGGCCATCGAGTCCAACCCCCTGCCAAGCAGGAAACACCATCAGAGCACTCCTGACATATGGTTGTCAAGCCTCTGCTTAAAGACCTCCAAAGTAGGAGACTCCACCACACTCCTTGGCAGCAAATTCCACTGTCAAACAGCTCTTTACTGTCAGGAAGTTCTTCCTAATGTTTAGGTGGAATCTTCTTTCTTGTAGTTTGGATCCATTGCTCTGTGTCCGGTTCTCTGGAGCAGCAGAAAACAACCTTTCTCCCTCCTCTATGTGACATCCTTTTATATATTTGAACATGGCTATCATATCACCCCTTAACCCCCTCTTCTCCAGGCTAAACATGCCCAGCTCCCTTAGCCGTTCCTCATCAGGCATCGTTTCCAGGCCTTTGACCATTTTGGTTGCCCTCCTCTGGACACGTTCCAGTTTGTCAGTGTCCTTCTTGAATTGTGGTGCCCAGAACTGGACACAGTACTCCAGGTGAGGTCTGACCAGAGCAGAGCACCTGAACTATATGGCCTACTATATGCAGGAAATATATCCTTTGTACCACCTGCTTTTTGCCATTCGTGGCCCTGCCTACCACTGGCACAGGGCCCCAAGAAGGTAGTTGTTGAGGTAATACAGCCATTGATCTGAAAAAGGTTCCCCACCTCTGCTTTACCCAGTCAGAGAGAAACGCTCAAGGAATTCTCCCATCTCCTCAGCAGTTGCTTGTTGTTGTTGTTGTTTAGTCGTTTAGTCGTGTCCGACTCTTGGTGACCCCATGGACCAGAGCACGCCAGGCACTCCTGTCTTCCACTGCCTCCCACAGTTTGGTCAAACTCATGGATAGCAGTTGCTATCCAGTCTTAAATTATCACTGCCTTGTACATTGGTAATAATACAGTGGTACCTCTGGTTGCAAACGGGATCTGTTCTGGAGGCCCGTTCGCAACTTGAAAAGAATGCAACCCACGTCTGCTTGTGCACAGTTTGCGATTTGCTGCTTCTGCGCATGCGTGTATCGCCATTTTGCGCATCTGCGCATGCGCAAGTGGCGAAACCTGGAAGTAACCATTCCATTACTTCCGGGTCACCGTGGGACGCAACCTGAAAACGCGCAACCTGAACCAAACGTAACATGAGGTATGACTGTAATCTCACAGTTATCATGACCTGTATCCTCTGTACATGCCTGAATGCTATAAGCAAGTTTGTTTGTTTTTAATATAAAAACAAAACAAAACGAGGAGTGAAGTATCGTTCACCTCACCAGTTTCTCATAAAGTATAATATACAGTGGTACCTCGGGTTACATACACTTCAGGTTACATACGCTTCAGGTTACAGACTCTGCTAACCCAGAAATAGTACCTCAGGTTAAGAACTTTGTTTCAGGATGAGAACAGAAATCGTGCTCCGGTGGCACAGCGGCAGCAGGAGGCCCCATTAGGTGAAGTGGTGCTTCAGGTTAAGAACAGTTTCAGGTTAAGAACAGACCTCCGGAACGAATTAAGTACTTAACCCGAGGTACCACTGTATAACCAGGACTCCGAATGAGGCTTTGGTTGTTATTATTATTATCCATTTCATTTCTATACCGCTTTATATTTTAAATTTTACAAATATCAAAGCGGTTTTCAACACATTGAAACATGAAATAAAGCAACCCAGAAAAAAAATATTCCTGAAGTCAGTCAAATATAAAACATACATTCAAAGCAACTTAACAGGAAACTAAAATATTATCTTAAAGAATTCATAATAAAGCATTACAAAGGAGGTCAACTACAGAATGCACATTTAATGCAGCAAAGTTAACTAAATAAATTATCTTAAACATTTCAAAAGGAACCATAGATTTCTTTTTTAATGGAGGGCACATTTTAATAATTAATAATAGTTCACAAGCATGACTCATGAGAAGACTTGAGCCCACATGAACAATAAAAGCATGCACTGATAATGCATGAAAAAAGGAAAACAGATCAACAAGATGAATATTTTACACTGCACAGACTTGTCTAAATAACTTAAGGCAATTAGAATTTGAGGTGTTTGTTTCAGATGCAAATCACCTAGATTGATGAGATAAGGCTGAGCAATGGAGCCAAAACCAGACAGGGTTCTGTTTTACCTGGGAATAATGCCAGCAAACCACAAGCAAACATCTCTTTCCACTTTTTCACATATAGAGTTAAGGGGTTGGACTAGATGACCCTCGGGATTCCTCCCAACTTCACAGTTCTATGATCCTAGGCTCTTAAAGCAGAGAAGTTGCTTCTAAAATATGTACATTCAAAAAATGGCGGCTGCTTTTTCTGCCCAGAACTGTGGAAATTTTTCCACTTCTATGTTTTTTCTGCAGAATTCTTTCCTCCTTTATATATATATTGCTTTATGCAATTAATAACTAACACAGTTGCCTCGCGCTAAGCCAATGTATGGCTTGCTAGGGCCATACAAATGTGTTAGTTTCCAGAGAGGAGTTTGGATTTGCTTTGCTCCTTGCTGGGCTTTTCAGGTCTGTGAGGGACAGCATCTAAGGTAAGGTTTAACTTGGTGTGTCATCTGAAGCCAGGATCATAGCTAAGCTGTCTGCTCTGTAACCACGAGCCATAACCATAGGACCAACCTTGGCTGGCTCACCTCATAAAGGATATTGTGGAGCTGCAGAGGGTTAAGAAATGGGCAGCCGAAATGATCAAGGGGATGAAGAAAGGCTGCAGCATTTGGGGCCTTTTAGTTTAGAGACGAGTAAGAGGCGATGTGAGAGAATACAGTTTCCCAAACCTGGGTCTTCTCCATCTGTTTTGGACTGCACTTCCCATCCTCCCTGAACCACTGGTCCTGCTAGCTAGGGATGATGGGAGTTGTAGTTCTAAAACAGCTGGAGAAGACCCAACTTTGGGAAACCCTGTGATAAGACGTTTATAGAATTATGCATGGCATGGAGAAAGTAGATAGGGAAAAGCTTTTCTCCCTGATAGAACTCATGGGCATCCAGTTGAGATGAATGCTGGAAGATTCAGGACAGATGAAAGAAAATACAGTGGTACCTCTGGATGCGAACGGGATCTGTTCCAGAGCCCCGCTCACATCCTGAAGCGAACGCAACCCGCGTCTGCACATGCATGGGTTGCGATTTGCCGCATCTGCGCATGCACGTGACATCATTTTGAGCGTCTGCGCAAGTGTTGAAACCTGGAAGTAACACACACTGTTACTTTTGGGTTGCTGCAGAGCGCAACCCGAAAACGCTCAACCCAAAGCTTCTTTAACCCAAGGTATGACTGTACAGTGGAGCTATGGAACCTGCCCCCATAGGGGGCAGTGATGGCCACTAACTTGGGTGGCTTTAAAACAGTTTTAGACAAATTCATGGGGGTGGGATAAGGCTGTCAGTAGCTAATAGCCATGATGGAGAACCACCAAAGTGAAAGGGAGAGTGCCATTGAGTCAGGTCGTTCTTGCATCCGTTTGCCCACTGTGCAAACCAGAAGCTGGACCCAATGGGCCACTGGCCTGATCCGGCAGGGCTAATCTTAATGTTCTTATCCTCCATCAAAGCAAACAAGAAATATTATAAGGGTTCAAGGACACGTTCCAGTCAGGCAAAAATACTCAAGGAGAGTGCAAAGACGGCTGGTGAGTGGCATAGCTCAGGAGCACGTGTCGCCTGGTGAGAGTCCTGGAGGCTAGATAGAGTAGCCCTATCCTGGACATAAGCCAAGTGCCACAGTGTACAATGTCTTTCTTATGATCAGCTTAGAATATTTGTCTACCAAATGAAAACACTGCCAAGGTGCCAGAAAGACCTTTAATGTTGTAACCTGCCCTGTGATCTTCGGATGAATTATTATCAGGCTATTTTAAAAAAAACAACAACCACACTTCTTGTTGCAATCCTTCCTGTATTCTTTACTGCAATTTTACTGAAGCCCTAAAAAAAAGAATTCTGTGTCCTTCACTTGCAACCCAATTAATCAACTAAAGCTTTGGTTGATTAATCTACTGATTAAACCAATTCAGTGATGCAGGAATACATATACAACCACTTTTTCAGAGCTAGCAATTTTTCAGCTTCGGTCCATTTGGGTAGATGCTTTATTGACACCGAATTACACACCTGGGTTTCTCAGTTCCCATGACAGAACCTCTGGATTATTCTTCATCTCCATATAAAAATGACAAGAATAATCTTTTGACGCGATATGCTTGAAGCTAGCTGCTTTCTCCCTGTTTACTTCTGATGGATTTCTGTCTTATGCTTGAGTATTGACAGTACTTGCCGTGACAGTGAATAGCAGTTCTGCTGCGATGGCTATGCCTATGCCTTAGCCTTGGGGAGAAAATTGATACAACATAATTTATGGCTAATCATAGTGTAACAGAAGGACTTTTAGTTACAGAACATTCAAAGACAAATTGGCAACAGTAAAGGCTATCTGCAGTGGAAAAGCTGGACATAAATAAACTTGTTTCATGCTTGCAGCTTCTTCCAATGATATGAAGTCCCATGGCAAGGTTTGTTTATCAGAAGAGATTATTGGAGATTTGTGATGTTTTGTAATGTCTGTTTCTTCACAGCTACTTAGATTGAATAAGTGGGAAGGAAGTTAGCAGGCAGGCAGGGCTAACCCCACATAGGCAACAGTCCAGCATCTTAGGGCTGGCCCTATTATTAGGCAAAGTAAAAAAAAAAACAACTTGCTGCTTCAGGTGGCACATGCTGATGAGCCGGGAGCAGATAGGGCTGTGTGCACCACACAATTCATACTGCACCCTCTAAGCCAGTGTTTTTCAACCACTGTTCCGCGGCACACTAGTGTGCCGCGAGATGTTGCCTGGAGGGAGGCGGGCGAGTCGGGCGGCGAGAGGCAGGGTGGCGGCGGTGAGGAGAGGCCGCCCAGCGCGGGGCTCTCGCCGTCTGCCTGCCTGGCTGCCTGCGAGCTCGGCGGGCAGCGCCTCCGTCCGCAGCGCCCGCCTCGCGGCTCTCATTCCCTGCCAAAGCTCACCCAGCCAAGCCGCGCTCTCCTTCCTGCCTCGCTTTGCTGCCTCCTCCCCCCCCACCCCCAAAGCTTGGAGGTTCCCCGGCAAGGGGGAGGAAAAAAAATTGAAACTTACACTTTCGTGCGTCCCTCCCGGCGTGATGCTGTGCGCTGACGTCACGGGGCTGTAATGGTGGTGTGCCTCGAGATTTTTTTCATCAAACAAGTGTGCCTTTGCCCAAAAAAGGTTGGGAAACACTGCTCTAAGCTAGTGTTCTGCCCTTGTGTGCAGTGGTGGGCACTGTCCCATCAGCACTGTTGAAGTAAGATTCATGTGCCAACCCATTTGACTGGAATAAGAGGGTGGGCATCTTGCCCTTTGCTTCAGGCAGCAAAATGTCTTGGGCTGGCCTTGCAACCTGCTAAAAAAAAACCCCTGTTACCAATCTAATGCAGCCTGGTTATATCCTGATACGGTGAGCAAGGAAGAAAATGAAGGGCCATTGTGGTGTAATGGTCAGGGGGTCAGACTATGACCTGGGAGAGCAGGGTTCAAGTCCCTACTGAAGCTCATGAATTAATTAAAATAAAATGGGGAGACTTCCAAGTGGCAACCAAAAATACAATTTTTTGTGCTAGCATGGTGTTAGCATAGTTCTGATCCCAGTCAAAGGACATGGCTTAACCTGTCCATTCATTCCCCTGCAGCAATAACTCTGTCAGTATCAAAGCTTAAGATTCGATAAAGGAAAGCTAAGTGCTTTAGGGCTTTGCTACCTTATTAGTCAAAACCAGCACTTCAGATTGTGCCCAGAAAGCTATATGCAAGCAATACAAATGCCAAAGCACAGTGACATGATATGTTTCTGGTAAGGAGCTATGCCAGGAGTAAGGATGCCATGGTCAGCATCAGCTGTAGTTTTTGAATGGTCACTTCTCTGTGCATAGCATGACGCAGAACCCTAGCCTCCAGATTATGAACGCACGACCGGCGGTCAGCAGAGCTGAATGCAAAGTGAAAAGTTCACAGTCTGCTGGCTGCATTGGAAGCTTCCGGCCATTAGAGCAATCTGAAGTTCCAAGCACAGTGACAGATCTGAGAAAAGCCCAAGGCTGTAAGTTAGGCGATTGGAGAAGGCCAGATACCATAAACATCAGATCCACACACCCTAAAGTCATAAAGCTGGCTGACTCTCATTGGTTCTGTCGGTTCTAAGTGTGCTGCCTGAATCCTCTGCTTTCCCCTCAAACCACAGCCAGAGGTCAGTTTACACAACTGAACTGGTGTCTTGTGAATGTTGCTTGATTGAAAGCATACATCACTTAGAACGTAGTTCACAAGGCAAGTCACTCCCAAGGTGATGAAAGTGGCTTGAACGCTGGCAAAGGAATGAAGGTTGGTGGAACCAGTGGCACGTGGAACAATGATTCATGTATTCACAACCACACAGATTCTGTTGTGCGAAACTGCCTGCAAATAATTCAGAGATTCTATTCCGAGGGCCTTCTGGCAGTTCCCTCACTGTGAGAAGTGAGGTTACAGGGAACCAAGCAGAGGGCCTTCTCTGTATTTGTGCCTGCCCTGTGGAACGCCCTCCCATCAGATGTCAGGGAAATAAACAACTGACATCTGAAGCTGCCTGACTAGGGAAGTTTTTAATGTTTGATGTCGTATTGGGTATTAATTTGTTGGAAACTGCCCAGAGTGGCTGGGGTAACCCAGTCAGATGGACGGAATATAAATAACTTGTTGTTGTTGTTGTTGTTGTTGTTAAGGATCTTAAACTGGTCATAGCAAACTAGGAGGAGAATATTTCTCACTCTTGCTTTGGGAGACCGGCAGACTGACCATTTTGACTATCCCCGTGGGGCACAGGAGTGAATTTCCCCAGGGAGGATGTCTGTTTCCTTGGCATGAAAGAAGCTGCTCCAGTTGGGACTCTGATGTTGCTGCTTGTGTCAGCTTTAATAACAGTACACATTTTAAACCACCCACTACTTTTGACAGCTACAGTGATGTAAATAAAGTAAATAACACAGATGCCACCACTGAAGCTTACAGCCCAGTTGTGCTTTGCTAATAATATCTGGGTTACCAGCAGAGACACAAAATACTTTGCATGTATATCTATTACACTAAGCTGCAACTTTCCAAATACATTCATATCTCTGGAAGACGACAGATAGAGGATAGATGATAGATAGATAGATAGATAGATAGATAGATAGATAGATAGATGATAGATAGATAGATAGATAGATAGATGATTGATAGATAGATAGATAGATAGATAGATAGATAGATGATAGATAGGTAGATAGATAGATGATAGATAGATAGATGATAGATAGATAGATAGATGATAGATAGATAGATGATAGATAGATAGATGATAGATAGATAGATAGATGATAGATAGATAGATAGATAGATAGATAGATAGATAGATAGATAGAGATAGATAGATAGATAGATAGATAGATAGATAGATAGATAGATATAGATAGATGATAGATGATAGATGATAGATGATAGATGATAGATGATAGATAGATGATAGATAGATATAGATATATAGATATAGATATAGATATAGATATAGATATAGATATAGATATAGATAGGTAGGTAGAAATACAATTGTGTAATCTAGGCATAACCTCTAGGTTAGATTGCTGCCCCACATTATGCTTGGGGCTGCCTCTGAAGTTAGTTTGGAAACTCCAGCTGGTTCAGAATTCAGCAGCCAGGTTGCTCACCGAGGTAAGACAGTTTGAGCATATGATGCCAATCCTGGCCCGACTGCACGGGCTGCCAATCAGTTTCTGGTCTCAGTTCAAATGCTGGCTTTGACCTATAAAGCCTTAAACAGTTCAGGACTGTAATACCTTAAGGGCCACCTCTCCCCATATGAACTGGCCCAGACCCTGCAATGATCCTCTGAGGCCCTTCTTCGTGTACTTCCTTCATGAGAGCTCTGGAGGGTGGCAACATGGGAACGGGCCTTTTCTGCAAAGGCTCCCCATTTGTGGAATGCTCTCCTCAGGTGTCAGGCAGCTTGCCAGCAACTGCCATGGCCGGTTGCCCAGGAACATACAAAGACAAGGAAATGTTTTTTACCATCCACTTTTTATTCAGTATTTACAGAGAGAGGCTTTAGAATCCAGCCTCTTGGATAAAGGTGTTGTCCCGAGTGAATCTCCACCCCCTCTGTCTCTCCCACTCCCTCATGCATCATCCCTACTGACAAGCACCCTCTGCCTTTGAGCTCTTTGCTCTCCTACTTTCAAGGCTCACCCGGTTCTGGGAGAAGGGAGGGTCTGGAATGCTTTCTAAAGACACTGTGCCCATCAGCTGTCGCCCCCTCCCTGGTGCTTCCTCTTCCTCCCTCCATTATTTCCCAACTTTTCCCCTCATCTGCCTCTGAGCTGTAATCTCCCTCAAACCCCTGTTGTAATTCTGAACTGTCTTTCTCTTCTCTGGAATGGTCAGGCTGGGGAGGTGGTCTCCACCATTCCTCCTCTGCCCAGTTCCTGATATCAGGGAGATTCACTTAGTGCCTTTTTAAACATATCTTTAGGCCCCAGGCAAAAACATTCCTCTTCTTCCAGGCCCTTGGCTAATTAAACAATCTATTTTATTGTGGAGTTGTTTTTGTTTGTTACTATGTTATGCATTTTTTATTTTTTACTGTTTTTTAAAGTATATCTTTATTGCTTTAAAATAAATACATTTACGGGAAAACAGACAAACAAACAAACAAATAATGGAGAAGTCAAACAAACAATCACAATATAAGAAACAACAAAATTAGTAAAACTAACATCATTTATACTCCCGATACCGAAATTAATTATAAAACTTATAAAGAAATTAAAAATGATTTCCAATTAATCTCACTGTACTTTATCAATTACCTTATACCACACAGTTGCATACTTCTTATATAGTCTCTTTTTATGCATTTTAATGGGGGGGGTAATTGTAAACCCTGTGCTCCTCAGATGGAGGGCAGTATAGAAATTTAACAACAACAACAACTAGCCAACATGGTGCCCTCCAGAAATTGCTGGACTACAACTTCCATTAGCCCCAACTACCATGGCCAATGGTCAGGGATAATGGGAGTTGGAGTCGCAGCAAGATCTGGAAGGCACTCCCCATGGCATAAATCTGTTGCTTAGAATTTAAATAGACCCAGGGTCTCACATGGTTGCCCATGACATGCAACTGATATTTGAATATGCATTTCCTGCATTTTTAGGCTCAGAATATAAGGAACCCAAGTAAAGTGATACCTTTTATTAGCAAGAATGTGCAAGCATCTCAGAATTCCTTGGTTATGTGATTTCCATAGCTGCCTAAAAGAAAAAAAGGAGAGAACTGTCAATTGCAGTAGGATTTTCCAAGTCTGGTCATATCTGGTCTTTGGGAATTTTTTGACATAGATTGCAAACATTTTTTTGTAGTCATTTTTGTAGAGCACATACATCTGACTTGTGTGAAACAGCAGAAAAAGTTGCAATCAGAAAACACTTTCTGGAGACACCAGCTTAAGTGTCTCCTCATCCCATCCCCCACCCCCCACCCCCACTCTACCCCACACATGCCTGCTTCCTGATTGAAGCCACACACACAAAAAGGAAACCTCAATTATTAAAATGGTGGTCACTCGCATGTTCTGTGGCAGCGCCCTCAGGTTATAGCTAAAAACCACTTTGAAAACCACCAAATGAAAAGATTCCGTATGTAGACATAAATAATAAATTTGACAGATCAATCAATCCGTCATAAGAGCTGGATTAGGCCAAAGGTCCTCCATCTTGCTTCTGACAGTGGTCAGCCAGATTCCTATGGGAAGCCCAAAGACAGGGCATGAGGTCAGTAGCACCAAGGCTCCCCCACCAAAATGCGAATGACAGAGACCTCACTGCTCAGTGTTGGAGAGGGGGATTTCCCCCTGTTCCTGCGTTTGTCATCACCGTTCATTCTGAGAAGGCGACAGTAGTTCTTAAACAGATCAAAATGTAGCCAGGAAGCAGTGCGCAAGACACACTGTGCAGCCCAAATGGCCATGCATATTGCAAAGAGGAAGCACAAAGGTCTCCCTGTAATGCTAGAATAAAAAGGAACAGTTGCTGACATCTGGCCTGCCAGGAAGGGTGTGCGGGCTGGCCAGGCAGGAGAGACTATGAGAAAAGCTGAGCAGAAGGTATGAGAGAATGGTAAATATAAAGCATAAGGATGAAGCACCATAGCTCAGTGGTGGAACATCTGCCTTGCATGCAGGATTTCAATCCTTGACATCTCCAAGTAGGACTGGGGAAATGCTGTGTCTGAAACCATGGAGAGACCCTGTCAGTCAGTGTAGACAGTACAAAGCTAGGTGGACTACTAGTATAATCAACATGCTTCTTGTGTTCCAGAGGATTGTGTTCCAACAGATTCAGGTTGAATCCTGACAAGACAGGAGTGCTGTTTTGGGGAGACAGGGCAGGTGTGGAGAACTCCCTGGTCCTGAATGGGGTAACTGTGCCCCTGAAGGACCAGGTGCGCAGCCTGGGAGTCATTCTGGACTCACAGCTGTCCATGGAGGTGCAGGTCAATTCTGTGCTCCATCTGGTACGCAGGCTGAGACCCTACCTGCCTGTGGACTGTCTCGCCAGAGTGGTACATGCTTTGGTTATCTCCCGCTTGGACTACTGCAATGCGCTCTACGTGGGGCTCCTTTTGAAGGTGACCTGAAAACTGTAACTAATCCAGAATGCAGCAGCTAGACTGGTGACTGGGAGTGGCCGCTGAGATCATATAATACTGGTCCTAAAAGACCTACATTGGCACCCAGTACGTTTCTGAGCACAATTCAAAGGGTTGGTGCTGACCTTTAAAGTATACCTGAAGGAGTGTCTCCACACACATCAGTCCAGCTCTGATGGCCTTCTGGTGGTTCCCTCCCTGCAAGAAGTGAGGTTACAGGGAACCAGGCAGAGGGCCTTCTCGGTAGTGGCACCTGCCCTGTGGAATGCCCTCCCATCAGATGACAAGGAAATAAGCAACTATCTGATTTTTAGAAGACATCTGAAGGCAGCCCTGTTTAGGGAAGTTTTTAATGTCTGATGTTTTATCGTGTTTTCAATATTCTGTTGGGAGCCGCCCAGACTGGGGAAACCCAGCCAGATGGGCGGAGTACAAATAATATATTATTATTATTATTATTATTATTATTATTATTATTATTATTATTAGCCTTTGGGGTGGTCCTCACTTTCATACCCTTCTCCTGTGCTTCAGAAATGTCTGGCTGGCCACTGTTGGAAAGAGAAAGGTGGACTGGATGGGGTGTTGGTTTGATCCATCCAGCCTCTTTTTTTATTCTGAAGATGGACTATTTAAAAATGGTTAGACTCTCTGATAACTGCAGTCCTTGTGCTTAGGAGACTTTAAATAAGGCATCGCAGTATGCAAAGCGCATTTCCAGACTACCTCCTGGGAATTTAAACAGCATATGTTCTTTGTTGTTAAAAAAAAATATGTCAGGAGAAATGCTTTTCAAAACATACACACTTAAAATTAAAATCCAGAACATAGAGATCTTCCTTTAGCCTTCAGCAAGGCAGAATGGTAATTAATCAGTAATATATATTCAAGTCATGGCAGGCACATAAGCAAAGGCCCTCCGCAGAAGTTTGCAGTGAAATGCACTAGCTTAGATCCTAAGGGAAGTGAGCGGAAAGAAAGTTTGCCATCCTTCCTCTCCTGAGCTCCCCCAACACCAACACTGCTCCCTATATCCTCTCTGGAAGGTCAGGATTTGTCAGATCTTCCCATCTCTAAGCAGGTGGTAGCAGCGATAGTGAAGTGGAGGAGGAGAAGGTGCTGGGCTATTGTGAGGATAAAAGGAGAAGAGGGAGAATCATGTATGCTACCTTGAGCTCCTTGGAGGAAAGATGGGGTTCAGAATGTAGCCTTATTGGAGTTCACCGATTGGGTCTGCGTTGCTCCGGGACAGGAGGAAGGAAGTCAAAATGACACCGAGTTGGTTCAAAGAAAGTGTTTATTCTGCTCTCTGGATAGCAGAAGGCACTTGCGTGGTGAGTCCACAGCAAGTCCCTTGCCTGTCCTGATAAAGGACAGAACTGTTTATGCAGTTGTGTCCTTATTATGGTTTTGCTCAACAGTTCAAGTTTTACGCATTTAAAAGTGCTCTCTTTTGAAAGAACAAAAGGGGGGATTGAGTCAGTTTTTAAACTTACTACACAGAAACCCATTCCTTCAAGAATGATAGAATCGTAGAATTGTAGCATTGGAAGGGACC
Source organism: Podarcis vaucheri (assembly GCF_965113315.1). Lineage (NCBI taxonomy): Eukaryota > Metazoa > Chordata > Lepidosauria > Squamata > Lacertidae > Podarcis > Podarcis vaucheri. The sequence goes on along the minus strand of NC_138764.1, from coordinate 87,098,621 downwards.
ACAAGTCATCTTGTCCAATCCCCTGCAATGCAGGAATCCTATTGCCCAATGTGGTTCTTGAACTCACAACCCTGAGATTAGGAGTCTCATGCTCTACCAACTGAGCTGTTGTTGTTGATGTTGAGGATGTTGATGATGATGATGTCAGGTGTGGGGCAGGTAAGGATTCAACTATGCTCCCAAATAGCTGAGCAGTAGCAGCAAGGTAAGTCTGCTCTTCTTACAGCAGGCTCAGAGAACAATTAAGCTCCTAGTGTCCTTTGTAAAGTTCATCTCGCTGCCTGGTAAAGGGCATTTTAGGATAAGCATAATAGGATTTGCCATTGCTATATACAGTTGGCTAAGCCAGGAAGTCCTCCTAATGGGCCTTCACACAGTAGGAAAGTCTTTTCAAAGGATGTTTTTATATAGTATATAGCAAAGCACGCAATCGGACTCTGGGGAAGGAACAACCTTTTATTGACATGTAGTGCTAAGTACAAATCGTCCTGCCATTCATACAAAACTTACCTTCCAATGCATGAAACTTAGGGTGACCATGTTGCGGCACCTTCAGGTTTAATGGTAAATGTACTGTTATAGCTGGGGTACCTGAGTCTGTTAGTGAATATTAGAAACTAATAATAGTTAGATAATATTTGGAGTATTGAAGGGAGGATTCCAGGCCAGTGGAAAAATTCAGGATAAGGTGCCTTTCCAAGCCAAGGGCCTCACCTGGGAGAGAGGCTGTTAACGTTTTTTTTAAAAAAAATTGGTATTGATGGCCCATTAAAGAGAAATCTCTGTGCAAAACAGAGTTGCTGCAGCTACAGCTACCATGGGGGGGAGAAGGGTTTGGGATTGAAAACAGGGGAAGGGACAGGCTGTGCTCATAGGAAACATGTGCCTTTTTAAAACTAGGCTTGGGATAGCAGACAGGTGAGAGGTGTTGCTTGGAGCAGGGGTTTCTGGGAACAAGAAAGGAGGTAGAGAGAACATGAGGGGGCAGAAGGGCAGCAGCCCATACAGCTGAGGTGGTGCTTAGAATGGCTTTGTCTACAATGCAGGGCTGCTATGAAGAAGCAGCTGCTCTAGAAATGACAGCGCTGTAAGATCTGCGCTGCCTTCGTCTCAACTCAGGTGCAAATCTGTGTAGTTAAACCATGTTTCCTAAAGACACAACAGCCTCCACCACCTCTTGTTTCTCAATGGAAACATGACCCTGGGTGAGAGCCTGGAACGCCCTGGAATCTTGCCACCGCTTGGCAAAGGTTTGGGGTGGCGTGCAATACTTGTAAGTGTCCAATTCAAGCCTGTAGGCATTTGTTTCCAACAAGTAAGCAACCGTCTAGTTCAGTCTGTCCCAAACTTAGGTCGCCAGCTGTTTTTGGACTACAACTCCCATCATCCCTAGCTAGCAGGACCAGGGGTCAGGGATGATGGGAACTATAGTCCAAAAACAGTTGGAGGCCCAAGTTTGGGAAACACTGATCTAGCATATATGTGATGCAGGGCTCAGGGAAATGCTTACATGTGTGGGCTATGGCAGTTTTGGATTATACTGGAGTGTTCATCCTTTCTGTATTGGCCCCGTTGCATAGTCCAGGGGCAGGGGGTGCCTGATGGAACTGGGCTTTGGGCCAGAATGGCTGCTCCCAGACAGCTCTTGAACCTGTTGCTCTGTGAAGGGAACAGGGACCTCCTAACAAATCCCAGCACCCAGAACAATTGACAGCTCCTGGGATTGTTTGGGGGGGGGAGGCTCAGCTCTTTGAAGCTGCGTCATAGTGCCTTAATGGTCTGAATGTGGCCTGTGACAGCAGCAACGACCCTTTTTAGCCTAAGAGCCACATTCCGTCATGGGGGAGCTTCCGGGGCCCAAACGGTGGGCAGGGCCAGTTCCAAAAATAGACAGAGCAATGGATGCAACTCCCTCCTTTTTGCAATAGGCTGCATTCCGGGCATGAAGTAGCCAGAGGTTTTCACACGCCCCACATATCTCTTCATGCTCTAGCAAGAGGCACTATCACAATCCAAGGACAAATTCCAGCTAGGCAAAAGTCCTTAAGGTGCAGATGGAGCAGGGCCAGTCAGGGGTGATGTCCTGAGACAAGAGTTGAGCCAAAGGAGAGTTCCAGGGGCCACATTCAGCCCCTGGAGCAGAGGATCCTCATCTCTGTTGCATTGCATGTGATAAGCGCATTTAGGTGTGAAAAGGGAAGCACAGTGCATTAGCATGGTTAAAATTAAGCCTCCCCATGCTGAGCTTCTGGAATAATATTTTTCTAAACAGGATTGAAAAATATGGTTTATTTTGGCTGGTTATCTACATGAGAAGTCAATTCCCCATGCCATATTCTTTTTATCCATTGACTCTTAACTCTCCGAAGATCCTATAATCAGATTGTTGATTCCCAGCCAAGGGAAGCAGGCTTTGTGGGGCCGGGAGGGAAGGCAGAGCTGTGAGTGACTCTCACGTCCACCAATCTTGCTAACTAATGTAACATCTGAATGAGTCCCGAGAGACAGGAATGTGTAGGGCTAAGCCCAGTATGAAAAACCCCTTAGTCATCTGCACTCCACAGCTTGTCTTGCCTTGTCTGCTGGTATAATGAGTGTAGCCCAGTGCAGCTCACCAGGGTGCCAGTGTATCATAGTTCTTTGCTTTGACACCTGTGAGTGAGACATGTGAACAATGATTATTGCTTTTAAAAATATTATTCACTTCGGCTTGCCCAGGGTGCTGGCTTTGGAGCCAATTCTGAGCCTTCCACAGCATCTGTGGACATCATGGTGATAATCATCATCGAGAATGACTGGAAGAAGCAGGTGTCGGTTACAGAGAAAGAAAGAAAAATAGTTTAACCACAAGTTCCTCTGACTCCAGTTAGGCTGATTCACAGTAGTTTTGTTCCTTTTCTCTTTCCAGTATGCCCATGCGTACAAATGAGCCTAGCCTCTCGCAGAGGCTTGAACGGGTTAATTTTTAAAACCCAGTCTCTCCATAGCAAATAGCTGCCTTTGTTTCATCATCCCAGGTTGAGATACTGTAGGAATAAGAGACTCTTAGGAAAGCCATCAGAAGTCATAACAGCATGGCTGTGATGGCCTGGGATTCAGACTCGGAGGCTGAACCTCAGGAATCCCAGCCTGCACAGGAGTCCCCACCTCCAGAACCAGCTGAGCTGGGGCTGGGGCATGAGCCTGAAGGGTCCTCACCTGTGCTGGATCCTCAGGTGCAGGCACCAGCTGAGTCTGCTCTGGCTCCTGAGGTGATGGAGGACCCATTGCCTGCAGGTGCTCCACTCTCAGCCCCGTCAGGGGAAGCTGAGGTTGCCTCTGGGTCCGGTAACCCTCCAGCCTCTCCTGCAGAGGCTCAGGGCAGAAAGGCGGAAGGAGCTAAGTTCCCACAGGAGGAGTGCTCACCTCCAGGCTAGGAGAGGCGAGTCACCTGTGGACCGGGGCCACCCTATGCCTTGGGGCAGATAAAAGCCAGCCAGCCCCAGTTCCAGGTTGTGGGAGCAACATTGTTGGTAGTCTGTTCCTACCTGCACCCTGTCCTGCTCTTCTGCCGGAGTTCCTGACCTTACCCGACTCCCTGCCTTGGACCCCACTTCAGCTTTGATGGACAGCCTCCATACCGCACCCTCGACCTTGGACTGGACTTGGACCTCACTGCACGGTTAACCCTCGGGACCAGCACAATGGCAGTCAGATGGAGAATACTGTTCCAGCATGTCTCCATCCAGAACAGCAAGTGAAATTGTCCCAGCTCAGCCAGGCAAAAGGAAGGCACAGGACAGAGCTGATAATAGGTTCAGCTTGGGAAAGTAGAGCCCAGAGGGCCAGATCGGGAAGCTTGGAGGGCCACATTTGGCCCTTCGCCTGAGGCTCCCCAGCCCTGCTCTATAATATCATAGAATCATAGAATCATAGAGTTGGAAGAGACCACAAGGGCCATCGAGTCTAACCCCCTGCCAAGCAGGAAACACCGTCAGAGCAGTCCTGACATATGGTTGTCAAGCCTCTGCTTAAAGACCTCCAAAGTAGGAGACTCCACCACACTCCTTGGCAGCAAATTCCACTGTCGAACAGCTCTTACTGTCAGGAAGTTCTTCCTAATGTTTAGGTGGCATCTTCTTTCTTGTAGTTTGGATCCATTGCTCCGTGTCCGCTTCTCTGGAGCAGCAGAAAACAACCTTTCTCCCTCCTCTATGTGACATCCTTTTATATATTTGAACATGGCTATCATATCACCCCTTAACCTCCTCTTCTCCAGGCTAAATATGCCCAGCTCCCTTAGCCGTTCCTCATAAGGCATCGTTTCCAGGCCTTTGACCATTTTGGTTGCCCTCCTCTGGACACGTTCCAGTTTGTCAGTGTCCTTCTTGAATTGTGGTGCCCAGAACTGGACACAGTACTCCAGGTGAGGTCTGACCAGAGCAGAATACAGTGGCACTATTACTTCCCTTGATCTAGATGCTATACTCCTATTGATGCAGCCCAGAATTGCATTGGCTTTTTTAGCTGCCGCGTCACACTGTTGGCTCATGTCAAGTTTGTGGTCAACCACAATATCTTGGAACATTGTACGTTACTGCTGTCCTTTAGCTCTATTTGCAACTTATTTTCTCCTCTTGAATGTCAAAAGATAGAAACCTGCTCAGGGAAAGCTGTTTTCCCTGTGTTTTTATGCCACCTTCCATATACGTGTCAGCTACAGCCTGTCTGTTCTAACTTTATGTGTGTGAAGTTTTTGATGGCGCGCCAGCCATCACACAAGCACTCTGTGATGGTCACTCACAGCCTGTGCTAAAGCGGCTGCTGTTTCACCAAAATGAGCGTTTACCTAATTTTACCTAAGATCAGACTACCAGGGTCTGAAATTCAGTATTCCTAATGAGAGAGCAGCAAGCAAATATTATTTAGTTGCAAATAGGCCTGGGCCAATCTGCCTTTGACCATTTCTCTGTGTTTCTCATATTTTCAGTCTTCGGTTCAGTTCTCCACATTTCAACATCGGTTTGCAATTTAAAGAAAATTCATCAGCATTTTAGTTCAAATTTACTGGACCATACAAAAGTTTGCATGCAGTTTTGCTTGCGCAGTTTTACAGAGCAATTTTCCCAAAGCTAATGCAGTGTTGGGCATTTATTTTCATGAATATATGCAGTACATGCTTTCTTGTACACAAGAACGGCACTGAAAAATCAATAGAATTGGGGACTTTGAAGGACGGCTGTATTTCAGAAAGTGTGAATTTGATGGGTTTGCCTTTAACGTGAACTAGATCAAATATCTCCTCTGTCCTTAGCTGCAAAAGACTTTGGAAGGTTGTGGGGATTGTTATTAATATCTATTGATTTGGGGTGAGAATTGCATTCTGCACATTTCTAACTGCCAAGCCAATAGCTCCACAGACCTAAAGAAACAGAGGCACATTTCAAAAGGGTGTGTTCAAAGTGTGCATGATCTAATGCTGACCTTAAAACACAGACTTTTTGAACATCCTACAGTACTATTACTGTATCACCCACTGGGGATGCCATAATTAGGGGCCTGTCAGTTTTTAGCATTTCCTTTTTACACACTATGATTTTCAGGAGCATATAATTTAACCAAAAGCGCTCACTCCAATGGCACAGCTTCCCCCTCCACTCTGGTTTTCTTAAAAATATATTTAGATATTTTGAAACTATTGGTGTGTGTTAATGGGGTGGGGAGAGGGAAGGGTAAGAAAATACAAACAATTGCTAAGATTACGTTTTCAAACATAGGCATCCAAATTGTTACTGTAAAATACATCTGAGTCCCCGAAGGACCAGTCAAGTTATTTTGACCCCGAGACAGAAAACCCCGGTAGCGCCTGCCCAGTAGCAAAAACAACAAGGAAAAGCTGAAAAACTAACACCACTCAGAATCAGCTGCCTGAGGTAACTGTCTCACTCTGCCTAAAAGTAGGGCTGCCATTTCCAAGTTCACATACCTGTGGGCAATCACTTGACAGCAGGACAAAGTGAACACATGTGACTGCCATACCACAAAACCAGTACCAACCATTCTGGACCCTATGACTGGCCAATGAGGCCTTGTTGGTGGTGTCACCATGAGGGGCTGCTCAGCTGGTGCTTATCTGTGACAGGGCCTTTTCAGTGGTGGTTTCCCAGTTGCAGAATTCCCCCTCTAGTGACATGTGTCTGTTTCCATCATTATTAACTTTCAGGAAGAATTCAAAAACATGCTTGGTTACCCAGGTATTTGGTTGCTGAAGAATACTGTTCCTGACAACCCCAAGATCATTGGAGGGAAGGCTGTTTTAACTGTAACTGCTTTTAGATACTTTTTCATTAGAATTGTTTTTAGATATTTTTTGACAGGAATTGATTTTGTTTCAAGTGTTTTAGAATGTTTGCTGCTTTATTTTTTTATTTCACATTGTGCCCTGGGCTCTTTGTGGGGAGGGAGGCAGGATATAGATTCAGTAAATAATACCGAAATAAATAAAACTGTATGACGTATATATTACTTTCTGGAAAAATGCATAAATAAATAAATGCATCACAAATGAAACTTCATCACCTGAAATGCCATGCTTTTTGAAGGAGTCGGTTCACACATTCAGTGGTGAGTCATTCATCAAGAATAACAAGCAAAGAGAAATCAAGTGATGTTGATGCATGTGTGAACCAGCCCCAGAGTCTTAGATCAGCCTGTGGCTTGACAGGTGACCAACCAGGGTTTAGTCTGCTCTTTTGGTTTCTGTGCTTGAAGATCCTGCGGTTTGGGGTATCATGTAGGGTGGAAACCATGGGACATTGCACCAGCAATGCGGGAGCAAGTACAGTGCAGTGATTAAGCATGTCACACTGGGACTTGAATCCTCACAGGGTGGCCTTGATAGTTGCTCTCTCAGCCCAAACTACCTCACAGGGTCATTGAGAGGATAGAAATGGCCTTGGGAAAATAAGGTATGCCAGCCCGAGTTCTCCACAGGGAGCGTGGGATAGAAATGAAACGCATAATGCGCAAACTCTCCATTGTCGTATAGGTAAAGGTAAAGGGACCCCTGACCATTAGGGCCAATCGTGACCAACTCTGGGGTTGCGGTGCTCATCTCGCTTTATTGGCTGAGGGAGCCGGTGTACAGCTTCCGGGTCATGTGGCCAGCATGACTAAGCCGCTTCTGGCAAACCAGAGCAGCACACGGAAACGCTGTTTACCTTCCTGCCGGAGCGGTACCTATTTATCTACTTGCACTTTGACGTGCTTTCGAACTGCTAGGTTGGCAGGAGTAGGGACTGAGCAACGGAAGCTCACCCCGTCGTGGGGATTCGAACCGCCGACCTTCTGATTGGCAAGTCCCAGGCTCTGTGGTTTAACCCACTCACCTGTTAAAATTATTATTCCCAATGGCCATAAGAAGGCTGAGGGAGGGATGAATTGCGTACTCTCTCCAGCGGCTATTTCAGCGCCCTTTGTAGAAAACATCTGATGTGCTACAGATTTTTTTAAAAAAGTGTGTATGTGACAATTAAACCTTCACAAATTAGTAGCTACCAACAAGGAGTCTCATCTGTAGCTTCATCACCACAGATCATTTTGCCTTCTTTGCATGAGATAGTAATTATTTTTAGCTCAGCTTGGTGTCGAAACACAGCAGCTACCAGAACTTGCGGCTGTTGCAGACTCCGCCTGCAGTATGTTTTCTGCACCGCAGGACTCTTCCTTCACTTCTGTTTTTGTTTAAATAAACACACATGGTTGTGGGGCTTGCTGCTGCAGCACCGGTCCTGCAGAGCAGACCACGGGCTGTATGCCCCCCACCTTGTTGCTGTTTTGGGGTTGAATGGGTTTTCCATGACTTGCTGATTATTGATCCGGGAAGAGACGTCATCAGAGTTCTAAGACACATTCCAGATAGATGAAAACACTCATAGAATCGTGGTTGGAAGGGACCTCAAGGGTCTTCAGCCCCTGCAATGCAGGAATCTCAACTGAAGCATCCATGGCAGAGGACTGGAACCTGCATTGCATTGCAGGGGGCCGGACCCTTGAGGTCCCTTCCAACTCTTGCTGTCCTGGCTTCTGGGATAGCTGCGCAGCCTGTATTCACTCCATAAGACACACACACATTTCCCCTTACTTTTTGGGAGGGAAAAAGGGAGTCTTATAGAGCAAAAATTACAGTACAGTGGTGCCCCGCAAGACGAATGCCTCGCAAGACGAAAACGTCTTGCAAGTTTGTTTCCTTTTTCTTAACACCGTTAATACAGTTGCGACTTGACTTCAAGGAGCAACTCATAGAACGCGGTGTGGTAGCCTTTTTTGAGGTTTTTGAAGACTTTGGTGATTTTCGTCTTGCGAGGCACCACTGTACTTATTTATAGGACTTCAGGGGCACATTAGCTACCTGGCCCGGGCCTCTGCCTGGCTCTGTAAGGCCCTGAGTCAGCCCCACTCCCCCCCCCCAAATGAAGTGCTTCTCGATACAGAGGTGCTAAGGAGAGAGCAAAAATCATGAGGTGGGCCTCTCTTTGGTTAAGAATTCCAACCAGCTCCAGAGCAGGGTATTCTTGCAGATGGTGAAAAGGGGGAGGAGGGCGAGATGTGGAGCTGAGTTGGTTAGCGGCACGATACTAGTGCTGGTTTTGACTCACTAGCAGCATGATACCCAGTTACCACACACTGGATCGAGGCCAGGTAGCCTTGCTACAAGGAGCTGGCACAAAACCATGAACCTCATTGAAAGAAAAGAGCATTTTCTGCTAGTGTTACCAACTAAATTGACTGCTATTCTTCTTCCTAGATATTGTGCTGTTCCTCTAGCAGAGTTTCTTTCTTGCAGGGTTGGGGAGAGGTGATTGTGCTCCTAAACACGCATGCATCTAAACCATGGGCAGGCAAACTAAGGCCCAGGAGCCGGATCCAGCCCAATCACCTTCTAAATCCGGCCCGTGGATGGTGGGGAATCAGCGTGTTTTTACATTAGTAGAATGTGTCCTTTTATTTAAAATGCATCTCTGGGTTATTTGTGGGGCATAGGAATTCGTTCATATATTTTTTTTCAAAATATAGTCCAGGCCCCCACAAGGTCTGAGGGACAGTGGACCGGCCCCCCCTGCTGAAAAAGTTTGCTGACCCCTGATCTAAACACACAATAGTTAAATATCTTAATCCCAGAGACCAGAATCCTGGTGATTACTCTCCTATAATTTTTTAAAATATACTGCATAAAAACTACTGAAATGTGTGCGTGGGTGAACATGAGGATTAAGAATTCTTAATTTAGCAATTTAAAGCAATTCCAGTTGTGAGGAGCACATGTATCCAAAAGTGCGTAAAGTTTATCCTGGGAAAGCAAGGGGCTGAAGTGTGAAATGATACTCAAAAAGCACGTTGGTGCGATCCAGAGAATCGTGTGGAAGCATGTCTCAAGCATAAATCTCCTTTGCTAGACTGAGGTGTGAGCTTCGCTCTTTTTGGACAAATCGTTCATGCAGCACCTAGCCATGCCAATCACAGCAGCAGCATCCTCCAACATCTGCACGTTCATGTCACCTAGCTATGTCCTGTACAACGCCTGCATAATGTGAACAGGATCCCTACATGTAATATAGCCACTCATACATGTACATAGCTGTACTGCTATAGAAGGACAAATCTGTTGGTATCCAGTCTATATAAATTGTGTATGTTTTTTAATCCATAATTCCATTCATCTCCATTCTTTTGCTTTCCTCATTCACCTGCATTCCCCTCCCCTCTCCCCTAAATCCCACTCAAAATGTGTATTTTGGGTAACTGTGTCATTTGTTCTATGGACCCTGGAATCCTTCTTGCCTCTGGGAAGGTGTCCCAGAGACCACAGGGTGCATTTGCCCTCCAAGGGCAGAGAGAGATCCACCCTCAGAGAGGGAGGTACTGTGTTGCGTTCCCCTCTCCCCACCACCACATCGACTTCTTCTGCAACCCCACTGCAGAGCTCCAACACTGACAGGACTGAAAAGGGGTGGTTTGGGTGCAGACCTGGAGATGACATCAATCCAAAACATCTGTATCTTTTTCCAGTCCCCCGACATGCTCCCAAACTAAAGATGGAACTAGGCCACACTTGCAGCTTGTATTTTTCCCTGTCATCATTTCCAGTCAGAAAGGAAATTCTTTTTTTAAAAAAATTATTTGTAAAAATGGAAGAGGAAAGAGAAGTTGCACCTCCACTCCCCCACTCACATGTTCAATGGGCGGGTGAGCTTTTTCTCTCAAAGGGTTCTTGGATAAATATATGAATCTAGATTCAGCACACACGTACACCAGCAAAGTGGCAGCCAATGTGGTCAATTCTTCTTGCCTAAAAGGGTTCTGAGAATTCAAGTTTTTCATAAGCAGAGGCATATGGTTTTTTTAATTTATTTAATTTGAGAATGCTCCTTTTTGATCCATTGCCAGTTTTGACTAAACAGCTTTTTTTTTTCCATGAAGAAAATGTTTTGGCACGCTTTCTTTGCACAGTCATTCTGCTCATCAATAGTCTACTTGTATGCCTGCGTGCTAAAAAGTGCAGCAGCCAAAAGTGCTGTACACACACACACACACACACACACACCACACACACTTCATTTTGGGGATCAGTGTTGAAGGTTTCTAGAAAGCTTCCTTTTCCATCTATATCTTGAGACTGTCAAACACTAGAAAAACCTGCAGTTGGTTGGGCAAAGCTGGCTAACATTTCTTCCATAAGAATGCACTTTTGGTACTTGATCCAAGCCCTGGATCTATATGCAGAATTACAAAAGCAAATTGCTTAGGAATTCAATGAAGATACTCTCCCAGTAGGAACATATAACAAGTCAAACCATTGGCCCATTAAGCTCAGTATTTTTTCCTAACAATTTCTAAATTGCTTTTTAAACAAATGCAAGTCAAGAACCATCAAACGCTTACCGAGCAGAACATCTAAGGCTGTTTGTTCTATCCATTGACTTAGACATAAGCTTACATATTTAGTGTCCAAACATATGGCTTAATATAACCTCTCCGCTGAGAAGACTGAGCAGTTGGTATAACACAGTATTGATGTTGGTCATTAATATAGTTAAAGAATATTTCTTGGAAGGTGTCTCTATTTGTTTTGCCTTAAATTGCCCTTCTGCATCTGGTGAGATGCTCAGACATTGCTGTATCCCAGGTATTATTTTCCCATGTGCTCAGGGGTATTTCAGGCTGGTTCTTCCATTGTTGAGCTATTGCTAATCATGCTGTGGTCACTGAGAAGCCTACTAGTTCTCTGTGGTGAGGGTGGAGCCCAAATCAATGTCCAAAGATAATAGGGCTAACCAGCAGTAAAAGCCAGTCAGACAACAGGGCTGGCAAAAATTAACCCCTCCCTTTCCCCTTTATGTTGGAAGGGTTGTGGAAAACATTCATCTATTCCTGTTTGGTGGGAATGCCCCTATATAAAAAACTTATGTCCACAATTACAAGCCAAGCTCAGTATTACACTGTCTGGCAGAAGGTCATCAGAGTTCAGAGAGGGAAGATTCCCAGCCCTATCTGAAGATACCAGGGATTGTTTTGTTTTGTTTTGTTTTGTTTTGTTTTGTTTTGTTTTGTTTTGTTTTGTTTTGTTTTGTTTGTTAAATTTGTGCATGGCCCTTTATCCATAGATATCAGGACGGTTCACAACATAAAGTTTTCTTCATGCAGAACTAAGCTATTAACCCTTTAACAAGGGTTGAATTGGCAAAGCCAAGCCAAGAAGGTTGAGTTATTGCTAAGTATGACTGTTGTCAAGTGGTCACTGTGCTTAATGGAACAACATGAGTGTTGTATAGTAAAACTAAAGCAAACCAAGGGATTGTTACTGGGATCACAGCACAGGGTGAGTGAAGGAGGTTTACCCACCCCCAACCACAATTTGAATTTTAAAAAAGGGGGGTGGCTTTCCTCTGTTCCTGATCCCAGCCACTGACAGCGGCTTTGCAACTGCAGTCCTAAAAATGTTTACAAAGGTGTAAGCGCCATTAGGTAGAATGGAGCTTTCTCCTGAGTAAAGATGCACCAGTAAAGGTAAAGGTAATGGTACCCCTGCCCGTACGGGCTAGTCGTGTCCGACTCTAGGGATGTGCGCCCATCTCACTTAAGAGGCCAGGGGCCAGCGCTGTCCGGAGACACTTCCGGGTCACGTGGCCAGCGTGACGAAGCTGCTCTGGCGAGCCAGTACCAGCGCAGCACATGGAAACGCCGTTTACCTTCCCGCTATAAAGCGGTACCTATTTATCTACTTGCACTTAAGTGTGCTTTCGAACTGCTAGGTGGGCAGGAGCTGGGACCGAATGATGGGAGCTCACCCCGCTGCTGGGATTTGAACCGCTGACCATGCAATCGGCAAGCCCTAGGCACTGAGGTTTTACCCACAGCGCCACCCGCGTACCTAAGATGCACCAGAGTACAGTCTAAATGTAGGTTCTTAGATTATAGTCCTTTGGTTGCCTGGAAAGGCCTGCTATGTCTTTGTGTGAGTATGTAAGAAAGCAGAGGAACGGGGGTTAGGGAAGAGAGAGGCAGCGTGAGTGACTGATCGACTGTATTCCATCCATTTTATAAGTGAATAGCAGTTATAATGGTGCTGACTGCAGTGCAGTAAAGCATAGGGTTTGATGCCACTCAATGAAAAAGAGACCCCTGCTGGCACATTGCTGTGTGTGTATGTTAAGAGAGTATTGTCACACTCTTCAGCTGTTTGGGACGGAGGGAGAGAGATGCAGAGTCTAACCAAAACTGATGGCATTTAAGTTCCCCCTGTTATCTGGAGCACAACTGGGAGCACGCGTGCTTGTTTACCGTGTCTTTTCCCTTGCTTTTTCATTATCTCACATCTTTCATTGATAATTGCCACTCTTTGCATCAATAGGCAATAGAGCAAAATGAAACGTTACAGTAGGGGACCACTTTGGGATGGCACAAGGCTTTTGAATACGCATTCTGTATGGCTTTCTGTAGAAATTTGGCTGGCTTGTTACACGCAGGCTCCTGATGAGAACTGTTGTTCAAATCAGATGTTTTAATTATTAGATGCTCGCAACAGCTTGTCGAGAGTGATTTTGGAACAAGCGGAACAAATTAGTGAAGGAAGTCTAGTGACCCACATGACCCAACTGTAGGGTGACCATTCACCTTACTTTACACTGGACAGTCCTCCATTTGAAGGCCCCCTTGATTTGAAAGACTGGTGTAAAGATACAGAAACATAACAAAGGAGAGCAGGAGGCATGAAGTTGCCTATCAACAAAAAGCAGTTGTTGACGTGGTCTGCAAGTAATACTAAACCAAACCATGGCTTAGCATGAAAGTGCAAGTGTGCAGAACCCTGTAGAGGAGATTACAGCTAGACCTTTGCAGCTAGACCTCTAGACCTGCTGATGCTACACTGCTGTGAGCTAAACCATGGTTTGGTTTAGCATGTTGACTAAGCCTAGGCTCATGATTTGTCTGATCCAGACAGACCAAGGTTTGCCCTATGGCTTATTACTCATGGTTTATCTGGTGGAGATAAACCAAATTATGGCTTAGATCACAGCAGCACAGCAGGACCAGAGGAGGAAGAAAGCGAGCATGATTTCCCCTCCCAGATCCTGCATCCTTGCACAAACCCAATGTTTGGCTTAGCGTTGCCTGCGAACTGAGCAGGCACACGGGTCATTTTACCACTATGCTGAGCTATATTGCATTTAAATTAGAGTAATAATGCATCATTTACAATGTATGATTAACTCAGTGAACAGGAAAAGAATATCTCCCATCAATGTATGGGGAAATCTTTGGAAGAAAGAACACATTTTTTCCCCATTAAATGTGGCTATCAGAATTGCAGTGAGAGATTTTACTTTCTTGGGCTCCATGATCACTGCAGATGGTGACAGCAGTCACAGAATTAAAAGACGCCTGCTTTTTGGGAGAAAAGCGATGACAAACCTAGACAGCATCTTAAAAAACAGAGACAGCACCTTGCCAGCAGAGGTCCATATAGTTAAAACTATGGTTTTCCCAGTAGTGATGTACGGAAGTGAGAGCTGGACCATAAAGAAGGCTGATCGCTGAAGAATTGATGCTTTTGAATTATGGTGCTGGAGGAGACTCTTGAGAGTCCCATGGACTGCAAGAAGATTAGAATTTCCATTCTGAAGGAAATCAGCCCTGAGTGTCACTGGAAGGACAGATCGTGAAGCTGAGGCTCCAATACTTTAGCCACCTCATGAGAAGAGAAGGCTCCCTGGAAAAGACCCTGATGTTGGGAAAGATTGAGGGCACAAGGAGAAGGGGACAACAGAGGACGAGATGGTTGGATAGTGTTCTCGAAGCTACCAACAGTGGAAGACAGGAGTGCTTGGCGTGCTCTGGTCCATGGGGTCACGAAGAGTCGGACACAACTAAACGACTAAACAACAACAATCAGAATTGCTGCAGGATCATGTTCAAAGGGTATATTACTCCAGGGATAATAAAGAACTACAGAAACATTCTGGAAATGCCAAAGACAAGTGGGAATATTTTTTCCCCCTTTGATGGCAGTGTCCCATAGGAAACAATTACTGAAAATAATCAGTAAGAATCCAGATAAAATACACTATCCAATTCGATCTGCTTTTGGCTGATTAAATTACATGGATGGAGCTGTTAAAAGCAGGTCTGTCTCCCTGCCCTTCCTCTGTCCAAGCAGGCAGCAACAATGCTTGGGAGGCCAAGTCCGCAGCAGCACCACACTATCCGCTCCCGAACACAGATCTTTGGTTTTATGCCCTTGAAACAAAGAGGCAGAAGTGGGAGTTTAAGCCATGAAGAAGGAAGCTGCAAGGCAGCGGGAATAATGTAGGGTGGTTCAAAAAGAAGCAAGGAGAAGCAGGAGACAAGATAAAATAGACAAGAACTCCACCAATATGGCTGACAGTGGATTGTGTGCTTGACCCTGCCATGTTTTTTTTCTTTTTTTAATACTTTTTTGTATCCTCCTCTGGTGCCTACGCACCACTTACAGGCTCCCACAACTGAGGAATCTGCTGTCTGTTAACTTGCTTGGAGGAGGAGGAAGAGCCAGGAGTCCGGAGAACTATTGATAGGTAGAAAGTAGGAAGACACACCTCTAGCAGCCATTCTGTGGCTATAGCAAGAGATAAACACAAGTTTCAATTTACTTTTGTTGGGGGAGGGGGTCATAGCCTGTCCCTAAGGAGATATATAAGGCTCACCCACCTTCTACCTTCACAACAACTCTGCAATACCCTGGAGGACTGGCCCAAGATCAGCCAATGAACTTCATGTGTGGGGGATATGAAACAGGTCTCCTGACCAGCAGCCTAACCATTAAACTGTCTCTTAAGCAGGGGTCAGCAACCTTTTTCAGCCATGGGCCGGTCCACTGTCCCTCAGACCATGTGGTGGGCCAGACTATATTTTTTTGGGGGGGGATGAACAAATTCCTATGCCCCACAAATAACCCAGAGGTGAATTTTAAGTAAAAGGACACATTCCGCTCATGTAAAAACAAGCTGATTTCCGGACCATCCGTGGGCCTGACTGAGAAGGCGATTGGGCCGCATGTGACCCATGGGCCTTAGGATGCCTACCGCTGCTCTTAAGGGAATTTCAAAAGTTGGGTGCCTCAGTAGGGAGGTGATGGGGTGTGTCAGCAGGAGAAGCAACTGTCAAGGAAAGTGACCTCTCAAATTATGATTCTCATGTGTATGTAATTCAAGTTCAGTTATTGGATCATGCTTGGCAGGGGGTTGGACTTGATGGCCCTTGTGGTCTCTTCCAACTCTATGATTTTATGACCTGAACCTTCTCCAAGGAAGGAAGGAAGGAAGGAAGGAAGGAAGGAAGGAAGGAAGGAAGAACAAGAGACAAATGAGTTAGTTCATTTCACTTTTGGGGGGTGGAAATTAAAGCATTTATTTAAAACAATTAATTTGTAAGTACCTAGAGCAAAAAAAGGAGTGATCACTGGTAGAGGCAGCAGGGATTTGTTGTGAAGAAATCATGACAGATAGCGCTATTTTCTTACAAGATGAATGGAAGCTTGTTGGATTCTGCTTCTGCATTTGCAAGAAAATGGATGATGATGATGACTGAAATCCAATTGGGTAACCGGGCCCTTGCATGAGACTGTCTGCTTGACATTTTCAACTGGCCCAAGTTAATATTGATTTTCACTTACTGCTGTCCTGTGCTGGGTTTTAAAAAGTGAAGATTCCAAGCCGCTTTGCTGATCCTCAGGACAGGCCCTATTTCAGCCATTTCTTTGTCATTTGGGTGCTGAATTTGATCAAACAAGGGCATTTCGTTTGTTAATTATAACTGAATTGATACAATGTGCATGCAAGGAATTGATAGCAATAGAATTGTGAATAATCCTGGCAAAGAAGCTGGGCAAGCGTGTAATTTCATCAAGGCAAATAAAATAAAGGTGAATAACTCTGACCTGCTGCTAATCTACTAAGGCTTTTAAAGGTTAAAACCAGCCCTTTGAATTGTGGGAGAAACAAAGCACAAGGCAGCGAAGTAGGTTCCATTTGTTTCAGTTAACAGCTGCCTTCTGAACCACTTGCGATTCCCAAACAATCCTCAAGGGCAGCCCCAGGTAGAGAACGTTGAAGCAGTCTTTCCTTTAACTAAACACCCAGTGCCTTTAGGTGGCAAGGAATTCCATGCAGGTGAATCTGTAGCCTGGCAGCCTTGGGATGGATCACTCTGCCCCTCCTCCACCATCCTTCTGTTTTCCTGGGCTGTCTCCAAGGCCCCTACTCCATAGCCAGCATGGGGGAAAGTCACTCCATCAGTCGTCCACCATCCCACTATGTATTGATGCTGGCTACAAGCTTCTCCCTCTGAAGCCAGCAAGGAAAACAAGCAGGCATGTGGACAAAGGATGGAGAGATGTGGCTCTCCTCCTCTGTCAGTCTGCTAAGGGGACTACTGATGTCAGAGGCAATCATATCGGAGCAGCTAAAACACAGGATTGGGGCCAAGCCCCTGTCACATCTGGACATGGATCTGTTGCCAGATCATGTTGGCCACTTCTGTATTAGGTTTCGCTGCTCAGCAGAATACACTCCTTTTACCAAGCTCAGTACAGTGTTCCCTTGAACTGAGAAGGAGATCATTTCTCTCCCCATGAAAAGTCTCCTCTCTGCAATGGATTCAGCTGTCTGCTACCCCTACAACACAACTAGAGTCCATGTTGCATCCCAGCCCTGTACCTGAATGAATGCAAATCTTTTATATGTTACAAAACAACATGATCTAGCTAAAATGTAATAATTCCTCCAATTGATTTCAAGGGTAAAGGCTTGAAGATATGATTAACTCCCGTGCTAAAATCAGCAGGAGATGCCTAACTTTGACGGAATCACAGCTAAGCATAGGCAAAACAGGTGATACTTTCTCCTGTCCTGACATGCCTGAAGCTGCAATCCTGTGCATACAAAAGCAAGCACACATAATTTGCACGCTCCAAAACAATGTGTGAACTGAAATACAGCCATCCTCCAAAAGCTGCAAATTTCTGATTTTTGCAATGCAGTTCTCCAGCCAAGTAATGTCTACAAACATGCATATCCTAAGTATTCATAAATATGCTAGCAAAAAATAACATAGAGAATGTGCTATTGAGGGGGATTGCTTTGCAATAATGGGTATATTAGGAGAGGACATTATTATTATTATTATTATTCAAAATGATGTGGAAATGTGGAACATAAGATGGGGAAAATGAGGGACCAAAATTGACTGAGTTGCCCACATCCATCTTTGCTTCTAAGTAAATATTCAAAGGTTGCTCTGTAACTGGAATCTTCAGGGCTCATTCTGGAATGATGTCAACAGAAATATTTTATCCAAACCACAAAATATAACCTGTTCAATCCAGCATTAAACATCGATTTGAGTAATGGTTTTAGAATTCAGAACCATGCTTCATAGGACAGTGGGTGTGGGGACACAAACTGGGAAAAGGTACTGGAAAATGCAATAAAGATTACAAGGGTTTTAAAGAAAAGACCTATAATAAACAATCTGTGATGAATTAACTGCAGACAAGATAACAGCTTTCCAATGTGCAAAAAGCAGCAACAAATGCCAGTGGTTCCCCCCCCCCTCAACTGAAGGTAGGGTCAAAACTAATGGGTTTATAGTTCAAACAGAAATAATTGTGCAGAATACAAGTGAGAATTTTTGAATCATAAAAAAGGCAAGGTACAAGTTAAAGGAAGGTGGATCAGTTTGCAAAATTGGATGCTTTGTTCAAACAGATCTGACAGATTAGATCTATTTCAGAGGTGCAATATTCCCTCCATGAGGTTCCCAAGACATTTTGAATCTAACAAACTGAAGCTATTGAAAGGAAGGTAGCTATGGGGGTTTTTAATGAATGGATGAATGAATCTTTATTTGCATCAGCCATCGGCTATAGCAATAAAACAACAATTCGATATACAAAGAATAGAAATTGAAGCAACTAAATGCACAAATTGTCATCTCGTCTGTCCTCCCAGTTGAACGACGTGGCCCAGGGAGAGAGGGGAAAATAGTGGAAGTGAACAGCTGGCTTCGCAAATGGTGTAAACAGGAACGGTTTGGATTCTTAGATCACGGACTGCAGTTTCTTGAAGATGGACTTCTGGCAAGTGATGGGCTGCACCTCACAACGGTTGGGAGAAATGTTTTTGCCAAAAATCTCAGAAACCTCATCAGGAGGGCTTTAAACTGACTAATGTGGGGGAGGGAGACAGTGCTCCTGAAGGTAGGAGTTTATCAATTAATGAAGATGATCATCCAGATGTCATAGACCAAATGGAGCAAACAGCACGCGGACCTAGTGGTGGGAGGAAAAAATCCTTAAATAAGAGACACGGGGGAATGATTAATGGACTTCAATGTCTGTACACTAATGCGCAAAGCATGGGAAATAAACAAGATGAGCTTGAGCTCTTGGTACAGCAAACTAAATATGACATAATAGGCATCACTGAAACCTGGTGGGATAAGTCCCACGATTGGAATGTAATAATGGGGGGATACAATCTATTTCAGAGAAACAGACCAGACAAGAAAGGAGGAGGAGTGGCGTTATATGTCAGGGATGTGTATACCTGTAAAGAGATCCAAGATTTAGAACCTCAAAGCCAAAGTGAGAGCATTTGGGTCAAAATTAAGGGAGAGAAGAATAACAGAGACCTCATTGTGGGAGTTTACTATAGATCCCCAAGCCAAACGGAGGACATAGATGATGCCTTCCTGGAAAAGATGGCCAAGCATGCAAAAGGAAGGGAGATAGTAGTAATGGGGGACTTGCAACAAGAGGAACAGCCATTTTAGATCTGGTCCTAACCAATGTCAATGACCTGGTTAGTGGGGTAGATGTGGAAGGATCATTAGGCGCGAGTGATCATGCTCTTCTGAAGTTTACTATACAGCGGAAAGGAGCAGCCAAGCATACTAGGACTCAATTTCTTGACTTTAAGAAAGCCGACTTCATAAAACTTAGGGAAGTACTGTGTGAGATCCCATGGACAGCAATACTAAAAGGAAAGGGAGTTCATGATGGCTGGGAGTTTGTTAAGAGGGAGATAGTAAAAGCACAACGTCAGGCAATACCAATGAGACGGAAACATGGAAGGTGCCTAAAGAAGCCAGGGTGGCTATCTAAAGAACTTTTAACTGAATTAAGATTAAAAAAGGATGTGTACAAAAAATGGAAAAGGGGGGAAACCACCAAAGAGGAATTCAAACAAATAGCCAGCACGTGTAGACACAAAGTCAGAAAAGCTAAAGCACAGAATGAACTCAGGCTTGCTAGAGAGGTTAAAAGCAACAAAAAAGGCTTTTATGGGTATGTTCGTAGCAAAAGGAAGAACAAAGAAACAGTGGGGTCACTCAGAGGAGAAGATGGTGAAATGCAAACAGGGGACACAGAAAGGGCTGAACTCCTCAATGCCTTCTTTGCCTCAGTCTTCTCCGATAAAGAAAACAATGCCCGACCTGAAGAATTTGGAGCAAATGATTCAGCAAAGGAAACACAGCCCAGAATAACTAAGGAGATAGTACAAGAATATTTGGCTAGTTTAGATGTATTCAAGTCTCCAGGGCCAGATGAACTGCATCCAAGAGTATTAAAAGAACTGGCAGATGTGATCTCAGAACCACTGGCAGTCATCTTTGACAATTCCTGGAGAACAGGCGAAGTCCCGGCAGACTGGAGGAGGGCAAATGTTGTCCCTATTTTCAAAAAGGGGAAAAGAGAGGACCCAAATAATTACCGCCCAGTCAGTCTGACATCAATACCAGGGAAGATTCTGGAGCAGATCATTAAGCAAACAGTCTGTGAGCACCTAGAAAGGAATGCTGTGATCACCAATAGTCAGCATGGATTTCTGAAAAATAAGTCATGTCAGACTAACCTGATCTCGTTTTTTGACAGAATTACAAGCCTGGTAGATGAAGGGAACGCAGTGGATGTAGCCTACCTTGATTTCAGCAAGGCATTTGACAAGGTGCCCCATGATATTCTTGTAAAGAAGCTGGTAAAATGTGGTCTTGACTATGCTACCACTCAGTGGATTTGTAACTGGCTGACTGACCGAACCCAAAGGGTGCTCATCAATGGTTCCTCTTCATCCTGGAAAAGAGTGACTAGTGGGGTGCCACAGGGTTCTGTCTTGGGCCCGGTCTTATTCAACATCTTTATCAATGACTTGGATGATGGACTCAAGGGCATCCTGATCAAATTTGCAGATGACACCAAACTGGGAGGGGTGGCTAACACCCCAGAGGACAGGATCACACTTCAAAACGACCTTGACAAATTAGAGAACTGGGCCAAAACAAACAAGATGAATTTTAACAGGGAGAAATGTAAAGTATTGCACTTGGGCAAAAAAAATGAGAGGCACAAATACAAGATGGGGGACACCTGGCTTGAGAGCAGTACATGTGAAAAGGATCTAGGAGTCTTGGTTGACCACAAACTTGACATGAGCCAACAGTGTGACGCGGCAGCTAAAAAAGCCAATGCAATTCTGGGATGCATCAATAGGAGTATAGCATCTAGATCAAGGGAAGTAATAGTGCCACTGTATTCTGCTCTGGTCAGACCACACCTGGAGTACTGTGTCCAGTTCTGGGCACCACAGTTCAAGAAGGACACTGACAAACTGGAACGTGTCCAGAGGAGGGCAACCAAAATGGTCAAAGGCCTGGAAATGATGCCTTATGAGGAACGGCTAAGGGAGCTGGGCATGTTTAGCCTGGAGAAGCGGAGGTTAAGGGGTGATATGATAGCCATGTTCAAATATATAAAAGGATGTCACATAGAGGAGGGAGAAAGGTTGTTTTCTGCTGCTCCAGAGAAGCGGACACGGAGCAATGGATCCAAACTACAAGAAAGAAGATTCCACCTAAACATTAGGAAGAACTTCCTGACAGTAAGAGCTGTTTGACAGTGGAATTTGCTGCCAAGGAGTGTGGTGGAGTCTCCTACTTTGGAGGTCTTTAAGCAGAGGCTTGACAACCATATGTCAGGAGTGCTCTGATGGTGTTTCCTGCTTGGCAGGGGGTTGGACTCGATGGCCCTTGTGGTCTCTTCCAACTCTATGATTCTATGATTCTATGATTCTATGAAATAAAAAGTCAATTATATAAAATACACTCTAGGGTTTTGAATCAATAGTCAAATAGTGGGTCTTATTCTGATTGCCCCAGCTAAAAACCTTGCAACCTTTGCTGTCACCTGCTCATCTTGATCTGCCAAGAGAAAGGGCACTGTGGCAGTGGTTGGGCAACCCAGAATGGACAATAAAAGAGGGATGATAATCTCATTCCTCAAGTCTTTATAAAGAGTGCAAGCCAGAAGGGCATGCACCACTGATTCGGTACGGCCATCTCCACAGGGACGTAAGCGTTTTTCGTGTGGAATCTGTTGGAATCGTCCCTCAAGTAAGGGCAAGGGCAATACACTCAATCTTGTGAGAGTAAAAGCGGTTTTTCTAATGAAGTAGAAGGCTCTCCCTGTGCTCTCAAATGTGCCTGGGAAACAGATTATTAGAGAATGGCTGCAGTTATGTAGTAATTAGGAAAATACACTCTGTACATGCTCATATTTACCTTCCTGCCAGATTAATGTGAGGTTAAACCCAGACAGTGAGTCATGCTTCTGTTTTCTTCCATCTCTGCTGTAATGTACAAAGTGAGGGTCATGGAGCTTCACCTACATTGCCCAGCGAATACAGAAACCATAAACTGGAAGCATGTATCAGACTCCCAACTCTACAATGCTATGATTCTATGATAGCAGGAGATCTCTCTCAGGCATGGGGAAATGGATTCAGTTGAAGCCCAGATCCAGAAGTGGCCAATCCTCTTCAGGCCACTTTGACTCCAGGGTTGCCCACCTGTCAGTCACCAGGGACAGCAGGCAATTGTAACTTCAATCCACAGCTGCAAAGGGAGCTGTGGGAACATGCCCCTTTGCAACCCCAGCTTGAACTGCAAAGGAAGATTTTTCACTTTGCAGCTGCAACTTGAATCCACTCCATAGCTTCAAAAGAAGATTCTTCCTTTCGGAAGTGCATCTTGATCAAGGAAGATTTTACTTTCGAATTCTGCTTTTGCAGAAGATGCCAAACCTTCTTTATAAGGCAAGTCATCATTATTCCCTTTTAACGTGGGATGCGAAACCTGTTTCCCTCCAGATGTTGTTGGACTACAACTCCCATCAATCCCAGCCAGCATAGCCAGTAGGCACGGAGGGTGGAAACTGTAGTCTAACAACAACTGAAGGGCCAGGTGTCATCTGAGTTACCAGTTAATTGAGGGAGAACCACAGCTGTTTGGAAAATGCATTGTTTTCTATAACTGTCCCCAAGTTTGTCCAGCTGGCACACAAGTCAGGAAGGGTGACTCTGTGCCTTACTTTGCAGAAGACAGTCCTGTGTCTGGAGGTTACTCTATTTGAAGGATTGTGTGGTTCAAGTCTGGTTTTAAGATCTAGAACAGGGGTAGGCAACCTAAGGCCTGGGGGCTGGATGCGGCCCAATCGCCCTCTCAATCCGGCCAATGGATGGTCCAGGAATCAGTGTGTTTTTACATGAGTAGAATGTGTGCTTTTATTTAAAATGCATCTCTGGGTTATTTGTGGGGCATAGGAATTTGTTCATTTATTATTATTTTTCAAAATATAGTCCGGCCCACCACATGGTCTGAGGGCCAGTGGACTGGCCCGCAGCTGAAAAAGGTTGCTGACCCCTAATCTAGACCCATAACAAGGCAGAACAGGGGCCATGATGCTCTCCATCAAATGTTAGCACCTGTGCATAGGACTGAGCAGGAATACAGGTCGTCTACCCCCTGCCTTCCCCACAATGATGATGTCTATTTCTTTCTGTGCACATTGTTTTATCTAAATGTGTATCTATACATATGTTATCACATGCAAATGTTGCGCAAAGCATATGTGGACATTATTATTGTTCTAGATCCAAGCTAACTCAGGAATTGCAACGCCATAGTAAAAAACCTTTTCTTCAAGGTTAATTCAAAGTCACTTTGAGCTTGGTGATATCTGTTCTACAGACTATTTAAACAGCAGTAATTATTTCTGAAACTGCATCTATACATATAAATTAGCCTATGCAAATCTAAGTCCCCTTTTCTTGCCCTCTTTTCTGCCAATGCATCAGTGGCTGCCATAGATGGACCCCTTGGGCATTTTCTGCTCCAACAATAGAATGCTCTTTAGCAGTTAGTGGAGATGTTTGGGTGCTGAAGAATTGTCACTTAACATCCAGTTTTTGTGGTGGCACTGATGGCAAGTACAGTATATCTGCCAGTTTGTTTTGTTAATTGCTGCTTTCTCTTCCCATGCAGGAAAAAAATGAACTTTGCTGTGTAGTTAAATATCCTATTATCTTTACGGACTTAGCTGTAAATATGCAAATTTACCTTTTTGGTTTAAGCAAGCACAGACATGCCTGTCTAACTGAAGACTTTTGATCTTTACTTTTGGTCTTTATCTGTGGATCTCAGTGTATCCACATGTTGACCAACAGATCCCCTACAGAGGGGATATAAACCAGCCGCAGACTTTGCTGGAAAGGAAAGCCGAGTGAAGGGTTTGTGTGAACTGAAGAGCAGTTCTGAAGCATCTGACAATGTTAATTAGAAACAATTCAATCTGACTGTACACAGTGCATAATCCAGTGGCTGAACTCACATGAGTGGCTTTTGCATGACCTTGTACAAGCTTGTTCTAACTGCTGAAGTGGATGGAATGCTTTCATTCTTATCCTTCCAGACTGGCTCTTTCAATCAGGACTGCCATGGACTCAAGATGTAAAAGCAAAGCTGAGTTCTTTGTTACAAGCAAAGATTGAATAGCAGACTCCAGGTGAATCATGCCCTCGGTCCACCTGAATATGCACATCCTTGCCATGGCTGCCATATGCCAAATTGGCTTGGTTGTACATCAGGCATATATGTGCCCAGATGTGGCTTTCTAGCGTCATGCAAAACTGTCCAGTTTTCTGTATGGTAGCTGCATCACCCAATGGGCCAAATGTGGACAGACTCAAGCCAGGTCTAAACTTAATGCTCTCCTTGTGATATTTGGCATTTTCGCGGTGGCTTTCCTTGTTTGCAATGCGTACCACACTTTGGGGCGACATATTGGGCTGCCCTTCTCTCGTGATAAATTTATGTTAACTTCACATGGGCAGTGGTGTAGCGTAAGAGGAATGCAGCAGAGTGCAGCTCCAAGGCCTTTTTCAGAGCAGGAGCAAAGATATCTTCAGCTGGGAGCCTAAGGTGGACTTTCCTTGCTTTGGCCAGCGAAGGAGGTGATAATGAGGCTTGGATTTGTGGCAGATTAGCACTGGGGAAGTCAAAGAGTGAGGAAATAATCGAGCAGAGAATTCATTGGACAATGCTTTCCTTTTCTTTCATGGAATTCCTACTTTATATTTGCAGTGGGATTGGAAACTCCTTTCCGTTGAGATATACATTCCCTCAGGGATCATCTGTTTCCAAGGCAGCATCCCAATGGTGGATGAGACCACCACTCTTCTCACTCCTTCCCTTTCTGACACACACACACACACACACACACACACTCCCTCGACCCCCTTGCACAGTTGGCCATGTGGTGAACTTTATAGAGACAATAGGTGGCCCTTTATTTGAAGATGTCCTCTATTTGAAGTACTGTCTGGTCTAAGTCCACTTTAAAGATAAAGAACCATCAGCAAGGAGAGCAAGGCTTTGCAGTTGCCCATCAACAGCACCTGGGCAGCAGGTTGAGCAGACAGGCAGCTCCACCTGGTCACTGTCTCCCCTACTGTGGTGAAAGGTATTGCAGTCTATTTAAACTATAGTACAAAAGGACATTGGGGATGCAGGTGGCGCTGTGGGTTAAACCACAGAGCTTTGGGCTTGCTGATCAGAAGGTCGGTGGTTCAAATCCCTGCGATGGGGTGGGCTCCCATTGCTCTGTAGCAGCTCCTGCCAACCTAGCAGTTTGAAAGCACATCAAAATGCAAGTAGATAAATAGGTACCACTCTGGCAGGAAGGTAAATGGTGTTTCCGTGCACTGCTCTGGTTCGCCAGAAGCAGCTTAGTCATGCTGGCCACATGACCCAGAAGCTGTACGCAGGCTCCCTGGGCCAATAAAGCGAGGTGAGTGCTGCAACCCAGAGTCGGCCACAACTGGACCTAATGATCAGGGGTCCCTTTACCTTTACCTTTTACAAAAGGACATAACATAAGGAGATAAGAAGAGCCTGCTAGATCAGGCCAATAGGTGATCTAGTCCAGCATCCAAGATTCCTGTGGGAAAACTGCAAGCAGGATCTGAGCACAAAAACCTCCTGTGGTTTCCAGCAACTGGTATTCTGAAGCCTCACTACCTCCAGCTGTGGAGACAGAGCATAGCCAACATGGATGGCCAGTAGCAACAATAGTAATTGTTTCTCAGTTTGCATCTATGTCTCTAAATTAGCATATGCAAATGTTATGCAAATCTGGCATCTTTTGGGGTTGTGTATATACAGAGATTTTCTTCTTGTTGTTGTTTTTGCAAAAATGAACAGCCTGGACAGAGTTTGCCCACCTCTGCTTTAGGTACAGTGGTACCTCAGGTTACATACGCTTCAGGTTACAGACT
The DNA here is from genome assembly GCF_965113315.1 of Podarcis vaucheri. Lineage (NCBI taxonomy): Eukaryota > Metazoa > Chordata > Lepidosauria > Squamata > Lacertidae > Podarcis > Podarcis vaucheri. Next base: position 87,072,438 of record NC_138764.1, on the reverse strand, counting down.
GTGCTAACCCAGAAATATTACCTCGGGTTAAGTACTTTGCTTCAGGATGAGAACAGAAATCGTGCTCCAGTGGCGTGGCAGCAGGAGGAGGCCCCATTAGCTAAAGTGGTGCTTCAGGTGAAGAACAGTTTCAGGTTAAGAACGGACCTCTAGAATGAATTAAGTACTTAACCTGAGATACCACTGTATTGTCTTTATACTTCCTAACTAGGCTCCAGGCTCCTCAGCTTTGGATTCATTGACATGCAGTATGAGATACATTTTTATTTTTATTTTTTTAGGGCTATGTATGATTCCAAATAGCCAGTAAGCTGCACTGGCAGTTGTGATGTGGAGAAAGCCACTTGTTTTACAAAGCAAAGCAGCTTATCCATCTCACTATTTCTCTCTCTCTCTCTTATTATTGCACTGCTATCTCCATTCAGCTGGGAAACAGGAGAATCTGGCAGTAAAAATGTGCTTCAAGGCTTTCTGGGTTGATAAGGAGTTGCAGAAATCAGCCAATATATATGCCTGACAGATATTCTTGATCTTCTATACAAACCCAGAATGCAGCATGAGGGTAGCTCTGCTAATGAATTGCCAATCCGCAAGAGCAGAGGCCCCAATTCAGAGATGATAATGCACCTGAAAATTACCGTGCATGAAAATTCATCAAGAGGCAGGGAGATATATCAAAGGCCAAAGACGCCAGACTGAAAACGTGAATATTTATACACCGCTGTGAACAGAAGTTTCAGTTCGGCTCATTTCCACACGTGCAAACCCCACTTCGCACAGCAAGATCTCACAAGTCCTTTTAAATGTTATCAATTTGAATAGGGTTACTTATGTAGCTGTTTTTGGTTGTGTATCTGTATCTGTTTTAATGGGTCATGCACTGGGGAAGAATTATTATGATATGATATGATATGATATGATATGATATGATATGATATGATATGATATTATTACTATTATTATTATTTATTTTTACCCCGCCCATCTGGCTGGGTTTCCCCAGCCACTCTGGGCGGCTTCCAACAAAACACAAAAATACAATGACCTATTAAATATTAAAAGCTTCCCTAAACAGAGCTGCCTTCAGATGTCTTCTAAAAGTTTGGTAGTTATTATTCTCTTTGACATCTAGTGGGAGGCTGTTCCACAGGGCGGGTGCCACTACCGAGAAGGCCCTCTGCCAGGTTCCCTGTAACTTGGCTCCTCATAGCGAGGGAACCACCAGAAGGCCCTCGGCGCTGGACCTCAGTGTCCGGGCAGAACGATGGAGGTGGAGACACTCCTTCAGGTATACTGGACCGAGGCCATTTAGGGCTTTAAAGGTCAGCACCAAAACTTTGAATTGTGCTCGGAAATGTACTGGGGGCCAGTGTAGGTCTTTCAAGACCAGTGTTATATGGTCTCGGCGGCCGCTCCCAGTCACCAGTCTAGCTGCCGCATTCTGGATTAGTTGTAGTTTCCGGGTCACCTTCACCCACATAGAGCGCATTGCAGTAGTCCAAGCGAGAGATAACTAGAGCAGTTTGCAGGCAGGTAGAGAAAGGTGGGAAATAAATAAATCTTTACATAGCCTCAGTGGCGTAGCGTGGGGGTGCAGGGGGGGCCGGCCGCACCGGGCGCAACATCTGGGGGTTAGGGTTAGGGGGCGCAAATCCACAGGTTAGGGGGTGCAAATTACTTGCCTTGCCCCGGGTGCTGACAACCCACACTACGCCACTGCATAGCCTAATCAATACTAGCAACACAACAGGAGGGAGGTATATCAATAGGCTCAGGGAACCTACGGTACAAAAAATAGTTATCAGGGAAACACAAAGCAGGGAGGAGGGAGTCAAGCAGCCTAATCAGGACAGAGCATGCTCAGTGGTCAGGGAATTCCAGCTGTTTTGGGGAGGGAGGGGAAGTCCAGATGCAAAGAGAATGGAATGGAGTACCAAGGGAAAGACATGGCAGACTGGCTGGAACAGGAGCATTCCAAACTGCACCAGGTTCCTGCTTGTAATTATTACTATTTTTTTTAATGCATCAGTGGAGAGTGAATGAATTTCTGCCAAACTAAATTGCTGGATGGGCCTCATCAGTGCGAGAGCTAAGGCACCAGCAGCCTTTGAAGTGGTGAGAAATGCTGACTCAGACCATACGATTGAATCAAAAGGTGAATGTGTGCCATTACTTCCCCCCTTTTCTTCTAAGCACTGCAGAGCTGTCCTAACTGATTGATGCAGGAATTTAGATTGTCCCTTGGTGTGGGGAAGCAGAAGCGTTGGCATTACCTTTCCATCTCTCAACTGCCAAACCTCTTAGCCTTGATAATGCTGTTCATTTGCTGCTGTGAGGGAGCAGAGGGGCCTGTTGATTTCATTGCTATAAGAAGTGACGATTGGAATTCACGGCCAGTTGGGTTACTGCTAGTTACCTAACCAGTGTTACCTACCACTCTTCTTGTTGGCAAAGTGCCACCTCGGAAATCCAAGAAAGATACTATCAGTGGATGCCAGAGGTGTTGAGTGCTTTTGTGTGTTCCTTTAAAACACAGTGTCAGGGTGCTATCAGCAGCTCCCAGCTGGTTGCCCAGGAAAGGATAAAGACGAGAAGTTTCTTACCATCCTTTTTTATTTCAGACTTTACAAAAAGAGGCTATAGAACCCAGTCTCTTGGACGATGGCGTTGTCCTGAATCAATCTCCATCCCCCTTCTCTCCCACTTCCTCATTCGTCGTCGTCATCTCCTTTATGGGTGCAGCTAAGTGCCCCCTGTCTTTGAGCTCTTTGCTCACGTACTTTTAAGGTTTGTCGGGTTCTGGGAGATGGTGGGTCTGGAATGCTTTCTAGTGACAACGTGTCATCCAGCTGCTGCTCCCACTCTGCCTGCTCCTCCTCTCCCATTATCTCCCAACTTTTCCCCTCATCTGCCTCTGAGCTGTGATCTCCCGCAAACCCCTGTCTATGCAGTGCTACCTCGGGCTACCGACACTTCAGGTTACAGACGCTTCAGGTTGCAGACTCCGCTAACCTAGAAATAGTACCTCGGGTTAAGAACTTTACCTCAGGATGAGAACAGAAATCGTGCGGCAGCAGCGGAAGGCCCCATTAGCTAAAGTGATACCTCAGGTTAAGAACAGTTTCAGGTTAAGAACGGACCTCCAGAACGAATTAAGTTCTTAACCCGAGGTACCACTTTACTGTCTTCCTCTTCTTCCTCCCTGGAACAAAGGTCCCCTCCCTGGAAGGGTCCACAACTCCTCCTCCTCTGCCCAGTCCCTGACATTTGGCGATCACCAAAGGGACATGCCAGGGCAAAGACACTTCCCCCCCCATGTGCCTGTTGCAAATTGCCAGCACGCCTTCCATGCACATGGTTACGGCATGTTGAGGGGGCTTGGCCCCCTCCTTGAACATTTCTGGGGGCCCTCAGTCCCCTGACACCCCTTAGATGACACCCCTAGTGGGTGCATTTTCTCTCCTCCACCCTGCTCTGCCATTGCACCATCCAGGTACACAACAGTGGCGCTGCTGTCATGAGGGCAGTACTGCCTCACCTTTGTACCGTACCAGCCACTCTGGTTCCTGTGCGTATACAGTGTTTTTCCATGTATAAGACTGGGATTTTTTTCTTTAAAAATTAGCTTTAGAATTTGCCCTCATCTTATGCATGGGTAGTGCAGGGGGGTGGGCAATTGGTTGCAGCTGTGAGCAGGAGATTTTCTGCAGCGACAGGGTGAGCGATTGGTGACTGTGTGAAGGACTGCCTCTGTGGCAATAATGTGGCTGATTAATTGTCAGGTGAAGCGATTTTCGGCGGTTCCACCCTTAAGAAAGCTCAACAACTCTGGGAATTCCCCCCTCCCAAAAAAGCTCAAAACCTGTGGGCAATCCCCTCCAAAAAAAAGCTCAACAACTTTGCCGGCGATGGGACAGAAGGGAGGCAGATTTAGTGATGTGTGTGAGTGAGCGATTTTTGGCAATCTCCCCCCAAAACAGCTTAACAACCCTGGGCAATCCTCTGCAAAACAAAGCTCAACAACTCTGTTCCATCCCCCACTCCCATTTTCTTAAATCGGAGTCCCCAAAAATAGGGGTCATCCTATACATGGGGACATTCTATAGCTGAAAGACTACAGTACATCAAAGGCCCCACTGCACTGCAGAGTGGATTCCATCTGCAACTCAGCCTTGGGATGCTGCGGGCATGGGGAGAGGGTTTAGCTGAGCCACTTGGGGACCAATGGCACCCAAGCCATTGCAGAATGGCACTGCAACCAATCGTCCTGCCCCCCCCCCTTTGTCCGCTGTGAGTAGCAGGGCTGTGGATGCACTGAGGACTCTGCTGTTCCAAAAGCCCTGCTGCTGAAGGTTGGGAGAGAGTTAGGATTGCACCCTAAGACATGTAAAGAATTGTGGAATTTGTCCCACCTGCTGCCACTTCCATAATTTCAGCATTCCATCCCCCGCCTCTGACAATTTTCATTGCTTTGCCTACCCATCTTGCAGAGCTGCTCATCCATCCATACAGCTCATGAATATTCCAGAGCAAATAAATCTTTCAGCATGCCAAAAACTGCCTTCCACTACCATATAAATCCCACCTAAAATGCAACAATGCTGGGCAATAGAGGACTGCTTGTACTAATTGGCCGTGCTGCATTTTCAAAATCCAGCTGATCTTTCCCCCTGCCCTGCGCTCCTCTTTCATGCAAAACAGATGTTAGTTGCCAGCATTGTGTTAGGTTTGTAAACAGTGCAACCCTGAAAAGCTATCGCTCTTCTACAGCCACATTTCTCAGGCTATGGCAGGTCTCTAGAAAGATGTGCGTGGTTGCCTCATGTGGTGAGATATCAGAACTGCAGCTTGGGACATCTTGCCGATAGGGAAGCTTTTTTGATCTGGGCTTGCCCCGCCCACCCAACCAGGAAGAGCTGTTAAAAGTTTGCTGCTGGGACTATGGCTTTGCCTGAGGAAGAAGGACTTTTTGGCTCTGCTGTGTTCCTTAATTTTGACTCCAAGGTTCGCCACTGTCAGCTATGTATGCTTCAGTCCTGACAGCCTTCCAAGCTTTACACTAGGCTAGATTGCACAAACCCCCTGGCATACTGAAAGCATGCATTCGGTGCTGTGCTGAGTTTTGATTCAGTTCACATATAAAGGCGAACTTGCCTAATTCTCACTTTCTGAAGCAATCCTTGAACAAAAAAGAACAACACCAAGTATAGGAGTACTGTATAGCATCTAGATCAAGGGAAGTAATAGTGCCACTGTATTCTGCTCTGGTCAGACCTCACTTGGAGTACTGTGTCCAGTTCTGGGCACCACAATTCAAGAAGGACACTGACAAACTGGAACGTGTCCAGAGGAGGGCAACCAAAATGGTCAAAGGCCTGGAAACGATGCCTTATGAGGAACGGCTAAGGGAGCTGGGCAAGTTTAGCCTGGAGAAGAGGAGGTTAAGGGGTGATATGATAGCCATGTTCAAATATATAAAAGGATGTCACATAGAGGAGGGAGAAAGGTTGTTTTCTGCTGCTCCAGAGAAGCGGACACGGAGCAATGGATCCAAACTACAAGAAAGAAGATTCCACCTAAACATTAGGAAGAACTTCCTGACAGTAAGAGCTGTTCGACAGTGGAATTTGCTGCCAAGGAGTGTGGTGGAGTCTCCTACTTTGGAGGTCTTTAAGCAGAGGCTTGACAACCATATGTCAGGAGTGCTCTGATGGTGTTTCCTGCTTGGCGGGGGGTTGGACTCGATGGCCCTTGTGGTCTCTTCCAACTCTATGATTCTATGATTCTTTGATTCTATGCATCCTTCAGAATTCACACTTCTCCTAATTTTCGCCACAATGTGTGCAACAATGCATGTCCTGGGGTAATGTGTGCATATAAATGCAACCTGTTAGCAAAAGTAACATACAAAAATGCATTCTATTAGGAAAAAATGCTTTGCAAAAAAATAATAATCCATCTGCTCTGGAGAAACTCATAGCAAAAACGCTGGTGAATGTTCATGCTGAATTTTGGGGCTGAGACTCACGAACTGATGTGAAACTGTGGAGAACAGAATTTAAGACTGGAAGAATGAGGACATGAGAAAAACTATCATCCAGCAATACACCCACCCAACAGCCACATCTTTTGTATGAAGCAGCCCTGTAGGCATACTTGGAGGTACAGGGTAAGGCTCATCTGCACAAGGGCGGAGGGTGGGAATCCTCAGCCAATTCAGATTCCCCCTGCATGTGGGTAAGGCTGTTGCACATGAACTGCCCATTCCAGGGGCAAATGTAGCAGCGCCAGATTTACGGCAGTGTGAGTGGTTATCCCTCACACTGGGATAACCAAGCCGAGGGGGTGCAAAATTGAGAAGCTCCATAATTGAGAAGATCCATTTGGGGGTACCAAATGTTGGCCTCGCACAGGGTGCCCTATAATGAAAGGTTACCAAAGTCCGCCCCTGGATGTGGCCAGTAGGAGCAGCATGAATCATTGTAGCCCTCCGTTTGTACTTTCAATGCATAAGAAGGTTTTCTATGGGATTTTAAACCAGCCCTCAAGTGGGACAATTAGTGTCGTTGGAGATTCCTGGTCTCTTTTTCTCAGACACTTCCTTTATGTTATGAATTGATAGCCCTTGTTCCTCCTCCTTCGCCTGCTCATTGGTCTGCATAGCTCCTGCCAACCCTACTGTCTCATTGGAAGATTTCAAAGCATTGCATTTAGTGCTCATAACGTCTTTCTCAAAGTGAGTGCCTGTGTGTGAACTCATTGCATCAGATCTTGTTGTCTGTATAATTTCGTCTAGAAATATATGTTTGAACAGGATCCCACCCAACTCCAGTTAGGACCTGCTTGGGGTCTGGTATCTTCCCCTCTCTTTCATCATGGATGTTGGCTTATTTTATGAATATATGCTGCAGGTTATTTTATTAATACTATTGCTACAAGTTTGCCATGGCCTTTGGCTAAAACAACAAACCTATGAACTTGAACTTGAATTGGAAAAATGAGAAACTGCGAGAACTGAAACTGACAGCTCCTTCCATCCCTAGATTGACAGGTGCTAAGAAGGACCTTTAACTGAGACTCCAGAGACCAGTCAGGGCCAGTCAGAGAAAAGAATACTGGGCTAGGTGGACCAATCATCTGACCGAATATAAGACAGCCTCCTACAGTCCTTCTTGCTCTGACTGGCAATAGATCTCCAGGATCTAAGACAGAAATATTTTCCTTCTCCAACTCTGCTACCTGAAACCCTTTTAACTGGGAGGCCTTCTGCATGCAAATCGTTGTGCATCCACAATTGGCAATTAGTAAACAGACATGATCTCCTGTATTCCTATATTATAAGCATATTTGATGCTTCAGCTGAAGTTTCTCAAGAAAAACAATCTGTAGGCAGGTTTATTTTTTTCTAATTTTGGTTGGGAAGGGGGGGGTTGCATCACGCATATCATCAGCATACGGTTGCTATTTTCTAAAAAAATAGCAGGTCAGTATCACATCAACAAATGTATTTTTCCCAGCTAGATGCAAAAATACATGCTGCTGTTCTCCACTCACTTTTTATTAAGGAGGAAAAATGCATAATTGTGTTAGCTATGCGTCTCCCTCCCACCCCTTCTCTCTTTTGGGGAAAAAGAAAAGTATCAATTATTTCCTTGCATATTCAGGAAAAGAAGGCATCTTAAGCAATCAAGCTAATAGTTTTTCCTTAATTACTTTTAGCTGATTTCATGCTCTCATGGCACATTGCTGATTGAACTAAACCATCCAAAATTCACTAAAGACAACATTTTGTACTCAATGTTTTGCAAGTGGGGCGGGGAGGAGCTGCTGGGTCTAGCAAGCCCTCGGAAGCATCACATTTTGCTGTAAAGATGATAAAAGCATAGAGCGACTTGACATGAGTTGTCTTCACAGCTGCTGGATGGTGCATGGCCTTTAAAACCTTGCTTTATCTCCTCTGGAGATTTGGAAGTCAGGCACACAAGGATTTATAGAGCTGAGCCAAAACAGGTGTTTTAACTTTGCTCCTTTTCTTTTCTTTTCTTTTCTTTTGCTTTTGTTATTTCCAAAATCCGCCTCCCATTTTTCAGTAGCTTTTGACTGCCTCTTCAAAATTTCATCTTGTTTTGAAGCGTGCAAAATACCCCAAGGGCTGGATTTTAAGACAATGGGAACTGCACGGGCGTGAGTGGGCAGAAGGTAGAACTGGTAGAAAATCAGCTTATTGCCAAGACTTCAAAACACCACACAAGGCTTTCTGCAAGCATCAGTAATCCCTGACAAAATGGGGAGGGTCCACAGGACAGACGTCCTCCACCAGTGCTCTATAGGAAGTCATTTTAAAGAAGCAAAGCAAGGGCCTTGATGCTGCCCATCAATAAATGGCCTCTGGCATGCTTAACCATTTCCCAAGCCCAGTTTCAGCACCTATAGCGGGAGTGGGTGGGAATTATCTAGAATTACCTGGGGGAGGCTCTGGTAAGAATCAGTGGGTGGGAGGGGAGGGTTAAGCACCGTCTATTCTGTGTGTTGATTCTCTTGCATGACACCATATTTGTTTTATGAATATTGTGTTTGAAACGGCACGTTTCCTGGCCAGGTTTAGCTCTGCCCCAAGTCATGTTGCCACCTGCACATAGCTGTCAATGTTTCCCTTTTTTTAAGGGAAATTCCCTTATTCCAAATAGGATTCCTCGCAAGAAAAAGGAAAAGTTGACAGCTATGCACCTGCAGCAAAGCACAAAATGGTGCCTCTTGCCCACTCCATGTATGGAAGCTAACTAGAATGAGAGCTAAATCTAATTCAGCATTGCCACTGCTGTCCCCTGACATCTGCCACCTATGGCAGGTGCCTCACTCTACCTAATGATAACCTGCCAGGGAAGCTTTTGTAAACTAGAAGGCAAATGCTCCCTGCCCCCCGCCCCCCGCCCCCTGCGCTCCTGCTTCTTTTCAGGTTATCAGCGCACCACAAACTATTCAGTATAGCTATGTTTGTAGGCTAATGTAAATGTTGTGTTAGCAGTGCTGATGGACTTTATTTACAAAGTCAAAATTGCCTGTAGCATCTCTTCCAATTCTGTATTATGAAAGCGAAATGCACATTAGACAGAACATCCACTTAGTATTAAAATGAGTCTCTTCCACTTTCATTTTTCAGATTTATCATGTTCACACTCATTTCCAGAATAGCTCAAGAGATGCTCAAGGCAATGTTGGTGCTTTGCATCCAAATGCCCTGAGCTTTGTGGGTTAGAGTGGCCTTTTACGAGTGAAGGTACAAGCCATTTGGGTAGCTGTGGCAGAGAATCTAAATGGCACACCAACAGCCTTCTTTGTAGCAGTGAGTGACTTCCTTCAGATCCTCTCTGTAATGGTTCCAAGACTCTGTCATCTCTTTGGTTCTGCTTGGATTGAACTCTGACGGGGTTGGTAGGGTGGTATCCAGCTAAATGGTTCTGCTAGCACAAGGAGTTTTAGCTGTACAGTGGAGTTTCTTCACCTTTTTCTCTCCACATGCAAACCCACACAAACCTGAACTCTGTCCCAACCCTCCGAAGCAGATTTACAGGGGGCAAACAGGCAGAGGAGAAGGTGGGGGAGATCCATTTTGCGTAATAAGTGTGTGTGTGTGTGTGTGTTGTTGTTGTTGTTTTGAGTGTGTTTGTGTGTGTGTATGCACCTGAAGTAAGAGAGACAAGAGGAAAGACACATATGGAGAAATACCCAATTAAATGTCACAAATCACCATTTAAAAAAATATTACACATTAATATTTCTGCAACATTATGCTTTTACACTACAGTGGTACCTCGGGTTTGAAATACCTCGGGTTACAAACACCTTGGGTTACAAACACTTTGGGTTACAAACTCCACTAACTCAGTAGTAATACCTCAGGTTAAGAACTTTACCTCAGGATGAGAGCCGGTGGCCCGGTGACAGCAGGAGGCCCCATTAGCTAAAGTGGTTAAGAACGGTTTCAGGTTAAGAACGGACCTCCGGAACAAATTAAATTCGTAACCAGAGGTACCACTGTATTGGGCTATTTCCCATAGTGCCAGTATATTTACTTCTTTTTTACAAAAAGCCTTTGGAGTAGAAAGTTCTGTTTTTAATTTATTCTTGCTGTGTTTTTACTTAGTACCCAAAATGGATGACCAGAAGAAGTGGGATGGTTGGAAAGGACTCAGTCATGTCCACCGGAAAATAAGTGGGGTGGGTCAGCAAAGGGGATGACATCCTACCTTACTTCAGAAACTGTTCTACTTGCAGAATTTCAGGAATGATCCTCTTAACCGGGGATTCTGACAATTTGAGTTCCACTTGATACATTTGAACCTCTAAATCTGAATTGGAATTTGGTAGAGGCAGATTTCATAAAGTCCATTTGCTGCCTTTCGACAGTACCCTTCCCCAAAGTCTTCTACCTGAGATGAGCCATTAAACAGCACCTTAATGGTAGGGTCGCTGCTCTTATCTCATTGAAAGATAATCTTACATTGAACACTTCACAGCCATTTCTACTCCACTGTTTGCTGCAGATTTGTGCTCAAGCATGGTAAAACCACATGTGCAATTAGACTGTAAATCTCTCTTGCTTTGTGCAATCAATAATCATCATTCTGAAAGCGTGTGTTTGATGCACCTGGTACTTTAAAAAAAAAACAAAAAACACCACCAATTTGTCCTGAAGTTACTTAGCACTGATAATTCATTAGGAGTCACAAAAATTCAATCAGGGACTTGTAGATTTGCACTGGTGGGAAAAGCTCTCCTGGAAGCAGCTGTCATTTTGTGTTCCTGGAATCCTGCCTGTGTATACAGAGCCTTGTGTTCCAAGACAGCAATATCATTAAGGGCCAACACCTTTTGGCAGTGGCCCAGCGAAGTATCTGAGGTGGAACTACAGTATTAGCGCTGCATTTGAGAAGGTGAATCACAGCAGCCTTCTTCTACCAGTCAGAACATAACGGGAATAAGTTCTGAGCATCACATAACACATCCAATGAGCATAGTGTGGCAACACAAGCACGGATATGGGTCAATCACCATGCCAGTGATTCTGAACCTGTCAAGGCCGGCCCTAACCTTAGGCAGCTGCCTCAGGCAGCAGATACAATGAAGTGCTGGAGGACAGATGTGTGTGTTCAATACTTCCTTAAGCTAGCCTCCTGCCCTTGGGTGCAGTGGAGAATCCTGCCCTGTCACCAGTCAGGGCAGTGTTGCTCACTTGTCTTCCCAAAACCATGTCACTACTGTTTACTGAGAATGGGGGGGGGGGGAGCTGGCATTTTTGCCAGCCACCACTGCCCATCACTGGTGTTGAAGTAAAGTTCAACTGCCAATACATTTACCTTCTGGACTGGTGGGGGTAGCTAAGCAAATCAGTCTCAAGCTTAAGCCAAGTAATAGTAGTCTCTATGAAACTGAATATCAATATACGTATCAAGGCTTTGAGATTAGACCACTGAAGAAGCCCGGAAAACTACCTTGCGAGTGTGCTGCCTGCAAGCCCCCATGAAAGGGTCCCATCGGGGGTGAACAGCGGCCTCTTATGCCTTATGAGGAACGGCTAAGGGAGCTGGGCATGTTTAGCCTGGAGAAGAGGAGGTTAAGGGGTGATATGATAGCCATGTTCAAATATATAAAAGGATGTCACATAGAGGAGGGAGAAAGGTTGTTTTCTGCTGCTCCAGAGAAGCGGACACGGAGCAATGGATCCAAACTACAAGAAAGAAGATTCCACCTAAACATTAGGAAGAACTTCCTGACAGTAAGAGCTGTTCGACAGTGGAATTTGCTGCCAAGGAGTGTGGTGGAGTCTCCCACTTTGGAGGTCTTTAAGCAGAGGCTTGACAACCATATGTCAGGAGTGCTCTGATGGTGTTTCCTGCTTGGCAGGGGGTTGGACTCGATGGCCCTTGTGGTCTCTTCCAACTCTATGATTCTATGATTCTATGATTCTATGATTACTTGGACTGCCAAGGCGAAACAGGCGCAAAACGCCAGCACCCTGTCTACAACTTCATTAACATCCATCTACAACTTTACTAGCATCTCTCGGTATTGTGAACAACACTGAACTTACCTTTTGTTGGTATCTTCATGAACTTACCTAAAAAGATAAAGAAAACAAAAGACTGAGTTAAGCGCTTGAAAAATCTATTGAAATCAGACATTATAAGTTCATCTTAGTTGGGTAGTTCGCAAGTCTCTGTGGCTTTGCATAAGGTTTTGTATTTTTCTCAGAAGATTGATAAAGAATGTATAATCATTTTGGTAATTATTGTGTGTATATTAGTCGCCAACATGTTGCATGAGTTGTACTACATCCTCTCCTCTGACAGCAAAATATCCTGGGCTAGCAGGCAGAGTTGACACACCTGTCCTGATGTCAAAATGGCCTCCACTTTTGAATTGCCAGGTATTGACTAGTAGGCACTCAAGAAACTGCAAAAGTACCAAAAATCAAAGTGGCAGTTGGTGTGCAATTCTGCTCTCTAGCAATCTCAGCCTTCATTTTAAGAAAAAGAGAAAGTTGCCAGGGTTTAACCTTGTGAACCTAGTGAAACCTCAGGAGCCAGGAGGATTACAGAGCAAGATTATGAGCTCCAAGTTTGTGGTTCTTCCTTCAAAACCTTAACTAGAGGAAGCAGAAGAAATGAAACAAAAAATGTCAAGCTTACTAAAAGTATATAGGTTGTAAAATCTGGCTTTTCTTGGTAAATATTTTGTTTTCTTGGTACAGTGTACGCACTGCCCAGAGAATCCATCATCAAGCCCAGGGGTGCAACAGTTGTTTTGCTGCAAAGCAAACGTTCACGTATAATTTTTTAAAAACAGGTTTGACTTATGCCTTTGGCACCATTGGCTCCTCTTTGCAAATGGTGCCCAAAGGAAAGAGTAGCCAGCTCCAGGACCTTTTACTTTTTGAATTAGTTACGTTGTTCTTCGCTGAGCACCAGAGTTCAAGCCAGTCCAGCAGAGGCCCCCTGAATACTGTCTGTTCCATCTGTACAAGATCAGTTTAGATCAGCCTTTCTCAAACGTGGGTACCCAGATATTGATGGACTACAAAATGGGTAGGCAAACTAAGGCTTGGGGGCCGGATCCAGCCCAATCACATTCAAAATCCAGCCCGTGGATGGTCCGGGAATCAGCATGTTTTTACATGAGTAGAACGTGTCCTTTTATTTAAAATGCATTTCTGGGTTATTTGTGGGGCATAGGAATATCTTCAATTTCCCCCCTCAAAATATAGTCCAGCCCTCCACAAGGTCTGAGTGACAGTGGACCGACCCCCTGCTGAAAAAGTTTGCTGACCCCTGGACTACAACTCCCATGATCCCGAACCACTGGTCCTTCTAGCTAGGAGCAATGGAAGTTGTAGTCCAACAACATCAAAGGACCAATGGTTGAGAAAGGCTACTTTAGATTATGGTGGGCTGAGGAGGTGGGCATCCTGCTTTAAGAAGTGCATCTGACCACCCTTGGCTGCTGACCGCCTTGTTTTCTTGGATCAAGCTATAGGTGATTGCTTGGGTAGGTCCAGGAAGTGGAGAATGCTGAAAATGTCTTTAACCTGGCTTTTGACACTTGAGGTATATGCTATTAGGAACCACTTTATTTTTATGGTTGTAAGATCTTTTGAATTATTTATTATACTGTGTTTTAATGCGGTAGCCTACCCTGGGACCTTAGGGTGAAGGATGGGTAAATCAATCATCATCATCATCATCTAACTTAATATTGCAAAGAGAATATTACCAATGCATGGATAATTCTTATATTGGTCAGGTGGACCAATGCTTCCAGACAAAGTATTGCTGTATATTCCCATATGTGATGTGAACTCCTGACAAGTGCAACATTTTAGCACCTAGATCTACCATTTGCTTTTGTGTGTGACTGTGACTGGAAATGGCAGCTTCTACTGTAAGATCAAGGGCTCTATTTCAGCTTGTTCTATTTTGATTTTTGTCCAAGCAGGTGGATGTGCACAGAGGCTGATGCATCGTGACCGCTGCTGTGTTTACATTCAGCGCGGAAGACGATAAGCATTCAGAAAGTGTACAGAGCTAGGGATGGGGAAGAAATCCAATTGAGTTCATATTTAAAGGCAAATCTACCTAATTCACACTTTCCGAGGCAATATGTGAACCAAAACACAGTCATCCTTCAAAATTCATACTTCTCCAACTTTTACAGTGCAGTTCTCCACCCTAGCACAGGGAGTTGGACTTGATGGCTCTACAACTCTATGATTCTGAGTCATGTGTAGAAAAAAAAATACATATACTAGGGTAAACTCTGTGTAAAAGTGCATATATTGGTGATAATGTCAGGATGCTGTCAATGCCTCCCAGCTGGTTGCCCAGAAAAGTATAAGGACAAGGAAAAGTTTCTTATCATCCTTTTTTATTTCATTCTTTACACAGACAGGCAATAGAACCCAGCCTCTTGGATAATGGCGTTGTCCCGAGTGAATCTCAACCCCACACCTCTCCCGCTTTCTCATTCATCATTCTCATCGTCTCCTCTATGGGTGCTGCTATGTGCCCTCTGTCTTTGAGCTCTTTGCTCTCCTACTTTTAAGGCTCTCCGGATTCTGGGAGATGGAGGGTCTGGAATGACAACGTGTCATCTGGGTGTTGTTCTGGCTGTCCCATGATTTCCCAGTTTTTCCCCTCATCTGCCTCTGAACTATAACCTCCTGCAAACCACAGTTGTAAATCTATACTGTCTTCATCTTCCTCCTCCCTGGAAGGCTCAGGATAGGGAGGCAGTCTCCACCATTCCTCCTCTGCCCGGTCCCTGACAAATAGCATACAAAAATGCATTATGTATAGGAAAATTTGCTGTGCAAAAATGTGTATTTTAGGGGCAATTGTGTTTCTTGTTTTTAAAGCAAGCTGATGAAGAAATGTGAAGAACTGAATTTAAGGTTGGAGGAAACAGAAATTGACAGATTTGCTCATCATTAATGGGTGCCTGGCAATTTACCATGATTCCTAATCTTTCGAAGGCCTCGGGCTTCTTTACCAGGTGTATTAATCAGATTAGGAAGGGTATAACAATCATAATGTTTGAGATACAGATGAGGATGAACCAAGTTAACAAGGAAAGAACTAATCTTAAATGGAATGTAGAAAACACACCCTTGGTAGCTGAAATGTCGAGTATGGATATGGTATATAATCCCAACATCTGCTGAAGTATCAAAATTTGACTGGTCCCAAGGGGACCCAGATTTGAGAGCAATTACAGGAAGTCTGGTCATTACATATAAATATCTATTTTATTCTACTACTGAATTACTCAGAAAAGATTTTTAGCATAAATATGAAAGTGCTTTATCAACAAAAGAAATCAAGGTACTATTGCCCTTCACTGTGAGCAGATTATCTGCTTGGGAAGTAGAGGAACCTAAGAACGTTTCTTAATTCCATAACTATAGATGGGGAGGTCATTTGTAACACCTAAGTGTTTTAACAAGAACACATGAAATTCCACTTCTTATTTCCCTTAATAGCAATAATCTTGGCAGGTCGTTTCACATGTTTACTGCCTTTTGTTTCATTTTAAAAAAAATAAATTTATATCCCATCCTTGAACATGAAGGCTACCAGGGTAGTGCCTGGGATCTGCGTATAAAATATGTAATACAAAGACCATTATGCAATGATATAAAGCAGGTATCCAAAACAAAAACGATGGTTTGTATCCAACTAAGTTCCACCCAGAGCAGCCCTATTGAGGCCTATGGACCTAGGCAAGCCGTGCCCATCCATTTCAGCATTTGATGTGCAAAAGCGAGAGCAGGAAATGAAATGATTTTAACGATGCTAAATCATTACCCATTTCAGTGGCCCTAACCACTTTCTGTTTTCTTTGCAGATTTTGGCAATCATTTCCATCATGTTCATCGTCCTCTCTACAATTGCCTTGTCACTCAACACTCTTCCTGAGCTCCAAGGCACAGATGAATATGGAAATTCCACCGATAACCACCAGTTAGCCCATGTCGAGGCTGTGTGCATTGCATGGTTTACAATGGAATACCTCTTACGGTTCCTCTCCTCTCCTAAGAAATGGAAGTTTTTCAAAGGGCCACTGAATGCTATCGACTTGTTAGCCATCTTGCCATACTACGTCACCATCTTCCTCACAGAGTCAAACAAAAGTGTACTTCAGTTCCAGAACGTGCGGAGGGTCGTTCAGATATTCCGTATCATGAGGATACTCCGAATCCTCAAGCTAGCTCGGCACTCCACCGGTTTGCAATCCCTGGGATTTACGCTGAGGAGAAGCTACAATGAGCTTGGCTTGCTCATTTTGTTTCTGGCCATGGGGATTATGATATTTTCGAGCTTGGTGTTCTTTGCAGAAAAAGATGAGGAAGATACAAAATTCAAGAGCATCCCAGCATCCTTCTGGTGGGCAACCATAACTATGACAACAGTTGGCTATGGAGACATCTACCCTAAAACACTCTTAGGTAAGATCGTCGGTGGCTTGTGTTGCATTGCTGGTGTCTTAGTCATTGCCCTCCCTATACCAATCATTGTAAATAACTTCTCTGAGTTCTACAAAGAGCAGAAGAGGCAGGAAAAAGCCATCAAGCGCAGAGAAGCTCTTGAAAGAGCAAAAAGAAATGGGAGCATTGTGTCCATGAATATGAAGGATGCTTTTGCCCGTAGTATAGAACTGATGGACATAGTCGTTGAAAAAAAGGGAGAAAATGCAGGCAAAAAGGATAAAATTCAGGACAATCACTTATCCCCAAGCAAGTGGAAATGGGCCAAGAGATCTCTCTCCGAAACTAGCTCCAACAAATCTTTAGAGACAAAGGAACAAGGGTCGCCAGAAAAGGCTCGCTCATCTTCCAGTCCTCAGCATCTGAATGTTCAACAGCTGGAAGACATGTACAGCAAAATGGCGAAAGCTCAGTCCCAACCCAACCTCAACATGAAGGAGTCAGGTCAACCCAACAAGCAAAAGGAAGAATTAGAAATGGAAGCTATTCCTGGCCCTATGGTCCCTTTGCTGACCACTCGGGCAGATGGAATAATTGACATGAGGAGCATGTCAAGTATTGACAGTTATATAAGCTGTGCTACAGAATTTCCCGACTCCGGGAGATATTCCCATAGCCCATTAACTACGCTGCCTAACAAAGGTGGGATAAATCCACTTCAGGATCCATATAGGCCAGAGGGAAGCGGGTCCAAATTCATGGAGATAAAACCAAATCTAGAAAGCAGTCGTTGCTCTACATTTTTCATAGAGAGCCCCAAAAGTACCATAAAAGTCACCAATCCTCTAAAATTAAGATCCCTGAAGGTTAACTTTATGGAAGAGGATGCCATAGGACCAACAGCATCAAACGTCCTGAGAATATACCCAGATCCCCTCAAGAGCAAAGGAGCAACAGGAGTAGCTACAGATAGTTCTGGCCACTCTGATCGGTCTTTAATGAGTCCAGAAACCTCTATCTATACTACTGCAAGTACTCGAACACCCACAAAATCCCCCGAGAAGCAGGCAGCAATAGTTTTCAACTTCCACGATGCTGGGATACATAAATATATCGACGCCGACACTGATGATGAAGGTCAGTTGCTGTATGACTCAAGCCCTCCCAAAGCCCCACCAGGAAATCCAGCTCCCAAATACAGCATTACACATGGTGGCTATTTAAGGCAAAGGGATAGTGTTTATAGAACAGAGAAGAACCACTTAGAGACTGCTGCTTTACCCTCCTCACCCAAGCTAATTGGGCAAAATTGCCTTTATTCCATGGAAAGTATCACTGGAAGAACCCGTGGTAATCAGGAAACTATCAAACTAGAGAACCACATTTCACCCGAGGTTCACATATTACCGGGTGGAGGAGGACATGGTAACACACATGATCAAAAGATCTGACATGTAACCCAGAACTTTTGGTGAAAGCTGAAAAGGAATGCCTTTACACTCAACACACGAAGAAGAGCTTCTGCATGGCATGAACTTTTGACTGAAACAAGCCACCTGTTTTTTAAAAGCAAGAGGATGCCCTCAAGGTGGGCTCAGGAATAAGTCCTTCTCTGGATCCACTACAAAGTTACTGCCCACAGCCATCAACTGAAACAAAGATTGTGCATCTTGGTCATAATTTGATCTCCTTTCAACTTCCTTCATTGAAGTTAGTGTGACCAAATATTCCATTCACTTCCCCCCCCTTCTTTGATGGCTCTCTTATATGTGGCAGTATCAGCACCCGACACTGCAGTACCCCTTTAAAGGAGACCAAGGTGGCCAGAGTCAAATACTGGAAGAAATGGTTAGGTGTGGTAAGAATAATCAGTGATGCAACACTTTTTGCATGAGGGCAACTGTTTCAAACATCCCCAGCTATGCCTTCTTCTCTGAGGGATACGAGGTCTAAAGGTAACAGAATGGGCTGGATAAATTGCGGATTCAGTGAATTGAGAAATAAACTGTTTAAATTCTCTGTGTGTGCTTAATACTTCAAGATTCATTGAGACCTGAAGTTTTCTTTATAAAAAAAGTAACAGCAGGGTGAGTTGCACCACTTGTATCTAAATCCAAAACACCCCTTCAAAATTATAGCTAAGAATAGCACTTATTACTGCTCATAGTAACACCAAAACAGAGATCAGGAAAGCAGTTTTTAGAAAGGCAGTTTTCAAATGAAAAGACAATGGGAATGGATGTGTGAAGGAAGCATTGTTCTGCTCTTATGGGTGAGAGGGTTTGGTTGGTATTCTTAGAAGGGAGCAACCAAGATGTAGCTGACCCTTTTGTGTGTTGGGGGAAGGCTACTACCCAAAACCACAGCCATAATGTAAATGAAAGGACAGTGCAACCCCTGGAGATTCTGACCAAAGAATTAAGCTGGGAGTCCATACTGGCATTATGATCATCTCCAGCACAAAAGGGGCTAAAGTTAATAGTATGAAAAGGCATTAAATGTTGGCTCCCTGAATTATTTGCACATCCTTTCATGGCTTACACCTAATCTGTTATCCATGCCAGAAGAATCTTTCTGCCACATTTTGCACTTAAATAGCGCAGAATGAAAAGATATGCAAGTTTTAAAAACATAAATATGCAAAAATAGTAACAACAATCCTAAGCAATTAGCCGGATCCTCCTCTCATTTGGACTGGTTGTGAATCATAAGAGGCTCCCACTGGAGTTTCACAGGTGTGGTGTAAATGAGAAGAGAATCAAGTTTCAAATATTTTGTTTTTAAACTGGCCGTTTTAAAGAAAACCATAAATACCAGCTTGGATTTATAAGGTAGGCTGGTATATTAAATCTTGTATCATTTAGGTTTGCTGATATCAAAAGCACTTTATGTTGATTTTATTATTGCGTTTGACAAAGGTGGCGTAGAGAAGCAGAGAGAATGTATTTTTTTAAATAAAAAACAAACAAACAACCTAGCACTTTAAAACAAGCACTATCTTGATTTGTGCCTCGTCACATCTGTGATTTGTTACCCACCTGGTAACGAACTGCGATAACTGTGATGATAACACTTAATGTTGTGTCCATTGTTGCTGTAGTATATGTGTCATTGAAAGTTTGACTTCTCTTTCAGGGTACACAGTACTCTGATGTGGACTCAAAGTGTAGTCTAAGAGGTGGGCAGTAGGAGAAGAAACTTTAGGTTACTGCCTTCCCCCAAAAAAACACATGTGAAATAGACATGAACTAAACTTCGGAGCAATTTGGTAAAAGTAGTATAGAGAAATGTCATGTTCTTATTTTCTTCCTACAATAATAATATGGGTTTTGTTCAGTTTTCTAGGAAGATACCAAAATATTGCATATGGGCTATATGCAATATTTTCACTGGCCATATTCAAGGACTGAGGTTTAAAAACCTGGGAATAGTGCAGTTTTTTGGCCAATACATCAAATTAAGGTTGCTTCCATCTGGGTGTTTATTATGGGATGGGTGCTCCTCATGCATGCAGATTTTTCGCAGCATCCACATTACATTGCTGGCATCAAAAGTATTCTCTCCTGCCCCCGTATCATCTGGATTTAACCTTCCCCAGGCGAAACCCAAAACATTAAAAAAAACAACCTGTTGTCAGTGACCTGTGTGCAGTATCTGACTGGCCCATTTACAATATTAAGCCTCCATTTAACCTTTTAGGTTACTCCACAGTAACCTTTTTAGACATGGGTATTTTATCAGTGAAGTGCATTGCACCTACAGTGGTGCATAAACCACCTGCATGCTACAGGCCTCAAGGCTCAATTTTTCTGAAATGAAAAGCTGTCAGTAATATACTGCGCCCCTGAAAAAGACTACCCCACTATCTGGATATACGTGTTTCGTCAAAAAGATACGTTTCCAATGTCATATAGTCGTTGGTTGGTCATGACTGTCATTCTTGTCCATTCAAGCTGTACTGTACTCCTGCCTCTAATGCACACAGCGTGGATGGACAAAAGCAATAAGCGCATTGGGGTTGTCATTATCGCTTTGTTAAGTTAGACCTCTGGCTGGCACAATATTATATGTAGGTATGGAGATGTTGCACACTGGCTGAATTATTCAGTAATCCAGTACTGTAGGGATTACTGAATAATTTCCCAATATTTCCAGAGAGGCCTTACGGTTATGCTATTGTCCTATTCACTCACATGCGCATAAGACAGATCAAGATATGGATAAGCTCAAATTGTGTACAGTTTAGGCCAGTAAAAGTCGGATGAGCTCCTTTCCGTGCAAGAAGTCGCACAATCAGCAGCCAAAAATGCACCTCTACATTCAAAAGTCTCAACAGAATAGCATATTTGAAAAGAACACCCCCTACCCCAAGTTAGAAGTCCGTCTTTGTTCATTCAAAACTTGCATTAAGGGTGAGCACCGCAGTAATTCATACAATGTACTTAGAAGAGTTAAGTTGTAACAATCAAATAATTATTAGGAACTAATGATACAGCAAATGAGCTTTAAGCATATTATTGCAGTGATCCATTCTTAATTAAACTGACGATTAAGTGAGTTCCATTGAACTCGGGAAGCTTCCTTCATGTTTAGGGCTAGACTCTGGGAAAGATTATTTTAGGGATGAAAACCAATTGCTACAGAAAACTCCCATGTATTTTAAGTGAGGGGGTGTTAAATAGTTTCAACACTGGGATTGACAGGGAGGCAAGACCTAGACTGCTTATGTGCTTAAGCAAAGGCAAGTGAATTAGGTCATCTGCAAGTCAAACCCCTAAATTGTTTGTGTTAAAAGTCTGTCATGTCCATTATCAGCACAAATGTTTTAAATAAAAACAAATTCAGGGAAAAATTACTTTTTGATATATAAAAAGTATACAATGGTGATTTCCACATTGCATATTTTAGAGCTGATTCTTTCATGTAAAAAGTTTTCAGAGGAATTGTATTTTTCATATCCGAAAGCAAATGCGTTTGACTATAGCCATATAGAGAAAAAGTATTTAACAAATCGCTATTGGAAACGAGACATTTGAGTTCCTAGATGACAGTCACAAGAATTGCAGCATTTAAAAAACAAACCTGGAATATCAACTGGTGCAACTCTCCTTGTAACCAAAGGCCCTGTTATTGCCTTGCGTGGACATAGTGTGACACAAAACTATCATTCATCTAGCGCAAACTTCTTAAGTAGCATGTTACCGGGTCACTTTTGACAGCTTTGTTCAAAAGTATCATAAAGTATCTATCCTTTGAGTGTGAACCGCCAAAGTCCTATAGATTTCTTATAGAAAGAGAATAATTAAAGATGGGCATACACTATGCTCAAAAACATTTCTTTCTTCTGTTTGTGAAAGTGTTATTCTAGCTCACATTTTTTGCCCCGCAAAAAAACAAACCAACATGGCTCTCTGGGGCAAACCGCACTGCTGTGCAATGGCTTCTACACAAAACCATGGCAATGGTCCTGTACTCTTCTGTTCATTTCAGTGCAGCTTGCGCCGGAGAACCTAGGATTGTGTCCTATGACTAATTTAAATTAAATGATGCCTGACAATGAACTGCTTTGTACAAACTAAGTATAGATGTATGAGCACTGGGAAATCTACTCTGAACTTTTGAAAAGCATTTGGAAAGAAAGCAAAAATCCAAAAGAATTGGGGAAGGGTCTGCACTCATCACAAAAGGGAAAAGTAGTGGGTTTTGTGTGTTTTTAGGGGGACCACAATGCAGAAATCCATAAAGTATTGAAATAACGCCTCTGTACAATTTGCTTGTTTGTTAGATGCATAGCTGGCCCCTTCACTAGCTGAGCTTGCCAAGAGGAGGTAGAATGAGCAAACACTCTGTGTGGTAAACCAGTTGCTGTGGCCCTACAGTAAAACAAACAAGCAGGAGTCGCATTTGATATGTCTCTTGAAGGGCTGTCCCAATTCAGACTGCTGAAGAGAGAATGAAATCTTTTAAATTTCACTCTGTGAAAACACAAACATTCAAAACACCGGCTGCCTGAAATAGGCAGCTTCAGGTTTGAAGGGGCCTGGGACAAAGCATGCTCAGGTGAGCTCCCTCCTCTGTCATTGGGCTCTGCTGGCCTTCCCTAGTGGCAGCAATCAGAGCAGCACCAGGTGGCTGTTGCCCAGCCGCCATTTTGATTTCCCACAATGCCTTCAGCACACTGCACTGAGGCATGGTGGAAAATAAGTATGGTATCTAGACTAACTGCCGGGTCTTCGCTTAAAATGCTGGGCCAAAAAAATATTAAAGGAGGGTCAGGGCAAGCAACAGGCAGAGCTGGAAGCCCAGGAGCTGCCCAGGGGTGCTGGGTGCCCAGGAAATGGTACTGCCCAGCACACAAATATCAAGCAGAACTTGTTTTCTCGTTAAATCTTTTTTTCTAAAAGATACAGAGATGCATGAGAGAGAAAAAGAGAATCCAGCAAACAATAATGAGCATACAAGATGAGAGAAAGTGGAGTGTAGGTATCTACTTTGGAGACAGACCATTTGCTGGGATGGTGAGAAAAAAAAATTCCAGAGCAATAGCTCCTAAACTAACCATAGTTAAATGGTCCTCTTGACCCAATAAACTTTATTGGCAGAAAGTATTCACTCGGTGTTTGATCATCAGCACTTTCCTTTTTTTAAATCTTTGCCCATGAGCTATGCACCATGCAAATAAACAAACATATTACAGGGCAGAATTCGCCTAACAAGTCCCATGAGCAGACACTCTGCTCAAGGACTTCCATTTGCGCAACAGTGGTTTTCCCTCTCTCCTCCCCCCAAAATTGGCTCAGGTGGGTCAGCAGAACCCCCAGAACTGGTGCATAGAACTGTGTGCTGGGGGAGGAGAGGGAAATCATGCCATCTGACAAACCAAAATGGTTATGCAGATGGAATCATTAGATGAGTGTGACAGTGAATTCCTCCCGTCGTTTCTGCAGTTGGTGGGCCTTCCACCTTGTACCTGCCTCAATCTTTGTTTGCCTGCCCCATGATGGACAGCAAATGGGTTGAAAAGAACAAGTGCAGACCTTGCACTTAGCTGAGGGGCAACAATTCTCTCAGCTGCTAGCTTGCTTCTTCTTCTTTCCTTTAGCAAAAAAAGAAAATAGCCGTGTTTATGATTATGGTAGATTTCTCAGTGCCTTTTTTTCATAGAAACATCACCTAAGCACACTTCAGGAACATGAAGAGCATTGTCCTGTCCTACGGGTGGTCCACATTTTATGAAAGTCTTGAGAATCAATGATTGCAAAAGAAGAAAAAGATGACCCGCAGGATGCGTATTTCTTCCCCGAACAGACTGTGTGGCAAAGGGCCTGAGGAATTTCCCCCCCCCTGCATATATCACGTTGCATCCAAAGCAGTGTGACGTGTTACCTTAGCAACTATGGCTATCATAAACTGTAGCCTTCCCTTCCCTTTGCAGCTAATAAGGTACAAGATTTTCAAGCAAAGCAGTATTCTCTTCTGTAAAAAAAAAAAAAAGACTGTAATGTATTGATAATATTTGTACCTATTCTATATTTATGTCTTGACAGAATGACGACTGGTACTAACTTGTGATTCGTATGACGGGGGTATTTCAAGCTCATGTGGAGGTTACTAAAGCCGCATTCTCTCAACTGATACATTCCACATGACATTTGGTAGATCAGAACACTCTTCCAAAGCACCCATGCCATGTCATTGGTACAATCGCCACACAAAGCAACAATAGCAGTGGGTATTTTGTGGCATGGCTAAAACACTAATATATGTGAACGTGGATTCACACAGCCTGTTCACATGCCGGTTATCACATGATGGGCTTATAGTATGTCAAGCTTTGCTCCACCATGGGAGTGCTAAATCAGAGGCACTCTTACTTGCTTCCACAGCTGCCAGCTCCCCAATGCGTTCCAACAGGCAACTGGACAAAAATCCAGCTACAGTATCAGCATTTAAGGGAGAAAATTAACATATCCCTCCTGCATCGTGATGATGAGGGATGCTGCAGCTGTGGACGTCCTCTTCCCCTATCTCACTACTGAGCTGCCTAACAACCTCTGTCTGTCAACTAGCCTTAACAGTACTCATCTTCTCAAGAGCCCTTCTTAAAGGGGATAGATGACATGGTGCCCTTTGGGTGTTGCTGGACTTGAGGCACAGGGAGAAATTGGATTTGACTCACATTTAAAAGCCAATCTACAAAATTCACACTTTCCGAGAAAATATGTAACACTAAAAGGCTGGTGAAATTCAAGATTGGAAAAATGAGAAACAACACCGACAGAGCCATCCATTCCCAATTGGGCCACAACTCCTAGCCTCCCTGACCATTAGCTTTTCTGGCAAGGGCTCATGGGAGTTGTAGTCCAAAAACCTCTAGAGGGCACCATGTTGACTCCCCATGAGCTAGCCAAACTGAGGCTCCTACTTACCCATTAAAGTTACCCTCAGTGTGCTGTTCCATGAAGAGGGTCCCTTATAAATTGTTGTGTTTGGACACGATTTTCTTGTTTAAAGCTCCATGGACCGTCCAAGAGGAGCAATTCCATCAAACTGCCCATTATATGGGACTTTCACTCATCCCATTTCTTAAAAAAGCAGGGTTGTGGGCATCCACTCTCAATGAACTGAGAGCACAGAGGTTTCAGAGTCACTCTTTCCCTTTGTCAAATTTCCCCGTACGACCAATCATGAATTCCCCTTAGATGGTAACCAAAACAAAGCAAAAGTAGTCATGGAGGTTGCTTTATAAACAACCTGTCAGGGAGAATATGGCTTTAATAAAGTTCTGGTTGAAAGTACAGCTGTTTGCTGTTCCTCCAGTTTGCCATTGTGTTGGCTCTGTAAGTAGTGCTGAGGGGAAAGTCGGGCGACTTTCATGCATTCCAGAGTAGTCTATTTTTCTGTTCCGATAAAAAAAAAAACCAGGGTGGGGGTGGGGAATGATATATAAATATATGACTGTATTTTTAGCAAATTTATAATAGGGCAATCAAGTCAAAATTCTTCTTTTGTATTACAGAATAATATATTAGAGTCTCTATTGTCAACGATTTCCATAGTTGACCTTCTTATTTCATTTTGCGTGTGTGTCCGTTCTAAAGGAATGTTACAGTATTTTCCCACTGAACTGTGATGACTGCAAAAAAGGTCGCGGAGTCCAACGTTGTCGTGTTTTGATATTCTCCTTAATCTGTCAGATGTTTCAAAAGTGCAAATCGGAGTTAGCGTGAAGATTTCCTCCTTCTGTGGGAGTGTGTGTATGTTTGCGCGGGCCAGTCAGAATGGCTCAGACTCTGATCTAAGTGGAACGCAGACATGTAATCCGTTAACTTCATACTTTGACCTCCGTGAGGTCCCTTCCAGATGTACATCAGTTATAATAAGATTAAAACCAATCAGAGTGCATGGATTACGTAATGGGCTCAATCCTTTGGCCAGGATAAGTGGCCAGTTGAGAAGATCTTATCCACCGCATGTTTTGTGTGCAAAAAAAGTGGGTGATCCAAGAGTCCAGACCAGCCTTTCCCAGCCTTGTGCTATCCAGATGTTCCCAT
Source organism: Podarcis vaucheri (assembly GCF_965113315.1). Taxonomy (NCBI): domain Eukaryota; kingdom Metazoa; phylum Chordata; class Lepidosauria; order Squamata; family Lacertidae; genus Podarcis; species Podarcis vaucheri. The sequence goes on along the minus strand of NC_138764.1, from coordinate 87,046,404 downwards.
CAGCGCCAGCCAACGCAGGCGGGAGCTGAAATCTAGAGGGCACAAAGGTTGAGGAAGCCTGGTCCAGATAATTCAGAATTCCCCTCCCCTTGAGAGCAGGAACTGGTGCTGGTGTGGTTGGGAAAGAGCACTCTGCACACCTTCAGAAGCACAGCATTTACCAGGCAGTGTGAAACCATAATTAAAACACAGTCCCAGCAAAGACAAGATACACAGAAACAAAAAGGCTTCCCTCACAGCCAGGCATAAGCTTATCTGTGCCAGCTTCACAGCACCGCACATCCTCCCAGGAAGCATAAACCTGCCTGCTAGCCTCCAGTGCGATTCCTCCTGCAGAGACCAGTGGGAAAGACGCTTGCCAACTTTTGAGTGGAAGCTGCGCTCTGGTGCCTGTAACAGCTGCCTGGCACTCGGAAATTTAGCAAGTGGCGTCTTCTCGATTGCTTCATCTCCGTGCCAAATAAAAAAGAAAGAAAGCTGTTGAAGGCACAGGAGGCAACGGAGCCCGTGTGGTGTAATGGTTAGCGTGCCTGGGAGACTAGAGTTCGAATCCCCACTCAATAAATAAGTGGCAGGCACAGGAAACAGGGAAGTAGATTCCACTTAATGCAAAAGACAGAACTTTGGTTTAAGGGAAGGGGTTTTGCAGAGGGGAAAGAGCGGGCATGGATGCTTCAGTCACCTGCTCCCTGCACTTCTGCGCTGCAGGCTTCCGTATTTCCTCCTTTTCAAATGTAATCTTACATTAAGCAAAAGGGCTGTAGCGCTTTGCATGCAAAAGGTCCCAGTTTCAATCATCATGTAGGGCTGCAGAGGGATGGCACTCTGTCTAAAACCCTAGAGAGTCACTGCTGTTAGTGTAGAGTCCACAAACAATACTAAGCTAGATGGACATGATAAAAGGCAGCTTCCCACATCCCTTATCGCCACACTTACTAGGTAATGAGACCAAGGGCCCTGCCTTCATTTGCATCTGGTTACTCTATTCTTTGCATAGACTAGAGGGATTTGCCCAAGTATAAACTGAGCAAAGAATCCACAATTTGTTCCAATTAGGATCTGACATTGCTTAGATGTGCTGGGATATGTAATCAAGCAGCTGCTGTAGGCCAGGAATAGCTAGCATGGCATCCGCCAGATGTTGTGGACTACAACTCCCATCATCCCTCACCACTGGCCATACTGGCTGGCACTGATGTGAATTGGTGCCCCAAATGCCTGAAGGCTGCCACTTTGGTTACCTCTGTTATATATATATATATAGCATGTGGCCAGATTTGTTTGTTTGTTTTTTCTGTTCCTTTATAATAAAGAGCTGATTCCATTGCATCAACAGAATCACACGGTGTGGAAATTTATTATATAGGCCTCCAGCTCTGACAAGCAAAGGCTCCGACATGCTCTAACATGAAACCTTGTGTTATATGGAACTTTCATAAAAGTAATTGAATAATGGGAAGAGCTGGTGCCAGATATCTAGCAGTCTGAAGAAATAGCCAATGGTTAGATAGATGATAGATAGATAGATGATAGATAGATAGATAGATAGATAGATAGATAGATAGATAGATGATAGAGATAGATAGATAGATAGATAGATAGATAGATGATAGATAGATAGATAGATAGATAGATGATAGATAGATAGATAGATATAGATCGATAGATATAGATAGATTTGCAGTATATGCAACAAGATGTGAACCTGTGACTGCCTTGTGCTGCAAAATACCATTTTACCACATTAAGCCTTTAATAGCTCAAATGGACATGTTTGTCCCAAATGTCAGCTGGTCCTCCGATTATCCAGTTTAGGAACCTTTTACGCAGGTACAAGTAGTGAAATGCATTCATTAGGATGGGCAGGATGTATGTATACTACATCTCCCATCATCCCTGATTAATAGCCATGCTGGCTATGAGAAACTGGGAGAAACCAAAATCGGTATATTCTCCCAGCCCTAAAGGCCTGGATATTCTTCTGTAAATTTCACAACCCACAGAAGTTCCAGCTGGTGGAAGTGAGGCCATCTAGTGGGCTGGTAGGTGGGTTTTGCCCTGGTTGTAATGGGGTCCCCATCTTAAGTGATTTATTTCCTGTCCCAAAGAGAAGCCAATGGCATTCCGCTATGTGGGAGAAAGCAAAGAGCTATGCAACATGGACTCATTGGGTATGTAATTTCAATCCCAGGCATCTCCAGCTAAAAGGGGCCGTGTAGCAGGTGATGGGATAGACTTTTCTGCCAGAGGTCCTGGGGAGCCAGTGCCAGACAGAAAAAGCCACACTAGATGGACAAATAGCTTTATCTGGTATAAGCAGTAGTGCACAGAATGGTGCTATCCTGACTTCCTGACAGGTGAGTCACTGCTGCTTACCAGGAGGGAGAAGGGCAAGCTAGCAAGGTTGGTGCAGTGCAAATGCACCAGCAGAGTCAATCCACTGTTGCTGCCAATGTGTTTGCACTACACCACCACTTTGCCCCTCTCCTTGCCAGTAAGCAGCAGTAATTCAGCTATCAGGAGGTCTGCCCCACCATGCTGGCTGCTACTGGGTCTAAGGCACCTTCTGTGCTCCTCTAAAAAAGCACTGCGCACTCACTCACACAGGTTCTCTGCAGAAATTACAAAGCTGCAACTGGCGAATTTAAGAATCTGCCCATGATGCAACCAAGAAAAAATAGTTCAAGAGTTGTTGGCCAGCCCTCTTCTAAGGCAAAGAACTTAATAGAAGAGCACTGTTTTACCTTAGGCTAAAATGCTTGTGCCACATAGCCCTACAGCCAATGGAAAGCTACACCTTTGGTATGGCCTTTGGACGCTGTCCAACTTTGGAAACTTGGCTGCTGGAGAAACAGAAGAGATTATACTAGGGATGAACCTGAGTTTTAAAAAGTGCTCATTTACTACAAATGCAGGGAAGTTAAGAACATTCATTCTAGTCCACAACAGCTCCAGGAGCAGGCAACACGGTGGAGTGGAGTGACCTCCCTGCTGCTTACCAGGAGGGTGAGGGGTAAGGCAGTGGGGAGGGTGGTTCAGTGCTAATGCACTGGCAGGAACATCAAATTGGTTCTGTTGATATGTTTGCACTGCAACAACCTTGCCACTGCATCACCTTTTCTGCTCCCCAGTAAGCAGCAATGACTTGGCTGCTGGAAGGTCATTTATGCACCTCTGCTTCCCCACACAATCCAGTACTCCACAGCTAATAGGGGGCATTCCTTATTCCAGAACACAGTAGCCTTCCCCAAATTGTACAGAAAAGAAGCCAGATCTCCACAGTAAGCCAAAAGTCGGGTACAGCACAATCTTACACCTGCCTACTCTGAGGTATCTCTCTTTCGAGTTCAATGGGGATTACACTTAGTAAAGTGATATGGGAGTCTAGCTATGACCCCCATATACTCTGCTCTAAGCTCCCTGGAGAAAGAATAGGATACAAAGGCAATAAGTACACAATAAAGGCCTATTTCCATTTCATCGGCATCCAGTTTTGAAAAAGACCTGCCTTTGTCCAAGAGAGGAAATTTAGATCAAGTGAAAAACAGCTTTTCTTGAATCAGCTGTTGGGGGGGGAATGTTTTCAATTATTGATTGATCCATTGACACTCTCATCTCACTCTTATTTCTTGGATACCAGTGTAGCCCTTCTTCTACCCTCTCCTCTCAATTTTAAAATATAGTAACAAAATGGAGGGGGGCTATAAATAAATAAGTTATAAAGTGAATAGTCTGTTTGGTTAGAGCAGGTGTTGGGAACCTTTGACCTTCCAGGTGATGTTCGAGTCCAGCTCCTCTTAGCACCAGCCAGCATGGCCAATAGCAGCAATGATGGGTGTTGTAGTTCAGTAACATCTGAAGGATCCCCCTGCCATTCCTGCCGAGTCAGGGTCTTTCTCTAATTAAAAGGTGCATGTTCTTCTCAGCATTAAGCAGGAAATCCCCAAAACTGGGCTTCCAGAGGCAAGAATCTAAGCTACTGTTTTCTGACCTGATGTTCATTGTTGAATCAAATGCTCCTGATCAAACTTCCACATCACCCCTTATTTTATTTTCTCTACTATATTTCTAGGCCTCCCTTCAGCCACAGTTCCCAAGGTGGAACTCAGGGCTCACCCACAATTATTTTTTTGCCCTGCGCTTTTTGGGCAGAGATCTGTGCTTTAAAACTCCATGGCTGAACACCGTTGTTTTTTTCCTCCAGAGCTTTCCCCATGAAAACCCGCTCTTTAAAGCTCAGTCGACACAAACAGGAGTCTGTGAGTCAACCGTTGAATGTTCACGCACAATACGCACACATCTGTGAACAGGCCTTCAGACAGTCCTTCCCAACTGGGATTTAAGTTTCTGCCTTGTGGTCCTGAGTCATTGAACAGTATTTTAGTTCTGGTTATTTTCCTTGCATGCTTCCTCTTCTTCCCCTCATTTCCTGTCCCCACCTCCTTTGCTTCAGAAATACTTGTCTCAATGTGACATTCTTAGCCGCTGAGGCCAGATAGCCAGTGTTTTTGGCCACAGAGAGCTGCATTTAAATATATATATATATTTCTATTACGCCAGGAAACTTGTTAGGAGTCTTTGCCTGTTTATTTTTGTGTATCTACAGAGTTGCTTCTCACCTTCTCTTTGCTCTGCCTTCTGTGAACTTTTCAGCCATGGAAACACAACCGCAACATCAAAAGAACTATTCCCCCCCCCCAAAAAAAATGAGCAACTAACTTTTCCCCAGATTAAATAATTACTACAACAAAAGTCCTGCTTGATCGTTAATCCTGTAAATACATCCTTCAAAGTGACGCACTACTAGTATTTCCCTCTGTGGCGTAATGGGTCATTGTGTCTGGCTGTTAACCAGAAGGTTGGTGGTTCGAGCCCACCCAGGGATGGCTGTGGGTAGGATTCCTGCATTGCAGGGGCTGGACTAGATGTCCCTTGGGGTACCTTTCAGTGCTACAATTTTATGATTCTGGTACATCTCTGCGTAGGAGAAGGGTACAGGCAATAGCACGACATTCATTGTATGCAGAAGAGCCAAGGCTCTTGGCATTTCAGGGAGGGCTAGGAAAGACCCCAGAGAACTGCTGTCAGTTCACATTAACAATACAGAACAAGATAGACCACTGCTGGATTCAGTAAAAGGTAGGCCCCTTTGCTTCTAGGGTTGCACAGGCATACTGCAGTGAGTGCATTCGGTACAGCAGAATGAAAATAATTCAACGTAGCCTGCTTGGAAAGCACAGGCCTCTGCTATTTCAGGTACCTGAAGCAGCTTTTATTTAGGATGGGACTGCTAGCCAAGACCATGGTGGAATCTACACACATATAAAAATGTTCTAAAATGCTTTTTTTTAAAGCATTTTTTAAAAATACATTGAATTTTCCATAAGGCTCACCATCGCCATCTAGAGTCACATTGTATATTGCACTTAAAACGTTTTATTTGCAGCTGTATAGCTGAGTCCCATGTAAGCAGAGCTCCATGAAGAGAATGACTGGCAAGGCGACATGAGCCTAGAAAAGCCATAGAATAGCAAGACTTTTTGGTGAACCTGGCTGGCAGCGTGCTTCACTCTCACTTGCAATATCCACCCATGCAATGCAGTCTTACTTGAGCACCGGCTACTTCTGAGGCATCAAGGGATCTCAAAGGCAGAAATGTTGGAATCGCTTGCACAGCGGGTCCAGAGTGGCCTTGTTGCTGTTAAGGTCCTTGCTCACCACCCCATTCTTGCTTTCAGTGGTGTGTTTCATTAGGTCTCTCCCCCCTGCCTGCCATGTTAGGGCAGAGTCAACAGGCCCCAAATGGCATCACTAGAAGCAGCCAAATGGCTGGCATCGTTGTGCAATTTTCACACTCTTTTAGAGACTGCAGGTGTGGTTGTGACAAGCGTAGCTGAGCGGATGGTTTGTTTAAAGGGACAGGGGTTTTAAAAAGCAGCCTTCAGAACAGAATTATAATGGGAAACTGCATCATGAGATTATAGATTTTAAGGGGATTAAAAGGGGGAAAGGGGGGGATTTAAAAAAAGAAAAGAAATGCAGTTTGGGATCTTTACCTTGTAGAATGTACACTCTAGCTCATTGCAGAAAGCAACAAATCTAACCCAGGAGCTGGATTTGTGCATCAGCTGATATACAACAGCAACTGGTCTGCTAAATTGTATATGGATTCTTTGCATTCATGGCCCATACTCTCAAGACTCAATGCATCAAGACATTTCACCATTTGAGCATTAACAATTCCCATATGTTTGGGAGGAACAAGGATTCCATTAGCCATAAACTAGTGCACTTAAGAGTCTTACTTTTTTAAATATTTATTTTTGGTAGCTTTAATTTAATCCTTACTTGTTGAAGTTTATTGACCTCTCCAATTGTTTCTGTAAAAGAAAAAGAAAAAGACTTTTAAACGTGTCTTTATATGCATGTGGTGGTATGAAACTGTGATCATTGTGTGACATTCAAAAACTGTACTGTCTTGTAAAAATACGTCCAAATGTCTACAGATTTTAAAAGCAATGGACCCTTCCTCCAGATTGTAGAAATAAATAAAAAGGTATTGTTAAAACTGAGCAGTGAATATTTAGTATGTGCACTTATTTCCATTTAGATTTAACTATTTCTATAGTAACTTGCCGTGATGGCTCAGAGCTGGTAATAAGAGTCATCGAAAATGGCTTTTTGTACCCAATGCTTGAAGTGTATAAAATGAGACTAAAAGAACAGGCAAATAGCACCTGCTTATGAGAGAGAGGGGGGTACTTTAATTCATGTGAGTGATTGTCAGTTGAAATTCGTGAGCATTCAAGTGGGCTCAGGATGCAGGATGTGATTTTGTGCATGACGAACAATGCAGGGGAAATAAATGCTTTAGAGCCAAACTACATGTTATGATAAACAGGGTTTTGTAAATAAAAAATAAAAAGGTATTTAAGCTTAACACTTTTATTTTAATAAAAAGGAGCCAAGAATGGACTATGAGTGCATGGCAGTTTTCTTCCAAAACTCTCCCTAGTTCTTATTTGTCCGCAAAGATGTGAGCAAATTACAGCCACACGGAGGAATTTTCAGCAAGAAGCCGATTAATGCCCCAGTCCATACAGAATAGGACAACAGAATTGTAGAATTGGAAGGGGAACATGAGAGTCATCTAGTCCAACTCCCTGCAATGAAGGGATTGTTTTGCCCACCATGGCAAAATGCTGCTTTTTCTTTGAAATAAAACTGATTATGTTAATCAAACTTTTTAAACTACATATGACAAAATATGCAGGAGGCAGAGGCAAGATGAGGCTACAGCTTACCACACCTGGGGTGACAAAAAGGCAAGCCTACCTAGTTCATAAAGGTAAAGGTAAAGGTGCCCCTGACAGTTAAGTCCAGTTGCAGACGACTCTGGGGTTGCAGCGCTCATCTCGCTCTATAGGCCGAGGGAGCCAGTGTACAGCTTCTGGGTCATGTGGCCAGCATGACTAAGCAGCTTCTGGAGAACCAGAGCAGCGCATGGAAACGCTGTTTACCTTCCCGCCAGAGTGGTACCTATTTATCTACTTGAACTTGACGTGCTTTCGAACTGCTAGGTGGGCAGGAGCTGGGACTGAACAATAGGAGCTCACCCCATCATGGGGATTCAAACCACCGACCTTCTGATCAGCAAGCCCTAGGTTCAGTAGCTTAGACCACAGTGCCACCCACGTCCCTTACTTAGTTCATACTTTCCAAAATTATACACAAACTGAACTCGACCACCCTTCAAAATACAAACATCTCTGAATTTGGCAGTGTAGTTCCCCAAACAAGTAATCTGCACAAATATAGTAAAGTGAGTCTAAAGGAGAGCCAGCGCACCCCGTTTCGCCGCTTGAGGCAACACAGGAAATGCCGCCCTGGCCCCCCCACCTCCACCAGTCGTGGAGAAGCAATACCAGCATTGGTACCCATTTCTGGCAAGATCTCATGAGATTTCTCTCGTGCTCTGTGAGATCTCACAAGGTTTTGGCAAGATATAGGCACTGATGCAGTACTCCTTCTCTGCCACCAGCAGAAGTAGCGAGTGGGGCATCCACAATGGCACCGCCTCAAGGGTTTCTGCTGCCTGAGGCAGCTGCTTCAAATTGCCTCCTGGGTGGACTGAGCCAGGTCTATAAAGATGCATATAATCATCATAGAAATAGCATACAAAACTGCATTGTATATAAGGAAATTTCAATTGCAAAATACTGAGTATTAATAATGTTAATAATTTTATTATTTATACCCCGCCCATCTGGCTGGGTTTCCCAATTAGACAAAGTTATGTATAAAAAGGGGCATATTTGGGGGAAATCACACACACACACACACAATGTGAGAAAGCAAAAAATTCAGATTTGCCCAATCCCTAGAGTCAGCTCAGGTCCCCAGCTGTGGGCTGAATGTGAAGTCACCATTAAGCACTGAGTGTATTATTAAAATCCTTCCTCATTGGATCTTCAGGCCTCCTTGCTGAATATCTCATTCAGATTTTCCTGCAGGCTGTAGGAACATCTCAACAAGGGGCGGGGGGATCATTATAGACCTCACTAGGCAGACATTAAAGCATCCGATTGAAATTGCATGCTTCTCTAGCTTTCATGATTTGCTCCAGCTCAATTTTTAAATGAATCAGGACTCCTTTGCTCACTTTTTTATTATTTCTAGCTGGAATTATTCTAATGCTCCGGAGCTTTCAAAGAAATTTCAGAATGTGACGTGGTTACCAAAGAAATACTAACTTTACCCAATCAACTTGCATGCCACCATTATTTTAAGATGCGGTGATAGCCTCCTGGGCCAAACTGAAGCCCCTGCTAAGGTAGAACTGCAGTGATCAAAGTGATAACTAAGCAGTGATAACTGCTCTTACCTAGATTGATCTGCAGTCTCGAAACTGGGTGAGAGTGTGGCCTGGGGCTTCAGTCTGAATATTTTAAACTGCTGTTGGGTCCGGGTTGCAGCTCACTGTCCTGCGGGCACACAAAAAGAGTTTAACTTGAGTTTTCCTCCCTCTGATGACTTCTCTCTCTACAGATAGTTAGCTTCCTGGAGGGCAATGTTGCAGATCCCGTCTCCAGACGGCAGCTTCATTGCTGCCTACCAGGATGGTGTGGGGAAAGGGAAAGATGGTGGACAACTTGGGGCTGTGTGCACACACCACCAGTGAGAGGCCTGGACTGGCTATGCCAGACTGCCTGCGCAGTCCTGACCTTGCCATTGCCTCTCTGCCTACACCATCAAGGTAAGAGGGGCAGCTCCATTAGGCCAGCTGCTCCTGATTTGCTTCATTTTGGCCACTGGCTCTTGAGAAATGGATTGCCAGCTCACCAAGCAGGGGCAGTTCAACGTGTTTGCTGACTGGGGCAAAACGGGAACATGCTGCCCCATCCCACAGCTGCCCTGCCACCGCAGCAGGGTGACCACAGGGGAACTGCTTTTTGGGCTTCTGCCACCCAAGGCAGCTGCCTCACCCTGCCTCATGGGTGGGCCGGCGCTGTCACCAAGTCATTCACTTCTCAGCCTGGGACTCAGCTATACAGCTGCAAATAAAACGTTTTAAGTGTGTTGTAAAGTACAATATACAAATGTGACACTAGATGGCAACAGTCAGCTATGGGAAATTCCACATATTTTTCAAAACATTTTAAAAAGCATTTTTACAGCATTTTTGATGTGTGTGTATATTCCACCCTAGTGTTTTTCTCTCAATAGCTCTGCACTTTCAGCCAACAACAAAGAAGAAGAGCACTTACACAACGCTCCCCCAGATTGGTTTAGTTGTGAGGTCATCTGGGGTGTCCTCAGGTAAATTGCTCTCTAGAAAGCCAAGCCACATTCACAAGAAATTGGCCAATATAGAGTTAGGTCATGGGTACATCTAGGACAGGATTGCCTTCACAAACTGGAAGTAGGTCTCCAAAACTCTTTTCATCCAGGGAATTTTCCCATCACTTCCTGGACATACCACCAAGGACTGAACCTAGGTACATTTGCATGGAAAGCAGGAGGAGGAGGAGGAGTTTTGACTTGATATTCCTCCCACCTTTCACTCCCCCTAAGGAGTCTCAAAGTAGCTAACATTCTCCTTTCCCTTCCTCCCCCACAACAAACACTCTGTGAGGTGAGTGAGGCTGAGAGATTTCAGAGAAGTGTGACTAGCCCAAGGTTACCCAGCAGCTGCATGTGGAGGAGCAGGGAAGCGAACCCAGTTCACCAGATTACGAGTCCATCGCTCTTAACCACTACACCACACTGGCTCTACCACACTCTATCACAACTGCGCTAGTGCCTTCTTCCTCAAAAGGAGGACACTGTCTCCCTCCAAAGGCCAATCAATGACAATGTTTACAACAAACTTTTCAATAGGCAGCCTACTGTTCCCTAACTCAGCTTTCATGGCACTTTAGAATTCCTTCCCAGTATGCAACTAGAGTTTTCTAGAAGCTGGAATTGCAGGTAATAACCGTGTTTCTGCCCAGAACCAGATGACTCCAGCATGAAGTCTGAGGGCACTTTAAAGCAGTAAATTTGTTCCCAGTCATCCCAAGCCCCAGCAGCTCTCCAGCAACAAACCCTCTGCAAATTTGAGAAGGGACATATCTCAGTCCTCTGGCTTCCTCCTAGCAACTCTGAGCAAGGATGTAGAACAGTTTCCTCACCAGCTGTTTCCATTCCCTTTGGAATGAAGCATGGTAAGTCTTTCACGCATGCTCCATCATCTCAAGGGCTACTCAAGTGGCCCTCAACAGCAGTTAGTGTCAACAGGCCTAGGATCAGAAGAAAAGTATGGTCAGGCACCTGCCAAGACTCCTAGGGCTCAGAAAGGCCCATCATTGACCTGACCCTGCCAACCCATCAGAACCAAGGTCCAGCATTGCATTTTGGGTAACTGAACATGGCATGCAGCTGTTGCAGATCAGAGCCAGGCACCTCTGTGGTTAGAGAAATCTATCCATGAAGGACATTCGAACGCAAAGTTTTCCTGAACCCTCATCTCCCTATATTTGGAATTAGACAGATGTGCAAAATAAGAGACACCAGCAACCCCTCAACCCTTTGTAAAATACAGACATATTTACAGTGCAATCCTGTGCATGTCTACTCAGAAGTAGGTCCCACTTTGTTCAATGAGACTTAGTCCCACAGCTAAGTGTGTATAGGACTGCAGCCTTACATGTTTTTCTCTTGCTCCCTCTTTCTCTTTATAAATAAAACCATATGAAACTTAAGTCCAAGAGTTTATCAGAGCTTTAAATCAGTGCCACCCTCAGGAAAATGGCAGTAGTTGAACTCTTGTGCATAGGGCTGGCTCAACCCATTTTGCTGCCTGAGGCTCGGGACAATGTGACAACCTTCCTGCTTCTACAAACAGAAGCAACCAGACTGATGCTGCTTACCCATCATACACTGCTCCACCAGCAAGTCCTGGGAACTGCAGTTTACCCCCTCACAGAGCTGTAATTCCCAGTATCCTTAACTACAGGGACGCGGGTGGCGCTGTGGGTAAAACCTCGGCGCCTAGGACTTGCCGATCGCATGGTCGGCGGTTCGAATCCCTGCGGCGGGGTGAGCTCCCGTCGTTCAGTCCCAGCTCCTGCCCACCTAGCAGTTCGAAAGCACCCTTAAGTGCAAGTAGATAAATAGGGACCGCTTTATAGCGGGAAGGTAAACGGCGTTTCCGTGTGCTGCTCTGGTGCCGGTTCGCCAGAGCAGCTTCGTCACGCTGGCCACATGACCCGGAAGTGTCTGCGGACAGCGCTGGCTCCCGGCCTCTAGAGTGAGATGAGCGCACAACCCTAGAGTCTGGCAAGACTGGCCCGTACGGGCAGGGGTACCTTATCCTTAACTAGGGTTGCCATATGTCTGGAATTTCCTCAACATATCCAGAATACTGCTGTCTCTAGCAGTGTCTGGGTGGAAATCCGGACACCCATGTCAGCAGTGTCAGTTTTTGGAGATTTTCGTTAAAAATAGCTCAAAAACTTCAACTTGGGCGGGGGTTTGCTTTGTTCTCAAGGACACATTCCAGCCAGGCACACCAGGACCAGTGAGGGGTGTGACCTGGGGGCAGATAGAAAGACACATTTGGCCCACAGGACTGAGGTCCCCACTCTTGATTTTAAGAAATAAACCTGCCTATGTAAATGCAGTCTGTTATTCTCTTACTCTGTGGCTGTAAGTGAGTCATAGTAAAAGGCACCTTGGCTTGGAGAAATGTTATTGCTGCTCCGCCTCAGGCAGCAAAGTGTCTCGAGCCAGTCCTGTTGCTTCTTCCGAAGACTTACAGAAATATTTTTAGTTCCCAGGTAATGCCTTACCTTAACGTCAGAGCTAACAAGCTCTATCTCAGAGGACACTGTGTCAGGAGACAGCAGCTGTAAAAGTCCTATGACTCCACAAATCTCTCAACTGCAGAATTATTGGCTGGATGTTTCTCGTTTCCAGAAGAAGCTCCTTATTTAAATACAGATTGTTCCGTGCTAAATGTTTGGTCATAATTACAGGCCTGTGAAAATTTGTCAGCTGCCATTAACGTATAAGGCTGTGTATACACTATACCTTTAAAGCACATTCAAAGCTCATTTCCCCACTCAGAGATTTTTGGGCACTGTAGTTCACTCCTATTGCCTTGTTTTCCACATTTAAGCAACTGAGACTAGAGGCCAATGACCCCCTTCTTTCATTCCTTCCTCGCTCATTTCAGTAAGATAATTATGCCAATGCATACAAACAGTGACTAAATAGGATCTTGGAAATGGAAGCTATAATGCTTAGCGGGGGAACATCAAGCCTGACAATCAGTGCAGAAGTGAATGAAGCCTCCCCAAGTCCGTGTGGCTCTGTGCCACCTCCTAATCATGAGTTATTACAGGAGCAGAGAGAAAGATCAGCACATATGGTAATGAAAAAACTACCATGTCTTGGCAGCTTCAGGCGATGTCTGTAGAGAAAGCGCCAATTTAATAGGAGCATACTTTTGTTATGGTACCTCTGGCACTGGCCTTAGCCTGATATTACTGCATTTGTTATGCATTGCTTTGCGATAATGCTGGTAAGGTCGTGCATTTGAAATGTAATAGGGATTCAAAGCCTGGCACTAGGCTGACCAGACCAAAGATTGCTAGGCAAGGAGCCATTTTGACTGTGGGAGGGACTCTGGGCAGTACAGCGCACTTGTGCCAACTTGCACTGACTTTACTCTTTGACAAGGTTGGCTACAGGTTTCAGGGGTCCTTAGGTAGGTGTTAAGTTGTGGGTGAACATATCAGACAACACAACGATTCTTCAAACAGCTCTTGTTTATTCACAGGCCAGAACTGAACTGAAGGGTTCAGCCAGCTTGCTTATATAGAGCTCCACTACAACGCAACAGTAACCACTTTTTGTAACTAGCCAATCACTGAACATCACTTTCAATTCCTTTTTGCATACGTGGACCTGAGTGAAAATTATCTACAGTATCACCCTGCTGGCCCAGGGTGAGAACTTCAGTACATAACAGTAGGCCCTCTCCTCCATCAGTAGACTCTGGTGTGTTTACCTAGCAGTGACTACAAACAACAACAGGCAGCACCAGTGGCAGTCTGAGCAGCATTGTGTGGCTGGTTCTAGCCAAAATTTAGGTTTCCCACAATGCCTCTTGCTTGGAGCTCCTGGGTCATTTCAATAGCAGCTGCTAAGTTCAGTTGCCCAGCAAAGCCGAGAATGCTGGGGCTGTGGGGGAAGAGAATTAAAGGGGAGCTCGTGACAGGCATTAGCAGTGTGTTTTGCTGTGGGCAGTACCAGTTGCCCAAGAAAGACAGGTATGCAGAATCCCACCCTGCTAAGGTGGCCAGCTACGCATTACAAAAGTGCTTTTGGGGCGACAAGATGTGCAATTGCATGAGATGACAGCAACCAAAATGGGCACTGCTCTTGTGATAAAAATGGGAAGATGGTGGCATTCCAGATTTTGGCTTCAAGGTGTTGGAGGGTATAATAAGGGTAAGCTAGGAAGTACATCACCAAAGAAGAGCACAAAAAAGATCTTTGCGTATTTCCATATGCTTATTTATATGCACAGAGGAAAATTTCTGTAATTTAAATAGAAATATAGTCCATAATTAGACCTGTATGCCTACTTGAGTCCATGTGTTAGGGAACTGTTGATGGACAACTTCAACACTTCCAATGGTTCCTTATTCCTAAACCAGATTTGAACCAGACAGCCGCTCTAACAGAGGACTCCTTCAAGTTGTCCTCTGGCAGCTTTTCCAATAGAGGAGTATCCTCTGTGAAGGAGGACACTTCATTGCCCAATGGAACTGGTGGAGTCGAAGGCAGGGAGCTCAAATGTACCGTATTTTTTGCTCTATAAGACTCACTTTTTCCCTCCTAAAAAGTAAGGGGAAATGTGTGTGCGTCTTATGGAGCAAATGCAGGCTGCGCAGCTATCCCAGAAGCCAGAACAGCAAGATGGATGGCTGCTTTCACTGCGCAGCGATCCCTCTTGCTGTTCTGGCTTCTGAGATTCAGAATATTTTTTTTCTTGTTTTCCTCCTCCAAAAACTAGGTGCGTCTTGTGGTCTGGTGCGTCTTATAGAGCGAAAAATACAGTAAGTGGAGCCAACAAATTCTAGTTTTGTTCCCATCAACCTTCCTGCTGGGTTCTAGAATGGCAACACTGAAGTTGACAGTCTGGCAAACTCCTGGACTCGTTGTCACTCAGAAGGAGCGTGGGCAAGAGCAGGTTGAGGTTGATGGCACAGTGTCCCATTTGGCCAAATTCAGTTGCCTCCACTGGACAAATAGCCATCTGGGGCCCTGATCCTAGGAGCAAAGGCATAGCTATTGTGAAACCTCCTTCTTCAGTGTTGCTGAACTGCGATGAAATATAGGGATAATTTCTTCATCTGCTGATTCTATTACTTATGGGAAGAAAGGGAAATGACGACTCTCCAGCCCCCTCTCCAAGAGGTGGTTTGAGGTGCTCTTGGAATGTGTCCCAGGAATTGCAAACGAAGCCAGAGATGGCTGCAGGCCAGATTCCGACATAGGC
This sequence comes from Podarcis vaucheri, assembly GCF_965113315.1. Lineage (NCBI taxonomy): Eukaryota > Metazoa > Chordata > Lepidosauria > Squamata > Lacertidae > Podarcis > Podarcis vaucheri. The sequence goes on along the minus strand of NC_138764.1, from coordinate 87,031,352 downwards.
TGACAAAGCAAAGCAGACACTGGGGTAGATTTGTGGTGGATTTCCAGGCCAAACCTTCTAAAGATGACAGTTAAGAATAACTGTTAAGACAAAGACTAATCCAGATAAATGTACAAATTTGCATCCTTTTATTAAAAAAAAACCCCAATTTCCATTAGCTGTGTCCCCTTTATGAGCCTCTTTAAAGTCACCATCCGCAGTGCCAAAGGCTGCAATAAATTGGATGCATTAAGATATTAGCCACAAGGGCCTGGAAAGTAGAGTCTTAAAACATTTCTTCCCCTTTTAAACCCTGAAAAGTGGTTGGCTTAGTATGTGACCTGCTGGAACTATTTGGGGCATATCTTTCTCCCAGGGGAAAATGAAAAATTTAATTGCTGAGGCTGACATTCCTCCGAAATGTTCAGGTGCTTCCTTTATGTCTGTGCAACTGAAGCAGACTGGAAAGGCCAGCCCAACCATTAGGCTAAATGTGGCAACTGCCTCAGGCAGCAGGTGCTGGGGGGCAGCAGCCCCCACTGTTATTCCTCAGCTAATTATTAATTATTATTATTATTATTATTTCTTATTTATACCCAGCCTATTTGGCTGGGCTTCCCCAGCCACTCTGGGCGGCTTCCAAAAAAATATTAAAATGCCATAATACATCAAACATTAAAAGCTTCCCTAAAGAGGGCTGCCTTCAGATGTCTTCTAAAAGTCTGGTAGTTGTTGTTCTCTGCCATCTGATGGGAGGGTGTTCCACAGGGAGGGCGCCACTACCGAGAAGGCCCTCTGCCTGGTTCCCTGTAACATGGCTTCTCACAGTGAGGGAACCGCCAGAAGGCCCTTGGCACTGGACCTCAGTGTCCGGGTAGAATGATGGGGGTGGAGGCACTCCTTCAGATATACTGGACCGAGGCCGTTTAGGGCTTTAAAGGTCAGCACCAACACTTTGAATTGTGCTCAGAAACGTACTGGGAGCCAATGTAGGTCTTTCAAGACCAGTGTTATGTGGTCTCGGCGGCCGTTCCCAGTCACCAGTCTAGCTGCCGCGTTCTGGATAAGTTGTAGTTTCTGGGTCACCTTCAAAGGTAGCCCCACATAGAGCGCATTGCAGTAGTCCAAGCGGGAGATGACCGGAGCATGCATCACTCTGGCAAGGCAGTCCGCAGGCAGATAGGGTCTCAACTTCCTTCACCTGCATACTACACCTTTCCTTCACCTGCATACTACAAAGAGGGAGAGAAATTTGGGGAAGGAGATACCACTATAGAAACAGCATAGATTTCAAAAGAAGAGAGCTTGCCTCAGAGTTATAGATGCAGGAGGAGGCAACAGGGAACTCTTTCTGGGTTAAAACCCAGTAGCAAGCCAGGGAAGTAAACCCTTTCCAGAAACAGGTACTCAGAAAGACAGAACTTTACCTAGTAACACCCAGGGAGAGCTCAATGCTGAGAAGAGTCCTAGCAACCAACCCTCTCTATGCTGGGAGCCAGAAACCCACCAAGACCTCTCTGAAGGAACGATGCTCTGAGACTACTCATAAGCCCTCCTGACCAGGAACAATGCTGAGGGGACTGCAGCAATTTCCAGTCCATCCACTGAGATGTCCAATATAGCAAGGTAACACCACTTGGAGTTATTCACACTCAAGGTGAGTCAGCAATGTCCAGGAAGGGTGGAATTACTTGGTAAATTAAAACAGGATAAGAAAGGGTTCTGTATTAGGTGAACAGTCAACTCACATTTCCCCCTCAATCTCGGGAAGTTCTTGATAAATGCCTTAATGATGCCACCATGCTTGACAAAGGGTAGAATGTTCTTGGTTTCTACCTCAAGCACTAAGGTTGAGCCTTCTCATTTCCTGAATGCAACCCAGGGTGCAATACACAACTTCACACCATAAGCCAGAATGGCTGAAGTCCTCTAATTAAGTTCTCCTCCCACAGTTCCTTCCTTTCGCCATCTGTTCTCTATTATATGACACATTGCTTAGTCGATTAGCAACACGAATAGGATGGCTACGACAAGCCAGCAGAATGACTCAGAAGCCCATTCAGCTCTCCAAACCTACGGTGGTTAAGGTGTACACATTATTATTTTCTTCTACACTTTTCAATTCCACTTTCAAAGCCAACTGGGAAATCTACATTGAGAAAGTTCAGGCACACACTGTACTAAGACCTACCGGTAACTCAATTTGTGGGGAAAGGCATTAGATTCTTGGGTCAGCATCAGTAAGCAATAATGGAGAGATGTTTTTACCCGTCTCGGGAGAAGGGTTGTGTACTTGCCATATATCTAAAGCACATTTTACCTCAGCCCCTCACAAAGTCATGGAGACTGTAGTTTGCTAGGGGTGTTGGGAATCATAGCTCTGTGAGGACCAAACTACATTTTTCCAGATTTTGGGGGGTAGGTAGTGCTTTAAAAGTATATAGTGTGTACACAGTCGAAAATAAATTTAGCTGTAATCCAGTGATCCTAGACATACTACAGATTACATTGGGTTACATTCAATAAAGTCATAGTAATGAAATCGCTAGACATGACTAACTTAATCCATTTATTCCAAAGGTTCTACTCTTGAGTATGACCTTTCCCTAGTATTTGAAGTGCTCTTTATTAAAGATATATTTCACTCCTGTACTCAAATCTTATTTTCCACAGATAAGACTTTAAGGGGGGAGGGATAATTTTATTTTTAAATTTACTTGTATGTTTAATGGGTCAGAGCCTCCCAGGGCAAAAAGGAAGCAGTCAGATGAATAAAAATACAGTAAAACAACAGAACATCAAGCAGTCAAATGAATAAAAGCCCAGACTTTAAGGGGTGGGTGGGTGTCAAAAAACCCCATTAAATGCATTAAATGCATTAAATGGACAGATAGAAAGGCCTTCACCTGGCACCAGGCATTTCGGAGTTGAGGTACCGCAGCAAAGAAGACCCTATCCAAACCATGTCTCAGGGAAATATTGTTAAAATACGCTGAAAGTTGTTTTGCATGTGACTTCCTTTCTTCTGTCTTGAAGAAGTAAATGTTCTGAAAATACAGGATTGGGGAAGGGAAAGGGGAAATGCCAGGCATATGCTCCTTTGAACTACTTGAAACACATCAGATGGGAGTCGAGAAAACAGAATACTGTATACCTAACAATAAATTTGATAGCTGAAGAAGCCCTGACAGTACTTGAATGCAGAGATCAAAGTGATAGCTAAGTCTCTCTCTCTCTCTCTCTCTCTCTCTCTCTCTCTCTCACACACACACACACACACACCTCAGAACCAGAAAATGTATGCATATTTCAGAGGAGATGCTTGAATCCCTGAGCCACTTCCAGTCATTTCTCTCCATCTTTAAGGGTGAAAAGAGTCATTAACTCAGCGGTCCCCAACATGGTGCCCTTCGGTGCCCTCATTTGCCCTTCCTTGTAAAGGCTGGATAGATACCATTGGCCAATAACAAAATGCATAGTTCAAGCCTTTTGTTGCCTTTAATTTCAAAGAGCATTGGAAGTGACATTAAAATATAAATTTTTAGTTATGTTTTATGCATTGTGGATGTGTAACTCTTTTATTGTGAGCTTTTAAAATGATAGACTGCAAGGGAAATGTCAGCGTAAAATCCCCTGTAGCACTCTGCTCTCTTGCTTATTGCAATCCTGCATTTATTTTCTGATAACTACCACGATGAGCTTTGGTGTGATTTATGCCCTTATTAACTCTGCACAAGACTGTTGCTTTTATTTGGTCACCTCTTGGCCAGCCGCCTCGGCCAAACTATCCCCACCAAGACAAAGGTGCTATTTTCCACTCGTCATGCATTTTGCACTTCTGCACTGTGCCATACCTTCGATGTTGTTGTGTGTTGTTCTTATTTAAAAAGCAAAAAAGGGGGGGTTATCAAGAAGCTGATCTCCAACCCTATGAGACTAAAGTTAGTCTGCAGGTAAGCAATATCCACACTGCAGGTTAAACCGCAGAGCCTAGGGTTTGCCGATCAGAAGGTCGACGGTTCAAATCCCCGCGATGGGGTGAGCTCCTGTTGCTCGGTCCCTGCTCCTGCCAACCTAGCAGTTCGAAAGCACGTCAAAGTGCAAGTAGATAAATAGGTACCACTCCAGTGGGAAGGTAAACGGTATTTCCGTGTGCTGCTCTGGTTCACCAGAAGCGGCTTAGTCATGCTGGCCACATGACCCGGAAGCTGTACGCTGGCTCCCTCAGCCAATAAAGCGAGATGAGCGCCACAACCCCAGAGTTGGCCACGACTGGACCTAATGGTTTTCAGGGGGAGAGACTTTTACTGATTTCTTCTCACTCCCAAACTGCTAGTTGGCATAACTATCCACAGCTGCCTGAAGGGCACATGTGGACCTCCAGATGTGGCTTGTCTGCAACTCCCATCACCCCTGATCATTGGGAGTGATTAGAGTTGGAGTCCAGCAACATCTGGAGGGCCACCACTTCCTGACTCTTAATTGATAACCTAGGAAGCTGCCTTATACTGAGTCAGACCATTGATCCATCTAGCTCCATATTGTCTGCACTGGCTGTCAGCAACCCTCCAGGGTTTTTTGTTCCACCTAGAGATGCCAGGGACTGAACCTGAGACCTTCTGTAAGCAAAGCAGATGTTCTGCCCATGAGCTACAGTCCTCTTTCTCAAAGTCTTCATCTCTACCGTTTTTATCATGTTTGCAAGCTATCCCTGCAAGATAGGTGATTAAAGGTCCATTCTTAGGAGACAAAGACCAGCATGACTAGTTGCTGCTTCCTGGTGTCATTGCCTGTTCGCCTCCTTGCAACTGAGGAAGCAAGCCATGGTAGGAGCAGGGAGAAGGGTCAGCAGTTTTTGCCCACCTCTCTCTCCCGTTGTCTGGCTATGCAGAATGTGCCCAGAAGGCAATAGGCAGTGTGAATTGCAGTGAGGAAGAAAGACTATCCAAGAAGGGTAGCCCACTGGAGACATCTTGGCCAAAGCTGAAGCCACAACTGAAGGCAAAAGTGGCAGCAATGAAGCATTTTAAACTCGGGTGTCTCTGTGCCTGTGATTACCAGAAAAATTGACTTCTCAGTGGTGGTTCCCTGACTATAGCATGTTTTCCCCCTAGAAGACTCTGCTGGCATCTGCTTTTATCATCATTATCACCACTTAATTTGTCTGCCACCCTTCCATACCCTTAAACGAAAATTGTGCTCACCACGCCTTACAACAATACCAGACCCTCCAAGTGTCCCTATTTTCCAGGGATGTCCTTGATTTACAGAAGCCATCCTGGTTTCTGATTTGATCCCGGAATGTCCCACTTTTCCTTAGGATGTCCCTATTTTCATTTTGCGCTTCTGCGCATGCGCAAGCAGCGAAACCTGGAAGTAACCATTTCTGGTACTTCCGGGTCGCCGCGGGACGTAACCTGAAAGAACGTAACATGAAGCAAACGTAACATGAGGTATGGCTGTATAGGTAAGTTTTTAAGAATGTTTAATGTTTTATTTTGTTTTTATATATGTTGGAAGCTGCCCAGAGTGGCTGGGGCAACCCAGTAAGATGCGTGGGGTATAAATAGTAAAATTATCATTATGTGGAATAGGATGTCCCTATTTTCACTGTAGAAATGTTGGGAGGGTATGCAATACACCACAAAATCAACTCTTGTAAAAAAAACAGTTTCATAAGAACAGCAATAAAACAGGAATATAATACAAAATGTAAAAGCATACAAAAAGCATTTCAGTGCTATACGTGTAGCAACATTACACCTCCTGGCAGTAGGAAAAAGAACAAGGGAGTCTGAACAGCTTCACCTTTGTTCTTGTTCCAACTGCTACCACTATGTCCATTTGCAGGCCCAGGTGAAAGGCACCTCAGTCCACTATCCCCCCCAGAGAATTAAGGACAACGAAGACTGATTTGAATTGAAACAGGCCACAACTTTACTGAATACAGATGAAAGAGGTTTGGCTTAGGCAAAGGGCAATAGAATATTTCTGGCCTGCCTGCCAGAAGTGATGCCATAGGTCAATCCGTGCAGAGATTCCTAAGCCTTACATCAAATAGTGTCCCCCGCAGGGACTGCCATCTGGGGGGGTGCTATCAGCCCTGGCCCCTGAATGGGCAGAAGGACATGGCAACTCCCCCTGGATCCTTTAACGGGATACCCCAGCATTTGGAGGGGCAAGCAGAGACTACAACCTCACTTTTGTTCTTGTTCTCGCCGCAGCCACTATCTCCACTTACAAAATAGCCAAAACTCAAGTTAGTCTGATCTAGGTCTTCGTTTCCCCTAAAGGACCACTTCCCCTTTGACATCAACGTTCAGCTTTCATCCCATAACATTACTCACTTTGATGTTGTTTCAGTGCCAGACCCTTTTATGAGAAGGAAGAAAAGAAAATTGCTAATTCATATGCACACACAATGATGCTTTACATTCAATCTGTAAATGTAATCTGTGAAAACAATCATTCAATTAACCCATATCTCTCACCAGGGATGGATGCTAATTATCCAAAATTATAATTATTCAAAAAAAACATGGCCATACCTATAAGTTACCCAATATTAATTCATTTCCATATTTAGATCAATTCTAGAATAGCACATATTTTAATACTAAACAGCATCACCAACTGCAATAAAATATACACAAACGATAATATAAATGTGATAAAGTGAAATTTAGTCCAAGAATATAAAACACAACCATTAACCAGCCAGAGGAAGATCTTTTATTAATTTTTCCCAGACTTTTTAACTGGATTTGTTTTGTCTCTGGTGATCTGTTTATACTGCTTTGCATTTGTTTGATCTCTTCTTTTATGTCACTCTTTTAAAAATTGAGATACTTGGAAGGTTCTATATTATTTTTCCTGACATTTTGATTCCTTGTAAGCTGCATTAAGAACTAGTTGAAGGGTGGGATAGTGATCCCTAAAATAAGCAAAATAAATAAATAAATAAATAAACTTTGTGGCTGTTGCTAATATTTCCACATACTCCATTTTTTAGGTTAAAAAGAGGGTACTTATCAGGTCATCTAACACATCATGATCATCAACAGTTTATTTGTAGATCCTGACTTCTGCCCCAGATACAACAGCAGAGTCTCTTACTTGTGAGTAATGGGAATTGTAGTCTCAAAACATCTGGAGAGCCGAGTTTGCCTATTCCTGCTCTAGACTAACAGACCTACCACAGAAGCACAGCTGTAATGTGGACTATCAAAGGGTTTTGCAGGCATGAAAGCATAAACCAGTACTACCCTGAGTCAAAGCAATCCTCCTTCCCCTTCCACTCTATGAAGAACATACAGCTATCTCTGCAGCCCAGCCCCAAGATGCAGCTAGGGAATCAGCGCAGAAATTTGATATGCAACATCATTTTGCCACCCGTGTTTCTGCCACAGCTGCCATTCCCACATGGGAAACCAGGTGTTCATAGGAAGATGCCAGCAAGACCTCCCACCCCAAGTGCTGTGATTCATGGCATGCCATTTGGAACACACAGACTACCAAATTTCTCCAATAGTCTAATAGGTTTTTTAAATAAAAAAATCTGTTTCTTGTGATGCAATAAATATAGTGTTGGGAAATGCATATGATTGTGGCTTTAAAAGTTACACACATACAAACATGTGCAGCTTTTTATTTATGTGCAATTGTGGCTGGTGCCCATTGGGACTGGTTGAGTGGCTGAGCCTGAGCCAATCTCAAGAGAGAGAGAGAGAGAGAGAGAGAGAGAGAGAGAGAGAGAGAGAGGAAGAAGAAGAAGAATCATAAAGTTGGAAGAGACCACAAGGGCCATCAAGTCCAACCCCCTGCCAAGCAGGAAACACCATCAGAGCACTCCTGACATATGGTTGTCAAGCCTCTGCTTAAAGACCTCCAAAGTAGGAGACTCCACCACACTCCTTGGCAGCAAATTCCACTGTCCAACAGCTCTTACTGTCAGGAAGTTCTTCCTAATGTTTAGGTGGAATCTTCTTTCTTGTAGTTTGGATCCATTGCTCCGTGTCCGCTTCTCTGGAGCAGCAGAAAACAACCTTTCTCCCTCCTCTATGTGACATCCTTTTATATATTTGAACATGGCTATCATATCACCCCTTAACCTCCTCTTCTCCAGGCTAAACATGCCCAGCTCCCTTAGCCGTTCCTCATAAGGCATCGTTTCCAGGCCTTTGACCATTTTGGTTGCCCTCCTCTGGACACGTTCCAGTTTGTCAGTGTCCTTCTTGAACTGTGGTGCCCAGAACTGGACACAGTACTCCAGGTGAGGTCTGACCAGAGCAGAATACAGTGGCACTATTACTTCCCTTGATCTAGATGCTATACTCCTATTGATGCAGCCCAGAATTGCATTGGCTTTTTTAGCTGCCGCGTCACACTGTTGAAGAAGAAGAAGTGATGCCGGCTAACCCTAGCATTGTCCCCATCCTCTTCCCAGCAGGGTTTTGCGGAGGAGGAAGCTGATAGCCAGGACCACCACCTGGACTGTAAGAAGGCAAGCAGGTGAGGATTGGCTGACAACAGACTGAGGTTGGTGGGGCAGTGCCCCATTAACCCTAATGGGCAAGTCTCCACTGCGTATGTGCATGACAGCTCCCATAACGTTCTTTGAGAGCAGAACCCTGAGAATTCTTAATCTGCCACTAGCATGGAAGGTAGCGCACACACCAAGAAGTTCCTAGCACACATCTATCAAACAAAACAAGACATTGTCAGATCAACTCAGCATTTGAGAAAGCTCAATATCTGCCTTAGCAGCTAGATCTTTGAGACTTTACATCAACCAAGTTAAACATGAGTCACTTGCAGCTGATTGAAGATGATCATTCCAGAGTTTTGCTGTCTTAACTGTGCTGTTTTGACATACTAGTTCAGAACCTGTCACTTTAATTATAAGAATGGTTGCTGATACAGGAAACCAACAAAAAGAGTCTCACACCACTAAAAAATGGTGCTTTTAATTAGATAAACATGGCATCAAGTGATTGTATCAGAAGAGTGTTTGTGAGGAGTTCATGTGTACATATTCATGCAGTAGCTTACTTATGCAGAACAGAGATCACAGATCAAAACCCACAAAAACCCTTTCATATCATCTGTCTACATTTATTACATTTTTTTTAATCTCACCATTCCTCTCCTTATTCATTTTATCTTCACAATATCCCTGTGAAGCAGATTAGACTTAGAGTCAGGGAATGGTTCAAGGTTACTCTGAGCTTCAATGCTGGCTTGATCCTAGATCTGCCCAGTCCTAGTGCCCTTCCCCAACTTGATGTTCTCCACATGTTTTTGGACTACAACAGGTATGAGGAACCTTTGGCCCTCCAGATGTTGCTTAACTGCAACTCCCATCAACCCTGACCATTGGCCATGCTTGCAGGGGTTGTCCAGACCCCAAATCGACACAGACTGTGGAAACTTCACATTGGACTTCAAGCATCTGGCATTGTGTGCCTCCCCATTCTTCCTCCAGACTCTGGGTCCTTGGTTTCCAAATGAGATGCAAAAGCTGCTCTCATCAGAAAAGAGATTTGGGGAGCCATGTCATCAGCTGTTGTTGGTCTACTGTGCTTCAGGGTCAGTGTCCAGGGTCAACACAGCCATCTACCAGGAGGTTTTGAAGCATTTCATGCTTCCTTCCACAGACAAGCTTTATGGGGATGCTGACTTCATTTTCCAGCAGGACTTTGGCACCTGCCCACACTGCCAAAAGTACCAAAACCTGGTTCAGTGGCCATGGGATAACTGTGCTTGATTGGCCAGCAAACTCGCCTGACCTGAACCCTATAGAGAATCTATGGGGCATTGCCAAGAGAAAGATGAGAGATATGAGACTGAGCAATGCAGAAGCGCTGAAGGCTGCTATTGAAGCTTCCTGGTCTTCCATAACACCTCAGCAGTGCCACAGGCTGATAGCATCCATGCCACGCTGCATTGAGGCAGTAATTGATGCAAAAGGGGCCCAAACCAAGTACTGGGTACATATGCATGCTTCTACTTCTCAGAGGTCCAATATTGCTCTATTTGCAGTCCTTGTTTTGCTGATTTCACTTAATATTCTAATTTTCTGAGATTGCTAATGTGGGGTTTTCATCAGCTGTACGCCATGATCATCACAATTATAACAAATAAAGGCTTGACATATCTCGCTTTGCATGTCATGAGTCTATCTCATATATTAGTTTCACCTTTTAAGCTGAATTACTGAAATAAATGAACTTTCCCACAATATTCAAGTTTTCTGAGTTTCACCTGTACATTGGGGCATTTTTTTATTTTAGGGCCAGGAACAAGTGACCTCTGCCAAACACTGTACTTTAAAAATCTCCTCCATTCCTGTGCACTAAAAAGACAACAATGACAATATCCCAAACTTTGCTAAGTAGTTTGCAATACCAGGCACATTTTCTCCCAGTCCCATTCACCATGATGAGAAATTATAGCTCCCATGGGTCTCTGGACACATTATTATACTGTCTAATTCCTTTTGAAGAAAAACCTAATTAACTGTGCATATCTATGCCCACCCTGCCAACTCAGTCGTTTTATAATTTCTGAACAACAGAGTAGAAACAACCGATGTGTTATTACTTGGAAGTTCCCCACAATAGTTAGTATATGCAGGGATCAAAGCAAGGAGCATATCAGACTCTTCCTTATTACCATAGTCAATTACAGAGATGCTATCTACATGTCTTAAATGTTGTCTAAAATTAATTGTCTTATTAACCTTGACCATCTCAACATTGCTCCTTCGCGAAGGTCACTCATGCAAAAAATGAGCACAAAGCTCCTACATTAAAAAGGAAACTCATTTCAGTCAGTTGGTGATTTCACAGATGATGCCCAAATTGAGATTTGACTTTTCTGTGTTTCAAATAATGACATCACAAAAATCTGCATTTCCTATGTTTGTGTTGCACAGCAGGTGTGCTGCTTCAAGTTAGGGGGAGGAAAATTTACAGCAAGATTTGAAGGCTTGCCTTCTGATAAATTGAATATTAAATTGCCAAAAAGATAGAACTTTATTGTAAGGAAATTAATTGGCCAACTTTTTGTATATCTCACAATATAAAAAAGAGCGGGCTCAACTTCTAATAAATTTGCCACTGGAACCTGTTGGATTTTTATTTTATTTTTTTACGATTCTTTGGACTATCTCTTTTAGTGTAATAATTCAACTGACTACCGAGAATGGGGCACTGGGTCCTAGGGGCTGAGCCCTTTTAGACCCCCTATATTTTGGGGGCAGGGGCACACACACAATGTCCCAGAAGCATGGAGCTGAGCACAGTGCGCCCCCAGTGGCTGGCTCCTTCTCCTCCTCCTCCTGCCATGGAGGGGAAGGAGGGTCGAAGTGGTAGCAAATCTCAGTACCCATACGTGTGCTTTCAGGATTCCCCTATCCCTGCATAAAAAGCCCTATAGGTGCATTTTGGTACATGCATAAAGCTCCTTCCCACAGCCGCCCAATTTGCAGCCAGCGGAGCCATGGTTGATATGCATGACACTTTGGAGTCAGGCTAGTTGGTGCAACCCCACAACCTTTCATGTACTTTCAGTGCATGTGGGGGTTCGTGTCAAGCCCCAATGGCTTCTAAAGATTCCTAGGTTGCTAGGTTTATTGAAGGTGCGATGAGATTAAGGGCCACTATCTGAACGATATTTGATTGCCCTTTTTACCTATTGCTGTCTTTTTTATTTGTATATATTGCTTGTTTTATGTTGCTATGGCCGTTTAGCCAACGGCTATGTGAATAAAGTTTATCTTATCTATCTATCTTCCTTAACATGCTTTAAATAAGTTTTTTGTAGCCATCGTAGTGAAACCGTGGTCGGGTGTCACACACAAAGTTTTTCCAAGAAGCAACGTAAATATTTGAACCAAGAGTGCATGCAGACCTTTGCCATTTTAGCAGTACACATTGTGGGAATACAGTCGTACTTTGGTTCTGGACCACCTTGCGACTCGAATATTTTGGCTCCTAAACGTCACAAACCCAGAAGTGATTGTTCCAGTTTCCGAACGTTTTTGGAAGTCAAACGGACTTCTGGAACGGATTCCATTCGAGAACCAAAGTTCAGCTGTATGTACCATATTCTAGCCCAGATCAAGTTGTGGGGAAGTCTCTTTTCTGATATGAATGGAGATCAGATTTGCATGGTACTAACTGGCTGGCCTCTATGCAGTACCAGATTTTACATATAAGCTAAACAAGCTATAGCTTAGGGCCCCACTCTCTTGGGGGCTCCAAAAAAATTTAAAGGGGAAAAAACTGGATGTACATATCTAAAATATAAGATAAAAAACAAATAAAATAAAACCTGCATACAGCAGCAGTGTTTTGTGTTGTGTGGCTCCTATTTGTTATTTGCAAATGGCTTTAGATACCTATTAGGTCCATAAATGACCATATAGCATATATTCAACACACAAAAACAGCAGCAATTTGTTGTTGACAAAGGACAGCTGGACATATAAAGGGCCCCACTACCTTCAGTAGCTATGGGCCTCATCAAACCGGCCCTGCCTGTATGGTAATTGCAAAGTCACCTCCTCAATTCTCTGAGCAGGGCTGTGAGAGATGGTGGCAGATTGGCACTTGCATGAGTACTGAGGCTGCCCCCTACTTCACTGTGCAGTTTTTGAAGTACGAAAAAAGCATTAAATTAAACATCAAAGGCAGCAAAGAAAGGTTTGAGCATATGAATTCAAAGAACTTGGAAACCTGCCACTTGATGCAGAGAATTCTGGGCTGAAGTTTCCCAATAGGTGGCTATTAAGCTTTTTGCTTGAAGAACCTCCACCACCCTCAAGGTAATTGATTCCATTATCCTAGTCTCCACTTCCGTAAGTGATAAGAAGTCCAGGACTAATGCTAAACAGCACTTCCTTTGGGTGAGAGAACACTGAAGGCTTAGAGCATCTATAGACAGTAAATAAACCTAATATTACAGGAAGATAGTTTTGGAAGCAAATATGCACTCCTACAGAAAGTAGCACATGCCTATAACAAGTCGCACACCTGCCAGCTCTCCATCAAATTTCTGAAGAGCAATTTGAGCATCTCCATCACCCCAGGCTTTTCAACTAAGTCCTGCTAGAAACTCGCATATCTTCTCTCCCAGTTCAAATGGCAAATGTAAGTCCAAACCCTCTTTTTGAACTCTTAGACTAGTTAAAGGGTGTTACCTTCCAAAAGCAGGAGAGAGCGATCCTGAGCAACCCATTGAGAAAAAACAGCTAATTGTTTCTGTCCATTAACAAGTGGCACTGTTAACAAAGGATAGTCAGGCACCACCCACAAGACCACAGTACATTTGTTAGTCTTTAAAGTGCTACAGCATTCTGTTGCTATCTTTTCCAAGATCTTTAAGTGACATGTCACAAACTTTGGAATCATTTAGCTGCAACTAAGCCTCTTTTAAGTTCTCTTTTAAGTCCTCTCGAAGTCAATGGGACTTGAAGCCTGATCCTATGCATGTTTCTTCAGAATAAATTATTTCAGCAGGACACTCTGCCAGTTTTGACTGGGTTGTGCCCTTATTTGGTTGATGAAACTACCATATTTCTGGAGGAAATAACAGGAAGGCTATTTATAGAAATGATGTACAGAGTTGGAATAAATAAAGCCCCAGAAATGAACCCAGTTATACACACATTCAGCACTCTAGAAAGCGCCATGTGCTTAATTCCAGCACACGCACGCATTCCTGTAAATGGTTTAAATATACTCATTAAACCATTTGCAGTTAAACACGTGCCCATTAATATACAACCCGTGCTGTCGTAGTATAGCTTTCCAATTACAAATGTTTAAGAAACCGTTCCTAATGCAATTTAGGAATGTGGGTAGAAAAAGCCCATTTGTGCAATGAGAAAAAAAGAAACATAAAAACTTTGGGGACTTTGTAGTTATTTAATTTTTTTCAAATTATAATGGAAATCAATGTGGCCCAGCTGCAAGCTGATAGGTCAGGTCCACCCATGCAACAGACTGGATCTGTGTAACAGCAACCGTGATTGTCACCCCTTCCACGTAATGCAAGGAAATATTTGAAGTCCATTCTCTTTGTGTGGCATATTTCTGGCAATTTATTGTTTTGTTTAATTTTTAAATGTATACCCCCATCCTTTATGTTGAAACAATCCCATTGTAGTTATCAATCAGAAGTATAAAAACTGCATAAACAACACAGACCCTAAAAATAGAATAGCTAAAATGAAAACCAACATCATCATAAAAAGCATGAAGTGGACACTATAAAAATCCAGACAATCCACAGAATGGAACCAACAGCAGCCATCATTCATAAGAATATAGGAAAAGCCCTGGTGGATCAGGCCAAAGCAGCAGCGCGCTCTACTCCCACCAACTGGAATTCGGAGCATATCTAATGCTGGAGATCATATACAACCATCCATCATGACCAGCAGCTATTGTAAAAAAGTCAAGTTTTATTGGGTTGCCTGCAGTTGTATAAAGTTTAGGCCTGGCCTGCCTTCTTCAGAAGGCATTTCACAACACTGGTGCCACAACTGAAAAGGCCCTGCTCCTTGTTGTTGTTTAGTCGTTTAGTCGTGTCCGACTCTTCGTGACCCCATGGACCAGAGCACGCCAGGCACTCCTGTCCTCCACTGCCTCCCGCAGTTTGATCAAACTCATCCAACCATCTCATCCTCTGTCATCCCCTTCTCCTTGTGCTCTCCATCTTTCCCAACATCAGGGTCTTTTCCAGGGAGTCTTCTCTTCACTCAGGGCTGATTTCCTTCAGAATGGATCAATTTGATCTTCTTGCAGTCCATGGGACTCTCAGGAGTCTCCTCCAGCACCATAATTCAAAAGCATCAATTCTTCGGCGATCAGCCTTCTTTATGGTCCAGCTCTCACTTCCATACATCACTACTGGGAAAACCATGGCTTTTACTATACGGACCTTTGTTGACAAGGTGATGTCTCTGCTTTTTAAGATGTTGTCTAGGATTGCCATCGCCTTTCTCCCAAGGAACAGGCGTCTTTTAATTTCGTGACTGCTGTCACCATCTGCAGTGATCATGGAGCCCAAGAAAGTAAAATCTCTCACTGCCTCCATTTCTTCCCCTTCTATTTGCCAGGAGGTGATGGGACCAGTGGCCATGATCTTCGTTTTTTTGATGTTGAGCTTCAGACCATATTTTGCGCGCTCCTCTTTCACCCTCATTAAAAGGTTCTTTAATTCCTCCTCACTTTCTGCCATCAAGGTTGTGTCATCTGCATATCTGAGGTTGTTGATATTTCTTCCGGCAATCTTAATTCCGGCTTGGGATTCATCCAGCCCAGCCTTTCGCATGATGAATTCTGCATATAAGTTAAATAAGCAGGGAGACAATATACAGCCTTGCCGTACTCCTTTCCCAATTTTGAACCAATCAGTTGTTCCATATCCAGTTCTAACTGTAGCTTCTTGTCCCACATAGAGATTTCTCAGGAGACAGATGAGGTGATCAGGCACTCCCATTTCTTTAAGAACTTGCCATAGTTTGCTGTGGTCGACACAGTCATGCACTGCTCCTAGTGCATGTCCAATGTACCTCATTAAGTGGAGATGCCCAGATCAAGGCTTCAGATTATGACTGGAGAACATGGGGTAGTATATACCAACAAATCATCTTTTCCCCTCCACTGGCACTCTCTGCAGCAGAATTTCTCAATTCTCTTGCTTTTCTGCCTGCCCAGTTCTCAGTCCCATGCCAAAACACCCATCACCAGAATCCCTGCCACTGTGGTGCCATTTTGCTTGCACTGCAAGAGAAGAATTCGACTGCAAGTTCCCTCTTGACCCTTTGCTGCAGAACTCACTGGTTTCTATGAGCAATTAGCCAGTCTTCTTTTATCTTGCTTCTTTCATGCTTCTCCTTTCACTATGCCTTTATTATGTTCTTAAGTCAGATGCAAGCCTTTCAAGTAAAGATCACCTCCCGCCAAGCTACTCTGTTCCCCACTGCAGTTTATTTTTCTATTGACTTCAAGGGGGAAGGAAAGAGGGGAAAGTGCAGCAGGCTATCAAGCTTTTTCACTTCTGCATTGACTGTAGATAAAAACAAAATATCCCTTAAAGCCCATCAGCAAGGAGTGGCTGTTTCAAAGGAGCTCATTGATAGGCATTCAGCATTCCTACCTGTAGCCACAGGCACAGCTTTATTTTGGAATCCCCTCTAACCCCTTCTTTCTAATATTAGACAAATGTCACATTCGGTCTTTCAGCATCCTGTGCCAACAGATCTAAGTTATGCTATAGAAAGAAATATTTTTAATCTCATTAATGATGTTGTTGTTTAGTTGTTTAGTTGTTTCCGCCTCTTCGTGACCCCATGGACCAGAGCACACCAGGCACTCCTGTCTTCCACTGCCTCCCGCAGTTTGGTCAAACGCATGCTGGTAGCTTAGAGAACACTGTCCAACCATCTCGTCCTCCGTCGTCCCCTTCTCCTTGGGCCCTCCATCTTTCCCAACATGAGGGTCTTTTCCAGGGAGTCTTCACTTCTCATGAGGTGGCCAAAGTATTGGAGCCTCAGCTTCAGGATCTGTCTTTCCAGTGAGCACTCGGGGCTGATTTCCTTAAGAATAGATAGGTTTGATCTTCTTGCAGTCCATGGGACTCTCCAGAGTCTCCTCCAGCACCGTAATTCAAAAGCATTAATGTTAGCATTTTATTAAAAGGGGAGCTGGTCCTGGTGGGGTATCACAAAATGTGCAGCAAAGCAAAGCATGGAAATAATAGGCTGTCAGACTTTTAAAATACGTCCTTCCAGGTGAGTTCAAAAAATTCCCTCTTTCCCCAGTATGTACACTAGGTAACATAGTCTTGCTTTTAAAAACAAAATGAACTCCTCAACTGTAACTAGAATAAAACACTCAAAAACCAGGTCTCAACATACTTTAAGAGGCTAAGGCACAGACAAAGCCCCCCCTTAATATATAATGGGCATAAATATTTCAAGTAAGAGTGAATGTAAAACAAGCACCTGGTTTCTGCTTTACAACAATCGCAAGGTACCAGAACAATGGTTGGAAGCTGATCCCTGTGTGCTATTCAGGTTTCACACTAAGGTACTATGAGACCTGATTTCTGAATGCAGTCATATAAAAGAACATTTCCCTACTTGTAACTGCACCATTCCCTGACTCGTGGTTAGCTATACAATCCTGAGAAAGAATCACGTGTGGATGGAAGCAAGCACCTGAGTGCAGAAAATTAAGTACTGAATGAACTCAGTTTTAATGCTCAACATTTAATACTGTACATGTTCGTTATAATAATAATAATCATTTATTATTTGTACCCCGCCCATCTGGCTGGGTTTCCCCAGCCACACTGGGTGGCTTCCACAGAAACAAAAATTACACTAAAATATAAAAACAAAACACAAACTATACAGAACCAATAAAACAACAAAAAACAAAAACAGAATAATAATAATTGTTGTTACTTAGTTGGCATCCATCTGTCTTGTTGTTAGTTAATTGGCATCCATCTGTCTTGAGAGACAATAATGTAACATCGGGGGTAAAGTCAAACAGTTGGGAGCCGCCCAGAGTGGCTGGGTAAAAATAATAAAATTATTATTATTATTATTATTATTATTATTATTATTATTATTACACTCGCTGTGGCTGTAGAAGCCAATACAAGAGAGACATGTTTTACTGCAACTGGAGCAGATGAAGATGTCCAGTTTCGGTGTTACAGATGCACCATGGCATTCCTTCTCTCTGTGGATGTTTTAAGAAAGTGGCAGCCATTGCTCAAAATGCATTGGGTATTATTATCAGTGCTTTTTTCCGGGGTGACACAGGGGTACGCACACCCCTAAACATTTTGTGAATCTTTGTACTTTTGTCCATTTACTGTATTTATTTTTCCCCAATTTGAACTATAACATGGTGATTTTCTTGAGTCAAAATGAGAGTACCCCTAAACATTTTTTTTAGAAAAAAGCACTGAATTATTATTATTATTATTATTATTATTATTATTATTATTATTATTACCACCCACTTTTCACCAGCAAGTCCTGGGGCTACTACAACAATATAAAATTCAGAATTGAAAACAGTTAAAACAAAACACTCCCACAGGACACAGGATGGAACAGGAATAATAACTGGTTTTCAGGCTCCAGTATAAGAACTGCCCCTCCCCTTGTTCTTCTTCTGTGGGGCATTTAGACAAAACTCAGAGCCCCGTGTGGGTAGTTCTGAATTCCCAGCATGGCTCTAGGATTCCACTTCTGAGCAGCCGTTCAGAAGGAAATTTCAACAGCAGTTTGTTTGTTGCTGTGCTGTGGACCGGATCCTTGCTGTTCCAAGAAACATGTTAGATGTCCTACATGCCCACGCCACACATAGCTTTCTGGACTGTGTCCATCATCACTTCCTGTTCTACATCTTGCATCACAATGACATCCTGATCTGCTATACCAGATTTTGAAATCTGAGTCAATCCACTTTACCTCCTGCTTCAAATTATGTTCCGCATCTCACTTCCTAATAAGATACAAGTCCCCCAGCAGCGCATGAAACATTCATGCTGTTGGATTTATAATTATATTATTAGCCTCATTTGTGTCTTATTTTAAACAACTTCAGTGTTGAGCAAGTGAGTGTGTGGTTTTTGTTTTTTTGTTTCATCACCCAAACAGACCCTATTTTATTTGTAACGTATCTATTTTCAAGTTGTCATTCTCTGCTTCCAAGAAGGCTGTATGATCCACTATTAATATTGTGGCTTTGAATGTCAAAATGCAGTCTGACGGAGGGATCTGAATGACTCTTCAGCCTAGCTTCCCTGAGCCATCTGTCTAGCTGTTATGTGACAAAAAATGCAAGCCATGTGGCCGGCATGTGCTAAGAGGAAAATAAAATTGTCTTACAAACACTGAGTGACCCAGCCTCTGTGGGCTGGTCCCTCTCTCTGTCTCTGTCTGTCTCTCCTCTGTTATGGGTCCCCCAGAATGTCAATTGTCCATGAGGAAGCCTATAAGGTATAGGTGGAAGCACTAATCCAAGAGCTACAGTTAATATCGAGCCTACATCTCCCCACTCTTTCTAAAATAAATAAAGGGGCAGGTGGCAGACAGTACCAGAAAATATATTCATGAAGGTTGGAGTGCCAGTTCTTGAGAAGGAATACCTCCTTTGCCACACATTACTAAGGAGGGGCAGATCAGTCTAATTCCAGTCTGTGACTATCTTTGCTCATTCATAAGTCTGCTTCATACCATTTCAACAATCACATGTGATTTTTTAAAATAAAAAAGGATGAAAACCCATATTTAAATGTAAGTTTTATCACATAGATAAATACATAATCGATCTCATTTCTATATTTATTTTACCCTGAACTATGGGTGTCTACACATACGGTATGTTTTTTGAGCAAAAAACAGTGTTGACAGAATTCAAAGAAGCATGAAACCCCATGTATAAATATGTTCCATTCCATATATTGGTCTGTAAGGTACAAATTAGATCAATTAGATGGAACAAAATTATCCTCCTTTCATTTGCATTATATGCAATGTAACACATTGCTTGGCCCCAAACATTTACCCCTCTGAGGCTGAAGCCATGCCAACTGAGAGTGATTTCAAGCCAACATACTTTGAATTTCCTCTGATCAATGAGAGACGTGCTTCTGCTCCCTAAAGTAATATTTTTGTGTACAGTACAGTCATATGTTCCACGTTTCGTTCCCTGTCACATCTATGAGTCTCTGTGTAATCACAGATTTTCCAGTTTACCCAGCATTATAAACACTGGAAATATGCACACTCTTCAGTATTAGGGAAATGAATGTATTATATTGCTGTTGCTAAATCAGCAAGACATGGTTATTATCCTGCTAAGTGCAGAAGGGGCTTAAAACCCAAAGCAGACCTGGCCAAGTTGCTAGTAGAGATCAGAGGTAGAGCATCTGCCTTGCATACAAAGGCCCCAGGTTGAGTTGCTAGCATCTCCTGGTATGGCTAGGAAGCACTGCTAGCATCTCCTGGTATGGCTAGGAAGCACTGCAGTCTGGAAGAAGAAGAAGAGGAGGAGGAGGAGTTTGGATTTGATATCCCGCTTTATCACTACCCAAAGGAGTCTCAAAGCGGCTAATATTCTCCTTTCCCTTCCTCCCCCACAACAAACACTCTGTGAGGTGAGTGGGGCTGAGAGACTTCAAAGAAGTGTGACTGGCCCAAGGTCACCCAGCAGCTGCATGTGGAGGAGCAGGGAATCGAACCTGGTTCACCAGATTACGAG
This sequence comes from Podarcis vaucheri, assembly GCF_965113315.1. NCBI lineage: Eukaryota > Metazoa > Chordata > Lepidosauria > Squamata > Lacertidae > Podarcis > Podarcis vaucheri. The sequence continues at coordinate 87,011,073 of NC_138764.1, read as the reverse complement.
TCCACCGCTCTTAACCACTACACCACACTGGCTCTTGGAAGCTTGGAGAGGCAGTGCTAGTCACTGTAGAGTGAGGAACAGGAACCATTTGGTGGGTTGAAGGAGCTGGATATGCTTAGCCTGGAAAAGAGGAGTCTGAGAGGTGATATGGTAGCAATCTTCAAATATCGCAAGGGCTGCCAACTAAAGAAGAGTGGCTAAAGAAATTGACGAACTATGCTGAGTTGGCGAGATTAACTGGGAAAATTTGGAACCAGCAAGGCCAGACTTTCCTAAAGGAATGGAAGAAGTTGTTGATACATTTGAAAAGCAACTGTAATCAATTGACATTGCTTGTAGGGTTAAAATAAGTTTTGTAAGGAGTAATATATAAATTATTGTGAAAAGAATTAAGATTTGAATTTATAGCAATAACTATAGTAACAAAATGCATAATTAGGAAAGATTTTAGAAAACCATCAGTTGAGGTTGAAGGAAGTCTTAGGCTGTGATAGCCAAAGATTTTGAAATGATGTTTAAAAGAATGATATGCTGGAAAATATGTGTAAGGAGGGTAGGACTTGAACCAATGACTACAAGTTACAAGAAAGGCATTTCCGACTAAATATCCAGAAGAACTTTCTGACAGTAAGAGCTGTTCAACAGTGGAATGGTCTTCCTCAGGAGGTGGTGGACTCTCCTTCCTTGGAGGTTTTTCAGCAGAGTTTGGATGGCCATCTGTCATGGGTGCTTTAGCTGAGATTCCTGCATTGCAGAGGGTTGGACAAGATGACCCCTGGGGTCCCTTCCAACTCTACAAATTTGATGGTTACTCATCTCCCTCTCCCCCTCAGGCAACCTTCACAGATGGACAGGACCTCTGGGGGAACGAGAAAGAATGGTTCATAGAATCATAGAATCATAGAGTTGGAAGAGACCACAAGGGCCATCGAGTCCAACCCCCTGCCAAGCAGGAAACACCATCAGAGCACTCCTGACATATGGTTGTCAAGCCTCTGATTAAAGACCTGCAAAGAAGGAGACTCCACCACACTCCTTGGCAGCAAATTCCACTGTCGAACAGCTCTTACTGTCAGGAAGTTCTTCCTAATGTTTAGGTGGAATCTTCTTTCTTGTAGTTTGGATCCATTGCTCCGTGTCCGCTTCCCTGGAGCAGCAGAAAACAACCTTTCTCCCTCCTCTATATGACATCCTTTTATATATTTGTGGTTTGTGGAGATCAGCTCAGGAAAGCCCCTACCATAGCACAGAATGCTGGGGACACAAGAGGTTAATTCTGGATGCATGAGAGAGACTGGGTGGAAGACATATGGGTTGGAAAAGAAAAAGGAGGAGGAATGGTTAAATGGCACAGTAAAGAAAGTGGAATGGGCCTGCCCACTTCTGGTTCTAGCCCCATCTGCTTTGGGTTTCAGGCTCTGGCTTGCAGCCCCTGAGAGACGACTCCCAAAGGAAAGTGGTCCTTGTCATTAAAAAACATTATGCTTCCCAGCCGTACACAAAGTTTTCATAAGCAGAGATTGCCACGGGTAGCTTTCCACAGCATGAAGTCAAGTGTGATCTCCTGCTAATTTCTCCAGATCCATCTACTCCAAGAGTGACAACCACAACAACTGGCTGAAGAATCTCTACATCTCGTTGGCAATGGTGCTGCTGCTCAGGAGCTTTCCGCAAATCCCAGTTTTGCGAGAGATCAAGTTGTTGTTAATTAATGTGGCACTATCAATGAGAGCTAGAGCTTATGGGAGCTGCAATCCTAAACATCCGGAGGGCACCAGGTTGAGGAAGACTGAACTAGAGTATCCTATTATCTAGGGTAATTTCACACAGCTGCTCGTGGGGAAGTACCATATTTTTCGCCCTATAAGACGCACTTTTCCCCCTCCAAAAATGAAGGGGAAATGTGTGTGTGTCCTATGGGGCGAATGCAGGCTTTCGCTGAAGCCTGGAGAGCGAGGGGGGTCGGTGAGCGCCGACCCCTCTCGCTCTCCAGGCTTCAGGAAGCTATCCGCTAGCCGTGGGAGACCCAGCTCTCCCAGGGCTAGCGGAGAGCTTGCCTGCACCCAGAAGCTTGGGGCGCACTGAGCTCCGCACGCCCCAAGCTTCGGGATTAGTGCAGCGCACCTGGGGGGGAAATAAAAAAAATCCTTTATTTCCCCCCCCAAAAAAACTAGGTGCGTCCTATGGGCCGGTGCGTACTATGGGGCGAAAAATACGGTAGTTATCAAAGCCCCCTGCGGAATCAACCTAATTTTACATTGTCAGTAGCAATGACGTCTTTGCAAAACTGGCCACAGATAGGTTTCCCAGCTGTCTTCATTAAAGGTCTGTCTTCACTCACACTCCTATTTCACACTTCACTTTATTTATTATATCAGTGTGATGGGTATGCAGTTGCGTCAGAAGACAAGGGTGAAAAAAATAACTGCTTCTTTGCAATTGTAAACCAACCAGGATTCAAAATGAGAAATGAAAGCTTCAATAGGTGTGCGTTGTCTCAGGCAATCCATGAATGACCATGCATATTTTTCTTTTATCTTTTACAGTAATTTTAAAGGTGTCTCAATTATGTTAGTAACTCTTGCCTTTCCTTTTTTACTACTCTGAATTCCACACGGTTCTGAGTTATAGCTCCGATATCGCTGGAGGGAAAGGAAATGGCATGCAGCTAATAATAACTTTGGATCATGGGAAAACATTTTTATGATCAAGGGCTACTCTGCATAACCATCTACCATCTGGGATGAAGGAATAACATTTCCAATACTCTGTGACCCAGACTTGGAGTCTTTTCAAAGATCATATATAGTCCATGGCCGTGTTCCATTTTGGTGACTTCATTGGTCTTTGCTGATAAGACATTCACTGAGGCTGCAGTCCTATATGTATTTGCCTGGGAGTAAACCACACTGAACTGAATTTATAGTGCATTGCTGGGTCTTGTTTTCATGGTCACCTATCCTATACTCCCTGTGTTGCTTGGTTTACAGGAAAGGACAGTCCTTCAATCGTTAGGGGCTCTTTGCTTACTAGTTTGCTTGTTTTTCACTACAAGAGAAATAACTGGTACTCAGCTCTCAGATTAATAGGTTGAAATGGGGTGCATGACCAGAGGGGTGCAAATGTCCTGCATATGGGTTTCTGAATTCTCAGGTGTAAGAGGTCCTTGCATATGAGTGATTGTGAGTGGTATATATATTATGAGAGAGCAAACAATGTTAGTGTGAATGGTAGGTGTCGGGAACTGGCTGGATGAAGAGGAATAGTGGGAGGCATCAGCCTGGCAACCCTCCAGGCCAGAAGAGGAAGGCTCAGAGCCAGGGGAGTGGTGGTGGGACACTGAGGAGAGGTGAGAGGGAGAAGATTGGGAGGAGGGATGCTGGATGTTGAAGGGACAACAGGGTTTAGTGAGCAGGAAGATTCTGTGACAGGGAGCAGCTCAGACTCCAGGGCTGAAACAGAGGAATGAGAGGTCAAGAAACAGCTGCTCCATGGGGGCAAAACCTACTGGGAAGTGTGGCTGAGTTGTATGTTGTTTCCTTGAATAAAGAGTTAAGTTCAGTGGCAACAGAGTTCTGCTTCTTTTGTGCTGACCAGCATCTGATCCAGCCCTGACAGTAGGTGTAAATCATATATGGGGGCGTATGGGGGTGTGAAAGGTAGTGTGTCAATGGCATGCATATGACAATGGGTAATGAGTACAGTGGAGGTATATTTCAAAGGATAAAACAAAGATAAACTTGTGGATTTTCACAGGTCTACACTTGTGACACATATTTCTTTTCCCTAACAATATTCCTGCATAGAATGAAGTAAACCCCATCTTGCCTTTCCATATTGTTTTAAACATTAATCTCAAATGGTTTTGTAACAGTTTTTCCCTATCCACTGCTCCCTTGGTTAAGAGAATTTCACAGACGGAATTCACAAGCTACTGGGCTAAATTTAAGACAGCATCTAAGTAAAGTGCCCTTCCCCTACCTGGTGCCTCCAGATGTTTTAGACTAAAACTCCCATCATTCCTAGCCTGCACGGCTGCATTGGCTGAAGATGATGGGAGTTGTCATCCAAGTCACTGGGAGGGCACCACGTTGGAGAAGGCTGCACTAGAGCTGTTGCATTTGGTCTTACAAGAGAGGTTTTTTCTCAATATAATACGAGAATAAAACTTGAGAACACAACGCACTTTGCCTTTTCAACTTTCCAATCAGATAGCATTATTCACCTCAGATGCTAATATCTGGATTGCAGGCTCAAAGAGTAATTTTTTTAAACTGGCTCGTTTGAAATAAGAATGGATATCAACATGGATAATTCTTGAGTCCATTAGTTCTGGCATTCCTCCACACCCTCCTTCCAGTAATTCAATAATGCACAATTATTGGTATGAAAAGCCACCAGGAGGAATGGGTGGGACTCAAGTAAACAAGCACTAAGCACATAATGTAACAGCAAATTCCATGACTCTTGAAGACAGAAACATTGACCTCCTTCCCAACAAGACCTCAGTATGGTAACAAAATCATTCCACCACGTTGAGTAACAGTATGCTTACGGGAATTGAAAGAGTGTTAATACATTAAATGTAGAACGGGAGATTCTGTCCAGAGTGCATCAGTGATGTTCACAACACTGTGGCTCAAGAATGGTGACCTGACACATTGCAGTGGCTGGTTTAAGAAAATAATGTTATGTACAATGCTTGGTGCTGAAGCCCAAAGTTTCAAGGTTTTTACTTTTCTCAAGGTGAGGTCTTCTGGGGAAGGAGTTACATCTCAGACTGATGATCCAGAAACAGGGGAGAAATTCTGTTCTGCATGTCCCAACCCAACTCCCTAGTTTGAACAACACCAAGTTTTCCTGCATGTTTCTCCAGTGTCAATGGCACGGTACAATAATGGAAACCATGGTTTCCTGCTATGTGAATGAGGTACATAAAGGTTGGGACTCGTCCACTTCCCTTCCCATAGTCTCCTCTTTCATGCACACAAAAAGGCGACTGGAAGCATTTCAGTTCTAAACAAGCAACAGCTTTCCATGATGTCTGAACTCAAATTCTATTGCTTGTTTAAACTATAATTAGGGAGGACAAGGCAGTATCAAACTGTGGCTTGTTCTGAAACTGTATGTTAAACAAACCCAGTCCCCCATGTTTGGGCATCACAAGGAACTGTGGTTCGTTTAAAAGTGAAAGATTCAGAGCTCTCCTTTGTGGGCACAAAAGTGGAGGGGAGAGGCATGAAAGCTCATGATTCAACACAGTCCATTCACATAAAGAAAAATCATGAGCTCATTTGCCCATGTGATTTACTTCACGTGGAGGAGGAAGCAGAAATGAATGTGCTGACCCTGTGCCTTCCTGCTCATGTAGTCGTCTAGTGCACTTTAGAACCCTGATTTTAGAACTCATGGAAGACAGAAGAGATGGAGACAGTGGGAGTGGTGTGATCATTTGCCCTTATATCTGAAACAGGCCAATGTCTTTCTCACTCTTCCTGTGAAGGTAAATGACTGAGGTATATACTAAGACAGGCATAACAACTATGTTTTGAAATATATGAGGAGGTGCATAAGAAACCCACTGCAGGGTTCCATTAGAAGGAGATACTTGAAATCTTATTTAAAACCAAAACAACAACTGGAAATGCCACTAGGCTGTGCCACTGTGAATTTCTGGGTTCTACTCCTTGTGCCTCAGACACTCAGATGGTACAAATCTAGTGGGGAAATAAACAAATGGAAAAGAGGGAGACAGAAGTCTAGCAAGGCATGAATATGGGTAAATGTGGCTGTTTCAAGTCCTTGGATTTGGTTATGATTGGAGGGATTAAAGGATTAAAGGTAACAGGCAGGTAGCCATGTTGGTCTGCCGTAATCAAAATAAAATTAAAAAATCCTTGCAGTAGCACCTTAGAGATCAACTAAGTTTGTTACTGGTATGAGCTTTCGTATCTGAAGAAGCGTGCATGCACACGAAAGTTCATACCAATAACAAACTTAGTTGGTCTCTAAGGTGCTACTGGAAGGAACTTTTTTATTTTGTTTCGCCTTGTGGTAAGGTGACTTAAGATTTGAAGTGGAAGAGTGGCATAGATTTTTGTTGCCCCCTATTTTTTAAAAAAATGCATGTGTAAGAAGCAATAACAGAGAAAAGAGGAATGGTGATGAGGATGATTATAAAATACTACTTAGAAAACTAGAATTGCTCATTTCATCAATCAAACAATGGTGCAATCGCACATTACAATAATTGTATTTCTTTTTTCTTACTTTGTTCCCTGCTCTGGGACTGAAAATATTCAATGACAAGTGGGCTATAAATACTGTAAATAAATACCGTATTTTTTGCTCTATAAGACTCACTTTTTCCCTCCTAAAAAGTAAGGGGAAATGTGTGTGCATCTTATGGAGCGAATGCAGGCTGCGCAGCTATCCCAGAAGCCAGAACAGCAAGAGGGATTGCTGCTTTCACTGTGCACCGATCCTTCTTGCTGTTCTGGCTTCTGAGATCCAGATTATTATTTTTCTTGTTTTCCTCCTCCAAAAACTAGGTGCGTCTTGTGGTCTGGTGCATCTTATAGAGCGAAAAATACAGTAAATGAAGAGATGTGCAGTCTGTGTACCAGTGTACACAATAGTTGTGCTGTGCAAATCAACAAGTGTACACTTTTTCACACAAATACTTGCATGCGTGTTGAGACTGCTTTTACATGTGTTAATTATGATGTGTGGAAAAGTCTAATATCAGTGCTTCTGTGTGTAAGGTGTCCTGTTTTGTTCAAAGGGGAAACAGGGTCTTCTATATTCTTTCTCCAGGGTAGGAGTTGAAGTTAGCATCATTTGGAGTTTTCCAAGAATGATGCCAAATGGCCCAGAGTTTTGTTTTGTTTTTCCCCCAGAGTAGTCCTGCAACAATAGACTGTGAGCTACCATGTTGGCATACCTCATAAAACATTTGAAACTGCTCCCACGAAGATCACTCCAAGGTTGCACCAAGGTCTCATCAAGCTCATTATCTGTGTGCCTTTCCTCCATGTTCTAGTTCCTGGATTGATATCGTCACTTGTCATCTTTGGAGGAGATGGAAAACGTTAGGAGGACGCAACTGCTTTATTGCATCTTTTACAGCAAGTGTGACATTTGCTGAGAAAAATAATCTTTGCTTGGTAAAAAAACAAACAAAAAGCAAAGCCCTCCATCTCTTAGGCTCCTGATGTTCTTTCTTCACATTAAGCCGTAATCTTCTGTTTTCAACATCACCGTTATCTCCACGGCAACAAATTGTATTGCTCCTAGCAGCTGTACAAGGGCCTTTGCAACAATGTGGAGAACTTTGCACGACTATTACCATTTTCAACATGCTTTCGCATATAAGCTGAGGGATAGGGTGACCAAGGAATCATACCAACAGCTGTCGCCAGGCTCATCACAAGAATATTTTAACAACAAGCCTGGGAAAAGGTTCATCAAATTAAAGTTGATGGGGGGGAGGGGTTGCTAAAAGACATTTGAATGATTATTATCCTGATCACTGACACCCTGAGGTCCTGCACCGTGATTCATAGCACTGGGTGGCAAGCCACATAGCCCTAGTGGTGATGTTTGGACCTGTTGTTTCAATAGCTGCCTCCAAGCCCTAAACATCACCCCTGTGTAATGCAAATAGTTAATTTGGGGTTGGGGACAGACCTACCACCAAGCCCTTACTCCAGATGCTAGAGACTGATGCAGTGCCTGCTGCAACAGCCCATTGCATCAACTTAACTGTACATTAGAACCATAAATACATAAGACAGGGCCTGCTAGGTCAGGCTAAAGACATGTCTAGTTCAGCATTTTGTTTTCACAGCAGCCAACGAAATGCCTATGGGAAGCCAGGAAGTAGGCTCTGAATGCAACAGTGCTCTCCCCACTGGTGATTCCAAGCAACTGATGTTCAGAGGCACATTGCCTCCAACGGGGGAGGCAGACCATTGTGGCTAGTAGAAAAGTGGAGCACACACAGAAGGCTTTGTCTTACAATGCACACTTTAGATCAGTGTTGGCCAAACTTGGCCCTCCAGCTGTTGTTGGACTACAACTCCCATCATCCCTAGCTAACAGGACCAGTGGTCAGGGATGATGGGAATTGTAGTCCCAAAACAGCTGGAGGGCCAAGTTTGGCCAACACTGCTGTAGATGAAACACTCTGTGTTGTTGCAACCAAGCAGTATTAGTTCTGGGTGTGAATATGAAACATTTTCCTATGAAAAAGTCTAATGAGACTCTTGGTTTGGTGGTAATATTAAACTGCTGAAGTAACTGTATGTGCCATTACACAATCTTCACATCTGCTATGAAGTGATTTAGGATTATTTTTAACTAACCAGACAGAAGAAATCTACGAGGACTACAGCCAGAATTTGGGTGGTGAAGTTGCTGAGGTTCTGTGGCGAAGTCTTAATTACATCTTGGGCTGCTCGTTAAGAAATGGTTCCATCAAAGCAGGAATGAATTTTGCCAGGTTAAACCCCAGCTCAAAATTGTCTGTCTGTTTTTATTCTGTTGCAAACTGATTTAAATGCTACTCAGCTTAAAAAACAGCTCTTGTTTATTCACAGAACAGAACTGAACAGAACTGAAGGGTTCAGCCAGCCTGCTTATATAGAGCTCCACTACAACGTAACAGTAACCACTTTCTGTAACTATCCAATCACTGAACATCACTTTCGATCCCTTATTTACATATGTGGACCTGAGTGAAAACTATCTACAGTATCCCCCTGCTGGCCCAGGGTGAGAACTTCAGTACATAACAAGAAGTGTGTCGATAGTTGCCATCATCTGGCCTGGCCTCTGGCAGTTTAAGATTTGGGTGCTTTTTGCAGGACCTCTTCTGCAGCCCAAAGTGCATTCTTCAGTTTGTTCTAAGGCTAGGTAGGAAACCTCTGAAATAAACAAGTATGTAAAGGGAGGAGTAGGCTTGTGTTGTGCTTTGCGACTGGAATAAAGCAGACAGAATACAGAGAGAAAAAGAAACTGATCATAGAATCATAGAATCATAGAATCATAGAGTTGGAAGAGACCACAAGGGCCATCGAGTCCAACCCCCTGCCAAGCAGGAAACAATCCTTCACCAGTAATAATCCTTCACCAGTAACAAAGGGACCAAGAACAGTGTATACACGGAGGAGAAATAAAACAGAGATTTGTCTTTATGTACAGGGTTCAGGCCTATGCAAGGGAAGAATGCCTTCAGAACTACTTTTATTTCCAATTCCTCCAGCTATCAAATACCAACCATCTTCCTCACTGACAGCTAACTCCCAGCTGACCAGAACCTCCTGCCAATCTGCTGTCCACCATATCAATAACAGAATTAACCCTTTAAACCTCAAAGTGATTTATCTCTGCCTTTGCTCCTCCAACTGTTGGTGCCTGCATGCTACATACCTGGTGCTCTGTGTTCAACCTGAATAGGAAACAGGTCCGATGCAAGTATTCTGCCATCCTAAATAAGGCTACAATATTATGCACAGTAGACGCACCACCTCACCCCACCACACCACCCCTTTGAACACAGTGAAACTTATTTCAAAGTAAACCTGTTATGTACTGAAGTACTCACCCTGGGCGAGCAGGGGATACTGTAGATAGTTATGCAAATGAAGGATCGAAAGTGACATTCAGTGATTGGATAGTTTTAGAAAGTTGCTACAGTAACATTGTACTGGAGCTCTATATAAGCAGGCTGACTGAGCCCTTCAGCTCAGTTCTGTTCTGGTCTCTGAATAAACAAGAGCTGTTTGAAGAATCGCTGTGTCGTCTGATATGTTCACCCTCAACTTAACAAAACCTACTTTGGAACAGACTGCACAACTCTGTATGCCTGCTGTGGCAGATTATTGTGCAGGTACAATTGCCCATCTTTGTAGCCATCAGCCGCTGCCAAGTAGAACGAGCTCCACTAGCAACAATGCTCTTGGATGAAGGTACAGTGGTACCTCGGGTTAAGAACTTGATTTGTTCCGGAGGTCTGTTCTTAACCTGAAACTGTTCTTAACCCGAAGCACCACTTTAGCTAATGGGGCCTCCCACTGCTGCCTCACCGCCGGAGCACGATTTCTGTTCTCATCCTGAAGCAAAGTTCCTAACCCAAGGTATTATTCTGGGTTAGCGGAGTCTGTAACCTGAAGCGTCTGTAACCTGAAGCGCATGTAACCCAAGGTACCACTGTAAATCTCTCCAACCAAAGGCCACCATATAGATACAATCCCTTAATGGAAAGGAGGTTCTTCACACAAATACGTGACTGTGGCTCTGGGTTTCATCCATTCACAATGGCAGCTGCTCTTTCACTGATAGCCAATGGCAAAGAGGTCATGGCGTTGCCATGGGAACATTTGGCATCTCTGGAAAACGCACTGTTGGGTGCAAGGCTGTCTGTCTTGTTTATGGTGTAAAGACATTTTAAGCAGGATTTAAACCCTGTTTTGCCAATAGCATTAGGTTTACATGTTTTTTACTAAAAAAAAACCAACCCAAAACACTATTGTATATAGGGCATATTGCAGGAATAGATGGGGATAAAAGTGTCTTGTGTTGTATGTCTGCTTTAACTTGTAGGCAAAATGTGTCCCATTTCAAACATCTGTGTCCCCCACATTTTAAAATCAATTTACTTTCCCACTTATACTCCTTTTTTAAAAACAAACAAACAGAATTTACTTTTATAATGGTCTTACTGCTTATATTAAAGCAAAGCGTGGATGCTGCCCTCTTGTGGACAAGATAAATTCAGTGGATTTCACTGCAATACCAATTCTGTAGATTACAAGGCCTCCTTTTTTGAACTCGCAGTATTTGTGGAGAAATTCAATGAGAAGTAGTTGCACACATGAATTGTCTAGGGTGATCCCAGCCACAGACTCTTGGCTGGAAAGGAATGGATCTGTCAATTTTGGTTCTCTCAGTTTCATTTTTTTTTTTAAACCTTCGCCACCATCTCCACAGCAATTTGTAGATTTTTTAAAAATTCTCATAAAAAACTGCCTGCATTTTAGAGTGAATTTTTCCTCGCTTACACATCTTTGTATGCCATGTTCCATAACAAAATGCATTTTGTATGTGATTTTGTCCAATATGTGCACTTTATATACAATTTTCTCTGGCGTACAAAAACATACACATACATTCCGTGTCTGGAGCACTTCACTGTAAAATTTGGAGAAGTGCCAGTTTCAAAAGATGGTTGCATTTCTAATCACATATTGTTTTGAAAAGTATGAATTTCGTAGATTTGCATTTAAGTGTGAATGGAATCAAACACTTCCATCCCTCCTCCTGCCTTCATAAAACTGGTGCCTCCAGTTGCTTCTTCCCATCAACAACTCTCCCTGTTCTTGCAGAGAGCTGCCAGCATTTTGAATTAAGCCAAACGCCATGGAGGAGGCTAATGACTGCGCATCTAGGAGCTACTGAAATGAGGACACACTTTCAAACACCAACTCCCCATTCCAACATAGTACAGGACTGTACCGCATGTCTACTTTAACATTTGAAAAGACTTAGACTGGAGACGTGATTTCCCCCCCCCACACACACACACACAAAAACACACACAAAAATATAACATTCGCATTTTGCATGAAAACACCCCAAAATTTCCTTTAAAATGTTCTCTGGTTGAATATGAGACCATAAAGCATTGTGACTGTTCCAATGGCAGGTGATTCCTTTTATTGGACTCCAGATCCCATCATCCCCAGCCAGCATGGACAGTGGTCAGGGATGATGGAAGTTGTGGTCCTCCAGGTGTTTCCCCATCTCTTGGTCTAGATGGCCATGTTGAAATCCCCACCCAGTTCCTCCGCACCACCACCACTTATTCAGAGGAAAACATGAGAATAGCCAAGTCCAATGCTATAAATGCAACCATTCCCCTTACCAGGAAGAAAAAAAAAACCAGCAATAGGTAGAACTTTCCATAAATATTTATTTTAATGGGCTCTTTCAAAACACAAAGCCTGCAAATGAAGAAAAAAAAAACTTCCAGTGTTTCCAGGTCCAAATTATTTCAGAATAAGGTTTGACATGGCACAGGTGCACAGAAGATTTTTTTTTCTATTGAACAGTGCAATACTATGTCTACCCAGTCAGTATAACCAGACGCCTTCATCTGCCCCGCTGCAACAAAACATGTCTCTCCCCTATTAGCCTCTACAGCCACAGCAGGTGCAGCAACCTTCCAACAGTTTGACTTCACCCCCAAAGGCACTCTCTTCCACTGTCTCCCAAGACAGACAGATGCCAACCTAGAGGTGAGTCCTATTGAGTTCAAAAAGTCTTTCCTAAAGGTGTGTGTGTTAGTTTAAAGCTTGGGAGCAAGTCCGACTGAACTGAGTAAACATGCACAACAGTGTGTGCCCTTTGTAAGTGTGAGTACAACTAGAGATGGCAGAGGAGATCCATGAGTACAATCACTTCCTGTTTGTTTTAAGAAGTTAATAGCAACTTCTAAGGAAGTTGTGGCATCTGGAACTGTGGCAGTCAGAAGGAGAATGATCTCCCCACCACCAATTTCCTAAATTACAATTTGGGGTGGCGGTGGCAATATTTATTCAGGAAAATGGGGAGGAGCACCAGCACCATGGTACTAATCCAATTCTAGGGCTCCAAATTTTGTTTTTTGTAATCCCAGATCTCAATAGACATGTCTAGATTGACACTGTGCAAGGCACTTCACAAGTCGGCCAGAGACAGCCAAGTTCTTAACCTTCCACCAGTGAATGAAAGGTCAAGTGTATCTAAGCTTCACAAGCTATCTGTCAGCTTCACAAGGATGTTTTGAGTGCTTTGTAAGGCTCAATCAATCAATGGGACCTAGCCCAAGCCTATATTCCATTTCCTTGTTCCTCAAATAATCTGGGAGGATGCTCCACAGTTGCAAAAAGAGTACATAGGGACATCAGGCCAAAGTTCATGTTAGGCAGGAGATCTGTGGCAGAATTCCTTCCCCCCAATCAATAAATCAATGTATGTTGTTTGTCTTTTCAGTTTAAAGCAAGTGCCCAAAGCCAAATTTTACTGGAGTTGCAGTAATTAAGAGTGTGGATGTTCAAAACTCCCCCATCCTTGTAAACAGCTTAGAAACTATTGTAGTTAAGTGGTATATACTGTAAATTGTTTAAATAAAAACAAGTGAAAAATAAATCTACCAACAACCCTTTATGGGGGGAGGAATACATATCATGGAACACCTGAAGAATGTATAATTTGGCCCAAAGGCTAAAGCTTCTTTGAGAACTCATTTTATCTACCAATTTAAGGATAATGTACAGCTACATCCCCTGTAATTAATTAATTAATTGCAGACAAGGGGATGCAGAAATTATCCTGCTACTTACTGCTAGTTCAAGGAAAAGGAAGAAGCTACCCATAAAACTGAAGCCCTGCTCTCATGGAAATCTTACTCAACCACCTGCTCTAACCTTGCAAGATTTCACCAGATATTCTAAGCATTTGTTGGCAGCGGCCATGGGCACTAGAAACTTGCATTTAACATATAAAACTGTGGGTGAAGGGTACAACATCTGCTTTGCATGCTGAAGGCCCCAGGTTAATAATAATAATAATAATAATAATAATAATAATAATAATAATAATTTTATTGTTTAAACCCTGCCCATCTGGTTGGGTTTCCTCAGCCACTCTGGGCTGCTTCCAGCAAAAGATAAGAAAAAATAAAATGTAAGACATTAAAAACATCCCTGAACACGACTGCCTTCAGATGTTTTCTAAAAGTTGTGTAATTCTTTATCTCTTTGACATCTGAAGGGCGGACGCCACTGCCGAGAAGGCCCTCTGCCTGGTTCCCTGTAACCTTACTTCTCACAAGGAGGGAGCCGCCAGAAGGCCCTCGGCGCTGGACCTCAGCGTCCAGGCAGAATGATGGTGGTGGAGACACTCCTTCAGGTATACTGGTCCGAGGCTGTTGAGGGCTTTAAGGTCAGCACCAACACTTTGAATTGTGCTTGGAAACGTACTGGGAGCCAGTGAAGATCCTTTAGGATTGGTGTTATATAATTATTATTATTATTAGTTATTGAATTTATATACCGCCCTATAGTCCCAGAGCAGTTCACAGAAGAAAAGGAAAATATAAAACCACAAAATACATAATCAAAGTAAAAACAAAAACCCAATAACCGCACTGCCCCCCCCCCCACATTTTAAAAGGGCACAGGATGTCAATCAAATCAACCAAAGGCCTGGTTAAATGGTCTCAGCGACTACTCCCAACCACCAATCTAGCTGCCACATTTTGGATTAGTTCAATTCCCAGCATCTCCAGGTTGGGCTGCAAGTCAGTGCAGACAATTCTGAGCTAGATAGGCAAATGGGCAGCTTCCTATGTTCCTGAGAGTCCCCAATACACATAGGAAGCAGAGTTCTCTGCTCAGTATCACACATTCAACCCTTTCCTTCTACACATGCAGAATCTACCCAGCCCTGACCAAGGTGCTCCACTTTCAGGCCTGAGTTTCAGGGGCTTGTAAAAACCTGAGTCAAAGGAGTGGTAGACATTACAAGCCCCTAAGTTCTCCTCTGGCTTGGATGTAATCCACACAGCAGACTTCCCAGCTTATAGCCTGGCCAATACTTTCCCAAAGGCCAATGGTTTTTTTCTACTCCCTGTGATCATAATGGGCTTGGGTTGAGCATAGTTTTAACTATGGAAAGGCAACATACCAATAAAACGATGCTGGAGAACAGGGGAAGAAGAAAGATGGGGAGGATCAGATTTCCTCTTACAGTGCCTCATTTGTTCTGGAGCATTACTGCAGCAAACCCAGACAGTGTAGAAGGGGATGGAGGTTTAGGGGCCTGACCAAGTGACATGACATTATCGCCAAATCAAAAAAACTGATGACTCAGCACATTTCAGAATCAACCCGAGTTTGGGATGAGCTCACTCATCTCCCAGGCATCTGGTTGGCCACTGTGAGAACAGAAGGCTGGACAAGATGGGTCTATGGTCCAATCCAAGGGTTCTCCCTAGGTTTTGATCTCTCTACTACTCACTTGTCAGCATGGTCTTGTTGGCCTGCCAGCCTCAAACCTTACTCTCCCAGGTCTCTCCTGCACAGATTACCTGCTTCTTTAACATGCCAATAACTTCAGCTTGAGTCTCAAGGAGAATGTCCTGTGTCACCAAGTGACAGTTCCTTAAAGCAGCCAGTACCCTTGATCTTAGAGTATATCTGTTGGCATCGCAACTGTGGCTGTTTCACAGCTGAATTCAGGAGAACCAAGGAGGAGATGCAGACTCAAGGCAGAGGGACAACGACTTGAAAGTCAGATGAACAAGAAGCTGTGGACAGAAGGGCAGGAGCAAGTGTGCAGCTGGCGAACTCGCTTCCAGGTCCCTCTGCATCTTGGGTTTCCTACGGCCTGCCAGTGCAGTAGCTGGTTCCTGGAACAGAAAAAGCAGGACCAAGTGTTGATACAATGCATTCAACTTCCTCCAAAAGCAGCATCAAAAACACACAAACACAAGTCATGCAGCTTCAGGTGACCACATAAAAAAAGAGTTGAATTAATCTTGGCTTTTGCTTGTACTTCAAAAGCATTTCTCAATCCACACTCACAGACTAAAGGCCCTTGAGAATGGCAGGGACACCCGGTAACTCTGAATCACCGAAAACACAGCAAACACCTTCCGGATGCTGGAGGTTCAAACAGAGATAACTGTGCAGTGCTGAAGTGCAATGAAGTGCATTGTACACTTGAGCTTCAATCTCTCAACCTGCAGGTCCAAAGTGGTTTTTATCACTTAGATGTTGCTTGAAAGGGACACCGTGCAATTTCCTAAATTTGTCACAAGTAGCAGGCATCGCTCAGTGTTGGAGTATAGGCTTGTGGGCATTATATATCCCATGTTCTCTATCCAAAGCATTTTCAGATAAAAAGCATCTCAGGTAGCAAGACCAGAAATGCCCTCAGAGCAAACATTACTGGGAGAGATGAACCAATGGGGGCTCCAGAGGCACGGATGCAAACAACTGCATGTTTATTTTGCATGGGAGAGTAAGTTTCGTATCAGCACCTTTAGATCCTAATGTATCCTCAATTCCTTAATATCCAGTACCAGAGCCATGCAATAAGGTAGTGGAGCTCTGCTTTTTTCACAAAGCACAGGCACCCAGAAAGGCGCCAAAGTACAGACAACTGTAATTTTCTTTCATTTTCTGAATGTGTTTCCCCACCCCCTCATTAACTGAAGAGTGGTTGGTGAGGGAAGAACCGAAGGAGAAATTTCCAGTACAGCACTAAATGCACTAACTTAGGTCCATTACTTTTATTATTATTTTTAATGGGTTTGCTTTACTGAGTATTTTCTTTATGCTGCCTTTTTAAATCATTCTGTATTTTAACAATTATGCATGGTCAGTTTTTATATTCTGTATTAAGTAGTATATAAATTAATAAATAATAACCAAAATAAATAAATACTCATCTCTTAAGAATATTGGGAAGGGGCTGTGCGGTTACGTCTCAAACCCCTGCACCCACGCTTCCAAAATCTCCCCCTTTCCTCCATTTTTGAGGCAGATTTCTTTTTTTGAAACTAGACCTCCACCCACTAGTAAATGGTCAAAGAAAAGAAATGGGTGGAATCAGGGCAGAATTAAGTGTCGGGAAGTCCTACACACGAGTAAGAATCCGGCAGAGACACATGCCCGACTGGCATGTACTCTCCTTCCTGGTCGGTCGTTCAGGAGATTCAAAAGCTTCATCCAGCCCGAACATCACAGCAACTGATACCACGAGGCATCAGCACACTTCAGCATCAGCAGAGTATAGGCAGTTAGTGTACAGACTCAGTAGCACACCTTTTGGCTATACTACGTTTATTTACATATACACACTCGGAGCATCACAACTCAGCTCCTTCCTTTTCAGCATCAGACAGCAAAGAGAAAGAACAAAAGGACAAAAATCCTACATCACAGAAACACAGTAATAGAAACATCCTGTCTCCGTCACTTCCCACCACGTGGAATGAAAACATACACCGTCATGGGATAAAAACAATCCCATGACTGCAACACAGTGGAAAGAATCCTAACATTAAGTAGGGTGTGCACAAGTAGAACAAGGTCTGCTCATGCACAACTCAGCTTAATCCTGCCCACAGCTTTACAACAGACATTGTGAAGGCCAATTTGAAGTGGCTACCACTGAGCAATCATGTTTAATCACTTGCATATTTGACTTTGCTGATGGACAGATTATACTACTTGCCCCTCCATGTAAACAAGGTTATACTTGGAAAAGCAGTCCTTACATGCTTCCCCATCTGCATGTACATAAATGTCCATAACAAAACCACATTCCACAGTGAACACATCTTACTGCAAACTATAAGGAACAGCTAATCTTTGCAGGCTTGCAGGAAGCGCTGGTTTTTCCAGCAATTCCCAGTGCATGCTCTCTGCAAATGTCAACTGTACTTACTCAGGTCTAAACTTTCCAGTACCATTTCTTAAATGCTACATAAAAAATAAATAAATCACTACATCATTTTAAAGGCTGGTCGTTTTAGGCTTTACTGTACTTGTTGGAGGAAGGTGCAGCCACCAAGATTATAGCACCGTGTAAGGTATCTGCAGCTCTCAGAATCTACTTTTTAACTGACTTGGGTACTGTATGGGTTCATAATGGCATAACTTTGAACTATCTCCAGTTATACCAAGACAGAATATTCTGTCACTGCACAGAAACCGCTTTTAGGCAAAAATCCCAACCACACACCATTTCCGCTTTAATTTTCCCAAATGACACATTCCATAGACACTGAGCACCTTAAGGGGGCTTTTCTTGGGTGGGTGTGGGTAGGTATCCCGTGAGGTTCTTTTTGTTTGTTTTTAAAATGTATGTTTGCAAAACTCAAAGTTCCACCAAACATGCCAGTTTATCTCGCACTTGTTTTCTCAGTGGGCCCATTTTGGCTCCAAGCCCATTGGCCCTCAACATCCAAGTTTTCTGTTAGATGGCCATATTACCCCTTCATTGTACCCTTGGAAATGATGAATAGTCTCCCGGCTGCAGGCTCTCTTTCCCACTCATTCTAGAGGCTGCTCCCCAGCTGCTCTCCATTCTCAAATGATTGAGACTGGCAGATCATCGTGCCATCACGTCCCCCAGCTGATTTGGCCAGCCCTTCACAGCCTATTTCTGGAAGAAAGAAGGAGGGGAGGAATATTGATGCACCGACCCAGTTGCACGAGACGTGACCTTGCGAGACATTCCGAACGTGGCTCAGCTAATTCAACAAAATGCTTTGAACCGTACACACGCGAGCCTGAAATTGGATCAATCCATTAAGCCAGCTTCATAACGGGTGAAGCACTTCCTAGGAGATTTAGAAAGAGGTGTCATTCTCAGCCCAACTACTCTTTTCTTACTTTCAAAGCAGAAATTAGTTCACGATGGGGTCATCCTCACTAGCTGTGGTCTCTGTTGCTTTCCCCACCAAGGAAAACCACTTTTTAGCACTCTATCCAAGCAAACAGCAATTCAGGTATTCTCTGGATTGACGTTTGCTCTGATTCAACACTGAAGAGCAGGTTTTCCCTAGAAAAGGAAGGAAAACCACTCTGACCTGTACCTGGAAATGATGAGTCAAGTGGAAGTGGGGACGAACCCCAAGTCTTAAAAGAAGGGGGGGGAATGAACCAAGATTTGCTTGTTCTGCAGGGAAAGATAACTTGCCTAAGAAAGTGATGGAAATGCTTTTCAGTTTTACTGAGCAAGGCAGGAAGGGGGGCACCATGCACAATAGGAGGACACAGCTGAAAGTGGAAGTGGCAACAAACACAAAGCAATTAAAAGGAACAAGGCAATTCTGAAAGCTGGGACCACTCTTCAGCGTGTGGATGGTTCAAGGGGCTGAAAAATCACATTGGTTAAAAGGATTCAGGTTTTCATTGCTGAAACGTAATGTCTGGGCTGGATCGGGTGTGGTCACCCCTCCCTCCCTGCTCCCAAAGATTGAATTATCAAAGCTCAATACATGTTAAGGATCCTTTCCATTACCGATTCCTATTCATTTGGCCCTCTCCTCACTGTGGCATGCGAGTGCTGGGACAAAGTTTGAGAACCAAACATTTTCCCCCAGCAGTTATTTGCTCTTAGCTTCAGAGCAGCCCTGAAGGACTGGACCAAAGGTCCATCTATAACACAACTACCCTCCCCCCCCCACTGCATCCCGTTTCCCACGGGGGCCTCTGGGGATGCCAAAAGCAGGGCGCGCCTTGCTCTTCCTTCATGGCAGCTGGAATTCAGTGGCATTTTCTCTCTGAACCTGGAAATTCCACATGAGCCCTTCTGTGAGCAGAAAAGGCAGCCCGTCTGGATCAGACCGAAGGCCTGTCTAGTCCAGCATTCTGTTCTCACAGTGGCCAAACAGATACCCATGGCAAACCTGACATGCACCAGGTCTCTCTGACTCACAGTCTCCAGCTATGGCTTCATCTGGTTTGCCTGTGATGACTGTTTCAGGACAGGGATAGGCTACTCACTGTAAGCCTACATGTTGGTACCACTGAGGCTAGATTACTGCAATATGCTCTATGTGGGTCTGCCTTCAAGCCTGGCCCAGAAGCTCTACCTGATGCAGAATGTGGCAGCCAGACTGCTGTTAAAACATCTGCACTGGCCAGGTTCAAGGTCTTTGCATTAATTTAATTGCATTAATTGATTTGTCTTTATTCCTGTCACTGAATTGTATAAGGTAAAGGTAAAGGGACCCCTGACCATTAGGTCCAGTCGTGGCCAACTCTGGGGTTGCGGCACTCATCTCGCTTTATTGGCCGAGGGAGCCGGCATACAGCTTCCGGGTCATGTGGCCAGCATGATTAAGAAGAAGAAGAAGAGTTTGGATTTGATATCCCGCTTTCTCACTGCCCTGAGGAGTCTCAAAGCGGCTCACATTCTCCCTTCCCTTCCTCCCCCACAACAAACACTCTGTGAGGTGAGTGGGGCTGAGAGACTTCAGAGAAGTGTGACTGGCCCAAGGTCACCCAGCAGCTGCAGGTGGAGGAGCGGGGAATCAAACCCAGTTCACCAGATTACGAGACTACCACTCTTAACCACTCTTAACCACTACACCACACTGGCACACTGGCCCAGAAATTAAGCCATTTCTGGCGAACCAAAGCAGTGCACGGAAACGCCATTTACCTTCCCGCCTATTTATCTACTTGCACTTTGACATGCTTTCGAACTGCTAGGTTGGCAGGAGCTGGGACCGAGCAACGGGAGCTCACCCGGTCACAAGGATTCGAACCGCCGACCTTCTGATCGGCAAGTCCTAGGCTCTGTGGTTTAACACACAGCAACACCCGCGTCCCTTCACTTAATTGTATGCTCCTGATCAAATAAACAAAAAGATAAGATTTTTTAAAGTAGTTTTTGTATAAATAAATATTGCTTCTGACACCAGAAGT
This sequence comes from Podarcis vaucheri, assembly GCF_965113315.1. NCBI lineage: Eukaryota > Metazoa > Chordata > Lepidosauria > Squamata > Lacertidae > Podarcis > Podarcis vaucheri. The sequence goes on along the minus strand of NC_138764.1, from coordinate 86,990,581 downwards.
AATATAACCATTGTGACAAACAGCCTAATCCCCCATGGGCACATGGTTCGGGAGCGGCCGTCTGCAGATTAGAGCCTTCAGTACTCATAGAGGCTTCCAGGAAAGGCAGAACCCTGGTTTTCCAGAATTCGACATCAGGCAAGTAAGCTATACGGGTCAAACAGGCCCTCTGCTGCAGACATTTGCTCTCCAATTCATGGAGGAAGTGGGGGCTGAGCTAACACACTCATTCCTACTCTCTCCCCCTTGTGCCTCCATTGACTGAGTTCATAAGATGAATGCCTGAAGAGGACTAGAGTCATCCCATATACTAAATAGCAAACTCAGTACTCCTCTTACGTTTTTACTGCATTTTATGGCCTCTCTAGACAGCTACAGTGGCTGTTATTGCTGCCTTATCAAAATAACTGCAGTTCTATACTGAAGACTTCAGGGAAGCGCGGGGAGAATACCTAGCAGTGCTTTTCTTGCTCAATACCGCTGATAAAATGCTACCTGGACGAACATGCTGTTTCATACAAACTTATTTGTTGTTTAAAATGTTCTTGAATGAGCACTGTCACAACAACAGCCAGGGCAGATTTAGCTTCCATGTTCCTATGCATTAAGAATGGATCGAATTGAGCCAGCTTGCTTTCAGCGGTCAGGACAGACCAACAACGCAATCCTATAAGTGCCTACTCAGAAGTAACTCCCATTGGGTTCAATAGGGCTTACTCCCAGGTAAGTGGGTACAGCCGATTGCAGCCAGATTCACGCATGCATGTTCTGGAGGATCACAACATCAAGTTGCATGCGCATAGCTGGAGTCATTCATATCACACATATTTTGAAGGATGTGCATTCATATTTTGAGGTCAGTTTAAGGCACTGGTGCTTACTTTTAAAGACCTAAAGGGCAGCAGAGGCTGGTCCATTGGGGCAAATGGGACGCTGCCCCACCAGTCTCAATCTGCCCTCTGCTAGCCCACACCTGCATATCTTCTTTTCTACAGCCAGTGTGTGTAAAAAGTAACTCATTGTACAAAGGAAAATTCACATTCATTGCCTAGTCCGCTTCTGCCTCTTGCCCCACCCATCACCCATCACTCCTGTGAAACTGGGCCCATAACCTGTTGTTGGGATACTGCCAGGGAGTCAGAGGCATCATCAGGCAGGCCTCCATCATCATCTCCGGATGATCTCCAGGCTCCCATTGGAACAGCATCAGTCAATTAGCGACACGAGCCTCAGACACATTCCAGGACTCATGCACGCCCTTTTCACAGAGTTTTCACAACAGAAGATTCACCCAGAAGAGCATATTTACAGCTTTATTCAACGTTTGTCAGAACAAAGGAAAAACATGACTGCTTGCGTCCATGTCGTGGAAAACAGCAAGAAGCAAAAGCTATATACAAAACGGAAACTCCCTGTGAGCAGGAGGTACGCAGGCTTGTGACACACAACAGCCTGTTCCCTTTTTAAGGAGGAACGGAAATATCCTAACAGTGACCCACCCCTGAAAGTTGCCCAGAAGCAAACGCAGCTCCCCGGAACTGAAAAAGTCACCCCACCCCTGTGCTAGGCAGTACAGAAGTTTAGAAGACGGGGTTGCAATTTTCCCAACAACAAAGCATTTCCAACTGAGCAAAAGCAGAACAATCTACTCTTACTTTTTGGCTCCGCTGCCATCCCCTGAGCAGTGCAGGTTCCTGGAATCCAAAGCTGGGTGCTGGCACTCAACACACACCAGATGTCCTTCACTGAGATATTTCATCCAATGAGTGTAAGAGCTGTTCCCACGCAGACATCCTTCTGTGATGGCCATGAGCTGAAATTCGACACAGTACCTGCCAAGGGAAGAGAGGGGAATAGGGTTGCATGCCACTCCAATCTCCGAACTGTGCAAGATTCCAGGGGTTCCAAATGCTCACCCCAGGTCTGTGTAAGGCTTACTTACAAAAATAAATATGTGTATCGCGTGTCAGGGGAGGTGCAGTACCTCTGGTGTCATACTATAAATACTTACTGGGCCAAATTCATTTCAACAAAGTCTTCAGGTGGGTTGTTTTACTCAAGACATATTGTTAAAGCTATGGTTTTCCCAGTAGCGGGAAGTGAAATGTATGGAAGTGAAAGCTGGTCCATAAAGAAGGCGGATCGCTGAAGAATTGATGCTTTTGAATTATGGTGCTGGAGGAGACTCTTGAGAGTCCCATGGACTGCAAGAAGATCAAACCTATCCATTCTGAAGGAAATCAGCCCTGAGTGCTCACTGGAAGGACAGATCGTGAGGCTGAGACTCCAATACTTTGGCTACCTCATGAGAAGATAAGATGCCCTGGAAAAGACCCTGATGCTGGAAAAGATTGAGGGCACAAGAAGAAGGGGATGACAGAGGACGAGATGGTTGGTCAGTGTTCTCAAAGCTACCAACATGAGTTTGACCAAACTGCGGGAGGCAGTGGAAGACAGCAGTGCCAAGCGTGCTCTGGTGCATGGGGTCACGAAGAGTCGGACACGACTAAATGACAACAAATGCCTGCTAAAAGTAATGAATAGGACTAAGTTCCAGTGGGTATACTCAAGAGTAAAACTGAGCTAAATACCACCCTTCAACTCTATATCCATTATTTGCAGGAGGCTTTTTGAAATTTATTTGGCCAACCTGTATACAGCCATCTCTCCACTTACACAGGGATTACATTCCTGGGTACCACTCATAAATGTGAAATCACATATGGTGGAAAACACCATCTATAAAGCCTGTAAACGACCAAAACCTCTGCCAAAAATTCACAAAAACCCACCAAACACCACCACAACCGCTCCCTCCAAACCTCCTTTCTCCAACGCCCAACTCTTCACAGGCCTCAAAGATTGGTGCAAAGGTTCATGGGATTGCTAGCTCCTTTCCTGCTCTTTTGGGACCATTTTGCCCTTTTTTGAAATTTTAATCAATTTACAGTGGTGCCTCGCAAGACGAAATTAATTCGTTCCGCGAGTTTTTTCATCTTGTGATCTTTTCGTCTTGCGAAGCACGGTGTTGGAAAAGTTTTGGAAAACTTCAAAAATCACCAGTCTTCAAAAACCTCAAAAAAGGCTACGACACCGCGTGCTATGAGTTGCTTCTCGAAGTCAAGTCGCAACTGTATTAACGGTTTTAAGAAAAAGGAAACAAACTTGCAAGACGTTTCCGTCTTGCGAAGCAAGCCCATAGGGAAAATCGTCTTGTGAAGCAACTCAAAAAACAAAAAACCCTTTCGTCTTGCGAGTTTTCCGTCTTGTGAGGCATTCGTCTTGCGAGGTACCACTGTATTTAAATACTTCCTAGGGATGCGCTTGTTAAGTTGTGGGTGAACATATCAGACGACACAGCGATTCTTCAAACAGCTCTTGTTTATTCACAGAACAGAACAGAACTGAACTGAACTGAAGGGTTCAGCCAGCCTGCTTATATAGAGCTCCACTACAACGCAACAGTAACCACTTTCTGTAACTATCCAATCACTGAACGTCACTTTCAATCCCTTATTTCCATATGTGGACCTGAGTGAAAACTATCTACAGTATCCCCCTGCTGGCCCAGGGTGAGAACTTCAGTACATAACAGCGCATATACGTGGTTGCACATGAGTCCATCGTGCGTATTTTTCACTCCTCCTTTAAGCGGCTGTAGCTCAGAACCAGCTGAATTGTTAACGTTTTTAATAAGGCCGCAGAGGAAGACTTTGTCAAAATGTGTTTGGCCTATTAAGGATTTACAGCGGTGTATTTACAGGGATCATGACAGCACCATATAAATGAAAAGTGCAGGTTAAAGCACTGTTCTGTGTATAAGCAGCAGGCTGGGGGAACATGTGTGCTGGAGGTTGGCTTTGCATCAGGGAAATGGGCCAAAGGCTGTACCAGTATGTCTTCCAGGCCTGTGAATCTAGACTTGTGTCATTTCATTATATGAGCTCCAGGCCATAGTGTGACCCACAGGAGGACAGCAGTGCTGTAGAGTCCTCGAGCAGCTCATTACTTACCCGGCTCTTTCATTCTCAATGGACACAGCTCGCTTTCTCCTCGCTTTCCCATAGCCTCCAGTGGTTATTAATGCTGGGACTGCTCACATCAAAGGGAAAAAGGAAAACACAGCAGACATGATAAGTGACAACAGTGCCCCGAGTCCGCCTGCATCTGCAGAACAATAACAACTGGGACATTTGCGGTCTTTAATGCCGTGTCATTTTCCCTCTGGCAGGAAATCAGAGAGAGAGAGTTCTCTCCCACATTCTCAGACCGCTGGTGATTATTCATCATTCCACTGGGCAGAAATGGGTACCCTCCGCCCACAAAATCCCCCCTTGTTGTCCGTACAAACAGGCCTGCTAATTATCATCCCAGAAACTATGCTGGAGGGAATAAGCTATTTTAATAATATCCCAATTTAGAAATATACCACTTAAGCTCTTCTCCAGCCTACAGATTTTATTTTGGTCTCAGAAACACTGGCTTTGTTTTGTTTTTTTCAAAGCAAACAAAAAAAATAAAAAGATAGAAGAAAAATAATAACTAGTCTAAACAAGTACACCAGAAAAAGGCCAGTTGTTTAGTTAAAGGGTGGGCAGAAGCTAGAGATCGCAGTAGCACAGCAAAGATTTTTGACACCCAGTTGTTTTGACAATATCTGCAATAAAATGAGTTGTTCCACCTAAATTAGGCTGCTGAAAAGAAGAGATCCAACTAGGACCCTGCTTTTGTGAGAAAGGGCTATGGACTCAGTTCAGTCCCTGTGCTGAAGACAATTTCCTAGGCTCAGAATGTGCTCAGAGTCACCCTGTTCTTGAATTCTAACTGTGCGACTTGTTGCACCTGCCTCTGGTTAATAGCTCTAGTAAAACAGGAGAATATGAGATGAGCCTTTCTGGATCAAGCCAAAGGTCCATTTAGTCCAGCATCCTGTTCTTGCAGTGACCAACCAGATAACTATGGGATGCCTACAAGCTGGATGTGAGAGCACAATAGCACTCTCCCCCCCCACACACACACACTTTGATTCTCAGCATCTGGTATTCAGAGACACACTGCATCCGATGCGAGATCCAATAAGCCTGTATTCTGCTTACCACTGCTTTAAAATTCTGGATAGTGTTGTTCACACATTGCACTGAACATGGGTGCAGGCGGTCTCTACAAGCGCACAAGTCTTAGTGTGAAAGTGTTGCACTTGCTCATTCGTACAGCTCAACTATTGTGTGCACAAGCACGGAGACTATATATTCACTAAATATTAACATGTGTATTACGGTACATGTGGGACGCGGGTGGTGCTGTGGTCTAAACCACAGAGCCTAGGGCTTGCTGATCAGAAGGTTGCCGGTTTGAATCCCCACAGTGGGGTGAGCTCCTGTTGTTCGGTCCCAGCTCCTGCCCACCTAGCAGTTCGAAAGCACGTCAAAGTGAAAGTAGATAAATAGGTACTGCTCCAGCAGGAAGGTAAACAGTGTTTCTGTGCACTGCTCTGGTTCACTAGAAGCGGCTTCGTCATGCTGGCCAGAAGCTGTCTGCGGACAAACGCTGGCTCCCTCGGCCTATAGAGCGAGATGAGCGCAGCAACCCCCGAGTCATCCACAACTGGACCTAATAGTCAGGGGTATCTTTACCTATTACGGTACAAATGTATAGCTCAACTATTTGTGGACAAAGTTTGTATGAATGTAATGTGTGAATGTTACCGTTGTCTCTCACGTGCAGATTTAATTAAATCAATATACCAACAGCACAACCCTAACCCCCTCTACTCAGAAATGAGTCCACCTGAATTTAGTGGGGCTTTCTCCCAGGTAACTTGGGTTAGAATCCCAGTCTTAAACTCACAGGATTATCAGCTGTGATTTCTCTAAGCAGGGGACAGCCATAATTTGAATGGAGCCCAGCCCCAACATATCCTCTTGTGCAGGCACAGTTTTCAGGGAAGTGGCTGAAATATACTCAGAGTCGCAAAGTGATTTCATGCTCTTTATTCAGCTCATAGTGGTGAGGAGGAATGAATGAATGTCCCCTCAGAGTATCTGCTTTATATACATTATTTACACAATGGGCTGCACATGATTGGTTAATTCTGGAATTCTACTGTAAGCCAATCAGGTTGTGGATTCACTTATATCTGGAGCATGATTGGGTGCTTCCTGCCAACCAATCAGACTGCTGCATTGTTCTTGGACCAATCAGACTGCTGCATTCTGAATCCTATTGTTCTAGGACCAATCAGACTGCTGCAATTTGGATCCTATTGTTCTAGGACCAATCAGACTGCTGCAGTTTGGATCCTAGTCAACTCAGTACATAACACCCCTCCCCTCTAAGTTCCAGTCCTGCCCGGGAGTTCACATTCATAGTCCTCAAGGTATGCCGGCGGCCTACGTGTGCGTTGCGGCCTGTGGTGTTCCCTGGTCTGGGGTTCAGGTTCTGGCTCGTGTTCCAAGGATGCTGGCTGTGATGGGCCTGTTTGGTCTGGCGCAACCGGCTCGCTCAGTCGTGGTTCTGGTTCCGGTGTCCTTTCGGCCTCGCGGGTCCTCTCTGTATTTACTGATTCTGCCTCTCCTGCTGGCCCCTCCTGGTCTATGGGTCTCACTGCCCCTCTGTTCCCTTGGGACTCCTCTGACCTTTCCTCCTCCTGGTTTTCTCCTGGGAATCGTCGCCGTATCTGGTCGCAGTGGCGGCGCCAGCATTGCCCCCCATCTGTTAGCACCTCGTACGACACGGGGCCAGTGACCCTGGTGACTGTGGCGGGTACCCATGCTGGGCCTGCCCCAAAATTCTTTGCGTACACTGGGTCCTGGGCCTCAAAGGTCCGGGGGTTCCTGCCTTCCCCCACCACTACCTCATCCTGAGCTCTATCGGGGTGAAGGCGGTCCAATCTGATTGCAAGGCGCCGACCCATTAGTAGTTCAGCAGGGCTCCGGCCAGTCGTTGAGCTGGGGGTGCTGTGCTGTGCTAGGAGGAATGTGGCAAGGCGGTACTCCCAATCCCCTTGCGTCATGCGGCGAAGGGTGTCCTTGGTGATCCGCACCATGCGTTCTGCTTGGCCATTGGTGGCAGGGTGGAATGGTGCCGAACGGATGTGGCGGATGGCGTTCTGCGCTGTGAAGGTTTGGAATTCTCCTGACGTAAATGCAGTCCCGTTGTCTGAGACGAGAGTGTCCGGGAGCCCGTGGGTTGCAAACAGCCTGCGTAGTACCCGGATGGCTGCAGACGTGGAAGTGGACGGTACCAGTGCGACTTCCAGCCATTTGGTGTAGGAGTCCACCACTATGAAGAATGTTTTCCCCTGAAAGGGGCCAGCGAAGTCCACATGCAGGCGTGACCATGGTGCTCGGGCGGACTCCCAGGACTGGACTGGGGCCCTTGGGGGATCTGGGCGGGATTCTTGGCAGGCCTGGCAGTGTTTGACCCAGGCCTCTATCTCTCCATCAATCCCCGGCCACCACACATAACTCCTGGCAAGGGCCTTCATTCTCACTACCCCTGGGTGTGTCTCGTGTAGGGCTGTGAGGACCCTTTTGCGGAGGGGCTGGGGAACAACGACTCTGCTTCCCCATAACAGGCACCCCTTGTGGGCCGACAGTTCATGTTTGCGGGTTGTGTAGCCAGCGAATTCTGGCGCAGGGCTGCTGCTGGGCCATCCCCTCCACACCCAGTCCAGGACCCGGGAGATGACCCTATCTTTCTTGGAATGGTGTGCAACTTCTTGTGCCTGAATGGGGCGGTCGGGAAGCAGCTCCAGGCTCATAACCTCTTGTGCAGGTGCTGGGTCAGGGCCTGTTTCCGGTAGTGGTAGCCTGCTGAGGGCGTCCGCATGGCCCATTGCCTTCCCCGGGCGGTGAATCAGTGCATACTGGTAGCTGGCAAGGAAAATTGACCACCTGAGGACGCGAGGAGACAGCACTTGGGGGGTCTGCTTTTCGGGGGCAAACAAGCCAAGCAACGGCTTGTGGTCAGTCACCACGGTGAAGGGCCGCCCGTACAAGAAATCATGGAATTTTTTTACTCCCTTCACGATTGCCAGACCCTCTTTGTCTATTTGTGAGTAGTTCCGCTCGGTTGCGTTGAGTGTCTGGGAAAAGTATGCCACCGGTACCTCTCTTCCATCCGGGAGTTGGTGCCCCAGGACAGCGCCAATGCCATAGGGTGAGGCGTCGCATGCTAGCACCACCGGCAGCCTCTCGTCGAAGTGTGCCAAGACCGAGTTTGAGACAAGCAAGTCCTTGACTGCCTGGAATGCGGCCTCCTGGCGCTGGCCCCACACCCAAGGGGCCCGCTTGTCCAGGAGTCTGTGTAGGGGCTCTGCTACCGCCGCCTTGTGGGGAAGGAAGGAATGGTAAAAGTTCAATAGTCCCAAGAAGGCCTGAAGTTCAGTCTTGCTCTTGGGTGCTGGGGCATCACAGATGGCCCGTACCTTGTCCCCAGTCGGGTGGACCCCTTCTGCATCCACCATAAATCCCAGAAAGTCCACCTGAGGCACTCCTAGTAGACATTTTTCCCGCTTCACCTTGAGACCCGCCGTCTGGAAACGGTGCAGAACGGTGCGGAGGCGGTCCTCAAACTCCTCTGGTGTGGGCCCGGCAATCAACACATCATCGAAGAAGGGGGTGACACCAGGAATCCCTTTAAGGAGCGAGTCCATTAGATTCTGGAATATGCCTGGTGCCACACTGACACCGAATTGCAGCCGCTTTACCCTGAACGCTCCTCTGTGCGTCACAATTGTCTGTGCCTCTGCTGTGGCCTCATCTACTGGCAGCTGTTGATATGCTTGGGCCAAGTCCAGCTTGCCAAAAATTTTCGACCCAGCCAGGGTGGCAAGGACATGGCTGACCACTGGCACTGGGTATGCATGGGCTGTGAGGGCCTTGTTTATGGTACATTTGTAGTCTGCGCAGATGCGGACCGAACCATTAGGCTTGACGGGTGTGACGATTGGAGTTTCCCAGGGGGCATTAGGCACCGGCTCCAGCACTCCTTGCTCCACGAGGCGGTCCAATTCCTCGTCTATACGGGGTTTCAGGGCGAACGGGACCCGGCGGGCCTTGAGCCTGACCGGTCGTACTGCAGGGTCAAGCTGTAGAGCAATGGGGGGGCCCGTATACTGTCCCAATTTCCCATCGAAAACCCCTGGAAATTCCTTGCAGATGGCGTCCACGTCCACTTGTAAGGTAGTGTGGTTCACCCCGGTGATGGCTAGCCCCAGTGGTCCAAACCATGCCAATCCCAGTAAGCTAATGTAGGGGCCCTTGACCACAAGCAAGTCCAGTTGCCGCGTCCGCCCTTGGTATTGCACCCTGAAGGTCCCCACCCCCATTGTGGGGACCTTACGTTTCTGGAAGTCCCGTAGGGTGAATGGGGCCGGCCTGAGTTTGGGACCCCCAGTAGGACACAGTTTCCTTAAGGTCTTTGCCGAGATTATGGATAGAGTTGAACCCGTGTCAAGCTCCATGCGGCATGGGGCCCCCTCTATCTGTACCTCTACATAAATTTTCTCTACGTTGGGGTGGGGCAACTGGTATACCTGGCAGTCCGTGAGCTCCGTCGAGTTGCCTTGGTGCGTTGGGCCCCGGGACCTGGGGCTCTTGGGTTGGTCATCTGATGCCTGGTGTCGGGTGGGCCGAGCCCGACACACCCGGGCGATGTGTCCCGATTTTCTGCACTGCCTGCACTCTGCGTTGCGGAAACGGCAGGTCCTCCTCTCGTGACTCTCCCCGCAGCTTGCGCAGTTTCCTCCTTCTCGTCGAGGCAGCTGTGGTCTGTGCACTGCTTGAGTGCGCTGCTGTACTCGGTGCACCTCCTCCCTGTCGGATCCTGAGTCGTCGGTGAGGTCTTCGTGGTGGACCCTCGGTTGGGATGGCAGGCTCGGCCGTGCCTCTTGCGTCGACCTCTCGGCAGCTTCCGTTGCCAGGGCCTCCTCCAGAGCGACCTGGAACGTTAGGTCCTTCTTAGCGTAGAGGCGTCGTTGCAGCTTCTCATCCTTCAGGCCACCGATGAGGCGGTCACGAAGCATGTTCTCCAGCTCTGAGAAGTTGCAGAACCGGGCGGCTTGGCGGAGAGAGGTCACAAACCCAGTTATGGTTTCCCCAGGGGCTTGTCGCTTTGCGTAGAAGGCATTTCGACGAGCCACCACTGAGGGCTGCGGTGAAAAGTGCCCCTTCAGCTGTTCCATTATTGTTTTGTATGGAACAGTAGCGACGTCTTCAGGCGCAAGGAGAGCCCGGGCGATTTCAAACGTCTCCTCTCCGCAGACGCTGAAGAGTATCGCCCTCTTCTTGGCGTCTTCTTCGTCGGTGACCCCTTTGGCTTCTAGGAGGAAGGTGAAACGGGAGGCGTACGCTTCCCAGTCTCCAGATGCTGGGTTGAATGGTGAGAAGTTGCAGTTGGCTGCCATTCTGAGTTCCTTGTGTCCCGGAGCTGAAGCCTGGATACACGGTGCGAGGCAGCGGTGCGGCAGGTGGCGGTGCTGCGGTGCTGTGTGTGGCAGTCAGCTCAGCGGGATCCCACCTTCGTCGCCAGTGAAATATACTCAGAGTCGCAAAGTGATTTCATGCTCTTTATTCAGCTCATAGTGGTGAGGAGGAATGAATGAATGTCCCCTCAGAGTATCTGCTTTATATACATTATTTACACAATGGGCTGCACATGATTGGTTAATTCTGGAATTCTACTGTAAGCCAATCAGGTTGTGGATTCACTTATATCTGGAGCATGATTGGGTGCTTCCTGCCAACCAATCAGACTGCTGCATTGTTCTTGGACCAATCAGACTGCTGCATTCTGAATCCTATTGTTCTAGGACCAATCAGACTGCTGCAATTTGGATCCTATTGTTCTAGGACCAATCAGACTGCTGCAGTTTGGATCCTAGTCAACTCAGTACATAACACCGGCCATGTTAGTCTGTTGCAGCAAAAGCAACACCGAGTCTTGTGGCACCTCAAGGGATATGGGTGGCATTCAACTCTTCTGCTCATGGAAGGCAACCTTCTGTGGAACTAGGAGGGAGGCCAAGCCCAAGGGAAACCCTACCTAGAGTGCACTGTGGTAATCCAGCCTCAAGGTTACGTATGCATGGACTACAGTGATCAGACTTCTTTGGCTGCTCTGCAGCAAAGGCACTCAGAACCCCTTGACCAATCCTTACACTAGATGTCACTTTGCACCATCCCATTTTACTCTGGATGAACTAGAAGAGGGACATGTGCAACTGCTCTCCAAGCGCAAACGAGCATCTAAAGCTGTTTTGTGTGTGGTGCAGGGCCGAATCATCTCCTTTTTGCCACTCTGGGTCAAGGATTAAGCATGGGGCATTATAGACTGCAGCACTTTCTTTCTTGCATCTGGGATAGCTCAGTCGGTAGAGCATGAGACTCTTAATCTCAAGGTTGAGCCCCATGCTGGGCCAAAGATTCCTGCACTGCTGGGTGTTGATCCAGATTACTCTTGTGGTCCCTTTCCAATTTCTACAGTTCTGTGATTCTGTGTAGCTACCACACCGGCAGAGCAGCGGAAGAAACCCAGCCAAATATGGGATACCCCTGCTAAGCGAGAGGCACTTGACATGAGTCAATAACTTTCTTCAGCTTAGAACAAAACAAAAGCCAGTGTGGTGTAGTGGTTAAGAGTGGTGGACTCGTAGTCTGGTGAACCGGGTTCGCATCTCCGCTCCTCCACATGCAGCTGCTGGGTGACCTTGGGCCAGTCACACTTCTTTGAAGTCTCTCATCCTCGCTTACCTCACAGAGTGTTTGTTGTGGGGGAGGAAGGGAAAGGAGAATGTTAGCCGCTTTGAGACTCCTTCGGGTAGTGATAAAGCGGGATATCAAATCCAAACTCTTCAAAAGTAACCAGAAGAAATGCTCTAACAAGACTTTTTTTGGGGGGTGGAGCGGGTACAATGTAATTTTGAATGCATCCAGAAGAAGGCCTTGGAAACCTTTTTTCTGCCAAGAATCTGTTTCCCCCCACTCCACCCATGCCCTGCTCCACTTACTGAAGGGCTGCTTGCACTCTGTTCCTTGCCGAGTCCAATACTCAAAACAGCCAGCCTTGTCCTCGAGAGGAGGGCAGGCTTCGCCGCCATTTCTCGGCTCCCGGATGACGCGCCTCCTCCTCACACGGTACGCTGCCTTGCAAGTCTCCGCACAGCTGCTCCATTCGCTCCACTCAGAGACCACGCAGGAGACCACTGAGGAAAGGAGGAGGAGGAAGAGGACAAAACTCACAATTGTTATCTATTCCATGCATTTCCAGGCTGGCATTCTTCTCAAATAAGCAAGTCTGATCCATTTCTGCCAAGCAGGAGTACCAGCATTTAGGTGTCCCAACTTAGCCCACATTCACAATATGAGTTTGAAGCAACCACGATACCACTTTGAACTGCCAAGTTTTCTACTTACAGGGTCATGTGTCTGTTTACATAGGGAATTACTTTTTTAAAAAAAAATGTGGTTCCCCAACAGCAGGATGAAGTGAGGCAGCTCATTTTACCAGCTCAGCATTCTTCCACTTCATTCCACTGCACTTGGGAGAACCAGCCAGCCTGAGCTTCGTAACCAGGCAGGAATATAAAACGATTTGCAAAGCACAGTTTTCAATCCAAGTATATGTGTGGATTCAGACATCTTCCAGCCCTCTCAGTCGCCAAAGCAAAGATGACTACGGTGAGAAGAACGGCTCTCCAGTTTCTGGCTTTTGCCGCAAACACCCCACCCGGGTGTCAGCAAGTCACCTCACCTACAGTGGTGCCCCGCAAGACAAATGCCTCCCAAGACGAAAAACCCGCTAGACGAAAGGGTTTTCCGTTTTTCAATGCACTTCGCAAGACGAATTTCCCTATGGGCTTGCTTCGCAAGACGAAAACGCCTTGCGATTTTTTTCGCTTTCCCCCCCCTTTTTCTAAGCCGCTAAGCCGCTAATAGCCTTTTAGCCGCTAAGCCGCTAAGCCTTTAATAGCCGCTAAACCGCTAAATGCGCTAATCCGCTAATAGGGTGCGGAACGGATTATTTTCATCTTGCGAGGCACCACTGTATCTGCAAACTACCACATGCAGAGCTGGCCAAGAGTGACCCTTGCAAAGGACAATATTGTGCCATTTCTTCAAAATGCCACAAGATGGCACCAGTTGAGAATACAGTGGTACCTCGGGTTAAGTACTTAATTTGTTCCGGAGTTCCGTTCTTAACCTGAAACTGTTCTTAACCTGAAGCACCACTTTAGCTAATGGGGCCTCCTGCTGCCGCCGCGCCACCGAAGCACGATTTCTGTTCTTATCCTGAAGCAAAGTTCTTAACCTGAAGCACTATTTCTGGGTTAGCGGAGTCTATAGCCTGAAGTGTCTGTAACCCGAGGTACCACTGTATGGATTGATGAGGCATAAAAGAAAGGGACTTACGCTTCAGTAGTTCTAATAAAGGCTAATTAAGCAACCTGCATTTTGTGGAGAGGGATAATTCTGTTTTGCTTGAATTTTCTTTTACATATGTTCCCTTTTGAAAAAGGACCCCATCTTTTCATTTCCCTAATAGAAAATACCAATGTTTGTCTCCTGGAAGGTTTTACTAAGAGTTATGGGAAGTAAAGATTATTATAGGGATGGGATGGGTTGCATGTGGGGGTGGGGGAACTGCACAAGCAGAATTCTGCACTAAGTAAAATATCCAATATGCTGAAAACCTCAGCTTTTGAAAAGTCAAGATTTAGGAAATTCCTATTTGCCAGTATTTGGGTTCTGTTGTACTAGGGAACAGGAAAAAGATGTTGACATGCTGTGTGTGTGTGTGTGTGTGTGTGTGTGTTTAAAGTAGTATTAAGGGAACCATTGCAGTTACTCCAGGCCATTACAAATGCCTTGAGTTGTGCCATATGCTCCAAACTCTACGAATAATTGTGCACACAGGGCTTCAGTGTTAGCTCTTTTTGATGCCTTGCAACAGCAGGATGAAACAGCACAATTTGCATAGCGTATGCTTTTGCACAGAATGTTATTGATCTTTTTAATAAAGAAAAAGTTCTGAATTCAACTCTCCCTATTTATGACAATACACATGTCAACAGCACTCAGATGTCCTCATCTCTGAAGAGCAGCCTCCAAGAACATTGAGATTCATTGGTATCTGATTTCCAACACAAGAAAGCCGTAAGCCGCTATTGCTTCCCCCAAGTTGCAATCCTAACTTTAAAAGGAAACACTTTTATTCAGGTGTTAGCCCCCTACTGAACTCCAGAGTACTTATCTCCAAGTAAAACATGTTTAAGCCCACATGGAACAGCTGCCTTGGGAGTAAATCCTGTGCAAATCAGTGGGATGTAGTTTCTAAATAACATAGGTAGGAACAGATTGTCAATACTGTAATTTTCCACCTGGGCTCAGTAACCTCCATCTCCCTCTGGTACTCTTAAATTCAGGGATGAAGAACCTCAAGCCCTGCAGAAGTTTTGAAAGTCCATCAGCCCTAACCCTAACAAGATGAGGCAGACAAGAGTCAGAGCACAATTGCATTTGGAAGGTCACAGGTTTCTCATCCGGACAATAAGCCAAAAAGTATTCACAGAAGGGCTGTAGTCCATTTGAATTGGCTACACCAGAGTCATTTTTCCACCCTTGAGTTTCAATCGCAGTTCCCCTTCTGGGTGGGATCCGGCACTCTGAAAAAAAGGTGCTGCTCTTTCTAAGCAGGTCACAGAATTGTAGTGTTGGAAGGGTTCCCCAGGGGTCATCTAGTCCAGCCCCCTTGCAGGTGCTGAATTTGACTTATCACTGGAAGCGGGAGTCTGTGGCCTTCCAGTTCCCATCAGCCCCAGCCACCAAACCCCACGGTGAGAGATGAGGGGAATCCAAGAAAAGAAAACACCCACAGGTCCCCCCATCCCTAACCCTACCTGAGCTGGACCATCCATCCTCAGGTGTAGCATCCCCCTCCCCTACTCCTCCTGCTCCTTACCCACCTGGGCACACCTGCCGGTAGTCCTGGCAGCAGTCCAAGGTGTAAGGGCACGCCTGGTCGCAGTAGCAGGGCCCGTGGGACCCGTCCGCCCTCCAGCCGGTGCTCACGCACGCCATGCTCCGGCCCGCGCAGCAGCGCCCCAGCGCCGCGCAGCCGCCCTCCGCCTCCGGCGCGGCCAGGAGCAGCAGCAGCCCCGCGCGCAGCGTCCAGCAGGGGCGCGCCCGCATGATCCTGCCCGCGAGGTTCAAGTCGAAAGGGCGACGCCGCTGGACCTGCGCAGCGCCGAGCACCAGCTACTCTCGGCCGAAAACTAGGCGCTCGATCCGGGACCGGATCTGGTGGAATTCAATAATGGGAATTAATAGGAGGAAAGTGGGCGGGGGCAAGTCCACGCGGACTGCCTAGATGTCCGGTGCGGCGGGGGATGCTACGCGGAGCCCACGCGCAAAGTGCTCCGGTGCGCAAGTTGGGCAGCGCTTGCCTGGAGAAGAGCTGTTGCCGCCGCCGCCCAGCTGAACATCCGCCCTGCGCGTGAAAGTTTCCGAAAGCGGATCTGGAAAGGGAGCAGCCCAGGGCGACCTTTAGCCAGAGCGCCAACCTGCGCTCGCCCCACCCCAAGGCGGCGGGCGCTCCGCTCCCTGTCCGCGCTGACCTTCCCCCCTTCGGCGGGGATTAGAAGGCGCTCAGGCGGCGTTTAAAGGAGCAGGACGCTCTGGGGAGCTGGCGACGCTTAGTGCGGAGCGGCGGGCAGCGCGGTGACACCCCCCTTCTTTAGCAGGGGGGCCCAACTTGAATAAAATATGAGGGGGGTAGGTAAGCCCCGCCCTGCATAATCGATCACAAGACGCTGCGCACGCACACCATTTCGATGGCAATGCCCATCAACTGAGGGGGAGGACTGGCCCCCTCAAATATTTCATTGCCTGCTGTTCTCAAAGCAAGGGAGCCCCCCCCCCAGCCTTACAGTGTGGGAGAAACTGTTTGCTAGCCCTACCTGGGCACCAGGATCTGGGCTGCTTTCAGTCAATGGCATTTGGTGGTGTAGTTCATGGGTTAAAATTAATTAGCTGTGAGCTGGAATTACTTTTTTTGTGTTGTTTTTTTTTTTTTGTCCAAATTTCATTTCTCCATGAATAGCCATAGGTGAACCAGCATTAATACTATTTGCCAGCTACAATGCGTGTGGGAATGCTGCTGCTTGCCAACCTTACAAGATAATAATAATAATAATTTATTATTTATACCCCGCCCATCTGGCTGGGCCTCCCCAGCCACTCTGGGCGGCTTCCATAAAAACCAAAAATACAATAAAATATCACACGTTAAAAACTTCCCTGAACAGGGCTGCCTTAAGATGTCTCCTGAATGTCAGGTAGTTGTTTATCGCCTTGACATCTGCTGGAAGGGTGTTCCACAGGGCGGGCGCCACTACCGAGAAGGCCCTCTGCCTGGTTCCCTGTAGCTTTGCTTCTCGCAGTGAGGGAACCGCCAGAAGGCCCTCGGCGCTGGACCTCAGCGTCCGGGCAGACTGATGGGGGTGGAGACGCTCCTTCAGGTATACTGGACCGAGGCCGTTTAGGGCTTTAAAGGTCAGCACCAACACTTTGAATTGTGCTCGGAAACGTACTGGGAGCCAATGCAGGTCTTTCAAGACCGGTGTTATATGGTCTCGGCGGCCGCTCCCAGTCACCAGTCTAGCTGCCGCATTCTGGATTAGTTGTAGTTTCCGAGTCACCTTCAAAGGTAGCCCCACGTAGAGTGCATTGCAGTAGTCCAAGCGGGAGATAACCAGAGCATGCACCACTCTGGCGAGACAGTCCGCAGGCAGATAGGGTCTCAGCCTACGTACCAGATGGAGCTGGTAAACAGCTGCCCTGGACACAGATTTGACCTGTGCCTCCATGGACAGCTGTGAGTCCAAAATGACTCCCAGGCTGCGCACCTGGTCCTTCAGGGGCACAGTTACCCCATTCAGGACCAGGGAATCCTCCACACCTGCCCGCCTCCTGTCCCCCAAAAACAGTACTTCTGTCTTGTCAGGATTCAACCTCAATCTGTTAGCCGCCATCCATCCTCCAACCGCCTCCAGACACTCACACAGGACCTTCACCGCCTTCACTGGTTCTGATTTAAAAGAGAGGTAGAGCTGGGTATCATCCCAAACCAGCCCAAACCTCCTGATGATCTCTCCCAGCGGCCGCATGTAGATGTTGAAAAGCATGGGGGAGAGGACAGAACCCTGAGGCACCCCACAAGTGAGAGCCCAGGGGTCTGAACACTCATCCCCCACCACCACTTTCTGAACACGGCCTAGGAGGAAGGAGCGGAACCACTGTATAACAGTGCCCCCAGCTCCCAGCCCCCCAAGACGGTCCAGAAGGATGCTATGGTCGATGGTATCGAACGCCGCTGAGAGATCCAGCAGAACTAGGAAACAGCTCTCACCTTTGTCCCTAGCCCGCCGGAGATCATCAACCAGTGCGACCAAGGCAGTTTCAGTCCCATGATGAGGCCTGAATCCCGACTGGAAGGGATCCAAATGGTCCGCTTCTTCCAGGCGTGCCTGGAGTTGTTCGGCAACCGCTCGCTCAATCACCTTGCCCAAGAATGGAAGATTTGAGACTGGGCGATAATTGGCCATCGTGGCCGCATCTAAAGATGGTTTTTTAAGAAGCGGTTTAATAACCGCCTCTTTCAGCGGGTCTGGGAAGGTTCCCTCACGGAGGGAAGCATTCACCACCCCACGAAGCCCATCGCCCAGTCCTTCCCGGCTAGCTTTTATAAGCCAGGATGGGCAAGGATCCAGGAGACAGGTGGTTGGTTTCACTCGTCCAAGCAGCCTGTCCACATCCTCGGAGGTAACAGATTGGAATTGATCCCACTCAACTTGACTAGACAGAACTCTTGCACTCTCCCGCCCCGGCCCTGCTCCCACGGTGGAGTCTACTTCTTCCCGAATCTGAGCGATTTTATCTGCAAAGAACTTTGCGAAATCATTGCAGGAGAACATGTGGCCCGTACTGGGCCCCGATGTTGCAGGTGGTTCCGCTAAATTGTGAACCACCTGAAAAAGTCTCCTGCTGCTGTTTTCTGCAGATGCAATAGAGGCGGTGAAGAAATTCTTCTTCGCCGTCGCTATCGCCACTTGGTAGGCTCGACGTTGAGCTCTAACCTGTGTCCGGTCAGATTCGGAATGAGTTATCCGCCACCGGCGCTCTAGCCGTCTCAACGATTGTTTCATTGCCCTCAGATCCGTGGAAAACCACGGGGCTGTCCGGGCTCCATGCAATCGGAGAGGGCGCTTCGGAGCCAAACAGTCAATAGCCCTGGTTAACTCCACATTCCAGCGGGCCACCAGGGAATCAGCTGAAAGGCCATCAACATGGGATAAAGCATCCCCTACCACTCTCTGGAAACCATTTGGATCCATTAAGTGGCGGGGGCGGACCATCCGAATTGGTCCCACCTCCCTGCAGAGGGGATGGGTCGCAGAGAAGTCCAGTTGCACCAGGAAGTGATCTGACCATGGCACTTCTTTCGTTTCGCTTTTACTTAGTGTCAGATCACCAACATCCATAGAGGTAAACACCAGGTCCAAGGCATGTCCACGGCTATGGGTTGGGCCAGACTTATTCAGGGACAGCCCCATGGAGGCCATGCTTTCCACGAAGTCCCGAGCGGCCCCTTGTAAGGTCGTGTCGGCATGGATGTTAAAATCCCCTAGGACGACCAAGCTAGGTGTCTCCAGGAGAACATCCGCCACGACCTGAAGCAGCTCGGGCAGGGAATCCTTGGCGCAGCGGGGAGGTCGGTACACCAAAAGGAATCCTGTACTGCCCCTATTGCCCAACTTCCAGAACATGCACTCAGAAAACTGGGTCTTCCCAATAGGACGCCTGGTGCAAACTAATGACTTCCTAAAAATCACTGCAACCCCCCCTCCCCGCCCACATGACCTGGGTTGCTGTGCGTAAGAGAAACCTGGTGGACAAGCAGTGGCAAGGACAGGCCCATCTGCTTCATCCAGCCAAGTCTCTGTTACACATGCCAGGTCAAATCCTCCATCCATGATCAAGTCATGGATGGCAGTGGTCTTATGAATCATTGACCTGGCATTGCACAGCAGCACCTTCAGGTCATGTGGGTATCCCTTGCTGATTCTAGTATCCATCCGGTCAGGACCAGACCCGGAGGCAGGGATAGTCCTCAGACAACGACTAAACCTGCCTCCTCTGTAATGACATGGTCTGGTCTTAGCGTAACTCCTCCTCCTACCCGTGATCACTGAGATCGGTTGTCCCAGTGCATCCCCCCCTGTGGAACATGCCCCAGCCATTTTGTGGGCTGGGGCCCACTCCCCGGCAGCCCTGACCCCTCCCCCTAAAAACAAAATAACACCTTAAACAAACAAACAAAACCAATAAAACAATACAAACAAAAAATGTAAAAATTACAAAAACATCAAAATAAAAAATAATAATTCCCCAAGCCCAACCAAACATCCATCCCACCCCCACCCCCCACATACAAAAAATCCAAAGAAAATTTTTAAAAACATTTTAAAAACACTCTGTGCCTCTCCGGCAGTAACAACTGTCCTAGTGAGGCCTGTCAGGCCCCGCCCTGGGCCAGGTGGTAAGTGGCAGGGAGGAGCAGGGCCCTCAGGCACTCACTCAGGGGAGTCCTCCTGGGCAGCAGGCAGCAAGCAGCACACAGTCCTTATGAGGCCCCAGGCCCCGCCCCAGGCCAGATGGTAAGTGGCAAGAGCAGGGCCCTCCAGCACTCACTCAGGGGAGTCCTCCTGGGCAGCAGGCAGCAAGCAGCACACAGTCCTTATGAGGCCCCAGGCCCCGCCCCAGGCCAGATGGTAAGTGGCAAGAGCAGGGCCCTCCAGCACTCACTCAGGGGAGTCCTCCTGGGCAGCAGGCAGCAAGCAGCACACAGTCCTTATGAGGCCCCAGGCCCCGCCCCAGGCCAGATGGTAAGTGGCAAGAGCAGGGCCCTCCAGCACTCACTCAGGGGAGTCCTCCTGGGCAGCAGGCAGCAAGCAGCACACAGTCCTTATGAGGCCCCAGGCCCCGCCCCAGGCCAGATGGTAAGTGGCAAGAGCAGGGCCCTCAAGCACTCACTCAGGGGAGTCCTCCTGGGCAAGATCGTTGTGTGTATTTCTGGGATCGTTTGTCTGAAGCGTTTTGAGCACTTTCGGGAAAGCATTGCATAGCTGCTGAGGCTGCAATCCTGCGGTACATGCAGATGGAAGTAACTGTCCTACAGTCCTGAGAAAACACACACAGGACTGGGCTGCATATATTACTGTATCTCTTCCCTTCCTTCTGCATAGTTTTTATGTCCACACAGATGGCAGCACACCAGGCTCGTGGAAACTAGTTGAACCAGAACAAATGTCAGCCGGGTTTTCTGCGGATTGACATTCGCCCTGATTCAGCAGTAAACAGCAGGGGGGTTTTCCGGGGACAGTGGTGGGACAAAAGAAAATTCTCTTAGTCGTGTACCTAGAAATCATGTGACAAACAGAAGTGTGGATGAGCCCTAAAACTTGCAAACGTTAGTAAAGCAGAGGCAGTAGCAGTACCTAATTTTTATTTACTTAATTTGATGGTGCCTCACAGGTCCTAACCAAGACCAGGGCTGTGCACACAGACCAGTGCAAGTAAATAAATAGGTACTGCTGCGGTGGGAAGGTAAACAGCGTTTCCATGCGCTCTGGTTTCTGTCACAGTGTTCCGTTGCGCCAGAAGCAGTTCAGTCATGCTGGCCACATGACCTGGAAAGCTGTCTGTGGGCAAATGCCAACCATCCAGGGGTCCTTTCCTATTTACCTTTTACCTATACATGATGTTAGCCACAATTCATCTCACCTCCTATTGTTTATTTCATGTAAGAGCTATTTCATGTGGTTTATGTGCTTTTCCCCAAATGGAGAAAAAGAACGACTTAGCTGCCTTTTAAGCTGGCATTGTGTTCACTGCCTATGTTAGAATTCTCAGTCTTCCAGGGAACACAGTGCCAGCTCTGTTTGCCAAGAGGGAATAAGATCAAGCATACAGCAGTGGCCTTGACTCAAGGAAACCGTGCCTGTTTGCCGAGACCACACCAAGCACACACGGGGTACTTTATCTGCTCCTTCGGCATACAATCTTCACTGCCAGCCACTTGGGAGTTTCCTTTTCTGCCTTAATTAAGCAAGCTGTACAGCGGTGGAACTGTCAGTGACCCAGTTCCCAGAGGCTCCCCCTCTGTCCTCTTTTGTTAAACGGGTGGGCAGGAAGATCCTGGCAGCTGGGAATTGATGGAGACAAAGGAGCACTTATTCTCACTTTCCACTGCCCGCTGGAATCTGGGGTTGTTAATTGTCCCTGCTGGCCAGCAACATCAGGCTTTGTCTCTCTGCACTACAGGCCAAGCCCTCCTGCTCACAGAAGTAGAGGCATCCTTATATAACACATTTAGAACTGGGCAACGTTTGTCACCGCCAGCGGGCACGCTGGAAACATCACCAGGAAAAACAAACAAACAAACCCTGCAATCAATCTTCATATTTAATCGCATGCAATAAAAACTTCAATAATAACAATGTTTCACACATCTCTCTGCCTTCTCTTTTCTGAATAGCTTTCCTAGAATGGGCAGGGAAGCTATCATCAACAAGCTAAGTTGCTGGGGAAGCTAATAGTCTGAGTTTGGGGGAAGCAGCAAGGAAACCTTCACCCCAGAGACAGAATAAAGGACTATCACAGCTTTCCCCTGATTTAAGGGAGCTGTCGCTGTCTTTGTCACATCATCAGCCATTACACCAATCCCCATTCTCTAAAATCTATGTTTGAAATTAACATCTTGGGCTAGACTCTTAGGCACACTTATGTCAGATGTTAACCCCCCTGTGTCCAGTTGGAGCTGACTCCTGTGTTTAGGATTGCAGCCTTAATAAATGTGTCTGAGTTTGTTCATATGCATGCCACTCACCTCACACCGTCTTTTTCTCTCTTTCCCTCTCCTACATCTCTGTTATCATCCCTACTGTTTTTAAAATGTGCACACCATAAGTCAGGAACCTAACTTTTTTTTTTTGCTTATGTTATGCTGTAGAATAGAGCACCATGTAACTTGATGGCAAAATGAATGAATGTTTTGAACATCAAACTTTGTTCCATTTACATTCATGCCATGCAACACACCCAACCATAGCTGTCAACCTTCCCTGATTTGGTGGGAAACTCCCTTATCCCAGCGCCCGTGTCCTGCTGCTGTCCCTTATTGATGATGTCCTTTAAATTTCCCGGGTTTCATACTCGCCCGACTCAGGAGGGAAGCAGCGGCTTGGGGTCCTCCGCCGTGAGAGAGAGCGTGTGCAGGCGCCGTCGTCCTGGCGCAAGGAGTTCCATCGGCCCTTCCCCGCCTGAGAGAGGGGGGGAGGGAGGGAGACTCTAGCCCATGCCGCCCGTGAGCCCGGAGGTGGCAGCAGTGGTGGCAGCTGAAGAGGCGGCCTGAGGGAGGAGGAAGAGGAGGGGATGGGGAGGGATGCAGAAGGGTGGTGCTTCAGTGGCCGCCGCGGCGCCACAACCGCCTCATGCTGGATTGACAGCATCTGTCAATCCTACCAATGTATGTAACTCTTTACAAAATCCCTTATTTTGGCTGCTGGTCCCTTATTTTCAGATCTGTAAGTTGACAGCTATGCACACATGTAACCCAACACACATGTAAAGCACATTATCCCCCCCCCCAAGAATCCTGGGAAGTGTAGTTTCTCCTGCACAGAACTACAATTCCCAGCACCCTTAACAAGCTACAGTTCCCGGACTCTGAGGGAGGCCATGTGCTTTAAATTTGTGTTGGGAGTGCTTTAAATCTGTGGTGTGAATTTCCCTGCAAAACATTTCTCTTCTTATCCAGCAACTTTTGATTCTGCTTATAGCACCTGCCCTTCAGAGGTGGCTGACATATTCTTTGGATGCAGAGAGAGAGAAATAACCTCAGTTATTATTAGGGGGAGAAGGGGTGGGACGACGATGACATAAAGTCTGGAGAACAAACACTCAGTTTTATGGCTGCGCAAAGTAATCTTGCTCTTTTGTTCCAGGTGGCAGGGAAATAGGAGCCAAAGGAGATGAAACAGGCCTGCCTTGTACTCCATTCAGCATCCTTTTCACTCAGCTAATTATGTGTTCACTTCACTGACCCAACAGAAAGGCAGATTACCGAAGGAGCTCCCTCTGGCTAACTGCATATTGCCATGCTCTTTCTCTCAAATTCCCTGAAGGCTTCGTCCTTTTTACTTGAGGGAGAAGAGGGGGAAATCCCCCGAGATGCAGAAATAAAAATTGGTGGTTGTGCTCATCTATTAGCATAAAGGTTCAGGCTCATGCCTCTCTGGGACAAATTTTGAAGGACCTCTGTGGTTTTCCCCATCCCTACCCATAACACACTGCCCAGGCATGCCTCCCAGGGAGGTCACTTTGGTGCTCCTAATGCATCAGTTTGGCTTCAACCACGGAGGCACACTCCATTGTCTCTTGAGAGGGATGCCAGCAGCAACCACCCAACCCCAATGGGAAATAGCTTCTGCATTCCCCCAAAGGAGGAAATGCCACACACACACTTGCATGAGCTAATGTATGCACATAGATGGACATTTAGAAATAATTGCCACAATTCAAATAGAAATACAGCTCCTCTCATCATAGCCAAAAGTATGAAAGACCTACAATGGCTCCCAGTACATTTCTGAGCACAATTCAAAGTGTTGGTGCTGACCTTTAAAGCCCTAAATGGCCTTGGCCCAGGATACCTGAAGGAGTGTCTCCACCCCCATCATTCAGCCCGGACACTGAGGTCCAGCACTGAGGGCCTTCTGGTGGTTCCCTCCCTGCGAGAAGTGAGGTTACAGGGAACAAGGCAGAGGGCCTTCTTGGTAGTGGCACCCACCATGTGGAATGCCCTCCCACCAGATGTCAAAGAGAAAAACAACTACCAGACTTTTAGAAGACATCTGAAGGCAGCCCTCTTTAGGGAAGTTTTTAATGACTGATGTTTCAATGTATTTTTAACCTTTTGTTGGAAGCCGCCCAGAGTGGCTGGGGAAACCCAGCCAGATGGGAGGAGTAGAAATATGTTGTTGTTGCTGCTGCTGTTGCTGTTGTTGTTGTTGTTGTTGTTGTTGTTGTTGTTGTTTGTAGCAAAGTGACATGTTTGCCTGCTGAGTTGCTAACTATGGATGGACTCTGCCCTCCTTTCTGATGCAGGGAAAGAGCCTTGCATGAGAAAGGTTCAGTCTCCAGGTAGACTTGGGAGAGACTCTTGGTCGGAAACCCCGAAGAAGCTACTGCAAACCCACTGTAGACAATGCTGAGCTAGATGGGCTAATAGCCTGACTCACTATAAGGCAGCTTCCTATGTTCTTGATTTTCAAACTCGGCCCTGGAACAACAGGCCTTCAAGCAGAGGAGTGTCTTCTGCAAATTGGATGTTTAATAACTGAGGAGCTCAAGAGGCCAAATGTCTGCTGGAGAAAGGGAGGTCTTTACAGGGTGATAGCCAGGCACCAAAGAGGGAATGAGGTGAGTCTTCCTAAGGCAAGGGCGGGACAATACTGTATTGGACTACCAGAGGGTCCAACCCGGCCCATTTTACCAAAACCACACCTTCCTGCCAATCAACTGAAGTCACTCCAATGAGCAGGTGATACCGACTGATGGGCAAGGTTCCATTCTCTCTTGGCTGTGTCCCCCAGTTCCCTGCTAAGAACTGACACACAAAGGCAAAGCAGCCAGATTTAAACCCCTGCTCATCAACAGAGTTCAATCCTGCTTGGTGCAGTTTCACTGGTTACTATCTTCTGCCACTTGTGTGGCTTAATTTTAACAGGTGGGTGGGGAGAAAGATCTGGCCTGGAAGGCCAAATTGGTTCACCGCCATCCTCAAGGCAATAATTTCCAAAGCTTAGGTGTGGCTGCAGAAAAGACTGCTCCTACATCACCAACCAAACACAACTCATGTGGGGCTCCGTGGACTAACTCTTATCCCTTGCCAAACTACAGACAATGAAGAAAAGACTAAAACTTCCATCTTCCCTGACCATTGGCCCTGCTGGCTGGGCTGATGGGAGTTGCAACCCAACATCTGGAGGACCACAAGTCCCCCCTCCCCAGTTCTGCTTTTGGAGATGTTGACCCACCCACCCACCATTCCTATCTCAATATGGCCCCCTGAGGAAACAAACTGCCAACTAGGGCAACTGAGCAAGGACTAGCCTATCATCAGTTCTTGCCAAGGGGCTGGGGAAGCTGTAGGGGTCAAGGCAGCTGGTTGCCACTGTCGTCTTTACAGAACTATTTTAAGAACAAGGATACAGTATCCTCAGGTTTGTACAGCTGGGCTGACACACTGACAGTTTCATTCTTAGGATCGAAAGCCACAAGATGCCTCATCTGGGAAGAAGAGATTTATTCGTGTAACTGTATAGGGTAAATCAAGCACCATCTCCCATCAGGATTCCATACTGTTACACGCCTTGCAAAACATCTTTGACCTTTTCAAGAGCCACACATTGTGGGCTCATTAACCCAGGGTCGACTTCATTAGTTGCAAACACAGCAGTAACATCAGTATCATAAAGTTTTGTCCATATATTTCTTTAGTTTTGCTCTCTCATTTGCTCTTGGATTTGATCTGATTTTTTGTATGTGCTATTGTCATTTTAACCTGTTTCTATATTTATAATTTGTGTGTGTGGTTGTTTTAACAGTATATGTTATTATACTGTAAATGGGAAGCTCCTTATATATGAAATTAATAACTTAATGCACTCCAGGGACTCGGCAGGTTGTGGCTGGTCTTGGGTGAAAAGGGTGGGAGAAAATTACTGGCTTCCACTGGAATCAATGGAGGGCGAGAATTTCCAATTGGAAACTGGAACAAGTCCAAATTGGCCGATTTATTTTTAGACAAAAAGAAAAACACACAAAATGCACTTGGAAGATGCATTGTCAACTCTCTCGCTTTATTCCCCAGCGATGAAAGCAAAGGATCACCCTTTTGATTTAGAGGTAGATACAGCTCTTAAAGCCTCTAAGGTTTTGGTTTGGTTCTTTGGGAAATATTTTCCAGTGCAAGAAAATGCTTCTGCAAAAGCCAGCAACAACATTTTAAAAATAGCTCCCATACCATAGGACAGACATTGGGGTTGGATTCAGATGCAACACCAAACTATGGGAGTCTGCAGCTCCCCATCAGCACTGACCCTCGGCCATGTTCTCTAATCCTCGAGCCACCACTGATTAAATGTTCAAGCAAATACATTTAAACCCACAGCATTGTGCTTGCATTTTACACTGAGCTACTTTTGCAGTTGGGACGCGGGTGGCGCTGTGGGTTAAACCACAGAGCCTAGGACTTGCTGATCAGAAGGTCAGCAGTTCAAATCCCTGCGACGGGGCCGGTCCCTGCTCCTGCCAACCTAGCAGTTCGAAAGCACATCAAAGTGCAAGTAGATAAATAGGTACCGCTCCGGCGGGAAGGTAAACGGCGTTTCCGTGTGCTGCTCTGGTTCGCCAGAAGCGGCTTAGTCATGCTGGCCACATGACCCGGAAGCTGCATGCCGGCTCCCTCGGCCAATAAAGCGAGATGAGCGTCGCAACCCCAGAGTCGGCCACAACTGGACCTAATGGTCAGGGGTCTCTTTACCTTTACCTCCTGCAGTTAATGCCACATTGTCACAATATTGTTAGCTGAAGTTGTTCAGGTAAATAAAACTGTTGTATTTTTCAGAACGTAAGAGGAGCCTGCTGGATCAGGCCAATGGGCTTGTCTAGTCCAGAATCCTGTTCTCACAGTTGCCAACCAGATCCCTGTAGGAAATCCGCAGGTAGGAGTCATGCATAAGAGCATTCTTGCCTCCTGTGGTTTCCAGCAACAGGTCTTCATAAGCATGATGGCATCCATCATCATGGCTAGTAGCCCTTTCCTCCATGAATTTGTCTAATCCTCTTTTAAAGCCTCTTCTAGGCTGGCGACCATCGCTGCCTCCTGGGGCAACAAGTTCCATAGTTTAACTATGTTCTGCATGAAGAAGTCCTCTATCCTCTTTCCTGAATCTTCCAACATTCACCTATCCATGAGTTCTATCGATATCAGAGGGAGGGGAAAAAATTATCCACACCACACAGGTTTCTTTGATAACGATAGCCATATTCACTCAGTACTGTCTGGTAGATTAGAACCTTAAAGAAAAAACAGAGGGAAAATGTCAGTGACAAATGGGGTCACTAGACTTTAAATAATTGCACTCCAAAAGAACAGGGGACTTTTAAATAACATGTTAAATGAGCAAGAGTAATGGGCATTGCAGCCCCTCTGAATGGCAGTCATTCCTCCTTGTTATCTCTGCAGATAATTGGGAAGAGAGAGGGAAATCCCTTCGCCAATTCTCAGGTTGCGTTGGCCAAGTGAAAAGAAAGTCAGAGGTGAAGTTAGGGAGGAATATAAGAAGCTGCCTTATACAGGAAACCCCAATTTGTGTGGGGGTTGTGCTCCTGCCCCCCCCCCCGTGTGTGTCAACAGAGCAGGCACAAGCCCACCCTGCCTCGTTATGTTCCACCCCCGTTCTGCCCTCTTTCTGGTCCAAAACAACCCACACATCAGTAGTCATGCATCAACTGAATGCTCTCAAAATGGTTGCGGCCTGGACTACTGCTCCATCTAGCTCAATATTATCTGAGCTGACTCACAGCAGCTCAGCTCTCCAGGGATTAAAAGACAGAAGTCTTCTCAGCTCTACTTGAAGATGCCAGAGGTGGAACCTGGGTCTTCTGGAGCCTTTCACAGTACATAGCCCACCGGCTCACAACTATTGACATTTCAAGGTGAAACTGATCCTCAGCCAAACTCTGCTGGCAGGCTTGTGCTGAACTTTGTTAGATTGTGGCTAGAGAGTTCAGAAATTTGGGGCTTGTGATGACCATACAGTGGGACAGGGAGCTGGGAACAAACGTCCAGTGGTAGACTAGGAAAACGTTGAAGTGCGGGAATTCACAGGGGACTCAGCTAGAATGGTAAAGACAAAGCGCTTTATATGTGTTGTATATGCAACACTACAACACCAGATGGGCCTGTGGAGTCCCATCTTTCCCTACCGGATTTCCCTGTATGAGTTTACAACACGTTCAATTGAAACACTTCTTTGATGTGTCTAGATCCAGCCTGAGACAGTCCCTATAGCCATGTCCCCAAGGAGATTCCAAAAATTCAGACAATTGTGTTGATCCATGATTGCACACACAAACACCACACATCCAAAGGAGGAGCAGTACATACAATAATACACATGAACCTATCCAATCCTGACATCTTCAGTGTTGCCCTCCCTCAGTGTTGCCAACCCATCAGCTGACATCACAAGTGGCATCAATTACAGATCTTGCAAGGAAAACATTCCTTGTTTGCTTCTTGCACAGCACCAAGTGCTGGACAGGAAACTATCAGAATATGCCCAAGGTTGATTCCTTCCCCCCAGCACAGAGCTTCTGTTGCTCCTTCTTGATTCCAACGCCCACAACTCAAGGAAGACGTATGTTCAGGTGGGGTCTGGGAAAACAGCAGCAAAGGAAACAGGCATGACAGTTTTTGAAGCCCAACAAATGCAGGAAATCCCTCCCAATTAGGAGCACTTTGGTAATGTGCTTTTTTTGTTTTGCTACAGCTCTCCCAAAGACTTTTTAACTAAGCTCTTCATCAGCCTTCCTATGCTGGGAAATTTGAACGCCCAGTGATTATTGTAACGAAACAAAGCCTGGGAGTTTGCTCCCCTGGAGATTTCCTCCCCTGCTCGCTTTGGGCTCCAAGAATAACTGTGTTCCAAGCAAGATGACAAGAAGATTATATGGGGGCTGCAGAGAGGCCAGGTTCAGCCATTGTCCCAGGGAAAAGCCCTTCCCTTACGTGGTCTTTTCTTGATTGTTGACGTTATTGCCGTCCCAGTTTCTTCTTCTTCTCTTTATGCAGAAACGAAACCCAGGTTCTGCTCTGCATTTAATATTGACATCAATACTGGGCTAAAAGGGCAGGAAGCCCTATAATTAACCATCCTGGGGAGTCCCATATCACTGTGAGTTAAGGGCGGAGAGCCTCAGGCCTGGGTGAAATGCAACCCTTTAGGGGCTTCTGTCTGACCCTCAGGGCTTCCCCCAGCCCCAGCCCTTATTGGCCCCACTTTGCCCCATTCTCAGGTGTTTTTGCCTGGAATGTGTCCTTGAACTCTGAGGCCACATGCACACCCATCCCCAAAGAATCCTAGGAACTGGTTTGTTAAGGGTACTTGGAACAGAAGGTCTGGGAACGGGTAAACGACGGTTCTCGGGATTCTTCAGGAGCAGGGTAAATGTCCAACACAGTCCAACAATGCCTTTTGCTTGCCTGAATAGAAGATAGGTGTGGAACTGTGCATAGAAACCAGCCTATTATAAGGTAAAGCTAAAGGGACCCCTGACCATTAGGTCCAGTCGTGACCGACTCTGGGGTTGTGGCGCTCATCTCACTTTACTGGCCAAGGGAGCGGCGTACAGCTTCCAGGTCATGTGGCCAGCATGACTAAGTTGCTTCTGGTGAACCAGAGCAGCACACGGAAACGCCGTTTACCTTCCCGCTGGAGCGGTACCTATTTATCTACTTGCACTTTGACATGCTTTTGAACTGCTAGGTTGGCAGGAGCAGGGACCGAGCAACAGGAGCTCACCCTGTTGCGGGGATTTGAACGGCTGACCTTCTGATCGGCAAGTCCTAGGCTCTGTGGTTTAACCCACAGCGCCACCCACGTCCCTTAGTCTATTATACAAACAGTTAAAATTTACATTCATTGTTCCGCCCACTTTTTGCCTCTGGCCCCATCTAGCTCTGGCAAGCAGCCTCCAAATGCTTGCTCAGAAGGGAACAAGGCCTTCAGGCTGCAAAAAGGTTTCCACACCCCTGATCCATATATTGTTAGACTCTGAACTCCAAGCAGCCTCTGCCAGCATGGTCACCAGCCAAAGACAGCTGGAGATGTGGTTCAACGTTTGGAGGTCTGCAGGTTCTCTATCCCTGCCATAAATAATATGAGCCAATTTATTCTTGACACCAAACTTGGCTGGTCCTCAGCCAGAGAAAAGAAGGTTGTACCCATCCTGTTTCGTCTCCAAGACTCTTGTCTCTGACTCACTGGGGTGCTTTCATCTCTGGCAAGAGAGGACCATGAATCACCTTTCCCATCAGTCTCACCCCAGCCTCCCGTGTCCATTTCTTGACTTCTCAGCCTTGCTTGCAAGTAGCAGGCCTTTATACATGAGTAGGTTCATGGGAAGTGATTGATAGGAGACTCCGGCTTGCTGCTGTCACCATTATATGACGCTTCTTCTGCAGCAACGCTTTCCCTTCAAAATAAAAAAAAATCCTTCCAGTAGCGCCTTAGAGACCAACTAAGTTTGTTATTGGTATGAGCTTTCATGTGCGTGCACGCTTCTTCAGATACACTTCTTCTTATCATACCAATAACAAACTTAGTTGGTCTCTAAGGTGCTACTAGGGACGCTGGTGGCGCTGTGGGTTAAACCACAGAGCCTAGGACTTGCCGATCAGAAGGTCGGTGGTTCAAATCCCCGCAACAGGGTGAGCTCCCGTTGCTCGGTGCCTGCTCCTGCCAACCTAGCAGTTCAAAAGCGCATCAAAGTGCAAGTAGATAAATACCTCCAGCGGGAAGGTAAATAGCGTTTCTGTGTGCTGCTCTGGTTCGCCAGAAGCGGCTTAGTCATGCTGGCCACATGACCCAGAAGCTGTACACCGGCTCCCTCGGCCTATAGAGTGAGATGAGCGCCGCAACCCCAGAGTCAGTCACAACTGGACCTAATGGTCAGGGGTCCCTTTACCTTTACGATGCTATTGGAAGGATTTTTTTATTTTGTTTCTCCTACGGCGGACCAACACGGCTACCCACTTGTTTCTTTTTTTAAAAAAAATGATATTTATTGAAAATTTAAAATTACAGAGGAGAAAAAGAAAAAAAAGAAAGGAAAAAGGAAAAAAGATAGACAAAAAAAGGAATTCAACAATACAAGTCAATAAAAAGAAAAAAGGGAAAAAACAAAGCACACAATACATCAAAACCAAAAACAAAAGCAGATAAAAAAATTTAAAAACCAAATCCAATATTCCCAAATCTTTATCTTTCATTAACTTGTTTCATCGACGTCCTCACACCTCCCTTTTTTGTATTCTAGTTATTAATTATCTCAGCGAATCCTTTCCATCTTTCACTATATTCTGTCATTATATTACCTTAATTTATTTTAACCTTATCTTACCATAAAAAGCCCTAAAGCTTAAAACTTAAAACTTATAACTTATTTATACATAATTCCTTAAAGCATTTCTACTAAAACCCAATAGTTTTATTCCAACATTTTTCCTAACACTCATTGATTTTACAAAAATTCTCTAAATGAATTTTTTAAACTTCATCCACCTTCTCTTCTTCCTGGTCTCGGGTTTTGTCAGTCCTTTCTATCCCTTCCATCTAGTCCACCAACCTGGTGACCTTCTATCCGAGGCTCTTAAGTCTTTTCCATGTCCCTTCTGCAGGTCTTCTTCATGTTTATACCTGCACTTTACTTTGTCTTCTGCTGATCTTATTCTTAATTTCCTTCCTTTCTCACTGAGGGGTAGATCTCAGGGAGACTCCAACTTGACAGTATCTTTATCCCTTCTCGACAGGTCAGCCCATTCTCCATAGTCAGCACTGAAATCCAAAAGATATTTGAAGGCATATTTCAAAGTCCCTCCAAGGTTAAGGGCCCCCACAACTCCAAACTCCCCCTGGCCCAAAACCAGATCCCAAAAGTCAAAACATCCCTGCATAGGGGGATCTATCCAACTTCCCATCTCCAAACCAAACAGTACTCCATCTCTCCAAATCTGACTTTTTCCAGGTTCAGTCGTCAGAAACAACAACTTATGTTCCTGCAAGGCCTCAACTCTCTCCATTTCTGTTACTTGAGGTTCAGCAACAACCTCCTCCTTTGTCTTCTGCACAACTTGCTCCATTTCTGTTACTTGAGGTTCAGCAACAACCTCCTCCTTTGTCTCCTGCACAACTTGCCCTGTCAAAGCAAATTCCTGGATTGGTTCCTGCGTGGTTTCTATATAGGTATTCACTGTTTGTCCAAAATTGCTAACTGCAACAGTCATCAAATCCATCTTCTCATGTAGCTGTTCCAGTAAAGTGCTTGTCTTGCAAAAAGCAAGCACTAAAACTTCTTCTGGGCACATTCTTATTCAAGGTCAAATGTCTGGTTCTCACAATCTTTAATCTCCACAACTGTAGAATTCCCCAGATTGACTCCAGCAACAGTTTCACAAGCTCCCTCTAGAGGAAACAATTTCTGTTTGTATCCGTCTTTTTTAAAAGCAGATCCAGCAACAAAATTCCTTTCGTTTTTCAGATATTTTGTTCCTTTTAAGTGCAAAATGAAACATTGGAATCAATATGTTTCTCTTTTTTAACCATCTGTCAAAAAACGTTTTATTCACAGTCAATGAACTTCCCCAAAGCGTCTGTCTCTGACACCCCGTTCCCAGGTTCAAGACGGTGGAAATTTATCTTTCTTTACTCTCTCTCCTGCAGGTTTAAACAGTCTAAGATTTCCCCCCTCTTCTCCTGCTTCCAAGGGGGGTTTGGTAGTTTTAACTGATGGAAATTTAGTCCTTTACAAACGACTTTCCAGACTTTAGTTTGCAGTATCTTTGCTTCAATCTATTTACAAAAGTGGAAGGCGGACTTCCTGTTTAGACCTTCCCGCTTCGGTGCCAAATTAAGATGTTTCATAGTCCAATTTTCCGTTCTACTCATGGGTAGTTGTTTAAAGTCCAATTGTCCACAGGAAAAAGTCAGCGCTCTCCGGCAACAGCAATGCAGCTTCACTCCGTGAAAAGAGCAGTCGATTTGAAGCAACGCGCCGCTCACCCTACGTCGCTCTGGATCCCCGAAACTGGGTTTCCCCGCGAGTAGGGGAGGCGCAAAAGGTGCCAGCCGAATCCCACATCCACAGGCTTCTCTCGCCTGTGGTTTTTAGTGGGTCTCCGCCTCGCCGTGGCGGTCCAGACCCTAGTTTCACGAAGCGGATTCCTCCCGGTCAGAGGAAATCCGCCATTGCCGGAGGCGCTAACCCGGAAGTCCCCCCCCCCTCAAGACTACCCACTTGTTTCTTTCCCTTCAGTCTCCCATTTTCTTCCATGGACCCGAGCATGGACCCAGTTCCTGCCTCTGGGGCTCTGGTAAGGTGGGGCCACTCTTTGAACTCCTGTAATAAGTACACTTCCCACACTCTTGGTCACACAGTGTTGTGACCAAGATACAGAATGAATATTCATGTAAGAGCAGGTTTGAATTATTTTTGGAGGAAGTCACCGAGGTCATCAGTGGGGAGCTGGTTCAACCCTTACCTCCAAGAGTAATCCTAAAAGTACTACCACTTTGAGCAAATGGTTTTCATTCATTTTTTGTGGGGGGAGAAACACTACAGCATGTGAGACTATTGCAAAGCAGGCAAAAAAATTCCTCCACATCATCCCCCATGCGACTGTGCCAAGAGAAGGTTTTGAGGGAAGGGCTAAATGGGTCAGTGAAAGAGCACGTGCTTTTTATGCAAATATCCCAGGCTCAGTCCTCCAGCATCTTCATACATTTAGGACCTTGGAGGGCTGCTGCCAGCCAGTGGAGGCAAGACTCAGCTGCATGGGCCAATAGTCTGACTTGGCAGTCTATGTCATTGTAAACAAGATGTTCTCTGTTTGCACGCACGCACGCGCGCGCGCACACACACACACACACACACACACACACACATGTACATTAGGCACAAATCACAGGTCTTAAGTTACTAACCATCAGAAGGAACTTTCTGATGGCAAGAACTGTTCGGCAGTGGAACAGTGTCCCTTAAGAGGCTGTGGACTCCCCTTCCTTGGAGGTTTTTAAGCAGAGGTTGGATGGCCATCTGTCATGGACACTTTAGCTGAGATTCCTGCATTGCAGGGGGTTGGACTAGATGGCCCTCGGGGTCCCTTCCAACTCTACAATTTCATGATTCTCCAGTGTGGGTCATTTCATGTACCATTTTCAACCAACAGCAAAGCAAGCTATGATGAAAGAAGCTTGTCGTCCTTCATACACACACAGCTCATTTTCCAAAAGCTGATTAATTAAATTGACCAATCCTCGGGGGAGGGGGGGAAGGCTCCCACTGCTTTGGCTTCCTCTTCTCATTTATTCTTTGGCTTCTGCGGGATACAGTAGAGGTTAGGCTACAGCTGTGGTCAACTTTGCATAAGAACATCAGAATTGCCCAGGGAGTGTGTGCTTGCTAAGTAGGGCAATGAGGACAAATCTAGACTTGTTTTGAGGAATAGAGTTCAATGCATGTACATCCTGCGCAGACCAAAGTGAACCATCTGAGCATGACAAGTGATCTGCCATAATCCATGATGGGACCAACTCTCTCAGAGAGGGAGAGCTCAAAATGCAATAGCAAGGAAAGATCAAACTGAGGGAGGCAATACCTTTTACAGCGGGTGGCGCTGTGGGTTAAACCACAGAGCCTAGGACTTGCCGACCAGAAGGTCAGCGGTTTGAATCCCTGTGATGGGGTGAGCTCCCGTTGCTCGGTCCCTGCTCCTGCCAACCTAGCAGTTCGAAAGCAAAGTGCAAGCAGATAAATAGGCACTGCTCCGGCAGGAAGGTAAACAGCATTTCTGTGCACTGCTCTTGTTCGCCAGAAGCGGCTTAGTCATGCTGGCCACATGACCCGGAAGCTGTACGCTGGCTCCCTCAGCCAATAAAGTGACATGAGCGCCGCAACCCCAGAGTCGGCCACGACTGGACCTAATGGTCAGGGGTCCTTTACCTTTACAGTTTTTTTTGGGGGGGGAATCCTATGCAAATGAGGGCAATCCCATCATCCACCTTCCCTTCGTACTACTTAGAGCAAGCAGAATGCTTACACTGCCCCACACCAGGTAAGAGAGAGGGCCGGCAATGATGGCAGAAGTCCTGGCTTTATCCTCTTTTCCAGAGCTGTTAAAGAACTAATGCCATCTATGGATGGCAAACTGACAACCTAGAACCCTTTTTTAAAGAGAATTAAGCTGGGGGTTCAGGTCCATAAACAAAGATGGCAGCCAGGTCTAGGGCACTGGCAATCGTCACAAGCTACAGGTGCCCCAGGACTGGGAAGTAGTTCTAGAAAGGCAGGTGAGTGAAAGTGGCATGCAAGCAAAACCTCAAATGCATTGCAATTCAATATATTTGTACAGTGGTACCTCGGGTTACATATGCTTCAGGTTACAGACTCCACTAACCCAGAAATATTACCTCGGGTTAAGAACTTTGCTTCAAGATGAGAACAGAAATCGTGTAGCGGCGGCACAGCGACAGCAGGAGGCCCCATTAGCTAAAGTGGTTAAGAACAGTTTCAGGTTAAGAACAGACCTCCAGAATTAAGTTCTTAACCCAAGGTACCACTGTAATGCATTCGAGGCTATGCCTACATTCCAACACAACTGGTGGACACAAAAGCTGAACAATCCAAAAGCCATGTTGATAAGCACATCAGCACGGAGTAGAATGTTTCAACTGTGCAACATGGGCAGATCAAAGGGCAGTACATCCTGTCCTTGCCTAGAACAGCTGCAAAAATCTAACGAATCTGACTGATAACGTTGGGTGGGGTGGTTTTGGGTAACTCAAAACCATCAACAAAATTGAGGTGTCAGGAGCCCATCCTTCTTCACAGGAAAGAAAACAACTGGGTCCACAATCCTGTATAAACTTATGATGTGGGAGTAAGCTCCACTGAAATCAATGGGATTTACAGAACTGCAGCCGTAAGCATTTGATTGTATAATACTGTCATTTATTTCAAAGGGACTTTGTTGTGATGAACATTTATTGTGTTGTGTCAAAGGAACCTTTCCCTAAAATATTTGCAGATGGCAATAACCACTTCGGGTAACTCAGAACCTAAAGGTCCTTCAGAGTTCAGGCTAATGGACAAATTCTTTCTTCCAAGGCTACATGCCAAATAGGGAGTCTCCCCTCCCTCCCACTGGCCCCTTATTAATAAAAAGTAAGAACATTGTTTTTAAACTGTCCATGATCTATTGGTCAGATAATGAATGAATGAATCTTTATTTGCATCAGCCATCGGCCATAGCAATAAAACAACTATACAAAGAATAGAAATAAAAAGTCAATTATAATAAATAAATCTTAGGGTTTTCAATCAATAGTCAAATAGTGGATCTTATTCTGATTGCCCCAGCTAAAAACCTTGCAACCTTTTGGTCAGATAATTTATTTATGGCCTCCGTCGGTCTAGTGACAAGGAGAAAGCACCAACACAGAACAGAGAGATGACTTGGCAGATTGAAATGCACTCCATAATTCACAGGAGGAGGAATGGGCAAGAGGCAATCAGATCAAAGGGAAATCTCAGCAAAAAGTGTGCACACAGCGCCCCCTGCAGACTCATAAGCAAATGCAAGTTTTTGCATTACATCCCTAGCAATTAATATACGACACTAACGTTTGCCCATCTCTGACTTGTGCATTCCTATTGACAAGTTGTCTTTATTAGAAATAAAAGCTTGCAGGAACTGTTGCCAGCGTTTTATAGGCGCAATGTCCCACAATCTGCTTCCACTGACAGAACTCAAGCCGTTACATCACTCTCTTGCCCGCATGCACACACACACAAACACACAAACTTAGACAGCCCCAAACAACTTGCAACCCATGAAGGAAGCTGACCTGCCATCATTGCAGCCGACTTACCAGGCATAAAAGCATACACAACACCATCCAACTTCTGCTCTCTCAAGGAGACAAGTCCAGGAAGTCTCACTACACATGGTTGATGGGCTACAGTGCATTTAGTGGATCTCAAGTTAATGATAATGATAATGATAATAATAATAATAATAATAATAATAATAATAATAATAATAATAATAATAAATAATATTTATACCCTGCCCATCTGAGTGGGTTTCCCCAGCCACTCTGGGCAGCTCCCAGCAGAACACTAAAAACAGAATAAAACTTCAAACATTAAAAACTTCCCTAAACAGGGCTGCCTTCAGAGTTCTTCTAAAGGTCAGATACAGTGGTACCTAGGGTTAAGAACTTAATTCATTCTGGAGGTCTGTTCTTAACCTGAAACTGTTCTCAAAACTTCAGCTAATGGGGCCTCCTGCCGCCGCCGCACGATTTCTGTTCTCATCCTGAAGCAAAGTTCTTAACCCGAGGTACTATTTCTGGGTTAGCGGAGTCTAACCTGAAGCATCTGTAACCTGAGGTACCACTGTAGTTGTTTATTTCCTTGTCATCTGATGGGAGGGAGTTCCACAGGGCAGGTGCCACTACTGAGAAGGCCTTCTGCCTGGTTCCCTGTAACCTTGCAGTGAGGGAACCGCCCGAAGTTGTACAGATGCTACAGTTGCCAGCTTTTATATTGCCCCAACATCCCTGGGCCTTTAACAGGTGTTTCATCTGCAGGCATGCGTAAGTAAAAATAAAATATACTGATGCCATTCAATTTCAGCTGCCTAATTTCTTGGGGTCAAACTTCTATAAAACAGAGCAGGCTGTGATGCTATTTTTCTAGTTAGTTGGCAACCCTAGAGAACATGTGAATTGCTACACCCATCTTCCCATGCACCTTAGTTCTCTCACTCCTGCAGCGCCACAAATAACAATTTGCACCTGCCCAGTTGACTTCAAATAATTACAGCTGTCCTATGCACCATTAGTTTGACTGGAGAGGCTCATACTGCTGCAAATGGTAAATATTACCTTGTTTAATTGGGAGACTTCAGTTATTTCCACTGCAGTTGCTAATGAGGGGAAAATTAATCAATCCACATAATTGGAAAGAGCTTTAGTGAGCCTCTTTTTTTTTGACACCTTATCTAACACACAGGGCCAAGGGCAAACATGTTCTGCACCTGCCTCCCCCTGCCATTGAGATTTGAATATTGCAGCAGCCCCTCAGAATGTAATTACCCTAAATAGTAACCATGCCGAGGCTTATTCATTATGCACTGACTAGCGGGCACAGAATTAACAAGGCTGCATTTTAAAGGCCATCAGAAGTTTGGATTCCATCAATATTTCTTCCACTTTTCAGCTGTGTGCTTACACTTTGCAACCACCTGCCAACAAAGAGGGTAACAGATGCAGCAACATTTTTAAGTCAAATTTGTGGACAGCCGAAGTAACAATCTTCTGTCCTTCACAGAAAAACCAGCATTACCTTTGCAAGGCGATCACAATCTAGGTCGGGGTGGAGGAACCTTTTTCAATCCAAGCGCTGCATTTTCTTCTGGGCAATTTTTTTGGGGGGGAGGGGGAACATATCAATAAAGGTAAAGGGACCCCTGACCATTAGGTCCAGTCGTGACAGACTCTGGGGTTGCAGCGCTCATCTTGCTTTATTGGCTGAGGGAGCCAGTGTACAGCTTCCGGGTCATGCAGCTAGCATGTCTAAGCCGCTTCTGGTGAACCAGAGCAGCGCACAGAAACGCCGTTTACCTTACCGCTGGAGCAGTACCTATTTATCCACTTGCACTTTGACATGCTTTCGAACTGCTAGGTGGGCAGGAGCAGGGACCGAGCAACGGGAGCTCACCCCATCGCAGGGATTTGAACCACTGACCTTCTGATCGGCAAGTCCTAGGCTCTGTGGTTTAACCCACAGCGCCATCCGCATCCCTATCAAAGGCAAAAGTGGGCACTGCAATGAATGTGAATTTTACCTTTGTACATTCAGCTAGTCTCTTCTCTCCCTGTAGAATGTTTTATTGATTTTGTGGCAAAATAGCATTGATCAGTTCCAACAAAACCTGTGATGTGTTGCACGCTTGTATCAATCACACATAAAAAGAAAAATCGAGTGGGGACATTGTCAAATAACTAAATACATAATCAAGGCTTCAACTATCCATGACATGATTCTCCATAAGCAAGCTTGAGTGGCTGGAGGTCTTACATTAACACCACTGCTATTTACAGACTGGATAAAAGCGAGATCCCAAACTTTCCCTTGCCATCCTCTCAGAGGTGATCCTTTGGAGTTTTTCCAATTGGAGGCATTCTCTAACGGGGTAAACAGCATAGCAATCAGATCCTTATGTAGGAGAATCAAGATCGGCATCTATTGGCCCAGAGCCAATTAAGAGACAAAATGCTTTTGCCAAGTCCTGGGGAAACTTGGCGCCCAAATGTCATAAATTTCAAGATGTTGGTATATAGCAGCAACTGAACACAAACCTGATTGGTGAGACACACATCAGTATCTCATGTCAAATGGTAAAAAAAGGAGGCGCCTTGCAGGGCTGCTCTGAGCAAAAGTTAAATGCAGCAATACAAGTGATTAGCCTCCCCTTAGGAGGAATGTGATTTTGATGTACAGATGTCCTCCCTATACTACATTAGGCATGGCAGATTGTGATAAAAGGCACCATTTGGACTGTCAAGTGAGCTTATGGAAGACAATTAAGCTCCTAGCTTGTTTATTCCCAGAGCCCTCTACACCTGTCTACCAGCTGCCAAAACATCTGGTGAGGTTTGCCCTCCTGGCCTGCTCTTACCTGAGCTCAAAACATTCCCCCAGACTACAGCAGACAAGCTCCTAGCTTTTCCTGGCAAGGTCAATGCAGACTTCAATGCTATTTGCTATACAGACAGGGAAGGTTCATACACAAGAGTCCCAAAGTAGCAACACCTTCTTCCCCCCCAAAGAGCTTTGTGGGCACAATGTCCCCTCAGTGATCCCAATCAAGAATCACAGGTGTGTGGAATCATTCCAGTTTTGGAAGACAGGCAACTACTAAAGTTCTTTTCTGTAAAATCAGTCCCATTAAGTTCCTAGCCTACTAAAACAGGGCACCTAAGCTCAGCACACAGGATGGTTTCTCCTCGACAGCAGAGATGCAATGGGCTGCCATGACGATAGCCCTCCATCTACCTAGCTGACCATTCCCTCCCCTGGATGGAATTCCTAGCCGCCTGTGGTGATCACACAAGGAGTTAAGAACCATTGGTGACCTATATAGAATTGTGGGGTCCTTCCTAAGACATTCCCTTCCACAATACTCTTACCTGCTACCTATGCAAGAGTTGCACCCAACCACTTGCCGTATTTTTCGCCCTATAGGACGCACCGGCCCATAGGATGCACCTAGATTGGGGGGGGGAATAAAGGGGAAAACTTTTATTCCCCCCCCCCCCCGCGCAGGGCTGGGGGAAGCCTGAGCTTCCCCCGACCCCAGAACGGGAGCCAGAGCGATGCCGAAGCTGCGGGGAAAAAGTGTGTCCTATAGGGCGAAAAATACGGTAAATCAGGCACAGGCAAACTCGGCCCTCCAGATGTTTTGGAACTACAACTCCCACCATCCCTAGCTAACAGAACCAGTGGTCAGGGATGATGGGAAGTGTGGCCCCAAAACATCTGGAGGGCAGTGTTTGCCTATGCCTGACTTAAATGGAGAGAATGGGAACAGTGCTGATAAGGCACTGAACATGTAAGACTGACTGCCCCATAAGGTTTCTGTGCCTGACATACTTTTTAACAGGAAATGCTACAAAACCTGGGTTGTTATGCACACTAAAATATGTACTTTCCCATACAGCTGTAGCCTTGCCCCCAACTGCCCCTTCTCTAAAAGATGGCAATCCCTAGTGAAACAGTGTCAGGACGAGCCCTGCAAACCGAGGAATGTTCCCGGGGAAGGAGAGGAGAATGTTACCCTATGCCACCATTGAAAACTCAAAGATGCTTTTTAATTTGCCACGGTGCAAAACCATGCATTTATTGTACAGCAGCACTCATGGGACACTGAAATGATTTCCCCTTCAAGTCTCAGCCGTTCTGCTTCAAGCCATCCATTCCAAGAACCAGGAACCCTTGTGCCTGTTGAAAGAAACAGAGGTGGTTTAGCCACCCATTGACCACAGGTAGGAATAAGTTAATTACCATGCTCATGTGCCAACAAAGCCACTTGTGTTACTAACTTATATCTTCCTTCTGCTTGAGGGGATGGCCATTTTATTGTATTAATGAATGCTTGCAACAACAGCAAAAAAGGCTTTACGTGACAAAGAGCAGCTGCTTTGCACCCTGAAACAAGCAGGCTTCTTCCTCCATGA
The DNA here is from genome assembly GCF_965113315.1 of Podarcis vaucheri. Lineage (NCBI taxonomy): Eukaryota > Metazoa > Chordata > Lepidosauria > Squamata > Lacertidae > Podarcis > Podarcis vaucheri. The sequence continues at coordinate 86,949,369 of NC_138764.1, read as the reverse complement.
CAGCCCTTAAAATATTAGAAGATGGCTATGAAGCTGAGGCTCCAATACTTTGGCCACCTCATGAGAAGAGAAGACTCCCTGGAAAAGACCCTGATGTTGGGAAAGATTGAGGGCACAAAGAGAAGGGGACGACAGAGGACGAGATGGTTGGACAGTGTTCTCGAAGCAACCAACATGAGTTTGACCAAACTGCGGGAGGCAGTGGAAGACAGGAGTGCCTGGCGTGCTCTGGTCCATGGGGTCACGAAGAGTTGGACACGACTAAACGACTAAACAACAACAATCAGAATTGCTGCAGATCATGTTCAAAGGGTATATTACTCCAGGGATAATAAAGAACTACAGAAACATTCTGGAAATGCCAAAGACAAGTGGGAATATTTTTCCCCCTTTGATGGCAGTGTCCCATAGGAAACAATTACTGAAAATAATCAGTAAGAATCCAGATAAAATACACTATCCAATTCGATCTGCTTTTGGCTGGGGACAACAGAGGATGAGATGGTTGGACAGTGTTCTCGAAGCTACAAACATGAGTCTGACCAAACTGTGGGAGGCAGAAGACAACAGGAGTGCCTGGCGTGCTCTGGTCCATGGGGTCATGAAGAGCCGGACACGACTTAACAACAACAAAACAGATCTCCTTCGCAGGGGTTCTTAAATCTACCCTGAAGCCAAAACAGTAAAGGGCTCAACAAATAAAGGCTGCTACATTAGCTCCTACAGCACGAAACTGTTGTTTGAATTGTTTTATAACACTGGCCAGCTATTCAAAGGCAAGGAAAGCATTTATCCATCTATTCACACAAGTGCAATAACCATTCAATAGGTATGTACATTACACTAGGTAGGCATATCTCAAATCTACCCTCCTGCAACAGTTACGTAATAAACTGAAGAATCAAGAGGTCAGCAGTCTTGGGGAAGTTGCCATTATCCACAACCCTCATGCTCCCATCATGAAAATCCAGCAAGCAGTGTGCATTTATAGCGGAATATTTACATTAGGCTTCTGTCTTTGAAGTGCATTACAAAAGCATGCAATTTAAGATTTGGACATCAGTGGAATCAGACCATCTGGCTAGAACGCATGTTTTATCAGCATTGCCGATAAGATGGGGAAAAAAGATTTTAAGTCATCATGTACCACTGAATAGCACGCCATGTGAGCGCCCCTGCCACACTCTTCTAAATGGCCATTTGGTCTTGCAAAACTTACAGCACTTGGAAGACTTCACAATTTCCCTTGCCATCCTCCCAAGCATTCAGTCTGACATACGGTCCTGCAGTCTGAAAAAAGAAACAGGGAGCATGGTAAAGAAAGGGAAAAATTTGCTTTGTATCGCACCAGTGAATTTTGAAATGAACACATGCTTCAGGGCAGCAGGGTGTCACACAAGATGGGGAGGGGAGCGCATAAGCCTCAAGGCCTTTGGGGATAAGCTCACATACGACTGAGTCAACATGAGCATAAAACTGCGTATGAACGGGCCTTCTGACTTCACTTGCAACACCAGAGCCTATAGTGCTATGCCTACTTCGGGGGAATAACTAAACTCAAAATAGGATTTCCAAGTTCTATTTTGTACAACCCTGCAAAGACTGCGAAGAATGTATGGCTGACAGTTTAATCCAGTACACAGATGCTTGCTTCGCACTGGGATCCATCTGTGGCTGAATGATATCCTGAAGGGGCCTCGCATGATCATGGGCTTCTTTGTACTATTTAGTCCCTGCATACAGAAAATGAGGCTTTCAGGAAGACCTCCAGACTAGCCCTCAGCACCCCTCTAAGTTTTCCATGTACAGAAAACTGACTGAGAAGCAATGATGTAAAGACCCACTTGAAGCCTCAGGTTTACCACCTTAGTGGGAACCAGTCCTGTGGTTTTTATTCAAGTCTGCTTAATTTATACTAGGTACACTTAACTTCCACACGTCGTTAACCCCCCAACTCCCATCGTTACGTCATATTAATTTTATTATAGTTTAATTACTTTTTAAATTATTATCTTATACAGCTTTTTAGCTTTCTGTGTGATGTGTTTGCTTTAATTTTTGCAAGTCTCATTTGAGTTCCGGTTCTGGGGGGGGGGGGAGTGGGATATACATAATTGGCTTTAATACTGGCCAACTTTAGGGTTGATTTAAGGGTTATGGGTGGAAATGTGCCTTAATACAGAGTATACGTCCTTGCTTAGGCATACCTGATAACCTACCATTTGAGATGTTGTAGGAATTAAGAAATTAAAGATGATGGATGGGTGGGGGAGAACCGAAATTGAGTTTGCTACACATCAACTTCCCTGCTACAACAACGTGCGTAAGATTCCTAAGACGCACTACTCAGGTTATCTTTTCTAAATTAAACAGAACAAGAAAATGCAAACCCTCTACCTTCCATGCTTCTTGTGTAGGATCAGAGCAAGATGTCCTCCTTTCAAGGTTTTATTTCAAGTCACCCATCTCTTCTGCATGGGCCCATCTCAATGATTAAACTTCAGGCTCACTCCGATCCTAAAAATGATACAGAAAACCAAAGAGTTGTCGTATTATTTATTTTTGAAGCAAGGGTAGCCTGCTGTAGAAACAGATTATGCTGATGTCGTCAGACAAAGATCTGGCTAAAGCAGCAACAAATCAACAGTGTCGCTCTGATGGGGAAAAAAGTGTTGGTCATCACAAACATCAGCTAGAGACCATAGCAAGGAAGAGACAGCTGCCACACACACGAAACTGTAAGGCTACTTCTAGTTACTGTTTTAAGGACTTTCAAGCATCTTATGTTTTATCAACAGGAAGGCTTAAATTGCACGGAAATTAGAACTGTGCCCCCAACTGAATGAATGGTATCGTCCGGCCACATGGCCATCCCTGGAATTAAATCCATGCAGCTGTTTGGGGGACAAATTGCAACTATACATCAGGATTCTGGAATACTTGGTTCCTTTATGCAACCCCTTTTAAGCCTATCATAAAGCTGCCTGAGAGTCCAGCACAAAAATGAATTTGACAATGAAGCTGCCTAACCAAATCACAATGGCCAGAGGGTTCAAAAATACAGCAATAACTAATATATAATATATATGTGTATTAATTCTGCAGAGATACACAAATTTGGGTTTACAAAAACGAGCCTAGTCCAGCACCCTGTTCTCAGAGGCCAAACCAACATACTGAGTTGATTCCTGATTGAAAGGTACTTTTGACCCATGTGCTACTCTAGTAACAGAAACAGTGTTACACAAAAATCACAATCTTTCCTTTAAAAATATTTACAAATAGGCAATGATCAGGCACTCACATGTGTGCTCAATTACGTTTTATTATGAATTTTATGGTGTTTACTCAAAGCAAAACTTAGCTCAAAGCACAGTGCGTACCACGAAGATACACCCCTTAGTACCACATTAACATCTAGAAATGCATTGTTAAAAGGGCAGCCAGCAGAACCCACTGAATTTGCTTTAGAGTAAGGTAGTATAATCCTAGTCTAATTACTCAAAGGCAAGTCTAGTGGAGTTCAACACATTTAACTCCTGAAATCGCAGCCTTCACCCTTTTGTATGTGGAATATTTACAAACTTAAACCCTTTAACATATCATTGGTGGCCGGTGTCTCAATGAAAAATAGAATTGAAGGCAGAAACTCACACGTGTATTCAGATCGTGTGCGGGTTTCAGGTGACTCCATCGCCTCCTTGCGCCCAGCTCGTTTTTTGCAGCAGTTCGCTCTGTACATGCCTAGCGGCATCGTCGCCCTAAACGGAAAGACACCCACCACAGTCAGATTAACCGAGAGAGATTTGCTCTTGCAAACTGCATGAATTGGGCTCAACCGCCCTCCCCTCTCGCTGTTAAGACACTGGTGCATCAGACAGATTCTGGCTGTAACAGCAAAGAGATCAACACTGACGCTCTGATGGGGAAAAAAGTTTTAAGTCATCATGTGCACCAGTTAGGATCCGATCGGTATGGCTGCAAGTTGAGATACGCCGGGGGGGGGGGGCGATTAAATAAAATCGGGCTTTTAAGAGCATGCAAGTGAACTGGCCCCATAGGAAAGACGGGGGGGGGGGACCCCGCCTAAGAAGGAAAAACAACGAGGAAACTTCCCCTCTGCAACAAGCTAGCCCTCGGCGGTTGCAAAACTCAAAGCTTCAAATGCGAAGCAACATTCCCACCCCGGATTTCCTAACCGAGAAAATAAAACGGTCAATATTGGGCGAAGGGGGTTAAAGGGGTTCTGAGGAACAGCTCGAACCAGCACACATCGTGTAATAAACAAGGAAGGGAGCCGATGGCAAAGGATTCCCCAGCCCCACCACCCAACCGCTTCCCCAAGAAGACATCTTACCTCCGCAGAAGCCGCATGTGAAAAGAACGAGGAAACGCGCCGTGGGCTCTTATATAGCCCATAGCGCCTCACTGCGCACGCTCTTTTCAAGGCACTTTGGGAAATGTAGTCTTTAGTAGCCCGTGGGGTGTGGCTTCTATGTGCTTGGAGACCTGCCCTTTCCCCCCCCCCCCCAGATGCTGGCGAATAGGTCGAGAATGGTAGGGGCAGACTATGCCCTAGGCAGGGATTTAAAAACACCCTATATAAATATGCCATATAGGTGTATAGATAGATCCAAGTGTCCCTGTTTTCCAGGGACGTCCCTGGTTTAGAGAAGTCATCCCGGTTTCTGATTTGAGCCCAGAATGTCCCAATTTTCCTCAGGATGTCCCTGTTTTCATTTTCATTTGAAAAGTTTTGGAGGGTATGGAGTTATCCAACCCCCAAGCTGTCTGAAGGCAATGCTATATAGGGAGTTTTAAAAATGTTTTTATATATGTTGGAAGCTGGGGCAACCTAGTAAGATGTGTGGGATATAAATAGTAACATTATCATTATGGAATGGGACATCCCTATTTTCATCGGAGAATTGTTGGAGTGGATGGAGATGGAGAATTGTTATAATTATTATTGCTTATTTAGTATACTGTGTCATACTTGATTGCTACAATGAAGTATAAATAGGCAACGCGATACTATTATGTCGAGTTGCAGCTCGGCATCCAAAGAAAAATCAGTCTCACACCATGATAGGTTCCGAAATATGGCTGCTCATAGGGCTAATGCAGCACAGCTTTTATTGTGTGAAATCAGAAAGATACAAAATACAAGCAAGCAATTTGTTCTAAGCCAGAAGATAAGGACCTTCGCACTAGCATCAGGCCATGCTACGTTAGCCAATCATATGGGACAGCACGAGCTGTTCACGCGCTGTTCATGCTCCAAGGATGCTTCTAGCTATGAAATCACCCTGCAACAATAAGAACTTTGCTCATGCTTTCATGTACAAGCAATCATTTTCCCACATGTCCCCTTTTCTTGTTTATATTATTAGAGGAAAAGAGGGACCATCATTCCAAATCGTACACTTCATTGCCTAAGCGTCTACACTTTGCAACATAAATTCCTCTTGTAACCCCTGTGGTGGGCCGTGGTCGGTACCACCATGCAGTGCATTGGGAAATCAAAGAGGGTATGCATTGAATGCAACAACACACCATGATGAAGCCAGCAATACATGCAATTACAATCAATAATATTTTTCTTAACCATAATCCACTAGGTAACCAAGAAGACAACCACTCCCATGGATCAAAACCTTCAGGTGGATTCAAAGGATTATGGGCTATCATTTGTTCCATATAATCAATAGTAGCAGAGATATTGGTCGATTGATCAGTTATATACATACAGCAATGAGAATGAATTAAGGCACAAATTCCACCTTTAGAAGCAAGGATCACATTTAAAGCATAAAAAGTTTATAAAACAACTTCTCTTATTTCTGACATTTCTTTGTTAATCATTTTTAAAGCCAAGATGGTGGAATTGAACAAATTTTCTGTCCAGTTTGCCAATTTATGCAGATCACGGTAGTTCATGGCTGCACCTAAAGAAGGCAGAAGGGACCTAGAGATGGTTGTCCCTGTATATTGAGAAATAGGTGATTGTACTTCCCTTCTGTTACGCAAACGGACCGCTGGGAGCTTATCTATTTTATACACCAAGGGTACCACTATACCTAACGTGCAGGTACCAGAAAAGGCAGAGGGGATTTCTTTGTAGGCACGTGTGCCACAAAGTAACCATAAATCAGATTGAAGCAAACATGTAGTTCTGCTGCTCTTTCTCATCCAGTCGAACCAAACATAAAAGTCTCTACACGCAGCTTGTTGTTCATAGGTCATGTAAGTTGTGACATTATTAATTAAAACCTTTGGTCTGCCACTCATGGTTGTAACATTAAGAAAACAAGAAGATCCATTAATGTATTCATATGTCCAATTACAATATGGATAATGACCTAAAAATTTTTTTTGCTATTATGATTAAAACGAAAACAATAAAGAGCTAATTCTACAAGCGATAGAAATACAGGAGGTAAACTTATGCGATTGTCCTTCATATTATTGCTAATCTTATATGAAGCATTTATAGGAATGCTAGAATACCACCACCAAAAAAAAGGTTCAAAGCTTTGAGAAGCTTTTTAAAATCATTTTTCTCAGCAGCTAAAAGGCACTAGCCAAGCATATTCCGCTTGCTGTAACTAAAAAGATTGCAACAAGGTCGAGAACAGAGCCCATTGTCGCAGGCCTTGCTAAAGAACCATATTGCAACTTTCTGTCCGGGAACCATGCCAAAGCACAAGAATGAAACAAACTGGAACACACTGAAATTCCCTCACCCCCTCCCTTGCCAAGAGTCCACAATAGTTCCAAGACAGCCCTCTGTACATGCTCAGGGAAACACATCATAGGGCAGGACTCCTGAGGGAGGAGAAAAAAAAATATCTGGGGGGTAAAATCCAAGTGATGTCAATAAGGATGAGAATGGTAAATTAGTCCAATGGCTGTTTCTGAGCAACCTGTGTGATATTTCGTGGCTCGATTATTGGCATGTAAAAACCACAATCCAGAAGAAGTCACACAACCATTTCTGCAGATACAGGAGCCCATTTGCTGTAAATAAGTCTGATGTATTGCTCCTTGTACTGCTGAGTCAAAAGTCCAAGCCCAACGAAACGTGATGACACAGATGGGATGGTTGCTATTAGGAGGCAGCAAAACTGTAATGATGTTTGGTGGTTGAAGTGGCTTCCCAGGGAAAAGGGGGGCCAATGCAGTAGGGGTGAAGATGGCCTTTCAGCGTGCCAGGAAACACTGGAACAGCTGTGGAAGATCCTCTTCCATTGCAGAGGTGATTGTGATCTTGTCCGCTGGATCCTTATGTCCTTTAAGGGCAGAAAATAGTGGAGACAAAGTGGAGGTGGGCAGGTCCAAATAACTCTTTATCCGATTCAGCTGTCCAAGAATTTGTTGTAAATCCACCAGTTTAAGATGATCAGGAAACTGTAGTTGAGGCGTAACTGGAATGGCTGCAGATGCTGTCAGCTTGTGTCCCAGGTACGTAATAGGTAAAGTCCGCTGGATTTTTTCTTTAGCCACTGTCAATCCAACAGGTTGTAGCCTTTGCAGGATTTTGGGACACGGCGGAGGACAAGGCCGTGGCTAGCAGGCTGTGGCTAGCAGTGCCCACTGACTGGCAGGCTTTAAGCATATCAGCAATGGCTATATTTGATGTTGCCATTAGAAGGCGCAGCTCTTGCGTACAGTGCTCATTTGAATTATCAAACACAAGCTGGCGTACAATCGGTTCTTGTGCTGCCAGGTCCTGAACTTGCCGCTTGAAGGTATTGTACAAGCGATCAACAAATTGTCCATAGAGCTTTGCAGGGCCCTGTCTGACGCTCCCCAATTGGCCATTGCGCTCATTCTTGTCATCAGGGACAGAGGCCAAAGCCTCCTGAGCTGAGGCTGTGGTGGCTGCCCAATACATAGGATCAAAGACCAACTGTTGGGCAATAGGAAGAAAATTTCCTCCTCCCGTCAGCCCATCGAGAACATCGGTTTGGCTCAGCATGACGGGGGCTGAGGGTGCAGGAGCAATCACAGGAAAGAGATTTGGAGTATCAGAATCAAAAGGCAGCAACGGAGCGGTGGCACAGAGAGATCTTTGAAGAGGAATTGTAGGAGCGGTGCCAAATGCCTTGGGCGGAGGAGGTGGGAGAGCGGGGGGTGCTGCAGAATTTGAAGAATGCAGGGGAGTGACAGGAGGAGCCGAAGGGAAAATGTCCGGCGGTTTAGGAGGTAGGTTTGAGGCAGGCAAAGCAGGAGCGGGGAGGGCGGGCGAAGAAGTTGTTGCAGCAGCCAGAAGAATGTTTGAAGGAGTTAAACACGACATAGCTTTGTAGACGTTACTCCAGGCATGCAAAACCTTGACATCAATCTGAGGATGATTTTGAAAGAAGTGTCCAATTTTTTTCCAATCGTCTAACTCCCAATTTCCGTCCTGGGGGAACCAGGGGCAGTGAGTGTCCAGGGCTTTTATAAGGGACTTAAGGTCAGCTTTCCGAACAGCAAGGTTGTTACTGGCCAAAAGGAATTTAAGGTCTTTATAAAATTTTTTCTGTGGTGCAGAGAGAGACTTTCCCATGATTGCAAGAGTTGCAAAAAGAGCAGGGAGCACTTACCGGAGGGATCCTTAGGAGGATGAGGGAGGCGCCTTTTTGCCCTGTCCGGGCGGAAGTAAGTGCTGATAAGTCCGTAACGTAGTCCAGAATCACATTCACACGGGAGCTCTCACCAGGGATCCACTACGTGGATGAACGACGCGTCTGCAGCCCTTGCCAGGCGAGGTGAGGCTGAACGTTGTTTAACAGCATGAAATCCAAAAGAAATCACACGGGAGCACTCACCAGGGATCCACTACGTGGATGAACGACGTGTTGGTGAGTGCTGAATAATGAAAAACAACGTGAAATCCGAAGGCAGTCACACGGGGCACCAATTGTCGAGTTACAGCTCGGCATCCAAAGAAAAATCAGTCTCACACCATGATAGGTTCCGAAATATGGCTGCTCATAGGGCTAATGCAGCACAGCTTTTATTGTGTGAAATCAGAAAGATACAAAATACAAGCAAGCAATTTGTTCTAAGCCAGAAGATAAGGACCTTCGCACTAGCATCAGGCCATGCTACGTTAGCCAATCATATGGGACAGCACGAGCTGTTCACGCGCTGTTCATGCTCCAAGGATGCTTCTAGCTATGAAATCACCCTGCAACAATAAGAACTTTGCTCATGCTTTCATGTACAAGCAATCATTTTCCCACACTATTATACTTTTGTTCCAAAGTTAGAGGGTGTAGGATATCTTGGAACTGTCAGTGCCACCTTCTGGACTGGTTGTAAGAAACAAGGTAGATCCTTCAAGGCTGAAGTCTGCTAACTAATCTGTAAAGCTCAGCAAGTCATAAATTTGCATGTAGAAGGTCCCAGGTCCAGTCAATAGCTTGTCCAGTTCAAGAATCAAGTAGGAAGTAGTAGAAAATGCCCATCTGGTCTTCAAGGGTCACTTCCAGAGCAGACAGCGATACTGGACTCAGAGGGGACCAACAGTTTTTGATATAAGGCAGTTTCCAACACCCAAGGATCACACAGGGCAGTTTACAATTTAGGCTGTGTACATGTTATACCTTTAAAACACATTCAAAGTACATTCCCCCCCCCCATTAGCTATAGCTTTTTAAGTGTTGCTCTGAGGAGTAAACTTCAGTGCCCAGAATTCTTTGAGGCAAATAATGTGTTTCAAATGTGATTTAAAGGCTAAAGTGTCTACACAGCTTTAGAGGAAATTCTGCCATGCCTTTGCACTGAACTTTTGTGCCTTGGCACAACTTTTGTGTCTGCATTTTCACTTTTTGAAATATGGCAACCCCATTCAGAATAGGGCACTGACTCTCAGCTTCCTTCTCCTGTGTTGCCCTTGTAGAACTTGGCAGGAAGGAAGATGGGTGGGAACGAAAATAGAATTAGTTGGCTGTGCTTCACATTGGCTGTTGCTCCACCTACTGTTGGGCTCCTGGTTTTCACCTGTCAGTCCCAAAGGACAGCAGCAGGCACTCCTGGATGCAACTGAATGATCCGATCATAAAGGTAAAGGTAAAGGCACCCCTGACCATTAGGTCCAGTCGTGACCGACTCTGGGGTTGCGGTGCTCATCTCACTTTATTGGCCGAGGGAGCCGGCATACAGCTTCCGGGTCATGTGGCCAGCATGACTGAGCCGATCATACTCAATGGAATAACTAGACAAAGTTGTCCCCCTCCAGTGGAGACTGAGTGGCCACAACAGTGACTCACTGTTGTTGTTTTGTTCTTATAGGAGTCTTTAGTTTCTTCTTGTTGTTGTTGTTGTTTAGTTGTTTAGTCAGGTCTGACTCTTCGTGACCCCATGGACCAGAGCACGCCAGGCACTCCTGTCTTCCACTGCCTCCCGCAGTTTGGTCAAACTCATGCTGGTAGCTTTGAGAACACTGTCCAACCATCTTGTCCTCTGTCATCCCCTTCTCCTTGTGCCTTCCATCTTTCCCAACATCAGGGTCTTTTCCAGGGAGTCTTCTCTTCTCATGAGGTGGCCAAAGTATTGGAGCCTCAGCTTTACGATCTGTCCTTCCAGTGAGCACTCAGGGCTGATTTCCTTAAGAATGGATAGATTTGATCTTCTTGCAGTCCATGGGACACTCAAGAGTCTCCTCCACTTTAGTTTCTTAATCCATTTCTTTGCCATCACAGCCTACTAGCAGTACTTTCATTACATGCTAGCGTGTACCAGCCTGCCGCTTGGGAATTACTGACGAAATACCTTCATTGTTGTCCAAATTCCACATTCTTAGTGGTAGTGGTTGCTATAATCTCTTAAATCTTACTTTCCCCATAAATACAGCATGTCTGGATTGTATTGTCTGAAGGCTTCTCAATGCACTAGCCTTACAGAGCTTCCATTCTTATTACTGTCTCCCCAGAGATCCGAGACAATGTCTGTGCTTGTAGACTTTCTTATACTTACAGCTAAAGTATTTGGCTACATCATCCATGCTCTGCTTCGGTGGGTAAAGAAACCTGCAGAGAAAAGAGTCACTAATGAAATCTGCCTGATAACAGGTGCAGCCAGCCCAACTGGCATTGGGAGGTTTTTTGCATTGGAATTTGCCCGACGAGGAGCAATACTTGTTTTGTGGGATATAGATACCGAAGGCAATGAAAATGCAGCCAGGGAAGTTCGCAAGCTGGGAGCGAAGGCTTACATTTATACTTGCGATGTGAGCCGGAAGGAAGAAGTCTATAGCGTTGCCGAGTATGTGAGAAAGGATGTGGGCAGTGTCACAATCTTGGTCAATAATGCTGGCATTGTAGCTGGAAAGCCCATCTTACAGTGTCCTGACGAACTGCTGGAAAGAACCATGAGGACTAACTGCCATGCTCACTTTTGGGTAAGTGTGTATTCAGGCTCCTGAATGAGAGGAAGGCTGAATTGTGAACTTGCAGCTCTTGACGGTCAATATAGCCCAGCTGAGGAGATGAACTAGGCAACCACCTGGAGTGCAAAACATCCATGCAGAGAGCATCTGTGTCAGCTGTGAAAATACCGGGGGATGGGGAGCAGAAGAGAGTGCCCCTTTCTGCACCTTTGGAAGATGCATATAGAAGCAATTCTTTGACTGGGGAAGTATTCCTCCCAATCCATCTGTATCCATGGCACTGGCTAATTAGACCATAAATACAACTGTGACAATGGTGATAGATGTTCATAGATTATTGGCATGCCTTACTAATATGTTTGATTAATGGTGGCTGGGAATGGCAGTGTTGGTACATTAGAATCCAGATTAATTAGTTTGGGAAACATCAGTGTAATAATATTATTATTTTCATCTTTAGTTTAAGCAATTTCATTCTGTTCCTTACTTTGTGATGGGTGTACTCTTGATATATGCTTCTCAGCAAATGATGAAGTATGTGGCTCAAAATACATTAGTTATATCAGATGTTATATGTTTCAAGTATGAAATTTCTGATATTTCTATCACAATATTCAATGTAGCATGTGATAACACCGATGAATAGAAACATACAACTGACTAAAAATATTATAAACGAATTTAAACATTGGCCTTAGAAACAGCTTTAAAATCTGTAATAATAGTTTAACCCTGCAGAAGGCCGATGCCTTCTTAACAGACAGCACAACGAAAAATCCCATGGAAGGATTTCCACTAGTGCAACAGGGCTCGCTCCCCCCATCCTGATGCCCCTTACAAATTGTCTTTTGTGGGGTGTTGTCGGGGAAAACCCCAGAACAGCACATGTGAGGTGTTGGGGGGATCATCATCATCACCATCATTTTTAATTTGTATACTGGCTTTCTATCTTACAATACTCTAGGCGGTTTACAAGCTGAAGAAACAAAAAATGTACATTTTATAACAATCTGGAAAGCTGAAATGTTTGTGCTGGTGGAATGAACACCATAGTGCTATGTTGAATTCTTCTCAAAATTTCTGATCTTTGCTTGGCAAGTTCAATGCTATATTCATACGGTTTGGCACATAAAGTGTCTTATCCCAACTACACATTAAAAGCACTCTTATACCACTTTAAGTGCCGTAACTTGCTTCAAAAAACACACACCTGGGAACTGCAGTTCGTTACAGCTGCTGGAAATTTTAACTCTGTGAGATGGTCACCTAGCAACTCTCAGCACCCTGAACAAACAACAGTTCCCATTTTTCTTGGCAGGGTGGTGAGCCATGACTGTTCAAGTGGTAGAAGAGTACATTAAAGTCATGGTGCGGATATGACCAAGGAGTTATGCAAAGGGCTATATTTTGTAATTATTCAATCAAGTTCGCCCAGCTCACTCACGCAGTGTGGATGGGTAGCTTTGCAGCAGCTAATTCTGAAAAGCAGCTTATCAGTTCCGTCTTGCAGAACATGGCCTGGCTCTCATTAATCCTACTTTGCAGAGCCTGAAAAGATGGAGAGACAATCAAATGGAGGGCAATTTTAAGAGGATTGCAATGAAAACTAATCTCGTTACACTCTTTTATCCTTGTCGCATGTGCCATTAAGACTCAAATTTCTGAAGGAACTTTGAATAGGCATTAATGTTTCTTACTTGGAAGAAGAAATGGGGAAATTGGGAATTACATGGATGGAAGCAAAGTTGTGGTGGCTCCTCCTCTTTCTAGGTGAACAATTAGTCAGAACATCTTTGGAAAACAGAGACCTCCAGACACTCCAAGCCAGAGTGTTTGCATCTTGTCTGCATTAAGCTCGGGTTTGTTCTAAGAGAGTTTGTGTCCTGGTCCAGTAAACGCTTCCGCTGCGCCACCAGCAATAGCTCTCTTTGCAGAGTATTAATTAAGTCCAGTGCAGAGATTCTTGTTGCAGTACAAGCTTCAGAGTCTCAGCAGCAAAGAAATAACAACACAGGGAAGCCCTGTCTTTCCAAAGACAGGTTTATTGCAGACAGATAACAGAAACACCTCCGGAGCTTTCAGACATTTTTGCTTCACGCCCCACACACAGAGAAACAAACACTCTTTATATACTGAGCAACTTAACAACTTAACGAGCTTGGCTACTTAAAGTTACATGACATTGCTAACTTGCCAGCGTCTTAGGTTTCAAACCCTAACACCCCCTCTCGCTGGCAATACAAAAAACAAAATTACTTCAGACCCATTTCTTCACAAAAGTTTTCATGCCGCTGAAACCCAAGTGGTTTTGTAAAACCATCAGCTTGATTTTCATGACTGGGACAGTAATTTAATTTAACAATTCCTGCTTTTACCGTTTGACAAACATTTTGAAAGCGGATATCCAAATGTTTTGTACGACCTTTAAACTGCCCATTTTGTGCTAATTTAAGACACGGTTGATTATCACCCCATACAGTGATTGGAGTGATGGCCTTTTCATACATCTCTTGTGCTAAGCATTTGTAAAATTCTAGATCTCTACATAACTCAGATAAGGCACAGAACTCAGCTTCTGTTGACGACAAGGCAATCAGGTTCTGTTTCTTGGATCTCCACCCAATCAGAGAGTTACCAAATTTTATTACACAGCCAGACACTGATTTTCTATCCTTTAAATTTGCCCAATCACTATCTGCCCAACAAGTAATCTGTGCTTGTCCTTCCGAAGACAATTCAAGGCAAAAATCTTTGGTGTATTGTAAATATCTTAGCACTCTTTGAATTCCTTTCCATGCATTTACACTAGGTTTCGAAGCTTCTCTGCTGAGTAAGTTAACAGCGTAAGCAATATCTGGTCTACTCCATCGCTGTTGTCTTTATCCTGTACACCCACCTACAACTTACTGCCTTGGCACCTTCTGGCAGTTTGGTGATGGAAAACACACCCAGTTCTTTCATAGAATTCAACTCCTTTTGCATGGCCTCACGCCACCTACTGGCCTCCTCCTGGGGTAATTGCTCAACCTCCTCAAAACTTTCAGGTTCGCAATTTGCCAAACCAGCCCAAACACTAATAGCTTGGTACCTTTCAGGAGGTTTACCTTTGTTGGTACGCTTAGAACGCCTTAGCAGTTCCTGCGATGTTCCTTCAGTTTCCCCCTCTGACCCAGAATCGCTAGTCGTCACCTGTTTGTCACTAGTAGTTGAAGAACTTTCTGATTCTGACTTTACACGTCTCTCTTGCTGTACAGGTGAACTTTTAGAGCTAGAAGATTCTGACTTTACAGACTTGGGTGAACTAGGCGATTTCTCACCCTCATCCTCAGACTCAAATTTCTCAGTCTGTTCTGGAACTAATACCTGCCCTGGGGCCTGAGTTTCATTGCTACTGTTCACCACATCAAATAGTATGTCAGGATTTCCATGAATTTTATTCCAACCATCCTGTTCACAAAATTCCGCACTTCTGCTGATTGTGATTTTCGTTTGATTGCCTTCTACATTCACAAATCTCCAACCTTTTGTGTTTGCTTGATAACCACAGAAAAACATTTCTTTAGACCTAGGATCGCCTTTCCTACGTTGTGCCCTAGGCACCAGCACATAAGCACGACATCCAAAAACTCTTAGATGATCAATTTTTGGTTTTTTTCCAAACAGCATGAAGTAAGGAGTGTTGCCTACTGTGCTATTGTACACTCTGTTAAAAGTATAATTTGCATACAGTGCAGCCTCAGCCCAAAAACGCTGTGGAAGTCCAGAATCAAACAGCAAAGCAGCAATGGCTTCCTGTAATGTTCGAAATTTTCTTTCGGCAACTGCATTCTCCTGTGGTGAATAGGGATTGGTAAGTCTATGAACTATACCTTTCCTTTTTAACCACGTCTCCAGCGTGTGGTTCACATATTCCCCACCACGATCTGATTGTATTTTACGTACCCTGGTGTCAAATTTACATTCGACTTCTTCAATCCAATCCATCAGGATGGAAGCTGCTTGTGATTTTTCTTTCAGAAAGAAAACCCAACTAGCCCTTGAAAAGTCATCCACCAAAATTTGCATAAATCTCGCACCTCCAAGCGATTTGACTGGCATAGGGCCACACACGTCTGTGTGCACAAGTTCAAAGGGTTTCTTGCTTACTCTATCAGATCTAGGATAGTTACATGTCTTAACCTTAGCATGTTTACAAGCACAACAATCCAGAAAATTTGGACAGGGTTTAATGTTACACCCCTCAGCTAAATCTGGCATCTTGCTTACATACTTAAAGCATATATGAGCTAACCTTCTGTGTAGTAGATGTGCACAACCTGTATGAGGAGCCTTATTTACACACTTAGCTTGCGCTTCACCTGTTGAACATCTACCTGCTGCTAACTGCTCTTCATCCAAAACAAAAAGCCCATCCTCACAGGGAATTTTAACCAGCTCCTTCCCCTGTTTCGAAATGGTGCACACATCATTTTCAAACTCAACCTTAAAACCACTTTTTACCAGGCATGACACACTCAAAAGTCCATTCTTCATTCCTGGAAGAACAAAAACAGGAAGGTTAGTTTGCAAACAGTTAACATAAATTGTGCCTTTAAGGTTCATTTCTCGTTTACTATTGTCTGCTATAGTCACGGTTTTTGCAATTGGCAATGTCTTGCAGTTCATCAAGCGGCCACTAGATGTCGCTGGAACTAAACTGTGACTTGCTCCACT
This sequence comes from Podarcis vaucheri, assembly GCF_965113315.1. Lineage (NCBI taxonomy): Eukaryota > Metazoa > Chordata > Lepidosauria > Squamata > Lacertidae > Podarcis > Podarcis vaucheri. Next base: position 86,933,276 of record NC_138764.1, on the reverse strand, counting down.
GTCAATTATCCACTTCAATGTTTGTTGGCTCCTTTTAGGACTCTGTTGTGCTGCCATTGCAGATAGTCCCTTATCAGCACCTGCTCCCCCTCTGGATCGTTGATTCTTGTAGTTCTCATGTCGTCTTCCCCTGTAACTCCGGAAACTGGCCTTGGACTGTTGAAATTCCTGTTGCTTTTCTGGACACTTTGCTATCAAATGAAACCTGCTGCCACATCGAAAACATGACTTGCTGGCCATAGCAGACACTTGTGAGGCTTCCTTACAGCTCTGCCTGCTAGTTTCCCCACTCTGGGAATTATCTGAACATCCAACCCTTGGGGTATTTGAATTATCAATACGTTTTCGATGATGTTGATATTCTTGTTCACACAATCTACCAGTCACATAATTCATATTCAGCTGGTCCTCTGGCAAAACTTGTAAAGTTAGTACTAAGTTTTCAAACCCTGCATGCAGGCTGCTAAGCAGAGTATAAACTTTAATATTTTCAGGAAAATTCACACCTAAAGATGACAGTTGGTTGAAATACTCAGTCATCTGTGACGTGTGTTCAACCACACTATCCCCTGGCTTCAGTTTCAACTCATACAAAGCACGTATAATGTTCACCTTCTCTCCGGGCGTGGCTCTATGGTGAATTCGCCTAAGAGCTTCCCAAATTTCAAATGCAGACCTTAAATTTTCCACATGAGGTAATTGGGAATCATCTATCGATACCATCAACATGCATCTAGCTTTAGTGTCCATTTTATCATGTTCCCTGTTCTGAGCATGTGCAGCAGCCTGTTGCTCTGCTGTGGCATCTGCTGCAACAGCCACAAACGGCTTTCGCCTCTGGACATAGTCAGCCCACACTTCTTTGGCTTCCAACCAGACTTGAGCCCTCTTAGACCACTGCACGTAATTAGCAGAGTTCAACTTTGTAAAGGGAACCTGGAAATTTTCCACTGCCATTCTTGGGGTCTGCTGCTACTCCCTCTGTGTGCCCTTTCTTCTCTTTCCCCTTGGGATTTGTCTTACTCACTTTTCAGACGCCTCCAGCCTCCCAGTTCCTTTAAGAGCTGGATTTATGACCAAGCCGGTCTTCTCTCATTCGAATGCTGCTTTCACTTTCTCTGCACACAATACAGCTGTAGAAACGTAGAAGGATCCATAACCTAAGAGAGTTTGTGTCCTGGTCCAGTAAACGCTTCCGCTGCGCCACCAGCAATAGCTCTCTTTGCAGAGTATTAATTAAGTCCAGTGCAGAGATTCTTGTTGCAGTACAAGCTTCAGAGTCTCAGCAGCAAAGAAATAACAACACAGGGAAGCCCTGTCTTTCCAAAGACAGGTTTATTGCAGACAGATAACAGAAACACCTCCGGAGCTTTCAGACATTTTTGCTTCACGCCCCACACACAGAGAAACAAACACTCTTTATATACTGAGCAACTTAACAACTTAACGAGCTTGGCTACTTAAAGTTACATGACATTGCTAACTTGCCAGCGTCTTAGGTTTCAAACCCTAACATGTTCAACTCCACCCACTTGAAACTAAAATAACAATAATCATTTGTTATTTATACCCCATTGGTCTGGCTGGGTTTACCCAGCCACTCTGGGTGGCTCCCAACAAAATATCAAAAACATGATAAAATATCAAATATCCCGCTCTGTGGAAGGGCCTCCCATCGGATGTCAATTGAAATAAACAGCTATCTGACTTTTAGAAGACATCTGAAGGCAGCCCTGTTTAGGGAAGTTTTTTAATGTTTGATGTTTTATCATGTTTTTAATAATCTCTTGGGAGCCGCCCAGAGTGGCTGGGGAAACTCAGCTAGAAGGGCAAGGTATAAATTTATTATTATTATTATTATTATTATTATTATTATTATTATTATTATTACTACTACTACTGCTGCTGCTACTACTACTAGCCACCAATAATTTTGCCTACATTGTATCCTGTAACAGTAAAAAAACTAAACAGATTTCTGCTTATAGAAAGAAAATGGAGCTACTTTGAACTCTATTTCTAAAATAAAAAAAATAATACTGATGAAATACATGTAGCTTTTTTTTAAAAAAAAGTTGGTATAAATAAGAGCTAAGCTTAGAAGAAGTCAAGATTAAGAAATATTACCCTTGTGTATACAATGATATATTTAATAGGACAGTTGTAGTGTGTGCGCGCGTGTGTGTTTTACATATTTATAATAAAAGAAACTAAACAGATTTGTTCTTATATTCTGCTGGTACCTTTGCAAAGCAGGCCTTCAAACATTACAACTGCTGCTTACTAGTTGCAAATCTGAACACACAAAAAGGAAACATGAGTATAATCAAAACTCTCTTAACCCCTTTTGCAGACAGTCAAGGCTTTTCTTCCACAAATGATTGAGAGAGATCATGGCCACATTGTGACAGTTGCAGGATCATTTGGACTTTTTGCAACAGGTTGTCTGGAGGTTGGTAAGCGACACGTCGACAGAAGTTCACAAAAGCTAAATTGCCACTTTTACATTTGCATGATTTATGTCTATAATCCATGTTCCCAAGGCCAAGCATCACTAATGACGCAGGGCATCTCTCTCATTGCAGGGTCTTACTAAAACAGTGATAGAGCCCCTAAGTTAAGCATGTAAACGGGAAAATGTTGCTTGTTTCCTCAGGGTTACTGCGCTAGCAAGTTTGCCGTGGTTGGATTCCATGAAGCTCTGAGCCATGAGCTGAAAGCCAAAAGAGTCAGTGGTGTGAAGACTACCCTTGTTTGTCCATATTTCACGGACACTGGCATGTTCCATGGCTGTAGAATCAGGTAACGCTGCACTCAGTTTTAATGTTTTGTTTGTTCACTTTTTATGACTACTTTTGCTGTTTATAGGTTTCTAATTTATATATATGTTGCAAGCCACCTTGAGCACAGTTTTGACTTTGGAAAGGGGGCGTACAAATAACATGAATGGTTGGTTGGTTGACACTCACACAGATTCCTACTCAAAACACACACACACCAACTTGATCCCTGGCACAAGGAATGCACCTACTCTTAGTAAACTTAGCTGAACAACAGAACATTCTGCTCCTCGCCCCCCGGTGCACCCCCTTAATCTGTTGTATGGGTTCCCCCAACCCTTTTCAGAGGCGACATGAGTCACACACCAAGAAGTTGGAAGCCCTTGCACTGATGGGATGGTTAGTTAAGGGCCACCCATTCATTTCAACAGCACATTGAAAGGTTCAGAATGGATTCAGAGCCACTCATTTCTCAATGAGTAGTGGGAAATGTAGACTGGCTGAAGGCTTCCATTCTTGGACGTTCCAGTCTTTAACCTACATAAAATACCACCTCTGGTAACCAAGCAGGGCATCATCAGGACATGATGCCATCAGGGGAGGGGCTTCTTATCTCCCCAGGCCAGAACTCTGGCATGAAGTGAGGTGAACTCTACCCTAGACTGAAATCCCCTAGCACAAAATTCTCCTCCTATCGTCAGCTTTTGAAATTTAGTATATATTCATCTATAACAGGAGTGGCAAACAGTAGGCCTGGGGGGTTGAATGCAGTCTTCCAGGTGCGTGCGTGCGTGTGTGTGTGTGTTCACCTCTGGCTTTTGTGTGACTTACCAAACAAAGAGTCACCTCCATTGCACAAGTAGAAGAATTTGGATTTGATATCCCGCTTTATCACTACCCAAAGGAGTGTCAAAACGGCTAACATTCTCCTTTCCCTTCCTCCCCCACAACAAACACTCTGTGAGGTGAGTGAGGCCGAGAGACTTCAAAGAAGTGTAACTGGCCCAAGGTCACCCAGCAGCTGCATGTGGAGGAGCAGGGATGTGAACCCGGTTCACCAGATTACGAGTCTACCGCTCTTAACCACTACACCACACTGGCACTCTGCCCAGGGGCATAGCTAAGCTGCTGTGGCAGCCGGAGCGGCAGGGGCGGGGTGATCCATGCATGGGGGCGCCTCACGGGGGCAGGGTGGCAATCTGCACACAGGGGGGCATCACAGGGGGTGCCATGGCAATCCATGCACGGGTGCCCCACAGCGATCCGTCCGGGGGGGGGGTGGCAAGCTGCCCACGGTGTCCGCCTGGTGGATGTAAGCCCCACACTGCCGTTTCAGGCAGCACAGGGCCCCAAGCCACCGCATCACTCCCAGAAGAGATGCGTGGCTCGGGTGCGCTGCAGGCCAGGCCCCGTGGTAAGTGCTGACCCCCGCGGTGTGCCAATTTGTCACACACCCCCAGGGTGACACCCAGGGTGTGCCACATCCCGCACCCACCCCTTCCTACGCTCGCCTCTGCCCATTATTTTTGGCATGATACCCATGAGAAGATGCATCCCTTGGTTCCTCACCCCTGTTCTAGAACTACATAGCTGGAGAAGAGTGATTACCACCTTCCCACGCTTTAATACTATTCAGTGTGGCGCCTGACACAGAGAAAGAAGGAATGGAGAGATGTCCACTTACTTAATTTGAATTGTTCCCATGGATTACTGACTCATCCCTTAGCTGCTTAATACTTGCAGGGGAATATATTGTTCACATGATTAATGACAGGGTTCGCCGAGCCGTAGCGATACCTTGAACTCACCTTATATAGAACAGAATCAGCAGATCCATAATTTAGACTTTGTTACAGCGACTCCACTCTGGTTCAACGATTCAGGCATTTCTGCAATTAATAATGTTTTTAGCCTGTCTGAAGTGGTTGCTGCAAAGTGTTAACCTGGAACATTGTTAAAAGGGACAGTGGTTTGTCTGCGAGGATGGAAAATCAAAAGGTTTCTAGCTTAGGGTGGGCCCCATGGCTTGGGTTCCAAGAAAGAGCTAGATTACACCAGGGAGCAAAGCAAAACAGAATCACACCCACCCACAATTAATATCAGTGATCTGGACCAGTTGACAGACTTCAGCCTTGCAGGATCTACCTTGCTTTTTAACCTAAATCCTGAGATCCACAAACGAGAGCCTGGACCAAGAGAAACACACTGAGAAAGAATTCTGCACCCAGGAATTTGTTTTGAGCAGCAGAACTGAGCAATGCTCACCGTCTTTCCACACAAAAGTTGACACTGCTTCCTTTCCCTCAACATGCATTTTTTCTTTTTCTAGGCAAGAACTGGAAGCCCTACTTTCTCCCTTAAAGCCAGACCAGTTTGTGAAATCAGCAATGCACAGAATACTTCAGAATCAGCATGTGATCTACGTCCCCAGAATGCTGTACCTTGTGGCCATTTTAAAAAAGTAAGTCACTGTATTCAGGAACTGGCAGACCTATGACTGCTTAATAGGGGTAGGGGTGGAAAAATTAGCGTTGAGTTTACTGTAGCCAATAAAGGCTAAAGCAGTGTTTAATGAGCAAGGAGTCAGGCCAGACCTCAGTGCCATAGGCCTCGCCCCCATTGACCATCCTGTAGCCTTTTGGCTGGGCCAAGGCCAGCATCAGTAACCTGTAAAAATGGTACATTAACATTTAGATCAAGTTACTAATATGTATATATAAATCAGTATCAATTCATTTTCCTTCTGACACACTGTCCCTCTCAGTCTCCTGAGTTCTCACCCAAGGTCCAAACAAACTCTCAGTTCATTTCACAAGTCTCCCGAGCTCCTGGAAGCAGCAGACATCATATCACCCGAGTCTCACACTTTAGACTTGCTTTTTATGGGCAGGCTCCAGGTGGATGGGTCCTTCCTCAGGGCTGCTCACAGATGTGTTCTATTCACCTGCACACTCCACACCCAGTTCCAGGTGCAGAAGGTTTGTTGAGTTTCCCAGGGGGTCCAAAGGATGGGAAAAGAGCCCCCCTCTACCCACGACTCTTTCGTCACCCTCTGTCCTCTCCCTTCTCCTCCATGGAGAGTTTTCATGTGGAGGGGATGCACACTGAAACATTACTAATTAAGACACAAGAAGACTCTGGTGGAAAACATTTATTGTTGGTAGTACCGTATTTTTCACTCTATAAGACGCACCAGACCACAAGACGCACCTAGTTTTTGGAGGAGGAAAACAAGAAAAAAAAATATTCTGAATCTCAGAAGCCAGAACAGCAAGAGGGATCGCTTCGTAGTGAAAGCAGCAATCCCTCTTGCTGTTCTGGCTTCTAGGATAGCTGCGCAGCCTGCATTCGCTCCATAAGACGCACACACATTTCCCTACTTTTTAGGAGGGAAAAAGTGAGTCTCATAGAGCAAAAAATACGGCAATTCTTTCCATGTTGAAAAATGCCCAAGTTTAGGAAAGTCCCTTTTCACATCTGACTCACCAACCACTCACTTTGGGTTCTATTTATGGATTGGGTGATAACTGGGTAAATCCGTTCTGCTCACTAGAAGCATAGTTCAACGCTATGTATAGGGTGAGTCCTTTGAAAGAGGCCCTGTGGATACAGAGTTCACATGTTCTACAGGGCCTCATTAAAAGACTCGCCCTGTATTTCATAGCAGCACCCCAAAGGGCTCGATTTTGCAATGTTCCAAACATGTTGTGGGAGGGAGGCCAAAGCAGATATAAAGACAAATAGTTGGATACAACACATAAAAAGCTAAAAGGTAGCTCCGTTGGTTCATAAGAACAGAATGACAAAATCCGTAGTTGGGCAATAACTTTACTATGCCCAGCCAAAATGTCACAAATTCATGGCAAGTTTGTAGTCAGTCTCCAGCAGTATCTGGGGAAGTGACAGGTTCTGCAACCCTGAAATAAGGGGTGGGAATGAGACTTGTTATTTGTGCTCCCAATATTTCAGAGATGCTTTTAAACAAAGCTACAATTTTTCCTTCTCTCTCTTCCTCAGTCTCCTTCCTTGGGATGTTCAAGTTCTTATTCAAAAATTCCTGGGACTGGACAAATGTATTCCACAAAAAAGCTAAATAAACTATCACCATTAAGTGGCTGGAAGGTGAAAAGGATGAAAAGTGTTGTCCTTTTGCATCACAGCTTCGATAGCAAGATTTCCGATTCTAAATTCAGGCAAAAAGGACAGATGAAATCAAAGTTTGGCATTCAAGATTCACTGGAATATTCTGGTTTTGCACAGGTAACGTACATGCAAGGGCTCTCTTTGTGAGCATTTATGCCTTTGGCTATTGAACAATTGTTGGAGAATCTCTTTCAACATTCAGCGTTCAGAAAGATCAAATGATACAGCAGGTAGAAACATTTTAAGCGTTGACGGAAAATAAGAGATTTCCCTCCTCCGCAATATTTCATCCACTCTTATTTCGGGGTGTTTCACTTGACTTTCCATTATATTCAGAGGTATACACCAGAATCTTTCTTCAGGAAACAGACTTGATAAACCTCATTTTCAGCTCCCTATCACTGCAGAGATATAATCTGAGTTGAATGATGCCGGCCTTGGAGGCAGCCTGTAACAATGGATCTGAAGTATGCATTACTGTGTATTGTATTAATCCCCATGATAACACTTTTGGGTCACCTATTTTCCAGCTGTTCGTTTTATACAGGAGAATGGAAAGGAATAGAGATACAGCCAACTATTTTAGGAAGTAGAATTGAATGCGGAAGACGGGGATTTCTAACAACAGCTACACATTCCTAGCAAGTCGGGCAGAACATGTTTGTGGGATCTTATTGTCCTTCCTCAAGAAACTAAGCCTATGTAAATAAAACAGTTATGTGTTTTCCACCTTGTTTATCTGTTCTTCCAACTTCCCACAATGCATTCCCCTTCATCTTGTGTTCCAACACAACCAACCCCATTCAAGACATGTAATTGCTCTGATAGCTCAACTGGTAGAGCACGAGACTCTTAATCTTAGGGTCATACGTTCGTGGCCCACATTGGGCAAGATTCCTGCACTGCACCACTAGGTGACTCTTGTGGTCCCTTCCAACTCTATCCTGACACTGGAGAAAAATTGACATGAAGCAAGCTGATCATTCGCAAGTGAGCTGGGGCTGTTGAGTCCTACAATATCTGGAGTGTTAACAGGTCCCACTCCCCTGATGTAGGATAGAAACATGTCCCAAGACATCGGCCAGTCAAGAGATATTTGGTATCTCTTGGTATTGGCCAGTCAAAAGATATGATGCAGATCACATGCACACAGATGGTCAGAGAGTTACAAAGCTTGCAGTGTAACACTGGAGCTTAATTGAACATTTTTTTTAAAAAGGTCACATGTAAGGAAAACATTAATAATGGGAGGCATCAGGGATGTTTTGCTGCTCTGTGGAAAGTGTCAGAAAACCAGTTATGTGTATGTGTCAGGGAACTGACATCAGAGCTAGAGGCGGAGGGAAGGCTCTCAGATGATGCTGGAGTAGGGCCCAGCAGGGAGAGAGGCAGCTCCGCAGATGGGGAAGCAAATCAGCGCAACACCAGGGATATAGAGGGGCTGATGGGGGAATCGGTGAGAGGGCTCCAGGACTCTTCACTGGACACCAGCGGGGAGAGCACGGGTCCTCCACTACCCACGCCCACCCTGCGCAGAAGACTTCCGCTCAGAGAGAGTAGGAGGAGACTGGGTGTCAAACAACTTTTATGTTGGAAAAGATTTAAGAAACGCCCACTGACGGATTCTGCTAGCGACTGAGGCAGCCACGAAGTGAAGGGCTGCCCAGACTGAAAGGCAACAAAGCCTGGAGAGGCAGCAACTTACGCACGAGCAACCCATACACATTACAGTATGGAAACTGAAGTGATACAAACTCAGATTATTATTTACAACTTGGCCAGGTTATACACCAACTATACAAGAACAGTAAGAGTATTCTTATGTAGCCATTAAGGTTATCTTCCCCCCTACCCACACCTGTACAGAAGAAGTGGATTGTGTGAACAAAGTACATTAAAAGAAAATAGCACACCCAAGTTATCTAAACTAATGTAAAAATTCACTTTTGCCAAGTATAAGACCATTAAGATTCTGGGGAAATGGCATAAACAACAAAAATAGTATCCAAAAAGCCATTCTGTAATAGCCTTGAGATGATTCAACCTATCAAATGCTGCTGCCTTCCCTACTCATTTCAGTGCATTTTGTATAGGCCCCATTAAGGTAAAAGGAGATTCAGTAGAATCGGGTATATAAAGATACTATCTGTACATCACTCAACTCAGGCACACCCTGCAGATAAAGGGAAATGCCCATAGCTATGGAAAAAATAAGCCTAACTTTTGATTGAATATACCCTGAAAATACGCTGAAGGAACTTAGAATTAGGAGCACTCAACTTAGCCTTAGTGAATCAGCGTCAGGCTACAAAAAGATGGATTCCCGGCATTAATTGGAAGCTAAACCTTAGCTGAAGAAACAGTGAAAAATACAAATAATGTTATGCAAGAAGGGTTAGGGTTAGGGTTAGCAGTGGTTACAACTGCTTTGAGATTTGGGTTCTTTTTTTTGTTTTTAAATCAAGTGTTACATAAATCTTATGAAATAAAATCATTAAGACAGTTCCATGCAAATTCTGGAGTCAGTGGACAGGGAAGGTCATACTTGTTATAAGACACAAGTGCAATAATGTAACGATTAATACCATAGATGAGCTTAACACACACCCTCCCAATCCTTTATATACGGAGAATAACCCCTGGTCTACCTTACAGGATTGTTGGAATGATTCCTGAACACGTATGTAAAGTACAGTGGTGCCCTGCAAGACGAATGCCTCGCAAGACGGAAAACCCGCTAGACGAAAGGGTTTTCCGTTCTTGAGCTGCTTCGCAAGACGATTTTCCCTATGGGCTTGCTTTGCAAGACGAAAACGTCTTGCAAGTGTTCCGATTTTTTTTTCGCTCCCCCCCCCTTTTCTAAGCCGCTAATAGCCTTTTAGCCGCTAATCCGCTAAGCCTTTAATAGCCGCTAAGCCTTTAATAGCCGCTAAACCGCTAAACCGCTCATAGGGTTGCTACGCAAGACCAAAAAACCGCTAGACGAAGAGACTCGCGGAACGGATTAATTTCGTCTTGCGAGGCACCACTGTATGTTGAGCACTAAGAGAAACTGCCATATAAAGTATAATTCTGAATATCCTCAGTTTTTGGTCAATTTGTGTCGAGAGATTTCTGACTAACTTTTATAGGTTTTGGTCAATTTGTGTCGAGAGATTTCTGACCAACTTTTATAGGTTTTGGTCAATTTGTGTCGAGAGATTTCTGACCAACTTTTATAGGTTTAGCCCTTCATCTTTGCTCATATTAGCACAGGAAACAAATATATATATATATATATCTCACAGGGAACAAAGAAACCCACCACTTTAGTATTTACCATTTATTGGTGACAAACACTAAGTTTTACTTACATTCCATGGGGAGAAAAAATTCCAGCGTAAACAATGAACTGAAGCAGTACTTAACTTGCAAGGCTATCGTGCTTTACCTGGACCATATGCAAAAACTTTATTGCACACACCACTGTGTGCAATAAACACAACATCAAAAGCAACACAGTTTATATATAAACATAGGTAATTTTTTTCAGCCCTACATGGAGATGTAATTAAACAGTATAAAGCACTCAAGGAAAATCAATCTGCAGTTTTATATGCACTACATTGAGATCATATCCTGTACTGTACTGAGTTTGTGTGCCTTTATATATAGACACACACACACAATTCTTTTAAAAAACAAAGATTAGAGACCATTTAAACTTCTGCGGCATTCAAGTCCCCCCCCCCAATATTCTAGAAATCAAAATGATCAAATGAAGTTTTAAAATTCCTAAAATGTGTAATTTATTCAACCGTTCAATAATTAGGCTAGACTTGCCTAGCCGACTTTGTTTTCAATCAAATGGCAGGCACACAGTTGTTTCCAGTGAATTTTTTTTACAATTTCATTAAAAACAAAAGACCAAACATATACATGGATATGATCTTCCCAAGTTAGTTCATAGGTAAGTGTTATCAGACAACAAAAGTTTCTAAACTGTGCTATATTTCTAGGTACAATTAAGAAACTTTTCTCTTCTTTTTAAATGAAAAATTTATAGTGTCATTCAAAACAATGTAATGAAACTAAAAATTTTATCACTGTTTGAAAAGCAACGGTTATGATTTAGATACTACAGTGGATTGGGACAACTGTAGCGCTCTAAAACAGTTAGGTTACATTAATTAGGAAGCATTTGATTTTCTCTGGTGCTTTCAAGGTTTGGGTCCAGTCAAGCCTTTTTTAGGCAGTGGTGTCCAGTGTTTGTCCCAAAGTGTTTGAGCTAGCCGGTTTGAGGAGAGGGTCGTTTTCCATTTCTTGCTTCACGCATCTAGGAAAAAAAAGAAAAAGGTTTTGTTTTTCCCCAAAAAAGGAACCATGCTTGGGATTATGGATCTCTCAGCCAGAATTGTGGCACTTTCAAACTCATGCCAAGAGGCACATTTCCTTTGAAATAGCAAACTCCCACTGTCGCATTTATCCATTGACTTTAAATGCGCTGCCAGTAATGCAATTAAGCTACTGCTGGCAAGAGAAATTTGCTCCGCTAGCTTAAGACTAGGACCCTCGTACCTATGGGACCGCCTCTCCTGCTATGCCCCACGGAGGAGCTTAAGGTCCACAAATAACAACACTTTGGAGGTCCCAAGCCGCAAGGTGGTTACATCGGTCTCAACTATGGCCAGGGCCTTTTCAGTACTGGCCCCGACTTGGTGGAACGCTCTGTCACAAGAGGCTAGGGCCCTGCAGGACTTGACATCTTTCCGCAGGTTTGGACTCAGTCTGACCCTTATGTTTCCCTCCCCTTATGGTTTTGATTTATGGGCTACTATTAAAATGAGGCTGCATTTTAAATTGTATTTTAACCATATTTTAATAAACTGGGTTTTTTTAGGGGGGTTGTTCCCCCCCCCTTATGTTTTATTGTAATTTTATTGGTGTTAGCTGCTCTGGCTGGGGTATAAATAAAAACAATTATTTAGTTATTATTTATTTAAGACAACTCTGCAAAGCACGCCCTGAGAATGGGTACAGTTAATGATGTTCTGCTTACAGCAACACATTCAAAACCTCAAAGAAACATGAACGACAGGACATGTTGTTGGAAGAAACTGAAACTAGACTAGCTGTGTGATACTAAATGGACAACGGCTGGGCATAAACCTGCTCTCCCACTCATCTGCCAATGTGATACAAGGTTGTTTTTTATAACTCTCCATGTAAACAAATACTTCTCTAAAGGCAAATGATATTTCTGTGAAACGGTTAGAACGTTGTGGCTGGGTTTTTGTTTTTTGTTTAGTAAAAAAAGGAGGTAAACGCTAGAAAAGATCATTTTCACTCACACAGACATTGGTCCATTTCCTGTTCTTGGCATCTCTGTACTTTGTTGGTCCAACTCAGACAGCAATTTTAAGATGTTTAATGCAGCCTGGAGAAGGAAAAGATTGAATTAAATATAACATGGATGTTTTACGTGTCTGAAGTCACTGAATTAAACTTTTATATTACTGGTTTTAGGTTGCATTTTTGTTTCAATGATTTCTTCTTTTTATTTAGACTGTATGCCACTTGGGATATTTTTGAAATGTTAGGTGATTTATCAATGCTCATAAATAAATAATGGATGCATGTTATGATAAATGGCTGGAAGAATACTGGGCAATGTGTGCATTAAAAACACTCAACACTCTGCTAAAGTTGGTCATGCACACAGAAATGAAAATGATTAATTCCATACAGGATTTCCGTGGCCTCAATTAGCAGACTTGCCATTTTCCCATTTCCAAGCTGCACAGAATGAAGATCATTTTTCATGGACAAACTGGGCAAGTTAGGTATGTACAGTGGTGCCCCGCAAGACGAATGCCTCGCAAGACGGAAAACTCGCTAGACGAAAGAGTTTTCCGTTTTGGAGGTGCTTCGCAAAACGAATCTCCTATGGGCTTGCTTCGCAAGACGAAAATGTCTTGCGAGTTCCTGCGGGTTTTTCCCCTCCCCCCCCTTTCTAAGCCGCCAAGCCGTTTATCAGCTGATCCGATAAGCTGCTGAAAGCCGCTAATAGTGCTAATCCTTCAATGGGCTTGCTTCGCAAGACAAAAAAACCGCTAGACGAAGAGAATCACAGAACGGATTCTTTTCGTCTTGCGAGGCACCACTGTATATGTGAGAACCTGGGCTCAGCATGGGAAGAATGCCCTGTTTGTAGCCTCAAGTTCTGGCTGACTCAGAACTCTGAAACTAGGACTGAAGTCAGGGCTTCTATGACAAAAATCTTTGCATCACTGTAGGTTTCTCTTTTGTAAGACACGCCAGCATGAAAAATTTGAGCAGTGAAATCTACTAGGATGGTGCAGCTCAGAGAGTTTAAAAGCAGCTGGCTCAGTGAAGATATACTGTTGTTTAATGGGAAAGTGTGCTGGTTCCTAATTCACACTGGCTCCCTCAAGTAGAGCAGCAACAGACACAAACTGTCCTCCATTAGTCAACATTTGTCATCACTCCAATGGGTTTCTCTTGGACCCAAGGAGAAAAAACCTGAAGATGCCTAATCTAGACTCCCATCCATCTGAATGTTTAAGTGATCACATTGGAGGAAGTTAATGACTGGTCCACAATTCATTTATATAAAATCAGCTCCACGTTCTCTTACCATATCGTGGCAAGATTCAACATCTTTTCCAATTCCATGGCTGATCAGTGGCGGCTGAGCGGAACAATTTATAAGAGACACAAATTCGTTCTTGTTGTTTTTGGGGAAATCTTTGTATTCAACCTAAGAAAAAGAAAGTTTGAATTATTTCCAAACAGGTGTCCCCCAACCCTCTAAGCAAGCTCTTATTTGCTCCCCAGAACTCTCATTAGCGCTGCAACATTGATATGGTAACAAGCAGGAGCTTCTCCCAGACAGAAAAAGATCCCTGTTCTTGTCTACTCCAAAACGCAGAAAAAAGAAAAGAAAAACCTCATCTATCTTTCAGGTGTTCTGCATGTGATGGAGAACTGGAGGTGGGCTAAACTTTCACTCTACTCATGTGAATTGCTACTTGTTAAAATGGTCCTCTAAATGTAGGAAAGTGGTACACCAGGAAGAGCTTTTATTGAGCATCTCAAGGAGTATGCTACTTCCCTATATGCAAGGAGATTGCTTCCTCAGCAACATTCTAAAACTGGGGGAAGCTCTCACCTGCAGGGGAGCCTAGCCCAGAAAAAGTCAATTGCAAAAATATCCTGATCGTGTTGATTGGTACACATGTAAGAATGGAAAACCAGTCAAAATGTATGCTGAATCTAAATGTCTCCAAGGTAGAAATTCAGACATACACTTCAACTGCATGAGCCTTCTTCTTCTTCTTCTTCAAAGAGAAGAGGCTCTGGTGCAAGCCATACAGAGATGAACAGAAGTTATTTAAGTGCAGTGTCTGATGGACAGGGCTATGTTTTTGTTGAGTGAGAAAAAAGACAACGCTCAAAAAACCCATAGGAACAGCCTTCAAGTTGCATACTAGCTGGGAAACGTTCCATTTTTAAAAATGTAACATATTGGTTTTCAACAATAACTCCAAAAACATAGGAAACTTTCTGTCTTAGGCAGAAGGCTGACATGCATGAATTGGTGGTTTTGTGAAACAAGGTTTTTATTGAGCAAGTCAAATCCTATGAAGAGACACCTTGAATTACGCCGCTTGCAACCAATTTACCTGGATTCCCTGAACACCGGAAAGGTAGTCCAACTGTTCGGAAGGTCTAGTGAGAGGTCCGTGGGGGACATGGCCCGAGGAGCTGTTTTTTAAAATGGTCTCAGCGGTAGGAGAAGTGCCACCGTATAATAGCTCTCTAGCAATCATAGCTGTCACAGTAGCCATGGCAGGATTGGGGGCTGCCCTGTTGAACTCTTTGGTGTGGTGTCCTTGATTAACTCCTACAGCCTGTGCAACCTCAGGGACCATGGGAAGAATGCCAGCAGGAAGCTGCTGATGGCTGAGATAAGGCATCCTGAACTCATCCTCTTTATTACCTAGTAACGAGACAGAACAAACAAAAAAAGTTTCATTAATTGGCAAGGGTCTGGTCATACACAAAATGGCAGATCACAGAGCACAAAATCCAAAATAGCTTCTGAAATGCAAGCCCCATCCTGGCCTTCAGCAAGATGGTAACATTCCTTCTGGGTCTAATGTGTTTTATTCTGATAATGATTTCACATGGCTTTTCCCAAAGCACTTTGCAAAAAATAAGTCTAATGTCCCAAGCAATGCCTGATATGAGCCGAAACTTTGAAAGTCTTTTCCAAATAGAAAAATAAATAAATCAGTATTTTAGTTTTATCAGAGTGGGTTAAAAATAATAATAATCTTGCATCACCCTTTGCGCATGCATTGCTCTGGAAATATGCCTTGGGAAATAAACAAATGGTCAAACCCTTATTTACTTTATATTATTGGGCCAGCAAACTTATTTTCACAGATGCGTGTGCATGCTATGCAAAAATCACAAGGTGGGGAAAACTATAAAGCCACCCAAAGCTTCTCTCGATTCCTGCAGCCCTGTTAACTCTGCCATTTCAGTTCTCCCCCTGCCTCATGCAGGGAGGGGGCAGCGAATCACAAGAGCAGGTGCCGGCAAAAATCACGATGCAGGAAAAACTGAAACCAGCCAATGACTCTAAATAGCTCCATACTTATTTCGGACATCGTGATATATTGGTATATTGTGATGTTTAGCTGCTGAAACATCACACTGTTGAAAACCAGATATCGCCAAGCCCTAGTGTCCCCTGGTCTACCTGGGTGACCCATTATACCTATTTAATGCCTAGTAACTATCAACCAAATAGTATGCCCTAACTGACCTTCAATTCTTGAAATCACGGAATGTCATCTGCTGTGGTACAGCCATCATACCAATAAAATAAAGTAAAAGAAGAATGAAATGAAGGTCACTTACTAGCAGATGTTTCTTCAGAGCCAGGCTCAAAAAACGTTACTTTTCTTCCATCACCTGGCTTCTTTACTGGCGTCTAGCACAAAAGAGAGTTATTTGGAGTTGTTATGCCACTGCGCTGAAGAGTTGAGCGTTTCTAACAACCTTTCTAAACAAAGGCTACACCACTTTGTTCTTACACCACCCCAAAAGCAAAAATCAACAAACCAGGGCCATCCCTCTGAACCTAAGAGATGAGACTTGCCCTCATTGCCACCTGATGGAACACTAGGTCATCAGCAATGTTGGCGCAAGCATTTTGTTTCACTCCAAGGGGCCTGCTGAAATGTGTCCATATCCATAGCGGATATGCACTAGTCCATCTGTACAACGACAGGGGGCTAAGATGCTACAATAACAACCTCACTGTTCAAAGCGTCTTAATAAGGTAATAAAAGCCACACAGTACGGCAAACGAAAGTGCACTGCTCATGGTTTCTCTCTCCTTATGATGCTTCTTACACATTGACCTTAAGCTTTTAGACCAGTGTTTCCCAAACTTGGGTCTCCAGCTGTTTTTGGACTATAATTCCCATCATCATTGGCCACTGGCCCTGCTAGCTAGGGGTGATGGGAGTTGTAGTCCAAAAACAGCTGGAGACCCAAGTTTGGGAAACACTGGTTTAGACTCGTTTCGGTAACAATGCACGCTATAGAATTGCAAGAAATGCAGGACCTTAATAAAGGACTATATTTGGGATTCAGCACGTATTATTGACACAGAAAAAAATGGATTTTATAAGGTAAGCAAGATCATGCCTACAACCGAGTCAAGAAACTGAAGTTGCCTAAATCAGACACGTCCAACTCCCAAGAGACTGTGATCTACTCCCACTATTTAAAAAAATGGCAGTGATCTACCCATTGGACATGCCTGGTCTAAATGACCCAGTTTACAACCACCCTGTCGGCCCCAGGACAACAACCCCACACCTGTGAATTTTACAGTCTGGATAATCTTCAGCACACAAGTCCCCATCTGAACTTGCACAGCCCATCATTTAAGATGTCTTACCTTTTCTTCTGTTTTTAGTGCTGGCTTTGGGGGTTGTGGTTGAGGGACTTTGAATCCTAAGAGCTCCAGCATGTTTTCAGCTGCATTACGCTTTGCTACCTTCTTGTTAGTTCCCATTCCTTCAGCTGTGTGCATGCCAACTTTCACCTAGAAGTATGGAGAAATGGATTATTAGAACAAGTATCTCTTTATGTAGGAAGGGGAAACTAAACGCCGATGATCATTAGTAACGTATCTGTCCAAATATGGCCTTGGAGGATAGCCAAGTTATGGGGCCTCCATGCCACTGACTGCAGGCTCTGACACACAAAGCAGGCAATTCATGCCCCAAGACTTTCCCCCTGGCTTTTATTTTTGTTTTAACGCCCCAAATAAGTTTGGATTCTGGAAGTGTCCAGAGTATAGTATCAAGATAACATGATTAGAAATCTATTAGTATGCATGTGGCAATCGATTTTGTGCTTTGCAATGATCTCAACGTTCTTCAGCCCCTGTAACAGCTCCCCGTTGCTATTGCAACATGCTGCTCATCTAAGTAGTTTCTGCATTTACAAAGCACAGAGCTTCCAAAGGATTCTATGAGAATGGACTAGCAGACAAGGCTTCCCAGAATTCTACTTTAAAATTACAGCACACCGATCTAATTATGAACCTTGAAGAATATGAAAATCCAAACCAGGGAGAGAACAGAGGACTGTGCCAGCAGAAGGAGAAGGGGTAGCAAGTGGGGGCTAAGGAGGAATATGGAATATAATAATGTATGGTGACATGATAGGGATGGAGTGTCAAATGAACCTACGGTAGCCAAGGGAAGAAGTCATCAGCTATTTCCTGCTTATCTTCACCTCCATAAGACATTGGGACACAAAGACAATGCACTCCCAGCAAGAGAAAATAGAACTCAAATCATCCCGTACTGCTGTCACACCAATAAAAAAGTTCCCCATGACATAAAGACAGCAAAAACCAGACGAAGCAAGCTGCTGGCTGGCCATGGAGAACTCTTCCCTTCCTCCTATCACTACCACTAGACAGCTGCATCACAGGGGCTGGCTGGGGGAAAGAGAAAGAGTGAGCATGCTCTGCTGCAGCGGCTTCTAGAAGCAACAGTAGCTTTCGGTCAGCAACAGATGCAAGGAGGAAATTATGTGAGCACCATAGTAATACACTGTGTTGAAATTAGACCAGGACTAAGTACATTCTGCATAGCATAGGTTGGTTGTCTAATGCAAGGCTCTCATTTGTGATAGCCTCTTGGCTTCTGCAGTGCATTTTACATGGGGCTTCCCTTGAATAGTTCAGAAACTGTCATCTGGTCCCACATCTTGTGTGGTTCTCCCCACAGAGATAACATGACATCCATTTTCTATGAATATCATTGTGGGTAAAACATCACTGGGGAAACTCAGCCAGATGGGTGGGGTATAAATAATAAATTATTATTAAATTATTATTATTTACCAGGTGTGCTTCTGGATTCAATTCACTATCTATGCTGATTTTAAACCTTTGAAGTACTCGGTCTGTGATATTTAAAAGTGCATCTGCTCCCACATATATGCCCATCCCACTCCCTTTCTGTGTTAAGATCTACCAGATAGATGGCAGTAGCACCCAAAGCAATATGCATTAAGATTACCCTCTAACCAAAAAATAGGAGTTTCATTTGGTGGTACCACCTACGTTCTATTTCCCAAGGAAATTCAGCCGGCTCACTCGATTGTAAAAGATGTCTTTGCAGCACCTTAAATATTGCTCTGCCAGGCCGAGAAACTTTGATCAATTATTTAATACATGATAAACTGCTGCCGTGCATTTTTTATATGAACTGTTTGAGGTTTTTTATGATATTCTATTGTGGTTTTATTGCAATCTTGCTTGGAGGGGCCCTCGTGGCCCAAAGCAGCTTATAAATTCAAATAAATCAATTAATTACATGGCTGCCCTGTCCTGGATAAAGTGCTGAGCTCAACACAAACCTGCATCACGAACTCCCTGCGCCTCGGAAGTCCACGTTCTGTGATGAGCATGTACTCTGGCTCCTTCTCTTTCTTCGCTTGCTGTATTTGAGCCAGTCTGCTAATGGGATTCATACCTTGGCCGTATTCGGGACTTGTCTGCAACTTAGATAGAAAAAGCAAGAATCAGCCAACAGTTGGCAAGAGCAGTTCCAATATATCACATTCCCATGAAAACACTCCAGGAGATAGGGTGGTGTTGGGTTGGTGGTTTTTTAACTGTTAACTTTGCTATTGGGTTTTCAGGAAGTATTGGTACATGTTGCAGAGTTACAGACACAGTTGCGAAGAATTGTTCTGAATCACTTTAAGAAGACAACAAAACCAAACCAGTATCAACTGCAAACATGGTACATAGACACAGGAAGCTCAAACTGACTCAGGGAAAGGTATCTACAGCATCACAACCTCCAGCGTTCATCAGTAATAAGGTTATGATCACAATTATTTCAGAAATAAATCACACTGAAACAATTTTTGCGTCTCTGGAGGTTTCAGTCCATGTTGTCTAGAAACACAGGTGATGGGGGATACCCACTTACGTGCAAATGAACTGTCTCTATGCTCCCTATGGTGCTGGACCTTTTTTTTTGTTTGTTTTTAAAAAGGCGATATGATATACTACATCACCAATTGTGCTCATTAGATTAATCTATGCCTGATTTCTGCACAAGGCTGTTACATGAAAGCTGAACATGCATGCTATGCTTCATACACTAAGAATGCCTACTATGCAAGCCTCCACCAAAACATCTGCACAAGAACATTTGGATTACAGATGGCAGCAAACACACAGCACAGGTCCTGGCATTTAGACAAGTTAAGTGCTTCCTTGCTGATACAGAATCACCACTAGCTTGGCATAACAACAGTGAACAAAGAGTTCCGATGACTACAGGCACAGACAGAGGTGTCTGCTATGGTGCAAGACAGCTTCCTTAAACATATCAAGAATTTCCTTTTACAACAGCTGAGGTTTGGCCAAGCGCATACTTCTCTCACCTTGACTATTGATTTTGTTTTCTTTTTGATTCGCGGCTTCATTTTCTCAACCGTAGGAAGGGGGGGCAGTTTCTTCAATTCCTCTAGGACTGCTATGGCCGCGTTCTTCTTTGAGATCTTCTTGCTCTTGCCTTCACCCTCACCCATGAATTCTCCCACAGATACCTTCGTTACGAAGCTCTTCATATGAGGGGGACCGCTCTCCCGGGTCACCTGTTTCAGAGGGAAAAACTGAGTGAAAGCGTGATAAACATTTATTAAAAATGGTAGGGTAAAATGGTTGTAGCACACTTTACTCACAAACTACAATTTGGGGGGGGGGGTTAGGGAAGAACAAGGCTAATTTAAACAACATTCCTAATAAAGTGGGAAGTGGCTATATTTTAAAAGCCTCTCAGTACATTACCCCACCCCATGCAGGTTAAAAATGTAAACCCAGCTAAACTTTACATGCTAAAGACAGTCTTTGCAAGTCTTATTTTATTCAGTATGTACCAAGTTAGTCTTTTGGGGGCACTACGTTTTGTCCCAACTACAAATATTTAGGTCTGTGGCAGTTTTTACTTAAAAAAATTAAAAGGCTATAAACCTTGGCATGCATCCATGCTTAACGTTAAGCAAATATCCAAATATCAATTCATAATAAAGCAACAAAGGGACATATTTGGTACTGAATAAATTTTCTTTTTTCTTGCACTCTACACACAACAAACAGCAAGACAGTACATTCTTAAACAGAAAGAAATTACATTAGATATTTATACTCTCCTAACAGGATAATTCAACTTGCCCATTCTTCTAATCCTTTCAATAGCCTTACCCACTGAATCCAACTACCAAGAATGGACTTCCCCTTGCAATGAAGTCCCTTTCCACTGCAGCCCTCATGCACCTGCACATCGGCTTCTGAGGGCTGGAGGAACCTTTGGAGTGGGGTGGTACACAGTGTGGGGGCTGCAGCAAAGGGGAAATCAGTGACACCCTCCCTCCCACTCACATAAGCAAATATATCTGCGACATTTTATGACATTAGTGGCATCTGCCGTTCCTTCCAAATACATTGGAAGAATTTAAATGCTGCCAGCATACAGCTTCTCATAATTCCCCTTTTAATGGCTTTCCGCTATGAAACAAAACTACTGGACCCATGGAAAGAGAATCAGGATATATTTTAACACACGATTTTAAAGCCCAGCTGTATTCCCCCCCAAATTATCTCCCCCCACCTGCCAAGTAGTGCTACCTTCAGTATTCTAAAGTAAAACCACTTTTAGAGCAATTAACTAAACCTACCTCAAAATTCACAGGCAAGTTCCTTTTAAGTGCAATCTCAAACACTTGGCTTATTTCAGATTTATTGAGATTTTCATCATCTGGTTCTCTGCCATTAATCTAAGAGAAGAACAATGATATTGAAGAAGCTTCTTTTGCACCGACTCACTAACAAATCTGCCACACACAGTATCTAGGGTTAGTATCATAATATTAAACATGATTTTCTCCACTCAACCCCCAGGAGCAGTTTAAACTGAAGGCTCAAGGACAGTTTTCATCACGAGTGCCTGACATGCCAAGGAGATTTTCCAGAGTTATTCCCCTGTCTGAAAAATCTACGGGGAAACAGCTAGCAGTTCTGAAAGATGCACATTATGCATGGGAGAGGTTAATTTTGGTGTCTACATGAAATTACTTGCAGGCAACCTGTAAAAACTGGCAATAAAGTTCAGAGCTTTATAAAATACATTTTCAAAATACAAGCCCAATGTTATTTTCCCATTTTCAGCTTTTCCAGTTTCAGGCCATTATTAACCCAGAGAATATCTGCGTGCCTGAGTGGAGTATTGTGCCTGGGTTTGCCAACCGCAGACTTCCTACCCAACCCAACGCCACATGGAAAGCTCCTTTTATAAAGGTCAGTTTTCAAAAGTGGTCTGCAGTCTAGCACAGGAGCTGCAACTAAAAGGGAAGAAGCAGCAATTAAATCCACTGGGTGCACCCAACTCTTTACAAATACCTAACGCAGTCCTTTGGAGCTGAATTGTAGTATTCACCCAGTGAAGACTGGAGGCATATGACATTCCCTAGCTTGAGGAGAAATACTATATTCTATTGCAACAACAAATCTCTCAGGGAGTTTTCTGCATGGTATTTGCTTCCAATAACTGCTATGCCTTTCAGAATGACAGTTCTGGCATTTAAGTAGTCAGTGGAATGTCCTTTTCTACTTAGATTATTGTGCTCCAAGGGAAGGGAAAATAAGCTATGCAGGACACACTCAAGACGTCACACAAATCATAATCAGCACACACTCTAGCTACGGAAGTTTCAGCAGACATTTTATACACAGAGAGAGACACGGTACAGTCCAAGAATGCTAAGAATTAGCAAATGTGATTGAGAGAGTTACTTTGGAAAACTAGTGTTTCATTATTTATTTCTGAGGTTTTACCAAATGGTCCCAAGGCAGAAACACAAACATCCTTAAAGACGAAGAAAATCAATAAAACTAAAATAATGTTTTATTTGTTCATCAAGATTTATATACCACTTAATCAGAAAACTAAGTGGATTACATAAATAATTTAAAATATTCGTAAGAAAATACCCACTGAATCAACATATTTTTAAAACAGGTAAAACAAGTAATATAAAAGTAAGTGATCAGTAAAATAGACAATCTATATCTAAGCAGGCAATAAAAAATGTAAACCAAGAGGCTCATTAAAATCCCCTCTCTACACTCAAAGACGTCTTGTTTTGTTGAGTCTTTCTTCACCTACTCAAAAACACATCCCATCTCTTCCAGTATTAGAAAGCCAAACACAGGGAGGGGAGTGTTTCTAAAGCTTCACCTTAAAAGCTAAGCATTTAAGTTATGGGACTTCTTTCTATCTATAAAAAGACTCTCCAATGCAAGCTAAGACCTTGAATCTCTTTTCTACTTATTTTACTACCACGGATTTAAAAAATATACGGACTGAAGCAACATTGCCAAATAAGCCCAAGTTTGGAGAATTAGTGGCTCAGTTATTTATTAACTGGGGAATTATAGTACAGAGGAGATAATGACAGAATGTCAGGCTGTAAGATCAAGGAAATCAAATGTTCTGACTGAGCCATTTTTATGGTGCCAGTTTATGATCTGATTCTTCAAACAAGCTCCATTCATAAAGCAGCGATCACATTTAGGCTGATATAAAGCCATGCATATACGAAACTCTGAACACATGCTTCAGATAATTCATAACAATTAACGAGCATGCTGATGAGGATATTGAGGTTGAAAGCAAATACACACGCCCTTCTAGAGGCCGGGCAAAACAGCCATGCAGTGGTACACACAGCACAAGTACAATAATCTTTCCAAATAACTATCATGCAAAATTAAGTTAATTGGAGCTAGCTAGCGGAGCAAATGAGAATGTAAGAGAAGTTAAAGCAGAGAACAGTTGTTTAGCATTTTATTTTGCCGTAAACAGGAAATAATGTAAGGGGTAGAGGAAGAAAAAACTCAACACACTATTTAAGAAATGTCTATGCACATGGAACGTATGAAGGTCCCAAATTTTGATCTCTCTAATTTAGAAGGCCTTAGAGAGCAGTGTCAGAAGGCTGCTTGATCCAAGCCCCTGAAGAACTGATGCTGGTCAAAGTAAACTGTATTAAGGTTAATACTTCAGGCAACTTCTAAGGCAATGCCAAATTAAGCAGTTTAATGTTCACCCAGATGCATCTGCGAAATGAGACGATGCCAGTAATTCAGTTCTGCTTCTGCTGCAAGCTGGCTATATTATTCTTCATGTAACCCAAGTAATGGGTAGGGCAGAATATGGAGTTTCAATGCAGTTCTGATGCTGATGATTACGGAAAAGAATTATGCTGTATTTTCAAAGTAGTGACAGCTTTAACAATAACGTTCTGCAGCCAACACTGCGTGGAACCTATTTATAGAATTCCAGTTGCTGTTCCAGTACTACTTAAATATACTCTGTGGGAAAACTGGTCTCCCAATCACAATTTCTACAGTGTCTCAAAGACTTGATCTGAAATCAATTTAACTCCAGCACAGACTTGACTATAGATCTACCTCGAGTTATGCCATTGTGTACTCTCCGTTATTCTAAACTGAACTAAATATAACCTGGGGCCCAAATTCGTTTTTTAAACTTACTACCAAATCCAAATATCGAGCTCATTTCCCACCCTCGCTCCAAATTCTGGGTATATCCACTTATATACCCCAAAGCCTTGACTTTGAAGCTGTAATTTTCACAATGCAATATAGTTAAGCCACGCAATGACCGAGGCACCATTTTATGAGACCTGCTGTATCTGTGACACATTCTCTAGGCTGAGATGCTTAAAACCAGTGAGGAGCAGCTGGCTGGTTGGGTCTGCCTTGGGGCAATGCAAGGAACGGAGAAGGAAAGAATAGCAGCCTTGGAGGCCAAAAGTCTGCAAATATCTTCCCTCTTTACCTTGCTAGCACTTGAGTAACTGATGCATTTACACTTCATTAGCGACAGGGCTGTCAAGCAGAGAGGTACCACAGTTCACTATGGCTAAATAGGGGAACCACCAAGTGCCACAGACAGGCTTATCATAAGCGACAGAAAAACATGTGAGTGCAAGCCTTCACACATTAAAGCAACAGTATTTGGGGGCAAACCAAAAAGCTAATTTCAAAACAGTTAACTTCTACTATGTTTTAGACACACTACCTCCGGTTTTTCAGGCAAGGGCTCATTTTGCAGGATTTTCAGTGCTTTAGCAGCCGCGTCATGTTTAGCAGCCTGTCTTGTTCTTCCTTTCCCGTGAAACTGCTGTCCCCCGATGGAGAGCTCCACTTGGTAGAGCCAGGGTCCCACAGGAAATGGATAGAAGTACCTGAAAAGAGAAAGACTTGACATTTCAGGCCTGGAGGGGGGGTGTACAAGGTCATCCTTGCCAGCAGACAGGGCTCAAATAAAGCGTTAAGTGGAGAAACAGCACTGAACACAATGCGTCAACTGTTGGCCCTCAAAAGTTTGACTGCAGCACTTACAGTGCAGACACTGCATGACTAGAAGCATTAACATTAAAGCCAGAAGCACAAAGCAACCAACACGGATTAAACATTTCTGAACTCAACCAGCAAGTTAAGCTATTAATATATTTGGCTACATTCAATAGAACATTTGTTTTTTTAAAAGTTACAAGCTCAGGCCCATAAATTCTGCCCACTTTATTTAGGCCAACTGAACCTACAAGAAAAAGGAGACTGGCTGTTTAGTGTCGTGTGACCCCATCTTCCCCCCAAAAATGCAGACCACCATCCTTCAATTTTCACTTCCTAGTTTTTGTTTTCAAATTTTGGAATGATGTTGCTTTTTGGAGGAGGAGGTTGCAGGGATGTCTGTCACACTGCAAAGGAAAAGATTTGGGAGCAAAAAATAAGAAAAAGGTGTATGGCTCCTTTCAACAGCTTGGGTCCATAATAGCTTAAGGACAACCTGAGCCCTTATATCTCAGCTTGATCACAGAGATAATCCAGGAGTGGTGTTAGTTATTCAGCAGTCCAACCGGCTACAACCAGAATTCAAGGATTTAGTGCTGCCAGTCCCATTCTGCGGAATACACCTTTGCTGCTAGTTTTCAAGTGTTCTTTGAAGACCTTTTTATTCCAGCAGGCCTATTCGGTTGTTTACGTTTTCTTAAGCCGAGCCAGTGATTTTAATTATTATTTTTCAATAGTATTTTATATTTTGTTGTATCTGCATACGTTGCTGTATATGACCTTGACATTTTGTAAAGAGTTTTATAAATAAAGGGTAAGACGGCATGAAACCAGTTTTCCCTTTGCATCGAGAAACAAAGAGAATGGGGTGCTTTAAATAAAGAGTTCTAAAAGCGTTTATGAAGCCTCATCAGGGAGACTGAGGCTGTTGCCAGGAGGCTGTAGAAGTGTGGCTTAATTGGCTTGGGGGCAAAGTGCCAACCATCTCATTCTCCAATAGTGTGCAGCAGGCGTACTCCCATTCGCTACACCAAATGTAGTGGCTCAGAAAGGCTGAGGGGTGCAACCCCCTCCTTCTCGCAAAATTCTGCTCCTCTAAGTGGATCTTGGCTCTCAGCCGTTTCTCTGGTGTGTCCCCTATTTCAGATACCATGGATCTTTGGGCAGCTGAATCACCCATTTTTTCTTCTTCACTATAGCTAAGCTTGGAAAGGCCGTGGTATTATTTTGGTGATCCAGATTTGGGGTTTTGCAGTGCAGCAATAGCTGGCCATTACAGTGGACACTTGGGTTGAGAACGTGATCCATGCGGGATGCATGTTTGCAACCTGCAGCAGCGCGTCTGTGAACGCACGGGTTGCGATTTGGTGCTTCTGTGCATGCACAACCACCGAAACCCGGAAGTAACCCGTTCCGGTACTTCCGGGTTTCAGCGGTCCGTAACCCAAAAAAACGCAACCTGAAACGCCTGTAACCCGAGGTATGACTGTATTGTGGAACCAGATGTTTTGAATGGTTGCCTTTTAACTGTCTGTGCAGCTCGTGCATAAAACCTGCTTGTCCTAGGACACTGCTTCTCAAAGGGTGTGGCATGCCAGACTTGCGTAGCAGGAGAGGATGGCAAGTGTGGCAGGAAGGTTCAATAACAATCATCAAATAAATATTTTAACATTTTAGTGTAGTAGAGTAGAGTATCAATTTATTTATTTAAATTTGCAGGATATGGATAGATATATTTTCAAAATGAGATCAAAAGCATCAAGTGATATTGAGGACAATCCTAGTTGTGATCCAAAATCACCGTTCGAACAGAGTGCTAGAGAAGACCCATTTAATTTGACACTGGTAGCAGGCCCAAGCAAACATCCAAACAAGAAAGCTTGTCGACAATATGCGGATAGCTATTTTGAGTCTTTATTTCACATGGAATGGAGAGGAAAATGTCCTTCAGCCACGTGTTTCCTGTGGTGGGAAGCTTTTCCCATTCCAATATGGCCCCAGACAAGATGAAGACATCTGTTGTCAAACATGGAAATCTGGCAAACAAGAATTTTCAATATTTTGAAAGGCTTTTGGAACAGCAGAAATGTCAATGATCTTGTTTTGAAAAAGGAGTAGAAGTCTCAGATAAGATGCAAATTATAGCTTACCAAACGGCTGAATTGACTGCTCAACAGACAAAACCACCCTGTAATCTACGGACGAAGGGTGGTATACAAATTTAATTAATAATAATAAACCACATACAATAGCTGACAAAATGATTAAGCCTGCCATAATACAAAAGATTAGAAAAGAGAAAGGATTCTTTGTGTTGATGACGAGATGAGAGTTTGGTTCTCTCAAATTAGACCTAATATAAATGAGATTACTCAGCAAAAGCAAGATCATAAACGTACTTAAGGTACATATGTAAGAGGTTCATTTATAATTATATTTTGGGAATGATTCATGTTCTTATGTAGCTGCCTTGTTTAATGCTTTTTGGATGTCACGTGATCATACTATAAAGCACTTGTGTTCTGCTGTTCTAAGTCAAGCACTGGTAGGAATTGTTCCTTTTTGTTTTTCAATGTATTTCTTATCAAAAAAAAAAAGGTGCAGCATGGCACAAGCAAATCTTTATTCTGAAAGTGTGGCCCAGAGAAATAATTCTGAGAATCACTATACTAGGAAGACAAGTGCAGTATTCTTCAGAAGCACCAAAATTGTGAATTTGAAAGAGTGTGATCAGAGGACTTCATTACAGGAGAGTGAATAATAGCATGACATACCGTGGGGGATAAGCACCACCTCTCATACTGTAGTTGTAAGTGGACCTCATCTCTGTGTAAGGATCTATAGGCTTGTACATTGGTTTCTTTCCCAGCTTCATACAAAGCGCATTCAGCTCCACTGTGGGGGTTACACTATCTAAAGAGAAGAAGATAAAGCAAGTGTTAAAGGTGGAGGTCAGAGAGAATTCCACACTGTGCCCCAGACATTCATTCCCTTGATAGCTAGGAGTAAACTTGAGAAGCATCAAAGGGATGGGTGGTAGGAAGAGAAGGTCATGTGTATTAAATAGGGACAGAAAGCAATTTGTCATTTAAATTTGTTCAGGGGAGGCATGCTTATTTTACAGAAACCAAGTGTTAATGCAAATGCCATGTGAATAGATTTTTTTGCTGCAGCATATAACTTGATTTGTATTTGCAAACTGATATTTAAATATTGGCATTTGACTGGAAAGCCTAGCACTATATGCATAGAATATAGAAGACATGATGTTCTTCAAACTGAAGGCTATCATTACTACAAAAGCTTGCATTACACATGCTTGGTTTAATATAAACACCTTTTCCCCTCACTGAGAGCTCACATGCTGCCCACATTGGTCTTTTATCTGACTGCCAGCCTCTTCTTATTTGCATAGTACCGCGGCACGGTTTGCAAATTCGCAGTTCTGGAGAATTAAAATCAATGGCAGAAATCCAAAATCTACACCTGGGCTTCAAGTGAGCTGGAGCATTCCAGCATCCATGCCCCCAACAACCACCCCAGGCCATAGCCTATGTGCTTCAGAAGTCACTATGAAGGTCAGAGAAAGCTCCATAGCAGCATCTGGTGCAGTGCAAGGGGCTGCAGCTGGAAGGGGACAAAAAAACACACAAATCCTTTACAAGTGCATGGAGGCATATTAAGCACATGCATGGAGCTCTCTGGACTCCATCCAAGATTCTGAAAGACCTCAAAAGCCACAAATAGCTCTCTAGATTTCTTTGTCTTGATTAAATATCACTATTTCCCCAGAGACTTACACAACTGTCCGGCAATATGAGTTGTAAAAGCTCATATTCTACAGATAAAAAGCAACAAAATGCAATAAAGCACACTTGAATAAGGCTTTTATCCAATGTCTATCAGTAGAAAATGTGTTACTGTGAACCAAATTAAGGGAAGACAGGAGATGTTGCTGCCTGGTATCTTAAAGCTGCATGTTCTTATCTAAGACCTCTCCCCCCCACCCCGGAAACTGCTTAAAACAAAGCTGGGAAGGAAGACTAAAAAGCATGGTATGGAGAGGCAAGAGCAACCATAGTTGAGGACAGATGGCAGCAGAGCCAGGGACATTAGAGAAAGGCAAGGAGTTGGGAGATTTACTGAAGACCCACACATTTCAGCAAGTCTACATGAGCTGTCAACTGTCAAAAACAGCAGCGTCCCCTTACCCACCCATCCCTAGCAATCTTCCCTTGACACCAAGGAGTTTTGGAAGCAGTTTGTGACATGGCATGGGGATCTGTTCTCAAAAGGAAAAAATGTAAAATAAAAATTCCACAGCACATCCAGGATCTTGGTGGCACAAACTACCTATTTCCAAGCTCATTCCATGCATCAAAATGATGTAATTTCCCTTCAAGGAAAGCTAATTACAACTAACTCATAGGGTTATTACTCTATGGGCAACCAAGTCCTGCAACCTACCATTTAATCCCCGATTTCTAGGATTATCATCATCTGGTAAAGGAGAGCACCATGCCATCGTCTGCACTCCCTGTGACAAAAGTCTTTTAAATTGTGTTAGCTTCTTCAGGCAAACCAACTTTTTCCTCTAAACTCTAAGTCTCTCCCTAGTTAGCTGCTTGCTTGATTTCTTTGCTGGCGAATTTGTTACAATCATAGCCAGGTGTGTTAATGGTCCATCATGTAGCCAGGGGAGAGAACTGCCTCCTACCTGCATTAGTGTAAGATTAGGAAACCTTATCTGCACACACTACAACTGGATCAAGCCTGAAACTGCCTCACTGTGGCTGACCTGGGCTGGCCATGTCAAATATGCATTTAGCCATCCCCTTTTCTTATGAGACTAACCTGTTGCCCAGAGTGCTTTCAGTGGAAGTATGGTAGACATGGGAAAAGCTTCCCGTTTCCATTTATCCCTGTTTGACTTACTGCAAGCATGGTGTAAATAAACAATAGTATTTTCTGCAAACATTGGGGGCTGTTCCTGGGTAAATAACTTCAGACAGAGCAGAAAGTACGCATTTGTATACATTTCTTATCTTTTCTCAGTTTTGGAAATATTTAGTATTATATAGTGGAATGTTTTTTGTTTTTGTTTTTTTACATAAGAGGAATAAAGAAAACCAATGTAGGTAACAGAAATGAAAATACCATATGAAATATGGGTAGTTTTCTACATAGTGATATGTTCAATCAGTGCAAGGATTGTCCCTTTTGCAACGGATCCCTCTCCCTCTGCTACCCTCCTAAATCCTTTCTTGGCTTTCCCCCAGCCCTCTTCTGGAGCAGATTTGGGGATGACACAGGGCACACCTTGAGCTAGCACAATTATTTAGTTCCATATGGCCCCATTATTACTCTTCTGGCTTTTCCACAGGGTCTACTAGGCGAAGCACAGTAGAGGAAGAACAGAGCTAATATTCTGAAGTGAACGTCCAGACTGGCTTTGATTTATATATACTTGCACATGCCAGGACCAGTTTGGTGCTGGTCTCTCCGTTCATGTGCACAAGAAAGCCATACCACACAATGGAAAATGAGTTTATTAGTTTTTTAATTTGTTCCTTGCTCAAATGAATTGTTTTCAGCCAGCTTCTCAGACACTGCAAATTGCCACTTATTTTTGTACTAAGCGTCCATCAATGCGCCTTACAAATATTTCCAATTCTAAGTGGTAACAATCCTTGCAGCCATAAAGTTAAGAAGCTAGCCAATTCCTTGTCCGTATCACTTTCACAGTGCAAAGTAAATCCTGTTTTCCTTCAATACTTTCTTTTTATGTTTAAGTTACAATTATATGTCTTTAGGTCAATTCAGACTCAAGCTACTCATGATACTGGCTTTGGGTAACATTACTAAATTTCTCCCTGAGACAGCGCTGGGTTTTTGGTTTGCTCCTTTTTTATAAATAGTAAAATGACTGATACTTAAAGAGTTCTCCTGGGGCTGCAGAGCTGGAGGGTGGCACACTCTAGTCCCTGCTGTTGGGAATCAAGGATTACTAGAAGGCCGGACCACTGCCTCACAAACAACATCATGGCAACTGGAGAGCAACCGAAACAAGCAGAGTTGCTGGAAGCTCTATTCCCCCATCTTATTTGCCGAAAGAACACTTGGCTTCCCAGCTGCCTGAGACTGCAAAAGCAAGAGGAAAGAAGACACTACCCCAACCAATTGATGTCCAAGCAAGAACACCAGCAAAGGAAAACCAACTTGGCCCAACCTGGATATAAATGCCTGTAGCTCACCACTTTGTGCAGGGCTTGAACCAATCTTCCTCTTTTGCCTTTTACTTCCCTGCCCCTGTAAACCTTGCCTTTCTAGTCTGTAAGTCTAATGGCAGGGCATGTCTCTTCTTTTTTTTTAATGAGCCTCTTGGGGAGACAATGTATGTCTGAAAAACTGGATGAGAATATGGAAAATAAACAGAACTATCAAGGTTTTGTGCTCCAGTGAAACCCTGAAAAGAACTGTGAGGTTAAGTAGTAACTTTGCACCATCACTTTATCACATTCCTGCTCCCTTGTCGAGGCTAACAATGCATACACCATTCAGCTTTAGAGAAAATTCCAGGGGCAAGATGCAAAGATGGCAAAAGGCACCACGACTTATTGATAAAAGCATGACTTAGTCTAACTTGGATACTCAGCAGACACCAGTGGTGGATTCTTTTTGGCAGCAGGTTAAGCCTGTTTACCCTGGTGTTTGGGTCATGCCAATTATAGTCTGGAGTGGGATCTGCCTAGGATGTGGTTTGATTGATGATTGACATTTTATCCTGTTTTATTGCACTAACTGTTTTATGGAATAGGTACCCCACTCCAAGATCAACTGATGTAGGGTGGGATACAAATTTATTAATTAATAAAATAATGCCAAGCAAAGCCTTCCAAGTCTAAGTAGTGGAAGCATTCTGGAATCCGGAATTTTTAACCACAGAACTTTGGATTCAGAGGGCTAAAAGCTGATTGCACAAATGGGTATCAGCCGACACAATTGTATGCTACTTTAGCACACCTGTGTTCAGGTAGTGGGAAGTTTCTGGCTGTCATATAACCAGGAATTGGCTGTTGTCATGTGGTATATAGGTTTTTTTGCTGTTCTTTAGGAAATTTTATTGAATATTGTATTTTTATTGTTTCCATGTAAACGGCCTTGAATTTTTTTATATTACACGGCATATAAAGATTTGTTACAAATACTTAAACATGATCATCACGCCATAGGATGCAATTATATAACTCAGGGGCAGCTTAGGTGTGCAGTTCCCACTGCAACATCAAGTGATGGCTCACATCACTGTACAACCCATGTTAGCTGTATGTACCTGGGTTCTTTCCTTCATTACGTGATGGGCGAGCTGTAGGTTTAGGAAATCTCGTCCCTTCCAAAGCTTTGGCAGCAGCTGCATGTTGAGCTTTCTTAATACTAGTTCCTTCAGCTTCCCAGTGCTGGTCCCCAAGAGTCAGCTGCACTGTAAACACCTAAGAATGAGAAAGAAGTCTTTACTGCAACAACAACTCACCGCCTGATCTTGCATGTGTGTGATATTTTAATAGTCTGAACACACACAGGTCAAAAGGCACAGGTACAACACTGATCACTCTAAAGCAGGGGTGGCCAATTCCCAAGAGACTGAAATCTACTCACAGAGTTAAAAAAACTGGCAGTGATCTACCCCCTTTTGGGGGGGTTCAGGTCAAAGTTGCTGAGCTTTTTTAGGGAGCAGGAAAGCCCCATTTTTGGGGGGTGCAGGCCTTAACTGAGGTTTTTTTAGGGGAGCCAAAGTTGCTGAGCTTCTTTGGGGGAGCCAGTGATCTACCAATGACCTACCGAAGACAATCTACCGGTTGGACATGCCTGCTCTAAAGCAAATACTTCATGAAACACTATTAAACCACAGGAAAGAAAAGTCGCACGAATTGTTGTAAAAGTATCCAATGTATTTAAAATGTTTTTTTCTATTGTGGCCAAGGACTTTGTGAAAGTAATACACAGAATCAAAGGGATCCAGAAGGCTGTATGCACAGCTACCATGTGCACAGTGAGACCTCCAAGGCCCTTCCTCCCTACCACATTATCGAATGCCGCCCAGTAAGTTGCTTCCTACAGCAAAGAAATCTGGAAACCTTGAAAGCTCTTGTGGGAATGCAGGGCCTGAGGCCATGCAAGGCTATAAATGATAAAATAAGTACTTTGAATTGCATGCTGCCGTTTCCAAACAGTGTGCTTTATTGGACTTCTCCTTTACTATTTCCTCCCCCCTCCGTTTTCTTTTACAGCTGGGTTTGGATACTGGGGTGAAGGTACAACTACCTGCTTAAGCCAGCTGGATTTCAGCAAAGGGCCAAACCTACACTACTTCCCACCCTTCCAAGCTGGTTGAATACTTGATATTGTTTTTTCTTTTATCTGCTGTTATTTTCTGTGCATTTAACTGTTTTCATTACATTTTGTACAGTGCCCTGAGATGTGTGTGGAAGATAATAAATAAATAACGCTCACTGAGTTATATTAGTAGTACCAGCTTAAAAATAAAATCAAGCTGTGCACTGGAAGCTGTGTCAAGCTAACAGACCTCTCACGTTTTGTTTTACTTCAAACACACACACACAAAAACACATTCAAGTCATCGCTTTACTATAAATATGGAAGTCAGACAGGCAATGTTTACCTTCGAGTGAGCTGGACCCTGCTCACTCAAAAGCTTATACTCAGGCTGAATCTTGTTAAAACGGGCTAACTCATTCACAAGACACATTGGGGTTTTCTCTTTGGGGTTTGCCATGTTAGAAGGAACTGAAAAGAAAAGACCAATAGCTACTTCAGCATGGAGAAATCAATCTGATCTCTTAGTATTATTCTACATTCACAGAAGCAC
Source organism: Podarcis vaucheri (assembly GCF_965113315.1). NCBI lineage: Eukaryota > Metazoa > Chordata > Lepidosauria > Squamata > Lacertidae > Podarcis > Podarcis vaucheri. The sequence continues at coordinate 86,899,468 of NC_138764.1, read as the reverse complement.
TTAAGGACTTTAGCACTCAAAGCTGGGAAAACACCGCACAGAAGCTTAGACTTATAAAATTAAGCGGCTTTCTACAGAAGATGCCCAAAGTAAATTGGTTTCAGAGAATGTTAATTTAGTTGTCCAGAATGCCAGATAAAAGTTGATTGTAAGACTAACTCTAAGGATCAGACAGCAAGTGAATGTTGCAGTTGCAATATAAGGAAAGATCAAACTAATTTGCTTTGCAACAAAACTAGCTAGGTGCCTGCATCCTAAGTTGATGTTTGAAAGCCATAGGCCTCTTGTTTAACCTACACAGCTTCAGGTTCAGAACACACTGTTCAGAAAGTTCCTCCACTGCCAGGACATATTTGGTCCTAATCTGACAGCTTCTCTCTCCCTAAGAATGAAGCTGCTTCACAGGTATTTATATTCTTAATTTCTCATTTTTAATACTTAATGGTCTCTGCTTCTACTTTAAAAAGGGTGTCCCATTTGAGTGCTTCGTCCCAGGTATAGTTTCCATTTTGCCAGTCATCCCAATTTGGAAGAAAACAAGAACACATAGCCCAATAAGCTTTACAGAAGCTTAGTTTGTACAAACAAGGGAGCCCAACCCATGAAAACTCTGTGTCTTCCAGGATTCAATATTCTGAAAGTGGAATCACATGAGGCATACTTTAATTGCACAGAGAATTGGTAATCTGTAGCCTCTGGATAAGCCTTGAGTGGAGCATTGCCGTTAACTCCTGCTTCCCCAAATTCTCAAGGGGTTCTGGAAGTACAAAGCTAGGCTTTTCTAGTGGCCAGAGGCTATAGATGACCAGAACAGTGCAATCAAAATGCCATACATTTTTAATGGTCAGTGCTTATGGAATGCCACACTATTTAAGAATTATGCCACCACCCATGATGATAAACACATAATGGGTGTGTACATTCCAAAGATATTCTAAATCAGTTTGCAATTTTCGTTTGGAGGGATACCTGAAACCTTAGTTTGCCAGATTGAAGAGAGCAAATGGCAAATGCACACATGTAGTCAATGAAGTAAATTACTAGTAAATTACTTAACTACAGTTAAGTTACTAGCATAAACCACTCTATATTAGAAAGGAAGCTCTCTGGAACAATCCTTGTTATACATGTCTTCATGGCTAAACCCATGATCAGAAAACACTGTACAGAACCAGAACGATGGAACAGTGAGTTTGACGATATAAAATATTTATAAAGCCATTTTAGCCATTTGTTTTAATCTTATCTCTGTTTGTTCCATCAAACATTTCTCCTTATAATTTTCACTATTTCCAAAACAACTTCATTAAACAAGCAGAATATGAACAGCATGGGTATTAGGACCTGGCATTTTCTTTTACGGCATTTGACACTCACATTATCATTGAAATATACCAAATAAATTTTCAGGCTTACCTGCAGCTACACTGGTAGATGTAACAGATGCAGAGGGTAAAGCAGAATTTTGAATAGGTCTACCTGCATTTTCAGAGGGCAAAGAGCTAGTGGGAGAAGGAATACTCAAAGGCTGTGCAAGTGATTGGTTCTTGTTTAGTATTTGGCTGCTAGAAAGAGCAGCAGACGGATTCTGGATTTGAACTTGAGACATATTGACTTCCATCCAAAGCTAATTGCTGCAGGTAAACTTGGCTTTGAATGCAGGCTATTTCTGTGCAAGTGCTTGAATTTTTACCTTAAAAAGAAAAGAAAAAGGAGAGAATCAATTGCTTCCCAACCTTTCCACATAAAATATTCAATTGAGATGCCACCAACACCTTACAGTCATGGGAAAAAAGAAAGTACACCCTCTTTGAATTCTGTGGTTTTACACATCAGGACATACCGGGTAATAACAATTATCTGTTCCTTAGCAGGTCTTAAAATTAGGTAAATACAACCTCTGATGAACAACACATATTACACTGTGTCATGTATTTAAGGACAAATACTTATAAGACTATTCTACAAGTATCTTTGGGTTTCTGGGAAAATAGTAAAAGTACTCTTGCACAACTTCAGGTAGAGTGCGTACAGTCTACACAAGCCTTCCATTTGGATACAATCAGTGTTAGGAACTGGGATAGAAAAGCTGGGTTGTAGGCACCAAAACAGAATGTTTAAATGTCATGGGGGGGCCTCAGCAACAATAAATAAATAAATTTTTATTTATTATTTTGATAAGCATGAACTAATATGCAATTCCCATAAGAGAAACATGGTTAATATTACATTTTAACAGAAATTGTTAATACATATTTAATTTGGTGTTTACAGTAAAAATGTTTGTACCATACTTCAGCTCTCAAAACACTTCACTCTTTATTGTTAAACTTCTTAACATATTGTCTATCCTTGACATATACTTCGAAGCTTCAAAGCACATACATTTCAGTAATCCTCGAGTGTTAGCCAGATGCAAAAAATGGCACCCAGACTTTTTGAGGTGCTTGTAAATGCAAAAACTTTAGGTGCAAAATGCGCCTGGAGCCCTGCTAATTTCGAACCCTGGATACAATAAACCTGTGCTGTCAAATGAATGCCAAACTGAGCATGCATGTGGTCAACTGCTCAGGAGTTAGTACTGGGAAAACGATAGTTCAGGCTTTCTGCAAATGGTAGGTTTAGCAGGCAACCTTTCTAGACAAGAAACAATGCTGGGCACAATCCAACACACTTCATCTGTGTTAGCCAAGAAGAATGCATTAAGGACTGCATGCAGAGCAGTAGTGCTTGGTGAAGTGAGTACTTATATCGTCCCAGTGATGAAAGCAAACACAAGGCACTAATGTCAAGTTACCATAGTCCAATTTCTGTCTCCCAATAAAACCTGTAGACGTTTAAAAATTTATCTTGAACCAGCAAAGGTCCTGGCTTTAAAAATGAGCAATCACTGGATGCTAATAGTAGCAATTTGTCTAAGCATTCTGTGGGCCTTCAGAATTGATGTCATGAATAGGCTTCCAAATTTAGAAAGGATGAGTCAAAGACAAAAGTGATCTGCAAACTGCCTCTTAAGGATTTTAGGAAAGACGCGTACTTCTGAAAAGGCAGACAAGGGTTTATGGGCCAGTGGAAGCAAATGGATTTTCAACACAATGAATTGGCATCTAAGAGCCGAAATACACAATCCAAAGTCTCACTTGATGAACCTGATGCTGGACTGCAGAAAGGAAACTGAATGCTCTCCAGCATGCAAACATTTTCTAATACCTGTACATACAAAATAGCAGGCTGGGCTCAACATGCTAGCCTGAGATGTGCAGAAAGTACTCACGTGAAGCACCACAGACCAAAGTCTTCTAATATTCTGACAAGTTCACAAATTTCATTGCCAAAGAAACCAATACTATGGTTGTAAATGAGGTTATCAAAAGCATGCTGCTAGGTTTTTTTGATCCAGAGAGAAAAAGGGTTTACAGCTTTGTTTTACTAAGTTTATATTTAACATGGCACCCACTATTTTAAGGATTTTATTGATTTCCAACTCAGCATTAATGCTTCCTGTAAATTACAATAGCTTGGCTCAGCTTCAAAAGGCACAGCTCCCATAACAGCCATTTTTAAAGCTATGAATGACCATCAGAAACAACATTGGGCATGCTTAAGGAAAGGGACCATAGCTCACTAGTAGCCAGGAGTTTACAGCCCAGCAGCAGCTGGGCCATGTTGTACCTCACACTACCCTTAATGCACTAAGTGCTCAGTGGTAGAGCATAGGGTTCGCATGCAGAAAGTCCCAGGCTCAACTCCTGGCATCTCCAGCTATAAAGTCCAGGTAGCAAATGAAGGGACATCTCTGACAGAGACAGGGAGAAGCCTTGCCAGTTCAAAAAGGACCAAACTAGCACAATCATCAGCTCTACAAATTGCAGGTACAGGAGCCTGATTCACACCTGGAAAGGGGGCTTTGGCCTTTTGCCCTATGCTGTGGGTCCCAATATGGATTAGGCCCTGCTATTTGCATTGGAGGAAAGCTTCCACCCCCCGCTATGAATATAATAGACTTCTACTCCCAACTCTGTGCTGACACTTATTGGGACAGCAGCAGGGAACAAAGGGTGAAAGCCACCGGCCTTCAACTTCAGGGTCTGGATCAGACCTTGCACCTGAAACTTCCTTTTAAAAAGCCATCTGCATAACTGGTAACTGTGTGAATGATGTTGTGCCTAGTTTTGCTTATGGCCTGACCTGGTATGTTCCTACATTTCCAAGAAAGGGACCCAAGAGGCTACAGGTTTCACTCATGTACAAAGAGCACACACACACCAGCCAGGCCTTTGGCCAAAGAGTTGTGTGTGTGTGTGTGTGTGTGTGTGTGTTCTTGCCTGAAGTTCTCTCCATATTAGGTTCAATAATAAAAATTTCAAGTTGCCATTTTAAGACAGAGCATGTTCATAAACGTGTAGCAAGGACATCTTGCATTAGAGATTAAAAAGCTGAAGGCAGGCACATGTGTCACTGAGTAAACCTGTTTTTCCTAAACCAACTGCGCTAGCTGAACTGCTTAGTTGAAGGCCTTTTCTATAAAATGGCCGAGCATGCACATACCACTCTTACAGATTGCCCCTTTCAGAAAACCTTGGACACATCCCATTATCTTGACATGCAATTGAGGCCTGCCCTCTAGATATCTGTTTAGAATGACTCACCACTACATTAAGAGCACTGAGTCACCTGGATATACACAAAAGACAAAAACTGGCTCTCTGCTGAATGCAGGCATCAGCTTTAACATGCACAGCCCCCTAACAATCTGTTGAGAGCAACACACCTAGAGCATATACTCTTGAAAACACATGCCCCCATTTGCAGGAATACTGCCTCACTATTTGGATTGTTTCAATGAAGGAATAAAACATTAACAAAGACATGATTACAGATTTCAGTGGTCTATTATTTGTTTGCTTTATACCAGAATCAAGTATCAGAAATGTGCTGCAGAATGCAGTTAATACTCCAGAGAAATGAACAGGCCTGTGTATATTCTAAGCCACCCTTCACAAGCAATCCCCAATACCTAGGGAAGACTAGTCCATGCCCTTTCAGGTTTAAAGTGTGTCATCCTTATATATGGCATATTGTTGAAGCAAGAGATTCAAAGATGCTGTTGATGGTAATGGAACAGGGAGAGAAGACACAGGTGTTGGGGGAAGCAGTAGCCAGGATATGGGAAAACTGAGAAGAAGTTTCTCTAACCACCCACGGCAGTTTTTTTTTGAGGGTGCAGGAGGGTGCTGCAGTAGGGAGAAGTGCATATGTCTGCTCAGCTCAAGTACTGATGGCTTTGGATACAACTGACATTAAAGCAGCATCTTAAGATAGGAAACTGCAACAGAACTCCCATATACTTGTGTCCACCCCAAAATATCAGCCAGTGATAAAGAGCTGCTGGATTTTCAGAATACCCAATTTCCTGTACCTTTAAGTGATCCAGGGACAGTGTAGCTTTAGCTTTAGTTCCAAGGGGATTTATATGTTGGAGATTGCCTATAAACAAAAGAAAAAGGGGAGAACGTTAGAAAGATGCTTTTGAGTAGTACAGTATTATACTATTCCACAATGAACTACTTATCAACATTACCAGGAGCAGCATTTGGAGAAAAATTCTCGTTAGATTAAAATTGTTCAGCACATATGCTTTGAAAGGTTTAGAAATGTTTACTTTTTCAGAAGTGTTAGCTATGAAGTCATTCCAGAGAGGGTCTTCAAGAGACAGCACCCATTACAGTTAAAAATTAGCCAGTAATTATTTGACACTCTCAAAAGGGAGGCATGCCTGGCACCAACTCTGTCGTCATTTTGGCCTCAGGCAAAGGTGTTTTTGTCTTCCTGGGCATCATCAATTGGATGTTTTTAATCTGAATGTTTATATTTGTGCATTTTAAATATTGTATTACCTTCTTGCTGCAAATCGCTTCAGGGCTTTTTGTTGTTGGAAGCGATTCATAAATTGAATAAACCTAAATCTAAACAAAGCCAGTTCACTCCCCAAAAGGCTGATTTGAAGCATTTCACTATTCCAAACATTTTTGAGGTGGTTAAATGACAATATTTGATGCCTCCTCTTTAGAGCCAGCAAGGTGTTGATCCTGAAGAAAGAGAACAGAGAGTCTTGTTTCCATATTGCCAAAACAAGCCCTGTAGGTATGCTTGAACTGTGTTTAATTTTGGCAACCGTGCCTTCTTAACTGTATCTTGGTGCTACCTATTAACAGCCTCTTCTCAGCCCTGCACAAATCAGAATTATGCACACACATATAAGTACGCACATATAAAGCTCACAATGATAATACATGTCTTTCTGCTCTGGCAACAGAAAGGCAGTCTGCTCTGAGATTTCAAAGCTTGCTGTCCCCTCCTGTTAGGATTAAGCGGAACTAAGAAATAATACTTCATTGTTCATAGATTCCATTAAAATATGATGCCAGAAATGTGCAAGAAACCTACCTGTGCAGGTTTATAAGCAGTTAGTGTAGCAATGACCCCCTGATTTAAGTCTTCAACCACACCAACACACTTGGGCTGCGAATTCCAGGTGTGTCAACTCTCTACATTTTATAGGGAATGAAACCCAATTGAAGTGTGATGACAGCCATGCCCAATCACGCATAGTTAAGTGAAACCAGCTGTGCGAACTTAAATCAGGCCTGAGTGCATTTCAAAAAGTAGCTTTTACAGATACTTTGATCAGTGCTGCACTTTTTAAAAAAGTTACAGAACATTCATGAACATTCCTGTTTAAAAAGTAATTTCTTCATGGCAAATGCCTTAGATTAATCCAAGTTAGTTACTGCAATGCATCCTCATGTTAAACAACTGCCCTGTGCCCGAACATAATTGTGACATGCTTACTGTTTTGTACAAAGGAAGTGGTAGACTGCAGAAATCTGATGACCATGAAGAATAAAGTTAGAGCGGCTAGCGAAATGGAATGCATTTTGGTTAGAATGTCACCCTATGAGATCTACCTTTTCCTCACTTCTAGTCAATGTTGTTGTGAGCATAAAAGATGGCTACACCAGTCCTGATATGTAACAGTGGAGATGTTAGTCAAAATAGGCATACAGCTTCCTCCTCTGCAAAACAAACAGATCAAATGATGCAATACACTGGTGCCCTGCAAGACGAATGCCTCGCAAGACGGAAAACTCGCTAGACGAAAGAGTTTTCCGTTTTGGAGGTGCTTCGCAAAACGAATTTCCTATGGGCTTGCTTCGCAAGACAACAATGTCTTGCGAGTTCCTGCTAGTTTTTTTTCCTCCTCCCCCCCTTTTTCTAAGCCGCTAATCCGCTTATCAGCTGATCGGATCAGCAGATAAGCCGCTAAAAGCCGCTAATAGCGCTAATCCTTCAATGGGCTTGCTTCGCAAGACGAAAAAACCGCTAGATGAAGAGAATCACAGAACGGATTATTTTTGTCTTGCGAGGCACCACTGTAAGTGGAGATATGTAGCTAGCTATGAGTTTTATGGAGCATCAGCAACAAGGCCAAGTTGTACCACAAACTGGAGCAAATTGACCTGACAAAGATATAGTTGACAATGCTTTAAAAGACAACATATTTGTCACTGGAGATTAGGGATGCTAGTGACTACAATAAAGCTCAAGATGAAAAGATTCTAGAGATTCTTCCTGGTCTCCATCCAGCTTGTTACACACACATCCTGCTGGGAAAGATTTGCTGCCCTATACATATGATTCATTATTCTTGTGTGTTGTAGAAGATGCCGTACATACACTACTTTTGTGGGACTCCAGATGCTGGCATTGCTTGCTAGGGCTGATGGGAGTTGTAGCTCAGCAATATCTGGAGGGCCAAAGGCTCCCCACTCCTAATCTACAGCTTTGACATATGCTTGTACCATGGGATCATTATTACCAAAAAGTTACATTCAAAGTCTCTTAAAAACCAAGGTAAGCAAGGCAACATGTCAAGACTTCAATTGGCTATGCATGAACATGATCTATCAAGTTAGCATAACAGCCCATAAAGAGCTCTCACACGGGAGGTTATACGATAGTGTGCTAGTGGTACACACGTCCAAATAGGTTGCAGCCTCTGAATATTGGGGTCTATTATAGTTATTAAAACCCCATGCTGGTGTGTAACACTTGCCAACCACCAAGTGATTTGTCCACATTTCTTTCAAAGTTCTAAGAATAATTGGTGGGAATTTAAGTACCGGTACTTGTTTCCCGACTGCCTGAACGTTTAACCTTTACGTTCCTAGGGACAGAGGTGTCTTATGTCTGCCATTTACACAAGTCACATGCAATAACAGGTAGCAAATAACTTTGAAATGGAAATAACAACAGCAGCTTTACATGTTAGATAATCTACTACAGAAGTTCTGTAACTACATTGCAAGCCCAAAAATAGTTTGCAATCTGCCCAACTATTCACCAATTGCTCACAGACAAAGTTCTTTCTTGCTCCAGGCAAAACTGGCCAGACCTCTTTCTAAAAACATGGACATGCTTTGATGTTCCTAACAGTGCAGATTGTCAGTGTTACATATGACTGTAAGACAGAGGAAGAACCCACCTCTCCCCTCATGTTTTGCTAGTTTGCTTGCAAGAGCCATCTTAATGGCACTACAAGATTACATTACTACCACTATGATTTGTGCTATGCTCAGTAATATATTTGTGGTATGTGCTATATGTTTGCCAATACACTCTGTGTGTGTGTGTGTGCGCGCGCGCGCGCATGTGTGGAGAAAGAGAGAGAGAATACATTTGGATTCAAGCATACTCCCCAAGATTGGATTTTCAGGTCTTAACATGTACATTATGGGGTCCTGAATGTTTTTATCATCAACATTTTCAGCGGTTCACTTATTACCAACACAGATAACCTAGAGTTCAATCTTCTTGTGGTTCTAAAGAACACTGTTCCTCAGAACCCCAGGAACTTCAGATATACCAACTACATTTTCATTGTGCTGGACAGTACATGACTAGGGACTCATACTATGACATGCTAAAAGGGATAGAACAGGGAAGAATTGGGTACTCCATCCAGATGGAGGATTGGGGAAGATTGTGGCAAAAGGATTTAAAATTTACAGCCTGCTACACAATAAAAGAAAACTTCATGAAAATGCTATACAGGTGGTACATAACCCCCAGCAAACTGGCCAAATATATAAATCAAAGTCAAGTGTATGCTGGAGGTGTAATCAAGGGGAAGGAACGATGAACCACATGTGGTGGGGTTTGTGACAAAAATAATTTTGGGGGGAATTTTGTCTATGACGAATTTTTTAAAAATGTTCAAAAAAACATTTGAGAAGAAACCCAAAGCCTTTCTTCTGGGCATTATGACAACTGATATTTCAAATGATTAAAAAGGGTATTCCTATATGCTACAACAGCAGCAAGAATGTTAATCACTAGAAATTGGAAGGGTGATAGGACACCAACAAAAGAAGAATGGCAAATCAAATTGTGTTAGTATTTGGAATTAGCAAAAATGACAGAGGCAATTAGGAACCAACCAAACAAAAAAATTAAAAAGGAGTGGGAATGTATAATTATTATTATTATTATTATTATTATTTAATTAATTAATTTATTATTATTTATACCCTGCCCATCTGGCTGGGTTTCCCCAGCCACTCTGGGCAGCTCCCAACCGAATGTTAAAAACACAATACAGCATTAAACATTAAAAACTTCCCTAAACTGAGCTGCCTTCAGATGTAAAAGATTATATGGAAAACACTGTTCTCAGATAAAATCCTTGATACGTTTCGACTAAATTTTGCAAAGTAAAGAACAGATAAGAGATATTGTGTAAGAGAAGGGTAATAAGGAAAAACAACACAGGTGAAAAGAGAAGGAAGAAACAAGAAGCCGCACTGAGGTTGTGGGAAGTCACTTGTAAAGAAATATTGTTATTGTTTGGTTGATATATGTGCACAATATATGTTAAAGAGTGAATGGAATACGTATATGAGTAATAATTTTAAAACTCAATTAAAGAAGAAAAAGATCAGGGAAGAATTATCGGTAACTGGTAAGAAGAACTGCCTTATAGTTCAGTCTAAAGTCTGCTCCCTGAAGTAAGACAGGCTGAGATGTTGTATGCATTTTGTTGGATGCTATTTTTTATAGGTTTCCCCAGAAAGACAAGCAATATCTAGATATGTGAAAGGCATACTGGTGGGGGGGGGGACCAGATCAGAAAAACTGGGAGGGGGGAACCTAGGTTTTTTCCGGGTCTTCTTGTCTCCAGCTATTTGTTGTACCTTTATTGTCCATCAATATGGTATTTTAAAATATTAAATGGTTTAGAAATATTCCAATTAAAATATGGAGGAACCAGGTAACTGTTTACAGCAAAAGCCACTGGATGCATCAATAAAAGCTTATGCCATAATAAATCTGCCCAATGTTAAGCCTCTCTACAAGACTCTGGTTTTGTTGCAACTGACTTATATAGGTATTCTTCAAAGAAGTGAAATGAAGGGTATGCATCAGTGCTTTGGCTCAATTACCATTCATTCGAGCAAGATTTGTACCTATGAGTTCCCTGATGGAATGCATTCTGTAGCTGTGAAAAGTGAAAAACAACAAAATGTATGTTCCATGTCAAAAGGTACCCAAACACTTTGAAATGGAAAGAATTCAGTCTGCCAAACACAAAGATAGCAGGGTAAGCATATTTTAAGAAAGACTGCCAATTCCAAAATTGATGGCTAATACCGATGGTACCTGCAGCAATCCCTTCGTTGTAGCTGCACAATTGTACAAATGGAAACACCTCCTGCCTCTTTGAGACTTTCAACAGCACACCATGCTAAAAGCAAAAAGCATTAATGCTTCTGAGACCGGTGAAATTGCCACCCTAACTCAATTCAGGCTGTCTGCAATAGCACAATAAGTAAGGCCATGTATGGTAGATGCGCAACAACTGGTAGGTTGTGACGCTCTATGGTAGGTCACACCAGCAGCACTATCAACTTTTAAGATAATAAAATGGAGAAAAAGGAAAAGCAAACAAATATTTAGTAAAAAAAGACAACAGAAGGAGGCACCATGTTGTAGGCTAAACTTCAAGTTAAATTCTAGGACTCAGGGGGAGGAAGCCGCAGAAGGAGCAGTGGTAGGTGAGCAAGCCTGGTCCACAGAAAGTCTCTAGCTCTGCTCTCAATTCCATTTCAGCCCCTCTCTCTTTCCTCTCATCCAACAGGTCTGCACAAGGGGCAGTATTCATACACTAGATTACTGTTTAACCTTTGGGCCCCAGATATTGTTCGCATATATTGTTCAACTACAATACCCATCATCCCCAGCAAACATGGTCAAAGGTCAGGGATGACAGGAGCTGTAGTCCAACAGCATCTAGGGATCCAAGATCGAAGAACACTGCACAAGGCCATACCTCCACCATCCTAATTTTGATGTTATGGATCATCCCATGGTATACTACTCAAGGAAGTGTCGAAGGAATATCCTCTATGGCCCCACTTCAGTTTGTTCCTGCAACCGCTTTCAGTTTACTTAAGAGTTTTGCTAAGCAGCAGAGCAACTGGTAGGGACAAATCATTCACACTGCACTTCAGACACTGTTGCATATGCCTAAAACCAATGTTAGCCTAGGTTTTACAAACAAGTTCACACATTTGCATTTATTATGTGCTGACTGCAGCTTCACACAACATGTATAAATAAGCCATCACAGATAGATCTGTATTTACTCCTAAACAATGTTTTTCAACAGATTCAGTTCACACCCTTAGCAGTTGTTTGTCAGTTGTTGTGTAATCAAGGGATATACAGGCCATGCATTAATCATCCCCCAGTAAGTCTTTGGAACATGACTTTACTAGTGTCACAAAAGCGTAAATTCACTTAGAGATCACTTCCTTCTCCTTTCACAGTCCTATCATGCATTAAGTATCACGAAGTTCTATACGACATTTCCTAGTAAGAGTTATTAAAATTGAAGCTTTAATCTGAGAGCATCTTACTAGTCAGGTATGAATGTCTGATAATATATAGCACAGAATACAGTCTAGCAAAGCTGAATTTAATAAAAAATGTTAAACATTCTGGTGCAGTGTCAAATATCTACAGTGGTGCCTCGCAAGACGAAATTAATCCGTTCTGCGAGTCTCTTCGTCTTGCGGTTTTTTCGTCTTGCGAAGCATGGCTATTAGCGGCTTAGCGGCTATTAACGGCTTAGCGGCTTTAAGAAAAAGGAAACAAACTCGCAAGAACTCGCAAGACGAAGCAAGCCCATAGGGAAATTCGTCTTGCGGAACGACTCAAAAAACGGAAAACTCTTTCGTCTTGCGCGTTTTTCGTCTTGCGAGGTACCACTGTATTTGATCAAGTGTTTGCTTTGTAGGGTCACCATACAGTGCTATTTAGAACATGACTTAAAACAACCAGACTGATAGTTTAAATCACATCGGTCTCTTGACTACCAGTTAACTTCTACAGGATTTAGCTTTACGATTCCATGAAACCCACAGTATTAAAATATTTTCAAGTTCTCAAGCATATACTAAAGTGTGACAATGTGGCTGTGACAAAGTATTGTTCGCTATAATTCCTACTCACCAGGACTGATTCAGAGAACTGGATTGGGAGATTATGTGTCTGCCCCCTGTTTAGTATTATTAATATTTTTTTATTACCCACCCTTCACTCTAAGGTTCCAGGGCAGGTTAGAACATTAAAGCACAATATTAAAAACAGTTTAAAGTTGCAATAATAAAAATAAGGTGGGTCCTAAAGATCCACAACTCCATTATACAGCATTTTGGAAGGTGCATAATGGAGGTGCCAGACATAACTCTGTGGGGAGGGAATTCCAGGGTTTAGAAGCCACCACAGGGAATGCCCTCTCCTGGCTGTCACCTGCAGGAACTTCCAAGAGTGTCCCTTCTGCTGGTCTCAGCATGCAAAAAGGTCTGTAGGGAAGGAGGTGGTCTTTCAGATATTTGGGGCCCAAATGAAGTTGAATAGGGCTTGAGAGAACTTTGAATTGTGCTGGGAAATGAACTAGTAACCAGTGCAGCTGTTTTAAAAGAGGGGTTATAGGAGATGTAAACGGAACCTCCAGCTGCTGCACTTTGGACCAACTGAAGTTTCCAAGTCATCTCCAAGGGAAGCCCCATGTAAAGCATGTTGAAATAATCCATTCTGGAAGTTATCAGAGCATGGAATACTGTGGTCAAATCTTCTCTGTCCTAAAGTGAACCTGCCAGAGCTGAGAAAAGGCAAAACCAGCTACTGAGGCCTCCTGAGCCTCCAGTGACAGTACTGAATCCAGGAACACCCCCAAATGATGAACCTGCCCCTTTCATGGGAGTACTGATGGAACTATATGAAACCACTAGAAGCACTCATCAAATTGGGGCACAGTGTTAGGCTGATATGCCAACTATGCTCTTTCCTGGACAGGGTTAGCTACTGTGATTCACGTGGCTACTGTAATGTGCTCTATGTGGGGCTCCCTTTGGGAATGGTCCAAAACCTGCAGCTGGTGAAGAATGCTGTGGCCAGGCTGCTGAGTGGAGCACCAAGATGTGCACATATTACACCTGAACTGAATGAACTGCACCGGTTGCCAATCAGTACCAGAGCATGTTCAAGGTCCTGTTAATATATAAAACCCTAAAAGACAACCTGCCACTGTTCTTAGATCATCTCAGGAAATTCAACTTGTGGCACTGCATCCTACAGAATATCATGTGGTGGTGACCCAAAAACAGGCATGCAGAGTGCCCTTCCTTCTGCTGTATGTGAAGCAGCAACCATCAGTTGCTGCAGAAGTCTTGTGAAGACGTATCTTTTCACCCTGGCTTCCCCTGACTTTGCTTCACATATTTGAATCTTCTGAATTTGCTTTTATGCATTTTTATAATGCTGTTTTACTAGTTTCAGGTTCTGTTTTAATGTATTAAAGATTTGTTTTCTTTTTTAGACTGCACACTGCTGCACACTGAAGTAGTAAGTGGTATATAAATGCTTTGAAATAAAATGAAAAATTCATATCACCAAAGATGAAGCAACATATGCAAATACAAAACTATTTAAGTTTCAGAAGTGGTTCTGGTTCCAGGCTGAAGTGGAAAAGAGTACACATCTAAAGCTTGCTCATATTGCTAAAGTTAAACGACAGGAGACCAATTAAGTTTGCGGGCATATATAGTGGAAAAAGATTAAACCATTAGAGCCATTAAGCCATTCATTACTTCCATTAGGAGATGAAAGCATTATGTTTGTAAGCGAGAACACAAAAGACTTTCCCTCCAATTAAACTGAAACTTGACAGCAATATTCCAAGGCTATCTTGGAGAAAGCAAGTCTTGGGAGAAGCCTGAAGCAACTAAAGTGTGATCCAGTAAACACTACAGGATTTACCGTATTTTTCGCCCTATAGGACACACTTTCCCCCCTCCAAAAATGAAGGGGAAATCTGTGTGCGTCCTATGGGGCGAATACAGGCTTTCGCTGAAGCTTGGAGAGCGAGAGGGGTCGGTGTGCACCGACCCCTCTCGCTCTCCAGGCTTCAGGAAGCTATCAGCAAGCCTGGGGAGCCCGCGAGAGTTCCCGCAGGGCTCCCCACGCTGCAGATAGCAGCCTGCTGCACGGAGCGCGGGGCGCGCTGAAGCAGAGCACCCGGCGCACCGGGCAGACATCCGCAGCGTGGGGACCCCTGCGGGAGTTTTTTCCTTTATTTCCCCCCAAAAAAATTAGGTGCGTCCTATGGGACGAAAAATTACAGGCTCTACACTCCAGCGTTATTTTCTTGACCAGAGAAATGAGAAAGCACATGCCCTGCAACTGACACAACCCAGGATAGAGAAGCATTACCACCTGCCTCGCACAGGTACAAGACGAGAACATCAGGGAACTCGGCAAGGCATGTACATATTAAGAACACGATGCACATGACTATCAAGAAACGTTGAGCAGGCTGCACAATCTCACCCGATCAAGAAAGGCAAGATGAAGAACTGGGGCAGAGACGTGTACTACTGCAGCCCACTGTGCAGAGATTTGTCACCAGTTACCCCGTTACCCCTTTTTTTGCACAGGTAATTCGGGATAGCTAGAACGCAACCTTCCCTTTCTACGCTCCTCCTGCCCGCCACGAACTTTGCTATGCCCGCGGCGAAGATCCCTGTTAACAGGAGCGCCGGCCAAGTGGAAAACGTAAGGCGACCCTTGCAGGATCAGGCCACGGGGTGGGGGGTGGAAAGGCCTCCCAAACCCGGCCTCCTGCTCTCTCACAGGTGCCTCTGGGAAGCCCACGAGCAGGACACGAGGAGAGCAAGGAGGCAGAGCGAGCCGGCGGCGGGAAGAGCCCGGGACGGACAGGAGGGAAGGCGGGTCGAAGTCGAAAGAACGGGGGAGTGGTGGGTCTTCAAGCCAGCTCCCCACGGACCCCTTCCCCTAAATAACAGGAGGCAGAGCCTTGCAGCCTCGAGCCCCCCACCTGCCAGCAGCCCACCCGCGCCCCCCACCCCGGCCGCCGCCTGAGGGGCCCGAGCCTCGTCTCCCGCGCCCCGTCCATAGGCCCAACCCCAAGCGCAGGCCCGGCCGAGGCCTCTCCCCTCCCACATATCCCAGCGCCGCGGTAGGAGTGGCGGGCGGGGGGCGGCTGGGAGGGACGCCCGCCTTGCCTGGTTGCCCACCCGCCCGCTGCTTCTCCGCCCCTCACCTGGCGGTTGTTTTGGGCTGCGGCTCCCGGGCCGGCTCGTCTTGGCGGGCGGGCCGTGGGGCGGCTCAGTCCATGGGCAGCTGGCAGGCCGAAGAGGGGGGGGTCCGGGGAAAGGGGGGGGGAAGGCGAGCGAGTCGCGGCGGCGGCAGACACAGGGCAAACACTAAAGAGAATGAGCGGGGCCAGCTCCGGCCGGGAAGGAAGTGACGGCACCACGCGACGGCGTGGGGGGAGGAGGAGGAGGAGCCAACCAGGCCTCTCGCAGCTATTTATAGCGCCGCCCAGCGCGGAGCGCGCCGCCAATCCCGGCTTCTCCGGCCGGCGGGACTACTCCTCCCGGCATGCCCCGCGGCTGTCACTTAGGCGGCCCGTCGGAGTCTCCAGCTCGCTCTCGCTTTCCCTCCCTTCCGCTTTGCGAAGGAGGCGAGACTACATTTCCCAGCATGCTGCGCTCGCAGGGGAAGTGACAGCTCTGCCGCCACGCGCTTTCCAACCAGAAACCCTGGGACTCCCGGCCGCAGCCGCGCCGGAGGACGCGGGGAGGGAGGTAGTGGGGCAGCGGGGAATGCGGGGCGTGTGAGCTGGGAGGAAACTATTCCTGTCGGGTCCCCAAGGTTGGCCCTCGCGGGAGGTGGACACGCTTGTTTTTCTTTCTCAGCTGAGAAGACCAGTGAAGGGCGAGGCTTTGCTTACGCAGAATTGCACCCTGTGTTCCGTTCCTATTAAAGAAAGCGGGTGCAACGAGCTGAATGAACTGTTTTCGGAGTCTGGAGTAGATTTAGGGCGGGGAAGGAAACAGAGGGGACAGCCCAGCATTGTATAATATTGGTATCTGTTATTTCGCGGTTAAGTTTTGGGCGAATGAAGAAACTGGATGGCAGGATTCCTTAATAAACAACCATTATTTGAGATAGGAATTATTTCTCTGGAATCCCAGTTTTGCTCTAAGTAGAACCCACGTCCTTCTTTTATTGAATGCTAGGGCACCGACCAACAGGTTCGCAGATACGTATTGTGCTTCTTTGCATAAAGCAGGCGTGGGGACCCGGTGCCCCCCTCTCCCAGACGTTGTTGACCCATAACTCCTTTCATCCCTGATCATTGACCATGCTGGCTGGGGCTGATGGGAGTTGGAGTCCAAGAGTACCTAGAGGGGCGCCGCTTTACCATCTCAGGCTTAAAGGTTGCTTCATTTCGCGTACTCTTCCTGAATCATAAAAGTGAATGAATTGCAGCGCCATAAAATCCTCTCCTTTTTGAAACTGTGGCCTGAATCATCAGATTTGACCTCCAGATCAGTAAGAGATCACTTTCGCTCTGGGAACGCAAGATTCCGGGTGGGGGGAGATAGTTTTCTAATTTTCTAATTAATTTTCTAATTAAGCTAGATCAAAAGCTCTCGCACCACTCCTTCAAGCAATACAGAGTTTGCAATTGCAGCCTTATCTATGGAACGGACTGGAAGATGACAGCATTCGCTGCATGTTTTTTCTGACTCCTAGGGGTTTTTAGTGCCTCCTTTCCGTCAAGCTCCGACTAAAACTTGAGAAAGTAACTGTGGGTGCTGGGTATTGTAGTCTTTTACGCAGTAGTACTGGAAGCCGCTGAGCCAAGCATGCTGCTCTATTTAAAGCAAGTCGGCCCCCCAAGGAGCTTCCGCAAAGTGCTTATGTGGCAAATGAGTGGGCGAGAGCTTACAGGCTGCGCGCTGCCGCATGTCCTAATAGTGTTAGCTGAGAACATGATTGGCGGTAGAGACTGCCGCAAAACCTGCCCCACGCATTCTAGCTGTGTTATTTCAGACATTCCTTTAAGCAGAACGGACTTTTTAGCACTGTACAGGAGTGGGCGAATTTCAGGCTTGTCAAATCTACTTTGCTGCTTTTCTCCTGGAACCGCGACCAGTCAAAACCAGGCACAAAAGAAACACATTGGAATTAAAGAGGAGAGTTGCCTCTGAGCCTAGCCTAGGGATTTGTTTTTAGTACCAGAACCAACCTGAATTCAAAAGTCCTTACACACACACACACACACAGTCCACTTTCTTAGTTTTCATTTCAGCAACCTAACCTTATATAATTACTCATGTTCTTAACATTTGGTGGGAGGGGCGTTCCACAGGATGAGTGCCACTACCAAGAAGGCTCCCTGCCTGGTTCCCTGTAGCTTCACTTCTCATAGTGTGGGAACCTCCAGAAGGCCCTTGGAGCTGGATCTCTGGGCTGAACAATGGGGGTGTAGACGCTCCTTCAGGTATACGGGCCCAGGCCATTTAGGGCTTTAAAGGTCAGCACCAACACTTTGAATTGTGCTCGGAAACATACTGGGAGCCAATGTAGGTCTTTCAGGACCAGTGTTATATGGTCTTGGCGGCTGCTTCCAGTCACCAGTCTAGAACACCCTGCTCACAGTCTAAAATACGGCTGAATGGATACGTTTTCCTACCTAAGGTGGGGTAGCAAATGGCACCCCCCTCCCGGCCAAAAAAAGGCACAAAATTGGCTTAAAATGAAAATTTCATATCAATAAGTATAGCAAACATCAAGACTACTTTTGCACCTGTCTTCTTTTCCCATAGGACTAAAGATTTGGCTGCCCCAAAGTACTGAGATAGAGCCAGAGAATTATATAGTTTAAGGTATATGTCCCATGGACTGCCAACATTGTTCCTTTAAGGTCTTCTCCTAGCATCCATTAAGCCTCTGACCCCCTGAATGCACTTCCTGCTCTCTTGGTCATGAGGCTGGTTACCTTTTCCTTCCCTTGAATAGAGATGGAGGAGGAAGTTCAAAGAGACACTTTTTCTGGTTTCCTCTTTCAGTTCTATCTACTTTTCCAGGCTGATTAACTATACTGGATCTGACTTGGGAAATCCAGTCTTTCAATGGGATGGACTGATCCTCAGAGGGGGGGAAAGAGATGTTCAGAGTGGGGACGGGACCCAAAACTACCCCCCCCAAAAAAAACAACCCTAAAAAAGGTTGGTGACTATATCCTATGAATAGGCACACTGTGTTCTTCCTTCTTTTGGGGGGAGCGGGGCGTACATTTATTCATGAATAAATTACATGTGCAACCTGATCCTATCTAGGCTCAAAAGGAAGAGTTGGGGTTGGGGGCTACTGCTGTTGCCACCATCCCCAGCATCTGCTGCCTCCCCCTTTTTAAAAAATCTTTTTATTTAGTTTTAACAGTACAAAATTATATTAAAAAAATCAATTACATATCCATATGATTCCTCTGAATCTCAGGACTTTCCCCCCACCCCTTCACTGGAGTCCCATTTTAATCATTTAAAACTGCATCTTCTCCAAACTCTTATTATTTCAATCCATATTTTCCATGGTAATTGTTACACTACAAATGAAATCAAAGCATCTGCTGCCTTAGGCCTTTGCCTAATGGTAGAGCCAGCCCCGAAAACTAAACAATGAAGATTTTTAAAAAATGTGTTTTGCTTATGAAAGATGAGTCCCTGAAGTAGAGCTGCAGTTTAATCAACTGAAGGCTTTCCCCCTTCCTATCACTGTAGAAAAGTTATTTCCCCCTTCTCTCTCCACATTCCAAGGTTGGTACCTGCCATCCTTTGTTCTTGGGCAGCGGAACAGGGACAGATGTTCAAAAGGTATCCCATGTGCTTGGAGGCATTGCTGCTCTGTATTGAGGAGTTGGCTTGGCGAGGAAAAAGGACAATCAGCACATGGAATATCTCCATATAAGCTGCAATTCTGCAGCATTGCTTGGTTGTAAAGCCCCACTGAAATTAGTAAGCCCTCCTCAGTAGCCTGATCCAGAAACTATTAATTTCATGCTTATGCAAGTTTAATCAACCAGCATTTATTTAATCTAGTGACAGCCCTAATAAAGCAGCACATGGGCAGAGTTAGCATTACATGCAAGTGTATATTACATATGAAACCTAAAAGGTGATCTCTCTGCCTCTTACAGCATGATAACTTTGTGGACGGTTTTTGCTTAGAACCGGAGCTTGGGGCAAATAATTGGGAAATCCCTGCTTGTCATTTTGACTCAATTCTTTGCCCCCTTTGGGCTGCTAGGTTAAATGGTACAACAAAACAAATGACTGACTTCCTATCAGTCTCATGTCTGCATCTACCGCCTCCTACCTTGCCCTCCAGAACCAACACTGCCTGCCCTCCTTTCCCCTTCTGGTAGAGCAGAGCCCCAGTTCTACTTTCTCCTTGGCTTGCTTTCTTCAGCACCATGGGGTTCCATCCAATGTTATCCCTGGGGTGATGAGTAAAAGCTTCCATCAGCAGAATAGAGAGGGTAGGCTGTACCCCATTGCCTCTAGCGGTAGCATGAAGGAAAAGGCAATGAATGGTGGCACCAACCAGGAACCATCCAGAGGAGGAGTTAGCTCCAGGGAACTCTCGCTTCTCTTCTTGCTGCCTGAAAGAACACTCAGCTCCAGCTGACTGCTACACCCCAAGACTGCAAATGCAAGGAGAAAGAACACTCTGGCCCCATCCACCAGTCAAAGGAACAAAAACCACCAATTGCTTATTAAGCATTATCACCAACAAAGGAAGATCAGCCTGGCCTGAACTGGATATAAACACCCTCTTAAACCTCATCACTTTGTTCTGACCTTGAAAAACTTGATCTCCTTCCTCGATGTTTTCCTAGTCTGTTGTTTTTTTCATTTTGCAAGCCTGATGTCAAGGGTTTCTCATTACTTACTTACTTATTTGAGCCACTTGGGAACTACAAGTGTTTGAAAATTGTGACTGAAATACAGTAAATAGAAGCTTTTGTGCAAACTTATCCTAAGTTTAAAATACAGTGGTGCCCCGCAAGACGAATGCCTCGCAAGACGGAAAACTCGCTAGACGAAAGAGTTTTCCGTTTTGGAGGTGCTTCGCAAAACGAATCTCCTATGGGCTTGCTTCGCAAGACGACAATGCCTTGCGTGTTCCTGCTGGTTTTTTTCCCCTTCCCCCCCCTTTTTCTAAGCCGCTAAGCCGCTTATCAGCTGATCCGATCAGCAGATAAGTCGCTAATAGCGCTAAGCCGCTTATCAGCTGATCCAATCAGCAGATAAGCCACTAAAAGCCTCTAAAAGCCGCTAATAGCGCTAATCCGCTAATCCTTCAATGGGCTTGCTTCGCAAGACGAAAAAAACCGCTAGACGAAGAGAATCACAGAACGAATTCTTTTCGTCTTGCGAGGCACCACTGTAGAAGGTTCTTTAGACATTGGTACATGAAAACATATCTAAAGGCCCATTGCTACTGTCTGTGTTGCATCAGGATTTCTGGAGTTACACACACACACCCACACCCACCCACACCCACCCAGGTCATGAGTCCATACTAAAAAAGGAAATCAGTATACATTTCACTGTCAACTTGATTTTTGAATTGGCTCGTGTCCTATTCTTGCTGCAGAAAATGGTTTGTACTTGGTTCTTAGGTAGTCACACACTCATGCAGTACTGAGGCCCAGACCTTCAGCAGTAGAACTGCATCATGTGCCTTCAAGACTGTTTTCTGGGCCTGGTGGTTAGAATATTCAAGTTGCATAGTAATTATTTTTAAGGGAGTTCAAGCTGTATACAATTGTGAAGATCACTCCTATTTATATAGCACTAAATTTGTAAAGGTCATTTCAGTCTTGTTAAACATCTGAGATAAGAGTAAGAGATAATAAATTGCCTCTTTTTATTTTCTTTATTTCTGAATATCTGTAACCTTAAGCCTCCTAGGTACTCATACCACATATTAACAGCAGTGATTACACAACCCTAGACAAAATTCCAGCAAGATGCAGTTCCTCCAGAATCATTTGTTACCTTTCACTAACCAATATTAAGACTCAGCATTTCAGTGTTTAAAATATGAAATTGAAGAATACCAGCAAGTCCCAAATGCAGCTGAACACAACTGCTTAACAAGAAGCACCTGCATGGATTAAATCTGAGACATTTATTTTCCACTATATTTCATAGCAATGCATTTCCTGAAAGATGGGTGGGATGTTCAAGTATGACTGAGACACTAAAGAGTCAGAATGCTATGAAGGTGCCTCTCCAAATACAATTTTAATGTTTGTCATGAATAGTGTTAAGGTAAAGCTCAGGTGGAAAAGCAAATTAAGAAGTGCTGGGTATTGCTGGGACTAAGTGACAGTTTCTTTGCAGACAACTACAATTTATTCTACCACAGTAAGATATATATTGCTAGACAAATACTTTAAACAAGAGCTTATTTATTCACAATTCAGATAAATTTTTTGAGACACAAAAGAAATACAAATGACAATAAACTGGAAAAAATAAGTGACAACATGAGTTTGCATCCAGTACTCTATACATTTTAAAATGGTACCCAAACACTGCAGATGTGGAACTTCAATCAATCCCAAATGATAAACTCCTATTACTATTCCCTTTGAAAGCAAACTGGGAATGGGAAAGTCACTTGCTTCTTTACCTATGATCACATGAACAAAGTATCATTCAGCTTCTGTATCAAGCAGTAATTCAGTGATGTGTTTTTCGAAGTAGCAACTCGTTTCACCTTGTCCGAGCTTTGTTTAGAACAGTCAATATCAGCGTTCCTTGATGCAACTTTGAAATTCTCCCATTCAAAATAAAGAGGTCAGAGCAATGTTACACTTGCAGCCTGTAAGTATCCTTGAAGAAATTTCAAAGCTTCTGCATTCAGGCTAGTACTCAGCATCGAGGGAACCTTTAAACACAAGATAGAGTGGCACTATTAATATGCATCTAAATTACAGTACTTTAACATATCAGCATGCAGGCATTCAGTAGTGTTTTAACATTTTAGTTTCTCCAAATCCTAAAGCGTTAATTGACTTGTCTGCATCTCAGTGTATACTTTCATATTATAGCTTCGTTTTGCAGTCAGCACTTAAGCTATTGCCTGCATCTACACACTTTGGTATCGTCGCTGCAAACAATGCGCAGAGCTAGCACAGCCTGAATCTGTTTCTAGTCAATAAGGACCAAGGGCACTTGTAAAACTCCCTAGTCCCTCAAACCACGGGGGCGGGGGCAGTACCATGCTGCCAGGACTGTGGGAGGTTAACTTTGGATGCAAGGAAAGGGAAAAAGATGGAATCATGTATGTGGTTATCCAGTTAGTCCAACCAGCATGAAGCTAGGTGGAAAGTTATGAACACACCTCTTCACCTTCTACCTGGTGAGTTGGTGCTTGGAGCAATGCCACAACCAAGTAACCATCCAGTTGCTGACTAGAGTTTGACAAATTAAGCCATATCAGAACCAGATAATCTGAAAGTGAAGCACGCTTTAGAAAACGCTCTTGCAGAAGCCTGGCACCCCAGTCCCCAACACATCTACAAAATCAGCACAACTGATCTCAACAGAGTGCGATTATGAGCACGTTCATTCAAGATAGCAGTCAAAAAAGGAATCTTCCAATTTTGACACACTGCGTTTTCTAGGATAAGAGAATAGACTCAGGAGAGAGAAACGATTCCCCACATTCATATCACCACACACACACACACACACTAGATTACAGCCACACAGTCTTACTCTGCCTGGACACGCAGTTGATAACTTGTGAAGAGACTGTGCAAGATGGATTTTAGGATTGTTCACAATTTGGCCCACTGGGTCGTGTTCTTTTTTCCCAGCAAAGGCAAGCTGGGAGAATGCAGTTTGGTACCCTGGCGTGTCTTCTATATCAATGAAGTGTTCTTCGTCAGGAAGGGTATCATCTTCAGGCAACTCAAAGAGACCAATGAGGGCCTGAAGAAGGGGTGTCCTGTGGAGAAAACCTTTTATTTAATGGACTTATTCGTTGCAAAAGAATCTAAGCAACTTACGAAAATTAAAATCTTAAAGGCGTAGCACAAAAACAACACGTTACAGCAAACCATTTCAAACCACCACAGAAAACAGCCAATTTTCAGCAGCAGAATATTCCTTAGGCAGAGGACTACCTGGATCTAGTTATCAGAGCCAGAGCAGAAACTGGCAATGGAATGGCACAAGCATTCAGAAAAACTGGAAAAAGCCTGTCCATACTCTGGCTGTTCTTCTATTTTGGACGGTGTCCAAGGAAAACAATGTACTTGCTCTTGTTTCCATTATGCTCCATACATTTATTTGTTTTCCTTATAATTCATATTTCCTCTACAATATAACCACTGCCTTGGTATAAATGCCCCTGGAACTGTTCCTGCCAAATTCATTGATATTGTTATAATTTGGCTATTATTGGAGGAATATTGGAAAACTAATAACAACTTATTTGGAACGGTTCCTGCCGGGAACACTTCTTATTGACAGCTGCACTCCAGCCCACCTTCTGCTCACACAAGCATTCAAGCTCTAGTCACTCCTGCTCCTGACTTGGCAATGTGGATTTTTTTATTTTTATTATTATTGTTGTTGTTGTTGTTGTTGTTGTTTGTCTTAATCTAGAACAGGAGAACTTATATCTTATTAATACTTTTGCTCCCTGACTGAGGTGCATGGGAAAACCACTTTCAAAAGAGGAATATACAACCAAACCTATTGCTTCTCAAGTGCTAGGTGGGGACAGTGAATGGTGGACACAAAACAAGCAGAGGGCTTAACTGCTGAGGTCTTCTCCACTGATACTGACCAGAAGCCCATATTAACAACATATAATGCGGTAACATATTCTGGTTACATATCATTAGTAAACTTCATTACTCTGAACTATGCTAAATTGCATGTGCTTCCTGACCTCACACACACATATTCTGCAAGATTTGTATCCTGAAAACACTGTCCCTAAACTGATCCCCTAAATTCTTTCAGACACAGCAAGACTGAATTCTCACCCCCAAGTTGGAACTCTTATCCTCTTATTCCTAACAGCACAGCATATTTTGGCCAGCACAATTTCAAATCTTTTTTGAAGTAGGAATGGAAGCAATGGAGGGAGGGAGAGGCCAACAGAGAGATTCCTTCCTTTGGCAAATATCTCTGTTGCAACTGTTTAAGCAAAAACTAGCATATTCCCTGGGTAAGATAGAAATCTTTTTTTTAAGAGAGGAATTTCTTCTTCATCCTTAGAAGTTCTACCTTTCAATAATAAACTTTATCAAAGAAGTAACTGCACTTACCACAGCTTTGTGTATTCTGTGTCCATCATAGGAGGGCATTCTGTGAGTATTTTTGTGATACCAACGGCACAGATTTTCTTTTCTACTTGCCCAGATACTTTCTGTATTTCTGGTATTATGATTTTCTCTAAAACCATTCCAAACATCCTGTTAAGTGCCAAAAGAAACCCATTTAGTCTTGCAGTATCCACCTAATGCATTTATTGGGTCAAGTACAGATAATTAGAGAAGCTAGAGATCCATTGACTCAGAAATCTGAACACAAATCAGGCAGACCACTGAGCATTACCAAGGAAATGGTGTGTTATGAGCAGTGGCGTAGCGTGGGGGGTGCAGGGGGGGCCGGCCGCACCGGGCACAACATCTGGGGGTTAGGGTTAGGGGGTGCAAATCCACGGGTTGGGGGTGCAAATCCACAGGTTAGGGGGCGCAAATTACTTGCCTTGCCCCGGGTGCTGACAACCCACGCTACGCCACTGGTTATGAGTTCCTGGCTTAATCAGTATATCATGAGAGAAGAGCATTAAGAGGGCTCAACATTTCTGACTGAACAGTGACAGAGAAAAGGTGCCAAATCCAAAAAGTACCAAATTATAAGGGCATACTTAAGAGTTTGCTCCTGAGCCTTCCTTTGCCATCTTGAATTAAAGCTGCAAGTGCAAACAAAGAATCTTCCTTTGCAGCCAAAGTAGTTATATTATTATTATTAATTAAATTTGCATGCCACCCTATACCCGTAGATCTAAGGACAGTTCACAGCCTAAACAACTTTTCAAAAGGGTGATTGCTCCTGGTTCTTCCTCTACAGTTTGCCACCTTGAATTAAAGCACATAACTGTCAGGACTTTATTGCAAGATGACACCAAATTAATTATGAAGTCTAGCCACTTGTGAGGGGATCAATTGGTTTTGCTGCCCTAGGCTTTGCTGGGAGGAACGGTGGGATATGAATTTAATAAATAAACAAACAAATAATATATTTTCATATTCACTTTCAGCTCCGCTGCCTTCTTCCTGGGAAACAGAATGATACCTGAAAATACAGCTATCAGTTAACCCTAGTATAGCCTGGTGCAGTCAGTGTGGTACAGTGGCTGCAGAGCTGGATTAGACCCCCGGAATACCAGGGTTCAAATCCCCATTTGGCCATGAGGCTCACTGGGTGGCCTTGGGCCATTCACCCCCTCCCAGCCTAACCCACTTCAAAGGGTAGTTGTGAGAATAAAATGAGGAGCAGGAGAACTGAGATGAAAGGCAGGATAGAATTGTAATAGTAAGAAATAGAAAGAAAACTAAAAAAAAGAAAAAGATACTAACTTTGGCTGTATACTGTCAAATATTTCTTGAAGTGCTATTGCTCCGTATCTTACACAATACAAGTTGATAAAGACTAAGAAACCTATTAAAAGAAGAAGAATGAATCAGAAGCTGTAAAAGAGCACGTATAACAGTATTAATATGTTTCAGTTACAGATAGGTAGCTGTGTTGGTCTGCCATAGTCAAAATAAAAAAATTCCTTCCAGTAGCACTTTAAAGACCAACTAAGTTAGTTCTTGGTATGAGCTTTCGTGTGCATGCACACTTCTTCAGTTATCTGAAGAAGTGTGCATGCACACGAAAGCTCATACCAAGAACTAACTTAGTTGGTCTTAAAGGTGCTACTGGAAGGAATTTTAGTATTAATATGTGTCTCTCTCTTCTATAAAATCACAGTGAATAAGCATCTGTATCTTTCCTGCTATCAGTCGACAAAACTTCTTTGCTGGTTTCACAGGGTCTCTAGGACCCACCAGGCAAAGCTGTTATGCAGAGGGACCAACTCCATCACAAATCCCCACCAACCCAGCTCTTATACTAAGTAGGTACAAAGTTCAAGCTTCAATGAATATTCCTCTCTTTGCCTCCAAATCCTGTTACTCTGACCAATATGCCCTTTACAGTGGTACCTTCGGTTATGAATGGGATCCGTTCCGGAGTCCCGGCTGTATCCCGAAAATTTCATAACCGCTTGTGCGCACGTGCGAGTGGCAAACCTACTTCTGGGTTTGCCACGGACGTAACCTGAACGTTACGCAACACAAGATACCACTGTATTGCCATCTTTGAAATCAAATCAAAAGACAAGTGATGATTGTTCTGATCCAAAGCATACTAAGCCCCTCAGGGCAGAGTTCTTCCCCAAATCTATCAGCCATAAAACAAATAGCTTACTTTTGATAAATTTTGTTGTTTTGGAATTCTGAAGTCTTTGGAATAACAGGATGAAAATTTGTTTCCTGTACTGATCAATGGATTCACTAGAAAGACAAAAATACGTTGAAACAGGTTAATCAATCCAGTAGGCCATTTGAGTGTACTATTTCTTAACTTTCTTTTGGCATATTTTGAGTACATCCAATGGGAGATCTACAATAATGCAAGCTAATAGCAGCAAAATTACTTGAATTTGGTATGTTCATACTCACGGGGGCATATGTTCTATAATACTGTTGAGAAGGTAGAATCCTTGATGGTCATTAAGTTTAGAGGCAATAAGTTTCTGGAACACACCCAAAAGTCCAGGCTGTAAATTAAGGAAAACACAAAGTTTTGCATCGGCCTCCACAGTCACAGCAGGCGCTGCAACGTTCCAACAGCTTGACCTCACCTCCAAAGGTGCACTCCTCTGTTGTCCCTCAAGACAGACAGATGCCAGCAAATTATTAACAGTAAAATGATCTGGCAGCTACAAAATCTACCCAGAATGGAATTATGATGTAACTGACTACCAGAGCACAACAGTCAATGAGTCTGGGAACTGATTTAACTCTGCCTAGTTAAACTTGCCTAGCAATGGGGTAAAAAACTGAGTTAAGATTATTCAGGAATTTCAGATCATAGCTGGGTATTCAGCAGTGCTAGGATAGATTGAATGCACTACTGAAAAGTATTGCTTTCATGGGAAAGAAGTATCCAGCTCATCTAATAATTTTATGGCTTATGTAACTAGCTTGCATGGCTTGGAAACAACAGGGAAAATATATAGCCATTCATTCTCTGTAAGTGACAAATGCCTAGCATCAAGTGCAGATTAAGAATTTAAGTCCTGCAGGATCAGACCTAACTAGTCCCACATTCTGTTCCCTGATTGGCTACCCAGACCCCTATGGGAAGCCCATAAGAGGACATGAGCAAACCAGCACTCTCCAACAGACTGGAAGGGCTGCTTTTGGGGGCTGGCATCTTTATGAGAATTCTAAACGGAAACAAAGCCAGTAATCTCTTCAGTCTGCAAAAATCTGAAGTCAGTAAAACTTCCATTCCCAAACATAATGAAAGTGGCTCAGGGGGCTGTAGGGGAGCCTCAGGTGGATCTCATTTCCTTCTCTGAATGAAAGCAGCATTTCCATTTGTGGAGGGGCAAATCTGAATCCATTCCAACATGAAAAGAAACTTGCTCCAGATAATACATTCAAAATGTGTCGTTTTCTACAATGAAGCATATGCATAGCATCTTTGAATTCTGCCTTCTAGGATCGCAGTCTGGCGCAGATTTTTCCCTTAGTGATAGCCATTAGAGTCTAATAAAGTTTTGTAACTTCACAAGCTAACTTGAATTAACAACTTGGATTTCCAAGGTGAGTAAAAGATAATTCATTCTTTCTGATATCTACTAACACAGGAGAGGGTCTCCAACCTCTTTTTTATGAAACACACACACACACACACACACACACACACACACACTTTTAGAAATCAAGCAATGCAATCAGTGTATACATACAATTTTGTCAGCTGCGGCATTTGCTATTGTGCTGGCACCTCTCTCCAAGTAGGCCTGAAGGAGTCTCACCAAAGGGGGGATGTTTCCTGACCTCTCCCACAAGACTGGCTGAAGCAGGTGTGGAAATAAGGCCATATACGACGATGGGATGTCATTTTTATGCATTTCCAGAAGCAGAGACATCACTTGAAACACATATGGAATGAATTCTGTTGAAAGGGGAAGACAGTTTATAAGTGACAGGAGGATGTATTCATGTGTGCAAATACTGATACCTACAGTATAATCCAAAGGAGAATTTTGTGATTTTGAGCTGGTTGTGAACTCTCAGTCTAACCTACCTCCTCAGAGAATGAGAAACCACCATTTATAGCACCCTGAGGTTATTGGAGTAAGGGTGGGCTAATAACATAAATAAATGAATATAGCCACACAAACTAAGATTTTTCTTCTTTTGGCTTACATAAAGATAAGAAGATATGGGTGGTCATATGTACATCTGCCAAATATAAAAAGGTGTAAATAGGTATATTTTCAGTTAGATAAATAAATAATGGCTACTTGAACTGCAGACACTGTTTATACCATATTTCAAAGAAGCCAGATCATGTTTTATTTTTACCTTGCACGTCATTCTGCAGAATCTCTGTGAACACCATAAACAAAGCATCTTCAAAGCTTCCAATAGCAGTGGGGTTTGCTTTGCAAGTTATCCTTATTGACAAGCAAATTGATTCAAACATGTAATGATTAAAGTGAGGCTTGCTTGGATTCTAAAAAGGAAACGGAAAAAAAGAAGACGTGAACACCACAAAGTCACTGATAAGATTCTTACTTAAACTAAAAAGCAAGAAGTTGCTTTCAGTGCAACTATCATTACCTAAAACATGATAATTCTAGTCATACCATAGGAAAGCAAACAGTTAACCTCTGACATGAGCCTCCTCCAATCTCTAATCAGGTCAAAATCTGAAAATGGCCATATTTAGCTTGTATCTGGCTAGAATCTCCTCTTGAATTCCGAAGGTCGCCTTAGATGAATATCAACACGCTTCTGACTACCAAGTTACTTTTCACCGTATAGATTAACAGTTACAACAATTCTAGGTGGACGTACAACTATATATTAAGAAAAATCACATGACAAGCTTAAATGCTTCCATGCAAATTCCAATCACAATTTTTACTATAACTTACTAGATCCTCATTTAACTTGCATGGAAGTTATATGAAAACACAGTGAAAAAATATTTTGATGTTTATTAACTATTAATTTTATTCAGCAGACACACTTGGGGTTTTTTTGGCTATGCTTTTATATGTACATTTGTTCTGTAGTATTCAGTGAAATCTCCTGATGTGTCCCTACAAAAATTCAATAGAATTCTTTTAAAAAGCGGATACAGTGATATAAGTAAGAGAAAACCTAAGGTTAAAATAAAGTTGTATTCAATAGCTCTTGTCCATAAACACAAGCCCAGAGCAGCACTGTGTGCGCAGATCCACTGTGTGCCCAGTGGATCTTGGGATCATGGTGAGTACCTCCCCCTCCACACACATAATTTGGTTCCCTAACAAGGATTCAAGCAAGATTTATTTTTTAAATTGGCAAGGAATTACATCAACACAAGTGACAAAAAGTGAACCTCTAAATCAGGTCGAGAAAAGGGGAACTGAAGAAAGCAATAGTATCTTCTTTTTTACCTTACTGACAGCAAGCAGTTTCTGTGTGAGTTGAGTGATGAGAGAAGGGATGTAGGGAATTATGGCTTCCTGAAGTAGGGAAAAGCTTCTCATGATAGCTGGAAATTCAGAGATTTATATTACTGAATGCAGAAACAACAGCAACATTAAGCTTAACATTACCTTTTTTCCCTTGCATAAAAATACTAGATCTTGTAGGTTGCATCCAAGATAAGAACTTGTTCATTAAGTTTTATATAGGCACGTAGCACCGCATTCAAAAATACTAATGGGAGAACCTCTAAGATAGAAAAAGTGGTTTAAATTTGAGGGTAACTATTTGGACTAATAAATGTAGCCTCTTACCTTTCATAATATACTCATTTTCTGATGACCCTGGAAGTGTCAGTGCTTTGAAAAGGTTTGTTAGCAGCATTTCTGTATATGGTGCCATCTCTGCAGCCGTAATCCTGTAGAGGAAAAGAGTGTTTGATTATCACCAATGTTTTTCCAATGAGTCATCAAGATCCTCTACTTTGGAGAGTCTTACCAATCCTGAATGGACACCAGAGGGAATGCGAGAATGTATGAAATCCTAGAGTATGACAGTGCAAGGGACAGAGAGATGGAGAAGGCCAACTCATTTTCAAGTGCCTCTGGAGCGCAGTCAACTTGGAAATCAGCTAAAAACTCTGGTTTTAGAAAATGCAAGAACTAGCATAATAAATACACGTGTGTGTTTTTATCAATTTAGGATTCTCCATATACAGTGAGGGATATAGCCAAAGCGGCAAGAAATCAATGAATAGATGAGTGTCACAT
This sequence comes from Podarcis vaucheri, assembly GCF_965113315.1. NCBI lineage: Eukaryota > Metazoa > Chordata > Lepidosauria > Squamata > Lacertidae > Podarcis > Podarcis vaucheri. The sequence goes on along the minus strand of NC_138764.1, from coordinate 86,868,403 downwards.
ATATACCTGAACATAAACTTACAGTGTAGTGTTGTTAGCTCCTTTCATTGTAAATAACCTTTCAAGAGCATGGGCTGCATAAGTATGAACTACAATGCTTTCTGCTTGAAGATGATTGATTAGGAGAGGAATAGACACCAATAGTTGTTCTTTGGGTACCTACAAAATAGACACATAGGTAAAAATGCTTTAGAAGCAAGTACCAAGCAGTTTTGGAAGAATTAGGTTGGAAACAGTGGACTGAAAAAATCCATCTGTTATTACAATGTTTTGGTCATTGCAATTGTTATATAAGCAGACCACTGTAACTTTCCTGCATGAGGTATATATACATTGTGCAGTCATACCTGTATTAAGCTTTTTAAAAAAAATTACTGTGCATATTCTATTAAACCAAGGTCATGGGTCAAGTAAGAGTTCCTAGCCACAGCAATTCAATGTGGGTGGGGGAATCTGTGGGGGAAGAACTGCCAGCAGCAACTGCAGACACCGTGTGTGTTGGGTGTGGGGGAGGAAAAACAAGCACAGCAGCTCTAGAGCCAGCAATTTCCCCCTCCCTTGCTGGGGAAGCAAGAGATCTTTGGAGCCTATGGACCCCAAGCCTCTCTTTCATGTGCCCCTAACATGTCCCTTTTTACCTCCTTACTGCCAAATCACTGATAGTAGAGGGACAGCCTTGGAGGCTGCTGCAGCCGCAACAAAGAGGTTTCCAGGAGGCCACAGAAACTGAGGCTCATGAAATCCTATGGTCCCCAGGATGCTGTCCCATGGACCTTTGGAATGTTTTGCATATTAGAAGATTGCATAGCTGAAGATTTTAAAAGATATCACACACACGAAAACAGGAGCACTTTCTGTACCTGTTCTAAGAAACAAAGTATGAAATTAGAGAATCTTCCCCAAATCAATTATGAGCTGTTCACTGGATTCCAGGGAAAGGGTTTTGTCATCTGTATACTGTGACTTTTTCAGAATTGGAGGTTTTAAAATGGGGGGTGGGGTACCCTAAAATAATTTATGTTATTTTCCAGAAGTACTGATACCACACTGTGGAACAATTAGTACAGTTCTAGGTACACCATTTGCAGTATTTTTCCCACACAAAAAATAGTCTATCAAACAATTTCAGCTGGATGTTAAGAACTCTGAACTTACTTGGTTCCTGAAAATCATGATGTACTTGATACCATCAGCCTTAAGCACGGGAAACTCATTCACTGCCAAAAAGTTAATACTAGTTACTTATGCAGTTACCATATAGACAAAATTAGATATATAATAGAAGTTCAAAGTCCCTCAAATTTCACAGCATATTCCCACAATTTATCAACAGAATAAAGATTCCCACTGATAGTCTCAAGCTTAAGGAGAGACAAGATTGCAGAATGACACACACACACACAAATGCTCTTCACTTGGCTCTCCTTTGTTCTGTCCCCATACCCATTACCCCACCCAACTTCAAAAAAATAACTCCAGCCATCCTCAATTTCTGGACCCACATTAAGAACACAGGAAGCCGTCTTCTACTATGTCAGAACACTGGTCCACCTTGACAAATATTGTCAACTCAAACAGTGGGGAACATAAGGTCCTGGCACTGTACACAAGCCACACTTCCTCCCCAACTTTTCCCTCTCCCCCTGGTTGGAATGTGCCCATGAACTCCGATAATGGCTCCTACACAGAGGACAGAGAGGCGTGTGAGACATGCATACAAACTAGTTTATTGTATAAAGGCAAAATCTGCATTCATTGCTCTGCCCACTTTTGTCTTTGGCCCTGCCCACCACTTTCATGCGGCCCCTGGAAGGTTGCTCTGATAATCTTCAGCTGATAAGGGCTCTGCACCCCAGGCCACTCTGAGTGGCAGAGGTTTTCCAGGATCTTGGGATAGTTTGCCCACCGATACCAGGTGTGCATCTACAAAAATACAATATACAAGGCAATCCACTAAAACAGGGGTCTGCAACCTGCGGCTCCGGAGCCGCATGCGGCTCTTTTACACCTTTGCCGCGGCTCCAGGGCGGATACTAGCGAGGGGAGGAGGCGCATTGTGCGCCCCGACACTCCCCACTGTGGCGGGCGCTGTACTGGCTGTGATGTTGCATGGGGGCGGTGTGTGTGTTAGTCACGCACCGTCCCAACGTCACCTTCCTGCCCGCTGTCAGATCGGAGGGCAGCAGCGCACATGCTTTAAATGTCGCAATGGTTTTGCGGCTCCCAGGTTTGTTTGTTTTTCGGAAACGGGTCCAAGTGGCTCTTTTTGTCTTAAAGGTTGCAGACCCCTGCACTAAAACATGATAAGAAATTAAAGAGATCTTATGACTGTTTTAGTTATCTATGCCCATGTCTTCCCTGCATGACACAACAACACAGATCCAAAATTATTCCCATGTTCGTTTACATTTATTGGTGTTACAGATGTTTAATATAGAATTCTAAGCATACCATTAGGAGACTTCAGGTCTGGTAGAATGTGATTCACAAAGAATTCCGTCAAGTTTACAAGTTCATTGGCTTGTGTTATTCCATGCTAGGATGAAAAAAGTGTGATAAAAGAATCATAAACAATATTAATTGCTGGACTGGTTTATAGAAGCTCCCATTTACACACTAATGAAGTTTGCATGTGAATGATATCTGGCAATTTCTGTAAGTATTCATTGTATATACTTTGGCTTCAAGCATTGGATTGTGAATGGGAGAAGGAATGAGTACTCTTATATTCTACTTATAGGATACTAGGTTAGCCTATTTCAGATATCTAATATAGTTATGAAAGGTGCAAGTGAAAGGTAGGTTAACCACAATACATTTTATGCCATGTCTTCTAAAATGTAAAAAACACAACTTTGATAGAAACAGCCTATATTGCAAACATAATAATAGTCCTGAAAAATGCTAATTCTCCATATGCTCATGATTGTTATGTCAATTTAGGTTTTTATTGTAGAGGTGCTCTAAATCTGTGAAGTAATGTAATCAGTACTTCTAATTTCAATTGTTGGTAAAATGGAAATTCCCATTCGAGATAACAGAGCAGCACATGGCTATCCCTAAAACACCAAAAATTATAAAGCTGGGCCACTGTTCTGAAACTTTATTTTCCATATGCCCCACCTCTTATATTTACATCAAGTGCTGAAGTCCCCACCCCAACATTCTGCCAAGCCTAGAAGAGATTGTTAAACCACAGCAATCCAATCCTTGAACACTTACATTAGCATACTTCCAAGAAGGCATGCATGGGAATGCAACAAAATTGGAAGCAGTGACTGCAGAGGTTGGTCCCAGGGCAAATACCAAATTTTGCTCATGGGTTGACCTACTCTATATAAACTATTCCAAAGTCAATTTTATATATCTAAAAGTCTGTGTGTCATAAACATGTCATTACTGTGAAGAAGGTTCTTCCACGGAGTGCTTACTATTAAATAATGGTTCTTCTCCCCAAGGAAACGGGTCTGGATGGGTATTCAACTTATGTACCCTGTGATGCAAACAAGTACCTTTTGTGTCTGAGCTTTCGATGCCAAAGATGTTACAAGGTAAATAGCAGCATCTTTATGCTTCCAGTTGACAGATGGATTCTTTGCATACTCTTGCAGCATAGAGTTAACGTAACCAGAAAAGATCCCAGTAACAGGTCCTTCAAAAAACTTGCACAACCCTCTTACAAGATCACAGGCTGCTCTGCGTCTGGTATCAATATCTGCAAGGCAGAGATAAAAACAAGATGCATTATGTGTTATATTAAAACAATGTTTCTTCATTTTGAAGCTCTGCTTGCAAAACGGCTAAATTGGATTCGCCCTGCTGTGCTTCAGGGACAGAGCAATTTGCTAAAATAGGCTTCTCTATTATTATTCATAAAAAGCATGCTAGTGGTATTAAGGAATGCAGAATTACAAAATCTGCCAAAATATTGATTCTCATGAATATAAATGAAAGCAAAAACTGCAGGGCCATAGCATCAAAACACAAGTAAAATAACATTCAGAAGAATTTTGGGACTATTTAAAGGATAGTTTAGGATCCTATAAAACTAATCCTGACACAGTCAGCAATTTAAGATCACAAGGGGAACAAATGGTTCACTAAAAATGACTGCTCCCTGCAACATGTGCCCCTCAAAGGCTCAGAAGAAACTCTCAGTCCCAGAGTTCAATGGGTTTTAAATTCCAAGTGTGCACATATGTAACTGAGACTGCTGAGTAAAAAGTATGTGAAGCACTCAACCCAAATGCATCTGCTTCTTTGGTACTCCATAGAAACAGACTATATATTAGAAGAGAGGGTGTGAAAAGCTACAAGAAGAAAATTCTGGCTGGGGTAAAGAAGAACTTCATAGAGAACTGTTTGGAGTAACTCAAGAGTGGAGGCTGAGCTTTCAGTAGGAGAAGGCTGTAGGCACTGGATAAATAAAGTGCAACAACAATTTCATCTGATGTAGTGCTAGGCCTTCTAGTGTTGCAGTAATACACCAGCAACTACTAAAAAGCAAGACAAAAACAAATACCCCTTAAAGCAAGCAAAATTGCCTTAAGGCTTGTCAGATGAACCCCCACCCCCAATAGCCAACAAATGTGCTCATCCATGGAATCACAGGACAAGCGCAAAAAACCCACACCATTACATATTTGAATCCCAAAGGGCAGAAGTATTTTAACCCTATTACGACTGCATACCTATTCAAGGGAAGACAATTAATGCATGTACTTATGCACATGTCAACACATCAGAAAACTGCATCAGTTCTCAAACGCCATTATACACCCAGTATAGAACTGCTTACCAGATCCTTCCAAATCTCTTCTGATATATTCTTCAGAATTATCTTCAAAGGCTTCTTCATCAGCAGCTGCAGAAAAGCAGTCCACAAACATTTAAAGGATCAGCCATGATATACAAACTACATTTATTTTAATATAACATATGCTTGTAAATAAATTTAAATCACCTATTATTGGGCTTTATTTTATGAAGTTACCATGATCAAGGCAATGGGAGTTCGTGTACCATCAGTATTTTAAATGAGAGTAGTAAATAAAGTTCTTATCTAGAATACTCAGGCCAGGGTCCAAATTACATTGTGGAACTATTTTCATAAAGCCATGCATGGTGTTTACTCCTCCTTTAAATAGCAACCCTGCACCATACTGCACAGCAAATTAGTTTCGAAACAGAGAGATTTCCAGAAGCAGCAGCTTATGGTATAGCATTGCTCTTCAAAGGCAAAAAGTAAAAGATACCATTAGTATGAGATGCTCTTTAGATCCTGATCACAACTAATGTATATCTTTGTATGACAAAATATTAAGGATAGCTTGGAGTAGCTGGGGATTTTAACCGTTAGGCTGCTTCAGACATAAAGCCAAATCTTTAACAACAAGATTTGAAGCAGCCTCTCCTTAGACATGATGATTCCCTGACTTCTTTCATCATTTGAGGCGAACTACGATTTACCATTTCATCTGAACTGCCAAAATTATAGTTTGTACTTGGCCCAGCAAACTAAGACTGGAAATCAGTTTGAGATACTGAAAGATTCATTTCTGGAGTACAAAAACTTTCTTTGGCATTATGTATGAACCCACTTCATGACAGAGACAGGGGAAAATCCAATTAATGTAAAAGCAGTGTACTACACTCAGGTTAAACTGAGCTAGAAGCACTGGTGGATGAGGAACTCAACTCTTCCAAACTGATGAGTTACTTCAGTCACTCATGATGGGATGGGATACCTGTACCCCTCTGGATACTGCTGGAATCCCAACTCCCATCAGCCCCGCCCAGCGTGACCAATGGTCAGAAATAGTGGGAGTTGCAGTCCAACAACAGCTGGAGTGACAGAAGTTCCCCAACTCTGACGGGCATACATATTACATATATATAAAAGGGAAGTGCAGTTCTGAGAGTGCAGAACAGAAAATGCCTCTCAAAACCATGCTGCAAACCTCTTGAATGCAAATGGCCACAAATACAGTCCATTACTTGGCTACTGTGCCAGTTCTAAAGCCCTCAGTGTTAAACCTCAATTTTTGCTTTCCTGGAAAATTTTAATCAAGATTTTAAAGAAAGGAAATATTTACCTCTAAATTCCATGTTGGGAACAATGACTTTTTCACAAATACTTGTCAGTGTATTCTGGTCTTCAAACAGGTGCTTATAATGGGGCCTCTCACAAACCGAAGCTAGAAACTGGATTGCATTACTTACCAACTGAGGGGGGGAAAACACAAAATGAGCATAATCTGAAGACCACCTAAAAAAAGGTTCATTTATTTCAAGCTGGATGGAAGAGAGTCACTTACCAAATCATATTTAACTTCTTGCCCTGTTGTGACTAATAAATTCCAGATTGCTGTGACAAAACGGGGCAGGTAAGGCTGAAATTCTTCATCATATTTTTGGGCGTACAAAGCTGCATTGTCACAAATTTGGGATTTCAAAAGCTCTAGCAGACCAGCTTCCTCTTCATCCTGGCAACAAAAAAGAAGCACCACCAACGTATTTGGGAAATGTAGTCTTCTAGTACCCCTGACATCTGCCAAAGCAGCAAGTAAAGTAAATGAAAGGAGGGGATTTGGAGGCAGGAGGAGGGCAGGATGGTCAGGAGGGCTCAGGGGATGAAAATGGGACAATAACACATGTCTAAGGGCATCATCTAGGGTAAAAGTCCCAACTGGGTTCCAAAATCAGCCAAGCAATTCCCCATGTCTTGAAAAAGTAGTTTGTTGCCCAAAACCAAAATCCTAGTCTGGCTGGAGAAATGTTCCCAAACACTAAAAGAAAGTGAGATCAGATTAACTAGATGCTCATCTGAGGGCAGGCTTGTTAGCATTTCCCTCTTCCAAAGCCAATTTCTCATTGCCCAGTCATCACATATGACCATGACAAGAGAATTACCACTATCAACATATGGACCCAGTGCTATGATATGTTATACAAAGGGACACAATTTTTTATTTGAGAAAACCATCTACCTTTAATCTTTCGTATACTGGCTCCACAATTTCCCTCCAAGAGAATGACAAAAATCAGAATTACTTGAGCTACTGCAATTTCAGTGTCCTGTTCAGAACCCAGGAAAGCTTCTTTTTTGCAGCTCAAGTGGAGTTCTGAATTCCCTTTCCCATTACACAGAAATTTTCCAAAAGATTTTATGCCAGAGAAGAGGAAACTGTGACCCTCCAAATTTTGTTGACCCCATCAAATTAAGTCAGCATGACCAATGATCAGGGATGAGTTTTAGTCTAGCAGCATCTGGAGAGCGAAAGCTTCTCTATCCCACTTTTATGTTGCTACTTACATCTGTCTGTAAGAGTTTGTTATCCAAAGTTAGAAGATTATGGAAATTCATCATCCAGGTTTCCATGTTATCTTCAAAAAATTCAGGAAGATCCTACAAAATAGAGAAGTGGATCCACATCCGTAGTTATTTTTCTATTAGGTAATTGCTTATTTAAGAAGCATACTTTCCTGTCTATTTTGGCATGCAACCTGCTCAAAGAAATACAGAATTACTTTTTTTTAAAAAAAGAGAAGGTATGAAACATAATTTTCAACTGCTAAAGGAAATCCAAAGCCCAAGAGACACAAACCAAGTCAATTTCTCTGTAGCTTTTAACGTGTGTAGCTCATCAACCTTCTCCTCAGTTTTCAATCAGCATAGCAGGAGCTGTGTAACAACCAGCTTGCTTTACGGCTTGACAGTGCTTCAAGGCAATGGAACTGCAGCCTATTGTGTCAGATCCGTTTTGCTCAGCCAGGGTTCCCAGAATTAAGGGTCATTGTGGACCACATTAGTCTTAGTAACAGATGCATGTAAGCCCTGCTTCTTTATTTACTGGCCTACCATTATGCCTATGAAGAGTAAAAAAAAAGAAGCACCCACCTTTCCTTTGACTTAATTAAACTTAAGTAGGTTTATTACCCCTAAATTTGAGAGGTTCTGTCTGTCAACAGCTATCGTTCCCTCTGTTCTTTCGTCTCCTGACACAACCTTGGATCAAATCCAGCCTTACCAAAAATAATCAGCACTGAATCCAAATCTGAAAAGCCAAGCTTCTTATACTAAAAGGTTACATGCACATTACTTCAGATTTGTTAAAGCTCTAACAAACAACTTATCCTAGCACACTTATGGAGCACTGACATTTGGCCAGATACTTGCGTTTTTAAACTTGCTTGCATCTCCAAAACCCATCAAGAATTTTGGCTAGCAGCACTGAGGTTTTTAATCATGCAGTTATCCATCAGTGAAATTGCTCCTATACAGAAAGTTGCTTGCAGGATCAGAACTATCCACTAGAAGAGCATGTAAAAGATGGCTTACCTGAAAATTTAAACTGTAGAACAGCTTAGCAATCAGAATCAGAGATGAGAAGAGTACTTTCAAAGCACTGACATCATTTGCATGAGTACTACAAAGCTCAATTGTGGCCTGGAAAAGAGCAATTTTAATAGCAATCAAAAACAAAATCTATTCAGACACTTGCCAATACTGTTCCACTTCTGTGAAAGCTCACTGATGCCACAAATTCATGCCTCTCATTCAAATTCAACTAAATGTAATTTCTCTTTTCTATTAAAAGCACAATATATGTACAAAACCAGATAAGCTAAAACATCAATAAAATATAAAAGCAACAAAACAAAAAGGCACAGCCTAGAAAAGAGAGGTCTGAACACCAGTAGTGTTGTTTTAATAAAAACATCTTAATTTAGCATCAATTATTGCAGTTATTAATAAACATCTTATTATAGGGTGCTAACACATGGACAGAGTAAGCATGGAAGATTTTAATTCAAACTTTATCTTCTTCATTCACCTTATATATCTGACTATCGCAGCAGCTAGGACAGAAGTAGGAACTTCATAATTGTCAACATAAAATGCTTTATGTTGGCTGTGAAGTTAAAAAAAATACATTACACAGAAGGTATATAAATCAATTCCATATTTCAAATACAACACTGTACCTTAAAGAGATTTGTCAAGGGAAGTGCGAAAGCATCAAGAACTAGTTTGATCTCTGTCCACAGTTCATTTGATTTAAACTCATGACGATACCTGACAAATGAAGGAAAACCAGAGCTATTTAATTTGTGTGATCATTTTCTATGTATTTGAAAACTAGAGCTAAGTAAAAGAAAGAAGTTGAAAGGCATTATTGCTAGAACAGAGTGCTTTTACTTTCAAAACAGAACTTGGAAATTCATGGCCCTCACCCACTACCTTTTGAATAAAGAATGTGCTGTACGAAGAACTCCATTAATAACATGGAAGTCTCCACTCTGAAAGCGATTCACCATCTCCGTTAGCAGATCAGGCCATTTCTGAGGGAAGTCTTCTCTACCAATTATGCTGATAGCATCACTTAACTAGGACAGAGCGAGACAGAAACATTATGCAGGTATTTGCATGGAGATAAACAACCACCTTACAGTAAACTCAAGACAGGCTTTCTACATGTTAAGTATGCAACTGCCAGTGACAAAAGCAGGTGCATGTGTACCTCCCTGATCCTCTCTGCAATATCTAGCAGATCTTATTCATGACACCACAACTACTTTTTCCCCTTCCCCACCCCACTGTCAATGGCAGCATGATGGGACAGTGGACCATGTGAAATCATGACAGTGGTACAGGATACTATGGAGGGGGAATTGCATGTACAGCTACCATTTTCAGTGGCAGACTCACATTCGGTGTCCTGGCTCATTCTGCCTTATGAATATGCCACTTTTACCCTAAGGATGGTATCCAACTAAATAGATCCACTAGGGCAAGGACTTTTGGCTGCGCAAATGAATTTCTTCTTCTTCTCTTCTCCCTGACCCCTGCAACCCTTCAAATCTTTTATGGGGGTTCCCTTGACCATCTACAGCAAACTGGGGAGGTACATGGGGGGAAAGGAGAGAGAGGAAGTTTCAGTGCACAAGCAGAAATTATTGCACTACTGGGCCTATTTAGTTGCCTTTTCCCCACTCACCCTGGATATCAAACTATAATAAGACACTGCATATGGGAAATTCAGCTGGCATACTGGGGTAGTTTCACACACTGCCTAATTATTTCGTGGCTTTTAAAATCTGTCCAAATGTTCTCATAGGATTCCCTCCCATGGCTTCAATGGCACACCTGTAATCACATGTTTTATCTTCACCATATCAGCTATGTTTGCTAAAATTAAGAAGCGAAAAACCCAATACTTCTGAAATGTTAATGCAGGTTTCATCTTATTTCCAATAAAAAACTTAATAGCAGCTTCCCTTCTTTGCATATAAGATACATATAGTATGAATAGTAGGAATACATATTAATAATACCAATACAAATCAGAGCAAACTTATCCTTCAGACTTCACACTTCCCTGAATTTTGTAATACAATTCTCAACTCAAAACAACATACCAAAATGCACCAAAAATCACTTATTTTAGGGTAAGATATTTAAAAACCAATTTTCATACTGATTTTTTTTTCAGGTTATAGACAGACTTGTGAACCAACATACGTGAAATTGACACAAACCAGAAACAAAGCAACTCATCCGCCCTTAGATGTATCTATTGCGTCTCACTTTAAAACAAAATTTCATATACTAACACAATCAGTCTCCCAGCACAAAACATTTCCCTGTTGAAATAAACAGAATTCTGTTTCTTTTCTTCATTGTCACCCTCACCTGTTTTTGAATTTGTTCTGGACTGCTAAGCATTAGGTGTACTATGTTGGCTTTGATGGCTATCCTGTCAGCTTCACATATTTTGTTTGGTTCATCTTCAATCTAGGAACAAAATGTTAATTGAGCTAGTATCATAACATCTCGAGATACTTGCATTTTTACATCAAGTGCATTGGCTGAGTTGTAAGCTTTCAGGAAAAAGCAAACGCTACACATTTATTCTGAAACATGTTGGGCCCAGGAAATATTTTCCTGTGCATACTGCCAATCAGACAGACAATAGACCACAACCAGTTGCATCACAACAGCTCAGCTGTAAACACTACATACTGGCATGTGGATGCATCAGGCGAGATGGGTGGAATTTGCTGACACCAGGAAGCAGAGTTTCATTTCGTGCTCTGTTTCCACTTCCATCTGAAATAAACTGGTCACTGCAGCAGTGCTCTTTATCATCAAACTAAACAGCAACTGCAGGGGTTGCCATGGTGCAGCATCCACTGCCGGCTTATAGCCTCCCCACTCCACCCCCGCTGCTTCAGTTATCATCTTCACAGGTTTCAAATGCTCCATGAGAAAGGAGCTACCTTCCCAATTCCTGATTCTGTGCCAATAACTGCAGCTGTAAAATGATACTTTTCCAAATTTATGATTTAACTATTTATATGACGTTCTTTTCCAACGTTTTAAACCCATTGATGAGAAAGCACCTGAAAAGTAACTGAGTACAAGCCCTTAAAGCAGATTCTGGAACATCCTCAAAATAATAAATATTAACCTCAAAGTGGACCATTTGATTCAGTTGTGATTAAGTGTCCTAATTTCCTGTTGCAATGAATTAGTATCAATAGTTGGAAGATCTGAAGCAGATACAGTTCAAAGTTATAAAAATTAAAACACCAATTCTAATGAAAGTAACCAAATCAGAAAAGGGTGACATGGTAGGAAGTATAATAAATTCATTCAACAGTTCACCAGTGAGAACTATTTCTCATCTATCAAGATCACTGTACTGTCTCAAAAATCCTGACTGTGAGAGAGAAAAAATTCTTCTTTTTCTTTCCTCTACTTCTCATTTTTCTTTCCACAGCTCATTTGCAGAAAATAGTAACAACAAGGCATTTGCAATGTTTTCTGCAAAAGCCAAATTCAAGCACCACCATCCATACCTTTCTCAAGTTATTTGTAGGTGCCACAGAACTTGAGGAAGGGAGGAGACAATGAAGGACACCAAGAAAGGATTGGCTAGTGAAGCAAGTCCAAATGTGTGGATCCTTGCAACTAGCAAAGCAACCAAAGAAACTGGGATTTCAGATACAAAATCACTATTCCCTTCAGTATATAAGTGTACTAATAGTATGTTGTTCTGGAAAAATAGATACCTGTTTCTAAAGGTAGCTTTATGGGTAAAAGGTAAAGGTACCTCTGACCATTAAGTCCAGTCGCGGACAACTCTGGAGTTGTGGTGCTCATCTCGCTCTATAGGCCGAGGGAGCCGGCATACAGCTTCCGGGTCACATGGCCAGCATGACTAAGCCGCTTCTGGCGAACCAGAGCAGCGCGTGGAAACTGTGTTTACCTTCCCGTTGGAGCGGTACCCATTTATCTACTTGCACTTGACGTGCTTTCAAACTGCTATGTGGGGAGCTGGGACCGAACAACGGGAGCTCACCCCGTTGTGGGGATTTGAACCACCAACCTTCTGATCGGCAAGCCCTAGGCTCTGTGGTTTAGACCACAGCACCACCCACGTCCCTGGTATTCCCTTCAGTAACTTACCACAATACCAAATCTGATGTCTATAATCATCCTGCAACATCTTAGTTCACAAGTGTTCCCATTACTTTATTCATAGCCACTTACTTTACAAGGAAACACACTATCATAGTACAATTGTAATAAACAAAATACCTACAATTCTCCAGTTCCTTTTAATGTAATTCTTGAATGTGACAGAGGCACAGACTTTGATGACATTATCTTGGGACTTCTCCAGTAGAGTTAAAAGTAGCAGTGGGTAATTCTGGTTTCCTTCAACCGACTCAAGGAATTTTTCCGCTATAAAACATTTAAATATAATGAATTTAGCAAAAAGGTTAGCTATCCACAGTCTAAACTCCAAACATTTAACACCATTTAATACAATACCAAGTTGGTGTTTAGAATGATACAGTGAAGAAATGGCTATTAATGGATGGTATCCTACTAAGCCACACTTAGGGTAGATCCACTGAAATCAATTTACTTTATTCACAACCAGCTTGTTCAATACCGCTACTGTTACTTGACCTACACAGAGTATGACTTAGTTGGATATCGCCTAATATTTCTATGACAGTACTTGCAACCCCACAATTATTAAACAGCTGCAATATGGCAACTGCAAATCATTTTAGATGCATATCAGGAAGCTGCTCTTAAATTCTGTATCTTCACAATTTCTGAAAAGGTAGCCCAGTTTGGACTGTCATCTTAACCTAAATGTTGTGACTGTGAATAACAAAGAGACAAAAAATATTAAGCCTCTCCCCTTCACTTTACTGAAAAACTTTGGCTCATATAGTATTTTGAAGTTTTTCCAGAAATGCAGAGTGCACAGTAAGAATTAGTACTGGAAGACCCAATTTAAATGATGGTAAGTAATTTAATGAAATAGTTACATATTTTGTAAAATTTAACAGTTGAACACCAATATTATACAAATTTACTTCTTTATATTTTGCAGTGTTAATAAACTGTTTTGGATTCAAAGAACCACATAACTAGTTCCACACAGCCAACAGATGTTTAGACTTAATGTTTCTTGTACAGAAGCTCTACATGCTGCATGACAAGCCTGTTGTGAGAGCAGTTTCATAAGCTGTGTGAGATTTGGCCTGAGGATCTGCTGTTAAAAGCGGGAGGGGGGAGTCAACAATTCCACTAGGCAAAAACAGCACCTCTAGTAGTGACTCTTTCTAAGAGGTCAGCACAGTGTGGACCTGACCTTCAATGCAATTCAACGAATATTTATTCAAAAGCAAATCCCAGTATATTCAATGGGGCTTACTCAAATATAAGCATGCAGAGATCACTAATTTATCTGAACAGCTAATAAATAAAGAAGTGCAAAATACACATTTGGCCCTCCTCTAGTCTTTTTGAAATTAGTTTGATTTTTCTTGAGATTTCCACAGTTACTTTGCCTAAGCAGGACCCCCTGAATTCACATTTACTATCCTGAGTGAGACTGTGGGTACAATCAAGATAGGTAAGGCATGCCTAATGAAGCTGAAGGGACATGAAGTGCTTAAACAGTTCACTTCAACTTCAAATCTGATTTCAGATTTCAATGCAACCTCTCTTTGCATCATGCCCAGTCACCTCAAAGGCAGATTTCAGAATGGAACCATGGACAGTTAATATGACTCAGAAAGTATTCACTGATCCGTCATGCAGTTTTGATCGCAGGAAGATTAAAACCAACTTGCATTTAATAATCAGTAACGTGACTGCAATTCAAAAAGCATACAGATGGACCTTCTAACGTTTTTTTAAAAAGAATGTATGTCCAACTGGCACATGAGGTTTCCAGGGGTCAGCCATCCCACCCACACAACTGATCTGCATTTAAAGTGACAGAAAGTAAAAAGAGGTCTCATTTTGACACATACTGATTTCAGTCAGCCTGCTCCTTCAGATAAGAACATATTGGAAAAAATCAAGCAGTTTTCTTTTTCATTAATGAATGTTGTTCCAACAGTTTGAAAAACCATGTTCTGGGCCATTACCATTGATTCTGAAAAACCCAGAAAATGACTAAACAGATCTTATAATGTTTTGGGTCAAACTATCACTAGACACCATTCAATGCAGGCTCAAATTTCATATTTTTAAACTGTTTACCAGGACGCCTTATGGCAGGATCAGGATCAAGTGTCTTCTTTAAGTATTCTGTCAAAGTCTGCAAATTGGCATCACTCAGTTCCATAACTGCAGAACCTAAAAATTTAACAAAAATTTCTATAATAATCAGAAACAAGAACAAGAGTCATAAGCAAAGTTTCTGTATATTGCTACATGTTTTTGAACCACCTGTTATACTTGTTTCCATTGCCTTCTGAAAAATCTCTCTGGAAAGTCAAGGAACCCTTGGGAACAACCACTAGAAGAAAAAACCCTACAGGCATGTATGAAAACCTCTAGGTGCACACATGCAGTTCGAGAGCCAGTGTGGTGTAGTGGTTAAGAGCAGTAGACTTGTAATCTGGTGAACCAGGTTCGCTTCACCACTCCTCCACATGCAGCTGCTGGGTGACTTTGGGCTAGTCACACTTCCTTGAAGTCTCTCAGCCCCACTTACCTCAAAAAGTATTTGTTGTGGGGGAGGAAGGGAAAGGAGAATGTTAGCTGCTTTGAGACTCCTTAGGGTAATGATAAAGCGGGATATCAAATCCAAACTCCTCCTCTTCTTTAGTTTTAGATAAGTTACATACAACATACTTGACCATCACACAAAATCAGGAACCAAAGTGATCATTCACACACATGTACACACAGACAATTATTGACAACTGATTATAATACTGAGAGGCTTCTGGAAACAACAAGAATTTCCTCTCCTGCGCAACTGGGCAAGAGAAAGGTCACTATACTCTCATTCCTCTTCTGAAACTGACAGCCCCAGTTGGAACACAATAATAATAATAATAATAATAATAATAATAATAATTTATTATTTATACCCCGCCCATCTGGCTGGGCTTCCCCAGCCACTCTGGGCGGCTTCCAAAAGAATATTAAAATACTGTAATACATCAAACATTAAAAGCTTCCCGAAACAGGGCTGCCTTCAGATGTCTTCTAAAAGCCTGGTAATTGTTGTTCTCTTTGACATCTGGTGGGAGAGTGTTCCACAGAGAAGGCGCCACTACCGAGAAGGCCCTCTGCCTGGTTCCCTGTAACTTGGCTTCTCGCAGTGAGGGAACTGCCAGAAGGCCCTCGGTGCTGGACCTCAGTGTCCGGGTAGAAGGATGGGGGTGGAGACGCTCCTTCGACCAAGGCCGAACACTGAACTCTCCTCCTGAATTCTAGGCTGATCACTGATCTATTGAGAGCCATGGGACCAAGGATAAACAGTTGAGCAAAGAGAAGGGTACATCATGTGTGAATGTATGGATCTGATGGATAATGCAAGAAATGATGAACATGGCTAATTTAATACATGGCCTGTTAGAGGCATGAGGCGGTTAATAAGGCAACAAAGGGTGACCCTCCAGCTTCTCTTCCACAGATTACACTTCTTGATTTACTGACAAGCTTGAACACTAGTGGTAAAAAACATAGAATTTTCCATATGGTGCAGGGGCTGTTAAGACTCCACTCACTGTAACAGTTAAATTTTGCTGAAAAAGCTACTAAGGTACTGTCCAACTGGTCATAATTAGATACTGCCTATAGTAAGTAAAGGTAAAGGGACCCTTGAACATTAGGTCCAGTTGTGACCGACTCTGGGGTTGCGGCACTCATCTTGCTTTATTGACCGAGGGAGCCGGCATACAGCTTCCGGGTCATGTGGCCAGCATGACTAAGCCGCTTCTGGCGAACCAGAGCAGCACATGGAAACACCGTTTACCTTTCCTATAGAGGAAGTGTCAAAAGCATCCACTTGTTGCAGTTGCATGGCTCACGTTTGACCTAGTTTCCACACAGGTTGTTTGATACTGTGAAGGCCATGATGTGTTTTTTCACCCCAGACCCACCATGACAGATGAAAACTTCTAGCTACAATTACAAACATTTTCCTGGAGAAGGTCCACCCACTGTTTAAGAAACCATTGTTGTGTGAGGATCCAGCCGCTGTTAACCCAGTTTCACTGCTACAAAATGCTACTGCACATCTCCTAAATAATACTGGGAGATATAAACATATTCTATTTCATACCATTTACCGGTATGTCGATTACCTGTGCTGTGAGTTCAGGAAATGGCCATTATTTTTTCTCAACTCCTAATTTGCAATGTGGAAATAATATGCCATGCAAAATTACCACAAACGTTTATGGAAATCCTTTGAAATGTAACGTTCCATGCAAGCACCTAAGAATCACCTCTGAACATGTGCAGAGTGGCTTTCCCTTGCCACTGAACACCCGCAAGTCTCTTCCAAGTCAGGTTAGGAAACACCCTATTTCCGCATAAGCCTAGACCCATCACATCTTTCGGGAGCTACTAGCACCGTAGTCATTGACATGCATGCTTACTCTTAAGTCAGCCCAGCTCCATTCAGTGGGGCTCATGCCCAGGAAAAGCACGCAGAGGATTGCAGCCTAAGCCTTGCTTTGCACCCGCTCATTACACCCAGGGAACCAGGAGCTACAAATCCCGCTCCCTCCGCAGCATGTGGCAGTCCCGTGGCCTCCGGGCTGAGTCCGCGAGGAGCGAGGCTTGGCCTTAATACCACGAAGGGGGAAATCGCAACGGAGAGACAGTGATTTAAAGTATATTCGGATCACACCACCTCGTTATTTCGCCCACCAGAGTGGCAGCTGCGGTGGCCAATCAACAGGGCGCTTTCGTCACGGGCTAGGCTCAAGGACCAACGGGGGGCGCGCGCAGCCCCGAAGGGGCGGGCCGAGGCAGACGCAGCATGCTCAGGTGCGCCCCCTCCCTCGGCTGGGCCCACAAGCCGAGAGCCACCCGAGGGCCGGGGAAGGCGGACCGCGGCCGCCTCCCTTCGGGGTTCCGCCGTCTCCCCCCCTGCCCGACTCAGGGCTCCGGACCCCCGCCGCTCAGGCGCCCGGCCTCACCTGACGCGGACCCCTTGAGAGAGCACGGCTAGCAGAGCGACGGCGGCGACAGCAGCAACTCCTCCGCTTCACATTCAAACCTCGGCGAGAGGGCGCGGCGGCGACGTAGTGACCGAATTACGCAGGGCGCCGAGCGGCCTCTTCCCCTCTCCCCCCCCGCCGGGCACCAATCAGCGGCCGCCTTCTCGAAAGGCCCCAGCCAATCCCGAGCGCGAGCCTGCCCAGTCCGGGCGGGCCAATGGGCTTCGCCCTGCTCAGCGGTTTCCCACAAGGCAACGCGGCTTGGCTCAAGCCTGGCCCGGGAGGGTGAGAGCAGAAGGGCGGCGGCGCGCCCGGAAGCTGCATGACGGCGCTGCTGCTGTCCTTTGGCTTCGTTCTGCTGGTGCGCATCGGTCCACCCAGGCTAACCCGGGGGGGGGTGGAAGGCAGAGCGGGACGCACGGGGACACCTTGTAAAGGTTTATGGTGATGTCGTCATCATCACATTTTGAACTTCTGCCCCTGTTCTGTACAGGAATAGGGAAGCTTTTAAATGTTTTTATATGTAAAACCCAGTCAGGTGGTCGGAGTACAAATAAACTAATATTATTTTTTGTGTACCTTCGGCCAGGGTTGCCACCTGTCCTGTGTAATACAGGATTGTCTCGCATTTCAGTATAAAAAGCGACGTCCTGTATTGATACAGTTTTGTCCTATATTTCAGGTCTTCTCTCTGCCAAGTTAGGGATCATCTCGCAACTGCATGTGTTTGAAAGGATGTGTGAAAAAGGTCATGTGTTTAAGCCTAGCACAGACAGATTTACACGTTCATGTATGGGTGGGGGTGGGTTATGGGTGTGACAGATTCCAGATTCCTGTTAGGCTGCAATAGATGGTACAGTAATGGATTGCTCTGAAGTCACTTCAGTACCAGATCTTTTTTTTTTTTAAAAAAAAAATGCCCTCAACCTGTACGTTGCCAGAATAAAGTTGGCAACTCTGCTTCAGACACACACATAATAGGAGCTTTTGAACGTGGATGAGGAAAGGAGATACCGTATTTTTTGCACCATAACACTCACTTTTTTCCTCCTAAAAAGTAAGGGGAAATGTCTGTGCGTGTTATGGAGGGAATGCCTACGGGTGGCATGCCTACGGATTTTCCTCCTCTAAAAACTATGTGCGTGTTACGGTCGGGTGCGTGTTATAGAGCGAAAAATACGGTAAGTGGGAGGCTGTCGTGGGAGCGCACACGATTGACCATGACATCTAGCTTGTGTTTCCATCTGTGCTAGAAAGCCTTTGGTGTCTGTGTATCACTGCTGCCAGCTGCTGAGCGTAACTGGTATAGCACCTTCCACCCTTTCCATAGGGACCCCTCCATTCAATCCATTCAATGCACATGATTTCTGCTCATGATGCTATTGCGGCAGTTATATGCAATCCCACTTTCAATACTTGTTGTGCCAGCAGAAGTTTTGGGGTAGTCCTACTGCTTCGTTTCTAGTCCCTACATATCCTGCTGAAATAATGTAACTTCATACTGTAAATGTGTTGCATTTTTTATTTTATTTTTTTGGTCCCATGTTAGTTGCCCTGGAGCCCCTCTGGACAGCAGTAATGTGGTAGTATTGGGGAAGCATCACAGAGTAACTAATAAAGCAGAATAAATCCACCACTAAGGCATTATTATCATTATTAGCAGTATACACCTGCAGGAAAACACCAGACCAGGATGGGCTTTTCTTTACAATGAAGCTTTCAGAAAGCTGCAATAAAGCTTTCAGAACTAGGACAATTGTACACCATATGCTGCCCCTGGGTGGCTACTGGGTACTAGCAAAGCAAAATATTCACTATGCTTATATTCCATTCTCTTGGAAAGCTCTGAGTGCTTTATATGGATGGGGCAACCAGGGTTCTGACCAGATACTGCTCATGTGCACAAACAGCAGCTTAACTTCAACAATGCTGCAGGCGTCACATGCTCACTTTGCAGTGCTGTAGTCAGCAGACACTCTGAAAACAGGACTGAAATATTTAACTTCCGGCTACCTGCTGCACGTTGCTACAAATTTTATACATACAAAAAGGGCAGATGAACATGACATGTAGTTGCATGCAACTATTGGCCCTGGTTTATATTTATTTATTCATTCATTTGAGATATATATATATATACTACAGCAGCAGAGGTTGCAATCTTCCTTGGAAGAGCAGCAGCAGGGGACTGAATGGTTCTGAAAATCACAACTACTTTTTCTCTTGAAAAGGAAAAAGATGGTAGAACTGGTGCACTTTTGTCCATGGGCAAAAACAGTTTACAATAAAATTATGTAAACGTAATTGTACATGTTTATACCAGGGGTATCCCTTTACAGCAGGTGTAACCAATGTGGGGTCTTCCAGATGTTGTTGACCTCCAACTCCCACCAGCCCCAGCCACCAATGGGGACATTAGGGGAGTCTGACACACTGCAAGGTGCTGGATAAGTAGATCCTTGTGTTGCAACTACTGACACCACACTTAGGGAAGATCCTTGAATAGAAATCATTGCTATGAACGTATCATTCTTGACTGGATTGGGTGACGCATAGCAAGCTGTTCCATCGATCTGCCGGTATTGGAACACACTTTGGCTGGTTCCAGACAAGGTGTTTATTGTGGAATGAGTGGGTCTCATTCACTCAAAATTTTACAAGGGGAAGTGGACCAGACGGTATCAGGCATGTTATACCTGTGTTTTCCTCTATAGTATCACCCCATCTGACTGGATACAAATAGTTGATGTAAGCTTGAAATCATTAAATTTGAAAAAGAAAGTTCGTTTTTAAACTTTTATTTACCACCTGATTAAAGCATGGAATACAACAGTATTATACATAATATTTTTATGTAAAAAACTTTACATAGCTTTTCATAATTATATAATTATTCTGCTATTCTCTCAAAAATGTATACATCCATCGGGCAAGGAATGCTTTTCATTAACTTAATGATATTAAATGCACTTCATAATAGAAGATCTCTTAAGAAAAAAAGTAGCTTGTAACTAATTTTAGGCATTTATATAGGTAAAACATTTTGCACAAAGTATATTTTATTTAAAGTTGCAAAGAGATATTCTGGACAAAATGTCAAGACATTTAGGAACTGCACTTCTCACAAATTGTTTCAAGCCAAGGATCATATCATCTGATTAAATGTTAAAATAAAATTTGGGGGCAAATTTCACTGGCCATTTTACACTGGCTTACGTTATCTTCAAACACAATTGTGCTAGTGGTAAGCAAACTATCCTTATAAAATGCAACACACAAAGATTTAAGCAAACTTTATTCCATCAAATTTGCTAAAAAAAAAAACTAGCTTGTGTGCAAATATGCAGGCTTAAGACATTTGAGCCTCGGTTTGAATTTATACTACAGACCTTTAACATACAGGAGCTGTACTGGACTTTTGTTCTATCTCTGGTTTAGAATTTAAATAAATAAACTTAACTTTCAGAAATGGGTGCAAAAATTAAATAATAAAGCTCCATAAGACAACCCTCGAACCCTTCAGGACATCTGTCTATGTTAACCGTTTTTCCTCACCTGTTTACTGTAGAGTGCGTCTTCCAAATATTGACTACATGTAGATTGTCAGACTGTATTCTACACATTTTACTGTGGCATAACTTACTTTCATCAGTTTAAATGTCTCCAATTGTAAGAGTGCTCTGTGGGCTACTGTAGATACAATGCTGGACAGCCACAGTTTAAAGAGAATATGAGCAGGCTTTGTGTGTTCTTATCTCCCTTCTCCAGTTCCTATTCCTGCTGCCCCATTTCCCAATTCATAGTTTAACAATGTGTCTGCATCAGCAGTAACCAGGGTTAATGCTAACCAGAGTTTACATCTTAAAACTGTTTGAGAAGCAGGTCTGCAACCTCTGGTTTAAGAGGAAACCTGATGACTGTTAACCACGAGTGCAGACAGTATAGAGGTAAAGCTAAACCATGGTTAATGCTGATAAGGACAGAGGGTAGGAATTCATACCAGAAATGGGAGGAAGGGGCCTGTGTTTTGCATGTGTCCATGGGTCACTCCTGATCTCTAAGTTATGGTTAACGGATGGGCAGAAATATGTACATAGGACCTTACACAAACTTCTAATCCTACATTGGATCCAAGACACAGAATTCTGTACCAGCTGAATCAAATTTCATGTGGATCGAAGGAAGTCTATAGGAGGTACTGTGTTTAGTCTGCAGAATCTGCTCCATGATCTGCACTCAAATGAATTGCTGTGAAAGCAGCCGGAGAGAATTTCTATCGCTGTTACGATTGTCTGTGGAGTTTGGTGCTGACAAAATGGAAAGGTACACTGAAGCCCATAGCCACTGCAAGAACACTTCCAGACATTACATGTACAATATCAATCTCCACAGATCTAGTACACACACACTTTCAGGAACATCTGGAGTAAGGCTATTATGGAGTGTCTCTCTCTCTCTCTCTCTCTCTCTCTCTCTCTCTCTCCACACACACACACACACACACACACACACACACACACACACACACATCATATGGTAATCTAGATCCCCACCTCCGCCCCTCCAAGTGTCATTAAATTAAAGTTCAGCAATTTAAAAATGTAACTGTTGACTGCTAACAGCTTACTGAAGGAAATGAAGTCATTTAACACTAAGGCTTTAAAAGGTTCTAAGTTGTCTGATCAGAATATTATCTATAAGCTAAGATCTCACATATAAAGCTTCTTCATATTATTTTACATTGCAAAGTTCTGGAAGATACTATTACAGTCCCAAGGGTATTGCACTTCTCTTTCAGATTCTGAAGCAGCTGTAATGTTGCCATGCTCTCTTAATAAAAGACAAACAGCTACAACTTTGAACAGGTAACACTTGACAAAACGGGGTGGAGGCCAAGCTGCATTCATACAATGTATTAATAGCAGAACCATAGCAGTGGAAAAAATAAACAGCTCAATTAAAGAATATGTCCAATTAAAGAATATGTGGATGTAAATTTATATATTTATATATAAACAATAAATGACTTGGTACACAGTGAAATACATATCTATGATGCAAACTTAAAAGTTGAAATTTCTTTCAGTTTTGAAGAAAGTCAGACTATTGTTTTTTTCACTGTGGCAAAATGCCACCACAATCTTTTAAAATAAATTACTCACATTTCTGTCAACGTACTTCATATGAGACAAATGCTGCAGCTCTTATGCCAAAAAATTCTTTGGTAGAGAAATTAAACGTCAGAAACTGTTCTTACTTATATTAATGACCAAACACAAATATAAAACAAAATTAACTTGAGATAGAGAAAGAGAGCACCAGTATTTAATAAAACAAATCCAGCCATCAATTCTGGCTCTCCAAAAACCGCAACAACTTTGGTTGAGCTAAACAGCCAAACTCAATTTACAAAGCAAAAAGTTCCAAACACACTGAACCCCAATCACATTTCAACTCGGGCGTTATCATTTTCAATGGAACTTCAGGAATGCTTGCTTAGGATTGCAGCCAACCAACTACCATTTCCCCACCCCCAATTAAGTTAATACTTTTACCATTCTTATTTGCAGATATGGGTAAGTACAAAATATGCTTAATAATACTCTTGCGCTTGCATTTTTTAATATATATACACATTTGGACGGAAACAATTCCCTTCCTGCCCTCTTATGCAAATCTTACACTCATATCGGAGAGTTGAAATACAACTAAACAGGTTCTAGCCTGCTATACCTTACAAAACTATTTCCTCTACTAGGCCAAGAATACTAAGACATGGTCTTACAAATAAACAAAACAACTCTACCCCCCGACCCAAAGTCAGTAGAGCCAATAGAACTGCACTGATAAAACTGCAAATTTGCTTCCTATTGCCCCTAACAAACAGGATTTCGTCACAAGTACATGTGCACTTATATTAATAAATCAAGTGGTCCCAATAGGAACCAGACTCTTCGCCCTCATACAACTATTGACAATAAAGTACTAACCAAGCCATTAAAAACAACCGCAACTCACAATTCTGCAATAAAAATAGAAATATCTTAATGCACATTAAAGATAGACTGCTTCTACCAAAATGTTAATCTATATATTATTCAAAAGAGGAAGGGCTTGACCAACTGCTATACATTTTAATTCATTCAATGTGCAATTCAAATATTAATTCGAAAGTTTCATTTTGCCATTTCCTCCATACGAGTCAAGAATCAGAAGAATTTTCAAAGATATCAAGCTTCGTGGTGCATTCAAGGCATGGGAGATTTAGTAATGGGATTAAGAGGCTCATGTGTAATGGTTTTCTCCTACATTTGGTGGGGGGGTAGTATTTCCTTTGCAATACTGTATACTGCAAATTATCTTCTTGATACAGATCTAGTATCAAGGGTATTTACTTATGATGAAAAAAAATGAAGGTCCAGGCCAACACGATATGCCGCAGTTCTGGGAATGATTTACCACACACGTTCTGCAACATGTAAGTTGGCAGGGAGGGTGATGAAGATCAATATCTCTTTGGATTCTTGCTAGGTTGTTGGTTATACTACCGCCCAACTGCCATCTTGCTATGACGTTGCAGAATAGACAGCACCAAATCATTAAAACAAAAAAGCACCCCGTATTCACACAGAGGTTGAATCCACCCAAATGGGGGCGTGGGAGACCAGATGTCCCAGCATGATTTTCGGATGAATTTAAGCCCTCTCTTAAATATTTATTAATACATTTGCTAACAATACAGGCCTATATGAATATATTCGGTATTATCTCATTTTCCATTCATTCATCATTTCCAACAGATTATGGGCAATTAGCTGAAAGGCATTAAGAAGGAACCATTGCAAACAACAGATTTGAAGACACAAGCTTTGTGATAAGAATGACTTGACATTTACTGCATTAAATTGCAAAATGCTCAACAGCTATTCTTATAGGGAAGCCAGATTTTTTTTTTTTAAAGGAGACAGTTTTCCTTTAGAAATGCTATTATTTTGATCTGTTCCAGTGGTTGTTTCATCTTCTTTGAGTACAATCTCCCTCTCTCTGCATCCATTCTTTGAACTTAGCACAACTCAAGCTTTGGGAAAGAGCAGTGATGGAGCTACCATGCAAGCGAGTGGGTCCCCGTCGTCCGCAACTGTCCTTCAGGAATCCAGATTTTGAATACTACACCTATGCGCAGGAAAAACTTCCGCAGTACCGCTCGGAGCTCTGGGATAAGGTCAAACTGCATTATCTCACACAAGTAGGGGTAATATGTTGAAGCATGTGCTTTGAACTTGGAAGACAAAAAAGGGGGGGAGTAAGATTGTTTTTAAAAAAGCAAATAATAATAATAATAATAATAATAATAATAATAGAAGGAACCGAGTTCTCACAGTCAGACTATGGCAGGCATCCCCAAACTCGGCCCTCCAGATGTTTCGGGACTACAATTCCCATCATCCCTGACCACTGCTCCTGTTAACTAGGGATGATGGGAGTTGTAGTCCCAAAACATCTGGAGGGCCGAGTTTGGGGATGCCTGGACTATGGGCTAAGCAACATCTAGGTTTGGAAACTGCATGCCTCTTGAGGCCGCCAGTTTCTTACCTAACCAGAACAGCCAGTCCAAGCAATTTTCTTGACTGAGTCAAAGCAGAAAATGCCACTGCCCTTCAAGTTAAGGTTTGTCTTAACTTAAGGCCAGTCAGGTTATCCCATAAGCAACTTTCCCCTGCTCCCTGGGATTTAAAATAGTATATATTAAACAGTTACCTATTCTGCTATCCCTTCACAGCTTTAGAAATCAGCTGCCTGAGGTGGCTATCTCCACTCTGCCTAATGGTAAGGCTGGCCCTCCAGCAACCAGAAATTCCCCCAGGGATCAATTTATTATAGAAGTGGCCAGTGAGCAATGTTTCCCAAACTTGAGTCTCTAACTGTTTTTGGACTACAACTCCCATTATCCCTACCTACCAAGAACATTGGTCAGGGATGATGGGAATTGTCGTCCAAAAGCAGCTGGAGACCCAAATTTGGGAAACCCTGCTTTTCTCATTCTATGTCAACATGTAGCAATATTAATAATTTTAAAGAAATCTTCCAAGTTTTAGGCTGCAATGCACTAAGCACATAACACTGAGAAAGTCCATCTAAACCATGGGTGGCTAACCTGTGGCCCTCCCTGATGTGGTTGAATTCCAGCTCCCACCAGCCCCATGCATTCTGCAACCCCAATCGCAGAGTTCCAAAACAGACACAGCCTCTCCATGCCTGAGCTGGAGAAGGGCTAGCACCACCACCACATGACCGTGGGGTGTGTGGCCAGAGGCACATCCCTGAAGCCACTATTTAATTGTGATGCCCTTTCATACAATGTGTGTGTGAGAGAGAAAAGGGATACAGTTTCATGTTAAAGTGTGAAAATAATGTGCATGAAACCAAGGTGATAATCTTTTCTTACCTTTTCATCACTGACTTTTAGTGTTTTTGTTAGAAGTAACAACAGGAGATTGGTCCAGGCCTCTCGGTGGCTTTCTGAGTTCACGGTGATAAAATAGGCCAATGCCTCACTGCACACACTAGAGAAAGATTATGCACCCACTCAATACATAGAAAAAGGAATCGTAAGCAAATGGAATCAACAGGTGTTGCGGTCTACCCTCAAGCCTAGCAGTAAACGTGGAAGCTTGATAGGTTTCACTTCAAATGGGAAGAGGAAAGTGACAAAACATTCAGTGGGCAGGATTCAACTAACGCAAGACGGGGCTTTTCCCCCCTCTGCTGCCACTGCACATACACCTAACCCCTGAAACTGACTTGGAGAACCCCTAGAACAGAGTGGCAGAAGAGGAAATGGGGGATTGTTCCATCTGCAAGCAGAAACGCTTCTACTAATTGGACCATTATCACAGTGCTATACTGAATTCCTCTCAATGTCTTTTTATTTCATTATTTGACCTTTGTGTTTTCTATTTAAAATCACCCAGCTGAAGCTGCAAGTGGGCTTGGAAGTATTGCAGTTCAATGTACAAATGGGCGGTTTTCTTTATCTGGTATCCACACAGGCTGTCTGTCCTATGTCATTTATAAATAGGGTCATCTTTTCACTCTCTGAACAATTTCACCTAACTAACTAGAAGCAACACTTTGCAAAAAGCACACTGAAGCCAGAGTCAAAAGCTCCTTTATCAAATGGTGCGGAAGGGATGAATGGCCTGCTCCAGGTATCAGGTTACTTTCACAGACACATTCCAGGATGGTCTTAATGGAAGGCCTAGATTTGAACACCCATCACTTTTTATTACCTTGACGGAAATTAATAGGAAGATTAGGGGGAGGCATTCCATACAGACACTGGAATCCAGCAGCCAAAAGCAGTCACTTGACTGGGCAGCCTAGTAACATCTTTGAAGGGTAGAAATAATGCTTACTTCAGGAGTCTCTCTTGTATAGCTTCCCAGGAGTCTCTGCGATTTTCATCAACGTACATTCGGAAGAGGATTCTCAGACAGCAAGCCAAACTGCTGGTTTCTTGTTTTAAAAGATTAGGCTTGGATTTACCCTTGAACCCTAGAAATCAAGGACAGCGATATAGCTAGATAACTATATCTGCATGTCTGCTCCAACTCCAACAGACATGCATACATACAGCTTTTCCACACTGTGAGGTCCCAAACACACATTTGGCAAGACACATATGCCTTTGAAACCACATGCAGGTAAACACTATTGAAGGTAGAGCCATTTGAAGAAAGGAAATGTGCAGCTTCACTTAAACCCTGAACAAAGTCTCTTAATGCCTCACTTGGAGCCTGACTCCACATTACACTTAAATGCCCATAGTTACCACCCAATCACTTTTAAAACTGGGGGAAAAAATACAGTTTTAGGAGGAAGTGATTAGAATAGAAAAGGGGAAGGGGTACTTAACCCTTCTATAGGTACAAGGTTTACAACAACCCAAAATATGACATGCTTCCTCTGTACCATAAGGACAAAATAAATGCCATTAGCTTTGGCTTCATTTCACTGAATCTGAGCCTATCTTCTGGAATCAAATTTATGGAACTCCTACATGATGAACGGATATGAACAGCTATTGCATACTGTGATCTTCATACGAGGCAGGGATGGGAAACCTGTTGCCTTCCAGAAGTTATTAGGCTACAACCTCCATCACTCCTTTACCACTGGTATGCTGCTCGGGGCTGATGGAAGTTGTTGATTCCCCATCTTGATATAAGATCACTAGCAAGGTACATTTCTTAATTGGATTATAATATTCCAAGTTATGCTTTTAACCTCAAAATCAAAATAATAAAATTCCATGTTATTAGATCAGGTATGGTGAATCTGTGGCCCTCTAAATATTGCTGGACTGCAGCTACCATAAGCTCCAGATAGCATGACCAAATGGCATGGATGATGGGAGTTGAAGTCTAGCAACATCTGGGGAGCCACCAGTTCCCTGAACTGAATTCATGTACTAGACCTGCAATTTTTTGCTTACACTGCTTTAAGTATATTTTTTTAAAAAAAACCCTTTGTGCACCACACACTTGGTGCTTACCTGCTCTCCACAGGACAGTCCTTTGTTCGTAATTTGAGTTAAAAGCTTTTGAAAATGAATGGGACTCCTGCAAACAGTCCAGCAACTTGAACAGGTGTTGGGAAGACATGTATTTGTACATTCCTTGGTCTTCAGTATCAATGTGGATGTCTGTTTCTAGTGTGTCCCTCTAAAATGGAAAATCCAGTTACAAGAAACATTGACTGAAGGAATAGGTGTAATAATTATTTTTTTTAATCAGAGTATATCACAATTTCCAAGTGCAATAGACCAATTTTGGTATCAGTCCAGTGCATCTGGATGCATCAGTTGCTATCCCCCCCCCCACCAGAGCAGAGGGCACATGCCACAGTTTCTGGTATTGGTAAAAGAAGTGTCATTATTCTATGCAGAATCACCATGAATTGATGATGCCTCCCAGTTTGTGGGAGGCAAAACCAACAAAATCACAGATGCACAGGTAGAATATGTGCCAGTTGCTTCTGGATGCAACTAGGAAATAAATGTAGTTCTGTTACTGGAAATGTAATCTAAATTTCTCTCTGGTTCACAGCAACATTTGTGCCAGTCAGTTGGCACATCGGGTCTTCTGGAGAAAAACAGGGTGGTATCAGTTTCAGGGGTATTCTTCATTGGTATACTTTTCATTGATGACTTTGACCTATCTACAGTTGTTCAGCAGCAACACTTTGTTTGCTCACTTCATGCTCTTGTCAGCCAGAGCAGAATGCTAAGCCTCTTCAGCTAAAACTAAGGCACTGTTATAGGGGGACCTCACATACAGGGCAAAAGACTGTCAGGGCACAGCTCACTCCCTGTCTTCCATACTAGTTGATAAATGTTAACCAAATGGGGAAGTCAAGATGTGACTCTGGAGAAGAATGTGAGGTTTCTTACCTGAGCGGCAGCCATATGCTCAGCATCTTCCTTCTTGCTCGTTGCTGGGTAAAATACTATGTTATCAATGGTCTGTATCAATTCCAGCTGCACAACACACTTAATAAGGAGGCTGGCAAAGAGTTTCTGGTCTAAGAGAATATCAATATGATAGGTCTTAGTTTCAAAGTAATTTGGCTGTATGCACTAAAAACTGGTGTAGCCAAATATAGGTACCCTGATGTCATTTTCCCCTGGTCCCCATCATCCAACAAGATTCCTTTCCAAGCAATATTCTGTGCAATATTCTCTAGCAACAGGGAACCATGGATTTCATGTGCTACCGTGGTGCCAGTGAAGATAACCATCATCCCTAGACTAGCACCATGCCATTGATAAAATAATACTTTAGGACTGCCCTGAGACTTCCGGGTATAGGGCAGTATATAAATTCAATAAATAACAACAACAGAATACATTTTCCTGTGTAAGTAAGATAGCAGACTTTTGCGTCACTGCTACATGAATGCTCCTTAAATTGAGGTTAACCAACCAGCATAATTTGACCTGGAAAATGGGACTGTAAACCTCTCAGAGGTTATAGATGATTATTTGGCATATGAATCCTGTTAAGAAAATGTCAAGAATCTATGAATCCCATCGACCCAAGCTCTTAAAAAAAAACAACCAGCAATAGGCTGTCAATGGATGTGGGGTGCCATTTCCAAGGCTCTTGCACAATGCTACAAATCTGGAAACAAATTTGTACACAAGTTGGCAGCAACACTGTAGTGGAGGCTAAGAACTAATAATGCCTGTATGCAGATGGTGCTGAAAGCAGAAAGGAAAATCTCAACAGCCCTTCAGCACAATGGGATGGTGTTGCTTGTAAGGGGACTTGGGTGAGGAGTGGATAGCCCTCAAAGATAGATGATAGATAGATGTTGAGGAGATTGAAGTGCAGACTTACTTGAATAAGGGCCACCTTTCCAGCTTTCATCTGTAGGATTTGAAAACTGGCTCTGCCCCCTTTCTGAAGCATTTTTATCTATGCTGCTTAATGACTGGCGATCTAGATCCATATCCTAGAAGTAAACAGGAGCAATTCAATAATAACTAATATATTATTATTAATAATAATAGTTTAAAACACACCCAAAGATACACATTGCTGCTACTAATATTTTTATTTGTTAATAAATTTGAGTCTAATGAATGTTCTTGCAGATAACTCCTGTTTCCACATTAAATGTCTATAAACATGAAGCCGTCACATACATCATTTTGCGCACATTTTTTTCAGCTAAGGAATGAGTAATCAGAGCACTTACCAAGTGCTTTTCAGATGAATCATCTTCCATTCCTGCTGGTCTCCATGTCAGCAAGCTTCAAGGAAGAAAAAAATTGATCAGAAACGTAACCTAATTTGAAACCACTTTAAATATTCTGCATTTAGAATTATACTCACACATGAGGAATTGTAGTTTTGAAGATCTCTAGCATACAATTGCAGGTTTGGTCCCAGACTTCATGACTGAATTTCTGCCCATTTAATATTACTAGGCTTTCTAGGCAGTTGGTACCCGATCGAGCCAGCTGTTCATTATCTGCAGAAAATGAAGAACCAGCTTAAAAAAGAACAACAATTCTCATCTACGCAAAATTAAAGAACATTCACAGTGACTATAGACACACAGTGTCAGAGATCAATGGTATTTATAAACCACCTAACAAGAATGACTTGCAGTCATTTAGCGCTTATTCTTACTGGGAAGCAGTAAGTCAAGGCAGCACTGCAAAATGAGACAATGAGATGGAGCAAATGTAACATTATATGTATATTGTATTCTTTTCTTATCTTCCCCTCCCCAGAATATTTCCTCCCCACTCAACACATTTCTATCAAAAGCACAAACAGAATATTATCCAAACAGAGAGCTAAGACCTTGCCCCAAGGTTATTCATTCAGTATAAAGTTGGGATGTGGGAAGAAATTAATCCAGCTTGTCTGTTAATGCAAATTACCCAATTCATGCTCTCTGAACCAATACATGAACTGAAATGCAGCTAACCTTCAAGATTCCCACTTGTCCAATTTCTATGATGCCGTTCTCCAACCCCAAATCAGGGAAAAGTGCAAAAAAAATGCATCAACTAATGGAAACAGCATATAAAAATGAATTTTACTTTGTAATATGAATTTTATTTGTAAGATGAAGTAGTTACCTATTCAGGTTGAGTAATTTAATATCTTAAGTAATGATATAATAAGAATAGTAAAGGAAATGATTTGCAAAAAAGTAAAATTTAATTTTGTGAACCATTAGGAGGGAGGGAGGGAAGTCGTTTAGGCTCGGTTGAGCCAAGAGACTTAATAAGAGGACACGATGTTACGTATTGTGATTATATGTAAAATTAATAAAAATTATTTTAAAAAACAAAAATGAATTTTACTAGTTAAAAACTGCAAGCTGATGCTTAAGTGGGACAAACTGAATTTAGAAGATTTGAAAAATTAGAAATTGAGAGAATTTGACCAATTCATCCATCCAGAGAATAAAGTGACATGTATGTAAATAAGCTACCTTGTTTTACACACCAGTGTAACTGTGCAAATATGTCAGCAAGAAGAATCTCATTCAAAGCGTCATAGAACTGAGTGAATACATCACAGATTGCATAAAGTGCATGATTACACGTAGTAGTCATCCATTCAGATTTCTGTCAAGAGAAAAAGCAGGCCTTGTATTTTTTTTTTTTTATTTTTTTGGGGGGAAATCCTGCTAACTGGGAAAATTTCTGATTGAATATTGAAAAGCACAATAAAGCTTATCAATTTAAAGGCTGCCTCCATGTGTTGCCCCTTTCCCATTGTAAAAATGTAAGACTGCAAGCTCCTAAGGATAGTAACTTGCCATCTTTTGTTTATGCTAACCCAAGAAGCACCATATACTGGTCATAGCCTACTGAAACACAGAGTGGCCCAACGTTCTTGCTCAACTTGGGCAAGGCACAAGGACAACATGGAACATAAACCTTTGCCCTTGTAGCATGCTACCTCAGGTAGAAAAGCCTCAAGCTCTACAATTCCAATCCCCACCCCACCCACACTAAAAAGGAATAATAACATCCCACTAGATCAAACTTTGACTTCAATTTCTGTTTTAAATATTGTTTGCTTCTATAAAATGGCTTCCAATACCTCTGTCTGCTGCTCTGGAAGCTTCATGTTATCAAATATCCTAAACACAATTCGAAACAGATCTTGCCACCAGTGTTGTTCAAAGGTATGGCCATAGCTCTTCATGATTTCAAACATAACTGTTAGGCCTCTACAACATGGAGGGGAAAGAAGTAATAAGACAATACAAGTTAACAGGGAAAAACATTAATAACTGGGTAGAACAAAAAAAAAAAAAGATGATGTTTCATTACCTCGTCCGCACATCTAGCTTGCACCGATTGATGATACAAGAAAGTTCAAATAAAATGGGGAACCAGCCTCTAACCCAAACTCTGTCCCCAGGGGCCACATTCATATCGTCACTTGTGTACTCTCTCAAAACCTGTGAATAGACAAGAGCTGGTAGTTCAGTACAAACACTTAAGCCACTCAATCAGGTCTTTTTAAAGAACGGAGAAATGCAAAGAAAAGTGCAAGACAAAACACACTTTAAAAATGTTTCACACACAAGCAAATCACTCCGTAACCTCACAAAAAAAATAATATCCCTCCTAGTGGGACATTTTTCTGCCCAAGCCACTAGGCAAAAATGGTAGATTCCCCATTCATATTTAATTTGAGATGTGGGAGGAGGAAGGAACTAAGATTTGATAGAGAGAGTTGCTGAAATATAATGAGTGCCATCCAACAAAATCATTCTCAGAGTAGGTCTGTTAAAATCAATAGGATTATGTCAATCATAATATTATTCTGAGTATGATTTAGGAAGCTGCTACCCAATAATAACCAGTGCAGGGTTAATTTAAAGCAGGTCTGTGGTATAATATATTTGTTATTACTAAAATCATTTGATACAAATTGATGTTTCATGTTTCTTTTTGAAAAAAACAAATTACAAAATTGAAATAGTTTGTAAAATCAATAAAATCCAATAGCACAAAACAGTAAAAAAGAAGCAAACAGTGGTCATAAAAAAGCAGTCAGAATATCCAAAAGGCTTGCTGGAATAGAGTTGCCTTGCCTTGTTCCCTAATGGTCTTTAGGGAATGAGGAAGGTAGTAGACATGCCTGGGAGTGAGTTCCGTTACTGAAAATGTTTTTGAGCCTCTGAAAAAGCACAGAAATACAAATGAGGGGAGGAAAGTACCTGAGGTCTTTCTGAAACGTATTTTGCACAATAACGAATAAGCCTAATTGCTTCCATACTGGTGTCTGGAAAGGCAGCATTACAGGCAAACTCTGATAAACATTTTACGGCATCCTGGAATGAATCTATTGCTGCAGGAAAATGCTGTTGAAAAATATTGGCTGTGGAGGGAAATGTGAAATAAAGACAAATCACTACTTTTGTATTTCTGCTCTGCTTTAGAATACAGTTGGTATACAAGTACGTAAGCAGACCAGGTCAACAGTTACATTGTGATACAAACATTTGCCCTTCTATATAATAAATTCTGATTGCAAGATAGTTACAATTCTAGGTGACCCATTGCACCAGGCCTGCACAACTTGCATGAGTAATAGCCCATCACAAAGTCCAGCAGCTATTTATGGTGGTCCAGCGAGGTAAGTAGGTGTGTTGAAATTTATTGCAATTGCAGGGGACTTCTTTTGTCAACAACTTTCCACTGCTAATCCAATCAGTCTTAAAAGGGAGGAAAGCCATCCAGCAGAGCCCAGGAACCCATACAAACCTGTGGGCAAGGCAGGGATTTCATCTAAAGGTAAGTGGAGATTTATAGCAAGCCTCGCTGTGCCAGAGCTGGTGTCACACAATGTGGGCAGTTTCTGAAAGTGAACTTGTTTGACACAACTACATCATACAATGCTTTCAGTGAGCCTACAGCTGCAGAAATTTCAAAGTTGTGGGCTGCTGGATTCTCTGTTCTCATAAGGAGCTTTTCAATCCCTTCTTAAAATGTGTTTTCCTTAACAGCAAAATCAAGGAGCACCCCCCACCCAGCATTTTCTAGAAGGTAAAGAGAGGGAGAAATATTATTTGAAGTACATGTGAGAAATAGGAATACTACAAGTCATTGTTTCAAAATTTTGAGGTTGGTCTCTACCATCATCATTTGGCACATTAGTCTTGCTGAAATTTACTTACTAACTATATGTCCCGTTGACTGGAACGCCAGCTCCACAATATTCCCATCATGATCAGATGCCGCTTGATGAAATACTGCGAAGATATTTTTCCACCCTGAGCGAATATTAGCAGCTTGAGAATTTACCATCTGAGCAATGCAGCGTATTACCATATCTCGAATTGTAGGAGACCTGAAGAAAATTAAAATAATAATTACTGACTTATTTGTTGTATCTCTCGTGTATGATGATGCCAGAGGAATCTGCATTGGCATAAAAGAACACATTTACATTTCAAGTTATTAGGACGAACCTGTTTTTCTTCATGATATGCTCAAATGGCCTCAGAAAGTCTTTCTGAAATCGGAAGTTGGCTAACTCTCCCTTCTCAAGGAACTTCATTGACAGCTGTCTCAATGAATCAACCGCAAAGATGGCCACATCTTCATTAGGATTGCAACCAACCTATTAAAAAGAGAAATGGGCATTCTCTCAGAAGAAGTGCATATCCAGTGAAAATTGGACTACAGTGGTACCTCAGGTTAAGTACTTAAATCATTCTGGAGGTCTGTTCTTAATCTGAAACTGTTCTTAACCTGAAGCACCACTTTAGCTAATGGAGCCTCTTGCTGCCACCGCTGCATGATTTCTGTTCTCATCCTGAAGCAAAGTTCTTAACCTGAGGTAATATTTCTGTAACCTGAAACGTATGTAACCTGAAGCGAATGTAACCCGGGGTACCACTGTATACAAATACAGCCCTGCAACCTGATTGGTCCATAGAACAACGACTGGCATGATGCCGCTAACAAGACAATCAGAAACAGCCTGGGGCAGGACTGGGGAACCTCAGGCCCTCTGGGTCTCTCTATTCAGCCACTGGAACTCTTCCTAAGCTATGCCACACTTCCCAGGCAACCACTCCTTCACAGACCTACTCAGTGGCCCTGCTCTAGACTCTCCTTGAGTACTTTTGCCAGGATGGAATGCAACCCACTATGAAAAGGTGTAACTCATGCCCACTGCCCCAGCCCCTTTTGCCTCTGCCCATAGCTGGCATGTGCCCCCTAAAGATTGGCCGTGGGCAGAAACAGGCCCCCCACTCCCACCCCGATCATGGTATTCTCAAAATACATCAGTCCCAAATCTTTGCAGAGTATCAAAATGAGCTTGGTAGTAAATATCATCAATCGGAGTAGTGTTTGTTTCCCTGTAATTTTGTTTATGATCAAGACATAAATCCAGAAACTTTGAGCACAATTATGACAAGCCAGTCAGTAAGGAAAGACACGCGGTAATATAAAAGGCTATATATTTTAAAAAGAAGGAAAAAAGAAATGCAGACTCTGTATCGCACCAAGCCTGTTTGCGCTGACAAGGAGCAGTAAGGGAGAAAGCTAACTGTCCATGCCTGAAAATAGGAAGTCCAACCACACCTTAAAGGGCTTTCAACTTCTTAAACTTTTTGTTTCTTCTTACAGGCTTAACACATTTTCTTAACACTGTTCAATTCCATATTTGGGATCATCCAAATTCCAAGGTTGCGTAACTCATGAGGTCTGGCCAAGAAATAAGTCATGTCCAACATAAACTGGTGTCTATGCTAAAAATGGTCTGTAGTTTTGCCCAAGTGCTGCACGTTACCTCCAGACCCCTTGGATCTTCCTATTAACAAAGGGTGTGCCTTTGCAAAGTTGCAGTTTTGCCAGTCAAGCTTTATACAGGACCTGCCAGCAATATTTTTCTACCTAGTAGTGTTGGCAGAGTGGATTCCAAGTGCATCTTGTTCAATCTAAGTCTATATTTCATTTGATGCCATCAGAGTTTGCCATGTAAATTTGATGGGTCTTGAAATGAAGCAGTTGTGTGCATGCTAACTTGGGTGTTTGAACCAGAAAGGGAAACAGGTTTCAAATGCTGAAATACCTTATTGAAATGATCTCCAATGACGTGCCATATCCTGGACCACTGCAGCCTAATTCTGTTCATGTTGTAATAGGAGATCTCAACAATCTTCTGCAAGCTGAACATGCGTGGATGGTGAGGGGAAGCTAACTCATCCATGGAAACAGCACACAACCACCGAACGAAGTCCACTGAAAATTTTGAGACCAAACATGTCAGTAAGCCTGAAATGGTACAAAGCAATTATTATTTGCCTTAGGGTATTCCCCCCCCCCAAACATACCTATTGCATTTCCATCCAGTCTGGTTGAACCTGTAAATATTCTATGGAATAAATTGAGATATAGAGTTAATTCTCAAGATGCAGAACATTAGGAAAGCCCATTACATATTATCGTAAATTTATGTGATGCTAGAATGAAGAACACTTTTTTTCCTGATGGGGCTCAAGGCAACATACAGGAAAAAAATAGGAACTGTTAAAAGCATAGAAGAAACAATAATTAAAAACAATTAAACATTGATAGAATTTAAAACTATATGTATATGTGTAAATGTATATATGTATGTATATAAAATTCATACCAATAATTACAATAGGAAAGTCTTCACTTCATGCAACTCCAAACTAATTATAGAAGGGTAAAATGTGCCGTGCTGTTTTTAAGAGGGGCAGGCCAGGAGCATCCAACAATAGCAAAGACAATTTCTCTGCTCTCAATCCCAACTTCTGATCCCCATTCAATTCCTTTCTTTCATATCTTTAACTACTCTGCATCAGAGACCAGGAAACTGCTAATTTTATAAGCTTGAGTTAAAATTATGGTTTGTATCTAAAAACCTGTGCCACAGCCTGTTGTGATAATATTGATAGTAAGCCTTTCAATATTTCTTTTTTTTTTCTTCACTGTAATACCTGTCTACTGCCACCACCACACTTTGCGAACTGGTTTCTCCCACAGATTCCTGAATACTGGCTATTTGCCTTCTATCAACACCTCCGCCAACGAAGTTACCTAGTTAGGAAGAAACCAACAATAATTGTTAAATCTAGCATGAAATATATTACCATCGGTGAACTACCAATACCATTTATAGACTGTAAAATCAAAGGAACAGGCTCAAAGAATAACAGCATCTAGCGGTCTGAGAATTCACCCACCAAAGTGGTCCTCTTATAAAATACTGTACTGTATGTGATACAATTGTTAAGGAAAGCTTTATTTCCTGTTCCCAAAATGACATGAATAAATATATCACCCTGAATGAGCTATATATGATTAATCATCTACCCTTGTTTCTTATTTCCAAACCAGCAATTCAATGAGCCACTGCCATTAATTTCTTTAAACAGAGGGTCTTTAAGGTTAAAGCAGTCTGAAATCAAGAAACAGGTAATTTGTTATGATGACAAA
Source organism: Podarcis vaucheri (assembly GCF_965113315.1). Taxonomy (NCBI): domain Eukaryota; kingdom Metazoa; phylum Chordata; class Lepidosauria; order Squamata; family Lacertidae; genus Podarcis; species Podarcis vaucheri. The sequence goes on along the minus strand of NC_138764.1, from coordinate 86,830,875 downwards.
TGCCTTTATTTAATTAACCTGGATCCTTAGGCATGAGAACAGAGTCAAGGCTAATCTTCTCACCTAGTCCAAGACCCATGAACTCTTCTCCTCCAGATGTGAAGCCTTTGAGGCTCCCTTCTCTTTCGCGCCCAGATCCAGACAGGTAGCGTGTTTTAACTCCAGTCCCTATGAGCTGTGCTAGTTCCAGCTGGCTGATACATTTCAAGATCTAATGAGAACAAATGCGCATTTCAGTACTGAAGTCAGCAACTACAGATTGCAGAACCAAGAAAATGCCTCCCATGCAAATGCCACACTCCACGTCGTCAGACACATCCCCATTCACTTCTAATGCTAAGGAAATGCTGTGCATGCACTCAATGTTCCACTCCGGCCATGGAATCTGCTCCACTTCAAAAACTGCAGTTCTGACATGTGTATGCAATCCAGACGATGTTGTCCATTTAGCCAATTCCTGTCTACTATGGATGGCTGCAGCTCTTTGGGTTCTCAACCAAAGGAGTTTCCTACCCGATCATTTTAATTGGAAATGCCAGGGACTGAAACTGAGACTTCTTGCTTGCAACACCACTAAGCCACAATCCCTTCTTCCCCAAAATATAGCTCTTGGCACATTGGCCCAATAAAGTCTTGGGGCGGCAGGATTAAATTTGCAATGCTAATTCAGGACCAGCTAGGTTAAACCCTTGGAATTACAATTCACCCAATATATAGTTGGGCAGGTAGAGAGGATTTCATTCTTCATTGTGGGTCCTCTGTGTAGCAGACAGAGCCAATTAGCACTTTAAGGAAACAGATAAGCCATTTTGAAAAGTGGAAGGCAGTTATGGAGAAATAAATGTTTGGTTTCTTTTGACAAGCCTATCTCAAGGAACCTCAAACCCCCATATCCCAGAAAAGTTGATGCTGTCTTGAAATTCACTTTTCCTAGGCTTGGCAATGAGAAGGGCACGTTCACAGAATTGCTTTGTGTACTTTAGCAGTGGAGAACGGCTAGCTCTCCTTAGGCCCAGCGAGACTGTTTTCCCCAAGCCACGCCCACCCCATACATGTTGTCATACATTATGTCAAGTGTGCGGCAGAGAAAGACACAGCTTCAAAGGAACCATCTAGAATATCAGAATGCAATTCCAATTGCTTTTTGGAAAGCAGGATTCTTATTTCGCACTGTTAAAATTTGGTGCCAAATGCAAGCCCCACTGGGATTGGTTCCTCATATAAATGCAATGAGAGGTTTTCTGCATCAATTCTGAGACTACAGAAATGCATGAATACGTAGAACCTGTATCAGCAGATCAGTCAGATACAGCAACACTTCTTCAAAATTGACAGCACACAGCAAAGGCGCACGTGCTTTCTTACCTCATGCCAGGAATTTCCAAGGTAGTTGCCATCAGTGTGGGCCACTGTAATGAGGGTCTTAATTGTATCTATGTTTTTCTGTTTCATTTCTGTGATGCTGGAGCTGGCAGTCAACAAGGAAAAGCGGGCAAGTGCCTGCACATAAGCATCTCGTTCAAGCTAAAATGTAAGAAGGAAAATTCAGAAGCAGAAATAAACCATGGTAAAAGACAGGCATGTTGCATTCCTCACCCCCACTAAAAACATGTATCTCAGGAAATAAGCACATAGAGTGAAGATGGCATGTTACTCAGTAATGGCATGTGACTAACTTGGATATGGCTCCAGACAAGAAAGAGTTCTGTGGATGGAATAATCTTTTAAAGCAGGTGAAAAGGGAATAGGGTGGATATTCTGCAGTGTTTTCTAAACATCAAAATCTCTGAAGCACCCTGAAGATCTCTAGTTCAGTGCATTTTGGAGAGATCTTGCTTTGGCTCAAACAAGCCCCAAATCTGACAGAAGGCTTTGGTTCCTGGGTTGAGGATTCATACAGCTCTTTTTGCACACCCCTACTACATACAGCAGGGACGCGGGTGGCGCTGTGGGTTAAACCACAGAGCCTAGGACTTGCCGATTAGAAGGTCGGTGGTTCAAATCCCTGCGATGGGGTGAGCTCCCATTGCTCGGTCCCTGCTCCTGCCAACCTAGCAGTTCGAAAGCACATCAAAGTGCAAGTAGATAAATAGGTACCACTTTGGCGGGAAGGTAAACGGTGTTTCCGTGCGCTGCTCTGGTTCACCAGAAGCGGCTTAGTCATGCTGGCCACATGACCCAGAAGCTGTACGCTGGCTCCCTCGGCCAATAAAGCGAGATGAGCACTGCAACCCCAGAGTCGGCCATGACTGGACCCAATGGTCAGAGGTCCTTTACTACATACAGCAAGCCTACTCTATACCAACCTGCATGCCAAAAATGCAGGCTATTCGGATGGCACAGCGTATTCCTTCCAAGCATAATGATGCAACTTCAGTGTCATCACAGTTCTGAAGACCCACGCTATAAGCAGCCAGTAACGGAGTCCACACAAGCTATTAAAAAAAGGATGGGGAGAGGAGGAAGGGGGAGGCTTTAGTCAATTTGGCTTTTTTAACCCAGCTATATTTTGCCCCAGAAAGTTATTTAATGTAGACATAACTCAAGTAAAAAAGGAACTGTTGTACGTCATGTGACATAGACCAGAAACATTACAATATTTTTGACATTCTTGACTATCTTCTGACTGTATCTTCTCCCCGCTGTTATTTCACACATGTTAAGTCTATCACTGCACAGCCCCGCAAACCCACTGTTTCTTAAATGAATGCTGTGCAAATATGGTCCCAAGACAAAAGAATGCTTAGGAAGTCTGACCTCTCGTTTCCATGACTTCAGTTCCATACTCACTTTGAACATGGGCCTGACATGATCCAGGTGAGTTGCACTAGTAAAAGGTGCCTTTGCATGGCTCACTGCCTCCATTAGAGCTTTAGCTGTCTTTGCCATTTGCTCCATCTCCAGGTTGTACAACAACCTTCGCTGCTTCTCACTGGCTACATCTAAAAAAAACAAAACCCAAACCCCCCACAAAGCTGCATTAAATATCTTTTGGCACACCTACGCCACATTCCAGACAAATCAAGAGTATGTAGTCTTTAAAAAACAAATCCTTCTTCCCATATCCACCAAGAAATTTATGTGCAACTTAAGAAATCCATGCATAATTGAACATATTAAATACTAAGGATATAATAAATCCATTTTCATTATTATACTGAGGATATAATAAATTCATTTTCATTATGTTTCTGCTTCACTTCCCAGAAAAGACCAATCTAAATCATACATTTCATACTCAGACCACATCATTCCTTCAGAACCTCTCAGTTTCAGTTAAACATTATAACAATTATACTCTTACTCCTTGATGAAGTCATGATGTTTACCAGTGCTGATTCAACCTTATCTGCCATTTTAGAAGTGGCAAATGACCCACTATTCAAGTTGTGTTACTCTGGCTGGCCCGAAGCAGGTGTAGCAAGAAAATAAGGCTTTTGGTGCTACTTCATTTTCACCTTTTTTTACCCTGTTGCAGAAGTGGGGAAAAGAACTGACACAATTGCTTTGTTCCCTCAGGTAAATGTGAAGAAATCCTGCAGTGTTTGAGTGAGCAACAGTTGCTGTCAGTCTGTTGTTCTGCTGCCACAGCTCCCAGTACAGCTTTTTGAAGGAGGTAACAGAAGACTGTTACCAATCTTTACTTAGACCCAACCATACGTAATATGCTTTACTGTTACTACCATTACTATTGCGTGATGAGAGGAGGGGGTGCAGAAAAAGATATCCCCAAGGGAACGGAGACACTTGATGGGGTATTTTGGGGGAAGTTTTGTTGGGAGTTTTTGCTGTTATTGATATTAATCTTTTGTAACTTAATTTTTATGTGGAAATTGTTCAGTTTGGTTATGTAGTTTTGATGTGTTTTATTTATTTTTATGACTATTTTGCTATGTTTGTAACTATGTAAATCTTTTCATATTGTAAGCCGCCTTGAGCATTGTTTTAACTGTGGAAAGGCGGCATACAAATAAAATGATGATGATGTGGGAAGAGTGACCACTCAGTGACTACAGTTTTCTTAAGCCCAGCCCTTAGGAATCTCACTTTACCCAGCAGGGTGGGCAGCTTAACATGCCAGTGAAGCTTTCCTCTGAGGCAGCCATAAGAATCTCATTCCCCTCATCTGAGCCTCCTCAACTGAGCTTTGCGTTAAGAAGAGATCATCTGTTTTAAGCAGCTATATTCCTGTACTTTCTCTTTCCTGTGGCAGTGGTTTGACTTTTAGGCCGCAATCCTACATACATGTACCTGGGAACAAGTCCTCTTGGACTCAGTGGGACTTTCTAGTGAGTAGGTAAGTACAGGAGCATGCCGTTTATCTCATTTCGATCTTCTACAGACAGCATGAAGTAAAAGGACTTTATAGGTCAGCTTGAAACAATCTCCCACCTAACTCCACCAGCTAAACAGAGGTGTGCTGCTGAACATTCAGCGGACACAGAATCATAGGCCTGGAACAACCCTGGTGTCATCCAGATGTTTGGAACAACAACTGCAACCAGCCCCTGTCAGGATGGTCAATAGGTGGGATGATGGGAGTTGTAGTCCAAAATTTTTGAAGGGGAATTTGGGGCAGGAAAGGAAGCCTGAGAAGTCTAAAACACCTGCTCCAATGCAAGGTCAGCCAGACCAGCATCAGACGATTTCCCTCTTGTTTCCACAACATCTGGAACCAGCTCCTCCTCCAAGAAGCCCAGACTGGCAGCATATGAGTTAAGACTGTTTCACCCTCACAACAACTTTCTGAGGCAGCTGTGGCTAAAAGATACACTGGCCCAAAGTGATCCAAGTGACGCCACAGCAAGGATCTGAACCCAGACTTCCTTAGGCAATATCCTCTGTCCGCCTTGGTTATTCTAAGTATCCTCTGTGCCAACAATAGGAAGTTAGCAAGCTGAACAAGGAAAACATACTAAACCAAAAGCCTAGGATTATTGAGGGTTCGGGGTTAAAACATCATACTTGGCTTAGTAGATTTTGGTGTGATTGCATATTCTTTCGCGTCCTTCATTGCAATTTTCTTCCCTTCTATTTCATCATAGATGGTAGATAAATACTCTTCTGGAAGGTCTTTGCTGTCATTGATCCCACGATTCATTTTTATATATTGCTCTTTCGTCATCTTATTCTTTACCTGTTATGGCAAAACAGTCCAAAGTTGGTAAAGAAGTTTTGAGTTACCTAGAAGCCCATTTGCAACCATTCTGTATCATTATATACATACACACATACCTGGGGACTGTGCAAGTCTGTTGTCAACATTATAATAGAATATGCTAGAACGTAAGCTGTGTCGGCACTAGCAAACAGAATTTGACTGGAAAAGAAAGAAAATCAGGTTTTTAGAATCCTAGGGTATTGTTATTATCATCTCTTCATGTGTGCATTTTCAAAACACCATTAGAAACTCTATTATAGCATTTCTTACTGAAATGTAGACGCTGTTCATTGAGCTGTGACTATAGACTGCTCTGGAGTCCATAACAATTTGGCAAAATATCAACAGGGAACTGCCAAGTAGGACAATTATCACCGTGTTCATCCAGAAAATAGCTATGCTTGCAGAATATCTAGCACTGGGAACCAGCACTCAGATTCTTCCTGAGCTCTTCCAAATCCAATGTCTCCCCAGTGATCAAGGGTCAAACTAGATGCAGTGCCATTCAGGCAATTACTGATTGTATGAATGCCTTTTTTTTTTTTTTTAAAGAAGTTAATTCAGGTGCGATACCCCTTACCAGTTTTCCATCAGAAAAAAATGGTAATTGTACTGACCTGACAGAAATGAGAGCAAGGAACATGGTTTGTCTGTCTCTGAATTTTGTGTTTCATCATTCTCTGTGCACCCTTGCCCTGTCTGAGGCCTAATCACTGACCTTGATTGTTCTGAAACACTGGAAATAATGTCAGTCAGGACAAAATGAGTGCCTTGAGGCGAGGCAGGTGGAAAAGAAACAATTAGTTTTAAATTTATTTTTAGGCCTAGAGTTTTGAGGATGGAGAAAAAAATGCTTCGTTTTTAAGATATTCAATTATCTTATTGCACAAATTCCCAGTAGGAGAGTGGGAATCGGAGAAAATGCTTTAAATCTACTATAATTTTCTACTGTTTTTAATATCATTTTTATACTGGAACTGAAACATAATGTTCATGATGTAAGTGTATGTGTGTAAATAATAAAGAGCCTTAAACATTCCTACTGGATATGTGACTTAAGCTATGTCAGGAAGAAGTGAACTTATTCTATGTAAGGTGGTCCTGTCTGAAGTATTCATCAAATCCGGCTTCTGGTTGGTTTTTTTCAAAGTTTCTGCCAAGTTCTAATTGATTGGGGCGGGGGAAAATTCTCATATATAATAAAAACAAGGTGTTGAGGATGCTAAAAGTTAGGGAGTCCCAATCTGGTTCAGCCCCCCAAGCCCTGACACAATGCCTGGAATATACGGCCACTGCCAATTGCTTAAATGGTGTCTCATCTAGTTTGACCCCAGAATAGCAACATCAGCTTATGAATCAGTTCTCCCTTAGGTACAGATACACTTCCCTAATTTTCTTAGGATTCTATGGTCTGGCTACAGAAAGGTTTTGCTTTTAGAATATGTCACCCATATCCTATTTTTAAATAATATGGTATTCTACGCATGGTAGTCTACAAATTGCTTTTGCTTGACGAGCTGAATGAGTAAGGCTACCTGGCTCGTCTTATTAAACTATATCTTCTCCCAACCGCTGCTTCCAAAAATGCACTCATTTCTATTATGATTTGTCCAATATCTTTCAAGTTACCCTTGGTTGCATTCAATATATCTAGCAGCAAACTTTTCCATTAGTCTGTCAATCTTCTGAGCTTCACCAGGTAACCGAAATCCTTCCAGAAATATGCGTAAAGCAGAGACAAAGTCTTTTCCGCAGAAATCAAGCAGGTCTACGTAGGCGTACATCACCTCCTTGTTAAACTTGTTACTGTCCCCCAGAAATTCTCCCACCTGGCTCTAACAGAAAACAAAGCAAAGAAAGAAAGAAAGAAAGAAAGAGAAATGTATGAAATATTGTAAAGGTAGCAACACTGATAATTTCCCCTGTTACATTCCAAATATATTACATTACAAAATCATCATGTTTCACTATCATGTTCACTTTATGTTGTGAACCACCCTGTGATCTCTGAATGAAAGGCATATACAAATTTAATTTGAAGTGATTAAGGACATTTGTCACTCCATTAAGTAGCATTAGCTGTCAATCTGGTTATCAATGCCTGGTCCCGAAACGCCACCAAAAGCCTCATTAGTGTGATATTTACACACTCACATCCCCACATGGAAACAGCTGTGAAAAGCATGTATGTGTATAGCATTAACAAAAGCGTGTGATTTTTGAACAATGTAAGATTCAGCCTTACAGAACTCAGGCGCTCTTCTTGGTGCAGAAACTGTGCTATGTCTTCTGCTGTTACTCCAAGCATTCCCTGTTCCTGCAAATACTGCAGTCCTCTCTTGGACTTTTTATTAAACCTATAGTTTAGAGAAAGGACAAGGAGGAAAAGGATAGATCAATCTGATGCAGAAAAACAGTCTCCTGGGCTCTCAAACACTGACAGAAAATATCAGAAAACAATTAGGTTTAGCATAATTGTTATTAATTTTATTATATTTTGACTTCCTCTTGCAGCCCTAGCAGGCCCCTTTCTAAAATGTACAGTTAAAAACTTATGAACTACAAACCAGAGTTAAACCTGAACTGGAAATCCCAGGACTTCATATAGAAATATATTGACAGCACTGTATAATTTTAAGGTATATTAATGGCTAATGTAGTCACAAAAAACAGAAAGCAGGTGTTCCTTTTAAAGGGAGTTTTACAAGTTGTAAGAATGGACAAAACGAATGGGAAGGAGTTACTAATTTTAACATATTGCTCAGTTGGATGGAATTGGCTCAGTAGGCACAGAAGTGTTAAATCAACTAAACAGAAATGTTTAACAATCTTTGTTGAACATTTATATATTTCCTAAAATGTATGCACTGCTTCATTTTGTAAGCCACTCTAGGGTTTTTTCAAATATAAAATCATAAAATCTGGAAAAAAATTACAGTACATTAAAAGATACAAGAAGTTAAAATACTAAAACGGATTAAAATTCACATTTGCATTCTTACGTATTCTGAAAAATGGGAAATTTACTGAATGAACACAAATGCCAAACACTCAATGCAATAAATTATTTGGCACCAATCTGAAGTTCAACTCTTGTCGATTGCTTGGTACCAGCTTACTTTTAATATGCACAGCAAATAAAGCAGTAAAAAGTTAAAAAGTTCGATTAGAAAAGCCATTTTAAAGCTATTTTAGCAATGGGTTCAACTCACAGTTCAATCCCGTGCTCAATTATCTCTTTTTGTTGCTTGATCACCTCAAACTGTTCAGGATCATCAGGGACAGCAGTCTGGGTGCCAACACTTCCAACTCCAGAGGAGACTGTTGAATCTAAGGAGCTTGCACTACTTCTTCTTCCCCCAATATCTAAACATTTGACTTCCCCCATTTCATGTTCTGAAGGCTTGTCTGGACCTGCATGTAAGAAAAGGGACGTAAACACATATTCCAAAATAATGCGTAAGTAAAAGCAAATGGACGGACACTCACACCAGCCTTGTGGTCTTAGACACAGCTCAAGAGATCAGCCAATACACCCAGCCACTATCGTCAAAGTTTCCTACCAGTTTAGAAGTTGTCTTCCTGCAGGGAGTATTGAGGTACTCTGAATCTGACCCAGAGACCATTCTGGGCAAACCATGCCCACCTGTCAGTCAGCTGACGTCATATGACATCATGCATGGACACCTGTGATCTCCAATCCAAGCATTACGTGCCAAGACTGGAGATAAGTGATCTCAATCCTAGGCACCACAGTGCAAAGATTGGAGATAAAGCACAGTAGCCCCACGGCACTAGGATCAGATATAGACCTCTACCAGTTGCCAGGGGCTGAGATTCGTACTACCTGACGTTGTATGATTGACATGGGTTGCCATGCCCATCTGTCAAAAATGGCCCACAGGGGGCAGGCCAGTTTCCCACCTCTGATCTAGATAAAGAGCCACAGTTGCTCAATCACAAAGGGATCTTTCATCTTGATAATCCACGAGAGCAAGTGGGGAGGGTGCTATTGCGTTCAGGGCCTGCTTGTGGGCTTCCAATAAGCAGCTGGTGGGAATGGGATGCTGGACTTTGGCCTGATCAAGGAGGGCTCTTCTTATGTTCTTAATTATTCACTGGCAATCCCCCGATATTAAAAAGTCACAAAACTTGCACCAGCAAATTCTAATTCTCTGATAATACAAGGCCTAAAATAAGAAGCCGGCTTTAGGTAACATGTACAAAGCCACAAATCATTTCACTCCGGCTTCCAGCTATTTTAAGTAGGGTTTTGGATACAGAAAAGGACTGCTTTCTCACCAACGCTGGCCTGATGGTTGGGGTTCACATATAGGTCTTTGCTCCATTCTACCATGCACTTTAATATAGAGACCAAACATTCAAGACCTTTCTTCCGTAGGCTTAGTTCCTGTGCGCAAAATATGTGGAGAAAGAACAATTACGATGTAAACAGGTCGTGATCTTTGGAACCTCAGAATATTAAAAACAAAAAACAAAAAAAGCCTTAGCCTTTCAGCTATTTGGGGCCTAAGTTGTTTTTGCCTTTAAATGCTACTGCAAATACTTGGAATTTGGTTTGGGAACCAACCAATAACTCAGGCTTCCTCAAACTCAGCCCTCCAGATGTTTTGAGACTACAATTCCCATCATCCCTGACCACTGGCCCTGCTAGCTAGGGATCATGGGAGTTGTAGGCCAAAAACATCTGGAGGGCCGAGTTAGAGGAAGCTTGAGATAACCGATGCAGCTTTTTAAAAATTGAGATTATGTGAGCTCTAAATGGAAACCCAACCAGTAATCTGGCTGCTGCATTTTGGAGCAGTTTCTGAGTTATCTTCAAGGGCATTGCTTTACACTTCTACTCAAGTTTGGCTCCATGTTTGATTGTCATGAAACTAAGTGCACTCCTAAACTCTTTGCAAGCAAATAGACAAGTGGATGGAATACCTACAAGATACTAATACAAGGCTGCCAATATACTTAACTGAACACAGTGGGAATTGCACGGACGGGTCTTACCTGCAGCGGTGTCATGCCTAACTCATGTCCACTCCTTCCCTGGGCAATTTTAGATAAGTCATTTACTAGCCGTTCAAAAATATTAGCAGCATTCAAATCACAGTCATAGTTCACATATATGTCCACCACACACTGAGCATCTAAAACAAAACAAAACAAAAAATAGATTATGAAAATTGAGTTGTCTGGGAACAATGTATGCAGACAACAGACTATTGTGACAGGATTCCCCCCCCCCCCCATTTAATATCTATGAAACGAACTGGGGAAAAGGGTGAGGAAAGGATAATGCAAGCCATTGTTTGCATTATTATATCAGAGCTGGGTTACATTTTCTGAACTATTTCCCCCACATCAAAAAAGGCCTGCACTAGTAGCAAAAAGCAAAAAGCATATGCACTGGTGGGAGAGCCAGGTTTGCTCCGATGGTGCATCAGTGCAACTCTGACCTTGTCACAGCAATGCCCCATGCCTGACACATCCAGCAATTTTGGAGTCAGGAATGAAGCTCCACCCCACCAGCCACTGCAGGAAGGCAGGAAATACTCAGTTGGCATCCAAACCCCTTGAAGACCCCTTTTTCCACCACTTCTTTGCCTCTATATTCCAAACACCTCCTGTGTCTGCCCTTTGGCTAAACTGGACATGAGAGAGTCCCTGCATAGCCAGAAAGCACAGTGGATTGATTACCTTGAACCAATCACCACCAGTGTTTAGCAGACTTCCCACTAGTTACAGGGATAAATACTGCAAAACACTTAGCACAGTGAAAGACACCTACATTAGCTGCTTTTATTCCCTCCTGCTCCACCTGACATTTTCACAGGGCTACTGTACTTCTCATTCCCTCTTGTTTCTCCCGGGCTCCACCAACCTCATAGTGTCTTAGCAACTACGTTTGGGAAATACTTCAGGTACACACTCTGGGGGTCACATTCCAACAATTCCAACAAAAAAGTGCCCAGACTAATATTTTTAGTGTGTATGGTGTTTGTGGATGTGTTGCCTCATGGCACTCTAGATATATTTATTTTCTTATCACTTCTATACAGTATGCCTATACTTACTTCTTCTATTCATTCTTGATATTCTAAACAAGCAGAAAAGGAAAATTTCTTGATGATGTTATAAAATTACCTGCAGAAATTCTAGTCAAGGTCTGAATTACCATCCATTTGTGCTCAAAGGAACTAGAAGAGGTTTCTAAAATGTTCAGGAAGATCTCTTTGAAAAATACCTGTTGAATACAAATAGGAAAAGTAGGTGCAAGGTCTGTAACCCAGGCGTACATTCAAGGATATCGTTAAAAGTTCTGAACACACAAACACACACACATATTCAAATACAGAACATACAGGGTTGATTCATGATCCATATGCAGAGACAGATTCATATTACTACTGAACTGAACTTAAGGAGAGTATCAAGCATTTGAAGCAAGAGGGGGAAAAAAACTTTCTTACCTCAATCTGCATTTTCAAATGGGTCTTAAAGTTTGAGAGAAGGGTGAGGAAGATGGCAAGGGAGAGCTCAAAGACGTCAGGAACGGACGATACTCCATTTTTAGATAATGCTACACAGAGGTATTGCTTGATTGCATTTATAAACATTTCATGTGTCCTGAAGACTGGACCAGCATTTTGCAAAACTGAAAGCAACAGCTGGAGAGACACTATTTTAGAGCGTAGTTCATGGGATCTAAAAATAGTAAGCAGAAGAACAGAGTCAAAACAATATCTTGTTATAAACTCTTTGTATGTTATAAGAGTAAAGGTTGCTCTACATGATGTCCTCCAGATCTCACGGACTCCAATTCCAGTCAGATCTAACCAACATAGCCAAGGGTCAGGAGTGATGTTAGTGGCAGTGCATAGAATCGGGCCGGGTGTATGTGTCTGGAGGATGCAACATTGACTATAGAGCTTGTCTGATGTACTAAAACATTTGATTGTCTTTCAATGTCCATGAGAGAGTAGTTTTTAGATGATTTCACCACACTTAACAAACCTTTCCTTTCCTTTGTAATAAGACACACACTCACACACCCTGGACAGCATTGAATGCTAACAATGCTTGAGGGTCATTTAGTTCCACTGAAGGCATCAAACTTTATCATGCCCTTTACAGATCCTGAATCCCTTTGAACCTTCATTCATTTCCCAGCAGAAGAAATACAGCAATTTCAATCAGCCGGAATCATATCACAGCCCTGAGCCTTCTGGCATCTCTACAACTTACATTTCACTCTCTCTCACACACACAAATCTTACTTGACAGCAAATGTACAAATCAAGTAGTGAACCTATACCAAAGTTAGTATCCCCCTGCTGCAGAGGAGAGAATAAAATGTTTTGTGTCTCTTTGAAGTCAAGGCATGCAGCTGTTCCCTTGGGCATGTCTCAGAATTCAGACGTGGTCCAGCAATCATGGATCACTTTAGAAAAACATGACTTAGCAGTTTCATAAATGAGGAAGGTTTACACCCAAGATAAGTAATGCTACAATATACTATACACCAAAGCAACCATACATGCAGCTTGCTAGCTAATTAAATTATGAATGCATTTTGAACTGTGTTACTTCAGGTCTCATTCTGGATAGTGTACAAATCAATAAGTGTAATATTTTCTTTTTTACTTGGGATCTGGAGGCCCATCACCAAGCGGTTTCATCGAAAGCTTGCACAATGACCGAAACACAAGGAAGGCATCCTTCTGAAGGATATGGGAGAATCTGGCAGCTGCCTGAGGTCCAGGTACATCAGTTTCCTAGACAAAGAAACAAAAGAATTAGTTTTGATTCAGCCACAAACACATATGAACAAGTAGCATTTGAATTACACTTATGTTTTGTTGAGATCAATTTTAAAAAGGAAATAAAAGTCTTGCTCAGATGTAATGCTGCACCATGATTATGGGATCAAGCCTGTGTAAGCCTTGGGCTTGTGCACTCCCCTCTGGCATGGGTGCAAGTCTTGAGTTCTGAGGCATGCACTTCAAATTAAGCACAGCTTATGATGATGTCTGGACTCAGACAAACACTGAGAAATCTTAATTATGGTTTCTTGAAACACAGCACCTTCAAACCATAGTTTATGAAGCTGTTTCCCCCCAACTATTAACTAACTCTTCTAAAAAGAAGAAGCAGATGCTTCTGATCGTATTGCCATGCCAAAAGAGGAAAGAGGTGCATAAGTCCATGGCTCACGCAGGCTCAGGCTCATAATATTCAACCAAGGTCTAGCGTTACATTCAAATGCAGTTGTTCGAATAGAAGGAAAACTGTGTATAATGTCAGATTTGGTTACATTCAGCACAACAGCCCCCTGCAAAATAAACTGCATGTAGAAAACAATTAAGCCTTTACCATTCCACTACAGAAGGGCTAGAGCTCAGCAGAACACATGGTCTGCATGCAGAAGGTTGTATGTTCAATCCCTGGCTTCTCCAGATAGGCCTGGAAAGTTGCTGTTTGTCACTGCACATAAAACTGAGGTAGATTGACTAAAGGTCCTACTTTGTCTCAAGCAGCTTTTTTAAATTTTGTAGCCCTGTTATAAAGTAAGGCTTTGCTTTCAAGAACAAGACTGAATAAGGATTGTCATATAAGTGTCATATTATATTAAGCTTCATACTATACTTAATGATGATATGTACCCAAATCACATTTCTATGGAAAATCTATTAAAGTACAGTGGTACCTCGGGTTACATACGCTTCAGGTTACAGACTCCACTAACCCAGAAATATTGCTTCAGGTTAAGAACTTTGCTTCAGGATGAGAACAGAAATTGTGCTCCGGCGGTGCAGCAGCAGCAGGAGGCCCCATTAGTTAAAGTGGTGCTTCAGGTTAAGAACAGTTTCAGATTAAGTATGGACCTCCGGAACGAATTAAGTACTTAACCCGAGGTACCACTGTAGTGGGGATATGTCCTTTCACACATTTTGGTATGTGAGTATCCTGTGGTCCAACTGATCTCCTACCAAATACTCTCAGAATGTTAGGAGCTTTGCATTACGTTTACTGTACACTTAAATCTCTTACCAGATTATCCGTGGAGGAGACAGACTGTCTATCATCGGGAATTCCATTTGCTTGTGTGTTCTCATTAATACCACCAGGAGAGGCAGGAACTGCACTTGCCAAGTCAGATAAAATCCTAACCGATTCAGGAAGAGACGGCTTTTTCATTTCTTCTTCTAAAGAAGCTGCAGGAGGGGAGGAAATGCAGTATTTTTTTTATAAACAGCATCCTCGATATATAATCTCATCCACACCAGCTAAAAGAAAGGGGGGAAAGTATTGCTAAATGATTAGATAGTACTTATCCTATCTTATATATGGGAGATTAGTAGATATAGAATTCTATCGGTGGCAAGACACTAACGCTACTCCTGCACAGAATTCTAATATACTTTTCTCGGGATTTGTAGTCTTGGAGGAAAGGTTTTAAGAATGAGTCAATCTCTTAGTAAAGGGATGAAGAAAGACAGAGACTTCCCCAAAGAAATTTTACCTCTAACTGCAGATGTCACCACATCCTCCAAGATTCCTTTAACAATTTCTTTGCCTTCATCAGTTTCTTCTTCTGATAAAACATATATCAATAAGTCATTTGAAAAATGTTGCGATTTAGCCTTCTCTTTTAAAAAATGGTTTCAACAATTTACATAAGATCAGAGATTAGGTTTACTGCGTATGTGTGTGTGTGTGTGTGTGTGTACAAACACACAGAGAGAGCACAAGCCCTGGTTAGGAAAAGCTGATTAGAGATATTTAGACTTATTTCACACAGGAGCCCTAAAGCTGTTTGACATTTACAGCAAGCTTGCTATGGGAACGTATGGACAGAACTATAGAGTTTCCAATGGGAAACTCTACACAGCAGCCGATTCCACAGGTCTGTTGTCACCACCAATTAACTGATTGGCACTGACAGCAAGCCTGACTTGCCAAGGAACTATCAAAAGCATTTTAAGGCTTCCAAATGTTCCTTGCAAATGCATCTTCACCTGGACACAGGACATCAGGTGGCTGTGGGGAAAACTGCCTCATGGGACAAACTGAGACCTGAGCCAGGCCTTGACAGAGCCTCTCTACATAGCAGGAAGTCAGTTCACTAGATAAGCATGTTATATTTAGAGCTAGATCTCAGGGGAAAATTGATTCTGCTCTGTGCTCCTCTTTTAAGGATGGCTACGCTCCAGTGGTTCTTAGCTATTATGGAAGTCACCTGAAAAACCATTTTGATCAAGCTGTTCACAAGGCTGAAGAATCAAGTAGCACAGTATGGTAACATTGCTATGTCAGAGAATGCTTTGTGGAACACCAAGCCCTTGGACTCACCTGGTGTCAGTTTCAAAGGCTAAAACGGTGTTTGTATCAGTAAAATAGGGCTACAATGGCTATTAAACAAGTCCCACCACTGTAGAATTTTTACTTCCCAATGAAACAAATGGGAACAAATATTTGGGATTCAGAGTACTTACTTCAGTCATCCTAGAAAAAAATATCAGTTTTGGTGCAGTCAATTATTAAATTGGGCCAATATGTCAATCATTTCCTAGAATATCTGTCAAATGGATTATATCTGAAAGAACTTATATTTGATGCCAAACACAATACTTTCTGCTATATACACTTTTTAAAATACAGTGGTACCTCGCAAGACGAATGCCTCGCAAGACGAAAAACGTGCAAGACAAAAGAGTTTTCTGTTTTTTGAGTCGTTCCGCAAGACGAATTTCCCTATGGGCTTGCTTCGCAAGACGAAACGTCTTGCGAGTTCTTGCGAGTTTGTTTCCTTTTTCTTAAAGCTGCTAAGCCGTTAATAGCCGCTAAGCCACTAAGCCGTTAATAGCCGTGCTTCGCAAGACGAAAAAACCGCAAGACGAAGAGACTCACGGAACGGATTAATTTCGTCTTGCGAGGCACCACTGTAAATGTTGGCAATTAGAATCCACTAAAAAAAGAGATAACATTCAAGATTTTGAGCTAGGAAGTGAGATCTATTAGCAGGTGACAAACTACTTATTATACTTCAGCCAACAAGAAATAGGAATCAAAATAGAAGATTTTACATTTTAATAGAGAGATTATCAGGATTAATATTACCGATATGTGAAAATATTGTTTTTATCTTAACACAATTAGCTTGGTCTCATAATTAACATTTATTCTCTATCTTTTTTCTGATGCCGCAATCTGTAGTCTTCAACAAATAGAGTCCTATTTAGGAACAGTACTTGAAGTTCAGCATCTGGATGGCCACAAGTCAGCCACACCTGCCCTATAGCTACACAAATGAATGCTTTTAGCTATCTTGACAAATCATGGCATCCAATAAGCTGGAAAAATCTAGCAGTTGTTTATTGTGATTGATTCTTTTTTTTAAAAAAATGCCTTGCATGGTTTTTTGTCAACCATTCACCTATCCAACATACTTTTTAACGATGCCCAATTCCATTAGACTAACATTTGGCACAAAAAGCTGCAATTTGATAGAGATACCTACAGATAAATTACACTGCTCGGAGCTGCAAGGCTTTGAGAAATAGCCAGCCTGCTGCTGAAAGCTTTGATGAAGCAGTAAGTACTACAATTTGGGATCAGAGGCAATTTGAGTCATTTTTTGACAAGTGTAAAGGGGCCCCTGACTGTTAGGTGCAGTCGCAGACGACTCTGGGGTTGCGGGGCTCATCTCGCTTTACTGGCTGAGGGAGCCGGCGTTTGTCCACAGACAGCTTCTGGATCATGTGGCCAGCATGACTAAGCCACTTCTGGTGAACCAGAGCAGCGCACGGAAACGCCGTTTACCTTCCCGCCAGAGCGGTACCTATTTATCTACTTGCACTTTGATGTGTTTTCGAACTGCTAGGTTGGCAGAAGCATGGACCGAGCAACGGGAGCTCACCCCGTCGCAGGGATTCAAACCACCGACCTTCTGATCGGCAAGCCCTAGGCTCTGTGATTTAACCCACAGCACCACCCGTGCAAGTGATACAGGCAATAAAAGGACAGTGACTGCATAACCATTTTAAAAGGGAATATCATAAAACGGGGTGGGACTCATGATCCCATCAGCACTAGCCCAAATGGTCAATGGTAAGAGAATACAGATGTTAGGATCCAACAACATCTGAAGGACCCATAGCTTCCCCATTTCTGGTGTAACAGCTCTCAGGTATATGAGAGTAGCTTAAGAGGAAGTGTAAATCAGCATTATCCTTGTAGACATATCACTTCACTTTGTAGAGCCTTGGAAGATTGTTTGAATGCTGCCAAACCATAGCTCCCCTATCCTTCCATCCCATGCCAGATTCAACAGAAAATCCCTGCCTTGCGTTAAGCTGGAGCTCTCTGCTACACCTGAACCAGAGAACCCAGGCTCAGTGCCAGATCCTGACTTATTTTCCTGATCTGTTACCTATTATTATGCCAGAGTTCCCTGGATGTAACACAACGGTCCAGCTTAAGCTAAACCAGGATCTTTGTGCTGAAACTGGCACATAACAAACTTGGGCACGACTTCATAAAACTATGGCTGATAAGCTAGGTCAGCCCCAATACAGGAAGTTTTCTTACCAAATACAGAAGGTGTCAAACTGTCCTCTGGTTTCTGGTCTCCGTTTTCTTTTCTTTCAGGCTCACCATTAGTCAAGTCTGTTTTGACAGGAGTCGAGGGTCTGCTTCCATGCTGGCTGTATTTCAATCGGCCAAATTTGGGAGACCCTGAAGCACTATGAATCATCGGAGACTGGGGTTTGTGTTGATTTGATTTTTCCAGGTCTCTTCCCTCTTGTATCTAAACAACCAAGATAGAAACATACTGTATTCATCAGGTATATAACAAAGTAATAGTCAATAGGGGGCAGAACCAAATAATGCAGCATGCTTCAAAAACCACACACCTTCCTATTGCATCAGCTCAATTCAGGGGCCTTCAGTTTTAACATTTATAGAAGACAGGAAGGGTTATTTTCCAAGATGACTTTGGAGTTCCATCGTACAGAAAATTTAAGTCTACAAGGTACAGACTATAAATATTTAATGAAAAGAGATTTTAAGGAAATTGTGTAATTTAAATCCAACCTCTAAAACAAGGACAGTTGTCTTTGCTTGCAAAGTTCCTCATATTGGAGAGGAATCACAGCATGGCGAAACCACAGTACAACAAAGAAGTAGTTGGGCACATACAATATTCATGATAAAAGATCACCTGTGAGCTCACAACACAGCAGAGGCCTTATTCTCTAAACCAAGGATGGGAAAGGAGTAGTTCTCCAAATGTTGTTGGACGACATCATCCCTGACCACTGGCCATACTGGCTGGGGTGTTGGGAGTCCAACGACATTAGAGCACCACAGGTTCTCCACCCTACTCTAAATCACAGCTTGGAGGACTAGAATGTAACATCAAAATTGAGAAAGAGTCCTTCCTCTTCTTTCTGATTTGCTATTTCCCTTGATGTCTGAACAAGGTCTAGTATGGTCAGCACAAATTAGGAATTGCCTCCAAATTATGGATGTGAAATCATGGCTTGAAGTAAGTTTTGCAAACCATGGTTTAGCAGGAATTCCTGGCTGATGCTAACTATGGTCTGCCTGATTGAGACGTCATGGTGAGCTATGGTTAAGACAAACCAGAAAAGAGAGGAGATAATTGGCATGCAAGTGGGGAAGAGGGAGCTTGTAAGTCTGCAATATGCTTACAAATATGAATCAGATGACAATAGCTCAGTGGAGAAGGAGCAGTAATATAACAATTAAATGATGTACATAAAAGTCAGATTGATAAACATTTACTACATACAGCTTGGTTTTCCATCCGGGTGAAAATGACATTCAACATCTGAGTGAGAGTAGCCTTGGCAGTTGTTTGATTAATGAGATTTTTACTGGCTAGATAAATGTTGTAACAAGTTCTAACAGTCTGAAGAATTGTTCCTTCGTGAATTTCAATATACGGGGATGTGACAGCGGTGAGAAGAGCCTGGAGGGGGAAACACAACATACATCACAATAAAGACATCTAAGCAAATGGGAACAAAACATATTTAAATATAGTGCTCTGAACAACGAACCATCAGTCATAAGGTCAGCATGGCTCTTGCCTTCCCATAGTCCCATAACTTAAAATTAATAAAAAGTATTATAGTAGCAGTACTAGCAATTTATAACACTACTGAGAAAAAGCAGTCTTTGACCAAAGATTAAGGGAAACATTCACAATGTTTTTGGCAGCAAATGAACCCGACATCCTCCTTTCTAAAAGTATGAGGATCAGGAGAGGAGGACACTATGGACAGGCATGAGCTCTTGCTAGGGATAGCACAAGTTTCTACTCAAAACCTATTTTAGGCTGTATTTTTGTCAAAGATGACATACTGTTACTTTGCTTTGGAGCTCATGATGCTTACAAGCAGAAAACACAACCATCACATTTTCCTCTTCAAATGTTCTGCTTCTTTAAGCCCCCAAGTGGATTTCAAAACACACTACTGTGTTTTGTAGATCAACTTCCGTATTTGTTGTTCAAAACTGAAACCCACTGTTTTGCTTTTATTGTCTGAGAATGTCTCCTCTACACAACTCTTAAAACCTGCTTTCCCCTGCATTCTAAGATGGCACCTTACACATCTGACTAAACATCAGGAAGAACCTACTGACAGTAAGAGCTGTTTGACAGTGGAACGGACTCCCTTGGGAGGTTAGGAAGAGAGTTTGGAGGTTTTTAAGCAGAGGCTGGATGGCCATCTGTCATGGATGCTTTAGCTGAGATTCCTGCATTGCAGCGGGTTGGAATAGATGATGCGTGAGACCCCTTCCAACTCTACAATTCCATGATTTACCTGGGAGTAATTCTCATTGCATTCAAAAGTGACTGTATAGACATGCATATCCTTGTGCTGTAAGAATCTCTTTGCTAATAGTTGTTACAGAATCTGGAAGTTTACACATGAGCCCAAGGAATATCCAAGATGCCAGAACATGTGACACACAGTCATGTGTATGTCTCATTCATGAGGAGTTTCTCTCTTTTAAATCAAAAGCAGCTGCAGAAGAATGAATGTGATAGAACAGGAGGGGGTGCTGTTTGCTCCTGCTCCAGCCATTTTTCCTCTTAGCGCTCCCAGGTGTTTTCCTCACACATAAAAATGCATACAACTGCATATTATATCTAGTTCAGGCCTCATGTGTTAAGTGTTTAAAACTAAATTTTACTGCAGTACATCATCCTGGCAATTTAAAAGACAGAGGGATTTGAAATCAATTGACTTTTTACAGTAAAAACTTTTATTGTCAATAAGTTTTGGAGAGACCTGTTACATTGCTACAATCAGCAAAAAGAATGTTTGCAAAATGTAAATGCCATATCCTATGCTGTAGGCCCTATACACCTGAAGGAGCACCAGCACTCCCATCATTCAGCCTGATCACTGAAGCCCAGTTCCAAGGACCTTCTGGTGGTTCCCTCACTGCAAGACATGAAGTTACAGGGAACCACACAGAGGGCCTTCTCGGTAGTTGTGCCCAGCCTGTGGGACGCCCTCCCATCAGATGTCAAAGAGATAAACAATCAAATAACTTTACATAGACATCTGAAGGCAGTCCTGTATTGGGAAGCTTTGATGTTTTGTTGTGTTTCATTATATTTTGTTGGAAGCCACCCATAGAGGCTGAGTCAACCCAGTCAGATGGGAGGGGTACAATGAATGAATGAATGAATGAATATTTGCTGCTGCTGCTTCTACTACAATCAAATGCAATACAGATTTACTTACAAGCTAAGCCCTGTCAGTCAATAGCCATGAGTGATTAAGAAAATTAGATCTCAAATGAGAAATAAGGTACTGGAGCTTCAGAAAATTATCTTTAGCTAGTACACAACATGCAATTTGCAGAAAGCTAAGTTGGGTGAAGGAGAGGGAGAAATGGGCAGCATATGGCAGAAAAACATTTCAAATCCATTAACAGAGCTCTGTGGTCTAGGAAGAAATGGCTACTTAAATAAGATATGAGTTCATATTTACCAAGAGGTAGTTAATTTAATTTTCATAGTATGGTGCAGGAAGGGGTAAATTGTACAGCCTTTTAAAATTAGATTTGGGGATTCTCTAACTGGAAGATAAAAGGAAGAGCCTCCTCCATTTAGAAAGCATAGACTAAGCAAAAGTCTTATTAACAAACAGCCTTTCTAAAATATAAATCAAAATAAAATACCTTTATAATTTGTAACTGCACTCCCTCGTCAGTCTGAGGACCCTGAAAGCAATTGCAGATAGTTTCAACAATGCGGTCAATCAGGCGTTTTCCAGGAGCTCCACTGTCTGGAGCATTGCCAGTGATATGTCCATATGCAATAAGTTTCTACAGAGAGAGAGAAAAAATTGTATTATAGTCACTTTCACACATGAAACACTTTCCATGTCATTTAGAGGATTCAAAATGCAGGACAGCTTCATTAGCAGGTTCCAAAGAGGCTGATGGTAAGTGTAAGGAATGTCTTAAAATATGTCAAAGCTGAGGGAGGGGTGAGCGTGGAACAATTACTAATAAAACCTGTAACAGATGTTTTAAAGAACTTTGGAGGCAGGGAAAGGAAGACAAAATAAAGTAGCTTCTCAGTTCTGTCTGCAGTCTAACAATATATACATACATGCATCTGCTTCAACATAAAATTTAGAGGACACTGTCAAAATAAACACAGCCAAGGTTGATAAATACTTAATTTAAAAAGGATACCTGCAAGCAGTCCAATGAGGTGCTGACAATCCGTGGGGACTTCGACTGGCAGGCCAACTCAAATGGGAGGAAATATTTATCAGCTTCAATGAAGTTTGCTTTTGGAGTGGTTTCATTGCCTTGGCTAGTTGGAAAAATTGAAAACAACAAAATCACTCAGTGTTATGAACTGAGCAATGTCTTTCGTATTAATTTCCTATCCACATAGAACATACAACATAAAAGCCACTGACATATTCCTTTCTAAGGCATGGAAAGCAATGCAGGTCCTATTGCCAAACATATATAACTATTTCCAACTCAGAGTAGTTGGCTTTGCCACACACCTCTTACAACAAGATGGCAAGGGCTAATATCCACCATACCTAACTGGCAGCAAGTTTGTCAGCAAGCACGTGAAGTATTGAAACCTAGGACCACAGTCTCCAATGTCCATGCTTGTCAAAAATCAGCACACAATTATATACATGCAGACACACTCTCTCTCTAGTCTCACTCTTAACAGCAATTTGGTTTAACTCCTCCCTCAAGTACAAAACCACTTTATTTTTCGGTTGATGAAAGACTATTGAGGAAGTCATTCTTGCATGCATGTACTTCAAGATCACAGCCTAAAGAATTGGAAAAACAACATCCAATTGCACTGCATGAATGGTTGTGTCAAGAATTAGTAGCTAATAAAATTAAGTGCTGTACTTTTTAAATATATCAGTGTGGAAATTTTTGAGCATGAGTTGTTTTCTCATGGATTCATTCCCTTTTGGCTTAAAAGTTAACATGAAGGAAGGGAGATAAAAACAAGAACAATTTGAAAGATTATGGTCTCCTTTTATGACATATATGGAGCAAAATTAAAAGATTCAATAATTTAGTGCTTTTTCAGCACCAAGATCAAATATAGCTTATAAGGAGTGAAATTTAATCTGTAACAGGATATATGTTACATAGGAATGACATATTTGTATGTATGTTCTTGTATAGTATTTTTTTAAAAAATGTATATAAAAAGTTAAGATATCTTTATATTTAAGTATTTTTAATGACTGGGTTCAAGATTATTAAGTTTCAGGAGGCAGAAAATGTCAATGGATCCTGCTACTGCAAGGCCAACCATCAAATCTTGCTAAGAGCTACTTCTCACAGTATGTTTAAGAAGCACTGGAATATTCTCACATAGCATGCAGTGTCTAAGCTTCTTTTGAAACATAAGGAGGGAATGGTTAGCACACGTATCTACCTAGAAAAATATAGTGGAAATGCTTATTAATGTTTTTCTGCAGAATAAAAGATGATGAAAGTCATGTCAAGCTACCTCCAAAACAGTACAGTGGTACCTCAGTTTACAAACTTAATCTGTTCCGGAAGTCCGTTCTTAAACCGAAACTGTTCTTAAACCGAGGCATGCTTTCCCTAATGAGGCCTCCCGCCACCAGTGCCCTTCCACCGTTCAGATTTCATTCCTAGACCAAGGTAAAGTTCTCAAACCGGGACACTATTTCCAGTTTTGCGTAGTTAGTAAATGAAATCATTCTTAAACAGGATTGTTCTTAAACCAAGGTACCACTGTAACTTCTTTCTTTGGCGATAGGTACATGACTCAGCACTGAATTTCTAGATTGTGTTGGGGTAAGACAAACAGAAGCCCCCACCCCAGCCTACATCACAACAGAAATCCAGTGTGGAAAATGACCAACAGTGGCTTGGAAAACTAACACAGAACAATAGAAGAAAATCATTAGGATTCTTCCCAAAGTATAATGAACTTGTGTTTGCACCAGGCACAGCATGCCACTGAAGAAACAGAGATCCAGAAAACAGAACTACAGTAATTTTCTAATCCGATAACATCAGAGAGACAGCTGAACACCAACAGATTAGAGCTGGGTTTCATTAATCATGCAGATGGGTATCTCTGACCAAGCCAATTACACGCATACATTATGGAACATATGCAAAAGAGATCTAAAGAGAGGAAGTGGAGGTTCTGTTAGCAGAGAACTGCCATGTCATAAGCAATGAAAGAAAAATCCAGTTGAGATGAAAGGAAGTGGTAAAACAATATATTTGGGAAGTCGTTACTTGCAACTGAAATACAATTAATTCTACTTAGGCTACTCATAGCCACAGGGATTACCTAAACTTGTTCATTTTCTTCCAAATTCCCCATTTTTTCCCTAGAGACACAGTTGCAAATAACTGTACTGAGGGCAGCTTCTGAAGATCTTACCACATCCAAAGGCACTTTTTTTTTGTCCCTGCCACTCAATTCCTGCCTAGAAGCGAGCCTGAAACATGTTCATCCAAAAGAAAATGTTCTACTGCTAGAGGGACATTCATTGTGTTGCTGTGATGCATTACCTGAAGCACTTCAGCCAGATAAATTATACATACACCTGCATGTTAGGTGTTTTTATATTATACGTATTGTCACCAGCACTTACTCACCTTTGCTTTTCTAATTCTGCTTTTATTTCATCTGGGGAGAAAAACAGAACAAATGGTTTATGTTGCAGACTTATACCATACACAGATGCCAATGTAAGACAAAAGCCAATAACTTGGTAAAAAAGTGGATGATACCAGCAATGATATATGTATTACCATTCTATCTCAAAACACATTTTTATGTCATGTATTATGGACAAATTTTGCCAGATGCACTTTTGAGAACCAATAACAAAGTACTATTTATACTAAATGGATGTCTGAATTTACTTCTCTCATTATCTTTGCTAATGCGGATAGCCAATGTGGTGGTCTCCAGATGTTGCAGACTATAACAGCCATCAGCCCCAGTCAGCATGGCCCAATGCTCAGGCATGATGGGAGTTGTAGTCCAAAATATGTGGAAAGAGCCAAGTTTACTAGCACTTATCCTGCCACACTGCCCTTATATTCCTTATGGCAAAACTTGCAGTCCCATGGACTGCAAGAAGATCAAACCTCTCCATTCTGACGGAAATCAGCCCTGAGCGCTCACTGGAAGGACAGATCGTGAAGCTGAGGCTCCAATACTTTGGCCACCTCATGAGAAGAGAAGACTCCCTGGAAAAGACCCTGATGTTGGGAAAGATGGAGGGCACAAGGAGAAGGGGACGACAGAGAATGAGATGGTTGGATGGTGTCCTTGAAGCTACTAGCATGAGTTTGATCAAACTGCGGGAGGCAGTGGAGGACAGAAGTGCCTGGCGTGCTCTGGTCCATGGGGTCACGAAGAGTCGGACACGACTAAACGACTAAACAACAACAATCCTGCCACACTGCCCTTATATTCCTTATGGCAAAACTAATGACAGTTACTGCAGTTAGTTAAAAAACTAAATGTTTTGTATTTTCCTCTTGAAACAAAATATTGGTTAGAACAGTATCTGCTCCAAATACATTTTATTTTTTATAAACCATTTGTGTCACTTAAACGAAAGCTTAGCAAATATTCCCCTACTGTTGTGATTCAGTGCCCATGTTTACCCAAAATAATTTTCCTTTCCAATTTATGTTGTAATTTAAATACTGTTCCAGACATGCAGATAACACAACCCAAAAACTATTTAATTGTTCAGAATTTCAAAACTTTATTTGCAAAAGTTTTCTTAAACATGTAGTACTGCTGGCTACATCAACTTTTACTGAATTTTTCTGCTGCTGTTCACCTCAAAAATGATATAGTAGTGCTAATTGTCATCCTCCAGAACTGAACTCTGGGTGATTAATTGTAGGTACAGAGAAGGCACATGATTGCTGACCAGTATATTTAAATGTTTGGCTCACTCAAGACTTTATAGACCCTTTATACTCAATAATCACAAAAGACACGGGTGGAGAATACTTCTATTTTTACATATCTTTATTGTTCTGCAAAGGGAATCGTATGCATTAGTACTTTATTATCCCTTTGGAGTTGTGCTGTATCTTTGTACTTTTGTCCTTCCAGGTTGCGATGCTTTACAAAAATGGACTTTGTTTTCTTTCTTTTTGTTAAGCTTGCACCTTTTTTTCCCCCCTAACAAATCAATAAAATATAATTTTGATGAGGGGCATGGGAAGACTACATTGAAAGTCCAGTATGAAATCTCTGAGCAAACTACAGTACTTTGCAAGAGATAACACAGTAACATTTAAGTCAGAACTGAAGCTAAGAAACCTGAGATATCAGCAGCTTGGGAAAAAACGTATCTGCCATAATGGGGAAAGCATTGCACAAGATTCCCTTTACTAAATGTTGGTTTCCTCCAGGCTTCAACAGTTTTATTCACACACGCTCACACTCCATCCAGTTGTGCAAGGTAGTTAATATTAATGCAGGCAAAAAACTACAAACGCCTTGTCTTCTCCTGCTAGCTTCTACTCCCACAAGAAAAAAGTTATAAATTATATCCAAATTCCCTCCTCTAACAGACAGGCCAGTTTAGCAGGTCAGACTGCTCTCCAAACTTTTAACTCGTGGAGAGGTCGATTTGTTTGGAACAGCTGGGCGTGATTTAATTATTTCCCTCCTTTTTCCTGATCAAAACCCCATACACATGCCCCAATTTATCAAAGCCCCAATGAAGGAAATCCTGCGACAAAAGAAGGGGAAGAAAGAAAATTCAGAAACATTTTTCTTCCACCTGTTTTCTATTCTGCTCAATGCCCACTTCTCATGGTATTATTAGACGCTCAAAATTAAGCGTTATCAGAAACAACCCCTTTTAGACATACAACTTGGCTATGAAGAAGAGATTGCTATAGCCCACTTCTATATGCAGCCGTTTTATTAAATACCATGTGATATTTGCAAGGAAAGGATGGGAGACGAAAAGGAAGAAAAACTATGGAGATCTATAGGAAGCAGTTGGGAATCTTTTTTCAGACTGAGGCCTCCTTGACAACTTCCTGGGGAATACCTGCTACTGGTGGGCAGAGTCAAGAGTAGGTGGAGAAGCAGATGAGACTGTACAGGAGGGTATTCCAGACATGCAAAACTCAGCAGTTTCTACACACTGACCTGCATCTCTTCATCCTCCATAGAGGGAGGCAAGGGGCATTAGCATCACCCAAGGGCACAATCCAGCCCAGCAAAAGGACTCAGGCAGAGTGTAGAGCAGAACTGGTGAGGGATATGACTTGAAGGGCTGAATGGCCCTCAGGTCTGATATTCCCCAGCCCCGTTACAGGGGAAGGAACAGGAAGCTAATTATACATTGTCAAACACTTGTAAATTTACTAGGTTGGGTTACAGGCCACAATAAACAGGCCTTTGCAGAAATAATTATTATATCCAGTAGCAACTGTTAATTGGCAAAATTAGAGGTTCTACATAATGACTGCTTCTAAATGAGAGCAAAACCTTCTGTTCCTTATGAAATAAAGATCTGTGAGGCAACTGACAAATTTTAAAAATAAGACACAAACTTTTTTTGTGGCCCCAGGTCCAATAGTTCTAAATCAGGATTTACTTCGGAACAAGCATTTTTATCCCTTCCTGCCCCTGATTCAATTCCAGTTGCTACTGGGAAACTGTGGAGCTTCTACAGTGTACAGTGGTACCTCGGGTTACATACGCTTCAGGTTACAGACTCCACTAACCCAGAAATAGTACCTCAAGTTAAGAACTTTGCTTCAGGATGAGAACAGAAATCGTGCAGTGGCAGTGGGAGGCCCCATTAGCTAAAGCGGTGCTTCAGGTTAAGAACAGTTTCAGGTTAAGAATGGACCTCCGGAACGAATTAAGTACTTAACCAGAGGTACCAGTGTAAGAAGAATGAATACACAGAAAAGTATTTCACTGCAAAGAAGGGAAAAGTTACTACAACAACAAACTTAAGCAAAACTCCCTAAAATCTTCCTTCCCTGAATCTGCGGAATTGTATATAAGAAAATTGCAATCTCAGCTACAACTAATTCCTTAGCCAGGAGTGATCTGCCATAGCCATAGTACAGGATAACATTACGTGGCAGTGTTTGGGGTAAGCAATTTTAAATACAGCATATGCTGTCGAAACAAATTGTAAAGAGAAATTCTTTTCAAGGAACACCCATAGCCAAGTAAGGAGTTAATTGCACAATTTGTTATTTGAAAAACCTATAACAATTTCAGTGGTAATCCCTAGTAGCTATATCCTTTAACATAATAAAATAAAAAGTTTAAAGTGGCTATGACTGAAAGCTATACGTTATATGAAAATGCCATTCAGTGACTGTGAACTAGCTAGCATTTTTGGTACATTTTAAAAGACATTTTATATCCTGTAAAGGTTCCAGTAAGTAAAAACAAATATTTAGAAAAAATATGTTGAAATATGTAACTGTGTGCTTTTGCAATATTTTGTTTAAGTTGTATATTGTTGCTTCAGTTTTTGTATATCATTTATATATTAAGCAGTACAAAATTAAATCAATAATAAATCAACCTACAGCATAAAGTGTACAGTGCAGCTGATGTGGGAAACTTTATGATTGACTTCTTAAATGTTGGTGATAATTATTTACTGGAAATGAGTCTTGCCCTGCTACATATTCTGGACAATCAGCATACTATTCTTCAGTGTAATGAGCAGAGGTTATTAACATATAAAGTTGTTATGCTCCCTTTCTTTATATAATAGGCTAGAAATTAGAGTATCTTTAAACTTATATTAATTTAAAATGATTCAGTGGTCAGTTTTCTGTCCCTCCCAGTAGCTTTCTGCCAAGACCTTGATGGCTTCCAGGCTGTACAAAATACTTCTACTTTTGGCTTAATTCTAAGTCACTATAAATTAATTTTTGTATGTATTCAATAAACCTGAAACAAATACCTATCAAAAAGGCACCTGCCCGTATCTAGTCACCTCCTCATCAGTGTAAAAAAAATAAAAATAAAAATGGACTGCTGTATCACAACCATGCAAATAACCCTTCAGATGTTTTCTTATTAATTTCCTGGCAAATACATGTATGTTTCAGGTCAGACAAACCAGTTGATCAGGTCGAACAGTCAGACAGGCTTGTTGGATCCACTTTGTTTTTTTACTAGAACCAACCAGAAGGTTGTGCAATAAGCATAGAGCTAGAATTAAAGAACATGATGCTCTGAGCATTCTGAGCCCACAACATTGTTTTCAGTAAGAGAATGGAACTGACTCCACAGTACTTTAGCACCAAAGTCCAGACCTGATTAGCTTTCTTCATTTCATCTTAAGTTAGGTGGCAAAAGTCATTCTGTTGCTGCTATTTTTAAACAATTAGAGCTTGGAAACACTTGCCAAGCTACTGCAAAATGTGCACAAATCTACCAGTAGACACTGACCTATCTTTTGCCCACACCCCAATGCAGAATTTGTATTCAGTCACTCTTATACCCTTAAACTTTTATAATCCACATCTTTCTCACTTCCTGCACTAAACAGAGTTTAAGCCTCTTGTCACTAGTATCTTAGAATGTTCTACTAAATTGTGCCCCAGCAACTTTCTTGCCTCTTACGATACCTATTTTGCCAATATGTTAAATGTTAGACCTTCACTATGGTGATTTTATGCCTTATTTTGTTCTGCCTCTTACCCACAGTGAAATCTGCCTGCCTCTTACCCACAGTGAAATCTGCCTGGGCTTACATATCCATTTTCAGGTCAGGTCTCATTTTCACCCCTCTTAGACAAAATTCTACTATCAGGTCAATAGAGGGCTCTGTCAGTTAAGTTTGTTTATAATGTTCCTGTATGGTTTATCCCAGCCTATATAGCATCACAATGAACATAAGCTCTGTATAGCAGAGGCTTTCAATTAAAAATGTACAAGGAACATTGAGGAGGCTATAGTAAACAACAGAAGCATGCTGTGCTGTGGTACATACATTCCTGCCATTATCATATTCATTTTCCCTTTCCATTTTTCTCCTTTTGATAATCTGGATACCTCTTATACAGTATGGAAATACAGATTGTCTCCCTTCTGACCACCAACCACAAAAAGAACAAAACAAAGTATTATACTTAACATTTATACATGAGCTGAATTGTTGCATGAATGCAATGAACACAGGAATTATGTTGTATATTATATCATAATATAATTATTTTTCAGATGATGCTTTTGTTTTTGGCTGAATATCAGATTCATTTTATTCTTTGAAAGCTGGGAGCTGTGAAAGTATTTCATGTGGTATTGTTAGAATTCACGTTGTACTGTAAGAATGGTTAAGGCTGCAATCTCTCATCTGCTTGCCTTGTTGTCAGTCCCTAAACCTAAAAATAATTATTTCTTAGTAGATCTCCATAGGGCCGAAGTGTTAAGTACTTCACCATTGGTGGACTGAGCATACAGAATGCTTTGTAATACACTTCTTGATCCTCATAATATTAGACCAAAATAATGTCTATTTTACAAATGGGCCACTTAAATTCAGACAGTGATATGCCAAAGACCATTCCTATGTCTACTCAAGAAATAAGTCTCATCAAATTCAGTGGGACTTACTCCTAAAGGTAAAGGTATTAGGTCCAGTCGTGGCCGACTCTGGGGATGCGGCGCTCATCTCGCTTTATTGGCCGAGGGAGCCAGTGTACAGCTTCTGGGTCATGTGGCCGACATGACTAAGCCGCTTCTGGTAAACCAGAGCAGTGCATGGAAATGCCGTTTACCTTCCCACCAGAGTGGTACCTATTTATCTACTTGCACTTTGACGTGCTTTCGAACTGCTAGGTTGGCAGGAGCAGGGACCGAGCAATGGGAGCTCACCCTGTCATGGGGATTCGAACTGCCGACCTTCTGATCAGCAAATCCCAGGTTCTGTGGTTTAACCCACAGCGCCACCTGCATCCCTGGGACTTACTCCTAGGTAAGGGTTATAGGATTATAGTCTTAATTCCATCTCAGCCTACTTAAAAACATCTAGATTTTTGCCAAGAAAAAACAGACACAAGTCCCAATGTCCTATTTGCATAGAACATGCAGTTAAGACACTAACAGAGAAGGCAGCTGTCAAACTGTCCCCCCCCCCCCCATTTGGACTTACTGGCACAGAAAAAAGTATAGAGCCAAAATGAAACTGTCTCTGCTTGTAATGCAAGTTGATGTTTCTTAACTTTTCTTTTAAAGAAAGGTCACATTCATTAGATATGTCTAAGAAACATTTATCTAATTTCTTTCATCCTGTAAAAACTATTCGGTAAGGCAGTATTGATCTATTTTGTACTTAAGTCTCACAACTAATTTCATTATTTACCAATGATAAACAATTCAAGAAAGTATTATAGAAAAGTGTTTCACATGCACACAATCTGATAAGTAAAAAGGCTTGCAAATTGCTCAAAGAAATACACAGCAATTAGTACTGCATGTTACAATCAGATAAGCAAAGTGAACCTTGTTCTCTCTTCCTGAATGAAAGGAACCTCCCTCTTTCCCTTGACAACCAAACTTGACCACAAAATTTATTATGACACTTCCTGTTAGAAGATCTGGAGCGTGGTCACCTGTTCACAAGCAGGGGAGTATCCAACGTGGCAAATTAATCTACTGAGCATATCTGATGCCAAGTCCTATCACCAACTACACTCATGTGTGTACAAAGTCATTCATTAGACACTTCCCAGAAATACTTTTTCTAATTTCTTTCATCATGTAAAAAATCTAGAGAGGCTTTAAAAACAGAAAGTCATCGGCTAGGGAAGACAGATAGGAGTCCCCAGGAGATCTGACAGGAGTGTCCCATAGGCATTGGATCCCCATCACAGCCTAAAAGGAGGGGAGATGAAGAAAGACAGAGAGCCTAGATCCCAGATAACACTTCATTCAGGGAAAGATCCCAGATCACACTTCATTCAGGGAACCCCCCCCCCCACACACACACTAAGAGGAAGCAAGGAAGAGAATTTTTAACCCAGATCCTAGGCTGCAATCAGAGGAATCTGACTGCTTTTCACACAGCTGTGTAATCACAGAGGGCAGGCTCAATGGGAGCCAACTCCGCTGGACCTAACAAGCATGTAATAAGATCAAGGGTTCAAGCTTGAGAGAAGCTGGTAGGCTCCCAAATGCACGTGGCAAAACATTTTAGAGAAAACAGCTCATTTGACGGGGGGGGGGGGGAAGCAGAGAAAGAACCCAAATCCGAGAAGAGGGGTTCGCATTTGTGTTTCAGAGATATCTGGCAGGTGTCGGCGTCGTCTCCCCCCCCCGACCTCAACTCCATGTGGGCAGAAGACGCGGGGCTTTAAACCGCCTGGGAGACGGTCGGATATAAACACTCCGAAGCAGCCCTCTCGGCGACCTTCGGCAGTTTCCCCCTCGGCGGCATTATGCGCGGGGCGGAATTTACGCAGGAGGATAGCGAAACTCCGGGCGAGGCGGCAGGGCTGGGAGCGCCAGCGGCCCTGGGCTCCGCCGCCCGGGGCTTTTGACAGGGCTCCCTGGAGCTGCGCCTCTGTGAGGGGAGGGCCCCGAGCTTCGTAGCCGGGCGCCTGCGGGGGCCTCTGCACTCACCGAGCGCCACTTGGCAGGCCCTCCGCAGCTGCCCGTGAGGGGGCCGCTTCGCCTCCTTCTCGGAGAGGATCTTCTCCAGGGCCCGGGAGACGAACATGCTCTTGGTGCGGGTGTCTTCCTCGCGGGCCGGGGGCTGCATGGCCGCCGCGAGGCTTGAAGGCTCTCCCGTCGCCGTCTATCCCAAGCGGGGCGGGAAGCGGCGCTCACGGGGCTCGGCCGCAGCTGGGCTCCACGATCCGGAAGAGACGCGGCTCCCTCAGAGGTAACGCTGGCGGTGGTGGTGATGGACAGCGGCACGGCGCCGCCATATTGGAACCGTCACGTGACCTAGCCCCCCCTTCTCTCTCACGGCCACCTTGTGGAACGGTTCTCGCTGCCCTGTCAGAGGCGGTGACGCGGGAGGGCGGGGCTTAACTTCGAGGTGGTGATGGGAGGTGCGATGGGCGGGGCCAGGGATCCCAGCCGATGATGTGTCGCACTTCGCGTTGCCTTTTAACTCTCAGCTCGCGAGATTGCAGGGGGAGGCTTATAAAATAAACACCTTGGACGTGTTTTGATTTTTTAAAAACATTTCCGTACGAGTTCCATTCAGTTCCAAGATTTCCAGGATTCCGAAAAAGCGATTAAATTAATAAAACGCAATAAAGCTTTAAAATGGCATCAAAAGTTCCCAGAGAGACTTTGCTGAGGACTAAGGGGACGTGGGTGGCGCTGTGGTCTAAACCACTGAGCCTCTTGGGCTTGCCGATCGGAAGGTCGGCGGTTCAAATCCCCATGATGGGGTGAGCGCCCGTTGCTCGGTCCCTGCTCCTGCCAACCTAGCAGTTTGAAAGCACGTCAAGTGCAAATAGATAAATAGGTACCGCTCCAGCGGGAAGGTAAATGGCATTTCCGCGCGCTGCTCTGGTTTGCCTGAAGGGGCTTAGTCATGCTGGCCACATGACCTGGAAAAACTGTCTGCAGTCAAACGCCGGCTCCCTCAGCCAATAAAGTGAGATGAGCGCTGCAAACCCAGAGTCATTTGCGACTGGACTTAACTGTCAGGGGTTCTTTACCTTTACCTTTTTAGTGGCATGAAACACCAAGCAGAGGTTTAGGAAAAAGAGGAAAATGTGGGTTCGGATTCTGAACCAGAGAGATACAGACCTATGAAATTATACATTATATCTCGCGAGATACATTATATCTCACAAGGAAAGCTCAATGCACACCTTTTAAATAAACAAAAATTCAAATAATGCCGGGAAGATGAGAGAGCAGCAGTTAGCCATAATCATCCGTGCTCCCATCATCCATTCTGGCTGGAGTTGTTCTAAAAACATCTGGAAGTCACCAGTTTTGCTACTGCTGTGCTAAGAGGTTTATAAAATTATGTACAGCGTGGAAAAGGTGTAAGGTTGTGCCAAAGCATTTTGCTGCCTGAGGAATACAACATGGTGTGGCCCCCACCTCCCTCCCCTAGAAAATACAGATGCTCATCATCCTGGCAGTTGAATCTTATTTCAACTTCAGTGATGGGGCCATAAGTTCCTGAGGGCAGCAGTCTAGCTTAGGGGGTGCAAGGCCTGCATGGTCTACATTGCTCTATCCTCCAACACCCCACCAACTTCTCCCCCCTTTTCTCATCTGGCATCTCTGTCTAATAGTAAGGCTTGCTTGGAGCAATCAAAATAGAAAGAGCTCTTATTCCGCTGCTCACATAATGTTAGAATTAAAGAGTCTTCTGGTGAAACTGAATGGCGTGGGAAGAATTACAGCAAAGTATGTCTTCACACAATTTATTTATGGAATTCAATTCACTGCCACAGAATGTGAATGATAGCTGCTGGTTTAGGTGCCTTTTAAAGTAGAATGTAGGCCAATGGGTCATGTGGCTAAATTGAAAGTTTATGGTCAGAACCACTATAGTCAGAAGGCTGCTGAGTACCCATTGCTGTAGGGCAATAATTGCCTTCCACCCCTCTTTGAGGACTTCCTAGAATCTGTCTTAGCACTGGGGAAAACAGGATGCTTGACTAGCAGTGTGATCTAAGGTAAAGGTAAAGGTACCCCTGCCCGAACGGGCCAGTCTTGACAGACTGTGGGGTTTGTGCGCCCATCTCACATTTATTGGCCGGGGGCCAGCGCTGTCCGGGGACACTTCCGGGTCACGTGGCCAGCGTGACATCGCTGCTCTGGCGAGCCAGAGCCGCACACGGAACGCCGTTTACCTTCCCGCTGGTAAGCGGTACCTATTTATCTACTTGCACCCGGGGGTGCTTTCGAACTGCTAGGTGGGCAGGCGCTGGGACCGAACAGCGGGAGCGCACCCCGCCGCGGGGATTCGAACCGCCGACCTTTCGATCGGCAAGCCCTAGGCGTTGAGGCTTTAGCCCACAGCGCCACCCGCGTCCCAGCAGTGTGATCTACTCAGACGTAATTCCACAAGATTGACTTCCAAGTAAGTGTGTTTATATAACTGCAGTCTAAGGGGACTTTAGCTCTGATCCAGCAGGGCTCTCCTTATGTTCTTTCGCCTGACTCTGGTACCTGATGATATCCTTTAGTTAAAGATGATGATTAAAAGCATTTTTAACCCAAAACAGGGCCCCAGAGCAGCTTACAAATCGTAATGATTTGTAACACAAACCCTGCCCTCTGGCTCACAATCTGAGAGACAGGACACAAAAGAAAAAGAGACAAAAGAAAAAAAGGAGGGAGAAGGAAAAAAGTAAGCTCAGATATTAGTCCTTGTAGGGACTGGCTAGGATGAAGAGATTTGGAGATGAAGGGCCAAATGTTCCTGCTGGTCTCTCAGCAGAGCTGATGAGAAGATTCTGCAGTCCCAAAATAATAGGAGGACATTCCCACACTTCAATATTTTTTTCATGCCTGATGTACACATACAACCCAACACATCTGAAGAGATTACCATCATGAATGAAAATTACATGTTGGTCACATGTTAATTACTATATGGAACAAACTTTTGTAATGTGAGTTTCTGTGTTGCGAAAAGGGAATACTGGTGATCATCCCAAGTCTTGGTCTAAAGAATAGAACAAGGAATGTAATGCATGCTGTATGTTAAACATGTTTTGACAATAACAACTTCTTAATAAGACTAGGGTCAGATGTGTATGTGACCAAATTAAGCAAACCCTTTCTTTTTTTGCCTGATAGATTAGCATGTTATAATGTACAAAATGTCTACTATAGGTTGCAAGTTCATTGAAACTGTTCTTGAACTTGTAGAGCAGGATTTGATCTTTCTTCACAAGTAGTGGAAAGAGATTAGAGATTTTGGGGGCAGCAGCATTTTAGGGATGCTCTTGTGATGCCAAAACCCAATGAAATGTTACCAACTTGGACATAAATTGTCCTGACAGTCACAGCTTTGTATAATTAACCTTTATTGGCTTGCCAGAATCATGCTTGTCAGTTTAATGCCAATCAAATGCCAAGGACCAACATCCCTGACCTGTCATCTTGCTGTGAAATCTGATGTACTGGAAGACACCCAACTTTCCCTCTTGGTGACACACAAATCTGCGCAAATCTGCGCAAACCTTTTCTTGAAGCTCTGCTTCAAGCAGTGACTAGACGTGCCTCAAAGAGGGGACCGACCAGTAGATGTTTTCATGTGGAACCCCATGAGAGGCAGAATAGGAGCCCAAAGGGAAGCAAGGATGCAACCTGGTGTGACAGGAGTAGGAAACCTCTACAATGTGGGCTAAATGCACCTCTCCAGTTCCTCATATCATTTTTCTAAACAGACTTGTTCCACACACTTCTGAGGTACTTTTGTCTGTTTTCCATGAACTGCGATGGTGCTTCTTGCTTAACTGGGTTGAGAGAGATGGGTGGGAGCATAGAAAACAATGGCTTCTGTTTACAGATAGGTAGCCTGATAGGCTTCTGCACAGCTGAAATGGAGCCCACGGTACGAAGATAAAAGTCACACTTGCTGTTCCACTTCTCTATGCCTCTGACCCTGCTCTACACTAGTATGCAACTCATGGAAGGTTCCCTACAAGAGAATGCAGATCATGTGCTGGAGAACACCCCCTACAACTGTTTGTGATGTTTCTCCACCCACTGTGGAGAGCCAGTGTGGTATAGTGGTTAAGAGCGGTAGTCACGTAATCTGGGAAACCGGGTTCGTGTCTCCGCTCCTCCACCTGCAGCTGCTGGGTGACCTTGGGCCAGTCACACTTCTGTGAAGTCTCTCAGCCCCACTCACCTCACAGAGTGTTTGTTGTGGGGGAGGAAGGGAAAGGAGAATGTTAGCCGCTTTGAGACTCCTGAAGGGGAGTGAAAGGCGGGATATCAAATCCAAACTCTTCTTCTTCTCTTCTTCTGTATAGAGGGCTATTTTTCAAACAACAACAACACTCATTTAAATCACTGCTAAGGTCCACGTACCATTATGAGGTCTGAATAGATAACTATGATGTCTCCCCAGCTGTTGCCATTGGCTGCAAACTGCTTGTGATGTCACAAGGAGAGGAAGAGATGAAGGCAAAGAGGGGGACTGGGATCTATAGTTTGTTAAGAGTCCTTAGAGTTGGTCTCAACACCATTAAAGTTTCTAAGATTCTTTGTAGGAAGCCATGACTGTTAAAATGGTATAACGGTGCTTAAAAATGTATGATGTGGATGTGGTGTCTGAATTTTTGGAGAGATTCTAGCTGTGCTTTAAATGGCTTTTCTCCACTTGAGGGCAGCATTGATCTAGTTAAATATGTTAAAGTGAGGCATGTCCCTGCTTCTACTTTATGCAACTGAGTTTTAAGTGCTTTAACCCATAAATTTCCACTGACCTCAGTAGTTTGTAAAGAGTGATCACCCATTCAAGAAAAAATAGTGCGATAAAGACCCACTAACAGCAGCAGGATTGTATTTTTAAGTAAAATGCGCTTAAGATTTCAACATGCATTCTTGTGTCTGCACAAATACCAAGCCTACTTTGATCTGAGCAATAAACAAATAACAATAATTTGCAATTGCAGATAATAAGAAGTAAGTAATTCCTGTGAAATTGTGTATCTTCTTAGAAAACAGAGGAGCACATTCTGCTTTAGAAGTTATGCAGGTACAATATGTACTGCAAATTCTTCCATAATGCTATATACACCCAGTGCCATCTATCGTGTGTGAACAGCAGGAAGTCAAGGAACAGCACTGGATGAAGTTATAGATGCATAGGGTGGGTGGGGAGGTAAACAGGATGTACATCAGATTTACCCTTCAAAATTTCAGTCTGCAAATGCACCCTAAGACTTGATAGTGCAACAGGCTTTTGTTTTTGCAGCTGCAAATGAAAATGGCTTGTCTGGAATTTGTCTTTAGCCTTCGTTTCCGCAGGTATTTTCACAAAGGTCTTTGAACAGAGGCATGATTTAGCAGCCTTTTGTAAGTATTGGACAACCACTTCCTTCATCTCTCTTCACAGCTGCATCTTCATGGAAGACACATAGCTAAATCCAATTCACGGACACGACAGGCAACTGAGTGTTCGTTTGATGTCATATACAAGGGAATTTTACACTAATCTGTTTTGCCATGTTGCTTTAATGCAGTGGTTTTGTTTTCCCACTTCATGTTTGAAATGCATGACGGGTTCGATGCCCATTTGTAAAGAACATAGGGATCTACATTATAGCGAGTCAGAACATCATTCCATTTAGCTTAGTAGTGTCTACACCAGCCATGCCCAAAGTCCATCTTGGGGGCCTAATCCGGCCTGCCGGTCATTTTAATCTGGCCCCTGTGACAGTTTATTTCCCGGGGTAAAATTCTAAAAAAACACAAAAGTTGGCCTTTAGTTGGCCCTCACGGCCCTTCACTTCACCACATCTGGCCCTCCTTGAAAAAAGTTTGGACAGCATTGTCTACAAAATAACTGGCTGCGGCTTTCCAGGGTTTCAGACAGAGATTCTTTTACTGATCCTACCAGGAGATGCTGGAGTTTGAGCATGGGACGTTCTGCATGCAAAGCTGATGTCCTGTCACTAGGGATGGTGAGGAAATTCAATGTTGTCTGCATTCTGGTGAGAAACTACCCAATTTTCACTTATTGAACTAAGCAAACTGAAACAGCGATCTTTTGAAATTCACACTTCTCTGAATTTTGCAATGCAGTTCTTCAACCAGTATGTATAAAAATGCATTATAATAGGGAAATGTAAAAATGCATATATTGATGGAAATAACATACATAAATGCATTATATTTGAGAAAATTCCTTGCAAAAATATGTTTATTAGGACATATGAGGACATTAGCGCAAAATGCTGATGAATTTTCAGGAGGATTTTGTTGTTGTTTAGTCGTTTAGTCGTGTCCGACTCTTCATGACCCCATGGACCAGAGCATGCCAGGCACTCCTGTCTTCCACTGCCTCCCACAGTTTGGTCAGACTCATGTTTGTAGCTTCGAGAACACTGTCCAACCATCTCGTCCTCTGTCGTCCCCTTGTGCCCTCCATCTTTCCCATCTTTCCCAACAATCGGCTGGCTGGGGGGCGTGGCCTACGCTATTTAGGGCCGGCACAGAGGGGGCTCGCCCTCTTTCGCCGGCTAGCCCTCACATTTTCCCACCCTCCCTCCCTCTAGGTAGGCTTTAGGTAGGTCTCTGACTTTGCTATGGACTTCGGTCTGTCGCCACAAGGGGCATGGTAGGAATTTTTCCCAATTGGCAATTGGTAGCCTTTTGGTTTTTCGCCTACCTCGTAGCAACTCGTCACAACTCTTCGGCATTGGCAGTAGGCATTGGTAAGAAGGGGTTAAGAGGAAGGGGGGAGGAACACCATCACCCCCCAGTGAGCGAAGGGTGGTCCGTTAAAGGACTCTGGGGGGGGGCGTGGCCCTGTCCAAAGCCTATGGAGGTGTGGGCCAAAGGCACGCCCCCGAGCGGTGACCCGGGGGAGCTCCTAGTCGACGTGCCTCGGCAGGAGACTCCCCCGATATAGTGTTAACCCTTCCCCGTGTCTCCAGCAAATGGGCTGGAGCCAGATAGTCGATAGGACCAATGCCTAAGCCAATGCCTCTCATTCCTGAATTCAATACAGTTGTGGCCTAATTCGCCCAATTAACCTTAAATTATGGTGTCTTGTGTCTTTATTTATCCTGGTGGGGGGCGGGAACTCGCCACACAATTCAAAAGCATCAATTCTTCGGCGATCAGCCTTCTTTATGGTCCAGCTCTCACTTCCATACATTACTACTGGGAAAACCATGGCTTTAACTATACGGACCTTTGTTGGCAAGGTGATGTCTCTGCTTTTTAAGATGCTGTCTAGGTTTGCCATCGCCTTTCTCCCAAGGAGCAGGCGTCTTTTTAATTTCGTGACTGCTGTCACCATCTGCAGTGATCATGGAGCCCAAGAAAGTAAAATCTCTCACTGCCTCCATTTCTTCCCCTTCTATTTGCCAGGAGGTGATGGGCCCCTTCATGGATCACTGCCTTGCCGTGGCGAAGGGGCTTGAATAACTCAGAGAAGCTATGAGCTATGCCGTGCAGGGCCATCCAAGATGGACAGGTCATAGTGGAGAGTTTTGACCAAACGTGATCCACCTGGAGCAGGAACCGGCAAGCCACTCCAGTATCCCTGCCAAGAAAACTCCATGGACAAAGACAACAGGCACTAATTGCTACAGAGAATTAAATTTAATACTTGAAAAATGAGAAACTAAGGGAGACTGAAATTGACAGACAGATTTGCCCATTCTTATCTATTGCCCTTTTTACTGGACTCAATGGTCTGGCACACCTACATTATATTTGAAACATACATTAACAAACAATTCCTTGTTCATTTCATAAAATTTATATCCACTTGATTGTTAAAAAAAATAAGAAGCTCAAAACCATTGTTCTTCCTCTCTCTTAAATCTTGCAGAACAAAGCAACTTAAATAACCATGAAACCAGATATTTATGAACAAGAAAATCATATCAAAGCTGATAAGTGGGGGTGGGGGTGGGGGGAGGGGAGTCCAACCTTTTTTGTGCCAAAAGCAAAGTCCATAAGTAGAAGGCAGCGTCACTCTGTTCCACATGCAGCTTCCCTCTCCCCACCCCAATGTGCAGCCATGGACTTCTGTCAGGTCTATAAGATGGGCATCAGGCATCAGTTGAGCACCACAGAGCCTGACATTGTGCTTAAATCAGGTCCAGGGCTCTTCCTTCTTGCCCTGGTGTGCCTGAAACCACTGATAGCCACACTGCATTTTCTGTCAACTTAGTAGGGGCCAAAGCTATAATTCACCACCTTCATGACCTTTAATGCTTCCAGACATTCTTTTCTCTCTGATAAATTTTTGTAGCTCATTCATGCAGCTTAGCAGACTTTGTCTTCCCTTCTCCCCAAAAGACTCTCAGTTTTACTCTGCAAAGTTGACATTAGTTGTCAGAAGCCTCTCACCGCTTCGTCAATATGGCCTGGATTGTGAGGAAGTGATCTTTTTATTTCGAGTTTGCAGAGATGAGCCCATTTCTGCTTTTTTACTTCCTCTGGGTGCTTATGTCTTAATCCAAGACATTACTTGAATGGCGAATTCTCTTTCACA
Organism: Podarcis vaucheri; assembly: GCF_965113315.1. Classification (NCBI taxonomy): domain Eukaryota; kingdom Metazoa; phylum Chordata; class Lepidosauria; order Squamata; family Lacertidae; genus Podarcis; species Podarcis vaucheri. Next base: position 86,789,955 of record NC_138764.1, on the reverse strand, counting down.
TATATTTTTTTCTCTCTCAAGTCATTCTCCTCTCTGCAGGTGATCCCCTTCAACAGAGGAGCCAAAGCTATGAAGGAGCTTACCTATACAGTGCTGAGATGGGTGTTTTCTACCAGTAAATTTATTTTAAACTGTATTTATTTTATTTTAAACTATATTTAAATCTCTCACCATGGAGAGATTTGGCTAGGCTGGGATAGACTGACCTGAAGATTTGCAGTCAATATTTGGGTTAGGACTTCTTATGCCATGGAAATTCTGTGGAGAAATCTAGGGAGTATTTGGAGCCACTCAATCAGTCCATGTAACTATTTAAAACCTAAAAACGTCCCCTGTACAAATCTGTCTAGAAAACTTATGGTGGTAGCTTTGCTTTAGGATCCAACCAGAGCAGTGTGTATTTGAGAGTAAACCCTTTGCATGTGTATTTGAGAGTAAACCCTACTGAACACTGTTGGGTGTCTTTCTGAGTAGACATGTCTTGGATTGCACTGAGCAATACCTGAGAAACAGTAGAAACATCTCATATTTCTCAATTCGAACAAGTTACTCCATTCTTCATTAGACTTGCTCCCTGATGGGTTGGAAGTCCTATACAAGCTTCCTATTTTGGGGGGAATGTCCAAATGTTATGGTGGTAGCACCCACTTTTCTGGATATTATAAGCTCCTTGATACTATTTCTGTTGCCCATTCTCTCCAACTGCTTCTTTGGACATTGAGCCTACTTACCCAAAATCAAGGATGAGAAATCTGTGGCCCTCCAGATGTTTTAGACTAGAAGTCCCATTATTCCTGACCATTGTCCGTGATGGCTGAGACTGATGGCGATTGCAGTCCAAGAACATCTAAAGGGCCACTCTGTTCCCATCCCTAAACAAGTAGACCATTAACTCCAAACTTGCAATTTGATAGCAAGCTATATCCTCCTGATTTTACTCAACTACCACCTCTTGGCCCACATCTGGTGGCATTCTTGCCTATCATGCCAGAATCTTTACACTGGCCCCAATTGCATAACCAGCTCTGCATGCCCAGTGGTGCTTTTAAACTTGTATTTTTCCTTCAGACATCAGCACACTAGATGCTGCATGGAAAGCTGGTTATGAAATTTGGGGAAGTTTCAAATCCGTTTTTTGTTGTTGATGTATGGGAAGCTACTGCTGAATTTTTTTAAAAAAATGGTTTTCAGACATGATAAGGGTTTTTTTATAACATAGTGCTGAAACAAAAGTGCTGTATTATTTTTTTTTAAGGAAGCACAAACGCTACTGGTACCAGATTTAGTTAAAAAAAGAAAAAGAAATTGGTGAAGGAAAAATGAAAGTATGCATTCCTTTCTACAACTGACACCCAACAAGATGAAGGCATGCTGGACTTCATCTTAGTCCTTCCCTAGCCAGGAAATGGGGTTTAATATAAGGGGTTTGATTTGTTTTTCTGTAGTTGAGTTTGTGGCATCACACCCCATGCTGGTTGCTAAAGCTGCCCCGAATTACTTCCAGTATTGCAAGACAAAATGTGCTGGGCAATTTCACAAAAAAGTAGAACCCTCCTACATCACACAGGGAAGTGTTCTCTTGCCCCACAACTTTCACAGCACAGCATGCTGCCTTTTCCCCCATTCACTGATCCAAGAAGGCCTTGTAATTTGCATTCTCCGCGTTTCGCTTCAGCTCAAGTAAATCTCCTTGCTTATGTGCTTCCTGTGAAGAAATCAGCTGTAGGCTGAAACGTAAGGCATTGAACAGGAGGAATTCTGGCATATGATGCTCCTCACATTTGTCAAGTGTGCTTGGGTTGTCTCTCCCCTCCTCTCTATTCTGTTTAATCTGGAAGAACCATCATATTGTGCTTTTTCTGCTATTTGAAAACGGACAGAACTATTAGGACAGATAAGAATGTAAGAAGACCCCGGTTGGATCAGGCTAAAGGCCCATCATAGTCCAACATCTCATTCTCACAATCACCAGCAGTCTCCCCACTTGTAATGCCGGCAACTGGTTTTCAGAGGCTTCTTCTTCTTCTTCAATCACTCATAGCCAAGTAAGATTGTCTTCCATGAACACGGTTTTAACAGTGAGTCCGTAAGTGACTGTGGAGGCCAATTTTGGATCCACACATCCTTCCACAGTGGGGACATAGGTTTCCGGGTGGAAGCTGTTCACGGTGAGGGTTTGCCAAGCGTTCCTTCCTCTTAGAACGTTTCTCCCTTTCATCCTGAGTTCAAGCGTCTTCAAAACCCATGACACCTTTCGTAAAGGCTGTTCTCCAACTGGAGTGCTTGCAGGCCAGTATTTCCCAGTTGTTGGTGTTTACACTACATTTTTTTAGATTTGCCTTCCTTGAGACAGTCTTTAAACCTCTTTTGTTGACTACCAGCATTATGCTTTCCATGTTTAAGTTCGAAATAGAGTAGTTGCTTTGGAAGGCGATCATCAGGCATCCACACAACATGATCAGTCCAATGAAGTTGATGTTGAAGAATCATTGCTTCGACACTGGTGATCTTTGCTTCTTCCAGTACACTGGCATTAATTTGCCTGCCTTCTCAAGCGATTTGTAAAATTTTTCGGAGACACCGTTGATGGAATCTTTCGAGGAGTTGGAGATGGCATTTGTAAGTGGTCCATGTTTCAGAAGCATACGGTAAGGTTGGTAGTATAGTAGCTTTGTAAACAAGCAATTTGGTTTCCCTGCAAATGTCCTGGTCCTCAAACACTCTGCACTTTAATTGGGAGAAAGCTGCACTTGTGGAGCTCAGGCAATGCTGGATTTCGGAATCAATGTCGGCCCTTGTGGAAAGATAACTGCCCAGGTAGGAGAAGTGATCAACACTTTCCAACGTTACACCATTAAGTTGAATTTGTGGCACTGCAGAGGGGTTGTTTTGTAGTTGTTGGTGCAGCACTTTGGTTTTTTTGGATGTTGAGTGATAGGCCAAGCTTTTTTCAAGCTTCTGCAAAGATATTTAGGATGGTTTGGAGATCATCCTTTGAGTGTGCACACACTACGTTGTTATCAGCGTATTGAAGCTCTATGATGGAAGTTACGGTAACCTTATTATTTTCTTTCGGCCTACTCAGATTGAAGAGCTTTATTCAGAGGCATAATGTATCCAACAGTGGAGGCAGAAAAGAGCCATTGTGACTAGTAGCCATGGTTAGCCTTATCCTCCATTCTATCTCTCAAAACAAGCAGTGTGGTGGCCACCACTGCCTGTTGTGGAAGTGAATTCCATAGTTTACTGTGTTCTGTGTGATGAAGTACTTGCCTGTCGTAAATTCTCCAGCTTTATTGGATGTCCCTGTTGGTGGCCACACAAACTGCAGAGTGTCAACAGCCTCACATTCTTATGTATATAGGAAGATACAGTGGTACCTCGCAAGACGAACGCCTCGCAAGACGGAAAACCCGCTAGACGAAAGGGTTTTCCGTTTGGGAGGCACTTTGCAAGACGAATTTCCCTATGGGCTTGCTTCGCAAGACGACAGCCCATAGGGAAATATCCGGGACAGCGAGGAAGCGCAGCGCGTCTTCCCCACTGTCCTCGGACCTCCTCCGAAGCTGGGCGGTGGGGCGGGAACGCCTCCTCCCGCCGCCGACAGGCTTCGGAACGCTGCTCCGAAGCCGGGCGGGGGGGCGGGAACACCTTCTGAAGGCGGGCGGGGGGCGAAAGTCTTTGTCCCCCCTGCCTGCCTTCCCAGGGGCTTTTAAATCGCCCTGGACAGCGGAGAAGTCCTCCGCTGTCCCGGGGCGATTTTAAAATGCCGCCCGCCAGCATTTTAAGATCGCCCGGACAGCGGAGAAGTCCTCCGCTGTCCCGGGGTTTTTTAAAATGCTGGGGGTGGGAAGAAAAGCCCTTGTCCCCCCCCCCCCCAGCCTTCAGATGAGGTCCGAAGGCGGTTTCCCTAGGAACGCATTAATTGATTTTCAATGCATTCCTATGGGAAACCGTGCATCGCAAGACGAAAAACTCGCAAGACGAAGAGACTTGCGGAACGAATTAATTTCGTCTTGCGAGGCACCACTGTATGTGTAAATTAGTATTGGGAGAGTATTTGTATTGTTGATGTGAGTTGGCAATGTTTATTCCTTCTTCATTTCTGTTACATTTGCAACAAAATACATATTTTTAAAAAGTAATTTTTCTTCATGAGCTCATATAAAGAAGCCAGGTGAAAGCACAGTGTGGATCACCTACCTTCAATCATTTAATACCTTTGCTCTTAGATAAGAAAACAGGAAACACCTTTAATCTGAAGTGTTCGGGAAGTCAATATGATGTCAGGGCTGCCCAATGAGAGAAGAGCATCCCTGTTATAATTCCCCATGTATGGCATACTTAGCAAAAGCTTTTTTTTATCATCCTATCAAAAAGGAAATGTATTCTATTTTAGCCATAGGCAACCACCTGGTGCAAAATCTTCTTCTTCTTTTTGTAGCTATTGTTTTCCAAAGGAAAACTAATTAAGTAAACGAAAGCAACAATTAATAAAAAAAGATGCAGAGGAAGCATCCTGTCATCAAAAACTCCCCCTCAATGCAACAGCTTTTACAGGAAGGATGGAGAAACCCTTTCTTTTGCATGAGTGCTTGGAAGGGGAAACGTCAGCGTCACGTGATCAGAGGTAATTGTATTAAGACACTGGCCTTCAGCTAGTTGTTGGGATCCTAGAAAGAGGAACAGAAGAAGGCATCCATCTAGCTTAGTATCATCCACACTTACTGGTGTGCGGTTTCTAATGGGACCTCTACCAGCTCTACCTTGAGACACTGGCCTTGAACCAAGGACCTCCTGCATGAAAAACAGATGCTCTGCCACTGATCTGGGTTGTGAGTGGTGCCACCAGCATTTGAGAAATAATATTGTAAGACAGAGAGAGAGAGAGCAATAAAATGCAAAGGAGGACAGAACTCATTTCCAGTGCAAGTAGATAAATGCGCTGTGGCGGGAAGGTAAACATCACATCTGTGCTCTCTGGTTTCCATCACAGTGTTCAGTTGTGCCAGAAGCGGTTTAGTCATGCTGGCCACGTGACCCGGAGAGCTGTCTGCAGACAAACACCAGCTCCCTCGGCCTGAAAAGCGAGATGAGCGCCACAACCCCATAGTCACCTTTGACTGGACTTAACCGTCCAGGGGTTCTTTACATTACTTTACTTAGTAATAGTTGTAAAGAACAGGGGAAATATTGGTGGTAAGATCGATTTGACAATAAACCCAAGCACCTAGAGGCAGAGGCTTGAGGAAGGACTTTGCTTTTTATTAGAACACCAAGATCCACCAACCAGAGCCTAGTGTGAAAGGGAAACAATTTGAATCGAAGAATTCTGAGCCAAGGAACTTGTTTTGAGCACCAGGAGTGAACTGTGTCCACCATCCTTCCACAAAGACTGAAACCAAGGTGACCTAAAAGTCCCGGTCCAAGTCTTATGAGTTGGAGGCACAATCTTCCACTCCAGCCTGACAGACTGCATCTGCCTAAATTCCCAGTACGGAAGATGGCAACCCTGCCGCCATGGTAATATAAAGTGTGTGTTCAGTACCTGGAGTGAAACTTGCTCAACTGGTAGGCAGAGCCCTTGCTCAGCATGTGAGTTGTGTTGCCTGTGTTCACTAAGCGTATTTTTTTTTTGTCATTTTTGGTGTGTGTGTGGTCACCCTAAAATTCTGAGTTGTAGCTTGAAATGGGACTGATGGAACTTCCAAGTTGGCAGTTAAATAAGTGTACTAATAGTATGTTGTTCTGGAAGAATAGATACCTGTTTCTAAAGGTAGCCTTATGAGTAAAAGGTAAAAGGGACCCCTGACCGTTAGGTCCAGTTGCGGATGACTCTGGTGTTGCGGCGCTCATCTCGCTTTACTGGCCGAGGGAGGCGGTGTACAGCTTCCGGGTCATGTGGCCAGCATGACTAAGCCATTTCTGGTGAATCAGAGCAGTGCATGGAAACACCGTTTACCTTCCCGCCGGAACGGTACCTTCTGATCGGCAAGCCCTAGCTCTGTGGTTTAACCTACAGTGCCACCTGTGTCCCTTATGGGAGAGAGGCACAAAATGTAGAACACAGGAGACCAAAGAAAACAAGTAGCTCCGGATGTGAGAGACCAACAAGAGGGGCATCAACTCACTTTGCATTCCTTCCTGCTTCCGAAGAGGGTGATAATGAGATTTTCTGGCAAATACTTGACAGACCCTCATGCCTTTGATTATCAACCACCCACTTGTCTTAACATGTGCATTTTAGATAAGATTGGTTTTGTTTCATCTTTTCTTTTCTCCTCTCATACACATATTTTACATGTCAGAATATTTATATACAGCATTTAGTGATGGGGAGGGAGGAAATGGTGATAACCATTCCCCCCCTTAATTTTTTAATAATTTTTAATTTTTTAATAATTTTAATTTTAATTTTAATTTTTTATAATAATTTTTTATATATTATAATTTTAATTTTTTAATAATTTTTAATTTTTTCATAATTCAAAATGGTGATAATGATGTCGGTGATGTTTGCTTAATTAATCCAGCCCCATCCAGAGGGCCAGAACTGCAGGAAGGTGTAAATTCCTAACGGATGTGAATTCTCTTTTCATTTGCAGACTTCTGGACCAGTGCAGCCATTAATATTCATGTGTCCCAGAGCTTGTTTCTTGTGTTATGCTTCTATCTCCACAGAAAAAGCACTTATGTGTAAGTGTGACAATTGAATGTGGACAGTCTCAACTTGAAAAGCTATGGCCAGTTACTTTCTCCGTTCTGGGGAAGGGTCGGTTGTGAAGGGACTTTAAAGGTACAAAGGTAATGGAGATTTTCTGGATGAGAAGATGACATGCAGTTCTGCAAGTTAGGCGCACGGCAAAGTCAGAAGCAAGCAAAGCTAGACGACTGTCAGCATGTGGAAGGGAGTCTTTAGGTAAAGAAACCCCCCCCCCCAAAACAATCATGAGGTTGGGAGGGAGGGGAACGTTTCATTGGAAACAATGATGTCCCTTGCCCTGCCCATTTAGATCCTTCAAGCACATCTTACCAGAGGTAAAGGGTAAAGGGACCCCTGACCATTAGGTCCAGTCGTGACCAACTCTGGCCGTTTACCTTCCCGCCAGAGCGGTACCTATTTATCTACGTGCACTTTTATGTGCTTTCAAACTGCTAGGTTGGCAGGAACAGGGACCGAGCAATAGGATCTCACCCCGTTGCGGGGATTCGAACCGCCAATCTTCTGATCAGCAAGTCCTAGGCTCTGTGGGCCACCCCACAGCGCCACCCACGTCCCACCTTACCAGAGGTATAATGGCTTATAAACCACTTATAAACACCATCTCCAACTCCTTGAAAGATTCCATCAACGGTGTCTCCGAAAAATTTTATACAGCACTTGGGAAGACAGGCGAACTAATATCAGTGTACTGGAAGAAGCAAAGATCACCAGTGTCGAAGCAATGATTCTTCAACATCAACTTCGTTGGACTGGTCATGTTGTGCGGATGCCTGATGATCGTCTTCCAAACCAACTACTCTATTCCGAACTTAAAAATGGAAAGCGTAATGCTGGTGGTCAACAAAAGAGGTTTAAAGACTGTCTCATGGCAAATCTAAAAGAATGTAGTATAAACACTGACAACTGGGAAACACTGGCCTGTGAGCGCTCCAGTTGGAGAACAGCCTCTACCAAAGGTGCCATGGGCTTTGAAGACACTCAAACTCAGGACGCTAGGGAGAAACATGCTAAGAGGAAGGCGCGCTTGGCAAATCCACACTGTGATCAACTCCTGCACAGAAACCAATGTCCCCACTGTGGAAGGGCGTGTGGATCCAGAATGGCCTCCACAGTCACTTACGGACTCATTGTTAAAATTGTGTTTATGGAAGACAATCTTATTTGGCTATGAGTGATCGCCAAAGAAAGACAATGGCTGTGTGTTTACACGATATGTTTGAAATCTGAAGCACATTTCTCTCCCCCCCCCAAGATTCTTGAAAACTGTAGTTTGCTAAGGGTGCTAGGAAATGCAGCTCTGCAACTACATTTCCCAGAAATTGAGCTTTAACTGTATGGTGCTTATGTAGCCAATGTGTGCGGCCATAGTGAAGCGGCTGCCATACCACTGCCAGGAAGTGTGAATCAGCTTTGAAATCTAAAGAGTCCCAGGAAGTTGATTTAATGTTTCAGTGCACTAGCACAGGCTGGCTGAAAGACAGGCACAGCCTCAGGATGCTGTTGCCACATGAGGGCAAGGAAGGAAGGAAAGTGGTCAGTTCAAGAGTCTCCTTGACTTTCTGCGGTGGCTCAATTGCAATTCAGTGACGTAATGGGGAGCGGAGTGAAGTGCAGCACAGTGCTGGGACTTTTTTCAGAGCGTGAATGATGACATCATCTACCAGAGAGCCAAGGCAATTTGTGGATGCTCCTTGCTGGGGCAAGTGAACAAGGTGATAAGGAGGCTTTCAGGTTTGTGACATTAGAGTAGAAGAATTCAGAGAATGAGAAAACAATAAACCAGGGTCTGGATACGTCTTTCCTTTGATGGGGTTCCTACTTCATGCTAGCAGTTTAAATGGCGACACTTCTTTGCAATATTGTTTGCATTATTATTTATTTATTTATTTATTTATTTATTTGCTGCCTCTTCCTCAAGAGATTGATAGTGTTAAGTAGTGGGTGAACATATCAGACGACACAGCGATTCTTCAAACAGCTCTTGCTTATTTACAGGCCAGAACAGAACTGAAGGGTTCAGCCAGCCTGCTTATATAGAGCTCCACTACAACACAACAGTAGCCACTTTCTGTAACTAGCCAATCACTGAACGTCACTTTCAACCCTTATTTGCATATGTGGACCTGAGTGAAAACTATCTACAGTATCCCCCTGCTGGCCGAGGGTGAGAACTTCAGTACATAACAGATAGGATGTTTTTAGGATGTTTTTACTGCTTATTACCGTATTTGCTGCCCTGGGCCTTTGGGAGGAAGGACAATATATGTATTTTAATAATAATAATAATAATAATGAAGAAGAAGAAACTAACTAAAGGTTGCATTATTTTAATAATAATAATAATAATAATGAAGAAGAAGAAACTAACTAAAGGTTGCATTTCAGCTGGCTAAAGATCCTTTTATTAAAGCTCAATGTGTTTTACATGTCAAACTAGTGCCTTCAGTAGTAAGAACTACTGAATTGTGCTTACTCCCAAGAAACTATGCATCCTAATAAACTAGGTATTTACACTATGCTTTGCTCTGGTCTTTCTGTGTGTATAACAGTTGTAGATCACCACAACTGACTCTCTTTGGGGACATGGCAATCTGGGTTGTCATGCTCATATATTAGACTGGAATTCGGTGTGGTGCTAAGTGGGGTCTCTAGAAGCAGAATGAGGTCTGCCCGCGCAGCAGGACTTTTCCTCCCTCTCCCCGCTCCTCCCTCCAACCCTCCGGAACAGATTTAGGGGGCAACTGGGAGAAGGAGGGAGGAAAGTCCCATTGCACAAGCGGATCTTGGTTGAATCCCAGCCCCTAAACTTGATCACTTATCACTTTCACCACTTGGTCCATTTCTAGCCTCATAGGTAGCAGCACGAGACACTCAGTTCGCATGGGCTTTGGGATAATTTTTTAAAATTAGGGTTTACACCTGAACAAAGAGCTGCAAAATGTCGGCACACGTGTTACGCTTGCTGTGGGAAGGCTGCTGTAAAGAGCATTTTTCTGGGAGTGCTGAAGTCCGTGGCTATAATATATATGGCACTATTCGTCACATGTGAAGTCCCCGCATGCCGGTAGACCCCAGAAATGACTGAAGAATGTGGAGGATGACTGTTGGGGGTAGCCAATGTGTGGTGCCCTCTAACCCCCGTGGGACGCTGGTGGCGCTGTGGGTTAAACCACAGAGCCTAGGACTTGCCGATCAGAAGGTTGGCGGTTTGAAACCCCGCGACGGGGTGAGCTCCCGTTGCTCGGTCCCTGTTCCTGCCAACCTAGCAGTTCGAAAGCACATCAAAGTGCAAGTAGATAAATAGGTACCACTCTGGCGGGAAGGTAAATGGTGTTTCCATGCGCTGCTCTGGTTCGCCAGAAGCGGCTTAGTCATGCTGGCCACATGACCCAGAAACTGTACGCCGGCTCCCTCGGCCAATAGTGAGATGAGCGCCGCAACCCCAGAGTCGGTCATGACTGGATCTAATGGTCAGGGGTCCCTTTACCTTACCTTTAACCCCCATCAGCCCTAGGCAGCATAGCACCATGCTGGCTGGGAATGATGGGAAGGCACCCCGTTGGTTATTCCTGCTCTACGTAATGGTGTTTTTCCATGACCACATAGCTTTTAGCAGTACCAGGATGCAAGAGAAAGAGTTCTGCTTTCCTTATTTGCTTAAGAAACCTGAATGAACTTTAAGAGATTTACAGAAGATCTCCTCTGTGCTGCTGGGATCAAAACCCTACTTTTGGAGGGTGGGTCTGCTTATCTTATGTATCTGCTTATCAGTAGTACAGAGCAGTATCTACAGCTGAGTGTGAATGCAGCTATTACACCTTGGGCTGATTTCTATAGTAGGGCAAGGGTTGCGCAAACCTCTTATGCAAGTGTCACTATCACGCATGTGAGCAGCAGTTGTGCAATCCGACGAAAATAAACATCCTGAAAATGGCGCCAACTCATCTTCAGCTTGTTATGTGATCATGTTCACCTGACACCACGTTCAGCTATTGGAGTGAGATTATGCCTGATCAAGTTGGGACAGATTTAAGTTTTAAGATCAGGGACAACAGAAAGAGACAGACAGGTGGTCCAGTTTTGACACAACAAAGTGGGTTTGGTGTCAGATTCTCTCCGAGAGAGTCCTACTGCTTCCTGATTAGCGTGAATGAGGTGATAGCTCACACTGATTTCAGCCCATGAGAGGAAATGCTTACCGGTACATCCTGAATGCCACCAGTGAAAACATCCTGCTATGTTTTCACCTTCAGAAAACCATACAAAAATAATATATTTTTGGTTTGACTATCTCTTGAATTTGCCAGAAAGCAGAAGCAGAAACTTTCACCCTAAGAAAACCTTATGAAAACGAATGCTTTCATTTATAAAAGGAAGACCTATTGTATTTATTTTATACTTATTTCGTTAACAAATTTTATAACAGTAAAATCAAGAAAGAGTTGTCACAACCATACTTTGAAACATAGAAAAGTTAAAATGCTAATACAGATTTAAATTATTTCAACTTTCTTAGCAAATGAGCAATCTGATTGTTGGGGAGTGAGTGGTTCACATTGCCATCAGGATTATTTTTGCTGCTGCTAAAATCAGTGGGGAGTTGGGGGAAGGCAGGAAAATTTGCTAGGTGGGGAATGAATTGGCCCCTCTGAGGACTAGGCACCCCTGCATTGTAGATATGCATTATTCAGGGGTGCCTAGTCCTCAGGGGGACTTGCAAAAAGCTTTAAAAATGACAGATCTGCTATGCTTATACTGCTTAACAATATCTAATATCCTGTTTTGCTCGGTATGTGTTTATATGCTTCCGTCTGTGGCAGATTTTCCAAGCCTCCTGTACACAATTTAATTTATTATCTGTGACTTATCTTGTTAAGGCTTGTGTGACATTTAAGAGCACGACAGGTTTGATAAAGCTTTGTTGTGTTCTGAGTGATATCGTAAATTTAACAGCATTGCTTTCATTTTTCTGAAGGGCAATATCTGCAGAAGGAAAGTTGGGAATCAGTTAATAAGGCAGAATGCCTTATTAGACTGCCTCTTGTGAGGTTGGCAAATGGTTCAAGTAAATGTTTTTCATAGTGAAAATGTGCCGAGTTGAAAGCAACAGATTTCAGGATTAAATCAAATATATTCACGCAGCTAGATTAAAATGTATGGATTTACTTTCCAATATCAAGGTCTCCCTTCAAGGGGTGTGGCTACGGAAGAGGACAATGAAGCTGTATGTGGAGGAGCCCAAGAAAAATAGTATGCTCCTTTGATGCATTGACTAGCTCGCCTTGGCTGGTGCAACAGATAGGCAGTGTAAATGGCAAATGTCTGGTACATACAGTTCTGATATAATGGCTGTCCACAGCAAGCAACCTATAGCAAGTTCACACAGTATACTTGAACATAAATCTCTCTAAAAAGTTTTCACACTGGGTTGTATCTGTAGTTAGCCATACTTAGAGCAGAACATCTGAAATGAATATCTTTTTGTCCAAAACTCATACCAAGTACAGTGATACTTTAAGAACTTAATTCGTTCTAGAGGTCCGTTCTTAACCTGAAACTGTTCTTAACCTGAGGTACCACTTTAGCTAATGGGGCCTCCCGCTGCCGCCACGCGATTTCTGTTCTCATCCTGAAGCAAAGTTCTTAACCCGAGGTACTATTTCTGGGTTAGCAGAGTCTGTAATCCGAGGTACAGCTGTAACAGATTTATCCTCTAATTTTTCAAATGTGTTGAGTTATTGAATGGAATCTCCATGGCCTTGGAAGTATTTTTCTTCAATGCGGTACATGTGAAATGGATGTAGTTTCCGTAAACCATAAACTGATTGGTTTTCATCACTGAATGTAGATGGGCCACTGACACAACTCTTCTGTGGATTGGTTGGGATGACTGGCATGGCTTTTTTGTAGTACGGTTGGTCAAGCTGCTTTAAGTTCTGCAACCACTTCATCTGCTGGTTTCTCATACTTCTCTACTAGTGTGCTAAAATGGTTTCTTCACTAGCTTCCTTGTGTTATCCCATTACTCCCAAAAATAAGTTATCTGTACAAGGCTATGACGGTTGTTCAACCATGGCAGAAAAAGAAGGTGGTGTCCAACTTTCTGTTTCCCAATAAAAGTATTGTTGTTACTCAAATCCTTTTGGTTTCTATTCTGCCAGGTTATTTTTGGTTTCTGTTTTTGACTACTGTGCCCCCTCCCCCATCCTCTCGGAAAACACAGCCTGTGCCAGCAGCACCCCCAACATCCTCACCTCATCACAGAGGGCACCCAAGCTCCATTGTGTAACTATTGTCTCTGTATTTCTAAAGTTTCCAGATCTCGTAACATTTGCAGAAGTGGGATCATTAGGTCAGAGCAAGCAGCATATGTCTGAGTTTCCTGCTGGTCCAGGAAGTCTCCCCTCCAGAAGACTGCAGAGCAGAGTCTCTTGTTGGCTAGCTGTGTTTGTGTGCGCCTGTATACATTAAAATAAACAAATACATTTAGGATTCCTAGGGTGGGGGGGCAAGCTCCCCTGCAGACCCCCATGCTACCAAGGCAGAATTAACATTTTTCTTGCTCAGCCCCCCTCAGTTTGAAGCTAAGTGAAAATGAAAGATAAAAGCCAGGAGAAAGGCTTAGAATATTTTAATGTTCCACGGGTCCTTTTCGTTATTATTATTTTTACTTCTTTTCAAGTTTATCTGGGTCTGAGCTTCCCGCGTGACTTCAGGCAGGATGCATATGCTGCCTAACTTCTGCTTCAGCTAAAGAAGCATCCTTCCTGTGAGGAACTGCTTTGGTTTCACTACATGTTACTGATCTAGCAGGACTTCCATTTATGAAACCCGTTCTTTCTGTTTGATCAACCAGGTCCTCACTTTCCTTCAGATTTGCTCCAGAGAGAGTGAAAGAGAAGAGAGGTTTTAAATAAACATTCAAATTAATGAGCACACTTGCAATTACACTCTTTCCACTTCATTCTACGCCTGACTCTGAACTGATCTGCAGATCACCAGCATTCTCAAGAATACCATGAGGCACCCAAGAAAAATGCTTATAGTCAAAAAGAAACCACATGAGGCAGCAGCCATGTAATGCATCCACTCAGTGGAAGGATTGACACTTGTGCAGTGGGAAATTCCTCCTCCTCATCCCTGTGTGTGCCTTGAACCCTCCCCAAATCTGATCTGCAGTGTTGGCAGAACCCCTAAAACAGATTTAGGGGATGCACAGTAGGAGGAGATGGGAGTTCCACCGTGTAAGCAGAAATCCTTGCAATCAAGGCATGCCTTAGTTGGATGCCGCTCATACATACAAACTTACACATACACCATTTTGCCTTGAATAAGGGTTAGTGAAAATCAATGCATGACTTAACTCCCACTGAGTTGTATTAAGTTAAGTCATACTCACGAGAGTAGACCTATTGAAATTAATGGACGTGGCTAACTTAACTCCATTAATTTCAATGGGTTTACCTCAAGTAGAAGTTATTAGTTGAATACAACCCATTGATTTAAATGGAAATTAAGTGCAGCTTAGGCTGCAATATTAACCATGACTACCAAAAAGTAGGTCCTAGTGAATTCAATAGGATTCCCTATTCCCATACTTTCAGCTAAGTTTTGTTATCATTAGTCAGATTTCCACCCAAAGTTCAGTTCTACATTTCAAAATGGAAGGGAACAAGAGTAACTGCACTGCTTGAGCTCAGTTTATGTACAGTAACCCTGCAACTTACACACATTTAACTTGTCCACATTCAGCTTTAAGAGTGCTGCAAAAAATATGTTTAAAAGGGCGGAAGGGCAGGGTTCTGGGGAAAATGACTTTGGCAATCCCACCCACCACTGAACCCAGTGGGTTTTGACTATACAGTGGTACCTTGGTTTAAGAACAGCTTAGTTTATGAACAACTTGGATTAAGAACGCTGCAAACCCGGAAGTAGGTGTTTTGGTTTGTGAACTTTGCCTTGGAAGCAAAACATGTTTTGCTTCCTGTCAAGTGTGTTCCATTTGTAAATCGAGTCCCCCGCTGCTATTGGAAAGCACGCCTTGGTTTAAGAATGATTTGGTTTAAGAACGGACTTCCGGAACGGATTAAGTTTGTAAACCAAGGTACCACTGTACACAGTTTTGCCTTTTGGCACGATGATGATCCCCAAAACACAAACCCATGTAAGTTGTGTGCTTACTGCACTCCAAATTCAAGATCAAGGAACTCTAGAGGGAGCCAGTTCATAGAAGTATTTACATTCAGTGGACGAAAGCTTAAAATCATGACATAAATCTAAGACAGTGTATACATACAGCAATATCTCTGTAAATCTCTCTTGCCAGTATGACAGGCCAGTTTGGTCATGTGAATTGGCTACATACCTGTCTCTTTCATAAGGTTATATATATCTCTCTGCAGTCCTGCCCTGTTATGTAACCATAGGTCAAGCTGAAATGGACTGGCTTCTAACTGGTCCTGTTGCTCAGCTTGTCTTCACTTTGAACAATAAATTCTCAAGGCCTCTAACTTAATGTTTATTCATTAATGTTTATTGAATAACACTCTATAACAATACTTTCCCCAAGGGGCATGATGTGAGTCACTCATATAAACATGCAAGTAATTAGGTTATTGTTGGTATTTTAATTGTACCTTATTTGGTTGTACTGCTTAAAGGCCCTACCTTAATCTGTGCTAGATGCTTCCCCAGCATAGTTCAAAGAAGGCTGCTGCCCTCAAATAATTGAGAAGTTTCATGCAAGTTTATACTCGGTGTCTTAAACTGTCCAGGCACTTCAACATTTGCTTTGATGCGATTTTGTCTAACCTCTTCGAAAACAGATCGGGGTGAATGCTCATTATACAGCCAGTTGTCTAATCTCCCTGCAAAGAAGTCGGGATGAATGCTCAATAAACTGGTCACTCTGGAAGTGCCCTCAGTTCACCCTCTCCTCCAGAAGTGCTTTGCCGGCATGGGTGGAAAAGAGAAAGCTGAGAAGGAAGTGAAGCTAATAAGCTGCTTGGGGGAACCTGCAGCCTTTCCTGAATAAAACATGTCCCATTCCCTATGACCTTTTTACCTGGGAGCTACATGTAAGAATACATACCACTGCTGTTTCTTGCTTCTAGGAGCAGTGATGGCCAAACTTGGCCCTCCAGCTGTTTTGGGACTACAACTCCCATCATCCCTAGCTAACAGGACCAGTGGTCAAGGATGATGGGAACTGTCCCAAAACAGCTGGAGGGCCAAGTTTGACCATCACTGTTGAGGTATTGCAGCCTCTGAGACATTAGCCACCAGCAAATCCCCACCTCCCACAGTTCTATTTGCATGTCTAGCAAGTAGTAGACTAGGGGCGAGGACCCTGAGGCACTCCAGATGTTGCTACGCTACAGCTCCCATCACCCCTGACCATTGGCCATTGTGGCTAGGGCTTATGGGTGTTGGAGTCCAACAAAACCTGGAGGATCACAGGTTTCCAATGCTTACAAAAACCTTACACTAAGGAAAGGGGCTATGACACCAGGAGGCAAAGGGCCAAGGGCTAATGGCATACAGAGAAGAGCAGCAATTGGCACAGCAATTCAAATTCCATATATTGGGAGGATCATTTTTCTAGTGTTTTTATAAAACACAGTGTGCCTGGTTCGTTATGTTCAAAAATGTACACTTCCAATCTGATAACTTGGTCCAATGATATTTACGGTTTTCCTAATTCAGAGTTGTAACAGACAGGACGGCCACTTTGTAGAATGGCTCTCAAACAACTGCTCTTTTAAAAGCAATATTTTCGGTGGAATAAGTTATTTGGCAACCACTTTCCCCCCCTATAAGAACGAAGAGCAATTCTGGAAAACTGAAACGAGAGCTGCACGGCAAGATGACAATATTTTCATTGGATACGTTTTCTTGAAATTCTTCATAGTCTCGTCAAAAGACATTGGTCCTATAAAAGACTTTGCTTTATCACTCTCACTTTCTGGCAGCACTGCAGCAACAGCAACCCATACCTAAAAATGTACAAAACGTCGGTTTTAACACAGCAAACAGAAGTGAAAACAAGCTGACTTGCCAGTTGCAATGAACTGTGCACTTCAACAGCAGAGCATGATGCTGGCCGCAGACACTTTCACAGCTGAAAACCTCATGCTGGCAAATTAAACATTTTCCCTTTTAAAGCGAAATACCTTTTGCGCAAGCAATAAAATTTCCAGACTAAAGAAAGGATTAAGTGGGTCCTTAAGCTAAATTTATTGTATTTAAGGGGAGGGGGGAATCATTCTTACACCTTTGAGGAATGTAGATTAACTAGGGGAACTATGGGGAGCATTCACCGGGTTAATAAGGGCCATCTGAAAACATTGACGATGCTTACAATTTATTTCTTATGCAGACCATAAATAAATGTACAGACAGAAACCTGCCTCTGTGTGTGCTTCTTCCTCAGGTTCAAATTCGGCAAGTTCCTATGCTGTTGCTACCCTAAGAACCCTTCCTCATAAACAAGTGCAATATGCAAGTTCTTTGCTCCCACATTTTATGTAGATCAAAGACATAACAGGATGCGGGAGGAAGGCACTTGCCACTTAGTAGTCACATTGAAGCAGCAATTTTGTCAAGTGTCCAGCTTGTTATCCCTGCATGTGAAGCAGCAGAAGCCAACACGTACTCTTCTACACAGCTCTCAAAAGGTGCAAGAGAGCCCTGTTCCGCTTTGCATCTGGTCACCCTGCAAGTGTAAAGTAAAGGTAGAGGGACCCCTGACTGTTAGGTCCAGTCGTGGACGACTGTGGGTTTGTGGCGCTCATCTCGCTTTATTGGCCGAGGGAGCCGGCGTACAGCTTCCGGGTCATGTGGCCAGCATGACTAAGCCGCTTCTGGTGAACCAGAGCAGCGCACAGAAACGCTGTTTACTTTCCTGCCGGAGCGGTACCTATTTATTTACTTGCACTTTGACATGCTTTCGAACTGTTAGGTTGGCAGGAGCAGGAACCGAACAATGGGAGCTCACCCTGTCGCGGGGATTCGAACTGCCGACCTTCTGATCGGCAAGCCCTAGGCTCTGTGGTTTAGACCACAGCGCCACCCGTGTCCCTCAGTGTAAAGTAGGCACTAAGAAAAGGATCCCCAAACTTATTGGGATCTGCCCATCTCTGCTGTAACTACTGTCCTTTTTCAATTGCTTTCAGTTGCTCAGTTTCCCACTTCTCAGCATAAACAGAGTGTGGAGGGGTTGCGGGAGGGGGTGCTGCATTTATACCCCTCCTAGTTCCATGCTCTTATGTAAGGTGAGCAACCCAAGGAGACCTATTTTGCATCCCCACAGTGAGCATGAAGTTTACTGACCTTGGCCCAATCAATATCTCTCAGTTTAACCCACCTCATAGGGCCTTCTCGGTAGTGGCACCCACCCTGGGGAACGCCCTCCCATCAGATGTCAAGGAAACTATCCGACTTTTAGAAGACAGCTGAAGGCAGCCCTGTTTAGTGAAGTTTTTAATGTTTGAAGTTTTATTCTGTTTTTAATGTTCTGTTGAAAGCCGCCTAGAGTGGCTGGGGAAACCCAGCCAGATGGATGGGGTAGAAATAAATAATAATAAGGTTAAGGATAAAAGGGGGGGGGCACAATGTATGTCACCCTCAGGTCTTTGGAGAAAGGATTAGAAAGAGAAAAAGGACAGTGCAAGTACTTTTCCACAGAAACTTACACTTAAGGACTTTTTTTGTTATAAGTTAATATAAATTCCAGAATGAAAGCATACTTCTGCTGACACTTGACACTTCCAGACACCGATGACAGCACTTCAGCAATATTAATGGATTCCCAAGACGAAACCACCTTAATGCCAGGACACAGCTCCTAATTCTGGAACTGAAAATCATAAAAGGCCTTTTTTTGGGAGCTACTCAGCAGCAACGTTAACAGAAAAGGTATCCACATGAAATGGTAATGTACGGGTTGCTCAAGAAGCATTGACTGAGTGGCTTTATTCCTGCATCATCATTTCCTAAGTTGCATCTCTCCCCCTACCCTACTTTCATCCAGGCAAAGCTGATAAAGTAAGCTACATCTGCTTTAGAAGACACAGGTTTCTGGTTCAGTAACAGGGTGGAGGTATACTCTGGGGTGGATGGATCTAAGAAACAGAAGCCAAATCTGCAAAGGCTCTGTCTGAAATTATGCCAGAATCTCACAGCAGCTGATACCTGGCACTTGGCCCAAATAGGGGAGAAAAACAAATCTGGGTGCCTGCTTTGTTTTTTAACCCGAGGCAAAGATGAAATGAATTAATTTTGAATGCTGCAGCGTCACTGAGAATGCAACAAAAAGTTAAATGAAATCAAACGCAAAGGAAATGAACAATTAGATCGAGAGCCCAATTAGACCTGTTCTTCAGGGTTTACTCATAGCCTTCTCCTACTTGCTTGGGCCTGCCGCCAAAACGCTCTCCCAAGTACCTGACAGGTGTTTATAGTGCAGTAGTAAAGGCAAAATTAAGTGTGGAGAACGAAAAAAAAAACAGGCCCCATCTTTGCTATATGTATAGTCATACCTCATGTTACGTCCGCTTCAAGTTACGTTCTTTCAGATTACGTCCTGTGGTGGCCCGGAGGTACCGGAAAGGGTTACTTCTGGGTTTTGCCGCTTGTGCATGCGCAGAAGCGCTGCTGCAGGTTGCGCTCTTTTCATGTTGCGAATGGGCCTCCGGAATGGATCCCGTTTGCAACCAGAGGTACCACTGTACATTTAAAGCAGTATCATACCACTCTGAACAGCCATGGCATCCCGCAAAGCATCCTGGGAACGGTAGGAGTCGAGAGGAAAGCACTGGAAAGCTACTATTCCCAATGGAAAGAGGGATTGACTTGTTTATGTTGTTGTTGTTGTTTAGTTGTTTAGTCATGTCCGACTCTTCATGACCCCATGGACCAGAGCACGCCAGGCACTTCTGTCTTCCACTGCCTCCCGCAGTTTGGTCAAACTCATGCTGGTAGCTTCGAGAACACTGTCAACCATCTCGTCCTCTGTCGTCCCCTTCTCCTTGTGCCCTCCATCTTTCCCAACATCAGGGTCTTTTCCAGGGAGTCTTCTCTTCTCATGAGGTGGCCAAAGTACTGGAGCCTCAGCTTCAGGATCTGTCCTTTCAGTGAGCACTCAGGGCTGATTTCCTTCAGAATGGATAGGTTTGATCTTCTTGCAGTCCATGGGATTCTCAAGAGTCTCCTCCAGCACCAGAATTCAAAAGCATCAATTCTTTGGCGATCAGCCTTCTTTATGGTCCAGCTCTCACTTCCATACATCACTACTGGGAAAACCATGGCTTTAACTATACGGGCCTTTGTTGGCAAGGTGATGTCTCTGCTTTTTAAGATGCTGTCTAGGTTTGTCATTGCTTTTCTCCCAAGGAGCAGGCGTCTTTTAATTTTGTGGCTGCTGTCACCAAGTGCAGTGATCATGGAGCCCAAGAAAGTAAAATCTCTCACTGCCTCCATTTCTTCCCCTTCTATTTGCCAGGAGGTGATGGGCCCAGTGGCCATGATCTTTGTTTTTTTGATGTTGAGCTTCAGCCCATATTTTGCGCTCTCCTCTTTCACCCTCGTTAAAAGGTTCTTTAATTCCTCCTCACTTTCTGCCATCAAGGTTGTGTCATCTACCACTCTGGAAATTGTAGCTCTGAGAAGGGAACATGATCTGGGTAGGGGAATGGATGGAGGCATCACCATCCAAGGATGCTCTGGAGCTCTGTTGGTGGAGGGACTGGGTAGCTTGATAATGAGTGTGTGCTGCCTCTAACGTGTCTGGCCCAGATACAGAGCAAGAAGCTGGCTCATGCTTGATGGCGCCCTTAATGGGGAATCTGTGGCCTTCCAGTTGTTAAGACCCTGGGAGGAGCCTTCTGGATCCGGGCAATGGCCTACCTAGTCCAGCATCAGGTTCTCACAGTGGCCACCCAGATGCCCTACCTGCATAGGACCAGAGCACAATAGGACTGCCCTCCTGTGGCTCCCAGCAACTGGTATTCAGAAGTGAGGAAGAGCCTCACTGTCATGGCTAGTAGCCATTGACAGCCGTATCCTTCATGACTTTGCCCAATCCTCTTTAAAGCCATCAAAGTTGAGGGAGAAGAGTCGGTGAAAGAAGACTGGAAGAAATGTAAGGACTATTTAAAGAAATATTGTAAAATGAATGAATGTTAGAAAGATGTTGGATAGAAACTAAGTGGTTTCCAGCTGTAATGCTTTAGGAGACATGAAAAAAGGATTATAAATGGGTAAAAGTTTAATGGTAAGGATTTGCTGAACTAACAAATTGAACTGGAATACAAAGAAGGGAAGTATGAGGAGGTCAGAGGAAATAAGGGTATGGAAGTTATGCCATTGAAAATTAATGTGTGCTTTTAATTGTTTATTATTTTGTATGTTTATTTTTCATTTTTTTCTTATATCCAAATTTTTAAAATAAATATCTTATTAAAAAAAAAGAAGCCATCGAAGTTGGTGGACATCACTGCCCCCAGTGAAAGCAAGCTCCGTAGTTCAACTATGTGTGAAAGTACTTGCTGTTGGACTCCAACTGCCACCAGCCCCAACCAGCGCCAGGAGCCAGGGGGTGATGGGAGTTGTAGTCCAGCACCGTCTTATGTCAATGGTGCTGGAGACTCCATCTCCAAACCCTTCTGCCAGCCATAATAAAAGATCTCTGTGGGTTGCAGGTGTGCCGAATCGCTACGCCTGACTTCGTAAAGCAACAACAAACTCCACCTGGGAGCACCTCCAGGAATATTCTTTCTGCGTAGCGAGTTTTTGGCACACACCACGGCTGGCTGGCGTACAATTCCGCGGCTTGCGCACACCCACCCGTGGGAACACCCCTGCCGGGAAGGGCTCCCCCCCCCCACGTGCAGCAGGCTTTTCGCAGCGCAAAATGGGATTCTGCCGCAGGAGCAAGCGCCGGCTGCTGGCCGCTGCTTCTCACGATGCGTGGGCAGAACCAAACAAAACCCAACCAAACAAGCGCGCACGGGCTCAATCGGGGGTGGGGCGGATGTGGGACTCTCTCCCCGACGGGTTGCATCCAGCAGCCGTTTCCCCGAGGTGGCGGAGCAGCAACAGGGCGCTTGATCACAGCCCAAGTTTGCGCGCCGCTGGCTCGCTCTTGCTGCAGGGATTTGGGAACGGGCTGGCTGCGTGCAAAGCAGCTCCGGGTGACGCGCGCAGGCCACGCTCGGGAGTCTTCCTCGCTGCCTTTGTTTCTCCCGCGCCGCCTGCCGCAGTCTCCCAACTCCTGTTTTTGCACTTGGGCTCGTCCCGCCAAGGCGCCCCGCCCCGCCTCCTGCCTCGGAGCGCCGCCCTCGCCTCGGGGGCCGGCGTCGCCTGGCCGCGCGACCCCCCGCCCCCTCCCGCTGGCTGCCCTCGCCACGCCCCCAGCCCTCGCGCTCTCCCCCCTCTCTCGGGCGCCGGGACTTCCCTTCCCCGCTCGCGCTCCATTCAGTGCCCCTGGCGCTGCGCTGCGCTTGTCGCCGCCGCCGCTGCCGCTGTCCTCGGCATGTCCCTGAGCGGCGCTCCGGCTGCCAGTGGGAGCTCGTAGGCGGCGGGCTGGGGAAGCCCTCGCCTTGCCGTGCGTCTCGCGTGCCTCGGGGATGGAGGGCGCCGGAGGCGGGCGCCCAGCGTGAAGAGAGCGTGGTGTGCGGGGGAGCAGCAGCAGCAGCAGCCGGCTCGGAAAGTCCGTCAAGTCAGTCGGCCAGGCAGGCAGGCAGGCGAGGAGGCAGCCACCCCGCCATGGAAGCGCAGCCGGCAGCGGCCCCCGCGGCAGCGGCCCCCCAGGTCGCGGCGGCCCCCGGCGCGGCGCCCTCGGAGCCTGCCAAGGATACGGACCGGCAGCTGCGCCTTCGGCTCTGCGTCCTCAACGAGATCCTGGGCACGGAGAGGGACTACGTGTGCACCCTGCGCTTCTTGCAGTCGGTGAGTGGCAAGGGCGGGAGGGGGGCATCGGGGGCAGAGGAAAGGTCGCTCCGAGGGGCGCGAGGACGAGGGTCAGCTGAGCGACTGCGGCGCGCCGTGGACGCGCTCGGGCCGATCCGGACGGTTAGGTCTTGGAAAGGGTCGTTTCCACCCTGCACGGCGCGGACACACTTGAGAAGAGTCTCCGTGAGGATTGGAACTTTGCAGGGTTGCGTTGCTGCCTCGCGAGTTGGAGGATCGACTCCCTCTGGGTGGGCAGAAGGGATAGGTGGCTCCCCAAGGAGTTGGGAGTGTTGAGAGTTGGCCCCATCCTGCACACCGGCGGCTTGGAGGTGGGGGTAGTGGGTTCAGGCGCGCGCGGAGGGGGGAACCCAGCTCAGGATTGGTGTGTTTTTTTTTTGGGGGGGGAGGGTGCCGTGCCTTGGACAGTCACATTGCCCGAAGGCAGCACCGTATGCATGCCCCCACTGCTTTTGCGCACTGAGATGGGGTTGCATGTTCTGTTTTGAGAAGGAGCTGAGTGTTGGGAACTGTGGTGGATACCGGCATGCAACTAGACGACGCGGCGGAGCCTTCCTGCGCTAGTGGAAAACGAGTGGATGTTTTTGCAAGCTGAGCTTGTCAAAGACAGGAGAGCGCTTCCGTCCCGCGGAACGGGAACTGAGGTGGTTGCTTGCTAGCCGTGGGGTTCCCGGTGGGTGGCTAGTGGCAACAGCCCATGCTGGGAAAACTGAGCCTTGTTGGCAGACGCTAGGTGTGGTTTTTAAATCCTCCCTTTCAATATCCAAAGGCTTTCAAGATGTTTACACAGATGATCGTTCCTGAGATAGTTCAGAAGGTGCCTGAGCTGGCAAAAGAGGGAGCCCTTTGCAAACAACAGTGACCTAGTACTAGTACGATTTTTTTTAAAAGAACAAAGTGATAAAATTACTTCCTGTCTTAAGCTTAAGCCTAAGGGCGGCTGCTGTTTTTTGAAGCTTCTATTGACATCATTCATTTGGAAGATGTTGAATAGGATGTTGTGTGCGCTTTATACTTTGCATTTTCTGTATTCCGCCACCAAACAATAATTGGCTCTCTCAGAGACCCTTTTGCTTTTAATTTGAAAGTTATTTTTTCTTCTCACTCTTGCAACCTGGCTTCCAGCAGCCTTCCTTGCTTGAGTGTGGTTTCTCCCTGAGAACGTATATCTATTGCTTCATAATAGTAAATATGGATATGTTATTGCCGTGGGAGGCTGTCCGCCCATGTGGGGGTAATTCGTTTCCCCATGCAAATTGAAAAGTTTCAGGAAATGACTTTCCCATCTGGGTAGTTCTCATTTATTTTGCTGCCATGGCACTTGGAACTCATTAGCATTACACCACACTTCTCCCTTTGCACAAAACACAACCCCTTTGTGGCTAACACTATCCTCCCACTGTTCCAAAGCTCTGAGAAAGAACAGTTGATTGTGAGCATTGCCTGCAAACATCCGCAGTTGTGCTAGCTTTCTAGCTTCTTTGTTAGTAGCACAGCAAGCATGCACTGGGATGGCCTTTCTGTGAGTGCATCGTGCCCATTCTGCACTGACATCATATGCTGTTCAGGCTTGAAGAGTCAGTACCCTGGTGTGTTTATACACAATGGCTACATCTAGATAAGACAATTGTATTGTTTTCTACTTAGGGTTGCCATCAAACACAGTTGGGAAACTTTAAAGCAGTGCAAAATTTGGCTGCCAGAATTCAACGTCAGCGAGGCTTGGCAGTTTGACCAGATTGCACTGATTTGGATCAGTTGCATTTGTTACCCATTTGTTTCATTTTAAGTGCTAGTGCTAATTTTTGGTCTAGGGATGGAGACCCTGTGACCTTCCAGATATTGCTGGATTACAACTCCCATAATCCCTGATCTTTGTGCATCCTGGGTCTGATGGGAGTGACACTTCAAGAACATCTGGATGCCCTGAGATTCCCCATCCTTGGGTGCCTTAGAACCCAGTGTATTTGAAGAACCACATATTTCCATATGAATTTGCCTGGGCTCTATGTACCACTGAAGCTGATTGGTGCCAGGGAACAGGGCCTGTTCAGTAGTGGCACCACAATTCCCTCTGCTGGGAACTCAGGTTGGCACTGTTTCTTGCAACCAGATGGTAAAGATTTGTTTATTCTGCTAAGGCTTTTGTCACTTCTATTGCTATATGTTTAATTTTTAAACTACTGTACGTGTTTTATATCCCATTGTTTTGTTTTGAATATTTTCACTGCAATTCTGTGGCATAGAAATAAAATATTCTGGGTTATATGCAACATACTCGAGGTACACCCACTGAAATCAATGGACTTAAGTAACATCAGGAAATGTGCATCTTTTAGAGGGTTATTGTTTATTGGAAGCATTTTTACTCTGCTTTTCAGCAATAATAATGATAATAAAATTTACTAGAAGGGCATGCAAAGTCACAAGACAGTCCCTGCCCTCAGGCTGACAGTCTAAAAAGCATGACACGAAAGGAAAAGGGAGTAGGAAAGAGGAGAAAAGTAAATTCAGCCACTGGTACTTCTTTACAGAGTTCTTTAGTGATCTCTGCAGACTGTTCTTGCTTCAGGTAACACGTATAACCATTGTTCACAAGTTCTGCTTTTCACTCCTTAAAACAGAGATGGGGATCTGTGGCCGTTTAGCTGTTGTTGGACTCCAACTCCCATCAGTCCCAGCCAGCATAGCCAGTGGTCAGGGATGATGAGTGTTGTAGTCCAGCAACATCTGAAAGGCCATAGATCCCCTATCGGTGCCCTAAAATGTCACTACACACATTTACTAGCTGGTAGTCTGAAGACACCACTTCCTCACTTGTCTACCGTGGATCCTGCCCTGTGACAAAACGTAGATACTACCGCATCATGGTACACGTAGTGCCACCCTGCTACAGTCCATTTACTTTTCCAACATCTTTCATGTCTCTCAGTGAAACTGACATCCTGGTGGTAGGGAAAGGTATGCCAATTTTGTAAGTGCATCAGGGTGTTACTTTAAAAATTAATACAGGTACATATTAAACATAGTACCGTTCTTTCTGATACACATGCATTGCACATGCAATACACATGCAATACAGGGCCGGCCCTTTCATTAGTCAAAGTGAGGTAGCTGACTCAGGGTGGATAATAATAATAATAATAATAATAATAATAATAATAATAATAATAATAATTTATTTATACCCGCCCATCTGGCTGGGTTTCCCTAGCCACTCTGGGTGGCTTCCAGAAGAATATTTTGATTCATCAAAAATTAAAAGCTTCCCTAAACAGGGCTGCCTTCAGTTGTCTTCTAAAAGTCTGATAGTTGTTTATTTCTTTGACATCTGGAAGACAGGACCACGTGTGTCAGCCACAGCCTGTTCTGCGCTCACTGAGCTAACCGTCACCCTTGGATGTAGTGGAGGATGCTAACCCATCCCCAACGTTCAGGTAACATTCAACTGCCAGACCAGTCACCTTTTGTACAGGGAATGGTGGACATGATATCCCCTTTGCTTCAAGCTGCAAAATGTCTTGAGCTGGTCTTGGTAGGGTGGTGGAGAAAATAGCCTTACTAGATGGCCGTGGTCATTGAAGAGAAATAAGGTCGTGACACACTATGAAGGAAATAGAAAACAAAATCGCAGGAAGGCTGAAAAGCAGTTGTAAGTCCACTTTCCTCCTTGGTAGGGGTGGGGTTGTTGGGATCCCAACTCCCATCACACCCAGCCAGCATGCAGAATGGTCAGGAATGTTGGGAGTTGCATTCCTACCAACATCTGGAGAGCCATAGGTTCCTACTTCAGCTTTATGGCCTCAGTCAATTTAGAAATGGGGCCAGTAAATTTAAAACTGCATTAATGCCATTCACACATGCACACTAACAGGGAAAGAGTAATACATTTGATATTGGATGAAGTTGCCCCTTAGAGTAGGTAGCCCCTTCTGTTTTCCTCAGATTGTTTGTAAGACCACATCTGCTGAGGGTTCCTGTGCAGAAAAGGATTTTCTTCCTATCTGTCCCCACTGTCTAGCACCATGAACTCACTGACATAACAGTTGATTGGAAAAGTTATAGCTGCTTTAAGAGCTAACACCAACTTCAGTCCTGGTTTCTCTCTGTCTATGGTTTGAACACAAAGAGTATGTAATCCTCCAAACCTCCCAATTACAGAGGCTGCTGGCTTTGTGTTCTTGAAGTTCTGTTTTTGTGGAATGTGCTGCTATAAAAAGCGCATGTCGCTCAACCATCAAGACTGCTGTCCCGCCCCAGACAAACCAAACCCAAGTTTTTCTGTCCCAAGTACTGAGTGGTTTTTGTCATCCGCAGGCTAGGCTACTGGTTATTGGTTGTTTGCCAGGAATGAACTGAGCACATTTAACTTTGACATGTCACAGTTTGATAGATACTTGTAGGATCATTCTAACAGAGAGGATGCTTCTTGTGTTCATCTGTGTGTATGTGCATGCTAGGACATCTCGGGAGAGAGTTGTTAAATAATCTGGATGTTTATTGGGTCAACAGTGCCGAACTAGATGGAGCAATGGTCTGATATGGTATAAAGAAAGTTCCTGTGTACCTGCGTAGGTATTCTTATGGATATAGGATATATAAAAATGCCACACTTACTACATGAGCCGTCTGATTCACATGTAGGACGACCGTGTCAGAAATCAGTGTCTTGGTTGTTGTACTGATGACTTGCTAACTCTACATGCAGAGGCCCAGCTCCTGTGGCAAGTGGGGTTATGCATAATGATGTGCATGCAGAACAGTTTCACAGACAAGTACTGTTGTGCTGGTTTCTGCTCTGAACATCTCACCTTGGCATTCGTTCCTGTGAGGCTCCACCTGCAGCCCGAATGGTTCATCTTAAACCTGGGTTATGGTCATCACAATGGAGCGTCTATTCACCAAGGGTTGGAGTAACTGACCTATGGGGACCCCCTTCAGGTGCTATGATTCTTTGATCTCAACTACATTGCTTGACTGTAGCTTGGTGGTGTTACAACATTTCACTTGTCCTAGTATGCAAGAAGGAGAAACACACACCGTGGAAATGGAATTAACTATGGACTAAGGCAGAGGTTTTTAAACTGTGGCTGCCAGCCTGGCACCCAGGAATTTCCATGTAGTCGCAATTGAACCCATACCAGTAGTAAACGCGCCCTGCACCTGGGGGATTTCAAACTGCTCTTAGGCAGCTTGGCTTAGGAGGGCTACCCTATTGCCTTAAGTGGGGAAAGTATGCTAGTTGTGAACAGCCCACAATCTCTTGTCAACTTTTGGGAATTGTAGAGTTGGAAGAGACCCTGAGGATCATCTAAGTCCAACTGCTTGCAATGCAGGAATATGCAGCTGGCCCATATGGGGATCCAACCTGCAACTTTGGCGTTATCAGCAAAACGCTCTAACCAACTTGGCTGACTCCCTGGAGTGTATTAGTGCAGGAACAGGACCGGGGTGTCCCCCCCCCCCAACGCTCCAGTCAACATCTTTGAGTGTTTTATTTACATAGGACATGTCTTTTGGTAAGCATCTGATAGAAGAAATGTGGCGTAACACATAGAGTGGACCATTGGAAAAGGACCATTTGTATTTCAAAGCAGCTTCCGGATACCTGCATACAACTGTGCAAGAGCATCAGTGAGGTCCAAATAGCTATATAGAGTGCCATACTTTGACTAGAGCTCCCTGGATTCAGACTCCACTGAGCCATAAGTCTGTTGGGTGCCCTTAGGCCAATTGCTGTCTCTCAGCACAACCTCTACATTACAGAGTTGTTGTGTTGATAGAATGTGATAACCACACGTGTGACATTTTTGGAAGAAGGCTAGGAGACAAAGGTAATAAATAACTCTACCGAAGCCTTCACTAAGGTGGCCTTCAAATGCTGTTGGGCCACATCTCCCACTATGCTGGTTGGAGCCGTGGTTTAGTGGCTGGAAGACAGCTGGTTGGGGAACGATGCTCCATCCTACATTACAACTTGGTCGGACATAAACATTGTGCATGGCTGAATTCTTCTTTTCACTCCTATTGTACTCAGTTTAAATCTCTTAACGTCAGTGCTTTTTTCTGGGGGGGTGTACGCAGGGGTACGCATACCCCTAAACATTTTGTGAATCTTTGTACTTTTGCCCATTTGCTGTGTGTATTTTCCCCAGTTTGAACTATAAAGTGGTGATTTTCTTGAGTCAAAATGACAGTACCTCTAAACATTTTTTTTAAAAAAGCACTGCTTAACGTAAAGCTCATATATGAACACAGTGCAAGGAAGCTTTTCTTTACTCGTGCAAGATTGCCATCCTCGTGTGAACTGCAGGCTTTCCGTGTAAGTGCTGGTGATGTGTGTCTGGATTTTGTGTTTTGGGCTGGTGCCCCCTTGTTAAATATTTACCATTCAAGCTCCAGACTTCACTTAGTGCTCTCCATAAATAATGCTAAAAGGAGCAAACAGCCAAATTCAATGCGTAGTGAGGCAAGAGCTTTGCAGGGGCTTCCGGGCTTCCGTGGTAATGTAAAAGAATCCTCTTCTGTGTTTGATGCTGTAGGCTTGCTTATAAATCAGACTGTGTTACTGAGAGCATTTTTCTTTTCTTTCTTTTTTAAGGAGAGAACTTTCCTTGGAAGACTAGCATGTGGTTATGGAGCAGTTAAGGGAAAGGTTTTCTTTTGTGTGTGCCTACAGACCTTTCCCCTGTGCTTGGTGGGGGTTCTCCCCCTCACACACAGAGGCCCCGTTTTTTATTTGCTTTGTATAAAGGATTCCACAGCCTTTATTTTACTTCTGTGGGTCAAAAGGGGGGAGTGAGAGAGGAGGGGCTGGAGGAGAGAGAGCATCTTGGAAATTACAGAATAGGACATTTTTTTTTAATTCCCCCCCCCAAAAGCCACAGTACAGTCACAATGCTTTCCTGAACAGTGCAGTGAAATGCTATTACAGCCTCTTTTGTTTTATTTACAATAAAATATTTGATAGGCTTATTTGCAGAGCGATCAACAGTTTACAGTGCTGAGAAGCAGGTCCGTGCTAGATTGTTTTGGACTGTAAAATTTTGAGTTTTGAAAGGCTGTATCGTGGTTTTTATCCTTGATGTGCTTCACTGAATGCCTGTTGCTGAATTCTCAGCAGCTGGATGGATGGCATCCAAACAGAAGGATGCATGAGTGAGAAGCAGTTCTGGGTGCTCTTGGGAAGGCAGGGGGTTACTGCTGTTCCCCACCCCAAACCCTCTCCAGTCTTCTCAGGCTGCACTGTCTGTTGCTTCAGAGGGGTCTCCTGACTCTTGGGAGGAGTTTTTCAGCAGGTGCAAGGCTGCAGTGGAAGGAAGGGTGAGGAAAGCTCTCCATAGGGATGTAAGGACTCTGTGAATCCTAACCTGTATGTTAGAAAGGGAAATTTTGTTCTAACAAAAATATTGTCTGTTACTCAGTGCAAGCAGAACCTGCAGTAAAAATGCTGCAGTGTGGAAGTGCTCCTGTTCTTGACGCCAGCCAGTCATGCTCTCTTCCTGGATACTCCATTTCTCTCTGTCTCTCTCGCTCAGTGTTTTTCAATTCCATATGCCTTGAGCATGCTCAGTCCTCATTGATCTATTTTTTTGTACCCCTTGCCCTCTTTTATTATTATTTTTAAATCTGCTAATATTGGGGTTTCCCAGCCCTGCTGTTAACCTCTCTCTTGTCCATGGATGGTTCAGTTTAGGCTATGTAAGGATATATAGTGCATAAAAATAAGTGCACAATTAGTATATAGGACTTGATAGAAATTATACTTTAAAGTTTATTTTACTGAATAGATTTTTTTAAAAAAGCACACCATTTTTTAACCCCCCCCCCCACATTGTTAAAATGCTGTTCATGGCTAGGACTGCAGCTTAACAGCCCCATTTTAGCCCTGTATACTTGGGAGGGGGTCTTTTGATTACAGTGGGATCTCCTTCCCAGTAGGCATGTTTAGGATCGTGACCCAAGTGTGTTTTGTGTATCCTGGGGCTCAGCATGTCAGATAGAAAGTACAGTGGGCTAGAAAGACAAGTTTTATTGTAGTAGCACATTTGGAAAAAAACAGAAAAGGATTTTTCTGCCCCAAGTCAAGCCGGCTAAGCATTTTTGCCCTGAATGGTACATGCAGACTTCTTTGTCAGCCCCATTTCTACAAGAAGAGAGGAGATATTACATTCATGAGGATTTCAGCTAAGGCCCCTTTCCTCTATAATACAAAACATGTGTGGGAAGAACTTTATTATTAAGCCTGAGCATAGCCCTATAGGTGATGCTTCTGGTTGAAAACGTTCCATTAACACACCAAAATCCTTTATATAGTCGGTTTAAAATACTGAAGGAGAAGCAGCAGCCCCAGATGCTGACGCAGATAAAGAAATCTGCGAAACAAGGAAGAGATAAAAAAGAAAACAAGACAAACGTCTTAATGTCAACATTAGCGGGGAAATAAGATGCTTTTCAGTTAGATGTGGGATAGTAATTATTGCAATGGAAACATCTGGTGACATCCTAAATCACAAAGCCTAGAGAATGTTACGAACCTCTTACCTTTTTTTTTTTTTTTTTTTTGACAATCAGCCAGGATTGAGTTTACCACATTGTTTAAAATTAAGGTTTCTGGACGTCTCTTACATTTTACTGTGATCTTTGCAACCCTGACTTAGGATGTGCTTACCTAGGAGGGAGTCCCATTGAACTACCTTTGAGTTAGACATGTATAGGATTGTGTTGTCAGGGGCCTTGTCTGCACGTAATGCTGCCAAACTGTGACTTGCCATGAAAGAGCAAGTGTGCTGGTGCACAGGGAGAAAACTGCTGTTAGTTTGCTGACTCCCTCACCTGTTGCACCACTGGGAGCAAAACTATGGTTTGGCTTAGCATAATGTCCAAACTCAGGCTTGTCGCTTGTTCCTCACCTCCCTGGCGACTTGCTGTATGCTGACTAGAGAATCTATATTGTGAGGCGACTAATACATATAAACAACAACAAACAAACAAACAAACAAATAATAGTATTGTTTTCTTAAAAGCTGAGTCGAACAGTATCCACAGGAAGAGTGTTTTAGTTGTAGGTACACCCTTGTCTAATTATTATGGTGGGGTGTCTTTTTGTGGTGGAATCTGCCGTTCTTTCACTACCTATTGTGTAGCACACATGCTGCCATCAGATAAAATATACCCACATCCTTTTGGCATATATCTATATTTCTATCTATCTATCTATCTATCTCCAGGCACTCTGCTAAATATTTAGCTTTTTGGTATCTGTGACAACATCTGCATGTTTGAATCTCTTTTCAGAAACTTCACCCTGGTCTGTGATTGGTTCCTGTGGCTGCTAAAAGAAATCTTTGGCCCGGCTGCTTTTGGGCGATGGTTTCCTGGGCCTTGCTCTGCCCTGTGCCTCTTTTTAGGTTCCAGAGGTGCTGATAATAAAGCTTCAGCTTGCCGGGGAAGGTTGAACCATCTGTTTTGTGTAAAAACAAGTTGTTTCTTTTCCTGCAAGGCGGAGGAAGGGAGGGAGGTGGTGAAAGAAAGAGAAGGGCAGACCTAAACGAGCCTTCCTGTTTTCGTCGCTGTTGTCGGTCAGATGCATTTGCTTGGCAATTGCCACAAGGTGTCTGTCTCAAAGGCAGCTGGGCTGGTGTATTCTCATTCTGAAAGCCGGTGCTTGTTATCTTAGTTCAAGATGTTTCCTTCTGCAACAGCATCCTCCTCCCTTCCAGCGCTCCCTTGTGTCTAGCGGCACGGGGAAAGAGACACAGCCAAAGGGAGGGAATGTCTCTAGGAAGCAGTTTAGCCATGGGAGGCCAGTCATACATTTCCCCTGCGGAAAGCAACCTGGATGTAGGAAATGAAGGGAAAAGGCAGGCAATTTACTCCTTTGAAACATCTGATTGCTATTCTTCAATCAGCCCCAAAGCTAATTCATTCCTGCACATGCAGATGATGACCATGGCTGCATAACTCTGTGCTTGCTGAGCATTTGGATCCTATTTGTTTTTTTGAGCAGAAATCCACAAAAGACTAGGGGTGCCACACACATATCGGGAAGCGGGTCCCGTGAACATGATGGGGTTAACGTCCAAGTCAGCGTGAGTTCCAAGTAAGCGCTCATAATTAAACAACGGAATTCGATTCCACCAGAAACAGTGATGCGATGGCCGCCAGCTTGGGTGGCTTTAAAAGAGGTTTAGAGAAATTCCTGGAGGATAAGGCTACTAGCTACAATTGCTGCTAGCCACAATGGCTATACCTCCACTATCAGAGGCAGCATGACTCTGAATACCAGTTGCTGTCAAATCATAGCTTGGGAAGGTGTTGTTGTGCCCGGGTCCTATGGCCACAGTATGAACAGGATGCTGGACTAAATGGGCTCCAGCTGGACTCTTATGCTGTTTGGATTGAGCTACAGGCGAAGGTTAGGGAATCGTGCAAAAACAACCAGATGCACAGATATTTTATTTTTAAAGGAGGGCGTGAATGAGGAAGTCAAAGACAAAGCAAGTGTGAGAACTTTATAAAATCTAGCATTTCCCCCTACCCAAGGCCTACCAGCTGCAGACCACCTCTAGTTCCCAGATTGGAAATGGTTCCTTCCCCTTGATATTTTTATTCCTTTTATTTTTTGGATTCTCCCTGCTAGGGAAATCATCTTTTGCAGTTCCGAGCATGATGGCTTTAATTTTCCTTTATGCAGCAAATAGTGTCTGTGGATGTTAATAGCCCTGACCTCTCAAGCCCCATAGAGCTTGCAGAGCTCTGTGTTTTGGGGACTGATAAGGCCTCCTTAGCTTTATAATAACCACCACAGGCCTAGTTTATGATGCTTTCCATGCTCTTCCATTCACCACATTGGCCCAAATGGGCACAGGAGTGCTTTGATCATGGAAGGATGTACAGCTTCGGACTCCTGGGTGGTGTTGCCAAGGGCCTAGGCTAGATTTCCCCCTCCCCACCTGCCAAATGGGGCAGATAATAATCCCTACCTCATGCCGTGTTACGAGCTTTTGTTAATTAAGTTTTGTGAAAAAAAGTGCTGCAGGTTTCTCAGATTAAAGGGGAGCTGAGTAATGACTGCTCTGTAATAAAGTCGGCTCTAACGGCCTCTCGTCTCGATGGCTATAAAAGCAAAGGCCCGCTTTCGAAAGGGAGATAATGATCAGTGTTGCTGTGTGATGCGTCCTGTGGTTTTTATGGTCACCTGCTCAGAGCTGATATTGGGCTGTTCAGCTCGTGCCTCAGGAGACCTCTTGTGTGTACCCTCCCCAAACCACATAGAGTGCCCCCCTCCCCAGTTAAGACTGGAATGAGGGACGCTGAGCTTCAGCTTAATTGTTTTTGTGTTTAACAATGGCAACGACGACGGGAGCCATGTAAAGAAATTCTACAATTTTCTCTTGGCGGGACTGGTCCAGTTCAGACGTTTTATTTTGGCAGAAATGCTCACTCCCTCGGCTCCCTCATCCCAGTATTACAAATCAGTTTGGTCGGTTGTTTTAAAAGGATTATGTTATTGTTTTAAATTTGAGTTCTTGTAAGGTTCCTTCAGGTCTACATGGAGCCACGAAAAATAGATAAATATGACTAAAGCACTGAGTTTGAATTGCCATTCTTTGTCCTAGTTTTCTTGAGAAGAACAGGGGGGAAAGTATAATTTTGTCCGGAGTGTGCATTTAAGCATTCATTCCAGTATTTCAGTCTTCATGGGAAGAAAGAACCATGCTACAGTAGAACCAAGGAGGAAACTGATCTTGAGGCCTAGCATCATGACCAAAGAGAAATGAGATGCCAATATTAAAGTGGACAGCTGTGATTGGAGATAGTGGGTTGGATCCAGTGTTAGTTCTGCTCAGAGTAGAATCATTGAAATTAATGGACACGACTAACTAATGTTCGTTAATTTCAGTCCTCAAGTCTTCTTTCAGTTGGATGCAGCTTAGGTAGATACAACCAAATACATTGTGTTGTGTTTTTCATTATTTATGGCCCCAGTGAAATTGTGTACAGGACAGGGGCAACCTGAGGGTCATCCTTCAATCTTTCATTTCAGGCTTTTTGTGAACTTCCCTTGAGAGGGCTTGACTTAGAAGTATTCTGTATTCTGTATTCTGTATTTTGAATCCTCCTACCTCACATTGCAAGGCTTGAGCTGGTTGCTTGAATTAGACATCTAAGGTCATGTTTAATGGAGTTAAACCACTTTACAAACTTAGAAATGGAATCTCAAAGGCGCCAGTAGTTGATACAAAGCCCCTCCTTACCTTCGCTTGGCCAATAAATAAACCAACAAGAGCACAATTCATGGTGAAGTTGGACGTTGGTCATGAGCACTTGCACCAGTATAGTGTTGTCTCACTTGTCAATTTTCCTTGGTCAAGTTGCTAGACTGCAACATTTTGCTTCTGTTTGCTTCTTGCTTGTTTTGCAGCATGGCTGTTTGCTTGGCTTTTTTCACTGGCTCAGTTTCAGTTTGAAACAGAGCTCCCCAAAGACTTAATGGTAGAAAAACCTTTCTCAATCTGGCACCCTCCCAATGTTTTGGACTACAACTCCCATCAGCCTAAGTCCAAAACACCTGGGAGTTGCCAGGTTGGGGAAGGCCATTCCAAAATTTGACTGGGATATCAGGGCTCAGACCTGGCACAGGTGACAGGGGACACAGGTGGCGTTGTGGTCTAAACCACTGCGCTCTGGTTTCCATCACTGTGTTCCATTGCACGAGTAGCTGTTTAGTCATGCTGGCCACATGACCTGGAAAGCTGTCTGTGGACAAACACTGATTCCCTCGGCCTGAAAAGCAAGATGAGCGCCGCACCCCATAGTTACCTTTAACTGGACTTAACCGTCCAGGGGTCCTTTACCTTTTTTACCTTTACAGGTGACATACAGTGGTACCTCGGTTACGTACTTAATTCATTCTGGAGGTTCGTTCTTAACCTGAAACTGTTCTTAACCTGAAGACCACTTTATCTAATGGGGCCTCCCGCTGCTGCTGCACCGCCGCTGCACTATTTCTGTTCTCATCCTGAAGCAAAGTTCTTAACCCGAGGTACTATTTCTGGGTTAGAGGAGTCTGTAACCTGAAGCGTATGTTACCCGAGGTATCACTGTATAAGAATCAAGACTATTTGTAAGCCCTCCACCCCAGTTCCTCCTCTGTATCTGATCAGGAGCTCCTCCAATGCCCATTAGGAAGTCTTGAACTGCTGAGGCAACTCATTTTCAATAGCAGCCTGCCTTTTGCCATTTGTTCCTGCTGCTCCTGCAGCAGCCCGGCCACCTCTAAGTACCTCGGGAGTGCCAGTTGTCTGACCATGTGTCATCATCAGCTTTGACTCTGGCAAGGGATTGGTGGAGCAGGGTGTGAGTGCAAAGGAAGTGCAGAGACCCACATTAAAGAACCTTTACAGAGTCAAGAGAACAAAAACAGGCAGAAACACTGAACCAAGGGTGCTGCTGGCTCCTTTCCTAGGGAAATGATTTGAAAGACTCCTCTGTAGTTTTTGCACAGTTCCTGCACAGTGGCTTGACAGTTCCTGGCAGTTCACTGAAATGCAGTACTCACACACACAGTCCTGAATTGAAGTAGCATTTTTAATCTGTTGTAAGCAACAATAAAACCCTCTCTATTGTTGTCACTGAGTGAACTTTGCGGAGTGCATAACTCAGTGTGTTAAATTGGTTAGCATTGCTGAGTGTGGTAAAATGTGGAGGGCAAGCCAGATTTTAATCTTCAGGCTAAAAGAACAGTGTGGAACTGTGGCCTTTCTTTTTTGCAATAAAGTATTGGCTAATGTGCTCCATTTCAACAGTATTACAGCTTGGCAGACCAATAACATTTAGTTTTAAGTGCATGGATTTCTGTGGGATTCCAAAACAGAGAGATCCAAAGGGTAGAATTTGGTACTGAGTGTGTTCATCTGAACAGAGAGAATGCCAGAGTTTTGGCTAAAAAAAGTAAGAAACTGTGCTGCATGTATGATCTGTGTGTTCTTTGAGCCCTTCCCTCCATCAGCAGGTGTCACCATTCTCTTTTTCCACACTTTTCCCCTGCCTTGTTTTGATTTGTGTTCTGGAATCAAATTACTACAAACATAAAAGAAACTTCCAGCCAATCTCAACATTGGCAGGAAAATACACTAATACACAAACTTTCTAACACTAAAATAAGGGCCCACAGCATATAGAAAAACTAAATAATTTGGGTGGTAGCCAACGTTTGCCCTACTTAGAGTAGACCCATGGAAATTAATGAAGCAACTTTTTGTATCCAGAGAGCTATCCTAAGACTTCCTCCGTGTTATCTAGTACCCATCTGGTTTTATATAGAATAACAAAATCTTTATACCCTTACAGTGCACATTCTAAAAGTACTTACAGATAGGATGTAACCCTAAAAGCATTTACCTGTTCTATACAGTCTCTTTTTCTAACGCCCCCCTTTACGCACAAATACAGAGTTTATGCTTCCATTTCATGAATGTCCTAACACTTGGGTAGTTGTTCTTACCCACACATTCACAGCAGGTATGTTAAAACGATAGGTGCCATCTATTATTTTACAATGTTAAAGGCAAATAAAAGGTTTGGGAGGCCATATGACACCTGTGTGCTTTGGGGAAGGGACCACAACTCACTGGTAGGACAGCTGTTTTGCATGCACAAGGTTCCCAGGTTCAGTCCCTGGGATCTGCTGTTAAACGAGTCAGGGATCAGGTGACCTTAGACTGGCAACCTGTTGCCAGTAATATGAGACAGCACTGGCCTACAGGAACAGATAATCTGACCTGGTCTAAGGCATATTCTGGGTCCTTTATTAAGTAGGGTCTTCAGGTTCAGCTATCCATATGCTTTGTTTAGTCCCCTTCTTAAGAAGCTTTCAAAATATATCACCAAATATACAGCTCCCCTCCTTGTCAATTTCCTTTTATTCCCTGAGCATATTTGCAAAGTGTCATAATTTCTTGCAACGAAACCATTCACTGTCATGATGCTAAAACTCTGGCTGTGGCCGTTTTCTGGCCTCCTATTGGAGGCTTGTCAGGTTCCTCCACTGCTGCCTTTTTAGCAGTGCAGAATCCAGAGTCTTTTGTTTGGGGCTTTGGATGACAGGAAAGAATGTGCAGTTCATTAGTGCTGGTCATTTACTTCCAACCACTTTTGTATTGGGGTTGGACACTTAATCCGTGTTTGCACAGCAGTCTTTTCTGTTCTGTGCCCTGAATTGGCTGAGGATCTCTTGACGGATGTAGTCTTCTGGTTGGTACTATTTCAGGGCACACGAGAGGTTTAAACTGCTGAAATGCCACCTCAAGCTTTACACTGTTTCCTCCCCTTTGGCGGTCACGGTTCCTTCCCCCTTCTCTCCCCTTTGCAACTTCTTCCTGTGATTCACGTCTCCTCCCCATCACTTGCAGAGATGTGCATGCATCTCCAAAACCTGGCTTTTGCTAGTTGAATGTAAACAAGGCGAAAGTTTGGCTTGGGCAAGCTGTGGCTGTTGCATGTCTCGTTGCTAAGAGACTTGATCACAAGGGTGGGAACCCTTTTCTACCTAAGGGACATATTTTTTCTGGGGCAACCGTGGGTGCTACGTTCAGGGATGGGCAGGACTAGAGGCAAGAGCGGGCAGCTCTTTCCGTAGGCTGTATGTACAGTCCTCTCAGTAGGCTCTCGTTCTAGGGCTGGAGATATGAGATACAAGCTGATACTGAGCTAGACGCTGCAGTGGAGTGACTGATGCAAAAGTGAGGGGCGGGGGAACAGCGCCAGGGCTCCCTCCTCTGGGAAATGAGAAGCTTTTCTAAGTAGGAACCAATCCCTCCCACCCCACAGCTGATGGCCAGATGTCAAGATGCTGATAGCAGCTGATGGGCAGCTTTGGGGATGGCAAAGAAATAGGGGGTGGACCAATCTGGCCTTTGCACTTGTTCATGTGTGAAAATTGCCCGCACCTCTGCAGCGTTTACAAGCCATCCGGAAGCTTAATCCATTGGGAGGTATTGCTGGGCTTGGCTTTTAGTTTCTGTATCCCTTGAGCTTCAGAGAAAAGCAAAAGCCTTCTAGGTGTTTGGGTGGCTAAGGTGACATTGGGAATGCCAGTTCTGTGGAACGACTTGTGTTCACAGCAGCACAAGCAGAGTCCTGACTTGTAGGTGAGTGTGGGATGGGCAAAGCTGTGGCAGGTTTTGCAATCCTGATCAACAGCCAGAAGCGTGGTTAGGTTGGGGAGGGGGATTAGTCACTTGGCATGCATATGAATTTGTCTTGTTTTGAGTCTAGTCAGTGGTCCATCTTGCTGCAGTGGTTCTTCACAGGGTCTCTGGTACAGGCCTTTCTACCCATGCTACGAGGGATCATTTAACCAAAGATGCCAAGAATAGAACCTGGGACTTTTGGGATGCGGAGCTTGCATATGCTTCAGGCAGCTGTTTGTCTGTTTTAGTGTTTATTAAGAACAGGAAGGTGCACAGGAAGAGACTTCTGTTCAACAAGGCACTCCCCCCTTCCTTGTGTGACAGTGAAGTCAACTGTGCTGATTTCATGGCCAGTGCAGATGCCAGCTGATGTCATGCTTTGGCACAGGAGCTGCTAGGAACAGTCCAGCATGGACCTTTCTAGTTAAAAGGGTCAGGTAGCAGATGAAGAGTAACATCCCTGCCTGAGATCGAGGAGAGCTGCTGCCAGTCAGAGCGGATCATATTGGGCTAGATGGGCCAAAGTCGTGACCTAGAATAAGGCAGTTTCTTATGTTTCTATGTTCCAGGTTTGGGGAGCAATGCGGCAGCAGCACTGTGGTGCAAGGATGCTGCAGGCTCTGGAGTGGCAATGCATTTCACAGTCTTACAGAAGCTGTGTGTGCATGCGCGTGTGTGCATGTGCAGCCGAAGTGAAGCTTAGAATCTCCAGGTAGAGAAATTCAAATGCAGATGCCTGAATTGTATGCCAACATATATCTTTCTGTAAAAAGGTAAAGGGACCCTTGACCATTAGGTCCAGTCGTGGCCGACTCTGGGGTTGCGGCGCTCATCTCGCTTTATTGGCCGAGGGAGCCAGCGTACAGCTTCCGGGTCATGTGGCCAGCATGACTAAGCCGCTTCTGGTGAACCAGAGCAGTGCACAGAAACGCCTTTTACCTTCCCACCAGAGCAGAACCTATTTATCTACTTGCACTTTGACGTGCTTTCGAACTGCTAGGTTGGCAGGAGCAGGGACCGAGCAACGGGAGCTCACCCCGTCGTGGGGATTTGAACCGCCGACCTTCTGATCGGCAAGTCCTAGGCTCTGTGGTTTAACCCAAAGCGCCACCCGCATCCCTATCTTTCTGTAGGCAAATTTAATAAGAGCTGGTATAGCGCAATGTCTAAGGTTGGAACCCTTAGCACACTTAATTGAGTAGAGCTTATAGGAACATAGGAGTATAGGAATCTGCCTTATACTGAACCAGACCTACTGGTCTATCTAGCTTAGTATTGTCTACACTGACTGGAAGTGGTTCTCCAGGGTTTCAGGCAGGAAGTCTCTCTCAGACCTACCTGGAGATGCCAGGGTTTGGACCTGGGACCTTCTTCATACTGAGCAGATGTGCTACCACTGAGCCTCGACCCTTCAAGGTTCTTGTAGTTCCTTCTGAGCTTAGGATTCGTTTGCATGAGTGTGAGCTATGAGCCAGGAAGTCCTGGGTCCAAACACTGATTCAGCCATGAATTTATTCAATGATCTTTGACAAACAGTTCTCTTAGCTTCAGCTGCCCCATCTTGGCAATAGGGGAAATATTCTTTACAGGTTTGCCGTAAGCATTACTGAGATAACGTATATGAAACATTCAGAACACCCCTCAAAAAACTATGCAAATAGTAAGTATTGTCAACAGCACCTAATATTAAAGCTGAGATGAGGATTGTGCATGAGTTTTAAACAGAAAGGAAACGCCTGGTCCTTAGCATCCGGCCCAATAACCTTTCCCTTGAACCTTTGTCACAATTCTCTGCTTTGGCATGCCCGCGCTTGAGCTCTGCTTGGCATCTGTCTGCTCCACCTGCTAGAGACAGCGTTTTGTGCTGTGCTCAATGAGTTCAACAGCTGTTTTACCAAGCAGCTGGAGCAGAATTAGTAGCATGACTGAGTAGTTAAGCTTTGGAGCTCCCATGCTGGAGACTGGAGTTGCTGTGGCCTCATGTCACCTCTCCACCGACTAGTTCACACAATAAACAGCACCTCCTGTGCATCCAATCTTCTTCCACCCCCTAAAGCAGGGATGGGGAGCTTCTGGCCTTTCAGATGGTGTTGGGCTTCATCAGCTCCAGCCAGCACGGCTAGTGGTCAGGGATGGTGGGAGCTGCGGTCCAGTGGAGCTTCCCCACCTCTGCTTTAAAACCACATGCAGCCATGCTTCCAGCCACTGGCGTTTTCTGTGTAAGCTGCTCTTGCAGTTTCCCTCTCATCTGAAAAACCAAGAGGCTGTGAATTCATGGAGCTTGTTTCTTCGCCACCTCTTTGGAGGCATTCATTTAAGATGTGCTTTTTTTTTTTTTTACTTTGAGGTTCCATCTCTTTTCCTTTGAAAACAGCAATGTGAAATTGTCAGGTTTGTTAAAACGCTGCTCTTTGCCCTAAAGCTTGTGCCACAATTGATTTCTAAAAGCTCTTTTTATGTTCTTCTCTTTATCAAAAATGTCTTTTAGAAAGAATTCGGAGGACGGTGGAGAGTTAAATCCATAAATGAAATCGATAATAGTAGTGGGTAGGCAAATTGCTTTAGTGAAACTTTCCCCCAGGCTCTTTGGCTTAGTTGAGCTGCCATGGCCAAACTATAGGATAATGATCGCCTATACACAACTGCCTTTGCGAAGGAGGCCAGTCATTATTATTTGTGCAACCACTTTTCCTTTCTAACTCTGGCCAGGAAGGGAATCCAGAACCCGGGCAAGGTAGCCCCCATTAGCATCTTCTTGTCTCTAAAGGCTGGGGCAGCCTGCTGTCCCCATCTTTCCCCTAAGGCACAAGCAGGTAGCATAACTCTGAGCAGCTTGGCAGGTAGGTAGTAAAGGATTGAAGCCTAAGGTGGCAGTCATATGTATGGACAATTACCTGGTCTTACTTCTGAGTGGACGTGTGTAGGATTGTACTAAATAAAAAAATTGTTCATTAGCACATTAGAGACCAACTATGTATGTTCTGGGTATAAGCTTTCCTGTGCATGAACACAAAAGCTTATACCCAGAACATACTTAGTTGGTCTCTAAGGTGCTACTGGACAATTTTTTTATGTATTTTGACTGCGTCAGACCAACACAGCTACCTACCTGAATCTAGGATTGTACTGTCAAAGAAACATACTGTCCCTGCAAATTTCTCTTGGAGCTTGCCCCCACCTACCTGAACGAAAGTAGTTATTTATATTTCCATTTCCGCTTTAATTGAATACTTCGGTCCACTTCAGCTGTTATGATTGGAGTATCTTTGCCAGCATGGAGAGATGCATGTTCCCAAATGCCATTTGGTTCAATTGATAACCCTTATACAAAATGGTTGTCCCTTGCTCTGGACTATCACGGCACCAAAGAGCATGATAAATGGCATTAACTATATGACAATATAGTGGAACAGTATATTCTATGATTCTAAGACACTTTGTCTTTTGTGGCACACACCACTGCGATATGCAGAACAAGGCAGCCTTAACTGGCCTCTTATCCATCCCTGCAGTTAATTGACATTTTGCAATTTCCAGACACCATTTGGGTATGTATCTCTCCTGTAAGGCACGGATATTTGTGCAATGAAATGAAGCACTTTAAAAATATTATCAGAATGTGCTCTTATTCGTTAGCGAAGCTTGGATCTGTTTGCAGCTTTTCTGAAGCTTGCATTAACTGGCATTTTTTTGTTTTAGTTTTAGGGCTTGTGCAAAGTTTCATTTGGCACCTATGCCCACCACGTTTGTTTATGTAAACCACAAATATTATAAGCAACGCTGTATACAAGAGGCAGTTTCAGTCCTAACCGCAGCTTATCTGTATCTTACTGTATGACATAGAATCTTTATTGCTTAAAGAGTAAAGAAGGCGAGGACCCATCACTGATAGTTAGTCGTTGCACACTGGAAAATTGTAGCTGTCTAAAGTTTTATCATATGTGTTTCAGTGGGGGTGGGACGGGACAGAAAAGTAATTTTTAAAAATATCCTAAATGAATAATTCTGTCTGAAGCTGCTATTATGAAACCTTGAACCGTTCATGGTATCTCTTTGATGCTTGTTGCCACACTTGCAAAGAAGTGAGCCTCGTTGACTCCAGGAAGACCTAGGCTAGCACAGAAGGTGAATGGTTGTCTCCGAAACTAACACCTCCCAGTCTCCTCTTCCTCCTGCAACAATATGTGAAGGTGATGATGACACCATGTTGTGACTTTCCACTTCTCGAGGAGAAGCAGCAGACAAAGTGAAGTGGGCGGGGAAACTCTTGGTGCATGGAGGTCACAACATAACAAGTATCTTTGCCTGGATGTTATATGGGGAGCTGAGCAGGAGGTAGGACCTTGCTGTTTTGAGTAGAAGCCACACATCCTATGTAACATCTAATATCAGCTAAGTATCTATTGCAGCACTAGACATTCTATCCTACATGCATTGCCAAAGAGTTGGGTAGAAATGTACAAAATATATCATTTTACAAGTATGTAGGCGCCCTAGCTCTGCACTTGGTCTTTCCTCAGCTCAAGGGCTTTATTCTTTTCTAAACAACTTACTGGGGGCCACAGGAGAGCCAGTGTAGTGGTAAGAGTGTTGGACTAGGACCTGGGAGAACAGGATTCAAATCCCCATTTGGCCATGAAGCTCTTGGGGTGACCTTGGGCCATTCACTCCTCGTCAGCCTAACCTGCTGCAAAAGGTTCTTGGGATTAAATGAGTAAGAGGAGAACCCTACATGCTGACTTGAGCTCCTTGGAGAAAAAGTAGTGTATAAATGCAATAAATAAATGACTGTGGTGGTCAAGCCAGAAGCAAATGTGGG
Source organism: Podarcis vaucheri (assembly GCF_965113315.1). Classification (NCBI taxonomy): domain Eukaryota; kingdom Metazoa; phylum Chordata; class Lepidosauria; order Squamata; family Lacertidae; genus Podarcis; species Podarcis vaucheri. The sequence goes on along the minus strand of NC_138764.1, from coordinate 86,746,247 downwards.
CAGAGCAGTGAATGTTAATTTTACTGTTGTGCAGTGCACAGCATTTCCCCGCGCATATACACCCCTTTTATCCTCCATCCAGACAAGCGAGAAGCATTACTAGAGTTCAATGAGATTTTCTAGCCATGCAAAAACACCGAAGCAAAGCAGGTCTGGTGAGGAGTGTGGCTTCTGAAGGGAGTGTGGCTCAGGGAGAGTCCTGAGGTCCAGATAGAAAGGGCTGGAGGGCCACATTCAGCCCCCTGGGTGTGAGGTTTGCCATCTGTGCTCTATTGAAATCGAAGGAACTTGTTTCTGAGGAAGGATCAGTCTACAGGTTTGATTTAACGTGAAAGTATCACTGGGGAATGTTGACCCTTATAATGGTAGATCCACATCCAGGAGGCCCCCAATCAGGAAACTGAAAAAAAGAAAAGAACTGCCTCTTTAAATGTTCAGATCTTTTTCAGTGCATCTGATGCCTGGATTTCCCCTGACTTCCCCTTGCAAAGTCCTTGCTTCTGAGTAGTTATGAAAACATTGCAACTCATTGCAACTATGCCCTCCCATGTATTTCTCCACAACATCTCATCTTTTCCCAGTAGTGTTGGAGAAAAGACCTACCCCCCCTGCTCATTTTCTCTTATTCAGCTGTGGGTCCTGAAGAATAACAGGCCTATCATGCTTCCCTCCCCACCATATCTTATCAAATTCCTTAACAATATTTCCCAATCATTCAATCCAGTGCAAGTTTGCCCTGTTTTGGTTCCAGTGAAGTCAATGGGAATGAGGTAGTCATGAAGATTCTTTCTCAAGCTTCAAGCAACACATGATGTTTAGCACATCTCTTTAAGCTCCCTGAAGATTTTTGAAAGCTGAAAATAGCAGATGTGGGGAATTCCTGTCAGTATTGGGGTGGTGTGGGGTTGTGTGTGTTGCGGAGAACATTCACTGCTTCCTCCCCATTGCGGCTGGATCCTGAAAGCTATCTGGTTGGCCGCTGGGAGAACAGAAGGCTGGACTAGATGGGGTTTTGGCCTGATCCAAAATGCTGTATTGTGTTGTATTCCTGATGGCTATTTCCCATTTGAAGCTTATATTTACAGTAGGATGCAAATAGCAATGTGTGGTCCCATGAGGACCAGGGTATGGGTGGAAGGAATAAAGCCCCATCTTTAGTCCTGATCAGCCCCCTCCCCAAGCTGTTGTTTACATTTGTAAAAGCATGCATGGAACTGAAAAGTGAGACACTTAGTGTCACGTATAGCATCAGGACTAGCAAAATGACCCAGGAAGCGGCAGCATACCAAATGAATGAGTTGAATGATACCAAGGAATACACCTTGATATATAGGAACACTCAATCAGATAGGAGATTCCTGGGCACTGAGCAGGAATTAGCAATGTTTTGTCGAAGATAAGCTGCTTCTTAGATTGCTCTTATACTGGTGTTTCAGCCACCGTTCAGGATAAATACTCTCAAGGCAGCTTGTGGAAAATAGTAGTAAAATAATAAAGAATAAATAACACCACAGTGCAATAATACAAAAATTAAATGTTGAAACAATGGATAAAACTGCAGTGTTGTTTTTATTATTGTTATTGTTATTTTATTAATCACCTTCTACACATGTGTCTCAAGGAGATACATAATGAAACCAACACAAAACTCCCCAGATACATTTCAGAAACCAAACAATGCAAAATAGATGCTCATGACAGAGACCCATTTGTCTTGCTTTGAAAGCCTGCCACCATCTTCACATGTTAGGAAGGAAAAGTCAATTGAAGAAGAATATTGCCTGTTGATTGGCATTGACTTTCCAAAGTCTCAGTCATGAGCCTGGTTCTCATGGTACATTAAGCCAAACTGTGGCTTACTGGGACCACGTAAACATGTAAACTCCCGTAGAGGATCTCATGGCCACTCCCAGTCCTTTTTACTGCCATGCTCTGCTGAGCTAAGTCAAGGCTTAGCCTAGGGCATCATCCAAACTCAGACTTTTTGTTCAGCTCTCTCCTTGCTAACCATGAACTGTAACCAAGAACAAACCACGAACAGTGTTTCCTAGCCCTGTGCAGTGAGGTCTTGGAGATACTGGAATATTCAACCTGCATCCAAAGCTTTCGCTGTACATTTCATGATTTCTGTTAAGGTTGTCTTGCAAGCAGTACAGGGTGAAGAGTTAGAGCACAGTTTGCTTTAGCCTTCTGGGGCAGAGTTGCTCTGACCTACTCTGTTTTCTTTCTCGGCCAGTTCACACATAGATGCTCATCGCTTTATGACTGCAGTTTCAAGGGGTGAATGAGACACTAAAGATCAAAGACTACAGAGAGCTTTCATATCAAGTGTATAATCCCAAATACACTGAAGACAGTTCAGACATTTGGCTGAGAGCCAGCTGGTGATGATAAGTCAAGAAGTTTGTGAACCAGCTATTTGATTTGAGTCCCGAAGTATATTACACACACAAACAGAAGCATATGAGGCAGCTCAATGGTTCCTAGGTGTCACCTGTCTGCATCTATTGCTAAACACCCATACCTGCTGAATATGTCCTACAAAGAGGTTCAACACCTGTCTTGGTATTGCTGTCTGGATTTGGGCTGCTTGGCTTTTAGAAACTATTACTGCAGTTTTCAGAGAGTGAACTGGGGCTGTTAAGGCAGCCTTGTAAATAAGTCCACGAAAGTTACTAGCCTGCCTTTTTTTTTTAAACTACCGGTACCTGCTAGTGGTTGGCAGAGAAAGGATTCTCCCCACAGCATCATTCTGTGCTGGGCATTCTCTGGTAGCTCACTTGGTTTCTGCGCTGGGTGCAGAGAAGAGACAGAGCATTTCATTCCTCCTTTACCAGCCCATTCACACGCCTGTATGCAATACCTTGTTAACTATGCCTACTAGCCTAGTGTTTAAGTACAAGGCTGACTTAAGCTGGCTCAGGAAACTATGAGTACTTTTATCCTGGATCAACATGGATCTTTTGAATGGGGGAAGCATGATTAAGCCAGGATACTTAATCTGACTGTTTTACAAAGTCACTCTGATGTTTGCGTGGCGAGGCCCCGGGCCCCACAGTTCCCACAGAAATAAACACACAGACACAAATATGTTGGGTTAATGGGATAAATAAGGCCACAGCTACATTGGGTACAGATGTGAGTGGTTTGGCTTAGGTAATTGGGTGAATCAAGACTATATCCTGACTCCTGCCCATCTGCAGGAAGTCTTGAAAGGGTCAACCACCGATAGGGGGAGCCCTATGATATCCATCAATTAAGAGCTCCCCCAGGGTCGCCAATGGGGTTGTGGCATAGCCCTATCCCACGCCCAGGCTTTGGACAAGAACCACCCCCCCGGATCCCTTTAACGGGATACCCTTAGCGTGGAGGGGCAGGTGGAGGCAACAGCCTCTCCTCCCACAACAAGGCTTACCCAACGCCTAACTTTACAAAGTTGTGATGATTGATACTAGGTAGGCGGAAACCAAACAGCTGGTGCCAATTTGCCAAGTGGAAAAATTCCAACAACCAGGCGACTGGCATTAGTCATAGCAAAGCCATAGTCAAGCAACGCAAGCAGAGAGGGTGGGCAGGCTGGGAGGGCCAACAAAGGAGACGAATGGAGGCCGCTCCTCAGCCGTGCTGCGGTTTTAACGACAAGTTGCCACGCCCCCTGGCTAACCCGATTGGTCAACCAGTGGGAGCATGATGCGGCTGGGATTCCAGTGACATGGGCAGCATCCCTCCGCCCACTTCCAGGTCACTGGGAGGTCCCAGATCTCCTCCCGCAACACAACCCCCTGGAAAAGAGGAGCTGTCTTCTCGCTCATGGCTCACGGAGGCTCCTTTCCCTGCCTCTGCTTATCTCTGAGACCTGCCAGATCTGCTACCCAATTTTTACCTAGGCCAGCATTTCCCACATGAAGTGCTGGGATGCACTCACGTATATTCAGAACCACTACCCACCTGTCTATGAAGAGGTAGTCTGCTGCATCCCTGCATGATTATTTGTTCTGGTTTTGCTTTTTTCAAATGAACTCCACTGCGGCAGTGTCTGCTCCCGCCCCGCTCGGCACCAATTGTGGCATCGAATGGAGGGATGCTGGATAGTTAGGAGGATGCCATCGCATCCTTGCATAAAAAAACTGGAGACATGCCCAGATCATGCAGGAAAAAGCTCTTCTGAAAGCTGGTTGTTGCTGCTTTCATAAACTGTATAAGTAAACATTTTTTTGCGTGTAGCAGTGAAATGTGCCTCTATTTATAATTCTGGGGGGGAAATATTTATCAACTGGTATAAGCTTAACCGGATGTTGAAGAGACTTAGCAGGGAAATTTACACTTAGGTTTGCTCTGTTCCCATTTGTTTCTTCATTCTTATTTTTAAATTTAAATTGCTTATTGTGAATCTTGACCTTGCAGCAAGACTGTAGAAGGCTGTTTGAATGAGATTGTCTCCTGGGCTCTGCTCCTATCCTGGAAGGAGGCTGGGTGGAGTTAATCTTTTGCTCGACAAAGAAACTTTGCATCTTTCTCAAGCCATTGCACAATGAAAGCCCCAACCTTTGGTCTGCAAAGCAGGAATCAAAGCTTTACTGGATGCTGTCAGAGGAAGTGAAATTTGCAGCAAGCTTGCAGAAATCTACTTGCTGCAGCAGCACTTGGAAGTCTCAGTGTCCAGGTGGGTCTGGTATGTGGCCATTGAATCAGCATGTGGTGCCGGGAAGCAGTTTAATTCTGCTGGAAAACAAAACCTTGGGATTTCTTGGACTTGACATGAACTTCAGAGAGCATTACCACTTTGCAAACCACTTTGAGTGCCTTGGCAGGAAACCGGTATATAAATCTAGTGAATGAATTATATGTGCAGCTCTGCAAGCTGGAAAGGCAAAAAGTGGGTGGAATAACAGGTGTGACCTTTCCTTTGGTACAGCAGCCCACATTGGTTTTGTAAACCGTTTTGAGGTTTTGTTACAATCCAGCGGTGCATCAGTTTTGTGAAATAAAATAGATAAATAAATTCCAGCCATGCAAGAGTTGGAGGCTTGTACACCCCCCAATCTCTTCATCAAAGGAAGAGGCATTATCGTAGCTGAAGGACACATTCCAGGAAGGCAAAGGCATCTGTGGAGGATGCAGAGCAGGGCTGGTGAGGGAACATGGCCTGCAGGAGAGAAGCCAGGGGCCTAATTCATCCTCTAGATTGAACCAATGGCTCAATGCCATTGGCGCTGCTCCCATTCATGGAAAACGAAACCAAGGAAATGGCATTGTATGCAGGCAAAGTCTTATTTAGCAGAAGGGGAAGTATAAAGGGTAGTTTTATACGTGTCTACTCAGAGGTAAGCCCCACTGGGTTCAACGGGACTTATTCCCATATATGTGTGTATAGGATTGCAGCCTTAATTCTGACAGCTGTTTGGCAGTCTGTGAGAAACAAATTGGTGGTCTCTGCCAAATTCCCATGGGCTATGTGTGGATATAACTGTTGGCATTAAATGACAGAGACTTGATTGCGTTTGCAGTAAAGAGGCCAACAAATGATTGGAATACACACACACACACACACACACACACACACACACACAATCTTCTTGGAATGGTTTGTCCTTGTTCAGAGTTGTTAAAGCTTGCTTGGACAATAGTGTTGTGTTTCTTTCCTTCTGCCCCTATCCGGTCTCAAGAGTTATGGTTTCCCAATTCCAACTTAGAATGTGAAATGTTGAAGAGTACCACAATGCCTGAGGTTTGCTTTCTTTTGCTGGTGTGAGCATCCATTTCCATGCCTGCCCCTGCATGCAGGTTTTGCAGAAGTTTGCTGAAATGAGCATGTTCATTTCTCTGTTGCATTCAAAAAATATATTTACTATGTTTTAATCACACCCTTTCTCCAAGGAATTCAGATACGTGGTTCCCCTTAGCCAAGTTTATCCTCACAATGATCCTGTGAGGTAGGAGAGGCTAAAGGTGAATTCATCAAGGGGATTATTGTGTTAGTTTTCCTGGTTACAATGCATGCGAAATTTCATTCACAATGTTGGGTGTGGCAGGGACATGTCCTCCCCCTTTATGCACATGAATCACCCATGAAGAAACTGTATGCTGGAATACCGCCCCAAATTTCATCACTTGAAAACTTTCATGAGAAATTTCACAAAAATGGAACAAAGTGCTCTCTGAACCCTTTTCACAACAACCTCAAAAATGAACCTAATAGGTTCAGGAAACTTGCAGGTTTAACTAAAAGAAAACAACCGACTTACAAATGCCTCTTTGTAGCCCTCCAGTAAGAACTGAAGTGAACTTTTAAGAAAATGGATTATAGATACTCCCAACCACCCTTTCTTTTTAATGAAGCTTTCCTTCCCTCTGGAAAAGGGTGTTGAAAACATCTTCTTCTCCCTCCACATTTACACATCAATCAATGCCTGCAACCTTTCTGCAGCTCTTCTCTCTAATCCTGTTACTGTTCTTGATGCAATCCTTTCAATCTTCTCTGCCTCTCTGGGGGATAGGTCTGATTTTAAGAGAGGGACCCAACTGCACAGCCGCATCAAGGTAATTGCTTAAAGTGGCGCCTAGGCACACCTAGGGGAGTTACTGTTAGTTAGTTATTAAATTTATATCCCACTTTTCCTCCCAAAGGTATCACATCTTGACTGAAGATCTTTGAGTAGGAGACTTTCCATAGCTTAGGTCCCTTCTAGGCACTCGTATTACTGCAAATTCTTTGAGTAGGAGACTTTCCATAGCTTAGGTCCCTTCTAGGCACCCGTATTATTGCAAATTCATGATGATTTGGGCTCATGATGATACTAGTGCAATCACACACAATCCTGCTTTTAATACTATTCGTGCCTGCAGAATTTTGGAGCGGTCAGACTGCTTCATCTCCAGTCAGTGCATATATACCCTGTAACTTTCTGATGAAATCCTGTTAAGTTTTCGTACCGCAAATGTTCTGGTTTGGTTTGTCCTGCTTTTGTTGTGCTGTAGTCTCTCCGGACTGCAACAACGTACAGTATTGCATTAGGGAAGCATCGCAGAACACATTAAAGCCAAATAAATCACTGTTATTGTGTCAAGAACATGTTGCAGAGTGCAACACAAGGCTGGAAGTTCTCTTAGTCAAGGATCCTGCTCTCAGCGTCAGAACACGGCTCACGAATACGTGAAATGCTCCTGCACAGTACTTTAAATGCAGGATCACATTTTTAAAAAATGCACCTGTACCTACTTCTATCTCATAACACACAGAGTGGCTATGCTAGTTGGGGTTTTTTTTACCAGATATATTTCACACCAAAAATGGACCTATCCTTGGCTCAGATTATCTAACATGGATGATTTTACTTTTGTTTTATTTAACCATATTCATATAACACTTTATCATCAACATCTCTTAAGTTGTTTACATAAAATATACATTAAAGCTACCAGTAATACCAGGTGTAAAAAATAAATAAATGCTAGCTTGTTCTTTCCACCAAAATTGACATTTTTTAAAAAAAAATATACATTATAAATAAAGCTAAATATTAGAATGTGCATGTCAAATGTACCTGTCTCGGTCAGCTTGCTTAAATTAAATGACAGAGTTTTCATTGGGTGCTGAAACAGCAAAAGCCCCTGCCCAATATCAATGGCCATGGAGCTCCAAATTGCAGGTGCTGCTACACTGAAGGGTCAGTTCCTTAAAGTGTATGTTGCCTGGGAAAACACTCCAAAACATGTGGGATTAAATAAAAGTCTGTGGTGCAGGGAGAAAGGCTAACCCTTTTCTCCCTGCATTCTGCATTCCTTTTGCTGATCGAGGGCTTCCCAGAACAGTTATTTTTTTTTTTTTATAATAATTTTTATTACATTTTTTCCAAATTACAAAGAAAACAAAAAGAAAGGCAGAACAAAAGAAAGAAAGGAAAAGAGAACAGAAAATCTCAACCATTTCGACAACTTATTTCAAATTTCCATTGGACTTCCCCACATCTCCCACATAAATGCATTCTTGATAATAAAATTGTCAGCAAATTATACCCTTATTTCGTGTGTTTCTTTATATTTTCAGTTGCAATTTAAGTTTAAATCTCTTATTCTCCAATTACTCTAAAAATATAGCATAATATCCTTTTTACCCGTTTAAACTTTGATTCTTTCATGAGTGTTATCAGTTTCATAAATAATTAAATTTCATTGCTGGGGCTAACGTTCCAAATCATACGACGTCTTATGTTTCATACAACTTATAATACTTCTGCAAATAGTCTTTAAATTTTTTCCAGTCCTCCTCCATTGCCTCTTCTCCCAAGTCTCGGATCCTTGCAGTCATCTCGGCCAGTTCCATGTAGTTCATCAATTGCGTCTGCCAGTCCTCCAGTGTGGGCAAATCTTGGGTCTTCCAATGCTTAGCGATAAGGATTCTTGCTGCTGTTGTAGCATACATAAAAAAAGTTCTATCCTTTTTTAACACCTTCTGGCCGACAATGCCCAGAAGGAAGGCCTCTGGTTTCTTGGGGAAGGTGTACTTGAACACCTTTTTTAACTCGTTATAAATCATTTCCCAAAAGGCCTTCAATCTTGGACAAGTCCACCAGAGGTGAAAGAATGTCCCTTCAGCCTCCTTACATTTCCAACATTTATTGTCAGACAAATGGTATATCTTAGCAAGCTTGACTGGGGTCATGTACCACCGGTATACCATTTTCATAATGTTTTCTTTCAAGGCATTACATGCCGTAAATTTCATACCGGTGGTCCATAACCTTTCCCAGTCTTCAGACATAATATTGTAACCAATGTCTTGAGCCCATTTTATCATGGCTGACTTAACTGTCTCATCCTGAGTGTTCCATTTAAGCAGCAAGTTGTACATTCTCGATAATACCTTGGTCTTTGGTTCTAGCAACTCTGTCTCAAGTTTCGATTTTTCCACCTGGAATCCTATTTTTTTATCTAGCTTAAAAACCTCATTAATTTGGGCATAGTGTAGCCAATTTTGCACCTTATCCTTTAGTTTTTCAAAGCTCTGCAACCTCCAATTACCTCCAATGTTTTCTATTATTTCCCAATATTTCGGCCAATGTGCCTCCATATTGGCTGTTTTCCGAGCTTTGGCCTCTATTGGTGAGATCCACCTCGGAGTTTTACTTTCCAATAAGTCTTTGTATTTTTTCCAGACCATATATATTGCTTTCCTGACAATATGGTTTTTGAACATTCCATATGTTTTCCCCTTGTCATACCACAAATACGCATGCCAACCTAACGAATTGTTAAAGCCTTCCAGATCTAGGACATCAGTGTTTTCCAATAAGATCCAATCTTTCATCCAGCAGAAGGCCGCAGCTTCATAATATAACCTTAAGTCCGGCAGGGCAAACCCCCCTCTCTCCTTTGCATCAGTTAGTATTTTAAACTTTATTCGGGGCTTTTTGCCCTGCCAGACAAACCTAGAAATATCCCTCTGCCACTTTCCAAAACATTCCACTCTGTCCACGACCTGCAAGGCTTGAAACAGAAACAACATTTTTGGCAAAACGTTCATTTTTATAACTGCAATTCGGCCTAACAAGGATAATTTCAATCTTGACCAAATTTCAAAATCTTTTTTAACCTCTGACCAGCATTTTTCATAATTATCTTTAAATAGGTTCAAATTCTTAGAAGACAGATTGACCCCCAGGTATTTCACTTTTTTAACAATGTTTAGTTCTGTTTCCTTCTGAAACCCCTCTGTTTCAATAACCGTCAAATTTTTCCCTAACACCTTAGTTTTTTGTTTGTTCAACTTAAAACCCGCCACCCGACCAAATTTCTGAATCAATTCCAAAACTCTTTTTGTACTAGGTTCTGGCTCCTGTAATGTTAAAACCAAGTCGTCTGCAAATGCTTTCAGTTTATATTGTTTCGCTCCGACCCGTATTCCTTGTACCTGCCGATCCTCCCTTATCATATTCAGCAAAACAGTTATTTTTAAAGAACAAGTTTTGATAGGCCATTTAGTTTTTGGTCCTTGGGCCTAGAAGTAAGAAACTTACTTCCCTTGGGATTTTGGCAGGACAGAGATGCCCCAAAGTGACTTTGGCTGCAACCCTGTGTGAAATTACTGGGCAATAACTCCCACTCGGATCAGTGGGACTTACCTCCAGGAAACCACAGGTAGGATTGGGTTGCACAACTAGCTGGGGAACCATTTTGGCTGAAGGATGGGTACGTAAGACTATAAAGCAAACAATAAATCAACAAGAGCACTCAGACCCACTCCTGCGCTGATGATCTCAACATGCTTCTTTCTCTCTCCTGCTAGGATCTTGTCTGCTGCAACAAATTAGTAATGCTGCTTATTCTTACTGCTCTCCTCAGTGGAGAAATTTTCATTGGGCGAGGCCAGAATATTTATAATTGAAATAAATATTCAACCCCCCCTCTCTCTTTTAAAAAGACTGTCTCAGATTCTGATGAGAAGCACAACTTTACACCAAGTTCTCTTACCACATCTTTCTTTAATCAGCACTGAAATGAGATCTTCGTTAGATGGGCATATTCCTGCATTCCAGACCTCCCAACTTAGCCAACACACTCTCAACTAGTTTGAAGCAAAACAAGTCAGGAGTGAGGAAACTATAAAGCTGAGAAATAGCGGCTGTTTTAGGCGGGATGATTTCTTTTGGTTTTGGAAAGATACCTAACGTCATACATGTATTTTTCAACTCGCGTGATTCCAGATGCGGCAATACTCAAAGGTCAGCTCTGAGTTACAAGGCGCCTGAAGTATACCTGCATTTTCCAACAGCTGGATAACCAAACTCTGTTTCTCCCCTCCACCCCCGTATTAACAGAAGAGAGAAAGACAAACTGTTAAAAGGAAGTGTAGTAATATCCTGCTGACAAGCTCATAGTGTGTTGTTCGCTACCAGGATGAAACTAACGGAACATGGGGTCATAACAAGAGACCTACTGGATCAGACCAAAGGTTCATCCAGTCAGGGATCTTGTTTCCTATAGATGCCAACCAGATGCCACTGGAAAACTAGGACACTGCCCTTTTCCACTACTGCACCCTAGCAGATGCTGTTCAGGGACATACTAGGAAGCTGCCTTATACCAGCTTAGACCATTTGGTCCATCTGACTGGCAGCAGCTGCCCAGAATTTCAGATACGAGGTCTCTCCCAGCCGATTGTGGATTTTTGAGGGGATATTTACTGAGACCTTTTATGGAGGTACTGATGGAGATATTAACACCTGGGGGCTCCATGTTGGGGACCCCTGCAATAAGGTGTAGGGCCTAGGGAAATGATTCAAAGGCTTCCTGGGTGAGGTAGGTTTTGAGGAGGGGCATAAGTGAACAAGGGAGCTGGTTGCATGGAGTTGCACCAGGAGGCAGTTTCAGTCACAAGCGACAACAAGGGGAAATGAGTGAAGTCATTTCAGGTGGCTGTAGATTTTTGGGTATCTGTACAATGGGATGCATTACAATTTGCCTGCAGCTGGTTCCATAATATATTGCTGCCCCAGTCACTGCCTCAAGCCCGCAGTAAACCCCAGAACTGTCCTCTTATTTGAGATTTCTCAGTCTGTAAACATATATTCTGTTTAAATTCCTGTTTTTTCCCCTTCTTCAACTTTATGGCTTAGGTTCTATAGGAATATCCATTACTAAGGTACTGAATTACTCGGGACTTTTGCCAGCTATTAATATTCGTCTCTGCTGGATTTACATTGTCGCCATAGCATTAGATGTATAGTCCATTGATGTGCAGCTCCAACTATGAAAGCAGAGGCCAGTTTCCTGGGCCTGGAACGAATTATGAAGGGCAACCATGCGTACTTTGTCTGGAGCTAATAATATACATGCTGCTACCACTCAGCCACTTCTTACTTATTTTCTTAGGATCTTGCTCTGCATGTGCAGGGAAGCTTTGAATTCAATCATGTGCCCCATCCAGAGTTAAGATGTCTCTTAGTCTTGTGTGCACAGGCAAGGGAGTGTCTTGGGTGGGACATGGCCAACACAGTTGGAGAGATGTTATTGGGTAGAGTGCGGTTTTGCTGAAGCAGCTGATATCCCACCTTTCCTTCAAAGAGATTACAGTGGTTTTTATGGGTCTCCCCCTTCCCATTTCATCCTCACAGCGACCCTAGGCTAAGGGACAGTGACTGGCCCCAAGTTGTGGAGTGAGCTTTACAGCTGAGGAGGGGATCTGAGTGCTGGTCTCCCAGGTTCTAATCCGACATGGCTAACTACTATACCATTTTTGCATTTTTAAGAGACAGGCTATATAAAAATAATTCCAAGATGAGGAAAGCATATATAACAGCTATTGCATTACCACTGTCTTTATTACTAATCTATCTTCCAACAGTCTGACTTCCTGCAGATTCTCATGAGAGCATCTCTAGCCCTCCGAGAGCCAGTGCGAGCAAAGCTGAGAGCTTTAAAAGCTCTTTTCACACCAAGTGAACCCAGCACCAAAGAGCTTTTAAGCTCTCAGTCTTACTTGGGACTTGACTTGCGCCACTTCAACCAGCCTGCCCTCAGCCACCAATGATCGATCATGATGGTGAAGGTGAAGGAGCCATGGCAGTTATGTCCAGTTGCAGATGGTTGTGGCACTCGCTTTATAGGCTGAGGGAGCTGGCATTTGTCCACAGACAGTTTTTCCAGGTCATGTGGCCAGCATGACTAAGCTGCTTCTGGCACAACGGAACACCGAAACCAGAGCAGCGCACGGAAACACCATTTACCTTCCCGCCAGAGCGGTACCTATTTATCTACTTGCACTTTTGGGCGTGCTTTCGAACTGCTAGGTTGGCAGGAGCTGGGACTGAGCAATGGGAGCTCACTCCGTCGCAGGGATTCAAACTGCCGAACTTCAGATCAGCCAGCCCTAGGCTCTGCGGTTTAACCCACAGCGCCACCCGCGTCCCCATGTCAGATCATAGATTCGTGCAACTGTATTGTTGGAAGGGATGTAAAGAATCTTCTAGTCCAACCCCCTGCAATGCAAGAATAATTAGCTGCTCCATATGGGGATCGAACCTTCAACCTTGTCATTTATCAGCACCATGCTCTTACCAACTGCAAAAAAATATAGTCTGGCCCCCACAAGGTCTGAGGGACAGTGGACCAGCCCCCTGCTGAAAAAATTTGCTGATCCCTGTTCTACATCTTCAAACCATTCTTAAGTTTCAAACTGCAAATGTAACTCCCTTTTAAGATGAGGTTACTGCATTGTCCCGATTTACAGTTGTTAGTAAAATGCCTTGACCTGTCCCACACCACTGGGGGTGGAGCAGAGTGTTTATAAGGAATTCTGGATCTTGTAGGATCTTCACTGCATTTCTCTCAGCTGTCAATTCCATATGGGGAGGCGAGGTGACAGATCTGTAGGGCTTACCCTGTAGCTTCAATAGCAAACCATTATTTGTCACCCTGTGTACCGTATTTTTCGCTCTATAGGACGCACTTCCCCCCTTCAAAAATGAAGGAGAAATGTGTGTGCGTCCTATGGAGCGAAGAAGCCATAGCCCCGCGACCCTCTCCCGGCTGGAGAGGTGACGCGCGGCTTTAGAGGCTCCTGCCATAGCCGCACGTCACCTCTCCAGCTGGGAGAGCCCGCGCGGGGCTAAAGCAGCCCCCCGCGACCTTCTCCCGGCTGGAGAGGTGACGCGCGGCTATGGCAGGAGCCTCTCCGCTGCGCCTTTCCGCTGCTCCCTGACCTGCTCTTTGGGGCTGGTGGTGGGCTTCCCCCCGCCAGCCCCCAAAAGCAGGTCGAAAGGAACCTGAAGCCTGGAGAGCGAGAGGGGTCAGTGCACACCGGGAGAGGGTCGCAGGGCTACGGCGTCTTCGCTCCATAGGACGCACACACATTTCTCCTTCATTTTTGAAGGGGGAAAAGTGCGTCCTATAGAGCGAAAAATACGGTAGCTGCTTGAACGCACCTTAAACGGCACCTTGTTTTAGAGCGGGAAAACTGAAGGGGCGCTGGGCAGAGAGGGGGGGGATTTTTTTTTTCTTGTTCTCCCCCCCTCTAAAACAAAGTGCGTCCTATTGTCCGGTGCGTCCTATGGTGCAAAAAATACGCTATTGCTTCCCCTTCGCCCCTCCCAGCAGTGGCTGAAGATGGGGTGATGCATCCTGGTGTCACCCATGGACATTCTTTGGACAGGTGTTTGAGGTGTCCCACTGCTCTTTTAACCAGAGGAAAATGAGGAGACCCAAAGAGCACGCAGCAATTTCTCAAAACAAACAGGAAAACTGCACTGATGTTGTTGGCAAATAAACCACAAAATCCAATAATAACCTAAATCTAACCCTCTTAAGTTAATGGGACACCTGCCTTGGTGTGTGTTTTTTTAGAACAAAAACTTGTGGCATTAATAAAACTAATCACCTTGCTAACACATGTAAAACATCAGCCCTCACCAACCTGGTGCCCCCCCAGATGTTTGGAATATGATTCCCATCAGCCCCATCTAGCCGCCTGTAATACGTTATTTAGTAATAAATGGTTGGCTGTGTCTGCTTCATGTGTTGCCACAAAATGCTGCCATATGCTGCTTCTTCCTGTCTTTCACCATATTAATTATGTGGCAAACCACTTTTTTTTTGCAGGCTCCCCCTCCCCACTTCCCTTAATCCTTCCATGAGGTCTATAAAGTGCACCACACGAGAGTTGTGCCTGCTCATTTATAGAATCATAGCATCATTGGAAGGGACCGTAAGGGTCATCCAGTCCCAACCCCCTGCAATGGAAGGAATCTTCCTTTGATTTGCTTGGTCCTGCAGTTTAGGGATCACTGAAAATCACAAGCCTGGCAGACTGCTTGTCTTGAGTCTCGTAGTTCAACCTGGAGTGGCTCTATCATCCCCACCCCCATTTTATAGAGAGGCCCAAGGTGAAACTACCAGTTCCTCCCATCACTTGGAAATTTCTACACAGCACTTTTGGGCCATTGCAGTGTAGCTGTACTAGAAGTTGCCAGGAACAAATCCTTGCTTCCCTGCCAGTGTTTGCTTCAGAATACACCTGTGCCCCCGTTTCATCTTGAAGCCCGGTAATTTCCAGTTTCCACCTATGCTCTGATCTTTTTGGATCATGAATGGCTGCCCGATGGATCAAATGTTGAAAAAGGAGCGTGCTTGGTGAAGGTGGGAACTGAAAAACTGTGTTTCTACTAAGCATTCAGAATAGGCTTTCTGTGAGTTACATTTGCAGTTTGAAACTTAAGAATGGTTTGAAGATGTAGAACAGGGATCAGCAAATTTTTTCAGCAGGGGGCTGGTCCACTGTCCCTCAGACCTTGTGGGGGCCAGACTATATTTTTTTTTGGGGAAAGAACAAATTCCTATGCCCCACAAATAACCCAGAGATACATTTTAAATAAAAGTACGCATTCTACTCATGTAAAAACATGCTGATTCCCGGACCGTCCGCAGGCTGGATTTAGAAGGCGATCTGGTCCCCGGGTCTTAGTTTGTCTACCCAAGATGTAGAAGATCTGAATGTTATCGATGAATTGGTCTACACAGCAACAAGATCAGCTGTTGTAGCTCCATTCAAGCCTTGTAATCCCTCACGTTATAACCACTGAAGTTGGGAGCCTTTTCTAGTCGTCGCCGGACTCCCAGCTCCCATCAACCTTGACCAGACTGGAGATGATGGGAGTTGGAATCCATCAGCATCTGGGGACCCAAGGCTGGCAATCACTTGCTAGGCTGCCTATGCTATTTTAGAATCCTGATCTTCAAGGGGTTATAAATCAAGAGTGCAACAGGCTCCCCGCTGCAGACTCCAAGTTGTGCAGAGCTAAAAAAAATAGTGATTGGGGTGGGGACAGAGCTACTCCTCGCCCTTGCTCTTTATCATGCTGTTCTAATCACACGGGGGAATTAGAATCCCCAAATATGGCTCATCTGTCTGATAAAATCAATTTTTATTATGTTGCAAAATTGCTCAGCCAAACGACACAAGGTTTTTTGGTTGTTGTGTTGTTGTTTTTAAATTAACAACCCTGCCTTCTGTCAAGGGAATATGCCATAATTCCATTCACATAATTTTGCTCTTATACCAGTTTATATTTTTGTGTGTGTGTGCTTGTAAGATTCCTCTGACTTTGGACCACATGACCGGAGAGATAGTACAGATAGATTGAGCAGGGAGTGTGGAGGCTGAATAGTGCTGTTATGGGAAAAGAGAGAGACCCTCTTAATGTTCTTTGAAGGGAGATGTGTTGCACACACAGCTAAGTGGGTCATGCTAGCTCGCATATATTATCTATTGCCTTCTAATTGGTAGTAACAGAGGCCATTTATTTTAGGGAACTGTTGGTTAACTACCAATACAGAAGTGCTTGTTTTCCTCCTCTGAACAGGCACTTCTGCTAATACTGAGTTAGCAGACCATGAGTATGGGTCTGCCTTCGCCCCTTGATGCATTTCTTCATATATTGATTTATTGTCCTGCTGCTGGTTCTCATGCACTTCCCATACCCAGTGGCGTAGCGTGGGTTCTCAGCACCCGGGGCAAGGCAAGTAATTTGCGCCCCCTAACCGGGGCAAGGCAAGTAATTTGCACCCCCTAACCCGTGGATTTTAGCACTCAAGTCTCTTCCGCGCCCCCCCAGATGCTGCGCCAGGTGCAGCAGGCCCCCCTGCACCCCCCACGCTACGCCACTGCTCCCACCACAAGTCTTCAGGACAGCCATCCGAAGGCTGGCGCGGGGAGAAGGTCTCTCTGCCCCACCGCCAGGCTTCGGAGCAGCCATCCGAAGGCTGGCGCGGGGAGAAGGTCTCTCCGCCCCACCGCCAGGCTTCGGAGCAGCCTTCCGAAGGATGGCGCGGGGAGAAGGTCTCTCCGCCCCACCACCAGGCTTCGGAGCATCCTTCCGAAGCCTGGCGGCGGGAGGAGGTCTCTCCGCCCCACCGGCAGGCTTCGGAGGAGGTCCGAGGACAGTGGGGTTCCTGCTTCCTCGAGGAGGGCCGGCCAAACGCGCCCCCCCAAATGTTGCGCCCGGTGCGGCCGGCACCCCTGGCACCCCCCATGCTACGCCACTGCCCATACCTATGTTCTTACCTGCCTTAATATTATGAGCTGAATTTTGGCTCAGATTAATTTGGGGAGGAGGTGATATATGGACAGCTTGTTAGATCAGATTGTTAGATAGTTTGCCAAAAATGAATTATACTTTTACAATAGCAGTATAATGGCAGGATTCTGTATTGGATTTGGGGACATCATGTAGTAACTATGCAGAGTGGAGCCCCCCCCCGTCCCTCCTCCAGAGTGGAGGGACAGGGTTCAGGATGAGGCCTGGGTTTCCCAGACAGTTTGCGGCATGTACTGATATATTGGAGGATATCAGCATCCTCTTAAAGGCACAGGTACGTGCTAATGTAATGTGTAGTTTGGCCTTCTGACAGAGACATCCACCAACCCATCCAAGGCTTGTCAGACGAAGAGAGGGAATACTTCACCTGCTGAGAGATCATATCTTTCCCTAGATCTTTGTGACCCCTGCACCAGCTGTCCTGTAGCCACCACATTTTGAAAACTACTACATTAGAGGGAGGTTGAACACCTTGAGAATATTAGCTAACTCCATGAGAACTCTCATTTTCCTGCTAGGGACATTTCTTTCTTTCTTTTTTCTTTTTCTTTTGCAGTGTTGATACCCACCAGTCCACTTATGTCAGCCACAGGCATTTCCTATAAAAGACCACAACCCTATAATTGGTTGCTAACCAGTTGCAGGAGGAACATGTTCTCTTTAGAATACTACTTCTTTTTGATTTGATTGATGGGTTATATTTTACTTTATTACACAGTCCTTCTTCACTGGCCGGTTGGCTCATGATGAGAGTATGGTAAAGATCAAATTGCAAATCAATGCATACCATAAAGCAGAAATGGGGAGCATGTGTTGACGAACTTTAAGGTTGATGGTAGTTGGAGTCAATGAACATTTGAAGGGCTGTAGGTTTCCCAGCCCTGCCATAAAGTATTATTTTATGGAAAATCAGTGTGATCTAAACATCAGGTGTAGAACTAGGCAGGTGTTGGTTCAAATCAGGCTATGGGTTTTACTGAATATTTGGAAAGATTTAAGTCTCTGTTTGGTTCCAGTTGATTGATTCAGCGTATCAGTTTTCCAAGTCTGCAGTATTATACATATTTGCTTGGGAGTATATCCCATTTAACTAATGTTTTAACTTTTGAGTAAGCATGCGTAGGATCCCAATGCTAAATGTGGTAAGTGTCACAACAGATATTGGTGGAAGGATGAAGGAAATGTTTTAGACTCTGTTTTCTTGATTTATTAAGCATTAGTTTAGGAGATATTCTGATTGCCTCTGTAAAGAGTTGAATGGTGATTCAGATGCTGAGCCAACATATTACAAGCTAGTGAAGAGGAGGTTAGATAAGGCACTTGGAAGAATTGCTTGGAAGTGATAGTTTAATTAGGTCAGGCAAGGTGGTATAAGGGGCTTATTTTGCTTTGGTTGGTACTGATGCAAAAGTATTTCTAGCTTATGGTGGGCATTTGCTCTAGGGCCATAAGGTTTTGATTTAATACTCCTGTATTTAGGCATAATTTTATATTCCATTCATTATTAAATAGCAATTAAAAATAGATGTTTTTCTTGCTGCCATATAAAGGATTTTATCATGACGCATTTCCACAATGCGGGGAAAGTAATCTGTACTGTAATACCTTGTTTTGTTTACTAGAGGCATACAGCATTCCATGTCCCATCAGCTGTTGCTGAGCCATTTGAATACACATGCCATTGCAGCACAAAATAGGTGTGCTGATTCTCTTTTAGTGACCCAAATACTCCTGGAGTAATATGTTGTTTACAACTTTTAAGTTGGCTCCACAGCTTCTGTGTCTGTGATCATGGTTTGCAAAGCCGTCACACTTGGCTCTGCTCCGACAGAAGACAGTAACCTCCCTTTCTCAGGGACCCACAAAGCTACTGTTATGAAGTAGGCATTCTATGCGCTTGCGGACCTCTCATATCCTCTAAAGGATGAAGTGCCATTTCACCCCCATGCATGCACTATAGCTGATGTGTACTGTATTTTCTGCATTAGCAAGTGCAAGTGGAACCTACAACTAAATGATGCAGTGCATCCTTGCCTCCTCGCTGGAGTGCTCCAGTCACCTAGCAGTGTCCCTCTTTCCTCCAGGATACTATAAACCAGGGGTAGCCAATGCAGTGCTCTCCAGATGTTAGCCTGCAATACCCACCAGTCCAAGATAGTAGAGACAATGTTCAGGGATGCTGGGAGTTGTAGTTCAGCAACATCTAGAGGACACCATGTTGGCTAATCCAGCTGTGACCTGTAAGGAGCTCATATAGGGTATCCCACTCCATCTTCATGACTGACCGTTTGTCCCCCCTCCCAAACTAATGCTCAGTATTCATTGGCTTATCCACTCCTCATTGTCTTGTTTTGGAACTTATTGCCCCCTCGGTTGCTTTGTTTATGTAAACACTTTTTAATTATGCAAGCCTCAGAGTTCACATTGTTTTTCATCCATTTCTGGAGCCACCTGAGTGCTATTTGAGTAAGGATGACACCCTTCTTTTTCTTTAGCAATTATTTCTTAAATATCAGTGAAAAGAGGGATGCCACCTGGTTAATAATGCCTGTTAATGGAACCTGCTGTTCGACAAAAACTCTGCTGTACTTTTGCTTTGCCATAGGGCAGGAGGGCACGACCTTTTTCGTGTCAAGGGCCACATTTCATCAGGAAAAATTCTCAGGGGCCACATGGCTAAAGTGAGTGGGGACAGAGCCTAGTGGCGGGCCACCTTTTCTTTCTTTCTTTCTTTCTTTCTTTCTTTCTTTCTTTCTTTCTTTCTCACCCAGAACTGTTAGGAAAGAAAGTTCTATTTGTGCAGATCAGTCTTTTCTTCTAACCTGAATTGTCACTGGGGAGTCTTAAGGGTGCGAGGGGGTGACAGCAGGGGAGGGAAAGGTTATAGGGTTACATAGCAGTAGAATAAAATTAATGAACCAACACTTTGATGTCCACCCAAAGCCTGGCTAGAAGTCCTGCATTCTCAAACTTCCCAGAGCTGGCAGGGATGTTACCACAACTGACTATTTAGGAGAATAAATAATAGTTCCTGCAAGTGGTCTGCTCATGTGAGCGATGTTTTGTCAGGAGAGCAAGCTCACACCAGATCGCCCCTTCTGCTCCACGAACAGGAAAACCACAAATTGCATTTCCCCCCCTTGCGCACTGTTTTCCCTCTGTCTGATACCCCCACCAACTTTATAAATACATCTGTAGCATTTCCATCAGCCAGCCTTCCTGGATGGGGTTGCAAAGCTGATCCAGATGGTGCTGCTTTCTACAGTCTGTTTCTGAAATCTGCTAGCATGATATGATCTGGTGCAGCAGATGCCTGGTCATTGGCTTTTGAGAGCATCTCACATTTCGGACCTGTGGGTAGTGGTACATTGTCAAATTCACACTTCTTCAGGGTAGGATCCTCCTTGTTATTCAAGTTTTTATACTGTATTTTATGCTGCTTTTACAATTACGTGTTTTAAATTTGTTGTTAGCCACCCTGAGCCCGGTTTTTGAACCGGGAAGGGCGAGGTATTAATAAAAATTATTATTATTATTACATCTACTTTGATTGCTTTGTTATTTTCCAGAATTCCTTTACTGATGCATTTGCCCACAATAATTTTCAAGTGTTTTCAAAATGATACTCACAGGAATTACTGGAAATAGCAATGAGTAGCTATCTGTACATCTCAGAATCCTGTGATTCCAAGAAACTCCCCTGTGCAGTTGGTCAAACTGAATTTTAGTAAGCCTCTTTTTCAATGTCAGTATCTTGATATAATAAATAATAAATACAAACCTTTATTTTCACTATACCACCTGTGTGCAGTGGAATTAAATGAGGCCCCCCCCCATACACTCAGTCTTGTTCACGCTCTGTGTGCTTGTTGGAAGTCAATAGCAGCACTATTTTTTTCCCATTCAGCAGCCCAACAGCCCACAGGTAAAAACTGTTCTTTAACCTGTTGGTGAGGCTGACTATACTTCTGTATCTCCTGCCCGAAGGTAGGAGATTAAAGAGGTGCTGGCCAGGGTGTGAGTCGTCCGTAAGAATTTTCCTCACTAGCGGTCTCCCGCGATGTCATCTAGCGAACTCCAGGGACAGCCCATGATATCATGTGCTGTATTCACCACCCTCCGTAGGGACTTCCTGTCCATGGCTGTCAAACCAGCGTACCACGCTGTAATACAGTATGAAAGGATGAAAGGACACTTTCTATTGTGGCCCAGTAAAAGGAGATCATCAATTTTTGTTTGACATTGTTCTTTCGCAAGACCCTAAGGAAATGGAGTCTCTGTTGGGCCTTCCTAACCATCTGGGTTGTATTGATTTTCCAAGTGAGATCTTTACTAAGGTAAACTCCTAGGAATTCAAAGGAAGAGACTCTCTCCACACAGCCCCCCCCCCCGGATATACAACTGGGCTAGTTCCCCTCTTTTCCTTTGAAAGTCCAACACCATCTCCTTTGTCTTGCTGATATTTAGGTGCAAGTTGTTCTCTAGGCACCATGTGGAGACTTTTTGAACCTCCTCCCTATACGCTGATTCATCTCCACCTGTAATTAGACCCATTATAGTGGTATCATCTGCAAACTTAATAATTGCAGTGGATGGATCAGATGAAATACAGTCAGGTAGGTAGGGACTCAGCACGCATCCCTGTGGGGTGCCAGTGCTGAGCTTCAGAGAGGTAGATGTAACAGGCCCAATCCTCACTATTTGTGTGCGATCCCTCAGAAAGTCTTTAATCCAATCACAGATGGCAGGGGAAAGGTCCAGCTCCAGGTATTCTATGCATACATATTAGGTGTGAGGGATCAGTGTGCTTCTGTTATTCTCCTGTTTAAATTTGCCTAGATGTGCATTCTATACCACAGGAGAATGGAGTGGGGGACACAGCCCACAAAGTTTGTGTGTTTGTTTTAAAACGAAAGGTACACAAAATGGCAGGCTGGTGCTCTAGAGGAGAGAGGGGTCAGCATTTCCAAATATATGTCCATGTGTCACATGCCACTAGTTGCATCACAAGCAACATTCTGTTTCCATATAGTCACAGTGCAGCAGTCACAATAGCAATGAACCCATTTGCTGGAGGAAGAATTGCACATTCCCAGGTGCAGAATTTCGGAGCTAGGAAAACAGGACACCCCCACAGGAGGAACGCAGCCCTGAGGGAAGATGGGCAGATTTTGCACAACAAATAAGAAGGCACTGTGCAGTCAATAAACCGATTGCACCAAAGGGCTTTTGCAAGCTATATAGAGAAACAAATAGAATCTCGATTTTCAGACAGTCTTGAATGTCACTTCCAAAATGAAAGTAATTTCTTTAACAATGCATGCACTGGGGCTGAATGTCATTATGTCACTCTGAGATCTCTTGCCCTGGACTCTCTGTGCCTGCTATCAGCTCACACCATATCCATTTCAGTCCCCTATGCCAACCTCTCTCCAAAGCCAACTCGGTGTCTCTTTGCCATTCTCAATATCCCATTCCAGCTCTCTTGTTTTGCTCCTGCTGTCACGCTTTTTTATTCTGGAAGAGTGCTTAGTTCACTTGGCAGCTCCTAGCCACCAGGTTTGGCTTTCCTTGATAGAAACGTAGGAAGCTGTCTTAGACTAGTGCTGACTATTTGTTGTTTTAGCCTGGTATCATCTGCTCTGACTGGCTGTGACTCTGCAAGGTCTCAGGTAGAGGGCTTCCCCATCAGATGCTGCCTAACCCTGGAGATGCCAGAGATCGAATCAGAGACTTTGGGCATACAAAGCATGTACGCTCCATAAGAGCATAAGGTCCCTTCTGTATCAAGCTAAAGGGATTATCTACTAGACCAGCATCCCGTTTTTCCACAGTGGTCAACCAGAAGGCAACAAGGCGGTGACTCTTTTTCATTGTTGCTCCCCAGTGGGCGGCATTCAGAGGTTATGCTGCCTCTGATTCTGAGCCATGGGCCCCTTTCTTAAGCATCCTCCACCATCCTATACCAATCCTCACTGCTCTTGGGTCATTCCTTGAACTTTTGCTTCGCTTTCGTCCAGTCTCTTTTAAATTGTCATCCTTGTAGAAAGCAAGCCCCATTAATCCCGATGGGATGTACTTTTGAGGAAACATCTACAGCAGTACTCCCCAACCTTCTTATCGCCGCGGACCGGTAAATGTTTGATAATTTTTCTGTGGCCCGCTTGTTTTGATTTAATAATTTTAATTTAATCGTATTTAAACATGCCTTCAAAATAAAATACAGCTACACCAAAAAATGAATATGAAGTGATTTATTTTATTTAACTCACTAGAATGCCAAATCAATGAGAACCCTGAGCTTGTTTCTTTGCAACGAGACAGTTCCATCTGGGGGTAATAGGAGACAATGACACCCGAAGTGTGTTGCTTATGTTCAGTTTATTCCGTTGTGTTGTTTTGTTTTGGTTGCTGTCACTGCAGAAAACCCCGCTTCACACAGATAGGTCGGAAATGGCAATAGGGATTTAAGTGCTGTGGTGGCAATCTCAGAGATGCCAGCGTGCTCCTTTCAATACAGAGATGCCAGCGTGCTCCTTTCAATACAGAGATGCCAGCGTGCCCCTTTCAATACAGAGATGGCAGCATGCCCGTTTCAATACAGAGATGCCCCAGCATTCCCCCTTTCAATACAGAGATGCCCCAGCATTCCCCCTTTCAATACAGACATCATCGTGCCATAGTGCTGAGTCTCCTCAATAGCAGAGAACCCTTGCCCCCCCCTCCGTGCACTTATGCCTGAACCCGCACAAACACATTCAACCCAGGAGTTGTTGACCTAAATAAGTGCAATAGGCCTGGGTGAATGAGAGGGCATTCTAATAAAACCACTGCTGCTCCTCTTTCCGTTTGATAGTGCTGAGTCCCCCCCCCCCCATGCACTTACCTCACGGCAGCTTCTCTTCAGTCCCCGCGTCTCCGACCTTGAGTCCTCAGTCCTCCCGTGGCACCTCCTCCTCGGCCAATGGCGTGAGGTTTGCCTTTCAGCCAATCAGGAAGCGGGAGGACCCGCTCCCTGATTGGCCAGGAGGAGCATCAGTGTAACAATAGTGAATTTTCATTCGCTATTGTCACACAATGGGCGGGCTTGGGAGGGCGCAATGCTCTGCGCCTCAGCCGCCCGCCACAGTGAAATGATTTGAAGTTCCTCGGGCGGCCCGGTGCCGATTGATCCACGGACCGGCACCGGTCCGCGGCCCGGGGTTTGGGGAACACTGATCTACAGGATTTCTCAACTAAATGGTAAAGCCCTGGGCAGTGAAAAGGGATACATTTGTGAGATCTTTGGATTTACACAGAAGAAAAAGTCTTTTTTGGGGGGGAGAAGCTGTGCGCCACCAGCCAGCTTGTTGGTGGGAGCGCAACTTCCCCCGGTATCGCTGCGCATGGGGGGGTGCTTCCTGGGTCATTTTCCGCGCACAGCGGCATCAGGGGAGGTTGCGCTCCCGCCAACCGAATGATTGACGGGAGCGCAACTTCCCCTGATGCCACTGTGTGCGGGAAACAATTTAGGGAGTGTTTCCTGCAGGCAGCTGCATGAGGGGAGAGGCTGAACCATTTTGGGCCATCTCCCATTATTTTCTTATAGTTCAGTCCCCCCAAATGGGGGCAGGCGTGTCTTATACATGGGGGCGTCTTATAGACTGAAAGGTACGGTATATTTTTAAGTTAAGTAGATTCTTCAGGGCAGTACATGCCTCTGCTATAAGTTCTTCCTGGAAGCATATTTTATCTGTATACAGATTTCAGCCATATAAATTTGGGAGCAAGGAACATGAGCCAGACAGGAACAGGGCATGCCATTTACGACTGTAGCCATATTTCTGGTGGTGTGGAGCGCTCCAGATTGACCAAGTAATTGAGGTGCCTTCCTGGGCTTTACTCCTCCTGAGACTGTCAGTTGCAAATAATGGATTTGCCAAGGAAGGATGCAGGAGAAAAGACAAATGTTACTTCTATGTTTAAAATATTGCTGTGCATTATGGTTGGAGGATATATATAATCTGCCTGGTTTATTTCAGTGGGAGAAAAAGAAGAAGAATAACCGAAGAGGATAGATGGTGTTGGAATGTATCCCAGACGTCTGCTTCCTACTATTATTGCTACAATTATGAAAATTATTAGTTGCCCTATGCCAAAGCCTCTAGGTGACACACAAGAATAATTCAATTAAAATACCTGCTGTAGTCACGTATAGCTAATAAATGTTTGTGCAAACCTGCAATCATGACCAAACAAAACTAAAAAAGCTACAGAGTCTTCCCTCCAGCACGCAATACCCCCGACAAATTACCTTCAGGTTAATCACAAACAAGTAAATGATGTCAAATTATTTAAATTAAAGACCCTGGGGGAAAAGAAGTGCCTTCACCAGGCAACACATAGATATTGGTGGTGGTGGGGAACCAGATGAACCTCTCTGGGAGAGCATTTCACAAGCAAGAAGCCATTACAGTGGTACCTCGTGTTACATACACTTCAGGTTGCATATACTTCAGGTTACAGACTCTGCTAACCCAGAAATAGTACCTCAGGTTAAGAACTTTGCTTCAGGATGAGAACAGCACCTGCCCTGGTAGAAGAGCTTTTGTGCACTAGAGAGCATTCAATAGCAAATGTTCCAGGAGTGAGAATTTCTGCAGAATTCCTCATTACTTTAGTGACACGTAAAGCGATGCCATTAAGTATCTCCTGTAATGTTCTTGGTAGGATAGTCCTACATCAGTTTCTGAAAGCGTCTTTTCATATCATGATTTCAGCACTCTGAATTCTATATAACTGTCTAGGAGATGTATTGCATGAAATATCCTCTGTTCATCCAGACCAAAGACAAATCTCATCAGTGGTATAGCACCTGCCCTGGCATCTCCAGGAAGGCCTGGGAAAGACCCTTGTCTGAGCTGCAGCCAGTCAGCACAGGCCAGCTTGCCACAATGTGGAGTCCTCCAGATATTTCGGACTACAATTTTCAATCATGACAATTCGGAATGCTGGCTGCAGCTGATGTGAACTGTAGCCCAAAACAGTTGGAAGGCACCAGGGTGCTGAAAGCTGGTGCAGACAATACTGAGCAAGGTGAGCTAGTGGTCTGCCTCAAGAATGGCCTATTTTCCTACAAAACGATCCTTGCAATGAATTCATGGGGGTTGTCTTCAAACCAGTTGCATGTGCTGTGCTTTAGGCAGTATATCTGCATTTATTTTTCTGTATGGGTGGGAGTATCTTGCAACAGTACTCTTGAAATTGCAATATGAGATGCATCCCTTTAGAAGTTTCCCTGCCTTTTACTCTTAACTTAGCATTCCGCCAAGGCTCAGAAAGGCCTTTCCTTGATCTCTGCTCCTTTGTGGGGAATGCATTGTTGTCCAATTCACGTCTGAGCTGCCGAACCACTGAATTACTGTTTGGCACATAAGCATGCACTGGGGCAATGTTTGATAATTGCTTTGTTCCAAATCTCTGCACAGGGGGGAAGAGCATTCCAGCAGAAGCCTGGAACAAAGCTTTTTGTTCCTCTCTCTCTCTCTCTTTTTTTGAGACAAGTGGTTAATTTTCTAAGCCCCGATATGCCTTGTATAATCGACAGTTTCAGCAAATGCATCTTTTGCCTTAACAAGACAGATTAAATTAATAACGGACATTTGGAGGGGGGCAGGGAGAGGGGAGGGGACGAAGAGATTGGAGAGAGAGGATGGGGGACGCTTGCCTCCATGCCCAGAGAAAGACAGGGAGTCGAAATGTGGACAGAGGAAGAGCTGTTTGACTTTCTAAGGAAAGGAAGCCTTCAAGTGAAGATTACTAAGTTCAGCTATACAGGGCAGCTAATACCCATGAACTTGCAATTAAATGCGGAAGTAGCAGACAAGAGGCGAGGTAAAAGAAGATATTGTCAAATGCTCTGTAGCTGAGGATGCAGGCAGAAACTGGGGGGGAATCTGCAGAGCCAGAGTCATGAATAAACACTCAGTTTTCCTGGGATTTACTGTTGGTGAGATTTGGGGGTGGGGTAGTCGGAGGACTCTTGTCATTCAGAAACTTGCAGCAGCCGCAGAGGCCCTTTTGTCCTTCCCTGCTGGACAGGGCCACAAAGGGAAGCTTTATTCGGTTTCCATGCTGCCAAGCCGGCCGGCCTTTTTTCTACCAGAGGGGGTTACTTCCCCGGGCCAAACTCTTGAGAGAGAGCCTCTGTGAAGTCTGATTGTTGTTTGGCTTGGAAGTGCATTGTCTGCCGCTTGAATTTTTCTTGATCTCTTGCCTAGATAGGCTCAGCTGGTTCTTTTTATTAATTTTTTAAAATTGAAAATTACGTGCACAGTGTGATGTGGGTTGTTCTCTCCCCTCCCCCCCATCACCGATCCCCCCAACCCCATTCTCCCCCCACCCCTCATGTGATGGAGACACTTGGAAATAATCAGTCTTGTTTCTTAGCTGGGTTGCCACAGCTTCAATGTTGTTGTATTTTGATTTAGGTCAGAGGGTGAAAGTTCAGGGTTTCTGCCTCCCATCGCAATTGGCTCAACACTGTATGTGTCCATAGTAACTTCTGCTGATGGGGAGTGGGGTGAAATTCTCAAGCATTTTCTTCAGGCTCTGCCTACCAGAACAGATACGTTCATTGTTTTTCCATTGGGCAAAAATGGGCACTTCTTCTTCTTCTTCTTCTTCTTCTTCTTCTTCTTCTTCTTCTTCTTCTTCTTCTTCACACAATTCATTGGGGTGAAAAGGCACTATATGCACTTCAGGCCTTTGTCAACCAAGTTCTGAATTTCCCAAAACTCTGGACAAAGAAGAATTTTAGATTTATCCTGTGTCTTGCAAAACATAATTTGTTCAAAATGGAATGAAAGTGTTAAAAATCTAACATTCAGGGTTATAATTCTCTGCCAAGTTTTAAAGTACTTGTTTCTAGGAAATTTAGAAATAGATTTTTCAATTTCAGGGTAATCCTGTCTCCCCGACATTAGTATCTATGGGAACAACTATTAATACAGTGGTGCCCCGCAAGACGAATGCCTCGCAAGACGAAAAACTCGCTAGATGAAAGGGTTTTGCGGTTTTTGAGCTGCTTCACAAGATGAATTTCCCTATGGGCTTGCTTCGCAAGACGAAAACGTCTTGCAAGTTTGTTTCCTTTTTCTTAACACCGTTAATACAGTTACGACTTGACTTCGAGGAGCAACTCATAGAACGCGGTGTGGTAGCCTTTTTTGAGGTTTTTGGTGATTTTTGAAGCTTTTCCAAAACTTTTCTGACACCGTGCTTTGCAAGACGAAAAAGTCGCTAGACGAAAAAACTCGCGGAATGAATTAATTTCGTCTTGCGAGGCACCACTGTAATATGAAAATTCACCAACATCACCTTGTGTTCTGTAGCATCCTTACAGCACAATCCTTTGCCTGTTAACTCAGAAATAAGTCCCACTGCTATCACCAAAATTGCATGAGATTTGTTGAAGAGGAGCAAAGGCACTATTTCCCTGGCTTTTATCTCTGGTTTTCATTATCCACTTTATCAGTTTTCCTGCCAAATAACCCCTCTTAACCCTACCTTGTTCCTTTTGTGGGGTGCAGCAGAGGTGGAATTTAGCAGGTGGCTTATTTTCCCTGTTTGCCTTTTGAACTGCAATAAGGAAATAGTGTTCTGCTGTTTTTGCTTTTGAGGTGGTCAGTGTCCTTGTTCCAGAGAGGAGTTGCAGGAAGGAGCTGCCTTATCAATAGGATTTTTGCTGTGACAGTCCCATTTAGGTTACTCATTCCTGCAAAGGAGACTCCCTGCTTAGAGTACTCATTGCTGAGAAGGAGACTCTTAGCTGCCTGTTAACAATTGTCAGTGAGTTATTTGCATAATATAAGCTGCTGTCTGTCAGTGTTGCTAACTTGTGATGGAGCCAAAGCATGCAATCTGCAGTTAATTTTTTTTAAAATAAAAAAACTAGCTTAAATCATCAAAGCAAGCATACCAAATGGTTAGAAAATTATATTAAAGGAGATGAAAGTTTAGTTGTTGATTAAATGATGCTGGAGTGTAAAGCAAACAAACATTTAGGACTGCACCGTTGCTGGATATACATATCCCATTGTAATTTCCTACTAAGCCCTGTAAGCAATTTGGAAATTTAATGAATGCATTTCTGGGGGAAAACCCACTCAGTGGTGGATGAATGTCCAATGCTTTGAATGTCCAAACCTTGCCAGTCTTTGGCATCGCTAGCTGAAGGAAGCACCTTGCAGGTGATGGCAAAGACCTTTGCCTGAGATCCTGGATAAGCACAGCCAGTGAGAGCTGACAGTACAGTATTAGATAGTGCTTCAAAATGTAATGTAATTGCTGAAGCAAATTACAATGAAGGGTAAGAGGATGGCCGGATAAAGTTAACAATGTGTGTGTGTGTGTTTATAGTGCTAAGGCAAAAGCACTGAACAGTTCTTGTTGTTGTTTAGTCGTTTAGTTGTGTCTGACTCTTCGTGACCCCATGGACCAGAGCACGCCAGACACTCCTGTCTTCCACTGCCTCCTGCAGTTTGGTCAAACTCATGTTAGTAGCTTCGTAAGCCTAGTAAAACAATTCATCATGTGCTTCGGGATATTGTCAGCAAGTCACACACTGAACTGCATCCTGAGTTGTCCCATTGAGACGCCTGCCCTCCCACGTCACTGGTCAGTCACAGCTGAGCAAGTTGTTATGAAACCAGAGCCTGAAACTCTAGCAAAGAAGGAAGAGATAGTGGAGGGAGGAAGGTGACAGCGAATCCACTTCTTTCTCTGAAAAGTGGAAGTGAAGAGTTCCAACCACTTGGTACCAATGAATACCTGCTGCTGTTGCCTTTTGCCTTTCTTGTGGTCTTCCCAGAAGCATCTAGATGGCCGCTGCTGCTGGAGACGGTGGTCTCCAAAGTGCTATTATATCACTTCAACAGTGATGGAGAATCCGGGAACTGTAGTATGTTAACACTGCTGGGAATTGTAGCTCTAAGGCCAGCTTCCTTAAATTGTCAATGACTGTGGTATAGCAGTGGTATAAATGCAATGGCTGACCAGTATGTCAGCAGAGAATTTTGATCTGTTTCACTAAGGAAGGCTGCTCTTAACGTTCTTAACTTGCATTGCTGGCCACTCAGGCACCATATCAAGGTAGGCATGGGAAAAGGCCTCCTCAGCCTTTTACTGCTGTTTTTCAAAGGCCACTTTTGTTTTGACACTGGTGCCAAGCAGTTACGAAGCCATCACAATCGCCCCTGGTGTTTGCTGCAGTCCAGGAGATTTGCCTCGCAAGGACAGAGTATTATGCCATCCCTTACAGAGTTCTCAACGAAAATAAGCTTGTTGGTGGGAAACCTCATAGCTGAATAGTTCCAATATCTCTGCCACTAAATCCATATGGGAACAATGTATACAAGCCAGGGCAATATTTCAAAGCAGCCTTTTATGTTTGGTGGGTTTGCAACAGAATCCACTGTCTCCATAATCTGGTTAGCTGCATAGATCAGTGGTGGGAAACTTCTGGCTCTCCAGATGTTCGGAGTCCAGCTCCCATTAGCCCCAGTCAAAGAGGAATCATGGTCAGGGACTGTGGGTGGGAGAAATCAGTTCGCATTTAATGGCATATTATCTATTTTGCACTTTTTGAAACAACACAGTAGTACCTCGGTCTACGAACAGCCCTGTTAACGAACTATTCAGTATACGAATTCCGCAAAACCAGAAGTAGGTATTCTGGTTAGCAAACTTTACTTTGTTCTACGAACAGAAGCTGAGTAGTAGAAGGGCAACTGGCGGTGGGAGGTCTCATTAGGGAAAGCTCACCTCGGTTCAAGAATGGCTTTGGTTTAAGAACGGACTTCCGGAACGGATTAAATTCGTAAAACGAGTTACCACTGTACATGAAGTGAAACACAGCCACCCTCCCAAATTTGCACCCTCCAGATTTTGCAGTTCTCCAGCTAAGTAACCTGCAAAAGTGCATATAGTAGGGTAAAGTATGCATAAAAATGCACATATTGGTGAAAATAACATGCAAAAATATTGGAGCAAATTGCTTTGCAGAAATGTGCATGTTAGACAAAATTTGCATAAACAACTGTACATGTTAGAAGAAAATTAAGGGTTAAGCTATATGAGATGCTAAATGCATTTTAAACCCAGTTTTTGGGATTCCCTTTTTCTTTTTTAAAATAACAGCTGCCAGAGGGACTTGATCCAGACTGAGACTGTGGGGTGGAAGATGGGGTGTTTACCCTTGTACTACTTTTCTTTAAAACCACCCCTCCAAAGCTGCTATTTGTCCCTTAATATGGCATTTGCTGCTGTTAGCAGCTTGCATATCCTGCATTGCTTCTCCATATAATTTCTTAATCCAGGTCCACATTCATCCTGGAAGTAGCCTTATCTAGCCTACTCCAGGGGCGAATTTGACCTCACTGTGCCTGGGCAGTGACAGGTGGTCGTGCATCCTCAGCAGAAGTGAGGCTATATCGTTTTACCTCCTCCGGTGGCTTATAGAAATTGATAACCGCACATTACATCGTTTGTGCGTCTGATGAATTAATGGCCCCTGTGCTTATTGGCAGATTTTGCACAATTAGGAGAGTTCTCATTATGCAATCCTGTCACTGTAGAGAAAGCTTGATTGCAGGTTGGTGTTGGTTTTTGGTTTTTTTGTTTAAGAAGTCCTACGTTTGGCATAGCTGCTGTCACTTGAGGCTGTGACGATGCCAGCGTTACCTCCGTTGTGAAGCAAAGTAGTAATTATTTCGTATGGCTTGTCTTTGACAGACAACTGTGCAACTGCTCTCTAGGAACACATGCCCTATCCTCCTGCCCTCTCCTGATTAGGAACTATGCAAATGGTGTTATTTGAAGATCTGAACCAGTCATTCCCAAACTGTATGCTCAATAGTGTACTGTAAGATGACTGCTAGTATTCCAGGATATGCAAATCCATTAGATAAGAAGCATGTTCATTTAGTTTTGTAATTCTGTTTTAGGACAGGCACCCCCCAGCTTAAACACATTCCCAGGATTCTTTGGGGGAAACCATGACTGTTAATGTAGCATGCTATGCATTGTGACCAGTTGTGACGGCTTACAGCTTTTAGCGATAAAGATTTCATTCATTCATTCATTCATTCATTCATTCATTCAATGTGGTATGAGAGTATTTGAAATGTATGGCTTGGATGTGATCTGTTTGTGCACTGTGTGTTGTCTACTCCCATCATCTATTACCTGAACACATCCCCTGGAAACACCCAAGAGTAAATGCAGTATTTGGAGGCTAGATCATGGGTAGGCAAACTAAGACCTGGGGGCTGGATCTGACCCAATTGCCTTCTAAATCCAGCCTGCGGACAGTCTGGGAATTGACATGTGTTTACATGAGTAGAATGTGTGCTTTTATTTAAAATGCATCTCTGGGTTATTTGTGGGGCATAGAAATTCGTTCATCCCCCCCCCAATATAGTCCAGCCCCCCACAAGGTCTGAGGGACAGTGGACCGGCCCCCCTGCTGAAAATGTTTACTGACCCCTGGGCTAGATCTTTGACCACCACCCCTAAGTTGATTTCAGTGGGTGTACTGTATATCAAAGTAGGGCTCAAGTCAATGTGACATAGCAATTGGATACCCCAATATTCTTCCACCACCCCAAGATAACTGAGGAGGCTTATGTTAATTTAATCACAGCAGCAATGTTGAGGAAGCAAGAGGTTAACCTTTAGCCCTGCATTGTTGCTCCAACTCCACCATTCTATTAGGAGTTCCTATTAGACCTACCTGCATGATAAAGGCACTTGCCCCCCCTTTAAAAAACAAAAAACTGGTTTTGCAGGAACAGAGCTGTAATTATGGAAGCCTAGAAAGCAAGCGCTAACCTTTCCTAGGTATTCTGGTCTTGGTAAGGAGGTAAAGGTGTTGCAAGGTACGGAGCAGAAGAATTTAGGAATCCAGTGGTGCTGCATAAGAATAAATGAGTTAGAACATCACAGCTTTGGTTTCAAGCCTTGCAAATTCATCCCAAACGTGCCCACGAAGCAGCTAATTAAATATATACAAGGATGGATATGGAGGAAAATGACTAATGTGGAAGGATTGGGGTGGGGAAGGGTGTGTGTGAGGGAGAAGCAGAGAAGACCAAATGAGCCTTGAGTGGCTTGTGAAAGCCGTGTTATTTTTCCACCTTTCTCATTATACAGCTTAAAAAAGGGTTGCAGACTGGATATTGTTGGCACATTTTTCTTAGGAATGCAAAATTTGATTATTCAAGCCTTTCATGTAAAACCTCTGTGTAGTTCTAATGCTCTAGATTTTAGAGTGACACGCAAGTCTTGTTGAATATAGTCAGATATTTGCCCATCTGCTTTCAAATAATCTGAAAGGAGACCCCCTCCCCTGCACACCTACACTCACAGCCAGTGAAAATGAATAAAGTGGTACAGATCGGCAAGAGGAAGAAGCTGCTGTCTCTTTCAAGGAACCAATCAGTACCAGTCAGAATTGCTAAACTAGGTTACACAAAAGGTGTGAACATAACTTGGTTGCAAGGATGCAACGGTGGCTAGAAATTGGTGTGTGTTCTTCTGTTGCTATGCTGTATTTTACATGTTAGACAACTGCTCTGCCCATCACAGGAAAGGGGTTGATCTTTATCTGGTCCGTCTTGCTGGGGCTGTTCAGAATAAGGTTTTAAAAAATTGCTTCCAAGTTGCAAAGTTCTTACTGTCTAATGCAAACTTTTTCAGCAGGGACCCAGTCCACTGTCTCTCAGACCTTGTGGGGGGCCGGACTATATTGGGGGGGGGGGAATGATGCAAGAGCACCATGAGCCCCAGTGGCTGCTTACCTGTGTCTTGCGAGTGGCAGGGGCTGGCGGTGGTGGCGGGACAATGAACGGCGCATGGAAGGGCTCTGGAGAGGGGCTGCTTAAAATGGTGGCCGCTGCTGCTGGCACTGACAAAGCCCCGCCCCCTCCTCCCCTAGGCAGGGCGGGGAGAAGCCAGGAGGAGGGAGGGAAGAGCCGCCACCGCCACCGTGAGAGGGAGAGGGGGATAACGCACACATCCATGCGGTGATTCCCGGACCATCCGCGGGCCGGATCCAGATGGCAATTGGGCCTGATCCGGCCTACTGACCTTAGTTTGCCTACCCATGGTCTAATGTAATGTAAATAAATCTTTGCTGACCACATTTGGCATGAAACAGATGCACCAGCCATGCCAACTGAAGAGAAGCCCACTCACTAGACCCAAAATATACAAGAAGGATTTTAAAAGACAAGGTAGAAAAAGAAAACAATTCATCTTCTTTCTTGAGAAGTGGCGCAGTGTAATGGCCAAAAGCGCGAGGTCCCTGGTTAAAGTTTCACCCTCTGTTATGAACTCACTGAAGTACCCTTAGCACAAACTACCGTATTTTTCGCTCTATAACACGCACCCGACCATAACACGCACATAGTTTTTAGAGGAGGAAAATCCTTAGGCATGCCACCCGTAGGCATTTCCTCCATAACATGCACAGACATTTTCCCTTACTTTCTAGGAGGAGAAAAGTGAGTGTTATGGTGCAAAAAATACAGTAATTTGTTCCATCATCTACAATGCAGGGATAATAGTATTGGCCTACTTTAGGGGCTGTCGTAAGGATTACTGATATTACTTCTTTGAAGCCCTTGCTTAACCCTCAAAGGTGCTATGCAAAGAGTCTAAACTACATGTTACCACAGCAGATCTGTATTAGAATGCGCTTCATAATAGACTGTGCAATAGAATGTAAATTAGCTTTGAAGCTGAAGCAGGGAGATAATTTTGCACAGAGAAGCAGAGGGCAGGGAAGGACCAAACCCTGCTGCTGCCCTCAACAACCCCTTCCTCTGGCTGTTTACCTTGTGGCAGAGCTTATTTTCAGCAAGCCTGGAGCCAGTGCTTGGCATGGTTAGACAAA
Source organism: Podarcis vaucheri (assembly GCF_965113315.1). Classification (NCBI taxonomy): domain Eukaryota; kingdom Metazoa; phylum Chordata; class Lepidosauria; order Squamata; family Lacertidae; genus Podarcis; species Podarcis vaucheri. The sequence goes on along the minus strand of NC_138764.1, from coordinate 86,711,222 downwards.
TGCTATGGCTTATCCAGGCTATTGCCAGTTCCTGACATCACCTTTCCCTTTGTTTTTTTTGCATGTTGGGTAAAGTGTATAGCAATGTGCTGTCTGAGGCTGCAGCACAGCACCCCACCCCCTCAAGGGCTTCATTTCCCCAGAATGCCCCGGTCCTGCTACATCATGATTTCGTACAGGCAACAACCATTTTACGCACATTCGGTATGTGCGCAAGAGCGCACAGCCACAAACCCAGAAGTGACTAGAAAAACGGGCAAAAACGGCCCTAAAAGAGTGCAGAAAGGGCAAAAGCAGCACAAAAACAGTGCCTAGCAATCCCACAAGCCTTTGCAAGTGCAATCTGAGGAGCCATTGCACCGACCATTGAGGCCTGGAGGGAGTGATTGCTACCATTTATGCCTATCTGGTAAGCACTGCTGGTTTTATAAAAGGGGTTTTCTAGAGGTTTCAGAGGTATAGATGTTGTTTTCAGGCTTTTGAAATGGGTGTTTCCAGTATATGTGATTTCACTTAAAGATGCGGTGCCTCAGAACGTAATCCCCCATGAGCTAGGAAAAACAGAAGGAAGGAAAGAAGAGGTACGTGTTGCCATCTCGGAAGCTTCCTGGTGTGATGGGTACTTTTCTGTGGTGGCACCCAACCTATGAAATACCTTGCCTAGCATCCTGATGCTGCTTCAGGTGGTTGGTGAAGACTGCTCTCTTTAAAAAAGGCCCTAGATTAATCACCCCCCCCCCCCGGGACTGGCTAAGTCCTTTGTTACTTTTGTGCCTGTTGGATCTGTTAAACAGGCAGAAAATGGTTAATTTATCAATTTGACTGTATATTTTTAGGGATTATGTTTGTTTTATTCTGTTTTTATTGCTTGCCTTGAGCATCCTTGCAGAAAGTGGCAGAACAGAAAACTTTAAAATTAAAGTACCGTATTTTTCGCTCTATAACACGCACCCGACCATAACACGCACGTAGTTTTTAGAGGAGGAAAATCCGTAGGCATGCCACCCGTAGGCATTCCCTCCATAACACGCACAGACATTTTCCCTTACTTTTTAGGAGGGAAAAAGTGAGTGTTATGGTGCAAAAAATACGGTATTTATTTGGAAATCAGTCTAAACATAATAAATGCAGTATACCACCAAGTAATGGTGCCTAGGAGGCAGGCTTACACCCAAAGTATTCTTAGAGTTGTGTGTGTTTCTAACATGTCGCAGAGGGATTCTTGGTGTATGGGATGAACAGGAATAATAATGCTCTCATTTTTGTCATTTCTGCAGCTGGTATACAAGGGGCAGGGTTATCCTTTAAGATCTGAACTAATAACACTGAAGCCATTTTTTACACCCAGTGTGCATGTGTGCATGTAGGAGTTGCCTGGCTCACTTTCTTAGATCAGCTCTTCCTGTCGCCCAGAGTGCTATTGCCACAGGTAGAATTTAATTGCCATTAAATTTCACAGATCTCAGAACTGCTCGAAGGGTGGGACTGGAGCCAAGGCCCCGGGCTCTCCCCCAGGACCTTTGCCCCCCTATTCCTTATGTAAGCATGCAGCACAAAGCAGAGCAGGTCTAATTGCCGAAGCAGATGTAGTGGCTTGTGCTGTCCTCAAATGTGCTTGTGCTTTGGGTACTCATGAGTATATTTAAGGCCACGTCAAAAGCTCAGTCGTAAATAGAAGGGGTTCTGGTGCCAAGAGAGCCTCTGGAGCTAACCTTAAATTAGAGGTGTGGCAGCTTCCAAAACATTGCAGAACCATTTCCAGGGGAAAGGAATGCCTTAGTAGTACTATACGGGATACCACCAGTCGTGTCTGCATAATATATGCAAACCAGAGACAACAAGGAGGTGTGCGAATGCTTTCTAATACAGTGGTACCTTGGGTTAAGTACTTAATTCGTTCCGGAGGTCTGTACTTAACCTGAAACTGTTCTTAACCTGAAGCACCACTTTAGCTAATGGGGCCTCCCACTGCTGCCACACCACCAGAGCACGATTTCTGTTCTCATCCTGAAGCAAAGTTCTTAACCTGAAGCACTATTTCTGGGTTAGTGGAGTCTGTAACCTGAAGCGTATGTAACCTGAAGCGTCTGTAACCCGAGGTACCACTGTATAGGAAGTGCAATTTTTTAAGTAGACTGTGGATTTCACAGATTGTGGTGGTTGCTCTCTGTAAGATGCCAAGAGTGTGTCTGTACGGGGGCAATGTGTAAATTGGCACCAAGGGAACATGTCGGCAATGGCTCTGGGCATAATGTGCTTTTGCCATTTATTTCTTGCCAATTTTTCTTCCTTAGAAACTCAAGGCAACATGCATGGTTCTTCCTCTCTTTTTGTCATCACAGCCACTCTGTGAGTTAGGTTAGACTGACTCAAGATCTCCCATTGATCCAAATGGGCCTATGACTTGACCCAATTTAAGGCAGCTTCCCTTTCTCTATCCATGCCACCGTGGTATCTCTTGGCTAACCAGAAAGGCAGTCACTCAGTTGTTGTTAGGGTGATGGAACCAAGAAGCCACTCTGGGTGAATTTGTGTGCGCAGCACTTTCAGCACCTTTGATCCAAAGCACGATAGTTTTCACCTCCATCCTTTCTGTGGGATGGCATCTTGCCCTTCGTGGTTTCCCCAGCTTCCTCTGGAAACGAGTTCCCACGCTCAGCCTGCTGCCGCTAGCTAAACTGGAGAGAAGGTCCAGAAAAGAAATGCTTATGAAATGGATAAGTGAAACAGGAGTAAAACAAAATTATGAGATGATGCAGGCAAATGCGAGCGCTGTCTCAAGTGTTTCTACAAGGTTTTCTTAATTTTTTAGTAGCACTGGATTTTTCTTTGGGAGGCCATTTCCAAAGACTGTTGAGAATGAATGAAAACAGACTGCATGGTGGGGGGATGGAGCTAATGTGACCTCTTGGAAGTGGAGTTCACTACTGTTTACTGGGAGAGAGAGAGACAGAGAGAGGGAGAGAAGGAGGAGCAAGGTAAAAAAAAGGTAAAGGACCCCTGGACAATTAAGTCCAGTCAAAGGTGACTATGGGGTTGCGGCGCTCATCTCGCTTTCAGGCCAAGGGTACTGGTGTTTGTCCACAGACAGCTCTCTGGGTCATATGGCCAGCATGACTAAACCGCTTCTGGCGCAATGGAACACCGTGACGGAAACCAGAGCGCGTAGAAATGCTATCTACCTTCCAGCTGCAGCGGTACCTATTTATCTACTTGCACTGGTGTGCTTTCAAACTTCTAGGTTGGCAGGAGCTGAGACAGAGCAATGGGAGCTCACCCCGCCACGGGGATTCAAACCGCCGTCCTTCCGATCGGCAAGCCCAAGAGGCTCAGTGGTTTAGACCGCAGTGCCACCCGCATCCCCTCCAGAGGAGCAAAGTAGCACCAAAGTGTCTTGGGTGCCATTTGAAGAAGTGGTCTGCAGTGATTTGAAATGGTGGGCCAATCTACACTTCTAAATAACAATTTATATCTATATCATACCAGTTTAATTGCCCTGGCCTTCTAGGCATCAAGAGCAAGAGATACCTAGGTCCCTTCCCCTTCTCTGAACTGTAGTTTCCTAGGAATAATAATAATAAAAATACTTCATGTCTATAGTGACATTCCCAGAACATATTCCCAGGCAAAGGAATTCAGTGGAAGAGCATCTGCTTTGCAAACGAAAGATCCCAGGTTTAATCCCTGGGATCTCCAGGAAAATTGGGAGAAACTCCTGTCTGAAATCCTGGAGAGCTTCTGCCAGTCAGGCAATACTGTGCTAGATAGATCAATGGTATGGCTCAGTATAAAGCAGCTATTTGTTCCCTTTACATACTCTTCCCCGCCACCAATGCAAGCTTCTCTACTGATGTAATTGCAGGTCGGAATAAGGATTTTTAATGGGACTACAGTAAGGGGGAAAGGGTTAAATTCTCCTTTGTCATCCCTTGCGTTTTGGATACTGCTTGGACTCCCCAAAGCTGGGTTCGTTTTCTAAAAAATGTTAAAAAAACAAAAACAAAAACCATGCGCCTGTTAATTGCATTAGCATGTTTAATGCCACAACTAGTTTGGTTCTTTCCCTGATTCTCCACCGGCATGATCATGTTGCATAAAAGAGGATTCTGTTCTCTTTACCTCTGTGCAACACCCCTCCTCCCTTCGTGTATCTTTTGGGGGACAGTTTCCTGTTCTGGAACAGGCTTGGCAACAAATCTCTGCTTCTTCTTCTTCTTTTTTAATACACGTAAGTGTTCAAGACTAACCTCATTGTTCGGCTCCGCTTGTAGCCTACTGAGACCTGTGGGCCATTGTCAAGGGCAGCTGCATTTGCTCATTACAAGCACCCCAGTCATTAGTGCATCAATTCAAAGCTCTTAATACAATCCCTAGTTCGCAATTATAAATCAATCTAAATATCTTTTCAAGTGAAACTGCAGCACAACTCGCCTGGGTGTATTCGCCCGGAGGGGATGCTGTGGCTTCCAGTCAATGAATATATTTGTAACAGCATTTTTTCTCCACCCCCCACCCTCCCCTGCTCTCAAAAAGCACCACAGTACTGTACTCGTTTTTTTTCAGGCTAAACTGTGGCAAGATTGCACATCTTTCCAATTAAGGGTTTTCAGCGCTAAATAAAGCAAAACTATGAAATACATGTTTTAACCTGCTGCTTCCCGTGGAATTATTTGATTTCCTTCAGACAACCTATTGACTGAGCAGTCATCCTCATTTGCTTGCACAAAGCTTATGCGGTGGTTAGACTGTGTCCAGTCTTTTTTGAACATTTGTTCATGGGGAGGTTATACAACAATGAGTGTTTGTCCTGTGTTCATCCTGATTTTCTGGCAGGGTGTTTATACATCTTCCTGGTAGTCACTTGTCCACTCCACACTTTCCAAACCATATAGAGTCTAATTCTTATTCTAAAGTGGATTTCTTGTGCTAGAGCAACAGCTTGCTTTAATCCCCTTTAATTGCAGAAACCTAAATTTATGGTGTGAGTTTTAATCTCTTCTGCAAAACAGTAACCAGTCTGGAGATATTCTTAGTGAGTTTTTATATGTAGAAATCTTTGCAGTTAAGTATATTTATATACTTGAGTCTGAGAGAATGAGCAACCCCAAAATTAAAGCACACCAGTACCAACTCTTTAAAGTGTAGGTTTTGTTTATTTTTAGGAACTGAAAAACTGAGCAGCAATAAATCCCCACTTTGGCCTGTCCTTGGGCTTTTCAAAGGAGCTTGATCAGCAGCTCTCCATGACATGGCCATAAACAAACATCATAATCAGCTGAAGACTGCCGATTGAGCTGCTGTTTAAGGCAGAGGAGCAGAGCCTGCTAAAAAAGTTGGCAGCAAAAAGTATCTGTCTACATGTTCATTCCGCATTGTTATTAAGCCTACACTTGTTTTTGCACTGTTCCTAAAATTATTTAGCTGTTTATAAGGATATGTTTGTAAATTACTTTGGAAGATGAGTTACAAATTAATAAATAAAACTATAATAATAAGAGCATGTCTTCCAGCTTGGTAGCTACAATATGTTACACAAAAATCTTGATGGCGCTTGGCATATGATCAATTTATGCTTAGAGTCAACCCAGTGAGATCAATGGAGTTATAAGTTATTGATGACTGACTGTTCTCCGTTTGATTTTAAAAGGTCTACTCTGAGCATGGCTAAGCTTGGATCCAACCCATTATTTCCAGTATTTCTGCCATACTTTTCCATTTGCAGCACAGCTAAGGAAACTTACAAACCGTAAAAACGTTAAATCAAACAGCAATGCCTTGACAATTAAAATAATCAAAACACAATTACGACATAATATTTAAAGCAGCAGTTAGCAATTAAAAGCCATTTAAGAAAAGGAATACTCTGAAAACACCCCCTGGAAATTTCGGTGATTGTCTGGGAGCAAGCAGTTGTGGGTGTTTGGGTGGCCAAATGTGAAAGAGGACAAGGTTCCTATGCATTTAATAATTTGGTAAAAGGGGAAATCTCAGCAGGGGTAGCTCACTATGCTGAAATTTCCTGTTCCACACAATTATTGAAGTTGAAGGGGCAGCTGGCACAGTGAGGTGGTGACACGACCCTCCACACAGCAGAATTGGGGCTGAACACAGGCGAACTGGCAGAGCCAATTCAGTGCCCCATCAGTGCAGCCCTGCCCTTACCACAGCAACACACCACTATCCTGGTAAGTGGCAGTAATAGTGTTGTTGGGAGGGGAGCAACGTGGCACTGCCCATTCCTACAGGAGCCCTGTCCTCCTAGCGGCCATTACTTAGGAAGGAAATTTGACCGGTCCTCCCCATCTTTCCAGGATGTACACTCACAGATAAAACAGGTAAGAGGAAAGCTAGCGCTGGCTCTCTCTTCACCAGCCGCACTACTGTGATTTCTCTTTTAAGTGGAGTGATCCCAGGCTGATGTTTCTGGAAAAGCAAGTGTTTCAGGAACTACTTAGGGCGATGGCTTTCCTCTGGACCTTGAGGACCTGCCATCTGAAATGTTTATATCCACTCCCTGTAACATTTCATATTAATTCCAAGGATCTTTTCATTATACTAGGCTGCAGTGATTAAGCCTCTCACATGCATCTTGTCATCTCAAGTGCTGCCTCGTGCATTTTGATTAGATTCACCGTGGTGAGCCCTGGTGACGACCTTGAAAAGAGTCGCAAGCAGAGCATTTGCTTACAAATGCAGAGAATTCAGAACTGTGTTTGTAGGAGTTGATTGGTTTGGCCCTCGCTCATATGCTTGACCAGGGTATGGTCTGGAGACACATGGGGCTACCACCTTGCTGAAGCTAAGCAGGTTTGGGTCTGGTCAGAGCCTGGATGGGAGACTTCCTGGGAAAGGACTGAATACTGCCTTGAGTTCCATGATGGAAGAAAGGTGGGTTATAAAAGTGAAAAATAAAATGTAAAGATAACTAATAAAATAACTATCTTGAGCAAACGTTACTGTAGTGGTGATCTATGAGCAGTTTTGTTCACTCAGTCTTGGAAGACATATATGACAAAGCATGATAGGAGGCCAACATTAAAAGCTCTAGTTAGGTAGAAAGTGTTTGTGCTAATCCCTAGTTGTAATCTAATTGCTGTGAGTCTTCTAATCCCCCTTCCCCAGAATTCAATTTACAGCTGGCATGCGTGAGGGATGTTATCGGGCCTGAGCTGATGTGAGTGATTGATTCTCCTTTCAAGTTTGCTTCTTTTTTTTGAGATTTATAATACTCCATTCTCTGCCAATAAACAATGTACAACATGGGAAAAAAATTGATTGATTGAAAATGGATTAAACCCCCTAAATCACAGTAACAGTTTAGAACAAAGCAAAAAAACAAAAACCCTTTTATAGTTAAATCACTAACTATAAAATCAAGCAACTTATAATAAAAACACAGCTGCAGGAATGATAATAAAATTCAAGCAGTAAAAGATAAGCTATTTTTTAAATATTTCCCTAGCGCTACATGAGTCTGCCTAGTTTTCTAGTCCATTTACCTAGAGTGAGTAAAAAGAGCCTGCCGACAACCAGACATGGAATCTCTTGAGAAAAAGTGAGTGTATTGGATGAATGGGTTCAAAGCCCACCCAGTCATTATCAGCATCAACAGATGTATTATGAAAAGAGATAGGACTGTAGTGTGAACCAGCAGACCAAAAGCTGATTTATTATTCTTGACCTTCCATGCTTGCCCATTTGGTTTCTGCTGCCATGACTGCAGGGTTGCCCACCTGGGAGAAGAGGCAGGAGAAGATGTAAGTCGAGATGGCAAGGCTCACCCACTTGTGTTCAATGTTGTCTCTGGAAAAGAAGAAGCTGCCAGCTTGTTCTCAGGGCTTTGAGCTCTTTCTTTTTATATTACATTGGTCTTCAGCCTGAGTGGCCTTTCTCAAAGTTTTTGAGCGAACATGCAGATAATAATATTTTCCAGCTTTGGGAGACTCTCTTTAGAGCTGTATGGTTACTGTTTTGCAAAAATTGATGCTTCCAGGTCACCTAAAGCTAATGTTCCTTTGGCAAAAAAGCATTCCTTTCTTTGTCAAGAGGATATGAGCTTCTGGCATTCCCCTAAGCTGGTGGATACTTTGCAGGAGTGGAGTAGTTAGGCTCATTCCTTCACCTGGCAGATCTTTTAAAAAAGCTCATAGTTGTCCTCTCCAGTGATTCAGGAATCTGATTGTCTGGATCTCATTGGCTGCAATCCTTTCTTTGCACATTTACTTTGTAGTAAGCCCCGTTAAACCGAATGAGACTTGTATCTGAGTAAAGATGCATAATATTTTACTGTTGGAAGTATCTGTCAGTGGTGGAATTGCCCCACTTGGAGACATGTTTGGGGAAGAGCTGTAGCTCAGTGCACCTCAAGCATCCCCTGGTCAGCTGAGGACAGGGAAAGCAGGCCTGCGTTTTCCTGGGCTCTGTAGGAAGGAAAGCCTTCCTTGATGGTGTTTCATGTGGACACATTGGCCAATAAAACAACACCCCTTCTTTATCAATTAGTGACTCATATACAAGAGCTGTTGGTGAACCTCTTTCTCATTCCCATCTACCCTAAATAAAAATTCAGTTACCATCAGAGAATGCCATAACGAAACACTGAGTTTGACTCAGATCATACATTGAAAGGACAGGCAGTAATGATGCAGAAGGGAGTGATGAAGTTTTAAACGTCTGTTGAACTTAAGGGATTGAGGTTTGTACAAGTGACGCCCTAGGATCAGTTGGAGGTAGAATCTGCTTTAACCCCCCCCCAAAAAAAAACCTGGCCCAACTCTATTAATTCACCAAGATGTATAGTCCCTACTTCTTTTATTGTTGAATCATAAAAAGACTGTGCCTCAGTCGCCTACTTTTTATATTTTTAATTGCAAGCATACTACATGTTATTTTCCCTTTCACTCATTTCATTTCATTTTAAAGAACAGTTGTGTTTAAAGTTCAAAACTGTTTCAGGGATTTTTTTCTTTGGGAGGGGGGGTAGAAGGGGAGCCAATTCCATGCACCAATTCTTGGTGACAGGCAATTCCATGCACAAACTGCAGCTTTTGGTCCAAAACTGCAGAAGTGTTTTTTGGGGGGTTCTTTTTCTGCAGAACTCGCCCTTGGAAAGGAGAACTCCCAGTCCCCACCCTGATGCACACATCTTGCACATTTTATAAAATAAAGGTTTGCTATGAGATTTGGTTAAAGGGCTCTGACTTTGTGTCATCGTCATCATTTTATTATTTTATCCCGTTTCAAGCATTTCTCTGTTTTGCTGGGCTAGGGAACCTCCCTTTGTAGCTCTCGCCAGTTCTTGGCTAAAGTGCAGTTGTAAGCAAAGTTTGTTTTCCTGACATGTTGGTTTCTTTTTGGCGTTATTAAAGCTACATCAGAGGTTATTTCCCCGCTCTAAGCTCATCAAAGAGATTGTACATTTTCATTTATTTCTTTTTTAAAAAGCTGTATCTTGACATTGGAGAGAAAAATTAAACTGTTTAGAAGTTATGAAATCCAACCCTTTAAACATTATAAAAGCTTTATAGTATATCTTAAAACATTTTCTTTCTTGTTAGAGAGGGGATGGACTCTATGAGGCCTGTTTGGCTTCACTACCAACTTCTTACAATTATAAGAGTTAGATTAATTGAAGCAGTGCTGTTTTAGAAGAGGAATTCTGCCTACTCTCTCTCTCACAGAATAGGGGATGCCAACTCCAAGATGGCGCCTGCAGAGATACATGCAAGCATTGCTGAAAAACAAAGAATTTCCCCCTTCTAAATTCTTTTTCAAAGTCATATTTCAGCCAATTAATTAACTGAACTAATTAATTCAGTGTACTACTACCATGAACCTAATATTGTGCAGGTTTAGAAAAACTTCTATTGTCCCATTGAAAAGGTTGCCACACAAACAGACGCAGATGCTTTTGGAAATACAGTGAGTTAAGAATTATAGACTTGAGTAATGAATATGAATTAGTGGCTTTAGTATCTTTTGTGTTCTCTGGGCCCATAAATCTTGGTTGGTTGTGATGACATTGTCTAGGGTGGGATTTTTTTTTTGAATTGTGTTTCATCCAGGAATGCACAGAGGCCTGCCAAATCTCTGTCAGTGGTGGAGCCAGCACAGGAGCAAGGCATCAGCTCTTTCTCTTCTTAAAAAAATTTAGAATATGGGACTTTACTTATTTATCTTTAAAATGTACAAGCTGCTTCTCTTTGAGAAATATCTGAATCTATGTACCAAAGATAAAAGAGATACCTACAGGACTCAAGTAGTCAACTAAAAACAATCACAAACCAAGAGCCGAAATACCACAAGAAAAACAACAACAACCCATCAGAACTGGAGAGGGCCCAAGACCTGAGGCAGGAAATCAAAATGGCCACCCTCCAGGTTCTGAAAATATAGAACCAACAGATTACAGTGCTGTAGTTGACTATTTGTTTCCCCCTGATGGAGTCCCCAGCTGGTGGATTGACACTGGTTTTTTCATGCTGCCTAACAGTATGACCTCCTCTGTACTGTATTTCGAAAAGCCTCCCCCTCAAAAAATAGTGTTTAGTTGGTACTGAAATGCTTAAAATGATGGCACCATTTTAATACCTAAAATGGCTGTTGCCCCAACTGAAAAGGCTCTGACCTGTTGCTTTGCAATTATCACCTCAGTAAATGAGGAAGGCCTTACATGCTAACCTGAAGGGGAGGCAGACATATCTTGGAGAATGATAAAATAAATTCATCATCATTACAGTGCTTTGCCTTTCTGAAAAAGGGGACCTGTGATCTCATCATCTGGAGACTTTTTAGGGCTGACATTTTGAAATGGGACAGGATGTAGGGATGACCCTCTTGCTTGCTTTTCTCCTGGTGACAGTCATGATAGGATCAGTTCAGCAAATACCCAGGGTATGCCACTGCCAAATCATAATGGGGTTGATGGGAATTTGGGTGATGTTTGGTTCCCAGCAATCATACAAATGAGAAAGGCAACGATAACTAGAGTTGACTGGGAGAAAACTAAAAACCACACCGTAGCGCCAAAATACAATAAAATTCTAATGTAGTCGAAAATACTCTGTCTGAACAGCCTGGGGGTATTCCAATAACTGATGAGTAATTCGTTTCAAGTGGTTTTGGCATGCGGATTTATGTACTTGGGGGAGATGGTTTCAGGAAGCAGTACGAAATAAAGAAATGGGATCTATAAGTAAGCGATCTTGGTTTGAGAATATTGGTGGGGGGGGGGTTCATGAGGAGACACCAAATCCCTGACATTCTCTGTACGTTTTAGTCCCTAATTAAAGTCATTGTATACAATTAAAAACAAAAGATTGGCTGTAAATGTGAAGCTCCCTAAAGGCTGCCGATTTCCTTATTTCTTGCTTAGAGGCGTACCTAGCTGCAGGGAAGCTCTATTGGGTTAAGAGGTGTGGCAAAATAGCATTATTGAAATCTGTCCCTCTATGGTTCTTGATTTTAAAATCCTAAAATTTGGAGTTTTGCTATTACGTTAACTTATAAGGCCTTTCAGCAGCATCAGTTGTAAGGGATCGAATAGCAAAGAGCAGCTCCCAGCCTACCTGAAATGTTCAATAATTGACTAAGTAGCGGAAGCGACACGATGAAACGCTGTGTAAATTAACACTATGATAATAAGCATCTGGCACTGTCAAATGGGAAGGAACAGTTACCTTTGCGGTTTGAGGTCAAAGCTGTCTGAGATCTCCAGCACTGGCCTAGTTCACTCTGCAGGTTTTAAATATTGATCCAGCATTTAATTATTGGTAGAAAGAGAGAACATCCAAGCTAGTGACCAGTATTGATAGGAGGACTTCTGTGTTGGATAAACATTTGCATAGGTAACCATTGGGGAAGGCAAAAATGAATCCCATTGAGAGTAATTTCAGCATTACAAAAACAAAACTGTATTTGTTAAGAAGAGCCCAGTAATTACTTTGTATAATTGCAGCTGTGTGTAATTATATAATTGGGTGAGCATGTAACAAACGGATGGTGACAAATTAAGTGAGTTCTTTAAAACACTCTTTAAAAATGCTGAAATGTGCATATAGAGATTATATGTGAAAAGCACACATTTGGAAATGTCTGCTACAAAAATCCCTGTTTTCGATCCTGCAGCATTTGTTGCTCTCACATACTCAAACTTCCTTCTGCAGCTCTTGAGAGCCAGAAAGATAAAACAAAAATAGGGCTTTCAGAAGTCTAACAAGGCTTAATCGACTGTTTAGAAGTACCTCTTGTTTCTAATAAGTTTTCATGCCAGATTCTGTAATTCTGAGGAATGCAGTGTTTTGGTTTCTTTTCACAGAATTATAAAATGGCAGAGTTGGAAGGGATCCTGCAAGTCATCTATTCCAATCCCTTGCAACATAAAGCCTGATGCATAATTCTGCAGAGTGCAGCATAGTCATTTTATTTCTGTTGTGATCCTACGAGTTCCGCATAGCTAATCCACACAGGCTGTATAGATAGAGGAGGGCTGGGAGAGAAAAGCAAAAGTGCGCTGTCCCCACCCCCACTTTTATCTTCTTTTTTGAAGGACTATATATACACACCAGACACAGAGAGGGATAGCATGACTTTCATTTCCTGTCTTATAGGGACCTTGTTCAATTTCACTTCTGCTATCAAAAGTAGGGAAGTAGAGTGACAAGGCTCTTTGCACACATCTGTACGGTGGGAAAAAATCTGGAGAAGCCTCTTAAATGGGGTGGGGGGGGGTTGCACAAGGGAACCCAAGAATATGTCTTTCACCTCCCACCGCCCCAATTTTGCCTTCGTACGTAAGAGAATTTAAGTAATGTGGATGGTTTCAATTTCTGCTGCAGAACTGGCTGCCATGAAAAATGGTATTCAGGGAAAATATGGAGAAGGTCTTTTCACTCTGAAACTTTTCAATAACCTGCAATTTCTTAAAAGAGAGGGGAGGGGAAGAACAAGTCATGAACTGGCAAAGGCAACAAGGGAGGGGAGTTGTTGCATCTCTCATCGCTTGCCATGTTGTGTATGCGATAACTGGGGAAGTGTCCTCTTCCTTAACTGTTAAAGTAAGACACACTCAATCCTGCTTTATATCTGAACAGAGTAGCATGTGAAAACAAGCACATATTTACCACTGTCCCATCTAGCTCAGCCCTGAACATAAGGCCAGAAATAGGGAGCTGAGCATATAGCATGCAGGCTATTCTCCCTCCTATCCCAGTGTTTACTACTATATGACTCCCCAGGGTCTCAAGTAAAGGTCTTCCCCATAATCTGCAACCAGATCCTTATGCAAGGGATAGAGCCTGGCACTGGCTGTATGAGAAACAGGTGACCTTCCACTGAGCTAATGAGCCTCCCAACAAGAGTTATAGCCAGTGCTTTTTTTTCTCTGGGGGGATGCAGGGGTACGCATACCCCTAAACATTTTGTGAATCTTTGTACTTTTGTCCATTTACTTTATTTATTTCCCTCTGACTTGAACTATAAAATGGTGATTTTATTGAGTCAAAATGAGAGTACCCCCAAACATTTATTTTTATTTTGAAAAAAAGCACTGGTTATAGCATACCTGCATTTTCCACCTTAACCATTGCGCTCTAGAATTACCGGGAGAGATAAGGCAATCGGAGACAGGAAGGTTTCAAAGTGGCAGAAACTGTGTGCAGGATGCTGTTATGAAACTGCTTTTGCAGAGTTCATAGGTAGAACTTTGCAGCTAGAACAGGGAGCATCGTGTCGTTGTCGCTGTACATACTCGGTCAAGGCTTCCGATAGCCTCCAGAGAAAAATGGGTCTGGCTATTGTTTTGTTTGCTTGTAAACTTTTTGTTTTCATCTGTTTCTGCTTTGATATACACGCATACAGAACTAGGGGAAAATTAATATTATTCCTCGACATAATTAGAGAAAGTCAGATGGAGGGTGGAGGAATTTTCAAAGGGAATATATTTTTAAAGGGGGAGAAAATAAGGTGGCCTTTTTTTTTTTTTTTGGTTTGCTTTGAAATGTTCTCCAAGTTTGAAACTTCATAACAGGGTCAGTAAGTGTGATCTTTTTTATTTTTGTTTTTCTCCCTCGGATCCCTATTTATAGCTTTCAGATGTTGGCAGGGTAGAACAAGTTATCTCCTCCAGGACGTTCGTTACAGGTCTGTAACGAGAACCAGTCAAGCCTGCACTGACCTTTAAGATTGTGTGGCATTGCATCGCCTTGCAAACTCCACTCTCTTTAATAAATAAAGAAGCACTATAGGGCTATTTGTGCATCTTGCAAAGAGGGACAAAAGGGTCTACAGTTTAAAGTACTCTTTCTGCTCCAGTTGCTGAAATTCATAAGGGTGCATGTGGTCATCTTCTGAAAGTGATCATTGCTGTGCCATGGTTTGATTTCAGAAGCTTTATATCTGACAAAGAAAATGGCACTATGCTCCTCAGTGGAAGTACAGTGGTACCTCGGGTTACATACGCTTCAGGTTACAGACTCCGCTAACCGAGAAATAGTGCTTCAGGTTAAGAACTTTGCTTCAGGATAAGAACAGAAATCGGGCTCTGGCGGCGTGGCGGCAGCAGAAGGCCCCATTAGCTAAAGTGGTGCTTCAGGTTAAGAACAGTTTCAGGTTAAGTACGGACCTCCGGAATGAATTAAGTACTTAAGCCGAGGTACCACTGTAAATGGGAAATGTTTTCTAGCAAATGATTATATATACATATTTGAGACCTTGCATCCAAAGTGTAAGTTACTTGTTTATTATCACAGTGGGTTACAACAATAGAATATAGAGTGACAAATACAGTTAAAACCATTACAATTAGAAAATAAGTAAAACCGCTCAGAATGGATTGGGACAAATTAAATTCAGCAAAAGAGGTGGGTTCTACAAAACAAAATGCCTTAACTGATACAAACCAGTGTGCTGAAACACACATGCACACAGAAGAAGGATACTGACAAGCTGGAATGTGTGCAGAAGAGTACAACAAAGATTATCAAGGATCTGGAAACCAAGCCTTGTGAGGAACAGTTGAAGGGGCGGGGTATGTTTAGCTTGGAAAAGAGGAGATTGAGAGGAGATATGATCGCCATCTTCAAATATCTCAAGGGGTGTCTCATGGAAAAGGGAACAAGCTTGTTTTCTCCTGCTCTGGAGTGTAGGATTCGAACCAATAGCTTCAAGTTACAAGAATGGAGAATCTGACAGTAAGAGCTGTTCGACAGTGGAATGGTCTCCTTTGGGAGGTTGTGGACTTTCCTTCCTTGGAGGTTTTAAAGCAGAGACTGGTTGACCATCTGTCTTGGAAGCTTTAGTTGAGATTCCTGCATTGCAGGGGGTTGGACTAGATGACCCTGGGGGTTCCCTTCCAACTCTACCATTCTATGATTCTGTCATATATGCCTGTAAAGGGATTTATTATATCCTGCCCTTCCTCCCCAAGGAGCAGATATACAATATGAAAGAAAAACAATGCAAAAAAATATTTAAAATGTTTTAAAAACAATTACAATTAAACAAACAAACAAAAAGCAGTTACAGTTAAAAACACACTTCCATCCAATGATCTCGAGGTTGCCAGGAATGGTATTCGTCAACCACTAAACCCCTGGGTAAACAGAAATATTTTCAAATTCCTCCTGAAAGTTGAAAATGATGGGAAGACATTCCACAACTGGAAAACTGCCACTGAAGAGGCCTTGTGTGGGGTCAGTGTGGGGAAGCGTAGTTCCAACGGTTGAAGTGCTCCTCCTGGCCTCTTTTGACACTCTTAGGACTTGCCCTCGGCCACATCCCTCACTAGCCCTGATCTGCACCCTCCTCAAGTACTTTTGTCTGGCTGAAATGTGTCCAGCCCAGCCTCTTTACCTGCCTGGATGGGGTAAAGGTAAAGGACCCCTGGTCGGTTAAGTCCAGTCAAAGTTGACTATGGGGTTGCGGCACTCATCTCGCTTACAGGCTGAGGGAGCTGGCATTTGTCCACAGACAGCTTTCTGGGTCATATGGTCAGCATAACTAAACCGCTTCTAGTGCAATGGAACACAGTGACGGAAACCAGAGCGCACGGAAACGCCGTTTACCTTCCCACCCATTTATCTACTTGCACTGGTGTGTTTTTGAACTGCTAGGTTGGCAGGAGCTGGGACAGAGCAATGGGAGCTCACCCCGTTGCGGGGATTCGAACCACCAACCTTCTGATCAGCAAGCCCAAGAGGCTCATTGGTTTAGACCACAGCGCCACCTGCATCCCCCTGAATGAAGTATAGGGAGACAGAGAGAGGCACGCGAGAGAGGCACCCAGCTTTTGCATGGCTAGAATGTCGCCATCCATTTTATGCCTCCGGGCCTCCCAGTCTCTGGCACCTAGGCTCAGAGACTTCCCACAAAGAAGGTCCTCCACCTTTGATATACGTGAACTAGCTGCTAGCTGCTGTACCTGAAATCTGCTGGAACTTATTTATCCCCCAAAATTATACACCACTTGATTGTAATAAAACCTCTAAGTAAAACCTCTAATACTTTAACCAATAGGTTCATTGAGAGTCCTCTAGAGAGGAGCATAGTCATAGGGAAACTTTCCAAAGGAGGTGAGGAAGCCACAGCAAAACAGAGCAGGTAATTCAGCTTAGGTTTTATTCTTTCCCGTCTTGCCTGTCGCGAGGCATAGAATGAAATACGTGAGCTATAAAATGAGCTCTGCTCTAATTGTCCAGCCTTGGTCCTGCTTCATGCTCACTTTGGGAGGTGGGAAGGGAACCAGCGGGTGGAGAAGGGTCCCTCGAGTGCTGCAATGTGATGCCAGATGTGCATGCAGCAAGCAGGAGTTGGGGATAGCATCTTTTTGCTCATTTGTTGCAGCTTCAAAGCATTGCTTGTTTCTGCCCTGTTTCCTCTCTGCTTTGGGATGCCAATTTCCGGTGTCTGGTTTGTGGTCACTCAGTGGTAGATAACGGCAAGCTCTTGTTTGCATATTTGTGGCATGGTATCTGTTCTGCAGAGCAAAGGCCTGAGCAAGTCTTGCTTTCCGAGATTCCCCCACCCTTTTCCCAATCTTCCGCCTGCTTCTGTTTGGCAGGGCTTCCTTCAATGCAGTGCACCTATTCAACTGAGCCTATGTCATTTGTATCACTGTAGCTTATCCTAGATCAGGGGTCAGCAACCTAAGGCCCATGGGCCAGAAGCGGCCCGCAGAGGTCATTTGACCGGCCCACAAGCCGCTCCCGAACTGAGTGGCCCGAACTGTGCTAAACCAGCGCAGCGCGGCATGGGGACTCGCTTTTGTGGCGCTGGAAATCGCATCTGCATATGCGCAGGTGACGAAAATCTCAGGCGCCTACGCTCACACAATCCAGCCCACGGAGGGATCTCTGTGGGACCGATCCGGCCCAGGCAAGATAAACTTGCTGACCCCTGTCCTAGATAACTATTCAGCTCATCACAGGCAGGATAAATAAGCAGAGAGTTGAAATACAACCCCCATGAAATTAGGAAGGTGCTAGCAATTTGTTATTTTAATCACCTCCTTAAGTCTTTTTAAAACTATTATTCAGCCAGGCGTTTTAAGCTTAGCATTTTTTTGTTATTGTTTATGCTGCTTTTACTGATGGATTTAATGCACTTTCACAGTCTTAACCTTGTACAGTGGCACCTCAGGTTACATACGCTTCAGGTTACATACGCTTCAGGTTACAGACTCCGCTAACCCAGAAATAGTGCTTCAGGTTAAGAACTTTGCTTCAGGATGAGAATAGAAATCGGGCTCTGGTGGCGCGGCAGCAGCAGGAGGCCCCATTAGCTAAAGTGGTGCTTCAGGTTAAGAACAGTTTCAGGTTAAGTACGGACCTCCAGAACGAATTAAGTACTTAACCTGAGGTACCACTGTATTCTATTTCTTTCTCTTTTTTTTGTACACTGCCACGATGTTTCTGAATGGTAGATGGCTTATACATTCTTTAAATAAAGTAAACCAAACCAACTATGGTTTGAGTGTATGTGTCCTCCTGAACAAGGGGCTCCAGCAGCCAGCCTTTAGTGTGTTGTCTCTTGCACAAGAGCTCTGAGTCTTTGACCAGGCTAAGTTCTATAGGTCAATGAGGTCCTGCCCTGTTTGACAAATAGAGGGTGCTGACTTAACTGCATGGTTGCCAAGTGTGAAGGTGATCCATAGATTTAGACTTGTAGTTAATTTACAGTAGCTAAGCTGTTCTAACAACACATGTTTAATCTTCGTTGTAATACCTTCTCTGGTAAGGCACCATTGCTAATCTATATGACAAAAGAAGGTGCTAATTGAAAGAGAAGGTCACACAAACAAGGAGTAAGTGGCTAGGGATTAATGCTATACTTGGAAAAATACTCATCAAGTGTGGAATTCTTTCAGGACTTGCACCTTCCAGTTGCAACAAAGTCTGAGGTAAATTAAACATTTGACCCTCCCAGGTGCGCTGGTGCCCTGAGTAGTGTGGAATGACCTAGTGGAAGGCAATCAGCTGACCTCACAAAACAACAAGGATGTCATACCCTATAACATCCTTTCTTCTAGGCTAGTGTGGCAGCCTCAGTGTCTAGCCTTCCCATGGTTTATCTGTCCAGTCTGGCATCTGACCATCAGCCTGTTCGTGACCAAACCTCCTGCCTCCATGATTGTTGACTTACCTGTGTCACACCTGCATGTTGTGGCAACCAGTTGCAAGCTGTCATGGTGGTAGGGGAGCCTGATGTGACCAGGTGTCCTGAAAGTGCTACACAGGCTGCCAGTGAGCTACTGGGCTTGAGTTCAAGGTGTTAGCACTAGCATATAAAGCCCTAAAAGCATTTAAATATCGAAAAGAGCACCTTCCCCAGTATTAACCATCTCTGACCCTGTGATCGGCAGGTGAGGCCTTGTTGGTTGTGCTGCAGCGGGAGACTGCTTGATTGGCATTGCTTTGTGACAATGTCTTTTAAGTGGCAGTTCCTCACTTGTGGAATGCCCTCCCTTGCGGGGTGTGTCTGTCTCCTCTGTTGTTGACTTTGAGGAGGAATTTTAAAACATTCCTGTAAACCCAGTCTTTTGACGGCAGAAAGATGCAGTTCTTGCCAACCATCAAATTGTTGTTTCTATCCTTAATTAGATTGCTTTTTAAAATGTTGTAGTACTGATGTACTTGCCACCCTAGGCTCTTTCAGGAGGAAGGGTGGTATATAAATTGAATTAATAATAATAGTAGTAGTAGTAGTAGTAGTAAAAATGAATGAATGGGTATTGGAGTAATGGAAAGATATGGAGAAGAGAACTTCCAGTTTCTCAGCTAAAATGATCAGTCATGACTCAGGTAGCTTTTAGAGGCAAACAGTTCTTCTGTGTCCACCTTAGTCACTAAGGAGATGACAATGGGAAAGTGGATGTAGACATTTCTCCACTGTTCCTGTCCTTGGCTGGTCCTTTGCGCTGCAGATAAAGTTCTGGTTTTGATCTGAGAGTGCAAATAATTGATAGATTGCACATTGACTTGCAGTAGTTGCTCACTGATGGCAGATTTCACAAATCTGTGAGATAGCCGGTACGTTTCCAGTTTAATTGTGGGAAGTGATATTAAATCAATCTATACACTGCTCTCTGAACCTCATAGACCAGGGATGAGGAATATGTGACTCTCTGGATGCAGTTGGACTCTAGTTCACATCAGCACCAGCCAGCTTAGCCAATGGGCAGGGATGCTGGGAATTGAAGTCCAGCAACATTTTTTTAAGATCACAGGTCCCTCCACTCTATTAGCAGGGGTTTAAAAACATCCTCCTCCTTTTTATACCATAAGACTGGGTAAAAGGAATATTTAGTATGCAAAGTGTATTATATCAGAAATAATTAGGACTCCTACACCACAGTTAGAATTCAAACATTAGGATTTCCCAGTAATTACACTGATTTTTAAAAAAAGATAAATTGTCTTCCGCAGACTGGAATAGATCAAACTTAAAGAACAGAAACACAAAAGCTTTCATTCAACAGAAAGCCATGTGCATTTGACCTCAAGTATTGGTGGATAGGGAATATAAAATTCCCTAAAGAATTCCACACTTGCTAAGCATTTTTCTAATTATGGCATCAATCCCCAGCCACTTACTCCTTGAATGTGTTTCAGTTAGCATTTTTTTTGGCCTATAGACTAGCAACTGTGCCTTGCAGGAAATGTATTACAGTCAGATGGCTTTCCTAGAAAAAGTACTGAAAATGTGTTCTTAGAATAACTTAGATAGCTGCTGTAAATTAACTAGAAGTCTAGTTCTAGCTGCAGCCGCACCTCCAGGAATGAATGCCCTGTGCTTAAATTAGAATCCTCTGTTCTGCAAATGGAGCAGAACCCTACTGACCATATGTCCTCCTTCTTTACAGTTAAGGGAGTGCAAGCCCTGCTAGAATTGGTTCCACTTGGAAGCTCCAGACCAGAGCTCTTGAGTGGAGCTGATTTCTGCAGAAAGCGGGGCTTGCAGTCGGCAGTAAGTTCAGCCCAGCTTCAAAATCGTTTAATCCCCCATGCAAACACACACACACCAAGCTCTTTGAAAACACTATTACACTCAATTGATAGCTGGCCTCTTTTGCAATTAGAAGCGGTTCATTGCTTCCATCTATTCTGGAATCTTAGCAGAACTGTGATGTGTGAACCAAGCCAAAGAAAAAAAGCCGGTGTGTGAAGGGGATATTTGTGGAAGGGAGACCTTGTTTGGGTTTAAAATATGAACATTGCAAAACCTTTTTTATAGAGGCTCTGTGATAGGATGCACTCTTTTTCTACAACTTTTTATCTTCCCCCTCCTCTTCCAACTGCCTTGCAGTAAAGCATGGTAAGGAACGACTTCAGCAAATCAAGGCTGTTTAGGCACACAGGAAATAGGAAAAAGGGTTGGTCATGATGAAAGGACTCCTCTTGGGCAGCTGTACCTGCAAAATGGAAAATAAGTCTGTGTCCTTTTGAAGGGAAGCATCTAGACCATTCCTGGCTCCAGGTCTTATCTAAACTGACCTGCCAGGATTTCCTGCAATAGCACAGGCAAAAGCAGTTCCAGGCTACCAATACTGTGTTTATGTAAGAGTCATTCAGACAGCAGGGTAGATATCTTTTAATATTGTAGGATGGCTGTGCCATTTTTTTAAAAAATCACCTTAGTTGTCATTTGAGCCTACTGGTTAGATCTTCAGACTAGCTGCATCGTATACAATGCATTCCTCTCCCCCTGAAAACACACTGTGATTTTATTTTTTAAAGCCATCGTTCCTTTTGACCATATGAGTCAAAAGGAAGCTTAGAATAATTGTTTAAACAGGATTATCATAAAAATAATGACGTATTGTTTTTAAAGATCATGTAGCAAAAGGCAGCGCAGAAAAAGGCTGCAGTCAAATGCAGGCATACTTTGTTTTATCACACCACAGATATTGCACCTTACGAGGATGCGGGCAAAGATACAGGCAACCCTGCCGCCGCCACCCCTTTTCTAGCAACGGGAGAGGAGCTGGCTAGGTCTAAAGCTGGGTTTCCCCCCTCCTGGAGCCAGGAGTGCCTGGCTTAATAGACTGCAGTATACTGCAAACATAGCTTTTATATGCACTGGGAAACAAAAATATTTGTGTGACTCACTTTATTTGCAGTATTCAATTTATTGCTGTGGTCTGGAACCGAACCCACAACATCTCCAAGGTATTCCTTTAAAATACTCTTCAATGCTCCCTTCCTCCCTCTCCTCCTCCACGCCTAGGTGTCAGGACTCGGAAAGGGAGTTAACTTATTTTCTACTTTTGTTGCCTGCCTTTTCTGCAAGGAGCCCACGGTATGCAGTTCTGCCTCTGACTTCAGTTTATTCTCACAACCAGCCTGTTAGGCTGAGAGATAGTGACTGGCCCAAGGCCACCCAGGGAGTTTGTAACTGAGTGCAGGTGCATCCTAACCTGGTACTCTGCCCACCACCCCACACAGTTCCATAGATGGGGCACGACCACTGAGAAGGCTGCCACTCACCTTTCCTCAAAAGGAGCACCTAGAGCAGGGGCTCAGTTCAAAATCGTAACTGTGGGAAGGCTTTCATTGAAACAGGTACTCCTTCAGATATAAGGATGAATGTCTTTTTATGACTTTATAGGTTAAAAAAGCACTTTGGATTGCACCTGGAGTGGGGGAAATATGGTACAGACAGCAGAGCACTGGCAAAATAGGATCAGTTCTAGCTGGCTCCGTTAACATGCCATTTTTGCCATTTTTCTAAGCTAGCTGAAGTTTCCATTGCAAAAATACTGTGGCGTAGCGTGGGTTGTCAGCACCCGGGGCAAGGCAAGTAATTTGTGCCCCCTAACCCATGGATTTGCGCCCCCTAACCCTAACCCCCAGATGTTGCGCCCGGTGCGGCCGGCCCCCCCTGCACCGCCCACGCTACGCCACTGCAAAAATATAACTTCTGTCTTATCGGCAATCAAGTAGTAATGACATTCTCTGAAATTAGGAACCAGTAAGCAGCGTTCTCTGAAAGAGATTAAAAATCTATAAACAGTTGGGACCTTTAATCAAAAGGAAGAGCAAAAGAGAGATAACTTTTCAAAGAGTTCCTTGATCCCTAGACATGTACCCACTCCCCTCCATCCTGCACAAATGCAGTTTTAAGGACCCTGCTTTGGGCTCTAGTTCTGCCTTCCCTCTGCTTCTGCTGTGCTTTGGCCCTGCTTTCAATTCAAAAAAAGGAAGCGATTGGTAAGCTCCCTAACAACCTGGAAGTGGCTGAAGAGCTCATCTAGTGGTTGCAAAGGCAGCTACCCATTCCTCTTGCATCCTCTCAAAACAGAGACACTGGAATTCTGGAATTGTAACCTGTGTAGGTTCTGTGTGTACACTTGCTGCATGTGTGAGCCATCCAGCAGGCGGCTGGGATAGCTCAGTAGTAGAGCATGGGTTCGAGCCCCACATTGGCAAAAGGGTCCTGCACTGCAGGTGATTAGACCAGATGACCCTCGTGGTCCTTTTACAACTCAAAAATTATGTGATTCTATGAAATAATAATAATAATAATAATAATAATAATAATAATAATAATAATAATAATAATATTTTATTGCTCAGCTGAGTTGGGGAAGGGCAGTGGCTTAGTGGTATAGAGCATCTGCTTTGCATGCAAAAGTTTCCAGGTTCAATTCCTGGCATCTCCAGGTATGGCTGGTAAGGAGAGCTGCTGCCAGTCAGTGTGGACAGTAATGAGCTAGATGGAGCAGTGGTCTATACAAGTCTATACAAAGGAGCTTCCTAGGCCCCTATGTGAAGTTCTTTTTCAAAGTCTATCAGAGAAGCAAATATATACAGTGGTACCTCGGGTTACATACGCTTCAGGTTACATACGCTTCAGGTTACAGACTCCGCTATCCCAGAAATAGTGCTTCAGGTTAAGAACTTTGCTTCAGGATGAGAACAGAAATCGTGCTCTGGCGGTGCGGCGGCAGCAGGAGGCCCCATTAGCTAAAGTGGTGCTTCAGGTTAAGAACAGTTTCAGGTTAAGTACGGACC
The DNA here is from genome assembly GCF_965113315.1 of Podarcis vaucheri. Taxonomy (NCBI): domain Eukaryota; kingdom Metazoa; phylum Chordata; class Lepidosauria; order Squamata; family Lacertidae; genus Podarcis; species Podarcis vaucheri. The sequence continues at coordinate 86,687,715 of NC_138764.1, read as the reverse complement.
TCTGGAACAAATTAAGTACTTAACCCGAGGTACCACTCTACTGCCCTCCCAATTCCTGGCACCCTTCCACAACACTGGTGTCATGGAACATGTTTCCCTCGTAGTCCAGTGTCAGGTCTAACCTCTGCATATTCCTACACCTTCAAATGTGTTTCAGTCAGTTGAACAAATTAATTCAGGCATTACACTGAAAATGTCGGGACTTAATTGGAGCTGTCCACTGGGAAAGGTTCCACGGTGCTGACGGCTCAGGGGCAAACAAGCTTTATAGCATCCATCATTCATCACTCCAAAATTCTTCTCCCTACAGAATCATTAATATATTCGGTCCAGACTGGGGACCTGTGAAATTGCTCTAGCTTGGATTGCTGCTGCTTGTGAATTCCAAATTACTCAGACCAAGTTGTTAGCTTTCTTTTAGAGGAATCTTATTTGATAAATCATGTGAATATTAATTAATGAGCTGATCAGTTAAAGAAATACAAATAATCCTAAGGGACAATGAATGCTTTTGTTTTTAGATGGTGGAAACATTATTATTTTTTAATAGTACATTTATATCCCAAAGTTCTTCTAAGGCAGGGGTGTCAAACTCAAATTTATCGGGGGCCGCATCAGCAGTTTGGTCACCCTCAAAGGGCCGGTTGTATCTGTAGGACTTTACATGAATGTGTAAAGTGGAGGTTTCCTGTGTAGAATGGCCGGCGCTGCTAGAGGGTAGACGTTCTCTGGCTTTTAGGCTGCCGTGCATGCGCTGAAGAGGCGGCTTTCTTGTGTCAAAAAAACAAACAAACGAGAATAAAAGGTGAAGGCTGGCGGCCGGCGGTGGCTACACGGGCCACATGGCGAGGTCTGGCGGGCCGGATTCGGCCCACGGGCCTTGTGTTTGACACCCGTGTTCTAAGGAGTTTAAACTTCTCCCCCCCCTCCATTTTATTATCACAACAATCTAGTGAGGTGAGTCAAGGGGGACTGTCTCAAGGCCACCTAGTAAACTTCATGGCTGAGCAGGAATTTTAACCTCCCAGGTCCTCTAGCTGCTACCACAGACTGGCTTTCAGTAAGCAGCATCTTGGGGCCAAAGTAGATGCGACATTAATTGTGTCATTTGCTATTTTGCAAATGTTTTTAAAAATAACAATAGTAGGCACTGGGGCGGGGTGGGGTGAGGTGGGGATCTGGGTTGGGACAACAGCAGGCTTTCCTGCCCTAACAAAAATTGCCCTCCTGAAGGTGCTGTGAGTCCCAGGGTAAATAAAACCTCTTACTTACACCAATGGGAACATCCGTCCTGGGGGGTTGTTTTCATTGGGAGGGTGGTGGGGAGGAAGGAAGAGGTTAACTCCACTCTCCCAGTACACTGTGGTTTCGATCCTCATTCCCTCCAATGCCTGCTACTTCCCAAGAACTTCAACTCAAGAACTTCAACAGGACCGTTAGGGTTTATAGCCTCAAATATAGCAAATAGCAGCACACTAACATTCCAAGTCATTAAATAACTATAAAATAATGGGTAAAAAAGGACTTTAAAAGATAGCAGCAGGAGATAGCACTTTTGGTAAAAAAAAATGGCACAATAGTATCAACCAAATGTAGGCTGGAACAACACCAACACCTATAAAGCTTTTCTAACAGCCAAGAAAGAATGGGTCATATGTATTTCCTGGGAAGAGTATTCCAGAGATGTGGAGCCACCACAAAAAAGGCCCTGTTTATGGTACTCACCTGACAGCTATGCACTAGAGAGCAGGCATCAGATGCTGACCTTGGACAGTTCCATAAGGGTGCACGCAGCCCGACAAGTGATAATGCATAGGGCAAAAGATTCCTGTATTGGTTGGACCAGATGGCCATCGTGGTCCCTTCCAACTCTACAATTCTATTCTGCCAGTTTCTACAGCAGGGTGGCACAACTTTTCATTCTGAGTGTGAGTTCTTCGACACAGAACCTGCAGGCTGCCCTCTGCCTTGTCACATGGGACAGGGAGCAAGGCAAAAATTAGATGAGTTCCCCATCCCTGGCCCCTGCGCTGGGGAAGTGAGTTGTCAGGGTTTGGGAAGGAGGCATGAGGCTTTGGCAGGGTCCTAGAGCCCTCCCACCTCCTTCCCAAAGGCCTGGCTTTGGGAAGGCAGTGCATGGGTTGGCAGGGGTTTCAAATGTCCATGTGGTCCCTAGGCTGCATGTTGGACCACCCTGAGTAGTCATGTAGTGTTTGGCATGTCCCCAAGAGTGTGAGAAAGGAGTGTAATGCCTCTTTGAAGTTGGCATCACAAACATGTCATGCTTTTGCATTCTTATACCAGATACAATTAGAATCCCTTCCTCCAAATCTGTTAGTTAATCAATCAAATGCAACGTATGATTAGATCAAAATATATTTTTTTTTACTTGGTTTCATATAACGTAATCTGACTGTGCAGTCCTGAAACTTGCTGATGCCCAGAATGCATCATCATCATCATCATCATCATTATTTTCATTATGAAACCATTTATTTAGCTGGCTATGGCTGAAAGCTTAGTTTGATGTAGGGAATTCTGAGAGGGGTTTGGTGGCTATACCACACATCCCTGGCAATCCCAGAGTGTTGCTTTTATTAAATTCAGGGGCATTTTTTCACTCTAAATATTTCATTACAAATAAAAGCACCGCTGTGTGTGAATTTGCTGTGGCTGGCACTCGGCTGAGCTCACAGCTGTGATTAGGAGGCTTGCAAAGGCTACATTCAATCCAGTGTGCAAATCGGGGAGTGAAGTGTTAAATCAGCTATTTGCCTTGGCCTGGGAAGCTCTGGTGGGAGATCTGGGGCTGGCAAGACTATCTGGAGTTTCTTTGAGGCTGGGAGGCCAGGTGAAGAAAGGGTAGCTCAGGGGGAATGTACTGTGGGCGGCATTTGGGAGAAGATTGGGGGAAGCTGATAGCTGGAGAGGTAGTCTGAATTCTAGGAGCGTCAGCATCAAAGGGGACTCCTTGTGTTCATTTCTTGGCCAGAAAGTAGGTGCTACTTGTCAGGAGCTAATGGAAGGACAGCCAGAAAGAACACAGAATAGAAAGCTAAATGAATAGGCAGCCTAACACAGCAAGTCAGCTCAGTGCCACATTATTAGACTGCACAGTTAATGTGCTTTTTGCAGAAGGGGCTGTTCTGTATGCTGAAGTTGGAGAAGTGGGATAATAGCCCTACCTTTTAAAAATCTGTTGCTGTCAAGTAGCCCGTTTTCATGGCAAAAGATTTCAGTTTCTAGAGACCTAAAAACAGAGAGGCCCTGAACTGCTGCTATGCTTACTGTTCAGAAAAGAGTGCCGTAGGTTTGGCAGAGCAGAAAAATTGTCATACCTTTATAGTGGGAAGGGGAAGGAGTACTTGACTGTGCATTCCAGTCAAGGCCTAATAACTTTTTGTAAACATAGCTATATTGACTCAGAATAATAATTCCAGAATCCACATTAGGGCAATATGCTTATTTGGCCTACCAAAATGTGACAAAATGGTGTGTCTTTGAGTCCCCCAGAATTGGAGAAGTGCCTAAAATGGGTGTTGGTATTTTTCGTACCCAGTTGCCTATTGTAGCTTTAGAAGAACTGCTCACCCAGATTGAGTCTCTCTAATCTTCAAGGCTTCTAGTATCATTCTACTAGAATGCAGGCAGGACTTCCATGATTGCATGTTCCCAGACGCAGAGAAGATTCTCTTGATATAGAAAATTGGCATTTCAGGGACAAGGCTAGATAAGAACCTTTCCCCCCTTCTAGTTTTCATTGTGGAAATCTTTTTTTTTTTTTTTTTTGCATGGAGGATTGTTCTGTCATGTGAGTCCCAACTTGCAGTCTGAAGTTCTACAGCCTCAACTCAGGTTTAACATTATGAAGTCGAATCTCACCCCAGCACTTCTCCTTATGTTTATTTTGTGATGTGGAGCAATGTCTTTCTTTCACATTCATTCATATATTGCAATTGCATGGGTGAAGTGCTTGGCATCAGATAACCATAGCTCAGTGATATGGCACTTGCTTTGCATGCAGAAAGTCTCAAGCTCAATCCCCACCATCTCCAGGTGGGGCTGGAAGAGACCTGGAGAGCCACTGCCTGTCCGTGTAGATAGTTGATGGACCAATGATCTGACTCAGGCATAAGGCAGCTTCCTGTGTTCCTATGAGTACAATTGTGGTTGCATTTACAGCAGTGGTGTGAAGCATGTGCTGATTCAAATGAAGCTCCGAAGAAGCGCTGGTGTATTCTGAATCAGTAATTTGCGCATGCATGCCATAGGGTGTATGAGACTTGGATTCCAGACTGGCTCCAGTGAATCACAAAGCCTGTGAAGTCACAAAAGGAACGCTGGGCTCCCTGCCAAGACATCAGAGTAAGCAACCAACAGGAGTTCCCAGAATGAGGCCAAATCTATGGGAATGCTGGAGAGGGTAGATTCTTGATTAGCATTTCATTGTAATGTACACTAGCGGGCTTCTTTCCTCTTCAACTTCCTCTTCATGTTTTAAAAAAGAATGGCCTGATTCTTTTCCCTGACCCAGAGGAAACTGGCATTTGAGGCAGCATGTGATACGATTGTGTTTTTGCAAGAGCAGGCACTCGGGGAAGAAATGAAGAGAGGGAGGATAGCTTTGCTTTAATCCCTTGAAACAAAAGCAGTGGAGGGTACCGGGAAATGATTTAAACGATTTAAGCAAGGAGGAGCAATGTGGAAGCGAGAGCTAAGCTGTGCATTTGTTTGGTGACCCTTTTCCACCAAAATTGCAATGGTTGTCCCAGCCAGTCAATGGCTTCCTACAGCCCATTTAGACTCAGAGGATCTACAGTATGGCAGTTGGCTTTGATCCTTTTCTCACCTTCTGGTTGTACTAGGGTTTCTGAATGGTACTTAGCTACCATTGTCACCAGCCAAACATAGCAAAGCCAAGGGACCTGCAGCCTGCCATTCATGTGCCTTGCAAATTCCTGTCATACAGAATTGTCTGGCCATTGAACCAAGCATTAATTTGAAACTCAAAATGCTTGTTTTTTGAAATTTCAGTAGCATACTGTATTCTTGTCAAGCACAACAGGCTGTTAGTAAGGTTTTTGAAGATGTTTTCTCACTTGCTATTTGCTGCCTTGGTCTCCTTTGGGAGGAAGGGTGGGGTATAAATATAATACATATGCTTCAGGTTACATACGCTTCAGGTTACAGACTCCGCTAACCCAGAAATAGTGCTTCAGGTTAAGAACTTTGCTTCAGGATGAGAACAGAAATCGTGCTCCGGCGGCGCGGCAGCAGTAGGAGGCCCCATTAGCTAAAGTGGTGCTTCAGGTTAAGAACAGTTTCAGGTTAAGTACGGACCTCCGGAACGAATTAAGTACTTAACCCGAGGTACCACTGTAGATAAATAAATAAAGTATCTGGTAAAAGAAAAAGGGCTGTAGCTCAGTGGTAGAGCATTCCAGGTTCAGTCTCCAGGAAGGGCTGGGAGAGACTGTTGTCTGCAATCCTGGTGAGTCCTGATGGCATTGCTCAGTTGAGGGCCTGCAGATCTCGGAGTTTATACCAAGGAGCAGGTAGAATTGTCTTGATTCTGAGGACCTGAGCTATAATGCACAACAGCACAGTCAGACTTAATTGAGCCCCACAGACTCTGAAGATGTCCAGGCACCTTGTTCTTATTCATTCATTCATTCATTCATTCATTCACATTACCCTTCCTTATCTCCCTCCAGGAGCTCAAGGGAGCTCCTGAGATGTAGCTTAGGGTGAGGTGACAGGCCCAGGATCAGCCAGTGAGCTTGAAGGATGAGCAGAAATTGGAAGAGGAATCTCCTCAGTTCTGGACTGGCATTGTAGTCATTACATCACCCTGGCTAAGAGCAAAGATGTAGGCTGTAGGATCCTGACTAGGCCTAGGACTTATTCCAGCTTCAAAAGCTTGAGGCTGCTGAACAGACTCTTGGGTTGCGGGGGTGCTTGGGGTTTTTTGGGGGGGTGGTTGTTGCTGTTGTTGGTTTTTGGTCATTTTAGATCTTGTGATTTACGTGGAAATGGTTCAGCTTGGTTGTGTATTTTTTACAAAATGTTTTATTTACTGTTTGTGACTACTTTTGCCATATTGCAGTTATGTATCTCCCCCCCCCCCCCGGGTGTTGTAAGCTGCCTTGAGCATTGCTTGAACTGTGGAAAAGCAACATACAAATAAAATTATGTATTTCTGTCTGTCTGGTTGTGTTGAAAATCCCTGAGTGTTAGTTTTTGTGCACCAAGGCTGTACCGGGTGGTGAATGTTTCTTTCTAGTGTTTATATATACACAACAAGAAAAGCTCCTTTCCCAACGCAAGGAAATATATATATATTACCAGTGAATGAAGAGGTTCATATAACAGCTTCTTTTGCACAGTAGCCCGGATTTTGATTGCTTTCCCATTTACACTTAATGGGTCGATCTTTTAGCTTTCAGACACTCATACATAAACTGATTGCTGTTGTCTGCCAGTTTTCTGAGGTGGAAGAATCCACAGCAGGGTGATCTCAGTATGCATTTGGATTGCAGCCAAATGAACCATATTAAGGATACATTATCTAATAGAGAGAGGGGGAAAGGAATGTATCAGGTTCTAGATTTTCTCCCTTCAACCAGATAGAGGATGCTCCATAATCCCAGCATTGAGAAAATAAATCTTTGTGTCCACATTAAGAAAGTTCTCTGCTGCTTTGTGGCATATCTTTGGGAGAATAAATGGCTAAGGAGTGAACCCTACACAGATCTGGAGTGGAATCCCTAAGATGGTTGGATGGTGCCTTGTACACCGCCTACTGGCCACTCTCGCCTCCAAGCTCTATAAAAAGGATGGCACCATTGAGAATACCCTTTGGCCAGCTTGGTTAAAATCAGATGCTGGTATTTGGAGCAAGGCTGGCTTTGGAGACATTAGTGCATTTGAGGTTCATAAAAGAGGGTTCTAGCTATCCTTTTTCTAACATGCAAATTTTTCGTATGAGGGGAATTTACGGGAGTTGAAAGACTTCTCAGCTAAAGGAGCTCTGCCTTGCCTCCATTCTGAAGATGTGCTACCCAGACATTGAGTTACCACTCCAGTGGTCCCGGTCACATACCACAGTGAATGAATTACTGTGAATTCCCCTTTATGGACTTTTTGTTTCCTTCCTACTAGTGCACAGAGGCAACAATCCATGATGCCCTGCCTTAATGCTGCAGCTGTACCGGGGATTATGGTGGTTTTTTTTGTTCCAACAAACAACACTCACTAATTCAAGAACAAACGAAATCACCCTATGCGAAGCATTGATGCCGAAGCCCCACTGAAATGTATGGGATGTGCATTAGAGCAGGTCCCATTAATTTCAGCAGAGCTTGCCCGAGAGAACTAAACTTGTGGGATTGTGTTCTAAATCAACATGTTGCTGAACAAAAGATGGTGGGCAAGCCCCTATCTGAATGTTGACCAATAAATCTTGGTGGAATATAATGGTTTCCACATAATATTGTGTGTGTGTGTGTGTGTGTGTGTGTGTGTTTGTGTGTCCGTCAGTCCGTCCGTCCATCCTCTGCTTCTGCCGTCAAATTCTTAGTAATTGAGCATTTCATTTCCTTTTCAGAGGGTGGATCAGCTCTTTATAAAGATAAGCCACTATAGCTGTTCTTTGAAAGTAATATAATGCACAGGAAGCAAGGACAGGAAAGGGTTCTCATTTTGTTTCCTGTCATAAATTACCCAGCCTTTTGCAACCTGGTCCCTCCAGATGTTGTTGGACTCCAATTCCCATAAGCCCCAGCCAACATGGCCAGGAGTGAAGGGTGATGGGAGTTGTAGTCTAACAATATCTGGAGGGTACCAAGTTGCAAGAAGCTGGGTAATTGAGTCCACGCTGAACATATTTACAATCCTAAACATAATTTACTTGGAAGCAAGCCTGTTTTTTTCACAGGAACCTTGCAGATAGATTGGTTTATACAGAAATGCTTTTTAGCAGGTGTCTAAAACAGTAGCACAAGGGTGGCTGTCTAATTTTTATGTACTGTAGTATATTGTAAAATATATACTAATAATTGTTGATATAGCAGAGTCCGTTTGCACAACGGAATGATGAATAGTACGTGCCACATGCTTTTTGTTGCTTTATTTTCAGTTCATTGTAGAGAATTTACAAACATGCATCTTGCCTCTGCTGGAGCAGAGAAGCAACCCGTCCTTCTCCTCGAACACCGAGAGAACAGAGAAAAACAGGAAGCCAGAGTACGTCACATCCAGCTTCCCATTCCCGTGGGAAAACCCAACAGTACTCTGACTGTGGAATGTAAACATTGTCTTGTGACAAGCACTTTGCTGCACAGTGAAGAGAGCAGAAACCAACATCCTCCCCCTTTCTGTGAACATCACTGGGCAGCGTGTTCGTACAATATCAGTACAAACCCAACTTCTGTACATAGGTACAGTGTTGATCCCTTGATACAATCTTGGACAATACATCAGCAGGAATTTCATTACCTGGCATATAGGACACCGTTACGAGTCCCTTCTGAATATGTTCCCTAGCATGTTGCACTTTCAATTGCAAGTGCTTCGTGCTTTGCTTACAACCTTCCGAATTCAGCAAAGCCAAACATGCTTTGTTGTCCTGATAAACCTGGATTGGACATTTGACAGGAATTTTCATGTCTTTGCACAATTGTAACAACCATTCACAATCCTTTAGTGAATAAGACAGTGCATTCAGTTCAGCTTCACAAGTACTTAAGCTAATTGTTGTTTGCTTCTTGCATGACCAATCAAATAGACCCTGATTGTACATGTAGCAAACTCCAGACGTACTTTTCCTGTCTGTAGTGTCACTTCCAAAACTTGCATCTGCAAAAATCTCAAGACCACCAGACTTCTGATTGTTAAATCTCAGTCTGTAATGCATAGTGCCTTTCAAATAGCGTGCTATGCGTTTCAGAGCTTTCCAATCCTTAACAGTAGGATTGTTAACTTGTCTGCTTAGCAAATTACAGCTAACAGCAATGTCAGGTCTTGAACATCTGGCAATGAAGTTTAACTTGCCTAGCACACTTCTGTACAGTGTAGTGTCAGAAAATGCTTCTTTAGTGTCTTCTACCTGATAACCTGTTGTCATCGGTGTGTCTACAGGGTTAGCATCCATCAGGTTCAGTTTGCTTAACACATCAGCAATTTTCCGTGACTGGTGTACTAGAATGTTACCACTTTGATCTTTCTCTATTTCCAGAGATAGGTAATTATTTACCTCACCAAGATCTTTCATGTCAAAGTGCTCTTTCAGTTGAGCTAGGGCATTATTGTACATTGTGACATCTTTCCAAAAGAATAAAATATCATCAACATAAAACAAACAATACAGCTTCTTTTGCCCTTCCTCTTTGACAAACACACATGGATCAGCTTTCCCTTGCTTAAAACCTAGAGAAAACAATGCTTCAGTGAGTTTTGTGTGCCAACACCGTGCACTTTGTTTGAGACCATAAAGGGACTTTTTCAGAGCACAAACATATCCCTGTTTTACCTGTACGCCATCAGGTGGAAGCATATATAGTGATTCACCTAGAGATCCGTACAAAAATGCTGTATTTACATCGTGGTGACTAATGTGTAGATTCTCCTCTGCAGCTAGCTTGAGCATAAGCCTAATGCTCTCATATCTCACCGTGGGTGAGTAGGTCTCGTGATAGTCTTCACCTGGTACCTGTGCAAAACCTCTGGCTACCAATCTGGCTTTGTGTCTGACTATCTTGCCATTTTGATCAGTCTTCGCTTTGAAGACCCATTTGCTTCCAAGCAGTTTCATTCCTGGAACTACTGGAACTAGCTCCCAAGTTTTGTTCTTTTCTAAGGAATCAAGCTCAGCCTTCATGGCATTTAACCAAGGCTCAGCTTCCTTAGAATCCAAATCCTGGATTTCTTGGAAACTTGAAGGTTCAAATACCTTCTTGGAGCTTTTAACAACTGCTACTGCTGTCTTAGCATATTCATCAGCAAATCTCTTTGGAGGTCTGCCTTTTGTGGCTCTTTGTGACCTGCGAATCAGCCTTTGGTCTTCAACACTTTCCTCTTCCTTCTTTGGAGAAAAGTGGCCTATTGTGAACAATGGTTCTTCCAATTCCTGATCAGAGCTTTCAGAGGGTCGCATAGAGGCTTTCGCACTCTTGAAATCCTCTGACTTATCCGATTCAGTTTCAGATTCAGAATCAGAACCTTCATCAGTGGGTGTGGGTTGTTGTTGCTTATCCTCAGTCTCATCACTGTCATCAGGATAACATTGGAAAATTCCCACATTCTCCCCCCACTTGGCATTGTACTCAACACTTCTTGTGAGCCTAATTGTCTTAGAGTCAGTCATCATTATTCTGTAAGAACCTTTCTGATAACCTAGAAAGATACCATGCAATCCACGTTTGCCTAATTTGGAGCTTTGTGGTGAATGAATCCACATGTCTGAACCAAATATTCTCATGTGTTTGATGTATGGTTTCTTGCCAAACATCTTCTCATAGGGGGTACAACCAATCGCTGAAGATAACCTGCGATTGTAACTGTAAAGAAAACATGAGAGAGCTTCGGCCCAATAACTCTCTGGAAGATTGGCATCATGCAGCAAGGTTTTTAACCCTTGAAGCAATGTTTGATTTGCCCTTTCGCAAAGCCCATTCTGCCATGGCGAGCGAGGACTGGACAAATCGTGTTGAATTCCTTTCTCAGTCAGAAAAGCTTCAAACTGCTGAGAAGTGAATTCTCCCCCGCGATCTGTGAAAAGAATTTTTATCTTCTTGCCATGCACATTTTCTAACCAAGCACAGAATTCCTTGAACCTTGGAAAAGCCTCTGATTTCTGCTTGAGATTGTACACGTAAATATACCTAGAAAATGCATCAATGAGAACCATGAAGAACCTATTGCCACCCAAAGAGGGCGATAGTGGACCAACTAAATCAGCATGAACAATCTGGTATGGTTCTGTAGCTTGCCTACTAGACACCTTACCTTTCGCAGCCATTTTCACCTTGTTTGCTGCACATGCCTTGCACTTCATGTGGTACCTGCAGGGTTTAATAGTCATACCTTCAACCAAGGTAGGCATTTTAGAAACCGCCTCAAAATGCAAATGACCAAATTTTCGGTGAAAATCATGAATACATCCTGCATGCAAACTTTTGTTAGAACCTGCAATGCAACAAGTCTCATTCTGCACAACATCATCATAATACAAAACAAACAAACGATCAACACATTCAGCATGCAATACATAATCGTCTTTCTTTGTGATGGTGCATTTCTTGTTCTTGAAGGACACGTCAATGTTCCGTTCATTCAGCTGCATCACACTTAGTAAATTGTGTGTGGCATCTGGAACATACAGTACATCCTGTATCGATAAGTCCAAACTGTGAAGAACAACAGTTCCGTAGCCTTGACTGGGAATCGTGTGGTCATCCGCCTGGTGAATCGCACCTTCCTGCGGTGTAAAAGACACGAACAGTCTCTTGTCGTTGCACATGTGGTGGGTAGCTGCTGAATCAACAACGAAGAAAGATCTAGACGCCTTCTGGACCTTTGCAACCTTTGGAGTGAAGCGTGAGACCATCGCCTTGTGCTGCGTTGTCCTGGACACCGGACCTTTGCCTTTGCTTTGGCCTTTTCCACGCGCTGAACCTCCGCTGCGCTGCTCTGTCTTGGCCTTGGGATATCTGCATTCCCTCTTCATATGGCCTAGACGTCCACACGAGTAGCATTTTACTGCCTTCAAAGCTTTGGCGCCCTCTGGTGGTTCCACTGCACTCTGGGATGACGTCTGTGAAGACTCCCCCTTACCCATGCAGCTAGCACCGCGGCGATCTGCTTCATTCTGGATCACGGCAGTAACATAGGCTACTGTGAGCTGAGCAGTTGGTTGAACAGCAATCTGAGTGGCAACGGACTCCCAACTTGGACCCAAAGAATGTAGTATCATAAAGGAATACACAGCCTCTGGAAAGTTGAGTCCTCTCTGTTGCAGCTCATGTCTCAGATTTTGCATCTCCATCAGGTGTTTACGCACATCTCCACCTTCAGCAAGAGCCATATCATGCAGCTTGGCATAGTAGTACATTGAGGAACCAGCTTCTGTCCTCAAGTGAGCCTGTCTTAAAGAGTCCCAAATTTCTCTGGCTGTGGTCTTTCCACGCAACAGACAGAGCTCTTCTGGGGATACTATCAACGTAAGCGTTCCCCGTGCTTTAGAATCCTTAGCATTCCAATCAGCTGTAATTGGAGCCGGGGGGTTGTCTGTAATAACATTAAACAGACCTTCTTTCCGCAGAATTGCCTCTGCATATAACACCCACTCTGTGTAATTATTCTTATTGAGCTTAGGAATCCCAAAAGCATCAACCAGCTTTGCGTTTGCCATTTTCTGCTGCTTAAAACAAGCTGCGTCACAGTCCTGCAGCTTCAGCCAAAAGCACTTGTAAAAGTACTTTCGATTTCCCAGCCATCCAAGCCTGTGAGCTTGTGCCTTTTGGAGCCTTGCCTGTAACACGGCAAAACGGCTTTAAAAGTTCAAAGTCCAGCCATAAAACCATAAACTAGTAGCTGGCAGGCTGCCAGGCTGCTCCGGGCAGCATGAGCACATACCTTCATCAATCAAACTTGACGCGCAGAGCAGATAACGCGATCCGTTCCTCTGTACCTCTGCCGGCATTCCGACTCGAACGCTGGAGTCTTTGATCCTCAGTTTGATTTACGTCTTTCTGGGCCCGGAACCAAAAATGTTGATATAGCAGAGTCCGTTTGCACAACGGAATGATGAATAGTACGTGCCACATGCTTTTTGTTGCTTTATTTTCAGTTCATTGTAGAGAATTTACAAACATGCATCTTGCCTCTGCTGGAGCAGAGAAGCAACCCGTCCTTCTCCTCGAACACCGAGAGAACAGAGAAAAACAGGAAGCCAGAGTACGTCACATCCAGCTTCCCATTCCCGTGGGAAAACCCAACAGTACTCTGACTGTGGAATGTAAACATTGTCTTGTGACAAGCACTTTGCTGCACAGTGAAGAGAGCAGAAACCAACAATAATAATATCATACCAACACAGGACACTAAAAAAACAAATCAGGGCAGATATTGCTAGACTGCAGTTATGAAAGTGAAAATTTTTGCACTAGTCTAGTGCCTTAACACTTCTCCCTTGAAGTGCACTGGAGATCACCCCCACCCCAAGCACTGACTTCCTCAGATGCAAATCTGTGCTGCATTGCTAATTAATTTCTTGTATCCTTGAACATCTTCTTCCTCTGAGACCTGGGAGGATGTTCATTAACCCTTTCCCAGTTGAAACTGCGGCAGAATGAGACTTAGAACAAACAGGGGCTTTAGCCGTACCTCAATCCTATCTTACTGTATAAAAATATCATATGCCATTGCATTGGGTGGGAGTTGGGCAGAAATTTTCAGTTAACAGCAAACAGGGGTGTTTGGTTGTAAATACTTCTCCATACCTGATGAAAATGCTCCCAATACCTTGATTTGGTTCACCTAGATTTCAAAAGTACATTTGGTATGCGTGATTCACAGATACATGGCTGCTCCCTGCAGCAAGTTAGCTGATTGTAGGTTATGTCCAGGTCAGTGGACCATTTAAGTGCTCCCCTCCCCACTCCCCCTCATGCTCTGTGTTGACCTTGATGACAGGACCTAGACAACAAAGGATGACTTTGCTGAAGACCTGAAAAGCAATGCACTTAGCATTGACCGTGAATAAACAAAGTCAGGGTTGCTTCAGATTAATCTTTCCTAATTAACTCTGTTAAGAGCAATGTTGCATTCTCTGATGATGTACGAAGAACTGTAGGCCCCAGTTCATATGTTCAGCTGTGGGCAGTGATGAAATACAACGGTTTCGTTTTTGTAAGTTGCTTTAGGTCCCTGTTTGTGAAAAAAGCTAATAAGAATAAGAATACAGTAAGAATAAATATATAGTGGAGGAATGTCATGAGTCCTTCCTGTCCACAACATAGACTCCAGTATGAGCTTTGTCCTTCCTCTATGTGATAGCCTGATCACACTGAGGTATACAAATTATTATTATTATTATTATTATTATTATTATTATTATTGTTGTTGTTGTTTAGTCGTGTCCGACTCTTCGTGACCCCGTGGACCAGAGCACACCAGGCACTCCTGTCTTCCACTGCCTCCCGCATTTTGGTCAAACTCATGATTATTATTATTATTATTATTATTATTATTATTATTATTTCAGGAAGTTTTCAATGTTTGGTGTATTACTATGTTTTTATATTTTGCTGGAAGCTGCCTAGAGTGGCTGGAGAAACCCAACCAGATGGGCAGAGCATAACAACAACAACAACAACTTGGGGCTAGGGAAAGTCATATATACAAATAGTGAACTCAAGTGCATCCTAATGGCCGAATTGAGACTGAGCATGCTCGGTGACCACAGAATGTTTGTTGGGGAAGGGGATGGAAAATTGAGACGTAGGGGGACTGGGATGTTTGGAAAGAAGGCATGGCAGCCAGCGACAATTGAACAAGACCATTCCACATTGCAATATTTTGTTGCAAGTCCTTCTTATGTCCACCTATTAGGAAGTCCCTATGCTTAGCATATCCTGCCTGGATGATGGGACGTGGCAGCTGGATTCAGAAGGGTTTAGCTATCTACTGAATACTTTCAGTCACTGTTGAGACCACCCAATGGAAAGGAGGGGTAGATGCTGTTTGGATCCTCTGGGGTTCTTCCCTCTGTGCTAGTCAGAGAACTGCCAGTTTCGCTGCCATGTGCGGCTTTCATTGTGATGTAACTGATGTTATGAAAGGGAGTGATGGCCCAATAGCTGGCAAACGCTGAAGAAGATTGACGTTTGAAAACAGCAGGAACCATCTGTGTCTGGCAGTCTCCTTAGTCTGTAAATTCACAGTTTTTATTTTATTTTAAACCCATTGTTTGATCTTGGCTGCTTTAGATTTCTTCTGTGGAGAGTAAAACAGGGTTGGTGGTATGGGTGGAAGCCTGCCATCAGTTATGTGCTGGCAAATCCCTCTGGCTTCATTGCTGCTTGCGCATTAGAGTTTCTAGGCGCAGGATTCTAGCCTTTCAGGAGAGGAGAGAAGGACCAGAATGGGGGGAGCGGGAGTCCTTTGTAGTTCCTGTGTGAATTGGCACCCCGCCGGAAAAGTTTCAAAGCAAAGTCTCAAAGCTTGTTGATGTGCACAAAACACTGTTGTGGTGCTATGCTGTCTGTTTATTGTATGGTGATGAAAGCACAGTTAATATGTAGAGGGGAAAGCAGGTTTAATACGTAAATAATATGCTACTCTACCAAGCTAATCCTATGCAAAGGGGATTGCAAGCTTTTTTAGATATGTGTGCGTGTGGTTGCAGGTTGGGGGAGCTCACCTTATTCGAACCTGCTAATACATTGCAATATGTGCAAATTTGAAATTATATTGTAGCTCAGCTACTTAAAGCAAGAAGGAAACTTTGTCCTGGAGGATTAAATCAAAGATTTTCTGTAAGCAGGCTAAATTTCAGTTCTAATGCAATACACAGGGGAGTGGAGTAGTATTTCTCAAGTGTTTTGAATTTGCTTCAACTTACATACTTTTTTTAGTTCTGTGTATGTTCCGTCATCTATTTTCTTGGTAGATGAGTGTGTATGGATATGGCTTTTCTTTGGACCAATGCCTTGAGCAGAATGGGGGCCCCTTTCAGTGATCCCAGTGATGAGGAGATGGTGATAGTGTTCATTCTAAAATAAGTCTTTTCAGACTCTTGCACAATGGCACAAGCTCTGCGTATTGGAATCTTACTACCCCAAATTTCATTTGACATATGAATTCCTTAAGTAGCTTAGGTTCAGCACAAGCACACACCCAATGTGGAAATGATCAGATTGGCCTACCTTTTAAGAGTATTGTATTTATTTTTAATGATTTGTTTATTGATTAAAGTATTCTGAGGCACTCAAGTTAAGAAACAGTTCCAAGATGGAGCCACAGGCCCTAAAATGAACTCTGCCAATGGAGTTGGTGTAGTTAGTTCCTTCCCATTATCTGCAACAGAAGGGAATGTGGGAAGAAAAAAAAAGAGGAAGGATGGAAATGGAAAATGAAAAGCTGCTCTCCTCCTGCCCTGAGTGCAGCGAGCCAGCTGTGCTTAGGCAGTGGAGATAGCTCTGCCATCGAATTCCCCCTCTCCACCACCATTGATAGGGTTGCTTTGGAAATCAAGGGCAGGTAAATAACTTCATCTTAGCACAGCTAAAAAGCTTTTGAACAACTTCAAAATCATAATGACTGCTATGATGCTTGTGAAAAGCCTTAAATGCTTAGGAAATTTTAGATTCCTACTAAGTATTCTTGGTTTTTTTTGCTGTGGTACTTAAATTGACAACACTTTGCCAAGCATTGGAAAAGCTCTTTCAGTGTTTGCTTTCATTTCTCAATCAGTTATTTCTTATTTTCTCTCTGCCCTGCCCCAAAAGGCCATTACTCAAGATTTGCAGTAGTATTTTTCTTGTGCACTGTTACATATTTGACTATGTACGGTATTTTAAAAGCACATTGCTGTGTCTCATACTGATTCCAGTACTTTCTCTCATTTCTCTCACTTTCACTCTAGTGTGTGATATTTGTTTTTTCTTTTGAGGAGCACTGTTTTATTTTATTTATTTTGGCAAGATCCTGCATTTACCGTATTTTTCGCCCCGTAGGACGCACTTTTTCCCCTCCAAAAATGAAGGGGAAATGTGTGTGCGTCCTATGGGGCGAATGCAGGCTTTCGCTGAAGCCTGGAGAGTGAGAGGGGTCTGTGTGCAACGCCCCTCTCGCTCTCCAGGCTTCAGGAAGCTATCCGTAAGCCTGGGGAGACCGGCGCGACTTCCCGCCCGTCTCCCCAGGCTTGCGGGTAGCAGCCTGCATCCTGAAGCCTGGGGCACACTGAACAGCGCACCCCAGGCTTCGGGCAGATATCTGCAAGCCTGGGGAGACCGGCGGGAAGTCACGTCGGTCTCCCCAGGCTTGCGGATAGCAGCCTGTTCTAGGGGCTGGGGTCCGGGGAAGCTCAGGCTTCCCCGCCCCAGCCCCGTGCCTGGGAAAAATAAATAAATTTCCCCCCCCTTTATTTCCCCCCAAAAAAACTAGGTGTGCCCTATGGGCCGGTGCGCCCTATGGCGCGAAAAATACGGTATTCTCTGTGTTTCACTGGTGATGTAGTTTGAAGTGCAAGAATGATGCTCCAGCAGATAGATCCCACTCTATTCATTTTTTTTAATAGCAGAAAAATTGATTATTATGTTTTACAAAACATCGTCTTCGTGACAGCCATGTATTATGCAGGCTGCCCTTAGTCCCCGGATTTTTTGAAGACTCGTCTGAGACTTCTCAGGCATTTACACCTTGTGTAAACATGCATGACATGGGAGAGAGTTAGCTCTGTCTGTGTCAGATGGGAGACTGGCCGTACTTTGGAGCAAGTTGTAATGCACGAGTAAATATTATATTATTACAGGAGTCAGTCAGGTTTTTAAGAAAAACAAACCTCCTTGTTTGCCTTGCAACTGGGGCATACACACAAAAGTGGAGGGGTAGTCAATGTGGTCATGCCCTTCTGTATGCTGGCCGAGGCTGATAGGATTTCTCCAGATTGAGTGAGTCTTATGTATACTTTCATAGTTAACATAAGAGGAAGACCTACTGTCTTAAGTTTAGAATCAGCCACTCACACCACCACTTTTATTAAGTAAGACTTGATTCCAGGCTTCAAGACATGTCTCACCCAAGACAGAGAACTGAGATGCATTAGCCATAGTACAGTGGTACCTTGGTTTGCAAACAGTCTGGTTTGCATACATTTTGGATTTCAAACATGTCAAACCCGGAAGTGCGTGTCCCGGTTTGCAAACCTTTTTTGGATAACAACCCTTTTTTTTATTACGAACAATTTTTTTGGGAGGCCCCATTGGTGAAAACACGCCTTGGGTTACAACCTGTTTTGGTTTACAAACGGAGCTCTGGAACAGATTATGGTTGTAAACTAAGGCACCACTGTACAGTGGTACCTCAGGTTACATACACTTCAGGTTACATATGCTTCACGTTACGGACTCTGCCAACCCAGAAATATTACCTCGGGTTAAGAACTTTGCTTCAGGATGAGAACAGAAATCATGCAGCGGCGGTGCAGCGGCAGCAGGAGGCTCCATTAGCTAAAGTGGTGCTTCAGGCTAAGAACAGTTTCAGGTTAACAACGGACCTCCGGAACGAATTAAGTACTTAACCCGAGGTACCACTGAACTGTAATGCATTCCCCGCAGTGGATGCGATGGTGTAGGAAGAAGGCAGTGGAACACACAAATATCCATATCACAATGATTCGCAGGACCTGAATTTATATATATCTATTTGACATCTCTCCCACCTTGCAATTCAGATGGATCCCCAAGGTGGCTTTCATTAGAAACACATCAAAGGCCATTGCATGGAGCTGTCCCCTGCCAATGAGTGCTGGTTGTGGTTGCCAGAGCAAAGGCGAGTTTGTCTAGGAACAGGGGTAAGAAACAATGGTTTGGTGCTTCTGTATAGGGACAGCTTCAGAGGAGAAAAGCTTACATAACTTGGCACCAGCCACCTGAATCCCCCCCCCAACCCCCTGTATTTTATTTTATCTTTTTTAATAGATATTTATTAAGAATTTTCCATTAAAAAACAAACAAACCAAAAAGAGAAAACAAAAAAAGAAAACATATACAGTTTAGAACCCTTCTTTTCCTGTAACATATTTCTCTGACTTCCCCACACCTCCCCTTCTTATATTCCAATTCAAATTGTTAATTCAACAAGTTCTTATCCCCAATTTTTAACCTTTATATATTTAGTTGAATTTAAAAAGCCATTTTTTCAACATCAAAGTTTATACGCCCCTGTATTTTAAAACAATTCAAATGTAATGTGTGTGTGTGTGTGTGTGTAAAGCTTTTGATTTTCATGCTACTCTTCATCATGTCAAATGTAAAGGTAGCAAAATGTCAAGGGTATATATAGAAAGGACAATGGGATGCAAGAGGGAATAGACCCACAGGACAGGTAGTGTGAGCTCTTTGCAATCCGTAAACAAGTTCTCACGTCAAAACGCAAAAGGCTTAAATTTGATTTACTTGCTGCAAATAAAATCGCTTTTGCAATTGTTGGTTGCACCAAAAACAACAGCACCCAAAACCTTTCCCACATGGGAGTAAATAATCTCTTTTGCCCATACACAATTCCTCTAGGGCCTGGTACAAGTTCTTTGTGTAGGAGTCAATTATACAAAGCAGTTAATGATGACAGACAGAAAAACCTGACACTCCTCCTGTTATGCCTGGATTATTTTAATTGATCCTAGCGGATTTTCTCCTTGATGGGTTTATCTGATTTCATTTTCACTTTCTATCTCTTATCTCCCTTCCCTACAGAGAGAAGAGGAGGGATGTAACATTTCATCTTCTTGATTTTAGTCCCATAATCACTACATGCTATTTAGGGTTTAATCTTGACATTGCAAACCAGCTTCTCGAATGTCACAGCTGGTCCAATGCCTTTGGCTATTGTTTGTTTGTTCATTATTAACTATCCAGAGCCTAGAAATCTGAAGGGAGACCTAAGCATGACCCGCCTTTTACTGTGTAACAGAAAACAAGAATAGAAGAAACCAATAACCAACACTAGATTTTAAGTAAAAATATCTAAAACTAATTCTCACTGAAATAGTCTGTCACTTAATGTTCTGTCAGCTGGCAGTATTATTAATTTAGTAATGTAGTAGTTTCTGAGTATTCAAGGGGGGGTTCACTGAGAATGAAAAAGCGTGTAAGTTGGTGTGAAAGGAAAATTAAGGGTAGGGGGAGAGAGGGAATTGACACAGTCCCTTAAAAACTTGTAATAAGCATCTTTTGTGGAGAAATAGGTTAACAACAACAACAACAACAACAACCCTTTTTTGCTTTTAGAAGGGGTGTATCTCAGTGGTGGGACGCGGGTGGCGCTGTGGGTTAAACCACAGAGCCTAGGACTCGCCGATCAGAAGGTCGGTGGTTCAAATCCCGGCGACGGGGTGAGCGCCCGTTGCTCGGTCCCTGCTCCTGACAACCTAGCAGTTCGAAAGCACGCCAAAGTGCAAGTAGATAAATAGATACCGCTCTGGCGGGAAGGTAAACGCTGTTTCCATGTGCTGCTCTGGTTCACCAGAAGCGGCTTAGTCATGCTGGCCACATGACCCGGAAGCTGTACGCCGGCTCCCTTGGCCAGTAAAGCGAGATGAGCGCCGCAACCCCAGAGTCGGTCACAACTGGACCTAGTGGTCAGGGGTCCCTTTACCTTTTTATCTCAGTGGTAGAAGGACCAAAGTTTAATCCCAGGCATCTCCAGGTACGGCTGGGAGAGAATTCATTCTGAAAATCTGGAGAGCTGCTTCCCGTCAGTGTACTGAGTTAGATGGACCAATGGTCTGACTTGGCATAACGCAGCAGCTGGTATTCTTATGTATACACTGATATTTCAGGAGGAAGGTCAAGAAAAAGGGTTCTTTTTCTGCTCCAAACAATGCCATCCTCACTTCTCTATGGGGAAAGAAGTTAAGAGCCTGACTCAGACAGCCATCAGGGAGGAAATCTGCTGGGATCAATTAGAACAGTCCAGGTGTGAAAGGAAGGATCCAGGAGAGGCAGGTTTTTGTTGTTGTCATCGTTATAATTTTCTATAATTGACGCCCACAAAAAGAACTTGACCCAGGCCTTGGAGGAACTATGAACAAGCAAAGGAGAGCCCCCGTAATGTGGATGAATGACAAGGGAAGCCCGTTTCCTTCATGCTCCTCCGCTTGTGAGATTCACAGGAGCATCTGGCTGGCTGCTGCTTTTGAAAAACAGGATGCAGGACTGGATTGGACCGTGGTCTAACCCAGCACTTATTGCAGTCATATGTTCAGAGTGTGTGGATGAACTCGTATTAAACAAAGGCACCATTGAAAGTGAAGTGTTTGCAGAGGAGAGACTACAATCAAGTAGCTGTTTATGGGTCACGGGTGTCACCTCTCTAACATCAGGGTAAAACCGGGCGGCAACTGCTTCTTAGCTTCAGTGTGCCTCTGTTTCAGGGATGTGCCTCCTCTTTCCCATTCTTGCTTTGTTGAGCCCTTTCGCCCTTCTTCCTTGACACACATCTCTTTACATGATGAGAGCCAGGCCTCTCACTTGCCTAATCAAGTCAGAGCAGTTCCATGTCTAGAGGAAGAAATGGGAAACCTTGGAAAGAATAAACAATCGTGTCCTTTGGTGTGCTGGTACTAGGTATCTAAGTAAAAAGAGAAACAGGTGTTGCTTCTTGCCAATCGGAACCCGAACAACTTTAAAGAAAAGCGTCCCATTAGTGAAGCAATGCGTGTTTTGATAGTTTTGAGCATGCAAAGTGATCTGTCCTTTGTGCAAAGAAGCCTCATATTTGTATTTTGATGGTTGGATGTTATTAAAAAAACCCAAAAGATAGAAGCCATATCTGTCCATGGTTGCTGGTGCTCATTATGACAGGTACCGCAGGAATTGGGGAACTCAAACAGTAAGTGGATTCAAAGCCAATGGCAGGTAAAGCTAACCAATTTGAGTTTTGTCCCCATTATCCTCCCTTCCGACTTCTACAAGGGCAACGCTGAGAATAAGGGGGAGGAATTGACCGCCATATCTACCCCCTGGACTGGGTGTAAGCAGGGCTTTTTTTAAAAGTCAGAACTCACTGGAACTCGGTTCTGGCACTTTTCAGGTGGGCACCATTGCAATTCTAAGAGAACAAGGGTGAATTCTGGCACCTCTTTTTCTAGAAAAATAGCACTGGGTATAAGCAGGCAGGCAGGCAGGTTGGTGAGGGCTGGCTGAGGGCAGACTGAGATTGGTGGGACAGTATCCCATTCACCAGTATCTGTTTGACACTAACCCACTTTTTCCCTTTTTGTTCCCCATAGGCATTTCTCCACCGAATTAGACAGAGCGCTGTGGACAAAGCTGAAAAATACATAACAGAGGACAACATCAAGGTAAGTCTCTCAGACTACCAATCTCTTTGTGAATGATTTAGAGTATGGCAAGAGGTTGGGTTTGCATACATCTGGTCAGTGAGTTGTTAGCCACTGCTGACGAAGGACTTCCATGTTATGTTAAATGCACAAGCATTTTTCACCTTTGAAAGATGCAGGTAGAAAGAAACAGGTAATTTTTTTCCTAGCATGGAGATGGATTCAACAGCGGCGAAATCTTTACCTTATTTTCTGCCTGTTACATAGTTGTTGAAAACTGGCTGGATGATGATGGTGATGATGATGATGATGATAGTAATAATGTGTAGCAACCCTAGGCAAACCTTTGCTCCCAGGGACCAATGGGAAGGTCTAACTGGATGCACCTATAGTTGTCAATATTAAATTGGTAGGCAAAGTGTTGGGGTTTCTACTGATGAATGAGCCATTTCTGGATAAATTGATAAAATTATTGGCTTGATCTCAGCCAATTCAAATTGATGTTGATGCTATTGTGTTCCACGTTAAGGGTGCAACGGGATCCAGTTACCCTACCACTATGAGACTCCAACCCTCACCCCCACCTCCTAGTCTGGCATTAAGAAATCGCAATAAGGCAACTTGGAAGGGAGGTCTCTCAGCCCTCCATTTCTTGGTGTGCAGCTCCACATGCCTGGGAAATACAGTCAATGAGCAGGTAGAATGGCTTTTGAAGGAATGCTAATGTGCAGGGGCTTGTGGAGAAGAGTTGAACTCATCTCTGCTTGGATTAAAAACCTGAGCTGGAGAAGAATTTCAGAGGTCATAACACTCACTCTTCTTTGACCAAAAAATTAGAAGCCTGCATTTCCAAGCTGGGAGATGTGAATCCTGACTACATATGTAGCGGTTTGTTTCCTTCTTTTGATCATCAATCCTGTTGTATGCCCCTTCTAACCATATGCTACGAAGCATACATAAGCGCAGTCCTGCAGGTGCAGGACAAGAACCCATTGAGTTAAGCATGCTGTTCTCACAGTGGCCAACCAGATGCCTGTGGGAAGCCTGCAAGTCAGACATGAGTGTACCAGCACTCTTCCCACCTGCTTTTTCCAGCGACTTGCATAAGGCTTCTGATTGTGGAGGTGGAACACAGCCATCATGGCTAGCTGGTAGCCACTGCTAGCATTATTCTCCATGTATTTGTCCTCTTTTAAAGCCATCCAAGTTGGTGGCCACCATTGCCTCCTGTCGGAGTAAGTTCTATTGTGCTTTGTTTTGTTTATCTTGAATCTTCTAGCATTCAGGTTCATGAGTTCTAGTGCTACAAGAGAGGGAGGAAAACTATCCTCTTTCTCTGTGCCCTCCCCTGGAGTCCTACTCACTAGGGAGGAGAATAAAGGATCCGGGGGAAATGGAGGGGAGAACTGCAGCAAAATTCAGTGTGCATAATTTAAAGGCACAAACAGACTCTCTTGGGATTTCAACCCTAGATGCTGCTATTTGCTAATGTTGCTGTTTTTCTCAGCAGCCAGTGAAGTTCATGCTTGCTTCCTCTCCTGGAGAGAGGAGCTGTGCATGCCATTGATGGCTCTTTCTCTAGGGTCAGATCTGGGTCGGGTGGGCAACATTTTTCTTGCAGGCCTCATTCAGCTGCCTGGAGAACAAGCAAAGGTTCATCAGGTGAAGCTTTTTTTTTCTGGTCTGCAGATGCAGCAGATGATAAAATGCTAATGGATATTATTTCCATTGCTTTTATTCCAAATGATTTATCACCTCCAAAGGTGCTAAATATATCTGTCACCGCAATCACATATTACATCAGCTCATTTTCTGTTTGCTACTGATTGAATGCAATTTTTGCCTGAAGCTTCTTTGTGGGTGCAGAGTGATGCTTTTGGTTTATCCCTTTGCCGAAGCACAGGGAGGATTTAAGAAGCTCTTGTAAAAATAAAGGGTCTTTATCACTACTTGGTCATTGAAGCAAGAGGCTAACCTTGGCAGTTCCATACAAGGTTACCAAGGTCCTCTCCCCACTCCTTTGGCTAGTGCTTCAATTGCAAAAGGTTTTGCAAGGAGGGGCAGATCTACTGGTAGGCAGAGTGAGGATCCTCCTCAGGTGATGCCTGCTGGGGGCTCTTAGATACCTCTGTACTCCTAGCTAGCCTGTTGACCTCAAGTGAAGTAGAAGATGCTGTCCCTTTGCCAGTGTTGAAATAATAATCAGCTACCAGTCCAGTTGACTTCTGTATGTAGAATGGGACAGTGTTGTTGTCTTGACTTTTGTCTCAGGTGGCAAAATGTCTTGGGCTGGCCCTTTTGGCAAATGCAACTTCTCTTCTCCCAGTTGCCCTTTCCTACATCTTTTTCCCAGGTCTGTAATATCTTCTTTGAAGCGAATCAAAGTACACTGTACTCCTTAAATATCCCCGCATCATAGACTTATCAAATGGATTTATGAAACTTGCTGTTTCAATCCCCTTTCTTCATCATATCTAACACTTGGCTCCATCCCCTTGCTCTTTGGCCGATGAAAAATATTGCTATTTCTTTTTTCATTGCTGACATTTTCAGTGAGCTCTGCTTTGCGACCACAAGATTTGCTTCCCCAGTTTTCATAACCAATTTCAAAACTGCCAAAGTCAGAATTCTTTGTTCCAGTTCTTTGTTAATGACTTTGTACATATTTACTATTGAATCTGCCATTCTGTATCTAGTTTATCCTTTTGAAACATCAAGTTTAGATAGCTTTACAAGGAGACTATACTTTCCCTCTCCATTTATTTATTATGGGTGAGATTCAAGTAAGTTGTTGCATGCATAGAACGAGGTCCACTCAGGCAGCAGGACTGTCCACCTCTCTCCTTCCCCTTGTGCCCCCTAAATTTGCTCTGGAGGGTTTGGGGAACAACCAGGACAGGTTTATTTTTTTATTTCATAAAATTTCTATAGTGCTTGATGGAACCCTCACCCCTCAAAGTGGTTTAAAAAGCAGTGTAGGGGGTGACCAGGGAGAGAAAATCGGGAAGTCCTGCATGAGGACTTTCATGAGTGCGTACCTGCACTTGGCACTACACTGAATTCCACACTACATTTTTAGGTCAATGCACATAGGTCCCCATTTTGTTGTCAGAAGAGTCCTCTAAGGTAGCTTTAAGGCTGTAAGATGGCTATTGGTTCAAGATCACACAGTGAACTTCACAACTGAGCAGAGATTTGAAAGTGCATCTCTCTGCTCCTCGTTCAGTTACTAAACGCACAAGTTCTCACATTCTTGGGGGATAAGTCCATCAGTGAGTGTTACCCATGATCACTAAATGGAACCTCAGTGTTCAGAGGCAGTGTATCTCTTAATAGCAGAAATAGTGTGGGGCTGTTACTCTTGTGCCCTGCTTGTGACCTACATATGACTGTTCACTCTTTGACACAGGATGTTTGATTAGGTAGATCATTGGCCAGTAGGACTTTTATTGCGCCCTAATGCTCTTATGATTAACATGGACAGAACTGAGAGTGCTGAATGGGTTTGATGATGGAGGAACATCTCAACGTGTTGGATCTTTTCCTGCTCCCAGAGGTCTATAAATGTGGTCGCTTGCCAGACAGAACATAGCCTTTTGAAATAGGCAACCAAACACTATATTCTGTCTTCTGCCTTGGTTATTTCATAATCTGAAACTGAAACAAGCGAACAAAATGCTTAGTGCAGATCTCTGCTGCCCAGCAGTTACAATACTAATGACATAAAGGATGACAAATTAGATTTCCCTAGGGCAATCAGAACAGGTTTTAACTCCTCATTAAAACCACCCTGGTAAACACAAAGCCATCTCTGGCTTTGAGACAGCTGGCTGGATTGAGGATCACCTTCAGCAGGAAGCAAGCAGCTGAGGATAAGACAGAAGGCAG
Source organism: Podarcis vaucheri (assembly GCF_965113315.1). Lineage (NCBI taxonomy): Eukaryota > Metazoa > Chordata > Lepidosauria > Squamata > Lacertidae > Podarcis > Podarcis vaucheri. The sequence continues at coordinate 86,661,764 of NC_138764.1, read as the reverse complement.
TGCGTGCCAGACAGATAATTAAGGCCCATCAGAACCCATTAACATAGCTGACCTCTGCTCTGTGGCCCAGTACATGCTGAGAAGGGGATTGCAGATATTACAAACAGTAGCATTAGAGAGGACAGTTGCTCAAATCATGCATCCTGCTAAACCATGCTCAAGGAAGCTGAATTGACAAAAGGTTGTTTGCGATCAGGTGGCAACCCCTGATTCAGATGATGGGATGAAATGGATTTGCAAACCGTGGTTTATTGCTAACTTTAGTTTGTTGGGATGTCTGCATTGAGAGGCAACCATGATTTCACCTCCAGAGCTGCTGTAGCATGAAGAAGGGGGTGCATTTTTGAATTTATGAATACTGTAAGGATAAATAACAAAAGCAGAAAAAAATGCTCCAAGCCATGGTTTGCCAGCTTTACATGTGGAAACTCAAAACCATGGTTTGTTTTACCAAGAAGTCTAGCTCATAGCTCTGCTTGCCTTTTAAGTTTGAAAATTGATGTCTCATTTCCTCCCATGTCTTAGTGGCTTTTTGTGGGGGGTCGGGATCAGGTCAGGAGGTCTAGATAAACTCCAGAATAGTGGACAGGAGGAGGAGAGTAGTATAGTTCTGTCTGGCAAGCTGCAATACTTGCTCAGAATGAAATGTTTGTCATAGTGTGACATTGAATTACATCCTGTGCATTTGTTTAAAAGACTTGTGTGCTACTTTTTCAGGGAAGATAAACAGCAACTTAGAAACAACAAAACACGCAAACAACCATAATAAAGCATAAGAGAACAGATGAAATATCAGGCTATGCTTTGCAAGGGCACCTGACAAAGGGCTTCTGAGTATGATCTCAGCTGCTGGGCAGGTGATTATGGGGACAAGTGATTTTTCAAGTACCCTGAGTCCAGACAGTTAAGAGTTTTAAGGTCTGCAACTCCACTCAGATGCCACACTGAACAATGAACCATAGCTATCACAAACCATGGTTTTTAGACCCGCTGCAAACTATGGTTTCTGTTTGTGGTTTGCTGAACAATCACAATCCATAATTTGTCAATTCATAGTTAAATAGGTACAGTTTAGTGTGTTGCCACAACTGGGCTTGTATATCATCACCACCACTACCACCACCACCACCACCATCAAATAGTAAGGATAATAAAGATAGTTTGGGATGGATAGATCAGAATAATATTTTAAGACCCTATCATGTTTCTCATTAGCTATTATTAATGGATACTCCTTTATGTTGCAGATTTTATTTTCCAACATAGAAGATATACTTGATGTTCACAAGGACTTCCTGATGGCTCTGGAATATTGTTTGCATCCAGAACCTCAGTCTCAGCATGAACTGGGAGAAGTTTTCTTAAAATTTGTGAGTATGAGCTAAAATGCTTATTTGCAAATGTATCATTTTGATAAGGTACTTTCTCATGTCTTCTTCTTCTTCTTCTTCTTCTTCTTCTTCTTCTTCTTCTTCTTCTTCTTCTTCCTCCTCCTCCTCCTCCTCCTCCTCCCACACACCCACACCACACTCACAGGGGTTCAAAGCAAATGACCAAAGAGGGAAAACTCTAGTTTCTTTTAAAATTGGATCTCTCTGGCCCTAGGGGATTTAGTCTACTTTCCCCCCAGACTGTCTTTCATCCCAGATATGCTTCTTAACCCCAAAGCACTTTGCGATAAATTCAAAGAAATCTGTTGGTAAAATCACACATTAAGAAGCAGCCCTGCCAGACAGAAACATAAATAAATTGGCAAGCATATTTCCCATTGTTCAAGACATTCTGCAGGATGCTCTTTCTGAACAATTATAAAGCACAATCCAGTTGATAAGATTGAGATTGCATTAAATATTGCGTGCCCTTGATGGCCATGTATAATGCAACAGATGTGTAAATTGTGCAGGCCATTTTAAGGCACCAGGCTTGTGTGGCCACCATAGACTCCCACTGCATTGAGCTGCCCACATGTAAGTAGGATTGTTGTAGCTGCTCACATGTGATCCTGTAATTCCTCCAGCCTGTTTGGAAATATGGCAACATGTGAAGTGGCCCTAAATCAATGGGGGAGAATTTCCCGAATAAGAAAAATTCCGTTTTTAGATAGCTACGGTTAGTGACCATGATACACTTGGTAAGTGCAGGTTCAGATTTCCAGGGGTAGCACCTGCAATTATGTAACTGATAATTTCCTCATCCAGCGAAGGAACCTCAATGTCATCCAGAGAGGAAATTAAACACTTCAGGCACCGGGTAATTTGAAAGCATAGCTTTCATACTTGTGGCTCTTATGCATGAAGGGCAGCTGGGAAAGTCTTGATGAAAACCCTCTGGCGTGTATATAATTATTGAATACATTGAGCTGAGTTTTGCCAGGAGATGTCATGGTCTAAATTTAACCTCTAACAATGCTGCCAAAGCCACAGAGCTGCAATCACAATCGACAAATCGACATTGGGTCCTGTCGCCCCAGTGTCACCTCTTCTCAAATGGAAAGAGTTCAGTGATGCTGAAGGATGATATTTAAAAAACCAGTTTCCCGGTGCCCTACTCATAAGTATACCCGGAAGATGTGCATAGGGCAAGTGTCTGGAGTTCTGGGACTTGACTGTGCTGAGACCGGGACTTAGCAGGTTCAGCCCCACCTAACATGGCCAATGATCAGGGATTAAGCTGTAGTTTTAACAGCGCCTGCAGGTTGTGTATTGCCCACCCCTGGTCTAAAGAGTTATTTGGGGTTAACGTAAGACGAGTCCCATTGGTTCAGACCAAAGCTTTCTAGTCATGGTTCTTCTTCTTGTTCTCATAGTCATAAGAAGAGCTAGACGTTGCCCTTGATGATGGGTCCTTAGCTAGGCTGAGATTGAACCTGCATTTGATAATGCTCATCAGGAGAGTCCTACTGGATCAGGCCACTGGCCCATCTAGTCTAGCATCCTGTTCCCACAGTGGCCACCCAGATGCCTGGGGGAAACCTGGAAGCAGGACCCAAGCAGGAGAGCACCCTTCCCTCCTCTGGTTTCCAGACACTAGTATCCAGAATTATACCACCTCCAACTGATGGGAGGGCATCCCACAGAGCGGGTGCCACTACCAAGAATGTCCCTGATCCCCCTCTCCACCTATAGCTGAATATTATTCAGCAATATTTTAGGCTGCAGAAGGTCGGCGGTTCGAATCCCCACGACGGAGTGAGCTCCCGTTGCTTGGTCCCTGCTCCTGCCAACCAAGCAGATCAAAAGCAAGGTCAAAGTGCAAGTAGATAAATAGGTACTGCTCCGGCGGGAAGGTAAACGGCATTTCCGTGCGCTGCTCTGGTTCGCCAGAAGCGGCTTAGTCATTCTGGCCACATGACCCGGAAGCTGTACACCAGCTCCCTCGGCCAATAAAGCGAGATGAGCGCCACAACCCCAGAGTCGGCCACGACTGGACCTAATGGTCAGGGGTCCCTTTACCTTTACCTTTATGCCTAGGTAAGCGTAGCTGGCATTGCAGTCTTACTCATCAGTAAAGCTGCTGACATACACTTCTTAATAAACTGCCAATTCTGTAAATAGCTTTGGTCAAGGTAGCTCCCCCCCTTTTTTTTTTACTATTCTCAGAAATGAAACCTTCAGCCTCTATACATACAAAAGCAGCCCTCTTGCCGCTGAACTGTTGTCTCTCTCTATACTTCATGAAGTGGTATTTTAAGAACAAAAACTGTCCTGTTCTGTTGCGTCACCCCCCGCCCCAAAGCCATACAGTTTCCTGCATCTGGTCACCAGGATACTTTGCCTTTATACTGCTGCAACCTTCTGCTCAAATTTGCCTGAAACTGAATAAGCAGCTGCAATTCCAGATGTGTAGTGTAGCAAAGGATAAGACCCGAGAGCCTGCTGCTTTCCAGCTTCTTTCCTTAATCTTTTTGTGGCTGATACTTTTATTTCCCCTGGTGGTTGTGATTGGATGGAGAAACAATGTTAAATAATGATAAATGAAGAGGCAAAAACAAAGGTGTAATTAGATTATACTAAACAGAATCTTTAGGGACAACAAAAGCATCCCTTTTTTAGTGGCCTCCAGTGCTGCTTATCTGGATCCTGCCTTGTTCTTTGTAGACAGCGGATCCCTTCCATTTGGTAACAGGAAAGGAATTCACGGTTCATGGAATGTATGATCTTCTAATGAAATTGATTGGCAGTCGTTTCGGGACAGACAAAAGAAAGTACTACGTCAGGCAGCCACGTAGTTTACTTTCAGAATTTGCTGCCTCAAGGCGCAATGATGTCTGCTGCCTTTAAAGGGGATTTGACAAATTCATGAAAGATCAGTTTGTCCGTGGCGAAATGAAACGTCCAGATTCAGAGACGGCATACTTCTGATGGGGACTGACTGCAGCGGAAGTTGACTCCTTTTATGGGTTCCTGGGTGCCATCTGGCTGCCTTGAAACACCATGTTGCGCTAGTCCAGGGATGGGAAAGCTGTGTGGACCTTTGTATGTTGGATTCCAACTCCCATCGGCCCCAGCCAGCATGACTAATGATGATGGGAGCTGTCGGACCACATGTAGAGGGCCGCAAATTACCCATCCCTGGATTAACTGCTCAGGACTGCAATACCTCAAGGGCCGCCTCTCCCCATATAAACTCTCCCCAGCGAGGCTCACCTGGCGCCTTCATTATATATCTTTAGGCACCAGGCGGAAATGTTCCTCTTCAACCAGGCCTTTGGCTGTTGGTCTTTTAAATGTGCTTGTGGGAGGGGCGGTATTGTTTTGTTGCTTCTGCTTTAGCTATTTGCGCTTCTATCTTTTATATTCATTGGGAGACGGGGTGGGCTGGTGTGGAGGACTCCCTGGTCCTGAATGGGGCAACTGTGCCCCTGAAGGACCAGGTGCGCAGCCTGGGAGTCATTTTGGACTCACAGCTGTCCATGGAGGCGCAGGTCAATTCTGTGTCCAGGGCGGCTGTCTACCAGCTCCATCTGGTACGCAGGCTGAGACCCTACTTGCCCGCAGACTGTCTTGCCAGAGTGGTGCCTGCTCTAGTTATCTCCTGCTTGGACTACTGCAATGCGCTCTACGTGGGGCTACCTTTGAAGGTGACCTGGAAACTGCAATTAATCCAGAATGCAGCAGCTAGACTGGTGACTGGGAGTGGCTGCTGGGACCACATAACACCGGTCCTGAGAGATCTGCATTGACGACCAGTACATTTCCAAGCACAATTCAAAGTGTTGGTGCTGACCTTTAAAGCCCTAAATCCCCATCATTCAGCATGGACACTGAGATCCAGTGCTGAGGGCCTTCTGGCGGTTCCCTCATTGCGAGAAGTGAGGTTACAGGGAACCAGACAGAGGGCCCTCTCGGTAGTGGTGCCCACACTGTGGAACGCCCTCCCTTCAGATGTGAAGGAAATAAGCAGCTATCTTATCTTTAAAAGACATCTGAAGGCAGCCCTGTTTAGGGAAGTTTTTAATATTTAATGCTGTATTGTTTTTAACACTTGATTGGGAGCCACCCAGAGTGGCTGGGGAGGCGGTATACATAATAAATTATTATTATTATTATTATTATTATTATTATTATTAGAACTGCCCTGAGATCTTTGAATGAAGGGTGGTTTACTACTACTACTACTACTACTACTACTACTACGTTTGAAGAATGTGCACACTTAGGTCCTAGGATGTGTACGGCTTGAAGTCACATGAAATTACCACCTTGCAGGTCTGGGTCAGAGTGCCTGGAATGGTGGCTGCCTGGGAACCATGTGTACGCTGCTGCCTTGGGCTCCATGATGGAAGAAAGGCACAATATAAATGCAATAAAACAAAACATACAAATAAAAGTCAAATGCCAGGTGACAAGGAACTAGATGGATATTCAGTACCTGAGATGACCTCTTGATTTTTCTACTGAAAGTCTCCTAGCATGATTGCTAGCTATCTTGCTCATCTCAGTCAGCCATGGAAGGGTTTGTTATTCCATGTCTGATTGATTCTGGCATGGAGACGGTTTTACTGCTTGTCTGAAAAACTTTCTGTGCCAATCTGCAGATGACTGTGTTTTGTAACGGGCTTAGCATGTCTGATCTTCATTCAGCGGGGGTGGGGTAGCCAACTTGAACTGTGACACAGAAAGTACATCATGTAACAGCGATGGCAGTCGCTTTTTGATGTTAGTATGTAGAGAGAATTTATTTCAGCCAGAAAATTGAGTGTGTGCTTGTAAGCTGTTTATATCTCAGACATTTGTGTGTGTGTGTGTATGAGAGAGAGAGAGAGAGAGAGAGAGAGAGAGAGAGAGAGAGAGAACGAACCCAGAAGGCAGCTTCATTTTTTCTTCATTTGTTCCTACCTACAAAGAGGCAAGCCGTATTTTATAGTGAGTTGTGGCATGTCTCTTTGGCGCTGGAAACTGCTACATCAAAAACAAAAAGGCTGTGTCTGCAGCTGATCATGTAGTCCCCCCCCCCCGCCCCATGTACACATAACATCTTTGAATCTTGGCTGTATGATGCACTAAGATGCACTTACGTTTCTCTGGATCTCTCACAGAGTTTGCATATATTTATGAGGGTCTCACTTTGTGTGTATGTGTGCGTTGTGCCTGCATAAAAATAATTTGTTTCCCACCCCTTACACATCCTTTTTCTTTCTTTTTCATTTACATCCTGTGATTGTCCTTTGTCCATTTCCATACATCATGCTGAACCTTTGTTTAGTGTAATGTGAATCAGTTTAGACTCATGCATGCCTTCTCCTTTCTTCCCATATAGCTGGTTGGAGATGTTTGGAAGCGTTTGCTTCTGTTTTTATTTAGCCATAGCTTGTTGTATCATTCATGCCAACAAACTGTTTCTAACATTAACTATGGTTTGGATGAAACAAGCCAACCTGCAACAATGTGCAAAATGGGTTTATTGTAACACATGGCCCTAATATTGCAGTGTCTTAAAACATACCTATCTTCACTGAGAAGTTTTTCACTGAAATGTGTAATATTTAAGAAGTCAACCCAGAAACCTTGCTGCAGGACAACATGAACTTCAAAACGCAATAGATGACACATCCAACTATTTGCTCATATCTCATAATTTCCAGTGTATGTCATCTGTACACATTTAAAAGGAAATTTGATTTGTACTAATTTGAAGTAAAATGCAAAAGGTAAATGGGATGCCTTTCATTTACGTGTGCTTTTTTTCTTCCTCACCTTGCAGAAAGACAAGTTCTTTGTATACGAGGAATATTGCAGCAACCATGAAAAAGCACTCAGGCTCTTGATGGAACTGAACAAGATCCCACCCGTGAGAGCATTCTTATTGGTAAGCACTGGTGGTACCCAAATGGCACATGATGCTCAGTTATAGAAAGTTTTAAAATGCTGTATGCTTACTGATAAGAACCTGTGCTTTTCACGCAGAAGGTCTCAGGTTTAATCCCTGGCATATCCAGGTAGGGCAGAGACAGACCTCTGCCTGAAACCTTGGAGAGCTGCTTCCAATCAGTGTAGTCAGTACGGAGCTAGATGGATGGCGCTGTGGTCTAAACTACTGAGCCTCTTGCGCTTGCCGATCAGAAGGTTGGCAGTTTGAATCCCTGTGATAGGTTGAGCTCCCATTGCTCTGTCCTAGCTCCTGCCAACCTAGCAGTTCAAAAGCACACCAGTGCAAGTAGATAAATAGGTACCGCTGTGGCGGGAAGGTAAATGGCATTTCTGTGCACTCTAGTTTCCGTCACAGTGCGCCGGAAGCTGTTTAGTCATGCTGGCCACATGACCTGGAAAGCTGTCTGTGGACAAACACTGGCTCCCTCGGCCTGAAGTGAGATGAGCAACGCAACCTCATAGTTGCTATTGACTGGACTCAACCGTCCAAGGGTCCTTTACCTTTACTTTTTTATCTAGATGGATCAGTGATCTGACTGTATAAAGCAGTTCCTATGCCCCACACAAAAATCACACAAAGCAAAGTATAGTCATAAATACTACAGTCTGTAGCAGAAGACCACCAGAAGAGAAGGGGCTTCTTCATTCTTTCCCCTTTTAGCGGTTTTCCTCCTTAAAATCATTCCCAATCTTCTCTCAAGCCAAGAGGAAAACATACATTGGTTGAAACTTGTTCAATCGCTATGATCTAAAATGGGTTGCAAATGCACTGCCCTCCAGACACTGTTGTGCTACAGCTCCCATGATCCCTTACCAATGGTGGCTGAGGGTGATGGGAAGTGTGGACCACAGCATCTGAAGGACATTAGGTTAGCTCCTGTTGGTCCAAAGGCATATTGATATAGCAGCTTTGTTGAAGGTAAGCATGTTTGAGTCTTGCCAGGTCTGGGCATCCTTTCTATGCTACTTAAGCATTAGAAGATAAATAATGAAAACAAACTAACTGATTCAGTTGTCTTTAAACTGTTTGGGGGCTTAGTAATTTATTACTAAGTTTGGTGTGCACCTTTTGTGGTATCCTCTTCTGTTTGTTTCACAGGCTGATCCCTTCTCTCCACCCTCTTTTCAGTTCCTATTTCTGAAAAGCCTTACTTCCCATTTCTGATTAATTTGATCTGCCAAAACGTGTCACTTAGAATCATATGGTCAAAAGGAAGGATGGCTTTAAAAAATAAAATCACAGTGTGTTTTCAGGGGGAGAGGAATGCATTGTATACGATGCAGCTAGTCTGAAGATCTAACCAGTAGGCTCAAATGACAACTAAGGTGTGTTTTTTATTTTAAAAAAATGGCACAGCCATCCTACAATATTAAGAGAAATCTACCCTGCTGTCTGAATGACTCTTACATAAACACAGTATTGGTAGCCTGGAACTGCTTTTGCCTGTGCTATTGCAGGGAATCCTGGCAGGTCAGTTTAGATAAGACCTGGAGCCAGGAATGGTCTAGATGCTTCCCTTCAAAAGGACACAGACTTATTTTCCATTTTGCAGGTACAGCTGCCCAAGAGGAGTCCTTTCATCATGACCAACCCTTTTTCCTATTTCCTGTGTGCCTAAACAGCCTTGATTTGCTGGTTCCTTACCATGCTTTACGGCAAGGCAGTTGGAAGAGGAGGGGGAAGATAAAAAGTTGTAGAAAAAGAATGCATCCTATCACAGAGCCTCTATAAAAAGGTTTTGCAATGTTCATATTTTAAACCCAAACAAGGTCTCCCTTCCACAAATATCCCCTTCACACACATTGGCTTTTTTTCTTTGGCTTGGTTCACATCACAGTTCTGCTAAGATTCCAGAATAGATGGAAGCAATGAACTGCTTCTAATTGCAAAAGAGGCCAGCTATCAATTGAGTGTAATAGTGTTTTCAAAGAGCTTGGTGTGTGTGTGTTTGCATGGGGGATTTAACGATTTTAAAGCTGGGCTGAACTTACTGCCAACTGCAAGCCCCGCTTTCTGCAGAAATCAGCTCCACTCAAGAGCTCTGGTCTGGAGCTTCCAAGTGGAACCAATTCTAGCAGGGCTTGCACTCCCTTAACTGTAAAGAAGGAGGACATATGGTCAGTAGGGTTCTGCTCCATTTGCAGAACAGAGGATTCTAATTTAAGCACAGGGCATTAATTCCTGGAGGTGCGGCTGCAGCTAGAACTAGACTTCTAGTTAATTTACAGCAGCTATCTAAGTTATTCTAAGAACACGTTTCATAGAATCATAGAATCATAGAATCATAGAGTTGGAAGAGACCACAAGGGCCATCGAGTCCAACCCCCTGCCAAGCAGGAAACACCATCAGAGCACTCCTGACATATGGTTGTCAAGCCTCTGCTTAAAGACCTCCAAAGTAGGAGACTCCACCACACTCCTTGGCAGCAAATTCCACTGTCGAACAGCTCTTACTGTCAGAAAGTTCTTCCTAATGTTTAGGTGGAATCTTCTTTCTTGTAGTTTGGATCCATTGCTCCGTGTCCGCTTCTCTGGAGCAGTAGAAAACAACCTTTCTCCCTTCTCTATGTGACATCCTTTTATATATTTGAACATGGCTATCATATCACCCCTTAACCTCCTCTTCTCCAGGCTAAACATGCCCAGCTCCCTTAGCCGTTCCTCATAAGGCATCATTTCCAGGCCTTTGACCATTTTGGTTGCCCTCTTCTGGACACGTTCCAGTTTGTCAGTGTCCTTCTTGAATTGTGGTGCCCAGAACTGGACACAGTACTCCAGGTGTGGTCTGACCAGAGCAGAATACAGTGGCACTATTACTTCCCTTGATCTAGATGCTATACTCCTATTGATGCAGCCCAGAATTGCATTGGCTTTTTTAGCTGCCGCGTCACACTGTTGGCTCATGTCAAGTTTGTGGTCAACCAAGACTCCTAGATCCTTTTCACATGTACTGCTCTCAAGCCAGGTGTCACCCATCTTGTATTTGTGCCTCTCATTTTTTTTGCCCAAGTGCAATACTTTACATTTCTCCCTGTTAAAACTTCTTCTGGCCCTTGTGTGCGGTCTGCGATAGTATTGTGCATGGATGGAGAATTCCTTGCCGTAAATTACTATGACATTGTTGGGAATCTTAGGTGAGATACCCACATAGCTGAAGTTGGCCCCAGTTCCAGTCACCACACAGAGATAGCTTAAGGTCCAAAATAGTTTACTGCTGCAGAAGATCAGGCTTCAGTAATACAGATATGGATGTTGAGACATACAGCTTGTAGGCTTTGCAGATACAGATATATACAAGTAGGGAGTATTTCTGTTGCTCCAGCAGCTTCAAGACTTAACACATACTCCAACTCATGGACAGACTCACCAACTGACTAATGTGCTGGCATGCCTTAATCACTTATATAGATGGCACTGGGCCGTTGCCATAGTAACTGACTTAGCTGACCTTGCACCTGCTGGCTTTATCTCATACATGGGGTGATTTGTGCCCATGAAAGAAATTAACCCCTTCCCCCATGTCTAATTCCCCCAACAATCACCATATTTTTTGCTCTATAAGATGCACCTTTCCCCTCCCAAAAAGCAAGGGGAAATGTGTGTGCGTCTTATGGAGCAAATGCAGGCTCCATGGCTTCAGCGAAAGCAACGGGAAGCCTCCGGAGCGTAGCGGGAACGGTCCCGCTGCGCTCCGGAGGCTTCCCGTTGTTTTCGCTGAAGCCAGGAGAGCAAGAGGGGGCAGTGCGCACCAACCCCTCTTGTTCTCCTGGCTTCGCTTCGCAGGAGAGGCGCTGCGCAGCTTACCCTCTCTGCGCAGAGCCCCTTCAGTGAAGTTGGGGGGAGAAATGGAAGGGGCTCCGCTTCTCCTGCCACTTCGCTGAAGGGGTGCTGCGCAGAGAGGGAGAGAATTTTTTTTCTTGTTCTCTCCCTCTAAAACTAGGTGTGTTTTATGGTCGGGTGCATCTTATAGAGCGAAAAATACGGTATCTCCAGATTGCTGGAATATCTAGACCAGGGGTCAGCAACCTTTTTCAGGCGTGGGCTGGTCCACCGTCCCTCAGAACATGTGGTGGGCCGGACTGTATTTTGAAAAAAAATATGAATGAATTCCTATGCCCCACAAATAACCCAGAGATGCATTTTAAATAAAAGCACACATTCTACTCATGTATAAGCATGCTGACTCCCAGACCATCCGCGGGCCGGATTTAGAAGGCGATTGGGCCAGATCTGGCCCCCGGGCCTTAGATTGCCTACCCCTGATCTAGATAGTTAGCATACCTAAGAAGAAGGTAGTAGATTGATGCTAATGTGCCTCAGAGAACCTTCCTTGGAAGCTATCACGTAGCTAGAGAAGTTCCTCTTGTTCCATTTGCAAACATAAGCATCTCTGTTCAATTTTTGAGAGAGAGAGAGAGAGAGAGAGAGAGAGAGAGAGAGAGACTTTGAGTGCAGACATTATTCTAGAATGTTCTCTGCATCAACTAATTGGACTGGCGGAAAACAAAACTCTTCAGCAACGTCACCTCATCTTTTGACTAGGCAGGAAGGTTTGTAGACAGTGGTGCTGTTTTGTTTCTGCAAAAAATGAGATTCTGTAAGACATTTGTATGTAGGGAATATGTGGAAGGCTGGTATTTCCTTATGTTAACCTCCACCCATTTTTCACCCTGCCCCCCTTCCCCAATCCTGCCCAGCATAATAATGTCCCCATCTAATGAGGTCAAAGGAGAAAATAAAAGAGTTTCTTGTGTGAGTGGAATTGGCCCTGGTGCTCTCACAGCGGCTGAAATAGAGACCTGCCTTGGAAAATGTGGGAAAACTCTGTGCTAAATTCAAAGGCCAAGACTGGAGAAAACAACAAGGGGGACAAGAATGGTTTATGATTCACACAAGAACCCTGGAAAATGGGAACGAGAGTTTTGGAAGGTAGTGGCCAGCACTGCCAGCCTGAAACAGTCTGAAAAATGTGTGCATCGAAGCCAGACTCTGTGTCTATAGAGGAAATCTAATTTTTGGTGTCTGGTGAAAACATCTTCGAAGTGTGAAAATGTTCATTGTGCAAAACTCATAAGCAGTTCTGGGCAGCTGTGGTCAGATGATGCTCTGGAGATCTCATGAGAACCCCAGATGGGCAAAAGCTGGCAGGCTTAGGACTTGAGAAACACCAGTTGTTACCTGACAGGTACTTACTAAGTAAGAAGAAGTCTGTGGCAGAGATGGGGGACTAGGTGCTCTCAAGAGGAACACCACCCCCATTGTTAAAACCACTCTGGGAACTGAAGCTTTGCCATGCGCCCATGAGGACATTCAGGCTGCTCTGGAATGTGCATCTGGTCTGGGTGCATTTCAGTCTGTGCTGCTGATTCACTTCTGACACTACTTCTGGCAGGAAAAGAGGGTTTGGTGACCTGTTTTGTGTTCCAAATGAACACATGATTGAAAAACTATGGTACTTGCCAAAAAGTGCAGTTTTATGAAGCATGGGTTCTGGCATCACTCTGAAGTTCTGTGGAGCTTCAGGGGAAGGCTAGGATGATCACATAGAGGAGGAGGAGGATCTGAGTGATAGAGGGAATTAGAAGCTAGAAGAAATCTATTACTCAACAGGTGATCCACCTTCCACTTAGACCGCTAGCTGTCTGAAGTAGACAGCAGTGCAGGAACCTCATCTTCCTCACCAAGTCTTTTAGTGTCTCTCTGGAGAATCTGGTTTGGCAAGTGGAGCTGGAGAACTTGACCCAGATGGAATAGAGTGCAAGTAGTGAAAATAAATTGTGATTGCTGTTACACTCCATTCCAGGGGCCTCGTACTTGCAGGAATCTTGGGTGATAGCCACTGTTACTCATACTCAGGAGTAGACCCATTGCAATGAATTATTTCAATGGGTCTATTCTGCACATGACTAGCATTGGATGTTACTCACTGTCAATACTTTTGCATATTGAACACGAGAGTTTTTAAATTGCTGTCTGCTTCCAAAGGAACAAATTGAACTAATTAGCAAAAATCCAACCAGTTTGCGCAGAATCTTGGCTTTCTTGCAGTCTAATCCTATTCATGCATGCTCATAATAGAGTATCACTGAATCTAAAAGGGCCACTTATTAATTTAGATTAGGGGATTAATTGGATGTGATAGGATATCTTTGCCTTCCCATCCACCCCAGGGACACATTGTAAGGATGAGTGAGTGGGTTCTGCTGTTCACATATACGAAGGAGCATGTGATGGAAACCAGGAAAACCCCACCTTTACATCAGCTTTACCTGGCGTTGCTCCATTGCTTAGAGTAGATACTGGAAATGAGCTGGGTGAGGAGAAGAGTATTTAAAGCAATGGAGTGCAGTGAAGTTGAGTGGTGCAGGGGAGGAGAAGGGTTGCGGTTTTTGCGGTGGTGTTCCTTTTCATGAAAAGTGTAGACCCATACACAGACATTATGATTGCATTCAGGCATCATGCTAAAGTTTAAACCATAGTTTAGCATTAGGTGAAAAGTCCTAGGCAATCCTCAGGCTTGCATATTCCTTGCCCTGGCTGTGAGGAAGAGCTCAGAAGATTTCACTTCTCTTTTCCATTAACTGCAGTTTAGTGCTTTGTCTGAACCCTAAACTATGGTAGATGCTAACTATGGTTTGTTTAAACAAGCCTTCATCATCATTTATTTGTATGCCACCTTTGCATAGTAAACCATGCCAAAGGCAGCTCACATTGTCACTGTCAGTGAATTCATGGTTTGGAGTTTGCTTGTTTTAAACAAACCCTTAGTAACATTAACCTCAGTGTCAGTGTAGGCAGTAAGCCAAAATGGAAGCAAAAGCTGCCCAACTTCCTCCTTGCAGTTGCATGATATGCGAACTTGAGGCTTGCCCAGCCTTCTAAACAATGATTTAGCGTGATATCATGTAGTTTAATATGTCTGCCCAGTCACATCTAATTTTAGTTATGCATAGGATTACAGTGTAGAATTTGAAATTCTTAATGCAGAAGCCATATGATGCCATGAAGCCAAGCTGGTTTAGGCTTGGTCAGTGCCTGGTTGGGAGACTTCCTTGTCTGTTAAGGAAAGGAAATGAATGAATAACATGTTCCTTCATTTTCTTGCATACATTGAACTGATCCTCATTTTCTGAACTCACTGAAAGTCCCTAGGAGCTTTGAGTCAAGGGTAACATTCTTTTTATTTTCTGGTTACAGAGCTGCATGCTTTTGGGAGGCAGAAAGACTACAGACATTCCACTTGAGGGTTATCTCCTAACTCCAATCCAGAGGATTTGCAAATACCCACTGCTCCTGAAGGTAACACAAAACAAAGCATTTGTCCTGATTTGTAAGTTGCACATGTGATTCTGACTTGCGTTTGTGGAACGTTAACACTCTTGCAAGTTTGGGTGGAAGAAGACTAGCCCGTTGTGATGTGCTTGTATAATGCTTGCTTGGAGTTCTCAAAAAGACCAAAGGTGACCTTTGACCATCCAGAAGCTGCTGGACTACAATTCCTATCATTCTTGACCATTGGCAATGAGGACAGGGGCTGATGGGAGTTGGAGTTCATCAACATCTGGAGAGCCACATGTTCATTATCACTGGAACAGACAATGGATCATACTGAGCGATCTTGACTTGTTTTATTAAATTTCACATGCGTTGTACCCTGGGACAGAAATGATCAGTGGTGAGGTGCAGCTCCTCTCAGCATGATCACACAGGAGCCTTATTTCTGTGATTCTTCCCTTTTTCCTTTATCCATGCCCAGGGCCAAATCACATTGAAGGTTATCTGCCTCATGGAGGGAGGGACTGCTGCTCCTCTTCCCTGCTTCTAAAGCACTGCCTGCAGCTGAGTGTATGAGCTGTAGTTTGATAATTGGCCAAGCGAGGAATCATCATTTGTGCAAAGCAGCAGAGCACTTGAACTCAGCTTCTGATCTGATTGAAATTAAAGGGCCCTTAAGGGTAATTTGAGTTGGTCAGCTGACACAACAGGACAATTTTTCCATGTAACGTCTTGTGCTCGAACCAGGACTCACTTGGTTCATTGACGTTTACTTCTGAATTGGATTTGATTGGGAAGTTATACTGTAAGTGGCCATTCTGAAAATCCCTCTCAATTGACGTAACTTTCAGCAGAAATCATTTTTGTAGCCTAAATTGCACCACTTTTGAGGAGAGACAAAGGTTTGTACTTTAAAACGTGACAATAAAAATGATATATATTTTTCTTTTAGGGACAGACATTCAAAGTATAATTTCCTCATGTATGGTTAATTAGTATTATTTTTTAAAGAGGTCTATAAGGCCACTGCAAGAACAGCACAGAAAATGTAATAAATAGGCAACAGTGACTACACATAAGAATGGATATGATTGCTTACCTGGCTTCTGGCATAGAAGGGGGAAGTTGCTATTGTTTGTTTTTGTATTTCTTGTTATGTTCAGTTTCTGTGTGACTTCATACCATATGTGTATCATTGAAATCCAATACAGATTATTAAAATTAGGACAATTAGTATAGGTGGTAGGAATGCAGGAGAAATTCAGTTCATTTCAAATTTAAAAGTGAGTATGTCAGATTCACGGTTCCAAAGGTGTACAGGTTTACAAAATAGGTGTACAGAAACACATCTATCCTTCAAATTTTGCACTTATCCACATTTTGTGATGTGGTTCTCCAACCAAATAATGTTTATAAAAATGAGGGGACAGTATGCCATATTCTAGGCCAAATAACATAAAAAGTGCCTTATATAAGGAATATTTGTTCGCAAAAATGTGTCGATGGGTCAAAACTGCATACAAAAATGTGTTTATTAGGAGAAATCTGCAGTAAAATTATGATGACAAGTTGGTACCTGGATAGCAGATGGTGCAGGCACATAGGGCACCAGTCACAGCCTTTCCCACTATGGTGAAATGTGATTTTTATTTAAAATAAAGCTGTTATTTCTAAATATGAGTATGTATAACTTACATGCACTTTCTTAAAAAAATAAAGGCACAACAACCCACCTTAAGAAGAAATGAGCTCCTTTTGACAGCCATTAGAGCAGTGTTGGCTTTCAGATGCATAACCAGTGAAAAGCTTATGAGCTAGCAATATTGCATCAGTTTGTATTATCTCAAGTAGACTGGTCCTGCATGCAGAGGCAGATTTACGGGAGTGGCGTGGAGCCTCGGGGTGAGGGGCACTGCTGGGTGGGGATAAGACAAACGAGATGTGTGCAAAATTGCCTTTTTGGATGTAGACCTGGACTTCTATGAATCTATGTTTCTTAATGTTAATGAGTAGCAATACTTGAGTCGGGATTTTGCCCTATTTGTTCTGACGTAGCTAAGTCTAGGAGTCAGGCTGTGACAAATTTAGCTTTTCTTTAAATGCCGCATCAGCTTTCACAACAAGTACGAAATAACCCCGTTCCGTGTATTTACATTGGCTCAACGTTTGAGAGGAAGTTGAAGCCTGTCAGTCCCGTGGATTTGCATTGGGATTATGCGTGACACTTGGAGGACTTCTTAAACCTCTAGGATGGGCCAACAGACCAGAGGAAATAGGGATTTGATAAATGTGGTTTGTATACATTCCTCTCCAAGGGCCTCTATAATGTTTATGCTTCCTTATATATCCACATTGGGTTGGGTTGCATAGTTGGCTTTCTGTTGTGTTTATGGGAGTGTCGAAACTCAAAGTTGAGCAAACAGGGGGGAAAGGATATTCTTAGTGCTGACCACAGATGGAAGCCTGATTAGGTTGCAGAATTCTGAGGTAGGGACGTGACCTGTGTTACTTGAGATTGCAGGTATGGGGACCCCAAATCTACCACCTCAGGGGGAGAGATTCTAGGCCAGCACTGTTTCAACTATGTTACTTTTCCATTTGCAAAGAATTCTTTGGCGTGGAGGAAAGCACTGAAACGATGTGATCTCCGGTAATCTCTTCTGCTACCACTTTCTGCTGTATGTGTAGACTAGGCCAGAGCTATGAGTTGGGATATTGAACCCCAAAGGATTCGATTCCTCCATCTTGCAAAGGAAATAAAGAAGATTATTTTCAGGGCCTTATATACACAGGCAACATTTTCCTTGTTTGTTCAGCCAAGGTCATAACCACCAGTTCTGTCAAAGGTAAACTCCCCCTCCAAGAGTTTTCCAAACCTGGATTCAGCTTTAGGCTAGATGCCCTTCAGGACTTAATTTGAGCAAAGGCTCAGCCTTAGAACTTATTTTCCGTGCTTAGGATTCAGGGTTTTTGTTTGAGAATAAAAAGGAGTGCTCCTGAGCACAAGCAGAGTGACATTACTTATTGTTGAGTTATCATATCTAGCTTTCTCAAGAGTTTCAGGGTCAGGTGACCTAAATTTACTAAGGCCTGGTTTGTGTTCAGTGCTAAGCCATACCATGACAAAATATGGACTAACATGAGAGTGCATCAATGAAAGCCACAGCTGCTTTGCTCCAGATAAACCACAAACTGCGGGGAAGGGCCCTAGCTCAATGGTAGAGCATCTGCATTGCCTGAATCCCACTCCCAGTCCATGGCATCTCCAAGCAGGGTTGGGACTGCCCTCTGTCTCAAAGACTGAAAATCCCTATCAGTGTAGATGATATTATGCTAGATGTAGCAATAGTCTAACTTTGTATAGTGGTACCTCGGGTTACATACGCTTCAGGTTACAGACTCCGCTAACCCAGAAATAGTACCTCGGATTAAGAACTTTGCTTCAGGATGAGAACAGAAATCACGTGGCGGTGGTGCGGCAGCAGCAGGAGGCCCTGTTAGCTAAAGTGGTGCTTCAGGTTAAGAACAGTTTCAGGTTAAGAACGGACCTCCGGAACGAATTAAGTACGTAACCAGAGGTACCACTGTATTAGGCATCTTGCTATGTAGTCAAGATTTCAGTAGTTTACTGGCATAAGTGTTAATCCAGCCCTGGTCCCTTCTACACTGTGCTAATGCCTAGTGGAAATTGAAGCCCAAGCACCAAAAGAACTGTTTCCCTTTAGAAAGGGCAACTTCCATGAGCTCAGGTGGCTGGTGGTTGTAGTGGCGCAGTGATCATGTGTTAATCATATCCTTAGGGTGGGAATTAAATGCACTTACCTCTGTTCTCTTGCCCCCTAACATTATCGGCATATGTAGGTCACAGCAGCACACCCTCAGAGTCACCTGATTGATGACTTCGTGGTGTGGGGATTATGGATGCTTGCTGTGATTTTTGACCCTTGCACCCAGGATTTTGCAGGTATCTGGCTACAGTTCAAGCCGGCATTATTTTGGTTTCCATGCCTTGCAGCAATGTGAGCCACTTGAAAGCCACATTTGATAATTATAGGCTGCATCCTTGGTTGGGAGATTCCTGTGCTTCTGAGAAAGGATAACCTGGAGGCAGGAGCTGAGTTGCCAGACTCCAAATCCACTTGAAAGGTAATGCAAAACAGCATGGTGCTTTGCAAGCCTTAATGATGGTAGGTGTCAGAAATTTGAAATGGAAAGCAGTGCCTATAAGAAGTGTGATGGAAATCTGACAAGGTGCCCTTTATTCCCCCTTCCGGGATTGTTAAAAGAGGATAGTGCTAATTAGCTAGAGGTTAAGGTGCTAAAATATTTCCCAACTCAAGATTTATGGTGAAGTCTGTGTGTGAGCTCACAGCCCTATAGGAAAATTAAAACCTGTCTCTTCTTCATTCTTAAAAATCAATTTTCAGCCTAAAATAATACTGGCTTATTGTTGAAAATAGCTTAAGTGGGAGAGCAATATTTTTATGCATGCAGAAGCTGACAGGTTTCATTCCTTCCTTCTTCAAGGATGAAAGCTGATGATGGGAAAGACCTCTGCTTGCAGGCCAATCTACATAATATACCATGGTACCTCGGGTTAAGAACTTAATTCGTTCCGGAGGTCCGTTCTTAACCTGAAACTGTTCTTAACCTGAAGCACCACTTTAGCTAATGGGGCCTCCAGCTGCCGCTGCGCAATTTCTGTTCTCATCCTGAAGCAAAGTTCTTAACCCTAGGTATTATTTCTGTGTTAGCGGAGTCTGTAACCTGAAGCATATGTAACCCTAGGTACCACTGTATTGTCCTTCCTTCCTTCCTTCCTTCCTTCCTTCCTTCCTTCCTTCCTAGTGTGCTTAAATTGGCTGCATTTACTTAAGAAGCAGTTATGGGACCCTAATTTGAAACTTGTTGCCTCCCATTTTAGGAGACATGGACTGTGGTGGTACAGGGGAAGCAGGGCTTCTACTATGTCATCACATCTGAGAAGCATAATGTGACCTCTTCAGGCTAGAGACGTGCTGGCATTCTAGGCCATTGCTGTCAACCTTCCCTTTTTTTTGCGGGAAATTCCCTTATTCCAGCACCGTTTCCCACTGCTTCCTGCTGCTATCCCGAATTGTTAGATATCCCGTAGACTGTCCCCGGGATAGGTGAGGCTGCTGATCCCTTATTTTCGAGGCTGCTGCTCCCTTATTTTCAAATCTGAAAGTTGATAGCTATGTTCTAGGCTCCTTTGGGTGCAGGAACTGGTTTGGGGCCAGTTTAGGAATGTCAACAGCAGCACCTTTTTCCAGTTGGCTTTCAGTGTCGGGCATTTCAATGCCATGCAGGGCAAAGCTGGATGAACCTGCCCAACTTCCAAAGCTCCCTGGGACATAGCTGTTCCTACAGTGAATCTTTAGGGCAGGGGTGGCTAATTTAAGCAGTCTCTATGAAGCAGGGTCTGGTGATTCAGCCTGAAAATGGGGATAAATAGTTTTCACATGATTCTAGCCGAAGGCATCATCTGGTATATCACAAGGAAACATGACCAATTAGGAGCTCACAACACCATGTACCAGTATTGTTGAAATAGTAATGAAGCAATGCAAAAGATAAATATAAAAAAAGTTATCCAAAGCATGGGAAGAAACACGAATCATATTCATTGGCTATCATGGCTCTCTGTTTATGAACATCTGAAGCTGCCTTATCTGGAGTCTTGACCATTTGTTCATCTAGCCCAGCTTGACAGGGGCTCTCTAATAGCACCTCTCACCTGTGCTACCTAATATCCTTTTAAGTGCAGAGGTCATGGAGTGAACCTCAGACTTTGTGTATGCAAAGCATGTATTTTATCACTGAATTACAGGCTCTTATCTAGGATTTGTTTGGCTATGCCCTGCTTGGATTTATTTCCAGAATCTGCATTCTGCTGCCGGACTCATTAAATTTGCTGTTAAAAAATCCCACTGCACTCATGAGGACGACAGGAAACGGGATTGATTGGTGCAATCTCTCGCCTGCTATTAGTCCTAGGTTTTCCATAAATCTGTTCTGCAAGAACAAACTGTGTTTCATCATGCAGAGTAAAAAAGTCAAGAGTTAACATTCTGTTGTATAAAGTATCTCACAGGCTTTCCTCGAAGGGAGTGTTCTGAAAATTCAAGAGGTAGAGCAAGGGAATACTTTTATGTGGATTGTTGTAATTTTCATCAGCAAAAGTATGTGCCTTGCTCCCTGTTTTAAGTATACAAACGAAGATGTTTAATCTGGTGTGGAGGATAATGAAGTGGGCGGTGGCAGGGCGGTGAGACGAAAACAAGACCAGTTTCTGTACAACAACATCCCTTCTTCGAGGAAATGCTAGAGCTGGGTTTGGTTTCAAGATGTTGTTTTGTAAAGATGCTCTCTTCTTTCCATCCTCTCTATTCTGCTGTGTGCTCATTTCTGTTCTCCTGGTATGACCAAGAAAAGGCCTCTTTGCACTTCGAATCTGCCCTGTCAGGAATACTTGGGATAGTGCAGGTTAGGTTTGGACCTCAGTACATTTCAACCTATGGACCTCAGTACATTTCAACCTATGTGCATTTGTGCATACTTGATTTGCATCTTAAATCCTCAGGCTAGCAGCTTGTCACTCTGGGCTTAATGTTTACACACCCACTCCTGCCCACTGGCCTGCTTTCTCGTTTTGCCTTTCCCTCCTATCTTATAACCACACACCAGTTTTGCTAGGCCATCATCTCCATACCATTTTCCTTGCACATTTCATATAATACTGACCTTGGCCTGACTATAAAATTGGACTTTTGCAGGACTGAAATTGATTTGGGTAGAATCCATTTGAATATGCATGCATACCTATAATTTCTTAGGTTGTCTGCATCAAATGATGCAGATACTTGTTTGCAGTACCTCCTCTCTCAAGTATGTAGGTATGTGCACCTTTAGTCTCGGAGCAATGAGAGGGTTTGGACTCTTAAGCAGTCTTTTTATTGGCACAACCCAGTATGCAGGTATAAAATCACAGGATATCAAAGCCCCTTTAATCTACCCCAAGCTCACTGTTCTCCTTCCAAAGAGGTCCTGTTCACCTTCCAGTGCTGTTGTTTTTTAAAAACAGCTCCTGTAAGGCACAGTTGAACAGATTACAGTGGTACCTTGGTTCTCAATCTAAATCCGTTCTGGAAGTCTGTTCCAAAACCAAAGCGTTCCAAAACCAAGGTGCGCTTTCCCATAGAAAGCAATGCAAAATGGATTGTTTTTTTTTTCCTTTCCTGCACTAATGATAGGGTGGGGGGCTTTTATCCATTTCTGCAGTCACACAATCAATCAATTAGTAGCTGAGCTGGGTTCCACCCAGTCAGAAAAACAAATTAACCAAAAAAAGCTTCAAAAACAAAAAACGCAAAATAAATAGCAAAAACAAAAGCGCCAAACTTAATCCGTTCTCGAAGACCGTTTGACTTCTGAAATGTTTGAAAACCAAGGCGCAGATTCTGATTGGCGCAGGTGACCCGGAAACAATAGCTGACAGTTGCATTAGACGTTTGGCTTCTGAAAAATGTTTGAAAACCGGAACACTTACTTACCTGTTTTTGGCATTTGGGAACCAAGGTGTTTGAGAACCAATGTACCACTGTACAAGATTGAATCACCAACAGAAATCCCTATCCGTGTTCAAACCTCCAAAGTTTAAATTACAAAGAAGTCAAAACTAAAGTTCAGTAGCATACCTTAGGCTTCTTCTTTCCTGGTGCTCACAGACACTTTAAAATTCTCAACCCAAAGCCATTCCAACCTTCACCCTTGGAAAACCTAAACATTTGTGTTGCAGTGAATCTTAAAACATTCCTAATCCTCCTTCAGAAAGCTATCAGGGCACCTCTAAAAAAAATAGCAAAACAGCCTCGCCTTTAGCAATACAGAGAAAACAAAAGCAATTAAAAAAACAGTGTAGAAAAACTATCTAAATAACTCCTGAAAACCAACAAACATTTCTTAGTCTTATCATCCCTAGCAGGCAAAGAAAACAAATAATAAAACCAAAACTGATACAGCAAGCAATATCTTAATCTCGAACCAGATCCAGAAATTAAGCCTTTGTAATGTACTTGGGTGTTTTTCTTTTCGCTCTTTTCTTAGGCTGTGGATCAGGGCCTCCAGATTCAGGCTTCAGTTCTGTGGCAATCTCTGTGACTGCACAGAAAACTTCAATGTGCCTCTCCAAAGAGATTGAGCAAAGCTCCCGGTCATTCTGTTGCTCTGTGTTCCTGCCCTGGAACTGAGTTCTGGGCTAGTCCACTACACCCCCAACTCAAACTGCAAATCAGAGTTGCTGAACCATTCATGCTGGCAGCAAGAAATGTCCCTCTGTGCTTTAAACGGCAATTCTAGATCACAACTAGGATTGTCTTGATGGTCTCGCTCTCATTTTGAAAAGACACCTAGCCATATGCTGCAATGAATGAATGATTATACTATACTACACTATACTATATTATACTATACTACACCAAAATGTTTAAATTGTCCTCTCCTACCATACTTGTGGGACGCGGGTGACGCTGTGGGTTAAGCCACAGAGCCTAGGACTTGCTGAACAGAAGGTTGGCGGTTCGAATCCCCGCAACGGGGTGAGTGCCCGTTGCTTGGTCCCTGCTCCTGCCAACCTATCAGTTCGAAAGCACATCAAAGTGCAAATAGATAAATAGGTACCGCTCCAGTGGGTAGGTAAACGGCGTTTCTATGCACTGCTCTGTTCACCAGAAGCGGCTTAGTCATGCTGGCCACATGACCCGGAAGCTGTTCTCAGCCAATAAAGCAAGATGAGCGCTGCAACCCCAGAGTCGGTCACGACTGGACCTAATAGTCAGGGTCCCTTTACCTTTACCTTACCATACTTGTGTGGTGCACCACACCTTTTGATAACCACTGCTTGAAATGTGTGATTGAGCAGTAAGGCAAACTTTGCAAGATTTTAGCTGCTGGGTGAAATTTCCCCCTGAAATGGTTATCATAGAAACTAGCCGATGGGGTTGCAGCTTCCAGGAGCCTGCAGGTTTCACTTTGTAAAAATTACATTGCTGCAGAATCAGTGGGTTCTGACCAGACATGATAAAAGAGGGTGCTCTTGTTCTCACTGAGGAAGCAGAGAGCATTCCTAACATCTAATCAAAAGTACCCTTAACCCTTTTAATGCAGTCCTTTGTATTTTTTGTTGTTGTTTATTTCTTTCCATTATCAAAATTATAATGTGCTTATAGGAGGGGGGAAGGCATTAGGTTTTTAATTTTCCTGTTTTAAGCATTAAGAAGAAGAATATACAGTAATTAGAGGTTCAATAGACAGTGGTTGTTGTGTTGTTGTTGTTTTACCACTTTGCTCACCTGGTTATGTAAGCACTTCTGGGTTGCTGGCATGAACATTGGGTTTCTCAGATGAAGTAGAAGGACCCAGTGCAGGACGCATGTTGACTCAGGCCAAACAAAACATGTCATCTATGCTGTTAAGGCAGCAGGATAGTCACATGCCAAGTGTGACACATCTGTACTGTTGATGGATTGTGATACCTTTTCCATGCCCTGGCAGTTGTGGCTTGGCTTCACCCTGCATGGCCTCGCAATCTGCTGCTCATTTTCTTTTTTAAAGTGCTAGCAAAATTTAGCTGCATTTTAAATGCTGAGGGTGGGGAGCTTTATCTGACTCCGGGCAGATTTTGTCAGCCCTTTCCCAGAACCTAAAAAAAATGGTTCAGGCAGTTTCGCATGCCTATTTCAGGTTGTTGTTTTGCAGCCTGCAAAGGTTTAATAATAATCATCACATGATATATGTTCCAGAAGAGTTTCTCTTGATCCAGACAAGGAGAGCTCATTGTAAGCAACTTGCTTTGATGGTATCTGGGAGCCAACTGAAACCTTCAATGCCTTAAGCACCAACATTGGGTGGTCCGGTTCCCACTTACTGAAATACCACAGTTGTGTGTGCATGTGTCTTTTCTGCAGAGTCCACATCCCTAAAGGGTTGGGTTGCCTTTGGCTCTCCATATATTTTTGGATTCTAGCTCCCTCCAGCCCCAGCCAACATGTGGTTAGTGGTCACTGATTATGGGAATTTCTGGCCAGCAACACCTGGAGGGCTATAGGTTCCCACCTTTGAAATAAACCTTGACACCCATCGCAAAGACATGCATTTTGCTAGCAATAAGTAAAAGAGCAACACTAATGGTCTGCTTGACAAAGGTTTCTTATAGAATCAGAGTAGCAAAATGAAACAAGCAAAACCTCTACATGCAGTCATCACCATGCGCTTTGTTGACAGAATTAGCCGTTTCTTGGGACAGGAGTTGATAATCGTGACTCAGAAAGAACGTAGATTCCTTTTCTCTCTCCTTCTTTTGTTTACTTATGCTCGGAAAATACACCAGCCTGGTTACAGATCTGGTGCTGCATTTCCAGTTGCGTTGAAACTCACTCCATTTAAGCTGCCTCTCTGGAAACGTGGAAGGAGGCAGCTGTGCAGCGGTTTTGCCATTGGGTCACAGAGCTAAAAGCTATCAGAGCTAAATATAAGAAGCAAATAGGAGTATTGGAAGAATGTGAAACATTCCAGACAGGCTAAAAATGTCACATTTTAAACACCCTATTATGTACCAGGAGGAAACGAACAAGTTTAGTAAGGCTTTATTGAAAGGATCTTTTATCCAAATGGGGTTGGCTGTAAAATGTTATTGGTCTGAAAAAGATGATTAATTTTAAGTAGACACGGGCTACGCTCCTTGCCAAACCCAGGTCATTGTTGATTACCATCTGTTTCCAGAGTCTTTCCAGAGTTGCTTTTCATAGCAAACCTAACCTAGTTTCTCTGCTCTGGTCTGAACCACACAAATTGTAGTCTTATTCTGGTGTTTGGAACCATTGGGGAAATGCAGGACTAGCCACCAACACTACCACATGTGCCAGGCTTGTGATCCAGCCAGTACATGACTGATGTCAATAGTTTGACGTCACCTCTCTAGCCATATATACCTGCAGCTTAGGACAACACTTTACACACCTGATAAACTGAACTCTAGTCTATGAAAACCAATACATAATGAATGTATTGGTCTTCAAGCTGATGCAAGACTATTGTTTTTGAGAGCGAGTTTGGATGAATGGTGGGAAATAAGACTAGGGTGCAGGAACCTGATGTGTTCACTGGCAGGCCTTAAAGCAGAGTGTCCTCTTTTCCCTGGGCTTCTGAGAAAACAGTGGACCCGCCAGCAATATCTCTAGCCGCCTGAGAAACAGTTTCTATCCAAATTTGATTTTGGTTTTAAATGCAGTGTAAGGAGTCTCTATGGGAGTATATTGTATTTAAAAATGGGGTATCAGAGTTTTTAGGGGACTAACCAGGTTGGGATAGCTGGCTTGTTGGTTTTTGAATGTCTTATTATTTTAATAAAAAAAATCCTTCCAGTAGCACCTTAAAGACCAACTAAGTTAGTTCTTGGTATGAGCTTTCGTGTGCATGCACACTTCTTCAGATACCATTATTATTTTAATGTAACATAATTTACATTAGTAATTTAATTAGTAATTTAAATTTAACATTATTATTTTAATGTTGTACTTAATCTTGTTTTTAAGTTTTATTTTAATCAATTGTTTTTATACCTGGTGTTAGCTGCCCTGAGCTCGGTCTTGGCTGGGGAGGGCGGGGTATAAATAAATTTATTTTAATTTATTATTATTATTATTATTATTATTTATTATTTAGATTTTTCCATTTCTTTGTTCTGTATGGGACAATGACAGTAAAGATTATCGTATCGTATCGTAATAGTACAGCAACAAAAGCAGTACCCAAGGCTGGTCCAAGGGCAGAGTCTAAGCCAGCAGAGTCACAAAAAAGTGTCGTGCAAGAGGCACAATGGGAGCAGCCCATGGTCACCCTTGGTCAGGTTTGGCACAGGCAGGACTTCCATTCCCAAGCAGGGCAGATTGCTGGTACAGAGACATTGTTCCTTTTTTTTAAATGATATTTATTAAGGTTTCAAAGAAAAGAATTACATGAATTAAAAAAGAAGAAGAAAAAGAAAGACAAAAGTAAAAATAAAAGAAAAAATACAAAATACAAAAAAAGATAAAAACACTTAAAAAAATACACCAGTCTTTCCATACCTTACATTCATTTCCTTGTTTCCCTGACCTCCTCACACCTCCCTTTTTTGTATTCCAATTCAGTTAGTTAATTCAGCAATTTCTTTCCCTCTTTGTTTTTATCTTAGTCCTTTAACATAATATATTATAACTTTGGAGTCTCACCTATTAACAATCCATTTTTGCATACACCTTTATAACATTGCTGCTTAAACCACTTAACTTCATTCTGACATCATTCTAACATTCATTAATTTTGCAATATTTCTGTAAATAGTCTTTAAATTTCTTCCAATCTTCTTCCACCGACTCTTCTCCCTGGTCTCAGATTCTGCCAGTCATTTCCGCCAATTCCATGTAGTCCATCACCTTCATTGTTCCTGTAGCTCTTCCAGCCCAGCCCTGGGGATTTTGGTCTGGAGCTGCTGGAATCATCCCCAAACCAACGTGGACTCCTATCAGCTCCCTTTTCTACAGAGGTCTCATTGAAAAGAAGGTCTTACTCCTAAGGAGACACTTTCATATAGTTGGACACTTCTCCCGATTGGTTGGGTTTCCATCTGGTGTTTTAAGGTGCCATCTTTCCCTTAGGCTTGGGACCCATTCAGCCTGAATGTCAGAGGCTGATCTCACTCTGGGATCTTCATCACAGGATCCTGGCTCCTTTCCCCCAGATGGAGCCTGACCTAGGGCTTGATGTAAGGCCTCCTGGTCTTCCTCTGTTGAGGACTCCCCTGGCTAAGACATGACACAGTGCTGGACCTCCACATTGCTGGTGGTCATGTTGCCTGGGGCTGAAGGGAGAGTCCAACATCTGAGAGGCCACAGGTTCCCCATCCCTGCCCTAAAGGTATCACTTCCAGGATTATAAGCATTTCAGCACTCCAAGAAGAGACATTTACAAGTTGGAGGGTCTTATCTTGCAGTGCTTTGACATCATTTGACAGTCTTGAGCTTAATAGCTCAGTCGGTAAAGCATGAGACTCATAATCTAAGGTTTGTGGGTTCGAGCCCCACTTTGGGCAAAAGATTCCTACATTGCAGTGGGTTGGACTAGATGACCCTCGTAGTCCCTTCCAACTCTACAGTTCTATGATTCCACAATTCTAATATCTTCCTTTGAAAGCATCAGGAGTGGGGAATCGGTGGTCCTCTAGGAATTGCTGAATTGCAGCTCCCATCATCCCTGACTAAGGGTCAGGCTGTCTGGGGCTGATGGGAGATGGAGTCCAACAGCAAATGCAGGGCTACTGATTTCCCATCCCTGAATGTGTACACAACTTTGCTTCAGCACATTCCTTGATGTTGCTTCAACACCACAGTTGCATTTCCCATCTCCATAATATTACCCTTGTGCTGTCAGAATTTCCCATCTCCATAATATTATCCTGTGCTGTCAGAAGTTGATTTCTTTCTCCCCCTCTTCTTTCTTTCCAGGAGCTCGCCAAGAGGACACCCAGTAAACATGCAGATTATCAGGCAGTGCAGAATGCATTACAGGCAATGAAAGCAGTCTGCACCAATATCAATGAGACCAAGAGGCAGATGGAGAAGCTGGAAGCCCTTGAGCAGCTGCAGTCTCACATTGAAGGATGGGAGGTACGATGGCTGGAGGAACAATGAGCCTGCAATCTCGGCCTCCAGCTGTTTTGGGACTACAACTCCCATCATCCCTAGCTAACAGGACCAGTGGTCAGGGATGATGGGAATTGTAGTCTCCAAACAGCTGGAGGGCCAAGTTTGGCCATCACTTCTTTACATGTTTGTGTGCATGAGAAAATCCAATTGAACACTATGGGACTTACATCCAAGTGCATATGCATGGTTTGGGCTGCTTAACATGGTGGCAGGTTTTTGCAAATAGTACATTCTATTTTTTTGAAATGTCATGTATGGATTTCCCCCTCATTGGTCTTAAGTAAGTATAGTAAGATTAAGTGGCTGTAAAAATTACACTAGAAAGTTTTTAAGCAGAGCTGTTTTCTTAAATAATGTTTTTCTAAAAGTACAGCATTCCATACAAATTATGACAGGCAACAAATACCATTGCATTAAAATGTACTATTCATAAGATACTAATAAGAAAATGAAGATTATTCATCAATTGGAAAATATTAATTCTATCTGAGTATGTATTTCAGAACCATTCTAGGTAAAGAAAAAAAGGTAAAACAATTATATCAACCATTATATAATATAATGATATAACCATTATATCAACCATTATATAATATAATGATAAAACCATTATATCAATGATATAACCTTTATATCAGAACCATTATATCAAGCACCAACAGGGCAGACAAACCAAATCCCTGTAGAAAACTATATACACTATCCCTAAAATGAATTCTAAAGTTAAATTTAATAATCTTAAAATGATCTTTATTTTACATAAACATTCATTTATTTTTGGAATATATATGTGTTATGTGTGTGTGCTTTGCTAAAATCAACTACCATATTTTTCGCTCTATAACACGCACCAGACCATAACACGCATGTAGTTTTTAGAGGAGGAAAACAAGAAAAAAAATATTCTAAACAAAATAGTGGATATATGATTTTTGTGGTTCATGCTGTGGCCACAGACATATGATCTGACAGTGAGTTTGGAGTATCCCAATGCAAAAATCCTGAGGATCCATGCTTTGTAACCATGGAGGAGGGAAGGAAGGGGAACCATGGATCCTCTGCTCACGACTGCAGCAGATCCCCCCCCGACACCCGCAGGCATTCCCTCCATAACACGCACAGATATTTCCCCCTACTTTCTAGGAGGAAAAAAGTGAGTGTTATGGTGCAAAAAATACGGTACTTTCAAATGCAGGGGAGCTTTTTTATGTGGTCAGCAGAATCACCTAGGGTTCAGCGTTAAAAAAGATAAAGAACAGGCACTTAGATGATTCTTTGTACGGAAAAAGGATGAAACGGGGGTGCATGCTATTGGCCTGGGGTTCTGTTTGCACAAGGCAACCTCTGGCAACCTGGTGCCTTCCAGGTGTTTTGGACAACAACTCCCATCAGCCCCAGCTAGCACATGGTGAAAGCTGGTATAAGCAAGTGCACTGATGGGATGATAAAGGAAAATAAAGACCTTTCCAATTTGCAAAAGAATGTTCCCTGCCTGATTGCCTAGAGATGCTTCACCACAGGAGACCAAATGATTGGCTATTTATAAGCTTGACAAAGAGGGAAATTTAGCAGAGATGCCTCTTGTGATAGAAGCTAGTAATCAGGGGTGCAGCCTTTAATTGAAATTCAATTAAAAGCCTTCTTTGTAAGCTTGAAAATGCATCCCTAATTAAACAGACGTGATTTTTAAAAGTGTTGCATGGCTTTTAGAAGCATTGGTAAATGCCAATTTAGGAGTGGCATTCTCTTCTTCTTTCGAGGGGGAAATTTCTCTGGTTCAAGGATGGACAACCAGATGTTGTTGGATAACAACCCCCGTCATTCCTAACTACTTGATCACGTTGTCTGGGGCTGTTTAGAGTTGAAGTCCAACAACACCTCGAGGGTCACAGATTCGCCCCCCCCCCCGCTCTCATTCTAAGACAGAGCCTGCCACAATCTATGCATGTAACATCTAAAAACAAATATCCCCCCCGAAAGTGATTGCTTTAACCATATACAAATTTATGCATACGTATTTAAAAATACGATTAATGAAAATGTATTTGATCAGTAGTACAGTATTTCTTTGATCAGCCCAGCTAGTAAGGGATTCTGCAACCGCTTGGCGGATATGGAAGTTGGACATCTGTAGCAGAGGCTGTTAGTGGAAGTAGAGACTTTAGGGAGAGAAGAGTACGTCTTTTAT
This sequence comes from Podarcis vaucheri, assembly GCF_965113315.1. Taxonomy (NCBI): domain Eukaryota; kingdom Metazoa; phylum Chordata; class Lepidosauria; order Squamata; family Lacertidae; genus Podarcis; species Podarcis vaucheri. The sequence goes on along the minus strand of NC_138764.1, from coordinate 86,631,167 downwards.
TCTACTATATGGTGCTGTGATTGCTAAATGACTTCATGGATGTATTGGTGCCGGGAGAACAGTGGGCCTGACAGTTAAATTATCCAGCCTGATGGTTGCCAGCTGAGGATTCCTCCGCTGAAGCCATCTTTCAAGAGGTCATGTAAACTTCCTCATATTCAGACTATTGGGCGTACTCCACAATTGCCGTTGTTGTTTTGTTTTAAGGCCTGCTCATTTTCCCCTTCAAAGCTGTTCTTGGCATCCAACTTGAGCCACTTGAACAGCCCAAGATAATCCAGCTGTGTGTGTGTTTTTGGATAGCCAGCTCGGCAAACAAAGCTCTGAGGCCATGTTTAGTGCAGCAAGATTCCAGGCTCAGTTGTAATACCATTCTAGACTTGATATGACTTGGGGCTTTTGAGGGGGTGGTGGTAAGTTGGGCTGGAAGTCTGAAACCTCAGTTGCCATTTTGCCAGGACATCCATGGGAGGTGGTGTTTTATTAAACAAAACCATGATCAGGCTTGATTTTGTAGGGTTGAAATGTCCCACAGTGAGCATTCTGGGAACGAAAACTGTTTCTGATATGTTTATTGGTGGTATTTTACAAAAAAGCGCTGTCCACCGTAATTCATTCTATTACTTGGAGAGTTCAAAAGGTAAAATCAGCATTTGTCACCATTAAACAAAACCATCAGAATGTACATATAAGTTTGCCTCTATTAGGAGCTTATCTTGGGTCGATGTAGTTTTGAAATTGTTGTGACCTGCAGGTGACCTAGGAATATATAGGCAAAGGCCTTACAAATGTTGTGTTTGCATAATAGTCTGATTGCTTTTTAAAATACTTTAAAAGGTCTGCAAAACAAGTTCCAAAGATGTGTAGATATGTGTGTTGCCCTGGGAGTTAATCATAGTAATTAAATTGTTCCTACTCCTTTGCTTTCTCTCTAATCATCTCGTCTTTTTGCCTCACTTCAAACATGATCAGGTGCTAGCACAGCCTTCCCCAAGCTGGTGCCCTCCAGATGTTTTGGACTACAGCTCTTGTCATTCCCAGTAGGAGCTGTAGTCGAAAACAGAAAATTATTTACTGATGTGGAAAAGACCACAGAGATAGCAGCAGCCAACCTCTCTGGGAGGCAGCCACTACCAAAGAGCCCTCCTCTTTAACATTACCTTAATCATTAATATTTAGGCTTTTATCCTCCTCAGAGTAAGCCCACTGAAATAAATGGTGATGTCCATTAATTTAAACGAGTCTGTTCTGAGCAGAACTAATATTGGATACAACGCTTGATCATTAATATTAAAATGGTGATCTACAACAGGCATAGGCAAACTCCGGCCCTCCAGATGTTTTGGAACTACAATTACCATCATCCCTAGCTAACAGGGCTGGAGTTTGCCTATGCCTGATCTACAAGGATGGGAAATAGTTAGGCAGTTTGCTACAAGCAAACATGTTGGGACCCAGTGTGGCATAGTGGTTAGAGTGTTGGACTAGGACCTGGGAGATCCAAATCCCCACTCTGCTGTGAAGCTCACTAGGTGTCAAGGACCATGCTGAGGAGGGCTGGACTGAGGTGGAATGGTGGGAGCTTCCCCCTCCCACTCCCCTTGATCAGGATCCTGAATCTTCCCAGGTACAGGAGGACAGTATAGATTTGGAACAGTGGTTTGCAGAGGGACATAGTTCAGAAGGCAGAAGCTAGGAAATACTGGATGGGGAACAGCTAGGAGAAGAAGCACAGGGAGAGAGAGAGAGAGTGTTAACAGATTCACTGTCTCTGGAAAGCATTCATCCGCTCAGCCCAAGGTCAAAAAGAGCTGATAAGGTGGCAGCACAGAAAGCACCATGGTTACGAGCTCAGGTTACAACATGTGGTAGTGATGCGGGTGACCAGGGAGGAAGTGGGTGGAACCCTTAATTTGGAGCACCGTCATTCCTAGGAAATGGATTCTTTGTTCTCTCACTGTGATCCTTAAAGTTTCTAACTGGTAAGAAGACCCCTTTTCCTTTGTTCTGCTTATCTACTGCCAAAGGGGGGCGGCGGGCGGGGAGGAAGCTGAGTCCCTGAAGCCAAACACTTGGTGTCCTTGAGCCAGTCACTGACTCTCAGCCTAAACTACTTCACAGGGTTGTCATGGGGATCAAAGGGGGGGGGGCATAATAATAATGTATGTCACCTTGAGCTCCTTGGAGAAGAATATGGGATATAAATGCAATATATATATATCAGCAAGAGCACTCATGTAGAAGTTAGAGGGAGGTATTTGTGGCACAGTGGCTTTGAGGCTGAATTGTGAACTAGGAAGCTCCCAGTTTAAATCTCCTTTCTGCCATGAAGTAGTTTTAGACGAGCTACTATTTCTTAGCTAAGGGTTTTTGAAATGATGTATATGTAGCACACAGCACTCTAAAGTTCTATATAAATGATGGTTATTATTACTACTCTTATTAGATTTGTTGAATTGTCTGTACTTTGTCCTCCGCTGCTGAAAGTGTGAAACTCATGCAAATGTGGGCGCAGTGAAAATAGAAAGGAAGCTATTCTGCTGACAATGTGTGTTTCACAATCCCCCAATGGTTCTCTTTTTTATTCTTCCCAGAAAGACATCAGTAGGTCAAATTATCTCATTCACTTCCTTAGTCTGGTATGAACAGCAGATAAGGAAGTCACTGTTAGCATCTCCCTCCCTCTCAATCACACCACAAAGCAAGAAATATACATACAAGCACACAAACAACACATTTCTCTCTTGTGAAATGTATTTGCCAGGTGTTTTGCTGGGTGTTAGTCACTGCAGCTTGGAGGATTACCTGTGTGTTTCTGCCCTTGGGAAAGCATAGAAAATGTATAAAAAACACCCAACTGTTTCATTGGATCTGGTAAAATTTTCATTCCAGTAGTTTGGAGTAGTCATGGAAACTTTGCATCCGTTTTTCACTTATGCCTTATTGACTGCATTTGCATGAAAAAGCAAACCATGGTTTACTGTTGCATTCATGAGCAACCTCAAGCTCTGGGGCTCCTGCTTCCTCTTCTCCCACACATGCAGGGAGATTTGAAGCTTCCTTTCCTTTCCTGGTTAGTGTTAAACCATAGTTTGCTTCTGGATCTAAATGTGGCAAACCATGGTTTGCAAAAGCCATAGTTTACCCAAATATTAAGATAATAATCAGGACCTTCACATTTGTGGAACTCTCTGCCCTGGGAGGTCCAACTTGCCTCCTTTTTTGTTGGCTTTCTGTTACCTTTTGAATATTTGATTTTGTTTCAGCAAGCCCTTGACCTGACAACAGTGATTAGCCCCCCCCTTGCTCCCTCAAAAAATGTATTTTGTTGTTTAAAGCAAGAGCAGCAGTATAATTTTGCTTCTGTTGTTTTTGTTGGAACTTTATAATTATTTTACTGCTATGATTTGTTTTCATATGTTAGGCTAATCACCTTGAATGGTGTGTTCTGAAGTGGAAAAGGAGGATACAAAACTCAAAATACAAAATGGCATGGTTTACAGTTGTACTGCAGTGTCTGAATTTATATGGTGTACATACTGTACAACACCTGGCTATTTAAGTGTGCAGCAAATAGCAGGTCATATCCACCCTCACACGTTACTCTCTCCCTTGGACAGAGAGAACACACACACACACAGAGAGAGAGAGAGAGAGAGAGAGAGCTTTTCCATAGGGTCATGCCCAAAGTTGGATGCAGTAGGGTCTTGTTGAATTTGCAGGATTATTTTTAAAAAAACAACTGCCATCAAGTTGAAGCTTTCATTGGTATATATTGACTTAAATGCAGAATTCCCAGCTCCCATGCTTACCAGCACCATCCTTCAGCTTCTAAAGTGTGCTGACACTTCTTATCTCCTTTACTGTTGTCGTGCCCAGATTGGAGGTGAGGGGAATCTGGGATCCAGTCAAAATTCAATGGGGAAAGGAGGTATATTCAACTTCTGAGACACATTTATCGGGCAATTATTGAAGACCTTGGCACTGGTGCCAAAATACCATATTTTTCGCTCCATAAGACGCACCCGACCATAAGATGCACCTATTTTTTAGAGGGGGAATGCAAGAAAAAAAATATTCTTTAAAGGGAGTGCTGAGCAGAGCCTGTCTGCATCCCAGGCTCTGCTCAGCGCTCCCTTTCATGAGTCACGTGAAGCTTGTGTGCGGCACTTGCAGGCTTTTCCCCGAGGAAGGAGAAGGGCAGACCATCACTGATGGGCTGCCCTTCTCCCTCCTCGGGGAAAAGCCCCCAAGAGCCGCACACACGCTCCGTGCGGCTATTTAAAGGGAGCGCGGTTCTTGGGGGCTTTTTCCGGGAGGTGATGAAGGGACTGAGGGGCTAAGCCAGAAGCTAGAACAGCGAGAGGAAGCGCTGCGCAGTGATCCCTCTTGCTGTGCTAGCTTCTGGGATAGCTGCACAGCCTGCATTCACTCCATAAGACGCACACGCATTTCCCCTTACTTTTTAGGAGGGAAAAAGTGTGTCTTATAGAGCGAAAAATACGGTAGCTATCAGTGGCTACAAACCCAGATGGCTGTGCTCTGCATTCATTCTAATGGGCAGTATGCTTCTGAATAGCACTTGCTGGAAATCACAGGAGGGGGGAAATGCTCTTGTGTACAAGTCCTACCTGCGCGTTTCCCATAGGCATCTGGCTGGGTGCTGTGGAAACAGGATGCTGAACTGAATGGACCACTGTTCTGATCCTGAAGGAATCTTCTTATTGGTGGGTGCACTGCCACCCATCGCTGTTGCGTTGGCAACCCTGACCTGGCTTATTAAAAAACGGGAGAATTCTTAGCTCTGACGATCGCTGAGAAACCACATAAAAAGGGAACATGTAGCATCTGTTTTACTGCAGTAATGTCACCTTGCAGCCCTTGAGAGATGGATGTGATAAGCATATATAAGAGTGCTAAGTAGAATTGTTGATTACCACTTCAATTAGGGGTGAATTGATGACACTGTGGTGTTTTTTTTCCGCTTAAGGGATCCAACTTGACAGACATCTGCACCCAGCTCTTGCTCCAAGGCACCTTGTTAAAAATCTCAGCGGGAAACATCCAGGAGAGAACCTTCTTTCTCTTTGATAACCTCCTCGTTTACTGCAAGCGGAAATCCAGGTGAGCGCACCTGTCTGTGCTGCTTCTTAAGTTCCATGATTCTTCTGAAACACAAAGAGAGAGAGAGGACATAATTGTGCTATGCTATCTCTGGGTGAAAAAGGAGAGGGCAGCTAACATTTGTGCTTCCTTAAGGAAGACCCACCTCATATTTTGAGCACTAGGGCTGTAGACATACATGCTGATCAGAATCACAGAGCCTGCTGCCCTGGCATTCGTCATTAAAATGATGATGCATTGCAGAGTCAGCTCCGTGCTGGAGGTGAGGTTTACTGCCGCAGGCTTTCTCAGAGCAGGTGGGTTTGCAGGAGCACCGGGAAGCTGGGCACATTGCCAATGACAATTTTGAGGTTTTCCCAAGCATGGCGTGAAGGAACGCAGAGGGATTCCGGTGAATACCTTAGGCAAAGAAAGCAGATGCAGAGAGAGAGGGAGGGGGGAACAAACAGGTGCAGGGCGCATAAAACAAGGAAGAGGTACAGCTATATCATTTGTGCAAGTAATGCTCTTTTTTTTTTTTTTGCTTTCCCTTAAAAACACCCCTCCAACCAATATAAGCTTTTGCTATCTTTTGAAAGAGTTGGGAGCTGAGATTTCAACAGCCACTTCACCAACAAAAGCTTTGCCATAGTTAGCAAGGATTGAGACTGACAAATTTCCTGATTAGTTTTTGTATTTCTGCCTTTTCTGTTTTACCATGGTGTGTCCTTTGTTTTCACATTCAGCTACTCATGTCCTCCTTTATCTTGAACTTATTTGCCCATTCCCCTAGACCACATGCCACTCACTCTGTTTGCTAACCATGAGCACCTTACAATTAATTCTTCAACTCCTAACACCCTCCTGTCTGACCCTGCCTATACTCTTTCCCTTATTCATTGAGACTTCCTGGTTCTGTTTGTAGTCCGAGTTCATGAAACCCCTCCCTTTCTGCAGGCAGTTTTCCCGGAACACTAAGTTTTAGGAAACAAAATGTTCTGTTGCCTTTTGAGAGAATGCTCTTGTTTGTACAGAGCAGGCATCAGTGAGCAACTTTTCTATAGTTTGGCTTGGAGTCGGATAAGACGGCTCTGATACTTTCAGCTCCCTGAAGAATCTGTGTTTATATTTCCCTAATAACCATAGCAAGCACTGCCCAGTTCTCCGGAATCTGATTTTCATTAAAAGCTAGGAGAGTCTGCAGCATGTTGCCTTATAGTGAAGGATATATTTAGACATGGCAAAGCTACTTTAATTTTTTGATGGTTCATCTGTCTGGCTGCTATTTAAATTCTGATCCAGAATGGAAATAAATGTCTGCCCACTTGTAGTAGCTGTCCAGCTGCAAGCCTCAACAAGTGACACCCTAATAGGATGCAGCACTGAGAGATGGAGCTTTAACATTATGTTAATAGGATGCAGCTTTCCCCTGTTGCAGCTGTGAGCTTATGCTTTCACTTAGGCTGATTTTTAGTTATCTTGCAGCCTGTCATCCTTCAGACATCCCACTCAGAGGCCTCTTTCACAAATATCCACAGCAGTAGGCATATTCAGGCATTCACATGCTCAAAGTGTTCAGGGGGGCAGATACTTTCTCATATGCACCCTTCCTACCTGACCACTCCTCAACCTTCCCATGTTGCACAAGGAAGGTCTTCATGGGGCTTCAAACAAACCATGGTCTTAGTCATAAATAGTAAACAGGATTCTGGGCTAGATACACTTTGATCTCAGAGTCCTCTTCTTCTGATGTGATTAGTTCATGCTTTTAGCACCCGTAGCATCCAGGACTGCTGCCTAAATCAGCATTCCTCAATGTCCTCCAGATATTTTGAACTACCAACTCCCATCAGCCCCGGCCAGCATGTCTCTATGACATCAGGCCTTCTCCTGTTGATGCTCTGTACATTTGTGTCGCAGCTATTATTCATGTGACGTCTGCCATTCTTCCCCCTGTTATTTATACTTTCTGCCGCAACAGAAAATGTCGTAACATAACTTAACTTGAGCAGGTTTAGGAAACTGTATAAATGTAGGTACCATGGATTAAATTTATAAACTACCCAATTCAAATCTTCTGGGGGGGTGTATATTCTAAAATAATACAAATGCAATAAAGCACAGTGTAAAATTGGCAGGCAAATCATTGAAGTATGAACCGCAGCAGATCAATAAAACCCAAAGAAACCATGCAGGGCCAATCAAAATCAGCTACATTATATGCTGGGATGCCTAGACACATAAAAAAGTCTTTGCCTGGTACAAAAGATGGGGATGTTAGAATTATTGTCTGCCAGATGAAAGTGAGAGCAGTTTACATGGCCTGAGAGTCATGGGGAATGTGACAAGCAGTTTGATGAAGAAAACATATGTGGGCTCTACACTAAAGGCCACCAAGCGATGTCTTTGCATCAAAACCACCGGAAGGTCGAAAATTTATTACAAAAGTGATAATATGGCAGCTTGTTGGGGACAGGGGCAGAGTCACTGTTGCTTACTGGAAGGGAGCAGGGTGAGATGACGGGGAAGTTGGAGCAGTGCAAACATACCAGCAGGACCACTGGATTGGCTCCGCTGCTGTGTTTGCACCACATCAATCTCTCTGCTGCTACACCTCTCTCTCTTTCTAAGCAGCAGCAACTCACTTGCTGGCAAGCTAGTGTAGCAGCTCTGCCCCACCAGGTGAACCTCCTCTGCTTCGAGAGCGTAGCTCTGTCAATCTTGAATGACTTCCCCCTGAAGCAAAGCAAGGAGAAACTTCGGAAATTGCCTTATCCCAAACCAGACACTTTGTCCATGTAGCCCAATACTGTCTGGTTGACATTGGCTTTCCAAGGTCTTGGACAGATATGCCAGGGATTGAACCCAAATCCTTTTGTGCCCCAAACATGCAGCCTAATACTGTGCTACGGTTCCTCCATTCAGAGCACTAAAGCTTAGGAAGTGAAGCAGCTTCATGTTGCTTAAAACTGACAACATGGTGCAGCTTTTATTGACGTGTAGCCCAACAGAGGCTCCATGCCTCATTGCAGGAATTGATGCATTTGTTAATTGAGTTGTTGCATATCCACAAAGAGCTAAATATAACATAATTGGCATGCAGATTTTTTTTGTTTAGTGGGGCAGACCTATTGTCCTGCATGTCAGCTAGATTGAAAGCAAGATATACGGTATCAGCTACTTCCTTTTATTTTTAGGTTGTACTGGCAACATTATGAATCAATCAGTTCACTTGTGCCACACTAAATTAACCTGCAAAACAAGGTTGCTTAGCATGTTTATAGTCTGAAACTACAGTAAAAATGCATACAAGCCTCTTTAAAATGTGCAATGAATCTTTATTCCACTTCTTGATTCTGAAAACTTGGGGATGAATGGGACATTCTCGAGGATTGATGAAGAAGTAGAATGAATGCATATTTGTGGGAGAAGGCACTATTAAAGATAGTAAAAAAAAGCACATTTCTATTTGCATAGTGAACAGACATTTTTCTTAACAACGCTTTCCCTTCCTGCAGAGTTGCTGGGAAAAAGACATCTAAACGCACCAAGTCCATCAATGGCTCCCTCTACATCTTCAGGGGCCGAATAAACACGGAAGTCATGGAGGTTGAGAATGTGGAAGATGGGACAGGTAAGGAACCAAAGAACCTTTTCTCAGAGAGAACAGAGCACAGTTGCCTTCTTTACTGGATAAAACAAGAGTAGGCAGACTTCAAGCTTTGTGATATCTCTGTTAGTCCCCTACCCCCTGTGGTGCAGACATAGACATAATTAAAGAACAGGGTGCCTCTCAGCTCAGGGATTTATATTCAGTGCCGAAATGGAGCTTAAAGTCCTTTCACACAAAAATCAATTTCTGTTTTGTTTCAGCAGCCTAATTTGAGGGAGGGAGTAGTTGTTGCTATCATTAAAGAATTAGGAATTAGAATGCAACGGCAGATGCTCATCCTACCTTCTGTCCATTCCTGGAATAAGAGGCAATGGGCCTTATATCCTCACCTTGCTAGCCAAGTCTCATAACTTTGGATGCCTCCGTGTAGGAAAGGGCATTTGTGTGTCCTTTATACCTATTGCAAAGTCTGTTGACCGACTTGAAACATTTTGTAAGACTTTGTTAATCACTGGATTTGAAACAAACAAACAAACAAACAAACAAACAAACTAGAGCAAACCTTTTTTGCTGTGTGAATAGAGAGCAACACCTCCCTTTCCTTCCCCACAGCATGGCATAAATCTTGTTTTGACACTACTTGGCATGTGCTGAGTCTCACTCATCGTTGAGAGGAAGGGAAGGGTACCACATCTATTTGGATGCCCTTAATCATCATTAAAAAGGCTGTAGCAGTAGATGGGAGGGGAGGCTTGCTAGAGTATATGGAAACTTCCAAGAAGGATCAGCCAACATCCCTTATCAGCAGGTAGTTTTACTGAAGGGTCACTTTGAGAATATGCCTTGAAATGTGGAGGGTGACAGGTCAGAGCCTGCACTGCCATGCTTCCATTTTGGAAGCATGATAAAATCCAGTGTTCATTGCAATTGTGGTCTTCCGTCCCTGGCTCAGTTGTCGTTAATATCACCGGAGAGTGTCCCAAAAGGAGACAGCAGCTTAGAAAGGCTGATGGAGCTTTCACAGCAGATACAATTTGCTGGCTCTGACATAAAGAAAAATGTCCAGTCTTGTCTGCCAGGTGCGCATGCCAGGTGAGTTACTTTTCCATGAAGGCTCAGGACTTTCCACTCACAGTCTTGGCCGTACTGTTATGTATTTGCAGCCGATTACCACAGCAATGGTTACACGGTGACAAATGGCTGGAAGATACACAACACTGCCAAAAACAAATGGTTCGTCTGTATGGCCAAGACAGCAGAGGACAAACAGAAATGGCTGGATGCTATCATTAAGGAAAGGGAACAGAGAGAGAGTAAGTTATTGACTGGTTTATTTTATGTGCTGTGTGAATAATGAGACCGACTGTGTATGTGTCTGCGAATGCGGGGTTATCCATCTGAGAGAGGAACAATTATGGTTTCTTCAAGTGTCTGGGGTCAGGTTCTTAATGCATAACAGCAAAAGGAGAGAGAGAGTTTTTTCCACTTGCGAAGGAGCGATTTCTCAGTTCAGTCCTTGGGCACTGCAGTTGCCCACGCATCAGCATAGTTGCAGGAGTCACATTGCCAGCTCCTTTTGTGCACCAAAGTATTTTAAAGCTCTGTATTTACTAAATCGATTTGCAAGGCTCCAGTTTATAAATAGAACCCATAAGGAAAATAAGACCTTTTCTCAAGCATTGATGTCATTTCTCTTTCTTCTGAAGAGAGAACCTGTATCGTTCTTGAATAAAATTGGCAAATGAAACATCTTATAAACATCCTGCTGGATCGTTTCCTTCCCTTTTCATTCTTAAGGTGTCAGTGGAAAAACCCTGCCATGGCAGAAGTGCTCCCCGCCACTTCCAGTAATCACTGTTGTGATTAAAATTGTAATGTCAGCATAACTTAGCCTTTATGTCTGCATCTGGGGATATATATGTGGAGCCAGAATGGGAAACTGATGGACTGGATAAAGGGCACAAGTGAATTCTTTTTGATTCTGGGCAAGACTAAAAAATTATAATCAAAATGTGGTAAGAAAGTTTTCTGACAGTTTCACTCCTAAGGGGAATCTGTTTTCCAGTGTTGGGCTATATGACCTTTGCAACTCTACAATTCTTTGATTTTATGAATAACCTATAATAATAATAATAGTTGTTCGAAATGTAGTACAAGGGAGCGCATATTAAAGAGTAGCAAGTTAACATGAAATCCAAGAACGTCTTTTTTTAATATGCATTGTCATCTGTGAGGAGTTGGTTGCTAGCCAATGACAACAATGAAGGCAGCTTCAGTACGGGAAGCAGCCCTAGCATGGATGAAGGATGCTTCATAATTTCTGGCCTGATGCGTTTAAGAGAAAGAAAGTCCTGCAAGGCAGGCAAATCAAGGATTCTCAGTGTCTAGAAGCAGGGCTGAAGAATCTTCTCCAGCCCAAGACTACATTCTCTTCTTGGCAGCCTCGCAAGGGTCACATGCCAGTCGTGACCAATGTCAGAGGCAAAAGTGGGCAGAACAATGAATGTAAATTTTACCTTTGTGCAGTAGGGTAGTTCCTACATACAGTCCTATTGCCCGTTCTATTCTCCATCCAGACAAGCAAGAGGCATTTTCAGAGTTCAAGGTCAGTAAGTTTCTGAAGTAAAAAGGGAGGAGAGCAGCCCCTTGGGCTCACAATATGGTGGGGTGGGCAGTAGATGAAAATGAAGCTTTCTGACATTTAGACTACAATCCTATGCCATCTTCCCTGGAATAAGCCCCACTATTGGTTCTGAGTGGACATGTGTAGGCTTTCCACTGTTAGTCAAACTATCTAGTTTATTGTCTCCTCTGACTGGCAACAGAAATCTCTCTGGTCCTTGCTATCCAAGATAAGTTAACTGGATCACTAATCCAGTTAAACAATATCATTTATCTAATATCGCTTAGCTGGAGATGTCAGGGAGTGAACTTTGGACCTTCTCCATGCAAAGCGTTTAGCGTACCACAGAGCAGTGGGGATTCACGTAGTCTCCTGGAGGCAATTTTTACTTGCCAGAGAAGAGCAATCAATCAGTTAAATTTTAGAGGCAGATATTTCAGGCCTTTGTTGAAAAGCTCCTCCATCTGGATTCATGCACTTCCAGCAGCATCAAGCCATTATCAGTGCTGAGGCAAGAAAGATTGGCTTTGTCCTAAAACCAGCTGAGTAGGGGATGCATTGTAATCTTTTGCTTACTTCAGAACTTGGGGAATGTGATGATGTAGCCACAAATGTGTCCTATTACACAGGCTGCTTTCTCTCCCAACCTGACTTTGCAAATTACCTTTGGCAGAACTTGTCAGCAAGTATATTTGACTAACATCGTGGTATGGAGGAAGATGGCAATCAGCCAGGATGTTTGCCCTGCCAAAATCTTTTCACCAGGCATCGGATCATGAAAACAAATGAGGGTTCTGCAAGGCAAAACATTGCATATTCTTATTTCTCCAGGCAGAGCATCAAACATCTGAAATCTGTGCCATAGACTGGACTCTAGTGTGGTGAAGATTATATGGTTCTAGTTTTCATTTGTCAAAGATCTTGTGAAGCAGGCAAAATAGTATGTCTGGGTATTTATTGGGTGACTCTTTTCTTTTTTGCTTCAAACCTAAAAATAAGGTTTTTGGCCTATTGATTATTTTTCTCTTCCCCTTTATTCCATCTAACCTCTGTAACCTTATGAATTACTTCAACATGCTTTTGGTATGCTCATCCTGAGTGACAGTCAGGGTTGACCTAAGAAGATTTCTAAGAGGATTAGCATATATATATATATATATATATATATATATATATATAGGGGGGAGATATTTAGTAACCACGGATTTTTTTTAAATCAGTTCTCTTTGTGGCTGCAACATAGATAAGTAGCAGAGGAGTGGGGCATGCAGTGTGTTGTGAGTGTGTCTGTGTGTGTGAAAGAGAAAATGCAGTGGGTGTTAAGCAGAAATAATGCACATGTGTGTATTTTGCTTCAGCCGACTCATTTTATAAATGTGGAATATGCCTCAGATAATGGGTAATGTAGCTTTATACGAATGCAGTTTTAAAATAGTCGTTCTAGTAACACACATTCATTAAAGTCTTATGTCACAACTGGTCTCCCAAATGGCTTTTGAGCAGTTTGTGGCTGATCCACAAACAGGACCCATTGAGTATCTAGAGCAGAGGTCAGCAAACTTTTTCAGCAGGGGGCCGGTCCACTGTCCTTCAGACCTTGTGAGGGGCTGGACTATATTTTGGAAAAAAAATAATGAACAAATTCCTGTGCCTCACAAATAACCCAGAGATGCATTTTAAATAAAACACACATTCTACTCATGTAGAAACATGCTGATTCCCAGACAGCCCACGGGCCACATTTAGAAGGCGATTGGGCCAGATCCAGCCCTCAGGCCTTAGTTTGCCTACCCATAATCCAGAGTCCTGCCTGTAGACTCATTGTAACACAACATTTCCACACATCTGAGTCCAGGGGGACCCCATAGCAGTAAACATTATGGCAGAGGGAACTGATAGTGGCAACTGGACCTCAAAATAGTTTAGCCGGAAACTAGAGTTATCGTTTTGTCATTGCCCCTTTCAGCTATGACAAGTCTTTACTTTGCCACACCTGACATTGTATATGACAGGGGTACTCAAGGTGTGCATGGCCTGGTTGAAATGGCCTCTCAGACCAAATGCGGAGGCCTGGTAGACCTAATTAGGTCCGTGACCCAGAGGTCCTGCACCCCTGCCAATTCTCCCCAGTCCTATGAAGCCCATGTCAGCAACAAGGTCACTGAGGGATCACCTTGGATAGGCATGGTGGATCCCTGCCACTAAGTGCCATTTCTCCAGTATCTGTTTTCTTCCCCCGCCATTCCATGGGTTGGCAATTGGGAGAAAAAAATCATAGGTTTGGATTTCATCCAGAGGCCTCCAATTTCTGAGCTGAAGTAATAAATTAGGCAATTCCCCAAGTTTTCCCCACCACATTTATTAAATTAGTTTCCAGCAAGGGTGGGTGGGGTGGGAACATGACTTGTTGGTCTTTGAGCAAATCCTTTCTTTCATCTGAAAAGCTTTTGAGGGAGACCCTGCTTCTGTATTCCAGGTCTGAAGTTGGGCATGGAGAGGGATGCGTACGTCATGATCGCCGAGAAAGGGGAGAAGCTGTATCACATGATGATGAACAAGAAAGTGAGCCTTATCAAAGACAGGAGAAGAAAATTAAGCACTGTTCCCAAGTGCTTTCTTGGCAAGTAAGTGGCTTTTGGGTTGAAAAGGCCTTTTCATTCCAATTAACGGAAAGGACCGTGGGTTTTCTGTGGACAGTATTGTGAAGCCAAATCAGATGTGCTTTGATGGGATTTAATTGGAAGGGTCTTTAACCTCCATTACAATTAGTTTATTAAAATTAATCATTCATTCCTGCTTAATGCCCTTGGACTACGCAATGACAGTGGGGGGCGGGAAGGGGAAGACGACTTGCAAACATCAATCCAAGTCTGCAGGGAGGTTGAGAAATTATGTGCACGATGCATGCTTGAATTATGGGTTGGACATGTTTTTGACAATCCATGATCTTCCTTTGTTTTGCATGGAAGAAAATGCTTTAAAAGATACTCTTACAGGACTCACTTAGAATTGTCGTGGCCTCCATATCAAACCCAGATACATAAATTTAACAATGGGGTTATTGTTAAATTTATGCAGGATTTTTCCTGGACATTCGGAAGCAATTTTGAATAGTGCAGATTTCAGCCTTGGAAAGATGTTCGAGGTGGAAGGGGAAAAGAATGCAGACAGGAGGCATTTGACAAGAAGAGATTAGATAAGATATTCACACTACCAGTATGCTTCAATGCCCCACATGAACCGGAGAGTCACAGGAAGAAATCTCAGAGGACTTTTCCAGCTTGGCCGATTAATACGGAAATGTTCAGCCAGGAAGTTTGTTTTCGGGGGCATTTGTTCCATCTGTGTTAGGTTCCTCCGAACAGTTTCATGGCCATACTCTTGCTGTGTCCTTGTGCTTGATTGATGGGCAGACTTGAAGGAAGGACAAGTATTCCTAGCATGTCAGAGAAACAGCTCAAACATTGGCCTGTGTCTTAGAAGGAGAGATATTTTCAACCCTGCATTGACAGGGTTAGCACCTTGGGTCTTCACGAACATGCCAGCTCCTCCCTGGTTCTTCTAGTTTAGCATAGCAGCTAAACCATAGTTTGGCCTAGCATGTTGCTGAACCTTAGGCTCCTCTTTAGCCTTGAGCTGTAGCCAATAACAGACCATGGTTGCAGCTTGCGGTTAGGAAGGTGAGAGCTTAGCCATGAAATCTACACAGTGGTGGTTGGTAGTCATTGGGTTGGGCATGGCAGAAAGCACAGAGCATCAGCATTAGGTAGAGCCAGAGCCAATAACAGGCAGAGCCACCCCCTGATTGGTTGTAAGTGAGGTGATAGGCAGGTGGGGCACTGGCTGAGGGCAGACTGAGGTTGGTGGGGCAGTGCCTCATTCACCCTAGTGACTCCACTGAGATGACACATGCAGAACTGAGCTAAAGGGACTGGTGAAGAACAAAGTGGTTGCCGTCTCTTACCCAGTAGGCCACACATTTGCACTAAGCAGCGGCTTGGCTTAGTATTACATGTGGACATGACCAATGTGAAGAGAAGTCTCTGTAGTGCTGTATCCTCATAACTGTGGGAGGAACAGGGTTTCTGCCATCAGTTTTGTCAGTTATAGTGGCAGACTTGCTTGTCCATCCTGCTGTTTAATCACATTGTTTTGGATATTTTATATATTTCATCATGTATGCTGCTCGTTTTTACCAGCCCGGCCTGGCAACAGCAGTAAAGAGGTCCATCTGTGGCTGGCTAGACACATTTTTTTACCACAGCCCCAATCCAAAGCTTGCTCCTTTCCACACTCTTGTTGCACTTGTGCATCGTGAGCTATCAGTGTGCTTTAAGCTTCCCCTGAAGCAAACTTGCTATTTCAGCCGTAGCTTCTTAATCCTTCTAAGCATGAAGAAGAAAGAATAAAAATCTTTGTGGATTTCAAACCATAGCAGCTCTGCTGCTATTCTGGTCCTGACCACCCAGCAGGGCTAAGCCAATGAACTTCAAAATGCACTATTGCAAACCTGTCATTTCATATCTGACCTATTCTTAGACATTCCCTCCACTTCAAACTTGAGCTGCACATTTTTTTGCTGTTTGGAACTCAAAATAGCAAAGACGTTTCTTGTCAAACATGTCAAACTGTGCTTTTCTAGTTTGTTTTACAGTTCTGTGTGTATGCAGAACTGTCAGCCTCACTCCTTTCTTCCTTGACCTTACCAACCTTTCCTCGTGGATCAACTCAAAAGTTCTTTCTCGTGTCGTATTTTGCATCCTTGTGAGCACACCTCTGCTGCGTGTCAATCAGCTCCCTATTCCTCCCTTGTTCCTTTTCATGAGCGTCGTTGTGCTGTCAGGTTAAGTTCCTAAATGAAGTGCTACTAGGCTTGAGTAGTACAACAGTATGGACCATTTGCTAAGTTTTGATTTTTTTTGTTTTTCTGACACAAATAACATTGGACAGGCAGCTTGTAAGCTTGGGATGGATCCACTTGGGCTGGATCCACTTGGGAACATTATCAGTGGAACATTTCTAGGGGCAACCCTTCAAACAATTGCAAAGTCTTCCATAGAACACTGAAATAATTCCCCCCCCCCAACCCCTGAACAGTAATAAGCCAAACCACTTTTTCATATACAAGCATCTGGTTATTGGGAGGCTTTCTGGTGCTGCACAAAGTGGGGACCCAGCATTAAGCAGGATCACTCCTTTTTCATATCAGCCAATGGGAAGGGAGAGTGATCCTGCTGAATTCAGAACTTTTTTGCACTTCTGAACTCAGCCCTAAGCAAAACCGCCTTGTCCCCCATTGGGAGAGGAGGCAAACCTGCTTACTGCAGGCCTGGTCCTTTTAACATCACTCCATCAAAGTTTAATGGAGTGGGTTGCTTCAGAGAGCAGCTTTGCAAACTGCTCTCTGAAGCACCTCCCACCTTCCATTGAACCTTGCTGGAGTAACGTGTGTGTGTGTGCGCGCGCGCGTGCGCTTTCTATGGCCTGTAAAGTTTGTTCCAGAGTGTTTCAATTATCCAACACATTAGAAACTAATGAGAGATGAATCAAATGAATGAGTAGGTTTTTCATTGGAAGCTCATTTGTTTTAATTTCTGTTCATTTCAATACTGAAATGAACAGGGCCCGTTCCTTTCATTTTTCATTTATTTTCAGAAAAACGTTTGCAGACCCCTTGTAACAGCTGAAATACCCCGTTTTACAAGCTGCTAAACAGCCTTCAAGCAGCCTGGTTTCAGATGTACTCTTAAGTATTCTCTGAGAGCACCAACTTTTTCAGCTATGCTGCCTGAACCAAAATACCCTGGTGCTACAAGTGTCTGCTTAAGTGTTTCAGCACACTTCTTTTTCGAATTGCAAATGAAGAAACCCTTCACTCTCACACTCTAAAAAGCAAATGTTTGATCTGTGAAAGAGTAAGGATTAGCTGTGTTCAGACAGCGGTGGAGCAAGCCAGTCGGGCGCCTGGGGCGGCGCATGTGCCCTGCAGCTAGGAGCGGGGCCAGCTGCCCGGGGCAGGACACTCTGTGGGGCCTCCAAGGAGTCTGCCTGCCACTTAGCTGCCCTACAACTGGGGAGGTGGTGGGTGGACCCTTTGGGGCAACGTGGAGCCTGCGGGCGCCCAAGCCACTGCATCACTCTGAGGAAAGATGCGTGGCTCAGGCGTGCTACAGGCCTGCAGTGAGTGCCGCCCGACATTTTGTCACCCCTTTAGTGGCGACACCTGGGGCGGTCCGCCCCCCCGCCCCCTTCCTCTGCCCCTGTGTTCAGAGGACCTCTGCACTTCTGCAGGTGTTAGTGTTCTGAGTGCATCACTTGGTTGGAAAGAGGAGAGTGACTCATGCAGAGATGCACCAGTCTTCTGAGATCAGGTAATTTTGCTGTGGGATGCGGGTGGCACTGTGGGTTAAACCACAGAGCCTAGGACTTGCCGATCAGAAGGTCGGCAGTTCAAATCCCCGCGACGGGGTGAGCTCCCATTGCTTGGTCCCTGCTCCTGCCAACCTAGCAGTTCAAAAGCACCTCAAAGTGCAAGTAGATAAATAGGTACCGCTCCAGTGGGAAGGTAAATGGCGTTTTCGTGCGCTGCTCTGGTTCGCCAGAAGCAGCTTAGTCATGCTGGCCACATGACCCGGAAGCTGTACGCCGGCTCCCTCGGCCAATAAAGCCAGATGAGCGCCACAACCCCAGAGTCTGCCACGACTGGACCTAATGGTCAGGGGTCCCTTTACCTTAATTTTGCTGTGACTTTGCATCAGCAGTGATGCAACAGGTAACTGTTATGGACAGAGCATGATTGACAGGAAGCAAGGCTAACAGGCCGTGACCAGGTAATTTGAGCTCCTATGAGCTGTTAGTTCATTGATCCGTCTCACAGTGCAAAAGCAGCACTCGCATGGCACACAGTTTGGGGCTTACTAGTTGAAACATAGTTTGAGGTGGTGAATTTGTGTCAAGCTGCACAGCTTCACACTGTAGGTGGAGCTCAGATGATTAATTGAACTTCCTTTATTTACAAACCAAATCCTTTCATATAGAGAACTAGTATGTAAGAAAAAGGTGTTCCGGCTTTGCCATTTTGTGTGCAGGGGTTTTATTTGTATGGAGGAGCAGTCAAAGGCAAAGTCCCAGTCTAGCTAGACCTGATTGCACATAAAGTCATCTTGGCTTGAAGCAAGCTGGTCACTCCCATCATGTGCTTTTGAATGTTTTGATTTCACAACCAGCCCCTTTGTTGGTTTACTCTTCTACTTTTAGAACACTAGCCTTGTAAGTCAGTTTTATTTCCTGTTTTGTGCTTCCCTGCCATGGAGTATTGAAATTGATTGTGAGAGCCATTAGCAACGAAACACTGGTTATATGCAAGCCCATTTGCAACAGCATAAAGCAATAAAACAGCAAAGCAGGGGTAAGCACCATTTTAAAAGGCATTTAAAAGTATTTCACAGCTTCCAGAGCAATAGCTCTCGAAAATCTGGTGAGCGGCGGTTATCATCTACACATTCCAGTGCAGAGTTATGCCAAATTTATAAAGTCTGATGTAGTTTTGTTAGGTCATATGGGTTTAAAGGTGCAGAAACTACTTTGAAAACCCTTCATTTACATTCCCCTGGCCTAACCCAAGCTGAAGCAACTGTAACTTTCCCTTTTCTTCTTTTAATGAACTACCTGCAGCTTAGATGAGTCAACTCTTCCTAAATACAGGCTGAAATAGGGCACCCGAGGCCGTGTAATTGGATGCAAGGATGCTGGTTTTGATAAGCAACAAACCTACACAAATTGGAAGAGTTACAGCTTTTTTATTGAACACAGATTTCCTCTGCATTGCTCTGCCTTTCAGAAATCCTTTTCATGTTCCATCTGGATTTTTGCGCAGTTGTAGAATAATTGCTGCTCAAGTTGGCAAACGGCCACATCCCATCAGAGCACTGACAGTGCCCCATTCATCAAGTTTATTTCTTTCTGTAATAATATTCTCATTCTCTCTCTCTCTCTGTCTCTCCTTCCTTCATTCACTGTTGCATTCATTTGTATTCTGTCCAGATTTGAATTCTGGTTTGCATATTACAACACTGCACTGCAGCCATTCATTCAGAATTAGGGTAGAATTACACCTTATAAGAAACAAGGGGGTGCCACCCAATATGACAATCCCATGTTGAGTTTCCATCTTCCCCCTGTAATGTGTAAATTAAAACAACTTATCTCATGGAAATCTTGTGTTATATGTCTTAATTATTGTTGCAATTTATTGTACAATTGGCTGTGCTTTATTTACTTTTGAGTGAATGGGGTCTCCTAGGTCCTAGTCCTATACTCCAGCCACTTACACTACACTAACCCTCGTGTTGACATGCGTTGATTCACTTAGACAGTTCACATCTTGTGCGGTGATCTTCTTGGCCAAAGGGAACAGAGAGTTAATTGCATTTGTTGCTCCTCTTCTCTCTACAGCGAGTTTGTATCTTGGCTCATAGAAATTGGGGAGATAAGCAAACCGGAAGAAGGGGTCAACCTGGGACAAGCTCTGCTGGAGAATGGCATCATTCATCATGGTGAGTGCTTTGCATGGCAGCAAAAGATCATATCGGGTGTAGTAGTGTACTGAGAAGTAGTGATGGATTTTTATTTTAAGAGCACCAACCGCATGTTGTTCAGGCCTCAGCAACCAATATTTCAATGTCTCAACTTTGGGATTTTTCTCTTTATCTAACGGGAGGAGTTTTCTAAACATCAACACATTACAAATCAGTATTCACTCTAAATACTTCAGTGCAGGAGCAGACTCATAGGTATGTGTGGTGTGTTCAGAATTAGGACCCTCTGCAGCTGAAGGGCCCCAAAGTTGTTAGTACAGGTGCTGACCATTTTAAGCACATCCAATTGATGTGTGAACGCTGATGTGCGGGTCTTTTGGGCCCTGAAGAGGGCAAAATGGTGGTGGGGCGCACTTAGATTGGAACCCCCATGCAAAATGGATTGCTGTTAATCTTTTGAAACGGTGACTACAGTGAATTGCCATTGTTGAATTCTGTTATTACAGTTGGTTGCATTGTTTCCACTCAGAGTACATATGAAAAGAAAGAGTTACTGCAGCGAGCCTGTGTGCCATATAGGTACATTACTTATTGTAATATAATTCGATTCAGCTTTCTGAGTATATATTTTGTGCAAAAACAGGGCTTGCTTCAGAGTGTGAAATGGTACCCTGTTTGTTTGTTTGTAGGATGGCCAGATTGCAGGGTTTTTCTCTTTAAAGACGGGCTAGTTTTCTTCTTTTGCTTTTTATTACTGTTTCAGAAAGCCATACATCCTCTTGTCATTTATGCAGCAGGGATTCCTCTTCCATCCCTCAGGTGCACATGGTTGGAAAATACACTTCAAAGCACCCATATATTTTCTACCTCAGGTCCCAAACCTTCAGTTGCCTCAGTTTCAGAGCAAATGATCTCAACCCAATTCTTAACTGGGAAGTCATTTGATTAAGCTTGTCTGATGTCTTTGATAATCTTTTTTGTATTACAATGTCAGGGATGTTTTTCCTAACTGTGTGAAAAAGCAAGAGAAGAGTAGTTGCTGCCTTCATTTGCTTGCAAGCCATTGTCCCAAGAACAGAATACATTACTTCATAGTTGGGGGATTTTGTGGTCCTCCAGAGGTTGCTGGATTATTGTTCTGCTGCTTCAGTTTCAGATAAGCACCAGTTCAAGAACGAGCAGGTGATGTACAGGTTTCGCTATGATGATGGGACTTACAAGCCAAGGAGCGAATTGGAAGACATCATGTCCAAGGTATGTTTCTGGGTTGACGTTGTGGCATAGCCAGAGTTTGTTATAACAATGAGCTTATTCGCAATCTGCTTTGACGCACTGTTCAAATTGCTATTCTGGGCCCAGTGCAATTGCACAAGAGATCAGGGGATCTAGTGGATCCTGAGTCAGCTCAACCCTGCCCTTGGAATTCGCTTTTCAGGACTTCCAGATGGTCCTCACAGGCAGGGATGCTTCCAGCAGGCCTCATGCCCTTGCATCTGGCAGAAGCCTGGCTGAAGTGGATAAACTGCGGAGAAAGAGCCTTCCGCCCAATCCATTGCTCTGGGTTGGATTGCTCTCTAAGAGACCAAAGAGATTCACTCCTTTCCCCATCTTTCTCCATGAATATTTGACTATCTCAATCAGCAGGAAGAAGCTGCAGCAGGTTTTATGTAGCTGTACATGGAGATGTTATGTACAGTCTATTCTAAAATAAGGTCAAATGTTTTAGAGTGGAAGACTAGAAATATAAAACCGCATGATCAATAGCTGAATGAAAGTAGCTTACTTTAAAGTGTGCATGTGCATGTATGTTTGTGTGTCTTTATATATAGAGTCAGCAAAACTTACATGTTTTTACATTTAGGATTGGTATGCAAAGGTCAGCAAACTGTTGCTGCATTTTATTTGTTTGTTTGTTTGTGTATGATATTTTTATCCTGCCATTTTGACTGTAAGATCCTCAAGGCTAAGTATACAAGTCAAAACAGTAATTTAATAAAACACCACAAAAATCCACAAGCTTCATCAACCACCGGGTAAGAATCAATACAAGTGCAGCAAATAAACAGCAATAAGGTGCCGCTAAATGCCTGGGGAGAAAAATTAGCCAGACTCACTGCTGCAGGTCCTCCGCATGTGTTTTAGATAATATTATATCTGTTTTGAAATTTCAAGCCTGCGTTCATTTCTCTCTGCAGGGTGTGAGGCTCTACTGCCGCCTCCACAGTCTTTACACTCCGGTGATAAAGTAAGTATATTATCACAATGCTTTCATGTTTTGCCTGTCTTGTTGCTGCCTACATCACATCAGTTGAAATCTCTTCCCTTCCCTTATGTAAATGTAGTAAAGCCCTTGTCTGCTTGGGCGATGTTCTGCATGTTACTCTGAGAGGTGCAGATCAGGGTAGCTCACATCTTTGGAGGCAGATTGCCACGTGGGACACCAAAGTCCTATTCTGACCCCTGGGAATCTTATTCAAAAAAACCCCTTGGCTTTTGCCACCACGATTGCGAATTCATAAGGGCATCAGAATTGCTTGGGGGTGTGTGGGAGAGAAAACCGAGATTCCTAAGAATTAGCCGCTTCCTAGACCCATCAAGCAAATCTCTTCATCCTAGATTTCACTAGTCATAATGAGCAAGGATGTAGTTCCAGGTCCTCAAACTGCAACACCTGGAACTGATTCCACAGGTTGTAGCTAGATGATGCTCCAGGGACTTCCAATGGACCTGCACTAATTGTGGCATCACATTCATCATGGATGATAAATTTCTCAATTATACTACACTGGTCTGAATCCAGCTGATTTACCTGTCTATTACACCTTTGCTGTGCAGTTCACTGAGGAATATGTTGCCTTTGTCACCACCACTGCAACATAGAATCATAGAATCAGAAGAGACCATGAGGGTCATCTTAGTCCAACCCCCTGCATTGCAGGAATCTTTTGCCCAACGTGGGGCTCGAACCCACTACACTGAGATGAAAGAGTCTCATGTTCTACCAATTGAGCTATCTAATGGTAGGCTCATACCTGTGTTTGATCAAACCTCTGCTCTAGCTCAGCCTGGAATGCCTCAGAAAACCAAGGAGCCTTCTGGACTCCCCACAGCTGGGGGGTTGTGGTAGCTTGCAAGTCTACATGACCCCTGGTTGCCAGTGATAGCTAGGTGCCCACAGCCCTGGGGCTTTCCCATGAGGAATGGACCATTCTGGGCAGTGGGATTCTCCTTCAAAGATAAGTTATGAGCACTTAGTGGCAAAGACCATCTCTCTTAGTCCTGTGTCCTCTACATTAACAGGAACAGGTTTAAGCTTTAGGTCTCAGTTAGCAAGAGTAGCTGTGCCAATAGGTTTTGTATTTTGCATTGTTTTAATAAACTTCATTTGGTTCCGTGGCCCTCCAGATGTTGTTAGACACTCATCAGCACAGCTAATGGCCAGGGATGCTAGGAGTTGCAGTCCAAGAACACCTAAAGACCATGAATTCCCCATCCCTGTCCTAGGACATCACAGCCATATGTCGGTCATTCCTTTGTTCCTACCCTCTGAGCACAGGGTGAGATACTTGTACAACAAACTGATTCGTGTTTATGACATACACAATTATTTCCATGAATCTCCAAGCAACTCCACAGTTTGATTGGCCTCTATCTTATTTCTCACTAAGTATCCTGACTGCCATATACCAATTGCTAGTCTTTTTAAGTACTCGGATCTCAGACACATTACCAGCTTGTATTGCTGAAATTCAGCTTACTTCCACCAAACATGTTTGGTAAGACATGTTTTCCTCCTTTTATCATAACCGTACTCCAATTCAGTCAAAAACTAAAGCAACTGATATATAATATTTATGGAATAAGTGCCAGATCATCTCATTTGGTAGAACTCCAGGAATTGAGATACAATCTACTGGGTCAAAGTGAAACATTCATAGGAGGTAATCTTAGAAAATAATTCTTACTTTGGCACATTGTTTAAACATTCTTTCCTCATATGTGTAACATTATTTGTAAAACATTCTCTGCTTATTTGAAGTATTGAAACATAATGATTCCCTGTTTTAGCTTTCAGATGGGCACTATAGCTAGCCATGCTTGAAAAAGGGATACATAGTCACATGGTCTGTTTGTTTCTTAAACCAAATGCTGCTGATCACATAAAACAAATTCTTAGGATGAGGAAAACAAGCCTTGTTGCAATGCTCGCTAAAAGGAAGAGGCCACAACCCCCCCTCCTCCCCTTTTTTGCAGTTGACCTCTTATTCCCCAGTTATGGAGCAGATGTAGTGTTGTGAGTGACAAATCATTGTCATGCAAATAGCACCTGGAGCACAAAGGCATTTCATGAATTGGAATTCTATTTAATTGAAGACACTGTAACCCCAGGGGAAAGTGGTGCTGGAGTGTGTTTGTGTGTGCACACTCATGCTTCCACACATGTGTATTTCATCCATTAAGCAAATGATTCATACACACTTCAAAAAATGATAATCGCTTCAGCTGAGAAAATGTTACTGACCTTGGGGCATACCATTAGGGGCTTCTTTTGAATACATCAGGTCCAACAGCATTAAGCGAACAACATGCAAGAACAAGTATTGCTTTCTGTACTAGGAAGGTGGGTAGAAATTAGTATCCAGGGAGAACTGTAAACAAAACCCTTTATTAGCTAATAATAAATAATAATAAATGTACATACATACCAACAAATGCTATACATACCAACAGATTTAAGACTGAGTGGAATGTCCATGGGAACTGCTAAGAATTTCAGTGTGGTGATTAGTGGAACTATAAATTGCATAGTAAAAATAATAATTTACTATTTGTACCCCGCCCATCTGGCTGGGTTTCCCCAGCATAGAGAAATTTCCTTTCTATAATTACTCTTTCTGCCTAAGTTACGACATTGTTCATGTTACTAACAACCACGTTGTTAATGAGCTTTCCATTTTTCTTTCTGTAGAGACCGAGACTACCACTTGAAGACCTACAAGTCAGTGATCCCAGCAAGTAAGCTGGTGGACTGGCTGATTGCTCAGGTAATGACAGCATATGCATGCTGATGTTTTGCTTCAGCTGTTGCACCTTTCACAGTTTTATTACACTGATGCATCAGCCTCACTAATGTGGTCCAGAGGAAAGCAGAGGAAAATGCTTGGCACCAGCTTGGCTGCAGGAGTTGCCAAAAGGAGGCAGTACAAGGTGCCACCCAACTGTCTTAAGGGCTCCACTCTGGATTTATGTAGGGTTTATAGCTTTTTCTTCTCCTGAAGATATCCCACAAGGCAGTAGAGTTTTCCTTCTCCTAGGTGGGCTACCTTCCCAGGTTGACGGGCCTCATCTGCCCCTCACTTCCCTTTGCAGCACATGCACAAACTTCTTGACTGTTGGACCCATTATTGGTCCCATCCATTCAATGCACCAGAGTCTGTCTTTGCATGTAGGGGAAGTCCTGCACTGAGGGTTTGAGACCCATTGGCTACCCTCACCTGGTTTAGCCAGCCAGTCGAAGCCATTCTCAGGGTGTGGCCACTTTCGCATGCTGACAGCTTATAGGAGCCACAGGTGAGAGCTGAGTGTAGGGTGGGGACCAAAGGTGGACAACTACCCAAGAAGGAGCATGGTGTGTCCCCCACCAGAAGTGCTCTGCCTCCCCTAACACCCCATAAACCATGCACACCTGTAGTGGGCTAATGCCATAGCTAACTATTAAAAATCTGCTTCTAATAGAGCCATTTTTGGATACTGAAAACTATGGAAAATACTATTATTTTTGGCGCAAACTGCAGTCCTGTGCAAACTTACTTTAGAGTAAGTACCAGTGAACATAGTAAGGCTTCTGAGTAAGCCTTCGTATGAATCCAGCACAAATAAATATCTTAAGTTTTCATTTTTCAAATAAGATAGCCCTATACTTGTTTAGATTTAATTGCTTGGCAGAGTTTTGAAGAACTGTTCCTTCTGTTTGTAATTTGGGCTCAAACAGCCAAGGAGATCACTTACTAATGGAAGAGTCTGGTTTTCATTTCCACATCAATATCTAAAGATCCAGAGAAGCAATCATGTAAGAGACACTTTCTGCCTTATTGAGTATATAATTTTTCGTCCATATTCACCCCCTCAATGAACTTGTTGATTTTTGTGTACAAGATATAGCCAGAGTTGAGAGAACTTTTGAAAGCAGCTATGTAATGTGAGATGACAGGGGCACTTTCTCTGTGCTTAACTTCTATAAGAGCACAGAATGGGCATCAAATATCATTAAACATGTTGGCAATTGAAGTTGTAATATATTACATAAACTTAGCATTATGTAATGTCCTCTTATTCAGAGGCTTAGCAGGGTTAGCTGACCCATTGGAGTGTCCTCATTACAGTTCATGTTGTCAGCCTAACACAAGAAAGCACGTTCAGCCACTGCACACCGTTGACGTGGGAGGAAAAAGAGAGAAATTTGGCATAGGATTGTAGCAACATGCCAACATCTGACCAGGTATAGACTATCTGAGCTGCAAGACTTGGAATTTGAACAGTTGGACCATTAATGGCCAGAGCTCATTCTTGGCTCAACCATGTTCCAGTTTTTCAAGGCTGTAAAATTGGGTGAGTGTCCCAGAGTAGAAATAACTAGTTACGATGCTATTTTTTGGACCAATATATACTGTTGGCCAGTCTTGGTCAATATTGTTGACACTTAGTGACAATAGTTCTCCAAGATTTCAGGGAATCATAGAATTGTAGGGTTGGAAGGGGGCCACAAGGGTCATCTAGTCCAACCACCTGCAATGCAGGAATCTCTTCGTTCAGGGTGGTACTTGAACCCACAACCCTGATATGAAGAGTCTCATGTTCTCCTGACTGAGCTATTCAATACTGTGTAGATGGTGGACAGTGTATAGCCATTGGCCTGGCTCAAAGCAAGTGCTGAAAAGAGCATTAAAAAAAGGTAAAGGACCCCTGACCATTAGGTCCAGTCGCAGACAACTCTGGGGTTGCAGCGCTCATCTCACTCTATAGGCCGAGGGAGCCGGCGTTTGTCCGCAGACAGCTTCTGGGTCATGTGGCCAGCATGACTAAGTCGTTTCTGGCGAACCAGAGCAGTGCACGGAAACACCGTTTACCTTCCCACCAGAGCGGTACCTATTTATCTACTTGCACTGCGTGCTTTCGAACTGGTAGGTTGGCAGGAGCAGGGACTGAACAAAAGGAGCTCACTCTGTCGCAGGGATTCAAACCGCTAACCTTCTGATCAGCAAGCCCTAGGCTCTGTGGTTTAGACCACAGCGCCACCCGCATCCCTTAGAAAAGAGCATTGGTGTGCCCCAAATTACATAGATACTGGAGAAAAAAATAGTCCACTAGTCAAAAGAGAAGTGTCTGACCCCTATGCTGTGGCTAGAAATGTATATGGACGTGCTGCATATGTAGCAATAAGTCCTGTAACTTCTAGAAGCAGGAAACATAACTTTCCTGGGGTTTCCTGCTGTCGTGCCTTCTGGATACTTTGGTGTTCCCACATGGCCTGTAGAGTCAGCTTTCCCCTTAAATATATGTCTCCTACTCCTATTGGAAACAAGATATGCATGTATGTTCCAGGCTTCCCCCTTTCATTTTCTCACGGATTAAGTTCTAAAATGTGCTTAATCTTTAATAATAAAAAGTGAGTAACCTGGCAGGGCGTGTATTGCTATTCCAGAACAAGATCACATACCTTTATATTACAACGGTGTTATATGGTCCTGCCTTTGTCTTAGCAGGCAGATCAAGCTAATCAAGCTCATTTGGATTGTGGTGCCAGTCCTGTATGCCAAGAATTAGAGAGAAAGCAACATTTTGCCATAATTGAATAGAAGAATAAGATGCTTCTTAGATGCCTACCAGCAGAATATGCAGGCAGTAGCCCTGTCCTGTTGACATTCCCAGTAGCTAGTGATCAGTGGCATATAGACTCTGCAAATAATACAACAGCACATTTTTAATCAGAAATTTTTTTAAAAAAATGTTTTTTTGTTGTTGTTGAGGCTAAACATTTAGAGACAAGTATTAGGATGGTATGTACTGCACTCGTTCCATTACTGTAAGGATTTACCCTTGCACAACAGAACTTCCCCTCCCTCTCCTCCCCGTGCTCTTCCGAGATCTACTTTGGAGGCTTGGGAGAACTCCCAGAAGAGATTTAGGGGTTGTGTGGTGGTTGTGGTGAGTTCTGTTATACAAGAAGAAATCCTTGCACCAATGGAACAAGAGGCATAGGTGCTACATTGGATACAAGCCTTATTATTCAATATTATCCCAAGTATTTATATGCCACTTAATATCCAGAAATTCTAAGTGGATTTCTAAGTTACGTGCTCTCTTGCCATGTAGTCTGCAACTCCTTTGCCAATGTTCCAGCCATAGGCCCAGACTGGCTTCCAGCTGTGCTCAGATGTAAGCCATTCAAATTCTGTTATCTGAACCATTCTTAAACTTTGTTTTTGCTCTTCTTTTTCCATTTGGGAAGGCTTAGTATGGTATCTGGAGTATGCAGAGAGGATTTGCAATGTTTTATTTTTAGTCACCTCTTTGACCTGAAAGTTGCTGTTTTGCAAGAAATAATGTTCGAGTCCAAGCTGCATTATGATGACTGCAAGCCAAGTTTGCTGGAGAAGTCATCTGCTCTAAGACTTTACGTGCAGTTGCTTGTAAGCAGATTGGATTCCCAAAGGCTTGCTTAAGAATGGTGTCAAAAACCATTTCCTCTTCGATTTAAACACAGTTTGGGGGTAGATAAAATGACATTGTGGCCCCTTGCGGATTATGAACTATTTCCCCGTTTAACTCACAGAAAGCCCTGGGGCAGGAAATTGTATGGGGAGGGGGGGAAATGTAAGTTAAGCCTATAAATTATATTAATGTGAAAAAGTTTCATGTAGTTTGATACTACCCTCTGGTTTGCCTGTGCTACAGGAAAATTGAGAAAGAGATCTGGTCAACACTTGCAGCATTTTGTGATGTTTGCAGTAGCTTATGTGTTTGTTGAGTTTGTTGAAGCTGAAAGCAGTACTGGACTAGTCTTAGTGCATAAAGACAAATACAGCCTAGTCTCAGTTTTCACATATTACATGCATGGCAGCTGCTACATTTATCTAAGTTTCCTTGCACTTGTTGCAGCTATTGGTTCTAACAGCTACTACAGGCACACATTGGAAACCTCTCCCCAGCAAGGAGAGAGTTGCTGTTGTCCATTCACCTTGCAAATAGTACTTCTATTTTAGCAGCTAGAAACGAAAAAGGGAATTGATGCTACCAAGTTGTTTTGTTTCTTTTTGCATTGTGGCCCAACCGCTTTCCCCTTCTCTTAGTTGCAGGGAAAAGGAAGTGCTTCAACGGAAAAAGGGGAAGCAAAGCAGTCCCAGAACTTAATTTGTGTTTCTCTCCTCTCATGAGGTGAGAAGTTTCTATAGCAGCAGTTTGTACCAATAACTAAAACAGGCAGGTTTGGTGCACAGTTGTCTCAACAAGAGACATTATTAAATCCTCAGACTGATCAGATTGAGGGTCTCTTGTGTGAACTAGTTGCTGTCCTGAGCACACCCAGCCCAAGGAGGACAAACAGCTGGTAGTTTAAGTCTTTATTGACAAAGCGAACATTCACATTAGCCTATAGGAAGCCTTCAAGCAGGGCCTGAACACAGCATTGGGACCTGTGAGCACCATGATGGTGACCCCCTGAAATAAAGTGATTAGTCAGATTTTAGACCTAAGCAGAGGGACACGGGTGGCGCTGTGGGTTAAACCACAGAGCCTAGGACTTGCCAATCAGAAGGTCGGCGGTTCGAATCCCTGCAACAGAGTCAGCTCCCGTTGCTCGGTTCCTGCTCCTGCCAACCTAGCAGTTCGAAAGCACGTCAAAGTGCAAGTAGATAAATAGGTACCACTCCGGCGGGAAGGTAAACACCGTTTCCGTGTGCTGCTCTGGTTTGCCAGAAGTGGCTTAGTCATGCTGGCCACATGACCCGGAAGCTGTACGCCGGCTCCCTCGGCCAATAAAGCCAGATGAGCGCCGCAACCCCAGAGTCAGTGACGACTGGACCTAATGGTCAGGGGTCCCTTTACCTTTTAGACCTAAGCAAGAAATATTAATGGATAGGTTGTAGCAATGCTGTTGACTGTTCCAGTACAAAATATGTTATGATGGGGGTTAAGTTTCCTTAGCTGTGTGACATAGCTATTGCTATCACCGCGGAAGGGGAAATTATGTCCAGGTTTAAATGGGGATGGAGCACGAAGAAGAATCTCTTTCAATGAGGAAGGGGAGTTCTCTTAATGGTTGTAAAACTGCCTGGTACACATGGGAAAAGGTTCATATCAACAGCTTCCCTCATGGAGCTATGCCGGTGTGGTTCTACTTCAGTTGACTACCCACACAAATCAGGCACCAAAGCAAACATTTTTGTCTGCTTTTCCAGGTCAGCCAGAAACACCCATTGCATCATTCCTGGAAATATTGTACACTAACATTCATTCAAATAATGTGACTGGCAGGGGTATGGGTTATTTCTTTTTAAAGCAGACGTGGTTTTCTCTGTGGGGGGCAACAGTGTCATATAGAAATTGTATTAAAACTGGCCTTTGGGAAGTCTGAATGAGGAGTCTTCACCCTCGTTCCATCGTGGGTTTGGCTGCCTCTTACTCTAAAGAGGTGTTTTATTGTCTGTAGCCAATGGGCAGTAAATTCAGACTATTGCAATTGCCAGTTAAAGAAGGTCTCTGCATTGAGGTAATGTGCTGTGTTTGTACTGTTAAAACAGCTGCTTTCCGGAGCTCTGGTCTTTGTGCTTCCAATTCCTGTGGGAGGCAAGAGGCACTATATATAGGAATGAATGGGATTCAGGCAAAGGGAGTCCCGTTTTAATTGCTTACTTTTGTTTCTTTGCAAAGAGTGCCGCACTAATTTGAGAGCTGGGACCCGGTCACAGACTGGGGGGGGGGGAGTGTTCTGTGAATTAGGAAGTGGTCTGAGGTGTAACATTTGTCCTCTCTTGTTACCAGGGAGACTGTCAGACGAGGGAGGAAGCTGTCGCGCTGGGCGTTGGATTCTGCAACAATGGCTTCATGCACCATGGTAATTCATTAATATCCCCTTCTCCTAGCCAATTAACAGGGACCTCACATTGTCTCATTAACCAGGAAATGTGGCAGAACCTTCTGCTGCATAATGTTGCCACCAGTGCAGAGTACGAAACAGCCACCGAACCGGGCCTGCAAGATGGAAGGAGAGCCAAAAGCCTTTAACAGTCAAACCATTTTCGGCTCTGTATTCTGCTCTGGTCAGACCTCACCTGGAGTACTGTGTCCAGTTCTGGGCACCACAATTCAAGAAGGACACAGACAAACTGGAACGTGTCCAGAGGAGGGCAACCAAAATGGTCAAAGGCCTGGAAACGATGCCTTATGAGGAACGGCTAAGGGAGCTGGGCATGTTTAGCCTGGAGAAGAGGAGGTTAAGGGGTGATATGATAGCCATGTTCAAATATATAAAAGGATGTCACATAGAGGAGGGAGAAAGGTTGTTTTCTGCTGCTCCAGAGAAGCGGACACGGAGCAATGGATCCAAACTACAAGAAAGAAGATTCCACCTAAACATTAGGAAGAACTTCCTGACAGTAAGAGCTGTTCAACAGTGGAATTTGCTGCCAAGGAGTGTGGTGGAGTCTCCTATTTTGGAGGTCTTTAAGCAGAGGCTTGACAACCATATGTCAGGAGTGCTCTGATGGTGTTTCCTGCTTGGCAGGGGGTTGGACTCGATGGCCCTTGTGGTCTCTTCCAACTCTATGATTCTATGATTCTATTCTATGATTCTATGATTTTGCCATCTGCATTAAAACTGCAAGGTGTACACAAACCTGTAGGGTATCTTCTGCTTCATGCAGAAGATTATGCAGCTGGAAGAGACCAAGGGGAGGGCCTCTACCACCGGCTCCTCGCCGATCACTGTGCATAAGCAAAGGACAGTTGTGCCACAGGAAAGTGTGCCCTGAAAATAGCCTGCAAATAACTTTGGTTGACAGATGACGGTGATAGATCTGCCAGGAGTTGGGCCATGGCTCTTCCTGTAGGCCAGAGCGAAACGCTCTGAGGGGCTGCATGGCAAAGAGGGAGTCGCAAAGTGGGGATGTGGGTGTGGCTAAAGTGTAAATATGGCCACATTCAATTAAAAAAAATAAGGACACATTTTGGGTGGATTGGGGATCGTGACATCACAGCAGGGGGCCCACAGAAGCAGTCAGATCCAAAAATAAAATAGAAATATAACAATTAAATAAAAATATAGTTATTATTGAAAAGACAAATTCTTACTTTTCATAATCACATTTTTTTGGGGGGGAGGGAGTTCCTCATAAAAAAAGCCCTCTTGGCGGACGCGAGTGAATTTATGTGGTCTCTTTGCCTTGCTTATCCCCACCTTCTGTGATACCCCCTACCCACTGTTAGGGGGTAAAAGCAGGAAGTAAAAACCGAGCGCCACCACTTCCAATTCATTTGGTTGCAAGCAATGCCCTATGTCCTGATTGCTTCCCATTCAGCAGTGAAGATCTGCCCCCAAATGAAAACTGATCTCCCCACATCCAGCCATTTCCCTACACCTTTCCTTTGTTCATGGTGCAGCTCTCAGACCCTGAGCCCATTGTCAGGCAGCTTTTGATTAATGTCATTCATTTCCCTCTTCTTTTTCTGTTCCCACCCCTGCTATTGTATTTTAGACACTGAAGTGGCCCCAGACATCCATTTGAGAGCTATAAAAAGAAAGCTATTTCTAAAAAGGCAAACCCCACAATTTGAACCTCCATGTGTGAAAACTTAACCATTTTTACTCTTCCAAATGTTCTCTTTGAATCAAGGGCGTGTTTGTGTCTTTGTGACTAAAACTCTACATGGCTTGCAGTATGTATGTTTTAGTAAGAAGATAAGCAGGTATTAGCTGAGATTTAGTTTCCCTACATCAGTAGTGGGTGGAGTTCATTATATATGATGTTATTGTATACTATTAGACCACTGGTTCATTTTGTCCCTGCTAACCTGCAGTTACCCTCCATCAGTCCTGCCTAAGATCATTTACATTGAGATTCTGGCAGGACTGGCTCCAGGTTGGGCCCACAACAAAGGCTGGCAGCTGCATTCTTGCGCCAGGCCTGTATTCTAGGTATTGAACTAAGAACTGTCTACACTCACAAGCATGCACTTTCCTTCTACTCTGTTTTTTGTTCAGTTAGACCAAATGTCACAGCAATGGAGAGGTGACCACAGAGTGTGTTCATATATAGTGCTTTTGTTCAGGACGAACTCAGAAAATTAAGGGAAGAAAACAGAGAGCAGCTTGTGGTGTATGGGGGTTTCCTCCTGATCTGGAGGGTAGGACTCAAGGCAGTGGCTTCAAGTTACAAGAAAGGAGATTCTGACTAAGCATTTGTGGAAAAAACTTTCTGACAGTAAGAGCTGTTCAGCACAGACTCCCGTGAGAGGTTGTGGACTCCCCTACCTTGGAGGTTTTTAAGCAGAGGTTGGGTGGCCATCTGTCATGGATGCTTTAGCTGAGATTCCTGCATTGCAGGAGCTAACCCTTGGGTCCCTTCCAACTTGTAAGATTCTGTGCTTCTATCAGGGTGCATGTACAGCCATGTTGGTGTAGTTTGGAGCAGCCCAGACCCCATGCCTGGATTCTGCTTAGAGTTAGCACATCAACTGCATTGAGTGGCTTAGAACCAATCCAAGGCTAAATGTCTGGAGCATGACTCACCCATCCTCCCTTTTTCTAAGGAATGTGTGTATGCGCAAAGGCAAGGCTGCATTCTGCATCATTGGCAGGAGTGTCAGGTATTCACTGAGAAGAGGTTTTCTGCTCAGTGCAAGGGATAAGCAGAGAACCTGAAGGTTACATGCTGTATGGGTTCAGTATAGTATGGTGAGCTAGCAAGGTAAAGTGCTAGTGGATCTCTCTGTATACTTGTATCCTTATAAGGTTTACTCCTAAGGCCAGAATAACTTTATTATAGTAGATTAGTTCATGATGTACCAGCATCTCTTGAAGTTAATGTAGCTAGGGTGTTCATGCTTGTCCTTTACATAAGACAATAAACACTTTATACTTTGAATGGAACTGACATACCCTCCAACATTTCTCTAATGAAAATAGGGATGTCCTCTTCAACAGCAACAACGTTATTATTCATACCCTGCCCATCTAACTGGGTTGCTGCAGCCAGTCTGGGCAGCTTCTGACATATATAAAAACACAATAAAGCATTGAACATTAAAAAACTTCCCTATACAGTGGTACCTCGGGTTACAAACACTTCGGGTTACAGACTCCCCTAACCTGGAAGTAGTACCTCGGGTTAAGAACTTTACCTCAGGATGAGAACAGAAATTGTGTGCTGGCAGCGGGAGGCCCCATTAACTAAAGTGGTACCTCAGCTTAAGAACAGTTTCAGGTTAAGAACGGACCTCCAGAACGAATTAAGTTCATAAACAGTGGTACCACTGTACAGGGCTGCCTTCAGATGTCTTCTAAAGGTTGTATAGTTACTTACCTCAGCTTGGAAGTCGCATAGTTCCATATCCTCCAACATTTCTCCAATGAAAATAGAGACATTCCAGGATCAAATCAGAAACTGGGACAACTTCTGTAAGTCCCTGTAAAATAGGGACACTTGGATGGTCTGAACTGAGTGGGAAAGGAGTTTTCTCAACTGAGAATAGATTAGGAACTGACTACTGGAAAGCAAGAAAACTGAAGTTCTGCTGGACCTATGCATACTCTGCTGATCACACTGGTCCAAGTGTGGTGCAATATCAACCACAGATGGTGGCCAAAGTCTAGCAGGTTATGGGTCAACTGACTTCAAGTCTAACAAGCCGTCTACAGATTTCTATTATACTTCTTCCACACATCAGCTGTTATAGCTGCAACCTGTGGCATGGCCCCAGAAGATGAAGGAGTATATTAGGACATGACCTCTCTGGTTCAATGAATTCCAGCCAAGAAAATAGTTAAACCAAAAACAAAACACTGCTGAAGGGAGAAGAGACACAGCTGAGAAGTTAATGTAGTTCTATGGCCATTCTCTTATCTTTCTATGGAGTTGGCTGGCCTTTGGAAACCTCACAATGGACCTATGTTTACTAACTGGAGTTCTTCCAAGACATGGATGAAAAGCAGCCATTGTTTCGTGTCCTCCCTTGGATATTTCAAATTCTGTGTCAGCTACACACTGCCTAGACTCATGCCCGTCTGCAGGGACAGTGTGTCAGACCTACTGCAGAGGAGAGCATGTTTGTCCTACTGGGACTAGCAGGATAGGGAAAGCGCTATCAGAGAACTCTGTGGAGGTGTTAAGAGTGGAGAGATGTGATTCAGAGGGAAGGGGTCATGGCTCTTTAGCATCCTTCTGGTAATCATGTTTGCCTTTTTCATATGCAAATGTCAGGGAACTGATATCAGAGGAAAGGGAGTTGGTAGGGCTCCCAGAGACTGGGAGAGAGTCAGCAGCCAAAGCAGGGACCAGCAGGGGGAGCGAGGGGTCTCTGGAGGAGGATCTCAGTAATGCTGAGAGAGACGCAGCAGCCCAGGCAGGAAACAGCAGGGGAGAGAAAGGGGTGAGAGACACGTCCAGCGAAAATAGCGGGGAGGTGTCAGAAGCAACTGTAGGGAGACCCATTCTTCGCCGGAAGCTGCCACGTCGTGAGTCCAGGAGACGCGTTTCCGTTAAGGAGCTTCTTTGCTGGAAACGTTTCCGCAGGCAGCCACTGTCGGACTCTACAAGTGACTAGAGCAGACATGTCTGAGGAGCTCTGTCACACACAGAGGTTTGTGGAGCCGCACAAACTCTGAGGGGGCACAATTTTAAGCACAAGCAGCTAATCATCCCCTGACAGCAAAGCAAGGTGTGATTTTTTTACAGTGATTTTTCTTTTTAAAAAGCACCCTATTTATTGCCCTTTCAGAAAGTTCCCATTGATGAGACAAAAAAAAAAAAAAAGCTATGCGCTTCAAAATGAGTTGCAACATGTCACCTTTAAACAAAAAACAATTCCATCTATGTTGCAAGAGAAAAGTGGATATATAGAATCCTACCATGTAACTTCATGCATTGGGAGGATCAGACTAGTGGGTTCAATAGCTGTAAGAACAAAGAATATATGATTGTCTGTTGATGTTGGTGACCTGTTTGTCATTGTTGTTGTTGTTATTTTAAATGGCAATGTTGCTTTTATATTCCTGTTGTGCTTGGCATGTACTGACATATCTACCCGCTTCCCACTTTTTGGTTTCAAGTTCTGGAGAAGAGCGAATTCAAAGACGAGTCTCAGTATTTCCGCTTTCATGCCGATGAGGAGATGGAAGGTACAAGTTCCAAGAGCAAGCCATTGCGAAATGACTTCAAGCTGATTGAAAACATCTTAGCTAAAAGCTTGTTGGTAAGGAAGAGCTTCTGATACACTTACTACTTCTTTTTTTTTAAAAAGCCCATCATTATGACTGTGTGTGTATGTGTGTATGACTAGATTGTAGATTGTGAAGCTCTTGGGGGAAGAAGCATGTCTTTGCCAAGAGATATATTGCAATTTCCTCTCCCTGCAATGTTAACATGTTGTTTGTCTGATCTTATGTAATCTGTGAATTGGCTATCACGTGAACAAGGAAGAGTGCTGCTGGTCCTGTCCCAACACTGTATGTGCATCTGCCTCTGACCCTTGATATCCATGCTTTCTGCAAGGGGTGCCTGCATGTGACCCACACAATCCATTTAGGCTTTCCCCATGAACAAGCTCCCTTTCCACATGTTTAATGACTCATTAATTGGTATCCCTTTGCAGACAACACACTGAATGGAACAGTACCACCAGTGCAAGTTACTTTGGGAGAAGACTCTCTCCTTCTCCAAGCAGTGGCCTTATGCATGGATAGTGGGTGCCCAGGGCTGTGCTCAGGAACATATCTGGACTGGTTAGACTCCCTAACCCCCTTGACTTCATACAGTGAGAATCAAATCTATTCATTACTCCATCCAAACTTATGTGTTTTGGTCATTCTAGAGAGTGTCATGGAATACTGAAAACTGATAAATAGATCCACGAGCAGCTCTGTGGGATTGGGTCGTTAATTTCTCTTAAACCAGTTTCAAGTGAAAACAAGTAAGAAGATATTACAGTGGTACCTCCAGTTGTGAATGGGATCCGTTCTGGAGCTCTGGTTGGATCATGAGGAATTCACAACTGGAGGTGCCACTGCCTGAAGGATACATAACCTGAGGTGAACTTAAGTAGAGGTACCACTGTATTTTGGAACACAATGTGAGGGCATTTTCACTTACAGAACTGATGTTGATTGTGTGCTATTGCTTCTTAACCATGTGTGCACAAAGCACTGACTTCCTTTCCACTTGTTTTCTATTTGCATCTGTATTTCTAGGTATCTCAGGTCTGTCATTCTGATTCTATAAGCTCTTGCTCCATTCTGTTGCACTTTTGAATGGATCATTTTAAAAGTCTTGATTACCTTTTTCTTTTTCTGTCTAAACAAGCTTATTTCCTGACAGTGGGCCAGAGCCTGTGCCACACTCTTTGCGGATAATAGCAAAATGGAAGAGCAGTAAAGAGTGCCTGGAAAAAGCATGGGAAAGGATCCAGAGGTCCATTAAGAAGAATAAGTGTATCCCAGTGGATGGCTTCAGCTGCCCTCACGCTGCTGCTCTGTATTTTTCTTATTGCAGCAGACATGCATATCCGCAGTGTTGTTTCTTTCCCCACTTCTTCATTGCCTCTGCCCCTCCAGCCACACAGCTGATTGCAGCTAGCAAAGAGAGAAAATGAATTTTCAAACTTGCAGTCTGTGCACTGTATCATACTACTTACTGTCGAGTCCCTTAATACTAGGAGGTTGTTAAAAGAACAGTTCCGCAATGGCCACCCACCCTTTCCTCCCAATTTGAAAAAAAAATAGACATATTTCTCATTTGCTATGTATTGTCTACAGATCTGATTTATTTATGTTTAGAAATATTCATTGGCTGCTTTTTAAAGCCAAACCCATGCATGGTATATGTAATTAAAACCATAAAACACTAAGAATGCAATTAAAACACATATACTGCAACAGAATATAATCATCATTTAAGAGAAGGCTTTTGTAAACAAATGGATTTTTAGGGCCTACTTCAAGGTCTGCAGTGAAGCAGGGACTCTTGGGGATTTCAAGTGGAACAAGAGTTTTACAAGCATGAACCTTTTCAGCTGATGCTCTGTTTTGCCAGTTAACTGCAGGTTCTTTAAACGATCTTTGGTAGTCAATATATAAGGGGAAATATTGTTGTTCCTATTAAAAGAGTTTTCTTTTGCCTTTCCAGAGAACTGAAGTTCAGGGCAGTTAATAAAACAACAACAACAACAACAATTTGAAAGGCTTTAACTGTGCCTTTCCATCTGCAATTCAGGGCAGATTAAAAGAATTAAATAACAAACAAAAAGTCCTGTTCAAATAAGCAATTTGGAGGAATTATTGACCAATTATTTTTAGCCAGGCTTTTTTGCAAACGGGTCACAAGTCCCATTTTGTGCCACCTCACACATTACCTTTTCAGGTGTGCATCTAGGACATTCTAAGCATGTGTCCTAGATTGTAGACTGTGACAAACAGGTATTTGCAGGCAAACATGTTTGAAAACGTGCTCGTCATATACTGTAGGTACTTCACCAGAGAGCTAATTTCATCAGGGATCGCTCCCTGTTGAGTTGCATACTCTGTGGCAGATCTAGGTTGAAGGTCATCTATGCCTCTGAAGAGGTTCTTGGCAAAGTGCACTCTGGTGTGTCCTCTCCAGTGGGTCCTGAACAGGAAGGAACAGTTAGAATTCTTTGGTTTCTAGGCTGGGATTCTGCCTTGCCTTGCAGGAGCATTCACCAATGTGGTGATTTCCACAGCTGTTCTGGCTGGGGCTGATGGCAATTGCAGTCCAAACATCTAGAGGGTACCAGGTTGGGAAAGGATGAATTACATCATCTGCACCTTTACCCATCACCACGTTCCTTCTGAATTTTAAACAAGATGGATTGTCTCAGTCGAGTGGCTTTTAAAATGCGCTATGTTTTTCTTTTTTGCAACAGATGCCAAATTGCATAAGGAGAAATCGACTGCCTCTCTATTCCCCCTTGTCTTTTATCCCCTGTTCTGACCTAACACTGGAAAGAACAGCTGATGTTTTCTGCCAAGTGACATGTGCAGATGCCAAAAGGCAAATTGTTCCAGTGTGAAGCAAACACTCTTCAAACAAATACTTAATTTCGTTTGCTTGTGCAATTGTTTTTGTTCATTGGCATGAAACATGAAATGCTGGAAAAACATACAAAATTCTCTACATAGTTCAGGAAAATTAAATCTTAGGCCTAATTCCAGATACTAAAAATGTACCAGTGTTAGGATATCTCTTTTGTTGTTCATAAATGATGGCTTCAGAACTGGAATGTAAAGACTCTGGGGTTGGTCTGGGAAGTTTCATCATGAAACAAATAGATCTTCTACAGAGACGGCAACTTATGTAGTATCCAGTAGCCCTGTTTATTTTTATGCATGTGTTTATTGAAAGCACTTATGATCTACCATTTAAATTAAAATACTGTAACAATAAGCCACCATAAAACATGAAGTAAAACAGCAAGGTAAAACCACAATAGAATAATAATAATTCAGAAACAGAGTGTATTAAAGAGTCTCACTCTTAATTATTATTATTTTTTGAAAGCATGGGCAAATACAGTGGAACCTTGGTTCCCGAACTTTATCCATTCTGGGAGTCCATTCGACTCCTGAAATTGTTTGAGAACCAAGGTGTCTTCTGATTGTCTGCAGGAAGCTCCTGCTGCCAATCAGAAACCGCAGAAGCCGCGCCCAACATTCAGCTTCCAAAAAACGTTTGCAAACCGGAACAATTACTTCTGGGTTTGTGCCGTTCGGGAGCTGATTTGTTCGGCATCTAAGCTGTTTGGGAACCAAGGTTCCACTGTAACAACAACAACATTGGCCTGGTGCCTGAAGCTGCAGTCTATAGACCATGGGTAGGCAAACTAATGCAGCCCAATCGCCTTCTAAATCCGGCCCATGGACGGCATGTTTTTACATGAGTAGAATGTGTCTTTTTATTTAAAATGCATCTCTGGGTTCTTTGTGGGGCATAGGAATTCATTCATCTCCCCCACAAAAAATATATAGTCCGGCCTCCCACAAGGTCTGAGGGACAGTGGACTGGCTCCCTGCTGAAAAAGTTTGCTGACCCCTGCTATAGACTTACCTTTGGAGGAGCCCTGCTTCATCAGACTAAAGGGCCATCTAATTCAGCCCACTTGCACGACACCATCAGTGCTCTCAGTTTCATGCTCTCTGGTGGCTTGCAGGAAGAGGCATACAACATACAGCAATATATAGCCACCATGACTAGTAGTCACTGAGAGCTTTATCCTTCACGAATCTGCCCAATTCGCTTGTAAAGCCATCTGTGCTGGTGGCCATCATCACGTCTGGGCGCAAGTCCCATTTAAGTCAGTGGGGCTGACTTCCCAGTAGATACGAATAGGTTGTGCTGTCAATCTCACAAGGGAGGTGGCTAGTGAACAGCCCCTGCAGCAGCGGCACTACATTGCAACGGAGATCAGGCCAGGCATTTTGGCCTGCTTCAAACTAATATGCAGGATGGCCCTTCCTCCATAGCAGAATTCATCGTCATGCACCAGTCCTTTACCTTAACCTTCCCCAACCTGGTGCCTTCTGAATGTTTTGAATTGCAACACCCTTCAGTCCCAGCCAACATGGCAGGCTGGGGAAATCTGCTTTAGGAAGTATCCCGACAACCTGGCAGCGATGTAACACAGAGTTTGTGCATAAGGAGAAGACCCTTAACAGATGTATGGGTAGATCCTCACTGAAAAGCAGATTGATGGTTACTCAACAAAACTTATTTTTTAAGGGCATAGGCATCTCCCAGCACCCCTACGCCTTGGCGGAGGACCTGATAAAAAACAGCAACGTTACTCGGCCTTGTGGCAAATTGCTTTTCCCTTTTAACTTCCATTTTTAAATGTGAAGAGAGGTTAAACTGTTATTTTCATTGAAACTATTTTAAGCCACAGTAAATGACCAAGACATAGTATTAAAAGTACTTTGCTTTGTTTAGCTTGCCCAAGGGTCAAGGTTTCCTGGGGCTTTCCCCACATGAATCCAGTCAAATTGTGGAGCTAATTACAGCTCTCGCATCCCATTGCTTTGAAAAAACACTGTTGTGAGCATGCTTTTTTTCCAGGCAGGCAGGCAGGCAATCCCCCTGTAGCCTCTCCAAATGAAAAATGGCAAGCTGGAGCAGATGAGTCCTCCATCCAGTTTCAAGTGGCTCCAGAACTTATGGGCACAAAGGGGGGATTGTATTGGAAGATGAAACCTGGACCACTTGTAAGGCTAGTGCTTCACCAGTGAGCGGTGAGCGCTTTGTAGTGAACAGACTTGCTCAGTGTTGTTTTGTAAGCAGGGTTTTTTTCCTTCTTCTTCACTGTCTCCCCTTAACTTCACCGGCTCCTGAATCGGCATTGTCTTGCTTGTTTTGAGCCAGAGGTAGTGTTGTCTTGTATATTTCAACTCCTGCCAGGAAGGAGGCTTAGTTTCCTTAATCTTCTGCCATAATGAACTGCTGCAACAAAAGGAAACTGGTTGAGCTAATAGCACTGACCCACAAGTACATCATGACCTTTGTATCTTCTAAGCACTGCAAAAAGGAATTGTAGCAAACTCCTCTGCCTAAATCCTAACCCAACATTCTTGTGATGTTTATTACCTAGCAGATCATGTGAAGGTTTGATGCAATTGTCAAATTTAAATTTTATTTCTTATTAGAATTTTATTATCAAATTCAACCAATCCTGCTACGCAGTTTAGAAGACAAAAACACAAAACAAAGAACATATTATTTCATTATTTGTTTGTCAGTTTATATAACTTCTTAGTTGCTTAACACAAAATTTAAAAAATCTAAGCAACTTACAAAAAACTGAAGCAGAGTAGTCACCACAGATAAAGTCACCTCAGGTTAAGATTCGGTCCAACCCCCCAGATACTGCTGAGTAGAAACACTTGTGCTGACATTTTTATGGATCTGGACTACTAGTGCTCTCTATGGAGAGCTTCATAATGTGGGGGCCACTGCTGG
Organism: Podarcis vaucheri; assembly: GCF_965113315.1. Lineage (NCBI taxonomy): Eukaryota > Metazoa > Chordata > Lepidosauria > Squamata > Lacertidae > Podarcis > Podarcis vaucheri. Next base: position 86,589,056 of record NC_138764.1, on the reverse strand, counting down.
AAATGCCCTGCTTATCCTCACCATCAATTTCGCTTGCAGTCCTAAAGGTTAAGAGCGACACCTTAAAAAATATACAGAAATACATTGGGAGCCTTTTCCATACGAAAACATGCAGTTTGCCTCATTTTGAATAAATGGAAGTTTCCAAGTAGTTTTCAAGAGCAGCCTCACATGGGGCTGGGCAGGCAGGGAAGGGGGATTTGGTTGGAAGTTGAAACATACATAAATGAGAAATGTTGAGACTAGAGAGGATAGTGAACTTCTTCCTAGTCAAGCTTGGAAGTGGAATTTGGAGACTGAAGCCTACCTCAAAATCCAAAAGAGCTTTAAAAGCGCCAAAATTTTCCTTCTGCTCAAATTTTTGATTTGAGCTTGTGGAGAATCCCACTGCCATCTCCACCACCCTCCCGCATCTCTCAAAGTCCACATTTCCTTCCATTCCCAAACACAAAATTACCCTTCCTTTCACTCAGATTCAGAAAAGAGCAGAGAACATTATCCCACTCCTTTGTCTTCTTCGTCTGTCCCTGTTACCTCATCATACTTCCCAATACCCTGATGAGGTTCAAGGGTCTAAAGGAGGTTCGTGCCCATAGTAACTCTGTCACCCTATTAGCAACAGTGATTGGTTGACAGGGAGGAAGAGAAAGAGAGAAAGCCTCTCCCTGCTATTGTATCCATGAACCTTCACTATTGCCCCCCACTCGGACACTGAAGAGGGGCAGAGTGGGACAACATGTTTATGAGAAGTTTTCCTGACTGTTTGCTTTTTGTGTGTGTGATCTGGCAAACCAAATGTAACCTGCTGGGTTTTTGAGCATCCTGTTTGTTTTTCCAGGCTCAGGCAGGTGAGACACAATACATGGCTAATGGGCTGCATTGGGCTTAGCAGTCACATTGGCTTACAAGTCAAAAGACTGAGCTAAATGGGGCAGGACCATTATTCATGTGTGCACCCTGCTCACATGTGAAGTCTGTGCACATCTCTCTCTCTCTGTGTTAACTGTAAAAAGATTGTGGGGGAGTGCGATGCTAACCATTCTCCCTCCTGGGCCTTAGGCTCTCTGTGGTTAATTGCTCCAGATGCAATTCTCCATTCTGTGATCTAATGCTGGAAATGAGCCAGGATTGGAGGAAAGTGCTTGAGCCAATGGACTTAGGGGAGACAAGTGGCGGAAGGGCAAAAAAGTTCTACATCTTTCTCCTTTGTGCTGCTTTTGCTATTATAATAAGACCTATTCACATCCATGTTTCAGTGAAGCACCTATCTGCCACTGTTGTATCGGTTTGATCCTCAATCCTGGGTGCCCACAGATTAATCCTGCATTTCAATACATGTTGTGTTGCAAGAACAACTGTGTTAGGTCTTGTGTGTGTGTGTATTCATGTTAAGGATCAGGAAGAAAGAAGACACTAACTCAGTTCACATGTCACATTAAACCATAGTTTAAAAATAACAATGGTTGAATGTAAACATTCAGTGTGATGGTGCTACTGAAGTGTTCTTGCTGTGTTCCTACCCCACTACTGCATCACTGGGAAACAGACGAGAGTTTAGTTTGTCATGACATCCAAACATAGATTCATGGTTTGTTTGCTTTCTCCAAACCAACCACAAGTGGTCCAAGGTCTGTTCTTGGCTTACTGATTATGATTTGTTTTGAGGAAACAAACCATGAGACTCTGTTTAGATATCACGACAAGCCAGCAGAAGTGGAGTGCAATGAGAACTTTAAAGTAGCATGGGGCCATAAGCTGTGCTTTCACGCTGAGCCATGGTTTGTTTTAAACAATGGTGTCAGGGGATGATTAGCTGCTTGTGCTTAAAATAGTGCCCCTTCAGAGTTTGTGCGACCCCACAAACCTCTGTGTGTGACAGAGCTCCTCAGACATGTCTGCTCTAGTCACTTGTAGAGTCCGACAGTGGCTGTCTGCGGAAGCGCTTCCAGCAAAGAAGTTCCTTAACGGAAACGCGTCTCCTGGACTCACAACGTGACAGCTTCCGGCGAAGCATAGGTCTCCCTGCAGTTGCTTCTGACACCTCCCCGCTATTTTCGCTCGAAGTGTCTCTCACCCCTTTCTCTCCCCTTCTGCTTCCTGCCTGGGCTGCTGCGTCTCTCTCAGCATTACTGAGATCCTCCTCCAGAGACCCCGCGCTCCCCCTGCTGGTCCCTGCTTTGGCTGTTGACTCTCTCCCAGTCTCTGGGAGCCCTACCACTTCCCTTTCCTCCGATGTCAGTTCCCTGACATCCACCTCCCCTCCAGGGCCCCCCTCTCCCCCGCCCCTACTCTCTCCTCTGGGCGGTGAGGAGCTGAAACCCCTAAAAGAATCCTCTTCATCTTCCGACGTCTCGAACATTTCCCTCCATCGGTCTTCGTTCCGACTCGCTGAATCCTCCTCCACCTCGGAATCAGCGAACCCCTCCAACTCTTCTTCTTCGTCGGTGGTGGCGAAGTATTCCCTCCGGAACCTCGCCACTGGCTGGGGTTTCCGAGGGAATCTCTGATGAAAAGTTTCAATCAAAACCTCGTCATCTACATCCTCTGCCCTGACCCAGGTGTTTTCCGACTCCGGCTCCCCTTCCCACATTACCAAATACTCTACTTGCTCTCCCCTCCACCTGGAATCGAGAATCTCCGCTACATGGTAGCTGTGTTCTTTTTCCTCCATAGCTGGTCCCCTATTGACCCTCCCCTCTCTGTCCCCTATATACGGTGACAGCAATGATCTGTGGAACACTGGGTGTAACTTCATGTGGTTAGGTAACCGGAGTCTGAAAGCCACTGGGTTGACCTGTTGCGTGACTTCAAATGGGCCCAGCCTTTTGGGTCTTAACTTCTTACAACCTCCTTTAAATGGTAACCCTTGGGTGGACAACCACACCTGGTCCCCCACCCTAATGCTTTCTCCTTCCCTTCTGGTTTTGTCTGCCTGCCTCTTATATTCCTCCTTCGCCCTGTTTAAATTAAGTTGGAGCTGGCGATGGATCGCTTCCATTTCTTCAACGAACTGTTCTGCGGCTGGAACGCTCCAGTTCTCCCCCTCCCCCCCTGGGAAGGCTCGGGGATGACACCCGTGATTGGCCAAAAAAGGGCTCATTCCCGTGGACACGTTCTCCGCATTGTTATAGGCAAATTCTGCCAACGCCAGCTTCTCCACCCAATCATTCTCTCTGTCATTCACATAACACCTCAAATATTGCTGGAGGACACCATTAGCTCTTTCCGCCTGCCCGTTGGTTTCTGGATGGCGGGCAGTGGAAAAATTCACCTCTACATGCAATAAGCTCATGAGCTTCCTCCAGAACCTGGAAGTAAATTGTTTCCCTCGGTCCGAAACCACCCTCAAGGGGGCACCATGCAATCTAAACACATTTTCCACAAACAATTTAGCGGTTTCTTCTGCTGTGACCGCATGTGAGCAGGCTATAAAGTGGGCCATCTTGGTTAACAGGTCTACCACAACCATAATGGCTGTCTTCCCTTTGGACCTGGGCAGATCAGTCATAAAATCTATTGCCACTGCCTCCCATGGTCTTTCCGGCGTGGGTAGTGGTTCTAATAAACCTGCCGGTGCCCGCCTCTCCCCCTTGGCTCGTTGACATCGGTCACACCCTCTCACATACTCCCGCACATCTTCCCTGACCTTGGGCCACCAGAATTCCCTGGTAACCAGCCACATGGTTTTGTGTTGCCCAAAATGCCCTGCTGTGGGGCTATCGTGCAGTTGCTTGAGTACCTTTTCCCTCAATTCTCCTTCAGGTACGTATAACGCTCCCTTGTAGTACAACGCCCCGTTTCTCTCCTCAAAACCCCCGGGTTTGTCTCCCTCCCTCCTGAGACCCCTGAGTTTGTCCTGGGCATATTCATCCTGCACCGTTCCCTCTATCAGTTCCCTTAGCCCCACCAATGCCGCCCCACACACCCAGCGATCCTCGGGAATGACATGGGTCTCTTCGGGTGCACCCTCTCCCTCCAAATATTCAGGTTTGCGTGAGAGAGCGTCCGCCCTAACGTTCTCCTGGCCTGGTACGTAACAAATCTCAAAGTTAAATTTGGAGAACTCCTGGGCCCATCTCAACTGCCGTTGGTTGAGCACTCGCGCAGTTCTCCAATACTCTAGATTCTTATGGTCCGTGCGCACTTGCACCTTCTGTTGTGCACCAATTAGTAGGTGCCTCCATCTCCGGAAGGCCTCATAAATCGCAAGAAGTTCCCGGTCGTACACCGTGTAGTTTCTCTCAGATTTGTTCAGCTTTCGCGAAAAGAAGGCACACGGTCGCCACTCGGACCCCTCCTTCCCCGGCTGCAGAAGAAGCACCGCCCCTATGGCTCTGTCAGAAGCGTCTGTTTCGACCCTCAGCTTTTTTTGTAAATCCACATGTAGAAGTTGTTCGTCAGAGGCGAAGGCCTTTTTCAGTTCCTCAAACGCTCGCTCCGCCTCCCCCGTCCAAACAAACTTCTTTTTGCTGCTGAGACAGTCCGTGATGGGCGCCGTCAGGTGAGCGAAGTTTCGGATGAACTTACGATAAAAGTTTCCAAACCCTAGGAACCTCTGCACATCCTTCTTAGTCTTGGGGGTTTTCCATTCCAGCACCGCTTGAACCTTGCCGGGGTCCATGGCCAACCCCTTGTCTGACAAGCGGTACCCCAGGAATTCCACCTCCTTGGTATGAAACTGACACTTCTCCAGTTTCACCCACAGTCTGTTGGCTTGCAGCCTGCTCAACACTTCTCTGACGTCTCTCACATGTTGCTCCTCATTCTCCGAATACACCAACACGTCATCTAAGAAGGCCACGCAATTCTTGTAGAGCAAAGGCCCCAGTACATGGTTCATAAAGGCTTGAAAACACGCGGAGCCTGCTTGTAATCCAAAAGGCATAACGAGATATTCAAATGCCCCCAAAGGGGTGAACATGGTGGTCTTCCATTCATCCCCTTTCCTTATACGTATCAGGTTGTACGCCCCCCTTAGGTCCAGCTTTGTAAAAATCTTTCCTTTTCGCACCCTGGTCAAAATATCATCAATCCTGGGCATAGGAAAAGCCACCGGCTCTGTCACTGCATTTAGGGCCCGAAAGTCACATACCAGTCTCGGCTTGTCCGTGTTCTTTTTATCCACAAAAAACACTGGGCTACCCCCCGCTGCCTTGGACTCTCTGATGAAGCCTCTCTTCAGGTTCTTGTCAATGAACGCTCGCAACTCCTGCATCTCCCTGTCTGACATGGCATACAACCTGCCTACAGGAAGCTGTGCTCCAGGGAGTAAATTGATCTGGCAATCAAAGGGCCTATGCGGGGGTAGTTGGTCAGCCTCCTTCTCGCTGAACACGTCGCTGAGATCAGCATACTGTGATGGCACCTTCCCCTTCTCCATCACTTCCGTCCCTGCTAGGGTGGCTTGGGCCCCTGCTGACCCCTTTTCCCCCCTGCAGTGTTCTAAGCAATGTGCGGAACCGAAGGAAACCACTCTTTGATGCCAGCCCACCAGCGGATCATGTAGGGCTAGCCAGCTCATTCCCAAAATAATGGGAGCGCCTCCCAAGGTGGCCACATTAAACGCTATCAGTTCTGTGTGCCTTGCCACCCTCATTATCATTGGGATGGTCTGCAAGCTGACGCCTCCTCCCAACAGTTCTCTGCCATCGATCGTGGTCACCTGCAGGGGGTTGCGTAAGGGGATAGTCTGTATCTGGTGTTCAGCAGCAAACTCCTTGCTCATGAAATTGCAGGAGCTGCCTGAGTCCAACAGCGCCTTTATTTTTAGGGGGTGTCCATTTTGCAACTCTAGCGACACTTCAATCACTAGAGCAGGTCGAGGAGCTTCTGGCACTGGCACTTGGGGAAGGGGCACTTTCACTGCTCTTTGGCCTGGCTGCAGTGCCCTGCTGGCAACCAGGCGTTGGCTTTTACCTGCTCCGTTTCTCCCTGCTCTTCCCCCTCAACAGTTCCCACCATCCCTTGCCATTCCTTCCTCTGGGGGCAGACTCTGGCAAAGTGGCCTGGCTGTTGGCAGAGATAGCATTTCCGGGGTCCCTTTCCCTCCTTCTTCGCCCCCTCACTGGGCTTTGAAACTGCGCGCGCGCGGGCTGTTCCGATTTCCATCGGCTCTGCCGGCGGGAAAGCTGGCTCAGGAATGTCTGGAATGCGTAACTCCTTCCAACGTTCCCCTCTCCCTTCCCGCCTCTCCAAGGCTCTTGCCTCCTGGCGCGCTCCAATGGTCAGCGCAGATTTGGTCAGCTGATCCATAGACACCGCCCTGGGGCTCCTGGCCAGCTCGTCTTTCACAGCTGAAGAAAGACCTTCTTCAAATAGCATCTGAATGGGTGCTGCCGATAAATCCCACCCCAATCTGTGAATCAGCATGGTAAATTCAGTCCAGTACTCACGGACAGATCTGCTTCCCTGCTTGCAAGCCATTAGCTGTCTGCGCACTACCCCCTCCTCAATATCGCTGGAGAACATGATATCCATTGCACGAAAGAATTTCATAGTGTCCTTCAGGATATCGTTGTGCGTTGCCATCAGGGGTCGAACCCAATCTCGCGCCCCCTTCTCAAGATGCCCAATTACGAAAGCAACTCGGGATTCCTCATCAGGGAACTCATCAAACTGCACATTCAGGGCATATTGCATTTCAGTCCTAAAGGCATGGTAATCCTTGGGGTCCCCCCCAAACTTCTGCACTAATCCTGGTACCTTTCTGGGGAACTGAGTGGTTCTCCCCTTCTTGTCTGCATCTTGAGCCCTCCTCTCCTCGAGCCTCGCCGTCTGCAGCGCAAGTTGGACCTCCAATGCTCGGTATCTGTCTTCCAAGCTTGGACCAGCTCCACCCCCTGCGGCTCCGGCTCCTGCTGGGTCGCTCATGATGCCTTCTCCTGCACAGGCAGCGTACAGAGACTGTCGGACTGCTGTCAGGGGATGATTAGCTGCTTGTGCTTAAAATAGTGCCCCTTCAGAGTTTGTGCGACCCCACAAACCTCTGTGTGTGACAGAGCTCCTCAGACATGTCTGCTCTAGTCACTTGTAGAGTCCGACAGTGGCTGTCTGCGGAAGCGCTTCCAGCAAAGAAGTTCCTTAACGGAAACGCGTCTCCTGGACTCACGACGTGACAGCTTCCGGCGAAGCATAGGTCTCCCTGCAGTTGCTTCTGACACCTCCCCGCTATTTTCGCTCGAAGTGTCTCTCACCCCTTTCTCTCCCCTTCTGCTTCCTGCCTGGGCTGCTGCGTCTCTCTCAGCATTACTGAGATCCTCCTCCAGAGACCCCGCGCTCCCCCTGCTGGTCCCTGCTTTGGCTGTTGACTCTCTCCCAGTCTCTGGGAGCCCTACCACTTCCCTTTCCTCCGATGTCAGTTCCCTGACAAATGGTTTAATGTGACATGCAAACCATGCCATTGAAACAGCAACCAACAATTACACAACTGAGGACCAAACTCATTGGTTGGTGAAACAGCTCACAGGTTTGTCAAAGTTATTTTTTCCTCTCTCCTCCTTTCCAAGGTTTTGCCAGAAGAGGATGACTATGGCTTCGACATAGAAGACAAGAACAAAGCCATTGTGGTGAAGTCTGTTCGTCGAGGGTCACACGCAGAGGTGAAACCTCCTGACATTTGTAAACATTTGCCTTTTCTGCATTAGGAGGTGCTTTGAAGTGCCCCAAAAATAACATACAGGAGGTTATTTCATTTTGGTAGCATCTAGAAGGCCACTGAGGATCTTCTGTGATTCCTGTTGCAGGAAACTGCTTTTGTGCATTGTTAGGTATTTAGTTCCTTTATATGGCATTCTTTCAGAGTAATTTAATTAAGTGATAAGGCAACAGGCTCCCCTCTGGCCCAGAGCGGCATAGTGTGTTGCAAGACATGAAGCTAGCCACAGGGAAGCTGTTTTCAGATCAGCATCAAACAACAAGCATCTGCACATGGCTTTTTTCCTCCTGCAGAGCTAATAACTTGGGATGGGAGTAGGGAATTTAGGTCCAGAGAACAGCATAGGATGAAATGGTTAAGTACCCCCTATCCAGGACCAAATTAACAGCCCTTCATAGCTGCTTTGAAGTGAAAAACAACAGCAACAGGAGATTCTGGTCACCAATCTCCCATGGCACAGCTCGTTGATTCCTCAAGGCAAAAGCATTTATGTCAACTGGAAATTAGTATCATCTGTATAATAGCACTGGTTTTATCTGCCTTTAACACAAGACTTCACACCAGTGATCTAGACAATAAATTAAGGAAAGCCCAACACAGTGGGCCATGTTGAGAAGGTGAGAGAGCAAAAGTGCAACACAACTTATGGGGTAGTACATTTTGGTCAATAAAGCTTGTAATTTCCCCGCTTTCAAAATCTCACCAGCAGTGGCTGCAGGAATAGATTGGTGGTTTGAATGACACCTCTAAGATAGAGCCATGTGTGTGAGCATCTGTGTGATAGTGATTTTTTTGCTAGGATGCACATTTATAACAAACATGTGCAGATAATGTGGTCTTTTAAACACTGCCACCACAGTCACTGAGCAGGAGGACTATGTGCACATTGCCAAAGCACGGTGGTCTGGATTATGGAAATAAATGGGAAGAGGAGAGCTAAAACCTTCAAAGCCAGCCATGCTATCAATCTATAGTTTCCCAGGATGTTCACAATAAAGGATGTGTAGTTACCTTACTGTCAAGAGTGGATTCATAAAAGTTGGGCAGATTGATCCAGACAATATATGGCTCCTTAACTCAAGACCAGCATTTGCCACCCACATAGTGCATTGGTCTGATGTATTAAGGGAAAAAATGTACATAAGCCACCAATTGTTCCCCTATTACGTGAACACATTTAGAGGACAAATTTCGTAAACCCACTCTTGTAATTTTGCTGGTAGGTGTTCACTGTTTGCAAAAGTCACCATTCATTGGGCAGATATACAAGTCTACAAAGTGCATTATATATTGGAGATAGTCACACAGTGTAAATTGTGATGGTTGCATATATGCTCAGGAACAATTCAAAGATATTTCTAATTCTGCATGCATGCAGCACTCTTTCTTTTTGGCAAATGTTCCTGTTTTGCAGAAAGTTGCTAAATTTGCATTCCTTGTTTGAAACTCAGTATCCGAGGCTTGGCAGATTCTGAATATTTTGGGACATAAATATTACAGTATATGCAGTATATATGTACAGTATATACAGGTTCAGAATCATAGGTGTGCTAGAGATCACAAGAGAGGGGAGAAATAGGCAAATTAAGCAAAAGTGGAACACTGGAGCCATTTGCAAATACTAGCTCTATGGTTTCAAATGCACACTACAGAATTTATTTATTTTATTTTTATTTTTGTAATTACCAGTACTGACTACATTTAAATGTTACACTAGGCTGTGATTTAGCAGAATACAAGCCTCTTGGTAAGCCACTGCCTAACAGATAATCCCTTCGTCATTTCCTTGGAAAGCTGCCCATAGAATATTTCAGTGTTGGGGTGGGGAGGGAAATCTCTCTGTGTTTTGAGACTATAGAAGCACACAATTTGCAAAGGAATCTTTGTCTTGACCTTTGAAGAAAAACTTGCTTTGACCATTTGCCCTTCTTTCCCATTTGGCCTTAAGATACTGCTTTAAATATGAACCCAGTCCAAATCCTGGTGAACAGGAGAGCCGTCGGCTCAATTCGTGAAGATTTGAAACCTAGCAGTAATGCCTTTTATTGCATTCTTTGGCTCTTTAATTGCTTTTTGATACTACAAAGCTATCCGGCATATGGTTCCAGGCCAGCGCAGCAGCTGCAGACCATTTGGAAAACCCTCTGGTGGCCTGATGCTCTCCAGGGAAGGGAGGGGTGGGGAGAACAGGGTGCCCAATAGAAATACATTTTTGGCTCCCCCCCCCCGGCAGTCTTTATAGTCAGTACTGAGCTAGATGAACCAATAGTAATAGTCTGAATGTGGTAGCACCCACATTCTTATTGCTGAGCTTTTAGATTTCATTTCATTTCACTTTTAATTTGTATACCACCTCCCTATATTACTATACACGACGATGGTTTACAGCAGGCATAGGCAAACTTGGCCTTCCAGATGTTTTGGGACTACAATTCCCATCATCCCTGACCACTTGCCCTGTTAGCTAGGGATCATGGGAGTTGTAGTCCCAAAACATGTGGAGGGCCGAGTTTGCCTATGCCTGGTTTACAGGCTGAAGACACAACAAAACAGACAGCAAAGATCACACACCTGATAAAAATCTGATCCAATACAAAAAAGTGAAGCTAAAAGCATAACTTTAAAATAAACCACATAAACAAAATAAAGCAATATCCAATAATCCATTAGAATATACAGTGGTACCTCGGGTTAAGTACTTAATTCGTTCCGGAGGTCCATTTTTAACCTGAAAGAGTTCTTAACCTGAAGCACCACTTTAGCTAATGGGGCCTCCCGCTGCCGCGCGATTTCTGTTCTCATCCTGAAGCAAAGTCCTTAACCTGAAGCACTATTTTTGGGTTAGTGGAGTCTGTAACCTGAAGTGTATGTAACCTGAAGCGTATGTAACCCGAGGTACCATTGTAATAGTAAACAAGGAAAGCATTATGAGCCGATTGAATAATTCCCCTTTAATGCTGGAGTGGCTAGCCTTCTCTGGTCTGCAGGCCACATTCACCACTGGCCAACCCTCCAGGGGTCACCTGCCAGCAGTTGGTGTGGCCAAAGACATCCCATGCTCTCTCACACCAACATGCATGGAATACGCAAAGGGTGTGCATGTACAGGCACCATCCAGATCAGCTGAGGAGGGTGGTTATGGTCCCCTCTCCACTCATCAAATAATAAAAGTGCTATGCCTGCTTAATTTTTGTGGGGGTTTTGCCGCTGCGGCCAAAGTCAATGGGGTCTTGAGAGGCCAGGAAAACTTGCTTGGCAGACCAGCTGGGGTCTCCGAATTGGGAGTCAGCCACTCTCGCTTTAATCACAATATACGCGATGGAACAGAGATAAGGTTTCGTGTGTGGACTAATTATAGATAGGGTAAAGGGGGGGACCCCTGACTGTTAGGTCCAGTCACGAACGACTCTGGGGTTGCGGCGCTCATCTTTCTTCACTGGCCGAGGGAGCCGGTGTACAGCTTCCGGGTCATGTGGCCAGCATGACTAAGCCGCTTCTGGTGAAACCAGAGCAGCGCACTGAAATGCTGTTTAACTTCCCATCGAAGTGGTACCTATTTATCTACTTGCACTTTGACGTCCTTTTGAACTGCTAGGTTAGCAGGAGCTGGGACTGAGCAATGGGAGCTCACCCTGTCGCGGGGATTCAAACCGCTGACCTTCTGATCAGCAAGCCCTAGGCTCTGTGGTTTAGACCACAGCGCCACCCGCATCCTAATAGATAGGGTAAAGGTAAAGGTACCCCTGCCCGTACGGGCCAGTCTTGCCAGACTCTAGGGTTGTGCGCTCATCTCACTCTATAGGCCGGGAGCCAGCGCTGTCCGCAGACACTTCCGGGTCACGTGGCCAGCGTGACAAGCTGCATCTGGCGAGCCAGCGCAGCACACGGAACGCCGTTTACCTTCCCGCTGGTAAGCGGTCCCTATTTATCTACTTGCACCCGGGGGTTCTTTCGAACTGCTAGGTTGGCAGGCGCTGGGACCGAACGACGGGAGCGCACCCCACCGCGGGGATTCGAACCGCCGACCATGCGATCGGCAAGTCCTAGGTGCTGAGGTTTTACCCACAGCGCCACCCGCATCCCAATAGATAGGGTAGTCCGCCCTAAACTAAAACTCAGCACCCAGGCAATCTGTATGCTGTGCCATAAGAAGTTCTGTGACCTGTGCAAATTATCCCAACTGTGCAAATCCGAATCACTTAGCATTTATCTTACTTTCTTTGAAATGGTTCCCCCTTCCCTTTATTCTTCATAATTCTGGTTTTGTTGGCAAAGGGGATGGATGGGCAGGCACTGGAGCCCCAGTTTTGACCAAGGATATTTTATTCAGTATTATTCTGGCTTTTGAAAGTTCATCAGGCATTGCTGCACATTTTCAAGCATGTCTTTACAGCCTCAAGAACTAGAAATTATTTTATTGCTTTTAAATGAAAGCTGCCATTCTTTACCTAGTACCACATTCTGCCGTTTTTCTGCAATCCCTTGGCAAACAAATTAAACACACATTCAAAGGATCTCTTTACCGTTTGCTATGTCACTCTGATTCTTCCTAATCGTGCCAGGAATATTCTTCCATAATATTTTTAAGCAATGGAAGAGTGAATATGTAAAATGTTATTTCACAATGATGAGGGCTTTTCAGGAAACATCTCAGAAGTTGATTGCAAAAAGCGTTTACAGACTTTTTGAATGAAATCCATTCAGATTTTACACTCGTGACATTCTGTTTTGTGTTATTCCAAATGTACTTCTTCATGGAGCAAAAATGTGACATTGGAAGTGGCGCTCAGATTGATATCAGCCAACTCTTTGTTCTCATCTTCAGTTCTAAATTTCTTAGGAACAAATCGGCTTTTATACAAATACTGTTTTCCTGAAAAAACATCTGGCCACTGTTAAAGGTCTACTATGATTTAATATATGTTCAGCTTCGTTAAGTTAGTTCTGGGTAACATCTACCCGTTTCCCTTCTGAATCTGGAATAATTCACATATTTGTACCGTAGAATTCCCAGATTCTTTGACCTCTTGATCCATTGGCAACTAAAAGCTTCTAATCTGATGGAATGACTTCTCCTCTGCCACAAACTTCCTGTTTCTGTGCTTTTTTCACTCCTTTAAGTTGAGGTGTTTGGTCTGACCAACCACCTACTTCATGACCAGCCCTAACATTAGGCAAAGAGAGGCAGCTGTCTAGGGCAGCAGATGGTGAGGAATATGAAGTGATCAGGATACACAAGTAAATCTTAGTGGGTAAATACAGCCAAAAAAGAGGAGGAGGAGGAGGAGGAGAGAAAGCATGTATAAATCCATAGGATAGGCAAACTCCAGATGTTTTGGTACTACAACACCTATCATCCCTGACCACTTGTCCTGTTAGCTAGGGATGATGGAAGTTGTAGTCCCTAAACACCTGGAGGGCCGAGTTTGCCTATTTCTGGGATATACCATGCCTTCTAGCATGGTATATGGTCCTGTCTCGGTTCTTTGGGTTTGAGGAACTCATATGTTGAGTTGAGTCCTTTGGCAAGAAGAAGCAGGTGAGCAGTAGTGTAGATTATGTTTGGTCTACCTACCGATCTGGAACAAAATTCTTCTTTAAAGCCAATTCTGTGCTTAATCAGTAGTACTAGGAATATTGTCTGAGTTTGCGGCGCTGGTGGGCAGCATTTGCTGCTCCACCTCAGGTAGAGCTAAATAATGTCGGGCAGACCCTGAGGATGGTCCCTCAGTGCAGCTGAGCTGGATAAGACCACCACATTTGGCTATTGACTGGTGAAAGCCACTGTGTGTCTACGACCCCTTAATACAATTGTCCTGAGGTGAGATAGCCTAGCGCACTGTGCACTATTATCAGTTTGTCCGAGGGAGTGCTGGGCACTCTTACTTATTCTTCGTGTGCACAATTTGGGAAATGAGTAGTAATAAGGTGCTGGTTGGATTGGATTATCCGCAGCACCAGTGACAGGTCTACATTGGCTATGACACATAATGAATTGAGCAGCTCTTACCTCCCTGGAGGTGGATTTTGCCACCAGTTCCTGGCATGTAGCACTGACCCATTTATCAGCCCTGTCCTGGTAGTGGGCCCCTTTGTGCCCCTTAATTAACCCTGCACAAGACATTCCCCCCAGCTAATTATCCACCTGCAGCCTTTCCTCCTAGGCATCTATTGCAGACTGATGATTCCATATGTGCTGGTCCATTGCTGAGTGACATCATGGTGACAGGTTCACCTGTCAGGATTTCTCAGTAGACTTGGGACCTTCTTCTTGCTACTGCAGCAGCATGTGAAGTCTGGGTATTCACCTGTGTGTGCAGCTCCTTTTGTTGTTGTTGTTTAGTCATGTCCGACTCTTCGTGACCCCATGGACCAGAGCACGCCAGGCACTCCTGTCTTCCACTGCCTCCCGCAGTTTGGTCAAACTCATGTTGGTTGCTTTGAAAACACTGTGCAACCATCTCGTCCTCTGTCGTCCCTTCTCCTTGTGCCCTCAATCTTTCCCAACATCAGGGTCTTTTCCAGGGAGTCTTCTCTTCTCAAAGTATTGGAGCCTCAGCTTCACAATCTGTCCTTCCAGTGAGCACCCAGGGCTGATTTCCTCCAGAATGGAGAGGTTTGATCTTCTTGCAGCCCATAGGACTCTCAAGAGTCTCCTCCAGCACCATAATTCAAAAGCATCAATTCTTCGGCGATCAGCTCCTTTATCGGGGTGCATTAAGCATCCCATCTCCCCCCATTCTGCCTCCCAAAGGTTTTGAGAAAGAAGACCCAGAGATGCAGTATTGTCTCCCTGTGCTGCCGTTGCTTAGCAACACTAGCCTGCTCCCATCTGCATAACCAAAGTCAACAACAGGCAGGTTCTGCAGATGCAAGTGATTAATCTAAAAACTGGGACTTTGGCAGGCCTCGTGGTTATCTGGAAGCCCACAAAGAGCTTAACCAAAGCAATCCTTTTTCTTAATGTGCTAGGTTATTGTGTTGGACAGGCAGACACAATGGGTAAATGAAGTTCTCTTACATGGATCTGAATTGGAACTGTTCTGGACCATGCTTCAGGTGCCAGAGAAGATAATAACAGCATTTATGTAGCACTTAGTAGTTTTTACAGCAAACCAGTAACATAGGTATTATTATCCCTAGGTTTCTGCGGCCCATATAGAAATTCAAGAATGTGAGTGACTGCAATTCACAACTGAGCCTTTTAAGTATTCTACTTGTTCCATAGGCCATGCTGTATATATATCTAATGCTTGCTGTTAAAACAGCACATGAAAATGTTTGCACATCTGTATTCATATGCACCACACATAAAGTGATGGGCATAGAGGCATAGGGCTCAATGTTCCTGCATCTCTCACTCACAACTGGACCCTGCAGCTCATGTCATAGAATCATGGAATTGTAATGTTGGAAGGGACCCCAAGGGTCATCCAATCCATCCCCTGCAATGTAGGAATGTTGCGTCCTGATTCTTCCTTTGGAAAATAGGGGATATGTAAGAATTGGCCCCTTGCTGCTAATATATCCCTTTAACCCAAACTAATCAGTCACTTCCACAAGTTGACTGTGATTTTATTCTATACCGAAAAAGATTTTTTAATCAAAGCTCTCAATCAAGAAAACCTAAATTCAGACATATGATGCAAATCAGGAAATTTTGCCTGTTTTGTAAATTTTGCCTGAAGCAGTCTGCTACTTATGGAGCTACAGTATATAGGACATTGAATTCCTGACTGTCAACTTGTTAATCTTATTCTGTTTTTCTCATTTCAAGAGACATTACCCCCACAAAATTTCAAGCCTAGAAATAGTCCCGTTTTCAATGATAACAAAAAGAGACAATCTAATTGTGCGCATTTTCTGAATTGCAAAATGCTTATTTTTCATTTGTCCATGGATCAAGGGCTGCCAATCATTTTTAGGACCATGATCACACTCACAAACCAGACAAACTGCAGCACAACTTATTCTATTGCCCACAACAGAATGCCTGTTTAATGTCTAATTTCAGTATGGGAAATGGGGGAGGGGACCCTGTGGGCATCAAGGCCATGGTGGGAAAATGTGTGCCCATGGGCACCATGTTGGTGACCTCTGCTGTAGATTTCTTTAATTCTATTTGAAATCTATCTACATCCATGGTGGGGAACCTCAGACCTGGGAGCCAAATGTGGCCCTCTATAGACGTCTCTGTCTGGCCACCCTTCCCAATCCTCCATCCTCAAGTGCTCTTGCCTCTTGATTGACCAGATCAATATATAAGTGCAAGTGGGTAGAAACCTCTAACTTTGGCAAGAGTTACACCTGTTACTTCACCCACTTCTGCCCCTGGCTCCACACCCCTTTGCCACGTGGGCTGAACAAGGTTCCCTACTCTCGCTGCATATGGTAGAATAATTCTGTGTTTATTGCAATGCTTCATCTCTGCATGTTTTAATTATGGAACTGATTTGTGATTGATACAACCACAACATATCAGCACAGAGCAACAACAAAAGCATTCTTCCATTGGGAGGCATGTTTACTGCCATGCTTTGAAGGAACAATTGACAAGCAGATGTCTGATAATTCGCTGAGCTGTATCCAAAAGCATTTTGGCCCTTGTCCAATCGATAGATAGCTCTTGCACAAAGCCAGCGTCTCATTATCCAGATAACTGTGCTCACTTATAAAGAGTAGCAAAAGCAGAGGAAATACAGAAACCACTGTAGATCATTTGTTTAGGTTTTCTCTCACCCTTTGAAAGAACATTCAGTAATCCTGATTGATAAAAAAAAGGTTCTGGTATACATTTATAGGCAGCACCTAACTTAATAAAATCATATTTTTATGGGTTAGGGTTCATGGGAACTGTAGCTCAGTGACATCTGGGGGACCAGAGGTAAATAAAAAGCCAACCTTACTCTTCTGCAGTTGACCTTGTGTGATCTAGAACACACCCAGAATGAAACACCTGACATTCTCCTGTAGGAAAACTTGGTAAGCTTCCAAGGAAATCCTGGGCTGCCCAGAATTCAGCTGTAAATCTATTATCTCACATACCGTCTGCCACATGCTACTCAAATGATAAAGCATAGAATGATAAGCGTGGAGTGGTTTATAACTTCCGTGTGTCATTTCAGATGGCTGGATTGCAGGTTGGGCGGAAGATTTATTCCATGAATGAGGATTTGGTGTTCCTGCGCCCATTTCAAGAGGTGGAGACCATCTTGAACCAGTCTTTCTGCTCCCGGAGACCTCTTCGGCTTCTTGTGGCAATCAAGGCAAAAGAGTAAGTCGCCAGAAAAATCCAGGTTGCTCTTGGAAGCTGATTCTGAGCAGTTAATATTATATATGTTAATGTCTATCATAATGAAGGCAATGTAAACATTTTACAATTCTACATTCTAGTGCAGTCTTGAGAGCAAACGTACACATTAAACCATGTATTATAAAATTATAATTCATACCTTTTTTATATAGTTAATGTTCATTGTATGCCTCATGCATCAGAGCTAATAACTTTAGCATACAAATGATACTGAATTAAGGATAGCACGAATTTAGTAGTCATGAAAAACTCCCCAGCGTGACATCCCTGCTTCTGGGTGAAAGAGCTTTTAGAGCTGCTGGATTCCATTTTATTCTCATGTGATCTTATGATTCCCCCCCCCCCCCATCTGACTGCTGAGCTGTGTTTGTTTGCCTATAGTCACAGAATTCCCCTTAGAATACAAGCCCAAGACATTACTTAATAAATGATGAAGAATAACCACATGTGCACAGAATACCAGTGATGTAACTAAGCAGGACTGTTGTCACCCACATCCCTTTTATTTTTGACAGGATTATCAAAATCCCAGATTGCAGTGAAAAGCTGTGCTTCCAGATTCGAGGAGCAGCACCACCATATGTTCATGCTGTGGGGAGAGGTGAGAAAGGGGGGATGTGAAATGAGCTCTGAACACAGAATAGGGGAGCTGTATACAGGTAGCTGAGCTGTATCTTGGAAAACAGGAGTAACCTATAGGATGACTCATGCCCTGTGTCTGAATTATAACACTAATTGCCTTTTAAAAATGTTAACAAGGTACATTAAAACAAATGCTATGTAGTGGATTGTGCTAAATTCAACACTTCACATCAGAGGTGGGGAACTGGGCCTGATGGGCCATGTGATGGGTGGGTGGGGCTGTCCACCTGTCAGTCACTTCAAAGGAAGAACTGGGAGTGAACTGTAGGTTTGCTTCCGATGCTTTTTTTCTTTATTTGTGGCCTTGGCTTTAGTTTAATCCAGAGTTGCAAAGGAAGAGTCAGCTGTGCAGCTGTGGCTTGAATTCAAGCTGCAAAGGTTCTTGCCGAAAATTGGACCTTGCATTCAACACCAAATCCAGCACCAACTGCAAGTCACATTTTAGGCAGGGATCAGCTCTACTTGGGAGCTCCTGAGTGGAACAAAATCCTACCAGGGCTTGTATTGGCACCATATTTAAAAGGTACAGAATGCAAGCCCCATTTGCTGGGTAAGCTCATGGGTGGGTAGAGGGCCACTGATGTCAACCTGGCTGAGGGCTTCATCAGATCTGGAGCTGGCCTTGTCAGGCAAAGAGGCACCTAGAGGTCAATCCCTTCTATTCTGCAATCTCTGCAGCATCGATCCCTACTATTAGCAGGCAATATGCTGCCTCTTTATTAGTATGCCTGGAATAAATACTGGAAGCCTGGTCTGCTATGTCTGGATAACAGAGCAGGGCCTTTTCATTGCTCCGCTTCAGGCTCCTTATTCCAGAAAAAGCCGCTAACATTGGAAGGTCTAGATTTGGTTCCAGCTTGCCGCTCCCACCAGTCTTATGATGTGTAAAGTACTATCAGTAGGAAAGGCAAGATATAAACTTATTGAATGTAGACAATCTAAAACGAAAAGTAGTTCAGTGTGCAATCCGATGATGCATGGTCACTCAGAATGAAGTCCCATTGAGTTTCAGATAAATGAGTATAGGATTAGCCTTCTAAACAGATTGTAGGATCATTTGTAACCTTTCTCCCTCCCTTTTGGGGGAAAGGTCTGTAGCTCAGGGGTAGAAAAGAGAGTCCCAGGTCCAATCCATGACATATTTTGTTAGGGGTGGAAATGTTCCTTGCCTGAAACTCTGGAGAGGTCTGACTCTGCATAATACAGCTTACACTAGAAGAACCTAAGAAGAGCCAATGGCCCATCTAGGGTTGCTTCAGAAAATCTGTCATATCCGCCACTCACTTGACCAGAAATAGCTTGTTTATTTATTGCTTACTCTGTAGCCGTGCTTTCTAAACCCCCTCTCCTGTCCACCTCTCTTAAGGATCAGAAGCAAGCGCTGTGGGCCTTCACCCAGGGCAGTGTGTCTTGAAAGTGAGCGGGAATAACGTGATGAATGAAAATTGCACTGAGGTTCTGGAGCACTTTGCGGCATACAGGAACAGGCAGCAGGAATATCTGGTGAGTGCATGGGCGTGAGAAACTGGTTAGGGAGGCAGTTGTTTTCTTATAATACTTCTAGAAGGTAAGAAAACACTGTATCGTGCTGTTGTGCAACTGTTCTGCTGAGTAAGTGTGCTTTGAACTTACATCCCCTCATCAATGAGGGAGGGTGCTTAGAATTCACATGAAAGCAGAACTTTGCATATTTATCTTAGCCTCAAATATTCCTCAAAATAAAAAAATTTCTTCCTGTAGCACCTTAAAGACCAACTAAGTTAGTTCTTGGTATGAGCTTTCGTGTGCATGCACACTTCTTCAGATACCCGAAAGCTCATACCAAGAACGAAAGCTCATACCAAGAACTAACTTAGTTGGTCTTTAAGGTGCTACAGGAAGAATTTTTTTTATTTTGACTATGGCAGACCAACACGGCTACCTATCTGTAACTCAAATATTCCTGTTCAGGTGGCAAAAAGCTGCTTCTGTTTAGTTAGCAGGGACAACCCCAAGTACTAAATTAGATTTGGTTCTGAGACCTGAACACTCCACCTTATAAAATCTCTTGACTTTTGTTGTATCCTAGTTTTAAAAGCAGAGCTCTCTCCTCTAGATGCTAACATTCTTCTCACGGAATTCAGTGCACTTTATATTTCTTAGTAATTGACTCCACTCCCATCCCACTTAAACCAAAAACTGTGCTGTGGCTCTAACTGGTTAGACTAAATTTATCCAATAGGCCAGTGTTTCCCTTGGGGAATCCCAACTAAAAATGTCATTTTGGGGCTTTTCTGCACAATCCTCTCAAGCCTATCTCTATTCACTGAGGACCAAAATAGATGATATCTGAAATACTGTATGCATTTAATGCCGCTGACTTTTGTTATTTGAAGAGAAGCTACAGGGGGAAATGTTCAAGACTGGGACTGTGGCATGGGATGGGGCATTTGTTTTGTGTTTGGTGGGGGTTTAACCCCTATTTTTCCATGCTACAGTCAAAATGAAATACATCCCCCCCAACTGCTATTGCCCATATCAAACCGCAAACAGAAGCATTGGAGGGAGGCAGTTTTCATCAGGACCACAGGATGAAGAAAAAGCAGTCCGCGGACAGAAGACTGGAACTGATGTGTAGAGGGAAAATTCTTTGGAGTGATGGGGGATAATGCAATGCCTCTTTACTTGTCACACTCTGGTGGACTCTGATCTGGAAGACAGGTCCCGATCCCTACTCGGGCACAGCTTTGCAGGACCACTCTAGTTCTCTGCTTCAGTTCCTCATCTGTAAAGTCATAGTCCCACAGAATTACTGTAAAGACGACCAGGTTAAAACACTATACAGTAGTACCTCAGGTTACATACGCTTCAGGTTACAGATGCTTCAGGTTACAGACTCCGCTAACCCAGAAATAGTACCTCGGGTTAAGAACTTTGCTTCAGGATGGGAACAGAAATCGCATGACGGTGGCATGGCGGCAGCAGGAGGCCCTATTAGCTAAAGTGGTGCTTCAGGTTAAGAACAGTTTCATGTTAAAAACAGACCTCCAGAACGAATTAAGTACTTAACCCGAGGTACCACTGTATTAGAAAGAAAGAAAATAAATGTATCCCAGCCTTCAGTAGTACCTTCTCAATGCTGCTGCTGCTTTAAACAAAATCAGTGTGCAGCGTCATGCTGGAAGCAGCTACACACATCTGTTCCACCTTGCGTCCACAATGAAATGAAATGGACATGTGCAGCTGTTTTAAATATAACGTAGTACATGCTTAATCTGTTACATCTGAAGCACGACGGTGAGTATTGCATGTTGTGATTGCACAATGCAAGAAGTGGCTGGAAGAAGGACTGAAGAACAGAGAGATAATTTTCAGGTTGCCAAAATGTATTTTAAGAACCACTCCCCCCCCACGCCAAATATGTTTACATTATAAATAGAGTGGGAGCTTTTACTTTATAACAGTAAAAGGAGTTCACAGAAGAGGGAGGAGTCAGCAAAACAGCTATTCTCCTCCATCACAAGGGTCTCTCTCCATCCACTGTATTAAAAAGGGATATCATGGCACTGTCAGGGTCAAACCAGACAATGCATTAAGCACCTCTATGCACTTAATGAGCCAGACTTGTTATTTGAATAGCAGCCATGGGTGGAAGGAGGGGCATTTAAATAGTTGCAGAGGGAAGGTGAGGTGGATCTGGACTGTGGAATGTTGGGAGTGGGGATTTAACCCTTTCCAGGCCTCCTTTTTTGCTGCAAACTGTTGGCGCTAATAAACTGTGACTACTGCCTCTCCCTTAACAGGGAGCTAACAGAGAGGTCATGTTAGAATCTCTACACAGTTTTGGCCCAGAGTATCTTAAGGGCTTCCTTTTCCCATATGAATCTGCTCAGTTATTAAGATCTGAGGCTTTGCTTCACATCCTGCTTCAGTATGAGGCATGGTTGGTAGTCATGTGGGACCAGGCCTTATCAGCAGTACCACCCAGCTTGTGGAACTCCCTCCCCGTGGAGGTTCATGTGGTCCCCATATTGTAAGCCTTTCACAGAGCTGTGAAGACTGTTCCTTTTCCACCGGATGTTTGATCTTGAGTAATTCTGGCTCTATGTTGGTGGGGTTGTGGTTGCTCTGTTCAGATGTTCTCTCTAACTATATGGATTTCAGATATTTTAAATGAGATTTTCTCACATTTCCTGGTCCTGTTTATCATTCTTCTCCTTTGCCTGATGTTCATCATCACCCCCATTGGCCATCCATCATTGGCCATACTCATCTCATTATTGGCCATGCTCGTCCAGAACATCTGGAGCAGACCAGGTTGCTGATACCTGTCAATCCATCCAAAAGCCAATGTGCAGTGAAACTTGGGAGAATGTCTCTCTGACATCCTTGCTTTCTTTGGAAGGGTTTTTATCAATGGGTGTACCGAACGCATGAAGACGCCGAAGAGGACAGAGCTCAGCAGTCAGCTTCCAACTCATACCTGAACGGAAGTCATTCTGAATCTTGTAAAGGAGATCTCTTTACAATCGAGGAAAATAATCCCCTTAATGACAGCCAGCAAGACGAAGGTAAGACATTCCCTGCCAATGAGGGAAATGATCTAGGAAGTGATCCGTGGCTGTCCTCTGATAGGTTGGGGGTGGGGAGGGATAACTTGGTGATGCAAAAGTCCTCCTGGCCCCCCTTCTTAGAAATGATCTCAAATAGTAGGTCTATAAAAGACTTTCCTGAGACCTTGAAAAGCCACTGCCATCTGAAGTACTGGGCTAGATAGACTAATGACCTGGTTCATTATAATGCAGTTTTATATTTCAGTAGAATGGGAGCTAGATGTGCCTTTCTTCTAGGCAAGGTGACAGAGACAATAATTTATACCTGAATGTATACTGTGTATACATTCCTGAATGTATACCTGGATGTATACTGTGGATGTTTAATTTGGAACAGGGGTTCTTTTCTTGTCTTCAGCAGACAGTCTTCAAGGGTTGCCATTCAACCCTTGCCTATTACAGGGACTGGAGACTGGGCATTTCCCCGGACCATGCCAGTTTCCTGCTATGTGCTATACAAGTGTGAGTCAGTGGGTGAGGAATCTGGTAGATCACTCAGGATGCCACAAGGAGAAGCCTATGTGCAGAACTTCATTCCTGCACCTCCTCCTTTGTGGTCTCTCACACTGGTTTCATATATACAAACTTTGTCTCCAAAACAGTACATCTGTTTTTATTGACCTCTTTAGCTGTGCACTAGAGAAAATCACTGAGCCCCTGGATGCAGTGTTATAGGGAAATTGACTTGGCAGCTGCAATGTCAAGCCACAAACCCAACATAATTGCACAGTGCCTTTGCTTGTGGTTGACATATATCACACTGGGCAATGTTTTTATTTTATATTTTACTGAATTACTTGCATCCCTTGTGCCACGTAGGATGCCAGCTCAGTCTTTCTCTCAACTTGTTACCCCAAATTGGATGTGACTGACTTCTAGCTAAACTGTGGGATTCTTAATGAGAATGTTATTGAGAAAAGGGGATTGTGGGATTCTATTTACTGACAGTGCTATATTTGGCTGAAGCTATAACACAGGGACAGACCAAGATGGCAAGAGATGAGAGTATTAAGACATCTGAGTCCCATTTGATATTTTGCCTATGTAGCTTCTCTTTGAAAGGAAGTACAGTGGTGCCTCGCAAGATGAAAAGAATCCGTTCTGTGATTCTCTTCGTCTAGCGGTTTTTTTGTCTTGTGAAGCAAGCCCATTGATGGATTAGCGCTATTAGCAGCTTTTAGCGGCTTTTAGCAGCTTATCGGCTTATCGGATCAGCTGATAAGCAGCTTAGCGGCTTAGAAAAGGGGGGGGGGAGGAAAAAAAACCCCGCAGGAACTCGCAAGACATTTTCGTCTTGCGAAGCAAGCCCATAGGAGATTCGTTTTGCGAAGCACCTCCAAAACGGAAAACTCTTTCGTCTAGCGAGTTTTCCGTCTTGCGAGGCATTCGTCTTGCGGGGCACCACTGTATGCTTTACTTAGCTGAACTTTCCCCACTGGGTTATTGTGAAGATAAAACTGGGTATAGCGTTGAGACCTTGAGTTTCTTCAAGCAAGAGTGGGATGCAAATATAAATAATACCTTAATAGGATGTTGCATAGCACCATATTTCAGCAAAATAATGAATGAAATTAAAACGTGCTTTAAAATTGAGACTGAGTGTTTGCTCAATAGGATCCTAAGAGGTCTGAGAACCAGCCCCACCAGTTGTGCCTAGTACTACCTGTCAGTGTCACCCCCTCTCCCAAGACATCACAAGACTTTTAAAATTGCTTTTGATGGCTTATAATTGGCAGAAGCATCACTGCCAGAATTCCAAGTAGTTTTGTTGACTGAGCAGAAGCGAGGAGGGCTTTTAAAGTTCATCAGTGATAATCACGTTTTTAAAAGCTTTTGAATATTCATATTTGCATTGTGTGCTCTTGGCTGACTCGCAGTGTGATGGCATGTGCTTTGGCTGAATGATTGACAGTGTAATCCTAATCGTGCCTGTTCAGAAATGGAGTTCAGTGGTACTCGCTCTCAAATAAGTGTTCATATAACAGGGATAGCATTGTAGTCCCTGCCAAATGTTTTAAACATCCACCTCCCATACACCCCATGTTTCATGAGGCCAGAGATTATGGGAGTTGTACTTCATATACATACACACGCCTTTACGGTGGCCTTTGACACCTGAGATGTGTAGTTTCATGACCCACCCTCTTCCTGTGACTCTAATTTGTTGTAGAGTTGGAAGGGTCAAGTCCTCCTTTGTGGACACACCGATGAGATGGAGTGGTTTTTGTTTTTATTTTTAATGAACTCAGTAAGATCGCAGTGTTCATAAATGCCAAGAGGGCCTTTTAATTATGGCATGTTCTCACTCCTCCTGTGCATAATGGCTTTTTGTGCTGCTTTAGGGATCCTGATAATTTTTTTGATATGTGTTATGCATTATGCATAACAATTATGCCCACAATACAAGCCCTTGTTAAAGATGGCCACCCACGCTTCGCTAGATATAGTGCTGGTTGCTAATCCTACTGCTTCCACTGCCCTTAACAAAAAGGAGCGCCCGGGCTTCAACATGTGACCGCCCAGCTGGTTCCTGCTCAAGCAGACCACAGAGAATTACACAGTAATTCCCTCACAGCAATCCTTCACAGTAAGCTCACGGCTTCGAGGGAATCACGGGTAAGGCAGATCGCAGCCCCCCTCTAGACAAACATCTAGGTATATCTACGCAACTTCTCCCGATCCCCGCATATGTTACCGGCTCTGGGCCAGGTCCTGGAGGGCGAGGCTTGCAATTCGCGAGGCTCGGCGCTGCAGCTACGCCAAATAGCCTTACTTTCAGGATCCTTACTCTTCCCGACGCTCAGACGTCAAAATAAATTCTTCATGTACTGGGGTGGCGCTTTCCGGATCTCCTTTCGCCCGGATGGTTGAACAAGCAACCCAGCAAAATTCCCTCTATGCTGTGGCTAAAACCCTCCAAACGCGCAACTGAGCACCTCCGCCAGCCAACTGCTGCCGACCAAATTGAGCACAAAGGTGCCAGTGATTTCAGCTCTCCTCCCCAGTGATTTCAGCTCTGTAGGCAGTCGACAGCAAGCGCAAGGCAGGAGGCACGGTTGTAGAAAAAGGCCAAACAAACGAAAAGGTCCCGGTCCGAAACGAAAAAATCCCCGTCTGAAAACCGGGCAGCTGGAACGAAGCAAAGAGGGCGGTCCCCGGGCGCCCTAGCCTTAAATAGGCTAGGCCCCGCCTCCCCGATTGGCGGGCTGGGTCGTAGTCATGCCTGGGGATTCCCTCTTTCTCGCGGGGGCTAAGGGCCAGCCCCCACGTGTGTGGGGAGGGGGTGGGCCCGCAACCCCACCTCCTCTCCAATTCGGAACCATCATGGTTGCTCGAGAGCGAACAGGCAAGATTCCCACTGGTCTTTTCAAAGGCTTTATTATTGGTGCAAAAACATTTACAGTGCAGAACGTCTCAATTCCATGTCTTGCTCAGTCACTAGCAGAATCTGAGAGTGGGCGGTCCTTAAACTTTCCCAAGCAGAGTAGTCTCTTGACCCCCATCTGACGCCTCCCCTCTCTGCACGTAAACCTACTGCGCAGGGAGGATGTGGGTAAAGGGGGAACCTGCCTCCCCTGCCCCCGCTTTGCTCATGCACAGTGTCTTGGCTCTTTCTTGCATCCTCCGAGCCCTGCATCTCTTCCCCACTAGAGGCGGGGCTTCCCTCCTCCGCTGAGGAAGTGGTGCTTCCCACGATCTTTGGAGGCTCCCTGTAATCCAGCTGCCTTTCCACCTCTCGCCTCTGAGCTGATGGCAGTTCCCTGACGATATGCTACAGCTTGTGCTCTTGTCTCCATCTCTGTGCTCTTCTAATGACTGAACTTTGGTTTGCAGAATTGGCCCTTCAGACTTTTGACTCCCCATTAATCATCAGAGAAGACACTCCTCTTATTAGCCTAACGGTGGACAATGTTCACCTGGAACATGGCGTCGTGTATGAATACGTCAGCACTGCTGGGATCAGGAGCTTTGTCCTGGAGAAGATCATTGAGCCCAAGGGGTCCTTCAGCCTCACAGCAAAGGTTTATACCATTCGGTGTTATTCTTTAATGCATCAACCAGGCATCCACCTTTCCCTGTCCCTGAAGCTCAGTAGAGTTACAAATGTATATAGAAATGTGTTAAAATATATTGAAGTCTGTTAAAATCCAGTTGCAATGAAAAAGGACCCTCTTATGACGGGAGACAACCTAATGGGAGATGGTGTACAATGAGTTAAAGAAAATCTTTAAACTTACCTTTCCTTAGAAACCAGAAACATTTCTTCTAGGTGTAATTGCGAATGAATTGCCTAAGAAAGCCCACAACTTATGCAACAACCAGCAGCAAGGATAGTATATGCAAGAAATTGGAAATTAAGAGAAATCTCAGGGAAAGAACAACGGATATGTAAACTAATTGAATATGCCTAGCTTGCCAGTATGACATCTGAAATGAGAAACCAAGATAACAAATTGACAATGAGTGAGTGGGAGTACCTAGGGGGATATTTATTGGACCTTAAATATGACTTCCAGGTTAGTGGGTGCTTTGTGACCAACAGTTGACATTATAAAAGATAAGAGAGTGTGGAAAATTGGGTGAAGAACTAGTGTATGTGCAGCCAAATAATATGTATAAAGAACTGTCATGAAACGCTGGGTGGGAAGCCAAATAGATTTATTGTATATAGTATGGAAAAGAAGATGTAACTGTAAAACTAAAGAAACTCAAAAACTAGTCAGATGGCTGCAGAGATGTTGAGACTCACTGGAGGCAGATTGCAGCTGGCAAAGATTTTTTTTAAAACAGTGGCGGGGACACACACCAGAGAAAAACCTGTCATCCAACACCTCATTACTACATTATGGTTAATCAACCCCCACCTCTTCCAAAGCATTCTTAGAAATCTGTCTACTTTCCACAGAAACAGCAGGCTTTCCCTCTCACTTTTTGTGGAATGAGGGTTCCAGAAAAACCAAGAACAAAATTTGAGTCACCACTTGCGTTACAATTTACCTTTCTAAAGTGTTCTCTTGAAATACGCCAGGAAGCATGTCTACCTGCCCAGTTGTCATTTTTGCCTTTGGAATTGTGCAATCCTGGCTGATGTATTTCCAATGTTTCATCTGCTTAGAGGTTTGTGGCCTGGTGTTCCAACCAAACAAGGTAATTGTTTTCTAATGCTTTAGATTTTGGAGGCCTTTGCTACAGATGACAGCTTCTTTGTGAGGAACTGCAGAAGGCTTATGTCCCTCAGCAATGCTGTGGTCACCATGCCGCAATTTGAGTGCCGGCAGATTTGCGACACAAAGTTGGAGAGCATCAGCAGAAGGGTTGCCAGCTATCAAGAGGTGAGATCATTGTACACAACGACATCATGACACTGGAGCATAAATGGCCTCGGTCCATTTATGAAGGAGCGTCTCCACCCCCATCGTTCTGCTCGGACACTGAGGTCCAGTGCTGAGGGCCTTCTGGCGGTTCCTTCGCCGTGAGAAACCAAGTTACAGGGAACCAGGCAGAGGGCCTGCTCGGTAGTGGCACCCACCCTGTGGAACACCCTCCCACCAAATGTCAAAGAGAAAAACAACTACCAGACTTTTAGAGGACATCTGAAGGCAGCCCTGTTTAGGGAAGCTTTTAGTGTTAAATAGACTATTGTATTTTAATATTTTGTTGGAAGCCGCCCAAAGTGGTTGGGGAAACCCAGCAAGATGGGCAGGGTATAAATAATAAATTATTTATTTATTTATTTATTTATTATTATTATTATTATTATTATTATTATTATTATTATTATTATTATGCCTTTAGATTTCAAACCCCTTTTAAGGAGGTTGGCTGGGTGTAGGTGCACATTATGTTATGTATTTTAAACTTTTAGATGGCTTTCTGGTTTTATTCAGATTGCAGACTAATGTCACTGTCTGATTGTGAAACACTTGCACCGTATCCAGTTAAGGGCCTTCTTCACACAGAAGCAGGCTTTCCAATCTGACATCTCGGACTGGATGCACACAGCTCATTTTACAAAGCCAAGATATGATGACTGCAGATCAGACAGGAAGCAGGAGTAAGGGGATCCTATGTACCCTCCTCAACAAATAGCTGATTAGTGGGATTCTGGTTTTTTAAAAAAATGGGGAAAAAATATGAGTAGCACATATCCAGAACCCACAGCTTCATTCACAGTCTTTTGGGTCAGAGCCCCAGTTTACATTATGGGATGTAAGCATTCACCTACTATCATGGATAGCATTTCTACATCATTTCTGGTCTCTCCTGGATTCTGTGAACATCTTGAAGCATGCAATACATAGATTTATGTAGTTATTAAGGGAATACATTTTCTGTGAATTATTGGAAAGAGGGTCACCGAGATATTTTTTCTTCTTCTGTGGGTGGAGGTGGTGATGGAAATAAGAAAAAAAAGAGGAGCAGCTGTGGTAGGTAGTTCAATTTATTTATAAGTGCATAAACCCAGGGGCAAGTAGTTTGTGGATTAGTGTGCTAGTACAGTTGAAACATTTTTCTTTCTTTCCCTAGTTTGCAGATGAGTTGAAAACCAGGGTGAGCCCATCCTTCAAACGAGCCACGACGGAACTTCACCCTCTGAGCAGCATGGATTTCTGCCCCACCAACTGCCACATTAACCTCATGGAAGTGTCGTATCCCAAAAACACTACCTCGGTGGCTAGGTCGTTCAGCATTCGCATCGGACGGAAGCCTTCTATTATCGGCCTAGATCCAGAACAAGGTCTCACTATCTCTTAAGAGCTTTGCATACCCATTGGAGCAACACCCAGCTGTTGCTCAAGACCAAATTCAAGAAGAATGCTTCTGCTATGATGCCTGGTCCCCTCTGAAGTTTTTATGAGAACATCTGACTCTGTCATAGGACACAGCGTAATAGTGGGAATAGGGTGGGTGGGGATGAACTTAACTATCATGCTGCACATGACAGCCAAGCAGCCTTAAGCGAACCCCCCCCCCTTTTCTGTATAGAAGGGATGGTTTATTGACTGGGAAAGAAACCTGAAAGACTTAACAAGAGATCCGTCACCATGCAAATATGGCTGCAAGGCTTGGCAGCTGTATGTAGGCAATTGAACAAGAATGGTCTTCCACTGGTGTCTGTGCTAAAACAATATGTTGTTTTGAGGCAATTTATGATAATACAAGGAGCAACTGAGATACTGGCAACAGGGAAAGGAAGGCCAAAGGTCTAGGACTAGCTCATGGTTGCTGTTCTTGCCCCAGTATTTACAGAATTTGGCAGGCTTGAGTAGAGCTATTGGCCTGCTGATAATTCCAGATAAGTAAATAAATTTCATAAGCATAGTTCTAACCTTTAGGTAAATTTTAAAGGATTTCTCTATGATGTCTACAAAGGGTCTTCTGGGGCGGGGAAATTCTTCGTAATTCCTTATTTCTTCCCATCTGTCACTTATATCTTCCCCCTTTTGGAAAACAGGTGAATAAATAACATATAAAAGAATTTGAGGTTGCTCCTTAAAAGAAGCTTTAAAGACAAGTGCTTTTCGTAACCAGAATTTTTAAATGTTTAACAGGAAGCTTAAACCCAGTCTCATATACTCAGCACTGCATAGCCAGCATGGCTGCACCATCATGGAGATGCTTGGCGTCAGAAAATGGGGACCTCAACCCACATGGACAATATGATGGTTGCTATGGCCAAGAGAATGGAGGAACTACTCAGGAGGAGAGAGGTCTCACCTTTCTGTTGAAGCAAGAAGATCGGGAAATACAGGACTCCTACTTGCAGCTCTTCAACAAACTAGATGTAGCAGTTAAAGAAATGAAACAATACGTCTTTCAGATAAATAAGTGAGTTGGTTAACGTCTTGCCTTTAGAAATCTTTGTGCTCAGTCGGGAGGGGGGGGGACGAGGAGAGAATCAAAGTTATGATTGAATTATAGCTCTCAACGCCCTACTTGGCTTAGCTTTAGCATGCCTTAGAGCAGGGGTTATGCAGAGCTTCCGATTAAGGTTTTAAAAGCATGGGGAGATTCACAGAGCTTCAGCCTACAGGTGTCCCCATGTATCTATAGCAGATATTACACTTCTGGCTCCTGGAGCCCTTGGCTTGTTTTTCTTCTTACCATGATACATTCTACACCTCCAGGCTTTTGTCCACCATTACTGAACCCACGGCAGCAGGATTATGTGAGCCTCCCTCCATGGAGGAGATGCCCACCACATCCTTGGTCTCAGAAGAGAGCGATATTGACAAAGTCGAGCATGGGATGAAGAAGGTTTGTTTCAAAGTGTCTGAGGAGGACCAGGAAGATTCGGGACACGATACAATGAGTTACAGAGACTCATACAGGTGGGTTCAGTGAGGCGCACTGCTCGGAAGCCATTTCACTTGGATACTGAGAAGATTATACATCCATGTATCATCAAATGAATCACATACTGCTGTTAAAACTTGTGGTATCAAGAATGCTCATGTTCTTCTACTTGATGGTTTAATCTAGTAGCAGACTTGGGTAATGGAGTACCTATCAGGAAGTGAAAAAAGAACCACCCCAAAATAAGTTTTTTGCATGAACCCCCAGAAGTATATTTGTAAAATAAAAGAAAATTTATAGAGAGCAAGAGAGCAGAGACAGAGAAGAAAGCCCCTTGGCAACAAGATCCTAAGAGCATACAGAGTGAAGATGGTAGTTGAGAGAAAGAGAAATGTCTAAACTGCCTGAGCCCCTGACAAGTTATGAAAAGGGTCATAGAAAGAGGGGTGATTAGGGTTGCAGGTGTGTGACCCAGGGACCCCTGACAGCTTGTTATAACTATCCTTGAGAAGAGAGATTGTGAGTTGGGTGGAAGGAGATCTAAAAACTCCCCACAACCACCCACTCTATACATGGATGTTTCAGAAGGACAGCAAAGCAAAAGGATTCATTTCCCTTTTTTCGTCCTCCAGAACGGTACCCGCCCCGTATAGCTATGAAATGCTCAAAATTGGGGCCAGCAGACTATATGGCACAACTGGGGGAAATCCCTGGGGAGCAGGGGAAAATTCACCCTTTTTTCTCTTTCCGACTACTGAAATTTCCCTTTCCAAAGAGATCTGAGCAGCAGTTCTCTCTGAGTATGCCACAGAATTGTATTGCAGGTTCTATTTGTTAATGAATGCATTTAAGAACATGCACTAAGCTAGAAGCAGAGGCGGTTTTAGGGTAGTCCCATCGGTTCACCCACACTGGGCGCTGGTACTGCAGGGGGCGCTGCAACAATGATGTAGAACGGAGCACGAGAGGTGGGCGGGGGGGGGGCAAATTTTAGCATCACACAGGGCACCACTGAAATTAGAGAACCCAAAGTCCACCACTGCTAGAACTGCTTATTACATGCACGGTGATGCCTTTTTGGCTGGCGCACTTCTTTATGTCATCACAAGAAAAATGTTTGTTGCGCCCCAATCTGTGAATCCATTCCAGCAAATGTTAATGATGGCTAAATTAGGAGATTAGTCACAGCTAACCTTTATTAATATGTGTCCTTTGTTTCTTTAAATTGTGTCTTTTGTCTTATAGATATAGACACCTACCAATCTTACATTCTTATTCAAAGGGTTCTTGCACTTTGATAACAGAGCAGAATCATAACCCATATATTGCCCTTCTGTTTTGCTGGTTGTTTGTACATTACCATATTTTATTCTGGTATGACTTACCATATGGGAGGCCATTTTTAAGATTTTTGAACAAAAGTTAAATGTTTTGTGCAGTGATGCAGGATGAAGGGGAAAGCAATGGGGAATTGAAGTGACCCCAAATAGTCGCATTTTGACTAATGCTGTCCTCAGTGACACAGAATGTTCACAGCAACAGCTACCTACTAGCTAGCAATACCTTCTCACCATTTAGTACATCTGCATTGCAGGGTAGGAGGAATTTGTCCCTCTTCATAGGAAGGACATTCCATCACTCCAGACAAATTCAGTTGCTTTTCTCCATGGTCTATTTCTAATCTCATTCTGCCTTAAGAAGCTAAAATCCAAATGTTTTTAAATCTTACCAATTCCTTCTCTCCTTAAAAAGCACTCTGTGCTTAAAATCTGCTAACAAATGGATCATCACTCCTTATAAACTTAGGACTGTTCCCAAATGTACAGTAGAGTACATATGACGTGGGCCAGGCCCTAATCATTACTTGCACGGTACGAATTTAAGTGCATCCAGTCCAGAGTTCACAACAATTTGACATGGTGCACATGTCAGTCACAGGATCAACTTACAGCAGGGCCTCAGTGATCAGGCAGGTCAGGTGAGGTCAGAGGGAAGAATTTTCCTCTTTATCCAGTGAAGCATTGCAGCTGGGAAGAGGGAATCTTTTGTGGGTTTTTCAGGGTAGACGCCTATTAGCT
The DNA here is from genome assembly GCF_965113315.1 of Podarcis vaucheri. Taxonomy (NCBI): domain Eukaryota; kingdom Metazoa; phylum Chordata; class Lepidosauria; order Squamata; family Lacertidae; genus Podarcis; species Podarcis vaucheri. Next base: position 86,556,479 of record NC_138764.1, on the reverse strand, counting down.
TCAGACTGGTTCTGCAGCTGTTGTTTGCAGAACTGTTAACTTGTTGTCTTATGTGTACAAACACACAATCCACAGAAAACACAGACTAATTGGACTTTATAACGATTACATCTACAGCAGGATTTTTTTGCATTACTCAGATCAGCAGGCACCAGTCTGAGGCACATGGAAGTAGACTGAATTAACCACAGCTCTGCTGTTTGGAAGATCTCACAAGAGATTTCAAGTAATGTGCTTTTTTTTTGGACTTTGTGGTTTTGTGTCCTAAGTGGAACAATTTCTGGATCATACATTAGAAGGATAGGAGAGAACAGAATATGCTGTTTTTGAAGGGGCCACCAACCAGCTAGAGGGTTTTTCGCTGTCTAAATCATAGCCCTTCGATGAGGGCATTACGAGACTCATATACCCTTCCCTCCCCCAAAGGTGAAAACTGACAAGTGAAGAATAGCTTGGTCCCTGTCCACTTGTTCTAACCCGGGAATCTAAAGATGCAAGGAAGTTGCCCACTCCTCTGTATTGCTGATTGAAGGAGCAAATAAGCTAATTTCGGCTCCAGCAATATAGAGGATACAAAATGGATTTAGGCCAAGATACACAAGGTTTTCCTCCAATAGTTCCCCCTCTTGCCAGGCACACCACCAACAAGAGGTAATTAATGGTGGCGGCGGCGGGGGTCATTTCATAGTAGTTAAAAAACAAACCAATTTGAACGGGCTCTTCATCTCAATTGATTTCAATCCAATACCAGAGCTAAAATTCAAATACTCTTTATTCAGTGCTTTGTGGATCACAACAATAAGGAACTAAGGCACCTGTACTGTAGAACAGAAATTCCACCCAGCCATTCTGCAGGCAATGCTCTTTTAAAGAGACCTTTTTAGCCTGATATAGGAGCATATTTATATATTCTTCAAATTGTTGTTGTTGTTTAGTCGTTTAGTCGTGTCCGACTCTTTGTGACCCCATGGACCAGAGCACACCAAGCACTCCTGTCTTCCACTGCCTCCCGCAGTTTGGTCAAACTCATGCTGGTGGCTTCGAGAACACTATCCAACCATCTCGTCCTCTGTCGTCCCCTTCTCCTTATGCCCTCAAACTTTCCCAGCATTAGGGTCATTTCCAGGGAGTCTTCTCTTCTCATGAGGTGGCCAAAGTATTGGAGCCTCAGCTTCAGGATCTGTCCTTCCAGTGAGCACTCAGGGTTGTTCAAATATCTCCTGACTTACTCCTGTCACTATGGAAATGATTCTAGCAAATACTCAACAACTTTACTATTAGACTGCTGTAGAAAGTCAAGACTGTTTGAAAAACAGCTTTGTGCATTTCAGTTCCTAAAATGTGGTTCCCTCACTCCCCGTCCCCACCCTCTGCCTTTGTAATATAGCACTATAAAACCACAGAAGTTTTCAGGTAGCTTGGAAGCGCTTCTAGTAGCTGCAGTTACAGAGAAGTCTTTTCTATTCAAGTCTGTGAACATTGTGTTCCCAGAAGACTCAGAAGAGGAAAATAGTAAAAGAATAAAATTTCAGGTTCCCCACCCCCTTACCCTGCTTTCTTGTTTTTCAGTTGGTTTCGGAAAACTGAGATAAAAAATATTTGTGTCTGAAAATCTTGTCTTAAAGCATAAGTGACCAGCTGCTTCTCATGGCATATATGTCACCTAGTGAAATATCAAACTGTTCAAGCTTTAAAATTTAACTATGTGGTATTTAAGATGTTTATGTACCACTTTGTGTAAATAAATCTTGAGCAGTGTATAAAATTTATTTTAAAAAAACAAAGACGATGAATCAGTATAAAACCCCAAAATAGTGATATTTTGACAGATCACCCTGGTTGGTGCTAGAAGGGAAGCATAAAGCCCAATCGGAAGATCTACATTTGAAATGTATTTCTGGGGAGCCAGTGTGGTGTAGTGGTTAAGAGCAGTGGACTCGTAATCTGGTGAACCGGGTTCGCGTCTCCGCTCCTCCACATGCAGCTGCTGGGTGATCTTGGGCTAGTCACACTTCTCTGAAGTCTCTCAGCCCCACTCACCTCACAGAGTTTTTGTTGTGGGGGGGGGAAGGGAAAGGAGCATGTTAGCCAATTTGAGATTCCTTCGGGTAATGATAAAGTGGGATATCAAATCCAAACTCTTCTTCTTTCCTGCTGCAGTGATTTAAGCCCTAGTCGGATGGTAGCTCTTTCTCCGATACTGGACTTTCTAATCTGGGAGGAGTAACAGGGGACCCCTTCCCCTTAAACATGCAATTTAGATGTGTTCATTTCCACATACATGCCATGCTTTAGGACTGTTATTAGCATAGTGAACCAGGTACATTGAGTATTTCTCCTGTGTTGTTGGCAAAGGAGATGGAATTTTGTGTGAGCAGAGCTCTCAACATGACAACCAAACAAAGAAAGCTACTGAGCGGTAGCCAAAAACTGTCAAAAGTTTGTAGAAAATCCCCAGCGTGTTTTGCAACCTGTGCATTAAAGAAAATAGGCCATGGCAATTCAATTAGAAATGCTATTTCTAGCACTTCAAGTTTCCTAGTCACAGGAATTAGCATCATTTATTTCCTCTAAGAGCCGAGCATTGAACATGTAAAAAGCACATTTTGCATGGTTTAAATCCTCAGTTTTGGTTCCATAGAAAAGCTGTTGGTGGGTGGTAGGCTAATCTTTTGCTGGCAGTGTATCTTCAGGGCTTTTCTACCTACTCACAGTGGAATTTGTTTTAATGCAATAGAAATAATTTTATTCAGCTTTTCATATGACTCCTATTCCTGTGCTGGGTTTTGTTTAATGGGTTCTATAATTGAGCCTAATCTGTCCTAGATGACACAGTGAGATCAAAGGCAGATTCCCAGTGGGGCTGTCACTTGTTTCAGAATTTAAATGAAATATGAGAGAGTTTGTTCTGTCTTACCTCTTTTAGACTCAGACGATTAAGCATACATAACCTATATAATAGCAATTCAAGAAGGAATCAAATGTGTTTTGATTGGTTTTGGTCAGAAAATGGATATCCCGGAGCTTACAAGAATGAGTAAAGCACAGCTAAGAAGATACTTAGCTGGAATTAGTCATGGTTTGTTGCACGAGATCTGATTCGGACAATCAGTTTACCTTTCATAGCCATTTGTCTCTTCCTAACATTCCTGAACATAGTGTAGTATATCCCTTTCAGAAATTAAGAGAAATAGATACCTTTGAGAACAACTTATATATTGATAGCAGAAATCAAGTGGAGCATTCTCCTTCACCCTTGTCATTTTGATTGAGTTGAAACAGCTCTTGGATATCCTGTGCTTACTGCATTTATTGTTTGTGTTGTTGTTAAGCTGTTAAGATGCAGCAACTTGCAGATCTACACAGACAAAAATATCATGTCATATTTTTCTCCTGTTCATCATTTTTCAATCTCCACAACAACCCTAAGAGGAACCCTAGGAAAGGCTGAGATGCAATGACTGGCCCAAGGTGAACCCACTGAGCTTCATGGCCAAGTGGGGATTTGAACCCTGGTTTCCCAGGTCCTAATCCAACACTCTGGGTATGTCTCTGTATCCAAAGAGCTAACAAGTGATCATAAGGGCCCATTCCATAGAGAAGGCCCCTGTGGTAGTCCAGCATATGGAGTTTCAGACTTGAATCCCACATATGTGAATTCAGGTATCACCAGACTCATGGACTTGTGGTTCCTTGGACCTTCATTTCCCATTTTCAACATGGGAGCAGAAGAGAGTCAGTGTGGTGTAGTGGTTAAGAGCGGTAGACTCGTAATCTGGTGAACTGGGTTCGATTCCCCGCTCCTCCACATGCAGCTGCTGGGTGACTTTGGGCTAGTCACACTTCTCTGAAGTCTCTCAGCCCGACTCACCTCACAGAGTGTTTGTTGTGGGGGAGGAATTTAAAACAAAACAAAACAAACAAACATGGGAGCAGAAAAGACTTCCCTTGTGGGGTAGTTTTGAGCGTATTTAAAAGATTGCAATGTTCATTTAAATAGTATTGCATAAATTATATCCCATTCAGAGAAGGTGCTTCCAGTTGCATTTGATTGGTTAACATTCTGGCACATCAGGACCAGAGGCCAAATGCGGTCCTCCAGACCTCCCTGTCTGGTCCTTGGGATTTTCTCCAGGCCACACTCCTCAGTGGCTCTACGTCTTGGCTTCCAGAAGTGTTTTTGCCTGGCCAGAATGTGACCTTGAACTCTCATAATGCCTCTTGCTCACCTTGGTGGACAATATAGAAGGGTGTGTTTTGAAACAAACTTACTGCACAGATGTCATATTTAGATTGACTCATGCATACTCTTGCTTCTTTTCACCACTGGCATGTGACCCATTTTGACTCCTATGTAAAAGAGTAAGAATGGCTAACGAAAGTTAGAAGACAGGATAGTTATGTTAGGTTGGGAAATTAGAATTCTTTACGTATTCTGCTACTAGTTCTGCAGATTATGCTCTCTAATAAAAATGTATGTTTATGTTTAAATCTGTTCTGGTCTGGATGGATTCTATGGCAAGTATATATCACCCAACATGCTTTGTGTGGATATACTTGAGTATGATGATAAAACCAGAGTCCTACTCCTTTCTATAAGTTAGAAGGTGGCAGTGGCAGGTAGTTTTAAGGGAAGTCTGGACTCAGCAGAATAGCTCAGTGACTGTCCTGGTGGCCATCCAGGGATACACCTGGAAATGTCACAAAACAGGTACCGAAAACAGTGTTCTATCATTGTGCATTCTAATAAAAAACTGTGTGGTTTTAAGTTAAATCTGAACATTAGAGTCAAGCAACAGAACATTGAAGCTCAATGACGAAGACCCTGTGCTCAAAGAATCAACTAAATTTGGGTTAGAATTTGAACTTCTAACCCTTGTCTTTAGTCACCGACATGAGCGCTGGTAGCAAAGAGTAATGCTACAGTTCTGCAATCTGTCTTCATCAGTGAAAGATGAAGTATTCTAGGACAGAGTTCAAAAGTTTGCTGTCACTAAAGGATAGTATCCTCTTACTGTGTTGAGTTAGGAGGGCCATTGTCCATTGTACACTACATTAAACCCTTGGAGACAGGCAAGATAGAAATGAAAGAATGCCCTTGGATACACCCCCCCCCAAAAGGTGCTAACTATGCATAGCTGGAATTCTGCATATGAAGAGTTCCTTAGTTTTTACACATTTTTCTTCCAGTGAGTGCAACAGTAACCGGGACTCTGTGCTTTCCTACACCAGCGTACGGAGTAACAGCTCTTATTTGGGCAGTGATGAGATGGGATCAGGTGAGTGAATGCTGTGCTTCTATAATGAGACCATGTATGAACCATAAGCCAATTCTCCAGTAGATGCCAGTCTATTATTCAGCTGCTCACTTGTGTTTTGTTAGTGTTCCCATAGCAACCACCCTCCTTGCAGACTTATGGATCTAAAAAACCCCATGTCATTCACTATGTCCAAGTGGAAAGAGAAACTTCAAAAATCAGTTGGGTCGTCTTGTTCATCTTGGTTCTTAGAGCACTTTCAGTTCTCCTTCTTTCCTTTTCACCCCTTCAGAAAGATAGAAGGAGGGTGGTTGATCATAGCCTAAAGTAGTTGTAATTGATATTGCTGTTGTCATTATATATTAAATTCCTAGATAGGCATTTGCTCCTGACATTCTTTCCATTGCAATATATTTGCATGAGAACAAGCCCAAAGTTTTACTGTTCTTACCATTAGGTGATGAACTCCCCAATGACATGAGGATACCTTCAGACAAACAAGATAAACTGCATGGCTGCCTTGAGCATCTATTTAACCAGGTGAGTGACACAAATGCTTATGATGTAGAATAGGGAACTTCACTGCTTTTGCCATATTCTCTTAGAGTGTGTGCTCTTCCAGATGCTTAAAAAGGTAAAGGTAAAAGGACCCCTGACCATTAGGTCCAGTCGTGACTGACTCTGGGGTTGCGGTGCTCATCTCGCTTTATTGGCCGAGGGAGCCGGCATACAGCTTCCGGGTCATGTGGCCAGCATGACTAAGCCGCTTCTGGCAAACCAGAGCAGCACACGGAAACGCCGTTTACCTTCCCGCCGGAGCGGTACCTATTTATCTACTTGCACTTTGACGTGCTTTCGAACTGCTAGATTGGCAGGAGCAGGGACCAAGCAACGGGAGCTCACCCCGTCGCGAGGATTCGAACTGCCGACCTTCAGATTGGCAAGTCCTAGGCTCTGTGGTTTAACCCACAGCACCACCCACGTCCCTTCCAGATGCTTAGGAACCAGTAATGTTGATTAGCAATTGGATGCTCTTTTCTTGACATTCTCTGTGATGGGGTTCAACAAATATTCTGTTGCTCATTCAGGCCACGGCTCATCTAGTTGGCTTCATCTGGAGTGCCTGAGAGCATGACAGTTGTCTTTGGTTGTTCGCCCCCAGCACTTGGTGTTCAAAAATATACTCCCTCTGGGCTTGGATGCTTCATTTAGCTATTGTGATTTGGGGAGGGCATGGGGCACACATGGGGGAAGAAGCTGTGTAAGCAGAAATTATTTCACTGATGGGATGAGTTACCACCCATGATTTCCCTTAGGAAAAACAAAACAAAAAACACCTCTCCGGAAACTCTTGGAGAATTTTCAAGACTCACTAAATGTACTTCTTTGCAGGTGGATGCCATCAATGCCCTTCTCAAAGGACCAGTAATAAACAAGGCTTTTGAAGAAACAAAACATTTTCCAATGGACCACAGTTTACAAGGTAAACTTGCCAGAACATCGTGTGTCCAGGATCTTGCTTTTCTCAGAACTTTACATCTGGGTCCAGACGCAACTTGCTCAATCTCCAGCTGTTTCTCTCCTTCCTTCCTTTTGATGTTTGAGTTCGCTCCTCCTTTCTTGAGAGCGGGGATAGGAAAACCTGGAATGTGATTGACATCACATCATGTTACAGGGGAGATATAGAAGGAAAAGACACTGTGCTACTACTCTCAGTGGTAGCCATTAATTCCTCATAAGATCCAGTTTCCAGCCCTATTGTAATTTTATTATTTGTATTCCACCCATATGACAGGGTTTCCCCAGCCAATCTGGGCAGCTTTAATTTTTCATCAGAGCCAACTTTTCAGAGGGCTTGGTTGGGATTAGCACAGTATGCAGTCAGGTGCTGTTTTGAACTACTCTGGCATTGCTCAATTGCCCGGCCTAAACTCCCTCTTCTTTTGCAGAATTTAAGCAGAAAGAAGAAACCACAATTCGGAGCAGAAACAAGATTCAAATCAGCATCCAAGAAGATCCCTGGAACCTTCCGCTCCGCATCAAGAACCTTGTGGAGACCATACAGAAATATGTGGAAGGTCTGTGAAAAGGGATGCTGGGGGGGAAGCTCTTTGGTTTATTCTAGTATTATGAAAAGGGTAGTAGAGTGACCGGAGATTTATCTGGGCTACTTTTATTGCAAATCTGGGTTTCTACCCATTGGGCTGGATCAGTTTTGGGTGAGTTCTGAGCATGCACCCTTTGTACTGACATGAGCTGAAAACATTTCTGATGAGACATAATTGGCCTGTGTTTAGCAGATGGATATTTCTAACAGATGAGAATTGTTCCCTATAGGCAATCCAAGTAGAGATATTTGATGTCCCTCAGGAAGTTGTGAACTATCCTTCCTTGGAGGTTTTTAAGCAGAGGTTGGATGGGCATCTGTCATGAATGCCTTAGCTGAGATTCCTGCATTGCAGGGGGTTGGACTAGATGACCCTTGGGATCCCTTCCAATTTATACAATTCTATGTTTCTATATGTGAAACTGACACACCTCATAAGTCAGGCTCACAATATTTCCTTTGTTAGAGTCCATCTAATTTTTCATTGGAATATGCTGCTCAAACTTGACTATGTGAATTTCCCCAGCAAAATCCTCCATCGGAAGAGGAAGTGCAAGGGCAGTTCTGGACAATCACCCTGGCTGCCGAATAATGTCATAATCCCTTGACTACATTCGTTTTTTGCACATTGTGAAGTAAACTTGGGGAGTTCCCATGTTGAGCCATTTCACTGACATGGAAATGGTTTGTGCTTTAGAGTAGTTGTGATCTGCTTTCATTAAGAAACACAAGTTGTGATCTGCTTTCATTAAGAAACGCAAAGATTTCTTCAAGCTGAAGAGTTTACTGAGTCTAGAACCCCCTTGAGTCACCCAAATGAATGTGTTGACGGCGTGAACTGTTATTGGGGGCTGGGTATGCAGACATGTCTTGCCCCCAGCATCCTGTCTTTAACACTTTATAGGCAAGAACTAGGTGAGAGACATAAATCAGAATACAGAGTAGCTTCAGGTGTGTTTGATTCCAAAATATTAGTGCAAACTGTACTTAGAATAATAGAATCATAGAGTTGGAAGAGACCACAAGGGCCATCGAGTCCAACCCCCTGCCAAGCAGGAAACACCATCAGAGCACTCCTGACATATGGTTGTCAAGCCTCTGCTTAAAGACCTCCAAAGAAGGAGACTCCACCACACTCCTTGGCAGCAAATTCCACTGTCAAACAGCTCTTACTGTCAGGAAGTTCTTCCTAATGTTTAGGTGGAATCTTCTTTCTTGTAGTTTGGATCCATTGCTCCGTGTCCGCTTCTCTGGAGCAGCAGAAAACAACCTTTCTCCCTCCTCTATGTGACATCCTTTTATATATTTGAACATGGCTATCATATCACCCCTGAACCTCCTCTTCTCCAGGCTAAACATGCCCAGCTCCCTTAGCCGTTCCTCATAAGGCATCGTTTCCAGGCCTTTGACCTTTTTGGTTGCCCTCCTCTGGACACGTTCCAGTTTGTCAGTGTCCTTCTTGAACTGTGGTGCCCAGAACTGGACACAGTACTCCAGGTGAGGTCTGACCAGATGGGATACTTATGATGGGATGGTTAACCTTTGGACCACCAAATGTTGTTGAAGTCCAGGTCTCATCACACCCAACTTGCATGGCCAATGGTCAGGGGGATTGGGAGTTGTAGTTCAATGTCTGGAGGACATTGACTTAGACCACCACTTCCCCAAGTTTCTTAAGTCTCCTCAAACATTAGAGTAAATACATAAGGGCTTAAACAGGGGAGGGGGCTGGGGTGTCCTGGCCAGAGGCGGAGGCAGCGTGGAGCCTGCACGTGCTCAAGCCACTGTGTCTCTCCCAGGAGAGATGTGTGGCTCGGGCACACTGCAGGCCCCTCAGTAAGTTCCGCCTGGCCTTTTGTCACTGCCTTCAGTGGTGACACCCGGGGCAGCCCGCACCCACCTCACCCCCTTCCTCCGCCCCTGGTCCTGGCACACTGATTCCACTTCACACATTGCTTAGAAGCTTCCCCACGATCAGGAACTTGTAATGCACAAAGATCTAAAGTGCCACCAGCATGCATAGGGACATTGAGGGTAGGGCTCATAGGTACAGTTTGCTACAGTATTTCAGATTTAATCAAGCACCCTTGGAGCTGCCCATGATGTCTGACTTTTGCCTCCTTCCTAGTTTGTGCACGTGAACAATTGTTTTCTTGGGGCTAGGATTTGTCAGGGCTCCAACCTGGAACTTGTTTTTGGTGCAGTTGCTGAATGCTGGCAACTTATGAAGTGATTTCAAAGAGTATGTGCAGAGCAACTTCTCCTTCCCATTAAGTAACCATATCTAGCCCATGCATAGTTGAGAAAAAGGAGCAAGGCCTTCTAGATCAGTGTCCCCAGACTTTCACCCTCAGCCTTGAAAATTGCTGGGAGTTTTGATGGACCACATAAAAGTTTTTTTCCTGCCTGCTGTAGCAATTGCAATGTGCTGTGCTAAATTGCTGCATGATTTTTAATTGCATTTTCATTGCTTCTTTAATTTAGTACGTTGTATTTTATTGTATTACAGTTGGAATATATGGAATTCAACAGAATTCAGTTTATAAGTGCTCTTCACTGACGAGCTGCAGACCAACTAAATGAAGCTTATGGACCTCAGTTTGGGAACTCCTGTTCTAGGCTAAGGGGTGCCATTCCCAAGTCTGCTTGTATTTCAACATCACTTACTGGGACTCAGCACTTAGCTAAGTGGAATGTGATTATGCTCGTTTTTTAAAAAATAATAATGTGTTTTTTTCTTTCCTTTCTAGATGGCAAGAACCAGCTGCTTTTGGCATTGCTGAAGTGTACAGGTAAAGCAGCTCCTTGATTTGCTACTGTTTGCAAATGATCCCTTAGGTGCTATAGGGACAGGTGTGCAATTACCAGAAACTTTTCCTTCTGTTTCAGAGAAAAAGTCATTAAACGTTAAACACTGTAAATTTGATAGTGCTGTGGTGTTGGCAGAACAACAGTTATTATCCTTGCATATCACGTCAGTGATAACTGGACACCCTTTTATAGGCCAACAGTCCTTCCGTTCCCATGTGCTCTGTGTTGTTGTGGGAAACTGAGCATTCATTTGGGGGGAAAACATGGATGTAGATTGGAAGCTTTCGCTGCTTGGGTTACTATGGTGCACCTTACACAGTGCACATGAAGAGAATAGGAAATATGGAACCTTTGTTGGGCATTGGGCTCATGACATGAAGCAAATGATAACTCCTGATTCCTGTGTGTTCTCCTCTCTCTCCCAGACACTGAGCTGCAGCTGAGACGAGACGCGATTTTCTGCCAGGCTCTGGTGGCTGCCATTTGCACATTCTCCGAGCAGTTACTGGGGGCTCTCAACTACAGATACAATAACAACGGGGAGTATGAAGAGAGCAGCAGGGAAGCCAGCAAGAAGTGGTTGGAGCAGATAGCGGCCACGGGGGTGTTGCTCAACTACCAGTCTTTGCTCTCCCCCTCTGTGGTAAGGGAGTACTACAGTTTGCCAGCTAAATAAATAAGGAACTTTACAGTCTTCTTCTTACTCATCTCCTGACCAGGTTGTTCTGCCTGCCCTGGTTACATTTTAAGGCTGTGAGAAATTTGAACTGCCTTTATTTGCTGTATATTAGCGTTTCCTTTAAACATAAATGGGCCCTGGGAATGTTCTCTTATGCTACTGTGAAGGAGGCCCCCGGGCCAACTTTCGGTTCAAAATCTGTGCCAACTCGCTTTAGTGCTCCTAAGATGTGAGAAATATAATGGGCATGTACACATCCTGTGAATTTGTTTTGACGGGTTGCATGTTGCTTATTCACGTGGTTCTTCAGAACCCACGTGCATTCCAATCTGAGGTGGGTGGTATTGCGACAGTTTTATTTGTCCAGGGTTTGTCTGAGAGATAACCAGCTGCAAAGCAGAACAGAGTTAACTTTTATTTTTTAAACCAAAAAGAAAAAGAAAAATTAACAAACATCAAATTCAAAATTCATATTTGTTTTCTAGCATAAGCCTATTACATAGTTATCTAAATTAAAATATACCTAATTACTCTAGACTTCTCTTTGCTATATATAAATACAACACAATTGGAAATTTTATATTATAAATTTTATATTATAAATAATATTATCAATTCCCCTATACCCCCCACTCCCCTTCACCCTTGTGTGATCTCAATTTTTTACTTCTTCCGTCTTATTGTGTTGTTATAGTTTAATAATTGTTCAATTGATTATTTTATTATTTCCTTGCTTAACCCTGCACGTTTTACACAGATAACTTTTAATAGTTAAGAGGGAATTTTAGTAAATGCAGATCAGTGGAAGAGTGTGTGCTTTGCATGCAGAATGTTCCGGATTCAATACCTGACATTTTGAGGCAAGTCTGGAAGCCCTCTGTTTGAAATCTATGAGCGCCACCAGTCGCATGGACCAATAATGGTCTGATTAAGAATATGTCAGTTCTTACATTCCAAACCTTTTTAAAACATAAACACCCCCCCCCCCCGCATTACATACTTCCATAATTCCCTATTCCATGAAACTATTAAAAGTACAGGAGGCCTGTCTCGTCTGGCTTTGGGTCACTTCTGGGACAAAAGGAAGATAGATGCACATGTGCGGTTAGACTAAAAGTGGACCCCATGTTGCAGGTAGTACTAAAAGGTGGGCTCTGCGTCTGAAAAGGTTGAATACTGGTGCTGCGTAGAGAGCACTGCAGGAAAGGCAATGACGGGTGGCAAATTGTGTGGTGTCTTCTGTCCTCTGCTGGCGAGAAGCTGTATCTTGCGTTGCATCAAATGTGTGTGCAAGGGAGAAGTACACATCAAAAGCAGGAAGGTGGAAGAGGGAAGCGTGGTTAGGCTATATAGATGGGATATATGGAAATGGAATACCTTGAAAAATGATGCTAAAATTATGGCTGGAAGGATAGTCGTCATGTTTTTAGCATAGAAATTGGTACTTCCTTGTTTGCTGGAATGTTTTTCATTTTCAAAGAACAGTGATGTAGGGAAATTAAATATGCATTGTAAAAGATGGGATGAGATGCAGCCTTAACCAAAATCATGTGGCAGAAAACACCCTTTAGCTGATACTTGTGTTGCTTAAGTTTTAGGGGGGAAATCTTTCTTCTCACGATTCCTTGGGGAAAGGGGTATGTGTGTTCTTGTTTGCAGTCCGTCTAACTTTCCCTATTTATTTATTTTTCTTAATCAGAAAGAGGAACGAATCATGCTGGAAGATATTCAAGCCACTTTGTCAGAGCTGGACAAAGTTGCTTTTTATTTCAGGCAACTGGATGAGTGTTTCGTTGCAAGTGAGTTCGTGCCTTTTATTTGTCCCTTATTTTTCCCACATCTTTGGTTTTTTTCCTGCAGTGCACTGACATGTCTCCTGTGTGTCTCATTGACTTAGTCCACAAAGACTGTGGACGTGCACTAAAAACTGCAAAAGTTGCAATTTTGGCTGAAACCCAGCAAGAGCGTTGCTAATCTTTTAAATGTATTTATTATTATTATTATTATTAAATTTTATTAAATACAGAAAAAGAAAAGAATATCAAATAAGAAAAGAAATAGAGAAACAAATTTCATACATATACACGTGAACATAATTATTTTTACATCTGTAAAGCAATATTCAAAAAAGAAGGAGAAAAAGAGAATAAAAGAAGAAAGAAAAGTTAAAAATAGAAATTTAGAGAATAGAAAAGTGTTCACCATAAACAACAATTTCAGATCTATACTTGCATACAATTTTATATTTCCATCTTGCAAAATATCAGTCTTAATTAAAATGTTTTAAAAGACTTCCACCGTTTACGCCGCACCTCTTTTATACGTCACCATAACCTCTGTTCTTCATATCCTTCCTGCAAGTTTTCCTTAATTTCTCACTTTACATTCTTTATATTCATCACAAGATTAGTCCAAACACAACCAAATTTTGGTAGTTGAGCCCTGGTTTTGTAAGTATTCATTTAGACAATCCCACTGTTTCTTGACCATGTTCTTGGGTTTTCTCTTTATTAAATCCATCAGATAATCTTTTAAATGTAATTTAATTCAACACTTTGCTTTGTTTTGTTGCTGGTTGTTTTATAATGTTGGTACTATAGTAATGAAGTAGAGCGTGAACAGGGCATGTTTTTTTCACCAGTAACCACGCCTCTCATATGAGCTGGATTAGGAGGCAAGAGTGATAAGACAGAGGGTGGAACTTTCTGGAGAGCTTAGGCCACAGTACCTCTTATTGCACAGTGACAACTGGTCGTTAAAAAAGAACAACAATTCTCTCTAAAAGCTCATTCAGTCTCCAACACCTGTCTTTTTGTTCCCCCAGATACGCATGTCTTCTACCATGTTGAAGGCAACAGGCAGGTTTTGAAGGTTTTCTTTTACTTAGACAGCTACTACTTCTCCAAACTGCCTTCCCGGTTTCAGAACGGAGGGAGCCTGAAACTGCATGCTGTGCTCTTCACAAAAGGTACAGGCGAAATTCTGTTTGTTCGGTTTTTTCCCTTTAAGCCACTGACTATAATGTAATTGGGGTGGATGATGCTCGTAATTGAGCCTTATGTGATAAAGATGAATGTTGCCCTCAGCTCTTGGCTTTCTGGCAGCTTATTAAATCTGCAAGGCAAAGTCTGAGACAGTGTAAATTAAATTTAAGGAAGCTTAAATCTAATCTGAAGCAGGTAAAATTTGCCAGTTAGAAAACCGTTTCACAATGCTGACAGGATGAGGGTAAGCATAGGGTCAGGCACATTGAGCTTATTTTGTAATCTGCACATATGCATGAGCCTTCCATGTTATTGGACTCTCAGACTCTGCACACCATCTGTGAAATGGGTGCAATGGCAACATGCCTCATGGGGCCATGGTGAGGGAGAATAAAGATCAGGATTGTAAACCACTTAGCATTCTAAGAAGTCTAGTGTACTTTCACATTGTATAATAGTGGTGGTGACAGAAGAAATAACAGAAACGGGTGAGCTTTATAATGAATACATGATGTTTTTCATGAAAATCATTTCAGCCCTTGAAAATCTGGAAGGCCAGTCCCAGCCAAATGGTTCCTCTCTAGAAGAGCTCCAGCAGCAAATTAATTCCACCTCTCTTGAAAAGGTGCAGCAGTATTATCGCAAACTCAGGTATTGTGGCATAAAAAGAATGTTGTTTGTACTCAACATTATTATTGTTATTAAGATTTTATCAGTCTGGGTGGTTCTTTACATGGTAGCATACATGAAGGCGGGTCCCTGCCCCAGGGTGCTTGCCATCTGAGCCTGTTCATTTGAGAGAAAATCCATACATTTGAACTGAGATTTTCTTAATTCAAGTTTTGTTTGGGTGTTAAATAAAAGAAAGAGAACCTTTTAAATGTACATAGTACAAAAAGAAAGAAAGCAATTGGAGACGGGACGCAAATGTTCTAGTAACTGATTCTGGTTTTATATGCTGGTTTGTAAACAGCACTTTAAACCATCATTTCTGAATTTGGATGGCATGCCATAGTATGGATTAACAAGGCCAGGATATAAGCATGAAAGCCAGATGGCGGAAGGGAGAATGAAAAGTGCGGGCAAAGCTCATTCACAGGCCAATAAAACATGATTTATTGGTCCCAAGATTGTAATGTGCGAATGGGGTCATAGTTGTTTACCTGACATTTTGTGTGGGGAAACCCTACACCATGAACCCTTTAAAAGAGTAGGAGAAGCCAGTAACAGCTTCTGACTATGAGCCGGACCATGTTTAATGGAAGTAAAGAGTCTTATAATTCTGGCACCATTCCTTGGGCCACAGAAACATATTTGATAGGCCACATCTAGCCTTCCGTTGACTTGTTCCTCGGCCATGCCCCTTAGGAAGAAACATCTTATAGGAATGCTTGAAACTAGATGACCACAGCCTAATACAGCTTGCTTCTTACTTTCAGGACATTTTACCTTGAGAGATCCAATCTGCCTACAGATTCCAACACCACAGCTGTGAAGATTGATCAGGTACAGAAACCATACTTCTTGGCATATGTGCAGTAAGTGCAAACTTCCAAACCGAGCTGAGGTCAGGAGCAACCAGTGCTCCTTATTTCTAGGAGAAGCTGGCTGTGCACAGCACTGCTTGGCTGGCCCATCTGGCAGTCACAAAGCCACTTCTCTCTTGGCTGCAGGAGTATGGGATCGGTGAGCAGGGGTGAGCAGGCTGCAGGAGTATGGGATCGGCTAGGTTTTTTACTAGAACCGTGAGATCCAATATGCTTGCTTGGAGCATGGAGAAGGGTCATAGGAATCCACATTGGAGTCAGAGCCTGGAATATATATGATGGTAGAGGAGCGAGGACAGAGGGAAGCAGACTTCACATGGCAAAAGCCACACCTGGCGGAGATCCATCTGCCTTAGGCAGCCCTAAATCTAATATGAACCCCATTAGTTCATATCTGCAGTTTCTCAAACGTCCTCTGGACCTCCTCACACATTTAAGTGCTTCAAGTGTACATTTAAAAAGGTAAAAGGTAAATTTGACAAACGAACAGTAGCCACAGATCCCTATTGAGTGTAGACTCAATTGCCAGTCTAGGTTTGTTGCAGTGCCTGTGTAGAATGCCGCCCCGAGTCCCCATTAACCTATTTATAAGGACCAAACTATATTTACTTAAGACTGCCATGTTTGGACCTCCCCACATAAGTTTCTTTTTTGTGAAAGAACCTACAAGGCCGCCTGATTTGGACTGGGGCAGAGGCTTAACCCGTGCTGCAGCCCCAATCTAGATTTCCCCCTGAAGCTTCTAATAGCTATGGGAAATAAAGTTTACAGGCTTAACATTTTAAGCTTGTAATTTTTTCCCTTATATCTCTAATAATGTAACCACGGGGTGTAATGGTTTTTAAAAAAAATAGTTTTGATAAAAGTATTTTTTTGTCACAAAATGAACAAATAAACAAGGAAAAGTATATATGGCGTCTGATGTTGCACAAGGAAAGATTTAGACACCATCCCCAACTCACCCCCATGCTCTGGCCCTGATATAGTTGCTTTTGCAAAAAAGAAAACTATTCTGGGAGTGCCAGTGTAATGTATAGTTTGGCCTTAAACCCCCTGTGGCAAACAACAATTTCGACTTGCCATTTTGGAAGCTGCTCTGTTGAATGCTTGTTGGCATAAGCATTTAGACTGGGTATAACTGAGGGCAGGGGAGCCTGTAGGTACAGATGCTTCACTGTTGCATTCTTCCTTTATATTCTTTTGTAGCTTATCCGTCCCATCAATGCAATGGATGAGCTTTGCAGACTAATGAAATCTTTTGTCAGCACAAAAGGCAGCCAGTCAGGATATTCCAGTAGTTACGTGGCAGGGGCTGGACTGCTGCCTATATCCTCTGAACTCTGTTATCGCCTCGGAGCCTGCCAGATTGTAATGTGCGGCACTGGAATGCAAAGGTGAGAGCTTTTAAATCAAAACAAATGTTGTGCTCCTCTGGAATGAACATTTTTTGAAAGTGACCTACTGGTAGATCCCTGGGCTCTGCCATTGCAAGTGGGGATTTACATGACTGAATGCTTCGTCATTCAAAAATAGAAACAGTCCCTCTACTTATAAAACTTGGATGTCAGGGAGAATATAGCATCCCGTTTTCTCTGTTGTTTGCGCATGGAGAAATCATGTGAGTCACCATCTACAGACACATGTTTCAGCACTGGACCTAAGATATTTAGGTTCATTTTCTGCTTGTCAGAGGAGGTTACTCTGGAATAAATTAGTTTATCACCTTTGGCTTGCTAGAACTTTGAATGCATGGAGTACCTTTAACATACTTACATGATTATTTGTTTCCACTACTTTACCTTTTGCTTGACTTGTCCAGAGTTCCACATTTTTGTTTCTGTTTTGCAAGCAAAGTTAAAACGCTCACCATGAAAACTATCATGAAAACAATATAAAGCAGGATTAAAAACAGTAATGAGAAACTGTAAAGCTTTGCCATTTAAAATAGAAATAAACCAATGCAGTTTTCAACTGGAGCTCAGAGAAAGCAAGACCTTTGAAATGGAAGGATGTTTTTGAAAATTGGTTTTGCTGGTGGGTGGGGGTGGATGGAACCAACAACTTCAGATGGAACAATCCAAAGGGACAGGGAGGAATGAGGTGCAGCCGGTTGTCCTTTGAAAATAAACTGCACCAGCCACAGGGCTTGCATAGCTTTTCTCCCACACTCGGGAAGAACAGGGGGATGTTGAAACCTGCAGAGCCACAGCCCATCCTGACATGCCTCCTTTTTGTTCTATCTGACATCAGAGTGGAGAGTGGAGATGTCCTGGATGTAGAAGATAGGTAGGAGTCTTGCAAGGTCAAATCTCCCTGTCTGAGAGTGGACCTTTCCATCCACCCTCAGGGGGATCCAAAAGTCCTGTGGCCCAGGGACCATAGGATCGCCACTTTATACGAATAGGCATTTGACTCCTGGAAGTGACATTCTTTATGTTCTGTTTTTAGGAGTACGCTGAGCGTGTCCTTGGAACAAGCAGCTATATTGGCTCGAAGTCACGGACTCCTGCCTAAGTGTATCATGCAGGCAACAGACATCATGAGAAAACAAGTAAGCCTTTATGAAGGGTTGAATGCAAAAAAAGAAAACAGGAGCTGCAAATATTTCAAACAGGGCATAGGGGCAAAGGACGTAGATTGTGC
Source organism: Podarcis vaucheri (assembly GCF_965113315.1). Taxonomy (NCBI): domain Eukaryota; kingdom Metazoa; phylum Chordata; class Lepidosauria; order Squamata; family Lacertidae; genus Podarcis; species Podarcis vaucheri. The sequence continues at coordinate 86,538,450 of NC_138764.1, read as the reverse complement.
TCAAGTCCTAAACCCTTAGACTGTCACATGCAGAATGTCAGTATGTTCCATTATATTAATGGTATCCGGCATAATAGAAAAATAAGCCCATTGCAAATATTTATGCTTAAAGGGGCAGTGGTCCATACCACATTTGTACTCAACGTCCTGTGCATGGTGTCCATATTCTTGTTTTCATTCTGTATAATAATACTAATAATAATAAAAAGAAATAAAAATAAAAATAAATACCCCGCCACTCTGGGCGGCTTACAGCATATATATTGTGGTAACCTTACAGTGTTGGGCTGGAGCAGTTGCAGAGTGCTTTGGGAATCCTTTCATCTTAAGTAAACACAGATGACTAATGGACTACCTTGGTGCTTTCCAAAGCTAGTAGCTGAAGCTAAAGTGCTTTCAAAGAAAAGTAATATATTTGTCTTTCAAGGTTTTTCTCCAGGGCTGCACTCTCTCGCTCGTACTGCCAACACACCACCTAATGTTTTGTGTTTCTTTAGGGACCAAGAGTTGAAATCTCTGCAAAAAATCTGAAAGTGATGGATCAGATGCCACAGTCTGCACCCCGGTAGGTGACTCTATACAGCAAGGATTTCACTTGAAGAAATGCATCTTCAGATTTTTGTGTATATACACACATCTGATTCTGTGATATTAGGGAAAGGGGAAACGTTCATTCAGTTCCCTTTTTACGGCAGGCGAACCCCAACAAATACTCCCAGACTTGGCTGCGGATCAAAATACAAATCCCAGTTGGATTCCTCTTCCATATTTTGCTGTGCAGTTTCAGTGCAAAAAAAGAAAAAAGTATTTTTCATTAGGAAGCACACAAAATGTGTGCTTTACAAATGAATGCATTGAAAAATGTGCTTCTTACATAGAGATATGTACAAAATGCATGCAGCTTAAATGAAGGGCTTTGTACTTTAAAAGGAAAGAAAGAAAGAAAGAAAGAAAGAAAGAAAGAAAGAAAGAAAGAAAGAGAAAGAAAGAAAACTGCAGAAACCAGGAAGGAATGGATCTCTGAGTTGACCACAAGTGACATGGAATGTGGCAACTCAGTCCATCCCTAATATTACATAGGCATTTAACACTGCTCCAATCTAGTGTATACTGTGCTTTACAGTTTGCAGCAGGGTTTTTATAGCTGTACTTCAAGTCATCTCACACTCCTCCTAGCCCTTTTGGGTAGTTCCAGGGCTTGTTTTCCGCCTGAACTCAGTTCTGGCCCCTCTGTTTCTAGAAAAATAGCAACGGGTAGCTCCATTTTGTATAAAATAAATTTGTGATGGTAATCTTGCGGCTGTCAGGGCATTGTCAGCTGCCTGAGGAATGGCGAGATGCTGCAGCAGCAGAACTGACAACTGATAAGCAAAGATAATTCATAAGCTAATGCTTTGGCTATGGGCTACAGCAAGTTTTAAAAAGCAGTCTGATCATTAAAATGATTTATGTCAAAATGCGTTTTAAGAAGTAAGAAGCACATGGATTTTGGACTCAGAGATGTTTAAGCGCTGAAGGAAGGTTACCCAAAACAATATCAGAGGACTGAAAAATGGTTTATCCAAAGCCACCACTCATGGCTTACAAACCCAGGGGATCTGGAGTGGAGAGGCTTGCCTGTCATACTTTTCCTGTCGCCAGTCCCACCCTCCTCTTTGTGTTGGCAGTGTCACTGTTGCCCTTAGATGGAAATCACTTGAAATTATTTTAACTAGTTTTGCTGCACAGTCGTACCTTGGATCCCAAACGCCTTGGTACTTGGACGTTTTGGCTCCCGAATTCCACAAACCCAGAAGTTTGCAAACATTATTTGGAAGCCGAACATCCAACGGAGCTTCTGCGGCCTTCTGATTGGCTGCAGGAGCTTCCTGCAGCCAATCAGAAGCCGCGCTTAGGTTTCCGAAGTCGAATGGACTTGCGGAACTGATTCCGTTCGACTTCCAAGGTATGACTGTATTCCATTGGCCATTAGCGTCCCTTTCGTAACATCAACTTTTTTTTATGTCACTCCTTTACAGAATCTACAAGTTGTGTCAACCCCCTGCAGATGGAGATTTATAGAAGTGAAGGAAACTCCCATGTCCCGGAATCGCAGAAGCGTTCAGCAGAGAGCGATGCTTCCTGAGCACTGATCCTACCTTTTGCCCATGGTGCTGAGTCCAGAAGAGAGAGGAGGGTTGTGGGTTCTGTGCTTCTAGGCAGTCTGGTGCACTAAAACTGCATTTCCACGCATCTCCTGCCTTTTTATATAGGCAGGCCTGGTTGCCCTGTTTTGCGGTTGGTTGCTGCAGGAGTTCTGAAACTGAGGAATGACTTCTGCCCAGTACCAGGAAGGATATCACAGGAGGACAAAACCCTGTGATAAGGAATTGATTGCGGTGCTGACTGGACATTGTGGACTTAGCAAATCTAAGTGAAGCACATCATCTACCTGTCATGCCGTTTTGGACTCTCATCCAGTTTCCTGCACAGTGTTGGCTAGTGGCCTTGAACAAGAGCCTCACAAACACTCTTTTTAAAAAGAAAAACACACCAACTTGCACTTTGAAATTGTGAATAGCACACATCTCTGGTTTGTTCAAAGGAGTCATTTTCCACTTCAGCCCAGTATGAACCAGACTCTACTCCGCAGAGTGCACATTCCATAGGACTTTCTACGAGAATTTCCTTTTAACTTTTACTGTAAAGTTCAGGGTTTGCAATTAACACTTTTTACTAATGGTCCATTATGTATTCTGGAAATACAACAATATTTTACAAGGGAGATTTAGCAATGAAGGATTCTTTCTGAAATGGAAAGATATGATGAAAGGGGAAGCAACCACAGCTCTTTTTTCCAGTAATTTGAGCAGCTGAGCATTTTTGAAGCAAGGACAAAACTATACTTATTTATGTGGAATGGAGTATCTGTTTTGGAACTTTTTCCTTATATACAAGGTTTAAATTTAAGAAGTATTTGTTTCAAATGGGGCCAATAATGCTGGCAGATACGTAGTAGATCTCAGTTCACTGAAAATATTGTTACGTTATTTAAAACCTTGCAGTATTTAAGTAGTCTTTAATACATTTTTTTAAAGAAAAGAAAAGAAAATAGATTACAGTGGGTTGTAAGTTAAAATGAAATCATGGTTGTATATATAATGTGCTTTATTTTTCCCTGTTTTAGAATTGTTTTCTGTTTGATCAGTATTATCATCAGCAGAGTAATTTGCTTCCAAATTACTTGCCACAATGTAATGAAAAATATCAGCAATCTCAGGCCAGAAGTAACATTATTTTGGAGTGAGTGCCTTAAATGAATCATCCATGTTGACCCAGATACAAAAAAATTAAGGGGCATAAAGACAAAACTAACATTCTTCTATATCATAATAGACTAAAAAGCCATAGTCTCCTCTGAAATGCTTTTCGTTGGGCATGCATGGAAGTTCCTTAGAGTGGCTTCTGTATCTAGCACACAGAAGAGGGATATTTTGATTTTGGCTTAAAATAGGGCATTTAATAAACTCCAATGTTTCCTAACAGTCCAATCCTTCATTTATTGTGTTACAGTCATACCTCGGGTTAAATTTGCTTCAAGTTGAGCGTGTTCGAGTTGCGCTTCGCGGCAACCCGGAAGTAACGGAGCGCGTTACTTCCAGGTTTCACCACATGCGCAGACGCTCAAAATGACGTCACACGCATGCGCAGAAGCGGCAAAAAGCGACTTCGCTATATGCCGTCGCTAGATACGTTTATCTCTAGATGCGGACGGGGCTCTAGAACGGATCCCGTTCGTATCTAGAGGTACCACTGTACACTGAAAACTGTATGTTCCTACTCTAGTTGAGGAAGGGATTTGCAGCAGCAGCAGCCTTGACTTTTAAATGATGGAGAATGGTTACTGGGAAAAATGAACATTCAACAATAAATGAGCCTGAGACCCTGGCTTATTCCGGCAATCTTGTTGATTCCAAATAGTACAGTACATCAAAAATAAAATAAAAAGGACTGGAGTGGAGTCAGCAACCACCAGGTGGCAGCCATAGGCTTGCCAGTGGAAATTTCTGCACAACTCTCCTAGCTTAACAAATTTCTGCACAACTCTCCTGAATTAACAAATATATTTAGCAACCTACTGTTTGAGGACCAGCTAAAACTAGTAGAATTATATGCTGCATTCCCCCAGCAAATGTACCCATCCTGCTTGTCGCATCTTGGATGCTACAGCTTAAAAACTGTGGTTTAAAATAGCTTCAGTAGCAGGAGAACAAATGTAATAGAGAAGATTTCACAAGGAGCGTGTATTTAGGTGCAAAGCAGAGATGGAGGCTGCTGTGAATGCTGGGATGGGAAGAAGCATGATCTGAATCAGAGATTTTCATCCATCTTCAATATTGCTTTGTTGTTGTTTGGTCATTTAGTCATGTCTGACTCTTTGTGACCCCATGGACCAGAGCACGCCAGGCACTCCTGTCTTCCACTGCCTCCTGCAGTTTGGTCAAACTCATGCTGGTAGCTTCGAGAACACTGTCCAACCACCTCATCCTCTGTCGTCCCCTTCTCCTTGTGCCCTCCATCTTTCCCAACATCAGGGTCTTTTCCAGGGAGTCTTCTCTTCTCATAAGGTGGCCAAAGTATTGGAGCCTCAGCTTCAGGATCTGTCCTTCCAGTGAGCACCATTAATTGACCTCAGCTCTTTCCATTTCATTTAGACCTCTGTGAAGACTTGAGTCATATTTTTAAGTTCAGGATCTTGTTTTCAATCCGTGGTGATGGTTTGTCACGTCAAGCATAGTTTGCCATGTTTCTCAGCGACTAGACCCATTTCTGATGCTCTTTGTTACGATTAAAAGCAAATACTCCAAGATGGGCTCCTAGATGCAGCACTGCTGTTGCATCTCCCAAGAAAACAAGCTCTGCCTCTCCTTAACCCTATGCAATCATTCTTTGATCCAATGCCAGTTCAAGACATAGGAGCCAACTCCTAGGGGCTGTGCGGGCTTTGGCCCCCACAATAAAATATTTGTAAAGCTGATGGGCATTCCCATTCAATTTGGGTGTGTGCACTGCATCATGTGATTGATTATGAGGAGCAGGGCTTACCTGGGTCCCCGCAATATTTTATTGTCACCACTGGTTCAAGGTGTGTTTTTCTTTTTGTGTGTGTGTGGGGGGGGAGTCCTCTTGGACAAAACGTCCATTGGACTCCACCCTTGACGCCAATGTTGCTGCCTGTCTATTTGCTAATAAGTGCCACATCGTGGAGAGTGAGGACAAGGTATGTAAAAGGGCCACAATAATCTTTGTTCCTTTCAGTGTTTGTTTACTCAGGGTGCAGGTGAACTGGCAGCAAGAGTGAAGCACGGAGAAAGCTGCCTTATATTGAATCATGCTTAGCAATGTCTGCAGTAACTAGCAGTGACTCTCCAGAATTTCAGTCGGGGATCTCTTCCAGCCCTACCTAGAAATGACACGGATGAAGCCTGTTATTCCAGTGAGAAGGAGGAGCAGAGAGGGTCAGAGAAGTTCCAGGGATTGGCACTGAGTCCCTAACTGGTCTTGACAGAGTCCCAACTATGCCAACTCCTGACACCAACCTTACTTTGGCCCCTCAAGAATTACAGAAATAATGGAAGACTTCACACGCAGCCAATCTCACAATAAGCTACATGGGAAATGGATGAAACCCTTTTCTTTACATCTCAAGCCAGGTGTTCCTCTTCTATCAAAAAGCAGTTCCCATATAATAATACACTTTAGGATTGCTGGCCTTTTCACATTTTCACTCCCTTATTCTTCTACGAGCATGATGAGAGAACAAAAACTAGTCCTGCCAAAACCTCTGTGTGGAAAAGAATGATCTGATGGAGGAAAAAAATCACATTAGGAAAAGAATTGCCAACCCAACAGAAAAGTTATCGGTGATTGAATGCAGATTGGGTGCATTAAAAATCAGCTCTGCTTCAGCAGCTCAATGGGCCTTCAACATCTCACTGTGTGAGATCTGGCATTTGGTTCAGAAGCTGTATTACTGAGATTTAAGCTTTATTTTGAAAAGCCCTTCTCACCAGATCTGCAAGTATCCTTATCACTCACTGCAGGAGAGCTACATTGAAAATCTACAGCTATTTGCCTAGATCAGGGGGCTGTGTGCAATTATATACACACCTTGTACATTATTCTTGCACATTATGTCATCCCCATTCAGCTCAATGGAGAGACCTGCAGTGGCACAGGGCTACTTAAAAGTGAGTCCCATTGAGCTTAGTGGTAAGTAAGTATAGGATTGCAGCTGTAAGCATAAATGTACAGTAAGTTTCAACCCCCAATTTAAGCAAAACTTACCCATCTATTAAAATGTATTAATTTAATAATTAAATGCTAATGGCATCACCGAGCCAAGGCGAATTAAACAGCTGATTTAAAGAAGCAAACACAATTTCCGCTCTCAGAAATGTAGTTCTACACCAGGCATTTAATTCTATGCTTGGTTTGGATATTTTCATCATTGTTGTAATAAGCAGAGCTGAGGAGAACATTTTTTGACCATTAAACAACATTCTGCATCCTCTTGCCAGGTTGTTGTTTGTTTGTTGCCTACCTGCCCTTCACCCTCAGGTCTCAGGATGGGTTACAACATCAAAACACAATATTAAAAAGTTCAAAACTATTTACAATCACAAAAATAAGGTGGGTCCTAAAAAATGTACTCCTCAGGTGTCAAAAGACACTGCAGTTCACTCAGGACAGTTGCTTCCCACCTGTGCAGAGGTATTTGAAATGAAGAAATATGTGCAGGTCCCTATAAATGTTTGATTTTCAGAAAAATAACTGTGTAAGTCAATGCTTGGATGATTTCTGGACGCCACTTAAAACGAAGCTTGCTTTAGATGCACTCTGAGGCCTTTGAGCAGAGGGAATCAGAATTATTTCATTAGTTTCAAATTACTTACATGACATCTCCAGTAATTGCTATTTTGATAGTTTAAAAAACCCAACAGTTTGATGTGGCTATATATCACTTGCCAGATGTAGATATTAAAGCAGTATGTACAGGGTACGTTAATTTACTTCAGCTGCGAGAAGCTCTCCCAGCCTGATTCCTGTTGGGAAACAAACACAGTTTGTGGCAGAGGGTGGCTTCTGTCTGTGTGGGAACCTCTGAGCTGTCACAAGCCATTTGCTTGTGAAGGGTTGGCACCCCCACAACATCTTCCTTCCATCACCAAACCAGATGTGTGGGGCATTGTAGCTTTAAAGAGCTGTTGCTTGGCCCCAAAACATGGTGTTGCAGAAGCAGAATGAGGGCTGTGGGCAGGGTAACTCGCTCTGTTTTCCATTAGTTATCCTCACACCCTGTTTTCCATTACTTAACCGCAACTTTTTAAAGGGCGGGCAAAGAGAAAGAGAGATGCCCTTGTTGTCATAATGGGGATGTTGTCCCCAAATTCATGAAGGCTAAGGCTGTCAGTGTCTACGATGATGGTGATGATGATGATTGATAAAGATAACAATACAGTCATACCTCGGGTTACAGCCGCTTCAGGTTGCGTTTTTTTGGGTTACGCACCCGCTGAAACCCGGAAGTACCGGAACGGGTTACTTCCAGGTTTCGGCAGTCGTGCATGCGCAGAAGTGCTAAATTGCACTTTGCGCATGTGCAGAGGACCAAATCACAACCCGTGCATGCGCATATGCACTGCTGCGGGTTGCGAACGCACATCCCGTGCAGATCACGTTCGCAACCCGAGCGTCCACCGTAATTTATTATCCATACCCCACCCATTTGGCTGGGTTTCCCCAGCCACTCTGGGCGGCTCCCAACAGAATATTAAGAACACGATAAAACACCAGTCATTAAAAACTTCCCTAAACAGGGTTGCCTTCAGATGTCTTCTAAAAGTCAGATAGTTCTTTATTTCCTTGACATCTGATGGGAGGGCGTTCCACAGGGAGGGTGCCACGACCAAGAAGGCCCTGGCCACAATGGCTACACTCTGCCTCTGGTCAGAGGCAGGAATGCTTCTAAATACCATTTGCTGGACTCTGAAGGAGGGGAGGGTGCTCTTGGGCTTGGCTCCTACCTTAGAGGTTTCCATTGGCGTCTGCTTGGCCGTTTTGAGTACAGGGTGTTGGGCCCTGGGCCTGATCCATCAAGGTCTTCTTATCCTCTTATTGCACTGTGGGATACAGTGTTTGGATTTCATGGTTTCCTTAGCACCCCACAGGTATTATTGCCCCAAGGAACCCCTTGGGTTCCTCATCCAGCTTTTTCACTCAAGGAAGTGTTACATTGTTCAAGCAAAGATGGAAGGACAGTGTGTGGGTCTCTTCCTGGAAAGGTCTCTCAGACATTATGCACAAATACCCCATGTTAAGATGCTTTTTTGAAAAGCCTAACCATGATAGATTCACATATGAGTAACTCAATACTAATTTCAATACCTACTTCCAGTGCTTCCCCCCCTAAAAAATGTTTAGGGATACTCTCATTTTGACTCAAGAAAATCACCATTTTATAGTTCAAATGGGGAAAAGAAATACAGTAAATGGACAAAAGTACAAAGATTCACAAAATGTTTGCAGTCGTCAACAGGTTTTCCATACCCATTGAGTCAATCACCCATCTCCTGAGAAAAACTCCACCCCGCCCTCCCACTATATATAAGGATCTGGTGACTTCTGTTTCAGTGTATCTGAAGAAGTGTGCATGCACACGAAAGCTTGTACCCAGAACAAACTTAATTGGTCTCTAAGGTGCTATTGGACATTTTTTTTATTTATTTTGACTGCGTCAGAACAACACAGCTACCTACCTGAATCTAAAATGTTTAGGGGTATGCGTAGCCCTGCATCCTCCCAGAAAAAGGCACTGCCTACTTCCTTCCATGTTAAAACTCAGATGATACAGCGCTTAGGAGGCTATTGCATGCCTCACCTCCACTTTTGCTGAATCGTTCCTTTGAGAAGAATATAATACGGTACGTCATCAGAAAGGTGACAGGTGCCCTTCCACTTCCAAGTCCTGCCCCTTTCCCCAGATGTTCAACCTTTTAATATAGATTTTATATGGCTTGGTATCAAATCAATATAAATGTGATATCAATTTTATGTTGTTGTTGTTTTGAAAAAGTTTATTTTAGGGTATTATGTGACTGTCTTATTACTGTTAATGTGGTGCGGCGAGTTTCAAAGTCACCCCAGTCTAAGGTATGGGTGTTCCCCTTGCACCTGTAGCTTTTTCAACAACATAAAGTAGTATTACAGTCTTCTAATCTAGGCCTCAAGATTAATCAGAGGTGCTGAGATGGGGTTTCTTCTGATGTCCTATCATAGTGAAATACAATTTTATTCAATTTATTATTATTATTATTTGTGTATTGAATGTACATCCTGCCCTAAGTCTCAAAGACAGCCAGAGCAACAAACAACAAGTGATAAAGCTTTAAAACAGTAAACATGTCTTGAAAGGATCTGGGGGGGGGGGGGTGATTCCATTACAGATGTAGACCAGAAAATATATCAACCTAAAATGGCAAAGGAAGGTCTCCACTAGATGCCGAAAAGGCAACAGAGATGGCACCTGTCTGGTGTTCAAAGAGAGGGAATTCGAAAGAGAAGGCGCCATGACACTGAATTCCTACATTGTGCTGAATTGACTTCCTGATAAGATGGTATCTGTAGGAGGCTCTCACCTGGACAGTGCAGTGATTGATGAAATACATAAGGGGTGAGATGATCTTACTCAATTACTTAAGGAGACATAAATGTCAATTAGCTACAAATGACTCCCCTTTTCCAGTCCTACATCTCCGTGCAAGAGAATGAAAGTTGCAATTCAGTGTACAGTTACACATGATGAAGCCCATCTAAAAGCAATCTGACTTGTGTATGTGGTTCTGTGCTGGATTGTGGCCAATGGCTTTGCTAATGGAACTCGATACCAGCAAACATTAGCCATGTAATGCCTTTTCCATTCACTCCAGTTGGCAGCAACGGTTTTGGGAATTATCTTATTATACATTAATTGATTCGCCTTTCAATAGACTTCAACTGCTTTCCAAGTTTTTCACATTAATTTTGCCCCCTGGGGCGGCCTATAAAGTCACTATTCTGGATAAAAGGCTCCTTCATGGTTTATCACACAGTAAATCTAACCACACAACACATTCTCCCCGCCCCCTGTTGGCATCACTAACACCTCATCAAACCTCGCAATAACAACTTTAGCCTGTGAAACGTCTCACTAAGGAATGAGATTAATGCAACATGATTATGTCCTGATGCTGTTGTGTATTCACCCCCACACCACCGACATAGCAGAAGAGATTCTATGGGCTCACACAAAAACCTTAGAATAGCGCTCTCTGTACAAAAGCAGTTCTAATTGTTTCGTCAAAGTTATCATTTCTTCCTTGTCTAATTTCTATTCAAGAAATATGAATAGGTAAGGTGACAAAGATCCATGCAGTGCTCTAGAGGGTGGTCTTCTCTTTGAAAGGCATCCTTGTTTGAAGGGCTGTCTGGTCCAAGTCTGGTTTCAAGATAGAGCCGTATGAAGAGAGAGTAGGGGGAAGCCTTGAAGTTGCCCATCATCTGGACAGCAGACTGAGCAGGCAGACCAACAGGTGACCCCACCTGCATGAGATGTGTTAGATTTCCAATTTCTATTGCAACATGCATGTAATCTTGAAGTAATTATAGGGCAGCAATTTTCCCCCTGCATTCGCATCTATACGTATACCTTAGCCTATGCTTATTATACACAAATCCCATGTCATTTTCCGTCCTCTGTTTTGGTGATAGCATTCTCCACATTTTCTTTTGACAGTGCATAACTGTCCACTTTCAATTTCAATTTCAGTTTTTAATTTTTTAATGTTTTTAATTTGTTGTTAGCTGCCCTGAGCACAGTTTTCTGAACTGGGAAGGGCGGAGTATAAATAAAAAATTATTATTATTATTATTTCAGCACTACTGCTGTGCAGGGCGGGTGGAATTTGACATGTTCCATCCAAAGTTAGGCACTATTATGATCCCACAATAATTCACCATCAATTGTAATCACTCCTTGGTTATCTTTCTCAACCCCCCCGCCCCGCCCCGCCCCAAGCAGTCAATATCTATGTGATTATTTTCAGCCTGCAGAGGTACAGAAACTCTGAAGCTAAATATCTCAAATTGGCCAAAGGTTACAGGGTGGAATCAAGCGTCTTTCAAAAATGCACACATTGAGTATATAAAAGGCACAGTTACAACATATGCCAAAATTTCGGATTTTTGAAAAATTATCCTGATGGTAGGAGTGGCCATTTCCAAACAATCCATATTTGAGTCTCCCCACGTATAAACGATAAATGAAAAGCCCAAATTCAGTGGGCCTATGACTTAGAATCATGTGTTTTGTTAAGCACCCTAGGAGGCATGCACATATTTTAACTAAATTAATAACAAATAGAATGCACCAGCCAGGGTGGACACTCAGGCAAAGGGACTTTTTACCCCTTTTCCGGCAAGGTATTTGTTAGAGATTTGGAGAGGATGTGATAACATTTTTCTCCCAGAATGGCCAGAAGATGGTGCTAATCATCTGTGTATATCAAACTTTCCCAAACTAGCGCACAGCCCCTGGAATTTGGCATTCTGCAGCACATGGACAAAATCCAGCCTTTTTTCCCACTCAGTTAAAGGAATATGGGGAGATGGGGAATAATTTTGTTCTTCAGGCTATTTCTGTAAGAATTGCTTTACAAATCAGAGAGTAGAACTGACAGGCACAGAGCATAAGAGGGTTCCAGTACTTTCAACATGTACAAGGGGGAAATTGCACCAGCTACAGCTTCTCTCATCACACAACACCCCCTTAGAAGCAATGACACTAATAATATGAAGGGTCCTTGCACAATGATTAGGAGACTGTAGAGTCCTCTCTCCTTCCAGGCTTACAATTACAACTAGAGAACTCCACAGTGTAGCACAATGGTACCTCTGGATGCGAACAGGATCCGTTCTGGAGCCCCGTTCGCATCCTGAAGCGAACGCAACCCACGTCAGCGTGTGCGCAGGTTGCCGCTTCCGCACATGATGCCTTTTTGAGTGCATGTGTGAGCATCGAAACCCGGAAGTAACACGCTACATTACTTCCGGGTCGCTGCAGCTTGCAACCTGAAAATACTTATCCCGAAGCTACTTCAACCCGAGGTATTGGCTAAAAGACGGGGCTAAAAGAAATGCGGGTACAAGGAGGACCCTCCTTGTTCAGATCAAAGGTCCATTTAGTTCAGCATACTGCTCCTCACTTCAGCCACAGTCCAGCACTACACAGGGCTATTTTCCATCATTATTTTGAGGATTGCTTAGACAATGCCCCATTAAATAATGCTGGTGATCTAAGGATGTATTCTGTGCACACAGAAATCAAGCCATCTAGTCATAGGGCTACAAAGCCTAGATAGCGGTCCAAACTAGACTGAACTCTGCTGGTAACCTCCACCTCATCCATGGATTTACCTGGCTAAAAACAACAACAATGGGCTGTCTTCTTCCCAAGATTAAAGGTAAAGGTACCCCTGACCATTAGGTCCAGTCACAGACAACTCTGGGGTTGCGTGCTCATCTCGCTCTATAGGCTGAGGGAGCCAGTGTTTGTCCGCAGACAGCTTCCAGGTCATGTGGCCAGCATGACCAAGATTACCATGGACACATATAGTCACATGGAGAAGTCTTGAGATGCATGTGGGCTGGGCCAGCCTTAGGCATTTTGCTGCCTGAAGCCAACCAGAAAATGGTGCTCCCCCAGGAACTGTCGTTTGTTAAGGGCACTGGGTTGGAGTACGGATAGGGAGTATCAGGCTCAGGAACCAAATGCAGCCTTCCAGCCCTTGGGGCTCAGGACACATTGTCTTCATTTTTGCTTTGCACTGTTACCGGAAAAATCCGAGGGCTCCCTTGGACAAAAACAAAGACACCAACCAGGATAACTTGGAGCAAAACAGCAGCCTGTAGGCTTGGCCTTTATTGAACTGTTGCAACAGGGTATTCCCTTCCCTTGCAAGAGAGAGGAAAGACCCAGAACAATGGGCTGCAAGACCTTATAAAAACTTTTGAAATTCCCCTCCTCTAGGTCAAGCCCACCCCCAGAAACATCATGCATACATTACAGAAAGGAGGGGTTGACATCATGCATACATTACAGAAAGGAGGGGTTGAGGGAGGAGTTGTGGGGGTAACCTGAGTGTCCTGTCACCTGGCTGGTTCCTCCTTTCCCCCTCCCCATGAGTCACTTCCAGGAGACAAAGGGGAGTTGGCAGTTTCCTGCCCCCAGAGGGAAGATCTGATAATTGTCCTTTGTTTCAGTCCATGCTGAATCCACTCCCATATGCAAGTTCTTTGTGATCTTGATGGTCTTCTGTCTAGGACCATCAGGGTTGGCATAGCAACTGGGCAGGGCTCCTGTGGATGTGCTGGGATGGTGAAGGGATTATGGCTGACCAGAACCAAGCCACCCCCCTTTGATAGTCCTTGTCATATGGAGTAAAATAAAAATGGAACAGTGCAAATCCAATGTATGGTTGATTTTTCTATGAATTTATAACAGAAGTGTGGCATATGTAGTGTGTGAGTGTGTGAAGTTTGTACAAACTGAATGATTGGGGTGGGGTTTCCTGTTACAGCACTATCCTTATGTGTTTTTGATTGGCTGAAATGTATATGGATAGGAGAGAGCACTTGGTGGTGGGAGAGCACTCACCTCACCCTTCCCCAAAACAAGCCTCCTTTCCCAGATCCTCCACCTGACTTCTCTTTGGCCTCTGCATAATGGCTTCCTAGGTGGAAGCTGAAGTCGCTGTCTTACAAAGCTGCGATCCTGCCTGTCAGAGGCAGCTGCACACGCAGTGCAGTCCTTGAGCAGCACTTTGGGAGTTAGTGGTTTGATAACGCTGCTGAAAGGGAGGGAAAGTAAGATGCTGTGATGAAGCAAGGAGGATGAAATGGAGAAGGAAAACCAAGGACAGGGTGTGTGGGTGTGTGGAGGGCAGCAGGGAAACCAGGGGTGGAGAAATGCAGAACATAAAATCTAAATGGAGTGAAATGTGTGTAGATGGAGGCTTCTTTTTTCCAGGGAGATTATAATCTCATTATATCAGAATATGGAGAAGAAAGGTCTGCATGGATATTTGCCTGCACAGTGCCCCAGTGAACGAATGTGTATAATACTGGTTTTCATTCTTTTAAAATTTTCATTCCATAAAAGTGTGCCTCTTTTCAAAGGACTTTCTTTCAAAACGTCTTTTCCATTTGCTGTGTATACACTTAATACTGCTCCTTTCTTAGTTATTGATTCCCAGCAGGCTTTTGTTGTCAAGTTGTGGCAATTTAATTTTGTTGACACGAATATAGTAATTTTTCTCCTCAGTTTATTTTCTCACCTTTAAAGTGTTCTTTATCCTTGTTGATTCCGGGAAAATTTTATTTGTCTCTATTTTTTAAGGGCACAAGAGTTCACAGAAGCAGTAGGTGGAGATGAAATACTAAAGAGCTGAAAATGTGGTTTCAAAATATGGTTTATTGAAATTTGACTGAGGATTGTATTTCCATTCTTTTGCTGTGGCACTCTACCCATAAAAACTGCATTAATTTCTCCCTTTCAAGGCTGGAAGGAATAATAGCAATAATAATGCACCTTAAATTGCTAACTGCTGTACAAAAATTAAAAATAAAACAGGCCCTGCCCACAGGCTTATAATGTAAAGCCTTACGATTTAAAGAATCATTTCAAAAGGAGCTTGTCTCTCAGAGTTAAATCAACTGTTCCTTCAAGCAAGTCTTAATTTGAACCAAGGTTTGTGTACTTTGCAATCTTCTGTACATTATGTTAGCTTGGGGAGGCGGGACTGTATGAAAGTTTTTTATGTGATTTTTTAAAAGTGCCTTCATTCCTGAACCTATTTTGGAATACCCAGTAATGATTAAAAGCAGAATGGCTGAACATGTGCAGAGTGCCATGCACTTAACCTTGGAGAATCATCTGGGACAGATGTTTAGCTAAGCAGCCTGCAATTTACCATAGACCCTGATCTGTTTTCTTCCTTTAACAGTGGGATGGCCTCCTTCAGAAAGTGGTGGGCTCGCCTTAATTGGAGGTTTCTAAGCAGAGACATCACCTTGCCAACAAAGGTCCGTATAGTTCAAGCTATGGTTTGCCCAGTAGTGATGTATGGAAGTGAAAGCTGGACAATAAAGAAGGCTGATCACCGAAGAATTGATGCTTTTGAATTATGGTGCTGGAGGAGACTCTTGAGAGTCCCATGGACTGCAAGAAGATCAAACGTATCCATTCTGAAGGAAATCATCCCTGAGTGCTCACTGGAAGGACAGATCCTGAAGCTGAGGCTCCAATACTTTGGCCACCTCATGAGAAAAGAAGACTCCCTGGAAAAGACCCTGATGTTGGGAAAGATGGAGGGCACAAGGAGAAGGGGATGACAGAGGACAAGATGGCTGGACAGTGTTCTCGAAGTTACCAACATGAGTTTGACCAAACTGCGGGAGGCAGTGAAAGACACGAGTGCCTGGCGTGCTCTGGTCCATGGGGTCACAAAGAGTCGGACACAACTAAACGACTAAACAACAAAGCAGAGGTTGGTGGGTCATCTATCATGGATGCTTCCGGTGGTGAACCTTGGGGTCTCAAACTTAAGCAGTGCCCTGTGAGATGCCAAAATCTGGCACCCCTGCCTCTCACCTTCCATTCTACATCATAGTTGTGGTCCCCCCCCCAGCTCTGTGCCCCATGTGACTGAACTGGTTTTCCTCCCCGAACTCTGCCTCTGATGCTTAGATGAGATTCTTGCATTGCAAGAGGTTGATAGAAGATGTCTTCCAGCTCTGCAATTCTACGATTCCAGAAGCCCTGTGCTCTGGCAACTGTATGCTTTGTCCCTCGTGCTCCAAGGTCAGCTGATGAAGTCTGCAGACCTGTTCACTGTCTATATTAGATCCTTAAAAATAAACACCCCTCGTTCCTCTGCCACAGGCTGTTGAAAGAAGTTGCCGATAAATATAGCCTTTGCTATATAAGCCCGTCTATAATTCTCGTCCCAGTCAACATGAGGAGATTGCAGTGTCCTATGATCAATGCTCCAGTCCTTCAGCAGAATAGATATTTCCCCTGTCCCCCCCCGCCTCACCTTGCCCTAGGAGATCAGTAATTGCTTTGTTATCGTTGTTTTCCCATTTTCGTTTTTTGCCTGGAGTACAAGGTACCCGCCCCTTAACTACCCTCTGTGAATGTCAACATTCCTCTTTGTTTATAACTTTATGTAGAATCTGTAGGGAAACACAGTGTGGGCAGAGCTCTGGAAATGAACGTCAAAAATTGCCACTATGGATAGTTTTAAATACAATTATTGTAAATAAACAAAACAAAAAGCAATAAAAGAATGAATGAATGAAAAAATACAAAGGTATAAATAACCATGCTTTCACCATTATCTATTGGATAATGCTTTCTGGAAACACATTACAAATCTTTCATAGTAGTGAGTCCTAATAGTTAATGGGGAATTTCAGGTATCCGGATATCTACTGGAAATCTAGATCTGCTAAGAATGGAACATCCAGCTAATTATTGACCTTTCCTTGCTGGCAACTGCATCAACGGGGAGGAAGGAACACGAGGACCTGATATCCTGGACTTAACTCAGTTGAACTGGGAATAACTTATTGATAAAGTGAAAATGGTGGGAAACTTGGGAGAAAGTGACCATGCTCCAACCCATGTGAGTGTTTTTCTTCTTCTTCTTCCTGATATTGCTGCTACGGTATTTCCTGCTTGCTCACAAGGCACATGCCCCAAACCGCAGTATTTCTTCCACACCTGACCCTTTTATTCTGTGAATTTACGACGGTGATGACTTTTAAAAATAGTGTCTCTTTCTCTTGCCACATCCCTCCTAACTCTCTTGGAGGCAGAAGGGAAGAGAGGGGGCAGGCGTGGGGAGCTTGGTGTGGTGTTTGATGGGGGGAACATTGGGTTGTCACACACTTCAACCATGTCAAGCTTCCCATGCCTCAGCCCTCTCTTGCTATGTACCAGTGGCCTCTTGTCTTGGAAAGCCAGGAGAGCAACTGTGCCCAGCCTGTGCCACCTCACTGCTCACTACTACAGTGGCACCTCAGGTTCAGAACGTAATTCATTCTGGAGGTCCGTTCTTAACATGAAACTGTTCTTAACCTGAGGTACCACTTTAGCTAATGGGGCCTCCCTCTGCCACCGCGCGATTTCTGTTCTCATTCTGAGGTAAAGTTCTTAGCCCGAGGTACTATTTCTGGGTTAGCGGAGTCTGTAACCCAAGGTACCGCCGTACACTGACATCATACATTTAGGGCACATATAAAGCACATGACTCCCCCCCCCCCGGAATCCTGGGTATTGTAGTTCACCCATTGCAGAGCTGCAATTCCCAGCATCCTTGACAAACTACAGTTCCCAGGCTTCCTTGGGGAGAAGCCATGTGCTTTGAATGTGTGGTGATCTCGCTGAAGCCTATGGGGTTACCCAGGCCCAAGTGGTTCTCAGCTGCTGATTAACATCAAACATATTTCTAGAGAGAAGACGCTGCTTCTGATTAGTGAATGTATCAAGTACGTTCAGTGCCATATGGCCCTGATAATATGCCTGTCACATCTGAGAAACTAATTGCTTCAGCTTTGGCACAGGGAACCTACAATATTTGCGGTTTCTTTGCATGAACTCGGAACGTTATAGAGAAAGTGATCGGCAAGCCTGTGCAGGGAGGGAGCCTAAGAGCTGCCTGGACTGCAGTTCAATTCCAGAGAGAGAGAGAGAAAGAAAGATGAGATACAGGAGCAAGCTATAAAACAGGAGCCACGACTACCTCACTAAGTGCCTTAAATGTCATATCTCATTTACCCTAACAAAATTTTTGCAAGGTTGATTTTGACAGGCTTATTCTGAACTCTGTGACTGAGCGGAATTTGAGCCTCAGCCATCCCTATTTAAACCTGAAATGCTTACAGTGACAGATTCTGGTTTCCTGCTCTCCCTTATGCCTAGGGAATAAGGTAGCATCTGCATTGACATTGCTATTCTGTTTGGAAGCGAGAAGCACATGGAAAAATGCAGTCCTTGTATCGCTTGCATGTGTAAGGCTGGATAATTCAGCATGCCATTTGCACATAAAAGGCACCACCTGGGTATCTCTCAAAATATTATTTGACCTGTTCTGTGCCTCTTAAGGATTGTCCCTAGCTCTGACTGCCTCCACAGCAAAGGTTCTTTGTTCCAGCTTGAAGAGGTACAGTGCAGGAAAGGAGAGCCTTGACCACTGTATGATCTGATCAGGGGCTGCACTGACTTGCTCCTGTGCCAGTTTTCATTACGTAATGTCATTTCACTTGCTTGCCAAATCACAATTGCCCTCTGCAACCTAAACTTCTGATACAACGTTTAGAAAAAAACTGTCTTAAAAATGCCAAGCTTTAGCTGAGTGTGTGCACCATACACTGAAAGCACATTTAAAGTGCTCTCCCCAAGAGTTCTGGGAACTGTAGTTTGTTAAGAGTGCTGGGAATGATCAACCCCTGAGGGCTAAACTACAGTTCCCAGGATTCTTTGGGGCAGGAGAGGATGTGCTTTAAATGTGTGGTGTGTACACAGCTTGAGTAGTTTCAAATAAGCAATTAGTCAGTTATAAACATTTAATTGTATCATGCAGCATGCATTAATATATTTTCAGTTTCAGCCTGAGGTCCCCTAGATGTCACTGGACTCCAGCTCCCCTCAGCTAATGTTGCAAGTTGTCAGGGATGATGGGATCTGCAGCCAATGGACCCTTGAGGGTCAAAGGGCCTGCACCCCTGCTGTAGAGGGAAGAGATCTTTCTCTATACTCTGATAACTGAGCCCAGAATATCAGCTGGCTGTGTAGCTCGATGGACAAGTACATTTTCTTTATGATGCTACTTGAGTCATTGCCGGCGAGGCTAAAAAGACAGCTCACTGGATATTTTGGAGATGACAATCAGTTAATTTCACGAGCAAGGAAATCTGGTGCAGCCATGTGCATGAATCATGCATCGATCACCATGTATCATTTACCAGAAGACACCATGGACAGAATCATTTTGTTCTGTGACAGTGAAGAAGACGGTGAACATGGTGAATGTATCACCCATCAAAGATACAGGCCCTTTGAATTCACTATTTGTGCACCCATTTTTTAAGGCTGGTATGGAAGCCAAGGGTACTGAATAAGATCGGTGCATAAGCTGGGTGCAAACTACAGGCACCACTTTGGCTCATGGGTTAGGGTCAGAATACACCATACACCATACACCATACACCATACACCATACACCATACACCATACACCATACAAAGCATGTGATTTCCTCAAGAATCCCAGAAACTGTACTTTACCCCCTCAAAGAGCTACAGTTCTCAGCACCCTTAATGACCTACAGTTACCAGTCCTCCTCTTCTTAACTCCCTCCTGAAGCACAAACAGTCCGTAGCTACAGCCCAGCCCAACAGCCACTATATAAAATATGAGGTCCATGTACACCTCTGTTGTACTCATCCTATCCCTCTTTTGCCTCGTAAGTTATTTTTGCCTGAGCAGCATAGGGTTCATTAAGTTCAAGGGTCCATTGGCTGCTTGCCTCATTTTGCCCTGATTGCTGGACATGAGTCACTAAGGTGTTCTTTTGCCCTTCCTTGCCCCCCTGAAGCTCCAAATCTTTCCTTCCCAGTGATGAGAAGCACAACCTCCATGCACCTTGCGCAAAGCTCAGCTGAGAAGGCAGCTTCCTGCAGGAGAATGTGCTCCCTCAATAGGATATTGTATCTACCTAGTAACATGAACCTCCCTGGCAATTAGTCAGAGGATGTTCTTTGATTGTTCAATTATGGTTTGGAGGTTTTTCTTACACATCTTATGAAAATGGAGAGGTGCATAAAGTCCCTTTGCAATAGCACCACAAATTGCTGCTTAATGCTTCCAGGATAGGAAGGGGAGATTGTTACCAGAATCAATACAAAGAATGCGGTGGACTCTGCAGATCTGGCAGATGTCACCACTGCATAGGCTTGTTGCTTTATGAAACACCCTTTGCAGTAAAGTTGAGTCCAAGGACTCGGTTGTTCTTTTCAGAAAAACGAGTGAGAGAAAAAAGCATATTTATTTCCAATGGATTATTTTCTGCTTGCTTAAACCAAAAAATAGGTCCGACTTAGTACAATCATTCAGCAAAGAATAGCTCTTAAATGGTCAACACAGCCCTGACTTGGTACCATCATTCAGTGATAGGCCTCCTGGCTTGGGCCATTCATTCATCATTGAGCAGCTTTTATATTCAACACGTCCAGCCAAATGTTCTATCAACATAATAGGCACTGCCAAACATAACAGATACTGCCGAAAAGAAACCTTTTAAACCCCTGCCCCTTCTTGGATGCCCAAGTGTACAGAGGAGATGCCCTGCAAAATTTCATTTTTATTTGCTAACCAGGTGATGGCAGCAGTTGATTAATGATCATAGGATTTACTCGAGAAATAGGTTCGTTTTCCTGATGGAGAAAGAGTGGAGTTGAAAGGAAAGCTCCAAATCCATTTCATCATGGCATTGCAGCCTTTCCTGGGAAATTGCTCTTTAACGCCATCAGTGCAGATACAGAGCTGCCTTAATGTAGACAAATTAATTTGAGGCCACAAAAGCAAGTATGACAATACTCTGCTCCGGATCCAAATGCCTGAGTGTGCTCTAATCAAACAAGATGTTGCACTCCGGTAAAATGTGCTTACATTGTACTGCATGTTTAAATAACAGCAACTTATAAATATTTCTGTTGTTAGTTGCTTTATAAGTAAAGGTAATGGTCTGTAGGCAATTCACAACGATTTCAAAAGCATGCAAAATTTTAAAATGCAAAACATCATTATAACAGTAAGGAAAATAATATTATCAGCAGCTCATATCTGCAATAATTAAGATATATCAACCAGCATATCACACGCTGTCAAATGCCTGGGAGAAGAGGATAGTTTTAACCTGGTGCCAAAAGGATATTAATGTTGGCGCCAGGTGGACTTCATAGCACACCTTCCAGATTCCACACACCCCTCCCTTGCCTTGGGCCCCCTCTGTCTTTCCTTAGACTAGTTTTGGGTTTTTATTAAAGGGAGGCTACTGGGAGGTTGCATGCAACCCTGTTAAATAAGTTCATTTGATATCAACACTCGGAACCCAATAAATCAGAAATGGGGAACCATCTTCAGCCCAAGGACCTCATTCCCTCCTTGGCAATTTTCTGGGGGTCCTGTGCGAGTGGCAGGTGGAGCCAGAGACAAAAGTGGGCAAGGCAACAAAGGTGAATTTTACCTTTGTATTTTAGGCTAGTCCCTTTCTATTCTCAATCCAGGCAAGGAAGGAGTGTTATAGATACAGTGGTACCTCGGGTTACAGATGCTTCAGGTTACAGACTCCACTGACCCAGAAATAGTACCTCAGGTTAAGAACTTTGCTTAAGGATGAGAACAGAAATTGCGTGGTGGTGGCATGGCTGCAGCAGGAGGCCCCATTAGCTAAATTGATGCTTCAGGTTAAGAACAGTTTCAGGTTAAGAACGGACCTCTGGAATGAATTAAGTTCTTAAACCAAGGTCTCTCTCTCTCTCTCTCTCTCTCTCTCTCTCTCTCTGTGTGTGTGTTTATTCTTGGGTTACAAAAATACATTGTCTCTATTTTCAGGCCGTAGAATCTTTTCTACAAATAAGTTACATTTGATGTGAGGCATTAATGTTGTACACAGCATGAGCGTAGCCAGGATTTTTGTGGGGGGTGGTGGTGGTGGTAAACTTGCATTCTTTTACTTAGTGTACGTGTGGGTTTTTGTGTCAGTGTCACTTCGGTAAGTTCTATTTCTATTCATTTATTATATTTCCTTGGTAGTGAGAGAGGTTGGGGGGGTAGGGCATGGTTGGTTGTTTTTAGTTGGCCGCAGTGATATTTGTTTGCATGTGTGAGAGGGGAGATTGTTGGGTCAACTTAGCCATATTGATTTGTATGCTGTTTGTGGTTTCATGTTGTTGTCTTGTTGGGCTGTGTATGTAATAAAGGGGAGACATACCGGGGTGAAGGCGTCCTCTTTTATTTGACCCCGTTTCAGTTTCAGACTGCCAGTTAGCTTTTCTAGTAAGGCTGTTTCCCATATGATTTGGTACCAGTGGTCCATGTTCACTCCTGACAGGTCTCTCCAGTGTCCGGCTACAATGCTGAAAGAAACATTCTTGAAGATCAAGGGCATATTCCAGCCAGGCAAAAACCCTCAAGGAGGATGTCAAGCAAAACTGGTGAGGGGTGTGGCCTGGGGAGAGGGGGGCATGGCTGGGGAGTAGCTCAACAGCCAGACAGAGAGCTTTGGAGGGCCACACCTGGTCTCTAGTCCTGAGGTTTCCTGTCCCTGTCAAGAGACTACCTCTTGTTCCGACACATAATGCAATCATGACTCTCTCTCACACAAGCCAACCCCCACTTCTTGCTCAATGGATATTTTGACATTTCTCCAGGATATGGTTGCCTGCAATCTCAGCAACTGATAAAATATAACAATGCAGGCCACTGTGTCAAAGAAATTGACCTGGGCGAGGTTTTGCCGCAGTTCCACCCTGCAAGAAAAGGATAAGAAAAGGAAAGTTCCCTTACTCTGTCATACATCCTACGTACTCGCTTGGCAACTCTGCAGCCACACAGCTTCCAAGAAATTATTGTGGTGTTCCCGCCCACTGAGAAATTATTCCTCTTTGAGCTCCTTCTGCCCTAATTTGAATTCTGTTTTGTGCAGACACCCTCCATGTAACTTCTGTTTTCAAAGAGCTTCACGAACAGTGCACTAATGAAAGAGAATTTATAGTGTTTATAGGGCTACAGTATAAATGGAATTTAATAGCCAAATGTCGGCAGGGAACTATCTAACCTTTATCAAGCACTCATTAGCGGCCAAGGATTTCTGGTGGAATAATGAGCTCCTGTCTGGCTTCTTTCCAGTTTTTTGACAGTGGCACCCATGTAAATCTGCTAACAGCTAGAGGAATACACGCATTAACTCAACTGCAGCTAATTAGTGGCATTTTTCTAACTGAGGAAGTTTGTGTCTTTGAAATGGGCAAAAACATCCAAATCAAGAATGACCACAGGCATTCAGGGAGTACCCAGAGCTTCACTGTGCTAATAAATTGAGGTGGGGGACACACACACTCGACTAAAAAGTGAGATCACCTGGCCTGAATTTCAGTATGTTAGATTAAGGGTAGCCAATGTGGTTGCCCCCTCCTCCCGGTGTTGCTGGACTGAAATTCTCACCATCCCTGACCATTGGCCATGCAAACCTGGACTGAAGTTCAACAGATGTGGAGGGCATCATGTTTTCTACCCCGACTTAGATTTTTGGTATAGTGCCATCCTGTGAATGAGAGAAGCTTGTTCCTGTTCTATATTTGCAAATTGGCTCCTATAATTTTCGGTGTCTCCCAAAATATAGTCATTTTCTTTGAGTTAGGGTCTCATCTAGCCGTGGCCGAACCTTCCACTGGAAAAGCTGAGCATTTGTCCTGGGTTCTGAAATTAGGAATCTGGTATGCCACAAATGTGGCACTTCACAGTGAAGCAACTGTCTTAGCAACTGAATTACTATTGTGTTTGCTTTAATGGAACTGACATGGTGATTGCAAAAGTCAGCAAGAATGGCATAGGCATGAGTCAGATAGCCTATGGACCGGGGAAGATGGAGATGGTGCACTGGGGGTAATGGGAACCAAGGCTGACTCCAAAGGATGGAAATGGTTGGATGGATATTTTCCAGGCCCCCAAGATCAGCAGAGAGTCTATTGCCCTCACAGTCCTACAATTTCCACTTGGCACAGAGTATCCAAGAAGACCAGATGCAGCCTAAGAGAATTCTCAGTTTACATTACCCACCTCTTCCTGCTGTGCCCAAGGCCCCCCAAATCTTAGAGACAGGGTTGCCAGCATTAGTAGGTACCGTCAGACAACCTTGAGAATACCTGCAATTTCCCTAATAGGGAGGAATTTGGAGACTGCACTAGCTGCTTTCTTGAGAAGCATGCCTCTCTCTCTCCCCATATTGACAGCCAACATCTGGAGTTTTATTCAGTAGGCATCTTTCTTGCACCAGTTCTTGCAATCATTGTCATTACGATGGTAGAAATCCTAGTTCATTTCTTCTGTCCATAACACCAGCCAAGAAAATGATTCTGGGCTTCCTGCATTTCTTTTCCTTTGCAGAGCAGTGTGATGGGAGACTCTTTTGAAGCTAGATCGAAAATAACCAATTATTTCTATGCCCTGAAATATATTCTTCCAAGGTTCACAGTGGAATTTAGCTCTCATAAATGCAGATCCCCTGAAACCCAAGCTTGAGTTCAGAAGGCGTCCGCATAAATTCATCCTCTTCTTTTTTTTTTAACCGTTTAGTCATATACAACGTGTGCTCCAGGCACACATGAATATACATTGGTCATGCTGCACATATCTAACAAATTATTTTGAATGAGTTGATTTATGCATGAGTTCAGTTGGCAAGGTGCGCAGCGCTGAGTTGTCTCACTTTCTCTGTGTGTTTTTAAAAGTATTATCTGATTAGTGTTCCTCTGGCTACTCAGAATTTTAGAATATGAATATGAATGTGTGTGTGTGTGTGTGTGTGTGTGTGTGTGTGTGTGTATGAGTGATAAGGGACTTAACATAAACTATAACTGACTATGACTTTTTTAAAGAGCCAAAATGTGATCAAACCATCCTTTATTAGCTTAGCAAAATGTCCACCATTACTGTGTGAGAGATTTGGGGGGGGGGAGAGAAAGAAAGAAAGAAAGAAAGAAAGAAAGAAAGAAAGAAAGAAAGAAAGAAAGAAAGAAAGAAAGAGAGAGAGAGAGAGAAAGAAAGAAAGAGAGATAGATGATTGCAAGGGCCCAAGCTCATGGACAAAGAGTACATTTCTCTCTACTTTTCACTCGTGTTTCTGGAGAACTTTGCTAGGCTCAGGCCCTGATGGGCTTGATTGTAACCAGAAGTCACTCTTTTTGTGGGAGGAAGCAAAAAGAAAGACAAGAGGACATAAACAGGATGGAGGCCCCTGAATGAATGAAGCTTCCCTTCCTCTGTGCAGTTCCGTCCTGAGTTGTGTTGCTTCATTATGCTGTTATGTGATGAAAAGTTGGGAGCTGGATTTATTTATTTTTCTCCTTCCTAGATGCACCTGTTTAAGTTCAGCCTAGGTATTTGCATGGTGTGATAGGGAGCACTGTGCAGTTTATGGATGTGCTAGGCAAAAATCCATTAGGCGTGTATGCAGCAAGTGTTTGGCACTGCCGTATCTGTTGAGTTTCTGCCTCCATATGCCCTCCCCTCCCCACTAAATGATGAACTGCAAAATGAAGGCAAAATATGAGTGCAAGGAGTCTAATTTGTAAGTAGTGTTATATGTGAACCTGTCAAAAGTCTTTATGATGTGGAGGTGTCTTAACTTACATTCCTTGTTTTCTGAAGCATGAGTGAAATTAAAAGCACCTTAATTCCTTTATGATATTGAAGGTTTTAAAATAATAGAATACATTTAGAATTCTCCTTTTTGCATTCTGAATAATTTACTCTGATGGTCTGGCTGGGCAGTTCAAACATCGGTACTATGGCAATGCTGTTATTTTAATAACCTTGGTTGCTACTGAGTGGGCTGGCCTGCTCATTTGAGGTCACAAGGGTGATTCAGAATCTTTCTGCATTTTTGGGGATGTCTGATCCACCCAGTGTTTTTTCCCCAGGAACAAAGCAGCACAGCTGCAGACAAGAACTAAGTCCTCTTATTAAGAAAAGGAAGGAGGGTATTAAAGAAGGAGGAAAGAATGGATGGGACAGTATTCAGTTGCATTTGAAGGTTCCTGCCACAATGAGTCACTTTGGGCTGATCCAAACAATCTGAATTCAGCCCTAACCCTAAGACAAATTCCAAGCATGTTACAGCTGGGGCAGGGATGAGCAATTCAGTACATTTTTCTTTCTCTTAGTTTCCCATTTCCCAGGTTTTTTTTCCCTTTTTAAGTCCTCTTGAAAATTCATCAGCATCTTTGTGCAAATTTCTCTTGACATACACATTTCTCTATGCAATATTGCATTATATTTGCATTTTTATACACATTTCTAGGCTGGCAAACTGCATTGCAAAATTTGAAAAAGTGTAAACTTCAAAGGGTGGTTATGCTTCATTTTGTGTATTGTTTTGGAAAGGGCAAATTGGGTAAAAAAAGGTAAAGGGACCCCTGACCATTAGGTCCAGTTGTGGCTGACTCTGGGGTTGCGGGGCTCATCTCGCTTTATTGGCCGAGGGAGCTGGCGTTTGTCCTCAGACAGCTTCTGGGTTCACCTGTAAATGTGAATCAAATTTCTCCTGCATCTCTAAGCTGGACACAAGCAAAACAAGCAATAGGTTATCTGATCATCTTGTAGATTCACTGTGCAGTGTGCAGTCTTGTCCTCCAAGTATTGGTCTACTCTTCTTTTAAAGCCATCCAAGTTGGTGGACATCATTGCCTTCTGCGGGAGAGAATTCCATAGCTTAACTACAAGCTGTGTGAAAAAGTACTTTTTAAAACCTATATCTCCAACATTCAGCTTCATTGGACCTCCACAAGTTCTAGTGCTATGTGAGAGGGAGAAAAGAGGTCAATACTCTCAGCAAAAAAACAGTTCCCAGCATTCTCCATAACTGTTAAAGTGGTATAAGGGTGCTTTAAATGTGTGGCATTGATGTGATCTCTAAATGGGCCTATCTTCTAGGCCTCTGCTACTCTCCCTTCCTAGAGTCATTTATCTTTAAATGGAACTTGGACCAGACACTCCTTCAAACAGAGGACTGGTGTCTGTAAAAGAGGACACAAGGCCACCCTATTTGCTGTACATAGTAAAACACTTCTGTTTCGCCCAAGCTACAGGGTGTGAGGGCCTGTTGGTGTCTGAAACAGTTTGATTGCCAATGACATCTGCTCCTTGCCACAGTCTTTTCATTGGCAACCAACGTTGGTCATGAGCCATGGCGTACCTAACTTGCTCTGCAAGGAGTTTGAAGGCTCTTCGCCAACCTGAGTCATACCTTTGGGTATACCTTACACCTAATCAAACCAACTCAATGCATTCATGGCAAGGTTGCTTTCCATCAGTGCTGAGTGAAAGCTACGTGCCAAGAACATGGAAAAACATGTGTAATACAGTGGAGCAACAGAGATGTTTCAAACTGGACTTTTTGGTAATGGAACATTGGAAGCCAACTGTGTTACTCATGCCACTAGGAACACTTTGGTGTTGTCCAAATTAAGGAGTTTCTGGCGGCAACTGGAGTGGTGTTTCTCTTTATGGCACCTCTTAGAGCTTCTGCGAGACTCCAGATCACCTGTTGATTGCCAGACCTTCTTGCTGTCAGACAACCTGCTGGTCCATTCCTGACTTTTCACCCTCCCACTTCTTCTTTGGTGCCCACTTAGTTCTCAGGCCACGATGATGCTAACTGCGCATTTCATTTCTGATTCACTAGCTGCATTTCCTTGACTATACAATTTCCCCCTTATTCAGCAGGAATTTATTCTTAGTGTGGCACCAGGAGCCCATAGAGCATCTTGTGCTCATTGATTATTTGACATGAGAAGGATTTCAGTCAATTGCATGCCAGGGGTGAGTTGTGGTGGCCATAGCAGAGCTGAAGAACTTCATTAGCATTTGGCTGGTAGCATTATTATAAATTCTTCTTTTCTACTCTTTTCTTTTTGGAGCCGTCACTGGGATGAATGCAACTTGTTTTCTGTGGTCACAGGGTGGCTAGATGGCAGCTCATATTAGAAACTGGGAGGTGGAGTTCTGACAAAAGTAGGTGGCACCCCTCTTCCCTTCTCTCCTCTCCTCTCTGCTCCCATCTACACTATACATTTAAAGCAGCACCGTTCCATTTTAAAGAGCCATGGCTTCCCTCAAAGAATTCTGGGAACTGTGGTTTGTTGAAAATGCTGAGAGTTATTAGGAGACCGCTGTTCTCTCCCCACACATGTATTTCTGAGAGAAACTCTGAGAAGAGGGTTTAACATTTGAGCCACTGTGAGAATTGTACCAGATCCTCAGGGTCCCTTCCAACTCTGCAATTTTAGGATTCTGTGAGGGGAATAGGCCATGAATGACTATGTTGGCTGGGGCTGAAGGGAGTTGGAATCCTCAACATCTGTAGCAACAGCTTCAAGGTACAAGAAAGGAGATTCTGGCTAAACATCAGGAAAACGTTCTGATAGTAGAGCTCATTTGACAGTGGAATGGTCTCCCTTGGGAGGTTGTGGACTCTCCTTCCGCGGAGGATATATAACGGATATGTATAATGAAGGTGCCAGGATGGTCTTGCTGGGGAGAGCATTCCATAAACAGAAAAGGCCTGTTCTTGTGTTGACATGCATGTATAACATCCTCAGTTGAATCCATAGCTGCTCCAGTTACAGGTTATTGGGTAGTTGCAGGGTTTGGCACAACATCTGGCTCTGGATAGGGAACCTGTGGACCTCCAGAGCTTGTTGGACTCCAACTCCCATCAGCTCCAGTCAGCATGGCCAATGGTCAGACTTTGCCAATAACTGTTGTGCTCAAAGCGGCCTGATGGGAGTTGTAGTCCAGCAGCTTCTGAACATCCACTGGCTGCCCCACCCCACTCTGCTCTGCAAAGTCCTAAATGAAAAACCAAGGGCCAGAAAGACAAATGGTGTGATTCCAAATAAGGCAGCTTTATATTTTCGTTCCTCCATGCCAAGAGTTCCACCGATACATGAGGGGGCATAAAACCCAAATTTGTTTGCCTCCCTCCCCCCTTCCACTCTTATTAAGCAATGAGACACTTAGCATCTTGTCCTGTACAGCCAAGTGCATTCCTGTCTTTCTTCCTTTATTTGATTAATGCAAATGAGTTGCCTGGAGCAATCAGACTCTGTTTGCCAAGATAGTCATTATACGGTGACAGAGATTAGTGTGGTACCTAATCAAAAGAAGCAGTGATTGATACTCTGTCAGCTTTGGTCTTTAATCAGGGAAGCTTTCTTCCAATCATCAGCTATTAAAGAGCCTCATTTATCTGATTACTTTTGGGGCACCGCGCATGGGAAAGGGTGGTAAATTAAAATATTCTGAAACACGTTCTGCAGTGACTAATATTATATTTTACTATGCTGTTTGTTGGGAAGTCCTTGTGTGTGTGTACAGGTGTGTGCACAAGTGTGTGAAAGAGGGAGGGGAAAAGAGAGTCCTTCTTGCTGACACACCCAGTCTTCCACTGCCATCCTTCCAGTGGAAAGGAGCTGAATGGGGTTCGGAGCCCTTGTCACGGGAAATTCTTCTCCCACCCCTGAGATGTTACAAACCATTGCCCAAATTCTTTCGCAGCCTCAAGAGTAATAAAGTCGCTGATCTGTCAAATGGAAGCCACAAGAAAACTGAATTCCGTGACCAGTGTAAATTTCTGCACTTTCACAGTGAAATATGAAAAGCCCTAAAAGTGTCATTCATTACTTTATCAAGGCACCTGAGCATCCCAAGTCTGTTAAGGAAAAGACAGCTTGGAGCCCACATTGCTGAACAGTATATATATATATGGTGACAGTGTTGTCTGTTCAAGACTCTTATGGTGCAGACCTCTACCAGACCCTCCAAGTGTCCCTTTTTTCCAGGGTTGTCCCTGATTTAGAGAAGCAGTTTCTGATTTGATCCCAGAATGTGCCGCTTTTCCTTAAAGGTAAAGGGCCCCTCGCATTAGGTCCAGTCGCAGCCGACTCTGGGGTTGCGGCGCTCATCACGCTTTATTGGCCGAGGGAGCCGGCGTACAGCTTCCAGGTCATGTGGCCAGCATGACTAAGCTGCTTCTGGCGAACCAGAGCAGTGCACGGAAACACCGTTTACCTTCCCGCCAGAGTGGTACCTATTTATCTACTTGCACTAGGTTGGCAGGAGCAGGGACCGAGCAACGGGAGCTCACCCCGTCGCGGGGATTTGAACCGCCGACCTTCTGATCGGCAAGTCCTAGGCTCTGTGGTTTAACCCATAGCACCACCTGCGTCCCGCCGCTTTTCCTTAGGATGTTTCTATTTTCATTGGAGAAATGCTGGAGGGTATGGAGTTATCCAACCCTGGAGCTGTCTGAAGGTGGTCCTCTATAGCATGGGTCAGCAAAATTTTTGTGGCTTGGGCCAGTTCATGGTGGGCCGGAGTGCTTGTGCAAACGCTATTTCCGGTGCGCCTTCCAGCTTAGAGGAGGCGTGCACAGCTTCCCATTGGCTGCAGGAGGGATCTCTGCTGGAGTGAACCGGCCCAGGCGAGGTAAACCTTGCCAACCCCTGGGCTAAAATGTTTTAAAATGTTTCAAACAGTTCTAATTTTGGTTCCTTTCTTTCATTTTTTGTCAGGTTGGTGTTGGTTAAATGTTTAGTTGGGGGTGGCGGTTACTTGAATTTGGATATAACTGTAAACTGTTTATTATTGTTATTGTTATTATTATTACTGGTTTTTATTGATTTATTGGTTTGTTTGTTGCTTGTATAGGATATCTTGTTTTTTAATGTTTGATGTTTTGTTGTGTTTTTTTATGTTGTAAGCAGCCCAGAGTGGCTGGGGCAACCCAGCCAGATGGGCAGGATATAAATTACAAATAATAATAATAATAATAATAATAATAATAATAATAATAATGTTTTTATATGGAAATTTGCTTGGAGTTCCCATAGTTTGCAAAGGATTGTGAATGTCGAGATGATAAGTGAACAGATTCCTATTCAAATGCTTTGTTTGTTTCCTTGCCTGTGAGACCAGTTCATTTCACAGACACAATGGAGATGGCCTTCCCAGTAGTGATCCCACAACTGTGGGACTCTGTTTATGCAATGATGCATCAGGCTCCATCACACTTGTACGAATCTGGCAATGCAGTTCTCCAACCTAAAGTGTTAGAGTATATGCAACAAAGCACATATAGTAAAGTCTTCACTAAAAGCACACATTATTGAAAATAACATACACAAATTGTTTGGGGAAATTTCTTTTTGTGCGTATTAGTCAAAGTTGCATAAAAATGTGTATATTAGGAGATTAGTGTGCTAAAAAAACAAACCTGATGAATTTTCATGAGCATATTTTTTATTGCAAACTGATGTGGAAATGTTGATAACTAAACTTAAGACTGAAAAAACTGAGAAATGGAGAGAAACCAAACCTGAAAGATTCAGTCATCCTTAGCTTATTCCTGATCATTAGTAAAAATAAAAAGAACCTGTTTTATTTCTAGTCCTTTGAGGCAATTATACTCTGGAACATCCTTTCCTACTAATATTCTTCTCGATTTCTTGATGCTGTTGTAGAAAAGCCTAGGAACAAAACCTTTACTCTGTTAGAGGCCACTAACTAAATCTGCGAATTCACCACAAGCAGAATAAATTATGCAAATAACACACATTATGGAAATCCTATTTGGTTATGTGTTCTAATAGAACCAGTCAAATCTGATTTAAAACACACACAAACTCCAATCAGTGTATGGTCACAGCACGTTCAAGGTTGTGGAAAGGAGTTTGCAGTTGAAGCAGGGAGGGCTAGGTTTCAAGATAGACAGATGAACAGGAGGCAGCAGAAACTGGCAAGTCTGGGACTGGGATCCGTGAGTGATTCAAAGAGTGGCTTGAAATGCAGGTATCTTGCTACCTGAAAGTCACCAAGGGAGTCTCTAGCCTGTTTTCAGCACCTTATGCTTTTTTTACCACCAGTACTCTGGTTCCTCAGGAGATCGCGCAACCATGAATGTGCCCCAGAGGACGCTAGACCTGTAGTCACAAACATCCTCCTTTTATGGCAATGGTGGCATGCACCCATTGGGCAAGTGGGGAAGAAGGCATGGAAAGTAGCCATTGGTGGAGCCACAGCCAATGATAGGCAGGGTCAACCAATTCTAGTTTTGTCCCCCATCTCACCTTCCCAACAAGGGCAACACTGAGACTGAAGAGGAGGAAGCTCACAGCCAGTGCACTGGTTGTAAGCAGGAAAACAGGCAGGTGAGGGATAGCTAAGGGCAGACTGAGGTTGGTTTGGGCAGAGTCCTGTTTGCCCTAAACACAGAATCATAGAATTTTAGATGGAGCCACCTGCACTGTTTTAAGGTCTTATCAACCTTTGCTTTTCTTATCTCCTGATGGTTTCCAATAGGATACAGTCTAGAGGAATAAGGGCCAGTGCAAAAATTGTGGTTTTGTGTTTGTTCCTGAATGAGCTTTGATGAATTACCGCATCACGCTGGTCTAAATTAGATTGTCAGGCAAGGGAGAATAATTACATAGAAGAGCCTAATCCTCAATCTGAAGCACTGAAACTGGTTAAGAAGAAGAAGAAGTAGGAAGTAATTCTGCAAAGGGTCAAGTGACTGGAGAGGGCAGAAAAAGAACCAGAAGCAAATAAGCTAAAGAGCAGAGTCTCTGCTCTTTCTCTTGCTTTTCATACTTGCTTTTCTGTTTCACATACCTGCGCAAAGGGACACTCTTGTGCACTTGCAATGCACCTATTCTAACACCAAGGATATTGAACCTCTAACACATTGTTACCCACTGCACAAACCAGTGGTGGCTGGTATCTATTGGGACCGGTGGAGTGGAAGGCAGGGAGACCAACAGAACGTTCAACTAGAGCCAACTAATTCTAGCTTTGGTTACCAGATGTTCCTGTTTCCCAGGGACAAATATAGTTTTTTAGGTTTCAGCCTGGCTGGCTAGAACCCTGAATACAACCACTCTACACTGTAGGTCTCCTTTGTACGCACCATATACACTTGACAGGGGAATGACAACAGATGCATGGGAGGAAGAGGATGGTGAGAGTCAACAGAGGAGCAGCGTGAATTCAGTTATGTTATACATGCCTGGTCTTCAGCAGCAGATGAGAATTAAGGCTTTTTGCCAAAAGCTTTGGTCTCCATTCATGTAGAACAGAGGAAGCTGCTTTAAACTGATTAGGATCATTGCTCCATTTAGCTCAGCAATTTATATACTGATTTGGCAGTGGCTCACCAAAGTTTCGGGCAGGTAATTTCTCCAGCCCTACACCAACAGACCAGAGACTTTTCTACACAGGTTGTTCACAGTAAACTAAGATAAGTTAGAAAGTCTGGTTTAACAATCTATGGGCTGTTAAACTGTACCTGTGATGGTGTTTTTGTTTTGTTATGTTGTTATGTTATGCAGTGCTTTTTTCTGGGGGTACGCATATCCCTAAACATTTTGTGAATCTAAGTTTGGCCTCATTGAGGGACAGTATTTTTTTTTAAAAAAGTACTGATGTTATGTATTTTTGTGCTTTTATATTGTAAACCACCCTGTGAACCTTGGAAGAAGGGCAGTACAGTGGTACCTCGGGTTACAAACACTTTGGGTTATGAACTCTGCTAACCTGGAAGTACTGGTAGTACCTCGGGTTGAGAACTTTGCCTCAGGATGAGAACAGAAATTGTGCGCTGGCGGTGCAGCGGCAGTGGGAGGCCCCATTAGCGAAAGCGCGCCTCAGGTTAAGAACGGTTTTGGATTAAGAAAGGACCTCTGGAATGAATTACAGTGGTACCTCTGGTTAAGAACTTAATTCGTTCCGTACCCGAAACTATTCTTAACCTGAGGTACCACTTTAGCTAATGGGGCCTCCTGCTGCCACCACACTGCCAGAGCATGATTTCTTGAAGCAAAGTTCTTAACCCGAGGTACTATTTCTGGGTTAGCGGAGTCTGTAACCTGAAGCGTTTGTAACGTGAAGTGTCTGTAACCTGAGGTACCACTGTATAGAATTTTAGCAAAGAAATACAAGTGAATACAAACTTGATGTTCTTGGATGGCTTTAAAAGAGGATTGGGAAAATTAATGGAAGATACAGCTATCAATGGCTACTAGCCATGATGCCTATATTGAATCTCCACAATCAGAGGCTATAATGCTTCTGAACACCAGTTGCTGGAAGCCACAGACAGGGAGGCTTCTCTTGTGCTCTGGTCCTGCTTGCTGGTTCCCCACAGGGATCTGACTGGCTATGGTGAGATCAGGATGTCAGACTAGATGGGATGTTGGCCCAATCAAACAAGTTCTTCTTATGTTCTACCAATGAGCTGTGGCCCTTATCCTTGCTGTGCGCCTTCTCTATTCTGTCACAACAATTTGAGGCCACCCACCATGTTCCTGTTGTGGAAAAGGTACCTTACTCTGGGGCTATTTCTTGGCCAAGCTCCTGCACTGGAAAATGTGGCAAACAATTCTGAGACAGGTGAAACATTTCGGTTCTACAAAGGAGGGAGGGAGGAAGGAAGGGAGGAAGGGAGGAAGGGAGAGAGAGAAGACTTGATGGCTGACAGGTCGAAATGAGACAATCAGAGCCAATAATTTTGAGTTGATGTATTATAGATAGCAGAATTTATTCACACCAATTATAGTCCCACGGTTGGGATAAAAAGGTGATTCTATTTGGAGGGGGAAACATGATGGTCCCATCATTACAGTCCCTCCAAGACAATGAATATAAATTGCCTTGAAGAAACCCGCAATATTTTTCCTAACTCGATCAGAAAAAATAATACAGGGCTATGTGAGTTTCCCTCGGCCCTGTCATATGGAATTAAGCAGAGCCACAACGAAGACTGAAAGGAGCTCTGATGAATGGTTATGGAGAAGGAGGCACAGAGACTGGTAGTTTGCTGTGCAAAAAAACCCTAAAAACCACCCCAGCCTGAAGGGAAGAATGACTAATGTCTGTTTCCGCTTAACGCCTGAAAGAAAGCATTGCTGGGAATGAGTTCAGGGGAAGCCTGCAGCAATGGAGAAAATTCTGCATTAAGAATCAGCCTCATGCTGTATTATAAGATATTCAACATAAAATATTTTGCTATTAATTTCCTTAGCAAATCTAAACCAACCAGCAGAATTGGCTTACTGTACCAGCATTAGTGTGAAAGGTGCTCTTCTTTCTTTTCCTGTCTTTTCCCAAGGAGCCTAGGATAACATACATGAAAATTATCCGATTTCACCCTTAGGAAACCTGAGAGAGCTATCTTGAGTATTACAGAAACTTAGGAAGGTGCCTCACATGGGTTCCACGTAGCTCAGAATAATATACAATGGCTGGCAGAAGATCACCAGAATTTCAGGCAGGGAATTTCTTCCAGACTTCTCTGGATATGCCAGAGACTACAGCTGGGACCTAGAAAGCAGGTGCTCTAACACTTAGAATCATAGAATCATAGAATCATAGAGTTGGAAGAGACCACAAGGGCCATCGAGTCCAACCCCCTGCCAAGCAGGAAACACCATCAGAGCACTCCTGACATATGTTGTTGTTTAGTCATTTAGTCATGTCCGTCTCTTCGTGACCCCATGGACCAGAGCACGCCAGGCACTCCTCTCTTCCACTGCCTCCCGCAGTTTGGTCAAACTCATGCTGGTAGCTTCAAGAGCACTGCCCAACCATCTCGTCCTCTGTCATCCCCTTCTCCTTGTGCCCCCTTCATGGATCACTGCCTTGCCGTGGCGAAGGGGCTTGAATAACTCAGAGAAGCTATGCACTATGCCGTGCAGGGCCACCCAAGATGGACAGGTCATAGTGGAGAGTTTTGACCAAATGTGATCCACCTGGAGCAGGAACCGGCAAGCCACTCCAGTATCCCTGCCAAGAAAACTCCATGGACAAAGACAACAGGCTCTAACACTAACTACAGCCAATCTATGAATCGATTCAAATGTGCATATATGCATCATTTGAAAACAGCTTGATGACTTTCTTTTCTTTTCTTTTTAAAATGTTTTTATTAATAACTTTTAACAAATCAATTTATAAATCAATATAACCAATTACATTTCCCCCTCCCTCCCTCTCCCACCCTCAGCTCAGCCTCACCCTCAGACTTCCCTCAGCTCCTCTCTCTGATTTGTTTATACATATTTTTCTCTGCATGTTGTAAAATTGTACATATCATTGCCTTATCTATCATATGTTCTACTAATAAATTTGTGGATGTTTATTCAAAACTTGTCAAGGAGTCCAAATCCTTTTGTTGTCTTTTTAGACCGCTTGTAAATAGTCCCCATTCTTCCTTGAAATCATGATTGTCCTTCTCACGCAATTTATATGTCAACTTTGCCAACTCCGCATAGCTCATCATTTTTTCTTGCCATTGTTCTTTTAATGGGATTTCCTAATTCTTCCATCCCTATGCTAACAAGACTCTTGCCGCTGTTGTAGCATACATAAATAAGTTCTTTATTTTCTTTGGCAGGTCTTGTCCTAAAATCTCTAGCAAAAATGCTTTTTTTTTTTTACAAATGTCATTTTAAACATTTTTTTTCAATTCATTATATATCATCTCCCATTTTTTTTTACTTCTCTACATTCCCACCACATATGATACAAAGTACAGTGGTGCCCCGCAAGACGAATGCCTCGCAAGACGGAAAACCCGCTAGACGAAAGGGTTTTCCGTTTTTGAGCTGCTTCGCAAGACGAATTTCCCTATGGGCTTGCTTTTTTCCGATTTTTTTGCCCCCCTTTTTCTAATCCGCTAAGCCGCTAATAGCCTTTTAGCTGCTAATCCGCTAAGGCTTTAATAGCTGCTAAGCCTTTAATAGCCGCTAAACCGCTAATCCGCTAAGCCGCTAATAGGGTTGCTTCGCAAGACGAAAAAAACGCTAGACGAAGAGACTCGCGGAACGGATTAATTTCGTCTTGTGAGGCACCACTGTACCTTCTTTTTCTTTACATTTCCAACATGTATTTGACCTGGCTTTATACATTTTTGCCATTTTTACTGGTGTAATGTACCAGCTATACATCATTTTCATATAATTTTCTTTCAAAAGAGAACAGTTTGTAAATTTCAAATCTACCTTCCACAATTTTCCCCAGTCCTCAAATTGTATATTATGTCCTATATCTTGTGCCCATTTGATCATAACTGATTTGACCTCCTCATCTTTCGTTTCCCATTCTAGCAGAATACTATACGCTTTCTTCAGCAGCTTCGCTTCTTCTTCTATAACCTCCTTTTGAAAACTTGAGGTTGTATAACTAAACCCTTTTTTGTTGTCTTCCTTGTACATCTCATATAACTGTCTATAATGCAACCAACTCTGGACATGATCTTTGATTGCCTCGTAATCTTTTAATTTCCATTTTCCTTCTTGATCCCTCAGTAAATCTCTATATTTACACCTTGATGACTTTCAGTGTGTGAACAGTTTCCTTTGAAAACTGTTGCATTTGACGAACTTGGGATGAAAGCTCTTGTCTGTGGCAGCTGTTTTGTGGCAGCTGTTTCACACATGCAAATCATCACCTGTGTATTTATAAAGAATCCCAGAATCATGTGGTTTGTACCACTTCTGCAGTCAAAGTGCACATGCTATCAAAGTGCCAAATAATTGTTTAGGTGGTATGGTAAACTGAGGTGAGACTTGAATTTTGGACTTATATTTCCAGACTTTACTTGGAATGCATTTGATGATGATGATGATGACTGACTCATATCTTATTTGTATAGGTTCCTTAGTTCACCTTCCCTGTTCTACCTCCCCTGTCAGAGGCAGTATGCTTCTGAATACCAGTTGCTGGAAATCTCAGGAAAGGAAAATGTTGTTGTGCTCAGGTCCTAGTTACAATTTTTGTGAGGGTATGAGCTATGCCAGTAAGTAAATCTAACTGTATTCAACAGGGCTTCCTCCAAGGTAACTGTACATAGGGTTGTGCTTTGCTTCCTTTCGCTCACAACATTGGTCCCCATTCACAAAGGAGAAATGGAGGATGAGAAAAGCTGGAACTTCCAAGGCAAGGTAGACAATAGATGACCCACTAATTTCATTTTCAACAGTACTCTTACTAAGGCTGCAATCCTCTGTGTACTCAGAATTAAGCCCCATTGAATTTGATGCGACTTACTCTGCTGGTAAGCGGGGTTACAATTGCAGCCTAAGTCTGGATTCAAGCCTTTGTCTCCTGAATGAGACTGACTCTTCTGATACACTTGAAACACAGATGTATCTTTATAAAAAATGACCTTGATGAAACAAAGGTTCCAACAAATCATATGAATAATAAATTTTAAAAGTTTTTTTACATTTAAAAATGAATACTTTGCCTTTGTGTAAAGCCAAGGCACATAATCATAAAACAGAGTCTCTAAGAAGAAGGGGACGACAGAGGACGAGATGGTTGGACAGTGTTCTCGAAGTTACAAACATGAGCCTGACCAAACTGCGGGAGGCAGTGGAAGACAGAAGTGCCTGGCGTGCTCTGGTCCTGGGGGTCACGAAGAGTCGGACACGACTAAACGACCAAACAACAAAAACAACAAGAGTTTGGATTTGATATCCCACTTTATCACTACCCGAAGGAGTCTCAAAGCGGCTAACATTCTCCTTTCCCTTCCTCCCCCACAACAAACACTTTGTGAGGTAAGTGGGGCTGAGAGACTTCAAAGAAGTGTGACTGGCCCAAGGTCACCCAGCAGCTGCATGAGGAGGAGCAGGGAATCGAACCCGGTTCACCAGATTACGAGTCTACCACTCTTAAGCACTACACCACACTGACTCTCTAACATCTTTGATCCTACATAATAATAGTCACAGTGTTGGTTGAGAACAGTAGAGACTGCATCCATTTGGGCGAATGGTGATCTGCCTCACCAACCTCATTCTGCCCTCCTTGCTTGTCAGCTTCCTCTTCCTTGGTCTTGGTGTTGCCTTTGTAGAAGTCAGCAGGGGAAAGGGTGGGAATTAAACTAGAATGAGTTGGCTCCACCTACCATTAGGATCCCTGCATTCAGCCTCTACCAAACGTATTGGGGACCTGGTCCTTGCAAGTGATGAATGCCGAGAGAAACTGAGCAAAAACAGAGGCAGCAAGAAACAAAGTTATCAGCATGCTCTGGGAAACCTCAAGGTAAGGGTGCAACCCCCAACATGCCCACTAGCCACTGAATGCTATGTGTTAGTTGGAAAAGGAAATTGCAGGTAATAGAATGACCAGTTGGAGGATGTCAGGCGTTCAGGAGCTATTCCATTAGGAAGTGAGAAAGCTCATATTATTGGCACAAAAATGGAAGCAAGAAGAATTACCGACGAAAGAAGAGTGGCGGATGAAATTGATGGACTATGCAGAATCGGATAAATTAACAGGAAGGATTCGAAACCTGCGGGACCAGAGATTCTTAGAAGACTGGAGTAAATATATGAACTATTTGAAAAGCAATTGTACTGTAATGAACAGATTATGCTAGTAGGACTACAAGAAGTTCTGTGAGGAGGATTATTTGAAATATTGCAAAGACTATGAGGAGAATTATTAGTTAATGATAATTAGGAGTAATAGAGAAATTAAGAAATGCAGAATAAGTGATAAAGAACGAAAAATCATCAGAGGTGTTGACGGAAGTCTAAAACATTGTATAAGGTAAGAAGTTATGTTGGAAATGATGTGTTAAAAACACCCAATAAAAAATGTATATATAAAAAAGGACGTGACAAAGTTCTGTGACATCTTGTTGCATGTCTCATTTGTCTCTATGTAAAAGGCACCTTCCCTTGCCGTCCCCTGTCCCAGCAAGTGAAAATGACATTGCTGTTTGGAAGATGGTGGCCCCACCCAGCCAGACCTCCTGGCAATATGTCTCTGAATGCAGTGCAACAGAGATGCACTGCCCTCCACTGGTCCTCGATGACCTTCCATTCACACCTGGCCTTTCCTAATGACAGCATTTTGTTAGTTGTGTATAAGAAAGGTTGTGTCTTAATTAAGGAGTGGATCAGAAATTATGGTTTGGTTCTTACACTCCAGTAGTTGCCAGAGGTTCCTGTAAGATAAGGGTATATATCTGAGCGATCTTCACACCCTGAAGATTCACCTCATACGTGGCTATTAGTTACCATGTGAGTAGGATTTACGGATCATCAGTAATGTGCCATTTGCAATGCTGCACAAAAAAGAAGAAGGATTTTGCCTAGGCGAGGCTCCTTCTCATTCATGAATTCAAGACCATGCTCAGAGCCTAACACCTCAATATGTGCCAGTCTGAAGAAGTACAGCCTCAGCATATTTCTTCAGGCATTAAATATAAGGAACTCCAGGAGAAAAATCAGTTGCTCAGAATCTCTGCAAAGCAGATAAATTATAACAGGATGGGAGAAATTGTAACTTAAAGAAAAAGGGGGGAAAATACAGAACTCTCTGTGACATACACTGAGCAGACAAGAGTGTCTGTCATATTTAAGCAAATAAAAATGTACATGCAAGCTCAAGCAGGCAAGCATGAGAGATGCAATAACGTGTCTAAAACATGGATATACAGAAGCATTGTGCAATGCATTAATCAACCATAGTTTCTTGTTACATCCAAACCAGGAAACTAAGCTTATTAATATCCGCACAAGTAAGTATTTTTATTTAGCCTTTGAAAAGTTAAAAAAAATCACCCCCATATTCCATGCCATCTAGAGATATAAATAATAATAATAATAATAATAATAATAATAATAATAATAATAAAAAACTATACTTTTTCATCATTGTGTAAAGCAGTCTACAAAATGTCCATTGCTATAATTCAGTGGGTGATTTCATGAATCACCTCACGGGGCACCAAGGCAAGGATGTTGCATGAGACATATTGTACCCGAAGGGGCTCCCATTACTATGCAACATAGAGAGCAAGTACGTCTTCCTCCCACAAGGTGCGTCCCTTCACATTTACACAGATGGGATAAATGGCAGGTCGAATGGACTGAAGAAAGAGCAGGTAAGGGAATGGGGCCGTCTTCTTTACACAGCCAGACCTAAGGACAGGGGTAGGTAAACCTGTTTCAGCCCCAAAAGTGCATACATTCCATTCTGGGCAAGCTTCTGAGACCCACATGGAAGTAGGACCAGAGGTGAAAGTGGGCAGAGCAACAAATGTGGATTTTACCAGTGTACAATAAACTAGTTTCGACACATTCTCTTCTCTGTCTTCCATCCAGGCATGCCATAGGCATGATTGGAATTCACACACACATCCCAGCCAGGGAAAAACACTTCAGGAAGTTGCAAAGCAGGGTTGGTGAGGGGATTTGTCCTTTGCCCAAGCAGGGGATGTTGTCAACCAGTTGATTGATTTCCAGTTCTTTGAAGCTTTCATCTGCGCATATGCTACCACATGCATGTGGCTGAATGGCATTCCCACCTCCATGAGGAGGTGAACAGCAGCAGAAGAAAGCGACTTGGAAATATGACAAAGCAAAATGACCTTGCACAGTTTCAAGCCGCTATTGTGCACATAACCCAAGTTTCACCTCCTTTTATCCTGCCTTTTCCCTTGTTTTGGAGATGGTGAGCCTGCACACAGGCACTATTTTCACATTCAGTGCCTATTGCATGCAGAGCAATTTTAATAAACGATGGTGGTGGTGAAAGGTGATGGAATTAATTAATTTCCCCCCAGAGTTTTGTTTCCCACAAATACATTCCTTAAGTGCACACTCCCTTGTTATGAACAATAGCGGGCATGGAAGAATCAAGGTTACGTGAGAGGCTTTTGGCATGAATGAAATGTCAAAAAGTGGTGTGTGTGTGTGTGTGTGTGTGTGTGTGTGTGTGTGTGTGTGGAAAGGCGAGGCGACCTAATGGATTAAAACTGTGTAAACATGATAGAAGAGGCTAATACTGAGAAGGGAAGGAAGCCAGTGTATTCACACACAGATGTGAACTCTTTGGCATTTGTCAAGGGTGTTAAGAATGAAATGTCAGCGAAGGGAGAGGGAACACTTAAGAGCAGGTAATTTATTGGCACAACAGGAAGATACTTAAAAAAATAATGTGTGGCTGCAATCCTGTCCAGAGTTACACATTATTCACAGGAGGGGTGCAGAATGCCAAAGGCCAGGGGTCTGAATGTGGCTTCTCTATCTGGCCCTAGGGAGTCTATCCAGGCAAACACCTCCTTCCCATGGGCCACACCCCCTCATGCCCTGCT
The DNA here is from genome assembly GCF_965113315.1 of Podarcis vaucheri. Lineage (NCBI taxonomy): Eukaryota > Metazoa > Chordata > Lepidosauria > Squamata > Lacertidae > Podarcis > Podarcis vaucheri. The sequence continues at coordinate 86,496,358 of NC_138764.1, read as the reverse complement.
TCAGACATCTGTGCATTTTTCCCTTGCTGGAATGCGCCCTTGAAGTCTGATAATGCCTTCTGTTTGTCTGGATGGAGGGTAGAGAGGTGTGTCTAAATAAAACTAGCTGAATATTCACTTGGGATGCAGGTGGCGCTGTGGGTTAAACCACAGAGCCTAGGACTTGCCGATCAGAAGGTTGGCGGTTCAAATCCCAGCGACGGGGTGAGCTCCCGTTGCTCGTTCCCTGCTCCTGCCAACCTAGCAATTTGAAAGCACGTCAAAGTGCACGTAGATAAATAGGTACCATTCCGGCGGGAAGGTAAACGGCATTTCCGTGCACTGCTCTGGTTTGCCAGAAGCGGGTTAGTCATGCTGGTCACATGACCCGGAAGCTGTATGTTGGCTCCCTCGGCCAATAAAGCGAGATGAGCGCTGCAACCCCAGAGTCGGCCACGACGGGACCAAATGGTCAGGGGTCCCTTTACCTTTAATGTTCACTTAGGTAAAGTTTACACTTGTTGCCCCACCCATTTTTGTTTCTGGCCCCACCCACCACTGGCATGTGTCACTCAGACGGGCACATATTTACACGACTGCTGGTGTCTGTTTTGTACTGCTGTAAAAGCTGCCCCGTCGCGCTATCTCCAGTTACACCACAGTGAAGGAAAATAAAGAAATGCTAATTTTGTGTTGTTACAAGAGGCTGCAATCAGAATGACAAGAGGATATTATATTTGGCTGGGGCTTCTTCCCCTCCCGTTACCACCCAAACACTTTGCACCACTTAATCTGCAGGAAGATAGCTGTTACTTATCAGGTTGGGCTTTCAAGACTTGTCATACTCTCCTTTGTTGTTTCCCCACCCCCAGGATGTAAATAAATGCAGTATTTTCCCATCAACCTGCTGCTTTCTGCCCCACTGACTAGCGGATTGTAAAAGCTTTATTCTTCTGCCCTCCTCACCTTCTTCGTTATTGAAAAACCTATATAGGATGCCCGGAAAACAGGACACTCCTCTTCATTAGAAAGCATAACGTTCAGAGTGAATGGGAAAGTCAGCAAGCAAAGGCTGTCCCCTCTGGCAAGGAGAACTCCTCAAATGCATCTCAGTAGGGAATGGAACATCTTTGACCTTCAACTGTCCAGGGCTGCTTTGATGAGAACTCTGGCTCTGCCAAATGATCAAAAGATGACAATTAATGCAAGGAGGTGAATGGGCTGCCTTTTTATTAATAGATCGTTCACTTCATTGATATCCTAGTCAGGTGAATGCACACAGAATCAAGATAAGAGAATGTGTTTCTTGACTCTGAAACTCTGTTTTACGGAAAACACACTATGCCAATTTTATGCTACAATTATGTTTTAAATTCTATTCCTCTTATACCTCTAGACCAGCAGTGGGGAACTTGTGGCCCTCCATGTATTGTTGAGGTACCACTCTCATAATCCCTGACCCTGCGCAATGCCCTCTCATCACATGATAAATAATTATACAATGATTAGAAGACATCTGAAGGCAGCCCTAGACAGGGAGGTTTTTAATGTTTGATAAAAAAATTCCTTCCAGTAGCACCTTAAAGACCAACTAAGTTAGTTCTTGGTATGAGCTTTCGTGTGCATGCACACTTCTTCAGATACACTGGGTGCATGCACACGAAAGCTCATACCAAGAACTAACTTAGTTGGTCTTTAAGGTGCTACTGGAAGGAATTTTTTTATTTTGACTATGGCAGACCAACACGGCTACCTATCTGTAACTTTAATGTTTGATAAAAAAATTCCTTCCAGTAGCACCTTAAAGACCAACTAAGTTAGTTCTTGGTATGGCTTTCATGTGCATGCACACTTCTTCAGATACCAATGTTTGATGTTTTATTATGATTTATATCTGTTGGAAATCACTCAGAGTGGCTGGGGCAATCCAGTCAGATGGGTGGGGTACAAATAATAAAATTGTTATTATTCTTGGCCATGCTGATGGGAGTTGGAGTCCAATAGCAACTAGAAGGTCGCAGATTTCCTTTCCCTACTCTAGATCTTACTTGACCATGCTAAAAATAGTTCATACTTGGTCCACTAACTGGATGTATTAGTTTGTATTTGCAAAAATTGACACCAGTAGCTAGCAATGTCAGGGCTTTGCACTTAATTTTTTTTACAAAGCTGAAGGGGGGAGAAAAATTTAGACCCATTCCTAGTGTGTTTAAAAGCATGTTTTAAGACAAAACAGTGTTGTCTCTTCTATTGCAAAGTTAATCTATTTGAATGGGACTTGTCAAGGCTTTGAATGAGGAAAAGATAATTGACCAATTCAGATAATCAGAGATCCTGAATTGGAATTACTTTGCTGTCCATTTAACCATTATAAATAACTCTCCCTTTAATACTTAATTAATAAGTGCATCCAGTGTGGTATATTGATCTTTCCCTTTCTGTTTTACCAGAGTTACTTTTCGCCTTTCGCAAACTGAGGAGGGAGGCCAGCTTGATATGTGAGCCTTTCTCCAGGGTAGCTCCAAGGCAGTACATCTTTTTCACCTTGCCAAAATGAACTGAGGAAAGTCTGTAAATCCAGCATGCTCTTAGGTTACAGGGACAATGATACAGATGAATCTCACGGGGCTGAATGTTTCGCCCACCATAGCGCCTAGAGCTTCTGCGTAGGTGATATGTGGAAACACTGATGGGAAATGGAGGACCATATTTCTCCAGGGAGAAGTCTAGCTAATCATCTCATTTTACCTACCCAGCGAGATTATTATTCAGTACCAGTAGCAAACTAGGTGTTGAAAAGAACATAGAGGAAATGCTATCACTACCCAGAGAGGTTATGTTGTATTTAATACAGACAGGCAAAATAGGGACAACGTGATTTGCAAATAGGTGCACTATCAAGCAGTGAATGTCTCTCTCTTTCTTTGGGTATAAGAGAGAGATAGAACAATCTGTTCACACAATGTTTCTCAATACCTCAATGGTGAGCAATGAAGTGAAGTTGGCTAGGTTTGGAGGTGCAAGTCGCATCATAGAATTGTAACGCTGGAAGGGATCTCGAGGGTCATCTCTAGTGATGTCTGGTTACATCATCATGCTGAACACTAGAACTTGGGGTTATCCCATAAAGCTGAATGGTGGGAGACAGACACTTTTTCACACAGGGCGTAGTGAAATACAGAATCAGCTTCCACAAGATGTGGCAGTGGCCCCCAACAGAAATGGCTTTCTAAGGGGATTATCATGAACACCTTCATGACAAAAATATGGGGCTACCTTCCTGTTTGTTACAACTCTTTGTTTTGAGATTTGAGATAATATCTTTTAGATTTCATTTTGGAAATGAAGCAAGAAACTGTTTCTCGCAACTTCCTGGACAACTGATATCACGAGCCAGGTAGCACAGGAGGCTCTCACCATTACACTTTTTCCCCCTTCCCATTTTAAAATAAATATTCCATTCCACTTTAACTGATTATCATTAATAGCCCCTTCATTTACGCATGGCCCACATATGCCTGCTTTGAATAAGAACACGGTACTGAAATGTTGGCTTCCTCTAAATATTGGAGGGGTGTTTTTGTTTTTTAAGAAAATGACTTGAGTTGCCAGTGTCTTGAATAATTAGACAGTGTTAGCCAGCAGTGGAGAAGCAGGCAAGGCAAGGTGAATGTGTCTCACAAAAGGCTTTGCCAAATAAGTGGGTTTGAAGGACTCACAAGGGGGAAGGAAATAGTTACAAGAACCCATTGATGAATTTACAAGTGGAAACCACTTATCAAAACCACTATAGCACTACTATATGTGATATACAATATGTGCAACCACAGCTCCAAGGACTGGCCGATTAGAAGGTCGGCAGTTTGAATCCCTGCGACGGGGTGAGCTCCCGTTGCTCGGTCCCAGCTCCTGCCAACCAAGCAGTTCGAAAGCACATCAAAGTGCAAGTAGATAAATAGGTACCACTCCAGCAGGAAGGTAAATGGCGTTTCTGTGCGCTGCTCTGGTTCACCAGAAGTGGCTTAAGTCATGCTGGCCACATGACCCGGAAGCTGTACGTCGGCTCCCTCGGCCAGTAAAGTGAGTTGAGCACTGCAACCCCAGAGTTGGTCACGACTGGACCTAATGGTCAGCGGTCCCTTTACCTTTACTTTATTTGCTTAACATTGGTGTAAATGAGTGAAGAAATAAATCAACTGGGTGATATCCAGCTAAGTCATACTCAGAGTAGACTCAGTGGATTTAAGCCCATTGATTTCAATGAGTCTACTTTGACTTCAAGCTGGATATCATTCACAGAGACTGTTAGCAGGTGAAAGTACACTCTGGTGCCTAGGTCATACTTTTATCATAATTAAGTCATCTTAAGTGGATACTTTCACCAGAATGCATTTGTTTCATGAATCTGTAATTGCACCTGATGCATAGGGTAGTTCTCTCTGGGGGGGGGGTCTACTTGCAACCCCCCCCCCAGTAAAGGCGCTAGAATACTCAATGATGCATGTATGCAAACATTAGAGTGCTTAACTGTAGTGCAATTTAGAAGTGAATGGAGCTTTGGCTTGGGCAAATGAGAAATCTGGAGAGCTGGTGCATGCAAGCAAGGAAAGGCATGTGTGTGTGTGTGTGTGTGTGTGCATGCACATGCTAGACAGCAGTGGTTCCTGAATACTGTTCCAGAAAACTAAGGCTTAAAAGTCTCATGCATACAACTGCAAGCCTCAGATCTCCAAAGGACTTTGCACACTGAAAAGAGTGATTGCAATCTTACAGTATTATTTTTGGTCCTTTTTAGTATATCCATCCATCGTCAGTTCCTAAACTGCTTAGCTGGCCTGTGTTGGGAAAGGGAGGTTAATGGTCTATGACCTCTGCCTGCGAGAAGCATCTCAAATATATCTCTTCTCACAGAGGAGAAAACCATAACAAATCTACCTAGGCAAGCTTGAAATACCTTTGTGATAACTGCAGCCCGTATACAATCCCTTCTCCCCTTTCCAGCTCCTTGTATGTTTACTAGTCCCATCAATAATTGACAAGCACCTACAGTGCACAACGTGATGCTACGTTGAAAGTTTGCCTAGCAACTGACTGCCCCCCACTTCTTAGAAGAAATTACTGTGTGCTGTGGCCTTTGGCCAATTCTGCATCAGCACGGAGATTATGTGCCCTGAACTGCTGACATTCGGATAACAAACACATTGAAACCAAAAAAGTGATTGCCAGTCAATGAGGCAAAGAAAACAGAGAGAGAGAAACAGGAAAACAAACATATCTCCTAAGAGGGGTATGAGGAAGGGTCGATTGAGGGTGGGGAAACTGAATCCTGCTGAGTATTCAGTAACCACTGCTCTCTATGCCATGTTTCTTTTTTTCTTTTTTCTGAAATCATTTTTGTTTGATTTTACAAATATGAATTTATAGCAATCCAAATGCATATCCATATATAGAGATTACTCTGAACCTTGCGGCTTCGTGACCCCATGGACCAGAACACGCCAGGTACTCCTGTCTTCCACTGCCTCCCGCAGTTTGGTCAAACTCATGCTGGTAGCTTCGAGAACACTGTCCAACCATCTCGTCCTCTGTCGTCCCCTTCTCCTTGTGCCCACCATCTTTCCCAACATCAGGGTCTTTTCCAGGGAGTCTTCTCTTCTCATGAGGTGGCCAAAGTATTGGACCCTCAGCTTCAGGATCTGTCCTTCCAGTGAGCACTCAGGGCTGATTTATTTAAGAATGGATAAGTTTGATCTTCTTGCAGTCCATGGGACTCTCAAGAGTCTCCTCCAGCACCATAATTCAAAAGCATCAATTCTTTGGCAATCAGCCTTCTTTATGGCCCATACTCTATATGTTATATCAATCCAAATAATCTATGGTATTTGCTACATTACAAATGGGATTAAAATCCTGCTAATGTTTCCATCTGCTTGCAGTGGTCTCCTAGATAAGTTATAATTTCCCACCCATTCTTTTTTAAAGTTTTTGTTCTCTTCATGTGTGAAGTCAGGTGTGGGGCAGGTAAAGATGTGGGTGCAAAGGAACAGTCAGGAGCCTCGGAACACACTTCAGATTGTTGCTTGGCAAGTGATACTTCCTATCAGCACCAAGCAGGAACTCTGCATTGCAGCTGATACTTGCCTAAAGCAGGGCTTGCTCTCAGTGCGGATCAGTCAACCTTTGAAGGTCCAAAATATATCCATATTCATATGTCTGTTTATGTCTTTCTAAAATATATGCATCCATTCCCAATGTATGGCCGGAAAGGTGGCAATGTTTGCAAGCACATTGAAGCACAACACTGGGGCTGGGGTTAATATCTGGGGGCAAGGTATGTTGCTTATTATTCTTGTTTCTCTCATTCCATTTGTCATTTGAAAGAAACCGGGGTGGGCAAGGAAGATCAACTCACCACCATTCAGCTCAGTGGAGTCTCTGGCCTTGTAGATAAAGAAAAAAAAAACAAATAATTCTGTAGTATCAATATCTCAAATGTATACCCATTACTAAGGGGAAGCTTAGGCAGTATTTTGAGCCCTAATATTTTGGATTCATGTATATGATATTTTGAAACCATACAAACAGCCAATATCAGCTAATATTGTTTCATGGCATATTAGTATTGGCCTATTAAGTGACAAGAGTGTTATATATAATATCTACATTGCTGTTTTCTTCAAACATTTATCGTTAGCTCAGTTACTTGAGGGAGGCGTTACTTGATAGTTTGAAATGAACAAACCACCCGTGTCCTTGCTTCCAGCTTAATCTGCAAAGAGTAATGAGATCCTAGCAAGGTGACCCTCACTTCAGTCACATCCACACCAAGTACATTTGTAGCAGCTTAAACAGCCATGCTTTCCCTCAAAGAATCCTGGGAACTCTAGTTTACCTCTAACAGAGCTACAATTCCCAGCACACTTAACAAACTACAGATCCCATGTTATCATTTTGGGCTGTATGTATTGGTGTGTAAACGCCAGAGAGTTCAGTGCAACACTGGGAGTGGACAGTGACGGTGACGCTAGCCTAGAGCTCAAAAACAATGTTAGAACGTCTTTCAATGAAAATGTGATTCTCTCCAAGTAATTTTATTTTATTTACAAAAACATTCTGTCCCATGGCACAGCCTATTTAGGACGTCAGTTTTAAGCCACGGAGTCAAGAACTACCGCTGGGCAATGGGCACACTGAAAACTTTGCATTTTTTCTTAGCAAGTAGCTGAACTTGTATAGAAATACAGTACCGGCCTTAGTTACCATGTAAGGATTTTTCCTCATGATGCAGTATTTCAAAATGAAGGGATTAACATCCAGGAAAAACACCTAATAAATCAACAGTGTTATGAAAAGAGGGGGAGGGAAATTCCTCTCCTTTTTACTATACTGTGCTTTGTACACTAATAACATTAATTTATTAGAGTTGAACGTCAGAATGTGTTTTTGCAAAGAACTGACACATACAGTCTATATTGCACTCAGGAGATGAAGTTTTCATTACTTGAGCTCCCATTTCCCCCCCTTATAACAGCAGGCTTGAAAGACTAGCGCCGGAGTTCTGAAGTTGCAGCAAGCCGGGGAATGAATGAGGTAACTCCTTTAAAGTTTTAGCACACTGGAGCAATCCAAAGGGATTTAAACGTCAGCCGTATACTTATGGCGCTGGCAGTCGTAAACCTCTGGAATGAGATCTGAGGTTCACAGAGAGAGGCAGGCTGTGGGAAAATTTTATAGTGTACAAATCCCATGAAGGTATTGTTGGGAAGGAAGGCCCCCAAAGATACAGAGTTTCAGCAGGCCCCATCCAGTGAGTGGCAGCTCCAAAGAGCTGCGCATCAGATCAATGTGCATCGTTCTGGTTCTGTTAAAATGGATATACCTTGGGGTGTCAATTTCCGTTCCTCTGTGTTTCTCATTTTTTAAGTCTTAAGTTTAGTTCCTCTGATTTATGCAGTGTGGTTTTTAAAAATATATATAAAAAGTATGCATTTTCATGTTCATGTCTCTTAATATGTACTATTACTGGCCACCCCGATCTCTGAGGTGCATGAGATTCCAAAGGGACTTGGCACTCAACTAGGGTTTGCATTCTTCTGGGGAAAAGGTGGCACAGAAGATTCTGCTGTGCCTTTGTAATATAATTTACTTATGCTGGAAGATTTCAGTGGAGAGAGATTTCACAGCATTTACATCTCAGGATCAGTCCATCCTTCACAGCTGTTTGACGTGGAACATCAAGAAGTGGTGGGCTCTCTTTCCTTGGAGGTTTTTAAGCAGAGGTTGGATGGCCATCTGTCATGGGTGCTTAACTGAGATTCCTGCATTGCAGGGGGTTGGACAAGATGATCCTCAAGATATCTTCCAACTCTACATTTCCATGATTCTAAGTAGACAAGATGGTTGGACAGTGTTCACAAAGCTACTAACATGAGTTTGACCAAGCTGCGGTAGGCAGTGGAGGACAGGAGGGCCTGACGTGCTCTGGTCCATGGGGTCACAAAGAGTCGGACACGACTAAATGACTAAACAACAACAACAACAACAACAACAAAGTAGCTTAGGGCAGGACAACTCTGCTGTAACTAGTAAGGTCTTCTCTAGTGATAGCTACAGTCTTAGACTGTAGGTCTGATCCATAAGACTAGGCTGGATCCATTAGAACCAATTGAAATAACATGTTTTGCATACTAACCAATGTACTGGTTCACAATGAGGTGCACTAGGGTTCCAGTCAATGTCTAGGCAGCCCCGTGTAAAGGAGAAGTCATTCCAAGAAACATTCATGCATCTATGCAACCAGAATTTTATTATTATTGTTTTAAGGACAAAGTAGTATTTTGGTTTTTGTAGCATGCATTGTAATAATGCAGTCTGGAAGTTACTACAGCATGAAGTGCATTGGCCAAATCATCCCTATCCCAAAGGGACTGTAGTTGGTAAACTGGGTGACCTACATCGACCAATGACCTACCTGGGCATAAGGTCCTAACTTGGTATAAGGCAACTTCCAATTTCCATATCCATTCTGAAGGCACGTCAATGTTTCATCAAGAAAGGTCATAGTGTGATAGATTGTTGTGCTATAAAATACTTGCATCATTAATAAAGAAATATAACTCTGCTTTGTGTGCTGGAAAAGAGAAATAATTCCCCTTGCCTCTCACCAGTACATTCAGCCACATCTGCAGAATTAATTGCAGCTTAATACAGATACAAATATCAGAAAGGAGCTTTCATAGCTCCAAGCTGGCTTTCTGTTAAATCCATACAGAAATAATATCAGATATTGTTGGATACAATTTCACTGGCTTCCCAAAGTCTAATGGTCCTCAGACTGATCATCAAAGAAGGAACACCAGCTGCCGTGCTATTAATAGTGCTCTAATATCTGCTGAAGTCATGCACAATTGTTATCAATGCACTTGTCTAAGGCTGCATGCGCACCATACACTGAATGCACATCTCCCCAGAAAAGATTCATGGAAACTGTAGTTTATTAAGGGTGCTGGAAATTGTACACTGTGGGGTGTAAACTATAGTTCTCAGGATTCGCTGGGCATGTGTGCTTTAAATACTGTACTTTCCCATCTATTAGACGCCCCCGTGTATAAGACCCCCCCTCTATTTTGGGGGACTCAATTTTAAGAAAATGAGGGGAAATGGCCCAAAATTGTTGAGCCTTTCCTCCCACGCAGCTGCAGGCAGGAAACACTCCCTAGATAATTTCCTGTGTGCAAGTAGGGAGTGTTTCCCTCTTGCAGCAGCCTCTAGGGAAGTTGGGCTCCAGCCAGCCAGCTGGTTGGCTGGAGGGCACCTTTCCCCATGCCGCTGTGCGCAGGAAACAATCCAGGGATTGCTTCCTGTGTGCAGTGGCATCGGGAGAAGCTGCGCACCACTAGCCAGCAACCCCAGATCACTCCCTGCACGCAGTGGCATCCTCCCCCCATGCCACTATCCATGTATTGGACGACCCCAGTTTTATGACATGATCTTTGTGTCAAAAAGCCTCATCCAATACATGGGAAATTATGGTGCAGTGGTACCTCAGGTTAAGTACTTAATTCGTTCCGGAGGTCCGTTCTTAACCTGAAACTGTTCTTAACCTGAAGCACCACTTTACCTAATGGGGCCTCCTGCTGCCGCCGCACTGCCGGAACACGATTTCTGTTCTCATCCTGAAGCAAAGTACTTAACCCGAGATAATATTTCTGGGTTACCGGAGTCTGTAGCCTGAAGCGTATGTAACCTAAAGTGTATGTAACCTGAGGTACCACTGTATATAGCGTGTAAGGAAGCCTAACTGTGCCACAAGCAGGTTTAAAAGGTAATGCAAAGTTTACATTTTTTTGAATAGTGGTGGTAATAGGGAGATAAGAAGATCAAGCAGAACAGCCTGGACTGTCCCAAGATACAGGACCACCTGATGCAGACAAGCAAATGCTGCCTAGCTGCTGCCACCTCCTCTTCCACCTGCACAGTGGTCTCTACTGCTTGCTGCTTCTATCCCCACCCCAGCTTTAATGGCACAGCTATCCTACAGCACAATGGCTTGCAATCATCCTTCCTCACAGCAGGGCAACTGGACAAGATCAGACCCTCCAAGTGTCCCTATTTTCCAGAGACATCCCTGATTTAGAGATTTGATCCCAGAATGTCCTACTTTTCCTTAGGACTCCCCTATTTTCATTGGAGGAATGTTGGAGAGTATGGAGTTATCCAACCCCAGAGGTGTCTGAAGGCAATCCAGTATAGGCAAGGTATTTTTAATGTTTTTTTTTATTATGTTTTCATATATGTTGGAAGCTGCCCAGAGTGGCTAGGGCAACCCAGTAAGATGTGTGGGGTATAAATAGTAAAATTATCATTGTAGAATGGAACATCCCTATTTTCTTAGGAGAAATGTTGGAGAGTATGCAAGATGCCCCTATTTTTGCCACTGTGGCATCTCACCCCACTACTGTTGGAGTGTTGTGGTTATCTAGCAGTTAACTTTGTGTATTAGGTGGAAATGCTGACTCATGAAGTATGAGTCAGCAACATGAGTGGTTGGGAGTTGGCTAATTAGTATGTAGCCAGTTATGATTGACTCCCTTCCCGCTGTCTTCTCCCCTGTATGTGATCTCTCCTTTGTACTGTATGCTGGTATCGTAAGAAGACTGCCATATGTACCAAGACTGCAATAAAGCTCTTCTTAAAACAAGTTTTTACTCCTGAGAGCTTCATGGGGGTACTTTCCAGCATTCACAGTCTCCAACAATTATGCCTAGCTCCAAAGAAGGAATCCATGTGGCATGGGGCGGGGGGGAATAGTGAGTTGCCTTGGAGAGCTTTCAAGGAGCACCACGGGCCACTGCTAAACTTTAAACAGTTTTATTACTGCATCAAAGAGAAAGCAGGACAGATACTCTTCATTGTCACCTCACCCACAATGCCTCACTCTGGTCACGACTCACTTGTTGTTGTTTAGTCGTTTAGTCGTGTCCGACTCTTCATGACCCCATGGACCAGAGCATGCCAGGCACTCCTGTCTTCCACTGCCTCCCGCAGTTTAGTCAAACTCATGCTGGTAGCTTCGAGAACACTATCCAACCAACCCGTCCTCTATCATCCCCTTCTCCTTGTGCCCTCCATCTTTCCCAACATCAGGGTCTTTTCCAGGGAGTCTTCTCTTCTCATGAGGTGGCCAAAGTATTGGAGTCTCAGCTTCAGGATCTGTCCTTCCAGTGAGCACTCAGGGCTGATTCCCTTAAGAATGGATAGGTTTGACTTTCTTGCAGTCCATGGGACTCTCAAGAGTCTCCTCCAGCACCGTAATTCAAAAGCATCAATTCTTCAGCGATCAGCCTTCTTTATGGTCCAGCTTTCACTTCTATACATCACTACTGGGAAACACGACTCACTAGTTCCCACCCATTTGTACTCTTTCTGCATTTGCTTTTCATTTCATTGAGGAAGAAGAGTTCCCAGCTGATTATGCCCTAGATGCTTTGGTGCTAGTGCTTCTGACAATCTCTGCAGTTATACTGTGTAGGCAGTGTGAATGTCTGGGTACATGGGAAGTGTGCTGTTGTGGCCAAGCCTTCTTTTCTGCCTCTTGTGAGTCATTTTCTTTCCTTTGGAGCCATTTCCCTTATCCTCACTAATAATCAGGACTACACCCCTGTCATTAGGACTGCTGAGCAGGGCTTCTCCTTTCATAATCTGCAATATTTCCAGAAGTGCTCTCAATTTGTTGCCATCTGATAAAGGGGAAATTAACAAGCAGTTCTATAATGCCGTTGTTAGGCGTCTTTTCATCTTTGGTGCCCATGGAAATGTTTTCCCACCTGAGGGAACCTGAATCACGCCCTCCGTCAAAGGATTAAAACAACCTCACGATAATAGCACTCTGGTGCCAAGCAGATTGAATCCTACCCTCCCTGCAAACAACAATTAAACCAGAATAGCATTTTTACCTAGCAATTTCCTTCTCACTCAGACAAAGGGGATAGTGGGGAAATACTTTGCCACGAGACAGGCCTGGACATCTTTGGAATTAGCAGATATGGTGCTACACACTCCCCTCCCCACTTCCAGGCACTCAGACAATAGCTAACTTTCATCACAATGAAACATTTGTATATTACATGTAGGACAATGCATAATCTTCACCGCTCAGCAAATGAAGCTGAATAGTAGGAGGTTTTGAAGTCACAGCACATATTTACAGCTATGGAATTTGATTCCACAAGATGTGGTACTGGCCACCCACTTAGAATGCTCTTAGAGGGGATTAGACAAATCCATGGAAAAGAAGGCTGCACGAAACTATCATCATGCTAGCTTCAGGATACGAAAGACGGTCACTCTGAATATCAGATGCTGGAAAGGGCTGTTGTACTCATGTTGTCCTTGTGGGCTTCCCTAGGGATCTGGCTGGCCACTGTGGAAAACAGGATGCTGGAATAGACAGAGCTTGGCTCCAGGGGAGAGGGTGCTCTGGTACTGTCAACAGCTTGTCCGCCCCGGGCACTGGCAAACCACGCTATGCCACTGAGTGGGAGGACTTGCACCGCCTTCTGTTAATCAAATCTACCCCATTGTTTCTAATTTAAGAAACAGTGTCCTACAAAGGCTAAAGGTTGCAGCTCACTTAGTGGCAAGGAGCAGCAGTTCCTGGGATTAAAAATCGAATTCCGTATTTGCTTCTGTGGCAGAGAGGAGTCGTGTGGAGTTCAGCAAGCACAACTTTTGCTATTTGCAGTTGAGGGCAACAACAGACCTCACTGTATACTTGCAGGAAAACTTGGCTATGTACTATCTAAGGGGCATAATGAGATCCAGGAAGACTGATCAATAGACCAGGTAAATTTAGGCATGTCCTAGGAGCACCATCTGGGATGATTTACCTGTGTCTAGGGTTAGCAGAACAGGCAAGCGAAAGACAATACGTGTCTGTAATGATTTGCTAGTATCTGGGGACCAGCAGCAAGCAATTGCTTCATGCAGCCTGGCCCATTAGAAAGAGTTACTCTGGTCTATATATGCACGGATATAACAGAAGGGTATATTATGACTACTACTGCTACTACTACACTACTTGTTGCACAAAGGTATCCTAGTGACTTACAGCAGACGTTAAAAAATAAACACAAATGCATTATAGTATTAATTCATATAAAAAGGCATGCAATTCATAAAAAAACGTTTTTAATACAGATTTATTTATTTATTTGATTGCTAGGCTCTTGTTGGACAAACAAAGCTCTGAACAACTTGGGCCCAGCATATATTAAAGACCACCTGAGCCCTTATATCCCAGCCTGGAAAGCCTCTCCCAGCAGAGATTTGGCAGGCGTCCTCACTTTTGACTATCACTTTTGGCTCTTGAAGACTTTCTTTGTGCTGACAGGCCTGTGCTTGTCCCTTGAGCAGCCAGTCATTGTAATGATTGCTTTGTGTTGCTTTTAAATGTTTTTATGATGTTGCACACTGCCCTGACGTTTTGCGAGAGGGCAAGGTTTAAGATTCCAGTAGGATTAAAACTTTTTTTCAAGAGCTTGTAATGAATAGCTTTGCTAAAATGTTGAGCATCTTGCACTGGCAGAGGAACAGGAGTGCGGAGGGACACACGCTGTGCACCCTCTGCATGCTGGGTGCAACGCCCCTGCGGGCAACGTGCCCCGCCCCGTGATGCGCATCACACCCCCAAGTGCATATCACGCCCCCCCTGGGGGCGCCAGCCACGCCCACACCTGCTCTCCACCCCCGGTAGCGGAGCATGCAGCTTCTCCACTGGCATCTTGTACTGTTTGGAAAATCCTGCCTCCTTCACATGATGTCCAGTTGATCATATTATTTTAAAAAATGTTTTGTGTTGAGTAGTTGCAGCTCAGCTTGCTAGTGCCAGAAGCTTTATCTGTAGATAAAGGGCAGTCGGAAATGAAACATTTCGACTGCAACTTGAGGAACTTCAGAGGACCTTAAGAACCTGCAGCTGCACCATCAAGCCAGGGGTTCATTCTGGTCTAGCATTCTGCCTCCAGAGCTAGCCAGCCAGATACCTTTGGGAAGGACAAACAGGAAGGAATGTGGGTACCAGGGAATGTTTGTACCTTGCAGGTCCATAGAACCAAAATTGTCTGCTTTTCTCTCTCCTTTAGGAAGATAGAAAGCTGCCTTATATTGAGTAAGGCAAGCTAAGTATTGTCTACAGTGACTCACCAGAGTTTCAGACTAGGGACATTCCAAGCCCTACCTGGAGATGCCGTGAATTGAACCTTGGACCTTGTGTGTTCAGATCAGATGCTCCACCACTGAGCTATGGTCTGGCATTGATTGTGCACTTGGTGGCAACCCCAGGTGTGCTGCTGGGTACTAATGTGTGAAATGTTTGCTTTTAGTGACCATGATTAAGCTGGTACTGGCAGCGGAGGCATGGTGGTGATAAGGCACGCAGGGATTAGAAGGGAATTTAATTTTGTTAGCATTATTGATTCACCCTTTTCTCCCGCTCTCTATATAATTGCATGGCTAAGCAATGGCTGAATAATAAATCTCCTTAAACAACATACAATGCAGCAGCAAATCCTACCAAGGTAGAATTGTTGAAGCTGTAAGCACCTATGAAGAAAGGACGAAATCCTCCAACATTATGACAGTATCCCCTTGAAATCCCTAATGAAATGTGTGAGGAAACTTAAAGGCGAACCATTGAAGTAGAAATCCTTCATGAGAAGTGTTTTGCATATCTGCCAAATGAGCTTTGCAGGGTTAGACTGCTCCAGGCTTCCCTCTGTTCCCAGCAATTTCACTTGCACAAAAATCAGAATACAGGCATGTCATGCTGAAAGACGCACCAGAGAGCAAGGCTACTGTCCTCAGAACTTGTTGCTCTGTCATGTTGCATTGCTGGGGAGAAAAATAGGCCAGGGCCCGGTGACAGCTATTCAGCTGTGAGGCAGAGGTTTCAAGGTCTTGCCAATGGGATTGCAAATATTTGCTTTTTTATTGCAAATATGTTTCCTGATGTTGCAGAACATTGAACTGACCTGCATCACTGAGCACAGAGTCTTGCTTCCCTTCTCCTCTGTATTCCATCTCTTAGTTGATGGGTGCTGTGAGAAACTCTGTTCCAAAGGACTTCTGCTTGTAGACTGGAGTCTGTGGAGATATTTCAATCTGCTGTGATGACCTGCAGGCAGCTGAGAGTCAGGACCACGGAGAGCACCCTGTGGAGCAGGCTTTAGGATCAGGTGGAAGTCTAGAACAGCCTTCTTCAACTTGGTGCACTTCAGACCTTTTGGTCCACAGATCCCATCGTCTCTGACCATTGGTTGTGCTGACTGGGGCTGATGGGAGTTGCAGTGCAGAATATCTGCACTCGAGAAGCATGGAGCATTGGTCTTGCAATGTATGGTTTTCCAGTAGTGATGTATGGAAGTGAGAGCTGGACCATAAAAAAGGCTGATCGCCGAAGAATTGATGCTTTTGAATTATGGTGCTGGAGGAGACTCTTGAGAGTCCCATGGACTGCAAGAAAGTCAAACCTCTCCATTCTTATGGAAATCAGCCCTGAGTGCTCACTGGAAGGACAGATCCTGAAGCTGAGGCTCCATTACTTTGGCCACCTCATGAGAAGAGAAGACTCCCTGGAAAAGACCCTGATGTTGGTAACGATGGAGGGCCCAAGGAGAAGGGGACGACAGAGGATAAGATGGTTGGACAGTGTTCTCGAAGTTACCAACATGAGTTTGACCAAACTGTGGGAGGCAGTGGAAGACAGGAGTGCTTGGCGTGCTCTGGTCCATGGGGTCACGAAGAGTCGGACATGACTAAACGACTAAACAACAACAACATAATGCATAAATGCAGGGCTAGCCTCTTATAAGAACGTAAGAACCAGGGGCCTATGGGAAGCTCACAAACACCATCTGAGTACAAAATTACTCTCCTAATTCAAATCTGTATTGACTTTGCCCTCTAGCCAGTTATGCCCAGTTCACTAGCTGGCTGGCAGATGCAGGGAACAACAGTGAAGAACTCTTCAGAATCTTGACTAGAAATGTAGACAGTCTTGGTCTTGATAGGGGGAAATGCGTTTGATTTCTACATAGGGTCCCAGATCCAAATCCCTGCTCAGCCATCTCATTATACCCTTGCTTACCTTGCCTTTCAAAGGAAGTGAGATGACAAATGAGCAAGGACCCTGCACTTTCCCCATAAACATGATTAGTAATATTTCACATCTGCTGCTCTAATGTCAATCTTTCATCCTATCAGGCCAGTGCTTCAACTATTTCCTTTCTGTCAGTTGGAATTAAATTTACAGTCTCTTCCAGTCAGCTGTCTTGCTTGTTCCTCCATAATGGAAGTAGAAATTTCAAGACATTAGTTTTTTAGTTCAAAGATGGTGTCAGGTGGCGTTAGGTGAGCCTCCTGCATTTGGTGCCTAGATATTTCTGCCTATATTTTTCCGGCATTGCTGGATGGAAGACTGTGACTCTCCATGAGTATCTATTCCACACAGAGTCCTTCTTAGTAGCTCACATGCTGTTTAATTTAGGGCAGGGGTTCTTAACCTGTGTTCCCCTAGGGGGTCCATGGATGGTCTTCAGGGAGTCTGTGGACCAGGTGCACTTTGGCCCAATGTAATTAAATAAATTGTATGGGAAGTTTTGTTTGTATGTGTTAATATATATTTTTTCTGGGAAGAGGGTCAATAGCTTTCATTAGCTTCTCAAAGGGGTATTTGCCCTCCAAAAGGTGAATAATCATTGACTATGGGGCACAGCAGCAATGCCTTTTGGAGAGTTTTAACTCCAGTAACTTGTGCTTTTATCTATAAATAAAATTGCTTGCATCCACCAAGAACTTGACTCTGCTGTTATAGCAGGCGAATATCATGGGGTGTCCAGAGCACAGTCTAGTCCTGTTGTGTTGGATGAGTTTCAGTTGGTAAGGCTCAAGGATGCGGACAAGGTTCTTGGATCTGTTCAGGGTGACCACTTGCACTCTAGACCTGTGCCCCTCTTGGTTGATAAAATCCAGCAGGGAGGGAACAGCTGGCTGGGCCAGGAAGGTGATCAATGCCTCTTTATGAGAGGGGGTGGTCCCTGCCTGTTTGAAGGAGGCAGTGGTAAAATCACTCCTTATAAAACCTTCTCTGGATTCAGAAAACCTAACAAACTACCGGCCAGTTGCTAAACTCCCTTTCTTGGGCAAGGTTCTGGAGCAAGTGGTTGCAGACCAGATCCAGGAGCTCTTGGAAGAAGCTGATTTTCTGGATCCATTTCAATTGGGTTTTAGGCCTGGTTTTGGCACAGAAACTGCCTTGATCGCCCTGTATGATGACCTCTGTTGAGAGAGAGACAAGGGAAACATGTCCCTGTTAATTCTTCTCAACCTCTCAGTGGCTTTCGATACCTTGGATGAGAGCTAACAAACTGAAGCTTGGTTAGTGGGTGGTTCCTCAGACCAGATGGCTGGGAGATTGCCTGTTCTTTATGGGGTTACGCTGCCCCCTGAAGGAGCAGGTTTGTAGTTTGGGGGTACTCCTGGATCCTTTGCTGTCGCTTGAGGCTCAGGTGGTCTCAGTGGCCTGGAGTGCCTTCCGTCAGCTTTGGTTATCCAGACAGGGATAGCCCAACTACTGTTGTCTATGCTCTGGTAACCTCCAGGTTAGATTACTGCAATGCGTTATACGCAGGGCTGCCTCTGAAAACAGTTCGGAAACTCCAGCTAGTGCAGAATTCGGTGGCCAGGTTGCTCACCGGAGCAAGATGGTTTGAGCATATTACACTGATCCTGGTCCAACTGCACTGGTTGCCAATTAGTTTCCTGGCCCAATTCAAAGTGCTGGTTTTGACCTATAAAGCCTTAAATGGCTGAGGACCACAATACCCCAAGGACCGCCTCTTCCCATATGAACCTACCCGGACCTTGAGATCATTTTCTGAGGCCCTACGTCGTGTGCCTCCTCTTCGATGGGTCAGGAGGGTGGCAACAGGAGAACGGGCCTTCTCTGCAGTGGCTCCCCATCTGTGGAATGCTCTCCCCAGGGAAGTTCACCTGGTGCCTTCACTATCCACCATTAAGTGCCAGGCAAAAACATTCCTTTTTAACCAGGCCTTTGCCTGACCTGATCTACATCTTATACCCTTTTTAAAATGCTGGCTCTTTTGAGGGTTTTTTTATTGGGTTGTTGTTTGTATTTTGATTTTATGTCTGTGATCCTTTATGTGAACCGCCCTGAGACCTTTGGGTATAGGGCGGTATATAAATAGAATAAATGATAATAAGAAGAAATGAAGTTCTTGCCATTACTTCTTCCATAGATATTTAGGTTCTTAAACTATGCTATGAATATTCAGGATGCTGTTGATGATCCTGATTTGAGCACCTCCAGAGGAGGGCCAACAGAGCGGTGAGAGAAGATCAAGGGGAAATGTGAGAGCTGCCTCCAGTTATAAGAAGGGCTATCATGCAGCAGGTGGAATGCAATTTTTCTCTGTTTTGCTGGAGGGCAAGATTAGAAGCAGCTGGTGGCAACTGCAGGGAAGCAGATTTTGGCTAAACATCAGGGGAAGCTTCCTAACGGCAAGAGCTGTTTCACAGTGGAACAGACTTTCCACGGTGGAAAGTGGTGGGCTATTCTTTGCTGGAGGTATTTAATCAGAGGCTGAATGGCCATCTGTCTGGGATGCTGCAGTTGCAAGATTCCTATACTTGACCAGATGAACTCTCAGGCCCTATCAGCACTATACATGTAAAGCAGTATCATGCCACTTCTAACAGTCATAGCTTCCCTTGGTCTCCTTACAACTCCCAGCACCCTTAACAAACTACAGTTCCCAATATGCTTTGGTGGTATGATACTACTTTAGGACCTTAAATATTATGATTTTGCGATATGTTACAACACTGCATAATGCGCAAGCTTTAAATATGGTGGTCAAAATGTCACATCATTCCCACACTTTAGAGTTTATTCAGCACCTTTGTAATTATCCAGGTTACAAAGCAATTATATTCCTACGGACCAAAAGGTGATACTACTCACCTATCAATCTTCAGAGTTTCACAACTTAATGAATAAAGATTTAATCATGCATCTGCGAACAGCTGCAAAGACCAGACACTGGAGATCTCTCAACATGCACCTTTTTGACGCTTGGAACTTGACCTGGAACTTGATCCTCATGGAGACAACCACCTTTCAACATAAACACATTGTACAGGAAAGAGGAGCACCACCTTCTATGCAACATGGTTTAATTTTATTCAACATGCACCACCCACTGAACACGGCTTTCGCCCACCAAGAACACAGCGGACACTGTGGAATGTCACTTTCAATTAATTACTTTATTGACGCTTGTGAAAGCTTAGAGCTGGACAGAGACTATATCTTACTTAGGGGCAAAATCTGCACTCTGGGAGAGGAGGGCGAGAGGGTGTTTTATTTGCTGTTGTTATTATGTCATTCTGTTTTAAGTCTGAAAAAATCAATAAGATGTGTTTAAAATAAAAGCAATGCTAATAACAGTTCCAGACTAGAATCCCAAGTGGTCCTTGCATGGAGAGGAATCTGATACATCCATCCCAGCTGCTCTTCGCCAAAGTGATCTTTCAGCTGCATCCTTCCCTCCCTCCCACCCGCTTTGCTCAACATGGTAACTGCAGATGATGCTGTTGTGCTTGGCCAGTCATGCATCAGCCCCTGCAGAGAGACACTCAGACCCAGAGTGCATTTCCTTATGTAGAGCGACATCCATATTTTAAGGAATTGACTTTTTCTTCTGCTTGGAAAAGGGGAGTGAAATGATTATGATGTGAACGGTAATGGAGCACAGGAAATAAATGAAGCCACAGAAATGAGGAGGTGACACTTTTTAAAAAGCATTTCCTTGCCAGGGCAGGAATGTAATCATCAGGGAGTAGAACTGAAAGAGGGGAAAAAACAAACGGAAATAAATATCATTTCACACCTGAATAGGTGGAAGAGAAAGTTCTGCTTTCATCACACCGAAACCAGTGGGAGCTTTGGTGCGGACTTGTTTATGAGAGCTGGAACGGCCGTCATAGGGAAAGGAGTTATGTGATATGCAAAATGATCAAAGCACTGAATATTGAGGAAGCTCCTGGGACCTCCAAAGGGTGATTTAGTAAGAAAAACATATGCAAGTCAGACATGGCATAAATATTGCCTCTTCATTGTTATAATCTTTTAATGCTGGAAATAATATGGCCTCCTGTCCTTCATTGTATGGGATAATGCAGAACCTTTTTCAGCCCAAGGGTGCCATTCTCTCATGAGCAACCTTCGGGGGCCACAAACCAATGGTGTGTAAGGCCAGAGGCTAAAATGGGCAGGGCAGCAGATGTAACTTACCCTCTTGTGTAATAGGTTACAGTTCACCCATGCAAAAGTTAGAGGTTTACACACACACACACACACACCTCTCTAGGCATGGACAAATCTGTCCGTTTCAGTTTCTCTCAGTTTCTCTCAGTCCCAATCTTAAATTCAGTATTCCATATTTCCACAACAGTTTATATTACCCGCCCCGCACCAAAAAAAAAGCCTTTGTGAAAATTAATTTGCACTTTACTGTGGATTTCTCCCTGTAGACACATTTATATGTTATTTCATGAACATATGCATTTTTATGCACCTTAGCATAAGCACTTTTGTATACATTACCTGGTTTGGAGAAGTGCAGATTTCTAAGGACTTCATAATTCCCTCCCTAGAGAAGTGAGCGGCTTCTTCCTTGTTGTCCTTAGAAGTCCTTCTTATTCCAATGGGCTTTCGGGAATTGACTGGTGCCACTCCAATTTTATTGTAATTATCTGTATGCTTTTAATAGATTGTCCTGTCAAGGGAAAAGGCAGGGTGTAAATATGATGATGATGATGATGATGATGATGATGATGATAAATGGAAGTTAAGTGGGTTCACCTTTAAATGCAAATGAAATTGATTTTCTACTGTATCGCTAGCCCTCTCTCCATCCTCCATTCAGGCAAGCAAGAGACATTTTCACTGTGCAAAGGCAAATCCCAGCCAGGCAAAAGCATCTGAAGAAGCAGAACAGCAGAGCTGAAGTGAGGGTGTGCTCCCTAGTGCTGGACCAAAAGACCTGGAAGACCAGATTTGAATAGATCCATTCAGTCCAGCTGCCTGGTATGGAGAAAAACAAAGGATGAAATGTTTTGCACAGCGCTGGTCAAAATGCATCTAGCATGTGATAATTCTTCAAAGCTTCACCGAACGAATCTGTATGCACATTGTTATCCAATATCTTTATTAAGAAATTGTGGCCTACATCCAGGCATTGATCTAACTATTGTTTCTTTCGAAACACTTTGATTTACTGAAGGTGAATGGGGGAGGGGGGAGGGGAGAAAGAGACTTCCACTGATGTTAGATCAAATATGAACGCAAATATAAGCATGACCATACCAACTTGCTCTGATGCTCCCGTACAATGTTGGCTCTGGTTGGATGGTAAAAAATAATCTGGTGGACAGGGAGTGCTTGATATCAGCAAATGACCTTCTGGTCTACTGCAACAGTATCTATTGCCTAGTTCAACCACTACCTACTGAAAGGTGAAGTTCAGTGGATGACCTTGGGCCATTCACTGTCTCTCAACCTAGCCTACTTCACATTGTTGTTGAGAGGATAAAATGTGGGGGAAAGGCAAGTATATGACCTTTAGAGAAAAGGTGGGATATAAATGTACAGTGATACCTCAGGTTACATATGCTTCAGGTTACATACACTTCAGGTTACAGACACTGCTAACCCAGAAATAGTACCTCGGGTTAAGAACTTTGCTTCAGGCTGAGAACAGAAATCATGCTCCAGCGGCACAGCGGCAGCAGGAGGCCCCATTAGCTAAAGTGGTGCTTCAGGTTAAGAACAGTTTCAGGTTAAGAACGGACCTCCGGAATGAATTAAGTACTTAACCCGAGGTACCACTGTAATAAATGCAATAATTCCTGACGCTAGAGACCAAGCTGTGTTGGTGTAGCTGCTGATCCCGAATGCAGTGGGACTTACTTTTAAGTAAACGCGCATAGGGTTGGACTGCATTACACACACACCTCTTTTAAAATGTCACTTGCATTGAACCCGAGTGGGTTATAATTGTAAATTAAAATGGAACAAACGGGCAATATGAGGTGCTGGCAAAGCATTGCCACATATGGATTCTCTTTTAAATCATCTCTCCCCGTCTCCCAGAAGAAGTAAGACAGCTGTAACAGCAGCCTACGATTTTCATTGCACAGACTACTGGAGGGGAAATTTCTGTCAGTCACCAGCTCTCAAGATAAAAATCAATACCTCATTAGTCCCCAGCCATAGCAACCAGCTCTCTCTATTGAAGGTGACCTGCTAAGGGAACTTTTTTCTCCTTTTTTAAAAAAAAGAAGAAAATGGCTTATGTTGTATTTTGCTCCAATCTGATGGATGCAAGATGTGAAAGCAATGGAATCTGGAAAGAAGTCACCACTGAAACTTATTTTGTGAATGATACCCACACAAATACAGGTGAAGAGGTAGTCACAGGCATTAAGCCCTTATCCAGGAAATGCTTATATGGGTCAGGAATTCTGATGCACACCTGTGGATGTAGAATCCTGCTTTAAACCTGCCAAGCTTTATATGGTTGAGGAACACAATACCTGATTGGCTGCCTCTCCTGACCTGATAAGAACTTACCCAGACTTTATGAACATCATTTAAAGTCCTTCCGCTTAGAGCATGGGTAGGCAAACTAAGGCCCGGGGGCCCGATCCGGCCCAATCGCCTTCCAAATCCAGCCCGCGGACGGTCCAGGAATCAGCGTGTTTTTACATGACTAGAATGTGTCCTTTTATTTAAAATGCATCTCTGGGTTATTTGTGGGGCATAGGAATTCATTCATTCTCTCCCCCCCCCCCAATATAGTCCAGCCCCAAACAAGGTCTGAGGGACAGTGGACTGGCCCCCTGCTGAAAAAGTTTGCTGACCCCTGTCTTAGAGGGTGGTCCCAAGGGAGATGACCTTTTAAGTTGTTGCTCCCTGCCTAGGGAATGTTCTCCTGACCCAAGTGGTACCAACAGACACCCTGTGGGTTTCTTTTTTTTTATAAATTTTTTTATTAGTTTTACAAATTTTTTAGGACAATACAAACATGTAAAAAGACATACAAACACGTATAGTTTCATAACCTTTTTTCATAAACCGTGTTTCTCTGACTTCCCCATACCTCCCCTTTCTGCATCCCAATGTCCAAAAGTTTTTAGCAACTCTAAGTACATCTGTCAGTCCTCTGTCCTCTTACTCTTTTCTTCAGTCTAATCTTATTTTGCTGTAACCCTTTCTTACTCAAACCTCGACATTCTAACATTCAGCGAGTTTATAGTAGTCCTTAAGGTAAATTTTAAATTTCTTCCATTCTTCTTCCGCCGTCTCCTTTCCCCGATCGCGGATTCTGCCAGTCATCTCAGCTAGTGTCATATAGTCCATCACTTTCATCTGCCATTCTTCCAGGGTGGGTAGATCTTGTGTCTTCCAATACTTTGCGATGAGTATTCTTGCTGCTGTTGTAGCATACATAAAGAAAGTTCTGTCCTTCTTTGACACCAATTGGCCGACAATGCCCAAGAGAAAGGCCTCTGGTTTTTTAAGGAAAGTACATTTAAGTACCTTTTTCATTTCATTATATATCATTTCCCAGAAAGCCTTAATCTTCGGGCATGTCCACCAAAGGTGATAGAAAGTACCTTCAGTTTCTTTACATTTCCAACACTTGTTATCAGGCAAATGATAAATTTTTGCTAGCTTGACTGGGGTCATGTACCACCTGTAAACCATTTTCATAATATTTTCCTTTAAGGCATTACATGCCGTAAATTTAATACCGGTGTTCCACAACCATTCCCAGTCAGCAGACATGATATTATGACCAATATCCTGTGCCCACTTAATCATAGGCGATTTAACTGTTTCATCTTGTGTATTCCATTTCAGCAGCAAATTATACATTCTTGACAAGTTCTTAGTATTGGGTTCTAACAGTTCAGTTTCTAATTTTGATTTTTCCACCTGGAAGCCAATTTTCCTGTCCTGTTTAAAGATCTCCATTATTTGGAAATATTGAAGCCAATCTTGTACTTTAGGTTTCATTTTCTCATGGCTTTGTAATTTCAATTTATCTCCCTCCTGTTCCAAGATTTCCCAATACTTCGGCCATCCGACCTCCATATTGAGTTTCTTCACTGCCTTAGCCTCCACGGGTGACACCCATCTAGGGGTTTTGTTTTCCAACAGATCTTTATATCTTATCCAGACATTAAACAATGCTTTTCTAACAATATGGTTTTTAAAGGCCCTATGCACCTTAATTTTATCATACCATAGATATGCATGCCAACCAAATGTGTTATTAAAACCTTCCAAATGTGTTCTCGAGGAGCATCCACTCTTTCAGCCAGCAAAATGCTGCTGCTTCATAGTACAATTTTAAGTCCGGCAGGGCAAATCCCCCTCTTTCTTTAGCATCTGTCAGTATTTTAAATTTAATTCTGGGCTTTTTGCCCTGCCAGACAAATTTCGAGATATCTTTCTGCCACCTCTTAAAACAGTCCATCTTGTCAAGAATCTGCAGAGTTTGAAACAAAAATAACATTCTAGGCAATACATTCATCTTGATCACTGCAATTCGGCCTAACATTGACAGTTTCAAATTTGACCATATTTCTAGATCTTTTTTAATTTCTGACCAACATTTTTCATAGTTGTCCTTATACAAATTCAAATTTTTTGATGTCAAATAAACCCCTAGATATTTCACCTTCTTAACCAATGTCAGTCCTGTCTCTTCTTGAAATTTCTCCTTCTCCATGGCTGTTAATTTTTTTTCTAAGACTTTAGTTTTTTGTTTGTTCAATTTAAATCCAGCTACCTGGCCGAATTGCTGGATTATCTCCAACACCCTTTTCGTGCTAGTGTCAGGCTCTTGTAGGGTCAATACTAAGTCATCTGCAAATGCCCTTAGCTTATAATGTTTATCTCCGACCTGTACACCTTTAACCTGCTGGTCATTTCTAATCATGTTCAGCAACACCTCCAGAACTGAAATAAAAAGCAGTGGGGAAATTGGGCATCCCTGTCGTGTTCCTTTTTCTATCCTGAGTTCCTCAGTTACCACATTATTTACAATTAACTTAGCTTTTTGTTCAGAGTATATCGCACCCAAACCATTCTCAAATCCTTGGCCTACCCCCATCCCGTGAAGATTCTTTTTCATAAAACTCCAAGAGATGTTGTCAAAGGCTTTCTCCGCATCCACAAAAATCAGCACTGCTTTAGTGTTAATTTTCACCTCTAGCAATTCCAAAATGTCTATTATATTCCTTACATTGTCTGATAGGTGTCTTTTTGGGAGAAAGCCTGCTTGGTCCTTATGAATCTTCTCCATCAACACTCTTTTAAATCTTTTTGCCAAAATGTCTGCAAAAAATTTGTAATCCACATTAAGTAATGATATTGGGCGGTAGTTCTTGAGTTGAGTCTTTTCAGTTTCTGTCTTTGGTATGAGTGAAATATACGCTTCTTTCCATGATTCTGGTGCCCTTTTCCCCTCTAAGATCTCATTGCAGACTTCCTTTAACGGGTAAACCAGCCACTCCTTCAAAGATTTGTAATATCTGGAAGTCAATCCATCTGGCCCTGGAGATTTGCCCAGTTGCATGTCTTGAATGGCGCCCTCTATCTCTTGTTCTGTTATTCTCTGGTTTAGATCCACCTTGCTTTGATGAGAGATCTTTTGTAATCCATATTTATTAAGGAATTTGTCTATATCCTCTTGATTTTGTGGTCCTTGAGAGTAAAGTTTTTTAAAATAACTCAAAAAGCAGTTTCTGATCTCGTTAGGTTTAGATATGTTCTTTCCGTCCACTTCTAGGTTAGTAACTGTATTTAATTTCTGCCTTTTCTTCAATTGCCATGCCAGAAGTTTACCACATTTATCCGCCGATTCGAATGTCTTTTGTTTCATTTGTTTTATCTTCCATTCAATCTCTTGGTTCATCAATTCCATATATTGTGTTTGATATAACTTAATCTCTCTCAAGATCTCCTGAGACTTCGGTTTTGATCTTAGTTTTTTCTCTCCTTCTTTTATCTTTTCCAAAATCTTTTCCTTCTTCTCATTCTGCTTTCTCTTTTTAATTGAATTTTGTTGAATCAAAAATCCTCGCATCACAGCTTTACTTGCGTCCCAGATCACTCTTTTTTCCACATCGGCCTTTAGGTTTATTTCAAAGTAGTCCTTTAAAGTTTTTTGGGCCTTCATGTGGATCTCCTTATCTCGAAACAGGGTGTCATTCATCCTCCATCTGAATTGACCAGTTGTTGTAATTTTCATTTCCATCTTCAAGGCATTATGGTCGGAGCAAGTTTTTGGGCAGATTTCTATTTTCTTGATCTTTGGAGCCATCCCACTAGTGATCCAAATTTGATCAATTCTGGTCCAGGTCATCATTGCTTGGGAGAAGAAGGTTCCCTCTCTCTCCAGAGGGTTCCTTGTTCTCCATATGTCTATTAGATCCATATTTTCCGTCATCTCAAAAAAAGTCTTCGGAAGTCTCCCTTCATTGGAGATTGTCAGTCTTTGTGCCTTGTCCATATTTGTAGAGACTACACCATTCATGTCTCCCATGATTATCATATTGTAGTCCAGATAGTCCGTCAAAGTTTCATGGAGTTTCTTGAAAAATTCCGCTTTGCCCTCATTTGGTGCATAAATTCCAACTATTAAGTATTTTTCTCCTTGTACTTGTATTTCCACTGTGAGATATCTTCCTTGTTCGTCTTTAAACATCATTTTTGGGGCCCATTTCTCCTTTACGTAGATCACGACTCCTCTTTTCTTGACTTTATCCGATGAGATGAATTCTTGTCCTAATCTTTTATTTATAAGTAGTTTCCTGTGTGTTCTGGTTATATGGGTTTCTTGTAAGCGAATCAAATCCAATTGTTCTCTTTTCAAAATATGAAATACTTGACGTCTCCTCAAAGGCATGTTCAGCCCATTACAATTCCAACTAAGGAATTGCAGGGCCATTTTGTTATTTTTTTGTTACTCCTCCGACCGCTCCAAGTTTTTGCTCCTCCTCTGATGGTGCTGAGTCAAGTCCATACGATAAATTAAGGATGTCTATTGCTCTCCTTTGTTCTGCAATTGGGTCCACCGTTCCCTTCTGTAAGTCCTCTTGGTTTCTTTCCAGGAATCTTTCTTTGTCTTGTATGGTCTTTATTTTCACCTTCTTTCCCTTATAGTCAAAAGACAGCCCTTGTGGGAACTCCCACCTGAAAGGGATGGTGTTCTTCTTCAGCAGATAGACCAAATCCTTGTAGAAGGTTCTCAGCTCCAAGATGTGTTTAGGAATATCTTTAAAAATCTGTATAGATGAATTTTCAATTTGCAAGGCCCTTCCGTAGTGTAGTCTTAGTATTTTGTCTCTTTCTTCCCTCGATCTAAGGGTGATCAAACAGTCCCTTGGGGTCTTTCTGTTCTGTCTTCTACCCAGTCTAAATGCTGTTGTTATTTTAATTTCTTCGTCCTCCAGATCGTCCCAAAAGTCAGCAAACTCTTGTGTTAAATACTCCGCTAGACTTTCTCCTTCGCTCTCGGGGATCAGTCTTAATTTCAAATTTCTTTCCTTTCTCTGTAAGTCCCACAGAGCCAGGGTTGTATCATGTTCTTCCACATTTTTAGCAATCGGTTGCAAATTCTGTTGCGTCTCTCCAGCAATGGTTCTGGCTTCCTCTGCAATTTTACGTGTTGTGGAATTTTCTTGGACGAGCTTGTTTATAGATTCTGTGTTTAAGTCTAATCTTGCTGTCATCTCCGTTAATTTCTGTGTATTTTCTGTGCTCTGCTTCGTCAAGTTCTCCAAAGACTGATTTATCTTGAGAAGCGCTTGTGTCACTGACTCCATGGAAGCAGCTGTCACTTTTTCTTGTCCTGTTGTTCCTGTAGGAGTCACACCGGTAATTGAGCCTCTTTTTTGTTGTTGTTGTTGCTGATGTTGTTGTTGCTTAGCCTTAGCTCTTGTGGTTATCTCTTCTGCTGAGCCACTCATGCTCCAAGGTCGTTCCCAGGGAAACAGTCCCCTAGTGGAAAATTCCACAGTCCTGGGCTTTACAACTGTTACTTTAGCCCTCTAGGGGGAGCAGCCAAGAAATAAGTAAGGAGACGAAAAAGTTTAAAAACAAGTATAAGCAAGTATATCAGGAGGCTTGTAAAAGTCTTTTAAAACACTTTTCCCAGTAGATACAGTTTCAGCACATACCAGTAAGCTGTAACAACAGAGTCCCAAAACTTTGTATCAACAGAGACTTCAACTATGTAACTTTCCCAGAAGTTAAAAACAGTTCAGTGCTCTAATATCTTATATGGCAGTCCGCTTCAGGGCAGTGAGGCAGCAGAAGGGTTTTTCCTCTTTAAATAGATCATGCAGTTCTTAATGTCCTTTTTTCCTCCCCTCTGCCCTGCTTGCTAGAGGGGAGATCTAAGTTCAATGTCAGGTTTAAATGTTCAAAAAGAAAGATAGCTCATACGGATGCAGCTTTAAAGTTCCGTTGCTTTAGCTGTCATGCAGTCAGGGGAAGGCAGACTTCCTTAATTTTTTACCTTCCCCGTTTTCAGCCGAATTTTCTTTTAGAAGGTTCCAAATAGCGTTCAATCTTACTCACAGGTTTTTTCCAGTCCAAATTTACAGGAAGGAATCGGCGCTCTCCGTCAATGGCGACGCGGCTTCACCCTGTGGGCTGGGTAGTGACTCTCAGCACCGCGCTCTCCCGATGCCGTTCCGTAGCCTTTAAAAAGGCTCTTTCTGCGGTAAAGGGGGCGCTTTTGGTGCCCACCAAGTCTCCGTGTTCACAGGCTTCAGCGCCTGTGATTTTAGGGGTCCCCCGCTTGCCGTAGCGGGTCAGACCCGAACTCGCAGGGCAGTCCTCCTCCGGAGCTCGAAAAAGAGGACCGCCATTAACGCTGGCGCCGACCGGAAGACCACCCTTTGGGTTTCCAGGTTAAGACCTTCCTTGATGGAATTTGAAAGGTGTTTTTATACTGGATTGTAAATAGCCTAGATGCTGCCTTGAGCTAGGCAACAGATGAAGCAAATCACTCATTTCTGCCTGCCTTTTAGGTTTAAAAAAAATTTAATTTCTAGTCAGGATTTCTTATTTGAGGCTCCAATACTTTGGCCACCTCATGAGAAGAGAGGACTCCCTGGAAAAGACCCTGATGTTGGGAAAGATGGAGGGCACAAGGAGAAGGGGACGACAGAGAATGAGATGGTTGGATGGTGTTCTTGAAGCTACTAGCATGAGTTTGATCAAACTGCGGGAGGCAGTGGAGGACAGAAGTGCCTGGCGTGCTCTGGTCCATGGGGTCACGAAGAGTCGGACACGACTAAACGACTAAACAACAACAACAAAACCCTACATCCGGGCTCCTGGTAGACTCCAGTTAGCGTTATCTGCAGAACAGTAATGTTCTTCTGGGAATGGAATCTAGAATGTGATTCTGGTTTGTGGAACAGAAGTCAAGAGAAGACTAGGGACCAGATTCAAGCTATGAAATCAGACAGGAGAATAAATTAGATCTAGACTGATAGATTATGGGAAGCAGTAGTGTCAAGACCATGGACAAAGAAGGTCTCAGGATGGAGATGGGTCGTGTTGTTCAGACAAAGTATCCAGGTAAGTAGATGAGGTTAAGGATTTAGATGTGTGCATCACTCAGATCAAGGTGCTGACCATTCATGTGGCAGGGGGAGGAATGAAGTGGTTACGGGGGAAGAGAATTATATGTATTAGTAACACATGAAAAATATTATATTCATCAATTGCAGAAATTTTTAACTTCAGCTACCTGACATTTTGCCATTTAATTTTCCAATAAATAATTCAAAAGCATGCCTTAGATGGATGTTGCCACAAATGCAACTCGGGTGTAACAAATTGCTCTGAGGTCCAATTGATTATGGATGAGAAGAGAAGTACAATCCGATAAAACAGATTCTAGCTTACTACTTGGGGCAATTGTCTCTCTTTTCCGGTAAAGTGAAAGACGAAATCATATTCATCCAGTAATTGACATATGATTGAGAAGTGAGAGAAATATATTCTGGGCTGTGTGGATTGGAGGGACAGGAACAGGGAAAGATCAGCAAGGGACTTTCTGTTCGGAATAACAGAGTAACTCCTTAAATGGAAAAAGGTAATAAGTACATAAAGGGACCCCTGAACATGAGGTCCAGTCACGGCCGACTCTGGGGTTGCGGCGCTCATCTCACTTTATTGGTCGAGGGAGCCGGTGTACAGCTTCCGGGTCATGTGGCCGGCATGACTAAGCCGCTTCTGGCGAACCAGAGCAGTGCATGGAAACGCTGTTTACCTTCCCACCAGAGAGGTACCTATTTATCTACTTGCACTTTGACGTGCTTTTGAACTGCTAGGTTGGCAGGAGCAGGGACCAAGCAACAGGAGCTCACCCCATCGCGGGGATTTGAACTGCCGACCTTCTGATCGGCAAGCCCTAGGCTCTGTGGTTTAACCCACAGCACCACCCGCGCCCCACAATAAGTACATAGCCAGGCCTTTCTCCTATCTAGCTTAGTATTGTCCACACTGACTGACAGAGGCTCTCTAAGGTTTCAGAAAGGAAGCATTCCCAATCCTGCTTGGAGATACCAGAGATTGAACCTGCACTTTCTGCAAGCAATGCAGATGTCCTACCACTGAGCTATATGGCCCTTCCTTTACACCACATGATATTGCAATATAAACACCTTATTAAAGTTTTATTTGTGGAACAAGGAACGCTATTGCAAAACAAAAGTGATATTAATATCAGGAGACCCGTGTTTCCTTGTCTAATGTGGCTTCATAGATTCCCATTAAGTTAAATGCTTTTGTTTGTGCTCAATTTTTATGGTTTTAGAAACAGCATTTGCTTTGCTTTGCTTTTTAATTGCATTAAATGGCTTAAAGGCCGAGGTCAGATTCAATGCTGTTGTAATCGCGATCTTAAAAATGGATAGGAAAAAGCCACCGTGTTCAGTAGGACTTTCCAGTGTGAAAAAGCCAAAGCATAGTAGCACTGAGTGTAATGACTCCGGCACTTCTCTGATGGGAGACATTTCACTGCCAGCATGTAAATCACTCTTGATTTGTGGTGACTTACTGTCAGGGCAGTTTTAATTACAGTGCAGAGAAACATGCAACCCTGGAACGATCCTTGCTTACGGACAAGAAATGATGCACAGCTTACTCAGTACTTGCTACTGAAACTATGAAAAGAGAGGGGAGGAGTTTATTATTTGAACCTATTTGGGACTTTTCAGTTTACAGAGGTAACGTGATGCAAGTATATAAAACTATGCATGGCATACAGAAAAGTTTTTTCTCCATCTATCATAACACTAGGACCCAGAGACAGACGTTTAAACAGATTCACAGAGGCCGTTAGAGGCAGTTTTGAAACCTCAACAAAAGAGGTTTAAAGACTCTCTCAAGGCAAAACAAAACAAAAATAAAAATAAAAATGTAGCATAACACCAACAACTGGGAAACACTGGCCTGCGAGTGCTCTGATTGGAGAACAGCCTGTACCAAAGGTGTCATGGGCTTTGAAGATGCTCGAACTCAGGACGAAAGGGAGAAACGTGCTAAGAGGAAGGCACACTTGGCAAACCCTCATTGTGATCAGTTCCCACCCAGAAACCTATGTCCCCACTGTCAGTGGCGGAGGAAGGGAGTGCGGTGGGGGTGGGCTGCCCTGGGTGTCACCACTGGGGTGTGTGTGACAAAATGCCAGGCGGCATTCACTGTGGGGCCTGCAATGTGCCTGAGCCACATGTCTCTCCTGGGAGTGACGTGGTGGCTTGAGCACCTGCGAGTTCCGCACTGCCCCAAACGGCCTGCCCGCCTCCCTCCCTCAGCTGTAGGGCGGCTGAGTGGGAGGAGGCAGGCAGACTCCAGAGGCCCTGTGGAGTATTCTGCCCCAGCTGGCCCCACCCTGCGGGCAGTTGGCCCCACCCCTAAGCACAGAGCACGTGCGCCGCCCCAGTTGCTCTGCCGCTGCCCACTGTGGAAGGAGGTGTGGACCCAGAATTTGCCTCCACAGTCCCTTACGGACTCACTGTTAAAACTGTGCTCATAGAAGACAACCTTATTTGGCCAAGAGTGGTTGCCAAAGAAGAAGAAGAGGCAGTATGTTTCTGAATACCAGTTGCTGGAAAATGGGATCCTCATAACAGAGGGCCCTGGTTGCGCGCAGGACCCAAGAGCTCACCTGATAGGGTTAAAATGGGGGGGGGAGGAGCAAGAAGTCCTGGCCATTCCCCTGGGATTACACCAGGCAATTTAAGCCAATAGCCAGTGGGTGGGGTGATCCCAGGGGCTTTAAAAACAGCAGTGTGATGCAAGGATGGGCACTTGCTTCGCACTGTTGAACTCCCGCCCACCCTCCCTAGTTTAGGTAGAGTCGCTTGGCCTTGCTTTGGTTTGGGTTGCCTGTTTTGGAACAGGGGCTGGGTAGGAATTTTTCCATTTGGCCGATTGGCTTTAGCCATTTGGTGTTCGCCTGCCCCTTAGCAAATCTTGTAAGGTGGCGGTTAGGCATTGGAACCCCGGGGTGAGCTTAGGTAGGTCCTCATCAGCCTAGCTCCCTCGTTTGGTTTACCCCATTTGACGATCACTCTGAGAGGTGGAGCCAGTTATAGTGGGGTGTCAATGCCTAAGCCCAATACCGCTCACGTGATTGTATTTCAATAAAGTTGTGGCCAAAAATGTTGCCCAAAAATGTAAACTAATATAAGTGTCCGTGTATATTTATTTTGGGGGTGGGTCTTGGGGCCTCAAGACGCAACTGCTCTTGTGCTCAGTTCTTCCTTGTGGGCTTCCCACAGACATCTGGTTGGCCACTGTGAGAACAGGATTCTGGACTAGATGGGCCAGGGGCCTGATTCAGCAGGCTTTTCTTATGTTCATAGAATCATAGAGTTGGAAGAGACCACAAGGGCCATCAAGTCCAACCCCCTGCTAAGCAGGAAACACCATCAGAGAACTCCTGACATATGGTTGTCAAGCCTCTGCTTAAAGACCTCCAAAGTAGGAGACTCCACCACACTCCTTGGCAGCAAATTCCACTGTCGAACAGCTCTTACTGTCAGGAAGTTCTTCCTAATGTTTAGGTGGAATCTTCTTTCTTGTAGTTTGGATCCATTGCTCCGTGTCTGCTTCTCTGGAGCAGCAGAAAACAACCTTTCTCCCTCCTCTATGTGACATCCTTTTATATATTTAAACATGGCTATCATATCACCCCTTAACCTCCTCTTCTCCAGGCTAAACATGCCCAGCTCCCTTAGCCGTTCCTCATAAGGCATCGTTTCCAGGCCTTTGACCATTTTGGTTGCCCTCCTCTGGACACGTTCCAGTTTGTCAGTGTCCTTCTTGAACTGTGGTGCCCAGAACTGGACACAGTACTCCAAGTGAGGTCTGACCAGAGCAGAATACAGTGGCACTATTACTTCCCTTGATCTAGATGCTATACTCCTATTGATGAGGCCCAGAATTGCATTGGCTTTTTTAACTGCCGCGTCACACTGTTGGCTCATGTCAAGTTTGTGGTCAACCAAGACTCCTAGATCCTTTTCACATGTACTGCTCTCAAGCCAGGTGTCACCCATCTTGTATTTGTGCCTCTCATTTTTTTTGCCCAAGTGCAATACTTTACATTTCTCCCTGTTAAAATTCATCTTGTTTGTTTTTGCCCAGTTCTCTAATCTGTCAAGGTCGTTTTGAAGTGTGATCCTGTCCTCTGGGGTGTTAGCCACCCC
Organism: Podarcis vaucheri; assembly: GCF_965113315.1. Lineage (NCBI taxonomy): Eukaryota > Metazoa > Chordata > Lepidosauria > Squamata > Lacertidae > Podarcis > Podarcis vaucheri. The sequence goes on along the minus strand of NC_138764.1, from coordinate 86,461,990 downwards.
TCCCAGTTTGGTGTCATCTGCAAATTTGATCAGGATGCCCTTGAGTCCATCATCCAAGTCGTTGATAAAGATGTTGAATAAGACCGGGCCCAAGACAGAACCCTGTGGCACCCCACTAGTCACTCTTCTTCAGGATGAAGAGGAACCATTGATCAGCACCCTTTGGCTTTTCTTATGTTCTTATGTCCTCAGTAAGCTTCTGTTGTATAGCAATCTTGTATTGGTGCCCATAACTTTTGGAGGACCCGAAGGAGTTTTCTAATAACACTCACACCATTCTTTAATAATTCAATTGCACCTTATATTACTGGCTGGTTTTCTAAGCTTTATTCAGCTGCAGAGACAGTTCTTTTTTTAAAATAATAATAATAATCCAATTATTTGTTAAACTAAAACGTCTAGCCTGTCCTATCCCATAGGCTTGGCTCAGTAATGATAGATTAAACCTCCTACGAAGTTTCCAATAAAATCAGATTAAAGCAGATTGGTTCTGACCCAACTGTGTGCAAGTGATGAGATGCAAAACTTGCCTCTATGAATATATGGATCGGCGTGTCTGTCCTGACCATGAAAAATTAGAAGGCATTTTATTAAAAAATAGAATTCATCACCATACACTTTGTATTAAGGGCAATAATTCATGGCTTTCATTCACATCATATCAAATTGCATTTCATCTTCATTTTTTTTATATATATAATTTTTTATTTGCTTTTTTTCCAAGGTCAAAATACATCATCATTAACGCAACAAAAGCAATTTTACAGAAGAAAAAAGAAATTATAAAAGAAGAAAGAAAAGAAAAAAAAAAGAAAATTCATTTTTCCAGATCTATTTTCATAATCAACTGGACTTCCCCACATCTTCCATCCCCTGCTTTCTTTACAATAAAATAAACAGCAAATTGATACCTTATTTTATATGTTTTTGTACTTTCATTTAGTTATATAGTCTGTAGTTTATATTTTTCAAAGTCCTAACTTAATTTCCACCATTTACAAATCTCAATACTGAAGCATGTTTTTCCCGAAAACTTGGCAAATTCTCAACATTCATATAACTTATAAAAATTGCATTTCATCTTCAGAGTTCCTATGCGAAATCAGGGTTGACAGAGGGTCAGTTTTAACCTGGCCTGGGTTGTTTTTTTTACTTTTGCTTCATAATGTGAATTTGCTCAGGATCAATTCTAGGTAATAACCAATTTAAAAACTGCACATATGTAAACGAATAACACCCATGCACCCACCCAGATTCCCCCCCCTTATTGAGGGTGATGGTGTGATCTTAGCTGAGGTCAGGAAGGATTATCAATGTTTTACTCAAAGATTAAAGACCAGGGAGAAAAGTTGGCTTGAATATATTTAAAATATCAAGTATATTCCAATGTCAGACTCTGAAACTCTCTATTGGAAAAAGAAAAGTGAAATACAAATCAGAAATCAGGTCACTTAAGTCATTATCTTTATTTTTAGGCTAGAATTTAATGCACTGTTACACGCCACCCAAATCTCCACAGCAGTACAAGATTCCAAGGGTTCCAGAAGATTATCCAGGGTTTGTGTTTCCTTTGGAAAAGAGGCACAGGGGAGACCATAGTGTCTTTATGATATATGGTTTATGTACACATATATATAACTTGGGCCTACGATGGAGGGGCTTCCAGAATTACACTCCAGGAGGGTTCCATTTCTCCCACTGCTGCCAGCAGTTTGAAGCCCCTTTCTCCAGCTTGATGCTGCTTGCAAACCTTAACTAACATTTCTTCCAGCTAACATCAGGCAAACAGTGTTCTCGAAGCTACCAGCATGAGTCTGACCAAACTGCGGGAGGCAGTGGAGGACAGGAGTGCCTGGCGTGCTCTGGTCCAGGGGGTCACGAAGAGTCAGACATGACTAAACGACTGAACAACAACAAACATCAGGCAAACTGCAATCTTCCAAACAACTGCTCTCCTTCAAAGACTTTTGGCTTTCTCATTAATTCTGAGTTGGGGTGGGGGCTCTGTTTGCTCTCTGGCACTGAGCCACTGCCTTTATCACCAGGCTGGCTCCTGGGTTGATTTTTAAGCATGCTAAATTCAATGTCTGGAACCCTGGAATTAGAAAAGGGGTTCAGGAATTAAGAGTGGGAGTCCAGACTCCAGGCATCCCACAAACTTCAAGCAGTACTTCTGCTCCTCTTCCAAAATGCAAACAACACTGAACTGAAGTCTGCGTGGCAGGGGAATATAAAGGTTCCTACTGCCCTTTAAAAACAAAAAATCCACAATGCAAAAGCTACAGTCTGTTTTACGGTTTCACTATGTATCTCTCCGTTTTGTTAAAATCTTGCAATACAGCAAAAGATTTGGTTGTAAATATTAGAACAGATGCTTCTTCCCACCCTAAGGTTAGCAGCAGTTGTGGAACATGGTGTGTTGCCATGAGAGGTTTTAGGATGGCCTCCCCAGGAGATTATGTTTTACACACACACACCAACTTTGGGCAGGTGTGCTTTGAAATGTAGGGAAACGTGCCATTTGTAGCAGGTGGGAGTGGGAAACAATCTTATTAGTTGCACTTGATTCTCAATGAAATTCAGTTTGCTAGCCATCATTGGTGCTGCCAAGTTTGAGGAAGGCCCTGGGCAAGATGCTCTCTGGGGGTTCCTGCTGTACCACCACACTGCTGCTTCTCCTCTCCCTAAGAATGCAAGGAGGAGCCTGCCGGATCAGGCCAGTGGTCCAAGTTCACCATCCTGTTCTCACAGTGGCCAACCAGATGTCTGTGGGAAGCCTGCAAGCAGGACATGAGCACAATTCAGAGGCATATTGCCTCTGACAGTGGAGGAGGAACAGCCCGAGCTCCCTGCTCAGTTACCTGGTGTTATGTACTGAAGTTCTCACCCTGGGCCAGCAGGGGGATATGGTAGATAGTTATGCAAATAAGGGATCGAAAGTGACGTTCAGTGATTAGAAAATTGTTACAGTTACGTTGTACTGGAGCTCTATATAAGCAGGCTGGCTGAACCCTTCAGTTCAGTTCTGTTCTGGCCTGTGAATAAACAAGAGCTGTTTGAAGAATCGCTGTGTCGTCTGATATGTTCACCCACAACTTAACACCAGCTATCAAAGCTTTCAAGGCTGCTGTGCTACTCTCTCTCTCAGGCCCTCGTGCATCCCTGATAAATGGAAGTGGGCGGGGAATGAATAAGAAGCCCACCCGCAACCTTGCTTTCCAAGCCGCAGGAAATGGCCTTTATTTTATTTTCTCAAAACTTTTAACACAGTGTTGGGTGTGCTGTTTCCAGGATCCATTCACTTCCCACCACCTGATCAGTCTCCGTCTCCTGCCCCCTTCACCTTTCCCAGCAGCCATGGCACATGTGGCCCCAGAGGTACTCAAAGCAATGAAGGAATCTTTGCTCCACAAGAACAGAGTTCTTAAAAACTCTGGAGTTGTGCTCCAGAGTCCAGGCCACTGTTAGCAATTGTGAGAATGCCAGGGTGGGATATAAATATATGAAGTAAACAAACAAACAAACCCAGAATACATCTCTTTTTTTAAAAAAAAATTAACAATTCCAACATAACAAAAATTCAAAACATATCATATTCATTATTTTTTCCCTTTCCCCCACCCCATCAACCCCCTCCCCCCGAGACTTCCCTCAGCTCCTCTGATTTCTCAGCGCATATTATTCTCTGCATGTTATAAACTTGTACGTTATCTTTCTATCATATTATCAACCAATAAATTTGTGTATGTTTATTCAAACTCTGCCAAGGAGTCAAGTTCATTTTGTTGTCTTTTTAGATAATTTGTAAAAAGCTCCCATTCTTCCTTAAAGTCACAGTTGTCCTTGTCCTGTAGTTTGTATGTCAATTTAGCCAGTTCTGCAGAAGTCATCAATTTTTCTTGTCACTGTTCTTTCGTTGGGATTTCCTAATTCTTCCATCCTTGTGCTATCAAGACTCTTGCCGCTGTTGTAGCTTACATAAATAAGTTCTTTAATTTTCTTGGCAGGTCTTGTCCTAGAATCCCTAACAAAAAAGCTTCTGGGTTTTTTTTACAAATGTCATTTTAAACTTTTTTTCCAGTTCATTGTATATCATTTCCCTTTTTTTTTAAACTTCTCTACACTCCCACCACATATGATAAAAAGTCCCTTCTTTTTTCTTACATTTCCAACAAATGTTTGACCCGGTTTTGTACATTTTTGCTATCTGTACTGGTGTAATATATCATCTATACATCATTTTCATGTAATTTTCTTTCAAAAGAGAACAATCTGTAAATTTCAGATTTGCTTTCCACAATTTCCCCCAGTCTTCAAATCATCTCAATTCAGAGGGCAGCACAGGATTCCAGCTGTGGAGATGTCCTTTTGCCTTGAGGAAAGAGAAACTACTATCAAGCCCAGCACTGCAGGATACACATGTGATGTTCTTGCGCCCCACAGACACTGCTAAACAAACCAGGCAACAGTTCCTCCTCCTCTTTCAAGAACCTATGTACATGGGAAAGCAATAAAACGGGCACCCTCACCCATCCATCCATTCAAGTCTGAAGTGATACAGTTAATACTACCACTTCAGGTTTCCAGCACCTCATTCTACTGCTTGTCTAGTAGGCAACAGCAGAGGAAAGAGCAGAACCAGGTGCTGGCCAAATTTCAGCCAGTTGCTTATGCAGGTAGGCAGGGCCAGCCCACCCATGAGGCAGGTGAGGCAACTGCAGGAGGCAGCAGATGCTGCCCCCAAGGAATGCTTCGTTGCTGCCATGGTGGCAGTTACATGCTCCTTGGAGGCCGGATCTGCCACCTGCTTGGCAGGTACCCCCGATGCCACCTCTACAGTGGCCACAGTGGTGAATAAGAGGTGCTGCTGGTCTCCTCCCACCCCTAGGGAGGAAATAGTGGGGGTTTCCCTCTGGGATCACCTGGGCTCTGTGTCTGCCTGGCATGATTTAGAGTTTGTCCCAACCCCTACAATAGCCTTTGATTCCCACTTCAGCCATTGGGTAACATTGATTTGGGACGCTTGTGGCGCTGTGGGTTAAATCACAGAGCCTAGGATTTGCCGACCAGAAGGTTGGCGGTTCGAATCCCCGCGACGGGGTGAGCTCCCGTTGCTCGGTCCCTGCTCCTGCCAACCTAGCAGTTCAAAAGCACGTCCAAGTGCAAGTAGATAAATAGGTACCGCTCCAGCGGGAAGGTAAACGGTGTTTCCGTGCGCTGCTCTGGTTCACCAGAAGTGACTTAGTCATGCTGGCCACATGACCCGGAAGCTGTACGCTGGCTCCCTTGGCCAATAAAGCGAGATGAGCACCGCAACCCCAGAGTCGGCCACAACTGGACCTAATGGTCAGGTGTCCCTTTACCTTTACCTTTAACATTGATTTGATTTCCCCCACTGTTCCCAATGGAGATCTTCACTCACCCTTTCTTCCGTGGGGCGGGGGGGGGGACCATTTTGTGGATCGCCTCAGATGCCAAAATGTCTTGGACTGGCCTTGCAAGTGGGACCTCAGTTTCCAGTTCTGTGAAGGGCTGAACCCTGACATCCTCCCAACCCGTCAGTCAGCATTCCGCGCCCACTGAGCATGCTCAGTCTCCTTTGTAGCATCTGGGGTCCAACCTTGAGGGTCTTTCCCCCTGAAGAGTTCTTGAAGGTGGGTGGATAGTACCGTTTTGGCTGCGTGAAGACAGGTTCTCAGACCTGAGATCCCTATCAATCTACATTATGATACAATGGAAAATGAAACAATTTAATTCTTCAGGATGGCATGAAGCAAGATGAATGAGAACGGCAGACTCACATCAAATACAAAAGCACATCTATTTATCTGCTCCCCCCAAGGTATTTTTCCTCCATTTTGTACGGAAAGTAACTCAAGAATCCAGAGATTGACATTCAGATCAATATTGCTGTCTAGGATTGAAGCTTACTGGCAATGCAAAACATTTCCTTGAACAAGAATCTTTAAAACGTATTATCATCAATGAGACACTATGGCACAGTTTTAATCTTGTCTGGTACCCCAGGCTATATTGATTGTATGTAAACACCCTAATGGATCATTCAAAAATATTCTGATAAATAAAAAAGGCCAAAGCTGCATAAATAGCTATAGGAATAGAATCACTCCATTTTTTCATTCCTTCAAAAGAAAAAGAAAATGGTTATTCTTTGCAGTGTGTGCATAAATTGCCGCTCTTCTGTCTTTTGGCTATCTAATACAGATAGGCTTAATAAAGAGAGCCAAGAAATATACCTGAATACCTAGAACCTTAGAATATCAGCCTCCCCCTGGTGCTCTTGAAACATTTTATGTATTTTTAATCTTTGTTGGAAGCCGCCCAGAGTGGCTGGGGGAAACCCAGCCAGATGGGCGGGGTACAAATTAATAATAATAATAATAATAATAATAATTGAATACAGCTCCCAACATCCCTGGTTATTGGCCATGCTGGCTGGTGCTGAAGGGAGTTGTAATCCAAAACAGTTGAAGGGTACCACTTTGGGGAAGGATGAGCTAACACCTGTTGTCATTTCATGCTGGTCAGGTTTGATGAGACTGCCATTACATAAATGCAGTGTCATTGTTTTGATCAGGGCAGCAGCAATTTTAAGGAAGGAACCATATTGCATAGATTGGTCAAGTAGCATGAATTAGCTTTGGTCAAAGCATACAAAATGGAGTTGAATTACTAAGTAAGTCATATTGCAGAATGTATGTTAGATCACTTAGCATGTATTGAAAAAAATGTATGCAAAAAAACCTTTTTCAAGGTAGAAAGCTGGGGACATTATTTGTATTTATTGCTAAATGCTGTTTCATTGATTTTATCACGCAACAGGATGTTGCAGAATGAAGTGTTCCTGATCAGGGTAGCCAGTTGCATTCCCTCTCCCTCCCAGTTTCCTCTTCCCACTGTTACTAACATTCAGCCTGGCCACCAAGTGGCCACCAAGCACACTCAGTCCTTGTCCTCACTGAGCTGTTTATGGAGTTCCTGCCATTAGAATTTTTTTAAAAAATTATTTTTATTTGCTAAATTTGTTTTTCTACATCTGCAAAGCCTTAATTGCTTCCCCAATCCTGCTCTTTATGCATGAGTGATGCTGTTTAGGCTATACAAACAGCAATTACAGGTTCTGAACACTCAACAGAGAGAGTGATATTGACCCATTTATTGCAGATGCACTCCCCCCCCCTGAGTTTTAGAAATACTGACTTGCTCTCCCATTTCTTACTCTCCTCTCAACTGTGCACCGTATCACAAATATCTGGATAACCAGCTTTATCATTTCTTGTAGTGAATGTAACATCCCATGCTAGCCTCAGTTTGGTTCGATTTAGTTTTTATGTGTTTGTCTCATGAATTTCTATATTGTTATCTGAGTTACATGGATAATTTAAAGAAATACTTTAAAAATGTATTTTTTTTAAAAAAAAATAGTGGCTTGCATAAGACCACACAGGGATGCTGTGTGCACGTTACCATTTACAATGGATCCAACTGCTGGCGTTTGAAGGCGAGTCCACCCATGTTAGCCACAATTCATATGGATCCTGTAGTTTCTCAAGAAATACCGCTGTTGGCTGCATTTTCCCTCAAATCATCTGCCATCTGATTTGAAAATGTAAGCCATGGTTAAGCTGACGTATGCTCATTTGAAGGGTCCATTGCTCATGTGCAGATGACAGCTTCACTCAATGGGAGTTTGGGATGTATGTGTTGCAAGTAATGTGCATCAGATGACAATATCCCTGCCTCCTCTCTGCTGTGTACAAAAATGTAAAGATGCAACCTAAAACACTGGGGCAGGGGGTGCAAGGGAGACAACCTTGCTGTGTTTTAAGCTGCTAATGTACATGTAGCCCTAAGTTTATGGCACAGGCAAGATTTGAATCTTCCTGGTGCAGTTAGCCTACCAACCATAACTTTGCAGAAGAAATAAAACTTTGGGTGCAACCTTGCTTACCCTCAACTGTGGGATGTGAAACACAAGAGCAGTCAAGTACAACATTCCTAGAGTGAACATGTTTACACATGGGGAGGAATGTTTGTCCAGCCAGCAGGTAAACTTCCTCTTTCCTTCTGGGCTGTGGCAGACTTCCTCTGCATGTGACTAGAGGTGGGCGTGGCCTCACCTGTGCAGGTAACAACAAAAGCACAGGGCAGGGCAGCCATCTATCTCTCTTCTGACTACATGCATCAAAGAAGCAACATCTGCTTAGCCAAAGATGCCCTCTTGGCTTCCAGCCAAGAGAGGACAAAGGGACTGTCTTCTTATGAGATAGTTTCTAGGTATATGTTACTTTTCTAAACTAAGTCTGCCTTCTGGGATCCTATTGTGAACAGAATGATATGTGAGTAAACCCAGTGGCGTAGCGTGGGTTCTCAGCACCCGGGGCAAGGCAAGTAATTTGCGCCCCCTAACCCGTGGATTTTAGCACTCGAGTCTCTTCCACCCCCCCCAGATGTTGCGCCAGGTGCGGCAGGCCCCCCCTGCACCCCCCACGCTACGCCACTGCTCCCACCACAAGTCTTCAGGACAGCCATCCGAAGGCTGGCGCGAGGAGAAGGTCTCTCCGCCCCACCGCCAGGCTTCGGAGCAGCCTTCTGAAGGCTGGCAGTGGGGCGGAGAGAAGCCTGGCGGCGGGAGGAGGTTTCTCTGCCCCACTGCCAGCCTTCGGAGCAGCCTTACGAAGGCTGGCGGTGGGGCGGAGAGACCTCCTCCCACCGCCAGGCTTCGGAGCAGCCTTTCGCTTACCGTATTTTTCGCTCTATAACACGCACCTGACCATAACACGCACGTAGTTTTTAGAGGAGGAAAACAAGAAAAAAATATTCTAAACGAAACAGTGGATGTATGATTTTTGTGGTTCATGCTGTGGCCACAGACGTGATCTGACGGTGAGTTTGGGGTAGCCCAATGCAAAAATCCTGAGGATCCATGTGGATCCATGCTTTGTAACCGCGTTTTTGCGCCATTGCAGCCCCATGAAACAGTGGGTGCGTGTGTGTGTGTTTTGGTGCAGGCTGTAGCCATGCATATGCTATATGATCTGATGGTGAACTTGGGGTGACCCAGTGCAAAAATCCTGAGGATCCATGTGGATCCGTGCTTTGTAACCACATTTTAAGTGGGGAGGGAAGGAAAAGTATTAAAGGGAGAAGGAACACGTGTGGGGTGGGTGGAGAAGGATGTGGCTAATAATGCAGGAGAGGGGTCTAAGGGGACAAGGAACACGCGTGGGGTGGGTGGAGAAGGATGCTGCTAATGATGAAGGAGAGGGGTCTAAGGGGGAAAGGAGCTTGCATGGGGTGGGTGGAGAAGGAGCTTTTTGGAGAGCTGAGCGGGGAGGGGGGAGGGAAAGAGCACTGTTGCTTTAAAGGAGCCAACCGGACAGCAGCCACTTACAGCAGTGTAAGCAGCTCCTTTCCTCTCCCGCTTTGCTCCTTCTCTCCCTCTTTGCTGCTTTACACAGCTAATGGTGAATCCCCTGCAACCCAAGTCCTGCTCAGCGGATCAGCTGAGACGCTGGGAGAATTGTAATTTCCCCCTCTCCCTCATCCCGTGCCCTCCTGTCCCCAGCAGCCTTTTAAAAAACTTTTTTACTGGTTTTCACTGCGCTCGTGGCTCAGAGCCCTCCTGTGCCCTGCCGTCCCTCTGCAGCCTCATTGCTCCGTTTAGAGAGCACACGGACCTTTGCTAGCTGAGGCTGCAGCAGCTGTTGCTGGCTACGCGGCGCTTTTTCCGGCTCGCTATGGCTCCCGTCTGTCCCTCCTCGCGTGTAAGCGGCTGCTGCCCACTTTGCTGGCATGGCTCTCCTTCCCTCCCTCCTCCTCAGCTCCACCCCCTCCTCCTGGCTGTAAAGCAAGCAAAGCTAGAGCCGTGCAAAGCCCTGCAAGCAGCTCCCGGCTTTGCTGCTGCTGCTGCTGCTGCGCGGCTCTTTTCCTCCACCGACGGCGCGCTGCACCTTGGAGAGGTTCCCGCTTCCTCGAGGGGGGCCGGCCAAATGCGCCCCCCCAAATGTTGCGCCCGGTGCGGCCGGCACCCCTGGCACCCCCCACGCTACGCCACTGAGTAAACCTTTTTATACTTTTGTAGAAGACTGTGTCGTGTCTTAACTTTTATGAGGGAATAAGGGGGAAATACCAGGACAGTTATTATAGAGGCTTTAGCGAGCCTGAGCAAACGCATCCACTGTAAGTTTAAAAGGGGGAATGTTACTCTGCTAAATTGTGGAACTTGTTAACACAAGTTGGAAAAGGATATAATCAGACAATATATCCTCTCCTGCATCCCTGAACATTCCCACAGCAACTCCCCTCCTAAAGGAAGCAACCAGCTACTGCCAGATGAAAACATCAACAGAGAAGGTACCACCAGAACATTTCTTGGGAGTATTGCTGAGGGTGGATCTACACACGGGGGAGAGGACCCACTATAAATAAGTCAGAAATTAAATCATTATAACAAAAGAGAGAAAAAACCGCTATGTAAAAATCACATATAATTTTTTTTGCTCTCCACTGCCATCTGGTGTTGCATGTTTAAAACACATTCAAAACATTGTGGTTTTTCTTTTTTTTTTTTACTAATGTAGCTGAATCCTGTGTAATTCATTGACTTAGGCCTGAAGTACATTCATATTGAAATCTCCCTTGAACAACTGAGTGAAGCGACTATGCCAAAGCAAGGTTTTGATGGCTCGCTGTGTAATATCTATCTACGTGACTCACTCTTTAGACAAGGACCATTTATTCAGCCATATAAAAAAAGAGGCTCCTGATTTCTTCTCCTGCTACACTGCTTTTATATGCAGTCAACTGCATTTTTATTGCAGCACCAGGAAGTTAAAAGAAGCACCGGCAGGCTCTGTGTGATCATTTAGTACAGTGGCTGTCTAAAATGAGTTTTGTCCTTAGGCCTACAGTTATTTCTTTACGTACACGACCAGTTCACCAATCTGAGTCTCCTGGATATCTGTACGAAAATCATTTACAAAATGCAGTGCAGCACCAGCGCGATGATTCCCGGAGGGAACCTCTATTATGCATAGCGTTGTGTGTGCGTGGTGCATTAACTTCCTGAGATACTGTGGAACGTCTATGCATGCTCCTGAAAGGCTAGCACCAGTCTGGAATCAGCCAAACTAGGGTGGTTAACTCAGAGTAATGCATTTAATTATCTGTCAGGAAGTTGTTAGATTGCCTTCGTTATCTGAAACGCACAAACAGAACTACCAGCATCACTGCCGCTTTGGCAGACGTTTATCTGTTGGACATTTCAATAGCATTTTCCTTGGGCCAATTGCCTAAAAACCAATTACTGTGTCTCAATGGACATGATGGGCTGGTCCCACATGCCAGCCTCAAGTTCACCGTTTTATAAAAGGGGGGCGGGTGGTGATGAACTACTGCTTTTCATCTGGACAGCTTTGTTGTGGAAGGACTTTGATCTCTACCTGTAATGGGTAGAGAACTTCTCACCTGACACCACAGTACATGTAGCAAGTGTATTATATTTCTAAGGAGATAGTGGACTTCGTAGATTTAGACGCCTCTCCGTACGCTATAAATCTCTTCAGGTATTCCTTTCCCACAGGCCTAGCGCTGTCATTTTTACTATTACTTATTCCATTTCTATCCTGCGCCCTTCCTCCCGAAGGAGTTTCGGGCTACAAAACCCAAAATGTTAAAACAGTATAGTCAGAAGTTAAATACAAAACGTATTTTTAAACATGTAGAAAAAATTAGAAACATCTAAAGACATGTTAAAGCAATCACCTACCCTCACAGCTAATATTTCCTAGGTTGCCAGGAACAGTGTCTTTCAGCCATTAAATGCCTGGATGAACAGGAATGTTATTAAATTCCTCTTGAACATTAATAATGAGGAGACCTCGATGAGGGAATTTCACAAATGAGATCAGGCATCCTGAGACATGTGTTTTAGGCAGTGGATCGTCAGAGGTGCAGGATCAGTGCCCCATCTCCTCTCAGCAGCAGACTTTGGGCTCTCATATTTCAGCAGCACTCTGTGCAACACTAAAATTTGGTGCCCCTGCCTCTCACACGGTCTTCTACAGCACTGTTATGGTGCCCTCCTGCAGCATTGATACCCAGTACAGCTGAACTGGACCTGCTACCCTAAAACTGTGTATTCTCGCTGATAGATTCATTCTTATGCATACAGTGGTACCTCAGGTTAAGTACTTAATTCGTTCTGGAGGTCCGTTCTTAACCTGAAACTGTTCTTAACCTGAAGCACCACTTTAGCTAATGGGGCCTCCTGCTGCCGTTGTGCCGCCGGAGCACAATTTCTGTTCTCATCCTGAAGCAAAGTTCTTAACCCGAGGTACTATTTCTGGGTTAGCAGAGTCTGTAACCTGAAGCATATGTAACCTGAAGCGTATGTAATCCGAGGTACCACTGTACTTTCCCTTAATGTTTTATTGTTATCATCATGCTCATTTTTTAAAAAATCAGCTTCTATAAAACCGTCTTGAGATGATCACAATAAAAACCAACTAAAAACAGGTGAACACATTTAAAACAAAACTAAAACCATACAAAATAGACATTTGTTGCAAAGACCCATTTATCCAGCTGGGAAAGCTTGCCAGAACAAATTGCTGGAAACCAATTACCCAAAATGTATATCTTGGTCATCGCTGTTTAGCTGTAGAACTGCATCACAAAATTAGCATAAGTGCAAATGTCAAAGGTTTGCTGTGTTTTGGTTCTGATGTTGCTTCAGAAAGTGCAAAATTAATTATTCACTTTTAAATGTGAACTGAATAAAATTCCCCCCCCATCTCTACCCTTAACTGAGATAATGGGGTGACTTTGCACCTTTTCAGTACCCTCCTTTGCTGCATTCTGAAAAACTGGCTGCTGCTAAGTAGGGATGAGATAGAAATTCAATGTTCTTTGCATTTTAATGAGAACCTACTTATCAAATCAAATGCACAAACTTGAACAGAATTATCCTTTCAGAAATTTGCACTTTTCTGAATTTTGCAGTGGAGTTAGACTCGTACAATTCAAGATTTTGAAGGGACCCTGAGGATCATCTAGTCCAAGCCTCTGTAATGCAGGAATCCCAACTAAAGCATCCATGACAGGTGTCCATTCAACAGTTCACTAACTGAACAACGCATGCAAAAAAAATGCAAAAAGGGGCAAAGTGTGCAAAACATAATAATAATACGCACACTTTTGTGAAAATAACAAACAAAATTGCATGATTCTTGCGGCAATTGCTTGCAAAAATGTGTACACAACACTGCATACAAAAATGAATACTTTAGGAGAATTTCACACTAAAATATTGATGAATTTTTCTGAGGACATTTTTCTTAAAAGATTAGTAAGTCACAACTTGGAGCAGAAATGTGGACTGGATTTAGGAGTTGTACTCTGCTAAGTTATACAGTGCTACCTCGGGTTAAGAGCTTAATTCATTCCAGAGGTCCGTTCTTAACCTGAAACTGTACTTAACCTGAAGCAGCACTTTAGCTAATGGGGCCTCCCGCTGCTGCCACGCTGCCAGAGCACGATTTCTATTCTCATCCTGAAGCAAAGTTCTTAATCCGAGGTACTATTTCTGGGTTAGCGGAGTCTGTAACCTAGAATCATAGAATCATAGGGTTGGAAGAGACCACAAGGGCCATCGAGTCCAACCCCCTGCCAAGCAGGAAACACCATCAGAGCACTCCTGACATATGGTTGTCAAGCCTCTGCTTAAAGACCTCCAAAGTAGGAGACTCCACCACACTCCTTGGCAGCAAATTCCACTGTCGAACAGCTCTTACTGTCAGGAAGTTCTTCCTAATGTTTAGGTGGAATCTTCTTTCTTGTAGTTTGGATCCATTGCTCCGTGTCCGCTTCTCTGGAGCAGCAGAAAACAACCTTTCTCCCTCCTCTATGTGACATCCTTTTATATATTTGAACATGGCCATCATATCACCCTTAACCTCCTCTTCTCCAGGCTAAACATGCCCAGCTCCCTTAGCCGTTCCTCATAAGGCATCGTTTCCAGGCCTTTGACCATTTTGGTTGCCCTCTTCTGGACACGTTCCAGTTTTCAGTGTCCTTCTTGAACTGTGGTGCCCAGAACTGGACACAGTACTCCAGGTGAGGTCTGACCAGAGCAGAATACAGTGGCACTATCACTTCCCTTGATCTAGATGCTATACTCCTATTGATGCAGCCCAGAATTGCATTGGCTTTTTTAGCTGCCGCGTCACACTGTTGGCTCATGTCAAGTTTGTGGTCAACCAAGACTCCTAGATCCTTTTCACATGTACTGCTCTCAAGCCAGGTGTCACCCATCTTGTATTTGTGCCTCTCATTTTTTTTGCCCAAGTGCAATACTTTACATTTCTCCCTGTTAAAGTTCATCTTGTTTGTTTTTGCCCAGTTCTCTAATCTGTCAAGGTCATTTTGAAGTGTGATCCTGTCCTCTGGGGTGTTAGCCACCCCTCCCAGTTTGGTGTCATCTGCAAATTTGATCAGGATGCCCTTGAGTCCATCATCCAAGTCATTGATAAAGATGTTGAAGCATCTTTAACCTGAACCTGAAGCATCTGTAACCTGAACCACTGTACTCAGAGGAGACACACTGAAATTAATGCACTGAAGTGAGTCATCTCCATTCTTTCAGTGGGTCTACGCTAACTAGGACTAATGTTAGGCACAACTCTTAAGAATGGTAAAACATACAATTAAAATCGAAAGGTTTATGCATCTCTACTGCTTGGTGACTGTAGAGATGTCACCTTCAGGTGTCCTTGGTTCAACAACCTGGTGGCCCATTCTGAATAATGCTGTTTTGTTTTGTTGTTTCTGTTTTGTCCCCCCCCCTTTTGCACCCATCTCATGCTTCACTGATATACGTCATTGTGCTTGCTTCATTAGAACTTCTGTGGCATTTCTTCCCTGAGTCATCCAGATGGAATTTGCTCTTTCGTGAGTTTTGCACATTTTGGGGAAGTGACTTTCATTAGGCGGAAAGGAATTTATTCTTTTTATACCCCCACATCTCATTACTTGAGAGCTTTTATTAATTTAAAAGGTTATGAAAGAGATGAAATAAAATTCTGGAGGAAACTAAGGAGCCTAACTACAACGGCATGAATATTTCTCAGTGGGGAGGGAGAGAAAGGAGACATCCTGTCAGTCAGGAGCGATCCATCCTTGACAGGGGAGTTTTAGCTGGCACCAGCGCCGTGGGGACAGAAGGCTGCTTATTGGCATTGCACACGCACACACAAAAAGTCATTTGATAGCTGGACCCGCAACATATAATATGATTGGTGAGGTGTAAAACCTGCAGAAGGAATCCTATTTAGAATTCCATTTTCTGAGCCCCAAGCAGTAGATCTTTGTGTAAAATCTGCCTACCTGTTTGCATTTTATCCGGCTCCTTTTGCCTCGTCGGGACTTCAGTATTGTCAATCACTCTCTTCAATTAAAGATCAGATGTTCTCAAGCATGCGCTTCCATTTGCAAGGGCAATGCATCACAGAGTTTGAGATCTGAAGGCTGCATGTGCGCAGGTGTGTATTTCACAATGTCAGCTTCACTGACATTGCAGAATTTGGGGCCACCTCATGAATTACAGCAGAAGTGTAGGTGCTGTTTCAAAATGTTCCTGTATGGCCGTTCCATACACTGGTGTAGTAATAATAATAATAATAATAATAATAATAATAATAATAATAATAATAATTTATTGATACCCCGCCCTTCCCGGTTCAGAAAACCGGGCTCAGAGTGGCTAACAACAAATTTAAAACACTTAATTGAAGAAGCAGCATAAAATACAGTATAAAAACATGGATAATAATAAAATTCCAAGTTCAGAAATCAGTTTTGGGGAAATCCAGCTAATAAGCATTAGATAGTCACCAGGGCTAGCTGGCTGAATTAGTCCTACTTGGGCCAGCGAGGAAGCCAGGGGAAAATTAGCTGTGGGGTCTCAGAGCAGGTAATCTTCATAAAAGGGGACGGGGAGGGAAGAGAAGGAAAATAAAAGATCAGGCTGAATTCAAATTAAAGGCCAGGCGGAATAGCTCTGTCTTACAGACCTGACAGAAGGAGGTTAAATCCTGAAGGGCCCTAGTCTCATAGGACAGAGCATTCCACCAGGTCGGAGCCATCACTGAAAAGGCCCTGGCCCTGGTGGAGGATAGTCTAACTTCCTTAGGGCCCGGGACCTCTAAACTATGGTTATTCATGGACTTTAAGATGCTCTGCAGGGCATACCAGGAGAGACGGTCCCATAAATACGAGGGCCCTAAGCCACAAAGAGCTTTAAAGGTCAAAACCAGCACCTTGAACCTGACCCTATACTCCACCAGGAGCCAGTGTAGCTGGAAAAGCACTGGGTGAATATGCTCCCATGGCAGGGACCCCGTGAGGAGCCCCGCTGCAGCATTCTGCACCCACTGGAGTTTGTGGGACAGTTTCAAGGACAGCCCTGCGTAGAGCGAATTACAGTAGTCAAGCCTGGAGGTGACCGTTGCATGGATCACTGTGGCCAGATCGGGGCGGGAAAGGTTAAGGGACCAACTGCTTAATGTGGCAAAGATAGAAAAATGTCACCTTAGCTGTTGCTGTAACCTGCGCCTCCATGGAAAGGGAGGTATCAAGGATTACACCCAAACTCTTCACTAATGAAAGGGACACAGATGGATTGCTGGGGTGTAACAAGAAGTTGACCGGGTTGGCCCTTGCTAAGGGTGCAGGCCCAGGCCCACCACCCCCACCCCCAAATTCCACCTCTCCATTCTGGTTTGGAGTGGCGAGGTATGCAAGCTCTTCTGGGTGCCTCAGCGAAGGAATGTGGTCGGTGACATGGTCTGTTGCAGCAGCCCTCCATGGGCCTCTCCTCAGTGAAAGTATTGAGTTTCTGGTCCATGGTCTCTCCCGGCTTCAGAGGTGTCGATACAGCTCCTTGCCAAGGGTGCAAGGGAGCCTAGGTACACCTCTGTTCCCATCTACCCTGGTTCCCCTCTGCACCAGTGGCGTAGCGTGGGGGTGCAGGGGGGGCCAGCCGCACCGGGCGCAACATCTGGGGATTAGGGTTAGGGGGCGCAAATCCACGGGTTAGGGGGCGCAAATCCATGGGTTAGGGGGCGCAAATTACTTGCCTTGCCCCGGGTGCTGACAACCCACGCTACGCCACTGCTCTGCACCACACAATTCCCAGAGTTCCCTGGGAGGAGGGGCCCCTCTTGTAAATTACTCTGGAAATTGTAGCTCTCTGAGGGGAATTGAGGTCTCTTAACTCTCAGCACCCTTAACAAACTAGAGTTCCCAGTATTCTTCGGCAGAAGCCATGATTGTTGTGGCATGATACTGCTTTAAATGTGCAGTGCAGGTGGGTCTGCCATACATTTAAAGCACTATTATGCCACACTAACAGTCACAGCTTTGTTACAGGTGCTGAGAGTTGTTAGGGGACCCCTGACAGAGCTAGAATTCTCAGCACCCTTAGCAAAGTACAGTTTCCAGGATTTGGGGTGGGAAGCCATGGCTGTTAAAGTGGTACAAAGGTCCTTCATTCAATAAAAAATATTTTAAAAAAATAAAAATAAAGTGGCACGACGGTCCTTCCAATGGATGGTGTGGATGTGACTCCAGTCTCTGGGGCCATCAGTCTTTTAGGGCCTCCCTCAATCCCAAAAACAACAGATCCATAGGTAGGGAAGTGTGAGGCAGCAAGGAGTTAAGAAGTGAAAACATGAAACCAAACAGGGAACCTGTCATGTACTTACACACCATGCATTCAATGTACACCATATGTTTAAAGCACATGGAAACACATTTAAAGCACATGGTTCCCCACCCTCTAATATTTGGGAACCATAGTTTACAGAGCTACAATACCCAACATCTGTGATAAAGCGTGTTCTCACTAAAAAGAGAGCACGTGTTGCGGATGGGGCCTGACAAAACATCCTCAGCTGCAGCCAGGCTGGGGCAAGAGTTTGAATTGATTGGTGATTGCTGTTACTGGGGAAAAAGTAATGTTTCCAATTAAGGGGTGGAGTCAAAGGTTATTTATACTGGGTCCACAGCTTGTTCCTTTCTCTTTCGCTGTGGACACCGGATCAATACCGGAGCGAATTCAGCGAGAGATTGGTTTTTATAACATTTCCCTTGTCTTTAATTTTACTTTTATCCTTCTCTTCCTGCTTATTGTTCTTCCTTCTCCTCATTATTTATATCAGTTGTCCCCTTTTAGTCGTCTTTTGTTTTCCTTCTGAATTTTAGATCCCTTCCAACTCCATAATTCTTGATTTGTTAGTGCTGTAGGCAGCCCGGGGGGGGGGGGCGCCCTGGGTCCCGGGTAGCTTACGGCCCGATCCTCGGCCGAGCTTATAGTTTGGGCCCTGGGTATTGCCCTCCTCCCTGCCCGCGGGGTGGGCCTTGTCTGGCCTAGCTGGCCGTTTCCCCCTCCTCCTGCTCTTAAGGTCTGTGTGAGGCCAGTTGGGGTCGTGGGGCTCTCCCGGGTCGCTCCCCGCTCGAGGAGCCGAGGCGCTTGGCCTCGGCGGGTCCGCTTGCCCGCCTCCAGCGGTCCCGGCTGAAGGGCGGTCTCGGGACGCGGTGCGGCGGCGGCGCGGCGGCGGCGCGGCCTGCCGGGACCTCTTCCCCGCGAGCGGGAGGGTGGCCGGGGGGGGGTGACGGTGGGGCCTACCTGGCTCCGCGGCGTGCTGGGTCGTTGTTCCGGCGCTCTGCCTGGCGCCTGCGGGCCCGCGGGGCTGCCGCCGCTGCTGCGATCGTCGGCGGACAGGAGGCGCGGCGCGCAGGCCCATTGTTGAGCCGGTTTGCGCTTTAGCGCTCCCGGCTTTAGTTTTAGCCCCCTGCCAATTCTGGGCCTTGGCTTTGGGGGGAGGGTGGCTGGAGGCGCTGCCATCGCGCGGCGTTTGGCGGGAGCGCCATTTTTGCCGGTCTTCTTGCGTGGCGGCCTCTAGTGGCCAGGCCGCGTAACTGCGGGGTTGCCTGCTGCAAGTGAGAGCCCCTAGTGGCTGTGCTGGGTAAGTGCAGGCACACATCGAAAGGCTGAAGTGGTGGCCTCTAGTGGCTGTTGGGACAATTGCAGGTTAGTTAGCTGCCTGCTTTATCTTTGGTGATTATTTAGCCACCTGTATAATTGACAGGTCATTGTAACCCAAGGGTGAGTTTACGGTTGTTCTTAATTGTTCAATTTTATTTATTTGTATTTTAATTTCTAATTAATTTCTCTTTTGTTTGCTTTGTTTGTTAATTTCAATTATATAATTTTATTTTATTGTTTTTTAATAATTTTTTCTGTTTTCTTGCAATAGTAGGGATGGCTCCAAAGAAGGCGGCTGAGAGGCCTGTACCTGCCTCTTCCACAAAGCGTCGTATTAAAGGCCCATCCCAGGCCTTACGTTCACCTGAGCCCTCCCAGTCGCTGCAACGCCTCCAATCCATGGTTTCAGGTTTGGCGGGTGACCCAGTGGCACTGGCACGGGTTACAGCTGAGATGGAAGGCGTGATGCAACGGTGCTCAACGCCATCGACTTCCGCTGCGCGTCCAGCCTCTTTGGTGGCTGCCCCTTCGTCGGCGTCATCATCTAGTGAAGAAGAGAGAGAACCATTATCAGCCGGGTTTCACTTACCTGACATGCAGCTGGCCCAGTCCCCAACCTCACCTGTGTCGCAGGTTGCTGCGCCTAGGGGTCGGAGTCAGGCCAGGGGTGGAGCCAGGAGGAGGGCATCAGCTCGGGATCGAGCTAGGCGGGTGCCTCCTGCGCAGTCGTTGGGAGCTGGCTGTTCAACTCCGGGTCATTCACAGGTTGTCTCCTTTCAGTCTGTTCCAGGAACTGTCCAGCAGGGCGATATTTCGGAGTCTTCGGTTGAGGACAGCCTTCCTCCACCGCCAAAGGCTTCGTCTGGAGGGCACCGCCGTCACAAACGGAGCTCCAGGAGGCGCGCCAAGAGGAGGCGGAGGGACACTTCGTCATCTTCTACAGGTACTTCTTCCCAGAGCTCTAGCAGTGACGAGGAAGCTTCCCTGAAGCTTTACTGGGGCTTTGGTGAGACCTCAGGGCTCCCTAGGTGGGTTTGGGAGCGGAGGGCGAATTCACATCGCGCTAAGTATGGGGCGGTACAAGACTGTCAGGATGGGGTCTTGGTGCCTGACGTTAAAGTCTCCACCAATTCAGCTAGGGACCTTATTCCTGGTGCCCATTTGCCTACCAAATTGCGGTCCAGGATTCTGAACGGTCGTTATGTGGATATTTTTAGCCTAGCCCCTCCGCTTGATGGCCAGGAGCCTTTGGAGAAGGGTTATGCTGCCTCAAGAAAACGGGTGAATGTAGCCAAAGCGGACAGGACTTTTGAACGTTGGTTGGACAGTTTTCAGGTTTTTGCCGGTGTAGTTTCCGCTGCCTACCCTAGGAGGTCTTTGCACTTATGGGTCTACCTGTCCATAGTTCGCTCGGCCTTCACGATGGCCGGAGAGACCGCTGCATTGGCTTACGATCAGAATTTCAGGCGTCGGGCAGCCAAGATCCCCACGGCCCGCTGGGATCGAAAAGACTTAGATGTCTGGACCACTTACGTTGCTCCTCGCATCGATAAGAAGGCCCCTGATCAGCAGAGGTTTAAGGCCCTCCCTCAAAAGGCGGGTCGCCGTTTATATTGTTGGGATTTCAACAAGGGTGTCTGCCAGCGGCAACCCTGCAGGTACTCACACCTTTGTGAGAAGTGCTCTGGGAGCCACTCAGCATCTGTGTGCACAGGGGTACGGCGACCCTTTCGCAAGGGTGGGGGCTCTCAGCAGCCCCCAAAAGCCGCCCCCCAAGCGCCGGTCACTGGAGCCGGAAAATAGCACCCTGTCCTCATTAGCCTACACTCCGGTGAGGCTGCAGCCGTTGTTGTCCTTGTTGGAATCATATCCTGATAAGGTAGCGGCGTCCTATTTGCGTGAGGGTTTCTCTTTAGGGTTCAGGATTCCGGTGGCATCGACCCCGGTAGCTGGGAAATTGGTTAACCAGAAATCTGTTAAAGACATGCCAGAGGTGGCGCGGAAGAAGATCAAAAAAGAACTGGCTTTGCATCGTATGGCTGGTCCTTTTTTGGCCCCCCCTTTTCCCAATTTACATGTGTCACCCTTAGGTATAGTTCCCAAGAAAGCCCCGGGGGAATTTCGCCTCATTCATAATCTTTCTCACCCTAGAGGCACGTCAGTAAATGACGTGATTCCCCCGGAGCTTTGTTCAGTACGTTATGCTTCTCTTGATCACGCGATCAAGATGATACGGAAGTTTGGGCCTGGTGCCCTTCTAGCAAAATGCGATATTGAATCGGCATTTCGGCTACTTCCGATCCATCCGGACGATTTCTGGTTGCTAGGTTTTCAGTTTGAGGGAGAATTTTATTTTGATAAGGCCATGCCTATGGGCTGCTCTGTGGCCTGTGCAGCTTTTGAGTGTTTCAGTTCCTTTCTTGAATGGGCCTTGCGTAATAAAACTGGCCTGGAGGGGGTCACTCATTATCTTGATGATTTTTTGGTGGCCTCAGCGAGTGATACAGGGGACTGCGTTGTTTTGTTGCAGGCATTTGCTTCCTTAACGGAAGAGCTGGGGGTCCCGTTGGCAGCGGAGAAGACCGAAGGTCCCTCCACGCAGCTTACTTACTTAGGTATCTTGTTGGATACCGTGGCCCAGACCTCCAGTTTGCCAGTGGATAAGATAATTGCCTTGAGACGGGTCATTGAGGAGTTATTTCCCTTGAAGAAGGTCACTCTCCGTCAGCTGCAGTCGTTGTTAGGTCATTTGAATTTCGCCTGCAGGGTGGTTGCCCCTGGGCGACCATTCTGCTCCCGCTTGGCTAGACTCACTTCAGGTTTGCGGGCCCCGCAGCATAGGGTGCGCCTGTCTGGCCAGGTGCGTGCTGACCTCAGTATTTGGTTGGAATTCCTGCAGGAATTCAACGGTGTGTCTTTGTGGCAGGACGTTTTAAACCTCCACAATGACTTCCAGGTGCACTCGGATGCAGCGGGGTCCCTTGGTTTTGGGTTGTTCTGGGATGGCAGGTGGTGTGCTGAGCGGTGGCCTTCCGCTTGGCGTGGGGAAGCTATAACTCGGGATTTAACTTTTCTTGAGTTTTTTCCCATTGTAGTGGCCGTGCACTTGTGGGTTGAACAATTCAAGGACCACCGAGTTTGCTTTTGGTCCGATAATCAAGCAGTGGTGAAGATACTAGCCAAGCAGTCTTCACGTTCTCCGAGGGTATCGGCCTTACTACGGGTTTTTGTTTTACATTGTTTGCGTTTTAATATTGTATTTTCTGCCCGTTTTGTTCCGGGCATATCTAACGAGATTGCCGATGCTCTGTCCCGTTTTCAGATGGAGCGATTCAGATCCCTGGCGCCAGTGGCTCGAGACCGTCCGGAAATTTTCCCGGATCATCTCTGGAACCTTGGCAGCACTTAGTTTTACAGGGAGTAGCTGCATCTGTTGCCCCTTCTACTTTGAGGTCTTATAAAAAGGCCTGGGCAGATTTTTTATTGTTTAATGGACAGGCGATTGGGGAGGTTACTGCCCCCCATTCTTCCTCGCAGGTACTCAAGTATTTAGCACATCTATTCCAGATGCGTAGGGCGGCCAGGACGCTGCGTCTTCATTCGGCAGCAATTTCCTTTTTTAGCAGGGCATTTTTCAACAAGGATCCCTGTGGGAAGTTTGTGGTTCGCAGAGCTTTGGAAGGTTGGGGGCGTCTCACTCCCTCTAAACCTACCCCCAGACGGCCTATCACATTGGGGTTGCTGGCCCAGATGCGTACTAAATTGCGTAGCATCTGTTGGTCCTCATTTGAGGCTCGCTTATTTTCTGCAGCCTTCTCACTAGCTTTCTTTGGGGCCCTGAGAGTAGGTGAGGTGGTCCTTGAGACTACGCAAGACGGGAGATCCAGGGGTTTGTTGTTGCAGGATGTGAGCATATCTCCATCAGAATTGCACGTTAATATCAGAAATTCAAAGACGGATCAGTTGGGTAGGGGAGCCATGCTTAGGCTCCCGGCGACAGGGGCTGGTGGACCTTGCCCAGTAAGGGATCTTAGAAAGTACCTTGCCTTGCGTCCTGTGGGTGAAGGGCCCCTGCTTATTCATGAGAATGGGCGCCCGTTAGGGCGGCATCAATTCACTAAGGTGTTGCGTAAAGCAGTTGCTGCATGTGGCCTTGAGGCATCAGAGTTTGCTCCTCATTCCTTCCGGATTGGGGCGGCAACGACAGCTGCCCATTGGGGTTTGTCGGTGAATAGGATAAAAGACATGGGGCGGTGGAGGTCGGATGCGTTCAAGACTTATGTGCGCAGATAATGTGTTTTGGTGTACTTATATTTGTTTTTCGCCCTAGGTCTGGTCACTATCCATATCTGGATAGTAGGGCACAGTATTGTGCATTGGGCCGCTGACAGAGCTCGCCAGTCGGGATTGGGAGCCGGCCTGGGCCTTCCACAGCGAGTGCAAGTGTCCTGGATTTCCAGACGGGGGATGCGTTGGAGGGAATTCTTACCACTGATGCATAGGCGTGTCCTTCGGTTTGGCCCTCCTTCGGCGATTGTGGTACAGCTGGGGGAAAATGATTTGGTGTCCACTCCCTGCTTAGTTTTGCGTAAGGATATGTTACAGGACCTTAAGGATTTGGCGGCAATGGTCCCTAATACTAAATTGATTTGGTCGCAGCTGCTTCAACGTCGCATTTGGCGGGGCAGTCCCAGCCCGGCGACCGCCGAACGAGCTAGGAAGCGGATTAATTCCGCGGTGGGCAGTTTGGTGGTGGGCTTGGGAGGATGGGTCATTCCTCACCCTCTTATTTCCTTCAAAGATGCAGCACTGTACAGGGATGATGGTGTTCATCTTTCCACATTGGGGAATGAGGTCTGGTTGGAGGATGTAGTGTTCAGATTGAGGGTGTGGTTTGGTCTGTGAGTGGTTGGCGGCGAGCGTAAGGGCTCGGGTGGCGGTTAGGCATTGGTTAAATTGGTTGGTGGAGGGGTATGGATTGGCTGTGCCTACCCCTCAAATGCTGCTGCGGCATGGGAATTCCGTTAAAGGAATTCTGGGGCTTACCATCCCCTTGTCCAAACCCCTGGAATCGGGTGCGGGCCGTGTAAGACCCCAAGGCGCAGGCAGGGAGGAACTGAAGGGTCTGTAACGCAGCTCCAGTTGCCCTGCTTGTTCCTCCATACTGACTTACGCTGGAATCCGGGAGTCAGTACTATCCCCCAGGCGGGGGGGGATAGCTAGTCATAAACCAATGCCTACGCAACCACTCAAAAAATTTGTATGATAATAAAAGTTGTGGCCAAAATTATGCCAAAAACCTTAAACAAAAATTTATGTGTGATGTGTGAGTTATTGGGTTAGGGATGGTTTTGGGGGACCTCAGCACGCAAAGCGTGTTCTCACTAAAAAGAGAGCACGTGTTGCGGATGGGGCCTGACAAAACATCCTCAGCTGCAGCCAGGCTGGGGCAAGAGTTTGAATTGATTGGTGATTGCTGTTACTGGGGAAAAAGTAATGTTTCCAATTAAGGGGTGGAGTCAAAGGTTATTTATACTGGGTCCACAGCTTGTTCCTTTCTCTTTCGCTGTGGACACCGGATCACCCGCCCGCCCTCCCTTGAATGGGGCTGCTGCTTGACCTTGCTATTGCCTGTCATGGGGTCGTCCGCCTTGGTGCGGGGGCCTAGTAGGAATTTTTCCAATTGGCTGATTAGTGTGTGCCTTTTGGGTTTTGCCTACTACGTAGCAAATCGTCACAACTTGTAAGGTTGGCGGTTAGGCATTGGTTAAATTGGTTGGTGGAGGGGTATGGATTGGCTGTGCCTACCCCTCAAATGCTGCTGCGGCATGGGAATTCCGTTAAAGGAATTCTGGGGCTTACCATCCCCTTGTCCAAACCCCTGGAATCGGGTGCGGGCCGTGTAAGACCCCAAGGCGCAGGCAGGGAGGAACTGAAGGGTCTGTAACGCAGCTCCAGTTGCCCTGCTTGTTCCTCCATACTGACTTACGCTGGAATCCGGGAGTCAGTACTATCCCCCAGGCGGGGGGGGATAGCTAGTCATAAACCAATGCCTACGCAACCACTCAAAAAATTTGTATGATAATAAAAGTTGTGGCCAAAATTATGCCAAAAACCTTAAACAAAAATTTATGTGTGATGTGTGAGTTATTGGGTTAGGGATGGTTTTGGGGGACCTCAGCACGCAAACCATAGTTGCCAGAATTTGCAGGTGAGGGATGTGTTTTAATTGTGGGTGTGGTCTTAAATGTTGCTCCAACCCTGGCTCTTAACTTAATAAGGACTGAAAAGCTACTGCAAGGATGTGTGTGGCCTTGGTATTGCAAGCAACAGGACATCTCCTCTCAGTTAAAGCGGTAGCACCCGCCCTTCAGCAATGCTGGTAAGCTCCCTGACATGTCTATTGTTATCCCTGGGAACCATGTGGTGGCGAAGGTAATATGATGATGATGGTGATGATGATTTTAATTTCTATACAGCCCTTTATCTGAAGAACACACGGCAGATTACAATATAAAAAACACAAAAATACATACATAAGGTGCTTAGGAGCTGAAGAATCCTCTGGATAAGAACTCTGAAGAAAGACTTTCTATGAACTGTAGTTAGTTGGAGATTCTTATTCCCCTCACAGAGCTGCAGTTTGACGGTGAACCCTTGATGCGGGTGGCGCTGTGGTCTAAACCACTGAGTCTCTTGGGCTTGCCAATCAGAAGATTGGTGGTTCGAATCCCGCAACGGGGTGAGCTCCCGTTGCTCTGTCCCAGTTCCTGCCAACCTAGCAGTTCCAAAGCACGCCAGTGCAAGTAGATAAATAGGTACTGCTGTGGCGGGAAGGTAAACGGTGTTTCCGTGCTCTCTGGCTTCCGTCATGGTGTTCCATTGCGCCAGTAGCGATTTAGTCATGCTGGCAACATGACCCGGAAAGATGTCTGTGGACAAACAATGGCTTCCTTGGCCTGAAAGCGAGATGAGTGTCGTAACCCCATAGTCACTTTTGATTGGACTTAACCGTCCAGGGGTCCTTTACCTTTACCTTTTAGCTTCTCAGGGAACTCTGAAAATTGTAGCTCTGTGAGCAAAATAGAGGGTTCCCTAACAACTCTCAGCACCCTTTACAAAACCTACACTCTCCAGGATTATTGGGGGGGAAGTGCTATGAAGTGCCACGAAACTGCTTTAAATATATAGTGCAGACTATACATTTCGGAAGGGGAAGAGGGAAGTAGAGGTAGGAGCTTGAGCTGCTTCTGAAGCACCTTTGAGAGATTTCTGGTTGCTTGGAATGTGTGCATAGCTCTGTCCCCTTCCAGTGCAAACAAAGGGATGTTCATGCATTCCTAAGTTCTATTATCTCCGCTTCTTAAAAGATGGAGGCTACCTTCTTCCCCAGTGCAATCAAACTGAAAATAAATTAGTAGACAAAGCGGATGAGCATACTGAGGCCTTAATTTTCATGTCTCGGTTTGGGTGACTAATCAGCAGGAAGAATGCATTTTCAGAATTAGTCTGAAAACATTAAGAAATGGGGAAAGTGGAAGGCAGCCAGTGCTGCTGTTTCCCATTTTGTTTCCATTACTCTTGAATCAATACGTCCAGGGGTTGCTAGGAATCCTTAATTATCATTCCACTTCTGTGTCACATTCCACTGCCGTACATGCTTTAAAGCTTACTCTCTGTGCATCCTTTCGGCAAGATTTCCCCACAGATGTGTTTTTGTTGCATTCATGTAATTTGTGCAGCTGTGCCGCTTCCGAGAAGATGAGCCCAGTAAAATAAAAAAAGGATTTCAGAATGAAATGCTGAAGAATGAGAAATGTGAAGCCTCAATTAGAAAATAGCTTCCAGGTCAATACTTATGTCACCTGTCAAGTCCACACAGAGAAGACACAGAAAAGGGAATCACTGACAGTTTGGCAAAGACAAGAGGGAGGGTTGGGGGAGGGGGAATTAAAGGCATAGGAGCAGATTTTTCATGATATTACATTCCTGCATGTACATGTGGGACACTCGCTCATACAGTTATAAATAAAAATGAGCATTGTTTATGATGCCAAAGAAGATGCATGCTCTGCGAGTTGATCAAAGTTCCAGTAAATATTTTGCCATAAATTATTTTAGATTATCACTACTGTCTTAAATTCATTTATTTGTCTGGCCTATGGGATTAGAGATGGGAAACTGGAAAAAAAACCTGTGTAAAATGGGAAAAACCCCAGCCCCCCTTTTTCTAAAGCCTTTTCCCTCCAGAAAAAAATGGAAAAAACAGTTTGAATATTCCACACATATTTCCCCCCCACCCGGAAAAAAATGGCTTTGGAAAAAAAGGGTGAAAACCTGCCCCCCATTCCCCCCCAGGCCTTCTCTATATGGGATAGCCAATACATTTAGAGAATTCCTGGTTCGACTGTGTAGGAATGCTATTTAGCACAGGGTTTAACTGATATGAATTAAGTCAGAAAAGTACACAAAGAGCGGTTTCACAGTAAGCATTTCAAAGCTTACTGACTAGCAAAAATGATGATTTGTATGTATGAGTGGACATCAACCCCCAAATGGCAATTGAACTTTATTACCCGATATCAATTTGAACCAAATAATAATAATAATAATAATAATAATAATAATAATAATAATAATAATAATAATTTATTTATGCCCCACCCATCTGGCTGGGCTTCCCCAGCCACTCTGGGCGGCTTCCAACCAAATATTAAAAACAATACACCATCAGACATTAAAAACTTCCCTAAACTGGGCCGCCTTCAGTTGTCTTTTAAAAGTAAAATAGTTGTTTATTGCCTTGACTGTGTAGGGCAACACGTTCAACATCTTTTAAGATATAAAGAGTAGGGGTTGCTTTCTGGCCAAGTTTGATTCTTTTCAGAATGCGGCTGAGAAGCAGAGAGCTTTGGACACTTTGGACACAGTCGGACCCTTGGCTGCTCAGGACTACAAGCAGCATACATGTTAGTTATTTCAATTCCTTTTTCTGCTGCTTAGAGTGAAAGGTGAGCATCTGGGCAGATAACAAATTAAAGAATAAAGCTCTGAGGAAGCTGTGAGCCAAAGTAATCCCCGGCTTCAAATCACTAGTTAGCTCAAGCCACCTCAGAGATCAGCTTGGCACTCACAGTAGGTGCGCAGATGGTTGCAAAGGTTCCAAGACAAATATATTAGGAGGAGGAATTCGGTTCTCTCTCTCTCTCTCTCTCTCTCTCTCTCTCTCTCTCTCTCTCAGCAAAGGAGGAGCTGTCCAGGCTTTCTGAGAAAAGAAGAGATGATTTCCTAGTTCCCACTTGACCCTTAAAATGAGCCACACTGAGGTTGCCATTGTTGTGGCAAAAATGTAATTCTCCCCACAAGTCTCAGAGTTATCCGAGCAGAGGGTGACCTTATCCTGAATGTCAGCTCATCAAGGCCTTATATACGATAGGCTTTCGCGTTAAAATTTAATGGAGATGACCGTTCAGATATGAAACAAAAAGCTTCTAACGGGAGCCAAGCAAAGAGCCGACCTGCCAAGACAAATCAGGTACATCTGAAAGGATGAAAAAGAAAATTGCTTCTGACTCTGTTAATATCCTTTCTGATCATTAGAACAAACAAAATTCTTGGTCACCTCCAGACACTCTGTATTTTGCTGGGGGAGCAGAACCTAAATTTGTACAGGTCAGGCAGATCAAGTGCATGGCTGCCCTAGCACAACAACACACACACACACACACACACCTTTTAAAACAACAACATTGGCAACACAGACTTTTTGCAGTTAGGAAATGCAAGGGAAAGTGCAGTTACAAATGAATGAATGTCCCTCCTTATGTTGTACTCTTCCAACTGTCACATTAAAATCTTCAGCTTAAGAGGGCCGCACAGTCACTGAAGACCAACAAGGGGTACATTTCCAATGAGTTTCTAGTCAGCTGTAATGCTGCATTCAGACTTAGACAGGATCCTAGTTGTGGGGAGCAATAGTTTGGGTGATCTCACATTAACGCGTGTTCTCCTTCATAGAGAGCACATGTTGCGGTGGGGTCTGGAAGGCCACCCCTCTGTTGCTGGGCAGGTTAGTTTGGATCACCATCCGCAGTGATTGGGCGGTTGGGTTGTTGCCATTTAGGGGGTTGGACCAAAGGTTATAAAACGAAGTCACCCAGCTCTGACTAGGCACTTTTGCTGTGTGCATCGGATCACCCGCCCACCCTCCCTAATTTTAGGAATCTTGGTTGACCTTGCTATGCCTGTCATGGGGTCACCTGCTTTTGGGGCAGGGGCCTGGTAGGAATTTTGTCCAATTGGCTGGTGCCATTTGGTTTTTGCCTACTGCGTAGCAAATTGTCACAACTTGTAAGGTTGCGGTTAGGCATTGGTTAAAAAATTGGTTGGTGGAGGGGCATGGATTGGCAATGCCTGCCCCTCCAATGCTGCTGAGGAAAGGCAATTCCGTTAAAGGAATCCAGGGGCTTGCCATTCTTTGGTCCATACCCCTGAAGGGGGCTTAGGGCCATGCAAACTCCAGGGAGCATGGGGGGGGTGAGGGTCTGGTGCCCGGCTCCATGCTCTCCCCAATATTGTTTTCCCTTACTGGCTTTCACTGGAATCCAGAAGTCAGTTCTGTCCCTAGGCGTGGGGACAGATAGTCATAACCAATGCCTAGGCAACCACTCACATTTATGCATTTTAATAAAGTTGTGGCCAAAATTATGCCAAAAACCTTAAACAAAAATTATGTGTGAAGTGTGAATCATTTGGGGGTGGATTGGAAGACCTCAACACGCAATTGCTTTTGACCACAGTGCTGCAGCTTCACTAGCAGGGAAAGTGACAAATTCAAGATGGAACATGAATCCTTCCTTGGAGGTTTTTAAGCAGAGGCTGGATGGCCACCTGTCATGGATGCCTTAGCTGAGATTCCTGCATTGCAGCGGATTGGACTAGATGACCCTGGGGTCCCTTCCAGCTGTATGATTCTATGGTTCCTAAAGAAATTATTTGATGCAGCAGACAACACTGAAGCATTCCAAAGCAAAGCAAAAAACAGCAAAATTAAGCAGCAACATGTGGCAGTCACTGGCTCCCTCCCGCCTGCAGCAGTATGTTCCCGACCTGGCAGCTAAGTGAAACACAACTGTTCTTTTCACTGGGCCTTCCATTAGCTATCTTCCTAAAAGGCTTTCTGGGTGCCTCTGCCTGAGCATCAAAATAAATTGGCCTCACTGCTTTTAAGCAGCCTGGAAGAGGATGCGGCACAGGAGATGTTCCCAGTCTCCATCATGGCACACACCACACAAAAAAAGAGGGGATATTGATTGCAGTCAATTAAGGGTGGTTCCCAGTACGCTTGCAGAGCCTCCTAGCCAAACCGAGGAAGGATTGCAGCTGACGCCCGATTTCAGACATTGACTTCATTTGCATGTGAAAGGTCACAAATTCCAGTTAATTATAATGGGGACACAGAGCCAAGGTATGGCTATTTATTTCTGATTAGGAAACTGACTTCTATCCCTGCTCTCCATCCCCAGTCTTATTTTCAGTAGCATCTGTGCAGCTGAAGCAAGGCATGTTGCTGCTTAAATACACAGATAAAATGATGACACGCTTTGTCATCAAAGTAACTCTGAGGCGAATGGTCCTAAGGTGCATTCAGTCGTGGGGGACGCGGTGTGAGTTTTCCTGATTACAAGATCCCATTTTCTGCTGTTCCTTTCACACTGCAGTACCTGTTGTGTTACGGACGGATATACCAGCACGTCTCGCTAAATTTCGTTCACACCGGTGGATGCAGTGCGACACGATGAATGGCATTGGGCAACGTCGTTACTCCCCTGCCCTTTCTGGACATGTGTGCATGATCCCCCCGCCCCACGAAAGCAGCTGAAAAGAACTATATGCCCTCAATCCCATGCCAAATTTTGTCACTTTGCTCTCAAGGTTTTCCAGCGCTGCGAACGTATTTTGGAACCAAGGAACATGGAAATTACCAGTAAATATGCACTGCATTCCATCAGTTTTCCAGAAGTGGCTTTTATGCCATGTGAAAACTCAAATATATTAACAGATTGGAAATGAACAGATTGAGAAACATCAGGGAAATGGAATAATCTGATGTGTGAATGCAGCCTTGCTTATGGGGTCCATTTAGAGAAGGGGTGCTTATGTGCACTTAAACCTCGCTGAGAATCTTGGACTTCTGCTTTTGCAATGGGGCTCCCCCCCCCACTCTCCCTCCATGCACCCATAAAACTGACTCCCAAAATAGTGGGTGGGTGGAGAGGCGCTATTGTTCTGTCTGCCAAGCTGGAACGCTTTGAAGAGCTTGATGTTGAATTCCACCCCTTGTGTCTTCCTGGCTGAAATCTCTTTGTCAACATCTCCCCTCAAAGCTGAAATGGTGCCTCTCTAACCTTTGTTACTCCTTCTGGACTAATAATAAAAATAAAAATAAAAATAAAAAATATTTTATATCCCACCCATCTGGCTGGGTTTTCAGCACATAAAATATTGTAAAACATTACACATTAAAAATTCCCCAATACAGGGTTGTCTTCTAAAAGGCAGATAGTTGCTTATTTCTTTGACATCTTATGGGAGGGCATTCCACAGGGTGGGCGCCACTACCGAGAAGGCCCTCTGCTTGGTTCCCTGTAACCTCACTTCTTGCAGTGAGGGAACCGCCAGAAAGACCTCAGAGCTGGAGCTCTGTGCATAGCTGTCAACCATCCCTTATTTGGCGGGAAACTCCCTTATCCCAGCGCTGTGTCCCACTGCTGTGCCTTATTGATGATGTCCCTTAATTTTCCCGGGTTCCATGCTTGCCTGGCTCGGGAGGGAAGCAGCGGCTCGGGGTCTTCCGCCGCGTGCGAGAGAGTGCGCACGAGCCGACGCATCTCCGACTCTCCCTTTCCCCCCTCAGGGGCGCATCGTGAAGAGCCAGGTAGGCAAAATCCCTTACTTTGGCTGCTGATCCCTTATTTTCAAATCTGTAAGTTGACAGCTATGGCTCTGTGTCTTCTTTTTCTCTCTGCTATATGCTCATGAAATTACCCTCAAGTTATTGGAACTATGCATAAAGAAGCCCTTTTATCCGCAATTTACACGGAAATCAATAGTACCTAGATAAATTAACATACATTTTACAGGAAATGCTTGACAGCAGCCCCTTTCCTCAATCCTCTCCTCTAGTCCCACCCTTCATTTTGGTTACAAAAGTACTGAGCTATCACTGAGTCTTTATAATACCATCTGCTCTGGCTGTCATATTCCCCACATTTATTCATTCCTGCAGACCTGTCCGTGTCTGATGGGCATCTCCAAGGCATGATATAGTGATCAAGGCACTTCTGCTGATCTCACAGGGTTTCATAGAAACATCATAAAACTTCCCTCTTCCTCTACTTGGGTATTTAAGTCACACACACTCATTTTGAATGCCTCAGGAAAGCTTTAGGCCTCTGCCATCTGTTCCTATCCAGCAGTCACTCTCAACACGGGAGGCAAGGTAAGAAAACCCATCCATTGTTTTATAAAACAGAAAGCAAAATATTGGTTACCCAATCTCTACGAAGGTTTCCATACAATGTTTGGTAATAATAAATTAAGATATTTAGAGCAGTCAACCATTCGCTTTTTGGGGAGAGTCCAAGATTTTAGGCTTGTGAGGTGTTGTTGTTAAAGCTTTAGATTAAGAGTTGGAGAGTTCAATGACAGAGTTCCTGATTAGCATCTTCTCCTAAAAAAAAAGATTTCAGGCATTAAGGCTGGGAAAGGCCTGAGACCTTGGACATCTGCTGCCAGTCAATGCATCCCCTTCCTGTATTGATGAGGCCCACTCCAGCCTTCCATTTTGAATTGCCCACAATACCTCAGAGAGATGCCAGTGCTGGAGCATCTGTGGGGAAACTTTGGCTTGCAGGTGTTTTTGAATTATATCTCCCATCAGACCCAGCAAGCATGGGCAACGACCAAGGAGTTGTAGTTCAGCAACACCTGGGGATCCTAAGTTTCCACTCTATTAGGGAGCCATGGAAAATTGAAAATGGTGGCTGCTGCCAGACCCAACCAACTGATCTGGGGGCTCTTGGGGCAGCATTAGCAGTGAGCTCTGCTTTGGTAGTTACCCAAGAGCATTTGGTATTGACTCTGCCGCTATTGCCCCCACCCATGTCACCTCTATGCCCATATCTTCTTCTTCTTTGGCAATCACTCATAGCCGAGTAAGATTGCCTTCCAAAAACACGGTTTTAACAATGAGTCCATAAGTGACTGTGGAGGCCAATTCTGGATCCACACGTCCTTCTACAGTGGGGACATTGGTTTCTGGGCGGGAGTTGATCATGGTGTGGATTTGCCAAGCGTGCCTTCCTCTTAGCACATTTCTCCCCTGTGTCCTGAGTTTGAGTGTCTTCAAAACCCATGACACCTTTGGTAGAGGCTATTCTCCAACTGGAGTGCTCACAGGCTAGTGTTTCCCAGTTGTCAGTGTTTATACTACATTTTTTAAAGATTTGCCTTGAGACAGTCTTTAAACCTCTTTTGTTGACCCACCAGCATTACGCTTTCCATTTTAAAGTTCGGAATAGAGTAGCTGCTTTGGAAGAGGATAATCAGGCATCCGCACAACATGACCAGTCCAACGAAGTTGATGTTGAACAATCATTGCTTCAACACTGGTGATCTTTGCTTCTTCCAATACACTGATATTAGTTCGCCTGTCTTCCAAAGTGATATGTAAAATTTTTCAGAGACACCGTTGATGGAATCTGTCGAGGAGCTGGAGATGGCATTTATAAGTGGAAATGGCATTTATAAGTGGTCCATGTTTCACAAGCATGTTCTGCCATTGAGGACTTCTTGAATCATTCTTTGTATAGCTCCTTCCCTTTGACCTTACCGCCTTGGGTGACCCTGCTGGGAGTACGAGATTCCCGATGGCTTCGCTCACAAGGGTCATAGGAACATGCAAGCCCACTCACCACGACAAGGTGATGATCCAGCAAGTGTGATGTCCATATAGCCTGTAAAGAGTTTGTGAGTGAAGTGCTTCACAGAGGGATTGTGCTATGGATGCCCATGTCATAGGACTTTAGAGGGTTCTTTTCCATTCTCATTATGATGGGCCTTGTTGTTGTTGTTGTTGTTAAACTGACTCCTGCCGCTTCCCTAACTTTTCAGCAGTGCTCAGATCATTCACCGCACATCAGGAGCTGCAATTCCCATCCCATCCTGCCTTCTTCAAGCTGTTGAGGTTGCATTCCATGGCACTTGCTGCAAACAAACCCTAAATTCTCCATCATACTCTGCCCCTTTCTTAGGAGGAGATCTCATCACCACGGCACTAGGAACAGAAAACATGTTGGAAACCTAGGGGAAACAGAGTGGGAATAAAACCTGAAATATCTGGCCCGTTGAGAGCTAAATGCGATTTGCATTATGCTCTACCATTTCGACACAGCCTTAGTCATTTCCCACCTCTTCAGGAGGTGGCGAAAATTACATTCCTTGAAATTATCACAATAAAAGTTCTAATGCAAAAAGGGCCTTGTGCTGCGTTATGCTGTTCTGTTGCATGCTGATTTGCTAAGTTCCACAAAGCCTGAGTCAAAATGTGCATCAGAAAGCAGAAGGAGAAGATGCATCTGATGTAGCGCTGATATCTTAAATCTGAGAAGGGAGAGGAGGTGTAGCCCCCCTCCCCCCCCACAAATGATGAGAAGTCCCAGCTAACCTTTTCCTATGTTGGCATCATTTCCCTTGGGACTGGAAAGGAGTCTATCACAATTAGAGCTTTCATCCAGCACTGTTGATCTCGTGCTGGCTGGCAAAGGTTCTTCGTTGGCAATTAATTCCATGTTTTATTCATCCCAGACTTCTTTAAAGCTGCAAATCAAAATGCCACCCTGTGCATTGCTAACTACTTTAGGAAGCACCAGGATTGCAAATAAAGGTGCCTTTTGCATACCAATCAGGTTAGCTCTTTTCAGAGAAGATGAATTTAGCTCCGTATTTATCTCACTAATTGTATTTGCAGCATTGCAGTCAAAAGCATATTCTGCCTCCAATTTACATTATGCAAAGCAATTCATCTTTTCAAGTTGCAAATCCAAAAAGTGAACCATACGCTGCCTCCTGAGAGTAGAAAATACATTGTTTGAGCTGCCAATCCATATAAATTAGATTTATCCTGGGTGGGGGGTGGGGTGGGGTGGGAGAAAAGCTTAGATACTATAAACTATCCAGAGAATAATCACCCCAGAGCATGTGGGCACTGTAAATTCACTACTTAAAAGACAAATGTGACAGCTGACCAAGCACATGTTGCTTAATTTATGTCCACAAAATAATTATAAAAATGAAGAGATAGTGGATTTCCCCCTCCCCCACAAGCCGGGCTTAATTGACTAAATACGGTCATATTCTGAATTGTGGGTTACCTAGGCCACCCAAGTATCACTTTAAATGTACCACCATAACTAGCAAACTTTCATTGTCCCAAATACAAGCATGACAAATGAAAATATGTAGAAAGGTACCAATGTTATTGTAGTCTAAAGCAGAAGATGGGCTAAGGTTAAGAGATGCTTGAGAATTCAGTTTTCTTGAACTCTGATATAAACTGAACTGATCCACACACTTACCGTATTTTTTGCTCTATAAGACTCACTTATAAAAAGTAAGGGGAAATGTGTGTGCGTCTTATGGAGTGAATGCAGGCTACGCAGCTATCCCAGAAGCCAGAACAGCAAGAGGGATCGCTGCTTTCGCTGCGCAGCGATCCCTCTTGCTGTTCTGGCTTCTGGGATTCAGAATATTTTTTTCCTTGTTTTCCTCCTCCAAAAACTAGGTGCGTCTTCTGGTCTGGTGCGTCTTATAGAGCGAAAAATACGGTATACACCCTCAATTTAGAATTTTGGGGTGTACTCAACATAGCGCTAAGGTGAATGTTCCATCAGCCCAAGGATTTCTCCTTGCACAACAGAACATTCTCCCCCTCCTCTAATCTAAAGGTAAAGGTACCCCTGCCCATACGGGCCAGTCGTGTCCGACTCTAGGGTTGTGTGCCCATCTCACTTAAGAGGCCGGGGGCCAGCGCTGTCCGGAGTCACTTCCGGGTCATGTGGCCAGCGTGACGAAGCTGCTCTGGTGAGCTGGCACCAGCGCAACACACGGAAATGCCGTTTACCTTCCCGCTAGAAAGCGGTACCTATTTATCTACTTGCACTTAGGGGCGCTTTCGAACTGCTAGGTGGGCAGGAGCTGGGACTGAGCAACAGGAGCTCACCCCACCGCGGGGATTCGAACCGCCGACCATGCGATTGGCAAGCCCTAGGCACTGAGTTTTCTCCCCAACCCTCCGGAGCAGATTTGGGGACAGCAAGGAGTGTGTAAGGGGGAGGGGTTCGCCTTGCATGAGTGTAGAAAGGTAGTTGAAAACTGCACTTACAGTAGAAACCTAACCATATTTACTCAGAAGCAAGCCATATAGACTGCAACAGTGAGGTCGCTTTATTAATTTATTTTCAGCAGTTTATATTCCGCTTGATGTTTTAGTCTCTAAGCATTGCTTAAAAAGATTGCTTCTTGCGTTGCCCACCCATTCTCATGCTTCCCAAATATTTTGACACAAAAAGTACCATTGGAAATGCATATTTAGAAAGAAAACACACACACGCACATTTCAAATATGTATTTAAAAATGAATTTGTTGTGTGGATGTTAAAGAATTTGTATGGAATTAGTATGGAAAGAGGACAAATTGGACTCGTAGGCGAACGTACGTGAAAGTGATATCAGAAGGAAAGAGACAGATTCACCCATGCCTTGCTGGCTGTTGTGTGCTGATGAACAAAGCAAGGCTTGCAAACTTTGCAGGGATTTCCATCGGTGTTGTGGTTCCCAGGGGCGTCTTTACCCTTTGGCGTAGTAGTGCAGTGAACCAGGGTGCCAAGCTGTGGAGGGCGCCAGGAGGAGAGTTGATCATATGATCATAGCTGTCAACTTACAGATTTGAAAATAAGGGACCAGCAGCCTCGAAAATAAGGGATCAGCAGCCAAAATAAGGGATTTTCAGGGCACAGGTATGTTCAACTTCTGAGCCCCTCCGAGCCAAAGGCAGAAAGCCCAGCCAGCAGCCAAATGAAGCCTCAAATGGTGATTCCCACAGTGCAGCAACCCGGCAAAGGGGATGGATGCAGCAAAGAAAACCACTGTCACCTCTCCACTGGGAAGGGCTGAGCAAAGGCGAGTCCCCAGGCAACGCAGCCGATTTGATCGGCACAAGGCATGCAGGCTCCACCCCCAGTCGTTCTTAGACTCCTTATTGGGTGAGCAACACAGCCAAGCAACACAGTTGGAGCTTTCCTCCTCCCTGGCCAGCAGGGAGGGAGGGAGAGGAGCTGCTTCCTTTGAAACCTGGGAAATTTAAGGGACATCATCAATAAGGGACAGCAGTGGGACACGGCGCTGGGATAAGGGAGTTTCCCTCCAAATAAGGGACGGTTGACAGCTATGTGTATGATGTGGGAAATGGGGGGGCGGGGCACCAGAGGGATCCTTGTATCCTCGCGCTGGATATGCTTAAGACGGCCCTGCACCTGACCTTACTACACCTCTGGTTATTGCCCCCTGCATCACGGGAGTCCTAGGCCCGCATCATGCCACCCCGCCAGCCAAAAGGTCAACAACTCTGGGAAATGGGTGGCGGCGCCGCCGGAGGGATCTTTGCACCACAGCCCCGGATATGCTTAAGATGGCTCTGGTGGTTCCTTACAGTATTTTTCAGCGGCATAGCCTTACGGAAGGTAGCTTGCATTAGCACATGATACAGCGGCTTCATGCAACCCAAGGCTCAAGGCAAAGTTACTTAACTGCATGCAGGACTGCCCTTCACTATGCACTCTCAGCGTGCATATAACTTCAATCAATAAGTCGTTTTCGGTAGTTGTGTTGAGTGGCCAGACCTTTGGCTTTGGATGATGATGGGATCACCATGCGACTAATGAGGGCGACCTTTGGCTTAGTGCAGGGCACTCTCCAGGTATTGGCACTCTCCAGATATTGCTGGCTTACAGGTTCCATCAGACTCAATCGTTGTAGCCAATGATCAGGGATGGCAGGAGTTTTGCTGCAACATCTGGAGGGCACAACAATGGCACCTTCTGGTGTCAGTGCGTAGGGCTGGCAGGTGGGTTCCAAATAGCATTGATAAAATGGGTCCCTTTTCTTAACAAATATTTTGGTTTCCATGGTGTTTTATTTGGCACTGCTATAGTGAATGAGAACTTCCATACACTTAGGCTAGCATAGTCCTAAGCCAGCCTTTGGGAACCTGGCTCCCCCCCCAGATGTTTGGGTCTACAATTCCCTTCAGCCCTAGCCAGAACCAGATGTTCTGGCTGGGGCGGATGGTCCAGAAAATGTGGAAGGAAGCTAGTATGCTGAAGGCTAACCTAGATGATATGCTCTTGAGTTCAGGGTCCCTGCAGCTAGTGGCTTAACAAAGTTTGACCAAGCAAAGTTCAAGCTCCTAATATTATACCAAGTCTAGCCTATCCAGTGGTCTCATAATATATACAACAATAGTAGAGACATTGCTGCACATTCTTGCCCCTGTTTGCCCTGAAGAAGATTCTGAGGCCAATTGCTTGTTAGGGAACGTCCCAGGCTCAAAGGTTCCTTACTTTTCTTTCAGATGAAAGCTGGGGTTGCCATGATGTTTCCTAGTGAGCCAGATTTCACAACCCAGATGTCACATATTTCATCCTGTGTTATGTGACTGCATCCATGGAACTTTCAAAAGATCCTGTTACCAGATCTTAAGAGGCTACAGAGTTTTTATGAATACGTAAATAGATGCCGTCACTGAAACAATCGAGTGTTCTTTTATCATAGTGCAAACCTGTCCTCTGATTCTGCCCCACTTCATTTTGAATGTAAAATAACAGACTCTAAAGGAGTTATATAGAATCCACCACTGAACCAGAAAACCTGGACAAAAACAAAAGAAAACACATTTTGGATTTTGGACAATGGTGTGTAGTACATGCCTGTTTTGTTTTGTTTTTTTAAAATCTCTTTGTAAGTTTATTCCTGCTCTGCTCTTTTGAGCAAACAGTGCTTATTCTTTCTCATTAATGATTCCAATGAAGTTATAGGACTTTTCTGCTTGGGATGTCACTCAGAATGGGCATGCCAAATGGATTAGAATCCATAGCCGCAAACATTCCACTGCAAAGCCAAAATGAGCCCAGCTCTTCCAATGTGAAATTAATGTCTTTAATCACCTCTGGCATTTGCAGAAGTAAAGACCATTGAGCAAGAAATTTATCACGCAGTCCATTTGCTTTAGAATCCAAGGGAAACATTACGAACATTGGGCCGTTTACCTACGATAAGCTAATTAATGCAAATGCCACACATGTATTCCGTCCCATCTCTGTCGCTTTAGCTTGTTTGTTTTATGGGATTGAAATCCTACTTAATATGCATTTGCCTTGACAGTAAAACAACAGAGGTGGTGAAAGAAATGGAGGCACACTACCTGTTCCAAATCAACTTCGCAATGCCTGCTCCAGCACCTCTTATTTACAGCCAATTTTGAGCAACTCATTAGTTATGCTGCATTGAGCTCCAAATGTCATCTTGGAATATGCAAACACTCTGCAATCTACAGAGGAAATGGTTTTGTGCCATGCAATATCCCCCACCTCCCTGTTTTGTGAAGCACTTAGGAAATCTTTATCAAGGGCAGGAACAGTAAAATTTGGACGGGAGAGCAATAATCATTTGTACACCAGTGTCATGAACAAGAGTTGTCAAGCTTTAGACAAGAACATTTTCTTGTTGTCCTAGGAGGTATAATTAGATATCTGGCTCATGGGATTATTGGGATGAAAATGTGGAGCAGGTATTTTTAAAAATAATCATTCGTCTTTTCCCCTCTTAATCATACACAACTCTACTTCTATGTGATTATAACATTAAAAATAACTTAATATGCTATTAAGAATGATTTTCCAAAGCACTTTTACATAGCCTAAGTTTTGCCTGGGTTGAACTGAGGGCAATGTATTCTGGTTTCTTTAGCCTATAGCAGCTTTTGCCAAGCTGATGCCCTCTCAATATTTTGGAACACAACTCCCATCGACCTTGACCATCTAGAGGGCACCAGGCTGGCAAAGACTAACCTATGGGGTTTTGCAAATTTGTTTCTCCTGAGTTGCTTCAACTGCAGCAGCAAAAAAAATAATACATTTGGGGCACCTGTGGACAACTATAATTCAAAGCTTTGGACCTGAACAGTATTTCTCTCCTCCCGCTGATTAGCTGCTAGAGCTCGCTATTAGACTGTTTTGTAGTTTCTTTTCCCTGCACAGCACCTGGCACAAAAACACTGAGAGATCAAGGGGGGAAGTAAACGACGAGGACTGTAGTGTAGGATGGGAGAAAATAATTTCGCTAGGTTGACAGCTGGAAGCTTATTGTAATTTCTCTCTCTAAAGAATGGCACATTAATTAGACATTAGTAGAAACCAGCACTAAATGAAACTAAATGGATCATATAAGTATTAATAAAAGAACGTCCCGAAGATTAAGAGCTCACTATTTTCAGAGATTACAAGAACATTACACAATGGGAAAAAAGAATTATGCTTTTAAATGCAAACTTGCAAAGCACGCATTTCTCTTTTTTTTCTGTGCAAGAAGAGTACCACTTTTTCTGTGATCGTGCATTTTTTAATTGGAGTATAGGATCTTTTTACACACGCCCGACAACTTACCCCAATCACACTTCAGCTCCATTTATGGACTTCACACAATATCCAATCTCTGTATGTGTGCGTGTCTCTGTGTGTGTCTCTCCCACTCACCCACCCATCCCTCAAAAAACCCCATTCAGATAAACATACACAATACGTTCATATAAACACAGGAATCTGCCTTATGCCCAACAGACCTTTGGTCCACCTAGTCCAGTATTGTCCATACTCACTGGCAATGGTTCTCCAGGATTCCAGGCTCGGGGGATATTTCCAACCCTCCCTGGAGATGCCAAGGACTGAACATGGGGCCTTCTGCATGCATAACAGATGCTCTTACACTCAAAACAGATGCTCTCACACTTAGCCCTTCCCCACATTTGTATTCACACAAATACAAACTCCATTCATTTGTTGCTTTGAATTCTAGGGAAGAACAGGAAGGAATTCTACAGTCAGGTAAGCTGTTGACGGGAGGAGCAGAGAATCTGGGGAAAGGAGCAGAGAATCATAGCTGTCAACCGTCCCTTATTTGGCGGGAAAGTCCCTTATCCCAGCGCCGTGTCCCGCTGCTGTCCCTTATTGATGATGTCCCTTAAATTTCCCGGGTTTCAAAGGAAGCAGCTCCTCTCCCTCTCTCCCTACTGGCCAGGGAGGAGGGAGGCTCCAACTGTGTTGCTTGGCTGCATTGCTCACCCAATAAGGAGCCTAAGAACGACTGGGGGGTGAGCTTGCATGCCTTAGGCTGATCAAATCGGCCACGTTGCCTGGGGACTCGCCTTTGCTCAGCGCTTCCCAGCGGAGAGGTGACGGTGGTTTTCCATGCTGCATCCCCTTTGCCGGGTTGCTGCGCTGTGGGAACCACCACTTGAGGCTGCGTTTGGCTGCTGACTGGGCTTTCTGCCTTTGGCTCAGAGGGGCTCAGAAGCTGAACATACCTGTGCCCTGAAAATCCCTAATTTTCGCTGCTGATCCGTTATTTTCGAGGCTGCTGGTCCTTTATTTTCAAATCTGTAAGTTGACAGCTATGCAGATTCTATGCAGAGAATCTGGGGTATCCAGGCCACTCTGCAAAAACTTGTTGTTGCCAAAAACTCAGGTAGAGAACAAGACCACTGCCCCTTAATGATTTTTCTGCTTGCATAGACTTCTTCTACGTTCATTAGACTTCATTTGCATGCATACTTCAATGGCGAAAGCTTGGCAACCCAGCAAGATGAACAGTGCTGCAGACAGTCTGCAACTGCTGATGTATGCCCCTTGTGGCTGCATTGTCTTCTAAAACCAAAGCGTATTTTTCCGCAGATGAGGATAGTGCACCTGTACCTTGACATTTCCTATCATACAAGTAAAGCTAAGTGCAGTTTCCCCTCTTCTGCACACTCAGAGAAAGGAGCTGAGAAATAGGAGAAAGGTTGCTGCGCACTCCAAGCACCCTGGCACTCTTCTTTTAAAGGTAAAGGTAAAGGACCCCTGGACGGTTAAGTCCAGTCAAAGGCGACTATGGGGTTGCAGTGCTCATCTTGCTTTCAGGCCGAGGGAGCCGGTCTTTGTCCACAGACAGCTTTCTGGGTCAGGTGGCCAGCATGACTAAACTGCTTCTAGTGCAACAGAACACCATGACAGAAACCAGAGCATACGGAAACACCGTTTGCCTTCCCGCCAGAGTGGTATCTATTTATCAACTCGCACTGGTGTGCTTTCGAACTGCTAGGTTGGCAGGAGCTGGGACAGAGCAATGGGAGCTCACCCCGTTGCGGGGATTCGAACCGCCAACCTTCTGATCAGCAAGCCCAAGAGGTTTAGACCACAGCGCCACCCGCGTCCCACTGCTTTTAGCTGGATGCACAGAGAGAGAGAGAGGGAGAGGGAGAGACCTGGCACCCTCGTCACAGAGCACTTTTTAGACAACCAATCTGAGTAGTTCATGCACGGGAAGAGGCAAGGTCTTGGTAGTAGCTCCATCCTGCCTATGTGTGTACAGTTGTTCACATATAGAGGACTCTTTCCACATGATCAAGAAGCCCAAAGATGTATGTTGTAGGAGCCCTGCACTCATAGAATTGTATGCACACAGCCCCTACACCAATATGCTATTGAACTACGGCTCCCATCATCCATGGCCCATTGGCCATGCCAGCTAAGGCTGATTAGAGTGGAAGTCTAGCAACATCAGGAGGGTCACAGGCTAGCCGCCTCTGTTCTATACAGACCTTCAAGTAAACACATATAAATCGGGGGCAGCATCAGCAGCTGTGACCCCTCCACACTTGTGAATGTTGGAAAATTCAGGTCAGATAAAAGAATGCAGAGTGGTAGGTGAAATGCTGGAGGAACTTTAGGCACAGCACTATCCTGATCTTTCTGGTCTTTCGGGGGGGGGGGGCCTTTCTTCAGATCTGATCAGGCAAGAGCAAGTTGTGTGCAGAGCCTGCCCTGTGACATGCACACGCATTAATTCAAAACACAAAAGAACATGGGAGAAGATTTTAAGAGTGCCCACATTAGAAGATTAAAAATGTGGCCTTCATTTTCCTCTTTTTAACAGCCTCCCTTCTGTCACTCAAGCAAGCCATTAATGGCACGACAGCCTGCGTTTTAAGATGTTTGGAGTAGCATGAGATGAAGGAAGAGAATTCATGTTTAAGGTGACTTTCAGCAAAAGACACAGCAACTCTGGATCCAGAATCGGCTCTGCAGCAAATGGCTGCTGACTATCTGCTTGCACTGTGCAGATTTTGCATTCCTGCTCCATTGTGAGGCAGAACCAGATGGTTCCATCAATCACAGCCTGGCAGGTGGACTTACTTACAAAACCGGGGGAAATGCCAACCGCCCTGACAGTACTGATGTTGTCCCATTTTCCTCACCCCCGGCTTAAAATCTATCACAGGTGAGAGTGATCAAAATCACATGCGAAGTCTGTATGCAACAAGCAGATCTGGCTGTGCATAACAAATTAAGGAAAATAGCTAGCGCAAAGCTCTGAATCGCCATTTCTTTTGCTGCAGGTATTTCTCCTTTTTGTTTGTGAAACAAATAAAATTAAATCAGAGGTTCTTATTCCGGGCAACTCCTTCCTTCCCCAAAGGTTCTTCTCTTGTGTAAAACACAAACACAGAAAGGCTTTATGTTACATAATATTGCTATTAATGCATTTATTTTTCTGAGCTTTACATGCAATAAAACTTGAAGCAATGTTCCAG
Organism: Podarcis vaucheri; assembly: GCF_965113315.1. Classification (NCBI taxonomy): domain Eukaryota; kingdom Metazoa; phylum Chordata; class Lepidosauria; order Squamata; family Lacertidae; genus Podarcis; species Podarcis vaucheri. The sequence continues at coordinate 86,417,957 of NC_138764.1, read as the reverse complement.
TTTTCCTAAAATTAGAGATATTTATGTACTCTTCTTTTCCTGGTGATGATGATGTAGTACGTGTCAGAAGACTCACAAACTAAACCAGCCACCCCCAACCTTCAGGTATTTGGGGCTATAATTTCCATATGCCTCAGCCAGGATGGTAACAGCTGTATTTAAATGGGGGCTCTTTTTAGCGCAAATGCAAGTTGTGTCTAGATCCTGCTGTGAAGCCACAGTACACATGTCTACACACATTAATTGAACATGCAGAAAGGGTTGAAGAGCAAGACAGAAGTGTATGAAATGATAAATCTGGAGCACAGAGAGGTTTGCTAGTCACTCCCCTTTATGCAAAGAATCCTGGGGTCTGCAAGTGAGGGAAGCTGGAAATCCCTAAGAAAGAAATCCTATGGCCCATACCTTCCAAGTGCCCTAGAAAGAAATGGGACATTGTGTTTTTTCATGCAAGATCTCAGCGGCCACACTCCTGCTCTGAAAAAGCGCTTTTGGGGGGCCCGTGATCTTGCACAGTGCCCAAAAATGTGTGTTTGGGAAGCAAAACATTCAGCAGTATGTAACTCCTGCCAAACTGCAATAACCAAGATTCTCTGTGGGAGCCATGACAGTTACACTGATATAAATGAATGTAAGTTGGTAGATTATGAATGTAAATTGGTAGATAGCAGAGACATCACCTTGCCAACAAAGGTCCGTATAGTTAAAGCTATGGTTTTCCCAGTAGTGATGTATGGAAGTGAGAGCTGGACCATAAAGAAGGCTGATCGCCGAAGAATTGATGCTTTTGAATTATGGTGTTGGAGGAGACCCATGGACTGCAAGAAGATCAAACCTATCCATTCTTAAGGAAATCAGCCCTGAGTGCTCACTGGAAGGACAGATCCTGAAGCTGAGGCTCCAATACTTTGGCTACCTCATGAGAAGAGAAGACTCCCTGGAAAAGCCCCTGATGTTGGGAAAGATTGATGGCACAAGGAGAAGGGGACGACAGAGGACGAGATGGTTGGACGGTGTTCTTGAAGCTACCAGCATGAGTTTGACCAAACTGCAGGAGGCAGTGGAAGACAGGAGTGTCTGGCGTGCTCTGGTCCATGGGGTCACGAAGAGTTGGACACAACTAAACGACTAAACAACAGCAAATTGGTAGATACTCAAAGAAGAGTCCCGTGAACATGAATCAGGGCAAAGTGTTTTCAGGATTGTCCTAGTTATTTTTCTATGATCAACACTATGGCCACTTCTACAGGGATAAACATGTACTGTGACTTAGGAGCAAAACATTTACTCATCCAGGTCCTCTGAGGGAGCGCTGCCAAAGTCAACTTGCAATGAACACTGGCCATTTTGTCTCCCCATCCATGACCAAGTAGGCTCACACCTCTGGATGTTCCATCCAGAAATTATGCTCTTGGCTTCAGCTGTCCCCTTCAGGAAAAATATATTAGCATCGAAGTGTTGATCTAAAGGCCTGACAACTCTTTTAGGTGTGAAGGTGGAACTTTGCCAACCCAAATTTTCTGTTTCTTCTTTAACATAAACAGTTGCCTTGAAGTGCTCCAGGCTCATTCAATGAACAAATGGACCTGTTCATATAAAACAGGCTCCGTGAAAATTTCCACATGATTCAAAAGACCTTTTTTTAAAAAAGCCTTTAACTTTTGCTCACAGATTCAGAAATATGAAGGCAAGACATAGGGTTTGGTTTAATTTAGGGTCACATATTGAGTAATCACTAGATCAGCCTTTGCCAACCTGGAAGGCTCTAGATTGTTTTGGACAGCAAGTCCCCTCAGCCCCAGCCAGAAGAGAAATGGACTCTTACTGACCAGAGGCCTTATTGATAAGCCCTCTTCACAGAGTTGACTCTGTGAAAGGGAAGCAGGACCACATCTGTTGGCCATACCTCCTGCAGCCCATGATGCTGCTAGATATCTAAATGCTGCATATGAGTTCTGAAAACCTATGAACCATCTTCCTCCAACCTGGAGCTCTCCGTATCAGTTATCATTGGCAGTGCTGAGTGGGGCTGATAGGAGCCGCAATCCAAAACATCTTGAGATGATCAAGCTGTCAGGAGCTCGTCCTACTCTCGAGTAGGACCCTGGCAGAGACACATGCCCAACTGGCATGTTCCCTCCCTTCCGGTCGATCGGGAGCTTCAAAAGCTTTCTTCTGCCCAAACATCACATCGACCGATGCCAACAGACATAGGCACACTTAGGGATCCGCAGAGTCTTCGCAGCTTGTGCAACAGACCTCAGCAACTCAGCATTTTGGCTAATCTACTTTATTTACATATAAACACACAGAGAGCACTGCAACATGGCTCCCTCTCTCTCTAGCATCAGACAGCAAAGAGAAAAAGAACAAAGGACAACAGTCCCACTTCACGGAACACAGTAACACAAACATCCTGTCTCCATCGCTTCCCACTTTGGGGAGTCAAAACATACACCATCATGTGAAAGACAACAATCCCATGACTGCAATCACGGAGCAGGAATTCTAACACAAGCTGGGGGAGGCTGGCTAATCACATACACATGTACACAGGTAGGCGGCCTCCACAGTCACTTGCAGATTCACTGTTAAGACCATGCTCATGGAAGACAATCTTACTCGGCTACGAGTGATCGCCAAAGAAGGAAGACGTGGCCAGGAGCTAGGATTGCTACCTTTGGTTGGACAAAATTTGGGCAGGTCGGGCAAAATAAAAGACAGATTTGGGTGGGGATTGGGGGGAGGCATACACACTTTTGTGACACCAAATCCTCCTGCCCCTTGTGGAGGGGGGTTCCTCACATTTGGCACCCAGCCTCCCTCACTACCCGGGCTCCGCTATTCCCCTCAACTCATGTAGACGGGCAGGAGCCAGGAGTAGATGGCTGGCTCCTATGGGCGACTTGAACTGCAGCTCCAACCTCTCGCCCATGCTGGCACTGGAAGAGCCTCAAGCATGGAGGAGGGAGGAGTAGAGGACAGGGCAGGGCAGTGGAGGGGGCCAAGCAATGGCGGACCTGCACCATGCTAGACCAGCGGGAAGCAGCTGAGAACGAGCACCAGCAAAAGGGCAGGAAGGATGGCTGAGGGAGGGAGTAAAAGGAAGCCGCTCCTTCTTCCTTCTCTCTATTGTCACCTATGCCAGGCTAGGCTGAAATCTTGTGTATGTAACAACATTGCACGTAAGTTCCCCTTCCCAGTCATTGTGCTGAATTCACAGATGTTGGAGCTGCAGCTGAAAGAATCAGCAGGTGTGGTCAGCCCTTCACGTACTGAAGCCTGTAAAGGTGACTATTTGAAGGGGGCTTTACTGTATCAAAAAGCACTTCTGCTGGAAGAAGATAAAGTGCCCACAAAGCGTGTTCTCCTTCATGGAGAGCACATGTTGTGGTGGGGGCTGGCAAGACACCCCATAGTTGTGGGGTGGGCTAATTATGTCGTTGGCCACTGTTGTGATTGGGCTTCCCTTGTTGTTGGGGAGAAGTTAATGTTGCCATTTTGTGACTGACAGCCAGAAATGTTAAAGGTCCCTGTATGCAGCATCTTTTTGCTGCGAGCATCAGATTGCCCTCCCTCCCTCCCTATATTTAGGGCTGTTCGTGTTGACCTTGCTATGCCTGTCATGGGGTTGTCTGCTCTTGGGGCAAGGGCCCGGTAGGAATTTTGTCCATTTGGCTGATTGGCTGGTGCCATTTGGTTTTCGTCTACTGTGTAGCAAATCGTCACAACTTGTAAGGTTGCGGTTAGGCATTGGTTTTTGGTTTGGTTGGTCGAAGGGCATGGATTGGCTGTGCCTGCCCCTCTAATGCTGCTGCTGCAAGGGATTCCATTAAAGGAATACAGGGGCTCACCATTGCTTTTGTACGAACCCTGTCAAGGGGCTAGGGCCACGCAAGAGCCCCTGGCTGCATTTGGGGAGGGCTGAGGGCAGGTTCCCTGCTCCGTCGCTATCCCCAAAATGTATTCCCCTTTTTGACTTTCGCAGGCGTGAGAAATGTCAGTCTGTCCCCACCGGGGTCAGATAGTCACAACCAATGCCTAAGCAACCATTCACATTTTTTTGTATTTTAATAAAGTTGTGGCCAAAATTATGCCAGAAACCTTAAACAAAAAATCTGTGTGAAGTGTGTGTTATTTGGGGTGGCTTGGGGACCTCAAGTGGCAACCAAGCATCTTGGCGACAAACAAATGGTGGCAAAGAAATTAAAAATATAGTGAAGTATCATTTAGGCAGTATTTTGGGGAAATCCCTTTAACTGTGAACAGCGGGCTGAAATGAAATTATTTCATTGTTTCAAACCTGTACCTTTTTGTATCATGTGTACTATTATTTGGGGGGAAAGTATTACCACTAATCTAAAACCTGTGTGCTGCTTTTCAGCAACAGTATTCTCATCTAGCTCATCTAGCTAAGAAACATATCTTGAAACCAAGCACTCTCCAGTGTATAACATAAAGCCCACCATGATAAGGCCTTGACCACAGGCCTTTGTCAAAAAACACACGTGGAAAAGGAGACGAAGAAGGTGGAAAGAAAGACAACAGGGGAAAAAATTCCAGAGCAAATGTCAGTGACTCAGAGAAGCACAGGGAAAAGTTCTGAGGCAGTTCTTAAAGTGTAGGCGGGACAAAATCATGCAAATATCTGGAGGCGATGAGTTCCAAAGATAAGGGGCTGCCAAAGAAAAATGATGCAGGCAAAAAAATTATATATCAGATGTAATCTTCAGTCTAATTCCGAGATTGGTATCAGAAGAATGCAGAGTTCTGGAAGAAGAATAAAGAGAAATTAAAGAATGAACATTCAGGGAAATAACCAGCTGGGTTCATGCTGCACATCCTAAATTGAATCCACTCGCTCTATTTTGGGTTGTTGCTATGTGATTCTATTTTAAGTAAGGGGCAAAAATGTTGGAATTCTATTTTGGTCAGCAAACCCTTGTGTTTACATATAAAGGTTTACATGGCTGACAAATAGAGATGGGGATAAATTCAATCCATTTTGCTTTTAAAGGCAAACATACTGATTATGTACATTTCAAAACAATATGCAAACTGAGACACAGCCATCGTTTGAAATCCACACCTCTCTGAATTTTGCAGTTCAGTTCTGCAGCCAAGCAATGTGTTCAAAAATGCATATACTAGAGCAAAGGTTGCATATACTGTAAGTGCATATATGCATGAGACCAAAATACAAAAACACATTATATAAGGGGAAATTGCTTTTCAAAAATGTCCATATTAGGAAAAATTGCTTAGGAAAATGTGTGTGTTACAAGAACATCACACCAAAATGCTGATGAAATTTCATGAGTACAGTGGTACCTCAGGTTACATACGCTTCAGGTTACATACTCTTCAGGTTACAGACTCCGCTAACCCAGAAATAATACCTCGACTTAAGAACTTTGCTTCAGGATGAGAACAGAAATCATGCTTCGGCGGCGCGGCAGCAGCAGGAGGCCCCATTAGATAAAGTGGTGCTTCAGGTTAAGAACAGTTTCAGGTTAAGAACGGACCTCCGGAACGAATCAAGTACTTAACCTGAGGTACCACTGTACTTCTAAAAAGAAAATCGCTAGCTGTTGTGAAAATGTGGAAAACAACTACTCAGAAGTAAGTGCCGCTGAGTTCAATGGGACTTACTCCTAGGAAAGGATGTATAGGATTGCAGACTTACTAATTCATAAGCATTGTGTAAGTTCATTAGAAGGATGAGATGATCAATCAATTTCTAGTCCCCTGCAGTGTGTGTCATCTCCAAGGGATGATACACAATGGGAGCAGAGAATTTAAGAAAGAGCATACCCTGGGACTAGGCAAGAATCCATGTTTCCGAACCAGATTTTTTGCTGATGCTATTAGAAAATGTAGAATATATGAAAGATGCACTCAGTGCAAGATTAAACCAGAAAGGCCTTCACCCTCAATGAATGTCAAAATCTGTCCCTTGATGGAACTTCGGTGCATAGGCTTTATAAAGCAGGACTCAGACAACAAGGCTACTCAAACTATTCTAATGGTCACAGGACATTTCTCCCAGTATACTCAAGCATGCATCCAACAAAGCAAGAACTAAGCTGGCATTTTATGGGGAAATGTTATCAGTCACTGTGAATTTCATCAGAGAATACACAGTGATGGAGTAGCCAGGTTTACTGACTCAGAGCTTAAGGAAGAACTGCACAATCTGTGTGGAACTAGGGCTGTGTTCACTCACTGCATATCCAGCGCTGAGTTTTTAATGTGTTCACACAATGTTGCACGTCGAGGTCCCCAAGCCACCCCAATAACTCACACTTCACACATCAATTTTTGTTTAAGGTTTTTAGCATGAATCTGGCCACAACTTTATTTAAATACACACACGTGAGTGGTTGCTTAGGCATTGGTTATGACTATCTGTCCTTGCCCCAGGGACAGAACTGACTTCCGGATTGCAGAGGAAGCCAGTCAGGGAAAACAATATTGGGGAGAAATGAAGCTGGGCATCAGTCCCTCATTTCTCACCCTCATGCCCCCCCAGGGGCTTGCACGGCCCAAGTCCGATGCCAGGGACTAGGATGAAAGGATAGCAAGCCCCAGGATTCCTTTAATGGAATTCCCTATGCACCACCACCATTGGAGGGGTAGGCACTTACCCCTACACCAACCAATTTTAACCAATGCCTAACCACCAACCTTACAAGTTGTGACGATTTGCTACGCAGTAGGCAAAAACCAAATGGCAACAGCCAATCAGCCAAATGGACAAAATTCCTACCAGGCCCCTGCCCCAAAAGCAGACGACTCCATGACAGGCATAGCAAGGTCAGAGGACAAAGAACCCCCCCCTTTTCGGGGAGGGTGGGTGGGTTATCTGGTGCACGCAGCCCAAGAGAACACCCAAGGCTGCGTACCCCGTATTTAAAACCTCTGACCCCTCCCACCAACTAGCAGCATGACAATCTTCCCAGCGACACACCTTGCCCAATCACAGCTTGTGGCCATTCAAACATACTCACCCAACAACAGTGGGGTGTCCTGTAGGCCCCCACCGCAACACGTACTCCCTGTTAGGGAGAACACGCTTTATCCAAAGTACATATATATTGTTCACTTTGTTTTTTAAGAAAACCCAACACTACTGTTTGATGCATTATTCCTCACACCGGCTTCACACCAATTGGAGTCCTAAAAGCTGTTCCTAATGTGTCTCCAGCCAAGGTGTGAACATCCACACCAACAGAAGAAACAGGCCCGAGCAGCTCAGTTGGTAGACCATCAGACTCTTAATCTCACTGTCATGAATTTGAGCCCCATGTTGGGCGAAAGATTCCTGCAATGCAAGGGGTTGGGTGAGATGAACCTTGTGGTCCCTTCCAACTCTACAACTCTATGATTCTGTGAAGTATGTGGCGGGGCAGGGGGAGGAGGAGAAGGAAATGATGGTTGGAGCAGAAAGATGTTTAGAGGAATTAGGGTAGGTAGAAGGAGACCCTAGGAAGGAGTCTGAGAGAGGAAGGCAAACTGACAGAGAAAGAGGGAAAGGAAATAAGGAGAGGTTGCAGAAACTTGGCCCTCCAGATGTTTTGTGACTACAGTTCCCATCATCCCTGACCACTGGTCCTGTTAGCTAGGGATGATGGGAGTTGTAGTCCCAAAACATCTGGAGGGCCAAGTTTGGCCATGCCTGTATGTAGACAGTGCAGAGATGAAGCCCCAGACTCATATACTGATTTGAAATACCCAAATATTTGATGACATGTTTCTGATATATAGACACACTCACTTGCATGTCAGGGTGGCTTAGAGATCAAATACTCAGGACACTGCAGCATATAAATGACACCCAGCTTTATTTACATTCAGTAAAGATATACATTGAGTTTTCCAGTTTGTGTGCTCTGGCCATTACCTTAATTTTTATGACTGCGGCACGTGGTGTGTGCGCACACACAGCTTCTGTTTATTTTGTGCTAATTAGGTAATTCAGGTTGTACTTGGCAATCACTCGTGGGCAAAATCTTCACACGTGAGCAAAATTTATGAAATGGTTCCCCCCTCCCTTTTCCTTTCCTTTTTAACAATTCTGGGAACAAGGCAGCCCAAAAGGTCTAGGCAAAACCACACTAGAGACCTTACAGGATATGAGCTAAGCAAAGCTATTAAAAATTATTTCTCTCTATCTGGTGGTTTGAGCAAGCCAAACTTTCTGTAGAAGACAGGTCTATTCATGGAACGTTAAAGACAAACTCTCAAGGCAACTTTCTTTTGCAAAAGACTCCTGTATTATTAAAATACATAAATCAGCAGATAGACTAGATCAGCTACTGTGTGGGCCTCCTTTTACTGTGAAATGCTGCAGGAAAGGATCACAGACTAAAAGAGCAGAGATGGCCTGATTACACACTTACTTATTTTCTTGCACATTCCATGGTGAAGCAAGGTAGAGATGGAAAAGGAAACTTTTTACTTCACGCATGGAGGGTGGCATCCAGCCAGACTTGGAGTCTCTCCAAGGTGTGAGAAAGTAGACAGAAAGGGGTCTCTTAAAAGAGAAGAGGGAGGAAAGGACCCTCCGAGGCAAGCTAGGAATTGGCAGCTGCTTTGTCTGTTTCCTAGCAGCTTAACACTTGCATTATTTCCTACCATGGTAATTATTTCTCAGCAAATGACTTGCACGGATTAGCGCTATATCAGAAACTCAGTGTCCAGTGAAGGTCATCTTTGGGGGCCTTTGCACAACTGTAATAGTTGTAGGAGAGTAATTGCTCTTCAGCCTTTCATTCTGTGGACTGCTTAAAAATGGCTGAGGAGCTTAGCATTTTTGTGTTGTTATGTTTAACAAAGCACGTATGTAGCTCATATTTTAACAGTGGCTATCCTATTTACAGTGGTACCTCGGATTACAGATGCTTCAGGTTACAGATGCTTCAGGTTACAGACACTTCAGGTTACAGAAATGGTACCTTGGGTTAAGAACTGTGCTTCAGGATGAGAACAGAAATTGCACGGCAGCGGCGCAGTGGCAGTGGGAGGCCCCATTAGTTAAAGTGGTACCTCAGGTTAAGAACAGTTTCAGAACAGACCTCCAGAACGAATTAAGTCCTTAACCCGATGTACCACTGTATTTTATTGATTTGCTTTGTTGTTCTCTTGCTTTTCAGACAATTTTTGCCATGTGGCTCATATCAATTAAAAAGGAGAGGGACTCACACACTACAAAGATGGATTAACACAGGTACATGCAAGGTGCATCAGGAGAACAAAAGGGAAGGGAAGCATTCAAGCTCAGGGGTAGGCTAGGCTCATTCCTGTCACATTTAAGCATAGTCTACCATGATGGCTGAATGCATCCATTTTTATTTATTACAATAATACCAGAAACTAAGTGAATGTTTTCCAGGAATCCTTACATGTACAAACAAAACATTCGTCATTCAAAGTTGAAGGCCATTCAACACAATGTCAAATCAGTCTGTCCTGTAGTCCAACATACACAATCACCCTTTTGGGCCTTTGAGAGGATATGAAAATATAAACATAAATCAAAATGCTATTGAACTTCTGGGAAAAGTAAATCAACATCCCAGGTTCCTCTACTCCACTTACCCAAAGTCAAATAAAAGTCAAAATAAAAAATTCCTTCCAGTAGCACTGTAATAGATCTTACAGGAAAAGGCAAGGGGTGAGAAGGTGAGACCTATTACAGTCGTTAAGAGTCGTCAACAGGCTCATCTCAGCTATCTGCCAATCTCCCATTCCCACCACCCTTCTGAGTAATATCCCTCCCCATCTTCTCACTATATAGAAGGGTCTGGCAACTTCTGTTTCAGTGTATCTGAAGAAGTGTGCATGCACACGAAAGCTCATACCAATAACTAACTTAGTTGGTCTTTAAGGTGCTACTGGAAGGAATTTTTTATTTTGACTATGGCAGACCAACACGGCTACTTATCTGTAACTCAAATAAAAGTGACATTAGCTCAAAAGCGAAGCACAAGAAAACCAACTCTACCTTTCTCTTTTTGTATTCTGTTTATTTATTTAGCCATCTGATTGCTCTCACTAGATCCTGCCACTGGCTTGATGGTCTCAACAAGCATCACCCAGAGGCTCTTGAATCTCACCACTGAGGAAGTCAGTTCCTGGTATCTTGCTTCAGCAAGATTTAAGGCCCTGCTGCTAAGGCTTGCTGCCAAGGCTTAACGTTGCCACGAAGGGTATGTAAATTGTATTTGGTTGAAACGTAGGTGTGCAGTCTCCCAACCAGCCCTCGGCTCTTGCCTGTTTAAGAACTCGGAAGTTGGTAAGGAGTCAATTGCTCAGGTATTTTCTGCCTTGGAGCCCAGAGGTTGCTTTGGTTAGAGGTAGATATATGTGTGTATTTCTCTGACTATATACAGTAGAGTTAGTCCCCCAAACCAGAGAACATGTAGGGAAGGAGGACCAGCAGTCTCACTGAGGCAGCTGCTAAAATCAGAACCTTAAAAGTGTGAGGGGAAAGAAATATAAATATAATTTTTAAACATCACTCAGGTGTCATTTGTTTTTAATATTTAACGCTGTATTGTTTTTAATACTTGATTGGGAGCCGCCCAGAGTAGCTGGGGAAACTCAGCCAGATGGGTGGGGTATAAATAATAAATTATTATTATTATTATTATTATTATTATTATTATTATTATTATTTGTTATTACTATTATTTACTTCCTGGTCTCTGAAGCTATAGGCTAAAATACAAAAGGGTTGACAAAAGGGTTCCAACAAAACCATTATTCAAGTAAAAAAAACTTCCCACCCCTCTTTTCTCCCTGCAACCCCCTGCAGCCCACCCCAAATCTGCACCCAGAGGGTTGGGGGATTGAGTAGAGCAAATTTGGGAGATGTGCGAGGGAAGGAAACCTCCATTGCCCAAGTGGAAGTTGTTTCAGTCATTCAGTGACTTAGCTGGACAAAACTGCAGTCCTAACCCCAAGGTTGGGGCTGTGCTAGTGTACCTCTTGAAGAACCACTTTGGCCCCACTGCTCCATCACACACCAGCCCCATTGTGTTGAACCAAAGGTGAAACATTCTGGAAGGTCTGCAAACGCCACCTTGGTAGTCAAGATAACCCCCAAAATAATGGGTAGTTGCTGCAAGAATGAGCTCCGATATGTTCACATTTCCTTGCTTTGATATATGCTAATTGGCTTGCTTTGATGCTTTGCTTGTCTTTAGACCTTGGGATGCTGGGCTCTAGGTCCAGCAAGAGGAAAAGCTTGGGATAGCTGCCACCTATGGCCTCACTGGCCGGGTGGGATGTGAGGTTCTGGGCAACCTGCCGTATGCTCCTTTGTGCCTGAAGGTTATTTGCTTGAGCACAGACAAGTCGTGACAACCTCTCACTGCTGTAGCGTCCATCCCACGTCAGTAACAGCAGCGAAGCCCGGTGGACTGTAAGCTTACTCTTTCTTATAATAAAGCACTAGAGCTGATCACTGCAACATTTTTTTGAATCCTTTTTTGGTATCCCTGCAGCAAACCACTCCCACAAACTCACCTTTGGGCTGGTGGAATCAGGACACACATCCAGGTAAGCTAGAGTTATACCACTGTCAGGAAGTTATCTCTGTCCCTATATACCATGCATAGGCAAATTCGGCCCTCCAGATGTTTTGGGACTACAATTCCCATCATCCCTGACCAATGGTCCTGTTAGCTAGGGATGATGGGAGTTGTAGTCCCAAAACATCTGGAGGGCCAAGTTTGCCTATGCCTGCTATATACTATATATATATGTCTCAACACAGATGTTGCTGACTTTTTAGGATGGTGTGTTGGTTTTTCCCCACTAGCAGAAATGGCTACAGAAGGGCTCCGCCATCACTGAGGCCCCAGCTTCACACTAGCAGTTGTTCCCCCACCAGTGGTAGCCAGCAGTAAGCCCCCAAACTGCTCCTCATCTCCATTTAGGTGTCATTAATTCTACTCAAACTATTCCAGAGCAGATTCCAATATATAGTTAGCAGAGTAAAAACTTAAACATGTTGCAGGATTCCCCCCAAAATAGACCGGAGGCATTCAATATTTCATCCAGCAGAGCTTTACTGTTTGCTGTTTAGTTGTTTAGTCGTGTCCGACTCTTCGTGACCCCATGGAACAGAGCACGCCAGGCACTCCTGTCTTCCACTGCCTCCCGCAGTTTGGTCAAACTCATGCTGGTAGCTTCAAGAACAGTGTCCAACCATCTTGTCCTCTGTCGTCCCCTTCTCCTTGTACCCTCCATTTTCCCCAACATCAGGGTCTTTTCCAGGGAGTCTTCTCTTCTCATGAGGTGGCCAAAGTATTGGAGCCTCAGCTTCAGGATCTGTCCTTCCAGTGAGCACTCAGGGCTGATTTCCTTTCAGAATGGATAGGTTTGATCTTCTTGTAGTCCATGGGACTCTCAAGAGTCTCCTCCAGCACCATAATTCAAAAGCATCAATTCTTCGACTTCGGCTTTACTGCTACTGAGGGCAAATGAGCATAATGGCCACAAATCCAATACATTCAGGATTGGCACTGTCCATAAGAAATCTAGTTGCAGCAGACTTAACTTAAACTTACAATAAGACTAAAACCTTAACACTAAGCATACTATGCACAGAAAACCACACCAGAAGGAAAGAGTTACAGATAGGTAGCCGTGTTGGTCTGCCATAGTCAAAATAAAAAAATTCCTTCCAGTAGCACCTTAAAGACCAACTAAGTTAGTTCTTGGTATGAGCTTTCGTGTGCATGCACACTTCTTCAGATACACTTCTTCAGAAAGCTCATACCAAGAACTAACTTAGTTGGTCTTTAAGGTGCTACTGGAATGAATTTTTTTATTTTGACTATGGCAGACCAACACGGCTACCTATCTGTAACTGGAACCATGGAATGCACCACATTGAGCCGCATGAAATGGAAGTCCATCAACCTGTGTATCTGAAGAAGTGTGCATGCACATGAAAACTCATACCCAGAACTAACTTAGTTGGTCTTTAAGGTGCTACTGGAAGGAATTTTTTTATTTTGACAGAAGGAAAGAGAGAGAGAAAGTGAAGCCCAGGCTCCTTCTGGTCTTATTATTATAGTCAGCATGAACTTGAAAGAAAGAGGTAACAGAACCAGTTTAAGACAGCTGTACTCAGCTTCTCTGAAGGAATAATTCAAACATCATGAACCTTCTGCTTGTTCCTAGGCAGAATAGAAACTTACATGTCAGCTAGAAATTTCCAGCTTGCACCAGTTTCTTTCACACAGAGAAGCTTCCAGAACCCTCTAGAATTAATTAGAATAGGAAAAATCTCAACACATCAGACCAATGCTTTCTGTACCAACTGACATTAGGATCACACTTCTCATCTGCCATAGCTGACATGATGATCTCTAGATGCTTTTGGACTACAACTCTCATCATTCCTGACCGTTGGTCATGCTGACGGGATGGAAGGGAGTTGGCGTCCCATAACATCTGGCTTCTCCTACTGTACACACTTGCCTAGAAGTGGGTCACCTTGAACAGGGGTGGACTGGTAGTAAGGCACTCTGAGAAAGGACAAAATTTGGTGCCCCACCACTAAGTATTTCTTATCTTTATAATAATTCCTTTTGGTATGGTTGCTTTTTTATGAATCTTCTTAGTAGGTACCCATATAAATATAGTTTTTATATAGGTGGTTGTTGTTGTTGCATACCCTCCAACATTTCTCTGATGAAAACGGGGATGATCATTACATGATCCTCACCATAATCATCATTTTTATTATTTATGCCCCACCTATCTGACTGGGTCGCCCCAGGCACTCTGGGTGGCTTCCAACGTGCATAAAAACATAATAAAACATTAAACAACTTCCCTATACAGGGCTGCCTTCAGATGTCTTCTAAAGGTTCTGTGTGTGTGTAGTTGCATAACTCCATACTCTCCAACATTTCTCCGACGAAAATAGGGACATCCTAGGAAAAAGCAGGACATTCTGGGATTGAATCAGAAACTGGGATGGCTTCTGTAAATCCAGGACTGTCCCTGGAAAATAGGGACATTTGTTGTTGTTTTGTGCCCCCTTGGCTCAAAACTACCCATACTGCCCTAAATTTGGCTCCACCCTTGAATTCTGTAGAGTATAAGTAGACATGTATAGAATTGTGCTGTCATTCTAGATAAAATAATCTGTATTTGTGTGTGTGTTTCCATGATTACAGTTGGCTGTTATATCTTCCACAGCCCAAATCATTCTAGAAACAGATTTTATTTCCTGACCTTGAGGAATAGAAACTCGTTGTTGATGATGATGAATGAAAAATCAGATAGCCATAAGAGCACAAATGACACACAAAATGTCTTCTATTGCTCGGTTCACTCCAATGGAATTATATATTTGACTTCAGCTTGAAATGATAGTACAGCCTGTGAGAATATATATCTTCTCCTTAGATTTGGATTTATTTATTTTCATTTTTCTTTAACTTGTTCAGACTGTGCAAAATACACAAATGACTGGAAGTATTAAATAAACAGACTCATCCTTCTGAATGAAAGGTCTCTTTGGCCACATCTCAACCGTGCTCTGTTTGTTAGAAACTCCCTTCTTGCATGCATTTTCCTTCCTTTTAAATAAATTAACTGTTTTCCCCTTAGAGCTGGCAAAAACTGACATAAATTGTGCAGCTAACCTTAATGCACCTTCTCTCCCCACAGAAGAGAGCAATTCATCAGAGTCACAAAGACAAGAAGCATACACGGGTCAGGTCGCGGTCACTATCAGCAGAGGAAATAGTGTAATATATACAACAAGCCCTGGTTGAATTACCACCCAGTTGTGACTGTCTTTCCTAGTATGCCATTTAGCATCAAAAGATGAGTAGGGGATGGAAGCAAATTTTTTTTTACCTCTCCATTGCAACACAGCTATTAATGATCAGTAGGACAAGGGATGCGGGTGGCGCTGTGGGTTAAACCACAGAGCCTAGGACTTGCCAATCAGAAGGTCGGCAGTTTGAATCCCTGCGATGGGGTGAGCTCCCATTGCTCGGTCCCTGCTCCTGCCAACCTAGCAGTTCGAAAGCACAAGTAGATAAATAGGTACCACTCTGGCGGGAAGGTAAACGGTGTTTCCATGCGCTGCTCTGGTTCACCAGAAGCAGCTTAGTCATGCTGGCCACACAACCCGGAAGCTCCCTTGGCCAATAAAGTGAGATGAGCGCCACATCCGCGACTGGACCTAATGGTCATGGGTCCCTTTACCTTTACCTTTTTAGGAATGGACATATCTGGCAATTTCACTTTCTCTCGGTTTCTCATTTTTCTAATCTTAAATTAAGGTAATCACATTTCTGCAACAGTTTGAGCACGGAGGGGGTGTGAATGAGTCATTGCAAAAAAATTACCATCATTTTATAGTGCATTGCTACTAATATAAACATTTCTGCAAGCCATTTGGTTCAAATCCCTGCTCAGCCATGAAACTCACTGGGTGACCTTGGGGCAGTCTGTGGTCTAAACCATAGAGTCTAGGGCTTGCTGATCAGAAGGTTGGCTGTTGAGGCCGTATGACCAGGTTAAATCTCAAGTATATGATTGGCTGCACTACCACCAGATAAATGATATGTTTAGGAAAGATGTCAAAGATAAAGGCTACGCCGACAAAAATTCCAGATTCCAAACCGAGATCTTGGGGAATAATACAAAAATATTATCTAAAATGTATAAGTATTTACTGGACTGGAACTTAGCTGACGAGGAGGTCAAGGCGGTAATGACACACTGGGCTAGAGATCTCGGTCGTAACATTTATTTTGAAGAGTGGGAAAAACTCTGGAAACAACACCTTAAATTTACGGCCTGTGTGTCACTTAAAGAGAATCTAATGAAAATGTTTCATCGCTGGTACTTGACCCCGGTTAAATTAGCCAGAATGTACGGATCCTGCAACAAATGCTGGAAGTGCAAGGAAAGGGAGGGGACCTTTTACCACATGTGGTGGGAATGCCGAAAGGTCACAGGGTTCTGGGAGAGTGTATATAATGAAATGAAGAAAATGTTAAGATATACCTTTGTCAAAAGACCCGAGGCATTCTTGCTAGGTTTGGTAGGAACGGAGATAAAGAAGAAAGATTACAAATTGTTCCAATATGCAACAACGGCAGCAAGGGTCCTAATAGCTAAAAATTGGAAACAAGAGAGTTTACCGACAACGGAGGAATGGAGATCCAAACTACTAGATTATGTGGAGATGGACAGGATGACAGGTAAAATTAGATATACAAAAGATCAGAGGTTTGTTAAAAATTGGGAAAGTCTTACGAAGTATCTGGAAAGCTTAATCGATGAACAGATAACACTAGTAGGTTTCAAAGGTGCTCTGTAAGAGGTAAAGGGTAATGCCAAAAGAAAATGGACGAATGAGAATGACTTATGGCATTACAAACATGGAAACGCGGATTTATTGTTTATTGTTATTTTGGACGATTCGTGGAATGACTGAAGGAAGTCTTATTTTTTTTTCTTTTAGTGAATTGATATGAGTATTGATACAGTTTGCTCTGTGCTTTGATTTTTGTAAACCAATAAAAATTATGCATGAAAAAAAAAAAGAAGGTTGGCTGTTCGAATCCCCACGATGGGGTGAGCTCCCGTTGCTTGGTTCCTGCTTCTGCCAGCCTAGCAGTTCGGAAGCACGTCAAAGTGCAAGTAGATAAATAGGTACTGCTCTGGCGGGAAGGTAAATGGCATTTCCATGCGCTGCACTGGTTCGCCAGAAGTGGCTTAGTCATGCTGGCCACATGACCTGGAAGCTGTCTGTGGACAAACTCCGGCTCCCTCAGCCAGTAAAGCAAGATGAGCACCACAAACCCAGAGTCATCTGCGACTGTACTTAATGGTCAGGGGTCCCTTTACCTTACCTTACCTCATAGGGTTGTTCTATGCATTAAATGAGGAGGGAGAGAACAAGGTACAGCACCTTGAGTTCTTTGGAGAAAAGATGGGATATAAATGCAATCAATCAATCAATCAATCAATCAATCAATTGTTCTATAATAAATTTTCATATGTCTTGTACTTGTTAGGGAACTGTGCATACTTTTTCATGTTCTGAGCCCCCTGGAGCATGGCTTACTGTGGAAAGGTGGTATACAAATAAGCAATGTTGTTGCTGATTTTTGTATGCTATTTTCACGAATATATGCAATTCTATTCACACTTTTCTCTAACATGTGCCCTTTCGTACAATTTTTTGTGGTTTGAGAACTGCATCACAAAATTTTGAGAAGTGTGAATTTCAAAAGGAAACTGTATCAGTTCATGCATTGTTAAGAGAAGTGCAAATCAGGTGGGTTTGAAGTAAGGTGTGAACCAAGTTGAAGTTCTTATCCTGCTTTGTTTTCAGAGGGGTGGGTCAACAATTTCCATAGAAGGCCCACATTGCCTATGGTGTCTTTTCTCAATGTGGAATATTTAGGAGAACTCCTTTCCACAGTCTCTCATGGGGTGCAGTCCTATGGTCCTGGGATCCATGGGAAGTTGTGGGTACCTTGGACCTCCCTTGAATATTGTGACCCTCCTGCTCTGCAAGTAGAAAAGGAGGTCTCTTCAAAATATGCCAGCCCTGGAGGTTGCACACTTTATTTTATCTTTATGGCCCCTGGGAGTGCTTCTGCCCATATTCTCCCTTCCCAGTTCCCACTATACAGTTTAAATAAATCCCATTAAACAAATCCTCAAAATGTTAAAGTTGTACTGCTGATTCACAGCAATGGTTCATCAACCCATTCAGATGGTTCACCATTGTATAATCTGCCTTGAAACAGATGCCATAGCACTAACCATTCCATGTTAAATTGAGTTTTTCCTATTAACTACCATGATTAGTAATCACTGATGGACTCATCCTCTATGTACTTACATTTGTTGTTGTTGTTTAGTCGTTTAGTCATGTCAGACTCTTCGTGACATCATGGACCAGAGCACGCCAGGCACTCCTGTCTTCCACTGCCTCCTGCAGTTTGGTCAAACTCATGCTCGTATGTATTTACATAGCCCCCCGCCTTTTTTAAAAAAAGTAAAGTATGTGTATAATATCTTATGGCACTGTGTTAGGACTTCCTTTTATGCTGCAGTTCTGGGCCTCCTACCTAAGAGGTACATAACAGTGAAATCAACACAACTTACACAACTTGCTTATGATTGCACAGTTGTGGTAGCTTAACTCTGACACTAATTAATCATCTCTCCCTTTCACTGCCCATCCATATCATGGTGGGCTGTTTTCCAGCTCATGGGATATACTTTGCTTTTTAGTAGAAGCCTGTGATCCATCAATCAGCCACGCAAGGTGTAAAATAGCATCAGGAGCACTTATTTTGAATGTATAAATGATGCGACATGTCATTTGGCCTGCTGCGTACCCCAGATTTTTCTGCTTTCAGCACTAAAATTGAGCACGTAGACCTTCCCCATTCCTGCTTGGCCCCACCCAGGCTTTCTTCATTTCCACAGCCTAGTTTTAAAGACCCCCTTTTTGGTGCTGCTATTGTGAAACAACTGGGAGTCAGGAATTCTTGCCAGTCTGCAGCAAACCTCTTGGAGAGCAAGCAGTAAATCCTGATCTGCATTCTGTCACCTTGATACATGATTTTATAAGGACCATAGCAGTCCCCCTCCATTGAATCCTTTAAGCTTAAAAGGAGCAACTGTTCATACAGAAACTGATTCCCCCCTCCCACATCATTCTATTTGCCATTTCTGTACTTTCCTTTTCCCCCTTAAAGGTTCTTTACTCTGTCTTTTCAAACCTACATCAGTGAGAACATGTAAGACAGCCCCTCTGCGAAGGTTTCCCTACCAGCAGTTCATTTGGTCAATTGTGTCACAAATTGCTATGAACTTTCAACGTTTCTCTTCTCAGACTGAATACAAACTATGTCAGCAAGTCATGGTGTCGCAGCTTTGGGGCTCAGAAGTCAACAGAAAGATTGATTACGGGGGTGTTTCAGTGCTTTGTATTCAGAATCTCCGATTCCTTTAAATGTGTGATATCTGCTGCATACACATTTGCACATTTGACAAAACAATGTCGGGTCCCCCCACCTGAATTGAAATTGTTCATGCTCATCCTCAACCTATTGCTGAATCTAAATCCCACCATATTTGAAGGAGGGTGTGGGCAGGGGGGGGAGGAAGGGGGATGTGGTGGGGGCAGGCCGCCCCGGGTGTCACCACTGAGGGGGGTGACAAAATGCCAGGCAGCACTCACCATGGGACCTGCAGCGTGCCTGAACCACACGTCTATCCTGGGTGTGACACAGTGGCTTGGGCGCCTGTAGACTCTGCGCTGCCTCAAATGATCCGCCCGCTGCTTCCCCCTCAGCTGTAGGGCAGGAGGAGGGGGAGGAGGCAGGCAGACTCCAGAGGCCCCATGGAGTGTCCTAACCCGCCTCATCCTGTCCCATGGGTAGCTCGCCCCACCCCTGGGCACAGGGCACACATACCACCCCAGGTGCCTGATCGGCTTGCTCCGCCGCTGGGTGTGGATACTTGATACCCATTTGAAAAGCCTCCCTTTGATCAGGTTATCCATGCCTTCTCATCCCTACACATGCACCACGTGAATGAAGAATGAACTGGTGTTTGCACTCTTGGTATATGCCTACCTACAATATCAATGAACAGGTGTGGCTACATCCCACATTGCCAGGACCACTATACCTATTTTATTTGTATACCCACTATACCTGCAGGTCTCAGGGGGTTCACAGGATAAAATCACAATATAAAAACACAAAATACATAATAAAAACAAAAACAACCCCTGGGTAATACAGAATCATTCTGCAATGAGCTTTTAATTTCCTGAGTGAACCCAGTTTCTCAAGAGGTGCTTTTCAGAGGCAAGAAATATACAGCAGATGTAGATTGTGGGTGGACTCCGTTGATTCTAGAATAAAATGTCATCTGTATGCAGCCATTGGCTGAATCTAGACACATCAAAGAAGCGTTTCAGTTAAATGTGTTTCAAACTTTGTATGAGAAATCGGTTTAGCAAAAACGGAACTTCACAGCGCCATCTGGTGTCATGGTACTAGAATGCATAAACAGCGCGTGTAAAGCGCTTTTTCTTCTTCTTTTTTTAAATAAAATATTTATTAAAGTTTCAGAAAAAGGAATTACATAAAAACAAGAAATACAAAAGTAAAAGACAAAAATAAAAATACAAGAAAAATACAGAATAAAAATAAATAAAAATAAAAAAATCAACCTTTCCATATCTTACATTCATATCCTTGTTTCCCTGACCTCCTTATACCTCCCTTTTTTGTGTTCCAATTCAATTAATTAATTCAGCAATTTCTTTCCCTCCTTATTATCCTGATCTTTGATCTTAATATATTATAACATTAAATTTTTACCTATTTAGAAATCCAATTTTTCCATATTCTTTTATATCATTACAGCTAGAAACCGCTTAACTTCAATCAAACATCATTCTAACATTCATTAATTTTACAATACTTCTGTAAATAGTCTTTAAATTTCTTCCAATCTTCTTCCACCGACTCTTCTCCCTGGTCTCGGATTCTACCAGTCATTTCCGCCAATTGTAGTCCATCACTTTCATCTGCCATTCTTCCAGAGTGGGTAAATCTTGTGTCTTCCAATACTTTGCGATGAGTATTCTTGCTGCTGTTGTAGCATACATAAAGAAAATTCTGTCCTTCTTTAACACCAATTGGTCGACTATGCCCAGGAGAAAGGCCTCTGGTTTCTTCAAGAAGGTATATTTAAATACCTTTTTCAGTTCATTATATATCATCTCCCAGAAAGCCTTAATCCTTGGGCACGTCCACCAAAGGTGAAAAAATGTACCTTCAGTTTCTTTACATTTCCAACATTTATTATCGGGCAAATGATAAATTTTTGCAAGCTTGACAGGGGTTATGTACCACCTGTATATCATTTTCATAATATTCTCTCTTAAGGCATTACATGCCGTAAACTTCATACCTGTGGTCCATAACTGTTCCCAGTCAGCCATCATTATGTTATGTCCAATGTCTTGTGCCCATTTAATCATTGCAGATTTCACCGTTTCATCCTGAGTATTCCATTTCAACAGCAAGTTATACATCTTTGACAAAGTCTTAGTTTTGGGTTCTAACAATTCTGTTTCCAATTTTGTAAAGCGCTTTTTGTTTGCCGTTCTAGCTGAGTCCATAGTGCCTAAGACAAATACAGCTGTTCATAGAAAGATCCAAGTGTTGCAACAGCTTGCCTTGAGAATTCACCCAGCATTTGCATGGAATCGCCTGCAAATTTGCTCATTATTTTGGCCTTGACTTTAGCGATTGCTGTCAATTTACATATTGCTTGGAATTTATTGCATATAGCATTGCGTATAAGAGAGCGCATTTTAAAGTGGACCTGATTCACAGCCCATGGGCTTATACACAGATCAGAACCCAGCAACTGGATTATACACTTTTGGTTCAAAAAGATGCATACAAAAACGTGTAATTTAGCGGGGGGGGGCATGCAAAAAAGTGCCCATGTTAGGGAGGGAATGTGTACAAATTATATGCAAAGAAGTCAGGATGGAGTGAGTGTATTTTAGGACTGTGAAATTGACAGGGAGCAGTACAGCTTATCTGTCCATCCTGTGAGGAACATGTTGAGTTTCTACCTTCTTTCTTTAGAATACCAGCATGCACACACACACACACACACACACACACACGTAACACACACCCCCCCCCCGCTCCCCTCAGCTTTCACCAATCTGACTTGAAGCTCAACAGAAGGCTGAATCGTTCAGGCTCCATAAGGCATTCAGTGCTTGACCTCTACACTACAACTGTCACTCCAGGTGTCAACTAGCGGCAAGGCAGTTGTGCGGGCGGTTTTTGTGGGTGACCCAGGGGTGAGAGGCTCTGTATTCTAACTAGACCTTCCCCATCAATGTGAAACGGTTGTTAAATCACCACCATGTAAGCAAGTTCCTTGCTTTTTTATGATCTGTTAGGCATTTCATTTTACACTGATACTACACAAATTGAGTCAGGGCTGGGCTTCACATACCCTGTGGATAAGGTGCTATTCTATGAAATAGTAACTCCATAGCTATGTGTTGGCACTTAGTGTTGGATTACTTGACTGGGTTTTTAATATTGTTCACAGATAATATGGATATTTTAGCTCCACGGATTTTAGTGGGAGAGAATTAAGCAGATGCTTAAGTATCCCATAGGAATCAATGAGATGGGATAGCAGATATTCAGCTGAGGTCCTGAATTGCAAAATCAGGGCCCATTTATAGAGGAGGAGGAGGAGGAGGAGGAGGAGGAGGAGGAGAAGGAGAAGAAGAAGAAGAAGAAGAAGAAGAAGAAGAAGAAGAAGAAGAAGAAGAAACCATTTATAGTGGCTTGATGGCTTCAAAAACTACCACATTTTAACAATGTATGTTCATGAAATCTTTGTGGATCTTCACCAGCCAATCTTATTTTTGACTATGTTCTGGGTAAATTGGGTGAGTAGTTGACTCAGTGCACAACCAAATATAACACTGACAGCTCAATCCTATGTATGTTTACTCAGAACGGAAGTACTTCTCAATATGTCTATTGGGACTAATACTGTGCCATTAGCTTTAGGTTGGATGTTCTAAGAATCTAGGATTCTATGACTCTTCTGAAATGATCTGCTGAACGATCCTTCAACACACACACTGTCCAATATTTGATGGAGTCTGCTTCTCAATCATAGGAAGAGCCAACACTAAAGGATAAAATAAATAAATCAGCATAATTACAAATGGTTAGATGTTTCAAACCAGTTATCTCTTTGGTAACTTTGTGGTCGGTTTCTCCTATCATAATTACTAACAGCTGGAACATTTCTTACCAGTCCCCTAAATCCTGGCTTCGTTTACTTTGTCAAGCTGTAAAATCATTTTCAGGTCCTTTCTATGGCAAGTTACAGCAATACCTACATTATATCTAGATTAAAGATTGCATCACACGGTCAAAGTGGCCAAAGTAAGATATTGTTATGAGTTTGTGGATGCCAGACTCCTCTAACGACAGCATTCTAGCATCTACACCAGGGGTCAGCAACCTAAGGCCCATAGGCCGGAAGCAGCCCACGGAGCTCATTTGACCGGCCCATGAGCCACCCCTGAACTGAGCCGCCCGCTCTTGCACTGTACTAAACCAGCGTGGCGCAGCGTGGGGACTCATTTCTGCGGCACATGCGCAGGTGCTGAAAATCACAGACACCGAAAATTGCGGGTGAGTGCCTGCATGCATGCAATCTGGCCCACAGAGCAATCTCTGCAGGACCGATCCGGCCCAGGCAAGATAAGCCTTGCTGACCCCTGATCTACACCCAATTACAAAATGACAACAATGTCATAATGAGATGCACTTCACAAGGGAGATCGTTCCAGAGTCATGGGGCCTCCACCAAGAAGGCCTGCCCACTGGTCCCCACCACAAAGATCTCACTGAGTGTGGGGACCACTATCAGGGCTTCTTCAGCATAAATTAGCAGGTGGGCAGGACAATGTGGGAGGAGATTTTCTTTCAGCTGAGTTAGGGCTTTGAATATTAACTTAAGGAACTTAAGTCTGGCCTGGAAGACAATAGGTAAGCAATGTAGTTGTTTCAAGATTGGTGCTACATGTGAGCATCCTTGGGTGCTTTGGCAGTCACATTTTGTGCTAGTTGTAACTTCCAGACCATCTTCAAGGGCAGCGCTACATAGAGCGCATTGCAGTAGTTCAGCCTGGAAGTTACCAGGGCATGGATAATTGTAAAGATGGGCTGCTGTAAGAATGAACCAGGTTAGCAGACCCATGACAACAATTTCAGACAAACAATCCATAAGCCCAAATGCAGGAGAGTGGGTGAGGGGAGTATAAACACTGACAACTGGAAAACACTGGGGTGCGAGCGCTCCAGTTGGAGAACAGCCTTTACCAAAGGTGCCATGGACTTTGAAGACACTCGAACTCAGGATGAAAGGGAGAAACATGCTAAGAGGAAGGCACGCTTGGCAAACCCTCAACTTCCCTCTGGAAATCTGTCCCCACTGTGGAAGGACATGTGGATCCAGAACTGGCCCCCACAGTCACTTACGGACTCACTGTTAAAACCATGGAAGACAATCATACTCAGCTAGGAGTGGGCTTTAAATACAGTGGTACCTCAGGTTACAGACGCTTCAGGTTACAGACTATGCAAACCCAGAAATAGTACTTCGGGTTAAGAACTTCGCTTCAGGATGTGAACAGAAAATCATGCAGCGGCGGCGTGGCTGCAGTGGGAGGCCCCATTAACTAAAGTGGTACCTCAGGTTAAGAACAGACCTCCAGAACGAATTAAGTTCTTAACCCGAGGTACCACTGTATATGGAGTGGATCTGTCTCCTATCCTCCAGGCAGGGTACTTCTCCCAGAATTTATTTGCAAAACATTACCCACCTCATTAGGAATATTCACTCTGAAATTACATGTTGTTGGGTGGAGGAGAAAGAGAGAGAAGGAAGGAAGGAGGAGGGCAGAGTCTGTTTCGTTTGCATGCCTGGAAATGTGCCAGAGAGAGCAGGACTTAAAGTGATTCATTTCATACCTGAAATATTTTATGATGTGGAGAATCTTTCTGTTTCTGAAATAGATTAAAAAGTTTATTTCCCTTTGGGTCTTTCTGCTCACACTGCTGTGTGCCTGGGAAGTGATTTAGATGGATGGGTGGGATAAACAGATCCCCCCTTTCCTTATGAACAGGGAGCAATTTTAATGCACTTAAGAACACAGAGGAGTATATTGTTCCCATATATTTTAGCAGCAGCTGGGGAAGCCTTTCCCTAGATTTGACATTAGTAAAACAGTGCAGTGCTCACAAAGTGTTGCAATGCCGCAACGCAGCGATGTTACTGTTGTGTTTCACCTCTCAGCAATTATTTCTAATTGCCTCATGTCCCCATATTTTTCCTTTGATGCCCTGCATGCCAGCTACACTCCTCGCTTTCACATTCTGCCTACTAATGTGGCCTTCCAATTACCCTCATTAGCAGGTAAGCAAAATATTGTGTAAGCAAAATCTCTAGCTCCACATGACAACATAGAAGAGGAAGGAGAAGAAGTGGGGAGGGGAGCTTGTCAGGCTGACACAATTTCCCTGTCGTAGGTAGGTTCATTTCCATAAGGTTTCAGCTGACATCCTTAAGTTTACGACTGACATCAAAGGTAATCACTGGGGAAAAAAGAAATGAGATCTCTTTCAGGATTCAGACAGCTCGAATCCCTAGCCAAACAGAGCAGTCTGCTTGGCAACAAGAAAGGATTGTTGACTTCAGAGGAAAGAGTGTGGGGTCTTGCAAACACAGAATACAGCCAGGTGGCAGGACAGCTGTGTCCCTTTCTCTGCTCAGCATAATATGAAATAAAATTACTTAGCCTAGCTCATGGGAGCATCATAGGGTTTAATTAATTGATATTCACAAAGCAAGCAGATATAAGGCCTGGCCAACCTGTCTGTATAAATTCCACTTCTCTTATTGAAGCTTTGTGCTTCCCACAGGTTCTGTAGACATTTCACCAGCTAACAGGAAGGAGACGTTATAGAAAAGCTTTTCAGGGCTGGGATCAGTCACAGTAGAGAGGGGTGGAACAAGGCAAAGAGGCCACAAAGCTATAGGCCCAAGAAGGGCTAAGTTTTCTCATAAAGCTTCACTGACGGAAAGAGCAGGCCTCCTGTATATTCTCTGGTTTGCACCTACCCATGACTGATAACTCTCACCAAGGCCAACCTAATACATTGCATTGCCTGAGATGAAGGCCAAGATGGCGCCCCCACCACCATTCACTATACGAAACCACCTGGATGAATGACTGAATCTTATTTCAGAGGCTGTCTTGTCCCCTTGCTGAAGGATAATCCGCCTACTTCTAGAATTCCACTGCGCTTGAGGGATAGCTGAAGGGGCTCAGTACAGGCTATGTGCCATGCATCCCTCTGTTCTTCAACAATGGAAAAAACAAGGGGTTGAGAAAGGGTAGCCAAGAAGACAGTCATGGCTAGACCACTCTCTCTCTTCTTAAAGGGCCTGCTGGATCAGGCTAATGGTCGACCTAGTCTAGCATCCTGTTCCCTCCGTTGCCAATCAGATTCCTCTGGGAAAACCTTCAGCAGGACACGAGTGTTGGGAATACTGCCAGGGAGATATAGTCCATCATGGCCCCAAGCCGGCTGCCGGACGTCCATCGATCTCCCGTAGTCACGCAGATCCAGCAATTAGCGACACGAAACCTCAGAAATAGACTGCCACATTCCAGGGCTCGTGCACACTCTTTATCAGCAGAAAACACAGCCAGAAAGCTGCACCGCAGAAGAGCATATTTACAGACTTTATTTAGCGTTGAACAGAACAAAGAAAAACATGACCGTTCTGAGTCAGTGTCTCCGACCGACTGCAAAATCGAAAGGAATAGCAAACATAAACATCCTGTGAATAGGACATGCGCAGACTCTGTGACTCACAAAGCCTGCTCCCTTTTAAGGTGGAACGGAAATATCCTAACAACGAGCACAAGAGCACTGTGGCGTTTCCCCTCCTATGTGTGTGACACATAGCTGTCAACTTTCAGATTTGAAAATAAGGGATCAGCAGCCTTGAAAATAAGGGATCAGCAGCCTTGAAAATAAGGGATCAGCAGCCTTGAAAATAAGGGATCAGCAGCCTCACCTGTCCCGGGGACAGTCTACGGGATATCTAACAATCTGGGATAGCAGCGGGAAGCAGCGGGAAATGGCACTGGAATAAGGGAATTTCCCACCAAAAAAGGGAAGGTTGACAGCTATGATGTGACATCATACTGGGTTCATAGGGAAAGGGTTAAGTAACTGTAAAATGACTAACCAATGGGAACCCAGGGGGCAAAGTTAACTGTGTATAAGGTTTAAGCACAGAGGTTTTTTGTGAGTGAGTTAGAGGTGTTGAGAAGACAGTCTGGAGTTAGGAGAGACAGAGAAGATAAGTCTGTGGGTTGGGCTAGTCTGGTGTGAGAGAGGGAGATAATTTGTTGAGAGGAGTCAGTCAAACAGTTGAGATAATCGACCAGAAGGTATTAGGAAGGTATAGGCTGGTAAAGAAATTAAAGTTAAGATACTGACAGGAATATTATCTGAGAAACCATAAACTTGTTTTTTGGTTCACTTTTAATAACTGACTGGACTCAGTATTTTACCAGTGGCGCTGTGGGTAAAAGCCTCAGCGCCTAGAGCTTGCCGATCGAAAGGTCGGCGGTTCGAATCCCCGCGGCGGGGTGCGCTCCCGTTGTTCGGTCCCAGCGCCTGCCAACCTAGCAGTTCGAAAGCACCCTCGGGTGCAAGTAGATAAATAGGGACCGCTTACTAGTGGGAAGGTAAACGCCGTTTCCGTGTGCGGCTCTGGCTCACCAGAGCAGCGATGTCACGCTGGCCACGTGACCCGGAAGTGTGTCCGGACAGCGCTGGCCCCCGGCCTCTTGAGTGAGATGGGCGCACAACCCCAGAGTCTGTCAAGACTGGCCCGTACGGGCAGGGGTACCTTTACCTTTAACTGGTTGGTGGCAGCAGGGAAGCAAGCACAGTGGTGGCACAGGGATCAATAGACCGGTAAACGTCCGGGGACCCTGTGTGATCGCCACAAGCACTCTCTCCCTATATGGTTTGCAGCAACTGGTATTCAGAAGCATTACTGCCTCCAACCATGGAGGGGCAGCATAGCCATCATGGCTAGGAGCCATTGGTAGCCTTGTCTTCTGTGCATTTGTCGAATTCTCTTTTAAAACCATCCATGCTGGTGGCCATCATTGCCGTCTGTAGGAGGAAATTCCATAGTTTAACTAGTTGCTGCATGAAGAAATACATTCTTTTAGTCTTTCCTGAATTGAATGTCCATTGAAAGCTTCATTGAATGTCCATGAGTTATTGTGTTATGAGCGAGGGAAGAAAACTTCTCACCATACACTATCTCCATGCCATGCCACTCTTCTCCATGCTACCATTTTATGGAGAGCCCATGAACTGCCCAGAGTCTAGAATTAGCTGTAAACTGACTGATTCTGCACAAAAGCTTTCCTGCATTTCCCCTCTCTAGTAGGGATGGACTGAGCAGCTAATTCAATTCCATTTAGGTCTCACTGTTGCATGCCATTCCGTTTGATTCCATCCCATGGTTTGCATGTTGTGTGTAATTTTTAAAAGTAAAACACACCCTTTTAATATAAAATACTCCTGTTTCAATGCTTTCCAATGCATTCACCCATAAAGCACATATTGTGTATAGATCATATTGTTTGTGTGTGTGTTGTGTACACATTTTACACACGGGTGGTGGTCTAAATGGCTGAGCCTCTTGGGCTTGCCGATCAGAAGGTCGGCAGTTTGAATCCCTGCAATGGGGTGAGCTCCTGTTGCTCTGTCCACCTAGCAATTCGAAAGCATCCCAGTGCAAGTAGATAAATAGGTACTACTGCGGTGGGAAAGTAAACAACGTTTCCGTGCATTCTATGAAAAATGGATCAAATTTCTCCCTCATCCCTATTCTCTAACCAGTTTCAATGCCTGAAGCTGAAGTTGCTTTTCTCTCTCCAAAATGCTTCTTCAAGGCATTGAAATTTGATCATCATGATTACAAAACAGAGTATTTTTAAGCCTACTTAACTGTTATCATTTAATTGTTTACACCACTCAATTTATGCTAGCTATTCATAACTTGAATATGCATTCAGTTGATCAATTGCCTTCCTTCCAGTGAGGAGTCATATCTATATGCTCACTTAAGTGCCTCATTCATTTCCTTGCAGGATGTTGGAATAGATGGTTGTGTAACTATGAACTTTCTCTATAGAAATAACTCCCTTTAAGAAGCTCTCCCTTATGTAATTGCTGCATCCCACACTATGAACAAGTGACCTGTTATGCTTTGCAAAGAATGAATGATCCACTTGAGGAGCTGATATGCCAATCATATATTACGCTATAGGGATAAGTTTCCAAATGCACATATATATTACATTATTTGCAACTATTTATCAGTTAAGCTGGGCCTTACAGCATGTGTAATATTGTTCAGTCATGTCAAACATTAAGAACTGCTAGACCACATAGGCAAATTGAGGTTCTGTGGGACTGTGATTTGATTACTGGAGGATATAATGTGATATAAAGTCAATTACAATTTGTATATCAATGCTACGTCTTCTGTATTTTCTCCATCTAAGGGCTGGTCCACACATTCAGGTACATTTCTGAAAAAAATAGTCATTAACACTGTGAAGAATACGTGCTTATGCTTCTAATATAATGAAGTATCTCTGTTGGTCAGATCTTACACCTGGTTTTGATCTATGGTTCAAAGTTCAAACCACTTTTGAAACTGTATTTTGCACCCAAGAATAATCTACATATGCTCTCATTGCTGCTACATGGAACAATGCATGAAGCAGACAATTGGTTTTTGTAAGTAAAGCTTTCAAACTCACTTAAGATTATGTGGTCTGTTCATTGCTAGAGGGGTAGAGAGAGGGCACAAGCGTTTTAAGGCAGACTAAATGGGATATGCAAAAGGGTTTAACAACCTATATTCCACACTGTACAGCTTGATAATTCTGATAGTGTTTTTAACTCTCCTGGGGGCTCTCTCCTACTCAAGAGTGTGCAAAGCCCCATGCTTTGAATCTAAGCACCCAGCTGATTCTTTTGTTAATTACCCAAACATGGGTCAGCTCTATTTTCCACCTCCACAAAATCTCCCTGCTCCAGAAAAATGATGCAGGAAGAAGATTCAGACACTGACACCACCCATGAACATCACAGTCCCAGTCTTGGAGCAGGGTTCCCATGGCTGCCATTTCTTTAACAGAAAAGAACACAAAAACGAGTCCAGGACAGATGATCATATGGCAAACATATTGACTATTCCAGGTCTAACTCAAGAATAGTGTTTGTGTGTTGGGGGTGGGGGTGGCGGCGGGGGGGGGGGTGTAAAACCAATTTGCAATGCTAGTCTTGGAATTTCTTTATGCAAGGTAACATCTGTTTAGTATAGTGCAATTTTGCGTAGTCAGAATAACAATGTTTGGTATTTCCTTTTCTAAACCAATGTTCCTGTTCTTTTGGTATTGTAATGGAATCCTTTAGCTATTGACTCTTTGAATGCTGACCCCAAAATGGTTGCCTTGGGATTGCTCACTCAAGCTCTACAACTATCCTATATAAATGTAGAGGTTGGGGAATTTTTTTTTAGTTCAAGAACTGCATGCCAGGGGCCAGTGGTGGGAGTAAGGTAAAGGTAAAGGGACCCCTGACCGTTAGGTCCAGTCGTGGCCAACTTTGGGGTTGCGGTGCTCATCTCGCTTTATTGGCCGAGGGAGCCGGCGTACAGCTTCCGGGTCATGTGGCCAGCATGACTAAGCCGCTTCTGGCAAACCAGAGCAGCACACAGAAATGCCATTTACCTTCCCGCTGGAGCGGTACCTATTTATCTACTTGCACTTTGACGTGCTTTCAAACTGCTAGGTTGGCAGGAGCAGGGACCGAGCAACGGGAGCTCACCCCGTCGCAGGGATTCGAACCACAGACCTCCTGATTGGCAAGTCCTAGGCTCTGTGGTTTAACCCACGGCGCCACCAGAGGCAAAATGAGCAGAGCAACACATGTACATTTTACCTTTCTGCAGTAGGCTAGTTTCTACATGCACTCACATGCACGTTCGTCCAAGTACCTCTATTATTGCTCTTTTAATGGGGGAGCACCTGGTAAGCTTCCATGAAAGTCCAGGGTTCCATGGAACACTGTTTAAAAGCCACTGCTCTGGATAGACCTTCTTGAACCATCTAACCAGTGTTGCCTGCAATACACAAAACTGGTTTACAGAGAAACACCATATTTATGGTTGCCAAGGGACCCTGCTATCCAGTCCTGTTTCAAGGCATCATTTGTTTGAAGAGCTGTTTGATGTTAAGTCTGGTTTAAAGATCTGGAACCCTAAAGAAAGGTTTTCCACCAAGAGCTGGCACTCAGCAAACTGAGCTGGCATGTGTAGGCCGCCTGGTCAGAGTTCTTCCTTCCTGTGGTGAGATGTACTATATTTATACAGGCAACTCCCTGTTTGTGTGGTGGTTGTGTTCTGGGTCATTGTGCATGCTGGCAGAATGCGTGAAAGTCCACCTCGTTCCACCCTGTTCTGCCCCTGTCCGCCCACTTCCAGGGCTAAAAATGGTGTACATTCGCCAATCGAATGTGTGCAAAATGGTCACCACCTGTATTTATTAATAAATTTTATTAGAGTTGGGGAAACGGGATGCAAAGATTATTGTCTATCTATTAGCTTTTTTATAAAAAAAAATCAAAACTAAAATATTAGCCTTCTTCCTTATATGCCATAGCTGTCAACTTACAGATTTGAAAATAAGGGACCAGCAGCCAAATAAGGGACTTGCAGCCTCACCTGTTCCAGGCACTCCAGTCTTCCTGTCCTCCTGCAGTCTGGTCAAACTCATGCTGGTAGCTTCGAGAACACTGTCTAACCAACTTTGTAACCAGAGGTTCAACTGAATAGAATCTGAATCACATGCACCACAAGGCCTATGCAGCCTCAACTTAAGATGGCTCCCTGGCCTGGCTTTGCACTGCAACAAAATGGCGTCCAGCATTCAAAAAACCCCTCAGCTTGCATTAACCAGCCACACACAAGGCATGCAAGCTCCACCCCCCAGTCGTTCTTAGACTTCTTATTGGGTGAGCAACACAGCCAAGCAACACAGTTGGAGCCTCCCTCCTCCCTGGCTGGCAGGGAGGGAGGGAGAGGAGCTGCTTCCTTTGAAATTTAAGGGACATCATTTAAGGGACATTTAAGGGACATCCATCAATAAGGGACAGCAGCGGGACATGGTGCTGGAATAAGGGACTCTCCCTTCAAATAAGGGACGCTTGACACCTGTGCTTATATGCCTGTATTTAAATTATTGCAAAGATTTCTAAGTTTACAGCTATACATATATATTACTCTATGCAAGTTTTATGTGTCCCTTTCTGTCCTCTTTTTCGATGACACGTGAGTCCTCCACCCTACCAATTGCTTTTGGCAAAACATACTCATAAACTGGTTGGCTTACAAGGAGCTTTCCAAAGCAAAACTTGACCCCTCAACTTACTGGAGTAGTGGAAAGTATCCTTAATCTGCTTGGGCTTTTATGCTTCGTGAAGGACAAAGCTAATCTAAATGCAGCATAAAGGTGCCCCTGAGGACTTGGCTAATGGCCAGCACAAATCACTTGATATTTAACTCCACCCCCACCCAGAGGTCTTTCCCCACTCTTTCTTTTGGTCTTTTTCAAGCAACACACTGACAATATAATCCTCATGACAGTCTGTGTCTGTCTAGGTTCCTTTTTTTCTGCTGGAAACTACCGAACATATAATTGTATTTTGGTGAGTTATAAGGAGAGAAGAGACACAAAGGAGAGCAAGAAGAAAACAAGTTAAAATAGCTTCACTGTAAGAATTAAAGCAGAATATCTGAATTGACGTTCCAGTTAAATTGCTGTAGCTCTGATGCCCTTGGAAACAGAAGACAAACCCCAAACTGATAAGATGAAATGTGTTCTAAAGGCCAAAGTGGTTTTTAAAACAACAACAACAAGAAGAAATGCAAGATTTGTTTATCCCATAAACAAAAAATGGGAATTCTTCCATTTCTTTTTTCTTTTTGCACCAGTAAAAAAGACTTGACCATAAAACTTAAGCGAACTCATTTATAGCAAACAAGTGACGTCCAGGAAAGAAAGAAAGTAAGTTAACAGTACTTTGGCCATATAATATTGACTGTAACATTTTGAAAATGTCACGAGAAGTTCTTTTCACATTCTCAGATAAATCAGAAATACCGTACATACTTGTTCCACAACTCTCCACAAGTTGGCCTCAGAATTTATGGTTAAATGAGCTAGATGATAAGTTAAATACATGCTTGTTTTTAGCATGATTGGAATCAAGGTGTCCAAAACATATTCTCAAGAGAAATAATAATAATAATAATAATAATAATAATAATAATAATAATAATAATAATAATACATTTCTATGCTGGAATTTTCTCTGTGTTAAATGTTAATATCAAGGTTGGTAACCTGCAATAGAATCTCTTCACAGACCCCTATTAAATGTATTCCAATGTTGTTCAGAAAAACCACACAAACTAGGCTGAATCATAACCAGGATTCACAAAATGTGCACCTGCTTATGGAGGGAGAAGCAATAAAGGGTAAATGTGATTGCTTATTCAGAGCAAGGCCATTAAACATTGCCCAGTCTCTGAACTGGCTTTATGACATCATCAATAACCAAATCTGATTGCCTGTGTGATCACTAACAGGTCATGATTACATGAACAGAAATACTAAAGGGGTGTGTTGAAATGGCACCAAAGTTGCAGGTGAGAGAAACTGCCATAAAAATTTGCTCCACAGATGATATGCACAAAGAGAAAGGGAAGTTTTCAGGAAACATTTCCCCCCTCAAAAACCCTAGTTTGGCGCAGGAAAATGTTTGCAACATAAACATTCAATATAGCTCTCATGAAAACACACGTTTTAAATGAGATCTTCCAATGCATTTAGTAAACTGCCATAATAGCTCACAGTTTTCTTATTAGTTGTCAGCTTTAAATGAGATGAAATTGCCGAAGTATTCCTGTCATTCAGTGTCATTTAAATGAACAATGCTTCGTTGATAATATACAAGAAACATTGGAACAAAAGATATTGGCGTGGAAATTTAACAAACTGTGCTATCCATGAGAACAAGCTCTTAATTAAAGTCCTGGCTGCGTGCAGCTTCATTCTTTGAGCGCAGTGAGGGAATCTGCTAGGTACTTAAAAATCTATTTCAACTTGATTTAACTGTTTTCAAGGGGAGTAGTGGAGTGTGAATTCCAAAATGTTAATTTGGTTAAACAATTGACTCAGACCTGAAAAGTATCCTAGTGTTATGAGTTTTTGGGGGGATGGATAGGCTGTATGCCTCAACCCCCTTCTAATTTCTGGATCCAGCATAGATACAATTCCTGGACTAGCCAGGTTAGTTTCCTGGGGAATTCATGGCCATTAAGACTACAAAAGTAATGGCTCTGTGCCAGATAACAAATCGGTGGGCCTCCTCCCTCAACTCCCTGGTAGGTAGAAAGACAGAGGTCAGAGTTGAAAGTTGATTTATGTGAGCTAGAAGCTAGAAGCTGGCAGGCTGCAGGCTGGGCAGTGGGGAGACAGAGCTATGCCTAATTTTGTTGGCATCCAAGGCTGTAGGTATGGGAGAAACAAGACCCTCTTGCTGTGTTAATAATGACCGCTCCACGCTTAAAACGGGGGGCGCCCTTTGCGTGGACGCGCGCAGCCCCTAGATCTGGAGCGGCTCCAACAGCATAGGCTTGGCTTTGCCTTCCCTCAGGTGGGATACCTGGAGGTCTCCGCCTACCTCTGTCAGTTGTCCAATCCCACCTGGGGGAAGCGTTGCCAAGGAGACCAGGTAGGGGAGGGATTACCTGCCCACACAATAGAGGGAGGATCTTACCTGGGAATCCTCACTTGGCTCCAGAGCTTCTCCCACCCTACCCACCCTCAGTTAATGTCTTATTTGCAGGTTAACTTTTCTTCACAGGTTTTGCAGGTTAACTTTTCTTCACAGGTACGCGGGCTGCTACGTTAAGGTCGCTGTTAAAGGGCCGGAAAGGAATTTCCCTGCATTGGCAGGTTTCGCCTTTCCCGTAGCAAAACGTCACAACTTTGGCGGTATCAGGCCTTGGGCGGAATCCTTTTGTCCATCTTCCTCTATGCGGCGGCGATACCAGGCTTCCCCGTTAAAGGGGTTTCTGAAGGGAGGCTTTGACCGTACGCCGAAAGGTTTTCATTGCTCTCCCCTGCGGCGGCGTCGTAACGGGGGCGGCTATCTCTGCTTGAACATATGTTCTCCAGAGCCGGCCCATCCCCCACACACAAACTGGATAACCCTGATGCTCCCTAGGTCCCCGGCTGGGGACCGGGGAGGGAGAACGCCCAATGCCTGAGCCAAGGTCTACCCACATTTGAAATTTAATAAAGTTGTGGCCAATTTAATCCCATAGCACGTTGTCATGAGTCATTATTTCACATGACGGGGGGGGGGGACCGCGCGGGATCTGGGGACTCCGCCTGTCCACGCAATAATAATAATAAAAATTTATATCCTGCCCTCCCCAGCCGAAGCCGGGCTCAGAGCGGCTAACAACAGTAAAAATAACGCAGTTTACATAAAATCACAATTAATTGTAATACATTCTAAAATCAATACATTCTAAATCAATTCAGAGTCAAATTAATGGCAACCATTGGACTAGAGTTCTATGAGGATTACAGAAGGAGAGAGGGGGTTAGACTGTGCCTTGGCCAAAGGCCTGGTGGAACAGCTCTGTCTTGCAGGCCTTGCGGAAAGATGTCAAGTCCCTCAGGTCCCTAGTCTCTTGTGACAGAGCATTCCACCAGATGGGGTCACAGCCAAAAAAAGCCTTGGCTCTGGTTGAGGCCAGCCTAACCTCCCTGTGGCCTGGGATCTCCAAGATGTTTTTATTTGAAGACCGTAAGGTCCTCCATAATGCTGTGAATCCCTCCATCATAGACTCAGGTTGTATACATGTGTAAGTAAACAATATATCACAAAGATCCCACAGTCTCCGCTATCCCTCATTCCCAAGGAAATATGGGTAAGCGCCTGGAATAGGGTTGCCATGTGTCCGGATTTCCCCGGACATATACAGAATACTGCAGTCGACAGCAGTGTCTGGGCGGAAATAGGTCAAATGTCTGGGGCAATGGTAGCCCATGTCGGCAGTGCTGTTTTTGATGGTTTCCCATAAAAACAGCTCAAAAACGGCATTTTCTCTGTCCAGATTTTCACTGTTTCAAACATAGCAACCCTGGTACCCCCGGAATCCCACACCATTCAGTGATTGGGGGGGGGGCAACACCAGGTTTTTGTGGAACAGCAAGCCTGTATGAGTCCACAGGGTGGTGCATGAGAAATTCTGGCCAAACTTTGGGGAAGGAATCAGTAGGGAGAAGGAAACATAAGAGTAACAAGTGATGCTTGGTCATACTGTGCATGGAAATGCATGTGTTAGTGAAAATAGTGTACAAAATTCATTATATAAGGGGAAATTGCCTTTCAAAAATATGTTTATTAGGAAAAATCGTGTATAAATATGTGATGTGGAAATGTTGAGGACCAAACTTAGGACTGGGAAAACCAGCATCTGAAGCAAGCAAACAAACAAACAAACAAAGAAACAAAAACCCAACACATTCTTCTGTCCCTAACCATAAGTCAGTTTGGGATTTGCTTATTTTAAAAAAGCTGGCCACCTTGCATAAGTGGAAATAATGGGCGGCATCCAATATGAGTTATACTCAAAGTACACTTTTTAAAATGAATGAACATGGCCAACTTAGGTTCATAAATTCCAATGGTTCTTTCATACCTAACCTCAATGTCTCAATCTGTTGGTTTTTTTGAAACTGATACACCACACATCCCTGACATCAGAGCAACATTTGGTTCTTTTCCATAGGGCTCTGTAAGACCACAGCAATAAGATGATATTATCAGCAGAAGTTAAGTGCTTTGTTCTGTTAGTCACTTGAGATGCACACACAGAACATTTCTTGGGCAGCATGAGCACACCATGGGTGAAAGAAAGGTGATGACCACAATGAATTCCATGAATAACTGTTGTGGTTCCTACAGCAGACTAGAAGACTTGTTTGCTTGAATTTCTTATTCCAACAACATCAGTGGCTTACATACTGTGTTGTAGTGTCATTCGTCATGATGGACAAACTTGCCTGCCTTTATTAACTTTCCCCTGCAGTCTGGATCAGCCTGAAACTGTTGGATGTCCTTAGGTCACACTCTCATTTCACATAGAACAGAGACAGCCAACGTGGCGCTGTCCAAAGGTCATTGGACTACAATTCCCATCAGCCCCAGCCAGCATGGCCAATAGTTAGGTATGGTGGTAGTTGTATTCCTACATCTGGAGTGTACCATCTTGACTACTCCTGGTATAGACTGACGATGAGATCCAGACAATCTGGTGAGTGTTCCAATGAATAGAGCAAGCAAAAAAACCCCACAAATCACCTGCAACATATGTGGGTTATTTAGCAGGCGAACTCATGCCAAAAGTGTTCGCTGAAGGTAGAAAGTTTGAAAAACATTATTCCACACTGCCAGGCACAATATGCTGTGCAGAATAAAAGAATAAATTTTTGATAACCTGAAAAACAGTGTCGCAAGGCACCAGAAAGTCATCTTTTGACATTAGCCAGTGGCAAAGTGGATAGTTAATGGGTAGTTGTGACACCAGGGGAAGCAATTAATGTACTAATAAAGATGCCATTAGTGGGCATAATTTTCTGTGTCATGAGTATTATAACAGCAATATTTCACATCCATCGGGTTTTTATAGGACCAATAATAGATTAGAAAGGTAAGCAGTATGGTTATAGAATACTGGGCTGCACAATGTTTCAGCCAACAAGATACAGGTAATGACCTATTTTTTCCCCTATCCATAAGAATGTGTTATTCTAGCTTTAATAATTCATACACAAGGGGGTTTAAGTTTTATTTTACCATATTTCTGCAATTAAACTCTTCACATTCCAGCAGAGCTTAGCTGAGAAAAGCACATTTAATATTTTTTAAGAGCACATTTGAATAGGAGTCTAATTCTGCTGCTGAAGGACTTTCAACTAATAACTAGTTATTGATAATTCATTCAATGTGCTGCAGTAAATTGAACAATTTATAATGCTTCCTACACCCATGCATGGCAGAAATAACCACTAAAGGAAGAAGCAGTCTGCTTCCCTATAAGGTAGCTCCTGGTTCTGTATAATCATTGCTCTTTCTTTGCAGGCTGCAAGCAGAATTTCAGGAGTTTTGCATTTTCCCATGTGTACATCCTACTTTGTTCCATCCACACCAGGGGGCATGGCATAATTCTACGTGGGGTTGCCCCTCAGGTTGGCCAGGAAGCAACAGCTAGTGCAACCCCCCCCCCCAACAACAACCAGTGGCTTGACCGTTACTGGGGCAGAATATTCTCCACCATGTTGCACCATTGTTGAAGGACTTGCAATCGCTGCCAACTAGCTACTGGGCTAAGTTCAAAGCCATGGGTAGGCAAACTAAGGCCCGGGGGCTGGATCTGGCCCAATCACCTTCTAAATCCGGCCTGCTGATGGTCTGGGAATCAGCATGTTTTTACATGAGTAGAATGTGTCCTTTTATTTAAAATGCATCTCTGGGTTATTTATGGGGCATAGGAATTCGTTCATTATTTTTTTTCCAAAATATAGTGTGCCTGCCCCCCACAAAGTCTGAGGGACAGTGGACTGGCCCCCTGCTGAAAATGTTTGCTGACCCCTGTTCAAAGCCTTATACAGTTCAAGATCAGGATACCTAAACGATTGATGGCTCCAATAAAAGCCCTTCCACCTACTTTAATGCCACATCTACACAATACATTTAAAGCTATATTATAGTACAGTGGTACCTTGGGTTATGAACTTAATTTGTTCCGGAGGTCCATTCATAACCCGAAACCGTTCTTAACCTGAGGCGCACCTTCGCTATTGGGGCCTCCCGCTGCCACTGCGCCGCTGCCACATGATTTCCGTTCTCATCCTGGGACAAAGTTCGCAACCCAAGGTTCTACTTCCGGGTTAGCAGAGTTTGTAACCCGAAGTGTTTGTAATCCCGAGGTACCACTGTACTTCAGCCATCATGGCTTTCCCAAAAGAATCCTGGGAACTGTGGTTTGTTAAGGGTGCTGAGAGTTGCTTAGAGACCCTTGTTAGCATGACAGAGCTGCAACTCCTTGGGTACAGCGAAAGATTTCTCAGCCACTAGAAGCTGTCTTTTCTGTGAGGAGAATACATGTCTCCTAAAAACCCTCAACACTGACAACAAAAAACTAGAACTATGGAAGGCACCACATTGAGCCGCATGAAATGGAAGTCCATCAACCTAACCAAGAAACTTGCACAGGTACAGACTGACATCTTCTTTCTGACTAAATGCAAGAACCTGGACATTATACCTAAGGGTCTTAGAATTAAGATCCCTCTACAATCCACTTATCCTACTACTTAGTTGGTCTCTAAGGTGCTACTGGAAGGAATTATTTTATTTTATTTATTTTGTTTTGTTTCAACAAAAAACAGTTCCTAGGATTCTTTTATCATTTTTTTTTTGGGGGGGGACCATGACTGTTGAAAGTTGCATCAAAGTACTTTAAATGTAGCAAGATATGTGGCCTCTGCATGATTTCTATTATTTACAATTATATACCTATTGGTACCTTTTAACCTTTGCACAATGCAAACATTGCAAATTTGCTCTTTTTCTTGAAGTCAATATCAAGTCGGCAGGGCAGCACAGTAAGCTGAGACATGTGTGCATCACCTAAGTATCAAGACGTAACAAATACATTACCCATATCAATTTAAACTAACTGGTTATGGACCTTCCAAATTACACACACAACAGCTGTTCAATTTGACTTGAGCTAGCAAACTTGCATAATAGCAGGGAAGAGCTGGGCTTGCTCTCAGTCTCTGGAGCTTTTGTCCTGACACTGTGACATCTGTAATGACCTTTTGCAAACCAACTTGAGGATACAGAAATGTCACATAACTGATATCAAGGGCTGCGTGCAGAGAACCAAAATGTTATAACTGTGCAACTTGGATGGCGCCAGGTGACCATGATGCTACAAATAAATTATATGCTCTTTGGGTTTAAAAATTACTTTCCCCCTCAGGACCAGTTCTCACGGGACATTTGCCAACACAAAAAGGGCTGCAATATTTAACTCAGAGATTAAGCAACTGAAACTTCAGTTGAATAGTTTGGTGGTAGGTAATTTTAATTGTGTGTGGGGGGGAATTGAAGGCACACTCATTTATAAGTGTTCTTCGAGTGAGTGGCGTGGCTGTGATATTAGGTAGGTATCACAAAAATCTTAGGTCAGGGAACAGGCAGTCAGACATTTTGTGGAAATGCAAATTATGCCCCTCTCCTCCTAATTAATGGGGCATAAGCCATGAGGGAGTTCTTCCTGTATAATCTCAACTGAAAGCAGCACCACACCCATTCATTCAGTGGGGCTGTCACAGGATAATTTCCTGATGGATTTTGCCCCATATATTAGAGCTCACCATCTCTCTCTTGGCCACCTCACCTTGCCTGAAGGTAGACTTTCCTAAAGGGTGTCAGGCAAATGTTCAGTTCCTCTAAGGGAGATTGGGTTAAAAAGCAAAGCAATATATGTATGTACATATAGGCTAGGCTTCCACCACTCTGCCATTACCTCCTTGGACAAGTTGCAACAATGGGGCATTTTGCTCTATAACTGCATAGTCCTGGAAATAAGGTTTAATTTATGCTGACACGGGCCAAAAGGTCACCCATCAGACAATGGCAACCAAACAACAGCACAGCCTTCACATCCCTCAAGTGCTTTGGGTGGGGGGATTTCACCCGAAAGTGGGAGGAATATTTTGCTGGACATTCCCCGGAGTGCTAACGAAAAAGAAGGGGGAAAAGGGGGAAAGCTCAGATGGAGGGAAGCAGGCCCCTAATTTATTTTCTCTTCTTAAGTAAATACATGTCTGCCAACTCCTACATGGCCTTGAATGTCTCAAACGATAATATAGGAGATCTAAAAGCAGCACTGCAAAATTAAAATTAAGTTCAAACGAGATGACCTGATTACAGCCTCTTCTCCTTGCTTGTAATAAACTGGCCACACTCATGGAGGAAGTGGAGTGAGAGTCTTTTTTCTTCCTCTCTTATAATACTACAACCCAATAAAGTCATCCAGTGAAGACAAATCGCAGAAGATTCGGGAGTGACAAGAGGTAGTATTTTTTGCACATAGTTGAACTGCGATATTTGCTATCACACAAGGCGGTGCTGGCTATCAAAGTAGACAGCCTTTTTAAAAAGATACGGTAAGTCAAATTCATGGAGGAAATGTCTATCAGTGATCATGATGGCTGCATGCTACATCCAAGATCAGAGGTAGCATGCTTCCTTGCTGGGGGATAACAGCAGGAGAGGGGTATTGCCATCATGCCAAGCTTGTGAGGCTTGCAAAGTCATCTGGCTGGCCACTGTGGAGAACAGGATGCTGGAGTAGACAGGCCTTGCTCTGGTGTAGCAGGGATCTTATTATGGAAGGAGAAAGTGTTTGTAGGATTTGGGAGGGCTGTTGGACCAGGCTGGACAGAAGATAAGTATACTGCTTAGAATTTAATCTGAGATGAAAACAGATTTTAGGGAATAATAATAATAATAATAATAATAATAATAATAATAATAATAATTCTACCCTGCCCATCTCTACAGCTCCCAACAGAATATTAAAAACATGATAAAACATCAAACATTTAAAACTTCCCTAAACAGGGCTGCCTTCAGATGTCTTCTGGAAATCAGAGTATTGTTTATTTCCATGACATCTGTGTTAGTATTTCATGCCTCCGATACTGCAGATGAGATTGTTGTAAATCACATGCCTGAGAAGAGTGTGAGAAACGGAAGACAGTCTTATTT
Source organism: Podarcis vaucheri (assembly GCF_965113315.1). Taxonomy (NCBI): domain Eukaryota; kingdom Metazoa; phylum Chordata; class Lepidosauria; order Squamata; family Lacertidae; genus Podarcis; species Podarcis vaucheri. The sequence continues at coordinate 86,376,267 of NC_138764.1, read as the reverse complement.
CTTCTGCTGTAATGTACTTTCACTTTTACTTGTTCTGTTTTGTTCTTTCAGAGCTGGAGAGAACAGACACCATTATGCCTTTGTCTGTACATAGTGTGTAAATAAATAGTAGATTAGATCTACAATGTCTCACTCTTCTTGCTGTGTTTTGCCAGAAGATTAGTGTGCATATACCAGCTGGTATATGTCGCTGAGCACACTGGAGAAGAGGGGAAATGCCTTTTCTAGGGCTGTGCATACCAGAGGACGCTCAGAGTTTCAAGGGCTTGCAGGCACCCCCAGGGCATTTTCCCAACAATCTGATGGGAGGGCGTTCCATAGGGCGGGCACCACTGCCAAGAAGGCCCTCTGCTTGGTTCCCTGTAACCTCACTTCTTGCAGCAAGGGAACCGCCAGAAGGCCCTCAGAGCTGGACCTCAGTATCCGGGCTGAATGATGAGGGTGGAGACGCTCCTTCAGGTATACTTACAAATATTGTCTTGTTCTTACAGTTCATTTTATGCTGACACAATCACCATCACCACACCGGATAATAATGATAGCAAATTTGAGATTGGTTTTCCCCACCTCCAATATTGCTTTAAGTTCTCTTACATTGGTCCTCAAGGAAGATTGTCTTATCAATGGCTTTTAACGATAGCAGCCAAATGGAATCAGGTAGTACACTCTAGTACCAGACGAACAGAATGACTTGGACTTTCATTCTTTGATTGTAAGCATAAGAGTGTTAAGTTGTGGGTGAACATATCAGACGACACAGCGATTCTTCAAACAGCTCTTGTTTATTCACAGGCCAGAACAGAACTGAACTGAAGGGTTCAGCCAGCCTGCTTATATAGAGCTCCACTACAACGCAACAGTAACCACTTTCTGTAACTATCCAATCCCTGAACGTCACTTTCAATCCTTTATTTGCATATGTGGACCTGAGTGAAAACTATCTACAGTATCCCCCTGCTGGCCTAGGGTGAGAACTTCAGTACAAAACAAAGAGCATAAGAAAAGCTATGCAGGATCAGACCAAAGGCTTATCCAGTCCAGTATCTTGTCATCCACAGTGGCCTATGGGTAACTCAACCGTATGTCATAGTGCCCTTCCTCTGTTGTTCCACAGAAACACCTTGTGGCACAGAGGAATGTATCCAAAACAGCACTAAGTGCCCCATGAGCACAAGGATTCCAGTTTACATAACAGGACTACCAATGAAATGCAGCACCGGGATGAGGGATGACCTTGGTGCTGCAGAGTGAAACAGGGTCCTAGCGCCTCAGACAGGCACTGGAGGCACGCAGGCACCAAGCCCCTGCTCCGCCTCGCTTACCTCCCCACTCTCCCCTCCCTGGACTCTCCCCGGATTCTTCTCCTGGCACCCTCCACAGCTTGGCACCCTGGTTCACTGCACCACTACCCCAAATGCTAAAGACTCCCCTGCATGATGCTACATGGCAATTCACAGGATGAGAGGGCAAAGGATTAAGATATCAATGTCCCATTAATGCCCCCATTAATATTACCATTTTCTGCTTTTCATTGTCAACATTGAATGGCCTACATCAGGTATTTCTGAGCACAACATCTATTCTCTGGTAATGATATTGTGTTTGTACCATGCTTTAATACAACATGAAATATTAGTGCTTCAGCCAGATCCATCAGACACATTTATCTGAAGCGAGACCATGACAGGTGTGATAATTAACAAATTAATAACGCCAAGTTATTTATCCTATTGCGAAATGAGAGTAAAGAGGTAACATTCATGGAGTGCAACCAATTAATGCAAATTTTCCCATTGGCTCAAAGAAGAATGGGACTGTATCTTTTGATTGCGTTTCAATATAGATATATTAAGATACAGAAATCTCTTTATAAAAAAACAAAAATAATTGTGAGATCTCAGGGCGGCTCACAACATAAAAATGCAAGATAAAAACACAAAATACATAATAAAAACAAGAACAAGAACAACAAAACACAAATCCATAATCCCCCGCAGCCCCTCCCCAAAACACATTTAAAAGGGTATAGACCAGTATCCTGTTATTTACACTGAAGAGATGTCTTCCCAAGGTGAGAAGAGTGCTGGAGTTCTTCCTCATTCCAGTGTTGTTATTAGGGATGCTGCAGGGCTGAACCGATATATTTTGGCCCCTAAAATGAACTACAAAATAGCACCTCCCTTCCTGCCGGTGAAGAAAGGGTTAGTGAAGATCTGCATCAGGAACAAGTGGGGGAATAGAGATTACCGTATTTTTCGCTCCGTAGGGCGCACCGGACCATAGGGCGCACCTAGTTTTTAGGGGGGGAAATAAAGAAAAAAAATATTTTCCCCCCAGCCCCAAAGAGCAAAGAAGCCAAGACAGCGAGCGGGATCCATCCCGCTGGCTGTCTTGGCTTCCTCTTTAGCCGGGAGAGGCTGCGTGCGGCTTTGGCAGAAGCCAAGACACAGAGCGAGATGGATCCTGCTCGCTGTCTTGGCTTCCTTTTAGCCGCGGGGCTGGGGCAGGGGAAGCCTGAGCTTCCCCCGACCCCAGCTCCCAGAACAGGTCCAGGAGCGGCGGCAAGATTGCGCGCAACCTCGCCGCCGCTCCTGGAGCTTGCGGATAGGTGCCTGAAGCCCAGGGAACGCAGCACTCCGAAGGCTTCTGGATAGCTGCCTGAAGCCTGAAGAGTGAGAGGGGTCGGTGCGCACCAACCCCTCTCGCTCTCCAGACTTCAGCGAAAGCCTACATTCGCTCCATAGGACGCACACACATTTCCCCTTCATTTTTGGAGGGGGAAAAGTGTGTCCTATAGAGCGAAAAATATGGTAACTTCGGGATCTGCTGCCCCTATGGACCCTGCCGCCCAAGGCAGTCGCCTCACCTGGCCTCACAGGTGGGCTGGTTCGGAGAATTCAAATGAAAACAGGAACGGGGGCTGAAATTGCTGATGATCCTGTCTGGAATAGAAATCAATTGAGCAAATACAATTGGCATTCATTGCTGTTGTTGCTTTCAGTCCTAACTGAGAATGATTTTCCCTGCCTTTGCATTACGTTCCCTTTGCATTGAACTGAACAGAGTTGAATAATATAATGACAATGTAATTTAGTTAATTAATCACATAAATTACATAAGATATGTAATTTTGCCACAGCGTACAGTGACTTGAATAATGTAGGGGTTTGTTTTTTTTGCTGAAGACGAACTGCAGTGGAAGAGAGACAGTGCTACACACAATGGCGGAACAGAAAGTGATGCCTTCTTACATTCCTAGCTGTGATGCGTAGGAAATTTGCTCTCTCTCCTCTCCTCTCCTTCCAGCCAAGCTCTGTGATGGTAGGGAAGGGAAGCTGGAATGTGTGTGGAGGAGGAAGACCAGTCTGGAAACCAAGCTGTATTTGGAACAGTTGAGGGAGTTGGGAGAATAGAAGACTGAGAAGTGATATGAAAGCCATCTTCAAATATCTGAAGGGCTGTCACATGGAAGATGGAGCAAGCTTGTTTTCGGCTGCTCCAGAGGGCAGCACCCTAACCAATGGATTCAAGATATAAGAAAGCAGATTCTGACTAAACATCAGGAAGAGCTTTCTGATGGCCAGAACCTTGGAAGGCGGTAGACTCTCCTTAATTGAAGGTTTTTAAGCAGAGGTCGGCCGGTCAACTGTCAGGGAGTCTTTAGCTGTGATTCCTACATTACAGGGGTTTGGATCCAAGTGATTCTAAGCCACTTCAGACCTCTTTGCCCTCTTGTGCACTAACAGTGCTAGTAGTTTGGAGTGTTCCATAAACAGGAAGAATGGTGCAAAAGAAGAAGAGATGTTTTCCCAATGCGAGCAAGATAAAATCAGTCTAGGGAGCTGTCATGCCACTGAGAACAGCTTGGTAAGGAGCCTGGTCCAGACTGCAGACTTGCCACCCCGTATTAGCTTGTATTCTGTTAGACTATTCCATAGAATCCTTGAATTTCAGAGGAAGAAGGGATCTCGGAGGTCACCTGGTCTAACTACAGCATCCCTGACAGGTGGCTATCCAGACTCTGCTTAAATAGATCCATCAAAGGTGACCAACCAAGGCAGCCTGGTCTAGTGTCAAACATATCCTACCTCTAGGATGTCCCCCCCCCCACCATTTAGCTAAAGCCTCCTTCCTCATCTAACCCTGTTCTACAGAGAAAGAGGCAGCAAGTCTGTTCTGTCTTCTGTGTGGCAGCCTTTCTATTTCTTTTTTTGGTGAGAATTCTGTAAAAGATCCTTATTCCACCCCTCATAGAATTGCAATTCCCAAGATGCGAAGAGGAAAATAGCATGAATATCACTTCATCTCAATAGACATTTGAGACGTGCAGAATTAATAGAATTCTGGAAACAAACTGCTCAGGCTATTGAGGTTGATAAAATGTACTTCAACAGCTTGTTTCCATGATTTCCAATACATCTAAGGCAAAAAAAAATTTTTTTTCCTTTAAAGATGCCTTTTAATGGCTGAAGATATTTGGCATATCTCCATTGCAAGAACTATTTGCATATGATATTAATGGTTGGATGGGCCAACCATGTAGAGTATAAATGTCATCTCTTGTAAATTCTCCCTGATGTGATACTCATTAACGACTCTCACTTTCATGTGGGTTGAGTGGTTTGGTGATTAGGGATAGAGCTAAGGGTTGGCACCCAGAGAACTTTAAACTTTGAGCTTATATGGGAAATTATTACTCTCTCCACAGGGAAAAAAGAATAAACAGCACATGTTTTTAATTGGTTTCACATTTCTGAAAAGCAAATCACTGAGAAGATTCAGAAACAATGTGGCTACATAGTTGGACAGTGGAAAATCTCATCATAGAAGTAATAATAATCCATGTGGGTTTCTTGTTCCTATCTACCTCCTATATAGAAAATACACAATGGGAGGATGCTCCATTAAAAATTAAAAAGAGGTGGTACGAATATCACTCTCACCATACAAGGTTCTTTTTTTTATATAATAATATTTATTATTTTCCCAAAAACTTAGACATTAAAAAAACAAAAAATACAATACAACACAACAAGTCAACAAAAACAAAACAAAAGCAATAAAATAAATCAAACAATTTCGTTATCCCATCTTTCATTCACTTATTTCCACGACCTCCTCACACCTCCCTTTTTGTATTCCACTTCTGTTAATTATTTCAGCAATTCCTTTCCATCTTCCTCTGTATTCTATCCTATAATTATCTTAACTCATTCTAACCTTATTTTTTCCCTTTAATACTCTATTAATCTATTTACACTTAATTCCTTATAACATTTCTACTAAAGCCATATAACTTCATTCCACCATTTTTCTATCATTCATTAATTTTGCAGTATTTCTGTAAATAGTCTTTAAACTTTTTCCAGTCTTCTTCCACCAACTCTTCTCCCTGGTCTCGGATTCTGCCAGTCATTTCCGCCAATTCCATATAGTCCATCAACTTCATCTGCCATTCTTCCCGGGTTGGTAAATCTTGTGTCTTCCAGTACTTCACAATGAGTATTCTTGCTGCTATTGTTGCATACATGAACAAAATTCTATCCTTCTTTAACACCAATTGGCCGACCATGCCCAGGAGAAAGGCCTCTGGTTTCTTCAAAAGGGTATATTTAAATACCTTTTTCATTTCGTTATGAATGATCTCCCAGAGTGTCTTAATCCTTGGGCATGTCCACCAAAGGTGAACTCTAATCCTCAAATTCGTCTGTTTTTCCTTAAGTTCAGTCGTAGCAAGCGTCAACCTATGTTCATCAAATTGCCTCTGTAGGGCTGGGGCTCTCTTTCTCTTTCTCTCCAGTTGTATTACTTTACCTTCAGCAGCAACTGCTTTTTCCCTAATTTCCTCCACAGTTTGCCATATCAAAATAGGTTCTTGTATCAATTTCTGGGTGGTTTCTGTATTGGTATTATTTATACTTTCTGTATTTAAGTTAGTTTTAATAATTGAAACATCCACTTTCACATTTATCATGTCCATTTTCCTGTGAAGCTGGTCCAATGAGTCATTTATCTCGTATAATGCAGCCACTAAAGCCTCTTCTGTCAACATTCCTCTTGGTTTTAAATATACTAATACAAAGACAACAACAGAAAGAACAGGGGGACCTAAAGATAGACCTCTCCTGGATTGTTACCAAGTCCTCCCAGACCTTAATGTTTTGTCAACAGTTGGCTGGTCTGTTTTTCCTCTTCCATTTACCATAACACTTAAAAGATTCAAGGTCAGTCCCAGAGTCTCATGGTTTTTAACTTGCAGCTGGAAATTCCCCTAGCCCAGCTCTTGTAAAACAACCGGTTTCAAAGGCTTCCACTAGGGGGAAACTGTTTCTATTTGTAATAGTCAATAGTATCCTCTTTTAAGCAATCCAAGATTAGTTTCAAATTAGTTTCAATTTTCAGTTACTTTTACTCCTTTTTAAAGCAGCCGGAGACAGTAGAAACAATGTATTTCTCTTATTTGACTAGCTGTCAATGAACGTTCTAAACGCTGTCAATGAACATTCCAAAGGACGTCAGTCCTACTAGCAGCCCGTTTCCAGGGTCAGAGTGGGTCAGAGCTGCCTCCAAGAGGGGGTTTAATGTTCTTAACCGTTGGAAATTTAATCTTTTACAAAAGACCTTCCAGGACTCTAGCTTGCAACTTCATTGCCTCAGTCTATTTACAATAGGGGAAGGCGGACTTCCTGTTTTGAACCTCCCCGTTACGGTACCAAATTAAAGATTTAGAAATCCAATTCTTCCGTTTCAGCTTTACTCACGGGTAATTACTTTAGAGTCAAATTGTCCACAGGAAAAGGTCAGCGCTCTCTGGCAACAGCAATGCGGCTTTGCTCCATGGAAGAAGCAGACGATTCGATGCACCGCGCCACTCACCCCACGTCGCTCCGGAGCCCCAAAAACCGGGGTTCCCCGCGAGTGGGGGAGGCAAAAAAGGTGCCCGCCGAATCCCACGCTCACAGGCTTCTCCCGCCTGTGATTTTAACGGGTCTCCGCCTTCGCCGTGGCGGCCAGACCCAGATTTCCACGAAGCAGATTCCTCCCGGTCAGAGGAATTCCGCCATTACCCAAGGCGCCTCCCCGGAAGTCCCCCTCACCATACAAGGTTCTGAGTAGACATACATTTATAGTACAGTGGTACCTCGGGTTATATACGCTTCAGGTTACAAACTCCACTAACCCAGAAATAGTACCTCGGGTTAAGAACTTTGCTTCAGGATGAGAACAGAAATCGTGCTCCGGCAGCGCAGCAGCAGGAGGAGGCCCCATTAGCTAAAGTGGTGCTTCAGGTTAAGAACAGTTTCAGGTTAAGAACGGACCTCCAGAATGAATTAAGTACTTAACCCGAGGTACCACTGTATCTGCTAATGGGCCTCCTTAAGAATCTACATCGATTGTTTGTTTGCTACGGTGCCCAATTTAAGGTCCTGACGTGGGTCTATAAATTTCTATGCAACTTTGGATCCCAGTGCCTGAAGGACTTGATACCGGCCCAGCTGTGCCTTAAGATCTCTGACAGAGGTCTTGCTAGTAGGGTAGCAGCACTATTATTCCCCCCGCCAATCGTGTTCAGTACTAGTATTCCCCTGACTGCTTCTTTTTACTCCTCCTTAGATAAATCACATGGGTGATTTCACCCATTCAGCAGTCAGACATGCTATCACGGTGCCTCATAACCAGCCAGATATGGTTATGTGTTCACAAATCCCTGAAGGCAAGTGAAGGCAATTAAAAGTGAGGGTAAGTGAACACAAAGTAAATGAATGTGTGGGATTTACGTAAGGAGCACCGAAAAAGTGGTACAAAGAGAAGGTGTTGGTTGACATTGCCAAAAATGTTCATAGAAAACTGTGGTTTCTGCTCTAGCCAGAGCAGAATGGGTTGTAAGCAGGGCTTTTCCCCCAGCCAGAACTCACCAGAGTTCAGTTCCAGCACCTCTCAGGTGGGTGCCATTGTCATTCTAAGAGAACAAGGGAAGTATTCATGGTGAGCTCCAGAACCTCTTTTTCTAGCAAAATAGCACTGGTGGTAAGCAATGGTGTAACAAAAAACATTCCACCACACACACATGCAAAAATCAAGCGCAATTTCATTTGTTCCATTGATCTCATATCCACTGTATTGGGTTGATACACAACAAATCATTGATGGATATGTAGAACATAGTTCTGATTCTGCGTTAAGTATGCTTAGCATGTTTTGCTTTGCAGAGTTCTTACTTGGAGGCCTGAGCTTACACTGAAAATCATCAGGGCAAATTAAGTCCACGTAGGGCTCTAGATCACAAGCCCTTACCACATCAAACGTTTGACAACAGAAGATAAATCAAGCAAGGGGTCAGGCTGTAATAGCAGCTCAAAGAGCGGACAGGTCTTTATTGCTTTGAAATCCAATACTTATAAATTTTCATTCCCCCAAACATACGCCTTTGGAAGATTTTATATAGATCCGTTTTAACAACAACAACAAAACTCAAAGCGTAACTGCTCAAAGGTCAAACTGCACAAAGTATTCACAAATGAACAATATTTTCTATGCAAGTATATTGGGAAACAGAGCCCCCTGAAATCAAAAGAAAGAACAGACACCCACTGAACTGAGTTGGTGGTTGAAATCAAACCCTGTTTGCAAAAGAATTCTGGCTGATGTCACTGCTTGCTTATTCATTTTTATGTCAATTTCCATTCTGCCATTTCCAAACACAGAGCAGCTATAAATCCACTTTATATAATCTCTTCACATAATGCGACTTCTTGATCACTTCGGCAAGCCGCTCTCACTAGAATGCTTGCAATTGGGAATAAAGGAGACAAGGCTCTGCACGCAGAGATGCATTTACCTCAGTCCTCCAAGGGGCTTGCCTCCCTGCTTTTCATGCCCCAAAGCCAGGAGACATAGAGTGTGGTAGCAGCAAGCATTCAAAGGCTGGCGGAGCATCTTCTCCCACCAGGAACTGGGATTAGGACTACAAGTGCCAGCATCACAGGCTGAAAACTGATAACTGTTGTTTCCACCAAGGAGAAGGTCCTCAAGATACTGGGCGTGTTTGACTGGACTCTTCAAAAAGGCTGGTTGCATGTATATCCCCAGTGTCTGTACCCATTCTTTCTTTTGCAGATCTCTTTGCATCTCTGTTCATAGTATCAGGAGCTGCCAGAGCTGGAACCAGGAAGCCTTGAACTTGATGCAGGAAATCCAGAAATAGACCAGCCCCAACAAATGGGCTGCCTAGCCTCTGCTTGAAGACCCCCAATGAGGCCCATCACCCCTCTAGGCAATTGGCTGCATTGTTGAGCTTTTACCATGAAGAGGTTTCCTCAAAGGCTCAGCTGAAATCTACTTCAACCATGTTTTAGATCCAGTCCTGACTCTGGAGCAGAAGAAAACAAGACTCTGCCTTCTTCCATGTGACAGCCAGGGATGGGCGAATCTGTCAACTTTGACTTCTCTCATTCTGACCCCTGACCCCTTGTACATATCCACATCAGTTTGCAACATTATTATTTTTTACATGTTGACATCAGCATTTTAGTGTAAAGTTTCCCTAATGCTGGCAAAAGCATTTTTGTGTATATGGAGTTGTCCAGTTCTTGAGTTCTTCCTCAGCCTGGAGATAGTGTAGCAAAAAAGAAAATAGGAACCTGGCTCCCCGCCATCCACCTCTGTCTTGGGTTGGCACAAACTGGCAGGGCATTAGATATGGTGGTGGGTGAATGCCACTCCCATCCTTTGAGGACCCAGGTAAGAATTACTCTGCCAGTCCTTCGCCTGTAATGGATAAATTATATGCAGCATAGCAACATTTAAAGCAGTCAAGAAATTTCTGGGAAAAAATAATAATTCTGAATCATAAAATACCTTTTAGCATTTATAGAAAGACTAAGCATAATGTAAAAAGATGAAGAGATAATGCAACACCCCTAATTATTTGCTTGAAGCTCTTCACCGGGCCTCTGCTGTGAACAATTTTTCATTCGTTGCATTAATTCTCATTCCCAGAACTATTTTTTTACACACTGCCAAACCTGCACTGTTCCTTAGGGCTGCAAATTATCCGCTCAGAGGTGAAGAATGCAGGCCTTGTGTATATAACCCACAATGAAATTGACAGATTTCATGTATGTTTCCAAAGGGAAGTCATGTCCCTTGGCTCCTTCAGGGAGTCTGAGTAATTGACGTGAAAAGCAGTCTTTGGGTTAAGGCTCTGAGCAGATTGTGAAACAGCCTCTGGTTGTTTTCAGGATGTCAGCCAGCTTTCTGAACACTTACCTCATGTTGTCCAGCCTTTTATCACCTATCCCTGACACAGTAGGTATACTAAGAGATATGAATCACAGTGGGGGAGGGGGAACGCTTTAATGTCTAAAAGCCTCCTCACATCCACTTCTCCTTTTGCACCAACAATATAAATTCCTAATTAATTTAAGAACAGATTGACCCTGCTGAGAAAACATATGGAAGGGGGAAAGGTATTTCTTTTTATTTATTTATACAAAGTGTGGGTCGTCCCTCGATTTAAAACAACACCCTGAAGCTGATGTGCAATCTATAAAATATAGATGCCATAACTGCATTCATTAAAACAACATAATAACATGGGAGCAACAGCGGCAGAAGATGTACGTGTTTAAGTTCAGTTACATTTCCATCAGGCTCCCATACCCTTTAAAGGACAGCATGATACATCATTTTGCAAGGGGCTACAGGCTCACAGGGATTTTAAAAACTATCTATGGTCTTGATCTCATTTTGAAGATGATAATGATGACCATGATACATGGAGTGCTTCGAAATCCAGGCACTGTAGAATTACTGGATTATTATTTTTTTTAACTGCCCGCAGGCTTGCAATCTACGAAAAGCAAGACCATAAAGAAAAGGGAAGGATTATGAAAGGAAGTGAGAAGACGAGGCAGAGATCAGAGGATCAGAAGGCGATGCATTTTAGATGCTGCTTAAACTGCTGCAAGGAGCGAAGGAGAAAAGTAAGGATGCTGAGAAGTCCAGAGATGAGGTCTAGAGCCAAGGGGATGGAGGCACGAAGCACGAGATGTAACCAGGGAGGTTTAATATATATAAAAAGGTGACATTTGGCAGTTTGAAGATGATGAGAGGGGAAATGATATGATACAAAAGGGGCCAAATAGGAAATATATTTGAAGTGGGGTTGAAAATGGTGGCATATTCCTCGATGCCATTGGGTGCATGTGGAAAGACAAATTTAAGCAGTGAGCAACTCACATCAGGAGATTTAGAACAAGAGAAATATTTGGCACAATGCAGGGAGGAGATTTTAACCCTTCTCTTCCCAGACACAATCCCTGTGAAAATGCCCACCCACATGTAGCAATTAATCCTCAAAAGAATGCTCTCATTGGCACCATCAGGAGCTCCCCCTCCCCCAGATAGAAGGCTAATTGTTGCACAAGGAATTCTTTGTTAGGAGTTTGCCTGCCCTTGTACTCATGTCCTGATGAAGGGGGGGCTAGTATTAAAACAACAGCAGCAGCAACAACAACAACAACACAGCATCTGATGCAGTTGCCAGCTACACAATTAAAGTAACTTCTACTTTGACCCTGAGGTCTAGAGGCCACAGAACCTGTCCCAGTGCCTATCAGTCCAGACCAAACACAGCTTAACCTTTTGCCATTTGCATTTGAGTATGGTAATGCCCCTGCCTGGAAAAAAACCCCTTCCCTAACCCTACTTGAGGTGCCACATCTGTCGGAAATTAGTTTCTCTGGTCTGTGCTAAAGCACATTGTTTTCCCTTCCACTGAGTTGTGCAACTCACTTGTTTGTATTCATGCATTGATTTATAGAGAGATTTATGAGTCATCCTTGTATAATGTATTCAGTAAAATGTGAATAAAAAAACATTAAAATGGCACCCAACAGGCTTTAAAGGAGGCTAGCTCAGGTACAGCAACAACTCTTCTGCCAAACCCTTTGGGGGAATATCTAGCTGATACCGGCTTTCGATGGATTTGCTGCCGCTATTATCGTGCTACTGTGTATTATGGTATCTGTTTTTATTGCCATGTTTTATTATTTTTATGGTTTCTATTTTGTATTTTTATTGTTCACTGCTTTGGGTATTCCTAAATAGAAAAGTGATTTATTAAACAAATAGTTAAGTAAATAAATAAATAGCTTGCTGCGGTGGTGTGGGAAGTACTACGAAAATGGCCTGCTATGCTGTTTTAGCAAGGAGATGCCTTCAAAGTTTATCCGTACAATGAACATGCAAGCCGAACTCATCCAAGGTGTCACAAACAGCATTACTTCTTTGCCACATGGCCAGAGTAAGGTTAAAGGGAGCTTTCTATTCTTTCTCCCTCATCCCTGGAAACAAAATATGGACCTTTGATCTGTTGAGTTAGATCAGTGTTTTCCAAACTTGGGCTGCCAGCTGTTTTGGGACTACAAGTCCTATCATCCCTAACTAGGAGAACCAGTGGTCAGGGATGATGGGAACTGTAGTCCAAAAACAGCTGGCAACCTAAGTTTGGGAAACACTGGGTTAGAGCAAAGGTCCATCTAGTCTAGTCCCCACCCAGACTCCCACAGTAGCCAACCAGTTGCCTCCAAGAAGTTTACAATCAGGGTGTGGAGGAAGTAGACTGCCCCCACTACTACTGGCCCATGATAACTGGGATTCAGTAGCATGAAGATGGAGAGTCCATAAAGCGATCTACTAACCCTTAGGAATGGGAGAGAAATTCACTTGCTTTGCAGTACCGAATTTGCACTTCTGCTTTCTCAAAGCTTTGTTTTCTTTTGTGTTCTGTTAGGGGGGAATTGCCTGCAAAAATGCACATATTGGGGAAGAATGCATACGTTAGGAGAAATGCATGAGATGTGTATATATTTCATACAGACTTTTTAAAAACAACAGCACATACACACATTTATGCAGAAATGGGGTGAAAAGAACATAAGATTGGGGAAAAATGAGAAATGGGTGCTATCAGTGGTTATGAGCTTTACTCTGCCTCCACAACTGGAGACAGCAATGTTTCTGAATACCAGCTGGATAATAATAATAATTTATTATTTCTACCCCGCCCATCTGGCTGGGTTTCCCCAGCCACTCTGGGCGGCTTCCAACAAAGATTAAAAATACAAGTGTTCTTGTCTTTCAGAATCAGAACTTTATTAGCAAAGCCAACAGGCCACAGCTATACAAGAATTAAAAATAAAATAAAATAAACATAAAGAGGGGATAAAAACAAACAAAAGGAGGTCCGTCAGGTAAACACGTCTGTCACTCAGATGGTGGCCCTTAGTTTCACAGCTCTCTCGATGTACCTTGCGACCTTCTCTGTTGTCTGACTGTCCGTATCAGATAAGAGAAAGAACAGTATAATGTCTTGTGGACGGCCGGGGTTGGGGAGAATGAGTGGAGTTCTTGTCTTCTAATTCTGCTTGCTGGTTTCCCATAGGCAACCGTTCAGCCACTGTGAGAACAGGACCCTGGACTAGAAGGGTCATTGTCCTGATCCAATAGGTTCTTCTTATGAGAGAACACCCCTCTCTGTCTCTCCCCCCACCCATTGTCTTTGTGCAACTGATGGTAGTTACTGTTGCTTTTTTTTTTTTTAATGTGAGCCAGTCTGGGACCATCCACATAGGGAGAAGTGTCAGCAGACTCAGGGGAAAGCCAAGGTATTGCAATGCCTGCAAAGAAATCATAGAATCATCGAATTGTGGAGTTAAAAAGGACCCAGAGGATCATTCAGTTCAACCCCCTGCAGTGCAAGAATCTCAACTAGTAATAATAATAATAATAATAATAATAATAATTTATTATTTATACCCCAGCCACTCTGGGCAGCTAGATCATCCACCCAAACACAGTAAAATGGGGACTGAATGTGCTCAGTGGTTATGGAGTGTTGAGTGTGTGTTTGGGGCAGGAAGTAGAAAACCAGAGGAGGGAAATGGAATGGAGTATCCTGGAAGAGGTCCAATATCTGGCTGGATCCTGAACTGGAGCACTCCGTTCTTCACCCACTTGTTATGACTAATAGACATTAATGCAATGAATGTGAAGAATTCCCCACTCACCCACATTAGGAGAACAATTAGCAGCTACTTTGGACCATTGCTGAGCATTCAGGAGGGATCCTGTCACTTATTCAGGCACAGCAGATGACAATGAGTCATAGCATAGAAGCCCTAGTTGGCATGACCCAGAGCTTCTTGCCTCTGCCGTCTGTTAGAGGACCACAATTAGGACACTGGGGATAGAGATGCAACAAATTCATGCCAGGCAGCATTTAGACATGAACAACAGGGGAGAAGAAGACAGCAGGCTCTGTATTGTGCACAGGAAGGGAAAGATGAAGCAGGAGTGCATTTTATTTTCCTTTAAAGCTACAGAACCAAACCACACCCCTTAATGAACAACAGGAACATGCATATGTAATAATAGCAAAACAAATCAGGAAATTGGGGAGGTTGGATGATAAAATGCACAAAACATATCAAAGGAAGCAATATTTTTAAATGTGTCTTTTAATTACCGTATTTTTCGCTCCATAAGTCTCACTTTTTTCCTCCTATAAAGGTGCGTCCTATAGAGTGAAAAATACGGTATATCAAGGGGTGGGTGTTGCTTTTAGCTGCTTAGTTTTATCATCTTGTCCCTGGGAAGTGCTTCACATACGCTGCAGCCTGAAATGAAGAGTGAATTCTTGCTTTTCCATTTAAGTGCTATCTGAGTTGTGGGTGCTATTATTTGTGGGTGCAAGTAACAAGCACCTTGAACTGGGGCTGGGAGACTGCTTGTCAGTCTAGAGACTTAGGAGCTTGCCATGCACCTCTCATCACAGGCTAGATCCTCTTTGTAAGCATAACAAGCTCAGATTGCTCTTTATAATACATTTCCATGACATAAAGAACTCTGTTTCAAATTTCACACCAGGGACAACCTGGTAACTTGGGTAAACTCTTTTTTCCACACTGATAATAAAGAAGGGAGTGTGGAGATCATAGGCATTTGTCATAATGAGGAGACATATGTGTATATTCATACACATATATTCATACACATATGCATAAAAACATATGAAGAGCCTTTCTGGATCAAGCCAAAGGCCCATCTTGTCAACCAGATTGTTCTCACAGTGGCCACCCAGATGCCTATGGGAAGTTTGTGAGTGGGACCTGAACACAACAGCACAGCCCTACACTTGTGACTTCCTGCAACTGGTATTCAGAGGCATACTGCCTCTGAAATTGTGGTGCAACACCGTCATCACGGAGAACATCCACTGATGAGTTTGTCAAAACCTCTTTTAAAAGCATCTAGCTAGTGGCCATCACTAGGTATATTCAGAGCCTGTATAGCCCATAAAGTAAAATGCAATTGTGTGTACCCATGGTTACCCACACATAATAATACAGAGTTTGATGCAATTCTACTAACACTGAAATATGTTTTACGATTAGTTTTAACAGGAGTAATATTGTACCTGGGAAGTATTTGAGACTAGTGAATGTTTTCCCAGGAGCCTTTGTGCAATGATCCAATGTTATTATATCACTGTCTCTGTGCTCTCTAGAATATGGACAGTTCATTTCTTAATGTCTGCAGCCTGTGCTTCTACAACAAAGGTAGACATCATTGTACATGCCTGACAGTTCTTAACAACAGATGAAATCACAAACACAGCAGACTATCATCTATTGCAAAACCTATTTCGAGCCATTTGATTGCACTGGAACACAATCTTCCAAAGATCTGCCACAGCAATGATCTTATATGTATGGCAATATTAAACGCACATACGCATGCAGAGGCAACAATGTCTGCTCAGAGTTTAATATCCAGAATGCATTGCTGGCTTGAGCTATAACTTAACCTTGCATTATGAAGTCCTGCTTTCCCTCCCCCCCCCCCACAACACCACTCTTTCTGGTGTAAATAAATTGAGGTGTCCCTATGGAACAGGAGTCAAATATTTTTAAAAAGCTCTTTGGATGCCAATGGCATTTTGATTGTTTGGAATTTGTATTGATTTTCGTGACTAAAGGAGGAGAGAGAATGTGAGAGCTGCACAGCAAGTAGATACCTGGTTTTGGGTGCTTTATTTCAAAGGGTAATGGAAATATTGCTGCACTGGGGTTTCTTGTTGCTCATTCTGCAGGCAGGGATTTAGTTATTGGTTTTGTATTTCTATGCAAGACAGGAAACAACATGTTCTCCTGCAATCAATGGATCAGGGAGGTCACTTGCCCCTGGCTTCTACATTCCAATTCTGGGGAGAGAAAAACCCACTGGCCTCTAAATAAAAACAGGAAAGTACTCGATTTCTGACCTTGCTGATAGCCATTGCTACATAAAAGAAAGAGCTGGGGGCTTCCATCAAAGGTCAGAAACAGAATGTGTATATTTAATGGAGCCATTATCTGCAGTGTAACCAAACAGATCCTAAGTTTAGCCACTACAGCAAAATCATGAAGTTTATTTTCCCATTTGCTGAAAAATGGTGCTTTTGACATTTTCCAGTACATTGTCCAACAAAGATGAGCAGCTGTTGAGGATGAAATTAATTCCAGTTTCTGTGAAAAGGCTGCTATGAGTTTGTGGGGTGTCGTTCCTGGGTCTAATAAAAGAAGAGTTAGAATTAATCAATGTTTGGAGGGTTAAATGGAAAGCTTTCAGTGTCCAGGAAACCGCCTGGCAGTGGATCCATCAAGGGGAACCACCAAGAGGTAATAACCGGAATGGCTGAATCACTGACCTAACAAAAGACAGGGGAAGAAGCCACCAGTAAGACTAAGACTGTGTGCCCCGCCATGTGCTCTGGGTTGTTAGCAAAAGACAATGCCAGTAAGTGGTTTGGCAAGCTGGAAGAAAGTGGGTCAGAGCACCATGTGGGTTGACTGTGCTTGGTTGGAACAAAGAGACAGAGAGCATGGCTGATTTCTCTGCTTCTGAGACCCAAGACTGCTGCACCTATGAGAGAAGCAAGAGACCCTCTTGGAATGTGAACGGAACTCTTTCCATCTAGACTCTTTCCATCCATATATACACCCAGGTCATTCATATATATATATATATATATATATATATATATATACGTAAACCAGATATCATAGAGACACCACAGACTCCACTGTGCCTCATCGTCCAAAGGGAAACACAGACTATGGATAAAATGTGCCTGCATCCCTTGGAATCTCATACCACTCCTGGAGTGGCATGTAACAATACATTTCATGGATTGGTATCAAAATGTCCTCTCAGAGATGTCCTCATGTAGTCAAATCTGACTGAGTATATTTCTGGGATGTAACCCACTGGATTCAATTCAACCATGTAACTGAGCCATCAGCAGCAGGGCGGGGGGCGGGGGGAGGAATTGATGGCAAAGTAGTAGCAGTCAGGAGTAGCAACTAGGATAAAAAGTTGAACATCCGCTTTTGGGCAGAATTCCAATCATACCAAAATTACCAGATTCTACCTGGAAATCAAAACAGGAGAGTATTCACTGCAGCTCTTAATTTTCACAATCTTATTCAGATGTGCTCTCTGTCCCACCCCACCATTTGCTCTGGAATTCTGGAGAAGCCACCAAATTTGGAGCTGATTCATATGATCAGCTGCAGAAGTGCTGGCAGCTTGAAAAATTGGTTGTGTTGGATTAGGCAGCGCCAGAGCTGACCTGTAGCTTGTAGGCAGTTCTCCTTATTTCCACTGTGATTCCTTTTTTTTAAGTCTGCATGAACATTCGCATGCATTTTAGTGCAAATTTCTTCTAATATGTGCAAGTTTGTATGCAGCTTTGCCAGATTTACACCCTTTTGCAAAGCAGTTTCTCCTAACATGATTTTTTTTTTGTATGCTATCTTTACTAATGTATGCATTCCAGTGCCCATGTTACCTTTGCATATGGATTTTTGTACACATTACTCGACTGGAGAACTGTGTTGTAAAATCTGGAGGAGTGTGAATTTTGAAGGTTGCCTGTATTTCAGTTTGTGCATCATTTCAGAAAGTGAAAATTAGGTAGGTGCACTTATAAACGCGAACTGAATGGGATTTAGTCTTCATCCCTATCGCCACAGATAGCAATGGAGGGGGGCACCTGTTTCCCTGCAGTTTTGGTGCCAGCAATTTGAGCCATAAAGTGATTTGGGGGAAGGGAGTGGCCCTAAAATTGTGTCTGGCGGCTTCTTAACCCTTCCCTCTCTTTTCCTGATTTTTCAAAAAATAAATAAAAATTAATCTGCTAGCAGCAGAGCAGCAATAATGGAGCTCTGCTGCCACCACAACCATTCTCCATTCCCCTAAACTCCTCTGGGAAGAGTGCTCAGAAAAGGAACAATGCTAGTGGTGGCAGCAGTCAAAAGAGCTTTAAAAAGTGTTATAAAGAGAAAAATAAAACAGTAAAGGAAAGGTAGGAAGCCTTTCTGCAATAAGTAATTCCTTTTGCACTGCCACCAGTTCTCTCCTTTTGTTTTGAGAGTTTGTCCTCAAATACCCCACACATTGGGCAACAGACCCTCCCATCCCCCAGCCAAGGAACACCTTGTTGCATTGGCAAAACCCCAGCCCAGACCGGAAGCCTTTTCGTAAGCATCTCAGTCTGAATGGGCGGAGCCAGACCAGAGACTACTGTGTCACTGCCTGGGAAATGTCTCACATTAATACTGATTGTCACCATGCAGGGCAAGAGGGACGCGGGTGGCGCTGTGGGTTAAAGCCTCAGCGCCTAGGGCTTGCCGATCGAAAGGTCGGCAGTTCGAATCCCCGCGGCGGGGTGCGCTCCCGTCGTTCGGTCCCAGCGCCTGCCAACCTAGCAGTTCGAAAGCACCCCCGGGTGCAAGTAGATAAATAGGTACCGCTTACCAGCGGGAAGGTAAGCGGCGTTCCGTGTGCTGCGCTGGCTCGCCAGATGCAGCTTTGTCACACTGGCCACGTGACCCGGAAGTGTCTCCGGACAGCGCTGGCCCCCGGCCAATAGATGTGAGATGGGCGCACAAACCCCAGAGTCTGTCAAGACTGGCCCGTTCGGGCAGGGGTACCTTTACCTTTACCTTTTACACCATGCAGGGCAGCTGCCTAGAGAGCCAGAGTCTCTTGCTTCTAGTCAACAGCATCTGAAGGGCCAAATCCCTGCATTAGTACAACACTGCTGATTCATATTTCAGGTGGCGCTGTTTCATAAGTGCCAGTTCTCTTGCCCCTAGCCAGCTCACAACAGAAAGGGGACTAATGTATGCAGGAACTTCAGGCAGATTCTAAGAGCTGTCATGTGTCAACTTTAGTGATTTCTCTGTGAAGGTTTCTGTAGGCCATTACCAGATTGCTTTAAATATCTAAGTCCATCCGCCATCTAACAATACAGAGAGCTCACACCTTGCAACTGCTCATTGTGGCTGTATTGTGTCATACACAAAGCCAGATAATACCCCATGTTTCCAAGATCATATTGATCTGGAGTGCAAGGCTGAAGCAAATTCTTTTCATTCCCCGCCCCCCTCTTCAAAAATAGACTGCGCAAGTTTGCAGGGGAAGCTGTAGGAAATAAAATCACACACCAACCCCCTTTTGTGCAACCATTTGAAACTTGTATGAAGAAACAGTGGGAGACCTATTGAAAACCTGATGGGAAATAACTGTGAGATGATAGAAAGGCTTTCCAAATCACATCCTTTCCTTTGTGTAAGGGCCCTTCGTTTCCACTCTGATTAGGGATTGCACCAGAACAGAGAAGACAACTTCAAGCTAAACTCTCCCTCTCTTTCTTCTTGGAGTGAGTACGAAGTACAGAAAGTCAATCTATTATATAAGGGAAACTTGCCAAGCATGTGATTTATTCTTGCCATAGTCCCTAATTTCCAAAGGGGGAAAAAAAGGAGAGACAAATAAAGTAGAGATAACATTCCAGCCAATGGCCTGAACAGGAATGCGAAAACATAGACATGGCGATGCTAGGAGATGGCAGAAGAATTACAATCAGCATAACTGTGAAGAAGGTGAACTGCAGATTGAATACACACATACAGCCATTTCACACATTCTGCAGTGACACACTTGGGCTTTACATCCCAGTATATGTTTCATAGGAAACCACAGCCAAGCTTAGCTCTGTGACAAGCCTGGTGCACTTGCACTCAAAGTATGCCCAATTGTCGTGCTCACATTTTGCATTTAAAGAAATACAATTTTAAAAGCATGGGTTGTGTCCAGCGTTCCCCATAGTCAGAGAAGACCTACTGAAATTAATTGGCACATCTAACTTAGCTTCATTAATTTCAGTGCATCAACTCTGGGTGGAAGTTTGCTGGACAAAATCCCATAATTGCATGCCTAGTAAAAATGCAATGAGTTGTACCCAATGAGTTGCACTTGCACAAGTGCACTTGAAATTCCCCACCCACTCTGCCTGACTGCAGCCCACTGTGCTGCCCCACCCCATGCAATCTTTTTCTGACTAGTTTTCAGCAATTTCCCCCTCATGCTGCAGCCTACATCCTAGGGTTTTCTTGGAGGCCACTCAATCTTCATGAGAAGCTTTGGAGAAGGGATGAGCATGCAAGGGCCTGCAGTGAGGAGGAATTCCTCTTGCACTAGCACAACGCGAGATGCAACCAAAAGCATGAAGAGACCTTTGGAGCACAAGCAAATCTAGCCTGCTTTTTGCTATTACATTTGTTTCATGTAACAGTAATAAATCACCCTGTCGTGCTCTAGTAACATTACCCATTTAGAATTCATCCTTATGTTACATACAGGATGGGGGAAAGAAACTGCAAGTGTCTCTCATTTTGTCTGAAGTCTAAAGATTCACAAATGACATCCATAGTAATATCACTGACCGAACGCCCCCCTCCCAAAGGCCTGGGACTTGGAATTGTCATTGTCAGTGAGATAATGGGCAAGAATGGTCATCATATGTTCCTCTCAACAGAAGCAGAGCTTCATGCTCTGGAACCGGGGGTGGGGTGGAGAGCAAGTGGGGGCATGGCTGGCGTGTGTCCTGGGCGTGGCATGCCACCCGCAGGGGCATGGCGTGCGTCCCGGGGGCGTGGTGCCCCTGCGGGCGGGGGGCAGCCACGATGGCACCCCCACCGGGATTGCATTGCCGGGGGTGATGCGCTGCGCCCACCCCCCTCTTCCTCTGCCAGTGCCTCCCAACATGGTGGGACGGAGACTGCTCCAACCCTGGTGTCAACACACACTCTGAATTTTGTAATGTGTATAAAAATGAATATACTAGAGTCCAGTGTACGTATAGGTGCATATATTAGTGAAAATAGCATATAAAAGTATGCTGTGTTATTGGAAACTGCTTTACAACAACAAAACAACAACAACAACAACAACAACAACAACAACAACAACTCATTATTTGTACCCCATCCATCCAGCTGGGCTTCCCCAGCCACTCTGGGAGGTTTCCAACAAAGATTAAAAATACATTAAAATGTCACACATTAAAAACTTCCCTAAACAAGGCTGCCTTGAGATGTTTTCTAAATGTCAGATAGTTGTTTATCTCTTTGACATCTGGTGGGAGGGCGTTCCACGGGGGGGCGCCACTACCGAGAAGGCCCTCTGCCTGGTTCCCTGTATCTTTGCTTCTCGCAGTAAGGGAACTGCCAGAAGGCCCTCAGCGCTGGACCTCAGTGTCCGGGCAGAACGATGGGGGTGGAGACGCTTCTTCAGGTATAAGCATGGGGGAGAGGATGGAACCCTGAGGCACCCCACAAGTCAGGGCCCAAGTGTGTATTAGGATAAATTCACACTAGCTTTTGTTTTAAATTTTCACAAGGACTCTAAAAATATAGCAGGGTAGACAGTCGAAGTTAAGATTATAAAAATGACAAACCAAGAGCAACGGAAATTGACAGATTTGCCCATCTCTAGAGGGAGGTAATAAAAAGGCTAGCATAACTGGCGCATATGTTTTCTGAGGATAGCTGGAAGACAGTTTTCAGGCAGAGAGTGCATCAAGGGGATTGTTCCACACTTGATGAAGGATGTAAGCTGTTTTAGAATCTCTTTTGAGATAAAATTGCAGGATATTTTCTCCCTCCTAAAAAAACAAAGAACATTCTTCAGATTAAAACAGGTTAGCTTAACAATGGATGCAATCATACATGTTTGCAAAAACACAGGTATATCATGTAAGTTCAGTGGATCGGAACCATTTGCTCCTTCCTGCTAAGCAGTGAGCATACACTAAATGCAATAAGTCGTGGAATTCCCACAGAGGTGTGCCTGGCTTCTTCACTATATACTGGTAAAGGAGAGGCCATTGCATTGCAAATAATAATAATAATAATAATAATAATAATAATAATAATAATAATTTAACTTGCATATATGATGATGGTAGTAGTAGTATGAACATTTGCATGAACTGGCCTGTAAGCTTGATAACTTAAAAAGCCCTCAAGAGCTTTGATAATGAATTGGTAAGCACAACTATCAGACATCTACACCTAAGTTCTTCACAAAGTATCCCCTCAGTGAAAAGAAAATGAGGATGGCAAATCTCTGAAGAATGCTGCCTAGTTTCTTTTCAACATTCTTTCTCCTATCATCTCTCCTCCCCCCCCCACTTTGGAAGAGAGGGGGATCTTAGTGTGAAATACACTCTTTGCTTTGTGTCTCCATGGAGACAGTATAAACACATCTGCTTTCTCTTGGGCTGTGATGAAAGCACCCTGCGCAGAATTTATAATCGAAGGGAATGAAAAAACATTATTTCATGCTAGAACATTTTGGTGACAGAAGTCAGACATGGAGAGAATTCAGCTGTGCACTGAATGGGCCGGTTGAAATACATCTCCTTTCAACCATCGGTTTTTTTTATCAGAAAGTGGGGAAGGGACTCAAATACCCAAGCTGCAACTTCCAAATATTGTTACTTCAAGAGAGGCTACACAGAATGTACACAATACAGTGGTACCTCAGGTTGATAGATGAAGGGAACGCAGTGGATGTAGCCTACCTTGATTTCAGCAAGGCATTTGACAAGGTGCCCCATGATATTCTTGTAAAGAAGCTGGTAAAATGTGGTCTTGACTATGCTACCACTCAGTGGATTTGTAACTGGCTGACTGACCGAACCCAAAGGGTGCTCATCAATGGTTCCTCTTCATCCTGGAGAAGAGTGACTAGTGGGGTGCCACAGGGTTCTGTCTTGGGCCCGGTCTTATTCAACATCTTTATCAACGACTTGGATGATGGACTCAAGGGCATCCTGATCAAATTTGCAGATGACACCAAACTGGGAGGGGTGGCTAACACCCCAGAGGACAGGATCACACTTCAAAACGACCTTGACAGATTAGAGAACTGGGCAAAAATAAACAAGATGAATTTTAACAGGGAGAAATGTAAAGTATTGCACTTGGGCAAAAAAAATGAGAGGCACAAATACAAGATGGGTGACACCTGGCTTGAGAGCAGTACATGTGAAAAGGATCTTGGAGTCTTGGTTGACCACAAACTTGACATGAGCCAACAGTGTGACGCGGCAGCTAAAAAAGCCAATGCAATTCTGGGCTGCATCAATAGGAGTATAGCATCTAGATCAAGGGAAGTAATAGTGCCACTGTATTCTGCTCTGGTCAGACCACACCTGGAGTACTGTGTCCAGTTCTGGGCACCACAATTCAAGAAGGACACTGACAAACTGGAACGTGTCCAGAGGAGGGCAACCAAAATGGTCAAAGGCCTGGAAACGATGCCTTATGAGGAACGGCTAAGGGAGCTGGGCATGTTTAGCCTGGAGAAGAGGAGGTTAAGGGGTGATATGATAGCCATGTTCAAATATATAAAAGGATGTCACATAGAGGAGGGAGAAAGGTTGTTTTCTGCTGCTCCAGAGAAGCGGACACGGAGCAATGGATCCAAACTACAAGAAAGAAGATTCCACCTAAACATTAGGAAGAACTTCCTGACAGTAAGAGCTGTTCGACAGTGGAATTTGCTGCCAAGGAGTGTAGTGGAGTCTCCTACTTTGGAGGTCTTTAAGCAGAGGCTTGACAACCATATGTCAGGAGTGCTCTGATGGTGTTTCCTGCTTGGCAGGGGGTTGGACTCGATGGCCCTTGTGGTCTCTTCCAACTCTATGATTCTATGATTCTATGATTCTATGATTCTAGGTTACAGACGCTTTAGGTTACAGACGCTTCAGGTTACAGACTCCGCTAACCCAGTTCTTACCTCGGGTTAAGAACTTTACCTCAGGATAAGAACAGAAATCGTGTGGCGGCGGAGCAGCAGCAGCGGGAGGCCCCATTAGCTAAAGTGGTACTTCATGTTAAGAATAGTTTCAGGTTAAGAACAGACATCCAGAACAAATTAAGTTCTTAACCCGAGGTACCACTGTATTAAGGAGAAAACAGGGTCCAAGGCTCATTACTTTTTACCCTTTGTTGACACACCTTTAATTTCTAATGAATGTTTCAATGATCTCCTTTTTCTTCCTCCAAGGATAAATGAGATGATCATAATTATATTCATATCAGGGTCTAAATAACCCTTTAAAAATGTACATCTCCATGTTGCCATTGAAAATGCTCTCTCACGCACACACACACACACACACACACACATTTCAGGACTATACTTAGTGCTTGGACTCTTTCTGAATCCAGAGTCTGTGAAGTCTGAAGTCTGTCCAGCATGAGCCTACTCTCAAAGTAAATATATATACTGTAGGTGTCCACTTTGGAATCTCTTGCTTTGACAAAGGTGAAGCCATTGCATGGACTCCTGCTCTTTTCCCCCTTGCGTTACTACTCTCATATTAAGTATTGGATCCAAAAGTAAAACATCACTCATTTCTCTGTGTGTGGGTATTCATCAGTGCCTAGCTTCATCCAGAGAACTGGGGGAAGATGTTGCAGGGAGCTCCTTAGGTCAGAGTGGAGCAGGTTAAATTCCTGACATCTCCAGTTGGAGCACAGAGGTAGCAGATGATGGGAAAGCCCAAGACACTGGGGAACTGTTTGCCAATCAAATGCAATAGCAGGCTAGATGAGCAATTAGTCATATAGGGTATAAGGCAGCTTCCTGTGTGTATCAGATCCACACTTTCCTAATCTCTTCTCGTGCTGAAATGAACCATGCTTCCGTCTGTAAAGATTACCTATTCATACTGTCATAGAACTGTAGAGTTGGAAGGGACCCCAAGGCACAACCCTGCCATTTTTGTGTGATGTATTTCTTCCTATATTTCAAGCTCTACAAGCCCTTCATGTCATTATGCAGGCACATTTTACCAAAAAGTGGGTGGCATCAGGTACAGTAGATCAGAAAGTCCATTTTCCAACCCTGCTGTGAGTGAAGTGGGCAGGTGTGATAACACCTGGGTCTTCTGTAGGAATAACATTAGGAAGGGGTGGCAGCAAACATGGGAATAGACAGGCTCTGCTAGAGGAATGCAGATGTGTAGGTCTGTTGTCCTCT
This sequence comes from Podarcis vaucheri, assembly GCF_965113315.1. Taxonomy (NCBI): domain Eukaryota; kingdom Metazoa; phylum Chordata; class Lepidosauria; order Squamata; family Lacertidae; genus Podarcis; species Podarcis vaucheri. The sequence continues at coordinate 86,350,821 of NC_138764.1, read as the reverse complement.
GTTCTGACATACAGTTTAGCTCAATTCCATTTGGGTGGAATTCAGTGGCAATTCAGCTGATACAAGCAAGCATGCTTTCCAGCATGTAAATTATCCTATCACCAGCTTCGAATAGGCATCAGGTAGCGTCAGCCAGCAGCAGACATCAATTCACCTTTATAAATAAATAAAATACATAAATAAAACACTTGAACTTTCCTCCACACAGAGCTTTGAGCCACAAGATCAGAGACCTGCTGGACTCATGTGAAAAGAGCATGCAAAGATATAATCCACATTTTTGTTTCTTTTAGTCTGAATGAGAGGAGGAAGAATCAGCATGCTCTCTTTCTACTCCTAGAGTTGGGCTTACCATTTGCAAAAACAACCCACGTATTAAGAAATCTCCCCAGCTCATTCAAAAAAAACAGGGCATAAATCTTATTTTTAAAAATCAATTAATGAAGCTATACAATAAAAAATAAAAAACTCGAATTTTTTAAAAACAAAATGTTCAGGTGTATCTTTATATCCAGAATTGCAAAAATCTTTCATTTTTAGATCTCTGCCACAAGAACATGAGGAGAGCTCTTCTGGGTCCTTTTAAAGGCCCATCTAGTCCTTAGTCTGTTTTCACTGTGGCCAACCAGAAGCCCGCAAGCAGAATCTGAGCACAACAGCATTCTGCCTGCTTGTAATTCCCAGCAAATGATATTCAAAGGAGAGGTAGCCATTGTAGTTAGTAGTAGCCACTGATAGCTACAAGTGTGTATATTTCCTCATCCACATGCAGACTTCCTAAGAGCAATTTTGACTTAGTTGCTTGTAAAGTTCCGTTCAGGGCATTGCACAATTATATTTACAGAACTCTTGGCTTCACTGGTAAGAATGAAATACTGGAAAGTCAGGCAGGCTAAGGAACGTAATATATCACTCCAATGTGAAGCACACTTCCTTCTTCACTGGAAGCTGCTTTCTAGGCTGTGTCATATAATTAAGATAATAAAACTTGTCGTCCAACATAGCTGAGAAAGTGATAAACAATATTGAAGCCGTGACTCTGGACAGCAATAATAGACAGCAAGGGTTGATAGTAATAAACTGTTTCTGTAGATAACTTCAAGCATGAAAAGCAAGGCAAGTGTGGGAATCGCTTGCATGCCCTGAGCTGGATTTCCATATATTTTGAGTGATGGCCTCTCACTCCATACCCATCAGGGAAGATAAGATTATATTGAGTGGTAAAATAACATATTTGAATACCAAAGGGACGAGAAACTCGTGTCATCTGAAATCAGGGCTGGATTGGAGACAAAAAGAGAAGCTTGCTTTGAGTTTTGTGAGATGTCTCTGCTGCACCTGAGCACAAGCTAGGGCCAGTAAAGATCTTTTAATATCAGTGAGATATAGTCCACTTGATTAGTCCAAATATGTAAACCATCTCGATGCCCTACTCTAAATTACTTGGAGTTTCAAAATAATATTCAAAGGCAGTCCCCCATACAACACATTGCAGTTCTCCAGCCTGGCTGTTACCAAAGCCTGCTAGGGGAGATAGCCACCTCTTGTAAAACTCCTTTTGCTGAAATTTTACTAACCAATTTTATAACCACTGCTTTGCTTCTGGAACACAAGGAGTCGGCTTATCCACACTTATGCTTCTCCTGCCATTTCCCCCCAGGAAAACCCACTGTTTACCACTGAATTAGAACTGATTTTTCTGCAGATTGATATTTGTTCCGATTCAGTGGTAAATGGCAGCTTTTCCCAGGGAAAGCAGCGGGACAAATGAAAAACCACTTTCATTTGGCACTGGACAAACAAAAGTGTAGACATGCCCTAAAAACCACTAAGTCCTTCCAAGGTAATTGTTAGGAGTCCAGGTTCCCAGCTTGATAACACTGTAAGCGTAGGTAATTAAAAAGGAAGGTTTATTGCAAAAACAGATAGTTCTGGACAGCTCTAACGCAGTCACCATCATTATCACTCAAGATGAGCCTTCTGAAGAGTCCTTCCAGCGCCTCCAGCAGATATTGAACTTATGACCCTTGTTGTTGGGAATCTGCCAGGGAGATAGTGTCCATCATGAGCCCCCAAGCCGGAGTTCTGGACGATCCATCGGCCTCCCGTAGACAGGCAGATCCAGCAGTTAGCGACACGAAGCCTCTGGAAATTCCTAGCCACATTCCAGGCTTGTGTACACTGTTTATCAGCAGAAACACAGCCAAAAGCTTGCACCGCAGAAGAGTATATTTAGCATATTTACAGACTTTATTTAGCGTAGAACAGAACAAAAGAAAACACGTCCATTCTCAGTCAGCGTCTCTGACTAACTGGCAAAAACGAAAGGAAACAACAGCATAAACATCCTGTGAACAGGACATGCGCAGACTCTGTTACTTACAAAGCCTGCTCCCTTTTAAGGTGGAACGGAAATATCCTAACATCCTCCCCCTTTCCGTGTAACCTGTTGTACCTGTGGTTCACCCAATTGCAACCTTTGTACATAAACCTTAAGTTGTTCTTTGTTAACAACCTTAGACAACAGATCAGCAGGAATTTCATTTCCTGCCATGTAGGACACCCGAATCAGTCCTTTCTGAATACACTCTCTTGCACGATGTAGCTTAATCTGCAAGTACTTGGTTCTCTGCTTGCAACTCTCGGAGTTCAGCAAAGCCAAACACGATCTATTGTCTTGATACACTTGTATAGGACATTTCACAGACACCCTGATGTCCTTAAACAGTTGCATCAACCATTCACAATCCATGAGTGAAAATGACAGAGCATTGAGTTCTGCTTCACAGGAACTTAGGCTCACTGTTGTCTGCTTCTTGCACAACCAGTCAAACAGGCAGTGGTTGTACATGTAGCATACTCCAGAAGTGCTTGTACCATCCGTGGTGTCACTTCCAAAACTTGCATCTGCAAAGATTTCAAGACCTCCAGTCTTCTGACTGGTGAACCTCAGCCTGTAGTGCATAGTCCCTTTCAAATAGCGGGCTATGCGCTTCAGAGCTTTCCAATCCTGAGGGGATTGTTGGCATGTCTGCTAAGCAGATTACAGCTTACAGCTATGTCAGGTCTTGAACATCTGGCAATGAAATTCAGCTTGCCTAGAATGCATCTGTACAGCGTTGTGTCAGAAAACGCTTCAGCAGTACTGTCTACCTGGTAACCTGTCACCATCGGTGTGTCTGCTGGGTTTGCATCAACCAAATTCAACCTGGTTAATACATCAGCAATTTTCTGTGTTTGGTGTACCAGAAAATTACCTGCTTGGTCCTTCTCCACCTGCAGAGAAAGATAGTTGGATACCTCACCAAGATCCTTCATGTCAAAGTGCTCCTTCAGCTGAGCTAGGGTGCTTTGGTAGAAAGCCTGATTCTTCCAAAACATCAGAAGATCATCAACAAAACATAAACAATACAGTTTGTTTTGCCCCTCCTCCTTGACAAACACACATGGATCAGCTTTGCCCTGGTGAAAACCTAGAGAAAGCAATGTCTCAGTGAGTTTTGTGTTCCAACACCTGGCACTCTGCTTAAGACCATATAAGGATTTCCGCAGTTTACAGACCATTCCCTTTTGTATCTCCATCCCATCAGGTGGAAGCATGAACAGCTCCTCGTTCAAAATCCCGTACAAAAAAGCTGTATTAATGTCATGATGGGTAACATGCAGTTTCTCCTCCGCAGCGACCTTGAGCATCAGCCGAATGCTCTCATATTTGACTGTGGGTGAGTAGGTCTCGTGGTAATCCTGTCCTGGTACCTGTGAAAAACCTCTGGCAACCAATCTGGCTTTGTGTCTAACTACCTTGCCATTCTGGTCTGTCTTGGCCTTGAAGACCCATTTGCTGCCAACCAGTCTCATTCCTGGGACTACCGGTACCAATTCCCAAGACGATCCATCGGCCTCCCGTAGACAGGCAGATCCAGCAGTTAGCGACACGAAGCCTCTGGAAATTCCTAGCCACATTCCAGGCTTGTGTACACTGTTTATCAGCAGAAACACAGCCAAAAGCTTGCACCGCAGAAGAGTATATTTAGCATATTTACAGACTTTATTTAGCGTAGAACAGAACAAAAGAAAACACGTCCATTCTCAGTCAGCGTCTCTGACTAACTGGCAAAAACGAAAGGAAACAACAGCATAAACATCCTGTGAACAGGACATGCGCAGACTCTGTTACTTACAAAGCCTGCTCCCTTTTAAGGTGGAACGGAAATATCCTAACACTTACTTCTCTTGTTTTGCTTCCTGTCTAAAAGCCCTCCCCTTTTCTGACTCCTCAGACTTATTGGATCAGTTCCAACCTCTTCTGGGTCTGAGAAGGGCTTCTTTGCACCTCACTGTGTTTCCGGTGAGCTTTGGCTGTATTCCAGCCTGCTCCCAGCTACTGCCTTATCATCCTGCTCATCAAGGTCAGGAAGAGCCGAAGGCTGTAGCTGCTGGCTCTGCCCTGTCTCACTCACATCAAAGCCTCCCTGTTCCTGGCTGCTTTCTGTGTTTGGCTGCAAACCTTCACTTGGAGCTGGCTCATTCCTGACAGTAATGGAACTTTCCAAGGTTTGGATCAGGCTTAATCAAAGACACTTGCATACAAAAGTAAAATTGTTGAATAGACTTATTACAGTTACTGTGCTTTAATGTTCACCTTGCTAAAATGATTATTAATACTGAAGAAGTTAGCATCAAAACTGTGGAAATGTTGTGGTTATATTGATATTATCCTTCCGCACTCACGCTAGTGAGCTGGTAGCAGAGTACTAGTTGGTAGATTTGTTTTAATCTCTTGTGTTAAGCAATCCAGTGTCACAGTCCGGTCTACAGGCGATCAAAGTCCCGGGTGAGGATGTCTGGACCGGGGGCAAGATGGCGGGGTGGGAGCAGGAACGAGAGTCCAGAAACCAGGGGTCCGAGGGTCAGGAAGCAGGGAGTCACGAAGTCAAGGGTCCAAGGGTCGAGAAGCAAGGAGTCATGAAGTCAAGGGTCTGAGGGTCGAGAAGCAAGGAGTCAAGAAGCTGAGGTCTGAGGATCAGGTAGCAAGAAGCCAAACGCAGCAAGGCAGGAAACATGTTGCTGTGGCAAAGAGCCAAAGGGAAATGCTGACCTTATATCCCTTCTGGCTCTAGCCACCAGGTGCAGTGAGTTACCAAGTGGCCTCACCTGTGCGGCCGCACCTTGCCTCTCCAGAAAAAACTTAGGAAGGCCCCAGTCCTGCGAAGCCCTACTGGTCACAGGGCCCGGCTCCTGCATGCACTCCTGACATCCAGTCTGGCTTGTCCAGATTGGATTGATCCTGGTAAATTCCCCTTTTATCCCTCTTTAAAAGAATAAAGACACAACAGTCTTCTCTTAAAAGTATTCAGCTCACAGTAGGTTCCCTGAAGGCAGGCTTTAGCTTGTAGTTACAGAAGAGAATGTGGGTTCATCCCGTTTGGGGATTGAGCCCATGTGCTGCTGGCTGAGAGCCAGCTGACAGCCAAAGAACATCAAGATGGAATAAAGTGAAGAAGGTGGTGGGACTTCCGGGTTGGCGCGATCTGGAAATGGCGGATTCCCTCCGAGCTCCGGAGGGAATCGGCTCAGCGGTGGATGGGTCTTTGCCGTGCCGGCGACACGGGGACCCTTAAAAACTGCAGGCGCGGAAGCCTGCGGACTGAAGACTCGGCGGGTGCCTTAAGCGCCCCCCTGATTCGCGAAGAGCCTTTTTAAAGGCTACGGAGGGGATACGGGGGACGGCGCGGCACTGAGAGTCGATCGCTACCGCCGCTGAGCGAAGCCGCGAGCCATAACTGGAGAGCGCTGACTTCCTTCCTTGAAATTCGGACTGAAAAAAAAAGAACCCGTGAGTAATCTGGAACTGAACTTTAAAAATTTTACCTTCTGAATTTGAGACGACCGGGGGGTGTGCTAAAAGGAAGTCCCCACCCCCCCCTTGCAGACGATCCAGAGCAATGATATAAGAGCTAAGCTGGAGTGCCTACCCTGTAAAGGGTGAGTTTCAAAAGGACAGTAACTTCCAAGATTTGGAAAGGCAAATTTGAGTAGGAGAGTGGAGTGTTGGAAGAGACTTTGTTTTGTTGTAAACAACCCTCCCTCCCGGGCCCGGGAGCGACCTGCTTTGGAGCCTGTATAGAGGAGCAGAATTTGACAGCTGTCAAAGCTGTCAAATGGACTGTTAACAGTGGAAAAATTGCTATTTAAGATCTTTCCGGATTAAAAGGAGTTACAATTGAATCAAAACTGTTGGAAACAAAGAAACAATAACAGGACAGAGGATTGTTGGAGAAAAGAACATTAAGTAACCAGATTCCCTCTAGGGGGAACTCTGTGGAATTACAATGGCTGTGGGTGGAAAGATACTGAGAGAAATCGAAAGGATGTTTTCACTGGTGGGAACTTTACAGGAGCAGACTACAGCTATGAGTAAACAACTGATGACCTTGAATTCTGAAACAAGTAGTTCTGCTGAATGTAATGAGGACTTGAGTGAGAAAGAACCCACAGCTGAATTCGAAATAATAAACAAAGAAGAGGAGAAGATAAAACAAGAAAGAGAACAAGTTAAGTGGGAAAATACTAACCAGAAGCTGACATCTGGAGAACACAAGCAAGGAGACTATTGGATTAAATCCATTTTAAGCCTACGAAAGATACAGAAGACAAAAGTGGAGGCCCCGGGAGTTTATGGAATTCAGGAACTTGAAATAAAGAAGTACAATTGGGGCCTCCACACAGACTTTGATTTTGATTATCATCAAGACTCAGGCCTTGTGGAAATTCTTCAACAGTTGTCTTTAAATATGGGAAGAGACTATGGACTGATTGGATTGATTGTGAAGGAACTCTTTCGAGACTCGATGACCGACAAAAAGGACTACCAACAAAACCGGCGGAGAGGGACTGAAAGAGATTTGAGAGCCTCGGACGTGTGGAACCCAGGCTAAAAACTGTTATTTTGGACATGTCTTGGGAAAGGACGCAAACCGGGGATGGGAGGGAGGGAAGTATTTAAATTCAAACAACACTCAAGACCAGGGGGTTTAGTTAATAAGAAAATCATTCAAGAAAAAATGAGAAATCGAGGGAAGAGAATTGGGGTCCAACTTAGGGAAAATTTATTTTTGTCTTTCTTTATAAAAGGATTAATATTAAGATGGAAAAGGAAATGCCAACTTGCTGACATAAATTTGGGAATAGGGAGGCAAGGGTGGGGGTGGGGGAAAGTCAAGGACTAGGGTTAGAAAATAAGATGTTAGGAAATTGTACATGTTTGTCGTCTTTTATGTTTGTTTTGGTGTTTTGGTGTTTTGTTTTTGTCTATATAAAATGTGAAAACCCAATAAAAATATTAAAAAAAAAATAAAGTGAAGAAGGTGGGCATCAAAAGAGTAAGGGAAGATGGCTGTGGGACCAGCCCTTTAATGGGGAAGGATGCTCCAGACCAGGTGTCACAGGAAGTCCTTCTGGCTGGAGTAACATCCCCCTGTGTGTCCACTCTGGGCAAACAGGAAATGTTGTGTTTGACTGCTTTCTGTGATGTTACACCCCACAAAACACCGTATTCATCCAGAGATTCATCTATTAAAATGTGCCAATGAAGGCTGTTCCCCCAGGGTGAGCAAGACACTGCCTCACCAACCTCAGCTTGCCCTCATCCAGCCCCTGCCAACAGAAAGTGCCGCAGCTCAGTGAAAGAGCATCTGATTTATATACAGCAGGTCCCAGTTTTGATCCCTGGCATCTCCAGGTAGGGCTGGGAATGTCCCTTGTCTGAAATGCTGAAGAGCCACTACCGGTCAGATCAGGGACTCCCTAAAGTTCCAAGTTGCTCTTTGTGTACTTTGGTGCCAGAACTCGCATTGCATTTCACCATTTAAATAAAGCAAGTGCTGCATTTTAAAAAAAGAAAGAAAAAGGAAAACCCAGTTGACTAGGAAAATGCCTTCAGTTTGTGTGAAGAGGAGGTGGAGAGGTGGAGAGGATTTTTCGTTTTGACCGGCAGGTCTGGGCTTTAATCACATGGAATTATTTCCCCAGGGCACTCCAATCACAGTGATTTAGGGGACGGATGTTTGCAAACTTTTAGGAAAGCTCAGTGGGGTCATTCCATTTTCCCTTCTCCCTTAGTTCAATTGTTGTATGGCTTTTCGGGTGATTTATTTGTTCCTTTTTATTCTAACCCCTTCCTGTTTTCCAACAAGCAAGACTAATTTAATTATTTGTCTTTCGTTCTCGTAGTTTTCTCTTATTTTTCCTTAGATTTGTGCAAAGTTCTCTTAGAGTTCTCCCCCTTGTTGCTGTGTGTGGCTTGTTGCTCTTTTATTGATTTCCAATGGTTCCCCCTCCAATTTTAGTTTGCTGGGTCAAAGTTTTGTCCCTCAACTCCATGAAGTCTGCTTGTTCTTTAAGTAAGTTCCCAGTTGTGCTGCTCTGTTGCCCGTCTGTTATTATCCACGAATACAGGGGGACCTCCCTCATGTCATCAGTATTCAGACTGTCCACGAAACCTGAGGGGTGTTTAAGTGGTTTCTATTACCTACCTCAAATTGGTGGAGTTTGCCCTTGTGGGGAAACCACTGCACCTGGTCTCCTGAAAATTGGCAAGCTTCATCGTCTCAGAAGAGGCAAGCATGTCTACAAATTGCATTTGAATCTAGCCAAAAATAAAGACATTAGAGATTTGTGTTTCTTCAAAAAGGAAATGTTGACAGTTCCCCACATGAAAACGCCTGGCTGGATCTGCCTGCAATTTAGCAGAACTTTGGACAGATGTTCAGATTTTGCAGATCCTGCATAACCAGTCAAATATGAAAGACACATCATGGCTCTAAAACAGATTGAATTACTTTCCAAAGCTACAGATATAAGGTGAATCTTGTGTGTTGTGAATGTAGCCTCTTACGTTGTTCTCTACTAATTTCTCTGTCTAACAAGATGCACATTTAGTTTTCCTCATACAAGCTGGGAATTACTACTGCCACATCATGTTGAGAAATTAAAATATATGTAAATATATTCCAGGTAAAAAGGGGAAATAATTTCTGGTAAGGAAAATTCATCCCACATTTTGCTTTTTGGGTGGGATTCAACATAGCAGTAAGTGGGCAATGTGTCTGAGGAATGAGGTCCAGTTGCCCAACAGGACTCCCCTACCAACCCCAAATCCTCCAGAATAGATAGATGTGGGGTAGAGAGATGTGGGTGGGTGGGAAAAATCCCAATGCACAATCCAATCTTGTTCTGTGCTCTCAACGACTTAGTTGAATCCCACCTGTTGTTTTTAAGTGCCTGGAAACTTAGGGCATAATCCATTTCTGATACCTACATGTGCACAGATGCACATGTGAGAATCAAGAGAAAGACTCCCCTGCCGTTGTCCCTAGCAGTGCGCACAGAATGGGATTCCTATGTGCTTAACCAGTCATCTCTGTCCCCTGCAAGGCCCAAGCTGCAAGTTACCAATGCTTAGAGCATGGATATATTTCTTATTGTGGCTCTGAGAAGGCCATATGTGCCTAGTTAAGCATATGGGACACACAGCCTCCTGTTGTATTTTGGATATTGTAGGAACATAGGAATTGGGGGGCGGGGCAAGGAAGAAGGCTAGTCCTTCTTGCACACTATTTGGTGACCGTGAGAAAAATCAGTCTGTGGTTGATGCGGCAATAGACTTGGGCCATTTAAGGCATTTGGGTAAGACAGAGAAGACGCAGTGCAAGTAATGGCGTGAAGTAGCTGGCTGAGCTTTGAAGTCCTTACATTCATCTCTAGCTCTGTCAGTGGTATTTTGGCCACAAATATTTGATGAGCCACATTTTTTCTTTCCTGCTGCCTTGCACAAGCCTTCCAAAGTCTGGATCTGATGACACACCCTGAAATATTTCACTGTCCTCATTGCTCCCTTGAAAGCTGCTTTGTTAATGGATTGTTTTGTATTTCTTATTCCAAGCTGATCAGGACATTTTCCCCTGCCATACACTGAATTTGACTGCTACCATTACAGTAGCACCTCAGCTTATGTAACCCTCTGGTTACGCAAACTTCATGTTATGAAAGCGGCAAACCCGGAAGTATCGGATTGGATTTCACCGTGCGCACATGCTCAGAAGCAGTCTACTGCCCCATGTGCATGTGCAGAACAGTGATCCTCGGGTTGTGGAAACCTCTCAGGATCCAGCCAGACCTTCGGAACGGATCCTGTTCACAACCGGAGGTACCACTGTACTTACAATGTCACACTTTCATTGTTCTACTGTTTAAAGACTTCTACTGCTTATTTCCAGCCTAAACTTTGCTGGTGTCTCCTTCAGATATTGTTGGTTTCAACATGAGATAGGAAACTTGTAGTTTTCTAGATTTATTTGGACTATGAATCCCATCATCTCTGAACCTTGGTCATGCTGGTTGGGCTGATGAGAGCTGGAATCCAATCACAGCTACACTTGTCATGACTTCAAATCACCATGCAGAGCCAATCCCCCAGGCTTTGGCTAAAGCATTCATCAGCTAATGGCTATTGGAGCCAAAGTCTTATGAATCAGGTACACAAGAGAGTTCACTGCATGCCCGATGCCTGCAGAAAGCAGACTTCTCTTCTACTACCCATCAGTTTAGTGTTTCCCTCTAAGGGAGGACAAGAATATCACAGGTTTAGTCACTGGCATCTATCATTAAAAGGATGAGGAAGCAGGTAATAGGGAACATCTCTACTGCAAAGCCACTACTAGTTACAGCAGAGAAAATTAAGGTAGATGAGTAAATAGTCTCACCTGGTATATGGTTGCTTCCTATGTTTCTAAGTAGACTGAAATGTGACGGCAATGTGCTGAAATGCTTGTGTGTATGTTGAAGTTGAAAAGCACCCATTCATTCAAATGGAACCAATTCTTGACTTGTATGAAACTGATGCAATGAACAGCAGCTATGTATGAATTCAACCTCAACTGAAGGTTTAAACTACAATCCCATTGCACGAATAATCCATTGAAGACATTTTCACATTTATGCACACATGGGAACCATTTCAGAATCCATTATGTAGTTGCAAAATGTTATATTACAACTGGTCCAGGTAATTCAGAAATACATTAGGCTTTTTTTCCTTCTGCCTTTTTTGCTTGCTCTGCCTCTGATGTTTCATTTGAGCTTTTGCTAATGTCTAATGAAAGCGGGGGCAAGGGGTGAGACTGCTAGCCCTCCATTTTTATTTTCATATCTTTTAAAGCGTGGGTCTAGAGCAAAGATAATGAGACACCTCAGTATATCTTGTACTTCTTGAGACAGGCAGACAATGAGATGTCCAGGCTCAGGCAGGCAGCAAGTCGAGAAAAATGTACAAGAAGAAAACTAATGAGGAGAACCCCTTCGGTAAATGCTACTGGTAAATTTGCTATTTACCTTTTTGCAGCTACTCAGTTCTTGAAAAGAGGTTTGTACAGCTTTTTTTAAAAAACCTGTCCTTATCAAAGACTGCAAATGATTGTGTGTATAGGCTGAAAAAAATCCAGTCTCATTCTTATCATCAGCATGTAAAAAAAGAGAAAAGAGCAGATCTTCTTCCCACCTGCCTGCTCCATCTTCTGTACTTAAAGTACATTATTTTTCCAAGAGCACAAAGGGAGCCTTGTGAGGAATGTATATGCTTGTGCAAATGCTCTTTTTAGCCTAAGTGGGAATTCAAACACAGGTCTCCTGACTCCTAGTGGGTTGCTCTGAATGATCTCACTTGTCATGCGAGTGAAGTACACTAGTGATGTAAGTAAACGGCATTTAATTTGCAAAAGCAATGCAAGCGCTCAGACATAATATGAATGTGTGGAGAAAAGAGAGGGAGATTATATGCATCTAGGAATGAACAAATCTGCCAGTTTTGTTTTCTCTCATTTGTGGGAGAAACACAAATCTCTCATTTTTCCAGACTTCAGTTCTCCACATTTCCACATCTGTTTGCAATTATTATTATTATTTTAGAATCCTAATGCAAATTCATCTGGAAAGTTCTCCTATGCTGTTTTTTTTGCTAATATGTGTGTTTTAATGTACACATTGCCCTAGTATATAGGCTATTCATGGCTGGGGAACTGTACTGCAAAATTCAGAGAAGTGCGAATTTTGAAGTTTCAGTTTGCACATTGCTAGGGACGCAGGTGGCGCTGTGGGTTAAACCACAGAGCCTAGGACTTGCTGGTTGGCGGTTTGAATCCCTGTGATGGGGTGAGCTCCCGTTTCTCGGTCCCTGCTCCTGCCAACCTAGCAGTTCGAAAGCACGTCAATGTGCAAGTAGATAAATAGGTACTGCTCCAGCGGGAAGGTAAACAGCGTTTCCGTGCACTACTCTGGTTCGACAGAAGTGCTTAGTCATGCTGGCCACATGACCCGGAAGCTGTACGCCGGCTCCCTCGGCCAGTAAAGCGAGATGAACACCGCAACCCCAGAGTCGGCCACAAGTGGACCTAATGGTCAGGGGCCCCTTTACCCTTTACCTTGGAAGCTGCAAATTAAATGAGAACTGAATTAAATTTCTCCCCCATCCCTACATGCACCAAACCTTGATAATGTTTGCAAACATGCACATACAAAAGTAGAACTGCAAAAATAGAGTTCCCAATTATGTAGAAGTACATGACTTCAGCTGTACGTGTGGTGGATCTTGCTGACATTATGCTGAACATGTGAAGGTTAGGCATGAACTATGCCATTATACTCTGTATGTTCAGCTAGCAGTATGGATTACAATTGCTAGATATTGCAAGGAAATAGTAAAAACCGGGGGGGGGGGAGAGGAATCAGGGTGAAGGAAGTGTTTGCTTAACTATGTCTTTATTTTTTTTAACAGGAACTGAGGAAGCTGCCTTCCTTACACTGACTTACACCAATGGTCCATCTAGTTCATTATTGTCTACACAGACTGGCATCAGTTCTCCAGCATTTCAGAATAGATTATTTGTGGAATACTAAGCGTGGATCTTACATGTGGGTTACGTTATAGGGATCACACCAAAAGCCAAAATTGTGTTCAATGGGTTCAATGGTGGGTGGGATTGCCAAAATCATTTTTTTTCATCCCTTTCCCACTCCTTTTTTATATAAAAAGTTGCCCCACATGTAAGGCTGAATGTGCACAAGTTAAATGCGTGTAAACTGTGGGCTTGCTGTATTGGGTTCCTTGCTAAATTATATCATCTAGAACAGAGACGTCCAACTCCTAAGAGACTGCAATCTACTCCCGGAATAAAAAAGTGGCAGTGATTTACCCACTTTTTCATATTTTTGAGCTTTTTTTAGGGGGGCAGACCAAAACTGTTGAGCTTTCTCTTAGGGGGGCAGGCCAAAGTTGTTGAGCTTTATTTACGGGGCCAGGCCTTCGTCCCCAGTGAAGCTCCTGCTCTGTGCTCACCTTCGGTAGCGCTGTCACGGGGAAGCAGAAGATGGGTACCAGGAATGGTCTACCAACGCCTGATCGCATTTGGGGATCCATGAAGCCTCTTACCAGAGTGAACTTGACACAACCTGCCAGCAGGGGCTTCTGACACGCCGGCGTGGCAGGGCACCAACACCGGTGGCAGATTGACGACAGACTCTTGCCACGTCAGGACAGCACGCAGACAGATCCTTTTTTTTCCCCACAGAGGAAAATGAGCCACCGATCTACCCGGGGATCGACCTGTTGATCACGGTCGACTGGTTGGACATCCCTGATATAGAATATCTCCTTATTCTAGTAGCAGCATCCTATGTGTGCTTATTCAGAGCCCAATTGAGTTCAATGAGATTTAACTCCCAGGAAAATGTGTATAGGACCAAAGCTTAAAGCTAATTAAAAATAGATATTGTGATGCATATTAACATGATTCTTAATGAGGAACTCATTTTTTTTGGGGGGATGCATTCATCTCTATGGGTTTTTTTATGTTGCAGGATCTAGAGTGGGTCAGATTTTCTCTCTGATGTGTCACCAAGCTGCAGTGACAGGGCTGCTCCCTGGGAGACAGGGCAAGTGATTAAAGCCAAAGATGTTAGTCATTTCACAGCTTGTTTGGGTCACCCGGTGCCATTTGATGCCTTTCAGAATACTGAGCAGAGGAATTTCATGACAAGCCAATACTTTACATGAAAAGGGCACCATAATTAGTTCAAGTCACAGAAGGGGTTTAATTTCTTAATGCTGACATATTTTAAAATACATTATTTCAAAAGGGCCAGTATTCTTTGGTTTAATGAAACTGCAGTTGTGATGTTAGGCAACATTGTAACTGGGAAGCGGGGAGAGCCCAAGGGTTGCTTATTTTAGAAAAACAATTCTGTGTAGACTAAATGTTCAAGCAACAATTAGGAATCAGAGAGAAGGAACAGTAAGCTTGTATTGAATCATAGAATCAAAAGTTGGAATAGACCACAAGGGCCATCGAGTCCAACCCCCTGCCAAGCAGGAAACACCATCAGAGCACTCCTGACATATGGTTGTCAAGCCTCTGCTTAAAGACCTCCAAAATAGAATCATAGAATCATATTGCTTGCAGATCAAGCTGTCCTAAATGTGGGATAACCAACGGCATATAACCAACATGCTTAAGTCTAATTAAAGCATGAATGGGTTAATATCATGGAGTAAGCTGTCCTGCCAGGCTTAGCTATATCCACTTTCCTTACACTGGGAGAAACCTTTGTTCCTCCACTACCCCTTTTACCTGAGGAGCTCAGCTTGTGAAGATGTTTGAGCTGGTTGCTCCAGTTCACCCGCATGGCTTTCACAAGCCATTCCTGTGTTTCTATACCAAGATCACTGCTTTCTGGTTCCTTCTGTATTCCTGCTTGATATAGACCTTCTCTTTCCAACCTCCTTGTTCTTGGGGGGAGACCTTAGGAGCATAGGAAATGAGTTCTACAAAACAGGTCAATATATGCTTTTATTGGACCAAGTTATGTTGTTTGCTTTTGAATTCAATTAGGCTCAATATACACTTGCTGAAAGTCAGGACTTTTTGAGGAATTCAGTATTTTGTGAATTCTGGTATAAACTGACTTGATCACTTCCCGGATTGATGTGTGAACTGGAACATAATTAACTACCAGTTGTCACACTTCACAAATGTTACAATACAATCTTTACCTTTTTAAAAAACAAAACAAAACCCTATCAACCCTATCAACATAAATAGCAATTGCTGTTAAGAGCAAAAGCATGCTTTGAGAGAGAGAAAATACATTTAAACATATTTATTTAAATGCAAAATTGCAGACACAGGACAATAACAGGGGTCAGAGACAGACTAATTCACCCATTCACGTTGAAAACTGTGTAGGTACCTAAAAGTGTGCCTCTCCCAATATCAACTATATCAGGGTCTATGATAGGCAGGGAAGGGCTCATTGGTGGTGCTGCTGGGTGCTACCTGATGCATGTTGACAGGACCTTCTTGGCAGCAGTTTCCCACTTATGGAATGCCCTCTCTAGAGAGGTGTGTTTATCTCCCCCATCACTAACATTTGGCAGGAATTTGAAAATTCACCAAGGCATTTAATAGCTGAAAGATACTGTTCCTGGAATTCCTGGAATTATTAGCTGTGAGGATATGTGATTTATTTATTTATTTATTTATTTTAAAAAAGAATTGTACTGGGTTGCAGCAGTTCTACTCAGAGTAGAACCGTTGAAATTGATAGGAACACCACTAACTTGGGTTTATTAATTTCAGCGAGTCTACTCTGAATTTGATTGCTTTGCCACTTCATTGTTTGGTGCCCTGGGCTCCTTTAGGAGGAGGGGTGCGATAGAAATTTAATAAGCAAGCAAATGCATAACTGAAATGTACAGTGAGTGCTGCAGCAGATTCTTGGAAATTTCAAACACATACACCCCATTTTACAATCCCAATCAGACAGCAAAAAAGAACTGAACTGAGTCCCTTGTGAGTCATCACTGCTATACAGGGCTGATGAGATTGGATTGCCTTGATTGGTCACAAGTTAGGCCTGCCTGCCTTCTGAGATGGCACAGCAAGTTTGAGGGTCAGCATAGGACCCACCAGTGCAATATCTTGCAGCAAGAAGTGAAGTATGCACTGTATGAGCCAAACATTTCCTCCCTGCTTTGGTTCTAAAATTGTTGCCGTCCAATTTCGTTTATGTCCCTTGGTTCTTTCGTGTATGTGCTTCGGCTCCCTTTTCAATTTAGACACGCCATTCTTGAAAAGCGATGAGCTTTTGCCACGCGGTGCTCATTTTCTAAAATATTGCTTTAAAAGTTCTTACGGCTTTAGCCACATAGCACAGGGCTGCACATGGCAACGTGAAAACATGGGAGGCAGCAGAAACTTGGTAAAGCAGAAATACACTGTTAGAAATACTGATGCAGAGAAAGCACTGCTTTGCCTTTGCCCTTCTCCAGAGGTGATTCCACAGCTGCAAGTTGCCAGATGCTGTCTACATGAATCCTCCCTAATGCAGCTTTTAAGCAAGTGTGATCCATCTGGCAGCTTCCACTATATTATTATAATTCCATTCTTGTTAAGACAGGGAGTTCCTGTTCAGAATTCAGAGCTGCCACAGCAATGACAATTTCAAAGTACAGGGGGTGGGAGTGGGGAGCAGATTTTGCTCTTCTCTATGCTGTGTACCCATCACCCGAAGATACACCTGCCTGGTGATATTTCCAGCAGAAATAAATGTGCATCCATCATATACATAGATCGGGTCCCCAAAGTCCATAGGCACAACTGCATCCTATGCAAGGGACAGATCCACCCTATGCACTTAAAGCACATGCAATGCACATTTAAAGCACATGGTGGCCCCCAAAGAATCCTGGGAGCTGTAGTTCATTAAAGGAGCTGAGAGCTGTATCTCTGTGCGGGGGAAACTACACTCCCCAGGATTCATTGGGGGGAATTCATGTGCTTAAAATGCATGATGCGGATCTGCTTACTGAAACAGTCCCTACCTGTCCACACCACAGATGGTGGCTGCAAGACAGGAGTGAGGAACCGCAGACCCCAGGGGCCAAATGTGTCCCTCTAGACATCTCTGCCTGGCCTTCAAATCTACTCGAATCCCACACTCCCTCCACAAACACACTCCTCTTTTAATATGATGACATTGCTTGATGAACCTGATTTGCACCCTCCTTGTGTGTCTTTCCTTGGCTGCACTGTGATCATACCTTGCCTTGGTGCGGGGTTTAGAAGGGACAGTAGTGTGTGTTGAAACTAGCCTACGTTTTTTGCATCTGGCCCCATCTACCACTGGCAGGGGGCCCTTGAAAGGGAATCCAGAAAAGAATGTGGCTTTGAACCAATCGGGGTTCCCCCTCTCTGTAGGAGAAGTGAGGACTGCACGGTCTTGCTTTCTCAGGTGGCTGCTCTTCTGTTTTAGCATGCAAAGCTGTTGTTGTCAGCCCATCCTCAAGGGGATGACAAAATAGAAAGGGGTAATAAGAAGAACAACAATTCGTATTAATATTTATCAATATGCATTATTTATAAAGTGCTTAAGCACCACACAAAGCATATTACAGTACATATAAAACTGTGAGCTGTCTAGAGAGAATACGCAGAGAGATGTTCTTTCCCTTTTCTCATAATACTAGAAGTCAGGATTTGCCAAATGAAATTGACCAACAGTAAGTTCTTGAATAAGAAAAGAAAAGGTATGATTAGTATGGAAATGGCTGTCATGTGATGTATGGGGATTCTTGGATGGGGTGAGTGGGTAAATGTGCTTCCACAGAATCACAGACTTGCAAGGCATTCCGAGGGTCATCTATTCCAACCCGCTGCAATGCAGGAATCTCAGCTAAAGCTTCCATGACAGATGGCCATCCAACCTCTGATTAAAAAATCTCCAATGAAGTCCACAATCTCCCGAGGGAGTCTATTCCACTGTCAAATAGCTCTTACTGTACAATTCCTGCCTGCCCGCCCCCGTATGTTTAGTTGGAATCTCCTTTCTTGCAACTTGAAGCCATTGGTTCTAGTCCTAGGAGAATACAAGGTTGTTCCATGTTCCATGTGGCAGCCCTTAAGTTATTTGAAGATGGCTATCATATCTCTTCTTAGTCTCCTCTTTTCCAGGCTAAACATACCCAGCTCCTTCAACCGTTCCTCATGAGGCTTGGTTTCCAGACTCTTGATCATATTGGTTGCCCTTCTCTGCACATGTCCCAGCTTGTCAACATCCTTCTTAAATTGTGGCTTTAAGTATATGATGTGCATGCAGCCCCAGTTGCTGGTGATGATGAGAAGAAAGACTGCAATCATACCCAGCTTGTGAGTTTTTCATGGATGGTTGGCCACCATTAGAACCAAATGCTAGATTGCTTGGGTCTGGGCCTTTGGTCTGATCCAACTTGGCTCTTTTTGTGTTATTATGGAAGTGAGTGTCATTTGGAGGACTGGGGAGGGCTGATAGAGAGATTTGTAGAGAAACCAAGAATGCTTCGAATTTAATTGAAGCAAAAAGGGAATTTAGAGGGATTTGAAAAGCTGGTTTGGTCTTAGAGGAAAATTTTACAAGCACCCAGAACTCAAACCTGCACCCAAGCTTGGGAAGTTTTGCTGGTATCTCCACACCAGCTGCTAGTATCCAAAGAGGTCAGGGGCTTCTCCTCACCTGAGCAGACATCACCATACTTACGGTGACTGGCTGCTGTTGGAAACAGATTTCTGAACTTTCTGAGCTTCCAATCTGGCAGGGCTCTACTTTGCCTTGCAATTTTAATGCAATTTTAACATTTTGTAGTGGTGCAAGCATAGCTGCTGTTACACCTCACTCCTAAACTCTTCCATAGGAATTCAGCAAACCTCAGGGTTGGACCATTAATACGATTCTGCACTTTCAAATTGGAGTCGCAACAAAATGTACTTCTAAAAATATTTGTAAAGTAACTGTACAATAAGGTGCTATTAAGGATCATTATCTCTTGTCATGCTCCACTGAGGATGGCTTGAACCCACTCAGTGTTATTAATGAGCCAGATAATGAAAGATGATTATAAAAGTTGTAAGCATGCACCAATGGCCAATGACAGGAGGGAGCCCCCTGTAGCTGAGACATTCCTTCTTTTCCCTTTAATGGATTTTACTTAAATTATGTTTAACCAGTAAATTACATTTAAAAACTAGAGTGCATAGAAACAATGCCTTAAATTGCATTCATCTACTTTCATTCGAAAGAAACAAATGCAACATTTGATGGGAAAGAATATTTAGCAGCACAGTGCTATATTTAATGCAATGGAACAGTATGTCTCCAACCTGATCAAAGGAAGCTTCATTTTATTATGCAGTTAATGTGTCATTTAGGTAAACTCATAAAGAAATTGGCATGAAAATTACTTATGCCAAGAAAAGATATGAATCAATCCTCGCTTGCTAATTTACATTCTCGAGAAAATCCGCGGTACTTGAGATCGCATCTGGGCTATTGGTCTGGAGGGAAGAAGCTAAGTTTGGGGTTGGAGAAGTCTCAGTCTGGGCCGAAGTAGTGAGTTGCTTGGGTGAAGAACCCACTACAACATTAGCAGCTTAATAGGAGCAAATGAAACCTGATGTGCCCTTGTGTCACCTGATCTTGGTTGAGTTAGTAGCTGCAATGCCACCTATAGCCATTTACACTGGTGCTGCAGAGCAGCAGAAGGTACACAAGCAAGATACCCTCCAACATTTCTCCAATAAAAACAGAGATGTCCCCTCTAATATCTCTCCAATGAAAACAGAGATGTCCTACCATGCTGCCCACCATTTATCCAGTGAAAATAATAATAATAATAATAATATCAATAATAATAATAATAATATCAATAATAATAATAATAAATTATTTATACCCCGCCCATCTGACTGAGTTTCCCCAGCCACTCTGGGCGGCTTCCAATCAAGTGTTAAAAACAATACAGCATTAAATATTAAAAACTTCCCTAAACAGGGCTGCCTTCAGATGTCTTTTAAAGACAGGATAGCTGCTTATTTCCTTCACATCTGAAGGGAGGGTGTTCCACAGGGTGGGTGCCACTACCGAGAAGGCCCTCTGCCTGGTTCCCTGTAGCCTCACTTCTCGCAATGAGGGAACCGCCAGAAGGCCCTCGGCGCTGGATTGCAGTGTCCAGGCTGAACGTTGGGGGTGGAGATGCTCCTTCATGTATACAGGACTGAGGCCGTTTAGGGCTTTAAAGGTCAGCACCAACACTTGTGCTTGGAAATGTACTGGGAGCCAATGCAGATCTCTCAGGACCAGTGTTATGTGGTCCCGGCGGCCACTCCCAGTCACCAGTCTAGCTGCCGCATTCTGGATTAATTGCAGTTTCCGAGTCACCTTCAAAGGTAGCCCCACGTAGAGCGCATTGCAGTAGTCCAAGCGGGAGATAACTAGAGCGTGCACCACTCTGGCGAGACAGTCCGCAGGCAGATAGGGTCTCAGCCTGCGTACCAGATGGAGCTGGTAGATAGCCGCCCTGGACACAGAATTAACCTGCGCCTCCATGGACAGCTGTGAGTCCAAAATGACTCCCAGGCTGCGCACCTGGTCCTTCAGGGGCACAGTTACCTCAGATAGGGACGTCCTAAGGAAAAGCGGGATATTCTGGGATCAAATCAGAAATTGACACAGCTTCTGTAAATCCGGGACTGTCCCCGGAAAATAGGGACACTGGAGGGTCAGACAACCTGCCATGGAAATAGAGGAAGTAAAGCAAAACATTGGTGGTTTAGGCCCATTGGACTGGAAGGGTAGAAGGCAGGAAGACCAGCAGTAGGTGGGGCTAGAGCCAGCAACAGGCAGAGCCAACTAATGCTAGTTTTCTTCCCATCCTCCTCCCTTCTGAGTCAAGAGTCCAGCTGAGTCAGGCCAGTGATCCGTCTTGTCCAGCATCTTGTTCTCACAGCAGTCAACCTGATGCCTATGGGAAGGTCAAAGCAGGACCTGAGCCAAAGCAGGACCTCTCCCCACCTGTGATTCCCAACGATAGGTATTCAGGTGCATGCTCCTCTGACGGTGGAGGTGGGACATGGCTATCACATCATAGACAGTAGTTTTACAGAGGCAACACTGGGATTAAGGAAGAGGAAACTGACAGCCAGTGCTAGCCCCTGGACTGGTTGTAAGAAGGCAGGCAGGCAGGTGGGGGGCTACCCAGTGGCGTAAGAAGGGGAGGCCGCCCGGGCGCCACTCTGGGAGGGGTGACAAGATGTCCCCTGCCTCCCCCCAGCTGTAGAGCGGCCGAGGGCGCCCACAGTCCGTATGGGCGCCACTCTCGCATGGCGACAGTACGGGCTGCAGTATGTGCACAGTCCATATGGGCTGCCGCGCGTGAGCAGTAGCCCGTATGGACCGTGCATGTGCGGCATTCCATACGGAGTGCGCACACGTGGGATGCCGCACATGCACAGTCGATACAGGCTGTGGCGCCCCGGGTGCCAGAGAGGGTTCCTCCGCCACTGGGGCTACCCAGTGCCGGCCCACCCATAAGGCAAGGTGAGGTGATTGTCCCAGACAGCAGGATCCACGGGGGAAGCAGATCCAGCCTTCAAGGAAAGCATTGCCTGCTGCCACAGTGGCAGCAACAACTGCAGCATACTCCTTGGAGGCCAGATCTGTCACTTCCTTGGCAGGCCCCCACCAACACCACTTCTATAGTGGCATCTTGGAAAATAGGAGGTGATGCTAGTCTCCTCATACCCTTGTTCCTGATGTAGAACTTCACATCCTCCTTCTTCCTTGGCAGGAAGCAGCGCCAGTTTGTGGTTCACCTCAGGTGCCAAAACGTTTGGAGCCAGCCTGGGGCTACCTCTCTCAAGATTCTTGGATGCTAAAATTGCCACCTCCGATCTGGTCCCAAAGCTCTCCTTGCCAGCTTGCCTGCCTTTTTAAATGATTCCAATCATAGTTACCCTAGCAACTTGCTGCACAACTGAGTAACATGTTTTGTGTGTTCCTACTTGAAGGGGGGGAAATGACACACTTTTCTCCATGCATATTAAACAAAATGGTTCTGGAAGACAAGGGGGAAGAGGGGTGGAATGAGAGCAGTGTCTCTAACATTCAGATGATTGGCAAGCCCCTCAACCCCAACAACGTGTTTAAAATAGAGATGGTGGTGGAATTTGCTGCAAGTGGAACAAGCATCAAACTGGCCCCTAGTCTGCTCTCTCTTTGCAAAGTGGTTGTGTTTGCAGGGACCTCTGGCAGATTTCCCCAATAATCATTATAGATATAGATAATTTTTTTTAATATGATGACATTTCATCCAGTTCAATTTGGTCAGCTACCATTACCATCAAACATTTTATCTTAAGTGTCTGCACACTGGGTAATGCTGAAATGTGTATTCACTTTAACTTCTGTCTCATTGATTCATTATTGAGGTGATTGTGTTAGCCATTAGCCACCATTAATATTCATTGTTTTATTGCTAACCTTCCTCTCGCTTTTTGGCCTCCTGTGACTTAGCCAAATGCACAAAGAAAGTACAGTCATTGTCTTACGTCTTAATGTACACTCTATTGTACATTATATATTATATTTTTAATAAATTATATTTATTAATGTAACTAAAATGGGCTTTACTTGTGAGTGTTAAAATTTGTGCCTGATACATATATATTTGTAATAACATTATTACATTATTTATTAAAACATTATAACACCACTTAATTTTTCTATCATCCTGATTGTTCCTATTACTTCTCGTTATTAACCCATGCAAAGAATACAAACTATATTTTTCTCTGGCTGGTTTAGTGGGTGGAATCACAAGCACACATTCTCACTTGAACCTTGAGGCAAGATACACACTTCAATGGGCAATTACTAGCTCTTTGAGTTTTTATCGAGCTCTGAAATTGCCATTAAAAATGTTAACAATGACATCGTTTTCCAAAAGCTAAAAGACCAAATCATAACAACAAAGCGAGAACTGAAGTGATGAACCCGTCAAATCATAATGTGAACTACTAGTACCAAGAATCGGATTACATCCCTAGTTTATAATCCTCTACATCACAGCAAGAAACAGAGACAGTTCAAGACTCTCCTTTGATGACCTTTTCGTGTTTTCAGGATCTGCATCAGCATCCTTAAAGCTTCTCTGCTAACAAGTGGTTGCATTTCCTGCCAAAGAAGTAGGAGAGGAAAAGTAATCCAAGAACAACATCTAGGAATCCAGGCTTCAACCTTGAAATGTGTGGTGTCTAAGCTGCTAAACTCCCACAGCAGAGCTAGCCTGAAAAATAGACACAGGAAACAGATGGAGCTCTAGACTGATTGAGTAGCAGCTTCCAAAGACTACCAGCTGCAATGCATGTAATACGAGCCAGCATCTGCCCAGTGTGCTTCGGAGGTTGGTTAAATTGGGCATGTTAAGCTAGAGAGGGCGGGGGAAGGCTCTCTCTCTCTTGCTTCATTGTGATTGGCTAGTGCCTAAATTAACAATCCTGATCAGAGCAGGTTGCTACTAGGATACAGCAAAGCAATGCATTGTTCCTGCAGCAGGTGAGGTCCTGAAGCAATGAAAAGTATTATTTAGTCCCAAAATAGACATGGTGTTTATGGCACAGCAAGCCCTTGTGTAACTGGTTTGTTTGTTTGTTTGTTTGTTTGTTTTAAGCCACTGCCTAAGCTTCAGAGTTCAAGGACACTTTCTAACCAAGCAAAAATACGCAAGGAGGGTGTGAAGCGAGGCTGGTGGCTTGGGCAAAGAGAGCATGGTTGAGAATGGCATGTGGCCGGAGGAGAGTCTCAAGGGCCAGATAGAGAGCTCTGAAGGGCCTGAGGTTCCCTGCTTTGGTCCTAAAGGCTCTGTGACACTGACCTCTGCATGTTGAATTTGGAAAGAGTGAATGGGGAGGGCAGATTTTCCTCTAGATATGTGAAGGTTTATTTATAAGCAGTTATAAACCGCTTGGTATTTTGTACATCTCTAAGCACAGGTGTCTAAACCACAGAGCCTAGGGCTTGCTGATCAGAAGGTCAGCAGTTCGAATCACTGTGACGGGGTGAGCTCTCATTGCTCAGTCCCTGCTCCTGCCAACCTAGCAGTTCGAAAGCACATCAAAGTGCAAGTAGATAAATAGGTACTGCTCCGGCGGAAAGGTAAACGGCGTTTCCGTGCGCTGCTCTGGTTCGCCAGAAGTGGCTTAGTCATGCTGGCCACATGACCCAGAAATCTGTCTGTGGGCAAATGGCAGCTCCCTCGGCTTGAAAGCGAGATGAGCGCCGCAACCCCACAGTCGCCTTTGACTGGACTTAACCATCCAGGGGTCCTTTACCTTTACCTTAATCTACCTGGTATCTTCCCCAGATCTGCATTGGACAGAAACCTGAATGGTGGGTTGGTCCAGTCCTTAACCTCCTGGAATCAATGCAGTCTCAAGGCTTCAGCCTTTTCTGCTTCCTTCCTTGCCTATTAGCCTTCCCTCCCTTTGGCACCAAATGAAGAACTGGGGTACAAAAAGAGATGTTTGGGGTTGCTGATACAGCATTGCTGGCGACGTTAGTAAAACTTAATGTGCCTGATTCGAGTTAACAACTATGCCATCTAGGCTTTAACACTTCATTTCACTTTATTCGTAATACAAGACAGGCTCTGGGCTTCCAAAATGGTTTCGCATTTTCCCTTCTCACTACGTGCCTGAAGAACTGCTATTCCTGGAAGAATTCAGCTCTATAAGATAAGGGATAATACTTTTTACCCCCCTTTCTTTTTCACCGGTCTCCAAGGCCTGGCGTTTGAATTTAATGTGAATTGAATAAAATCATTTGCTTTTTATCAGCATGGTCCATGAACCATGGTTCGAGGCCAATATGCGACTCCGAGGGAAATGAGTTCAGCTCCAAACCCCTAATCCCCACGCAGGATCATAAAATTGCCGCACATCACTCAGCACTGCTTAGCGAAAAATGACTGCCTCTGTGGTGGTGCTAAAAGGGAAAGATGAATTATAGCCAGTCTCCTCCACAGCTGACAGTTCCTGCAGCTTCAGGTAAGCTATTTGTAATCACACCTAGATGGACTGGAGCAGAGGTGGGCAACCCTGTTGACCCAGGGCCCACATACCTGAGGTTGGATGGCTGTCTGTCATGGATGCTTACGTTGAGATTCCAGTTTACAGGGGGTTGGACTAGATGACCCTTGGGGTCCCTTCCAACTCTACTGTTCTATGATTCTTTGATTCCAGAGGCCTCAGTAGTGGGTGGGGCCAGAGGATTGAATGCAATTTTTTACCTTTGTACTACCTATTATTAATAATAATAAATTTTATTTATACCCCTCCCTCCCCAGCCAGAGCTGGGCTCAGGGCGGCTAACACCAATAAAATCACAGTAAAAAAATAATAGGGGAAAAGCGAGGGGGGGGACCCAATTTAAAATACAGGTTAAAATGCAGTTTAAAATGCAGCCTCATTTTAAAGTAGCCGATAAATCAAGACCATAAGGAGAGGGAAACATAAGGGTCAGACCGAGTCCAAACCAAAGGCCAGGCAGAACAGCTGTCTTGCAGACCCTGCAGAAAGATGTCAAGTCCCGCAGGGCCCTAGTCTCTTGTGACAGAGCGTTCCACCACGTCGGAGCCAGTGCTGAAAAGTTGAACCTTGCCATAGTTGAAACCAATCTAACCTCCTTGAGGCTCCGGATCTCCAAAGTGTTGTTATTTTTGGACCTTAAGGTCCTCCGCGGGGCATACCAGGAGAGGCGGTCCCGTTTCTACATTGGAATAGTTTCTACATTGGAATAGTTTCTACATTGTTGTTGTTTAGTTGATTAGTCGTGTCCGACCCTTTGTGACCCCATGGACCAGAGCACGCCAGGCACTCCTGTCTTCCACTGCCTCCTGGAGTTTCGTCAAATTCATGTTGGTCTCTTCTATAACACTGTCCAACCATCTCGTCCTCTGTCGTCCCCTTCTCCTTGTGCCCTCCATCTTACCCAGCATCCCTGTTGTTATTGTCCATCGAGTTTTCCTGGCAGGGATACTGGGGTAGACTTCCGGTTCCTTCTCCAGGTGGATCACATTTAGTCTTGGCTATGACCTGTTGTCTTGGGTGTCCTGCTCGGCATAGTTCATAGCTTCTCTGAGTCATTCAAGCCCCTTCGCCACGACAAGGCAGTGATCCATGAAGGGATTTCTACATACACTTGCACAAACCTCTCTATCTCTAAGCAAGAAGCAGGATCAGAGTTCAAGGACCAATTCCATCCAAGCAGTGGCGTAGCGTGGGTTGTCAGCACCCGGGGCAAGGCAAGTAATTTGCGCCCCTAACCCGTGGATTTGCGCCCCCTAACCCTAACCCCCAGATGTTGCGGCCAGTGCGGCCAGCCCCCCTGCACCCCCCACGCTACGCCACTGCATCCAAGTAAAAATCACTCCCAGGCAGGGCTTTAAAGGAGAAATAGACAAATTTATGGAGGAGGAGGAGGATATTGGTGGCTACCACCAGCCATTATGGCTATGCTGTGCCTTCACAGCTGGAGGCAGTAGTGCTTCTGAACATCAACCACAGGAGGGGGAAATGCTTGAGGGTTTCCCATAGACATCTGGTTGGCTACTGGGAGAACAGGATGCTGAACTCAGTGGGCCATTGGCCAGATCCAGCAAAGCTCTTCTTATGTTCCTTATGAGGTGAGGCTGCCTACTTTTTCTGAGGGGGAAGAAATGGGTAGAGGTGAGTGCAAGTATCTCACTGGTGTAGAGAAGACTGGGGGATTCCTCCCCTCCCCCACCCCAAAACCCCCTTCCCCTCTGTATGAATGGTGTTGATGCGATAAAGGTGTTAAGTGACAGAGTCTGTTCTTCCACGGCTCTTTGCCTTCCCCAGACTAAGCCGATCTTCACAACCTCCCTGTCAGGAAGACTACACCAAGGCATGCAAAAGACATTCATTTCAGCACAATAATTCATTTCTGGCAGATGGAAAATTCCACCAGGCATTAGAAAAATAAAGATGACAGTGCCTGACTCATTGCAAACCCTGATAACAATCTTGGCGAAAGAAAGGGATTTCCCTCCCCCCTCCCCTCCTTTTCAAATGCAAATTCAAAAGCAGGTAGGATTTCAGATTATGTTTTCCCTGTTCCATTCAGAGCACGTTGCATATAACAAATAGGTAATCTTCCTCCATTCCCTTTTGGGACAATTTGATTTTATATTAGTAAACATAAGGAGAGAATGTGCCATTGCTGCTTCTTTCGACAAAGCTACTTTGCCCTGTGATTTTAAACTGTATGCAAGCAACAAAGAAAAGGGAAATTCAGAAATGGTTTATCCATGTACCTCACTAATACATAGGAGCATCGTTTTATGGCTGCTCATATGCGGGAGCTGGGGGTTAAGAAGCAAAGGGTCAAAGTGGTAAGGAATCATACTGGGCTGGGAAGAAGACAAAAAGAAGATCTAGGAAAGGATAGGTTGTTATAGCACTCAATAAGCCGTATTTTTCTAGAGCACTATTACAGTACAATCTGATACATGCCTACGCAGAAGCAAGTCTGGCAGAGTTCAGTGGGGCTTTCTCTCAGGTAAGTGGGTATAGTACAGATGCATTGAATTAGCTTGTTTCACTCTTGTTTTTCCATGACACTCAGTATATGGGCTGGTACACCTAGACAGGTTAGGCTAAGAAAGAGTAGCAGGCCCAAGGTCACCTAAAGAGGGGTTTGAGCCCAGGTTTTGGCAGTCCTAATCTAGCATTCTATTTTCCACACTTTGGGTGGATCTACGCAGAGGAAAAAACAACCCTATAAATAAGTCAGAAATTAGATTGTTATAACAACAACTCCCCTATGGAAAAATGGGTATAAAAATTTCATGCTCTCTGGCGCCATCTGGTGTTGCATGTTTGTAGCACATTCAAATCGTCATTTCTTTACTAATGTAACCGAGTCCTCAGTGTGCTATAAAAGTGGTGCTGAACTAGCTCAGTAGTGCCTTCTTGCCTTTCTTTTATTAAGAATTAAGAATGCAAGTTATATATTTAGTCTGCTGTTCCACCATATTGCGCTTCAAGGCAATTAAAAGCCAATACAAATATAAAAGCGAACTCAAAATATACAATGCAGAAACAATTTTTTTAAAAAAAAGCAGTCACACTGAACAGATGAAAACCAACAGTGATCCACAATTAAAACCTGCCAAAGGCTTTGTTAAGCAAAATACAGTAGCTTTCACTTGGTGTTTAAACGAAATAAAAGATGGTACCAGAGAAATGTGTTTTGGGAGAGCGTTCCATAGGGACCCACCACAGCAAAGACCCTGTTCTAGGTAGCTCCTTCCTTAACTTTTGCAGACACCAGTATCAGCACCTCAGCAAATAATCTCAGTAGCCCCTTTCATGTGTTCAACTCGAATCAATTGAATGTACATTTCTGGTCTAGAGGACCTTACTGCTTCCAACCCGACCTTCTACGGGAGCTCAGGCCAGCAGTGGGTGTGACCACCCCACAGTCTCATACTCTCACAAACATGCATACAGGCCACATAACATGTACCCCTCTTCCCACCCCAGCACTGTATATACTTTGGGGTCCTTTTCCCCACCACTGTCCAAATCACTGTGGTTCTCAGGCCACAGTCCTGCTTGGGGAGAAGGGCAGATGAAGCCACTGGACCAGGGTTTAACCACTCCTGGTCTACAGGATGGGCCGGTTCATACATGAGAGGACAGATCTTCAGTACCTTTGGTCCCAGACTGTTAAGTGCTTTATTGGTCAATGCCATTACTGTTTACATCAGTGCACAAGGCACTGTATCCTGTGGAAGACCACAGAGGTAGAGGAGGAATAAATAAGAGTAGCAAGGAACAATGGTCAGCAAATGCAGTTACACACCATTTAGCTCCCAATTTTGTTTTTCCCCAGATTTTTATAAGTCGTATTGACAATCTTAGAGTGCCTGCTACATCTTAACCCTTGCTTGTGTGATCCTCAGCACCCAAAGGAGAAAGTTGCACAATGGATTTCTGCTTTTTCATGCTGGTGTGGACAGGAGAGGCCTGTTGAAGAAAACAATGGCTACAACTGGGTTTGGGTTAGAATGGGCTAAGCATCAGGACACATAAAGCTCCCTTGCTACTGCCCTTCTATGCAGAACTGACTTTAAAATGGCGTTTCCAATTGTGCAGCTTCGCAAATGTTCATTGCAAGAGCTTGCTCGTGCATTTACCACAATGCCATGCTCAGATCCCACAAATCACCCATGCAAATGCGCTCAATTAGCTGTTTGCACATGCAGTTAACCAATTTGCACACAGAAACGTAGAAATCTTTAGTAGATAAATGAAGTGCATCATTGTGATTATAGTCACAGCGCAATTGTCTTGATTACCCTTGCTTAATGTAAAGATTACAGATTTACGGTGTGAACAGAAGTGAATAACGGCCTTGGGCTCTTTATAAGCAAACCATGATCTACAAAGCGTGTTCTCACTAAAAGAGAGCACGTGTTGCGGATGGGGCCGAACAAAACTCCACTTGGTTGCCAGGCAGTATTAGATTCAAGGGGCCTGGAGCAGATTGGAGGATGGTGTTACTGGGGTAAATTTGATGTTGCCAATTTAGGGGTGGGATCAGTGGTTATTTAAGCAAGGTCCACAGCTTTCTCTTTCTCTTTCGCTGTGGACATCGGATCACATGGAGCACTTGGACTGTCTGGAGGACAGTGATGCAAACTTCTCATTGTCTGGTTACATTTCTTTATTTCCCCCTTCTTTTAATCCTCTTTAGTCCCTTAAATAATTTAATTCCCCTTTTTCCTGTTCAATTTCCCACCCCACCCCTTACCCTGCCCTGTGGGAAGATTCTCCCTGTATCTGTGGCTTGCCTTTCTTTCGCAAAAAGGTTTCCCCCATTTCTCCTGTTGTAAATTGTGGGGCTAGTCAGGGCTGTTCCCAGCTTAGCTGGAATCACTTTCGTTTACAGCACCCCCGAAGGTTGGCTTTATTTGGGTGTGTGCAGCGCTGTTGGCCAAATTTTAATCTAGCCTTGGGCGGGAGCACTATTTTGAGTTCCTTTAATATTGCTATGAGACTAAGATTCTCAAGAGCAGAGGCATGGAGCCCTATTCGGCCTGGGCATAACTTCCGAGCCTAAGTATGCTACAGGTAGCAGTTAATTGTTAAGTCTCTGACCTCTCTATAAGAATGTACCTGCTTGCAGGCTCAGTTGCTGCTAATGTATATCAGAGGGCAGCAGAGGCTCTCTGTGCCTCCAATGACTATGAGCACTCTGTATATGCTCTTGAACTATGCTGTTTCTGAACAAGTTTATTTTCTTTAAGTTTGTTTTGCCCTGATAGTGGCGACTGCCATTTTAGAGGCGAGCCATTGTGGTTTAGTGGCTAAAGTGTAGGACTAGGACCTGGGAGACAGGGTTCATATCCCCCTCTTAGCCATTGTTATAACAAAACAAAACAAACTGCTCCTTTTGGGCTATTCTGTTGCTGGGTAGTTCGGTCCATAAAAGAACTTTGGGTTTCTTGAAGGGGTGCTTCCCTCTAAAAGGGCAAGCAGGGGTACCTGGACAAGCTGTGGGCTGCTTCAACTCTGCTATTTCACTGGAAACATTTATGCCTGGCCTGGCAGGTGATCCTAGGGCTTTGCCCTAGAATTCGATGGCCTGGAAGCGTTTCCGGCCTGAATAGTGTCCCCATGTGGTCCATGAAGCATTGGTTTCACCAGTTCCTTACATTGTTTAGTTTTTGTGGACTATGACTGGGCTTTTGCAAATGCCTCAAGAGCTTGCCTCTCCTGCAGGGGATGACTTGTGGACGCCCCAGGTGTCTTCTTCCAGAAGAAAGCATCTTCGAAGGCTGCAATCCAGGAGGAGGGCAAAGAGGAGCAGGGATCATGATTCAGACATCACCTTGGACCTCTACAGGGGTCAGGGTGAGGCTGTCCCGGGTCTTTAGGGATCATCCTGGATAACTCAGCTGGTCAGCGCATAGTGCCGGTAATGCCTAGGTTGCAGGATTGGTCCCTATATGGGACAGCTGCATGCTCCCCCATTGCTCTACCTGGACACTTAGGTCCAGTGTCGAGGGCCTTTTGGTGGTTCCCTCACTGCGAGGGATGTAACAGGCGCCACGTTTGCAATATGCAAGTGGGAGAAAGCACCTTTGTGTGCCCGCACTGCAGTTTGCTCTGTGCGTTACAGGGCACAGCGCTGCACGGGCTGCATTTGCATTGCATTGCGTGAGAGATTTGCATTGCACAGAGGTTGTGCGCATTGCACAGAGGGTGTGAGTGCATTGCACAGAGGGTGTGTGTGCATTGCACAGAGTGTGTGTGCATTGCACGGAGAGTGTAGTGGCATTTGCACAGAGTGTGTGTGGTTTGGTTTTTTTTTTGCATTGCACAGAGAGTGCATTGCACGGAGTGTGTAGTTGCATTGAACAGAGGGTGTGTGCAGTGCACGGAGTGTGTAGTTGCATTGCATGGAGGGTAGTTGCATTGCACAGAGTGGGTAGTTGCATTGCATGGAGGGTAGTTGCATTGCATGGAGTGCGTTTTTGCATTGCACGGAGTGCGTTTTTGCATTGCACGGAGTGTGTAGTTGCATTGAACGGAGTGTGTAGTTGCATTGCATGAAGTGTGTAGTTGCATTGCATGGAGTGTGTAGTTGCATTGCACAGAGTGGGTAGTTGCATTGCATGGAGGGTAGTTGCATTGCATGGAGTGCGTTTTTGCATTGCACGGAGTGTTTTTTTTTTGCACTGAGTGTGTAGTTGCATTGAACGGAGTGTGTAGCTGCATCGCACGGAGTATAGTTGCATTGCATGGATTGTGTGAGCACCGCACGGAGTGTGTTTTTGCATTGCACAGTGTGTGTCTGAAAAGGAAGCTGGCACGGCGGCAGTTTTGTCGGGACTTTTTTAGCGGTTCTGGCCAGCGTCGGCCCTGTAAATTTACGTATTATGATGGCAGCACAAGATGCCCCCTGCCCAAGCAGGGCTGGAAGCTGGCAAGCAATACCTCAATACTTTTTGCCCATATTCCCATTTTATTTAGGGATCCAGTTGGATATCGTTGCTAAAACATACCACTTGCCTATGGAGAAGCTGTCTGCCTTGAAGGAAGTTATTTTGTAATACTTCCTCTGTAGCAAGTGATGCTTCATCAGATCCGATCTTGCTGGGTCACTTAATTAATCTTGCATGCAGAGTGGTTGCCCCAGGCCGCCCCTTCCCTTCCCACTAGGCCAGGCTGCCTGCGGCCTGAGGTCCCCTTACCTTTCTCATGCAATGGGATCTCATGCAATGGTTGCAATTCCTATATGTATGCAATAGTAGTTGGCCATGGCAGGATACTTGCACAGGGATTTTTCAGGTTCATGCTGATGCTGCTGGATCTTTGCCCTTTGGTTTTTTATTTCAGGGGCTGCTGGTGTGCAAAGCCATGGCCTCAAGCCCCGTATGGTGAGGCAATCATGTGACCTAACTTTTGAGTTTTCCCCATTGTAGTAGCAGTTCACATGTGGCCCGAGGAGTTCAGTGACCATCGGATCTGCTTTTGGTCTGATAACCAGGTAGTGGTGAGCGTCTTGGCTAAACAGTTCTCACGCTCCAGCAGAGTCTCCGCCCCTCCGCTCATGCTTTTGAGCTGCACCGCTTAAGGTTTACTATTGTGCTTTCTGCTCTCCTGATTACGGGATCCTCTAATGATGTCTCTGACACTCTATCCCATTTTCAGATGGAGCGCTTCAGATCCTGGGCTCCAGACTCAGCTATTGCCAGACTTTTCCAGACCACCTGTGGCATTTTGACAACAATTAGTAATTACAGAGAGCAGCAGCTTCCATTTCCCCTTCTGCTTTTAGCTCTTATGGGAAGGCCTGGATGGATTTCTTAGCCTTAAGCTGGCAGTCCTCGGCCATTCAGATGAACTGGCCCCCATCCTCTGAGCAGATCCTGCAGTATTTGGTCCACCTGCAGCAGATTGGGCGTCCTGTTATAACTATAAGAATTCAGTCCGCTGCAATGTCTGTTATACTGAAGCTTTATTTTTCAGAGACCCTTGCATAAAGTTTGTAATGCGCAGGGCCTTGGAAGGTTGGAATAGGCTCCAACCTCATAGGACAGTGGGCAGGAAGTCGGTCAATTTTACCTAGGCAGGATCTGCAACAAGTTAAAACTTGTCTGCTGGTAAAAGATCAAGGCGAGACTCCTTTCAGTATTCCATTGCATTTTGGGCACTGAGGTTTGGGGAAATGGTTGTTGGAGCCAGCACAGGGCTGAGAGTCTGGAGGCTTATTGCTTCAGGACTTTTCCTTATCTGCTTTGGAGCTTGTCATTAGAGTTGGGAACTCTAAAACAGACTTAGTGGGCAGGAGTGCCACAATCAGGCTTCCCATTACAGATGAGGAGGGCCCTTGCACGGTTATGGATACCAGAAAAAATTGGCTTTTTATTCCCTGGGGGCTGGCCCACTCCTAGTGCATGAAAATGGGTTCCCATTAGCCAGGCATTAATGTGCTTACATCGTGCACCAGTTATCACGGCCTGCGGCTTGCCTACCACTGAACACGCCTCATTCCTTCCGAATAGGGCTGCTGCAACGGCTGCACACTGGGGGCCTGTCAGTAGACAGGATTGTGAATACGGGTCATTGGAAGTCTGACGCTGACAAGGGTTATATCAGGAAGTGTCACAATGATGTCTGTGCTGATGCTTGTCTGTTATTTCCTTTTCTCATAGGAGCAGTGGTGCACATTTGGGCCACAGCATTGTACACTGGGCTGGCAAGCGCGCTGACAAGTCTGGACTGGGGCGCCATCTCAGTCTTCCTGCCCATGTGAACATATACTGGATGTCCAGATGGGGAATGCTTTGGGAGGAGGTCCTTCCTTTGGTGCGGTCGAGTGTGACCTGTGCAGGTCCTCCCGCAGGGCTGGTGGTACAGCTGGGCAAGAATGATTTGCTGTCTTCCTCCAGCATAAGTTTGCATTCCTGCATGCAAGAGGGCTTGGATTGAGTTGATGGCAGCTCTCCCTGGACTCAAAATAATTTAAGGCATTTGGTTCAAGGTGGTCTGGAGGGGGGGTTGGAGCACCTGTCCCCTCCAATGCGCAAAGATATTCCATTAAAGGAAACCAAGGATTTGCCATGCTTTGTCAACCCCTTTCGAGGGGTAGGGCCACGCAAGAGTCCCTGGGAGCATTTGGGGTGAGCTTGAGTCTGATCCTGGTTCATTGCTCCCCCACGCTGTTTACTTGTACTGACGATATGGTGGGGCCCAGTCGTCAGTGCTGCCCTGCTGAGGTCAGGTGCAGCTAGTCGGGAACCAATGCCTAGACAAACTACCACCGAGCAGGCCAGAAAGCATGTTAATATGGCGGTGGAAAATAAAATAAATAAAGTAAATCAAATAAAATAAAATAACATATAAAATAAAATAACAAATAAAATAAAATAGGTCCTTGCTTTAGGTGGTTCTGTGATATTGCACCCTGCTATTTTCTTCAAGACTGTTCCCCTCTTTGGGGCAGATGGGGGGTGCATCTTTCCCCTATGGGGAACGACACCTGGCGGGATGCGATTGCCTTGGGATTCATTGCTCCCCCACAATGTTGCTGGTACTGACGATATGGTGGGGCCCAGTCGTCAGTGCTGCCCTGCTGAGGTCAGGTGCAGCTAGTCAGGAACCAGTGCCTAGACAAACTACCACCAAAGAGGCCGGGAAGCATGTTAATAAGGAAGTGTAAAATAAAATAAAATAAAATAAAATAATAATTAAAATAATAAAGTAAAATAGGCTTTGCTTCAGGTGGTTCCATGATTTTGCACCCTGTGATTACCTTCAAGGCTGCTGCCAGCTTTAGGGTGAATATTTCCCCTATAGGGAACGACACCTGGTTGGCTATGGTTGCTTTGGGATTGAAGGAAGGGTTGCATTTGTGAGTGGTTTGGCGGTGAGCTAAGGCTCTGTGGCGGTTAGGCATTGGTTAAATTGGTTGGTGGAGGGGTATGGATTGGCTGTGCCTGCCCCTCCAATGCTGCTGCTGCTGGGAATTCCGTTAAAGGAATTCTGGGGCTTACCATCCCTTCGTCCAAACCCTTGGAGCAGGGTGCGGGCCGTGTAAGTTCCCAAGGAACAAGCAGGGAATAGCTGAGGGTCTGTGTCGCAGTCCCAGCTGTCCCTGGTCTTGTTCCTCCACACGCTGATTCACGGGAGTCAGCGCTGTCCCCAAGGCGGGGGGGACAGATAGTCATAACCAATGCCTAAGCAACCACTCTCAATTTGTATGAAAATAAAGTTGTGGCCAAAAGTATGCCAAAAACCTTAAACAAAAATTATGTGTGATGTGTGAGTTATTGGGGTAGGGGTTTTGGGGGACCTCAGCACGCAAAGCGTGTTCTCACTAAAAGAGAGCACGTGTTGCGGATGGGGCCGAACAAAACTCCACTTGGTTGCCAGGCAGTATTAGATTCAAGGGGCCTGGAGCAGATTGGAGGATGGTGTTACTGGGGTAAATTTGATGTTGCCAATTTAGGGGTGGGATCAGTGGTTATTTAAGCAAGGTCCACAGCTTTCTCTTTCTCTTTCGCTGTGGACATCGGATCTCCCGCCCGCCCTCCCTTGCTTGGGCTTGCGCCTTGACCTTGCTCTGCCTGTCATGGGGTCGTTCGCCTTGGTGCGGGGGCCCAGTAGGAATTTTTCCAATTGGCTGATTAGTGTGTGCCTTTTGGGTTTTGCCTACTGCTTAGCAAATCGTCACAACTTGTAAGGTTGGCGGTTAGGCATTGGTTAAATTGGTTGGTGGAGGGGTATGGATTGGCTGTGCCTGCCCCTCCAATGCTGCTGCTGCTGGGAATTCCGTTAAAGGAATTCTGGGGCTTACCATCCCTTCGTCCAAACCCTTGGAGCAGGGTGCGGGCCGTGTAAGTTCCCAAGGAACAAGCAGGGAATAGCTGAGGGTCTGTGTCGCAGTCCCAGCTGTCCCTGGTCTTGTTCCTCCACACGCTGATTCACGGGAGTCAGCGCTGTCCCCAAGGCGGGGGGGGGACAGATAGTCATAACCAATGCCTAAGCAACCACTCTCAATTTGTATGAAAATAAAGTTGTGGCCAAAAGTATGCCAAAAACCTTAAACAAAAATTATGTGTGATGTGTGAGTTATTGGGGTAGGGGTTTTGGGGGACCTCAGCACGCAAGGAGAACTAAGCTGCTCAGTAAGAAGATACGGATTCACTGGTATTCACTCCCTTTGGAATTTCCGTGGGAAATCCAATTTTAAAAACCATGGAAATTATGAATCTGGATTATAAATAGGGGGAAGGAATATGGCATGGCATTTTGATGAGATTGCCATCATGTGGGTGCTTTGAAAAACATGCATGCGTGAGGAGCACAATAAACTGCTATGTGGAAGTGCCCTTTATAAAGGAAGCTAAGGTACTCTGTGCAAGCTAAAATACTCAGAAGCCACCTATTGTGAGTGCACCCATGGAGTATCGTACACTGTGGCAGCCAAGGGCAGATTAACCATAACACTAATGGTTATAGCCTTAAAGGTAAAGGGACCCCTGACCATTCAGTCTGGTCACGGACGACTCTGGGGCTGTGGCGCTCATCGTGCTTTATTGGCCAAGGGAGCTGGCGTACAGCTTCCAGGTCATGTGGCCAGCATGACTAAGCCACTTCTGGCAAAATCAGAGCAGTGCACGGAAACGTTGTTTACCTTCCCGCCAGAGCGGTACCTATTTATCTGCTTGCACTTTGACGTGTTTTCAAACTGCTAGGTTGGCAGAAGCAGGGACAGAGCAATAGGAGCTCATCCCTTCACAGGGATTTGAACCGCCAACCTTCTGATCAGCAAGCCCTAGGCCTTAGGCACTCATAATTTGGGGGGGGGCTCAATTTCCCAGTTTAGTCATGATTCACTGGGTGAATCTGGTGTTGGATGAGCAGCAGCAGAGACCATTCAGTGTACAACTTAAGGGTTTCATTCTGTTAGTGTTAAAGCCAGCTAGCCAAGAAGGGAACCAGTGGAGTTGTTGTTTAGCAATCAAGCAGAGTAACATGATATTCACAGGGGTACCACATATTTTGATTGGCTGTGTAGATCTGAAGGAGTTTTCCTATGTACATTTGGTTGAATGTTTCCCTGATATTTACAAGGTCTGAACTAAGAAAGGCAAAACCTCTCTGAACCTTTCTCTTCAAATTATACACTGTTCGTTTTCAGTTTCCTCAGTAAAGTGTTATCGGGATTTCTCTCTCTCTCTCTCTCTCTCTCTCTCTCTCTCTCTCTCTCTCTCCTCTGCTATTTAAGTGACTTTCCTGAACACCTAGACAGTTTGGAATCAGGATAATTAAGAAACTGCTTGCTCCCATATGATATTGACCAGTCACAATATTCTACCATCAGAGGCATGGCTGGTGGAACATATGAGAGAGGTAGTTTAAAAAAATATATCCCTGTCTTAGGAGAGCCATATGACACCCTCTCTCATGGTATTTCTCCACCTCTTGAAAACTTTTTTTGTTTCAGCCAAGTCTTTTGCTTGCATGTTGGTTCATGCCTTTCCGTTCTCTTTGTTTTATAATCTCTGTGGTTTTGTCTGATATTTTATCTGTCTGTCATCTGTTGCTTTAAAATATTTTATATGGTTGTGATATTCTGTTTTGTTTAATTAATTTTATTTGGGGTTTATGTTAGCTGCCTTGAACAGTTCAGTTTCGAAGTAGAAAGGTGGGGTAAAAATATGCTTAATAAATAATATGTGCATAAAGACAGGAGCCTAGCAATCCAACATGAAGATGAACATATACACAATAAATCAATATGAAAATGGTTTCTGGGTTGTAAAATGATTGTGTATACATAATCATTTAGGAAGAGATAGATAGATAGATAGATAGATAGATAGATAGATAGAGATAGATAGATAGATAGATAGATAGATGATAGATAGATAGATAGATAGATAGATATAGATAGATAGATAGATGATAGATAGATAGATAGATGATAGATAGATGATAGATAGATGATAGATAGATAGATAGATAGATAGATAGATAGACAGATAGATAGATGCAGTGTTTTTTTCTTTAAAAAATGCTTAGGCATACTCTCATTTTCCTACTCAGATTGAAATACTGCCCCTCAATGAGGCCAAACTTAGATTCACAAAATGTTTGGGGGTACGCGTCCCCCCAGAAAAAAGCACTAGATAGATGATAGATAGAGATAGATAGATAGATGATAGATAGATAGATAGATAGATAGATAGATAGATGATAGAGTCGTGCCTCGCAAGACGAAAAGAATCCGTTCTGTGATTCTCTTCGTCTAGCGGTTTTTTCGTCTTGCGAAGCAAGCCCATTGAAGGATTAGCGGATTAGCGCTATTAGCGGCTTTTAGCGGCTTTTAGCGGCTTATCTGCTGATTGGATCAGCTGATAAGCGGCTTAGCGGCTTAGAAAAAGGGGGGAAAGGGGAAAAAACCAGCAGGAACTCGCAAGACATTGTCGTCTTGCGAAGCAAGCCCATAGGAAATTCGTTTTGCGAAGCACCTCCAAAACGTAAAACTCTTTAGTCTAGCGAGTTTTCCGTCTTGCGAGGCATTCGTCTTGCAGGGCACCACTGTAGATAGATGATAGATAGATAGATAGATAGATAGATAGATAGATAGATAGATAGATAGATGATAGAAAGGTAAATGACCCTTGGACAGTTAAGTCCAGTCAAATTTGACTATGGGGTGCAGCGCTCATCTCGATTTTCAGGTTGTGGAAGCTGGCATTTGTCCACAGACA
Source organism: Podarcis vaucheri (assembly GCF_965113315.1). NCBI lineage: Eukaryota > Metazoa > Chordata > Lepidosauria > Squamata > Lacertidae > Podarcis > Podarcis vaucheri. The sequence continues at coordinate 86,312,087 of NC_138764.1, read as the reverse complement.
GCTTTCCAGATCATGTGGCCAGCATGACTAAACAGCTTCTGGCACAACGGGACATCCTGACGGAAGCCAGAGCGCATGGAAATGCCATTTACCTTCCTGCCACAGTGGTACCTATTTATCTACTCACACTGGTATGCTTTCAAACTGCTTGGTTGGCAGGAACCGGGACAAAGAAATGGGAGCTCACCCCGTTGATATCCTTCTGGGGCAGTTTGTCTGCCCTTGGTTCCCACCCTGCACTCAGCTCTTACCTGTGGCTCCTAGAAGCTGTCAGAATGCATGAAAAGACAGGTTCCAGTGGATGGAGCAGGCGAGGCCAATAATGGGTCCAACAGTCAAGAAGGCCGTTTCTGCACATGCTATAGAGGGAAGAGAGGGGCAGATGGGTCTTTTCAACCTGGGAAGGCAGCCCATCTAAGAGAAGGAACACTCTGATCCTAAACCTCTGCTGCTTTGTGGAATATCTTTGGGAGAAGAAAAGGCACTCTCCAGACCTATTGTGGGGGAGGAACATGAAAAAGGGCCTCCGATGGTGATCGCAGACTGGCAGATTGTATAATGCTGAGACTAATGAAATCCACAAAAAGTTTTATGTCAGTCTTTGTAAGGTGCTGCAAGACTTTCCATTGGTTTTGCTTCAACAGATGGCTATTTCTCTGGAAATGAGCAGAGTTGTGGCATTTTGGTTCCTAAAACCAAGAGAATTGAGCTTGCCAAATAGGTCCAATTAGCAGCTCAGTACCAACATAGTGTCAACACTCATTTTTATCAGCAACCAATAATGAGGCCATAGATACTGGAGCAGAATTCCCAAAGCAAGTTGCTCTCCAGATGTTGTGGACTACCACTCCCATCATCTGCAGCCAGCAAGGCCATTAGTCTGAAATGATGGGAGTTACAGTCCAGACCATATGGAGGGTACCCAGCTGGGCAAAGGCTGCACTAGGGGATATGCAGTCTGCCAAGAAAGGAATCAAGACAAGCAACATAGACTAGAATTAAAGAGTAAAGCTTCAGTGGCCAAGTACAGCATGTGAAGTTTCATCAGCTGCTTGAAAAGAGTCAATATATTCGCAAGCCGGGAAAATTCCATCAGGTCCAATATTTAAAACCCCAATGAATATTTATTTCCAAAAGGGATGCTAATCTCCACAGCTTGGACACCAAAAACACCTGTCTGACCATAGAAGCAGATAAATATTTTGCTTGGGATAGAGAGGGTGCAAATGTCTCTCCCTCCTTTTCGCTACAGATAGGCTGTAAAAGCAATAAGGCGCTGAGTACCAAATGTTTTCCTGGTAATTAATGACTGGTTCGGCTTAATGACAGTTGCCTGTACTTTGGATCATCAACTCTCCTAGCTGGTGGTCATCAATTGCAGGGAAATGCCTTGCGACTCTGTCATTATTACCTAATTGATAGGAGAGCCTTAGCATAATGCAGAGCAGCGAATCCACTTTATAAATTAGTAACAGAAACTGGCGCATCCACCCTGGAGGCTCAGAGAGTGGCCTCGAAGCACCTGATGCAATGCTTTTGTTGAGGCTAAGCAGGCCAGTGTCTACGTGAGAGGCCACTGGGACCTTCACATAAGCGGCTCTCAGCTTTCTAGAGGAGGGACAGAATAAATATATTTGCATAATCAATCTAATATGCAATAGTGCCTAAGAACTATTCTCTGCCTTATTTTTTTTAAGACCAAAGCCATTCTTACCATGCAGATCTCTGACTGCCATCCTTCCTCATTTCAGGCCGTTTGTAATTTTTCATTGTTTTCAGGAGCAGCCAAAATAAGTCAAGCCAGCAGGTCCTAAGTAAACAGTCCTCTCCACCCCCTTTCCTCCCTCCCTGCCAAGCACTTCTGTTTCGTCTCTTTAAAAGGGGAAAAAAAGAAACCATTACTCAGCCTAACATGAATCCTAATTAAAATTTTACACAGTATGTCTTTTAATTAGCCGTGGCTGGAGTGGTGAAAGCTATCAATATGTACCAGGATAATTGTATGAAATGACTTTTCAAAAATGAACAGCAGGCATGAATCCACTTGACAGCAGGGGGTTATTGGAGAGACACACAGCGCAAGACGGGGCGCCTCAGATAATGTGGGCGAGATAATAATGCGCGCAGCAAAACGACACACGCCACCATCTTTTACGCTCTGCTGGCTCCCCTGCGAACAAAAGTTGGCTCTGGCTGCACCCCGGACATCAGGAGGCACACGAGAGGCAAGTGCATTTGCACACAAGAGCCGTGATTTCTAGTTTCCCTAGCTGTTGATTTATTTCAGCTTAAATACAGGGCTATGTTTAATAACAGCAGTCACGCAGAGTCGTGCACAAAAGCTGAGATAATGGCTACGCGCATAGAGAGAACAATGAGCCATTCAGTCCCATAGGGGTGGCGAGAGGGCGTTTGCTGCTTTTAGATTCCTTACACGTAGAAGTCAAAGCTGGAACATAAGGAACAAAAGTTTGACCACAGACTACCTTCTGACTTCATTTCACATCTGCCCAATAAATGTCAATTTCATGCACACCCTCCTCATGTTGAGTTTATCGTTTCTTGAGAGACAGAACAGGTTCAGATGATTAAAAAATATATATCCAAGAGGTAGTTCACATGGGCATGCTCATCGCACAATAACTACAGCAATTTCTTTTTTTATCTACTATTTTATTTTTATTCTACCCTTCCTCCAAGGAGCTCAATGTGGTGAACATAGTTCTCTTCCTCCCCATTTCTTTCTAGTCTCACAACAACCCTGTGGCATAGCCTTGGCTGAGAGACTATGAATGGCCCAAGGTTCCCCAGTGAGCTTTATGGGTGGGACAGGATTTGGACCCTGGTCTCCCAAATCCTAGTCAGCACACTACACCTCATTGATCCTCAGTAAATGTAGGCATTTCTCCCCCCTTCCATGTTGTCCAGTTCTCAGCCATTCCCCCCCCCCCAGTTTCAAAATCCCTGGGTTGCTCCATCAGACTTCTGACATCATGTGTTCACGGTTCACATAGAAATTCACCACAAGTGGAGTTAAAGGTAAAGGTAAAGGTACCCCTGCCCGTACGGGCCAGTCTTGCCAGACTCTAGGGTTGTGCGCTCATCTCACTCTATAGGCCGGGAGCCAGCGCTGTCCAAAGACACTTCCGGGTCACGTGGCCAGCGTGACAAGCTGCATCTGGCGAGCCAGCGCAGCACACGGAACGCCGTTTACCTTCCCGCTGGTAAGCGGTCCCTATTTATCTACTTGCACCCAGGGGTGCTTTCGAACTGCTAGGTTGGCAGGCGCTGGGACCGAACGACGGGAGCGCACCCCGCCGCAGGGATTCGAACCGTCAACCATGCGATCGGCAAGTCCTAGGCGCTGAGGTTTTACCCACAGCGCCACCCGCGTTAGTCGTTAATAAACTTTAACTCATTCCAGATGAGTCCTGGGAACCTGCATAGAGTAGTAACCAACTTCTCTGGCTAGGCCACATTTCTGCCTCAGCTCTCCTGGTGCCAGGGGCCCATCTCTTAAAGGGGAAATTTAGTTGCTACATCACACTCTTCTCATATAAAAACACCACTAAGAGAGGCTTAAGACATAAAACAATTCATAAAATTATATAAAACAATCAAAAAGACTTTTTTCCCACAGGCAGAAAGATGGTAAAATAATCAGCTAGGTGGACCCCATTTAGTTTGAGAGACCCCAGACAAAGTGCCTTCTGGTGGGACTAATCTTGCATTAACCCATCAGGGATACTCAGCGATGGCAGTAGCAGTGCTGTACAGTTGGTTGGGTACCTGCATTTTAATTTCTCACACTGCCCAAAAGAACCCAATGTAGAGTCTCTCCAGGACATTTAATAATGTCTATAGGACATAAGAAGGGACACGGGTAGCGTTGTGGGTTAAACCACAGAGCCTAGGACTTGCCGATCAGAAGGTCGGCGGTTCGAATCCCTGTGATGGGGTGAGCTCCCGTTGCTCGTCCCTGCTCCTGCCAACCTAGCAGTTCGAAAGTATGTCAAAGTGTAAGTACATAAATAGGTACCGCTCTGGTGGGAAGGTAAACGGCGTTTCCGTGCGCTACTCTGGTTTGCCAGAAGCGACTTAGTCATGCTGGCCACATGACCCGAAAGCTGTACGCCGGCTCCCTCGGCTAATAAAGCAAGATGAGCACCACAACCCCAGAGTCGGCCTTTATAGGACATAAGGTCAAGCTATTCATTCACAAACTATGCATGTAGCATGCAGCTATGTGTATTATTTCTCTTGTTTAGTATTTGGTTTTAGCATCAAAGGGGTTTCTCTACCCCCACCCCTGCCCCAGTCTCCAAGCAGTGGAGTGGAGTAGGAAAATCTCTTTTCCAATCACAGTAGGGGAGTGAAGAGATAAGTCGCTGACTTCCCAATAAGAAAAGATTCCTTCTGCATGTAATTATCTGAGTGGGGTGGGAAGCAAGATAAATAGTTGCATGCCACATATTAAGCAAACATCCAGTTTGGCCCTTATCCCTTGCCCTTTCAACACAGTGGGAATTTATTCTGAGTAAACATGCAGAGGATTGCATTTCACATTGGTTAATCCCTGAAATCAGAAAACCACAATTTAACCTTAGTGATTCAGTTAAACAGCATGTAGAGAGACTGTTCTGGTTTTGGGATCGAAAGTGCTCTGTAAACTCAGGGCTAAAACATTTGAATTTGGGGGCAGCCTCACCATCTTCACAAACATTTTGAATGCCACATCCTTCTCACATTTAAAGTAGTCTAGTGACATGCATCACACAGTCCCGATGCTGCTGCTACGACAGAGTTCACTGGTGTCATCAACACTCCCATCAACACTACCTCAGATTGCCATACAATATTGCGCAGCTTTTCTATATTTCCTGGAAATGAAAGAGAGCGGATATTTGCTTCATTCTGCTCCCTGTGTTCACTGCTGCCCATGCATTCATAGTTAGCTCTTGATGTACCAGAAAATAATATTCCCAGCAAAAATGAATTGAGTCTGTGCTCCAATATTATTTCCTGATGGAGATATCGATTAGCAGCACAAAATACATTGGTTTGTCTTGTTTCTTTGAGAGATATTTTTCTTTTCATTCCCAGCTCTCCATTCATAACTGGGCACGTATTGTGGCTTGTAAATGATTGCGGCTGTATTTTATTTTTCTGTTGTAAACTGGCAAGGGTTCACAGTGGAAGGGGATAAGCAGCAGTGGTGAGCAAAAGACAAACATCAGCACCCAAGTATTTTTTGTGTTTTTTTAAAGCTGCAATGTTGCAATCAAAGTGAATAGGTATGGTTTTGCACCCAGAGCAACCGCCCCTGTGGTTTCCCCATGCTATGCCACCAGTATTTTCCACTCTCCGGTTTAACTTTACATTTGTTTCTGCCTGCAGTGATGGCAGCAGAGCTGTCATGCATGGAGCGTCCACCTCCCCCTTCAGTAACTTCACAGATAAGAATTAACAAGCAGTTTATATTTTATAGTCCTATTTATTCAGGCATCAAGTTGTAAGCAATAATCCACATCCCTCCTGAAGGGGAGCAGTTGGCTACTCTAAATCATCTCCCTTCCGTCTTCCGCAACATCCTAGGCGCCAACAGGAAGTCCCTCCTCCTCTCTGCATCAGAGCCGTCTTTCCCATTGGTGTTAGTGGTTCATTGTTCCAGGGTGCCGGCCTCTCAGCGAGTGGGGGAGCTGCGCAGCTTTGCCGACAGCCTCCCCTTTCCCTGCACGCCCGCCAGCTGCGCCCCGCCAACTATATGGCTGGTGGGTGTGCAGCTTCTTTCCCAAGCCTCCTCAGGAGGAGAGCGATCCCCACAGAGGCTTAGGACGGCTTCCCTCCCAAGCCTCTGCATCTGCTAAAGACGGCCCTGCTCCCAGTCGTTGTCCTCCTCCTGCTTCCTGGCGAAAGTGACGCGCAGCCTTCCCAGGCTGCCTTCTTGGGCGCCCCGACACCGGAGAGCTTCTCCGCCAGCACGTTTTTCTGCTTGATTGCCGCCACCACACTGGGGACCAGGGCGGTGGGGGAGGCAGAGGACATTTTCCATTGCCCCCTCCCTTGTTTTGGAGTTTCCGGGGTGGGCCCCAGAGGGATTTTTGCACCACAGCTCTGGATATGCTTAAGACGCCCCTGCTCTGCATCCTTTGTTCTCTAATACGTTCGGATCTCCTAGTTTGTGGGGAGGGAGGGTCCCGCACACCCTGTAATGACGTCTCTGCTATCTGTCCCCTCCCTTCTGTTTCTCTTGTCGTTATCTCATAGCTAGGTAACTCCTGTCTAATCTGCTCTGTGTCTGTGTCTCTCCTTGCTTCAGAGACTGCTGGAAATGAGGAGGGTGAATCATCCCCCTTCAGCTCCTCTTCTGAGGAAAGCTGATCTGTCTGCGAATGCTTTCTCCCATACTCTGCTTCAGACCATTCCCTGACAAGAGCTCTTTATGGCTACTCTCCCCACCCATGGCCCTAAACAAAGCTACATTCTGACCTAGCATCATTCAGGGCATTTTGGGAAGGGGAGAATGATGGCCTGTGGCCAGCATCCATCGAGTGGAGTGCTACAACCGTCACAACCAATGGCAGTGGCTAAAATAAATTTAAAAAATTAAGTGAGGGGAATTTTTTTCTTGGTCATGTTCAGTTGCTACTGAAGAAATGTTTCGTGTTTGCTTGGTTCCAGCTTTTGAAACTTCATTAATTCAATGATGCTACAATGCTACTTGATCTATCTTTTATGTTCTCTGGGACCAATATGGCTAGAAGATTCCACTGCAGACGCTTCTGATAGATGCCTCTGATCTTGATGTCCCCCTTAACATTAATCCCAGGCAATGGAATGGAATTTGTTCGCTGCTGCTACCTGTCGGTACCAATTATATCTCCTACAGTGATTTACCCTCAAGCCTAACATTGGTTCTGTTTCCCTACGAAGCTCATAGGTTAGGCAAAACGTATCTGTCGTGCCCAAGTATAATATGTATAGGATGAGTCATTCTGGTGATCATGTTACATATTCACCTCCTTCATCAGGCATTAATCTTAATGTCAGTAAAATGAATTGCTAGAGAATTAACTAGGGATTTCTAGATGGCACTTTGCCCTTTTTTAAGTCAACAAATGTGTTGTTGTATTGGATGAGCCCTGTGGAAAAATACTGAAAAGAAAAAGGGCATGTAGCCTAAATCTCAACAGAACAATGGACCCATAAGGAAAATAAAAACTCTTCTGCAAGGGGACATCTCAAAATAGAAAGAACCCAGTTTTCCTGAATCTTGCTTATTTCAAACCACCAGCACTTGTCCAAATTATCTTCACTTAGTTCCATTATGTAAGCAATATTGCGCAAGCAATGCATTAGCTTTTTCTACATTTCTCTTCATTTGGGTGATGTTAGTGTGGCAAGTGGGATCCCATTCTAGCACCCATTGTTGCCTAGCTGTCAGATAAGAGGATTAGAGTCACTTGTACAAGTGTCACAGTATTAAAAAAAAATACTGTGCACCATCTGAGGAGAATAGATGAACTTCTATTTCTGTCATCCAGATATGTCAAGTGGCTTTGATGTTGTTGTTTTTTTAAAAAAATAATGTTCCACACCTTTTCTGCTAAACCCTTTGTTTCCAAACTTCAGTATTTTCTATCAGTAAGAGTTATATAACACTGGCCCTTTTATGAGGGGGTTCTTCTGAAATAAGAAACATGAATCACAAGTATTCCAGGCACATTTTCGATCATTATTATGTGGAACGGGCATGAGAGGGAGCAAAGGGAATCCCATTAACATGTGCGCCCACCCCCTTTCCCTTCTGTGTGCATAAATTCTTGAAGCCCTGGCTTCAGGAATGGTTGGGCAGTGGCCTGTGAAAAGACGACATCAGGCTGGACCTGAGAGAATGGACCACAGGGAATAGCAAGCAGCTAAACCCATTCACCGGCATGTCATCTGGAGCACCCACTGGGGAATCCGGGAGAGCTGTGGGCCAAGGCAGAATTACAAAGCACTGAAGAACAGTGGAGAATCTTAACTAGGAAAGAAGAAAAGCTTTTGATAGCAAGTAAACCAGCTGGACCCACAGTCAACACCCTCATTTTTTGTGGTTTTGTTTCAAACACAAGGCCCTTAAGCTTCTTTTAAGGGAACTGTGCCCTTGAAACAAGAAGAAAATTGTGGGAGCTTGTATGCCACCTGTGCTTTGCTAATCTAAGAGAAACAACAAGGAGAGCAATAATTTACATCCACTTTGCAGCATGAGTGAAAGAGACTTGCCAGTGCTTGGATAATGAACAGCTCTATATACATGCTGAAATCCAGAGATGTCCAAATGAGCTCAGTGTGGCTGAACAATCTTGGTTGTGATGATTTCTAGATACCAATTCTAGTCTAGGGCTCCAACCCAGTGCAAATCTCAGCTGCTTTGATCCCTTCATTTTTATGAATACAGATTAACTTGCAATGAGTCAGACCACTGTTCCATCCCACCCCGGTAGCTCTCCAAGGCCGTAAGAAGAGGGTCTCCTGTCGCCAATATACTATCTTCTTTTTAACTGGAGATGCCAGGAATTAAACCTGGTGCCTTCTGATGCAAAACATACATTGTACCACAAAGCTATAAGATCCCCAGGGGAAGGTTCCAAACAGAACTGGAAATCCTAACAGAACTAGGAATCTTTACTTCAGAGTAAAGAACAGTGAGTTCTTTACTGCAGAGTAGGACATTTGGGCACTCTTCACATCACACATCTCATCTTCCCCCTCTGCAACTTGAGAATGTGCATTAAATGCTGACAGTTTTTATGAAGTCTTTTTAATCATCTGCACAGAATCATAAAATCACAAACTGAAGTATACCAAAACTGAGAAAATGAAATTGACAGATTCACCCATCCTTAGTTCCTTATCCTAAACTTGCCCGCTTCAGTATAGCAAGTCCAGTTAGGTGAAAACTTTCCCCCCCCCCCTTACAACTTCATGGCAGCTTTAAAGTTAATGTTCAGTAAAGATCTCAAGAGCACTCTAAATCTAAATCACTGCCCTGTCCGCCAGATATTCATGCCAATCATAGCCAATTGCAAAAGTTTATCAGACAGAATTTCTGGGTTGCATCCAACTCAATTCCATTCAGAGTTGACTCATTGAATTTCATGGGGCTAATTTCATGGATGCTGTTTAATTTCATTGGGTCTGCTTGGAGAATGACAAATGTTGGATACGACAGGATGATTAACCACCAGTAATGCCTAAAAGCCCATGTGGCTCTCCATTATAAAGGATTTCAGCATGGCACAGTTGTGAAGCATGACACGCATATGACTGATCAATAGCAAGCCTGTATTAATGCCACTGCAGATCTCAGTCAAATATATATACATGTGCAACGATAATTGTTTCAGACTTTTCATTTAATGATGTCACTTCCTAGGTGGGATATTGCTTCTACATTGAGGAGCAAAGTTGCTTCATATACATGTCTGCGTCTGTGCATGACTGCTGTCTCATGGTACACTAACCAGCTAAATTGGTCTAAAGTTGTATACTAAACAGCTGGGTGGTGCTCCAGCCACAGGGAGAAAAGCTAATCCCAGTCAGCCTCTGGTAACAGGAATGGCTTTGGAAACCTTTTTGATAACAGCCATCGCAGCCTAAACTGTGGAGGAAAAGAGGAATCATTCCATAGTCTTTTCTGTGCACCTGCATTTTTGCTATTGGCAGGAGATTTTTGTTGTTGATTTCTGTTACATTCACCATTGAGATAAACTATCACTATGTGGGTTTCACATGCCCAGATGGGGTGGTGGGGCTAGCCCCACTACCTGCCACCATCACATTCCTCCAACATTTGCACAAACTTAACGCGGAGTTGTATTTGCATATCAAAGTATACTTTTAGACCAGGGTATCTGAGGTGGTGCCCTCCAGATGTTGTTGGACTACAACTCCCATCATCCTTGATCATTGGACATGCTAGCGGGGTTATTAGAGTTGCAGCCCATCAAGATCTGCAGGGCACCACACTGGCTACTCCTGGGCGCAGACCTTCTCATGCAAGGAAGGACCTTGATTGGGCCAGCATTCCTCCTTGCATGGAGGAGCTGGACATGCACACATCGGTATGTGAGAATTCCTTCTTCTGGCATAGTTTGAGTGTGCAGGCATCAGGGGAGTATGGTGATAGCACACAGGTTAGGGGGCAGGCCTTTGCATGGAGCCCCACTTCTGTGAGCAGCGGCATAGCTAGCTGCTTGGGCACCTAGGAGTAGGGTGAGGTGCCAGGGGGCAGGGGACTCATGGGGTAGGGCAGGGCACGCCAGAATCCCAGTGCCTGAGCCCCATTCCACTCCAGTGCCCTGCAGGCCTGTGTTGCTTTTTCGAGCAGTGTGGAGCCTGCAGGCATCCGAGTCACCACAAAACTCCCAGGAGAGATGCGTGGCTTGGGAGCGGTAAGTGCCCCCCGCTGTGTGGTGCCCCCTGCGCCCCCTAGCTATGCCTGTGAGAACCATAAATGAAGTGAGGTATAAATGCATCATGAATGCACCAACTGCCGCAGGAGATGGTGAATTTGGATGGCCATCTCCCAAGTGACAGCTCAACCTGGGGTGCGCAGAATCACTTCAGAAGCCACTTCTCTGTGGTCCCCTTCAGATCAGGTTGCATGGGTGTATTCCATTATTGCAAAATGGCTTCCAAAATGACTTTTTTAAAAAAGCAAATTCAACTTAGTTTTTCTGCTAACATTTCATTATTACACACACACACACACACACACACACACACCAAAAAAGCTACTGGATGAGCAATTGTCAGTTTGCAGATTGTGCCTAACTCCCACCATCTGTAGCTACACGAAACCTTTGTTGGTAATGCTTACATTACAATATGCTCTCCCAGCACGCAGATTCCCAAACCTAGCTTCCTGGAGGTACAGAAGCTGCGCCAAATGCTCTTCTGCGAAACCTTCAGGGCATTCAAGCGAGAGATCGCTTGCTTACAGTTCCTGGCTGCCAACTGGATGGCAATGTTGGTTCTTCATCTCATTTCCATGCCAGAAACAGAGAGTTAGACAAAAGTAATTGCTGTGTCATTACTCCTTTCTGGCACGTATTGCCTGGCTGTGTAACTTTCATTTGCTGTAGGCATAGAAAGACCACACAGCTACACTGGGCTTAAAGACCATATGAGTTTGATTCTACTGCTCATTTATTAATGACTGCTGTCTTTTCTCTAGCTGAAACCAAAATACAACCTTTAACCCTCAAGTTGCCATCACCCTTCTTTCTAGCCTGCTTTTTAGCCTGGAACTCTGGATTGAACAGTAGTATGGATTAGATATTAGGTGAGCTGCCATGCAGGAGCTTGCCTTAAAAGGCATGTAATACATACATGGACCCATACATATGCATATGAAATCCAGTTTTATAGATTCTACTCTGGATTTTCAGGTTCTGTTTTGGGACTTGGCTGGAATTTGTTTCACATTGGGAACTTGATTTGGGAGCTCCTTCAGACAACCTATTTATTCTGATTTGCTTGTGCAAAGCTTACGTGGAGATTAGATTATACCTGGTCTTTACTGAGCATTCATTCTGATTTGTTTTCAGGGAGGTTATACAACAACAGGTGTGCAGTTGGAAGCTGGGGAGAACTCAGAGCCATGGCCTGGGGTGGCTGAACAGGATTCAGAGCAGGAGGCAGAGCTGGCATTGTCTTCCAGGGCTAGGTAATGCTTCTGCTGGTGGAAGCAGATGAGGTCCCCTCAACAGAGTGTGCACATGCAGGCTAGATTATCACAAGGCTAATTCTCACAAGTAAGGTGTGTACCCTACCTTGGCTATAGAGCTTGCCAAGTGGGTATGAGAACCTATTGGGACAGCTTCACTGCTCACATACAATTTTGAATTTTATGCCCAGATCTTGGCTTTTGCAATTCTGACCTTGCTCCTAGCTCAGTAAACTCTTCCATCCCGTTTGTGTGAGCTCTGGAGCTGAGTTAGCTTTTGCCTATTGCTGCACCTGCATTGTGCTCTGGTTTAGTAAAGGTCCTTCTCCTACTCTCAAGTAAGAGCCTTTGCAGTTGTGTCTGGGGTGGAAGTTACAGCACCATGGTCATTCAAGAATTCAGACTTCTGATGGGCATTATTTCAAGTCATCCCAGAACCAGAGGTGCCAGCATCTTGAAATAATATGGGAAGGAACTGAGGGGATCCATCTATCCCTGCATGCTAATTGCTGAGGTGGCTGTATTCTGAAATCTGTGTAATCAGAAAGGGTCTAGTCTGCCATACTGCTGGATACCCATCAACTATTCCTGTAGACTTATGTGATGGGATATTAAAATGTGTCCACACTATGTCATTCCTATGTCACTCCAAGAGAAAAGGCCAGGAGAAAGGCAGGCATGAACAGGGTGATATTGATGCTGGATCTCCATACACTTTTTAGAAAGTCGTGTGTTATATTCCATCCCTAGTCATGGGGCAGAGGGCAGCAGTGGAAAGAAGCTATGCATTAGGCTTCCAGTCCTATGAAGGCACAAAAAATCAGAGATCAGGAAAAAAATATGTGTTCTGTTGAAAAATGGAATGGCTGCTAAATGCATGGCCGGAGGTTTTGGGGTGGGGGGTATAAGGCAAAGCCCCACGTATTGGAGGCCAACCGTTGGAGCACTGTAAGCCCAGTAGTAGTAGTTGTTGTTTAGTCGTTTACTCGTGTCCGACTCTTCGTGACCCCATGGACCAGAGCATGCCAGACACTCCTGTCTTCCACTGCCTCCCACAGTTTGGTCAAACTCATGCTGGTAGCTTCGAGAACACTGTCCAACCATCTCATCCTCTGACGTCCCCTTCTCCTTGTGCCCTCCATCTTTCCCAACATCAGGGACTTTTCCAGGGAGTCTTCTCTTCTCATGAGGCAGCCAAAGTATTGGAGCCTCAGTTTCACGATCTATCCTTCCAGTGAGCACTCAGGGCTGACTTCCTTCAGAATGAATAGGTTTGAGTTTCTTGCAGTCCATGTGACTCTCAAGAGTCTCCTCCAGCACCATATTTCAAAAGCATCAATTATTCAGTAATCAGCCTTCTTTTACTATACCATAGCTTTTACTATATGGACCTTTCTTGGCAAGGTGATGGCTCTACTTTTTAAGATGCTGTCTACTTTTTAAGATGCTGTCAGTAGTTAGCCCACTCTAAGCTGTGGAAATGGAGGAAAAGGACATTCCTCTGGAACATTGGAGAGCTTCTGCCAGCCAGCGTAGATAATATGGAGCTAGACAGACCAATGGGAGCTTCTGATGCTCTTATCAGCTATCACCCCGGGTTGGAAGGCACCTCATTATTAAAGTAGTTATTTGTCCACGGACAGCTAAGATAGGGCCTATCTTCTTAAAGCGTTTCTATTCACACCCAAGACAAAGGCAGACAAACTGAATTGTCTGATACAGATAGGTAGCCGTGTTGGTCTGCCATAGTCAAAATAAAAAAAAATTCCTTCCAGTAGCACCTTAAAGACCAACTAAGTTAGTTCTTGGTATGAGCTTTCGTGTGTATCTGAAGAAGTGTGCATGAACACGAAAGCTCATACCAAGAACTAACTTAGTTGGTCTTTAAGGTGCTACTGGAAGGATTTTTTTTTATTTTGAATTGTCAGACACAGAATAAGCCTTCACTGACATGAACTGAAATTTCTAGCAGTTCTGAATTCTCCTGGTTTAATGAGGAGAGGGCAGGAAGCCAGGTAGGTGGTGCCTCTCATCAATGAGTTACCCCTTTGCCAAATCCTTTCTGCAAGTGCAGGCCCATTTGGAAACTTGTGTGCCAGGAATGGCATTCATAGTGAGCCTGCTACCTAAAGTAGCAGGTGGTGATTCAATTGCTCTTTCCCTGTCCATACGGTGACTCAGCTGACAGTAAGTGAGATTTGCAGATGCTTATTGAATTTTGAGTTAGTCAACTCAGTTGGTATTCACTCAAATTAATTTTGCAATACAGCCTTTCCTCCCCTCCCACTCTCCTCTCTCCTGAATGTACAAACTACAGTTTTGGAGAGGTTTATTTTTCCTGGTTGTTTGCCAAGGAGACTGCTTCAAAGACTCACTAAAAAGCACTGCAGAAGCCTTTCTTGCATAAACACACATTGTAAACTAATGATATTTTTTATGAACAATTAGCAACTAAGACCTACGTTTCACTTGCTTTAATTGCATTCTTTATGTTCTATTTTCAGTCTTTATACCTTTCCTCCTTAGTTTCCTACAGGTGAAATTTGTAAGGCAATTCAGTGCAATCATCCAACCTGTCTGGGAACATTAGCAAACTTTGCCAGTAAGTGAACGCCACTGTATATTATATACTGGTTGCAGGGTAATTAAAAAGCTCTTGTATTAGAGTTCTGTTTAAAGGACTTTTGATTTGTATTCAGGCCCTTTGTTTACAGCATTCACATTGCAGAGACGTATGGCTTGGTGGAAAACTGTGCAGGCCTGCAAGCACTGCATGTGAAGATGCTAATGCAGGGGTCCAACTAAGTTTGTTCTTGGTATAAGCTTTCATGTGCATTCACACTTCTTGGGAGAGTGGGGTGGGGTTTTTCTCAGAAGAGTAGTAGGAGATGGGTGATTGACTCAATTAGATTCCTGTCTCATTACATATGCTAATCATCTGCATACTATCCCTGCTTTTTCCTGTAGGACTAATTGCAGTCGTTAACAGTCGTCAACAGGTTTACCATACCCATTGAGTCAATCACCCATCTCCTACTACCCTCCTGAGAAAAAACTCCACACCACCCTCCCACTATATATAAAGGTCTGATGACTTCTGTTTCAGTGTATCTGAATAAGTGTGCATGCACACAAAAGCTTACACCAAGAACAAACTTAGTTGGTCTCTAAGGTGCTACTGGATAATTTTTAATTTTTTTAATATATTTCGACTGCGGCAGACCAACCCGGCTACCTACCTAAATAAGGTGGAAAGTCTCCCTGAAACAGCATAAGGTTTAAATCTGTATGAATTATTTATAGACGCCTAATTGTTCAACCATGGATGAGGAGGCATCTCCTGCAATAGACTCATCAGGTATTTTTGAACTCTGCTTTAACTTCAAACGTCTGTTGCTATCATAGCCTTGGGTGTTCTTTTACTGTATACACCATATCAGGCCACTTACGCAGGCTGCCGTTGTATAATATTGCGATGTCTTTAAATCTCTGTTGACAGCAGAGCCTTGGCAGATAAAAGGCAAGATATGATTTCCCCCTTTAAGGGGTGATTAGCTTGAGCAATGCTAATAGGTATGCTCAGTCTCCAGTCTAACGTCGTCAGCCCTTAACCCACTGTGTCAGTTTGCTATATTTCTATCCCTGGGCGAAATAAAGCATCAGCATCATCAGATACTGTTCAGTGCAACAGAACAGCAGGAAGCCTCGTTGCTCAGTTCCCCCCAAAGCCTTGGCATATATTAAGCTTAGATTAGAACAAACACTGGAGACCGAGTCCTTCACCAGCATTTCCTGTGCCCATTTTTCCAAGTCTACAGGAGTGCAGAGCAACACATGGAATCTGCCTTGTGGCTTTTCAACTGAGCATTCTGTTTGGTCTGACTGATGCATATACATTATCCACAACCAAAACAGATGAGCTATGGTGGATGCATTGCACAGGTTAAATCCATGTCCAGGGCAGCTGTGTACCAGCTCCATCTGGTACGCAGGCTGAGACCCTATCTGCCTGCGGACTGCCTCACCAGAGTGGTGCATGCTCTGGTTATCTCCTGCTTGGACTACTGCAATGCGCTCTATGTGGGGCTACCTTTGAAGGTAACCCGGAAACTACAACTAATCCAGAACGCAGCAGCCAGACTGGTGACTGGGAGCAGCTGCCGAGACCATATAACACCGGTCTTGAAAGACCTACATTGGCTCCCAGTACTTTTCTGAGCACAATTCAAAGTGTTGGTGCTGACCTTTAAAGCCCTAAACGGCCTCGGTCCAGTATACCTGAAGGAGCGTCTCCACCTCCATCGTTCTACCCGAACACTGAGGTCCAGCACCGAGGGCCTTCTGGCGGTTCCCTCACAGCGAGAAGCCAAGTTACAGGGAACCAGGCAGAGGGCCTTCTCGGTAGTGGCGCCCTCCCTGTGGAACGCCCTCCCACCAGATGTCAAAGAGAACAACAACTACCAGACTTTTAGAAGACATCTGAAGGCAGCCCTGTTTAGGGAAGCTTTTAATGTTTGATGTATCACAGTATTTTAATATTCTTTTGGAAGCCGCCCAGAGTGGCTGGGGAAACCCAGCCAGATGGGCGGGGTATAAATAATAAATTATTATTATTATTATTATTATTATTATTACTACTACTACTACTATACTATACTATACTATACTATACTATACTATACTATTGAGCTATTGACTTTTCCCCATGCCTGGTGAAAAGATCCTGTCCCCTCCTGAACTATATTTACTTATTTGTGTCCAATAAATGTTTTGTGTTCTGATAATAAGTGGATGCCCATCATGCATCTCAGGTTGAGCAACCATTGGCACTGTATTGTCATGTCCCATGACCTTCCTTTCAAGACCCATCTGGAACTAGTTGAGGCTTCCTCAAAGGAGGCAGAGCCCAGCCCCAGCCCATTTCAGGACCAAGATGAGTCAGTGGCCCCTGATAAACACCCCCAAACTGCCACACACACACTTAAGGAGTCCGCAGAATGGGGGGACCTAACATATCCAACTGGTCACACAGCCTAGCTGCAGGCTCACCACAATAATCCACAGGAATTCAGGAGCAGAGTCTGAGTCAAAGTGCAGACCAGTGTACTGTGCAGTATATATTTTACAGCAGAAGGCCTGCTGTCTCTTGAGCCTGAATTGGGAAGAAGAATGATGAAACAAAGTATATCCTGGATCACACATGCTCCAGGAAAGGGTGTGGCAGACAAACAAGCTGTGAAACCTTTCACTTGTTTCCTGGCTGTTGCAAAAGTTCATTGGATTAGGTTCTTGATGTGAGGTTTCTGGTCTATTTACCCACTTGGTGAATTCCCCTGCTGTGTCAGCAACCTTGCCCTTTTGGATAGATCTCTTGCCTCAATGATAAATGAAGAATCAGTAGAGGACACATACCCAAGACTCTTGGGTGCCCACTGATTATCAGCCAAAGTCCATTATCAGTTGTAGTACCACAGCCCACTGACACTACTAATAATTCAATCATATTCTGGTTGGGAACCATAAAGATCTGCCAACAGCCACATGTGGGAACTTTCACAAAACCTTTTGACTCGGAAGACAAAACACTTTGGAACAAGCTGGCTGAGGTTCACTGGAGACCCAAAATGGTGCTCTGAGTTACATGCAAACTATTTTTTCACAGCTTGTGCTATTGATGAACTGTCAGTTTACCAGGTAGAGCTGTTATAACCTAAAGTGCTTTGTCAAAACAATTCAGGGGCATTTGGAATTCAGGAGCTGCCATTGCATCACAATGAAATGAAGACATGTACACACATATTTATTATGTATTATAAAGCACTTTAAAGGATGAAAAACAAACTATGCTGCATGTAGATTGAATAAATAATCACGCTTCCCTAAAGCTAGCCTTTCCCCCCTGCATTCTTTCCCTTTGAAAATTCTTTTTGTGAGCTTGTCCACATCCTTCCATATTAAAAGTTGCTGCTGTGTTTCCTGGAGCAATATTTGTGGTTCTTGTGAGGGTTTGCTTAGTGTTTAAATAAGCTATTGATTTTATTTTCAGCGTAATTTAAGGTGGTAATACAGTTCTTATTTGATAACTACCAGCCTAATGTGCTCTGTGTAAACAAACACTATACCTCCAATTTGTTATTTTTGTCATCAAAATCGACCAAGCAGCAACTAGCATTGATGTGGGTGGATTCAAGAACTAAATGTTGTGTGAAGCAATAAGCAACATTAATAATGTACAGAAGTGCTACCAAAGGCTATGTAATTACCTGAGATGGGGGGGGTTATATCCCACAGTGAGAGAAGTTCAAGATAACTTATCATTATATTTTATCTTAAGAAGAGGAATAAAATTTCTGCCCTGCTCCATCTTTCACTTCAGGATATAATGTGCTTCTTGGGAGAAAAGCAATGACAAACCTAGACAGCATCTTAAAAAGTAGAGACATCACTTTGCCAACAAAGGTCCATATAGTAAAAGCTATAGTTTTCCCAGTAGTGATGTATGGAAGCGAAAGCTGTACCATAAAGAAGGCTGATCGCTGAAGAATTGATGCTTTTGAATTATGGTGTTGGAGGAGACTCTTGAGAGTCCCATGGACTGCAAGAAGATCAAACCTCTCCATTCTTAAGGAAATCAGTGCTGAGTGCTCATTGGAAGGACAGATCCTGAAGCTGAGGCTCCAATACTTTGGCCACCTCATGAGAAGAGAAGACTCCCTGGAAAAGACCTTGATGTTGGGAAAGATGGAAGGCACAAGGAGAAGGGGACGACAGAGGACGAGATGGTTGGACAGTGTTCTCAAAGCTACCAGCATGAGTTTGACTAAACTGCGGGAGACAGTGGAAGACAGGAGGGACTGGCGTGCTCTGGTCCATGGGGTCACGAAGAGTCGGACACGACTAAACGACTAAACAACAACAACAACAGCTCCTTTCTATTGGCATGACTGCAGCTGTGCCGACAGTATTGAACTTGCTTCTTCATCTAGATGAAGAGCAATCAACATCCTGAGCACATGGATTGCTGATGAGTTGTTCTTTATGCCAACCACTCGCAAAACAGTATACCAGGAGCAAGTGCCCACTTGTAATTGCAACTGGGCAATAGAAACATTGCACCCAGAAGAACTTTTCTGTCTACTTCCCAATAAATGCTAGAGAACACTGGAAAGGAAACTGGCAGTCAGGACTAACGTCCAGAGAATACTTTTCACTGCAGATTGTTGGACAAGTTGGCCCAGGAAAATCCCTTCCAAATCCTCGAATTTCATAATGCAAAAATAGCATTGAATAGATTTTGCATGCTCTCATTCAGTATATATAAATGAATGAAATACGATTCCTTTGCTACTTGTAAAGGAAGGTCAAGCAGGCAATGTTTGTGCCTTTTGCATGAAAATAATAAGGCAAGCATCTGGAGGTGAAAGACATAAAATATAAGTTTGTGTTCCACAATGGATGTCATTAAGCTTTTAATCCCACTATTGACTCAGAAGGACATCAGTAACACAATAATAGGAGCTGGTAGAAACTTTCCAGCAGATTTATACAGGTTGTAGTCCTTGGCAATTATGTCTCCTGAAGACGTCTGACAAAGGGCAGTGGTTCCTACATTAGAATTTATTAGCCACTCATATTCACTAAGCAAACTAACACATGAACCCGGATCACAGTTCACAGATGCATGCACACACAAAGATCTGGAGTGGATTTCCTAATTTACAGAAGCAGGACAGCAGTGGGCTTATCCATACCTAATGTGCATACTGTAGTGTATCAGCTTATATACCGTGGCCATTGGAGATGAGAAATGGGTGTGCTGAGATGTATATTTTCCTCCAAACCTCAGTCATTAGACTGAGGGAGAGTGGTGTTTGTGCCAGCTCCACCTTATGGTGGACCCTTGGGCAAGAGGTCTTCAGCAGGGCCTTCCCTACTGAATCCAGTGTGGTGTAGTGGTTAAGAGCGGTAGTCTCGTAATCTGGGGAACCCGGTTCGTGTCTCCGCTCCTCCACATGCAGCTGCTGGGTGACCTTGGGGTAATCGCACTTCTTTGAAATCTCTCAGCCCCACTCACCTCACAGAGTGTTTGTTGTGGGGGAGGAAGGGAAATGTGGGGGAGAATGTTAGCCGCTTTGATACTCCTTAGGGTAGTGATAAAGCAGGATATCAAATACAAACTCTTCTTCTTCTTCTTCTCCCACCTCACTCTTGTAACCACTGGCCATTTCCCTCCTTCACTGAACCCAGTAAGTGCCAGTATGCAGAGGTAGAGGCAAAGGCAGGTGCAGGCTGCTGCCTCCCCTTGCTCCTGGCTCACTCAGGACAAGTGAATAGGCAGTGGCAGCAAGGAACAAGAACAGCAAAGCCAGTTGTTGTCACAACAGGAGAGGGAGACTCCCTGGATTCTTCAGCAGTCTCTTGACCCCACCTCTGCTTCAGCCTTAGAGTCTGAACTGCTCCCTGTCACAGGCTCTTCCTGCTCACTAAACCCTGCTGCCCCTTCGGTAACCGGCACCTCCTCCCAATCTTCTGCCTCTGTCCTCTTGTCAGTGTCCCGCCAACAATCCCCTGGCTCTGAGCCTTCCTCATCTGGGGTCTCCCTGGCTGCTGCCTCCCATGACTCCCCTTCATCTGGCCAGTCCCTGACACCCAAGTACATGTGAGAGCATAGAGTGTGCAGGAATGCTGGGTCATGTGTGATGGCTCCACCTCTAGCATTCCTGCCCCTGCCCTGTCCGCCCCAGACATTCCTGAAGAGCCCTGAAGGCTAGTATTTGCATGGGACTGAATGTACTTGGAAGCTTCCTCACAAATGAAATCTTTGCCCTATCAGGACTCCTGATAGGGCAAAGATAAGAGGCTTCTAAGCACACTCAGCAGAATATACTTACAAGCTTTCCTCTGACCTTCCTGTTGAATGTAGGGAGGGAAGGGGTAGAGCAGGCCGGGGCACCAATATTGTGGACAGGGCCAGCACATGTGCCTCATGCCCGTTACACATTTTATCCCATCACACACTTTTGAACACCTGAGCGGGGCTCTTGTTAAGTGATAACAGAGGACTCTATAACATCAGCATTGGGTTTTTTGATAAACAGGAACAAGGGCTCACACACACAAGCACAATGCTATGTTTTTTTTTTTTTTTAAAAAAAAAACAAGCCGTTACAGCATACTCCCCTTGGAGCATTTCATAAAAAGCTTCCAAAAGCTGAGGAAAAATCTTTGCTTAGGTATAGATTTATTCTTTTATCCTCATATCCATACTTGACACTTGCCAAGGACGATACAGGAATTTATGTGCCTGGAGCATAAGTAAATCAGTAATGCGTGAGTGTTCTTCTTTCCAGCCAATATATTTCAGTCTGCCGCATCTCTTTTACTTTAGGAAGAATGATCGTGGTAGAAGAATTTTTTTTTTTTTTTTACCACATGCAAAGATTTTCAAACTACATCAATAATTATTTGGAAGGTTTCTTGTTTTGTAAAAAAGCAAAACGAAAAAACACCATCAGCCTTGTCCCAAACCAGAAGAAGGAGGAAAAGAAAGAGAGGCACCTAAATCGCGTGAAGAGGGTCACATGCAGACTATTGGAGCTGGTAGGGTGGCCACTGTATTTCTGTTTGATTATATTAATTGTTTTTAAATCTGCATGTATACACATAAATTGGTACATGGCTCATCTTATGCCCTCTTTTTTGGTACTGCATTTCCTCTCTTCTTTGGCACCCTAGAGAGTCCATGAGTTCTAGTGTTATGAGAAAGGGGGTACGGGACGTTTCTCTGTCCCTATGCATAATGTTGCACACCTCTATCATATCTCCTCTTACTTGCCTTTTCTCTAAACTAAAAAGCCCTAAATGGAGTTGCTTCATCTGCTTGATCCTTTCGGTTGCCCTTTTCTGAGCATTTTCTAGCTCTGTATTACCCTGTTTGGACTCACAGGGAGCTTAAACACCCCTCCGCCGCAGTCCAGTCAAAAGCTGCCCCCTGAAACTGTTATTAGCTTCAAGATAGAAACTTCCATCAGAAGCCATTTGACATAAGAATGACATTTTGGGTAGCAGCCCCCTGACTCCTGCAACATGTAGTTCTACCCTAGGAGAATGAGCCAGCCAAAGTTGAGCAATCATATGCATCCCTTGGTTTCAATGGGATGGTTTAATAGGAATTCAGTGGGAGAGTACATTGAGAAGAATCCTGGATGTGAATCTGTATGACTTGCATTTTGATACCTTCATAGCTCCAGAATAATGACTTCTCATTCTCAATTCTCCATGCATAAAACAGGAAATACAGTGGTACCTCGGGTTAAGTGCTTAATTCGTTCCGGAGGTCCGTTCTTAACCTGAAACTGTTCTTAACCTGAAGCACCACTTTAGCTAATGGGGCCTCCTGCTGCCACCGCGCCGCCGGAGCACAATTTCTGTTCTCATCCTGAAGGAAAGTTCTTAACCTGAAGCACTATTTCTGGGTTAGCGGAGTCTGTAACCTGAAGCATCTGTAACGTGAAGCGTATGTAACCTGAAGCGTATGTAACCCGAGGTACCACTGTAATGTACCATTTCCTGTTTGAAACATAAACCACTTTCCACATTAAACAAGCTGCATGCAGCATCAACCCTAATTAATTGCAAACTCATCACTTTTACTTTCTGTGGTCTAATAAACTAACTCCAGAGTTCCCAAGGACCTTCAAAAGTCTGGGCCAACCACCAACTTCCTTTCATTCTTCTCTCTCTCTCCCTCACCCCACCCTCCCTTATCAGAGCTTCCCCAAATCCCATTTTCAGGTTTGGCAAGAAATCCTACAGCACTTGCCAACAATAAGACTATGGTGTTTGTTACTTGCTATAAACAATACTTTCATCCAAATGGCCAATCGCCCACAAAGCTGATAAAGACAGAATATGCAATTCATTAAGGTCATTAAAGCTGGCAAAATGCTAGTTAAGCCAAAGGCCAGCCCATTCCAGATAATCTGTAACAGGCGTCAGCAGTGTCTTAATGCACATCTGTATTCGCACTAATCAGCTAGTCTTAAATCATGCTTAAATGAAACCTTTTGTCTGTGTGGCCAATCAGGCAAACCATTCACGTGGGAATAGATGTTTGTTGCTGATAGTGGTCTCAGTATTGATTATACAGCCCTCTTAATTCTTAATGCACCAGCAGCAGAAATTGCCTAGCTCATCCCATTTAGTCCTTATTATTGCAAGCAGTTTTAAGCTCAGCCAGTTGTTTATAAATTAACCAGTTCAAAGGTCTTCAGGGTTAAGTGGGATCTGATTGGCAAAGTCACGATCAAAGTCTCCCTGGAAGCAATCCCAGTGACAGGTTCTTGAAGAAAGCCATACTCATTTTGTAACATTGTTTTCTCTTCTTTTTACTGCATCACTGCAAACTATCACAAATGTTTTAAAAAATAGGTCTTTTGTTGAAATTAGCATGATTGATGCCAGTTCTGCTGTCCATTCTCTGCTATCTATCTAGCAAAATGATTCATGGTCATTTTGGGCTGTGTCTATGGAGAGGAGTCCAAAGGACATTTATTACTCCTTGACCATGTACACAGATTTTGGGAACAAGCAGCAAGCAGACCAGCCACAGGTAAAAAGTTACTATTCCGCCCAAACTGATAACTCACATCTGATCCTGTTGTACAGCTGTAGACCTCATATGATAACTAGGCCTCCAAAACGTCACTAAATACGATTTATTACATTGCATTTGGTAAAGGTAAAGGGACCCCTGACCATTAGGTCCAGTCGTGGCCGACTCTCGGGTTGCGGTGCTCATCTCGCTTTATTGGCTGAGGGAGCTGGCGTACAGCTTCCGGGTCAGGTGGCCAGCATGACTAAGCCACTTCTGGCAAACCAGAGCAGTGCATGGAAATGCCGTTTACCTTCCCGCCGGAGTGGTTCCTATTTATTTACTTGCACTTTGACGTGCTTTCGAACTGCTAGGGTGGCAGGAGCAGGGACCGAGCAACGGGAGCTCACCCCGTCACGGGGATTCAAACCACTGACCTTCTAATCAGCAAGTCCTAGGCTCTGTGGTTTAACCCACAGTGCCACCAATGTCCCTTTACACTGCATTAATTCATATTAAATTATATTATATATCACGCACACATCACACACATGTGTAGGAGATGGTGGAGCAAGAGAGAATACATTTGGTGTAATAAATAGTTAATGAAGAGCATTGTGATAGCTCTTTAATGCAATTTGGTGAGCTGCTAAATGCTTTAACATGTGCAGCTGGCATATTTTGAACAGTCTGTTTGTCCCCTAGGATAGCAATTATGGAACACAGCTCATCTCAGGAGTAATTTTTGGAAGTTTTGCATAAAACTTTTGCTAATCCAATTTGGTTCCCCTGGTGGCATGCTAGATGGAAGATAAGCTATTGCCCTAAGACTGGTGCTATGAAAAAGAGAGAGAGAAACTAAAATATGGATTTCTGCTGTAGGCATATTTTGCATCAGATCAAAATTATATTCAACTGCACTGTGTGTGTGTGTGTGTGTGTGTGTGTGTGCGCACGCGCGTGCGCACACGTGCATGCGCTGCACTAAACAGCATCTAAATATCAGTTGCTACTGTGCACCTGCATTAAGTAGCACAGTAATAAATCCCATGTCTATCAACACTCATCTCTTACTCATGACAACTAATTGTAACCTCCAGATCCAGAGGCACTAGACTTCTAAATGCCAATTGCTGGGGAGAAGATGCAGGGGAGAAATATTGCCTAAATGCTCTGCTTGTAGCTTCCTTGCAGTATCTGTCTGGCAGCTGTTGGGGACAAGATCAGATATCCAATATGGTTGCTCTCCAGATATTTGGGACTGTGCATCATCCCCAATCACTGACCATGCTGGGACAAATGAGGGTTGGAGTGCACAACATCTGGAGGACATAATGATGGGTAAAAAGGTAAAGGGACCCCTGACCGTTAGGTCCAGTCGTGGACGACTCTGGGGTTGCGGCGCTCATCTCACTTTACTGGCCGAGGGAGCCGGCGTACAGCTTCTGGGTCATGTAGCCAGTATGACTAAGCCACTTCTGGCAAACCAGAGCAGCGCACGGAAACACCGTTTACCTTCCTGCTGGAGCGGTGCCTATTTATCTACTTGCACTTTGTGCTTTCAAACTGCTAGGTTGGCAGGAGCAGGGACCGAGCAATGGGAGCTCACTCCATTACAGGGATTCAAACCGCTGACCTTCTGATCGGCAAGCCCTAGGCACCACCTGTGTCCCATCGTGATGGGTAAAAAGGTAAAGGTAAAGGTACCCCTGCCCGTACGGGCCAGTCTTGCCAGACTCTAGGGTTGTGCGCCCATCTCACTCAAGAGGCCGGGGGCCAGCGCTGTCCAAAGACACTTCCGGGTCACGTGGCCAGCGTGACATCGCTGCTCTGGCGAACCAGAGCCGCACACGGAAACGCCGTTTACCTTCCCGCTAGTAAGCGGTCCCTATTTATCTACTTGCACCCGGGGGTGCTTTCGAACTGCTAGGTTGGCAGGCGCTGGGACCGAACGACGGGAGCGCACCCCGCCGCAGGGATTCGAACCGCCGACCTTTCGATCGGCAAGCCCTAGGCGCTGAGGCTTTTACCCACAGTGCCACCTGGGTCCCATCGTGATGGGTACCAGCGTCCTAAATGGACCTTTGGTCTGATCCAGCAGGGCTCTTGAGATAAAAATGAATATTTGGCAATTGAATATTTATTTATGGTGGTCTCCAAATAACTGTTCTGCCATTGCAAAGACTTTTAGCTATGCAATAGAACCTCTCCTCCCTCTTCCTTTCCCTGTGTGCTCCTCGCTGCACAACCCCTAAATCTATTCTTAGGGTTTCCTCAACCCTCTGGAGTGAGTAAGTTCTATTGCCAGCTAAAGGTTATTGTGCTACTTAATACTTCCCATGAGTTAATTACATGAATAAGGCATATCCACACCAGACATTTAAAGCATGCCATTTAAACTGTTGTGGCTTTCCCAAGGTACCCTGGGAACTGTAGTTTGTTATTAAAATGCGTGGAATTCTGTGCTCATACTTCCCTTATCACATCAAGACCCCATCTGCACTATGGATTTAAAGCGCTATTATACTACTTTAAACAGTCATGGCTTCCCCCAGAGAATCTTGGGAACTGCAGATTGTTAAGAGTGCTGAGAGCTGCTATGAGACCCCTATTCGTGGAGCGGTTTAGTGGTCAATCTCGCTTCTCAGGGGATTCTGGGAAATGTAGCTGTCTGTGGAATAGGATCCTCCTAACAAGTTTTGCACCATTAACAAGTTACCATTCACAAGATTCTTGGCAGGAAGCTATGGCTGTTTAAAGTGGTATGGCCACTTCTTTAAATATATATACTGCAGATGCGGCCCTAGTTTGACCCTCCCTTATAGGGAAACCTGGCTTTGTAGGAACCCGACTTTTGTAGGAACATGTCTGGCATTGTAATTCATAAGCAAAGTCATTCTTGTAATTCTTTTGAACAGTGGACACAGAAAGTACAGAATACAAATGTGAGAAACCAAAACTGGACGCTCCAGATAAGATTTTAATACACAGGTGCTGAAGGCAAAATATATTTTTGTTGTCAAAATAGTGTATTATGAATTACTCACAAGTGTCAAACGACCAACAGGAAATCTATTATCTTTATCACCATTACTATATAGAGAATCACACTCTCCTTCTCTACCAAATGAGCTATGCAAGTCAAGAAAAATAACACTTGGAATTTTGAACTGATTGTCCAGTATACAGTTCATTTTACTTCACTTTAATACAAATGTGAATAGCAGAATTAGTAGAATAGCAGACTAAAGTGTAAAACATTTTCTATAAGTAGTAGACCAACTGGAATCAGTGACACTGAATTCCTCATGCAACAGAGCTGATCACAGAATCCACATGAGAAATGAGCAGCAACTTACATCATTCAGAGTGCAACAATTATTCCAAGTTCATTGAAATCAATTACGCATTTGCAGGTTTGCAATGTAGATAACTGAAAGAGGCTTATTCGCAAGAAAATGTGGTTAGGATTGGGCCCAAAACAAGGTCTGGGCTGATCAGTTAATTGCTGGTTCATTAAATTCACTCCAGTTAGAAGAATTGATGGCTGTCTTCAAGGAGGCTGTGACAAATTCATGGAGTATCAATGGCTACTAGTTTCAAAGGCTATGTTCTACTTCCACCGTCAGAAGAAATATACATCTAAATACCAGTTGCTAGGACTCACAAATGGGTAGAGGGCTATTGCACAGGTCCTGCGAAACAAGAAGCTGGATTAAATGGACCACTGGTCTGATCCAACAGGGCTCTTATGGTGTTAATTTAGCATATATTCATTCAGAAATCCACTCTGTTACATTTCCACATTACCATTAATGCGGGCATTTTGATTTTTGTATTTAAATAAGGTGGTATGCACCTAAGGTTTACTTAGAGTGGACCTTTAGAAATAAATGGACCTATTGAAAGGAATTGGTTTCAATGGGTCTACTCTGAGTGAAACCTAGCTGACTACTACTCGTATTTTATCTCAATGTACATATTTATCCTAGAATGTATATTATTAATGCATCTTGGCACTTTATTTTTTACTTAAGAAAATCGGAAAAATCAAAGACACATGACATCTGAAGTCTACTTTCATTCTAACCAATGTATTAGTCTGGGAGGTGTAGTTTGAATTTTAAAAATGCAAAGCAAACAAAATTCTCATGACTGCCTGAACCCCACAGCTGATTTTCAGTTAAAATGAAAAGAACAGGAAATCCAGTTATTGATTTTCCACCTCTTACGTTGTTTGGCCTGAAGATCCTGACAAGACCTTGGACAGCAACAGTACTTCCATCAGCTTAAAAGATCTACAGCCTCCATCTGTTGCTACCGTACTGGAAGAAGCAAAGATCATGAGTGTCAAAGCAATGATTCTTCAACATCAACTTCGGTGGACTGGTCATGGTGTTCAGATGCCTGATTATCATCTTCCAAAGCAACTACTCTATTCCGAACTTTAAAATGGAAAGTGTAATGCTGGTCGTCAACAAAAGAGGTTTAAAGACTATCTCAAGGCAAATCTAAAAAACAGTAGTATAAACACCGACAATTGAGAAACACTGGCCTGCAAGTGCTCCAATTGGAGAACAACCTTTACCAAAGGTATCATGGACTTTGAAGATGTTTAAACTAAGGACAAAAGGGAGAAACGTACTAAGAGGAAGGCACGTTTGGCAAACCCTCACTGTGATCAACTCCCATCCAGAAACCTATGTCCTCACTGTGGAAGGACATGTGGATCCAGACTTGGCCTCTGCAGTCACTTACGGACTCACTGTTAAGACCATGTTCATGAAAGACAATCTTACTTGGCTTTGAGTGATCACCAAAGAAGAAGACTGTCTTTCTCCACTGTGCTTCCACTACTACCTTTTCCATCAATAAATTAATAAAATGCATGCTTTGGTCATGCCAGATTTAGCGATCTGCCTCATTCACTCAGAGTCATGGGCCTACACACAAAAAGAACATGAATACTGTCTCCTGCACAGGAAGCAGAAGCAGTTATTAAGGAAGGCTACCAAGAACAGACTTTCTTAAACACTCTCAGTATGAAAGCCTTTTGATGGTGGAGGAAAGAAAACAACTGCACCCAAATTTTGCAATTTGACAAGCTTGGATGTGCCGCATAAAAAAATTCAAACCCATTTTGTTCCAAAATTCATTAAAAATGTTTAGACAAGGTTAAATTCTCTAAGAACTCTGTGCTGAATTCTTTTGGATTCCATAAAGTGCTATTAAGAATAGATAAAATTGAATCTACTGAAGAGCTTGCAAAAAAGTTCAGCTTGCACTGGGAATTGTCTAGGTGTACAAAATACATCAGTTAAAATAATTGAATGATGTTGCATTTAGGCAAGCCAGTTTTATGGTAGGCTGTGGAGAGAGTACAAAGGCAAGTGAGCTGCCTGTGTATGATAATTTCCTTTGGATTTTTTTGGGAACTAAGAATATCACCACAAATTTATGGACAGAGAATAGCTTTATGGTTCTTTTGAGAGAAAAATAAGCATGAGTCAAAACACATGTTAAGCTTCAACTAGCGATTAGGTAGTGTTGACATTATCTCGAGAGTTTTACTCTAACAGAGAAAAATGGAACAAACATATTGCCCATGAGATGAAAGGCTATTTATCACACTTCATCGAAACCTTTCAATAACAGATAATGTTTACTTGCATCTGCTGGAATTTGAAGAGTCGTATTTTTGCATATGATACCTAAAATGTTAAACTATCAAAGGGATAGTAAATACAGTGAGCATGCAGTGAGAAAATATTGTAGTGCTTCCCATTTTAATTACATATTCATATTATGCATAGGAGCTTACACTTGGCAGCTAATTTCTAGAAAGAGAGTTGCTGGGCCATATAATTATGAGGAAGCAACATGTTCTAATTCCAGGTGTTTGGTGATGGGACCATAGCTCCTCACTGGTGAATTTAGCACACTGTGTGCCTGTGATAATACTGGTGATATCTCTCTATCCGGCCCTCCATTCACCTGGAACATTTAAAAACTTTCCCTCCATTGTACTGGATGTTCTTTTTCCTTTCCTTTTCCCTTTTCAATATTTATTTTTCTCTGGAAATATGTACTCGTATTCAATAACATTTTTTAAACAATAACAATAATATTTGGAGTGAAATTGAGTAGACCAAAAAAACTCTTTGCAAGCTGGTCTAATCAATTCTACCTTTCCACTGACAGGGAGAAGCAGAGGTAGTTAGCAAACAGGAAAACTGTGTAAACTGTCATCCCCTTTCCTCAGTTACACTCCCCACTCTGCCATTAGGTCTGTGTAGCTATTAACCAACTAGTACTGGATCAGAGTTAGTGTCATGTTAGTGATAAGGTGTAAGTCAGACCCCTGCAACCAGCAGGATTGAAGCCTGTGCAGAATTGGGCAGAGGGTTCAGTCCTGCGTAGTTTGGCTTTGCATGTTTCCCCTCTTGAAAACAGGCACATACAGCCAAAGTGCAGTGCAGGGCTATTTTAAAGTCCTCTTGCAAAGAGTCCAGTGCTGCTCTTTGCAGAAGTTGCCTGCCTCTCCTTCTCCACCACCCTTTGACAGACTGGATCACCCCAGGTGGGGTCAAGTCAGTCAACGCCCAGCGTTGCCCAAATCAGCTCAATTCTGGATTCTGACTTTGGGCATGCCAATTTGGCTCACGATATCTTAAGAGGCAACCAAATCAGTGCAGTTTGCAGCAGGCCAGTCCTCTTGAGTCAAAAGGGCATCTGACTGTTGAAAAACAGATGAAAGCTGGCTCCTCCATCTCCGGAACTGTCACACCAAATTAGGCGACGATATCTCAAGAGGTGTCTAAATGCATAGAGAACAGACTGACAGCCAACTTTTCGAAATATTTAATAGATGAGGCCACTAAAAGATACAATAACTAAAATAAATACCACGTAACGTCTAGTTTGGCCTTACTCAGATGAGCTACAAAATCCAAATTCTGCTGTATATGGGTAACACGAAACTACAATAAAAGTGCTTCTTGTCTCCATGCATTGATTTAGGAATATGCTCATAAGCCAGCATTCAGCATAATGATTCAAGGAACAGAAAAGATGCCTCAGGCTCCGATTCAACCTATAAGTTACAATCAGAAATACCTGCTCTAACTCAGGCTGGAGGTGATTTGCAGCTTAACCTAAAGGAAGAGCAAAGGCAGTGTTAAAGTGATCTTTATCAAGCATTCTTTGCTGGGCTGTACCTCCTGTTTTATATTCTTTTGAAATGGAAAAAAGACACCTCCCCTTGCCCCCTTCCCCAAAGATCTAACTTGAAATTGGGATCACCAAATGGGAGGATGGTGTGAGAAAGCTTAAAATGAGAAAGCAGAAAGGACTCAAAATCGAAAGAAGAAAAATAACCCTGTGATGAAAAGGACAAGTCCCCGAAGACAGAGCAGTAGCCAAGTGAGATGTGAGAATTTGGAAAGCAGCACACAATGTAGTTTAAAAGCTCAATAAGATACATTTTCAAATATAAAACAGATGATCTAGGCAGAACATCCCTCTCTAGCATGTGGAGCCTTGAAATAGTTTCTCCCCACATGCACAAAGCTATAGGGTGCCAGGATTAAAATATATTGCTTTATTTGGGGGGTAGGGGGAAGATGACTGCATTCCCTCCGTCATTTGCAACACAAACTATGAGTTGTATGCGTCAGGTTTTCTTCCAATGAAGCAAGTCAATGGTCATTGAAAAGGAGCCAAGGGACTTTCCAGCCACTCTTTCAAATAAAAACAAACAGTGCTAGTCACAGGCGAAGCTTACTTTGGCAGCATTTGTAGACCAGTGATGAAATCTTTCTTTTACCACCCACACTTGACAGAGATCAAATTGTGGGAAGAAAGTGTATAGGGCTCACCCTGAACCTTGTGGTCATACCGTCTCATTCACATCTGCAACAATAAGCCTCTGTGTGCAGATATTTTCCAACTCAAATAACCAATAGAAGTAGAGTGTCCATCTTGCGATGCAGGTGGAACACAACAATCCGTGCACTTTTCTTTCACATTGTCAGGGCAAACAACAAGCCAAATGAGGAAGGTCCTCACCTGACTAATGGTGCCCCTCAAGAGCATGGAATGGAGGTGAAATGTTTGGTCCTCCCAGGTGCCTCTGCTGTCTCACCACCCCAAGCATCACTTTGATTTTCCTGGCCTGGCCTGGGTTGGTTTTAAATGTATCTGGTTCACAGTGAGACTCTGACCTTGCTTGTGTGGCCCTGTAGCCTTGTTGGCTCCTGGAGTCTCTGTCTGATTCCTTCCTCTTGATCCCCATGCCATTCCGCTTTAGGCAAGAATTTCAGCTTAGGTCCGATGACTGATCTCCCCTGTCCTTCCCCTCTGCACCCTCTTCTGGAGGTTCTCCTGACCCTCCCGAGCAGATCTGAGGGAGGTGTGGTGCTGTAGGGATGCTGTGTAAGCCCCATTGCACTAGCACAGGGGTCAGCAAACTTTTTCAGCAGGGGGCCGGTCCACTGTCCCTCAGACCTTGTGGGGGGGCCGGACTATATATTTTTTTTTGGGGGGGGAATGAACGAATTCTTATTCCCCACAAATAACTCAAAGATGCATTTTAAATAAAAGAACACATTCTACTCATGTAAAAACACGCTAATCCCCGGACCGTCCGCGAGCCGGATTTAGAAGGCGATTGAGCCGTAGTTTGCCTACTGTGCTGGTCCCGGGGACTAACCGAGAGGCGAGGTCCAAGTCCTGTCTGAGGTCGATGGTGCGGTATGGAGGCTGTCCATCAAAGCTGTAGCTGGGTCCAAGGCGGGGAGTCAGGTCGAGTCAGGAACTCTGGCAGAAGAGCAGAGCAGGGTGCAGGCAGGAACAGACTACCAACAATGTTGCTCCCACAACCTGGGACTAGGGGTGACTGGCTTTTATCTGCCTTGAGGCATAGGGTGGCCCCGGTCCACAGGTGACTCGCCTCTCCTGGCCTGGAGGCGAGCACTCCTCCTGTGGGAACTTAGTTCCCTCCGCCTCTCTGCCCTGAGCCTCTGCAGGAGAGGCTGGAGGGTTACCGGACCCAGAGGCAATCTCAGCTTCCCCTGACGGGGCTGAGAGTGGAGCACCTGCAGGCAATGGGTCCTCCATCACCTCAGGAGCCAGAGCAGACTCAGCTGGTGCTTGCACCCAAGGATCCAGCACAGGTGAGGACCCTTCAGGCTCAGGCCCCAGCCCCGGCTCAGCTCGTTCTGGAGGCGGGGACTCCTGTGCAGGCTGGGATTCCTCAGGTTCAGCCCCTGAGTCCGAATCCCAGGCCATCACACCTACCCATGCACTAGCAGGAGACTTCTTTCTGGTGTCTGCTAGCATGCTGAGTTGGTTGAACTGGTCCATTATTCACAGCTGGCTGTGAGAGACAGCCTTAAGAGGGGAGGGCACTCAGAGCAGCTGTGTTTTAAGTTGCTAAAAAGAAATTGCCTTGTCCATTTATGGGGAATACTGGAAAGAGGCTCATGAGTAGTGTCTGGCATTTTTCTGATTTTTATGGGTTCTGGCCAGGGATGGGGAACTTACAGCCCTCCAAATGGAGGTGTTGGACTCCAGTTTCCATCAGCCTCAGCCAGCATGGCCAATGGTCATGGATGATGGG
Source organism: Podarcis vaucheri (assembly GCF_965113315.1). Lineage (NCBI taxonomy): Eukaryota > Metazoa > Chordata > Lepidosauria > Squamata > Lacertidae > Podarcis > Podarcis vaucheri. Next base: position 86,279,159 of record NC_138764.1, on the reverse strand, counting down.
TGTGGGAGTCCAAAAAATATCTGGTGGGTCCTGCTTAGGTCCTCCCAAGCTTTCAGAATGGGCTGGGCTGACTTCAATAGCTTCATCCCGTGCCAAAGCTACCTGATGATCAGCCTTCTCCACTCACACTTGCTTTTCCTGCACAGGTCTTCCATACTTTTAATAAAAGATTCTGATTCATTGCACCTAGCTCTCATTAGTATGGAAGCACCTCGTTCCCAGCAATATTTACTGTAGAGTTTTATTATTTGCAAATCTCTCTTTGGTGCTGGGCATCCTAAATTATGAAAGCAGTTCTGCTACCTCAACAGGAAATTCCTACCCTGTTTTTCCTATAATGCAATGCAAATCGGAATATGATTAGCTGAGCTATTTGTTCTTTTCGTGGTAGATAAGCGGGAGGCCTCATTCTGTTTGTAAAGATAAGCCACTAATTGTCATGTCTGCTATCAAAATCTGTTAGCAACTTCAAGCTCATTAGTAAATCTTCTTGTGCTCCATCTGTAAGTGAAAAGGCATTTACAAATGTACAAAAGCTCATCTAAATTTTTAATAATGCATTGCATTTGTATTTTTGGCAATCAAAGCAGAATTAGCTTGATACTTGAGAACACTGCATAACAAGGAGAGCAAATAGCTGTAATATTTACCTAATGAAAAATTTAGAGGTGCAAGATAAAGATTTAAATACTAAGAACTATAAACTGGTGGTAGCATTTAATCAGAAGGTGCCTTAGTATTAGCATTTCCCTCCGAGACATACATGCAAAATTCTGTCAACCACAACACAGATAATTGGACGAGGAAGGAAAGTGTCTGTAATTAAAGTTATTTAAGGTTGGGGGAATTACGTGTCCTACAAAGTCTATAGATGATGAGATCTCAACTTTGTACTTACCAGGCCCAAAGGCAGACATCACCTTGGAAGAAAACCTTCTTCCATACAATAAACCCTTTTCCAAAGGAATCTCTTGAAGTGCCTTACTGTTCAAACTATGCAATTTCAGTATAAATCTGACAAACAAAAGAAAGGGACCGTGGGGAGGGGAAAGCAGAGAGGCAGCTTTCCAATATTGCTTTGAATAGCTATCCAGTTTAACACAGGCAAACTATCACTAATGATGGGCAATTCTCATTGTCTCAATTTGACATTTGGTTCCCGTCTGCTTTCTCTCCCGGTTTGTAAGCCTTGATGCATAAACCACACACATGCAGAGATGCAATATCATTTTGGCCTCTGGGAATTTTAGCTCTCAGTATCAACCATGTCCAACTGCTAGGTTTTGTGTTCTGGTCACTTCACATTCAACCAGAGTTTTGGCAAGGGTAAAAGGCTTAAAATTAAGACTACCACTGGGAAAGAACTGTAGCTCAGCGGAGAGACATGCTTTGCATACAAAAGGTTCCTGGTTCAATCCGTGGTGTCTCATGAGAACATAAAAAAGAGCCCCGCTGGATAAGACCAATGGCCCATTTAGATCAGCTTGTCTGTCCTCACAAACTCCTCTGAACACAGCATTTGCTTAAAGTTTCCACATTCCCACATTCTTGGTCACTGAAGCAACTACAAGACAACCACCCCTCTTATCTAAGACACACGCACACACTTTCAAAGGGAGACAACAAATTATCAAGGTAATGATTCAATGTTTCTGTGACCTTGATTGGAATCACAAAATTTTGCAGCTTTTACATTACATATGCTTAGATTTTCTTTTCCCTGGTACAATTTATTCTTCGTAAAACACATTTTCTAACAAAAAAACCCAGTACAAATAGGAACAGCTTCCTATGTCTGCTATCCGTAACAAATTTACCAAGGAGTCAACTCCACATAACACAATGGCATTTGTGTAGATGTTTGTATCTACACAAAATGAATTGGATCACACTGCATTTTGGTGTTGTTGTTGTTTAGTCGTTTAGTCATGTCCGACTCTTTGTGACCCCATGGACCAGAGCACGCCAGGCACTCCTGTCTTCCACTGCCTCCCACAGTTTGGTCAGACTCATGTTTGTAACTTCGAGAACACTGCCCAACCATCTCGTCCTCTGTCGTCCCCTTCTCTTTGTGCCCTCCATCTTTCCCAACATCAGGGTCTTTTCCAGGGAGTCTTCTCTTCTCATGAGGTGGTGCATTTTGGTGTACCCACCTATGAAAGCAGCAGGCTGTGGCAGAGAAGAAACCTTCTGAGTGGAGCACAGCTCCTTGAAGTACAGGCACTTCTCCAAAGAGGCAGAATTTCAGGCATCCACATTTCTGCAGGGGGATTTCAGCTTCAGAGTGCTTAATGTCATTGTATGTAACTCTAGACTTGTTTGCATGTCTCTGTGTTCTTCTAGAGCAGCCTTTGCCAACCTGGTGCCCTCCAGATGCTTTGGACTACAACTCCCATCAGCTACACCCAGCATGGTTGTGTTGCTGTCCAAAAACTTCTGGAGAGCACCAAGTTGGCAAACCCTGCTCCAGAAGAACTTGTAGATGTTTAAACACGTTATCTACAAAGGTGTTAAGCATTCTGAAACTGACCCAATACCCACCTCAATGCTAACATGTAGAATACAACCCACTTTTTTACTGTGCTTTTAATCCACGCTCTCATTTTCTTGTCCCCTCACTGTCTTGCAATCTTCTCTTAAAAGGAAATCTTAAAAAGCAGTAGCAGGGCCAGAACTGTTATCCACCTAAGGTCAGGGTGCAGTCCACCTGTCAATCCACTTCCAGCGGTTGAAGACAAATAGTGCTTCCTGTTTCTTAAAATGAGGCACTGCTGTGATGATAACCCCAACCCCTTCAAACAAACTGCTTCTTTGTCTCTGCACCAAGCACCACTTTTGTCGCATTATTTTTCTCCAGTGTCGCAAACTGCTTAAGCACCATTTCATATTTCAAACTCAATACCAGTAAGTATCAAAAGGGTCCCTAGTATAATGTAATAGGAATTGGATCCTTTGATATAAATTCTAAGAGAATTTGAAGCTGCATAGCAACATGCCGAGAAATTTCTTCTCCAGACAGTTAACTGTCTACCCAATATGATTTACATCCAAACATGCCTTTTATGTTGCAAAATATGCTTACTGCTTACCTTCTCACTGGTATGAGCTGTCTGTTTTGCATTTTGCAGTTAATTTCAGGCCCAAGATCGATTGGGGGTTCAGCTGCTGAGTCACTAGAAAAGAAGTAGCTATTAGGTTGCCAGTATTTGGTCTTGAAATCATTGCTTAAAGAAGGTCATGTTCCTTAAATCAGGGTTGGGGAACATCTAGTCCTCCAGATGTTGCTGGACTCCCCATCAGCCTCAACCAGTAGGGCCAACGGTCAGGAGTGGCGTGAGTTGTGGGTCCAGCAATATCTGAAGTGCCATAGGGCCCTGTTGCAATCCCTGCAGTCCTGAGTGACTCAGGGCTAGGGTAGCAGCTTGTTTATTTTTTTTGAAATTGAATTGAAATACTTTATTGTCACTTGTATACAGTGAGATTACACAAGCACCCCCCACTCAGCTCTCTTAGTCTTAATTCCCCTCGTTTACTGACACACACACACCAAACCCGAAAGTCAGTGGCCCTGTTGTTATCTTTTCATTCAGCAGCCTAACAGCCCATGGATAGAAACTGTTCTTTACCCTGTTGGTGCGGCTAATCATGCTTCTATATCTTCTGCCTGAGGGCAGGAGATCAAGAAAGTGCCAGCCAGGGTGTGAATCATTCCTGAGAATTTTCCTTACTTTCCTGAAGCAACGTTCTTCCACTGTTTCATCCAGCGGATTCACGGGACAGCCCATAGTATCTTGTGCTGTATTCACCACCCTCTGTAGGCACTTCCTATCAGATGATACCAAACCAGTGTACCACACCGTGATGCAGTATGCTGTCAGATGGGGAAGAAGGGAAGAAGTGCACAGGCAGTGCTGTTGGCAAGGAGTAGCCCAGGAGGAAGGATTATTTTGTCTTTAGAGGCCAGGGGAAGAGAGGCAGTCCTGCTGGCTCCCTGACCTACAGAGTGGAAAGATTCCCTAGTAACAGGGGAGGGTGTTGACCAGCCAGGGGATCAGGGCTGGACAGCCAGAGTAGAAGGAGCTATAGGAGATGACCCCCTACCCATTGATGAGAACTCAATGTTGCCTCTACCATTGGCAACAGACCACACCTCTTGGTCTTGCAGGGGAAAAGGAGTATTGTGAGTGAGCATGCCACATCTTGCCTCTAAAAACTGGTGGGAGGGGTTTGACCATTTGCGAAGACAACTTCGCTGCTTTCACCAGGTCTCAGGAGATCTAATGCTGATATTTCCAGCTGTGCCCTGGATTATTTGTACTTGTAGCCTGATCTGTACTGCTGCAAGCCTTGAATAAAGCTTCTTTCTTGCTCTCACATAAGAGTTGGGATGGAGCCTGGACAGTCCCTGTCTTTCCCTTAAGTATTCACATGCCTTATATGCCACCTGCCTATAAGATTTATAAGGTTTCAGCCCAGAAATCCCACCTGCCCAGTGCCCTGAAATGGAAGAGCGGTCCATGGAAAAATCTCCCATTCTTGTTCCTCCACCATATCATTCTCCCACACTCCTTATTGATGTCTTACTGTAGCAGGTGCCAGAAGAGGAAGAGGGTAGATTAGCAACAGCACCTATGGCAGGTTAGAGTTGTGGGGCGATATGAAGCTTGCCCAAGCTCAGGGGTGGAGAAGCTGGTTTGCTTGCAGAAAATCCCAGGTTCTCTTCCTAGCATCTCCAGGTAAGACTGGGAATGTCCCCTGCCTGAACTGCTGGAAAGTTGCTGATAGAGTTAGATGGTGGCACTGTGGTCTAAACCACTGAGCCTCTTGGGCTTGCCAGTCAGAAAGTTGGTGGTTTAAATCCCCGTGACGGGGTGAGCTCCTGTTGCTCTGTCCCAGCTCCTGCCAACCTAGCAGTTCGAAAGCATACATGGTGCAAGGTACTGCTGTGGTGGGAGGGTAAATGGTCTTTCCATGCACTCTGGTTTCCGTCATGGTATTCCATTGCACCATAAGCTGTTTAGTCATGCTGGCCAAATAATAATAATAATAATAATAATAATAATAATAATAATAATAATAATAATTTATTATTTATACCCTGCCACTCTGAGCAGCTCCCAATTGAGTGTTAAAAACAATACAGCATTAAATATTAAAAACTTCCCTAAACATGACCCAGAAAGCTGCCTGTGGATAAATGCTGGCTCCCTCGGCCTGAAAGCAAGAGGAGCGCTGCTACCCCATAGTCTCCTTTGACTGGACGTAACCATCCAGAGGTTCTTTACCTTTAGCTTTTATGTAAATGGACCCATGGTCTGATGCAGAGCCATATATTTAAAAGCACATCCAGCATACACTTATTGGAATGATCGTGTTGAACTTCCAAAAAACGTTTTACAAAAACTATAGTTCCCATGATTCTTTCAGGAAAGTCACATGTGCTTTCATTGTGTTTTGGATGTGCTTCACATGTATGGTGTATATCTGCACTCAGTAGATGCATTAGATGGCAGTCACGTTTCTCAGTTTTCTCAGCCTCCCTCCCAACTCATCCAACAGCTCCAGTTGTTCTTAAGTGCAAACTGTACTTCAACATGTCCTATGCTAATTAAACTTATATGCAAATTAAGTGGTGCTGTCATATACAAACAGGCCTGAAACTGGTGCTCTATTTGCAGTACAACCCTCATTCTTCAAAAAGTTACCTCACCCTACCTTGACCCCATTACAAGGGCAATTTTTAAAATATATACACACATGATGTGTGGAAATACAGGGTCGGTATTAATTTAGAATTTTAATGCCCCCCCTTTTTTTCATCTCCCAGTAAACAGCTCTGCAAAAGCAATATAAAATGCTTCCAGCTGGGTAATTGTGAAGAATAATACACTGTATATATATAAAAAAAACCTGACAAAGACAAAATGCACCATAAAGTCTAGGACTGCTAGACAGCACTTTGAAGTAGTTTAATCAAAAAGATGGTTATTTGGTTTAAATGAGAATGATAAATTATTTAATGGATTGGGACCCATTAGCAAGTGCCTCATACCTGCAAATATTTCTTTAACTCGGAAGACAGATCAGAGAAGGAGGGAAGAGAGAGATACTGAAAAGTAGGTCATACGGCCCTTCGAAAAGGGGAAAGCATCATATGGGCGAGATGTGCTAACGTTTCATTTTATGATTCCAGCAGCTCTTGATTGCTTTATTAAAAGGTGATTGTCTAAGCACCTGTGAATAATATACTACGACATTTCTTACCTATTTGGCTCCATACAAGGACAGTTCAAGATAACGAAGTACATATACATACACTTTAGAGTCAGCGCTTAATTAATTATTAATTATTTGATTTTTTGCAATCTCATGATAAAAGACACAAGTACAGTACATCACTCCCATATGTACTTTTAGGCTTTTAGGTAGAATTGTGACACACTCTGACTGCTAATAAGGCAGGAACCAGACTGTTCAGAGTTGCTAATCCCATGTTCCAATATTTTATTGAGACTTGTTTTTCAAAGAAAACTCGGGAAAGAACAACTGTCCTTTTTGCTTGCCATGAAGTAAGGTAGCTGGAGTGTTAAGACGTGGGGCTAGTTTTTTGTACAATGATCTGAGTTGCTAACTTTTGACCTGGCCCAATATCCATCCTTACATTCTTTGTAAGGTTAGCAGCCAATAATGTTTGTCTTTGTTTCTTCATAGAGGCACAAGATCAGGAAGATTTTATCCTGATTAGTTGTCAACTAGGAATTTGGGAGAAATTCAGTTTAGTCCATGCTTAAAGGCAAAGCTACCTATTTTCAATTTCGATACGCAAACCAAATCAGTCATTCTTCAAAATTCACATGTCTCCAAATTTCTATTCTATGATTCTATTCTATGATTCTATGCAATGCAGTTCTCCAGCCATATAATGCATATAATAAAGTGTACATTAAAATGCATGTTATTAGTTTAACAACAACAACAACATGCATTACATTAGGGAAAGCCGCTTTGCAAAAATGTGCATACTGGCCAAAATTGTATACAAAAAAATGTATATTAGGAGAAATTTGCATTAAAATGCTGGATTTTCATGAGAACCTTTTAAAGATAAATTTCAAACTGAAGTGGAAATATGATGTCGAGAATCAACTAAGCCAGTGCAATAGGTCCCACTAGTGCAACAGGACTTTCCTCCATGTTCCCCAGTGCCTCTCAGTATCTGCTCAAGAGGATCAGGTGAACCCCCAGAAGAATGTGGATGGGGGGGGGGAGAAGGAAGACCCTTCCATCTGGCAAACAGAAATGCTTGCACTGGTGGAAGCATCTCCTTAGCACAACATTGAATTCTACCTGAAGAACTGGTAAATTCAGGAAATCAGAAACTGATAGAAATTAACAGATTAGTGTTGTTGTCCACCCTTGTTGGCAACACTCATCAGTTTTAAGTGCTTCATTTACTTCTAGGGAACCTCAACGTTATCTCTTAAGCAACAGCAGCTAGAGATAGCTAGAACAATGGTGGGGAACTTGTGGTTGTTGGAGTCCGGCAACCATCATCCTTCTCCATTAGACTGCGGCTGAAGAGAGTTGGGAGTCCAGCAGCTTCTTGAGAGCCACAAATTCCCCATCCCTGAACTAGGAGAAAAAGACATTTTTCGCAGTAACTGCATCCTATTACTGGTGTAACATGCAGACAGACAGCAGCTATCCTGAGGTTAAACTGACATAATTCCTGGATAGTAGTGTATACCCCAAGTCATACTCAAAACCTTAGGACAGGCAATCTTAAATATGATCATTCAGAAGTAACACACATTAACTGTTTTCCCGGGATATATTCTTTAATGCTTAGGACTTGAGCTAGTAGCTGAATTCTGGATGTGTATGCCCAAAATTAAACCTTACTGGGTTGAATGGCATTTAATTCCAGGCAAGAGCCATAATTTTGATGATCCAAAATATTGGATTATGGACATTTTTATTTGAGTTACATTTTTAGAACCACCCCAACCCATTTTATGTAAGCCATATTGGATATTAACTTAAAAGTGTGGGATATAAACTGAAGCAAATCTAGGAACTTGCTTACCCTTACATTTATTCACGAAACCCTTCCTCACTTTCTACAACTTTGTGCTGTTATAAGACATTTCGGTCCTTGCATTGCTTCTCAGTTTAGCCCTTCACTTCTTTTTGTTCTCTCATCTTTAATTAAAGCAGTTCATTGAAACAGAGTAAGAAATAGAGCTGTTTACTGATTAGTCAATTAACTATTCTGTTTATTAGCTGATTGATTATTCAGCTAATTAGCAAGAACAAAACTTTCCTGCTACTTCACTTGTCATGCAGGAGAACTACAGGAGGGGTGATGATGGTTCTGTGTTTGCTTCCCACCCCATTAACCTTGTGCTGGTGCTTCTACTACGAAGAAGCTTCTACAGGAGACAGGCAGGTAGGACTGGTTTTATATCCACAAGGCAGCATTCCTTTAACTTTGATAGAGGAGGGACCATAGCTCAGTGGTAGAGCATCTGCCTTGTGTGCAAGAAGGTCCAAAATTCAAACCCTGTTAGGGCTAGGAAAGTATGAGAACCACTTCCAGCCGATGTAGACAGTACTGTGCTAGATGGACCAATGGTCTTGTTTGTTTAGTCATTTAGTCGTGTCCGACTCTTCGTGACCCCATGGACCAGAGCATGTCAGGCACTCCTGTCTTCCACTGCCCTCCACAGTTTGGTCAAACTCATGCTGGTAGCTTCGAGAACACTGTCCAACCATCTCGTCCTCTGTCGTCTCCTTCTCCTTGTGCCCTCCATCTTTCCCAACATCAGGGTCTTTTCCAGGGAGTCTTCTCTTCTCATGAGGTGGAAGTATTGGAGCCTCAGCTTCACAATCTGTCCTTCCAGTGAACACTCAGGGCTGGTTTCCTTAAGAATGGATAGGTTTGGGGGACTTCCGGGTTAGCGCCTCCGGCAATGGCAGATTTCCTCTGATCGGGAGGAATCTGCTCCGTGGAAATCAGGGTCTGGATCGCCACGGAGACCCACTAAAAACCACAGGCGGGAGAAGCCTGTGGACGTGGGATTCGGCTGGCACCTTTTGCGCCTCCCCTACTCGCGGGGAAACCTGGTTTCAGGGTTCCGGAGCGATGTGGGGTGAGCGGCACGGTGCTTCGAATCAACTGCTTCTTTCATGGAGTGAAGCCGCATTGCTTAATCTTAATTTGGCATCGAAACGGGAAGGCTTCAAACAGGAAGTCCACCTTCCTCTTTTGTAAATAGATTGAAGCAAAGACGTTGCAAACTAAAGTCTGGAAAGCCTTTTGTAAAGGATTAAATCTCCGTCGGTTAAAATTACTAAACCCCCCTTGGAAGCAGGAGAAGAGGGGGGGAATTTTAGATCGCCTAAGCCTGCAGGAGAGAGAGTGAAGAAAGATAAATTACCACCGTTTTGAACCTGGGAACGGACTGCCAGTAAGATCGACGTTTTGGGAAAGTTCATTGACTGTGAATAAAACGTATGTTGACAGATAGTTAAATAAGAGAAATATATTGTTTCCATTGTTTCCTTTTGCATTTAAAAAGGAGCAAAAGTAACTGAAAATCGTACTAACTTTGTTGCTGGATCTGCGTTTAAAAGGACGGATACAAATAGAAATTGTTTCCCCTAGAGGGAGCTTTTGAAACTGTTGCAGGAGTGGAGCTGGAGAATTTTCCAGCTGTAGAGATTAAAGACCGTGAGAATCAGAGATTGACCTTGGACAAGAATGTCGACAGAAGAAGCCTTAGTGATTGCATTTTGCAAGACAAGTGCTTTATTGGAACAGCTTCATGAGAAGACGGATGTGATGATTATTAAAATTGACAATTTGGGACAAAAAGTGAATACCTATACAGAAACAACTCAGGAATTGATTCAGGAATCTGTTTTGACATGGCAAGGTGTGGAGAAGACAAAGGAAAAAGCTGTTGTTGAACCTCAAGTAATTCAAGTGGAGAGAGCCCCGGCCTTACAGAGGCAATTTGATGAACATAAGCTGTTGCCTTTTACGATTGAACCTAGAGAAAGCCAGATTTGGAGGGATGGAGTCCCGCTTGGATTGGAGAAGGAAAGTTGGATAGATCCCCTTATGCAGGGATGTTCTGGCTTTTGGGATCTGGATTTGGGTCAGGGGGAGATTGGAGTTGTGGGGGCCTTTAGCTTTGGAGGGATTTTGAAACACGCTCTGAAATATCTTTTGGACTTTAGTTCTGACTATGGAGAATGGGCTGACCTGTCGAGAAGGAATAAAGACATTGTTAGGTTGGAGTTTCCCCGAGAGCTACTCCTCAGTGCCAAAGCAAGGAAATTAAGAACAAGATCAGCAGAAGATAAAGTAAAGTACATGTATAAATATGAAGAAGATCTGCAGAAGGGACATGGAAAAGAGATAAGAGCCTCGGATAGAAGATCACCAGGTTGATGGACCATATGGAATTGATAGAAAGGACTGACAGAATCCGAGACCAGGGAGAAGAGACGGTGGAAGAAGATTGGAAAAAAGTTTAAAAACTTATTTAGAGAAATATTGTAAAATTAATGAGTGTTAGAAAAATGTTGGAATGAAATTATACGACTTTAGTAGAAATGTTATAAGGAGTTAAGTATAAATAAGTTTTAGGGTTTTAATGGTAAGATAAGGTTAAAATAAATTAAGACAATTAAATGACAGAAAACAGTGAAAGATGGAAAGGATTTGCTGAAATAATTAATAACTAGAACACAAAAAAGGGAGGTGTGAGGAGGTCGATGAAACAAGTTAATGAAAGATAAAGATATGGAAATATTGGATGTGTTTTTAATTGTTTTTGCTTTTGTTTTTGTTTTGATGTATTGTGTCTTTTGTTTTTTGTTTTTTTATATGTACTGTAATGTATTGATTTGTATTGTTTACTTTTTTCCTTTCTTTTCTACTTCTTTCTGTAATTCTTAAACTTTTAATAAATATTATTTTTTTTTAAAAAAAAAGAATGGATAGGTTTGATCTTCTTGCAGTCCATGGGACTCTCAAGAGTCTCCTCCAGCACCATAATTCAAAAGCATCAATTCTTCCCCGATCAGCCTTCTTTATGGTCCAGCTCTCACTTCCATACATCACTACTGGGAAAACCATAACTTTAACTATACGGACCTTTGTTGGCAAGGTGATGTCTCTGCTTATAAAGCAGGATTCCTCAACCTCGGCCCTCCAGATATTTTGAGACTACAATTCCCATAATCCCTGACCACTAGTCCTGCTAGCTAGGGATTGTGGGAGTTGTAGGCCAAAAACATCTGGAGGGCCGAGGTTAAGGAAGCCTGGTATAAGGCAGCATTCTTGTTGTGTAAAGCAGGGTTGGAAAAACTCGGCTTCAGGGGCAAATGCAGGTCTGAAGGCCTCTCTGACTCTCCCCAGGTGGCCACACCTCACAGTGGTTCTCCTACTCTGTGTCCCCCTTGAATGCTTGAAGGTGTCGTGGAACTGTGACAATGCCTATTGTTTGCCTGAATGAAGGATGGAGAGGTGTGGAGTGGAAGTGTAAAAGCCACATCTATTACTCCATCCACTTTTTGCCTGTGGCCCAACACACTCTGGAAGGTTGCCTTTCAGGTCATGTGGCCCTCAGGATGAAAAGTCTCCCCCACCCCGGTGCAAAATTTTCTATATAAAAGAATTGAAGGGAAGAGGAGATAATAATGGGCACTTCAGAATGAAAAGTAGCTAATATATTGACACCAGCTGTAAATTACAATAATTGCTTTGGCTATGATTATTCAATATGTATTTTTATGTTTGGCCTGCAGCAAAAACGTATAGGCCCCAATATGATACAGCAAATTAAGGCAGTGGGGCGGGGGCAGGATCTGGAGACAAAGAACTCTTGATGATTGACTAGGATTTGCTGCAGCACCAAGGAGAGGGGGGAATTGAATTTTCAGTTCTTCGGAGTTGAAAGATCAAATGCTCTTGGCCCTTGTGGGAATTCTCTTTTTGCCTGATTTTCTCATGTAAAGAAATTGATGTTATTACAAGAAATAAACTGAATAGAAGCAGCTGGGTCAAGGCTTGGATTGACCCAAGGAGCCTCTGACATGTTAAAACTGTGGTTGCTTAGAATAAGACTAGTAGCACTTTGTTATATAGAAAAATTGCTATAATGTAAGTGAAAAGCAATGCATATGCGTGTGTTTTTAGGGCCATAGAATTCTTCTCTGGAGAACTGTGAAGAGGGTACACCTGTAAGCAAAGCCACTGATTATGTGTATATGGGATTAGATACTGGGTTTGCTTCACAGAATGAAAGAGTTGGAAGGAACCTGCCTGGTTAGGCAGGCTTCTGAAATGAAAATGATCAGAAGTTCTTCCCAGTGGGACACAGATGCCAAATACATTTGGATAAACGCACACAAAGAAAGAGAGATTGAGATGCTTGTGTGCTGTGTGGTTTATTTATCCTTTGAGATTTCCCATCATAAAATGGGCGTAGATATGCGCAGCTCATGGTTTTTTTATGTACCAAAATGTTCCAGAAGGATTCTCAAGACTGAATGAGGTCTCCAGTGACCAGAGTCTGCATTTATCTTCTTTAAAAGACAAGTGGGGAAAACCTAGATAGAGCTGTCAAGCTGTTCTTTATCTACCAGGTCTCACAGACACAGTGTCTACTTTAACCCTGACAAGAAGGGTTTTTTTTGGTTTGTCATCAAATTACTCCTAAAAACTGTGAATTTGTTTTTAGTTTTTTTTTAAAAAAAATTAAAACTTTCCAAGCACTCATTAGGAATAACAAGAACATCATGAGATACTTGTACATGAATAAAAGTTAAAAATAACTCATTCCAAAATACCCCAGGGAAAGCAATAAAACCATACACCTTAATACCTTATATCCAACAGACTCAGATTGTTTAATGAAGGCGTGACTCTCTTCCAGTGATTTTCCTTTATTAAACCAAAACGAAAAGCCTATCAACTTGAATGGAAAGAAACTCCTTTTATAACAAATAGTGCCCCTATTTGAAACTTCATCTACTTTCTCATAGTCAATGATTGGCTAGAAGATGATGCATAGATGAATTTTGTCTCTCGCCAATATGTACTTTAACACAGAGATTTATCAATTAACTGGAATTAATCACTTGCTGTGATTGATTGGCTTTTTATCCACCAAAGGATGTTGTTCAGTTTGATGGAGTGAAAAGGTCAAAAGCAGTTACTTTTCTTTAAATATATTTTTATTGATTTTCCAATATCGTTCCAATAACAGCCTTATTATAACAATACCAATTTTATCCAGTTAATACAATTATTAATGCCAATTATTCAAATGTCAAATTATACAATTTAATTAAACTGGCCTGCTCACATGCTATAGTTGATGAGTTCAATCTTCTAAATTTTTTCTGCACGCCAGAATTTTAATAATTTCCATTACATTCCATGCAGATATAATAATCCCTTATATAACAGCTACTATCTTGTGATTTCAATTCGTGTTGGTATAATTGGTAATTTACAAAGTTTCAAGTGAGGAACTTTAACTGTAATCCTTATTCTTTCCTGCGAGTGACATTTCCCCCCATGATGTTTTCCCGTCCATATATAGTGTTGTATCCTTTATTCCTACAACTGTTGATGGTTCCCATCATGTCTCAGGAGAATCTCACAGTTTCCAAAAGTCACTGCATTGCTTTGTCCTGTGATTTGGCTTCCAGTAAACAAGCCGTGTTCACCAATTTTCCAGCCTAGGAAGAATGGTCTGAAACCAGACTGCAGATAGTTCATCCAAAAACTTCTAGTCTCAAAGCTGATAGACTCTTTTTCTCCCCGCCCATCATTTATGGCCATTTAGCCTTATCTCAAACACATTCCTCTGTGAATAAAGGAGGTTAGGAAGGATTTTGCTCTATATTTTCAAAGAATAGCATTTCTTCCCCCTTCCCCCTCAGTTCCTTTCTCTCTCACACACAGTTCCAATTTTGTTAAATTCCATTTTATATTCCAATTTCCTCCATCTTCACTTGTGCATATATATTTTTAAATAAAACTTGCATTCTGCCGTATCATAAATGTAGAACAAACTTTAAGTAAGCAAATCATGGGCTCCCCTCTCCCCACTGTCTCTTTCACCAAATGAAATCTGCTCTCAATCCAAACCTTTTGCATCCTTGTAGCTGGGTTGTTTTTGCAGTTTCATATCTCGTCATCTCTGGCACACGCCTTTAGGTTACTCCAATTAAAGTCCAATTAACAGGATAACCTGTGCTTCCAGGAATGGGATGGTGGGGGTTGTGGCAGCTGGAATGCTCCATGCACCCTGTGCCTTTGCCTGCCCTCTCATTCCATGGAAAGGGAATGCCAGGCCGCAAGAGAAATTGCAGATGAGAGCCTGATTCCTCTTCCAACCGAAGAGGAATGCAGATAATGAATTTCCCCCATCATAATCTGATTGTTTCTGTTTGTCTCTCTCCCTAGGTGTTGGAAGAGACTCCATTCCTGGCGCACAGGAAACAGGAAGCCCAAAAGCAGTTACTTTTCTTGGCTTACGATTATTTCCAACTTCCATGGCCAAGCAGCAGCTGATGGAAGAAACCTTAAAACCGGAGGGACAATAAATGACCTCTGAACAGGTATAGTGTTGCAGCAGGTACACCAGCAGAATTGTGCCCTTGGTCATGCTCTCATAGACTGTGTGTACATGATGCACCCGTTGTTTTTTTCGTAGAGGGAGAAGCAGCAGTAAAGCAGCCCTGATTACTCATCAGCTTGAACTGTTGGGGACCCTTCTCAACCAGCAACAAGGCCTTGGTAAGCACTGCTATCTTCTTCAATTGGGTTTTTCCATGACAGATCACTTTTTAAAAACTACTACATCTCAGATTTTGATTAAAATTGCTGTACTGAATTATCTCACAAGTCAGTCACTGGTGTGAATAAAAAAAAATCCTATGCCTTATAGTTTTAAAGTTACTGTGACACTCCACCTTTACAACATTGTTGCTACTTTGAGATTGCTGAAATATATACAACAAAAAAACCCCAATCAGTTTCAAGACTAGAGCCCTCTCAGTCCACAGATCCACTCCCCATAATTTCTGTTCCAGTTCTTACATTACAATCCCATGCACACTTTCCTGGGAGTAAAGTTCAATGAACGCAATGTGCAGAAGCGTGGATTTTAGCTGGTGACCTTCTGTACAACTATTTAAGGTGGAGGAACCCTGTCCTCTTTGGCACCTGGATAACCTATGCCTATAACTTCCACAGTGAGGAGAATCTGCAAGGAACAGAAAGTATGGATCCAACCATTAGTCTACCTAGCTCGTATTGTCTGCAGTGACTGGAAACAGTTCTCCAGGGTATCAGACAGGAGTCTTTTCCAGACATACCTGGGGGTGCTGGGGATTGAACCTGGGTCACTTTGCATGTGCTGCATCACTAAGCTATGACCCTTGCTCTGTGCACTTTCAGACACTCCAAGTGTCCCTATTTTCCAGGGATGTCCCTGATTTAGAGAAGCCACCCTGGTTTCTGATTTGATCCCAGAATGTCCCGCTTTTCCTTAGGATGTCCCTGTTTTCATTGCAGAAATGTTGGACTGTATGGTCGGATGTTCCTATTTTCATTGGAGCAATGTCGGAAGGTATGGAGTTATCCGACCCCCAAGCTGGTTGAAGGCAATCCTGTATAGAGGGGTTTTTTTAATGTTTAATGTTTTATTCTGTTTTTATATATGTTGGAAGCTGCCCAGAGTAAGATGCATGGGATGTAAATAGTAAAATTACCAGTATGGAATGGGACGTCTCTATTTTCATCGGAGAAAAGTTGGAGCGTATGCACTCTGTGGCACTACCAGCAATATATCGGCCCTCTCTCCTGCCTGTCTGAATGACGGGCAGTTTGCTGGTTAATAATAAAAGACTGTTTCCCCATAACATCTAAATAATGGAAGCTTTTGTATAAGGCTCTGACTGTTTTCCATTTCCCTGCTCCTCCAGCACAGCTACACAAATACTACTCAGAAATCATCACACTCAGGGAAGGAGAGCATGTGATGTCACTGCAATTGCAGCAGAACTGTATTTTGCTACCATGAGAGGAGAAATCTGTTAAAATATTTGATGGTCTCAAATGTTCTTCATCAACATGTCAAGCAGCAACCAGAGCCTGGTGTGGAGATCTGTCTCCGCATTGTAAAGGCAGAGCTTGCAAAAGGGGCCATACTGTCACAGCTCACGCATGCCAGCTATTCATTTAATACTTGGCAATCTGAGCTGTATCAAAGACACTAACTGATTTAAAGCCAATACTCGCCATATATTTTGGAAAGAAATGCATAAATTAAGATAATGGTGCTCAAGACATATGGATGGAAAAAGTGAACTCCTTCACATAATGTGTAATTCATTTATGGGAGTCAGTGCCATAATATGTGGTGATGGTCACTAACTTAGTTGGCTTTTTTCCTTTGAAAAAAATGCATGGCGTCCATTTGTCATGATAGCTAAGTATGCAAAGTTTTAATCACAATGTGCACTTGGAACACCTCCTGTACATTAATATTTCATTTACCTGTGTATCCTGGAAAATGTTCAATAGATTTGGGTTCATGCAGGGGTTGAAATAAACATGGTGCATGAGATCTGCAGTTGTAAGTGCAATTAGAGCAACGACCAGTGGTGCAATGGTAAATTTTCATTTGCAGGAGATAATCACAACAGCCCTCATAGTTGTACCTTCAACTATACACATGCAAAAATACAGACAGTTGTGGTGCTCATGTGTATGTGTGTGAATGTACACACACACACATGCACAAATGCAGCAGCAGTAGTATTGAGGGAATGTGGTTTAACCCTTTGCCCTGGACTATGAAATCGCTCTGCTACATCATCTTATTTTTCTCGATTCGCAATTAAATATTCACACATATCTCAGGAGTCTTCTGGTTTTTCCCCTTGGTGACTTACACAATAACATCAGTTAAGGAATGCTGTTGTGCTACATTTAGGAACCTCCAGCCCACCAATACTTGCACAAAGAAATTATATGTGGCTTCTCCTTCATGGCTCTGGCAAAATTGTAGGGGCATCCATTGAAAAGACCGAAATGGAGAAGTGCTGGAAGGCTTTCCTTGGATCTTATTAGGGTTGTTTGTGCTGCAATTTTGTCTTGACATTGGGAAGGGAAGTGCCTGGGCACAGTAGCACAATAACACTGAGGGTATTAACTTTTGTTTTCTCTTTTCCTGGGCTGAAATGCCAGCCAGGGAGTCCCCACCATCACTGCTAGGCAGCCAGCCAGTCAATGATTTTACAGCAAATAACACAAATCCCATGCTGCAGAATAAGGCTGAGCACCAAGAAAGATTAAAAAGCAACACATTTAAAAAGGTCTGGATGGAAGGGAATGAAGCCCTTGTTAGTAACATGGAAGATCCAGGAGAGCAGCATAAAAGCACACATGGACAACGTACTTGGGGCTCAGAAGGGCCCAACACAATCCTGGCTCCTTCCACAATTGGGAAGGCACTTGTCAGTCATGGCTGCCCCACCACCACCCTTGGAAGCTCATCAGGTGGAAACCCAGGAGAAGGAATTCTCTGCAGCTGCTCCTAAATGGTGGGATTCCCTCCACAGAATTGAATCTGGCACTTTCATTCACAATTTTTTGTATGCTGAAGATGCACCTCTTTACCAGAGTTCAACACTCGAGATATGGCAGGGGTTTCTGCCCTATTCCTCTGTTTCTAAATTGTTTTAACTGATTTTAATTTTGTACATTTATACTGTTGTATGTCGCCTTGAGACCTCCTTGAGACCTTTTGGTGGTGACTGAGCAGGAAATCCAAATAACAACAGTAGTGTATCCCTGGCTGGTATTTGGCTCTAATACACAGTTGCCAGATGCCATATTAGATTTCACAATATGCAGTGGTTGATGTCAAGCATTACATTTTGGCAAAGTGAGATGGTAGGCAGCAGAGGTGAATATAGGGGTGTGCAACCGGTTCACACACACTGGGTGCTGATCTGAGAGGGTGCCGCAGTGGGCGCCGCAACATTGCTGAACAAACAAAGGTCAGAGGCGGGAGCACTGAATTTTGGCATTGCACAGGGTGCTGCTGAAATTTTAAAGCCCTAAGTCTTCCACTGTAGGCAGTCACCTCTCATCTACCAGCTCCATCTGGTACACAGGCTGAGACCCTACCTGCCCGCGGACTATCTCGCCAGAGGTGCATGCTCTAGTTATCTCCCGCTTGGACTACTGCAATGTGCTCAACGTGGGGCTCCATTTGAAGGTGACCTTGTAACTACAATTAATCCAGAATGCAGCAGCTAGACTGGTGACTGGGAGCGGCCGCTGAGACCACATAACACCGGTATAAGTAATAAATTATTATTATATTATTATATCATCATAGCAGACCACCAGCTTGGTTCCCTTTACAATGCGCTGCTGCCGCCTACCACAAGACACATCTGGGCCTGAAGAGAGATGGGAAAGGGAATGACTGGAAGCAGTAGTGCTCACCACTGCACTGGGGATGGGGCAGTCAGGGCCCATGGTGGCAATAGCCAGGTGTCTATCAGCAGTACCTTGCTGGGAGCACACTGAGGTCTACCACAAACCCTGGGAACACAAACAGCTTCTGACAATGTAAACAGAGAACAGCCTAATGCTAAGAAGAGCCCTGCCAGATCAGTCTAAAGTCCAGCCATGTGTCCAGGGGAAGCCCACGAGCAGAATGAAAAGGTAACTTCTACTCCCCAGCAACTGGTATTCAGAAACATACTGCCTCCAGTGCTGGAGGTAGTACACAACTATCATGGGTAGTGGCTAATGATAGCTTTATTCTCCGTGAATCTGTTCATCCCCTCCCTCAAAGTCACCCAAGCTGGTGGTCATCCCATTGTCTGGAGTGGTGACTTCCTGGATCACATCGAGAAGCTGTTTTTAAATGTCTGCAGTGACTGAAGTGAGATCTGCTCATGGAAATCAATGGAGAAATCCAAGACTCATGTAGTTCAGTGCTGTACCCCATTGAAAGCAGAAGGGCTCTGCTGAGAAAAAAAAGTTCTCAACACTGCAATGTAGCCACTGTTAACACTGCAGGATAGAGGTAAGGCTGATATTTCATTGTGCTTTTAATATTTTGTTGGGAGCTGTCCAGAGGGGCTAGGGCAACCCAGTCAGATGGGAGGCATATAAACATCATCATCATCACCATCATTATTAAAATTGGCCCCTCATGCCCGCTGGTGGCCCGCTGGAATGTGGAGTTAACCAGGGCTATTGACTGTTTGGCTCCGAAGCGCCCTCTCCGATTGCATGGAGCCCGGACAGCCCCGTGGTTTTCCACGGATCTGAGGGCAATGAAACAATCGTTGAGACGGCTAGAGCGCCGGTGGCGGAGAACTCATTCCGAATCTGACCGGACACAGGTTAGAGCTCAACGTCGAGCCTACCAAGTGGCGATAGCGACGGCGAAGAAGAATTTCTTCACCGCCTCTATTGCATCTGCAGAAAACAGCAGCAGGAGACTTTTTCAGGTGGTTCACAATTTAGCGGAACCACCTGCAACATCGGGGCCTAGTACGGGCCACATGTTCTCCTGCAATGATTTTGCAAAGTTTTTTGCAGATAAAATCGCTCAGATTCGGGAAGAAGTAGACTCCACCGTGGGAGCAGGGCCGGGGCGGGAGAGTGCAAGAGTTCTGTCTGGTCAAGTTGAGTGGGATCAATTCCAATCTGTTGCCTCCGAGGATGTGGACAGGCTGCTTGGACGAGTGAAACCAACCACCTGTCTCCTGGATCCTTGCCCATCCTGGCTAATAAAAGCAAGCCGGGAAGGGCTGGGCGATGGGCTTCGTGGGGTGGTGAATGCTTCCCTCCGTGAGGGGGCCTTCCCAGACCCGCTGAAAGAGGCGGTTATTAAACCGCTTCTTAAAAAACCATCTCTAGATGCGGCCACGATGGCCAACTATCGCCCAGTCTCAAATCTTCCATTCCTGGGCAAGGTGATTGAGCGAGCGGTTGCCGAACAACTCCAGGCACGCCTGGAAGAAGCGGACCATTTGGATCCCTTCCAGTCGGGATTCAGGCCTCATCATGGGACTGAAACTGCCTTGGTCGCACTGGTTGATGATCTCCGGCGGGCTAGGGACAAAGGTGAGAGCTGTTTCCTAGTTCTGCTGGATCTCTCAGCGGCGTTCGATACCATCGACCATAGCATCCTTCTTGACCGTCTTGAGGGGCTGGGAGCTGGGGGCACTGTTATACAGTGGTTCCGCTCCTTCCTCCTGGGCCGTGTTCAGAAAGTGGTGGTGGGGGATGAGTGTTCAGACCCCTGGGCTCTCACTTGTGGGGTGCCTCAGGGTTCTGTCCTCTCCCCCATGCTTTTCAACATCTACATGCGGCCGCTGGGAGAGATCATCAGGAGGTTTGGGCTGGGTGTTCATCAGTATGCGGATGATACCCAGCTCTACCTCTCTTTTAAATCAGAACCAGTGAAGGCGGTGAAGGTCCTGTGTGAGTGTCTGGAGGCGGTTGGAGGATGGATGGCGGCTAACAGATTGAGGTTGAATCCTGACAAGACAGAAGTACTGTTCTTGGGGGACAGAAGGCGGGCAGGTGTGGAGGATTCCCTGGTCCTGAATGGGGTAACTGTGCCCCTGAAGGACCAGGTGCGCAGCCTGGGAGTCATTTTGGACTCACAGCTGTCCATGGAGGCACAGGTCAAATCTGTGTCCAGGGCAGCTGTTTACCAGCTCCATCTGGTACGTAGGCTGAGACCCTATCTGCCTGCGGACTGTCTCGCGAGAGTGGTGCATGCTCTGGTTATCTCCCGCTTGGACTACTGCAATGCACTCTACGTGGGGCTACCTTTGAAGGTGACTCGGAAACTACAACTAATCCAGAATGCGGCAGCTAGACTGGTGACTGGGAGCGGCCGCCGAGACCATATAACACCGGTCTTGAAAGACCTGCATTGGCTCCCAGTACGTTTCCGAGCACAATTCAAAGTGTTGGTGCTGACCTTTAAAGCCCTAAACGGCCTCGGTCCAGTATACCTGAAGGAGCGTCTCCACCCCCATCATTCTGCCCGGACGCTGAGGTCCAGCGCCGAGGGCCTTCTGGCGGTTCCCTCATTGCGAGAAGCAAAGCTACAGGGAACCAGGCAGAGGGCCTTCTCGGTAGTGGCGCCCGCCCTGTGGAACACCCTTCCAGCAGATGTCAAGGCGATAAACAACTACCTGACATTCAGGAGACATCTTAAGGCAGCCCTGTTCAGGGAAGTTTTTAACGTGTGATATTTTATTGTATTTTTGGTTTTTATGGAAGCCGCCCAGAGTGGCTGGGGAGGCCCAGCCAGATGGGCGGGGTATAAATAATAAATTATTATTATAAATTATTATTATTATTCTCCCAGGCTAAATAAAGGACTTGATTGAGGATGCCTTATGGTCCATTGACCTGCATACAGTCTGGTTGCATTATTTAATGTTCAAACCTAAATTAAATAAATTGTGCACATGAACCCAGTTATAGCACAGATACCATCCTTTGATGCTTACGTTTGGTTTTGCTTTTCAACTCCCGCCCTGCTCAGGTAACACATGATAGTGATATACTGCAACATTTTGTTGCAGGATCTCACATGCCTATTCCATTTCTAAATTTCACTTGTCTAAAATCTCTGTTTTCCCATTTGACTTATATATAATATTTTCACTCCTCCATCCAACCTTTTAGCCTATCAGAAGGACAGTAGAATCCTGGGTAAGTTTCTATTTCTGCTTAATTGCCAGATTCCTAGGCTGAAACTCTGATCCTCCTTTGCAGAAGTTGTTCCTCAGTAGTTTTGATCTTCTTGTGAAACTCTGACCTTTCTGTGCAGATGAACCTTTAAATTATGAAGGAACAATTTTATTTAAAAGTATGGAGCATAAATTGGTGGAACAGGTCCCTTTATTCACAAATTCCATAAGGAATCAAAGACAAAGTAAGCTTAGAAACAAGAAGAAACCACTGATAAATGAATGGGAGGGAGAATGGAATGGAATCGCAGGAAAGAGAGGAAGGGACACACAGAGATAAAAAGGGAGCAGAGAGAACCATCTATTCTGGATAGGTCATTTCCTGCTTCACAGAAGCTACTTTCAAATGCCTGGATGGAAGTGAGAACCTCCCATATTAAATAATAGAGAGTTATATAAATTGCACTCCAGGTTGAACTCCAGTTTGTCCGTCATCACGTGCATGTGCTTGCGCGCGCATGCGCGCGCACACACCCACACACACACATGGCAGAAACAAAGATAAGTGTTCCTGCTCTTTCTACCTTAGCTAGTGTGACTATGTTGGCAGCAAATTTGCTACTGCAAATGGCCATGCAAACATAGCGCATTCTTAGCTCCTTCCTGAATGTAGCAACTGTGCCTATTTCTGGACCATCAAGTCCCCTCTGCCCATGAACTGTGATCTGTTAGCAGCTCCATACTTTTAGTAATAATAATTTTATAATAATTTATTATTTATACCCCGCCCATCTGGCTGGGTTTCCCCAGCCACTCTGAGTAGCTCCCAACAGAATATTAAAAACAGAATGAAACATCAAACATTAAAAACTTCCCTAAACAGGGCTGCCTTTTAGGTTGTTGTTGTTTTCAATCAATTTTTCTTTCTTTCTTTCTCTCTTTCGACATGAATTTTTATTGCTTTTCACAGGTTTTACAAATCTACCTCTATTTCAATAGTTGGTTTTTTTTAAAAAACACGACTTCCCATCCTTACTTCCACAATTTCATTCCTACCTTATTCCTGCTGCTTTATATGAAATACTTTAATCTATTACAACTATCCTCTATTTCACTTATCATGGTTTTCATTCTGCTGCTCATAATTTGAACCCTGTCCATGTTTTCATTTGACTATAACAGTTCTTCAAATAGTCCAAAAAGGGTCTTCACCCTTCCATGAACAGTTCATCTTTCATCTCTTATTTTTGCTGTCAACTTCGCCATTTTCTCATAGCCCATTAACTTTTGAAGCCATTCCTCCTTAGTTGGTACTTCTCCTTCTTTCCATTTCTGTGGGTACAGGATTCTGGCTGCTGCTGTTGCATGCATAAATAGTTTAACCATCTTTTTTCAGGACCTCCCTCTAGGAGAAAAACTTCAGGACTTTGGGGAAGTTTTAAATCAATTTCCATAACAAATGCAACAATTCCAAACAGGAAGACAGAATCAAGTAGCTTAAAAAGCATCAGTTAGTTATCAGAGAGCTAACAATAGGTATTCTAACATGGCTTTCTATTCTTTTGCAGGCAAGTCTGTTAATTGCATCACATATAACTGTTTTCCCACATCCATCAAGGAGGTCCAAATATTTTGACCGTCATATAACAAGCTCTGGATCTTTGAGATTCAGTGCTGTGCCTTCCAGTTTCTATAAGAGCTTGGTGCAAAACACAAAGTTCTATTTAAGGTTGGAATTCAGGGTGCCTCAAAGCTGGCAAGTGAAGAAGTTTCTAATTTCATTTAATAATGTTGTAGGTGTCTGGGGAAAGGAAATTGGCAACCACAATACAATGTGATCAATTGATTTAAGGAAAATGGAACCTTCTGTGACATAGTGACCTTTGCAAAGCCCTGGATTATCATGCCTGATGGATATAATTAACTGTTTGGGAATCTGCAAAAAGTCATGACCAGCGTATTTTAAACATTATTTATGAGCCACTGGTGGTGAATTAATGCAGTATAATGATTTCTGCAAAACCCACAGAACTGTTGATTTTGTTCCATTAAAACTCAAATTGTGGTTGCATATTATAGCAACACAAAAGTGGGTTTTCCACCTGTATTGCACTTAAGAAGGTTGTACTGCCAAGCACAGAAATATAATTGAAATATTAGTTACTTGAATAAGTTTTCCTTAGAGAATTTTGGCTCTCTTCTCTATTTAATGTTAATATAATTGGGGGTACTGAACTCTTTTGTCCAATTTTTTTCTTAGCCACAAAGTAAAAGTTGTGTATGGCAGTGTTTTAATTGTGTGTTGCTTTAACAGAGTGCAAATGTATTATTTGGTTAACAAGTACAATTCTGCAATTAATTTTTCTCTCTGAAACGAATCACAAGCAACATTTCTCTTCATTCTTGCTGTTTAAAGATGCTTATACTAGGGTTTTTTTTCTTTAAAAAGAAAAGCACGTGCTTCTATGATGTCTTTGACATGAATCCTGTTCACACATACCTGGGAGTAAGTCCCATTGAAATAAAATATTGTAGCTTTTTGCACCGACACCGTCATTAATAAATCGAGTGTAAAGA
Organism: Podarcis vaucheri; assembly: GCF_965113315.1. NCBI lineage: Eukaryota > Metazoa > Chordata > Lepidosauria > Squamata > Lacertidae > Podarcis > Podarcis vaucheri. Next base: position 86,254,805 of record NC_138764.1, on the reverse strand, counting down.
ATTTACTGCCAAGAATGAATTGTGAGATAATATAGTAGCTGCAATCATTTGCTGGAATTAATGCCAGAGAATAGTATATGAGCACATGTTATTTCCCTCTAAACAAATGAAAAGTAATTATTTCCATTAGTTTCAACTTTTTCTTAAAATATTGCTTCTCACATTTTAGTCCAGGAGCTATGTAAAGATTTAAGGAGTCTGAGTCAAGCTAGAAAAAGGGGGGAAATGAAATACCCTAAATAATATGGTTACTTGGTAAAACAGTACATTGCGCTTGGATCAGCAGAATATTATAGGTGACACATTTTTCATGTTTCTTTTATTGAATTTGTAGCCTAGTTCATCCAAAAGCTTCAGAGTTGATAGCAATATTGTGTTGGGAAGCTGAAGTACAAGCCTGTTATAAGAAACAAATTAAATTTATTAAATGGGATACCAGCTTCATAGAAGAATGGGGATTTGAGGAGGCATTGTTCATATTAATTTGTGGTTTTCACTGCCCCAAGCTGTGGTGAAGGTCAGTCACTTAAGCTGCAATCCTGTACACACCTGCTTGGGAATAAGTATCATTGAACTCAGTGGGACTTCCTTCTTAATTGAATTTCACTGTCAGGTGGCTTTAAAAAGGGATCAGACAATGCATTGGACAATTATTAACAGATATTGGCCAGGATAGCTATATAGAACCTCTATGTTCTCTGAATAGCAAATTCTGGAGAAAAGCAATGGTGTGTGTGTGTGTGTGTGTGTGTGTGTGTGTGTGACAAGAGCGATGCCTTCAGGCCTTAGAATCACAGAGCTGTAGAGTTGGAAGATACCCTGAGGATCATCTAGTCCAACTCCCTGCAATGCAGGAATATGCAGCTGACCCACAGGAATAGAACCTGCAACCTTGGTGTTATCAGCACCATGCTCTAGGCAACTGAGCTATCCAGGCTTCACAAGAAAATTACCTTGTTTGCTTTTCATTGGGCAACAGTGTTGGACCAGATGGACTCTTGGGTCTGATCCAACCATAGCTCAGCAGAAGGGCAACTGTTTTGTGTGCAGAAGGTCCCAAGTCCAATCCCTGGCATCTCCTGGTAGGGATGGGCATGTCACCTGTCTGAAAGCCTGGAGAACTGCTGTCAGTCATTGTAGACCAGTGGTTGCCACTGAATAGGTTGCACTGTGCTTGTTCCTCTAGTTTGCGAATAGGCCCCAAAATGTCAGCAAACAACACTGAGCTAGCTAGGTAGACCAATGGTCAGTCTCAGTACAAGGAGGAAAAAGATGACACCACACAGGTATTAAGTTCCAGGCATAAATAGGGTAAACATCTGGAGGTAATACAATAGTTGACCAGCACACCAAGCAGGCCAGCAGGAACCTTCAGTTACTTAACATGATGGGATTTCATGTTGACATGTTCAACCTCTTCCTTCGTCACCATTGCACTAGGATAAAACTCAGGTTAGCTGGGCACACCAGAAGGCCCAGTGCATGAAATAATTCTTAATCACCACTGGCTAAAATGACCTTATCATGTGGACAAATCCATTCTGCAACCTTGGAGAGTGGTATGAAATTAGCCCACCAGGTCAAAGCTTTTCAATCTCTACTAGTTGAAAGCTACTCCTGGCTCCCATCCATCCCAACCAGCATGGCCAATGGTCAGGGATGACGGGAGTTGTCACCTACTAGCATCCATAGGCTCACCATCCATATTTTTAAAAATTCACTTGATGACATTTTGTATGAGAAAAGTATTTTTCTCATACAAGAGATAGAGAGAGAGAGAGAGTTTGCTTGGCTGAGAGGCAAAGTGTTACATTTTGAGAAATAAATAAATAAAATGTAGCCACTGACTGAGGGCAAACTGAAATCGGTGGGGCAGGGCCCATCTGCCCTAATGGACCAACCTCCATTGCCTTGGTACTTTCCTGGGCCAGTATGCTCTCACCCTTGCTCTCCAAATCAAAAGCCACAATTACCCTCCCTTCTTGTAAACGTCATTAAAGCTCAGGAAGTTAGCACACACACTTCAGAAGACCCGGCTGTTCCTTTAAACTTCATTTAAAGCACATTCGAAGCATGTTCCTTCCCTCAAAGAATTCCAGGCGCCCCAAAGCCTTTCTTTTAGGAATTCTAGGTGCCGAAATCCCAATGGAGCAGAAAAGATTGTTTACGTATGCAACCATGGCTGTTGGAGATGGAAAGAAGATTTAATGGTGAATTTTGGATATAATTGAGATGTAAAAAATTTGGATTGTTATAAAAGATGCAGGAGAAGTCCAGGAGATTCTATGGAATCTTGTTTTTATGACGTGTGTTGGCTATGTGATTGTAAAACTTTAAATTGAAAAACCAAATAAATAAAATAAATAAAATTCCGGGTGCTGCACTTGTTGTGGGTGACAATTCCCAGTCACCCACAACAACCCAGTTCAGTGCCCAGCAATCCCCTGCAACCCACAAGGCCCGGAATTCTTGGAGGGGAAGAATGTGCTTTGGGGTCAGACGTGCAAGAAACACACACGCAGCTGGACAAGGAAAAGGGCTGATAAAACAGGCGCTGGATATACGTGCCTGGCTTGCCTTCTCGTTAGGTGTGGGGGGTTTTTTTGGCTAATTTTAAACTGCTGCTGAGCGCGTAAGGAAAAGGCTATATTAGGATCTGGACCGTGGCAGGAAGAAAAAGCACAACAGTTCCCTCTCCTTTTCCCGTTTGGCAAACCCCGACCCCGAAGCTCCAAACCCGCGCGGTTTGGGGCAGGGGTTGGGGGGCTGGGAGAGCTGGCTGGACTTAGCAGGTGGATACAAAAGTTGGGAAGAAGGGGGAGGAGGGCGCGAAACGTGACTGTGCTCAGCGAGTCCGGCATCTGCAGATAATCCCGCTTCTCGCGGCGTCCCTCCCTCGTTGATTGGATGGGTCCGCGGGGCGACGGCGTGGGGGGGGGCGGAGAGGGAGTCGGACGTGGAGGCCCCTCTGCGGCCCCGGAGGAAAGGAGGCGCTTTGCAACAGATGGTTCAAGGTCTTCTCTCCTCCGGCGCGTCCCGCGCGCGCTCTCTGGCTGGCTGGCTGGCTGGCCGGGAGCCCCCCGCGCAGCGCAGGCCGGCAGGGAGGGCGGGAGCGAGTCCAAGAAGCAGCTGTGTGGTCCTGCAGGGCGCGGGCGCCGCTTCGCACTGCCTTGCCCGCGCCTCGGCTCGCGCGGACCTTCGCTTCGGGCTGAGGGGGCGCCCATGCCGCTCGCTCGGGCTCGGTTGCCGGGCCAAGCGCCGCCGGCCCCGCCTCCGCCTCCGCTCGCGTCCACTTAAGTCGGCGAGTCGCACAAGCGCCGCCTTGGCCCGGCTGCGAGGGGAACTCGCCCGTTCGCCGGCGGGGAGGGGGCCGCCTGAGGTAAGTTCATTGGCTCGGCTGGATGGGAGGAAACCCCGCGCCCTCGCGGCCGCTGTCTGGTCCTGGCTTCGGAAATGTGACCTTGTTTCTGCGCTTGAGGCGCCGAGGCCGGGATAGGCGCGCTGCTGCTGCTGCTTTCTCCTCCTGCTCCTCCAAAACAGGGGGGTGAGAGAAGGCCAAATCTTCGCTTCCCGCCTCCCGGCACGCTGTGGTGCCTTTTTTAGACGAGGTTCAGGAGAAATGCTGAGAAAGACCTGGCTTTTCCTGGCCAGCTCTCCTCCAGGCAGGTTCCCCTTCGAGGTCTTCTTCTTGTTGTTGTTTAGTCGTTTAGTCGCGTCCAACTCTTCGTGACCCCCTGGACCAGAGCACGCCAGGCACTCCTGTCTTCCACTGCCTCCCGCAGCTTGGTCAGACTCATGTTTGTAGCTTCAAGAACACTGTCCAACCATCTCGTCCTCTGTCGTCCCCTTCTCCTTGTGCCCTCCATCTTTCCCAACATCAGGGTCTTTTCCAGGGAGTCTTCTCTTCTCATGAGGTGGCCAAAGTATTGGAGCCTCAGCTTCAGGATCTGTCCTTCCAGTGAGCACTCAGGGCTGATTTCCTTCAGAATGGAGAGGTTTGATCTTCTTGCAGTCCATGGGACTCTCAAGAGTCTCCTCCAGCACCATAATTCAAAAGCATCAATTTTTCAACGATCAGCCTTCTTTACGGTCCAGCTCTCACTTCCATACATCACTACTGGGAAAACCATAGATTTAACTATATGGGCCTTTGTTGGCAAGGTGATGTCTCTGCTTTTTAAGATGCTGTCTAGGTTTATCATCGCTTTTCTCCCAAGAAGCAGGCGTCTTTTAATTTCGTGACTGCTGTCACCATCTGAAGTGATCATGGAACCCAAGAAAGTAAAAACTCTCACTGCCACCATTTCTTCCCCTTCTATTTGCCAGGAGGTGATGGGCCCAGTGGCCATGATCTTAGGTGTTTTTTTTTATGTTGAGCTTCAACATGTTGAGCTTCAACATGATGTTGCGCTCTCCTTTTTCACCCTCATTAAAAGGTTCTTTAATTCCTCCTCACTTTCTGCCATCAAGGTTGTGTCATCTGCATATCTGAGGTTGTTGATATTTCTTCTGGCAATCTTAATTCCAGCTTGGGATTCATCCAGCCCAGCCTTTCTCATGATGAATTCTGCATATAAGTTAAATAAGCAGGGAGACAATATACAGCCTTCGAGGTCTTAAGCATCAGAAATCCATCAATGCTTCCTCGGAAGTCAGACCCATTGCTTTCCGGCTTCCTCTCCAGTCAGGAGAGTATAGGATTGCACCCTTGGTTGACACTGCTCCCCAACTGTTGTATCAGGACATTGTAGGCAGGTCTCCATCCTCCTCATTGTCTTATTAATGTGAAGGGAATTTGAATTAAAATTTTTTTTTTAAAGATGCAGAAGCCCATGCAGAGTGGTTTTTGCCAGCCTCCTGTCATGTCAGTATTTGGCAGGTTTGAATCCTGGTTGCAGCCCGTACGCCATACCATTTGAGATGTTGTTCTGTCACAATCTATTGAGATTTGTATATATGCTGCAGACCGCATCAACAGGTGCAGGTAAATTCATTGTGATTGTGGTTGTTCCCTGTGAGCTGTCACTAAGCATTGGGAACCCAGTGTGCTCGAGATAGAGGAATGGCTTTCAGCCAGCAGGGATTAAAAAGCATTGACCCAGTACACAGGTTAGTTTCATATACCCTCCAAGGTTGCTGAATGGATTTGCCCATATGATAAGGTAATTTTAGCCAGTGGCGATTAAGGGTAGATTGTGAGCATCAGGTTTGTCCAGCTAACCTGACTTGCATCCTAGTGTGTTGTATGGAGTCAAGACCTTGAGCATGTCAATATGACACTGTTCCACCAAGTCAAGAAACCTATGGGTTCCCACAGATCTGGGTGTGATTAAAGGCCTGTTTGGACATGCATGTACATCACCTGATGACTGCAACATCAAGAAGTGATGCAAAAGTGGGAAGGAGCCACCCAGATCAAAACATCAAAGACAAAACTTCCATATCACTTCTTAATAAACTGTTTCATTGCAGTTGGTTCACACATTTCAGTTGAGGATTACCAGTTGTGGAATTACAAAGTGGAACAGATGAATGTGTGGCACACCTACGAGATGTTTGTTATTTCTATTAATTTTGTTTTGTTTTTGTTTCAGTGTATGCATACACACACACACACACACACACACACACACACTTTTCTACTCCAGGTGCATAAAGCAATGTATACTTATGGTAAGAATCACATAGAATTGTAGAGTTATAAGGGTCTTCTTGTCCAACCCTTTGTTGAGGCAGATAATTCACTGCTGTATCCAGCCCCTGTTTTAAAAACACTGATGAAGGTTTGTCCACCATCTTCCTGTGCAGTTTGTCTAAAAACAGGCATAAAACCAAAATACTAAAGAAAGTAAAAAACAAAACAAAATACGAGTTAAGCACCTGTGGTTCACAGCCTGACAATGCAAAACTATGCAGGTCTACTCAAAAGTAAATCCCAAACAGTACAATAGGGCTTATTTCTCAGGTAAGCCTGAATTTCTTGGACACAGCATACTGATATGAACGTCCAAGTATTCTGAGACTTTTGTGTGAAGAACAAGCAATGAGGGAGGGATAAAAGTACACTTGCCACATGTGTTTGCAGAACGTATTTAGTACGTTCTGCAAACACTTTTTATGTTCAGCATTTCTGTTGAGTTGTTGTATATGACCTATAGGAACAATATAGAATTCCTTTATTAGAATATAACTGAAGGATCTCTTGTACTCTTGTACTGACTGAGATATTCCAGAGCATCTACAGTGGCAGAGCTTTCCCAATGTACATCCTATCTATATCACTGGTCTCTTATCCTATACACAACCCATAAAATTCAGCAGGACTTAACTCTCAGCACACATACATTGGATTGCACTGTTATACCCCAGAGTAAAGCGGAGGGTGAGGGACTTGCCAAGGAATTGTTCTGCGTATAGAAATACACTGAAAAAAATTCTTGCATGCTTTGTTTGGTGTGAAGCCATGGGTGGAGAACTGTGATTGACAGCTCTGTTGGCTCACCCCCTCTAACAACTTGCGCTTTCCACCTGTTCCAGGGAATTAACACCAGATAGAGAAATCCACTGCTACAGAGTCCAGTTGCTAGTACTGTACAAGAATAAGTCCCTTAAAAAGAGAGAGAGAGAAAGTGGAATTGAAACATTGTTTTTCACCCTTGTGTACATTACTCCACTGACATATTTAAAGACAAAACAAACAACTTATAAAGTGCAATATTTAATCCTTTTAGTCATTTCCTGGGCCAGGAGGCTACATTTTAAAGTAGTCCAAGCTGGAAGTCACAAGTGATCTAGGAATATGACCTAAGATAATGAGCATGCATATTTGGCTGAGTCAGCCTGTGCTTCCTTGCCAGTGTAGATAGTGGGTTGATGGTTTCAGGGTTACAAACTTGGGTATCTCATTGTGTAACTAGAAATGATACTTCTCCAGGATGTCATCACTTTTCAGGCAATGTGTAAACAAGCCTGTGAATTACATCAAGCCGTTGCACATGGCTGAATATGAAGTACTATTTTAATGTGTTACTTAAAACATTTCTGTAGTGCCCTTCAGTCCGGGATTTTTGTGATGATTTGCAGTTGCTAAAAAGCACAATTAAAGTGTAAAACAAAACAAAACACCAGTTGTAGCAGGAATGGGGAATTTTAAGCCTGAAAAAAGTAAAAGGAGGTGACGTGATGCCAGGTTTGAGTGGGGTCTGGGCAAGATTCTCTGGTGACCCTCCATCACCACTGTAGTGGCTAATGCACCCCCCTGGCAAGCTTACTGATAAGCAGTGTCAGTACTCTAAAAAAATAATAATAATCCATGACCCAGCACTGATAGGAGAAGTGCAGAGCTGAATTCCTGCAGTTGCTACCATCCTGAGTTGCCCTGCAATGCTTCTGGATCCTGATGTAGCATGATTGGTGGCAGAGCGCAGAAGCATGGTTGGAAAATAAGGTGGTAGCTGCAGCCACCTGGCTTGGCTTCCTTTTAGCACGGGGCCATTTAAGAAGTTTTTTAAGCGCACACACACACACTGGAAGACAGTGCCTACCCCAGAGGCACTGAGGTACCACTATTCCTCTCAGATTGGACTTTATCTGGACTGGGGATATGGAGATATTTTTCTTTCTTTTATCTATGTTGCCACAAGCCTCTGGGTTGAGACCAGTGTTATTTCACTCGTACAGAAAGCTTCCACGCCAGTGCCTGCCAGCTGCCACTAGAAACAAGTGGCACCAATTTGGAAATGCTTCCCAGATTTGAAAAGCACACCGTGTAAGGACTTCTAAATGTTACCTCCCTCTTCTTGGATTGCTGCCACGTGGAAGCACTTTTTAGAAGCTTCCATATGTTTGAAGCCAGCCACCAGAACTGTAGGATGTCCTGAAGTGGGTTGAATGATCTGGGAGAAACTTCCATCCCTTTTAATGTTCTCTGTGGTTCAGAATGTCATAGATACTTTCATTATGTTGCAGAGAAATTGTGAGGTCTCCTCCTACTTAACATTTGGTAACAGTACTGGGTTGTATACAGCACAGAGCATCGAAGGGATGCATCTTCTGACCCAGAGAACTTGCTATCTAGTTTCCACCGAGGGTGATGAAGGAGGGAACTGGGAAAGGGAGGAATGGAGAAAGAGTTTGGAAATTGCCATTGAATAGTAGGGGTGTGGAGAGAAACTTTATTAAAGCAATACAAGTGAGTCCAAAGTGGTTCAGTGATTATTTGGTTGAAGAAATTGGTCTAATAGAGAATGGGAGGAGGAACTTGGTGGCAGGCTTTTACAGACACAGTGCTGTGGTCTGTATCCCAACCACAGGTTAAAAATGGGTGGGGAACATTCCCTCTCAGGCCGGCGTTTGTGGGCAACAGGTAGATGGAGCCAGAGTCAGAAACTAGTCTTCATGCCATAGACAATTTTCTACACACACTCACACACCCCTCTCTATCCTCTACCCAGTCAAGCATAATACATTATCAGACACATTCCAACTATGCAGAATTACTAGATGAGCAAAGCAGGGTGGGAGAGGAGGGTGTCCTGGGGAGAGTTCCAAGGGCCAAAGAGAGAACCCTGGATGGTCACATTTAACCCCTAGTGCCTGAGGTTCTCCACTATCTGTGCTCCTCCTCCACACTTGCTGCTGCTCCTAAGCCATGGACAAAACAAGGCATTAATGCAACAAGGCTTTTCATGTCATCTGAACCCAGGCTTGTCATTGGTTTCTTCCAAACAAACCATGAATGGTAACCAAAGTTTGCTTCCTACCTATGGTTTATTTGGAGATAAGAAGTCACAAACTTCAGAGAACTATGGTGTATTACATCAGTGGTGCAGCAAGAACGGGGAAGGTGTGCCATGGGTGCTTTTGAGCTGCATGTCCTAGCATGCTGTCCATCCAGTACAACCCTTGCCTGTGGCCTATGTTACTCCAGATTTTTTGCCCTCATCTACTCTAATTCCTTTAAAGTGCTTTGTCTCTTTTATGCTTACGATTCCTTTCCAGAACATCAAAATGATGCCGCTTTTCTTGTGTCTTTCAAATCCCTCTTCAAAAACCATGTCTTCTGTGGCTTAACCCCCTTACTAGCCTGATATGTGTTAGGCATACCTTATCTCATAGAAAGCAGTGCACTAAAACCCACTGGGTTTAATCTCTTAGTTCACACACCCAACTGAATTTAATTCATTGCATTTACCACCTTCAGTTGTGTTGTGTTGTGTTTAAATTTATACCGCAGTCAACTTGAGTCAGGGACCAGACTTGTTTTGTCTTAGGCTGTTCAGTGTTGATATTAATATAACACATTCTGAAGTTACCACATGCTTGTTTTCTCCTGCTCTGAAGGGTAGGATTCAAACCTGCGGCTGCAATTTACAAGAAAAGAGATTCCACCTAAACATAAAAGAAAAAAAATTCTGACAGTAAGAGTTGTTCAACAGTGGAACAGACTCCCACAAGAGGTGGTGGACTCCCCTTGGAGGTATTTCATCAGAGGATAGGTGGTCCTCTCTCTTGGATGCTTTAGCTGAGATTCCTGCATTGCAGGGGGTTGGACTAGATCATGGGTAGACAAACTAAGACCCGGGGGCCGGATCCGGCTGAATCACCTTCTAAATCCAGCCTGCAATGGTCCGGGAATCAGCATGTTTTGACCTGAGTAGAATGTGTCCTTTTATTTAAAATGCATCTCTGGGATATTTGTGGGGCATAGGAATTTGTTCATTCCCCCCACCCCCAAAAAAATATAGTCCGTCCCGCCACAAGGTCTGAGGGACAGTGGACCGGCCTCCTGCTGAAAAAGTTTGCTGACCCCTGGACTAGATGACCCTTGGATCCCTTCGAAACCTACGATTCTGTGATTAACTTTGATTAGACAACTTCACCTGTGTACAAGCTGTATGTTTGTGGCATGCCGCCCAAACTCTCATTCTTTGCTTATTTTTTTTTGGGGGGGGGAGTGAACCACAGAGCATCTGGCTTAATATTACATCTGGACTGGTGCTTGCAGTGTGTTTCTCTCCAGACAAGCCACCATCTGAAGCCAAGGTGTGTTGCATGCGTGAAAGCTACTCGAGCCATTTAAATTATGGTTAGTGACTTCACATTGTATCTGAATGTGATCATATGGGGAGTGGCCAGGGGTGGTGGGGATTGTAGCCCAGGCATAGGTTCCCCACCACAATATCATCTGTAATATATGCAGAGCTCCAAGCCGTATTCATCTCATCTTCTGGGGTATTCCAGAAAATAAACAGTGACAGAGAAAGCCTTGTAAAAATTTACGGCTTAGAGACAGAATAGCTTGTAGATCAGAGACATGCAAGGTCCCATTGTATGTTAGGTGTATTTAATGTAGTCTCTGCCTCTTATCCTGTTTCTAATCTGTCAGTGGTAGGCAAGCTTTTAATCCTATGTAGCAACAAAAGTGTTTTAATCACTTTTAGGATTACGATACATTTTTGTGCAGAGTGGAATCAGTAAATATTGCACTTTGTAGTAGACTCCTGGATTGCTTTTCTTTTAATTCTTGCTTTGCTGCTGTCTTGTTCCTTTGTAAAATTCAGGGGGTGAGCAATTCTTTGCTTGTGGAATATTAAGAGGCCTCTCAAAATGCAGATGAGCTTTTGCATTGCACTATGTAATAGGCAGATTGTTGTTGTGCTTTCATTAGACTGTGACTAAGAATCCTCTTATTACTTTCAGATCTCCATATCTCACTGTGCCAGGTGCACACTAAGTGCAGCTTGAGGTTCTGTTGTTCAGAAGATGCTTTTTGTTTCTGGAGACTTGTTAAGGTGAAGAAAAGGGAGACATTATTTTGCATACAGGCTAAATTGTGGGGAGGGGAGATAATAAAAAACTTATATAAAGCAGGAATGGTTACCCACTGGCATGCTAACTTCCTTTGGCTAGAACTTTAGTGTTGGTTGTTTGAAAACAGCTGTTCAAATGAACTTTTCTTGCCACGTGGTTCCTTGTAAGCTGGTCTGTAAATCTGTACTGGAAAATTGCAAAGTGTAACCTACGTGACAAAAATAATGACTCCACTGAAACTGTAATCCGCATGGATTTTTACAGGCGAAGAATATACTTGGAAATATACTACATGGATACAAAATATGCAAATAGAAATCTAAATGCATTAATCTTCTCCCACTGTCAAATTGTCAGTTGCAACCCAAAACAGAAGGTGGGGAAACACTACTGTTGTTCCTCAGAGTGAATTTTCCACTGCTAGGATACCTTGGTTTGAACATCCTCAGCAAGTGTGTGGCACCCTCAGTCAAGCTGCTGCTACACTGAGCTTCTCCTTTCTTTTCCCTTTCTTTTAACATTTCAGTTTGAAATCTGCCTTTCTTTGGCACAGTGGGCATCTGACCTTCACACTTTGCTTCCTCTGCTTGCCACTGGCGCCTCCTCTGCCTTCTGGTGGAATATGCCAGCTGTAACCTTGGAACACTTTTCTGTCCCAGCTTGCTGCCTCTGCACTGATACTAGGCCCGGTAATGATGTGCACCTTACATGATTAGGTGGCAGTGTCTGCTGCTAGTGAAGGTGTATGTACATTAATACCAGTTAATGTATGTACATTAACTGGTATTTCTGCTTTAGGTAAGAAGAAGAAGAAGAAGAAGAAGAAGAGTAGTTTGGATTTGATATCCCACCTTTCACTCCCTTTAAGGAGTCTCAAAGCGGCTAACATTCTCCTTTCCCTTCCTCCCCCACAACAAACACTCTGTGAGGTGAGTGGGGCTGAGAGACTTCAAAGAAGTGTGACTGGCCCAAGGTCACCCAGCAGCTGCATGTAGAGGAGCGGAGACGCGAACCCGGTTTCCCAGATTACGTGACTACCGCTCTTAACCACTACACCACACTGGCTCTCCAGTGTTTTGCTGCCACGAACACAAGCACAATATAGATTTGCTAAGCCTAAAGGGACTGAAGGAGCCCCCCACCTCTCTTTAATGTAAAGAAGCCTCACTGAATCAAGTTTGAAAATGTGTGCACGACAGGAAATGTTTTAACAGATTTGCTCCAAGTTGAGAGAAAAAACACACTAAATGGTAACACAAACACTTTGCAGAGTACTCTTCAGTGTCAGGTATGTATTCTTAAAAGAAAAGCAATGACAAACATAGACAGCATCTTAAAAAGTAGAGACATCACCTTACCAACAAAGGCCTGTATAGGTAAAGCTATGGTTTTCCCAGTAGTGATGTATGGAAGTGAGAGCTAGACCATAAAGAAGGCTGATCACCAAAGAATTGATGCTTTTGAATTATGGTGCTGGAGGAGACTCTTGAGAGTCCCATGGACTGCAAGAAGATCAAACCTATCCATTCTTAAGGAAATCAGCCCTGAGTGCTCACTGGAAGGAAAGATCGTGAAGCTGAGGCTCCAATACTTTGGCCACCTCATGAGAAGAGAAGACTCCCTGGAAAAGACCCTGATGTTGGGAAAGATGGAGGGCACAAGGAGAAGGGGATGACAGAGAACGAGATGGTTGGACAGTGTTCTCAAAGCTACCAGCATGAGTTTGACCAAACTGCGGGAGGCAGTGGAAGACGGAAGTGCCTGGCGTGCTCTGGTCCATGGGGTCACGAAGAGTCGGACACGACTAAACAACTAAACAACAACAACATGTATTCTTATCCTTGTTGAAGGAAAAAATATATTGCATGAATTAAGTTTGTATCATACAACCAGATACGTTGTGCTTTTGGAGGTTGGTTTGTCGCCAGCATATTTTCTTCAGAGAAATCCCTAGTTACTTGTGCTGTTTTGCTCCTAAAGTGAAGTGGTGATGCACAAGAACCACATCTTTTTGGAAAACAACAGCAAAGAGTCTTACAGCACCTAAAAGAACAACAAATTTATTGTGACTTTTGTAGACTACAATCTGCTTCATCAGATTCATGAAAAGTTTTCCTGAGTTACAGGTACACATGGTTTTGCAAGGGGGAGAACAGTTAGCAGTGAGGTCAGGGGAAAATGAAACAGAGAAAAGCACAGTGATGATTATGTAATAATTAATTACACTCTCTGACCTGCAGCTCCAAGCTGGGCTTTTATGTGTTGAACACCTGTGTGAAATAACCTCTAAAGCAGGTGTGGGGAACCTTTGGCCCTCCAGATGTCCTCCCTGGATTCCATTAATGTGTTCCTCTCCATAAGAGGGAGGAGGGCTGGCAAGAATCCTACTTCGCCATCCAGAGCAGATGTATCTTGAGAGAGAGAGGCACACACCTCCTCCAGCCTATGTTTCCTGGTCTCACCTCCACCCCCATGTCTTCCTCTTGTTCTCCAACCCACATCCATCTCTGCCTGCCACTCCATGCCTGAACATGTTAATGCATCTGGACTCACAACCATTTGCATCAAAATCACCTGCTAAATGTCATCTCCTACCTCCATCAATTTAGCAGAGTTTTCCATGCAAACCTGGATGGAAACTACTACTAAAAAACGACACCTCCATTTAAACAGGTTTAACATTTTAACATGCAAACATTCCTAAAACAAGAAGGGATGGGTAACTGATTCTTCTGCTAAAATGATTAATTTTAGCAGGTTATTCCATTCAGAGCTGTATGGAAACCCCTATTCACATGATGGGGAAATTCAGTTCTGAGTGTGAGTGGGGATTTTGATGTATACCCCTCCTTCATTGAGAAAGGGGTATGCATCATAATTTTCTACTAAAAGAGAGATTCCTCCATATTTTTTGCAGGGGATCCCATGGAAGCCCCTTCTAAATGAAGGGGAAAACCCCTCCTTTTTTGGGAGTTCCTTGTAAGGTGCTTTGAAGTCCCAGCTTAAGAACCTTACACACAATATCCTTGTGTCATCATGAGACTGACAGATCAAATGTGTCCCACAAGATTAGTCCAGATAAGATATTTCCATGAAGCCAAAATAGTTCACTACTCATGCTCCAAGGAGAGTGGAAAGTTGCTGAGGTCTAAGGGGAGTTGGTGGAATGGGTGGGGTTGGTAAAGAGATGTGGGGGGAGCGTGATGAGGAACACGAGCAGGGGTGCAGTCGCTACAAGGCTGGATTGGCTTGAAGCACTATCACTCAATAGAGCAACAACTGGAAATTCATTGAGGTCCTAACTTCTAGCACCAGGTGTGATGGTTCAGGAAAGACATTGTACATCCTTTAGGCTTCCTGTGGCACATGTATTTCTTGATTTGAGAGCTGTATAATAGTTTGCAGCTTGTACAAAATGAGTGTTTTATTTTTATGACTCACTTTTCTTCCTCTTCAAAGTGGTTAACACATTCTTTTAAATCAATAGGTAAAAGGTAAAGGACCCCTGACAGTTAAGTCCAGTCATGAACTACTCTGGGGTTGTGGTGCTCATCTCGCTTTACTGGCTGAGGGTGCCGACGTTTGTCCGCAGACAGTTTTTCCGGGTCATGTGGCCACCATGACTAAGCCACTTCTGGTGAAACCAGAGCAGCGCACGGAAATGCCGTTTACCTTCCCGCCGGATTTATCTACTTGCACTTTGACATGCTTTCGAACTGCTAGGTTGGCAGGAGCAGGGACCTAGCAATGGGAGCTCACCCCGTTAAACTAATAGAAGAATAATAAAGTACATTGAAGCAAACAGCAGGTACAAATTACAAATACCAGTCAAGAAACCTTCCCCATCTCAGTAACACTAGTAATTTCTAGCTGTACCTTTCAAAGGCGCCATGCATTCCTGCATGGCAGAATTCAAATAGTGATAGGACCAAATAGAGAAGGTCATCCCAATGTCTCAGCATCATAACTGAGAAGGCACCTCTTCACCTACATCTCAGTCCATATGGGGACAGTCTGCCTCATGGGCATTGGAAGGCGCTTTATACCAAGTCAGATCATTGGTCCATCTAGTCATTATTATCAATACTAACTTGCAGTAGAGTCTCCAGGGTTTCAGGCATCTCCTACCTGGAGATGTCAGGTGTTGATTGTGGGACCTTTTCTATGCAGAGTTTGTGCTCTGCTACTGAGCTGTGATCTTTCCCCATCCTTTTACGTCTTTGCTATATTAGCTTGTGTACTGTGTTTCATTGTGTGACCCTGATCCTCTAACTTGGAACCAGTTTCACAAATGGAAGGTTTCTTCTCCATAACTTGTGGCAGGATTTGTTTGTTTCACTTAAATCCTTCCTCCAAATTGCTGAGAATGGTGTACACATAGTTCTCAGGTGGTCTCCTATCCAGGCAGCTAACATGGCCAGATCTGCTTGGCTTACACAGCTGTAACATCTTGTGCCTTCACGCCATTATCCAGGCCTGCGTAAATCAGAGACGCGGTGCGATATTAATGGAGCTAAAGTAGCAGCATCAGCAATATTAACTAATTTCCTCATTTGCATCTGAGGCATTTGTTTGGTAAAAGGATCATTAAGCATATGCAAACATTCCACGCACTGCGTAAGTTCTTCAGGCTCTGGCAAATGATGAATGGGAAAATTAGAGGTTGCAGGAAAATGTAAATATCATCCTTTGTAAACCTGTCCCCTGGCAAGAATGAAATATTCTCCCTTTGAGCAATGAAGCATTCGTTATATTCTTTTCACATCAGTGAAGAATGCCCAAGACTATTTTACATACTTGATTTGTCCCTTTTACCTTTTTTTCCCTGAGCACTCCTGTTGAATTGGGATTTGTCTTGGTTTTGTTGAACAAGCGCTCTAGCACTGTGCTGCAGAAAGAAGTGCCATAACTCCAATTAACTCCCATGCTATAATCTCTTGAACAATTCTGGACCCGTCTCTTCATGTTTTTCATATTAACAGCCATGGGTCATTTGCCAAATGTTTGGTTAAATAATTGCACAGTGGATTAAACTGCAAGCTCACATCATGGTTGCTATTAAATAATTTATGTGTAACAGCAAACCTACCTGAGGAAAACTGGGGTCATTGGGCAATCCATTAAATCTTAGCTCCAATGGGAAAAGCTTCCCTCCAGTTCTCACTGGAGATAAAAGGATCTGCAACAGATCACAACATTCATCAAGACTACATTTTCATTTACTGGCTTTCTCTCTGTGGAATAACTGCTTAAGGTCAGTGAAATCACTGTGTTTTATCAAGGGCCAGATTTGTCCATACATTGTGAGAACAACCCAGGCAACTTCATAGGACTGGTAGTATGAAAACTCTGTCTTTTATGATGTGGACAGTGTTGCCAGATCTGACAGAGTGCCAGAAAACATATGAACATGTACACATGTCTTACATGTGGGAAAGCTAACTTTTAAAGAATGTTTCCTGGAGAAAGCAGTACAGTGGTACCTTGGGTTACATACGCTTCAGGTTACAGACGCATCAGGTTACAGACTCCACTAACCCAGAAATATTACCTCAGGCTGAGAACTTTGCTTCAGGATGAGAACAGAAATCTTGCACCGGCAGCGCAGCAGCAGGAGGCCCCATTAACTAAAGTGGTGCTTCAGGTTAAGAACAGTTTCAGGTTAAGAACGGATCTCCAGAACGAATTATGTACTTAACCCAAGCTACCACTGTATGGACAAAGGTGGAATAACATTAGCTTGGATAACCTGTGAGCCTAGGGCTTGCCGATCGAAAGGTCAGCGGTTCGAATCCCCATGACGGGGTGAGCTCCCGTTGCTCGGTCCCAGCTCCTGCCAACCTAGCAGTTCAAAAGCATGTCAAAGTACAAGTAGATAAATAGCTACCACTCTGGCAGGAAGGTAAACGGCATTTCTGTGTGCTGCTCTGGTTTCGCCAGAAGCTGGCTTTGCCATACTGGCCAGAAAAACTGTCTGCGGACAAACACCGGCTCCTTTGGCCAGTAAAGTGAGATGAGCACCGCAACACCAGAGTCATTCATGACTAGACTTAACTGTCAGGGGTCCTTTACCTTTTAATATTACTGAGCCACTTTTAGGGAGCTGACAATAATCACACTGTTGCAGAAATTCAGGTGTTTATTTATAAAAAGATTTAAAGGCAAGAATAAGCCAGTATGAAATTATTTGGAAGAAACGAAATGGCTTTGTTGTCACTACAGAATAGAAAGGGATAATAATGCATGTATTACCTGGACCAAACTTAGTTACTAAAGCAGAGATAGAGGTTTCCTCCTGGAGCAAGTAACAGTTTGGGACAGGAGTGTGTGAGATATATTGGGACTATTGTGCAGGGGGAAAGGGTTAGTCCATTCATGCCATGATACTGACAGGGAACAGGGCTGTCATTGTTGGCTTAAAAAGAAATGAAACAAACAAATGCAAAACAATGTTTTGATGTAACCTCAAATGTGAACAAATTTCATTACTTTTCAGAAACCTCATTTGCCACAGACTGTATCTGCTCCAAGATGCTTGTTAAAATGGCTTTGCAATAGTGAGGGAACTGTAGATGATTACTTTGCAAAAGCATTATGAATCAGTGGTAGAGCACTTGTGTGGGGGAGGATTCCCCTCCCCATGTGTTCTCCAAAGATGCTCTTGAAAATGCTAACTTAATTCCAAATCAAGTTGAGAGGAGTGTGCTCATCACTGAGCCGAAGTGTTTGGGCGGGTGATTGATGGGTGCAGGCAGTGCTTTGACACCTCAA
This sequence comes from Podarcis vaucheri, assembly GCF_965113315.1. NCBI lineage: Eukaryota > Metazoa > Chordata > Lepidosauria > Squamata > Lacertidae > Podarcis > Podarcis vaucheri. The sequence continues at coordinate 86,237,222 of NC_138764.1, read as the reverse complement.
TATTGCATGTGGCTAGCAGAATTGCACGGCACCAAATCAGCCAAGAGTAGTCCTGTTCTGGCTTGATCTGAACAGATTTTTACCGTATGAAAATACTTAACTGTGATTACTGTCTCAATGTCTGCTTAATGGTTGGGTGTCCATCCTGTGCACATACTACTCTCGGGTTCATTTTTGAGCTTCTTCCACCAGACACTAATTAATGGGAAGGCTTTTCATAATGTGGTTCCCAAGTTACTATATTGCAATAGCGAACTCTCATTATTTGTTTCCATTAAGACAGAATACAAAACACCCTCAGCATTCAAGAATCCTGTGTACTTTTGTCATTTTGACACTTTCTCTGTTTCATTTACTTGGTCCCTTCATTTGGTCAGTTCTGAACAGGACTCTGGCAGATTTAGAACCATGTGCTTTATTACAGATACCTGATTTTGATTCAGCACTTCACTTTGTGAGCTGCACAAATGAAACCATAGTATATTAAGTTCCCATTTTGACCTCCATCCCCTCCCATAAGCTACTTCATTTTGCCAATGAGCTTTTTCACACATAGCACCAAAATTCGGTTTGATGCTATGTGAAAAAGCCTTATGCTGCCTCCTCCCATCTTTAAACCCTCCCCAGGTTTGACCAGTTGCTTTTCAACAGAGGGCAGTCCAGTGGTGATACCTATTTAGGCATCTTATCTGTTCTCTCTCTCTCTCTCTCTCTCTCTCTGTGTGTGTGTGTGTGTGTGTGTGATGCTGGGTCCCAAAGTGATATACATAAAGCAGCTTGCCCTAGACAAAAAAAAAAAATGAGTAGTTGTGGCACAGGTATAAGCATAGTAACAAGCAAAGATTGGTCCATTAGGGCAAATGGGTCCCCACCAATCTTAGCCTGCCTTCAACCAGCTCCCACCTGCCTGTCTTCTTCCTTGTATTCTATTTCAGGGCTTCCTCTTCCTTAGTCTCAGTGTTGCTCCTTGCAGAACACAGCCCAGGGAAAGATAGGGACAAAACCAGAATTAGCTGACTCTGCCTGTCATTGGCTCTGGCGCTACCTGCTGTTGATCTCTGCCCAATTTGTCCCACTGGGCACCAGCTACCACTGATAGTAACTCAGGAAGCTGTCTAAGTCAGACCAGTAATCCATGTGGCTTAGTACTGCCAACATTGAGTGGCAGAAGCTCTGCAGGGTGTCAGACCAGATGGGAACTTTTTTTAGCTCTACTAGGAGATGTCAAGGATTGAACTTTGGGCCTTTTCCAGACAAGGAACATATCATTTTCAGCATGCAGAAATAAGCAAATTGATTTCTTGCATCATCTAATGAGCTTCAGCAGTCCGATAATTAAGTATCATGTTGGTTTAGTTCTTTACATTGCTTTTTTCTTTTGTCCTCTCCAAGCTGCTGTGAGTTATAGATCTTCTGTTGCTTTCGTCTGTACCTGCCTAGACTTTGCTTCTGGGTAGAATTCTATTTCATGACAGCACATGCCATTATTACAGGACACTTGTGTCTTAGAGGGACAAGGAGATGATATACATCTTTCAGTCCCATTTTTTCCTCCAAGAGCATTTTCAGACAGGACTATAACAAAAGTTTAAAATTGAACTGCACTAAGTCGGTCATCTATAGGGGTTCTCAAACATTCTGTCCTCAGGCCCCACCTCGGATGACTGTAAATTACTGAGGCTCACTAGTCACAAAATAGCATCATAGTTTGGCATAATTGACCGCAACCTAGTGACATCATGTTATAGTGATATCTAATCCCCCTTTTAGCAATTTCTAGGCATTTCACACAGGGATTTCCTTGTAGCTTGGAGTTTACTTTTCCTCAAGTACAGACTCTGGAAATACTGTGACTCTGCTTTACTATATCAGTAAGAATTTGCTGATTCAATGCCTCTAAGTGAAGCATCTTAAGGGAAAGGGTATGATGCAAATGTCATCAATTGGCCACTGATGGAAGGAGAATGCTGAACTAGATGAACCCTTGGTTTGATCCAGCAAAGCAGTTTTTATGTTCTTATCTCAAATCTGCTCAAACTAATGAGAAGATTTAGAGTTTGCACAGCACAGCTTGTATCTTAATGCAGCTGAAACCTTGTATTTTTAAAAAGTGGTTTTTGTTTTTCATGCATCTCTTCTTTCAAAATCACTTTGGTCCATAGGAAATTGCTCCTCACATTCCCTAAGCATACATGGTTATGTGGGGACTTCATTAACCTTTACAAGATAAATAATATTTTTAAAACAATGATTTCATGAGAAGTGGTTTTCCAGTGTTTCAGTTTATTGTGACAGCTGAGAAAAGGGCAGGCAGTTAGATGAGAACTGTAGATGGGGCTGATTTTCCTTAAAGAATTAATCTTTGCAGCCCCCCTCCCCATATTTGAGTGATTCCTTAGTTGGCTCTGGAACATAGTTCATTCACTGATACTCCCACGCGGTTGCCAATCTCATCATTGTCTGGTTCTTTTCTTCTCAAGAGATTCAGAAATTGGTACTAAGCGTTGGTCTCTGCTTACTCCTGCTGTTGCCCAATTGAATAATCTCTTCCCATGCCTCAGGCAAATAATAGTGATGGATGGCTAAAGCAGGCCACTGAGGGCTACTTTGTACAACTACTGCTGTGCTGTCCTTGTGGCTTAACTGAATTTTATGGTTACCTGAATTTTTCCTCATAAGCACAAAATACAATTTTGCAGTCTGCCTAGTATGGATTGAGCAGCATGGTGTGCCACCCTAAATATGACACTTATTTTTCTTCCCAGATTTTCCTCCCAACACTTGAAGAGAATTGGCCACCTGACTAATTCATTGGCCATGTTCACTTATAAGGATAAACCAGATTTTCTCCTTTCTTGTGGTTTAGCTAGTGCACACTGCCTGGTCGCTTCTCCTTCCTCTCTTGGTGCAAGTGGGAATAGTAATCCTGGAAGTAGGGATGGAAGGAGCCATCAGTTTTGGTTCTGTCCGTTTCTTGTGTCCCCCCCCCCCATTAAATTCAGTTTTCCATATTTCTGTAGTGATTTGCAATTTCTTTTTATGAAAACCCTTTTCTTCTGTTAGCTTCATTCCGGGTTCTGCGCAAGGCACAGATGGAGGGGAAGTAATGCAGAGAGAGGAGTCACTGAGCATGTGCTGCAGCACACCATACTTCTTCCTCTCTCTTCTGCATCTGTGTCATCATCAGAGGCAGGGCAGCATGCTGTTTAATTGGTAAAGGTACCCCTGACAATTAGGTCCAGTCGTGGCTGACTCCGGGGTTGCGGGACTCATCTCGCTTTATTGGCTGAGGGAGCCGGCGTACAGCTTCTGAGTCATGTGGCCACCATGACTAAGCCGCTTCTGGCGAACCAGAGCAGCGCACGGAAATGCCGTTTACCTTCCCGCTGGAGCGGTACCTATTTATCTACTTGCACTTTGACGTGCTTTCAAACTGCTAGGTTGGCAGGAAGCATGCTGTTTACTGCCCCACTAACCTGCCACCCAGGCCACTTGCCACCCCTACCCTGCATCCAGGTACTGGGTATTTATTGGAATTGGCTGCAACTTCTTCTGAGAGTGCATTTGACAGCAAACAATGGAATATACGAAAAGGGTGTGAGGCTGCTAATCCTAAGCAGGCTCAGCAGGAGGTGAGTTTTCTGCAGACTAAGCACTTCTCAAGTTGGGCTGTAGTTTAGGAATGATTGTTTATATAATACGTCTGAATATTTAGCTTGAAAAGACAAATAGTCCTTAATAGCTTCCAGCAAAGCAGGAGCAGCCGCTCTCAAATTGTGGAACATTAGCACAAGCAATGATAGAAGGCAGTACATCAAATGTACGTAGACGAGAGAACCCACCAGACATACTGTACTCTTGACAGCTTTCTTTATTTTTATTTTTAGGTCAGTATCTACCAGGTAGCTGCTCTGAGAATAGAAATGGCATGATGCGGTGGATATTGCATGCTTTCCTCCAAAGTAAGTGATATATTGTTTTGAACACACCCCACCCTCCTGTAGGTATGTGCAAAAATATAGCCAATATATTTTTTTAACCACAAAGCAGAAATGTTGGAAGTAGGCTATACTTTTATGGTGTGATTAAGGAGATAATGAAACACTCAGTTGCTTTCTAAACTTGTTGGATGTTTGCTGCCAGAATTCTGTAGCCTGGGCAAAACATTAGTGTCTCCTACATGATCTTTTAAAAAGCAGATCCTGAAGATTATTTGTTCTGTTATAGAATGATGCATTGTCTTGACTACATTTTAAATTAAGAAAAATACTTGCATTGGCTCAAATCCACTGTGGTTATTTCCAGGTTTCTGCCCATCATACCCTTTCCAAGGAACTCTGTTTCCTTCTTCTCCTGGTGGGTTTCCATCCATCCCAAACAGGCACTCAGTGTTACATGACTACTAAGCATGTTCTATCCTTATTGAACTATTCTAAGGGATTTCCCCGCCGCACCAATCGGGGTTGCCCTCCCCTTAAAAAACGTACTTCTGCAAATCTTTCCCACAATCCTGATTATGCCTCCTTCTTGTATGTGGGTGGTGTTGGTTTGACTCATTCAGAAAATGAATTTTTACATGAAAATTAAATTGCACATGATTTCTTTGTGACCCATTTGAAGTAAAACGGTGAGCTCTGAGAATTGAATAATAAGTGTGGCACTTTGGTATAAGTGCATTCTCTTGCAAATATGCTAAACTGAGTTAGGACAACATCATATAATAATAATAATAAAGATCGTATTTCAACCAGTTTCTTTCACTTAGGCACAGTATGTATTTAGCTGTTTTAGGGAAGGGCCCTGGTTCAGTTACAGAGCACATGTTTTGTAAGCAAATAATAATAATATTAATTTATTATTTATACCCCGCCCATCTGGCTGGGTTTCCCCAGCCACACTGGGCGGCTTCCAACTGAAAACAATACAGCATCAAGCAAAAGGTCCCAGGTTCAGTCCCTGGTATCTCCGGGAAAGACTAGGAAAGTTTCGCTCTACGTGGGGCTACCTTTGAAGGTGACCCGGAAACTACAACTAATCCAGAATGCGGCAGCTAGACTAGTGACTGGGAGCGGCTGCCGAGACCATATAACACCGGTCTTGAAAGACCTACATTGGCTCCCAGTATGTTTCCAAGCACAATTCAAAGTGTTGCTGCTGACCTTTAAAGCCCTAAACGGCCTTGGTCCAGTATATCTGAAGGAGCGTCTCCTCCCCCATCGTTCTGCCCGGACACTGAGGTCCAGCTCCGAGGGCCTTCTGGCGGTTCCCTCACTGCGAGAAGCCAAGTTACAGGGAACCAGGCAGAGGGCCTTCTCGGTAGTGGCGCCCGCCCTGTGGAACGCCCTCCCATCAGATGTCAAAGCGATAAACAACTACCTGACATTCAGAAGACATCTGAAGGCAGCCCTGTTCAGGGAAGTTTTTAATATGTGACATTTTAGTGTATTTTTCATCTTTGTTGGAAGCCGCCCAGAGTGGCTGGGGAAACCCAGCCAGATGGGCGGGGTACAAATAATAAATTATTATTATTATTATTATTATTATTATTATTATTATTATTATATAGTCCAATAGTCCTATGTCTCTCCCGGCCTTACCTGGAGATGCCAGGGATTGGACCTAGGACCTTCCGCATGCAAAGCAGATGCACTAGCATTGAGCTATGGCCCAGGTTTGATGGTTTGCTTCACCTTAAGATACCATTATTACAAAGCCAACCACAAACCATGGTTCAAGGCTGGGCAGCAATCCACACTTGGTTGGGGCAAAAGAAACAATCATCCTTGATTCAGAAAGAACATTAAGCCAACCTCTTGCTTGTGTAAAGAGGGTTCTCTGGCTGTGTGTGCTCGTACACATTGTGGATTAATCAAGCTTAGTGTGGCATGTGAACATTTTATGCTCCCTGTCTCCAGCACACTCAAGAAAATCGTGCTTTCTGTGTTCTAAAACGTTTCCTCTAAGAATAAAATAGATTAAACCAGATGTTTCAGAACTCCAGTATCCATGTGGGACTGCACACACACACCACTTTTCATTTCATCTGGTTCTCGAATAAAAACATACAAAATTCAGAACATGAATAAAACATCAGAACAGCATCCATGGTGAAAAGGCTTCCTGAATTAATTTTCTTTTCACCTGGCATCTGAAACTTAGTTTCCATGCCTTACCATGCCTGCCTGCTTTCTAATGGGAGGAAGTTCTGTAGTGTTGGGTGCACTACACTGATTGCATGACTCAGTAGCATAAGTTGTGTTTCTGGTCCGTGGGGGACAACTAATAGTGTTCCCCCCAAATAATCTCAATGACTGAGCTGAGACATACCAGGCAAGTACCTTCAGCCTAGTCCAGTAGCAGATGGGAAGTCACTTCAGTTCTTTTGATGGTATCATGCGCTGGTGGTAACCACATGGAGTGCATTGCAGTAATCCAGTATTGAGGTTCCCAGTTCATGGACTACAGTAGTAAGGTATATAAAGTAAGTGGACTCAGGAGAGATGCATATCCTGCTGCAACTCCATCATCTTTGTTAGTATAGTAATAAATCTACTTTTGTCAGCTCAGAGCTAGTTCTGTAATACCAGTAAGGGGAAAGTCTCCTTCGTTGTTCCATTGAAATGATAGCTTGTGTACAGTTAAGAATTCTCCATATTTTAGTTGTACATAGGTATCTGTAGTTGGTTTCTTTCTGGTGATTTTTTAAGGGTATTTGATCTTTGCAATCAGTTTGAGAGAGAACTCAAGATGAAGATGTAATGCTGAGTGGTTGTTATCCTAAAGAGACTTCCCATCAGTTTGAACAAATAATAATTTTAGGATATTTGGCTTAGTAAAATTAAGCTCTTCTCTCTCTCTTTTTACAATCGATTGTTGGATTTTCGTTTTTACTTAATAAGCAAGAATTGTTCCGTTTAGCACACAATAAATGACACAGAAATGAGCAGGAAGCAGCTAATGCTGACTAATAGAGAAAGGTTTATAAGTGCACATAGCCCCTCTTAGAGTTCAGATGAATGTGCCAGGATTTTCAGTTGAGACTTAGCACAAACAAATCATCACCCCTAATCCAACAGGAGAATATGTACATGCAAAACGGGTGCTTTATGTGTGTTCCCTGGGCTGGGAAGTCTGATCCAGAAGATTGCATTGGAACAGCTCCAGACAGATTGTTTGCAATCACAGCAATCATTTGTTCAGGGAAGAGAGTGATGCTGTCTGGCAAAATACCAAGAATAAGAGTGTTTGCCTGTATGAATGCAGGTGACTATTTTACCAAGTGGTAACTTCCCATGAGCTGACTGGCTGTTTGGCATTGTCTCTGAACCTGCGTGGGTGACCAGACGACTTCTTGACTAATGGCCTCATCTAGCCAGACATAGTAAGACATGCATTACAACATATTAATAGAAGATGTATGATAACGTGGTAATTCTGTCTACTCAATGTAGTATTATGCCAAGTAGTAAAGAGAATTTCATTACACTCTTGTGCATGATCAGAAATCTGGGGAAACAGAGTAAAACTGACATGATGATACCATTGACCAAAATTTTGTAGTGTTAGAGAACACACACCAGGGGTAATTTGGCTACAGTGGTACCTCCAGTTATTAACTTAATTTGTTCCGGAGGTCCGTTCTTAACCTGAAACCGTTCTTAACACGAGGCGCGCTTTCGCTAGTGGGGCCTCCCGGTGCCGCCACACTGCCGGTGTGCAACTTCCGCTCACTTCCTGCAGCAAAATTTGCTACCAGGAGCATCTACTTCCGGGTTAGCAGAGCTCATTACCCAAAGCGTTCATAAGGAGGATGGTACATAACCCAAGGTTCCACTGTATTTATATGGACTGAGATGACTGTTTTACTGTGGCTTCATGCACACCCTTGTAAGAATTTTACCAGTTGCTAAATTGTATTCACACTGAGTCATGTGCCTTAAATAAATTACTATTTACACTGTAATCCCAGCCTTTCTCCTAGGAACTCAGGGTAGTTTGCAATATGTTTTAGAGGCAGCGTCCTCTTATTATATAGTGGCTGGGTATTTATACCCTAGATGGGTGGGGTATGAATAAATTATTATTATTATTATTATTATTATTATTATTATTATTGCAACAAAAACCCTGTGGGGTTGATCAAGCTGAAATAGTGTGAATAGATCATCCAGAGAGCATTCACACCAATATCTATCCAGTTCTAGTCTGGCACTGTAACCGTTAAATCACACTAGCTTTCAAGTCAAATAAGCAGCAGTTAAGCAGGCAAGGTAGAGCAGGTAGCAGGTAAGAACAGGAATTGGGCTTTATTTAATATTAGCAGAAATCCCAGGAAAGAAATGCGAGGTGTGCATAATCTTAAGAGTGCAGGTAAGAGAGGAGGGAACTGCAGTGCCATGGGATTTTACCACATAGCTTTGCAAAGAGATCAACCTCAAGAGTCAGTGAGTCTGAACAGCAACTAGCCTTGAGATTTTCATCTTAGACAAGTGAGTTCTATAAAGACATGCTTACACAATTCCCCAATGCTGTTGAGTTGTGGTGTCAGCCTTTCACTACTGTAACAGTTTTCCTCATATAATGATAGTTGGTTTTCCTATTGGGCCTTGGAGCTTGAAAATATTTGTTTGTTTGTTTGTTTGTTTATGTATTCATATGTATCCCATCTTTCCTCCAAAGACATGCTTCTGCCGCTCCCCATTTTATCCTCACAACAACCCTGTGAGGCTGAGAGACTGGGCCTGGTGCAAGGTCACCCAAATGAGTTTCATGTTTGAGTGGGGATTTCAGCACTGGTCTCCCAGTTAGTAGTTCCTTGAATCAGGTGACACACCTCTCCTCAAATCCTGGCACTTTCTGTCATGAGAGTGAATATTTACCTCTTAAAGCCCATGATAGTATGAGTATCTGGTTATATATCTCATTCCAACCAAAAGACTAGATCAACAATTGCTCTGTGTCAAACATGCTCCTCTCTGTTTCAGGAGACTTGTTCCAAATTGGTTGCTGACAATATCGAAATGTTTAAAGGTCAAGCATTCTCTGGCTAGGTGGAGTCTTTGAAAGCTAGTCTCCTCTGTGCAGAAGTTGTTTTGGTTCTGTGAAGAAGGAAAAGGTTTAGTCCAGAGTCTGTTGCCTTAAATGGGGTTGTGTCAGATTCGTGACTTCTCTTGAAGACAATCCCTTCTTCTGACAAATGGTCCCAATCAATAATAATTCCACTATTTCACAATCTTACACATGCTCTGGTTTTAACTTTCTCCTTTTTGTGGTAAGATGACTTTGCTTTAAGTTCCAGAGTCTTCATCTGAGCATGCTATCTATTTATATCTCTCTGAAGATTATTAAAACAACCAGATATATGAAATGCCCTGGTGCGTGTTCCTGGAATTAATTTTCCTGGAGTGTCGCAAATAACATTTTAAGCAACTTGGATAATGAGGGTGTGTTGTTTTCCCCATTCCACTGGAATGAAAACAGTGATAAATTCAAAGCCTTTGTTTCATGCTAAAGATTTTGCAAGGATAGTTGTCATTTGGAAGGTAGTGCCAACATGGATTTTTTTGCATCACTTCTTAAAATTGAATGTTCATAAGTATTTTCATCAGCACTGGCACTAAAAATGCTTTGGAAAAAATGAACCCTGTTTTCCTCCTTCCTGGTTCATGAAACTTGATAGGGGTTTGCTTACAAAATAAGACAAAGGGAACTCTTAGAAAACAAAGTTACAAACTGACATGGAAATGCAGAGAATTCGAGATTGGAAAAATGTGATATGGAGAAACTGAAATTGACACATTCTCTTCTCCGTACTTCATAGGACTGGTATCCAAACAAGAGATATAAGCATGTGGTAGAGAACTTTGCACACAGCCAGACCTTTGATCCTTGGTTTTTCCAGCTACAGTTTCCACTGTTGAAGAGGCAGGCAGCTTTTTAAACTGCACAGCAGCTTGTCTAGTTGTGGTTCAAATTGCTGCAGCGAAATTGGAAACAAAAGCTTGGGCTTTCTGCCTCTCTCCCCACCCCTGCCCCTGCCACCATGTACATACAACCTCTTTTGTATCTTGTTCATTAAATAGGGAGGTTGCAAATAGAGAGACTGTCCTATCAGATTCTGCTTCCTCTGGAAAAACAAAGCTGGCTTCAGATGTGTTCTGATATTTGCATCTGTTCCCTCAATGGGGTGATATCATTAATACAGACGTGCAGATGATGCAGCGTTGGAGCTGGATCAAAATGATTTCATACACAATATGGTTCACTGCAAGTTCATTTGAAACATTAGCATTTGGGCTTTGACTAGCGTCTAAACCACTTCACTCTGCTTTGATCTTTTATAACAGTTTTTGTCTGCTTGTAGCTGATTATCTTTTTATTCTGCCACAGAATGGAAGAGGGGTCTGGTGGGAGGGAGCTAGAACAGTAGCTAGGCACTACTAGGCTTCCAGAATGGGTTCTCCTTTTTTAAAAGAAGCCTAGCTGTTAGCCACTTAACCTTAGTGAGAATAAATGTCTTCTGTGTTAGATAGCTTGTGAAATTCCATATCCAAGCCACATTGTAACACATAAGTATTGCGCAGGTGCCTGGGAGATTGCCTAGCTTTATCTGCAAGGCTGCCTCGGGAAGTTCAGAGAAGATTGGTAGCACTCAATGTTCCACCAATTTTACGCACACCACGCTGGCCTTTTCTGCATCGCTGTAGAAATAAATCAATAAGGAAGGGATTGTCTGTTAGGGCCATATCATTAGCATAATTAATGTTGCATATATTGGCTTAATTGGCATCAGACATAGAGCAGCATTGTGCATCTGCAATATGCAAAGTGCAGATGGTGCTTCTCATACTGATTGCTTTGGGGAACATCACTAGGAAATTGTTTGTAGTGACTTAAAAATGTGACCAGACCTTGTGACTGTTTTGTTTCTTCACTGGGAAACAGCTCCTGACACACACACACCCCACACAAAAAATGTGCATTAACAATGGGTTGGATCCAGAGTAACCTGTTAGTTAACTGAAGTTCCATGGATTTCATTGGAAACAAAGTTCAACTAGCATACTTTGAAACTAATGCCCTTTTGTTCCTCCAGCCTGTTACATGTTACTTTGGTGGGAATCAGTGTTGCCCTTTTGCTCCCCATCTCACTTGCCAATGGTGCAGTTCAAAACACATTTTGAAGCCAGTACTTACAATGAGAAATCCTTTGTACATTTATAAATAGTTTTTAAGCAGTGCTGCCTTTCTTCAGGGCCACTCACATTGGCTACTTGTGCTTGGAGTAACAAAGTTCAGTGCAACTGGAAGACAGTATGAACCAGCATTTGATATGACCCCAGTGGCGTAGCGTGGGTTGTCAGCACCCGGGGCAAGACAAGTAATTTGCGCCTCCTAACCCGTGGATTTGCGCCCCCTAACCCTAACCCCCAGATGTTGCGCCCGGTGCGGCCGGCCCCCCCTGCACCCCCCACGCTACGCCAATGTATGACCCCCTCTCTATTCAGAAGCAAGCCCTATTGAATCCATTCATCCTTACTCCCACGTAATAGGTGTTAGGAATGCAGCTTTGCTTAGCCACACTTTTCTTTTATTGAAATCATTGGGACTAAATCATAGTTTAGGGTGTATTCAACTAAGTCACACTCAAGCATATAGCCACAGATTTCAAGTGATCTAATCCGAGTGTGATTTAGTTGGATACAACTGTATACCTGGATTCAGCTTGTGATACTCAGAAACCAATGACTGAACTTCAAAGCAAGGGACATTCGTAGTTTATTTTTTTCTTCAGTGGGTGAAAGTGTGGCAGAAAGTGATGAAGGATAAATACAGATTTTTAGCAGTCCAAAATGAGATCAGCTAAATCAGCTTGTATTGCACATGATGTATCTATTACAAACTTGTTTCCTGAGCTAAGAAACTGATATAGTGCATGCATGTTCATATTGCAGCCAATTCACCTGGAAATAATCAAAAGAACCTTTGGGTACTCCCTTTGTGGTTTGCTCAATTTGCATCTTGTACTCTTGGCACCAGTACATATTCCAAAAGGTTTGGATCTTCACATTATGAGGAAGCATAAATTTAATTCAAGACTCCAAAAAGGGGGGCATGGAATTTCACTGGCATCAAAATATATAATTTCACTTTGGAAATGTCTCAACTCCCTCAAGTGTTCCTCATATGGCTTGGTTTCCAGCCCCTTGATCATATTGGTTGCCCTCCTCTGCAAGATGACGAGGAACCATTAGTGAGAATTAGTGAAATGAGATTCATCTGACATGACTTGGTTTCGAGAAACCCATGCTGGGTCTAAGTATTCACAGCATCCTTTTCTAAGTGCTCACAGACCAACTACAGGCAACAACTGATTAATGCGTGTCTGAAAAACATGGGATTGAGCACGCACACATGGAAGTGACCTGAAAAGTCACTCGACACATCACAAAAAGGGTGGAATGGGGGTGGGGGTGGAACAGGGCAGGATGGGTGGGGCAACCTTATATGTGCACTGGGTCTAGAAATGGAACCCCCACACAAAATGGTTGTCAACTGTATTTCATTATGTGTTCTATGACCTTTCCTAGCATTGACATAAAGCTCACCAGTTGGTAGTTAACCTGGGTCTTCTCCCCACCCCCTCCCTTTTGAAGATGGGCAAAACTGCCTTGGTGGTCCCTTTGTGATCACAGGAAAGTTTTAAATAGAAGCTGCCATTTGTATCCTTCATGAATCATGCATTCATATATCTCTCTCTCTGTATGTGTGTTACATTATTAATCTCTTTTCTGAGTAATTCAAGAGCTGCCACTAAATGCAAAACTAAAGTCAGCTTTTAAAATACCATGGTCTTTTTCTCTTCTCTCTTTCCCTGATATAAGCAGAAATAAAACTACTAGTTCATGTGCATATAAAGAATTATTTACTAAGTTCCAAACAAATTAATAATAATAATAATATTTAGCATGATGAAATAAAGCTAGCAGCATGACTTCACTGCTGTTAGGTAAAAAATATTTTCTAGAATTGCTGCCGACATAGCAAGTATTTTATCTTCAGATTAATGATCAAAGGTTTTTTTTTACTTGGCATATAGTATCGCTCTGGGGTAGCTGTACTGGAAGGCACAAAATAGGCTGCAGCCCTTACACATGTATCACAATGCTTACCTGCATTTACACAACCAATAGGAAGGATGTTAATAAGAGAAAAAATAAAACTCTGGAAGGATCTTATCTGGAGTGTTTCTATATGACCAGTCACCACATTATCAGCAATGGTCATCACTATTGGGATATGGGGAAAGTGAGGGGCTTCCTGTGTTTTTGGACAACAATGCCCATCATCCCTGGCCACTGGTCGTGCTGGCTGAGGCTGATGGGATTGTAATCGAACAACACCTGAGGGCCCATGGTCACTTCATAATGCCCTCTCCAAATCTGCTCTGGAAGATTGGGGATGGGGAATCCCAGAACAGATTTTGGGGGTGCACAAGGGGAGGAGAGTCTTGTTGCAGAAATCCTTTTGCTGATCGGATGGTTACTTAGCACTACATTGGATGCCAGCCATTTTACTCTTCCAGGTGAGCAGTTGCCCTTTCCAACTGAAATTCTCTCAGGGCTGAATACACTCATTTATTTTCTTCAGCTGATTTCTAACATTTCAATGGCTCACAGGTGAATAGCCTCCACTTGAAAGCATCGCGTCTGGGTTGATATGAAATGTTGGACTATGAAATTTGATCTGCAGCACCTGACGTTCCAGTAACCACATGATGAATATCAATGGATGAACTGAACTTTCTTCATATCCTTTCCACATAATCAGGGTGACGCAACCACATTTTTATCCTGGCATGATAAAATGAGTTGCCCTGGGACACCAGAAATGAGAAGAGGCACTCTCTGGCCCTCACTGCCTGTCCAAGGGACAACGGACAATAGGAGGTTTAGCCTCTAGGAAGAACACTACGGCAAGGGAAAGATCATTGAGATAGAGAAGGAGTAGCTGCAGGGAGTGTGCTTTGCCTTCCAGAAAGAACTTTGCCCAAATTGGCCATTGTCCTAGGAGTATAAAAGCAAAAGGAGCAATGCCCTGGCAACTGCTAGCAACCAGATGAACAAGACCTTTGAGCAGTTCTTTGCATTGCTTTGATGTATTGAAAACTGCTTTGGAGATCATTTGGTCAAAAGGCATGGTGTGAATTGGGTCAGGGGGAGGTGGTCCACCAGATGTTGCTTGGTTCTAGCTACTGTCTTTTCTGCCCGTTGCCCATGGCTGCTGGGGCTGGTGAGAGTTAGGAGTCCAATAACTACTGGTGCAGTGCATATGTTCCCCACGCACTAATATAATGCATTTTTGCATGTTATATATCTTCATTCTTATGCACATTCCCCCCCCCCCCACATATGAATGATGAATGAATGAATGAATGAATGAATGAATTTATTACGGTCATAGACCAGAAGAAAGGAGAAAAAAAAAAAAAACATAAAAGGCAGCAATAATTTACAAGGGAATGGTGGTGTCAGTTAAAAGTTGTAAAATTATACATAAAAACAATACACATATACTCACATACCCACACACACACACATATACATACTCATATATGCACTACAGTATATGTATGGGCTTAAAAAAGGGGGGGGGACTTATCCAGGGGTCAGATCATTTACTTTTTTACAGCTAATGCCCTCCGCTTGATCGCGGCCGCAGAAAACTTGGCCACTTTCAATGTTACTTCTGGGTTTTTGTCTCCTAGTAGGATTTTCAGCCGCTGAGATTCAGATCGACCTGGAAATTTCTGAATGATAGGGGAGATAAACAGTAACCTGATATCCCCGTAAAGGTCGCAGTGTAACAACACATGTGAAGCCGTTTCCACCTCCTTCAGACCACATGGGCAAACTCGTTCAGCATAGGGTGTGCCCTCGTATCTGCCCTTTAGTAAGGCAGATGGCAATACATCAAATCTAGTAAGGGTAAACGCCCGCCTATATTTTGCGATTTGTAGGTCCATCAAATATGGGGTTAGGTTAAACCCTTTTCCATAATCTTGGATAGCTGGATATTTATCTATCTTGCTCATATGGTCCTGAAGCTCTACATCTCCTATTCGCTGGCTCACCATCATTTTAGCCTTTTCAAAGCCTGAGGCTATAAGTTCTTGTGAGGAAAGCCCCAGGCCCCTCAGTTTTTCATAGAGCGACAATCTCCATTTAGACTGGAATGGGTCTAGTAGAGTCAATGGAGCCACTCCCACTGGGAAAAATATGAGTTTTAGCCAGAAATGAATCTTCAGGATCCATATCCTGGCATTAATAGGGAGTTGGCCAACCTCCAGCCTAACGGCAGTGTTAGAGACACAGGTAGGTAACCCTAGTAGGGAACGATAAAATTTAGTTTGTACAGATTCCAGGGACTTGAGTTTTTGACAATTAAATATCTGGGTGCCATAGGTCAATTGTGGAAGTATTTTTGCAACAAAGACCTGGGAGGCAGCGGGAACATATTGACCTCCTTTTCTATAAAAGAATCTTATGATAGCTCTGGAAGATCTTTGCGCATTTACAATGGAATTCTTAATCTGATGGCACCAAGATCCCTTCTCATCGAAAATTATTCCAAGATATCTAAAAGATGTTACTTGCTCAATAGGTTGGTTATTAATTTTCCATTTATGTCGGAGTTTTCTCTTGGAGAACACCATAATTTTTGATTTGGTGTAGTTTATTATTAGGTGTTCAGCTTCGCAATACTCTGTAAGAGCTCGTAAAAGTTTTCTTAGACCCACACAAGAGAAGGAAATAAGTGCCGCATCATCCGCGTACAAAAGGACCGGGATTGGTGTATTATTTAGATTTGGGGAGTGAGTACTTGCTTCCTCCATCTTTCCGACTAAGGAGTTTATATAGAAGTTAAAAAGAATAGGGGCAAGAACACAGCCTTGCTTGACACCATGGGAACTTTGGATTTCCTTTGATAGGTTCCCATAACGGTCGCATCTAACACGGATCCGAGTATTTTCATGTAGTCTACGGATAAGAAGCAAAAGACGTCTATCGATGTTTGTGACATTTAGTTTTTCCCAAAGTCTGTGCCGGGGTATGTGCATATCTTCATTCTTATGCACATTCCCCCCCCCCCCACATATGATTTTTGTGTGAACATTGGCTGGATAACTACGTCACAAAATTCAGATAAGTGTGTTTTTTCCCCCAAGGAATTGTTGTGCTTCAGAACACGAACATACACACAGAGAGAGGGGGGGGGGAGGAAAGTGTGAATTTGATAGATTTGGCTTTAAATGTGTCCTGAATTGAATTTTCCTCCGGCCCTAGCTGTGATTAATATAACCTGTAGGTACAATAACACTGATTTACATTGACACATAGTGCAAAATACACTGAAGTGCTGTAATGTGAAAACCATGATTGTAGTAGTAAATTATTTACATGAAAATAAATATAATAAAGCACTTAAAACCAAGCCCAGTACAAGTAATTTGGTGTGGATATATAGCTTAGTGGTGATAAGGCCTTTTGCATGCAAAACTCTTGAGTTCCATCCCTGCCATCTCCAGGCTGGGCAGAGGAAAGACCCTGGAGAGCTACTTCCCGTCAGTGTAGAAAATGTTGTGCTCCTGTGATTGAATTTTCAATTCAGTCATTCATGCAAATGTTCAAATCTTCAGCCACAAACTTAAGAGCAGTTGTACATCAGATTAACAAAATGCAGCACACAAATATGTGAGATCCCACGAGGTGCCCTAAGACTAAGTCTCTCCTTCAAAGAAAACTGAATATTGCATTTTGCCCTGTTCTCTGGTTCACAATCGTAAGACAAGGAAGAAACAAAAGAGGGAAAAGGTTATGAATATAGTTCAATTGTATGCTTCCTTTAAAGAGTATGGAGAAAGCCATAAATCATGTTACGCAAAAATTGCACTTTTTCTTTTTCTGTCAGTGTATAAGTAAATAAAATAAGAAACAATTAAGAATAATAAAACAAGGGGAAATTGCTGCTTTTACTTTAAGAAGGGAGTAAAAAAGAAGACTGGTGGGGACAGACTTCCAGATACCCTGAATGACTAGAGTTCATGGGTGCAGATGTTTGACAAATGAAAAATCTAATGCCTAATAAGAGTGAAGAAACAAACAAAAAGATAAGAAAGTACAAGGGGTCTAGTTAATTCAGAATGTAAAAGCTGGGGTTTAAATTTAAAAGGCAAAATAATCCGAACACAGTCAAATAAATTATAGTGAGAACATAAATAAAGTCATATGCAAGACAAATAATGTTTGTGTGGGGAGAATTCTTAAGAGAAATCAATGGTTTACTGAAGATGTAGGAAGGCCAGCAAACAAACCAGTAATCTAGAGATCCTAAAATTTGCTTGTTCATGTTCAAGATTAAAAACCTCTGTGGTCAATTTAGCCTTCCCACTGCACAAGTAAAAATTAATGAGTAAATCCTTACATTTCGGAAGGTGAGGAAAGTAACATGCAGTAGAAGACCCATTCAATATCATTTGCAACCAGGGATTGTTGGACTTGTAGTAAAGCCCCATGATTCCTGGCACCAAAAAACACTCACTCGGTTATTTTCATCTGAGGAGAACCTCCACAGGATACCTACCCCCAGTTAGCACGGTAGCCTTTTGCTGTCACCTGCTTGGAAAAGCAGGTGATGGTTTAGGGAGATGTAACAGGGAAAGTGGGGAGTGGCAAGCAGCAGCTAAATTGAGCATTTTGATTGTGCTTGTTGAACACTTGGAGCGGTGGAAACCCAACTTTAGATGTATGGCTTTGAGAAGAAGGGTGATAGCTGGCCCAGGGCATTGTGGGAGTGTGGTATGAGTCCCGATTTGAATTGGGCTAAACTATATATATATGTATATTAACATATCAATTATAAAATGTACCACAAAACTTATCACTTATACAATCTTTTTAGACTTCCATCAGCACCTCTGATGATCCACCTTTTTAACCACTTCTTAACTTTATAATGGTTAGCACTCTGGACTTTGAATTGGGCTAAACTTAGATGGGGCTTTAGGTCTTTACCTAGCTAAGATTTGAGCTGCCTTACCAGAGAAGGGGTGCATTTTAAGCTCTTCCCCTCTTCAATATCTGCCCATTCAGTAATGTTAAAGGAAAGAATGTTGTTTAGTCATTTAGTTGTGTCCGACTCTTCGTGATGCCATGGACCAGAGCATGCCAGGCACTCCTGTCTTCCACTGCCTCCCGCAGTTTGGTCAGGCTCATGTTTGTAGCTTCGAGAACACTGTCCAACCATCTCGTCCTCTGTCGTTCCCTTCTCCTTGTGTCCTCCATCTTTCCCAGCATCAGGGTCTTTTCCAGGGAGTCTTCTCTTCTCATGAGGTGGCCAAAGTATTGGAGCCTCAGCTTCACAATCTGTCCTTCCAGTGAGCAAGGGAAAGAATAGGGGATGTTAAGTGTTAAGTACAGAGTGTGTATAGTTGAAGCTTTATTGCCTGCTAGTACATGCACACTGAAACAATTAGTTTTAAAAGCATTAGTGTATTTGGGGGCCTAGCCTCCTAATATGCTGCTCTTTTGGGGAAAGCGTGTTCTTAACAGAGAGCACGTGTTGCGGTTGGGGAACAGGCCACCCTGCCATGACTAGGCAAATTAATCTGCAACCATGGCCTTTAGGGTTAATTGGGTTGCTGGGGTATATTGATTGTTACCAATTTGGAGGAGGAGTCAGAAGCTATTAAATAGAAGGGCCAGACGTAGGGACGTCCTCTTTGCCATTTTGAATTGGATCAAGGAGCAGCTTGAGACGGTTGTATTGAGACTAATTGCCCTTAGCCCCTGTATTGTTTAATTTTATTACCCCCCTTTTTCTGCTTCCTTATCTCTCTTCTCTTCTCCCTTCTCTCCTTCGCTCCCTCCCTCTTTATTTGCCTGGTTTTCTTTATTTAATTACTTGGTTATCTCCCCCCTTTAATTTTAATAACAAGCCCTTGGGGATTTGGAGGGCGGTGGGTGGGGGGGACCCCCCCCCGGCCTGGGCGGCCTCTTGGAGGGGTTGCAGCTGCCTTCAAGGCCGCCGGAGCGCCCGGTTGAGAGCGCGGCTTCGCAGCGGCGGATCGCGTTCGCTTAAACCCACCCCCCTTCTACCCCTACCAGCCCGGATCGGGCCTGCTTGGTGGGCTAACGCCGCGGCTCTTCTTTGGGCCGCGGGCGCTCCACCCCCCCCACTTAAGAGGTCGCGGCTCCGTGGCCTAGGAGCGCGGCCTGTACGCCCGCCATTTTCCCGTCCCCGTGCGCGTCCTTGCTGGCTTACCGGGGGTCGGGTGGATAGGGAGCGTCGCGGCCCAGCCTCGGAGGCGCGGCTGCCGCGCTCCCATCTTGCCTGGGCCTCGGGGGCTGGGGGGGACGCGGCTGGTGGTGGCGCGGAGTGCGCGGGCCTTGGCCGGCCCTGTGGAGCCTCGGCGGCGTGGTGGGGCTGCCCGGTAGAGAGGCGCTGGTGCGTGGAGGCCCGCATCGGTCCGCGGCCTAGGTGCGGCCTACAATCCAGGTTGGGAGTTCTCTCCTGACTCACTGCCGCCGCCATTTTCCTTTGCTTGTTTGCCTCTAGTTTACGTTGTGCTCCCCCAGTGGCACGGCCCGGTACTGCATGATCGCAGCTCTTGATTACTGAGGCCACCTAGTGCCATCTTCTGGTGGGCCTGTGCATTGCAGCCTATTGTAATTTGGTTGGTATAGGTCCACCTGGTGGCTTGGTTCGGTACTGCACCCCCTAGGTTTTAACCCAAAACTGGCAAGGCCCATTGCTGGTGGTCAGGGGGTGCGCTCCGATTTTTAAATAAGTAGGTACTTATTTGAATTTACCACATTCCTAATTACTATTTCTTTAATAGCATTTGCTTGCAACGGTTAATTCTCATTAGGGATAGCCAATATTGATTATTAACTGAAGTTCTTGTTTTCCTGTTTGGAATTTCCTTCTCTTAAGTTAGCAGGCATGGCTCCAAAGAAAGTTTCAACACCAAAGGAGGCTTCAGCCCACCTTGCCACATCTGCAAAACGACCGATCAGAGGCCCATCACAGGCGCTTCGCACATCTGCTCCAAGGCAGCCAGTAGGGCGGGTACAATCTTTGGTGGCATCCATGGCCGGTGATCCAGAAGCCCTATCTCGCTTTGCAGCGGATATGGATGGCTTTCTTCAGCAATGCTCCAGTCGGCCTTCCACGTCTGCAAGGCCGCCGCATCCAGTGGGGTCATCATCACCAGCTTCATCTGCTTCTAGCGAGAATGAAAGAGAAGGGTTATCGGCTGGGGGCGTGGGGGTGGATTCCCAGTTAACCCAGCCTCATCGCTTACCTGCTACTCGCGGCCGTTCTCGGGGGCCACGCCGTTCCTCTGGGAGGGCCAAAAGGGGGAAAACCCCTGTAGCAGCTTCTACCCGCCGTGCTGTGCTCTCTCAGCCTGCGGATGAGGTGGCTTCGGTTTTGGGTACCTCACTTGTTGCTTCTCCTCATTCAGCTCCAAGTACATCACAGCAGAGCCCTGATTCTGAGTCTTCCATCGGTGGCAGTCGTCCAGTTCCTGCCAGGGAGTACTCAGGTGGTAATCGTCGTTCCAGTCGGTCTTCACTGAAGCGTGCCAAGCAGAGGAGAGGCGATTCGTCTTCTTCCTATGCAGCCCCAAGTTCTTCACGCCAGGACCCCGACTCCGGGTCCTCTATTGAAGATAGCTTGCCAGTGCCATCCAGGAGGTCATCAGGTGGTAATCGTCGCCGCAGGAGATCTTCGCGGAGGCACGCAAAACGGAGGAGGGGCGACTCGTCGTCCTCTTATACCGGTACGTCTTCCTCTAGTTCTGACGGTGAGGCAGATAGTTCTATCGAGCTTTACTGGGGCTTTGGCGAGGCGGCCTCGGGGCTTCCGAGGTGGGCTTGGCAACGTCGGGCCAACACGCATCGGGCTAGGTATGGGGCAGTACAGGAATGTAAGGACGGCGTTTTAGTCCCCGACGTTAAGATCTCTACCAATTCCACCAGGGACGTCATTCCAGGTTCACATCTGTCAACTAAGTTGCGAGCTAGGATTTTGAATGGCCGTTACGTTGAGATTTTTAAGCTGGCTCCTCCTTCTGAGGACCAGGAGAGGGTGAGCTCCTCAAGGAGGCGCACTGGCGTGTCCAGTGCAGACAAGACTTTCGAGCATTGGCTCGATTGTTTCCAAGTCTTTGCTGGAGTGGTCATGGCGGCGTATCCACGGAGATCTCTTCATTTACTTGTCTACTTATCTATTGTTCGCTCTGCTTTCACCAAAGCGGGTGAAAAAGCTGCGATCAAATACGATGAGAATTTCAGGCGTAGGGCGGCTAGGATTCCCTCGGCCCGATGGGACCGTAAAGATCTTGATGTGTGGACCACTTATGTGGCTCCGCTCATTGATAAAAAGGTGCCAGAACAGCAGAAAATGAGGCCAGGGACCTTTAAAACCGCACGTCGCCTAACATGCTGGGATTTTAACAAGGGTTCTTGCCAGCGCCAGGGGTGCAAATTTGCTCACATGTGTGATAGGTGCAACGGTTTGCACCCTGCTTCTTCTTGTTATTCTGGCAGGCGGCCCTTTCGTGGAGGGAAAGGGGGTTCTCAGCAAACCCCCAAAGCAACCCCCTCTGCTTCAACCTCGGGGACAGGAAAATAAGGTGTTAACTTCCCTGGCTTGTACGCCCGTTCGGCTGCCAGTCCTGCAAAGCTGGCTGCAATCCTATCCCAATAGGGAGGCTGCGCGTTATTTGAGTGATGGGTTTTCGTTTGGTTTTCGGATTCCAGTAGCCATGTCTCCCGTGGCACGGAATCCTATTAACCAGAAATCAGTTCGTGAGCTACCTCAGGTTGCTCGCAAGAAGATAGAAAAAGAGGTGACCATGCAGCGCATGGCTGGCCCTTTTAGCGACCCCCCCTTTCATAATTTGCATATATCCCCTTTGGGTATTGTCCCAAAAAAGGCCCCTGGTGAATTTCGGTTAATCCATAATTTGTCACATCCCATGGGTACGTCAGTCAATGACGTTATTCCTCCAGAGCTGTGTTCTGTAAAGTACGCTTCTCTTGATCAGGCGATCAAGATGATTCGGAAATTCGGACATGCTGCTTTATTGGCAAAGTGCGACATCGAATCGGCTTTTCGCCTTTTGCCAATTCACCCAAAGGATTTTTGGTTGCTGGGTTTTAAGTATGAGGGCAGCTATTATTTCGACAAAGCTATGCCTATGGGATGTTCAATTGCATGTGCCGCTTTTGAATCTTTTAGCACTTTTTTGGAATGGGCTCTTAAGTACAAGACAGGAAAGGGCGGAGTCACTCATTATTTGGATGATTTTTTATTGGCCGGGGCTGATGGTACAGGCGACTGTTTGCTGCTACTGCAGGCGTTTGCTGATATCACGCAGGAACTCGGGGTTCCGCTTGCTGCTGATAAGACCGAGGGTCCCTCCACTCAGCTTACTTACCTGGGTATCCTGCTGGATACGGTTGCTCAAACCTCTAGTTTGCCGGTTGACAAGCTGGTGGCTTTGAAAAAGATTATAGAGGAATTGCTCCCTTCGAAGAAAGTGTCTCTTAAGCAACTACAGTCGCTGTTAGGACACCTGAATTTCGCTTGCAGAGTAGTGGCCCCTGGGCGCCCTTTCTGTTCCCGTTTGGCTCGACTCACTTCAGGCTTGAAGGCTCCACATCACAGGGTGCGCCTTTCTAGTGAAGTGAGGGCCGATCTGTCCATGTGGTTAGAATTTCTAGAGGAATTCAACGGAGTGTCATTATGGCAAGATACGTTGAATTTGCATAATGACTTCCAGGTTCATTCTGATGCTGCAGGTTCCCTGGGCTTTGGTCTCTATTGGAAGGGCCGATGGTGTGCTAAACGTTGGCCGTCTGAGTGGAGGGGAGGTGAGATTACGCGGGACCTAACTTTTCTCGAGTTTTTTCCCATTGCAGTGGCAGTGCATTTGTGGGTCGAGGAGTTCAGGAACCGCCGTGTCTGCTTCTGGACTGACAATCAGGCGGTGGTGACGGTGCTGGCCAAGCTGTCGTCACGTTCTCCGCGGGTGTCGGCCCTTCTGCGTGCTTTCGTACTGCACTGTTTGCGTTGTAATATAGTTTTTTCTGCACGTTTTATTCCGGGGGTCTCTAACGACATCGCTCATGCTCTGTCCCGTTTTCAGATGGAGCGGTTCAGACTTCTGGTTCCAGAGGCACGGATACTTCCAGAATATTTCCCGGATCATCTCTGGAACCTTGGCAACGATTAGTTTTGCAGGGAGTAGCGGCATCGGTTTCCCCCTCCACCTTGCGTTCCTATACAAAAGTCTGGGACGATTTTTTAACATTTATGCGCCAGTCTGCCAGCGTAAGGCGGGGGGCCCCACCCACTTCTTCGCAAGTGTTAAGATATCTGGCACACTTATTTCATTTGGGGCGGGCAGCTAAGACAATTAAGATGCAAGCAGCGGCTATTGCATTCTTCTGTAAAATATTTTTTGATACAGATCCTTGTGCTAAGTACATTGTTCGCAAGGCCCTTGAAGGTTGGGGTAGGCTTTGTCCTCCCCGCCCAGTTAAAAGGCACCCCATATCTTTTGACTTGCTGAGCAGTATGCGGAAAAAGCTGCGGGTGGTGTGCTGGTCAAAGTATGAGGCTCGCCTATTCTCGGCTGCCTTCTCCATCGCCTTTTTTGGCGCTTTAAGAGTGGGTGAAATGGTCGTGGAAGATCATAGGGATGGTCATTCTTGGGGTCTTTTCCTCCAAGACGTGCAGTTATCCCCTACCGAATTGAGGATCACAGTTCGGCATTCTAAGACTGATCAGAGAGGTAGGGGCGCCCTGATACGTCTCCCCGCTACGGGAGTTGCAGGCCCTTGCCCTGTAAAAGATCTGAGCAAGTACCTGGAGGTGCGCATCCGAGGGGATGGGCCTCTGCTCAGGCATGAGGATGGGTTGCCACTGTCAAGACAGCAATTCACTAAAGTGATGCGTAAGGCAATTCTGGCTTGTGGTGGCACAGCAAGGGATTTTGCCCCTCATTCATTTAGAATTGGGGCTGCCACGATGGCAGCTCATTGGGGATTGTCAGCTGCCAGGATAAAGGATCTGGGCCGTTGGAAATCAAATGCTTTCAGAGGTTATGTTCGCTAATGTGGTTATTCTGTTTGATTATGTTTCCAGGTCCGGCGCCTGTCCGAGTGTGGATGGTGGGGCACAGCATCATCCATTGGGCCGGTGTCGCAGCACGTCAGGTTGGTGTGGGTCCAGGTCTTGGCCTTCCTCCGCATGTTCAGCTGTCTTGGCTTTCCAGATGAAGGAAGGCGATGGTCGGAGCTCCTGCCGCGGATCCGGAGCCAGTTGCTTCGCGAGGGGCCGCCATCGGCTATCGTAATACAGCTGGGAGAGAATGACCTGGTTGCTATGGACTGTTTTTCCCTACGTGCTGCAATTTGGACTGACCTGGGGACATTGCGGGCAATGGTGCCTTCGGCTAAGCTATTTTGGTCCCAGCTTTTGCAAAGATGTGTGTGGAGGGGCAGTCGTTGCCCAGTCGCCATTGAAAGGGCCAGGAAACGCATCAATTTTGCTGCAAAGCGCAGGATTGAGGAGCTGGGTGGAGAGGTTATTTCTCACCCCGCGATTCTTTTTAAGATGCCATCCTTTTTCCGAGATGATGGTGTGCACCTTTCAGCTTCAGGGAATGAGGCTTGGTTAGGTGCGGTGGTTGCCAAGCTGAGGTCTTGGCTGGGGCTGTGAGTGGTTTGGCGGTGAGCTGGAGGCTCCATGGCGGTTAGGCATTGGTTAATTGGTGCTTGGAGGGGTAAGTGCCTACCCCTCCAAATGATGCGGAAAGGGAATTCCGTTAAAGGAATCCAGGGGCTTGCCATTCTTTTGTCCTTGTCCGTGGAGCCGGACTTGGGCCGTGCAAGCCCCACCGGAACATGTGGGTGAGAAGCGAGGACTTGTTTCCCGGTCTCCCTTCTCATCCAATACGTGTTTCCCACGCTGGCTTCCGGTGGAGTCCGGAAGGGCCAGCCCTGTCCTTGAGGGCCAGGACAGATAGTCATAACCAATGCCTAAGCAACCACTCACAATTTTTTGTATTTTGAATAAAGTTGTGGCCAAAATTATGCCAAAAACCTTAAACAAAAATTAAGTGTGAAGTGTGTAATTATTTGGGGGGTGGAACTGTGGAACTCAACACGCAAAATATTTTGCTGCAGATACCCACTTATCCCTTCCCATTGTCCTCTTCAATATTTTTGGCAAATGAATTATTTATTGTAAAAAATCAAACAATGTTCCCCAAGTAACGTTTCTCAGCTGGGCCCCTGATTAATCAATGTGTCTATAAAACTATAATTAGCGACAATAAAAAAGGATTTAGCATTGTAATTTTCATTAATTTTGTTCTCTTGAAGAGCATTCCTATCCCTGAAATTTAGACTGATATTTACCATATATTGGCAAAATCTAGTATGGTATGCATGTGCTAGATACTGACCCAATGCTGTTGAGCTGTAGTGTCAACCCTTTGCTACAGTAACAGTTTTCCTCATACAGTCATACCTCGGGTTGAATACGCTTCGAGTTGAGCACGTTCGAGTTGCGCTCGGCAGCAACCCAGAAGTAACGGAGTGCGTTACTTCCGGGTTTCGCTGCTTGCGCATGCGCACTCAAAATGACGTCACACGCATGTGCAGAAGTGGCAAAAAGTGACACGTGCGTGCGCAGACGTGCCGTCGCTAGTTACTATGGATGCGAACGGGGCTCCAGAACGGATCCGATCGTATCTAGAGGTACCATTGTATATTGATAACTGGTTTGCCTATTGGGCCTTGGAGCTTGAGAATATTTATTTATTTGTTTATATATGCATATGTATCCCATCTTTCCTCCAAAGACATGCTTCTGCCCCTCCCCATTTTATCCTCACAACAACCCTATGAGGCTGAGAAACTGGGCCTGGTGCAAGGTCACCCAAGTGAGTTTCATGTTTGAGTGGGGATTTCAGCACTGGTCTCCCAGGTCCTAGTCCAGAACTCTTAAGTGCTATCATACACTGATGTATTCACTTTGTTGAACAGGGGCCCTGTGAATTGGTCGGGAATCATCTTATGCTGTACAATTGTTGGGCCTCGGGTTAGAATTGGGTGGTCCCTTGTTTGGGAGTTTAACGCATAACTGTGTTATGAAGGTAATTTTTTAAAATAGTGTTGAGCTGACATTCACAGTTGGTATTTACCAGGAGCCACTGGTGGTTTTCAGGGACAAAATGCCAATCTAGTCAGTTTCTCTTCTTTGATATTAAAGAAAATATCCTTAGCCCATAGATTATGGGTACGTACAAATATGCCTGATTTCTCTGTAGGGTTGAGATAAGAACAAATGAGTTCTGCTAATTTCTAGGTAAGACTGACTGAGCACAGGGCAGGCTAACTGGCCAGCCGGCCCATGCAAGAAAGAGACAGAGGACTTTGGTGTTCAAGCAAACTTTTTTTGCATTGACTGAGAAGCAAGACATAGGAAAGCTGAGCTCATCGTACCTCAGGAAAACAACCTCTACCAAATCCTGTGTGTAGATTATTCTGGCAATGACTCATGAGATGTGGTTTGCTAAAGGCTACCATTATCCATTGCTGAGTTCCAGTGCTTGGGAAGCGCGGCTCAGCACCCTCTCTGGATGACATTGCAAAGCAATGATGGAGGCATAGAAGGCATGATCTAGTTCAGTATTGTGTGCACTGATTGGCAATTGGTCTCCAAGGTTTGAGGCAGGAGACGTTCCTATTCTATCTGAAGTTGACAATTATTCTGCATTCAAAGCAGAATTCACCGAACAAACCCCACCAGTGGGAGGCCTGTGTAAGGACTTCTACTTTCTCAATGGAGCTTTCCCCCTTCTCCTCCCCATGTGTCCCCTGAAATTGGCTTGTGGGGGAGAGTCAGGAGAACCACCAGAACAGCCTGTGGAGGGCGGGGGGTGGATTTTTCTGTTTAGCAAGCTGCGGTGCTTGTGGATAGGGAATGATTGTAATAGCATGACATTGAATTCCACCCTTTAAATGTATGCCATGGTCAATCAGGAATTACTACAAAGCTGATTTGAACCTCACTGTTGAAAGAATAAAAGGCTGTTTCTGAAAGAGTAATCAATGTAAGAATGATAATGGCTTTGCTTAAAATCCTTATCTTGGCCATACTAACTAAAACTATTCACATATCTATGTAACTAGCAATACAGTACCTAAAAAGAATAAATCAAAGCAACAGTGAAAATAAAATCAGCCCCTTTAAATGTTGTTATTATTTTACTTTATGAATCACCTTTCATAAATTAGGGCAATTTACAATATTACAATACAAACAACTAAAAAAATACATAAATAAAACCAGCTGTAAACTTGTTGAAACAAAATGCCTCCAATTGTTTCTGGCAAGGGGATATCATGTGTACCTGTCATATCTCAGGGATGCGGTTCCATAAAGCACTTAGAATCATAGAATCATAGAGTTGGAAGAGACCACAAGGGCCATCGAGTCCAACCCCCTGCCAAGCAGGAAACACCATCAGAGCACTCCTGACATATGGTTGTCAAGCCTCTGCTTAAAGACCTCCAAAGGAGGAGACTCCACCACACTCCTTGGCAGCAAATTCCACTGTCGAACAGCTCTTACTGTCAGGAAGTTCTTCCTAATGTTTAGGTGGAATCTTCTTTCTTGTAGTTTGGATCCATTGCTCCGTGTCCGCTTCTCCGGAGCAGCAGAAAACAACCTTTCTCCCTCCTCTATGTGACATCCTTTTATATATTTGAACATGGCTATCATATCACCCCTTAACCTCCTCTTCTCCAGGCTAAACATGCCCAGCTCCCTTAGCCGTTCCTCATAAGGCATCGTTTCCAGGCCTTTGACCATTTTGGTTGCCCTCCTCTGGACACGTTCCAGTTTGTCAGTGTCCTTCTTGAATTGTGGTGCCCAGAACTAGACACAGTACTCCAGGTGTGGTCTGACCAGAGCAGAATACAGTGGCACTATTACTTCCCTTGATCTAGATGCTATACTCCTATTGATGCAGCCCAGAATTGCATTGGCTTTTTTAGCTGCCGCGTCACACTGTTGGCTCATGTCAAGTTTGTGGTCAACCAAGACTCCTAGATCCTTTTCACATGTACTGCTCTCAAGCCAGGTGTCACCCATCTTGTATTTGTGCCTCTCATTTTTTTTGCCCAAGTGCAATACTTTACATTTCTCCCTGTTAAAATTCATCTTGTTTATTTTTGCCCAGTTTTCTAATCTGTCAAGGTCGTTTTGAAGTGTGATCCTGTCCTCTGGGGTGTTAGCCACCCCTCCCAGTTTGGTGTTGTCAGGGTTACTTCCAGATCCTAGCTCACAGAGGATCACGCTAGCCAGCGATCGTTAAATAAAAGTCTTTATTGAGTTACAGTCTCCATTCTCGAGCTGCTGCGTGCAACCCTACGTCTTATGCTTAGATCGGCGAAGCTCCGTCTGAGTCTCCGCCCCTTGCGCACCAACTTAATATCCTAGCCCTGCTCCACCTTTTCCGCCTGACAGTTCTCCTCTGGGTCCCTCTGCCCCCCTGGGTCTCTTCCTTCCGGGATTCTTCTGACGCTGACCCCCCTGACTCTCCTGTCTCCTTGCGCCGGGCTTTAGGACCTGGCTCCCTTTCCGGGCTGCCTACTGCGCCACCTTCCTGTGCATTTGAACTTGGCGCGCGCGCCCAACCTTCCACTTTCCGTCTAACCGTCACTTCGCTCCCCGATGAAGGTGTGGCCACTCCTGACTCGTGCCCTCCCTCCTGTTGCGAGCTGCCAGCGCTTGATCCCTGGCGCTCTTCCTCTTTCCTCCTCTCTGGCGGTGACGTTGGTCCCGATCTCCAACTGCTCCCCTCTGAGTCCCCTTTGGCTCTTTCTTCCTGGGGTGTCCCCCTAGTCTCCCCCCTTGCCCTGGCCACTGGTGCTCCTTTTTGTGAATCTTCTGATTCACTGGAAAGACTCGGAGATCTCGGGTCGTCGTCATCACTCATCCTTTCTTCTGCCTCCTCCCCCTCGCTCTCTGTTTCCTCCCTTGCCCTCGCCTCTGCTCCTGAACCCCTGACATCCATCCCCCCCTCGAAGCCCCCTCTTCCCCCCTCCCCTCCTTCCGGTGCGGGAACTGGGTGCTGCAGTGTCAAGGGGACGAATGTCGGGTACAGTTCGCTTCCCGTGGCGGGCCTCCATCCGAAGTCTTCTGGTTCTTCCTCCCTGCTCTCGTCGACGACGGTCACCTCTGCTTCCATCTCTGTGCCGCCGTGCTCGAGACCCTGGTCGTCCCCGAAAACGTCCATGTCCGTCTCTCCCTCGCTTCCTTCTGGAGGCGTTGCTCGTCCTGGACCCTCCAGCCACTTCCTGCGCCACTGCTCCTCTGGTCGATCATCCCACCAATACGAGGGTTCTGAAGCAGATCCCGAGGGCGACCCCTCCGGGGAACGGGCGTCTCGTGTCGGTTCCTCATCCGAGTCGAACCCCCGGAACGTGCTGGCTGAAAGCGTGGGCGTGAAAAGCCAGTCGTCGAAAAAGTCCGCTGGCATTGGCCTATGGGGGAAGAGGGCATGAAACTCTTCCTTGAGCAGAGGTTCATCTAAAGCGTAGCCCGGCACCCAGCTGTTGGCACTGGCCGGGGTGCCCTCCTTAGCGAGAAGGTATTCTACCCCCTCTTCCCCCCATCTGGAGTCCAAAATCTCCGTGACTTCATTGAGGCGCACCTCCTGTGCCACTCCCCGTTGCCTGGTTCCCCCTCGGAGCGGACTCGGCGCCGTTCCGGGTTCCTGAAACCTGTGCGGTGCCTTGTAGGGAGTGAGCACCGATCTGTGGAACACCGGATGCATTCTGGAACCCTCCGGAAGCGCCAGCCTGAAGGCCACCGGGTTGACCTGCTCTTCGACTTGGTAGGGCCCCAGTTGCTTATGCCCTAGTTTCTTCTTGGCCAACGACCTGGCCGGCACTGCGTGGGCTGCTAACCAGACCCAGTCTCCCACATGGATCTCTTCGCCAACCCTTCTGTGTTTGTCTGCCTGCACCTTGTATGCGTGTTTGGCCAGCTCCAGGTGCCGCCGCAGCTGATCGTGGACCTCCTGCAACTCCGACGCGAACGCATCTGCTGTCTGCGGCTCCCCCTCCACCAGTCTTTCCAGTCCCGGGAAGGTTCTGGGGTGCCTCCCGTTGTTGGCGAAGAACGGCGTGACCCCCGTGGACACGTGCTTCGTGTTGTTGTAGGCGAACTCGGCGAGCGGCAGGTAATCCACCCACGTCGCAGGCTGCTGATTCGCATAGCATCTCAGGTACTGCTGCATGATGGCATTGACCCGCTCCGCTTGCCCGTTGGTCTGCGGGTGTCTCGCCGACGCCAGGTTGATCTTGACGTTTAGGAAGCCCATCAGCTTCTGCCAGAAATTCGAGATGAACTGCCGCCCGCGGTCGGACAGAATAGACCGCGGCAGACCGTGAACCTTGAACACGTGGTCTATGAATAGTTTGGCGGTTTGTTCCGCCGTGGCCACCTTCGCACACGGGATGAAATGTGCCATCTTGGAGAACAAGTCCACCACCACCAGCACGGCCGTCTTGCCCCTCGAGCTGGGCAGATCCGTGACGAAGTCCAGGGCGACTCTCTCCCATGGCTCGACCGGAGTTTGCAGCGGTTCCAACAGTCCGGCCGGCGGTCTGTGCACTGGTTTGGCCCTCTGGCAGGTGTCGCACCTCGCCACGTAGTCCGCGACCTCCCCTCTCATTCCGGGCCACCAGAAATCCCTGGCGACTAATTCCACCGTCTTCTCCTTGCCAAAGTGCCCGGCAGTGGGCGCGTCGTGCAGCTGATGCAGTACCTTGGCGCGAAGTTCGTCTCCCGGCACGTAGATGGCCCCTTTGCGGATGAGCAATCCATCTCTCAGCTGGAACCCGTCGGTCGCTGCCGTGCCCCTTTGCATCTCTGCCATCTTTGCTTGCGCGAAGGAGTCATTCTGCAATGCTCGTCGCACCGCCTCCAGGTCCACTGTCGCCACAGCGCACGCCCACACTGTTGGTGCGAAGATGTGCATGGCGGCCGCTGGCGTGGCGTCCTCCAGATACTGTGGCTTACGGGAGAGCGCGTCCGCCATGATGTTGGTGTCCCCCGGGACATACTCTATTCGGAAGTCGAAGTTCGCAAAGAACTCAGCCCAACGTATCTGCCTCTGGTTCAGGAACTGTGCCGTGCGCCAGTGCTCCAGATTCTTGTGGTCCGTGCAGACCTGCACCGTGTGCTTGGCTCCAATCAGGAAGTGCCTCCATGCTTTGAACGCTGCATGAATAGCCAGCAACTCCCTGTCCCAGATGGTGTAGTTCTGTTCGGACTTGCTGAGCTTCCTGGAGTAAAACGCTCCGGGCCTCCAAACCCCCTGCGGGTCCTTCTGCAGCAGGACTGCTCCGACGGCCCTGTCCGAGGCGTCTGTTTCAACTCTCATCGGCCTGCTGGGGTCGACATGAAGCAGCTGTTCCTCCGACGCGAAAAGACGCTTGAGTGCCTGAAAGGACTGCTCCGCCTGCGCTGTCCAGATGAACTTCTTTTTCTTGGAACTGAGCGTGTCCGTGATGGCCGCTGTCTGCATAGCGAAGCCTTTGATGAACTTGCGATAGAAGTTCGCGAAGCCGACAAACCGTTGGACCTCCTTCCGGTTGCGTGGGCTTTTCCAATCCAACACCGCTCGAACCTTGGCGCTGTCCATGGCGAGCCCCTTGTCAGACAACTTGTAGCCCAGGAAATCCACCTCCGTCACGTCGAATTGGCACTTCTCCAGCTTGGCGTAAAGCCTATGTTGCTGGAGCCTGCTCAGCACTTCCCTGACGTGTCTGTCATGCTCCTGCTGCGATTCCGAAAAGATCAGGATGTCATCCAAGAAACAGACGCACGTCTTGTAGAGGAGCCCCGCCAACACGTGATGCATGAAAGCTTGAAAAACGTGGGAGCCATTTTGCAATCCAAAAGGCATAACTCTATATTCGTAGGTGCCCAGGGGCGTGAACATGGCTGTCTTCCACTCATCTCCTTCCCGCATGCGAATGAGGTTGTACGCCCCTCGCAGGTCCAACTTGGTGAACACGCTGCCCTTGCGTACTTTTGCGAGGAGGTCGTCGATTCGGGGCATGGGGAAGTCCGATGGCTTGGTGACACTGTTCAAAATGCGGTAGTCCACTACGAGTCTTTTTTGGGGCGTGTCTCGCTTCTTCACAAAGAATACAGGACTGCCCCCCGCTGCCTGGGACTCTCGGATGAAACCGCGCTTCAAATTATGATCTATGAACTCTTTGAGTTCCTGCAGTTCGTCTTCAGACATGGAATACAGCTTCCCTTTGGGCAGCGCCGCCCCCGGCAGCAGGTCAATTTTGCAGTCATATGGTCTGTGGGGGGGTAGCTTGTCTGCCTCCTTCTCGCAGAAAACCTCCAAAAATTCTGCGTACTTGTGGGGAATCGCTTGCAGCGTGCCTAGCAGCAGCTGTGACTCCTCTTGCTCCCCTTCCTGCTGGGGCATGATGCAGTGTTCAGCACAAAAGGAAGAGCCGAAGGTCAGCTGCCTCTGGTACCAAGCCAGCGTCGGGCTGTGCTTGTCCAGCCAACTCATGCCCAATACAATAGGCGTGTCCGAGAGTTGAGTGACGTTGAAGCTGATGATTTCCCTGTGATTTCCAAGCCGCAGCACCATAGGTGGCGTCTGCTTCACCACTTGCCCCCCTAACAGCTCCCTGCCATCCACCGTGACAACCTGCAGGGGCAGCGTGGCAGGCAGCAACTGTATAGCGTGCCGGTCGCCAAAGTCCTGCCCTATGAAGTCTGCATTGCTTCCCGAGTCGACGGTGATTGGCACGTCCATGGTGATTCCATTGGGTAGCTGGAGTGATGCGGTGAGCCTCACTACTGGCTTGGGCGGGAGGGGGTCCATGGGCGGTAAAATCTCTGGGGACTGCTTCACTGACACGTCTGGCTGGGCCCCAGTGCCTCTTCCTCCAGCCAGACATCGTCGTTTCCCTGCTGTGGTTCTCTGTGCTGCGTTGCTGCAGTCACCATTGCTGAGGCTGCAGTGTGCTTGTGGAGCCTCCGGGGACACTCTTTCGCCATATGCCCTGGATCCTCGCAGATATAACACTTCCTGTTCCCTCTAGGAGGCTTCGCTTTCACTGCTGCCGGTGCTAGGGCTCTGGCTGCTGACTGAGCCCTTGCACTCCCAACCTCCATCGGTTCAACCCCTCCCCCTGTTGGAGGTGTGGATTGCGCACGCGCTGCTTCTCTGGGAAGGAAGGAGGAGCCCCTGGCTGGTTCGCGCCCGCTGCGCCCTTCGTCCCTGCTCCACGGACGTTCTTCCAGCCGCACCCCCACCGCCAGCGCCCTCTGAACGATCTCCTGCGTGGTCCGGGGTCTCTCCCCCCTCGCAATCTCATCTTTAACCGAGTTGTGCAAGCCCTCCCAAAAAAGGTCTCTGACAGGAGCCGAATCTCTGTCCCATTCCAGGGCACTGACCAAAGCGAAAAAGCGGGCATGATACTGCCTTACGCTGGCCCTCCCTTGCCTTAGTCCATGCACCTCCTTTCGGGCAAGATCCACGTCAATGCTTGATAAAAAACAGCCATCCATCGCTTTAATAAAGGCGTCCGCATTTTGGAGTGCAGGATCCTTATCTCTCCACAAATTGCGCAGCCATGCTTTTGCGTCTCCATGCAAATGGGACATGATGAACCCCACTTTCTCTTGTTCATCTCTAAAGTCTTTGTGCAGTAGTTGCAGTGCACACATTACGTCTGCTCTAAAGTTGGGGTACTGTTGCAAATTCCCATTGAAGTGAGAGACCAGACCGCCTGTGCGTCTCCCCAACCCAATCCCCTCTGATTTGGGTGTCTGTTGCCCTTGCTTCGTAAGCACGTCCAACCTGACCTGGAGATCCCTGTAGGCGGCAGCTGCTTCCTCCTCTCGCTTCCTGGACGCCAGCGCCTCGGCATTCAGTCGTGAAACTGCTTCTCTGAGTTCCGTTATTTGCTGTTCGGCCGTCATATTGTCTGCCGTTCGTGAGCTTTCTTGTAGGCACCCGCTTTCCCTCCTCTCCGCGAGGCCGTGGATGCCCACAATTTGATGAGACGGAGCTTACTGTCAGGGTTACTTCCAGATCCTAGCTCACAGAGGATCACGCTAGCCAGCGATCGTTAAATAAAAGTCTTTATTGAGTTACAGTCTCCATTCTCGAGCTGCTGCGTGCAACCCTACGTCTTATGCTTAGATCGGCGAAGCTCCGTCTGAGTCTCCGCCCCTTGCGCACCAACTTAATATCCTAGCCCTGCTCCACCTTTTCCGCCTGACAGTTCTCCTCTGGGTCCCTCTGCCCCCCTGGGTCTCTTCCTTCCGGGATTCTTCTGACGCTGACCCCCCTGACTCTCCTGTCTCCTTGCGCCGGGCTTTAGGACCTGGCTCCCTTTCCGGGTTGCCTACTGCGCCACCTTCCTGTGCATTTGAACTTGGCGCGCGCGCCCAACCTTCCACTTTCCGTCTAACCGTCATTTCGCTCCCCGATGAAGGTGTGGCCACTCCTGACTCGTGCCCTCCCTCCTGTTGCGAGCTGCCAGCGCTTGATCCCTGGCGCTCTTCCTCTTTCCTCCTCTCTGGCGGTGACGTTGGTCCCGATCTCCAACTGCTCCCCTCTGAGTCCCCTTTGGCTCTTTCTTCCTGGGGTGTCCCCCTAGTCTCCCCCCTTGCCCTGGCCACTGGTGCTCCTTTTTGTGAATCTTCTGATTCACTGGAAAGACTCGGAGATCTCGGGTCGTCGTCATCACTCATCCTTTCTTCTGCCTCCTCCCCCTCGCTCTCTGTTTCCTCCCTTGCCCTCGCCTCTGCTCCTGAACCCCTGACAGGTGTCATCTGCAAATTTGATCAGGATGCCCTTGAGTCCATCATCCAAGTCGTTGATAAAGATGTTGAATAAGACCGGGCCCAAGACAGAACCCTGTGGCACCCCACTAGTCACTCTTCTCCAGGATGAAGAGGAACCATTGATGAGCACCCTTTGGTTTCGGTCAGTCAGCCAGTTACAAATCCACTGAGTGGTAGCATAGTCAAGACCGCATTTTACCAGCTTCTTTACAAGAATATCATGGGGCACCTTGTCAAATGCCTTGCTGAAATCAAGGTAGGCTACATCCACTGCGTTCCCTTCATCTACCAGGCTTGTAATTCTGTCAAAAAACGAGATCAGGTTAGTCTGACATGACTTATTTTTCAGAAATCCATGCTGACTATTGGTGATCACAGCATTCCTTTCTAGGTGCTCACAGACTGTTTGCTTAATGATCTGCTCCAGAAACTTCCCTGCTATTGATGTCAGACTGACTGGGCGGTAATTATTTGGGTCCTCTCTTTTCCCCTTTTTGAAAATAGGGACAACATTTGCCCTCCTCCAGTCTGCCGGGACTTCGCCTGTTCTCCAGGAATTCTCAAAGATGACTGCCAGTGGTTCTGAGATCACATCTGCCAGTTCTTTTAATACTCTTGGATGCAGTTCATCTGGCCCTGGAGACTTGAATACATCTAAACTAGCCAAATATTCTTGTACTATCTCCTTAGTTATTCTGGGCTGTGTTTCCTTTGCTGAATCATTTGCTCCAAATTCTTCAGGTCGGGCATTGTTTTCTTTATCGGAGAAGACTGAGGCAAAGAAGGCATTGAGGAGTTCAGCCCTTTCTGTGTCCCCTGTTTGCATTTCACCATCTTCTCCTCTGAGTGACCCCACTGTTTCTTTGTTCTTCCTTTTGCTACGAACATACCCATAAAAGCCTTTTTTGTTGCTTTTAACCTCTCTAGCAAGCCTGAGTTCATTCTGTGCTTTAGCTTTTCTGACTTTGTGTCTACACGTGCTGGCTATTTGTTTGAATTCCTCTTTAGTGGTTTCCCCCCTTTTCCATTTTTTGTACACATCCTTTTTTAATCTTAATTCAGTTAAAAGTTCTTTAGATAGCCACCCTGGCTTCTTTAGGCACCTTCCATGTTTCCGTCTCATTGGTATTGCCTGACGTTGTGCTTTTAGTATCTCCCTCTTAACAAACTCCCAGCCATCATGAACTCCCTTTCCTTTTAGTATTGTTGTCCATGGGATCTCACCCAGCACTTCCCTAAGTTTTATGAAGTCGGCTTTCTTAAAGTCAAGAAATTGAGTCCTAGTATGCTTGGCTGCTCCTTTCCGCTGTATAGTAAACTTCAGAAGAGCATGATCACTCGCGCCTAATGATCCTTCCACTTCTACCCCACTAACCAGGTCATCAACATTGGTTAGGACCAGATCTTGAGCATTGGTTAGGACCACTTGAGCTCTTTCAGCTCTTTTAATATTTCAGCTCTTTTAACATTGGTTAGGACCACTTGAGCTCTTTCAGCTAGCCATATGCTATAATAATAATAATAATAATAATAATAATAATAATAATAATAACTTGGCCTCACATAATTTCCTAAAACCAAAAGGAAAAGGAGCATAGCTGAACCTCATAGGGAGGTTATTTCAAATTTCTAGGACAGCCACTGCCAAAGGCTCTGCTCCTTAGTTCAGTTACAGATAGGTAGCCGTGTTGGTCTGCCATAGTCAAAATAAAAAAAATTCCTTCCAATAGCACCTTAAAGACCAACTAAGTTAGTTGGTCTTTAAGGTGCTACTGGAAGGAATTTTTCTCCTTAGTTCAGACATCCTCACCTTTCAAACAGGGGATCCAGGGCTTGCCCAGCAATGATCACATAAGTAGATAGATGTGTTTGTGCTCTCAGTTGACTCAGAGTAGACCCATTAAAATCAATGAGCTTTATTAATTTCAGTAAAACTTAGCTGAATGATACCCAGAATAATTAACTTGGCTATGTTAATTCTTCAAATCTTAACATATCACAATTTCATAAAATACAATATAATTTACCTACTTATAAATCACTAGTCTTGCTATTATCAGTTTAAAACTTGGTTTCAATCGATTGTGGTTGTAATTGTGTCATATTAATTTTAGAAGCAGATTCCCCCCCCCCCATTTCTGCCCTACATCAGACTTCATTTAGCCACTTCTATGCAATGTAATAGAATCCTAAACAGGTTTACAGAGAAGTACATTATGCCGAGACTAATAAATTTTATTCCCAAATTAATACGAATTGGAGCCTCTTTGTTGGAACTGTGTTGTTTACAGTGTTTTGCTTCCATAATTTTTACAAATGCTAATAAAAATGTTACTTTTCAACCTTTGTGGTCCCTTTGGTAAGCCAAATGGAATGACTACTGGTTCCCTTGCTATTTTTTATGTGTGTTATTTTGCAAGCTGTTTCAAGACATTATCTAATCAAAACCATTTCAGTCTGCCAGAAACACGCAGAAAAATCTATATTGCTCAAATAGGTAATATTTCATATAGTCTGTTTTTTAAATATTTGAAGAAAGCATATCAAATTAGGAAATGTCATTCCAACTTTTCTAATGGGAGTTCTGTGCATAAATCTATAAACATGCCTTTTTTTAATCACCTAAAATTTATTTGGCATTTAAATCTTCCAATAAATTATAGAGGCGCATACTGGAAACCAGTCGGCAGCAGGAAGTGTGCCTTATAGTTTGCTGCATTTTCCCCAAGCCCAGTACTGCGCAGGTGCTTTCAGTTCCCAACTTCCATCAGCCCCAGCCACCATGACCAATAGTCAGTGATGCTAGGAGATGTAGTCAAAAATAACTGGAGGGCATCAGGTTGAAAAGAACTGGTTAGGTGTAATGTATAACAAGCCTCAGGCTCATAAGATATACCACCTCTTCCTACAGCATAGCTACAAGCTTTCATTTTCAGCTAATTGTAGTTTGTTGTTATTTTCAAACAGTGAACTGTGGCTAGTGTTAACTATGGCTTACTGAAGGAGTAGGGAACTGAGACCTAGAGGCTAAATGTCTCTCTCTCTGGCCTCTCTCTCTGGCCCTTGGGATCCTCCCCAGGCTACACTCCCTCATCAGCCTGAATCCCCTGGCCACAACCCTCACTTGCCCTGCTTCACACCTTCCTCAAGTGGCTTGAATGCGTCATTGAATTCTGATCGTGCTTCTGGTTTGCCTGGTTGGTGCAGCAATCAGCCTGGTGTACAACCACCTCTGGCCCCAAACGCCATTGGAATGTTGCACAGGAGTGTTGGCAGAGTAGCTAAACTGCAGTCAGGAAGCCAAATCGTGTGCAATACTGACCCACTTCTTGAAATTAAAACAATGTCCAAACACTTTTTACTTGCAGAACATATAGCTCAAGAAGAATATATGCAAAGTATTTACATTCACATCCTTATCTAAGCACGGGCTTAGTTTTTCTTAGCTGAAGATTACAGCTTCTTCCTTAAACATGCAAACGAAGTGTGTCTTTCTCTCTTTTCAGTACAGTGGTACCTCGGGTTAAGTACTTACTTCGTTCCAGGGGTCCGTTCTTAACCTGAAACTGTTCTTAACCTGAAGCACCACTTTAGCTAATGGGGCCTCCCGCTGCTGCTGCGCTGCCCGAGCACGATTTCTGTTCTCATCCTGAAGCAAAGTTCTTAACCCGAGGTAATATTTCTGGGTTAGCAGAGTCTGTAACCTGAAGCGTATGTAACCCGAGGTACCACTGTACATGCACTCAGCCTTCTGTACATTACTCAGCTGCAGAGCTGGTGGCGCTGTGGTCTAAACCACTGAGCCTCTTGGGGTTGCTGATCAGAAGGTTGGTGGTTCAAATCTGCACGATGGTGGTGGGCTCCCGTTGCTCTGTCCCTGCTTCTGCCAACCTAGCAGTTCAAAAGCATGTCAGCACAAGTAGATCAATACAATAGGTACCGCTGTGGCGGGAAGGTAAATGGTGTTTCCATGTGCTCTGGTTTCCGTCATGGTGTTCCATTGTGCCAGAAGCGGTTTAGTCATGCTGGCCACATAACCCGGAAAGCTGTCTGTGGACAAACACCGGCTCCCTTGGCCTAAAAGCAAGATGAGCGCCACAACCCCAGAGTCACCTTTGATTGGACTTAACCAACCTTTACTTTTTTACCTTACATTACTCAGCTAGGCTATGCAGCTCCTTCTGAGAGGTTCCCACTTTCTCCTTCCAAAAGATTTCTCTTTACTGCTTCTTTGGGAGAACATTAGCTTCTGTACTTCTTTCTGTCACATATATTCACACAGAAACTTTAGCACTCCTCTCTTCTATTGCATTTAGAGAGAGAGTTATCTAACACTGTCTCTTCTTCGGTGTCCATGGACATGCAGCCATTACAGTCAAGTCACTCACACAAAAAACAAAATGGAGAATGGAATAAAATACCTCCCATGTGACCAGAGTTAACCAATCACATGAGAGTTACTGGGGAACATTCCAGAATTTAACACACAGTAATGCATTTAAGCATTCCCACTTTCAGTAAATCAAATCACTATACTTAACAAGAAGGACCTGCAGTCCTTCAGATGAATTTGGTTCCCCATCCCTCATCTAAGTAAACCAGCCTATTTGATTAGTTAACCAAGTTCTCACTACGTGGGCGCAAGCCCCAATCCTTATTATGTAGTATGGATTATCAGGAGTAAACTTTGCATATTGAGCCTACAAAGGTTCCTGTCTTTCTTCCCCTGTGCCAGTTATCAGATGCACTATCATTTCCTTAAGGAGAGTCAAGCTACGTGTGTTACCTCACTTGGAGCAATTTCCTATTCCCACTGGAGAGTTACATTACTTCTGGTTAGACGGACCTTCCTTCTACCAAGGACAACATTGTTATTTTGCAATTATGCTCCGATTTGTTTTCATACCAGCTATGTCAAGGATAAAAAGTGCTTTGTGGCTGCAGCTTTCCTTGCCAACATATGTGTATGTGCGCCTTTGGTATAATTTGTATTATAAAACTTGTGAAGACACTAGCTGGAAAGCTGCCAACAGTAATGCCCTACCCACTAAGCAAAATGGTTTGTTTCCTCCCCAGGAGACAGATCAATAATCAAGAAACAAAAAGGGGGAAAGGGGGGGGGAATTAAAAGGCAAAAAGCTTAAGTCATGTAAATTAGGGTGGAGGAGAACAGAGAGAAAGCCCCTCATTGGGATTCAGCAACTTCTTCAGACCCCCATGGTTCATTAGCTAATTTCTATTAAAACACACAGCTCCAGAATAAAGAAATGCCAGTGGCTCGTTTCTAAAGGTTTGTCACAACCGAAGTAAACATCTCCCTGTTCCCAGGACACCAGGAGACAAAAAATTAACCAGAGGTTAACTGGGTCATTAGCTGAAGCACAATATAGGTCACTGCAGTTTTAATTTAGCTTGCCTTCAACCAAGGAATCAAATGCAGCAACCAGTTCTCACAGCTGGGAAACAAGTAACTTATCAGCATGTTAACGTATCTTGGATACCAGGCATCAAGCCTGTCATGATGATACATGCCACCCTGTTTTGCTGCCATGTTGTCTGGTGCGCACACAGTGAAAAGGTTTGGTACATGCCAGCATGCAAATATGTTGTACAGTATTCACTATTTAGCTTAATTTGTGTGTTTTTTTTCCATTCAGGCTTTTGTGGGTGGGTAGCTGTGCATCAGCTGTGGGTGTGGTTCACATATGTATGTTTAGTACAGTCATTGGAGCATTGCCTGCCGAATGTAATGTTTTTAGTAATGGTTAGATCTTATTGTTGTATTTTGTGAAGTGTAGCATTTTGGGGGAGGGGGGGGGGTTGTGAACTTCCCTGGGGTCTTGATAGATAAATGGCTGGATAAAAATAATAAATAAATAAATAAATAAATGTTTGTGTGTTTTGCAAACAGTATGCCTCGTTAGTCAGTTTTAGACAAATGATGTTGTTTTGCCACTTTCCCTAAATGTAGTGAATATAAATTAAGCTTCTTATAGCAATGTTAACACTCAGGCCACATTTGGGTGGCCATATCTTAGTTTATTAAGCAAGAGTTATGAATGTGCCTTTTGCCCACACTAGTAATCCTTCTCTCCTATTCTTTATTCTTCTTCTTCTTCTGTAGCAACAAAGTAAAAGCATTCTCTTGGAGAATGTTCTATCTGAATCAGCTGAGTAGTTTTTGAGTGTTCGATGGGAGCAAATGGTATTTGGCAAGGACTCCAGAAGCTAGTGTGCTGTGTAGATCTCCCCCTCTCCTCTGGCAAAGGACAGCAGCCTGGTCCTACACCTGAACTCACAGCTGGGGAGCATTCGTAAACTTACTAGACTTCAGAGGTGCACTGAGCATCACCAAAGCCCAACACTGACATTGGAAACAACACCCTCCCGCTTCATTTTAAGTAGGAAAGGAGACCACAAATTTTGACCCGCTACCAAGGACCCCTGCACTTGGTTTTTATAGTTTTTGATGCTTGCAGAAGGAGTGTGTGGAGATTTCGTCCCACTTTTATTTATTATTACATTTTTATCCCACCTTTCTTCCAAGGAACTCAAGGTGGTATACTCGGTTCTTTCCAGTCCCTCAAAACAACCCTGTGAGGGAAACGATGACTGGCACAAGATCACCCAGAGGGCATTGTGGCTGAACCTGGATTTGAACTCCGGTCTCCCAGGTTCTAGACCAGCACTCTTAACTACACTACATTCAAAACCTGGCAAAGAATGATTTAAACAAGACTCTTGACTTAAAATTAATAGCACAGCATAATCCTGTGCATCTTTATTGAGAAGTGAGACCTAATATGTTCAATGTGACTTACTCCCAAGTGTGATAGGACACCTGCCTTGATTACATCATTCTTAATCTGAGAGATAAAGCTATTTAACGAAGCTGAATTTGTTTCTGAATTTTAACTAAATACCCGCATCAAAAAGATTAAATAATACGTTTTGAATGCTTGAAGGAATTTTAAATTCTCAATCCTAAGTGCTTCCACTTTTATCAGCTGCAGCAGATTTTCAAATGGGAACTTCTTTTGTCAGCCATCGGAGATTAGGGAATTCTGCATATGGAAAAACAGCTCCAGTATCTTGCATTAATTTCCTACCTCCCTGCCCCCCTTCATTCCCCCCGACAGTTTATGAGCTTATTCTGTCAGGGTCTGTTAGTTTTGGTATTGTTAAGGGGTTTAACAGGATTTCATACTTGGTGGTGGTCCTCCCGGGTCTTCACTCCTCTTTTCACCTCAGAATGTTCCTTCTGCTGGGGTGCGCTGGGGGAGGACTGTGAGTGAGAAGATTGCAATGGCAAAGTGTAATTCTTTTGTACATGATTCTTGCATTCACACTGACCAGAGCAGTGATTGAGAAGTTGCCAACTTTCATTCTTTCTTTGCAGTGCTTGAATAATTTATTTATTCATTTCAACAATTTATATACAGTGGTACCTCGGTTTTCAAACATAATCCATTCCCGAAGACCGTTTGAGTTCTGAAATGTTCAGAGACCAAGGCGCAGAGGGCAGCCTGCAAATTTAATAGAGAAAACTGGGGGGGGGGGACGACATATACACTAAGTGGAAGCCATTTGACTTCCGAGGTGCATTCAAAAACAGAAGCATTTACAAAACGTTCGTCAATGGAGACGTTTGAAAACCGGGGTACCAGTATACTTCTGTATTATTATTATTTATTAAATTTGTATACCACCCTTCGTCCAAAGTTCGCAGGACAGTTCACAACATACAAATACAAAATAAGAACCCAAAATTCATAATGAAAGCAAAAGCAAAAGCAAAAACAAGAACCAAAAACCAAAAACCAAAAACCAAAAACCAACCACTCCCCTACCAAAATTCTATGCATAGCTACTTATAGAGTTCAAAGGGACTTATTCCTAGCTAAGTGTGTGTCTAGGTTTTGAAATACAGATAATCATTACGGTGTC
This sequence comes from Podarcis vaucheri, assembly GCF_965113315.1. Taxonomy (NCBI): domain Eukaryota; kingdom Metazoa; phylum Chordata; class Lepidosauria; order Squamata; family Lacertidae; genus Podarcis; species Podarcis vaucheri. The sequence continues at coordinate 86,194,289 of NC_138764.1, read as the reverse complement.
TGTTGTAACCATTCTCTAAGTGTTCTCTAAGTGGTGTGCATGCCAGATGTTAAGAACAGATCCAGTTGTTCAGTATTATACATAGTTCAATCCAACAAAAAATTGTAACACTAAAGAAAGGAAGAGAGGAAAAATTGTATTAATTGTTGGAGTCCATATCCCTTCAGACCAAATGAAGGAGCCTTTATTCCTTCATTAACAAAGCTAAGAAAATCACACCATGCCAAATAAATAAATAAATGTTTGTGTGTTGTGCATCTTTTGTCTTAACTTTTCAGATGGAGTTAAAAACCAGATAGTATTGTAAAGGTAAAGGTAAAGGACCCCTGATAGTTACTGTAAGTCCAGTCACTAATGACTCTGGGGTTGCGGCACTCATCTTGCTTTACTAGCCAAGGGAGCTGATGTTTGTCCAGGTCATGTGGCGAAACCAGAGCAGCACACAGAAATGCTGTTTACCTTCCCGCTGGAGCGGTACCTATTTATTTATTTATTTACTTGCATGTTGACGTGCTTTCGAACTGCTAGGTTGGCAGGAGCTGGGAGCGATCAACAGGAGCTCACCCTGTCGCAGGGATTCGAACCGCCGACCTTCCAATCGGCAAGCCCAAGGCTCAGTGGTTTACACCACAGTGCCACCCGCGTCCGATAGTATTATACCAATATTTAAAAGTGGTATTTTCCAAATATTTCCAGAATTTTGTAATAGTTAATATAGCTGATAATAAAAGAGAACTGATTTGCACAAACACCCAAAATTAAAAGTGCTAGAGACAGAATAGTAAGAACATTTTGGTGAGTAATTTTATGCATATCCTCAGAAACCTGGCATCAGAATACTTCCACAGTGGGAGGAGTCCAACACATGTGGAAGTACGGTAAGTAGCTTCTGAGACCCTGCATCTTCAACAACTTGGGGAGGATGTATGTGTTATATGCAACAGTCTAATAGGTGTCAGGTACCATCTATTTATTTATTTTAAGGCTTGTTAGCTGATGCCAAAACCAAACACATAGGTTAAACTATATGTAGCCTCTTCTTTGACTGGGTAACTAAAATCTTGTTCCCAGCATTATTTGAAGGCAACCCACATCGGTTGCAATCAGTTTGACAATAAATGGGAGTGATCAAGCCATTTGTATCATTTCTTTCAGACAGTGCCATAGTTTCAAATTCAGTCAAATTTCTGGTGGCCTCTAAAATGCTATATTTTGTCAATCCTGTTGTATTCCACAGAAATGAACGTATCCTGGAACAAGTGCCCTTTCTCACTTTGCCTCTCCATTTACATGGAAATCATGAAGCCTTTGCAACCCTCTTTCGTCCCTGCCCTTGAAATATTTCATTCTGTTTTTATTATAAATCTGGGGGATGAAACAGGATGGGAGTGAGAGGGAACTGCACAGTAGCCAAAGCTTTCTTTTGGATCTTCCAGATTCTGAGTGTTGTTTTAAAATATAGTTCAGGCATAGGCAAACTCGGCTCTCCAGATGTTTGGGGACTACAACTCCCATCATCCCTGACCACTGGTCTTGTTACCTAGGGATGATGGGAGTTGTAGTCCCAAAACATCTGGAGGGCTGAGTTTGCCTGTGACTGATATAGATTAACAGCCCAATCAAAAGTTTTAAGATATGTATCTATTTGGGTGATATTAAGATTAAGCACCTTCTAGTTCAAACTAGGACCGTGATATATCTTTCTTAGGAAAAAAGAATGATTTGTCTTAATTGGTTCACTTGAAAATAAAGTTTGAGGTTAGCAATTCCCCAGCCACCAGAGGATGCTGGCCTATTCATATACATTTTTATTATTATTATCATGGACCTTTTGACACAAAATAGAAAGACTTCAATGGCGCTTTCCGATATGCTCTGTAAAAGTAGGGATTAAAATTAAAGGGCACTTTTCTTCATGACCATGGTACATGAAGTTGGAAGTTTTTAACTTCCCTGCCCAGAGTGCTGTGATGGTAATGAAAATCATTCTGAATGGTGAAAGTGGGCAGCTTTATTCCTGATCATAGCATGGGGGGCATGAATGTTTTGGCTTCCGACTAATTGTATTATGATGGTAATGAAAGTCAGACACACATACCCTGATCAGTTGAGGACTAAGGAGAGATGTGGTCCAAGGGATGAGCTGTGGTCTAAGGGAAGTGTTGGGCATCAGTTGAAGAGGTGAGGTGTACCAGAGGTGCTCAGAGCCTGGTATAAGCCTTTCCCAACTCCAGCACAATTTCTTGTTCCAGGAAGTGCAGCTGCCAAACAACTTTGTACAATGCAGCAAGTATCCTCCTTTTTTTAACATGAGGGCTCCTCTTTTTTAAATGTCAGTGACGCCTAAAGATTTTACTAAATTGCAATAAGAGCTTATTTCAGATATGATCTGGCACTAGCTAAAGTATTAGTGTGGTGAACAGAAAAGAGGACTATGCTCAGTCAGATTATTAAAAAACCCTTTAGACACTTCTGATTATCTGTTGCCTTGCATGAATAACTCCAGCAGCTCAAAGATAGGAAACATTTGGCACAGAGATGGAAAAACTGCAAATCCTTTTGCAACAGGACAGTGCTCAGATTAAGTTTCTGTGAAACCTTTTCTCCATCGCTAATTTCACACTTGAGAGATGGAACTATGAGCAGTTTACAGCACATAAATCTCATTTTAATAACTGCTTCCTTGAGCCCTAAACAGCCTTTTTTTTCTTTGCTGCCCTTGTTGCCTTTTTTCCAAATGAAAAAAGCTTTAAATTCTTTAATGGTTAAGTGCTGTGGATTTGATATTCTCTTTTATTTTTTACCTGTAGATGGGTAGTTGAAGAACAGAGTCAGTATTTGTGACATACATCAATCTTTAATGCATAGTGTAATTGGGGTAGAATGCTTGGCTGCAGTTAATTTGCTTGTTTCCCTTGAAGACAGTTTGAGCACCATAAAAACCATTCAGAATCTGGAGCCAGGGTAGATGATGTTAACCTTCCACTCAGTCACTGGATGCATATTATACCAGTGGTTTCTTGAATTATAGAATCAACTTGAATGGCTAGATAAAAATAAAATTATTTTAGATTTAGCCCAGAGTTTAAAGAGACATACTTTGGAGAGTTCTTTACAAGGAGCCTTGCTGGTTGGATGCCAACATCTGTAGTAGCTAGTGTAACAAGTGATCAGAGCTCCCAAGAGGCACTAATCCACCACCTATGTCAATTGCCTCAATTTGCCTCATGAAATCATCAGCCCTGACTTGACCCATGATCTTTTTCATGGCATTTGAAGTTTAAATGCTCAACAGAAGTTAACTTGATGCAGAATTTCTGCTGGAGGAGCACATTTTACCCTGGATACAATCACACTGAGACTCACGAGTTTGTAAATTAAGAAAGCTATGTTTCTTGCTGGAAATACATAGTTGATAGAAAAGATCCCTAGTTCTATCTAAGCGGAGATGCCATAAGCTATTCTTCCTTTTGCACCTCAGATGGAGAGAGATTCAAGTGTGTCTCCTTTAATGAGGGAGGCATGGAGAATGAGGGAAATGAAGTCAGGTCAGGTCAGCAACCCTAAGAATATCAGTCTATTGCTGAAGGGAGATCAAGAGGTGGGCACAAGCAGGACAGTCTAGGAAGCCTGGAGATTGCGCTCTAGTCTTCATATGCAGGTATGTCAGCCTACAGTGCAAGCAGAGTTGCACCAGATGCTTTCAACCTGTGAAGGAGCATTTCCTATTCATGGTCCTTTGATGTATAAGACAGTTTTTCTCACAAATGAAAAGATATTTTAGGGGCTCAGATTGGATTCAGAGAAACCATTCTAAATGCTGTGCTTCCTCTAGAACATGGGTAGGCAAAGTAAGGCTTTCGTGAATCTGTCCAATACTCTTAAAGTCATGGGTCAGCAAACTAAGGCCCATGGGCCAGATCAGGCCCACTTGCCTTCTGGATCCGGCATGCGGACGGTCCGAGAATCACCGTGTGGATCGCCAGCATGTGCGTTCTTTCCCTTTCCCTCCCTCTCCCTCACACGGCACCAGCGCCTCCTCCCTCCCTCCTCCTGGCTTCTCCCTGCCCTGCCTAGAGGAGGAAGGGGACTGGGCTTTGTTGGTGCCAGCAGCAGCAGTGCTCAAGCGGCCGCCATTTTAAGCAGCCCCTCTCCAGAGCCCTTTCGTGCACTGCTCATCGTCCCTCTGCCTCCACCAGCCCCTGCCGCTCACAAGACACAGGTAAGCAGCCACCAGGGTCCGTGCATCATTTCCTCCCCCCCCCCAATATAGTCCAGCCCCCCGCAAGTTCTGAGGGACAGTGGACTGGCCCCCTGCTGAAAAAGTTTGCTGACCCCTGCTTAAAGCCAATCAAGATTGTGGCCAACACAACCATAACTTCCAAGTCTAAAGGGGAAAGACTCACTGCTCTCTGCTGCCAGTGTTTGCCAGTACATGTGTTTGGCTCTTGCCTGTCATTTGGGGGAAGGATCTGCATTTAAAAAGAAAAGAAAAGAAAAGAAAAGAAAAGAAAAGAAAAGAAAAGAAAAGAAAAGAAAAGAAGTTTTCTGAGTACTTCATGCTCCTTCCTGTGTCCTTTCAGCTGTTCTGGTGCCCAGAACATCCATACATGGAACATTTGCGCCTCAAATTGGTGATTGATTATTACTTCAGGGCTTACTGCAGAGAACTATAACCAAAGAAACTTCATTTGCAAATGCTCAGAGCGTTTATTGGATGCAGTTGTAAAATCTTCACTTTGGTGTGATGCATGGTTGATAAACTTTAATGACAGGCTCTATTAGCAGTTGTTAAACAGGGAGGGATGTCATGGAAAATAGCACATTGTAGTGTATATTGCTTTACCACTAAGCAGAGGAAGAAGCATGAGTTTTCATGGATTTTCACTCATAGACCTGATCTTCTAAGTGAACAAAGTGATCACGACAACATTCATAATACTAATAATTAACCAGAAAGGAATTGCAATCAGTAAGTTCTTACTTATGTGCTCAAAATCCTTCAGAAAAGCATATAACATTAAGTCAGAGGTGGACATTCTTTTATTTTATTGGGGCTGCATACTGGTGATGGGAGAGCCAGGAAGGACTAACAAAATTTCACTGATAAGTTTTGCAAATCCATAGTTCTAGTTATATGGAGTATCAGTCAGACTTTGTATAAAGCACCTTCTTTTATTTTCCCATTTGTGTGTTCATGTTTCCTGACATCAGTTTATTTTTCCTATTTGGATAATTTGGTGTTAGCTTGAGGAGACTGCAAAGCGATTTTTTCCTAATGGGTATTTTTAATTAGTAGTCTGTTGAAGTTTCTGTGTGCAACATGTCTTTGCAATTGCAGGCAATATGCTTGGTCGTATTGGGTTTATTTGCTTATAAAGTAGTGATTTGCGGTTGTGATGTTAAAATGCTCACTGCACTGGGAACTTTGATACCAATGCTATCCTGGGACAGGATGTGCAACAGATGTGCAGCATTAATTGCAGTGTTTACTGCTGGGCAGAGCACTTTATGTAATGAAAAATCAATAAAAGATAATCAAACTGTATTCTCTTGACATCAGAAAAGGCATTGTGCATTTAAGGTGATGATTTAAAAAATGTGTTATGCAAGTCCCATGTTTTCTTTATGAGCCTACCTGTGGTGAACCTCATTTTGCTTCTGTATTCTGCCAACAAACATTTTTACCTTTCAGATTTTCTCAGAGGCAAAGGCTAATAAAGATTTTTTTTTAAAAAAAAAGCAAAGCTCTTTAAGTTGTTGCAAAAATGGAAAAGGTGAACTGTAACCTTGGGATGTTCATGGTTAGAGTGTTGCACCAAGCCCTGGGAGAGCAGGGTTCAAATCCCCACTCAGCCATGAAGCTCACTGGGTGACCTTGAAGCTCACTGGGTGACCTTGGGCCAGTCACTGTCAGCATTTCACTCTTCCGTTGCTGGATGTGTGATTGCTATATCACATGTCTGTGTTTACTTTCCAGGCTTGGAAAGTGTGAGAATGGAAGCCAGTCTTATCTCTTCCGCTTATACTGTACAGATCTTGTCCTCAAAGGATGCTGAGCCATAGCTAAAGGCCAGGAAGGCTGAACTTGATTCCTTAGAAAGGAACAAGACTTGGGAACTTGTCCCAATAAAGCCAGGTATGAAGCTTCTTGATAGTCGTTGGGTCTATAAAGCCAAGACTGATCAGAAGGGCAAGATAGTCAGGCACAAGGCCAGGCCAATTGCATGTAGTCCCATAGTTGGGAAAAACACTACAGGAGTCTGTTATGGGTATGACAACTGTATGTTTGATTGTGTACGGCTGAGTTAGCAAATGCAACAATGGTTACCTGAAAAGGGGGAAGATGTCAGCATTTCAGTCCTCCGTTGCTGGATGTGTGATTGCTACATCACATGTCTGTGTTTAGTTTCCAGGCTTGGAAAGTGTGAGAACGGAAGCCAGTCTTATCTCTTCCGCTTGTACTGTACTTTTGTGCTTCTTTACTTTCGGAGGAGATGTGAGAGAACACCATGGTTGCTTTGTCCTGTATATATTGCTTAATAAATCACTCAGAATGCTACATTCATGCTCCACGATCGTTTCTGCTATACTCTGCTAATTGAGCGTGCACATGTCTTTTGATATTTGTCACTGGTGCGCACCGGGACTGATTTGTGAATGTCCCGGGCTACACTTCATCAGGAAGACGCCCGGAGAAGTCTGTCTCATTCTGGGGGCTGCGTGTGTCCCCCAGGCGTGTTCCGACAATCACTGCCTCTCAGCCTACCCTACTTCACAGGGTTGTTGTGTGGATAAAATGCAGAAGGGGAGGTCCTTGTACACTACCTTGAGCTCTTGGAGAAAAAGTGGAATATAAATGTAAGAAAGAAAGAAGTTTGGAGACAAGATGGGCAATACCAGAACTAGGAGTATATGAAACACAAATGTCCAGTACAGGAACATTGCAGCTGTGAAGAGAGTGTTCAGCTGACTAGCCAATACAACACCTAGTGGAACCATACTTGATCATCAAAATGCATTTTGAATTAGAAAAGGGGGTCTTTGCCTAATAGGTTTCAATTTTTCCTGTTAGTCCTATAGAGTTATTTACATGCTGCCTTCTGGATACTGGTCTCTGGACCAGCATTTTGGGAAATGAATCCATGTGTAAGGGGTGGGGGAGAGATTAAGACATGTCATCTACATGGTGAACCCAGAAAAAGTAGCCTTACTGTGAAGTGGGGGTGTTAAGTATAATTGGTTTAATTGACACTGAAATGGGAATGTCTGTGTAGTTGTGAAAAGATTTAACATGGGGACATTCCATTGAAGCTATAAAAAAGCAAGAAGAGATCTCTCTGAGCTCTTGCTGAGCTGAGAATTAACCAATTGTTGTTTTCTGCTAGCTAACATGTGAGTGTTGTAACCTTAGATCAGATGACAAAGGTACGGCATTGCAAATTCGCCATCTTGGTGGTAGCTGGTTCTTCATTCTCTCTCAAACTCTGTGGAGTGAGGATGTAAATGAAGCTCTCTAGGAAAACAGCTCTAGGCAAAATGGATGCTGAAGGAGAGAGACATTGTCTTATAGGTCTGTTTGGATTATTTCATATTTTATAACATGCTGAGCCTGTGCTGGGCAGACAGGATATTGTATGGATATATTCAGATGTATCATTTGATGTTCCTGTTTTGTTTTGAAGAGTTCTGCAAGTAAAAGTAAGGAAAAATATTTATTATTATTATTTTTAATCCATTACCCACTCTTCACCAGCATATTCCAGGGCAGGTTGCAACGATTTAAAATTCAGTATTTAAAATTGTTTTAAAACATATTGTAGGAATAGGGTCACAGAATATGAACTGCCTGTGAAATACTTTGTCATCTTGGCTTATCTCCTAATATGCGCATCTCTGTCTACTTATTGAATTATATATGATAAATATGTTGACATAAAGTCAACAGAAGTCAAAAGAAGACATCTACAGAGTTGTGTTGTGTTAACATTCAGACATAGAATCATAGAATCATAGAATCATAGAGTTGGAAGAGACCACAAGGGCCATCGAGTCCAACCCCCTGCCAAGCAGGAAACACCATCAGAGCACTCCTGACATATGGTTGTCAAGCCTCTGCTTAAAGACCTCCAAAGTAGGAGACTCCACCACACTCCTTGGAAGCAAATTCCACTGTCAAACAGCTCTTACTGTCAGGAAGTTCTTCCTAATGTTTAGGTGGAATCTTCTTTCTTGTAGTTTGGATCCATTGCTCCGTGTCCGCTTCTCTGGAGCAGCAGAAAACAACCTTTCTCCCTCCTCTATGTGACATCCTTTTATATATTTGAACATGGCTATCATATCACCCCTTAACCTCCTCTTCTCCAGGCTAAACATGCCCAGCTCCCTTAGCCGTTCCTCATAAGGCATCGTTTCCAGGCCTTTGACCATTTTGGTTGCCCTCCAAATGAGGAATACAGATCTGATACCTTACACACACTTGGAAGTAAGTGCCACTGGACTCAAGGGGCTTACTTCTGAATAGACATACAGTGGATGTTCGGGTTGCGAACATGATCCATGGAGGAGGCACGTTTGCAACCCGCAGCACCGCGTCTCCACATGTGCAGGTTGCGATTTAGCATTTCTGCGCATGCGCAAGCACCAAAACCTGGAAGTAACCCGTTCCGGTACTTCCGGGTTCAGCACAGTGTGCACCCCCAAAATACACAACCTGAAGCGTCTGTAACCCAAGGTATGACTGTACATAGGTCCATACTGTTGGTGTTGTTGTTGTATATTTATTTATACCCCACCTTTTCCCCTGGCAGGACCCTGTTTTAAACATTCCAATAATTGCAATAAAAACAGCATGTTGCCAGCTCTTTAATTAAAAGCAGTCAACTCCAAAATGCCTGTTGGGACAAGAAAGATAGCAAGGAGGGAGCCAGTCTAGCTTTTATAGGGAGGGACTTCCAAAGTCTCACACAAGGGGCAGATTGACTACCAGAAGAAGTAGAACATTCTACTGCTGCAGCTTCACTTCTTGGAGTGCCCTGTACTAGAAGATTCATCTGTTCCTTCCTTGCTATCTTACTTAGAGCAGGTCTTTTTTTGCTATTTTGTTCTTGTCCTCATGGCTTGTATTGGTTTTGATTGTGTGGGTTGAAGGTTTTATCTTGCTTTGCATGGTGATGATAAATAAATAAATAAACTGTATAGAATTATAAACCAACCAATGGCATAATTAGAATGATGTTTGCATGCATCTCTATTTAATCTCTCTTTTAAAACATGCTCAAGTCTTAAAATAGCCAGATTTTTAAAATCTTGTGTGCTACTTCAGTGTTGACAGAGCATCAGTATTCAGCAGGAAACTGCAAATGTACACAGGCAGCTTCATATCTAGCTGGCCACCTGTTAGCAGCAGCTGCTGTCATGTTGTGCACTCAAATGTTCATGAAAATCCTGTTAAAACCTACTTGAGTGTGTTTTGGTGGAATATGACTTTGATAGCAGTTTTGCCCTACTTTACCAAAGTAGAGATAAAAATATTTGCTTCAGAGATAAAACTTGTGAACCAACATCTTTCTTTTTTTCAGATTTCTTTTTCTTTTATTTCAAAATTCAAAGTTACACTTTATCTCTCAACAGTTATAATTCTATAATATTAATGGCTTCCTGCTCATCAAACCTTGATGTTTATAATAATGATTGCATACAATTGTGTCTTAAAATTTAATCACATCCTGTTTCATCCCCTTTAACATGTTTCTTCTGCTATTTTTTTCTTAAACTTCAAACTCAGCTGTAGACTTTGCCTATCAAAAAATATTTTTTAAATAGACTACAAAAAGTTTTCAGTCCTTGAATGATTCTAAATTTGTGTCTCTTGTCAGAGCCATCAGTTTTGCCATCTCTGCCATCTCTTTCTTTCTTGATATGCTTCCCAGGTTGATGACTCCAAAATCCTTTTCTCATCCCAAATTTATTTATTAGGTCCACCCCACTAGGTTTTTAGAGGGGTGTACCCTAAGGATTCTAGGACAGTTCCTTACAAGCCTTTAAATGCCATTTCTTTCTTCATAAGGTTCCAAAATCAAACCCTCCAGTTCTATGGTGTGTGGTAAAGTAAAGGTAAAGGGACCCCTGACCATTAGGTCCAGTCATGACCGACTCTGGGGTTGCGGCGCTCATCCCGCTTTATTGGCCGAGGGAGCCGGCGTACAGCTTCTGGGTCATGTGGCCAGCATGACTAAGCCGCTTCTGGCGAACCAGAGCAGCTCATGGAAACGCCGTTTACCTTCCCGCCGAAGCGGTACCTATTTATCTACTTGCACTTTGACATGCTTTCGAACTGCTAGGTTGGCAGGAGCAGGGACCGAGCAATGGGAGCTCACCCCATCACGGGGATTCGAACTGCCGACCTTATCGGCAAGTCCTAGGCTCTGTGGTTTAACCTGCGTCCATGGTGTGTGGTAGTTATGAGGTAAAAAGAGTAGGGATTTTGACACCGTGGATGTCACTCTGGTTTAATTCTGATTAGAAATTCTGGTTCTGGAATGTAGCTGGCGTAACTCTGCATATGTACCATGTATCAAAAATTAATTCTGGAATGAGGAATTTGTGCAATGACTTGAGCCACTGCCATAGTTTTCACTATGGGAAATGTGCAGCAGTCATTCACTTGCCAAGAGCAAGGAAGGTCCATTATTTATCTTGGCAGTTGACATCTTTGCTCCTGCTGTGAAAACCATTTCAGATCTGCATTCCCCCTCCACTACATCACTGCATATCATCAAAAGAAAGTGGCTTGCTCACTAAACCTTATTCACTTAATGAAAATGAAAAACAAGCTGTGTGAAATGTTGGAGGCTACATGAAACATGGCTTTGAGAAGAATAAATCTACCATTGTCCCCTTCCTCTGATACTGGCACATTTATGAGAGCATGAGTTCCCCACACCCTCTGGAAGGTTTCAAAAACAATCCTATTGAGCTCCCAGAAAGCCCAACAAAAACATCTCTCAAGTGTAGGAAAAATGAATATGTCATTGATATGAAGAATTTCTGTGATCAAAATGAATGTATTACCAAAAATGTTATTTTTGTTCCAATCAACAATATGAAATGTTCCGATCAACAATATGAAATGTTTCAAAGAATGGCAAAGAGATATTTCAAGATTCATCTGGAGAAGGAAGAAGTCAAGAATAAAATACAAATTGTTAACAGATATTAAAGAAAGATGAGGCTTCTCCCCTCCAGACTTAAAATTGTATTATGAAGCGTCTTGTATCTGTTGGATCCAGGAGTGGATAAGTTTAAAAAATTCAGATCTATTGGATCTGGAAGGTCATGATAATCAATTTGGAAGGCATGCGTATTTATGGTATGAAAAGGTTTTTACAACCATATAAGAAGAAATGCAATTTTAAAAGTATGGGGAAAATATAAGGATTTATTAGAACAAAAAACACCTTGGTGGATCTCACCAATTGAAGAAATATCAGTAAAAAAAACAAATATGGGAACAAAATGGGTAACACAATTATTAATTGAAGTAGATAACCATTTAAAATTGAAAGAATATAATGAAGTAAGAGGAGAAGTAAATGATTTGTTACAACATTTCCAGATAAATGAACTATTGAAAAATGACAAAAAGAAAGGATCTGCTCATGAAATCTCTAAATTCCAGAGATAAATAATAGAATGAGACAATAGGGTATTGTGAAGAATGTACAGCTTGTTGTTGGAATGGGAAACTAAGGATGAAGAGGTCAAAAGCGTAATGATAAAGTGGGCCCAAGATGTGGGGCATAATATCCAAAGTCAGATTGGGAAAAATTGTGGAAAAAGGATTTGAAATTTACGGCTTGTGTATTGTTAAAAGAAAATTATATGAAAATGATGTATAGGTGGTTATTTAACACCAGTAAAATTATCGCAGATGTACAAATCAGAAGAAAAGACATGTTGGAAATGTAAAGAAGTAGATGGTACCTTTTATCATGTGTGGTGGCAATGTAAAGTTATTTTTAAAAATTTGGAAATGATATATAATGAATTGAAGAAAATGTTTAAAATAACCTTTGTCAAAAAGCCCGAAGTCTTTTTATTAGGAATTATAGGAAGGGAAATACAAAACAAACAAAAACAAACAAACATCTATTTATGTATGTGACCCGCCACACAAATATTGATAGCCCAATGCTGGAAAGAGGAAAAAATACCCATGAAAAAAGATTGGCAAATTAAGTTAATGGAATATGCAGAAATGGCTAAATTAACAGGAAGCATATATATCAAATCATTGTATGCAAGTTGATACATCAGCAGGATTCTAAAAAAACATTTGTAGTATTATGATAACAGATAGAATCAGATATGTATAGATGGAAAACAAGATATGGACATGCATGCATGAATAAGAAATATAATGGAACCATGGAGAGGGTAGAGGGAAGTCAAGGGATTGGAGAAATACCACATTATGATATTGTATTGATGTTTATTTTATATTTGTGGCTTAGGGCCCTCGTATTTATGGGACTGCCTCTCCTGGTATGCCCTGCAGAGGACCTTAAGGTCCATGAATAATCATAGTTTAGAGGTCCCAAGCCCTAAGGAAGTCAGATTATCCTCCACCAGGGCCAGGGCCTTCTCAGTGATGGCTCCGACCTGGTGGAATGCTCTGTCCCATGAGACTAGGGCCCTTCAGGATTTAACCTCCTTCCGCAGGGCCTGTAAGACAGAGCTATTCCGCCTGGCTTTAAATTTGAATTTAGCCTGATATTTTATTCCCCTTCCTTCCCTCCCCCTCCCCTTTTTATGAAGATTACCCGCTCTGGGATCCCCCAGCTAATTCTCCCCTGGCCTCCTTGCTGGTCCAAATAGGACTAATTTAGCCAGCTAGCCCTGGTGATCATCTAATGTTTATTGGATGGATTTTCCCCTAAATTGATTTTAGAATTTATTGTTATTCACGCTTTTATACTGTATTTTATACTGTTTCTTGTTGTATCACAATAAAGTGTTTTAAAATTGTTGTTAGCTGCCCTGAGCCCGGTTTTCTGAACCAGGGAGGGTGGGTTATAAATAAAAAAATATTTATTTATTATTATATCGTTTGTTATGAATAAAGCCTATATATATAATTCTAAACATTTTTTTAAAAACATTTTTAAAGAAACAACAACAGTTTTTATTTAAAAAAACTACACACATCTAAATACTGGTTGATAACCTACACGCTAGCCTCTAAGATGCTCTCAAGGAAAATCTAAAAATCTAAAAAAATAATAATTTAAAATGCAGTATAAGCCCGGACAATTGGGAAACACTGGCCTGCGAGCGTCCCAATTGGAGAACAGCCTTTACCAAAGGTATCATGGACTTTGAAGAAGCACAAACTCAGGGAGAAACAGGAAGGCATGTCTGGCAAATCCTCACCAAGATCAACTCCCACTCAGAAACCTATGTCCCCACTGTGGAAGGACGTGGGTCCAGAATTGGCCTCCACACACTCTTACAGACACACTGTTAAGACTGTGTTCATGGAAGACAATCTTACTCAGCTATGAGTAATTGCTGAAGCAGAAGAGAGAGGCCAGCCTAAAAGGAGATATCAGTCGGGTTAAGTACTTAATTTGTTCCAAAGGTCCGTACTTAACCTGAAGCAGTTCTTAACCTGAAGCACCACTTTAGCTAATGGGGCCTCCTGCTGCCGCCTGCTGCTGCTGAAGCACTATTTCTGGGTTAGTGGAGTCTGTAACCTGAAGCGTATGTAAGCTGAAGCATATGTAACCCGAGGTACCACTGTATATTGCTGTGGGCTGGAATAGAGCTTGGAATATTCCTCCCATTTATTTTGAAGTTAGAAAATTAAAACCTGATCCTATGCATGTTTACTCAAAGTAAGTTCCAAAGATGGAGAGAAACCACAGTTGACATATTTGCTCATGCCTAGCTAAGCCAGTGCACTACCATCTACTGCCAGGGTTCTGTGACAGGTTGAAGGATATACAGTAGGTACACACAGTTCTTGGTCTTGAAGTAATTTTGAGTCAGGTTTAATGTAAACATACTTTCCCTGTATATGGGGGGGGGGTTTCCCCTGGTATACAGGAACTTCCTTGTGCTTTCTCCTTCTCTGACACTCCAGACCACCCAGAGCATAGCCATTTTACAATTTATTGGGAATGATAATATAAAGGCCATAAGAAATGTTTAGTCATTTATTGCTATATGAATTTACTTCTAAATAAAGCATGAGAACTATATTTACACTGACAGCAATCTGTTCATTGCGTGCATAAGCAGATTTACACAAGGACATAATGGGTGCGATACAGAAAAGCGATCTGTTGTGCTGATGATGTCTTCCTCTCCCCTGTGGAAGTGCAGGCATCTGAGAATGGAAGCTGGGAACAAGATCACAGAATTTGCAAGTGCTCCTGATGATTTCCTTTGGCAAGTAGCATCTGGTCCTATTCATCACAAAGGGTGGTATGCAACATAGGGTTAAACTGAATGTCCTGTTAGCATCAGGGTTTCTGCTTGTGCAATGGAACATTCTATCCCTCTCCTCCCTCTGCATCCCCCAGACCTGTTCTGGGGTCCCCCAACTCTCTGGGGCAGATTTGGGACCAGGCATTCTTAGAGGTATGAGGGTATGGATCCCATAACATTATTGTAGCTACAGTGGTAACTTGGGTTCATAGCTGTTAACTTTCAGATTTGAAAATAAGGGATCAGCAGCCTCACCTGTCCCGGGGACAGTCTACGGGATATCTAACAATCCGGGATAGAAGTGGTAAACAGCGGGAAACGGCGCTGGAATAAGGGAATTTCCTGCAAAAAAAGGAAAGGTTGACAGCTATGCTCGGGTTAAGTACTTAATTCGTTCCGGAAGTCAGTTCTTAACCTGAAACTGTTCTTAACCTGAAGCACCATTTTAGCTAATGGGGCCTCCTGCTGCTGCCACTCTGCCGGAGCACGATTTTTGTTCTCATCCTGAAGCAAAGTTCTTAACCCGAGGTACTGTTTCTGGGTTAGCAGAGTCTGTAACCTGAAGCATATGTAACCTGAAGCATATGTAACCCGAGGTACCACTGTATTTAGTTGCATACTGTTCAAGGCGGCTTACGATGTAATATTTAAAATACTATTTAAAAGATACATTGAAATAAACTGAAAACAGAAAATCTTTAAAGGAAGCAGAAAAGTAATCCAAGTAAAACAGGTAACAAATCAATAGTGCAAGTTTATCTAAACTTAAAGAGGGTACTCCTGAAATGGCCCTTCCTTTTCACTGCTCAGTTTGCAGGTGGTGAAATGGGCCTATTGTGGATATTCTTTTTGAGGTTGGGGCGATATTAGCGGGAGACCATGAAACATAGCTGAGCTTGGGGTGGCCATGAAATTGCTTGTTCTCCAGACCCCCCCCCCCCAGGATGTTATTACACCAGGACATAACATTACTCAAAGGGTTTTCTGGGAAATGAAACTGGCAGCTGTCGAGGGGAGCTACTGATTCCATGGAAAACCCAAAGAGGGTGAGGATGAGGTGAAAGGAAAATCTATTTTGCCCCCTCCATCCCCCCCCCAAAAAAAACACATTTGCACCAAACATCATTATGAGAAAACTTTCAGATCAGCCCTTCCATAATTCTTCTGCGGATAACACATATTTTGGTTTTTATCTATAACTGAATTTGAACTTATGGTACCAATATAACATGTTGGCAAGAGAGGATGGGCGAACATTGATTTTTTTTAAAAAAAAAATCTTTCTGGGTGTATATTTGGGGGGGGGGAAACAAGCTGGTTTGGGTTTTATACATGTAATGTTTTGCACTACTGTAAAAAAAAAATCAAAGCACCATAATAAAGCAAGTGCATTTAGCCTTTTACACAACAATTTTAATTAAGACTGTTCCTATGTTCACTTTTGCTGCAAGGAAGTTAGTGACAGTGCTGTGGCCTTTTGAGGAAATAAGTGATTCCTGCTAGTTCGCTATCCTCGTGTCCTCTTCCTAACCTTTCCCTCTTCATTCCTGTTATGGATGGAGGACCAATGGTTCCACAAGCAAAATGTTTTGCTGCCTAGAGCAGGGTGTGAGCATTTTGAGAATGTACCAGCTGTTTCAGGTCACTTATGGCTTAAGTAACTCATTCCTTCTGAATGATTTATTCGGCTGGTGGCTCATTGAGTTGCCAAAGTTTTACAGACACTATGTGAGGCAAAGATTTATCAGCTTGAGGCAAAGGGAGCCATTTGTTAGTCACAGGAAAGGGTAATTAGTCCATTTACAGGGCTTGACATATTGTGTCTCCAGCATCGGCAAGGAAGGAATGGTGAGCCTCAGCCACATATTCCTGTTCTGAGGTGAGACAATGGGAGGACGACTTAGAGGGTGGCTAAGTGAGTCTAGAGAACGTGACACAGAGAGGTGCAATATGTTTGTGCACTTAAACAAGACATGACACAATACATGGCTGCACATCTTTCTGCTCAATTAGTTGTTATACCTTATACGTGTTTAGTTAGTGCTCATGTATCTGCAATAAGTAAACGGTGTATGATTTTGTTATATGTTTATTAGCTGCCCTATACTCAAAGTAATCTAGGCAGTTTACAGAATTAAAACAAACAAAACTTACAGTAAAGCAGCAGAATACAATCAGTGCAATGCCATAATAAAATCCTCTTTTAAACAGAGAGGATTGTCCAGACTTATGCAACCTGGTGTCCTCTAGATATTTTGGGCCACAACTTCCATCCATGCTGACTATGGCTGATGGGAGTTGTAGTCCAAAACATCTGAAGGGCACCATCTTGTTGAAAACTGGGATAGTCAAGTAATCCAGATTTAATCTCATCCTCACTTCATTATTTAAACATCAAGTTGTGCCATCTCACTTCACAGGCAGAAGCTTTATATCACCTCATTGTTTCTCATTTTAGTCAGTCTAGGCACTCGACCACAAGTTCTCAAGTGTTGAGTAATCAAGCTGAGAAGGCAGAAATGGTCCCTAGTGCAAAAAATTAGTATCTTGCATAACATGTCCACAATAACATCCAGTGGCTCTGTCACAAAACCAGATACATACAGACAATGCCCCTTCACACAATCCTACACGTAATCATATCCACAGTCCATTTATCAATAATGCACATATTTGACTTCCCATGCACTCATATATGCCTGTACATCAGCATTCTTTCCTGGGAGCTCCAGACTTGAGGTCACCTTCCACATTGAAATGTTATTTGAACTTCTCCTCTGAGCTGATTTATAAATTATTTGACTACAAAGATAATACAGCATCCAAAATGAAAAAAAAAATGTTTCAGACAATTCTCCAAACCCTCCCCACTCTCCACAGTCTGAAATGAGTTTTCAGTTCTAGTTTGAAGCCCAATCCAGTTTAATGAGGAAGAAACAGATAATACATGATGAGAGATGGAGGGGGCAGACACAAGGTTTGTTACCAATGTGGTTTTGAGGATCATCCAAACCAAGCCATCCTTTCATGGGGGAGTTATCCAGAACAGTGTGTGTGTGTGTGTGTGTGTGTGTGTGTGTGTGTGTGTGTGTGTAAAGTATTAGAGTTCATCCATTACCCAGGAAAATGCATTGAAGGCATTTAATATTAAGATTAATGCCAGTAGAATGAGAAATGCAAATACCTCTTTCATTTTATTGTAGACTTCCCATTGTCTAGAAATTCATGATTGTAGGAGAAGTTAGCAAGGCACATAATGGTCCTGACTTTTTAAAAATTAGGTTATTTTATGACCATTGATAACATTGTGGCTAATTTATGACAAATCTCATGCTTCGCAGCGTAAGATGCTCATTTGCAGGGATTGCAAGAGATGAGAAAAGAAAGGGAAGCCTCCTGATATAATTACTTTTTCAGTTGACTAAATTCATTGTCAGGGGGCAGGGGTAACTTGGCCTCTGGGAGAGGCAAGATAGAGAAATGGCCAGGAACACTAATGCTATGTTGTTTGGGTTTTATAAAATAAAGTTACTATAAAATGAGCACATTTCACACCTTCATGAAAGTGGATTCTGAGAGTCAGACAGTGCTTAGAATTTGCAAAATTAGATTGGAAAAGAACACTTGGCTATGTCTATATTGTGACTGAGGAGTCCTAAGGTGAAAGGCTGTGGGGGGGGGAGAGAGAGACATTGAGAAGAGACCTTGTCATTTCCTATGTCCTACTAACTTGCTCCAGCCATGGCGGAAGGTATGGGAATGGCTTTTTCATTTGTTTTGTCTCCATTTTCCTCCCCTCCCATTTCTCCTTCCATTGACATCAGCAGGAGGAGAAATCACAACACCAGCTGCAGTGTTTTGCACTTTTGCGGGGCATATTGGCGGTGCAAGGAGCCTTCTGCCATCCACCAACAATGCACACCACCAGTAGTATACACCTAGAGCTGTAGAGCTTTCAGCAAGCATACTTGAAGATCCTCTGTGGGTGTATGTGGAGCTGGTGGAGCAGCCACATCCTAAGACAAGCATAGGCAAACTAAGCCCTCCAGATGTTTTGGGACTACAACTCACATCATCCCTGACCACTGGTCCTGTTAGCTAGGGATGATGGGAGTTGTAGTCCCGAAACATCTGGATGGCCGAGTTTGCCTATGCCTGTCCTAAGAGCTTTCAGCCAGCCTTTGGCTGACTTTAGAATAGCAGCCTAGATTTGCTCAATAGTTTTATTGATGGCATTAGATATCAGTGGCTTTACTGCAGGTAGTTTATGGTGACCTCTTCTTCCATTCATTCCATAAAGTGCAAATCTGTGTTTGCTGTTCCCCTTACTAATGTTTATGCATATGCATATTGCTCAATTATTGTTTTGTTCTGTGTAGGTGCTTTTATTTGGGTTTTGTGAGTCATTTTGGAGATGTTGTTCGGCAGAATAGCATGGTAAAAACTGAATAAAAATTTTAAGGCTTGGTGTACAGAGGGTTTGATCTGAAAGATTCACCTACACTGTTCTGCTAGTGGCAGGCAGAGCAAGGACTTTGCTAGTTAGGGTTGCCACCTTTGTTCTGGCAAAATACAAGACAGGACTGGGGAGGGGGATAGTGGGGTGATTTTTTTCCCACCTGGCACTGAAGTGACTTCAAAGCAATCCATTACAATTCATTGCAGCCTAACAGGATGGCTCCTCTGGAATTTGACACACACACAAATTTGTAAAAAATCTGTCTGTGTTTTGCTACCCAGACCTTAAATGCTTGACCTTATCATTGATTTTGATTATTCTTGAATGGTTGTTTTTAACTGTTTCTACCAATAATTCTGTTGTTCCTTTAGTGAAATGCTTTGAGGTTGTTGTTGTTTTCAATCAAGTGGTACATACATTTTAATAAATAAGATTCCAAATCCTAGTTCCAGTGAAGAGGAGGAGGATAAAGAAATGGTGAATGACCTGCTGATATTGATGACACCAAATTCCATGCTTTAGTATCATCTCACCCCACATCCTCATACTGAATGCAAGGCTTTTAGCTTGGCACTTAATAGGCTGGTGGGCAGGTTGTTAATTAGAATTGACTGAAATATTCCCTCTGGCTGATATTTCCACTGTGGTCCTCTGTGCTGTGCATCTTGCCTGCGTATGTGTATAATTAACAATTAATGTAATGAAGTGATGGGAACCTTTACACTTTTAATATTTCTAAATACGTTGTCTTCATATGCATGAAAGAGATCTTGCCTACAGAGTCTTTCCTGGAAGATCCATACAGATATTTTAAGAATCTGATTACAAAAAAAATAAAAATCATCTCTCTCTCTCCCACCCCCCTTCCCTTCTCTCGGTCCCCCCCCTTTCTTGTTTGACCTTCTGTGTCATGGACAGCATTATGTAATAATTAGGTATATCAAAGGTAAGGTTTTGTTGTCATGGCTTCCCCACACTCCCAGAATTTCTAACCTTTTGGCTATTTTTCCACATGGAGGCAATGTGCATCCGTATGGCCTTCATCCTTGGATGAAGAGCCTTTTCCCAGATATGGACTACAACCCTTTCCCTCCCATGTCCAGTACTGGCTCCAGGCTTTAGTGGTCCATTGAGCAAGGTGTCTTCAGTGGACCCAACTCCTTTCTCATGGTGTTGCTACCACCCAGTTGCTTGCCTTCTTTCTGTGGACCCAACCCACACCATCACCACTGGGAGGGAAGGGGTGAAACAAGTGGAAGGCACTCCTCCCTTTTTTGCTGTTGTCACTCCTCCTTTACTCGGGACAATGACAGCAAGAAGAAAGAGGCCTCAGCAAGGGCCCCAGGTTTTGTGGGTTGGCAGTGGGCTCCCTGCTCATATATGCTATCTCATATATCCTTTTGAAGCCTATGCACATGGAATCCCTATTCACAACGCAGTTTCCCACCCACCCCCAAAAAGGTGGAGGGGCAGAGAAAATGAAAAAGGTATTTCTGCCTCCCCAAAGAATTCCCAAATGCCCATTGTCCTATGGGGCAGCCATTCCAAAATCACCAACAGGTAGTTGTTGACAGTGCCTCCATGTATGTTTATCTCCGTGTGTTTTTCCCTTGGGGTATAGCCTGCAACCTGCTTGTACAAACATGTTAATTTTTAGCTGAAGCTATAGTCAAAAACCAAATGTAATCAGCCTGTACATAACATCCGGTAACTAGACATATTCGCTGAAGGAATTTTAAGGTAGCTGTCAAGGAAGAAGGTGTGTGTGTGTGTGTGTGTGTGTGTGTGTGTGTTTCTGTACTAGGTATGGTTCAAAAGTTGTTAAGCAATCTTTCCACACCTCACAGGGGAAACCTGTCATCATTTCAAATGTAGTGTTACTAATGGGAAGCCACGTTCAAAAGCACCCTGTGGGTAATAAAACAAACCTTGTTTTTAAAATAAACTTTAAGGACATATTTAGTTTATCATATGGAATGCTGATGCATCAAAATGCTTTGGCATCCATGTGTGTGTGTAGTTGCTTCTTACGGCACTCCCAGACAGTTGTTATTTGGAGGTGGGATTCAATCACATGCCAGTAAATTCAGATTGAGCAATTATGGTTGAGTGGGATGTCTTGCACAACCAACACGCTTCTCCAAAAGATCAGACTTCTTTGTGATAATGAAAGTGATGGGAAAATGCGCAGAATAGTGTGGGATAATACTTACTCTGATGCAACATGATCTAACCACTCTGCAAACAAAAATGAATGAATGCTCAATGAACAGGTTGGTCAGAAGCACCCTTAGAAACAAGCAAAATTGCAAGAGCGCTTAATCTGTTGCTACGCTCTATTTCATACTGTAGGTGAGAAGCGTATACACACACATTTTAAAAATAATAACCTGCCTACTTATACAGGTGAAAACTGGACAAAATCCTTTTACTGATCCGTCATATTATTGCATCATAATTTGCATACAGACCTCATAACTTTACAATTCTGGTTGTTTATTTATTCCACATCTGTTGCTGTCCTTCTAGTGCTTAGCTTTTATTCTACATTATCTGTTTATTCTACACAGCCTGTTTTAGTAAATGATCTGCACATGGCGGATAAAGTTCTGTCACTGTTGTTGTTTTCTTAAAGAAATGCAAGAGTTCCACAAAGAAACCCTGGAGGCCCTAATTAATGGGTATTTTTTTGGCTTGTAACAAAGATATATTGCCTAATATTACATTCCTTGCAGTCATATGCTAATTAAAAGGCGTAGTATATACAATTGCTCTCCATCAAAGTGATTGAAAGCTTACAAAGATGCTTTCTTTTGCCTGTGGGGAGGATAGAAGACACCATCAGTCACTATGACTGTGCCTTAGGAATGAATGCTCCTGTTTTGGATGTAAACTTTTCTTAGGCATTTAAAAGGCTTGAAGGTGTTTCATTTCCTAATTCTGTATGCAGTCATCATGTACCGTATCTTCTTATAACAAGCTGTTATGGTGACAAGGAAGGTCTCAACAGACTAATATCTGCATTGTTTTAAATGAATACACAAATGCATACCTGATGTTCTTGATGACGGCATTGTTGACTCTGCCAAGAATCCAAGAGGCCATGTAGACAAGATTTGGCTTCTGTGGTCTGCCTTTCTGTCTGTCTTTCAGTATATGCTGATGCAGCTCTCTGTTAATCTGCTTTCAAAAGTAAAATGGGTGAGGTTAGAAAGACTCATTCATAACAATGTTAGGACTCAGAAACCTAATGGCATGCTGTCAAGTTCTAAAGCTCAAGTTGTTGCGGACATACAATAACCTTGTATGATTGCCACCCCTTATTTTTTTTTCCATATCATTTTTAATAGTTTTACAATAATACTTTCCATTGCAATATCTCCTCTTATATTATACATTTTGGCTTTTTAGGGCCCTGACTTCCTTCAAACCTTCCTTATGATTTTCTAGCTTTCATTTCAAATTTCTGCATTTTCACTATTTAACCATTGCTTTAAAATCAAAAACATGAAAACATCATACATTCTTATTCTTATCTGCAGTGGTTTTTCTCGGTAATTCCTCTTGTTTCCACTTCTGTGCTAATAAAATTCTTGCTGCCGTTGTTGCGTATAGGAAAAGCTTAATATATTGTCTGTTAATTTCTTTACCTACAGTTCCCAGTAGAAATGCTTCTGGTTTTTTAACATATGTATATTTCAACATTTTCTTAATCTCATTATACAGTGGTACCTCGGGTTACATACGTTTCAGGTTACAGACTCCACTAACCCAGAAATATTACCTCGGGTTAAGAACTTTGCTTCAGGATGAGAACAGAAATTGTGCAGCAGCAGCGCAGGAGGCCCCATTAGCTAAAGTGGTGCTTCAGGTTAAGAACAGTTTCAGGTTAAGAACAGACCTCCAGAACGAATTAAGTTCTTAACCTGAGGTACCACTGTATATCATATCCCAGAAGCCTTTCACTTTCTTACATTCCCAGCACATATGATAAAAGGTACCTTCTTTTTCTGCCACCCCTTATAATTTGATATTTTGTGCCTTAATGGAGAGTAACCTTATTTGCAACACAGAGTGTTCTATCTGTGATACAATATGCTTCTGTGTGTAACAGCTGAGGAATTCTCTCTCTGCACCTTAAATTATTTTCCCAAACCACAGTCAAAACCAACATGGAGGGCAGTATTCACCAAATGAATCCTGTCAGCAGAAGGTGTATTTGGGGGTGGGGGCACATATCAGCCTGTGCACTAGGCTGAGACCTTGTAGCAGCACCCCAATGGCCATTAAGTGGATTATCCATGGGAACAGAGAAGCCTCCCCACCCACATATGCCTGCTATGGATCTTGTCTAGTACCTTCAGCTTCTGAGCACCGACCCCGCTCGCTCTCCAGGATTCAACGAAAGCCTGCATTCGCCCCATAGGACGCACACACATTTCCCCTTCATTTTTGGAGGGGGAAAAGTGCGTCCTATAAGGCGAAAAACATGGTAACAAAATACAAGCAGATTACAAGCCACATATTGCAAAAACTCCACATCACTGAGGCCAGTCATGACTGGGTAGAATTATTTTCCAGCCCTGTCAACCAGCGGCTAATCTTTGTGCATAACCAGGTAACAGAGGAGGTAGCATGCTTCTGAATACCTGTTGTTGGAAACAACAGAAGGAGGGAGTTCTCTTGTGCTCAGGTCCTGCTTGCATGCTTCCCATGAGCCACTGTGAGAACAGGATGCTGAAGAATTTGGGACACTGACCTGTTCCAGTAGGGGTCTTCTTCTGTTATATTCTTAAGTGCGGGAAGAATACCCAGTGATGGATCTCCCAACAGTCTGACTAAATATATCCATCTATTGTAAATTAAACACTGTAAAACCCTAGTTCCTTGATCAATCTTGCATGAGCTAACTTAAGGATTTAATGGATGGGCTAATTGATGGTTTTTGTCACATAATGGAATAATGGTAGCTTGATTCATTTAAGCATTATCTTTGTTAAAAACAGTATTTTTGCCCCCAGGCCATTTGATTTAACACACCTGGCACTTAAGCGCTGCAGACATACTTTGTCAACTAATTGCTATATATAATGTTTTCCCTTCTGCACTAATTTTAAAGACAGCAAAACATGTTGCCAAATTACAGGTTAGTTTTATGTGCTACTGCTATTAATGTGCATGATTAGGCATGATTAATAGAAGGTGTGTTAACTTTTTTTGTGGGCCAATGGAAAATTATAGAGACATGGTACATTTTATAATATCATTGCATTCCTTTGATGCACTGGGGGATGGCAGGGTGGCTCTGAGTTGTAAAACCTATGCATCCTTTTAATGGAATGCTTTTATGAGAAGTTGTTCATCTGCTCTACTGGCCTACTTGTAGTTTAACACAACCCAGGTGTTTATATTATACACAATGGTGTTTTGCTTTACAAATTTAGTTCCTAAATTATTGTGCCTTTTGCTAAGCTTCTACAAAGCAAACAGTCAGATTGTTTACATTTGATGCTCATCAGATTTGCAGATGACACCAAACTGGGAGGAGTAGCCAGTGCTGCTGAAGACAGAACCAGGATTCAAAATTACCTAAACAGATTGGAGAACTGGGCCCAAACTAATTAAATGGATTTCAGTAGGGACAAATGTAAGGTTCTGCACTTAGGCTGTAAGAACCAGCTGCACATATATAAGATTGGGGGACACCAGGCTTGCCAGTAGTACATGTGGGAAGGATCTAGGGGTCTTAGTAGACCACAAGCTTAACATGAATCAACAGTGTGATGCAGCAGCAGCAAAAAGAAAAAGAAAAAAGCTAATGCTCTTCTCGACTGCATCAACAAAAGTATAGTGTCCAGATCTGTCTTCTCCTGACTGCTGTGGTCATCAACTGAGGTCCTCTTAGGTATTTCATTAATGCAGTTCCTCTGTCTTGTCATGTCTTCATTCTCACAACGGTTGGGAGAAATGTTTTTGCCAAAAATCTCAGAAACCTCATCAGGAGGGCTTTAAACTGACTAATGTGGGGGAGGGAGACAGTGCTCCTGAAGGTAGGAGTCTATCAATTAATGAAGATGATCATCCAGATGTCATAGACCAAATGGAGCAAACAGCACGCGGACCTAGTGGTGGGAGGAAATAATCCTTAAATAAGAGACATGGGGGAATGATTAATGGGCTTCAATGTCTGTACACTAATGCGCAAAGCATGGGAAATAAACAAGATGAGCTTGAGCTCTTGGTACAGCAAACTAAATATGACATAATAGGCATCACTGAAACCTGGTGGGATAAGTCCCATGATTGGAATGTAATAATGGGGGGATACAATCTATTTCAGAGAAACAGACCAGACAAGAAAGGAGGAGGAGTGGCGTTATATGTCAGGGATGTGTATACCTGTGAAGAGATCCAAGATTTAGATCCTCAAAGCCAAAGTGAGAGCATTTGGGTCAAAATTAAGGGAGAGAAGAATAACAGAGACCTCATTGTGGGAGTTTACTATAGATCCCCAAGCCAAACGGAGGACATAGATGATGCCTTCCTGGAACAGATGGCCAAGCATGCAAAAGGAAGGGAGATAGTAGTAATGGGGGACTTCAATTACCCGGATATTTGTTGGACGTCAAACTCAGCCAAGAGCATAAGGTCAAACAGATTCCTCACTGGCCTTGCAGACAACTTCATTGTCCAGAAAGTGGGAGAAGCAACAAGAGGAACAGCCATTTTAGATCTGGTCCTAACCAATGTTGATGACCTGGTTAGTGGGGTAGAAGTGGAAGGATCATTAGGCGCGAGTGATCATGCTCTTCTGAAGTTTACTATACAGCGGAAAGGAGCAGCCAAGCATACTAGGACTCAATTTCTTGACTTTAAGAAAGCCGACTTCATAAAACTTAGGGAAGTGCTGGGTGAGATCCCATGGACAACAATACTAAAAGGAAAGGGAGTTCATGATGGCTGGGAGTTTGTTAAGAGGGAGATAGTAAAAGCACAACGTCAGGCAATACCAATGAGACGGAAACATGGAAGGTGCCTAAAGAAGCCAGGGTGGCTATCTAAAGAACTTTTAACTGAATTAAGATTTTAAAAGGATGTGTACAAAAAATGGAAAAGGGGGGAAACCACCAAAGAGGAATTCAAACAAATAGCCAGCACGTGTAGACACAAAGTCAGAAAAGCTAAAGCACAGAATGAACTCAGGCTTGCTAGAGAGGTTAAAAGCAACAAAAAGGGCTTTTATGGGTATGTTCATAGCAAAAAGAAGAACAAAGAAACAGTGGGGTCACTCAGAGGAGAAGATGGTGAAATGCAAACAGGGGACACAGAAAGGGCTGAACTCCTCAATGCCTTCTTTGCCTCAGTCTTCTCCGATAAAGAAAACAATGCCCGACCTGAAGAATTTGGAGCAAATGATTCAGCAAAGGAAACACAGCCCAGAATAACTAAGGAGATAGTACAAGAATATTTGGCTAGTTTAGATGTATTCAAGTCTCCAGGGCCAGATGAACTGCATCCAAGAGTATTAAAAGAACTGGCAGATGTGATCTCAGAACCACTGGCAGTCATCTTTGAGAATTCCTGGAGAACAGGCGAAGTCCCGGCAGACTGGAGGAGGGCAAATGTTGTCCCTATTTTCAAAAAGGGGAAAAGAGAGGACCCAAATAATTACCGCCCAGTCAGTCTGACATCAATACAAGGGAAGATTCTGGAGCAGATCATTAAGCAAACAGTCTGTGAGCACCTAGAAAGGAATGCTGTGATCACCAATAGTCAGCATGGATTTCTGAAAAATAAGTCATGTCAGACTAACCTGATCTCGTTTTTTGACAGAATTACAAGCCTGGTAGATGAAGGGAACGCAGTGGATGTAGCCTACCTTGATTTCAGCAAGGCATTTGACAAGGTGCCCCATGATATTCTTGTAAAGAAGCTGGTAAAATGTGGTCTTGACTATGCTAGCACTCAGTGGATTTGTAACTGGCTGACTGACCGAACCCAAAGGGTGCTCATCAGTGGTTCCTCTTCATCCTGGAGAAGAGTGACTAGTGGGGTGCCACAGGGTTCTGTCTTGGGCCCGGTCTTATTCAACATCTTTATCAACGACTTGGATGATGGACTCAAGGGCATCCTGATCAAATTTGCAGATGACACCAAACTGGGAGGGGTGGCTAACACCCCAGAGGACAGGATCACACTTCAAAACGACCTTGACAGATTAGAGAACTGGGCAAAAACAAACAAGATGAATTTTAACAGGGAGAAATGTAAAGTATTGCACTTGGGCAAAAAAAATGAGAGGCACAAATACAAGATGGGTGACACCTGGCTTGAGAGCAGTACATGTGAAAAGGATCTAGGAGTCTTGGTTGACCACAAACTTGACATGAGCCAACAGTGTGACGCGGCAGCTAAAAAAGCCAATGCAATTCTGGGCTGCATCAATAGGAGTATAGCATCTAGATCAAGGGAAGTAATAGTGCCACTGTATTCTGCTCTGGTCAGACCACACCTGGAGTACTGTGTCCAGTTCTGGGCACCACAGTTCAAGAAGGACACTGACAAACTGGAATGTGTCCAGAGGAGGGCAACCAAAATGGTCAAAGGCCTGGAAATGATGCCTTATGAGGAACGGCTAAGGGAGCTGGGCATGTTTAGCCTGGAGAAGAGAAGGTTAAGGGGTGATATGATAGCCATGTTCAAATATATAAAAGGATGTCACATAGAGGAGGGAGAAAGGTTGTTTTCTGCTGCTCCAGAGAAGCGGACACGGAGCAATGGATCCAAACTACAAGAAAGAAGATTCCACCTAAACATTAGGAAGAACTTCCTGACAGTAAGAGCTGTTCGACAGTGGAATTTGCTGCCAAGGAGTGTGGTGGAGTCTCCTACTTTGGAGGTCTTTAAGCAGAGGCTTGACAACCATATGTCAGGAGTGCTCTGATGGTGTTTCCTGCTTGGCAGGGGGTTGGACTCGATGGCCCTTGTGGTCTCTTCCAACTCTAT
Source organism: Podarcis vaucheri (assembly GCF_965113315.1). Taxonomy (NCBI): domain Eukaryota; kingdom Metazoa; phylum Chordata; class Lepidosauria; order Squamata; family Lacertidae; genus Podarcis; species Podarcis vaucheri. The sequence goes on along the minus strand of NC_138764.1, from coordinate 86,166,331 downwards.
GATTCTATGATTCTATGATTCTAGGACCTTCTTGGTGTTTGTGCCTCACCTTCAGAACTCCCTCCAAAAGGGAGGGTCATCCTGCTCTTAATCACCTTTCGTTGTATGGTGAAGACCTTCTTTTTAGAAAGAGCATTTAATAAGACACACGTGAGCCCTCTTTTATGCTATAGTTAATTATGCTAGAAATAGTTTTGCTGCTACTTTTAAGGATTATTATTTTTTTGTCACTGCTTTTATGCTATCAGTTGAACTTGCTTGTTTTAATTATACACCTTTAGGTGCCAGGCAAAAACATTCCATTTTAACCAGGCCTTGAGTTGATCTGATTTACATCTCCTATGCCATTTTAAAATGTGTTTTTTTCAGGGGGGGCTATTGGGTTATTGTTTATATTTTTATTATGTATTTTCTGGTTTTATATCTTGATTTTATTCTGTGAACTGCCCTGAGACCCCTGGGTACAGGGCAGTATATAAATTCATATATATATATATATATATATATATATATATATATATATGGTTTTGGTGTCTTCGGGTGTCTTCCCGTGTAAGAGTCGGGGTGTCTGGGCGACGTTTCGACGAGGTCTCACTCGTCATCTTCAGGCTGGTGCTTTCGGCTTCTTGTTACTGGAACAGAGCAGAATCTGGTGTTTGAGTTCCTATAAATACTGTTGAGGGGTGTGGTATATAGCCTCCAACGTTCTGGGCAGAGAGGAAGTTCCTAGATTAGTGTGCCTTTTCTTCTTTTACAGACTCCATCCAGTAGCCAAACTATAGTGGCACCTCCGGATGCTGCACCCTCCTGCAATCCCTACACAGATCTGGCTGGCACAAGGCACAAAACCACAGCTCGCCCCTATACACGAAGCCAAGCCAGAGCACAACTAAATGCAGCACAGCCATCTTCTCAGAAAAACTCTTCACAAGCTCAAGAGGTCAAGACACAAAAGCTTTAGCAACTAATCCACACTTAATGACCCACCCAGTGGTATTCAGAATATCACTCATGAAATCACCCAAGATATCCCTCAAGTAATTAAGGAACAAAAGAAGAAAAGGCACACTAATCTAGGAACTTCCTCTCTGCCCAGAACGTTGGAGGCTATACACCACACCCCTCAACAGTATTTATAGGAACTCAAACACCAGACTCTGCTCTGTTCCAGTAACAAGAAGCCGAAAGCACCAGCCTGAAGATGACGAGCGAGACCTCGTCGAAACGTCGCACAGACACCCCGACTCTTACACGGGAAGACACCCGAAGACACCAAAACCTGCATATATATATATATATATATATATATATATATATATATATATATGCAGGTTTTGGTGTCTTCGGGTGTCTTCCCGTGTAAGAGTCGGGGTGTCTGGGCGACGTTTCTAACTATATATATAGTTAGCTGCCTTGGACTATTTTTAGGAATGCGTTATCATTAATCTTATTTCCTTTCTATCCATTGCTGCAACCGCATCACTGAATTCACGTGCATTTGGAGATTGTAAGCTGAGTGATAACAAAAGTCTGAACTCATGCTCTATCCAGGTCACAGAGTCTGCTAAACCTTATTCCTTTTCTATTCATGCACTCAGCTTCCTTCTCAGTTGCTGTAAAAGCACCAAGTTTCAAAACACAGTGAGAACTCCTTTGCATTTGTTTACAAAATTCACCTGAGTTGGTAACAATCACTTTCATAAAGCCACTGCCTTAGGTGTTGAAGAAAGCAATCCAATTTTTGCAACTTCAGTTTTGGCTGTAAAAGGGAATCCATATCCTGTTCCAGGTAAGTCCAGCACCAAAGAAGGGAATTGCGCTAAATCCCTGGCAGAACAACAGTAGCATAGCTTTGCTGAATGCAGCAGAGCTGCTGTCAAACATGCCCACAAGTATATAAAACACGGGATATAAAACACAGTCTCTACTGTGCTCTCCTTCAAACATACACTGATTCCTTTACTGATATTTCTGCATGGTTTGTCCCACTCCCACCCCATATTCTTTTTTTTAAAAAAGCTTACTTTTCATTTTAGATATATCCCACCAATACTCCATTGCTATGGATAGGTGCAGATTCTATCTTGTCTTGAGGTCAAGTCTACCCAAAAGAGAAATTGGGTCCTTAGAGTTGTGGCACCTACGCTTCGGAATTCCCTCCCGTTAAATATCAGACAGGCTCCATCTTTGTTGTCTTTTCAGTGTCTACTGCAAAACTTTCTTTCCCAACAAGCAAAACAGGTCATTAAGAAGAGAAAGTGGGCAAAGTGAACAATAAAACAATCTGAAGTAACATATTTACAGTTCACAATATCTGAAAATCAGTTAGCCTAACATTGTCTTTTCTTATTTTATCTTTTTGTAAGCCACTTTGAGGTTTTTTTGTTTTCATTTTTACAATCAAGCAGTGTATAACTTTTATAAAATAAATGAATAAAGGCTTCTCCAGGATTTGTGAGGACCCAAGAATGACTCCACCTGTGTAAGCTTTTTTTAAAAAAACTGAGGCTACCATTTCGGTTTGCAGTGCAAATAATTCAAGCTGCAGCATGAGAAGTCATGGGTTAATTGCATTCCCTGATCACCTAGCTGTCAGCTAATGCTCAGTTATTATGCACAACTACAGAAGTTAAAAACAGCACGTAAATTGCTACCATACCTATTAAATAGGTGGAGTCGGAAGCAAGTGGTTCCTTCCGAATAATTCTTCTGACAGGCTTCTACAGCACTGAGAGATGTGTGGAGCCGTCATTGCCCCAAGCTTCCATTGCCTGGATTTACTAAATTGCTAATATTGTTCTAAGCAGTAGAGATTATGACAACTTATTATTTTCTTTGAGAATTCTACCCAGTGGCGTTATACTTGGCATTGAAGGGATCACTTTGAAAAGCTTGTGTGTTTGTCCCTTAATCATCGGTAAGCTATTATCATCCTTCTAACTTTTCATTATAATGTAAATAAAGACTTTAACCATGTTGCTACAAATTTAGTTTCATTAGAGTCCTGTGATAGTTGGGTAAGAGCTGTGCATCTGCTGCTGTTACATCAAACCCCCACATATATAGGGAAATAGGACACTTCCTTTTCTTTAGGCCCTGTTGTGCACCTGTGATGATGATGTAGCCTGCACAGCAGACCCGATAAGGTACCTCTGTGTGAAATGCTTCACACAGCACATTGTTGGATTATGGAATTCGCTTAAACAAGATGTGGTGATGGCCACCAATTTAAGCTTTAAAAGGAGATTAGACAAATTCATGGAGGATAAGGTTACCAATGGCTGCAACTGAACACAAGTTCTAGGATCAGATGTACCATGTTACTGATACCAAGAGAATTCTATTGCACCCATCTACTGCTTGTGGGCTTCCCTTAGGCATATGGTGGGTCCCCTGTGGGAGACAGTAAGCTGGGCTAGATAGGTCTTTGGTTTGATCCATCTGGGCTCATGTTAAGTCAACTTTGTGGTCCTTCCCACATGTACTACTGACAAGGCAGGTGTCTCCTATCCTATATTTGTTCATCTAATTATTCCTGCCCAAGATTATTCCTACCTTACATTTGTCCTTACTGAAATTCAAGCTGTGGGTTCTGGCCCAGTTCTCAAATCCGTTTAGGTCATATTGAATCCTAATAGCCACCCAAAGTTATATAGACACTTTCTCGTCCCAGGATAGCTCCAGAGCCCAGTACTGTGTAGTTTCTCCACTCACATTTCTTTGTTTCTCTGTCTCCAACTTGTCTGCCTTTTCTCTGCTTTCTTTGCTGCCTCTGAGGTTGTGGTAAAGTTGCTGCTAAACCTCAGTTATCTGCTGGTGCTGCATTTGTTGATACCACTGCTTGCCTCGCTCTGTGCATCCCGCCAGTGGTGTAGCGTGGGGGGTGCAGGGGGGCAGCCGCACCAGGCGCAACATCTGGGGGGGGCGCTCGGGCTCGCAGTGCTAAAATCCACGGGTTAGGGGGCGCAAATTACTTGCCTTGCCCCGGGTGCTGACAACCCACGCTACGCCACTGCATCTTGCCTTAAGCTTTTTATGTGTTTACGCCCAGCTGTGTTAGATCTTGCGAGAGGCAGTGGTTAGGGCTTCACCATGTTGCTCTAAGTATCCTTTCACTGGTCACTGTGCATTACACAGAAGCTGCCTTATCTGAGATTGCTCAGGCAAAGGTGCTTTTAGGGAACAAAAAGAGTCCATTCCACAGGGCTACTTCCTGAATAACTGATATGCCTTTTAAATTGGCAATTAAAGCTTTAGTCAATTTTAATTACACCAATTAATCTGTTAAAGCTTGTAGCCTACAGAATATTTATTCCAATGACATGAAGTCTAATATGCCTGCCACAGTAGTGCAAGAGAACGGAGGTTCACATTAACTGCCTCCTAGATCTGGAAAATCACAGTATTGTCAGGACACAAGGTCACAAACATGTATCTAAAGAAATTGTAAAACAAATCAAAGGAAAGATATGGAAACTAAGTAGCCGCCCTTTTTCTTCCCATTTGAATGTGCTTTTCAACAAGTTAATTGTTGCTGTATTTTAACTATAGTGTGTTTTACTTAGCATGTATATCCTCTGATGTTGCATATGGAGTAAGTCATGCATGCAAGGGGGAAACGTTTTAAGATCCAATTTAATGCAATGTTTCTTTTAGTGTTACCTTCCTTTTCCTTCTTCATTTAAAATTTAACTAATTCTTGCCCAAGTAGACAAACAGCCAGCAAATGAAAAGTTTTCATTCCATTTTCATCAATGATTTAGCAACAGATGGGTTAGAGAGATGTCTTGTTGCTACGGCATGTGTGCCTTTGCAAAACCAAACAATAACATTTCTAGTGATGTACTGCATGCCGAGTTGTGATCATAAATAATTGAAACAAAACAGCTGTTCTCCAACGCAAGACATTCCATGAGGAAAGAAGCACTGCTATCTTTTACAATGGGGGTTATTTACTTACCCATTTGTGGTGAGCTTTCCTGTCATTTGGCCTACAATACTATACTATAGATATAGATACAGCTTTTGATATTGCTGTATTTACCCAAAATACTTGTTTGAAGAAGAAAAATTTCGAAAGCCATTCTCGAAATTGTACTGAGCAAAATTATTTGTATAATTATGCAAAACTATTATGTATAATTGCAACATTTTGCAAATGTATAAGAATTATCAACACTTAACAACAATAGGAAATAAACTAACTCAGGGATGACCTACTGAAATGCCAAATCTAGCCACTAGAGTGATTTTATCTGGTCCCTAGTGACTGTCAAATTTGAATCCAGTATGTTTACCCACAGCTTGAAATGAAAGATGCATTTAAGTTGTAGGAATAGATTTTCACACTTTAATGCCCCATCTCTCTCTTGCATTTTATATGTAATGTGTAGATAACATATAAATGTGTGTATTTGAATGCTAATGCTATACCTAAGGATGTGCACTACAGTACTGTGAAATTCTTACCGCTACACAAAAACAGCTTTATTATGGAGTCTGGAAACTTCTAAGGCAACCATAAATGTACTTCTGGCCCCCAGAACACTATCGTAAGTAGCTCCCAAGAATGTAAAGAGGCTAGCATTCTTGGCCATGAAGGCAGGGGTGTGCGTTAGTGTGAAAGAGAGAGAATATTATCATAGATGAGTTATCAGTTTGGCCACATGTCATAAATGGAGCATGAATGTAATAATTGTTCTCCATAGTAAAGGCAATTTATTGCTGAGGATTAATTTCCCAGAGAGAGGTTTTGAATATGAATTTCATGGCTGCTTGTTAGACTGGAGTAGCTTCTTGCCAAATATTTCAGAAGATGACAAATTAATTGCTACTGGGTTTTTAATCTCAGAAAGGTGATTCACAGATAATAAATCTGAACGATACCTTAACCATGGATGGCAAAAATCTGTCAAGTTCAGCCTTATTTACATACAGACTAAATATGTAGGTTGGGATGGGAAAGAACAATGAATTTTCTTCTCCTGCTTTTCCACCCCTAGTATGAGTTGCATGGAGGGCCCTTGCTTGAGGAAGGCATCTGTAGGAATGTTCTAAAACATGCATAAAACAATATAAACATACTTGGAATCTCATCAATAAAGATCAGTGGGCGAGATTCACCTAAAAAGGGCTTCTGCTGGAGAAATGGGGTTTCTCCTCTTCTTTCCCATATGTACCCCCTGAAATTGGTTTGGGGAGGGGGTTGGGAAAAACCCCAGAACATTGTGCAGGGGAAGGAACATACAGTGGTACCTCAGGTTACAGATGCTTCAGGTTACAGGCTCTGCTAACTCAGAAATAGTACCTCGGGTTAAGAACTTTGCTTCAGAATGAGAACAGAAATCGTGCGGCGGCAGCGGGAGGCCCCATTAGCTAAAGTGGTACCTCAGGTTAAGAACAGTTTCAGGTTAAGAACGGACCTCCGGAACGAATTACGTTCTTAACCCAAGGTACCACTGTAATTCTATGTTGCAAGCTGCAGTGCAGGACATTTGTAATAGTCTGATATTTAATTCAATTGAGTGAAATTGGTTGCGGGGTCCACATTTCTGTGTATTATCACTGAAATTTCTGTATATTTGTTAGCAAATTTGCATTAGCCCTGCATTCCCTTCCTCCAGTTTGTGAATGTGTTATTGTCTCTCCTGGTGGATGGGTGCTGCCTTTTTTTTTTTTAACCGGAGCATAGTACTTTCTAATATACATAGTCAATAATCACTGAGCAGCCCCCTCTGGCATCATATTATTTATCTTTGACCTGGAATTCCATTTGCTTGTGGTGAACCAGGTATGTGAGGGCTGTTTGAGGGGGCCCTCAGCAAAGTGCCTCCTGGGATGAGGTCACTTCCAAGTTGGTATCCTCTAGGTCAGGTTCAAATTCAGGTAAATGGGCAGAGCTACGAAGGTACATTTTACCTTTGTTCACTAAGCTAGTTTCTGTGCAAAGAAACAAGAGGCATAGGAATTCAAGAACACATTCCAGTGAGGCAAAAACATTTGGGGTGTGAAGCAGGCCCTGTAAGTGGTGATACTAAGGGGGTGTGGTGTGGCCATATTTCACCCCTGGGCGCACACACACACAAAGCAGAGCAAGTATACCTATGCACATCCGTCAAATGCTGGGCAATTACAGTGCATCTTCATTACAAGATGGTGTCAGTATGAAGCTGTCTGGTACCCAGTGAAATAAAGGAACTGAAGCACATCATCACTGATTCGCTCCACCCCTGGTTCAAATAAACAAATGAAATAAATACATACATATTACTTTTGAGAGAAGAACACCCACATTTATTTTAGTGACAGAGTTTTGCATTCATTACTATGTTATCTGGGAGATTTAATCAAGCTGCAAAATTTAGTGTCGTTCTTGTTCATCACGAACGCAATTTCGACAGGCAATTTGCAATGACTCTTCATATAATAAATCTTTTGAGATTTATATGCAGAGATAAATGGCTACTGCACTTCTTTTACTCTTTGGGAAAATGGTACCAGAAAAGAAGAAAGCAATCTCAGCAATATATTTAAGATTCCTGAGTGGCTATAGCTGACTAGCATAGCTCTGGGCATGCTCAGTGATATGCATGAAATAAAACAAGATTACCTTCGTAAATTTCAGAGCTTCTTTACATTTTGTAAAGAGATATTAAACAAGACTACATTTCCATGGAGACAAGGTGGGCAAGTGCCAGTTTTTACCCTTAGAAGGACTCACAGTGTTGCTCTGATTATCTGGATTAATATGGGGCTCATCTGCAAGACAGAAGTGCTGACCTTCCTGCTGCCAAGTTTGAGATTTTAATGATACCTGCTTTTTCATTTTGGTTTTTCAAAAGCCGTATTGAAATTATGCTCTGGCAACTACATAGCTCAGCAGAAATATTAGGATACCCTAAGTATGAAGTATATTTCATCATAATCTGAAAGGGGGCATAGGGAGACAGATGGAAAACAATCAGAAAGCTTGTACAGATAACTAAAATACATCCATTTGGCTTTCCTACTTCTGCAACTCAAATGAAAGAGATTGACTAATGAGGTGGAGCATTATCCATATGGAGGAAGGTTCGAGAGGCTGGAGTTTCTTAAATTAGAAAACATTCAGCCTAAAGAGGAACATGATGATAGTGGCTTATCAATGGCAAGGAGAGAGTGAATAGTGGAGATGTTATCAAAGTTGGATCTAGGGGAGCGCAACTGGTGTCGTCGACCAGGTGCAGAGCTTCTGGGGCACTGCAGCTATGACATCCAATGGAAGGCAAAAAGTAGGGGGAGGGTGCCACATTTTGACATCGCACAGGCCCCACTGAAGTATGAGACATCAAGGTCCGCCATTGATGTTATTCTATTTTGTTTCAAATGCAAAAGCGCCTAGCGGTACAATATGGTGGTAGGTTTGGGACAAACAAAGGAACCTACTACATATTTAATAGATAGATTATGTATATTGGATGCCTTCAGTAAACAGATAAATAGGTAAAATAGAAGACAACCTCTGTTTTTTGCTCCATCGCATTATTGCCAGGTTTATTGCCTTATTGCATGAGATATTCTAGAAGCATCTAGTTGGCCACTTTCGAGAAAGAGTATTAGAATGTATTTATATTCATTCATATATATATATATATGTGTGTGTGTGTGTGTGTGTGTGTGTGTGTGTGTGTAACTCACTGTCTTCGTTCTCTAAAATGCACACCCTATATGCATTTTAAGCAAAAAATTTAATGCATTGAGAAGGGATGTGAATCTGCAATATGGAAGAGGCAGGGAGAGAGAGATTGGGAAAATGCCAGTGATATTACTTCTCTCTAACTTTTCAGGCACGTGTAAATGTAATCTCTCTTCCTTGCTTTATTCAGGTTCTGCACTTTTCATCCAGCTTCCATACCTATTCAGGCACCTTGGAAAAAATCTGTTGCCTTTCCCTGCTTGTATGTCCAGTACAGACCATTCACTTTCTTAGGAATGAATTGAAGGTAAGTCTTTAAATGAGTTGCTCATGTTTAATGCAGGATTACATGAACTGTGAGTGATAGGAAACAAAAGGCAAAATCTGTATAAAGATGCTTTTGCAATGCTTTTCACCTGCTGTACCTCATGTTACTTGCATGCACACACGCGCGCACACACACACAAATGGAATCAGTTAAAGAATGAAAATTGAAGAGTGTGTCAACAAGTAAAAAATAGATGTGATCTAATCTCACATTTTGCAATGTCAAAGAGATGTCACAGAGTCAACTATATAATTTTTTGTAGACATTTAAAGGCAGCCCTGTTTCAGGAAGCTGTTAATATTTGATTTGTTTGTTTTGTTTGTATTCTTGTTGGAAGCCACCCAGAATGGCTGGGGCAACCCAGTCAGATGGGCAAGGTATAAGAAATATTGTTATTATTAAGAAGGTGATCTATTACTGCATGCAAATGCTTCCAATGGTGCTTGTTAAATGTGTAAATTGGTATTTAATACTGCATTTGCAGTATTTCTTTTTGAATCTAACTTACATACAAATTATGTTACCATGTTTCATGGCCTTAAAGAGCCAGATTTTGCATTCTCTGAAGAAATGAACTGTTAAGCAAATACAGTTAGCATCCAAATACACAAGTCACGAGTCAAATGACCTAGTTTGCTCTGTTGCTCGGTATCATCCTAGCTTCTTGGCTTCAGTAGTCACCTTTCATGTATGTTCCCTCTGACCTCTCACTTTAATGTATATTCAGTGTTAATGTATCTTCAGCTGACCTAGTAAAAGCAATGAAAAGAGTGCCAGTTAATGTTATTTCAGAGGGTGAAGGCAAAAAATCCTAGAAGACTTATAGCAAGAAAAGAGCTTGGGCTGAGGCTGTTTTCTGTATGGAAGACATATAACAAGAACGTTTAATTGGAAATGCTAGTTCTGTCCATGGCATCTTCAGTTTACCTCAGACCTTGATCACGAATAGAGAAAATTCTACGGTAATTCCATGACTCATTGTGGTGTGAATCAGCTACCACTTAGATCCCGGACATAGAATCATAGATAATAAGTTTGACAATTAGACTTACTCTCACTAAAGTCCTTCTGGATTGAGGATGTACCGTAGTTTTCTAAAACATAGTTTTCATATTGTGTTCTTTCCACTTTATTAGATGAACATTTATGTGGCACTGCACCAAGTGAAGATCTCTCATGTTTGCCTTGGTTCCAAGTACAGCTTTTCTCTTAAACAGGATTTAGCCTAGAGTGTACATTTCTTCCAGTAACAAAAAGCATCTCCAAAAATGAGTCATGCTCCTTGGCTGAGCCTAATATTAGACGCTTGAGAAAGCATCTGATTGTTCACTGTGGGAACAGGATGCTGGACTATTGTAGATGGGCCATTGGCCTGAACCAGGTTCTTCTTCTGTTCAGCCACACTGTGTACATGTTGCTGTTTCTGAACCACCTTCAAAGGCAGACCCACATGGAACCTTGTTGGCCTACTTAGCTTAATTAGGAACTATAGCTCTGGTAGATTACAAGCTTCAGAAGCAAAAGATCCCATTTTCTGTCCCTCATGTATTCAGTTATAGAGATGAAGTAGTAGGATGATGCGAAAGATGCCATCTTCCTGAGGCCCTGGAGAGCTACAGTCAGCTAGACAATGCCAAGCTAAATGGACAAACACTTTGACTTTGTATAGGGCAGCATCCTATCCCTGTTTCCTCTGCCTAAGGAGTATTGTATCTGGGCAGCCAGGCAGATGCTTCCTGTCATGTGTTGGAGTTCTAAAATGATGCTCCCAATATGCTGCAAGGATAAATAAATAAAATGGCCTGCCAGATCCCCTTTTGGTTTTTGCACAAGATGTGCAACCTCTTCTTCTTTTTTACAGAGGTCAAGTTTAGTACAGAGTTTTAGAAAAAAGCGAAAGCTTCACACACATCCTCTTTGGATGATCTACATCATTTTTTATTTTTATAATCATAGATATTGTGTTTTTGGGTTGCTGTGTCAGTTGCAATCCTACTTGTACTTGCATAATTTGTGCTTCTCTAACTCCAAGGCCAAAAAGGAATAGGGTGCTCATCTGTGCTTCAAAATCAAGTCTGTTTAGACCTCCGTATGCCCTTGAAGCTATGATTAAAGAAAGCTGGATTAAAAGAAATGGAGGCCATGTGCAAAGTCCTATTTTGGTGCTTCATATGCCTCAGACCTATAAAACTATTGTAGGTCAACATTCCCCCCCCCCCCCAGTGTAATAGAAGTCAGAGTTTTGAAATGAGGTGCTGCCAATCTTGTTTGTGTGTATTATGGAGCTCCAAGAGCTTTGGAGCAGTTTTGCCTCTAGAGTAGAACACTGAGCAGGAGAGCAAGCAGTAGCACAGCATGAAACGCAAGCAGGTGTGCTGACCCAACTCATTGCCCTGACCAAGTCTGCATTCCCATCTTGCCTCTTTCCAGCAGCGTCACAAACCTAGTTAGTTACCTGTGTTCGTTGTAGTGCCTATGCAAAGGTTGGTCATCCATCCATTATTATCATTTTCAACATGCCCGTGCCCATACAGACAACCCTACAAAAATGCATCCATAAGCACATTCCCTTCTTTCTTGTACACTCCATCCTGCCCTATCCCTGAGCTTTTTTGCAATACCTAAAATGCTACCCATCTTCTCCTCTGTCTTGTACTATCCAGTCTGATTTATGGGTATTTCATGATCTTGCTGTTTTATATTATTTTGATCGATTGATTGCATTTATTGAGGTGTTCGCTTATAAGTTTCAATAAACTTTCTCTATAGTGTGGAAAATACAGTATGATAACATATTTGCATAACAGACTTGTAGGTTATATGCCCTGGGCCGTTGCACAGCATGACACTCAATGGTTGGCAATAGGGACATAAATTAATGGCCTTTAATGATCAGGAGTTACACCAAGCTTCTAGAAAAGGTGGTGAGTGTGAAGCAGTCATGATTGAATAAGCAGTATGGATAGAATTTTCTGATAATTTCAATGTTGAATGCATCCAAACTGATTTTTTTTTTTCTAATTCCCATCTTGGAATTAGAAGATTGGAAGTGACGAGTTTGGGGTTTTCTACTACTACTTCTAAAAATATGAACAATTATTGCATATAATGTGTATTATTATACACATTACTATATGTATAATGTAAGCCTGCAGACTCCAGGTTTCCTAAAGTAACTGACACATTAAAAATACATATAACCATGCATCTATATTTAAATGCTTATGTATTAATACTTACAGAATTATGCTGAAATTCAGAAAGAATAAATCTGTATAGTTAACCAAATTTCATTGTGCATTGCAATAATATTTAAATAGGGCACATTTTTGCATTCTTGTGAATATCAGGAAAACAAGAGAAGATTGTTGGAGCTTTAAAAGTTTTGCATGCATGTATCATTCCAGGCAACTTGGATAAAAGAAGTCAATGAAAACCAATTAACTACAGACTGATTAAAGGGCATTCCCCTACCTCCACTAGAGAATTATAAAGTCTAGTAGTCATTCGGTAAATCTTAAGTGCATCTATCAAGCATCCACTGCAAACTAAGCAAATAGACACCAGTATTTTGTTACGCTTCACACCAATTCATATTTTTTATTTGTATTTACTGAAATGTGCATAATTCAAAAGGGTACTTTTGAAGCTGGTTCATAGGTGCATTGTCATCACTTAATGATTGTATTCCTTTGTAATTTGCATGAGTCAATGATCCACACAGATCCATACTGTGTACAGAACTTTCATATCACATCCTGTGCTCTCAAACATAATGATGGAGTCAGTTGCGAGTGACCAAGGGATGAGAACCAGAGGAATATATATGCTGGTGATGACCTTCAAACCTTTAAATCAGGGGTGGGGAACATCCAGTTTTGTGAGCTAATATCCAGATGATACGCATCTTTGTTTCTTTGTAATATTTTAATCAGGAGAGGCTTTGCCTTTCCCAAACTGGTGCCAGGATACTGTAATGGGTTGGATGAAGGATAATAAACTGTGATTGAATCTTGACAAGGTGGAGGCCCTGTGGATGGCTAATTCCCAAGTCTGGGAATTAGATTGTGTACCAGCTCTAGATGGGGTCACACTGCATTTGAAGTAGCATACTTTGGGGGTGATCCTAGATGAACTGTTGTTAGAATCCCTAGTGATGTCAGTGTCTTGGGGTGCCCATAATTAATTTGTGTTGGTGTGCCAACTAGGATCATTCCTAGACAGCATAGTCTTGCCATGGTGATTCATGCATTGGTAATCTCCCAATTAGATTACTTTAATGCACTGCCATTGGCTCCACTCCTGTGCCTGATTCGGTAGTTGCAAACAGCATAAAATGCAGCTACTGAGGCAACCAGATTTGCACATAATCACACCAGTGTGAAAAGTTCTGCACTGGGCACCTATTAGCTACCAAGTCAAGTCTGAGATTATTTTATTGATACTTAGTCCTAAACAACTTGGGACCAGGATACCTTCTCCAGTACAGTCCAGGCTAGTCATATGATCTTTGAGGAAATCTTGCTGATCGTTCCATAATACCACATGTGACAAAGCAGTAACAGGTCTTCTTGGTGTTAGCACCCACCCTCTGAAACACGTTCCCAGTTTTGTACACTGCTCAGTTTTATTTGTGATGTACAGTAGCATTTCTATCCAGTTTTTGAGGTAATTGGATGTTGTTCATAGTTTTTTTAACTGAATTCTTATTGTAAAGTGTTTAAGAATTTTTATATTTAATGGTAAGTGTTATAAAAAGAATGAATTTCAAATTAGTGAAACAAGTCAAGTTATTTGGAGAAACTCTGGCTTAATCAGAAGTCAATGCCAGACTTGTTAACAAAGAACAGTGGTTAGAAATTGAAGGTTTCCCATCTGTATAAATCTGTTTTCTGTTATCTTTAGAAGTGTGTGTGTGTGTGTGTGTGTGTGTGTGTGTGTGAACGTGTACAGACTTAAATAAACCCTGCTTATCTCACAGGACTTTAGTAACAAAAGAGGAGATTTAGAATGAGAATTAATTACATTAATGATGCTGTTTGAATGTTAATACATCAGTGTCTTTCAGATTGCATTTTACATCCTTTGATAAAGCATGCTCCTAAGAATTAACATTTTTATCTTCATCAGCTTCCTAGTGCAATTAAACTATTGGATTTCAGTGGCTGCAAAGCATCTTTAATAAAGTACACCATGTCAGAAAATGTATTCAGGTGTTAATGCTGGGGATTTTTTTTTTGCCAGTAAACTCTGCTTACCTGAGTTTATCCATGCTGTCTTGCACTGTTCTAAATGTTAAAGTAGCTTTTCTTTATTTCCCTTTGGCAGAATGATTTAGCTCATACGCAGCAGACAGTGTTCAATGCATGTTTATTTATGTTTATCTACACTTTGTTCTTCCATGCAGCAAACTATTAATCTTCTAGGGAGATGGTCCCTTTTTTTCCTTGTCCTGCACCAGCTGCAGTTCTTGTAGATAAGATGGCAGTGTACCAAAAAATTGTAAACCTCATGCATCATCCCACAATTTTGCTTGTCTGTTGCTTTAACTCCATGGATGTAAGAATGTACTGCACTCCCTGAGAAGGCTATGGTAAATTATTTCTGTTTAAAAGGTTTTGCTGCAGACTTTGTCCTTTTTTTTCTGGTTGCTTCATCGAAAACATTGGGGAAACCATACATTACAAGCTACTGCTGCCTTCTTCCAGGTTTTCAAAGTTGCTGTTTCCTATACCTGTGGCATCAGCTCCTGCTTATGGACAACGTTGCTTCTTCTGCAATGTTCAAATCTGGTTGAAGAATATGTAGTACTTGCAGGTCTTCCTTTCTTTGATATAGGTCTGATTAATATCCAGCACTCCCCATCTTGTTTAAAGCAGAAGCCTGGTCAAAAAGCGTTCTATTATTATGAAATAAAAATAATTGCACCCATCTTGGGGAAGTTTGACATGGAATACCTGTGTTGTGACTAATATAAACTGGCAAAATCCAAGCAAAAATCCATTAAGGAATGACTAAGATGCAGCAGTTCAGATATGTCCCCTTGAAGAACAAAGTTCTCTTGGTTGTGACCATATAGCACACACCCATACCATAGCATACGTTGTTTTTTTTCCTTTTGACAATTCAGAGTACATAAATAGGTAAAGGAAATTGCTGGAACCTTGGCCTTCCTGACTTACTGAAAATCCATTGTGTTCTCATAAAAATATGAGGTCTTTTGTTTGCATCTGCCTGTCTCAAGAGACAATCGAGTATGCCTCCTGGGGTGAAGTCAGACCACAGAAGAATCGCAGTGCCTGCTGTGGCTGCAGAGACCAGTAACTACTGCCTTCCTCATTGCTTTTGCTGCACTAGCAGCAATGAAGTGACCTCTCTGGGGTGCAAGCCTGGGCAGTGCGTATGGAGATCCTGGGCTGCCCAGACAACAAGACCGCCTCCCCTCTCAGCCTCGCTGATGTGGTCCAAAGGAAAGCAGAGCAATACTTGGCACTAGCTTGGCTGCAAGAGTTGCTGCAAGGAGGAAAAAAGTCTCCAACTGACTTAGGATTTGTGTAGGGTTTGCTCCTCCCGAAGATATCCCTCATGGTAGCAGATAATGGATTTTTCCTTGGGGTGAGCATTTCTCACAAGTGAGTATAACCACAAAGCAGTGGAGGTTTAGGATCAGAGTTTTGTATCTCCTAGGTCAGACTTCCTCAACCTTGGCCCTCCAGATGTTTTGAGACTACAATTCCCAGCATCCCTGACCACTGGTCCTGCTAGCTAGGGATCATGGGAGTTGTAGGCCAAAAACATCTGGAGGGCCAAGGTTGAGGAAGCCTGTCCTAGGTGGACTACCTTCCCAGGTTGACCAGCCCCATCTGCCCCTCACTTCCTTCTACAGCACGTGCAGAAACCACCCTCTTGACCATTGGACCCACTTTTAGTCTTGTCCACTCAATCCATCGTAGTCTGTCTTTGCATGCAGGGGAAGTCCCTAACTCACTGAAGGTTTGAGACCTACCTGCTTTAGCTGTCCAGTCAAAGCTGTTCCTGAGGGGTGGCTGCTGTTGCACGCTGACAGCTTCTAGGAGCCACAGGTGATAGCTGAATGCAACAGAGGAAACCAGCACAACCATTGTGCTAGTGGAAATTCATTACACAACAGATTGTGCAATCTATTGTGAAATAACGTAACCAGCAAACCAGCTTATGCATTCTCGTGTACAACATTCTACAGGTGGAAAACATTTTGCAGCAGAACAAGCATACTGCTAATGATTTTAAGTGGGCACTGCTGTGGAGGTAGGGGGTGGTTAACAAAATCACTCCTCCTGGCAAACTGGGAATATCCTCCCACACACCCAAGTTTAGGATATTCTACCATTCTTCAGCAGAGTTTCTTTTCCTTTGAGAAAAATAAGCGGCTCACAGAAATGTGAACAAAGTTCAGTAATAAACTGAGAGAAAACTGTAACAAAATAACATGATGAAAGAAACTAGATAAAACAACATGAGGCAAGTCTGAGGCAAGAAGCAAGAGGCAGTTGGTACTTCTTAACTGACATTCTTAATGGAACACACATTGAAGGGAGGGGCTGATTCCAAAACATAACACACAAGCCCCGCCCACCAGATACAAAGTACTTTGCTATTCAAATTAGGCCCCAGCGTTTTTCTTACAAGCACTACATTGGCTATAACATACGGGTACTTTTATTTATTTATTTGAATTTTTCAGTGTACAATTTTGTACACCCATTTTCCCCATCAAGCATGCTGGGGGTTTTTAACACTGAAATTGCAGTACTTCAGAGAGGTACAAAATCGTATTGATATAAGTTTGGGATCAGCAAAGTTCACATTAAAATATGAACCAAACTTTATTTCTCCTTGATATTTCATACTAATTAGTAAGCTGGTAGTTTTAGGCTCTGACGTGAAGTCAAAGTTCAATATGGAATAGAATAGTAAGGAAACACATTCTCATGCCCCTCTAGCTTTTCCAGATTTTCTGCCAGATATGTTCCAGACAAAACACCCAGGTTTCTTTATTTCAGGAAATATTTTAATCCAACTAGAAAGAAGCTATTCGGTACGCTAAGCATGTACCTGAACTAAAGCATGACTTTTTTGTTTCAGATTAATTGAATAATATCTATCAGGAATAGGGAAAATATGCTTAACATTTATTTCTGGTGACTATTAACCTTTAAAAGGTTACTTTGTGATCCCAGGCTAATTCTTCTCCACAAGAAAAGTATAATGGAGGCTATAAACCGTCTTGTTCTGAGAACTGGAGAATCTGTGAATACTAAAAATCTAGTCATAACACTAGTAAGGACCATCAGCTCGCTCCATAGAGCAAAGCACACTTTGTGATATACCAGATAATTGTTCTCCTTTTAAAATGCTAATTGTGCAACTTTCAAGAGCCCTTAATAGGCTTATGCTCTGAGAAATTGATTTGAATGTTACTTAGCTGTTGAGAGTAATAGAAATGATACCCCTAGAGTCCCAGGCAATACAACAGCTGCGATTTGTACTTTAGGAAGCAAGCAAGCAACCTATTCTGGTTGGTTCAAATCAGGTCAACTGTTCCTCTGGCTTAGTACTGTCTAGGGTCAAAGTTTTTTCCTAGCTCTACAACATAAAGCCCTTTAACTGGTGCATAATCAGTATGCAGGGTGCTTTAATGAATTTCCCGAGCAAAAAATGACAAGTCCTTACTGCAATGAATTTGCATTTTAAGGGGATAAGTCTTCTCCCTCTCCATGCCCCCCCCAAAATAGGCTCTGAGGGAGTCGAGAACCCTCAGAATAGTGTGCAGAGGGAAGGAGGGTAGCAACATTGCTTGCACAGATGAAACTATTGGAAGAGCACTACGTTGAATTGCACCCTAGATGTAACCTGCATCCTTTGAACATGCCAGCGTCTATTGCATTAGCAGAGAACTATGATCTCTTCTCTCATCCCAGAATAGCATATAAGAAATTTTTGAAATTACTGAAACCCAGAACACCATCTGCTTTTACACAGACTGTGTACACACCATACACTTAAGACACATTTCCCCAGCTGCCCAGAGCCTGTTTGGGGGTGGGGCAAGCCTCACCTAGTGCAAAGCAAACTCTCATGTGGATTGGCTCCATTGCTTCTGAACTGCTGGCACAAAGTCAACTAGATCTCAGTCCTAGTCTGCAGGCTTGTAATTTATTCAGGTCACATCCCAGTGCTGCTTCATCTGATGCTGCTGTTCCTTGCCACAGTATGTTCAAGGTGCTTTTTATAATCCCCATCAGGAACAAAGCAGAATTGCCAGTCTCATTCTTATACAATCCTGTGCTCCCCCCACTTTCCCCCCTTTTCTTTTCAGTCCTATCCTCCTTTATCTACAGATTTTGTAAAAAAAATTAAATGCACAAGTAAATTACCTTTACTGCTGCCCCTTCCAATATTCCCCTGGCCTTTGCATGCAGTGCATTTTGTTGTGGGTTTCTTTTGTAAGGCCAGTAAGGTACCCCTTTTGAGATTCTTTCTCTCCTTTTGCAGGTGGGTGTGTAGGAAAAGAACTTTGCTTAAACATTCAACGTGTCCATGAGAGCCAAGGGGATAAAAACGCTTTGAGGAAATTGATGCATTAATTATCCATCTGCCCTATCCTGCTCTTATACAGCAAAGATTATCCTATTTCAATTCCTGGCATGCTAGGGTGGTAGTGTAACTCAATTAGCAAATCATGATTTGATTAACGGAGCTTGCAAGTTTAAGGGTGCTTCCAAATGACCTGTTTATTGAGCATTCATCCTGATTTGTTTGGAGGGAGATTAGACAACACTGGCTGTTTAATGAGTATTCATTCTGATTTGTTTATGGAGATATTAGACGATGTTGCAGCAAAGCAACTGTTATCCCATACTTTCCAATGCATTTTCATCACTTTCCTTATGGCAAAAGTCATTTCTTTTGGGAAAGTGGGTTTGTTGCCTAAGACATCTGAATCAACTATAATTGTGCAACCTGAATGTGCAGGTATGTGATTGAAAAACACCTGAAAGGAGTGGTAGTCTGGAAGTGCTCAGTCTGTTTAGCTAATGTTATTGAGTTATTTAAATATTTTTGGTTTGTTGCTTTAAGTGTACAAATGCAGCATAGGCTATAAAATATATAAAGGAAAGAATTTGCTAATATATGTATATGCAAATCAACTTATTAAAGGTTATCTTTCAGTTGAGAGTATTGCTTGCTGAGTTCTAAAGTATAGATTCTTCAAAACCAAAACAAGGAAGGCATGATTATAGATGTAGATGGCGAAAGTTGGGGTAGAAGAAGAAAAGTACAAGCTCAGGAAAGCAGTAAGCCATTAACATCTTAAGTGGTTTTATTCACTCTTGTAATCTCTAGAGCAGTTTTAACTTTCTATAACATGATACCACAATATGTTATCTCAGAGGTTCTTCCCCAGTTTCCTTTGACAAACACAGATGCACAGTCTTACCTTAAGCTGCCTAAAAAATTAATGCTGGGGAATGCACATGTCTGTTTTGGGAAGGAAACGTGAGGACATGGACCTTTAAAAGAAGGGCATGCAGTCACATTTCTAAATACGTAATCTGCCTCCTGCAAATTTAAGCACATATCTAATTTTGCCCTAAAGCTCTCCTCTCAGGAAGGGAGCAAAGCATGGGAAGAAGAGTCAGGCCCAAGGAAGATAAGCTTAAGTTGAGCTCCAGACTTACTTAGAGCAAAGTGTATGCTTGGAGCTACGTAATACCTGCCTTCTCTACATCTGCAGCCCTGTTGAGCACACCAACCAGGGCAGAAGGGGAAGCAAGCAGGAAAATCACTATGCCAGTTTGGTAATGGGGCTGGCTCAGGGTCCAGTGGACACTGGACTATCTCTACTCCTCCTTGCCCTTGGAGAGATCCCACTGGCAGTTTTTCCACATTCAGCTTCAGCAGGTGGAATAGAGAGCTACATACTGGTGGAGTTCCACTACATACTGGTGGAGTTCCACTAGTGCCATTCTGTAGGCAGAGGCTGGAAGGACTGGTTAGGAGGACATCTGCACCCAGTCTAAACCCCCAAGTCAACCTGGTACAAAGGGAGTTTGGATTGTGCCCTGATGCCTGAAGTTTATGTCACATCTCATGAATTTCACTTGTCTTCAGGACAGGACACCTGGGCAGTTAAAAAGAAAATGAACTTCCATGAGCCTAAAAATCTGAGTGCACTTCTTCCTGCTTCATTCTTCTGCCCAGAAAAATATATAGGAGAAAAGATAGATCTATATCTTCCCCTCCTCTCTGATAACACCCCCCCCCCACTCACAAAGCAGTAGAGGGATTTTGAGCAAAAATGCAGATAATTGGGGAAGTATTAAGCACCCTCTCCCAATCTTGCTGGCCTCTTGATCAAATTCTTAATTTGCAGAGGCTACTTTAGGTTTAAAAATAAACAAAAAAGTACACAGAACTATATGTCATGTCTAGTGTGGTCTCAGGCTGCCCAGCTGTATCTCTGTTGCTGTGCCCATGAGAGAGCACTAAGGAGTTGTCAGCATGCTAGATTGTGGGGGGAAATGCCGGTAGATGAAATAGAGAACTCATATCTTAAAGTCACTATAAGTGAAATACTCTGCTGATTAACTTAAATAGTTGTCATCAGCTGTTTGATGTGGTTAGAGCTGGTGAGATTTAGCTGTATGAAGTGAGTAATAAAATGTTTTCCTTGCTGTTGTAGAGCATGGTTTGCATGTAAGCTGCTGGAAACTCATCTGTCTCTATATCTATAGATGTAAATGCAAATAGTACAGAGGATTATGACTCTGAGATACTTGCCTTATTCGGTATGGTGCTTTACCTGTGACGGCAGAAACTAGAAAGGAAACAAGAATGAGCCTTTTCTGCAGTGGCTCCCCGCTTGTGGAATGTTCTCCCTAAGGAGACTATCCTGACCCCTTAATCACATATTTTTTAGGTGCCAGGCAAAAACATTTATTTTCTCCCACACCTTTGCCTAATTAAACAATCCATGGCAATTTAATCGTGTTGGGGGGGTTGTTGTTCATTACAATGTTAGGCATCTTTGTGCTTTAATATTGTAAACTGTGATCTTTGGACTGAAGGGGGGTATAGAAGTTTATAGTAATAATAATAATAATAATAATAATAATAATAATAATAATAATAATGAAAAAGTTTGTGAAATTCTACTTCATATGATATTTTATTGAAATATCCTGGGCGTAGCCATGTTAGTCTGTTGTAGAAGAAACGAACAAACCCCAGTGCCATAAGCCTTTTAGTTGTTTTGTCTCTTTAAATCCTGCACAGGAATTTTAGGACCAAAATTAAATCAAGTTGCCAAACATTGTGCTTTATACCTTGGTCTGGCTGGGTGTTTGTGTGTGTTTTAACTGATCCTTATTAGGGAATATTTCTTTTTTAAAGAAAAATTAAATAAGTACATACTGTTAATTGTTATTACCCCCCCCAAAAATAATAATAATTTCAATCCAGCAGAATTTTCTAGAGAATTTCATTCTCCCAATTATTGCAGCTTTGACACAAACTCTTGTTTGGACTTGAACAGCTAAACTAGTCTCCAAACTTGGTTGCCTGGTTCTTCTCACACAGAACTTTTATGTTAGTTGGATTCCATGTTCTACCTTCGTCTCTGCAAAACTGATTGCTGTTTGCCCAGTGTTTATGAAAACGGGATTCTAGGATGCTATGGGGATAACATTGTCTGTGTGGAAAGGAAGAAAATATATTACTTTTGCTATATATTACTTTTGCAGCGTCTGATGGATCACAAACTAAATGCATAGTTAGTTTTACCACTACTGTGGTGAAATCCACCTAGTTACTTTTTATGGCACACTGGAATTCTTTCTTAAGTTAAAAATTGATTCCCCCCCCCTTTCCAAGCATTAAAATCAAGTAGGTATCTACTGCACATCTTGCTGCATCGTTTTAAGAGGCAACATAAATTTATGGCTCTGTACAGAAACATCATGATTTAATCAGGATGACAAAATGTGACTTACACAGGAAGCATGCTTTTTTATATATATAGTTTTTTGGATACTTACATTGACTCTAGTCCCTTGTGAATTAAACCATTTAAAACACGAAATGGAAAAAGTCCTCCTAATCTTCCTTTTGAATGAGCCGTGAAATAGGATCCATGAACTGCCTGAAGTGTGAAGAGGTTAGTATGGCTGGGTTCCAAGATCTTTGTGTGAGATATTAGGAGATTTATTCTCTGCTGAAAAGCTATGGCGGAAATGGTCATAATTTTTGATAAAACCATAAAGTACATCTAAAAATACCTGCAAATGTTCCCTGCGGAAAGTCTTAGAAACTTAAATCCTCCTAGCAAATGTGTGTAAAATAAAAAAACAAATTTGCAGGTGTATCATATACTTGGTTATAAATTTCCTTTATCAGCGTAAAAACGAATGGCAGTTTAATTGACTGGGTTTAATTCTAGAAATTGTGGCATTGCAGTTGTTTTCTTTCTCATCCAAGATTAAGAAATCTCCTGCAGACATTTGAACTAGTGTCTACAGTAGATTGTGTCCTATTTGCAAAAAGTGTCGCTTTTTACTTACTTTGAGGCACAGCTCATCTCCAGATTCTACATTAAATGTTACAGCTGATCCAATAGGATGATACACATTCACAAAAGGGGTGTTGTATGTGCATTTCACAGGATGAAAATCTGATTCAAAAGCTATAAAGATTTAGTTGGTACCACAAAATCCTCTGCTTGGGAGTGAAAAATAGAGAACAGCAGGCTGGATTAAGCCTTCCACCTTCTGTCCTCCTCCTGAACAGAAGTGGCATTGGAGACAATTTGATGGCTCATAGATTGGACTTTCAGCCAGGGAAAATACAAACCCTTTTCTTCCAACTGGATTAGAAGCATTTTTTAAAAAAATCTATCCCACTCTTCAGTCTAATAGGCTCTCGGAATGGCTTACATAGATCAGTTGACAAACAAGGCAGTTCCTGCCTGTAGATTTGCAGTCTAAAAGACACAACACAAAATGATGAAGGGAAGAGGAGGGAAGAGGTCAATAAGCAGATTCAGGTCCAAATGTCCACTGGCTCACAGGTAGGTAAATTGTTCTTCAGTTCTTGGATCCAAAACATGCTTTGGTCCACTTATATGTTTTCACATTTACAAACTATTGGCATTTCAAGCACAAAAGATCAGTTAAGTAAAATTGAATTTATTATATTGGGCATAAGATGTGACAAACTACAATCCGCAACTTGTCAGTTGTGCTTGATTTGATGTGTGTTGACTTGCACAGATTTAACAGTGTTTCCTTTTACCTGTGAAGTATATTTCTCTTAGCAGATTTGGTATCTCTCATAAAGATTTCTTATCCCATCATCAAATTACAGCATTCAGAATTACTTGAGGAAAATCATTGGTGTAAAATTGTTATAATTCTTGCTTAATTCTCCAAGGACTCTAAGCTAGACTCAAAACACTGTATATTTCAGTAGGATAAAGGTCTGTCACGTTTTCCTCTGTATTTTGCTGCTGAATAATTGTGCAAAGCCAAGAACTATTAATGTCCAGGCAATAATGGTAGACTGCCTAATTTAGTTGTCTTTGCAACCTATTGCTGTGTGTGTAACTTTGTGCAAACGTTTTAAAGCTCTGGAGACTGGCAGCAATTATATGCCCTAATTTCCATTTAGACAATCAGGATTTTTCTCCACAAAAGTTTTGTTTCTTTTCAAAAGTATGAGAGGGATTGACTATTTCCAGTGATCCTAGGATAACAACACATTGATTCATTTCAACTAGTGGATTTGTATCTGTGTTCTAATTTTATATATATATATATATATATGCAGGTTTTGGTGTCTTCGGGTGTCTTCCCGTGTAAGAGTCGGGGTGTCTGTGCGACGTTTCGACGAGGTCTCACTCGTCATCTTCAGGCTGGTGCTTTCGGCTTCGAAGAAGACACCAAAACCTGCATTCCTGTACCCGTGAAAATCTACGAAAGCATATATATATATATATATATATACACACACACACACACACATACATACATACCCCACCCATCTGACTGGGTTTCCCCAGCCACTCTGGGAGGCTTCCAACTAAAGATTAAAAATACATTAAAACATCAGTCATTAAAAACTTCCCTAAACAGGGCTGCCTTCAGATGTCTTCTAAACGTCAGATCGTTGTTTATTTCCTTGACATCTGATGGGAGGGCATTCCACAGGGCAGGCGCCACTACTGAGAAGGCCCTCTCCCTTGTTCCCTGTAACTTCACTTCTCATGATGGGGATGGAGACGCTCCTTCAGGTATACTGGGCCGAGGCCATTTAGGGCTTTAAAGGCCAGCACCAGCATTTTGAATTGTGCTCAGAAGCGTACTGGGAGCCAATGTAGGTCTTTCAAGACCAGTGTTATATGGTCTCAGTGGCCGCTCCCAGTCACCAGTCTAGCTGCTGCGTACTGGAAAAGGGGAAACGAGGTTAAAGTGGTTGAATGAGGGAGAAAACTGCACAATAAATTAGGAACCCTACATGGATTCATCTGTCTGTTTTCAGGTGGAAAAATGTTACTCTTTTCTGCCTAGTATGTAAAAATGGATGTAATAAAAGTGCAGAGTAATTTAGCGGCCACAATACTATTTTTTCATCTGAAAAGCACAGAAAACTTCTTTCCAGGAAAACAACTTTAAAAATAAAGTCAGAAATGACATTTGACTTTGTAGTTGTCTTCCACATCTAACTTGTTTCAAAGCATAATTGCCATTGTATGGAATCTTTATAAAGGTGAAAAGTACATTGAAATCCTCCTAAATAAAATTCTGCATGTAAGCAGAACTAAAATAATTTTGCAGACATGTCTGCATTTTATATTTAATCTTTTGCTGCTGATTATTTTTAGCTTTGTTTTATAAGAACTGACATTAGGCCTCATAGTGATTACACTCCATGGCATTAATTTATAAATGGCAAGTCACTGACCTTGTCAGTCTTGTGCAATGCTGGGTAGTGTCTAAGAGCACTTATACACATCAAAACACTACCTATGAGATCTCCAGATATATTTCTTTACTAGTGATTGGATTTGCTTAAAAACACACACATTTCAAATTGATTTGTTTAAAACTGCAAGAACTGTTTTTATTTGGGTAAATAGAACTAGACAAGGGAATGCTAATCTTGCCTCTCTGACTGCCACAACATCTAGCTCCATCATGAATAATACAAAATAGGCTTTCGTCATTCCATCTATTTCTGAAGTTTTGAGGCAAGTGCTGATCCATATGTAGCCAAAAGGACACTGATATACACATTAGGGAGGCAGGTTTGTGGGGATCGCAAACAGATTGCAGAGATGCAAAATAACTTCAGGTTAGAAAAAAATAACTAAGGCGAGGTTCCAGCGAGGATTTGGGTGGAGTCAATGGTCATGGCAGCCTGAGTCAGTTGGGGGTTTATAGTGAAAAACTGGTGGGAGGAGAAATGGAATCTACTATCGTGGAAAAGAGCATGGCTGACTGCCTGGAACACTAGACCGGAATGCAATATTTTGTGCAATATTTCACAATGTGGTATTCCACAGTGCAATATTTTGTTCAGGGCACCTCTTATTATCGTTTTAGTCTTGCATTCACATTCATGTTTAAATGAGGCATGTTCAAGATCCTATGTGCACTTTAGCAGCTGCCTGTTCTGTAATAGGTGTATATTTGTCTTCTAGCTGGGTAAGATATCTGAACTGATCAGACTGTTTGTGTTACACTTCAAATTGTTTGTTACCACAACCCAGTTATGAGGCTTTCCCCTACCACGGACACTATAATAGGTGTTCGTTTTGTTTTTTGGGACTTGGGGGTTTGGTTTGGATGATACATTGTGGCCCTTCCAAACGTGTGGTGTTATATCTGTAGGATGGGAATCTGATAGCAAAAGGAACTGCTGAAGTGGTCATACCAGTCAGTTTGTTAAGTAAATGGGCCTAGCCATGCCTGTTAAACATCCTTTTTACATGTCTAAAGAGTTGAACAAGCACACATGAGTTGCCATAGAAACAACTTTGCTAATGAAGCTTCCAGAAGGAGGGGGAAGGCTTTCCCTAGATTGGGGCCATTGTCATCCAATGGGTAGGAGAGCAATAGACCAGGGGGCTGCTCTGGCCTAGTGTCATATGGAACTGGGAAGACACAGTAGCTTGATAATCTCTTTCTTCTGGGTCCCAATCTAAGGCTTTGGCAACCCCCCTACATACATAAAGGAGGGGAATGAGATCAGTTGGAACATTAGTTCTGTGAGCCCTTCCATATTGTGTTCAGGCTGTATATATGTGTATGTAAAAAGATATAGACACCATGGCTTCCAGTGACCTTCATTCCTGAAGGGAACTTGACACTGAGGTATGTGCTGGAACCTCTGAAATCTCTCGCCACTCAGTGATTGGGGTGCACATTATAGTAATAGTTAAGGCACCATGGCATTACATTGACATAAGACAGCACAGTGAATTCACTATACTATCACACCATGGATTTATGCTGGTATAGGGGATTTAGTTGCAATTCACTTCAGTCAGCCCAATTCATTTGATTGTAAGCAGGAGGGTTAGTGTCAGTGTGTCAGGCTGCAATCCTATGCACACAGTTGGCCATACCTCTGACCTGCATAGGATTACCTTGTGAAAGACCCCAAAATCTACGGACATAAGAGAAGCTGTAATCTGTCCCTTTTGCTGTATTTTGTGTACTGTGAAATCTGTCAGGCGAGAATTAAATTTCAGCTCACACAGCAGCTTGGTTCATGACTGAAAGCACAACCAAAATGGAAAATATTTATAAATTAGATCTGGTATCTTGCTTGAAATCTTAAGCTTCATGTCAAGGACAGTTACTGACAAGGTGGTTTCAGCCAATGAATCATTTAATACTGTCCCCCTTTTCTCTCTTTACCTTGGTTTTTCTGTCTTTTTTATATAAACAGAATGTTATTCTACTACACTAATATAATATCCTTCCAAAATGTGCCAGAATCAATTAACTGGAGTGGCCAGAAGCAGGCCACACATCTGTGGAGGAAAAGGGAACATGGATGGGTTTTTGATTTATAAGATTTCTTAATGCTGTCCTAATGGATTTTAAATGTTTTAAGACAGACTGCTAAATAGAGCCAATTCTTCACTCCTTCGTGAGTGTTTTTACTGACAAATTAACTTGAAATAAATAATAGGTTTTGACCAGTTTTGTTCAGAAGGTTTTTCAAAAAATGTTTTGATTCTTAAAACAACATAAAATTATGTGTATTTATTTTTGCATATTCCAAAATACTTTATTGTACATTGATGCTGTATGTCTCCTTTTCCTTCCCCCATCCCCTGCCACCCCAACGGTGGTCACTGATCTAGGAAAGCAAATTCAAATTTTAGTTTACACACATTGTGTTAACAATTTAGATCTGCCACCTTGGAAACAGCATCATTTTTTTCTCAGAGCAACTGATGAAGGCGGAAGCCAAACTGTTTTGCTAAAAGAATTTTAAAATATGTTGTATGTAATAATAATACATATTAGCAATTACCGATTCATTTTTGAACTGTAACTATATGGGCTAGATTCTGATGCAGCAATGTGTGAAATTGCCATTTTTTAATTCCTTTCGAATTCTAGAGTTGCTTTCTGCCAGGGGCTTTATATTGCAAACAGTCATTCAGGTGTTATTCATTTTGTGAACAAAGCTTATGCGTACTCTGTTTTGCTTTATACAGTCATGTATAAGCATTGCTATTCTGCCACTTGCCAAGCACAGTGAGCAGAGCTTGATGGAATGTATCCAGACTTTTGTTTGTTTGTTTTGTTCCTTCCTTCAGTCATTCCTGGCCTGCCCACCACTACCTTTTCACATACCTGTGTACGTAGACCATTTTTAAAAGTCACTAAAAGTACACAACTGCAAATGTTACCAGGCCTTTTGCAGTGGGCAGAATGGAGGTTTGTGCTCCATATTAATTTGCTTATTTTTTAATCCTATGTATGTCTTGCAATGTGAGGTATTCCTCACATTTACTGTGTGGAGAACTGGAGAGAAAAACTCTGAACTGGGTTGTTGAAATTTAGGGGTGCCTACAGCATGTGGCGATAGGTGTAGGCTTTTGGTTTCAAGAGGTCAGTAGAAACAAAATTGCCAGATTGTGCTCAGGTGAGGAGCAAACAAAAGTAGTGCTGTGGCAACAAGACACCACCTGCCGAAACAACACCATACACATGACAAACCACCCACTCAAAAAAACGTGTTAAAGAGCGCTTTCACACCAGCAGTGATGGCAGATGTGTAACAGGTTATTTTTACTCACTGGATTTTCCACCATAAGGGGAAATTTGGGCTACGTGTAAAACAAAGTACAGGCTGGCATTTTGATGAAGATGTTTAGATGCTGCGAAAAAACTTGTGCTCATCAGCAGCACCAATTCCACAATAAACTCCCATGTGGAAACATTGTAGTTTGCCCTGTAGTTATTGAGACCGCAGCTTAAAACTATGCACCCAAAAAACAGGTCTTTCTTCTTTACTGTCTTAATAAATCCAACTTTGGAAATCCAAGATTAGACAGGTGCTTATTTCCTGTAGAACTTTAAATCATAAAACACTATTTTCTAGTTGTCTTCCCTGGTCTGTACTTCTTTCATTGCGTAAAACTATTGCACAAAAGCAACAAAGTGTAATAAACTATCCACATAGTATAAATCTTTTTTATTTATTCCCCTTCCTACATATTTCCATGGTGCATATCCTCAGGCTGACGTTAAGTATGCCAAAGGGCCTATGTATTCCCCAGTGGGATTTTTTGACTTTGGCGGTTGTTGTTAGGAGATTCTTCTCTCTTTTAAAAGTGATTTGTCATGTAGCACAAGCAGCTCCTTTTCAGAAAACTCAGTTCCAAAGCTCCTTTAGTTGTACAGAACTAGCTGGGTGGTTATTTGGATCCTGCCATATGTATTAAGCATTCTGGCTTTTTTAAAAGAAGAAGCTGCTGCTCTGGAAGCCTTCTTGGTTGCAGGATAAAACCTCTCTCTTACTCTCTCAATGTATACACTGGAATCTTTAGCTCACCCCATTCAGAAGGGTAGTAAAACACTTAAACATATTTAAAACAATTGCTTAAACATGGATGTAATTGAAAACTGCAGCCCAAAGAAAGATGCACATTTGAAGTGTAGACATTTGAAACAGGAAACCCCCAAAATGCTCCCACTTACACATGCTGTGGGAACCTGGTACACAGATGGCATATTTGAGTGGAGCATTTGTGGTCAGTCTTATATCCTAGATTTCTTTTTTTAAAATGAAAGGGGGAAAAGAAAGAATGCCACAAGCTTTTCCTACAGAAGGTCTCATGTTGAACCCTCAGCATATCCAGGTAGGAGACGAGATGAGAGAGGCTCTTGTTTGAAGCCCTGGACAGCAGTTGCCAGTAAGGGTAGGCAATACTGAGCTAGATAGACCAATGGGAGATTTCTGTGATCCAGATCTTTCTACAAATTACTATTAAACTATTTTAAATTGGTGCAAAAATGTATTAGCATTACCATATCCATGGGCTCACATTCCTGGGTTGTTTGCACACCTGTTATGAAGTCAGTGTTCCATGCAACTACAATCACAATATTTGTGTTGGCATTATGTATTCAGTCAACTTATACACTGCTTTCCCCTTCTTTCCTGTTGGTCCCCAGTGGCTTACAAACAATAAACATATGAAGTAATTCTGTAAAACCAAAGAGCCTAATTGCAACAAATTTACCCCATAAGAGCGGTGTGGTTACCTAGTATTTGTCTTATACTTTTAAGTAGATAGGTGTGGGAGGAATGTCGCCATAGCTTCTCTGGTTTGTTGGGCCTATAGGGAATTGTAAACAGCTGTTAAAACAGCTGTTCATCTTACTACCAGCTTAAAGAAAAATAGATGATCAGCTAAATAAGTATTGCATTGCACTGCAAGCCACTGCTCTGCGTGCCCCTGTGTACAGATCACCATTTGTCTGGTGGCACAATGGCTCTGGGCAGTCAGGAGGAGAAGTTCACCTGGGAAGATAGCTAATACCTGGTCTGCACCACTGGTCATTTCACATGGCTATGTTGAATAGGCGCTTCCCATCAAGTGGAAATAACATTCCATAATAACATTATTTCTAAGTGGAAATAATCAGCAAGGGCTGATTGGAATGGTGTCCAAGTCCTTGTCCTACGGCCATCACCAACCCTGCTTACCTTTTGCATAAGCCCAATAAAATGCCTCTTTTCAACCTGTAGACGAGTGCTTTGCTAGCTCTGCTCAATGCTTCCCAGGCACCGAGCATAGGATTGGCAAAGCACTTTGTCAATTGATTGCCAGGCACTTGGGAATGCTACAGTGGGGCTTTGCAGGCACTGGCAATCTGATTGGCCTGAAGGCCAGAGGTTCCCTACTCTTGATGAAAAAGTTGGGAGTGGAAGAACTGTGGCTGGTGATATTGGATATGGAGTCACTGCACACATTCTGGCTTTCTACACACTTGTGTCTAGACTTAGCAGGGATAGAGTACTCCAGAATGAAGATTGTTGAGGCATGAATGGTGTTTGCTAGTTGTGAACTGAAAGGAGTTATAGCAGCCTTTTCATGAAGTACCCAGGACCAGAAAATACCATTATTATTGCTTCTCTTTATGTTCTAAAATTAAATTCTGAATTCAATTATGCAGCAGAACTCAAAAAGTTCTCTGCACTTCAAATATACTTGGGGATGACTATTTTGTTTGTTTGTTTGTTTGTTTATCACTTAGATGCCAAAAATACCTACAGTCAGTTATAAGCCTACATCACTCATTCGGATCTGCTTGCAATGATTAACTGGCAAAGGCCTTGTGAACATCATTAAAATAGTTGTGAACTGAATTTTAAGGGAATTCTACACAAGTTTGAAATTTTTAGCAGGAGGATGAACAATATTTTTTGTTTTGTTTTCTACTGTATAAATCTGGCATCTGTTTTGTTTCTTAAATGTCCCCTGGTGCTAGATGATTGAGAGCCAGTGTGGTGTAGTGGTTAAGAGCGGGAGTCTCGTAATCTGGGAAACCGGGTTCGCGTCTCTGCTCCTCCACATGCAGCTGCTGGGTGACCTTGGGCCAGTCACACTTCTTTGAAGTCTCTCAGCCCCACTCACCTCACAGAGTGTTTGTTGTGGGGGAGGAAGGGAAAGGAGAATGTTAGCCGCTTTGAGACTCCTTAAAGGGAGTGAAAGGCGGGATATCAAATCCAAAAAAAAGAAAAAGATGATCCCCAAAAGTGACGTCCTCTCAAGGTCTTTAGCTCTTCAAAGCTTCCCAGTAAATAAGATACTTTGCAGTATTTTTGGATAGAAACTAGGCAAGATGTAACAAACACCATTTTCTTTTTCCTTTCTCTCTGGCAAACATAATTCTCCCCCACCGTTGTTCCTTCACAGTTGTCACAGAAGCAGGTCAAAGAAGAGCAGCTAACCATCCACTGAGCTCATTCATAATCAATCACTTGGCAAGTTGCAAAGCTTGGTGATTAATATGAAATTATTTACAATGCCAGCTGCTGCTTGTCTGAGATGCTGTGGATTCCTTTATAGCTTAGTGACAGGAATGTGGGGTGGGTAGGATTTAGATGTTCTACTTGCAAGCTGTTGGCAGCAATGCAAAGGCCACATTACTCTAGGTTTTAGAGCAAATTCAATAAAAGCAAAAGTGTTGATCCTTGGGCTTTATTGCGAGAAATCAAATGTGTGCTTAAAATTTATATATATTCAAAGACATATTGTAGCTGACCTTGCTGTGTGCTGCAGGTGACTTAAAACGAAATTATATTTTGTATTTTTTCCAGGGGCATGGTTCCCTCATTCTAGGGTCTGCCAGGGGAATTTTGGGGTCCACAGCCTTTGACTTAGCTTGGTAGCCAGCCGTTATTTGTGGTTGCCCTTTCTGTCCTCCAAATCATTTAACACACTTGAAGGACTGAGGAGAGGAGAAGGGTTCTTTCTTTGCACTAGAACTGGAAGGCATTCGGAAGCTGTGATAATGTTCCTTGCCCTTTCTGAAGAATTTTTTTCTGAGGTGAAGTTTTTTCATTTTAAAACATATAAAGATTTTTATACTGAGTGGAATGTAAGGCCAAACAGTTATATAAACTTTGTGTTGCATTCCTGCTAGGAGCTGTGGAGCTTCTGTGTTTCAGCTGGAGGCCAGTAGTTTGCCTGAGTGACAGTTAAACTGCCATTGTTTTCATTGTTTCAAACAAAGATCATTTTGTGATGGAGGCTTCTTGTCTTTATATAAAGGATTCAAAGCATCAGAAAATTCTAACTGATCAGCTGGTGGGCATTCTGCTTTATTCTACTTGAACTTAGTTATATGGCAATGAGGGGGTAGAATAGTACCAAAATTGAAATTCTTGGCCAAGGGAACAGGGAGAGTTGTCAGGAGTATATAAAAGGAGTTGTCAGGCGTGTATAAAATTGATGTGCAGCTGTTAGTTAGCTGAAGAGCTGGAAATTGGAGTTCTAAAGTTCTAAAGTTAAGATACCAAGGGCCAGATTTAGCCAATCAGTTGTGTTAGCAAGACCCAGCTCAATAATAATAATAATAATAATAATAATAATAATAATAATAATAATAATAATTTAATTAATTTAATTAACCCCACCCATCTGGCTGGGTTTCCCCAGCCACTCTGGGCGGCTTACAACAAAGACCAAAAATACACTAAAATGTCACACATTAAAAACTTCCCTGAGATGTCTTCTGAATGTCAGGTAATTGCCTCTTTGACATCTGATGGGAGTAATAGAATAATAGAATTGTAGAGTTGGAAGGGACCCCCAACGATCATCTAGTTCAACCCTCTGCAATGCAGGATTCTCATCCAATTTGAAACAATACCGGATCCTGCTTTGCCTTGCAAATGTGCTTTATTGCTGCACCACAAGGAGGATCTTGTTACTGTTATAGCGGAGCTTTGGTCCCTCTCCCCCTATGCGCACATATATACCCCAACACAACCCCCTGAAATCCCATTCCTGTACTATAGGAACAATATATGTTTGAGGTTTTATGGTGCTTTTAATATTTTGTTGGGAGCTGCCCAGGGTGACTGTGGCAACTCAGTCAGATGGGTGGCATATAAATAAAATTACCATCATCGTTATGGTTTGGATAGAGAGAGGAACTGAAGCTCACATAAGTACCCTCCTAAAGTATCAGGGACCATATTTTGTGTTTTATACGCCTTTTAAAATGGCAATAATCTAATAGTGTGCATTCTCATTTAAAGTAACTATAACAAAGTAAAGCTAACCACCTGTTTTATTAAGTAACCATACATACCTATCTTTTTATATTGAATATATTGCACTTCATTTTTACTTTATATTTGAACCTCTGTGCTGTTTGCCCTATTTCTAACCATAGCTTCTGTGGATAAAATGTGGAAGAAGATAAAACGGTTCTGAGATACATGGTGGCAACACTCGCAGAGGGTTAAGAAAAATAAGCAATAGGTCATAGCAGGGGAAACCACCTCATTATCATTGAGGGGATCCCCACACCCCTTAAGACCCAAAGCACAATGCAAGGTGAGTTACGATCTTGCCCTTTCCCCTAAGAACTGCTTCTTCCTCTCAAGTTGTGCTGGGGTTTGGGGGCAATTAAGAGCATCTGCTACTAGTTGTCTTCACAGCTGAAGCCAAATTGACAGAATGGCCTTGTAATTTCCCCCAAGTCCTCTGGATGTTGGGAGAAAGGATGGGATCATTTGCTCACTTTGCACCATGTTTTGAAGCCACTTCAAAGCAGCAATTATGCTTCTTATTCTGAGCCTGTCTGAACCCTCCTTTTTCTCTGAGTCTTCCACATATGCCAGTGGACTTATGGAAAGGTTGGAGTCTGTCACTCATCTCCAGCATGAAATTAAAGACTCCTTCCCCTCCCAAGTTTTCACAATGTGCCAAGATCATGTTCCTGAAGCCCTGGTGTAATTCACAGGTACATTTGAGTTTGTTTCTTCAGCTTGCAGTCTTGGTTACAGGAGTGTCTAGAGTACACCTTTAATTAATCTATTTATGAATTTGATGTTTTGTTATTTACTGGGATGTGGGGTGGGGTGGGGTGGGGAATCAAGCACTGTGCAAAGCAGATGGTTTTGGTTTAAATGTTAAGGCTGAATAATTGTTCCTGTGTGTGTGTATATATTATTATTAATATTATTTTGTATTGCTTAGAAATCTACCAAGTCCCATTTCATTTTAATTCCTTTGAAAACCTCCCCAGATGTAAACAAATATTTTTGTTTTGCTTTACAAGAAACTAGCCCTGGTACATGTTACTCTAATATAACAGCACACTATTTAAGAGGCATTATAGAATAAATCTATAACAAAGAAAACAACTTTCTTTCACCTCATACTCATGGTACTTTATGTATAACCAATCTTGGCTATTATCTTCGTTTCTTCTTTTAATCCAATTGTCTTCTTTCTTTAGTTTTCTCTCCTTTGTTGTTTTCCTTATGCTAACTTTGTGTCATTGACATTGCATTAATTGTATTTTAACTTACCTATAATATTTTATTTCTCTGTTGTGTTTGTTTGTTTGTTTGTTTGTAAAACTTAATAAATACAATTAAAAATAAGAGAAAATAAAATAAATCTGTGTTTGGGTCAGTTTGCATATTGCTGTTGCATTAATGACTCCCCATCTGTGCTCCTCTCCTAGTTATTTACAAACCAATATATCAAACCATGGTTTGATCAGGGTTTGTTCTAACTAATTAGAGTTTCAATGAACCAGAGTTTCCCAAGATCGCAATAGGAAAACAGGAAAGTGAGACAGAAGCTTTCACTCTTCCTCCTTGCATGGAGAGGAGAAGACACTATCCTTAGGGTCACTGCTACTCATTGGTGAATCATTAACCATCTAAACCAGAAGTGGGAAACTTCTGCCAAGTGGCCTAATTTATCCAGCCCTCAACCTAATTTAATGACAGTAGCAGAGAGAGAAAGGGGTGGGAGAGATTGCAGGGAGACAAAAGAGCTGTCCTGTAGGATCCATCCCACCCAATACTTTCCACCCCAACAGACTGCACTGAGAGAATGGGACCCACACTTCTGCTCCAAACTACTTAGATGGACCTCCTTCCAGGATTGAATCCAAGTTTTAATTCTGGATATGTTTTATTTTTGCTGTTATTGGTATTATGTTTTTGTAACTTTATTGCTAGACCTTATTATGTATTATGTGCTGATAGTTTTATTTTATTGTATACTTACTGAGGTATTTTTTATTTATTGCTCACAACTACTTAAATGTTATATTTTTGTAACTGTTAGAGTGAATTACATATTTTATTATTATTAACTATTTTGATGTTGTAAGCTGCCTTGAGCATATTTTAACCATCATAGAAATAAATGGTGGTGGCAGTGATGGAAATGTGGGCTGACGAATCCCTCATCCATCATCTACTCCTGATGGGCTTATCTGATGGTAGCACCAACAGCAAACTGAGCAGTGCCAGGCAATTGTGTCTAACAACAATTTTAATTTTCCATAGCAGTCCTGACATAGCATTGATCTGGGGCATTGTGAAAAATTTAAATGGTGGCTAGACCCAGTCCCCAACACCGCTTGGTGCTCCAGGGCAGATCATCTCCTCCTCCTTCTCCTTCTTTTCTTAAGAGGAACTCAGGGCAAGTATTGGCAATGGGTCCTCCTGTAGTGCTGGGGCACCAGCAGACGCCTAAGGATATCAGGGCCTGTATTTAAATGGTGGTCTGATCTGAGCCACAGACTATTAGTCATGCTTCTTTCACATTGTTTCCCTTTTAGCATTTTTACTCAACCCTATATTTCAGTCATTATATGCTTTTAAATGACCTTCTCCCTCACTATTCCTATGCTCAAAACGATAGGCTTCCAAGGCTGCCTTTATTTTGGTTTGCTTGCTTTTTAAAAAAAATCTGGAAAGATGTACATAGCCGCATGCCATATCTCGTTCAGCCTGTATTTTGTTCTGCTACCCTCAGAACAAATCGGCAGTGTTCTATACATAAAATGATGCAGAGCTATAACATCCCACTTATTGAAACTGTTTGAACTCTTCCAGCAGGAGTGAGGCATTGGTTTCTTAGGTCCTTAATCACCCCAATAATGTAATTTCATGCATGTGCGCATGCATTATAATAAACACTTTGCAAACTGTAATATCCATGGGACTAAGATAAGCATTGTGCGACATGTCACATTCATGCTAATGCAAGCTTCCTGTTTTTAAGAGCTATTAATGTGGTTCAGATTTTTTGTTATAAAGGACAATACATTCAAAAATAGTATTCTGTATGTTCCAAAGGTAAGACTTCTTAAACATTTCTTTATTCAAATCACCTCTTCTCCGTAACCTATTGTATGCATTGCCTACCTACCCAAAACAGTTGACCTAGATATTCTGCAACCAAATACATGTAATATGTGAAGGGTTACATGTCCTTTCCATCCACTGCTTCAAGAAATAAAAATGGGTTATTGGGCCACATTGCATGCTTTTTCATATAGTTTGGTGCTCTTAATCTTTATTTTCTGAGTTGTCACCCCAGCTCCACATATTTTCAGTCACATATTTGTAATTCTGTACCAAGTTGCATCCAACTTAACAGTGTGGACCCTGGCTGCACTTAAATAACATTTGGGGAGCATTCATCTTATAACCAGGATAAAGCAGAGCAGTCGAAACTTTTACGGAAAGCCAGCAGATTCGTAGATGTTATTCTTGGATCAGTCTGCTAGGTAATGCTAGTCTGCCATTTTGGGAAGCACTTAAGCTACAAAAAAAGAGGAAGCAATTTCCCTTCCTGGGCCTGCTCAGCAGCAAATACCGTATTTTTCGCCCCATAGGACACACCGGCCCATAGGACGCACCAAGCTTTTTTGGGGGGAAATAAAGGGGGGGAAATATTCCCCCCGGCGCTTGTGGGGCAGGCAGCGGGGAGAAGTGCTCTTCTCCCCGCCGCCCGCCTGCAGACCAGGTCCGGGGACAGTGGGAAGACGTGCTGCGCCTCCCAGCTGTCCCCGGAGCTTGCGGGGCTGGCGGCAGGGAGAAGCACGCGTCTCCCCGCCGTCAGCCTCCAAACCACATCGGGAGACAGCGGGATGGCGGCGTTCCGCCTCCCCGCTGTCCCCCGACCTTGTGGGGCTGGCGCTGCGGCTCTCCTGAAGCCTGGAGAGCGAGAGGGGTCGGTGCGCACCGACCCCTCTCGCTCTCCAGGCTTCAGCGAAAGCCTGCATTCGCCCCATAGGACGCACACACATTTCCCCTTCATTTTTGGAGGGGAAAAAGTGCTTCCTATA
This sequence comes from Podarcis vaucheri, assembly GCF_965113315.1. NCBI lineage: Eukaryota > Metazoa > Chordata > Lepidosauria > Squamata > Lacertidae > Podarcis > Podarcis vaucheri. Next base: position 86,128,926 of record NC_138764.1, on the reverse strand, counting down.
GGGCAAAAAATACGGTATGTCAGGAAGGTGAGCCAGTCTGGTGCAGCGACTAGTGTGATGGGCTTGAATCTAGGAAACACAGCTTCACATACAGTACCTTCTTGCCTTTGGCCTGGCTCTACCCAAGCCACTATTGCTCAAATTGATCAACTTCATAAGGTTGCTTGTGGGATGAAATGTAACTCAAAGGCAGGCAACAGTGATCCAGTATTTGGAAAATGTTAATGTAATGTCTGTATAGATCTTCAGTATAGCTCCTTCCCCAGTGCCGTGGTTTAGAGCAGAGGTAGCCCTCCATGTGTCATTAGACTCTAGTTCCTATCAGCCCTGCCCAGAATGGCCAATGGTTAGGGATGATATCAGCTGTAATGCAACAATATATGGAGGGCAGTATGCTGGCTGCTATGGTTTGGATACAGTCTTGGGTAATAGTCCATGTTTGTCTTCAGAGTTGCACTGAGGTGACCTTTGTACCATGCAGGAGCAAAACTAGGCTAACCATCTCATTTCTTTCTTTATGCCCAATTGGTAGTGGATCTACACAGTTGCAACATGTTGTGGATATATCTGTCTTATTTTACTGAACCTACTTCATTGTTCTTACATGCATTATAGAATTGTAGAAGCTGGAAGGGACCACAAGGGTCATCTAGTCCAACCCCCTGCAATGCAGGAATCTTTTGTCCAACGTGGAGCTCGAACCCATGGCCCTGAGATTGAGTCTCCTTCTCTACCAACTGAGCTATTGGACAAGCAAAATGATTAAACCAAAGATAAATGTAATAAGAAGAGAGAGAAAAAGCCAGGAAAGCAATTTGCCTGGATCACTAATACATATGTGGTGGCCCTGTCCACTAATTATTCCCTTCTGGAATGCAACCAATTAAGACTTTATCCTCCATTTACCAACAGCAGCTGAATTAGTGGTAGCAAAAAAAAGGGGGGGCTCTAGATGTCTCTGAAATTAGCCTGTAGGAAGATGACAACCTTAGCTTTGCGGGGGGGGGGTGACACCTAATGGATAGGAAATCCTGAAATAAAGACTTTACAATCCTATATGGGTTTTTTAAAGTGTTTTGGAAACCCAGTCTTATTAATGTACAACATGCAGCAAAATCCTGTGTGCATTTATTCAGAAATAAGTCTTGCTATGTTCAATGGGGCTTCCTCCTGAGTAAGTATGTGTTTACCGTTGTGCCACTGTGCACTGCAATTCTATATATGCTTACTCAAAATTAAGCTCCAATGAGATCAGAGGGACTTACTTCCGAGTAAGTGAATATAGATTTGCAGCCATTAATCTAGAGGAGGAAGCAGAACCGTGAGTCGATGGTTTGAAAATTTTATTTTCGAAAGTAATCACTTTTGCCAAAGCTTATACAGAGAGTTAGGTAAATTGCATTCAATTGAAAGCAAAAGCACAGTAATATATATTCAGGAACAAAAAACAGCAGAGTCTGTGGAGCTTGATTTTAGCTTAGGCAGGTTTTACCACAAATATAGCTAAACCTTAATAGATAGTTCAGGCATGTTCCAATTTCCATAATGCCAATAAAAATGAATAAAATCCTACCAAGCCAAAACAGTACAGCTGTCTACTTCTCACCTATCAGTCCCCTCTTGATCGATAAGGAGATAACTTGAGCAATCTAATGGGCACAACGAAGGAGGAAAGTAATACTGCGTGGTTTGCTGTTCTGCTCAGCCACCTTCTGTCCCAGACAACTTCCCTCTTCTCCCATTTTCTACTTTTAAGGGAGGAGGAGGAAAAAGCTAAATGAGAGGAAAGTGAATTGGATAAAATAATTCTATGGCCAGCACTGCTTGCCTTCCTGTGACTCCATCTGCTCCCCTGGCCATGCCCCAGCCCCCCAAAATGTAGGGAGCTGTGGTGATCTATCCATCTATAAGCATAGCATGATACCCGTTTTATTGGGGTTGTTTTAACTGCAGGCACCTGGGTTCAAATCCCTGCTCAGCTTGGTGAGCTGGAGCCACTCACTATCTTAAGTCTAGTCTACCCATCGAAGGGACCATGTGCCAGGCCAGGCCTGTTCCTGCAATCACCAGGCTTGCAACTTTTGCAGATACCACCCCAGCAGATGACATCATTGCTCCTCCTGTGAAGAGAGCTTCAGAGCTTCTTGTGTTGCTTCTCCACTACACCAGGACTCAATGTCACCTCCTCTTGTTTTAAATGTGGGAGACGATGGAAGCTAAATCAGGATGCCTGTAAAGATTGCATGGGAGAGGAAAGCAAATAGATGCTTGGAGAGGAAGACGACTTGCTCAAGGGGTGAGGCATTAGGGGGGGGAAATCTAGTGGAGGGAACCTTGATATCCTATGGAACTCACAGGCCACTAGATATAGATATGGATATGGATATAGGTTACAAGACTGTCTACTAGTGAAATCAACTTTTGAAGATAATCCTGGACAATAAATATGTTTAGTTGCTTATTCTGGCTTGTATCCAATGTAGCACTAAATAACTAGCCCACCAGCATAGGGTTTTGATTGATTGATTTTGATTTATTATATTTCTATGCCTCTTCTCATTCAAATAACTCTCAAAGTGGCTTACAACCAATAAATAACCATAACATAATAAAACATAATAGAACATCGCAAATGCAGCATACATCATATAAAATAATTAACAAAATAACAATAAAACAGTAGCAATAATAATAATAAAAACTTGACAAAACAGCAACTAAAGAATAAGCTAAACCTCGCAATTATGGCAAATCATGTGATTAACAAATCAATGCGGCATTTAGAATCTATAAAATGATATTAAAAACATTAACAGAATAGCAACTAAAAATATAAGCCAAGCACTAAGTTCATTCACACACACTCTGCACCCCCATGACTCATACCCTCTCCCCTTTAAAACAAAATAAAACTATACAGCAAAGCAAAGCAACAAGACAATAAATACTTATTGAAATAATAAGAAGTACATTTATACTAAAACTAAACTAATCCTTAGCCCCATCAAACGTCCATCCCACCCACAACAGTGCAAAAAAAAAACACAACCCCAACATTTAAAGCATCATAGATTAACAAGTGTTAAAAACATTTTTGACATGCTCAGAGTTGTGGGCCCTGCCCCCTAGGCAAGGTGGAGATGGGCCTTGCAGCAGGGAGTGGTCTTCCCTCGCCACTCAGAGCAGTGTGTGTGGGACTTTTGCCCAATGGGACGTTCTCCTTTCTCCCCCACCCATCTGTTCTGAGCCCCCCCCTCTCTGGAGCAGATCTGGGATGATGATGATGATGATGATGATGATGATGATAATAATAAATTATTTATACCCCGTTCTCCCCAGCCTAGACCGGGCTCAGTGTGGCTCAGGGATGCACGGAGGGGAGTAGGAGAGGTAGGAAGTAATGCAAATCCTTGCACTGATGGGAAGGATACTTAGCACTAAATTGGACACAAGTCCAAATGTTGCTTTCCTTTCCCCCAAAGTTATTGGATTATTATTAGATGTAGACCTTTTATCAGGCAAGCGCTGTCTCTGTAGCTCTGACATTCTTGCAATTAACTGTCAAAGCTCTAATGAATGGTGCTTGCTCTGTTTCCAGGGCATAGCTGTGCTACCTGTAATGCCACGACTTGTTTGCATATAACAGTAATTGATGTCAATTGCAGATGGTGTCCGTGAACTTAGAAATTGGTTTGTTTACTTGCTAGGGACCTTGAGTGTGTGGTCTCCTACTCTCCTGGCTTGTCACAGTGGTATAGATTACATGTGCAGTCTGAGTATTTTCAAGGGACATAAATTAGAGCAATTAAAATGAGCTAGAGGGTGGGGAGAGAGAGAGATGTATTATTAATTGGTATAGTCATTAAAGAGCTGCAAAGAGCCTTAAAGAGATACAGTGTCACTACTCAAGCACCAGAAGTGACATAGTGATCCCAGTAACCCAGGATGGTCTTCAGAGCCTCAAGCCACTGCGGACGCCCGCAATTATGTAGATCCTTATGACTCTGCAGGTGGAGTCAAACTTGTTCCAACTTAGTAACAGTATGCTAAATCGGAAGATTTTTAAACATAATTTTGAAGGAACAATACCATGGCAGAATTTATGTCATTCTGAGAGCTGTAAGCATTCGTTTAAGGGTAGAATAGATACTTGCAAAAATAGCTAGCCCTGCATTCTAGTTAATGCAAGGAGGAAATGAATGTTTGTCTTTACTATCCCTACAGAGGGCAAAACATTGCAGAGTGTTATGATTACCTACAGCCAGCTGCATCTCTGTCACTTTTCCTACATGTAGATAATCTCAGTGCACCAGCTGCCCAGTCTGTCTGCTTGTGCCAAAATAAACTTTCATGTTGCAATTTTTCTGTGATGGTGCACACACTTTTTCCTGCATGGAGATTATATTGGTGTGGGAGAAGCGTTGTATACAGAGCCTTTTCCGGATATTTTGCAGGGGGTTCATTTGCATGAAGACCTGTGAACTCTGAGGCACTTATGTGCAACAGCAAAATTGTCAGGGATCTTGTTTTTGAGAAGCCCCACACTTTAAATATGGTTTAAATGTATGGTGTGTGTGAGTGTGAGTGTGATCTTAGCCTCAGAGCTTTTATCTTGTTTTTGAAAATCATGAGACAGCAAGTATGAGGAGGCTCCAGTTTTATTTGCACATCAGACATTTTTTCACAAGGGGAGCATAGGCATAGGCAGATATCTTCTGCACATTCAAAATGGTAAGAGGGGTGACTATCACCCAGCTGAGTCTCCTTCCACTCTGAGAAGCTTTCCCAGGTTCCTGCTCCTCCATCCCACCTGTTGTGGGTTTCTTCTCAGCCTTGTCATCTTACTCTTTCAGTTCCCTTTCTTGGATGCTCAGGAATTACAGGGTTCTCCTTGATTCTCATTATCCTCTCTTCATTTCCCTAAGCCTGGAATTTCCTAGTGCAGTCTTCTAAACTTTTCTCGCCATTCTGTAAATAGGACTCTACCAGCTCATTAACCCTGTTTTGTATCCTGGATGTCATTAAGTGTCTGATCTCCTAGAAACCCAACAATATTTTCAGCCAACTATTCCCAAACTAGAGCCAGGCAGACTCGCACTCATTCCTTCCCAGGCAGCAGCTGGACTGTTGCCATGCCCTCCCATTCCCCAATAAATCTCTCAGTCTTAAATTCTATTCCATGCTATGAGTTCTCTGTTCATTATCCTTTCTTTCAAAGTCAATTTAATTTTCCATAGAAAACTACTTAGCAATCCTTCCATCAACACATATTCCAGTAATTCCCCAATCCATAGATAATTATCTTTTGTTTCTTCCATTTCCAGTTGTGATGCAGGAACAGCTAATAGTTCTGTTCAATTCCACATACAGTACTCATCTCCCAAATTTTCCTATGAACTGCTTTTATTTTCTCTGTTTTTGAAGAACAAGTTCACTTGTTTCAAGCTGGAGCTGTGCTTTTAAGAACAGTTTGTGCCTGTATTATTGTATTGACAGCCTTTCAGGATGAATTTTTAACCAATGTCTAGTATTCCAGTTTGAACCAAAGCTCAAAGTTTCCACTGTTGTCCCATAGTTGCTGGAAGTGGTTAGTATCTAACAATCTCATTTTGAAGTGAATACAAAAACATACTTGAAATGATCATTGCAAAAGGAGGAAATAATTGGAAACAAGCATATTAAACACCTTTCAAGGTTTCCATTTTATCAGGATAGATGTACAGGGTCAGGTTTTCTCATATTTCAGGGTAGGCTAGGCATTTTAGACAAACACAAAGAAGTGGAGTATATCTATCAACTGCAGCTTAGCACGAGTGAGATTTTAGAACATGATGCACAAACTAGATTATATGCATCAAAAATATGCAGATTTGATGCAGTCTTCCATCTTGTGATATATTTCTAGTGCTTCCTATGGTGCAATTTCCACCCCTGGTCTCAGTGCACAGAATTAAGTAAATAAAGTCTTTGCTGTGTTGAAAACGAGCACTTTAGAAAATCTTTATTCAGGGCAATCAAATGATTGCAAGTATAATGCTATCAAGGAAGGTGAAAGGAGCCATCTACCCAGGACTCTAACTGCTTAGCTTATATTCTTGTATAGATCTTGATACAGGCTTGCATGCTGAAGAGAAGCAATAGTTCCCCATCCTCCCCCCCCCCAAAAAAAAAGTTTGAAAGAGGACTTGATGCTTATGATGTGTACACTTTTGCTTCTAGTAACCAGATTCTGTAGGAGGTTGCATTAAAAAAACAACCCAACCTACCCAACCTGTTAAAATGATTCTGACGCAACAATCTCAGTCCACTAAACCATGGTTCATTTATTGGATTCAGAACAAGCATTTGTGGCCATGTGTTCTTTCCCTGTGGCAAGTGGGACGCTGCCCCAATCAGTCTGCCCTCAGCCAGCCTCCACCTTACTTACAAACAATCTACTGTGTGGCACGCTGTCAACCTCTACCCTTAGTGAAGAACTCAGCAAGGAGTTTGGGGCCAAAACCATAAATAGCTGGGTCTGATTACAGTTGATTCTGGCTCCGCCAGCCATTTGCTGTGGCTCCACCTACTGCTGACCTCCCTGCCTTACACCCTACCAGTCCCAAAGGGTACCAACATCTTCTTTCCTCTCTCCTCTCATGTGTCTTAATGCAAGCATTTCCTGTTATGCCTGAGTGGGAAACTCTGGTTTTAGCTCTGACTAGAAACTAGGATTACAAACTAGGATGAAAATATGCTTTGCAGTCCTGGTTTGTAGATAGCTTTACCCAGAGTTTCATGGTTGAGACATACAGTATTGGGAAATGTTGGTTTAACCAACTCCAAAAGTATTGTACTAAGCTATGTTAAGGGAAAGGAGTGCACGGCTAATATTGTTATGTCTGAACTAGGCCAGTGATACTAAGAAAGTAGCAGGCCTCTTTCAGCTCACCTTCAACTCTTTTAATACTTTTTAATACTGTCTGTATGCAGTATTAGGACTAATCAAGGCAGTGTGCCTCATGCTGCGCTTGGAGAAAGCATGAGTATAAGAAATGATACTGGTCTAGGTTTTCAAAAGCAGTCAGGGGTACTTGCAGGCACTGGCATACAAAGGTGAAATGGCAGGGGGCAAGGTAGCATGTGCTGCAAGCCAGATTCGTTCAGTTTAGAGCTTTCAGGGGTCTTCTATATGTCAGCCCATGTATTAATCCCATTCCATTATTACATCACCAGTAGAAGAAAAGAGACAAATAAGGTGGCCCCTGCCAATGAATCTGTGGTTGCCTGCACAGTTCAAGGAACACTCTGTTTCCACCTCATCAGAAGTGGTGCCATCAATACACGAAAAAAACGTCAACAAGATTCCTCCTTTCATTAACAGATTCTCAGAACACAAAAGCTATTACCAGAAAGCAGTTACCTGTGTCTGATGAAAATTTTGACACAAAATGTAAAGATGCAGCTTTAAACCCAAAGAATAAGAATTCCTAAATGATTCTTGTTGCCTCCCATTGCTTACAAAACATTTAGCCATTACTGTTTCCAGGAACTCAGATTTCCAGTATCTCTTCTCCCGCCTTCTCCAGATTTTTCAACATTGCTTGTGATTAGCTTTGCTGTACACTTGCCAAAATGAATATTCTCTGTTGCTTTAGAGAAGCTGAGTGGTGTCAAAGTTCAGTTGCTGTTCTTCTGCAGAGGCCTTTTCCTGCCAAATAGGATTCCTCTGAGTCCCTCTGCCTTTAGAAAAAAAATAAATTACAGGCCAGATTCTGAATCAGCGTGCAGTTGCCCTTAGACTGGGCAGATGTGCACAGAGCTGTGAAAGGAACATTCATAAAGATGAACTATTAGAACCAATCCCTTCTACCTAAAGTCAAATTGAAGTGCTCTGTTTTGCATAATACTCTGATTTGTGGTTTGCTAATGAGTGTTTGCTTAACTGTGTGGTTTTCAAGCTGTAGCCCAGAGAACCCTGGGGTTCCTCTGAAGCTTATTAGGACTGCCTCAGTGTGAAGGTCTGAAACTGACTGCATGCTTCCCTGAAAGAAAAATCCCCCTACAATGCCAGCCACAGTAGGTGTCCTGGAGGGCATACTTGGTTCATGTAGGGTGACTATGAAGCACAGCAGGATGGCCAGCACTCCACGCAAGAATCATAGAATTGTAGAGTTGGGATCTCAAGGGTCATCTAGTCCAACTTCCTGCAATGCAGAAATCACAACTAGAGCATCCATGACAGGTGGCAAATCCACATGAAGAGACCTATAAATTAAAACAGAATATTTTGCATCCTGCAGCAAGTTCCACAGTACACAAGCCAATGCAAAGGAGTCCCCTGAAGGTAGAAATTTAGAAGTGTGCATAGGATTTTGATAAGTCTCAGACTGAAGCAGAATGCTCTGGACAGATATTGGGCTTGTCCCAGTTGTAGCAGGAACTTTTCGGAGTACTCCAAGATTGAAGTGGGGACCTCCAAATCTATTTGGAATTATTCTGAGATAAAATGAACTTTATAAAGGTGCCCAACACACACACAAAAATACCTCGTCCCATTTTATGTAATTTGGAAGGTTTTACCCACTTAGAAGGGGTAAAATCCCATCCAATGATGTAAAAAATGTTACATTTTTTGTTTAAAAAATCCCACAATAGCATATGAGGGAGGCATGAAGCTTCATTTTTCTGAATCAGGATTTAGAATCACAACTGAATCAAATCGGGCAGCCTGTGAAGTCATTTGGACTGAACTGAGTTGTTTTTAAAAGTGCCAAATTGGGGTGAGTAACAAATCTGGTGGTCAGTGAACACCCATTGAAAGCTAATAGCTTAGCTATTCAGCTTTGGACAAACCAGTGCCCTGCAATGTGAATATTTTAGATTGATGAATACATTTTACGAAGAAAAAAGAAGAAGAAGGTGGCACTTGCAGGTTTCTTCTGTATTTTACTAACTGTAGTCCTACATCCACAAGACTGCTTGGAAACCCAGATGTATGTTTTGGAGTAAATGGAGACAGTTTTACTGACTACCTCAAACCAATGACCAGGTTTCCACAGACACCCCCAAAAACTTGCTCCCCGTGGATGTTGCTGTAAGTTTTAAAGATTTCTGGGTTGGAGAGGAAGCATTTTAATCAAAAAATTGTGTGCAGAAATGAGGATGTAACAAGTGAATAAGGATTCATAGGTTAGATAGCGATGTGTCAAATGTTTTTGACTTTGTAGATTGGCGGCATGCCATGATAAACATCTGCAATATTAATGGGCAACAGTTTCTCAAGTATTTTCACAAGTGAGCTGCCATTAATAAATAAATAAAAACCTTGCAAAACTAGCAGTATTTTAACAAAGAAAAAAATGGTTGGATAGACTTTATATAGGTTAAGACCCGTATGCTCATATCATATCCGTAGTTCACTCTGATTCCTTCTGCTCATGGGTTGCAAAGGGAAACCAAGACTTCACAAACTTCCATTGACATCACTTGTATTTCCGCATGTGTAATTGGGTTTAAAATCACAATCTTAAAGGGTGGAATAAAAGTTCTGCCCCCCTTTCTTCAGAGTGAACTGGATGCAGTGGTCTTCACTGAGGTCTGTTACTGCACATTTCCCCACCTATCCAACTTAATTAAAGAAATATCAAGGTAATAGTGTTCTGCCTTGAAAAATCGTGTTACTTGTGGTGACCCACAACTACAATGAATGCACAGAACAGTACTAGGAGGGATCGGAAGAATAGCGCTCAGTCAATTAGATTTTCTAATGTTGCCCTTTCTGCTACTGAGAAGAATTCATTTTATTTAGGTCATAATGAAATGGGGTCATGAAATGTAGGACTTGTAAGAGCACAGCCAAATAATTCAAAAAGCCGTAACTCAACTGTTATGTACTGAGTTGAATAGGATCCAAACTGCAGCAGTCTGATTGGTCCTAAAACAATAGGATCCAAATTGCAGCAGTCTGATTGGTCCTAAAGCAATGCAGCAGTATGATTGGTTGGTAGGAACCACCCAATCATGCTCCAGATATAAGTGAATCCACAACCTGATTGGCTTACAGTAGAATTCCAGAATTAGCCAATCATGTGCAGCCCATTGTGTAAATACCGGTAATGTATATAAATCAGATACTTTGAGGGGACTTCCATTCATTCCTCCTCACCACTATGAGCTGAATAAAGAGCATGAAATCACTTTGCGACTCTGAGTATATTTCATCAACCATTTAAAACTACGGCAGGTTAAAAAACTTTAGAAGAGCCCTAATGGATCAGAAGTATTAGTCCATCTAATTAGTCTCGCATTCATTTTCCAACATGGTCAACTGTGTTCCTAGGAAACCTGCAAGCAGAGTTTGAAGGCAATAGACCTCCCTTGCTGTTGTCCCCAGGAACTAGCATTCAGTAGTATTCGCATCAGAAGTGGGAGGTGGTTCCATGAATCTAATTCCCCTTTAGGGCTGTCTATGCTATTAGCCGTAACCAGATTTTGCGGCCTTGAATTCCATAGGGTGGAATTCAGTGTTGAGCTATTGCAGATGTTCCATCTACTCAAGGAATTCAGCTTGCTGGGCAGAACAGTACCCTGCTCTCATCCCCTGCCCTGTTGGGGGGGGGGCTCTCCTGAAACCACCACCCCGAACCCATTTCATTAGTGGGGGAAGGGAAGTGGAGAAAGCCTCATTGTGCAAGCAGAAGTCAACAGGGCTCCTTAGGTGAGTCCTGCCCATATAGGGTGGTATCCCGTGTTAGTTCTACTCAAGGTAGACTCAATGAAATTAATCAGTAAGGCTAACTTAGGGCCACTAAGTTCAATGGGTTTACCCTGAGCAGAACTTAGTGAGGTACGGTCCATCATGGGTTTTTTTAAGAATTGGTTTATTTTGTCTGCCACAAATACATTATTTTATTATACTCTTCTCTCATTTGATGGGAATGGAAGGGGGGGGGATATGTTTTCTCACTGGTTATGCCATCTTAGTATACCTAATCAAATTTAATTATTCATAATCTGCCTTTTACCCAATTCAAATTTTTAAGTGCCCATCGAAGTATATGTTATTAAAGGAAATGTGAGTTAATTTGCAACTCATTGTGCTACCATTCATAGAAAACCCTCAACATTTGCAAGTACCTGTAATGGGGCTGTGGCATTGTTCACTGTTCATGTGTGTTCTGGTGTATGAGCATAGGGCTCTTCCACATAAGGGGGAATCCTGGATCCTGTGACCCAATTCATTCAATATGTGGGAGGGTTTGTACTTTCAATATGAGAAAGATTGTGTGACTGTCTTCTCTGTTACGGTAAGGTCCTGCTCTTATCCCAGGGTTTTCTGTGCAAGCTGTAATTAAAATCATTAGTTTTTAATTAGTTTAGGATGTCAACTGTATTCATTGTTTCCTACAGCCAAAGGGAGTCTCGAAGTGACTTTTTTTAAAAAATGTGGTTGTTTAGTCATTTAGTCATGTCCGACTCTTCATGACCCCATGGACCAGAGCACGCCAGGCACTCCTGTCTTCCACTGCCTCCCGCAGTTTGGTCAAACTCATGCTGGTAGCTTCGAGAACACTGTCCAACCATCTCGTCCTCTGTCGTCCCCTTCTCTTTGTGCCTTCCATCTTTCCCAACATCAGGGTCTTTTCCAGGGAGTCTTCTCTTCTCATGAGGTGGCCAAAGTATTGGAGCCTCAGCTTCACGATCTGTCCTTCCAGTGAGCACTCAGGGCTGATTTGCTTAAGAATGGATAGGTTTGGTCTTCTTGCAGTCCATGGGTCTCCTCCAACACCATAATTCAAAAGCATCAATTCTTCGGCGATCAGCCTTCTTTATGGTCCAGCTCTCACTTCCATACATCACTACTGGGAAAACCATAGCTTTAACTATATGGACCTTTATTTAAAAAAATAAAAACACCAAAATCCAATATATAGAAATGCACCCCAAAACAATACAAGTATACCAAAAGTGTTTGTTCAAAACATCATTTAAAAACTAAAATATCCACCCATCCAACACAAGAGCATGAAAGACAGATAAAGAGTATATGGTTTAAAATTGTAACAACTGGAGGAACAAGCAAATAATAGGTCCTCTGTGTGGAGAAGACAGAGAAATGCTTTTGGGTTGCAGAGAAGTTGGAACTGCTCAACACCTCAGCAGCCAGGCTGGTTCCTTTTATGTAAATTGATTAGAAGATTGCCTGCACATTTTACTTCATAATTTTCTGTCTAGGAGGTTCAGGTGCCTACTTAAAAAGAAGAAGAAAATGAATTCTGAGAGTCTGGGGGCCCCACTGAACATCATTATGGATTCCATAGGCAGCAAACTGGTTATGGCCCTTTAAGCCATTGGGTCTCAAACTATGTTTTATTGAATTGTTGGTTTTAAATAAATTAATAAAGCTTGCATGAAGCTTTTTACACAGGGAAGCATTTAAAAATGTCATCTCCCACCTTCATCCTGAGGTGATATATCTGATTCCACCACCTTAGGATTCTGCCACCCCCTTCCTGCTGCATGTGTAGGCCTTGCCTGTATCATATCTAACACCAGATTATCACCAGGTTGCTATTTGTCAACTCTGCGTTAACAGGAATGCTTACAGTTGTTACTTTCAGTGGTACAGCATTAACATGAAGGGACATGTTGAAAAACTATTATCTTATTGCTTAGTAACATCAAAAACCTTCCGACCTGCACTGTTTCATTTGTTCTTTTTATCTTCTTTTTATTTCTGAGCCAAATTTTCACAGAGGCTAACCCACCTTTAGTTACTTGACTCTGAATATGGGAACAGAGTCAAAAAAACTTTTTGTCATGCTAAATAATTTGCTGTTGGACTCTGCCAAAACGTCTAGCTTTAATCTCCGGATGGAGACATCAGGGTAAGCCAGGGCAAATGACATGAATTTCCTCCTGCATTCTAGTTCTATCATAAACAGCCATTTGACAGGTGATAACTTTGGGTTGAGAACACCTGATTGTTAACAATGTCAGTGAAAGCTGGTTACTCACACTAGTCTGGCTTCACTGTGCAATACCTGGTGGAATTTTTCACGTCATTTTTTGTTTCAATTTTGGCAGTCTGGGAATTAAAGATCCTCGGGGGATCTGATGCGTTTTTTGATTGTAATATTAATGACAGTTCATGAGAAAAAATTAACTGCTATATCACATATGTTGATAGGTGAAACACAGTTATTAAGACTTCTAGCAGCATCAATTGACATTGCATTTTTCAGGGTAGCATAAAAGGAGAGGGAGTGGATCCCTGCCCCACTGAGATTAACATCTAAAATTTGTTCAGGAGGAGACAGGGAGGGTGACAGAGGAAAGTGTAACTGGGAGAATTTGTATAAATGCATTTACACACACTTACGTTTGAGTAGGGAATGAAGGCTAAGTGGTGGAGCCAAAGGCTTCATAAAATTGTTAATGCCCAGTTTAGGCTGATTCGCCAGCTGTGGCCATTTCTGGACAGGTCACTTCACGCTCTAGTTAACTCCATTCTAGACACTGTAGTGTGCTGTGTGAGGGGCTGCCCTGTCAGGCTCTGTCCTACTCTCGAGTAGGACCCTGGCAGAGACACATGCCCAACTGGCGTGTTCTCTCCCTCCTGGTCGATCATTTGGGAGCTTCAAAAGCTTTCTTCTGCCCAAACATCACAGTGACTGATGCCAACAGACATCAGCACACTCAGGGATCCGCAGAGTGTTTGCAGTTTGCGTAACAGAACTCAGCATTTTGGCTAATCTACTTTATTTACATATAAACACACATGGAGCACTGCAACATGGCTCCCTTTCTCTCTAGCATCAGACAGCAAGAGAAAGAACAAAGAACAATAGTCCCACTTCACGGAACACAGCAATACAAAACATCCTGTCTCCGTCACTTCTCACTCTTTGGCATCAAAACATACACCGTCATGTGATAGACAACAATCCCATGACTGCAGACATGGGGAATGAATCTCCAGCATGCCCTTGGACAGTCCAGAGGCTGCCACTACTGTAGAATGTGGCTGGTAAGTGTGGCAGTCCAATTGGACCATGTGTCACCAGCCCTGAAAGCTCTGCACTGGCTGCCAATGAACTACCAGAGCCAATTCATGGTACTAGCATACAAGGCCCTAAATGGCTTGGGACTCCAAGTACCTAAACGTCCCCCATATCAAACATATCAGACCCTATGATTGGCAGGTGAGGTCTTGCTGGTGGTTTTGCCACTGGGGGCTGCCTGGCAGGTATTGACCTCTGACAGGGCACCATGTCTAGGGCTACCCCAGCTTGAGGTGGGCACCTCACCCAGCCTCATCCATAGTCCGGGCCTGTTGCCGTCCTGGACTCACGTCAGGGAAGAAGGGTGGGACATACATTTAATTAATAAAAGTGTTTGTTTTAATGAGTGATTTGAAGGAAAGAGACTTTAATAGCTATAGAGATAAAATAAGTGTAATGCTCTGGCAAACCCCACTGATCAATTTCACAAAGCTATTTGCACCTTGGGAAAGAGGTGCTTGTTCTTCTGTTGCTTTCACAGCAAGTGGTATGAGCAGAATTAAAGGTGCACCATCTGATTTTGAAACACAGCTTCTTTTACCATAATGTAATATTTCAGAATTTTAAAACCGTGAATTAAAAAGAAAAAGAAAAAAAGCAGTGTGCATAAAAGCTAACTGAAGTTCCTAGCCCTTGTGGTTTTAGGAACAATGCCTAATTCCTGTTCAATGGATCTTAGCATGCCTTATTTCCTCGGGTCACAGTAATTATTTTCAGACTTGGGACTATGACATTCAAAATGTTATGGTTTTAGATTTCATTATTTGCAGTCATGATTGTAAGGAGCTTGTTGCTCTCCCCGACGTATACCACAAATGTGCTTTCTGAAAGCTGTCATGCCGGTTCCAGTTAACGTCACTCTTGTGGTCAAACATTGTCACTGCTGAGCATTAAACTGTGAACCGAGATCTGAAATGTTCATTTTTGAATTGTGATAAGAATTCAAAGACTCTGAATAGCAAAATCCACCATATTAAGCAATTTGTGTTAATTTCTGAATGGAACATCTACTTTTAGCTTATGAACGTGCAGCTGATTGCGCCTTGCAAATATGGTGACTTTAGCTAAACACGTCACTCTCAAAGAAAACAATCCCATGATGTTTGATTTGTGTGTTTTTTTATTGTTGATTATGGCCATAATTGCCAGTCGTTATTAATTTTTATCAGAAATTTGCGGCAAGCTTGTATTTCTGGCTTTTCTTTGCAAAGACTCAAGGCATGCTAGCACAATCCTAATTATATTGGACATTATATCACATTCATCAGTTACACTGCAAGAGATTTCCAGTGTTGTTACCTTTGTTCACTGGAGGTCAAATTAGACATTGCAAGTGGAACCTGAAACAAAATGCTGCAGTGTGATTAGTATTTCCTGGTTAGTATTTCAGCCAGGATATGCCATGCCATTCTGCCCACCCACCCCCACCACAAAAAAATGGTATCACAGGCAAAAATTGTTGGGATACTGCCAGGGAGATAAAGTCCATCATGGCCCCCAAGCCGGCTGCCGGATGATCCATCGACCTCCCGTAGACACGCAGTATCAGCAATTAGCGACATGAGCTCCAGAACATTCTAGAGCCGATGCACACTCTTTATCAGCAGATAATGCACAGCCAAAAGTTGCACTCAGGAGAGCATTATTTACAAGCTTTATTCAGCGTTGATCAGAACAAAAAAAGACATGACTGCCTGCGTCAGTGTCTCCGAACACAGAGAGAGAACGAAAGCAATAGAAAACATAAACATCCTGTGAACAGGAAATACACAGACTCTGACTCACAGCCTGCTCCCTTTTAAGGTGGAACGGAAATATCCTAACAAAAATGACTTCCATAAGCAAAATAGCATCCCCATTTCTAACTGTAGAATGGTAAAACAACACAGAATTATTAAACAAACTTTTCATAGAATCATAGAACTGTAGAGTTCGGAAGGACCCTGAGGATCCTCTAGTCCAATTCCATGCAATGCAGGAATATGGAGGAATGCAACCTGCAATCTTGGTATTATCAGCACGATGCTCTAACCAACTGAGCTATTCAGGCTTCACAAAACCTGGAATATTGTAAGCATAAAAAATGGTTTGGTGGCTGCTTGATTTTAGGATGTGTGTTGCTCTATAAAGTGAGCATGTGGGAGATTATGGAACGTGTAACTAGCCACATGCTTCCAAGTCTGGTCTGCTGTGTATTTTTCTTCTAACTGAACTTCAGAAGTTCAGCTAACAAGCTCCTCATTCCCTGAAATATTGTTCAACTGGTCAAATGTGCTGCTTCATTCTCTAACTGTCAGGAAACCAGGCAAGAACTTTATTGTCTCTGTGAAAGAAGGCAGAACAGTAACAGAAAACTAGCTCCTGGCTCCTGGCTCCACCCACGTACAACTAAATCCAGTGCCACCTAATGGTTAAACTATATTATGACACTATCCACATAGAGGATGTGTGCTTTAATTAGCAGTATATGATAATTTTCTCTTGAAGACCTTTAATTCTATTCCATCATAACTTAGTACATCATCTATTTTTCACCCCTTTCCTCTCCCCTCATTTACCCATACTATGTCACTTTTGATTAAGGATTCATAAAGCCTTTTCCCCAGCTTCTAAAGGGTAAAAGTCAAAAATCAATAATGTGCCAGTCCTCCCTGAGTGCAGTAGCAGTCAGAGGTAAATGAATGATTAAACATGATGAATAACGGTGTAATGGAAGACGCAAAGTAGGGGAAAGTGCTCACTTTAGCCTAAACTCTTAGATTTATTGCTGAGTACTACAAATAATGGAATCATCAATCTTCCAAGGACTAAAAAAGGCATCCACTGCAGTAACTTTAAAAAGCGGTAAAAGAAATCTTACCACCTCATCCTTAATAGTTGTCACTGCCCATTTAGTATTGCCACTGTATCCAATTAAAACGTAAATGGGAAAAGTGTTTGTTAACTTGGTGTTGAAAAGAGGGTGTTGATATGGTGGATACTGGTGAGCTAAAGTAGTCACACCCACCACAAAAACAGCCTGGCTAAATTCAAAACTGTCCTGAGTATGTTTGCCATTTAATTCTTACAGAGAAAAAATCTTGATATTGGAAAATGTCTATTAAAATGTTGTGCCAATCAAATTAGCTGATATATAATATCTCTGCCTTGAAACCTCTTAAAATCATCCTACAGTAACTTTAATTGAAATGGAGGACTGAGACAACTGGTATCGTGCAAGATAGATGGGGTGTGCATTTAAATATATGTATATGTGTGTGTGTGTGTGTGTGTGTGTGTGTATATATATATATATATATATATGCGCATTGTGAACCGTTTCAGGAGTTATCCCCTTGACTTAGGGATGGCCACTGGGATAAAAGTTTGAAAATGTCTGTTTCAAATGCATGAGTGTTTGAAGACCTAATACCTTTTAAGCCTGATCTAGAAAAAGGACTTAATTTACAGCACACTAAGACAACTCACAACCTTGACTGAGAAGCCAGTGTGTTTAAACTTAGCCTCACACAGCAATTTCATATTTACTCTTAAGTTTATTTCATTTCAATTAGAGCATGTTTATGAGTTTGTGCACTTGAGAAATGATTCTCCTCATTTCCAAAGAGATGGCTTAGACTGTTTCAGCAAAAACAACAGCTCATCACAACTTAAAGAACTAACAAATATCACAGAAGCTATTCACTTCATTCAATGTTATCCCAAGTTCAGTAAACTATAATAAGTGAAGTTTATGCCATAATAAATGTTTTAGTCTTTAAGGTGTCACAATATTCTTTGTTTAGGCTTCTACTGGGCAATAGTAGGAGTACAAAACTACCTACCACATATTTTCACCATGCAATTAATATGATAATCTGTATTTATAAGAGCTCATTGCTTAGTAGTGTCCATTTCACCTCTGGGAAATATAGTTTGCTCATGGGCAGAGTAGCTGGAACATTACTATAGTAATGTTCTTCAGCGTAGTAGAGATGCAGTACCAACCCTTTTTGTCAGAAGTCCCACACATGTTACCTCTACACCCAGGAAAGCTTTTTGTTAAGGGGAGGTATGGGGGCTCAAGGAGGTCAGGGAAGACTTTCACATTATGTGGGCCCAGACTTCTAATTTCTTCAGAAAATAATTTGTTGCAAAAAAGTAAATCTATAATCCTATAATCCATTGTATCTTCCAGTCCCCATAATGTAGCCTTGCTACTTAAAGAAAAAAGAGTGTTCCAATATGGGGTTTGCACAGCAAGGGAATGCACACTCACTGAAGGAATAAAAAATACAGTGGTGCCCCGCAAGACGAATGCCTCGCAAGATGAAAAACTCGCTAGACGAAAGGGTGTTGCGGTTTTTGAGCTGCTTCGCAAGACGAATTTCCCTATGGGCTTGCTTCGCAAGACGAAAACGTCTTGCAAATTTGTTTCCTTTTTCTTAACACCGTTAATACAGTTGCGACTTGACTTCGAGGAGCAACTCATAGAACGCGGTGTGGTAGCCTTTTTTGAGGTTTTTGGTGATTTTTGAAGCTTTTCCAAAACTTTTCCGACACCGTGCTTCGCAAGACGAAAAATTCGCTAGACGAAAAAACTCGTGGAACGAATTAATTTCGTCTTGCGAGGCACCACTGTAATAAAAATTAAGTTTTTATAAATGGCACAGACATTAGATAATGGGAAGGTGTGTTATTACTTCCAATGATGTTACAGAGCATATGGGGGTTTGCATTCTTCCAGGTATAGAATATAGTGTATCCAGTGATAAAATTGTAAAAGTTATTGTGCAACAGTAGAAGTGCAGCTTGCAGCAAACGAGTATAGTCCGATGAGTAATACAGGGAACACATGGAATATTTCAGCAGATAGGAAAGGTCAAGTTTCCTTGAAAGGTTAGGATATGTGTTTTGTGGGGTCTTAAGGATATGTAAAGGAAAGATAATCATTAAAAGCCAGAATAGCATCTGGGAGACAGAAGGAGCAATTTAATGATAGCAGTTCTGGACTTTGCTGCTGCACACTTAATTCTTGGGCTGACTGTTCAAGACAGAGGATAAAAGTCAGAGGCCAGAAAGTTAGTTCTTTGCCTTAAAGAGGACAGTGTGCCAAAAGTAAATGAGACTGGGAAGCTTGATAAGACAATAGTAAACCTACAGCTCAGGCTCTTTGTCTCTTCTGACCTCAAGTAACAAGAAACACTTGTACGGTGATGGGAATCCTCCAACAAAAAACTAGATGTAAATAGTTTTAGGGTATTTAATGCCTTCCGTCTAACAGTGAGTAACTGGAATGGTTGTTAAAAGGGAAGATTGCCAAGGTTTCCCCACAAATCCCAAAACCATAGGTGTGATTAAAGGGTGTGCCTAATGTCTAATGTCTTTAAAAGGTGTATTTGCAAGTCCCAGACCTTGCAGAGCTTTAGTAGAGCACTAGTTCCACCATGGTGACCCAGCTGCTGCCCCACGTCTTCCAAAGAGCTGTGTCCTGTGCCCCTGAGTGGGTTGTGGTGCCCACCTCCATCCAAACCATGAATGCCTGCAGTGTATATAGGCTGAGGAGGGATAGGCAAGAGTGGGATGTATTTTAGTTGGTTTGCAAGGAGCTTACCACTCACCACCTTTTGTGGAGGATTTGTTAGGTGAGTTTCCAGGTTGGACAGGAAGGTGAGAAGATATCATAGAGCAAACCTGACAGAGTAACTTAAGTTTTCCTGCTTCCCAGACGGTAGCAAGCAGATTTATCTGAATGATTCTTTTATGCTTTTATGCCTTTCTGACTTTATTGCAATTTGGGGTCAAAGAACTAGCACATCAATGCCCTATGGGCTGTTCCTTCCTAACCAGCCAGCCATTTATTGTACAAACAATTAATTTGCCTTGGGATGATGGTATTGATCTTGCATCTCCATTATAGTCAGGTTTGTTCCTGTTGCTGGATCCTGAAATGCTACTGCCAGATCCACGCATTCTGTCTTGTTGCTGGAAAAGAGGACATCCAGATCAGAGCATTGTAGTGTTTTGAAAGGAATCTGCACTACAGTCAGGTCATGGCTAGAATCCTTCATTGATGGGTGATGGTGCTGCAAAAGAGTGTGAGTAAATTAGTTACCCTATTAACACTCCTTGGACTGTGACCCTGGACTAAAGGGAAATATTGATGCCATCAGACAGACTGTGCCATGGGAAGTTCAGATCTCTTTAGCCAGATTCTCCTGCCTTGATTTAGGCTACACAGCATCTGCTGTTACTTGCTGCTTTTCATTCTGTTGCTAACATTTCCTTCTGGTTTTAAATGCAGTCTCCCTCCTTCCCTTTCTTTCCTTCTTTTTTGGACAGTATATATTTAATGGGGGGGTTTCCCCTCCTTGGGGCTAAAAATTGAGGTTTTCACATGCATTTTTCATAACTCAATTCTGCAGTCAAAAAACATTTTCCTTTATATCTTCAAACACATTTTTTGCCTTTGTAACAACGAAAACTATTTCAAACTCCCTTGTTCATTTTATGAATTCAAGCTAAGAGCGTAAGAGTTGTTGGTTCTTCCAGGGGCTAGGAAAAGCCCATTAATTATTTGCATATATTTACTTGAATTATGCATATTTGAAATTGCCCACTGAGAAGCATGAACACTTAAGCTAGAGAAAGCTGGTTGGTCAGGGAATAATGCTGCATAACCAATTCCATTTTTAAAAGCTTCAGGATTTTCCTTTATCTGCAAAGAAGTTTATACTTCTGTTTTCGTGAAAACTTGGATGTGCAATCATCCTGAGAGCAGTTCTAGTGGTCTCTTACTTTCTTATCATCCTATACATACTGAACCAGTGTCGCTGAGCTACTACTACACATAATCCCAGCTTCTAGTAGTTTTCAGCTACAGCTTGTAGTCTTTCTTTCTTCCTAAGAGGTATAAGTGGAAATCTGATGCTGCCACAACCAGCACATTAGGAGAGAGATGCCAAATTTAGCCTCTTGAGAAAATGAGAAAATCCCCCCTTTTTCTTGAGACTTATACAGGTAGAGGGGAACTCCTATACATCTGTAACTTTAGGAAGTCTTTTGAAAGAAGCTTTATTTCAGTGAATTGACCTTCATTTAATGTGGATGCACTGTGGAGAGCCCAGATGACTGCTCTGTTGTTAGAGAAGCAGTGGACACCCTTGCTGGCATGCAGAGGACCAGAAATCTACACAAGCATGTGAGGAACTGTCTCATCTTCCAGGTTGCCCTGGGAAATGAAAAGCACATTTTCTGCTCCTGTGATGTTTTGAGGTGTTCACTTAAGGGGCAGGGTGGATGGGAGAATCTTCTCAGGAAGGAGACAGGACAACGGTATGATTTCAGCCTTGCTGAAACTAGATCTGGGTCTAGTCCAGGGGTTGTCAACCTGGTCCCTACCGCCCACTAGTGGGCGTTTCAGGGTTCTAGGTGGGGGGTAGGGGGTAGCCAGTGTGGTGTAGTGGTTAAGAGCGATAGACTTGTAATCTGGGGAACCGGGTTCGTGTCTCCGCTCCTCCACATGCAGCTGCTGGGTGACCTTGGGCCAGTCACACTTCTTTGAAGTCTCTCAGCCCCACTCACCTCACAGAGTGTTTGTTGTGGGGGAGGAAGGGAAAGGAGAATGTTAGCTGCTTTGAGACTCCTTCGGGTAGTGATAAAGTGGGATATCAAATCCAAACTACTCCTCCTCCTCCTCCTCCTCCTCCTCCTTCTACGGCACAAGCTGAATCCTCCTTCCACTGAGCACTGGTGGGCTGTAAGGCAATTTTACCATCAAGAAAGATGCATTAGTGGGCAGTAGGTATAAAAAGGTTGACTACCCCTGGTCTAGTCAGTGTGAGGATGGGAGACCCACCAAAAAACCAAGCACGCTGCCACCCTGAGAAGCCTATAAGAAGGCAGAATATAAATGTAATACATAATAAATATTTAGGGGGGAAAGCACTGCATGTACCGAACCCTGAGCCAGCAGGGGGGGCCGGCCCTTAGCTTAAAAAAAGTCTATCAGACTTAATTAATTTTATAATGAATGATTTTAGAATGTTGTTTATGCTGTACTTTTGTACTGTTTTACTGTTGTTGGCCGCTCTGAGCCCGGCTTCGGCTGGGGAGGGCGGGATATAAATAAATTATTATTATTATTATTCTATAAAAAAGGGTTAGAAAGCAAAACATGGAGGCAATGTTCTAAGACAGATACAGAGAAGCTGCCATTGCTAAGGATGCTTAATCACTATTTTTAAGTGTTGGGGACTGACAGGATCCTGATGAGTCTGCACCAGAGGAAGACGGGCTGGAGTGGGGGGGGGGCAGTGATTTGATGGGTTCTGTACCAGCCAGGAGGCAAGTCAGAGGCAGGGGAAATTTCAGAGCTGGAGGGTGGGGCACAGGATGGGTCAAGAGAAGAGGAGGAAGAGGCGGGTCATGCAAGTGAAGGGACAAGTGCTTCCCCCAACCCCCAACCCTGCACCACTGTTTCCCAGAACCAGGAGGGGACTGAAGAGGGAAGAACAAAGGAAGCTTGCACACAGGTTTAGTCTCTGGCTGCATGATTTTGGCTTTTTGGCTTGATCATTGGAATGTAGCCCCCGTGTAAATTGCGGGTTTCCTGTACCCCACTATCGTGTCTCCTCTTACTTTCCTTTTCCCTAAACTAAAAAGTCACAAATGTTGTAATCTTTCCTCACAGGGCGGCTGCTCCATCCCCTTAATCATTTTCATTGTCCTTTTCTGAACCCTTTTCTGCTCTAGTACAAATGTTCTTTTTGAGGTGATGTGACACAGCCTTCCAAGTCCAGCCACACCATAATTTTGGTATAATGGCCTTATGATATTGGCAGCTTTATTTTGAACTCCTTTCCTAATGAAAGGCATTTGGCTTTTCCCACCAAACAGTAGAGAAAAGGGTGTCTTTTAAAAGAAAAAAGAAAATCTCAACAGTTCCTCATATGATACACATGATATACCTGCCCACTGAACTGGGGGGGGGGGGAGGCTCCATATCAGACTTCCTTTGAAATACACATATTCAGTGAAGTGTTCCTTTTTACAGAAAAAAAAGCTTCACATCTGGGTTGCTGGTTTATTTGTAAGTTGGTTGTGATCTTTGTTTGGCAGGTTTTAATATCCTTGAAAGAGCAAATTATTGTTGCTATTTTGTTTACCTGTGTTATGATCCACTGAGCATTTTCAATTAATATTTTAATTTGTGTTAAGCTGCATTAAAATAATGTTTCTGAGGGCTTAAATAATTAAGGAAATGTCATTTTTAAAGGCATGTCAGTTGACTGTCCTGTTACACTAACAGATGACTTGAAATAAATAAATCATTAAAGATGACTGATACTTCACAGCAAAGCACATGTTTTGATGGGCAGGCCATGAGTTGATTCAATTAGGGTAGCAGCAAGCTGTGTTGGTCTTGACAGCTTTGTGTAAAAATGCAGCCCTGTCATGTTGTGGAATTTGCCAAACTGAACTATCAGTTTATTTCAAAGGCTATTTGACATGGACTCCCCCCCTGCTCACAGGACAGGTACATCATTCTGAAGAGCTCTTGAGAGTGAGGTGGGTTTTTTATAGTAAAAAAAAATCCAAACACTGGTGATTATTTGTACAGCAGAACTGTATTGCTGGAAGAAGACTGAACATTGAAAGTGGGCCTGTTCAGCTTCAGTCTAAACATCTGGGATGCAGTATAAAATGAATTATGAACAGTGAAGCTGGTCCTGTTCAGCTTCAGCCTAACATGGCAATAAGGAACAGCTTTTACCTTTAAAAAATGCTTTTTAAATGAAGGAGATTTGGGGGTGCTTTGAGGAAGGAATGCTTACAAAGATCAGAGTGAGCATTCAGGGGGTGAGGCTTGGGCGGGGAGTAGTCCGCTAATAGTTACAAGGTGACCTGGGACTTCTTCAGTTTTCTTCTTCCTTAAACATTTGTAAAGGTAATGGTCGCACCAGCAATACCGATCCATCCAGCACATTTCATAATTCTCTCAAGGGTTCCTGAAACCTGCAGCTTATCTCTTGCAGAGCCACAATTCCTTGCATCCTTGACAAACCACAGTTCCCAGAATTCTTTGGGTGAAGCAGTGTGCTTTGATTGTAAGGTGTGTATGCAGGCTGGGTCAAATGATTCCCCCCCCCCACTTCATTAATGTTCCTGAAGCCCTCTCCCAACTCTCATTGGGTGGGAAATGTCCAATGGGGGGTCCTTTGCACAGCCCAAGCTATTACTAGCTCTCTCTTTTTGCAGACGGGCTCTCCAGGTAGCACCTGAGTTTTCATTCCTGAACCCTTAAATTCATTGCAGATACTTCATTACATGTGAATTCTGTCTGGTCATAGCCCAAAAAACCACTTATGCATATCACTGCAGACTGTGCAGCCTTTACAGCTGGTTCATATGATTGAGCTCAATCCTAAATAGCCATTCTGATTCCTGCCACGTCAGGATGCAAGAGAAAGGCTGAGTTGAGTTTTGCTAAAACTACAGAGTGAGTTGACCTGTAAACTTTAACAAAAATGTGCCTTCCCTATTCTTTCCTTTGCTGTCTAAAAGCTAGTCTGGCTAGTTACCAGGTAATGTCTATAGTTTAGGGAACTGCTGTGGGCTCAAATCCTGACAGGTCAGAGATGAACTCAGTAGGTGTCCCAGTCTAAACATCCACCTCCATCATTAATATAGAGGAAAAATTTGTCCATCTTTAAGGGTTGGTATAAGGGTGCCCAAGATAATGCACGTGCAGATTTTGTGCACTTAGGAAAAAGTGTAGTCTATATAATAATAAATTAGTTGTTGTTCATTGTGAAATGAAAAGGGTGTGAACAAGACCACAGCTAAAGTGGAAATTATTCTCATTTTAAAGTGATCACTTCAATATATAACCCCTACATCTTCAGCCAAAATTTCCTTAACTAGCCTTGCCATACTTAGGAAATAATTTGTTGTTTATATATGCCAGAGGGGAAGCTACCTGAAATCTGGAAATCTAAGGTACATGACACACAGTTCTTGTTTTACTTCTATCTGGAGAATTGATCACCCTGTTAGGTTTCTCAGATGTTGCTCAAAAATAAATTCCAATGCAGACATGATACTCTGCCTGATTTCCAGCACCACTATGACTATAAACCAACAATTATAGTCTCTATAAAATGACTGCCAGGTCCTTGCTTTACAGATCCCAGGATAAAAATGCAACATCAGGCACATTTCTTAATGAAAAATTCTGGAATTCATCTGGTGCTGTTTGCAGTTAAAATCTTTTTTTTCTTAAGTGGGCTTTATGAATAAAGGATAGTTTTGGTTTGTTTGTTTTTTAAAAACCCTTTAGCAGCTGTTTATCCTAAGCAAGTTCTTCCAAATTCTTCTGCGATCCTTGCCTTTTATACTTGCCTGCATTGTTCCTTTGTTTAGAAATCAGCAGCCTTGCTTAGTGGCTTTATATCCTCTGTGGCTAATGTTCTTTCATTTGAAGGTGGAAATACAAATTTTTAATCAATTTCGCTCATAGAAGAACGTAATTTAAAATGTAAACAATATTCTGAGCATAACTTGAGTGAAACCCTGCTCCCGAGTCGATAACAGGCTGAGCAAAAATCACACAAGAATTGCTCTCTACAAAGTGCAGTAGGAAGATAGCAAATGTCACTATGATTCTTAATGTTACTACAGCAAGAGACAAACAACGATCAGTTCCACAAAGTGGCACACTGAGGTGGTGACATTATATCATTCATTTTCTTATTTGTATACATTACAATGTCAAACCATCCTGCTCCAAAAGTGTTGCTCTTTTTAGACCCGCCTCCCAGCCTATTTTATTTTATTTGTCAACTTTTCAACCAGAATTGTATTCCAACGCTTTACTTTTCAAGTTACAGATAGGTAGCCGTGTTGGTCTGCCATAGTCAAAATAAAAAAATCCTTCCAGTAGCACCTTAAAGACCAACTAAGTTAGTTCTTGGTATGAGCTTTCGTGTGCTTGCACACTTCTTCAGATACACACACGAAAGCTCATACCAAGAACTAACTTAGTTGGTCTTTAAGGTGCTACTGGAAGGATTTTTTTATTTTTACTTTTCAAATTCTTGTTGCTGTTCGAGAAAATATTTAATAAAGCTAAATAACGATCTGGTTCTATCTGTTGCTTAGTTATATTTAATAGGTTTCTTACTTCTTATTCAGGATAAACACCTCTCTCTCTCTCTCTCTCTCTCTCTCTCTCTCTCTCTCTCTCTCACTCTCTCTCTCTCTATCTCTCACATACACACACACACTCTTGCTAATTGAGCTTGCCAGGACATATTTCTTTGGAGAACTCAGAATGGACTTCAGATACTGTATTTCTGTCTGACAGTGCAGGGTAGACTGACATTTGCTTACCCAGAAGTTCACAAGTCAAGCTATGACTCACTTTTTATAATATCCAAACTTTTCTGCTACTTGCAAATGGGAAAATAAAGTTTCTAGATTTATTCTCCTAAGCCTCGTTTTTTAGATCAGTCCCAGAAATGTGCCATATTGCTTCAAAATTATTTGTTTATTTGGGTTATTTATAGCCTACCATACAAAATGGTAGATTTCAGGGTGTGGTGCAATGCTTGAATTACTCAAACTACAATTTGCATAAAATCAGCTTTCAACCCTCACCCCCACCCCGATTAAACAACTTGCACTCTAGGTTATGACAAATTAAAGCAGCAAATATAAAAAGCTGAAACTACAAAGCTAATAAACAGCAGAGCTAGCATTCACTATTCCAGGAAAGATACACTGTTAAGTCTGCCACAGGAGGAAAGAAAAAAGAACACCAAAAACATTTGTGGCTCCTAAAAGATTTGGATGAAAATGTTATGGCATCAGATTTCAGTGCTTTGTTTATCTGATGTTTTTAATATTATTTTCAAAAGGGTGTTATGTCTGCAGTGGTTAGCTGTTCCTCTGAAATTAGAAAAGAGGAACTAATTAGAGATTCCAGCAGCAGTATATTATGCTCTGCTCCTTCTTATAGATACAGATGGAGCCCTTCTGGTCCCATATATCACCATGTGCCCCTCTGCTGAGGTAGCTGCAATGCATCCTCTAGTCTAGCCCATGGGTAGGCAAACTAAGGCCCGAGGGCCGGATCAGGCCGAATCACCTTCTAAATCCGGCCCGAGAACAGTCCAGGAACCAGTGTGTTTTTACATGAGTAGAATGTGTCCTTTTATTTAAAATGCATCTCTGGGTTAAATGTGGGGCATAGGAATTCATTCATTTATTTATATAGTCCGGCCCCCCACAAGGTCTGAGGGGCAGTGGACCAGCCCCCTGCTGAAAAAGTTTGCTGACCCCTGCTCTAGCCACCCCAATCAGTGTTACCAGAAGCAGCAGAGGACAAACCAGTCATTTCCCTGCTTCTGACAAGCTACCACTGTGACATAAGTATGGAACCTGGGAATCTAATTTGGAGACTTAAGTTACCCTACAACTACTCTTTTGTTTTGATTAGGTTTTCTGTTCATTCTTGTGGGGGGGGGGGCTAGTGATTATAGCGGGTGTGGAATGGGGGAGGGGTTATCTCCTACATTTTAATGTGGAGGACACGGATACATGTTTGTACATGTGACATCACACGCTCAGCTTCATCTGTATGCTCGCTGTGAAAGTGGAAAGTGGACCCATTTGATCAAATGGGCCCAATACTTTGGCCACAACGTAGAGATATGTCAATGGGAAACTCTATGGAAAGTGGAGATTCACAGCATGTTATACTTTAAGAGAGGACTTTCGAAAGATGTTTACCGTTGGTATCTGACTCCTTGTAAGCTTGCTAAAATGTTTAAAGACATCCCAAATACATGCTGGAGATGTGGAGAACTGGGGGCCAGCATGTTCTATACATGGTGGGTATGCAAAAAGATCAAACCTTATTGGAACGACATCTATCTTGAGCTTTAAAAAATGCTAAATATAACCCTTCTCAAAAAACCAGAGTCATTATTACTCGGTATAATAGGCTCAGACATCCCTAGAAATGTAAGAAAAATCTTATTATATGCTACGGACATGGCAAGGATACTTGTAGCAAAACATTGGAAGAGCGATAAAATTCCAACTAGAACTGAATGGATAGTGAAGTTAGTAGAATACGCTGAGCTAGGTAACCTCTCTGAAAAGTTTAAAGATAAGTCTAAACAAGAGTTTATTTCAAACTGGGAACCTTTTAAGAAATATTTTTAAAAAACAGTTGCCAAGACTTGAACACAGTTGTAGCCTTTGAGTAACTTCTGTAAATAACCATGTTAAAGGAAAATGCAGAGGAACTTTAATACTTTATTATTAAATAGGTAGTCAAATTTATGCAACAAGTTTATTAAAATGTAAGAAATATGGAAAGGAGGGGAAGTCACTGGTTGATGAAGAAAAATTATTGTTAAAGAGTTTGTATTTTTCTTTGTGTTTTTTGACAACCTTGATTGATGGATGACAATGAATGTAAGTTTATGTTGTACAGATGTGATTATGAATAATAAAGCATAAAAAAGAAAGTGGAAAGTGCATTCTGCTTCTGCAACACAGACAGAACAACGGAATGATTTAAAGTTTTTGAATAATCAGTCTATATGATTGGGAGTACGTGCATCTGAACTGTTGCTGGGATTCAGTAGTTCTGCTGGTTGCTGATTAAGTTTCCTCCTGAATCTTAGCATGTGGAATTTGCAAAGAAAATGAAACTGCATTCCATTCCCAGGACCTTTCTTCTTCCTCTTCCTCTTCCTCTTCCTCTTCCTCTTCTTCTTCTCCTCCTCTTCCTCTTCCTCTTGCAACATGTTCTAAAGATGGTGTTATAGAAACACTAGGAACAAGTAAAAACTAGGATTTTGATTGGGATATGGATTTTTTAAAAAACAAAAATATAAACTGCAGGGCTGTGCCAGACAGAGAATTCCTGGGCAAACCAGTCTGGCTGGCTGAGGGAAGAGCAGGGCTGTTAGCATGACAGTAGAGAGCCTTCAGGGTCCTCAACAACTCCTTGCCCCAGGTGTGACTGGAGTTTTGGAAGGTTGTCAAGGTAACTACTCTGGGGGAGGGCAAGGGGCTTCTGGGAAAAAGGAGGAGGAGGAAGGGGGTGATCCATCTTGGTGAGGAAGAAGGAAAGACTGCCTGCAATGCTCTGGGCCATGCTGTAAGATCTGGATCTGCTCCATACAGATGGAAGGGGTAAATAGGTGAATAAACCCTATTTCTTAAAGCACGACAGTCTCCGCCATGTTTTCTTTTCTCCAAAGGAACACAGACCCTGTGTGAGCGCCTGAGATCTCGTGTGCTCTTGCCACAGCTTAGCAAAGAGAGGGACAGACGTCGGGCTTCTGTAACAATATTGTTGCTTTTTTGGTCCAGTAGACGAAATATTTGACTTGGACCTCACCTGAACACATGTAGGCTGGAAATGCAGTTGCGCTGTACTTCCTGCCATTTTGCAAAACTTTGCTTTCAGCTCACAAATGGATTGCAACAGTAGTTCCCTTTCAGTAAAAGAAAGTTTACTATTCTGATAATGCATTAAATAAAAATTGCCGAGCGTTGTGTATATGAAGAGCTACGACATAAATAGTGAATAATGACAATAATAATATTTAAGAAAGCCTGGCCTTTTTGCCTCTTTCTTTACATTGGTTTGATTATTTGGTGACGTATCCTTGAAGCCGCAGATGTTTAGATGAACAGATTTGTAGCTGTAGTCACTCGTCATTCTGCTGCACAGTGCTTAGAATAAAATACTAATTATAGCCTTAGTGCATGCAATCTGTTTTGTACTAAAAATATTCTGTCTCGCATTCTTTCCTCCACAGGTGCTACTTAGCTTGAAAATAAATGGGAGTCGCATTTTAATATATATGTGCTTTTTATCATTACCGTTGCCTCCTTTCGAGAATAGTAGAAAGAGATTTCGGGAAACTATAGCTATTAAGAAAAGGGGTGGGTTGGTGTTTGAGTAATTACTAATGCAATTAGATGACAAAGAAGTGTTTTGTACTTTTATAATCATAAAGAGGTGCTTTATAACGGGAAGGGGTGGTTACAGTCAATAGCGTAGCGGGGGGGTGCAGGGGGGGGCTGGCCGCCCCGGGCGCAACATCTGGGGGGGCCGCGCTCGCACTCGCAGCTCTCTGCCCCTACCTGGCTCACTCACTCTTTCTCACTGCAGTGCTGGCTGTGCAAATCCAATCCGAGCCGCTGGGTCGCCGCCCACTGTGGAGGAGGTGGGTGCCAGGCATGCGGTGTGTAGAGAGAGCGAGGGACTATCTGGGGGAGGGACAGTGCAGTAGCTGCCCAGCGCAGCGCTGAGCGCGGGAGAGAACCACACCAGACCAGACCAGGCAGCAGCAAGAAGAAGCTGGCAGCGCCGGCAGGTTAGGGGTTAGGGGGCACAAATTACTTGCCTAGGGGGCGCAAATTACTTGCCTAGGGGGCGCAAATTACTTGCCTTGCCCCGGGTTAAGGGTCGCAAATTACTTGCCTTGCCCCGGGTGCTGACAACCCACGCTACGCCTCTGGTTACAGTAGCAAATGGACTAGAGTCTCAAATAGTTAGCAACCAGTAATTTGAAATATCTGTGACTGCACTGCTTGTGGAATGAGAAATTAAAGTTAAAAGTTTAGAGAAGCAAAACTTTTGCTTTAAATATTGCTTTTCTTACGGGTATCATACTGTTAGAGCTGCTTGCAGACTATTCCTTTCTTAGGTCACAGATGGGGAACCTTGGTTGCTGTCCTCCCATTAGCCCCAGACAGCATGGGCAATGGTAAAGGACAACGGGAGTTGTCGTCCAAAATGGGCCACAGGTTCTCAATCCCTGTCTTGGACTCAGCAGTGGATGGTGCCCATTGGGACTGGTAGGGCAGAAGGCAGAGAGGCCAACAGTAGGTGGAACCAGAGCCAATAGCAGACAGAATCAATCATGGGCTTAGCCAAGGGGAGGCAATAAAAATACATAGCTAACTGAGGTTCTGCCCCTCCTAAGAAAAGGCCTCCACCCCCTGGCTATGCCCGTGGGGTCAATTCTCTTTTTGCTGCCATTCTTCTCCAGGCTGAGATCCACAAGGGCAAAACAGGAACTAAGGAAGAGGAAGCTGACAGCCAGTGTCAGCCCCTTGGCTGCTGCTAAGCAAGGAGGGAGGCAGCTAGGGGCTGGCTGAGAACAGACTAGGGTTGCTAGGCAGTGTACCATTTGTCCTAATCGAAAAGTCTCCACTGCTTGGGCAAAAAGTGCAGAATGATTGGCTGGTGGGATTTATTGGTTTCTAACTGGGGAGGGCAGGATTGCTTGGTGCATTTGAATGAGTTTAGAGTTTAGCAGAGATGACATCCCTCCAACTCGGGACTATGGTAAGCTTAGGGGTAGGTGAGTGTGAAAGTGAAAAGAAACCTTTTAGTAGATAGATAGATAGATAGATAGATAGATAGATAGATAGATAGATGGATGATGATAGATAGATAGATGATGATAGATAGATAGATAGATAGATGATAGATAGATAGATAGATAGATAGATAGATAGATAGATAGATAGATGATAGATAGATAGATAGATAATAATAATAATGATGATAGATAGATAGATAGATAGATAGATAGATAGATAGATAGATGATAGATAGATGATAGATAGATAGATGATAGATAGATAATAGATAGATAGATAGATGATAGATAGATAGATAGATAGATAGATAGATAGATAGATAGATAGAGGCCCCAGGACTGGAAGTCCCCACACCAGCTGCCTGGGTTTCTAGCTGGTTCTCAGACATGCACACGCATGTACATAAACAGTTGTCTCCTGCTGTGATGCCATGATGCTAAAAAAAATAAAATTGTGTGGCCACCTAAGACCCCTTCAAAACTTTTCCATTTAAATAAAAAACAAATAGGGTTGTTAGGGTTGTTATTGGAGCCATAAATTCCTGGCTCCAATAAAAGTTAGAATTGATCAAGGTTTGGAGGAGTTAAACTGTGCCAAACACTGGAAACACTCTCCTCTCCCCCCTCAGACTTCTGTTAACATGCCAAGCCAGCCTGGTGATAGCTTGCTGAATGTGGGTCATTAGGGGACAAAGACTGGTAATAACCTATGGAAAGCTATCAGGAGGGTGGAGACTGCGCAAGACAAGGAGGGGTGGGGACCCCCCTCCAGCTGTTTGTTATTGTGCAGAGACAAAAGGATGTAGGAAGGAAGGGAAGAGTTTCACAGGGCTAGGGCGGACAAGGAAGAGGAAGGGAGCTGAAGAGCACTGTGTAGGCTGACCATGACAGGCTGTAACAAATAGACAGCGAGCCTGGCTGATGATGCATTTTTCTCTCATTAATTAATGGAGAATGGTTTTTTTAAAATGGGAAACTTTTGGCACAGCACTAATCAAAATATCCACTTAAGAGTGATTATAGTTGATATTATCCCAGTCTGTCTTTGATAATGGAGCTTAGGAAGAAGAAGAAAAGAAATGGGCAGACAATCTATGTTCATTCAGACATGGCTTAATGACCTTCAGTTCAATATTTGAGCATCAGTGTATTTATTAAGAAGCTAAAATTGCAGGACCCAAAGGTTTAATCATTAACAAGAAACTGGATCTGCTGACTGTATCTTCGTCCTCCGTCATTGCTACAGTCAGCGGATCTTGGTTTCTACCTTGTAGATGCCAGCATGCAGTTCTGGCAGCATGCCAGCAAGTTCATTCCAGGTAAATGGAGCATCACTGAAGATGTGTCCTAGTCTATGTACCAAATGCTTTAAAACAATTATTCTGATGGTGCAGGAAAACACGAGTTATAAAGACCAATAAAAAATTTGTTCATAATACCTTAAGCATACTGTGTAGGTATTAGGGACCCCTGACCATTAGGTCCAGTTGCAGACGACTCTGGGGTTGCAGCGCTCATCTCGCTTTACTGGCCGAGGGAGCCGGCGTACAGCTTCCGGGTCATGTGGCCAGCATGACTAAGCCGCTTCTGGCAAACCAGAGCAGCACATGGAAACGCTGTTTACCTTCCCACCGGAGCACTACCTATTTATCTACTTGCACTTTGACGTGCTTTTGAACTGCTAGGAGGGCAGGAGCAAGGACCGAGCAATGGTGGTTTTGCCCCCCCCCCAGAACAAAAGGCCTGCCCCCCAACAAAAATCCTGGCTATGCCCATGTTCTGAACAGTGATTGTTGGAGACTACAGGAGCAGAGAGTGCTCTAGTGCTCAGGTCCTCCTTGCTAGTTTCCCACAGGTATCTGTTTGGTCACTGTGAGAACAGGATGCTGAACTAGATGGGCCACTATCCTGATCCACCAGATAATAATAATAATAATAATAATAATAATAATAATAATAATAATAATAATATATTTATTATTTATACCCCGCCCATCTGGCTGGGTTTCCCCAGCCACTCTGGGCGGCTTCCAAAAGAATATTAAAATACTATAATACATCAAACATTAAAAGCTCTAATTCCTGGCATTACGCACATACGTTTTGTCTATGAAGCAGGATGGCACTTTTGGCCTCCGTCTTTAGGGTGGCCTAACCAAAAGAGAACAGGACTCGTGCGCCATGTGTCTCCCAGCAAGCTGCACCCACTGAAATCTTCTCTTCTGCACAGTCAACATGTGGGGCCTTGGTCCTCTTTTGCATTTTCTGGTTGTTATCCATGACAAAGAGCTTCGCAAAATGCAGAAAGAAAATATTTCACACAGCTGAAACCAGCAGCAATGGGCTTTGCATATACACATATTTCATAGCTTGTTTCAGCTGCCTGAAATATTTTCAGCATTTTGCTGAAGTGTTGAAGCAGGAAGACAAACTTTAAGTAGTTCTTGAAATAATAAGGCAATGGTCTAAAATTTTGGTAGTTTTAAGGGAAGAACAAATTCTAGTACAGTATGCTTATCACTTGGAAACGACAAGACTTGCTAAGAGCCTGAACATAATAAAAGAGACGAGTCAAGAAGGACCTCAAGACTTAAGGAGAAGAACAAAGAACCACTTTCTCAGGAATGAGATATGATGTTGAAAGGGGCTGAGAAGCAGTCAGGGGGCTAAAGCTGTGTTTAAGCAGAGTTAAGTTTGAGAAAACACAAAGCACCCTTAAATATAAACAAAAGTGGTCTCTAGAAGTGGTGTAACAGGATAGGTGCTGTTGTCAAAAATATAGGGTAATATTTTTCTTTTGAGGGAAAGGGATTGTATTTGTTTTCAATAGTTTGCACTTTTCTTTCTTTCCTTCCTCCCTCCCTTCCTTTGCTTGTTTGTGGAACCATAACCGGACTTCATTTATTTGCCATTTATCTTCAGGATCTTTTGTGAAGTTTGCGAATGATCAGTGCATCCAGCCCTTTGCTTTGCAGGAAGCAAAAGGGTGGGGGCACTTTAAGTCCGAATGATAACACCAGTAATCTGGACTATCCTAAACTTGTTAACCTTCCAGGTATGCTGCAATTCTGTATTTTTTTTTTGTTTTATTTTGTTTTAGGAGGAAACACAGTTACCAAATAGTATCATTCACAGTGAATGTGAATTCTCTAGTTCTCTATGGAAGGGACAAAATGTTTTAACTGACAACAAAAACACACACAAAAAAAAAAAAAAACTTGTTGTGGACATAGGAGAAGAAATCAAGTTCAAGTTTGTCCAGCAGGGAGCCTCAGCTGGAGAGTTGTTACCATTCTCAGTACACATATGGTGGCCAGAACTACAGCTCTTCATTCTAACCAGGACCATGTGACTTTGAGGTATCAGTAGGTGGGAGTCATAACAGGAGTCATAGCTAAGTGTTTGTCTGCAATCATACCATAGGAAGTATACAAATCACAGTTAAGTCCAAGGCTATGGGGGAAATACTGAATAGGCAAAGGTTTCAATGTATGCTAACCGGATGTCCAGCTAAGGATGTGTACACACCCTATACCTAAAGCACATCATTCCCCCCAATGGATTCTGGGATCTGTAGTTTACCCCTCTCAGAGCTACAATTCCCAACACCCTTAACAAGCTCCAGGTGCCATAACTAATGAACTTATTCGGTCAGTCCCCATCCAAGAATGCCCAGTCCAGATGTTACACAAGGTTTTCTTAACATACAATGAGTTGGGGTTGGCCCAATACATGTTGCTGCTTGAGATACAGCAGCAAATGACACCACTGCCCCTCCTACAAGTCAAGGTGCATTGTACTCAGGTTACTTAGGCACCTGAGATAGAAAATCCCCATTCCTCCTCCTGAGCAGTAAAAATATACTAATACCTATGTACGTTCTGCCCTTTTGTGAAATCCAAAATCAACTGCCTCCCTCTGCCTAATGGTAGGGCTGGTAGGTCCAGGAGCAAGTGTTGCAGTAATTCTAATTCCCTCACATAGGGTTTGATGGCTGAGCCACTAAGGTAGGATGAAGATTGGATTGCATAATCTCCAAAGGTCTTTCCCAGATGGCTGGACACTTTAACCAATGTTCTTCTGACCTCATCTCCTCTTAGCAGTCCTGAAAGAACCCCTGCAGGCTTCTCTCATCTTCTTTTCCACCCAGGGAAAGCAGAGGCGCAAGTCAGCACTTGGACCTGCCCTTTTCTGTG
The DNA here is from genome assembly GCF_965113315.1 of Podarcis vaucheri. Lineage (NCBI taxonomy): Eukaryota > Metazoa > Chordata > Lepidosauria > Squamata > Lacertidae > Podarcis > Podarcis vaucheri. Next base: position 86,093,286 of record NC_138764.1, on the reverse strand, counting down.
CTTATCATTGATGGGTTGTTTTCTCTGCTATAGTCACCAGCAAGTGGCAGCAGTAGTGGAGCAGGACCACATCTGAAATGGTGCGTGTCGTGGTATGGGGAAGGGCAGGACGGCTTAGTCCAGGTGGCCTAAGCCACAGGTTTTTTTCAATGGACCCTGGAACTCCTTCCGCTCTTAAAAAAATATCCTTTGCTTACCGAACAGCTGGGAATGCAGCAAAGTGCAGTGCCACGGAGATCCCAGTCACCCTCCAGCTTAATTTGCTCAGAGAGCTAAATAAGCATACATGCACATAATTAGCATGTCCTAATTTTATGCAAATTTGTGTCACAGGCTTCTCTTTTAAGTACTTAGCTTTCCTTCAGTCCCACTGTTTCTCTTTTATTGTGAGCTTACTTGAAGCTATCAATATCTTTTACCATGTGAGAGTCAGGTGCTGCGTGCTACTCTATAAAAATTCCTAGGAAACTGATGTAATTTCATTGATAAGCAAATGCTTGGAAATATTTCATACGTGTTTCAGTCCTTGGAGCAAGCCATTCTGTTCTTGCTTCATCCAGCTTTCCCTGAACAGAAGTTAACTTAATAACACACTTGACCTTTAATCTCCTGGTAAGAACATTCCCATGTGTACAATTAAGCTAAGGGAGATAAAGAGAAATATTAATGAAGCTGCAGATATCAAAGGTGTTGGGGAGGCTTTTGAAGATTCATCACAACAGATTTACTACGCTGTTTAAAAGTCAGCACTTTGTGGTGTATGTGCACAGCGGTGTTGTCAGTCTGTGAAAATCATAATCTTGAGGATGTGCGGGGTAGCAAGAGAAATAATGGCTATTCACACTCATGCTGGAAAACTTTATTTTAATATGTTATTCTTTATAACAGTCTAGTGTTCCAGTGCACTTGTAAGCAGAAAAGTGCTGTTAAAAATAACAATAAGAATTTCTGTGGGTTTTGTAGTGGCATAAGAAATGCAGCAAGGAAGTTTTCAGTGTACTTGTATAACATGACTTTGATGGGACTTACTCTCTGGGTGAGGCGCTATTATGCTGTCATCCCAGCAGGTGGGTTGTTGTTGCTTACCGAGAGGAAAGGTGACATGGAGATCAGTGCGGTGCAAACATACCAGCGGAACCAATCAGGTGGTCCTGCTGCTGCATTTGCTCCACACCAATCTCCCCGACCACCTTCCCCCTGTCCCTCCCCTTCATGAAAGAAAGTTTGCGTAGTGGCCCCATCCCAAATGGTGAGTTGCTTACTGCTTACCACCAGGACAGTGTTTGAAGGATTATAGTCCTAACTGGGTTTGAAGGATCTGCAATAGCCATTCTCTGCCAGGAAGTTATGCTGCACAAATCTCATTGAAATTAATGGGAGCTGCCCCCAGACTGTGCTCTTGCGCTGCTGTAGTTCATTTTCAGTTGGGTTTGCACAGAGAATCTCCCAACGCTCCCAAGTTTTCACTTGTGAGCCATATCTCCATCTCCAAAGTTTTCTGTAGCTATTCAAGCCATCAATTATTTATTTTTAAAGCAAAGGGCCTGCAAGATGATTGCTAATATCCCTGCTATCGCAGAGAAAGAGACATTATACTTTGTTGTAGCTGCCCACCATCAATCTCTTATGTAGCCAGAATTATGCCTCTAGGAATAGCTGCTCAAACCATAATCCTTAGGCTTTATGATAATGTGAGTGTGTGAGTGTGAAATACTTCAGAGATTAAATTACAGAAGTAGCCACCTTCATACAAACACAGATATAGCAGAGTGACCCATGAGACCATTTTTAAAAAGCAATACATTTCAAGTTGTAAAAGCTACTGAGCCTGGTTATTCTTATCTTAACGTTTATTACACCATTAAACATAACCCAGCATTTCACAAGCACTACCGCAGACCAGTGTAAATGCATTCTGTTTGATTTCACAAGCTGAGGGGAGGAAAGACAGTGTGCGTGTGGGTGGGTGGCTGTAAAATGTCAGATAAAATGGACTTCTCCAGTGACGTAGACATTTATGAGACTTGGGAATGGAAAATGTGGATAGATGTCCAGCAGATAAACATATGCACAAATATGCAACCTTTGTGGTCAAAATGCAAGTGCTGTTTAGATCCCTGCTGTAACAGCTTTGCCCAAACATTTTAGGTGGTTCCCTACTACCACACTCAATTTTAATAGACTGAGAAACCCCAGGAAGCTCAGGCTCTTAATACACCTTCTTCTAGCTCAATTGGATTCCTTGGAGCAGTTCTAATGAACTTCCTCTTGGGAGTTCTGTAGATCATAAACTCATACTGGGAGGCACAACAGGGCTTAATTAGCCAATCCACAACCACAGGATTTAAAAACCAACTTGGTGAATTAATTCAAAGCATATGACCCTGCCTAGAAGAATGACCTTCTGCTCCCCTCCCCCTCCATCTAAGTTTAGCCGGAGAGGTGGGAGAGAGAACAAGAGCTCTTGCACTGGAGAACTTGGCCCAGGTGGCATGCAACCTTTCCCTTCACCAGCCGTGGAGGGTGGAACAGTGTCACCTTCCTCTTTTTATTTTGCTTTTGTGGTTGAATAGTGGGGTATGATTTGTGTGTACGAAAGCACCCTGTGATCCTTGGGTAAATAAATGAATGAATGAATGCATCCAAAATAGAATTAGAACAACACAGCAGTTAAGAACTAAGAACTAGGGTACAACTAAATAAATATAAAGGTGCACAATGAGAAAGTGCTTTAGTGATTGGAGGTTTAATCTGAAATCAAGCTGGATTTAAGATTGTTGGTGTGTCTTCTGTCTCTTAGATCATGGATGCTGGCTTATTTTATGGTTGGATGTTCTGTATTGTTTTATTAATACTATTGCTACAAGTTTGTCATCACCTTCATCTAGAACAATTTACTTATGAACTATGCTAGTCATGAGAAAACTTTCTTGAAGTTTTGTATTGTGGAAGGAGGAATTGCTTTGAGCATTTTTTTTCTGAAGGGAGGTGGTTTAATAATACAGCTAGAATCCATTCTTGATTACATTGCCATTTAGGAAGAGCTCAGGAATCATTGTAATTTAGTGAAGTGCACATTTCTACTTTTCATTTTACCAGATTTTCTAACTTCGTAGCAAAGTGTTCTGGGTTTTAATGCCATTTGTGCACATAGTATTACCAGGAAAATGTTTATTTTGCTATTGGTTTTTCTTTTTGTGTCTCAATACTAAAAAAACATGGGGGGGGTGTGGAAATGACAGGTAAAATTCTGAATAGAGTTTTGTGTTACAAATTATGATATGGGAAAGGCTACTTTTGAAAATGCCTTAAACTTGCCAAATTGATCTCTCCCATTTATTTATTTTCTTATTTTAAAGTGGCCAGAGGATAGCAAAAAAAAAAAAAATACTCTTCTTACTTCACTTATGTTCAGAAGCTGCTGTGACATCATGCTAATTTGGTGTTTTCATGCCCACTAAGGATATGTCTGCTTCTGACACACGAATCCCAGAATCCCTAGGAAGGTACCCTGGTTCCGTATTCTGCAGATCAGAAATGACTATACAGTTTGCTATACAATACCAGCTGTTAGAAAATGTGTTGCAATTTCAAAGCCTGCCCATTCCATCATTTTAAGCTAGTGGTTTGGTGCAAAACAGTAGTAATGCCATGCTAACATTATCTTGATGATCTGTTGGTTGGTTGACAGCACTACATTAAATGTGGTACAAGCTTTATGCATGTAGTTCATAATTGCATTGGCAGGCAAGTAAGTACTCGTCACAGCTGTGTCAGCTCTTAGAAAGATTCTGTCTTGGCCTAATCTGCACATTTAGCAATATTGTACAAGAGCAGTATTCCACTGTTTAACTTGGAATTACATCTTAGACAACTTCAGGGTTGCTTTATTATGTAAATAATAGGGTGTGACTGTTTTGCAAACACAAACAATTATATCACAAAATTTTATATATCTGTAAATTATTATTATACATCAGGAAGGAACCTGGAATCTCTGCTCTAGAGTCATCATTGGCCTGGGGTTCACATAACGCTAAACTATGGTTTGTTTAAGCCAGGGGTTGGCAACCTGCAAGCGGCCCATGGGGGTCGTTTAAATGGCCCACGAGCCACCCCTGAACCGAGCCGTCTGCTCGGTGAGTCCCCCCACACTGTGCTAAACCAGCGCAGCACAGAGCAGGGACTCACTTCCGCAACACCGGAAATCGTGTCTGCGCAGATGCGATCTGGCCCACGGAGCAATCTCCACGGGAGTGAACCAGCCCAGGCAAGGTAAACCTTGCTGACCCCTGGCTTAAGCCATGGTTTGTTTGAACCTTACACAAGATAACCATAAGTTGTATCACAGACAATCTATCAAAATGTTTATTCGGCTTTATGCCCATCATAAAGCACAACACACAAAACAAATCAAATAAAACAGTGGTCTCGTACAAGCCACAAATAATATAACACAATTCACAGCTCACAAGGACAAATATTGGCAATTCAAAAGAAAAATTTAAGATTAAGATTAAAAATTTAAGCACTACGCTAAAATCAATATCTGATGTCATTATCGAAAATTCTTATAACTATCAATAATCAGCTAACATTCTATTCCGTCTCTTGTATGAGAGGACGGCTGTTAGGAATTTAGCAACCTGTAGAGTAATATAAGGATCCACATCTTGAAGAACCCAGGCAAGCTGTAGGTCTACTGGTTTGTCAGCCATAGGCTGGATTATGGAGTTTACTAGCACGAGCTGAACTGTACATAGGGCAGATAAACATAACATGATGAAAAGATTCAGATGTTTTCATTTCACAAGCACACATTGAAGGGACTTGGCCCTTAGTGAATCTATGTCTCAGCACGTTTGTTGGAAAAACATTGAACCTAGCTCTAATGAAGGTATATCGGTGAGATGCGGCCATAAGCGATGTTAAGTAGGACGGAGCACGGTAGATAGGGGTTATGCTGAGATTTAACGGCGAGCAGGCTCCACCACCAGCTAAGAAATTTTGGTATAGCTCCGCATCATCCAGCCTTTGATTTATACACCTTTTTGCCACGTTTAGATCCAGTTTGAGCAATTCAGTGGGCGAGATCTCATAGGACAGCAATTTGGCATGGATTTTTCCTGACCACAAATTTGTGAAGTCATCCCGCCACATGCATTGAATGAAATAGTGGTTCGGGAGTTTATGCCATAGTGATATCCAATAAATCAAAACTCTCCTCCATAAAACTAACTCCACTGAGGGGATCTTCATTTCTAAGCGAATAGCCGCATTACTTACGCATGTTGGTAGTTTTAAAAGTTGGCGTAAGAATTGGCTTTGAAGCGACTCTAAAGGTGAGAGGTTTGCAAAGGCAGCCCATAAAGGTAATCAAGTAAACTATCTCCTGTCTCTCCAAACTTTGGTTGTTTTCTAATATGTTCTTGCCATGTGCCTTTATAGCTTGGTGAGGGTCATGGGTGGCTAAAGAAGCTATAGTTAAGGAAGTGGGCTGGATTCACATGTACCATTTCACTATAGTTGAAATAAGCAAAGGTTTGTAAGCTCACAAAAACCATGGCTCCATGATTTAATAATAAATGACTTAGTGCTATGCGAGAACCAGGTATCCACTGCCACAGATTAATCTATATGATTATAATGATTTGTTTTCTTACATTTATATCCTGCCTCTCTTTCATGATGGAACCCAAGGCAGCATTCATTTGATTTCCAGGTGGTCACCCATCTAGGCACTGACCAGACTTAGACTGTTTAGCTTCAGCAAGCAGGTGGGCTCATGTGACTTCAGACCATACCATGGTTTGTGCCTCCACACTATGTGCTGCAATGTGCAGAGAACATGAACAAAGTTTACCACAGTGATGTGCCTTGGTAGCCCAGAAAGTTTCAAATAAGTGAGCGAATTCAGGCACTACACTATTGGGAAATCTTTTGTATTTGTACCCCTTTTGGATGAGGTTCAAAGGAGGTACAGTGCAAGTTGCAGCCCCAAACCACACAGTGTTTTTTTTCATGTACATGTGGCTACAGGTAAAATGCTACATGTCAGAGAAGAGTCTTGTATGCTCTGCAGTAAATGCTCCAGTATTTTCTGTGTCCTCATTATATTCCTTTGCCAAGAAGAAACCAAGCCATTCTTTGCTGCCCAATACTTACTAAAACATAAATATAAAACAATATTTCATCAATGTACATATAATGATTTCATAATACATCATTTCAGAGTGCGTGGCTTTCTGGTATGATGAATTGCACAGTGGGTGAAGTTTTCACACTTTAAGCTTTGCTGTTTTCTCTGAAAACCAAATGGGCAGGAATTTTCGCTTCGCATTCTAAACATGCGTCTGTGATTGTCTCTGCCATTATCTGGGTCTACAGATAGGATGAAAAATTAGGTCAGGTTTGAAGATGACTTACTCCAACCATGATTACCAAGTCATCAAGGCTTTTCAGCAACAAGAGAGCAACTCCCAAATAAAACTTGGCAGAATGCCTAGGCTACCTCATCAGTGTGTGCAGAATATATAGTCCCTTATTTGGGAAGGAATCAGTTTCACATGAAGCTGCTGGTATTAATGAAATCATTAATAGACTCCTAGGGTTGTTAATTCTCCCAGCAATGCAGTAAAGGTGAATATGGTTTACTATTTATATAGGACCATAAATGTCTGTGGCACTTTACAAACTATTCAAGGACGGTTCCTGCAAAATGAAAAAGAAAAAAAAGGAGTTTGCAATGTAGCATTTGCTATGGGGGAGACCACAGAGTAAGAGGACTAGGACAAGAATATAATTTTTTATTTTGGTTGCACATAATCAGGCTTAGGGTCTAACTTCATGTGATGTTTATCGTGTTTGTCCTTAAATGCAAGTTCAGCCCAGATTGGGACTCTCAATTGGTGGTGGTGTATTTTTAACCATGTGCCCTCTGCTGTGAGTTTTCTGGCTGGGGCAGCTTCCTCGTTTCTGACAAACTGCTGCTGCTCAGTAGCGCTAGGCCCAGGGAGACAGGACCAGAAACAGGCATCAGCACTGGTGGACCCTCTTCCCCTGACTGTTCCCTGAGGATGCCTGGAACTACTTGTAGGCTTGCAATCTGGGCGACAATGATTTTTAAAGGGAATGATGTGTCCTACTATCTGCTGATCACTGGCTCCTGATGCTTGCCCAGTTGCTTCAGAGAATTTTGAAGGGGAAATGGTGTCCTGGAAAGGCTGCTGCAGCAGGGAGCTTTCTAGATTACATACCCTCTCTCTTTTTAAAGAAACCATCTGCAACCTCCATTCCCAAGGAGATTCTATTCTCAGATTCACCTTCTCTCTCTCTCTCTCTCTCTCTCTCTCTCCCTCTCTCTCTCTCTCTCTCTCTCTGTTTATTTTCTCTGCTCCATCCTCTGCCCCTGCTATTATCGAACTCAGTGGTGAAATTGTCATTGATTTTTATAATCACATTCTGTGTGGCCTTTATGCATTGAAACAGAGCTGGAAATTTTCAAATCCCGTCTTAAAAGCAGGAACAACAGCATGGGTGTGCCATTTAAAACCCAGAAATCAGCAAAATCATCATTTTAAAAGGTCCAATCGGTCTCAATCTGCTTTTGCTTAATATAGTTTCTGTCTCTAATGATGATTACTTTTTTCCTAAAAGGACAAATCAAGTAGGGGAAGCTTATGCATGTAGAGAAAATGGTGAGAGCTTGACACCTCTTCAAGTGAGGAGAGAAATTAAAGCTCCTAATAACTCAGAGACAATGTTGAATAACAAAGAGGACCAGTTGGAATCTGCAGAGCAGTTCACATTAATAAAAGCAAGTGAGATATAAATCACCCAAATGGGTAATTATGTGATGTTTATAACTGGTTGAAACGAAGATAATTAATTATTTTGAAGGCCCCAAATGCCACTGAAGTCAGGATAGTGAAGTAATTATCTCCAGCTTCTGTCAAACATGAAGCAAGTTTAAAGTAAATAAATAAAATATAAAAATCCAGGACCACAAAGGAAAGGTAGCTGTTGAAATGTAGTTCAGAGTTTTGGTTTTGTTCGAATTGTATTCTTCATTTTGTATAACACTGGGAACAGGGACGGACTTTGATCTTTCAGATTTCAGCGGCCCCTTGTTCACGACCAAAATTTGGCACCCCCACTGCCTCTCGCCTTCCATTCTGCGTCTGCCCTACGTCATACTTGCGGCTCCCTACGGTGCCTGCCTCAATTCGACACCCAGTGCTGGGGGGATCCAGTTGTGCTGCCCTAAATCTCCCTCTGCTGGGGACCAAAACTTGCATCCAATGTAGCACTAAGCAACTGTCCCATCGGCATAAGGATTTATTCTTGTACAACACCAGAAATCCCTTGCTCCTCCTATGCAGACCCAGTACAGTGGTACCTCGGGTTAAGAACTTAATTGGTTCTGGAGGTCTGTTCTTAACCTGAAACTGTTCTTAACCTGAAGCACCACTTTAGCTAATGGGGTCTCCCGCTGCTGCTGCGCAATTTCTGTCCTGAAGCAAAGTTCTTAACCTGAGGTACTATTTCTGGGTTAGCAGAGTCTGTAACCTGAAGCGTCTGTAACCCGAGGTACCACTGTATATGTATATGTATATGTATATGTATATGTATATGTATATGTTACGGGGGAAAATATGAGACCCACACAGGGGGAGAGGAGAAGGGAAGGTCCCATTGCGCAAGTGGAATTCTTTGTGCTGACAGGACAAGGGAGTTGGATATCACCCAAAGGGCTTCACTGATATGTGGAGGAGGAGATGGGGATGTTCTGAGGTCCACACTCATGTGACATTACATCAGTGAATGCAGAGAGCAGCTTCTCTGTAATGGTGCTGCAATTCCCTGCACAGAAATATTTTACATTACAGATTTAGGGACATGCAGCACAATCTGGTACACGTTTACACCGTGTTCAATGGTGCCTAATATATAAGTGTGCATATTGCAGTCATACGCTGCAATTCTGTACCCGCCTACTGGGATTAGGCCCCACTGAACTTAATGGAACTTTCCCCTGAGTAGACATGAGTAAAATTGTATTGATATTTGAAATCAAGGTGCACCCATAGGTGGAACTAGAGGGAGGTGGGGAGGCAGGCCCACCCCCTGACAAGTAGCTTGCCCCCCACCACTTGCCCCTTTCATTGCTGCACCTGTGCTATAAATTGATGGAGAGGCACTTTTTACATTCAAATGACCACTGAACTGGAAATTAAATTAAGACTGCTATCCTAAGCATAACTGCTTCATTACTCCATGAAAATCAATATGACTACCTTTAGAGGGGCAGAAAAATGTTATTCCTCCTGAGAAAAATTAATATGTAGGGCAAAGCTTCCTCTCATGAAATGCACTGTGTGTTCCTTATGTACCTCTGCTGCCTGCACTACATTTCATCCTCAAAGATTTTTCATGAGGCAGTAAGCTTTCGATGAGTGCAAAACATCCCATTTGCCTTCCTCTTGCTGGTCTCTATTTGCATCCATTTTGCTGCATTTTGCTGCTACGTTGGCACAATTTTTTTTTAAAAGGGTGTGTTTCTCTTCACTGTGTAATCCCATCCAACTAGGGAATCACATAGTGGATGCAATGGTGCCACACGACCATTTGGCTTCATGGTGACCTCAGTGCAGGCAGATAAAACCGTGCTGCTGTCATTCATCAGAAGCTACATATGAGCATTCATCTCCATCAAGTGTAATAAAGTACAGGTAGGCAATATCATCCTGATTCACATCTAAATGTGCATCCATGCTGCTGCCTCTCTGGTCTGCAGTACTGCAGTGTGATGGTTTCATTACCAAAATGCAGTGCGGAAAAGAATGACGATATAGCAAAAAAACAGAGGGGTGCTAAAGTGTTACTGAAGCTCCCAGTTTGGCTCAGGTCTAGTTTGAAGGCAAGCTTAAAGTACAATAGTCACTAAAAGTGTGAGCTATCACCTGGGAAATCCCTGAGTTCAAATCCTTCTTCTGCAATATGGGGATAATAATACTGACCAACCTTATAGGGGACAATGTAAGGAGTACTAAGATTACATATGCAAGGTACTAGGAACACTCAAAAAGCACAATAATATTAGTTTCTGCTAGGCATTTGGGAATCCAAGTGAGTTATTGGTTCGGGAAACTCTTAAGTGCTTCAGTTGAATGTCTTTTTTTCAGTGGTATAGGTTTATTGCTTCTCTTTTTATAGTTGGTTCTACTGAATGTCTTATGATGATTATGTTTGTCTTGTCATTCACTGCTTATGGATTAGTTAGAGGAAGAGTGATGTAAAAGTTTTGAAATAAAGTAATAAAAACAGAGTTATAGGAATATGTGTGTGTTTCAGTTCCTGCATCATTTATTTTAAACAAACCACACAGAGACAATAGCCAATGTTCATGTCCAGTGTCTAGGTCAGGAGTGACTGACCTATTCTGACCTGAGGGCTATACTTGCCCTTGATGAAGCCTCTTGGAGCAGCATTGGGGGGGAGGTTGCTTGTATTGTCTGATTCACACACCCTGGCCTAGACTATCACTCCCTGCACTGCTGGTTTCCAACAATAAGATCACGAAGAAGGAATCTGAAAAAAGAAGAAACAGGTTATGTGTGTGTGCTTATAGTCCATGTCGTGGGCCCCATGGTTCTGTCAGAATCTGGCATACATAGTTTGGCAGCCCCAGAAAGGAAGAAGAGGAAGAAGTAGTAGTGGGGGGCTTGGAGACTAGCAGCTAGAGTGGAGGTTCTCCCGTTGTGACTCTAGGTGTTGGGAAGGAAGCAGCAGATCTACTGGCTGTCCCCACGTTCCCTACCGCAGAGTCAGAGGGACAGGACACAGGGTTGTCTCTGAGAACCAGGCACTGCTCCCATGGGTGTTGATCATGTACACCAGCCCAGACAGAGCATGTGTTGGCATGCACAGCAGTCTCATAAGATGAGAGAGCCTCATAAGTGAGCTCATACCACCTCCTAAATGAGCTCACACCACCTCATCTTTAGAAGCTTGGTGAGATGGGCATGACAACTGTTGGGACATCTTTGTTGATTCTCTTCAGTTCGACATCTCTTGCTTTGCTTGTGTGCCTTGGAATCATGACTTCTGAACCCTGTGCTTGCTGCTGAGCCTGCTCCATTATTATCCTGAATAAATATCTCTTCATTACTCTCATGTAAGAGTTTCTGAAGATGTATTTTGGAACAGTATTTTGACAATGCAGGTAGTCCTTCACATAGTATGATCCTTCTAATCTTCTGGTCAGCTGTTTGAAAATCTAGAAATGTTCCTAATAGCATAATCACAGGCTATTAAAGGGACAGTCCCTCAACATTACTAGCACAGAAATACATTTCAGTATTGCTAATGTAAGTACTTAGTAATTTCATTCATTTCAATCATAGCAGGTGCAAAAAACTGTCTGTCGTGCTCCTAAGTTAGGTACAATGTGATCTTTCAAAACAGTTGCAGTGGTGAATCCATGTAATAATTTAAACCCATCAAAGAGGAATTAATTGCTTCAAGGATACAGTGACCTGAAAACTGGGTAACTTTCTCTGTGTCCTGACTGATCAGATAGATGGCAATCTCAAGAAGACAAGCATTCAAACAAGCCTCCTATAAGAAATGCTGTGTAGAGTGGCTGTGACAGCAGTGTGGATTTTTTTTTTCCCCATCCAGAGAAAGCAATAAGTAGTAAGACAGTAAACTGTGAAGTGATGGAAAACTGTCTGATTTAATGTAGCTGGTGAGTACAGAATTTCCAAATAGGCAAAGTATTCAAAAAGGTAAGAAACCACATTCGGAAGAAACAACAACAACATAGAATCCTATGGCGTATGGGACTGACAAATTCATTGCAGAATAAGCTTTCATTGGCAAAAGCCCACGTCATCAGATGTAAGTTAGGGATCAGTTGTATAAATAAATTCAACAAGCCCATCTATGCTTAGCTGAAATTAATGCTTATTCTTCTCCTGTTTATCTTGTATTTCATTTCCTTCCCACTCCCCGAGTCAAATTCTAGATTGTAGATCCTTGGGAAAGGAAACTGCCCTCATACTTCGCAACCCACTACGCATACTGGCTGTGCTACCAACGTGTGTTGTTCAGTGACCTGGGCAAGGACCTGTGGGACCAGGCTTCAAATCTCCACTCGGGCTTAAGATAAAGACAATATAATATTGCTGTTGTTACCGTATTTTTTGCCCTATAGGACGCACTTTTTCCCCTCCAAAAATGAAGGGGAAATGTGTGTGCGTCCTATGGGGTGAATGCAGGCTTTCGCTGAAGCCTGGAGAGCGAGAGGAGACCCCTCTCAATCTCCAGGCTTCAGGAAGCTCCTCGCAACCCTCTGGAGCCCGGCACGAAGCCGTGCCAGGCTCCCAAGGGTTGCGCAGAGCTTCCTGCTTCCCGGAGCGCAGGGCACCCAGCACTTTGGGAAGACATCCCCAGCCTAGGGAGCCCTGCGGGAGTTCCCGCAGGGCTCCCTAGGCTGCGGATAGCAGCCTGCTGCACAGAGCGCGGGGAGCGCTGAAGCAGAGTGCCTCGCGCTTCGGGCAGACATCGGGCAGCCCCACAAGCTTGGGGGACAGTGGGGAGGCGCAGCGCCGCCATCCCGCTGTTCCCCGACCTGGTTTGGGGGGGGAATAAAGGGGGGATTTCCTTTATTCCCCCCCCCCAAAAAAACTAGGTGCGTTCTATGGGCCGGTGCGTCCTATGGGACGAAAAATACGGTACTTAAAATACAGCAGTGATTAAGTTTCACCATACCGATGTTCCTGCATCAAATTATTTCTGGAAGCGCTGGTGTGCACACATGTTCATCTATCAGTGTGTGTGCAAATGCACTGCATATGTGCGTACACACATAGGTCAACTAATGGCAGCAGCAAAATGCAAAACATCCCTCTCACCAGTGTGAGGAGTTGAGTGGGGAATGCATAACGTTTGAGAGAGGGCAATGCTTCAGGAAGCAGGTTCATGGCCTGTGGCGCAGCCCTGTGTAGCTAGTGACACAGGACAAGAAAACGAAGGCAGGAGGCCATCCTTAATTATCCACACTGTTGCCACCGAAAGTCTGACAGGGGCTGTTGGTTGCTAGGAACAAGTATACAGAATACATTGTGTGGGTTGGATTTACAGAACTGCTGAGGCAAGCAATCAAGCTAGAATTAATTGTGTAATTATCATGATTGTGAGTACAGTTAGGGTAATGATACATGCAAAAGATTATTTTCATTTTCATTTGTCTATACATGCTCATGGTTTTGCATGCAGTTCCATCCCCAAAGACTCCTTTGCATGGGAAAGGGGGGTGGAGCAGACTGTTAATCTGGATTAGAAAATCACGAAGGGCTACAGTTTTATAGTCAAACTCAAAGCTCCAAAGAGGTAGCTTTATTTGTCTGTTGTAAACTAATCCACAAAGATCCTTGAGGCACCATGAAAACGAATAGAAATCTTGTGATATCCACTTTTTTTTTTTAACTTAGTGATTTAAGAAGCACATTTCAGGAACTAATATGAGAGAAAAGGGCAAAATAGAATATTGTGGGACATCTGAGATATATAGGTTGTAAGGAAGCAATAAGTGCATTTTACAGGACATCTGCTTAATATGTTTTAACTTAAGAATATATGAAGAGCCTGCAGCCTGTTTCCACAGTAGCCAACCAGCAGGACTTGAGCACAACACCAATCTTACCCTCCTGCGGTTTTCAGCAGCCGGTATTCAGAACCTTATTGCCTCCAACAGTGGATGCAAACCATAGACATCAGAGTTCATAGCCATGGACAGGCGTATTAATTCCTCTGTGAATTTGACAAATCCTCTTTCAAAGCCCCCCCCCATGTTGGTGGACATCACTGCCTCTTGTGGAAGCATAAGTCCATAGCTTGACTTAGCACTGTGTGCCCTGAATATTCTGGTGTTCAGCATCTTAGGATGCCCTGAGTTCTCATGTTATGATAGATGGAGAAAAGCTTTTCTCTACCTACTTTTTTTCCATACTGCCACACTAAATGATCCAAGTTCTTACAAATGTGGAATTGGTATTATGTGGCACCTGTAGTTGTGCCAATTCTGCTGATTGAAGGGGTCAAGTGGGCACATGTGGGGTATGGCGATCTTGTAGGTAAACTGGTCCCAAGCTGTTAGGGGCTATAGTGACATCTTGAACTTGGCCTGGGAGCAGATTGGCAACCAGTGCAGATCTCTGAGCACAGGTGTTTATATTCTGACAAGGTCTCACTCCTGTCAGTCGTTGTGAAAACAGAAGAGCTGAAATATTATATTCAGCAGTGTACCTATCTGTTTGTTTGTTTTTTGAAGCAATGCATTGTGCACCATGCTATTCACAAAGCTGAGATTCTTAATTTAGTTTTAGTTTCTAACAAATAAACATGTTTAGGAATATTCAAGGATTTCTCTATTTCATGCTAACCTGCACGGTTTGCCCCACGACTTAGTCCTTAATACAAAATATTGTGTTGTGCCACCAAGTGCCAAAGCAAAGATCTGCACGTTTAGTTTGCCGTTGTTTATTTTAAGTTCTTAAACTGACGGCTGCAGCATTCCTCTCCTCACCCCTCATCCTTTTAGCCTGTCTTTGTCCCAGCACATTCCTTTGCTGCAGTTTGCAGTAGCATAGGAACTACTTGTAGGAGCCCCAGACTTTGAAATCAGACAACAAAGTGCGGTTGTTGTTGTTTTCCTCATTATCAGATCTCCTGGCCAGGGCTCCAGGCTGCTCCCTGGATCCTTCTTGGCAAACATTTGGCCCAATCAGTTTCACTTCTCTAAGGGGAGGGGGGAGAACTACAGGAGCCAAATATTTTTGCTTATGAGTGAAATTGACAAGAACCTAGTTCCTCATGTAGCTTCTTAAATAGCAAGCTGTGGTGCCTAGAATGAGGAGGTTACTCTCAAGAAAGCATGCTAAATATAGTAATTTAATTCACAGAAATGGTAAATGCTTGTTTGCATTACTACGTGTTTAAATTTGATTGATTGGTAACTGAATTCTAGAGAGTTCTCCAGCAGTTCTCATGTGATTGGCTAATGTTGGTCACATGGGAGCTATCTAATGAAGGAGACATTCCGTTTTGTGTGAAGCAAGATGACTGTGTGTTAGAATCCACTGTGAACACTGCTACGTTGAATAGAGTGTTGGGGTGCTACTTCTCTGCTTGAAAGAAAGAGAGCAAAGCTGCAGGAGAAGATAAAAATGGAAATATCTTGTAGGAGCTGCAAGGCATGACCTAACTCAGATACAGAAGGCTGAGTGCTGAGCTCTGGAAAGAGAGGAAAATACAGTTGCTTGGAAGTTAGAAGAAGAGACTTTAAGCCCATGCTTGGAAAAGCATGTGACTGTAAATATTATGTTTTAATTCATCTATAAGTTTCTGCAAGTAAAGTCTGGGCATTGGTTAAATTTCCAAAGAAGGGTGTCAGTCATATATATTTGATTTTTTTGCTTCTTAGCTGCTTCTTAGCTGCGTTTTCACTACCCTTATTTCAACGAAAGCATACTGCCATCTCAAGTGACTAACAGGCAGAGAGCAATGCCCTCACCACAGACTTAAGGCAAACATAACAAGAATATACTGAGGAGGAAGCAAAGACTTCTTTAATGAGTTATGCCTGCTCCCAATGGAAATAAGAGAGGCTACTGAGAGCCGTTGTCAACAGAACAGACAAAAAGACTTGTGCTTTCAACAACAACTTTATCAGCAAAAATCAGCAACAGAAGCTTTTCACAGCATGGAGATAAACATTACCTGCTAACTGGTGTCAATCCAACCATTGTTAAAAGCACAACTACACAAGCTGTAAAAGCTCAAATGATGCCCCCCCCCCCACATACTATTCAGTGGTGCTACTGGTGCAGTCTCCAGATGCTGTTCCTGAGCCAAGTCTTTGGAAATACAGACACTGCAAACATGCCTTTAATCTGCTGCTGTGGAGGTGTGTGTGGGGGTGTGTGGGGGTGTCTGTGGGTGTGGGTGTGTTTGAAAGAGGCTGTAACTAAGAGATGCAAGTGATTTTCCCCCACATAGCTTTTTGGTTCATTTTTATTTAATTTGTTTCCTTTTCCTTTTCTTGAAATTGCATTAATTAATTTACTAGATCCCCCCCCCCCGCAGAGTGCATCAGGAGGCCCAACCATTCATCTGCTGTCAGTAACTTCCAGGTTTTCTATCCAAACGGCATGAAACTTGCAAGGACTGTACTAGCTTCCAAAGACATCAGGCTCCCCAAATTTCAGATAAGGGCCACTATTTTACATTATTTTGAAAGGCGCACTGGCCAAAATAAAAAAATAAAACAAAATGTTAATTTCACATATATGCTCATGGGGTCTGAACTGGAGGAACCTTGGGGTCATAGTAGATAGCTCATTGAAGATGTCAATCCAGTGTGTGGCAGCTGTGAATAAGTCACATTTCATGTTAGGGATCATTAGGAAAGGAATTGAAAATAAAACTGCCAGTTTTTTAATGCCATTATACAAATCTATACTGTAAAATTCTCTGTGCCTAATTGTGCAGGGGCTGAGATACCAGGGGAGGGAGTAAGTACTTGAGAGACCTATGGTATGGTATGGAGAAAAAGCAAATATTATCATGTTTTTTTCCTTTAATTTTTTTTAAATGAATTTTTATTGGTTTTCCATACAATTATACATTTTTAACCAAATTTCTACAGATTGTCTCTTTTTGAACTTCCTTCAGCGTCTCTGAGAATCATCCATATTTTATCTTTAATTACACATTCCCTTCTTTCGTATTGCCATTAAACTTCCCTTCCCCCACTATTTCATATTAACAATACTTCTCTATTTTTACAGTGCCTCTTGAAATCCCACTAGCGTTGTGTTCACATCACATACATTTTTCAGATAATCTACAAACTTTCCCCAGTCTTCGATGAACTTTTGGTCTTTGGTACATCTAATTTTCCCAGTTAATTTGTCCAGTTCCGCGTAATCTGTCAATTTCAGTCTCCATTCCTCTATCGTTGGTATTTATTCTTGTTTCCATTTCTGGGCCAACAATATTCTGGCTGCCGTTACTGCATATTGGAAGAGTTTACAGTCTTTTCTTCTTATTTCCTTTCCTGAAATCCCTAAAAGAAAAGCCTCCGTTTTTTTTACAAAAGTATATCTTAACATCTTTTTCATTTCATTGTATATCATTTCCCAAAAGCTTTTCACTTTCTTACATTCCCACCACACATGAAAGAATGTTCCTTCTTTTTCTTTACATTTCCAACATTTGTTGCACGTCTTATACATCTTTGCTAACTTTACAGGTGTAATGTACCATCTATAAAACATTTTCATAACATATTCTTTCAGTGCCGAACATGCAGTGAATTTTATATTCTCTTTCCACAGTTTTTCCCACTCATCAAATTGTATATTATACCCAAAATCTTTGGCCCATTGTATCATTACCGATTTAACCTCTTCATCTTTCGTATGCCATTCCAACAGTATCTTATACATTTTTGACAAAATTTTACAATCATTATTTATTATATCTATTTGAAATTTAGAATCTTTTTCTACATACCCCCTTTCTTTTAAATCTTTTTTAAACATTTCGTTTACTTGAAAATAATGCAACCAATCATATACCTGATCTTTAACTTGTTCATATGGTTTCAATTTCCATTTTCCTCCTTCTTTAATTAGCAATTCTCCGTATGTACTCCATTTACCTCTCATGTTAATTTTCTTCACACTCATAACCTCTAGCGGAGATAGCCAGTGTGGGATTTTTGGTTCCAATATATTTTTGTATCTATCCCATATTTCTGTTAAAGAACCCCTGAAAATGTGGCTTCCAAATCCTTTATGAACTTTCTTCTTATCACACCATAGATCTGCGTGCCAACCAAATCTGTTATCAAAACCTTCAAGGTCTAATAGCTCCTTATTTTCTAATTTAATCCATTATTTTAGCCAACATAGGCATGCTGCTTCATAGTATAGTTTCATATATGGCAGGGCGAAGCCGCCTCTTTCTTTTGCATCCGTCAATAACTTAAATTTTATTCTTGGCTTCTTCCCCTGCCAGATATACCTTGAAATCACTCTTTGCCATTCTTTAAAGATTCCTATACCCTTTATAATGGGTATAGTCTGAAATAAAAATAACATCTTTGGCAGTACGCTCATCTTTATCGTAGAAATTCTTCCCCAAAAGGATAATTTCATTCTGCCCCACACCTCCAGATCATTCTTTATTTCCTTCCAAACCGGAATGTAGTTATTTTGATACAAATCTATATTTTTAGACGATAACCAAATTCCCAGATATTTTACCTTTTTCACCACCTCTATCTCCATTTGTTGCTGCATTATTTCAATCTTTGTTCCATATTTTTTACAATCATTTTAGTCTTTTTCTTATTCAGTCTAAATCCGGCTACCCTTCCAAATTGTTCCATCTCCTCCAATACCTCTTTTACACTTTCTATTGGTTCTTCAATAGTCATTACCAAATCGTCGGCAAAGGCTTTAACTTTGTACTCATTCTGCCCTACTGTCACCCCTTTTATTTGTTTATTTTGTCTAATCGCATTTAAAAAGACTTCCAGAACCATTATAAATAACAATGGCGAAAGTGGGCAACCTTGTCTTGTTCCTTTAGATGTTTTTATATCTTCAGTAATTACGTTGTTAAGTATCAATTTTGCTCTCTGTTCTGTATAGGTGGTACATGATCCCATATAATATTATCAAAGGCTTTTTCAGCATCCACAAACATTAAAATTGCTTGTTTGTCATTCATAGCAGTCAGGTATTCTAAGACATTGATTATATTTCTTATATTATCTTTCATTTGTCTGCCTGGTAGGAAACCTGCTTGATCCTTGCGTATAAATCTTGTTAATATCTTTTTCAGTCTCTTTGCTAAAATTCCCGCGAAAATCTTGTAGTCCGTGTCCAATAGTGAAATAGGCCTGTAGTTTTTAACTTGGGTTAAATCCGAATCTTGTTTTGGGATCAGTGTAATATATGCTTCTTTCCACGTTTCTGGAATGTCTCTTTCTTTTAAAATATTATTCATAACTTCTATCAGAGGGATCATCAACACATCTTTCATTTCTTTATAATAACTTGATGTGAATCCATCAGGTCCCGGTGCTTTCCCTCTCTTCAAATCTTTTACCACCTCTTTTACTTCTCCTTTTTCTATTGGGGCATTCAGCTGGTCTTTTTGTTCTGTCGGGATCTTCTGCACCATTTTATCTCTTAAATATCTTTCTATTTTCTTCATATTGTTCATTTCTTTATTTCTGTATAGTTGTCTGTAAAAGTCCAAGAATCCTTTCCTGATTTCTTTCGGATTAGCTGTCTCTTCACCATTTATCCTGATTTTATTAATTGTGCTCTGTTCCTTTCTCTTTTTAAGTTGCCATTTTCCTGATTTGTTTGCGAACTCAAAGTTTTTCTGCCTTAACCTTTTAATGTTCCATTCGACTTCCTTATTTATTATCATTGCAAATTGAGTTTGAAGAGTCTTGATTTCTTGCTTGATTTTTAAATTATTAGGCTTTTTAATCAATTTTTGCTCATTGTCCATAATCTGCTTTAAAATTTCTTTTTTCCTTTTTTCCTTGTTTTTTATTCTTCAGTGAGTTCTGCTGGATAAAAAATCCTCTCATAACTGCTTTGCTTGTGTCCCAAACTATATTCATCTTGGTACCTTTATTAATATTATCCATGAAATATTCGGATAGTTTCTTTTGTGCTTTTTCTACAGTCTTCTGATCATCCAACAAATAGTCATTTATTCTCCATCTGAAGGTTCTTTCTTCAAAACCTTTTAATTCCATTTTTATTGGATTGTGATCTGAAATTACTTTGGCTTGTATTTCGATTTGTTGGATTCTTGGAGTCAATTCATTCGATACCCATATTTGATCTATTCTTGACATTGACTGATTCGGTTCTGAATAATAAGTAAATTGTTTCTCCAATGGGTGTCTAAGTCTCCAAATATCAATCAGGTTACAAATCTTAGTCATCATGAAGAATGTCTTGGGCAGTTTTCCTTCTTTATTCTTTACATCCCTTAGTCTGTCCATTTCCAATGAAACCACTCCGTTCATGTCTCCCATTATTATAATTTTCTGATCCATATATTCAAATAGTTTTTCCTCCAATACTTTGTAAAAATCAGTCTTATTTCCATTTGGTGCATAGATCCCGACAATTATTAATTTCTCGCCTTGCCATTTGATTTGAACTGCTATGATTCTTCCTTCTTCATCTTTAAATATTTGGTGAGATTCGATCTTGTTTTTTATATATATATTTTCTCTTTGTCCGAAGATATGAATTCATTCCCGTCTTTTGTTAATCAGAATTTTCCTGTGTCTTTTTGCCACATGTGTTTCTTGTAAGCATATAATGTCCAAATTTTTCTTTTTTAAGAATTGTTCAACTTTATTTTGTTTCTTCTTATCATTCATACCATTAATATTAATATTAATATTAATATGGATTATCATGTTTTTTTCTCTCTGCATCCACTGTGCACATACTCTCTCCTTTTGGTAAGCACTGCTCTGCAGCCTTTTAAGATCCCAAAGTGGCATTGGCACACACTCTAATAGATGGACAATCTTGTTCTGTTCTCGTTGAGAAGTTATGACAAGCAAAAAGACACACATACCTTAACCCTTGAAGTACTTGCTTGAGCAAGCATCAGCAGAAAAGAGCCTGCTCCATCACAAAGGTGACTCTGTGTTAGAAAGAATAGAGACAGAAAGACTATTTACTATTAACTTTGTCCAGAGCAGGGGGTCAGCAAACTTTTTCAGCAGGAGGCCAGTCCACTGTCCCTCAGCCCTTGTGGGGGACGGGACTATATTTTGAAGGGGGGGAATGAACAAATTCCTATGCCCCACAAATAACCCAGAGATGCATTTTAAATAAAAGGACACATTCTACTCATGTAAAAACACGCTGATTGCTGGACTATCCATGGGCCGGATTTAGAAGGCAATTAGGCCTGATCTGGCCCGTGGGCCTTAGTTTGCCTAGCCATGCTCCAGAGGGATAGCCATGCTAGTCTGGTGCAGCAAAAATAACAAGGAATCTTGTGGCACCTTGAAGACTCTCGAACGGCGTACAGCAAAAGCTTCAATGGTCCACTTGATCAGATGCACCAAGTATTATCAAGAGAGAATGAGAGGGGGTAGCAATTAGTTCAAATTACCATATGTTGATACTTACTAAGGGACAATAAACAAACAATCTCATTTGTTCCATTTTTCCCACTTCTTTTCAAAATAAATTGCAATCCCCTGACAGAGAAGACTTCTTGTGAAACTGTGCATGTAGAGTTAGAAAATAAATGTAGAATGTTGCAGTCCTATGCATATCACTTGGAATTAAATCCCTGAAACTTCTGAATAAACATACATAGGAACTGGCTGTAGTCTTTCCTGATCATTCTCAAATCTTTGCAGTTCCTCCTTCTAAACTGCACGCGGATCTTAAAGAGGCTACTTGCAGAAGACGAATAAAAGAATGTAAGATTGGTACTACCTCAGATATTACTTCTTTGTTGTATACAGTCTCCTTTATTAATTCAAACGGTCATTTAATCTGCATCTTCTGTATGGATTTGCACTTGCTCCTGTCAGCCATATTAATCATTTTAATACCTCAATTATACATTTATTAATCTAGCCTATGTCTTTTCATTTCATTGTAGTAATAAGATCTTGTATGTTAATCATATTGGTGGGGGGGTTGTGACCGGACACTAGAGAAAGACAGATTACTATTTTGCTAAGCAGCCAGAAGTGTTGTCAGATTAATCAATATTATCTCAGTAATTTAATACCACTTTTGCTATGCATCTTCCCAATCTAATTATTACTAGCCAACAGTGTGCTGCTCAACAATGGAAATGTATCTTTGTGAGTTATCACCAGCATTTATATTGAGGCATTTTAACTTGCAAAACCAAGCTCCTGTTAATAATATGCTATTTGCGGCACGATCCTATGCAATTGTGCTCACAACTACCGTATTGAGTTCAGTAGGTTCTATAGCCAAGTAAGTATGCGCAGGATTGAAGCCTTGGTATCACTTTTAAATGCCATCATACAACTAATGGGCAATTTGATAAATATTATACTGTGGTTATTTTGTTCAAAGTGTGAGGCACAAATCCGGAGTGAAGTCCCTAAGGCATTTGGATGGTGCCTTGCATGCCTCCTGGCAACTCCTGCAGCCAAGCTGGTGCCAAATGCTTTCCTTTGGACCACATTAGCAAGGCTGAAAGAGGGGGCTTGTCATCTGGGCAGTCTGGAACCTCCATACACACATCCAGGCTGTTCCCTGGAGAGGTCACTTTGGTGCTACTAGTGGAGCGGCTTGACTTCACCCCTGGAGGTGCACTCCATTGTCTCTCGACACAGGTGGATGCCAATATGTATGATATAGAATGGCTAAAGTACGGTGGTACCTCAGGTTACAGACGCTTCAGGTTACAGACGCTTCAGGTTACAGACTCCGCTAACCCAGAAATAGTACCTCGGGTTAAGAACTTTGCTTCAGGATGAGAACAGAAATTGCTCAGCGGCGGCACAGCGGCAGTGGGAGGCCCCATTAGCTAAAGTGGTGCTTCAGGTTAAGAACCGTTTCAGGTTAAGAACGAACCTCCA
This sequence comes from Podarcis vaucheri, assembly GCF_965113315.1. Classification (NCBI taxonomy): domain Eukaryota; kingdom Metazoa; phylum Chordata; class Lepidosauria; order Squamata; family Lacertidae; genus Podarcis; species Podarcis vaucheri. The sequence continues at coordinate 86,070,587 of NC_138764.1, read as the reverse complement.
GAACAAATTAAGTTCTTAACCCGAGGTACCACTGTATTCCTAATTAAGAAAAGATTGTGTGCTGCATTTTCTATACTTCTTAATGGCAAACATAACTATATTTCTGCAGGCAATTTGACTAGATTCTAAATATTGGGCACTGTAATGCTAACCAAGAAATTCAGTTTGATACAATGATCCAGCAGTCATCCATCTAAATCACATTGTAAGATCAAGGCACGACAAAACTTGGGTGCACCATATCCTATAGTGGTTGTTGTACTACTTGCAGAAGATTCCAGGTTCACTCTCCGGCGTCTCAGTCTAAAAGGATGTTAGCATCAGGGTTGGGAAAGATTTCTGCTTGGAATGCCAACATTAGTTACAGTGGCAGAAGCTGTGTAAGGCAGCTTTATAACTTGGATTTCAGCTCCTTTCCCCCTCTTCTCATTTGCCAGACCTTTGATTTATTATACATGTTCACACTTTCAGTTCTCATTTTATTCCACAACTTATAACTTCTTTTTCTTTCTTTTGCGTTGCGATGCAAAAGCACAAAGGACAAAATTGGCTGGACTTCAAATAATACTTGCGAACATGCAACCAGTTTTGTACACAGGGTATTCAAATGTGAAGAAAAGCTCTAATAGTTGGTTCTCTTTCGCAGCTGAAGAAGGCGGTAGTGAAGAAGCAGTAATTAGGAAAAGCAAAATAAGTATTTTTACACTGTGCTCTTCCCACTGGTTGCTCTGCCTTTGCTCCTTTGGTAGCATGTACCACTACCACATACTCTTTAATACCTTCCCCACCCTCCCCAACTCCTAGTTTATTAATCAGGCACACAAAACGATCATTACTTAACATATTTGTTTTTCTCCCTGCAAGTGGTGTATGCCTAGAGAGATGTCTAGGAAGATAACCCAAGCTCAAATATCTGGGCTCCATTGCCCATAGATGAGACTTCAATCTGTGCTGGTACCTCACTATCTGCACTGTATATGGGGCATTTAGACACCAGAACAATGTTTGCACTGAATATATAGCAAGCAGGGCTGGACTTTGTACTGTGGCACTCAGACTAGACCCAAATTTGGCATACATGCCCCCATGTTGTACGGGGCTTCAGGGAAGGAGGTGTGAGGGCTCTGGCAGGGTCCTAGAGTCTTCCCAGCTACTGCCCAAAGCTGGGCAAGTACTAACTAGGCTTTGGGAAAGAGAACTTTAGGACTCTATAAGAGACTTCATGCCTCCTTCCCATGGCGGGGAAGCTGCCCTAAGACTGCCTCTGGAACAAGTATACACAATGTATATACAGCGGTACCTCGGGTTACATATGCTTCAGGTTACATACGCTTCAGGTTACAGACTCCGCTAACCCAGAAATAGTACCTTGGGTTAAGAACTCTGCTTCAGGATGAGAACAGAAATCGTGCTCTGGCAGCGAGGCAGCAGCAGGAGGCCCCATTAGCTAAAGTGGTGCTTCAGGTTAAGAACAGTTTCGGGTTAAGAACGGACCTCCGGAACGAATTAAGTACCATATTTCTCGCTCTATAACACGCACCCAACCATAACATGCACGTAGTTTTTAGAGGAGGAAAACAAGAAAAAAAAATTCTAAACGAAACAGTGGATGTATTATTTTTGTGGTTCTTGCTGTGGCCACAGACATGTGATCTGACAGTGAGTTTGGAGTAGCCCAGTGCAAAAATCCTGAGGATCCATGCTTTGTAAGCACGTTTTTGCACCACTGCGGCCCCAGGCAACAGTGGGTGCGTGATTTTTTTGGTGCAAGATGTAGCCATGGACATGTTGTGTGATTTGATGGTGAATTTGGGGTGACCCAGTGCAAAAATCCTGAGGATCCATGTGGATCTGTGCTTTGTAACCACGTTTTAAGTAGGGAGGGAAGGAAAAGCACTCAAGGGACAAGGAGAAGGATGCTGCTAATAATGAAGAAGAGGGGTATAAGGGGAGAAGGCTCCTCTCCCGCTTTGCTCCTTTAAAGCAAGCAGGCTCTCTGTCCCTCTCTCCTCCCCACTCAGCAGCTCTTATCCCGCTTTGCTGTTTCAAAGCGAGCCACGGAGGAGGGAAGGAAGGGGAAACATGGATCCTCTGCTCACGACTGCAGCAGACACCCCCCCCCCGCCACCCGTAGACATTCCCTCCATAACACGCACAGACATTTCCCCTTACTTTCTAGGAGGAAAAAAGTGAGTGTTATGGTGCAAAAAATACGGTACTTAACCCGAGGTACCACTGTATACAGTGTTTATGAGAAGATGGGATGGAAGGAAAAAATATTCTGCTTTTTCTCAGGGCTGCTTCACAAAGTTTATTGTTTACTAGGATAGAGGCTGACCTTAGAACACTGGGATTTGGCAAGTTGACACACCAGTGTGTCATTTGCTTTACAGCTCAGGCTGTACACACATTACCTCTGGCTCCAGTATGCTCCTCCTGCTGATGCTTGAAGCTGAGTACACACGACATGAGCCACAATCCACAGGTACCCTGCAGCTTCTTGAGAAGTACTCCTGTTTTGATGCTGTTTCCCTAAAAACTGATTTGAAAAGAGGAGCCAAGGTTAAGCTGGGGTGTGTACATTTCAGGCAGCCATTCGTACATGCACAGATGACCGAACAGGAATTGGAGCTCAGTGCAGGGAAACAAACAAGGTAATAGGCATGGGGTGGAGACATCCTTGCCCCCTCTCTGGTCTGTACAGCAATGTAAGAATGTGGCTTGAAATGCAGCCAGTGGAAGGGGGGAGGAACAAGCTTGGTGGGTTTCAAGCCACTAATGTGTGCACAACCACAGTCTGCCTATAGGAACATGGTAGTGAAGCATTGTACTACTTCACTGTAAACAAAACTCATCCAAATCTGGTCAACTTGCATGTCCATTATACAGTGGTACCTCAGGTTAAGAACTTAATTCGTTCTGGAGGTCTGTTCTTAACCTGAAACTGTTCTTAACCTGAAGCACCACTTTAGCTAATGGGGCCTCCTGCTGCCGCTGCGCCGATTTCTGTTCTCATCCTGAAGCAAAGTTCTTAACCTGAGGTACTATTTCTGGGTTAGCGGAGTCTGTAACCTGAAGCGTCTGTAACCCGAGGTACCACTGTACCATTCTGGTTCAATTGTTTTTCTTCTATTTTCCTCACAGCTGAATATTTATGGAGTTTCTACTTCGTTCTTTACCTAACAAGTGGCTTCCATACTAAAAATCCACACTAAGACTCAGGTTCGCAATCAAAAAAGACACAGCGGGTGAGGGAAAGGGACTAAGAGGAAGGAGAGAAAAGCGAGCTCAAACACAAGTTTTTCAAGCTACAGTTCTTAGTATAACACAGTTACTGGTATGTGCAGATTTCGGTTGTCTAGAAAAGCAGTAACTCCCCATTGATGTCAGAAGTATTACAGAACTATTTACATTATTAAAATGGAATTGTGGATATCTCCCCCTCCCCGCAGTTTTACAGTTTGGGAGCAAAAGCTGTTAGATAATAGCTTATTCTATCCCATCATTAAAATTTGAATCTGGAATACCAGTTGTCTTGCACTGGAATGAAATGAGGGGTGTGCAGTCGGAATTGGGGGTGGGGGGAGGTAACAGGTCAGGTCCAGTTTAGCAAGCAATATACAAAGCAAGTTGAAAGAAATTGTCAGGTGCAATCTGAAAACGTAATCGCACTAACTAGTAGGTTGAAAGAAGCTATTTCACTTACCAAGTATATATCCTTTTCGAGTGCCTAGTAAGGAAAGCAACTGCCATCGCTTCAGTTTTACAGTTAGGGAACGGAAAAAGCAAGGAAAGAGAGATGGAAAGCAACTTTCCTAAAGTCTGTTGGTTATTCAACAGGGTGTTAGCATGTTTCCAAAGTCACTGGAGGTACACATTTTGCATATGAATTAGTATGTGTTCGGCATAAACTTGCATATATAGAGTGATTGTGTCTGCCTGTAAATTTCATAGAACTTTATTTTCTCAAAGTTTGTTTCCGATGCAGTTTAGATCCCCAAAGCTGTAGTCCTTTTCAGACTTACCTGGGAGTAAATCTCAATGAACTCAATGGTGCTGACTTCTAAGTATTTATTTAAGAGTGTGTGTCTGTAGAGAGAGAGAGATGTATAAACTGCTGAAGCAGTCTGACAAAATACTGCCCGAGTGAAGTAATTCTGAAAACCTGCCAAATGCACAGCTTTCCATGGCTTTTTGTTTTCTTGCCAGCAAGCCAGCTCCTTTTGACATATGAATTAGAAGATCCTTTCCCTTCAATGGGAAGCCCTATTTATTTTGCAAGCTTGTTACCAACCAGGGGGTACATTATTCTTTAATGCATCTGTGTAACTTCCATTAACATTGATTGGAATTACGTGTACTTGCTGAGAAAATCTGTACCTTTTGTTAAAATGGAAGCTCTGTTGTGACTTATTTTTTTATGGCATTGGTGATTATGCCATTGCTATATAAGATTTTAGACTGTTTTGTTTACTGTTTGATGCTTATTTATTTATTTTAATTAAGCAGAAATCCAGCGTTTAAATACACCTTCCCTTTCTTCTGATAAGAAGCACACTTTTCAGAGTATGATTGGAAGTGGGAAAGAAATAGTTTAGTTGAGCCCCTCTGTCCAAAGGCAGGACCATTTGCCATCCATCTCAACTATCCTTTATCCATCTCACAATTCAGTCATTTGGTTTTGAGGAAAGTACACACAGTGGTTAAGACCAAGTTAGGCAGACGCACTAATTCTGTTTCCTTTGGGGAAGATTTTCCTGCGGTTTTAGTCAAGTTTTGAGGTGACATGGTGCTTGGCTCTAAAAATGGAAAAATAATATTTCACTAGCCCCTTGTGGGCTATTTTCACATGACACTGACTCCATTTTTTGCATTTCCTGTGCCTGTAATTGGATTGTAAAACCCTATATTGGCTAGAATGTAGATCCAATTTTCAAATGGCTCACTTCCATTTTGCCCTACTTCAGGAGCATCCTTATTGTACAAGAACACCCATTCCTCTGCAAGCATTTCCACTACTTCAGCCACTTATAAGTGAAAAATGCCCTTTGTGTTGTTTATGAGCTCGATCTTTGAATTACCCAGTTTATCCACAAACTATTCAGCATGAACTGGGAGATGGGGGAAGCAAAGTGCCATGCACTATATTAAAACGGAAGAAGCTTATTTTGGGGAGGAGAAACTACAAAGCTTTCTTTACTCCAAAAAGTTTGCCAGGTAGGAGTTCAGCAGTAGTAGTTAAAACTGGATCCGAGAAACAATGCCATGAACCATTTTGGATCTTCCAGTGCCATGTCCCATTATTATTTTTTATCTTCAGGACCAAACCTGCTCTACTGTTTTATGTTTATTCCTGTTGCCAGAGCCCAGAGGCTTCAGTCAGGATCAGGCCCAGTCTTGTATTATTGCATCTCTCTACCCAGAGGAGCCTTATGCTCATGCTGTATAATTAGGTACCACATCTGGCAACACCGTAAAGAGAGCCTAATTTTTCCAATCCATCCCATTCTTGGAGAAAATTCAGATTCCCTTCTTTAACAACCTGCTGCCACCACCCTGGCCCTTTAACAAGAGAGGAGCCAGCTTGCTGTCAATTAAACAATTTGCAGCTTGCCTCCTTGAGCTTCGCCTTCATTTGCTACTTCGGGTGCAGTTCCAAAGCGAATCCGCGGAAACTGGCAAGAAGCAAGCCGCACTAGTGCTTTGCATATCTTAATAGCTATTTTCGTCCAACAACAGGAGGGAAACTCCCTCCCTTCTTGTCGTCAAGGTAAGATTATGGGCTGCCGACAGCCAAGCTCTGTTCAGGGCGCTTTCTCTCTTCCAGCTATCTTCCCCACCCTTTAAGTGAGAGAGTTAGGTAGGTGCGCAGGTGCATAGCGGGTTGCCTAGTTAGCCAGAAAGACCCAACTTCGCTTCCGGTGGCAGAAAGAAGCTTATTTTGTTGAATCTCTGTGTCTCTGACATTGTTCTTTGGTGTGCGCGCGCGTGTGTATGCACGCGCCCTCACACACACACACACAGCTTTGCAAAGCAGTCTGCGGGTCAGTGTGTCAATGTGCATGTGAATGGGTTGCGATGGGAAGTATATACCCAAGCATTTATTTGGGGTAAGGTGAAGCGCTGCGTGGCGAAGACTTGCCGCCGCCGCGGCTTTACTTGGACTTTGAACAAATGGTGGGGGCCGGTGGAACAGGTTACCAACCCCCCCCCCCTCCAAACCGCTCGGGGATTGCGTCAAGGCTGGGGAGGAGGATCCTCCAGGAAAGAAATTAACTTACAAAAAACACACACACACACACACACATACAAAACCATAAAGGCCGCCCCAGACGTCTCTCCCTTCCCTCCCCGCTCGCCCCTCCCTCCGCGCTCTGATTTGAAATGGGATCCAGCCGCAGCCTTTCGCCGGGGCTTAGTCGCCTCCTGCCCGGCTCGGATTCGCACCGGCAGGAGCGAGAGGAGAAGCCAGAAGGAAGAAGAGCGCCCAGCTCTTGCGCGCGCCAAGGACTTGGCCCCGCGTTGCACAGCTAAGCCCAGCAGTTGCTGCTGCTGCTGCTGCCGCTGCTGCCGCCTGGCACAGCCGGCGCAATAGTCGAGGGCAGCCAGAGAGCTCCTCTGCTCCGGCAAAGCAGAGCGAGCCTGCGAGCCGCCGCTGCCGCTTCGTACTCCGCCTCCCGGCGAGGGCAGGAGAGCCGAGCGACCCCAGAAGGGCCACGGAAGGCGCCCACTCCGTCTCCAGCAGGGACGCGGCGCGCGGGGAGCCTCCGCCTGGGCTGGAGACGAGGCGATGCCGGGGCGTCTGGCCGAGCTCCGCGGCGCCTGCAGCCGCACTTGCTGCTGCTTCTGGAAAGGCGAGCTGCTCCTGACGCGGGGAGAACCAGGGACATGCTGCCGATGCACCTCCGGCCCCGGCCAGGTGAGCTGGCGGGCAGGTTGGGCGGCCAAGCGGGGTTGGTTGGGGGAGCAGGCGGGCGCGGGGCCACGGAGCCACCCAACGGGAGAGCCGAGCGCAGCCCCTGCAGGAGGACAGCGGGGCGCCGCCCATGGAGAGCCCCGCCGCGCCGGAGGACGCACTCCCCGGCTGCCCACCCACCTCGGGGCTGCCTGGCGTTGTGCGTCCGGCTGCCCCTCTTTCCTTGGAGGCGGTGCAGGCTGCGAAGGAAGGGGGGTTCCCCGATCTCTGCCCGGTACAGCGGGCCTGAGTCCCAGACGCAGCTGAGCTGGGGTGGGCGCCGGGAGGCGCCGGGGAGGGAAGCCGGAGAGGTTCGGGAGGGATCTCCCAACTTATTTTCGGAGCGCTGCGGAGGGAGGGGGACTTGCGCGCTTAAGGCGGCCGAGAGCCGCTTGCAAAACAACCGCTGATGTTTCGGCGCTTCGCGTTAGCAGAGGGGGTGGCGAGGGGAAGCATCTGCCCAAGGAGCGGCGGGAGCGGAGGCATTGCTTGTTCTTGTTTCGTTAGCCTTCCGGATTTGCCTGCTCCTGGCGGCGCTTTGGGGCTGATCGCCGCACGCCTGCTTATCACTTGTGGACTTGTCGCTTGGAGACGCCTGGCTCCGGCTGTGCTAACTTTCTCCGCTGAAGTGCAGTGCGCCTGAGTCGGCTTCGGAGCAGACGGAGAGTTCTACTTGCCGCCGGTGACTAGCCCGGATGGCTCATTCAGACATGCGCGGCGTTCCTCGGTCACTGCGAAAAAACGGGGATATGCCTTCTTAGCCCCGCCGGAGTACTTTTTTAAAAGGCAGTGAGCCTTAAGGCTAGAGAGGTAAAAGAAGCAACACTCCAAGTGAACGACTGCAGACTTCTTTGCCTTTGCAAACGCATCATTTGCCAGACTTCTGAAATGTCAGTTTGTGCATCACTTTGGCTATGGTGCGGACCCCTCCCCAAGTTTTTATAAATAGCACGAAACAATTTAAAGTGCTTGGTTGTCAGGGTGCCGCCTCATTTTCAGGGACTGTCTCTTAATTCACTGCCCCATAAGGAGCATGATCCCATATTCACAACTGCTAGGCACTGTAGAAACTTCTTAGGATGGAAACCTTATCAGTGCTGGTTGTGTATAAACTTTCTGAGCAGTCAGTTATTTGTAGCGAAGCTGTGCTTTGTGGTTGCTTTTTTAAAAGGGGGGTTAAACTTAAGACATTGTAAAGGGAAGGTTTTACCTGTGGGTTCTGAGATCTTTGGAAAGCATACTGGAAAAATGACGAAGTGTTAACATGAGAATGGTTAGCTTTTCCTGCTCTGCTGAAATGCCAATGGGTTGATACATTTGGTGTGTAACAGCCAAAGTCATGCAACTTGGGTCTAAGAAACAGTTATGATCGTTTATTTCTGCGAAGGTGCTTTCAGGTAACACTTAAGATTTCTGTCATCATTATTAAAATACATTCTTGTTAACCAAAAAAAGGGTATATAGAGAGTCTATTGGGAAAGAATGTGTTTCTTTACAAGGTTGGATAGTATAGATACTGGCTGCAGTCATTTCTGGTTGCAATGTTCACTGCTTGGAGTATACAGTGGGGAAGGTATTTCTGATGAAAAGTTAGACATTTGCACAAAAGGAATACTCCCCCCCCCTCCCATAGCTCAGCTACGTAAAATTGGACTGCTTGAAAGAACTTCAGCTGTCATCATTAGCAGTGACTTGAGATTTTGGTCTGTTGTCATACTTTAGAATTTGACTCACCAAATGGGAGGTGGAGGGAAATCCACTATACAGTGGTACCTCGGGTTACATATGCTTCAGGTTACATACGCTTCAGGTTACAGACTCTGCTAACCCAGAAATATTAGCTCGGGTTAAGAACTTTGCTTCAGGATGAGAACAGAAATCGTGCTCCGGCGGCGTGGTAGCAGCAGGAGGCCCCATTAGCTAACGTGGTGCTTCAGGTTAAGAACAGTTTCAGGTTAAGTACGGACCTCCAGAACGAATTAAGTACTTAACCCGAGGTACCACTGTAGTAGTGTTACAGTCTAAGAGGTTCAGAAATACTAATCTTAACGTCTGTTTGTATGCACACAATGAACTATTAAATGAAATGGTGAAGTGAACTTTCAGTTGATGTAATATGTAGCGTAATATTGGGGGGAAATGTTGGCCAACCCAGCTTCCATTGAGATTCACAAAGCCATCTTCTGTTTTTCTGGGGCCATGTGCGAAACCAAAGAGCCTCACTCTGAAAACATCTGTATTAGAGTAGAGGTACTGAGGGGCTGGGGAGGGAGGCAAATGCACAAGCTGCAGCAGAAATTGCAGAACTGGCAATGCAACGATCAGCATACCTGCCTCTTTGGGATGGTTGCTAAGGAATGAATTTGGTGTACGGATTTATTTTCATGATTTTTAAAACATGACAAATTCTGCATTTTTCGATCAGTTAACGCATCTGGCATAATCAACAGCTGTGCCAAACCCAGCGGGGGCAAGCTGTTGCCTATTGGCCTATATTTGGAGATGTCCTGCTGCCTTGTATTCTGCCTCTATTTAGGCTACTAGTTTAAAGAGATGTTTCCATGCACCCCAATCCAAAAAATTTTTTACCAAAGAGTTAAATGAGACTTGCCTCCCAGTAAAGATGCTTAGTATTTAAAAACAGGGAAATTCTTTGTTTTTATGCAGTATGTGTGTGAAATGGGTCCTAAAAGGGAATTCAAGATTGATCTTTGTTTTTAGACTTTTTCTAAATCAGCTGCATTACTGAGTCGAAACAATCTCAATATTTGTTTCATGTGGTACTTTGTGCGTATGATGCTATAATTCACCTTGAGTGCTAACAGTGAAGAAGTGTGTGAGAATGAGAAAGAACATGCTTTCCAAAACTTGAATTTGGGGGAGGCACAATAGTAACTCGGATTCAGTTGGATATGTGATTATTTTCTGCTAACCTGCTGCTGCTTATATGCAGTTCTGATCCACCTAACCAATATATTTGACCCGGTCCTCCCAGCTTGATCTTCTGTCACATTATTTGTCATGCCTTATTCCTTATCTACCTGCCCAGGTATATTTCCTCCCGTTAATGTAAGAGTGCTTCTGGATCAGACCAAAAGTCTTCTAGTTCAGCATCATTTCCCCCCCACAGGGACACCCAGATGCCTATGGGAAGCCCATAAGAAGACCATGGTGGCAATAGCCCCTGCCTGATCATGGAGGTACTATTTAACCACCGTAGCTTGTAGCCATTGATACATACATTTATCCTGCATTAATTTGCCAGCTTCCCTGGGTGACCCTGGGTTCTAGTAATATGAGAGAGAAAAACTCACTCTCTCTCTTCATGTTCTTCATAATTTTATACACCCTATCTTATTTTTATTTGGAACTAAATAGCCCCAAATGTTGCAACCTTTCCTCATTGAGGAGTTGTTTCAGTTCCTGCTAAATTTGAGTGCCCTTTTCTTAGAATCGCAGAATTGTAGACCTGAAAAGGACCATGAATCATAGAATCATAGAATCATAGAGTTGGAAGAGACCACAAGGGCCATCGAGTCCAACCCCCTGCCAAGCAGGAAACGAGGGTCACCCAGTCCAGCCCCCTGTGATGCAGGAATCTTTCACCTAATGTGGGGATCAAATCCACCACCCCTGAGATTAAGAGTCTCATGCGCTGCCAACTGAGCTATCCCAGCACTTGCACGTTCATATACAGTATTTAACTCTTCATCCTTCTGCCTAGGCTTCATTTCTGCTACTAACCCTCCATTAGGCAATCTGAAACATCTCATAACAGATTGCTCATATTCCAGTAACTGCAGTTGTTTTGTCTCTTGGGCAACATGGAAACAGGGCCAGACTACTTCCAGCAAAGTTGCTAGTACACAGTTGAGAAGCTGAAATGATGGAAGAGGCTGCAACAGCTGTTTGGGGCACTGGGGGTGGAGACATTCTGAAAACAGTTTGGTTTTATGGAACAAACACTTGCATTATAAATAAGATTGCATGAGACATAATTATAGCAGTGCCAGATATACCCAATCTTGATATTTGGCTATAAACTGAAGGTCGGGGTAGAATATATTTCAAATATTACTTTGATTGTGCGTCTATTTGCGTCTTCTTCAATCCTTTGGCAGTATTCTTTCCTACATGTATTACTGCCATTCCCCTCCCCGCTCCTTGCTCCTGTTTCCTGGATTGCTTACATAGGTGGCTCAGGCAAGTCTGACTGGCTATGTCATGTTGTGATGTCATCCCATTTACTACATGATCCCTGATTGGGTATGTGATGGTTTCACTGCAGGCAACTGAAGCTGAATGTGAGAAATAGGAGTGTGCAAGAAAATAGCAATCTAAATGAAAAGGCAAGTGTTTTTTTTTTTTTTTGCAGGCACTTGTTTTTATTTTATTGCCTAAGTAGGGAACACTTTGACACTCAAATGGCATCAGTCACCCCCACACCCCAGAAGAGAGTACAATAAGCTTACAACTTACATACATTTAACTTGTGCACATTCAGTTTTACATGCTTGACAAAATAATAATAATTAATAATAAATAATAATTAAAAGGGGGCAGGTGTCTGGGGGGAGGGGCTTTGGCACCCAATGTGTTTTGACTATACATATTTTTGGCTTTAGGCATTGTCCCCAGAAGGTAACTCCCACATAAATTGCAGGCTTATTGTAGTTTCAGGGCGACCTTTAGAAATGAAGGTTCTTTGCTATGCATAGTACAGAATAATATAATTGATAGGGACTCAGTAAACCCCCAGTCCAGTGGTCTTTGGACTGTTCCTAAGAACACTTGTGTTCCTTGAAAGCTTATTGGGCTTTTTGATAAGAAGATCCACTGTGGAAGGCAAAGTTTGTGGAAGACAAAAGGTTTCCGCAATTACTGGCCTCTCATTGCAATGCAATGATGATAGTGGGGTATTGGAGATGTTCTGGGTCCATTCTCTTGTCTTAGCACAGGGCAATGGGGATAGTGGACGCCCCACACTCAGTATCACTCAGATTCCTCAGCAAGAAGAAAGGATTCTGTTAAAGTAGGGAATTTAAATGGATCCAGTCCAGTTGTCTGTTCCTAAAGAGTCATTGACATAGTTTTCCAAACTTCTCCTAAAAACATATAAATGCTGTTTCTACATTGGTTGATTTGTTTGTTGATCTTCTATCCTCTCCTGCTGCTGCAAAGTGAGCATGTAATGGCCAGCAACATATAATATACAACAATCTAAAACAATGATTTCTTGTGTTCAATTTGGGGCTACCTCCCATCAGTTTTAATAATAATAATAATAATAATAATAATAATAATAATAATAATAATAATTGATTTATTATTTATACCCCCGCCCATCTGGCTGGGTTTCCCCAGCCACTCTGGGTGGCTTCCAACAAAACACTAAAATACAATAACCTATTAAACATTAAAAGCTTCCCTAAACAGGGCTGCCTTTAGATGTCTTCTAAAAGTTTGGTAGTTATTTTTCTCTTTGACATCTGGTGGGAGGGCGTTCTACAGGGTGAGTGCCACTACCGAGAAGGCCCTCTGCCTGGTTCCCTGTAACTTGGCTTCTTGCAGCGAGGGAACCGCCAGAAGGCCCTCGGCCTTCAATTGTTCTCCTTATCTTACCCCACCCTACACACACACACACACACACTTCATGTATCCCATTTCTTGAGCCTTTTGGCCTAGGATTTGTCATCTGAACACAGATGTGTTCTAGCTGTTTTCTGTTTTCCTTTTCTTCTGTGAGCTGGACAAACAATTGCATCTAGTTCAAGCCTATGGTGCTGTTTCACTCTGCATAAAACTCTTTCCAGAAAGAGGCCATAGGTTCCCAAACCACCCATCTTTACTACATTACAGCAACTTTCAGACTGGGCTCAGTCCATTCTGCCTCCCAATGGGACTTGTATGTTAAGTGGGGATAAGCAAGCTTGTATCCTTAATTTGCAAGAGGCTGTGGGTCTTGCTTTATTCTCATAAAATGGAGCAGATTATTGTTTTCCCTTGGACAATATAAGCCTGGTCTGTGGAAACCTTCAGGCCACAGGATGCTGAGCATTCTGTTCACTTACTGCACTATATTAAATGTGAAGAGAAGTTGCTATTCATTCTCTTTGGGTATTTCCTTGGCTTCTTTCTATGTAATGGCCAATTGAGAAATACAGTGAAAATTCAGAGAAACAACCAACGTTCACAGCAGACATGGGGAGCCTGTGACACACACACACAATGTTGTGGGACTCCAATTCCCACCAGCTTTCATCAGCATGGCTAATGATGAGGGATAATGGGAGTTGGAGTCCAGCAACTCTTGGAGGTTCACAAGTTCTCCTTCCCTAGTTTATGGAATCAAATTGAGAATGTGGTTCAAGTGGGTAAATGCTGAACTTGGCTTTGTCACACAGTTCCTGCATAATGATGTCCAGCTTGCGGCATAAACCACATTTACCCATGCCATACAGGTGCACTGATGCTGCTGTTTGTGCTGACTCTAGGATTACATGGCATGCATAAGAAATAGTCATAGTCTATTATGAATTAGGCTTTTCAGCTGCCTCTGTCTTGCCAAAGTTTCATTGTCTGTAGTTGATTCTTGTGCATTTCCACCTCTGCACACATCACAGGGCAACTCCTACAAGGCTGGTGATGGTCATTGTCAATTGGTATACCAGAAACAGGTCAGGCTTTGACACAATAAATGTGAATTGAGTAGGCTAGTTTAACATATAATGGAGCAATTATGCAACCATGTTGCCACTTGCCAAGGGTGGTATAGATCTGCTCAGTTCACATTATTATTATTATTATTATTATTATTATTACTACTACTACTACTACTATCATTAAAAAATATATACCACCCTTCATCTGTAGATCTTAGGACAGCTTACATTCTCAGCATGCCAGTTTAGTAGTGTGAATTAGCCCATGGTCTTCTGACTTGACATGCCGCTGTTTTTGTCAATTCAATAATACATTGGGGGGGGGAATCTGTACTATATAATTCTGTGCTGAATAGTACTGCAGCTCTAGAATGACATCTTGACCACTCTGAATGTGGAAACATCTTCCAGTGTCATGTTTATGAGACATTTGAAACTGCTAATTAGATTTTACAACCAACAAGGAGTTGACAGCTGCCTGCCTCTGTCAAATTCAAACACATATTTCAGGAGCAAATAGGTTATTTCATAAAAAAACCACCCTAAGTTTTCTTGCCTAGTTATTACAACCAAAACACATTTTGCAAAACACATTTTGATTGCAGGCTTTTAGTTGGTTGTAAAGGATACTTAGAGAGTACTTATTTTGATAATGACAGTGATGTAATGTGTGAAAATAGTTTAAACATCTGTGTAGGGAAGGTAAGCAGAAAACTAATTATTTTGGTAAAAGATGTTTGAAAGCAAGCATGCTGCTTTATGCTTTCACAAATAACTGTAATTTAACAGCTGTAAATACACATAAGAAACTGTAAGTTAAAATCATTTGAGTAATACCTATGTTTGCTTCTCTTGGTCTCGAACAAGAAATTCTACAGACAGGCATTTTATCAAAACCGTGAGAGCTGTCTCAACAAGCTCACAATTTAATTTTAAATGCAGCAAAAGTGTACAGCAAAGTATGATAGTGGTGATGGGTTGAAGGAAGAAAAATGATCTGGCAACTGGGGTTGCATAACATAATGGGGACTCAATATTTTGTTTGGAAGAATAATCAGGACAAACCTGCTTCCCAGGAAATGTTTGAGGGGGAAAGAAGTGTGGTCAAAAACAACAATGATGAAGATGCTGAAACTTTAACGCAGTGGTTGGTAAGAAATGTCATTCAAAGAAGCAGCCAGCTACTTGAGAGCTAAAAGAGAAAGTAATTCCTCTTTGTACTCACCAAGGGTATATTAATCATACAGATGCACTCAGTTGCAAATTCTATAAAGAAAAAGGTTGATTTATACCCTAAATTCCCTAGGTGGGTATCACTTCTCAATAAGAAATAGTGCCAACGAACTCCATGAACCTGACACGGTAACTTTTTGCTTGCCATAGCATAGATATGTGTTGTCTGTAAAGTCTTATTGGATGGTGTCCAATCAAATTCCATAACAGAAGTGATATGCATGCAGGCAATACTTCTCAAGCAGCCATGACTCATTGGGAAAGTCCAGAAAGCATTTTCAAAGAGGAAATTCTCTGCTGTTTTCAGTACTCTCGTCACAGTGCATATTTGAAAAAATTGTCAGTCTCCTGCCGGGCCATATGTGACAGGCTCCTGAGACTCAAGCCTGGAGCAAGTTCTGAACATGGGACATGAAGGATTCAAGGCTAGGATTTGAAGAAAAACAAAAAGAATTAGGATAAGGCCAACAGAGCAATAAGGGATCTTCTTGACAGCAACAGGACAAAACAGGCCATGTGATACTTCTGGTAAGCTCTTCTGAGAGCCTAGGGGGGTGCTAAAGGCAGAGTATAAGTGACTTAAATAAATTAATGAATACTTCCTGCCACCCATAAAAGCTTTCCCTGCTTAGTTTAGCCCTAATCTCTGGTTTGAACAGCACAGGAAACTGCTGGTATGTTTTGTGAAAACTAGCCTCATCTAATTGTGTTTTCCAGCACCTCACCAGGTGCCAGATGAAAACATTTTGAGGCCAACATGTTGTGTTTCCTTGGAGTGCTAATATACATTCTGAATTGTCAAATGGAAATGGAAAACTGCTACCTGGAATTGCCCTTAAAGACTGCGTCAAAGGCTGTATCCACATACATAAAGTCTGAGGTGTTGAGTACCTACTGGGAGAAAAGTGAAACAATAATAAGGCTACATTCATTAAACAGGAGAGGATACCAACCTCTTATTCTGGTTTTGGGAGAACGTGAGGGAGGGGGAACACATAGCCATAGATTTGCCATGGAGTCCTTATCTGGCGTGTTGCAGAGGTGGTAACTTTTGCTCCCTTTCCAGTATACAGTGCAAATCAGCTGGCTAGGAACTTACAATCAAGTCACTGTGAAGATCGGGAAACATAGGTGTGTGCCCAAACCTCATATCTCCCAGCTGTTGGCCTTCTCTTGAAGTGCAGAGGACCACAAACCCTGTCCATTTGAGCTTGAACCATTCAGTAGGGTTATAGCTGCTGGTTCAATCCTTGCTGTTGCCCAGGTGCTCTTAATACCTGGGTATGATGTGTTGGCAGCCACTGAAATATTTTGCAGTCTAGGCTGGAGGCCAGGAATTCCCCTCTCCAGTTACCGGTACATCCAATGTCTCTGGAGTGCTTCATAGCTTGTAGTTCTCCCAATGTCTCTTGCCTCCCAAACCCACAGGACCCTGGCTGACCCTGGCTGCTGGAGCCTACTTTTAAGGACTGCACCCATTATAGGGACTGGTTGCCATGCCACAAGATCATCTTGGGACACCCAAGGGGCAAAATCATTGTGTGGGCGGTTGGGTTATTTTTTTTTTATCTTGCTCAATTTACCAGGAGCCAGCTTTCCTTCTATTGTGGAGGCACACAAGCCTCAAGCTGCTCCTGTGTGTTCTCCACACAGGAAAACACCAGCTTTCCCGCCTGCAGGTGCTGGCTTCTCTTCCACTTCTTTCTGCTCCCCCTTTTCCACAGCAGGCTCCCAGGGAGCAGAGAAATCAATCAACAGCAGCTCTTATATGCTCACAGGCACCTCCAATTCCTCCTTTTCCACAGCAGGCTCGCAGGGAGTAGAGAAGTCAATTAGCGGCAGCTCCTCTACTCCATTCAGAGCACCCCTCCCCCCCGCCTTCAGCTACAGATTGCATCTCTTCACAGTCGAAGCCGCTCAGCTGCCCATCCACACTCTGGATCTCTCTCTTTCCTTTTCGGTAAGGGGTTGGCAAACTAAGGTCCGTGGGCCGGATCAGGCCCAATTGCCTTCAGGATCCGGCCTGCGGACTGTCCGTGGATCGGCGTGGGGATTCTGTTCGTCCCCCCTCTCCCTCACATACACCACGGCGGCAGCGCCTCCTCCCTCCTCCTAGCTTCTCCCCACCCTGCCTAGAGGAGGAAGGGAGCTGGGCTGAGCTGGCTGAGCGTCATTTTAAGCAGCCCCTATCTGGAGTCAGCCCTTTTGCGCAGCTCATCTTCCTGCTGCCCCCACCACCACCCTGGTGCTCCTGTGAGCCAGAGAGTGGAGTGGACAAGCTCCCACTGCCTACCCACGATAAGCAGTGGCGGCGGCAGCCCCTGAGAAGGTAAGCGCTGGGGCTGGGGAGGAGGACTACTTGCCCCCCTCGCCTCTTCTTCCAGCTCCCCCCTCCTGGTGCCGCTACTCCAGCCCGCCACGAGGTCTGAGGGACAGTGGACCGGCCTGCAGCTAAATTTTTTTTGTCAACGCCTGTTTTAGGTGCTATTCAGCTCAGCTCCTGGGTCACTTTTAACCCCTTGTGGCATCTCATCAGGCAAGGTTCTCACATCACATGGAGTCACACTTTTCTCTCCATGCAGACTTCTCATGCACTCTGCTTGCAGCTGCTTCATTTCATTGAACAACTGGTTCTGCTGCTCCATCCACTGCTCAAACAGTTGGCCTCGCTGCAGGGTTATTTTGCAAACATCTGGCTTTACCATCCCATCTGTTGCTGGAGTTGCTGCTGGAGCATCAACTTGAAATGCTCCATGAATGCCTTTCCTCCCTCCATCATGAATTCAGGCACACCATGTCCACAGGGGTTTCCTCCAGGAAACACAAATCCTACTTTTAACACCAGTGGTACCTGCCATCCCAATCTCTGAGCATTCTTTGAGATTCCAGGCGTTTCCAGGCATCTGGGTTTGCTTTTGGAAATGAGGCACAGTGGATACTGTGGTGTCTTGATGATATAAGGTTTATTTACACATATAGAAAATCAGAGCCCACAATGGAGGGCCCTCACAGCATTAACACCCCAAAAGAGTCTTGTTTCTCTCATACCTGCAGCCTTGGATCAAAACAGAAATCAGCCATGGCTCTCTGACCCTCTGATTCAGCCTTTTACAGCCTCCAACATCACTGCCAAAACCTCATCTTAAACTCAGCTCTAAAATTCTACCTCAAAACTCTCTTTTGTCTTTCAAACTAACTGAGTTGAGGAAGGGACCTTTCCCATTTTCCGTCTGGAACAGCGTCCCCTCTCTCTGACTTTGCTGATGGCCCACTACCTTTACCCATGTCTGGTAGCCCATTTTAACATTCCAAGCATGCATTAAATTCTAAGACCTATCAGGAATTTAGAGCAATCTGGCACCCACAAACCCTAGCACCCACAACACTATGTTGGTGCAGATGGGGCCTTATTATTTAAGATAGCAGCCTGACTGCAGCAACGTTCCTTCCTTGTTATGTCTTTCAGTTACAGGAAAGCTAGTAGTGATGTTAAACAGTAAAAATAAATAAATCAGAAGCAGCAGTCAAGTGCACTACCTGGGATGGGGTGCAGTTGTACTAGCTGTTCTTGTGAAAACAGCTGGTATGGCACAATGAGACCAGAAGCTCTCCCCCACCCCCTTCTGAATTTAGCCACGCTCTAGCAATTTTATTTTTCATTAACATTGAACTACTGTTCTACCATCACCCCTTAAATTAAATCTAAGGTTGTATAGACACTGGTGTCATTGAATTATCAACACCCCCCAAGGGAACCTGCTCAAGGTAAGTGATGTTTCTCTTACTGCCCTGTCACATCACAGGTCCTTCCTATGTGCTCATGCCAGAAAGTCATGGCAGCAGAATCGTATGCCTGTTTACTCAGAAGTAAGCCTCTCCTTGTTCACTGTGGTTAAGAGATATGCAGCTCCCAGGTCACTATTGCAATTCAGTTCTGCTATTACTGCTGCAGGTGTAAGAAAACTTGGTCATAATTTCTCAGACCAATAGCTTTGTCACAGCTTCAGGACCCTTTTAATCAAGGCTTTTCAGTGCAAGAGGAATCTGTAGCAAAGATGTGCAGATATATTTACTTAGAAATGACCTACCAAGAAAAGGTGAGAGCTTGTTGTTAATGCTTTATGAACATAAAGGTAAAGGTAAAGGTACCCCTGCCCGAATGGGCCAGTCTTGACAGACTGTGGGGTTTGTGCGCCCATCTCACATTTATTGGCCGGGGGCCAGCGCTGTCCGGGGACACTTCCGGGTCACGTGGCCAGCGTGACATCGCTGCTCTGGCGAGCCAGAGCCGCACACGGAACGCCGTTTACCTTCCCGCTGGTAAGCGGTACCTATTTATCTACTTGCACCCAGGGGTGCTTTCGAACTGCTAGGTGGGCAGGCGCTGGGACCGAACAACGGGAGCGCACCCCGCCGCGGGGATTCGAACCGCCGACCTTTCGATCGGCAAGCCCTAGGCGTTGAGGCTTTAGCCCACAGCGCCACCCGCGTCCCTATGAACATAATACTAACTTAATTTCACAAAGCAAAGATTGCTGTGCTAGGGTTTTCCCCCCTTCTGCTCAGCCACTTCTGGTCTTCAGAAAAAAGCAATTCCCCTTGTGTCACTTTTAATTGATTCCCATCCCATTAGATCTTGTTGTCAACCTTTATAAAGGCAGTGTGCAAGGAATTTTATCAAAAATTGACTCATTGATTCCTTGAACTGATGAAATAATTGGAACTTGATATGCCCAGTGCAGCTTCTTTATAATTTTACCTTCCATTATAATAAGAATAGGTCTGATGACTATGAATTATAATTATAATTATAATAAGAATAGGTCAGATGACTATGAATTATAATTATTGCATTCGCCTAAGTCTTAAAGCATGAGAACTGCTAAAAGTAATAAGCGAACCTCCATAAGAATAAATTTGCTTTGGACCATATCCAAGCTGTCTTTTATTTATAGAACAGCTTGTATTCCCCATTTCTGCTCCAGAAAGGAGTTGCTGTTTATATACAACCACAAAAATAAAAACAGGAGCAACTCATCGTTAGAACCATCAGCAAAACAAAGCAAAACTAAAAGCAGCATCAAAACGCCCAAAAGGCATCAAGAGCACAGAAAGCCAGAGCTAACAATAGATAAGATTAAGCAACAGCAGGATCAAAAGGTTGTTTAAGAAGAAATGTCTTCAAAGGCTGGCAGAATGCTAATAGAAACAAAGTCAACCGAACTTCTTGAGGCATAAGAGTTCTACCTATGGGGCGCTGCCACAGAAAAAGCCCCCTTGCACACTGCCACCAATTTTGCCCTAGAGGGCAGTGGCACGCGTGAGATCCATCTAGTTCAGCTTTTGGCTTTCAAGTATCTGGAGTTACTTGGGATTGAGCCTGGGGGCCTTCTGCACACAAAGTTTATGGTCTTCCACTGAGCTACAATTTCTCCCGAAGCTTGCAAGCAAGGTGCAGATATTATTGCTCGTCTCTATAACCTGTTGTCAGAATTTAGCTGTCAAGGCTATTGGTAGATTCATTGTCCATGAAGCTGTGTGGTCCCCATTTAAAGCTATCTACACTAGTGATTCGGGAAGTCTTCCAATTTTTATGCACGATTGCTAGGGCTGCACCATCATCTCTGTGCTCACCCTAAAGCAACTTGATCAACTTGATCCTTTCTGCTGTGATTCAGTGCACCCTCTGCTCCAGGAATATGTGTGCAAAACTATAACACACAGGCGTTCTTAAAACATTTAATTCCTCAGTCTATTATAGAAGGATCCTGTCAGGGAACTGACATCAGAGGGAAAGGAGGTGATAGGGCTCCCAGAGACGGGGAGAGACTCAACAGCCAAAGCAGGGACCAGCAGGGGGAGCGCGGGGTCTCTGGAGGAGGATCTCAGTAATACTGAGAGAGACGCAGCAACGCAGGCAGGAAGCAGGGGAGAGAAAGGGGTGAGAGACACGTCCAGCGAAAATAGTGGGGAGGTGTCAGAAGCAACTGCAGGGAGACCCATGCTTCGTCGGAAGCTGTCACGTCGTGAGTCCAGGAGACGTGTTTCCGTTAAGGAACTTCTTTGTTGGAGGCGTTTCCGCAAACAGCCACTGTCGGACTCTAATAGTGACTAGAGCAGACATGTCTGAGGAGCTCTGTCACACACAGAGGTTTGTGGGGCCGCACAAACTCTGAAGGGGCACCATTTTAAGCACAAGCAGCTAATCATCCCCTGATAGCAGTCCGACAGTCTCTGTACGCTGCCTGTGCAGGAGAAAGCATCATGAGCGACCCAGCCGGAGCCGGAGTAGCAGGGGGAGGAGCTGATCCAAGCTTGGAAGAAAGATACCGAGCATTGGAGGTCCAACTGGCGCTGCAGACGGCGAGGCTCGAGGAGAGGAGGGCTCAAGATGCAGACAAGAAGGGGAGAACCACTCAGTTCCCCAGAAAGGTACCAGGATTGGTGCAGAAGTTTGGGGGGGACCCCAAGGATTACCATGCCTTTAGGACTGAAATGCAATATGCCCTGAATGTCCAGTTTGATGAGTTCCCTGATGAGGAATCTCGGGTTGCTTTTGTAATTGGGCATCTTGAGAAGGGCGCGCGAGACTGGGTTCGACCCCTGATGGCAACGCACAACGATATCCTAAAGGACACTATGAAATTCTTTCGTGCAATGGATATCATGTTTTCCAGCGACATTGAGGAAGGGGTGGTGCGCAGACAGTTAATGGCTTGCAAGCAGGGAAGCAGATCTGTCCGTGAGTACTGGACTGAATTTACCATGCTGATTCACAGATTGGGGTGGGATTTATCGGCAGCACCCATTCAGATGCTATTTGAAGAAGGTCTTTCTTCAGCTGTGAAAGACGAGCTGGCCAGGAGCCCCAGGGCGGTGTCTATGGATCAGCTGACCAAATCTGCGCTGACCATTGGAGCGCGCCAGGAGGCAAGAGCCTTGGAGAGGCGGGAAGGGAGAGGGGAACGTTGGAAGGAGTTACGCATTCCAGACATTCCTGAGCCAGCTTTCCCGCCGGCAGAGCCGATGGAAATCGGAACAGCCCGCGCGCGCGCAGTTTCAAAGCCCAGTGAGGGGGCGAAGAAGGAGGGAAAGGGAGCCCGGAAATGCTATCTCTGCCAACAGCCAGGCCACTTTGCCAGAGTCTGCCCCCAGAGGAAGGAATGGCAAGGAATGGTGGGAGCTGTTGAGGGGGAAGAGCAGGGAGAAACGGAGCAGGTAAAAGCCAACGCCTGGTTGCCATCAGGGCACTGCAGCCAGGCCAAAGAGCAGTGAAAGTGCCCCTTCCCCAAGTGCCAGTGCCAGAAGCTCCTCGACCTGCTCTAGTGATTGAAGTGTCGCTAGAGCTGCAAAATGGACACCCCCTAAAAATAAAGGCACTGTTGGACTCAGGCAGCTCCTGCAATTTTATGAGCAAGGAGTTTGCTGCTGAACACCAGATACAGACTATCCCTTTAAGCAACCCCCTGCAGGTGACCACGATCGATGGCAGGGAACTGTTGGGAGGAGGAGTCAGCTTGCAGACCATCCCAATGATAATGAGGGTGGCAAGGCACACAGAACTGATAGCGTTTAATGTGGCCACCTTGGGAGGTGCTCCCATTATTTTGGGAATGAGCTGGCTAGCCCTACATGATCCGCTGGTGGGCTGGCATCAAAGAGTGGTTTCCTTCGGTTCCGCACATTGCTTAGAACACTGCAGGGGGGAAAAGGGGTCAGCAGGGGCCCAAGCCACCCTGGCAGGGACTGAAGTAATGGAGAAGGGGAAGGTGCCACCACAGTATGCTGATCTCAGCGACGTGTTCAGCGAGAAGGAAGCTGACCAACTACCTCCGCATAGACCCTTTGATTGCCAGATCAATTTACTCCCCGGAGCACAGCTTCCTGTAGGCAAGTTGTATGCCATGTCAGACAGGGAAATGCAGGAGTTGCGAGCGTTCATTGACAAGAACCTGAAGAGAGGCTTCATCAGAGAGTCCAAGGCAGCGGGGGGTAGCCCAGTGTTTTTTGTGGACAAAAAACACACGGACAAGCCGAGGCTGGTATGTGACTTTCGGGCCTTAAATGCAGTGACCGAGCCGGCGGCTTTTCCTATGCCCAGGATTGATGATATTTTGACCAGGGTGCGGAAGGGAAAGATTTTTACAAAGCTGGACCTAAGGGGGGCGTACAACCTGATACGTATAAGGAAAGGGGATGAATGGAAGACCACCATGTTCACCCCTTTGGGGGCATTTGAATACTTAGTTATGCCTTTTGGATTACAAACAGGCTCCGCGTGTTTTCAAGCTTTCATGAACCACGTACTGGGGCCTTTGCTCTACAAGAATTGCGTGGCCTTCTTAGATGACGTGTTGGTGTATTCGGAGAATGAGGAGCAACATGTGAGAGACGTCAGAGAAGTGTTGAGCAGGCTGCAAGCCAACAGACTGTGGGTGAAACTGGAGAAGTGTCAGTTTCATACCAAGGAGGTGGAATTCCTGGGGTACCGCTTGTCAGATAAGGGGTTGGCCATGGACCCCGGCAAGGTTCAAGCGGTGCTGGAATGGAAAACACCCAAGACCAAGAAGGATGTGCAGAGGTTCCTAGGGTTTGGAAACTTTTATCGTAAGTTCATCCGAAACTTCGCCCACCTGACGGCGCCCATCACGGACTGTCTCAGCAGCAAAAAGAAGTTTGTTTGGACGGGGGAGGCGGAGCGAGCGTTTGAGGAACTGAAAAGGGCCTTCGCCTCTGACGAACAACTTCTACATGTGGATTTACAAAAAAAGCTGAGGGTCGAAACAGACGCGTCGGACAGAGCCATAGGGGCGGTGCTTCTTCTGCAGCCGGGGAAGGAGGGGTCAGAGTGGCGACCGTGTGCCTTCTTTTCGCGAAAGCTGAACAAGTCTGAGAGGAACTACACGGTGTACGACCGGGAACTTCTTGCAATTTATGAGGCCTTCCGGAGATGGAGGCACCTACTAATTGGTGCACAACAGAAGGTGCAAGTGTGCACGGACCATAAGAATCTAGAGTATTGGAGAACTGCGCGAGTGCTCAACCAACGGCAGTTGAGATGGGCCCAGGAGTTCTCCAAATTTAACTTTGAGATTTGTTACGTACCAGGCCCGGAGAACGTTAGGGCGGACGCTCTCTCACGCAAACCTGAATATTTGGAGGGAGAGGGTGCACCCGAAGAGACCCATGTCATTCCCGAGGACCGCTGGGTGTGTGGGGCGGCATTGGTGGGGCAAAGGGAACTGGTAGAGGGAACGGGGCAGGATGAATACGCCCAGGACAAACTCAGGAGTCTTAGGAGGGAGGGAGACAAACCCGGGGGTTTTGAGGAGAGAAATGGGGCGTTGTACTACAAGGGAGCGTTATACATACCTGAAGGGGAATTGAGGGAAAAGGTACTCAAGCAACTGCACGATAACCCCACAGCAGGGCATTTTGGGCAACACAAAACCATGTGGCTGGTTACCAGGGAATTCTGGTGGCCCAAGGTTAGGGAAGATGTACGGGAGTATGTGAGAGGGTGTGACCGATGCCAACGAGCCAAGGGGGAGAGGCGGGCGCCGGCAGGTTTATTAGAACCACTACCCACGCCGGAAAGACCGTGGGAGGCAGTGGCAATAGATTTCATGACTGATCTGCCCAGGTCCAAAGGGAAAACAGCCATTATGGTGGTGGTAGATCTGTTAACCAAGATGGCCCACTTTATAGCCTGCTCACATGCGGTCACAGCAGAAGAAACCGCCAAATTGTTTGTGGAAAATGTGTTTAGGTTGCATGGCGCCCCCTTGAGGGTGGTTTCGGACCGAGGGAAACAATTTACTTCCAGGTTCTGGAGGAAGCTCATGAGCTTACTGCATGTAGAGGTTAATTTCTCTACTGCCCGTCATCCAGAAACCAACGGGCAGGCGGAAAGAGCTAATGGTGTCCTCCAGCAATATTTGAGGTGTTATGTTAATGACAGAGAGAATGATTGGGTGGAGAAGCTGGCGTTGGCAGAATTTGCTTACAACAATGCAGAGAACGTGTCCACGGGGATGAGCCCTTTTTTGGCCAATCACGGGTGTCATCCCCGAGCCTTCCCAGGGGGGGAGGGGGAGAACTGGAGCGTTCCAGCAGCAGAACAGTTCGTTGAAGAAATGGAAGCGATCCATCGCCAACTCCAACTTAATTTAAACCGGGCGAAGGAGGAATATAAGAGGCAGGCAGACAAAACCAGAAGGGAAGGGGAAAGCATTAGGGTGGGAGACCAGGTGTGGCTGTCCACCCAAGGGTTACCATTTAAAGGAGGTTGTAAGAAGTTAAGACCCAAAAGACTGGGCCCATTTGAAGTCACGCAACAGGTCAACCCAGTGGCTTTCAGACTCCGGTTACCGAACCACATGAAGTTGCACCCAGTGTTCCACAGATCGTTGCTGTCACCGTATATAGGGGACAGAGAGGGGAGGGTCAATAGGGGACCAGCGATGGAGGAAAAAGAACACAGCTACCATGTAGCGGAGATTCTAGATTCCAGGTGGAAGGGAGAGCAAGTAGAGTATTTGGTAATGTGGGAAGGGGAACCGGAGTCGGAAAACACCTGGGTCAGGGCAGAGGATGTAGATGACGAGGTTCTAATTGAAACTTTTCATCAGAGATTCCCTCGTAAACCCCAGCCAGTGGCGAGGTTCCGGAGGGAATACTTCGCCACCACCGACGAAGAAGAGGAGTTGGAGGGGTTCTCTGATTCCGAGGTGGAGGAGGATTCAGCGAGTCGGAACGAAGACCGATGGAGGGAAATGTCCGAGACGTCTGAAGATGAAGAGGATTCGTTTCGGGGTTTCAGCTCCTCACCGCCCAGAGGAGAGGGAGGGGGCGGGGGGGAAGGGGGCCCTGGAGGGGAGGTGGATGTCAGGGAACTGACATCAGAGGGAAAGGAGGTGATAGGGCTCCCAGAGACGGGGAGAGACTCAACAGCCAAAGCAGGGACCAGCAGGGGGAGCGCGGGGTCTCTGGAGGAGGATCTCAGTAATACTGAGAGAGACGCAGCAACGCAGGCAGGAAGCAGGGGAGAGAAAGGGGTGAGAGACACGTCCAGCGAAAATAGTGGGGAGGTGTCAGAAGCAACTGCAGGGAGACCCATGCTTCGTCGGAAGCTGTCACGTCGTGAGTCCAGGAGACGTGTTTCCGTTAAGGAACTTCTTTGTTGGAGGCGTTTCCGCAAACAGCCACTGTCGGACTCTAATAGTGACTAGAGCAGACATGTCTGAGGGGCTCTGTCACACACAGAGGTTTGTGGGGCCGCACAAACTCTGAAGGGGCACCATTTTAAGCACAAGCAGCTAATCATCCCCTGATAGATCCCATCTATTATTGTGAGATTATGTTGGCTATAAGCCGTGAGAGGACAGTTAGATTGCCCTTTCTGGTTGGTAATGCTTCTCCACCACAGCCAAAACAGGACTTTGTATCTGAGCACTAGCCTGGTAGCCTTAGGCAAAAAGAATGGCTTTCAAAGAGGGTTAGACAAATCCATGCAGGAAAAGGCTATGATCTACATCCATTGGAGGCAGTTTGCCTCTGAATGCCAGTTGCTGGAAATCACAAGTGGAGAGACTGTTGCTGTTCTCAGGTCTGGCTTGTGGGCTTCCCAGAAGAGCCATCTGGTTGGCCACTGTGAGAACAGGATACTGAACTAGGTAGACCATTGACCTGATCCAACAGTCTCTCCTTATTTTCTTAATGACATGCATGCAAGGGAGCAGATGGAGGAAAGAGGGATGAAGGCTCCATTCCTCCTCTCTGCTCACCATGGCAACCAAGCAGATAAGCCCTCTCCTCTGCACCAGCATAGAAATGCAGTGGACTGCTGCAATAAGGACCCAGTTCCCTATCCCATCTTCTGCCCCCACATCCCTGCCGGCTAGTAGTTTTTGATACACTAGTAACCTTTGTGGGCTGGCTTAAAAGGCTGTGGGATAGTGATAGGCTAGGGTCAAATCAGCACATGCACACACCCAGTCTGGACCCTTGAAATTGTTCTGACACCTTCCTTTAATTTGGACTGCCCTGCTTTTTATCTGGCCCTAAACTCATCTCTCTTTCTCATGTCTCATCCAGGAACTGGGTTACTAAAGGAAATGGGAAAGGACGGATCCATCTTGCAGGAAGTGAAACCCTGCCTTCCCATTCTTTACAGCAACTTCTCTCATACATATGTCTCAGCCAAGCTTGTGCTTGATAGTAAAAAGCAACCACCATGTATATAAACATTCGTATATTAATGGGGGACAATATGCATCAGAGTTTTTAATTGTAGCCCAAAATTAGTACTGTGGCTTGGAGGCAAAAACAATGGTTTCCAGTTTCCACTATAATGCATTTGGAAGAGGTAGAATGGAGCATTTCCTGTTCCATTAAGGCTGCTGTGGTTTTTACTCCTGCATCCTGAAATGCTTTCTATTTGCATATGATTATAAGCCCGTAGATTCTCCTTGATTGACCTTATAGGGCAGGGGTATAAAAACCCAACCAAGCTGAGCAGGTGAATTCCCCACCCATCATCAGCCTTCCGGCTGCTTCTGTAATTTTTAGGAGTGCCACTTGATTAAACAAACCTTAGCGTGAGTTTAAGCAACTAATTGATTTCCTTGGATCGGCTTCCATATTAGGAACAACAAAAAAAAAAAGAGTTCAGAAATAAGAAAGCATCCTTTGAAGCTGTGGGTTAAAATGCAATGCTAAATGACTGAAGGGGAGAGAAACAGAATATAGGGCACAACCTTACACTGAATCAGATAATAGGCCCATCAAGCTCAGTACTGTCTATTCTGCATTGACTGGCAGCAGTAGTTCTTTTGGGGTGTTTCAAAGCCCACCCTGGATAGGCTAGGGACATGGGACCCTTCTACATGTAAAGCATGTGCTCTGCTATTCACCTCTTGCCGCCGCCCCCAAGAGAGAGGGTAGTGGGGAGAGAAAGATAAAAGGATACTTGTTGGGCCAGGAAAGAACAAAGGGCATAAAGGTGAGACCGAGTTGCAGACCAGTGTAGTAAAGGGTGACACGAATGGGGGGAAGGAAGCAGCTGCCATGGGGTGCATAGAGAAAAGGTGAATAACTAGGAAATGTGGTGGCAGAGAGGCCTGGGGGAACTCCACATTATGGAGTGGAATGGAATTAAGAACCTTTGAGAAAAGTTATAACAAGCATGCTTCTTTGCACAGTAAATAACTGTCTTTGGCAGTTAGTGTGTGTGCTTGTGTTTGTTTTGTTTTTGGCATGAGACCTCTGCGTTTTGTCTCCTCCTTTCAAAATTGACCCACTGCCCTGTGAAAACAACCCAGATCTTGGGTGACATAGCATGAAACACCCGCCCACAGAATTGTTCCAAATTGTGTTTGCAATGCTTTCCTAAATAATTTGTATTTTTCGGGACACATGGAAACAAATCTAGTTGTGGTATAAGTAGGCATGCTTTCATTCCACCAGGGTGGAGTTGAGCATGAGGCTGGTGTTCCCTGTAAAGTCAGGGGGTTAACTTGAGTATAGACAATTTTATAATATACTGATGTGGGAAATAAGAGACTTGGCTGTTGTGTAAACCATGAGGGTCTTAATTCTTGCTCTGGACTTGCTTATAAACCCCATTCAACATTTCAGGTTATTTTTCTGCTTCTTAGATATGACTAAATGTGTCGATCTGTTTTTATATTAAAAAAAAATATTGGTGTGTGTGTGTGTACATGGATGTGTAGGGGGGGGAATACTGAAGGCTTTTTTTGTTTAACTGGTGAACTCTGCGTTGTGTTTGCTGTGTACTGCACAGTTGTTCCATTACAATGATCAGCTAAAGCATGAAGGGGGAGATACATGCCTTCAAAATAGAGGACATTCTAGAGGGCACACGCTGGGAAATTACTGTAGACAATTACTTTTTCATGGGTGTCCACTGCCTTTTTACAGAAAGCTCTTTTCCTACCACTTGATCAATGTTAATTGGCCCTGCGTTCTAGCAGATACAAGTGGTGTGGTTAGGGTGCAGATGGTGTGGGGTTATTTATAGGCCTTTTAAAGTTTTCATCCTTAAAAGAAGGAACTAACTCTTAATGTGTTGTTGGTTTTTTTTGCATTTGAAGCAATGATTTATATATTCTGTTGAGACTTTCACCACATCCATACTCACCTACTTTCTCTCTTTTTTTGTCCTGCTCTTAGATCTGCCTTTGAAGAAGAAATAGACAACATCCCCTCACCTTTATTTGCATGTTCTTCAAAATTGGTGCAATATGGCACAGCGTAGCATCGCAGTGGGATTATTAGCAATGACTCTCTTATCCTTGCTGGGTGACAGTTCAGCTTTCCTGCTAAATCAGCGTCTGAAGGGAAGGTTTCAAAGGGACCGCAGGAATATCCGTCCAAACATCATCCTTGTCCTCACTGATGATCAGGATGTAGAACTTGGTAAGAGCCAGAGAGGTTTGATTAACAGTAAGAGTTTTGATTAACAGTAATTGATACAGTGCAATGGGTTTCACTTTTGCCTACATCGGTGCAGAATTTCATCTACAGTAGATCCATACCTGAGCTATAACAGTCAAACTTCCAGCCTATGAATAAACTATTGCAAAAAGGGTCCGAGTACAAAGGATCATCAAACAGTTCCTAATGGGGGGGAGGGGTAAGAAAACTGCCAATATCGACAATTAAATAAAAGTCCTTTGCTCTATTGTTCCTTAGTAACCAGGTGTTCTGGAGTTGTTTAAGCTGAAAGTCAGGTACACCTGACACTGCACGTGATGTGTATATTCACTTTGTGCATGCTTTGTTCATTTTTGGATACGGGTAACTCACAAATATGCAGGGCTATGTCCCAGGGATCCACACACATATGCAAAAATGCACAAAGCCCGGAACATCTGGAGCTGGGCCCACTGCTTACCTGACTTGGGAACGCAGTGCAAAGGCTCTGGCAGGGTCCTAGCGCCCTCCCACCTCCTCTCCAAAGTCTTGTAAGCATATGTTAAATAAGTTACATGTATCCAACACTCTTAACTACTACACCATGCTCTCACTATCCAGTGTTTGCCATCATGGGATATAAGTCTCACAAAGATAAGGGTGGAGTCTACTACTGATGCAATTCCATTGTCTACAATCAGAGTAGGGCTGTGTGCAGTGTGTCTTTGCTGAGTCAGCTGATGCACTGTGTGGAACCATGGGGAAGGAGGGATGTGTTGCAGTTGTCCTTTTGATGGTCAAAATGAAGTTGATTATGTCTCTCTTACAGATAATAACATGGAATCATATCGCACAACAAACATACAGATCCCAGCCCCGCACACAAATAAAGGGATAAATTGGAAGTAGTAGAATGAAGAGAAAATAATATATATATATATATTAATTAAAAGGTGACCTCAAGGCTCTTCCACCTTAATTTTGTTGTGTTCATTTTATCTTTTTAAAAATCGTTTATTTTTTGTTTGCTAATTTTACAAAGGAAGGAGAATTAAAAAGAACTGAAGACAATAAAATAATAAAGTAAAATAAGTAATCTGTAAGGAATACTATTATTAAAACACACACACGCGGTCACCAGTACATATGCCTGAAGTTAAACAAGCAAGTTAAGCTTTCCAGATGTCTAGATAAGTAACCACACAAAACCTGATAACTATATGAAATATATATTTCAAATGTAGCCAGGGCGGTGAGATCCTCAGATCATTGCATAATGGATGGTAGTATAAGTCTCTTAGCAACCATAAGGACTTGCAAAACCCACTTTTGTTGTCTGGCTGATAATCCATATACTATAGAAATATACTGTATTTTTCGCACTATAGGACACACCAGACCACAAGACGCACCTAGTTTTTGGAGGAGGAAAACAAGAAAAAAAATATTCTGAATCTCGGAAGCCAGAACAGCAAGAGGGATCGCTGTGCAGTGAAAGCAGCAATCCCTCTTGCTGTTCTGGCTTCTGGGATAACTGCCCAGCCTGCATTCGCTCCATAAGACGCACACACATTTCCCCTTACTTTTTAGGAGGGAAAAAGTGAGTCTTATAGAGCAAAAAATACGGTAATTTAAAAGTACATGAACATCTGCAAATATCAACCACTTCAGCAATACAGTGGTACCTTGGGTTACATACGCTTCCGGTTACACACTCCGCTAACCCAGAAATAGTGCTTCAGGTTAAGAACTTTGCTTCAGGATAAGAACAGAAATCGGACTCTGGCGGTGCGGCAGCAGCAGGAGGCCCCATTAGCTAAAGTGGTGCTTCAGGTTAAGAACAGTTTCAGGATAAGAACAGACCTCCAGAATGAATTAAGTACTTAACCCGAGGTACCACTGTACAATATTGATTTAAAACAAAACAAAACAAAACAAAAAAACGCTTCTTGTCTTTTGCGTACCTGATTTGTAATTGCTCAAGAAATACTGAATTCAAGACTTCACCTTCATTTCTGATGCTGATGGCCAATTTTGCAAGTGGAAGGCGTAACCGTTGATAACAAAGATCAAACAAGGCTTTTGGTTTTGCAATAACAATTTGGAGCGGTGGTTAAAGTGATTGGGATTCCCCCCCCTAAACTAATATTTGGGAAGTGGTGTAAGTAACTGAGATGGGGGGGGGGATGGTTTAATGTCAGGTCATTCCATATTAGATAGAGAGCTACTTTGTTCCAGTTAAGTTCCTCATAGACTGCTCCCTCCATGTAGTCGTCATATGTGAAATAAACAGCAATATGCGGACAATTGATTGCTCTGGTGTCCCATGCATTCAGCTGAATGTCTGAATGCTGCAGCACACAGTGATGGCAAGGGGATGCCTTGGGCAGTGACTCATAGCTTGAGAGGTTACAAGCATGCCCTTATTTTGAACTATGAAATGTTGGAATTGGTACACATGGTTTAAAAAGTGGCTGCTAGCTTGAACATATATTTTATAGCTGAAAGTGCAGTTTTCCACAGGCCCACTGAGTTCAATCGGACGTCTAGGTATACAGTCATACCTCAGGTTACAGACGCTTCAGGTTGCTTTTGTTGCGTTATGTAGCGGAACGGGATACTTCCGGGTTTCGGTGGTCATGCATGCGCAGAAATGCCGAATTGCAACCCGCTCTAGCGCAGATGCACCGCTGTGGGTTGCAGATGCTGTGGGTTGCGGATGCTGCGGCTTGCGAACGTGCATCCCGCATGGATGACATTTGCAACCTGAGTGTCCACTTTACTTGTACAGTATAGGACTGCAGCATAGCCTGCAAGTGTTGGGAGATTTCATTGCTGTTCATTTTATGCTGTTGCCGCCTCTAATGGATAAGAAATACATATCCTGCTGGTGAGCATGTTCTTCTGTTTTTCTTTAGGGGCATTAAAATAGAATTTCCATGTTGCGCAACATATTTTCGTGGAAGAGAAATCCAAAGAAGCAACACTCAGTTCCTGCAGCTATAGGCATTAACAAAGGAAACATAATTTTTATGATGCTCCTCATTTTTTTCAGTTTCTTTTAATCACAAATGACATTTAGATGTATTTTTAAATTCATAAAGAGACTAGAGCATCTCTACTGCAGTTGGGGGGGTGGAAGAATTGCATCATGGTTTAAATTCAGCAAGCTTAGGGAAGGTTTTTATCTCACCGTTTTGGTAAGAATGTGGTGTGTTTTAGAGCTAGACAGACCCGTTTCAATAATGCATATTCCAAAAAGCTGTGCACATTATCTCAGTCTCCTGTGACTAAAATCCAGAGGGTGGTCCTTAAAAATTTATCACGATCTGTTTTATGCCAGCCTGCTTGTCTCTGATGCAATTGTCAAAGTCCTCTGGGCGGTGTACTTCCTTTCTCCAGATGATCTGTTGTCTCTCGCCAATTTCAAGCACAATGGCCCATGTGTCCACACACATTAAGGTCTGGCCAGAGAGAATGCATTTCGTGGAGCCAGGGGGTGGTCTTCCTCAGGCCTCATTAGACGATCCAGGAGACCACATATTAGCTTGAAATAAGATTTTTCCTTAAATCTCGCCTAAAGCTTTAGGCAAATGTGTCCAACTAGATCAGTCAGAATGGACGCACTGAGTTAAAGTGTTGTGATAGATGCAATGTGCCCGTTGCAGTTTGTATCTCTTATCAAGTGGAAGTGAACTTGGTTTTCGGAAGAGCTTGTTCATGCTTTGCTGCAGTGATAGGAATTATGAGACATTAATAGAGCACATTCGGGGGGGCATGTGATGTACAGGTGGGGCACAAATTTAACAAGTGAGTATGTGCAATATTGGGAAATATTGAGGACTTCAGTGCTCTTAAAATGTTGGGTTCTAGATTCTGGAGGCATCTAAACATGAAAAGAAAGGGGAAAAAATGCAGAACCAATTGAGAGCCAGTGTGGTGTAGTGGTTAAGAGCAGGGGACATAATCTGGTGAACCAGGTTCGCGTCTCCGCTCCTCCATATGCAGCTGCTGGGTGACCTTGGGCCAGTCACACTTCTCTGAAGTCTCTCAGCCCCACTCACCTTACAGAGTGTTTGTTGTGGGGGAGGAAGGGAAAGGAGAATGTTAGCCGCTTTGAGGCTCCTTAGGGTAGTCATAAAGTGGGATATCAAATCCAAACTCCTCCTCTTCTCCTGAAATGCAGAAATCCAGACACTTGAGAAAAATTTGCATTGTTATGCATGAATATAAGGGAACTGGTACACTTTCAGTGCAAACTTCAGTGGCTACTAGCCATGATGGCTATGTTCTACCTCCACTGTCAGAGGCAGTTTATCTCTGGACAGCAGTTGTTGAGAAATGTAGGTGGGCAGAGTGCTGCTATAAACATCATCCTGCTTGTGGGCTTCCCATAGGCATTTGGTTGGTCACTGTGAGAGAAGGATACAAGACTAAATGGGACATTAGCATAATCTAGCAGAACTCTTCTTATGTCCTTTTACTGCAATCCTAAACACATTTACTAGGAAACAAGCCCCACTGAACTAGGTGGGACTTAATTATGAGTAAGCATGTTTATAATTTTACTGATATTGATGTCTACAAGCTTTGCATGACAAAATACAAAGGAGAAGCTGAAAAAATGTGCAGAAATGTCAGAATTAGAAAGGCTATCAAGCAATATCTAATTCACAACATTATTTTTTTGTGTGTGCTTTCAAACTGTCTTCAGTTATCGGTTTCATTCCCCAGTTGTTCTGGAGATGAGGACGCACACAGTTCTTTCCTAATGATATTTCTATTTATTTGAAACGTTTAAAGACCAACATTCCCCCCAAACCAAGAACCGGGTTGCTTACAACGATAATAAAATGCTATTGTCATATTGAAACAATTCTTAGGTAAAGGTAAAGGTACCCCTGCCCGAACGGGCCAGTCTTGACAGACTCTGGGGTTTGTGCGCCCATCTCACATCTATTGGCCGGGGGCCAGCGCTGTCCGAAGACACTTCCGGGTCACGTGGCCAGCGTGACAACGCTGCTCTGGCGAGCCAGAGCCGCACACGGAACGCCGTTTACCTTCCCGCTGGTAAGCGGTACCTATTTATCTACTTGCCCCCGGGGGTGCTTTCGAACTGCTAGGTGGGCAGGCGCTGGGACCGAGCAGCGGGAGCGCACCCCGCCGCGGGGATTCGAACTGCCGACCTTTCGATCGGCAAGCCCTAGGCGCTGAGGCTTTAGCCCACAGCGCCACCCGCGTCCCTATCGTTGTTGCTTACAACGATAATAAAATGCTATTGTCATATTGAAACAATTCTTAAAACCAACTAATAAAATAAAGTAGAATGCGCAGGAGTGAGAAATAGTTACTTGAAAATAAGACTCATTCATTTAGATGGGACTTTCTTCCAAATAAGCATTATTGGCCATGCAGGATTAATCTAAGTCTGCTTTCCCTGAATGCGACCTGCTGCCTTTTTGTCTACATGTCCATATCAGTAAGAACAATAGGCACCTGTCTCCTTTTTGGAAGCCTTTTTAAATAGTTGGAGATTGATATCAAATTCCTTTTAATCTTTCCTCATATTGCATGCTTTAAAGCTTGGTTGGCCTCCAATTTGCTATACCCTTGTTAAATTAAGGCTACTAAAGAGACCAATTTCTCCAGCAGTGGCCAGCTCCCATGCTATTATTACTTCCTATGGGCCAAAGTAGACATTAAATTGGAGATGCTTGAATGATCTCTTGATTTTTGTTTAATAGAAAGTCGCCACTGGAGGCTGCCTGCTTAACCAGACCTTAACCCTTCCCCATCCTCATTTTGTCCTTTCAAAATCATCTTTCTCAAGCTGCTTGGGCAGGCAGGCAGGCAGGCAAGAGGGTTAAACTGCCCCTAGCTGATGCTCTTCTCTTCTCGATTGCAATCTCAGAGGCTGCTTCTCAGTATGTGTGTATGATAGTAATAACCAGGCAGTTGCTATTTAATACATTGATCCTTGATAGTGGAAAAAAGAGGTCTGGTAGGCATGAAAAATTATGGACTTATGTGATGATAGGCCACCTGCATGGCTGAATTTCTAGCATCACAATTTGGCTGTGTTTGGATATAATGCTCAGCCAAACTGTGGTTTACCACAAGGGCACTGGTGGATATGGTAAGTGCTTTGTACTTTCCTGTTCCTTTTAGCTTCACATGGCAATTAAGACTTGGCTTAGCATGTGTCAAAAACCCAGATTTCATGGTTAAGTGCTCTCCTCCTGGCTACAGACCGTGGTTAAATAGGAAAGAGTTCAAGCACCACCACACATTTGGATGACACATTTAGCTGCTACAGCAAGCTTAGCTAAAACGAACTGTTGTGGCCGGGGGAAGGGGGTGTAGCTTGTTGACGGACCGAACCCAAAGAGTGCTCATTCATGGTACCTCATCATCCTGGAAAAATGACAAGTGGGGTGTCACGGGGTTCTGTCCTGGGCCTGTTGTTGTTTAATGTCTTTATAAATGACATGGATGAAGGAATTGAGGGGATACTCATCAAAGCTGCTGGTGGGTGGGTAGCTAATGCTGCAGAAGACAGAAGTGGGCTTCGGGATGAATTGGGCCCAAACTAACAACATGAATATCCACAGGGACAAATATAAGGTTCTGCACTTAGGCAGAAACAACCAGCTGCACAAATATAAGATGGGGGACACCTGGCTTGCCAGAAGTACATGTGGAAAAGATCCAGGGCTCTTAGTAGACCACAAGCTTAAAATGAGTCAATAGTGTGATGCCGCAGAAAAAAGAGCTAATTCTGTTCTGTGCTGCATCTACAGAAGTATAGTGTCCAGATCAGGGGAAGTGATAGTACTGCTCTGTCAGACCACACCTGGAGTAGTCTAGATGTGTCCAGTTCCAGGTGCCACAATTTAAGGAGGATATTGACAAGCTGGAATGTGTCCAGAGGGGTGCGGCCAAGATGATCAAGGGTCTGGAAACCAAGCCTTATGAGGGAGTTGGGTATGTTTAGCCTGGAAAAGAGGAGGCTAAAAGGGATCAAGCTTGTTTAGTCCTGCTCTGGAGGGTAGGACTCAAACCAATGGATTCAACTTACAAGACGATAGAATCCAACTAAGCCCCAGGAAGAACTTTCTGATGGTAAGAGCTGTTTAACAGTAGAATGAACTCTCTTGGAAGGTGGTGGACGCTCCTTCCTTGGAGGTTTTTAAGCAGAGGTTTTGTTGAGATTCTTGCATTGTAGGTGGTTGGACTAGATGACCCTTTGGATCCCTTCAGACTCTACAGTTTTATTATTCTATGAATAGGGAGACCAAGCAGGTTCGTGCGGTCCTGGTAAGCCATAGTTGGCTTACCATGACATGCAAACTAGGCCTTGGTATGGATCGGATACAGGGTTGTTGTTACTTTAGTATGAAGTAAATTAATGAAGGCCTAGTTCTCAGTGGTGGGGACGCGGGTGGCGCTGTGGGTAAAAGCCTCAGCGCCTAGGGCTTGCCGATCGAAAGGTCGGCGGTTCGAATCCCCACGGCGGGGTGCGCTCCCGCTGCTCGGTCCCAGCGCCTGCCAACCTAGCAGTTCGAAAGCACCCCCGGGTGCAAGTAGATAAATAGGTACCGCTTACCAGCGGGAAGGTAAACGGCGTTCCGTGTGCTGCGCTGGCTCGCCAGATGCAGCTTTGTCACGCTGGCCACGTGACCCGGAAGTGTCTCCGGACAGCGCTGGCCCCCGGCCTATAGATGTGAGATGGGCGCACAAACCCCAGAGTCTGTCAAGACTGGCCCGTTCGGGCAGGGGTACCTTTACCTTTACCTTAGTTCTCAGTGGTAATTCTGGGTTGTACCACTTGAGAATGAGTGGTACAAGTGGTTGAATGACTTAATTCACTTGAGAATGAAGTTCACATGAGCTTAATGCATGCTCCTTTCTATAAAACATTCATTCCACACAAAGCAGTAGCATGTCAGGGAGAATACTATGGTGACATGCTAATTTTTGAACTAGAGGGAATATTTTCTATGGTTGATCCTGCAGTCTGAAGCTGTACAGCCCAGTCACATATTTACTGTACCAATGAAAGCTGGACTGGTGTTAGCTTGCCTGATTGCTTCACTTAATAGCTTTGGCTACTGGTGGCTAGAGTGTTCCTTATCCTGTAGATCCCTGAACAGCAACTCGTTCTGCTGGTGGGATATTTTCAATGAAAGATGAGCCAGACCTGCACAGCCACCCACCATGGACAGCTAAAAAGTCCCAAAGCCAGAGCTACCATAACCTCCATAGGTTCATTTTCCTTCAGTCTTAGGAGTTACCAGTTGATGTTAAAAAAGGACAAGTTAACAGTGGAGCAAGTTGTCTATAATCTTATTCAGCAGCTCAATATGTGGTATGAAAGATTAATTTTTGGTCTTAATGTGGAGCAAGAAATAACAGTGATACCTGTTTTAGAAGCAATTTTTTAAAAAAACTGGATGACAATATATTTACAGAAAAGTTTCAATTAATAAGAATTTATGACAAGATATTTAATTAAAGTTTCAGAGGCTGAGCTGACTTTGCCACCCGCAGTTACCACTTCCCAAATTTTACTCACTTGGAGCATTTGGATTTAATTCTAGCTCTTCGGTAATTGAAGTTGTCAGACTTGGCAATAATGGTGTGATTTCTGACAATATGATACTAGCTGGTGAAAATTTCAATATTGCTTCTGCAAAGGGTTGCTAAATTAGCACTGCAACTTTTTGTAAAGCAGCCCATCTCTGTTGAGAGCTGTAACACACAACCTTTTTTTTCTCTTACAGTGCTGGACAAGTTCAAATTTTGCTTCTCTCCCCCCCCCCCACTTTAGCTCATCTGGTAGAGCATGAGACTCTTCGTCTCAGGGTCAAGGGTTTGAGCCCCACATTAGGCAAAAAGATTCAACACCTTCACTTGAGATTCCTGCGTTGCAGGGGGTTGGACTAGAAGACCCTCGAAATCCCTTCCAACTCTACAATTCTATGCTTTATCTATGATTCTATGAAATATTAAAACATTATTTTAGTACAGTGGTGCCTCGCAAGATGAAAAGAATCCGTTCCGCGAGTCTCTTCGTCTTGCGGTTTTTTCATCTTGCGAAGCAAGCCCATTAGCGGCTTAGTGGATTAGCACTATTAACGGCTTAGTGGGCTTAGCAGATCAGCTGATAAGCGGCTTAGCGGCTTAGGATCAGCTGATAAGCGGCTTAGCGGCTTGGGAAAAGGGGGGGGGAGGGAAAAAAACCCTGCAGGAACTCGCAAGACATTTTCGTCTTGCGAAGCAAGCCCATAGGAAATTCATTTTGCGAAGCACCTCCAAAACGGAAAACCCTTTCGTCTTGCGGGTTTTCCGTCTTGCGGGGCACCACTGTAAGTGATTGTGCCTTGCAATGTTATGGAGCAGTTTTCCTTTATTTGATGTGTGTGTTTCCCCCGGTCATTTCTGCAGATCCCTTGTAATGTGTGAAATGCTTTAGTGTCATCATAAGTCCAGTCTGATGAAGCAGGCCATTAATGTTCTCATGTTACATTTTTGGAGAGGGAGAGACTGAGAGAACTTGATTTGCCCAAGGCTGTCCTAGGAGACTCTTGCTGAACTCAAATTGAACTTTAGTCTCCCAGGCCCAAATCTGGGCAGTACTGTCTATTGGACCATACTTGATGAGAAAACTGACAAGCTCCTTGTATGTTAGTCCAGGAGAATAAAGAGCTCCTGTGTTGAATTATCATACTGATTGGTTGGTGCTGTTGCAAAGCATGTCTTTGATACTGACAGCATGTGGCATCATTGTGTGGAAACATAGCAGCTGAATCATATAACCATAGAATTGTAGAGTTGGAAGGGACTGCAAGGTTTGTCTAATCCAACCCCATGCTATGAAGGAATCTCAACCTAATGTGCTGAACATTTTCTGTTGCCACTCCATACCATAGAAATAGGTGTTGGCATATTGTAGGGCTGGGATTCTCTTGGGATTCTCAACTTTCTTTTTACAGCAAAACCAAACCAAACCAAGTTTCTTGCCCGCAGGAGTGGTGCTCAGCAGAATTTTGCTGTGGATACTGGCTGGAGGCTTCAGTGCCTTAACTCTTGCCTTTTTCTGGGACTTGCAATTGCAGAATAAGCTAGACAGATCTGTGTAATGTGCATCATGTAGAATTCCAGTTGCAGGATACAGCGCAGCATGTTTTTCAAGTAAGCACCAAACATACATAAACACGGATGTATTGTTGGTGCAGAAAACTAGAAAATTAACCTCTTTGTGGGCAGGAACGTATGGTGCTTTCTCTTTTCAGAGGAACTGAAAGGAAGCAAATATCCAGTGTTGATTCACCCATAAGGAGCCAAGATACACTGGTCTCCTCTGTATATGTCAAACAAAAAAAATCCAGCAGTTCCGAATTCTTAGAAAGACTTTATCTCTGGGTCAACTAAAAATGTCTGATCTTACGCCATGCCCTTTCAACACAAGTTTGCAAACATAAACAGGGCTTAGTTATTTGCAATGGAGACCACCTTCTGAATAGGATGCTCACATTTTCAAAGCAGCAGCATTACTAAGTAACATCAGAACCAAATTGGTGACAGCCTGGAAGCTTTTCCTATTCCAGAGGCAGCTGTTTTGCTTAGATTGCAATGACCGATTAACACCCAACCAATGTCCTACAAAAGGAAGGAATCCGATTTCTTCCGCCTCTCCAAAGTTTGTGTTGGGAGGCAGTACGAAGTGAATTTTTGTTGGATGGCTTGGCGCTGTTGTAAAATATTTAAAGCTGGCCTATTTAAGATTGCACGGAAGGGGTACCCTGGATTTTTACCTTCCACTGATCTGTCACTTCACATCAGCTCTCAAGCTGTGGAAGTAGATTAGATCATATGTTTCTGTATTAAAGACTGTTGATATATAGGGCCTTGTCATTACAGTGGTTTTATTAAAGGAGGTTAGTGTCCCCAAGGGGGGAGTTAACATGTAGTGTTATTTCTGCACAGATGCCTCTGCCATTTAAAGGGGTTGTTTAAAATTGCGTTTTAATAGCAGAATGACAAAACAGTGATTCGACCTGGGTTTTGAGGGAAGGGAGAGAGGGTTCGCTTCACAAGATGGAGAGGAAAAAGCTGGTATCTGTGTCTTCCAAACTGTGTTCAGAGTTACATTTGGTCCACAAATGGCCATGCATTTTTTTTTATAAAAAATGGGTGGTGAAGAGCGTCAACATTAGAGGAAAGAAGTAGGATGTGCAACAAAATGTTGCAGTGTATCCCCACACCCTAAAAGGAGTGCACCTGCTTGGGGCTCCAGAGAGCTTTGTCATGCTCTTCTGGCCTCATTTTTTTTTGGGGGGGGTGCGGTCATCTTCTATAATGACTTCCCATGTTGTGAGATATAGCATTAGAGGGCTGGATGCCCAAATCTGAGCCTTTTATAGTTATCAGGGAGGATGGAGATGGAGTTATGGAGAGTGGGCAAAAGAAAACACCCCTTTTTCATTCCGTCTTCATCAAAACAGCCTGATCTAGTGCAGGAGTGAACATAAAAAGACCCTGCTGGATTAGGCCCATGGTCCATCTCCTCCAGCATCCTGTTATCAAAGTGGCCAATAAAGTGCTTGTGGGAAAACTCTCGGGCAGGATCCGGGCACAAGAGCACTCTTCCCCTTGCCTGGTGGTTTCAAGGCAGCTGGTGTTGAGCAGCATTACTGCTTTCGTCCGTGCAGGCAGAGCGCAGCCATCATGGCTAGTAGCCATTGATAATTCAGTCATCTTTTAAAGCCTTCCAGTTTGGCAGCCATCACTGCCTCCTGTGCGAGTGTTGTCCGTAGTTACCGTATTTTTTGCTCTATAGGATGCACCCGACCATAGGACGCACCTTGTTTTAGAGGGGGAGAGCTGCACAGCACCCCTTCAGCAAAGCAGGAGGAGAAACAGAGCCCCTTCCATTTCTCCTTCCGCTTTGCTGAAGGGTGCTGCGCAGCTCTCCCTCTCCCACATTGCCTTCGCCTTCAGTGAAGGCAACCCGAAGCCTCCGGAGCGCAGCTGGAATTCCTGCTGCACTCTGGAGGCTTCAGGCGGCTACCTTGGAAGCCTGGAGAGCGAGAGGGGTCAGTGTGCACTGGCCTCTCTCGCTCTCCAAGCTTCAGTGAAGGCAAGCCCGGCTTTCCCCCACCAGCCCCAAAGAGCAGGTCGGGGAGCAGCGGAAAGGCTGCGTGCAGCCTTCCCGCTGCTCCCAGAGCTTGTCGGGGCTGGCGGGGGAAGCCCAGGTCCCCCCCCCAGCCCCAGGGACCACACATTCGCTCCATAAGACGCACAGACATTTCCCCTTAGATTTTAAGAGGAAAAAAGTGTATCTTATGGAGCAAAAAATATGGTAACTATGTGCTACATGAAGAAATACTTTTTTTATCTACCCTGAATCTTCCAACATTCATTCCCATTGGATGCCTATGAATTCTAGCATTATGAGAAAAACTTTTCTCTATCACATTTTTCCGTGCCATGTGCATCTTCCTACCCACTTATTTGTTCATCACATGTATAATATCTCTCTTCTTTCTGCCATAGGGTGGTTAGCCAAATATCCCTACGTAGTGGGAAAAGCTAGTTCTCTCAATCCACTTTGTATTATCCTTTTAGTTTCATCTACTTTGGGGGGGGGGGTTGGCCTCCAGAGTGTAGACTTTAAAGCATCTTTTGGCTGTCATCTCTCTCTTAGGGACTAGGTTGTGATGCCATTTTAGCACAGACTGGCCTAGAGCCACTTAGGTAATTGAGCACACCTGACCTTTGCTAACTTTGAATGGCTGATGGAGAGATAAAAGGAAATCCCAGTGCCGTCAGCCAGCTAAATATTCTCTAACGTGAGCCTCTTGTCTTGAAAATACATTGGTGCAGGCTTTAGTCAAGTTAAAACTCAGCATGCTATTGCCTGCGGCTGCTCTCACTGGACACCTTTGTACCGGTTCAGGGGCTTAAGGGCACACAGGTGTGGGACTGGCATCCCCCCAAACATGAAGGCATCTCTTCAATGGCAGGAGAAGGTTGATGGCAACTTGACCTTGTGGCTACTAGAGAGAACTCTGCATCAAGAGAGGCCTGTTCTGCTTCAGTCTTGCATAGCAAATCTTATAATTGCTGCAAATATGATACAGAGCCATTTTTGTCTGTTCCAAAATGGCTTAGGAGAGCCCCACTCAAATGCAGACATGTCCACCTCTTTAGAAGCTTCCCATATCCTGTAAAAGCTTAAGTCTCTCTCTCCCTCCCTCCTCCAGTCTGCCCACTCTTTAAGAAATTTTGCACACTATTCTAACGATAGAAACCATTATGGGGTGCACAGATTTGTGAAAAGCCTTTGAAGGACAAATTGAAATCTGAACTACAACTGCTTGTGGGATAAATTCCCGAGGGGGCGGCATTCCCAAGTGGAA
The DNA here is from genome assembly GCF_965113315.1 of Podarcis vaucheri. Taxonomy (NCBI): domain Eukaryota; kingdom Metazoa; phylum Chordata; class Lepidosauria; order Squamata; family Lacertidae; genus Podarcis; species Podarcis vaucheri. The sequence continues at coordinate 86,027,877 of NC_138764.1, read as the reverse complement.
AGAGTGACAATGGCAACCGGTCAGAATTCTTATAGGGTGTTCCTGTTAATGTCTGATCACTTCCTACTAAGAGTACACATTCCTTTCATAATGAAGTATTGAAACATATGGAACCCATCTGCTCTGTTCACGACTATCATAAATTGCGCTATTCACTCTTCACCAGCAGGTCCCAGGGCAGGCTGCAACAATTTAAAATTTAAAATGGTTAAAACAGGTTACAATCACAGAAATAGGGTGAGGCCTGAAAAAAGACACCTCAGGTGTCAAAGGCAAGGGTAAAGAGATGCATCTTCATCATTCAGCATACCTGAAGGAGCGTCTCCACCCCCATCGTTCTGCCTGGACGCTGAGGTCCAGCACTGAGGGCCTTCTGGCAATTCCCTCATTGCGAGAAATGAGGCTACAGGGAACCAGGCAGAGGGCATTCTCAGTAGTGGCGCCCACCCTGTGGAACGCCCTCCCATCAGATGTCAAAGATATAAACAACTACCTGACATTCAGAAGACATCTTAAGGCAGCCCTGTTTAGGGAAGTTTTTAATGTATGACATTTTAGTGTATTTTTGGTCTTTGTGGAAGCCGTCCAGAGTGGCTGGGGAAACCCAGCCAGATGGGCGGGGTACAAATAATAAATTATTATTATTATTATTATTATTATTATTATTATTATTATTCACAGAAGGCTTCATGGTGAAGAAGCCAGATGAAGCTCTGTGGAGAAGGAATTCCGCAACATGGGGGCTGCCACAAAGAATGCTCTCTCTTGTGAACATGTGAGCAGAGCTTTTTTTTCAGCTGGAATTCCCCGGAACTGAGTTCCGGCACCTCTCTGTGCACCAAAGGCTGTTCTGGCAAGTTCTGGCACCTCTTTTTCTAGAAAAAAAAAGTCCTGCTTGTGAGTGAGGTGGAACTATTAAGATCAGGAGTAGGGACCCTCTTAACACTTGGGAGAGTTAGGTGGGAAGTCAGCCATCTTTCAGATATTTGGGGGCTAAGTTGTTTTAAACACTAACTTGAGAAACTTGAATTGGGCCCGGAAAAGCATTTTTAATCCAGTCCACACTGTCTCCCCACCTTCCCCATTTCCTTGTACTTAACTTATTTTTAGTTCATCACTAGAGAGAGAGGGGGGGGGAGAGAGAGAGAGAGAGAGAGAGAGAGAGAGAGAGAGAGAGACTAGTATTTGGAGTGATCTGTGGATCAGCCTGTGAGTATTTTTAAAGCAGCCTACAAAACGAGGACTCTCCCCCCCCCATCTAAAGTTTAGCAGGTCTTAATCTGTTGGATAGATAGACAATACATAGAATCCCTGGCAATTTCATGCCTGTTGGATGGAAAACACAGAAGTGACAAGCAACAGAAGAGTCGCCATGGCTCCCATTGGAAGCAAAATGGATGCTAATAACTGAAACTAGTTCAATAACAATGAAAATGGCTGAGATGATGAATAATTAGATAAAGTGAATGGGATGGCTGGGTTAAGTAGGGAGAGGACTTGAGCACTTATCCTCCAAGAGGAGGCAGTATCTCACTTAGGGTATGGATAAACACTCTATTGCACTGATTCCTATATTCTTCCCTCCATGGGGATGGGGCGCATGGAAGCAAAAGACTCGCCCTCCCTCTCCTTTCGGGTTGCATGAGCAAGACCTGTATGTTCATTGTGATCGCCTTTGCTTGTGGACCCACCTTATGCATTTTCTCTTATGTGCTAAAAATCAATAAAGTTGTGTGATTTAAAAACCTAGGAAGCTGCCATATATCAGGTCATGCTTCTGTTCCCTCTAACCCAGTTTGTGTATTCTGACTGGCTGTGCTCTCCAGAGTCTTGGGCACAGATTTTCCCCATCACCAGCTACATGAACCTTCCCCAAGTAAAAGTAGATTGAAAGTGTTGCCTTCAGCATGCAAAGCATTACAGCTGAGTTTTGGCCCTTTCCCTGATTTCATTAGAAGAGGATTAGAACAGTACATCTCCTGAGTCTTTCCTTAATCCACTCACAGAGCAATGATTATCAGAACAAAGTGATAGTTTTGAAGTTCCTTTGCCCCAAATTGTTTTCTTTGCTGGTTCACTGTGATACAGAATTTGTTTTCATCGTTGTTGTTTTTAAAAACACCACCGAAAATTGTTCGGCTTAAAAACAAACACACACACACACACACACACACACACACACACAAAATGTAGCTAACATTCTGCCGCAGGGGTAGCATGAGAACCATACTGAGCAGTAGCAGATTCCCTGGGCAGACCTAGGATTCTATATATATAGTATGAGGCAATTAAGTCCTAAAACTGAAAGGTTAAAAAGATCTTTTTTAAAAAGTTGAGGGATTTAATTCCAAAGCTACTTACACTACTGTGAAGATGTAACCAGCAGGAGATATTTGGCACAGCCTTCTCCGCCCTCGCAGGTTAAAACAACTATGCTCGTTTTATCATAAAGTGGCTTCTTTTGTCTTATGTGCAATGAAACTTTCTGACAAAGCAGAGCAATGAGCTTTCAGCTCTCGATCTCTTTTTGATGACATGGTGGTGCTTTTTCTTTCCTCAGGTTCAATGCAAGTGATGAATAAGACAAGGAGGATCATGGAACAGGGAGGTGCTCACTTCATCAATGCCTTCGTGACAACACCTATGTGCTGCCCATCCCGCTCCTCAATTCTCACAGGGAAGTACGTCCACAATCACAACACCTACACCAACAATGAAAACTGCTCCTCTCCATCTTGGCAGGCCCAGCATGAAATTCGCACGTTTGCAGTGTACCTCAATAACACAGGCTATAGAACAGGTAAGACCGAAATAGGTGAGCTGCTTCGCTGGTAGGTTTTTCAGCCCTATGGCTCACGCCTGAGGCTATCAACTGGAAGGAATACAATGCATAACTTCTCCTAGTCTCTTGTCATCCGCCCGACAAACCCAGATTTCATTTATGCAGAGATAGATCTCCATTAAACTCATTGGATATTGTTAGCGTTGGGATGAAGAATATGACAGAAGATATTTTATGTGTCTTACTATGAAATAAGGTGAAATAGGTACTGGGCACATGATCAAGGGAGCTGAATGACAGGTGTGACCCATGGCAACAGTCCACCAGCCAGATGGATGGCAGAGAAATTTGGTCTGGTTAGCATTTTAATGCCAACCTACCTAACAGACACTTCCTGATGCTATGTGTGAACCAAAACATGGCTTTCATTCGCACTTCTCTGAATTTTCTTGTGCATTCCCCAGGTGTGTACAAAATGCATATATTAGGGGAACAGGTTCAAAAATTAGTGAAAGTAACATACGAAAGGGGAAATTGCTTGTAAGAAATGTGTCTATTTGGAGAAATGAGTACTTACGTAAATGCTGTCGAAATTTGCAAACGGATGTGGAAATGTGATTAGCTGAAAAAAAGATTGGGGGTGGGAGGGATGAAAGGAACTAAAAGAAACCAAAATGGACAGATTCACCCATCATTACTACCAGGAAGTGCTTCTGCTCAAGTCTTGTTTGAAAGAAGTGAGAATTGCACAAGATCAAACGAATGTTGTTACGCAAGTCCTGTTCCTTTCAATGCCACTTGGGCAGAATGCTTGTAGATGGGCATTTTAGTTTGCGTGTGTGGAAAGTGACAACATTTGGACCTCTGTCTTGGGATTCAAACTATCTTGGGCCAGTCTTGATTACTTTAAAACAGAGGTGCTAACTCAGATGGGCTAGAGGCTCATATTGTTTACCCAGCACCTATCTCCCATCCATTCTTTATTCACTCATTTTGATGGTGGAGGAACACAATATATATATATCCCAATTCCGTACTGCCTTTCTTCCTCATCTTGCCTGCTCAAACAGCACATCTCTAATCACCAGCTTCCCCTCCCCTGGGCCTGAACACTACCCTTGCAAATCCAAAATCCCTATCATCTAAGCCCCTTTCCTCCATACCGTTGCTTTCTCTCCAAAATTGTATTGAATTTGGTCTACCAAAATAGTTGCCAACATCCATCATGTCCCTCTGGAGCTCTCTTATTTCCTTTATGGCAGAGGACGCTGCAACTGCCACCTGCATTTTGAACTATTCCATTGAAGTAGCTTGCCACCAACAGTACCCTGAATCCAGGGTTGGTCTACACGCAAGAAGAAAACACTATAAATAAGTCATAAATCAAATCAGTATAGCAAAAGAAAAGAAAAACACTATGGAAAATCGCATGGAATTTTTTTTTTGCTCTCCAGTGCTATCTGGTGTTGCATGTTTATAGCAAATTCAGAACACTAGTTTTTTAACTAATGTAGCTGAGCCTCCAGTCTAGTGGTCTCGGAGCCATTGTTGCACTTCTGCAGCATTGAGAATTACAACATTCAAGGCTTGAGCTAATGCCCACCACTACTTTGGAGCAAACTCTGGATCCATATTTCTGTCTTGCAGGCTGGCAGGAGACCTTGTGATTAACGTAGTGTAATCATTGCCATCTTATGGCAAGTCAAGCGGGTGTGTTTTCATACCATTCTTGTGTCTGAATGCTATTTTGGGAGGTGAAGAGCAATAATTAATACTTATGCTCTGTGGAACAATAGAGTTGCCTGTCTAGACTGAAGCCTTGAGGTGTTACTGCACTTTAAAAGTTGACTAGTAAACATAGTAACATTACTTTCTAGCTTCTTGTGTTGCTTCTACTCAGCAGCCAGACTAGGAACGTGTCTTTGAACAAATTAGATAATTTCCTTGCTTTGTTCTGCTCAAATAAAGACCCTGAATTAGTCTGCGATGGAATAAATTGAGGGAAGTGTAGACACCCTATTACTCTGTAGCTGTTTCCTTTTGTTTTATTAATAAGGGCATTAATGTTTTGGGGCCTACAAAATGTGCCACAGACAAAAGTTAACACCTGCTTTTGTCCTTTCTGTGCGTACTGGATTTGTTTTTGTTTGATCATGCCAATCCCAGCTGTCTGAGCATTCTGGAGCCAAATTGTGAAAAATTGTGTCATGCTCACTCGCAGCTCTGAATTCCTAGCATTGATTCTAGGTGAATAAGTTCAGGTACAAGTTACGTTGAATATGCAGTGAAAACTCACCGGATATTGAGCTGCACCTAGTGAGTGCACCTTGCAAACCATCGTTTTCATTTGAATATGCTTTTATCCCTTTGACTATGTCAGAGCTGCGCAAAGTGGCTTTTTGCAAACCTTCCTGTGCTGCTTTGGAGGTTGAGAGAGACGAACAGCACTGACCGGGTTGGGGGGGGGGAGTGGTTTCCATTGAATGAAAACTGCTTCCTGCTGCTTGAGCAAGGTGTGTTCCTAGCATCCATCAGCTGATAGGGTGTTTGAAACACACCTTGCTACACACCTTGCTCCGGCAAAGAAACAATTGGGAGACCACCCTCAGCTCCTGGTTGTACCTTTGAAACCCCTCCTTTACCCACCCCAGACCTGGTGCCATGTATTGTTATTATTATTTATTTTAAGTTGTTTTAAGATGTTTTTAATATTGTGTAATATTTTAATATTAATGTTGTGTTTCACTTGTTGTAACTCGCCCTGGGTAAAGAGTGGGTTGATAATGATACACTATATCAAACTTGCATGGTGGGCCAAGTTAGGTCTGCAAACTGGTGGTTCCACACCTAGATTTTAGAACATATGAACAAAATCTATTAGAGTGGTACCTCAGGTTACATACGCTTCAGGTTACAGACTCCGCTAACCCAGAAATAGTACCTCGGGTTAAGAACTTTGCTTCAGGATGAGAACAGAAATCGTGCTCCGGCAGCGTGGCGGCAGCAGGAGGCCCCATTAGCTAAAGTGGTGCTTCAGGTTAAGAACTGTTTCAGGTTAAGTACGGACCTCTGGAACTTAAGTACTTAACCTGAGGTACCACTGTACAAACCTCAGGCTAATTCCAAACTAATAAAAAGCAAAATTCAGAAGTACCAAACACATGATTAAAAGCACAATATCTATCATAATCCATAACCTAATACACAAACTGAGCATCCAATAGTACAATAATGCAGAAAAACCTTATATCTTATCAGTTAAAGCAGAACAATAACATGCTTGTACCATGTCAAAATGCTCCAAAAAGAGGATATTTTGTTATTGTTGTTTAAAAGGTTATGAGCTATCTGTTTCATTTCTTCTTTCTCCTTCGATCACTGTAGAGTAAATAAAGTTCACTGTAAGCTTTTCTGATTTCTTTTTCTCTGTGGTCCCTGTAGAGCACAGAGTGCATTTAGGATTTCATCAGGGAATTCTCACGCAGGCAGAATCATTCTCAGCAATGGGCAATCATTCTGTCACCACCAGCTTAAAGAACATCTGCACAGCCACCAAAAATCAATGGATGATGTCATTGGACTGCTGTGTTGCACTTAGCCAGAGGATCAGAAAGCACTCTCTGGATGCATGTTTTGCATTCTTTCAGAGCGGGCCTTCATCACTTCTTTTACTCATCTCCAGCGTTAGAAACTCCCATTGTTCTAGGCACATTTTGCGACAAGGAATATCATTAGCATGAGCAGTTTCTGAGCTCTGGGTGCAGTACATTTCAGATTAAAACTGCAGAGTGGAAGGAAAGGAGGACCTTTTTCTACCTCCCCACTTCCAGCCACTCTCCGAAGACTGGAGAAGAGACCCTCTTAAGAATATGGGGGGTGGGCAGGCAGGGGAAGCATGGATTTGTTTTTTGCAGTCTCCAGATGAGGACTAGGCCATGTGAAAAATGAACATAAGATTCTAGCTGCAGTTTATTCATTTTCAGCTTTAAATTCTTCTTATAAAAAAAGTGCACCTAGACATTCTGTTGTTGCGCCCATCACCTAGGGCAGGTTTCCTCAACCTTGGCCGTCCAGATGTTTTGAGACTACAATTCCCATAATCCCTGACCACTGGTCCTGCTAGCTAGGGATCATGGGAGTTGTAAGCCAAAAACATATGGGTTGAGGAAGCCTGACCTAGGTTTAAGGTGCCATTTAGCTCCTAGCTTTCATATCTCAGTTTCTAACACTGCTCATCTCACTTGGGTTTCCACTGCAGCAAGTTTTGTAGTCACTTGGAAATGGGGAGAGTTGTGGGGAAAGACATCGTGACTGTTTCTTGCCCCCTGACTCCGACTCCATTGCTGTCACTTCCTGCTCCACCACTACCACCAACTGGTTGAGGTCCTTCTCCCTCCACGGAGGCTCTGCAGGAAGGGCAGTGGAAAGAGCTGCCAGACTAGCTGCCCCCTCTCTCACACTCGGGGATTGAAAGGTGAGGAGCTCTGTCTTCCATCCCTGAGTGCTAGCCTTCAACCATCCCCTTTGTTTCATCTCCTTCATCAGCCTTCACTCAGGAATGCTAAACCATGCCAGATCCATGCCAGATCCTTGCCAGATACTGACTAAACCATGCCAAATCCTGACAAAGCTGAGGGGCACATGACACCTTTTGCATCTGGCTTTTTTATCGCACAGCCACCATTTTGCATTTGGTTCCAGTTGGTGGGCCTTGAGTTTCTAGTAAACAAACTGTTCTGTAGCTCTCCTCCTGGTCAGAGATCCTGGAATCCGATATTCTGTTCCCTGCCCCACACTGCCTTGTCATAGTCCTTCTGTGCTGAATTGCTTTTCAAAAATTCAGTTCAACTCTCAACTTAGATTCATAATGCTTAAAAAGTCTTTGAATGAACTCCTGCACGGACTATTGTCTTTAGCCACTTCTCCTAGCTTTGAACATTGTATTTATTTTTACTTTTCTGTGGTCAGCATCACAGCTAACAAGGAAGCTCTTCTTCCATCATAAGTTGTCTTGCAGGTTTTCCAATTCTGCTTTCCATTTGCTATCCCTGGCGGAGACCCGAGTGGATGACTGCAGATGAATTTTGTTCACAGTGATCATCTTTTAACCTGTTCCTTTATTTGCACTGTGGCATTTATTTTCCCGGTAGCAATAGCAGCAGAGGTTTCGAAAGAGGAATAAAATCCAGGCAGATGCAGATGTAGCCAGGTTTAATATTGCTACTGCTACCAGCAGTGGAGAAACGCTACTTTCTGTGGTTGGGTGAATCAGCATAAATTGGGTTTTGCCCACACTTTGGAGAATGGGAGTAAGCAAGCATAGCATGTGGACAGCATTTCATTTTCTAGACCTGTGGGTGGATGGGTGTTTGAGAGAGCAAAGCTGTGTGTGTGATTACATTTATATCCCACCTTTCCTCCATGGAGCTCAAAATGGTGCGTGTGGTTCCCTACCTCCCCACAACAACACTGTGAGGCAGTTTAGGCTGAGAGACAGTGACTGTCCCAAGGTCACCCAGTGAGGTTCATGGCTGAGTAAGATGACCCTGGTCCAACACTCTAACCACTACACCGAATTGGTATACAAATATGTACCCACTTGTTATATTCATAAAAATAAAAAAATAAAAAAATTGCAACTGGCAATGTCCTGGACATGATTGGGAAAAACAGGTTTTGTTGAAGACTATAGAATACTTTGCCAGGACCCTTTCTGCATTAATGTTGACTGCTGTCTTTAAAAAAATATATATACCTGTGTGATAAGAGGCAGCCAAATATTAAGGCTGTGAGGTCATGTCTCCATACAGTGGTACCTTGGCTTAAGTACTTATTTTGTTCTGGAGGTCCGTTCTTAACCTGAAACTGTTCTTAACCTGAAGCACAGGTTTAGCTAATGGGGCCTCCTGCTGCTGCCGCCACAGCACGATTTCTGTTCTCATCCTGAAGCAAAGTTCTTAACCTGAGGCATTATTTCTGGGTTAGCGGAGTCTGTAACCTGAAGCGTATGTAACCCGAAACGTATGTAACCTGAGGTACCGCTGCATTTGATATATACAGACAGTGAGGAGTTGTTCTTGTGTGCCAAAGGACCCTACCCATATAGAGAGGTCCCTGTATTTTCTTGTATGCTGCTGGAAGTTGAGCAGGAAAGCAACTTAAGTAAACATGTCAAGTTAAAAGTTGAAGGTTTAGTCTATGGAAGATCTGCCACTTGCAGGCTGAGTCATCGGTGCATTAAAGCGTGGCCACTCTTGAACAGGGCGTGGCAAAAGAAGATTGAAGGAGGAAACAAAGGACTCATTGCAGTGAGGATTTATTGGTGTCAAAAAACTGTTTCTGCTAAAGTCTCCTTATGTAAACATTTACAAAAGGAATGATCTGCTTGGGTTTTTCTTTCTTTCTTGTTGGCTGTATCTCCTTCCAGGAGATAGCATTTAAAAGAAAGAATGTGACTTGGGAAGAGAGGTCTGTTCCTTGTTCCTGGAGTCAAGAGTAACATGGTGTTCAAGTGGGAGCAAGGGCATAGCTGATTAGACAGGTTAACTCAGCTTCTTCTTCAGAATTTCCGACTGGCTTATTTTATTTTATTACTTTATTTTATTCATAAAATTTGTACACCTCTTGATTGTAAAGAACCACAAAGTGGTTTAGGTGCATTATATGGCCATTCCCACAACAAAAAGCCTTAACAGCCACAAAAAGATTCAGTAATAAAAATTACATAGGCATGTTAACACACTTAGAATTCAACAATATAAATCATCTGTGTTCTCCAAATGCATGGGGAAACAAAAATAGCTTCCGCATCATGAAAAACTTGAGAAAGTTGAATGTTGGTGCCAGGCCACCCTGGGAAGAGCATTTCCATAGTTTGGGAGCGATTACAAAAAAAAGGCCAATTCTCTTGTCCCCATCCCCCTGGACCTCCCTTGGAGGTGGCACACCAAGAAGGGCCTCAAATGGTGAGCTCAGCATCCTTGTTCATATGGGGAAAGACATCCCTGTAAGTATTGGGTCCCAAGGCTTTGAAGGTCAAAAACAGCACTTTGAATTGGGCCTGAGAACTTTGTTGAGCTTTACTGCAAGGATTCCTGTTTCCTCCTTGGATAAGGTCTGGTTAGACTGATAATATGAAGGAGTGACGACTTACGGTATTTTTAACCTTTTCAGGAAAAGTTGTTATCTGTACAGTGGCACCTCAGGTTAAGTACTTAATTTGTTCCGGAGGTCCATTCTTAACCTGAAACTGTTCTTAACCTGAAGCACCACGTTAGCTAATGGGGCCTCCTTCTGCTGCCACGCCACTGGACCACGAGTTGTGTTCTCATCCTGAAGCAAAGTTCTTAACCTGAGGTACTATTTCTGGGTTAGCGGAGTCTGTAACCTGAGGTACCACTGTATTCATTTTTGTCAGGGCATGACTGAACCCCCCACCCCATCCTGGCTTCAGCACAATGGGGGGGCATTTTGGGAAGAGGGCTGCAATTAGTTTTTGCCCCACATACTAGCTGTAGGTTTTATTTTCCTTACTGTTATATGTCACTGATGCAAGCATGCGTAAGTTTACTATAAAATCAATTAAGCACAAAATGCAATCAATTAAACACAATGTGTTGTTCCTGTGAAATACTTTCTATAGGACCACAGGTTTTTTTTAAAGTTCACCAGCCACTGCTAATGTACCTAACAGCAGATAATATTGCTGGAATAATAACTGAATTGTAACCTTTTGCAAATAAGTGGTTGATTGTAAAGGGAAGAAAATTGCTCAGAGTCAAAGAGACAAAAGGGCAAATAACGGAAGTATATTATCGAAGGTTGCAGAATAAGTCAGAGCCAGGAATAGGGACTCTGGTTTCTGAGTCACAGTTCTCTGTGCTGACTCCTAACCGCTGAAACCAGATCTAATCCCACTGGGACGTCTCTGTTTATGCTGTATGCATTACAGCTGAGGTAAAAAAGAAGGCCTGAATTCAACATTGAACCAAGAAAGGGGTGTTTTATTCTGCAGCAAATAGTCCTAGAATGATTATAAATGATATCTGGAAGGTAGCTTCTGAAGCAGGCAACATCAGAATTGTGCTGAGGGGGTCCTAATGGCAAGAATCTAACCTGTACAGCTTATTTCATGTGTATACTTGCAAAAAGTGGAACCTACAGGGTGGAATTCAACATAGTGCTAAGGGAAATGTTCCGTCAGCAGATGGATTTGTATTTGCAGAATAGGATTTCCCCACCTGTCCTTCATGCCCCCTAAATCTGATCTAGGGGATCCTACAACCCTCTGAAGATTTTGGGAGGATGTGAGGTGCACATGGGAGAGGGGAATGGGAAAGTCTGTTGCAGAAATCCTTGCACTGGTGGGAAGCCATAGAAGAATGCTAGCCATTAATCCAGACTTGCTATGCATCCAGACAAAAATCTTGTCATTCTTGTTCATTGCCTCATAACTAATATTGACATATTTTCCATGCATGTGTTTCTTCCTTTACATTCTCTTCCTCCACAACCCATGTTAATTTCTATTTTTGCAGCATTTTATAGTAACTAACAAAACATGCTAGAGATACCCTCTCTGCATGGGGGGCAGGGAGTCCCATCAAATAAATTGTTCAGAAAGCAGATCTCCAAAATCCATGGAAAATATATCAATAACAATATCTGATGGCAAATCCATTCAAGAAAAGGGGGATATGCGGAATATATTACCATTCCTTACCCAACAGCAGTAAATTGCTTCATTAAAGCCTGACCCTTACCCAGTGAGTGTTAAGATAAATGGTTTGACCTTTTGTAGAAAACAATTGATCAGAATGGGAATTCTCAACTAATAGCCTATATCTTCCTACCGAAAAGTAGCAACAATAGATTTAAGTATCCTCCACTGACTCAGAATCCTTGGGGAGAGATCCACTAAAAGCTATACAGCTGATTGATTTATTGCTAAACTTGATTTTTACCATTGATGTGTATTGAAACACTTTCGTTAACATCATAGAACTGCATGAAAACTTAATCTAAAAGCCTTTTTAGATCTAGTTTGGTTTCTGTCTTTCATAACCGTAAAGATGTCAACCATTCTTCACTGTAATAAACCAGCTGCTAGCCGTCCACACCTTCAGGTACCCCATTAGCGATCAGATTCTTGTGAGGAATTAACATGGTTGGTCCCTCACATGCCTCAATATATTTGATGATGTATCCTGAAAAAAAGGGAGACAGCCTGGATGTATCCATATCTATAAAAATGAAGCTAAAGAATCAATACAAACATTTAATGCTCCCTTGCCACACTGCTAACCATTATAAGTCTATATTCTTTCTCTTCCCCGCTTCTCCCTTTATTTTTACCTGAATATATCTTTGCTCAGTGTATTTTTAAATTGTCTTAAGAGGCTTCTCCTTTCATTTTTCCTCCATTGCTAATGTATTGTTCTAAAGGGATGCCAGCACCTGCCTTTAAAGAATAATGCTTTCTCATATTGATTTATCATTTCAGCCAAGAAGTAATATTTAGTTTGGTATTTGCAAAGAAATGGGATTCTTATCTTGAAGCCGTCAGAACAGTAAAAACCTAAGCAGGGTATTTGCCCGTTTGTCAAAGGCTTTCTGCAATCCATGTTAGATTTAGATCTTATGGAGACTGCATTACTAAAATAAAGAAACAGAAAAGGCTTTGTTGCATTATTGAACCCATGGCTTTTTCGGAAAGGTGATATAATTCCCTTGAGAACACGAGCAATTTATAGAAGCCTAAGAATATACTCTGGCCCTGGTGTATATGCCACATTCCCAGCTTTGATCTTGTTCTGCCATTAACATGCGGAACTGCTGTTGAAAATTTGGAAGGTGGAGCTACACGTTCCATGTCATTCTATGGTGTGTGTTTTTGCCGGAGTTTCTTCTTGCGGCTGTTGCGAAATGCAGCTGTTGAAGATACAGTTTGAAGAGGGAAGCTGTCATAGGATGAGAGCTGTCAGAAGGACTGCCATCCTTCTGATTTTACCTCTAGTCAGGGAAAAGCGGCAGTTCCTCATGGTTCCTTTTCTCCACCCCACAGTTTGAGAGCTATTTTGAGTGGGGGAAAGCCATTGGAAAAATAGGAAACCCCTCTCCTCTAGAATTCATCTTCCCCTTCAAATTACTGTTGCAGTGTCAAATTAAGAATCATGGGAACTACATTGGACACATCATTGTTCTGTACTCACAATGACCCACTTTGCATGTAATGCTAAGCCAAACCATGGCTTAGCATGAGCCTGTGAGCTGCTGGAATGCAGATCATGGCTGCTGTGCTCCTTCCCCAGTCCTCTTGTTATGCTACCCAGGACTAAGCCATGGTTTGGTGTAGCATGTCGTTTGAACCCGAGCTCCTGGTTTGTCTTGCTCAAGACAAATCAGGAGCTGTAACCAAGGATTACTCACCCTTCTCAATGAACCATGCCTACTGCTGTTTCCAATCTGGAGACAAGAGTGTTCAGGGAACTAACATGGCACTGGTTCTACATATCCTGTTTGGCTTCTCCAAACCTCTTAATTTCTTTGCAGGAACAACTTTCCTTGAGTAATACACCCCCAGGCACTCCCTAGTTACATTTTGCTCTGTTTTAGTCCTCAGATTTTGTTTCATCCCTGTTGCCCTTGCTTCAGATGCTACTCTAAGCTCCAGGGTTTGAAATGGGAATGAAATTTCAACTAAATCCTGTTCCTCGTGAATCCCGTAATCAGTAAATACCCTTTAGCATACATTTATGGAAAGGAAAGGGAAACTTGGAGCAGTGTTAGGTTTTCATACCTTAACTCACAGAGAAACATCAACCAACATTTATGAAAACATAGACGTCTGTGCTTCTTGCCAAAGTTTCTCCAGAAAGAAGCTACTTTAAAATGCCACGGTATCTTACAGTTCCTTGTGTCTGAAAGCGACTTCTGGGAGGGTGGAATGTTTGTGGTCAGAAGAACCAGTCAGACTCTTAATGGGTGGGAGGTTTCTCTTAATTGAGTTCATTAAGACTATACTGTCTCCTTTGTCTATTTATTTATAAACCCATGTTTTTCCTAGTGCGTCTTCCAAGTTTATTGCTAAATGGAACAAAACCAATTCTGTTTATAAAGGTACTTTTTACATAACATAAGCTGGGACCTTTCCAGAGTTAAGCAATCTTGTAAAATAAATAAATATTGTGGGCAAAATTATACATACATACATACATACATACATACATACATATATTATTATTTTATTATTATTATTTTATTTTTTAAAATAGCCCTGAAGTCTGAATGTGGCACTGTAAGCTTGTGAAAAATCTTATCAGCAGACACAGAACATAATGTAAAGGTTTCTCTGCTCATTGTAGGTAAGAGTCTGCATAGATGGATTACATTTCCAGGACTCAGATAAATTATAAATTGTGGATTTTTATCCCGCTGTTACATTGGACAGAGTTAACAAATTTAGAATGGCAGTATCAAGCATATTAAATGAAGGAAACATGCAGAAATAAAGGAAGGGAACATGCAGCCTAAAGCACAGCACTCTGCAGAAATAATTCACAGCATTGGGGATCCACAAAGCTTGAACTGGCCTTGGTAGCCAATGACAATTTGTACTTACCAGCATTCCTTCTCTGCTGCTGGGGGAAGTGTTCAGGTCTGTGCCATCTTGCTGAGCCTTGTGGGCAATGTGAGCCTACAACCTCCATCCTAAATACTAAGCTGGGGTTAGCAGGCTTGTCCCTGTCCTGCTGAGCCCTGGAGCCATTTGGAAACCAGTGGGACATTTATATTGCATTGTGCAGGTTCTAGAGATGGGGGGGGGAGTGCTTTGCCAGATTTAAAAAGGCATTTGCAGTAGTCAGCTGAAAAGCATGTTAGTGGACCTCCGTGCAGAGCCAAATGTAATTTTACATGACTTAACAAGAGGTGAAAAGTGTAAGGATGTTTTGGATGGTATCATAGCATCAGGTGCAAAATCTGCTCAGTATTTTGAAACTTTAAAAAAAAAACCACCGTGTACAAGCAGTGGCAGTATATAGGATATCATGCTAACTTGGGCTAAAATGCTGCTGAAAAGAATTGCTTTGTTTTGCCATTTGGAGATGTTCTGTTCTCCTGTGCCCAACAGCTGCTCCGGCCAGAAGCTTAGAGTTGCGACTCAGTCATTTATGGAATATTAATTCTCCATCTGTAAAAAATGGTTTTATTGGGTTTTGGTTTTTGGTAGGAAAGGTTTTAATTAGTTTTAGAATGGTTACTTTTGTTTTGTATTTTATCTCGTCCTTTTTTATCTTCTTGAGTGCTGCTTTGATGGCTTCAGGCTGTGAAGTGGTTTATACATTTGTTAAATAAATAAATGAATGGCAAGGAGAGGAGCAGGAATAGTGCCAAATCCAGCTGTGCTTAGTTATATATAATGACGAGGCACGAAAACCTTCAGATGGCTGTGTTCCAACCTTTCACTGTGGACAAGGATCAATAGCCCAATCCATCATCCCTAGATACTGAGGCAAGGAGAAGAAATCTACTCCACTATTCAATTACCCACACATTACTGTGGATTGCACTTAACTCTCTAAATATTGGAAGTGCCTCAGGAAGCAGAGTAACCCGAGAAAGTGTTTGATTCCACAGTCCTTTCTTGGGAGAGCATGGCTGTCCATTTATTGTTTTACTCCAGTATTCACCCACCTGATGCCCTCCAGATGTTTTAGGCTGCCATTTCCATCGGCCCCGGCTGAGACTGATGAGTGTTGTCATCTTAAACATCTGTAAGGCACCAGGTAGGTGAACGCTGCTTGACATCATAACACCTTGGCATTTACTTTGCATGTTGCTGTTGTTTTAGTCTGGTTGATGCAGATGACCTAATTAAAGGCAAAGGCAGTGAGACTTTAATGGTCAGAGTGATGAACTGGAATTTGTTAGCACTGTTCTAGCTTTGCATGAACTTGGATACAAACTAGCTGTTAGGTACAGTGGTGCCTCGCAAGACGAAATTAATTCATTCCGTGAATTTTTTTGTTTAGCGAATTTTTCGTCCTGCGAAGCACGGTTTCCCATAGGAATGCATTGAAAATCAATTAATGCGATCCTATGGTCAAAAAAAGTCCAAACAAAGCCAAATTTAGTACAACAAGAGTTTATTAAGTGCTCTTTAAAGTCACACATACTGTAAAGAGCATTTCAAAATTCAAACCCAGAATTTTTTTAAAAAAACAGCAGAGTGGCCCAATGGTCACAGAAAATCATAAAAATGCAGGGGAAAAAACCACAAGCTTCCAGATTCTTGCAAACCCCTTCCCAACACCAAGTCCTTGAATTCCAAATAACCCAACCCAAAATCCAACCCCCCCAAAAAAAGTTTTAAAAGCTTAACTTACCAAATGGCTGCAAAAGAAGTTTTGGAAAAGCTTCAAAAATCACCAAAGTCTTTAAAAACCTCAAAAAAGGCTACTATGTTCACTGCGTTCTATGAGTTGCTCCTCGAAGTCAAGTCGCAACTGTATTAACGGTATTAAGAAAAAGGAAACGAACTTGCAAAACGTTTTCGTCTTCCGAAGCAAGCCCATAGGGAAATTTGTCTTGCGAAGCAGCTCAAAAACAGAAAACCCTTTCGTCTAGCGAGTTTTCCGTCTTGCGAGGCATTCGTCTTGCGGGGCACCACTGTACCTGTGCAAAATTCCTATGCCTGCCTGTGCAAGGTGATTGGAATTCTTGCATGGTATTTTAATGTATATTAGCTCTTTGCTGGCTGGCTGGTTTCCTTCTTCCTCTTTGCTGCTGGAAAAAGAAGTTGAGCATTGTCATGGAGTGGATGAGGAGATCTGCAGCAGCACCAGGAGTGCCAACTTGGCCCCACAACCGTGGGTGCCTGGGGCCATGGGTGCCATGAAGCATGCATGGCCCTGGCATCAAAATTTGATGGGGGCTCGGGCACCCAGGGCCCCAGGGAGTTGGCACCTATGAGCAGCGCTGAGAGGGCTAGAAGGAAGCTCTCTGCAGTAGCAGCTGTCAGAGCTGATAGCTGCTGCAGTCACTCTGGGACACTGAACACTTACAGTTACAAAACCAAAGTATTTTATTAGGGAGATTTAATCATACATTAAAAACAATGTGCGTAAACAGCACATTGTTTTGTATATCTACTATCTCTTGAGGACTGAGGTGGAAGGAAACCAGTTTTGCTGCTTTGAAGCACCAAGAATGGTGCAGAGTACTGTTTGGTGATGCACTTGTGACTTCACAAAGCACACACACCCTTCTCCCTGGAAAAAAATGGTGCTTGGATATCTGGAGGCAACAGTGGCGTAGCGTGGGTTGTCAGCACCCGGGGCAAGGCAAGTAATTTGCGCCCCCTAACCAGTGGATTTGCGCCCCTAACCCTAACCCCCAGATGTTGCGGCCGGGCCCCCCTGCACCCCCCATGCTACGCCACTCTGCAGCAGTAACTTCAAAACCCACCTTGCCAGTTCCCAAAGGGCACCATGCACAGCAAAATCCAATGCCATTCGTTTTTCTCATTTATTTTTATTATTACTATGTATCTTTAAAAGATAAACATTCAGCGTAACAAAGAACTTAAACCGGAAGCCTTTCTTTAGCACACACACCCTTAGGGGGATGATCCACCACTCATTTACTCGTGAGCAAGCCCGCCAAACTTGCTGACGAAACCGAAAGCCTCTTAACCCGCTGGCGAGAGGCTTAGCCGGGCCTCTCTCGCCCACCGGCTTCCTCTCGGAGGTTTTTGGGGAGCGCAGGGCGCGGCGAGGCCCGGTGGCGTGTCGGGGTGCGGAGGCTGCCCGTGCCGGCCAGGCGCCGGTGGCGGCGTCGGCACTGCTGCAGCGGCTGCTCTTCCTGCGAGCAGTGAGTGGAGCGCAGCCGCAGCAGCGGCGGGGGGCGCGCGCGCTAGGGCGCAAGGCTGACGGTGGCTGCGGGGAGCCCGGCGGAGGAAGGAACTTGTCCCTTCCCTCTGGACTCGCGCCCCCCCAGATGTTGCGCCCGGTGCGGCCGGCACCCTTGGCACCCCCCACGCTACGCCACTGGGAGGCAAGAACATGTGGCATGAAGATGAAGGGAAGCTAGGCTTGGCAAGCTATCTATTAAGTTGTGGGTTGACATAGCAGCCGGCACAGCGATTTCTTCAAGTAGCTCTTTATTAAGGTAAGCTGGAACAGAACTGACTGTGAACAGCTCAGCCGGCCTGTATTTATAGGCAGCCGGCTGTCAACATTGTAACCTCCACAGCCCAGAGTTCCCGCCTAAAATAACTGCCGCGGACCTGAGTGAAAACTATCTACAGACCTGAGTGAAAACTATATAAAGTATCCCCCTGTTGGCCCAGGGTGAAACTACACTACATAACACCATCTGTCTAGCAGGCCCTTGTTTTTAGCTACACCTGTATGCATCTTTATAGAGACTATAGCAATAAAATAGTAACATAAAACATAGTGGAACAAAGGCTAGTGCATTCCTTGCTCAGATAGGTTTATTAAGCAGCTCATAAAAAAACAGGTTTCAAAAGTCTCTTCAACAATTTCTGAACCTAGGATGGTGTTGATTTCATGACCTCTTGCCCATACTTTTCTGGAGCAGCCCATTTCTATCTAAGAATACATAGAGAGGACCAAGAGTGGTTTTCTGATCCCACCTCTTTTGTATAATTGTAGTAACCAGACCAGATCTGTATCTGGCCAGAGTTGGGCAAGTCATGAATGAGATAACTGCCAGGAGTCCATTCACATTTAAGGGAGCAGCCCTAACCCACCTTCTCTGGCAGTATCAGTAGGTTGGGAGGCAGGATGATCAGGCCAGATGCAGTTGCTGAAATGTCTGGGCCTGGGCTGACTCAGCTCCTCCCCACTTCTGGAGCACCTTTCTTCAGGGTCTACATCCTGTAGCTGGAAGGCAGAGTGCCACACCAACAGGAGCTGCCTTATCTGGGCTCAGAGACCCCTCCACCTAATCCAGCTCCCCCACTGACTCAAGTCTGGAGTCAGTGGGTGTTGAATTACTCTGTAAACACCAAGTCGAAGGACAGGCAGACTAGACAGAATATGGCCTCCTAGGAGGCTCTGGTCATTGAAAAGGTGTCAGGAGTCATTTGCTGTGTGGCAGACAGGATTGTACAGAATGAATGCGATTTACATGCCCATCATCACCTGAAAGGCAAAAAAAATGTAACTTTTTTTGGTAAAGTATTCCTTCTCAGTTGCTAGGAAGGGATCCTTAATCACTTGTTATAGGTGAGCAAGCCAATGGCCATTTGAAGCCCTTGCTGTAAATTTTCTGGGAAAGCTCGTGAGTCCCTTCCCTATTCTGTTTTATGCTTAATGCACTGTTAGCGCTAAGTAAGTGTTAAAGCATCTGCTTTAAAATAAAATATGATTGGATAGGGAAAATATGATCACTTTGTCTGCAAGAGCTGAAAACTAAAGAGCTCTATACTATAGCATGATTATCTCCTATACATTTATATGTGTTGCTTTCTCCTCACAATGTCTCCTCTCCCCCTTTTGCTTCCAGCTTTCTTTGGGAAATACCTGAATGAATATAATGGTTCCTATGTGCCTCCTGGCTGGAAGGAATGGGTTGGATTGCTCAAGAATTCTCGTTTTTACAACTACACGCTCTGTAGAAATGGAGTGAAGGAAAAGCACGGATTTGACTACTCTAGGGTAGGTCTTACTGATTTATTTTCATTTCCCTCCCCTGGCCACAACTGTGGGAACAATACGGATGCTTTATGATTTCAGTCTAATTAAAGTATTTGTTTCATATTTGAAAGCTACTGCTGGTAATATAAACTGCAATCCATAAACCTGCTCCCTTAGACTGCACATTATCGTTTTACTTCTGGAGGGATGTATAATTTAAAATTTATTTAGTGACAGCAAGCAGTTCTTAAGCCGGTAAGCACTTCAGTATGTCCTACCAGCTGGGAAATGGATTTGATCGTAGTTTGACTCATGTTCTATTGACTGGTGTTCCCTGCTTTAATTAACACAGAGAGACATACTCTTGATCTGCTGCATGCATGTGATTAATTCTCTTTATTGCAAAATTGCTGTTTCCATGGTGGTGGTATGCAGATTTTGAGGGAGTCCTAAATCTGTCAGTAGTCCACAAACTCAGTTAGTGTTTGTCTGCAGTGTTATGAAATGGAGATCAGGTTCTGTTATTCTAATTAGAAATCTGTTGGGTGGGTGGGTTGAGGGAAGCAAATGAGTAACTTTAAAAACACCTGATTTTTAAAAATATTCCTATAGGGTTACCTTCCATTATTAACAGAAAATGATATAGCGGAACAAAGATATTTGACACCCGCTTTTTACCCAGCTAGTCAGAACTAAAGCAGTTAATAAACTTGAATTTAAATCAGGGTTGTTAAAAGGTATGCTTCTGAATCTAAAATATCTGATTAAGGGCAAGGCAACTGCCTTTTAATGCATAATTCATTTCAAAGATTTTTCAGTCACATTGCAGCAGAGTGTGACAAAGAGACAGAATTTGGGATCTAGCATTTCTTGTTCCCACATTCCTTCTCACAAAGGCACAGTATATGTTTTAAATGAATTACTCATGACTATCTCTGAGCCTTGTCTTGTCCATCTGTAAAATGGAAATCCTTCCAAAAATTGTTTTCACAGCAGGTAAATAAATACGATGAGGTCTGAGTTTGAGATTAGGTGGTAGGATAGGAATGAGGCGCATTCTCAGACCAAGATGTTTTGTGCATCTAATTGGGCTTTCAGCAGCTGCGTGGTTAAATTGCTGTGCATAATAACAAGAAGTATCTGTATCAGCACCATGCTTGATGTGACTAAGTGTCCAAAAGTGGAACCCCTTGCTATCTTCTCCAAATTTGTCTTTTCATTAAGTGTATTTCCTACTACCAGTGCAATAACATGACTTCTGAGAGATTAGTTTAATGAACCTTCATTTTGGTAGCAGCAAGTATATTTCTGTTTCCAAAAATATCTTCCCCACTGGCACTAGAATTAGCAACCCATTTGTTGCCCTTTTTGTAATAATCTCAGATGTCTGAGTGCCAAGTGACGTGTAATCAAAATATAACGCAACATTCGTGTTCGCTGACCGTCTCTGTCAAGCAAGTCTCTGCAGCATTTTATTACCATTACATTTAAGAAGACGTGTTCCATATAATACGCACGCGCGCACACACACACACACATGGATGTCTCAGATTAGTTTGATTCAATTCAGGGCTCAACAACTAACAGTAAGGCCGGCCCTCCCATTAGGCAGAGTGAGGTGGCCACCTCAGCTGGGTGCTGGGCAGGGCCAGATTTAGTTTGATGAGGCCCTAAGCTACTGAAGGTAATGGGGCCCTTTATATGTCCAGCTGTCCTTTGTCAACAACAAATTGTTGCTGTTTTTTGTGTTGAATATATGCTGTATCATAATTTATGAACCTAATAGGTATTTAAAGCCATTTGCACATAACAAAATATGTATTTTATCAAAGTAATTGTTGAACTGAAATACAATTAAGAAGTATATTAATAGTGAAATAATTATTAAGCTCTAACTTAAAATGATTTTTTATTCATAACAAACTTAATAATGCAAACACATTGGCATTTGGCAATAACAAAAGTTCCTTTAGAAACACAATTTACAAAGACTCATAATTTTTTTGTGCCCCAAGAGAGTGGGGCACTAAGCTATAGCTTATACATAAATCCAGCCTTGGTGCTGGGAGTTGGGGAGCAGCAAAGTTCTGGAAGGACAGAGCTGTCTGATTCTTTTTTAGTCTTGACTCTTATGGGATGCAGGTGGCACTGTGGGTTAAACCACAGAGCCTAGGGCTTGCGAATCAGAAGGTTGGCGGTTCGAATCCCCACGACGGGGTGAGCTTCCGTTGCTCGGGCCCAGCTCCTGCCAACCAAGCAGTTCGAAAGCACGCAGTGCAAGTAGATAAATAGGTATCACTCCAGTGGGAAGGTAAACGGCGTTTCCGTGCACTGCTCTGATTCGCCAGAAGCGGCTTAGTCATGCTGGCCACATGACCCGGAAGCTGTACGCCGGCTCCCTTGGCCAATAAAGCGAGATGAGTGCCGCAACCCCAGAGTCGTCCGTGACTAGACCTGACTCTTATAGTGGAATTGAAATGCTTTAAATGGAGGTGTGGATGTGAGTTTGGTAACATTATAGGAAATTGTAAAAAACAAATAAAAAAGCATATTTAAAAACATACCAGCCCTTTACATTTGCAATTATTACAAAAGTGAATAAATCAGAATTTCTCCTCCCACCTCTAAAATGATTGCAGTGTCCCCTCTAGGCTAGTCGATTACTTTTGATGTCATTTTGCTGATTTTTCTTCTCTTCCTCACTCTTTTCAGGATTATCTGACTGACTTGATCACCAATGACAGTATTAGCTTCTTCCGAATCTCAAAGAAGATGTATCCTCACAGGCCAGTTTTGATGGTTCTCAGCCATGCAGCTCCTCACGGTCCTGAAGACTCAGCCCCTCAGTATTCTCATCTCTTTCCCAATGCTTCTCAGCACATGTAAGGAAAAGGCAACAAAGCACCAAACCAATTATCTGCATTTCCAAGCAAAGGCATAGCATTCCTGGGAAATCATTTCTGGATCATTTGTGCTTTGGCATAAGTTTATCGCAGGTAGCAGAAATGGAACAGCTTGGCGCTTTTCAATTTATAACTTGTAGAAATCTCCACAATAAGATGAACAATCCCATCATTTTCCATTTGCAATTTATGCAAATTTATTCCTTTTGGGGAAAGGCTTTGTAAAGAGAATAAGGGGGAAAGAGAGAATGGAACTTGGGTAAATAACTATGATGAGGTCTGAGTTTGAGATCAGGTGGTAGGATAGGAATGAGGCACATACTCAGATCCTATGCACAATTACCTGGGTTCATGTGAACTCAGTGGGACTTATTTTTGAGCAGACACACATAAGATTTGTCCACCAGGTGCTCTACCTTCACATGTTTAAGCTTTTCTCCAGAACCTTGAAAACTAGGGACATGTGGTTGCACAATATTGCACCCTTTTAGTCTAGGTTTCTTGATGCAATCCCCCATCTCTTCTCCTCTGTACCCTGCTAACACATCAAAACCAAAATGAGTGGTGTGAAATCATATCAACCCTTTCCTTCACTTGACTTCATTGGATGCCCCTTACTGAAGGTGTGTAAGAGGGTGTGGTCAAGTTATGACCTCCTCTGAACATTTCATTTCTCTACATGTTGTACCAGGGAGAAGAGGAAGAGTAGACATGGAGTTGTCCCTTGCAGTGGCAGCCACATGTCCCTCTTGTTATCTAATCTTGCCCTCCACAAGGTCTTTCTGCTTCTTTAAACTTAGTTGTATGTTGATGATATGCAACACAAACTTAGCTTATATGTTAAGAGCATCTTTTAATGCACTGCTCTGTGTGCCTCTGCTGTGTGAAGAAATCAAGGGAGCAGGGATGTGGGACAGAGCCTTCTTTGCAGTGGCACCCAAACTGTGGAATCCCCTCCCTGGGTTATCTCTCTCTGTGTGTGGAGGATTTTAAATCAAAAGGCAGGTAATAAATGCTCTGTAAATGCCCAAAAGAGAAATGCCAATATAGACTCAATAGCAGTCACTGAAAAATTTGACTTTGGTAGGAGAAAGGAAATAGTTTTCAGTAGGTAATCCTGAGTCTGCTCCAGCATATGTAAAACAATCACTTTTGGATATAAAAAAATAGGCTTGCGTTTTATTTTATACCTGCAGGTTCATATCGCTGACATGTATCATTCTTTGCTTTGCCTGCTTAATAGGCATTTATCCATGATTGTTGGATAGTGGGTTGTTTTTTTTCCAGAGACAACCACTACTGTTGTTTCTGTAAGCATTTTATTCTCTCTCTCTCTCTCTCTCTCTCTCTCTCTCTCTCTCTCTATTTCCAAGGTCAAATACAATCAGGATTTGTAGTGCAGCCCCCACCTCCAACTTCTGAATGAATTTGAAGTGGTTATTTTTGTTCAGTTTCCAGAATTGTTGTGCTTTGTGTATTTGGCCATAAGACGGACAAATCTGTTAAGTATAAGAGGGTTACGTTTGTAGTAATCAAAGAAGATCGTGGATGTCGAGTGGATTAAGCAGCAGGAGGTTTCAGATGAGCCAGGAAATCACAAAGCATACTGGAAAAGGAATTTGCCAAGCATTTTAGATTCGTTCAGGGCATTACATAGCAACAGTTTCCATAACCATCAGCATTTTCAAAGCGGCAATGTCATTATCCTGCCACAATAACATTCTGAAATCAGAGAGAACATTAACAATGTGGAGAGAATAATAAGCAACCTCTCCTCCCTGGAAGAAAAATACTCTCTTCCCCATCACAAAGCACTTTTTGGGCTGCAGCCTTGATATCAAAGCTTCCCACTTGTTAAAACACAATGCAATTCACTTTAGCATGTCTTTCACACACACACACACAGCACATGGGGCAACCCTGAATATGAGTAATGTTACGGTAAGAGCGCAGTGTTACAATAGGAGTTGCGCTCCCCTCTCGCAGCATGTTCACAACAGCCTCACCTGCCAGCTTCATTCTGCACAGACCCACAAGTACATGCTAAATATGTGCGCGCAATTATGGATGATACTGCTCAAGCTAACTTCCCAAGGCCATAAATACAGCACCACTGTAAAACTCTGCTGATTAATTAAAAAAAAACTGGGGAAACTGGAGCCCGAAATACAGAAGCCCTTGCTCTGTTGACTAGGCAAGGGCAGAAGGCCAGGTATTTACACTAGACCCTGTCAATTCAGAGGCTGAAGTCTGGTTGCCAGTGACTGGTGCCAGTGATGCACATGCCTATTCCCCCTTTGCACCTGAAGAAGGCTTTGAGGTCTGAGTTATAGTAGGAGTTGTGTAGCTAGCTCACTAAGATGTAGGACCCATTCTCTGGTCAAGGGAAGCCCAAAGCCCTTGCCTATCTGACCAGACCAATCTCCAAGATTCTGCAGAACCAGACTCTGGAGCTAGTTTGCTGTTTCAGATGCCCTAGCTTTTTGCTGTTGTCAAGTGGGATGGGAATTCCCTTTTATAGCTCCTGGGGTGGGAAGATCCCTACCTCAAGGCTACTTGTTCAAGCAAAGGAAATTGTAATAGCATCATCCAGCTTTTTTTTTCTTTTTAAAGACTAGTATAGAGTAGAACATCATTTTAAAAGCTGGCTATTGGACTGAAGTTATAATAAGCATTTTAATGCCCATAGTTTCCTGCTAAACGCTCAGGTAGTCAAGCTTAAATTCACCACAGATGCTAAATAACATAGTAGAGACTCTCCAGCAATCTGGATAGTTATTGTTAAGGAACCTGCGTGAGCCACAATCATCCGTGCAGAATGAAATTGGAATAGCTATGTCATTCTCATGCTCCCCAGTTAGAATGTTAGCTGCCTAATGCTAAGCTGCTACAGTTGAAATATATTCTCATTTACTCTGAATGATACTTGCTATTTCAATAGGCTTCAGTTTGAGCAGAGCAATTTTCCCGTTCCTGGCTTTTAGATAAATCATAAAAGAGATTTATAATGTTTCGCTGTCTACCACGGAGAATGTAATCCTACCATGGAGGGTTATTCCCAACAGGGAAAATTGCCACCCCTGTCTGCCTCAAACATGCTTAAAGATAGTAGAAGCCGCAGTGGTAAGGTTCATTTCCACATCCATTTTCAGGGAATTAACTGTATTTGCATTAACTTGGGTGTGGCAAGATAGCAGCTGGGCTCCTTAGCTTGGACCCTAACTTCTTCCATTCAGAATTCCATTCACAAAACAAGGCCTTATTGCCTTCACTCTGCAGTCACTTGGACTGCCCAAAGGTTGGGGGCACCCTTAGGAACAGTATGTCACACAGTGTAAAAAGCTGTGGATGGAGAGGGAACATCTTTTAAGATTTGCCTCCTGGCTTCTAAAACTTTCCTGTACTCAAGGCTAAGTAAACAGAAGCCCCCAAACCTACTTTTGAAAGTGGAAGCTGTTGTTCTCAGGATACTGAAATTGCCAGGACAGAATGCTCAATGCAATGGATAGAATTCAGCATCATGTTCTTCCAGTCCCATCTGTGCAAGCATTCCAGTTTACCAGATGGCATGATACCCGTCTCCTCTCCCTCATGCACCATTCTGGGGCTTTTCCCAACCCACAGAGCCATTTCTGGGGGGTGCAAGGGGAGAAGACAGGGGGAGTCCTATTGCACAAATGGAAGTCCTTGCATGGGTCTTTTGCTAATGGGACTGGTTACATGAATCCTACCCTACGTTTGTGTGGAACTTGTGCAGAAACTCAGAATACACATTTTAGGATGGGTGGCATGCCATGCTTATTTTACTGACAGTTAATTGTTTCTCTCTCTCTCTCTCTCTAGCACACCCAGTTATAATTATGCTCCAAACCCAGACAAGCACTGGATAATGAGGTATACTGGCCCCATGAAACCTATTCACATGGAATTCACCAATATGCTGCAGCAGAAGCGCCTTCAGACTCTCATGTCTGTGGATGACTCTATGGAGGCGGTAAGATTTATTGCAGGCTTCCTCAACCTCGGCCCTCCAGATGTTTTGAGGCTACAATTCCCCTCATCCCTGACCACTGGTCCTGCTAGCTAGGAATCATGGGAGTTGTAAGCCAAAAACATCAGAAGGGCCAAGGTTGAGGAAGCTTGATTTATTGTCCCATTCCCCAAGTCCTGCATACGCGCCCTACTTTTCTATCCTATCCAAAACATGAGTTTAAGTGTTGCCAATATAAGCACAGATGCACTTCATCATAGGGCCTCAACTTCCCCATTTGGTTTATAAGGTTTGAATTGCTCTGGGCAGAATGGTAGCACCAAGTCTCCTTCCCAGCTTCTCTTCTTGGGTGTTAAGAGGGAGCACATTTGGTAGGTAGTTTTGTCTCCCTTGAAAATTCAGGAGTGGAAACTCAGGAGAGGGCCTACTCTGACATTGCCTTAGCTGTGGAATTCCCTCCCCACAGAGGTGTGTCTGGCATTTTCATTGTATAGCTTTCATCATGTGTTGAAGATGCATCTCTTTTAGCCTCTTTTTACACCTTAGGACTCACCCTATTCTTCTGACTGTAAATTGTACTAAGTTATTTTAACATTATTTATCTAGGTGTTTTTTTAATGGGTTTATATGCTGCTTTTTTGGCACTGGTTTAGAACAAATTAAAATCGCAAGTAGAGTGGGTCCCAATGTATCTCAGATTTCAAAGGTGTATCTTCAGCTGTGCAGTGAAGGTGCCGGGTGCACCTTGGTGTGGAAGGAATTCCATAATTTGGGGGCTGCCTCCAAGAATACCATCTCCTGGGTCATGCCCCCCACCAAGCCACTGAGGGTAGCAGAACTACCAAGAGGGTCCCCACTGCTGATTGTGACACCCAAGAGGGTCTGCAGGGAAAGAGGTGGTCTTGTGGTTCAGGGCAGGTAAGAAACCCATTTTATAATAATGATAGTGCTATAAAATATTCCAAATAGCAAAACATCCTAAGTTGCCTGCTGTAGTTGCAAACAGTGCATAAAGGGAAAATTGTACCAAAAGCCTTGCTTTCTGTCTTCAATAGTTCTCTGTTATGTACTTAACATACCACCGCTTTTCCTGGTCAGTGTGATGTGCCAGAAATGTGCAGACAATGCTTAGGCTTGATGCCCATGTCAGCCATAAGCTTCTTGAGTAGGAAATGAATGTAAAATAAATGGACTCAAATCCCCCTTTGTGTGGATGATGGTCCAACGATGACAACTGAGCCCAGCAATATCCATAGTCTGCAAGAATATATGCAAACTTGGCACACTTTTTATGGGGCAAACTTTTGTAAATAGCTTATGTGCAGTTAGCGGCGTAGTGTGGGTTGTCAGCACCCGGGGCAAGGCAAGTAATTTGCGCCCCCTAACCCGGGGCAAGGCAAGTAATTTGCGCCCCCTAACCTGCCGCCGCTGCCAGCTTCTTCTTGCTGCTGCCTGGTCTGGTCTGGTGTGGTTCTCTCCCGCGCTCAGCGCTACGCTGGGCGGCCGCTGCACTGTCCCTCCCCCAGATAGTCCCTCGCGCTCTCTCCGCACCGCACGCCTGGCACCCACCCCCTCCACAGTGGGCGGCGACCCAGCGGCTCGGATCGGATTCACACAGCCAGCACTGCAGTGAGAGAGAGTGAGTGAGCCAGGTATGATCCACCATCAGGTTGCTTCATAGGTCCAGTTATCTTCTATAACACACCTCTTATTGGCATCTTGTTTGAACTTAAGCCTGTGATATTAGAACAAAGTAAAACGAACCGTTCCATCAGGGCCGGGTCAAGACATTTTGGCACCTCAGGCAGACCCCAAAATAGCACCATTCAACACACCAGGGAATAAGGAGTGAGGGAAGATCTACATAAGGAACAAAGGAGGGAATAAAAACCAACATTGGGATCTGCTGCCCCTGTGGATCCTGCTGCCTGAGGTGATCGTCTCACTTTGCCTCAAGGGTGGGCTGGCTAGTTGTGCTTCTGTGCTCAGGCAATATTCATCCTGACTGGCACCTTCTGTGAAAATTGATGGGCTTATTTTCAAGCCTGCAAAGCTGCCAGTGTAACATGGAGGCAAAACAATTTATTGCTGCTTTTCTCCCAGCATTCCTGCATTTTGTTTGTGATTTAAGTATAATGCAGGCACCCTGAGAAGACAAGGTTAAGATTATAGGTAGGCCCTGCATCAGCCTGTTTGTGATTATGGTGATTACTATTACTGCTGATTGGTGGTTTGCTCTGGGAAGATATAATCTCTCTCAAGTGCTACTACATACACTTGGAGAGGCTTGCCATCAGTGTTGCAGCTTGCTCAAATTGATGGCTTGCTTTATTTTTAACTTCAAGTCAGCAAGCTGGGATTGAAATCGTAATTATAAAGAGGCTCAATGAATTTTAAAATGCATTCAGCTAGTCAAGCCTAACCTTATGCTTTGTCACAAGTGCATTCCAAAAATAGTTGTGGCTTGACCTGCTTTTCTAAAACAAACAGGGAGGTATCTGGGTCATCATAATACGTCTCGGTTTCCCCTCTCTGTTTCCCATAGACAGACTGTGCTTGAAGGAAAGCAACTTTGGAGGAAGATGTGTTAACACAGGTTACACAAAACTCCACAAAATTTGGGACCGTAGATGGGGTGGCTCTAACCCTTTACTTCCACTGCAGTACTTCTGCTGTGGTTATTGCCTTAACTGCTCATGGTTTGCTGAGAGCAAAACAAATCATGATGCCTAGTTTTGATATAAAGCTAAGCCCAGGTATTGTGATTTGTTTTTCCCCAATGCAAGCCAGGAGGAGTGGGGAGGAACCAAGCAGCTGCTTATGCTCAGTAAACAATGGTTTATGACTTAATGTAACTTGCAAATATGGCCAAACTATATGTCATGATTTGTGACTCATTGCAGTTCCATAATTTGATTTCATGTTGCGTTTTTAAAAAACAAATGCAGTCACTGTCTCAATAGGACCCCAATAGTTTCATGTTTGTTTTTATTTATTTTTATCCCCCCCCCCCTTCTCTTCAGCTGAAAGGGAGCAGCTTGCACAAAAAGCCAATATATACATTCACCAAGCTTTTCACTGCCCTTGTGTCTGTATGCAAGATTATTGTGTAATACCATACTGTTTTGTTCAATCCAAAATGTTATGCTTCTGTTTCATTTCAGATTTACAATGCATTGGTTGAAACAGGTGAACTGGATAACACATATGTAATATATACGGCAGACCACGGCTATCATATAGGGCAATTTGGGCTGGTGAAAGGAAAATCCATGCCCTATGAATTTGACATCAGAGTCCCCTTCTATATCCGCGGTCCAAATGTGGAGGCTGGATCCTTGTAAGTTCATGGGGCTTTGTGGCATTGGAGTAATTAAGAGAATCCTGCTCTGGTTGGTTCTATGTGGCCTTTTGTAAGATGCTCTGGAGTTGGCTTAGTTTCAGCAGTAAATCTCAACAGTCTTTTTTCTCCTCACCACCCTCTGCACATCTGTTTACAGATAATTTTAAATGCAAACTCTTAAATGTCTTTTTTTAATGATAAGGAAAAAAGCAAAAAATAAAAAGAGGGAAGAGACAGGGATCATCTTTCTCCAAAACATTTATGGAGTAAAGTATGTTTCTCTAAGGTTTTGCTCATCTCTTTGGGGGAAAGGACTTGATTTCTCATAACCAGTTGTGTTCCTCTCTCCATCAAACTCTTTATTTTAGTGCAGGATGAAGAGCAAATTTGCAGTGTCAATTTTTATTCCTGCATACAATTATGTGCTGTTAAGGTGTAATATCTAACATTGCCCAAGCAGTCTTCAATCATGCAGTGAGGCCTTCCCTTCCTCTGCAGCCCCCCTGCTCCAAATTCAGAGCAGCTTTTGGGTGGAGGAGACAGGAGAGAGGAAAGGAAGGGGAAGTCCTGTTGTAGGAGTGGAAGTCTGTTCCGCTCATGGATGCGTATTGTTATGTACTGAAGTTCTCACCCTGGGCCAGCAGGGGGATACTGTAGATAGTTCAGGTCCACATATGCAGATAAGGGATTGAAAGTGACGTTCAGTGATTGGATAGTTACAGAAAATGGTTACTGTTGCGTTCTAGTGGAGCTCTATATAAGCAGACTGGCTGAACCCTTCAGTTCAGTTCTGTTCTGGCCTGTGAATAAACAAGAGCTGTTTGAAGAATCGCTGTGTGTCTGATATGTTCATCCACAACTTAACACATATCACCCAAAGTATTTGCATTTCAGTGGAATTATCTGTATCAAGGCTAAAGGTGCAGCCAAAACACCCTCTATCCCAGATCCATTCCCATTGTCTTCCTAGCACTAGGCAGCTCACATACATGCTACCTCTTGCACTGAGAAAGGGGGAATTTAGACTCGTGTGAAATTCTGTATGATCTTCTGAAGAAATGCAAAGTCATTTCCTTTTGCTTAAGTTTGACGGTGCAGTCTGTGAGGCTTCCAAATAATAACATTGCGTAATGTTCACAGCCTAAGTGCATAGCTGTCATTAGAGGTTAATTAAATAATACAATGGAACCACTGTTAAGAAAATGAATGCAATATTTTCTATATGTTCCTCTTCCCTTGCAAAAAAGGAAAAGGAAAAAGAAAAGATGACTCATCTCCTTGGTTTACCCTTTGTCAGTGACAGACAAGAGTACAGAGTGTGACGGTTAATTAAAATGGTAACTTTGATCAGCTAAGAAATTATGTAAATATACCTTCTAAGTAATTATTTTAATAGCAAATATTTGCACCAAAGCAATTATTTTGGACACAGTGCCACAATATGCGTTCTTTAATGTATACCACTATGTATATATTAGCATAATTAGTTCTTGTACTTTTCCACCCATAATACTTTCCTCCTTTTAATATAGAAAAAGTAATGCAAGCCAACAACAATATTGCGAACATAGCAAAGCAGCAACAATCCCATTTTAAAATAATAAAAAAGAAAATTCACTGGGTTTTGAATTTAAATGAATTTCAACCATCGAAGCAGAAAAAGGGAAGAATTCTTTCATTCTGAAAAAAAAACCCCACTGGTATTTCCAGTGCTGCAGGACAGCTAAACGAGAACCCTACAAAACAAACATGGGCAACCTGAAGAATCAGGTGACGTTATAAACTCTGTGCTATAAGGAGATTATCAGAAGTGGTCTGCAATGACGTATTTCAACAATTATATGATTAATGCAGTGAGAGCTGAGATATTCCTACCTATATCAGGAACAGACTTTGCTCTTTCAAATTTCAACAACACCCTCTGCAAGGCAAAAATTCAGCACCCTGCGCCTCTCGCCTTGCATTTTGCTCAATTCACTGTGCCATAGTTGCGACACCCTGCAGCGCCCCCTGGGCTTGGCACCCAGTGTGGCAGAACCAGTTGCACTGCCATAAATCAGCCGCTGCCTGTAGGCTTCCCAGGACAATTTTGTCATCTTTTGCAAAGCACACAGTAGGTTTGAAGGATGTGCATAGATATCCAAGCAGCTCTTGTCTCCCACAACTCATCCTTCCCTGTGGTTTCACACCCTTCCCTGTCTACAATGAGCTATGCATAGGAACATAGGAAAGTGCCTTATATCAAGTCAGAACATTGGTTCACCTGTCTCTGTATGGTTGACACCAAGTGGCAGTGGCTGTCTAGGGTTTTGGGCAAAAGTCTTTCCCAGCCCTACCTAGAGACATTGGGGACAGATAACTGGGTCCTTTTGTACACAAAGCAAGCTCTCTTCCACTGAGCTACAGCCCCTCCTGGCTAGAGTTGCACCCACTTTTTGTAGTCACTCAGTTTCTTGTAACTCTTGCATTTCTGTTTAGTGCACAAGCACCAGGCAAAAACACAGGGAGTTGCTATCTTGGCATGCCTGTAGCCAGTGCTTTTTTCTAAAAAAAATATTTAGGGGTACTCTCATTTTCCTACCCATATTGAAATACTGCCCCTCAATGAGGCCAAACTTAGATTCACAAAATGTTTAGGGGTATGTGTACCCCTGCGTCCCTGCAGAAAAAAAACACTGCCCCTAGCCCTGAAAGCAACCTGTTCTTCATAGCTTCTTTTTAGATCCTGAAACACCCCATCATTTTAAATCACCAGCCAATTATGTTGTGCGGGAGCCTCTTCGTTCAGGGCCTTCTGAGTGCCAAAACCAATTTCTAAAGACTCAGTAAGTCAGAGCTTATCCCCATAGAGAAACTGGTTCACGCACACTCCAAAAGGTGATGTATGAACTGTAAAATTGGTACAAACATGGCATTTCTGTTCCCATAAGGAGGGAAACGCCCACTTCAGTATCAGCTTTGCTAATGTGAGCTGCACCTTCTATTTTTCATATAAACTAATCATTGGCTGTCCCCGCTTATCAACCCTGATTTAATAGCAGTTGCTGTAGTGAGGTCTCATTACCATAGGTTCATTACTTTTACCCTGATGCGCTACACTGCATTAACTAGTAATTAAAATTAAGCTGCACTTGTCAAGCAGATGAACAAATGTATTATCTTCAGTTCTTGTCATTGTTTGTTTGCTTTCAAATCCAGTAATTCACAAGCAGTCTCATTCATTGCAGCAAATTAGAATGCTGCTGCCTTGCTGTGCTGTGTTTCTGAGCTGGAAATCTGCGCAGAAGCAGAAAGCTATCCATATGGCTCCGTCTTTGAATTGTAATTTCTCCTTGTAAATTATGGCAAGTGTGTTCTTGTCCTTGAAGATCCTTATAATTTTTTGATGTTGTTGTTTTAGTTTCTTTATTTGTTCGTCTGCTTGTATTGTTTTTGTAAGTACCTTAATTGGAGCTAGTATCAGTCATTGATTTAAGGACTGGGCTATGAATCAGGCACTGGTTTTGAACTTTGATTCTGCCGTGAACTCAGCTATGTGGCCTGAAACAAGGAACCCATGTTCTTTCAACCCCAAGCCCTCTGCCTCCCCCAATTTGCAGTGTGGATATGATAATACTGAGGATGGATTTGAGGAATACAGGACAATGGATGTAAAGTGTAGCACTCTCAGATGAAAAAAATAAATGCCAAAATGTATTATTTTTGTGATGACCAACCAGTGGGTTTTAGTCTCCTGGCTAAAAATGCAAACAATTTATACCGCCTTGAGCTCCTTAGAAGAAAGGCAGTGCATAAATCTAATAATAAAAAATGTAGAAATAAATAGTATTCCTAAATAATTTCCCAGAGTGGTAAAGGCATGGATCCTGAGGAAAGCCACCCTCTTTGTGAGTATTAGATACAGTGGTGCCCCGCAAGACGAAATTAATTCGTTCCGCAATTTTTGTCGTCTAGCGAATTTTTCGTCTTGCGAAGCACGAAATCCCATAGGAATGCATTGAAAATCAATTAATGCGTTCCTATGGTCAAAAAAAGTCCAAACAAAGCCAAATTTGGTACAACAACAGTTTATTAACTGCTCTTTAAAGTCACACATACTGTAAAGAGCAGTTCAAAAATTTAAGGGAAAATAAATTAACTTTATAAACAAAACATGTCTTTGTTTTTAGTCAAAGAAAAAAAGTCGCGAGACGTTTTCGTCTTGCGAAGCAAGCCCATAGGGGAAATTCGTCTTGCGAGGCAAATCGCGAACGGAAAAAACTTTCGTCTAGCGAGTTTTTTGTATTGCGAGGCATTCGTCTTGCGGGGCTCCACTGTACATTCATTGGTCAGCAGTTTGAATCCCGCGACAGGGTGAGCTCCCGTTGTTCAGTCCCAGCTCCTGCCCACCTAGAAGTTCGAAAGCAAGTCAAGTGCAAGTAGATAAATAGGTACCGCTCCAGCAGGAAGGTAAACGGTGTTTCCGTGCGCTGCTCTGGTTCGCCAGAAGCAGCTTAGTCATGCTGGCCACATGACTTAGAAGCTGTCTGCAGACAAACGCCGGCTCCCTCGGCCTATAGAGCGAGATGAGCGTGCAACCCCAGAGTCTTCCACAACTGGACCTAATGGTCAGGGGTACCTTTACCTTTTACCATTGCTTAGAAGGTATTGTTAAGGAGAGTTTATAAGTGCATGTGCAGAATACCCTGACTAAGTAAGCATACCACTGGAATATCCACTTAAATCCCCACCCTTAATGACAAGGAGATAAAGCGTGGATCTCACAGGTTTGGAGAAACTGGTGAGGAAGCTATGGCCTTATCTGAGTCTTAAGGAATGCTCAAACTTAGTGATTTGTTAAGAACCGAATAAGCACAACCACCAATCCCACCTTGCAGATGTTTGGTGCTAGAAGGGAAATTTTCCAGGGTGTGGCTCTTCTATTCATTTGCACCCTAGGGGGATTTCCTTTTAAAATTTATGCAAATACAATTTCCTGAATACTGAGTATTCAGCATTATTGCAAAATGAGCTTCCTTTACTATTAGTTCTGTTTTTGTTTTTTTCACCTTTGCTTGCCTGGTGCCTGTTACCATCCCCCTGCTGCCATCTACCCTTCAACTGTCTTCTAAATTTATCCCCAGTGGGTAGTGGGCTGGGCCATGCGAACCTTTGACCCTCCAGATGTTGCTGGACTGCAACTCCCATAATCCTTCACCATTGGTCATGCTGGTTGTAGCTGAGGGGAGCTGGCCTCCCAGCCACATCTGGACAGCCAAAGATTCCCTGTTCCAAGTGATGGTACCATAGCTCAGTGGTGAGATACATGTTTTGTTTGCATGCATAACTCTTGGGTTCAGTCTTTGCCATCTCCAGTTGAAAGGATCAGGTGGCAGATGATGGGAATGGCCTCTCTCTCTGCCTCTGCCTGAGACCCTGGAGAGCCACAAGCAGTGGGAACAGACAATATTGCACTAGCATAGAAGGACCAATAGTCTAGTGTAGTACAGTATCTGCTGTTGCTTACACAATCCCACTTCAGTGAGTGCCAATATTATCTTTTACACTGGGTTATCTAGTGCTAGTCCTACTCAGAGGAGACCCATAGAAATTAATAAAGCCAAGTTATTAATGTCCATTAACTTAGAACAACCCACTGTTTCCTAGATTCCCTCTTCAGTAAAATCTGAACTACAAGACAAAGATTGATTCTCAAAATGGTGGAGAAGTTTGGGTCACAAGCTTTTTCACTTCCTTCTTTTTCATAGAATTGTAGAGTTGGAAGGGACCCCAAGGGTCATCCAGTCTAACCCCCTGCAGTTCAGGGATCACAGCTAAGGAATCATTGACCGATGGCCATCCAAGCTCTGCTTAAAAATCTCTAGTGAGGGAGAGTCCACCACTTTCCGAGGTAGTCTCCCCTGACCTTTAGCTTGTAAATGGCTTCTCATATTCAGCTTCAACGTGTAACTGTGCTTGATTTCCAACTATTTGAGGTTAAGCCATGGGTGCTTTTCAGGTATTCTGTGTCTTCTGTGGTCTTACATTGGGGTTACCATTGCAGATGTTTGATAAAGGTTTTGTGGATATGTTTCTTTTCAGGAATCCACACATTGTATTGAACATCGATCTTGCTCCTACAATTCTAGACATTGCTGGCCTGGACATTCCACCTGACATGGATGGGAAATCCATTCTAAAGCTGCTGGATTCTGAAAGACCGGTCAATAGGTAAGGATGGGAAATGCATTAAACAGAGCCCAACATTTCCTGCAGATCGCCAAGTACTTTAAGCAATTGTGATTAAACGATATGTCTGCAGCAGGTCTGTGAGTCAGTGGTACTTTTCTATCCCATTCTGTGGGACTTACACAGGCCTTGCCGTAGTGAACAAAAAAAGTTGCCATATCATCTCATAGCTGAGGCTGAAAATGCATGTTTGCCATTTGCTTTCTAATCACACATTTTCAAGGGAGAAGCCAAATCCTGTCCCCAGATCTAGTTCGACTTTCAAATTAAGTTTGTTTTTTTCCAGGTTCCATTTGAAAAAGAAGATGAAGGTCTGGAGGGACTCCTTCTTGGTGGAAAGAGGGTAAGTGATAGGTGGTGATTGTGTCTTGTTCTGGAGAGTTCTGACCTCCTAAAGCAGGCTTCCTCAACTTCGGCCCTCCAGATGTTTTGAGACATCATCCCTGACCACTGGTCCTGCTAGCTAGGGATCATGGGAGTTGTAGACCAAAAACATCTGGAGGGCCAAGGTTGAGGAAGCCTGTCTTAAAGAAATCATTGCAGCAAAAGAAGAGTTGTACCTGTACAACTTTCCTTGGCAAGATCATTAATTAGTCTTTTTCATGTGGCATTTGTGAAATTACTTAATTCATCAAAAGGCAAAGTCGTATTAGTAGTTTCAGTGTTTTGTTGTTGGCATTTTTCATTTTCATTGGAACTGCTGTAAAATCTATGAGAGACACATGAAATAGGCAGTCTACTTTCCTACTTAATGAAAATGCATTTTTTAATTATTTCTTGCCTATATATCCTGCCTTTTTTCCAAGGAGCTTAAAGCAGAGAACATGATGTCCCAACTATCCAATTTAATCTTGCAAATACCCTGTGTGATTGGTTAAGCTTCAGAGAGTGTGACTGGTCACCCAGTAAGCTTCTTTCGATTGTATCCTATACTGTCCTATGCACGGGCATACTCTGGGGGGAACGGGGGGCCATGGTCCCAGTAACACAGTTTTGAGGGGGTGTGAACTAGGCACCCCCAAACAGGCGCCAGCTTCCATGGAGATCCCCATCCTGCCCAGGCGCGTCCTGGTGGGCCCAACTCCTGGCTCCCCATCCTGCACTGCCTGGAGTCTCTGGGCCCTGGAAACCAGCCTGGCCTTGCTGCCATGTCCTTGGACCTCCTCACTGAAAGGCCATGTGGCTAGCGCTCAATCGCTCCTCACTCGTTATTCAATGGAATATGGTAAAGATGGTGTTCACTCTTCATGAACAAAGATTATGTGAACAACTTCTTGGATGTGGATGCAGCCTTTACAGAGCTGTGCATGTTCTTCCCTTTTCAGGAAACTGTTACACAAGAGAGAGAATGAGAAAATGGACGCTCAAGAAGAAAATTTCCTGCCCAAGTACCAACGGGTGAAAGACCTCTGCCAGCGAGCTGAGTATCAAAGTGCTTGTGAACAGCTTGGGCAAGTGAGTATCTGCACCACAAGTCTAAAGCATAGCAAGGATTTAGGAGGTTCCTTTACTTTGTTATCCATCTTTCAACAGATGGACTGAATATTTTAGAGCTAGCTTTCCTTTCTGTTGCTCTTCCAGCAGTAGAAGAAAATGTATCTGCAGGGCCAGAGGCCAAGATTTCCCCTGGAATCTTAGTCAAACAAGGAGAAACATTTCAGAGCTGAATTACGTCTCTATTTCAGTTCCTTCTCAAATTCAGCTTAGTGGACCTTCATGTTCTCTTCCTTTTTCATATTAATATTCATTTTCTTTTTTAAAAGTCCAGATGTACAGAAAAGGGTCAGTAAATGAAGTTATTGCTGTATGGTTTTGGTACAAACTCTTCAAGTTTACTATTCAGGCTATTCAGGATTACTTACAGTAAACAGCCTTCCATCCAAGCATTGCACATGTCACCTTGCCTGTTCCCTTTCTTATTCTTTTAAGGATAATAAAATGTTTATGTGGTGTCTGTGGAAAGTGAGTAAAAATAGCCTTACTGCTGGCAATGATAAAAGAGGGAAATGATAAAAAACGCTGTCATCTATGTATTAGTCGTCAAGGAATAGAAGGATTGTTTTAAGGCTTTTCAGTGTGAATTGATTTGGGCAGTTCAGCATGGGATGGAATTGAGCAACCAAGACATCAACAGAACCTGCAGCAATCAAGTTGATTAGAGTCAGGGCTGATTTTCAAATAGTCACCCTCCCCATCATATATCAAGCCCCTCTTCTACACCTGTTGCTCTATCTAGGCAAAAAAACAAGTCTCTTTGTGGGGTGTGGAGAATGTGTCTGAAAGATAAAACTGCTCTTACATCTCTGTATAGCTAACCTTTTATGGTGGTTTTTTTATATACTGTAGCGCACCCAAAAATCACTTTTTTTTTAACATTGCTTAGTTTCACAAAGATATGCATATCTATATGATTTGTGTGGCTATGCATCAGAATGTAGGGAGCTTCCTTTATACGGAATAAGATATTTGGTCTTGACTAACCCTATCCGCCAGTTCAGTAGGCCCATATAGATCAGGCGTAGCAGCGCTCCCAATTCATGGGCATCAAACATCTGTAAAGGGCACCCATGCATAAAGCTGTTTCTTGATTGTGTGGTTCCCAGTTGTACATGCAACACCTACAGACAGTTCCCAAACATGTGCGTAGAGCCATGCATGTAAGGACTCTTTATAGACATCTGGATGAATGCATATCAGCTGGAGGTAGAACTTGCCATGCCAGATCCACCTGCATTCCATACCCATGGATACTGTACATCTGGGAAGCTGTTGTCTATGCATTTTCCTCCAGGGATTCCCACCACTACTTAAATCCAAATGCAGCTGCAGGAGGCTATAATCTAGAGGGGCAGGCCAGTGCTAGGTGGAAAGGCTCTTAAATCCTTTTCTCCTCCAGCAGTTATTCTAATCATAACCACCACGACCCCACAGCTTTCCCATGTTAAGGGGTAGGTTGGAGGAGAGAAGAAACAGAGCTACATGAAAAACAGCTGGTGCTGAGCAGAAAATTCAGCAGAGAGAAAAAAGAGCAGTTCTCCCTCACTTCACCATACAGGTGTTTTGCTCAGAATTGCAGTCTCCTGTGACTGCTTTTGATTTAAAATAACAACACCACCCACCCACCCCTAGACAAGCAAACCTTGAGGTGTAATGTACATGCAATTGTCTTGTCTAGCTTTATCCTGACTGGCAACAGCGCTCTAAAGCCTTAGGAACAAGATCTTTCTCAGCCCTGCATCCTGAAACAGACACTTCTGTCTGCTTAGTAAGCTCTTTTAAGAGCCAGTTACGGTAACATCTCTCATCTGTACAGCGTTCCCAGAAGCTGTAATGTAGCATCATCATAACAGTTGAGTGAAAACTCTGTTCCAATAATTTTGCAAAGTTTATACAGATTTTGTTCCTGTGGTTTCATCCACTTGACTGGAAGGCTTTCAGGGTGAATTCATTCTTGTATTGAATTTGGATGATGGTCAGTTTATTGGCCACATGGCGCTTAAGGGGTCTCTAAGCAACCTACACAATTTTAAGAGCATAAAGCATAGAATAGATTTTTAAAAACACATTACCATGCAATAAGCTCATAAAACTTATAAAAGAGCAGCAAAAGCATATAACCAATAAACAGCAATGTAATCATAATCTTTCAAATGCCTGGGAGATAAGATAGGTTTCTACTTGGTGCCAAAAGGATGTTAATGATAGCACCAGGCAGACCTCATGGTCTGAGAACACCCTCTCCCTCATTTCCACCCTCCAACGTTTTCCCTCAGAGGGGGCACCTGGGGTCAGGGCCTCTGGTGAAGACCAAAGGGTCTGAGTAAGCTCATATTGGGGTCATGGGACTTTCTGGGTCAAAACCAGCACGTTGAACAGAGCTTTATACTTATTGTCATTTTAATAAATCAGGCAGGCACTGCATAGGAAGGATGAGATGACTTGAAGATGTGTAACTCCTGTATAAGATCTCAAGAACAGTTTCACTGTGTCAGATGAACAGTTGTTTTAGGTCCATACTCCAGTCTTTGACACCTCTCTGTCTTTGGCATTCTGCAAACTTTGTGAAAGCTTCCATAACTGTTTTTGAACACCTCTACCTCACTGCTGGTCTACAAATGCTTCTTTGTACGACAGAAACTTCTACATCTTCCATTGTCTGTCAAGCACTAGAGAACACTTTCCAATGAGATAAGTACCTGCTGGTGATAAGTGGCAGATAACCAACAGAGTTCCATCCTTGAAAACGTGTGAATTCCACCTATAAGACTCTTCATTTTAAACAACTAATTAAAGATCTGATTTTAAAGTCTGGTATGAGACTGGGGATCACATTTCCAGAGTATACTTCTTAACTGTTCCTGATTGTTCCTGTGACTGATTGAAGCTAATATTTGAAGCTGCCCCTTGATATACCGTTGAAGAATCCCTCAAGCTCGCCTTATGCTTCCCTGAAACTTGCTTGCAGCTGTGGATAGATTCAGGCAGCAACTCACTTCCTCCACCACAAAGTGTTTTTTTACAAGGTGCTAAGCATATTCCAAGTAGTATAAAGAGAGCAGCGTCTCTCCCCACCCCCCAGAGGAGAGAGTAGGATCAAAATTGCCCTTGAGGATGAGTGGCTTACACGAAACACTCTGGTTATTTCTTAAGTGATTCCCCACCGCCCCTGTTCCTCAAATAAATTATTCACTGCACTTTGGAGGTTTGTCTTTTGGGTTAGTTTTTCAAAACACTTTTGAAAAGGGGGGAAAAAAGACTTGTGGCAACTTAAAGCCAACAAGTTCATTGTGGCAGAAGCTTATCGGTACTAGAGTCCATTTTGTGAAACGCATTAAGTGCTGTCTTCAGCTGCAAGGCTTACATACGTGATAAAGGACACGTTCGTACTCATAAGTGCATTCAAGCACAGAGAAGGAGAATTGTAAATCTGAGGTGCAAGAGGTTAAATATGTGACATTTTTATGCTGAATAGCGTACAACTCCATGCCTTTGCTATGTTAAGAACATAAGAAGGGGTACTGGATTAGAGCAAAGGCCCATCTGGACCAGTGTCCTGTTGCGTGCCAAAGTGGCATGAAACTGCCCCTCCACCTGAGATCAAAGGACCACACATGACACCATTCTTTTGCACTGAATTTGACCCCAACTTTATTGATTACAGATGTAAGGGGATGAGGCTTAGACATTGGGCATATCCTATATCAACCAGCCCGTTTGCTAGATGTTTTCTAGGGGTCAATCCAGAGTTGGGGAAGCCCTATAACATAGTTAGGTGCCTTCTTGCCTGCATTGAGTGCTGTGGCTTTAGCCCCTCCCTGGGCATCTGGACAGAAGCACTTCTTCCTCAATCCCTTTAATGGGATACCCCATTTCCCAGAGGGGTAGGCAGAAACTTGCAACCTCTCCTCCTACCATGACTAAAGGCTTTACCCAATGCCTAACCCAACAAAGTTGTGACGATTGCTATGAGGAAGGCAAAACCTTCAGATGAGGCCAATTAGGCTGTTGGAAAAATTCTCCCAGGGCCCTGAATATGGTGGCTGAGATCATCCATACCAAGCGACTACCCCCAGAATGGGTAGGCACAAGCTGAACCCAAGGTGGGGGGCGGGGATAGTGGGAGAAACAGAAAATAACCGTGGTGCCAGTAAATGGACAAGCTGCACTTTTTATTTCTGAGGAGGGGACCAGAGCAAAGACCTCCTTTGGACCCAGTCCATGTGGTGTTCCATGTGTTTAAATTTAGGCTGGCTATACTGATTAACAAAGCAATGACAAACCTAGACAGCATCTTAAAAAGCAGAGACATCACCTTGCCAACAAAGGCCCGTATAGTTAAAGCTATGGTTTTCCCAGTAGTGATGTATGGAAGTGAGAGCTGGACCATAAAGAAGGCTGATCACCAAAGAATTGATGCTTTTGAATTATGGTGCTGAAGGAGACTCTTGAGAGTCCCATGGACTGCAAGAAGATCAAACCTATCCATTCTTAAGGAAATCAGCCCTGAATGCTCACTGGAAGGACAGATCCTGAAGCTGAGGCTCCAATACTTTGGCCACCTCATGAGAAGAGAAGACTCCCTGGAAAAGACCCTGATGTTGGGAAAGATTGAGGGCACAAGGAGAAGGGGACAACAGAGGACGAGATGGTTGGACAGTGTTCTCGAAGCTACTAACATGAGTTTGACCAAACTGCGGGAGGCAGTGGAAGACAGAAGTGCCTGGCGTGCTCTGGTCCATGGGGTCACGAAGAGTCAGACACGACTAAACCACTAAGCAAAAGCATACTGATTAACAGCATAATCCCATGCATGTATGCTCACGAAGAAGCCCTACTGAGTTCAGTGGGACTTCTGGATAAATGTGTTTAGGATTGTATTCTTTGTTTCTGTGCCTTTTTATTGATGTAACAGTGTTCTAAGATTAAGACTGTGTCTCGAGTTACCGAAACAAGCAAACTGTATCCAGTAATAGAAAAATCCTTCCAGGAAGGTCACAGCT
This sequence comes from Podarcis vaucheri, assembly GCF_965113315.1. Taxonomy (NCBI): domain Eukaryota; kingdom Metazoa; phylum Chordata; class Lepidosauria; order Squamata; family Lacertidae; genus Podarcis; species Podarcis vaucheri. The sequence goes on along the minus strand of NC_138764.1, from coordinate 85,985,466 downwards.
ATTTATCCCTGATTGGAGCCCCGAGTAATGAGTTTGAGTTAACATCTGTAATTGCTGCAGTTGCAGGAAAGCTGTGAAGGGCAGCGATGCAAAGCCACTTGGTGTGGAGGCAGGGGATTTGGAAGGAGGTCAAGGCTTCTCAACAGAAATACAAAATCTGGTGTGTGTCTGGCAATGGGGGCTGTGCAAATGTTAAAGGAGCAGGACCCGCTTATTGGAAAAGGAGGATTTCTTCCTACGATACTCTGAAATTGGTAGTTTATGCAAACTTTAACTAAACATGGACATCCACACTTAAATGGAAGGTATGAATTGCAATATTAAATCACAAAACTAGTATCTTCCTATGCAAGACAGTTTTCAGATATTTGTAGAAATGTTTTAGCAAAATACACATAATATTCTTCAGACATGTAAACCAGGATCGCTTAAGTCAAGCCTAACTGTTCATACTGTCAAAATCGAATTTTGGTCCTCTTGAAGTTCTCTTGACCTTTTGTCATAATATTGTGCCGAGTGCCATATCCTTTCCAGGAAGAAAACAAATTAATAGCATATGCCGTTGAAGTCTGAAACAGTATTGGTTTTTAAAAGAATAGTTAAAATACCATGCAAACTCTGGCTAAATATGTTTGCCTAGTAGCCAGCTGTTGCTTCCTCCCATTTTTGGGAAAATTCTGGCTGCCATTACTAGAATAAAGACTGAGTGCTATGTGGGATTTTAGACCACATGACTTCCATATACTCATCAGTATAAGTCAGTGATGTGAGGGATGACATTAATAACACTTTCTTAGAAATAGTTTTATTGGGGGGTGCAATTTCCTGCAGTTTGCTGGACTCTCTTCAGCTATTAATATTATCATGCTTCATCTGTTGAGTTGCTTTAATGAATGTGTTATTGGAATGGAGTGGAGGAGTTAGAAGCTTACATGCACTTACAGGGGAACATAGTTGCTTACAGCTAATAACAGTGAGGCATTACTACAAAAGGCCAGATTCCCTTTTAATTGCATTTATATAAACCTTACTTGCATTAAGAATTTTGCAGAGCTGAGCAAAGGAATTGGTTTAATCAGTGGAACAAACTGACTGACATATCCCAGTGTATTATCTGCAGCCTCCAGGCCTATCCCTTTACCCTTGCCAAGACCTGATTGACTGCTTCCTTCTTAAGTTATGCCCTCATGGCTGCCCAAGGTGTCAGAGTGTGAATATAGGGCCTGTTTGATGTCACCAAAGTAATACACTAGTTTTGTGATTTTGCTCTACTATATAGGAATTCTTCATGCATGACACAGCAAAAATGACTGAGACCTTTGACTTGCATACTTTATAGGGTAATATAGTAGGAATTTACTGGGGCTCTCGCGGAGGTGACAAAACTGGCACAGTCTGTAAAATACTTCAAGAAGGGCCATAGGTATTTTGCATATAATAATTGGCACTTTTGGGAGAGGCATGTGGCACATGATCAGTACTGCACTGTTCCTATTCAGAAATTGATACAGTGGTGCCCCGCAAGACGAATGCCTCGCAAGACGGAAAACTCGCTAGACGAAAGAGTTTTCCGTTTTGGAGGTGCTTCGCAAAACGAATTTCCTATGGGCTTGCTTCGCAAGACGACAATGTCTTGCGAGTTCCTGCTGGTTCCCCCCCCTTTTCTAAGCCGCTAAGCCGCTTATCAGCTGATCCGATCAGCAGATACGCCACTAATAGCGCTAATAGCGCTAATCCGCTAATCCTTCAATGGGCTTGCTTTGCAAGACGAAAAAACCGCTAGACAAAGAGAATCACAGAACGGATTCTTTTCGTCTTGCGAGGCACCACTGTACCATCACACTAGGGGCAGTTTGAAAAATCTTTATGATTGCAGAAACGATTTAGACTTTCTTCTGATCAATTTTTCAAAGATATTTGCAGCTTATGAGTGCTAATTAAAGGTAAAGGTAAAGGTACCCCTGCCCGAACGGGCCAGTCTTGCCAGACTCTGGGGTTTGTGCGCCCATCTCACATCTATTGGCCGGGGGCCAGCGCTGTCCGGAGACACTTCCGGGTCACGTGGCCAGCGTGACAACGCTGCTCTGGCGAGCCAGAGCCGCACACGGAACGCCGTTTACCTTCCCGCTGGTAAGCGGTACCTATTTATCTACTTGCACCCGGGGGTGCTTTCGAACTGCTAGGTTGGCAGGCGCTGGGACCGAGCAGCGGGAGCGCACCCCGCCGCGGGGATTCGAACCGCCGACCTTTCGATCGGCAAGCCCTAGGCGCTGAGGCTTTAGCCCACAGCGCCACCCGCGTCCCTTTTATGAGTGCTAATTACTTTCTCACTAAAGTTGAGTGTCTGCAGATTCAAACTAAGGCAGAGACAAAACATTGTTGTAGGGGCGTGGAGGGTAGTTTTTCTTGTGTTTGCTTCATTGACTCATCAAGCTGTGGTGGGCATGAGGGGCTTGTAGATCATTTAATGAAACCAGTGCAGGAAATGACGAGTTAGAGCCTATTGCCCTCCAGCTTTTGTTTATAGATTTCCAGGGAGAAAGAGCCCACAAACCCTCTAGGTAACTTGTTCCATTGTTGATCTTCTCTTACTGTCAAGAAGCTGCTTCCAGCATTCAGCCAAAATCTACCCCTCTAGAACATTTCTCTTCCAGTGTGGCAAAGGAATAACCATTGTTCTTGTCAATAGGACAACCATTCAGGTACCCAAAGTGTTTTCATGTCATCTGTCTGCACCTCAGTCTTTCCTTCAACATTTCAGCATTGTTTCATTGTTTATTTTAATTATGTGAAGAGGCAGTGTGACTCTGAGTATTAGTTGCTGGAAACCACAGAAGATGAGCATGCTGTTGCAACTCAGGACATGTTTGTGGGCTTCGTTTAGGCATCTGGTTGGCTACTGTGGGAATAGGATTCTGAATTAGATGGACCTGTGGCCTGATCAAGCAGGGAACTTCTTATGTTCTTGTTTTATAAAGGATTTCATACTTAGAAGCCATTGTATCTTGTTTATGAATTTCTATATCACTCTTCATCTCAGGATCACAGTATAAAAACACACACAAACAACAACAACACCCCTCCCCCCCAGTTTAAAAGGCCATAGGTTATTTAATTAGTCAAAGGCCTAGGAGAAGAGGAATGTTTTCACTTGGTGTCTATAGGTATATAATGACGGTGCCAGGTAAGTCGCCCTGGGGAAAGCATTCTACAAACAGGGGGCCACAGCAGAAAAGGCCCATTCTTGTGTTGCCATCCTCCAGGCCGCTCGTGAAGGAGGTAGACAAAGAAGGGCCTCAGATGATAATTACACAGCCTGGGTTGGTTCATATTGGGGTTTATAAGCTGTTTAAAAGTCTTTATAGGTCAAAACCTATGTTTAAAAGGCTTTATAGGTCAAAGCCAATTTGAATTGGTGGCATATTGATTATAATAGGGCATGGGCAGGCAAACTGAGGCGCAGGGGCTGGATCCAGCCCAATTGCCTTCTAAATCCGGCCTGCGAATCAGCGTGTTTTTACATGCGTAGAATGTGTGCTTTTATTTAAAATGCATCTCTGGGTTATTTGTGGGGCATAGGAATTCATTCTTTTTTCTTTCAAAATATAGTCCAGCCCCCCCCCACAAGGTCTGAGGGACAGTGGACCGCCCCCCTGCTGAAAAAGTTTGCTGACCCCTGTAATAGGGAGTGCCAGCCCAATACATTTTGCTGTCTGAGGCAACGGCAAAGATGATGCCCCCCGTTTTGTGTACAGAAGCTGACCGGACAGTCTGCTTAATTTTGCCTCAGCAGTAGTGATGAGACAACGTCTTCACTGCCGCTGAGGCAGATGGCTAGTGTAGGGAGTGCAGGACAGGCCATGTAGGAGGCACGGCTCTGCTTTTCAGTGGAGGGGAATGGCCAGGGAGGTAACGCTACCATCCAACTGCGTCTGCTGCCTGAGGCGTTTGCCTCACTCTGCTTAATGGTAGAGCTGGCTCTGCTAAAAGGGCCTATTCTCCATACCCTGGACTGTCTTTTCCTGTTCTCCTTTGAATCCATTCCAAATGACAATGGCTTCACTTGTCTCCTTCAAGTATGGTTTGCCCAGACCCAAGGACACAGTGTTCCATATGTGGCTGAACTAGTGCAGAACAAAGTGAAACTTAACTCTTCTTGTGAACTGGAAACTGTGGTTCAGTTAATGCTGCCTAAAAATTGCATTAGTTACACGAACACTCAGACATTGCTGCAGAAAAGCACTCCAGAAGATCTTTTTTAAAAAGGAGAGAAAAGAAAAGCAGAACAAGTTAGTTTTAATTAACTCAGTTTTAAAATGCTTACATTAGTGTAAGTGTAGAGCATTAGGAAGGATATGCCCTCAGTGGTATAACAAGAACTACCCAAGCAGGTGTTTGCGCCAGTAACACAACCATTTTGCAGCCAGTAGTGACTGGAGGTAACCGGTTTCAGCAAGAGCTGGCAGCAGAAAAAAAATATATTTATTCTTCGCAACTAAAAGGTAGCAGGGAAAAGCTGTTGCCAAAAAATAAAATAAAATGTTTTGCTTTAATTAAAGAAATCGTATGCAGTCTCACTTTAGCTCAAAGCCATGACCAGCTGTAAACAGTTGCTTCAAGTAAGAGCTGTGTCCCTGTCTTCGGAAAACAAGAACAAGAAGTTTGGAAAATCCTTCCTAATGGTACAGTCATAAATCCAGAAATTTGTAACAGAATAATTGGGATCGAGAGGGTAATATTTTTAGACTACAGCATAACTTGGAACACCAACAGAGACAGCCTTTAATATTCAAAACTGAAATATGTCTGTTTTATTGCATATTTAGTTTATTGAATCCAATCACAAGATCTTTTTGCCTCTCCCCCCCCCCAACAAATCATCTTCAGAGGTTAAATAGCAACAGACTTTGAGGAAAGAAAAAAGCACAGACATGGTCATTATTGCCCTTCCCATCAAGATTTTTCCCTGATTCCACTCAATAGTTGTACATTTGATGTGTATTGCCTACAGACAATCTTTTCTTCAGGAAGCAAGCCGGATCTGCAACAAAAAGTTGCAGTTAAGAGAGCGCCTGTGTTTCAGTCAGTTGGTTTTGCCCTCCTTCATCCACCATGAAATTCATTTCACCCCCACACCCAGTTTTCTCCCCCCCTCCTCCAACACATACACACGCACCAATCAGCATTCTGCGTCCACTGATACTTATGTGAATTCCGTTTGCGTATCTGTGCCTTCAGTGCTAGGTCCATGTTGCCTTTGGGAGTGTAAGACTTCTGTTACTTCATTGCCCTTGAAGACAGTTCGCAGACTGTACTGATGCAGAATGAAGACACTAGCTTGTTTTAAAGAGATAGACCATCAGGCGCCAATTATATAGGGGTTTAGAGTGCAAGTTCATAGTGGTTCACTGTAGCTTCTCGGCCACAAACTAAGGGGCTGGTCTTGTCTTTAAAACCTAGATTATATGGAGGCTAGGTACTTTAGAAACAAGTTCCATCTCCTTGTCTTATAAATGAAAACAATATTGGCCTTATTTATCTTGTTCGTCTTGTTTAATGTTCAGTAGCAGCATTATCTTAAGAGCTTTTAATATTACAAATAGAATTTGTTGCTCTACTTAAAAACAACACTACCACCACAATTCATTCCGTTTCCATACTTGTTGAACCTGGCTTCATTTCACATCATGCTTTAAATTTATTTCCACTCTGTACTGCCTCTGTCACAATTAGCTGGAATAGTTGTTAACAGTCCTTTTGAACTTGTACTGGTAATAATCAATTTCAGGCAGAGATGCTCATTAAAGTTTATGACTACAATGTTCATGTAACTTCTCAGTTGAAAATATTGGATGTTGCAAATTCTGACCATTGAAGTCCCTCTTAAATTCATTAAATCTCATACAGCGTCAATGTTTTAAAGCACCTTAGAAGTCTTAACCACTTCATACCTAAAATTTCAGATTACTTTGCTATGTTTAACATTTCATTTTAACTAAAAAACCCATTGCAGATATTGATGGATTTAAGTATCTTTTAAGCATATCCCAAGTTTTCATAGCAGCTGAAATGGGGAGATTTTCACTTCTCCTTCATATCACCAAGGCATAGGAATATGAGCTATCAACAACTGTCTTGATTGAGGAAGGGGGACTTTAACAAAACAATAATGCCTACCGAAAAGTATTTCCTACCGAGTTCAATAGACTTTACTCTCAGAAAAGTAGATACAGAGTTTCACGCTAAGGCATCAAACCTGAACACACTTACTAGGAAGCCAGGCCCTTAAATACAGTGGATGTTGCTCTTGAGTAAACATGCATAATATTGCACAAGACAATCTTCAGTGTTGCATTTTGATGAGTGGGTTAAACCTGGACATGCAACATTATTTTTAGTCTTTGGAAAATTGATAAAATGTCCTTTTATTTATGTATTGCTATCTCAAAGTTTCGTAACGGTGAGGTAGGAGAGCTAAAAGTAATGCCAATATATTTCATATCTGGCAACCAATGTTCCCCTCCGCTTTCAGATACAGTGGTACCTCGGGTTAAGAACTTAATTCGTTCTGGAGGTCCGTCCTTAGCCTGAAACTGTTCTTAACCTGAGGTACCACTTTAGCTAATGGGGCCTCCCACTACCGCCACACGATTTCTGTTCTCATCCTGAAGCAAAGTTCTTAACCCGAGGTACTATTTCTGGGTTAGCGGAGTCTGTAACCAGTACATCTGTAACCTGAAGCGTCTGTAACCCAAGGTATCACTGTAGCTCATTTACCAGAATTAATTTATTTAGTGTTAAGTCTGGAAATGTATACTTCAGGCATAGGCAACCTTCGGCCCTCCAGATGTTTTGGACTACAATTCCCATCATCCCTGACCACTGGTCCTGTTAGCTAGGGATCATGGGAGTAGTAAGCCAAAACATCTGGAGGGCTAAAGGTTGCCTATGCCTGATATACTTGATTCTGACCCAACTAAGCCTCTGGTAAATGAACCACAATAGCCACTGGAGGGCCGCGAAAATTTGTGTCCCTGGCTTTTTAGACTCAACTATCCATGCACTATCTGAAAGCAAAGGGGGCGCATTGGTTGCCAAATGTGACACACACACACCCCGTAGCTCTTCTACACCACTAACATGTTTCTGCCAAATTAACATCTGCTATGGGACAGATAATTGTGATTTGATCTTCTGAGAATACTACCAACCAACTTTGAATGTCCAAAGTATGTAGAAGAACATTTGCCTCTATCATGCCATTTTGGGAACATTTCCCTCCCGTTTCAGAAATGGCAGTGCATGGAAGATGCCAGCGGGAGGCTCAAGCTGCACAAATGCAAAGGGATGGCCAGCCTTACAGCTCCAGGAAGCAGCAAAGGTGTCTCCAACCTCATGCCCAAGTACTACAGCAGGAACAGTGAGGACTGCAACTGCGAGGAGAACGAATACAAGTTGAGCCCCATTGGGCGGCGAAAGAAGCTCTTCTCCAAGAAGAGTAAGTAAACGGTCAAGCTTCTTGTCTCTTTGCGTGGTGGAGAAAAACCTGACCTGAATAATTAAACTACACACACACACAGTCGTACCTTGGTTTTCAAACAGCTTAGTTCTCGAACGTTTCGGCTTCCAAACGCCACAAACCCAGAAGTGACTGTTCTGGTTTACGGACTATTTTTGGAAGCCAAACATCTGACGGGGCATCTGCAGGTTCCGATTGGCTGCAGGAGCTTCCTGTGGCCAATCAGAAGCCATGCTTTGGTTTCCGAATGTTTTGGAAGTCGAATGGACTTCTGGAACGGATTACGTTCAACTTCCATGGTACGAGTGAGTGGGGGTAGGGGTGTGGGTATCCATTCAAATCCCATGTTTTAAAATAAAATGCTTAAGGTAGCTTATGACATATTGAAAAATCAGAAATGACATCTCAGCAATAAGAAATATTACAAGTTAAAATGGAAGAATACAAGTGCAATGGAACTTAAACTTGACTGGCCAAGACCCTGCCCAGAAAGGGAAGGTCTTTGCAAAATTGCCAAAGGCCATCAAAACTGGAAGGGGTGGCAAGATGAGCCTCATTGAACAGGGAGTTGCACAACGAAGCGCAGCCACTGAGAAGGGTCCAATGTCTTTACCAGCTGCACCTGTGCTGCCAAGCAGAAGCCATTTGGTAGGCAGGCTTGCATGGAAGGAGAAAGTCCTTTAGGTATCCTAGCCCAGAATTGTTCATGCACTTCAAATACCTATGTGAACCTTGCTTAGCTTTTAAAACCATATTTCAAATTTACATGCCTGTTATGTATATACTGTGTGTTTATTTGAAAGGCTTTACCCAAACTTCCCATCAAATTCAAGACACCTTACAGTAACCAAAACACAGTATGACATTCAGAACAAACTAAAGTTAAGATCCAATAGGAAAGAAAAGTATGATCAGATAAGTATGAAAGAGCGTGGGATAATTTCCAAGCATTTGCCAAGCTTTAAATAAAATTAAAGAAAACCCCGGAGTTAATTAGAAGCCCAACGTTACTTCTGGGCTATGACGAGCACAACTGAGGTCACACCCAAATGCTTGTTGTGCCTGCTTCAAAAGTAGCAGTACAGCAGCTGGCAGGCTGCACAAAAGCTGACTTGGGGATCTACTTTGCAGGCTGCACAGGTCATTCTAGTCCTGTGAGGTCAAGTTCCTTTTGAGCAACAGAATAATAGCCTTCCAAGTGCAACTGTGTATCAAAGAGGTAACAAGTGACGGCACCCAAAGCTACATGTGTAGAAATGGTTTATTCCTCTGGTACTGTTTCCACCAACATGGAGATCATCCTAGCTGTGCCTGACATGGCCCAACTCTCATTCAGGAAGGTCTGTAGCACGGAGCCTGTTCTTTGTGAATGGGCTCACTGCGCTATTTAGAATCGTGCATGATCAAGAGCCTTAAAGCAGTTCCCTCTTTCAGATCTCTTCAGCTAATGTGCAGAAGGCAGGGCTGGCAAGGGACACGATGCCAGGGAACTTGTCCCCACTTTCCCCTCTGTGTGCTAATGGGAGAGCAAGCAAGTAGACCTTGGGTGTTACGGCATCATTAATTACATTGGGTGGACTTGTTCGTTCTCAAAGCTGCTTGCTTGTAATATTTTCTTCTTGAGTTGAACGACAGGTGCCGCTGTTGACATTGAACCAGAGTTGCCTCCCAAACAGATTGACTTTCCTTGGCAAAGCCCAGGTGCTTTTTTTGACATAGCCTATTCCGTAGGCTCTCCTTTTAAACTTGAGTCAGGTTAATATCTATATTTGAAGTGCATAGTCTAATTATAGATTAAAAGAGCCAAAACAGCAGCTCAGAATTATTATTCGTCTGTAAAGTTTCCTTCGCCTCGCTCCACAAATGCAGAGCCTTAATTATTCAGCAGATTAGGCTTTCTCGGTAATGACCTGGCACAAGCTTCAAACAGGGAGTTTAAATTGATTTTCTTCCTTTATATTTGCCTTGCAAGCTGATTAGTAACTACTAAGCTAATTTTTAGGTGAATAAAATCATTGGTTCTCAGGTGAAATCGCCAGCTACTGCTTGGAATTTGTGGCACTACAGATAATCTTTAAATAATGCTTGAGCTGTAGTTCAATTAACTTGTTCTTGAACGAAGACGCCCTGGAACAGTGAGCACAGTTGCATGGACTCACTAGCGACTTCTGGAGAATCAGGAGGCACTTAATTTGACAAAGTTACGCTTAAAGTGGGGGGGGGGCACACTATACCGAAAAAGTTACACTTAAGTGGGGCAGAATATAATCACTTATGGTACTTTACGCAGATCAAGCATAGGCATATAATTTATTGGAACCTTTCCAAATCCTCGCAACAACCCAGTTAACTGTGTGGTTATCTCAGTTTACAGGTGTCAGAAACCCAAGTGCCTTTCAAAACAATATTTCGTTCATGCAGTAAATGCACAGTAGTTCATTGGTTTGTCGTACAACAAGGAGGGTTAATATTTTCAGCCCCGAAAACCTCATTCGAGATTGGCCAACTCTTGGAGGGCGACATGTTAACAGCCCATTATTGCTCCTTTAGCACACACACATTTGCCAGATATGCACACCACATAGTCATACCTGCAAAAACACAGCAGCAGGACAGCAGGACACCATGGGACATGTTTTTATCTTGTTTTTAATTGGATTGTTTCTGCTACCTGGTTGTGGCTGCTTAAGGAGGGCAGGATAGAAATTTAATAACAAGAATAATAGTGGCCAGATTTATTTATTTTTAAAAACAAACTACTGCCAACAGCAAATTTTTGTTGTTGTTGTTGTTGTGTTTTGGGGGGCAGAGGTTTTGCGGGCCACAAACTTTTTCTAGTTCCAGGAACGTTGGGCTTTTCATCAGTTTAAGAAAGCTTAAACTAGCTCCCAGAGAACAGTCAGCACTGCTGACTATTTGATTGGGTGGTTAATTAATTATTGACTAATGCTTAGTCAAATTAATGTGATTTGGAATAATAACATATGGAAGTAATTTTTCCTCTTTGGAGGGAACTATGATGTTTCAATATTTACTGAGAATAAGTTATGCTGAAGGCATGAGGTATGGCTGACTTGTGCTAATATGTTAATTTTTGCGGTGTGTGGAAGAGCTGTTTTTTAATTTGGTTATTTTTTAAAATAAAATATACGGTTCTGAAGTGTTCACTGCTTGATCCAACCTAGTCATTCAGTGGTAAGAAATGGGACGGCTCTTCCATTGTTCATCAGAAATTCAAACCTTTCTGCTTTATGCAGAAAGAATGTTGTGGGGGAAATCCTAGGATAAGGAAACTGTGGGATTCATTTCAGTCCCTCTGTTTTTTCCTGAGAGAACCATCATTTACCCATGTTCTGAGATACAAGCAATTGGCTTGGCAGGTGCATTCTAGTAATCAGGTGTGAATGATGAGTACTTAAAGAACAGTTAATAGCAACCTGAATGCTGATCATGCTTGTGCCAGATGCAAAGTTTATCTTTTACTTATAAAGCATTGCCTCCTTTTCCACTGCAATTATTGTAATTATTCCAGGTGTTGTTGCTGGAATCTCATCACACAACACAGAAACAACAGCTCATCTCCCTGTTTTGCTACTACACTATTAACTTGTGAGGGAGTCAACCTAATGCAGGTGTTGGGAACCTTTGGCCCTCCAGGTGTACCTGGAATATCAGTGCCCATCATCCTATGCCACTTGCCCAGCAACATCTGGAAAACCAGAGGTTCCCCACAGATGACCAGATGAGTGTGTGTGTGTGTGTGTGTGTGTGTGTGTGTAAAAGACAGAGAAAGAAAGAAATACATTGGCTCCTGGATCTAAAAAGGGACCCAAAAGCCAGTTGGATTTACCAACTAGCCAGTGTGGTGTAGTGGTTAAGAGCGGTAGTCTTGTAATCTGGTGTACCGGGTTCACGTCCCTGCTCCTCCACATGCAGCTGCTGGGTGACCTTGGGCTAGTCACACTTCTCTGAAGTCTCTCAGCCCCACTCACCTCACAGAGTGTTTGTTGTGGGGGAGGAAGGGAAAGGAGAATGTTAGCCGCTTTGAGACTCAAAGGTAAAGGTACCCCTGACCATTAGGTCCATTCGTGGCCAACTCTGGGGTTGTGGCACTCATCTCGCTTTATTGACTGAGGGAGCCAGCATACAGCTTCCAGGTCGTGTGGCCAGCATGACTAAGCCACTTCTGGCAAACCAGAGCAGTGCACGGAAACGCCGTTTACCTTCCCACTGGAGTGATACCTATTTATCTACTTGCACTGCGTGCTTTCGAAATGCTTGGTTGGCAGGAGCTGGGCCCGAGCAACGGAAGCTCACCCCGTCGCGGGGATTCGAACCACCAACCTTCTGATCAGCAAGCCCTAGGCTCTGTGGTTTAACCCACAGCACCGCCCACGTGCCTTAGGGTAGTGATAAAGTGGGATATCAAATCCAAACTCCTCTTCTTCCAGCTTAGATATAGGCATTCATAGTGGTTTGTAGCTGAAAACGAAGCCATCATTTAAATATATATATATTCAAATACTCTCTCCTCCATTCAACTTTTACAAATATTTACACGTGTATCTCCCATTGGTTGTTGGATGTTTTTTTAAAAATAACATTTTGTTCAGTATTGACATATTTGGAAGAAAAGAAAAGTTGGCAGCTCATGCATACAGAGAAGAAGGTCAACAACAAAAGGAAGTTGGTTCTTGCTAAGAAAGCCTCCCTTTGTTTCTTATAACTATTTGGGTGTAGCTCCTTGGGACTTCCTCTATGTATTGAAAAGGAAGGGAGTTCCCACATTTTAGTCAAATGTTCCATAAATTAGAACCTATTTCTCCCCTTGAGCTATGATTCACCTGGCTGAACCTCAGGTGGAAAGCCTGAGTCCCAGGTGGTGAAAAAGCTCGAGTGAACTCATCAGCTCAGTGTGCTGAAAACAGTGCGAAATGATGATTCAGTGTGAGGAGTAATTAGGACAGGGGTTGAAATAATTGTGATAATAAGTACTTCAGATATAAATTTGTGTTTATGTAGCATTTTTCATATACTCCCTTCAGTAGGCCTTGGCATAATCCTTAAAGGTAGGTCAGTATTATTATTATTAGTAGTAGTAGTAGTAGTAGTATCTCAGTGCTGCTGATAAAGGGAGGGTGACGGAGACTGGGAAAGAGTAGCTTGTGTAAAGCCATCTGGCGAGAGTCAAATTAAACATTACTAAAAATGAGAGGGGCCAACACTGAAAAGGTATGTCAAACTTTTCTCTCCACCTTTGTAATGTCCAATATACTGGGTTACTCCAGCCACTCTGGTGTCATTTTGCTATGCCTTTCCCCCTAAAATAGGGGTAGGCAACCTAAGGCCCGGGGGCCAGATGCAGCCCAATTGCCTTCTCAATCCAGCTCACGGACAGTCCAGGAATCATCGGTGTTTTTACATGAGTAGAATGTGTCCTTTTACTTAAAATGCATCTCTGGGTTATTTGTGGGGCATAGGAATTTGATCATTTCGCCCCCCCAATATATATATATATAGTGCAGCCCAGCACATGGTCTGAGGAATGGTGGACCGGCCCCCTGCTGAAAAAGGTTGCTGATCCCTGCCCTAAAACAATGCCAGCAACAGCTATTGATCAGGAGTGTGACCACAGCAAACTTCATCATACTGACACAGCCCACTGGTTCATCTTTATACTGATTGGCAGCAGGTCTCCAGAATTTCAAACTGGTTTCTCCCAGCCCTGCCTGGAAATGCCAGGGATTGAACCTGGTATCTTCTGCATGCAAGGAAATGGCTCTGCTATTACATCACACAATGCTTTTGTTAAGAGAGGTAAAGCAGACACAGCCGACAGTGAGCTTGCAAGGCTAGCCCAGCAGTATTCAAGCCTGCTGAGTTGATGGGGTTTTCTGTGCCCAAAGAGCTTTTGCAGCCCAGACTATGCAGAGCTTCACTTAGGAAGTTTGCTTGTCTGAATGGGAGAGGAAATACAAGCAGCAGAGGAATATTGAATCATGGCCCTGGACCTGGAGCCTAAAGATAGGAAGTTTAAAACCTGCTTGACTTTTTAGAATGGAGTTGAAATCGAGAGAGACCAGGTAGAGAGGATAAATGAGAAAAACATGTTCTTTAACTCAGGTGTGTCTCTGATTTGTCTCCATGGGGAAAGTTAAGGATTCTATAGCTGAGGAAATTTTAAGGAAAGGCCACCAGTAACTCCCAAAAGGGTTCTTAAAGAGACAGTTGTTATTTGAAATTCTTGGGAAGTTGGCAATAGACATAATTCTCATATCTTCCTTTCAGTATTCTGGGTGTCTACTGCCACCTCATGGTTGTAAGTAAATTATTAGACAGAAATTCTTTACAGCATTATTGCATGCAGAGAAATGAAGGCATGTTTGGCAAATCCTCACCATGATCAACATGAAAACCTATGTCCCCACTGTGGAAGGACGTGTGGATCCAGAATTGGCCTTCACAGTCACTTACAGGCACACCGTTAAGACCGTGTTAATGCAAGACTATCTTATTCGGCCATGATGGATTGCCAAAGAAGAAGACACATAGTAACATTCTGCTTTTAAAAATCCACACACACCCAATATACTACTGCTTATGCTGCTGCTGCTGTTTTTCCTGCTGCTGATATTCATGTATATAACACAATTTTTACAAAGCTCTTGCCCATCTTTATTTTTGCTTTCTCATGGGAACCTACTTAGGGTTTATTATTCTCAAATTGCAGGTGGGAAATGTGGCGGGCAGGAGGTTTGCTCAAGTCCTCAGGATGATTCCATAGCAAAGGTCGGACTTAACTGATTCCAATACTTTAACTAATGGACTGATACTGGTTGTGTATAAAAATGCAGCCTAGAGGTTTGTCTAATCCCACACCAGCAGAAAGATAATCTCAGCCTGGGAGGTCCAACAGGCATCTTGTGGGCATCTAGCCCTGGGTTTCCTAAATTTGGGTCTCCAGCTGTTTTTGGACTAAAATTCCCATCATCCTCGATCACTAGTTCTGCTAGCTAGGGATGATGGAAGTTGTAGTCCAAAAACAGCTGGAGACCCAAGTTTGAGAAACCCTGCTCTTGCCCACTAAAGCAATTGTCTGGCTTCTATCAACCCTGTCAAATGTTATTGTGGTAGGAGATAGATGAGTTTCACTTGCAAGGAAGACAACATTGTTTGCTGGAGGTGTAGGATAAGAGAGATGTTTCCATATTTCCATGTTGATTTTCATGTGATGTCCTGAGCATACCGAATGGCATGTGCCCCATAACCTCGAAGACTTCCAAAGCAATGCTGATTTTACAATAAAACCTCACATCTGCAGGGGCTGGTCTCTTACCTCTGGAACCAGATGGCAATCTGAAGAATAAGTATGTTCCCCAGGATCAGAGAACTTGGCCATTTCTGACTTAACCTCTGTGTCAGTCTCCAAGCACTTTCCTGCATGTCAAACCCGCATATGATGTATTAAGACAGAGAAAGGCAAGCTCTGTTTTGTCCTATTTCCGCAGAATACAAGGCAAGCTATATTCGGAGTCGCTCAATTCGTTCGGTGGCTGTTGAGCTTGATGGAGAGGTGTACAACTTGGATTTGGAGGATGGCTACCAGCCCGTCTTACCCAGAAATATCACTGCTAAGAATAAATATGATAAAGATGCTGAAGGAGAAGACGATGATAAGGATGTGGAGGAATACAGTGGAACAGGCAGCATTTCGGAGAATGCAGCCCCTAACTTAATAAAAGTGACACATAGGTAAGGCCTACTGAAGCATAGTTGAAATTACCATTACTGTTTCATACAGCAACAGGAGTATATGTGCCACTTTGTAGAGTGGCAAGGCCCCATCTGCACTCTGTATTTAAAGCACTATTAAACCTGCTTAAACAGAGAGCCAGTGTGGTGTAGTGGTTAAGAGCGGTAGACTTGTAATCTGGTGAACCGGGTTCGCTTCCCCGCACCTCCACATGCAGCTGCTGGGTGACCTTGGGCTAGTCACACTTCTCTGAAGTCTCTCAGCCCCACTCACTTCACAGAGTGTTTGTTGTGGGGGAGGAAGGGAAAGGAGATTGTTAGCCGCTTTGAGACTCCTTTGGGTAGTGATAAAGTGGGATATGAAATCCAAACTCTTCTTCGTCTTCTAAACAGTCATGGCTTCTCCTAAAGCATCCTGTGAAGTGTAGTTTGTTAAGAGTGCTGAGATTTGTTTGTAATTATTTGGGGGGATTTCACCTATTTTCTTTTTATTAGTATGCTGCTTGGAGAACATTTCGATCAAGTTATTTATTTATTTATTTATTTATTTATTTAAAAGTGAAATGCAAAATACAACACAGTGGTCAGAATTCACCTAACCAGGCCCTAAACAAGGTCTTCTGCTTGCACAATGGGGCTTCCCCCACCCCCAAAAAAATAGCTATGGGAGAGTCCCCAGAACAGAATGCAGGAGGAGGAGAGGGGGGATGGTTCCATCTGGCAAGCTGCAATGTTTGTGCTGATGGAACAAATGAAAGAGCAGGGTGTTAAATCCTACCCGCTGCTCTCATCCAAGAGAGTTTATGGGCATATTGAGGACCACATCTGTCCAATTTAACTCTCAAATCAGTTTTCAAGATGATTGGGAAATATAAGCTACTATGTAGTGGAAGCTCTATCACGAGCATTGAAATACTACAATGTATGCACATTAAGGACAACATTGTGAATTCCAAGGGCTAAAAGAATGGCTTGATCGCAGCTCCTGTTTCCAAAGTGGGGGAAGGGATTATAAAATAGATTGTGATGCTTCTTAACACATACACATCTTAACAATGGTCAAATGCTGTATGTCACCTTTGGGGGGCCATTTTGTACCCCTGCTCATGAGCTTGATGCTTTCTTCTAGAGTAAGTATGTTGCATAGCTGTCAACCTTCCCTTTTTTTGCGGGAAATTCCCTTATTCCATCACCGCTTCCCGCTGCTATCCCAGATTGTTAGATCTCCCATAGACTGTCCCCGGGACAGGTGAGGCTGCTGATCCCTTATTTTCAAGGCTGCTGATCCCTTGTTTTCAAATCTGAAAGTTGACAGCTATGGTATGTTGCCTTTTCCAGTCCTTGCTCTGCTGGCCAGTCCAGTGACCTTTTTTCCCTCTTCTCAGATGTTACATCTTAGAGAACGACACCGTTCAGTGTGACACAGATCTGTACAAATCACTGCAAGCTTGGAAGGACCATAAGCTTCATATAGACCATGAGGTGAGTGGTTTTGACAGCTGCATATATACTGGCACACACGGGAAACACCACTTGAATTTGCATTCCTAGACACTAGCAAATCTTGATGCCTTAACAAAACTGGAAGGCTGCAGACCCTTATTGCATAATATCTCAGGCAGACTTGCCTGACAAGGCTGTAGGTTCCAGCCCCAGAGAATCTACCTCTTCTAAATTGTGTGCTGTCTACATTCTTTTTAACAAAGGGTGACAGTGTGATCAAAGGTATCAAGGGGAATCAGTAACTGGACAGCTGTCAGCTCTTGAGTGAGTGCTGCTTGGTCAGCTGTAAAATGTTTAGAGGCAATGGATGCTGCTGGTCTCTTGAAATGTTTGGCAGAATGAGACCAGGTGCTAAGCCTCTTCACTGTGTTAATTGATCTGTTTTCTTTTTAAGCAAATGCAGCAAATGAAGATGGATAGTATTGACAGTATATCCCCCCCACACACACTTTCCCATCATCTCCAGGTCAGAGGCTGCAGACAGTTTTGCCTTTGAAGGCAGAGACTGGTAGACAATCAGTAGCTCCTTCTTGCCAAGAGCAATTGATGCTGCTATACAGAAACTCCTTTTAAATAGTTCTACATGGTAGCTTCTCTCACTGTTTTGTGCATGGTGGTTTACCACTTCGTTCAGCGTATTTTTGTAAAAGGGATGCACCGAAGGGTTTCCCTTGGTCCATGGAAGGGCTTTTGATCTGAATCATTGTCGTAGTGATTTCTGAACAATATTGACCGATATGCCTAGTGTTAGAAAATCAATGACAGCCATTTTGAAAATAGAAGTAATCAACCATGGAAAATGAAAGGGAAGGTTGTATCGTGCTTAGAAATAGGAGAGACACATTCAATATTATCATGCAAAAATGAGGAAACCCACCTTGTGTTTCTATTAAAAATGTTTAGAGAGAGTAACATCCCTATAATATAATCAGCATAAATGCCACCCCAAGAGGGTGCAGAAAAATGTATGAATGCATCCTCTTCTTTCTGATCTCCCCCCTCCTGCAGCCTTTGCATTCAGACTAAATATTTATTCTAAACCAGTGCTGTGTATTCTGCCTAGCAGTAGCTATCTAAAATATAGGAAATAAAATATTTCCTATCTCTGCAGTTTGATGTGATTAATTGGAGATCCCACAGTTCAAACAGGGACCTTACGCCCCAAAATGTGTGCTCTGCCATGTCTAGATCCAGTGTGGTGTAGTGGTGAGAGTGTCAGACTAGGGCCTGGGAGACCAGGGTTGTGGCCCTCACTAAACCATGAAGCACACTTGATGTCCTTGGCCAATCACAGTCTCTCAGCCTAACATCTGCCTTACAGGGCTGTTGGGAGAATAAAATGGAGGGGAGGGCAGAACTATGAATGCCACCTTGAGCTCCTTGGAGGAAAGGTGAGATATAAATGTAATAAATAACTTACAAGAACTTGTGTAGCCCCATCACTCTGTAATGAGAGAGAGGGTACTTCTCTCATTACAACTTCAGACATGGGCATAGCCTCGTGCCTGTGTTCTTATCTTTTTAAAACAAGGCAAAGAAAAAACATGACCATCAGCCCTCGTCTTTAAAGAGACTCCCAATCTATTCCAACATTTTCAACAAATTACTGTAAGAGCTGGTGTTAGTTTGTCTACTTAGTGCCTGACATATTGCATCTTTTCAGGATTAGGAAGGTTTCTTGCAAATAATAGAAATGCAACTCTCCCCTCCGCAGTGCAATGATGCAAGCACGATGATCTTCCTGAGGGAAAGCAATTGCCAATTCAAGCTAATAGCTAGCTAGAAATTGCTCTTATTTCTTCTGCAGTTCCAAATGTCCGTCACTTAACAGACTGAAGAATGCAGCTGTCAAGCTTGGCTTCTGGCTAGAGAGGAAAATTTGGCACAGCAGCTTAAATCTCTTGGTTTTTCAAAGAGGGGTAAAAGTGCAACAAGAGACTAAGAACCCATCTGCACTATACAATTAAAGCAGTATTGTACCACTTTAAACCAGGCATGTCCAAAGTCTGTTTTGGGGCCTAATCCGGCCCGTGTGTTAGTTAAGAAAAAGGTCAACAACTTCAGTCCTAAAAAAAGGTCAACATTGGTCGGCCCTTATACATGTTCACTGCATCAGATCAAAGTTTGGACACCTCTGGCTTTAAACAGTCGTGCCATTCCCCCAAAGGATCCTGGGAACTGTAGTTTATTAATGATGCAGAGAGCTGTTAGGACTCCTCTGCTCTGCTCACAGAGCTACGTTTCCTAGTTTTCTGGGAAGAGGAGTTGAGTGTTAAAACACCAACAAGAATTATAGCTGTGTGAGAATACGGGTCTTCTAACAGGTCTCAAACACCCATAACAAACCAAAGTTCCCAGGATTCTTTGGGGAAAGCCATGTTTGTTTAAAGTGGTATCATACAGCTTTAAATGTGTAGCTCTGATGGGGCCTTATTGGGGTTGTGTTTATGAAGATGTTAAAAGGGTGTGTGTATGTTATTGACACCAATTGGGTGAGAGGATAGTAGAAACCTAACCAATGCATCTTACAGCTTTCCCTTGTGTCCTTACTTTCTGCTGTTGCTAGATTGAAACTCTACAAAATAAAATTAAAAACCTAAGGGAGGTGAGAGGTCATTTGAAGAAGAAGCGACCAGAGGAATGTGACTGTAACAAGATAAGGTACTCTTCCTCCTATACTGGATTCGCAAACCTTAAGAAGTAGTTTCTGGGGTGGGGTGGGGGTGGTGCTATTATTATTATTAGCTTGGGCAAGTTGGCCATAGAAACTATGAGGCTGTTGGAAATTCTTAGCAGTGCAAAGAGATGCTTCCTCTTGCCTACCATGTTCTTTGGGATTCCCACAGTAATGTTTTCCCCACCCATATCTTGAGCACCAGGCTTAGCAAATGACCTGCCTCTAAGGTTTCATTATTGCATTGCTTTGGAATATTTAAAGATGTGGGCCTTGTCGTCACAACCAGCTGATGGTACAGTGGACTTGTGCCTGGACTGTCCCACTTCAGCCTACAGCTGGGCAGAATATTCCTGTTCCATAACTAACAGCAACAAAACCCATAAATAAATAAATCCCTACATTTAGAAAACGGGCGTGCCATTGGCACAGCTAGGCTAGAGCCCTTCTCCGTTACATTATCGCTTTTTGTTCAGGGGAATTGCTAGGAATGCTTGCCCTGCAGTCCGAAGTAGTAAAACCAAGAAGCAGGTTTCCTTCCTCGTCTACTGTTTCCGAAAACTAGACCTGAAGTAGCTACATGGGGGTTGGGGGTGGAGAATCTCTGCTGCTCTAGTGCTTATGTTATATTTCATTTTTGTTACTGTGTGGAAACAAAAAGTGAGAAATTCTAGAGAGCAAAAAACATGTTGAAAGGGATCAGAAAGTTTTTTGTACTTCCCATTGTACCCATCTTGTTCTTAACCAACAACAAACGTATGTAGAAAGTACAAAGCCCTTCCTTTCCATATTGGCTTTTGGTGGGAATAGTGTGCCTTGCTGGTTAGCTTAGTCGGATAGAGCGTGGGGCTGATGACACCAAGGTCACAGGGTTGAACCCTGTATGGGTCCATATTCCTGCACTGCAGGGGGTTGGACTACTAGATGATCCACAGGGTCCCTTTCAACTCCATTATTCTGTATTGGGGGGTAGGTTCTCTCTCCTCCTCCTCTGTCTCTTGCCTCTACTTCAATTCTGCTTTCCTTTTAGTGAACCTTAATGCCTTTGTTTTATATTTTAATGTTGTTTTTGTCAAGTTTCATAAGCTGCCTATAGCTTACGGGGAAGTGAAAGTATAAAAAACATAAACAGACATCGTTGTTATGTGCTGAAGTTCTCACCCTGGGCCAGCAGGGGGATACTGTAGATAGTTCAGGTCCACATATGCAAATAAGGGATTGAAAGTGGCGTTCAGTGATTGGATAGTTACAGAAAATGGTTACTGTTGTGTTCTAGTGGAGCTCTATATAAGCAGGCTGGCTGAACCCTTCAGTTCAGTTCTGTTCTGGCCTGTGAATAAACAAGAGCTGTTTGAAGAATCACTGTGTCTTCTGATATGTTCACCCACAACTTAACAATCGTCTCTTAGATAATTGTACATCTGGGTTTTTTGTCTTGCAGCTTCCATACTAAGCACAAAGGCAAACTGAGGCACAAAGGTTCTGGTGTCCACCCTTTCAAGTAAGTGCAAGCAGGCATCACTAGACGAGTAGCAAATGTGAAATGCTCCGAAATTCAGTTCTGCTGCAGTAGTTCCAAACAAAAAGCATAACCAGAAGCATAAGGAAATGATAAGGATTCAACCTCTGCCTCTAGGAGTCACATGCACATCTTGGTCATAGTTAACAATTGGTAAGGGTTGGAGGGCAAGGATTGTGGGAAGTGGGTGTGCTTCACATGCAATGTGGAAACATTTGGGATTGCAGCTATTGGTTGTGTTGTTCCAGCAAAAACAATCCACTACCTGGATTTCTGGACTGTGCCATTTCAGAGTATAGAGAAAAGTGCACTCTCTTTGACGGTGCCCTCATCTGCCTTCCTCTTGACTGTGCCAGACACAGGAAATGAATGAAGAGCATAGCCATTCTGATCAGTAGCGACTGATAGCCCCATTTTCCATGAATTTGCTGGTATAAGTTATGCAACGAGCTATTAGTTCACCCTGCACCCTTGTCTCTGTGCTGTAGGAAAGCCCTTCAAGAGAAGGACAAGCTGTGGCTCCTCCGAGAGCAGAGGCGAAAGAAGAAGCTGAGGAAGCTGCTCAAGAGGATTAAAAACAACGACACGTGCAGTATGCCGGGCCTGACTTGCTTCACCCATGACAACCAGCACTGGCAGACTGCCCCCTTGTGGACACGTAAGATATCCCCTGATACTAACTCATAAGGCTGCATGCACTTCACCATGACTGTTGAGTTGCCTGGCAAGGCCCAAGAGAGCATTAGCTTATGTACTCTTCTTCCAAAACAAGTTAAGCATGCAATTGCACCAGCCAAATAAAACTGAATTGCCTCTGAGAAGTGCTGTCTCCTATATCCCTGAGAGACCTATCATCACCCTGTGTCTTTAGTGCAGATTGGAGAGAACGAAACAAACCTGTGGCTGATTTCTATGATGAGACACATTCATGCTAATAACTTTCTAAACCCCACCCTTTTTGGAGCTGGGAGCCCTGCCCCTTTTATCTCAGAGGTGGTGGTGGTGGGGAACTGGCTGCAGAGACTCAGTTGTGAGGGAGAGGCATCCACAGGGAAGCTCCCTGACATTACAATGCCATCTGCAGCACTGATGTTTCAGAGATAATACGAGACTGCTAAGCATGGGATCCAAAGTGCTATGCAGTGTCTTGCATTCCTTTCAACAGAACAAGAGTGGGAAACCACAGGTTAGGGTGAGACCATTCAAGTCTATTGAATTCTTTCTAGGCCATGCCCCTGCCAACTCTGGTTCATGCCCACCTTGAGTTCTCTGACCTGGCTGAAATGTGTCAGTAAATCATATTTCCTCTTGCTTGCCTAGATGGGGAATGGTGTGTGTGTGTGTGTGTGTGTGTGTGTGTGTGTGTGTGTGTAGACAGCTGTGATTTCTGTGTGGATTGAATGTAACCCACTGTTCAAAAAGACGAGTTGCTTCTGCACAGGCTTGTAACCATCAAAAGGTCACTTACAAGGAAATGTGGCCTGGAAAAGATCCTCCATTTCTGCAATATTGGAAGCACCATTGCATGTAAAGGGAATGTACAGATAGGGCTGCTGCCTTGCTTGAAATGGGCAGGAGAGCCCAGTGTGGTCATGCATTTGTAGGAACTACCTTGATTTATGGGTTATCTCACAACATACAGTACTTTATTATGAACTTTCAGCTTTAACTATTCTTACTGTTGTATTTGCAGTAGGTCCATTCTGTGCCTGTACCAGTGCAAACAACAACACATATTGGTGTATGAGGACAATCAACGAGACTCACAACTTCCTGTTCTGTGAATTTGCTACCGGCTTCCTTGAATATTTTGATCTCAACACAGATCCGTACCAGGTATCCTGCACTTTTTTTTAAAGCAAGTAACCAGAGTGGCAGGATTTGCAGGGGGGAAAAAACATTTCTGCAAATTCAGCCTTGTTCAGAGCTCAGAATAGAAGCTGAAACTCATATTTAACTTAAGTTTTCTTGACAATTGCCTTAAAAGTAACAGCCATGTTTGTTATGCAGTAGGTTAGGTAAACGCTTGAGGCCAATGCATTGGAAAATATATCGACTTTCTATTTGGAGATACATCCCTCCTCCACCCAAGATGCTCTTAAACATAAACAAATAGAACAAATGGATGAATTTTACTGGGAATATAGGTCACAGAGTCAGGCTATTGAGCAGCCTTACTCAACCTCGGCCCTCCAGATGTTTTTGGCCTACAACTCCCATGATCCCTAGCTAGCAGGACCAGTGGTCAGGGATGATGGGAACTGTAGTCTAAAAACATCTGGAGGGAGGGCCGAGGTTGAGGAAGCCTGCTATTGAGCCATACAGCTCTGTATTGTCAACATCGGGGAAAGTGAACCTGCAGCTTTCCAGATGATTGTTGGACACCAACTCTCATTGACCCCAGGCAACATAGTAGAAGATAAAGGGAGTTATAGTCCAGCAATATCTGGAGGGCCATAGGCTCCCCATCCCTGATCTACACAGACTGGTAATGGCACTCTTGGGTTTTGAACCAGTCTTTCCCAGCCCCTTTAGCATGTAAAAAGGAGAGAGATGTGCTCTGCTAATGGATCTATGACCCTTCCTCTGTTAAGCAACTGTCTACATTATCAAGCGCAACTGATATGTCTGGTGAAACAGATTCTTTTCCATGAAAGGCCCACAAAACATTTCCATTTGTTGTTGGCCAAAATGCATGTCCGCAATGGTGATGCATAGTTCAAACTTACGGCTGCATTTATTGTGTATGTAAAGAGGTTCATTGATGGCCAATAGGTTTCTGCTTGTGAAGGTCTGTCTGTAGAGATGCTGTGAAGACTCAAATAAGGCTGTTTCCTTGTGAGGAAGTGTGGGCCAAGTAGTCTGCACTCCAGTGCATGTATCCACTACCATCTTTGCCTTCCCTTCCTTCCCCCAAAAACCCACTGGGCAGAAGGGGGAGGCAGCTGCAGGTGTTTTTACCATCATTCTCCCTCTATTATAATCCCCCTTTTTACAGTTAATCTGTGGCTGTAGAGTTTTGTAGCCAGTACATCAAATTTACTAATTCAACACATAACAGTCATTTGCTTGGGAATGCCAATTTAGACTTGGAGATAGTGATTGGAGCCTCTACATGTTGTAATATATGGTATTTGGTTGCTAATAATGTACCTCTTGGTGAGCATCCAAAAGATGTTACCACAATGTCCACTGACATTGGACATAAATAGTATGACTTTAACAAAAACAAAACTTTTTAATCTGCAGCTAATTAATGCAGTGAACACACTAGACAGAGATGTTCTCAATCAACTGCACGTGCAGCTCATGGAACTAAGAAGCTGCAAAGGGTATAAGCAATGTAACCCAAGGACTCGGAACATGGAACTCGGTGAGGGGTCTCTTATTTTCGCCTTTTTTAGTGTGTTTAAAGTAACTGAGATGGCACTTTTGCAAAAGACTTGTAGATGAACCATTAACTATATTAAGCAGGAAAACTAGATGAGGGCACACTGTAATCAGAAGTTGAACATTACCTTATAGAAGTATTTTCTGATAATTGTGTGAATGACAAAATAATGAGGTGCACGGATCACATGGTAAGGTCTCCTTACTAGCCTCAACTGAAGTATTCTGGGGTGGGAACTTCTCAAAGGGTCTACCTTCTGCTAAATTTATTGTCCTGCATTGATACAATCACTGGGAATCAAGCAGTCATAGTAAGATTTTGAAAACCAGAGACCAGTTTAAGGGGTACATATGCTTTGTTTGTTAACTTTCTAAGTACATTTGCAATGGAGAACAACAGCAATAGGGGAAAGTGTTGGGGCTTAACCCAGTGGCCACACATGTAAGGTTAATTGTTCCATTAACTTGTTTCTGTTCCAAACAACTTGTCTTACCAGATGCTGCAATAGCAGGGAGACAATGTAGATTTAAAACAAGGAGCTTGACTTTTAACCTTTCCTCCAAGGGGATGGAACCAAAATCTTCACTCAGAGTGCAGAGATCCTTAAATCTCCCTGCTTGGAAACTTTCACAGACAGCAATGTGTTTTCTTTTAATAAGATGCCTTTCCCCAATACTCAGCTATTTTGAATCAAGAGGTAGAACAGAAAATTAAATTTACAAGACAGAAATATTTCGAGTCAGCCAATAAAATGGGGAAGTTACTTGCATGGCAGCTTAGGAAAAGAAAGAAACAAAATGCGATTAATAAACTTATTGTAGATGAGAGAGTGATAGAAGACCCAGTGGAAATTGAAAACAGGTTTGTTACTTTTTTTGAAAAGCTGTATGAAAAAGGAGAAGAGTGCAGTGCAGAAATAGAGAACTATTTAGACCAAGAAGAAAGGAAATTTTTTACAGAAGAGGATTGTATACAATTAAACAATGTGGTGTCTGTAAAAGAGGTCCGGGATGCTATTAATAAGATGAAGAATGGGAAGTCCCCTGGTCCGGACGGTCTGCCTGCAATATACTACAAAAAATTGGTAGACCTGTTAGCGCCGGCTTTAACAGAGGTAATAAATAATACTCTTGAAGAAGGGAGGATACCCAGCTCCTGGAAGGAGGCGTACGTTAGTCCCCAAGACTGAAAACGAAAAGACAGATATAAAAAACTACAGGCCAATTTCACTCTTAAATTGTGACTACAAGATTTTTGCAGATATTATGGCCGGCAGACTTAAAAAATTATTAAATAGATACATACATAGAGATCAAGTGGGATTCCTCCCAGGTAGGCAATTAAGGGATAATGTCCGGCATGTATTAGACATTATGGAGTATTTGGAGGCAAGACCAGATGTGCCAGCGGCCCTTATTTTTGTTGATGCAGAAAAAGCTTTCGACCGTGTTTCCTGGGAATTTCTGCTACAAAATCTTGACAAGGTGGGAATAGGGGGCCCCTATCTGAAGGGCATCAAGGCGATCTACACAGAGCAGCAGGCTAGGCTGATTATTAATAATAATTTGACTAAATACTTTCCGATTATGAAAGGTACAAGGCAGGGTTGCCCTCTGTCACCTTTATTGTTTATTTTGGTGTTGGAAACAGCCGTAAATAAAATAAGAGCGACTCCGAACATCAGGGGATTAAGAATTGGAGAGAAAGAATACAAATTAAAAGCTTACGCTGATGATCTGGTCTTTTTTTTTTGAGAACCCAATTGAAAGCACTAGCAGAACGATAGAACTCTTGGAAGAGTTCGGCAAATTATCCGGATTCAAGTAAAATAGGGGAAAAACTAAAATACTGACAAAGAACTTGACAGCACAGGAGAGATTACAGCTGGAACAACAGGTGGATATTAAAGCAGTAAATAAGGTGAAATATTTGGGAATTTGGTTGTCTCCAAAGAATATTAACTTGGTAGAGGACAATTATAATAAATTGTGGAAGGAAATTAAGAAAGATATGGACACCTGGCGTAGACTGAACCTATCTTGGACAGGGAGGATGGCATCGATTAAGATGTATATCCTCCCGAGACTGCTATTCCTGTTCCAGAACCTACCAGTTATAAAAGGTACCACCTGCCTTAAAAATTGGCAAAGGACTTTGACCAAATATATTTGGCAGGAGAAGAAACCTAGGGTGAAACTTAAATATTTGATGGACTCTAGGGAAAGAGGGGGCTTTGGTGTACCAAATTTAAGGCTTTACTATGAGGCGGCATGCCTACTCTGGATAAAAGAATGGGCCACCCTGAAAGATACTGATTTATTAGATCTGGAAGGATTTGATTTAAGATTCGGGTGGCATGCCTACCTCTGGCAGGGAAAAGATAAAGTCCATAGAGGTTTTTATAATCATATAGTTAGAGGATCACTCTTAGAAGTTTGGAACAGGAAGAAAAATGTGATTGAACAAAGTATCCCTCGGTGGCTCTCACCTGTGGACATCATCAAAATAAAGAAACTAAATATGATAGGTAAAAGGTGGACGTATGAGGATCTATTAATTAAGTCAGAAGAAGGGTGGAAATTAAGATCGCAGGATGAACTGAAAGAGAAAATTAAGGATTGGTTTCACCTGCACCACGTTTGTGCATTATGGAGGGAGCATAAGAGAATAGGTATGGGAGAAAATAAATCTAGATTTCAAGTGGAGATTATGGAGAGTAATAATAAACTATTATCTAAAATGTACAGGCAACTGCTGGAAAGTGAAAATAAGGAAGAGTTGATTAAAGAGGTAATGGTTAAATGGAACAAAGATCTAGGATATGAACTAGGCTATGACAAATGGCAAATTTTGTGGAAGAAAGGTATGAGATTTACTGTGTGTGCTGACTTACGAGAGAATCTTTATAAGATGATGTACCGTTGGTACCTGACCCCGGCTAGACTAGGGAGAATGTATAGAACAGCAGACAACACTTGCTGGAGGTGTAAAGATAAGGTGGGGACCTTCCTTCATATTTGGTGGACCTGTGAGGAAGTGAAGGGTTTCTGGGGACAAATTTACGAGGAGCTAAAGAAAATTTTGAAGTACAATTTTCCCAAGAAACCGGAAGCGTTCCTCTTAGGGATGATTGGGGAGGAAATAAAAAAGACGGATCAGACCTTCTTCCAGTACGCCACCACTGCTGCGAGGATTCTAATAGCTAAGAAATGGAAATCCTCCGAAATACCAACAATGAGAGAGTGGCAGGTGAAATTGTATCAATATTTGGAATTGGCGAGACTCACACAATATATTAGGCGGGATAACCCCATTAAAAAGATAGAAGACTGGTCCAAATTCTTAAGTTACCTTGAGACCAACTTGGGAATTAACAATTTAACAGTAGACGATGTTTAACTCCTACGACATGTAAAGATAAACGAAAATAACTGCAGAAGATTTATGTAGAACACTTAATCCAAAGCTGAGGTTAATGGAAGTCAAAGTGTGTAAGGGTGTGATTGGAATTTTCTTCTTTGTTTTTTTTTTTCCTGTAGATGTATGTGTTTTAGCTTGTTGTTTGTTTCGTGTGTTTTTTTGTATTGTATAAATTTCCTCTTTGTATGTGTAAGTCTATGCGTTTCTAATAAAGTTTAAATTTTTTTTTTTAAAAAAAGATGCCTTTCCCCTTTTTAAATTGTGCCTTACAATGTGCCCCCCCACTCCTGTGATCATTGCTGCATAACCAATAATATTTTCTCCCCCTTTAGGCCTTAAAGATGGAAGCTATGAGCAATACAGGTACTACTTAAAATATAAGTATTTTCTCCCCAGTGAGCAATAGGTTATGGGAAGATATGGGCAAGAAGACTCAGGCTGTGGGGTTAGAACTAGGATACTCTCTCTGGGTGGCTCCAGAAGTTTGGGTCCCTCTAGCTATTTCATTGGTAGATAGGTTTCACTTTATAGCATAATTCTACAGTATAAGAGGGAAGAGGCAACTTGGGTATAATATGTGTTGTCAAGTTGGGTGAGGGAGACAAAAGACTCTGCTACAGAAGATCACTGGCTAGGGGCTGGGCACAGGCCTAAGCATGCAACCCCACTGTACCTACCTTAACTCTTCCCTCCAGTAACAATACTTGTGTAGCATATGAAACATACTAACCCCCCCTTCTTCTGTGCTGTAGTGCTGGTGGTTTTCTTGACATGATTAACTTTTTTCTCTTTTTGCGGCTCACACATAAGGCAATTTCAACGTCGAAAGTGGCCAGACATGAAGAAACCATCTTCCAAGTCTCTGTGAGTTGGGAGTCCATCCCCACAAAGCCTTGACATTGCTCTCTCTCTTTTGCATGCAGTCCATATTTGCAGTTTCATCTATTCTTGCTCTTAAATCCTACTCTTCCTAATGAAGCGTCTGGAAGAGTGATGACTCTAACCTCTTTAACTGCAGTCATTGTGTTCGTGTTGTCCTGCTCTGTAGCAAGGTAGGGTTCAGGCTGGAGGCAAGGCTCAGGTGGTGCTATAAGAAGGCAGAACTCTAGTAGTCGCTTCAGCAACAAACTGAGACTGAGCCCTGAAAAAATGGCAACAGCTGCACCCCAGTTGATAGTCCTATCTGCAGTGCAAGGTGTTTGCTCCAGTAGCCTCAGACTGCGACTGCAGAAGTGAGACCAGGGGCGCTCTGTTCAATGCAGTTCTCAGAGGCCTAGGACAGCACGGACAGTGGCTCATCTGCTAGAAGCACTAGGAGCTCATCTTGCATGCCCTTCTGGTTCATTGTAGGGGAATCCAACTCCAGGTTTCTAAAGGGCTAGAGAAGCCTGTCCTCTCCAGATCTGCTGGACTCCCCTTCCCTCCAGGAGTTATTGGAACTGTAGTCCAAAACATTTGGCAGGCGCAGTCTACTTTTAAGGTTGCTATTGGATAGAAGTGTAGGTATACTACTACAGAGGTAGGCCCTCTTTATTATAAGACAGTATTTGTTCCTCTGTCAGCTGCACTTGTAGAATCAACCTTTCTTTGTTGTGCTAAATGAAAGCTGTAGCGCATGTTGAAATATGGTGACTCCGACACTGTTACTTTGAGGAAAATCTTTGGTAGGAAGGACAAGCAGTCCATTACACAATTAGAAGGTCAAAATCATCGAGCAGAGATCACGGCAGTGATTTCAGAATTTTGTACAATGCTTGCAAGAAATGTGAGGTCACTTAAATGACCCACATACAGTGCAATGAAAATAGTGTAGACATAGTTCTCAACACTGAAGATTCATCTAAAAGTCCAACTGCTGTTAAGAAAGGTAGTTAGTTAGTTAGTGAATGAATGAATGAATGAATGAATGAATCCTTTGCTTCTGTGTTGTGGGTGATGCACAGTGGAAAAGTATGCCCTTTGCATGGCTCTGCTGTGAGAACAGATTGCTTTGCTCTTCAGAGAGTGAATTAATTAAATGTGTGTTCTTTTTCAGAGGACAACTTTGGGAAGGCTGGGAAGGCTAATTTCCTGCAACTGCTGGACCTCAATGAGGATATAAACTGGCCAGAACTTGAATCTTTGTACAGACTTAATGAAAGTGTGTATGATTTCAGACTGAAATATAACATTAGCCTGGAGGACTGGATAAACTTTGATGCTAAGGTAGATAGGATGTTTGCACTGTTATGCAATCTAAATAGACACAGTGACCTTCTGGGGAGTACTTTCATCCAACCTACGTATCCCTTCTTGAAGCCCACTGGTTTACCTGCTTTTGCTTTGGGTTATACCTCACTTGCTTCACAAGCTATTTTACTTCCACCGATCACTGCAAATACTGTTTCAAGAAATGGCAGCAGAGAAAACAAGGGTGACCCATTGAGAGACTTGGAGTCCTAAGGGGCAAAACCACACAGACTATTTCAGTGGAAGCCAAATAGCCCCTCTGCAACTTCATCTACAGCTTAAAATGGCATTTGAAAGGACAAACAAATGGAAAAGGATCTCTTCCCCCACCTACAGTTTAGGCAAGTCAAAATTAGACACAGTGGTAGAAAATTGCTACTGAGGCACGCAGGATATCGTGGATATTACTGAACAGATGCACAGACTCAGCACTAACAGACTTCAGGTGTTTGTCTACCACAGAAGCCAGTTTAGTTCACACATCTACCTTGGCTCATGAGGAAATTGAAATCTTCACTCAGTGAAACCAGCTTTCCAGCATGGTACTGTAAATATTCAGTGTCCTGTTTCAAAAGAAATCCAAGTTCAGAAGAATTGTTACTAAAGTGTTGGCATGCCCCAATTCCATTTCTGAAAAGTCACTCCATTGCATAATAAAAATTCAGAATTTAGCCATTTTTAAAAGCACTGCGAAATTAAAAGCAGTTTGTGTATGTCTTGAATTTTAACAAAGTTGGATTTGTATTAAGTCTTTGTGGTTATATTGTATGTTCAAAAACCAAAATTACTACTATAAAAGAAAGCACTTGTTTACTTTTATATTTGTTTGTTTTAAACAATGGCTATTATTTTGTGACCAATAAAAATGCAGGTTTAAGAAAAAAAAGGCACTTATGGGCACAGTTCAGCGGACAAGTAGGCATACTTTACCCAACACAGTGCTGGGTTTTGTGCCTCCTTAGAAAAAAGAAAAGAACATACTATTTGGAAGCAGTTTTAGGAACAGACTATCCAAACTCAAACTTACAAGTTTTCCTATAGCATACATCACCTGTCCAAATTCACAAGTTGACCTCAATTTTCAACTTACTTGTTTTTCTTCCAATGTACTGCAGCATTTCAATCACAGAGAGAAATTGGTGTTTGAGATCTAATGTAGGTATGATATAGTATTTGCAATATAATGAGTCTTTAGATAGTGTACCTACACTTAGGCAGGAAACACCAGCTGGCCAAATACAAGATGGGAGACACCTGGTTTGCCAGTAGTACATGTGAAAAGGATCTAGGGGTCTTGGCGGACCACCAGCTGAACATGAGTCAACAGTGTGATACAGCAGCAAAAAAAGCTAATGCTCTTCTAGGCTGCATCAACAGAAGTCTAGTGTCCGGATCAAGGGAAGTAATAATTCTGCCTTGATCAGACCACAGCCAGAATACTGTGTCCAGTTCTGGGCACCACAATTTAAGGAGGATGTTGACAAGCTGGAACATGTGCAAAGGAGGGAAGCCCAGATGATCAAGGGTCTGGAAACAAAGCAGGCTAGACAGCAGGTTAATAAGGTGAAATTCCCTATCTTCTTGCATGCAGTGGCTGCATTCAGTTGGTTTTTACCTTTTTCAGGGTGTTCCAATTTTAAAAGAAGCCTGAGGGTGGCAACAGCAACTGTTGTGTGGAGGGGGTAAAAGTTTGTTACTTAAGAAGACAATTTTTTCCCACCCCTTTGGAAGTGAAGTAAGCCTGCAATTTTACTTCTCCCATTTGGCTGTCTTGGAAAAGAGAACATCTACCAGCACAGACAACTTGAACATGAGTTTTGGTAACTGGAATGCAGCCTGTGTTAAGGCATAATGGGAACTTTTATCTCTTTGATTACCAAGAAGCTTATTAAGCCACAAAAACTCCCGTTTCAAATAGAAACCTTTATTTACATTATTAACAACATCCAAACAAAACAAAAACACAGAAAAACAAGACCATATGACCTACCCTTTTTTTAATGCCAGCCCACAGGAGGCTTTTTTTGTTATGTAAAGATCAATTATTACAAGCAATATTTAATGTAAACTAACTTTGGAGTCAATTCTCAATACTGCATGCCTTTCTCCTGAGATATTAAGAAATATTGCTCTCAGTTGAATGGTTTCATAATTGCTGCATTGCTGTCACATGACAGTCTGCTACTAAATTCGATGTGCTGACCTGTGCAACATTCAAATAGATTGTTTCTGTTGAAAAATGCTCCTCATTTATTAAGGCAGCCTTCCCCAGCTTGGAGCTGATGGGAGTTGTTGGTCTAAAACATCTGGATTGCACCAGGTTGGGGAAGGCTGAATTAAAGGAAAAATCATGAAGACTGAAATTATGTATTTATCTCAACACACAAACTGGTTGGATAATCCATACAAAGGTGGGAAGAATGGATTCACTACAAAGACAATTAGGTCAGAAGGCACCAATGCCAAACTAAGCTTATTGCCCCATTCAGCCATGTTTACTGTACTTATCCTACAAGCCCCCACCCCATATAATCACTCTTGGTACTAGAGATTGCATTGCAACAGAATGAGAGTTTTTAATCATGCACTTCTGATTCCAGGTATCATTTGAATCAGCACTGCTGGGAACGTTCCCGACAATGCAAATTCAAAATGCATTTTTATATATATATAAAAAGGTATGAATACTTTTATCAAGTTTGAACTAATATCTTTGGATTCAGCAAAAAAAAAAAGCAACTGGGAAAAGGAGTAACATTCTAAATAACAGATTAACCAATGAACGGCAGGTACCACCACATTTCAAAAACACAAACAGAATCAATGAAAATGAAAAGAAGAAGGGCAAATAAGTAGTTTATAAAAAGAGAGGTCACACTTCGCCAAAGTAATCAGAGCTATCATGATTATCATATTCGCCTATAAAAGTTAAAAGATAGTCTACTCCCATTTTATAGGCTTGTGGGTCTTTTATTATGAGGTTGTTATTGGTAGTATCAGAAAGAGGCTTCTGAGAAGCGGAAAATATTTTGTCACACTTTAATGGCAGACCTACAAAACCAAAAGATCTGATGTGCACAAAGGTGTGCATGTGTACAAAATACTCCCCTGTTGACTTTAATGTCTGAGCAAACTACACATCCATATGTGGAGGTTTGGAAGGACGTATACTTCAAACAACAACAACTCAAAGCTATTTTAAAACAATATGTAAATGGAAAAAATGCTTTAAAAAACAACCCTAAAGGAGGAAGCACTTGTAACATATGAGGCACACTATGTGCAAATCAGAACACAATTCCAGACCAGAGCCCAAATGTGTTTTAAGTACAAATAAGCTTTAGTGAAGTTAAATAAATAGCTGGTGGACTACACAGAACTGGCAATATTTATACCTGTACTCAGGATACTAGCAGTTTTGGGGGTAATCACAGACTGCTTGCCTTAGAACAAAATCTCACAGAATTACATGCTTCTGCAAAGTGGAGCTCAAATTTCATTACTAATCAAAATCACCAGTTCACATATTCAAGAGAACTATATTGAATGTGCAATGGGAATAGAAAAAAACTCACACACCACTTCAGACATTTTAGTCTAGCTTTCTTAGAAAGATCCTGTTCTGAATCACTACAACTTGTTTAAAACTGGGAGGAATCAGTATGTATCTGCATTATTTGACACAGAGATGATTATGGTGTTTCTGACCTCCAGCTATTAAAAATTGCTTAGAAAATAAATATATTTGTTACCAGCAGAGCAATAAAATGTGATAACCAAAATCATTTGTGCCAATTAATCAGATGTCTCATCAGGTGTGCTTTCTGATAGACACTTAACACAAAAAAACATGTTCAGAACACCACCGAGGCTTTCTTAAAAGTTAACCAAATGTCCTAGAGCAGAGGCTCTTTCATTTAAAAGACAGGTTATATTAAAAATTCCACAAATTGATTTGACAGCTAAAAAGAGCCTTTTTGTCATCAAATTGCCATCTATAAGAAAAAAGTAACAAAGTGCACACATAAGGTGTAGAGAAAATATTAAAAGACTGCTAAAATATGAACAAATGTTCTTTTAAAAAACCAATAAATGAAGTTCTAAATAAACTGTCGGAGACCAATGAAAATAAGATAAAGGCCATAGTTACCCAACTCCAAAACCATTTAAATAATAAAAAAAAAATCCTGTCTGGACAACTTGGACTAAACTTGAGTTTACAGAAATTATATTTGTTAAATATTTAGCTTCACGAACTCTGCAAAAATGAGTTAGTGGCCTACAAAAGTCATATATATATATATCTATATATAGTACAACATCTTAAGATCATATTTACAAAATGTATTCACAAAGAGAATCTCTCTTCAAACTGCCTTACCTTACCTTACATTTTATGACATTTAATGGCAAAAAAGATGTATGATTATTGCTCAAATGCCCATATTGGAGATATTATGTAACAGTAATTCAGACTGGGCTTGAAAGGGGGCAAGAACTTGCCTACTTTAATATCCATTGATTCATTATTATAGGTATTGCAGTAACCCACTACATACAGCATCTTATAAAGTGCACAAAACTGCACATCAATATGGAAATCTTTTATCATGATTATACATATTTAATCTCTGCATACCCCTTTGGCGCCAAAGAGCGTGATTCAGAGGCTGCAACAGCTCATTTGCATTGCCACTTGCACATCAGAGTTCCGACACCTGGGAGTGAGATTGAACAGCAGCATGAATGTTCAGAGCATTGTTTTGTTTTTAAATCAAGGCCAGAAACTACATTCTATTAGAGGCTCTTACTAGAGAACTCAAGACTATTACCAAGTATTTTCCAGGCACTTTGGTCTGCCTGTAGTTAAAGGGCTTTGGATAGCTACAGTAAATAGAACTGGTACACACCATGTCTATCCAACACATTTACTCAAATGGCATTGCCAAACGCACTTTGCTAAAGGCAGAGTGCCAAAAAATAATAATCACCCTTTCTCTTTTCTTTTTGTACATTATACAGTGATACTTTGCTTCTACTCCTCCTCCTATCCCTCACCACCCAAAGCTCCATAACTCATGAAGTCACTTAGGACATCTTCACGGTAAAAAGAAGTGGTATTTCCATAAGGCTACATGTTGCCATGAAGTTCACGTGCACTTTTTTTTTTTAATACTTAGTTCACCATCATCTATGGCATCAGCCTCTTAGGAGATCATAGCTGGAGATGTCAGCAGTATTTCTGCAGGAAAAAAAACACAACACACCAGTGAACAAACAACAGTGTAAGAGAGGCAAACTTTGTAATCCAGCAAAATTTTTGCTGGCATTTCTGAAGGTTAAGGAAAGAAGTATAAATAAATACTGCACTGGTATTGAAAATGCTTTTAAAAATATAGATTCATTTTAGGGGGAGGGGGATTGGGAGGAAATGGCCTGGTGTTGAGCTTAAGTTACTCTAAGGCTAGGATAGCAGAGCCTTGTGGATTCCTTGAGTAAATCTATTTCAGCAATAAACCTGGGATGTTCACAGGCAATAGCTGTTCCACAGCTAGCCTTACCGTTTTATGCAAAACCACCAAGAGAGAACCCAGTGGAGAAATAGGGGTTTGGGAGTTTGGGAGAAATAAGAAAGGGTGCAGAGTGAGCAAAAATGACAACCATGCAAGTCAAACTTTATTTTCTAAGCCACAAAAATGTTGAAAAGTTTCTGTTAATGTTTGCTAGGCACTGGCACTGGCACTGGCTATTTTAGGGGCTGATATGCATATGGAGATCTAAAGAGCTACATGTGGAGAACCAACATTTATAGCCATCTTACCTGGTCTGGACCCATGGGCATTCCTGACATAGGCATAGTATTAATATTCATTTGTCCCATGTGACCACCATTGCTGTTCATGTGCATCATGTTGTAAGCTGCAGGGTTCCCTGAATGGCTGAACTGTTGCTGTGGAAAAGAACTAAAGGACACAAGAAAAAAATTAATGCTCCCAGTTCACAGATTCCTTCAGCGACTGGCATTTTACATCATTGGTATTACAACTATAAAACCTTGTAGAATAATAATAATAATAATAATAATAATAATAATAATAATAATAATAATTTATTATTTGTACCCCGCCCATCTGGCTGGGTTTCCCCAGCCACTCTGGGCGGCTTCCAACAAAGATGAAAAATACACTAAAATGTCACATATTAAAAACTTCCCTGAACTTCGTAATCCTTTCCACAATCAGTTGTGGAGACAGTTGTCTCACCACAGTGTCTTCAAGATCAGATGTGGTTATTTGTAAGGAGCTCACACCAACCTGTGGCTCTGGAGATTGACTAGTGCTATAAACAAATGAATGAGCCTATGATCAACAAACAAATAAATCCTTTGCTTTAAATAAAAAAGAAAGGAAATGCAAAAATGATGGATCAGTGTAAATCACTCCCATCCTAGGATCTCTTCATCCATTGTCAGAAAATGATTTGTTAACTTAAGCCTACCGTACTGAGTTTTTACCCCTCCACGTAACCAATCTGGAACAAATAGTTCAACATATATAGATTTGGACACTTTCATGTTCTTTTAATTTTTTTTAACAACACATCATGTCTTAATCAGCTTGTTTAATTTTGTGAAACAAAAATAGACCCCATATCTTTGTGAAATCTGCAAATTTTAAGAATTTAAACAAATATTTTGAAATCTTCTATGAAACAAATGATTTTAGGTGGCTGGTTTTTTTAAAGAATCTGGGTGCAAGATTGAAGACTGTCTAGATTGCCATGTTTTTTTAAAAAAATCACACAATTCAGTCTGCTAAAAGCTCTGTTCTTCAGTTCTCCACAGCCACAGGCTCCCCTCTGAAAACACTAGTTGAGATATCTGACTCTCACCTGCTCCTGGCCATATTTCCTGATGGCCAGCCCTTCATTTCAGGAGCTGGATACATTGGTGCAGCCTGAGGATGCTGCATCATGGGATTTTGTGTGGGTCCCATTCTTTGAGCCATCATGGAATTGGGTGGGCTTGATACCCTGCTAAAGGCAGGGTCTGGCTGCTGGGTCATTCCTTACAAAATAAATAAGATAACAGTTTGGTGGTTATGACACTTAGCTATTTTTTGCTGAAGGCACATGCGTCCTCTAATATTTACAGAATTTCACTCTTGTGGGTGCACGATTTCTCTTATCTGATTCAATTTAAAAAGCCCTGAAGCTTGGACCTTTGAAGCATGGTACAAATGAAAAGCCAGAAGGGAACAATTCTCATGGAGAGGCAATGGTGCCTGGGAGAACTGCACTTTGATTCCCAAGTTAATGTCAAATTTCCACCCTAAGGTGTTGTTACCAGCTTGCATTCATTCAAGACTCCCTCTACTTGAAGGGGCCATAGCTCTGTAGTAGAGCATCTGCTTTGCATGAAGGTCCTAGGTTCAATCACCAGCATCTCCAGGTAGAGCTGTGAGGGAACCCCACCTGACCTCATGGAGAGCCACTGTTAGCCAGTGTAAACATTAATGAGCTACTTGGACCAATGGTGCGACTCGGTATAAAGTAGCATCTTATGTTCCCCATTCATGCAAGTTTGCTTTTCTCAGTTTCACTTGGTCCCTAAACATGGTTACAAGGTACTATAACTTACTAATGTTTCATTACTGTTGTTGTTGTAATTTCAGATATAGCAAAGCAGAATAAAAAAAGATCAAATGCTTGCTTTTTGTTGCCAGACCCTTCCTGAACAAAAAAGTTTTCTTGCAGAATTAAGTAATGACTAAGACATAATTCAAGTCAAAATTGAGAGAACCAATGAGCTGTGAAATTACTGTATAAAGTTCATGAATCTTACAACATTTCTGCACTGTGGCTGTTCTATTTTAGATCATTCGGCTACAGAATATGTCAAATCCCTCAAAACCCCACTTTCTCCCTCATTCCAAAATATTGTGCTTATACTCTTCTATAAAAATATTCTAGCTTTAATAAGTTTTTTTTGTAATTTACTAAGCCCAACAGCAGCCACAGGAAATAGAAGCAAGTAAGATACAAATGAAGTAAGTACCATAATTGGCTGGGTATGAAAATTGCTGGGATGGGACTGGAGCCATCGGAGGGCCTGTAACAGTACCATCCATGCTTCCTGAGGTGGTCACATTTGGGGGAGGACTGAAGGCTTGAGACTGCTGCTGTTGCTGCTGTATCATCATGGCCATCCTTTGTTGCCGGATGTGGTGACTTATTATCTCCCTGTTTCGCTGCGCCACCATCTGAGCATTAAGGAAGCCTTGCTGCTAGCACCCAAAGAGGATTGACAAAAAGCACATTAAAGAATTCAGAGCAAGAATTATTAAGTTGACAAGAAAAAAAAATATCTTAAGAGTTTTATGTCCATGAGCATTTATATTAAAAAAGGACAATACAGTCTATTTTTCTCCCATTAATGAAATAGTAGAATGGAACAGTAAGAAAATGCACATTTATTCTGCAGTAATAAGTAGCAGAGTGTATAGTAACTGTGGGGAACCACCTTCGGCCCTCCAGATGTTGCCCCATTGGCCTTGCTTGCAGCAACATTTGCAGGGTCAAAGTTTTCCCACATCTGGTCTACAGCCTATATACCAACAGCAAGCTTATTCTCTTAGGGTCTACCCTTATGCAGATATCCATGCACAAGATATCAAGAAGAAGAAGAAGAAGAAGAAGAGTTTGGATTTGATATCCCGCCTTTCACTCCCCTTCAGGAGTCTCAAAGCGGCTAACATTCTCCTTTCCCTTCCTCCCCCACAACAAACACTCTGTGAGGTGAGTGGGGCTGAGAGACTTCACAGGAGTGTGACGGGCCCAAGGTCACCCAGCAGCTGCATGTGGAGGAGCGGAGACACGAACCCGGTTTCCCAGATTACGTGACTACCGCTCTTAACCACTACACCACACTATCAGCAGCTTGGGGAATCCCCAAAGTTAAAAAGAAAAGGTAAAGGGGGGGGGGGACCAAAAACGACCTAGCAAACAGAATGCTGGCTTTATGGCTATTGGAGTGGTGAAGGTGGTGGAATGGAAAACAGGAAGACGGAGGTGGCATGGAAGGGAATGGAGCATCCTGGAACAGATACTGGCTGGGTGGCTAAAACCCCAAACAGCAGCACTCCACACTGAAACATTTTGCTGCAGGTCTCACTTTGTGTAGCTTGAACATTCAGCAGGCACTGTGGCTTATATCCAATGTGGCACTAAGCAACTTTTCTGTCAGTGCAAAAATTTATGATTGCACAATGAGACCTTTCCCCCCCCCCCCCCGAATGTGTCCTTCCCAAATCTGCTCCAAATGGTTGGGGAAACCAGCAGAAAATATTAAGGGGGTGCACAAGAGGAAAGTCCCATTGC
The DNA here is from genome assembly GCF_965113315.1 of Podarcis vaucheri. NCBI lineage: Eukaryota > Metazoa > Chordata > Lepidosauria > Squamata > Lacertidae > Podarcis > Podarcis vaucheri. The sequence continues at coordinate 85,946,081 of NC_138764.1, read as the reverse complement.
ACAGGCATAATAAATATTTGTACTGACAGGACGGTTACTTAAAGCTAAATTAGATGCAAGTAACTGAATCCATGCTTGCCAGACTAGCATTGCTCAACAGTTTCAAACCCCAGATTGGTTCTGGAATACAGGGGTACCTTGGGTTAACAACTTAATTCGTTCCAAAGGTCTGTTCTTAACCTGAGGTACCACTTTAGCTAATGGAGCCTCCCGCTGCTGCCACCGTGCGATTTCTGTTCTCATCCTGAAGCAAAGTTCTTAACCCGAGGTACTATTTCTGGATTAGTGGAGTCTGTAACCTGAAGCGTATGTAACCCGAGGTACCACTGTACTTTTCTATGATTGCATTTGAGATCCAATGCCTCACCCATGTGAACAGGAATTGCAACAATGGTAAAACAGATTATTGTAATTCCTACTCAAAAATATTGACATTATTTAGGATGACATATATAGTGTTTCTTCACCAGTCATATGCCCCAACTGATGTATGTCTAATAATGACATGATTCATGCAGAATCATCTTTTGGTTTATGGTTATGTTCTATTGGACTTTGATCCATTAGATAAAAATATGTGTGTCTGCTTTAGTGTTTTAAAAGATGTATGAAGGAGGGAGAAAAGAGAAGTAACAGAAAGCAGAACTGGGAGAGGTAAAATAACAGCAGGAAGTGGGAGGCTACTGTATAACCTGATTAGTAATACTTACTTGTGATCCCATTTGTGGGGGCATAACAGGTCTCATCACTGATGCACTACCAGGGTTGGGGTTCTCCATTTTTATATCAAGTGTTTGACGAGTCTGATTCAAAAACTTAAGAAACAGAAAGCAACAGTGTGTAACAGAACGATGTCAAAATACATCAAACAGGTTTCTATAAAACCCACGCTACACTACAAACCTAGGCAAAAGTAACAATTAAAAAGAAGCTACTTCACTCAGTGTGGCTTATTAAGTGCGCTGAAACACAACGTTTGACTTCACGCCCAAAGGCACACTCCTCCATTGTCTCCAAGGCAGAAGGATACCAACAAGGGCCTTAAATATACAAACCTAATCATTAACTTTCATACTGATACTTAATAGTGCAATTCAGAAAACAACTGTGCCACTGTTTTCATTAGTTTTCATCAAACATCAGTTTTCATCAAACAAATAATCTGTCTAGTCCAGCAGTATTTAATCTCAGAAATGACATTACCAAACTGAAAATAAAGACTACAATGATGAGGAATTACAGGCCTGCTTCACATGTCATGAGAAGCCAAATTATGGACTATCAGAACCATGCAAACATGTGGATTCCTGGGGAGCTCACAGCACCTTTCCTCCTCTCTTGTCTTTTTTATTCCTGCATTATCATTAGCCAAGGTTTGTGCTCTAACCATGAGCTGTAGCCAAAGCTGTAGCTCCATTTTAGGAGCCCTCATGGTTGCATAGTACCAGTTAAGTCATAGCTTGGGCGACATCTTGACATGTAAACTAAGTCTCTGTGTGTACCAAATATCAGGACAGGATAAAACAAATGAATGTATGTGTTAATGGGTAAGTGATATATTTCATTTTCCTGCCCTTAGCAAAGTCAAAAAGTTTCCCTCTTCAGAAGGGAACTGAAAAAATTATAATTGTTTACCTGCTGCCCTTGAAGTCTCTGTTGGAGCTGCATCCGAAGTTGCTTTGGTGTGTTGGTTCTGGGCCTCATGACATTTGCTCGGGGATGCATACTTTGCATTGGAAAACTGCCCTGCTGATTCATCTGATTCATCACAGAGTTAAAGGCTGCCTGTTGGCCTTGCACGCTACTAAAACCCCCTGGCAGGGGAGCTCCCTGGCCCTGGTATGGCTGACCATATACTGGAGGCTTCTGGTCAATCATTACAGTAGATTCTTGGCCATGAAATGATTCTTGCTTGGGTTCCAAAGCTTGCCCCTTAAAAAGAATATAAAACTTGCCAATATTTCACACTCTGCAATAGTATATTAAGAATATTTTATACAGGGGAATTTTATATTTGAAAATATGAGCTCTGTGTGTGTGTGTGTGTGTGTGTGTGTGTGTAGCCGGCAGTGTAAAAAACATAGTAAATGTTCAGGAGACACACCAGTAAGCACATGGTACAACAGTTATGGGACCCTATTTCACCATTTAACAGTTTAGGGATACACACAGGATTATCCAATAATCCAATGAATATTGCCCAATTCAAAATTACATTGACAATATCCATCTCCTATGAGTAAGTTCTGAGTCAGGTATATTAAGACTTCATCACTATAATATTCAGCAACTATTCTACAACTACCTTTCTAAAGAAGATGCCTGCACACATTAATTACAATGTAGTATTGTCACAAATTAAAAGGAAAATAAACAATTTTTAGATCAGAAGGCTGTTCTTGTTATGTTATAGGCAAACATTTTCTCACTATGATTTTTTTAAAGGGGCACTGTAATATCATGTTTATAATCATATCAGGTCTGCATAATTTGTAATCCAGCAAATGTAATGCAGGTCACCAGCAGTTGGATAAATCTTCTGTTTTTACAGCCTTTTTAGGACTGCAAGAATACTTGGCAGGCCACAATACAGAGAAGGTGGGCTATGTTCAGCTTGAGTTGACTAGCAAGTTCTGGAGCCTATAATATATAAAATAAGTTCTTCTCACCCAAAAGAAGAATGTACAAAGTACTGAGGAAGAAATGTACTAGGGTTTTTATTCCCCGCCCTCCCCCCTGCAAAAATACATTTTAAGAGCATACAGCAAACTGAAAAATCTGCACTTCAAGAGCACTGGCAACTTACTTGATTTACAAGATCAGGAATTCCTAAGGCCCTATCAATTTCTTCAAGGCTTGTGACATCTGTGTTACTCAGCAATGTATGCAATTGATCTAGAAGAGCCCTTTCATCACTTTGGCCATCAACATTTGGAGCAGCATACAGAAGATCATCCAAAGAATTCCTAACTAGTTGCCTAGGAAAACCAAGATGTAGCAACAATTAAGAATACTGGTCAAAGAGTAGATAAATTCTCATATCACACATAAATTGAAGTCTCCAAATAAGAATCATATCTTCCCAGTATACATAAGTGCAAAAATGAGATATGCCCAGTGTCATTTCACAAATGAGCAGGATTCTGGAAACTGAAAGGAGGACCCTCCATGTTAAAACTTTTATCACCTTTGATAGATCATTACTATCCAACAAATCCCCAACAGAATGTCAAAGACTAAGATGGTAAACAAATTACAAATATGATGTAAGCATTTTCTTTGATGAATCACAAACAAACAAATAATCTGTCTAGTCCAGCATTCTAGTTCAGATAGGGGAAGTCATAGTCATAGCAGAGCCATTGAAATCAATGGACTTAACTAATTTTGTATTTAAATGAGTGTTTTTCTGAATGATCAAAATGTTCTGATACCATTTGTAGATGAAAAATAGGCTGTCAGTTAAATAGCATATTACATTCTAAACCTTATTGTACCTGTTTTGTGAACCTCGAGGTCCTTGCTCCATGGACAGCATGTTGTCAGGCCATGCATTTGGATGGTTAGACGGACCTTGATGTGCATAAGGATTCCCTCCCATACCAATATTAATTTCATTTGGCCCTACAAAATGAAACAAAACTAAATTTACTGTTAGAAAAGAGGTGAATTTTTGGAGCAGCAATCCAACAACACAGGGCAGTGTACAAAAACAATGTATCACTATTATAAAACACAATGATAAAATATCTCAAAAAACCCCACCATACAACTATTTTTAATATCAAAATCATTGGTCTTAATCTCACTTGAAGCCTAAGTAAAAATGTATGGCATTACTTTCAGAATGTAAGGTTTCTATTCAAATGGGATGTAAAAGGGGAGAAAGCTTCTTAACAGGGTGTTTGTGTGTGTTCAACTAATAGTAGTTCCTTCCACATCTTTGAACTGTTGTAGACATGACAGCACCAGGGTGCCCCCCCCATTAAACTCAAATAGCAGTAACAAGGCAGCTGAGATAGGGTTGCCATACGTCCAGATTTCCCCAAACATGTCCAGGAATCAAATGGCGAAAGCAGTGTCCATGAGGAATTTTGAAAGATCGGCAAAATGGCCAGGGGTTTTGTCAACAGAACCAGGAAGTGTGTCTGTTTTAGGATCGCTATTTGTGTTTTCTGGGTGAATTCTTGAAATATGGCAACCCTAAGCTGAGAGGTAGTGGTCTAAATTGTTTATCACTATCACTGAATTTAAATGCTTTGCTTCCTTTAAGTCTACCAGTATCCAGCAATCCACACTGGAGCACTAGTTGCTCAGAACATGGTACAGATCACTGTGCAAACAGCCTAAAGCTTCAAACTTTATTGCCAGTCAGTAGAACATGAGACTCTTAATCCCAGGGTTGTGGGTTTGAGCCCCATGTTGGGTGAAAGCTTCCTGCATTGCAGAAGGTTGAACTAGACGACCCTTGTAGTCCCTTCCCAATCTACGGTTCTCTGATTCTACTATCTTACCTATGTGCAGTGCATAAGACACAAATTATTGTGGTGTCCAATTAAAAAAGCATAGTAAGAACTCACTCATATGGATCATCTGCTGTTGGAGCATGGATCTGGTGCCAGGCATACTATTTGACCTCATGGGTAAACCAGGCATGGGACCACCAACTGAAGATCTGGCAAGGGCTGGGTTGCAGTCTGGCCCTGGTCTTGGCATTGAAGCAGAACTAATAGGTTCCATCCTGCTCACTTTTGAGTTTTGTAGGCTCCAGTCACTTGCTGAATGCTGATTCATAGGCATATTTCTGTTAGGTCCCCCTAGAAAATTAACGTATTTAAATACATATTGCTTTCCCTACAGAAAAATATAGAATACAATACAATTTGCTACAGTTGGCATTTTTATATTCACCCACTCCAAATCAGTTTTAGCCAGGACCCAAAGGGCTGCATACATCAGGGCCTTTCAGCCACCATTCATGGTAACATCTCAAATATAATCTAGGTTTTCAGGTTCAACTGAGATATAAAGCATTGCACAACAACGTAGATGGTTTGTTGTTATCATTGTGTATTTTTTGTGACAATGGTTCAATTTAAACAGCATGTTTGCTGCAGTCTGCACTCACCAAAGTTTAAAAGCCAAAACATGAAGCTCTTGACTGCCTCAAGGTCCCCCGGACAGCTTCATGACTGAGCAGAGATTTTAACCTGGGTCTCAGAGACCTTAGTCTGGTACTCTAACCACATCAACACAGAAACTTCCGGATGTACAGGAAACCCATGCTTTAGGGATGCTTGTCTGCTTCTATTTTCTATCTGCTCAGCACTCCAGACCCCAGGTGCGGTGGCAATGGAGGTAAAGGAACAGCCACAGCAATGATTTGTCAGTTCAGACACCACGCTCACCGCACTTGGTGCAAGCAAATTTGATAGCTCCTTGCAAATCATGATTTGTTAATTCAGACATCACAACTCAACCCAACCCTACAAATGTTTTTTGGTGAGATATGTGAATTGAGCCAAAAGATCTAAAAAGCATAGCTAGAATAAGCTAGTATAATACAATTGTAACAATTTTTCTCGTAGTTAATAATTTACTTCAGCAAACCTTTGGGATATTGTTCATGATTTTTTTAAAAAGTATGAGGAAATCAACAAACCCATATTAGTTCCAAAATTTTCCTGATTTTCCATCATTCTTGGACTCCCACCCATCATGTTTTGCTTCTGTAGCATGGAGAATGTATTAACACTCCTCACAGACGGACTTGATCCCACTGATACGGGGCTGTCTAAAGACAAGGCTCTGTTGAAAGGAGGACGGGTGGCCTGCATAGATTGGGGACTTCTCATACCTGTTGAGTAATTAAAATATAATTGTAACTGTACCATCTTTAAACCTGGTATTGATCTACCATGACAGATGTTTAGCATCCACTATAAGGTTATTTAATGCAATTTTAATAAAACCACAGAAAATGTATGTCCTACACGAGTCACTGATGGAGACTAATACAGAAATCATTCACCTGGATTGTTTGATCTATAATGTTTCAGACTGAGATGTTAACTTCCTATAACTACTTCCTATAACTACTATAACTACTATAATTATTAAAAGAATATGGTGTATCTCTTTGGATCTGTACAGTCTCTGTTAATTTCAAATCTCTTATAGCTATATACAGAATTCTATAAAATGTTAGAAAATAATCAAAACCCTAACTAGAAAGGCAGGGGCAGGGGCGGAATCAGAAGCCTAATAAATTAGCTCTAATATGGTATGAGTACAGTTAAATACATATCAAGTTAACTGCTATGCTTAAAATAGCAGTATACCTGAAGGAGCGTCTCCACCCCCATCAGTCTGCCCGGACTCTGAGGTCCAGCGCCGAGGGCCTTCTGGTGGTTCCCTCATTGCGAGAAGCAAAGCTACAGGGAACCAGGCAGAGGGCCTTCTCGGTAGTGGCGCCCGCCCTGTGGAACGCCCTTCCAGCAGATGTCAAAGCGATAAACAACTACCTGACATTCAGGAGACATCTTAAGGCAGCCCTGTTCAGGGAAGTTTTTAACGTTTGATATTTTATTGTATTTTTGTTTTCTGTGGAAGCCGCCCAGAGTGGCTGGGGAGGCCCAGCCAGATGGGCGGGGTATAAATAATAAATTATTATTATTATTATTATTATTATTATTATTATTATTATTATTATTATTATTATTATTATTAAAATGTAAAGGTAAAGGGACCCCTGACCATTAGGTCCAGTTGTGACTGATTCTGGGGTTGCAGCGCTCATCTCACTCTAGTGGCCGAGGGAGCCGGTGTACAGCTTCCGGGTCATGTGGCCAGCATGACTAAGCAGCTTCTGGTGAACCAGAGCAGTGCACGGAAACGCCGTTTACCTTCCCGCCGGAGCGGTACCTATTTATCTACTTGCACGTTGACATGCTTTTGAACTGCTAGGTTGGCAGGAGCAGGGACCGAGCAACGGGAGCTCACCCCGTCACGGGGATTCAAATGGCCAACGTTCTGATTGGCAAGTCCTAGGCTCTGTGGTTTAACCCACAACACCACCCGCGTCCCTGCTTAAAATGTAGTAACACATTATATTAAAAAAAAGAATTGGGAATTTCAAGACAGATTTGATTATATATATTTATGAATACAAAAAAGTAATGCACTTTGCAAAAGGTCAAAAGTTTTAAACAAAATGGAAAACAAGTTAGACAACAGTTGAAGTATCTTCCCTTTTATCAAGCATTTTTCCTGTTTATGGTATTTATTCTAACTCTGTAATAACACAAAAATCTGAATAAACAACATTTTAAATACTGATGTTCTCAACACTTTTGAATTGCATACTGATTTTTTAAAAAAACACACCATTTTTTTCATCGAAAATTCAGAAAATACAACTAGATCTCTCTCTCTCTCTCTCTCTCTCTCTCTCTCTCACACACACACACACACACACACACACACACACACACACACAAAAACCATGATTCCCTTTCTCATCATAAAGTAGTACCTAGCTGTATGCTCCCAATACCACTTTTTTTTTATTTTACCTTTCTCAAATTATTTAGCTAATCAAAGCTGAACCTTCTGACCTATTGATTCATCTTATTGTGCACTCTGGAAGGCACTGTTATTTGATTTAATAAGCATGAACAGCCTCCAGGAACAGCAGAAAGTGGTAGTATCAGGCCTGTTGATCTGCAGGCTCCCCAGTGATCGACAGTTGGTTTCTATCAAATCTATGCTTGCAACTTTAAACTCAAGGTCTTCTTGTGTTAGGTCTCAATGTTTATAAAGCTCACTATCAGACACTACAAGGAAATTCTAGTCTACTAGTAGACAGCAATAAAAACCATTTTTTAAAAGGCTAAACTGGGAAATTAAGAACAAACAGAAATAATGGCTTGAATGCCTTTAATCAACACAATGACTGTTAAGTAAAGTGGAATATTATGTCAAATAAACTTTACCCAGTGGTGCATTTCCTTGGCACAATGGTTGCTTATTCCCCATGTTATTTCCATTTGCAGACATTGGATTACTGCAAAAATCTGAGCTAGTTAGATCACCCAAAATGGCATCTAAATTATCCACCAAATCTCCACTCATCTGAAAAGGAAAAAAAATATTTAAAAACAAACTTAGTTGTTTAGATTTCTACTGAAAAAATCAGAAGCTGGTATGCGCTCAAAACTATGATGTCTTTGAAACTTACTACAAATTCTTAAGAGAACAAGCTAGAAGTCATGTAAATATTTGATCAGAGATAACTTTACTAATTTGGAGAGAAAGAAAAAGATAAAAACATCATTTGCATATTCTGTAATCATCTCAGAATGGAATATTCAGAAAATATTGTAGATGAATTTTCCAAGGTATCACTTGAGGCTAGGCCTGCAATGTTTAATTAACCAATTTATTTATTTATTTTAATCTCCTGGAAAAGATGTCTTCAGTTAACATAGTGGCAGGTCTTTTTTTTTAATGTTAATTATTAAAAGTGGTCACCGACTACCAGTTAAGTCATGCTTAGTAGCAGTACATGTACTGAAATCAAATAATTTACCGTATTTTTTGCACCATAACACTCACTTTTTTCCTCCTAAAAAGTAAGGGGAAATGTCTGTCCGTGTTATGGAGGGAATGCCTACGGGTGGCATGCCTATGGATTTTCCTCCTCTAAAAACTACGTGCGTGTTATGGTCAGGTGCATGTTATAGAGCGAAAAATACGGTATTTCAGTCATGATTCTCTTATGCCTATTCAACAGGCTGATCCTGAGAATGGCTTGGGATGCAGTTGTAACTGCATCTACTCAGAAGTAAATCCTATTTAATTCAATGAGGCTCACTTCCAGGTACACAGGTTAAGATTGCAGCCTCAGTCAGCTATATTAATTATTTAAGGTGGTAAATGCTTAAAATACATGGGGGGCAGGTTCCTTCTTAAAAGAGGTATTCCATGTTCTCTCACGTATTGAGTGGAATACCTGCATCATCTATAATCAGTGGAAAATTAAACTGCAACAAGATGAAATAATTTTTAAAAGCAACGTTTTAAAAATTACTTTGATACATCATAGTTGGGAGTTCAGGTTAGCTGTGGTTTTCAGACTTACAAAAAGAAAGTGCACGGTTCCATTCCAGGGGCTTATTTAGTCTTTTAACAGGGATTTTGCTAAACGTTAGAATACTCTACCTCTTCAGTGGGTTCTGTTTTTATTTTCATCTCTTTTTCTTGACTTGAAGTAGTTATGGCAGAACTACAGCACTGTCCCATCTGGCTGTCCAAATTTTCTATTTTAGGCTTAATGTCTTTCGAAAGAGGATCTTTTACATCATCCTTGTCAAGCAAGTATCTAAGGAGGGCATGGCTTTCCTTCTTTTTAGGGCTCATTTGTTCTTGCTTGACTGTTCCTTCGCCACAAGAAACAGCACTACTGTCATGGTATGTGTCTTTACCAGTAGCTTCAGCTGTGATTTTTGCCACTTCTGCTGGAGAATTACCATTCCGCAGCAATTTATGCAAAATCCTATGCTTCTCTTGCATGTTTGATGAAGAAGAGACCCCTCCAGATGTAGAAGACGAGACTCCAGATGAAGGACTTGTGGCATTGGCAGTAGGTTCTTTGCAACTGGAGTCCAAAGGGGAGTTTGACAGTGTAGGGTGTCCCCTGTCCTCTGAGGAACAAGTTAGCAACTGGAGAAGTTTTTTATGCCCTTTGCTTTCAGGTAGTCCCCTCTGATCAGAGCCTTCAAGGCCCTCTTCTTTGATTTCTTTGTTACTAAGGGAGTCCCTGCTGTTTGACTGACACATGGAACTCTCCACTTGATTTTGCTCACAAAACAAGCCAGGAGGACTCTTTGAATCCTGGTTACCCATTTTACTTTGCTGAGAAACATTCATATTTGGAGAATTGTCTAGTTTTGGACCTGGCGAAGAAAGAGTAGACAGAAGGGAAGTTCCAACTCCCTCACTAATCGCTTGAAGAGCACTAAGTGAGCTGCTTGAAAAATTGTTGTTGCTAGTGTTGCTGGCAGTTCCCATTGGAGAGTTCACACCTATATATAAAAAAGAGAATTTGCATTGGAGAAACACTAAGTGAGGTATTACATATTAACGAATCATTTAACTAAAAATACTTTGAAACATTACAGCAGAAAGTATATACATGGAAAGTTTTAAAACTGCCTCCAATAATTTCTGCATAACAATATTTTTCATAGTACGTTATTCTATGAAAAATGGCACAGTAAGTCTGATTGTATTAGATTGTTTTTTTATGTTTATGCTATAAGCCGCTCTGGGAATGATAGCTGAAGAGTGGATTATAAACAATGATAATCATCACCATTTCTGGCCAACTGAGTAAATAGTATCTGATTTCAGATGCTGAAACAAAAAAAAACAACAACCAAAAAAACACACTTTAAAAAGATACTAGAAATAATTACCTGCTACAGGAGAAAATTGATGCGAATTCACTTTTGGACTCCCACGATTCCTAGGGGATATCATTAAATTCTGTTGACTGGAAGTCATGCCTGGGCTCCCATGTGGTGGGCTGCTCATATTTAATCCATAGTTACTCTGATAAGGAGAAGACTGTATTCCTTGTCCAGAGTTCACAGGTCCCATGTTTCCAGGACCTCCATATCTAGCACCACTCATCTGCCCCATTAAGTTAGGATCTCCCATACCATAGTTCCTGTTCTGCAAAGGTATATTTTGCCCAGATGACATGTTCATGACACCACTGACTGAATTTGTACTTGCAGTTGTAGATGTTCTGATGTTCTGTCCCATTGCACTGGGATTTGGTCGATATCCGTTTTGTTCTCTGAAACACACAGCATTGGCAATCAAGCTTAGCACAGCGGATTAGTAATGTCCATGTTTTAAAAGATCTTATATGTTCTTCTAGGAATCAACAATACTGCGTTGCAACAGCAGAACACAGGAACACTGCCATATACACTCCTCATCAAGCTCATAGAAATTTATGATGAAATTTAAAATTCTTCCTTAACCCATTGTATTAATCTTTTTATCAACATCAACAAGGCACAGGAAGAGAACAAACTGTATTTCCAAGTTGTATATTCTACAAATTTTCTTGATAAGAATAGAAAATATCCCACCCTTAATGAGAACTTTATAGAAATTGTGATACAGTGGGCAGAGGTCAGTTGCTGTTACATAATGAGGCTTACTGTTTTATCTCAAAAAGACATAAAAATGAATAAGCTCAAAACCTCTTTTTCAAAAGTTCAACGTGTGAAACCTGCCCAAAGTAGCTGGGGCAACCCTGTCACATGGGCAGGGTACAAAATTATATTATTAGTAGTAGGATTTACCCTAGTAATGTTTAAAATCATTATTGTGAGAGAGATCGGCTTCTTTGATCCTTCCCAACTTCTCAGTCAAGTAGGTAATATTGGATTTGGGGTCTAACTCAATAAAAGGTGTATTCATAAGTTTCAATATAAACACAATGTACCATGAGATGATGTGCCATCCCGTCCTTGTCTGAAGAGATAAAAAAGGGTAATGGGCATTTGTATGAAATTTGTATGGACTGAAACTTAACATTCAGCAATTTTATCTTCCTGTTATATCTGACCAAATAAAATTTAACCATGCTCATGGGTTAAAATTCTGCATATATTGTCTCTTATACTGCCCTCTAAATGTTTTCATTATGTTGGTTCACATTAGACACATATGATTTTGGAGCTGCTAAAACAGATTATTGATTTCACCTTTGAAGAAAGTGAGTGGAGATAAACCCATGCCGGTCATTGGTAACAGGGTTCCGGAACAATTTACTTTTTGTTTGTGCTGTCACTATTGTTCCATCAGCTAAGGAGAACCGATATAGTGGAGTTTCAGCAAGACCTTGCATATAAGCTGTTAGGAAGAGTAGAAACTATTAGTACTGAAGCAATCTGTTTACATTTCCCATTCTAGAAACAGAAATAAAACTGACACTACATCATTAACTACTTTAACAAAATGGTCACTAAAAAAAATAAAACATAAACTTTAGAAAACCCAAAGCTTCGTGAAATTCTATCATCAAACTTGTGTATGAGTAAAATTTATATTCACATGTGGCCTGTCTTAATATAATAGTTCCAGAGACTTTAGTAATTCAGTAGTGTATGTGTTTTTAGATAATCACGTGTCTCGAAGCAATGAAAACGTGTAATATTTTGGGCTGTTCAGATACATTCATCTATTTCTCTCTCACACTTTTTCTCAAACAACAGCCCAAAATATGGCATGAAAATGGAACTCCCATACTCTTTAATGAAACCCTAGGTTCTGAAATACAAAGCCTTCACCTACTTTTTCTCACTTGTTTTACTAAGATAAGTGAGAGAAAAATAGGTGAATGAATCTGCACAGCCCAAATTTAGTGTTTTACTAACACTAAATAGTATAACAAATTAGTTATAATTATTAATGAGCCTAATATAACCAAATGGTGCATACAATTTAATTTTTTTACTGTAAAGGCATTTCCTAAGAGATATATTCATTGTGTTGATTTTAATTTGGTCCTACATGAAACAACTTTGTACAAATTAAATAAATTAGCATTTAGAAATGTGTGGTGTTACCTTCATGATAGTGGCGTTTGTTTGACCAGGGCTGTCCTTCATTTTGACATAAAAATCTCTGAATACAACGACGAATTGTATCTTCAAAGCCAGGTCTCATGGACCTTAGAGAATTTGTATCTATGTTAACAAGTTTACCTGTCAATCAGAAAAATGCTTACTTGATATAAAATATGTAAAACATAAAAGCTAACAACAATAAAATGAGCATAGCATGGTTAGCAATGTTCTTTGGCATTAATATGAAAGAAAGAATAAGAAAAAAAAGAGACTAGGCTGCAAACACAGTTCTTTCAGATATGCACACAAATCCATTCTTGGAATCCAAGTCACGATTCAACCTTTTTGCCTTCCATACAGAACCGAATATGTCAAGGTCTGAAATTGAAAGACCATGTACATGTGAGTGGTCAGTTCTTTACGCAAGGTAAGAAGGATGAACTATTTAAAGGAGCACCTAGAGACTCAAAAACAGTGTTCCCCAGATAATCTGGATCATTAACAGTCAACATAACTCCTGGAAATAAATAACAATATATCCAACCTGAGCCGCCCTGAGACCTCCAGGTATAGGGTTGTATATAAATTCAATGAATAAATAAAAATAATAAATAAACCCAAAACTGTTCCCACAAACAACACATAGCTATACTACTGGGTGAACATTTTATGTATTTTGTACTTTTAATTGCTTTAGAATTGTCTGGTTTTACATTGTTTTACTTATTTGATCTTGTTATGTTGCTTTGAGACTCTTTGTTTTGTATAAAGCAAATGAAAAATGCTGATGATAATGATAATCACCAACTAGGAAAAATCATAGCAGACTAAATTCAGCCAGAGTAGCTTTATGTTGCCAACTCAAGATCTTTTGCTGGTTAAGATGGAAAATTCAATTGGCAGTTTTAGCTCCACGCTTCAGATTTAGCCCAGTTCAGATTATTTTCTCCCTTACCTTCTTTCTAGGCTGGTGAGAATAAGATTGTTCATACCTACAATTACTACCAGGCACACTTTTTCTGCTTCACCAGGCACACTTTTCCTGTGAATACCTATGTATGGATGTTATATTTGAACTGGGTGTTACCTGTGCAAAATCCCAAACCATGTGCTGAATCCCAAGATTTTGGAGAAAGGGAATTGACAACAGGATTTAACTCTTTGCATATTGGATTTTACAACACAATCCTATTTATAACTTGGTTTTCAACTACATGTCTCTGTAATGTATTCAAATATTACATCCACGCATGGATATTCAAGGTGTACAACTGCCCAGCTTCACATGCCCCTGTCCTGGGAAGCTGCAATCTCCAGCTCCTTACGCATGAAGGGACAATTTGGGGGCTGAGTATCATCCAAACCAGGCATTTATTTTGCAGAGAACAAGTGTAGCTAAAATAAACAAACTAGGTGCAGGAGTGATTAAGAAAAATACAAGTAAAACCTACTGAAATATTAGCTGCCTTGGAGGCTCTAATTCTAAATATATATTTTTTTAATAAACAAACTCTAGGCAAGCAATTGTAAAATAACTGCACAAAACATGCTCGTGATCATTTACATTGATAATAGAGGTCATTAGTTATTTATATAGCTTACTTACCTGAAAGGTCATGTCTAGTAACAAAGCTCTCTGTATTTGGTGAAAATACCCTTTCTACTGCTGAGATACGGCGTGCCACACATATCATACAGGACTGCAAATCTGAAATTCAAAACATTTTATGTTATGCTTATAGATAGCTTGAGATTTAAAGAAAACAAAAGCTTTCTGTTTTATTAAGAAATACAAATACTGACATCTATGTATTGCTATTTTACCAAAGGCACTGACTGAACTTAGCTCATCACATTATAAATAAAGTTGTACTTAAGAGATAAAAAAAAAATCAACAGCCTCATCAGCTGCATGTCATCACCTTCACCTTCTTCCAGCATGGCTCTTGGTTGTGATAAAGCAAAACATTGCATTGTTTCAAATCTTTGATGTGTATCTTGGTTGTTCCCTACATCTTCCAGAAGATCATGTACAGTGTTTACCATCATGCGACAATTAAATGTATGACTCTTCTGTCTAGGTGCTTCATTGGTCCAAGAAACTCCATTCACTAGTGTACACACAAATTTAAGAAATATATTATGTTTGAGCAGAATGAGACTTTACACAAGTTATTAGGTAAGACTGCATTCCTAAGCATGCTTGGAAGAAGTTTCACTAAAATCAGACATCTAACTCAATGGATGCCTCTCCTATGCCAGAAATGTTTTTTTAAGTGCTACTGAAGAGGGAAAAGGAATGGACATTCTACTTTCTCACATATCAATAACAAAGAAGCAAACACTAGAAAGAAAGCAATGGTGCTAGATATATATAGCAGCTACATTTAAGGTATGAGAATTTAATAGTAGATTTCTGTTAATTAAAACAGTAAATGGAATAGTAGCTTATATTAAACTGCTTTGAAAGATATTAATGTATAACTTTAATTGGCAGTTATATATGAGAGGGCAAATGTAACAGTGAGACATAACGCTAGTATTTTCTTGAAAACTTAAAATAATTTGACAGAAAAGCATCATATAAATGCAATAAATAAATTAAAACTAAATGTTTTTAAAAACAGTGGGAACTAATTCAAATATAAAAAGGAATACTTTGCTTAATACTTAATCATCATCATCACTTTTAATTTGTATACTGTCTTTCTATCTTACAATACCTAAGGTAGTTTACAAGCTGAAGAAACAAAGAATGTAAACCTTATAACACTCTAATGCAATACAGAAATGCAATAATAAAACATAACTTTAAAATAAGCAACCTACATCAAATAAAGTAACATTCAACGATCATTAGACTAGTATAGAATAATATTAAATATCAGCATATAAAAATTAAACAGAAATCCACTCTTAACAATTGCAATAAATAATTTCTTAACTACAATCAATAAAACAACAGCAAGCCACAGTGCATAAAATAATACAATACAAACTGAGAAGCAGAGACTGGAGGGTGGGGCAAGGCAGGTGGAAGAAGGCCTTGCCTGATGAAGTCTCTCCCCTCACAGTTCTTCCTCCAGGCACAGCTCCCGTATGAGGACTCCCAGGGATGGAGGGTGGGGCAAGGCAGGTGGAGGAAGGCCTTGCCTGATGAAGTCTTTCCCCTCACCACTTAAAGACTTAAAAGCTATCTTCCTATTTAAAATGGACATCTACACATTAACAAACCCAAGCATTAACAAGCTTATTACCTGTAGATTTTGGTAAATTTTTAAGAAAATCCTTCCGGTCCTCTTCATGCAAGATACTGTAAACACTTGTATTAACCAGGTCCTCTTGTTTATATTGCAAATACTGAGTGACATTTTCGGATACAAATACAATGTTCCCATCTCGATTTACTACGAATAAGAAGCCATCTAATGCCTAAAAACAAAATCATAGCAAATTATCCAAGTATACAGACTTTTATATATGTGAAAGATACAGAAAACAAAGGCACACCAATCTCAGACAGCAATATTTTTTTTGGGGGGGGGGTGTCCTACATGTCTTTTCAGAAACAAATCATACTTGGGGCGTTGCAGCTGGAATGGGGAATAATGCATAGATACATGTAACAATGGACACACATACATGTAGTATGCATGCCTAAGTATAAACGCATCTCTGCTGAGTAACCTGGAAGAAAACTGTTCTTCAGAAGAACATGAACGAAACAACAAAATGTCTAAGAATTAGAACTTAAAAATTGTGCCTGGAAACATACAGCAAACATAAATATTTAAGGACCAATCTTACGTTGTCCCTGCAATCTGCACCCAAAATTCTAGCACTGTTTATGCACCAACTGAAGTTTCTGAACCGTCTTCAAAGGCAATCCCATGCAGACGATATGACAGTAATCCAATCTGGAGATTACCCAATTTGTTAGACTGAGAATCCAATTTTGGTTACAAGAAAGGAGATTCCAACTAAACATCAGGAAGAACTTTTGACAGTAAGAGTTGTTCAAGGGACTCCTGCAGGAAGTTGTAGACTCTCCTTCATTGCAAGTTATTAAGCAAAGGTTGGATTGCCATCTGTCATGGATGCTTTAGTTGAGATTCTTGCATTGCAGGGTGTTGGACTAGATGACTCTTGGGGTCCCTTCCAACTCTATGATTCTATGAATGTTGCTGTTTCGGTTGAAGACAGTGCATCACTCCCCCCCCCCCAAAAAAAAGGATTCATTGCTTACTTATCTACCAGTCCCTCTAGGCTTCTGCTCATGCAGCCAGGCCATTATAATAAAAAATAAATCCATGGCCTTTTAAACTGTGTGAAGGGTGGGGTGGTTATTGCTTCTGTTTGTTATTGTGTTATTATATTGTAACCCATTCTGTGATCTTCAGATGGAAGGCAGTATAGAGATTTAACAAATAAATTTAATAAATAATAAATGAGAAATGGGAAGCCTGTGTGTTCCTCCCATATTCCTGCTTTGTCCATGGACCCTATACTCTGCCTTGACTGGATGGAATGCTGTAGCCAAAGGATGGGGAACCTGTGGTGTTGTTGGACTTTAATTCCCATTAGCCCCAGCCAAAATGACCAAAGATAAAAGATGATTTACGTTATAGCCCTGCAGCTTCTTGAGTACCACAGGTTTCCCATCGCTGATTTAATGTTTAGAGTTGTTTAAAACGTGTATCAATTACCTTCGCAAGAAACTCTGAAGTATTTGATTGGAAAGGTTTGCTTTGTTTCCTCTGAAGCCTATGTAAGACTATAAGTATTTATCAAGTGAGGGGGGAAATGTTGCTGTAATATATACTGTTCAGTACTTGTAATAGCCTATAGACTTGCCTGTAACAGAAGAGGTCCCAATGAATCCTTATCAATAACCCCTTGACCTGTCGAAGATACGTCAGCCTTCTGTACATCGTCATCAGTGGAAGCTGTTTTTCCTTTAAAAAAAAACAAACAAATTTTGAAACCTGTACTGCATGTAAGTATTTTTGTAAACGTCTGTCATATATATCAAGCATTCTTTAATATTTGCAATGAAAATCTAATGTGATTGTAGAATTAATGGCTGTTATTTTCACAATATTTACATCTCAGAATGTTTCTATTTCTCCTTGCTATGGGAAAAACACACCCAGTGCAACACTCAAATCCTTTTGTTGTTATTGGCATCTGTCTTGAGACAATGAAATGTGCGTCCAGGGGTGAAGTCAAATCACTGCGTTAGCAGCACCGAAGTAACCTCCCAGGGGCGCAAGCATGGACAGTGTGTATGGAGGTCCTGGGCTGCCCAGATGACAACCCCTCCCCCCGGACTTGCTGATGTGGTCCAAAGGAAAGTACCAGCCTGGCTGCAGGAGTTGCTGGAAGGAGGGGTATATGGAGCTACTAATCTAGCATCCAGGATTGTATCATGCCTTGGATTCACATGCTCCCTCCACCAGCCCTTCTGTATTCTTTGCTTGCTCATCTAACAAATGCAATGTGACTGAGCAGGGGATAGACATTTCTTTGAACATAGGAAGTGCCTAACCATGCAGGATAGAACTTTGGTTCCTGTGCAACCAGTTCAATAATTGAAGAAAGAGATCTGTTAGCCTGAAACCTCCCTTCTGAATTCATTGTGAAGACACTTTTGGATCCTCAGTACCATTCTGACCTTTTATTCTACAGTGACTTGCCCAACACCATGAATGTAAAACTAGAATTCAGTTTAGGAAAATTTGTCAATCATTACTTCATTTCCCCCCATTATAGTTCAATAATATTCTATTTAAAGAAAACTTCGTCAAGGTAAACTCACAGTCAACATTCAAGCAGTTAATGCAGAAGAGAAATGTAACAAAATTTTAAAGCCTTATTTAAAAGCTAGATTTAAACATCCATATGTGATAACCTGAAAATAGAATATAATTTCTCCCTTGTAATATAAGAAGCCAGGACTTGCCTTGCTCCTTTATCTGCCGTATCTGTCTAACAGTTTCCTTTAAAATTGCACATTTATCCGGCTTGACATTGAAATTGTCAATGTCGCTCAGATTAGCAGAAATCAGCTCAGCCAGTTCTTCAATATATTTACTTTCCTGTTCACGTCGACGTTTCTCTCCACTGCAGATCAGACTAGAAAAAAGAGACAACATTTTAAGGTAGTTAAGCCTAATTGTTATAGGATCTTCTTTCAAACCATTTATTTATTCTCAAATTGCTAAATGTTCAGGTATACACTTCTAATTCTAAGTTTAAATCACTCTGACTGTGACTTTTGTGTCACAGTAAGCCATATTTAATGGTTTGCCATCAATGTGCAAATTCGCTCCAGCTTCTCTCCACCTTGCTAGTGAGCAGGGACAACAAACTATGATGCACAATATGAAGCTAAGGTTTGTTCTTGGCTTCCTATTGCGGTTTGTTTGGAGCAAACATCCAGTTTGGATGTAATGGTAAGAAAAATATTGTGGGGTTTTTTTGCTCTCGCTAACTAGCTGGAAGTGAAGTGGGAGCACTCTTTGAATTCATGTTAAACCATTAACCATGGCTTACCACGATGTGCAAATGCAGCCAACCTGTGCACAGAAAGGTGAGTTACAAATGTAATACATCATAGATAGCCAACATGGTGCCCTCCAGACTATCAGCATGGCTAATGATCAAGGATGATAGGAGATGTACTCTAACAACATATGGAGGGCACCATGTTGGCTACCCACTATACATATTTATATGGTCAGCAACTGGAGCTCACTAAGTAAAATCCACCAACCTTAGAAATGCCAACTTCCCTCCCTCTTTCCATTTGTCAATCTTGGGCAAGTATCTTCCAACAGCCACTATGTGTGTGGGGAGAGGCTGAGTTACTAGTCCATTACCCCTCACTCACTTTTCAAAGTAATCCACTAGGAAAATTAGTGGCTGAGTAGGGATATACACCAATGTTGTTGAAATTTCACATCAATAGGAAATCAATAGAAGAAGGGCAGTAAGATATAGTGGGGTAAATATATGCAATGAAATTTATGAGAAAAAAACTTCTATCAGGAAGACATCAGAATAGGATAACTACTCAAAAACGCCCAGCATTGCAAGGGACATCTTGTATTTGGGAAATGTTGAGTGGTACAGGCACACAAGAACAGAAGGTGAATACTGAAGGGAGAAGAAAAACATGTTATTGTACCACTATTACTTTTTGATTTAAGCAATATACACCAAATTACATATTTATGCTTTTCTAGGGCCCTTTTTTAAAAAGTATGTATTCCCCTCCAAATTAAAAATTAATTAACAAATCCTGCCTCTAAAATTGTTTATACAACTACTTTTTCCTGCAATAATATTATTTGACTGTTTCACATACACCAATATCAGAATATTAGGCATGTCACCAACTACAATCTGGCACTAAATGCCAACACATCAGTTTTAAATACTGAAAAAACCCATTCACTATTTGTAAACAACCCATAATAAAATAAAAAAATGAATACTCTCTACCCTGGTCCCGGGGTATCACAGGGCAATGGCTTGCGTTTTCTTGAATCACTGGTCATGCTGTCCAAGGAGTTCTCCCCTAATCCACTCATTCTGATCACACATCAGCAACTGAAACAGTCAAGGAGTAACCAAGTTGAAATTTTCTCATGAACTAAAAAACAAAGGTGTTCAAAAACAATAAAGTTAGGAACTTAAACTTTTGTAATGTTGGGGTTGCAAGTGACCCGAAGATCATCTTGTTCAAAGGTTTTCAAACTTCATTCCAGGGCGTATTAGGCATCTTCAATGAAAATGGATTTCAAATATGTCCATCAGTGAACATGAACAGTATCCCTATAAAATAGAATAACTACCAACTTCCTATTATTTCTGTTTTAGATCTCATGTTCACAGAAGGATTGTGTCACATACCAACTGGTTGGCTGAACAGACTGTTCAAGAATAGCACTGCCATTTGCCCGGCAGGTGCTGCTTTTAGGATGCCCTCCCCACCACCTTGCCACTGAGTAATGAGAAGGTGCCTAAGAGCCACCAGAGATACCAACGTCCTCCTGGGTGTTCTGTCATTTTGAATGTAGTGCTTGGTAGGCTCAAAGAAGCTATATTCAAAGGCCATTGTAGTGCCTCCATCAAATTACAGGCGTTGTGGGGCATCAGCAAGTTGGGAAGGAGGCTCCAAAATTAGTTACCAAAGGCAGGTTCACTTGCAGGCTTTCCTCCAAGCTTACTTACTAAAGCAAAGGGCAGAGAGAGTTGGTGGAAATACACAGGGAAGAGCTGGGACGTTCCATTTGGCCACTGCTGTTATACTGTCTTAGATCATGATAGGCAACCGTGAGCCCAAACAGACCAGGCCTTTGTGAACTGTGCACACACCCCAAATCCTCAGCAACATACAGGGCTCTGTGTTAAGATACTTGGCATTGCAGACATGTTTATACCAAATATGTTCCCTGAAGGGAAAAAAAGTTTGAAAATCACTTGTACAATTCAATTTTAAAGTAGGCTGCCAACTATCTTTTTTTAAAAGCTGATGAAATTCTGTAAAAATACTAGATATTTGCGTGCTTGCTTGTTTATGTAAAAACTACATTTCTAACCAAAAATTGCATTGCAACTGCAGCAGTGTAATGACCACTACAGTCTACAACATTAAATACATTTTTCACTCCCATTTTGTTTTAACCTCCTCCAAATCCGCAACAGGCATGGCCTCCTTCCCATATTAAACCATGTCATCCAGATGTTGTAACATCCAAATTAAGAAGGAAGATACGCCATGTAGAAAGCATGCACAGACTTAGTATACTTAAAATATAACAAGTGTATAAAATAATTCAGATGGCTCAAGAGAATAAAGTATATGAGTTTGCAATGGGGGCACTTCATCATAGTTCTGCTATGAATTCTGTTGTGTCTGTATTCAACCTGAAGCCTCAGAGAATATTATGGTTTAAGATACAGGTTGATTTAAATATTTAAAAGGAGTCCTTTCTAATAAAACGTTATTAACTGGGAGTGGAATATTAAAGTGACAGATCCTGAGACAGATCAGATAGCATTGTGCTGAAATTTTAGCATATTGGCCACAGGAGAACTTTATCCATGAAAGTTTAGCTACATTCATTTCTAATACTCTTTTTCCTGGAAGCAATAATTTTGGCAGACCTTAGTTTCTCCAAAGAAAGGAGTCATCTTGCCACTTTTGGGGCCCCAATATTTCCAAAAATTATCAGGGTTGCCAGTCAAAACATTGTTGTAAAGCCTGTATTAATTATTTGGAGGGTTATTTTTTTCTAGATACATGGCAGAACTTAAATATCTTGCTTAACAGAGGCATAGTGTCCCAGTCAAGGGAAGTAATAGTACTGCTCTATTCTATCTTGGTCAGAACACATCTGGCGCATGATGTCTAGTTCTGGGTGCCACAATTTTAAAATTATATTCACATGCTGGAACGTGTGCAGACGAGGGCAACCAATATGATCAAAAGTCTGCCAACCAAGGCTTGTGGGGAACTCTTGAGAGAGATGGGTATGTTTAGCCAGGAAAAGAGGAGACTGAAAGGAGACAACAGCCATCTTTAAATATTGAAAAGGCTGTCAAATGGAAGATGGCTTGTTTTCTCCTGGTCCAGAGGGCAGGACCTGAACCAATGGCTTCAAGTTACAAGAAAAGAGATTCTGACTAAACATCAGGAAAAACTTTGTGGCAGTAGGAGCTGTTTGACAGTGGAACCAACTCCCTTGGAACGTGGTGGACTCTCCTTCCTTGGGGGCTTTTAAGCAGAGATTGGGTGGTCATCTGTCATGGATGCTTTGGTTGCGATTCCTGCATTGCAGGAGACTGGACTAGATGATCCTCAGGCTACCTTCCAACTCTACAGTTCTATGATTTTATGATTCTATGGAAGCAGTTGCACATCACAAACCACAGGACACCAGTTAATGTTAGATTCAGAGTTAACTAAACTAAATTTCTACTAAATGCCTGTTTTTCATGTCATATCTAGAAGGCAGCTATCATAAAGAACAACTATTTCTTCAACTTCTTTTTTTAAATTTAGAAATTGCAGACACCCATGTCATTGTGGAAGACAGTTTCAAACTATTGTATTGGGAGAGTCATCATTTTTCGTGTACAATGAATGCCCCAAGAAAAATAAAGGTTTTTTTTTAAGAATAAATTTGCATGACAATAGGAAAACCCAGAGAAAAACAAATTGTGAGTTGCATGCTTGCCACAAGATGGCAGGGTAGTATCAAACACTTGGACCTGGCATTTAAAGGACAACAAAATCACCACACACAAAAAAGGGAAGCTTTTTAACAGAGAAAGCAAGACCAAGCTCTGCTCTGTCATGCAAAAGGCACAGTACAGACTCATTCAGACAGCTGCTTTCAACAGTTATGTGGTTTGTATGATATGGGGGGGGGGGGCGTTCCAAACCCCGAAGTAGTATTGTGTAGATACTGCATGCAGATTACAGTATTTGGTTGCCTCTGCTCTCATAGCAACTGCATTCCTAAACAGACACACAGTTTTGTGGCGCTAGAAGCTGCCACAGAAAGAGACAGGAAGTAAATAAAACAAGATAAAGAGTTGGAGAGAAGCTCAGGAAGGGTAGGGGTACAGCAGACAAGACAGAAACCCAGGAAATAAGTTGCTGTACTTAAAACAAACTGTACAATGCCTTCAAAGGTCAAGCTGTTTTGTAACTAATTTGGATATGAAGTAATATTAAAAGGAGAGTTGGGTGTCTGTGTATAAGGTTCGATTAAAAAAAACCCCTCTTTCGGCTTTAATAAATTATGCTCAAAAGTATCTTGTTGCAGTAGGGAAAAATTATACTGAATACTGTATTTTAAAAACTTGTATTGTTCACTCAATTCACAGATATCCATTATTTCTTTCAGTTATACTTCAGTGCATAACAGTATCCACAAAGTTGTCAAAACAGGGTTTGCTTGGTTGTTGTTGTTTTTTAAGGGGCTATCTTATTTACCGTATTTTTTGCACCATAACACTCACTTTTTTCCTCCTAGAAAGTAAGGGGAAATGTCTGTGCGTGTTATGGAGGAAATGCCTATGGGTGGCATGCCTACGGATTTTCCTCCTCTAAAAACTATGTGCGTGTTATGGTCGGGTGCGTGTTATAGAGCGAAAAATACGGTACTTATTATTTGAATTTATAGCTAAGCCTTCACCACAAGGTCTGTTCAGGGCTGGATACATACAATTCTTTAATACTGTTTAAAATAGCAATTAGAAATTCAGTTAAAAGATTGTCATTAACAACCATATTTTAGCACTTCTTTTATTACCACTGTAGTTGTATTCTGAAGTAAATAGCATCTTGTAAGGAAATGGAGTAGCTCTGAAACAAGGGACACTGCCTTAAAATGAGACTAGCTGGTAAGTCTATTTCCCTAGCAACAGTGTTCTAATATACCCTACGCAGACCTCCATCATTTCTCCATAATATTATTGCTTCTGCAATGTAGAAAGCAATGCAATACCGCAGCCAATTTGCAAGGAAGCCCAGAGGGGCTGCGCTCTTGCTGCTTAGGGTCCTTCAGTGAATATGCTTAGTAATAGCGATTTTTATGCAACAAGATACCTTCACAATTGAGTCAATTATTAATGCAAATACCACCTATTAAAATATAGCAGCAATGCTGATCAACCTGATGTGAGAGCGTAGTAACTATAGTTCCTATATATTTCTGCAATTCCTTGAAATTGTTTTTACTGAAAGTACAGTCACTCGCTGACAAGTCAAGTCACAATGCGGCTTTAGAGCTCAGAGATCAACAGTCAACAGGATTTTCAATGCGCCAGCTGCAAAAGACAATGAGGTTGTGCATCCATAGCAGTGACCAGAGGAGGAATGGCCACTGGGAAGAGCACAGAGAAGAAACACCATGGTGCATGTGCAGCAGCACAACCGGACACCTTCATTTTCCCCAGTTGCAGCAAAGCATGTCTCTCTCCCACATTGGTCTCTACAGCCAAAGCTGGATAACCTTCCCATAGTTTGACTCCACCCCCCAAAAGGTGCACTCCTCCAATGTCTCCAGAGACCGATGTATGCCAACAACAGCACTCTTGAATGTGTCTCTATAGAGTAATAGTATATCAAGTACTCTGAATACAGATTAAGTAAAGTTTGCTGTTGCCCTAAGTGTTCCAGTATTTCCCAACAATATGAAATTGTTATTTCCATTTGTTACCAATTTTCAAAGAACTTCACTAAACGAAAAGCTTCTTTAGAATAATTCCAGAGCACAATGCTCTCATATTTATTAAGCAGTATGATAGCTGTCAAAGCTGTTTACAAAGTTCCAGCCAAAAGAGTGCTAGGATGTTGTTGGGCTACAACTCCCACCATCCCTAGCCAGCAGGAGTATCAGTCAGGAATGAAGGGAGTTATAGTCCAACAACATCTGGGGGATCCAGGGTTGGAAAATGCTGGCCTAAGTGCCTGTCTCAAAAAGGAATATGCTTAACTTATTGTGCAGACTTTAGATGGTACTGATCCAGGGATTAACCACTGAACAGCTGGGGAGGGGGCTTAAAGATACAAAAATAAATAAATAACATGAATTTCTGTTGCCTGTTTGTGGAGGGCAACAAACAATGGCTAGTTTAGCCATTGCCAATATGGTGCCCCTCCAGGCCTGACCCAGCCCACTGATGATACATGAGAGGCAACCACCTCAAACAACAGGCTCTGGACTATTGGGAGGTGATAGATCCACGTGTGCAACCACCCACTCCCCTCTGGGAGCCTGATCTGTAGCTACTCATTAGAGAGATAAGACAGAACAACACTCTGCACATGAGCAAGGAATAACTCTCCTCTATTACTAGGCAAGTTACAGGGCTGGGTTCTGAAGTCAGCAGGTTCTAGCCTAGCTGCTCACTGAAATAGAAAACAAGACAAGCTAAAGTTGAGCATGTCCAGCCGATATTTATTTGCTATTTGGTGAGCCCAGCTAGGGGGACAGTATCATTCTACTCTCCATCTCTCAAGCAAGCATGCCTTCCAGGAAGATGCTGTGGGGGAAGGAAAGAAGCCCCCATTGAAGACTCCTTACTCTCCTAGAGAAAGAAGTGCTTTTTCCACAGAGTGCCATAAACAGTTCATTGGGTGGTACGGAGTCAACATACTAGCTTCCCAGCAGGTGGGAGCTGTTGCTTACTAAGAGGTAAGAGGGTGAGGCACAATTAACAAACACCTACAGGAGCACCATGTTGGCTCCAGCACTACATTTGTATCATGTTGACCTTGTTAGCAAGCCTCCTTGGAAGACATGTGTTTCAAAAGACACGTTCCAGGCGTTTAGTCAGTGGCAATAGTGCATCTTGGCAGATTTACCCAGTAATTTGCACAGGTTATGGGGATGCTTATTGGACAGAAAAAGAAAGAAAACCTACACATTTCCATTTCAGTGGGGCTCACCAACAATACATATCTACTCTGACAGTGGGGATCACTAAGTGCACTTTCTTTGGTATGTGAGGATTAGTTAATTCTAATCATGACTAAACTAGCACAGACAAACACACAAAGCAAACAAACACATAAGGTATAATAGAAGGGGAGGAGAGGTGTTCAGAGCTGCTTAGGAAGCCACACTAGACTGCTCTTCCTCTCTAGGCGTACCTTGCAGACTAGGTCTCAGCAATGCACAGCTGAATTGGTGAGGACCCAGGCATGCAGACACTCCAAGGTAGGATGTTAAAAATAGATCTAAAAACATAGGAAGAGGAAGCAGATGTGGAGGCTACAATTTATAGGGGAAGGACCTCCAGAAGACAGAAAAGCAAACAAGTTTTACCTTTCCAACACAGTTGGCAATCCTGAAGAAAGAGGACTAGTGTGTGTGTTGAATCTTCCAGGTAAGGCAGGAAACAGTGAAACAGGGAGGCAGGCAGGAGGCCTGAAAAGGACCTCTGAGCAGTTGGAACCAAGATCTCTGACTCAGCAAACAGGGATCCAGAGAAGAAGGAACTGAAGTAAATTCCTGAAAAGGGCTTCTGAAGCAGCTGCACTTGAAGCAGCAAGTGACCATCCAGAGGTGCAGGAACCAGTGTTAGTGAGGGGAAAGCGGAGGAGGATAATGGAGTTAGACCTCCATTTAAGGGATTTTCAGCAAGCGATTTCAAGGAGAGTGGAACTGAGCAATCAGAAGAAGTGGTGGGATCAGGACCTCAGCTTTTGTACCTTTTTGGACAAAAGCTTCAAAGCAAATTCAAAAATTGATTGGATCAGGGAGGTGCCATTCCTGACTAAGGTAAAGGTACCCCTGCCCGAACGGGCCAGTCTTGACAGACTGTGGGGTTTGTGCGCCCATCTCACATCTATTGGCCGGGGGCCAGCGCTGTCCGGGGACACTTCCGGGTCACGTGGCCAGCGTGACATCGCTGCTCTGGCGAGCCAGAGCCGCACACGGAACGCCGTTTACCTTCCCGCTGGTAAGCGGTACCTATTTATCTACTTGCCCCCGGGGGTGCTTTCGAACTGCTAGGTGGGCAGGCGCTGGGACCGAGCAGCGGGAGCGCACCCCGCCGCGGGGATTCGAACCGCCGACCTTTCGATCGGCAAGTGCTAGGCGTTGAGGCTTTAGCCCACAGCGCCACCCGCGTTCTGAAGCACTGAAGCACATGGCAAGACGGGGTGGGTCTTTTTCTTTTGCAGATATAAGGCGGCATTCTTCACTCTTTCACTAGTCTGATTAGATTTTAGTCTTGAACAATGGTCACATTTCCTGAGGGAGGAGACAGTAATTATACTGCATTGACTGGATTACATTTCCCAAAGCTATGACTTGTGACATTGCTTCCATTGAGGTGACCAATATTCCTTAGGCAGGCCTTTTTCCTTTTATTGCAAAGTGAACCAAACTGAAACCATAAAAAAAACTTATAGGCAATACTGGAGTGAAGTATCTCCCAGGCTCCTGAGCGAGCAGCCTGCCAAAATGCCCTTCCCAGTAAGCAACCCACATACTGGGAAGCTTTGGAGCAGAACAGCTGTCAGCCAGTTACCTTTGGGTGGAAGGTGGTAGAGAGTGCCATGGTGGGGAAGCTGCAGGCGTTCTCCACCCAGACAGCTCTTACGAGCATAAGCACTCCTGTGTATGCCAATCACACACACTCTCTCGGTTTTGACTACAATTGTGTCACCACTTACAAGTTGAGTTTGCTGTTAAAGGCACTATATCATGCCCAAGAATGAGAAAGATCCAAAATGTGAAAACACTATATATTTTAATTTTTTTGGCCATTGATGCATATGAAGAATTGGAACACTTTCCCCTAAGAAGTTTGTTGAAACTATTTTCCCCCAAGGACTCAAGATCACTGGGGCATGTTGGGAAAACACTCACTTGTAATAACCAAAATAAAAAAAATCCTTCCAGTAGCACCTTAAAGACCAACTAAGTTAGTTCTTGGTATGAGCTTTCGTGTGCATGCACACTTCTTAAGATACACACTTAAGAAGTGTGCATGCACACGAAAGCTCATACCAAGAACTAACATAGTTGGTCTTTAAGGTGCTACTGGAAGGAATTTTTTTATTTTGACTATGGCAGACCAACACGGCTACCTATCTGTAATTGTAATAACCAGTGTACCATTATGCATATACTGTTCATGGTCTTATGAATCTTATGGTCTTATGAGTCACATTGTTTATTCCATTTAATATATATGGTTCTTGCGTACAACAGAATATTTGTTCACATTTGGTACTTGACTATTACTATATATGAACCATTATTGTAGAGTACTTTATCCATGACAACATGTCCAGGATCTGAGGAAGTATGCTCTGGAACAGCAATGGGAAAGGGCTATTGCCTTCATGTCCCCAACTGAGCGAAACAGAATGCTGAACTAAATGGACATTTGATCAGAGCCAGAAAGCCTCCTCTTATGTAGTTTGTGCCAATGGTATTACTAATCGGGCTAATGATTATCAAGAGGTCAACCCAGATAAAGACAGGTTTTCTTGCAATCTGTAAAGGAACTTACTATTTAGAGCCAACTCTCAGCCAAAGCAGCTAAGCTGAAGCACAGATTTTGAAACTGCAAAGCTAGAAAAATAATTACAATGACTGCACAGATTGTGCACATGAAACCAGACAACATACCACCCATTCACTGCAGTTAAAAAGTAATACATACATAGTTACATTTCTTATTTTTGATCATACATGGGGAATTAAAACACCTATTATCTGATGTCAGAGAAAGGCCATTAACTAGTAAAACAAAGTGCCACACTTCTTTTCCTGATACCTTGTTATATGAGTTACTTTAAAAGCTTGCTATTTAAACAACTGTCTTCACTGGTGATATTCTGAACAAAAAACAACCCAATGTCAGACCATATCACAGTGCTTAAGTAGTTGCACTCAGCAGTTGTATCAGGAGTGACTGCCAGAAGAGGTACAATACAGGTGCAATATTTCTAGCTCTTATTGCTGCATCTGATACAATCAGATACACAGGCCTATTTGTACTGTGTCATTGTCTTGCTCAAGTGGTTTGCTATGCTTGCAAGAGCTCTTTAAATGTTCCGGGATTCTTTAAGGTCAAATACAATCTCTGCATAGAAGATACTGTTTTGGGACTTGTCTTTAACACTAATATTAATACTCCAATTGAAGGGCAACATGTTGCATCTATAACCCACTTAAAAAAGATTCTCAGCTTCTAATTTCTAGGTTTGTTTGAGGGACACAAGCATGGAATGACATCATGGGCTTCTCAGAGGAAAGACATGGAATTGAGAGGGGCTTTTGCCACCTGAAGAGATTAAGAAGCAGCTGGCCAAACCCTGCTACTATGATAAAACCCTGGGTTCTCAAAGCTAAGGTTCAATAGCTGAGAAGTGTTTTTCCCAGCACAAGAAGCAGCTGGCAAACCTTGCTACTAAGATAAAACCCCAGTTCTCAAAGCTAAGTTTCAATAGCTGATAAGTGTTTTTCCTAAACAATACTGTCAGAGGATGGAAATTCAGGAAGAGTTGGTCTGATAAAACAACTGAGTCTTGTGGCAACTTAAATATGAGCTACATTATTGTTAGTGTGAGGGTTCACTGGCTAAAGCCTGCTTCATCAGATGCATGAATTGTACTAGTGAGATGATTAGATTAGAAATATATGCAGCGAAGGAAAAAAATTGTTAAGTGAAACTTTAAAGCAGGGATGGCCAAACCAAATGGCCATGTTGGTTGGGGCTGGAGTTGGAGTCCAAAACATCTAAAGGCTCTGTATTCCTGTTGTAATGTCTTGTGGGCTAGGAAGTCCCTAATTCAAATCTCTCTTCAGCCATCAGCTTGCCAGGTGGTCTAAAGCAACACACTATCTCACAGCTTCAAGGATGCATCTCGAGCTAATTTATGTGGAACACTTTGACCACCGAAAAAAATACATAACAAAAAAAAGCATGGGAACATTAGGGAAAACAGTCAAATAGTAGAAAAAAATGTATTTTAGGAATGTCCAGATATTATTCTAATCTTTATTTACATTTATGATTGGCCCTAGAACTTTTTTCAGGGCTTGTTCATATTATTACCACTATTATTTATTAACTTTAATTAGCTGTGCCTATAGTCTTTAAGGAACATATCACATATTACAATTTCAATAATAGGATGCTCCCTGTAGTCTCACCAAATATGTTAAAATTAGGAGCGAGTTTTTGTTTTGCAACAGTTTTCCTCTCATCATCCATTTAATTAATTAATTAGTTGGTTAGTTAGTTAGTTAGTCGATGTCTATACTGCCCTTCATCTGAAGATCATATGGTGGTTTACAATATAATTTTATTTATCAAAGACTTATTAGAACTATACAACAGTGCCCAACTTTAAGAAAAATAAAAAATCAAGCCCCACTCAAGAACAGTTAAAAACTTTTTGATTTCTGTCCTAGTTTAGGAAAACAGCTGCTGGAATGTAATCAAAAGATTAACATTTTACTAACATAGGACACAGTCCATCTACATTAAACCTTATTGATTTCAGTGAGAAACTTTTAAGCATATTGGTGCATCTCCTATCGATGGGACTTTGGCTAGAGTGCGCCCAGAATCTATGTTTATAATGAAAACTTAAGGAAAAAAAGGAATAATCTCTAAATTTTACTTTTAAAATATTTTCACTTACATGTCCTTAAAACTCAAGCATGCACAGATGATTTTTCAATGGCAGGCATCAGGATCAGTAGGCATTGTGTGTCACGTTCTGTCAAAGAAAATTTTAAAACTTCATGTAAGTATCATTGTGTTCCCCATCTTCATTTTCAGTAAAGCTTAATATGAGATATTAAGTAAATCAGCCCTGAGTGCTCACTGGAAGGACAGACCCTAAAGCTTAGGCTCCAATACTTTGGCCACCTCATGAGAAGAAAAGACTCCTTGGAAAAGAATCTGATGTTGGGGAACACGGAGGACACAAGGAGAAGGGGACGACAGAGGACGAGATGGTTGGACAGTGTTCTCGAAGCTACCAGCTAAACTGCGGGAGGCAGTGGAAGACAGGAATGCCTGGCGTGCTCTGGTCCATGGGGTCACGAAGAGCCGGACATGACTAAACAACAACAATATGAGATATTCCAATAATTTAGTCAACGACTACTATTATTTTCACTTGTTTTACTTCCTTGTCTTTTATATTTTATTATTCCTAGTAATGATTGATGATAAATAAATGTTGATTATATATTGATATTTGTTGACTATTTTATTTACATTCTTAAGAATTTGGGTTGGGGTTGATGACAAATTTTAGAACCTCATCAAGAGGTCAAGGCAAACCCTGCTTCAAACAAAAGGCTACTCAGCTACCACCCTCACATCCAGGCTGCTCATGCATGGAGAAAATAGGCAGGAATGGTTATTCTGGTTACCTCTGTTACTTTAAAAGAAAGGAGAAGATGACAACAGTGCAGCAGTAGAATAAATTTTCCAACTAGCTTCAACCTGTATAGGCTGATAATCTGATAATCTTCTGTAGCTGCTGAAGGCCTAGCAACCCTGCACATAATTCAGCTCATCTCCCCACCCCCACCCCAAAGCATAAGGTTATCAGACCAGTTATCTGACCACTTCTATTACTTTGGCCAAGGACCCCCCCCCCCCCCGATTTACAAAAGTAGAGGACTATGCTTGAGACTACAGGCAGCTTTCTGCAGCTCATATTCTACCTAGCGGAAGCAGGTTGTTGATCCTGTTCACCAGCACAGAAAGAAGTCCATGTTCTGCAATTATGTCTGTCATAGTCTCAGCACTCTGAGCATTTTGAGATTGCACATCTATATCTGGGCCCTTTAAAACACACATTTTATTAAAGACATCCACACAAACCTATGACATGAAATAATTGTGGCTGGGCATCTTTTCTGCTGCTCATGATGGTATACATAAGGTTACCAAGTGGTCTCCTATCCAGGCATTGTCCAGATCCAGATCTGCTTAGCATCAGCAAGGTTGCTAAAACATGGGCCTTCACACCATGCCCAATAACATTGTTGAAGCTATTTAAAAAATCTGCTCCTCTTTTTAACATTTATATTCTTTTATCCTCCTAAATGGTATGTTTCAGAAAAATGACAAGAGTAATTTCTTAGTATAAGTTATATTCTGAATAAGCCATGAATACTGCAATGTCTATTATCAAAACAAGCAGAGACTCTGACAATTTCCCTTTCTCTATTTTATCCATTAAGTTTAGAGACTGGTTTAATTTATTTTATGACCATGTTGTAAATGGTATTATTAAATCGACTAGTTAGGAATCATTCCTAATAAGCTATTCAGAATTACAGCAACTTAAGTGAAGTTTTGAACAACAGCTGTGTGTTTGAATTGATTTATTCAAAACTGCTTGAAGCAATGTGTAAAAAAAAAAAGTGAGACTCTTCCAGCTAATTAGAAAAATAAATTGCTCTTGGGAAATATTTATGAGGCATTCATATGTAGAAGCACACATTATAGTACTATCCAGAATTCAGAATTTCAAAATTGATACTTCTACTCAGACTACTTATAGATAATTACTAGTAGTCAGGTGAAGAGCTTTGTACAGGCAGATAATTTCTTAAGAAATTTAACTAGGGCCTTTTCATATCAACCAGTTGCATATGCATTTGCATGCAAGTTTAACCACTCAGTTGACAACATTGACAGTAGCTGTATTCAGATGAACTCACATTACCAATTAGAGGAGTGATTGGCAATATGGTCACGTAAAGATAAGCATCAAGACTCAACTGCCTCCTAATTACACACCTTTGTAAAGCTTTCTCTGTAAGAAACCCCCACTAGTCAGGCTGGAAAGAATGAAAATATATTTTCAAAATCTGAAGTACTATTGTGGAAATTCTTATGGCAGAATAATAATTTATTCTAACCATGTGAACAAACAAATCATTTCCCAATTAATCCTATATGGCAGCACTTTTCTCCTCATATGCTATAGAGGTGGGGAAAATTTAATTCCCAGTTATGTGACTATTAAAGGCACAGCAGCCTTGTACTTCAAAGAACCTGGCAATCACTGTCAGAGAAACCAAGGGTGGAATTCAATGTCACACTATTACTAACATTCCATGTGCATTAGCATTGCAGCTTGCCAGATGGAATGATCCCCTCTCTTCTCTCCCAGCATGCTATTCTGGGGGTTCTCCTGCCTGCCCCAAGCCAATTTCAGAAGGCACAGGGAATGATGGGGGGGAAAGCCCTGTGTGCAAGCAGAATTCCTTGCTCAGGTCTTCGGATGATGGAAGGTATTAGGTGAATCCCACCCCAAGAGAACATACATTGCTGCAAATTGCAGAGTATCAACCTGAGTGCAGAAAATAAAAATAAAATGTCCACCCCCAACCATCTCTGCTTAGTGGGCAGGTAGCATTATACTGATGAGAGCATTCCAGGCCCTGAACCCAAAGGGCTTTAAATCTATCCCCCTTAATAGAATCTGAGTGGAATAGAGTAACGGGAGATTGAGAATCAACAAAAAAATTAAAAGTTCTTAAAAGATAAAAATCAAGATCTCATACTATGCACCACTGGTCACATATAGTAGAATACAGGATCTATCATTAACACATTCGCAACTGTAATCTCAATTTCAACCTCTCAAAACAATGCATCAGACTTACAAATCAGACTTATATACAAGTGGAAAACTGAAGGAAATCCAGGCCAGGCATATTTCCTTTCAGGACAGGGCAAGCATCAGCATCCTCAAGCAGCTGTCAAGAGCCCAACAGTGCTGACAGATCCTCTGTACAAAGCAACTGATTACATTCCCTACAGTGCCCTGGAATGTTCAACCTAGTGTTGCTCCAGAGAATTGTGGGTAATTTAAATGATGGTTTGATTCAACCTACCAGTGCAGCTAGGTAAGCCTGCAAGCTGGAATTCCAGGAACGTAGAACAGATTCTACAGAGTGAATTTTGGAGATGTCTCTACTTCAGAAAATGTGGTCATTATTTGAAACCACTATAATGAGTTTTAAATATTGCATATAAAACACCTAAGGGCGGGGGGGGGGGACAGGGACACATAAGCAAGTCCAAAAGAATGAAATAATGGGTGAATGGCAGAGTCAAAGAAAATGTTTAAAAACCCTCCACCAAAAATCAGGTTTCTTTTAAAAACTGGGGGTCTTGAATAAAGAGAACACAAATATTGGAAACATGAACCCAACCAGAAAAACTATAACAAAGGAGTAAGCAGGTAGGTGGAATATTTCCACCGGGCTTCACTGCAGCAGATATTGGGAGTATATCTTCATAATTAGGTGACAAAAATGAGCTTTAGAAGCAATGAATATTAAAAAGAAACAAGTCACCAAAATTGGCAACTATCTATCTAAGTGTTCGTAAAAATATTCAAATGTGAAAATTATCTGTGGACTAAAATATGTGGCTTATTGCTAAAACCAGCCTCTTTACTATAGAATTGGAATACATTGATGTAACATCAATATTCTAAAAACGGTTCCAGGAATTCACATTTGCCAAGTAGCTGAACTGGTAATTTGAAGGCTGAAATCTTTAAAAGTAAAAACTAACTCAAACAAACAAACAGAATCCACTACTGAGGAAGAACCATTTCTGGAGGGTTTTAAGGGGAAAGCCCTACCTCATCTACCTCTAAATATAGGCATATGTGATCATATTATAAACTTCATCTGTCAAAAAGTTTGACAATGGTTAAAACAAGAAGCATAACTTAACAATAAATGAACAGTGCTTAAAGTTAACAAACAGTGAAGTCCATCAAGGAACTCTATGATGTTGCTGTTGGTCAAATTATCAGGAATCTGAGCTGAATAGAAATAGAATGTGTGGTGACAATGCAAAGTGAACTAAAAACTTGCCTCCTGGGCTGTAGCAAGAAATCACATAAGAACTGTAAACAGTTTAATTCATAAGATAAATACTATGTTACGAGCGTGTTCCGTCACTCTGGTCCAAGTTGGCTTTCTGGTACCCACAAAGTAAATTAGTTTGAAGCTCTTGGTTACTTCCTTCTGGGTGCCCTCAGATTCTATGAGCTGCAAGTAAGCATCTCTTAGGCCTTTATCAATCCAGTACACACTTCTGGGGAACTCTACCAGGAAGTGACTAAGCAGCATTTTGTATTGAATTAAATACATTTGAGAAAGCTGCAAACTCTTGGAAAGCTGATGTGTCTTTCTCAAGCTCATCACTCATTAAGTGCTCATCCAAGATGAACAAAACTGTGATAACCAAATACTATTTTAACCAGCAATAACCTATTGCTCCCCGCCCCAAACTTCGTTTCAGTCATTCTATTTTCTCCCATTCTATCAGTCAGGTTGTTAGGGTGTGGATTTAGACAATGGAGTAGATCAAGGCTTTCCCTCTTGATACATCCATCCATCTCCCTATTTCAGCAGGAGTTACGTTCTGGTCCCCCATGCACATAAGTGAAATCATGTTTTCCATGCTCTCCAGCGCTCTCTCTCCACATAACTATCTCTTCAAGCAGAGCTGAAGCTCTGGGGTCAGCTAGAGACTGGAGGATGAGTGAGGAAGCAGCTGATGCTGTTGCCCTACCCCACACATCAGCTGTTAAGACAGGGATGCTGAGCAGTCTAAAGAAAGCCCCACTGTGCCTCAGGTCTCTTTGGGGCTTCCTCCACTTTCACTGGCGTCCTTTTTGGGCTCATGAGCCACATGGAGTCTCCAGCTCTCTCCCGCCATTTCCTGTTAAGATTTTATTATATTTATTTGCCTGCTTGCTCATTCATTCATTTTTCATTTCATTCCCCAGCACAGCATGTATACATGGTTGCACAAGAGTAGAACACACATCAGTGGAGGGATGCCTACATATACGTATAAGGTAAAGGTAAAGGTACCCCTGACCAGTAGGTCCAAGTCATGACCGACTCTGGGGTTGCGGCGCTCATCTTGCTTTATTGGCCGAGGGAGCCAGCGCACAGTTTCCGGGTCATGTGGCCAGCATGACTAAGCCGCTTCTGGCAAACCAGAGCAGCGCACGAAAATGCCATTTACCTTCCCGCCGGAGCGGTACCTATTTATCTACTTGCACTTTGATGTGCTTTTGAACTGCTAGGTTGGCAGGAGCAGGGACGAAGCAACGGGAGCTCACCCTGTCATGGGGATTCGAACCACCGACCTTCTGATCAGCAAGTCCTAGGCTCTGTGGTTTAACCCACAGCGCCACCCACGTCCCGCTAATATACAGTATAGTGCAACCCTTTTAAAAACATCACTGAAAGCCATTTCAAAGTTACAATGTCGAAAGAGAGAGAAAATGCACAACACTCATGCTCGGAAGACTCTACCACAACACCCATTTAATGGCCAGATATCTAGATGAAAAAAAGTATTTCCCTGCCGGTGAAAGGAAAGTAGAGGAGAGGCCAGTCTAGCTGCCTGTGGAAGGGAGTGCCACACTTTGGGAGCAGCCACCGAGATGGCCCTCTGCAAATGTGTGTCCTCGTGTCCTTACCAAACGTGCCTGTGAAAGTCGTGTCTGTCTTTTGGAATGTCAGCCTGTGGGCAGAGACTGTCTTGTTTTTATTTAGAGACTTCTCAACTGATAAAAATGCTTTAAAACAATAATTTTACTTATCTCAACTAAGATATTTAGTCTTCAGCATGGAACGTCTAAAAAGGCTTATAAAATACGTGCAGGGGGGAAACTATTGTGTATAAAATATGCACAATGAAGTGCCAAAACTGCATATTTCACATAGTTTTATCTTACTGTGACCTTTTACATGCCTCCAAACCCAGTTCATATAATGCCTTGTATTTCAGGAAAATGATACCTATTTGCTTCACTGCAAATTCTCATGAACAATTTTCAAGAGTAGGATTTTAACTTTTATTTACAATTAATCATGATCCTATTCATTTCGGTGAATAACACTGTAGGGATGAAGCTGCACCTGTAAAATGTGAGGGTTAAAAGCCTCAGTGTTCATAGGAGTCCACAGAACAGAGGTTTCTGCTAGCTTGCTTTCTGCCTAATTTCTACGTTCCCAAGTTGTGTCTCCCCTTTGGTGTTTTCATAAATGTTGATTCTTTCCTTTTGAATGTTTTATGGATTTTAGAAAGTTTGGTCAGTCTTCTAGATCATAAGGCATGATATAAAACGTTTCAAACCCCAATTTTGCACAAAGAAAACCAAATTTCTATGCCAAATTTGAAAATCTGCTGGATCCTCTTCACTGTCTTTCAAGTTCAATGTGGGAATATACTCTTAGGTATATACTATACAATGGGGGTGGATTAGCGAAATTGGACATGATTTATTAACTGTGTAAAAGTTATACAATACATCTAATATACAATATGGTTTTTGACATTTTAGTTTAATAATTTACACAAAGGAATAGCGATAGGTGAGGCAGCTGGCCCCGGAGCCTCACAGACAACACAATTTTATAATCATGTTTTAAGGAGCTTTTTAAAGGAGTTTTTAAATGTGTTTTTTAAAACCAATTATTTTATCAATTTACCCAATGAAATTAAGGTAACTGTATCTAGGAAAGTGTAAAAACTTATTATTGTCTTTATAACCCTGTCACTTGTAGTTAAAAATGAGCAGGTCACACTATACATGTTAAGAGAAGTGTTAACTTAAATTTAAGATATACTTGAGATAAAATATTAGCTGTTGTCCACTTTAGGGTAAGTAAGGGTGAAACTTCAAAGGAACAATCAGGAGCTTAAAGCTCCCAGATTTTTCTTTGATTGAACTACACATCTTCAACTCCTTCAAACCACTGTAGATTGAAGAAATGGGGAGCATTTGAAGGTGTGTTCCCACCCATCAACTGATGGGTAAGTGGGAGCATACCTTACTCAAAGCTTTTAAGAAGAAAGGAGTATTTTGAGAGGGTAATTTTGCTGTAATATTCCCATACTGAACTATTGCAATATTGGAATTAAGGGTGAATGGTGTGATGGGAGGACAGGATTTTGTCCAACGAAGTGGTTATTAGTGAGGGGGAGGCGTAATGAGGAGGGACTAAAAGAAGTGAAAACAAATCCTAAGCATGTGGGATAATTTATTTTGATACTGCCATTTTTCACATTTCCCTTGCCTTTGAATGTTAAAACTATTAAAAACTAAGGTTTAATTTAATGGGGCCACATGAATCTGAGAAATATTCCAATTACAGCTTTTACAACTAATAAAACAAGGCACACAATGACTTATCTACAATTTTAACAAATTTGGCATACAATTGCTTTGTACATTTAACACATGCACTATGACAAAAGCTGCACACTGCAAACACCGATAATGTAATATGCTAAGTAATATAATAAAAGCTGCCTTATGAAAATTAGATTATTTTCACAGCTACACTGCCTTTCCAAATGACATTAGTTCTTGCAAAGCATTATTCCTGACAATTTTTTTCACAAACTAGCTGATGCAGATATAAGAGCATTTATCTATTAACTGACCAGCCATGAAAATATTTCCCCTTAAAAGGGAGATGTTCCAAACACACACCTCTGGTATTCAGTTTCAGAGCAGCAGTATGTCAGTTCCTTGCTACAATAACTATCCCTTTCATCCTTAAGACAGACCACATCACTCTAACACTTTCAGAACAGGTATCACTCAAGGTCTTGATGAAAACAGGACATAAAATTAACTAGAAACACACAACTTGCATCATAAAAACAAAACAAAAAAGGCTTTTCCTGTCAGAGTATCAGCTTAGTTTGGTAGTTCCATTCACATCCCAAAGGAAATATTTAAAAGTGCCCCAGAAAAATTTGCAGATCTTCTAAGTGTGACGTTTTTAGTATTACTAAGGCACTGCAATTTGCATGAACTTCCTCTTTTGTCCTCTTACATTTTTAATAAGTGAATCAGGTTTTAAAAGAGCACATTCTGACTCATTAATCTCAGAACAATGTTGTACTAGTATAGCCTGTTGTACTAGTATAGCCACAGATTCTTCAACTGATCTCATTCAGAATCCCCCCCCCCCATTTTAGTTTGGATTATTTTAAAAAATTAAAAATAAATCTGTTTCAAGCAATTAAGCTTTTTAAAGCTGACAACATTTTTTTCCCCAAACTTCACAATGGCAACACTACTATTGTTGTCAGGAAGCTCAAGGATTCCAGAAAGATTCAGGGTGAGGGAGAACCCCCAAATAACATAATGGCATAACTTACTGATTGCTATGCTGCACCGGCAAAGGTTTTTCTTGATACGTTCTGGGTCTCCCTCCCCAACCATGGCCCTTCCCCCACTAAAATTAGGTTTGAAAGAAGACTTCTGCTGTGAACCACAGAATCTCTTTGCCCAAGTTTACTTGAAGTGCAAAGGGCCATTTTTTGGTGTGTGAAGTTTGACAGCTGCAGAGAGCCAGCACCAGGATTAGGCTTCAGATAAGCCTTTTGAAAGCCTTATTACAATGGAGGTGGGGTGATAGCAGGCAGTTGCAGCTTGGAAGGTAAGGGTTACCACTCCCTTCCCAGCTAGACAGCACTCCCAAAATTTCCCCTCTGCTGCTGCAATGAGACTTGGAAAGAGTTTTCTCTTGATGAAGGGTGGGG
This sequence comes from Podarcis vaucheri, assembly GCF_965113315.1. Taxonomy (NCBI): domain Eukaryota; kingdom Metazoa; phylum Chordata; class Lepidosauria; order Squamata; family Lacertidae; genus Podarcis; species Podarcis vaucheri. Next base: position 85,906,308 of record NC_138764.1, on the reverse strand, counting down.
CAGTGATCTTCCTGGAGATTGCAGCTGCAAAGGGAAGGTTAACTTTTTTTCCTAGCTGCACAGTCCAGAAAGCTCACCTTTTCCCCATTAAGCTTTATAAAAAGGTGAACACCTCATAATACGTTGGTTCGTCTCAGCTTTCTCAGAAAAAGCTTTATCTTTGCAGAACCCTCATACTTAGGGCCTGATAATTTCATAATGCTGCCCAGTTCAATCAACCATCCAGGCTCCCTAGGGAAATGGACACTTCAACACATGTTCAGCAAGTTCATAAAGAGGCTCCTGTGGTTGCTGAAGCCATTTCCACCTCCAGAGTTGGTGGCAATTCAGTTTCAACTAACAATTCAACCAACCAGCTCACTTCAGTTAAAAGTAATACCTGACTTCCACCAGCTAATGCTGACTTCGGTTCAGTGGTGGTTGCTTAGTTCCTTTAAGAGTAGATACTTACTGCTACAAAACCCACATGCTTTTACTTCAATACTGTGCAGGACAAAAATGATGTGACAACAGTATGAATACAGATGTGAAGTTGTATGGGGGGGTGGAGAGCAAGGAACAGGAGGACATCCATCCCATAGAGCTAAATTACATGTTTCTCCCAAAGAACCCTGAAAGTCTACCCCTCACACAGCTACAATTCTCAGCACTCATAACAAACTGTAGTTTGGAATTCTTTGGGGGAGCCATGTGCTTTAAATGTATGGCGTGAATGTGTCCAAAGACAGTGACTGTGGTAGTGTAGCTAAACCCATGCAACAGGGCCCCTTGCAGTTTGGTCAAAGTCTCTGTCCCAGCCAATTGCTTCACCCACAACAGCAAAAGTCTCTCTGCCTGCCAAGACAGCAGCTGAAATATCACTGCAGAACTAAACAAGTCAGCAGCTCTCCCTTCCCCACATGATTTTTATTTAGTCATCAACAAGTTTTGAAAAGGTTAGCTTTTGAAAAACTATTCCAAGAAATACATGAACATGTTCTAGTGATAAACCTTCCATCTAGTGTTACTGAAAGCAGGAAGCTTAAACCATGGTATGTGATAATATCTTTGAACTTTGCAAAGATGTGCAGCTTGGGCACTTACGATTAGCAGCCCTGAATAACAGCATTAAGCAAGCATTTTTAAGTCTTATAATTTAAAAAAGGTACTTCCGTCAAAAAAAATCTTCTCCTATTTTTGATTATAATTAGGTATTTTTAAAATAAATATAATTGTGAGAACTGATAAAAGCTCATTACATCCTGTAAACATATGTGTCATTAATCTTTTCATGCATTTGGTCCACCAGTTTAATCCTACAATGCTTAGGAGCTGAATACCTGCAAATAGATATACAGTCATACCTTGGTTTGCGAATGCCTTGCAACTCGAACATTTTGGCTCCCAAACACCACCAACCTGGAAGTGAGTGTTCCGGTTTGCAAACGTTCTTTGGAACCCAAATGTCAGACGGGGCTTCCGGTTGGCTGAGAAGCTGCAATTGGGTTTTTGAACATTTTCAGAAGTTGAACGGACTTCCGGAACGGATTCCACTTGAGAACCAAGGTACGACTGTATATAGCATTAGCAGCTGGAAACTATTGCAAAGACCTACAAGTTTCTGTATTTGCATAAATTAGAAAATCCCCTAAAATAAAATCTTCTCTTTCTAATTTGCCAAGTAGCAATATCAAGTGGGTGTAGTCTTCCTTTCCTTTACGATGAAGTTTGGCTTTTAATAGCCAAAATATTTTCTGAAGTTACCTTAATTTTTGCACTGTACCAGCTTCAAGTTTTGGGGGCTTTCAAACAAGATTCTCTACGTGTGTTTCTTAAAATGTGAGGGGCAGGTTGAGACCTTCACACAGGGCACAGCATGAGGCCTGTATTGTTATATCCCCCATATCTTACCACTTCATCTCTTCCCTTGCATTTGCCTTTCTTCCATTTGTAAAAGAGGTAAAATGCAAGACACACACTCATGAGAGGGCTTTCTCCTTCTTGCTTTGTAGCAAGTTGCAGATAGGAGGTATTCTGTTTGTTTGGTTGTTCCTACCTTCCCAGACTTACTGGAAAGAAGAGAGTCCCACAAGCAGCTTTCAGGATGCTGTTCAGTTGGGGATTTGAGTATTATGAGCATCACACCCAGCAAAGCCCTCATGGTTGCTATAACAAAATGTACATTTGGTATCCATATCAATAGATCAAAATGTACTAATTCTTTTTTTACAATAACTTATCAGAACTGCTTATTGTATAACTGTAATTTATTTCATTTTACATATATGACTTTAAATAGCCTAAATTTCAGCCACCTTGACTGATAAAATCTTGTCTTGACTGATAAAATTAAAGGAAGAATAAGCTTTTATTGTATTCAATAGTATTCTAAGTATTAAAATGGGTGAGACTCAGGAGTGGATTGAGGTCCCTTATAATAGCCTGGACAGCAAACCATTATAAGACACCTGAGTTTTACTAACTTTAATGCTTAGAATTCCTCCACCCACAACAGCCATTATACACCTTTTCTTCCCTCTTCCCCACATCAGCTACCCATTGCCAATAAGTAGGAGGGCCTTCAGTTTCCAGACTGTCTTCAAATCATGAATTGGAAATAATGTTACAGTCTGACATTTTCATTTGCCTACTGGTTTATTATTAGTCAGCAATTCATGTTATTCAGTCAAGAATAATCATATGTGAATGCATAATTCATTTCTGCAGTGCCAGACAGACAGTTAACAGTAAACCTGTAGTCAACATCCTATCAGGTTCTGGTTCAATAAAATTAATAGCCAGTTGGCCACAGAATAATCCAAGAATAGATACCCATGATATATAAATGCCTGATAATGTTTCCAAGATGTAGTGAATACTGTACCTTAGGACAAGGCTTAGCTATTAAAATATAACAGAAGAGGCCGAACAACTGGTGCTCATTGTAGAACACAAACAGAATACAAATACAGGTAACTTGCACTTATTTAAAATATGTGCTCACAGATTTACATGTTGCAGAATTTTTTTTTTAAATGTTGAAAAATTGCACACACAATGAGAAATTAAGAAAATGGTGCAAAAGTGGCACACGGGTTGGGGTGGGGTGGGGAGCGGAGAGGGTGCGAGTGCATAAGAAATGGCCAGCAATCCCAAAAGTCTTCATGAAAGTGTTTGGCTGTGGAAGAGGCAGATGAAGAGGGTGACTGGAGGAGGCCACAGAGATCTGTGGAGGTGTTTGGAGAGCTTCAGACCACAGAATGGCCCCAAAGCACAAGGCATTACCATCATCAGCTGATGGGAAACCCAAGAAGCGGGGGGTGGATCCCACACTGGAAGAGAAGTTGGCTCTACTGGACTGCTTCAGAGATGGCATGTCTGTGTGTACTGTGGCACTCAGATGCGACTGTATTTAGTCCATCATCCATGCCATCAGTGTGCATGAGAACGAGATCTGTGAGGCTGTGGCAGCAAGCACACCACTGACTGCAAAGGTGACAAGCCAGGTGCAAGACAAGGCTTTGATGAATACGGGAGAAAGCACTGAACTTGTAGCTAGAAGACATAAATTGGAAATGTGCTCCTATGGATGGCAGCATCTTGCATCAAAAGGTTCCAAGCCTATACGACCACTTCAAACTTTCCACGACAAATGGGGGCTGGCCTACCAATGAATTTAAAGCCAACCCAAGTTGGCTTAACAGTTTTAAGATCTGCTTCAAGCTGAAGAATATCTGAACGACAGGGGAGGCTGCATCTGCAGACTAAGAGGCTGCAAAAACATACCTTGTGCAACTAAAGCAGTTACTGGATGACAAGGCATACCTTCCAGAGCAAGTCTTCAACACAGGGCAGACAAGACAGGGCTTTTCTGGAAGCAAACGCCTGAGTGGACTTGCTTTGTCAAAGCTGAAAAAAGAACCCCTGGATAGAGCGACTGTGCTGCTCTGTGGCAATATGGCTGGACACTTAATACATTGGTCTGGTTTCTTTTTAGACAATGATAGCTTCATAACACACAGAGTGGCCCCCTATGCACTAGCTGAAAATAAATAAATAAATAAATAAATAAATAAATAAATAAATAAATAAATTTTTAAAAATAGGGAAAAAGGAGTTAGATAAAGCCTCTAAGTTGTTTTGGTGTTTTAATCTGAAATCAAGCTGGATTTAAGCTTATTAGTTCTCTGGTAACTTCTCTCTTTTCATTGTGGGTGTTGGTTTATTTATGGATGGATGTTCTGTATTATTTTATTAATGCTATTGCTACAAGTCTGTCGTGACTTTTGCCTAGAACAATAATCTTATGAATTTGAAACTTAATAAAGCTAGGCTTGCTAAACAGTTCTCAAAAAAATCCATGCCCTAAATCAAGAATCTGCTTCCTGTGCTTTGGCAACCCAACAAAAAGGTCTGGGTGACTTCTTCATTTCTGCACTGGTTCCACAACTGCTTCATTTCAACAGCGATGTGTTACCATGAGGAGAAACACTTGCAGCTTAAAAAGATGCTGCTTGTAGACAGTGCTCCAGGGCATGTATTTCCTCTCATGTCCCTATTTGTCCTTGCCCTTCTGTACTTTTGAATGGAATGGATAACCTCTTCTGAGCTCCTATTCAATATATTATATAAGCCCACCTTTTAGAATGGTTTACCTTATATAGTATTTTGTTCTCTAATATCAAACTCAAATCCTCTAATAGTACAAACTCATTTCCAGTTATGAGGAACTTTTAAAGCAAATTATTTGCAACTAAAGAAGAGATTTAGATGAGTGAGCAATTCTTATAAAAAAAAGAACTGAAGGCACTTTATCATAGAAAATGAATATTCAACAGAAAAGCTTAATGGTCATTTATAAAAGGGTGTGAGTTTAATACATAGTTCGGGGCTGCTAAGGAAGGATACACAAAAGGATTTCCTGTTTTTGTGGATATCTGCCTTTGCTTTGCTTTAGTCGGTTTGAAGCTTTGTGCATAAAGCTATTTGAAACTGGCTACCATACCTAACATTTTTATTTCAAAGATTCAAGTTTACTTGCAGGATATTACAATGTTATTTTAAATGTGTAACTATTGTTTTTAGTTGTGCAGCTAGAACTAGTATTTATATATTTAAAATATTCAATGGTAACAAAATATGCAATAAGCAGGTCTTTAAAATAAGTTGTGAATTAAAGATATTTCAAGTAGTTTTAATTGAAAAATAAAGTGTTATACTCATTTATATTAAAACAAGATGAACCACTGCAATAAAAAATTACTTTCATTTTTACTCAGACTTGGCTGGAATCCAAAAACCACAAAACTATTGCTATGCACCCAAGAGGGCTCTGAATTTATGCTTCTTAAATGGCAAACCATTTTTGAAACTGAGGAAGCAGTTTGAGCTAAGCTATAACATGGGGCTTTGCAGAGACCCTCTAGAGAAACATAAGATGCCAAAATAGTATGAAATACAGTGGCCACATTAAGACATTAACCCTAAAGATGTCCACAAGCCTACATCCCACCCTTCTCCAGTGCAGTCATGAGGCGATCCGAAGAACTTGCTTCGACTTTCAACTAACCACAGTTTGTTATAGCCAAACCAGACAAACTGTTGTTACCTTTAACAATAGTTTGTCTGAACAAATTAATTGTGCTTGAGCCTGGAATATTTGGGTATGCCATAGTTATAATCTTCTATGGTCCTAATGTTCGCAAATTTAACAAATAATCAACTGAGGTTAGCCATTTCTAATGTGTCTGTTATGTATCATACAACTTGGAAACATTTAAATTCAGTCAAAAGTTAGGTAGGGTACTTACCACAGAAAATCTTGCCCTCCAGGACATCAACATATGTTGAAAACACTTTCTGAAAGAAAACAGTGAACATAGTGTGTAAGAACTTTACAATTTTGATACAGAATTGAACACAGATTGCGTATATCTTACTCTGAGTTACTCTGTCCCAACTAAAATTATAGTTGCAGAATTGCAAAAGGTCTCATGTATATCCAGGACAGCCCTCACCCCCAAATTCCAACAATGCCCGATACTTGCTGCAGTCCCCACACACCCCATCCCATTTGTTTATTTATAAAAGTATTTCTACACCACCTATCATAAAAATATCAGGGCAGTAAACAACAATTAAACATTATTACAAACAATATAATCATAGAAGTAAATGCCTAATCAATTTTAAAAGTGGCAAAGAGCTCCTGGTATAAAAGAGGCACCTGAAAGTCAAAAGAAGGAAACTTGCTGATTCTCTGCTGTAATAATATTGTGCAGCAGGCAAATGGCGATGCTAGATGCCCGACTTATAGAAGCCAGTCAGGCCTCTGTAACATGGGAGACAACTAGTAGTGCTCCTCCAGTTGATCTCAGTGATCAAGTTGGGTTATAAGAGCTCAGGTCATCTTTATTGTACCCTGTCCCAAGTTGATCAGAACTCTGCATATTGGCATAAGAACATGGGTTGATTATCACACAGTTCTGTTGTACTCATGCCCTGCTTGTGAGTTTCCAATAGGCATTTGGCTGGTCACTTTGAGAACATGACACTGGACATGATGGGCCTATGGTCAGATCAAGCTGAGCTCATCTAACATTCTTACGAAATATTCAAAATTAATTCCATTATTGTTGTATATCGCCAGTATCAACTTACATATGAAATGTTTCAACAGGTTTAGTAGACCTAATTATAATCACTGTGACATGAGAGGGATCTGTCATGGTCATAATTCACTGATGGTTTAGACTCTTTACTGGTTTCTTCTTTCCCAAGTTGTAACAACTATTGTTCAATAAGGTACAAGAGGCATTTAACTATTTAAGATGCTTTCAGAAAGTTCAAATGCCTGAAGAGACCAACTGCATTTTTTTATTTCTTAAACATATTTCTGAAATGTAATTAAAAAGTTAACAGCCAAGGGTCACAGCAACAAAAAACAATATCCATTTGCTAGCAAAAGTACATTTTAAATTAGAGAGACAAGAGCTCAGTTTGAGAAAAAGTCTGAAGCCTCAAAGCAGTCTTGCAAAGCATTCCAAAGCCTTAGCCTCTGGTTCAAGACAAACATATTTCAGCTGAAAATAAATGCCAGGCGACTTCTGCCTTCAGATTCAGCAGACAGTCTTGGAATAAATCCTATAACTCAAATGTTGCTCTGGTGTGAGCAATGTGAAAGACAGGCAGAGAAACAGCGGCAAAGAAAAGAACCTAATTTAAGTCTGATCCAGCGTTTTAATAGCACATTTCATCTATTTATGTATACTAACTGAGCAACATAAATTTTATCTGGCAGTATCAAGGAATAAAGAGTGAAGCCACCACATATATTATGAGTTTGAGAAAAAGTACACATTAACAGTGGAATTCAGTTTTGTGCTATCATGAACATGCTGTCTGCACAAGCACTGCAGCTTGCCAAATGGAAGGATTCCTCCGCTCACGTCCCTGTGCGCTCTTCTGCTGCTCTCTTGACCCACACAGAGCAAATTTCAGGGGGCATTGGGGGGGAGAAGAAAGAGGAGACAGGGAAAATCCCTTGGGGTGGCAGAAACTTCCCTAAAGGCTTGGAGCTTAGAAAACAATTTCCTCTTCCAACAGCAGGAGCAAAAGGGTGGGAATTTAACTTGCTAAATCACTCTTGCATACTGGCAATATTTCCTCTTAGAAATTACAACAAAAATATGTTTAGAATATATGGGAGGATCTGGACTACATACTGGATTAATTTATGGTGCTACTTGGATCTAGCTGTCCTCTGTGTCCTCTCATAGCCACCTGACATTTACACATGGAAATTGCTTGATAAGACCCTGCTGGACTGGCTCTGACCTGAGGGTACAATGAGCTGACTGACTGAGGGTGTCCTTTGCAAACGCACCACAAAGCAACAAAAGGCTGAATACTGAATCCTAACTCACACCTAGCCAATCACAATGAAAGAGGGGCAAATGGAGAGGGTGGTTTGGGCTATTTCTGTTTGGGAAGAACACTTGAAAAACAAGGTGTGGCATGGGGAACAGTGTTTGAAAAGCAAAAGCCCAAATACCCCTTGGGCATCCAGACCCAGTTATGAGATTCTTTTGATTCCGGCCATTAATAAATAAATTAATCCAGGAAGACCCATCAAGCTATCATCAACTGGTATTTTATAAGTTAGATCTGCCCTCCTCACAAAATCACCTGGAGAAGGGTTTCCGACCTATTAACAGGGAAGGTGGAAACTTAGGGGGAAATGGGAATACAGAATACAATTACAGTATACCTAGCAGTTACAAAAGATGAGTAAGAATCAGAGGGCTACAAAATTGCTATGGTGCTGCACTGCACAGGAGAAAATGGTTTAGAAATATACAATGTTCCTAATATCTATGCAGAGCCAAAATACAGGAAAGTAACAGAAGCCCTTAGCATAACAGAAGCCCTTAGTGCAGGAATAGTGCATGGTGCCCTTCAAATTTTGATGGACTACAACTCCCATCAACTCCAACTATCACATCCAATTGTCAAGTATGATGACAGCTGTAGTCCAGCAACATCTAGAGACCACAATGTTGGCCACCCCAGCTTGGCACTTTCAAAAAATGTAATCCCAGGAGAAACCCTGTTTTGAGTTGTTCCCGTTCTGAGAACTTCCTTGCGATGAGGCAGCAGGCATAGAGTCTTATCACAACATTTAAGGGTTAGATCCCAACATTGTATCTACAGTTCTAATGCTCAGTTGCAGCATTGTTTTCAGTATTTCCAACAGGAAGCTCAAAAATAAGCTCTTGGAAAACCCTAACTTGACTCTAGCACAAATAATTAATATCTGCAAAGCAAAGGTCCTTATGAGGGCTCAGAGAACAGCAATGACTGCAGAAATAATTATTTTTGCCATTCAGCACAAGAGCCCAGAACTTCTTGAGGAGGAAGAAAGTCCCTGAGGCAGGCCTCTGCAGCAGACAGCCTGGTAGCTGCAAAAGACAATTTCCTGCTGAAGATATAGGTGTGTCCACAAGCCCAGGCAGTGCAAAGATTCTGGTGAAACCTGTAATGAGTGTACAGAGGGCAACTACTTTACTAAACGGTGCAAGACACAACTTATATGTTCTTACCTCACCAGAAAGGAATGCCTCACTTCTGGAAGCAATTATTACATGCCAGTGAGCAAAGCAAACAGAAACCAATGTGCCTGGTATAGCAGTTATTGTATTATTATTTATTATTATTATTATTATTATTAACAACAACAACAACAACAACTGAATTTATATGCAGCCCTATAACTGGAGGTCTGTAGCTAACATTCCAGTTGCTTTTAAGCCAGACATGGAGGTAATGCCAACACAATTCCATGGGACATTGAACAATGCTTGCAAGATGATTTATACTCAGCAAAACAAATGTGACACCAGTTTTATTTGTGGCGGCAACAGTCAAACCAAGAAGCACTATCATTGCTCCTGTGTGCATGGTTCCAACACATAAAATTTAACCTTCTATATCAAAGACACTGGAAATCCACCACTTGGCAGACTGGCCTGACGTGCCTTGACTTGGTTCAATGCATTCATGGTATAGCCCTGCATTCCTCAACCAAGACAGAGGACCTCTTCAAATATTTTTGAGGACTGGGGCACATTCCATGTGTGCATCACATTTATTATGATGAATGGCGGACAACAGATTCGAGGCTGAATCCCAACAAGACAAAAATACTGTTTCTGTGGGAAAGGGGGCAGGCAGGTTTGGCCCACTCCCTGATCCTGAATGGGATAATTGTGCTCCTAAAGGACCAGGTGTGTGCAGCCTTGAGGTCATTTTGGACTCACAGCTGTACATGGAAGTGCAGGTTTATTCTGTGTCCTGGGCAGTTTTTACCAGCTCTATCTGGTACGTAAGCTGAGACCCGACCTGGCTGTGCACTGTCTCGCCAGAGTGGCACACGCTCTGGTTATCTCCAGCAAAGACTACTACAATGTGCTACCTTTGAAGGTGACTCAGAAACTACAACTAATTCAGAATGTGGCTGCTAGACTGGTGACTAGGAACGATCGCTGGAACCATATAACCCAAGTCCTAAAAGAATTACATTGGATCCCAGTACACTTTTTGAGTACAATTCAAAATGTTGGAGCTGACCTTTAAAACCCTAATTGGCCTTGGCCCTGCTGCCGCTACAGCCTCTGCTCTGCAGAGGCCTTGAACGCCACATCTGCCTCCTGTGCCATCCCCCACCCCCAGAACCATCCTTGCTTCTCCTTGGCAGCAGCCAAGCAGAAGCCCCCGACTCGTGTGTGTGTGTGTTTCCGGTGCTTTTTTCTACTAAAAGGGTGGTGGTATTCTTAATCTTAAAAGAGGTGTATTAACTTTGCTGAACATCTTTACCTGAAAGAGTGTCTCCACTTCCATCGTTCTGCCTGGACGTTGAGGTCCAGCGCCGAGGGCCTTATGGCAGTTCCCTCATTGTGAGAAGCAAAGCTACAGGGAACCAGGCAGAGGGCCTTCTCGGTAGTGGTGCCCGCCCTGTGGAACACCCTCCCATCAGATGTCAAAGCGATAAATACCATATTTTTCACCCTATAGGGCACACCGGCCCATAGGGCGCACCGGGTTTCGGGCTGCAGGCTGCTGTCCACACACAAGCCTTGGAAGCCCGGCGGGAAGATAATCTGGCCTGCTGACGGTCTGGGAATCAGCATGTTTTTACATGAGTAGAATGTGTGCTTTTATTTAAAATGCATCTCTGGGTTGTCTGTGGGGCATAGGAATTCATTCTTTTTTCCCCCTTTCAAAATATAGTCCGGCCCTCACAAGGTCTGAGGGACAGTGGACCGGCCCCCTGCTGGAAAAGTTTGCTGACCCCTGCTTTAGAATGGTGTGGTAGCTGACATAGTAGACTGCAAGGAAAAGTGGAAGTTTGAGGAAATCACCTCCACCCATTTTTGCTCATGGAAGCCTTTGCTATATCAAACAGCCCTACTGTCAGTGAAGGGGCACAACTGGATGCAACTCAATGCATTGTTAAGGGAAACCACATTGTAATGTTTGTATGCTTAAACGTTAAACGAAAAACATTTCCCCTATTACCCTTGAAACAGACTGGTTTGAAACATGCTGCCACATTCTTGTTCATTCATCTGACATATGGTAAATTATAAAGGACGTTATTAAACAAAAAAAATTTGGAGCAGTCTCTTGGCATTTGCTTAACACTTGCAGCTTTCTCTTAGAAGGAGGGATACCACCACATATTGTTGATTGATTCCTAAGACACATTTTAACACACTGGTCTAGGATAACAATTGCATTTTATCTACACCAGTCACCTAGAGCCTTCTGTTACCTTGCTGCAAGTCAGTGTGATCTGCATATCAATATATTGAGTTACCACAGTAACAGGAAGAAACTAACTCAAAAACAGCAATGTATAAAAATAGAAATGAAGAGGAGCAGTTCAATCCACAAACCAGGTAAAAACCTTAATCACAATTAACACCAAGTTGCATAAATTGGAGAATTAGAATGTGAAAGTTATTCTATCAGTTTAAATCTCTGCTAGAATGTGTGTCCCTGAGAGCCCTTATTTCAGCCTTAGGGCCACTGAGAGGATTTCTCTCAAAGTTTTTCATATGAGCATTTTGAACTATCAGTTGATAAAAATAACTTTTCCAAAGCCAGATATATTTAAAGCTTTGAACATACCACATACTTCTCAATTTTATGTGTCGTATTACATAATAATATTGCTATGCAGAAGTTTGATGTATGAGGCTTATTAAAGTTTTATACTTTGCACTCTTGAGCTAATGAGAGCCAATACACTTCAAAACAAAATGTTCAAAGCTCAGACACATATGCTGAACATGTGTGCATACAAAAAGGTTTCAAAATTTTGTTTAAAATGCGAAAATGAGTAAAGCTCCTGTTACCCTTGATAAATATCAGCTGTCCTGCAATTCAGGCCAATATGTACAAATTTTCATAAACCACAGGACTTGAAAAGGAAATTTTGACTTCAATAGCTGTATGTAATGCATTCTACATGGCAATACTAAGTCAAGGTCAAGAGTTCAAAGGTTTCACTTCAATATGGGAAAAGCTACCTTTTAAGAATAAGCCGCTGCTATCCCTTTACTCTTGAGAGTCCCATGGACTGCAAGAAGATCAAACCTCTCCATTCTTCAGGAAATCAGCCCTGAGCGCTCACTGGAAGGACAGATCGTGAAGCTGAGGCTGCAATACTTTGGCCACCTCATGAGAAGAGAAGACTCCCTGGAAAAGACCCTGATGTTGGGAAAGATGGAGGGCACAAGGAGAAGGGGACGACAGAGAATGAGATGGTTGGATGGTGTTCTTGAAGCTACCAGCATGAGTCTGATCAAACTGCGGGAGGCAGTGGAGGACAGAAGTGCCTGGCGTGCTCTGGTCCATGGGGTCACGAAGAGTCGGACACGACTAAACGACTAAACAATCCCTTTACTAGTAGAAGTAAAATCACTAATGGCAATAAAGTGAGCAAAGACTGAAATAATTCATTCAGCTTGACCTTTCTTTTATTTAGATTCTTTGTACCAAAATATGTGCTAGCCTATGAAAGGACATATCCTGCAAAAATGGTAATACAGTAAACCCACAACTTACACGGGAGTTATGTTCCAGGGATCAGACCTAAAGCCAAAATTGGGTTTAGTCAAAATTAGGTTCAGGGGCAGGTGAGATTGCACCTAAATTGCAGTCTTACTAAATAACAATAAATGACTGCTACTGAACTTATTTATTCTTCATGTTTACTTTCATGGCAATCTATTTTTGTTTCTAGTTTTAAACAACATGACCTGTAGGGAGCAAGCTACATGAAAATAAGCCATTATTACAATACAAAGTGAAATTAACCTACCTTTCTTACTTTCAAGATTCAAGTTAGTGTTTTCATACTAAGCCCCAGCACTACTTTTTGCAAACAATATTCCTCAGTGAAATAAAAAGTATTATTTGCATATCACCACTTATAACTATTGGGAGCTTTACCAGGCAAAAATCAAGCAGGGCATGTACAGAGATTTAATGTTCCTGATCTTTCCACAGCTAAGAGCTCCAAGAAAATATGACAAAATCAAAGCTACAACCTCCAAAGAACTGTTGTGGTGGATGCCAGAACATTATTTTTCCATAACAGAAAAGCTGGCAACATGCGTTGGTCGAAAAGAAAGACTGCCCCCAATCTGTTTCTGGGACCAATTAAAAGTGCTGTCTTTAACTCTTAAAGCTGTAAACAGTTTGAAACCAGATTGCATGAAAAGGTCTCCCTCCTCCCAAATATTCCTAACCAAGATACCTTTTTCAGTGGTGGCCTGAAACTCTCCCTAGAGAGTTTCTATGGCCTTTTCAATGCCAGGTGAAGACACTCTTTGTTCATCGAGGATTTTTTTATATTGTGCTTAAATTAATATTGGGCTGTTGAGGCTACTGTGGCCTTAATCTGAGCTGTTATGCTATCTTTTACAAGGAATATTTTCTGCTGTTTTTTAATTTGTTGCTGTTGATTTTAATTACTGTATATTGGGTTGTACTACTGTCATTTTTAAGCTAGCCAGAGAATTTTATTGATAACCAGCCATATAAATCTAAACTGCCAATAAATATAAAGTCAGTCCCTGGTACCTAGGACAAGCAGAGGTACCACATCGTTCCAAAAGGCCTTACTTCAGTAGTAGAGCACATGCGTTGCATGCAGGTGGTCCTAAGCTTCATACCTGGATAGTTAACAGATATCTCAAGTCTGGGCAAGGCCTTTGTATTGAAAACATGGAGAGCCACTAGCCCATCTAAAACAATGTTGGTCTGGATGAACCAATATTCAGTATAAAAAAATTCCTTCCAGTAGGAATTATTTTGACTATGGCAGACCAACACGGCTACCTATCTGTAACTGGAACCAATATTCAGTGGAAGACAGGAAGGTATTAGAAATACATAAGACTATTTCTCAGTACAATCACATATTAACAATAATAAAAGTCAGCAGCATTTTTATGATGAATGTATAGCAAGGGAGGTTCTGGATTGTAGAATGTATAGAAATGGAGAAATTATATTTCTGGGAAAGTTTTAGCAAACCAAGTTTTGAGTTGGGAATTGAGTTGGTGTGACAACTGAACAAAGGTACAGGTCTCAAAATGAAATATTGGGTGAAGAAACCAAAGAACACCTAAAAAGTAGATGAATTTGCTCAGAGTAAAAAAATTGTGATTTGTATGGGGTGGGAAACAAGGAGCCAATGTGGATTTTGCATTCAGGACAAACTGCAGACCAGCAAAAAAAAATGACATATATTCAAGTTTATTAAATTGTCTGGCACACTTCATTTAAAGACAAACAGAATGCTCATTGCATAGCTTAGATTTGCATTGGGAATAAACAGCAGTTAGCTCTCAATTTTCAGCAGTGAAAATGTTAGTGCCATAAACTATGAATGAGATCATGTCTTTGGGTACTGAAAGGCTATGGCCCCTGGAATTCCACAGTACTAAATTGCTACTTTAACTGGAGTAGAATGACAAACTTTCTCAAGCATTTTAAGGGATCCATACAAAGTCTATTACAATTTTGAGTCAAAAGTAAAATAGTTTTTTTAACTAAAACTTAATTTTAGTACATTTCTGTACTGTAAGGTAGTATATTTAGTAGTTTTCTATTACTGTAGCTAAAGATACCACTATGTATGACAAATTACAGTGTACAATAGTAAACAGCCACAAAACTGGTAAATGCAGCTCAGAAACAAGTGGTTACTAGTATTATAAGAGTCAATATTTTTGGTAATTAATACAGTGGTGCCCCACAAGACGAATGCCTCGCAAGACGAAAAACCCGCTAGACGAAAGGGTTTTCCGTTTTTCAATGCGCTTCGCAAGACGAATTTCCCTATGGGCTTGCTTCGCAAGACGAAAACGTCTTTCAAGTCTTGCGATTTTTTTCGCTTTCCCCCTTTTTCTAAGCCACTAAGCCGCTAACAGCCTTTTAGCCGCTAAGCCTTTAATAGCTGCTAAACCACTAATAGCGCTAATCCGCTAAGCGGGTTGCTTCGCAAGACGAAAAAACCGCTAGACAAAGAGACTCGCAGAATGGATTATTTTCGTCTTGCGAGGCACCACTGTACTGCAAACCATACAATAAAAAGACATCTTACTAAAACATTGGGGGAGGGTCCTTAGAATCACAGAGTTGGAAAGGACCCCGAGGATCATCTAGTCCAGGGGCCTGCAACCCATGGCTCCGGAGCCGCATGTGGCTCTTTTACACCCTTGCCGCGGCTCCGGGGCGGATACTAGCGAGGGGAGCATTGTGCGCCCCGACACTCCCCACTGTGGCGGGCGCTGTACTGGCTGTGACATCGCATGGGGGCGGTGCGTGCGTTAGTCACGCACCGTCCCGACGTCACCTTCCCGCCCGCCCGCTACATTGTAAGGGGCATGTACGCTGGTCACTGCATTGAAAGGGGGCATGTACGCTGGTCACTGTTTTGAAGGAGAGTGAAGAACACACACACACACAAAAAGGCAAGTTGTTAATTTAACATTCATTTCTATGAGGAGGAGTAATTCTGAGGGGTCAAACAAAGAAATAATTTTTAAAAAGTGACAAAAAAGTTATGTTTATAATGACGAGTTTTGCGGCTCCCAGGTTTTTTTTTCCTTCGAAAACGGGTCCAAGTGGCTCTTTTTGTCTTAAAGGTTGCAGACCCCTGATCTAGTCCAACCCCCTGAAATGCAGGAATATGCAGCTGTCCCTTAAGAGGACTGAACCTGCAGCCTTGGCGTTAACAGTACCACACTCTAACCAACTGAGCTATTCAGCTTCTTGTGGCCTGCCACACACAGAGTTTGACAGACACACACACACACACACATTCTTAGTGGCATTTCAAAAGTTTGTATGGGGCTGGGCTACAGTAGAAAAAAAATCTGACATAGAATACTTTTGCCTGGTTGCTGAGTTCTTTATATCAATAGAGAATATAGTCTAGAACTACTTTCTGTAGAGCACCCAACTGAATAGGTTGCACAATAGATGAGATATTATGTGATCACAGGTAAAGCAAATGCTAGCAGATATATGGAGGACAGTTTTCAAATTTCATAACCGAATGCCATGTGATTTTAAAATATTAATCCTTTAAGACTCCATTGGACCATTAATACTAGAGGGAAATTCAAATGATTTTGGAAAAGGCTATGGATTTGATAAAAGACAATTGCTTCACAGAGACATTCTTAAGTAACTTATTTGTGCCAACCATTAGTTAATTATTCCCAATTAAATGTTTGGTCAGGATATAATAAAACGCCAACTCATCTCACCAAAAAAAGGCTGGTTTGTAATATGATTTCCTGTATCAAAATACATGCACAGTAAATCCAAAGATATCTTGCATGAGAAATAAAAATAGCTAGTGTGTACAGTGTAAAACGACGCTAGACAAAAGACTGCGGGAGGCGAGGAGAGTCAAACTACAATATCTGTTACTTGGGAACACTGATTAGAACAGAGGCCACAGAGTATCATTATGAATGCATTTTGCTATTACTGTTTCGAGGTGAACTGCACCCAAGGGGGGGCGGGGTAAAGAGAATTTGCTATTAATCATATTAAATTCATTGTTCCTTTGATGCTATAGGCAAGGCTATATACAAGGATTCTACCCCTACTGTACCCCAGATCAAACTGTATAATAGAAACAATAACCATCAAAAATTAGCAGTTTGCAGTCATAAGCCTTACATGTGCTACACTTCTTTCAAACATGAGCTGTTACAAGATGATTAAGCAAAATGTTTTTAAATAATCACTCTGACATAGTAATAGTCCACTGGAATTATTGCACGCAAGCCCTGTCTAGATAATATGCCTCAAGTTAAAACGCAAGATTTCAACTGTTGCCTCAGTACTTTCTCTGAGTCCAGAGGAAAGAAAAAATTACCAGTTTCAGAAAATTGAAAATGGCTAAAATGTTTATCATGTCAATTACATTCCTAGAATACTAAGCTAAGCACCTCCATTTATTAGTAGAGTCAATCAGATTATGAATCTATTGTCATAGTAGCAAGTAAATTTTAAAAATAAACAACAATAAATGCTTAAATACAGTTTAGGCTGGCTAATTTCAACTCCTTTTTTATATTACAGAACTGTGCTGTTATTCACATCTAATTTGTGAAACAACATTAAAGGTTTTCTAATTTGAAAATCCAAACTATTTTCCTCCATGGCAATACTTGCAATTTGACTGAGTTTTTAAAAATCTTTATTATCAAAATAAACTTAGGAAAATTTAAGACTAAAGACATGTAAACATTGAACTAATACAAGCAATTACGCATTTGCACAGGGGCTGCATTTCAAGGCACATGTGTTGGCGGGACAGGGAAAAGCCCACCCCATCCTCTTCCGTCCCCTTCCAGTGCCGAAACAGCACACACTTTGGCGGTTGTGTGTGTGTTGAACCTGTGCAAATGGGGAGTTGCCTGTATGAGAAACCATTTAATAAACAAAACCTGAAGCATAAAACCTTGATAGCATCAAGAATGCAATACTAAACCCAAGTAATTAACAGCAAATTTGGTTGAAAACAGTGCTACTAAATATTTTTTCTTTTAAAAAAAATTGCTTAGGATTGGGATGCTACAAGATGATTTAACTGGGATTTCTCAAATACACAGGTGTTGGGCACAAACTGCCACTTAAATTCCTATCACAGTTTTGCTGTATGCACCAATGAAACCAAATGCAGTGGTACCTCCCATTGCGAATGGGATCCATTCCGGAGGCCTGGCCACATCCCAGAAACTTCATAACCAGAGGTGCCCTTCTGCGCACCCAAGCGGCGCGCTTCTGTGCATGCGCACAGGCCGTGTTCGCAACCCGAAGATTACGCTACCCAAAGGTCCACTGTAGAGTTGCATGAGAGGACAACTGTGCTCCATCATTCACTACACATAGCATTGAGATTTTCACACACACACCCCTTATGCCAAGTCGGACCATTGGTCCACCTAGTTCCGTATCATCCACATTGACAGTGTTGTACAGGCAGCAGCTCTCCAGGATTTAAGAGAAAAGGCCTCTCACAGCCCTATCTGGAGATGACAGGGATTGTACATGTTCTATCACGGACATGTAACACACGGACATGCAAACAAAATCGCTGTCTGACTACTAAAGCAAATCAAAAAAACTTTGTTTATTAGCTGCATGTCAGCTGACTTTTTGTGCTGACATTAAAAGCCTCCAAGAATTTCCAATGTTTACCACCACTTATTTCCAAACCAAAAGAACCTAATATTTTGGGATGCAAGTGTTCGTTAGACAAATAGTCTCAAATTGTCTGCCTTTTACATTGTCAGTATCCATAGTGTTTGCACAGAAGGAGAATCCAACAAATTAAGGGGAGAGAGTCTACTTATTTGCCAGGTTGTTTTAATTGTGGGTGTTGCTAAGTAGAGGGAAAATGCGAACTCTGCTGTTACTGGAACATGGAAGCTACTTGCTTGTACTTGTTCTTTATCTCCCTCCACCCCCACCTCAAAAGATTGCATGCGGAGCTGCACGATCACACAGAATAAATACAGGAAAGGAGGCAAAAAACCCCACCCTCTTTCTCTGCAAGTGGTAGGCGTTCCACAAGAACTGCTATGGGGTCAAAAGTTCACTGTGATTTCAATTTCACCTTTTAGCAACCAATCAGAAAACAGCAACTGAAGACAGAACTTTCAGCTGCAAATGAAAAGTTAACTCACTGAGTACCAGATTCCATAGGAAGGCAAATTTTTTTGAAGCTCCAGTTACAGCTACTGTTTTTCTAGGAATCCGACAGTGAAAAATAGATTCCATAAAGTTTTCTTACCAAGTGTTTGTTTAGAGATATTTATAGCTTCACAACATTTGCACGATTTCTAACAAGCAAGTTATGAGGAGTAGCAAGATTTAACTGTGGCAACAGTATATTATTAATACCAATTGAAGGTGACATAGTGTGTTAGCTTTTGCATTTAAACATCCAGCTTGATGAACAGTTCTGTGAATTAAAAACCCCTTCATTTACTTTACAGAAAAGTAAGTCTGCATATTTTGTAACTGGGTTTATTCCCCTGGTAGTTTTGAAATTGCTCTGAAGATGAAGGGTGACCTTCAAAACTATTTCTGCCCTGCTGTATAAAAGTGTCCAGAGAATGATGATAAAGGGCATGTCAGGTTTTTTCTAACTCCTCTTCCACCTAACCTGAAAAAACTCTGGGAAACCTGAAAGTGCCTTACTACTTTACAACTTTATGTTGTAATGTTGCTGTTACAAGAGTTTAGAAGTCTTCTAAAGAACCAATACAGTTGCCTGCATTTTTTTCTTAATTCCACTGGAATAGCTATGAAATTTATGTGGTTCCTTTGTAAAATCTCAATTATCCAGATTTTTTCTCTCTCAACTAAATTTACTCCGAGTAGACCTACTGAAATAAATTAACATGACCAAGTTAGGTCCATTAATATAAATAGGTCTACTCTGCCACCCACTATATTTGTGCACATATTAGGTCTTTTAAGTCCATCCCTCTTCTGGGATATCTGAATACCACAGAGACAATTGAAGCTTTCTGTACTTCACCCAAACAAGTTTCATGACATACTCTTAAATTCTACAAAAGCATTCACACATGATTGGGCCGGATCCGCCCCCCAGGCCTTAGTTTGCCTACCCATGTTCTAACACATTTGAGAACCCAGACATAATTAGGCATAACTGCATCTTTAAATCTCTGGGATACCTCAAGGACTGCCTCTCGCCAGCCTCTCCCCATATAAACTGCCTTGGACCCCACAATCATATTCTGAGCCCTTCTTTGTATGCCTCCTCCACTAGAGGCCTGGAAGGCAGCAACACAAGATCAAGTCTTTTCTGTGGTGGCTCCCCACTTGTGGAATGCACTCCCCAGGCTTGCCTGGCACTTTCACTACATACCTTTAGGTGCCAAGCAAAAATATTTTTATTCTCCCAGTACTTTGGGTTAATTAAATAACGCATGGCCTTTTAAACTAGGTTTAATTAAATTTTAATTTGACCCTGACTTGTTTTTAGGAGGTAATTTAATTATTGTTTGATTTTATACCAATGTTATATATTTGATGTTAGCCGCCCTGAGCCTGGTTTTGGCCAGGGAGGGCAGGATACAAATAAAAGTTGTTGTTATTGTTGTTGTTGTTGTTGTTGTTGTTATGTTTGGTTTTGTTTATTACTGTGTTACGCATTTTTGTGTTTTTATATTGTAAACCACCTTGTGATCTTCAGATGAAGGGCAGCATAGAAATTTATTTAACAACAACTGCTCCTCCATCTCTGCCTGCTCAATGGCCTCCAGTCCACCAGTCCACCGTCCCTCACACCATGTGGTGGGCCGGATTATATTTTGGGGAAAAAATAATGAACGAATTCTTATACTCCACAAATAACCCAGAGATGCATTTTAAATAAAAGGACACATTCTACTCATGTAAAAACACGCTGATTCCCGGACCATCCATGGCCCATGGGTCTTAGGTTGCCTATGCCTGCTCTATACTGTTTGCGCACCAAACCATTTTTTCACACGAGAAGACTGAATACTGTACCATTACTATACTTAAAGTGACAGGAGGCTTTAGACTGAAACAGAACAGCAAACCATTTTGGGACAACTGGGTTTGTTTGTTTTTTAAAAAAATGTTCACCAGGTGGAGCAGGTTGTGATGAAGGAAGTTCATTTGCAGCAACTAAAAGTTTTATCTCAACAATATCTCTGCACGATGGTACTACTGGTATATGATTGCATTGCTGAAATACTCTCTTGCTTAAAGAAACCACCCTGCCTACAGTGAGTACATTAATGTAACGTCTTCCATATGAGAAACTTAAAGGTCACATAAAGATATAGGTACCCCTGACCGTTAGGTCCAGTCGTGGATGACTCTGGGGTTGCGCGCTCATCTCACTCTATAGGCTGAGGGAGCCGATGTTTGTCCACAGACAGCTTCCGGGTCATGTGGCCAGCATGACTAAGCCACTTCTGGCAAACCGGAGCAGCGCATGGAAACGCCGTTTACCTTTCCGCCGGAGTGGTACCTACTTATCTACTTGCACTTTGACGTGCTTTTGAACTGCTAGGTGGGCAGGAGCTGGGACCAAACAATGGGAACTCACCTCGTAGTGGGGATTTGATATTTTGTTCCCCTGACCAAAGGTTTCAAGAGCAGGTTACAATGCACGTGCCTCCTGACATGTACATTATCAGGGTTTTGTATGCAATTGGTAAAATTTCTCAGCAGCGTATCTAGCCACCTGGGACGGTACATGCCTGGGCGCGGGGCAAAGTGCCCATGGGGGCAAGGCAAGCTACCCACGGGGTGGGGCAAGTTGGGGCAGGGTGCATTGCATGGAGCCTCCACGGAGTCCCACCACCAGCTCCCTCTCAGCTGTAGGGCGGCTAAGGGAGAGGCAGCGGGCAGACGCAAGCCCCACACTGCTGTTTTGGGCAGCACGGAACCTGCAGGTGCCCGAGCCACTGCGTCAGGAGAGACGCATGGCATGGGTGCACTGCAGGCCAGGTCCCACAGTAAGTGCAGTGTGGCACTCGGTGAGCTCTCATCCTTCAGCTATGCCTCTGACTTACGCATTTGTATTAAGTGGGTAAGAGATCTCTGCAACTAGGGATACATAATAACTGATAAAACCTTGAACACCTCCCTTTTCCTGAATGTACCTCTAATCATTTGGAACACCCAACACTGTTCAGATGCAACTCTGAAAGTGTTGAGGGACAGGGAGAAAAATCACAGCTGTTCATCTCTGCACTCTGCATCCATACAAAAATTGGAAGGTCTATCCATTTTGAGCAGGGACTCTTGACTATGCAGATTCTGCCAGTTGAAGACACAACCTATAGATGTACAGAGTTTCAGACATTACTATACAAACTGCGGGAGGCAGTGGAAGACAGGAGTGCCTGGCATGCTCTGGTCCATGGGGTCACGAAGAGTTGGACACAACTAAACAACAACAACAAAAACAACAACACACACATGCAAATGTCCAGTGTCCGTGGACAGGTGTGATTTGCCTCCACACACACATACTACTCCATCCAGAGCTGTAGTGCTATGATAGAAAGCCATTCAGGGAAGACATTTAAAATAAAGTTAGCAGAAAACATATTTGAAGCAATCAACCTCCTGGTAAGCAGCAGCAACACAACGGACCAGGGGTCAGCTAAGCAGTAGCATGTCATCACACTGTCCACTATTAGGGGTCACAGTGATACAATGCTTCCACTCCTATATGCAGGGCCATCACCAGGGAGTAGAACTAGGTTACTTCTGCCCCCCCCCCGCCCCCACAAATGATTTCCTCTTGTCCCCAATGCTATTTCACATTTATATGAAGCTGCTGGGTATAGTGATCAGGGGGTTTGGGTTGTGGTGTCATGTATGCTGATGACACCCAACTCTGTATCTCTACTCCATTAGAACCTGAATTGGTTCTTGGAAGTGGTAACGTGCTGGATGACAGTCAATAACCTGAAGCTGAATCCTGATAAATTGGAGGCACTATTCTTGTGTTTAGGAACTTGGTATTCAACCTGTGGAGTCACACTCTTACTGAAGGAGCAGGTGTGTAGTATGGCAGTGCTTCTTGATCCATCTTTATCATTAGAAAAGCACTGGGGACAACATATAGCGCTACACAATACCATGTACATGCAATGGAGCAGATGGGCAGTGTTCCAACACCGCTTTCTGGAAGTTGATACCCATGCAGGAAAACAGAAGTGCAGTGCACACAATCTCCATCCTGGGTGACAACCATGATATGCCTAAGAGTTCTCTGCTGTCTGTATCTGTTTTACCGTCATGCTCTTAAAAGCAGAATGGTGTGGTATGCATATAAAGTAGGGTTGCCATATTTCAAACAGTGAAAATCCAGAGGATTTTAACTTTGCCCAAAGCTTTTCTGGCAAATTTGCCTTTTAAAAAATGAAGATTTTGATCTGTTTTTAAGGGAAATCACCAAAAAGCCGACATAGGTTGCCATATGTCCAGATTTCCCCCACATTTTTAGCGATTTCAGCCCAAACACTGCTTCTGACTGCAGTATTCTGGATATGTCCAGGAAATTCTGGACATATTGCAACCCTATATAAAGACAGACAAAGCAGGGCCGAATCTAAAAGCTTTAAACAAAAACTACCACATACAAAACCCAAAGAACTTTAAAATAATTACACCCCCTTTGCTAGAATTGATGCAGCCAGTCTATTACAGATAGCCAAACTTTCCAAATAATCAAGGGTTTGCTTCCAGTCATTCGCCACAAGGATGATGTTCTGGCAGAAAGACAAGAAAAACTGGTAGGATGTCATGTTACCCTGGATATGTAAGAAGAGAGATTTAACAAGCTATTAAATAGGAGGTAGCTTGACAATGTCAACAATGTTGAAGGGGAAAGCTTTTTTGTCTATTTGATTTGCAACATCAAAAACTGACCTGCAGGATCCCCCAAGACTCCAAATATGGCACTAATTACAGTGTGAGTACTAAAGCCAAACAAAACCCACTCAAAGGAGAGAGAGAGAATATACCCTCTCCCTTATAACTACATAAGGTACCTCTGTTAAAGAAGGTACTCTGAGAAGAGTCTCTAAAGAAGTTCTTAAGACATGGATGGATTCTAAGGAAATTCTGCAAAACTGTTGAAACTTCAACAGCTTTTGTATACCTATTCCATTTGTGATGCCACAACAATGCAAGCTGTCTTCAGTGAAATTTAAAGATTACAATGCTTTGCTTATATTTATTGGTTATAGGCAAAAGATTAAAGGCTTCCCATGTCCCTCCTTGCCATAAATATGTTCAAATGGTTGATTTGTTGCCTTCTTTCAGAGGGATTTCTCATCTTACCATTTTTATCCTTGTTGAATCTCCATCATTAAGGTTCTGATTTCAGGCCTCATTTTCTGCAGTGGTACCCTTAGTTTCAAATGCTCTGTCTACGGAGGCCTATCTAGCATTAACCTTACAATATTCATGGCACAATATTTTAGTCTAAGCTGCTTGATTTCCTTAGTTTTTTCTTTTTAGCTTGCTTTCTATTGATTGATTGATTGATTGAGGTGGTGGTATGTTCTTTAGATATTGTACTTCTTGTTGGGTGAATTATTTCACACTTCCCTAAAATCTTCAAATGAAGGGCAGTGAAGATATTTTAAATGCGTTGCTTGTTCCTGCTTTATACCTCAGTGCTATGCCTATGGCCCTGTTTCCCCCTTTGCACCAGCCACAAGGAGATTAGAAGCCACCACTTTAGATAAACCACAGTTTAGTGTTACATGCAACCAAAATTGAGTTGTTATTATTGACTGTAGTGTGGGTTGCATTCAATGATGTTGTTTTACTTGTGCAACAGACTTTTCCCTGTAACCCAAGGATACTATCTTATGGATATACAGTGGTGCCTCGGGTTCAGAACTTAATTCGTTCTGGAGGTATGTTCTTAACCTGAAACTGTTCTTAACCTGAAGCACCACTTTAGCTAATGGGGCCTCCTGTTGCCGCTGGAGCACGATTTCTGTTCTCATCCTGAAGCAAAGTTCTTAACCCGAGGTAATATTTCTGGGTTAGCGGAGTCTGTAACCTGAAGCATATGTAACCTGAAGCGTATGTAACCCGAGGTACCACTGTACATATAATTTGTTAAATGAATAACTAGAGTTAAACCTTATCTGATGTTCTGTTTGATTTTGAAGATTTAATGGTCTGGTCCTAAAAAAATTCAGCAAGTGGATTTCTACATAAGACAGCAGACAACAACAATTTCTATGTAAGACAGTACATAACGGCAATATCATAATGACTATTATTCTATTCCTGCAGGCAAGATGCCCTACACAAAATAGTAGGATCTTTCATGTCTGTGCTGCCTCAGTGTATGTTCCAACAATGACACTCTATTGAGATAGATGTAGAAGAGCAAGACCATTTGTGGCAGCATTGTATAAAAATCCTTGCTAGATGAACATGGGGCCTTCCTGCACGGAGCAATTACTATGGAAGGCATTCACCTGGCTACTTGTTCAGATGCATCAGTCCTTAGCATGCAATGTTTATCAACAATGCTGATCAGCTTTTAAAGAGGAAATTATACAGATTGGTTATTAGTTAAATGTTATGCTGTGCTTAACTTTAAATGCCAATTGTTCCCTAATACATTCTTAGATCACAGATACTGCTTAGAAAAGGTAACCACTAAATTATTTTAACACAGGCTTTATATTTCAATAACCCTCACTGTAGGCAACTTCTCTGTCCTTTCTACATACTGAAAAGTCGTCTAAATGGAGATATTATTTAAGAACTCCCCTTATTTCCCTCATGGCCTCATTTTAAAAGAAAATGTCTGCTCTAACATTTTATATCAAGTCAGCATGTTAGCAAGCAGCTTTTCTGTGTTCTGAATTTGATTAATACAAGCCAAGGTCACTTCCTGAAAGATGTCTAGCACTGCAGCTGCAAGCAAACTAGGTTTCTCTGCACTCTGAAGCTGGGGGAAGGGAGTGGGCGTTGGCAATTGCTAATACCACGATAATAGCTAACATAAACCTTGCCTGATATCAAGGGGAAAGGGAAGGGAACAAATATTCTAAATGTGTTCGTGAATGTACACAACTACACAATTTTTTTAAAAAATGAAACTTCAGGATGTTGTTGCTGTTCCCCTGCACACACAGAAACGGTGGCAATTACATTCTTAAGACAGAGGTATTTGGGTTATTTTCCAGTGTCCCAGAAGTGGGGACCCTACAGCCCTTATCCTAATTATCATGTGATTCTCATATGGCAAGGAGACGGAAAAAGGAGGGAATGGATTGCAGAGAGTGAAAATATGATAGTTTGCCCATGTTCTGGCTCCACACCAACCCACCAGCAGCCTGTGGCCTCCCACACACCCCTCCATAGGAATGCGGTCCTCAGCAAAAAAAGGGCTCCTCAACTCTGCTGTATTTGTTTTTTTGAGCAAGCCCCACTGAGACTGAATTCTGAATAGACACACCGAGAATAGCACTGTAAGTAAACAATACATACTGTTACCTATCTGAATTCCATTTTCCCTCAAAGCTGTTGAATTACACTCCACTTTAATACAGATTTTATAATGCAATTCCTATAAATCAATTGGTTTCACTTTGCATTAAAAATGTTTCAAATACAATACTCCAAGAAACCATCCTTAAATCTTTTTACTGGCTCAATAAGCATGTTTTGGCAGTCATGCAATTTTGGCATTAACCCCTTAATATGCTTTCAACATCACACAATATGATGTTCCTGATTAATGCCAAACTTTGTCATACCAAGATCAAATGGTGCTCCCCTTTAAACACTTCCAGAAATAAGCAGCAATAATTTTCATATTTGACCTCCTGGTTTGCAGCAGCCCAGGAATTCAAGAACAACAAGGAAGGTATAGACAATCATGCAACAAATTCTAATGAAAACATGGTAACTCCAAATTAAGACCAACTGTACTTAATGTGGATTACTCTCAAGGAAATGAGCAAAGGATTGCGGCCCAATTCAAGCAGAAAGTTTGCTGAAAAGCATCACATGTCTTTGTGACCCATGTTTAATAATCACACATAAGATGAAAAATAAAAATATTTCCTCAGATTTGATAGCTAAAGCATTCAGTATTTGTGTACTACCTGTGATGTGTTCTAGAGCGAGGAACTGGACCATGACACAAAGAAACAAACAGCTTAAGAACACCACAATATGCCATGGAACAAGCAAAGCTAACAACTGAATACCACAAAGATCAAGTTACAGAGGTAGTGGAAAAGGCCACAAAGTTAAAATGGACATATACAGGGCATGTAGCAAGAGATGACTCAGGTTGATGGAATAAAGCAATGCTAGTGTGGAGACCCCAGTTTTAAAAGACCAAGGGAATGACCACTAACAGGAGGGCTTATGTGGATGGAGGAAGCAAACAACCAACTAACAGAAAGCTATGGAGAGAACCTGAAGAGGTAAATATCCAAAGATAGATATTAGACTGTAAAGATTTAAAAAAACCACATGGAAAAGGAAGTACAGTTCAACAGATTCCACCCCCCCCCACTTCCAATAGCTTTAAAAAACTATGTAATAGTTCCTGTGCTTAAACTGGCTTTATTCCACCAACTTCAATGGGACCAGATAATTAACTGTATTCTAAGTTCACTGTTAAACACTTACTTGGAAATGTATTCCTCTCAGCACTCACACAGCATCTCTACCTAGAGGTTGAAAAATGGCAGGATACTAGTTAGCCAGAGAAATAAAACTATTTATCTAATCTGAAAGCAAAGAAGTGTGCGTGAATACATGTCTATGGAAGTTACGGAAACAACCTAACCCTTAAATGAGAATGGGGGATCTAATGAACTGAACTGCAATTCTGCTGTCTACAGACCTCCATTTACCCAGGCACAGAGAGCCAATTCAAACATTAAGTTGCTGAAGTTGTACAATCCTCTCATATGACTGTACCACCACAAAAGGATTTTTTTTTAAATTAAAAAAATTATTGCGCTAGCCAAAGGCCATGGCATCATCCAAATAAAGGAAAAGGGGAGGGGGAACCCAACAGTCACTACATATGCAGTACAGTGGTGCCTCGCAAGATGAAAAGAATCCGTTCCGTGAGTCTCTTTGTCTTGCGGTTTTTTTGTCTTGCGAAGCAAGCCCATTAGCGGCTTAGCAGATCAGCTGATAAGCGGTTTAGCGGCTTAGCGGATCAGCTGACAAGCGGCTTAGCGGATCAGCTGTTAAGCGGCTTAGCGGCTTAGGATCAGCTGATAAGCGGCTTAGTGGCTTGGGAAAAAGCAGGGGGGGGAGGGAAAAAACCCCGCAGGAACTCACAAGACATTTTCGTCTTGCGAAGCAAGCCCATAGGAAATTCGTTTTGCGAAGCACCTCCAAAACGGAAAACCCTTTCATCTAGCGGGTTTTCCGTCTTGCGAGGCATTCGTCTTGCGGAGCACCACTGTAAAACCATGATCAAATCCACCAAAATTCCTTGTTACATTTGAAAATCACATAATAGGAATTGAAACAAGGTGATAAATTGCTGTTTATAATTTTTAATTGGGAACGCAGGAATGGGAGATGTGAGGAAGTCCAAAAGGTTAAGAAAATATGGTTGTTGGATATTTGATCTTGTTGTATGTTTTCTATTATATGTTACTCTTTTTGCTTTTTTCTGTTTTTCTTTGTTTGTTGTATTTGGGTGATGGTTTTATATGTGTTTGGTGAACTGAATGTTTTAAAATCCTTAATAAATATCTTTTTTAAAAAAATAATAAAAAAATTAAAAAAAACAAAATTCCTTGTTACACAGAATAAAAAGTAATTCTCAAGTAAAATGTGCAAATTAGATTTCCGAGTCCCCTTTGCAGTTGACTGCTAGCCTATACAGTTGTTTCTTCCTAACCATGTTCCACAGCAAACCTGCCATCTTACACATTAGATTAAATTGGGAATCTTCTCACATTAGAAAAGTTTGTGTGGAGTTTTCTTAATAGAGTGGTTTTAATGGAAGTGTCTTCTATCTAAAACAAACAGATGATACAATCAAGTGGAAAGCCCCAGAAGCTCAACATTTGTATTGTTCCTCTACTGCAATGTAAAACATTGACATAAATAGCAACACACTGCAACTTAGAAGGGTTCCAGTTTGCAGCCTACACAAGGGGGTTACCCTAGGAAACAGAAGCACAAAACAAAGATAAAAAGATAGGAAAAAGTTATACAGTGGTACCTCGCAAGACGAATGCCTCGCAAGACAAAAAACTCGCTAGACGAAAGGTTTTCCCGTTTTCGATTTGCCTCGCAAGACGAATTTCACCTATGGGCTTGCTTCGCAAGACGAAAACGTCTCGCGACTTTGTTTCCTTTGTCTAAAAACAAAGACATGTTTTGTTTATAAAGTTAATTTATTTTCCCTTCAATTTTTGAACTGCTCTTTACAGTATGTGTGACTTTAAAGAGCAGTTAATAAACTGTTGTTGTACCAAATTTGGCTTTGTTTGGACTTTTTTTGACCATAGGAACGCATTAATTGATTTTCAATGCATTCCTATGGGATTTCGTGATTCGCAAGATGAAAAATTCGCTAGACGACAAAACTTGCGGAACGAATTAATTTCGTCTTGCGGGGCACCACTGTACTGTGAGTTGCTTCACACATTACAAGGTAAAAAATGAATTCCTATATAACTGAATGTTCCAGGGAGTTACTACAAATCAAGTGTTTTCCATACTAAACAAATGTTGCATTTCAATATGCACAAATCAAGGGGTGTGTGGGTGTGTGTATCTTTTGGTAATACAAGTACAAAGTATATAACCAACGATACTATCATTTTGTATGAAATACTCAATATTTCCCCAATGAAAAGGGGTCTTTGGGACCACAGCATAGAACAGATCGTAACCACAAAAGGGGTGTTCCAGGGGCCAAATTCAAAGCCCTTCCATTTACCAGAAACAGAGCTGGCAGACTTCTTTCCCATTCTAAGGGCAGTTGAGAACAATATACTCCCATACTAACACTGAAGACCTGAGACTGAAATCTGAACAATAGTGGCACCATATGGACACAATATTATTTCCGTTCCAGTTGAATTTGATTGCAATGTGCACATTTTTATAAGCCCCTCTTGGGGCTATAAAAGCAGGCTGTAAGTATTCCAAACTTGTAAATAAATATAAAATCTGGGAGTCTAGTCTTTCAAAAAGTTAATTCTATCAGGGTCAAGTTGTATCAAGTAAAATGGGTGCACGAACAGTATCTAGAATACACAGTGTGCATGAAGCTAAATCCAGATATGAAAAACTTAAAATAATTTTTTTAAGCCTATCCATATCAGAACCTGTAACATTTAAGATTCAGCTCGCCTCCTGTCTAGAAGTTATGTAATTTAGGGAAGTACTGCATATTATAATTGGTGCAGGAAATACCAGAGTTAGACCAGTGCTTTTTATGTCAAATGAGTACATAATGGAAGCAAAAATGAGTATATACTAGTTTGTACAACCTTAGCCTTCAAAGTTTCCTAAATGAGGTTTAAACACACATGTACACATACTAATGACTCCTACACTTTTTCTGTTAAATTCTGGCTCAGGGTAAATGGAATTTGTCTTTTACTGAAATAATTTTATTTCCATATCAATGGCAGTGCTTTAATAGAGTTAGTGAAGTTGTTAAATGCTACAATATAAAACATTTTTATTTTGGGAGTTTCTAGTCCACCATTCTATTGTCAAGAAACAGAATACAAAATTAATCAAATGCATCAAGTATTTAACATCACAGGGAGACTAGTCCCAACTCTATCTGTTGATGGATGGCCATCCTGACTCGGCCCCAGACACACTGACCAGATGTTTGGAAGCTGTGGCTGGATGGTTACGTGGGAGCCGGTTGAAGCTAAATCCTTCGAAGACAGAGGTCCTGTGGCTGGGACGGGGCGATATGGGATTGGGGGGCAACTCCCATCTCTTGCGGGGGCGCAATTAGTGCCAGCACCGTCCGTTAAGAGTTTGGGTGTAATCTTCGACACCTCCCTTTCCATGGAGGCGCAGATTGCAGCTATAACAAAGGCGGCATTTTTTCATCTCCGCCAAGCTAAGCAGTTGGCCCCTTACCTCTCTCGCCCTGACCTAGCCACTGTGATCCACGCGACGGTCACCTCCAGACTGGATTATTGTAACTCGCTCTACGTGGGGCTGCCCTTGAGACTGACCCAGAAACTCCAGCGGGTGCAGAATGCTGCAGCGAGACTCCTTACGAGGTCTTCGCTGCGAGATCACATTCACCCGGTGCTATACCAGCTGCACTGGCTCCCGGTGGAGTACAGGATCAGGTTTAAGGTGCTGGTTTTAACCTTTAAAGCCCTATATGGCCTAGGACCCTCGTACCTACGGGACCGCCTCTCCTGGTATGCCCCACAGAGAAACCTACGGTCTTCAAATAAAAACATCTTGAAGGTCCCAGGCCACAGAGAAGTTAGGCTGGCCTCAACTAGAGCCAGGGCTTTTTCGGCTGTGGCTCCGATCTGGTGGAACACTCTGTCACAAGAGACCAGGGCCCTGCGGGACTTGACATCCTTCCGCAGGGCCTGCAAGACAGAGCTGTTCCACCAGGCCTTTGGCCAGGGCACAGCCTGACTCCCTCCCTCGGCAATCTTCGCAGAGCTCTGGCCCAATGGTTGCTAGTGGCTTGAATTAATTAATTTTATAATGAATGATTTTAGAATGTTGTTTATGTTGTACTTTTGTATTGTTTTATTGTTGTTAGCCGCCCTGAGCCCGGCTTCGGCTGGGGAGGGCGGGATATAAATAAAATTTATTATTTATTATTATTATTATTTTGTCTTTTCTCAAATTTATATGTCACTATCCTGGCCCAGAGAAGTTCTCAAATCAGTTTGCATCAACACAGCTTACATCAAGTACCAAAATGTAGCTTCCCTTCACCACTGGCTATTCAAAGCAACCAAAAATTAAAAAGTGGTGGGTTATCTCTGAAATGAAAAAAGTGCAGGCACAAGTGTGCTTTTCAGTGGAGAGTGTTTCCTAAGCTGAACACTGCACCTACAGACTTGTCAAACTGTGGGTTGGAACTACAAGAACAGAACAGCTTTCAAAAAGTCCTTGGGCTTGTGCACTTCTTCCCTTCAGCACCCTTTCAGGCCCTTACCAGAGTATTAAGTAATCAGTCCCTAAACCACCAGCAGGGGTTAACACTTTACTGAGAAATTATTGCATAAATTGAAGCCTTTAAATAGGATCAGTGTGTGTAGATGTTTCTTTACTTCTCTCTCTCTCTCTCTCTCTGAAATACAGGCAAGAAATGTGATCTGTGAACATGTTATGTTAGAATTGTAGGTCTTACAAATACATTTACTAGTAAATGATAGATGTAGGAAGTAAAATGGTGGAGCATATGGGAGGGTTCAGATAATTTTTCTGGAGAGCTCCATGTAGAAGAATTAAATAATAGAATCAAAAGTTCTGTGTCTCAAAATGCAACCGGAAGACAGTGGAACATGATTTCAAGAGGGGAGAAGAAGCCATTTTCAGTAGGTGTGATTTTACTCTTGATATCCAAGAGTCAGAAAAATTCCTGGTGACAATATCCTGAATAAAGCTGGTCAAACATACTGAACTTTCTAGTGCTTATTATTTTATTTCCATTTGTAATATTATTTTGACAAATCTCTATCATATACGTATGTACCTTTCAGTTTATTGGTATTTCTCTACAGCAACATGTGAGCAATCTATTGGCCCAGATTCACTTGAATGTTCCTCACTGATGACTTTACCATCTCCAAAAAGATTGCCACCAATTTTGCATGACTGGTTCCCATCCTTATATTAGAAACCTTACAGAGGAGTAAGGCAACCCCCTTCAGAGTAACACTGTTGATGCATTGGGTGGAGGAAATTGCCTGACACTTGTTGGAATCCATCTATCTGAGAGACAATGGAATATGCCTTCGGGGGTGAAGTAAAACTGCTCCATTAGCAGCACCAACACGACCTCCCCAGGGTGCAAAAGCCTGGGCAGTGTGTATGGAGGTCCTGGGCTGCCCAGATGTCAAGACCCCCTTTCAGCCTCACTGATGTGGTCCAAAGGAAAACAGAGCAATATCTTTGGCACCAGCCTGGCTGCAGGAGTCGCCTGGAGGCGTACAGGACGCCATCCAACCATCTTAGGAACTTCACTCCAGATTTGTGCTTGACACTTAGAATCATAGAATTGTAAAGCTCTGCGGATCATCTAGTCCGGGGGTCGGCAACCTGCGGCTCCTTTGCTGCGGCTCCGGGGTGGAGGTGCGAGGGGAGGGCGCGAGGGAAGGAGGCGAGGGCGCGAGGCGAGGGCACGAGGGAAGGAGGCGAGGGGCGGGGGCGAGGAGGCGAGGGGCGGGCGCGAGGGAAGGAGGCGAGGGGCGAGCGCGAGGGGAGGGCACGAGGGAAGGAGGCGAGGGGCGGGCGCGAGGGGCGAGGGGAGGGCGCGAGGGAAGGAGGCGAGGGGCGGGGGCGAGGGGAGGGCGCAAGGGGAGGAGGCGGAGGAGTTAGTTGCCTGAAGCCACTGTTCAAAACTGGTCACTGTTTTGAAGGGGAGTGAAGAACACACACTCAAAAAAAGGTAACTTGTTAATTTAATGTTTATTATGTTTACTGATTTGTGCTTTGTGACTGTTTGAGGTGGGGTTTTTTTCTTGGGAGGCTGGGCGGCGCGAAGAGAGGGAGGCTTGTGGTAGCGTCGGGGCTTGTCTCTAGCAAAGTAAGTCCTCGCTATTTGGTCACATGCGCAGCATTGTGGCTTCGGAGCTCCAACACTTGCTTTGCCGGCTGCTTTCAAAAGCGTCGGAATCAGCTGTGCTGTTGCTGGGTAACCGGATCGTCCCAGCAGCCATCTTATCTGCCCATGTGGTCTTCTGAGGCGGCCGCCATAGTAGAAATTCCACGTGGGAGTTAGTTGCCTGAAGCCCCTTTTTAAACTTAAGCAGGGGAAAGTTTTTGGGGAACGTTATGCAACAGCTTATTGCTGGTCTTTGTCGTCCCGCCTTTGTAAGCAGGCTGCATTGAAAGGGGGCATATACACTGGTCACTGTTTTGAAGGGGAGTGAAGAACACACACTCAAAAAAAGGTAACTTGTTAATTTAATGTTTATTTCTATGAGGAGGAGTAATTCTGAGGGGTCAAACAAAGAAATAATAAAAAGTGTCAAAAAAGGTATTTTTATAATGACGAATGCCTCATTATTATATATTATTAACATCAGGCACTGATTATGATTTATGGTACACTGGGGCCCTGATTAATTTTCTATGGCATTTTGGGGCATTGGTTATTGGGCATAGCAAGTTGTGGTCGCGTGGAATTTGTGCTTTGTGACCGTTTGAAGTGGGGTTTTTTTCTTGGGAGGCTGGGCGGCGTGAAGAGAGGGATTATTTTTATAATGACGAGGCTGACATTGGGCCCTCATTATTAATTATTATTTACATCAGGCACTGATTATGATTTAAGGTTCACTGGGGCCCTGGTTAATTTTCTTTGGCATTTTGTGGCATTGATTATGCAGTCGCAGTCGCGTGGAATTCCACGTGGAGTTAGTTGCCTGAAGCCCCTTTTTAAGCGAAGCCCCTTTTTAAACTTAAGCAGGAGAAAGTTTGGTGAAAGTTTGGTGAATTGCTGCCAAGGAGTGTGGTGGAGTCTCCTTCTTTGGAGGTCTTTAAGCAGAGGCTTGACAACCATATCTCAGGAGTGCTCTGATGGTGTTTCCTGCTTGGCAGGGGGTTGGACTCGATGGCCCTTGTGGTCTCTTCCACATATGTATGTGAGCAGGTCTTCTCCAACATGAACTATATTAAAAACAAACACCGATCACGCCTCACAGATGACAGCTTGCAAGCCTGTGTGAAAATGAAGGTGACGTCTTACAGCCCTGATGTGCAGACACTGAGCACTGAGGTTCAGGAGCAAAAGTCCCATTAACCTGGTTACCTGGTTGTAAATTAAATATTTTAATTAGCTATTAATTTGTCCTTTTTTCTTGAGATTGACAGCTGACTGCACGATCCTGTATATATAGCATTAAGGCCAGAAACAATATATGCAGTGTTATATTTGTTTTAAATGTTGCAATGTTTTTGCGGCTCCCAGTTGTTGTTTTTTTTTCGGAAACGGGTCTTTTTGTCTTAAAGGTTGCAGACCCCTGATCTAGTCCAACCCACTGCAATGCAACAATCACAGCTATCACAGACTTGATCTGCCCAGGGACAGAGCTTCTTTTATAATCTCAGGAGGCATTTTATGCTTCTGATCCTGATTCAGTGCCTAAAGAATAATTTGCTAAACAAACTGACCTCTTCAAAAAGGCTCCTAGTCTATACAGAAGCTGGTACCATCTTGCAGTAAGGATTTTACAATTAAAGCACATGTGTTCAGACAGCAATTTTCCCCCTTAACAAAACCCCTACACCCCCCCAATGTTTCAATTAAGATCTACCAAAAGCCAAAGCAGGTCTAATGAATAAATGCTTATTGACCACCACTTACTGCAATCAGAACAGTGAACTAGGAATAATAATAATAATAATAATAATAGTGAACAAAGTACTCCCTTTTGGGGTGAAAACAGTTTGGAATCATGTTGTAGAGTCTGACTACCCCAACACTTTTGTCTCATACCTCCAAGCACTGGTTCAACATTTGTACAGTTTTAAATGTGAAAATGGTCAGTCACACTGCTTAGGATATTGGATATCATCAATTAAACTTGAATCACAGTTTACACTTAGAAGTTCAGCAAACATTCACAAACCTCGATACTGCCAGAGAATCTTATCAGCTGGAGGATACGGAGGAAGAAAACAACCACCACCTGAACTATTTACTCTAACAGGATAAATATTAAAAATTGCACCCTGAATTAGATATTTATAGTCTGCCCTTCTGTTCAATAAAAATCAATAATAATCACAAGTCTACTTCAAGTATGACCACTGGTACCAAACAGTATGGGAAACAGCCCTTCTAGGAAAGCTAACCAACAAACTCAAACGAGTCCAGAGCCCAGGGACAAACAGAAGCGGATGCATTCACCCTGGTGTGGTTCCCCTTTATTAAATACCAGTACACATCCCAACAAGACAACAACAACAAAACCCGACAGCATACGAATCAATATGGCTAATTTGACCAAACAACCCCCTCTCCTTCACACACACAAACTAAACTCAATGTAGTCAACTGAAGGAAACTAACCATGCCCTAGGCCCCCCAATGTTTCTCACTGCCAATGAAAAATAGTAAATGAATGGAAAAAAGAACCTACCCACAAAAAAACTCTCACACTATGTAAAAGAATGGGAGTTTACTATCCACCCCTTCTCTCTCTCCCCACCTCATAGTCTATACCATTAGTGTCTCACGCCGAATGTAACTGATCTTGAGAAAGGACTCCATGAACTGAAAGCTGTACAGTGGTACCTCAGGTTACATACGCTTCAGGTTACAGACTCCGCTAACCTAGAAACAGTACCTCGGATTAAGAACTTTGCTTCAGGATGAGAACAGAGATCATGCTCCAGCGGTGCGGCAGCAGCGGGAGGCTCCATTAGCTAAAGTGGTGCTTCAGGTTAAGAACAGTTTCAGGTTAAGTAGAGACCTCCAGAACGAATTAAGTACTTAATCCCAGGTACCACTGTATGTACTTTTGTTACCCAAGAAAATCTTATTTTTTATATATAAAAAAGTACAACTAAAACGGATATAAACCACTGGTCCTAAGCATCCTCAGAAATTGTAGTGTCTAAAACTTAGCACAGAGGGAACCAAACAGCACCACAAAGGAAGGAATTACAGAACAGAGGTGCCACTATTAGAAAGGCCTCAACTTCCTTAACTAAGGAGATAGTACAAGAATATTTGGCTAGTTTAGATGTATTCAAGTCTCCAGGGCCAGATGAACTGCATCCAAGAGTATTAAAAGAACTGGCAGATGTGATCTCAGAACCACTGGCAGTCATCTTTGAGAATTCCTGGAGAACAGGCGAAGTCCCGGCAGACTGGAGGAGGGCAAATGTTGTCCCTATTTTCAAAAAGGGGAAAAGAGAGGACCCAAATAATTACCGCCCAGTCAGTCTGACATCAATACCAGGGAAGATTCTGGAGCAGATCATTAAGCAAACAGTCTGTGAGCACCTAGAAAGGAATGCTGTGATCACCAATAGTCAGCATGGATTTCTGAAAAATAAGTCATGTCAGACTAACCTGATCTCGTTTTTTGACAGAATTACAAGCCTGGTAGATGAAGGGAACGCAGTGGATGTAGCCTACCTTGATTTCAGCAAGGCATTTGATTTCAGCAAGGCATTTGACAAGGTGCCCCATGATATTCTTGTAAAGAAGCTGGTAAAATGTGGTCTTGACTATGCTACCACTCAGTGGATTTGTAACTGGCTGACTGACCGAACCCAAAGGGTGCTCATCAATGGTTCCTCTTCATCCTGGAGAAGAGTGACTAGTGGGGTGCCACAGGGTTCTGTCTTGGGCCCGGTCTTATTCAACATCTTTATCAACGACTTGGATGATGGACTCAAGGGCATCCTGATCAAATTTGCAGATGACACCAAACTGGGAGGGGTGGCTAACACCCCAGAGGACAGGATCACACTTCAAAACGACCTTGACAGATTAGAGAACTGGGCAAAAACAAACAAGATGAATTTTAACAGGGAGAAATGTAAAGTATTGCACTTGGGCAAACAAAATGAGAGGCACAAATACAAGATGGGTGACACCTGGCTTGAGAGCAGTACATGTGAAAAGGATCTAGGAGTCTTGGTTGACCACAAACTTGACATGAGCCAACAGTGTGACGCGGCAGCTAAAAAAGCCAATGCAATTCTGGGCTGCATCAATAGGAGTATAGCATCTAGATCAAGGGAAGTAATAGTGCCACTGTATTCTGCTCTGGTCAGACCACACCTGGAGTACTGTGTCCAGTTCTGGGCACCACAGTTCAAGAAGGACACTGACAAACTGGAACGTGTCCAGAGGAGGGCAACCAAAATGGTCAAAGGCCTGGAAACGATGCCTTATGAGGAACGGCTAAGGGAGCTGGGCATGTTTAGCCTGGAGAAGAGGAGGTTAAGGGGTGATATGATAGCCATGTTCAAATATATAAAAGGATGTCACATAGAGGAGGGAGAAAGGTTGTTTTCTGCTGCTCCAGAGAAGCGGACACGGAGCAATGGAGCCAAACTACAAGAAAGAAGATTCCACCTAAACATTAGGAAGAACTTCCTGACAGTAAGAGCTGTTCGACAGTGGAATTTGCTGCCAAGGAGTGTGGTGGAGTCTCCTACTTTGGAGGTCTTTAAGCAGAGGCTTGACAACCATATGTCAGGAGTGCTCTGATGGTGTTTCCTGCTTGGCAGGGGGTTGGACTCGATGGCCCTTGTGGTCTCTTCCAACTCTATGATTCTATGATTCCAAGGACACATACTATATTTCAGATAATCCAAGAGAGACAAAACAAGGCCTGTTTTGATGACCTCAGCAAGTAGGCAAGTTAATTTTATCAGACCTGTGTTCAGGCAGATATCTGAGTAACCTATCTTCTACAACCCTTTTCAGTGTCTGCTTAAAACATTTTTTGTTTAGGCAACCCTATACAGACATACATCCTTGAGGAACTGGGGCTTACTCCACTTGCCCATTTGCACATTCAAACTGGACACCTGAAGATAGCTTGAGAAGATGAAAAATATTGACAACTGAGAGGGAGATGGATTAGAATTGAGTGCCTTGAACAGGAGGGCCAGGATCACTTCCTAGTTTGCACAAGGTGCTACAGTTCAATGTACCAAGTGACAGAAGAGAGAACAGCTCACAGATATCAATAGAGAAGTTAAAGAACTAATGAAATATAAGTGTTTTTGCACACACAAACATTTGTGGAATTGTTACATAATACTTGTTCATAATACTCATCACATACTTTCAGGAAACAAATCTTTTGTAGGTGTGGCAGTACTTATACTTTGGAACTCCCTCCCTCCCTATTTACACTAAGCAGGGGTGCACTGTACTCTTTTTGGCATCTGCTAAAAATATTTTAGTTCAGGAAAGTCTACCCAGACACGTAGAAGTCTTCATGTATTTTAATCTGTTGTTAGCTTGTTGTAGATATTTTTAAATTTTAATTCTTCTTTTTAACTCTGAAAAATTTTAATTTTAACATTTTCTTTATTTTTTTGTAAAGTGCTTAGAGGTTCAATTTACTATCAAAGCAGTATCTATTAAAATAAATAAATAAATTTAAATGGAAAAGGGAAATTCAAATGGAGAGGAGAAAACAAGCTGAATGATGTCTGCTGGGAAAGATATAGCTGTTTTGAGGTTCAAAATCTTGTACAGGAGGTACGTACTTTGATCTGAAAACATATTCCACAAAGTGTTCCAGTGAAACATTTAGGAGGAAACTGCACTTTGCACATGTTCAAAGGTAATTTTTCCACACACGCACAAACACACACGGAGAGAGAGTGCACGCTTTAAATTTTGTTCGACCCACCTGCAAAGAGCCAGTGATCTGGACTTAAATACATATTTATATCATACATGAAATTTGGCTCTTACCCAGCATTAAATAACACTTCTCATATTGTTTTTTGAAGAGTTTAAGTAATTCAGGTAGACAATTTCTAAATAACCAGAATGTGCCACAAACAGCAAACAGTTGAAGAACAAAAAATAAAACAAAGTATTAAAAGCAAAATTTTGGTTGTTTGCCACATGATATGGGAGTGACATTTAAAATAATTCTTTAAACTGTAGTTTAAGTACACATGCTTGATACTAGTTACTACCAACTTTCTTTTATGTAATTTGAAGATTTTTTAAAGCATATACATACACTTATATATAATTGTTAGAGTCTGTCCTTGTGTCCGTTACCCTTTGTATAAAAATGTCACTTAAAATTAATTAACATGTAAATATTGTGAATCCATTAGTATTCCTCATAATATTTAATGCAACAGTAGAAGACTGAAAAAAGAACAACAGGAACTGCTAGGTGCTCTTATTTTGCGTAAAATCCAAGCACTCTGGGCTATGGCTGATGAGTGACCTTGAGGCAGCTCTCAGAAGGTAGTTGCCATAGCAACACTATCACAAAAGTGGCTCATCCTTTGCAACACACACCAACCTGGTGCATCATGTTGCTAGATATAATACCATTGCTATTCTGTAGCTCTGCTGAAGCTGTAATATACATTGCAAACGTGGGTAGATTTTTTTTTTAAAAATAGTATATTGCTCATAAAATTATCACTTCTAAAATGCAATTGATAGACATTACTTCCAGAAAAGATATTTGGATAACATAGTACTGACACGTTTATACTTTTAGGAGAACTGAAACCAATAATCAGAAAATTATTATTTACCAGAAAATTATTATTTTAACACAAGTATTTGCAATAACCATGGGTGATGGGCAGCATGTTAGAAGAAGTTTCTTCTAAGATGGCTCCCACGGCAACACAAGCACATAACATTTAAATACAAATATATAAAGCTTTTTATTCCTTTAGGGCTAGAGGTGGTCAATAGTTAAATTTTGGTTCATAATCCCAGTAAAATAATCCAGAAGCATCTTTAGAATAACAACCTGTGGTGAAGAACTCACCAGATCTTAAGCAAATAAAATCCTATTAAGCTGGTCTGCAACATTTATCAATTTAATAACTTTGATTAAATAATAAAAAATATTTTATAGAAAAGGTGCCCCACACATTAAAATACAATTTAACTATTAATACAAGTCATTATAAAAGCTATAAAGGATAAGCACCCTTGAAAGTGATACAGTGGTACCTCGGGTTACATACGCTTCAGGTTACAGACTCCGCTAACCCAGAAATAGTACCTCGGGTTAAGAACTTTGCTTCAGGATGAGAATGGAAATCGTGCAGTGGCAGCGCGGCAGCAGCGGGAGGCCCCATTAGCTAAAGTGGTATCTCAGGTTAAGAACAGTTTCATGTTAAGAAGGGACCTCCAGAACGAATTAAGTTCTTAACCCAAGGTACCACTATACTCTCTTCTGTCAAAAGAAATTGAAATACAAGCAAACTCATTTAGAAAAATAGATATATACCAAGTTTGGGGCAGATAAAGTCAAGGCCGGGCCAAAAATGGGTTTGCAAAGCACCACAAGATTTATATCCTGTTCTTCACCTAATGGCCTGAATGAGTTACACCTGGATCAGCATTCGAAACACCCCAGGTGCCAGGCATGTTTTGCAACTTGGCATGGTCCATTTGCAACCAATTTACAATTACTATTAGAAAATAACAACTTTTGAACAATAATTCCATCCTAACTCCATTACTTGAATTGCATTTGATCTAGAATGCTAGTATCCATGATTCATGAGACCCATCATGGGCCGGTTTCAGGTACTCCTCATTCTCTCTCATGGGATCAGCTTCACTAGGGAATTCCTCTTCCTTGTAAATCAGAATTGAGGTTTCCTGAACCTCTATTGACAATGCTATAGATCTGCTCCTTCCAGGAGAATGCAATCCCATCCACACCAGACCAGCTTCCCATCTCCCAGACTCAAGAACTTAGAATACATAATACATTTGTCTGTTCAGGTTTCAGTCTCAATTTATTGGCCCACATCCTGCCCATCACTGCCTTGAAGCTATAGTCTAGCACCACCTGATTCAGATGAGACACAGAGCTGGGTAGATGAGCTGAAAAAAGGTACAGATACTTACCCAAAATATGTTAAGTTATATTCTAAACAGCAAGCTAACATGGACTCGTTTCACTTACACTCATTAATTGAATTACTAAGTACTTTCTGTAGCAAGTGTTTTTCTGCTCTAAAATGCTGGCTAGTTGTCTGTTTATTGCAGATTGAATAACTAAAAATTCCATTCAGAGTCAAGTCTATTGCTCAAAATACCAGCAGCACAAGCATGCCTCCGTGTTACTAATGAATATAGTGGAAAATTTCACAGGCCCATATCCAAAAAGTATGCAGCTTATTTTTACCTTTCTTCCTGCAAAGCAGTCATTAGACTATGACCTTGGATTTTACTTTGTAAACCCTGGAAGTTGCTCTTCCTTTTAAAAGGTTTATATTTCACTTATAATACAGTTTAGAAACTGGCATTTGTGCAACAAACTTTTGAAGAAAGGCTAACTTGATCTTTTAATAATAAAATGATTCTAACTAGATTAAAAGGCTAGGTGAAGATAATAATTTCTTGCAACAGGCCATTAAATAAAACTACCTTGTGAAGTTTTGAAGCAGAAGGCAAGCTTTTAAGTGTTATAAAAAATGTTGAGGGTATTTCCACTGTTAGCACTTGCTATTCTGTAATATTTTATAACATTTTGTATCTAATCTTACAATTAAAAGTACATGAATTCTCAGACTTTTTCATGAGTGAGAAATGCTGAAATGCTCTCAAAAGGAAATATTGTGTCAACACAATTAAATGCGCAGGACAATATCCACAACACATCTATCTTTCATGGTCTTGGAACAATTTTCAAAGAAGTGTGCAGCTTTTCAGAGCAATTAACCATGGTTAAATTTCATTTCAAATAGACCTGTTTCACTAATCATATGACAGCAGCTTGTAATTAGACTCTTTGCCTGCTCACCTGTGGCAAGTGAGAATTTCCTTCAGGCAGCCAGCAAGGGCAGATGGTTTTAATACAGAGGATACCCAATATGTTTTTTCTGCCATGAAATCAATGTGCAACAAATAACTAACATGGGTATATTTTGTGAAGCAGGTAAGTAAATGTTCTGGCCATATTTACAAAATTGATGGGAGTTGTAGTCCCAAAACATCTAGAGGCCCAACTCTGGCCATGCCTGATCTAGAGGATACAAACAATAGCTACCCCTAATTAACAAAAACAATTGGCACCAATAAAGTGTTGCTATGGGGAGTACTCTTGTTGAGTGTTGCAGAATACCATTGCTGTCCCCCATCCAGTTTTTCCATTTCTCCCCCCTCCAATAGCATTCCATGCCCACTAAACACATTCAGTCTCCATTGGGCTATTTGGGTGGGTTCCCCTTGAGGTTTAGTTTCCTAAATATTTTCCATACTTCTGCAAGCCAAAGAAGCCTCTTGTGTATGGATGGTGCTATTTGAGCATATCCCTACAACAAAATGTGTGGAGTGTCCCTGCTCAAGGTTCCAGACACACCATCCCCAGTTTTCCATTCTCTCTTCCACAATAGTCACTCAGCACTCTGAGTCCACTGAGCATGCTCAGCATCATCACACTGTTTTCTATGGGGGGGAATATAATGGGTAGGCTTGCCTAAACAAGAATGTTTTTAGCGGGCAATAGAAAGAGTACAGAGAAGGTGCCTGCTTGATCTCAACAGGGAGGGAGTTCCCAAGTGTAGGCACTGCAGTTGAGTGAGCACTTGTGGGGTAAGGCAATCTCATAGGTAAATTGGTCCCAAGTTGTTAAGGGCTTTAAATACAGTGGCACCTCAGGTTAAGTACTTAATTCGTTCTGGAGGTCCGTTCTTAACCTGAAACTGTTCTTAACCTGAAGCACCACATTAGCTAATGGGGCCTCCTGCTGCCGCCACGCCGCCGGAGCCCTATTTCTGTTCTAATCCTGAAGCAAAGTTCTTAACCTGAAGCACTATTTCTGGGTTAGCGGAGTCTGTAATCTGAAGCGTATGTTACCTGAGGTACCACTGTACTAATCATAAGACCTTGAACCTGGCCAGTAGCAAACTGGTAACCAGTGCTGATCTCTGAGCAGAGGTGTTATATGCGACAAGGCCTCAGTCCTGTCAGGAATGGTGCTGCAGCATTCTGCACTAACTGCAGATTCTGGATCAAGTGTGAAGAAAGCCTCACATAAGAGTAGAATGAAGTTATCCTTTCTTGAAGTAACCAAAGCAGTAAATACATGCACATACACACACACAAGGATCTTCTGAACACACTATTAGAACTTCAAGTTAAAGGTGCTCAATGTGAAAAATGGTACAATTTTCTGGATGGAATTCAACACTGTACTATGGTGAATATACCATCTGCATAAGCATTGCAGCAGCTTGCCAAAATGCATATAATGTACTGTATTTTCTAATACATTTTAAGTACTTTTAGCATCAATTTCAGGCTTTGCCTCCTTTTGTTTTTTCTTGGTGGCTTCCAGTCCCCTTTATGCAAAATCAGTATGGGTTGTATTCAGCTAGACACATTGAAACTAATGGACTTTAGTTAATAGTTGCTATTAATTCAATGGGTCCAAGTAAAAGTTAATTGAATACAAACCTATGTATCTGAATACATAGCAGAGGCTTTCAAGTGTGGTATGCTTGGAGGACAGTTTGGGGAGGCTGATAGGGATCTTGCAGGCTTCAGGTATGCATGCATGTGGCCTTTACTGTAAATGGTGTCTTTGGGCAGCATTATAGTTATATATGTGCTGTGGTAGTATAGGCAGTCCCATAGGTATAGAATACTTAAATGAGCAATCAACCACAAAGCTACTAGAATGAAATCTTAGTAGCAGAATCTACTGAATTACACCGGATTTCCCCCCCCCCCCAGGAAAGT
The DNA here is from genome assembly GCF_965113315.1 of Podarcis vaucheri. NCBI lineage: Eukaryota > Metazoa > Chordata > Lepidosauria > Squamata > Lacertidae > Podarcis > Podarcis vaucheri. The sequence goes on along the minus strand of NC_138764.1, from coordinate 85,862,066 downwards.
ATTTATAAGATTGAAGCATGGAGACCTAAAGAACTCCCAGTACCTCAATCCTAAAATACTTTGTTAATTCCAACAAATTTCAGTGGTACTTATTTTCACATATTGTATCTACAGTTAGATATAAATCAATTTAACATGAAATCCTCAATCTTATAAGTAGTTGTAGACATGCTTAGTTTTTCCCCAAGGGAGCTTTACACCTATGGCTAATATGATTAGTTAAAATGCAGACATTTTACCATTTCCGCATTCTGTAAAAGTCCAGAGCACTAAAATTACTGAAGCTATAAATCTCTGCAGACTATTCATCTGACTCAAAGTTTGGCTGAATGAAAGACAAATGCCTTTGCGTCTGCCTGAATAACCATATCCCCTTCCAACATGTTAGCTCACAAGCCATTTTGTAACCAGACGTTTCATGCCAAATCAGCATCAGAAACCACACTTGACTCGCATTACCTGCCAAACTTCTTGGGACTTTCAGTGTTTTGCCAAAACAGGGGTTGCACAGATTTTTGGTAGATTGGGTGGGGACTCTGTCTAAAAACTTGAAGTCAAGAGAGTTCAGTTTAATTGTACTAGATCCAGCTCCAGTGATTATTACTACTATAGTTTCAGAGGTCAGCTGGCAAACTGCTACTCAGCCTGTCTCAATTTGCTTTTTGCAATGATAGATTTATTCTAATTCATGATTATTTAGGCTCATTTCTAAACATTTCTAAAAACCAGTAAGCGCCATGTTCACCTACCATTGCTGATCTTCATATTTCAGTCTAGTGTTCCTCCATCTTTTTAACTTTGGCCCTGTTCCTTTCTGAACTTACTCTGTCTCATGCCAATACCAAAAGTCTGCTCAACTGATGAAAAAGCAGAATTCTTACATATCAGAGGTTGGGATCCTTTTTCAGCCTGAGGGTCACACTCCCTTCTGGGCAACCCGCCAGGGGCTGCATACCAGTGGCAGGCAAAGCAATGAATGTAAATTTTGCCTTGTACTGCAGGAAAGTTTCTAAACACACTGGAACATGCCCCTCTAGCCTATATCCAAAAAAACAAATACACTATCAGTGTTCAAGGACGCATTCCAGCCAAACGAAAATACTCAAGAAGGGAAAAGCAGAGCCAGTAGGGGGTATGGCTTGGGAAGAGTACTAAGGGCCAGATAGGTGTGGAGGTCTGCATTTGGCCCTTGGGCCAGAGATTCCCCTGTTATACACAAATCTATGAGTCTGCAGCTGCATGCAAGGATCCTTAGACTCGGACACCAATTCAACACCTAAAATTCTACATGCCCATCAGTTTTGATAATGCAATCCAACTTGTATGTTGATAAAACACGGCTATTCTTGTGGTCTCTATCTTTTGGGGTGGGGGTGGGAAGCACCTAGCTTGCCAATGTTATAAATGGAATGTTGTAATGTGAGTGTGCATGTGAACGCTGGGAGTGAAACAGGTGTATCAGCATCTTCTATGCCCTTCTTTCATGTGACCCTTCCTTCCCCATCAAAGGTGGAAGAGGATAGAATGAATATGATCACCTTTGCTATGATCCAGAAATACACCTTTAATCATAAGCAATATAAACAATATACATAGAAATAGTATGCATTATGAATACTTGAGGTAAGAAACAGAATTATGTCCAATATGGAAATTTAAATGCTACCTACAAACACAAGCATTCAATTTTCACATGATGAAAATTAACTACTCAAGTCTCACAAGAACCTACCAAACCTTGCTTCAGCCTACTGCAGGATCCCAATTGAAAAAGACGAGGAGGCTCCCGTAACTTTCTGTACAAGAGGGATTTTCATCAGATATAGCTTGAAAGATGAGTTACACCTGCTGGCATTTCCTCTTACACCTGCTGGCATTTCCTCTTCTACACAAGTTAAAAACAGTGATGAGTTTCATGGCACCTTTAAGACATAGGGCAAGAACCAAGGTCATGTGAGCAAACTTTCATTTGAGCAAAGGGACTTCTTCTAAGTTATCATTATTCTACTTCCCCGCCACCATGCCCTCCTCAAATGTGCTGTGGAAAGTTCCCTGGCCTAACCCTTCAGAGTTAGGGAAGTGTATTGGGGTTGCAAGGGCAAGGAGCAAAAGGCAAAGACCTCTATTGTCTAAGCAGACATTCACTCCACTCGCAAATAGATATCACTGGGTGTGATCCTAATAAATGTATTATGGCAAAGGTTTTCATGGACTACACCCCATCAGAAAACACTGTAGTATTATCCTGAATTGCATGAGGTTTTTTTGAGTGGTGAAGTTGAGGAGTGTTACTAGAAGAAAAAGAAATGCAGAAAAATAAAGTGATAATTTATAATTAATTGTGGTCACTCACAAAACAGTTGTCAATACTACAGGAATTCTGGTATTAGTAAGCCAATTAACACATGCAGTGTGATAACATGAGAGCCTTGGCCTCACCTTGGCCTGTTTGGCCATTTTATCCATGAGTAATGAGCATTTGTATCACACCACTGGATTTCCACAATTATTTCTGCAAAACTGTTATCTGAGACCATGCTGTTATTGGAATCAGTCATCAATTTCAGCAAGCCAAAGGAAAGATAGGTGTGTGCTCTTTTTAAACTGTTATGGTATGAATGGTATGAATTCTGAGTCACTTGAGCAATGACACTCAAGTCACATCTCCATCTTTTACCTTAAATACTCAAACTCTGATTTAGTCACCTGCCCTGCAGAATCTAATCTGTTTGCACAACATCCCTTATTCCTCTTCTCCATCCGTTTCCCTTCATTTTGTTGCTTTCCAATATACATTAAAAATGGAAAATATAAAGTTAGAAATGTAGACTGTAATTTGTTTTAAATTTAGTTTTTTTTTAAATCCTGCACTGTATTTAACTGCAATGCACTGTTGCCAGATAACCTGAAGGCACAATGAGCAAATTCCAGAAGCAAAGGAGGCACACTGCAATGCCTTATAAGTTTTAGATATATAGCATCTCAGATTCTGATAAAGTGAGCATGCATTTCAGAAATGGAAGTCTAGCATTTACCAGAAAATGTTTAAAATATTTTGTATTAACCCTGCATTAGGTTACATTTCCCTGATATAACACCCAATGTGTTACTTGCATACTCTTCTACATAGCCGCAACATTGCCTAATATAGTAAACCTATTTTAAACTGCTAATCAGAATAGCTTTTTAAAGACTACTACTGGGAGAATGGAAAAGGCCAAGAACTAAATGTTTTATTGTGCTATTATTAAACAGTTGGGGTTTTTTTTCTTAAGCATGGGTGTATAAGGAAGCCAAATAAAGAACAACTAGGCTACAATCCTACCCACATTTACCTAGAATTAGGGCTCACTGAACATAATCAGACTTATTTCTTAAGAAAACTACAGATGGCAGGTACAGGGGACATTTGGCACTCCAAATGCTCCAGAATTACAACTCCCATCAGCCCCAGGAAGCATGGTCAATGCTTAGGAATGATAGGAACTGTAATTCACCAACATCTGGAGGACCAAAGCTTCCCCAGATCTGGTATGCGGTGTAAAGAGAAACCCTTCTAATTCAGATAAAAGGACCAACTAGGCCAGTGGCCAATCAGATGACTCTGAAAGCCCATTGCAGAGCTCAACAACTCTAACAACAGAAGTTCCATATAGATATCATAATGAATAGCTGTTAATCTAATACAGTACAGTAGTGAGCAACCTCTGCCCAGGCTGTTTTCCCCAAACTACAGTATGATTGCCAACACATCAGCTGATGGTGGGGAGGCCAGGGTTTAATCTTACATTGGCTGTGCTGCCATGTTTCCAAGCAGAAAACAGGGTTGTGAAGACAAGGCAGATTAAAGCCCTTTGCCTTGTCCTTTAAGTGGGTGACAGAGGTGTGGGTGTGCCACTGATGCTGCCCACCCACTAAAAGGAAAATCAGAGCAAAGCACAATCTGAAACAACCTTACCCCCCCCCCATTTTAAATGAGGTGAGAGGATGTTTCAAATAACGTTTTGCAAAGCCACAGAAGGGATTTTGACAGGTGGGAGGCCCTGTACACTTGCCCAATTTGGCCCATAAGGCAGATTCCGTTAAGTATCTGATCCGTGGAGCCAAAAAGGCTTCCCATCCCTGAAATATGTCATTCAAAGCTCATGCTATAAATTTTCTTCAACCATAAAATGGGAAACCTAACCAGCACTGTATAACAGACTCTGAGCTATCCAAGCAAAAAGTTGGGTCATGATTCTGCCTTTTATGCTGGGCATCCACTAGCCACTTTGATAGCACTTAATTTAAATCAGTTAACTGATAATGCTTTGCTACAAAGAAAACTCTGAATTGTAGTTTTTGGAAGAATTAGATCTTGCTAAAACTATTCTAAGCACACTCATAAATTTCACAATATATATTTCAGGAAAGGTCACAACAGAATTTCATAAACAATAAAAAAGAAAGCTCACACAAAACAGTAGAAGTACCTAAAAGCCACAGAGTAAAAATAAGTAAGTAAAACTGAAAAATAGTTAAAAGGCTTGAGAGAACAGAAGTGGCTTTGCCAGGTTTTGTTTTTAAAAGAAAATAACATAGGTGCCAAATGTGATACTTTGGGGATGAAGTTTAATATCTAGGCTGGCACAAATGAAAAGGCCCTCTCTTCCTGCTCACTGCTTGCTTTTTGTCCAACAGCAGAACACCCACAGAAGTGCCTTAGGAGACATCAACATGGGAGAAGGTGTTCCTTAACATCAGGCTTCAATAACCTTGCTAACCGCCCTTCAGGACAATAAGAGGGGCACCAGGCTCTGGCAAGCAAGATGAGCACAAACTTGGAGCTATAGGGGAAAGGCAAGGTTGCCCCCAACCAGTGATTGAAACTAGCCAGGATCATTTTGCACCTGGCTATCAGCTACTTGCAAACAAGTGAACATGCCAGGGCACTAGGATGGTGCCTGACATCTCCACCATCTGGAGGTACAAGCCTGGGGATCACTGGATCTTGACTGTTTTCACACACTAATACCACTTCCTGTCATTTTATCTGCACAATCAGAATGAACTTCAAGAACCAAATTGCTTTTGCTGTGCAGTCTGAACAGGAGCAGTGAAGTCCTAAGCTATGTCCAGCTTTAAAATTCAAAAACAATGCCTTGGATTGGACTCAGGAATTAACTGTTAGCCAACAAATCTCTTTCAAAACTAGAAAGATATGCTCCCAACAAGACTAGTTAAGATCCTAACAGCCACATTTTAAAGTAGTTTCCAGACTGTTGTCAAGGGCAGACAACACATTACAGTAGTCTAAACAAGACATTACCAGTGCATTGGTCATTGCAACTATACTATGCGCATCCAAGATAATTCATGGGTGACATAAAAACTGAAGAAGTGTGCATGCACACGAAAGCTCATACCAAGAACTAACTTAGTTGGTCTTTAAGGTGCTACTGGAAGAAATTTTTTTATAAAAACTTAAGCTGGTTAAAAAGACCTCTGCATCACTATGTGTCCTGCAACAAATTTCTGAACACTTAAAAAGTTTTCAAATGCCTGTTGCCTCAATCTTTGGATTGATGAGACCATACCAACACTAGTATTAAGAACAATTCTTTCTATATTACAAGGTTACTTGTATTTTTAGAAGGATTTTTATCTTAATGTTAAGTAAAAGTCTTACGATCTCTCATATAACAAGACCATATGGCAGAAGACATTAAACTTAGTATCAGAAATGTATTTTTGTTTCCATTTCTAATGGTGTAGACACTCAGGCATGCATATTAAGTGCCCCTGATTAGTCATATTTCAAGATGTTCTTTACTACAGCTTTTGGCAATAGGTTTTCCATGAGTTACTTACTATCCTTGTTGCTTTCTTAAAACTTAAGAATGATCCAGCTTTTCCAAAACTTCTAGTTCTATCAAAAGCTTTCAGTGATTTGAGTGTAATCAAAAGACTGAGAAAACAAGGAAGAGCTGGAGAGAAGAACGGAAGCAAGTTGCATGATTACACAATTTAAAATAGCATTCCTGGTCGCATCCATTATACACATGCTTGCCTGAAATATTATTTACCTCCTACCAAATTAAATTTGGAAGTTATTAATGTTATCAGATAGTTGAATCCATATTCATTTACGTAAGATTAATGGCATCACCCCCTTCACACGATCTGCTTTAAGAAATAAGTTTTATGAAGTTTTTCAGTGTAGTTCTTCAACAGTGAAAGGTTGAAAACAGACTACAACTTACACATTGCAGCAAAACAAGCTGACCAATTCTAGGTTTACAAAATAAACAAGTTGCAATATAGGAACAACTGGATCGAAATGGCTTTGTCATGTGTCCAATCATAATTTGTCCTAGGACAATGTGTACTTCTCTGGGTGTGCTTGGTTGTTTTCTTTTCGGGGGGGGGGGGTCAGAATGCAAGCACAACTCAATTTGTAGCCCTATACCGACTTACATGGAAGTAAATTCCATTGAACACAGTGGAACTTAATTCCAAATAAATATGCACAGGATTACACTACACACAGTATATATTTTAAGGTGAAGTGCAATTCAGTTTGGGACAATGCAGTTTCTGCAAGTGAATGAATCCTTCATTATATAGCTGTCAGATTAATTCCAAAATGCTTTAAGCTTTGACTGACTATGTCTCCTCATTAAAACAGCAGTGTTTGTAGGAGGAGGTGGGGGAGGGGATTAAAAAAATATAATACGTATATATGTTGTGTTTTCATCTTGTGAACTCTTGTGAATTGTATGAATTTAATTGATGGTGATGATGATAACCAAGATTTAGAACTGGGATAGGAGTGATTGGCACTGATGAAATGGTTGTGCCAAATGTTGGGGCAGTAAGTCATTTGATCATCTATTCTACACACTGGAATTTTCTATAGCTTGCAGGCATCCAGTTGCCCGCTCCAGCCTTGAGAGATTGATCCTCAAGTTTCTGAGAAGAGGAACATCCTTCAAAATCTTTTGAAATGCACTTCAACCACACTAAATTGTCTAGCTGAGCATCAATTAAAAGGAAGAATATTAAGACTATCATAGAGTCTTCTTTGGATTGCTGACTTACCAGCAAATATATAAAAAAATTGTCCAGTAGCACCTTAGAGTCCAACTAAGTTTGTTCTTGGTATAAGCTTTTGTGTGCATGCACACTTCTTCAGATACACTTGTGTGCATGCACACGAAAGCTTATACCAAGAACAAACTTAGTTGGTCTCTAAGGTGCTACTGGACAATTATTTTATATATTTCGACTGCGTCAGACCAACACGGCTACCTACCTGAATCTTACCAGCAAATGTAGTGTTTCCTAAAGAGAGGGCTTTGGTCAGCTTCTGAGCACCTGGACCTCCATCACTCACTCCTCTTGCTTACACCAATAGCCATACAGCCCAATCCTATACTTGTTTACTTAGATGTCCCAATAGGTTTAGTGGAAATTACTCCCACAAGGGCGGCACTGTGGGTTAAACCACAGAGCCTAGGACTTGCCGATCAGAAGGTCGGCAGTTCGAATCCCCGCGACGGGGTGAGCTCCCGTTGTTCGGTCCCTGCTCCTGCCAACCTAGCAGTTTGAAAGCACCTCAAAGTGCAAGTAGATAAATAGGTACCGCTCCAGCGGGAAGGTAAATGGCGTTTCCGTGTGCTGCTCTGGTTCGCCAGTAGCAGCTTAGTCATGCTGGCCACATGACCCGGAAGGTGTACGCCGGCTCCCTTGGCCAATAAAGTGAGATGAGCGCCGCAACCTGAGTCAGCCATGATTAGACCTAATGGTCAGGGGTCCCTTTACCTTTTAAGTATAGATAATGTAGCCTTGATTACACACATTAGAGGTTTTTAATGTATTATTAAAGATTACACACTTTAACATACTATTGGCAATTCATTTTCTAACATTTTATCCCTGAATAAATCTTTAAATTCTGATTTAGACTAATGCATTCAATTTTTTTTGTTTGACTGTACAGATTACTACTATTTTACTTTTGCCATATTTCTCAATTATTGGGAAAGCTTTTACATTTCATACTAAGAACATATAGTTATTAGTTATTTCTCCTACTTGATAAAAAAATGTAAAGCCATTTTGTGCACACACCCATTTTTTGCAGTTAAAAATTCTAACTGAACATCTCGCAATGCATAATAATACAATCTGAGAGGCTCATAGGTAGCTGTCACTTGTAAGCAACTGTCTCAATGCCAAAAAAAAATGTTCACTCATTCTTAAAATTACAAACTCTAGAATGAAATAGTATTTGGCATGCTAAAGATAGTAGTTTCTCTTTTTATATTCAGAATAATCATAGCAGCATGTCAAGCGCTATGTGAACACAATGCAAAAATAAGATATTCGATTACTGCTCATATTGCTCATTTATATGCAAGACCTGAAGCAACCTCCAATGTCAAACTAGTGTCCAATATCATTTTAGACATAGAGTTCAATGCTTTCCTTTCCTCAAGTGTCTCAGTAAGTGTATTTTGGGTTTCCCCTCCAATATTTACAAAAAGTCAGGCTTTTTTTGTTCCCATTTTATACACCATCTGTGTTATTAAGCTCTGTACAACCTAAGAATACTGCTCCTTTTTATTCTATTGTGATCAGGGGCTTTCCCCTTCTCCTCTGCATTTTGGCTCAGCTATTTGGTGCATATCTGATAAGCAACTGCACACAGAACACAAATTACATTACAACGACAACTTCCCAGTTAAAGGCATACAAAATAGCTTTAATTAATTTATAAGACTTAAACAGATATTAAATATTTTAAAAACTTAAAGACCAAACCTAGCTTGAAACAGCAATTTAACAGCTTGTTCTAATGCAGACTGAGCATTTGTGTGTTCAAAACCATGGCTCCCTCTACATCACCACACTCACCAGTGTATTACCTCATTATAGTTATTATTTGCATGCAACTTCTTTATTTTGACCAGAAAACATAATGTGACATAACAACATTTCAAAAAGAGACAACGCAAAAAGACATCTTTTAAAATAAAGGACCATATTTAAGAATTAAACATTCAGAATCCCAAATCCTATCGCCAAAATACTTTGGGAAGATATGCCTCCCCATCTCCAACAACCATTAAGGGTGGTTTTGCTGGGTGCTTTTACCATTTAAAGTGCTCAAACTGGCCACACGCTAAGTCTGTGTGCTGGACAGTGGGCACAATACAATATGAAAGACTAGGCTCGTCCAATTTTTCTTCAATGTTATTATCAGGAGTGCCAATAATTAACGGAGCTTGTCATGCAGTCGGTACCTGTTATATTTACATGTTCTTCATACTTTAATCATTTGAAGTCAGAGGCAAAGTATCTCGAAGAGCAACCCTATCCTTTAAAACAACACGATTAAGCTGCGCTACAAGAAAAGGGGCTGGGAAGCAAATGTCTTCTTTTCCCCCAAGCAACTTGGCAAAGCAAAGAGACACAACACAGGAACCGCAGCCAAGGCGGCAGCAGCACCTTGCACAGAACAGCGAGGCAAAACTTTAAAACAAATAAATAAATCGCTGGGTTGCTTCAGCGTCGGACAGTTATCCCAAGCGCTCTGCCCTTCCTACCCAGCCAGTTGGTAACAAGCAGGAAGACGGAAGCTGCTGCTGCTTCTCGCTTCCAAAAAAAGAAAGAAAGAAAAGAAAAGAGCCACCTTCGCCATGGCTGGGAGACGCACCACAAACGGCCAACAGAGGCAGACACCAGGCATCCATCCTCTCACCCGGGTCCCGACCAAAGCACAAGAGCGTCTCCCGCTCGCCCTCGTGTTAACGAAGCAGGAGACTTACCCGCTTGAAACTTACCAAGCCGGCAGGCGAAAGAGGGAGGGTGGCGATGCTGGGGGCGAGTTTCCCCCACCCACCGGTCCCCAAATTTACCTGAAGTTAACTCGCTGCCCCCGCCCCTCGCCTTCCTTTCCCACCCAGACTCAACAGCAACAGATCTTGAGCAAGGGAGGAGGAGCAGAAACCACCGCACGGGTTTGGTTTGGGTCCCTCCAAAACGCGTCTGCTCCCGAGCGCCCGTGGAAAGGCGTGCAAGGCGAAATACACGTGAAAAGGGAAACAAGTTCCCTCCCTCGCGACGCACGCTGAGGGGGAAACAAATCCCACCCCCACCAACAAACCAGGCAAAGCCGCCTTCTCAAAGTCCCCTCTTCTCTTCCCTCCGGGCACCTTAAAAGTCCTGTGAAGATGAGGAGACGCGCGAAGAAGAGACCCGCAGAAACGCAGCGCCCCGAGGCAATGATAATAATAACCTCTTCTTGCACTTTCCTCCTCTCCGCTCGCCCGCTCGCTCTCTCTCAACCGCCCCCCGAGCCCCACGACGCCCCCCTGTGGAAGAGGCGCCCGAGAGAGAGGGCTGCCCCCTCGGCTGGCCGGTCTCCCGAGGCGGGGAATGGAAAAGGGGGGAGAAAAGCAGGCGTCCCTCCTTACCCCGTTTCACCCTCGCCGGCATATGCGGCAGTTGTTTCGCCTCCCGCCCCACGTCTGAACGCAACTCACCGGAGGATTTGTGAGGGGCGGAGAGAAAAAGGAGAAGGAGAGCCGAGCGTTGCCTTCTGCGCAGCGCCCCCCTCTCGCTCTCGCTCTCTCCTCCCCGCCTCACGCTCAGCTCGCGTCCGCCATTTTGATCTCTTGACTGGATTTAAAATAGGAACTAGCCTCCTCAGAAGCAGCCGCCAGCTAGAGCCGGAGTCAGCCCGGCAAGCGCGTGGGCAGCTGGGATTTGTAGTTCAGCGTCCGCCTCCGAAGGGACGTCGGTGTCCTGTGTTACTCCGCGGCAGTACGTGGCCGCGCGGGGTCTCGTTTACGCCCGTTCCGCAAGGCCCTCTGGGATTTGTAGTCTCGTCCGGGAAGGCATCTTCGCGTTCCTTCCGCCGCTCCCTTCGACCGAAGCGCTTCGCTTCTGCCTTGAAAGGAGCGAGCGTTACTTTTAACCACAGTGTGTGCGTGAATCAGAACAGAGCCGTTGTGATCTTGGATTTCTGACCAATGTGAATAAAGTGGAGATCCAAATGTAGTTGGACAAAGATAAAATACACCCAGGCCCAGCAAACCTTCCATTGGAAACTGTGTCCACTCAAATAAACAACCTGCACACCGACTTTTTAAAAAGAAATTGGCAAGGCTTTAAATTCCTGGAGAATAAAATAATTGATTTCGCAGGGAAGGTTGGGGGAGTAGAGAAGCAGTCACTGTGTCACTGGATTTGAGTTTACGCCACTGTGACAAAATTTTGAATGTTACAACATCCCAAAACTATTTACAATTAAGGCTTCAACTGGTTTCCGAACTGACTGGTGGAAGGAAGTATTTACTGAAATACAAGTTATATGTACAGATATGAAAAGGGCCCACTGCAGCTTGAGACCGAAGCCAAAAGAAAGTGCCCCACCAAGGGATATAATAATAGCTTTTGCTAATTATATGATCAAAGAAGAATTAATGAAAGCAGAGAGGAGGATCAAAGAACAAATTACTTAGGAAGAAAAGCAGATAACATTGCTACAGGGTCCAAGTTCCGAAACTTTAAAGAAACAGCTGAAGTACTCAGAGGAGCAGGGGGGAAATATAAATGGGGGCTCAACTTTGCCTTGAACCTAGAAGTTGATGGTGTGCTGCATGCATGCACTGGATACTTCAATATTGGATTACTGCAATGTTGTCTATGTGGGGCTTCCCTTGCGCTTGACCGAGAAACTCTGTAATGCAGATGGGGCCTAAGAAGCAAGTTATTCAGGTATTCCCCCTTGCTTCTACTATTGACCACCCAGAGCTAAAACAGGAGGATAGCTTCTTGTTTTACCCATTTGAGGAACAGAAGGACTTTTCGTATTACAGACATACCAGGCAAAAGTCAATGTATTCCCTCTGAACTGCTTGAGGCTAAATCAGTTGCAGCTAATTGCTTCCAGTGGATTTAAGTTCTGTCTGTATGGACCATGTTTTTAATCCAGTTACATATTATTACTGATTTTGAGCAAATTACTTGCTGCATGTCATTCTGTAAGGCAGTGGTTTTCAAACTTTTTTCTTCGTGCTACACTTCCAGAATAAAAATTTGCTCATGCCACACCAAATTTTTTATTGATGAGAAATACAATGGAAGACAAAAAACCCCCCAAAGTCCTAGCAGTGCTGCATTTTGAAAATATCTCTATCCATATTCTGCAAATAAAAAAAGTTATTTTGATACTATATTATACAGTGGAACCTCAGGTTGCGAACGTGATCCATGTGGGAGGCACGTTCGCAACCCACAGCACCGCGTCTGCACAAGCACGGGTTGCAATTCAGCACTTCTGCGCATGCGCAAAGCACAATTTAGTACTTCTGCACATGCATGAGCGCCAAAACCCGGAAGTAACTCGTTCCAGTACTTCCAGGTTTGGCGCAGTGTGCAACCCAAAAATGCGTAACCTGAAGCGTCTGTAACCCGAAGTACCACTGTACACTAAAATGTTCAAATGTTTCTTTGATTGCCCTTGAATCTTCTTGCCACACTTGCCATCCTCTCCTGCCACACCAGTGTGGCATACCACACGTGACCATAAGGCAAACATAAGCCCCACTATTTTTAACTTACTGATTGGAAAGATAGTTACTTATTAGGTAGCATGGTGCGTTAAGGAGAAGTTATAGGCAGAAAGATGGTCACATGCAAGAAGAAACTAAATCATCTTCAAGATCAAATAAACAAATAAGCACCAAAATTCAGAAGTTGTTTTTAAGACTGTCAGATAGCTTCCTGTGCTGCTTACAACCAAAAAGTTATGCTTGCTCTTTGGCAAGTGAGACAAGTTATCTTATCCACATGTGATGGCTTTATCAGTATTCGAGTTTTAACACATATTTACTGGCCAGCTTCTAACAATGTACCCTGGAATAGCACTCTTGGACATTCATCCAGAACTAGAACAAATTACATTATGTAAAGTTTTTTTCTCACTTCCTATCTGTTGCTAAGACACAGCTGGGAGCACACTGGAAAGAATAAACTCGCTCCACAATAACAAATAATGTGATACACATGAGAGCACTTACTTATGGAAAAAGATCCATCTAGGATCCTATTTGTGAAACTTTAGGACCACAACAAATTGCAAAACAAGCAGCACTTAGTACCCAACACCCTTTTATATCCCACATAGAAAATGCCCCTGACCACGTTCACCTAATAATTATTGAAACCATATTGTTAGCATCTTCTGTTTGGGGGTGCATTCCTCATATTTTAGAGATGTGAAGCTGAATTTTCTGTTTCCTTGCTTTCTTCTTCTTATTGTTGCTGCAATCCATCTGTCTCAGGACACAATGGAATAGTGTGCCTGGGGGGGGGGGCAGCTACAGCAACTCCTGTGGCTGTGTAGACCAATACAGAAGAGACATGTTTTATTGCAGGTGGGGCGGGGGATGAAGGTACCTGGTTTTGCTGCTACAGGTGCATTATGGTGTGTCTTCTCTCTGCATTCCTCCCAGTGATCATTTCTCCTCTGGTCACTCCAAAATGGGCTTCCTGAAAATGCTTGCATGTAGAAAGCAGGGGAAGCCCATACCCACTCTCCACCCCCAACCAAGCTCCCAAAATCCATCAGCAAGAAGGAAAAGGCTACAGTAGTTATCTCCCACTTGGACTACTGCAATGCGCTCTACGTGGGGCTACCTTTGAAGGTGACCCAGAAACTCCAACTAATCCAGAATGCGGCAGCTAGACTGGTGACTGGGGGCAGTTGCCAAGACCACATAACACCGGTCTTGAAAGACCTACATTGGCTCCTAGCATGTTTCCGAGCTTAATTCAAAGTGTTGGTGCTGACCTTTAAAGCCCTAAACAGCCTCAGCCCACTATATCTGAAGGGGCGTCTCCACCCCCATCATTCAGCCTGGACACTGAGGTCCAGCTCTGAGGGCCTTCTGCGAGAAGCGAAGTTACAGGGAACCAGGCAGGCCTTCTTGACTGTGGCACCTGCCCTGTAGAACACCCTCCCATCAGATGTCAAGGAAATAAACTGTCTGAAGGCAACCCTGTTTAGGGAAGTTTTTAATGTCTGATGTTTTATTGTATTTTTAATATTTTGTTGGAAGCTGCCCAGAGTGGCTGGGGAAACACAGCCAGATGGGCGGGGTAGTAATAATAATAATAATAATAATAATAATTACAGTGAGGCTCAGACTGAAAAATGAGCCACACCAGCACCAAAAAAAATCTCCCTCCGATATGATTCTTTACGTGCGCAGAGTGGCGTCGCTGTATCCTGGAGCAACACGATGACGATGATGATATTTTTAAAAATCCTAAATTATTAGCAGACACAAGTGAAAGCAGTTCAACAGTGGACGGAAGTAGCGCCCAAGGACAGCGGCTGCTTGTGACAATAGCTTTTCTCTCTGAATCACGACAATCACGACACGAGGAGGGGAAAGGGAGGGGTTTCCCTCCAAGCCACCCCCCTCCCACGAGAGCCCCTTCTCCTAAGGGTGATAAGCGGGGAAATTTCCCGCTCGGTTTAGACGGGAGAGTCCGGCGTGGCCCCGCCCCTCTCTCCTCGCTCTGCCACCGAGGCAACGCCCGGAATGATGGGCAGGAAGGCGGGCGGGCGGGCGGAGCATGCGTGCTTGTGGGAACAACTCTTGACACAAGGCCCGCCCTACGCCCCGGTCACTCCACGCCGTCTCGCTCTCCCATAGGCCACACGGCACACGTTGCCGTGGCAGCCGGGTGGGGGCGGGCTAGTTGTTGGAAGGAGACCGAGGGACGCACGACGACGCTGCTAGGAAGTGTCCAGGGCAGCACGCGGTGGGGTGGGGTGATGGGGGGGGGGGTGGTTAGAACAAGCCGAGTCAAGGCAGCTGTGCAAAATAGATTGGTGAGTTTAGGACAGGCAGGGTGAGGCGGCAGCCTCGAGCATCAGGATCCACATGTAGAGCCTTGTGGTGACATGAAAATAATGAACCCCATTCCCTCTGCATGCTGTTCTGGGGTTTTTTCCTCCATTGGTTTTGGGGGAGGAGAGAAAGGGAAAGTCCCATTCTGCTAGCAGGAGCCCTTGTTGTTGTTTAGTCGTGTCCGACTCTCCTTGAACCCATGGACCAGAGCACGCCAGGCACTCCTGTCTTCCACTGCCTCCCACAGTTTGGTCAAACTCATGCTGGTAGCTTCGACAACACTGTCCAACCATCTCGTCCTCCGTCATCCCCTTTTCCTTGGGCCCTCAATCTTTCCCAACACCAGGGCACAAGGAGAAGGGGACGACAGAGGACAAGATGGTTGGACAGTGTTCTCGAAGCTACCAGCATGAGTTTGACCAAACTGCGGGAGGCAGTGGAAGACAGGAGTCCCTGGCGTGCTCTGGTCTGTGGGGTCACAAAGAGTCGGACATGACTAAACAACAACAAGGTGCTACTGGACAATTTTTTAATTTTTTTTTATTTCAACTGTGTCAGACCCAACATGGCTTCCTACCTGAATCTATCATCATCATCATCCAATGCTACACCAGCGGGGTTTCTCTGGGGCAATGGAACTTGCATTTCCTCCCATCTCCTTATGTACTCCCAAAATCATCTCTGCAGGGGTCCCTTCCCAGTGCCAGTTTTTCTAGAAAAAGAGGTGCAGGAACTCACCATGGAATGCCTCGTTTTCTTAGAATGGCAATGGTGCCCACCTGAGAGGTCCAGGAATTCCGGTGAGTTCCAGCTGGGGGAAAAAAGGCCCTGCCTTCAACCACAAGTCGAAGATCAGAGAGAAATGTTGGCTGCTTTTTGACAGTTTACTGTCTGAGCATGCAGAGATTTATCCCAAAGTTAGCACTAAGCGCCACAGAGGTAAAAGCCGAGATGAGCTTGTCTCTGGCCTTAGTGCATAAGTTGTCAACTTTCTAGGCCGGTAAGATATATTTGGAAATTTGAGAAATGACTGCCTTGGTGGTGTAGGATGGCACAAAATTCTTGCCACAGGCAAAAGAGCAGAAAAGAGACATGGCTGCAAAATGGTGGGTGTCTAGTGAAATGCGGGCTTGTTCAGTGTAAAAGAGGTAGAGCCAGTGCATTGCGAATTTGAGGAGATATTTACTGAGACTTCATGGGCACCATAGGAGGTATTGGCAACTTCTGTGTTAGTGCTTGGATCTCCACATCTGACATGACAACAGGTGAGTGTATAGCATGGCAGGCCTATTTGGAACATGGGCTCAAGGTTCCTTCCCCACAAATATGTAGTTTTCTTTTGCTTCTTTACCTTTTAAAAACTTTGTAGTTATATAGACTTTATTATAGATTGTGTAAAATCATTTAAATGTTATATAGATAAGAGATATATACCTAACACTTAAATGATTTTACACAATATATATAGCTATCTATAGTCAATTCGTTTTCCTGCATTTTTGACCTGCCTTTCTTCCATCATAGAATGCAAGGCAACACATGTGCTCCTTAAGTGGTGTTGCATCCAGGTGCTGGCCTGACTGATTTGCATAGCTCCAGCAAAGTAGTATCCTCATGTGTTTTTGACAGTTTCCGGACCTTTGGTTTAAAAGAAAAAAAGTACAATCCTTGTTGTTGTTAGTCGTTTAGTCATGTCTGACTCTTCGTGATCCCATGGACCAGAGCACGCCAGGCACTCCTGTCTTCCACTGCCTCCCGCTGTTTGGTCAAACTCATGCTGGTAGCTTCGAGAACACTGTCCAACCATCTCCTAATTGGAAATAATGCCCCTTGAACTCAGTGTGGCTCATTTCTCATTACTGAAGCACAGGATCATCCTTCCAAATGTTAACTATGTCTGAGCACGGGGAAAACCAAAACTGGTTATTATGGTTAACAATAGGTAACACATCTGCCAGCTGTAAATAATTTTTGCACTTTTGTTCCACTTTGAACATTTTGTTTCAATTGAAGAGTAAATTTATTAATGTGTTAGTTCTTAGTTTATTGTTTTGTTTTGAATGATTTACAGAAATTTTATGGTATTTTATTGATAAATTTGTTGTTTTATACTGCGAGTTTATTTTAAACAATCAAGTGGTGTATAAAATTTATGAAATAAATAAATAACAGTCAACATACAGTGTAGCAGTTTTCCAAAATGGAAAGACTAATTTTCTGTTCTCACTCACTTGCAGGTGTCTGTAACTACCATCACTTTTAGGCCTTTATTCTGTATTTGCATCAAGAACAAGGTGGTACCTGACTGGTGGGCAAGAAACATTTTCTTGTACCAGTCTTGCATAGAGTATGAGAAGTAATCATGTTATAGACTGGTTTCTTGCTCCTTTGTAAACTGCAATGATGTATTTTTAGTTCATTTATATCCTGCCACAAACATTTGTTCGGAAGTATACAGAAACAGCAGCACAGGTTGCTAGATATGCAGCCAATCTCCAATTTTGCCCTTTCCAATCTTAAAAACATTCAGCTCTTGTGCACACACAAATGTATAACATTCATGTGCACCATACAGGACTGAATAGGCATTACGCAAGTGTTGAGTTGTGTGCTCATGTAGTACAACTTACCACTTTGCAGCAATGCAGCTGTTTGCAGATTGCACTAATTCAGATATACAAGTTGGAGTGCTCAAACAATGTTTTAAAAAACAGAAGCCCACATATACACAAGACACAGATTTCTCAAACACGAATTTCTCCCATCATCTCTCAACTGGCAGTAAATCAGTGCGAAGCCACCTGTGCATCAAGGTCTCCCACAGCAATACTTCAACAGATTAAGTTTCAAAACTCAACAAAAGTATCCTAAGGCAAAGGCACACTTTTTATTTAATGCATTTGATAGTACATAAAACATCAATCAGTGTGGTGCAATGACACAGGGCAGTATGATACTCAATTTTCAATTCCTTTCATGCTGCAACAGAATGACATTTTCTTTCCATTATACAGATATCAGGTGTACACGCACACAACTATCCACACACATTTAAGATAACATTCAGTTAAAACTGTATAACCAAAAAATTTGGCTTTCTGGAAAAAAAATGAGACAAATCTGTCAGTGTAGAGGCTTAGAAGATTTATAGGTGCATGTTTGCAATTTATTTCTGGCCACTATGCAGTTACTGAACCATATTTTTTCACAAATATGAAACATAGTTCCCAATATGGAACAGTGGATAGACTCCACAAATTCAAATGCCATAGCCACTACCTTTTCCATTATTGATACAGTACATACATATTGTGTTAAAGTTCTAGGTTTGCCATTTATTTAAGAAAGCTGTTTGAAATTAGCTAACATAAAACATTTTAGACAGTACAGACTTCAACCTGTAAACCCACAGTGTCCACAGCTATCATCCTTAGGATGTAATAGTGTAACTGGCCTTTGGCCTCCCCTGTTACATAATAGTCCAGAACTATAAGCAAGTTGTTCAAAAAAACATAGTATTGCAAGCAGCACTGAACACTAAAATCAGGAAACAATATTTTCATCAAAACTGCTTAGAAGTTACTTTTATCAAATGAGGCATTCATCATTATACAAACAAGTTTTATTAAAATCATAAAAAAATATATTCTAGTTCAATGGTAAACATCTTCAGTAGAAATATACAGGATTGTGAGAAGTCAGACAAATTCCTATAATCTGCACACAGAAACAAGTTGGGAAACAAGAAAAATGGGCTCAAATCCTGAATAGCATTTGCATACAGATGATGACTATGTTTATATAACATACCAAAAAATTTCCTATTGAATGATTTTATCTATGTAGCAACATCAAATAACATGTGACAATGGTTTAATTGACTTAATGAGAAATAAAGAATGATTTGTCACTTGTTTGTCACAGAAGCTGGTCAGAAGTGAGGTTTGATTTCATCACAGGACTGATGCAGACTGATTTCTGAACCAATCATAAGAAAATGGTTTGCCAATGTCACAGTAGATGGTTCTCCTGATATATAGCACATGGTAGCAAACCTTGCTTATTAAATATGTGTTTGCGTGAACATTAAAAACAACTCAGTAAGCTGTAATAGCTAACTGTGATTTAATTTATCATACAGTTTGTGTATGAAACAGGGACATCCCTGCTATCTGATGACCCTGCCATTGTGTTTCTGATGAAGGTACTTGAGGCATCTGCTTTAAGCATTTTTCCCCATCAAAGGCTTTAAGTGTAGTTGCTTTAAATAAGTACACAGCTTTTGTGCATGTGATAGCTTCCCAGCTGAGTGCAGTGTTAAGATAACTCCATGCACTCTGGGAATGAACCAAGTAGGGAAAAAATTGTGCTTATGGCAATGTCTGGTGGTTGGTATGGGGCTACTAGATACAAACTGTGTTTGTAATCAGCAAGACTTTCAATAGTATATGGATCAAATTTTTATAGTGTCTTACAGACTTTAATCAGCTTGGACCATTTAAGCAAATTGTGTTAATGCTTTTACAGAATCCAAATGAATAGTAGGAAAAAACACAATTAAATATTAATATAATTATATAGATTTCACAAAATTCCTATATAACACAACCAACAGCACATATAAAGGGCAGAGGCTCTCACTGCTTACTTGCTCACTCTAAAGTACAGAGCTTAGAATGTGCTTTCAGGATTGCAGTCTAGGTTTCCATTTGTCTCATTTACAGAAAATATTTCACTTCCTACTTCTCTAGAAGATAGCCTGGGAAAGGGAAGAAGTTTCTAAATGGAAGCCTGAAATCAGTGCCCTGTAAGCAGTTCAATGAACCCAGTAGGGCTTCAAAATTATTTTTACTCAAGTTGCAAATGCCCTCCATGCTGCATGACAAACATACTTCAATCAGTAAGGAGTTTAAAAACCTGCATGATGACATAAAATTCAGCTTGGTCAAAGTAAAAGAAATAACACTGGACTTCTGGAAGCCAGCTGCAAGAATCTAGTAAGCTCTTTGGGTTTTACAATGCTTCTCTTGAAAGGTTAACCATTTTTCTAAACCTTAATTATAACTGGATATTTTATCACACAGCTGTGCTATTTAGTGATTATGCACATCTGTTATACTAACCACTGATGAAGTGTCTGTTTATGACACTGAAGAGCCAGGTTCAGCTTGTTTTGAAAGATGAAAAAAATATTGGTTGTTTGTTATACTACATAATACAAGAAATGTGACTTAAATCTGAAATGATATGCGACTCTGCTCGTTAAGCATTCATTTTTAGATTCATGAAACAGTTAATTGTATCTAAACCAGCAGAAATCAAACTTAAGCACCATGTGAATAAGATTTAGTTTTGAAACTTACTTTTCAGGACTTCAAGAAGCCATGTGTATTTATATATAAATAAAGCCAGCTATGTGGGGTTTCGTATTATGTAATTCAGGAGACCAATTCAGCAAAATCTGCCTTAATAGACTGCCTTCACAGTCATTTTCAAATACACAGTGTGGCCTCAAATGAACTAGCAGTTTTCCAAGATGAAGATATTCATTGATTTTATTCTCTTTCCTTAAACACTGTGTTTAACCATAGTTATCCAAATTATGAACTTTTAAAATAGGAAAACCATCTGGAATTACTTCTGAATAGACATTTCGGACAGTTTGAGAATAATGTGCAAAACATTTTCTTAAAAAACAAAATGAAAAAACCCTAACACAACTTCCTGCCCAAGTCCAGAAATTAAAGTTTCTAAAAGCTTTATACTTAAAAAATGAAATATTAATTATATTTTAAAGCTTCAAATAAAAGCAATGTCTGATTTATAAGCCTTCCATAGCATTGAAGGATTTGTACTTACATTCAAGAGTAAGACAAATAATTTTTCAAAGACTGAAATTAATAGTGGAGATTGAGCATCCAGGTTAAATAAGCTAAAAGTCATGTTGAAGTACAGTGTTCTCACCATAACTTTGTTTTGATGAATTTTTAAAATATATTATTTCAGCCAGAGTCCTTTAGTGAACACAACTCTGGTAATGGAACATTTTCATTAATCACCAAAGTCTTCAATTAAAAGGTTGCTTTCTGGTTCTATGCTCCTCATAACATTTTTGATTTTCTTTTTCTAGGTGATGTACCCTCTTCAAATTTTACTGCTCCATTGACAAAGTTAGCTGCAATAAAAAGAGAAGATTAATGCAACACCCATTTGTATAAACACAATATTGTAATCTCCTAAATTGTCAGGATTAGACTTGGATTATTACTTAAACATCCATGTTCTATACTGGGTACCTTCTATTACATATGTCATAAATAATCTCAGTTCCTTTGTCACTTCCTTCTGCTACCCACCTCTGTAACTTATTGAAAATTCTCCCCTCTGAACATGGCATAGTCCTTTGAAGAACCATTTTTCCAGCAAATATCCCAAGTTTCACCTTACCAAACTGCTAGACTCCCCATCTCCAACTCAAGGATAAATTTGGAAGAAAGGTAGGTGCATATTCCTATTTCCCCATACACTTTCCCTGTTCCCCCACTATTTGCTCCGAAACATTCTGATAGTTGGGAGGCAGCACCCAGGGCAGCAGGAGGAGAATCGCCAAAGAGCATGTGAATCCCTTTTCTGCTCACAAGAGGACTCCACAGGATCAGACACTTTCATCATCAAAGGTACACAACCTGAGTTACCGTATTTTTCGCCCTATAGGATGCACCGGCCCATAGGACGACCTAGTTTTTTTGGGGGGGAAATCAAGGAAAAAATTTTTATTTCCCCCCAGGTTTGTGCAGCCATCCCCAAGCTAGAAGATGGAGACGGAGCGCTCCGTCTCCCTCTTCTGCCTTCAGGGACAGCCTCTCTAGCCTCCGTGGGGCAGCGGCTTGCCCCGCTGTCCCCCGAGCTTGTGGGGCTGGCTATGGCGAGCTTCTGGGGCCCGCCAGCCTCCAGACCAGGTCCGGGAATAGCGGGGTGGCGGTGCTCCGCCTCCCCGCTATCCCCCGAGCTTGTGGGGCTGGCGGGGGGGGGGGGAGAAGCAAGCTTGCTTCTCCCCCCGGCCAGCCTCCAGATCAGGTCGGGGAATAGCGGGGTGGCGGCGCTGCGCCTCCCCGCTGTCCCCCGAGCTTGTGAGCTGCAGGCTGCTGCCCGCAAGCCTGCATTCGCCCCATAGGACGCACACATATTTCCCCTTCATTTTTGGAGGGGAAAAAGTGCGTCCTGTAGGGCGAAAAATACGGTAAATCAGGGATTTAAAAACAACTAATAGTGCAATCCAATACAAATCAGTATACTCAGAAATAAGCTTCATTCAGTCCACTTAACATGTTAAGCATACACCACGCTGCAGCCCTAGATGAAGTTTGCTTTAGACTTAACCAACAAGGTATACTCTGTCTCTAAAGCAAGATGAATGGACTGAGCAAATTACATTCTATAACACAATACCAACTCCAGTGCTAAGATACCAAACAAGTAACATGCTTTTCACTGGAAGCTGCCACTATAATATTGCACATTCAGCCATCAATTGCTACATATACAAATCATGCTAAACTTTAGCTGTTAAGCAATGGTTTAGTGCAGGTGTGGCCAACCTTTTTCAGCCTGAGGGCTTCAATGAGGATTGAAGCCTTCATGTCAGTAGTGGGCATGGCAAAGACACACTTAAACAGACCATACAGATAGCACACTTATGTTTACCAGATAATCACACAGGCACTCAGCAGAGGAGAGAAGGAGATTCCACTCCATTAAAGCGCTGGGGCAAAAAGATGGGAAAAATGAAAGAGTTTCAAAGATCTTACTTCTGAAAAGTCCCACTTCTTCCTCTGGTACAGTGTCTTTGTTAGGAGCTATAAAAGAGGAGGAAGACTCCTGTTTCCCAAGCCTCTCCCATAACTTCAAACAGTGGCACTGTGCACTTTTCAGAAGTAAAATAAGCCACCGAATTTGGGAAGAGGTCACTCCTTCAGGAGGCAGGGTGGGATATAAATTTAATAATAATAATTGGATCATATGTTTACTGCAATGTGCATGAGCTGAATGAGCCCAAGCTCTCCCCCCACCTTAGTTTCAAAACAAGCCAACTTTGAACCAAGAGTTATGAAGCTTGTCTAAACCAACCATGCTTGAGTTAAACCTTGATAGTGGACTTTCCCACAACAAATTGAGATTAAGGGATATGATGTAAAACACTGCCAAACTGGAAAAGTAAATGAAGTCAAATGTTCTACCAGGAAAGGGTGAGGGGAAGCACATGAGCCAGACACTCACTCCAGCTCATGTTTATCACAGTAAACCATGGTTTAGAACAACATGCCAATGTGGCAGTTACATTTTGTGACTGATAGCAGTATATCAGTATGAGGAATATACCTACCTTTGGATGATTCTTTCCTTGTTGGTTTAACCTTTATGTTTGTTGTTTTCTTAGGAATTTTATTCTGAATATGCTCCCTCCATTTCTTTAATTGGAAATTAATGAATTTCCACATCATCCAAGCTTGGGTCAAACAGATTGCAGCCAGACAGCTAATTCTAGTAAGTTGAAAAATGTTACATGGAAATTAATACAACAACAAGCACTGAACAATAAATATGAAAAGTTTAGAAATAACGCATTAAATTGGCTCAAGTTATGTTGGAGGCAAGCATGTTTGAAATGATCTACATTTATGGAGTACTGAAGAAATAAAAATTACTCAAGACATACAACCACACCTTTGTTAAGAGGGATGTCACTTTCCTGTGCTTTTAGAAGCAACCCGGTGTTTCTGAGTGATATGGCTAATAACTATTAATAGACCTAACAAATATGGAGCAATATCCCTCCTGTTTCCAAATACAAGTTCAAGCAGAGGATGAACTTGTCAGAGACCCCAGGCTGGTCACTGCTGGAGACAGAATGCTGAAATGGCTGGAACTTATTTATTTCAAAACAGAAATTCATATATAGTTTTGCTATTTGAGCTATCTAACACTATTCCATGTACTTCTGATTTATATCTTTCTGCGCTTGCACAAGAAGCTACCAGCAAACTCCAAATAAAGAGAATATTCCCAATGTTCTGGGACAGAAGCAACAGCTGCCTATAAATCAAAGGGCATATTCCATAATTTACCATAGCTGGCATTGAGTACTGTTGTGCTTATCCTTCCCACCCTGAACCCAGGAAGGGGACCAAAAATAAAGGGGGGGGGCAGAGCATACTAAGTGGGCATTGAATGCTGGCTATCTACTGGGGAGGGAAAGAACAGAAAAAGAATGGAGTGGATGAAATCCTGAACAGAAGAACTCAAGATTGCAATATTTTCGTGCAAGGTCCTGCTTGATCAATTAAGATAGATTTCAGATATCTCACACAAATTACCAATCAACTTAATAAATGTAATATTTAAAGGTGCAATAATAAAAAACCAACAGTACATTTCCCCGCAAGAATAGCTAGTTCTTTGCCATTTGTTAAATTCACTATACCTAAGAGTTAGTATGTTGAAGTTTCCTTCTGCTATGGAAAAGCCAGGATTTTCTGCTCTTGCCAGACCAAATCCAAATGTGAGAACTGACAAAGTTAGAGTCAGAAGGCGAGCCAATATGAACAGTAGAGCCCAGAGGGTAAATCTGAAAAGAAATTCATAGTAAGTATTTTCCCCCAAATCAGTTGCTTCATGAACGCCCTAAATTACCAGATTTTTTTAAAAACTGGGTCTTATAAAATACAGCACCAAGTCTTCTCACGTCATTTGTATATCACAAAAATAGCATAATAAATGTGGGGAAATATTCAAAACGTGTGTTTCATTATTAGTGGTCAATGTACAAGTTCTTGGTTCATGAATTGGTTTATAGAATATGCATTCACCATGGTATGGTTCCCCTTTATCACATACACAGCACAACAAAACAATGACAAGAATCCACCAACAGCATACGAATCAATCTGGCTAACCTGATTCAAAAATACACACTCCCCCCCCCCCAATTCTACTACAGCCCACCAAAGAACCAACCACACCCTAAGCCACCCCAACCACTTTCACCACCAAAGAAATACAACTAGTGAATATTAAGAAAACCCATACAAGTAACGCTTACACAAACCCCCCGCCACTAAGTAGAAGAATAGAAGCATAACCACCTGACCCCACCCCTCCCCTTTTTTCTTCCTAACTGTTTTTGTCCCCATGTCAGTTTCAGTTTATTGGTTAGTTTTTCTAATAAGGCTGTTTCCCATACTATTTGATACCATTGGCCCATGCTTACTCCTGACAGGTCTCAAATACAAATTACCAGATTTTAAGTTTCCTGAATATTGTACTGATAATTATCCCAAATAGCTGCTTAGAAAGGGCACCTAACAAATCCCATCATAGGAAGCCCCCGCAAGGACTTCCACTTGTGCAATGGGGCTTTCCTCCATCCTCCATGCACTCCAGCAAATTGAATCTAGGGGTAAGACTAGAGAAACCTAGAACAGCACACGAGGATGGAAGAGGGGGATTGTTCCATCTAGCAAGCTGAAAAACTTGACTTGATGGAACAATCAACATAACATGACATTGAATTATTCTCAAGGAATCTGCTGTATAGCAGTGTTTTCCACTGAGTGGCGCTTTCCACATCATGTTACTTCTGCAATAAAAGTTTCAAAAACTTGCATCATGTGGCACAGGGCAACCCTGCTGTACACATGCAATATTTTAAAGCTGCAAAAGACAGCTCATTGTATAAGATGGGAAGAAGAGGAACAGATAAGCCCTGAGATTCCTTTGAATCTTGGAGGAAGAAATTCTATAGATACGGGACTACCACTGAAAAAGGCCTTCACCTAGTAACTACCAACCTGCTCTTTCCCAGTGGCAAACTAGAGAACAGGGCCTCCAAGGCTGCTCTTAAGACCCAGGAGGCCCAAATAGATGCACACAACTAGTGAAATAACCTGGTCCCAAACCAAATGCTATTATGTTGGTAACAAAAGAGGGTGAGGGGTAAAAGAAAGGGGTAAAGGGAGAAAATTAAAAGTTAATTTCATAATAGTAACAGTAATAATAAATAGAAATTACCCTTTTTGCTTATTCTCATCGCTGAAGTAGAAAAGGCGTGAGGCATGAAAAATAAGTTCCACAAGGTAATGCGGAACCAGCAAAATTAAGCCCAAGCGATGCAGACTGAAATATTAAAAACAAATATCTTCCTCAATATATTAACACAGTTTAAGATACCAGTAACTACTAGACCAATGCATGGTCTAGTTACAGTACGGTTTGTTTTGCTACAGAAAAATCTGTTTTCAAATCCCAGCTCAGCTAAGATCAAATTATCTAACCATTGTTTCCCAATTGTGTCATTATCCTTATACAACATATAGGTAGTAGGGTTTAGACACATTTACTGAACATTTACTTTGCATGCTATAAAATACAAAGTTTACAGATACAGGCACCCCCCCACTTAAGCACACCCCACTCGAGCACAACTGTTTTTACATGGGTCACTGCTAAATAAAGCGGGCTTTCCCTTGCTTGGGGCTACTACCCTAACAAGGGAAAGGCCACAGCAAATTTGAACCCTTGAAGCAGCTGAAGGGGAGCAGACTGCATAGAGCCCTCCCAGCGTGCAGGGAGCCGATCGCCTGCTTGTTTGCTCACCTGACTGCTGCTTGCCTGCCTTTTGGCTGGGCCAACACAAACACTCAGCCTCCTGGGACTGTCCACCTGCCTACCTGTCTGGGCTGCAGCACAGCAGCACTGGAACATGGAGGCAGTACAGGTGGTGGGAAGACAACATGCCCAGTGGCAGCTGCTTTCAGCTGCCCTCCTCATCCCTTTGCCTGGTTTACAGCCGGATGCCACAGCCGGGGTGGCTCGGCAGTCTTGGGATGGAGCCTGCACATACTGAGTGCCCCAACCCCCCCCCCACTGGGGAATGAGGGGCCTGCTTTTTCTCTTCCAGACCTTGCTTGCATTTTGGATTGGGCAGTGGGAGGAGGGGAGGAAGCCAACTTGCCTAGCCCAGCCTTGTTCCCCTAATGCTCACCCAGTCCACCTCACTACTGCCTCTCCATGGGGGAGAGTGCCAACTTCCAAGCTTCCTTACTCTTTTCTCTCTCTCTCTCTCTCTCTCTCTCTCTCTCTCTCTCTGTCCCTCCCTTTCTATTAAAGTGGGGTGCTCCTCACTTTACCCGATTTCAATTATGCATGCGGGGCCCCGGAACGTAACCCCCGCGTAAGTGGGGGGACGCCTGTACTTACTTCAAAATGTAGGCACCGGATATGTGAACAATATAAAGACAGATGTAGTACAACTGTCTAGGAATATCTTCCTAGAATTATGTGAAAGAGGAAAAGGAGACATGTTACATTTTAAAAAGACAAAAGAAACAACTCTGCGCAAGCTGTGTGATCTTTCATTGTTCTTCATACTTAAATTAAGAAATGCAGATTGAGTTGCAGGCATTAACTGCGTCATTTTGTCTTCATAATGTCTTCCAGTGCTATTTTCTTGGGTTCTGGAAAGGGAGGGCAGCAACATTAAGTTTTCCCCATTTCATTCAAACTTCTCCTTATTTGGAACACCCACCATTCTCTTTGTACCCAAGATCTAGTTTGCTGTTTTTTGGCCTAAAGTTTTTAAATGGTAGAATATTAACAATAAAAATATGGTGAAATTGCAACTCATACCTTTCGAATCTTTTGGAAGTAGAGTTCTGGCAGTGAATGAAGCCAATAGGCAATTTGGCAGATATAGAAGAATTTAACCTGAAAACTAAACACACACACACACACAAAATTATTAAAAATTCAAAAACGGTGTTAACCTAACTCATTCAACCATTACGCTTGCCAGGGCAATTTGCTATCTAGTGAACAATGTGCCTTCTTCCTAACTTTCACGTTATGGGGGGAGGGACGGGGGATAATCCAAACAGTTTCAGTAACCTTCCAGTTCTCATGCTAGGAGGAAGGCAGGGCAAGGATTGGAGTTGGAGTTAACTCTTTATTAGCAATAACACAATCTGTACAGACTTGGCAAAGTGTCAGGCCTAATGAGTACAGCAGCTCATCCCTGGTAAATCTTGCCCCATGGATCAGTTGCTGAGACTGAAAGTC
This sequence comes from Podarcis vaucheri, assembly GCF_965113315.1. NCBI lineage: Eukaryota > Metazoa > Chordata > Lepidosauria > Squamata > Lacertidae > Podarcis > Podarcis vaucheri. The sequence continues at coordinate 85,834,041 of NC_138764.1, read as the reverse complement.
TCAGCCTCCCTTGGCCCCTTTCATGCTTCATCTGGTTCTGGGAGACCAGGGGGGAACACAGGAGGAGAGGGAGACACCCGTGACTCTTCACCAGCCTGGCTCATCTCTGCCTCTTCACCTCCCTCCTCCCCTGCTTCAGCTTCTGCCTCTTCTGGACTTCCCTCTACCACAGACTCTCCTAGCTCACTAAGCCATGTTACCTCTTCATCTTCATCTTCAGCTTCCAACACCTTCTCTTCCTAGCATTCCCACCATTCCTCTGCATCCAGCCAGTCCATGACATCACCCTTACCAGTTCTATGGGAGTTTTTTGCCTGCCACTACCCAGTATCAGCTGAAGCTGATATACTCTCCAAAAGAGAAATATGTGGGGAGAGGGAAGCTTCTTCGGCTATTGCTGAGCAAAGGGGTTTTAATTCCTATAACCAAGCATCAGCTGAAGCTGGAATGCTCCTTTGCTGTAGGGGAAAGGCACTTGCCCCGAAGGCAGAAGGGGAGAGAAATCTTGCAATTGTATTTTTTGGCTTTGTTAGCAAAGTCAGTCAAGAATGTAGACCTTGCTCATACAATTTGACTTTCTTGATTAAATTAATCTGCAACACTCAACATTCATAGAAAAACTCCCTAATATTTTATTTTACTGAATGTTTAAATATTATGTAAGCAAGTGAAAGATAGCAAGGGCACTCTACCACATACTGTAGCCTGACAAATGCAATCTCAATATGCAGGCAGCACTTAATTGGCATAGTCTTTCAAATGTTCCTGAAAAAGCATAGCAACCATTGGATAAGAAGATCCCTCCTCTTATGGACAAGGAATTGGGGACAGGGTGTTGGCAACCAAAAATAGCTGTCACCACACTGGCAGTAGATCCCACTCGGATCTACATTTGTACTGGGTTTTTTAAAATAAACTATCAAGATATGGGTGTGAAACAGACAATGAAATAGGAAGGGCAGTAAAATCCCAAGCCCCTCTGAAGAGCTTCACAGTTGACTGGACAATGGAACAGCAAACTAAATTCAGCCTAAATGAAAACTAATGTACAATCCTACATACATAATGGAGTCTAAACTGCTTGCATTAGGAAAGATCTTGGTTGACTGCAAATGGATTCTATTTGCAAAGTCAAACATAATTTCAAATACTGGTAAATATATCAGCAAATATTGTAAACTATTATATAAATCTAGGATGAATATTCAGATATTCAAAAGAATGCATGACAGATTGTGTAGGGGAAAATTTTAAGTGTATTATAGGGAAGGGGACATTGCAGATGGGACTTGTATACCTACTGCCCTCTTCATTCATTCAAAATGAATGGTTGAAGAGGGTTAGTCTTATCCCCTGTCCCCCAATTCAAGAGAACAGAACAGAGTCACAAGAGATGCAACTAAAGTAGACCAGCGACTGTTACAATTTCTTACAAAAGGAAGGTTAAATTTTTTTCATATATATTAGCTTCTGGAGAGAGAGAAATGCAACTGAGGGGGACGTGACAACACAAATGTATAAAACTATGATTGGAGATTAGACACTGCAGAGATGTATTCAACCTGAAGAACATCAGAAAGTTAATTGAACAAGTAAAGCAAGATCCACTAAAATCAGATGAAGGAACACAAGAACAACACTTACAACATTCGAGAATGAGGGTAATCTTTCCACAACAAAGTTGGATTGGTAGTGAATTCTTCCTAATGGGGAGAAATATACAGGTAAAAGAAGTGATCATATATTTTGTGCTAACATGTATGTCGAAGAAATTCTAAAAAGATAACTTGACTTACTTACTGCAGACAAAATACTGGCTCCCCAGACAAATGAAAACAAGTAGAAAACTGCTAGTTGCCCTGATTCGTTGAATTTGCTATGCTTTGTTTTTGACAAGTGGAGACGTCTATTAATTTTCTAGAAATTAAAAAACAAAAACATGAGCAAGAGTTTACATGAGTTAGGAAGTGGGTGTTTTTCTGTACTGATTACGCTATCTGGATAATCTAATATCAGCACAACGTCAGTGCTTATCTTATCTTCTCTATTTGTATTCCAATGCAATAAGGCTATAAATTGGACTTTTAGCCTTATTAGCCACGTCAGCAATATGACTATCATCGACAGCAATTCTACCCTATCAGAGTAGCCCTAATACTCAAGTGTTTGTAAAAATGTAACATGCTGTGCCCCATACTGGCTACTGAACCTCACACAGTGCAGAGCCCAAGATGTACAGCTTTTGACATACTGTATAGCTAACAAGGGTAATAGGCAAGTTCAACTGGAATGGTGGCCAAGCACCCATACAATATGGTTACTGGTACTAGTATCTCTTCTTGACTGACAGAGAATAAATTTTCTGGCTCAGCAATGAGAGGACAGTAAGAGAAGTCTCTAACATAGAGACAGAGAAGCTGTGTGCTTCCAGGTGTTGATGGACTCCAACTCCCCTCATCCTTGGCCATGCTGGCGAGGGCTTATAGGAGTCAGATTCTGACGGGCCACAGATCCCCAACCCCTGCTCTAGCAAGCCTTGCAGTGACTCACTGAATGAACAGTTTGTTGATTTCTGGCACCAAATATCAAGTACTTCATGACAAGTACTAGATGTACTTAAGAAAGCCATCTTAAGAGCTAAGAACTTATCAAATCCAAAATATGTACACCCATCTAATAATGGTCAACTTACATCTAGTATGTATTCCTGAATCACTGCATGAAGAATAATGGCTATAAGCATGTAGAAAAAGATGGTGGCCACGTCTTTTGGACCATACTCATAGAAATGTACCGGCTCAGGCCTCTCATCTGAAACGCATAACATCTTATTATTACAACAGTATCCAACTGTATAGAGTGCACTTGGAAAACCATTAGGCAATAAAAGAACACAAAAATGGTTTTCATCAATGTTGCTTATCTTAGATCAGTTTTAGAAACTCATAAGCCAATCTCCAAATGGCATTTTTGCCTAGGTTGTGGTCACAACAACAATATCTAGGCACCATTTCCCCCAGTGGTGCTTACTGTTTATCCTTCATTTTATTATTCTTTTCAGTTCTATACCGCTTTATATTTTAAAGAAAAAATCTCAAATTGATTTACAACACATTAAAACATCAAACAATCCAGAATAAAACAAATTCAAGCTTCAAGGAAAGTATTTCAGATCCTTCTGTAAGTGACATTTTACTTTCCTCCTTTTTATTTCCCTACGTAAATTACATAGCTTCCCCTTAGCAGAAGTACTCTAGGAAGTCAGTATGGTATAGTGGTTAGTGTCAGACTAGGACCTGGGAGATTACGGTTCAAATCGCCACTTAGTCAGGAAGCTCACTAGGTGACATTGGGCCAGTCACAGTCTCTTAACCTACCTAAAAGGGTCGATGCAGGGATTAATTGAGGAGGGGGTTGAATTAACCATGTACTCCTTGGAGAAAAAGGTGGGATATAAATGCAGTAAATAAGCTCTTCTGCTTACCTGTTAAGAAAGCTGGAGGGACGAGCCAGATGGAGATGTCAGTTGCTAACCTGGCATCCAGAGATCTCCATGTGGTCACAATTGGACCCGCACCAGTTGCAAAACGTGCCCGGTGTCTGGCTAATTTCTAACGTCTTATATTTCTATGATGAATTCTTCAGGAGATAACTGGATAACAATTCAAGACTAAGGAGTATGTGCTATCTAGGATTAAAGGAATTTAAAATAAAGTCTTCTCTCTTGCATTTTTAAGTCAGTGAACTTGTTAATGTTTTACAGCCCCAAAGACATATACATGAATAGGATCAGGCTGTACTGCAGACTCAAAAAGATTATAAATGAAGGCTGCAATCCTATTCAAACTAAGGAGTAAGACCCACTGAACTCAGCAGAACTTACTTCTGAGTAAGCATGCACAGGATTGCACTGTAAATAATTGGCATGAGACTTCTCAGTGTTTTATTGTTTAAATCAATGGCCAGCCATGCAGATGATTTTGTTTTACTCTTACCTGTGGTGTATGTAACATTGTACTGAACAGTAATAAACATAATGGCATATTTGGCTGTAACCTAAAATTTAAAACAGAAGGCAAATTAGCAAGCACTTACATCACTTACATGTTTCCTAAAAGCTGCTAACGTAAAGTTTTTATCCTTTGTTTTAACACACAACTTTCTGGCTTTCAGTCTTATTATATTTATATGCACCAGGGATGGTAAACATTCACTGGTCTAGGATTGTATCACCAAGTTCAAAATTGGGCCATACCAACGGCTGACACTAATGTAACACTGACAGTCCCTTAAGAGATCAGAGTCACAAGATTGTGCTCTCTGATGTGCAAATCCTCACTCCCGTGAGTTTTACTCACAGTCAGTCAGTATGTCTACAACTGATATAAAACGTGGTTAACACACTAAGCTGGGTTTGATCATGAGGAGGACCCAAAGCTAAGTTTTGATGTTGGCTCCTAAGTTCTTGTTATGAACAAAGCCAGCTTCGTATTAGCCATGCTTAACACGTGCAGGCATCAACAAAAATAAATAAAATAATAATAATAATAATGGCTAACCATAGGAAAAACCAGGGCTTAAAATGTTAGGAAACATGAGAGTCCAACCCCAGAACCATGGTTAAGGGACGAAAAGTGTTAAATTGGCAAAGGATCCCCAAAATACACATCAATACATTGTTTACATGCTTGCCATTTTATTTTTGATACACAGAAGCATGCACATTACATTCAGGCCCAAATCTCCTTTATGATGCAGGCACAGTTGTTCAGAGGATAGTTCAAGAAACAGGGATGAAAATATTTCCCCAAGAGAGACCACAACAGCATGGAAGCAAAGGTCAGTATCCTTTCCTGGTCTACCTTCAGGAATAGGCAGCTAACCAACACAGGCTTCTTTTAAAACTTTCCTGGATTGAATATTGCAAATGGAACCTTCTGTGCCAGGACACATGCGATGATTTACAGCCAATGACAATGGTAGGATTTTTCTTGGTCTTTTTAAAGCCATATTCATTCCACTCAAATAAATAGGGAGACTACAAACACAAAATGCTTTTCTCTAAAGGCAGAATACAATTCCACATTCAAAAAAACAACTCCTACTCTCTACCTACAGGAATGAGTATCATCTTATGGTCACAGTCCACCAAGGAATTAAGTGCTACCCAATTAAGTCAAAACCTCCCTAACTCTCTGCTAGTTTGTAGCCCAAATATTTAAGCAAACAAGTCTTTATTACTATGTAGCCCTTGGTTGTTTGAGGAAACCATACACTCCATAAGGAAATGCATTTTAAGGCATCAGATGTGTTAAAAGAACAAGTATACTGATGTATAATATAAGGCAATATCTGCAGCTAGAATGTCACTGAGGATCTTTGCACCTTCACCATTAGCAGAAATAAAGAAAAGTATATAAACTGAATTAGAATGCTTATATTGCTACTGTAAATCCAACGTCAAGTTTCATCTGGAAGATATTCACAACTCTAAAAACTGAAATTCCAGTCATAAGTCTATTATACACTTGTACTTAATGCATTGCAGATCTAAGAGTACAACTGCAGTTTGCAGCCTGATTACGTTAACAATTTGCTACAAGTCTCCTCATACTAGCACTACATTGAGTTGTATTGATGAGCATAATTATGCCAAATCTTCTGGTTGTATTTTACTCTAAGACCAATTCAAACACCTTGCTGAGTGAAGGTAGAAACTGATTTCCCTATTGTAACTTTTTACAATGGCCTTCGATTAAAAAAAAAGCACCACTTCATTTTCAGACCATCACCTTAGCCATTGCAATTCTTTTGTCATATAACAGTGCTGTGCAGTATCCAGATTACATGCAAACAGAGCAGTGAGAGTAAACCCTCCAAATGTTACTGGTCTTCAACATTCATGTGGAGAACCAGAGTTCCCTATCCCTGAGCTAAAATAATGTCTAGATCCACATGTCTTTATGACTAGAGTAAAAACTGTAGTGGAGAGGAAGTTGCTGGATCTGATCAACTCTTCCCTAACCCACAAGTGGTTGACCTTCCCCTGCTGCTCCCTGTGAACTTCCTCTGTATCCTTCAACATTCATATTTGTATGTTGTTCAGGATCATAGCATTGCCCCTTTCTCCCTATTTACTCCCCCGATCTGTTTACTAATTCCTTTGCTGTTAAGACTGCCTCAGACTGAGCTGGGATACTTGAAAAGCACATGGGAGGCTTTTCAACCCTCTCTTTACTGTTCATTGATTTGCCTGCCCACCTCTACGTAACATCCTGTTTGATGGCATTTTTTGAAAACAGGGCACAACTGTGACACAGTCATTTTATATCAAATCTAAGGTGTGCAAAAGTAATTCTGAGTCTTTTTCTAAATTCCATTTTGCAGGTTTATGAGTCAGTGATGAACATGCTTATGTAAATTTGGCCACTCTTGAGACTTGACTGCTTAAAAGGCATGTTAAGTTGTTTATATTAACAGTATCCCATGTGGAAAGAACAAACATACACATCTTACACCTTTTTATCACAATTAGTTTACCTGCTGCTTGAACCAAATGGGGCAAAAAGCATTATTTAAGCAATCAACCAACCAACCACATTAACACAGCTTTCCGTAACTTTTACAACACCTCATTCCTTCTGAATAGCGTGCACCCTATTAGCTTTCTAATGTTGGTTGGCATCCTTCTGTTTTGAGAGACAATGGAGTGCACCAAACTCTGCAGAATTTTGGTGCTGCAGGAGTTGCCAGACGGAGGTGTACAAGGCACCATCCAACCATCTTAGGAATTCCACTCCGGATTTGTGTAGGGCTTACTCCTTAGCCTTTTGTTCTCCCAGCAAAATCCCACAAGGCAATGGAGCTTTAGGATCAGAGTTTTCCTTCTTCCAAATGGCCGAGGTTGATAAGCCTCATGTGCCCCTCACTTCCCTCTACAGCACATGCAGAAACTGCCTTCTTGACTGTTGAACCCACTATTGGTCTCATCTGCTCTATGTGCTGGAGCCTAACTTACTGAGGGTTTGAGACCAATCTGATACCCACACCTGGTTTAGCTGGCACGCTGAAGCCATTTCTGGGCTGTATTTACATGCTGACAGCTTCTAGGAGCTACAGGTGACAGCTGAGCCCAGACAAACTATCACAGAAGGAGCGTATGTCCCCTACCAAAGGTACTACGGCTCCCCTAACACTCCATACACCCTTTCTAATGTAGCATCAATAAGTATATGTTATAATCAATGATACAATAATATTTGTCATGCCAAACATACACCTAATAGCTGCATTTGGCATACCACACGATTGCCAACTCATATAAACATATGACAGTGCCTCAAAATGTACACATACAAATAATGCTTAACACAGAAAATGAGATACTGTACTGAGTTCTGGTCCTCCTCAAACTGGTGCCCCTCCAGATGTTTTGTACTACAACTCTCATCAGCACTAGCTGATTGGAAGAGAGACAACCAGATTGGAAAGGGCTAGTCTAGAAATACTAACCTTCAAATCTAACTTCTCATTAAAGTTTAGTAACCAATGAAACTTGAGATTCCTTATACTGACTGAGTATACTGACTCTGTTCTTATCGTACACCGTAGAACTGAGCTTCAGTGCTGAAAATAGATGCCATGGCTGGGCTTGCAACACTGTGTGACCAGCTCCAGAGAGCAGCCAAGCAGATTATACACACACACACACACACACACACACACTGGCCTTGAAAATGGAGGATGGGCCAATTTCTAATACAGTGGTGCCTTGGGTTACAGACACTTCAGGTTACAGACTCCGCTAACCCAGAAACAGGACCTCGGGTTAAGAGCTTTGCTTCAGGATGAGAACAAAAATTCCGTGGTGGCAGCAGCAGGAGGCCCCATTAGCTAAAGTGATTATCTCAGGTTAAGAACAGTTTCAGGTTAAGAACGGACCTCCAGAACAAATTAAGTTCTTAACCCGAGGTACCACTGTACCTTGGTTTACAAATTTAATCCATTCCGGAAGTCCGTTCTTAAACCAAAGTGTACTTTCCCATAGCAGCAGGGGACTCAATTTACAAATATAACACACTCAACAGGAAACGAAACATGTTCTCATTCCAAGGCAAAAAAAACCCCACTTACTTCTGGGTTTGCAGCGTTCTTAATTCAAGTTGTTCATAAACTAAGCTGTTCTTAAACCAAGGTACCACTGTATTAGTAGAGGCAGGACAAAACTTTCAGGGGCGGGGCAGGGGGCGGCTTTGCCTCCCACTTTGCTTTATCTAGCGCTACATTGCCTACATCTATCGCTGCTATGCCGAGAAATCGTTTAGTTGTGGGGTGTTGTTGTTCTTCTTATCAGTTCGGCCACCGAGAATTTAGATCCCACCTCACCCCGCCCCTCCCTCTCCCGACAGAGGGTCTCTAACATGTGGCTTGGCTTGCTTTCACGAGTTATCTGAGCAAAAGACTCCGTGCGGGGGGAGGGGGGGAGGGAGGAGCGGCAGGCGAAGCCGGCCCCGGCAGGGATAACATCGCCTTCCTTGCACAGAGGAAGAACGTGAACGGGCACACGTATAGAGGGGGCTGGTGAGAACCGCCAAGGAAAAGGAAGCGCCCGAGTCGAGATTTCGGAAAAGGGCGGGGCCGCGCGCGGAGGAGGGGGAGGGGGGAGGAAAGGGGTGTGCCTCAGCCGAGAAGCCCGCGCTCCGCTACTACGCTGACCACCCTACCCGCCCCCCGCCCTCTCTCGCCCCCAGGCCCTACACAGCGCTGATACCTCGAACATAAGCCCCAAGAGGAGGCCCATGGCCAGGCAGGACACGGCGTCCGCGTGGTTCTGGATAACGAACTCATGGCTCAGGACTGGCGGGCTCTTATTCTTCTTCCGCAGCCCCATTGCTGAGGAGGCTTGTGAGGCTGGGGAAGCTCCAGGCCCCAAAGTGGAGGGGAAAGAGAGAAAGAGAGAGAGAGAAAGAGAGATGAAGATGAAGAACACCCGGCAGTCCTTTAAAATAAATAAATAAAAACTCCTCAACAATCCCCCCCCTCACCTCACGCCTAGTAAACACCAACGACTTTCACCCCTTCCACAACTCAGGCCCGCCTCCTCCCTCCGGGGGGTCGTCCAATCGCCGCGCAGGGTGAACGTGACTGTCGGCTTCGGCGGCTAATCGCTTGCCTCGGCTGGAGCTTGCCAGGGGCGGGGACTCGGGAATCGGGGAGGGGGCGAGGGAGAGGGGCGGTTGAGGGAGGCTGCCCGACGCTCGAAACGGCTGTTTGAGGAGGAAGGCGGGGTTCGCGTGACTGACACCTAAGTGCGGCCACTCGTTGGCCCCCGGAGGTGGAGCCTGCGCCGGGTCCAGCCACCTGTATCACTTGCTCTGAGCTTTCGGTAGCGGAGGCAACATCCTGCGAGGAGTTTTTAAGAGAGAAGAAAGAGCGTCAGGTACCGGTTGTGGGTGGCGGGGCGGGCTTGTTGTTGTTTGTTTCTTTCTCTTATGTGGTAAAAATTCTCAAAATATGCGTCCTGGGCTTTATCACAGAAAAACCCCCGAAGCGAGCCACTTTCTGAAAATAAGAAGGATGTGCAGACCCCAATCCTGAGAGGAAGCTTTTTTGGGGTTCCTTTCTTTCGTCAGAAACTTAGCCCTGTTGAACTTAGTGGGCTTTCCGTCGGCCGGCATCCGGCTCCCAAGGCAGGGCCCCGCAGCTGGAGAAGTAGCAGAGCACGTGTTTCCCTTGGGAAAGTTCCCAGGTTTCATCCCAGGCATATCCCTCAGAAACTTGAGGGGGGTCGGGGGCGGACGGGAATGGGTCATGGTAGATCTTGGCCCCCAAACCCTGGAGGGTCGGAGAAATAGACCGCCACATTGCTCAGCGTGAGGCTGCTATGAGGAGGCTGCTTTCCTTCGTTCCCGCATCTTATCTGTGTGTGGCCTGGTTTGTTGTGTTTGCTTCTTCCCAAAGCCTTTCTAGTCTTGCTTTCAAATCTGGATTTCCGCAGCAGCTCACAGAATGCTAAAACTCATATAAATAGCGCAGGCGAGAAAGGCTTCAGCTAATGAGGATTTCCACTTAAGATTTTGTTGACTTCTAAGTGGGGCCTGCAACAAGATGTTGCAGTGTGAAGCGCACTTCAGATTTCCAGCCAGCCCCATCATTAGGCTGAGCGAGGCAAAAGAAGCTGGGGTGGGTGGGGAAACAGTTGTATTCCCCCCCTCCCCTGCTTCTGCAGACCCTCCTGAGCCACCTGGCCATTCCATTCTGTTGGAGATCAGAGCTAAGTGTGCCACAATTTGTTGTGTTTCCCTCAATTGAACTTTTGCTATCTTCAGGTGTACTGGAGGGTAAGCAGTAAAGATATGTCAGAAATTTTCTGTATGACATTTCATTGTTTGTTTAATAAAAGAAAAGTTCTGGGTAAAAGAAAAAAATGCCTACCAGACTCTTAAGACCTTATTAGCTCCATATAAGAAAGGATGAAATTAATGAGGAACCAAAAGAAAAAAAGAATATAGGAACAAATGCTGTAGTTGTCTTCTGCTTTGCAGATGACAGTATTTTGTGTTTCTCTACCAGTAGCTTAGTTTAACTGAATATTGGTGTGTAAGACTTTATCATAAACCAAACATAGGGAAAAAAGTAATGCTGATTTGTTTTCTCCTGCATCTTAAATCTAAAATCAAATTCATCTGGTTTGTTTTTCAGAGTTATAAAAGAAAGCCACCCAAGAACTTGTTTGTCATGATGGGGTAAGTGTAGTCACCCTCAAATGACCAGGTCTAATACATGGAAGTTGGAGTGACACAGATTAACAAGGTCTGGCAGCCAAACTGAAGGGCTGCCAACTGTTTCAGGACACAGACTGGAAGGTGAAGCTTTTCTAAGCATGGTGACAGGGCCAACCCAGTACATTTTGGTGCCTGAGGTGAACCACAAAATTGGTGCTCCCCTCCCAGCGAGGGAAGAGGGGTTGATATACATTAGGAACAAGGGAGCAGCGAATGAAGATCTACGGTACATCAGGATCTGCTTCCTCTGTGGATCCTGCCTCCTCCTAAGGCAGTTGCCTACCTTGTGTCATGCATGGGTGGGTTGGTCCTGCATATAGATAAGCAATGTAGCCAGTGTTTGCAGATCACACTGCTTCTAAAAAGCTCATAACAGGCCAGGCAGAAGTCTGGCAAGCCAAAATCCCTAAGGCGTTTTACCAAATAATTTTATTGAAATGAATCAGGTTCTATAATACCATTGTTTAGTCGTGTCCGACTCTTCGTGACCTCATGGACCAGAGCACGCCATTAGGAATTTGCATAACTTAAGAAAAAACTTGCCAAATTTGCATCTTAGTAAACTTTCTCTTGTAACTTGCTGGCCTAGGAAGCCTGTAGTAGTGTTATTATGTTTGCATGGGCATAGTTTCAATGTAAGGTTTAACACTTGATTTTTTTTTAAAAAATTATTGATTAAACATGTATCCCCCACTATTCAGTTCTTGTTCTAATCATATATTCAGCAGTGTACATAAAGTCAACATGCAGTAGGAAAGCAGAATCACACCTCTGCATCCTCCCTTGGGATTGGTACAGTCTAAAAGTTATATACATGTATTTGTTCCTATGTACGTGTCCTATTTATGTGCATTTTTAGCAAGTCTCTCCTGTATTGAGCTTTAAAGTTTGTGCATTTCTGATAGGCGCATATTGAACTGCATATGTTATGCTGACATGTGAAGTGGAGACAGGAAGGAAGTGTGCGGATATGTTTCCAATGTCCCTCCATGTGTTGATAATGTCTTCATTCTTTTTATATACTTTGACCAGTGAGTGACTAGAGCCTCTGTGTGATCTGAACAAACTAGTTATTTTGTCCTCTTGTTGGGAGAAGGTCAGATATAACCAATGTAGTAAAAGGTTTGATAGATAATAGTAAAATAGCTTTGCATGTTAAATCAATCTGTAATCTTTGCTGGAGGGAGCATGTGTACCTGCCATGTGGTGCCTCATTTCAGTCATCCTATTGGCATACCTTAATGGTGATGGCCAAACTTGGCCCTCCAGCTGTTTTGGGACTACAATTCCCATCATCCCTGATCACTGGTCCTGTTAGCTAGGGATGATGGAAGTTGGAGTCCCAAAATACTGGAGGGCCAAGTTTGGCCATCACTACCTTAAAGGTTGCAATAGCTGCTCCTGAAGATTGTTTTGTTGACGTTTCTGAATTGAGTTTGTTTTGTTTTGTTTGTAAAGCTTTTTATTCCTTTTTATAATGTATATAAAACAGATAAAACAATTATAACAGATGAAAATCAAAAGATGAAAAACAAAACTATAAAACAGACATGTAGAATGTGTCGTTACATATGAGTTAAAATAATAACGTCCAAGTAAATACTACCAACTTTAGCAGATCATGAAGTACTGCTATATTTCCAGATTTGTCAGGCTTGTAACGAAGTTTGTCTTGAAAATGGTAGTTCCACTGTATATGTCATAAAGGAATCCCAAATCACATAAAAATTGTCTGGAGGTTCTAGTCCTTGCTGGAATCTCAAATTATGGATGATTTTCTCCATTATAGCTATATTCCAGAGTGAGTGGTACCAAGTGTCCAGTGTAATTTTTTAGGCTGTTTCTCATTAAGCTGCAGTTACTATTAATGCTGCCAAGATTTCTGTGCTACTGATAGTCATTTACTTAGTGGGTTTTAAAAAAAGAGTGGTATTCAGAAGTGAATGACATTTTCTGCGGAGCGGTATAGTAGGAACTTGCTTTTCCTGTAGGGAACAGTGAACGTGATCTGTCAGAGTGTCAGTTACTAAATAATATGTTTAGTGCTTGATAAACTTTCCCCCTGATGGGTACTTAAATTAACACTTTTCATACTAGCTAATAAATGACAGAAATTTCAAACAAATGTGTTAATCTGTGACAGACATTTCAGAGATAAATATGGTCTGGTTGAACCCAGGGGAAAAGACACTTCCTTAGGATACTAATTAAGGGCCTTTCCCCATTTACCATTGATAGAGGTATAATTTATGGGTTTTTTTGGATTTTTTTGCTATACTGTCACATTATATTGTCTTTATTCAGCTAGTATTCCACTGTACTAATACAATGTTTTTTCTTTGAAAGATCTGGAATGGATTCTCAATATTTTCATTTGTGTGGCATGCGTACAAGCGTCATCCAGGTTTCTGTGTGGAAGGGGAGGTGGCTATTGAGCGTGATTTGGGAGGCATCTGTTTTATGCCACTTTCTCTGACCAGTATGAGAAAGATATGACAGGTGGAGATGATGATACTGAGTCAAAGTACAGGCACACACCCCTTACACATGTTCTATTCACGTGCTACCCCATATATGTGTGACGCTGGGAAATAATTAAATAAATAGAACCATGCCAGGAAATGGAGGGAGAGAACTAGAGAGTCATTGTGATTCCTGAGGAGAACCTTATTGGAACCCAAAGAGGGCATCAGTGAGGGAAGAAGCAGCCCTGAAAACACCTGGGGCAGAGATTTGTTTAGGCTGCTCAGCCTCCCTGCCTGGCAGCTGACATGCAAAATAGTGTAGCAGCAGCTGCTTTGGCACACATCCTCCAGCCTCCAGCTTGCCCCAGGACTTCAGCTCTTTTTGAAGAGAGAGTTGTGTGGAAAGCGGGGGGGGGGGGGAGAGAGCTGGAGAAGAGGAAAAAATGGGTGTTCAGAGGCTTTTTAGAGGGTGTTCCCCCTTCATATGATTTCACTTACGTGCGCTGGGGCCCAGAATGTAACCCCTGCATAAGGCGGGGTGGGGGGGAGCGCCTGTCACTGGCAGCAATTATTGGCTGTGGGCAATATTTCATCACAATAACCAGGTTTGTCATTGTTCATCTAGACACATAGTTCCTCTTTTAATCTCCTATATTTCCACAAGATTAGAATTCTGGAGTACTAGACTTTTTTTCCCCCCCAACATGTGATGGAAAGGGGACAGGTTTTTCATGAGGTTATTCTGGCCTCTCCGTACTGCAGACCATCTTGGTAAGATCACCAGTGCACCTCACATCACAAAAAAGCATCAGTTGCTAAAGAAGACACCTCTTAGATGTTTTTGATCTCTTGTAATTGAATACAGGTGTTAAGAACTTCTACGGCTGAACTTACTGAAGAAACTGCTTCCATTTCATTTTCTAAATATCCTGCTTCGTATTCAGTTGAGTTCTTCATTTAAATTAACTATAAGGCTTACGCGGGTGGCGCTGTGGGTTAAACCACAGAGCCTAGGACTTGCCGATCAGAAGGCCAACGGTTCGATTCCCTGTGATGGAGTGAGCTCCCATTGCGCGGTCCCAGCTCCTGCCCACCTAGCAGTTCGAAAGCACGTCAAAGTGCAAGTAGATAAATAGGTACCACTCCGGTAGGAAGGTAAACTGCGTTTCCGTGCGCTGCTCTGGTTAGCCAGAAGCGGCTTAGTCATGCTGGCCACATGACCCGGAAGCTGTACGCTGGCTCCCTCGGCCATTAAAGCGAGATGAGCGCCGCAACCCCAAAGTCGGCCATGACTGGACCTAATGGTCAGGGGTCCCTTTACCTTTATAAGGCTTACAAATTCAAAATCATTCTGTTTGTCTGTAATAGATATTTTATATAGTTGTATGTTCACATACTCAAGAGTGTAATACTAATGGGTATTGATAAAGAGTGTGTGCCTCAAGGCCTAGAAGAACCAGGTTTCTTGAGAATAAGGGCTCTCAGAAGCAAGGAACCTTGAAAGTTGGGCTAACAAGTTGAAGCTAGGTCTGGACGGAGTCTGGATGACTATAAGCTACATCATGCTCCATTTGAAGACTGTTAGTTGTAGAACAATATTGGTTCTCAGCTGTGTTGAACCCAGTTTCTCGTTTCTTCCCTCGCTGTTGCCTACTAATACCTTGCTCTTGGACTACAGTACTCTGCTGTGTTTGACCTGGGCTTTGTTTCATGATTCTGCTGTTGGACCATGCCCACTTCTGGGCTGCCTCACTGTGGACTGCTCGACATTAACTCATTCTTAAGACCTTGTGTATTTGAATTGCCTTGTTTCCCAACTGCTAACTTGGACCTCCAGAGTTTGCCAGCCCTTGTCCTGGGAATGTAACATCCCTGGGGGTTTTTTGGCTCGGGGGCCAAGCCAGGACCAGACCATTACATGTGGATGGGTACATAATCTTAACTGAATTGAAACTTGGAGGAGTGTCACACCAAGGCTGAATTGCAGTAGGTGCATTCATGGAGCTGGTTACTTGAACAAGGTCTAAAAAAATTTCATTTTTCCCATGCAGCTTGGAATATGGTATTTCCCTGTATTATGATTCAGTAGGGGTACACTCTCCACCATGGGAATCTTCTTAATAATTGCAGGAGGACCTGTGTGTGTGCATGTGCATGCATGCATGCGTTGCCAATAACTTATTTGTTTAACTGTACACATTTAAGTATCTTTACATTTTGTGTGGCTATGCAGCTCTTGCTTCAGACTCATACTTCAGAGATGTTTAAAAGTACAGCCCCTGCTCTTTTTTAATGAAACTTTTTCATGACTCTAGAGTCAACACAAGGCAACACAAGAGGGTGCTATATTTCTATTAACACAAGAGGAGAAAGCAGAAGCAGTTATTAATACCCTGCATTACTCCTCTCCTCCAAGTCACTCTCTTGTTCCTATTTTTTTTAGTTAAGTAGGTGATACACTAGGTAACTTGGAGTATGGAGTACATTAAGGTAGAAGATGACACAAGCAGAGCAACCATTTAACAGTTGTTTATGGCACAAGCATCTGGGTGATATTTGATTAAGTCATATATGGAATGGACTTAAAGGTCAGTCATGACTATCTTAAGTCCATTGATTTCAGTGGATCTACCCAGAGTATGATGTAGTTGGCTATGGCAGGCTGTACTTGGAAATGATTTAAGACTACAGCTAGAATTTAATTTAAATTTAAGCAATACATAGAGTAACTCCTTAAGGCCCTATCACAAAAAATATGATATGTAAGAGTGAATTTGCGGGTTCTCAACCCAACTTGGATGAACAGCATTTTTAATTTCTGTCCTAAGTATACTTTATTGGAAGCAAATACTTGATTTATAGTTTCAGTCGAAATCATTCAACCCCCATTGCAAATCAGCTTTATTATCAAATTTTACAGACTTTCATCTGCTTGCAATGAGCAAATCAAACAAAAGCAATTGAAATAGCTCAACACAATGTATACTTAAAGTGATTTCCTCAAAATCAGCTGAAAATGCAACTTATACTGGTTTCTCCAGTCTCACTATTATTTCACCCCCTGAATAGAATCCTTCACAGCAGCACAAATACAGCAGGTGTTGTCTCAAGCACACTTGATGCAACTAATCAAGGGCTTCATTAGTTGCACCAGGTGTGCTTGAGGTGGAACACAGCAAACCCCTAACCAGCTCAGGTATTTCACGAGTGTCAAATTTGGCTGCATGTTAGAAATATGACTAAGTCAAGAGAATGGTCCAGGAAGGTAAGAGAAGAGATACCAGTAATTGCCCTTCACAAACAAGGAGCAGGATACAAAAAGATAGTGAAGGCACTGAATGTTCCTAGAGACACCATTGGAAGTATAGTTTGCAAGTTCAAAGTTAAAGGAACAGTGGTTACGCTACCTCAGGCATAGGCAAACTCGGCCCTCCAGATGTTTTGGGACTACAGTTCCCATCATCCCTGACCACTGGTTCTGTTAACTAGGGATCATGGGAGTTATAGTCCCAAAACATCTGGAGGGCCGAGTTTGCCTATGCCTGCACTACATGGACGGGGCAGAAAAAGGAAGCTACAGTAAGTGCAGCCAACTTACTTCCAGATAAATGTATTCAGGGCTGAGATGTCTGACAAACTTCACAAGATAGATAATAGCCAAAAGATGCAATCCTAACCTGTCCCTGCAATGGGATGAGCTCCTGTTGCTCGGTCCCTGCTCCTGCCAACCTAGCAGTTCGAAAGCACATAAAAGTGCAAGTAGATAAATAGGTACCGCTCCGGTGGGAAGGTAAATGGCGTTTCCATGCGCTGCTTTGGTTCTCCAAAGTCATGCTGGCTCCCTCTGCCAGTAAAGTGAGATGAGCGCCGCAACCCCAGAGTTGTCCGCAACTGGACCGCACAGTCAGGGGTCCCTCTACCTTTTAACTTTTGAGTAGACATGGCTAGGATTGCAGCCTAATCTGCAACATTGCGTACCCATAACTAGGGCCAACACAAACTTAGGGAATGGGAATTTGGGATAAAAGAGAAGAAGACACTTGAGCTGAATGAATTACTGTTGCTAGGCATCTTTCTTGTGTAGAGGTTCATTTGCTCAGACAGACAAATACTGAAGTATAGCAACCCACAAATATTCTAGTAAGCCATCCAGCCTGTATATACATAGTGTTGCAGGGTGACAGCAGGGGGCCTAGCAAGGTTTTCACTTGGAAGAAATTATTACTACTTATAGACTAGCAGACAACTAGAAGCGTACGTTAACCAATGCCACACATTTGAAGTTTAAGCAGATGGATTTTTCCTTTCTTTGAAGCTTAAGTGGCTTATTTGGTCTGGCAATTCTCAGCTTAGTGTTTTGTTTTGTTTTTCATAGTTTAACTATAAAGAAAATTTGTGGTCATACACATTTTCATTGTTGGGTAGTAATCACCACCAGTGATTTCCATCATCATATCTGCATCCCACCCCTTTATCTGTTTCTAGAGAACTAATCTCATGAACAAGCAATTGCCTTTTTGCATTTCACATCAGGACAGCTAATAACATTATACAAATTATGTAACTGAGGGCATCCCCACAGCCACAAGAAGTATATGTGTTCACAAAGAACAAAACCAGGAACATGACTCAAGCTGAAATGTATTTTTTTATTATTAAAACAAGAGAAAAATAGCAAGCAGTTTGTTATGTGGGTCAATTGGTTCTAAATTTCTTCCTTCCAGTAGAGTTAACTGGCATTTTGGGTTATGGCAGTGGCAGCAGGAGCTTCTTGCCAGCAGCAGTTGTCATGCACTTGTAGACTTCAGTAGCAACACCCATTAGTTAGCACTTGCCTGGTGCAAGCATGTGTGCCTAGAACTGCACTACACAGAATGTCTGCAAACCAGTGTCTTGGAATGCTGATTAGGGTGAATTCTTCTGCCCCACAATTTCTCACCCAAATTGCCTCCCCCCGGTAGTTGGATTTATTTCTCATCTTGATGCCAAGCAGGAGTAATGTGGCTGGAAGGAATGGGTTGTGAGGGGAAAGCAGTGAGAGGCAGAAAGGTTTGACACCCCTTACTTGACTTGCAATCACTTCTCTATCTTGCCACTTTACTCTTACCATAACCTGTTCTCTAAGACATGGGTCATAAATATTATGTTTGACTTTGGCACCCATATAATTGGTCATGAGCAGAGTAGTAGCATTACACCTATTGTCTCCAGTGTTGCCTACTCATCCTTTAAAAAATACTAAATATCAAAACACTTATGAAGCGGACATCATCCCACAATTGCATGCAGTACTCTGCCTTTATCCTCTTTAACCCCACCTCTCTTTGTTCCGAGGTCTTTGGAAATTAAGTCATGCCAGTAGCCTTTTGAGTCCCAATAAGAGAGTCTATATTGGGACGCAGGTGGCGCTGTGGGTAAAACCTCAGCACCTAGGACTTGCCGATCGCATGGTCGGCGGTTTGAATCCCCCCGGCGGGGTGCGCTCCCATTGCTCGGTCCCAGCGCCTGCCAACCTAGCGGCTCGAAAGCACCCCCGAGTGCAAGTAGATAAATAGGGACCACTTAATAGCGGGAAGGTAAACGGCGTGTGCTGCTCTGGTGCCAGTTCGCCGGAGCGGCTTCGTCATGCTGGCCACGTGACCCGGAAGCTGGCTCCCGGCCTCTAGAGTGAGATGAGCGCACAACCCTAGAGTCTGTCAAGACTGGCCCGTATGGGCAGGGGTACCTTTACCTTTACCTTAAGAGAGTCTATGGTCTTTGGCTAAGTTAGGAATAAACATTCCTTCTGACCTTGAATGCATTTAATAGTACAGACTTCACCATGGCTAAATCATATCTTATTGTTTCCTTTGAAAGTATTTTCTTCTTTGTATGAAATTAACACCACATTAAGGTGGAATGATATATGAAAAATTGCATTACATGAAAAACGTCCCTTGTACACTCACTTTTTGAAAGAAAAAATCAAGGGTAACATCTTTTGGTGGGATTTTATTGAAGATATATAAAGGGAAATTTACACTGGCCTTTTCCACAAGTCTCTCAATAAATTTAGGATAAGTAACGTCTACTTGGTTGAAAATATTTCATAATGTAATATAGAGCCTTTTATTTTTGGTACTCCTTGTGCCTCTGATAGTTTCAGTTATAGATTTATGTTTCTGTATATCTTGTAAGTCATGTGTGCCACACCTCTTGTTCTCCCATTTCTTATGATTATACCCTCCACTTACCTGTCTGTATCTTATCACAAGCATCCAGATAACCTGCTTTATTATTTTTTCTTGTGTTTGTAACATCTCATGCCAGCCTTGGTTTGGTTTAGTTTTTGTGTTTGTCTCAGGAAGTTCTATTTTGTTAGTATAGGAATATGGATAACATTTAATAAAACTAGAAAGATGTTGATGAGTAAAGCTGTTGTGTTTGAGCTCTGCAGTATATTCTAATTCTAGAGTGTTTGTGTTTTGAATAGTTTTAAAGTCAGTTGGCTCAGGAGTGTTAATTGCATCATGCAGGTATGTAGCATATCTTTATTATCTGTTTTACTTTCATGTGGCCTTAAAAGCCAAATAGAATCATAGAGCTGTAGCGTTGGAAGGGACCACAAGGGCCATCTAGTCCAACCCTTGCAATGCAATAATATTTTTCCCAACATAGGGTTTGAGCCCATGACCCTGAGATTAAGAGTCTCATGATCTACCAACTGAGCTATGCCAGCTGCATATTTTAATTGGAGAACAGACGCTGGGAAAGTAGTTGTTTTGGCTCAGCATTTAGCTGATAAGGAATGCTTAGCTGCCTCATCCTGCCTGAAGTACGGTGATAGACTATGAGGATTCCTTGGGAACTTTTGTTGTTTTTAATTTATTTTTGCTTTTAACTTTTTAATTTTTTAAAATGATTTTACTCTGTAGTTTTATGTTTTTATATAAACTGCTAGAATATATTTTTGATACAGTGGTATATAAATATTTTTTATAAATAATAATTCAAAGAACAAAATGCTGATGGTCCAGAAAAGCTGAAAGGTGATCAGTAAGGAAATTCTTTCCAAATGTAACTAAGCCTTTGCTGCATGCTTGTCCTCCAGAACAATATGAATTTCTAAAATAGTATATTACTGCACATCACGCAGCATATGAAAAAAAGAACTGTGCCAGTTATGAGTATTAGCATTGCCCTTTTAATCTCCCCACACCCCCATACACAGGCATCATTGGGCCAGTATTCCTCAGAATTCTTGCGACTAACTGCTTTAATACTGCCTTGGTGCAAGAGGCCATTATACTCTTTAGTACCTAAGGAGTATCCTGCAGCTGAAGTACAAGAGGTTTCATATGGGGGAAGGTTGCCTATCTGAAGGCGTCTGTCTGCCTACTCATGAAAATAATGATTTTGATGTGGAGTGTTTTTAAACAAGCTACCGTATTTTTCGCCCTATAGGACGCACTTTTCCCCCTCCAAAAATGAAGGGGAAATCTGGGTGCGTCCTATGGGGCGAATGCAGGCTTTCGTTGAAGCTTGGAGAGCGAGAGGCGTCGGTGCGCACCGACCCCTCTCGCTCTCCAGGCTTCAGGAAGGCATCCGCAGCCTAGGCAGCCCTGCGGGAGGTCCCCGCAGGGCTCCCCACGCTGCGGATAGCAGCCTGCCGCCCGGCGGGCGAGATGCCCTGAAGCAGAGCGCCCCACGCGCCGGACAGACACCCGCAACGTGGGGAGCCCTGCAGGAGTTCCCCGCAGGGCTCGCTACGCTGTGGATAGCAGCCTGCTGCCTGGCGGGCGGGGCGCCCTGAAGCAGAGCGCCCCTCGCGCCGGGCAGACATCGGCCAGCCCCACAAGCTCAGGGAACAGCAGTGAGGTGCAGCGCCACCATCCCGCTGTTCCCCAACCTGGTTCGGTTTCCCCGACCTGCTTTTGGGGGGGAAATAAAGGGAATTTTTTTTTCCTTTATTTCCCCCCCAAAAAACTAGGTGTGTCCTATGGGACGGAGTGTCTTATGGGACGAAAAATACGGTACCTCCCAAGTGAAGCTGACATGGTACAAGAAGTGAGAAGACTTCACCATGTAGCCTCAGTGGCTAGAAGTGCCTTTTACTGACTGACTGGTTCAAGAGCTGTGGTCATTCCTGGACTTTCTCAGTGCTTGCCACAGTAGTTGCTGTTAGTACTGTGCAGTACATTGCAACATGATTGCTGCAGGAGTGAGACTTTTGTTAGAATATAACACCTGTGCTCAGAGATCTGCACTGGCTGCCAATTTGCTCCGAGGCCAAGTTCAAGGTGTTACTATTAGTATATAAAGCCCTTAACAACTTGGGACATGTTTATTTATGGGATCCCCTTACCTTACATGTGTCCACTCAACCACTTTCATCAGCGGAATTGGCACTACCCACAGGGGACGCGGGTGGCGCTGTGGGTTAAACCACAGAGCCTAGGATCAGAAGGTCGGCGGTTCGAATCCCAGCGACGGGGTGAGCTCCCATTGTTCAGCCCCTGCTTCTGCCAACCTAGCAGTTCGAAAGCACATCAAAGTGCAAGTACAGTGGTGCCCCGCAAGACGAATGCCTCGCAAGACGAAAAACTCACTAGACGAAAGGGTTTTGCGTTTTTTGAGCTGCTTCGCAAGGCGAATTTCCCTATGGGCTTGCTTCGCAAGACGAAAAACGAAAACGTCTTGCAAGTTTGTTTCCTTTTTCTTAACACTGTTAATACAGTTGCGACTTGACTTCGAGGAGCAACTCATAGAACGTGGTGTGGTAGCCTTTTTTGAGGTTTTTGAAGACTTTGGTGATTTTTGAAGCTTTTCCAAAACTTCTTTTGCAGCCATTTGGTAAGTTAAACTTTTAAAACTTTTTTGGGGGTTTTTGGATTTTGGGTTGGGGTGTTTGGAATTCAAGGACTTGGTGTTGGGGAGGGGTTTGCAAGAATCTGGAAGCTTGTGTGGTTTTTTTCTGCATTTTTATGATTTTCTGTGACCATTGGGCCACTCTGCTGTTTTTTTAAAAAATTTCTGGATTTGAATTTCTGTGTGGTGGGTGGCTGGGGGAACAGTTGAGGAGGGGGTTCTTCAGCAAGAAGCAAAGAGTGGAAGAGGAACCTTCTTCGAGTTGTCCTCCAGAGTCTTAGAAAATGTACTGTACACTTTGTTGATTTTTAAATGTTTTTCTGTCATGTTTAGAATCTTAATTTATTGTTCCTTCAATTTTTGAAATGCTCTTTACAGTATGTGTGACTTTAAAGAGCACTTAATAAACTCTTGTTGTACCAAATTTGGCTTTGTTTGGACTTTTTTTGACCATAGGAACGCATTAATTGAATTTCAATGCATTCCTATGGGATTTCGTGCTTCGCAAGACGAAAAATTTGCTAGACAAAAAACTCGCGAAACGAATTAATTTCGTTTTGCGAGGCACCACTGTAGATAAATAGGTACCGCTCCAGCGGGAAGGTAAACAGCGTTTCCGTGCTCTGCTCTGGTTTGCCAGAAGCGGCTTAGCCATGCTGGCCACGTGACCCGGAAGCTGTACGCCGGCTCCCTCGGCCAATAAAGCGAGATGAGTGCCGCAACCCCAGAGTCGGTCACGACGGGACCTAATGGTCAGGGGTCCCTTTACCTTTACAGGTGCCAGATAATACCTGTTTTGCATTTGTAAGAACTTTATAATTTAGTGTAGCAGCTCCTGAACTTTGGAACTCCCTGTCTATTGAGATCAAGC
Source organism: Podarcis vaucheri (assembly GCF_965113315.1). Classification (NCBI taxonomy): domain Eukaryota; kingdom Metazoa; phylum Chordata; class Lepidosauria; order Squamata; family Lacertidae; genus Podarcis; species Podarcis vaucheri. Next base: position 85,811,074 of record NC_138764.1, on the reverse strand, counting down.
AGGCAGCCTTCACTGTACTATACTATTTTTGACACCTGCTAAAAACATTTATTTTTAGACGGACCTCCCCAGATGCATAGAAAGTTGGGATAATTTTAATCTGTTTTAGTATTTTAACTTTTGAATGTTTTAAAGTATGGTTGTGAATCTTTCTTGATTTTACTGTTTTATCTTTTGTAAACTGCTTTGAGGGGTTTTTTTTACAATCAAGCAGTGTATAAATTTTATCAAGTAAATATAGTCAATTCATGCACGTTACAACTTGCCATTAGTACACTGGATCACATGCCAAGATAGAACCAGAGCAGTCCTGTACTGATGGCATCAGCTTTGTTAGAACACTTGAGAGTTAACAAGTTTAATCAGAAAGGCTTTCACACCATGTCAAGATCATGTTGCAAGCAATGTGAGTTTACTTGCTGTTTTTCAAGTTGTCTGTAGGAAGATGAGGAATGTGCAGTCTTTGCTAGAATATCCCAAGCCACAAAAATGAAAAAAAAATTTTTTTTTCAAATAGGCAAAAAACAATGCACAGATATGACCTCCAGCTTTTCTGCATGCTAGAAAACTGGTTCAACCTACTCAAGTGTTTCAGGCAGCTGGTTTGCTGAGCTCTAGATCAAAATATCAGTCTTTTAAGGCAGGGTTAATAGTTTGACTGGGAACAATTCCAGAAATGCAAAACCTCTAACCCAGCCATTTATCTATTTGAAACATGAGATTCTATGGGTGGAGTCTAGCTTTCTTTTAAATAGTCTGCTGTATAATTCAAGGCAACCATATAGCTGTCTGTAGGCAATTGCGTCAGACACTGCAACCCAATGTTATTAAAATGCAGATGAAGGAGTTTGTGCTAATGGAAGACAAGAAGTATTCAGAACCCACACAAAAACATGGGAAACATGCTTTTGTTTAAAAACAAGTATATACTTGCAAATCCTATTTCACTAGAGCTAACAGTGCAATGGTTTGAATGTTTACAGCGGAAGGATAAGGCACAGTAGAACATGGCTGCTTAAGGCAGAAGTTCTCTCAAACTTTCTACTCACGGGGCCCACGTGAGATGGCTAAAATTTATTAAGGCCCATTAGTCTCAAAATGGTGGTACAGAGGTAGAGCACAAAATGGAGATAAAATTTGACATAATCAGGTAGCAATTGCTGACATTACTTTCTAATGATATCTGTTCCATCTTTGGAAATTGATAAGTTCTTCATCACAAAATTTTGCTTGTGTCAAGGAGTTCCATAGTTCAGCTTTCCTCAAGCTAAGTACAGAGGTTTGCTGTAGAGGTATATATCCAGATATTTTTACTCATGTCCTGTAATTTCTTCCATACCCTTTTTAAACTAAATGTTTACCTAATTCCCAGCCCAAATTTACTTCATTAATTATCATTGGTCCTTTTGCATTCACTTGTTCCTCCTATAAAAGCTTTTACACTATCTGGCTAGGTCACTTTCCAGTTCACGTGAGGAAGCTGTTTTTCCATGTTCCTAGGGTCAGGAAAGAGACATCTGTCCATAGATATAAATGGAAATTAAATAATTTTATGTAGATGGAATTGAAGAATTTAATGTAGTGTGCCCACATCCACAGTCTCCCCCCCCCTGCTGACGGACTGTTGGGGAGTAAGAAGAATTAGGGCTGTGGAATGGGGAGTTGCAAGAGCTCACTTGCCTATATAGTAGTAGCGGTATGTTGTCCATGGTTTGAGCAGATTTGGCTACAAAAGTAAGGGAAAGCTTGAATTAGTATTGGCAGACTCAAAGTTAGTTTGTTATTTTTAAGTGTCCTAAGGGACAGCTTCCCAAATACATCCATACGTTAACTTGTTTAATTTCTGCATCTGGGAATGACATAGAAACCCCTCAAAATGTTGACTGACTGTTAGAGGAGGGTGAGAAAAATGGTGGGCAGGGTGTGGAACGGTGTTATTCATTTTAAAATATTTTTCTATTGCCTTTCATTTAAAAACCACAAAGTGATGTACAGCACAAGGTAAAAACTGGAATATTAGCATCTATACAATAATCTTTTAAAAATGGGAAAACAGGAAAAACAGTAATCGAAAGCAAACAGATTAAGAAGAGATTGGTATTAACTGCCAGCAAAGGCTTGGAAGAATAAATGAGATTTCAGCAGGTGCATAAATATAATCATTGTGAGTGCCTGCCATAATTCAGAGGAGAGATGATTCCATTAAGAGGCCACCACAGTAGAAAAGCCCCACCTCGTTACTACAAGATGGATCCCTGCTGATGACTGTGCAACCATACTGTCCATACTACTTCACTACTTTTATTAGCTGTGTGAGATTACTACACTAATAGATAGATTTCCAAAAAGAACAGTAGCAATAATTTCCATACATACAGGTGTAGAATAGATGCTTAGTTGGGAAGCCCCAAGTTTTTTAGAAAGGGAAGTCAGAGATTCTCCAACTTCTTACCACAAGGGTGAGACTGCTGAAAATTACTGGGAGTCACAAAATGGTGACGGGGCAGAGCCAATCACAAAATGGTGGTACATGGAGGCAGAGTTTGGCATAATTAGCTGCCAATTACTGACATATTCTACTAATATATAATTCATAACTGGGAATTGTTAAATTCATTGTCAAAATGTTTTGCTTGTGGCAAGGAGTTCCATAGCTTAGCTTTCCTCAACCTAAGTACAAAATTTGCTCTGGAGGTATTGTGAGTCAGCACCTACATTTTAGGCAAAATATTCTAATCCAGAGGTTCCAAGTGCAGAAGCCTTTTAAAAATATTTTTTCTCTTTCTGGCACCACATAGCTCTCAATGCCCCCCCCCCAATATTCTGTAATCCCCCCCCCACATTCTTCTTTCTCAGTCAACTTGTGCCTTATTCCTACTCCCCTACCCCCCACCTAGCCCCTGCTGCCCCCCACCCAACCCCTGCTTGTTTCTTTTATCCTTTCTCACTGGGCCTTTCTCACTGGGCCTTCCCTCTCTTTTCCCATTCATTTCTTTTCTCTGTTTATTATTATTAATAATATATTATTTCATTTTTTAATTTGCTTCAACACCACCTCTTGCCCTTTCCTCTCAGAGGAGGGAGACCTTACTTCCCTTCCCCTCTTTTCCAGGCAACCTTTACTCGGCATGCAAGAAGATGCTGTTGCTGGCATTGCTCCTACTAGAAGGCTATAGCATGACTGGAAGGCATGGCAGACAAATAAGGAGGCACTGCCTTGGCACAGAAGCCCATCTGAAAGTCTTGGCCCAAGGCCCACTCTTTGAAAAACACTGGTCTAAATTGCTTGAGAAACACTGAAGGAGAGATAACAGGATGCATCCTGATCGCTGTCATATCACCTAACAGTACCCTTGCAGCTATAGGCTAGAAAGGCTATTATTACCCCTCAAGGTGATTTGCATAGCTGAAGGCCATTTGGCATTGTTATTCCATTTACCCATTATTACCCCCCCCCCAGTTCACTAGCCTGGATGGTTTGCCAACATCCTCCATATACCCTTTGCTTGCTTGTTAATTCATATGTTTAGAAAACTTTAACCAGAAGGTAAGCTTTCAATACTAGGTAAGACTGTTTTGTATCTCATGTTTTATTTCTAATTTCTGTTATGCAAAATACTTGTTTCATATAGTACCTGGGCACCTTCTCTTTGGGGGAAATTTTTTTTTTTACTACTTGCATGATGCTAAAAAAATTATTCTGAACTACTTTACTAATGTAGACCATTGAAATGTGCATAGACCAATAATACCACCAGTGAAGGCATACATCTTTTTCCAGTTACTTTTGAAATACAGTCTTCTGTCTATCAACCTTGTGGACATATTCTTCTCTCCCCCCATTTCAGAAACATGTATTCTGCTCCAGTCTCCTATCTGGTACAGTGAACCATCTGCAACAGCTCTCTGACTCCTTTGTAGTATGCATAGTTGAGCAGCCTACTTCTGCATGCATCTATTTTTCCTTTTCATATAGCTCATGTTGCCTGTTTTCTTCTACACAGCTTTTTCCTTTCTGCCTGAACATGTCTCAGCAATTACTGTTTTCATGTTTTGTGAACAGAAAAGCATCTTCTTTTGTCTGTGTCAGGCACTGGCTGCTCTTTAGGGAGAGCTCTTATTTGTAGTGTTGTGGGCCATAAGTACCATGTGTGGCATTTTCTGGGAGCAACTCTCCCTCCCTTCTGCCTTTTGGGTAATGATGCACTCTCTCTGAGGCAATCTGTAAAGAGAAGAATTGAGGGAAAGTGCCATGTTTCTAGAGTTTTCTACTGGCTTGTGGTTGATTGAAAAAACAACAACTCTTCTCCCACATCCTTCTGTTTCTTTCTAGGCTTTGTTTTCATGGTTTTCAACCCCCACTTCATCTTTTACCACTTGGGTTCTTCAGACTGCTACTGATTAACATCTCTGACTTTAGCCCTCTATTTCCGCCTTCCTGCCTGTCCTTCCCATTTCATTGTTGTTTTTCTACAGCCTACACTCTCAAATAGCCACACCCCAGGAAAAGCAATTGGCTAATCCTGCAGTAGGCTATGCATTTTAATGGCCTTTTATTACAGGATAAGACACTTCATTCACTGATTGCAGCAGGGGTTTTTTCAGTTGCCTTAGCTTGAAGCATGAAAGCTTCCTTGCTTTCAACAACATATATTGTTCCAATAAAATGTACTTTTGCCTCTCATTCTTTTGGGGACTTGGCATGCAAGATCATTCCAAATGGGGGAAGATCAAGCTCCAATATTTCTTATACTTTCCTAATTTAAAATACTTAAAGGATATGTTTACCACAGTGAGATAAATCTGCTGTTTGCCTCTGAGTTCAAAACAACATGAACTACCTGAGAGGGCTCCCCAATTAGTCTTTGTTTTTACTGGCACTTAAAAGCCCTTTGCTTTAGCTCAGTAAAGCATTTTGTTGTTTTAGAAGAGCAGAACTTGAGGCCTCATCTAGCTATTGCTGCTATTAAATTACTAGCTGATATGTGACCAAATCCTCCCTCCAGGGACTGAATGTGTCACTTTGGCTATGTGCCCAGCCACCATCAGTGCCATTGCACTCCCAGAGCCAGGACGTCTTTCCCACAGAGAATCAAACTGTATACCAGTTGTATTTGTTTGGGAATGTTGTTCTTGATATGAATAACACTGAAGCAGAGCTGCCAGTGAAATAAAGCCACATGGGCAGCCTCCATAGTGGACTCTCTCTCTCTCTCTTTCTTGGCTTCCGAATCATTAAAACTTTAAAGCACCAAGAGTGAATAAGAGCTACATGTGCAGTTTGCAAAATGCTCCTCTGTATTAGACAGGGCAAGGCAAAGGAAGCTTTGTCTACAGCACTGACACTGCTGCTAGCAGCCATTTTGGTGTTAATATGGGTGTGCAGTCCGCTGGGGGCAATTGTGCTTGGAACATGTGTCCAGTCAAGTACAAATTAAATATCTGTTTAAAGTTCATAAAATGAATTCATGGTGCAAAAAATAGCCACATTCCTATAATAATCTTTCCCCCTCAGGATGTAATAATTCAAGTAAATATTAGTTGCTCATTTCTCATTGTTAGAAAAGCACCCTTGCAGTTTTACAAGTGGTGATTACATATAAATGCTAAGCCAAAACCATGTTTTAGTAAGCCACACTGTGCATGTAGCTTGGGCACATTCTGTTTCACCCCTTCCTTTGTGCAAGTGGGTAAACAAACCACCAAGGGCTTAGTGTGACGTCTGAACCCAAATGTACTTTGTTTCACCAGAACAAACCCTGATCTCCAGCTAGCCTTAAACCATGATTTGCTGTTAGTGATTGTGTGTGTGTTTTTAGGGCAAAAGCTACCCTAGGTACAGGTTTATACATGATGCTAAACAAACCCCCGTCATAGTTTGTTGACTTCCTAGTGGTGCATCAATAAAACTGCTAGCACATTTGCAAAACTAAACAGGGTCTGGTATGGTTTTAAATTTGATGGGGCATTGTGTGTGGAGATTCCTGCAACCTTAAGTATTCCTTCCAACTCTACAATTCTATGATTCATACAAAAGGGGGGGGGGAGCAAAGCACTCAGAACACACAGCTCATGCACCAAGTCGCTTACAAAACTATTGTTAATGGCAGAGATGGAAAACCTGTTACCTTCAGGCATTGTTGGACTACAACTCACACAATCATCCCTGACCACTGGCTTTGCTGGCTGAAGCTGATGGGACTTGAATTCCAGTAGCAACTGGAAGGCCACAGGTTCCCCACATGCCTAGTATATGGCTTAGCATTCCATGTTAGCATCAGACTTCAAAGACATTAGCCTATTGATTCGTGCCCCCCCCCATTCTTGAAATGTCATATATTATTGACACAACTGCACACTAAAGCTGTAGCTAAGTATTTCCAAGAAATGTGTTATACTACATGAGCAGCATTGTCTTGTACTGCAGAACTAAAGGAATATTCTTTCCTTTCTCTACCTGCAATGATTTGATCCCTTTGGTTTGCATGTTTTACCCCCCCCCCGCCCCCCATCTACCACCAGGAAGCACCCTTTATAATTGTCCATTACAGTGTTGGTTGTCTCAGGTCTATGTTCAGTCTCTCCCATTACATGGATAGAACGTTGCTGTGCTTTCAGTCTCCCCCTATCTAAGAGCGAGTGTATTTATTTATTATTTACATTTATATCCCTCCTTTCTTCTAACATGGAACACAAGGAAGCATACACATAGTTCCCTGGAGGCCTCACAGGCAGGCATTGATCAGACCCAGTCCTGCTTAGCTTTAGCAAGGTGGTGCCCTCCTATGCCTTCAGACCATAACCATACCTTCAAACTTCAGTCCTGTACTCTCCAGTATAGCAGCCATTTGAAAACACAACAGCTGTATGTGTTATATGTTGATTGTGGGAAAGGGCTGGTTGTGCTTTTTTCTCCTTTTTAGTGATTTTCACTGTCCCAACACACCTACCAGTTGACCATGTTGGGAAGAGGAGGTGAGGTAGAGCTAGAGGGGTTTTGGCCTGATCCAGCAGGCTCCTCTTACATTCTTGATTCTTGTCTTGTTTTTCTTAAGGTAGTGTTCTAAAACACGACCACATTTCTAACTATCTGATATAAACTCCTATTGGATTATCGTTTGATCTATAAAACCACTGGATACAAAGAATTACCAGAAGAATAATAAAGAATTCAGATTAAGTGTGTGGTCTTTTATTATTCAGTAGTTTCAAATACTGAATAATATCCCATAGATTAGCAGTACTATCTGGTGATTCCTTCTTTCTCCTGTAGGGAATGAATTTGATCCTGTGTGGGTTGTCACCGCCCATTCCTTTGCATTTAGAATAGAAACATAGGTTTCTGTACTTTTATCAGGAGTTGCCAACAAGGTGCCCTCTAGATGTTGCTAGACTAATCATGATTCCTACTAGCTAGGATTAATGAAAGTTGGGGTCCAGGAACCTCTGAAGAGCACCACATTGGGTATCCTAAAATGATAAAAACTGTATCTGAGACTCCTGGATATAAACATGCACAGAATCATAAAATTGCAGTGTTGGAAGGGATCCAAGGGTCATCTAGTCCAACCCCATGCAATGTAGGGATATCAACCAAAGCATCCAAGACAGATGGCCATACAATCTCTGCTTAAAAACATCCAAAGAGTCTACCATCTTCCAAGGGAGTCCCTTCCACTGTCAAACAGATCTTACTGTCAGAAAGTTCTTCCTGATGTTTAGTTGAAATCTTCCTCGTAGCTTGAAGCCATTGGTTTGAGTCCTAACCACAAGAGCAGGAGAAAACAAGCTTGCTCCATCTTCCATGTGACAGCCCCTAAGCTACATGGCTTTCATATCTCCTGTCTCCTCTTTTCCAGGCTAAAAATACCCAGCTCCGTCAACTGTTCCTCATAAGACCTGGTTTCCAGACCCTTTATTAGATCGGTTGCCCTCCTGCCCACACGTTTCAGCTTACCGACACCCTACTTAAATTGTGGAGCCCAGAACAGGATACAGCATTCCAGGAGTATTCTCCTCTCAGATAGTAGAAAACCTAGTAGATTTGCTATTTCCAGCTCCCTCTTGCTGCAAAAATGGGGTTAAAAATTCCACCCCCACTGGTGTACAGCAAGCCCACAATTTACGCACATTTAACTTGTGCACATTTAACTTGGCAAAAAAGGGGGTTAAAAAGGAGGTGGGGTTCCAGGAAAAATGACTTTAGCAATCCCACCCACCATTGAACCTAGTGTGTTTTAACTATATGGAATTTTGACTTTAGACACAATCCCTGGAACATAACCCCCACATAAGCTGTAGGCTTACTTTACTTCTCATTGTTGAATTTGCACATATGTAGACCTATTTCTAATATATTGTCACCTACAGAGTAGTAAACAATGTCCCCAAGTTTTAGCCACAAACATTTTATTTTTATTTTTTTAATATTCACAAAAGATTTCACAAACAAAAAGATTCAATGAAATCTGTAGATTTTTGGCATTTGGGGGCCTTTTTGTTTCAGGCAATTGTGGTTTAAAAATGCCATATATGAATGACACAGGGAAGCAGATAATGTGCCCTTCTGACACAATACACATGGCTTCACTGGGGGACATTTTACTGCCCTTAAACACTTTGGGATTTTGCTTGGGTTAGCAAAATTGCTCAGAAATTGCCTATCTTAGTTTCCACTGAAGATGGTTAAGTGGCATATATATTTCCCCTTTATTATATTGTTCAGTTCCTGCTGCATTTTGAAAATGGACAAAAACTGTGAAGGTACGTTCTAAGTTTTGCTGCTCACCATCCTGAAAAACAGTGATTAGGTTTTGAAAGGCAAAAAGCTTCTGCCTCGCAGAAACTAGAATTTTGTATATCAAATCAGTATTAAACATACTTTGCTGGTATAGCCTGAAAAACAGCCTTGGTGAAGGACATACATCTTCTTAGTGGCATAAGCACTGAGTTTTCCTGTGAAGTGTAAAGATGATGGTTATCTTAGAAAAGCATGGCCACAGCATGAGGTAAGAGAGCCTAGGATTATTTCTTTGCCTTGGATTATGCACATGTGACTTAGTAAAATCCACAATCAAAAGGGGTGTGTGTGTGTGCGCGTGTGTGTGTGTCTGTCCGTGTCCGTTCATCCCTCGGTCTTAACTTTGATTACATTACTGAGTGTTGAGATTGGGGCAGTTAAGAAATAGATTTAATTTGATTGCTAGCCTTTCTATTTTGCGGCCACAGAATGCTGTTGCTTGCTTGTGTACCTACGCACCTTTGCTTATCGGTTCCCTGCTCCCATGGCTTTTCTATATATTATTTCAGGTTTATACTCAGAACTCTTTATTTTCTTTACTAATTGCTTTCAGCAAACTCACACTTCCTTATTTTGGTCTGTTCATGTACAAGGTTACTAATATGCCTTTCTCTTTTTGTATACACGTTTCTTTGCATGGTAATTTGTAGGTGCAGCTGGGGCTTTTTGTTTTCTTAACTGTTTTAGCTGTGAATACAGAAAAAGGTCAGCATAAATGTAAGCATTTACTGGAGAACCTGTGTGAAAACCTGTTCTTTGAAATGTTTCATCTAGAACTATTTCCTTTCCCTCAGCATAACAACATCTTTTAAGGCCTATCGTAGCAAAACTGAAATACTGGCTGTTTTGGAAAAGAATGAAGCCTAGGTGTGTGTCTTTTTCACACACACAGAAGTGCTTAAGAACTGGCCCCAAATCAGGCTATCCAGTTTTGGCTACAGTGTCCTGTGTATACTTACATGTACCATTGATAAACAACAGTGGTTACTTATTAGTAGTTACGTTCGGGATCGCACTGTAAATAAATTATCTTTTAAAACAACCTTTTAAAATTGCTTCCCATTTTTAGAGACCTAGTTTAAATTAGGGCTGTACATGAAATGTTTCTAAATTCAGACTGCACTCCCATTGTTCCTCCCTGCTCTGAAAGCAGCTCTGGTATTTTTCCACACACTGAAACTCAACTCTTCACAAGGCCTGCATCTTAAAAAGAGCCGAATGTGATAGGGTTAATGGACAGGAAGCTGCAGCTGCAGCAGACTAATAGGCAAGCGAGATTTTTGTTTAACTGACAACTTTAGAAGGCCTTAGGGATGAGGGAAGGGCAGTTTGTGAAAACAGCATGCAGCATACTACTGAAAAACGTAGCTATTTTCTGCATCCTTTATATTTAATTAGGAAAGGGACATTGTAAGTGATTAGGAAATCAGAATCCTGGTTAATAATCCAACTTTTGTTAGGCACTGCAACATATGTTGGGTAAAAATCCAGAATGTGGGTTCTTACAGCTCACGGCAATCGTGTGTGTGTGTTCTGTGTGTGTGTAGGAGAGAGAATCATATTTGCTTTTTGAGCTGTGTAGATGTTATATAATAGCTGAACTACAGCACTAACCTTGATCCTTTATTATATGTTTGTGTATCTGACTGTATCTGTGTCTGTGTGTTATGCTTCAAAACATTTTCCTTCCTTTATGTAGTGTGCTTTTCACAGTGTTATTCAGAATCGCTGTTTCTCTGTAGCAAAAGCAGCTTTTGTGACCTGGGGAAACCTCCATGTTTAGAAAACCTCAAGCAGAAGCAACAGATGTGGTTTGAGAAATTCCTTATTTAGACTAGCACTTAGTGTTCACTTTATTCTTCTTGAAAATCTGCTTTCTGCAAGGAGTTTGTATGTGTGTGGCTCTTTTTTTAAGTTTCTTTTGCTGAAACAGGCCTAGTTTAGCCTGTCTTCTCTGTGCACAGGATGGCTCCTGCTTGCCAGAGCTGCACAAAGATAATAGCTCAGGAAGTGTTTCAGCCAATCCCCTGAAGCTTTACATTCAGATTTTCCAAAGTAGCCAATCCAGGATTAGCTTTTATTAGGAAGACAGATCATCAAGCTGAAGTGCCAAGCCCTTTCTGTCTGAGTACTGAGAGCCTGTCCTCCATTTTTATAAGTATTGACATAACACTGTGTTAACAATGCATCCACAGAGGTAAGCTTGACTTTTTTACATTTTTTTCCTCTAAAACCTATGAGTTGTGGTTTAACAGTGTGATTCTCTGTGATTTGTCGCGCAAAACTCACCCCACAGCACTTTATTAAGTTGAAAATGTTTAAATTTGCTTTCTTGGGTCACATGGTTTAGTAGCCATTAGCCATAGCTTTATTTTACAGACTGGCAAAACGTTTGCATACATACTTCTTCACAAGGGGATGGTGGTTTTTAGAGTTTGTCAAGATACTGTTCTTCCAAAGCAGCTTTCTGTGTCTGAGCAGTTTGCCTGCACTATTGTCTGTTGTGTCACATGCCTGCTGAAGAGAAAATGGAAGCTAGGGAGCAGATGCATTTAACTGCCCTACAGGGAGACAAGCAGGGATAATGGCAGACAGCAGAACAGGCAAGTTTACCTTTTCAAACAGTGAAAAGAAGAGCTATGCTACGTTATCCCTGATAAAATATGGGATTTTTAGCAGCCTAGACTGCAGTAAATAGTGCTAATAGTAGATTGAAGATACTGGGCCTAACTGGTGGATTGCTATTGCATCATGTTTTTTGTGCAGTTTTGCCTTAACTTAAAATGGATATTTAACTCTCTCTTTTTTAACAGGATCCTTAGAAGCAGTGTGTGCATTTTTCTGGATGAGAATATATAGCTTACAAGCTGTCTCTTTAAACATGACTTTCTTATTGTAGGTTTTAGAAATAGTTAAGGTCTAGGTCTGAATCCACCAGGCATAGTTATGCATCTCTTCCAGTGTCTTACCTATTTAAAGACAATTCAGTTTTTAACTATTATCTACCTTTTATTTAGTACAGATAAAACGATTTGACTTTTTAACTGTGCTTTTCTCTTCTGTAAAAAATCAGGCACAGTTCTCAGAGGTGGAGTGATATAAAATCATGTGTGGTTCATGAGAGCATTACATGTTCATTTTTTTCCTCCTTTTCGGGCTTTTCTGGTTTTTGGCATGATGCTACGTAATTATTTCAAAAATTTCCTTTTGGTCAAATCCCAAATCTGCCAGCTTCTTGTATCCTATTTACTGGGGGAAATGAGATGGTTGCTTGAACACTTGGTAAGTAAACTTGTATGCTATTCTTTGATAATTTTAAACAGTTCTCAATCTTTTGCTTTTAACAGGGCAAAATTAATCCAGCCAGTGAATTTTTGTGGATAGCTAGTTCAGTAAAAATAAATATTATTGTATTCTCAAAATTCTGTTCATTCAAACAGAGTGCTTTTCACAATGTTCTGCCACACATGAAATGTATACTTCCTGTTTTCCTCTGAAAACAAAATTCTGCTTACTCTTTGTTCCTAGACCCCCTTAATTAATGCATTTGCAGGTTAAAGCTCAATTCAGACTTTCCTCAGGCTTTTGAAGTGTGATGAATGTGCTAGTTCTCAGCAAAGTAATTTACTACATTGTTATAAGGCTATCCTTCAGTAACTCTATGCTTTTGTTATCCTATGATATATCATCCAGCATGAAATTTGGTTTTAGAACCACTTTTGAGTATCTTGTGCTTTTAAAATAATCTGGAACTGAGATATTTTGTATGCATGTCTCAACAAGCAGCTTTTCATTTAACATTTTCTCACAGCATTACACTCTGCTGTGTGTTCAGTTTGTGCATAGTTTTGTAACAGTGCAATTCACAATATTATACAAATGTATCTTCTGAAAGAATGCCTTGTCACCATTTGTGCAGGGGCCTCATGATGATTATAAACTGCTATCTAGTATCCCTTTTACTATGATTTTGTCCTTAAGCTCTATCGCTTGTTGAAAAGCTCCAAAGTATGTACCATTAAGAATACCTAATTCAGATTGTTCTCTTCCCCTCCCCCCATTTCTAAAGAAGCTGACATTTATTATCGGGCTTTTATGCTATTTTAGAACTTATTACCAATATACCTTAAATGTTTAGTTCCAATGGTTGTCAAAACTGTGCTCAGATGTATTTTTCTTGCAGCACTTTATTACACGTTAGCAGCTGGGTGTGGAATCTTAACATTACACAATATGATCTTATGAAGAAGCTGGAGAAAATGAGCTTGAATTAAAATGGCTCCCCTAGGTTTTGTTGAAGAAGGATGTGTCTCAAATCTGCACCTACAGAGGTATTGTTGACAGGGGGAGGCATATTTGCATGGACTACCCTTGTGCACATAATGAAACACAGCATCACAAGTCCCCTGAAGTTCACCCTTTTAAATGTTCAAATGCTAATTCTTTCATAGTTCACAAAATATAAATGTCTGCATTGCAGCAAGATGTCTGAGGCTAGGAGAGACAGCAGTGTTGTTTCCAGATCAGACCAATCATGCTGCTCTTTCGAGAGCCTGAGCCAATAGAAACAGAGGATAGGTTAAAGATTGGCAAATACTGTAGCAAGGCTAAGAGAGGCCTTCTGGAAATTTCTCCCATCTTTGTTCCATCAAAGTAAAGCAAATTCAGCCAAAGTGAGGAATTCCAATTAAAAAGAAATGTTTTTGCAAAGTATAACAGTCACTTTTATGGATGCCATATCCTTAGAAGCACAGTGTGCCAACCCATCCCACCCTTTTTGAGCCAGGTGATGTTTTTGTCTTTAAACAACAGAGGGTGGGTAGATGAATACTTAAATCTTTTTGCCCAGACAGTACTGAATCTTGAAAGTTTTGTTGTTGACTGTAGTTTGTATGAAGCAACATAGCTGAGATTTGGTCTTCTGATAGAAAACAATAGTTTTGGCAATAAGGAAGTAGTATAATTCCAATTTATTTATTCTTAGCAGCTACGTAATTTTTTAGCTTGGCCAGTATGAATATAATTCACCACTATTATTTAGACATCATTCGGTTACTTTTGTAATTGACTCTACAGAGAACCGAACCGAAAAACAAAGTGTTCTGGTTTAGAAAATAAAACAAAAACATTAGCTTTAAAAAGACCACATGCCTTTCATTCTGAGTAGCAGTACTATTTTAGTTTTGAGCTAAATGGAAGTGAGTAAGCTTATTGATAGCACTTGACATTGCAGGGAAAGGAAAGGGTTCCTTATGTAAAGGGTCCAAAAAAGAATGCTTCTTCCCCCCCCCCCTTCCTTCAGCAGCTGCTTTGCTGACATTGGAAGAACCATATGCAAAACAGCCCCTAGGTTTTCCAACACATTTGTAGATATAACATCCGTGTACATGAGCTTCTCTGTATAATGGCCACTCTCCCCACTCCCTCGTTCAGAAAAGCAGCCATGTTTGCTTTATACCTGGCAAGAAATAAAAGAAATTCAATCCTCCCTAAGACAGGTGCTACTTTGTAGTCATCCGCTCTAGAGTGATAAGTCTCAGTGCCAGCTATGCCCTAGATTCTGTTGAGCCAAGAGTATCAACTTAAAGAGCCCCAGATGGCATCTTGGCATTCTGGGAGCTGTGCTTGTACCAAATTCTCTACATAGCACCACAAAATAGGTGCACTAGGCCTTAAGATTGGACTTTCAAAGCCTGTTGTTAGAAACCAGGGCCCAATGTATTTCCCCCCACAGAATCTGTTACATGTAAGCTGAGTTTGACATATTTTGCTACAATCAGACATGTTTTTCCCCTTCAGTGATAACAATTTATTATCAGAGCCCATGACACTGAGTGATTCAAAATATGATAAAAAGAAACCTTTATCCTGAGGTAATATTCACAGCACTAATCTAGTGTTGGTTGTGCACAAAGGAATATACTCATTTATGTTTCCATATTTTGGAGGTGTTCAGCCAGAGTTGGCTTAGGCATTCAACCTCTCCATGGGATTGAGCTGTTAGTATTATAAGAAACCTATTTATGCCATATAAGTCTTAATTAAACAGTTGCTTGCAAGATCCTGTAATATGTGAACATTATTACCACTTTCTCATGCTTTTAAGGAAAAAGCACATTTAAAATGTATGTATGCATCTGGATTTAAACTGCTTAATTTGTCTTGTACGTATTGTCAGTATTATTTAAATTTAATACACATTAGGCTTTTTGCAGGGTAACTGGAGAAACATTGTCAGTGCTTGCACATGCAAACTGAAGCCAGCATCTAAAATGGAAGGATTTCCTTAGTAACCTGTGACTTCATAGAGCTCCCTGTCTTCTGAATTTTAGTTACACATTAGGTTATCAGATATCACTGTGTCATCTTTTACCATTTTTTCTGCTACCGAGATGATTTCTTTGAATACAGTGCTGCTGTTTAAACAAGGGACATAGTTATTGAATAAATTGCTACCATTTTAGCTTTCAGTATAGGAATGAGGCAATGCAGTGCTGCCAGACGCCATTTTAAGAATCCCTGCATAAATAGCATAGCTACCGATGAGTAAGAGACTGTTATAGGTGAGTGCTTATACACAGATGCTATTTATTCAGTAATGGCATGCAAAATACTTTGTCCAATTTCTTATTAAATGCAATTTCTGGACATTTTATTTTATGATTGCTGCTCACAATCTGAGAGCAGCAATAATTACTTTGAAGCTAAAAATGAATTTAAATGTTTATGATGTTAAAACATTGTTTTTCATTTAAATGAAATAGCTTCCAGAAATGTATGGTGCTTGAGATTAACTTAAATACAGTAATTTCCATAACTGATACTATTATATATGTGGGCAATATCTTCTAGGTAGATTTCCATATCAGATTTCCTGGTTTAAATGTCAAGGTGCAGCAGTTCATCTACAACTTTTGATTGCTGTCTATAGTTAACCTAGGATAAGGGAATATGCAGATGTTTCTACATTCATTTTTTATTATTCAGGGTGTAATGAAATGATACTCTCTGAAGGATATATCTTATTTGTATAAATAAAAAAAACCTATAATACCTTATGGAGGCAAATTGGAAATATGATTCTTTTTTTAGTTGTGATAAAGATAGATATGCTGCAAACCCATAGGGTATGTTTGTGCTCATTTATAACCCTCCTTTTTACTTCCCATCTCCCAGCTTCCCTGTAAAAATAAAGGAGGGGGAGAGCTTCCATTTGCAAATCATCTCTGTCATGCAAGTTAAAAAGTATATGAGGAACAACTTAGTTTTGTTTTAACATTTGAGACTTAATTGAGTGTGTGTTACTGAACCTGATAAATGCTGTAGTTAATATAAATTTTAGTCAGTTATGTTGTTGGCAAAGATTTTCTCACAGAAGTGCTCTCTTCAGTGTCTTTTTCTAAGAAAAGAATTCTCTCACAGAATATATATATTTGTGGTGGTAGAAACTTCAGTACTATTTGTGGTACACAGCTCTAGACTAATATATTCTTAAATGTACAGTAAAAGGCAAGAAATATCAGATTACTAAAATGAGCTGAATGAATTGTTGGTGAATGTGGTAGGAAAGATGTTGTATATTTACCCCTCAGTTTTTTACTGGTTTTCTTTAACATTATCTTTAATATTTTCTTTCTGGTTACATTTCATTTGATGTCAAAGTGCACTTCCATTTTTAAGAAAGCAAAAGAATAGAAAGGAGTATTAGGGAAAGGAAAAGCATTGCAAAAGTACTGAATCACAGCTGTTTGGGAAATGTTTTCTTTTGAGATTGTCTCTTTAAATCTTTTATTTAAACTGCTGGTGAGATGAATGAGATATTGTATTTAAACAGCCTGCAAACAATTCTTATGGAGAATTAAAGGCTAGAACCTTTATTTTTTTAAATAGAAACATAAGAAGCTGCAGTGTACAGAGGCAGATCATTGGTCTGTCCAGTTCATTGGTCCATTTAGCTCAGTATTGTCTGCACTGACTGGCAGTGATTCTCCAGGGTGTCAAAGTCTTTGTCAGCTCTACCTGGAGAGGCAAGTGATTAAATTTGGGACCTTTTCCATGCACAGTGTGTTCTCCACTATGAAGTTATCCCCCCCCCCCCCCCGGTATTTAGGATTTGGAAAGCTGCTATAATTCAGAAGAGTATCACAGAAATCCTGACTTCAAGAAGCCAGCATAATTTACACTGTCTTATGTTAAAACTACCACCATGAGTTTGACCAAACTACGGGAGGCAGTGGAAGACAGGACTGCCTGGCATGCTCTGGTCCATGGGGTCACGAAGAGTCAGACATGACTAAACGACTAAACAACAACAACAAAGTTAAAACAGTGTAAATTACCCCATTCCTAACTCTGTTCAAGAGCAGGGCTACTGCCAGCTGAGCTGGCCTAAGACTGGCAGTGGGAAAACAGAAATAGAATTTGACTTACACCAGTAAGCCCCCCCTTTTGATGTTATAGGTTTGGCGCGGTCACCAGCTCTTGTGACCAAGCGCAACGGTGTTAAGATTCTGCCCACCCCACCCCCAAAACACCCATTTTAAAGGGCTTGTGCTCGTGGAAGATATACCAGTCTCAGTTCAGCCAGCATAGTCAGTTTGAGGGAGTTATGCCAGTGTATCTCTGGCTAAACCAGAATGTGGGGCATATGCCGACACGGCCTGGTTGAGCTGGAGATCCTCTGGATCTTCACTTAGACATCCCAGTGAACCTTGGGTTTGGAACGTTCCTTAAATTACATGTAGTGTGATTACAATTAAAATGGAAGGTTATTCTCTATGTACAAAATTTCACTGCTATAACCCCAATTAATAAGTGGAACCAGTGTGTTTTTATAGCTGCCAGAAAATGCAGGGATATTCTAGCCCCATAATGCAAAACCATTGTGACAATTGGTAAACATATATCTGTATAATGTTTCACTGATCTTGGGATCCTGATAGAGTAGTGTATATAACAGAGATGTGAAGTCAAATCTATGGTCCTATCCTTAATCTATTTATAAAAAAGTATTCTGTTTTACCACTAAAATGTGTTAACTGTTGTCTTGCACAATTTTAGAAAATTTAGAAATTTCAGAACTGTGGGGGATTTGGAAGAGCAGCAGAGAAGAGGCAGGAGTAATTTATTGTATCTATTTCTGTCATGCCTGCAAAGAGAATATTATCTTATCTGCAAATATGTAGATAGAAATTAGTTCAGAATATTCTAAATACTTTGAAAAAGATTTTTGGCAGTTGACTCCTAAAGAATGAATTAGGGCATTGTACGCGGGTGGCGCTGTGGGTTAAACCACAGAGTCTAGGACTTGCCGATCAGAAGGTCGGCTGTTCGAATCCCCGCGACAGGGTGAGCTCCCGTTGCTTGGTCCCTGCTCCTGCCAACCTAGCAGTTCGAAAGCACGTCAAAGTGCAAGTAGATAAATAGGTACCACTCCGGTGGGAAGGTAAACGGTGTTTCTGTGCGCTGCTCTGGTTCACCAGAAGCGGCTTAGTCATGCTGGCCACATGAACTGGAAGCTGTACGTCTGCTCCCTCGGCCAATAAAGCGAGATGAGCGCTACAACCCTAGAGTCAGCCACGACTGGACCTAATGGTCAGGCGTCCCTTTACCTTTACCTTACAGATCATTAGTTGCTTAAAAACAAGGAGAAGATGAGCATAGTGGGCTTCCCCAAGAATTGTTACGGAATTTGTATAATTTAAGCTATGCATAAATGATCTAGTTGTGGATAAAGAACCAGGTTCTCAAGTTTAACAATGACTACCAAGTTATTCTGGATACCAAGCAACCGGCAAAGATTCCCAAAGCAAGCTCTGTATGCTGTTACTGTGTTCTCCTTGTCATGTTGGCTCTTCTAGAGCTGGAGCTGGTGTAGACCAGGTATAGGCAAACACGGCCGTCCAGATGTTTTGAGACTACAACTCCCATCATCCTTAGCTAACAAGACCAGTGGACAGGGATGATGGGAGTTGTAGTCCCAAGACATCTGGAGGGCCGAGTTTGCCTATGCCTGGTGTAGACAATAGCAAATGGAATAATAGACACAGTCTTAGTTGTAAGGAAGGCTAAAGAGGATGAACTGCCCTGAGACATATAAATTCAATAAATAAATAAATAAATAAAATACAGCATTTGCGTAGTTCCTTACACCAGATGGATGTGAAATTGCCAGCTCTGGATGGGGTTACACTCTCTCTAAAGGAGCAGTCACATAGCTTGGGGTTACTTCTGGTTCCATCACTGTTGCTTGAGGCTTAATTGACTTTGGTGGCATGGAGTGGCCCACCTATGCTCCAATGTGGACACGAAGAGCCTAGTTTCTGTTTTCTACGCTCTGGTAATCTCTATGTTAATTACTTCAATTTATTGCTCTTGGGGCTGCCTTTGAAGATCATTTGGGAACTGCAGGTAGTATAGAATTCAGCTTCCTGGATGCTCACCAGGACAATATGTATGGTCTGAGTACATAACACTAATCTTGGTCTGTCTGCACTGGCTTCCAATTAGATTCTGGGCCAATTTCAAAGTGCTGGTTTTGACCTATAGAATGTTGTGTAGCTCAGGACCTCAAGGACCAGCTGTCTCCATATAAACCAACCCAGACCCTGCAATTGTCATCTGAGACCCTTCTCCATGTGCCACCTCCACAGGAGGCCCTGTGGCGACACAAGAATTAACCTTTTTAGTAGCTGCTTCCTTATGAAATGTTCTCCCTAGGGCACCATCATTAAAAGATTAGACAATTTCTACAGGACAGATTTGATAGCCGTTAAACATGATAGTTAATAATGGGAACTTCCAGTTCATATGTGGTATGTATTGATTACTAAGTGCAAGAGGTGATCAAAGAGAGAATGACTATTGCCATCATGCCTTCAGTGGCCACCTTTAGGCATTTGTCTTTAGGCATGGTTTACATGGTTTACAAAGCCATGGGTTCAAAGACTTCTCTCACTCTTCTTTTTCCCACTGTGCACTAGGTTCAATGTGGAAATCCATTAAGCCAAAGTTACCCATTTTGCCTGAAACTGGGAACTCTGGCTTAATGTCATTTAACACACTGGGCTAATAAGGCATGAATTATGAAGCCATGGATGATTGCCTTTTGTGAGCTTCCCAGAGACATATGGCCAACTGTTTTTAGAAACAGAATGCAGGGCCTTGAATTCTTGTTATTTCATGACCTTAAGTATTCCTGCTGTGTCCTATTTGAACCTCTGCCATCTAATCATTTATATTCTGTATTATTCTGGTTGGTGGCAACTGGGCAGGTTTCACAGGTATTGGCAGCTCCTATGAGTCTCAGACATTTGGAGAGCCATAAAACAATTTCCTGCTTTTTGACTGAAGCATATTGCAGTAAGAATAAACTCCCATGTTTCCCCTCAGCTATGGAGACAAACTGGACTTGTATAACCAAAGCCTGGAAAGCAGGGAAGGGGTGGTTTTTCCAGGTTGTGTCTGCCAGGGTTTTTAGTTCATCACCAGAGCAGATCCTAAGGCTTGAGGAAGTTGTCCGTATAAATTGATACTTCTGTTTCTGGTTTCTGTGTTCCTGATGTTGTGCCTGGCACTGGATGAACAGGACAGGTTAGGGATTGCGTTTGCTCCTTGCTCCCGACAGTCTCCCCGCCTGAGCATCTGGGATGTGGTGTTAAGATTCTCCAGGCTGTCAGTCCTGAGGCATTTTAACATCCATGCTGAGGCTGCTGTTTCTGGGGCAGCTCAAGACTTCACAGGGTTGTCCCAACTTGTCTTCAGCCCAACACACTTAGCTGATCACACACCGGACCTGATTTTCTTGGTGGGGTAGGAAGAGAGTGATCTGAAGGTGATCAGTTTTGATACCATTTCCTTGGCATGATCTGCTCACCTTTTGAGGTTCAGATTAACAGTAACTTTCCCCCTCTAATGGTCTGCCCTAATATATCCTATTAGTTTCCTGTTGGCTCTCAGATGACAAGGTCTTGCAACCATATCAAAGATCTGGTCACTCTCACGGATATAGAAATGATCCAGGCAGATGACATGATTGCTCCTGAGTATTCTCTTCCACTTAGCCAAGCCTGGGGTGGCACTGTGGTATACCACAAAGCAGAAGGCAGTGATACCAGTTGGAAAACAGCTAGAATGCAAATGATGAAAGTCTCCAAACAATATAATTGAACTCAAGTGCATGCTCGTAAGGTGTTAGAAACTGAGATATGAAAGCTAGGAGCTAAGTGGCACCCTAAACCTAGGTTATGGACGCAAAAACAAAATGTTTAGACACACTTGTTTATAAGAACACCACACAGCTGAAAATGAATGAACTACAGCTAAAATATTCATTTTTCACATGGTCTAATCTTTTCCTAATATTCTTAAGAAGGATCTCTTCTCCAGTCTTCAGAGAGTAGCTAGGAGTGGGGAGACAGAAAAAGGTCCTCCTTTCCTTCCACTCTGCAGTTTTAATCTGAAATCTTAGGTGCAGTATTGTGCCCAGAGCTCAGAAACTGCTCGCACTTAGGAAATTCCCTGTTGAGCCTGCTTTGTGGTGGAAAGCATCAAGGAAGAGTTGCTTCTCTGCCTCCATTGCACCCTTGGTGTCATATTCAGTGGAGCTTTATAGAGTAGTACAGTATGGAGCTTTTACATACTGGCTGAAAGGAAGTGGTAGAACACATAGTAGTCTGCATTGACTTTTTGCAAGGCTTTTGAGAATAAAATTGCTTGTATTCATGGGGACCTAGACTCTACTATTGTAGCGGATCAGCAGTAAGGGGTACCTTGTGCTATCGGGTCAGTTGTTGGAAAATTTGTTTCAATTGATAAGGTTCAAGGATGTGGATGGGAATGGTTGACCGTTTGTGTTCTTGGCCCTTGACCCTTGTGGTTGATAGATAACATGACAGGAAGAGACTGCTAGCTGACCAAAGAGATGTATTAGTCCCTCTCTAAAAGAAGGAGTGGTCCCAGGCTGCCTGAAAGAAGTGAGAGTTAGACCACACCTTAAGAAAGCGTTCTTGTTACCACATGATCTTAATAACTAATTGCCAGTAAGCTCTAATGGTTGTAATCATGTTATAAATTACTTTTTTTAAAAAAAAATCACAAATAGTTTTCATGAAAAATGTGTGCATTAAGATTCACTAAACTTCATTCTGTGTCTCAGGGTTAGGGTTCACCATGGCAATTTGTTTTTTGTGGGCAACTCATTTATTCTCATTTTGTATCAGATTTTTAAAATATATTAAATACGGTGCTGCAATGGTATTTTAGAAAACAATTTTTCAGACTATGCTCTAAGTGTAGTCACCATAGTGCCTTGAATATTATCTCTTAGAAGTCTGTATATTTGTCATTTACAGAATCGCAATAGAAACCCATACAACTCTTACCTCCTCTGCTTTCTACCATCTTTCTTAGACTGAACATTGTATTTATTTATTGGATTTATATACCATATTTCTTCCAAAGTGCCCAAGACGGTTTACAATTTAAACACTAAAACAAATACATTATATGAATAATGAAATGTGCACTTGCAATCTTCTACTTCTGATAATGAAAAAAGGATATTGGAACAGGTCAGGTTCTTAGGCATTTTATCCAACTTACAGGTCTATCCATCCAAAATCAAACACCAATGTAATTTATTGTATCAGTACTTCCGAAATGTACCTAATACATCTTTGTATTGAACATTTCTTATAGGAGTTGACATTACTACTACTCAGAACTGTCAATTTTTGATGGGTAACATAAATTATTTCTTGCAAAGGTGGATTCAGGATCTTAGTCAGGCTCAGAACTGTTTTGACCCCTCCTCTTTCCTGTCCCCATTGGTATGTGTAGGTGATAGCATACCAGAGATCCTTATGAGGTTGGTGTGTACTCGTAGTGTTGAAATTTGGATGAGAGTATTAACTCCGCTGTTGCCACCCTACCCATCCACTGCAGTAGCACATGGAAGTGAGAATCAGGCTGCTAGTCAGCTTCCCTTCCTCTTTAAGGCCGCAATATGTAAACTACAGTGTGAAAATAATAATCTTAAGTATCTCTTTGCTTTCTTAGCTTGGCTGAAGAAGAAATAAAGGCAGAGCAGGAGGTGGTGGAAGGGATGGATATCTCCACTCGATCCAAAGGTGAGTTAATACAGTGTTTCTGTTCCTCAGAGCATAAAGTGAATACTGGCTAACGTTGCTTCATCTGGTGACTTGGAACCCTTGACATTGATTTGACCTATGCTCCTGCTCCTGTGAGTACTGTGGCATAACTATTTTACAAGTGCCATTCTTTTGGTTCCTGCCCAGACACTTAATATTTATTAGGTCATTAATCTTATTTTGTCCTGTATCTCAGTGAATGGACATCATTAACAAGGTCACCATCCACTCTTTAAGTACTGTAGTTTTATCATTGTTTCCCATATTCATTATATTGCCACCATGCTCTTTCTCCCAAACCTTCTGCTCAGCTAAAGCTCTGTGTTATGCTCTGGTCATATTCTGCTATGACTCACATTGAGTTGTTTTTCATCTTATCTAACACAAATCTGGCAAAATCATTCATCTTTCTCAGTGTTCAGGCCATGTGACAACTTTTCTCAAATTCTTATGCTGGCGAATTCCCTTTCCCTTCTACATCCAGTACAAACTACTTGCTTTTTTAAAGCTCCCGTCACAAAGCTTTGTTTTCATAACCCAATATTTCTGTCAATGACCATCACTTCTCCAGCTCTACCATCCTGAGTTGCCTTAAAGTCTCTCTTTCTTGTAAAAGCTCTACCCAGTCTCCCTTGCTGCCTCTTAGGTATAACTACCTCCAAGAATACCTATAGGTTTCTACCTGCATTTGCCCCCATTCATCCCTTGTTGTCCCCACCCCTGCCCCCCACGATCTAAATTTAGATTGTGTATGAGTTCCTTAGGGCACACATTATCCCCTTAAGCACTATATACTATGGTGGTGGTGTATACTAATACACCTAATATAACAGTTCTTCTGTGCCTCTGTGGGATATTGGGGAGAAGACTTCCATTTGGGATCCCTCTTAGTTATACCTAGTCATAGCCAGCCAGACTCACACTCTCAGTTTCTCCTTTCTGGCATTGGAGAGTATGGCTCCATGACTTGGAATCGAGGAAATAGACAGCAGTATTAATCCCTTTTTAGTCTTGCTCTTTCTGTGACTTGTTCACCCTTTGTGCAAAGAGATGCAATTTTAGTTTTGCTAGTTGCACTGTGAAGCACTTACTGTTGTTACACTGTATTTGCAAATAATTGGAGAAAGGGGCACCTAAAGCCTCTTCTTTTGGCAAATTTGGACATTATACTTGCATCAATAAGCATCTATTTAGCACTTTTCCTTGTTGTTCAAAGTGCTTTACATACTGAGAGGATATGTTTTTCACAACAACACCGAAAGGCAAGCCAGAATTATTATTTTTGTGGGTGCTGTGACTAAGATACCCAGTGGCTTGTCTACTACCTTATGAATTTATTGATGAGGTAAGATTTGAACTGGAGACTTTGCTGCTCATTCTTGGTTAGTACATCATGTCATGTCAACACAGCTCAGTTATGCCTTTGATAATGTGAAAATTAAATGAGTTCCCATCTCCTCTGAATTTGAATAGTTCCAAAGCAGCAAATCTCTAATTATAGGCCACAACAAATGCAAAGTATACATTGAATTCTCTCATATTTTTTTCTCCTGAGTTATTCATTTTTCTTTTTTTTTAAATATATTTTTTACATTTTCCTTTATGCAGAATATTTTGCTGGAATCCAAGATCATGAATGATGGCTGTTTATAAATAAGTTGTGACACTACATAAAGTTGCATTTTATTTTTGTCATTTGGGTAATTATTTTGGGTAAAAAAGCACAGACCCTTTTCTGAAAGGTGGGCTGCCATATGTCCATTTTCCCCCAGACACACCAGCTTTTTTAGACTTAACATTTCTGTCCAGGTGGATTTTTAAAATTTGGCAAAATGTCCAAGTGTTGTTGTTGTTGTTGTTCTCTGTCACCATGGGTGGGGAGGGGGTTTGTGGCTAAAGCACAAATAAGAGGAAAGGGAAGTCCCATTCCATGAGCAGAAGACAAATCTGCAAGTGGGCTGACAGTGTTGGATGAAAATCAATTGCATCTGGACTTCTGGCAAGGCAAGATGGCAACCGCCACAGGATCGGCAAGCTGCTAGGACAAATACAATACCAGCGGGAGCGTCTGGCTGGTCCTTGCACCTCCAAAGCCGTTGTTGCAGCTGTTGCTGCAGGCAGAGAGGAGCCCAATGGGAGTGAGGGAACCGGAGAATTCGTGGAGAAATGTGTCTCCCTGGGCGCCTCTCATCCTGGGATGGAGACAGACCCAACTGGTGGCCTGATAGAACCTGGAGGCCCAGGAGAACCGTGTGGTAGGACAGGCACAATGGGGGAGCTTCTCCCTTGTACTGAGTGGCCGCTGAGCTGCTGCTACTGCCGCCTTTACAGAGGAGAGGCCGAGAGGGATCAGAGAAGGGTGGAGTAGGCCATGTGGAGGCATGCTACGGGGACTGACTGAAGTGGAGGAAGAGACTGTTCAGGCAAGGAACAGGCTGATCAGATTCCCACCATCCACTACCCCACTGTTTCCTGGTACCTGGAGCAGATGGAAGAGGCAAATGCAGCAGCAACTTCCTTGTGTAGGAGAAGTGGCTGGTTCCTTGTCCACCCTCCATAATATGAGGGTACTTAAGCACACGGTGGGGGTGTGGTCCCACTTTAAATGTGTGGCTTTGTCATTACAGAATTTAACTACCAGCCATTTGTTCGCTTTGGTTGGGTGTGCTCGGGACAAACTGATTCAGAAGCATTATTGTCACACGTAAGAGTAAGTCATGGTGTAACAGTTAAGGCTACATGAACGAGTCTGCATGTGCAAAGCATTGGGCTTGCATGCTCCCCCTTTCCCTATCCTCTTTCCAGTGTTACAGAATCCTTATGAGGAAAGGTTGCAGCATTTGAGACTGTTTAGTTTAGAGAAAAGGTAAGAGAGAGAAATTTATAAAATTATGTATTCCATGGAGAAAGTGGATAGAGAACTCCCCCCCCCCCAATAAATACTAGAACTCATGGACACACAATGAAACTCAATGTTGGAAGATTCAGAACAGATAAAATTAAATATTTCTTCACACAGTTAGACTATGGAACTCACTCCCACAGGAGGCAGTGATGGCCACCAACCTAGATGGCTTTAAAAGAGTTTTGGACAAATTCATGGAGGAGAGGACTATCAATGGCTTCTAGCCATTATGCCTATGCTCTACCTCCACAGTTGAAGGAACCAATGCTCTTGAAAACAAGTTGCTGGAGGGGAGAGTGCTCTTGTGCTGGAATCCAGCTTGCAGGTTTCCCACAAACATCTGGTTGACCACTGGGAGAACAGGATGCTGAACTGGATGTGCCATTGACCTGATCCATCAGGCTCTTATATGCTTATGTTTTGTTTTAGACCATGATCCTTGGTGCAAATATAACAGTAAACTGGGGTTCTGTGAAAGTGAAACTAAACTTAGCTGAAGTCACATTCCTAGCCATGCCAGAGGAAGAGGAGACAGGAGCTTGCATGCTCAGCATTTTGCTGGAGTTTTTTAAGGCTCATCCATAGATCATGAACTATGGTTTAGCAATGCATTACATGCAAACATGACCATTGGAAGTATTCATAGTCCTTGTCTCCTTTAGACAGATTTTGTATTGATGAATTTGGTGTTTGTGTTCTATGATTTTTGACTGTGAACACAATATGGGTTGGTTTAATGGCTTTTTAATATTTTTATTGACACTGTAAGCTGCCTAAAGCCTGTTGGTTGAGTAGAGTATAATGTAAATAAGAAATATTTAAGAGGGCATAATTATGAGGGTGTGGAAAATGTTCTCCCTTACTAAGCAATTGAATTAGGATACATAATTTGGTAGGATTTTAATGGGAAAGTGACTGTTACTAATATAATGTAATTAGCTCCAAGCTGTGTTGGCAAGCTGAACTTTATTTTAGCAGTTCTGCCAAGGGATCTTCAACAAGACTATTTTTTTCTTGTGTTCTTGACTTTTTCAGGCTCCTAAACTGGAAAGGCAAAAATGTCAATATATTTACAAGTGGCTTGAGTGGAGAACTGAGAATGTTCCTTTTTGCACATTAGGAAGGATGTGGAAGTGAGATATTTCTCTAAAAATAACGTAGCTAGTCCTGCCATCATCACAAAGGCTGACTGTGAACATTGCCGCAGTGCACAGTCACATTATACTAGTTTTTTGAATCTGGTTGTTATAACCTCATTTCCATAGTGGATTCAGATATTTTGCTGCTTCCTTGCAGTTATATAGTTAGTCAACATAGTACTATCAAGGAGATTTGCCTGGCTGGTTCTGAGCTAGATAATCTGGGTGCAAGGAGCAATGACTCTATTCTCATGCGTGCACTAGAGTGTGGTGTTGCCACCTTGTATATTTTTTCTTGGTACTGGGGAGTGCTCTCTGTTTTAGACTGCAATAGCATCAGTGTGTGGGAAAAGAATCAATAGTGTGTGAACTCCACAATCAGGACCAACAGGACATAGGTGACTTCCCAAGGCAAGCATGAGCTTGTCCAGGGGACAATGGGGAATACAACAACAGCTGTACTTTAATTTTGTGTTATGTCATGCCCCCATGGCCACCATTTTGTGATAGTGCCCATAGCAGTTTCTCTAAATTCAAAATGTGTCCATTGGTTGAAATTGATTAGTAAATCCTGGTATTCAAAATAACAAGCGAGCTGGGCCTATGATATGATTTGGTAGAAGGCAACTTTCATGCTCATCATGTTTTGCTTTTGATCCAATATATTTGTGCTGTGATTGCTCTTAGTGTGTGGTTATAGGAACTTTGATTACATTTGATAACACACAACTTTCTAGGACATATTTGAATACAAATGTGAAGTGACATAAAAAAAAATTCTACCACAGAAAGTACATTTTGTAACCCTGTCACTTGACAGTACATTTTGTATGCTGTCAAATTTCTTAAACCCAAAGTATGTTAATTTTCATGCTAATTTTTAAAAAAGTACAGCAAATACATAAATACATTTTTTTTCTTGCTGATTCAGAAAGGTCATGTTGCATACAGTGGTCAAAACAGCATCATTGAATATTAGATGTATGGGAAACAAAATAGCTTTCACCGTATCATTGCAGAAGTGTTTTATTTTTATTCAATAATCAATATAACTTAATTTTAAAAATATATCAGATGACATTGTAACATAAGAGGGTACAATTTTAACTATTCTCATGAATGTGTGATACCAAAATAAGCCCAATCGGTTGAAAAATAAGCAAAACAGGAGGTTTTTTCTAAAATGACGTAGAAATTTCATTGGCCTAAATCACGTGAAAATAGAAATCTTCAAAAAATTATCCTGCACCCAATTTTGGAAATCTTAAAAAAATAATTTGAGGTTATCTCATAGGTATCTACATAAAAAAAATTTTTTTTGAAGAAAATCTGAGTTGTGAGAGCACGTGGCATCAGGTGATTTGGCGTGGAATGACCCACAAATAAGTAATACAATGGTAGGGAAAATGTCATGTGAAGATTAAAAATTTGGGTAGCTACATTCCAAACTGAATTTCTACTTGGTGTGTTTTTCTCTGGGTATTTATATAGTATGCAATATTAAAATAAATTTATTTTCCAAAGGCATGCTTTGGAACCCTTCTGGAACCCTTTCTAGTTATGCTTAATCAGTAGAATTAAATCACATCATCCTCTCAGCATTTACTGTTCTTAAGCTGTTGACTTTTCACAGTTGTGCCCAGCAGTATTGTTTAGGTTCTGTATAACCATTTCACAAGACCAATGACCAAGAGTGATGTTAGGTAATAATCATTCTGGAACTTTCCAAGGTGTGTAATATTTGCCTGCTTGGCCTTAGTTTCATACTTTCTTGTCTAGGCTGCTTCCTCATGGCTTGGTGGTGATAGTCATGTAGCTGAGTAAGTGGAGAGCTAGATTATACCTATAGAAATTACTTGCATGTAGTATTTGATACTTGCTGGCTATATCTTAAATAAAATACTTTTAAATTTGTGGCAAGGGGAAATTGGTGGAATTGTTCACAATACTGTACAAGAAAAAGTAGTTCTGAGAGTCCACAGAGAGCCTTCCTGGCATTCTGTCACTTTACTGCATTATTACCTGTATTATCATGTCCTGTTCATTGAAATACTAAAAAGTGCTAGTACATTAGTGGTATGCTAGGGGTGCTTAATGTTGGTATAATTTTTGTTATAGATCCTGGCTCTGCTGAACGTACAGCACAAAAAAGGAAGTTTCCAAGTCCTCCACACTCTTCCAATGGCCACTCCCCGGAGGACGCATCATCAAGCCCTATTAAAAAGAAAAAGAAACCTGGCTTATTGAACAGTAATAATAAAGAGCAGGTAATAGAAGTCGTGGATTTGATGCAGTGTTTTATATGAAACCATTGGAGATTACTAGGTGCTCTACTCTTTCCTTGGTTCAGTATCTGTACTTATGGTAATAGTTCTGCATTGGCTGTAGGGTCTACTGAAGATGGAGATTACTGTTTTATTTCTAGTTTCTACAGCAGCCAAGATTTATCTGAAACTAAGAAGTGAAATCTAAATGAGTGCTATTTTTGTAAGTAAACAGAATTCTGGTTAAACAGACTCTAATGTCAGTCAAATTTTCTTGCCCCTTATATTGAATAGACACCCTGCCCCCCGTACTTCCAGGGTTTGACCAACCTAAACAAAGGGAATAGTTTATTCTTTCTTTATGTATGAAGAGGTCTACTGAATCAAGCCAAAAGCTTATCTAGTTCAGCATCTTACTTCCAGACATGGCCAACCGGTGTTTCTCCATCGCTTTGGCTCTGGTAGCCAGTCCTGCTCCTCTCTTCTCAGTTCCCACACTCAACAAAAGTATAGGTGCAGATCAAGGGAAATAATAGTACCACTCTATTCTGCCTTGGTCAGCCACACCTGGAATACTGTGTCCACTTCTGGGCCCCACATGTGCAGAGAAGGGGCAACCAAAATGATCAGGGATCTGGAAACTAAGCCTTTTGAGGAGCGCTTGAAGGAGCTGGGTATGTTTAGTGTGGAAAAGAGGAGACTGAGAGAAGATGTGATAGCCAACTTCAAATACCTTAAGGGCTGTCACATGGAAGAGGGAACAAGCTTGTTTTCTCCTGCTCTGGAGGGTAGGACTCCAAACAATGGCTTCAAGTTGCAAGAAAGGAGATTCCGACTAAGCATTCGAAAAACCTTTCTGATAGTAAGAGATGTTTGGCAGTGGAACAGACTCCCACTAGAGGTGGTGGACTCTCCTTCCTGGAGGTTTTTAAGCAGAGGTTGGATGGCCATCTGTCGTGGGTGCTTTAGCTGAGATTCCTGCATTGCAGGGGGTTGGACTAGATGACCCTTGGGTCCCTTCCAACTCTGAGATTCTATGGTTCTAGGACTCCTATGCTAAGCACCACTTACTTGCTGCTTGCTAGGTGTTCTGCTGGCTTTTAACTTGGAGAAACCCAAGTAACTGAAGGGGATGAAAACAGCATCATGTGGCTGTTGTTCAAGAACTCTGGAGATGGACTTAGGGCAGAGCAGAAATTAGCAATTTCAGTGGAACAGGCTATCATGAGGAGGGGGTGTTATATTGCTCTGTCTACCATTTGCCCCACTCTGCTTGTTGCAATCTTTATAATACATTAAATTGCAGTGTCTCCCAAAGTGTGCTTCTGCCAGCCCCAATGGCAACGGCCTTCATGGGTGCCTTGCCAGCAGGCTACGTAGCTCTTTTGCAAGTAAACTTGGCAGGGCTGGGAAGTTCTGGAGCTGTATGTTTTGAGAGAAATACAATGCTGGAGTGCTAAAGTGCTGCTGATAGTCCATTTGATGAAATATCCTACTCAGAAAGTGTTTTGTCTGTGATGGCAAAATACCTTCTACATTGCTACTCCAGTTCCTACTTTTGTATCTGTATTGCTAAAATGAAACAACAACTAACACCACTAACAACTAATGCTACTTAGTAAATAAATATAGCAAGAGAATATCCAAGAGATAATTTTAGATTGCTGATATTTAGATTGCTAAATAGTTCCAGGGAAACTAGGAAATTTTTCTACATTATCATGCTCTAAATTATTGATCACTATGTAAGCACGCTAAAAGCAACTTTTTCCTAGTAATAATGATTTCAAGTAAATGAGTCAAAGCCCAGGTATACTTAAGCAAATGTAATATTTATGCATTTTATTTGTTTATTTCAACCAAAGTTCTCAGAATACATAGAGAATATATTACAGCTTAATCCTAACCAGCTAATCATTGGATGCTTACTGTGTTAAACAGTTTCTCCATGCCTTGGAGAAACTCCATGTTCAGCTGTGGTATTAGTTTCTCTGATGCTGTAGCATTTGTTGAAAAATGGTATCTCCTGATGGAGATTTCCTATTTTCTGCATACTCATCTCCTAGTCTGTCTTCTATTAATAGAAAATAATTAGGGCCTCATGTGGCACTGCCCAAATTTTTGAGGTGGCAATTGAAGACAATGAGTGTGGTTGCTATATTTGTATGATTGCAATAACTATCTTCTTGTGATTGTAGTATTCATAATGTAACTACAACCACTAAAGCACTTTCAGATGAAGTATAAGTAAGCAGTGATTATTTCTGGTAGGCTAAGTAACCACAACAAAAAGTGAACAAAGCATTCTTGGAAAATACTGTAAAATTCTTCATACATTTTACAGTAAAAAAGAAAGTTCTACGTTTGAATTTTTGCAGTATTCTACAAAGCACTAATCTTGCTTAAATAACAGCAGTGCTATTGTTGTTTTGAAGCAAAAGCAAAGTCATTCTAAACCATCGGTACCACATTTGTCATTTTTAGTATTCTAGTTTCTTATACAGTAAGAACTGAAACTAAGTCTTCCTATCATGAAGCTGCTGAGAGAGAACATAACCAAACATCATCAAAATGTTTATTCGGCTTTACGCCCATCATATAACACAACACAACAAAACAAATCAAAACAAATCAAATCAAATAAAACAGCGGACTCGTACAAGCCACAAGCAGTACAACACAGTTCTCAACTCAGAAGGACAGATATTAGTCATTCACAAGAAAAGTTTAAAAATTAAGATTAAAAAAATTTAGGCACTACACTAAAATCAATATCTGATGTAATTATAGAAAATTCTTATAACATAACCAAATGTCTCTTTTGGTATTTCTGATACATGTGTTCCTTCTCTATTTCTATGGGAGTAAATCAGGAGAGTGTAACATTTTTGGTATTGGCATATATTTGGTGATAATACTAATACTATTTGTTGGCACACTTATCAATGTAAAAATTAATACTGTAAGTGGGAACAGCAGCAGTAGCAATTTAGGTATGGTAATCTTAACGTGTTACCCATAGTGTTGAAGTAGGATTTGTAATGGGAAGTCTCTCCCAAACAGCAATGTAGTTAGGACTATTTATGTATTAAATATTTCTATCTTACTTTTCTATGGATCATGCCTAAGGCAGTTGCCAACAACTGGTACAAAAACATGAGTAAAACTATCATATATTTTAGAACTAAATACATTAAAGAAGTGGAATAAAATATAATGAAAGAGCAGAACAAATAATGACAATAACATGCCAGAGAGAATGGAAAGGAGAGGAAAAGCTGTCTGGTCTTGTTATTAGCATGCTGGTGGTACAACATTTAAATCTCCAAACAGCCTCGCCCAGTGATTTTGTGCAGATGTTGAAAAGCATAGAGGACAAGATGGAACACTCTGAGTTACCATAGCCTAATTGCAAGCAGTAATTTTCAGCATTGTATTCTGGAACAGACCCTCCAGGAAAGACTGGAGCCACTATTAAAACAATGTCCCCAAGTCCCATCCTGGCCAGGCTATGCAAATGGATACCCACTGAATGGATGTAGAAAATCTACCTCATCCAGGAAACCTGGAGTTGATAAGTCATCACATGCTCAGTCAGCTTAACCAGGAATGGAATGTTGGAGACTGGCTAGAAATGATCAATGAGAGTTTTTTCCAAGAAAAGTTTTACTACCACTTCCTTAAGACCATGTTGGACCATGCAAGAGAGACATTTACCACTCTTCTGACCTACTTGGCTAGTTTTTATCTGGCAATCTTAATAAATTGTATGTGGTAGGCCCTAGCCTTCAAAGAATCTTGTCCATGTCCTCAGGTTCTACAAAATGAAAAATATCCATAACAGTTAGGCAAGCAGTTATTTAGAGGTGCATCCTGCAGTACATACTAAGCCTGGAGCATCTACGTTGGAGCAGGTCCAAGCAACTTTTAACTTAAGTGTCTCAGGTGTCACCTAGTGGTCATAACTATTACTAACCTATTGCAGCAAAAAGAAAAAAGACACATTTAGTTATGTAACTGTTTCTAGAATTGAATTAATACTGATAGAGTATCTCTAGTGTTACAGCTATTTTCAAGTTGCTGTGAAAATAAGGAAAGGAACCTTTTTGAGCTGAAAAGTTTTTGCAGCAAGTTGTCCAACACACAAAAGGGCCTTGAGAACAGAGTATGATATGATTAAGTTAGGGTTGTTTATCTTGTAAAACATGTCAGAGGTGGTGAATTCAAGGTGGTTGTTCTCAGTAAATATACTTTATTTACATGGATGTGAAATCCAGGATGATTACTGTCCTAGATTGCAAGCAACGTATTTCATGCCTTCATAGAACTCTATAAACTTCATCTCCAGCAGCAGCCAAATAATTGTTTGAACTTCAGAGTCACTGATTTCTATATGAAGCAATAGTTACTTCCAAGAACTACTGATTTCCCAGTGGCAAACTGAACTTCAGTTTTTGATTGAATACTGTAAATGAGTTTGAGGTTGCAGTAATGTTCAGTTGTGTGACATTTAAAAATAAATAAAGAAGGCTAAAATTGCATAGAGTAGCCTTTCTCAACCATTGGTCCTGAGATGTTGTTGGACTACAACTCTCATCATCCCTAGCTAGCAGAATCAGTGGTCAGGGATGATGAGAATTGTAGTCCAACAGCATCTGAGAACTGAAGGTTGAGAGAGGCTGGTATAGAGAGTTCAAAGACTGAAACTATATAAGAGTTTTAAGTTTCTCCTTGGGTCTGTTTATTTGGTTTTCTAACTTTGGAAATATTGGGAATGTCAGGTCTCAAGTGTGGTCTTTTTGTTTGCTGAAGGTGTTCCTTGGAGGCTCAAGGAATGTGAATGAGGAGCACTCTCAGGACAAATCTCGTCTGCGCTAAAGAATTGCTCCTAATTGGAGCAGTGGGGCCACTTTAGTTTTAGTAATAATGTTTGGCATTTGCCCTCTAGCTTTGCTTATTTTGTCCATTAGTGTTGTGTATTCATTATCCTTTTGACACACTACTGCAGTTTATGTTGCAGCATATTTTATGATACCTACTGGACCACATTTAGAATTGTACACTAGGAAATGATGATAGGTTGGGTCATATTAGTGACCTCTTTTCACATTGACATGCCTAATTGTAGTAACTAGATTAAAATGTATATTTGCTGTATTTTGGTGTGAGCGAACACTTAGCCGCCCAGAGTGGCTGGGGAAACCCAGCCAGATGGGCGGGGTATAAATAATAAATTATTATTATTATTATAACAACATATTTTGAACACACGCTGCTGGAACTGCAGAGGTGTTGGAATCATGTGTTTCTTTGGAGTTGACATGGGTTTAGCTATTTTAAGTTTTTTATTTCTGCAGGGTTACTTTCTTTGCAAAGATATTAAAGGCAGAAAAAGTAAAAAAATAATTTCTATTGTGAACAAACATGTCCTGTTTCTTTTGGGCTTTTCTTGAATGTGCTCATATACAAAATGGCTAAAGACCAAAATATGCTTTGCTTTGAAGCCAACTTCCACTGTTAATTAATTTAGAATCAATGTTTTCTGAAGTGATAGCTGAGCAACTATTGAGTTGGCCCAGTTGTCTTTTAAAAATATGTTAATGGTTTTGAGCAAGAAGGACTAGCATTGGAAGGGTAAGGGGTCAACATAATATTTAAAGCATTTTATCTGAGCTGAAAGGACTCCCTAAACTTCTGGAAGCTAAATGACAAGTCTGCCCTCAGACTTGTAATCTAAAAGAAAAGTCACATAAAGGGAAATAAGCTAAAACAAGCATATATTTTTAAAGGTACAAAGTTCTTGTAACAACAAATTTGAATAGAAGCAGAGCAGGAAGATATTCTTTTCCCCATCTCTCGCTTGGCACATTTATTTCCAGACAGATACTTGTAAAGAGAGGTATACAGTGGTACCTTGGTTTGCATACATCTTGGTTTGCATATGTTTTGGATTACAAACACGTCAAACCCGGAAGTGCGTGTCCCGGTTTGCAACCTTTTTGGGGAATGCAACCCATCTTTTTTGGATTACGAACAATTTTTTTAAAAATTTTTTTTGAGGCCCCATTGGCAAAAGCGCACCTTGGGTTACAACCTGTTTTGGTTTACAAACGGACCTCCGGAACGGATTATGGTTGTAAACCAAGGTACCACTGTATGTCCTCTCCCTTCCCCTTTCTAAATTTTTCACAAATGTTCACATGGTTTACTACTGTCCTGCACTTTCCTGTTCAAACATTCACACATTTAAAGCACATGAAATGTCGGGAAGCTTATGTTTATATAACTATTGATTGTATAAATACAAATAAGTTAAATTCGGATTTTTCTGGTGAAGGTTGTCTGATAGAAAGAGTCATCTGCCCCATAAATATAGTTAATTATGCTTATCTACGTACCATTGCAGCTAATGCAAGTTTCTTTCCCAATGCAAGTATTGGATGTGGTGTGGGGTGTCTGATATATTTCTGGACAATGGGTTGATTCTCCCCTCAACCCACCCATGGTATTTGCTTAAAAAACACACACAAGTATACAGTTACTAACTGCATCTAGTTTGGTCCTAATTAAAGTACATTAGAGTACATCAGAGTACATTAAAGTACATCTCAGTTGAGACAACTGCACTTGCCTGAGGGAGATATATGTAGCTCTGGTTTCAAATGCTTATTATGTACTGAATGAGAGAAGTCATCTGAATTAATATTAGGTGGGCTGTATCAAATGCTGGTGGGGGCTGGTTGGTCATGTTTGATCATCATATTTATTTTAAAATACAAATTTGTTTTGAAACCAAACCTGTCTTTCTTGCCTACATTTCAGTCAGAACTAAGACATGGTCCGTTTTACTATATGAAGCAGCCACTCACCACAGACCCTGTTGATGTTGTACCGCAGGATGGACGGAATGATTTCTATTGCTGGGTTTGTCATCGGGAAGGCCAAGTCCTCTGCTGTGAACTCTGCCCTCGGGTTTATCATGCTAAGTGTCTGAAACTGACAGCGGAGCCAGAGGGGGATTGGTTTTGCCCAGAATGTGAGGTTAGTCTATCTGAGGTGAATATGTGTCTCATTGCTACTGGTTTTCACCTCTCAGAACCATGTTTTTTCTTTCCAGTGTGACTTCCTGGTCACTTTTTGGAAAGGCAGAGAAGCAATGCAAAGTTGCATCCAAAATAAGGCTATTGCCAATATTTACCATTCTGTTTGTTTTTCTTTCATTAATGTTTCTCCCCATCCTTAGCACCTACATCCTCTGTGTTCATCGTGTCTTGTACCACTGTATGGGGATGGCAGGCGCCTCCTGAGCGACACTTAGCTTGTTGTGGTGAAAGCAGTTTATGTATATCTTCCTCACATCATTTTGGTGTGTGCAAGGCCAGTTGTATGATTCCTTTCTGCCTTATTCTTTCCCTTCTGGAAAGGATTAGCCTTCCCTGCCTGTTTTCTGCGTTCAAATACTTACTGAGGCAGTGTAAAAAAACTTCACAGGGAAGCAGGTTCCAGACCATTAGCATGAAGTATGAATGGGGATTTAGTCATTGCCTCTGAGATTATTAGTATAAAGAGCAAAGGGGGGGGGGGAACTTGGCAAAGTAATACTGTACAGGATAGATACCAGCAATCATTCTAGGTATGGCAAGACTGCTAGCCTTGCACACCAACAGGTAGATGCCTCATTATAATGAAAAATAGTACACTTCATTTAGAAAGAGTGTACTTGCAGTCCTCTACATTTGGAAGCATTTTCAGCTTTATTTGTTAGGGGGGAAATAGATGACCTAAATAGGTTATTTGGAGTGATTATTGCCACTCACACAGATTCCATTATCCTCTATGGCACCATGATTCTTTCCTGTTAACCATGATTCTCTGGTTCACGATCTTCCTTCCTGTCCAAGACAAGTGGTGTAAAATCCTAAGCTCCTTGGGCATAATGGTGGAAATAAGGAAGATTTGGGCAAGTGCCCAGCCACATTTAACTTCAGGATTCATAATTCAGTAGCACTTGGGGGATCAGTCAGAAACTGCCAGCAAAGCCAGCCTGACTTCATCCTCCCCCATCCCCACGTGAATCTTTTTAGGGTACCATTTCTGAACCAACAGGACATTTTCATGAACACGGGACTGTTGCAATATTCATTGCACCACTTAAGAGAAAATTAATTATCAACATCCATGTCTGCATGTGGCATTAATCTTCATGTTCCACAATAATGAAGGGGTGATGGGGTGCTCATCTGCACGCATTTTGCAATTTTTTTCAGTATTTTCAATCTTTACTTTTAGAAAATTACTGTAGCGGAATGCATAGAAACACAGAGTAAAGCTATGACAATGCTCACTATTGAACAGCTATCCTACTTGCTCAAGTTTGCACTACAGAAAATGAAACAGCCAGGGGTAAGAATAATATGTGTTACTATTTCACTCCACTGGATATTGTCTGTTCAGCCTTTAGATTTCTGACTACATGTAAAGCTCCCTAGAATTTTCTTACCCTATCTAATGTATAGTGGAAAAATTTGGTTTCCTGCCACCATGGGAGGGGTGTGGGGAAGGGAGAAGGAATTTACTATTAAGACCAGCAGACTGCCATCTATAATTTCATGGCAGATGTTTGTCCACAAGATGTTGGTTTATGTCTAATTTGCACAACCACTTTTGAACAAATGTTTAGCCAATTATATAAAAGAGTTTAGATGATTTGATATCTATAAATTTAAAAGAGTAAAAGCAATAGTTCTGAAGTGAAAGGCAAGCTTTCTTTGCTTTAGATTATTTATCTCTTTGTCATAGCATGTCAAATTTTAAAGGTGGCATTCCCCCATTTCTCTCACTGGAGGCACTTGGTTGTATCCAACTGAGTTATGGTCACAGTACACCCATTGAAATCAATGGGCTTAAGCTAGTCCAGGGGTCTGCAACCTTTAAGACAAAAAGAGCCACTTGGACCCGTTTCCGAAGGAAAAAAAACTGGGAGCTGCAAAACCATTGCGACATTTGAAACAAATATATCTCCGGAGCCGCGATCTGACAGCAGGTGGGAAGGTGACGTCAGGACGGTGCGTGACTAACGCATGCACCGCCCCCATGCGACGTCACAGCCAGTACAGCGCCCGCCACAGTGGGGTGTGTCGGGGCGCACAATGCGCCTCCTCCCCTTGCTAGTATCCGCCCCGGAGCCGCGGCAAAGGTGTAAAAGAGCCACATGCGGCTCCGGAGCCGCGGGTTGCAGACCCCTGAGCTAGTCTATTGATTTCAGTGGTCTGTTCAGAGCATGATTGAATTGGATGCAACCCAGTGGTTCTAAAACATCCTTGCCACTTGCCGTTTTTATGAGGACTTGTACTACTGTTGCTTTTGCTGCTGCTAAATAATATTAGATAATGTGTCATCAGCCTGTTTGGACAACTTTTTACTTTGACAAAAGTTTTAATTGATTAGTTGAAACCAATTTTAATACAATAAATGTTGCAGTCCTGACTCTCTTTTTGCTTTTATTTAAACAGACAGAGCCATTTCAAAAGCCAGTTTCACTTGATCAGCATCCAGATTATGCAGAATACATATTTCATCCAATGGACCTTTGTACATTAGAAAAGGTTAGTTGATAGCAAGGAGAAAAATCCTATTTAATTCTACTAGATTGTTGTTACTATGCTCATAACTATATGTATTGTCTCATTTTAAAATCCATGCAGTTTTCCCTTTAGATGATGAGCAAGCTTGCCCAATAGCTATACTGGAAATATTGGCCTTTATTATCCTTTGTGCTAGTATTATTATTATTATTATTTTACCCACCCTTAACCACAAGGTCCCAGGACAGGTTATAGCAAATTAAAACATTAATATTAAAACACAATATTAAAAACAGCTTAAAACAACTTAAAATTACAAAAATAAGGTGGGTCTTGGTCTTGCTGCCGTGGTAACTTTTCTCTATTATTTTATCTCTTTGTCGTCAATAACTATTTTCTTTTAGAACACAACAAACCTGTTTCCCCCTGTTTTTATATGGGTGAAAATTGGCATCACAATAACTTTTAAAAGAGTTTATTTTGCCCCCATCTTACTGGGGTTTCCTTCTTTGTGTTACAACTTTTATCCTGTATTATATGTATACCATTTAGAGGTTTAGTGAATAAATGGTATATAAATCCTTTTAAATAAATAAATATATCCAGATATATTATTTCCCACAGTATATAAGAGCCATGCTCTTTCTAGATGTATTCTTGCATGACAGCAAACCATGATTATGAACGCACAGATAGCTCTTCCTTCACCCTGCATTGCTAGTATTTGAGTGCAACAACCACAATTTTTGTCTTCATATTTATATCTGAACCAGGGGCTGTAGTTTGTTTCACTCCCAACAGCTATGATTGATAAGCCAAGAAAAAAAACTTTGCTTCAGATTGTGGTTTTGTTTGGGGGTTGCAATTGTTCCACTTCCAATTTGTAGGTAATGCCAATCCATGCACTGTGGTTCTTGCTCCCATTCTCTAGTAAGGAGGAGTGAAGCAGGAGTGAACAGCTTGTCCATGGTGAACTGTTGTCATTATTTGTTTGTTTGTTTGTTTATCCATGTTAACCATGCCTTACTGTGACACATGGACACAACTTCTGTTTCTCCCATATCTGTCATGTGCCTCAACAGTTACAAACTATTAAGGTTAATTTGATGGAATTTAGGAGAATATGGCAGATTCTGGAAACAGGCATAAAAGGGCCCGTTGTAGATGAATTTTCTCTATTTTTAAAATGGCTGCAAACCACTAGAATGTCTAATTTACAAAATGTTGACAATTTTTAAGGATTGCTTTCTTAACTATGAACACCAATTTTATTGCCAACATTTTAAAAATTGTGATTCTACTCCACCAATATTTTGTCGAGTTGTCTTTTACCTGATTTCGTATATGAAACAGAAATTACCTTAGCAGCAATTGTTTTGAGTATCTTGTGACTTCCAAAACTCTTAGTCATATTATGCTATTATGATATGTAAATAAATTACATTTGTGTCAAATTAGTGCAAAGTTGATTAAGTCAACTAAGTTCTTGACTATGAACAAACTAAAACACTTTCGACAGTAATCTCACTTTTGGTAAAATCTAGGCACAGCTTTTCATTAATATGTATGGAATAAAATGTGAACTCAGTTTCTGGATTTTCAAATTCCAATACATTTTTTATGTTTTCTTTTGCAGAATGTTAAAAAGAAGATGTATGGATGCACAGAAGCTTTTTTGGCTGATGCCAAATGGATTTTG
The DNA here is from genome assembly GCF_965113315.1 of Podarcis vaucheri. Lineage (NCBI taxonomy): Eukaryota > Metazoa > Chordata > Lepidosauria > Squamata > Lacertidae > Podarcis > Podarcis vaucheri. The sequence continues at coordinate 85,770,533 of NC_138764.1, read as the reverse complement.
CACAATTGCATTATTTACAATGGAGGTAAGTATGTGTAAGATGATAAACTGTGTCATTTGATCATGAGGCCACATTATGGTAATGCCGCAACAAATGGCAGGCGAAGCATCCATAAATAAGAACTTGAAATCTAAATAAGTCGAGGGCTTTAAACACCAAGAAAGAAGGTATTTCTAGTTGATTTTTTCATACTGGCCTGACTTAAAATCTATGTTAAGTTGGCTTGCTTTGTATGAGGCTAAGTTAAAAAATGTGGTTCTGAAATGCAGAATGCTAACACTAAAAGGGACTGCTATCCAATAATTACTATTTAAAGAGAGGATTATTTCCAAAATGTTGTGGCCGTGTTATGCCTGGGTTCAGGAAAGGATGAAAGCCTTATTTTTGTAAACCGTTCTTTGTCCAGTTAGTTTTCAATATACCAGTAATTTTCCTTTAATAAATATTTTGAATACCAGCCAATAGAAATATTTATTATAGATTGGTAGTACAAATAACATGTTATTACAATGGAGATTTTATTAGACACCTCTGCTTATCTCTTTCCTCAGGAAATCACAAATTAACACAAACAGCAAAAGTCATAATCAAAATCTGTGAGCATGAGGTATGTATTACCTATTAGTTTTCATACTGTATTAATTAAAACATTGTTAAAAAAAATAAAATCAACGTTGACTATGACTGCCATCTATAAAATGAGCTAGACCTTCATTCTATACTGCACTGAGAGATCTGCTTATCAGGGAGTAAACCCCATTGAACTCTGTGTGATTTACCTTTGACTAGGCATGTATAGGTTTGTACTTAACATCAAGAATAGAGGAAAAATTCCTTTCGTTGCTAAACTGGCTGCACAGAAGTTGGATTTTAAGTGTGTGTGTGTGTGTGTGTGTGTGTGTGTTTGGTATGTCTTTGCATGGTAAGAAAGACATTAACACAGAATTTGGCTTCTAATGCACATTACTTTCCTTCTGTGTCTCCCTGCCTCCACATTGCAGAAATGTGGAATTTAGAGCAAGAAGCACCAATTTCATCAACTCCTTTCTTTTTGCATGGTAGAGCTGTTGCGATTTGTATACAAATAGCTAAAGTAGCTGGACAACCATGGCTTGTCAGATGGCAAGATTCCACTACACTATGGAAGACTAAAACATTGATTTATTTATGTTGAAGATATTCTTGTTATATTAAACAGCACAGCCACTGAAGAAGCAACGATAATAGTCCAATCCTATACATATTTTCACAGTAGTAAGTTTCACTGAGACTTGCTCTCACTTTAATTGGAATAAGATTGCAGCCTTAGTATGCTTAAATTTCAGAATTCACAGACTAGCAAAATGTATTATTCTCTGCAGTAGAAAATTATGAATGACTGCTCTTCTTACTCTGGATTCCTTTTAATTGAATAACACACTCCCAACTCCTACAGTAGCTGATGTTTCTCTTTACAGATGAATGAAATCGAAGTATGTCCAGAATGTTATTTAGCTGCTTGCCAAAAACGAGAGAATTGGTTTTGTGAGCCTTGTGTAAGTAAAATCTTTTTTTTAAGTCCACACTTAATCCAGTTTAAGTTTGGAGTTATTCTTTTGCTTCTTACTTTAAATCTGTTAGTGACCTAGAGAAATCTACTTCAGTTTATAAGTATGCATTTTTAAGCTACATTTGATGTGTAAATCCAAAAGTTTAAATTGTTCATGGTCCTCCTGCTTCTTGGCAGACCCAAGCACTCCAGCCTTTTGTGAAAAACAGGAATTTTACTAAAGCATCCAGTCCTTAAAATCAGTCTTCAGTTTTGCACTTGTTCCTGTTTTAATTTATGTGAATTAAATGTCAAATGTATGGTTTGATTGTCAATGTGCAAACTACTTCAACAGGTAACAGAAACTTAATGTAGTGGCCAAGAGTACAAGTACAGTTCAAATTTTCAGCCACTGTCTCTTGTAGGGACTTCGGTAAGCAAGCAACCGAGGATCAAAAACAGCCGTAAAGAAAACGTTTTTGGGTTCCTAACACATTTTGAGATAGGGCATTTCTTTCAGTACATATCTGCTTAGGTGAACTGAAAGAAATTTCCCCAAGCAGTCCTATTAAGAAGCATTGAAAGAAATTCATTTGTTAAAGATGTTTTCTTGAAATGCTTTTGGAAACCTAATCACCTGTACAGCTATCTTTCCCATTTTAACACCTTGACAAACCCCTGTTCTCTGTCTCTTTAATTCTCCTGCCTTCTAATATGCAACACATCGATAATGGAAAAGCCTACCTTAAATGACTGTTGTAATAGAGACTGAATTAAAGGCCTCAGTTCTACGTCACATAGTCTGAAATAAATAATGGTTCATTGTACCCTCATTCTCATGTAACTCAAGCCAAACCTTGACTTAGCACAAACAAACAGGCTCCTGAAACAGAGATCATACCTGCTTTGCTCCTCTCCAGTCATTTTGCTGTTGTCCGGAGCTAAGCCATTGCTTTGCTCGGCATCTTGTCTGAATTCAGGCTTGTGGTTTAATGCACTCCATACAAACCATGAGCTTTGTTCGTCTTGTTTTCATGGAAATTCAGCAAACCCCATTCTAAGCAACTTCCAGAAGTGATGCAAAACTTTCAATTTTGGGTGAGTTTTGCTAGCTATACAAATAAAATAATTTCTAGGGCAAACCTTCTGAATTCCCCTCACTACCACCACAAACAGGACTGATATTTCAAGGGAAGGCAAGACAAGCATTTCTCTTCATAGCATACAAAGAATGGGAAAACTTAAAGCTATGCAATTATCTGGACAAACACTACCCTTTCTGCATAAGGAAGGTACATTGCAATATCTGAAATATGCAGTCCATATCGTATTTTAAGGTATTGTCTTGCATGCCAGTAATTAGAAAGTACTATATGTCTTTAAATAGTTTCTCACTGTGTGGTCTCTGTGCACTTTCCTCTAGAGCAATCCACACCCGTTGGTCTGGGCTAAGCTCAAAGGTTTCCCATTCTGGCCTGCTAAAGCACTGAGGGATAAAGACGGTCAAGTTGATGCTCGTTTCTTTGGTCAGCATGACAGGTGGGAGTTCAGTCAAAAGGTGGTTGAATGGTTCAATGTCTCTTCTTTTTTAAATATATATCTATTACCACACAGTGGTTGCTATTGCATAGTTCACATGTCATATTCTGCTTTGTAGTGCTTCACATTAGTAGCATGTATAGTACATTCCATTTCCCCATTAATTATCATATTTTTATGTCTCATACCAACTGGTTGCCACCATGGCAATGTAAGCTTACTAAACATATTTTGAATATGTAAAGTTAATCAAGATGTTGTTTTTGTATACACAACATTGAGGCAATGTTTTACTCCACTAGCATTTACTCTCTGGGACATTATAAAGCCTATGCTAAATTTTGTGGCGGGGTAACGGATCATCATTAGATCAAACTATGTTTTTATGCCTTATACACATTATGTAGTTACTCTAACATTTTAGCATCACTGTAATGTTGTTAATAGAGGGGGGGTCACAAAAAGCAACTTTGTAACATATAAACTTGAAAGACAAATATGTTGATGCTCCATGAGAATTTGTGTGATGTGGGGGCTCAGCCTTCATTTCCCCTTGAAACAGGAGCATAAAATTGATGGTGTGTGAATGGTGGAAGCAGCTGCTAAACTGAGTGCTGCAGCACTACAAAGCAAAGTTTCGAGGATGGCTATATTAGAACCCCTAAATTTGAAAAGACAGGTAGGGACACATGTTACATTGAGGAGAGTTACTTTTCCCCATTGCTTTCATTGAACTTGGGTGGGGACCCTGGCTTCCCCAATGACAAATTTTCACCCACCAACTATTTATCATGCTCTATACCTGCAGAAATGCTTTGTGTATGTGGTACTCTCTCAGAAGGAGGTATGGCAACATTCTTTCAAAAAAGAAAGTAATACTATTAGTATTTTACTGTGTACCTGGGGAATCCCCCTACCCCCACCCCACAAAGCATGCAGGAATTCCTACACTTCCTGTAGATGCCTTCTCTCACTGCCCTTTCGGTTACCATGGGGCCACCAAGTTTGCCAGTCAAAGAACCGATTGTGTGATAGTGTGGTATTCATGGTCTGTCATATGAACAGGTCTTAACAATCTAGTCCTACGACGTCATGTAAGTGCTTGTGGTGAGGTGTTTAATAGTACAGTATATTAGTGCAGCGTTGCAAAAGACATGCCAACACTACAGGAAAATTACAGCCTGCTGGATAATAATTTCCTGGTTAATTGTGACTGAAAGTTCAGTGAGAAAGTGTTTTGAATGGCTCAGTGTCCCCTTTTTTTATTCTGTCAATGTTGAATTTACTTAATCAAATTGTTTTGAAAGCAAAACATACACTTGGAATGGTTTTGTCTAAACTGCAGTATGTATTGCATAGACTGGAAGTATCCTTAAGTTTGTCCTAAATGAAGGTTTCAATCTCAAACAGGCATAATTTTATGTAATTCATTCATAGGATTGTTATTCAGATTCTAAACATACTTGAAAGTAAGACTTTGACACAATCTACATGAAATGTCATGTCATGTCCCCTCATTATTTTACTGTCTTATATGCAGGGCCTGGGTTCCAGTAAATAATTGCTACCTCATGTCTAAAGAAATTCCTTTTTCCGTGAAAAAGACTAAAAGCATATTCAACAGTGCAATGCAAGAGATGGAGGTTTATGTGGAGAATATTCGCAGAAAGTTTGGAGTATTTAATTATGCACCTTTCCGGACACCATATACTCCCAACAACCAATACCAAATGTTGTTAGACCCTTCAAATCCTGGTGCTGGAACTGCTAAGACTGACAAACAAGAGAAAATTAAACTTAACTTTGATATGACAGCATCACCCAAGATTTTAATGAGCAAACCAATGCTGAGTACCGGTACTGGGCGAAGGATTTCCTTAACAGACATGCCACGTTCCCCAATGAGTACAAATTCATCTGTTCATACGGGATCTGATGTTGAACAGGATGCAGAGAAAAAGGCAACCTCCAGTCACTTTAGCGCAAGTGAAGAGTCCATGGACTTTATTGATAAGAATACAGGTAAGGAGGGCAGGGGAAAAAAGATGTTGCATCAATGGCTATATTCAAACTTTATCATCATGCAGAACAAGGAAGGTCAGAAAGCTGGAAGGAAATAATCTGGTGTTCATTATCAAAATACTTGTAGGAGGTATTGTTGGACTCAGGTGCAGCTCTGCTTCTAAGCATCTGCACAGCTATCTTGGGAACAATTAAAAGATTGGGTCAGAGCCAGGAAGGTTGTTGCTCATGCTAATAGCAGAGGATTTGTGTTAACTTCAAGGTGGGTCAAAGGCACCTGGGAAGAGTATCATTTAGGAAAGAATCCAGAGCAATTGTTCAACAAAGGATGTCAGGTCAGACTGGCATTGCACTGGAGAACTAAGAACCAGGGAGGTGGGGCATGATCTGAGCATCTGGATCAGTAGGAACAGGTAGAAATGTGTTTCTGATACTTCAGTGTGTTGATGGGATGAAAAGAAGGATGCGTTGTTTGGTCCAGAGGGTCAGGTTTTCATACCACCTTCTCTAGGTGCAATGGGGAATATGATGTCTTGGTGTCTCCTTGGATAGGAGCTATTGTTTAAAGTTAATGGAAGTGTCATTGCAAGGAACACGTCAGTGGGACTGGGTAACTTTGGGAGGGGGTGTCTGCCCCAGTATCAGCAGTGGTTTGCAAGGAAGACACCTACAATTCACAGAATACTGAATTTTGAAAGGTAGTGCAGAGTGACAAGTTAGGGACTAGAATACAAAGGCCATTTTGCCATAGTGTTCTTTTATTTTAGCAAGCTTTTAAAAATCTCTTCTAGAATTTAGCTTCACATGCTTACCATTAAGAGGCAAGGAAGCAACAATATCTAGCACTTTAAGCTAAAAAAATTGCAAAAATAGATTGTGTATAATGCAAGTTGTTTACAGACTCTTCATTTCCCCCTCAGAGCTATTTATGTGTAGTGTCAGCACAGTACTTTACAAAAAAGCTGTATTAGATCCAATATTGGTATCCTAATTTGTTCATTCATGAATGTCTTCTCTATTCATTAGGCATGGCTGAATTTTCTATTTGTTATGTTAATAATATCAGGAAGTTTTATTAACATTTACTATTGTGCTAGGCTCTTGCAGATTTGCTTAATTCTTTGCAAGAGTGATTGCTTTCCATTTTTAAAATATTACACAACTTCTTCTCATTTGAACATATAATATGAAGAATCTTGCTCTGCATTTAAAATTTGAATTGGAGGAGAATCAGATAATTTTTGAAGTTTATGATCATCTTCCTTTTGGAATGTAGACCAAGTACCCAGTAATCTCTAATCTGCTGCCACCACCTACCAAGTTACAGAGAGCAATAGGAATCTTCCTTTATTTGCTTAATTGTGCACATCAAAGTAAGCCTAAGGGGGAAATGTATTATTTCTAGAATTGACCTAGACCAGAACACATAGATAAATTTAAGAACCAGTAAACTTTATAAAATAAACAAGAAAAAATAGTTACTTAGTTATGAATAACATGTATTACTTCTAAGTCCCTTTTTCAACATCTACCCTAACTGCCAGCCTTTCACCTATGCCTTTCCTCTCTGATCTTACCTGCTCACCATATTCTCTTAACTTTTTAACTGTCCTTTCTCAGAACTCCTTCACTTGTAACTCACTCTGATTCCTGCCATCACTCATCTTTCCACTCATTACTCTATTACAAAAACACTGTGAACTTGAGATCGTTACCTGGGGAGCAAATTATCTTGGACCTGGTATTATGCAGTGTATAGGTGGCATTCATTTTCAAACATAAGGGCACGTCTGGCTTTTAATTTGATGCATATATTAGGTATACTATGATGCACTGGACAAATGGAATATTGAGCCTGAATGTGCCATTATTTGTTCTGGTAATGATATCCAGGTTCTGGAAAGGCATATTTTAGGCAGCAGTCCAAACCTCTGTAACTCTAGGATGAGGAGGCAACCCTCTACTTGCTTCTGCTGGCTCAACCAGTCTCCTGATAGAGGGACACTTGTGCTATTGTTGCCACCAAATGGGAGGGCACAGGGGTTGGACCTGATCTGTTGCCCTCCCCACTTCTGCCACCATTGTAAGTGGGTGGGTTGCAGATACGTTGGAATTTCCAGAGCTCTGCAGCAGCAGGTTTGGATTGTAGTCTTAATGCTTTAAAACAGTCTCTTGCTCTGTGTTTGTGAGGTTTATGAAGGAAATTTGGGTTTGCCTCCAATTTTCAAGTTCCATGGACATTCAGTTCCCACTAACTCATCCTCACTATTTCATATAAAGGCAAGAAAACTGGTACAGATATTTCTATTGATGTGTATTCAGGACTGTGACCTGAAAGAATACAAACTTGGACCTACAACACACTGCAACATTTTGTCCTTCCACATAAAAGAAGCTCCTGCTCAGGTTCCAGCCAGCCATTCTCTCCAAACAAGGCATTTCTCCCTTCTCTCCCAGCCCATTGTTCCATTTTTCTTTTTCAGATGTCATTCTTTATTCTATAAGTACTAAGCATGCTCAGTCCGCATTGGACTATTCATTTTGTTGCCACTTTAGCTTGCTTTTTTTTTAAATAAAAAAATTACTTCTTCAGACCATGGCATTCTTCCAAGCATGCTGATATCTCCTTGTTTCTCTGTGACCCTGTTTTGGCTACTGTCTTGTTGCTATTCTCCACCTGAGTTTGCTATTAGAAGAAGTGATGACATGAAGCATCTTAAATTTGAAGGCTAAATAGTATAATGAAAGATTTCTCTGCTTTGCAAATATTAAACTAGGGTTCTTTGGCTTAACTTGCTGGCAAAACAGCATGTTAGAATTTGATAAATACTTTTTTTGCAAGACATTCAATTTAAACTATCTTAATAAGCAAGCAAGCTGTAAAACCTGTAGAGAAGCTCAGTCATGTTTCAAAATAGTTTGTTTTGATTTAGCAAGTTGGAACAGTGTCTTGAGAATAATATGGTATAGGAAATCCACATACAGGTGAAATTTACCAGAATCTAAGGTGGGTAGAGATAAATGGGGAAGTAGGCCTAAAACTTTCCAAAGTGAGAACTGGCAAGTTGATAGTATCTGAAAGCATTCCTAACTAATTAGTTATCTATGCTAATCAACACATCATTGGTATAATTAATCTTACTTGACATAATAAAAGAGAATTTTATTCTCAGTTGAAATTGTTTAAATAAATTCACAATTTTTGCACTCTTTTTATTTCAGTGCAGCTACTTAATAAGGGCCCTCATATTTTCTAACACTTATGCTGTGGAAGGATTAGGGATGAAACAAGCAGCCTACTGCTTTCCTGTTTCATATCATTTTCACTGGCACTCCTGTCCCGTCCTTCTGACTTTTCTGAAAGAACATGCAAAGTCTGCATTTAATTGGTACACATTTTGTATAAAATAAACATTTTTCAGTATATTTTCTCATAAAATGTATTTTTAATGTAAAATACCGATTTTTTGTGTGCAAAAAATCTAATCTGCAATGCAAAATCCAGTAAGTGAAAACCACAACCGGGGTGGGGGGTGGGCTTCCTGTTCAAAGCAAAAATGCTACAAATCCCACAGAGTGGACCCAAGACCTTGGTCATACCTGAATAAGGGGTTTCAGTCATATTTTGAAATGGCAGTTATGTCAATTGTCTACTTTGTCAGCTTCTCCAGCACCAACAAGGACAGGCCAAGCAGGGAGCTTATCTGGCAGCCCCAAACCTTTCTCTCCTCAAGTCTCAACGCCTGCTAAACAAGAAAGAACATCCACTCCAGGAAGCATTCTGAATCTGAATCTTGGTGAGTTAAAATTGTCAGTACCAGCTTTCATTTTATCAATGCTATTTGCTTATACGTATGAGAAGTTCAAGGTGATTCTATGAGTGCAGAATCATAAATGTGGACAGGTAAACTTCCTGTTTCCCAACTGAAGCAATTTCATTCAGTTTAAGGATATTTTAAATGCTTTTAAAATATCTGGGAAAGTACATAGTTAAGCAGATACAGGATTCTGAGAACTAAATGATATTTGCTTACCTGCTACCAAAAACCATAGTTCCTTATTCTTGTATAAAACTCAATATTTCTGACAAAATCCTCTGGTCCTTGGATAGCATAAACATATAGGTGATACCAGTGATTTTCCCAATCAGCCTGACTTCAGGCAATTTGTATAACTTTGATGGATACGTTTTGTGAGAACACTGACTAGGGCTTGACAAAGCATTATGCTAAGTATGCGACAGTATAAGGTTTTTGCATCAGCATAATTAAGGATCAGAGTTGGACTCTTCTTTAATTCTCACTCAATACGGCTTTGATTATAGAAGGAGTTATACTCAATTGTACTCTGTGACTGCAAACCTTCACATCAACTTCAGTGAAAATTAAATCTGAAATTGAAATCTGATCAACTTCTGTGAAATTGTTTCTGGGATTGCAGACATGCTTCCAAATAGTTGTTCAGCATTTATTTTGAAATGTTGTCATATATGTGGTAAATATTACCAAGTATTAATACTGAAAGTGGACTGATTGAATTAGGTTTTTTCCTTGACAAAAACAATTTCTGTTTAAGCTGTGTTACGTAATGAAAACACTTTTATTTAATATTCTAGATCGTAGTAAAGCTGAGATGGATCTGAAAGAGTTGAGTGAATCAGTCCAGCAGCAATCCACACCTGCGCCACTGATTTCCCCAAAGCGGCAAATTCGCAGCAGGTTCCAGCTTAATCTTGACAAGACAATAGAGAGCTGTAAAGCACAGTTAGGTATGCACATGGTAATATCAAATTTGTGTTGAAAGCATTAGAGTTGAAACATTGTTCATTTTAACATAAATGGGGGGAAATCTTAAATATGGTGTGTTGTCCTTTGTGCAGAGAGTTTGGCTTGCATCTTAGCAGACCAGGGTTCAAAGCTTCTTTATTTGGGGAGGCAAATGAGCCTTGCTTGCAAAACTAATACTTGAACAACCTACTTCACAGAATTATTATAGGTATGGTATATAATTAGTCTGTTACAATGTATGTGTGCTCATTATTTTATATCTATAGCTTAATTCTTAAGTTTTATAAGCCTCAATAATTGTAAAGAGGTGTGTGGTAGAAATATATGAATAAAAAAAAGTCTTCTTTTGTACTTAGGGATCAATGAAATATCTGAAGATGTTGCAGTAGAACATAGCGACTCAGAGGACTCTGAAAAGTCAGATTCTAGTGATAGTGAATATATCAGTGATGATGAACAGAAATCCAAGAACGATCAGGAAGAAGAAGAAAAAGAAGGTGCAAGAAGTGACAAAGAATCCTTGGCCATGAAAAAAAAACCAAAACCACCAACGCCAACTGAAGAAAAAGAAGAAATTAAAAGTACAGTCTCAGAAGTGGAGAAAACAGATACCCCTGTCAAAGAAAAGGCAAATGTAGACTCTGATAAAGAAGTTTCTGAAAAGGGGAAAAGTTTGTCACAGCCTACAAAAGAGAAGTTGAAAGGTAAAGATGAGACTGACTCGCCAACAGTACATCTTGGTCTGGACTCTGACTCAGAAAGTGAACTTGTTATTGACCTAGGTGAAGATCAGTGTGGGCGTGAGGGACGCAAAAATAAAAAAGAACCCAAGGAATCTCCTCCTAAGCAAGAAGGTAGAAAAATATACTTTTTCCTGTTATGTGTATTGGCAATCTAAGATTAAGCACTTTGCTGTCTGTGGTGTTCAGTCCCGGAAATCCTGATACCTTATGTGGTGTGTGTGTGAATGTGTGCTTCTAGAATGGGGTGGAAATAATTTTATTTTCCTTAAAAATCTAACAGTGCAGCTATTTTGAGGATTACTTCTCAAATAATATTTGCTCAATGTTGTCGAACATGCACATATAGATATCGATTTTGGAACCTTTATTGCACAAGGTTCAAATGCTGTCTTTGTATTTTCTCACTGTTTGAGCATTGAGGAAATACTTGTGCTTACAGTAAAAACAGAAAGGGATCAAAATAAAACAAAGCCCCACTGTAGGACCATTAACAAATCAGCTTCTAACCCATGAATATAGCTCATGCATTCCACAAGGTGCCAGAAATAGAGGCCTGCAAAGCAAATTGTTCTGCATTTTAAAATGAGCGTAGCCATGCTCCACAGGAGAACAGCATGTTTTGGTTTAGCAGACTGTGATCAGTCTGATTTCAATGTAAGATACTGTTGTGCTTTTCTCTAAAAGTCTTAAAAAGAAGTGTAGAGTTGAAAGGGATCCCAAGGATCATCTAGTCCAATCCCCTGCAATGCAGGCATCTCAGCTAAAGCATCCATGACAGAGGGCTATCCAACCTCTGCTTATAAACCTCCAGTGAAGAAGAGTCCACCACCTTCCAAGGGAGTCCATTCCACTGTCAGACAGCTCTTACTATGAGGAAGTTCCTTCTCAACAAATATTTTGAAGAATAAGGTTAGAATAAAAATTATCAGTTCTGGATTTTTAAAATAATCAAAGTAGACTGTTTCAGTTGCATGCACAGACATGTGATGAGTGCTGCTGTAGTGAATAGGGCTAGGGATGCACAACTGAGTGCTAAACTGCAGCCCAGGAAGCAGGGCTGCTAGGGACAGTTCACACAGCCGCAAATGGGAAATGGGTGTGCGTAGTGGGGAAGCAGCCCCCCCCATGTGCCACTGTATGCACTGTGTGTACTTTGAATATACCTGAAGTCATCCCACTGTGCTGTACAGAGGCAGGTGGCCTGTGCCCCTGTAGTGTGCTTCTACAACTGCGGGGGGTGAGGGTGAGGAAGGAGAGATGAAGGAATCACCTGCTGAAAAAAGCAAGGCATTAGTAATACAGTGGTACCTCCGCTTGTGGACAGGATCTGTTCCAGAGGTCTGGTCGGATCCCAAGGTTTCTGCAACCTGAGGACCACTTCTGTGCATGCGTGCGCAGCGAAACCCGGTAAAATACTTCTGGGTTTGCCACACGCATCCCGAAATTTATGTAACCAGAGGATTATGTAAATGGAGGTTCAACTGTATCTTCCAAAAATGTATCTTTGCTACAGTGGCTTGAAAACATGCAGCTGTACTCTAGAATTGCACTAGCTTTTGTCAGTATGTGCAGAGTATTAGTATCTTATCACCCTTCAGATGTTGGACTCCCATAAGCCCCTACCAGTCTGGCCAGTGGTCTTGGATGATGGGAGTTTGAGTTCAACAACATCTGGAGGGACCTTTGGTTCCCAATCCCTGATCTGTATTCTCCAATGCTCAGACAAGGAAGATGGTAGATAGAAAGGTTAGAAACACTTCAAGAAGTTTTTTTTTTTGAGATTATTTCAAACCTTTCGGTATTTAATGTGAGAAAGGGAGAGTTGAATTTGTGTCACCTTTGCTGGTGTTATTTGTAAGCGAATTTTGTGTTTTGTTCTATAGTTTCTGAGTTTTATGTAATTTTTGGTTTGGACTGCATATATTACAATTAGTTTATACAGTGGTAACTCGTCTAGTGTCCGCCTCGTCGCGCACCCGTTCTGTTAAACGTCCACAGCAAACCCGGAAGTATTGGAATGGGTTACTTCTGGGTTCACTGCTCGTGCATGTGCAGAAGCACAAACTACTCCGCACGCATGCACAGATGCGGCGCTTTGTCCAGTGTCCTTTTCAGCCCGCGACCGGGGCTCCGGAACGGATCCTGGTCGCAAAACGAGGTACTGCTGTAGTAGTATCAAATCACCAGAGAACATGTGATCATGAGAGTCTTGAAATCTTGGTGTGTGTGCTGCCTATAGTAGCAAATTCCTGAAACTTCTGCTGAGTGCAATAATTAAGGATGGTTTCATAATCTGAATGAAGACGTTTCAAAACCTAATATATGTCATTGTAAAACAAGGATAAAGAGCAGCTCAGAGGCATCATCTGTATGATGTGAGGGACTAAAAATAGTTCTAGAGTAGATGATGTAAGGGTCAAAATGAAAGTTTCGAGGCTCCTAGAGTGACAAACATATACCCCGCAGAACTCAGTTTACTTTCTTTTACTTCATCACGTTTTCTCTGCAGGCAAAAAGATGGCATTTGTAGGTCTGTGATGTGTAAATTGCTTTTGAAAGTCAGCTGGCAATGAACAATGCAACTTTCACCCACTGAAAAATAATTATGTGCACAGATATCTGTTGTACTATGTTGCTCACAGTAACTGGGTTTTGTATTACCTGAATTGTCAGTAAAAAAGATCATGTTTCTTTTCTACCCACTTAGCTGCAGCTAAAACACCACCTTCTTCAACAGTAAGTAGTCAGCCTCCAACTGAAACTCAGGTGCTTACTCGATCCGCATCCCAGACTCCTCCAGCTGGTGTCACAGCTACAATAAGCACTACTTCTGCTGCCAGCACTCCAGCTGCAGCCACCGGGAGCCCAGTGAAGAAGCAGAGGCCGCTTCTACCAAAGGAAACTGCCCCAGCAGTCCAACGGGTAGTATGGAATTCTTCAAACAAATTTCAGACTTCTTCTCAGAAATGGCATATGCAGAAGGTGCAAAGGCAACAGCAGCAGCAACAGAGTCAGCAGCAGCAACCTCAGTCCTCCCAAGGAACAAGATATCAGACAAGACAAGCCGTGAAAGGTATTATCACCTTTCCCATTTTGTTCTCACTGCTGTATTCTTGCTGTGGTCATTGTGCTCAAGTACTTCAAACTATTCTTCCATAAATATGGGTCCTGTAAAGATATGAAAATGCAAAATCGCTCTCCCAGTGTGGTCCTTAAGTGTACAGTGGTACCTTGGAAGTCCATTCGACTTCCAAAACATTTGGAAACCAGGCCGTAGCTTCCGATTGGCTGCAGGAAGCTCCTGCAGCCAATCAGAAGCTGTGGAAGCCGCACCAGACATTCGGTTTCCAAAGAACGTTTGCAAACCAGAACACTCACTTCTGGGTTTGTTGCGTTTGGGACCCAAGGCGTTTGGGAGCCAAGGTACAACAGTACTTAAAATAATTTGTTTATCTGCAGCATTTTAGTTGGAATGTGAACTGCAATATCTTTCCACTGTAGTTTTAATTATTTCGTAAGTATTATAAAATGAAATGTATCTATAACTGAAAAATGAGCTCTCTTAAGTGGAAATAACCATATGAAGGGAAATGATTGCAATCACCAATATTTATTGGTGGAAGAAAGTGAACTACTTCAGGGATAAGGCATAGCTTATCTTGTATCAATATGGAGAGGCACAATATAGGTTGTATCTAATGCTGTCTGTGCTTGAGTCCCTCCCTTTATAACCCCCCACACCCTTAAAATCTGCTCTGGAGAGTTAGAAAACCCTCCCGTGCAAATTGTTTGTGTGACAGGGGACTAGGGCATGGCTGCAATGAAGAGGTGAGGAAAATAAAGTCCATTGTGCAATGTTAGATTCCACCATATAATTTTGATTGGTTATAAAGCTGTCCTTAAAGAACATGTTGATCCCTTGTTATGTGAAGAAAGAAGGTTTTTTATTTTCTGTGAAACATGGTTATGAAAACGAAGAGTGCCAACCTTTTAAGAGGATAGATCCAAGTAACTTCTAGATTTCTTATTTTCCAAAAATGGGGAAACAGCCATTATTATTATTGTCCTAGCAGTTCTTAATCTAATTAATTTTGAAATTTAATTTGCGCCCAACAGATACTAATCTAATTAAATCTTCCTAATATCTTTAGACAGTTGTAATCTGTAGATTTTGGGCCATCAACCGAATTTGCAGCTCCCCCCCTTCTCTCCCTCCATGTCCCATTTTGCTTAATATCATACTGGAACAGTTCCTAATAACTCAACAGCTTGTTCACTACTTTGTGACATTTTACTTGGCCATAATCAAGGTATTATCCCACTATGGTACATTTTAAGGAGTATTTTCCAGTGGCTGGTGAAACCAGCATAGACACTCACTAAAAGTTGCCCTAAGAATCCTTAACTGCCTTGTCTTAGGGTTTTCTGCCCTGGTTTACACAGTTATGCCAGCATATTGTCACAGAATAAGGTATGTCACCACTGCAAGAAGTATTATGGGAGCATCACACACCAATCCACCAACACAAATGTTCAAGATTGAGCTGTGAAAAGCTATTGGACAGCATTTATTTAGCATTGGTTTGCCTGTTTTTTGACATTTCAAAAGCATTGAAATCTGCAGTGATTCACTTGTGGGTTTGTTTTGTGTCCTTAGCTGTACAGCAAAAAGAAATTACTCAGAGTACTTCAACGTCAACCATTACCTTGGTTACAAGCACTCAACCTGTTTCCATAGTAACCAGTTCTGGATCAGCAAGTACACTTTCATCTTCAGTTAATACAGACTTGCCAATAGCAACAGCTTCAGCAGATGTGGCTGCAGATATTGCTAAGTATACTAGTAAAGTAAGTTTTTTGTTTTTGTTTTTAAAAAGCACTACATTCTTACAAGTTTTACTTTGAAGTTAATGCAGTTGCTGATGTGCAACAAAGCAGGTTATCCACTTGCCTGAACATTTTTCCTCATCCTGTGATGTGGATAAGTTTAACCTTTGAACACGTGGAAGAACCTTAACAGCAATATTTTAAACTGGCTGCTGGTGTGTAGCTGGAAGCACTGCAACTTTTCCTGCCGTAGTTCTCCAAAAACAGAAGCTTGGGTTTTGGGGTCAGGGATGGAGGGAAGAGACAAAAACAGCCCGAATGTATGCATGGTTAACATACATTTATGGATAAATTTTATTAACCCAACATGTGTGGATATATGTATGCACATCATAATTTTATTAGTACTTATCAGATTTATCTGTAGTGTTTGACAAAGCTTTTTTTTCTACTTCGTGCGTGTTTCTTTAAGCATAGACAACCATCTGTATGGTGCATTAAAATAATAATGAGAAAACAAATGCAAGTGCTTGCCTCAAGGAGCCTAAAATCTATATTTAAGCAGTAGGAGAAAAGTAGAGAAAAATTAATACAAGTTTCATGTCCTTAAACTTTGCTCCAATTGGAGATGAGGATCTAAATATTAAGCCTGAGGCTTAATAGAAAAGGGGGCCTTTGTGGAATTTGAAGGAAGACTCTGAGATGGCACCATGTAGGTGTTCTTGCGTAAAGGCTACAAGAGAGAATTTTTGATATTCTGTTAGGAAAAAAATGGTATTCTGAGCTGAGTATTTTCCACTTCAGTGTACAGAGCAATGATGTCACAGTAATAGTCTTAAACCCTGCACTTCTTGGGACAGAGTAGTCTTACAGATATGTAAAGCTATCTCTATAGAAGCTATTTGGTACAGGAGCCCATTGGATACAGCTGTATGAGAGTAGCTGAGCTATATGAGTTTCTGGTAGCCAGGGAAGCTGATGCTTTTGCTTGGCCTATCTGGGCAAGTGGTATGCCACAGTGACCAATTGGTTCTTGCTTGGGAAAGCCAGCATCTTTGGATAAGCGCTTTCAGCTACAGTTGCCAAACATGGCTTCCAAACAGATATGGGGGCTTTGGTGGTGGAGTGGGGATAGAGGATGGACTGTCCTGTAATTAATGTGTGCAAGCTGTGACACAACAGTTCCAAAGGCTTTAAGCTGGTACACATGTGGTAGATAAAGGACTGTATATGAAGGGTTGACATTTTTATTTTTAGGCAGGGCTGTAAAGCCTAGTCTTGCATACCTTCTCCCTGAAAAACTTGCTACACATTCTGTATATGCAAGAGAGAAATAGTAGATTTCAAATCACTTGTAAGTCATAAAGTTCATTGGTTGGCCTTGGGCAAGTCAGCATCTTTCAGCCATACTTTCTTGCCTGGGTAAACTAGCCTTGTGTACTACCTGAACTCCTTCAAGGAAGACAAAGGAGAAGTGGCCAGAATGAGAACTGAGCAGGCAAGGCTGTAAACAGGTGCTTCATTGAACATCAAGCTTAAGTGCATAGCTGGCCAGTTTAAAATACTGCTGTGAAAGTTTCCCCGTGTGTTACAGCTGGCGTACCTTAACACCACTAGTGAGACTACACAGGGGCAGCACAACTGGAAGAACAATTAATGACAAGTAAGTAATTCCATTTTTGTTCAGGTACCAAAATCATGAAGTAAAAACAACTCCTGCTTCTTGCGTGAAGTGGTTCTTCTAAAATGTGTTCATTTAAACATAATGAGAGGTTTTAGAATGATGAAAAATGAGCCATCCAGGGGTGGTGCTTTAAATGTTTACGAAGTGCATTTGCCGCCTCCAGTGTCTTTATTTTAAGAAGCCATTCCAGTTTCTATTGATGTAACTTTATTTAATTAAGAAATTGAACCTTACTATAAAAAAAAAATAGACGTGAAAAGCAAAAATGAGGAATTCCTCCCATCATTTTCCAATGTAGCCATTTGCATGAAGTGGAGAGAAACACAGGTATCTGCTCTGTTTATCTAAACCGCTCAGTGAGTTGATGCCATGTATAAAGTCACAAATGATGTTTAGAAAGTTCATGCAGTTTCTTTCTCCCATCTCAGTCCTGTAGGTATCTTGATCCATTTTACTACCTCATGAATGTTGACATCTGATCCTGCATCAGCAGCTTGCATGGTAGACTGTGAACAGATTCCCAGAGTACTGCATTTCAGACTCTCAATGCATAAATTAGGACTAAAATTAAAAGTAAACGGCTCCAGAATGCTTCGTTGGTGTCTGATGTATGCAAGCGAATAGAGTTGGATTCTGCTTGTCATTTTGAGATCTAACTGCTATAATAATGCCAACATGGAATTCTGTGTTTTGACATGGTGGTTGGTGATTTGAATGCTCTTATGGCATTACAGATACATGGCAATATTGTAATTTAACACCATCTAGAGAGAACCTATGGCATTCAGGTTGAAAAAGTAAATAGTGAACTATGAACTCGCCACATGTCTGAGAGTCCAGTTGTCTGGCTACCAAACTAAACATACTGTAAAGTGATTTAACCATAGCACGTGGCACCCCACATTGTTGTCTGAGGCACACACAGATACACGCCCCCCCGGCAGGTATGCAATCATGTTGCATGCAATCATTTATAATGGCTCTGTATAATCACTTGCTATTTGATTTCTGAGATTTTACTCATAATAAGATTAGAAACTGATATCAAAAGAACTAAATGGAGAGGTGATATTTTTATTCACACACAGAATCCCACCCAAGTTCATAGAATCATAGAAATATAGTGTGAAGCAACCCAAAGGGCCATCTAGCCCAACCACTTGCAATGCAGGAATCATTGCTAAAGAATCCCTGACAGATGGCCATCTAACCTCTGTGTAAAAACCTCCAGTGAGGGAGAGTCCGCAACCCTTCAAGGTAGTTCGTTCCACTATTGAGCAGCATTTATTGCAGAAAGTTCTTCCTAAAGCTCAGTTGTTCACTTCTATCCATTGTGTGTGGAGTGGATGAATCTCAGAGGTCAAGAGGTATCACTATGACCTAAGATACAGTGGTTGCTGGGTTTCTTTTATATTATTGATATGATTTACAAAATCCATTCAAAGAAAAATGTGTCAGTAGTTTTTATAATATCCTACATAAGAAATTATGGAATGTTCCCAGGATAAAGAAATTTAAAAAGCAAGATCACTTTTAATTCCTTAATAAACTTTCTTTTTAAACAGATGATGGATGCCATAAAAGGAACAATGACAGAAATATACAATGACCTTTCAAAAAATACTACTGGAAGCACAATTGCTGAGGTCAGTGTCTTTTGCCATCAGCAAGTCACATTTTTTTCTTTAAAAAATAAAATGTGAAACACTTTTAAAATAAGTAGAAATCTGCCTTTTAAATATTCTGCAGATATGTATTTGAGTTCTAGCCTCTTGTCTGATCTAATACCAACTATTGTGAAAACTACTGGTTGCATACTGTGTGAGAGAGGAGCTCATTAAAGTTTATAGCCTGAAATTTTAACTAGGTTGCTCTTGCTAAAAGCTGCTACTACTGTGCCAGACAATGACAATATAATAGCTCTACAGTGGTACCTCAGGATACAGACGCTTCAGGTTACAGAGTCTGCTAACCCAGAAATAGTACCTCAGGTTAAGAATTTTGCTTCAGCATGAAAACAGAAATCGCATGACGGCAGCAGCGGGAGGCCCCATTAGCTAAAGTGGTACCTCAGGTTAAGAACTGTTTCAGGTTAAGAATGGACCTCCAGAACGAATTAAGTTCTTAACTCGAGGTCCAACTGTACTTCCTTAAATGCACGGCAGACTAGCTATTCCAAGATTTTCCTTCAAGCCTTCGAAATCTAACTTGTTTACGCAAGCAAAATATCTTAGGTCCAGTTTACAATTTGAAATACTCAATTAACAGGGAGCTTATTCTGGCTTGCACACATAGGGCTAAACCATTGTTTAGCATTACATAAGAGTACAACCAGTGTCACCACCTCAATTTGTTTAGTAAATATATTGTTTTCATGGAGCATGAAAAACAGGAAGGAAAGGATGAGGGAAAATTATTTTCAGTATCTTATCTTTTTTCTTTCCTGTGATTCAGGCACATTAACTAACCCTTCTCTTTTTCATGCCACGTAGCAAGGGAGGGGAGAGAGTGACTGTGCGATGCCCATGTTACTCAGAGTTCTGTAGGCAACTAATGATTTACAGAAGCATGCTGATCGTGACATTGCATTAAAAAACAGCCTTCTCTCTCCCTCTTTTTTTTAAAAAAGACAGTTATTTTTCTTTAAAGTCAATTTTTCTGAATGTTTATTTATTTACGAACTACCTTTATAGCCTGTGTTATAACACAACTTTTTCAGAGCAGCTTACAACATAAAACAAGCAAAACTTTTAATAGCAGCAAAATGAAAATTAAATCAGTTGGGGCACTTTACTTTTGTCATTCACTACGGTGCTAACTATTAATCCTGGTCCATATACCTGTATGAAACATTAAAAAATATTGAGTTCTTCATGTAGAACCATTCTTGTAAATTCTGCAGGATACATATTTAATATATGTAGGTTCCTCTTAAGGACTCTCATTTTTTTGTGTACAGATTCCCTAGCAGTATTATTAGAGAAAAATTGCTCCATTTGCTATCCATTTTGCTGATGAATTTTGCTAAAATCTCTTATTATGAGTGTGAAAGTTTTTTTTTTATCAGTTTCCTAGTTTTCTCTCTGTTTACTGTTTGAAATACCAGAAGGACTAAATTTGCCTTGTTTCTCATCACTGTTGGCATAAATTCCTAGTGCTCTTTTGGAATCATGCAATAATTGGTTAAAACCAGCAAACTAAGCACTTCTATTTATGTATTGGGTGTGTGTGTGTGTGTGTGTGTGTGCGTGCGTGTGTGTGTGTGTGTGTGTGTTTTACTTTATTTTATTTGAAATTTTATTTAGAAGAAGGGAAACCTAAAGTATGAATCATGGAACTCTAAAGTCACTTAGTCAGTTTAAATATACCCGTTATTAGTTGAGCCATGGGTTATAAAAAATGTTAGTTATTTTTAATAGTAAATAGATACAATTCCATAGGAAGCATTCCTTTTTACACACAGGTTGGAATGCCTTTTCTGATATGGTGATTATTGGGAAACAGAAATGTATCTTCTAAAAACCAAGAGAGGGTGCTTTTTTCCCTTCAGAATCATTTTGTTCATATGCAAACTTATGCAAATTAAATCCAAAACTCATAGGGTTGAAAAGCCTTTTTTTAAATCAAGTGACCTAATTATTTCTTTGATATTCCAGATTCGTCGTTTGAGAATTGAAATAGAAAAGCTTCAGTGGTTACATCAGCAGGAACTTTCAGAAATGAAACACAATCTGGGTATAAAAAATGCAGTTCAAAATAATGATGTTGCCACTTATTTTTTAAAAGGCCATGGCAGTATCTCAGCTGCAACTCTGTGATAGTACAAATTGTCCTCCCTAGAAAGAGTAGAAAATGTGATGGAACATGCCATCTTAGACTGTTCCTCACATGTACAGTCAGTTAGAGTGGGCCAGTTCAGACATCTGAACCAGCTCAATATAGTATTTCCTGAACCACAATTTAAATATGTACTGTTTTGAGAATGGAAATATGCTTACTCTTTTTGAAATCCAGAAAGCAAGTTAAACTGCAATTTGGATAGTAATTGTTCATTTATAGTTCATTCATGAGAACCAATAATCACTAGTTTGGTAGATATGTTGCCTAATGCTGCACTTGCAGTTACAGAATGAAGCTGGGTTTTTTTCATCTAAAAGTCACTAATGCATCTGGAGCTAAAACTTAAATTTCTAAATTACCATTTGGACCCACTGTTGACTATATGCTGTCTGTCTGTTGACTAGAACTCACAATGGCTGAAATGCGTCAGAGTTTGGAACAGGAAAGAGATCGTTTGATTGCCGAAGTGAAGAAGCAGCTGGAACTGGAAAAGCAGCAAGCTGTGGATGAAACCAAAAAGAAGCAGTGGTGTGCCAACTGCAAAAAAGAAGCGATTTTCTACTGTTGTTGGAATACCAGTTACTGCGACTACCCTTGCCAGCAAGCCCATTGGCCGGAACACATGAAGTCCTGCACACAGTCAGGTAAACAATATCTTTTTAACCCAAGTGTGGGAAACCTTTGACCTTCTAGATGTTGCCACGCTACAATTCCCATGAGTTCCACGAAGCCTGACCAATACCCAGGGATGGTGAGAGTTGTAGTTCAGCAACATCTGGAGGGCCAAAGGTTCCTCACAACTGTTTTAACTTATTTGTGAGTGAACATCATCCAGTTACATAATTTAGAAATCCTTTTGTTTTCACTTTAGCAACTGCAACACAGCAAGAAACGGATACTGAAATTAGCACAGAAACATTAAATAAATCATCCCAGCCTACCTCCAGTGCACAGCCGGCACCTACAGAAACTGCCAGTACTCCAAAAGAAAAAGAGGCAGCTGTTGAAAAGAGCAAGGAGAGTGTTACAGTAAGTATTTCAGTCAGTCCTTTTACTTGTATGCTGCCTTTCCAAAGTTAAAACCACTCTCAAGGTGGCTTACAACATACTTCTTTACTTAACCACAACCCCCTTCATGTCAAATTTGTGAGACTGTTTAAAACACTGAATTCTGGTTTCCTGTTAAGGTTCTTGAGGATTCATATGAATTGAAACACATTTCAGAGATTTGTCTTTAATCTTACAAAGTTATTTCTTAAGGGAAGGGACCAAAATGTATCTAGGCTCTCTCATATTTCATTTCATTTATTTGTGTCCAGTCTTCCTTCCTTTAAGAGGGCCCAGGGTAGCTGACAACGTGAAATTTCATAAGACCAATTCCAAAATCAGTAATTAAAATGACAGTGCCCAAATAATCCTATCTCCTTCCAAAGGCCTGGGCAAATAAAAATGTGTTTTACATTCTGGCTGTACTACCGCAGAGGAAACCCCTCTCATACTTTTTCACCCTCCTTGGTATCCACAGTGTTGGTACTGCAAGAAGCCCCCCCCCCATTGTAAACTGTGTGCTTAGACATATGGCAGAAGACACTCCTTCAAGTACTTTAGGGCTTTGTATACTAGTACCAGCACTTTGAATTGGACCCTGAAGTTCACTGGCAACCCATGAACACTCTCAGAACTTGAAGTGATATGCACTCTTCTGGCTACTCTTGAGTACTAGTTGCAGCCTCCAGACTGTTATTAAGGACAACCTCATGTAAAGCACATTGCATTAATGTGTATGGTTATCAGAGCATGGATTACTGAGGCCAAACTATCTCAGTCCTAGAACAGCCACCGCTGATGAACCAGCCAGAGCTGGATATAGGCCCCACCAAAGCCATCTGTATATTCAGTGACACTTTGGCCTGTAGGAGTACCCCAGACTTCGAAGCTGCTCCATCAAGGGGGGCGGGGATGCCACCCCATCCAGAACAAGCCAACCCCTTAATTCCTGGACCAGAGACCACCCACCCAAAGGACCTCCATCTTAACTAGATTCAATTTCCATTTATCAGCCCTAGTCCAACCCATCACTGTATCCAAACACTGTCCCAGTGCCTGCACAGCCTCTGAACAGCATGAGGGATAAGATGGAGCCCTGTGGGACTCCATAACATAAATCCATGGGTCCAGCCAGTGCTGGAAGTGACTCTGCAGGTAGGAGTAGTTAATGGTGCCCGTCTCTCAGTGAAATTCTAGGAGAAACAACAGCACCAGTTTTGTCCTTCACCATGCCATGCCCTAATGAAATTTCATGCAATATTCTGCCACTCTTATTGAGTCTCATTGAGTCAAAGCTATTGCTCTGGGTGCATGAATGCCCATCAACCTTTCTCTATTCTAGCCCCTTTGAATCGCAGATTGTATTTGCCCTGTAGATACACTCATACAGCATGCCCCGGCACTTCTACCAAGCGCCCAAAACTCAGGTTTGAAACTGTTGCTCAAATTACCATATCCTCAACTAATTCTGTACCCTAACTTCTCCACATAAATGGCAGGCATTGGAATACATAAGCTGTCATTGGCTACATACGCCTTGTATATCCTTGTATATGTCAATTAACATTCTTCAGATGGATTAGGATATGATTTCTAATCAGAGATATGAATAACCATTGTCGCACTGACAATATCTTTATGAAGAGCTGGAATTGCATATTTATTCCTTCGTCCCCAAACCCTGTGTGTTTAGTAAAATAACAATATAGTATTTACTTCACCAGTACTTTAATTGCATCATGTCTCATTTGAACTATATTGGAGAACAGGACTCAAGGTATACTCATGAGCTCACACTTTCTGTGAACCTAGTTCATAAAACTTTATAAGTTGTTCTCTAGATTTCATGTGTTTTTTCATTGAGGGGGATGCTTGAAACACATTGGAAATTGGTGATGATCCTTACCAAAAAACCTTGACTGACTAATTAGGTACACGCATGTTTAGGTATTTTTAAAAGAGCAGTCTCTTCTGCTTGTAGCAGTGCTGTGTTTTGCTATGATCTGGCATTATTTGCAAAGAAAATGTTGGGTGCCTACAATTTCTACCATGGAACATTTTGCTTGAAAATCTCAAATTGCTTTCACATAATTGTTACATGTTTTTGAAACATCAAGCTGTATACATTGCTCACATTCATATTTTGAATTTTGGTTTCATTAACAAAAAAAGTAACCTGTGAATTCATTGAGATGCAAATTTTAACGCAAGCCAAACATCTGACAAATTTCTATGATAATAATAAATAGGTGGCATTTATGTAAAAGCTGAACCTTTTGCTGAGGTTGCCTGTGCTGTCTCTGCAGATAGCAACAGGTGTGACAAGCAGCCAGCCTATAAAACTGGTCCAGGTCCCGCAGACCACCACCTATATACCAACTACTCAACCCACAATTGTAAGTACTGCTTTTGGCATTGAAACAGCTCATTATCTATTGTGGGGGGCGGGGTTTTCTCCTGTGTTATCAGGACATGAATTCACCGGTCCCAAGTCTATATTTGCAGTGTAAAACGCCTTATTTTGCCGTACAACATCTCCATTTCCCTCATGCCATATAATTTCATCATAGAGCCAACCAAGGATTCAAAGACTAGCCAACATTCACACATAGTTACAGCTGCAATTTTTGGGGGGAGAGGGGGTAAACATTACTGCAAATATGGTGAGCTCTTGCTTTTTGCAATGTGAACAAGTTTTATTTTAGCGCTATCCAGGTTATGCCAAACAAACCAAGCCCTAACAATATTGCATATATGTTCTGTGTTTCTGGAATTGTTGCATTGCCATTGTACGTCACTATCTTTTGCTGCTGAGATAGGAAATGTTGGCTGTGATGTAGGAATTAGGCCACTGTTCCACATCCATTTAATCCCTCAGGCTTCTTAATTTCTTTTGTGCAATCACCATGTGGTAAGCAAAAATTTAACTATTCATCCTGTGCTCTTCAGGCCCAAAAATGCTCAACAGAGAGACTGAGCTAGAGCTATTTGTAACAAAGTGAACTTGGAGCTTCTTGTTTCAAAAAAACTTTCCGCCACAATTAGAAGATGGAGGGTGGTGCTGGGATTTACTTCTGCCTAAAATGATTTTACCTTAGAAAGTTCTGTTGGTTGAGTTTTACCTTGCTTTGCTGACCATGTTTGATCCCTCCTGAGCGGCATGTTTTCCTCAAAATCAGATGTCCCGGTGATCTTGTTTTAATTTTTAACAACACTGCCTTAAAGCAGGAGGGAGAGCCTTGGTGATTTTTCGCCCTACTTGACATTTAATTCTATAATTTACAATGGTCAGTACCAAATGTTCTGTTTGGCCATACCAAATGTTCCATGTACATTTACTGACCTACTGTGGTCATAATGCTAACGATCCTACTGTTTCAAGGCACAGTGCCCAAATCCACTAATTCTCTTACTATGTGAGTATTAGACATGTTTTATTAGCAACATCTGACCTAATGCTATTGTGGAATGCATATATGAGTTTAGTAATAAATCCTAATGCCTTAAAGGGGCTCAACACATCAGCATGGTTCAATATTCATCCTACAGTTTGTGTAAAGAAAGCACTGGATCAGTTCCTGGTACATGTGATGGAAGTCTCCAGGTTACTACATTTTGAAAACAACACAATCATGGTTTGATTTTTTAGCTGTTGTGCCCATTGTCTCCTGTAAATTGTTGGTTTGTGAGCACTTTGAAGACCAGGATTTACCATCTGATTTGAGTGAACACACATTGTTTAAACAATACATAGAGTTTGTTTTCTAGTGACAAGACAGAATATTTGTGTAATACAGAAACTTTAAACACTTTTAATCAGATTTCTACTGTTTAAGGGATTGCTTGCAATTCTATTGAGAGGAAAGTTACACACAGGTCTGAGGCTATAAAGCAAGGAATAGGAAAACTCATTTTTTTGACTCGGTACTGAATATCTTGCACACAGCTCAGAGTGTTTATTATGTACAGTACTGTATTATTATGTATTGTGCCCTTTATTTCCTGGGTAGTATCATGCTGAGGGTTTCTCATGACAGGCAATCCTACGTTTCTGTGCTTGTAGTTGCTGACATGTGTGTTTTGGTTTTAATCCACAGACCATTCCTGTAGTAGTAAGCCCTACAGCTGGGACCGTGGCAATGAGAACAGGAGTTCAATATGTTCAGACAACAATGCCTGTCCAAGTACGGAGAGTCTAACTGCTAACAAAGGAATCCAGGCAGCTGTTGGAGTATATAATCGTCTCTGTAATAGAAATGTTTTTTAAAAAATCCCCGCAGTTCATTGGATTAACCTCAAAGGTTCAGACTTTTAGCTTTGTACAGGTGTACAAAGCATTTATTACACTACATTAATGTAAAGCATTAGCGCTGGCTTTAAAAAGCTTGAGGACTGGTAAAATTCATGGTAAATCTATGCTTCTGTTGTAAATTATGTACATTTTGTGGATGATGTTAGAGTACCATCTCCTTTTTATATTTGTATTGACTTCGACGTATAAGGAGTGTTGGAAGCTGGTGAAGGAAAGGTTAAATCAGACTTGCCACAAACACCACCAAGAGAAATGGTTTTCTGGGAACTGCAGTTGCACACATAAATCAAGAATGAGAAGACTGAACCACTTGCCTTGCCTTTGGAGACGGAAAAAAACACACGCCTGCACATTGGTTTGTGCAACTGAAGCTGGAACTTGCCGTTTTAAATTTGTTAAATCAAGCATTTCCAATCTTAAGGCTCCTCGTACATTAAAGGACATATTTTGTGTTTCATATTTAAAATGAGAGAGATTGTTTACAAAATGGGGGGGGGGTAAATTTCATTCATGCTAAGAGAAAAGGAAAGTCGGAAGCTAAATATCAGATCAATAGTTCCAGAGATAATGAAAATGGATTTTGGGGCGTATGCTTCCTACTAGGTTATGTTTCAGTTGTATTGCTGCTGCTTCTTTTTTTAAGTGTCCAAAGGACTTTGAAATTGTTTTCAAAGGGAACAAGAGCTATAGATGGAGAAGACTCTTTACCAGGAAACGAGGGCAAAGGACATTGATGCTGGAATAGAGCATGTATTATGGGATTTTTATGTTTTTATGTAAGCATGAAACAGTACAGTATGAGAGAGAAAGTAACCCATGAAAACACTGTCTGTTACACTTAAACTGTAGTACCATTTTGTATGTTGTGTAAACAAAGCATTGAACAAAGCAAGGTGATGTATGTATATGAGAAAATTAATTGTATTATATCATTCCAGTACATTTTGTTGTACATTTTAGTCATATTGATTTCTCCCATTGTTTATAAAGGATGCGGTTTGTACAGTCTCCAGCTAGTACACACATTAGAGGAAAGAAGAAGAAAAAAGCTAGAAGGAAAAAAAAATCAGGAGCAGAATATTTGTGAATTGCATTGTGTCAAAGATAGCCTAGCTGGCCTTATTTGTGAAGCATAATTGCTTTTAGCATATGGAAGTATTTTTTCACATTTTCTTTGTATAAAATTTGTATTAAACTAAATATCTTTTTTGATTATTGTGTTTCTTTTACTAAAGCAGGTGACGCACAATATGCTTTGGGATTTCCCAGTTTTTTTCAGGGCTCTTTAAGTTTCTTTAATTCTTTTTTTTAATTAAACTGTTTTAGAAAAAATGGGTCATGTTGGGTTTCCATTTTCCTTCTGAAAGCCAGGTTACATTTACATGTGTCCTTTAAAAACAACAACTCATTCTGATCCAGCTGTATTTCTCTGGTAGTTGATACTTAACTGCATCACTACTTGGCATGCTTACTTACAGATTTATATCTCTCTTCACTTGTTCTGCCTAGCAATGGAAACTGTTCTGAGAGCACTGCAGCCTTCCTATTCAACATTAGCAAATATGCAGATGTTTTCTTGTTTTCATCTGCATCCTGGACATTGAACAGACACAGAAGAGTAAGAGATATTTTACTTTTTATTTATTTTAGAATTTGTCAGCTGCTTGCTTTTCCGCACAGCTAATAAGTTTTGTCTGTTTGATGCTTAAATAAGGCTAAGCACATCAAATTATCTCAGGTTCCAAAATTGAGGTGCCTCTGAGGAGGACCGAGTCCCAGCCAACCTAACCTCAAACAAATGAGGCCCAGAGCAACACCCTGGGGCAGAGAGGCTGAAGAATGTTTGCTGCTTACTAATACCACCTTTAATAGTTTGGTTTCTCTTTTTCTTCATTCTCTTGTTTCTTTTCTTTTAACAAACTAAAAATCTACTGTCTGTATTTCACTCTTGCTTTCTCATAGCTTTGGCTGGCAAGTCAAGTGCTGAAAAAGAGAGAGAGGAGAAAAAACAAACCAATTTCAGGGTTGTCAAAGTCATCAAAACTGACTTCCAGCATCTTGGGATCTCCTAATGTGAACCTTCACCATGGCAATAATTATTTGCCACCAGAGAACCAAGCCTGTTTCACATCTCACATCACAGTAGCTCAGACTCTTAATCTCAGCATTGTGGGTTTGAGACCCATGCTGGGCAAAAGATTCCTGCATTTCAGGGGGCTGGACTAGATGACCCTCATCATCCATTCCAACTCTACAATTCTGTGATTTATGAATCATGCCAGCAGCTACCACCACAGTCCTGCCAACAATAAAGCCCATCTTAAGACACTGAACTCTTCCGTTCTGTAGACCATTGTACTGTGAGGCCCCAAGACAGACAAGAACAACTACTTGAGATTGAACCTCTAGTCTTTGGGGAAAGTTGTTCACCAAAGTTCAGTGTCCTTTCAAAATGTAGAATATCACTCATGCAGGAAAATGAACAAGTTTACATATTATGCACAGTTTGGACTTGATCAGTTTCAAGAGGCACGGGCTCTTTAAAAACCATTGCTGCTTGCCAGTCTATTTAAAGCACACTGTGTTCTGACTAATAACGTATTGACACTTCTCTCAAATAATCATGATGATCCTGATCACAAGCAGGCCACTACTGCGTCACTTCATCTGACATTTAACGCCAAGAAGCAGGCAGCTTGTGGGTAAAAGTAGACATGATAAGAGATGTGGGATCTATGGTCTCATTAAACTCGTCACCCAAAAGAGCTGCTTTGGTGGTGGGTAGGAAGCAGGGCCCACAGGGTTGCATCCCACTTACGTCATGCTCAAGAGTAGACCCACTGAAATGAGTAGACTTAATGGGAGCTGTTTGCTGCTTCATAATAAAAGCAGTCAGCCCTAGTAAGTTACTGCCACTTTTCTAAAAACGACAAACAAACGAAAACTACTAAAGCAAGTTTCACAAAAGTAGCTTGTAAGAGCAAGACTGAAGTTAGGAACTTGATTTAAGGGACTTTTTAAAGGGGGGATATGGCAGGACAGTCCCAAGAACATGCCTGTTTCTTCGGTAACCTCTTGTTCACTCTAGATATGTTTACCGGGGAGGAAGTCCCTTGGCACTCAGTGAGGCTTGCTTCTACATAGAAGTGCCTAAGACAGAATTGATCCTTATTAGCAAGGACTGCAAGCTGGGCTTTCCTTTATAGATTTGTAAGATTACTAGTAGCTGAGTTTAGTGTTTGCTTGCTTGTCTGTCACGGGGGGGGGGGAGTCATTGTGAGGGAGTGACAGATACCCCTTTTCCAAACAACATGTTAGAGCACCAGCAAGCCCAAAGGCCCATTTTCTTTCCTTACTGCTTCAGCTTGCAAAAGCAGCCTGTATTATTATTTTTTTACTCGTATTCCTTCCCTACAGTTGGTGTGCTTAACTAGGCTTGCTTTTTCCATTTTGCTTAAATTATGCTGAACAACTTGCATGAAACTACATTTGTGCTTTCCATAGAGAGAAAAAATAGTATGGTGACAGTTGGAATAACCATTCCCTTGGCACCAGGGCTTTATCAATCCATTTTAGTAAAATTTTCTATTGTTTCTATCTTGCAAGCAGGAAAATAGTTTTTTCTTTGTCCCATGACAAGCTGTTACTGAGGGTTTGCTGCCATCGTGTGCCTGTGTCTAGAAACTACACACACAAAATAAAATGGCTGATAGTAGAAAAAGAGTGTCTATGAGATACGGGTTTATTTGTAAGATTGTGATAGAAGAGGAAACCTATATGTCTTTTCTCAGTGAAACCACACAATAGGGCTATCCTCTGACCACAATATTTATCAATGGGATTGTGTGAGTTTCAGCTCCCAGCCCAGATAGCAGTGATTTTGACAGTTTCTGAACTTGGGGATACTGCTTGTTATAAAGTCTTCCCCTTGCCTTCCTAATGCCTATATCGTTTTTTATTTTATTTTTGTTACTAGTTAAAAATGACTTTTTGTCAAGCACCATGACCTTTTTTGCAGCAGCACTTTTGTAGCCCTTTTGGAAGCCCAGCCACTAAATAGAGGTGTATGAAATTATGCATGGTGTCGAGAAAGTGTCCAGAGAGGGGGTTTCCTCATCATCTAATACTGAAGCATCATGCGGTTATTCCATGTTGGAAGATTCGAAACAGGCCAAAGGAAATGCCTCTACAAGCGCCACATAATTAAACTCTCAGATTCACTGCTGCAGATGGTTTTGGCTGCCAATTTGGACAGCCTTAAAGGAGAGATCATAGAAATTCAGAGAGGGCATAAGGCTATATCCATGGCTCTTTGTCATGATGGCAGTGTTCAGCCTGCACTGTTGGAGGCAGAATGCCTCTGAATACCTGTTGCTGGGAAACACAACTAGGGAGAATGCTGTTACACGCAAGGCCTGATTGCAGGCTTCCCAAAAGCATCTCATTGGCTACCATGGGAACAGGATGCTGGTCTAGATAGATCTTCAACCTGATCCAACAGGGCTTCTTACTGACAATTGAATGTTACCAGTTGTTATTTGGGTCCGTTGTATGCTGTACATTGCCTCTCATCCAGAGCTGGCATATGCATGGTCACTTGGGTTTTCTTGTTTAGAAGTGGCACAGATGATACTTCTTGTGAGCCCAGGCTAATCTCCCTCTTGTGAGTAGATAGAATAAAACTGCTGGTGGGTAAAAAAATCTGCAAGAGTCTTGCAGCAAGGCTTTACCATCTTTCTTGCTTGTTTTGGCCATGTAGAAGAGCCCTACAATGGGGCAGAGCCACATTGGGAGGGCAGGGCTGCTGCTGAGAATGGCAGCCTCATGTTGAGCTCCCCATTCCCCCTCTGCAGCATGGCATTCAGTGCAGTGCATGGCATTAAGCTGTGTGTTTCCCACACCTGCTAGTGGCAGCGAATAACGTGCAATGGCAGTGGGGATGTGCTTGGCGTCGCAGAAATCGAATATGTTGCAGAGGGATAATATGGGGTGTTGGGTATAGTTAAGGCTATGGTTTTCCCAGTAGTGATGTATGGAACTGAGAGCTGGACCATAAAGAAGGCTGATCTCCAAAGAATTGATGCTTTTGAAATATGGTGCTGGAGGAGACTCTTGAGAGTCCCATGGACTGCAAGAAGATCAAACCTCTCCATTCTTAAGGAAATCAGCCCTGAGTGCTCACTGGAAGGACAGTTCCTGAAGCTGAGGCTCCAATACTTTGGCCACCTCATGAGAAGAGAAGACTCCCTGGAAAAGACCCTGATGTTGGGAAAGATGGTGGGCACAAGGTGAAGGGGACGACAGAGGATGAGATGGTTGGACAGTGTTCTTGAAGCTACAGACATGAGCCTGACCAAACTGCGGGAGGCAGTGGAAGACAGGAGTGTGCTCTGGTCCATGGGGTCACGAAGAGTCGGACACGACTAAACAACAACAGTACCCCTGGTGGCAGACATGCCATGCTCTTTCTGGGGTAGTCCATCCACCTTTGGTCCCCACCAAGAACTCTCAGCTCTCAGCTGTGGCTCATAGAAGCTGTCAGCATACGACAGCAGACACATTCCAGGAAATGACTTCAAGTGGACGGCTATAACATAGCCTGGCAACAGTGCATCCGCACTGCATGCAGGAGGTCCAGGTTCAAGCTCTGGCATCTGCAGGCAGGTCTGGGAATGTTCCCTGCCTGAAATTCTGGGAAGCCACTGCTAATCACTGTGCACAATACTGAGCTAGATCCTGGGCCACTGGTCTGCTTTGGTATAAGACAGCTTCCTGCCTCTTCCCTTCCATGCATTAAAAGGACTTGGCATCTTAATGGTCAGATTAACAACCCTATGTTGTTTGCCTATTGTTTTCTCTTTGTTTTATTATCTTATTGTCAGCATCATTTATGAATCATTACGTTTCAAAATCCTTATAACCTTTTATATTCAAAACAGTACTTTTTAAAAAAGAAAGCTGAATTGTGCTTTTGCGATGTCATTTTATTTATATTTGAATAAGTATCTGAAATGGGCCTCTGAATGGGGTGGGGGGATATGATAGCAAAAATGTTATAGCTGGGAGTGGGGCTGCTGATTGTATCCTGCCCTCCAAGAGGTGAGTGGCACTGCTTTTCCTTCTTGAAAATCAGCGGTAGTACAATCCAGCCAAAGTTGAGGATTTTCATTCCCACTCATTTAAACAGGAGGTTTAAGTACATCTCTTCGGTGGTATTTATACTCAAGAGTAGACCTACTGAAATCAACAAACATGACTTAAGTTGGGTTTGTTGATTTCAGTAGGTTTACTCTGAGTAAGTGAGTACCAGTGCTCCTGATGTAATAACTTGGTTTAAAAAATGTTTAATGAGGATTAGAACACACCCATGTACCCAATACTTCAGTATGTACTAGCTTTAATACTAGATACATGTTGTTATTGCCCTGAAGCACAATCACAGAGGGGAATACACATGGAAGAGTCCTATAGTAAGTAGGGAAAGGACTAGCAGCAGTGATAAAGAATGCTTCATTAGACCAAAAAGTGAAACAGCTTAACATATCTTTCCCTTGGAAGCAGACTCTCTCTCAGTATGTCAAGCCTCATTTTCTCAAAAAAAACCCCAACCTTTTTTATAATTATAGCTTTGCTTTTTCCCCCTTTGGCAAATGGCTGGTGTGGATGCAGCAAGAATCCTGCAACAAATAAACATTTACAATCTTTCTAAACCCCCCCCAAATCATGTAACAAATGAATTATAGCTTTTATGATAAACACCTACACACACCTAAACTAGGTTCTTAGGATTTCTCCCATGCAGGTTCATGGATTCGGAAATACGTTAATCCTGGAATAGTATTTGGAGTCTGAGATGACAAGGCTCTGTGAAGCTCCTTGGAAAGGTATTTTCGTTCTTTGTGACAAAGGATTTGTGATGACAACAGCTGCTGCATACTGATGCAAACAAAAGTGGATATTTGCTGCAAACTTTCCTTCAGTGGATTTCACAACAGATACAGGCTGTGTAAACAAACTCATTTTTACCCCTTCCTAAAACAAAAACAATGACTGCAAAATCCCATACAGTTAGGCCAAAGTAATCTAAAATCTAAATAATGGGATATAATTGGTCCAGCCTAAATGGCTTCAAATGTGAATCAAACAGCATATTTGTTTCAGCTCTGCTGTACACCTGCCACCAGAGAGACTTCCATTCAACTCTCTGAGGGGATCCTGATGATGATCTCCTACACAAAATAATATTTTGATTTCCATTCCAGGAGCCAAGACTGGCCTGGCTAAGATCCAGGAAGAGTGCAAATCCTATGTAAACAGAGCAGGGACTGACTAGCAAAAATCCCACAATAGCAGTGCCAACAGTGATCTCCATATATTCCCCCACCTAGGACTTGGGAGGGGTGTGGGCTAAAATAATTGAATCCATGCACACCATGTGTGTGCTCCCATGGCTTCATTAGAGCCATAATTGAGGGCGTTAAGATGTTTGGACTATTGCTTTTTTAACCTGGTAACAAAAAATAAACTATCCATGGTTGTGCTTGTCCAAACTCCATAGTACAGTGGTGCCCCGCAAGACGAATGCCTCGCAAGACGGAAAACCCGCTAGACGAAAGGGTTTTCCGTTTTTGAGCTGCTTCGCAAGACGAATTTCCCTATGGGTTTGCTTTGCAAGACGAAAACATCTTGCGAGTGTTCCGATTTCCCCCCGCTTCCCCCCCTTTTTCTAAGCCGCTAATAGCCTTTTAGCCGCTAATCCGCTAAGCCTTTAATAGCCACTAAGCCTTTAATAGCTGCTAAACCGCTAATAGCGCTAATCCACTAAGCCGCTAATAGGGTTGCTTCGCAAGACGAAAAAAACGCTAGACGAAGAGACTCGCGGAATGGATTATTTTCGTCTTGCGAGGCACCACTGTAGTTCTCTGAAGGGGATAACAAACCACTGCTGCAAAAAGAGCTCCTGACCTGACTGGCTAGTCTAGTTTGTTGCTGGAAGCTGACCATGTTCACCGTGTCTGAGAACGGATTATTTTCCAGTGTCTGTCCTGAAACGCTACCTGAGCACTGTGGGAGCCACCGTTTGGTCCATCTGAAGGGGAAAATGGGTACCATAGGAGCTCGGTTGACAGTGTAGCTCAACAGCCAAATCCAATAGGTATCTTAATGCTTGTGAAAGATGCTGTGCAACTCTTAGCCCAAATTGCACTGTTACTGTGGATCTCACCCTTTTTAAAATTTAAATCACACTCAGATGTAAAAGATGGTGTGCAATAGGTTTTAGCTATCCACTACAGTAGCTCATTCCAGGCATGGAGAAAGTGGATAGAGAAAGGGTTTTTTCCATGTCTCATTAATGCTAAAATTTGTGGGCATTCAGCGAAATTGAATGTTGGGCAGTTCAGGATAGACAAAAGAAAGCACTTCTTCATACAGTTCCCGGATGGCTCCCACCAGCTCGGATGGCTTTTTAAGGTTACATAAATTCATGGAGGACAAGGCTATCCATGATGACCAGTCACAATGGCTATGCTCTGTTGCTACTGTCAGAGACTTGTCTCTGTCTCTGAAGACACAGGCATCTGGTTGGCCATCATGAGGAAAGGATGCTCGGCTTGATGGGCTAATGGCCTGATCCAGCACAGCTTGTTCTAGGTTCTTCTTCTAAGAGTGGCCTTCTTACAGGTGGCCTTTTCCTCATTGCTGGGCTGAGTGGTGAGTATATGTTCAATAGCAAAGCACTGGCTTTATCAGTGTAGATCAGAAGTGAGCACCCTGTTATTCTAGGGCTTTATGTATGTGTTGGGGGAAATAGGAGGAAGGGGGGCAAGAAAGATGGAGAGTGAGGGAGAGAAGCAGAAAGAGAAAGGGAAAAGGATGGCCGTGCCTACCTCTGGCTCCACAGACTTTTAACTAAGATCCTTTTGACTCCAGCCTCAGCCAACTCTGAGATGCAGTCAACTGATTACCACCAAGGGACTATGAATCTCAGTGGAAAGAGTTGCCCACCCCTAGCGTAGATGTTTACTAGCTGCAACACAGAAAGGGAGCAAGGCTGAGAGAAGCTTCTTTGTCCATCAATAAAACAGCCCCATGCTTAGTTCACTGCCCCCTCCCCAGCCACGTATTTGGCCACTTCCCATGTCTCTTTGGCTTTGCACCCGGGTGTGCATTATGGCTCTTGCTCTAGCAAAATCTTTGGTCTCCAGTGCATCTAGGTGGTTGTTCTTTTGTGCACAGCAATTAATCTGTTCAGATCACCACAGGGAATTATCCCATGATGGTCCGCAGCAGGACAACACTGGATAAAGGCTAAAATAAATTATCAGACACGCTAACCAGGATGAATCTGACAGAAGCTGCCAAATCTCCCTCAATATGTCCCTTCAGCATAGTGTCATGAAGTATTCTCGTAATTCCCACACAACAGGATGTGCTATTAGAGAGAATGTGGCAGACTGATACAGCAACCTCAAGATTCCAGGCAAAAGCAATGCTTTCTTGATTGACAAGTGCTAAAAGATTCAGTTTTGCTGTATATCAAGGCTCTGGCTTTCAGCTGGCCCTGCATCCCTCGAGACTTCCTGTCTTTAATTCAATTTGTTCCTTTCTTGGAAGCCTCAAAGTTGTCTTCCTTTTCCTTCCTTTTGGTTTCCTGTCCTGGCCTTGCGGCCAAATGTATGTCTGTTTTTAAGAATAATTCAGCAGCCAACACTAGAGCCAGAAAAGCATGCTTTGTCCCATTCTTGTCTTCTCCCTCTAGACTCAAGGCTAGGACATCCATGGAGGCGCATGGGAGCCTACCTCTTCCCGATATTTCAAGGCTCCTTCGAGGGATAAATTTTAGGGCTAACTATTGCAAAACTTCGTTACCATAAAAACCATCCTCCTTGTTGCAAAACCCCAACAAACATCAAGTCAGCGTTGCCCTGATACACAGTCTTTCCCCTTTTCTTTCCCCTAGGTGGTAGTGGTTTGCAGGGTGAGGCAGTAGTGCTCACCTGACCTCTTGCTCACCAGCATCTCTCTAGCTCACTGGGACGAAGTGGGGTGGGGTGGGGGGCGGCAAGGTGCAAACACACAAGGAGTGTTTGGTATGTAACTCCACTGCGCCAACCTTCCCCCTTTCCTCCTTGCTAAGTCACAGCAGTGCCACCAGCCACTAACACCCCTGCTACCCCATGACATGGTGTGAGTGGTGAATATGCAAGAGGTCTCTCAAATTTAATCATCTCCGCACAATCCATGAATGCACAGGAGCCATCTCTGGATATGGACCTTAATGCCTCCTGGCTTTGTGTTGGCGTTTAAGCAGCCGTCAGCAGGGGACTATGAAGCAAAACTTTGCGGCAGGGATGGAGAACCTGTAGCCCCCTGGATGTTTCTGTACTACAACTCCCCTCACCATGGGCTGTGCTGGCTGGGACTGATGGGAGTTGGAGTGCCACAGGACCAACGCCCCTGCTTTACAAGATCCAGATAAGCAGGAAGCGAGGCAACGAGCTCAATCTACGTCAGTAAGCAATCACGTTAGCCCTAAAATTGTAAACATAGTTTTATTGCCATTCACTCATCACAAGGTAACTCTTTCTCCTGACCATGCGAAAACAAGATGGCAGCCCACAGAGACATGGGTGAAGCCCACATGCCACAGTTTCCAAAAACTAGCTATAGTTTTTACACCAAGAGTCCCACATGTGCTCATTTCAAATGGACATGATAATGATTGTTCCCCACAGTTAACCTTGGAGAAGAGAGCTATTAAATTAGAATGGGCCAAGTCCATCCAACTCAGCAGATACAAACACAGGTACTGAGCTTAATATCAGAGTAATAGGATTAGTTCATAAATTAAAAAAATACCAAAAAATCATCTGTTTCAATCTTTCCCCTCCCCACCTCAGAAACTCCTCTGAATTGATAAAACTGTCCAGCAAATATGCCTAGAAACTCCATGTCACGTCTTCCCACCCTATTCCCATTTATTAAAAGCAAGAAAGAAGAAGGGGGGGGGGAACCCTAATGAATTAAACCAGGACTGATCTTCCTGCATGCCTGGAAGTAATTTACATGGCAAATGTCCCACTTCAGTTTTAAACATCCAGTTATTAAGGTCATTTAAAGGTTTCTTCTCCATCCAAAAAAAGAAAGAAAAGAGGAACTTGGTTACGCTGTGCTCCTGGTGCAGATTCTCTTTAAAAGACTTCCATACAAAAGAGCTCCACCCCAAGAGAAAATGCCAGGAAAATAGATCTGTGTCTTCGGGAGTGATGGCGAAGCCCACCGTGGAGACTTCTGGGTCTGCTACAAGTATTCCAGCTCCAGTGCGTGTCGCAGAGCCTCAAGGTCGGCGTGGCAGGAGATCCTCCAGAAAGGCATGTTGTGCTAGGAGGAGATGTTTTAAAACAGGAAAAGGGTCATAAGACGTTCCCTGAATCATCACCCAAACAGTGGTAATTGAGTAATGTGACCCGTTTCATTTACATAGAATCTAAAAAAGACATGGATAATCATTGTATGCGGGTGGGACAGTGATCAACAGAGAGACAACCGCTACTCATCAGCCTCAGCCAGCAGGGCTGATACCTAAGGATGATGGGAGTTGTAGTCCACAACATCTAAGGGGCCACATTTTCCTCATCCCTGATATACAACTGGCTTGCTCTATAGTTTACATCTCATTTATAACATTTATATTCCACCTTTCATCCAAGGAGCTCTAGGCACCATTATTATTATTACTATTATTATTATTACTACTACTACTACCATAGGCATAGCCAGGATTTTTGTTGGGATGGTGGAAGGAATTTGTTAGGAGGGGCAGGAATTTGGGGGGAGGCAGAAACAATGTGACTGGCCAGTTACATTTTTCTATTGTTTTACTATGCCCATGATTTATACCCCACCCATTTGGCTGGATTTCCCCAGCCACTCTGGGAGGCTTCCAACACATATAAACACATAAGAATACATCAAACATTAAAAACATTCCAATACAGGGCTGCCTTCAGGTGTCTTCTAAAAGTTGTGTAGTTCTTTATCTCATTGACATCTCATGTTCCACAGGGAGGGCGCCACTGCCAAGAAGGCCCTGTGCCTGGTTCCCTGTTACTTCACTTCCTGCAGGGAGGGAACTGCCAAAAGGCCCTTGGTTCTCCCCTCTCTCCATTTTACTCTCACAACAACCCTGTGAGGTAGGTTAGGCTGAGAGACTGTGATTAGTCAAGGTCACCCAGTGAGGTTTATGGCTGAGTGGAGATTTGCGCCCTGGTCTCTCAGGTCCTAACAGATGGCTTTTGTTCAGATCTGTCTGCAGTGCATTTGACATCTTTTCACCCCACCTTAAAAAAACGGTGCAGGAGCCAAGCTGGAGTCCTTTGATGTAGAATAATGCATTGAATGTGCATACCAACTTTCATTTTGGTATTTCAGACTTCAAGGCAAAAATCTCATTGTGGTATTATTGTGGGTCTTGTTTTTAAATCTGAGTGGACTATATGAAATATATATGTAAAAGGTGTGAGTGCTATTCATATCTCCATTATGCAGAGATTTACCCTCTCCCACTGTTAAAATGCAACTCAGTCTGCTGCTGAGTAATTATTATCAACCACCCATTTCAAGTAATCTGCTATTTCCCCCATTTCACCAACAGATGAATAATCACTGCCTTAGAAATATCTAGGAATTATCTGAAGTGTACAGTGGCTGTGCTCAGATTGGAAACCAGGCCTGCCAGATCTAAATCCAACCTCATACACATGATTATAACTGATTTATCACCGTTTTCTTCCCATACTCAAGACGCCCAGTAAAGGTGTCACAACTGAGAAATCGGGTGGTTTCATGACCCATCCGAAATTTGGATTTGGGACTGGGGAGAGGTGTGCTGAAATACTTGCTCAGCTTTCTGGATGGACAAATTATTCTCCCCTAGTCTAGCCTACCTTATAGAGATGCTGGGAGGATAAAACGGAATGATGATGCCACATATGGTGATCAAACTTGGGAGGACTGGTGGAATACGTGTGTGATGAAAGTAATGTAAAAACATATTATTGGCACAAAAATGGAAACAAGAAGAATTACCGATGAAAGAAGAGTGGCAAATGAAATTAATGGACTACCGTATTTTTCGCTCTATAGGACACACCTGATCATAGGATGCACCTTGTTTTAGAGGGGGTGAACAAGAGAAAAAAAATCTCCCCCTCTCTGCGCAGCACCCCTTCAGCGAAGCGGCAGGAGAAACGGAGCCCCTTTCATTTTTCCTCCTGCTTTGCTGAAGGGGCGCTGTGCAGCTCTCCCTCTCTCTGTAGTGCCAGGAGAGCAAGAGGGGTCGGTGTGCACCAACCCCTCTCGCTCTCCAGGCTTCAGGGAAAGGAACCCGAAGCCTCCGGAGCACAGTGGGAGCGCTCCCACTGCGCTTCGGAGGCTTTACGTTGCTATCGCTGAAGCCATGGAGCCTGCATTCGCTCCATAAGATGCACACACATTTCCCCTTAGTTTTGGGAGGGGGGAAAGTGCATCTTATAGCGCGAAAAATACAGTATGCAGAACTAGACAAATTGACAGGAAGGATTCGAAACCTGCGGGACCAGAGATTCTTAGAGGACTGGAGTAAACATCTGAATTATCTGAAAAGCAATTGTAATAAACAGATTACGCTAGTAGGATTGCAAGAAGTTTTATAAGGAGGATTCTGTGAAATATTGCAAGGAAGATTATGAAGAGAATATCAGTTAAGGATAATTAAAAGTAATAGAGAAATTAAGAAATGCAGATTAAGTGATAAAGAATGGAAAATCTTCAGAGGTAGTTGATGGAAGTTTAAAATCTTGTATAAGATAGGAAGCTATGTTAAATGACTGTTGGAAATGATATGTTAAAAAATTAATAGAAATGTATTTTTTTAAAAAAAGAAAGTAATGTAAAAACAAATCTGAAGTCAGCCGCCTGCCCTTGAAGAAGAAAATGCCACTACTTCCACCTCATTCGTTCCTCCTCTGCTTTCCCCACATGGCTCTGCTTCCATTTAAATGATCTGTTTTTCTTTCTCTGAAGAGATGAGATGTTGGCAGCGCAGCCACGCCTGCTGCTCAGCTCCCATCCATTCATCACTCGCCCCGACAGGTGAAGAGAAATGACCCACTCAGGCCGAGAGATATCATCAGGACTGCCCTCCCCATGGGTTTATAGAGCTCAGGTGTGTAGTCACCCTTGCTAATGATCATCATCAATCAGAGGCCCTGACAGCTCCGGGCAAAGAATGTGCGCCCATTAAGGGGGAAGAGGCTTAAAGCAGGAGACACCAGCAAAGGGGGCCCCCTCTTCTTGCGGCACAGTTTGTAAAAGGTATTGCTTAACCCCACTGCCAGGGAGCCGGTGGCCTTTGATGCACCTCCGTGCACTGACCCTGTTACCTTTGAAGTTCGCGGGAGCCCTGTCTGAAGCTTCGCGCTATTATTATGACTTCTTCACTTTCTTCCTAATGCATTTCTGGCGTTAACTTTTAACTCCTGGAGAACCGACCCATTTGCTGGGCGGCTGCTCAGCTTACAGAAATCTAAATCAGCCCGACAGAAGAAGTGCATGCACACAGGGGGAAAGAGAGGCGTACAGCCTAATGAGGCAAAGAGTAGCTTTCTGCAGTGTGTGGGTGTATGGGTTTTCATTTGGAAAACAGCACTGGGGGAAAGAGATGGGGGGCCTTAGGTCCGTGGTAAGAACATATACCTTCCACACAGCAGAAGGTGCTAAGTTCAATTCTCGGCATCTCCAAGTTGGGCTGTGAAAGACCCTGTCTGAAATCTAAGGGACCCCCTGTCAATGGACGCACTAGCAAAGCAACTTTGTGTGCTCCACCCCACACACAGCAGAAATGAGGAACAGCAGATCTCGACACACTCACTGACTCGCTCTTACTCCTTATTTATGTACCTAACCAACAGTTGTTAATCAAGAGCAGTTTCTGTAGCAAGTGGGAAACTGTTGGAAATTCCTCAACAGCTGAGGGGGATGGAGAGAGGATTTACAGTAGGAAATTGCTCACAGTGCTTTATGAACTTTCAGGCCAGGAAAAAAATAATGAGCTAATTTCTATTCACGATTCAGGTAAAAGGTGAGAATGCTTTCGGAGCTATTCTTTTAAAAGTGGGGTTGCGAACCTGAAAACCGTACCTTTTTCGCCCCCTGTTCCTCTTCAACACCATCTCCTATTACGATGTACACAGCTTTCCGTCCAAACCTCTGCATTATCCTTTCAAAACAGCTCTCTTTCCCTGCAAAACAAAAACAAATCATTATTTTTTCTGGGCAAAGGTGATAAAGGAACTGAGAGTCATTTGTTCTTTGTACGAGGGTTTAGGGGCGCATTCATCTAGCCCAGGGGTGGGGAACTTCAGGCTCCCCTGGCCTGTCTCTCTGGTCCTTGAAACTCTCCCTGGGCCACACTCAAGGGCTTTTGCTCGGCGGGCACACTTTATGCTGGTCTGGATGGAGGAGAGAGAGGATTATGTGCAGAAACTAGCCCTGCCTGGGCAGCCCCTGCCTTTGAGAACCTCCAGGGGTAAAGTCAAGCCACTGTGTTAGCAGCACCAAAGCACAAGCCTGGACAGTGTGTATGGAGGTCATGGACTGCCCAGACAACCAGACCCCCACTCTCAGCACCATACTGAATTCCACTCATGGGGTTTATATCCAGCATTATTCATACTCACAGCAGACCCACTGACATTAGTGGACATGAGCAACCTAGGCCCATTAAATCAACAGGTCAACCCTGGATGCAACCAATTGTTCTTACCTGTCTTTGTTGCACTATAAATATTTTC
The DNA here is from genome assembly GCF_965113315.1 of Podarcis vaucheri. Classification (NCBI taxonomy): domain Eukaryota; kingdom Metazoa; phylum Chordata; class Lepidosauria; order Squamata; family Lacertidae; genus Podarcis; species Podarcis vaucheri. The sequence goes on along the minus strand of NC_138764.1, from coordinate 85,728,370 downwards.
AATTGGGAAGACAGTGCCTAGTCCATAAAGCAGGACTTTTGCAAGAGCTGGTATGAGCTGGGTTGTAGTCACCAAAACATTTACACAGTTGGGCCTGCGAGACAGAAAGCAGTGACAGAATTAAAGTCAATGGGGACCCCTCCCTTTCCACCCTCCCCCCAAGAGATCTTTGCTTTTCTGCTCTATTAGGCTAAACTGGAAGCAGGATATAAGGTTTGCCAGCAACGAGTCCCTTGAAATCAGTGATTAACACAGTCAGCAGTGGCTAGACTCTTAAAACGTTTTTCTCCCTCCATAATTTATTATAACTCAAAACTAGCCTGAAAGAGGAGTACGTCACAAGTAATCACACACTGGGGATATAAATGGTGTAAAACTCCAATAGCATTTACACTGCACCCCCCTTGGGCAGCTGACTCCCTTTATTGCTTTCCTGCTTTCTGCACAAAACTATTATATCTGGGAGCCAGGATTGTTCTGGTTTTAGATCTAGTTCCCCATCACATGTCCAGATGTGGCCCCCCACAAATTTGGCCAAAGGTGTCCTATAAATAAACGTGCCTCGGTTTGTTTGGAGAACACAAGAGGAAAGTAAAACTTCTTGCAGCCTGGAGACGACTCCTTAAGCCGTTCTTACCGGGAATGTATCAAATCCAGAGCTTTCAAAGCATGTGTTAGCCAGAGATCAGTCAGCGCTTCCAGTTCTGCTCTTAACTGCAGCCAGGTTTCCCTCTTAGGAGCTCCTATTAAACCTGTGGATAGAGAAAGCTGCGTTTGTAGCTGGTTCCAATGGGAAGGCGCGGAATAGCTTGCACATGGCTTTTGCAAAGCCATGGAATCATTGAGTTGGAATGAGCCAGAAATCCAACTAGTACAACCTGATGCCCAAAAGGCAGGGCCGTCCACCCACCAGCCGCCTATACGCGCCCCCCCACCTGCGCAGTTGATAATCACCATGTGCCAAAGAGCTGGGAGCGAAACTGTATTGCAGGGAGGTGCTTGTAACAAAATGAAGCAGCACATCGCTGGTTGGTCTTCCCTCCTAAGCCACTTGTGGTAGAGCTTTCCTCCCCACATCCCATCCCGCCCCCAGCAGGCCCCAAGTCTCAGTGCTGCAGTCTCACACGGTTTCTCCTTTGAGTGGCTGCAGCAGCCTTTGCCAACCGGGTGCCCCCCCCCCAGTTGTTCTTTCAGTTAGCTGTGCTGGCTAGGGCTGATGGGGAGTTGGAGTGCAGCCATTTGGCCAAGGATGCGCTACAGCCTCACCCAGTCCTGAACAGCCCTCCTGTTCTTCCAACTGCACAGAGCCAGCTTCAGTTTCTCTGGGGTGTCCTCAGGCAAGACTCCCTCAGTGGGCCATCTTAAATGGGAGCATCCGATTTAAGTGCTTTGTTTTTTTTTAAATTTAAATAGCACCTTGCTGGGGCTTCATCAAATGGCCTTTTCCCTTCCGACAGCTTCGGTGAGGCAGGGATTTCATGTGAAATTGCAGCATGGGAAATCTACCCACATAATACAGTCCTGATAATGACACCCCCCCCCCCGCCGCTTGTACCTGCAATTTAAAGATTTAAAAACCAGACACGTTCATTGCATTCGTGCAATTAGTGTCATGCCTCATTTGGCCTGTGATGCTCAAATTGTGTGCACTTTTCCCCTGAGTTCTCTTCTCCTACCCCTCTGTGCACATGCACACTTTCTTTACGGTTGTGGGATACTGCATTCTGAATCAGAGGGTCACAGCGAGGGGCTTCTCTCTTTCCCGATGAGCTGTTTTCCTTATCACACTCGCCCTGTCCAAGGTGCTTGACACTTGCAGGGCGAAAGATGCAGGTGCTGGTATGTTTTCTCCTGCAGGAGGTCAAGCAACATTGGAAGGCCAATTTCGGTAAGAAAATTAATCCTTGGGGAAAGAGGTAGGAGCCTTTGGCTCACTCACTTCCCTATATACCTCGGGCAGAACATTCCTACAACTGAGCACCATGCGTAGTTAGAGGCTTATGCTGCCTCGGAGCAGTCTTGGAAAAAGTTGTGTTGATGAAGTCAAAACTGGCCCAGAGTGGGTTTGGATTTTTATTGTTATTTTTTTACATTTATCAGCTGTTAAATGTTTTATGCGTGCCTTTAAAAACATATTCAGCAGAACATGCACCATGAACTTAAACAATAACCATTAAAGGTGCAGGCCATTTCCTGCAGATTAGTGACTGTCTGAAAGGAGCCAATGGTCTGAGCTGAAGCAGACAGCTAGATAAGCCCAACCAGTTATTATTTCTTCAGTCCCCCTGAAAAGCTGTGTGCCAAGGTCATTATTCTGGATAATAATGGCAGACAATGCACGTTTAAAATACCTGGAGGAGCAATTGCCGTTTCTCCCTCCCTCCTTTCCAACCCCTTCCTGCCTTTTTGGTGTTAGTTCTAGCTATGTGACGGATGTGAAGATGCAGTGCTGAGCAGGTTCTACCATGAACGATGCTGGGGCTGCATTGTGGGGCTCCACAGTGTTTTGTAATGGAATTGTGAAGGTGAATGGCAGGCTTTCTGGTGAAGCTCCCCCACTCCCCTGCCCAACTGGACCGTGGCTACAGATCATAGAGTTGGAAGGGACCATGAAGAACATCTAGCCCAAATAACTAAAATGCATGAATATGCAGCTATCGAACCTGCAACCTTGGTGCTATCAGCACCACGCTCTAATGGACTGAGCTAACCTGAAGTCGTTAGGCAGTTTTTTGAGCCCCAGCACCCCAGGAGAGTTTCTATTAACCACGTTTAGTATTACATTAGCCTGATTAACAAGGTGATTTCCCTAACTTCAAGTGTTAGCCTGGGTCCATGACAGTGGGCTGCTGCTGCTGCTGAGGCAGATAACTGCTTTTCTGTATGAATTGATAAACACCAATGACTAAAAGCAGTATATAATGGAAACATTCCCCACTAGCAGATTCCCCTCTGGAGCTGCTCCGCGAAGATCCCAAGCAAGTTGGTGCTGATGGAGGAAGGGAATGCATCTGTGTGTACATGTCTGTGTATGAGTGTGAAACCCAAGACCAGTTCTCTAAGATCTTAAGTAGAAGTCTTTCCTAGCGCTCACACTCACAGAATCATAGATCATAGAATTGTAGCATCGGAAGAGACCACCAGGATCATCTAGTACAACCCTCTGCAATGCAGAAATCTTTTGCCCAATGTGGGGCTTCAACCCATGACCCTGAGATGAAGAGTCTCAAGCTCTATCAACTGAGCTATCTCAAGAATACAGGCCCTTTAAACTGCTCACCAGCCAACTTAAACCAGGCAATGTAGACCTAGCAATAGTATCTCTCCACCTTCAACATATAATAAAAGCAGGACTGGGAGTGGGGTCAAGAGCAATAACGACCCCAGTATTTTGCTCCATGACAAGGCTACCCTTATAAGATCAGCCCATCGTGTGACCCAGCTGCCCCCAACCTGCTGCCCTTCAAATGCTGTTGGACTACAAACCCCATCAGCCTCAGCCAGCATGTCCAATGGTGGGATCCATTGTACAAAACATCTGGAAGGTACCAGGTCAGAGGAAGGTCACCGTGATCTCTCACCAACATCCCCCCCCCACTTTTTTTTGGTACTTCCACGTCTCTAAATTGCAAAATATGCAAGCCGTTCTCTGCATCTGCTCTGAAGAACAGGAAGGCAAGAGTCTTAACAAGGATGCAAAGGAGCCTTCCCTGATGGGTTGGGGAGACACTTACCGCCGACATTGTTTTTGTAGGTGTTGTAAAGTTCTTTCACCCGCCGGTAGCGGAATGCTAATTTCCTCATCCAATCAACTCCCCCGTGAACTCCCGAGCCCAGACAAAGATTTGCTCCAGCGGTTGAACTGTGAAAGCCATCTGCTGAGAAATTATATGTGCTGTGGCAAAGGAAGGAGGAGAGGGGAAAGGAGTGAAATTATAACCTACGCTTCCCATTAGGACGGATAAACTAGACAAGAGGAAGACATGCTCCAGACTTCTGGCTAAACTAGAGTCAGTGGACGATGAAAAGAAAGTGTCCTTCCCCATTTGCCCTGTAATTTTGTCCTCTCTGCCTATGGTATAGAGATATCAGTTGATGTACATTCGCTCACTGAAAAGGGTCATCTATTGACTCAAACTCTCAGCTAGTTACCATATGCTTTTATCAACATGCTGATGAAACGAAACATAAGATAAAGGCAATGAATGGTCCACCTGGAAGTCGGCCTTTGCAAGTCCCCACAGGATTAAGGGTGTCTGAGCAAGCAGTTTGTGAAAGCAGGGAATAACTGCACTGCAGTTCTGAGGCTACTGCATATATGGTCCTAAATCAATTTAAAGCAACTTGGCTTTTTGGTGGCCCCATCAATGGGTTGGCCCCAATGACAAATATTCCCTATATTCCCTTTGCCCAATGGGAACTTGGGCCCCAATGGTGAAGGAATGGGGTCACATGCATATGGTTTGATTGTTGGAAAATTAATGTGAAGATAAGAGATGCACCCCTTTGTCAAGTGTCAGGTGCATTTAACTCTTCTCTGAAACTTCTGGTACTAGATAACTGCTTGAAAATACAATAATGAGATAACTGCACTCTCCCCATAGAGCAGAAAAACTGGCCAGATCAAAGAAAAAATGGCTAAATCAAACAGCCTCCAGGATATGTCATTGGCTATTCTCCAAGTATCCATAAATAGCTGGGGGACTAGTTACACTGCATGCTGCAACACAGTCGCCTTACCTTAAATCTTGCCCATTGTCGTCTGATGACACATCATCTATGTGTATCTGGTCACAATCCTGAAAACCATTTCCAAAAACAATCAGCCAGGAAATGAGTATTGCTTTGTAAAAACAACAATGGAGAGATTTTGTGCAACAGAAACCATGCTGAGGAAAGATTCCCCCAACAATTTCTGGTCAATTATAGTAATCACATTACAAGCAACATTTCAGTCAGATGCCACATTCCCAGAACACGAGTTATATGCGGTTAAACACAGCAATTCTCACAGACAATAAGGTCACTCATACAACTCGGTTACCCACCTAAGGGTAAATTGTTTCCTATTCATTCCAGGCAGTGTTGAAACATGCAAAGAAACATAATTGTCTTTCAGGAGGACAGCACCATTCATCGTTTCTATGCCTAAACCTACAAACTTCCTTCTTTAGAGAGAACAAGGTTCCAAGGAAAAGGAGACCAACACCAACATATATACAGTGGTACCTCAGGTTACATATGCTTCAGGTTACAGACTCTGCTAACCCAGAAATAGTACCTCGGGTTAAGAACTTTGCTTCAGGATGAGAACAGAAATTGTGTGGCGGCAGCAGCGGGAGGCCCCATTAGCTAAAGTGGTGATTCAGGTTAAGAACAGTTTCAGGTTAAGAACGGACCTCCAGAACGAATTAAGTACTTATCCTGAGGTACCACTGTATCTCTTTCCAATAATGGTATTGTTACATGTGTCTCACTTCTGAACGTGGTGAGAAGTTTCAGGGGGAATGTTACCTGGACTTGGCTTACTCAATATAAGAAAATAGAGGAGGGCAGTGTACACAACATACATTTTAAAGCACCCCCCCCATAGCAACTGTAGTATGCTAAGGGATCTAGGAATGACAGCTTTGTGAGGGGTAAACCACAGCGGCCAGGACTGTTGTCATGAATGTGCTTTAAATGTATGATGTATACACAGCCAAGGTCTGTGGCATTTTTATAGCATTTGCTTTCTGTAAAGGTACCGGTACCCCTGACCATTAGGTCCAGTCGCGGACGACTCTGGGGTTGCGAGTTCATCTCGCTCTATGGACTGAGGGAGCTGGCGTTTGTCCGCAGACAGCTTCCGGGTCATGTGGCCAGCATGACTAAGCCGTTTCTGGTGAACCAGAGCAGCGCACGGAAACAAAAATTTCCTTACAAAAATATAATTGAAAGCAAACAGCAGGCACTCCTACAAGGCAGCTGATCTGCTGCTCCACACTAGATGATGATGATGATTTATTGAATTTATATACCGCCCTATACCCAAAGGTCTCAGGGTGGTTCACAGAACAAAACCAGAATATAAGACCACAAACTATATAATCAAAATAAAAACAACAACCCAATAGCCCCCATCCCCCCCCCAAAAACCCACATTTTAAAAGGGCACAGGATGTCTCAAATCAACCAAAGGCCTGCTTAAAAAGGAATGTTTTTGCCTGGCGCCTAAAGGCAAACTTCCCTGGGGAGAGCATTCCACAGATGGGGAGCCACTGCAGAGAAGGCCCCGTTCTCATGTTGCCACCCTCCGGACCTCTCGAGGAGGAGGCACATGAAGGAGGACCTCAGAAGATGATCTCAGGGTCCGGGTAGCTTCATATGGATAGACCTGGGGTCTTGCAACGCACATGCAACGAACAGCCTTCAGCAAACAGGTGCACACTCTGTATCCCACCTTATTAGCTTTTGCACCATATTTCCCAATCTCTGGTGGCTATTATCTTCAAAACAATCAAGCAAACTCCATCTCCTAACCTACTAATGAAGAACCACTAATTCATCAGTGTTGTTGCACTCAGGTTCTATAGGCTTCCTATAGACATGTGGTTCACCACTATGAGAACAGGATGTTGGACTAATGGGCCACTGGTTGGATCCAGCTGGTTCTTATGTTCTTATCACCAAGCTGTTAGTTAGCAATCTGCCTAAGAGAGGAATGCTCAGCCACAATAATTTTTACACCACCAAACAAATGTGCTGATATGTCATTCATAGCATTGGCTGTTGTTTATCAATGACTGGAAGAAGAAGAAAAACAGGGTAGTGATGATAAGTGCAGAACTTGAGGATGACGATTATTCCATGCTAATTGGCAGAGTTCAGCACCTTCGAACTGTGTCAATACAAAAAAACTTAAGGAACCAGGAACAGGGGCCTGCCAAGAACTCTTAGGGGATGATCATTTCTACTTGCTGAGCACAGAGGAAATTGTGACAGAAAAACACTACAGCTATCAACCTTATTATTTGTGCATGCCTATAAAGTTATACAAAAACTTTGGAGGAGAAAAGCAACCAAAGCCCATCTTGGTAGATAACGGACTTGGAGTTCAGCCACTGTGAAATATGCACTCTAAAACCTTATCTTCCAAGTTCTTTATTGTCTGAGTGGAGGAGGCCTCAACCTCAAAAACTTTAACTATGTTATTTTAATGGTTTCTTTATTTGGTTTGACATTCCAAATTCCTAAAGAGTCAGGAAGCTTCCTTCTGTGACCCTCGCAGGGCAGAAACAAAAAAATCATGCTGCAGTGAGTGTACATGCAAATCAGAAAGTTGCTTCCGCTACCCCCTCTTACCCCACCCCAAAACTATCACATTGACTTGGTATTTTCACAGAGTTGCAAAAGCTTCAAGGGAGGAAGGCTTTTACTGAGTAACATTTAATGAGTAGGGTGGGTGATGGCAAAACTACACACTATGCTAACTGCATTTAAGGTGATCAGTTTTTAAATAAAAACACTGAGAAGCATTTGGCGCAGAGCAGGTGAAGAAATATTAACTTTTCTTGACGGAAATAGCCTTGTGAAGCTGTTGTTTGCATCAGGAAGGAAGCTCATTGAGTTGTAGAGTTGGAAGGGTCACCCGACGGTCATCTAGCCAACCCCCATGCCAGTGTTGGGCCTAACGTAAAGGATCCAAATGGTCCAGCATAGTTATAGGTGAGCGAAGAGATTATGGCTATATACTACACCTCCAAGATCAGAGGCAAGATGCTTCTAAATCTCAGGTGCTAGGGATCATGAGTGCAAGAGGGCCATTTCCCTCATGTCCAACTTGTGGACTTTGCAGAGACATTTGATTGGCTGCTGTGGGAGACATGATTCTGCACTAGATAGGCCTTTGGCGTGATCAAGTAGGGCTCTTTGTACGCTGTTCTGTTTTGGAAAGACAGATCAGGATCTGAGGGGCCAAAGGCAAGGGCACAGAAGAAGGCCAAAGGCAGAGTCCAAAGAAGACAGTGAGATGGGCAGGGCAAGATGGGTGAGGTGAAGCCAGGGGCGGAGGAAGGGGTGTGGTGCGTGCGGGTCACCCTGGGTGTCACCACTGAGGGGAGTGACAAAATGCCGGGCGGCACTCACCGTGGGGCCTGCAATGCGCCAGAGCCACACGTCTCTCCTGGGACAGGTGGCTTGGGCGCGCACCCAAACGGTCTGCCCACTGCCTCCCCCCCAGCTGAAGGGCAGCTGAGTGGGAGGAGGCAGGCAGACTCCAGAGGCCCCGTGGTGTGCCCTGCCCCTATGAGTGGCTCGCCCCGCCCCTGGGCACACCACCCCAGGTGCCCGAGTGGCTTCCTCTGCCGCTGGGTGAAGCACCCAGATGCTGCACTGCTATTTTCACTGATGGGTTGCTCAGAATAAGGAGCTGATTCTGAAATCTAGACTTTACAGGGCCTGGTAGATTCAGGTAGGCTGATACTGCAGCCTTCACAGCATCCTTCATACCCAGAGGTTGGCCATGGTTGCCAAAAACCCAGTACACTGGTGGAACAGGCGATAAGGTGCCCAAGGCTGCTTTACTGAGGCTCCAGATTGAGACCTGTCCCAAGCCCAGGATCCTTACACGATACAAACATGGGATTCAACCCATGCACATTTACAGGTGTGTTTCTTTAAACTACCTTGACGTTCCTTAAAAAACCAAGGACCATCACGGCAGAGACACAGATCCTGCTTTCGCTCGCTTGTGTGCGTTACAAGCCAGACTTTTGCTGAAGGCGAATCTGATATGCCAATTCCATGCTGATAGTAATATCTATAGTTCCTTCCTTCCTTAGTCACTTTTCAGGCTGCATTTTAAGTGAGGGCTGACTCTACAAACATGGCCCGAGAAAACAAAATTAAAAGCACATTTCTGCTGGCACACTCGCATGCCTTTCCAGAATGCTAAAAACATTCTCAGCCGTGCATGCGGATTGTGAAAAGCCACGCTGGAATAATATTGTCGCAGCCCACTCAACTTGAGTTGCACTGCGCAGCGCAATTATGTCAGGGGAAAGGCATTTGTAGGGGGGGGGGGAATCTGCTTTTCTCATTTGTGAATGAATTGTTCTGTATGCTAAAGTTTGACAACAGTAGCGATCACATTTCTGACTTAATAAAATACCATGACACTTAGTGAGACACTACCTCATAGTCCGTTGCCGACCGACACTATCATGTTACTGGGTAAAACACAGCAAAGCTGGACAAGGCAAGAATGTAGACCATATTTTACTACAGTACTTGGTTACCAGACTAATTTTTCATTCTTGCAGATTTTGCTTTTGAGACCTTGGTGAGCAACGAGGAGGATGTGAACATCTGGGTGGCTCAACATGAGGCTCCAGTTTGGCTTGAATAAAGTTTGGTAATGAGGACATTTCCAAGACCAGGCTCCACATCTGTTGGCTTTAACTGATATGCTGAGATCTCATAGGGATCTGTGATTGCTGTGCCTCTTACAGGCCATGTGGGTAATTAAAATAAACCACAAGCACTACTTGTAGTCTCCGAGAGCAATTGCTATGGTGCTGTAATGTTTAGATCATCTCTCTCTGGTGATCAAATGCGAATCGGTATCTATAAATAAGCCAACAGGAGATGGCAGGCTCGCAAGGGAAATTCTGGATTTTATGGGCTCCAGAAGTTAGAAGATAGGATTGTGATTTTGTAAGTTGTCCAAAAAAAAGAAGAAGCCAAAATTCTTGTATTCTGCCCCTTAGGACTTATGCTTGCAAATGTCACTGCAGTTTCATTCCTAGTATTGTAATTTTCTAGCCAGTATGGAATTTGAATGCATACCCACCCACACCCACCCATACCCACCCTGATACTACAGACATTTGGAAATAGAAATAAAAGTAATTTACAAAGTTACTTTGGTGCTCTGATTAAAATGTGTATGTTCCTTGTTCAAATACAGTTTTTTATTTCTTTTCTGGACATCTCAGCCTTAGACAGAATGACTGTCCCGCCCCCCTCAAAAGCCCATATCTTACAATATGAACATTGGTTGGCTCTCCTATAAATATGATTTCACTGTCCAAGTAAACTTTACTCTAACAGATCAACATGTTAATGTGCTTGAGAATTTGGGCTGCTAATTTAAAGCATTGCTTTGGATATGCAGTTCTTTAAATGCTTCTCCAACAGGGCAAACGGACTTAAGTTTCAGAATGCCCAGTTGATATAATTCCATGAACATGGATGTTAAAAGTGCCAATACAATTGCACAACCAGGAGCAAAGCACATCAAAGCATCCACAATGTGTTCAGGGATTACATCACACTCGGTAGAACTTCCCACTTTCCATAGGAATGGAAAAGCAAGAGGTTAGCTTGAACCAGGGACTAACGTGAACAAAATTTACACCTCCCTGACCCTCTTGGTCTCGCTACTCCTCCAGCCTCATGAATGCATCTTATTTACATGCTAACCTTCAAATGAGCCTGCTGGACCAATTCAGTTTTGGGTTATCTAGTCTTGCTTACCTCCTCATATACCACTTGATGGTGCTACAACATACTGCAACTCTGGCAGAATCAAACAGGGCACAATTCCCTCTGCTTGCTTTTCTACATCCCTCTCTTTCACTGACTCTCTATCTCTGCATTTCTTTAGGCCAGCTAGACTAGATGACAGAGATGCAGTCCTGGCATTGTCTTTTTACACAGAAGCTACAAACGTGACTGCATCTGTGGCAGAGGAGGGGCTGCTCGAACCTTTCTCTATTACCTGTCCCCCCCCCCCCGGATCCAAGTACCTCTCCCAGGGACATTTCTTCCTGCACAGGAAACATATTTATTTCCTTTAAGCAGAGAAAAAGCACCAGGAAGGAGCAGTATTGATCAAGAAAAAGTGGCTCCATACCCGCCCACTCAACTCTTCTGTTCTGTGCAACTGGAACTTTTACAAGTGCCACTTAATGTTTGGTCTGCGCTAGCAAGGAACCGATCCTTTAGTGTAGCAGCACCTACACTCTAATATTAGCCAGCTGTGTCTGTTTTTCCTGTTACTGGTGCCTTCTGGAAACTGCTTTGTTCAGGAAAGCCTACCCAGAAGACATGCCATTTTATGACGTGTATTTGTTTTTAAATGTAGATATTTTGATAATTGAGCCTATTTTTAATTTTATTGGCATTTTCTTCTGAACATTTTATATCGTTTCATGTTAAATGCTTAAAGGGACCCTTGACCATTAGGTCCAGTCGTGGCCGACTCGGGTTGCGGCGCTCATCTCGCTTTATTGGCGGAGGGAGCCGGCGTACAGCTTCCGGGTCATGTGGCCAGCATGACTAAGCCGCTTCTGGCGAACCAGAGTAGTGCACGGAAACGCCGTTTACCTTCCCGCCGGAGTGGTACCTATTTATCTACTTGCACTTTGATGCGCTTTTGAACTGCTAGGTTGGCAGGAGCAGGGGCCGAGCAACAGGAGCTCACCCCGTCGCGGGGGTTCGAACCGCCGACCTTCTGATCGGCAAGTCCTAGGCTCTGTGGTTTAACCCACAGCACCACTCGCGTCCCTGGTTAAATGCTTAAGAGCGCTGTTTCTCTAAAAGTGGACTTGGGGACTTTGGACCACTTTCAAGCCTGGTCCAGTGCCTCCTGGTTTTGCTCCCATTAGCTCCACCCTCTGACTGGTCCAGTCAATGCCAGCACCAGCAATTCCTAGCATGCCTAGTGAAGATAGCGATGTTCAAGAGTGGAGGAGGGAAAGGTAAGGGCCAGGGGTGATTTTCAAGGACATTAGAAATCAATTATGATTACAAGCAAAAACAAAATCTCAAAGCAGGAATGGAAAGGGTATAAGAGAAGAATGTTATTAGATGAAGAAAATGTAGGAGTCCAAGCGAGGAGGGATGTAAGTGAACTGCTGAATAGAGTGGCTGCGGAGAACAGGTACAAGTTGACAACAATGGGCCAGGGTCTTTCACAACAATTTAGGGGGATAACTCTCTTCTTCTGTGCAAAATCAGTATGGATGACTGATAGAAGGCCATTCAGTTGGAATGAAGCTGCTATTTAGCATCGTATGGGAGCTTCCCTCAGCAAAAAGGAAGCTTTCCCCCACTCCTCTGAACAAGCTACATTTTCAGGGTTCTCGGGGGGACGGGGACGGGACGCTATGACTGTTAAAGTGGTATAATGGTTCTTTCAAAGGTATAGATGATTTGCTTTCTGAAACTCCATGGCAATGGATGTTATTTAAAGAAAGAGTAGCTGCGATCTCTCTTCGATTTACAAGCATCTTGTCTTCCAACACAGCACTGCTTTGGACATACCAAACTCCACCTTGCATGAGAAATTCCCTCAGTGAGCAAGGGGGCAAAGGGGCTTGTGAGTCGGTTACTTTCTCTGTCCCCTGCCTGCCTCACCTTCCCTGAGAATTTTTCAGTGTGAAGTACCATCTTGTGCTCTGGGGAGCAAATGCAACGTTGAACACACAAATCATAAGCACCTGAACACTCCTTCAGCATTTATGCATATTTAACTTTGCACAACTGCCACCTTTGACACTCTCAGAAATCAGACTCCAATTCTTATAACACAGGGTTTGCTCAGGCAAATAACCATTCCATCATGAGAAGAGAGAGTTGTGGTTTTTTGTTTTTTTTCTATACTAGCCTCCTTGAGCCAGTGCTGTGTTGTCTAAGGACATCTCAGCCACAAACTAATGCAAACTGCTCTGTCTAGCTGGCTAAACTAAGCATATTTTTAGCACTGCAATTGCTGGTTTGCCATGGGGCAATACACACTTTCCTTAGTCAGGGTCCATTCCGTAATCAAATTGCAAACAGAATTTGGATCCTTGCACCAAACAGATTTCAAGCTTTTGGTTTGCTTGAAGTATATTTAAAAAGACAAATCCTTAAAAAACAGCCTTAAAAAGATGAAGGCTGTAACTGCTAAGATCTCGGTCTGCAATCCTATACACATTTACCTGAGAGCAAGTCCCAATGAACTTAGTAGGACTTACTTCTGAGTACTTATGTAGACAGTCAGTCCCAAATGCCTTCCAGAATCCCAAGGGCACCATTTGCCCTCCCACATTTTTATAAAGCAGGACATAGTATTGTCCCGTTTTCTGCAAGGTGACACCAGACCCATTTACTCAGATCAATAATGTTTACATAATTTATGCCATTCACATGCTGTTACTTAAATTTATGCAATTCACATGGCTTTGGTTCTTTGGGTTGTAGAATTCTTGCTTTTTGAACTGCAGCAGGCCAAGAAACCCAAAATTACTGTTCTCTTATGTGGGATGGGAAATAAAGAGGTACAAACGTTCAGGTGGTTAGGTAGAAGTTTTCCCTCCCTGTCTCATAGCACTAAAAATCAGGGTCATCCAGTACAACTGATTGGCAACAGATTTAGGGCAGACAATAATAAGTACATCTTCACACAGCATGCAGTTAATTTGCGGAACTTGATGCCACAAGACGTGGTAATGTCCTCTAGCTTATGAAGTCTATCAGTGGCTGGGGCCTCCAGGTTCAGAGTCAATATGCCACTGAATCCTACTTGGTGGGAGCAGCCACAGGAGAGAGTTATTGCCTTCATGTCTCGCTTGCAGGCTTCCCAGAGGCATGTGATTGGCCACTGTGGAAAAAGGGATCCTGAGATGGATGGACCAATGGTCTGATCCACCAGGGCTTTACTTTTGCCCTCCCTGCTTGCAATGGTGTGTCTTCTAATATGAAACAAGCCCTTGCTTGCCTCGTGGTGAGGAATTGACAGCACATATGCTAATCCTCAGATGCTTTTGGGTGGTCTGTAGCCTCTTGTTAGAATCACAAGAGGCCCAGATTTTTGGCTGCAGCTTTGGCAACGTGGGATCATGAAACAAGAAGGCCCAGTAGAGATTGTGGTTTCCACAATCTGGTGGTGCCTAGTCCCTTTTCATTCCTCCTGACAGACGAGTGGTTTTTTGTAATTGGGTCTAGCCATTATTGAACAAGTATATCTCAGAGGCAAGTGCCACATGCTCATGAGACACGGCTTCTCTTTCACCACAGCATGTATGAAAACAAGAACCGCATGCAGCTGAGATGAATGCATTAGCTGCAGCTCGTGATGTGCTTCCAGGTGGTCCCTGCTCAGTAGAAACCTATGGGTCTCAAATGGGCGAAACGTTGTAGAAAACAGAGAACAAAAAAGATTGGCTTCTTTTCTGAATGAGCAAAAAGTGATGGTGGCTGTTCAGAAGGAGTCAGGCTGACACTTCTTTAATGCTTTCCCCCTTTTACTTTCATCCCTAATAAATAAGACTGCTGGCAGAGCCTGTATTATTTATTATTGTCACTGCTTTTTTCTGGGGGGAAGGGAATGCAGGGGTACGGATACCCCTAAACAGTTTGTGAATCTAAGTTTGGCTTCATTGAGGGGCAGTATTTCAATATGGGTAGGAAATCGAGAGTACGCCTAAACATTTTTTTTAGAAAGAAAGCACTGATTATTATCATACAGTGTCCAGCTATTTCAAATGCTGTGATAATGATGAAGATGATGGGGAGGGAGGGGAAAATAATAGGAGATACTGATCTGCATCTATTTAGCTCTTGCTATGTGGGCTCAAAGCTAGTTTGATACATGGCCCTTGGCTCTGCAGGTAATTTAGCTTCACCAATTTATTAATGTTATGCTGATGATGATTTGGGTTTACCTGCTGCAACTTGAGTGTTGCTTTTGTATTATTGGGTCCTGATCACATGAAGGAGCCAGCTTATTTCCACCCCAAACTAACTAACGAATAACCAATAAAACAGGAAGCCCCAGGAGGCACAGGTAGCAAAGGCTTCATTCTTGAAATTTAGCAATACAGACACACAAAATTGTGACCATAACCCTCCTTTCACTGCCAAATAACCAGGGAGGAAAAACGTAAAGAAGACAGATTCAAATACTCTCAAAATATCATTTTAACTGCAATTATGTGCAATCCTATACAGACTTACCCAGGAGTTCAGTTCTACTGAACTCACTGGGGCTTACATCTGAGTAGACCTGCACAGGACTGCACTGTAACAAAACTTTGGTTATAGAAGGACAAATGTTTCCAAAATGGGTAGATAAAAAAGGACGTACTGTATAAATTGAAAGGAAACCAATACCTACTTCGAGGTCATTAAAAAACAGGTGAGTATCTGCAAGGTTGAAGATCATTTCTTCCATCATAAGGCCTATCCGGACGGATGTGGTGGTGTCCTGTTAGAAAGGAAAAGCTGTCAACCATTTTAATATCTTTGGATTTTGGGATTAAATTTTGAGAAAACATATGATACTGAAACTCTACACTGGGAAAAACAAACAAAAAAGTAAGAACTTGCACCAGAATTAGGACATGTAATGCTATTCCCTCCTCTGTTCCTGTCTATCTTAACTTTATATATATAAGGATACCCCTACATCTCTCTCTCCCTCCCCTATAAACCATGGCAGCACAATACGGATTTCTATAAGCCTTGCCCTAATTTTTTGCAGATTTCTGTGGAGGCATGTAATTGAATGGTGAGGTTAATCAAACAAATCCGTCTGGGAGAACCTACAAAGCAGCAAAATACACAGACAAGAGTGTATTTCTGTCAACCTTTGCGGCAAATAGTGTTGACAACGGTTGATGTATATACGCATGAACCTAAATTATTATACATTCTTGATGTAGCTGTTAATTAAAGAAGAATGGCTGCGGTTCCAGCCACATGGGTAACTTATGGGGGGCTGCATTGAAGGAAAAGGAAAGCTCTGATAACTTGATTGCATTTGAACATGAAAGCTAAGGGCCATCATCATTTCTTTTATTCAAAAGGTTTTTGTTTCAATATTCCCCCCCCCCCCCGAAAACCTTTGTGGCTATAAACAGAACAGCACAGAGATTACAGAAACAGCAACTGGCTACTCAAAACGTTCTAAATCCCTTTCCCCACTACAAGTTACTGGATTGCATCTACTTTCTTCTTATATATTTGAGAACAGGCCCCTGCCTCTTTCCAAGGGCTGCATGTCCAGATCACATGGGTAAAGATTTCACCAGGTATGGTCCATGAGTGCAGCCAGACAGGGGAGTAATTGTTTGCCCAAACAGTGTTACATGAGCCTACAGTGATGTAAAAGTAAGTATGGGAAATTTCTTGTAGCTGCTGTTAGTTTTAGCACAATGGGCTCACATCTTCTCCTTTGTCGACACTCACTCAATATCACCCTTTCCCATCTTTCTGCCATGTCCCACCTTCCTTTTTAAAAATAATTTTCATTTTTCATTTAAAAAAACCCAACCACAACACAATAACCATTTTTTATTTATTTGTTCACTTGAGATAACCAAATTTACATACTGTTTGGCAGTACTAATACTTCTAAGCGATTTTCTTTTTCAAGCGGTTTATGTGCTCCTGCCAATCTAGCAGTTCAAAAAGCACATCAAAGTGCAAGTAGATAAATAGGTACCGCTCTGGTGGGAAGGTAAACGGCATTTCCATGTGCTGCTCTGGTTCTCCAGAAGCAGCTTAGTCCTGCTGGCCACATGACCTGGAAGCTGTACACCGGCTCCCTCGACCAATAAAGCGAGATGAGCGCCACAACCCCAGAGTCGGCCATGATTGGACCTAATGGTCAGGGATCCCATTACCTTTATATATATTCTTTTTTCTAATATTTTTATTGGTTTTCATGATAACAAACATCTTATGACAATAAGCATTAAGAAATAGAAAAAAATATTGAACAACTGTATCATTTTGCATAATGTTTGTATTCAATACAGTGCCAAAATATGGAGTTTCTCCCATCCCCCGACTCCCCTCTACCCCCTCCATGGTTCCATGATTTCATTGTTAAATCGTGCATGTCCAAATCATATTTCCATCCATTTATATCTATTTTTATCTATTATGATAGTATTGCAAGTGTTTTTTAGAATCCTGCTGATGTATTTACTTGTATACAATGCTTTGTCATATATGCAATAAAAGTTTCCCGTTCATTTTTAAATTTGTTATCATCCTGATTTCTAAGTCTACCAGTTAGTTTGGCCATCTCTGCATATTTCATTAACTTATGTGCCAATTTTTTTGTGTGTGGGAATTTTCTCCTCTTTCCAGCGATTGGGCTATCAATATTCGTGCAGCCATAGTCGCATACATGAAAATATTTATATATTTTTTTGGTATTTCTCTTCCTATAATTCCTAATAGGAAGGCTTCTGGTTTTTTAACGAAGGTTATTTTAAACAATATATATGTATTATTTCAAATATCTCAATAAAATTATAAAAAATAAAAAGAGAACCAATCACATTATAGGAGGGAGAAAGGTTGTTTTCTGCTGCTCCAGAGAAGCGGACACGGAGCAATGGATCCAAACTACAAGAAAGAAGATTCCACCTCTACATTAGGAAGAACTTCCTGACAGTAAGAGCTGTTCGACAGTGGAATTTGCTGCCAAGGAGTGTGGTGGAGTCTCCTACTTTGGAGGTCTTTAAGCAGAGGCTTGACAACCATATGCCAGGAGTGCTCTGATGGTGTTTCCTGCTTGGCAGGGGGTTGGACTCAATGGCCCTTGTGGTCTCTTCCAACTCTATGATTCTATGATTCTATGACATCTTCTCATTCTTGCATTGGAGTCAAAAAGGCAAATGTATCAGCATTAACGGAGAGAAAGAGATTTAGATGCTTGTTAGCTAAACCTTGTGAAGCCCCATGCCTAAATATTTTATTAGTTTATCTGATCTGATCTGATCTGATCTGATCTGATCTGATCTGCCATAGAGGGCATAGTCCTCTCTCTCTCTCTCTCTCTCTCTCTCTCTCTCTCTGGGATTTCTGTTGACTGGTTTGAAAAGCAGCCTGCACATGATGTTAGCCACAATCCACATATATCCTGTTTTTTTTCTTGGGAAAATGCTGCATTTTGATGCGTTCTCCCCCAAACCAGCTTCAATCCGAATGGAGAAAAAGAATGATCTGGCTGCGTTTTAAGCGAGTGATGTGTACAAAGTCTCTGACTACATGGGGAGACTTCAGTGCATGCAGCTGTATACAGCGGGGCTCTCGGCAGATACTCTATGACAGGGGTCAGCAAACTTTTTCAGCAGGGGGCCGATCCACTGTCCCTCAAACCTTGTGGGGGGCCGGACTATTTTTTTTTGGGGGGATGAACGAATTCCTATGCCCCACAAATAACCCAGAGATGCATTTTAAATAAAAGGACACATTCAACTCATGTAAAAACATGCTGATTCCCAGACCGTCCGTGGGTCGGATCCGGCCCCCAGGCCTTAGTTCACCTACCCATGCTCTATGAATTAACTGTGTATGAAACAGGGGCTGAGCCTGCCACTACAGAGCCATGTCACTTCACTGAATGCATGATTAAAATTTATTTAAAGGGTCTTGTGTCTCTCTATTAAAGGGGTAGAGATTTTCCAAGGAGAATTATTGCACCTGGAAGATTCGGCAGCGTGTTTGGTTATGAGTTAACTTGCTCATTCCTTGTATCTCTAGAGGCGGCAGTAGCCTTGAACAGAAAACATGCTTGGAACTAGGTTATTTTTTAAAGAGAAAACTCTACCTACAATATTCAAGCTTTGGGCGAAAAGTAATAGTATATTTTCAGTTTTCACACTTACAATTTTTAGACGTTTTGTGCCAAGTAGAGATTGTATTCAACACAGTGCTAAGGCTGAGGATCTGTCAGTTGCAAGGATTTTCCTTGCATAGCAGAACCTTCTCCCTCTCTTGACTCTCTCCACATCTGTTCTGAGGTCCCGTCCGTCCGTCCCCCCCCCCCGCTTGCAATGCAGGAATCTCTTGCCCAACGTGGGGCTCAAACTCACAGCCCCAAGTTTCCTGTTGCACTAGAGGGAATCCTGGCTTTTGCTAGTGAAATTATATAATTGATA
This sequence comes from Podarcis vaucheri, assembly GCF_965113315.1. NCBI lineage: Eukaryota > Metazoa > Chordata > Lepidosauria > Squamata > Lacertidae > Podarcis > Podarcis vaucheri. The sequence goes on along the minus strand of NC_138764.1, from coordinate 85,709,444 downwards.
TAGTTGAATTCTGATATCCTGAAGTACTTTCAGCTTTTCTCCTAACTTTGGTACTCTGCCTACCTATGTTGCTCTACCCATGTGGCTACCCAAGTTTTTGTTTAATTATTTCCCCTGATTCTGCTAGGCTTGTTTTCTTGTTTTCTTGAGGTTAAGGCATCCTATTCAACATTAGGTAAAGGTAAAGGGACCCCTGACCATTAGGTCCAGTCGTGGCCGACCCTGGGGTTGTGGCGCTCATCTCACTTTATTGGCCAAGGGAGTTGGCGTACAGCTTCCGGGTCATGTGGCCAGCATGACTAAGCCACTTCTGGCAAACCAGAGCAGTGCACGTAAATGCCACTTACCTTCCCGCTGGAGCGGTACCTATTTATCTACTTGCACTTTGACGTGCTTTCGAACTGCTAGGTTGGCAGGGACATTAAGGTGTCCCTAATGACGGTATGAAAATAAGCAGGTGGTGGCACATTTCATGTTTTAGACCTCATGAATGTCCACAAAAGAACAGGAAAGCCGGTCAAGAGGTTAAGGACTATTCTTTAGCATTTCTCCCATCATGTTTACAAACTTCTTTCCATGGCCTTGAGGGCTAGCAACGTTTTTATTTAAAGAAAAGCTGGGCTTGCTAAATACCGTAGCTTTCAACTATGGAGCAAATCCTACAAGGAAAGTCCACATTCTTCTTCAGACTAAGGAAACACCTCACCAAAAAAATGTTTTCTTACTTCTCCCCTATTAAACCCAAGACTTCATATCATTACATCTATTGTTAGTTTGCCTTTTAAGCTTCTTTTTCATTACCTTCATACCGGACCTGCACTGGGGAGCTTTTTATTTTAATTTCCTTTTGCTTTTCCAGCTATTCTTTGGTCCCAACACACCATTTCTTTATAATTTATTACATCACCACAGGCACTTCTATCAAAATGTTCTTGTAAATTTGTTTTAAGTCGTCTCTATTGAATTTAGTTTGATTTTCTTTCATAACCTTTCTCAGACTGAATAAATATATTTACATGGGAATTTTCCTATATCAAGTGTAAGAGGGAGGAGGACGTTCTGTAATTCGTAATTAGTGGCTTAAATTAAAACTCAATATATGCATGCCAATCAAAATTTGATCACCCAGGTGCAGGATCGGGGCAACAGTGTGTGTGTGTTTAAGTGCAGAATCCCAACACACTGAAGACTCCACCAAGCAAGCTAAACTTGGCTTAGCATCCATGTTTGGTCTCATCTTTCTGACAGGGCTATGGGGAAGGGTTATAGCTCAGTGGTAGAACATCTGCTCTGCATCCAGAAGGTCCTGGGTTCAATCCCTCATATGTCCAGGTGGAGCTGGAAGAGAACATTGTCTGAAACCCTAGAGAACTGGTGCTAATCAGTGAAGGCAGTGCTTAGCGAGTGTCCAGGCTAGGAGAGCTACTCTGATGAGGAATGGGGGGGGGCTCCCCTTGCCCCTGCTCCTGCCAAGGATCCTGAAGCTGCCCAGGAGCAGTGGAGCGGTATAGATTTGGAGCAGTGGTTTGCAGAGGGACATAGTTCAGAAGACAACAGCTGGGCAGAACTGAGTGGGGAACAGCTAGGAGAAGAACAGGGAAGGGAGAGAATTAGCAGACTCCCTTTCGCTGGAAAGTGTCCAACCTATCAGTCTAAGATCATGGAGAGTAAATAAGGTAGCTACACAGAAGGTCCAATGGTTGCGAGATCAGGTTGCCAGACAAAGGAAGTGACAGGGGTGGCTCGGGGGGAAGTGGGTGGAAACCTTAATTGGTAGCACCTTTCCTCCGAGAATGGAGTCTTTGTTCTTTCGCTGTGAACATCAAAAATATATTTAACTGGTAAGAGACTATTTTCACTTTGTTCTGCTTATCCATGGCCAAAGGGAGGGAGGAAGCCATTTCTCCGAAACCTGACAGCTAGGTGGACCAACTTCTCAGAATAAGGCAGCTTTTTTATGACAGATTGGGCCATCTTTTTCTCACTGCTGCAACTGAGAGCCAAACAACATGTTCCAATAAAAATACACACCTTGTGCCAAAAGCATTTATGTTTAACACCATCCTCCCTTCTGTAATGGCTAGTAGAGCTTACCAACTTCCTGATGCTTGGTGTTTTCCCCACCCTCTGAGGATGGCAGCCAATGATGTGGAGTGGGGACTGGGAAATGTGGAACACAATGTCAGTAGTTGGCTAAGTTCCACTAGCCGCTTTAGAGGTGGCACATTTATAGAACACTGAATATTTGGCCCTGATTGGTCAGGCCAACTGTGGGAACAAAGCATTGCATCAACTCTTGAAAGCATTCCAGTGCATGTTCTGACGGCAAAACAGTACATAACCCAAGGTAGGTTGAAGCAGGATGAAACCTAAGTGGATGTGTGCTAGAACACCCATAAGTTAAATACTGTGGCTGCTACCACCAATTATGTAACATGTTGTGCAACCTCTGGTGTATTCATTCCCATAACATTCCCCATTATTATTCTCATTTTCCAGAGGAAGGATGTAAGATGAAGATGATGCTACACCGGTATGGTAAATCATTCAGCTCAGATAAGGGAAGCAAGCATGCAAATCCCTTTTCAGCTCTGAAGCTCACAAGATCTTGGGCAAGTGGCACTTAATCTCAGCCTAGTCTATAACTTAGGGTTGCCGTAATGCTGAAATGTCACTCAAGATCTTCTTGGAAGGGAAGTATATAAATATTATTGCCCAAGGCCACCCAACGGACCCCCAGGGACCTGAACCAGGGTCTCTCCCAGATCAATGCCCGGTTCTCTATCCCTGCTATCTCCAACCGCATGGCCTCCAGATGCATTGAGCTAAAATTCTCATCATTCCAAAACAGCTATGATGTACCTGGTTAGGGAAGGCTCTTCCTTCCTATCGTTCCACAGCAGCTTTATAAACACCAATGTGAAACGAAAAAGTCAAGAAATGGCGACTACGTGAATCAGCTTGTGGAGAGAAAGGAACAGGCATAATTACTTCTCTCTAGCAGACACAGGTATGGCACCACCACCCAGCTTATCATCCTAAAGTGTGTTTTTTTAATCCCTCTTCCATGTCTTCACATCTAAATCCAATAGGTACAGTGGTACCCCGCAAGACGAATGCCTCGCAAGACGGAAAACCCGCAAGACGAAAGGGTTTTCTGTTTTGGAGGCGCTTCGCAAGACGAATTTCCCTATGGGCTTGCTTCGCAAGACGAAAGCCCATAGGGAAATCTCCGGGGACCTGTTTTAAATTGCTGGCGGTCGGGAGCAAAGACTTTCGCCCACAGCCGGCCTTCAGAAGAGGTCCTGGACCTAGGAAAAGTCTGTGTTTGAGGCCCTGGAGAGTCACTGCCAGTCAAAGTAGACAATACTGAGCTAGATGGATCAGTGATAAGGCTTGGAATATGGCAGGTTTGTGCATTCAGTTGTTGAAAAGGAACACACAGATAAATTAGGTTGGGTTAGAGCAGTGATTTTTCTAACAGTGTTGCAGGGCCGTGTTTATCTGGGGCTCCCCAGTTAGAAGACCAGTAATAACAAGATTTTTTTGAAAAGCCAATTGCCGTTAGCAAAGTGTAACCATAGGAAGGTGCTGAGTGTTGTTCTAGGATCCACCCTTGACTCAGAGCAGCCTAGAATACATAGAAGAGGCCTGCAGGATCAGTTTGATGATGCATCAAGTCCAGCACCCTTTTCCCTTCAGTGACCAAATAACCGCCCCTAGGAAGTCCACAAGCAGGGCATGAAGGTAATAGTCTTCCCATAATCCTTTGCAGGATGCAGCGGTTTCATGGTAGACAAGGGGAAGGTGGGGTTCTTCACTAAACTATTCAATACAGAAAGCGGTTGCTTGATATAGAAACTTTAGAAGCCAATGGAATTGGGAAAGTGAAAATCAATAGAACAGTGTTTTCCCTTCCTCAATACAGTGGTGCCTCGCAAGACGAAATTAATTCGTTCCGCAAGTTTTTTCTTCTTGTGAGTTTTTCGTCTTGCGAAGCACGGTTTCCCATAGGAATGCATTGAAAATCAATTAATGCGTTCCTAGGGAAACCGCCTTCAGACCAGGTCCGGGGACAGTCTGTCCCCCGACCTCTTCTGAAGGCTGGGGGGGGGGACAAGGGCTTTTCTTCCCACTGCTAGCCTTCAGAAGGCTGTTCTGAAGGCTGGCGGTGGGAAGAAAAGCCCTTCTTCCCACCTCCCGCCCTGCAAGCTCCGGGGACAGGAGGGCTTTGCTGCCGACCGCCAGCATTTTAAAAGCCCCTGCCGTCCCGGGGCGATTTTAAAATGCTGGCGGGCGGGAGCGAAGCCTCCGCTGTCCCGGGGAGATTTTAAAATGCTGGGGGTCGGCAGCGAACGCTTCGCTCCCGACCCCCAGCATTTTAAAATCTCCCCGGGACAGCAGAGACTTTTAAAATGCTGGGGGTCGGCTCTAACCCAACCTAATTTATCTGTGTGTTCCTTTTCAACAACTGAATGCACAAACCTGCCATATTCCAAGCCTTATCACTGATCCATCTAGCTCAGTATTGTCTACTTTGACTGGCAGTGACTCTCCAGGGCCTCAAACACAGACTTTTCCTAGGTATGCAGCTCAAGAGCCTTTTAACTGGGGGGGGGGGATCTGAAATCAAGCCAACCTTGGTTAAAGCAAAGCAATTACCCTACCTCTGAGCCACAGCCTCTCCCAACTGACAGCTGAGATGGAGTTGCTCCAACACCCAGCAATCACATTGCAAATCTGTCTCAAATGCTAATCTTTGGATAGGTGTGCAGGCCATGTTTGTGGGAGGAACAGAATTAGAAGGCTTCTGCCCAACTAAAAGCACCAGGCGTGCCAATATTTTGGCACTGGTTATTACTCTTATTCAGGAGTGGGCCAATATTTTGCTGGGATCCAGCTACCATCATCTCCAGCCATTGGGCATGTTAGCTAGGCCTGGTGGGAATGAAGAGTCCAGCAACATATAGAGGGCACCATATTGGCGGCTCCTATTCTTATTAGTTTGAGGCACTTGCATTCACAGGTTTCTTTTTACATTTCGACTTCTGTACAGTGTTGTGTACATGTGTGCATACACAATGCTAGCTTGAATGACAATATCTCTCAAGTTCCCCTGGCTTTTATCGTAGGGGAAAAGGACATCGGCTGTACCACAGGGTGGTTGTAGGCATACACTTTCCTCATACAAAGAAAGAGGAAATTTCTTACGTCTGTCTCTATGAAATAAGTGCCTGTGTGTGAACTGAAGAACATGTGTTCTTCAGTTCAGAAGAACATGTGAACTGAAGAATGCATGTGTTTTGTACAGTGTTACCTCGGGTTAAGAACTTAATTTGTTCCGGAGGTCCCTTCTCATCCTGAAGCAAAGTTCTTAACCCGAGGTCCTATTTCTGGGTTAGTGGAGTCTGTAACCTGAAGCGTCTGTAACCTGAAGCGTCTGTAACCCGAGGTACCAACATGAATTTGTCAGGTTGCATATTTCACATTGCTGGACTTTAATGTGCAATTATTTATATGGGGAGAGCTTGAGTGTGAAGCTTCAGGGGTAGATGCCCCTGTATTTCCGAAAATACAGAGTTCAGCCTCTGATGCCGTGGCTTTTAGTTTACTTTCATTAAAAAAACAAACATTTGATTATACTTGTTTTTGAAGTGCGAACTAAGCCACACATTGCATTTTTATTTTTTTTAAACCACCTGCAGCTACTCCTGAACCACTTGGCAGGTCCTCTGCATTCAGTTCTCCTGTAGCTGTTGCTGAAAATGTAAGGGAAGTTGGAGACCGACTTATCTTTGGCAATCTCTCAAGCGCAAGTCACTCTTTCTTACTTCAGTTTCTGGTTCCAAATTACTCAAAGTCCCAGACTTATGTCTTAACTAGTAAACTGTTAAGACTTGCATGCCATTAGTGAAAGGGCAGAGAATGAGTGCCCTTCCATTTTACCTATGTGCCAATTCATCTGACATTCCAAGTGTTTGCGTCATGTGTTTCTACATCTCTATCTACATTTTGCTTTTTCAAAAACAAGGAGCGCACTGCACAAAATCTCTCCCCCTCCCATACACAAACTCCTCTTTTATAGAAACTATCAGACTTCCTAAGCTCCTGCCAAGTACTTGCTTATGCAGTGAACAAATAATGACTTTTCCACCAGGAAGAAAGCATTAATTAAGTGTATTTGTCAGACTTCTATTCTAAAGGGAAAGGGGGGGTTATCTTTTGGAGGTGTCAGCCAGAGGTGAAAGGCAGATTAGTATGCAATTGAGGGCCTTCCAAGTTAAATCTCATCTTTGCGGTTAGCTGTTAATAATGAAGTTGTCAGTAAAGAAAGAGTTTAATGGTTTTAATTTGGTTTAATTACTTGGAAATGCTTGGAAATGGGACTAGTTTGTTTGCTTGTATTAACTAGAAAAAAAGAAGCAGAGCTTGTGAAAAGGGGAGAGAGCAAGAGGGAGGGAGAAAAGGCTGAGCCACATGCCTGAACGAGGGCAAGTTATAATCTATTCTTTGGTTGCTGAGTTTCATGCCTTGCTGAGAAAGAATACACATATAAATTAACATGGCTTAGTAGTTAAGCAAGCAGCAGAGGGGAACATTTTTCCCCAACTCCGGAACTCCATTATAACTTTCCTCAAAACCTATTGCTTCATTCTTCTCTTATTTTATTTTTTAAAATCACCTTAGGTAATAATTTGTGTTAATATAAAACCAAAAACTTGGGTCGCTTTACACAGCTTTTCTTATAAGCATTCACTAATACTTTCCCATAACTCCATTAATGGCTACTAGAGGTTCAAATATAGTCAGATCTGACTGCCCAGGCTGCTTGTCCAGCTGGTGATTGTCAGTGGGCAACCTGAAGGTCCCTTCTCTCTCTTCTTATGGTTCTTTGTTGTTCAGCTGGACTTGACAGTCCTTCAAATAGTGGATTCTTTCAAATAGAGGGCTATCCTCTGTAAAATAGGACATTTGGCCATCCTGTGAGCTGGGGACTGGACATGGCACAAGAAAGAGGAGAGGTGCAAATCAGAAACTCTATGGGGTGATGGGCACCTGGGCTGAGCATTTAGAAGATTCCAGTTAGTGCAGATGTAACAGCTTATCTAACATCAGTGGTTTGCACTCCCTACAGTCATGTCAAGCCATGAGAACTGCGGCACACTCAAACTTCCCCTTGTTTTTTCTCTTTAAACACAATCCAAAGCTGCTGAAAACACAACACTAGCTGCCTTGCACAGCTCCACTAACAAACGATATAGTGGCACGTCTAAAACAGTCTTAAGATTGCCTACAATGACTGAATGCTTTTATTATTTAACCTAAAAGGGCACTGAACACAAGATTCAGCCTCTAGTAGGTTAAGCAAAATATTTCCTACTTCCTCAGAAAATCCTTCCCAAATTGTATTCATCTTGAGTTAATCCACCATCTACTGAGCGAATTACAGCGTATTTGTTTTGAAAATCTATTTTATAGAATTCTAAAGGGCTGTGTTTTCCTTAGGAAGGGCTTATTCTGCCTTTTCTCCACTTTCCCCTCTTTCCCCCCTTCTTGCTTTTTAAAGAGGGATGCCTGCTAAAAGGCCATGGCGGGTTTTTAATATCCCAAGGTGCCCAGCCCATATGAGTAGCAAAATGTAAATAAACACAGCTGAACCAGGAAGAAGATGGAAGGTTTTCTCATTATAGAAATAAAATAAACAGATGTCCTTAAGCACTTTGGCTTATGTTTGTCAAAGGAATGGAGAACTCTTAGATGTCTGAACAGCAGCAGCAAGGGTACATACTTATTAGACCAATTCTCAAACAAAGCAAAGAATACATGCCATTCTGAATTAGCTAATAGAGCTCAAGGGGAAAGTCTACGTATCTGAGTTGAACCCTCACAATACAGATTTTCACAAACCAACAACAACAAAAAATCTTTGCAAAGCAAGTAGATTTGAACTTCTTCAATTAATTTTGCAGTGCTAGAAAATAAAACAAGTTCTTCTTTCTTTCTTTCTTTCTTTCTTTCTTTCTTTCTTTCTTTCTGACAGTGCAGAGAATGATAAAAAGCATCATGGGGCTAGCCAGCAGAACCATGAATCAACATGATTCCATTTCAAAGAAAATACTAATTTTAAGGGAAATTAATGTGACTACTGCAACCATACGATAAACTAAAGTTCTATTCTGATAGAAGTTCCCCCTTGAAATAATTAATACACAGTTGAACTCTGTTCTGTTCAAGCTTGAGAATACCATAAGAAGATCTGAAGTTAGGAGAGCGTTTAGGAGATTTGTTGCTCATAATAGCCCTATTCAGACCTTCTTCATATATAGTAAGGGGGCTGTGCTAGCTGACTTCTCTCCCTTTATCCTGTCCCTGTTGCATGACTACCCTCCATGTGCTGGACAATCAGGGATCTAAATCATGTGCGGAGTCCCCATGCATACAGCAAAACTTTCCACTACATATCTTTGCTCCTCAGTGTGTGGAGGGTGGCAGAGCAGGCAATGGGGAAATGAAAGAGAGGGCTGAGCTAGTTAGCAAGAGAAGGATCATGCCTCAATAGGGCTAATGTAAACTCTGTTCTTACCTACATATAAAAAGGTAAAGGGATCCCTGACTGTTAGGTCCAGTCACAGACAACTCTGGGGTTGCGGAGCTCATCTCGCTTTATTGGCCGAGGGAGCCGGCGTACAGCTTCCCGGTCATGTGGCCAGCATGACTAAGCCGCTTCTGGCGAACCAGAGCAGCACACGGAAATGCCATTTACCTTCCCGCCAGAGCGGTACCTATTTATCTACTTGCACTTTGTGCTTTTGAACTGCTAGGTTTGGCAGGAGCAGGGACTGAGCAACAGGAGCTCACCCCATTGCGAGGATTTGAACTGCCAACCTTCTGATCGGCAAGCCCTAGGCTCTGTGGTTTAACTCTACATATAGCTGGTGTGCTAAAGGATAGGGCCTGCACATCCTGCCCTTTGCTTATGCTCACTGCATGTAATGCGTATGCAATAAAACATGATAAACTGTTGATTTTCATCCCTGTAATTTTGCTGGGTATCAGGTGCATTGGACTACACTTGTGCAAACAACTTACACACTGTATCTATTAGGTGTAAGTGAGCCAACTCCATTAAGCAAGCAGACAATTCCATGGGACCACCACAAGCTGAATAAGTCAAAAAGAGCAGATTCAACCTTTCCATGCATTAGCGGATGCACTGTGAAGTCATTCCTGCTTTCTGCATGGACTGAGTATGCTTGGAATTAGTGCACAAAACCTAGCGGGCCAAGATTAGCGCACTGGTCAGAGGTTCCCCACCCCTGCTGCCCATCTTAGGTGAATAAACAGCTTCTGTACTGAGCTCTGCGCCCTTGGATCTAACACATAACGACTGCGCCTTGCCTAGTTCCATTATGGCTTCTACCCACTCAGACCCTGCCCAGGGTCCGCAGTATTGGCAAGATCACTTAACCTAGACTTACTAACCTGGTGCCCTCCAGATATTTTGGACCTCAAGACCCATCAGCCACAAACAGCATGGTAAATGGTTAAGGATGATGTTTTATAGTCCAAAACAGGCTTAGGCAAAGTCGGCCCTCCAGATGTTTGGGACTACAACTCCCATCATCCCTAGCTAACAGGGCCAGTGGTCAGGGATTATGAAAAACAAGTCATGTCAGACTAACCTGATCTCGTTTTTTGACAGAATTACAAGCCTGGTAGTTGAAGGGAACGCAGTGGATGTAGCCTACCTTGATTTCAGCAAGGCATTTGACAAGGTGCCCCATGATATTCTTGTAAAGAAGTTGGTAAAATGCGGTCTTGACTATGCTACCACTCAGTGGATTTGTAACTGGCTGACTGACCAAACCCAAAGGGTGCTCATCAATGGTTCCTCTTCATCCTGGAGAAGAGTGATTAGTGGGGTGCCACAGGGTTCTGTCTTGGGCCCGGTCTTATTCAACATCTTTATCAACGACTTGGATGATGGACTCAAGGGCATCCTGATCAAATTTGCAGATGACACCAAACTGGGAGGGGTGGCTAACACCCCAGAGGACAGGATCACACTTCAAAACGACCTTGACAGATTAGAGAACTGGGCCAAAACAAACAAGATGAATTTTAACAGGGAGAAATGTAAAGTATTGCACTTGGGCAAAAAAAATGAGAGGCACAAATACAAGATGGGGGACACCTGGCTTGAGAGCAGTACATGTGAAAAGGATCTAGGAGTCTTGGTTGACCACAAACTTGACATGAGCCAACAGTGTGACGCGGCAGCTAAAAAAGCCAATGCAATTCTGGGCTGCATCAATAGGAGTATAGCATCTAGATCAAGGGAAGTAATAGTGCCACTGTATTCTGCTCTGGTCAGACCTCACCTGGAGCACTGTGTCCAGTTCTGGGCACCACAGTTCAAGAAGGACACTGACAAACTGGAACGTGTCCAGAGGAGGGCAACAAAAATGGTCAAAGGCCTGGAAACGATGCCTTATGAGGAACGGCTAAGGGAGCTGGGCATGTTTAGCCTGGAGAAGAGAAGGTTAAGGGGTGATATGATAGCCATGTTCAAATATATAAAAGGATGTCATATAGAGGACTGAGAAAGATTGTTTTCTGCTGCTCCAGAGAAGCGGACACGGAGCAATGGATCCAAACTACAAGAAAGAAGATTCCACCTAAACATTAGGAAGAACTTCCTGACAGTAAGAGCTGTTCGACAGTGGAATTTGCTGCCAAGGAGTGTGGTGGAGTCTCCTACTTTGGAGGTCTTTAAGCAGAGGCTTGACAACCATATGTCAGGAGTGCTCTGATGGTGTTTCCTGCTTGGCAGGGGGTTGGACTCGATGGCCCTTGTGGTCTATTCCAACTCTATGATTCTATGATTCTATGAAGTTGTAGTCCCAAAACATCTGGAGGGCCGACTTTGCCTATGCCTGGTCCAAAACATGTAGACGTTTCCAGGTTGGAAAAGACTAACTGAACCAATAGTCTGCAGGTGAATACAGCAACTGAGTTCTAATTTTGTGGTTTTAGCTTGTAAATCGCCGAGATGAAGGGTGGCATAGGCATTTAATAATAAAAAAATAATAATTACTATTATCATGGCCTTTGGTTACCGTACTTTGTGAAAGTGTCCCCCCCCCAATTCTCAACACAGCATTGACATGCGTTGTGACTGTGGATCACCTGAAATGAAATACCTGAAATTTGAGTTGAGCTGCAAAGTTCAGAATGGCTGAACAAACTAATGTGAATACAGAGTTTGGCTTCAGAATGTGTATGAAGGCAATTACCGTATTTTTTGCACCATAACACTCACTTCTTTCCTCCTAGAAAGTAAGGGGAAATGTCTGTGCGTGTTATGGAGGTAATGCCTACGGGTGGCATGCCTACGGATTTTCCTCCTCTAAAAACTACGTGCGTGTTATGGTCAGGTGCGTGTTATAGAGCGAAAAATACGGTAAACAGGCATCCCCAGGCTTCAAAGTTATTATCCAAATCTGGTAGGGTGATCTACCTTCCTTAAATGGAAGCAGTGAGTTTTGGCCCCATTGTGTCTCCTCTCCTACTGACACTCCTTCACCTTCTTAGCAATAAAGGGAATTAGCATGATGTAATTTCATGTTTGTAGCCCACCTGTTTTTACCCGAAAGCCATAACAGGAAGAAAAGAAAAAAAGCTGGAACTGCTCACCTCAGTTGTACAGAGATTTGGTTCTATACAGGTTTTGTGATTGTGGAATTAATGCCTGTCATGGGTAATTAATGATGGATTATGTTGCAAGATTTGCATGGGAAACCTACTGACTACAAAAAAGATCAGAGCTAACACAACTAGGATTACTTGAACTTGGTCACACTTGGCCAAGGGAAAGTGAGCTCTTGCAATAATTTGTGCAGGAAAACCCCACTGCAAAATGGTTTTTCGGTGTCATTCTTTCGTGTAAGATTTTCCTTCGAACTATATCCCAAGATGTTAAAATAATGACGATAAAAATAATATTTATCATTGTAATGACAGCAACAAGAACAATAATTATTAGACCATCCTCCCTTCAAAGCTCCTAGGAGCTTCCATGTACAAAAACTACAATAAAATACAATGTTTTAAAAATAAACACTGAAACCATAAAATTATCAAAGCTCACAAAATTCCAGCAGCACATGACTCACAATGAACACAGCTGGCCAACTATTGCATCAGCCCCAATGCCAAAAAACCCAAATATGTCTTTATCAGTCATCCAAAAGATGGAAATGGGGGGAGGGGGACACAAATGCACTTCTGGTGGAAGAGAATTCTATAGCCATGATGCTATAACAGAGAAGGCCCTGCTATGAGTCACCATGGAACAAGCCATGGCTGTAGATTAAACTATGATCTGGACTATTGGAGTGGATCTCAAGTGATGGTTTGGCAAATAATGAGAGAGACACTTATATTTAACCTTTGCCTATGGAATCTGACAGTGCAATCCAATACATGTCTACTCAGAATTCTCACTGTGTTCAATGTGGCTTTTTCTCAGATAAGTAAGCACAGGATTGCAGCACTACTTTACAAATATAAATATCCTATTAGCATAGCCATTTCCTCTTAACCATCTTTTTACACTGTGAGACCAAAGACAAGACTACTTTGTGAAGTATCATGAAAGATTCTATTGGCAGATGCTGAAGGACGCTGAATTCTTAAATTGTTCAACCCCAAATCAGCAACTGTAATCAGTAGATTAGACCCCAAGGGGGGGAAATTGCCAGAATAAGGACAGTGCCATGATTAGGAACTGCTGTGCTGATTGAATTAGGCAAAGGTTCCTTCCACACCAGCTGCTTCATCTGGAATTGCTATCCTTTGTTCATTCACATTTTACAGAAAATCTAGACAACGTTACAGCCATTCTATTGCATTCCAATGTTTTCAGTTTTGTCCCCATCTTTTTTCCAGACCCGATTGGTGGCAATTTCCTTCACATACAATGCAACTGCAGTGGCAGCCTATCCATCCAATTTAGCAAGAATCGCTTGTAAACAGGACTGTTCTTAAACTGAGGTACCACTGTACTCTGGGAAAGAGAAGAGATCCCAGCAGACTTTAGGGATGCCAAAATTATCAATCTCTTTTAAAAAAAGGTGAAAGAACTGATTGTGGAAAATATTGAGGCATCTCTCTATTAGCTGTGGCAGGCAAATTTCTTGCAAGGATCTTGGCAAACTGTCTCTTAGCTATATCCGAGGTGACCCTTCCTGAATCCCAAAATGGCCTTCTAGAGGGACAGTGGACATGATTTTCACCGCTCAACAGCTTCAAGAAAAATGCAGAGAGCAAAACCAACCCCCGTATATGGGATTTATTGACCTGACTAAGGCTTTCAACACTGTAAATCGTAATGCCCTGTGGACTTTCCTTCTGAAAATTGGCTGCCCAGATAAATTTGTAAACATCATTCGGCTCCTCCATGATAATATGACAGCAACAATCGCAGATAACAATGGCTCTCAAAGTGAACCATTCACAGTGGGATCAGGAGTTAAACAGGGCTGTCTTATTGCCCCAACTCTATTCATTATTTTCATTGCCATGATCCTACACTTTGTCGAAGGGAAACTCCCTACCGGAGTAGAAATCATATATCGAACAGATGGAAAGCTCTTCCATCTGAGCAGGCTGAAAGCAAAGAGTAAGGTTACTGTAACTTCCTTCATAGAGCTTCAGTATGCTGATGACAACGTAGTGTGCACACACTCAGAAGATGACCCCCAAACCATCCTAAATATCTCTGCAGAAGCTTGCAAAAAGCTTGGCCTATCTCTCAACATCCAAAAAACCAAAATGTTGCACCAACAAGTACAAAATAACCCCTCTGAAACCACAAATCCAACTCAGTGGTGTAACATTGGAAAATGTCGATCACTTCTCCTACCTAGGCAGTTATCTTTCCACAAGGGCCAACATTGATGTTGAAATCCAGCATTGCCTGAGCTCTGTGAGTGCGGCTTTCTCCCGATTGAAGTGCAGAGTGTTTGAGGACAGGGACATTCACAGGGAAACCAAAATGCTTGTTTACAAAGCTATTGTACTACCAACCCTCCTATATGCTTGTGAAACATGGACCACTTATAAACACCATCTCCAGTTCCTCAAAAGATTCCACCAACGGTTTCTCCAAAAATTTTTACACATCACTTCGGAAGACAGGAGAACTAATGCTAGTGTACTGGAAGAAGCAAAGATCACCAGTGTCAAAGCAATGATTCTTCAACATCAACTTTGTTGGACTGGTCATGTTGTGCGGATGCCTGATTATCATCTTCCAAAGCAGCTACTCTATTCCTAACTTAAAAATGGAAAGTGTAATGCTGGTGGTCAACAAAAGGGGTTTAAAGACTGTCTCAAGACAAATCTTTTAAAAATGTAGTATAAACACTGACAACTGGGAAACACTGGCCTACGAGTTCTCCAGTTGGAGAACAGCCTTTACCAAAGGTGTCATGGGCTTTGAAGACAGTCAAACTCAGGACGCAAGGGAGAAGGTATGCTTGGCAAATCCACACCGTGATCAACTCCCGCCCGGAAACCAATGTCCTCACTGTGGAAGGACGTGTGGATCCAGAATTGGCCTCCACAGTCACTTACAAACTCAGTGTTAAAACTGTGTTTATGGAAGACAATCGGCTACGAGTGATCACCAAAGAAGAAGATGATGTGCCTCATTGTCAGTCAATTTCCATTTCCTGTGGATGACAGGGGGCACTTTAAATATTGATCTCTTCATCTTCTTTTTTAAGTTGCAAAGCAATGCTTTTCTACACATGCACACATACTACTACTACTACTACTAATAATAATAATAATAATTTATTATTTGTACCCTGCCCATCTGTCTGGGTTTCCCCAGTCACTCTGGGCTGCTTCCAACAAAGATTAAAAATACATTAAAATGTCACACATTAAAAAGTTCCCTAAACAGGGCTGCCTTCAGATGGGAATGAAACTTGCAATTGAAGCACCCTATCCTCAGCAGGGGACATAAACTGACTGATTGAGGTTCAATTCATCAATTGCTGTTGCCATCCTGAACAGGAAGCTAATGCAGAGGCAAAAGCCACAGAGAGAAAGATTCTAATTATACTTACAGGGGACCTTTGATGAAAACTAGGCTCAAATCTGAGCAAACATTATAGAACAATATTGACCACAGTACAGTGCTATATTAAGTGTTGTGAGGAATCACCATTTAAATTCTGCTTCCTGCTGGTTGTCAAATGCCTCAGGAGCGCTAAAAGGCACTAGTATAGAGTTTCCTCTTCAATCACATGGACTTTCCTTTCACAAGGAGATACCAGAAACCTTCCAAACACTTTAGCAGGTTTCTACATGATGAACAATGTTTTAGGACTTTTTATATTTGCCCACATCTAAAGGCAGACAATAAATCCATCTTGCTAATTATACATCCGGCTTGTTATAACCATCATAAAACAAGCCCAGCTGGTAGAATCATAAAATGATGTCAAATTATATTCCCGCAGCCACAGCAGCAGTGTTCAAGGCTGTTCGAACAACTGCCAAGTTGGTCATCTCAATCTAATAAATAGCAAACACAGCCTCTTCCACTTCATATTCAAGTACTTAAGCATGTTCTAACTCAAAGAAGTTTTGAATTCATTTGTCATTATCAGTAAAAAAGAAAAAGAGAAAAGAGAAACTGTAATTAGAAAACAAATAAAATGATGACCACCTGCTTTAGAGGTCTGCTGTGGTTATTAATTATTACTCCACAATAATTGCAAATGAGAAAGTTATGTGAATTCATGCATCTTTTGCTACTTGCAGACATGACCTCTGACGAAATGTCATATGACATGATAGGTGGGGATGAAAAATGAAATTACTTTTTGGTATGAAGTTAGGGCTCAGTTCTCTACCTGAAGGAGAGCAGAGAAAATGGCTGACGTTGCATGTCTCTGCTCTTTCACAGTACCAGTTTCCCAGAGTTCCTTGGTACAGAGTCATGAAAGTCAAACAGTTTTGAAACTGGGCTCTATATTTTTGCACAGTTCAGATGAATTAAAGGGCTCTGTCACCCTAGCACAACAAATCCGCTTTTTAAAATAATCACAGTTTTCGCAGTTTGGAAAGCAAGAGAAAAATGCACTGAAAAGTGTGGGATGAATGAAAAGTTTGCTGAATCAGGCCAGTGGCCCATCGAGTCCAGCATCCTGTTCTCACAGTGGCCAACCAGATGCCTGTGGGAAATCAGGAAGCAGGATCTGAGCGCAAGAGCACTCTGCCCACCTGCGATTCCCAGCAACTGGTATTGAAAGGGAAATCACCTTTGACAACAGAAGTCAGATATAACAACCAGGTATAATCTAACCTCCATGTAAGCTTCCTGCAAGCAAATCAGAATGAATGCTCATCCACCCTTAGAGACATGCTATCTCTGATAGAAGAGGCAGCAAACAGACTTTATGACTAGTTGCAAATGCTAATGTTGAATTTTGAGGGAGGTTTGTTCCTGTGGTTTTTAGCTTGAGGAAACATTCAAATCACACCTGCAGTCCGAAATGGCACAGTCCAGTACCACATACATCACACAAAGCCTGCTATTTGCGTTGTCTCTTTTACACAAGCCTTATCTGAGGAAAAACCCCAACCAGGTGCTGGGCAGAGGGGAGTCAATCTAAAATAATTGGTACCTTGATCAAGCAGGAGTTCTTGTATCATGTCTGCTGAATAAATTGTTTTTCTTTTCTTTTTTGAGAGAGGAAAACCTTGACAAGAAAAACAGCTCATTGTCCTATTTTGGAGAAGTCGAACAATACTCTTTTGAAGAACTTGAGTCTCTTGGCCGTGTGATGGGATGTTAATTAAATTTTCACATGTTTGAGGGAAATACCACTGGACTTAGTTATATTAAATATATTCTGAAGAAAAATGAGCAACATCTGCTAGAAAAGCTGGCGTATTAAGCCGCCCTTGTAATTTTCAATGTGTTCTGGGTGGACAAGCAGCAACGGGGGCGGTTGGAGGGGGGAGGGAGAAGACAAATTCCACAATACCTTCCCATATCTGGATGCAAACGTTCCCGTGAGTAAGGAGTGAAAAATAATTATCGTCTCGTCCAAGTCCCACACAAAAACACGCTGTGGTGAAAGACAGAGGGGTGGGGGAAGACAAAAATCATACCATATTAGTTGCAGGAATATATTTGTTTGGGATCCAGCCTTCCTCAAACCAGTGCTCTCCAGATATCTTAGACTACAGCCATTTATATCATCAACACCTTGTTATCTTCACATCCAATTCCATCACCTTAGCCACCTGAACGTTGGTTGCTTCTAGAAACAACTCCATATTTTCTCTCCTTATGACACCTGCCTATCATTCAAACCCTTTATAAGATCTCTTCTTTTACATAAAGGTTGGGGAACTTGATCTGGCCACAGTGTGCCAGATCCTTATCTCCTCCACCACTTATGGCCCAAGTTTGAAAGGAGTGTCAGGACCACCCAACTGTCAATCACCTGAGATCGCCACAAAATCAGCTGATTATCTTTGGGACTTCAAATCAGTGGGCTTGAAGTCATCAGCCGTCCAGCTGGCTTTCTGCAGGAATCAGCTGTGCCATCAAGTTTCCCACAGGAAACCCACTTGAATCCACCAGCTCAGACGTTTGCCTTGGGCCCTTGCCAAAGGTTTACCTGGTGGTGGCAGTAGCAAGCAACCATTTTGATTTCCCACAATGTCCCTGACGTAGCATCACTCGAGGGCATTGTGGGAAATTAAAACAGGCCGCCACCAGATAAGCTTACACCAATGCTGAGAGGGAGCCTAACAGAAGACACTTGGCCAAGGGTCCCTTCAAACCTGAAGCCAGACCGGGTATTTTATGAACCTCCCTGGGTTACATCATATGAAGAAAAACAGAATCAAGAAACCACAATAAGGGTGAAAGGTTACATCTGCATAGTTTTTCTACCAGATGTACATGTAACAATAATCTGTTTTGAAATATATTCTACTCATAAGTCAAAATAACAGCAAGGACTTTAAAAACTTGGGGAGGAAACAAGTTATCTGGTAACTATATTATTTAATTTCAGTAGGGAAAAACCTAGTTACAGGTTGGGAAGCCTACACTCAGTGTAGTGCCATTGAAACTAATGAAATTGACTAGGTCCATTAATTTCAATAGGTCTACTGCCCTGGATTTAGTCAAATACAAATGAAATAGGGTTGGGGTGAAAGAAACCCTCTAGACATCTCACCTCAATTTCGGTGTCAGCTGATGGGGAGGGATCATTGTTTCTTTTCGATCGCCCTCGTAGCTTTCCATCCGTCCCTCTGTGCTGCCTGTCTGTATCTGTGTCTTTTACCGGTGTTGTATATTCACCTACAGGTATATATAGAAAATAATTCTACGCAAAGCCAACTTCCTATGTTATGGTTCTTGAGCTTCTTGAAAAACTACACAACAGTGTTCCACTTATCATCAAAGAAGCAGAAATTGTAAGATCCTTCAGCAAATCACCATGGTATCTTAGCACAGGCATAGGCAAACTCGGCCCTCCAGATGTTTTGGGATGACAACTCCCATCATCCCTAGCTAACAGGACCAGTGGTCAGGGATGATGGGAGTTATAGTCCCAAAACATCCGGAGGACCAAGTTTGCCTATGCCGGTTTAGCAAATCTTCAGACCAAATCAGGAAGCCACACACCTTGGTAAAGATGCATTTGCTGGTTTGGTTGTAATGTAGGGCTTGTCTGCTAAGTTGAGGGGAACCAATTCCCTTGTCTCTTGTCTTATCTCAGCTGATTCTGTTCAGATCTTGATCATTTGAATACAAAAGGACAGGGCGATTAGTAACCCTGAGATTTTTTTAGAACACCAAAGGGGTAAAATTACTCTTTTGTAGTAGTACAACTCACTTTTTTAAAAAAAAGAAAAGAAAACTAATTATTCTACAGAAATAATGCAGCACTACAGATCTATATCTATCATCTAGCTAGCTAGCTAGCTAGCTAGCTAATCTATCTCACCCTAGTTGCAGATAGGTAGCCATGTTGGTCTGCCATAGTCAAAATAAAAAAATTCCTTCCAGTAGCACCTTAAAGACCAACTAAGTTAGTTCTTGGTATGAGCTTTCATGTGCATGCACACTTCTTATTTTTTATTTTGACTATGTCACCCTAGGAGGTATTAAATGTTTCAAAAAAGGTTTAGAAGCATCTTCAGAGGATAGATTATCAAAAACTTTTTAACATTCCACCACACCTGTTTCACATTTTAACCCAGAAAACAATGGGTTCCCACCCAACACCTCAATGAAAACAGGGATATTTTATAAGTTGAATTACAATTTTTAATTAAAATTGCAAAAAATCAAAATGTAACACAATTTTAACAGCTTGCAACATAGTCTGAAGAAAAGGTTTTCCCAATTTCAAATAATGTTCCACTTAAAATCAATAGAGCTTTTATTTATTTTTCAAACAAACATGCTTAGAACGGAAGTTTTAATTCAGCCAAGCAGCTTAACAGAGTTCCGAAATTTTTGAAATAATCAAAGAATTGTTACTTGCCTTGGGTCTTTAAGTGGTGTTTATTGTGGGCAATGTTAATGTTGACAAGAGACCACATTTTAAATAACCTTTTTGAATACCACTGACTTCAATTTTTTCCTTTTATATGGAGCTCTCCAATCCCTCTAGCAATTCAGATGTAGCTTTTAAAATAGGAATCTGGTTCATTTTTTTCATGGGAAGGATTTTGAAATCTCAGGCTGAGATCAAATCTAACGAGGGGGAAATACTCCAAAGTAATTTTGCAGTAATCTGCGTTAGCATTTTGTTTTGTTTTAATTTACTATATTTTTTTCTGTTTGACTAACAACAGATGTGCAGGGTTGTTCCTTAAGTGAGCACACCCCACTTTGGGTAGTACATACAGTGATTATCCACAAATGACGTGGTGCTTTATAAAAATGATATAGGTTGCCAATGAAAATTTCACTGGGGAAGTGATATACTGACTACATTCCAACAGAACATTGGAAGATGATGACATTTAAGCCCATAATTGATAGTTAAAAACTAAGCACTCCAATAGATCACGGATCACTTCAAGAAGTATGGAAGGGCATTTATTTAAAAGAAATAAAATAAACATAGAGCTCATGGTTTACTTAGCCTGTTATCTGTAGCTTTATTTAAAAGGTCCTCAATCAGTATGAATGCTTGTTAAACTAAGAACTTATAAGTGGTTGCTAAAAAAATGTTTTGTTTCTAGAAAATAATATGAGAGCAGTGGTATTTGCTGCTATTGTTGATGATTATTATGTGCCCTCTTCCTACAGACAGCTATTTAATGACATAATTTCAGTTTCAGTCACTTGTCTTGCTTTCTTCTCTGTCTGATCTTGACTTGTTGCATCTAACTACAGCTGCACTGGAACTAATGCTTTCTAGATGTGAAATAATTTCCCCTCCATTAGCCTTCTTTCAACATTTCACCAGCCTTTTCTAAATTTAATATCATTATTTTGAGCCCCTAATTAACACAGTATTATATTTGGCTTTTTTGGGGGGGACGGGGCGGGAATTGTACTGCCCTAATGATTTGATGCCAATATGCACACTCTTATGGCAAATAACAAAGTTTGCTCTATTGCACTAATATCGAAAGAGCTTCATTGACTTGCACTATGTTTTCGGACACCGACTGAAGTTATGGTTCTTACTTTTCTGTCCTAAATCGTCTGAGTTCAGAGTAGATGAAGGACTAACTTATTCCATATGAAACTGCCTCTCAGTTAAGATCAGCAGCTGACATCCTTCTCTGGATCCCCTGGCACTTCAAGCCAGGAAAGTGATTACTGGAGAAGGTCTTTTTGGGGGTGGCACCCTTGGGATACGAGCCTGACAATAACCACCATGATTGTTGCTTAGGACACAGAACAACATATTATTATTATCTGTTATATTTCAGAGACCTTTTAAGTTACCAGCAATGCGCTTTTTAAAGGCTTTATTTTAAACTGCCTATTTATTTTCAATTCATTATTTTTATATTATTTTTTTAATTACCGTATTATTATTATTATTATTATTATTATTATTTATTAGTTTAAAGCTGCATTTACTTAGGAGCAAGCCCTACTGAATCCAACTGCACTGTTAATCTATTATTGTATTCAGTATATCATAAGAAAGTCTTGTATTTTCTTTAACACATGGGAAACCTAAACATATCTCCCAATATATCATCCACAGAAACTAATGTATAGTTTATGCTGCAAGGATTGGGGGGTTGCGGGAAAAGAAGCATCACAACTGAAGCTTAGCTGGAAGCAGGAGCAGACAGCACAGGGGTAGCAGTGCTGTGGGACCACTCTCTCAATAGCAGCATCCCTGCTGCTCACCTGTACAGCCCGAGGATGGAGCAATGAGGTTGCGGCTGTGTGGGTGCAATGCTGGGCTCCACCAGTGTGCTCAAGCAGCCTTGACTTCACCCCTGCCCTGCCACCATCAAAGAAAGTAGCGACAGCTCTACTGCCAGGAGGGCAGCTCTGGAACACAGCCACACCCTGCCAACTGCTCCTGCCTAGAGGTTACACCGTTTGGTTTGGGATCCCACCCCCCACCCCGTATTCTTAGATTTGTAGGAACTGGCTTTCTATATTTAGTACTAAAATAAAGATACTCTGCACTCACCTTGGGCCATTGCCATTCATATTTCACTGGTCCTGAAATATCCTAAAAACAGGATCCTGCACCCAGGCTAAAATTTAAGCCCTGCACATAGTTGTACTTTTTAGTTCATTTTAACCAGGGGAGGGATTTCCAATCATTAAAGACACCTACCAGAAAGTGATTCGGTGCTCTGACTGTTGTTAATGTTGTGCGAAGACTCTTGGAGCGAGTAGGTCGATGTTGGGATAGCTGATGGACTGATGCTATTTGCAGACATGTAAGAAGAGTTGTAGGAAGAGCTGTAATACTGCGAATATTGGCTTTGGGTGAAGCTGGGATATGAAGAATACTCCTTTGAAAGAAGAGACAGCAACGCTAATCATTCTCCAAATGTTTGAAAAGCAGCACACCTAATTAAGAGCTATGCACTTTGCAGGCTAAATATAACCAGGCTTACAAATATTTCCCCATTATTCTTGCCATTATCATATTCCCCACTTCTGTGTTTTGCAGAAGTAGCATCACCTTTGAATTTGCTGCATTTGCCAGGAAGCGCTGACGGTAACTTGCTTATTTCACAAAATCTAGTGCCAGGAATCAAGCAAGTCACTTCATGGGACTGCATGCATGTAATAGCACTTCTTCATTTTTTTCTAAATAGCTGCACCACAACGTCAATGTGAAAATGTGATAAAATAAAACTATTGCACATTTAAAAAGCATGTAATCTTGCCTCACTTGTTTTTCCTCTTGCACACTGCATTTATACAGAAGTGAGTCACATCTACCTGGGGGTTGTTAAAACACTTTTAGGGGATGCACGTTAAAAAAATCAACACCTGCTATATATCTGTGAAATGCAAAGCCAGTACATGACTAAATTATACAACGGCTCAGATCTATGATCTGGCACTATAGCTATAAAAGCTTGGTGCTTAAGCAACTCCTCAACCTGATCCCCTTCCACTGAATTACTTCCTGCTTTCAT
This sequence comes from Podarcis vaucheri, assembly GCF_965113315.1. Classification (NCBI taxonomy): domain Eukaryota; kingdom Metazoa; phylum Chordata; class Lepidosauria; order Squamata; family Lacertidae; genus Podarcis; species Podarcis vaucheri. The sequence goes on along the minus strand of NC_138764.1, from coordinate 85,686,752 downwards.
CAAACCATGGTTTGCTCTTATCCCATCAAGCAATATGCCTTTGAATACTACTCACTGGAGGGTGATGTTACACTAAGGTTCTGCTTGGGATTTCCCATGAGCATCTGGTTTGCTATTGTGAGAGCAGAGAGCTGCACTAGATGGCTTTCTCCAGCACGGTTCTTCTTACTTAAATCAAGACTGCTGTTTTCTGCAACCCTGGTTTGGGGAGTAAGCTCAAGCCATAGCTTGTCATTTCAAATTTCACATATACCAGAAAACTATGGTTTGATGAAACCAGGAACAAATTCACTGAAGTGGGGCATGGGATTGGAGGGGGAATATGGAGAGCATGGCTTGTTCTTATAGTGCCAAACCATAGTCAAATATTATGTGTGAACCAGTTCTATGTATATACCACAAGACAACACTGCAAAACAGCATAAAAACCAGTTTCTCACTTGCATGCAGAGGTTACAGAGGTAGGCAAACCTAAACTTAACCATGGTCGTCAAACCAATCTATGATTTCACGTTCTTGGTTTGCTGCAACCTTCTAACACAGGGGCAGCCAGCATCATGCATTTCAGATGTTGGACTGCAACTCCCATCAGACCTGGCCAGCATGATCAATGATCAGGTATGATGGAAACTGTAGTCCAACATGTGGAGGCACCAATTGGCTATGCCTACTGGAACCATCTAAAAGTATGTGCCTTTATCACTGGCGTGGGGCCTGTCGTCCCAACAGCTCCAAAACACGAAGTTCTTTCGAAGCTTATAGGAAACTGAATTTAGGATGTAATTCTTTAAGATACTTGTATGCCCCATAACCTCAGTGATTTCATTTTAACTTAGAATGCTTATATTTCAGCCTTTGCACAAACAAAAGAAGCATAGTGACTTCATACTTGGTCTACACCAATCTTTATGAGCAAGCATTCTCATATAGTGTTTCTGCATGTAATGTTATCCACATCATATATTTATACACATGCTTTATATTTAAAGGTGCTAACTTATGCAAAGCATGAAGTTCATCAACAGGTGTATGTCCAAATTAGGAAGAGCGCAAACAGGCTCCGATGGCTTCATATTCGCAAGTGTCTCTGAGTGATACTTTAGAATGTTGATTCACATCTGTTACCGAAAGCCAAGAAATAAGCCGGCACTCTCTGCAAGATGATGGAAACTGCTAATTTTCAAAAAAAGATGTTCATGTGACACTGTGGTGTCCCCATTGTGACATGTTTCAGCGTCACACCCAAAGTGCTGAGATTGGGCCGGGACTGGTTGGAGGAAGAAGGGGGGTGGGGAGGTGGAGGAAGGAGTGTTTGGTTGATTTCAAAAGCATTTGGTTTCCAAGTCCCTTGCCAAGCTGTTGAGATCTGTGAGCGTCCATAGAGACGTACGCTTTTTGTCCCTTAAGAATGAGACGTTATGTATGATAATCAGAGACAAGTATCAAGGAAGTTACTCATGTCCATGCGGCTGAAATATGAACCACCTCCTTTTCAGGACATTTTTTAAAAAATGGTTAAAGTTGTACCTGGGGCACTGTGCTGAACCCTGCAGAACTCGTCAGGCCGTTGGGCCCCTGGTAAATCCCTGAGGTGCCTAAGAGAATAGAAGAAGAAACAAGATAGGTAATAGAATTCCATTAAGCCCAATACAAATGGCCAAATTATCCTCAGAGGGCAGATCCTCGCCCTGCATTTACTTGATCTTCTGTATAACCTGTCAATGGGTAGGGAAAATTTTAGGAGCTTAAGGATTTCGAAACATAAGATGACACTGCTGAATCAGGCCAAAGTCCCACCTTGTCTAGGATCCAGTTCCCACGGTGGTCAACATATGAAGCTGCTTTGTTGGAGCAGGTCAGAAGTATTTGCCCACCCTAGGTCAGCATTCCTGCAAGACTATGTTAAGATTCTGAAACCTCACCTTTTTAGGTACTTGCCTTATGAAAACATCCTGTTACTCTGCATTTCTTAAGCTCCAATTAAAATAACAAAAACAATTCCTTTATTATATCATTACTGCATCTTTCTGAGGAATGTCTTATTTCAGGAAGGGGTATGTTAAAAACAACAATTAAACTTCCATTTTGCAGGCAGAGTGTCAGGCACAAGAGAAATGGCCTTTTCTGTGGTAGCCCCATGCTTCTGGAACTCCTAACTGGTTGAAATCCAGAAGTGCACCACATTCCAATATATTTGGAAAGCTGGTTTCAAGTGGCTTTTAGATAGGCAATGTTATTCTTTTACAGCTGAACTGATGGACTAAGGTCACATCCATGCCACACATTTGACTTATCCCTGGCAAAATGGCCCTGGATTGAACAGAAATTAGTTTACCTCCTCTATTGTTGTCCTCTACCACCACCACCACCCCCCCCAAAAAAAATCCCAAGCAACTTTCTATTTAAGAAGAACTTGATGAACCAACTCCTTGACACAATTTCTCATTGTAGGAACTGCCAGCATCTTTAGCCGTAAAGCAAAGACTCGGTACATGGGACCAGTGGAGTGCTGTTTTAGCCAAAGCACAGGAACAAATGCCTCTCAGTGTCTCCATGCTGCGTCCTTTCTCCGAATATCCGCTTGTTTGTTTTTATTTTAAGACCCTAGATTAGGCAGGGGAATGGACAGCTGAACAAACTGCAGCTCGCCAAGTGCAGTCAGTCACAAAAGCACATGCAGAGAGAAATAAATCTCATGCCAAAAAAAGAAAGAAAGAAAACCACCCCACTCTAGGAGGAGAATCTGCTTCCAGAACTAATTTGCCATCACATTTGGCCTTTAAAAAACATTTTGCACAAGGGGAGGGGAGGGGGGAATTAAAAGCACAGGAAAGGTCAAGAGCTAATGATCTCTCAATGATGTGGAGCTTGCCTTAAGGGTGCCAGTCTGGGACACTGCTCCATTTGGGTATTCTCCACCCAGCCCTGCCCTGGGCTCAGCTTGGGAGCATTCATGCCAAGGGGATAAATCAAAGAAGCAGCTATGTGTCAACAGCTTTGCATTTCCAAGCCAAAAAAACCCCACAAAACTCTCTAGACTCAGCACTTCAAATTCACGCATGTTCAGAGACCAGGGCTGGATGAATTGAAGGCAAAGCAACAGAAGTGAGTTGTTTGTTTGCCCCCACCAGAGAAACTCTAAGCAAAAGCCCTTGCTGAAGTGGAAGAGGAAGGAAGTTTTCAAACTGTAAGAGGTGTAAAATTCTGTAACACTCACCTTGCAACCACTGGAGGATCAAAGAGATCACTTAACACAGAACTAGATATATTTATGAAGGGCTGATGACTTGGTGTGTGTGTGTGTGTGGGGAGAGCCTCAATTATGGCCTGTTAGTATCAGTATGCATCCTCTTCCTAGACTATGATATTCTGAAGTATTTCTCCATGTCTGCTCAGTATCAGGGACTGCTTTGACTAGAAATAAGAGAATTTTTAATTGAGAGCTTTGCTGACATTCATTGGCTTAAAAAAGTAAAGGGACCCCTGACCGTCAGGTCCAGTCGTGGCCGACTCTGGGGTTGCGGCACTCATCTCGCTTTATTGGCCAAGGGAACCGGCGTACAGCTTCCAGGTCATGTGGACAGCATGACTAAGCCGCTTCTGGTGAACCAGAGCATCGCACGAAAACACTGTTTACCTTCCCACCAGAGCGGTACCTATTTATCTACTTGCACTTTGACGTGCTTTCGAACTGCTAGGTTGGCAGGAGCAGGGACTGAGCAACGGGAGCTCACCCCGTCGCGGGGATCAAACCGCCGACCTTCTGATCGGCAAGCCCTAGGCTCTGTGGTTTAGACCACAGCGCCACCCGTATCCCATTCAATGGCTTACTGATGCACTTAGGTGATACATAATGCACTCGTTTTATATATTTATCTGTGTTTGCCACTTTATAAGAAAAAACAAAGCCATTTACAGCAACATCTTTATAATAATAAAAACCATGAAAAATAAAACAAAATCAGAGGCTTTCAACTAACTATTAAGGAAAGATGTTTTCTTAATTGCCTGTGTTTGGCAGCACAGAAAATTGCCCAGCAGGCTCTAAAAGGTTAGAATGTAAGGTGTTTGCTGAATCTCTATCAGCAGAGCATTCCACTTATTTGCCACAACAAAGGTGAAGAACTTTACTTGCAGTTGGCTGTTAGGGGGGACAGGTAAATTTCCTTCCCTAGCTTGATCACTTAGGGCCCAATAAGAGTCCATCGCAAAGTACACATGCCAATAAGTACCAGAAAGGCAGGTGGGAAGCAGCAGTGACTGGTGCTGATGAAAAGTTCTTTTTAAAACCACTCAGGTGTTATTGCTGCTTTGCTTGTCCACCAGGACAGGTGGGGTGCTGCCCCACCAACCTCAGACTGCCCTGAGCCACCCCCACCTGTCAACTTCCTCTTCTTTAGTCTAAGTGTTGCCCCATCACAGACCCCAGGGCAGATTGCGATAACCAGAACAAAGAATAGCACTCATGAAAAAGAATAAACAAGAACAGGTAAAATAACATAACTAAAACTGCAGAATGACACATACACCCCGGCAGACTAAATCAACATCTCACAAACGCCGGAGCAGATAAATGTGTTTTAAGTTGATGCCAAACTGGAAAATGAATGGGCTGTGGAACTCCTTGCTACAAGGAAGACACTGTGTCAAAGAAGTTAGCAGTTTCTGAAGATGAATTAGATATCAGTAGAAAACTATGCCAAACTGCCACCATTTTGTGACTGGTTCTGTCCGTGGGACACCATTTTCTGACAGGTGGGGCTAGTAATTTTCAAGGCATTTCAGGTGGGCCCTATGGAACCCCTATTCTACACTGGTTGGCAGTGGCTCTCCAGTCTTTCCCAGCCCTGCCTGGAAGTGCCAAGGTTTGAACCGGAGACCTTTTCCATGCAGGAAAAGGGCTTTTCCACTGAGCTATGACTGCCCTCCACCTGCCGTTCAGCTATTGTGATTGTGGGTCTGTGTCATCCAGCTATCGTTCGATCGCATGCGCTCCTTTAAAATCAGAAGCACAAGTCAAGATCTTTTCCTTTTGGATCCTCTCCACATGGAGCATAGTTCACATCTGTGTTCAATCAAATCAGCTGCTAAAATGTCACAATGCTCTCATTCACAGGTAACACAGAGAACATTTAGCTGGTAATAAAACAACCTAGGTATTAGAGGGGAACAGCCCTTCAGATATACAGTACTGGAAAGTACTTGGTAGGAAAACTCTAAATTGACCCCGTGCCATGGGCTTTCCTAATGATGGATTGTGAAATGAGAACATCTGAGCACATAAGGGCAACACTCAAAATGAAACCATTAGGAAACCCATGAGTGAAATAGCCCGCGTCCTTTCATGACAAGCTGATTCCATTTGCCATTCCTTTAATGTTTCTTTAATAAATGTGTGCCACACTTTAACACAATTGCATCTGTGCCTGAGCCAGGCGATGCAGCGTGTCTCAACCTTGGTGGGCCACATGCCTGGAGGGCCTTTAACTTTTGTAAGCTTGTGATGCGCGGTATATATATATTTAAGAAAGGGTTCTCACTGTACTGCACATAATTAACAAGACTTATTGGTGATATCTATATAATATCCCTGCAATGTTTGCCAAGCATTTCCATGCTGGCAAATTGCAACAGCTTTATATATATATTTAGCATTATAAAAAGATGTGGCAGGCCAGAATAGGACCAGCTAATGCACATCTCTACAGTCTATTTTAATCAAGACAATTATTGCCATCACAAATACAAGCAATTTCACAATTACTGAAGATAGTTATTCATGGTTTGTAAAGCCCCAGGTTGAATGTACTAAAGTTCTACTTGAATCAACAGGAAAATAATTTTAAAAACTAAAGGCCAGGGGTCACCATTTTATCTTATCTATTAAATCCAGCCTCTTTAGAGAGATGATGGGAATTGTAGTCCAATAACATTAGGGGCAGCCACAGTTTCCCTTCCCAGTCCTTTTTTAGCATATATTGATAGATAAAAGGACTAGATGTTTGTTTTAAGACCACCACAAATTATAAAATCCCATTCCTCACTGTCCACTTTAGCAAATAAAACACCTTGATCCCTCTGCTCCACCCCAACATCACAGCTGAGATGCATAAATTCTGAGGGCAAGATTTCCATTTCTACCCAGTTAAATCCCATTGGGAGGGAATTTCCAGGGCAACAAAAGCCACGATGAATAAAAACCACTGGCAGCACTGCTCATTTTCACAAGTGGCAGTCATTGCCAGTGCCCCGTGGGGAGGCAGTAAAATCACTTCATGAAAAAGCAGCTTTGCCAAATGCAGGTAGAAAGTCGGGTCTTGGAAAGTAAGTGTACACTGAGACAAGTTTAAGATTTTTTAATATGTTTCAGTATTTAGGGTATGCTATAACCTAAGTACTTATATACGGGTGCCAGTAAAGTTTGGGCAACTACCAGCAATTTAACCTTCTTTTTTTCAAACTGGCAACCCTGGTGGCTACGTAGGCAAAGTGTTAAATTCGCAATCCACAGAAGGTTGTTCCAAAGTCAATGCTTTTCTTTCCAGTACCAGTGTATATTGGAACAAGCAAGGACTGCAAAAATGTGTAGCTTTTCATGACCAAATCTGAAACAATATCAGATCGTTCTTCACAGCGACCACTATTTTAGAACACTTGGTGACAGCTTTTAAAGATATTTGCACAATGTGTGGGTTTTTAGCTCTGCTGGGCTTGCATGGAGAGACCCTGAGGTACTGACTGGAGTACTAGAATTAAGACTGGGGATATCCAAGTTCAAACTCCCCCCTCAGCAATGAAGCTTCCTGGGTGACCTTTAGCCAGTCCCTCTCTAAGCCTAGCTTACCTCACAGGCTTGATGTGTGGGTTAAAATATGGGGCTTAAGTGTGGGGGGACTGCACACACTGCTCTCAATTCCTTGGAGGAAAGGCATGATACAAATGGCGCCCGTTGAGTGGAAGGACAAAATGGCACCCCTTTCCCCATTCAGCACGCAAAATAATAGACGTTGACTATGACTTCAACAGCTTCCTTTGCTGTTCTAACACTTCCTTAGAGGACACAGAACAGGCCGTGTGGCTCTCAAAGCTCTGTCCTTGGCCACATCTGTAACTTACATTTAAAGCACTGTTATACCATATTAAAAGTCATGACTTTCCCCCAAAGCATCCTGGGAACTGTAGTTTGCTAGGAAGGCTGGGCGTTGTTAGGAGACCCCTATTTCCCTCGCAGAGCTACACTTTCCAAAGTGTTTGAGCGATCAGGGACCCACGCTGCCTCCCACCTGAGGCAACCACATTGCTCTGCCTAATCGCAGGCCCTGAACCTCATATCCCCAGTGAAACGAAAATTGACCTGACTACTTTCACTAAGCACTGAACAGCAGCGACCGGCCAATTCTATTACTCTCTGTCACCACGACCAATTTGCCTTGGTACCTATTTCCTGTGGGAAATCTCAAGCCACTGCAATAACCTCTGTTATGGCTTTAAAACAGTTATTTTTGTATTAATTATTTTCTACATTTATATCCCACCTTTCTTCTAGCAAGATGAGATATAATTGGTTCCCAGAAGGTCTCTCATTCAGGCACCCACTTTATTTTAGAGTGTGCAAATTTATTCCCATTACCTACACAGGGACCCAAAGGTAAAAGGGTAGGTAAGAAAACTAACTAGATACATGTTATTACATTTTACATATTGTTACATGCATGTCTCAGCTTTCTCACATGATGGAACTCTGTGGCCTACATCTGGCTACAGTATTTTACCTCAGCCTAGATGCTGTTTCAAGGTCATGCCTTGGGATTTCCGCTCAGTTACTCCCCTACAGAAGTCAGGCCTTACCTGTTTATTTAGATTCATCTTAGGGCTGGCATGCACATGCATTTACATAACTTTTATATTAAATAGTTTCAGTTTATTTTGCCTACAGACCATAAACATAAAATACAGTACATAGTTATTTAAACAAATGCAGCTGAGAAAAAACAAAATATACATGCACATAAATTGTGCCTTTTAAAATAAAGCCAAGAATAATCAGAAACAGTAGGTACACACACACACACACACACACACACACACACAAATTTTTTTGGCTCAGAATTCATCTTCCCTTTAATAATTGTGGTCTAGTCTTGATGTTTACTGCAAGGAATTTGACTATATTTTCTGTAATCTCAGGGTTGGGGCCTACCATTCACTACTGAAACAAGTAAGTCAACTGAGTTCCCATGTACATAACTTGATTTTTCATCACTCACAGCTCAGCATGTGAATGGACTACAAAGAAAAGCATTGGTGTTTGAGTTGTAACAGGTGATAGGAACATTCTGTCTGATGGCTTGTTTATGCACCCAATTAATCTCTTGATGGTTCAGAGGTTATGAATGTACTGCAAGGGAGAGATTGCCTTAAGTCTTCCTGATTACAATGCTAGAACTTCTATCCCACATTCTACTGTTCTGTTTACACTGCATTACCTGTTGCATTCTGGAACTGGTTGTTTTTTTTTAAATCAACATACCATCACGTTGTGCTAAATTACAAATGATGAGAAAGAACTGTATGACAGAATTTCAGCTCCAAATTTCATCCTATGAAATCACAATGATAAAAACGCCTGTAAACAGATTTGTTCCAGAAGCAAATGAACGTGGAAATGAGAGCCAAGCTTCCAACAGTTTTCCAAAAGTGGCATTCCAATCATGTGACAGATCATATAAAATGTGGGAATTACTGTATAAGCAGAATAAAGTCCTATCTGAATGCAGCCTGAGTCAGACCTAGAACAATATTGTCTACTTCAGCTGGCTGAGGATCTCATGCAAGTAGGTTTCCCAGTCTGCCACCTGAGATCCTTGCAGGAAGGGAAGCCATGGATTGAACTTCATGGACTTTTCTCCAAGCCACACATGTGTTCTGCCTTAGAATCATGAACCAACCACAAACCTATATAGCCTTTTCCTTTCATGCCAGGAGTCAATACCATTTTTGCCATCTGCCGTTGGTAATTGTTCTAACATAGTAGATCACTTCTATATTTTTTAAAAATAAAAAAAATCATTATATTTTCATGCTACAAATACAACAATGTGCCAATTTTGCTGAGCAAAGCACACACCTTCCTTCTGTGTTACTGTGAAGGTACATCAAATCTGACATTCCTGCTGCATGGTTTAAAGATATTCTATGTTAAATCACATCCTGAAAATGTCAGAACTGATGTACCTTCACAGAAACATCAGTTACTATCCTACCCCCCAACAACACTGACAAGTTCCTGTACTTGTCATATCTCGCCATTTATTCAGAAGAACATTCAAAAGGTTCTTCGATATACTTAAAATGCCTGGCAGGCAAATGTTTCCAGCAGTGTAAATATATTCTATGAGATGATGCTACGAGATCGAGAGGTTAAGAGCTCAACAAAATAACCTATCACCAACAATACTCTGGTGGCTTGTTAAGGTTCAGAATCATGCAGAAATGCCTCCATTTACTGAGCAAGGAAGAACATAAAATGTTATGTGGCTGTCAGTGGGGGAAACTTCAACTTGAAAGCAACCTGCGAAAGCAGAAGGTAACTGAACCCAAATGCGGGGCATGCCTTGTCATATTGCTCGACTGTCTGCCATTTGGCATAATGATCCCTTCCAATAAGCTCAGCATGTATTCCTGTCTGGAAGGGTTTGAAAACTGCTGTAAAGGGCACCTTATAAAAAAAGAGAGATCTAGATAGAACAAAGGGTTTGCTGCTGCTGCTGCACTGAATTATGGCGCAGTGGGCTTTAACTTCCACAGAAGAACATTGTGCATTAATGTCTCTCAAGCTCTGCACTCAAAAGACCTGCCCTCCCCACCCCAACAAACAATACTTAAAAGCTGGCAGCACATAAAAGCAGCTGTAAATTTGTACAATCTTGCCCAGGAAGCACCTCTCCATGGCTGACCCATTGTTTGTTTTTTAATTTGTGGCTGAGTGACTAGTAACAATAACAAAAGCATTTCATTGTGTTATTATTTATATTTATTACTCTGCATGGCGCATTGCAAACGAGAACTGGATACTGTATTGAGGAACTTACACTCCAAGGTTTTTAGACAGGGGAGGCAAAAGAGGAAGGAGATGGAAGCAGGGATAAACAGAAGGAGAATATGTGTTCATTTCATCCCACGTGGTTAATTTCACAGCCAGGCACCATTCATTCATTCACTTAAAGTATTTTCACCCCACCCTTCAGCTGAGTAGGCTCTCACTGTGGCTTATATAGCATAACATCAATAAAAAGAAGACAGTCCCTGCCTGCATAATCTAAAAGGCATGTCACAAAAGGAAAAAGGGATGTAGAGGGAAGAGGTGTCAGGAGCTGGATACAAGTGCAGGTCAGCAATCACAGTGTCAGTGAAGTTAACTCTTTATTCAAGAAACCGAAACAGTGCAGGCCTGCTGACTCCGGCAACTCTTCCCAGTAGGTCTTGCTCCAACATGGCAGTTGCGAGGCTGAAGGGCCCTGCCTTCCCACCACTTCCTAAGGCTCCTCCTCTCCAGTGTCTTTCCCAAACAGTCACAAACTGCGCCAGCACACAACCCCGCTCTGCTCATTTCTCTGCGTCTTCTAGGAAACCAGGGGGGAGGGGAGCTGTTTGCAGGAGGGGGAGACTGCTTGGCTTCTTGAGCAGCCTGCCTCTTTGTCTCCTGTCTCCCCTCCCCTCCAGCTTCTGCCTCGGAGTCTGAACTGCCCTCTGCCACAGACTCTTCCTGCTCACCAAACCCTATTACCTCATGTGCTTCCAACACCTCCTCCTCCCAGCCCGCTCCTCCTCCTCTTTCTGAGCACCACTAACACTGTAATTACTAATTGCTAATCTATGGTGCTGCTTTTGAATTATGGTGTTGGAGGAGACTCTTGAGAGTCCCATGGACTGCAAGAAGATCAAACCTCTCCATTCTTAAGGAAATCAGCCCTGAGTGCTCACTGGAAGGACAAATCATGAAGCTGAGGCTCCAATTCTTTAGCCACCACATGAGAAGAGAAGACTCCCTAGAAAAGACGCTGATGTTGGGAAAGATGGAGGCCACAAGGAGAAGGGAACGACAGAGGACGAGATGGTTGGACAGTGTTCTCGAAGCTACCAGCATGAGTTTGACCAAACTGCGGGAGGCAGTGGAAGACAGGAGTGCCTGGCGTGCTCTGGTCCATGGGGTCACAAAGAGTCAGACACGACTAAACGACTAAACAACAACAACAAAATCTATGGTGCAGCCGCACTTGGATTGCTGTGTTCAGTTCTGGTGGCCACACCTCAAAAAGGAGAATCAAATTGCTACGGGGGCTGGAGTAACTTCTCTATGAGGAACATTTGCAGTGTTTGGGTCTACTTGGTTTAGGAGGAAATGAGTAAAGTAGGAGTGTATGCAATTATGTACCGGGTACAGAAAGCGGATACAGAGATACATACAAGAACCCAGAGTCATGGAATGAATTTGAAGGGCTAGAGATTCAGTGAAGATAAAAGGATGTACGTCTTCTTCACACAGTTCATTGTTTAAATTATGGAATTTGCATCCTCAACATATTGTGATGGCAAGAGCAATGGGCCCATGACCCTGAATACCAGTTCCCGAGAATTACAAATGGACTTGCCCCCAAGTCCTGCTTGTGGGTTTGCCAGAAGCACCCAGTGGGGAAAAAAACCAGAGGGACTTTTTCATCTGATCCAGAAGGACTTTTTATATGCACACATAAAGCCAGTTCTGCTGAACTGTGGCCATAATTCATAACTGCAGGCTGCAGAGTGGAAGTGTGCCCTGTTATATCCTTGCTTGTTTTTAAAACTGATTAAAGGCAGTTTGAACGGGCGGTGGCAAGAAAACTGCAACACAAGTTTTTAGATGTATATTTCCCTTGTATATTTGGAATGTTATGTCTCTGGATTTACTTTTGCTGCAGCTGCCAGCTTGGAAGCCATTCTGGGTAATTCAATTCTGCTAATGGAAATTGGTTCCCGTACCATAATGTATTGATTCAAGGTTCTTGGTGTTTAAAAGAGAAAGATGAATTTCACGTGTGAGAAGTTTTACGCATGTATCTTTCTCTTGGCTATCACGTTTCCAGTGCACTCCATTCCGGCCATATGTGCGAATAAGAGACAGCTGCTCACTACAGACAGAATCTAGAATTCCATTTTCTCTTATAAGGGGAGCTACTGCTTTCGGCTCTGTTGTTGTGGTTGGTGAGCTAGCTTGGTCCAGTACAAAAGACAGAAGGCGTGTGCTCCATATCGACTCTCTCCCAACAGAAATGGCAAATACTTTAAAATGCTGGTTTGCTTGTGTGAAATTTGCTAAGGACCGACAGGCCTGTCTCTGCGCAAAGGAACACAAATACAATCAGAAATGGCAATGGAAACCAGCAGAACATTACCAGGGCATTCTTGCTGAGTTACAGTTTATCAGGCAGTGTGACATTGTGGTTGGAGTGTTAGCCTAGGAGACCAGGGTTCCAATCCCCACAGAGCCATGAGGTTTGCTGGGAGATCTTGGCCCAGTCACAGTTTCTAGCCTAACTTACCTCATAGAGTTGTTATGAGGATAAAATTGGGGCAGGCCAATGGGGTGGGGGGAGAGAAGAACCATGTATATGACCTTGAGCTCCTTGGAAAGAACGTGGGATATAAATCAATGTAATAAAAATATAAATAAAACTGTCAATTGTGTCTTGAATTAATATTATGGTTTGTTTTCAAAATCACACTATGCATCTGAGTTAGCCTACCAGCACAAGGGCGTTTTCGTTAGTGCCGACACGGCCTTGTTAACTGGTCACTGTAGTCATTTTGATTTCAGGTAATCATCACTTTCCATTCGTTTTGCATTTTATTTCCCCGTGAATTAACTCTTTGATATTCTGCCTCCCCACAGAGCTTGCCAATTCAGAATTGTACTTCCTGGATTTGATGAAGTGTATCTTCCGACATCTGATGAAGTCGTTGCTCTGCGAGGTGCCACAAGACTCTTATTCTTGCTAAGGGCTAGTCCTCACTTGTATTATTGATGTGGTAATTATAGTTATCATTTAATAGCTTGAGGGTGTTACAAATAGCAGGGGAGCAAAAATCCCCATATTAAACAACGGTAAATAAACATCATGCATCAGCCTCTTACATTAACTATACATACATGTGAACTTAACTCTACTTCTAAGGCAATGAAGTACGTATAAAACATAACATTGTTTTGGATTAGGAAGGGAGAGCATCCAGATTCCTTGCAAATGAGACCAGTGTGTGAAAGTTTAAGGTAACTAAAAAGAGCTGAAACATATACCTGTGCAGTACAAGCTAATGAATGCTTCGGAACTAGCACTGTTCCAAGCTTTACTCATAATACCAAGATGTGAAGAATTTTAATCTATTTTTAATGCTAAAGGACAAATGCCAACTTAGGTTATCAATATAGTGTCAACAGGAGCAAAACACTGACTGGTTCAATGAAGTAAGATTGGACCTTAGATACAAACTGTTTGTGGGTGAACATATCAGACGACACAGCGATTCTTCAAAACAGCTCTTGTTTATTCAGAGGCCAGAACAGAACTGAACTGAAGGGTTCAGCCAGCCTGCTTATATAGAGCTCCACTACAACACTACAGTAGCAACTTTCTGTAACTAGCCAATCACTGAACGTCACTTTCAATCCCCTATTTGCATATGTGGACCTGAGTGAAAACTACCCACAGTATCCCCCTGCTGGCCCAGGGTGAGAATTTCAGTACATAACACAAACCATTTTCAGACACAATGCTAAACCACTGTTTAGTGTGACATAAAGAGCGAAGGTGAGCAGGGGCTTGTACACAACACTTTCTCCCCTATTCATAGGAGCAATGGACTGCTGAGGGACGTAATGGTTTGTGTGCTGAGAGAGGTAGTGCACTTGTTCGTGAAGCAGGGCTTTTTAGCCCCTCTATCACATGCCCCCTTTGCAGTTTAACAAAACCTTCTCCTACTTTGTTTTTGACCAGGCTGAAGACTGTTGGTTTCTGCTCTCTTCACTGTGCAGCAAAGTGCTTGTCACAGGACAATGTTTACATTCCACAGTCAGAGTACTGTTGGGTTTTCCCACGGGAAAGGGAAGCTGGATGTGACGTACACTGGTTTCCGGTTTTTCTCTCTGTTCTCTCGGTGTTCGTTATTCCGAGGAGAAGGACGTGTTGCTTCTCTGCTCCCGCAGAGGCAAGATGCATATTTGTAAATTCTCTACAATGAACTGAAAATAAAGCAACAAAAAGCATGTGGCATGTACTATTCATCATTCCGTTGTGCAAACGGACTCTGCTATATCAACATTTTGGTTATGGGCCCAGAAAGACGTAAATCAAACTGAGGAATGCCGGCAGAGGTACAGAGGAACGGATCGCGTTATCTGCTCTGCGCGTCGAGTTTGATTGATGAAGGTATGTGCTCATGCTCCCGGAGCAGCCTGCCAGCTCCTTGTTTATGGTTTTATGGCTGGACTTTGAACTTTTAAAGCCGTTTTGCCGTGTTACAGGCAAGGCTCCAAAAGGCACAAGCTCACAGGCTTGGATGGCTGGGGAAAACGAAAGTACTTTTACAAGTGCTTTTGGCTGAAGCTGCAGGACTGTGACGCAGCTTGTTTTAAGCAGCAGAAAATGGCTAATACAAAGCTGATTGATGCTTTTGGGATTCCTAAGCTTAATAAGAATAATTACACAGAGTGGGTGTTATATGCAGAGGCAATTCTGCGGAAAGAAGGTCTGTTTAATGTTATTACAGACAACCCCCCAGCTCCAATTACAGCTGATTGGAATGCTAAGGATTCCAAAGCACGGGGAACGCTTACGTTGATAGTATCCCCAGAAGAGCTCTGTCTGTTGCGTGGAAAGACCACAGCCAGAGAAATTTGGGACACTTTAAGACAGGCTCACTTGAGGACAGAGGCTGGTTCCTCAATGTACTACTATGCCAAGCTGCATGATATGGCTCTTGCTGAAGGTGGAGATGTGCGTAAACACCTGATGGAGATGCAAAATCTGAGACATGAGTTGCAACAGAGAGGACTCAACTTTCCAGAGGCTGTGTATTCCTTCATGATACTACATTCTTTGGGTCCAAGTTGGGAGTCCGTTGCCACTCAGATTGCTGTTCAACCAACTGCTCAGCTCACAGTAGCCCATGTTACTGCCGTGATCCAGAATGAAGCAGATCGCCGGGGTGCTAGCTGCATGGGTAAGGGGGAGTCTTCACAGACGTCATCCCAGAGTGCAGTGGAACCACCAGAGGGCGCCAAAGCTTTGAAGGCAGTGAAATGCTACTCGTGTGGACGTCTAGGCCATATGAAGAGGGAATGCAAATATCCCAGGGCCAAGACAGAGCAGCGCAGCGGAAGCTCATCGCGTGGAAAAGGCCAAAGCAAAGGCAAAGGTCCGGTGTCCAGGACAACGCAGCACAAGGCAATGGTCTCACGCTTCACTCCAAAGGTTGCAAAGGTCCAGAAGGCGTCTAGATCTTTCTTCGTTGTTGATTCAGCAGCTACCCACCACATGTGCAACGACAAGAGACTGTTCGTGTCTTTTACACCGCAGGAAGGTGCGATTCACCAGGCGGATGATCACACGATTCCCAGTCAAGGCTACGGAACTGTTGTTCTTCACAGTTTGGACTTAGAGATACATGATGTACTTTATGTTCCAGATGCCACACACAATCTTCTCAGTGTGATGCAGCTGAATGAACGGAACATTGACGTAACCTTCAAGAACAAGAAATGCACCATCACAAAGAAAGACGATTATGTATTGCATGCTGAATGTGTTGATCGCTTGTTTGTTTTGTATTATGATGATGTTGTGCAGAATGATACTTGTTGCATTGCAGGTTCTAACAAAAGTTTGCACGCAGAATGTATTCATGATTTTCATCGAAAATTTGGTCATTTACATTTTGAGGCAGTATCAAAAATGCCTGCCTTGGTTGAAGGTATGACTATTAAACCCTGCAGGTACCACATGAAGTGCAAGGCATGCGCAGCAAACAAGGTGAAAATGGCAGCGAAAGGTAAGGTGTCTAGTAGGCAAGCTACAGAACCATACCAGATTGTTCATGCTGATTTAGTTGGTCCACTATCGCCCTCTTTAGGTGGCAATAGGTTCTTCATGGTTCTCATTGATGCATTTTCTAGGTATATTTATGTGTACAATCTCAAGCAGAAATCAGAGGCTTTTCCAAGGTTCAAGGAATTCTGTGCTTGGTTGGAAAATGTGCATGGTAAGAAGATAAAAATTCTTTTCACAGATCGCGGGGGAGAATTCACTTCTCAGCAGTTTGAAGCTTTTCTGACTGAGAAAGGAATTCAACACGATTTGTCCAGTCCTCGCTCGCCATGGCAGAATGGGCTTTGCGAAAGGGCAAATCAAACATTGCTTCAAGGGTTAAAAACCTTGCTGCATGATGCCAATCTTCCAGAGAGTTATTGGGCCGAAGCTCTCTCGTGTTTTATTTACAGTTACAATCGCAGGTTATCTTCAGCGATTGGTTGTACCCCCTATGAGAAGATGTTTGGCAAGAAACCATACATCAAACACATGAGAATTTTTGGTTCAGACATGTGGATTCATTCACCACAAAGCTCCAAATTAGGCAAACGTGGATTGCATGGTATCTTTCTAGGTTATCAGAAAGGTTCTTACAGAATAATGATGACTGACTCTAAGACAATTAGGCTCACAAGAAGTGTTGAGTACAATGCCAAGTGGGGGGAGAACGTGGGAATTTTTCAATGTTATCCTGATGACAGTGATGAGACTGAGGATAAGCAGCCACAACAACCCACACCCACTGATGAAGGTTCTGATTCTGAGTCTGAAACTGAATCGGATACTTCAGAGGATTTCAAGAGTGCGAAAGCCTCTATGCGACCCTCTGAAAGCTCTGATCAGGAATTGGAAGAACCATTGTTCACAATAGGCCACTTTTCTCCTAAGAAGGAAGAGGAAAGTGTTGAAGACCAAAGGCTGATTCGCAGGTCACAAAGAGCCACAAAAGGCAGACCTCCAAAGAGATTTGCTGATGAATTTGCTAAGACAGCAGTAGCAGCTGTTAAAAGCTCCAAGAAGATATTTGAACCTTCCTGTTTCCAAGAAATCCAGGATTTGGATTCTAAGGAAGCTGAGCCATGGTTAAATGCTATGAAGGCTGAGCTTGATTCCTTAGAAAAGAACAAAACTTGGGAGCTAGTTCCAGTAGTTCCAGGAATGAAACTGCTTGGAAGCAAATGGGTCTTCAAAGCGAAGACTGATCAAAATGGCAAAATAGTCAGACACAAAGCCAGATTGGTAGCCAGAGGTTTTGCACAGGTACCAGGTGAAGACTATCACGAGACCTACTCACCCACGGTGAGATATGAGAGCATTAGGCTTATGCTCAAGCTAGCTGCAGAGGAGAATCTACACATTAGTCACCATGATGTAAATACAGCGTTTTTGTACGGATCTCTAGGTGAATCACTTTATATGCATCCACCTGATGGCGTACAGGTAAAACAGGGATTTGTTTGTGCTCTGAAGAAGTCCCTTTATGGTCTCAAACAAAGTGCACGGTGTTGGAACACAAAACTCACTGAAGCATTGTTTTCTCTAGGTTTTAAGCAAGGGAAAGCTGATCCATGTGTGTTTGTCAAAGAGGAGGGGCAAAAGAAGCTGTATTGTTTGTTTTATGTTGATGATATTTTATTCTTTTGGAAAGATGTCACAATGTACAATAATGCCCTAGCTCAACTGAAAGAGCACTTTGACATGAAAGATCTTGGTGAGGTAAACAATTACCTATCTCTGGAAATAGAGAAAGATCAAAGTGGTAACATTCTAGTACACCAGTCACGGAAAATTGCTGATGTGTTAAGCAAACTAAACCTGATGGATGCTAACCCTGTAGACACACCGATGACAACAGGTTATCAGGTAGAAGACACTGAAGAAGCATTTTCTGACACTACACTGTACAGAAGTGTGCTAGGCAAGCTAAACTTCATTGCCAGATGTTCAAGACCTGACATTGCTGTTAGCTGTAATTTGCTAAGCAGACAAGTTAACAATCCTACTGTTAAGGATTGGAAAGCTCTGAAACGCATAGCACGCTATTTGAAAGGCACTATGCATTACAGACTGAGATTTAACAATCAGAAGTCTGGTGGTCTTGAGATTTTTGCAGATGCAAGTTTTGGAAGTGACACTACAGACAGGAAAAGTACGTCTGGAGTTTGCTACATGTACAATCAGGGTCTATTTGATTGGTCATGCAAGAAGCAAACAACAATTAGCTTAAGTACTTGTGAAGCTGAACTGAATGCACTGTCTTATTCACTTAAGGATTGTGAATGGTTGTTACAATTGTGCAAAGACATGAAAATTCCTGTCAAATGTCCAATCCAGGTTTACCAGGACAACAAAGCATGTTTGGCTTTGCTGAATTCGGAAGGTTGTAAGCAAAGCACGAAGCACTTGCAATTGAAGGTGCAACATGCTAGGGAATATATTCAGAAGGGACTCGTAACGGTGTCCTATATGCCAGGTAATGAAATTCCTGCTGATGTATTGTCCAAGATTGTATCAAGGGATCAACACTGTACCTATGTACAGAAGTTGGGTTTGTACTGATATTGTACGAACACGCTGCCCAGTGATGTTCACGGAAAGGGGGAGGATGTTGGTTTCTGCTCTCTTCACTGTGCAGCAAAGTGCTTGTCACAGGACAATGTTTACATTCCACAGT
This sequence comes from Podarcis vaucheri, assembly GCF_965113315.1. NCBI lineage: Eukaryota > Metazoa > Chordata > Lepidosauria > Squamata > Lacertidae > Podarcis > Podarcis vaucheri. The sequence continues at coordinate 85,667,957 of NC_138764.1, read as the reverse complement.
CAGAGTACTGTTGGGTTTTCCCACGGGAAAGGGAAGCTGGATGTGACGTACACTGGTTTCCGGTTTTTCTCTCTGTTCTCTCGGTGTTCGTTATTCCGAGGAGAAGGACGTGTTGCTTCTCTGCTCCCGCAGAGGCAAGATGCATATTTGTAAATTCTCTACAATGAACTGAAAATAAAGCAACAAAAAGCATGTGGCATGTACTATTCATCATTCCGTTGTGCAAACGGACTCTGCTATATCAACAAAGACATGATTTGACCCCCTTCGCAATGTTTCTGGGGGAAAACCTTACACAGCTTTATATGCTGTAGGAAAGCATTAACAATGTGAAGTCAGAGAGGGCTGCGAAGAGGTCCCAGGGGCAGGAAAGGTGAGCTAAGCTACACAGTCCCAGTAGACAGAACTGAAGGCCGGTCGGCTAAAAAGCAGCCTATAAATAGCAATGTAAATAATGTAAATTCAGCAAGAAAGAAAGCCAAAAGCGGCCCAGAGGTGCAACAGAAGGCTGAGGGAAAGAATGTGTCAGTAAACTGAGAAAAGGAGGGATCAGTAAGAAAAGACCCCAGGGACCAGAAGAAGATGTGTGGTGCTAGTTGGAACATAAAGCAGCCTGGGGACAATAGACCGGGCAGTAAGGCATCTGGTTGTGGATCAACGTCCACAAACGGAATTGAAATAAATCAACAGCACCCTTTGTTTATTACCATGTCCTCAGTTTGGTTTCTCAAATGGAAGGCTATTTGAACAACGGAATACCCATACAACCAAAATGTTTGCATATGATGCAGATGTTAACCATGTTCACAGATTTCAGATACATGTTATTAGTTTAGGCTTCATGTTTGCTGTGGTCTTTTGTCCTTCTCATTCAGTGGCTGCCCACCCCCCTCCTGTCAGCCTAAGGCAGATCCCAACCACATATCCAAATCTTCACTCTTGGGTGACATCCAATTACAACTAAGGCAGTGCCGACAACACTGCTACTACAACGGCCAACGCAGCAGTATGTAAGCCCCGCTCCCTCAGTAGACACAGCAACATAATGCTGCTGACCAACCTTTGTGTTCTCTGCCCTGCAGGTCTCCCTTGCCCCAGTGCCTCTTCACACTGGCTTTTAAACCAAAGTGCATTTGCACAGGCAGCCCTGTGTTCTGTAGTCCTTGAAGAAAGGGGCCTTTGCTTTTCAAGAGGAACTGATATTTATATTGTTTAAAATGTGAGGTCTGCGCCATTCTGAGAGGGGGAAGGCCTTTCCCAGCCTGACTGAGTTCGCTGTGGTACGGAGCACAGTCCTGCCACCACAGTTTTAGACTGAAACTAATGCAAACCAGCTGTGAGAGGGAATCTCCGGGAAAAAAGGGGACAACTAATTTTCTATGGAGGTTTTAGTTTTATGAAGCTTAAGCATCTCGGTGACAGTAAGCCAAGCACAGCCTCTCCGTCTCCTGCACTTTCCACGATGCTACAGGAATCTAATGTTTATAATGTGCAGGAGTAATTTACATTTCTCAAGGAAGTGCTGGGAATTATACCACCAGAGCACATAAGCAAGTTTCAGAGGCAAGAACCTCAAGGGAATGCATGTAACGAAATACCAAAGCCTGTGTCAGTGAAACATCCAGTCATTACTGCTAATGTGTGCAATAAATATTGGGAGACGTTCTTAAACATGTACAAGTAGATTTATGCTGAATGTTCACATTAAGCAATGCACACCCCACAAACCCCCGACATGGATTTATGCATGTGATAGATGTTTCTTCACCTATGATCTTCCTTACCGCCCCCCCCACCTCACAAACCATGCCAAAAATCTAGGTACTTTGTGCCAATGGCCACAGGCCAACATGCTACAGCAGTGAAACTTTTGTTGAGGTGAGGCACAGACTCAAGTTATCAACCTGCCAGTATTAGCTGAGCTTTTCAAGATTGGTCTACCTGAAACATGCACTGAATGTGGTTAGGGAGCATGCTCAAACCTGGCTATCAGGGTTAGTAGCGTTACGGTTTCAAAACAGGCCACCATACTTCTACAGTGGGCTTCCTAAGTTTCCTATTGGTGCTAGAAGTTCAGGGTCTGGTTTTATCATCGTTTTCGTAGTCTCTATACTCCCCTCTCCACTGAAGCTATTTTTAAAAATGGGGATTGGATAAGACTGACCACTCTAACAATGTGATGACAAAGAAAAGAAAGGCTTTCCCAAACTTTTATTACCCTGTTCACAAACAACCACACACAAATAACTATCACAGAGAATGGAATGTGGCTTTCCATGTTCCATTTTGCTATTTACGTCACCTTCCACAAACATCCTTTTCGAAAACGTAATTGTTGAACCAAAGGACTGGACCCAGAGGTGCCCTCCCATTTGGAGAAAAGCAGTTTTTATGCCACACACAAGAGAAAAGTTAAAACTAAATTCAAATATGTTCTGCTTGTGCAACTGGCTGTGCAATCTCCTGAACAAGCAGAATCATGAGAACTGTTTCATAATTTCTTACAGTCCTGTGAGAATTCTTAAGAGCTTGCAGCTAGTATTTTCCTGCTGCTCACAACCCTGTTTGGATCCAAAGCACAGGAGCCCCTTCCAGACGTCCTATTTATGGTGCATTCATTATTATTTGTGCCCATGATTGTATCAGGACAGTTATACATAACCCCAGTTCCAATACTTTGTGTGCCTACATCAGTTTTGTGGGGGTACATTCTGCTTCAGTCTCAACCAGTGCATGTCCTGTAGCTTCCAACTAAAATCCTGTAACTTTTTGCATCACAAATTGTTCTGGTTTATTTTCTTTTGTGCTGCACAGCACTTTTGTTGTGCTATAAAGCAAAAATGCAATAATGCAGGAACAACGGAGAAGCACTACAGAACAACTGATAAAGTGGAATCATGTGTGGGTGATCCAATATAAATACACCACTAATACACTATTGTTAAATCAATGTCATGTTGCGTAATACGCCAGCCAACAAAACAGAACACTATAAAACAAACAGCACGAAGGGGCTCAGAGCTGAAAAATAGCAAAAGAGCATAAAGTCCTTGTTAGTAATTTCATTTAAATAATGCAGACAGAGGCCAGAGAGAAAAGAAATCCAGATAATACTTTACTGAGGAAAGTGAACAATGAAGTGTATAATTTTGAGGAGAAAGGAGAAGAGAAGCTTTGTCTTTCTTATTTCAGGCTTGTTCATAGGAGGTAAACATTCAACCAAAGATACAAAGGTAAACTTCCTCAGAACTTCACATCCAATCAGGCCATGTGCTACCTCAGCAAACATCATGCCACTATGCCTGGTTGCTGAGCAACACTACCTGCACCCCTCCCAGCTAGCTGACTTTAGCGCTAATCAAATTAACTTCTCAGTTTAGTGCTAATCAAATTAACTCTTCAGTTTCACACGAAATGATCTCTGCTGTTGTGCATCCAGCCGCCCCACATCCCTCGACTGGATAGGACTAGCTACTTCTTAGCCCTAAGCCATATACAGCGGTACCTCAAGTTACAAACACCTTGGGTTACAAACACTTCGGGTTACAGACTCCGCTAACCCGGAAGTTGTACCTCGGGTTAAGATCTTTACCTCAAGATGAGAACAGAAATTGCATGGCGGCGGCGCAGCAGACCCCATTAGCTAAAGTGGTACCTCAGGTTAAGAACGGTTTCAGGTTAAGAACAGACCTCCAGAATGAATTAAGTTCTTAACCCGAGGTACCACTGTACAAACTCTGCACCACCATAAGCCACGTGCAGAAAGCATCTGCATTACGTTAAGGAGTCAGCGGTACAGAGAAGCACAGGTAACTTGAGCAAGCGTGCCAAGCTACATGCTACAGGGAACACCAAAACACCCAAGGCAATTCATGCCTTTCCTTGGTTTGAGAGGTCAAGTTTAAGGAGCACCTCAAATTGATTAGATGGGCACAGGGGATCGCTACTGCTTTCACAGCTGTTCCAGCACGTCACATCAAGACTCTCTGCTGGGTGGCCGACAAGACCAATCAAAATAAAGCTACGGGGCCCTAAAAGGTGTCACTAAATCCATGCATGGGAAGACAGTCCTTGCTTTCCGTTTAAGTGGCTTACGGAAGGCGGGGTGAGAGAAAGAATCCTGCCCCCCCCCTCCCAGGTGTACTAAGTGTGGGAAAGTTCTAAGAACACATTCCTCAGTAGCAACTAAGGAAGGAAGGTCCCAGCATCCCATGCAGAGCTTTCACCAGCACTTTGGAAAGGTAAATAAACCCCAGAGATGAAGAGCTAGTTAAAAAAACGGGGAGGGGCAGCTTTCTCCTCTCCTGAACAGCTAAAGGAAACTTGTTTTTGATCGGAAAAGAAGCTGGGAGTCTCTGGACAGTGTTCCAAGCTTAAAAGGAGCTGCCTCATTTATTTATTTTTTTAAAATTACAAGCACCAATGAAATAACATTCAACGAGTGCCTATAATCCCAAGGGAGAGACAAAACTGACATTGAAGGTTACTTGCCTGCATGGAGCTCTTTGAATGCATACATCTTAAATATAAATTGCACAGAGGCAGGGAGGAATAGCCACATAGCATTTTTCAAACATCAGCATTGCGTACGAAAAAGAAAAAGTCCCTCGAGTAAACAGAACGGACATCTTCCACCCCAAATTGGCAGAGAAAGTTGACGTAAGAGATTAGATATGAAAGCATTTTGAAAATAAGCACACCAGTGTGCAATTTCTCAAAATGATGTAGGAAATCCAGAAACTGAGAGTTGCTTGTGTCTATTTCAAGGCTTGGAGTAGCACTAGAAGGTAGGAAGGAAACACAACTCATTAGGGATGGGTGGCAGGAGGCAAATAACCTTTCCTCTGCTCAACAAAGGACCCTGCCACTCTCGCCACAGTATGCGGCTTTGATTTATGTGCTCGCCTGCTGGGTTTAGAAACCAAAGGTAAGTCTAGTGGGAAGGATGGGGGAGACGGCACACATGGTTTCAGGAATACATATCTGCCAAGGTAACATCTGAAGGATGAGGATAAACAATATTAAAAGTAGTCTTTGCTAGAAAAGTAAGAAGGAAATTTTACAGGTATATCATCTAGTTCTTACTTATTACACTGATTCTAGCATCTCATCCTGTGCTGAGTTAGGTACACAAGTCTACTCATTTCAATTAATAGCCTGTTCTGCTGTGAACTCACCTAATTCTGCAACTATTAGGGCAGATTACAACATCAGTAAAATACAGCATCAAGACACAATTGGGTGGGTGGGGGAGGAAATGGTCTTGTCCCAAACACACAGGCCATAGCTTGCAAAATAAACCAGGCATGTTAGCATTTTCCATCAGTACACAACAAAAATTGGAACTGTTTGATGCTGCAACAAACTGCACAGCTACGTAAAGCCATACTGACCATGCATCTGGTAGGTGTAGGGGGCTTGTCCTGACGTTGCGGTGCTGAAGCTAGAGCCATAGCTAAGGAACCCACTCTGCCCCGGCGAATGGCTCAGGCTGTCTTCTGTCTTGATGCCTTAGGAGGGCAGAGGGAAAAAAAACCAAAGTTACGACTATGAAGCTACAGTCAAAACATACGCAAGCATTCAGTGCATTAAGGATTTCTTTTCTTTGACTGGGCTGTTTACGTTTCTTATACTTACTTTTTGTCTAATGTAAAGGGAAAGATATTGTTTATTTTTTTACATTTGTATCCCACCTTTTCTCCAAAGGGCTCTCAGAGCACCCTATGTGCTTTCCCCCTAACCCAAATAATCCTCTCAACAAGCCTGCAAGGTTGGTTAGGTAGGGAGACGGTGACTCGTCTAAGCTCAGCTTCATGGCTGACCAGGGAGTGGAGTGTTCTTAATAGACTTCTGCATCAGTCCCATAACTGCATTCTATGACATACACAATACCTAGTTGAACAAGGACGGTCATGCCATAGACTATTACAGTTCTCAAGAAAATGTACTTTAACATTTGTCTAGTGAAGACTGAAACTGTTCTCAGTTTGCTGACAGAGTTATGGCATCACAGTTTACTTTCCCCAGCTACAGCTGAAGAAGTTAGTGCTTTCCCCCCCTTAAAAAAACGTTTAGGGGTACTCTCATTTTCCTACTCATATTGAAATGCTGCCCCTCAATGAGACCAAACTTAAGATTCACAAAATACTTAGGGGTACGCGTACCGCTACGTCCCCCCCAGAAAAAAAGCACTGGAAGAAGTGAACATCTTTTGAACTTGGTTTTCACTCTCTCTTGCCTTTTTTAAAAACTGCTGCTGAAACCTGGGAGCCCCTCAAATCCTGTCAGGATATAAAGTGATCAACCGGATGGCTTTTAAGAGGAACAAAGAGCCAGGGGCTCTGTTTCTCCACCTACTTTTCCTGAGCTGGAATTTCACTGTGTCTCTTTCCTGATCAATCCTCTGCCACTTTTTGTAGGCCACACAACACAGTAGGCTTTTTGAGGACGAGAACCTTCCAGTCTTCCATTTGGATGACAGATGAGGGAGATCGCTGAGGCATTCCACAGGTGGATTAAGCCCCCATAGGCCCACTTGACTGCTTCGATCAGCAGAATTGGCACTACTACAGGTAGCACATGAGATTACCCCACATGTGTCCACTCACCTGCTTCAATCGGCGGAATTGGCACTACTGCCAGGTGCCACATAATACCTGTTCCACATTTGTAATAATTTGATTGCTTTGATTACACTTTTGAACCCCTTGCCTATTGAAATCAAGCAGGCATCTTCACAGTACCCTTTTTCGGTGTCTGCTAAAACATTCCTGTTTAGACAAGCCTACCTGGATGTATATAAAGTTTAGGTAGTTTTGATCTGTTTTAGTTAGTTGACTTTTGTATGTTAGGTTTGTGAATTGTTCTTGGTTTTACTGTTTTGTCTTTTGTAAACTGCTTTGAGATTTGTTGTTTTTTTTTACTATCAAGTGGTGTATAAACTTTTTAAAATAAATAAGCAAATTCCAATCTGGATTTCTATGACTGTCCAAGAGCTGAGGAGGGTGTATGTGTTGGTGTTGGGAGAAATGTGTGTATGTCTCTTGATGGGCTGTGAGGTTTTTGGCAGTTCGAGTCCCTGGATGTCCTGATGAATGACTTTGTTCAGGAAAGGGATGGGGTTAGTGATCTCGCTTAATTTCTCGGAGGCTTTCCAACACCATCAGCCATGGCATCTCCAATGGGTTAGGAGTGGCGGGTACTGTCTTACAGAGGTTCTGCTGCTCCCTGGAGTACATGTTTCAGAGGGTATCCCTGGGTGACTAGACCTCAGCACCCTGGCTGTTAAGCTTCATTGAGCTGCAGAATTTAATTCTATCCCCAATCCTGTTCAATATACCGTATTTTCCGGCGTATAAGACGACTGGGCATATAAGACGACCCCCCAACTTTTCCAGTTAAAATATAGAGTTTGGGATATACTCGCCATATAAGACTACCCCTCTTCCAACGCACACCAAATAAAAATTTTAAAAACCAGTCTCCAGTCCAGCTCGGAAATCCGCTCCACTTCCCAGGGCTTCTGGGGCCAATTTTCAAGCGTATTTCTGCTTCATCTAGAGAGCTTGGTGTCCTCTGATTTAATTTGCTGTCGTTTTATCCTTTGGTGGGGAGTTGCTGCAGGAGCTGCTGCTGTAGCCGGCGTATAAGATGACCCCCGACTTTTGAGAAGATTTTCCTGGGTTAAAAAGTAGTCTTATGCGCCAGAAAATACAGTATTTAGGAAGCCATTTGAAGCAGTCACCAGGGGATAGGGAGTGCACCGTCATCAATATGTTGGTGTGGCTGCGCATGTGCTGAGTCAGTGCCTGGATGCCATGGTCATGGTGGGCTGGATGTGGGCCAGTAAGTTTAAGCTGAATCCTGACAAGGCAGAAATCTTTCCTAAAGAATGCTCTGATTGCAGACACTATAACTGGCGCCGCTGAGCAACATCAGAATGCAGGGGCTCATAACACAGTCTTCTCCACCTCCAATCCTACCCACCAGTAAAATGGCTGGTGGTCTGCACCCAGGGTGCAGTTCAGATCCTCTACATTCTCTAGGAAGGAAAGTGAGCTCATACAAACTCCATGCAGCTGGATATTTACATGATGCAGAGAAGTTCACACTCATTATCTGGGGATGGAGGGGGTCAGCCTGCACCTCTCTCGTACAAACTGCATTTTGTTTTGGAATCGGTGAGAGTGGGGCACATCTCACTGGGAGCCACGTATGAGCTCAGAGCTAGTAGTAAAATTGCCCCCTTAGCTTATTTGCAACCATTTAGATTGAGGTTGAATCCTGACAAGACTGAAGTACTGTTTTTGGGGGACAGGGGGCAGGCAGGTGTGGGGGACTCCCTGGTCCTGAATGGGGTAATTGTGCCCCTGAAGGACCAGGTGTGCAGCCTGGGAGTCATTTTGGACTCACAGCTGTCCATGGAGGTGCAGGTTAATTCTGTGTCCAGGGCGGCTGTCTACCAGCTCCATCTGGTACGCAGGCTGAGACCCTATCTGCCTGCGGACTGTCTCGCCAGAGTGGTGCATGCTCTAGTTATCTCCCGCTTGGACTACTGCAATGCGCTCTACGTGGGCCTACCTTTGAAGGTGACCGGGAAACTACAACTAATCCAGAATGTGGCAGTTAGACTGGTGACTGGGAGTGGCCGCCTGGACCACCTAACACCGGTCCTGAGAGATCTGCATTGGCTCCCAGTATGTTTCCGAGCACAATTCAAAGTGTTGGTGCTGACCTTTAAAGCCCTAAATGGCCTCGGTCCAGTATACCTGAAGGAGCGTCTCCACCTCCATCGTTCTGCCCGGATACTGAGATCCAGCACCGAGGGCCTTCTGGCGGTTCCCTCATTGTGAGAAGTGAGGTTACAGGGAACCAGACAGAGGGCCTTCTCGGTAGTGGTGCCCACCCTGTGGAACACCCTCCCTTCAGATGTGAAGGAAATAAGCAGCTCTCTTCTTTTTAAAAGACATCTGAAGGCAGCTCTGTTTAGTGAAGTTTTTAATATTTAATGCTGTATTGTTTTTATCACTTGATTGGAAGCCGCCCAGAGAGGCTGGGGAAACTCAGCCAGATTGGCGGGGTATAAATAATAAATTATTATTATTATTATTATTATTATTATTATTATTATTATTATTTGGAAATTAGAAAAAGAACTTCAACAGAATTCCCAGAGGTGCATTGTCTTAACAGTAACACCCTAGGCCAAAAGCAAGCCAATTTGTTTGGGCAGCTAGGAGTGATTATATGCTATTATCTCAGGCTCCATTGCTGCTGTCCGACTTTAGCTTTCATGGGTACACACGCAGAGAAATGGCTTCTCGTGACATTTGTATTCTGATTACAATCAGCAACACGCATGCAAACACTCAACCCGCTGCAGCCCTGGCCACGGTTAATCTTCAGTGACATGCTTTTTCGGGAAGTCTGTTGTCAGACAGAGAAATAACTTGGCACCAAATTAATTTCCACGTACTTCTCCGTTTTGTCTACGAACTTGGGATAGTTTTATTTTCGAGCCAGAAAAACAATAGTACTTCATTGTTCTTGGTTGACTGCCAGGTGGGATTTTTCAAAATCTAGAGTATCACATGCAGAACTAGCCAGCCTGGGGAGGAGGGGGAGGGGGGGAAGAGGGGAGACCATTGTTCAGAAGATGCAAAATAGGTAATCTGCAGGATTTATAAACAGCATGTGGGGCTGACTCATGTATGCCCTGAAGACAGCAGCCAGTAGCCAATGGCCTGGTTTTCACCTGCTGTTAACAATGGCAACTGTTCAGCATTTGTCTTGGCTTCTAACCAGCTGATACAACACATAAACGAGATCTAGGAAACCAAACCTAAAGATTTCTCTGCTTGCCTTGTTAGAGTTTAGTGTTATAAAGGCAGGTCTCTATGCCTGCAGATGTTCACGTCCTAGTTTTATGGAAATCCATTCAATATACTTGTTCATCCAGCAAATCAGGCATTTTTATTTTTTTTAAGTAAGGGATGGTGATATAAAATTGACACTTTCCCCAAACATTCTTTAAGTCGTGAGATGCAATGGATGATAAAGGAATTAAGACTCCGAGAAAGACTTGCAAAAACAAGCCTCAAAGATTAAGTTTCTGTTATCTGATGTGGATTGCGATGGCCTTCTTACAAACAATACCCCAAAGAGCTAGACTTTAATTTTTGTTGTTGTTGTTAATAAATAGAACGTACAGATCACCCTTATCAGAAGAGACATGGAATGACTCCTGCATTCCGCATCCCATTCAGGATGCATCAGGAACGAAATTCATTCCTTACATCATTCGTGAAAGCACTCTTACGCTTTCAAAAGCAACAGAGAGAGGTTCAGGGGCCTAGAATATATAATACATTTTGAATTTCTGAATGAGTTACTGCTTCCCAGGATGCCATACAGAACCTGTCCTGCGAAAGCCACGCAGGGAATTTGCCTCAGAAGTTAAATCTGAATTCAGATATCTGGGACCTATGCGTAATACTTGGTACCAGTTGCTGGAAACCAAAGGAGAGGGAAATGCGCTTGTGCTCAAGTCCTGTTTGCAGGCTTCCCACTGACATCTGGTTAGCCACTGTGAACGATAGATGGGCCATTGGCCTCATTCAGCAGACCCTTCTTATGTTCTTATGACTTAATGTAGTCCAATGGAGCCTGGATAGTTTAGTTGGTTAGAGCGTGGTGCTGATAACGCCAAGGTTGCAGGTTCAATTCCTGCATATTCCTGCATTGCAGGAGAGTTGGAATAGACGATTCTTCTGGGTCTCTTCCAACTCTGCAATTCTGTGATTCCATGTACATAGTAAATGGAATTTGTCGGGTTCGCATGTTTTTTTAGGCCTGATCCTGGCGGCAGTTCCCAATATGCAAAAAATAAGTATCTTTCTGGTGAAGCCGTAAATAAAAGCCCACTTCGTTCAAACGTTCTTCTAAACCATGGTTTCGACCGATCACAAATGAGCAGCAGTAAGCCTCAGGGTTACGTACTCCACCTCCCCTTCTCTTCCTTCCTCCATTCAAGAAGTCAAAAGCCTTTGTGTTCACTTTTGACTGAAGTACGATTTCCCCCTAGGAACACTGTTTTATTCCAACTCTCTTTAGTTTAAAGTTAACCAAAATATCAAAATCGTGATTCGGCTATTTCAAAATACCAAAATATTATCTAATAAAAACATCTAAGTTGGAAACAGTGAGACTGTACACAGAGGAAAACAAAGGATGATGTATTTGCTTAAAAAAAAACTACAAAAAAGTGAAAGCAGAAGCTTTTGCTTCTCTTCCTCTCACAGACAAAAGAGACAAGTAGAAGATTGTGTGTATCAGAGGCACCGCAGTTTGGAGATGGTCCAAGTGGGGTCCAAGTCCTTTGAGCTTCTAAGTAAGTAAAGCTCAGGTGCCTTTCATGGGTTAAGCGAAGCATGTTGTCCAGCATTAACCCCCAGCACCCAGTGAGCACGCAGCAACCCTGCCTGTTATTATCGCATGTGTGTGTGCTAGTCCTCCCATGTACTCATTTAAGGTGGTACCTCGGGTTACATACGCTTCAGGTTACAGATGCTTCATGTTACAGACTCCGCTAACCCAGAAATAGTACCTCAGGTTAAGAACTTTGCTTCAGGATGAGAACAGAAATTGTGCTTCGGCAGCGTGGCGGCAGCGGGAGGCCCCATTAGCTAAAGTGGTGCTTCAGGTTAAGAACAGTTTCAGGTTAAGAATGGACCTCCAGAACGAATTAAGTACTTAACCCAAGGTACCACTGTATTGTTTTTATCATTATGTCATGCATCATGTGTTTTTATGTTGTAAAAGCCACCCGTAGATGAAGCTTGTTATACAGTCAGCGACTATTTTAGGCATGTCCGATATGTGCATGACTGCGAATGAGCGCATTGCACCAAACCAGGGAGTGACCCCAAAACGTCACAGAAATGATCAGGGCAGGGACAGAATGGTGTGCTTGAAGCTTTTCCCCAATGGTGTTTCACTAATACGTGTGGTGCCTTGAAACGTAACCCCTGCGTAAATTGGGAGTTGCCTGCATAAATTTACTAAATAGTAATAATAATACTCATCTCACCCCCTTTGGTTCTTTCCCACTGTTAGGCTGCATAATGCATTATGACCCAGAATCCTCACCCTGACTCCGCTGGTTGCTCAGGTATCGCACCAGTTCTCCTGCATGGTAATCTCCAGTTATTCAGTACCAGCCAAGTTCTGATCTATTCAAAGTTTGTGTGCTTGGATCAGATCATGCAAATGCTACTTCCTGCTATGACAACAAACGGCAAAAGTCTACAAGAAGTGTTTCAGATGCTGGTTCAGTGTTTTGTCTTCCATTTCCACTCTTCTGAACTGCTACTGCAAGTACTAATTTTACTACACCCAAAGTTATTTTATCATGCAGTGCATTGCACATTCCAGCTTTTTGGCTGTTTATGTGATTTTGTTTTAACCCCCCACACTATGCCCTTTACACGCTGAAAAAAATCATGCACATTACTCCACGAACGGGAAGTTCCACTGAGAAAACAAAAGGAGATCTCAGCCTTCCAAATACATCTAACACGATCTCTGTTTGTACAGGATGAAGCATGGCTGTTCTATGCTGTGAGCGCACAGGCTCTCAGCTGCTGAAAACAGCAAGGCAGGGTCTCAAAACAAACATCTGCTCTCTATTAATTTTGCTACAGTGTATGTCTGAAAATGCACACCACATGCGTATGAAAAATATAAGTAGTGCCATCAACTAGACTAGAGTTTGCTGTGCTTTATATAGAATCTCTATATAGAATCATATAATTGTAGAGTTGGAAGGGACCTTGCAGGATCATTCAGCCTAACGCTCTGCAATGCAGGAATATGCAAGTGTCCCATACCAGGTACAGATCTCTTGGCTTGCCAACTACTGAACTAATAATAATAATAATAATAACAACAACAACAATAATAATAATAATAATAATAATAATAATTTATTTATTTATACCCCGCCCATCTGGCTGGGTTTCCCCCGCCACTCTGGGTGGCTTCCAACAAAATATTAAAATAAAGTGGTCTGTTAAACATTAAAAACTTCCCTAAACTGGGCTGCCTTCAGATGTCTTCTCAAAGTCTGGTAGTTGTTCTTCTCTTTGACATCTGGTGGGAGGGTGTTCCACAGGGCGGGCGCCACTACCGAGAAGGCCCTCTGCCTGGTTACCTGTAACTTGGCTTCTCACAGTGAGGGAACCGCCACAAGGCCCTTGGAGCTGGACCTCAGTGTCCGGGTAGAACGATGTGGGTGGAGACGCTCCTTCAGGTATACTGGACCGAGGCCATTTAGGGCCTTAAAGGTCAGCACCAACACTTTGAATTGTGCTCGGAATACGTCCCCCAGTAACTCAGATTACAAATATTCCATGCCACCAGTATCCCATACCATTACTAACAGGGAATGGGGACCAATTTGTCTAACCCTACCCTCTTAACATGCAAGAACGTCTTCCTTAAATAAGCTGGAACCTCCTGGTTGACCACCCTCTCCACAGCTTCAGAGCATAAGTGTTGACAAAGTCAGAAGATGCTGTCTGCTTCCCTCTTCAGCTTAATAGCAGTAACTGATGGCACTCTGCACTTTGATTTTTCTACTCCTAGTCCTTATACCATGATACTATGACCCACTGTTTGTTCTGTGTCCAGTGGCGTAGCGTGGGTTGTCAGCACCCGGGGCAAGGCAAGCAATTTGCACCCCCTAACCCATGGATTTGCGCCCCCTAACCCTAACCCCCAGATGTTGCGCCCGGTGCGGCCGGCCCCCCCTGCACCCCCCACGCTACGCCACTGTCTGTGTCTCTTTTCAGATGATCTGACCCATGCATTCAGTGAAAGGGGAAAGGGATCTAAACAATGGCCATGCTTCAAACGTCGCTCACAGCACCCTCTGGCAATGCGACTAGTGTTCATGCATGCACACACAAGGTACAGTACAGTGGTACCTTGGGTTACATACGCTTCAGGTTACAGACTCCGTTAACCCAGAAATATTACCTCAGGTTAAGAACTTTGCTTCAGAATGAGAACAGAAATCATGCTCCGGTGGCGAGGCAACAGCAGGAGGCCCCATTAGCTAAAGTGGTGCTTCAGGTTAAGAACAGTTTCAGGTTAAGAATGAACCTCTGAAATGAATTAAGTACTTAACCCGAGGTACCACTGTACAGCTGAATGCACAGTGGCTGAGTGCATGGTTGTGTTTCTCTGCTCTACTGAGTGACAGAGAAAGGCTTATGAACTTCAACCAATGAAACAGCCACCCTAACAGCTGCTGATACTCTTGAAAAATTACAGTTGTTGTCTGGACATTTGTAAAATGAAGTAAAGGCCTATAAACCAGAGGTGAGGAACACACAGTGGTGCCGACTAACATCTAGGCAACCACAACTCCCATTAGGTTTCCAACCCAGCTCTACACAACATGTACTGTAGTTTCTTATTACAGAAAATAAAAATGAAACAGCTAGCACACTACTCACTGTAGGAAGGTATTCCATAAGGTTGGCCAGGCGGCGGATATGCAGTATAACCAGAGGTTTGCTGGATTCCTGCACTATACTGAGTCTGTCCATATGTGGCCATCGTTGGAAAAGTTGGGACTGTTACTATATGGGGATAATGCCTATTCAAAAGAAAGAGGGAGAAATTAGGACAAACCATGGATGACTTTGACAGTTAACTTCTAGTTGACTTGAAAATTTATATATAGTATTCTGCTAAAGCATGCTTTTAGATGATTATTTCAAATCACTCCTTTCTGAACAATCAAAGGAACTGCAACAAGCCTATGGGGTATGTCCCCCTTGCCTGAAACCACAGGGGAACTGTTTCTAGTCAGTATAAGACTGTACTGAGCTAAATAGTTATGATATAATGCAACCCTGCTTTTTTGCAGGACACGTTCATCCTTGCTTTTTGCAAAATTTGACATGATTGCTATTGTAACACTAAAAACAGCTCAGCTCAGACATCAAGCAAAACCATGGTTTGTGACTGCTAACCATGGTTTGGGTTCCAAACCATGAATTGGGCTTCCAAGCACACCCCTAGGCTTTCATGAAAACATCATGACTGCACATGACTGCACACAGGAGCATCAATTTAGTGGAATTCTCTTCTATGTGAACGAGAAGAAAGGGAAATTTTGCTTCTAATCTGGCTTTGGCTATAATGTGCCGGCAATATTGAAATACAGAAGTATTATTCTTCAGAGTTACTATGCAGATTTGTACACGAGCTTAAGGCTGCAAGCCTAACCTCACTTACCTGGGAGCAAGCCCCACTGAATTAAATAGAGCTTACTTTTGAGTAAACATGGTTAGGGTTGTGCTGTAATCAACTAGCAGCACAAACCTAGGCATGTCTACTCAGAAGCAAGTCCAGCTGAGTTCAGTTGGACTTACTTCAAGGTAAGCTTAAGATTACAGCCTAAGAGTTCTTGTTCTTGGTGAGAACCCTAGAAACAATACACATATTTTGACAGCAATCACAGATTCAGTCAGGCACTCTTACTTTGTAGTGTAGAGGTGCAGAGAACGCTGAGGCGCAGCTTTGGAGTTGCCTACAAAAGAAAATTAACACAATAAATAACATCAACTATACTTTCCAGTGGAACAGCCACCTTAGTCTGCAGCAACTAAAACAAAAGAGAGTCTTGCAGCACATTATAAACAAGTGGCATAAATTTTCATTGACTACAGTCTACATCAAATCCATGAAGAGCAAATATCTGTGGATATATATCACTGTGCTTCATGCACTGTGTGGGCTCAGGGAGTGGGGACTCTAAATTGTGGTTAGAAGGGAAGGGAAGAAAGCTACATTGACCTGAGTTATTTTCATGTGGAGTGACTTCAGCAGCCTATGCCACAAAAGCAATGCAACGCATGAAAGACTTCAAATTCTGGATGATTGGTCCTGAAATAAAGGAAGTACCAAAAGCTAGGAGGAAGGTGAAGCATATCCTGGGTCCATGCTCCTCTCAAGAAGGTGACACACTGATAGAAAAGCAACATTTGGCAAGCCATTTAGCAAAACCAGAAAGGAGAAAGTGCCAGGATAACAAAGAAGCATTTTCAAGGGAAGCAGAACTTCACTGGGTCACTGGTGTCCGATGACCTTCATCCAAGGACCACAAAGAATCTCGCAAGGGAAACCTCAGAACCCCTAGTTAACCTATTTTACAACTCATTGGGGACTGGTATGGCCATACCACCCCTCTCCAGCAACCGTGCTCATGACTATTAGTATTTGTAGTTCAAAAGCCAAATATATTTATTAGGATGCATATGTTCAGATTGATTTTTGGTTTCTAGCCTTTAGCATCCATTGCCACATTGATTTGCATCTTTACTATGCAATGTAAGGGCTAGAAGATTAAGGAAATTTATTTATTTATTTATTTATTTATAATATATTCCTTTAATATCTAGATACTTTCACCATGAGCAACAGCACCACCTAATACTGGATCCATAGCAACCTATTATTATTATTATTAAAAATGTGTCTTCTTCTCTTCTTTGGCGATCACCCGTAGCCAAGTAAGATTGTCTTCCATAAACACGGTTTTAACAATGAAACAATAAAAATAACAATTATAATGTGCCCTATGCCCGTAGAGCTCAGGGCGGTTGACAATATAAAAATACAATACTGCAGACTTCCGGAGGCGGCGCGAAACAAGTAATGGCGGTCCTCTTCGCGCTGCGAAGAGGGGCTCCGCAGAAAAGGGTCGTTCGCTGCGGCAAAGCGACGACCCACTAAGAAAAACCACGAGCAGAGTGAGCTCGTGGCCGTGGGATCCGGCGGGCACCTAGAGCGACCCCCAAAACGAAGAAGGGACCCCGTAAGGGGCTCCGGAAGCGCGGAGGGGAAGCGGTGCTGTGGATTCATCGCTCTTTCTGCGGGAGTGAAGCCGCGCGGCTGTTACGGATGAGCGCCGACCTTTCTTCCTTTTACATTGGATTACAAACCAACTATTCGTGAGTAAGATTCACCTGAGATTGGATTACAAAATTTATGAATTTGGCTGAAAGCGGGAGACGAGAAAAAGGAAGTCCGTCTCCCGATGGTGCTTAGTGATCAAAGGCAAAGGATTTGACAGGCTGGAAGCAGCACAGAAGGGCTTTAAAACGAGAGAAATCATACGCTTAGAGAAGCTGGAAACTGAAAGGCAAGTTATTTTTATTTCTTTGGGACTGGTTCTATCTTTCTTTATGGGGACTTTCTCCTCTGCTAAACTTACTAAAAAATTTTAAAGACTTTAAAAACCCAAGCCCCGGACTTGCAGCGGGACAAAAGGCTGTTTTGCAGATACACTTACAAATCTGAAATGGATACTTAGAGGCATCACTGTTGGATACAATTTAACAACTGTACTTTGCACCTTTTAAGAGACTTGTGGTAACATTGTGAGAGCTCTGCTTGAGGGAAAAGGTCTTCTCCAAAGACTATTGTTAATTTACTTAATTGCAGGAACTTTAATGGCGACTGAAATTTTGCTTCTTCCTCCCTGAACTGTAACATTACTCCCTCTAGTGGAGTTTGGGACTTACAATTTCCTGAGAACCAACTTTGCTTTGTCTCTCTGTGGTTTGGTTGTTTACTCCAAGGCCTGCCTTTCCCATGAAAATTTTGACAGCCTGACCTTGAATCCAAAGACAGGTGGGGAATGAGCGACAGAGTAAAAACAAGAGCTGCGTCGAAGGCAGGGAAAGGCAAACTGACACAAACAACCCTATTTTCTCAGGGACGCAGATCTTCAGTCCCTGCCGTCTTGCAGACTGCACCCTCGCCAACAACTCTAGCTGAAGAAGCTGAACAATTAACAGGTGAGGATATGGCATCTGGAGGGTCTAACACTTTGTTAGAGGAAATGTTACAACAATTTGCAATTTTGAACAAAAAAGTGGATGACCAAACTGCAAAAATTGATTTAGCCACATCCTCAATTACCAAACTTTCAGAACAGGTGGCTAAGCATTCACAAGACATTGGAAACCTAAACGACGTAACATCTGAAAATCGAAAATTGGCGGAGGCTGCGAACCAAAAAGCAGAGGCCGCAGCAAAAGGAGTGGAGGAACTGAAAGGAGAGGTAAGACCGCTCCACAAACATATTACCGACCAGCAGGCCTACCTGTCTTTGGTGGAACTGCGAAACAAGGAAAATAATCTGAGATTACGCTCTATCCCAGAGATTGAGAAAGAGGACTTGATAGGTTTTCTAACAGCAGAATTCTCTAAATTCTGGGGTATTAATGAAGACACAGATTTTAAAATAACAACTGCATTTAGATTGGGAAGAGCCGTTGGAAAAGACAGGCCTAGAGACTGTTTGATCATCCTAAGGACTAAACAGGAGAGAGACAAGCTACTTGACCTACATTTTAACAAAGCACTTGTGATACAGGACAGAAGAGCACAAATCTACAAGGACATCCCTAAGCAACTACTGGATCTCAGATCTAACTATACTGACCTAGCTGGACTTTTGAGAGGTAACGGAATACCATACAGGTGGGAGTTTCCACAAGGCCTTTCATTCAAATACAAGGGAAAGAAGATAAAAATCAAAACGAAAGAGGACAGCCAGAAGTTCCTACACGACAACGGAGAAGACTTGCAGAAAGGAGCAGCAGCTATTTGGCCACCACCAGAGTCTGGGAAAGAGCCACCACCTTCGGACTCGGACAAAAAAGAAGACACCCAATAAAGAGTAACAACAGATCGATACAGGATGTCTCTGCAGCTGTATAGTTGGAACATTAATGGCGCGAATTCCCCAGAAAAACGCAAAAGGATCTTCCATATTTTAAAGAAAGAGAATTTGGACATAATTTGTTTGCAAGAAACTCATGTGACCAGGTTACACAAGAAGGTGTTAATAAATAAAAGATTAGGCCAAGAATTTATTTCATCAGACAGAGTTAAAAAGAGAGGCGTGGTGATCTACGCCAAGGAGAACCTTTCACCAAAATTCTTGTTTAAAGATGAACAAGGAAGAATCCTGGCTATTGAAATATCGACCCAAGGAGAGAAAATTTTGATATTAGGAATCTATGCACCAAATGAGGGGAAATCAGAATTTTACAAGAAGCTGCATGAGACATTACTGGACTATCTGGACTATTCTAACATCATTATGATGGGAGATATGAATGGGGTTGTCTCTACTTTTATGGATAAGTCACAGAACCAGAATTTGACCAAAGATGGAAGACTACCAAAAACCTTTTTTGAATTAACTGACAATATGGATTTAATTGATTTATGGAGGACGAGAAACCCCCTTGGTAAAGAAGGAACTTTCTTTTCTGAGGCCCATCTGTCATGGACAAGAATCGACCAAATTTGGACAACTAGAGGGCTGGCACCTAAGACTATAAAAATAGAAATCTGCCCAAAGACATGCTCCGACCATAACGCTTTGAAAATGGAAATGAGACTTACTACTGCCGATTCCTTCAGATGGAAAATGAATGACAACCTGTTAAGAGATCAAGAGATTGTAAAGAAGGCCCAAAAAGCTTTAAAGGACTACTTTGAAATTAACTTGAATACCTCGGTGGAAAAAAGAATAATCTGGGACGCGAGTAAAGCTGTTATGAGAGGGTTCCTGATACAACAGAATACGATCAAGAAAAAGTTCTGGAATGGTAAAAAGGATAAGATATTGGAGAAGATAAGAGATGGTGAGAAAAAATTAAGATTAAACCCAAAATCAAAGGAGACTTTAAGAGAAATTAAATTCCACCAGTCACAATATGCGAAATTGATTAATCAAGAAGTGGAATGGAAGATTAAACAAATGAAACAAAGATCTTTTGAGTCGGCGAATAAATGTGGGAAACTGCTAGCTTGGCAGTTGAAAAAGAGACAAAAATTAAATTATGTTACCAATCTAGAAGTTGAAGGAAAGAACATTCAGAAACCGGGAGAAATTAGAAAGTGTTTCCAGAAATATTTTAAAAAACTGTATACACAAGGATCCGAGGATGCGACTGAGATAGAACAATTTTTGAAAGAAAACGGCCTTCCAGAATTATCACAAGAAAAGAGATCAATCTTGAACTGTAAAATAACACAACAGGAAATTGAGGATGCCATTCAGAATATGCAGCCAGGCAAATCTCCAGGTCCTGATGGACTCACCTCCAAATACTATAAGACCTTAAAAGACTACTTGACACAACCATTAATGGAGGTTTGTAACCAGATTATGGGGGGAGGGAGGGCACCAGATACGTGGAAAGAAGCATTCATCACACTGATACCTAAAGTGGAAACTGAAAAGACTCAACTTAAGAACTACTGACCCATCTCACTCCTAAACGTGGATTACAAAATATTTGCGGATGTTTTAGCTAATAGATTTAAAAAAGTACTAAATGAAGTAATTCATAAGGACCAAGCAGGCTTTCTCCCAGGTAGACATTTGTTTGACAACACCAGGAACATTATCGATATTCTGGAACTTTTACAAACAAATATTAACACCAAAGCAGTGTTAATTTTTATTGATGCGGAGAAGGCCTTTGACAACATTTCTTGGAAATTTATGAAGAAAAATTTGGAAGGGATGGGAGTGGGAAGGGGGTTTGAGAATGGAATAGAGGCAATCTATTCAGAACAAAAAGCTAAGTTGATAGTGAACAATGTGGTGACAGAAGAACTTCATATTGAAAAAGGAACACGCCAGGGGTGCCCCCTATCCCCTCTGTTGTTTATTTCGGTCCTGGAGGTTTTGCTGAATATGATAAGGGAGGATCGGCAGGTACAAGGAATACGGGTCGGAGCGAAACAATATAAACTGAAAGCATTTGCAGATGACTTGGTTTTAACATTACAGGAGCCAGAACCTAGTACAAAAAGAGTTTTGGAATTGATTCAGAAATTTGGTCGGGTGGCGGGTTTTAAGTTGAACAAACAAAAAACTAAGGTGTTAGGGAAAAATTTGACGGTTATTGAAACAGAGGGGTTTCAGAAGGAAACAGAACTAAACATTGTTAAAAAAGTGAAATACCTGGGGATCAATCTGTCTTCTAAGAATTTGAACCTATTTAAAGATAATTATGAAAAATGCTGGTCAGAGGTTAAAAAAGATTTTGAAATTTGGTCAAGATTGAAATTATCCTTGTTAGGCCGAATTGCAGTTATAAAAATGAACGTCTTGCCAAAAATGTTGTTTCTGTTTCAAGCCTTGCAGGTCGTGGACAGAGTGGAATGTTTTGGAAAGTGGCAGAGGGATATTTCTAGGTTTGTCTGGCAGGGCAAAAAGCCCCGAATAAAGTTTAAAATACTAACTGATGCAAAGGAGAGAGGGGGGGTTGCCCTGCCGGACTTAAGGTTATATTATGAAGCTGCGGCCTTCTGCTGGATGAAAGATTGGATCTTATTGGAAAACACTGATGTCCTAGATCTGGAAGGCTTTAACAATTCGTTAGGTTGGCATGCGTATTTGTGGTATGACAAGGGGAAAACATATGGAATGTTCAAAAACCATATTGTCAGGAAAGCAATATATATGGTCTGGAAAAAATACAAAGACTTATTGGAAAGTAAAACTCCGAGGTGGATCTCACCAATAGAGGCCAAAGCTCAGAAAACAGCCAATATGGAGGCACATTGGCCGAAATATTGGGAAATAATAGAAAACATTGGAGGTAATTGGAGGTTGCAGAGCTTTGAAAAACTAAAGGATAGGGTGCAAAATTGGCTACACTATGCCCAAATTAATGAGGTTTTTAAGCTAGATAAAAAAATAGGATTCCAGGTGGAAAAATCGAAACTTGAGATAGAGTTGCTAGAACCAAAGACCAAGGTATTATCGAGAATGTACAACTTGCTGCTTAAATGGAACACTCAGGATGAGACAGTTAAGTCAGCCATGATAAAATGGGCTCAAGACATTGGTTACAATATTATGTCTGAAGACTGGGAAAGGTTATGGACCACCGGTATGAAATTTACGGCATGTAATGCCTTGAAAGAAAACATTATGAAAATGGTATACTGGTGGTACATGACCCCAGTCAAGCTTGCTAAGATATACCATTTGTCTGACAATAAATGTTGGAAATGTAAGGAGGCTGAAGGGACATTCTTTCACCTCTGGTGGACTTGTCCAAGATTGAAGGCCTTTTGGGAAATGATTTATAACGAGTTAAAAAAGGTGTTCAAGTACACCTTCCCCAAGAAACCAGAGGCCTTCCTTCTGGGCATTGTCGGCCAGAAGGTGTTAAAAAAGGATAGAACTTTTTTTATGTATGCTACAACAGCAGCAAGAATCCTTATCGCTAAGCATTGGAAGACCCAAGATTTGCCCACACTGGAGGACTGGCAGACGCAATTGATGAACTACATGGAACTGGCCGAGATGACTGCAAGGATCCGAGACTTGGGAGAAGAGGCAATGGAGGAGGACTGGAAAAAATTTAAAGACTATTTGCAGAAGTATTATAAGTTGTATGAAACATAAGACGTCGTATGATTTGGAACGTTAGCCCCAGCAATGAAATTTAATTATTTATGAAACTGATAACACTCATGAAAGAATCAGAGTTTAAACGGGTAAAAAGGATATTATGCTATATTTTTAGAGTAATTGGAGAATAAGAGATTTAAACTTAAATTGCAACTGAAAATATAAAGAAACACACGAAATAAGGGTATAATTTGCTGACAATTTTATTATCAAGAATGCATTTATGTGGGAGATGTGGGGAAGTCCAATGGAAATTTGAAATAAGTTGTCGAAATGGTTGAGATTTTCTGTTCTCTTTTCCTTTTTTTCTTTTGTTCTGCCTTTCTTTTTGTTTTCTTTGTAATTTGGAAAAAATGTAATAAAAATTATTATAAAAAAA
Source organism: Podarcis vaucheri (assembly GCF_965113315.1). Taxonomy (NCBI): domain Eukaryota; kingdom Metazoa; phylum Chordata; class Lepidosauria; order Squamata; family Lacertidae; genus Podarcis; species Podarcis vaucheri. The sequence continues at coordinate 85,645,050 of NC_138764.1, read as the reverse complement.
AAATAAAAATACAATACTGCAAGCTACTGCATGGGGGCAGGAGTCTTACGAAGTGTCAGTCAAGGCCAGAAATCAAATTTTGCATTCTTTGCCTTGCGTGAGGAGAGAGTGGGAATGTGACAGCTGAGCCCCCTTCATCGCGTTGTCAGTTCCACCACCCAATACATGTTGGAGGAAGAACACTGGCAGTGGGGAGGGAGCCTACTGTACCTGTGAAACTCCTTGGTGCAATGTAGAACTCCGCGCAATGAACGGTTGTAGATGTTTGCGCAATTCTAATCGCATGGTGGAACTGAACACCAAAACAGCCTTAGGAGGGGAAGACATTCCCACGCTGTGTGAGGTCCAGAGAACCCCCATCAAACAGAGTCATTCCCAGAAGGTGTTATGTGGAACACAGCATTGTAACATATCTGAAAACAGAAGGTTCTGCACCTTCTTGCATACATTAAAGGAAAAATATGTACACATTACTGTGCTCTCAATAGCATGGGGGGGCAAGTGAACAAGGACTGAGCAGGATGTGCCCCCATAGCCAGAAGAGGATTGTCCTCCTTAGGAAGTCGTCTAAGATGAGACAACCTTCAGTTTATTCAGCAATTCATAAGATAGTGAATTATACATCTCCGGCATGTTTTATTTAATGAAATATGCAAATACATTGAAAATATAAAGAAAGAATCCTATGGGCTCACGTAATATTGTTATTCTGTAAAGCCTGCGAGAACATTTCCAAAATATATGGCGCATGTTTCTGCAGAAGGTTTCTGTATACTTTGCTCACTCTCACTTGAAAATTATTCTCTGAGTATGATTTCATTCACCTTTGATGCTTTAATGTCTTTTTATCATTACGTGGAATTAAACAGAGCCCCACCTATAGAAATCCATCAGTTATCAGTTAGCCTTTCATTTCTCAGTGTGAGAGCAAAATTCCTGGACTGAATGACCAGAATACACTAAAATTTCACATCTCTCTCATTTCCATTAGTCCTCTTCAGGCACTCAAGGTGGGGGCATGTGGGCTTAAAGAGGGGAGGGGTCAGGGACATTCATACAAGCACCGACCCAACAGCCCCACATGTGCAAGCTCAACTTCAGGCCTTAATATATTGAGAGGAAAGGTCTGAAAGAAGATTCCAAATGCCTTATTAGGGTTCCCAGCACATTAACCTCATCGTACTTTGAAACCTTTTCAGGCACTAATATCAGATAGGCAGGAGTGGAGCTGTTGTGAATGGGGAAATTGAGGCTAGGGCTTGTGCGCACACCCCTGTGTTTGATTACCACAATACAGAATCCAATGTCATGAATAGGCTGTTGTCTTATTCGCTCTCTATTCTCTGTGCTCACCTTTTGTTTAACTTTATTAATTATGAAAGAAAAACACAACTTCAGTAACCGATAGAGATACATCCCCTTAACCAAGAAGTATAATAAAAAAAAATTTAAAAAAATGTTTCCTATGGAAAACCAGTAAGATAAAGCCCGGAATATGAAATAAAAATAAAAGCTTACAATCTTACTAAATATGTGGATTTAAATTGTAAATGTTTTAGCCAATTTACTGATCCATTTAGCATTAGCATGGATCAATTTTCAATGTTATTTAAGTTGGCAATTGCTTCATCTTTTTATACATGATCAGCCTCTGATTTTTGTTGTCTTTTATTTATTCATATTCCCTTTCAGCTATTTTAATTTCAACAAAACATTTCTTAAAAGTTAAAAAAATTTTTTTTTACTCCATAGCACTGTTTAGCAGTTCAATACCTCATGCAATTAAAACTCTGCAAGGTTGTTTTTCTTTATTAGGGGGAAGAATAGGTCTGCGATTGCTGCCACACACCCCTGTTGTGTCTCTGAGGGTCTGGGTCTGCATAGGCTGCCTGCACGATTTAGAACCCTGATCACGCCAAGTTCTAAAACCACATGGGGAACCTACACAAATACAGCGAGCCGCCCCACTTCAGAAATTCCGCCCCAGCGCATGGATGGCATCAGGGTTGGGTACTGGGGACTACAATGGCGGGGGTGGGAGTGGGTATACCTTTGCTTTCCTGGTCCACACAGTTGTGGACTGGAACAGTGAAAGGCAGAGGTAGGTGGGAAGAAAGATTAAAATGTTCCATTTCCTGGTTCTGCACCAGTTTGGGGCTCTACACTAACCTCTGAGTAAGACAAAAAAAAGCAAACATAACACCCCCAGGCTATGCATTAAATGCAACTGGTGTAGTTTGACCCTCAGACAACCCATGGGGTCCTGCTGGGAGGTACAGCTTCTCCAGCTCACATCCTAGCATCTGGCAAGGTTTGCCTCTGGCACCTCCAAGAGCTTGCCTGCTAAGCGTCCCAGAAGCCCCAAGAAAGATGCTGCGAGTGAAGGGTTAATCGCTACAGTTAATAAGCTAGTGCCTTCTGCCAGCCGCGCTCCAACAGGAAGATTGCAAGGCCGGACCGCAGCAAACAATAGCTGGAATTGTACTAGCGAAAACTAGTTCAGCGGCATCATCCGCCAATAATTTTAAAAACAGATTTAAACATTCTCTCCCCGCCCCCCCTTCTTCTTCATACCGTCCAAGTGAAGGGAGAAGATGGGAATTGGGAAAGGCAGATAAGTTTCCATCCCCTAACCTCAACTACCAAAAGAATGCACCCCTTAGTACCTGCCAAGTTGGAAACTTCAGACCACAGATTTGACAGTGTGTGAGAGGGGTGGGGGTGGGGAATAAGCATTCTGCAATGATAACAGTGTCAGCATCTGCTTTTCGATCTTTAAAACACCAAAGCAGCGACAGCAGCACACCCTCCAACACTTCACGGATGAAAAGCAGGAGACCACTCCAAAGATGCACAACTTGTGCGTTCCCCGCCCCTGAATTCCACACTGCGAGAAAGGCAGCAGCAAGCAGGTATAGGGATGTTTAAGCCAACAATGGATCCAGCTCCACACAACAGGATCGATGAAAACTGAAACGCTTTCATCGATGTTTTACCAAGCTAGAAAGAAGAGGAAGGTGTGGATAGCAATGAAGCAGTGCACTCAGATTTTGTGTTTAGGCGCATCTGTCTTTGCATGCATGTGCAACACACTGAGATTTAACATTTAGAGACCTGCAGTAAGGGAACTAAAACTGAGGAACCACTACATCATTGTGCATGGAGGTCAACATGCCTTTTCCAAAAAGGCATGCAAACGTGTCCCCAAAATAAAAGTTAGGACCTGTGTATTACCAGGAGAAGCAGAACTGCAAAATCGGAACCATTCCTTGTAAATAGGGACACTTGGAGCGGGTGGCGCTGTGGTCTAAACCACTGAGCATCTTGGGCTTGTCAATCGCAAGGTCGGTGGTTCGAATCTCTGCAACGGGGTGAGCTCCCGTTGCTCTGTCCCAGCTCCTGCCAATCCTAGTAGTTTGAAAGCATGCCAGTGCAAGTAGATAAATAGGTACCACTGTGGTGGGAAGGTAAACAACATGTCCATGCGCTCTGGCTTCCATCACAGTGTTCGGTTGCACCAGTAGCGATTTAGTCATGCTGGCCACATGACCCGGAAAGCTGTCTGTGGACAAATGCTGGCTCCCTCGGCCTGAAAGCGAGATGAGCGCCGCACCCATAGTTACCTTTGACTGGACTTAACCATCCAGGGGTCCTTTAAAGGTAAAGGGACCCCTGACCATTAGGTCCAGTCGTGGCCGACTCTGGGGTTGTGGTGCTCATCTCGCTTTATTGGCCGAGGGAGCTGATGTACAGCTTCCGGGTCATGTGGCCAGCATGACTAAGCCGCTTCTGGCGAACCAAAGCAGCACACAGAAACGCTGTTTACCTTCCCACTGGAGTGGTACCTATTTATCTACTTGCACTTTGTGATTTCGAACTGCCAGGTTGGCAGGAGCAGGGACCGAACAATGGGAGCTCACCCTGTCATGGGGATTCAAACCACTGACCTTCTGATCAGCAAGTCCTAGGCTCTGTGGTTTAACCCACAGTGCCACCTGCGTCATCCAGGGGTCCTTACCTTATAAAGCCCAAGGCCCAAATCGGAAAGATTAGGACCAAGGTGAGCAAAATACACTCTTCAAGCCCATTTCCTTTCTAAGTTCAATTAGAAAATATAAAAGAATCTAGGTGGCAATCCTGTCATTAAAGATGCAAGGAGGTCAGATAGGAGAAAACGGCCACAAGCCAGGGTAGTATCAAAACAGACAGACCCACACCTAGCATGTGCAACCAGAAAAGCACTTTGAAGCTGGTCTATCAATTGCTCACATCCACGCTGACTATTCTGACACCGCTGCTTCCTCTAAGTGCTTCAAAAGGTACAAGGAAACAAAAGCAACATTGAAAATAACCCTTATTGGACCAATGGTTCATCTTGGCGCACTGTTGTCAACCCCGAATGTTAGCACCACTGCAGTACCTTGGTTGATTTCCTTCCCTTCCTTGTATTTTAAAAGGAAATGCTATGGGAAAGAAGAGAAAATTGAACCTGGAGCCTCGTATGCATGCAAATCTTACATCCCATCATTAAGCTGCAGCACCTTCCGAACATCTTCCCCATCCAAAACGGAATCACAAAACTGAAATCACTGCCAATGCAATCAATATGAAATCCAGTATGTTTGGACTGATGCATTTAAGGGCAAAAGTCCAAGCCCTGATTCATACAAGCCAAGGCCATATGTCTGTTTGCCCTGGTTCCACCCCCCTACTCTACACACACACCCATGGCTAGGCGTCTAAAGTTAATAAACCATGAACAAGAACTGTCAGCTTACCTTCTATGTCATCTGGAACCGTGGCATAAGTGTTAGAAAGGTTAAGCTTCAGAATGTCAGGGTGTTCTCTATTTACAGTCAAGCTGGGTGATGTCACTAGATCTAGCATTTCCTTATACCTGGAGGAAAACAAAGGGTGGGGGGAAAACTCAGATAATTTATTCATTAATTATGCATGCTTGCTAATGATTCCAATTTTTTCTCTCCCTAGGAGTAAATATTAAAGCTGATTTCCAAAACCCTGGCTTCATATAAATTCTACATAAACAACATTCACGCAAAAAGTTTTCGGCGAAGGGAAAATGCGGAATTAAAAACCAAGCAGTCGCTTCCCTTGGAGATTACGCCCATCTGATTAAATGCTTTCCCGATCATCCTGGATGTTGCCATCAGAAGATTACATTTATGTGTTTCTTAAAACACCATGAAGAAGAAGCAACGCGTTTTAGGATTGTCATCATCGTCCAAGGCGCACAGTGGCTCTGGATAAGATTCTGAGTCCCAGAAATGTTTTGCAGCAAGAATAGAAATAGGAGACACTCAACAGCATTACAGAGTTATGGAATATTGAAGGGGAAGAAGCTGTTACATGGGGTAGTTCCTCATTAATCTTAATGTCAGCAATACTGCACACAGAGTGCTTAAATATCTTTGAAATCAACGGGATTTAAGGAGACTTTAGCTTTCGCAAGATTGCAGCCAAATGCATTAAGAGACTCGCTTGCTGAAAGTCGTTGCATTTCTGTGATCGGTTTGCTTGATGGCAAATCATACAGAAGAGACTTGTAAAGTGCAATTTGCTGCCAAGGAGTGTGGTGGAGTCTCCTTCTTTGGAGGTCTTTAAGCAGAGGCTTGACAACCATATGTCAGGAGTGCTCTGATGGTGTTTCCTGCTTGGCAGGGGGTTGGACTCGATGGCCCTTGTGGTCTCTTCCAACTCTATGATTCTATGATTCTATGAAAGTTAGCTGATTTGGAACAAGCTGGCGCCTCACATATTCTTTGATAAGGAAAACTGAAATCTTCAGATGAAGCTAACTGCACACCAGCCCCCCAGTTAACAATTACGTTTACTTGCAGGTGCACTTTGAGGCTGGAGTGGATTGGGGAGTAGTTGTTGTATCCTGGACCAAGTTGGTTCTCTGAATTCTCACTGTCACAGTCATTGCTATCCCTCTCTCCTGCTTCCTCTATTAAAATTAGCAAAGTAGTATGGCCACTTATGGTTCTCCCCAAAAGAGGAAACACATCACCAATTAATGAGGGCACAAATTTATCATATGCACAGAGGCAGATTCAGAAATAATTACTATAATTTAAACAGAAATGCTTTGTGGGGAAAGCTGTGATTGCATGACCTATGTGCCTGATCAATCTGCTGTTTGGGTGGTGTTAAAAGGCAACTTCAAAACTCTCTCCCCTCTTATGATTCTGTGTCTTTAAACTGGGCTTAGAATGGAAGGCCTTTCAAACAGAGTATCATCCTTTGGAAAGCAGAACACATGACTACCCCTACAGGAAATAGGAGCAGATGGTACTACCTGGTACCAACTGAGGGCTGGATTTGGACTAGGGACTGGCACAAAACACTGTATGAAGCTTTGAGTAAGGTAAAAGGTAAAGGTAAAGGACCCTGGACGGTTAAGTCCAGTCAAAGGCGACTATGGGGTTGCAGCACTCATCTCGTTTCAGGCCGAGGGAGCTGGCGTTTAGTCCACAGACAGCTTTCTGGGTCATGTGGCCAGCATGACTAAATCGCTACTGGCGCAATGGGACACCGTGATGGAAGCCAGAGTGCATGGAAACGCCATTCACCTTCCAGCCACAATGGTACCTATTTATCTACTTGCACTGGTGTGCTTTTGAACTGCTAGGTTGGCAGAAGCTGGGACAGAGCAATGGGAGCTCAGCACTGTCACATGGATTCGAACCACCGAACTTCCGATCGGCAAGCCCAAGAGGCTCCGTGGTTTAGACCACAGTGCCACCCGCATTCCTGAAGCTGTGAGTACAGTTACTGTTGAGTGAGTCCATTTAGCGAAGTCCAAAGATCTTGAATTGGTTTGTTGGTTTTAGTCATCCAGTTTAGCATGATTATTGCAGGTCTAAAAATGGTAACCAACTTATTATTTTCATTTATGAATCACTTCCAAAGCAATTTACAATAATATGAATACCCAGAAGTCTACCAAAGCTCAAAATATTAGGAAAAGTTGGGAGCAAGACCTTCTGATCTCCTCCTGACTTCCAACTTAATGAAATCCACAAGTCCGCATCCCCAATCTCCCCCAAGTGTTAGCCAAATCATGGCCCCTCTAATCAAGATCTCCTAAAACAGTAGTTAAGGGTGGCCACTGTGAAAAGTTGAAGTCTCCTTGTACCATATTTTTTGCACCATAACACTCACTTTTTTCCTCCTAGAAAGTAAGGGGAAATGTCTGTGCGTGTTATGGAGTGAATGCCTACGGGTGTCGGGGGGGATCTGCTGCAGTCGTGAGCAGAGGATCCATGGTTCCCCTTCCTTCCTTCCTCCGTGGTTACAAAGCATGGATCCACATGGATCCTCAGGATTTTTGCATTGGGCTACTCCAAACTCATTGTCAGATCACATGTTTGTGGCCACAGCATGAACCACAAAAATCATATAGCTACTATTTCGTTTAGAATATATTTTTTCTTGTTTTCCTCCTCTAAAAACTACGTGCGTGTTATGGTCTGGTGCGTGTTATAGAGCGAAAAATACGGGTAATTCACAAATTTATTTTAAATCCTCATTTAAAAGGTGTCAATAGTATTCATGGGATTTCCCCAGACTACTGTTACTCTTAATAGCTTGACATTTTCAAGATCTCATGTTATGCTGTCCATTCAAGGTGGTTGCTCTTTCTTTCTCTCTCTCTCTCTCTCTCTCTCTCTCTCTCTCTCTCTCTTTTTACAAAAAAAGCTTTGGTGAAAGGTGATCAATGCAAAGTTCACCAGGAAACTCATTGATTCTGCTGCTACAACAATAAGCGGAGGGTTTTGTATGGAATAAAGGATTGTTTAGTGATGCCAGCAGACATCAGGAATAGAGAAACTTATTCTTACAAGGTCACTGCAAAAAAATAAATAAACAAGTGCCAGTTAGGTTCTGAGCACTGAGGATGCCAATACGATTGCAGAACATTCTAGAAATAAAGCGCTAGGAAAAGCCTAGTGAAACTTCAGTGGTAGTGGTGGTGAGCTCTGAAGAACTAGTAAAATCGTGTCAGTTCAACACATGAACTGGCTCACATCCAACACTCTTTCCCTGTCACGCCATATTGGCTGTCTTAAGGTGAACATCAGTTATGTTATGGATTGCAGTTATAACACTGATTGTGTTGTCCACAGACCCAGATTATTTGCTATATCATTTTTGGGGCTCTGCATGAAGTAACTGCCTTTTGCTTATATTATGGATAGCATTGGTACATGCCTGAATTCTTCTCCATATGAACAGGGCCTACTGGATTTATGTAGCTTTATATTAAAAGGACAACTGAGGTTCCATTGACCCTGTTCTTGAAAAGGTAAGTCAGGGATGAATGTGAAGAAGCAGCAAAGTGCAGTGATTCAAGTCTGTCTGATTGGACACATCCACTGCTTTGGAAATCCTGCCCCCCCTCCCGGTCTCAGAAATACACAGAGTTCTGCAGTTATTTACATTTGTTTTGTTTATCCTGTTTCCTTAGTTTTACAGGTACAAAACTTAAAACCTTGAAAATATCTTGCTCCCTCCTGGACAAACAACCAAGTTCTCCCGTGGCACTTAAACTGAGAAATCTGAAGAACAATGGCGGCTCATTCATAGCTCTTAGAAAGGTAGAATGGACCATCACATCCCTAAATCAGGCAAGCAGGTACCAAAGTCCAATTATGCTTTTGAGAATTCCAAATGTTGGCATTATTGTGACAGGGATCCAGTGTCATTACTCCTGTTGTTGCAGCAGATATTAAAGCCATATCATGGCAATGCAAAATTGTCCATTCTTGTATGTCCACATAGAAATCCTGAGTTGGGAAGTCTGAGAGTGCAATATGGCAAACTTTGCCATACCAATATGAAATTGTTGCCCCCTGTGAGGCAGCGACGAAGAGAACATAGGGACTTAGGAAGCAGCCTTATAGTGAGTCAGGTCATTGCTCCATCTAACTCAGTATTGTCTATATACTGACCAGCAGCTGATCTCCAGGGTTTCAGGCAAGAAACTCACCCAGCCTAACCTGCAGATGCTGGGAACTGAACCTGGGATCTTCTGCATGCACAGTGGATAATCTGCTACTGAGCTATGGCCCTTCCCCAAAAGCAATCCGTCTGCACATTGCTAAGAAGCATTCCACATCTAACTCTGCATTTTTCTGGCTTTCAGCGCTGGACAGTTTTTTACATGGCTCTGCAGTAAGTCATCCCCTCACTATGCACAGTCGCAAATAAAACGAACCATATATCGTGGATCTCTTTGCTTTGCATTGCTGGGATATGCCAGAGTCTGCTGTGCAACAGCAGAGATGGGCCCAATGCAAGCTGCACAGGAAAAGATCTAGACATGCATTGTCTCCCCCAATTCTGCTTTCCTTTTCGCAGCTGTACAGAGCAGATTGCACCATTTGTTAGCCCTGTCGTCACTCGGCGTCCCCCGAGGCTACAGCATTAAGGCAAAAGCATGACTGTGCTTTCAGAAGAGTGCTCTGCAGCAGTGTCAGGGAGCAGAACTTGGGAGATGACAGCTGGGCAGTAGGGGAAGTGGAAGAGGGGAGGGGGGAAGACTTCAAAAGGCTCCCACTGCTGCTAACGGATTAAAAGCATATGGAAGGTTCCAAGTCAGGGCCTGAACCAGCTCACCTTTCTATTTACCCCTGTGAGCTTTTGTTCAGCTACCTAAACTGCAGACAACTACCTACTCAGAGATAAAGATCTAACATTCAAAGCAGAAAGGTAGCAGCTGGCATAGCAGCAGCCATGGAGAATGCAGACAGACAGAGAGGGTAAGTTAGCAATAACTAAGCCTGCTTCTTGGGAGAAAAGCAATGGCAAACCTAGACAGCATCTTAAAAAGCAGAGACATCACCTTACCAACAAAGGTCCGTATAGTAAAAGCTATGGTTTTCCCAGTAGTGATGTATGGAAGTGAAAGCTGGACCATAAAGAAGGCTGATCGCCGAAGAATTGATGCTTTTGAATTATGGTGCTGGAGGAGACTCTTGGGAGTCCCATGGACTGCAAGAAGATCAAACCCATTCATTCTTAAGGAAATCAGCCCAGGAAGGACAGATCGTGAAGCTGAGGATCCAATACTTTGGCCACCTCATGAGAAGAGAAGACTCCCTGGAAAAGACCCTGATGTTGGGAAAGATGGAGGGCACAAGGAGAAGGGGACGGCAGAGGAGGAGATGGTTGGACAGTGTTCTCGAAGCTACGAACATGAGTTTGACAAAGTGCGGGCAGCAGTGGAAGACAGGAGGGCCTGGCGTGCTCTGGTCCATGGGGTCACAAAGAGTTGGACACAACTAAACGACTAAACAACAACAAAGTATTTTGTTTGGGAGAGACATCCTCCTATTTTCTAGTTCCTAAAGCGGACAGACAAACGAAACTTTGTTTCTAGGAGCAATACACAGAGATGCTCCTATTACCTAAGAATCAGGTCTTTTCCAGTGACTGCTGACCTGTGGACCTCCAGGTAATGTTGGTCTCCAACTCCATCTGCCCCAGTGAGCATGGTCAATGTTCAGCAGTGTTAGAAACTCAGATATTTAGGTTAGGTGTCAAATGGCTCCTTGAACCAGGGTTACAGTCACCAAAATGGCCTAGTTGCCATTTTTGGGCCAGACAGCTCAAAAGTTGTATTTTTCAATACGACATTTTGGTTCCTGAAATTCATTTTGATAGTGCTGATAAAATATCACGGATATAATTCTACAGGGTGTGTCGCTAGTGTTTGAAAACAGTCAAGATCCAAGGATCCCCAGGCATGTACCTCAAGATAGTGGAGAAGTCAGGCCCAGGCATCTTCACTTGGTCACAAGTGATCGATAGCCAGGTGCAAAATGTGCCTGGCAAATTTCGAACGCTGATGTTCAGGTATGGTGGGCCTTGTAAGATCTGGAGGGCCATAGGTAGCCACCCCGGCCTAGTCAATGCAGGACAGGGTAGGCCATGGGGAAAGCCATTTCCTATGGAAGCTTTCCATACATTCCAGGAGTAGTTTAAATGCGCACTCACTCTCACACTGGCCCTGCAGCAGAAGCACTGTAGTTTGGTGGCAGGAAGAGAATATGCCTTACATGAAGGAAGTCTCCGCTTCAATCCCAGTATCTTCAGTTTAGGCTGTAAAAGACTGAAACCTTGGAGGACCACTGCCAGACCATTCTTCCACTCTGGGTCCCCAGATGCTTTTGGACTACAACTCCCACCATTCCTTGCTAACTTGGCCAATGGCCATGGATGATGGGAGCTGTGGTCCAACAAATGTCTAGTGACCCAAGGTTGAAGAATGCTGCTGTAAACAAAACTGAGCTAACAAGCACAATGAAAATGCCTTTGTGATTGATACCCAACATTAACAAAGACATGGTTTGCGTATGGTCAAACGAGAGGCAACACATCTCTGAATCACAACTTGCAACTGGCCATACATCTTCATTTACAAAAAAAAAAGTTATGGGGAGAAACATCTGGATTGGAACCACACCATGGGGAAAAGGTAGTCATACCTTCTCCCTGTGCCGTTTCCCACTAACAATCTCCCCACTTCGAAAGCTGATGTTTGCCTCAATTTAGTGGAATGGAGATGTGAAGCAAGCGCTTTCTACTATTATCTTTTATTTATTACATTTGTATACTGCCCTTCATCCAAGGATCACAGGTGGTTCACAACATAAAAATACAATAATGAGAACACAAAATACACAATAAAAGAAAAACAAAAGCAAAAGCAAATTAATAATTCCCCTCCCACGAACACATTCAATGAATGTTAATCAGCCCAAGGCCTGGTTATAGAGAAACGTTTTTGCCTGGTGTCTAGAGATATGTATTAAAGGCGCTAGGTGAGCCTCCCTGGGGATAGCATTCCACAAATGGGGAGCCACCACAGAAAAGGCCCGTTCTCGTGTTGCCACCCTCCGGACCTCTCACAGAGCCACATGAAGAAGAACATCGGACAGGATCTAGAACAGTTCGTATGGGGAGAGGTGGTTCTTGGGGTATTGTGGTCCTGAGCCGCTTAAGGCTTTATAGGTCAAAACCAGCACTTTGAATTGGGCCAGGAAACTAATTGGTAGCCAATGCAGTCAGGTCAGGATCAGTGCAATATGCGTCAACTGTCTTGCCCCAGTGAGCAACCTGGCTGCCAAATTCTGCACCAGCTGAAGTTTCTGAACTGTCTTCAGAGGCAGCCCTATGTATAACGTGCTGCAATGGCCCTTCATATCTTGTTGGATCCCAATCTCCATCTACCCCAGCTATAATGGAAATGGTCAAGAGTTGTAGTTCAGCAACATCTGGAAGGCTGCAGCTCCCTCATCCCTGATCTAAACCCATCAGCACCCTAAACCTATGCACGAAGTAAGCCCTATTGAGTTCAATGGGGTTCATTTCAAAATAAACACATACAGGATAAGCTTAGTTGGTAGAGCATGAGACTCTTAACCTTGTGGGTTCGAGCCACACGCTGGGCAAAAGATTCCTGCATTGCAGGGGGTTGGACTAGATGCCCCTTGTGGTCCCTTCAAATTCTATTATTCTATGGCTGCAGCCTAAGGCAGCTCAAATACTTGAATGAGACATGCAGTCTTTCAGCTAACAAAACCCCAAGTGGGCCATCATTCTACTTGCACTGCACCCCCAAATCCACAAGCGCATGATATACTAAAATAAGGTCAGAGGCTGACTATGGAAATAAGCAACAAAGTATTAACATGACCACCAATTTCTGCTTCTAGTGATAATGATTTGGTGGCTATTTTACTAGGCATACTAAGTAGAGGAACAGGCAAAAAAGGGGAGGTGTTCCTGGAGTGGCTTTTGACTGAAAAGGATAAGATTCCAACGTGAAATCAGAGACCCATTAGCAGAATCAGGCATACTGATGAAAAGCTGTGACTGAGAAAATGAGTCAAAGCAGGAACTTCAATGATTTAAGCCAACATGGAAACTACCATTGAATAGGCAGAAGTTATATAAATTTAAAATGGCAGGTACGAGCACATCCCATTGCAAACAATTTTGTCTGCAGATAATTGAATTCAGATGCACTTTGCTATCTAGTTTCATTTATATTCACTAAGCTACATAATTTATATGCAAGTACAAAGTCATTAGCCTCTGGCTCTGGAATTATGTATTGAAGTACCTTGTCCCAGGTCACACAGCAAGTCAACAGCAGAACTGGAAATTAAACCCAAGAGCCCCAAACTTTGTGACTCCCCAGAACATTTTTCATTTAAATGCTATAAAAGCAAACTTTGCAGGACTAGTAAAACATCCTGTCATTTCATAATTAAAAGTCATCCTGCGATACACAACAGTAGATTTTATTTGCCTTATAGTAAATTACCTGACTTGTACTAATAAACACACAGGATTTTTTCATATATTGGAATCCAGATCAAGTTGACTTGGGATTCAACTGCTTGCGTTGACCATGCCAAACCCACAGCTAGGGCTACTGCAGGTACCATAGTATTAGAAAACAGAGCCTGGATTGAACGTTTCACAAGTCCCAAGGCTAGATAAATGCAATGCAAATTTACAACAGTAAATTTCACTGCTGCATGCAACCAGTACAAAGTTTCTCCGTGCCTAGAAAAAAAAGCTTCACCAGCTGAATTTCAGCCTTTTTTTGCAGCTATTCAAAAGGCTGCTGCAAAAAGAAAAAGTGGCAAACATACAGAGTATTAAGCCTGGTTACAACCTGTCTTAACCTTCACAGGCTGCTCTGAAAATACCTGCACTTGCAGAAGGCAAAGTTGGAGTCCTCAGATGGAGCCCTGGAGATTCTGTCTTATGTGTGTTCGGAAGGAGTGGGACATAGGGCATTAAAGTCCAATCCCTGCTTAATGCAGGAAATCCAGAGCTTGAGCATCTCTGAAAAGACTGCCCAGCCTCTAGGTCATGGGTAGGCAAACTAAGGCCCATGGGCTGGATCAGGCCCAATAGTCTGAGGATGGTCCGGGAATCGCCGCATGGATCGCCAGCGCACACATTCTTTCCCTCTCCCTCACACAGCGGCAGTGATGGCGCCTCCTCCCTCCCTCCTCCTGGTTTCTCCCTGCCCTGCCTAGAGGAGGAAGGGGGCTGGGCTTTGTTGGCGCCAGCAGCAGCAGCTGCCATTTTAAGCAGCCCCTGTCCGGAGCCCTTTCGCATGCCACTCATCATCCCGCCGCCAGCCCCTGCCGCTCGCAAGACACAGGTAAGCAGCCACCAGGGCTCGTAGTGCTCTTGCATCATCTCTCCTCCCCCCGCAAATATAGTCTGGCCCCCCACAAGGTCTGAGGGACAGTGGACCGCCCCCCTGCTGAAAAAGTTTGCTGACCCCTGCTCTAGGTAATTGATTCCATCAGCAGCAAATTTTGTGGAATCTTTCCACCTGCTAACACTGTCCATTGATTGGACCAAAATCAGGAGGAGGTCTTTAGCTTTTATTTTGTGAAACAATCCCAAACTGTATATGTCAATTAGGGACCAGTGTTTCCATCTAAGCATCGGTTCTAAGATCTATGTTCTCCATCACAGATTAGAGGTGCTGATAGCATCTCAAAGAAGAAGCGGACTCACTCTTGCTGTTCGCCCCAGTAATTCGGAAGGCAAAAAAGCCAGGTTAAACATTTTAAAAGTCTCAAATTTGTGGGAGATTTTGCAGTCAAACCTAACAATTCATATCTATGCCAGTTAGTAAATGAAGGAGTTAAGGACCACAGAACTGTAAATTTCTAAGGAGACATGATTAGGTCACACCCCCTCACATTGAAGAGGGAGGGGGGAAGTAAGGGTTGTATCCTGTTCCTTTCTCCCTTTCTCTTTCTCTTCTTTTTGAACAATGTAACTGACCAGATGCATGAGTTTGGCAGTCTCTACCCAGACTCCATGTTTGAAGATACCCTTTTTGTATTTTGTACTCAATAAGTTTTCACCTGTGTTGTTTTTGCTGTACATTGATTGATGCATGAATGAGACCTCTGATTACTGTAAGTAAAACATTTAAACTTACTTAGGTTTGTAGTCTATTTGATACCAGAGAGGTAAAGACAACGGAGCACAACTGTAAGCGCTCAATATTGGGATACTGAAAAGTCTAACCACCTGTATTTCCTGCGCTTTGCAAACACTGCATATATTTCAGTTTTAAACTCTTGGGGGGGGGGCTCTCTTGATACAGGCATTCAGCCCTTTTTTAGTTTCCTACACACGCAGGACTGCAGGATTAGCTAGTATTCTCCAGTTACTTCCCAACAAAATTCGGTCTTCAATTAACAAAGCTTTCAAGCTGTGTTTCTTTGCAGGGACATCTAAATGTTGCACATCAAAAGGCCACCTCATAACAGTCCCAAAATACTACAGCTGCATGCTTTGCTCAGTAGATCAGTCAAATGAAGCTATTTTTTGGAGGCTACTTTACTTTCTAGGGACGCGGGTGGTGCTGTGGGTTAAACCACAGAGCCTAGGGCTTGCCGATCAGAAGGTCAGCGGTTTGAATCCCCGCGACGGGGTGAGCTTCTGTTGCTCAGTCCCTGCTCCTGCCAACCTAGCAGTTCGAAAGCACGTCAAAGTGCAAGTAGATAAATAGGTACCACTCTGGCAGGAAGTTAAACGGCATTTCCGTGCACTGCTCTGGTTCGCCAGAAGCGGCTTAGTCATGTTGGCCACATGACCCGGAAGCTGTACGCCGGCTCCCTCGGCCAATAAAGTGAAATGAGCGCCGCAACCCCAGAGTCGGCCACGACTGGACCTAATGGTCAGGGGTCCCTTTACCTTTACTTTCTGCCATTGTTTACAAGCTACTTTACTTTTTGATGCCACTTTAGCTCTGCCTACTGTGTGGTGCCCACCCACCCCAAGCACATAAATGAAGACCCAGAGTTTATATACAACAGCATTGGGTACCATCTCTCTGTTATCTGTAATGAAAGTTCTCTAGTACATGCTGAAATATATGTATTCTCTCCAAGATTTCATGAAGGAATCTTCCCCAGGCTTACCTGGAAGCATCAGGGAATCGAATCTGGGATCTTCTGCATGCCAAGAATGTGATCTACCACTGAGATGCAGTCTTGTTGTACAAACAAACAACAAACATATCTGCTATGTGAACACTGTGTAGAAGCTATTCTTTTCGGAATGTTTTTCCAAAAAAAACCCCCAAACCTGAACTGGAGTAAATGCTCATTTTGCAAAACTAACCATTTATCACAATGACAATGCCCCCCCTTCCTCCAAGGTGACCCCCCGGGCACAGTTCCACAGACTGTTTATACTCCTGAGCACTAGCTGTCTACTGCTGACATGACCAAACTTAAAACCCCATCAGATTTTTGGGTTTGATAAGTTCTTTGTAAATGCTGTGTTCAGGCCTCAGGGTAAGAAGCAGATGCTGATTCTCTTAAGCATTCAGTAAGTCAGATCCTTCCATGGTAAGGAGGAGGAATGAAAGGATCAGGGGGGGGGCATCTAAAACTTTAAAACACTGAGTGGCAATTGTATTAGTAAGGTGAGATAATAAATATGGACAGGCTAGGGAAAAAGACACGGTTTCCCTCCCCAAGAACATCTAGCTCAGGAAAATAAAATGAAGTCCGTTACAAGGGGGGAGAGCCAGTGGTGTGAATACCCATCAATGACACACAAAAAAGGACATGAGAAAGACTTTGTATTTGTGACTATCTGAAAAACAAGATGTGAACGCTAAAACTACCAAAATAAGTTCAGTTTCTTTATTCTAAAAGCAACACTTGGTAATTCAATTTAGAAAATAGTCCTCAGCTTTCTGATGCATACTCCAGAGGTAAATGAAATTGTGCCCTCAGGTCCCATCACAGTCCAGCCAAATTGGCTGATAGTCAGGGATGATGGGACTTGTAGTCCTGCAACATGCACTGAGCTTAGCTACACCTGCCATAGTTTATTAGGGGCCATATGGTTATGCTTTTAATGTTACTGTTGTGAATCACCTAGATCAGCCTTTGCCGACCTGGTGCCCCCCAGATGTTTTGGATTACAACTCCTATCAGCCCCAGATCTGTGCTGATTGGAGGTTGTAGTTTAGAGCAGATATAGCCCTGATTTGTTTGCCATTCTTTCCCCCCCCCATGGTAAAAATATCAATCCCATGGTGCATCACTAAGCTTCAACTCGCTTTCCTCCTCAACCCTCCCTGTTTTTTCAAAATGTGGCATTTTACTCCATTCCTTCAAACGACTAAGCTGGAAGTGGGTAGGAGGAGGAGGAAATGGCACTCCCATTTAGCACATCCCACCTTAGCAGGGCCTCTCTTGGCTTTCACCCACCCACCTCACCTGCCAACAGAAGAGCCACATAACGATTGACTTCTATGGAGCAATCTATGGAGCAATTGGGAAGACGACAGAGGTGAAAGGGACTATCGGCATGGTGACACAACTGTCAGTATTGAGTAGAGATGGGAAGGCCTGGGGGAAAAAACCTGGGAAAAATGGGGGGGACCAGTTTTGTTTTTTGTTCTCCCCCCAAAGCCGTTCCCCCCCTTTTTTACAAAAACAAACAAAGAAAAAAACCCAGAAAAAAATGGTTCTCCCCCCCCCCATTTTTTTCTAGGCCTTCCTATCTCTAGTAATGAGACTGGTTTTGCCCCAATTTCAGCTGTTTCCCCCAACTGCAGACTCTAACTTTCTTCTAAAACATGCTATGGAAGAAATTAAAGCAGTTTGCTTGTGAACAAGTTGTTAACATTTCAGCTGCTGCTTTCTGAATGCCTAGGGTTCCATATTTATTGATTGGTTCACATTATATTTCACAGTTTCAAACTAGACCTAGGGAAGGTTGTTATATTAAAGGAGACAAATGCCTGTCCCAAAAGAATAACCAATTACAGTTCAGACATTTCTACTAGCCACATTCTTTGGCTGATATCACACACACACACACACACACACACACACACACTCCCAGCCATTCCCAATCCACACCATACTTGATTTTGTAAAATATCTCCCTTAATTGTTCATTAGAACAGAAATCTACTGTATAGGTAGCATTATATGCCGGTGGAGGGATTAAATATCCCTGGAGAAACACAAAAGTAGCTTAAAACGCAAATAGTAAAACTTCAAAAGTAGCGAGTTGCTTTTAAGTTTGGTATAGAAATATTTTTTTTTTATAAGATTTTTTATTGGTTTTACAAGAGTTTTTATAACAAACAAACATAAAAGAAAAACAGACAAACAAACAAATATAATTTCAAAATGTCCTTTCATAAACTTCTTTCCTCGGACTTCCCCATACCTCCCCTTTCTGCATCCTCATGTCCAAATTTTATAGCAACTTATAAATGTTTTTTCCGATCTTAATTCATCATAGTCCTTTCTTAATCTAATCTTATATTACTGCAACCCTTTCTCTCTGTAAAATCTCGACATTCTAAACTTCATCAAGTTTATAATAGTTCTTAAGATAAATCTTAAATTTCTTCCAGTCTTCTTCCGCAGTCTCCTTTCCCTGGTCACGAATTCTGCTCGTCATTTCCGCCAATGTCATATAGTCAATCACTTTCATCTGCCATTCTTCCAAGGTGGGTAAATCTTGTGTCTTCCAATACTTTGCGATCAGTATTCTTGCTGCTGTTGTTGCATACATGAAAAAAGTTCTATCCTTTTTTGGCACCAGTTGGCCGACAATGCCCAAGAGAAAGGCCTCTGGTTTCTTAAGAAAGGTATATTTAAATACCTTTTTCATTTCATTATATATCATCTCCCAGAAAACCTTAATCTTCGGGCATGTCCACCAAAGATGATAAAAATTACCTTCAGTTTCCTTACATTTCCAACATTTGTTATCAGGCAAATGGTAAATTTTTGCTAGCTTAACTGGAGTCATGTACCACCTATAGACCATTTTCATCACATTTTCCTTTAAAGCACTACATGCCGTAAATTTAATACCAGTGTTCCACAACCTTTCCCAGTCAGCGGACATAATATTATGACCAATGTCCTGTGCCCACTTAATCATAACTGATTTAACTGTTTCGTCTTGTGTATTCCATTTCAACAGCAAGTTATACATTCTTGACAAATTCTTAGTATTGGGTTCTAACAATTCTGTCTCAAGCTTGGATTTTTCCACCTGGAAGCCAATTTTCCTGTCTTGTTTAAAAACCTCCATTATTTGATAATAGTGGAGCCAATCTTGTAATTTGGGTTTTAATTTTTCATGGCTCTTTAATTTCAGTTTCTCTCCATCCTGTTCTAAGATCTCACAATACTTTGGCCATCCGACCTCCATATTAACTTTCTTGTGGGCCTTAGCCTCTAAGGGTGACAACCATCTAGGGGTTTTGTTTTCCAACAGATCTTTATATCTCATCCAAACATTAAACAACGCTTTCCTTACAATATGATTTTTAAAGGCACTATGCACTTTGATTTTGTCATACCATAGATATGCATGCCAGCCAAATGCATTATTGAAACCTTCTAAGTCCAAGATATCTGTATTCTCGAGGAGCATCCACTCTTTCAGCCAGCAGAATGCTGCTGCTTCATAGTACAATTTTAAGTCCGGCAGGGCAAATCCCCCTCTTTCTTTTGCATCTGTTAAAATTTTATATTTTATTCTGGGCTTTTTGCCCTGCCAGACAAATTTCGCAATGTCTTTCTGCCACCTCTTGAAACAGTCCATCTTGTCAATAATCTGCAAAGTTTGAAATAAGAATAACATTCTAGGCAGTACATTCATCTTAATCACTGCAATTCGGCCTAACATTGACAATCTCAGATTTGACCATACTTCTAAATCTTTTTTAATTTCTGACCAACATTTTTCATAATTGTCCTTATACAGATTCAAATTTTTAGATGTTAAATTAACCCCTAGATATTTCACCTTCTTAACCACCGTCAGACCTGTCTCTTCTTGAAACTTATTCTTTTCCATATCTGTTAGGTTTTTCCCTAAGACTTTAGTTTTTTGTTTATTCAATTTAAATCCAGCTACATGTCCAAATTGTTGGATTATTTCCAACACTCTTTTTGTACTAGTGTTTGGCTCCTGCAAGGTCAAAACAAGGTCATCTGCGAACGCTCTTAACTTATAGTGTTTGGTTCCGACCTTTACACCTTTAACCTGCTGGTCGTCTCTAATCATGTTCAGCAACACCTCCAGGACCGAAATAAAAAGCAATGGGGAAATTGGGCACCCCTGTCGTGTTCCTTTTTCTATCTTAAGTTCCTCAGTTATTACATTATTTACAATCAACTTAGCTTTTTGTTCGGAATATATTGCACCCATACCATTCTCAAATCCTTGTCCTACCCCCATCCCATGAAGATTCTTTTTCATAAAACTCCACGAAATATTGTCAAAGGCTTTCTCCGCATCCACAAATATCAAAACTGCTTTAGTATTTATGTTCACCTCTAATTTTTCCAAAATGTCTATTATATTCCTAACATTGTCTGAGAGGTGTCTTTTTGGGAGAAAGCCTGCTTGGTCTCTGTGAATCTTCTCCATCAATACTCTTTTAAATCTTTTTGCTAAAATGTCTGCAAAAATTTTGTAATCCACATTCAATAACGAAATTGGGCGGTAGTTCTTCAGTTGAGTCTTTTCAGTCTCTGTCTTTGGTATGAGTGAGATATATGCTTCTTTCCACGATTCGGGTGCCTTTTTTCCCTCTAAGATCTCGTTACAAACTTCCTTTAACGGTTGTATCAGCCATTCCTTTAAAGATTTGTAATATCTGGAAGTCAGTCCGTCTGGCCCTGGAGATTTGCCCAATTGCATGTCCTGAATGGCACCCTCTATCTCTTGTTCTTTTATTCTCTGGTTTAGATCCACCTTGCTATGATGAGAGATTTTTTGTAATCCATATTTATTAAGGAATTTATCTATGTCCTCTTCATTTTGTAATCCTTGGGAATAAAGTTTTTTAAAATAACTCACAAAACAATTTCTTATCTCGTTGGGTTTAGATATATTTTTTCCATCCACTTCTAGACTTGTGACTGTATTTAATTTCTGTCTTTTCTTAAGTTGCCATGCCAGAAGTTTACCACATTTGTCTGCCGACTCAAATGTCTTTTGTTTCATTTGCTTTATTTTCCATTCTATCTCTTGGTTCATCAATTCCATATATTGTGTTTGATACAGCTTAATCTCCCTCAAAATCTCCTGGGACTTTGGTTTTGATCTTAATTTTTTCTCTCCTTCTTTTATCTTTTCCAAAATTTTTTCCTTTTTCTCATTCTGTTTTCTCTTCTTTATTGAATTTTGTTGAATCAAAAATCCTCGCATCACAGCTTTACTTGCGTCCCAGATCACTCTTTTTTCCACATCGCCCTTTAAATTGATTTCAAAATAGTCCTTTAGAGTTTTTTGGGCCTTCATGTGGATCTCTCTATCTCGGAATAGGGTGTCATTCATTCTCCATCTAAACTGACCAGTTGTTGTAAATTTCATTTCCATCTTCACGGCGTTATGGTCGGAACAGGTTTTTGGGCAGATTTCTACCTTCTTAATCTTCGGAGCCATTCCACTAGTAACCCATATTTGGTCGATTCTGGTCCAGGTCATCTTTGCATGGGAGAAAAAGGTTCCCTCTCTTTCAAGAGGGTTCCTTGTTCTCCAAATGTCTATTAAGTCCATATTTTCAGTCATTTCAAAGAAAGTCTTCGGGAGTCTCCCTTCTTTAGTAAGTGTCAGTCTTTGTGTCTTGTCCATGTTTGTAGAAACTACACCATTCATATCTCCCATGATTATCATATTGTATTCCAAATAATCCATCAAAGTTTCATGGAGTTTTTTGAAGAATTCTGCTTTACCTTCATTTGGTGCATAGATCCCAATTATCAAAAATTTTTCTCCTTGTACCTGAATCTCCACCGCTAAATATCTTCCTTGTTCATCTTTGAACATCATTTTTGGAGCCCACTTCTCTTTTACATAAATCACAACTCCTCTTTTTTTCACTTTGTCCGACGAAATAAATTCTTGTCCCAATTTTTTATTCATAAGCAGTCTCCTGTGTGCTCTAGTTATATGAGTTTCCTGCAAGCAAATCAAGTCCAGTTGTTCTCTATACAAAATATGGAATACTTGTCGTCTCTTCAAAGGACTGTTCATCCCATTACAATTCCAGCTAAGGAATTGCAGGGCCATCTTGTTACTTCTCTGGTATTCCTCCAACAGCTCCCAATTGTTGTTCCTCCTCTGTTGGTGGTGGAAGATTCTGTCCAAACGAAAGATTCAGGATGTCTATTACACTCTTTTGCTCAGCAATTGGGTCTACAGTTCCTTTCTGTAAATCTTCTTGATTTCTTTGCAGGAACCTGTCTTTATCCTGTATCGTCTTTATTTTCACCTTCTTCCCCCTATAGTCAAAAGACAGTCCCTGTGGAAATTCCCACCTGAAGAGAATGGTGTTCTTCTTCAACAGGTAAACCAAATCCTTATAAGAAGCTCTCAAGTCCAAAATATATTTAGGGATATCTTTAAAGATCTGTATCGGTGAGTTCCCAATTTGTAAGGCCTTTTCAAAGTGCAGTCTTAGAATTTTGTCTCTTTCCTCCTTCGATCTCAAGGTAATCAGACAGTCTCTCGGCGCCTTTCTGTTCTGTCTTCTGCCCAGTCTAAATGCTGTTGTAATTTTGAATTCGTCTTCCTCTAGATCTTCCCAGGAATCAGCAAACTCTTTCGTTAAAAAGTCCGTAAGATTGTCTCCTTCGTCCTCTGGAATTGATCGTAGTTTCAAATTCCTTTCTTTTCTTTGTAGTTCCCACAATGCCAGAGTTGCGTCGAGGTCATAGACCTTCCTGGCAATCGGTTCTAATTTTTCCTGGGTCTCTCCAGCAATAGTTCTGGCTTCCTCTGCAATTTGACGTGTGGCAGAATTTTCTTGTGTAAGCCTGTTTATAGATTCTGTATTCAGGTCAAGTCTTGTTGTTAAATCTGTCAATTTCTGTGAATTCTCTGTCAATTTCTTGGTATTTTCAGCCGTCTGCTTTGTTAGATTCTCCAGAGACTGGTTTATCTTAAGAAGGGCTTGCGACACTGCATCCATGGAGACTGCTGTACCTTTTTCTTGTCCTGTTGTCACTGTAGGGGTTATGCCTGAGATCGAGCCTCTTTTCTTGTGTTGCTGTAGCTGTTGTTGATATTGCCTTGTCTTGACTCTCGTGCTTATCTCATCTGCTGGGCCACTCATATCTCAAGGTCGTTTCCCACGAGAGCCTTCTCCTAAAGGAAAATTCCACTGTCCCAAAGCGTAGCAACTTTTAATTTACCCTCTAGAGGGAGCAAATCAAAATGTCCGCAAACAAAGACAAAGAGTATTTAAGAAGCAAATTTATCGGGAGGCTTCTATATGTATATTGCAACACTTTCCTAATAGATAGAGTCCCAGCCTTCCCTGATATATTGTGTCCACAGAGTCCCAAAACTTTGTAACAAATAAGCAATGAGACTTCCACTTTGTTACTTTCACAGGAGTCTAAAGTCAGTTCAGTGTTCCTTTGTTTTAATAACAGTTTGTGCCAGGTTGAAGGCTGCAGAGAGTTCCCTTTCCTTTAAGTTGGTCATGCAGCTTATAAAATCAGTTATTCCTCCCCTCTGCCCTGCAAGCTAGAGGGGATAATCAAAGTCCAAATGTCGGATTCAAGCAGTTAAAGACAATATCCCATATGGATGCAGCTCAGTAACTTTCGTTGCTTTAGTTGTCATGCAGTCGGGGGAAGGCAGACTTCCTTAATTTTCGCCTTTCCCGTTTTCAGCCTAATTTCAAGTAGTTTTGACACGAATAGAAGTTCAATCTTACTCACGGGTCTTTTTTGTCCAGATTGTTCAGGAAGGGAATCGGCGCTCTCCACTAATGGCGACGCGGCTTCACCCTGCGGGCTGGGTAGCGATTCTCAGCACCGCGCTCCCCGTTGTCGTTCCGGAGCCTTTAAAAAGGCTCCTTCTGCGGTAAAGGGGGGCGCTTCAGGTGCCCACCGAATCTCCTTGTTCACAGGCTCCGTTCCTGTGATTTTAGGGGTCCCCCGCTTGCCGTAGCGGGTCAGACCCGAACTCGCAGAGCCGTCCTCTCTCCGGAGCTCGGAGAGGGAGCAGCCATTAGCGCTGGCGCCGAACCGGAAGTTTGGTATAGAAATATACTGTCATTAAATAGGGCATCCTTTATGTTTTAATGAGCAGTGGTATTTAGACATCCAAAGTTTACAAGGAATGGACACCTGCAAACCTTACTTATCATCGACAAACCAACTAATTAGACCCAAAATACCTTAGAAGTAGACAGTAGACATCGAATGGAGGTTTTACGTGCAAGCAGAATTTTAATAATTATGTTGCACCTCCTCTCCTGTCCAGGTGTCTTTGGAATATTTGCTTTCGAACTCAACAATACCAGTGGCCTTAATTTTTCTTTAATTATTAAGTCATTAGGAGAAGAAGGAAGAGACGGGAAAGCTTCTTAGCACCAAGAGGAATGAAGAACGAGTAAACTAGGTCCATTAGCTAGAACAATAAGCCAAGGTAAAACATTTTCCAGGAAGTCTGGTGCTGAAATGTTTTGCACTCAGGAGAAGAGAGGGCTGGCTGTGAGTAATGATGTCAAACCATCCAGGTGAATGGCTGAAGATAATTGTACAGTGGTACCTCGGGTTACATATGCCTCAGGTTACATACGCTTCAGGTTACAGAATCCCCTAACCCAGAAATATTACCTCGGGTTAAGAACTTTGCTTCAGAATGAGAACAGAAATCATGCAGCAGCAGGAGGCCCCATTAGCTAAAGTGGTGCTTCAGGTTAAGAACAGTTTCAGGTTAAAAATGGACCTCCGGAACGAATTAAGTTCTTAACCCGAGGTACCACTGTACTTAAGATGAACCCATAAAAATTATGCCAACCATTTACAGTGGAACAAGTTTCAACTTATATGGCACGATGGACCATTCATACAAAATTTTCCCATGGCAATTTTCACAGTAGGGAAAAAGTGTTGTCAGAGAGACGAATGCATGATAAGGATTGCCTAGCTTGGACCTGGCCCTCAGCAACAGGGAAGGAATTGGTTGACGAAGTGGAAGCACTGGGAACCTTGGGAGGAAGTGATCATGTCCTCCTGGGTTTCATGATACAGAGGCAAGGGGAAGCTGAGTGTAGTCAAATGTGCATTCTGGACTTGAAGAAGGCTGATTTCAAAAAGTTTAATGAACTACTGGGTGAGATCCCACAGTGAGATACTGAAGGCACAAATGCAGGCAATTCCAACAAGAAAGAAAAGTGGGAGGCGTCTATAGAAACTGGTATGGCTGCATAAGGAGTTTACAGATAAGCTGAGATCTAAGAAGGGCATGTATTGATGTATGGAAGTGAGAGCTGGACCATCAAGAAGGCTGACCGCTGAAGAATTGATTCTTTTGAATTATGGTGCTGGAGGAGACTCTTGAGTCCCATGGACTGCAAGAATTTCAAACCTATCCATTCTTAAGGAAATCAGCCCTGAGTGCTCACTGAAGGACAGATCCTGAAGCTCAGGCTGCAATACTTTGGGCCACCTCATGAGAAGAGAAGACTCCCTGGAAAAGACTGAGGGTACAAGGAGAAGGGGACGACAGAGGATGAGATGGTTGGACAGTGTTCTCGAAGCTACCAGCATGAGTTTGACCAAACTGCGGGAGGCAGTGGAATTTATATAATTTGTGCTCTGGTCCATGGGGTCATGAAGAGTCGGACACGACTAAACGACTAAACAACAACAAGAAATGGAAGAAAGGAGAAATAATGATGGAACCATATACACGATTAGCCAACAGTGGCAGGAAGGAGGGTCAGGCAGGCTAAAGCTCAGAATGAGCTCAGGCTTGCAAGAGAGGTTAAAAACAATGAAAGAGATTTCTTCGGCTATGTTTGAAGTAAGAGAAAGAACAAGCAATAATATGCCCTATGCATGGAGTAGACAAGAGAAATGCTGTTGGGTGACAGAGAGAAGGCGAACTCACCTACTTTGCCTCTGTCTTTACCCAAAAGGAAAGCAGTGCCCAACCTGGTGACAACAGAATAAACAATGCAAGGAGGGAGTTGTAGCCCAAGATAGGAAAAGAGGTGGTAAGGGTTAGAGTAGCAACTTTAAATAAATTCAGATCTCCAGGGCCTGGTGAGGGCACTAAAGGAGCTTTTGGGTGTAATATCAGAGCCTCTGTCTATAATCTTTGAGAATTCTTGGAGAACAGGTGAGCTCCCTGCAGACTGGAGGTGGGCAAATGAGCCTGACTCTGAAGAACCACTCAAAAGGGTTACAATGCCCTCAGGACCCAAAGAGACCAAAAGTGTTCGAATCAAAATTACATTTGGAAACAAAGAAGCATGACACAGCAGTTGGATTCCCCACCACAAAACAACAACAAAAATCTTCTGAGGGTTTGGTTTTGTCTCTTACTTCTTTTGGTATATTAAGTAGTCAGAATTTAAATATTTCTTTGGGCACCTAGAACTCTAAGCCTGCATATTTATTTATTTATTCATTTAAAATGTGCTATAAGCCATCTCGTTTTGAGATTTGGCAAAGTTTCCAATGTCGTGAGAAGCATCCCATTGCCAAAATGACAGGGAATTGCACAAGAAATTTTACTCGGCCTTGAACAGGAAAAGTGGCTGCTTGGCACCTTCCTCCATATTAAGCTGGCAAGAAAGAGCTTACTAACTACACACACACAGACACACAGACACACACACACTGCTGTGAGGCTCTTCGAGGGCTAACTATTCTGCAAGGAACAGCATGACTAAAACAACGCTCAGTCAAAATTCTGGTACAGATACACGACACGTGGCACTGGTACACCTTACAAAATCACAGGTTATCTGAATCCATCCCACAATCGTCCTGGAAGCCAAAACGCCCTTCTTTTGCCCAAGGAAGATTGTGTGCACAAGCCTACAGACGCATTTCCATCCCAAAGAGATAAGAGGAAGACTTGCAGTGCCTACCAATGAATTAGGCGACTAAAAGCACAACATTCAGGGGACAAACATCTTTTGAACTACTCGGTGAAAGATGCCACACAGAGACTGCTGGATATTAAGACATTGCGCTTTAAGTCACTATCCTGTATTTGCTCAGCTTGAGAGTCTGAAATGCATGCAATCATCCATCAAATCTTAATGTGAAAAGTCTGTGGGAGTCCATTACTGCATGAGGGAACAAGCAGGAGAGACTGCAAGCTCCTGGTTCTCCTACTTACTCATCACCATCTATTAATAGTTTTGTCCTTCTTAAGGGATTCTCTTTCTGCGGGTTTGTTTTAAAGCTTTCCTAAACCAAACGCCTGGTTGCTATGCACACCGTTAACTGCCAATTGAGCATATTTATGGTTGCAATGGAATCTGAAGCTTTTTCCGTTGCCTGAAGATAGCACAGTGTGCAGAGTGAGGGACTCTCCTGGGGTACAAGTTTGTTCCATTTTTGGAAATAATTTCTCCCTACTCTTTAGTCAAGTTTTAAGCAGCTGCATAACCTGGTTGCTTAAGCTTCATTTCCCTTCCTTTCTTGGCATAGAAGGGCACCTGAAAAAGTATTTATGACTGCTTAAGAATCGGTTATGAACTGATTTAATGAGCATAAATTTACGTATAAAAGAAACCATTTCTGAAGGGAAAGAAACACCGCTTCT
Source organism: Podarcis vaucheri (assembly GCF_965113315.1). Lineage (NCBI taxonomy): Eukaryota > Metazoa > Chordata > Lepidosauria > Squamata > Lacertidae > Podarcis > Podarcis vaucheri. Next base: position 85,617,390 of record NC_138764.1, on the reverse strand, counting down.
CTTTCACTGGAGAGAAAAGGGGATGTTTCTTAATGCTGGCACCTTCACAGCTATTGCAACCACCTGTATATACCGTACTTTTCTGTGTATAAGAGTAGGATTTTTCCTTTAAAAGTTATTTTAAAAATTGGGGGTTGTCTGATACACAGAGATTGTATCCCCACCATTTTCTTAATTTGGAGTCCCCCCAAAAGGGGGTGTCTTATACACGGGGGCATGTTATACACAGAAAAATACGGTATATAAAAACTAAGAATGCTACCTACCATGATATTTCATATAATCAAGGATAACTATTTGTTAAAATTTATTATAATTACCTTACTGTTAGCTGCTAGAATTGTCTGGAGCCATCAGTGGCAAAACTGTATCTCCTTTTGGTCAGACAACAGCTATTGAAATATTTTGTTAAGCCAACTGATAAAGGGTACCAGAAAAGTGGATCTGTCAAGGTTTCAAACTTAGCAGAGAAAATCACCTTTAATTTTATATTGGATATAAAGTTACATAAAATATGCACACATAAGGTCAGCTAGACATTTTGGTAAAGAGGTTAGTTGTCCCCATCGTCCCCAAATCTGTATTGATTTACATTTTTTTAAAAAAACAACCTGCAAGTAAACCTGTTTATTTACTAAGCGTTGCAGCCCTATAGAAATGTTTCACCATTTGCACCTCATTCCTAAGCCCACTTGCAGGCAAGTCCCACCATCTGCAAGTAAACTTATATAGGCTTTGGAGCATCGTTGCTCTAGCCAAATGCTGGTCTTAGCCAGCTATTCAAGTGAAGGAGCCCAGATAGTCTTGGCATCTGGTTCCACTAAGCAGCAGCAGCAGCAGTAGCAGCAACTTTTCCTCCACTGCTCATTACTTTCATTACATAGTGGGCAAAACTGGCTTGCTAAAGGGAGAGGTAGAGATGGCACAGCAGAGCAGGTGTTCTGCCATTTTCTTGCTCTCTCAGGCCCAAAGTGGACACAAGGGCAGAGATGCTTTAATGTGTATCTCCCATCTAAAAATTTGCAAACAGTGCACATGTTTTTCCTAAAAGGGAAATAGGAGCTTTGGGAAATGTCATTGGGAAAACAGCACAGGGGAAAGAGTTAACCCTACCGGTATTTGCTAAAATTTGAAAGAGAGCAGCGATGCATTCACACAGTGAGTAAAATTGCAGCCAGCCTTGCTTATTAATCCTATGGTTACCCCACCCCTTCTTGGGTCCAGCTGTAACCACATCCTTGATGCCCACCTGAAGTTGTAAAACTGGTGTTAAAAGCCCTCAATTATGTATTAACGTCTCTCTTTCATTGCCATGGCCTACTTTCCCCCTGTGTTTCCAACCCTTATAATTTAAAATGCACGCAATGGTGTGGAACTTTCCCATGCCACAAAAGAAGCAGAGTCATGGGTTTTTTTTAATTTTCTTTAAATGATAATAATTTATGAAGCATGACAAGATTTGGTTTCCAGCTCAGCTCTAGGAAAGCCTGGCCAGTGTGCCGCATGAAACATTAGGTGCCGAAGTCAGTGGCATCTCTAGGCATACAGCAAAAGGAACGAGAACTAAAAAATTTAACAGCTGGCTGAGAGCACAGTGGATTTATGCAGTGGGTTTATAGAGAGTTATCCGACTTCTGCCAGAACATAAAAGTGAGTGCTGGAGGTCTTAAAGTTAGAACAAATACACAGCAGCACCTGAAATACTCCCTGGTTTCTGATCATATTCTGGCTGTCAAATCATTAAAAAAAAGTTGGGTGTTATTTTTTTAAGTATGAAGATTTTTGTACATTTAAAATACCGTCCAACGAGGCTGATTACTGCTTCAAGATTATGATAATTAACTACATTAATTTTAATTGTATGCTACAGAATCTCCTGTACATCAGCCTCTCTGAAATCCTCGAGAGGCAGTGGAGAATAGTAGCTAAAAGCGTGAGCTGTGAACCTGGCTAAAAGCTTGTCTGGGTCATAAACTCACCAGGTGGTCTTAGACAAACTAATCTCTCTCAGCCTCAGAGCTGAAGCAGGGGAATAATAATACCCAACATAATTTACAGGGTCGTAGCAAAGATTATAAGAGACAGCATAACTGACGTGCTTTGAACACTCCTAGTTCATCTATAAAGCATTATTATTATTATAATTGTGGACTTGTGTATGTGAACAAAAATGACGTTATTCTGAGTATGCTCATTCATATGGAGCTGTTTTTGTCCTACGTGAAGTCCCCCTTCTGCTGCATCCTTTTACATTTCTTAGTTTATTTAAATAATTTTTTATTAAATTTTTTTTTAGAGATTTTTCACGAATTGTTTATTGTTAGAGAAATTGGTTGGTATACACTTTCAGCTTCAAAAGAACTCACAATCTTGGTATTAAAAAATCCAGTGTGACCAAAAAATGAATTACTGTAACACAGCAACAGTGGAAATAAAAATTAGTTGAACGTGTGTGTGTGTAAAACTATGTCACCTCAAGTGTTTTTAACCTGGCTGGAATAGTGTCCTGATAAAGCCTTCTGCTTGTCCAGGTGGAAGATCTCTCTGTGTTGTGTGAGTGATGGAGGGATGTGGATAAGCATGAGTAGAAACTAGCCTGCTGTACACAAGAGGAAACCTCACATTTTGTTATTTGAATTATGGATTCTTCTTTCGTTGCTCCTGAGAAAGGTTTCCACTGAAATGTACTGAGCAATTTTTCTACTTCGTCAAGGTTCCCTCTTCTTTTTCTGCACCATTTTGAGCCCTTGTCTCATCTACTTATTAAATGTATAGACATAAAGCTTTGCACAACGAAGCCAGCAACTCAAACTTAGCCAAATAGGTAATTGGCAGCTCTTTTGTATTTGGTGCCGCTTATCAGTTTTCACTTTCACAGGAGTTTTCTAAACAAGATCCCTGGCCGTTGTCCAACAGCTGAGCTTGCTAGATCACAACAAAGCTGAAAACTGCTTTGCTTCATTCCTCACAAGCTCACCTCTTAAGACTTTCGATAATATTTGCACAACCTGCTCTGATATATCAACATGAAGTTCTTCTCAAAGCCCTGGGGTTTTTCTGACAGTTTTAAATCCTTGCTAGATTCCAGCTTCTCATTAATTCAGACCTGAAGTCTTGCAACGCCTAGTTTACATTTTATAGAATACTAAAGAACAGCATTCAGCATGGACGTATGCCAGCTTGAAGCATCGTGAAATTCTCAGCCGTGAGAACAAAATCCGAACAATGCAAATAAAAAAGCTTCCACTGTTTTGAGAGTTACACTTTTATGCAACAGGAAGCAGAAGTAAGTGGTGGTCAAGGCCACAAAAGACATATTGTAGCCTAAAGTGAAAGAGATGATGCCTCGCCCATTCCACATACAGAAGCCAGCTGAGCTGGCAGGTGAATCTTACATCAGCACTGACGATGGGACCATATACTCCTCTCTAAGGGCACCAGACAGGCCACCTAGCACACAAAGCTCTGTCCTCCAACACCTTGCCACTACATGCTCACTGCTCTGCATGGCTGCTTTGTCCATGCAAACAAATTCTGCAATCTGATGGCAGCAGTGCCAGTCTGAGTCATGCAAGCAAAATAACCCACACAATGCCTGCTGGAGCACATAGCCTCTCTACCTCCCCACTCAGTCAAATGACTTTCTCATGGGTGCTGCCTGTGAGTCACTGGAAGAAAGTGACTGGGTCAGGAAGCTCAGCCCAGCTACAGGCAAACACTGCGGCTGCCAGGGTGCCAGCTCTGGAGGAACAGAGCCATTGCCTTTTTCAGATTAATGGCAGAACCATTCAAAGATCATGACAGAGAGCCAGCAACTCTCTTTCCTGGGCTTGTATTAGCTGGCATGATTACAGGAACATCTAAAAGACCTGGTTCTCCAGCAAAGCAGATGAAATGAGCCCTGCTTCCCAGCTCTCGTACTAAGGCAGTCTGATGGAATGGCTGCTCCCAGATCTGTTGAGTTGTAAAAAGATATTTATATGCTGCTTTACAGTAGAAATATATCACAGTGGTTTGCAACAACATGATGACAGCTGAAGGGAGAGGAGGCCTAATGGAGCTGGCCTGGTCAGTTAGTTCTGTCTGCCATTGCGTATGGCTCCACCTACTGTTGGCCTCCCAGACTTCTACCCTACCAGTTGCAAATGGGACTAGCTATCAGTGGAACAGGTATCTCCACGATGAGGTCAGTGCTTGGTACCATTGCAATTTATCAAATTATGACAGCCTATTTGTTGAGCTGCCATGATTATACAAGCGTTGGTGGCCATTTGTATGGGACCCACTTGGAGGCAACAGTCTGTACAAATTGGCATCTCTACAAAAGTCCCACTGGATTGATAAAGCCTTGTGTACTTCCCCAGGCAATTACAGGGTGCCATTTTAACAAGAGAGATCCTCCTTCAGGCAATACTTAAAATGCCCAGTTTTCTTTCTTGGTTAATAAGCAGCAAATGCACAATGCAGCTAAAGAATGAGGAATAATTACTTATTCGGCCACATTTTAATATACCTTGCAAATAACTTTAAGGAGTTCATGTTCTTTTAAAGAGCAAATTAAAAGCCTATTAGTCTGTACTCAAATATGCTGTTAAAATTCCTATAAAATGTCAAACTGCAATTTAATAAAATAACATGTTATGGAGCAGGTAAGTGACCAGCCATTTCCAACCCAACACATTATAATGCTTGTGGGGCAGCAGGTAACTATTTACTCAAAGGAGGGAAGTTAAGACCCAGGGAAACCCAGTTCGCCCTGTGGCATCATGGTGATGGGGGTGGCCTATGTTATTCCATATAAAGATGATTTGCAGCCCTGCCTGAAAGGATGAAAGAGCTATACCTGCAGGCCGTCTCCCACAAAGACTATTCCCTCTTCTTGCCTTTTGGAGGGCTGGAAACCTTGCAATACACGTATTATCATTGTCATCATCCAAGGACAACAGGCAAAATTAAATGCACACTACTTCCTGCTATGAAGATGGACATGTAGCAGAACAGATATTGAAATTATCCGCCTCTCTTAAACATGCCTTGGCTGTATCCTTTCCGAAAGGTAATGCAATGTGTTTGCCAACCCTTTTGGAAATTAACCAGCCCTAGAGAGAACTCCACCCCCCACCTAGGCTCTTTGACTGCTTTGTTGTTTTCTAGCTGTAACTTGGGAACCATTCTAGCCAGGTTGAGAGATGCTGCTTTGTCAGCAATGCTTGCCGACAGTGATCTGCACTGGGGGCCCCCATGCATAAAACAGTTTGTGCAAAGTGTCCTCCTCTAAGAACTATTTTCTAAAGTGTCGAAATTATAGCCACAAAGATCCTCTTGATTAAAATGTCATCAGGACCACATCGCTGAATTGACTGGCTGGCTGGGAGGGGGGTAGTTTTGTTCCTGCCCCCTCCCTGCCACGAATGCACAGAATATGACAGCAGAGGAAAATATCCTGTACTGGGGAGCCAAAGAACAGTAAGCAATTACAGGGAGTGAAATCTGGAAAACGATTACCGTGTTAAAGAAGTTTGCCTCTAACAGCGTGTTAGTACCTGTGTCATGATTTATGAAATGTCAGTTATAGCTCTTTCACCAGGGCTAAGCTTTGCAAGCTGTTTTGGCACCCGTTCTCGGGATCATTAAGAACGGCATGTTCTGGTTGCTTCACCATTCCTGGTCAGCAAGAAAAGGGAAAAGAAAATACAAAACTTTACAGCCATTTTAGAGTTTTATTTAATGAACTGCTGGTTAAGCGCACACACAGAGAGACAAATAAAAGGCGGAGAGTTTTCCGAACTTATGCATCTAATCTAGGGAGTTTGTCTTGGAACATCTACTAGATTGTAGAAGGGAAACAGAGAACAATGTTGGCGGTGTTTTCTTCCCAACCCCTGCAAACCCCCTTCTCTGTTCCAGGGGGTTCTAGCATCTCTTAAATGGGCTCTAATATTAATTGCTCAGATCTTGACCATTTGTATAAACAAACCCACCACCAAGTACACACATTTAGTCATCCTGGGCAAGAAGAGTGTAGTGCTATCAGATGGAATCGGCAGCTGAGCAACAGTTAAGTTGGAGCAGTTTTGCAACCAATGAATTCCAATCGCTCCCATTCCCCAAGCAACAGAAAGTTCAGTAGCAACTTTTTACAGTCAAGAAACTTAAAGCATTTTTGTGAAAATGAAGCAGGCCATTTGGGAAGAGGCAAACATTCAAGCAGACAGTGACAGTCTTTAACAGGCCTAGGAAAACTCGGCCCTCCAGATGTCTTGGGACTACAATTCCCATCATGGGAGTTGTAGTCCCAAAATATCTGGAGGGCTGAGTTTGCCTATGCCTGGTCTTTAAAGTAGCACCAGGTCTTTAGGAGCGACAACACATCCTTGGAGCTGCCCCCATAACCCTTGTCAACTGCCAGCTACAAAGCAGCTTATTTGCTGGTTTTATATTTCTGTTTTCTTTAGTCCCAAACCTATTCAGTAGCTAGTAGCCACAACCTTTCCTTACAATCCTCATTTACACCTATAGAGGAAACCTACTTGTCTGTCTGCAATGAAACTGTTAGGCGGACCTGGTGGCATTTGCATTGTGCTTTGCAACATACACGTCCACCACAGTCAGCCTTGCTCTGGTTCCCTCCATATTAGACTAATTAATACACCGTACATGGGGCTGCCCTTGAAGTCTGCATGGAAGCTTCAAACAATTCAGAAGTGACTATTACAACTTTGACTCACTGGAGCCAGTTCACCAGATCAGAAGACACCCGTCTTATACAAGATTCAGTGGTTGCCTCGCTTCAATGCCCCCAAACCAGGACCAGAGTACTGCAATAACTGCCGTCCTTCATACAAACCTGCCTGCCAACATTGTTCATCTTTTTGAGGACCAGTTGTGGAATGCTTCCCTCAATAGAAGTGGGGGGGGGAGGCAAGTGGGTACACCCAAGACAGGGCCTTTTTAGTTGTGGCTCCCAAGTTTTGAAACCCATGTGGTCTGCCTGGCCATATCACTACTTACCGTATTTTTCGCTCTATAAGACGCACCAGACCATAAGACTCGCCTAGTTTTTGGAGGAGGAAAACAAGAAAAAAATATTCTGAATCTCAGAAGCCAGAACAGCAAAAGGGATCGCTGCGCAGTGAAAGCAGCAATCCCTCTTGCTGTTCTGGCTTCCGGGATAGCTGTGCAGCCTTCATTTGCTCCATAAGATGCACACACATTTCCCCTTCCTTTTTAGGAGGGAAAAAGTGAGTCTTATAGAGCAAAAAATACGGTACTTTAGGCAAGCGGCAAATACTGTTTTATTTCAGCGAGGTTTTGCAGAGTATCGCTTTATAATTATTTACACTACAACTGCATTTTAGTCCTTTTGAACTGCCATCAACGTATTTGCTATTATTGTGTATTGTTTTTATCCTGGTGAGTAGTTTTGTTTGTTTGTTTGTTTGTTGCATTTATATCTCACCTTTCCCCTAAGGAGCCCCAGGTGGCATACAGGGTTCTCTTCCTCCTATATTGTGTAATATAAAATGTTTTATGCCTGTTTACATTTAACAAGCTTCTATCTGCAGCAACTATGGGCAAATCAGATTACCAGCAAGACTTGGGAAATCCTGAGGTTGCTCCATTATCATTATTGCCGCTTCCCCCTCCCCCTCCCCCTCCTCCTCCTCCACCATTTCCTGCCCCCCCCAGGTTGATTTGAAACTTCATTCACAAAAGCAAGCTCTGAAGACTCTGTATGGGGAAAGGGTAACATCTGAGCCAAGGTGAAGAGGTCGAACGAGGGCAGAGTCCAAAGTAGTTTTAAGTGCTTGAGCTAAGTACTGAGGAGGCTAATGGAAGCTGTTTTAATTTATTACAGTCTTCCCCTGTGGATATAAAGACAACATTTTTCTACAGCAGCTTGATTAAAAAGTCTGTAATTCCCATTGTGGATATAAAAAACAAAACCGCTACAGACAGCACAGATCAAGCATCAGAAAAAGGACTTCTTTCCGCTCTAGTTGTGAATAAATGTTCTAGGGCTGGGAACATGTTTATACCTGCCCATTCTGCAATTCATTTCTCTCTGCAGGTTTCTAGCCTGGTTATATTCTACAGAAGGTGCATTCAGACAGCAGCTTCATTCCAGCTTCATGTTTCCTTCCATACAGTGGTACCTCAGGTTAAGTACTTTATCCGTTCCAGAGGTCCGTTCTTAACCTGAAACTGTTCTTAACCTGAAACACCACTTTAGCTAATGGGGCCTCCTGCTGCCGCCACACAATTTCTGTTCTTATCCTGAAGCAAAGTTCTTAACCTGAAGCACTATTTCTGGGTTAGCGGAGTGTGTAACCTAAAGCGTATGTAACCTGAAGCGTATGTAACCCGAGGTACCACTGTATTCGCTTTTGCATTTCATGTGAGCTTCCACCGATATAAAAGGCACCTCTGGAAATCTAGTGTAACCTAGCAGAAGTTTAGCACTTGTTTCCATGCCCAATGTTCCCAGAAAAAACAAAAACAAAATCTGTTTGCAACCCTGTTGATTCAGAGGTTTAGCACAGATGAGATTTAGGGTGCTATATCTTTCCCTCCGTTTAAAATTTAGCAAGCACGGTGGTATATCAGTTTGAAAATTCAGTTCTATAACACCACAAGGTGTTGCAATGTAAAAGCAATGTTATAAATCAGGACATAACCAGTAAAACTAACACGACAAACCCCTCAACTGAATGCAGCTATAGCCACATCACTTCCACCTTTCCCAAAACAGTTTACTACTATCCTTTGATCATTTCTTCACCTAAAAAGCAGTGGTTTCTCTCCCACAAATCACTTGAAAACTGCTTAAGGTGTTGCTGGCGGACCACTTAACACTTTTTCTGACCAACAGCAGTGTGTTGTGCTAGATGCTGTATGATTTTTAATTGTACTTTTATTGCTTCTTTTCTTAAATGTCACAAAATTCAAATTGGAATGAAACAAAGCACAATACATGAAAGAAGCACTTAAATTCATAATCAAAGTTAGTCTTTAATGCAATGGCTGTGCCATCCACCATCTTCAACCACAGCTCCAAGGACATTTTGTGCTAAGTTCACAGACCACTAGTAGCCTCCGGGCCAGAGTTTGGGAACTACTGACCTAAAGGAATACCCTTCTCTGGGGATATTATTGGCAAGACAATGAAAGCCCAATATATTTTAATGAACACATTAGTTATGTTTGCTTTTTTTCCACAGAGCTGGCCATGGAAATATAGTCAGGGTTCTCACTATTGGCAGTAGCAGAATGTATGGAAACTGCTGTACATGGCTGGGAGCTGATTGGTCTCTTATTAGTGCGAGAAACAAACTAAAGTAACATATGAATGGGCACACCGCGTTTATTTTTAGATTTTTAGGTGATCACCTCCCCTCTTCTGCCCACCATAGTGAAAGTGGAATGTAGTTGTTCCCCACAGAAGATGTAGAGAACAGGTGTTGGATCTACCAGAGCAGAAAGCAGGAAGCTGTGTTGCTTACTGTCAAAGCTCAGGCTTCAGGAACAACAAGTAGAAATTTCTGGGTTGACACATGGCAAGCTCAAATTATCCAGATCCTCAGCGGTTCTCTCACTGCAATCAATTATAAGCAAAGTGCCTATTTGTGGTGGACTTTTTCATGAGTACTAAAAATCAGCTTAAAAATTATCTCTGAGCTACCTTTCTATCTACGAGTTTTCTCTCCCATATGTGCTCATCACGGCTCAATATATATGCACAGCCAAATGCCCTACCTCAGAATTTAAACCTATCTTCCCACCCATATGATAGCCATGTTCAAATATATAAAAGGATGTCACATAGAGGAGGGAGAAATATTGTTTTCTGCTGCTCCAGAGAAGCGGACACAGAGCAATGGATCCAAACTACAAGAAAGAAGATTCCACCTAAACATTAGGAAAATCTTCCTGACAGTAAGAGCTGTTCGACAGTGGAATTTGCTGCCAAGGAGTGTGGTGGAGTCTCCTTCTTTGGAGGTCTTTAAGCAGAGGCTTGACAACCATATGTCAGGAGTGCTCTGATGGTGTTTCCTGCTTGGCAGGGGGTTGGACTCGATGGCCCTTGTGGTCTCTTCCAACTCTATGATTCTATGATTCTATGATTGCATCAGCTGATATCAACAGTTTAGGGCAGTGGTTTTCAACCAGTGTGCCGTGGCACCCTGGGGTGCCTTGAATGATAGCCCGGGGTGCCATGGGCAATACTGTCCTCTGTCCCTCTTTCCCTCCCTCCCTCCTCTGAGGTCCTCTTGCATCTCTGTCTCCCAAAGGCTTGCCCAGTGTTTGTTGCAGCAGTCCTGGCTATAAGCTCGACAAGCGAATGGTGCCTCTTGGAGGCACCTCTCTTTGGTGTGGGGTGGGGGGCAGCTCAGAGACCAGGGATGGAAGCAGCAGCTGCCCAGAGGACTCCCAAGGAGAGAGGAGAGGAGATGAGGCTGAGGGTGTTCCACAAGGGAGGGTGTTACAAAAAAGGGTGAGAGGCTGCCAGCCCTGCGGGCAAGCTCCTAGGCCCCACAGAATTGCCGCAGACAGAAGGTTGTTGGTTAAGAGAGCCGTGGACTCGAAAAGATTAAAAACCTTTGGTTTAGGGGAAATGGGTTCAAACTAGACCCCCATGGTTTCCCATCCCTGCTGGGGGTGGTAGAACTGTCTTCAATATTTCCCATTGCAGGTGGAGAGCAGAATTCTGAATATGCTATTAATTACAACAACAAGAATGTCTCTAAATAAAGAAAAGTGATGCAGGAAGAAGGATGAGCCAGTTTGTTGTTCCTGATGTGCCAAGTTTGGGGTTAGGGTTTTAAAGAAAACATGCAGGAATCACTCCACCCCAATATTTGGGAGGATTGAAAATGGTACCTACCCCCCCCCCGCTGCAGAATGAAACATCACTGCTCGCTATCACTTCATGAAATTAGCACCACATTCTGCTGCCTGTATAGGCTAGGTCAGTGGTCATCTTGCCTTCTTCCCTCATCACTTCATTCGACATTCAAGGCTTTGTTCCAGTTTCATTCACCAACTGAAACTGCGGATCTAAAACAGAGATGGGGCACCTGTGGCCCTCCAGATGTTGTTGAGAAGCCCCTCGCTCCCATCAGCCCCAAGCAGCAGGGGCAATGGCCACAAATTATGGGAGTTGAAGTCCAGTGACATCAGGAGGGTCTTAGGTGCCCTATTCCTGATCTCAAAGGTCCAGAGGTCCTTTCAATTGCCATGCTCATCCTGTAGAATGCCTGACCCTCCTGGCCATAGCATCTTTACATAGCAAGTTAAGTTTTTGGCTTTTCAGGGAACCCTTTCCCAAGCACTGCCAAATATTCCTGGGTGGGCTAAGAAAATAATAATCCATTTGGATTAACAGCCAGTTTGGAAGTCAAGGCAGATCAAATGTCATTACCTCAAGTGCCAGAGTTTTCTCACCCACCAGGCTAAATATTTTTAAGGGATGAACTATTGGCCTGACAGTATCCAACAATACCTTACACGTTGTAAGGCGTTCCACAAACACAACAACCAGAAATCTCCTTCTGGCAATCGTAAGATGCCTGCAGTGAACTTCCAGGGGAAGGGACCTCTTTGTGTGCCAGAAGGAGAAAGAAGTCCCCTTCCCTCTGCCATACACAGGAGTCTATGGGAAGGGACAGGTCATTCATTAACCATGTGCAGGGTTGGGACACACTTGGCAATATTCTGCTTCCAAACCAAGCATGGACCTTGAAACACAACTGTTTCAAGAAAAGGTTTATGTGAGATCTAAATGGAACTCTGGCCATTAACCTGGCTGCTACATTTCGGACCAACTGAAGTTTCCAAGTCGTCTTCAAAGGCGATTGCAACAATCCATTAGGGAAGATGAAGTACGGTGTCCAAGTTATTTCTTGGACCATAGGTGGTGAAACACCCCCAAACTGTGGACCTGCTTCTTTCAAGAGAGTGCAATTCTGTCCAAAACAGGTAATCTCCCCACTTCCTGGATGTGAGAATTCAGAACACCTCTGTCTTTTCAGGATTTGGCTTCAATTTGTTTTGGACCCACATCCAGCCCATCACTGCCTTGAAGCACCAAGCTAACACCTCAACTGATTCTGAGTGCCATCTGCAGATTGACACTTGGCTCCAGATCTTCTGGTGACAGTTCCTAGCAGCTACATGTTTAATGGCGTGGGGAACCCAGCGGGACACCACAGGACAATTCCCACGGTGCAGAACAGTAGCCTCTACTTTCTAGAAATGACTCCAGAGGCAGGAGTGGAAGCACTGGAGCAAATTGTCCCCAACCCCCACCCCTGAGACGCTCCAAAAGTAACTAAGCATGATGGCTATGTTCTATTTCATGAGGCAATATGCCTCTGAACGCCAGTTACTGGAAACCACAAATGAGGACAGGGCTGTTGCACACGACCTGCTTTTGGGTTTCTCATACGCGTCTGGCTGGCAACTGTGAAAGCAGGACGCAGAACTAGATGTGCCTTTGGCTCTTGTGTTCTTAGTAAACACAACTATTGTGTAAAAATGTGAAGCAGCTCCACAGTCAAACAGAACGACAAGCTGAACATTTATCTCCTCTAAAAAGCCAATGAACACTGTACTCCAAGTTGCCAGAAGAGAAGATGACAATACGCTTATCCTGTTATCTTCATCGCAGAGTTATCTAATGCTCCCCTATCTATTGGCATCCACTCTAAGCCCATGCATTGATTACTACCGTAGTCTGGAGCAATTACTGTCTTTGTTATGGCAGCAAGGTGAAGCCTCTGGGCACTATTTCAATAGCATTAATTAATAATATGGCCAGTAATTACCTAGTCTGCCCAGAACAGAAGAGCTGTTAAGGCCATTTATTCAGTTGTCATTTAGTCAACATTTGATCTCCCCTAAAAACTCACCATCTTCTTGCCTAAAGCTTTCTGTGTAGTATATAGCACCTATCCACCTGTTCATCTTTTTGCATAATATATTTTAAGGATGGAGTGCCTGCTGTGTGCAACAGAGACATAGATAGATATAGATACAGATATATATGAGTAAGGGAGGAGGTAGCCTTAACCAAAACAAAAACATGTTTAGAAAAGCAAGTTGCAAAAAGAAAAACTGCATGAGTGTCTGTAAACATTCGAGCATCTGTTAACGTTTGAGTATCTTATCTGAAACACAACTTTGTTTTTACTTGGAGTAAGACTTCAATTTTTACTGTGTCTGGAGGCTTTTCCTTCTTACGTTGAACATGTTCTTTGGCCTGTAAATAAAATTTCTTTTGGCCACGTTCACCCTTGACAATAGTAGAACTACAAACATTAATTTATTGTCTAGAGTCACACTTAATTTCGCACCATGAAATTGGGGTGGGAGAAGATGAAGTTATATAATTATACAATACCCTCTTCTCTGAGATGCAGCTGGGGTTGCCCCTTATGAGATTTCGGGGTCAGCTGAAGATCCATTTAGTCAAACAAGCCTTCATACTATAAAGTTTATAGGATATTGTTCCTTGACCAAGTTGTAAAAACTTTATAGCATAAAATTTATAGGATACTGATATATATATATATGGCAGGGCTGTGGTACTGCTGTTGCTATTGCGTCTGCTGTCATTTTTATCTGTTCCTGTTCTTATGATCTGTTGCTGGTATCTTTGGATTTAATTCGATTTTATTATAACCCATCCTGGGATTGCTTATAAGATGATGGACATATTAAAAATATTTTTGAAACAAAACAAATAAAGTTTCTGGTGTTAAAATGGCTCATTTGCCTGTTTGCTACGATTTGAAGAACTCTTAAGATATTGTAACCCAAATTCGACTCATGGTTCCTGAGATCAGGGAGGTTTTCAGCCATGTCTGGATACAACTGGATGCCATTTTGAATCAAGATGGCGGACAGAACCTTTCAAAACTATAAACAGTCAATACAGCATCCCTCGGTTTCCTTGCATAGCGTATTATGTTTTTAAAAAATATAAAGAAAAATACAGAAGGCTCTCACAATCTTGAGAAGATGAAATATGGAGGAATGGAATATACAGGAAGAATAGGATTAGGACATCGTGGGACGAGGAACATGCATTAAGAACTGCAGCAAAGAACGCAAGAGTAGACACACTGTGTTCTTGAAATCTACTGCCCACTAAAAACATTTAATCCCACTGAAGTCAGGACTGATTGTCCTGAGGGATGCTAGGCATGACAGAGAAACTTACCCGTGCGGGGTTACAGGCAGCTGACATCATGCTTACATTTTTATTATTTTTATCCCGCCCTTTCTCCAAGGATCTTAAGATGGAATACACTGGGTGGCTGGTTCCTGTGAATGCAGTGTTAGCACACCAGGTGCCGTCCATGCTGGTTTGCTAATGGTGCATGCATAAGAATTGGCACCCGATTTAAATGTGACACCAGCTGTTTTTTTGCATGCCTAGCATCACATTTGAAATCAGGCCTCGAAGGGACAAGGCTTGTATCGTTACCCCTGGAGAACAAAATAGCAAGGTCCCAATAAACAAGAACTATTGCAGATGTTATATTTTAGCCACAGTTCAAGCCTGAGTGGGAAATACCTAAACTATAACAACAAGAGTTATAACCGCTGCACGCTGCACACCAGTGTGGTGTAGTGGTTAGAGTGCTGGACTGAGACCTGGGAAACCAGGGTTCTAATCTCCACTCAGCCATGAACCTTGCTGGGCAGCCTTGGCCAATCACTGTTTCTCAACCTAATCTACTTCACAGCGTTGTTGTGAGGATAAAATGGGGCGGGGGAAAAACCATGTCCATCAGCTAGAGCTCCCTGGAGTGAAGGTGAAATATACTCATAATACATTACTAAATAAGGCAGTGGAAAAATTAAGAGGAATGTTGTTCCTATTGAAATTAGGCACCTAGAATTCAAATATTGAATAAAAACACTTTTTGCTTCATTGAGCTTTAATGGAAAATAGATTTTATCCAGTGTTCATTTGTTCTACATTTTATGATTTTCAGAATGTTATTACGTTTTAATGATTTGTCTGTACACCACCATGCTATTTTTTGTCATGACTTAAATATTCTTTAAAGTTCCAAAAGACTGGTGGCGAAAGTAATTTCCCAGTCCTGTATGGGCCATTGAACTTCAGTAACTTTTCCTCTGTGTAAAATTCACTAACAAAAAAGTTAGTTGTGAAGCTTAGTTAGGGATAGGTGCTGCTAGTGGTTTGTCTGTAGTCTGTGTAACACAGGTTAGATAGACCCCATTAGATCAAACCATGGTATGATAACCCGGGTTGCTTTAACTAGCCAAAGTTCAGCCATTGAAGTAAATTTCAGTTAGTTCTAAAGCAGGAGTGGGCAAACTGCAGCTCTCATCCTGATTTTATGTGGTTAGCAAGGAGGGGCGAAATGGGTGGCAGGGGTAGCAAGCAGCAGCATAGCTAGCCGCTCGTGTTGGACCGCATGTGACTCAGATATTCTGGAGCACGGACTGGACAGGGAGGCAAACGCCAATTCAGGTTTTAAGCAGAGTTTATTCGGTTCGCATATGCAAAGCAAATGGTGCAGCACAATACATTCGCAATCTGCACACCCCAATCAGGGTGCACCTACTTTTTATAGACTATACAAATAAACAGAGAATGAAACTTTACATTCTTATCCAATCAGGCTCTAACATTCCATGTTTCTCCTTTTGAAGGTTAAATTCTTAATTTACTCATTCTTGTTTGTCTCCCTGCTTGTGGCCTTGATCGTCTTGTAACAGTTGCATGATAACTGCATGCTGGAAGTTTCTATTTCTGAGGGTGCAGCCCACGCATCCTGCAGCCAGGGGAGGGGGGGCACTGCATGGAGCCTCTCCACCACCTCTTCCTCAACTGTAGGGCGGCTGAGGGAGAGGCGGAGGACAGACACAAGTCGCACGCTGCTGTCTCAGGCAGTGCAAAACCTGCAGGTGCCCACATTACTCCCAGGAAAGACGCGTGGCTTGGGCACACCGCAGGCCCTGCGGTAAGAGCCGGCCCCCACGGTATGGTGTCCAGTGCCAGCTGCATTACGTTTGTTGACTGAACTAAAAAGTTTCGTAAGCCTAATTAAAAAAACAAAAAAACCTCATTCTTTTTTCATTTTGTCACCCCCCTCACTGATGACACCCAGGGCGGCCCGCACCCCCCTTCCTCCGTCACTGGTAGCAAGGAGAATCAGAGAGTGCAAAGGAAGTGGCAGAGAGGGAGGCTGAAAGAGAAAAGTCCCTGCCCACCCTGGCCCTGATAGTTTACCCCTGAGGGTAAACTCCAGTTCTAAAGCAAAACCAGAGTCTTTTGATGTCCTCCTTGAGCACAGAGGAGAAGAGGAAGACAGCAAGCAACCCTGAGGCTTTATGGAGTCTTCAATGCTAACCCTTGGTTTAGTGTGATGTCTGAACTGGGACGCTATTTATCATTATGCAAACACGTATTCTTTATGAAAAGAGCACAAGATCTACGAAAGTCTAGTGAGGGACAACCATATTAGAAATCACTTTACAAACAAGCAAATAATTTAAGCATTTCCAGTCAGGACAATATGGAGTTTTAGCAGTGCCCCGTCGCACTGGCTGATCTCCCTTTAAACTGGGCTTTGGACCAAGTTTTGCAATAGGAGATGCTGGGCAAAGGGAGGAAGAGCAGTTTTCTGTCATGAAGAAGCAGGTGTAAAATGTCAACTTGGCGTGGGTGGAAGAGCAATGAGGCACAAATACCAGCCGAAAGAGACCGGCTTACCATAGAAAGGGGGACTGCTGTCACAAGGCACCCTGTACCACAAAAAGATACAGGCAGAAAGCAAGCAATCTGGTTTAAACAGGGTTGCATGCTTACACACTTGTGTGTGTGTGTGTATGTGTTTGTGTAACTCATGCACAAAGGTCATTTTTAGCACAGAACACCACACGGGCTTTCTTTAATGAGCTGAAGTCCTGCAAGGAACGCACATAACTAAGATACTTGTAATTAAAATACATGGAATATTATTTTCATGAACATGACAGGTGCCAATCTACAGTTGCTTGGCAGATTGCATGACCATACAATATCCTCTGCAATGAGCATAAGATAAGCATTCTCAGTTTAGGGACCCAGAATTTGTTAAAAAAACAAGAGCTGGATCCAAAGAAGCACAAATGGGACTCGGCTGGCCCAACGGTACTTCTCTGGCTCCTCCTGCCCACTGCATCTGCCTTGGTCTTCCAAAAGCTACTTCTGAGGATCAAGGGACTTTCATGAACAGTGTGGGGACATTACAGGGCTTTAGCAGAATGGAGAGTGGGGAAATCAGCAGAATTCAGAGGGTTACTTTGTGTGAATGCAAGCATATTTCTTCTCATGAAGTACCGTATTTTTCGCTCTATAAGACACACTTTTCCCCTCCTAAAAAGTAAGGGGAAATGTGTGTGCGTCTTATGGAGCGAATGCAGGCTGCGCAGCTATCCCAGAAGCCAGAACAGCAAGAGGGATCCACTGTGCAGCGATCCCTCTTGCTGCTCTAGCTTCTGGGATAGCCATGTGAAGCCTTCCTCCTGCTGCCCTGAAGAGGCTTCGCGTTGCTTTCGCTGAAGCCAGAACAGCAAGAGGGATCGCTGCGCAGCGATCCCTCTTGCTGTTCTGGCTTCTGGTATTCAGAATATTTTTTTTCTTGTTTTCTTCCTCCAAAAACTAGGTGCGTCTTATGGAGCAAAAAATGCAGTACACCTTTGGATCCATGTCATAATGAAAAAGGGCTGCTTTCCACCTTATGTCTGATTCTTCGTCATTCCTGCTTTAACTCCCCCCTCCCCGCGCAACCAATGAGGGACAGAAACTCCCCCACTTCCCCCCAAAGTGGAAAAATATGTTATTAGAATTCTAAAAAGTGTCTGAGATAAATGAGACACCATACAGTCTTATGCCAACTTCTGCTTCAGTAAATGTGCCTTAATATTCACTCCTGAGAAAGTTCAGCGAGGGTGGTATGCACACACTCAGAGTCTTTGATTTGTTTGTTGTGCTTCTCCTCACACACCTATACTCCAGGGTTAAAATCACGCCCTGTGTGAACTTGAGTTTCCTTGGTCCTTGAGCTATCAGGCGTAAAACCTGCCGCGCAGTCAAAGGAGTATCAAAATAACACCAGGTTGGCCCTTGTCCCTATATAACTGTCATTCTGGTCACACCAATGTATTGCTCAGGCTCACACTGCACATAAGTATCTTGGAGTGCTGAACTCAGGCCATGGCCGGGCTCACAGGCAGGCAGTGTGCATGTGAAGTGGTGCTTGCATATGCTAGGATTTGCACAATCTCAGTGACTTCACAAAAACACCACTGTGAGCGTACAGGCCTATGATATAGGTTCCCCAGGAGCTCAACTCAGCTACAAATCTGGTACAGTCATACCTCGGGTTGAAGTAGCTTCGGGATGAATATTTTCAGGTTGTGCTCCATGGTGACCCGGAAGTAATGGAGCGTGTTACTTCCGGGTTTCGCCACTCGCGCATGCACAGACGCTCAAAATGACGTCATGTGCATGAGCGGAAATGGTGAAACATGACCTGTGCACACGCAGTCACATTTTATTTCAGGATGCGAACGGGGCTCCAGAACGGATCCCATTCGTATCCAGAGGTACCACTGTAATGAGTTTGCACCCGGTTAAGTTCTGTCTGTCCGAACAACTCCCTTTGTGATACTCAAATCACCACCACACATCTAAACAAGCCCATCCAACTGTAGCACACTGATTTTTTCTTGCCACCCGAAACAACACTTTTGAGCATTATTCCTCTTTTCCAGGTGTGAAAGGGAAGATGAAATGTTTGCTAAGTACCATCCAGAGAATCTATGGCTGTGAACACATGAAGCTGCCTTATACAGAGTCAGAGCTTTGGTCCATCGAGATCAATACCGTCTACATTGACTGGCTGCAGCTCTCCCGGGATTTCAGCGAAGGATTTCTACCAGCCCCGTCCAGACATGCCAGGAATTGAACCTGAGACTTCTGCATCTAAAACAAATGCTTTGCCACTGAGCCATGACCCTTCTCTATTCAACTGTGACTCTAGGATTCTAGGAATAACTGGATTTCTATTTGGAATTAAAGAAACAAGAATGCAGGAGTAGCTTCAACGTGATATTGAAAAATACTGATCAATATACATAGACTGCCCAATGAATTTTAATTTTTTAAAAAACATCTCAGGGGCATCTCAGTTTTTTTCCCCTTAAAAAGTGTAACAGATGTCAACTCACTGGTCTTCCGCAAGCAAGGTGGAAAGAGCAAGAAAATGGTATGTTTACTGCATTCCTGTCAAGACTTGGGTTTGTGATGAGTAGTGAAGACCTCAATTTAAAGTTATAGTGACCTCCCTTGATCATTATGATGTCAGGTGACTCCCACTCAGGTGGTCCCACTCCCCTGCAAAAGTTGGCCCAATGAGGAAGGAGAAGGTCATGGTTCAAATTCCTGCTCAGATTGCAAACTGACTAGGTAACCCGGGGTAAATCATATTCCCTGAGGTTCAGCTCTCCATCTCTAAGATGAGAATTGACCTCAAAAAGAAGCTGAAGTATGAAACTCAGAGTTGCAGAGTTGGAAGAGACCCTGAGGATCATCTAGTCCAACCCCCTGAAATGCAGCTGTCCCATACAGGGATTGAACCTGCAACCCTGCCGTTTTCAGCACCACACTCTAACCAACTGCAGGTTCCAGGGTCTCTAAGGCACTTTTGCTATTTTAATACAGTGGTACCTTGGGTTAAAGGTTACTTAATTCGTTCCAGAGGTCCGTACTTAACCTGAAACTGTTCTTAACCTGAAGCACCACTTTAGCTAATGGGGCCTCCCCCTGCCACTGTGCCTTTGCCACACGATTTCTGTTCTCATCCTGAAGCAAAGTTCTTAACCTGAAGCACTATTTCTGGGTTAGCGGAGTCTGTAACCTGAAGCGTATGTAACCTGAAGTGTATGTAACCTGAGGTACCACTGTATGTAGTGATTCATAAAATGCTAAGAATCATGGCAAGCCAAACAACCTAAAACCCAAGTCGCTCTGATTTACGCAACCAACACAACCCCTTTACACAAAAACAGAAGTATTTTGCAGAGTCAGAATAGGAGAGCCTTGTATTCTCTCCTGAGCTTCTTGGGGCAAAGCCAGTCACTATCTCAAAGCTTCTTGAAGAGGTGCTCAGTGGCTGGTGAGCAGAGCAAGCAGAAGGGCCTGTGGATTTCTGTCTTGAAATTCTGTGGTCCAGTTGTGGTCCAATACATCTGGAGGGCATTTCGTTGGGAAAGGCCATCTAGCGGGGCAGAGGGGGCCGGTGGGCAGCTAGATCAATATGGTTTGGCCTATGTGACAGAAAAATCTGTGCTTGTGGTTTCCAACCTGTGTCTTATCCAACCACTGCTTCGTTCTGAAGTCAATCACCCAGTGAATTGCAATTAGACTAGGTAGCGAGCGCAGAAGTTTTAAACTGTCCCAATTATAAAAGGTGGTATACAAATACCGTATATAAAAACTAACAAACAAGCTCCAAGCAGACAAGGAGAGAGATTTGTGCTCCAAGTTAAGCGACTCATTATAAAACCACATTGGAGCAAAACACATAACTATTATTCATGAGTAGGATAATTCTAACACCACTCTAGAAACAATAAGCTCCCTTTTTCATCCTTTATGGGGTTTTCTTTTTTACCAGCTTTCTCAGAGCATGCAAGCACTACCCCCTCTTCCCATATTGGTTCAATTTATTGTGGATGCATGAGAGACTTTAATCTCTCCTTCCAAGTTTAAACTAATTTTCTAAATAATAATTTTCTCCCTCCACTTCTCTGAACACGGAAACTAACTGAACACCTCTGAATTCTCTGCTGCCATACATATTTTAAGAAGGTGTAGTTTCACCTGCTCATGTCTGAAGTTGCTGACCAGATCACCTTATTAAAGAGCAGATTGCTATTTAAAAAAATTAAATGTATGTATTGCCTTTCTGTGCATACCACAACCAGACGCCGGCTCACAAAACAGTTGAAGCATAACAACAAAGTAAATTGCATCACGTTGACGGTAAAATGAACACACAGACATGCCCTATACATTTCTTTTACCCAATTTTGTCCTGCAAGGGTATGATGAAAACTCAGGACAGCTTACAAATCAACATGAAAGTAATCATTAAAACTAACAACAAAGAACAAGACAAGAGCAACAATATCCAGTGTGTTGCAGAGGTTAGAGTGTTGGACTAGCACCAGGGAGACCCAGGTGCAAAATGGGGGATGCGTACAAAAGAAGTGGTAAAGAAACAAATGGATTTTTTGGTTCATATAGGGTGCAATCCCACACTCACCTAAAAATTCAATAACCTCTGAACTCAGTCGGGCTTACTTCTGAGCAAACCTATGTGGAACTACAATTTATATTATTCATTTTCAAACCAGTTGTAGCTATAGGAATTAAGTAAGTATTCTCTTTCTTAGGTGAGTTTGTATATGGTTCCTTGTGGTATAGCTAAAAAAAACCAATGAAAAAGCTTGACACAGACCCTACCCAATTCAAAACAAGAACAAACTGCATTTGATGTCAAGAATGTGACATTAGTTCTGAGATTAAAGCAGAAGCCCATTTGTTTTAAATATTAATACCTTGTCTTATTTTCAGCAACAACAAATCCAAACCATAAAGTTATCATGGTTGAACCATTTTACAATCAACATCCCAATATTTTAGCATTTCAGGTTTAATATTGTTCGAAAGAATAGTTGTAAAACTGAGCTTTGATGGGTCTCATTATGTAACTGGTACTAGACATTTGTTTCTGGATTTTGTTTTTACAAATATGAATTAATAAAGCAATAAGCAAGCCAAATATAAACAGCAATAGAACACTTACTGTCCCACCCACTTAACATCATTTATTTGTTGCCAAAAGGCAGATTCTACAAGAACGGTGAATGTATGCCATTACTTTAAGGATTAAAATCCAATTATTTTGTATGCTGTAACATAATATTACTTTTCTTAAAATATCATTTTTTCTGATGTTCTAGTTCAAATGGGTTGTAGTAAAATGAAGTACATAATTTTATTGCCTTCAGGAAGAGTAAAAAAAACAACACCTCATGGGCTGCAATCTTATACTCATTTACCTCACTGAACCCAATGTTGCTTACTTCTGAGTAGATGTGAATAGGATTGCACACTCTTTGGAAGAGGTGAGGGAGGAAAAAAAATACTGATTTCAAAAGACTGTCGATCTCAAATGTGTTTTTTCTTTACCTGTATTGATGAACACACCATGTCCTCTTTTGTTTTAAGGAAACACACTGTCTTTTTTTGGAAAAACAACAACCTTACCTAATGGTCACATCAGTCCTATGACTCTAGAAGTAAGTTCCAAGTACATTCAAAACCAGGCCGTTAAGCCTTTAAAAGAAGGGGGAAAGGAATATAACCAACTATGTTGTTGATTCTCAGAGCCCTTGTTTCGTGTTCTCCCAATTCTCAACATTTTTCAGGAGAGACTTATCAGGAGGATCTTTGATGTTTTATACCAGATACTTGGTACATTTAACAGGGAACCTGCACATTCATAATTCTCTCTAATACCATGACTGAACAGCATGTCATGGGTGACATGAGTAGCTGTTATCTTGACTCATCCATTCAAATTTAATGTCAGACAGGGATATATCTCTAAACATGTGTCTGCCTTAACATGCCCAATGTCAAGCTTAGAATTTCAAGGAACATTTAGGGGACTGGTCCGTGGCAATAAAGACCATTGCAGTCTCATTAATACCAAAGTCATCCAAATGATGTTTCTACTCCACAGTCTTGAAGTGCTAGATGATTTGATGGAATTTTAAATTGTTTATTTGTTAAATTTATACCCCACTTTTCTGTGTGGAGTGCCCAAGGGGTTTAATGCCAAAGTGAATCTCATTAAAAACAACCACCAAAAGATTTGAATCATAAACACGAAACAAATCCTTACGTGTTACAGCAACGTTTAAGCTCAGGCTTTTCAGAATACAAAATGCAGAAGAACTACCAAATATGGTGTTCTCCAGTAGCTCTGCGCAATTCCTACTGAAATAAATGGAAGTTGCTCAAGTGCTAGGAAATTCTGGTAGATTATCCCATGCCATATCACTGGGTGTTTTCCCAGCATGCATGCATGAATAGGAAAGAAAACCGGCTTAGCCATTTAGATCAGCCAGCATGTAAAGTTAATGGGCCAGAAGCGATAAACGGAGACATTTCTCATAGCCTCGCACACTCTGTGTGTGCACTGCTAAACTGAAAGGATTACTTCTGTGCTAGCAGTCAGAACATGTACAATTTGAAACGGTAGCACCGTCCATATTAAATGAAAGTGTTCACATGGAACCCTCTGAGAGCAAAAGCTGTACACCAGTAATTTAATCACCGGGGCCAGAGTCTGTTCATTTGTTGCTCTCGACAAAAAGGTGATGCCAGGTGTTTCATACTTGCCTGGCTATTATTTTGCCAAACTAATAAGTAAATTGCAACAGCCTCATTTGAATTTAGTATGTATTTAAAAATGCAGGCCACCATCTGGGGCACTCCTGATGCACATTCAAGAACAAGTAAATTCGGGCTTTAGGTGAACACAACCCTGGACTGGGTTTGTGGCACAGTAAGCCCTAATTTGCATGTGATGGTAAAGCAAACCACGGTTTAGCACAAATTAGCAAACGTGCGGGCTACCGGAGGGGAGATTATGTCTGCTTTGTTTGCCCCTGGTCATTCTCCTGCTATGTTAAGCCACGGTTTTGCTTAGTGTGACATCTAAACCCAGGCTTGTGGTTTAGTTCTTCTGGACAAACCACCGGCCATAAAACACAGGGCAAACCTTGGTTACAGCTCTTCAGTAGTCTGCAGAGAAGTAAACCACGAGTCAAGGTTTGGCTTAGTTCCCCAGGAGTTTGCACTTTTGGTCATTTGTGTTCTCATGGTTTGCTTGCTCACAATTTGTAGCATTTCAAACACACGTACCCTATACAATATAACTTTGGCTCAGCAAAGGCATGTTAAAAGTACTCTATAAAGTCCCATTGATTTCAGTGGAAGAATTACCGTATTTTTTGCTCTATAAGACTCACTTTTTCCCTCCTAAAAAGGAAGGGGAAATGTGTGTGCGTCTTATGGAGCGAATGCAGGCTGCTCAGCTATCCCAGAAGCCAGAACAGCAAGAGGAATTGCTGCTTTCACTGCGCAGTGATCCCTCTTGCTGTTCTGGCTTGTAAGTTTCAGAATATTTTTTTTCTTGTTTTCCTCCTCCAAAAACTAGGTGCGTCTTCTGGTCTGGTGCGTCTTATAGAGCGAAAAATATGGTAAGCAAATTCTTAACAGGGGTTATTTTAAAGTTCCATTAACTGTAGTTGGTTTGCACCCATTTTTTTTAATATTAAAGCTTAAGAATGGAACGTTGCTAAACATGCCTTCTCTGTGGCAAAAAACTTACTGATAGAAGACTCTTTCAAGATTCTAGAATGTTTTGAAATTATGGGAGAAACATCTCCATCTGTAATGTTGTACAATGTTGCTCTGGTTACACTCTTAAAAAACCCCCAACTCTTTTCTTCCTCCCTGTAGGATTCTTACAAGGCCATGAATAAGAACAGAACATATGACCGTGCAATAGAAACGAAGAAACAAACCACAGCTTTTTACATACACTGGGTCGACTACACCTATGCTATCCATACGACACAATTAATGTGATAACGGATAAAATAGTTGTCCACAAAAGACGAAAGACGACACTTTTAGGGTTGTTGTTGTTTTAAAAAAATATCAAAACAAAACCATGCACTTCTTCGGTTATTAGCACAAACCATGACAAAGAGTGGCGGTACAATGCTATAACTACAACTAAAGGAAACATCTGTCATATGCCTAGAAGAAGCAGGTTCTCTCTCTTATTATGTACCAGTATTTTGCTCATTGCCCTCTGCATATTGCTACTTTTTTCACGAAAAGTACGGGAGAAGAAGCCTCACATTCTAGTTTATCCCCCAAAACATTCTAGAAGGGAGAGGAGGCAAATAGTACTCATCTACGTATATCATTCACACTCAGAAGTGAACACTCAGCTCTTCTTTCCATCAGTGCAACAGAAACCAACCGCGTTCTCCTTGCAGGAACGAACAAAAAACTTTTCAGAAACATTGTTTTTAGAACTGTTCCGTGCAAAGCTGTTCTTCCTCTATTTATTTAATTTCACCCTGCTTTCAGGATATAAATCCTTTCGAATATTTCCCCTGTAAAATTACAGCAAGAATCCCACCAGACCTCTCTTGCAACAGCCTGCTGACCTAAGCTCCCATGGTACAGTTGCTGAAATGCAGCTCTCTCGTTATTCCTCCAGCCACCTAATTGTGGGATTTATCTTCACCCGATATTAACAGGGTGTTTGTTAAACACCATTAGAACAGTTAAGATCTATAAATAAAGATTAGGCATTGTCTTCATCTGTTTTGGTGGCCCTCTGTTCGGGTTGTTTTCTGAACTGACTTATGAGATAAATGTAACTGAAAAGGGATAAGCTCACTTGGGGTGGCTTTTCTGCCAGAAAAGAAAGTAAAGAGAAGACCAAGAAAAGGCAATTTCTTCTCTCTTAATCACTCTCTGTTTGTTTAGCTCTTATTCCTGTTCGCATCTGGCTGAGTTTGCAATACTTTGCTTTACAGAATGGTGAGTGGGAGCCACAGACACACTTAAACAAGGGAAATTATTGCTGGACTGAATTATGCATATAAAGACTGTTTTTTTTTTAAACTGCTTGTGATAATTTCAGATTTAGTTACATGGCAATTGTAGCTACAAGAGGTAACAAAAGTTGGAAAAACCACCGCAACTGAAATAATTTATACCTAGCAATGAATCTGTTGTGATCCTTTTACGGTTTCATAAGGCAAAATATAACAGTAACTACGTTCTCTCTTACATCTATGCAGATTTGTTTTACTTTATTCTTATTTTAAAGTTATAAACTGATAAAACCAAAAAGCCTCCAGGTGTCCCCCCCCCCGCCCTGCCAGCACAACTCTTCATTTATCCACACAGCGTAGTCAGAGGCATCTGAAACATTCCTTTACAACCAACCAAATTACCTCAAGGGTAAATCTCTTGTTAGTGTTTTTCCTTTTCTAAATAAATAAGATTTTTATCTGGCTACAGTTTACACTCTGTGCATTAAAACCAAGAGCATGCTCTAACCAAAGCTATGCATTTTTAAGTCCCACTGATCTCAACGGCAAGTTAATTATCCCATTGACTCCAATGGCACAGAAATGTGCTTATTTTGGCTGAGTTTCACCCAGTATATGTAAACTGACTACTTCATTTTAACCTTAATTGTTTTAATTTATTTCGGGGGAGGGAAGGTGTCACTTTCTCATAAATGCAATTATGTTTTCTGGTTTACATAAATCTCCAAAACACAGTTCCTTCAAAAAATAATAATAATAATTCTGGTAACAATTTTCTCATTAAGTGGCACAGCCTATGAATTTGCTACACGGGGAGATTATAGGAAAGATTAGTAATTAGTACCTTTCAGCTTCACTAGCTAGAGACAGCATGAATCGACATGTCAATACCAAATTTTATCAGAGAAAATGAGATTGAGTATGCCACAGAAACTCAGCCCAATAACAATGCAAGTATTCATTAATGACAGTAAGCAGAGAGATGGACACTATTAATGTCTAAGGCTGTGATTTTATGCAAGCTTAACTGGAAATAAGCCACATTGAATTCAATGGGATTTACTTTGGTTCAGGACTGCACTGTTTATGTGGGCAAAAAATGAGTAGACCAAAAAAAAACCCACACCCCATACAATTCTGCACTTACATGTGTATTGTTTTTAAATACTTCATTATGAAAGGTAAAGCCCTGAGATAAAAAGCTTCCAGAAAAAAGTTGATGCAGCAAGGCCTAATACCACATTAAACTAATGTCTAAAATGCCAATCACCAATGAGATGTGTTCCTTTTCCGGCCACAGTTACATGTTCAGGTGGGAATATGGAGTCATCAGAATAGAACCCTCCAGAAGGCGGGCACAGATTCTTACTGGTAATTTTCTTTACTACCATTATTAACAAAGCAGCTCCAAATTTAGCTTTATACAGGTCTTCATCTTTACCACAACTACAGGTCCAGAGCATTTCACCCATGTGGTGATGTTACAGATCCATGTAGCCAGAATCACCATGCAAATGCTTAAAGCAAAAGGAGAAAAATAATGTTATGAAAAGTACACCACCATCCAGAATGCAGCGGTCCTTAGGACCTGTGACACAGTGTTGATTTATGATACTTCTGAAGCTATGTTCTGCACTGTCCTGGGTGTGTGGAGTGCTTCTTCTGAACCAACGCTATTGTTTCGTTGCCAGCTTTGAAAATCTCGTTTCAAGACTGTCCTTGGGATATAGTTGGTGCTGTCAAAAAACCGCTGTGCTTTGAGATTCTTATGCTTCATTTACAGCGTATTAAGAGAGAGGAAACCCCACATAATTTGGATGGCTTGTGTCGAAGCAAATATGAACTGAGCTGTGTGTTAAAAAGAAGAAAAAGCTTCAGGGGTGCAGTCCAACTTAAAGAAAATCTATGTGCTACAGTAAAACCAGGGAAACCATCAGGTGGAAAACAGGACTAGTATTTAACTATTCTCATCTTCAGGATCAGGACCCAGAAGCTTATGGAAGTCAAATGTAAGTTAGTAGCCCTGCTTAGGAAAGAAACACTGTAACTTCCTTGAGATATTCAAAATGCTTTTGCCTGTAAACCTTTGCACCAAGATGATTTAACCCACAACCTGGCCCACTGCTTTAAGAATGTTAAGGGATGCACACACCTGACACTGCCTCCAAGGAAACAGATTCGTAACAATAGAAAACTGGTTCACCACATGTATTTTGAAAGTTCAGTAATTAATCCAAAAGGAGCATATCAATCTAATAAAGATTGGCTGAGAAACACAGCAATCTGTACACTATAAACTTCCTTCAAGGGCCTTTCTCAGAGTGCAAATATTCAATTTCACACTTAAATGCTTATTTAATATGTATAAATCACATTAACCTTTCTTCTTGAAACAGTAAGTCAGTTCTACTTTTTTGTAATAAAGACTTTTTTTTTACATTCTCCCTCTTAAAGTCTCTCGCCATCATATTAAATTTGCATGTTGATAGAACATACAAATCTAGACATACTTTGTATGCTTGGGATTATTATCATCATCTTAAAATAGATTAAAATATTTAACCCTAAAGCAAAATGGCATCCATAGCTTATATTACAAATGTCGTGTTTAAAGATTATACTATTCTCATTGGTAAAAGCACCAGGACATTATACGGGCAAAGTCCCATTCACTTGCAACTTTATTTTCATTTTTAAAACAGAGAACTTTTGCTCACTGGTGTTCCTCTGTGTGGCGATTGCTAAATAATGCACACATTAAAAACTTGAAACAGATGTAAAGCTATGATTGATGCCACATTTACAAGATCAATAACATTCATTACATGCAATTTCAATTATAGCAGCATTACTAAGGTCTTAATATTTGGGGTGTTCAAAACATTCCATCTAGAACATATAAAAACAGGAGCACTGATCTCTCTAATGATAGCTACATAAATATAATTATCCATGGTGTAACAAACTGAGTATTTTTTTCCTTCATTGCCATGTTACTTTTCTTGAAATAAACATTTTCTATCATCACTGGTGGGTTACCTATACACAGTTTTCACACACAACTGAAACTCTCTTATGCCTACATTATATCCACTCCACTTGATGAAATGCCCGAAACTATGCACTAATACTCAACTAGTGATTAAGACAGAGAATCAGCATTCACCTACTCGAAATAAGGCAAGAGGTTTGATAAGGCTCTTGCAGACTCATTCAACACGGGGGAAACCTCTCCATATGTTGTGACACAAAAATTTCTCAGAAAACGTTTGACAAAATAATAATAATCTTTTTGCAATCCCCAAAATAATGCTGTGAGTAGAGAGATTAAGGATCTGTCAAGATTCCACAGCAAGTGGATAGATATGTAAATTAATAAAAAAAACAACCTCCTCACTTAGTAAATAAGGTGCGGGAGAGAGAGAGATAAATCCTTATACACATAAACCACTCACTTTTTTGAGCTACAACGGCATAAAACATATTCATAGCCTCCCACCCCGCTTCCCAAAGCCACCTGGGACACGCACAAGCGCGTGGATTTTAAGTTCTGAAATACTTGGAACGCGTAAAAGGAGAGAGAAGGCGAGCTGATGTATGAAGAAGGGGCGCGTTTTTATCCTTCCAGCAGAAAAGCTGGGGGAAAGGGACCAAGAATGGGGAGAGATGTCACCCAATATTTAAGATCTAAGGCAGCAGCCCCCCCATAAGCCTCCATGAAAAGAAATGTCCCATTGGGGAGGTTCAAGGACCGTTCCCAGCCCCGGTAACCTCCACTCCACCCGGCCCGGGCAAGTGAATGCGCTTGGGGATGTCCAAGTGCGCAAAGCATCGCTCGCCTCCACCCGGCGCCCCTTTGCCAAAATCATGAACGGGGGGGGGGGGGTGCGCGATGGAGAGAAGAGGGAGGAGGGCACTGCATCGGGGCGGGGGTCCCGTCCACTCACCGCAAGCTGCCGCAGAGCGTCTGGCGCCGCCGGGCTCCTGTCCCCGCAGCCGCCTGCGCGCCAGGAGAAGAAGGAGCGCGCGAGGCCGCCTGCGCTCCGGACAGCCGCTGCCGCTCCGAGCTGGAGAAGTCCGCAGCAGCCGGGAAAGCGCGCACCGTCCGCTCCCCTTCGAGCAACGTGCCCAGCAAACTCCTCACGCCGCCGCGCCAGTGAGCTTGTGCGCGCGAGGTCTGCACATGCCCACTCAGGAGCAAAGATGCTGCCGCTCTGCCCTTACCTTGCCCTTTACCTAAAGTTCAGCGGCTCCTTCGCACACGCGCGCCCAGGAGTCCTCGGTGGGTGGGTGGGGGGAGGCGGCCGGCGAGGGTGCGCGCGTCCAGGAAAGAGCGAATGAGTGAACGAGGGAGGGAGGGACGGAGAGGGCGGGAGGCGAGGGAAAGAGAGACACACCGGCAAGTTGTTATATTCTAACCAAGGAGGTCTGGGAGGAGGGAGAATAGCGAAACTTTCTTTCTACCTACACTTGGTAAAGTTGCTTGCTTGCAAACAGAACATCTCCCGTTACCTTGCGCCGAATTGTAACCCGAGGAGTGATTTCCAGGAGCCTGCGCTTGGTTACATGGCGCAAGAGACAGGCGATCGTCGAAGAATGGGCTTAGCGCGCGGACTCGCCAGCTCGACTCACTTGCAGATTTGTTCTACTAGTTTCCCCCTCACCGCGCCACCCGCTTTTTAAATGCTATCGTTCCACGTTAAGTCGTCAGCGCAGGTCGCTTTCTTTAAAGTGAACTCTTATTTATTTCAGCAGGACTTGCAGTGCGCGCGCAAAGCTCGGCAATGTTCCTTGATTCCAACGAGGCTTACTTCCTCCCTAGGAACCGTACTTAGGTTTGCAACCTTGAAGTTTTAAAGTCAAGGTATGTTGCCCAGTATACCTTGACAATCCTAATCACATTGTAAGCTGTTCAGCTTTCAGTTAAGAGTTTCGTGGGGTTTGCTGCGGAGCAAGTGTGCACACGACTGCAGCCTTACTTGGAAATACTGTATCTCCCGTTGACTTCAGGACGGCTGCTGAGCCTGAGCGAGGCGCTCTTAGTTTGGGAAGACTGCATCTTGGTCCTTGCCTTGTGTGGCCGCCGGCACACCATCGTCAGCGTATTTTCCACCACACCAGGGAGAACCTGAAGTGGCTACAACACTCTGCAAGACGTGTCAAATAATAAGTTTAGAGATGGTAGGGACCTTGTGGGCCATCCAAGTCTTAGCTCCCCACCCAGTGTAGAATCTGGATGCTTCCAGAGAAGAGCTTAATTGGCAAACAGTGTCATTCAGACCCATTTGTGACAGGTTTTTGTTTTGCCACTCAAGATTTCCCCTGCAAATGAGAAATATGGGGAAAACATATAGGTTGGCATTTTGATGCCAGTGGCATCCTATGGACAAAATTACATGCACAAGGAGCACTGATGCAACAGTGAGAGCGCACCACCTCCCAAGGCAGTCTGTGTTCCACTGATGAACAGCTCTTAACCATTATAAACTTTCTTCTAATGTTCAACCAAAATCTGCTTCCCTGTAGTTTCCGCTCATTAATTCTAGCTGCCGCCCCTTCTATAGCAACAGAGAACAGGTCAGCAACGACAAGGGCAGGTGTGATGGGATATATACTGAGAAACAATGGACAACTTGGTTCTGGCTTCATTATATCAGTGTTTACCTCCTAGAGAGGAAGAGAGTGAGATATATTGTCGATTATGAGCTCAGTTGTTTTGACCAAGTAGAGTATATATGTACATGCAAATACCTGTGCTCAGAATACAGGTGGTTTCCTGTGTCATAAGCCCAAATGTGTCCATAATAAACATACAATAACATGGGGGGGGCCCAGAAATTGTTGGTTTTCCATAGTGCTTGATCAGGGGCATGTCAACTGCCATTCGTGTGTGTTGCATTACAGGACAGGCTAAGAGTGGTTCGGGTGTGTTAGGAACATGTTCAGATCTATCCTCAGTGCTGATCAGCACGTCTTCCCCCAGTTCTTAAATATGTTAGACTTTATGGGAATTGGTCCAAGGGTGATGACATTTCTCTGTGGTGTGGTATTCTTTCATTTCCTTTCTAATTGATGTAAACTTGTCTGAGGAGACATGTTGCCTGTGAAAAATAACTATTTGTTTAGAAGGAAAACAACATCCGTTTTATAGTTTTATCCCAGATGATATTGCAGACTTTTTTTTTTTGCGGAAACCTCAGGGACCACAGAAAAGCAGATGAATGCAATGTTTTAATACAATGCAGCCAACTGTAAGGTTTCGTTCCAGCCTCTGACAATGCAACCCAAGCCTTATGGTAACTGGGCAGCTGGTTTTGCTGTATCAAGTCCTATCAGAACAAGCTGAATGCCAAATGTGTCCAAAAGGAGACCATCATTTAAGAACTGGCTAGCATTTCTTAATGACTTACCTTCTGGCATAATCCTACCTGTGTGACCTTCACATCATTTCTCTGAAGATTTGGGGTCTCTTCATGCAATGAGATATGGTGGGTTGTGTGATCTGTATCCTAGTAAGCTGCCGTTTGTAGCACAGGGCCAGCACTGATTTCTTTTTTTCTTTTTTGGCAGGAGGAGAAAGAGATGGATGGACAGTGCAGACATTCAACGCAAAAATAAAACTGGATCCCTGTGTGTGTGATTTCTTATCTGCCCTTCACCATAGGGTCCCAGAGCATATTACTAATATTAACTATACTACCAATACAACCATATCATCTTAATTCTGTGATAGTATTTATAGATGTTTATAATATTGTGCTTAAATTGTTGTAACAAGCCCTGCATCCTTGAGGTGAAGGGTGAGATGTAATAATAATAATAATAATAATAATACGTTTATACAATTATGCAAACAAGTAAAAAAAGCAATTCTCAAAATAGTAGCAAGTATAGCTTAAAAACTATCAATGTATTAAGCTTTTTTGGCTTTTAGATCTGTAGCAGACAGGTAAATGAATATGGAAGACAGTGGCCTGACTTGCACATAACGTTATGCCAAACTATGGATTACTGTGAAGGAGCAAGGCTTCACGGAGGGAAATACCAGCTGTTTTCTTCCTTCTTGACTCCTGATGTGCTACCAGGACATCTGGTAAGCCAGGACATGGCTAAGCCATGGTTTGGCTTAGCATTACGTCTGAAGCCAGGGTTGTAGTTTATCTTGCTCCAAACAAACCATGATCTATAACGAAGGTTGTTCTTAGCTTGCTGCTCATTGTTTCTTAAAAAAGGTAAAGGTAAAGGGACCCCTGACCATTAGGTCCAGTCATGACTGACTCTGGGGTTGTGACGCTCATCTCACTTTATTGGCTGAGGGAGCCGGCGTACAGCTTCCGGGTCATGTGGCCAGCATGACCACAGGTAAACGCCATTTACCTTCCCGCCAGAGTGGTACCTATTTATCTACTTGCACTTTGATGTGCTTTAGAACTGCTAGGTTGGCAGGAGCAGGGACGGAGCAACGGGAGCTCACCCCGTCACGGGGATTTGAACCGCCAGCCTTATGATTGGCAAGTCCTAGGCTCTGTGGTTTAACCCACAGCGCCACCCGCGTCCCTCATTGTTTCTTAGGAGGAAGTAAATCACAAGCCTGGGTTCAGATGTAACACTAAGCCAAACCATCGCTTAGCTCTTGGTAGCCCAGCAGCAGTGGGAACGGGAAAGGAGCCAAGTGGCCCTGATATTCTCCTGGTGGACCACCACTCTCTCTCAAAATGATTCTTAGGATAAGAGTAGAATTGCCACAAGTACACCTCTCTTTTCATCTGTAGCTGCTACCATCTACAATGGGTTTTTAGGAAAAGACGGCTACCGTGATGGGCCTTTGGTGACCTTACCAAAGCACCAGGACATAGAAGAACACTGTCGAACCAGAGGACTAGCTGCTCACTTGGTAGAATAGAATAGCATGAGCCTAGTCCACAATGACATTAGGCCACAAGGAAACACCAGAAGCACCCAAAGATTCAACAGGCAAATATATGCAGGCCATGTATACTGGGGGAGGGAACCCAGGGTTATAAATTTATGTGACTTAATGAAAAAAAAAAAAAGGTTTCTAATGCCAAATATGGAGATCTATTAGTTTCTGCGAGTAAAAGCCAACCCTCCACCACTCCCATTCCCCCTTTTCCTGTACCCTCCCCCTCTTTTTAGAATTTTAGCCCTAATCCACTCACTCTCAGGTTGACTTGCAGCTGGATCTCAGCCATCTGCTTCTATTTTCTCAACACTTGGCTGCTGGAGGGTTTCAAAAGGCTCAACTGTAATTCCAGGCTATAGGCAACGTTATAATTGCATGTATTTTAAATGAATTAAGGCATGCAAATTAGCAGTGGCCAAAGGAGACATCGCAGTTGCAACCCAATCCAACTCCTCATTCATTATTTCGGCAAGGTTAGCTTACTCATGGGGGCTGTTCAGCTTTAATTCCGGACCATGGGCAATTGTAGATTTGCATACATTTAAATTAATTGCCATATGCAAATGAGCAGCTGCCTCTTGAGATGCCATAACTTAATCCAATATTGCAACTATAATTGAGGCTTCATCCATAGAGGATGCTTCGAGATCCTTTGGAGTAGCCTTCTCCAACTTCCAGATGTCATTGGACTCCAACTCCCTTCAGCCCCAGCCAGGATAGCCAATCATTAGTGATGGAAGTTGTAGTCCAAAACACCTGACCATTTTATTTGATGGTCTTTAATTTATTCTTCTGTGTTCCAGGAAACTTACTTTATTTTCAGTACTTTTACTATTATTTTTGCAGTTGTGAGCTGCCTTCAATTCCTTCTGCAACCAGCCTTACTGCTACTTGCCATCGCAGAAACTAGCTCCTTTTACACCTGACTTCATTTAGTTCCTCTGGGCTGAAGTTTGAGGTACCCAAGTCAGTGCTTTGGTTTCTCCTGTCCAGAGGCGACTTTAGGATAGTGTGACTGGTTTGTCCACACTGGGGCCACACTGCAGGGGACTCCACAAAAATTTTATAGAACTGGGTGCAAGAGGCAGGGATGGCGGCGAATTGTAGTGCCGCACAGGACACTGCTGAAATTTGAGAGCCCAAAGTCCACCACTGCCTTGCCCTTGTGGAAAGGGAAGGTAAATATTGAGGAGTTGTAGGAAGCTGGGACACAGGCCTTCAGCTTTGAGGATGGTGGTGGAATTCCTTACCCATCCAACAGGTCACAGCTAAGGCATCGGATTAAAATAATCACCGTGCCGTAATCCTTTGTAGCAGTTATGTCTTCAGCAGGGTGGCTCGGCGATTCTCCCTTTCCCCTTCAGTAACATATTTGAAGTGGGAGGCCTCAGCAAGTATGTTTTGAGGATTTAAAAACAGGTTTATACGCCAGTCATTAACCACTTTGACAAAAGGCTGCTAAAGTGCACTGAGAGGTAACTAATCCATGCTCAGGGATCCCAAATACATGCTTCAACAGCCTGCGGCTTCCTTTACCTTCATCTTTTGTGGAGCCCGGGGGTGGGGGACAGGGGACAGAAATGTGGGGTTCTCCCCACAGTGTTGTATGTCTCAGTTGCTTCAAAGAGGCACACCAGAGCCTCCCCAAGAGACATCAAGGGGGTGTTCTTGTTTTTCTTGAATGCTTCCCCATCATGTGAACAGAGACAGAGGTTTGAAAACAAGGTGACAAAGCATCAGCCTTAAATCTGCATTCCTCAGACACTTAGTCCTGCTACGCTCATTTCCGTAGGCCCTACTGCCTCTCATTAAACATCAGATGCAAGTTGTGTGCATGAGGTGTACATGTGTGAAAGCATTCAAAACAGCCATATAGATCTCTCTCACAATATCCTGGATGGGTCATATATCCGCCACGCTGGCGCTTTATTTACTCCTGAGGGGGAAAGAAGGAAGGAAGACCAATCCCTTGGTACTGTTGCTCCTGAAAGAACACGCTGTCTAAAGGAGATTCTAGATGCCAGGGAGATAAATGCATATGGCAAAGTACCACGCGGGAAAATGATTAGGTGCAGAGTACTTGCAAGCATTCCGTATGGTTGGTGCATCCTGTAGCGACTTCCACCATTCATCACACATTTTCGCTGGTGTTATTTGTAGTGCAAATTAAGTAACAACCAAACTATGCAACATGGACAACCAAATGCATGTCTGGATTGTGTTTGTGTGCATGTTGGCTTTCCCCCAACAAATATGCAAAACGTCTGGAAGACCTTTTGTGGATATCTTATGATGCGTGTGGCATCCAGTTTGAAAGAAGCATTCCCTCTTCTAGAATTTGAAGCTCATTCTGTGCTTGAATTACACGGGGGCAGGGTGACTTCCTTACTGCTGTGCTGCTCCTTTACGTGCTACTTTTAGAAGGCTTGCGGGCATAGTTTAGCTAAAATTGGAGGCATCGGGGGATAAGGATGCTAGATTAAATTAAGTCCCCCGCTTTCTCCCACTGCCATAATTTGAGCACTCTGCTGGTTTTTTTTTTTTTAAAAAAGCAAAGAAAGATAGCCATAGCTCAGTGGGTGAGCATCTGCCTTGAATGCAGAAGAACATACCAGGTTCAATCTCTGGAATTTCCATGGATGGAAAGTCTGTTGCCAGGAACCCTGTTCAGCCACTGTCAATCAACAGAGACAATACTGTGCTATGTAGACCAATGGGTCTGACTCAACTTCCTATGTTCCTATATGTTTGTTCAGTTTTCTTGTTCTCAAGAAATCCCTCCACATGTATAACAAACACAAGAAGGAATTAGTGGGATGGCCCCAGCTCTTTCCAATCTTCAAGGTCCATATTCCTCATGGACCCAACATTGAGTGGACCATCAGAGTGGGCCAGTAAGTGTGGACTTGCTGTGCCCTTCCCACGATGGTTTTGCGCAACAGAGTGGGCTGTTGTAAACAACCCTCTGTTTGAGATTGTGTGTTGGTTTTAGCAGTTTTCATCCTACCCTTTGAATGCTTCTTCCCTCGGATTGGCTAACAAATCCAGAGGATCTCCTCCACCCCTTTTGTTTTCACAACAATGAGGGCGCTGTGGGTTAAACCACAGAGCCTAGGACTTGCCGATCAGAAGGTCAGTGGTTTGAATCCCCGCGATGGGGTGAGCTCCGTTGCTCAGTCCCAGCTCCTGCCAACCTAGCAGTTCAAAAGCACGTCAAAATGCAAGTAGATAAATAGGTATCGCTCCAGTGGGAAGGTAAATGGTGTTTCCGTGCACTGCTCTGGTTCGCCAGAAGCGGCTTAGTCATGTTGGCCACCTGACCCGGAAACTGTATGCCGGCTCCCTCGGCCAATAAAATGAGATGAGTGCCGCAACCCTAGAGTCGGTCACGACTGGACCTAATGGTCAGGGGTCCCTTTACCTTTACCTTTTTAGGCCGAGTGTGTGTGTGACTGGCCCAAGATCATCTGGTGAGCTTCATAGCTGAGTGGAGGTTTGAAGCCCATTCACCCTGGTTGGAGTCCAGAACTCTAACCATTACACCCCACTGGTTTTCTCCAGCAGGGAGAAAAAGGAAGACATTTCTTAAGTGCTTGTGGCCTCCATGTGCAGACTGTCTGAGAGGCCAGACAGGCCCAAAGGGAAAGAAGAAGAGGATCTCTACCAAGTAGAGACTCCCATCAAAGAGAACATTATGGGGTGTCAAAACAACCCCTTGTCTTCTTCCAAAACTGGCCGCTCATTTCTGTTGGAAGTCCAAAGCTACAATATATGCACCATGTGTCCTGCACCCTTTAGCTGGCCTGCTGTTCTCAGGTGTTGTGAAGGATGTCATTGTGTTGCCAGGGTTGAAGTAAGAGTAATGGCCATTCTGGCTGACTTCTCTATGTGGAATGTGTGGAGGGAGGTACCATTTTGCATTTCACCCCAGGCAGCAGAATGTATTGGGCTGATCTGGGTTGAAGTCCTCTGTTCACTCCCAAAGCAACCATGGCAAGGAGGGATCTCTGTCATAAATAATCACAGGGTCCTCGCATAACTCTTTCTCACTACACACAAATACACACACACAAATGATCTGGTTATAAGAACATAACACTACACACAAACTGCGAACTGATTCCTCAGTGCAGAGGAAGAGAGACTAAATATTTTGTTGCTTTGCTTTTTTGCTGTCGTCAAATTCAGAACATTTGTAACTCATAAACAAAATGCATGTTAGCCATTAAAGCTCAAAATTAGGCAGGCAGTAAAAAGT
This sequence comes from Podarcis vaucheri, assembly GCF_965113315.1. Taxonomy (NCBI): domain Eukaryota; kingdom Metazoa; phylum Chordata; class Lepidosauria; order Squamata; family Lacertidae; genus Podarcis; species Podarcis vaucheri. Next base: position 85,579,462 of record NC_138764.1, on the reverse strand, counting down.
AATCCGAGAGGAGAACTGTAGCTACTGATACTATTGATGCTGTTCTTAAAACATATGGCTCCCAATCATTAACACAACACGCAAAAAAGAAAAAGTTTTTTAAAATCCCTGCATCCGATGGATGTTTGAGCTTTTCATCACTAACTGATCAAATGTGCTCTCTCTCTCTTTGGATACTTTCACACGGCCCAAATTGCCCCTGGGCCAGCTTAAAATGAAACCAGCCCAGGGCCAATTTCATGGTATGCATGTTCTGTAAATATGTGGCATAATGGCTATCAGGTAGTGGTCAGATGTGGTGAAAGTGCTGCAGGAATACAGAGGGATAATACACATTATCATCTGATAATTTAGTCAAGGGCTTAGACAGAATACACAGTAAACAAGTGTGTATATTTATCCTCCCCCCCCCGCATCCTACTGCTTCCAGACAGAGTTGGGGTAGTGATGCATTTTTCTAGCTCAGTCCTAAACTCCTTTATAATCAATACATCTGAGAGAAAACTAGATGTGATGTTCATCAGGGGATTACAATTACACAACTTTCCAAAGACATCTGAAGGCGGCTCTGTATTGGGAAGTTTTTTAAAAAATGTTTGGTGTTTGTTGTGTTTTAATTATGTTGTAAGCCGCCCAGAGTGGCTAGGGCAACCTAGGTGGAATCTACACACATATTAAAAAAAACGTTGTGAAAATGCTTTAAAAAAAAAAAAAAAGCTTTGAAAAATTTATATAAAATTTGCCATAGCTTGCCATCGCCATCTAGTGTCACATTTTTATAATGCACTTTACTACACACTTAAAATGTTTATTTGCATCTGTATAGCTGAGTCCTAGTCAGATGGGTGGGGTAGAAATAATAATAATAATAATAATAATAATAATAATAATAATAATAGTTATTATTCTCCTGACTAAATAGCAGCCGTGAGTGTATCTGGATCAGTGCTATGGCATATGGAGAGAAGGGCTTAAACACTTTGCCCTGCTACGCTCCCTTTTTTTGCCATATCATTTTTATTAATTTTACAATAATGCTTTCCATTACAATCTCTCCTCTTATACAATTTGGCTTTTTAGGGCCATGACTTCCTTCAAACCTTCCTTATGATTTTATATCATTCATTTCAAATTTCTGCATTTTCGCTACTTAACCATTGCTTTCAAATCAAAAACATCAAAGCACAATATTTTCCTATTCTTCTCTGCAGTGATTTTTATACCTTTCCTTACAAAGCTTCTTGCCATCCTACCAACGTGTTTGATTGACTACAATTGTCTTTCAAATAATTTATAAATTTAGTCCAGTTCCTGGTGAACTTCTGGTCATGCTGTTCTCGGATTCTTCCCGTCATTTTGGCCAGTTCTGCGTACTCCATTAACTTCAATTGCCATTCTTCCTTTGTCGGTAATTCCTCTTGTTCCCACTTCTGTGCTAATTGCTGCGGTTGTTGCACCGCTACACTCCCATTAAAGATCCCACTCTCCCAAAACTCTTCTGTCTGTACGTTTACATTGGGAGGGAAACTCGTAGTGATGTCCATGGTTACTTTCCTTTTGGGAAATAGCAAGTGTTGTGGGGATGGCCTGATCTGGATTTCTGAAGGGCCACAGCTCAGTGGTAGAGCATCTCTCTTGCATGAGGAAGTCCCCAAATTCTATCCCTGGCATTTCCAGGTAAAGGCGAGATCACACTGGAGACCCACCACCAGCCTGGATATTGAGCTAAATGGACGCGTGGTCTGACTCAATGTAAGGCAGACCCCTCTGTCCCTCTGTCTGAAGGGCTGTTTGGTTCAAATCTGAATACTTCTCGCCTACAATATTGACTCTCAAGTTTCACTGCAGTATTAGACTCAGACTACTGTCTGTGAAACGGAATTCTTAATAACCTTCCTATCAGATTTCTTTTCTGTGAGTAGGGGCTACGATTGTGGATTGCCCTGAGGCAATACCTGACCAGCACCTCAGATCTGACAAAGGAGTGTTGACAGTCAGTCGTGTTCCAATGATGTGTTTCCATAGGAGCGAAGGAGGCTTAGTGCCGGTCAGAGTAGGTGAGTTGCCCTGCTGCAGAGGATTGGGCCAGGCTATCTGGGAGAAGAGGAGTATGGATTGCAGTTGGCGTCAGAGACTCGAAGAGTTCCAGAGACAGAGGGAGATGGGAAAACTGTATTGGGCCACCTCTTTCTAGACATCTGACGTGGGTGCAATAGACTTTGGCTGTCTGTTGGTGCATTTGAGCTGTGCCTCCACCTATGTCCAACCTGTGCATTAGTAAATAAACAAAAATGCTTCGTAGCCATATACTTCCCGAGACCTTCCTCCAAAGGAACCCAATCGTGGGAAGAAGCTACACCCCTGGAACTTCTTACTATTCAGAAAAGTGGGACAAGCGCCACAGTCTTGTGAGGAGAAACAAAATAGGAAAAATCATTTTCTATGCTGAGTTTTGTTTTTTTTGTAACAGGATAGGTTACATTTCTATTCAAATCATGTTCTGAAAAATTTACAAAACTCAAAGCACTGCTTCTCAGAAAACGTAACGGAGAATTTTAACGCAATTGCTCCAATTATTTTATGCAGCAATCGTTTCATTCAGTTAATTTTATGTCTGTCTCCCCTGCCCCCTCCCCTGTTGTCTACTTGCAGTGGACCGTAATGTAAATATAATACAGATCACAACTACTGAGTACATTACAAGTAGCAGGTTACACTTCAAAACCTTTGGTTCACAGAGCTCAAGACTATTCATCATTTTTATTATTCTAAAGGACTGGAAAGTCTTTAGAAACTTTGCCTAGGAAGCAATATAGATTCTGAACAGCTGGACATAGTTCCTGCTCATATTACCACAGCTTAAATATGGAGCACTCTTTTGTAGCACGTAGTCTGGGCACATTGGAAATTTTTTTAATGGGAATCTGTTTCTCACAAAACTCTTTTAAAAAAAACAAAGGCGAACTTCTTGGTCACTCTAATTCAAATAATACTCAATGGGGTGCTTGCTTAGTTTCCTGCTTTACAGTGTGGTTATCGATAGGGACCTGGGAACGAAGGACTGTGAATTTGCTGCGCTGAAGTGGTTTTGTGACGGTTCCTGCATGTGTCCAACTTTCCCCTGAAGCCATGGGATGAACATACCACAACAAATGAGTTGAGCAGTAAGTTGGTAATTGTGGACTGAGTCATGCATTTAAGAACATAATGATATAAGGATGTATCACAGTGCAAGTTCATGTGAACTACAAATGTTTGTAACCAGAAAACCAGTGATTGATATACACTCCTTTGGCAGCTTTGAAAAGGCACAGTCAATTTTCTGTAAAATGGCAATACAGCGAGTGATTAATATAGCCTCAGCATGCAAGCGGCAATGAGGGGATTATAATAGCTTAGACATGGAAGGTTTAATCAACAGGATTGATTGAGAGAGGATATAGCTGCAGATAAAATGCAAAACCTATCACTATATGGTCAAAATTGGGATTTTTAACATGCCATAGGTAAAGGTAAAGGGACCCCTGACCATTAGGTCTAGTCGCAGGCGACTCTGGGGTTGCGGTGCTCATCTTGCTTTATTAGCCGAGGGAGCTGGTGTTTGTCTGCAGACAGCTTCCGGGTCATGTGGCCAGCATGACTAAGTCGCTTCTGGTGAACCAGAGCAGCGCACGGAAATGCCGTTTACCTTCCTGCCAGAGCGGTACCTATTTATCTACTTGTACTTTGACGTGCTTTTGAACTGCTAGGTTGGCAGGAGCAGGGACCGAGCAATGGGAGCTCACCCCATCACAGGGATTCGAACCGCCAACCTTCGGATCGGCAAGCCCTAGGCTCTGTGGTCTAACCCACAGCGCCACAGCAATTTACAGTGCAACCCTAATCATGTCTAATCAGAAGTAAGAGCAAGAGATGTTTGACTGCGGAACAGACACCCACAAGAGGTGGTGGACGCTCCTTCCTTATAAGTTTTTAAGCAGAGGTTGGATGGCCATCTGTCATGTATGATCTAGTCGAGATTCCTTCATTGCTGGGGGTTGGACTAGATGACCCTTGGTGTTCCTTCCAACCCTGCAATTCTATGATTCTACTGTATTTAGTGGGGCTTACTCATTGGGAAGTGGGGTGAAGATTGCAGCCTAAATATATGAGAATCCAAGGCATTTCCACTGACCAAATTTATCCTCTTCGATGTGTGAGTTGAGTTCTCACACATGGTCTCCTGAGGATCACTTTTATTTCTTGCTCGGAGTCTGAAGCAAGCAAGGAAGTGTCTTTTGGATACTGAAGGAGTGTGAGTGCACCTCATTTTATTTCTCTGTGTTGACTCGTCATTTTTAATATGGCTTAGGGGCTTCAGAGGCTGGAAGTGGCCTGGGCCTCTCTGGACCTGAGAGGCCCTGCAGAGCAGAAACTGTTTTCTGGGGTTATAGTGGTTTTGGTTTATGGAAGACCAAGGTGTTTGTCCGTGTTATGGAAAAACAATTCTTTTGTTAAAGTGCCGGTTCTGAAAGTCAGCTCCAGTCCTGATCGTTTTCCATCGAGGCTTGCAAGCTACCCCACTTGCTTTCCCCCCTCTTTGCTCTTAAGATGAACTTTACTCAAATCACCGTATCTTTCCCCTCTTGTTTTCAAAAAGCCTCCCCACACCACCCACCCAGCAAAGTGTTGTTTAATTCTCTCACCACCACCACCCTCCAGACTCTTCCTCTGAAAGCACTGAAGCATGTTGAATACAGACAAGTAATTTGTCCCCTCAGGCTGTCTGTGTCTTTATTAAAAATTACAAGGTGGGAATCCGCGGCTAGGCTGAGAGAGAACATATGTTGGAAATGTGAAGTGGGAAGACAATGGACTGTAGCTAATCTCATTCACTTGCTGCTGATAATGGAGGTCCCCCCCCCAACCCCCAACCCTCTCTAGCAGAATCAGATCCTATCTGCCATGACAAGCAACCTCATTTAAATCAGAGGACAGTTTGATGAAGGGGATAAGACTAGATTTTTCTGGTAGGACAAAAGTGCACTAAAGAATCTGAGCCTGTGAGATTCTGTAGAAAAGGCTCACCTTGTCACAGACTAGGTTTTAGAGGTTCGAATATGTCCCTTCTGGCCTCACAATGTGACCCCAGGGACTCTTCCCAGTCCATATGCCCTATTTCACGCAAAAGAGGCGCGTCTTTCTTTTTTCTTTTTAAATAATAATAATATTTATTACTTTTAAACGTTACAAAAAAGAGAAAAGGAAAAAAAGAAAAGAAAAAGAAAAGAAAAAGAAAATACAATACAATATATAAACAATACACAACACAACATTAACATTAACACATTAAACAAAACGAGAGCAAAAACAATTCAAATAACACACATCATACCATCTCAATATCCTCTCTTTCATTCCCTTGTTTCGTCGACTTCCTCTCACCTCCCTTTTCGTATTCCATTTCTATTAATTATTTCAGCAAATCCTTTCCATCTTTCTCTGTTTTCTGTCATATGATTATCTTAACATATTTTAACCTTATTTTTCATTAATACTATAATACTTATTTATGCTTAATTCCTTAAAACATTTCTACTAAAGCCATATAATTCCCTTCCAACATTTTTCTAACACTCATTAATTTTACATTATTTCCATATATAGATTTTAAACTTTTTCCAATATTCTTCCACCATCTCTTCTCCCTGGTCTCGGATTCTGCCAGTCATTTCCGTCAATTCCATATAGTCCATCAACCTGGTGATCTTCTGTCCAAGGCTCTTAACCCTTTTCCAAGTCCCTTCTGCGGGTCTTCTTCATATTTATACATGCACTTTACTTTGTCTTCTCCTGATCTTGTTCTTATTTTCCTTCCTTTGATGCTGAAAAGTAGATCTCGGGGAAATTCCCATCTAGCAATGTTTTTATTCCTTCTCAACAAGTCAGCCAAATCTCCATAGTTGAAACTAAAATTCAAAAGATATTTCCAATCGTATTTCAAAATTCCTCCAAGTCTGGCGGTCCCCACAACTCCAGTCTCCTCCTGACCCAAGTCTAGGTCCCAAAGGTCAATAAATCCCTGCATGAAGGGATCTATCCAACTTTCCTTATCCAGTCCAAGCGGAGCTCCAATCCTCAGAGTCTGACTTTCTCTAAATTCAGTCTTTAAAGGCATCAGCTTATAGTCATCAAATTGCATCTGTAAGGCTGGGGCTCTCTCCCTCTCCACTTGTGCAACTTTAGGTTCCACAACAACAACTTTCTCCCCCGCCTTCTCCTCAATTTGCCATGTCAAAATAGATCCCTGTATCGATTCCTGCATAATTTCTGTATTAATATTCACTTTTTGTCCCAAATTAGTCACTTTTTGTTCCAAATTATCAATTTTTATAGTCCTCGCATCCGTCTTCTTATGGAGCTGTTCCAGTGAATCGTTAATCTTACATAATGCAACCACTAAGGCTTCTTCTGTCAACATTCTTAACGGTCCAAGGTCAATCCCAGATTCTCACAGTTTTATCTTGCAGCTGGAAATTTCCCCAGCTCAGCTCATGTAACAATTTCAAAGGCTTCCTCTAGGGGGGAAACAATTTCTATTTGTATCAATCCTTTTAAGCACAGTTCAAACAATAAAGTTAGTGTCAGGGCTGCTACCCAGTCCCAGCTCACATAGGACCACGCTAGCCAGCGTTTACGTTATAAGAGTCTTTATTGGGTTACAGGTTCCATTTCCGAACTGCAATGTGCAGCCCTACGTCTTCTACGTTAGACCGGCGAAGACCCGTCTGAGTCTCCGCCTCTTGCACACCAGCTTAATACCCTAGCCTTGCTCCACCTCCTGCGCCTTTCCTTCCGTCTCTGGGTCCTTCTGCCCCCCTGGGTCTCCTCCTTCCTACTCTCTTCTGACGCTGACCCCCCTGACCCTTCCGCCTCCTTGCGGCGGGCTTTGGGACCTGGCTCACTCTCCGGGCTGCTTACTGCGCCAGCTTCCGCTGCATTTGAACTTGGCGCGCGCGCCCAACCCTCTACCTTCCTCTTGACCGTTTCCTCGCTCCCTGATGTGGGCGTGACTACTCCTGACTCATGCCCTCCCTCCTGCTGAAAGCCTCCGGAACCTGATGCCTGGTCCCCTTTCTCCCCGCTGCTCCCAGCTGGGCACGTTGGTCCCGATTTCCAGCTGCTGCTCTCTGATTCCTCTCTGGCCCCTTCTTCCTGGGGTGTCCCCCTTCTTTCCCCCCTTGCTCTGACCGCTGGCGCTCCCTTCTGGGAATCCTCGGACTCACTGGACAGGCTCGGGGATCTCGGGTCGTCATCCCCACTCATCCTTCCTTCGTATTCCTCCCCTTCGCTCTCTGTTTCCTCCCTTTTCTGCGTCTCTGCTCCCGAACCCCTGACAGTTAGTTTCAATTTTCAGTTACTTTTACTCCTTTTTAAACGCAGAAGGAGACAATGGAAACAATGTATTTCTCTTCTTTAACTTACTGTCAACAAACGATCTATTCACAGTCAATGAGCATATCCAAAACTTCAGTCTTACTAGCAGCCCGTTTCCAGGTTCAGAGCGGTGGTAATTTGACTTTCTTCACTCTCTCCTGCAGGCTTACGCGCTCTAAAATTTCCCCCCTCTTCTCCTGCTTCCAAGGGGGGTTTAATGATTTAGCCGATGGAAGTTTAATCCTTTATGAAAGACTTTCCAAGACTTTAGCTTGCAGCCTCTTTGCTTCAGTCTATTTACAAAAGGGGAAGGCGGACTTCCTGTTTAGAACCTCCCCGTTTCGGTGCCAAATTAAGACGTTTAAAAATCCAATTTTCCGTTCTACTCACGGGTAGTTGTTTTAAGATCAAATTGGCCACAGGAAAAAGTCAGCGCTCTCCGGCAACAGCAATGCGGCTTCACTCCGTGAAAGAAGCAGTCAATTCGAAGCACCCCACTCACCCCACGTCACTCTGGATCCCCGAAACCGGGTTTCCCTGTGAGTAGGGGAGGCGCAAAAGGTGCCAGCCGAATCCCACGTTCACAGGCTTCTCCCGCCTGTGATTTTTGGTGGGTCCCCGCCTTCGCTGTGGCGGCCAGACTCTAATTTCCATGAAGCAGATTCCTCCTGATCAGAGGAGTTCAGCCATTACCGGAGGCGCTAACCCGGAAGTCCTAAGAGGCGCATCTTTCAGTGCTGAGCTCTCACGGGAGGCAGGTGATTTGCGCGAGAGCTCAGCGCCGAAAACGGAACATCCAATCAGCGGCTGGGATGGCTTCTGTAATTCTGGGATGTTCCAGTCAAATTGAGATGGTCAATGGACACTTGAACTGTGGTAATTTCTGTTGCTTGCATGGAGGGGTGGAGTTGTGGGACATCCACATAGACACCTCTGACTTTTACTGTAAAAAGGTGAGAGTCATACATGTGCCTTGACCCACTTTGGCCTCTGGCATGCAACCTTCAAAAGGTTGTCCATAATGTGGCCCTCGGTTTGAAAAATATCCCCCTCCCTGTACTAAATAATGAACTTTCTGCTTGAACTGGTATTAGAACAGTTCAAAATGTAGCGTGAAGAAGCCAACAATATTGTAAAAACATGGTGCGTTTCAATCCAATTTTAATGAGGTAATGCTGGAACGTTAATATACCGATACGTAGATCCTATCTTCCAAACAATACTGTCTTTGTTAAGTGTGAAGTTTTTTTCTTTTTAATGATATATATGCTTGAAGACATCTCAGCCCACACCACCCTTCCTCCCTTCTCTGTTTCTGAGCATCTCACATCACACATAATATCTCTAACTTGGCTGTATAAATTTATCTCTCAAGAAATTCAAAAGGGCAGGGCGCAGTTGAAAAGCTGCCGTTTCTTTCAAAGATGGAAAGAAACGTTTCCATATGATGAACTCGTGAAAGTATTGTGGAGCAGGCAGTGTAAACTACCTCACTTGATGTCACCTATGGTTTGTTTCCTGTCAGTTGGTCACATCCATGCCATCTGTTTAAACCTTGAAAGGATATGGGGTGCCCCAAAGAATCCTGTGAACTGTAGTTTACCCCTCACAGAGTTACCATTCTCAGCCAACAGCTGCACAATTTCTGTTCTCATCCTGAAGCAAAGTTCTTAACCTGAGGTACTATTTCTGGGTTAGTGGAGTCTGTAACCTGAAGCGTCTGTAACCCGAGGTACCACTGTATATTTTTTTAAGATGAAAGACTCAAATCTGTGATTCCCTCACCTGCAACCTGAAGTGGTACAACCAGGAAATGTCCTTCTGAGTGATTCTGCTAATTGAATAAACCAGCCCTGAGTCTCTGAAATGAAATTAAACATGAATGTGTTGTTTAATAAAATGTTTAGTATGTCAAGGGTCATTTGGGACCAAGAAGGGAATTACAGCTGCTTTTCTCCTTTTGCAGCCAAATTCCTGTCACAGACTCAGAAGGCGAAGGAATAGCCTCTTGAAATGTGAAATCCAGTGTGGTCACCCTGGTGGCAGCTATGTGTGCAGATATAAAAAACAGTCACAGGGTAGGTGATTATTAGTAGCTTACTAAAAGTTTTAAAACCTAGTCTCAGAAAAAATATGGAGGATGTGTCTTCGGAGGTGAAGTTAAAAGACTGGAGAGTTACAGTGCCTGCTGTGGCTGTAGAAACCAATATGGGAGAGACATGTTTTGTTGCAGCTGGGCTGGTGAAGACAGTGGTGTAGGAAGGGGGTGCGGTGGATGTGGTCCAACCTGGGTGTCATCACTGAGGGGGGGTGACAAAACGGAAAAAAATATCAGTTTTTAAAATAATTGTGTGTTTTTTTAAATTGGGCTCACGAAACGTTTTAGTTCGGTCAACAAACACAACGAAACACACTCTCCTGGGAGTGACGTGGTGGCTTGGGCACCTGCGGGCTCTGCGTTGCCTGAAATGGCAGCATGGGGTCTGTGGCTGCCCACCGCCTCTCCCTCAGCTGCCCTATAGCTGAGGGGGAGGTGGCAGAGAGGCTTTGCACAGTGTGCTCTGCCCTGGCTCGCCCCACCCCCATGGGTGGCTCGTTCTGCCCCCAGGTGCGCCGCCCTGGGCACCCGAGCGACTAGCTACACTGTTGGGTGAAGGTATCCAGTTGTGCCTCTGCAGTTGTGCTATTGCAGATGCACTGTGGTGTTTCTGCTCTCTGCACTCGTCTCAGCTGTCCTTTCTCTTCTACTATGAATACATGAATAGACCGCCTCTCTCCAGGTGCTGTGGTCGTCTGCAAGGGATTCTCATACGGTGCAGTTAATGTTGCCGGCCTCCATGCCATGCTTTGCAGACATCTTTGTAACACAGGGTTGGTCTGCCAACGGGCCTAGTGCCTGAAGCCAGTTCCCTGTAGAGCACATCCTTGAGGATCCTGCCATTCTGTGGACATGACCAGGCAAATCAGGATGAATGCTCAGTAAACAGGTCTTCTGGAGGAGCCATAAGAAAAGATACAGTCACTGTGGTCACATCCTCATAGATTTAGGAGCAGTCGGTGCTCAGAAATGGTAACGGTCGGGTTAAAAGCTAACACACTTTAAATGAATCACAGTAAAAAGTATTAATTTTATTTAACAGTATTTGTGTACCGCTTAGTTGTAACTAAAACCTCTAAGTGGTGTGCAAAGAATATAAAATTGTCAATAAATGTCAGGGTTACAACCATTATTGTGTGTGTATGTGTGTGTAAAATCAGCAATTAAATTATACACCATAAACTAAACTTATCAACATCATCAGGAGGGTCACAGGTTTCCCATCCCTGCTGTACAATGTCTACCAAAAGGCCCAATTGATGGAGAATGTAAGCAGGTGAGCGCTTCCTGACTCAGGTCCTGTTTTGGGGCTCCTCAGAATCATCCCTACCCTCAAACTGTGCCAGCTGGCCATTGGAGCAACAACTACTTAAAAACTGGTGCTTTAGTTTTGATTTTCTTTTTCCCTTCATGTCCCCTTTCCCTTGTGTGTTGTGCTTTCTTTTTAAGATTGTAAGGGTCTTGTTTTGGTTGTATTTGAGCTGCTCTGGGAGCCTTTTTGGCTGAAGAGCAGGGTACAAATGCTTTATGTAATGATAATAGTAGTAATAATACATGGGGTAAGGCAATTCTTCAAGTAAACTAGTCTCAAGCGCTACATACTAATAGTAGCACCTCAAAATTGGCCTGGTGCAGATATCTGAGATTATTATGGTGGCTGGCTGAGACAACCATTATGAGGTAGAATTGACTGACCTTGTCAGAATAATGCTCTCCCTGTAGGATTATATTTGCAGTTTAGGGGTTCTGTTGGTTGCTGTGGGGGGCGCTTCCTCAAGTTACATCAGATTTGTTCATTGCGCCCTCTCCTGGAAGACCAAGACGTTGCTTTTTCACCCATGCCTTGAAAAATCTTACAAATTTCTTTCTGCAGCCTCATGGAGTTTGGAAGCTGTTTGAAAGCTATGGAGACTAGCGTCTGTGACACTCCTGAGACCCCACTGCACATTTTAATTATAGTGCCAGCTAATGTGCTGCCGCATGTTCTCAGGAACAAAAGAGAGCCATTTGCTCAGAAAATGCAAACACTCTCCAGAAGGAAGCCTCGCAGAAGCCTGTGTGGTGCTTCGCCAAATGCTGTAAACGAAGAAAGGAAAGATGCACTGCAAAGAAGTAACAAACACACTTTTAATGTGCAACAAATTGATAGTGCAGAAAGACACTCAGGCAAGGAGTGTGTGTTGCTCACATGAGAGCCAGCTGTACAGCACAGAAACAAAGAATGCATGGAGTCTTATCACACTAAAGCGATTTATGCAAGACGTGCCGTAAAGTTTTGCACCCCTCCGCAGGGCTTGGAAAGCTCTGCTGGGATATAAAAGTTGTGCTTCAAAGAAAGCTTCAAACATTGTTCTTGGTTCACTAAGGCCATCATTCTCTGCATGAAACAGAAGCAGGATTCTCACCTGTATACACAGTTTAATGCCTTTGCCAAACATTTTGACCTTCTTTCCTACTGTGATCCATCACCTGATGGTATAAACCACTTGCACCACACCTTTTTTATATATAACTGGCAAATAAAATCCACACCTCCGGTTATGCTTGAGAAACTGCTGGAAAGAGTTTGATTTGTCTCTGAAAGTGTTCCGGATTAGTGTTTTAATGGGCAAACTCCTTAAGGCTGTTGTTTTTGGAGATTTTTGCACTACAGTATGTGCAGTGCCTGCTCCCCATAGATGCTCACAGGGGATGGAAAATATACTTTCGGTGGTGCTCATTAGCCACATGAATTACTTACTTCTGCCCCAAAACAAGCAAGCAAGCAAGCAAACAAACAAACAAACAATACCACACACTTACATAACACCTAAATCCTCAGCTGAAAGCTCTGACTAACTAGCCAGACAAGTAAATGCATACCTGTTCTCACTTTCTGTTCCAAAGTAAAATAGAAGGCAGTGGAGAAAAATAGCACAAACTCCCGCCTGCTGCTGCTTTGTAACCCTTTCATGGGAATTAATGCAGAAGTCAACAATCAACATGGAATGAAACCCTGTGCTGTTCATTAGCAAAAGAAAAGCTGGATCTTGTTCTGTGTGTTTGCATGTGTTCTGTTCTACTACGTATGGCAGAATTGCTGTGTGTTTCACTAGGACTTGTTCACCAACGCTCTTTGGAGGTACGGATGATTTTGCCATTTTACAATCACTCTTCCCTGATTTTTCCTCATATGGTTGACAAGTATCCAAGAGAGGGATGATTGTCTGGCTCTTCAGGAATTTCAAGATGAGCGTCCAGCGACTCTCGTCACATCAGAGCTAGCAGCCTCCAGCGAGACCCCAGTTTGCCCAGTCTCTTTCCCCCTCTCGCCCCCTTCTCACAACAATAAAACAATCTGAGAAAAAGAATGGAAAGAGGACCAGCGAAGGATGTCTGGACAAGCTGAAGGCAAACCCAGCCACCGTCCAGCCACCCATCTGTTAATGTCTTTCAGAAAACTGCTAAGTCCTAAGAAATCATATGCATAACTCTGCAGAGCTGAAACAGAAAGGCAGGAAATTATGGCTGAGCATGTGTTTTTCTAAGGGAGTTTGTGCTTGATGCTGGACAAGTCCGTGCCAGCTATTGTGCAACTGAGTGAGAAGCAGTCTGCCCCACTCCCACGCCACTGCAGCCATGGCTGCTCCTTAGACTCAGACAAATTACAGAGGGAGGAAAACCTCCAAAACAAATAACCTGTCGGAAGATTCCGCTTGGCCTCCAACAACACCATGAGCATCCTCAGCTAGTGCTATCCTGGTGACAGCATTCCAGCTCACTTCTAAGATAACTCGGGCCCTCCAGATGCCAGTGAACTCCAATTCCCATCAGCTCCCGTAGCCAGAGATGATGGGGGATGTAGTCCAACAACATCTGGAGGCCCACAGGTTCCCCCGTCCCCGACATACAGGATTTGCCAAATAGTGTTGGCACATGTGCAATGTATGTCCTCTTTCTTGACAATGTGTATGTTTCCATTCTAAGCAGAGATGCTCCACCCATAGCCTTAAAACAACCTTCATGTAAGGGAAGATGGTGCATCTGCCCATTTTGATCAATGTGCGATTAGGTTCATTTAGCTCAGTATTATCTCCATTGACTGGCTCTTCAGGATTTCAGGTACAGATCTCTCCTAGCCCTGCCTGGAGATGCTCAGCAGATGCTCTAGCACTGAGCTATGGCACTGATCTCAACTATGTCCCCATCCTGCCGTGAAATGATGCCCCTGGCCGTCAGCTGCGATCCAGGTTACACACAATGTTATGGGAGTGCTATTCATATCCAGCTATGACTGCAGATGAGGAACATGCAGCAGTAACAAGTCACTTTAGGTGAAAGGGAATGTTGCATAACCAAGGGGACAGTGGGATGTGAGTACTCTGTTAGATTTGTGGTCTTAGAAGAAAGCACAAGTGCCGTGGTTGTCAGGACTCAGCAACAGAAGAAAGTACATGCAAACTGTTTCTTTTCTTGAAAGAACAATAAGAACAGGAAGAGAGAGATGGAGGGTCTCTCTCCCCCCCCCCACTTTTTTGCATCTGCCAAAAGTTAAGTCATTACTGATACAAACAGCATCTCAAGTTTCTGTTTGGGTTTAGAAACATTTATGAATTGCAATCGATTGAACTTCTCAACTCTGAACTTCAACCTCCATCTTTTTCCCTGACTGGCACAAAAAGGCTGGCTTTCATTTTGTTCCATATCGCAACAGGAATGGATATGTGTGTGTGTGTGTGAGAGAGAGAGAGAGTGAGCGAGCGCGGGCGAGCGCACATTGTTAAATTTCTTGTGAGGAATATTATAAGAATAAAACTTTTATTTGAAACCACAACAGTTTTTCAGAGCTTGGCTTATTTTGGTTCCATAGGTTGAGGTTTCTAAGCAAACATCCAAACACACATGGTAAGAATTTAATTACATGCCAAATATATATGGGGAGAGCTATTATGCCTTCATGCACCAAATAGACATAGTTCAGTATATTTATGTTTATTTCAGATACTTTCCTTTAAACTCAGTCGAGTATTTTACTGCTAGTATATCTTAAAGGGGAAAAAATGGAAGGAAATGAATCTTTTTCTGGTATGTACATAATTACTTGCACAGGATAGGCAATCTCCTCCGTCTATTACACCTAACAGCTTCATAGCTGAATACTAGAAGCTTAGAGTCAAGGAAATGTCTGATTAGTACAAATCAGTAGATGGAATTCAGTCCTCACCACTCCCTGCTCCCTGGCTGTTCTTGGCCTCTTAGGGGTGTACTGTCACAACAGTCACAACCCTACAGTGATGGTAGAAGCCACCACTGAGAAAGTTCCTCTTCTTTGCAACTCCCTATGCCCCCTTGGCTATTTGACCCACAGTTCCCTATAGTCAAATCCTCCCTTGATAGGTCCAACCCCTTCCTGCAAGATCAATACCTCCTATTTCTAAGTCGTGTATGACTTTTTTTCTTTAGTCATACTTTCTTCCTGGTTGTTTCTTCAACAGCAGCCATGGTTTCCTAAGGTCCAAGGTTGTCACAAGCACCCAGCACAGCCCCCACTGGTGTTTGAGTTGAGCCTTTCCAATTCACCTCATTCTTTGCTTCAGATTAGCCAGGCTTCAGCAGCAGGTGAGGAAGAAGCCACCATTTTGATGGTCAAGCACTTTGGGGTTTTTTATAGGAACAACACCATCAGCATCTCAACATACTAGGCAACTTGCTGCAGATTTCAGCAATGCTGCCGCTACTGCTTCCTAGTAGTAAGCCCACAGGATATTGCTGAGGTAGACCACCTGGATGACACATTGCTCTGAGCTCCCTCACACCTGGTGCTCATCTTGCTCGTGATCACATAGTTTAGCAACGAAAAATTAACTAAGCTAAACATGCAGATAAGATCAAATGTACCAAAGGAAAACCATTACAGTCATATCCCACATGTGTTTCAAGAAGGTGTATTTTTATCTGAGCAAAGGTTGTTCTGTCAGGGCTGAAGTTAAACTACTGGCTTCATCCCTCTATCTATTTTCTCCCAGTTCCTTTAGCTAACCTCTCTTTTAGGCAAACTCCTTATCACTCCTGCCTGGAAGTTATATATATAAAACTCCTGTTTGGGATATTTGTGAATTGCAGTGTTTAGACAAGCAAAGCTAGTCAGAGACTTCACTTCCATGACGGCAATGCAGTGTAAATATTGTCTGTTGTAGCGATGGTTCATCCAAGCAAATGCACACAGAAAAGGAGCACAGACGATGCCCAATAACAGCATGCCAAAGATCTCCCCAGTTGCCATGGATATTTAAGAGAGTATGTCATGGAAATGATGACTGGCCCCGACTGTATGGAAACAGAGAGATTAGCTGCTAATATGGAAATTTACCTGGCCAGATTTTTAGATCACCCATAAGGGAGGAGAGGTGATTGGAGATGGAGGGAGAACTCCCTGAGTTGTGAGGTAATCTAGCCACTGATGAAAGCTGGGGGAGTTAATAGTACCACAGGACCAAGTGGGAACTGGGTTTTCTGTAGCCAAGAGCGTATGTCATAAAAATGGCCGGATGACTGTTTTACATTTGCTACAATGCTTCATCTTTTCTTTTTCTTTTTACACAAATAGCAAAGCAGGGGGAGGGAGAAACCAAGCCTGATAGATATGTTTCCTGAAGCGCTGTGGCCTGTATCCAGCTCCTGTGCTCAGGTAGCAGAAGAAACCAGTGCTGCTGTATGATGGGATAGGTTGAAGGGATCATATTCTCTGACCAGGGCTGGCTCACTCACGAGGCAACGTGAGGTGACTGCCTCAAACGACAGGATCCACAGGCGCAGCAGATCCCAGTACTGATATTTCTCTCCCCGCCCTGTTCCTGATGTAGATCTTCACTCACCTCTTCTTCCCTGGTAAGGAGGATAGAGTGCCATTTGGTCGTTCGCCTCAGGAGCCATTTTGTTTTGCGGTGGTGGTGGTGGGGATATTAGGAGACTACACAAGAGGTGGAAATTTGTGCAGAAGAGTTGAGGAAAAAGAGTTGTACCAAAAGAAGGATTTCACACCAGAAACATGGCAACTCCAGATGTTGTTGTCACACTCTCTCCACCACCTACTACTTTTTTATACTACATGTTTTCCTGCACTGCATTTATAAAAACAAGGACATTGGGAGAGAGAGAGTTTGGATGGGAGCGTTTCACTCCACACCCCACTATTTTCTCGTCCTTGATTTGTGCAGCATGTGTAATAGACCTGGCCAGGAGGCTATACGCACTAGGAACGCACTGCAACATTTTATTGCAGTTCTTACTTTTCTGTTATGAGCCGCATCCAACATGCATGCAGTGCTGGAGTCCACAGATTTTGCAAATTATTCTGTTGTCAGTATTATAATTAACCCAAGAAGAACACAGGAAAAGAGATGCCTAATTTAAAGTCTGATCAAGGGTTTAATAGAAGTGCGTTGCACCTACAGCTAGGTGTACATTTTTTTAAAATGGCAAACAGATGCAAAAAGCTTTTGCGCTCACAGAAAGGTGAATTTAAATTTTGCCACATACATTAACAAGAAAGGCAGTAACAGACACACTAAAAGCATGCCTCTATCTGGAACTCTTAATTTCCACTTATGCACATAAGCGATAGATTGTAAGCTCAAATTGTTTGTATATTGTTTTACGTTTATTATTGTTGAGCTACTGAGACTATGCAAAAGAAAATATTATTTTTTTTAAGGAAAAAGACGAATTTAAGTAGGTATTTGAGTTTCTCTAAACCCAGCACAAAAGGTTAATGCTTATATAAAATAGGTTTTGCAGTGCTACTTGATGTGGTCATTTAAAGATGTAACTCTGATCTGAACCCAGGTCATGGCCAAACAGGAAAGATTGAGATAAAGGCAGCAGAGGGGAAAGAGGAAACATGATAGACTGGGTTGCATGGAATCTTGGAAAGTCATTTTAACAGACAGGGCACTCAGTTCATAAAAGTAAAACAACAATGCTGCGGTGTACTAGGCAGTCTAGATATAAAATTCCAAAACAGACAGAGAAGAAAAAGTATTTGTCTCACACTGGGGTAACACTGTCAGTATTAGGATGCTTCTAGCTATTAGTAGCTATCACAAGCTTGGGTACAACCCTCCAATTGCAGTGGCTAGACGTTAATCTAGAAGTCTGTACTCAGCTCCAACATTTTGTCAATTAATACGTAAAGCACAGTCCAGGGCTTTTGTTTGCAGTAAGAAGGCGGTTGTTTTAATAAATGTTTCATTTCATCCTATCTTAACCCTAGGGTTCGGGCCAGACTGCAGCTATATATAGATACATTTCATAATCGCAAGTGTCAGAGCTGCCACCCAGTCCCAGCTCACATAGGACCAAGTCCGCCAGCGTTCACTTTATAAGAGTCTTTATTAAGTTACAGGTTTCATTTCCGAACTGCAGCGTGCAGCTCTACACCTTCTGCCCTAGGTCGGCGAAGACCCGTCTGAGTCCCCGCCTCTTGCACACCAGCTTAATACCCTAGCCTTGCTCCACCTCCTTCGCCTCTCCCTACGTCTCTGGGTCCTTCTGCCCCCCTGGGCCTCCTCCCTTCTACTCTCCTCTGACGCTGACCCCCCTGATCCTTCTGCCTCCTTGCGGCGGGCTTTGGGACCTGGCTCACTCTCCGGGCTGCTTACTGCTCCAGCTTCCGCTGCATTTGAACTTGGCGCGCGCGCCCAACTCTCTACTTTCCTCTTAACCGTTGCCTCGCTCTCTGAGGAGGGCGTGACCACCCCTGACTCGTGCCCTCCCTCCTGCTGACAGCCTCCGGAACCCGATGCCTGGCTACCTTCCTCCCTGCTGCTCTCAGTCTTGAGCGTGGGTCCCGACTTCCAGCTGCTGCCGCCCTCAGTTATGAGCGTGGGTCCCGACTTCCAGCTGCTACTCTCTGAATCTCCTCTGTTCCCTTCCTCCTGGGGTGTCCCCCCGGATCCCCCCCTTGCTCTGCTCACTGGGGCTCCCTTTTGGGAGTCCTCTGACTCACTGCTTAGGCTTGGAGATCTCGGGTCGTCATCATCACTCATTTTCCCTTCGGATTCCTCCCCCTCGCTCTCTGCTTCCTCCCTTCTCTGCGTCTCTGCTCCTGAACCCCTGACATCCATCCCCCCCTCGAAGCCCCCCCTTCCCCCCTCCCCGCTTTCAGGTGTGGGTGCTGGGTGCTCCATCATCACGGGAGGGAATGCCGGATACAGTTCGCTCCCCGTGGTTGGCCGCCAACTGAAGACCTCCGAGTCTTCCTCCTCGCGGTCGCCGACGTTGACCTGTTCCGCTTCCATCTCTGTACCGCCGTGCTCGAACCCAAGGTCCTCCCCGAACACGTCCATGTCAGTCTCTGCGTCGGTCGCTCGACCTGGCATCTCCAGCCACTTCCGGCGCCATTGCTCCTCCGGTCGATCGTCCCACCAATACGAGGTGTCTGACGCCGAACCCGCCGGCGATCCTTCTGGGGAACGGGTGCTCAGCGCGGGTTCCCCGTCCGAGTCGAATCCATGGAACGTGCTGGAAGAAAGTGTGGGCGTGAACAGCCAGTCGTCGAAGAAGCTCGCTGGCATGGGTCTGTGTGGGAAAAGGGCATGAAACTCGTCCTTGAGCAGGGGTTCTTCCAGAGCGTAGTCTGGCACCCAGCTATTGGCGCTGGCCCGGGTGCCCTCTCTGGCTAGGAGGTATTCGACTCCCTCTTCCCCCCATCTGGAGTCCAAAATCTCCGTGACCTCGTTGATGGGGTCTTGCTGCTTCACCCCTCGCGTCTCCGTCCGCTCCCGGAACGGACTCGGTGCCGTCCCTGGCTCCTGGAATCTGTGAGGTGCCTTGTAGGGAGTGAGCACCGACCTGTGGAACACCGGATGCATTCTGGAACCCTCCGGCAGCACCAGTCGGAAGGCTACCGGGTTGATCTGTGCTTCGACTTGGTACGGACCAATTTGCTTGTGCCCCAACTTCTTCTTGGCTAGTGACCTGGTCGGCACTGCGTGGGCTGCCAACCAGACCCAGTCTCCCACTTGGATCTCTTCGCCAACCCGCCTGTGCTTGTCAGCTTGCACCTTGTAGGCGTGCTTAGCTAGCTCCAGCTGCCGTCTGAGTTGATCGTGTACCGCCTGCAACTCTGACGCGAACGCGTCCGCCGTCTGTGGTTCTCCGTCCCCCACTCTCTCCCGTCCCGGGAAGGTTCTGGGATTCCTCCCATTGTTGGCGAAGAACGGCGTCACCCCTGTGGACACGTGCTTCGTGTTGTTGTAAGCGAACTCGGCGAGCGGCAGGTAATCCACCCAGGTTGCAGGTTGTTGATTGGCATAGCATCTCAGGTACTGCTGCATGATGGCATTGACCCTCTCTGCTTGCCCGTTGGTCTGCGGGTGTCTTGCTGATGCCAGATCGACCTTGACATTTAGAAAACTCATCAGCTTCTGCCAGAAATTCGAGACGAACTGGCGCCCGCGGTCGGACAGGATAGACCGCGGCAGACCATGCACTTTGAACACGTGATCTACGAACAGTTTGGCGGTTTGTTCCGCCGTGGCCACCTTCGCACACGGAATGAAATGTGCCATCTTGGTGAACAAGTCCACCACCACTAGTACAGCTGTCTTGCCTCTCGAGCTGGGTAGATCCGTAACAAAGTCCAGGGCCACCCTCTCCCACGGTTCAAACGGCGTTTGCAGCGGTTCCAGCAGTCCCGCCGGTGGTTTGTGCACCGGTTTGGCCCTCTGGCAGGTGTCGCACCTCGCAACGTAGTCCGCGACTTCCCCTCTCAGTCTGGGCCACCAAAAGTCCCTTGCGACTAATTCCACCGTTTTTTCCGTGCCAAAGTGCCCGGCCGTGGGTGCGTCGTGCAGCTGCTGCAGTACCCTGGCGCGAAGTTCGTCTCCCGGCACGTAGATGGCCCCTTTACGTAAGAGCAAGCCGTCTCGTATCTGGAACTCGTCGCCCTTCGCCGTGCCCTTGTGCACCTCTGCCATCTTCGCCTGCGCGAAGGAGTCGTCCTGCAACGCCCGCCGCACCGCATCCAGGTCTACTGTGGCTGAAGCGCACGCCCACGCTGTTGGCGCGAAGATGTGCATGGCTGCCGCTGGCGTCGCCTCTTCGAGGTATTGCGGTTTGCGGGACAGTGCATCCGCCATGACGTTGGTGTCGCCTGGGACGTACTCTATTCGGAAATTGAAGTCAGCAAAGAACTCCGCCCAACGTATCTGCCTCTGGTTCAGGAACTGAGCCGTGCGCCAGTGCTCCAGATTCTTGTGATCCGTGCAGACCTGCACCGTGTGCTTGGCGCCGATCAGGAAGTGCCTCCACGCCTTGAAAGCTGCATGAATGGCCAGCAACTCCCTGTCCCAGATGGTGTAGTTCTGCTCCGACTTGCTGAGCTTTCTGGAGTAGAACGCTCCCGGCCTCCAGACCCCCTGTGGGTCCCTTTGCAGCAGGACAGCTCCCACTGCTCTATCGGACGCGTCTGTCTCTACCCGCATCGGTCTGCTGGGGTCGATATGCAGCAGTTGCTCTTCCGACGCGAAGAGACGCTTGAGTGCTTGAAAGGACTGCTCCGCCCGCTCCGTCCAGATGAATTTCTTTTTCTTGGAGCTTAGCGTGTCCGTAATGGCCGCCGTCTGCATCGCGAACCCCTTGATAAACTTGCGATAGAAGTTGGCGAAGCCGACAAACCGCTGGACCTCCTTCCGGTTGCGCGGGCTCTTCCAATCCAACACCGCACGAACCTTGGCGCTGTCCATGGCTAGCCCCTTGTCCGACAACTTGTAACCCAAGAAATCCACCTCCGTCGTGTCGAACTGGCACTTCTCCAGTTTGGCGTACAGTCTATGCTGCTGCAGCCTCTTCAGCACCTCCCGAACATCTTGGTCATGGGCTTGCTGCGATTCGGAGAATATCAGGATGTCATCCAGAAAGCAGACGCACTTCTTGTAAAGGAGTCCCGCCAACACATGATGCATGAAAGCTTGGAAACAGTGAGAACCGTTTTGCAATCCAAACGGCATCACTCTGTATTCGTAGGTGCCCAGAGGCGTGAACATGGCTGTCTTCCACTCATCGCCCTCCCTCATGCGGATGAGATTGTACGCACCTCGCAGGTCCAACTTGGTGAACACGCGTCCCTTGCGCACCGTCGCTAGTAGGTCGTCAATCCTGGGCATGGGGAAATCAGAAGGCTTGGTCATCTTGTTTAAGAGGCGAAAATCCACCACCAGTCTTTTTTGGGGCGTGTCTTTCTTCTTCACGAAGAAAACAGGACTGCCCCCTACTGCCCTGGACTCCCGGATGAAACCGCGCTGCAAATTGTGATCTATGAACTGTTTGAGTTCCTGTAATTCGTCCTCAGACATGGAATACAGCTTCCCTTTCGGCAGCGTCGCCCCTGGTAGGAGGTCAATCTTGCAGTCATATTGCCTGTGCGGTGGTAGCTTGTCAGCCTCTTTCTCGCAGAAGACCTCCAGAAAGTCTGCGTATTTGTGGGGGACTGCTTGCAACGTTCCCAACTGCAGTTGTGATTCCTCCTCCTCTCCCTCCTGTCTGGGCAGGATGCAGTGTTCTGCGCAATAAGAGGAGCCGAAGATCAGCTGTCTCTGGTACCAAGCCAGTGTCGGACTGTGCCTGTCCAGCCAACTCATGCCCAACACAATGGGCGTGTCCGACAGTTGGGTGACATTAAAACTGATGACTTCCCTGTGGTTGCCAAGGCGCATCACCATCGGTGGCGTTTGCTTCACCACCTGCCCCCCTAGCAACTCTCTGCCATCCACTGTGACGACTTGCAGGGGCAGAGTGGCAGGCAGTAGCTGTATAGCGTGCTGCTCCACAAAATCCTGCGCTATAAAGTCTGCGTTGCTTCCAGAATCCACAGAAAGCGGCACTTCGATAGTGACGCCATCGGGTAGCTGGAGAGATGCTGTGAGCTGCACTACTGGTTTGGGTGGGAGGGGGTCCGTGGGTTGCAAGATCGCTGGGGACTGCTTCACTGATGCGTCTGGCTGGGCCCCAGTGCCTCTGTCTCCAGCCAGACATCGTCGTTTCCCTGCTGTGGTTCTCCTTGCTGCGTTGCTGCAGTCACCATTGCTGAGGCTGCAGTGTGCTTGTGGAGCCTCCGGGGACACTCTTTCGCCAAATGGCCTGGATCCTCGCAGATGTAACACTTCCTGTTCCCTCTAGGAGGCTTCGCTTTCACTGCTGTCGGTGCTTGGGCTCTGGCTGCTGACTGAGCCCTTGCACCTCCAACCTCCATCGGTTCCCCTCCCCCTCCAGGCGGAGGTGTGGATTGCGCACGCGCTGCTTCTCTTGGAATGAAAGAGAAACTTCTCGCTGCTTCGCGCCCTCCACGTCCTTCATCTCTGCACCATGGACGTTCTTCCAGCCTCACCCCCACAGTCAGCGCCCTTTGGACCACCTCCTGCGTGCTTCGGGGCCTCTCCCCCCTTGCAATCTCATCCTTGACCGCAGAGCTTAGACCCTCCCAGAACAGGTCTCTGACAGGGGGCGAATCCCGGTCCCACTCTAAGGCACTGACCAGCGCAAAAAAGCGGGCGTGGTACTGCCGGACGCTTGCCCTCCCTTGTTTCAGTCCATGAATCTCCCGTCGGGCAAGATCCACATCAATAGTAGACAAAAAACACGCATCCATCGCTTTGATAAAGGCATCTGCATTCTGAAGCGCCGGATCTTTATCCCTCCACAAATTGCGTAGCCACGCTTTAGCATCCCCATGCAAATGGGATAGTATGAACCCCACTTTCTCTTCCTCATCTCTAAAGTCTTTTGCCAGCAGTTGCAGTGCGCACATTACGTCTGCTCGAAAATTGGGGTACTGTTGTAAATTCCCATCGAAGTGAGCCACAAGCCCTCCTGCTCTCCGTGCCAACCCAACCCCCCCCCGGTCTGGGTCCTGGCTGCCCGTGTTTAACCCATGCTTCAAACCTGGCGTGGAGATCTCTGTAGGCGGCTGCCGCATCCTCCTCCCTCTTCTTGGATGCCAGTACCTCCGCGTTCAATTGGGTAACTGCCTGTTGCAGCGCTGCAACTGTCTCTGCTTCCGTCATCTCTGCTAACCGTCGTGAGCTTGCTCCCAAACACCGATCCCCTCCTCCAGCTGCCTCTCTCTCCGCTGCGAGATATCAGGTGTCCGAAGCTTTTGTCAGACGGGTCTTACTGTCAGAGCTGCCACCCAGTCCCAGCTCACATAGGACCAAGTCCGCCAGCGTTCACTTTATAAGAGTCTTTATTAAGTTACAGGTTTCATTTCCGAACTGCAGCGTGCAGCTCTACACCTTCTGCCCTAGGTCGGCGAAGACCCGTCTGAGTCCCCGCCTCTTGCACACCAGCTTAATACCCTAGCCTTGCTCCACCTCCTTCGCCTCTCCCTACGTCTCTGGGTCCTTCTGCCCCCCTGGGCCTCCTCCCTTCTACTCTCCTCTGACGCTGACCCCCCTGATCCTTCTGCCTCCTTGCGGCGGGCTTTGGGACCTGGCTCACTCTCCGGGCTGCTTACTGCTCCAGCTTCCGCTGCATTTGAACTTGGCGCGCGCGCCCAACTCTCTACTTTCCTCTTAACCGTTGCCTCGCTCTCTGAGGAGGGCGTGACCACCCCTGACTCGTGCCCTCCCTCCTGCTGACAGCCTCCGGAACCCGATGCCTGGCTACCTTCCTCCCTGCTGCTCTCAGTCTTGAGCGTGGGTCCCGACTTCCAGCTGCTGCCGCCCTCAGTTATGAGCGTGGGTCCCGACTTCCAGCTGCTACTCTCTGAATCTCCTCTGTTCCCTTCCTCCTGGGGTGTCCCCCCGGATCCCCTCCTTGCTCTGCTCACTGGGGCTCCCTTTTGGGAGTCCTCTGACTCACTGCTTAGGCTTGGAGATCTCGGGTCGTCATCATCACTCATTTTCCCTTCGGATTCCTCCCCCTCGCTCTCTGCTTCCTCCCTTCTCTGCGTCTCTGCTCCTGAACCCCTGACAGCAAGCATAAAAATAATGTTTAAAATATGTTCCATATAAAAGAGCACATTTGAAAAAACACACACCAAATGACCACAAGATTAAAATCTCATGTATCAGGTTTAATCCCTAGCCACTATAGCCAAGCTCAGTGAAAACATCTTTCAATGCATATAGAAGAATAGGATGGAAAAAAGCAAATTCTGGAAATGGATTTATTGTTTTTTGCCAGAAGGTGTTGTGATGGCCAATAGTTTAGAGGTACACAATACACAATAAACAGAATCGCACAGCAAAGCTACTCCTCAAATATACTGCTGCCGATCTGTATAACAGAATCTTCTCCGATATATAAGCCTCCTCCTCGTATAAATGGAAAAAGTAAAGTCCAGCAAGAACTGAACTATTCAATACTGCTGGTTACTTTTTATTTATATATTGTTAATCCTGTCCTCCCTCCAGGTAACACAGGGCAGAGCACATGGTGCATTGAGAGTGTGCCCAGCATGTTCAGGGCAATTGTCATGGTTTGGTTGGACGCAGAGGATGTTAGGATATTGATGTTCCGTTCCACCTTAAAACAGATGTGTGGATTGTTGTATGTCACATGTCTGCTTACACTCCAGCACAGCTTGCTGGGAACTTCTGTTTGTGTGTATAGCTATTGCTTTTGCTGCTTGCTTGAACACGAAAGGGAGAAGACATTTTTTTCCTTTGTCCTGACATATGCTGAATAAACTGCATGTAAATATGCTTTCACAGCCGTCTCTTGCCATTTCTGTTTGTGCAGTGTTATTTACTCTGCTGATTAGAGCGTGCTCCAGCTTCTGAAGGCTTCTGAAGCTGCGGGTTGCTGTTTCATGCTAAGCCAAGGACTGGAGATCGCCCGGCTACCGGCTGGTGGGTTGGAGCCAGCTGGGGGCTTGCTAATTGACCTGTTCCCTTGGAAGCATCCCAACAGAGGAATGGTGGGAGGAACCAGCTGAGGAGCCACCAAGGGAAGAAGGCTCAGAGCCCGGGGGGGGGGACAAAGATGAGTGGTCACAGGGAGAAGAGGAAGAAGACTGGGAAGAGGCAACAGAACAGGGCTTAGTGAGCGGGGAGAGTCTGTGGCAGAGAGAAGTCCAGAATCAGAGGGGAAAGTGGAAGCAAAGGAGGAGGGAGACCAAGAAGCAGATATGAGTCAGACTGGTGAAGAGTCACAGGTGTCTCCTCCTGCTGCTGTGACAAGCTCCCTTCCTGCCATCTCCCAAAACCAGAAGCATCATGAAAACGGAGGAGGAGACGTAGCTACAGGCAGACGTAGTCTCTGATTGCTTAGGGGAAAACCCTGGAGAGAAGGGGAGTTAGGCAGCTGTGGGAAGGTGGGAAGCTTCATCTCAGAATTGGTTTCATGGGGGCAAGACCTACCAGGAATGAGTTGCTGTGCTCATTAGGCCTGACATGGCGCCAAGTGAGTGCAAATCATGTTTTTGCTATTTCCAACCAACTTGCATGGTGTGATTTACTGCTGGCTAGCTCCTGACAGGAATGGAGCTTGCCCCACTCATTCCTATTCACCCTTTTGTGCTTTCAATCTTAACAACTGAAGAGATCTAGCAATTAGCAGGCCTGTCTACATGACAGGGACCTGTCCTTTGCTTATTGTTCTATTAGTGACATCTGCAGCAAAGGTGCTTTATTAATAATAAGAATAATTCTGATTTATTATTGTTATCATTTCTAATTGTTTATGCTACTAAGGGAATCTTTTTGACAATGAAAGTAGTGACCACTATGGGAGATAAATGGAAGGAAGACGGAATATGCTAATGTAATGTTTATAATCCTGACCGTGCAGCAACCAGCCTGGTGCACAGATCACTACGCTGGAGAAGAGAAACAAAATTTAAGCAAAACGCTGCATAGAATGAAAGGCAAGATGACTTCTCTGCTCTTTACAAACTTGAAAGACACTGCCAAAATATCTCTATCAAGTGTGCTTTGATGGAACTTTTATAAACGGAAGCTAGAAAGAAAGGGAATTTATAGTGAAGTTAAATAAAATCCCATTGTCTCCTAAATACGATGCAGAAAGCAGGGCATCCTAACGTAAAACAGATTCTGAGAATTTGTATCAGTGAGCAGTAACGTTTTCCTTTCGTTCAGTCTTTTGTATAATTATGGGAAACTGCACTTGAGACCCAGAGGCAGCCATAAACATGTCTAACCCCAAAATACTAGATCAGTTCTCTGGCCTAAAGGACAGCATTCACCTCCATGACATTAATTCCACCAGGCTGCTGCAGACTGGGAGAAAGGGAGGTTGCTCCAAGTAAACAGTAATACTTTAAAAGGTAAAGGCAAAGGTACCCCTGCCCGTACGGGCCAGTCGTGACCGACTCTGGGGTTGCGTGCTCATCTCGCTTAAGAGGCCGGGAGCCAGCGCTGTCAGAAGACACTTCCAGATCACATGGCCAGTGTGATGAAGCTGCTCTGGCGAGCCTGCACCAGCGCAGCACACGCCGTTTACCTTCCCGCTAGAAAGCGGTACCTATTTATCTACTTGCACTTAAGGGTGCTTTCAAACTGCTAGGTGGGCAGGAGCTGGGCCCGAAAGACGGGAGCTCACCCCGCCACGGGGATTCGAACCGCCGACCATGCGATCGGCAAGTCCTAGACACTGAGGTTTTACCCACAGCGCCACCCGCGTCCCTAGTAATACTTTACATGCAAGTAATAAATGAATAGTGTCATCTTCTCCCCTAATGTAGCCGTAAGCACTTGGCAATCATTTTTATTGATTTCCATGCAATGCAAAACCCATTTGACTTACCAAGCAAAAGTAAATTATATTAATTTAAACCAAAATATCTTTTGAATTCGCAAGTCATGTTACATGGTTGCAGAGGAACTCCAGGACACAAAGAACATCAGCTTGGGCTTCATGCATTAAAAGAGCACTACACTTTCCAGGGACCCAATATATAGCTTTGGTTGATGTCATGATGCTTGTTCCCCCTGCAGTACCTTCACAACGGGTGGCACTGTGGGTTAAACCACAGAGCCTAGGGCTTGCCGATCAGAAGGTTGGCAGTTTGAATCCCCACGACAGGGTGAGCTCCCGTTTCTCGGTCCCTGCTCCTGCCAACCTAGCAGTTCGAAAGTACGAAGTGCAAGTAGATAAATAGGTACCACTCTGGCGGGAAGGTAAACGGCGTTTCTGTGCGCTGCTCTGATTCGCCAGAAGTGGCTTAGTCATGCTGGCCACATGACCCGGAAGCTGCACGCCGGCTCCCTCGGCCAATAAAGCGAGATGAGGGCCACAACCCCAGTCGCCCACGACTGGACCTAATGGTCAGGGGTCCCTTTACCTTTACCTTCTGAATACTTTCATCGTTCCAACCTACATTCATGCGTACTCTGTGAATGGCCAGTCTCATGTAATTTGCCTTTATGTTTTGATAGTTTGTGCAATAATACGTGGTCACAAGACAGCCGTCTATTTCCCCTCTAGTGTCTAGCCTGTATGGCTTGGAAGTTTCTTTTCAGTGTCATAAAACCTCAGGTTGTAAAATTCATAATGTAACTTTAACAACCACATCTGTTTTAAACATTTTTGCTGTAACAACCCAATGTGAATTTAATGGCACAGCTATAAAAGTAAAAGTTGAAGGAAATTATCACAGATTTGTAAAGCCGTAAGATAGGGCTCCATGCTTAGGCGAGAAATCATATTACAAAGCAACAACCTGTTTGCATTTATAGCAGTGAATTCTCTCATTTAAACATATCATTTTAATTTCCAGTGGTTTGCATAAACATATTATTTCACATTGCCTGTGATAACGGCTCTATCACACACTTGAAGAACAGTGATGTGTTTTGATTTTTCTTCATCTTCACTTGATGAAATAATGAACAGAAATGGCCCAGTCCCTCCGAGTGCTTCTGTTGTGCATGTGTTATTTCGCATTTGTTAATATCACCTCATAAATTAATAGATAACTTCATAGGAAGTGCGAAAGGCTTTCCTTGCAAGAAAGCACATTTTAAATTCAAGAAGTCTATCTTGAGTTTCCTCCTCCAAAAAGCAATTAACAAGTCAATTAATAGAAGCTTTCTTACAACTTCCAGACTGTTACTATTTCCCCGTGGGATTCAGTCACATACTGGCAAATTCAGGTTTGGCAAATAATATCTTGCAGAAAAGCTCTCCCATCCCCTGCTGCTGTTGAGCAGACTTTTTGCAACAAGGAAAGTGACAGGAAAACTGTGGGATAAAAAATAATAATCCGGGGGGGGGGGGTAATTAATAAAAGGCTAGATTTCTAGATCCAGAGCATGGAGCTAATCACATTTTCCCTTAAGAGAATACCAGCAGAGTTTAAAAGTCATATAAGCAAGCAGTGACAAATTGAGGGAATATAGGCTGTTAAAGTGTCCTAGTCACTTGTAGTGCTCCCTTTTCTAACCCCTTTTGCAATGAACAGCCCACACAGTTTGATCATTTTAAATGGCCTTACTTACAAAACTTCCAAAGGTCACGTTCATGCATCTTTCCATACAGCAACAAAGAAAAAACACAGGTAGAAATCTTGGGATACAAAACAGAATAATACTTCTGAGAACATGTTCTGGGCTTGAAGTGCTCATACTCAGATGCATTGCCTGGTCAGCTTCACATGGTGGAAGATAACGATCAAAGGAAGTTTCGCTTCCTTCTTCACTTGCTAGTTATATTTGACTTCAGTTTCCCACAAAGACACATTGAGAAGTGTAGTATAACAATTGCTAAGTGCAACATCTTACAATTCCCCCATATACAAATCAGAATGAATGGTCAATCAATAGCTAGTGCTAATTCTGTTATGTTTAATAAACTGGAATTCTGGAAGGAATCTTAAAATCAGCACTTCTTTAGAGATAGAGGGGGCAGTATTTCTCTACTAATTAACCTCAAACTGGTTAGTGAAGAGAGAGAGAGAGAGAGAGAGAGAGAGAGAGAGAGAGAGAGAAATATTGGGCCAAAGGGCAGCCGCACATGCTCAGGCCTGGCTCCTGCGCATCCTATTTCTAATATAGAAAAAGTTCCGAATGTGACTTTGTTAAAGCTGTTAATTCCACTGAAATGCAAAGCTGAAGGTAGGTCTTGGTGAATTGTTCTAAGACGGGCCCATTTCAATAGCTGCACTTCTGTGCATACTTTCCCCGATATACAATTTTTGTTTTGACGACTGTTTGCAATATTTGGAGAACTGCGAATTCTGAAGGTTATTTGTGTTTTGGTTCACGCATCATTTTGTTGTGTGCGAATTCCAGGTACAGTGGTACCTCGGGTTACATACGCTTCAGGTTACATACGTTTCAGATTACAGACTCCGCTAACCCAGAAATAGTGCTTCAGGTTAAGAACTTTGCTTCAGGATGAGAACAGAAATTGTGCTCTGGCGGCGTGGCAGCAGCAGGAGGCCCCATTAGCTAAAGTGATGCTTCAGGTTAAGAACAGTTTCAGGTTAAGAACGGATCTCCGGAACAAATTAAGTACTTAACCTGAGGTACCACTGTAGTTTTGTATTTAAATGTGAACTGAACTCATTTTCCTCCCCCATACCTAGCCTCCCCTAGGTCTTCTCACTACTGCCAAACACAAGGCTGCATAGGAGTATTCCAGTGAGCTCACTGGTGTGGCTGGTTACGATGGTTGGTGGCATGCTTGACGTACTGGTGAAAGGGCAAGAAACCTGCTGATGACTGAACCCATTGCAAATTCTCTTTTTACCTCACATCTTCTTCTCCACTAGCCTCAGAGACATCGACTCACCTGAAAGGGTAGCCCCTTTTAGTAATAAAACACTACTACTACTACTACTACTACTACTACTACTACTAATATAAAAATAATTTTTTAAAAATTATATCCCGCCCTCCCCAGCCAAAGCCGGGCTCAGAGTGGCTAACAACAATAAAAACAGCACAGTTTATATAAAATCACAATCAATTAATTGAAATACATTCTAAAATCAATTCAGAATCAAATTAATGGCAACCATTGGGCTAGAGTTCTGTGAGGATTACAGAAGGAGAGGGGAGGTCAGACTGTGCCCTGGCCAAAGGCCAGGCGGAACAGCTCTGTCTTGAAGGCCCTGTGGAAAGATGTCAAGTCCCGTAGGGCCCTAGTCTCTTGTGACAGAGTGTTCCACCAGATCAGGGCCACGTTCAAAAAAGCCCTGGCTCTGGTTCAGGCCAGCCTAACCTCCCTTTGGCCTGGGATCTCCAAGATGTCTTTATTGGAAGACTGTAAGGTCCTCCGTGGGACATACCAGGAGAGGCGGTCCCGTTGGTACAAGGGTCCTAGGCTGTATAGAGCTTTAAAGGTTAAACCCAGCACCATAAACCTGATCCTGTACTCCACCAGGAGCCAGTGCAGCTGGTATAGCACTGGGTGAATGCCATCCTGTGGCAAGGACCCCATAAGGAGTCTTGCCGTGGCATTCTGCACCCGCTGGAGTTTCTGGGTCAGTCTCAAGGGCAGCCACACATTGAGTGAGCTACAATAATCAAGCCTGGAGGTGACCGTCACGTGGATCACAGTGGCTAGGTCAGGGCGAGAGAGGTGATCAGACCAATAAGGTACAATCAGGCAATAAGAGCAATGGCTTTATGTGAGCTCTTTGTTCACATTCATATTTCCTGCTCTGTGCTCCTGCTTTTCCTGCTGAAAAAATAACTTATATTACGAAAGCAAGC
Source organism: Podarcis vaucheri (assembly GCF_965113315.1). Taxonomy (NCBI): domain Eukaryota; kingdom Metazoa; phylum Chordata; class Lepidosauria; order Squamata; family Lacertidae; genus Podarcis; species Podarcis vaucheri. The sequence goes on along the minus strand of NC_138764.1, from coordinate 85,548,289 downwards.
AAGCGAAGAAGAAACTGTTGTGCAAGCTCATGTGGCGTTTCCTTTCAAAAAACACCTAATTGTGCTCTGAACATTTTGCACCTTCTGGCTCTTTCAGCGCAGATCTCTGACAAATGCAAAATAGAACAGTTTCCCTCCCCTCTGCCCACTGCCAGACAGCGAAGCATCTGAGAGCTAAAAACACTTTTTGCCATCTGTACAGCACAGGTGTAGGGCTCTGCGTAAGCCCCGTGCACAACCTGATAGACTTAGCACACTGCATGCATTGTTCTGCTTATGGTCCACTAATTCAGGGGACAGCTGCTGTGAAGCAGCCATCTGCATAGGGCTGGGTAAGGAGGGGCAGCGACAGTCGCCGAGGGACAGGCTCTTGAGTTTGAGTAGCAGCTGACATCAGCTAATTTATTAGGCGGATATATTAGCAGGTGCTAACCTGTCTCAGGCTGGACCTAATGAGATATTCACTCCAGGGATTTGGCCCAAAGGCCATTAAAGAAAACAAAAAACAGCTATCCAGTTTGCTTAACAACATGACTGTTGTACTGCTGTTAGTGTGTACCCAACTGTGGTCTAATTTGACTGCATGATTCATTTGAGATCGGGGTGAGGAACTTGTGGAGTTTTAAATGTTGCTGGACTACAACTTCCAGCATTCTTGAGCATTGGACATGCTGACTGGGGCTAATGGGAACTGGAGTCCAACAGATCTGCAGGGATACAGGTTCCTCACCCTCGTTTTTTGTTTTGAGCAGGTGAAACTTAGCTCTGGGACTTTTTTTTTCCTAGCAGGGGTGTGGCGTTTGCCTCTAGGATGCGTCAAGGAAAGAGTTAAAAATGGGTGCGATGTGATTGGCCAGTGAGAATGCAAGGGGGGAGTAAAAGATAGAGTGGGAGGTTTTGAAAAGTCAGTTGAGGTCTGGGGGTTGACAGTTGAGGTTTGGGAGTTGGGAGTTGAGGATTGTCAGTTGGGAGTTGAAGCTTGGGTGCTGAAGAAGAAAGAGGGTGGAATACGCAGTGGGTTGATTGAGTTGTATTGTGAGAGAGTGAGAGGAATTGTTAGGGAGTTAGATAGATAGTTGGGAATAATTCAGTTTGAAGTTGTAGGAACTAAGATTTAAGAAACTGATAAGAGAAAAATAAACTGAAACCATACGCTTATTCCTGCACTTAACAATAAACTTGATTATTTGTTAACAACTGTCTGGACTCCGTGTGTCCCCGTGAGAAAGCAACCGCAGTGGTGGCACAGGGTCAATAGACCGTCAAACGTCCGGGGCCCCTGTGTGATCGCCACAAGGGGTTATGACACCATATGCACGAGTGCCATGGTAGTGGATGGACCCTGGCAAATGAATGAGGTGATAACAAGGCTTTCAAGTTTCACAGTTGTTGGTGACAAATAAACAAAGAGGAAGTCAGAGAATGTGGGAAACAATCCAAGCTGGGACTGGATCCTTCATTTCTTTGACGGGGCTCCTACTCCTTGCTAGCAGTTTGAACTGTAACGCTTCATTGGAAGCCTGTTTCCATTTCTAATTAAAGCTAAAGGGATACAAATTTAGGGACATGAATCCATGGCCACTTCACTTCCTGACTGTTGTTATTTTTGAATGGAATTCAATCACATGCTGGTAAATTATGCAATTTCTTTAGTGCTGTTGTGCAACAAACCAAATTCCCTCCAACATCAGACTTAAGGAAAGTCATGGAAAAATGCATTGGAAAGTGTGGGATAGCAATTGGGATAGAAATTGCAACATCATGTAAACTCTCTACAAACAAATCAGAATGAATGCTAAACGAACAGGTCTGGAAGTGACCCAGGTTTCCCCAGCTAAAGTTCAACATGCCAGTATCGGTAATGTGAGCTGACGAAGTTTTCTTCTTCTTCTTCTTCTTCTTCTTCTTCTTCTTCTTCTTCTTCTTCTTCTTCTTCTTCTTCTCTCTGTCTCTCTCTCTCTGTCTGTCTCTCTCCCCCTCCTTTTCTCTCCCCCCATTATTTTTCTGTTTCCCTTTCTGTTTTCTATCTCTTTCATTTTTCTTTCAAACTTAATAAGTTTGCAATAAAATAAAGTTTTATTTAAATGCCACCCACCCATTGGCACACTATTATATCTCAGCTTTTTAGGTCCATTTGCAATATAAGCATTTCTATACTGCTCAATATTGTTAAAGGTATTTTTTTTGGGGGGGGGGTCAGCCTGGATGATGCCTGTAGGTACCTTCTAGACCTGTGAGCCTCTGTATGTGATGTTATAATCTATGAGAGGAAACCTGCTGAAGCAGTCGGAATAGACTCTTTGCATTTGCTGACCTGTTAAGTGTTCTCATCAGCATCTCAAAAGTAAGCTATGTTGCCATAGCAACAGCTAAAAGGGAAGAATGGGGTAGGCATTCCCCTGCCCTCAGCAGGTTGGATGCCGCATAATCCTAGGATAGAGAACAATAGGTCAAGGGGCACCATGTGTACTGGAAGCTGGAGACAAAGGGGCAAGACTTGCTCTGTGCCCCATGTGGTTTGGGGCTTCCCTATAAACCTAATGCAGAAGCAAGATTGATTGGGGTGTTAATGCTGTGAGCCTCTCCATCCTACGCTTGGGTTGTGTGTGTGTGTGTGTGTGTGTGTGTGTAAAATCCATACTCAAATGCCTCTATTGACCTTCATTCCAAGGAAACTGAATCTGGGTAAGTGTCGGAACTTCTGAAGTCTCTTGCTGCTCAGAGACTGGAGTTCACACACCAATATTACAAAATCTCTAAGTGGTGTATAGTCATAAAAGCTAACAGTATACAGTATACTGTCCTACCTTCAGGGGTGCTGTTAGAATCCCTGAAATGATGCATTTGAAGTGCTTTGAGCAATTAGGAATAGTACTCCAATGATAATATTGATCATATTAATTGTATGTCAGCACTAAGCACTATCTTACCCTCATCCTTATTAATGCATCTTCAGCTGAGATCCAGGAGATAAGAACGTGCATGTTTTGAGATAAGAACTTGCACTAGAACATAGAGCAGGGGTCAGCAACCTTTTTCAGCCATGGGCCGGTCCACTGTCCCTCAGACCATGTGGTGGGCCAGACTATATTTTTTTTTTTGGGGGGGGGAGGAGGAAATGAACGAATTCCTATGCCCCACAAATAACCCAGAGATGCATTTTAAATAAAAGCACACATTCTACTCATGTAAAAACACCAGGCAGGCCCCACAAATAACTCAGAGATGCATTTTAAAATAAAAGGACACTTTCTACTCATGTAAAAACATGCTGATTCCCGGACCGTCTGCGGGCCTGATTAAGAAGGCGATTAGACCACATCTGGCCCACGGGTCTTAGGTTGCCTACCCCTGACATAGAGGTTCAAATGCATTTTCTTCACGAACACGAATGTCATTTTCCCCCACCCACCCCAGCTCAGACTAGACTAGATTCTCTTTCTTCACAGTGTAAACAAATCTTTCTGTCTGCCTCAGACCTATTAATTTTCCTGTGATACCCCCAATCTTCCATTCCCTTATGTGAGATGACTTTCCTGCTATCGATGTGGGATCACTTGCATGCAAGGTCCTTCCTCTTGTCCACATGTGCAAGTCACTTAATAAGATGAGGAGCAATGTGTAAAATAACAAGAATGTTGATGTAAAGTTCTCAGATAGCCAGTCCTTCAATGAATAGTTAATAGCATTATTGACATATGTTGGGTATTGATGATGGCCAATGGAACGGCTCCAGTAACAGCCATAGAGTTGGAGTCATTTCCAATGGCTGTGGACTCTTTAAAAAAAAAGGCTTGCCATCTTGTTAAGACAAGTTAACAGTTACATAGGCATGCCAATGTAACTTTGGGGTAAAAGACTATTAATGTTAGGGCTGATGTTACTCCCTGTCACTTTTGTGTGTTGCTGTCTATTGCTTTATTTCTAACATAACATAACATAACAACATAACATAACATAACATAACATAACATAACATAACATAACATAACATAACAACATAACATAACATAACATAACATAACATAACATAACATAACATAACATAACATAACATAACATAACATAACAACATAATGTCCAACCATTGTAACTAGGTAGACAAAATATCCATTAGGAGTATTAATTTAAAATATAAATACAGTGTATTGTACTGCCAATTTCCTTCTGGCTACTGAAAACCACCTTTTCCAAGAATCTTGAGGTATTCACAGATGCTGCAACCACAGTCGCCATTTTCAGCCACATCAATGCTGACATCTAGCTGCGCAGTCATGCACTCTTATATCAGAAAGATCTTGCCTCTAGTGGCTGGCAAGTGGTGATGCCTGGGCAAGGGTATGGTACCGTCCAGGAATAAGAGTTTTTCTTTGCTTGTAACCCATTCCCATGCTCTGTTGGTGGAAATTCAGGGTTATTTATATTGTTATGGGAAGCAAAACAAGAGATTACTGCAGAGCAACAGCTGCTCAAGTGCCAGGGTGTAGCAACTCTGGAAGGCGGGGAAAGTTCCATCCATGCAATAGCGGGCAGGAGGAATTTGATTGCAAATTACACTTTTCAGAAACCACAAAATAACATAAAATTATGGCAGGGAAGCTACTGTTCTGTTGTGATTTGTAGAGGGAACATTTCCCTCACTCAGAGCCAGTTCCCTGAGCCCTCTCACGCTAGAGCCTAACATTCTCTAGCACGGCCAAGAAACAAAATCTCAGGTGAGCCAAACCAGTACAGTGGTACCTCAGGTTAAGTACTTAATTCGTTCCGGAGGTCCATTCTTTTTTTTTATAAAATGATTTTTATTAAGTTTTCCATTATACAAATTCACCAAATCAAACAATTTTCACAAATTTCAACTTTTTGAACTTCCAACAGCTTCTCTGCTAATCATCCATATTTTCCCATTTTTACACATTTTCTAAATTTAGTATTGCATTATAATATTACTCTTACTGTCCAATTTCTGTTTAACAATACTCCTCTAACTTTCACAAAGCCTCTTTGAATCCCACTAGCGTTGTTTGTTCGTCACATATACTTTTCAGATATTCTGCAAATTTTCCCCAGTCCTCGATGAACTTGTGGTCCCATTGATATCTTATCTTTCCAGTTAGTTTATCCAATTCTGCATAGTCTATGAGTTTCATCCTCCATTCTTCAAGAGTCGTGGTTCCTCCTGTTTCCATTTTTGGGCCATTAGTATTCTTGCCGCTGTTACTGCGTATTGAAAAAGTTTATGGTCACTTCTATTTATCCCTCTTCCTGTTATCCCTAACAGAAAGGCTTCTGGTTTCTTTACAAATGTATATTTCAACATCTTCTTCAACTCATTATATATCATTTCCCAGAAACCCTTCACTTTCTTACACTCCCACCACATATGATAAAATGATCCTTCTTTTTCTTTACATTTCCAGCACTTATTACATGTTTTAAACATGTGGAATGCCCTCCCATCGGATGTCAAGGTGATGGAAAACTACCTGACATTCAGAAAACATCTTAAGGCGGCCCTATTCAGGGAAGCTTTTAATGTATGATATTTTAATGTTTTTTTGGTTTCTGTGGAAGCCGCCCAGAGTGGCTGGGGAAACCCAGCCAGATGGGCGGGGTACAAATAATAAATTATTATTATTATTATTATTATTAAACATTTTTGCTTATTTAACCGGTGTAATATACCATCTATATACCATTTTCATAATATTTTCCTTTAACACAGTACATGCTGTAAATTTTATATTTTCATTCCATACTTTCTGCCAATCATCCAATTGTATATTATATCTAATAACTCTGGCCCAGTGTATCATAACCGACTTTACTTCCTCATCCATTGTTTGCCATTTCCAACAACATTTTATACATTTTTGACAATATTTTATAATCATTATTTATTATCTCTGTTTGAAATTTCGATTCATTTTCTGCATATCCACTCTCTTTAAAATCCTTTTTAAACATCTCATTTACCTGAAAATAGTGCAACCAATCAAACACATATTCTTTTACTTGTTCATATGGCTTCATTTTCCATTTTCCTCCTTCTTTAATTATTAATTCTCCATAAGTAATCCAATTCCTTTTCATATTAATTTTCTTTACACTCATAACCTCTAATGGAGACAACCAGTGTGGGACTTTAGGTTCTAATACATTTTTATACCTATCCCATATTTCTATTAAAGATCTCCGGAAGATATGATTCTCAAAACCCTTATGACTTTTCTTCTTTTCCAACCATAAGTACGCGTGCCATCCAAATCTGTTATCAAATCCTTCTAGGTCTAACAGTTTGTTATTTTTTAATTTTATCCATGCCTTCAACCAACAGAGACAAGACGCTTCGTAGTATAATTTCAAGTCTGGCAGGGCAAAGCCTCCTCTTTCCTTCGCATCTGTTAATAACTTAAATTGTATTCTTGGCTTTTTACCCTGCCAAATATATCTTGAAATTACTCTTTGCCACTCTTTAAAGATCGTAGTCCCTTTGATTATAGGAATCATTTGAAATAAGAATAACATCTTTGGAAGTACGCTCATTTTGATCGTTGAGATTCTACCCCAAAAAGAGAGTTTCATCCTTCCCCATACCTCCAGATCTTTTTAAATTCCATTCCACACCGTTGTATAATTATTTTGAAATAAATCAATATTTTTTGAAATTAACCATATTCCCAAATATTTTACCTTTTTTGCCACTTCAATCCCTGTTTCTTGTTGCATTGTTTCTATTGCCTTGTGGTCCACTGGAGGTCCATTCTTAACCTGAAACGTTTCTTAACCTGAAGCACCACTTTAGCTAATGGGGCCTTCTGCTGCCGCCGCGCCGCCAGAGCACCATTTCTGTTCTCATCCTGAAGCAAAGTTCTTAACCCGAAGTACTATTTCTGGGTTAGCGGAGCCTGTAACCTGAAGTGTATGTAACCTGAAGCGTATGTAACCCGAGGTACCACTGTAAATAGGTAGGTTGGGACCTGCAAATAGGGACTGCTCATTTATCAATGGGTCACACTGAATTCTGCAGGGCAAATTCAACGGGCTGCATCCTGAGACAGACCAACACTGGCGAAGCTCTGGACCACAAGCCTAATTAGGCCCACAGTGTCTCAGAGGTTGGCCCACCAGCCTGTTCAGGTTAAACTGCACCCACCTTCTCTGTGCCTGACATCATATGATCTCCGGGAAGGTTCAAGCCACAGCTGCAAAGGAAGACTCTGGAGTCCACATTAAGGGTTCTCCTGATTCTTCCTTGGCAGCCCAAATTTGGCATTGTTTGAATTTCAATTCCAGTCTGCATTGGTGACAGAGAAAGGCACCAAATACAAAATGCACTGGTGCTAGCTTGCCACCCCTGCAGCAGACAAAGGAGGCAGGGATGGGGGGACTTTTGCCCTCCAGATGTGGTTGGATTCCAGCTCCCACCAGCCCCGGCCAACATGGTCAGGGATGATGACCAGTAACATCTGGAAGGCTCTGGCTCCAGTCTAATGTAATATTGGACATGAGGGGCAGCGAAGGGGGGTATAGCTCCACTGCCACATCACCATCAAGTGGTCCTATTTAATTTCTCTTCTAAGGAGTGTTGCACTTCATCTATCTATCTATCATCATCTATCTATCTATCTATCTATCTATCTATCTATCTATCTAATCTATCATCTATCTAATCTATATCTATATATCTATATCTATCTTTCTATCTATCTATCTATCTATCTATCTATCTATCTATCTATCTATCATCTATCTATCTATCATCTATCTATCTATCTATCTATCTATCATCATCATCTATCTAATCTATCATCTATCTATCATCTATCTATCTATCTATCTATCTATCTATCTATCTATCTAATCTATCACCTGTCTGTCTGTCTGTCTGTCTGTCTGTCTGTCTATCTAATCTATCATCTTCTATCTATCTCTATCATCTATCTATCTCTATCTATCATCTATCTATCATCTATCTATCTATCATCTATCTATCTATCTATCTATCTATCATCTATCATCTATCATCTATCATCTATCATCTATCATCTATCTATCTATCTATCTATCTATCTATCTATCTATCTATCTATATCTATCTATCTATCTATCTATCTATCTATCTATCTATCTATCATCTATCTATCCTCTATCTACAGGATCTATGGCATACACACAGAGACATGGATCTTGAGTTGCTCCTCCATTCACATACAAGGGTGGGGATTTTTGCCAACTTCCACTCCATCTGTATCCTCTTGCACCAAACCCCACATCGTTCCAAGGATCTCAAACACCCAGGAGCAGATTTTGCAGGGCTTCAAGGGGTGGCAGAGGGAAGGGACACAAGCCTTGTTCTGTGAATGCAGTTTAATATGCAGAAGCACATCCAAGGATCCAAGCCATAAAATGTATCTCCAGGGGCTGAAGATAGACACAGAAGCAATTCTCTTGCAGATGTATTTCTGGTGCCCATACTCTCCATCTCTGCCAATTTTTTAACTTTGAGGTAGTAATATGCAACATGAAAGTATTCTAAATTGCTGACAGGGTAATCCACATAAATGTATTTCTCTCCCCACAAATACAAGCATGCTTGTATTTGTAGAGAAAGAAATGTCTTTCCACAAATTGGTATCTACAGACTTTCCGCTAATTTGTCTGCCAACTTAGCAGTTCAAAAGCACACCAGTGCAAGTAGATAAATAGGTACCACTGCAGCAGGAAGGTAAACAGCGTTTCCATATGCTCCGGTTTCTGTCATGGTGTTCCATTGTGCCAGAAGAGGTTTAGTCATGCTGGCCAAATGATCTGGAAAGATGTCTGTGGATAAACGCCAGTTCCCTCGGTCTGAAAGTGAGATGAGCACCACAACCCCATAGTCGCCTTTGACTGGACTTAACCATCCAGGGGTCCTTTACCTTTTCTCTTTTCCCTTTTTTACTAATTGGTACCTTTACTTCAGGGATAGAGGACCTCTGATCCTCCAGATGTTGCGGTGCTTCAACTCCCACCAATCTCAGGCAGTATTGCCAATGGTCAGAGATGATGTGTCTAGAGGTCCATCAATATCTGGAGGGCCACAGTCCCCCCCGATTCACCTGGACATAGATGTAGGCTGCTCACACACCATACATTTAAAGCACATTAGTTCCCCCTAAAGAACCCTGGGAATTGTAGTTCATTTTTGCATTCACTCATGCAAGGCATTATTTTGCCAAAACTTAATGGGCCAGGAAAACCTTGATAAACTTTTGAACTACTGATTCCATAAAACCAGTGAAAATGAGGGCTCCACAACAAACCTGAAAATATTTTCACCAAAATCGGAAAGGAATATATGATAAGATTCCTTAAAAACTTGAAAAAAGAGGAGGGGGTCACAATATCCATGTTCAGAACTTGCTATGTGTTTTGCCATTTTTATCACATCAGTTTAAAATTTGGCACATTTATAGATCTCATCAGATAGATTGTGTATGCCGGGTTTCAAATTATTAGTCCCACAGATGCCATTTTTAAAAGCCTTTTTTCTCTACTCACCTTATCTTTGGGAGCAGTCCTGTGCTCCTGTAATTCTGAACACGTTCTAGACATTATGTTCTCTAAATAAATATCTGTTTACTGGTTTAACATGGTCTGGGTACATTATTAGGCTAGCGTTTTGCATCCTGCGTCTCTTGTGGGGATATATTCAAGAAAGCACATAGAGGGAGAGTTTTACTGCTCTCTATAACTCAGTAGGTGGTAGCAGCCAGAATTGTGATGACCATTAAATCTGGACTCAGCAGATCAGCTGACCTAGTGACCTCCAGGAGCGTCTCTATCCCCATCATCCAGTCCAGACACTGAGATCCAGCTCTGAGGACCTTCTGGCGGTTTCCTCCCTTCAAGAAACAAAGTTACAGGGAACCAGGCAGAGGGCCTTCTCAGTAGTGGCACCCTTCCCGTGGAATGACCTCCCATCAGATGTCAAGGAAATAAACAACTATCTGACTTTTAGAAGACATCTGAAGGCAACCCTGTTTAGAGAAGTTTTTAATGTTTGATGTTTTGTCGTGTTTTTAATATTCTGTTGGGAGCCGCCCAGAGTGGATGGGGAGGCCCGGCCAGATGGGTGGGGTATAAGTCATAAATTATTATTATCACAACAGTGGTACCTCGGGTTACGTACGCTTCAGGTTACATACGCTTCAGGTTACAGACCCAGAAATAGTGCTTCAGGTTAAGAACTTTGCTTCAGGATGAGAACAGAAATCGTGCTCTGGCGGCACGGCGGCAGCAGGAGGCCCCATTAGCTAAAGTGGTGCTTCAGGTTAAGAACAGTTTCAAGTTAAGAACAGACCTCTGGAACGAATTAAGTACTTAACCTGAGGTACCACTGTATTATAAACAGATAAACAGCTATGTGATTTCTAAGAGACATCCGAAGGGACGTTTTTAGTCTGTGATGTTGTATTGTGCCTTTACTATTTTTTGCTGAGAGCTGCCCAGAGTGGCTGGGCCAACCCAGTCAGATAGGCGGCATATAAATATATTATTATTATTATTATTATTATTATTATTATTATTATTATTTGTATGGGGCCCCTGGAATCTCACAACAATTAACTTCTTATAAATGGTAGAATGCACGCACACAGACACAGTCAGTTAGTAGTTCTCTTCGCATGATGCATCACGGATCTAGCCTTTGATGGTGGACAGTCATGAAGGAAATGATAAATGGAAGGAAGAGAGAGAAAGAGGGAGGGGGGAGGCAGGGAGGGAGGGAAGCCAAGATGGAAAGTGCTTGGTGTTGTAGCAATCCATAATTGATGAGACTCCTAGCATGGCTTCAGTATCTCATCAATTATTCAGAAGCGACTCATTAGGGAAAGATTTCATTATGGGATAATTAAATTAAATGCTGGACAAAAAGAAGAAGGTGAAGCTGTAAGGTAGCCCGCCCTTCTGTTGGCACTGATGGTTTGAAAAGCGAGAATGGAGAAGGAAACAAGCCCACTGTTACTCGTAGAGATGCCATGGGGAGCTGGGATTCTTACGTTTTGAGACTCCTCTCGTCGCCCTGATTCCTTGTCCCCATGCCAGTGTTGAAGGCTGATTTGGTTCCTTGCCAATTCTTCAGGCTGTTTCCCCAGACCTTTTTTTTTTATGGTGTTTGGAGGAGGCTTATTGGAAAGCACAAGGTGCTGGAGAGGACAGCTGGGTGCAAACGCATCAGCAGAAGCCCTGGGTTGATTTTGCCAATGCGTTTGCACTGCGCCAACCTCTCTGCAGCCTTGCACCTCTCCCTTTTGGAAAACTGCAGGAGGTAAGCTGCATCACCTTGCCCTGCCAACTGCTGTTGCATTTCGTTAGTTTTTGCAATCCTGGTTACAACTAAATATTTAGTTCTACTCTAAGATGGCCAAAGAGACATCGCCTTGCCAACAAAGGTCCGTATAGTTAAAGCTTTGGTTTTCCCAGTAGTGATGTATGGAAGTGAGAGCTGGACCATAAAGAAGGCTGATTGCAGAAGAATTGATGCTTTTGAATTATGGTGCTGGAGGAGACTCTTGAGAGTCCCATGGACTGCAAGAAGATCAAACCTCTCCATTCTGAAGGAAATCAGCCCTGAGTGCTCACTGGAAGGACAGATCCTGAAGCTGAGTCTCCAATACTTTGGCTACCTCATGAGAAGAGAAGACTCCCTGGAAAAGACCCTGATGTTGGGAAAGATGGAGGGCACAAGGAGAAGGGGACGACAGAGGACCAGATGGTTGGACAGTGTTCTCGAAGCTATGAACATGAGTTTGACCAAACTGTGGGAGGCAGTGGAAGACAGGAGTGCCTGGTGTGCTCTGGTCCAACAACAACAAGATGGCTAAATGGGGACAGGTCTCCTGTATCTTTCATTTTCAGTCAGCATTGCAGGCCTCACCAAACAATTGCAGGAGGCGAAGATGAAATATTTCACTGCGGATAAAATTTTCATGAAATGCATCTTTCCTCTTCGGCTCAGCCAGCCCTGGCACATTGCAGGTGATTTTTTTTCTGTGTCACCTGTTACCTCAAAATCATTGTGTTTATCCACCCTCCGAAACCACAATTTGATTACTCAACATGGCTTGGCAACCTGATGACAATTCTTTGCAAGAGTTTTTTGCTGTGCCACTGCTGGTTCTCGGCATAATCTCTCTCAATCTTTTTTGGGAATCGCTTGAATGAATGCACATCAATGGAGATAGGCGTTTTCTCAAATCTGTGCTTCCTCGGTACTGTGAACTTGCTGGGCTGGTGACCAGCTGCTCCCTCACAGTAGGCATTTTTCAAGATGAAACAGACAAGGTCAGGTGCATGCAAATCAGAAAATATTAGGAAAGAAACCTTTAAAATGACAAGCATAACCAGACCAGAAAATTCACATTTCTAAGTAGATACTTTAAATGTCTTTTTTTACTTTTGCATAGAAGGAAGCATTCAGCTGTTCAGAATTTCTGTTGGCTTTGAATAAAGCTCCGTTCTGGTGGAATCAGCCAGAACTGTAAACATCCGTTGTAGCAGAACAAAAGGCTATGGCCATGGGTCTAGGACAGGGGTGGGCAACCTTTTTTTCCTGGTGACCATCACGTTTTCTCACGAGTAACAGAAACCCACCAATTTGTTCTCAGGTGGCTGGGGAAAGGCTGAGCAAAACAAACAAGCCATCTATTACTATTTTTATCAAATAAAATGCTGACTATACCAGTTATTCTTAAAGGGCAGACCCATACCACATATTTAAAGCACATTCAATGCACATGACCCCCCCAAAAAAAAGAGCTCTGGGAACTGTAGTTCTGCCTCACAGAACTACAATTCCCAGCATCCTAAACAATCGACAGTTCCCAGGATTCTTTGGGGAAAGTCATGTGATTAAAATGTGCTTTGAATCTATGGTGCGGATCCGCCCCACATAGGAAAAGGGTGGAAAGGCTTTTAATGGCAGGGGAAACAAGAAGGAAACAAACAGGAATGAAGGGAATATTCAGCAGGCTTCAGGGCTACAAAACATGAGGTTGAGCCACATGCAGTTCCCAGGCATGGTTTGCCAAACTGCAATGTAGGTGGGAGACTTCTCATAGCTGACGTTGTCATCAGTTGAAGTTTATGCATCAGTGGCATGGAGCAGGGCATTTTCCACTGTGGCCCCCTGAATGTGGAATCCCCACCCCCACCCCTGAGCAGAGTTGTCCCCGACTCTTATCAGTTTTTAGGCGACAGATTTGTTTTCTCAGGCTTCTGAAAATGACTGGTGTAAGACCTAGACCACTGCTGGATTGTTAGAAGGTTTGATATTCTGATAGTCTGATGCCCTGTCTTTTTTTATATTCATTTTATATCCTGCTTTGCATTAATTTGTGTGTTTTAATAGATGTTTAGCATTGTGGGAATCTCTGAAGGGTGGAATGTAAGCCTGGTAGATAATAAGGTACAATTTCTTCCTTTGATAGCTGAAGTCCAGCCAGAAGCAAAGTTCTGACACTACTGATTCACTATGCTGTCCCTACAGATATTTCCACGACAGTATAGGTAGCCAAGCCACATGTGGTTATGCTCTTTGTTGTTGTTGTTTAGTCGTTTAGTTGTGTCCGACTCTTCGTGACCCCATGGACCAGAGCACGCCAGGCACTCCTGTCTTTCACTGCCTCCCGCAGTTTGGTCAAACTCATGCTGGTAGCTTCAAGAACACTGTCCAGCCATCTCATCCTCTGTCGTCCCCTTCTCCTTGTGCTCTCAATCTTTCTCAACATCAGGGTCTTTTCCAGGGAGTCTTCTCTTCTCATGAGGTGGCCAAAGTATTGGAGCCTCAGCTTCACGATCTATCCTTCCAGGGAGCACTCAGGGCTGATTTCCTTCAGAATGGATCCGTTTGATCTTCTTGCACTCCATGGGACTCTCAGGCAGAGTGCATGAAGGCTATTTGTTGTTTTCCCCACCACTAGGTGGCTGCTGCTTTGTGGCTTGCTGCTTCTGAAAACTTTAATTGTATGTTCTAATCAGACTGAGAGCCAAAAAAGTGTGTGATCATCAGGGTCATCATGCAGTGCAGCTCTTAGTGAAGTGTACCTCTATAGAGAGAAGCTGAGGGGAAATGCGTAGTTGAATCATATATATCCAGTTCATCCCACCGATTCCCACATGATTCTCTTGACCCCACTAAAAGTGTGGGATCTTGCCCCAGGGAACTGAGGTTGGTTCCCAAAGGCCTGTTTACTGGGACTTCAACCTGATTTGCTTGCCCAAAGTTTGCAAGGAGGTAAGCTTATGTTGGTTTGTTTGCAGGGAGGTTAGACTGTGTTGCATCAAGCAATTGCTATCCCACATTTTCCAATGCACTTCCCCATCACTTTCCTTATTGCAAAAAGTCCAGATTTAGGTTTCGTTGCACAAAAGTGCCAATTCCAATTTAATTAGGCAGCCTGAAAACAACAACTGTCTGTCTGTCTAGATCTTTCCTTCTTGCACGGTTCCCACTTTGGATTCCCTGAGTTGTACCCAATGCTAGTCCTACTACTCAGAATAGATCCATCAAAATGAGTAGACATGTCTAATGTAGCTCCATTAATTTCAGTGGCTCTATTCTGAGTAGGACTAGCATTGTCTCTTCTCGCCACACCCAGGGTATAGCATTTGTGATCCTCCCAAAGGGTTCAGGTCCATAGTTTAGCAACTTAGCAGGGCAGGGGTCATATGAGCACACAATGGTGCCCTTCAAGTCTTCCTCTGGTGTCCACAATGCCTCTGGGCTCTCCTAACTCACTGTCTCCATGGTCATGAACTAGTCACCTCGTTCTCTTTTTTAAATTACATGGAGCCGAAGAAGGAAGTTTGCAGAGTGACACGCTTTTCCACTTACACTTTCAGCTCTATGTGATTTTCGAGGATCAGATCAGTTCTACCGGATCCAGCTTTTATCCAGATTAGGGTTACCAGATGTCCCCGGTTCCCAGGGACAGTCCCTGGATTCGCAAATCTCTCCTCGGACAAATTCCGTCCCTGGAATGTCCCCAGATTTGCAAATCTTTCCCCGGGAAATGTGGCAGCAGCAGCCTCAGCAGCCCGGAGCCAGCCTGGTAGCGCAGTTGGCTCTGGCTGGCTTCAGGAGCTGCTCTCTGCTCTCTGCCATCGCCACTGCTGAAAGGGAACTGGGGATGTCTGGTGGTATAGATATGCTGCCCCCTTCCTCCTTTGTTTTGACAGATCGGGGGAGGCTCGGGCGGGCAGGCGTTGCCCAGTTTTTTAAAAAACCTCTGTGCATTTATGTTTCACAGGGTGCAAAAGAAGGGCTTTGCAACTTGCCTGGCAGAGAAACTACACTCCTTGCGCCCCTCCTGCGCAACGGCCATGCGCATGCAACTCCCGAGCCTCTCCCAATCTGTCAAAACAAAGGGGGAAGGGGGAAGGAGATCGGGGAAGGCTTGGGAGTCACAGGCAGGCGGCCCGCCGTTGCCCAGTTTTTTTAAAACTCTGTGCATTTATGTTTCACAGGGTGCGAAAGAAGGGCTTTGCACCTTTGTACAATATGCATGTGTGCTTGGGCCCAGGGTCTTTTGCCTCACCATCCCCACTACTGACTCCCTGTTGCTACTCAGCTTCCAAAAAAAAAAAAGGGGGGGTCCCCGGATTCATTGAAAAAAATCTGGTAACCATAATCCAGATCTCTTGGGAAAGCAAAGTGTGTGTGCACTTCTCTCCTGTCTTGATGAGCCAGAGAGGCGGGTAGGGGAGGTTCAGGAGACAGGGAAGAGAAGTGACCAGAGGGGATGGCCCATGATATGATAAGCCCTGAAATGTTGCTGAACCCCATAGCAGGGACTAATATCACCACTGCCAGCCAAATTGATTTTGCAATGTGTGGAAGCATTGTTAGCTTGAATTGTTTTCATAATGATGATATTCTCACTTGAAATTACCTCACTTTTACAGGTCAGGCAGTGGAAGAATAAATGAAAGCTAAGGTGGGTAGAAAGAATTTAGACCAAAGCCGGTACATTGCATTCTGGCTCTCTATATTGTTTTCATACCTCCTTTATAGGCAGCGACCTTGCCAGCTCCCTACTTAACTGCTGAAATGATTGCATATAAGGCCTTCAATAAAACGTGGTCCTTGCTTTACATGTACAGAAGGTGTTGGGTTCAGCGTTGTGGCAACTCAGAGCCAGGGGGCATTATCTAGGTGCTAAAATTGGCTCCTGGATTCTCCTTTCCCAGAACAGAGGAATATTTCTTCCAGGTCTGGTGGGTCACCACTAAGCATGAATGAGATTTGATTGCTGTGTTAACGAAGTAAAGGTAAAGGAACCCCTGACCATTAGGTCCAGTCATGGCGGACTCGGCGGTTGCGGTGCTCATCTCGCTTTATTGGCTAAGGGAGCATGGCAGGAAGAAAATACAGTCATACCTTGGGTTACAGATGCTTCAGGTTGCGTTTTTTCGGGTTACGGACCACCGAAACCCAGAAGTACCAGAACAGGTTACTTCTGGGTTTTGGCGGTCACACATGCACAGAAGCACTAAATCACGCTTTGCACATGCACAGAAGCACTGCTGCGGGTTGCGAATGCTGCGGGTTGCAAACGTGCATCCCACATAGATCACGTTCGCAACCTGAGCATCCACTATAGATAAGGGGGGGAAATCCTTTGAAAGAGGATTAGACAAATTCATTGGAAGTTAAGACTATGGCAGCTAGCCATGATGGCTATACTCTGTCTCTGCAGTTGGAGGCAATGATGCTTCTCAATACCAGTTGCTGGAAACTGCAGGAGGGAAGACGGCTCCTGTACTTAGGACCCCTGGGCTTCTCATACACATCTGGTTGACCACTGTGAGAATCGGATGCTGGGCTAAATGGGCCATTGGTCTGTTCCAGCAGGCTCTGCATATGTTCTCGTATCAATGCAATCCTATACATAACTTCTCAGAAGCAGCCCAGCTGAGTTCAGTGGAACTTACTCCCAGGTAAATGGGTGCAGGATTGCAGCATTAATGTCTTTGCATTGACTCGGACCACAGTAGTGGTCACTGGAGCAGAATTTTGTTTTATTAAGCAGAGGAAGTATAGTTTGTTGAGAACTGAATCATTTTTTGGGGGGAAATTGTAGAAGACTTTCCTATCCTTTGATCCAGAAGCCATGGCTCTGATATCTCATATCCTCTCTGGGCTAACTGATGAGCGGTGAGGGAAATACGTTCTTTGCTTAATAAGATAAACTAAAGAAGCAAAATCAACTTATTTCAAACAAGTTAGAGGTTGCGCCTCGATTGGCTGTCCAGCTCAAGTTAGGTCACATATTTAAACTCTTGTGTTTGTGAGTTGGTACAGATGCCTCGTCCCTGCATAGCAACAGATGCATTTCCAACTCAATTGATCAGCTGTCCTCTTATGGGAAAACTGAATAGGTTTCTGTGGAAATGACTCCTAATTATCCATTAGATTCCCCCCCCCCCAACTTGAGTTGCAATGCCAATCAATGCTTTCTCTGAAACCTGTCATTATGGCACCAAGCAAATTACTCACAAGCAGAAACCACAGCCTTCCATTGTGCCAAATGTTTCACTTTTGCCATACAGGCAAAAAGTCATGCCGCCATTCTTCTCCAGAACGGGGCTCGTGAGCTATAGCAACAAGAGAAGAATCAACTGCAGCTAGGTATGGTAAGCAGGGAGTTTGGCCAAGGAAGTCAGTAATGTAATGGGACTTAGCCCCAGGTAAGTGGGGCCAGAACTGCTGTCTGAAACTGTAACCCCGTAACCAGTAAGCCCCACTGAACTCAACAGGACTTATTTCTGAGTAGACATACACAGTATAGGATTGTGTATATAGTCACTAAAACCTGATTGCAAAGTTCAGCTTCCTTTTAAACATGAGAAACTCTGATAAGTTGTTTCCCTCCCTGAAATCTAATCCCCGGAATTGATTGCAAAATCAATTGCAAATTCAATACCCACCAGACCAAAAACCTTATTTCAATTATTTTATTTCAGAATAAAAGGCATTTTAAAGTATCAGGTGAAACTAGGACCTCTTTTCTGATATCAGTAAATGCTGGAAATCCTTTTTCTCTCAGAACTAAAATTGTATTTTCAGAGAAGCAATAGAAATTAGAGGTGGAAGAAACTTATTAAGTATACTTACTTGTGCAAGAAATTCATTCTCTAGTTTTTCCTTGGGAGGCACTCCCCATTAGTGGTCTATTTCCTCCCCTCCCCCTTACTGCCCTCAGGATTCAATACTTACAGGGGTGTGTGTGTGTGTGTATAGCTGCAGCACCGCATCACAAGGCAATGCAGACTCATGTTTCGTGAGGCTGTGCAGCCATGCACAGTGTGTTGGATTCTGAGCCAAAGCAGGCTCAGGTTTAAATCCTCATCTGCTATGAAGTTTACATGAGTGATCTTGGTGAGTTGTATTGTACTTCTACATACATTATAGTACCTATTTCTAAATCAGCACCTAGATCTACAAATCAACATGTGCTAATTTTATGCAAATTAATCTTCTTTTTTGTCCTCTTGTCACCCAAATAGAGGAAAAGAGAGGCGATCCATTTGCATTTCCTATTCCCCTGCAATGCAAAAATGGCCACTAGCTAGGCAGTGACAGCTGACTGGGCATACAGAGTCCTGACATTTGGCCTGGGCCCATATACGCAGTGCCGGATTTAAGTATATGTAAACTAAACAAGCTATAGCTTAGGGCCCCACTCTCTTGGGGGCCCCCAAAAAAATTAAAGAAAAAAACCCTGGATGTACATTTCCAAAATATAAGATAAAAAACAAATAAAATAAAACCTACATACAGCAACAGTGTTTTGTGTTGTGTAGGCTCCTATGATGTAAGTAATGGGCCCCGCCTGCTTGCCTGCTCCCTAAAATATCACTGGTTTGCTCATTTCTATATATAGGGTGCCTACATTCTGCATGGACTGGTTGCATGACAACATGTACAAATGGCTTTAGATACCTATTAGGTCCATAAATAGGGATGTGGGTGGCGCTGTGGTCTAAACCACTGAGCCTAGAGCTTTCCGATCGGAAGGTCAGTGGTTTGAATCCCTGTGACGGGGTGAGCTCCCGTTGCTCAGTCCCAGCTCCTGCCAACCTAGCAGTTCTAAAGCACGTCAAAGTGCAAATAGACAAATAGGTACCACTCTGGCAGGAAGGTAAAGGGCGTTTCTGTGTGCTGCTCTGGTTTCGCCAGAAGCGGCTTAGTCATGCTGGCCACATGACCAGGAAAAACTGTCTGCGGGCAAACATCGGCTCCCTCAGCCAGTAAAACGAGATGAGTGCCGTAACCCCAGAGTCGTTCGCGACTGGACTTAACTGTCAGGGGTCTTTTTCTTTACCTTTCTAGGTCCATAAATTATCATATAGCATATATTCAACACACAAAAAGTGACAATTTGTTGTTGACAAAGGACAGCTGGACATATAAAGGGCCCCATTACCTTCAGTAGCTTAGGGCCTCATCAAACCTAAATCCGGCCCTGCATATATGCTACCCTGAGTTCCTTGGGAGCACACTGGAAGTGCGCTATGCTGCAATTCCTAGGGGGGAGCATGTAAAAAATAATAATGTATGCACTGCTCACTGGGACGCAGGTGGCGCTCTGGGATGCGGGTGGTGCTGTGGGTTAAACCACAGAGCCTAGGGCTTGCCAATTGGAAGGCTGGCGGTTCAAATCCCTGTGACGGGGTGAGCTCCCGTTGCTCGGTCCCTGCTCCTGCCAACCTAGCAATTCGAAAGCACGTCAAGTGCAAGTAGATAAATAGGTACCACTCCGGCAGGGAGGTAAACAGCATTTCCGTGTGCTGCTCTGGTTCGCCAAAAGCGGCTTAGTCATGCTGGCCACATGACCCGGAAGCTGTACGGCAGCTCCCTCGGTCAATAAAGCGAGATGAGCGCCGCAACCCCAGAGTCGGTCACGAATGGACCTAATGGTCAGGTGTCCCCTTTACCCCTTATGCACTGCTGAAATGAGAGTCTTGTGCTCATACTGCATCGGTGCATACGTAACACATTTGATTAAATGAATTGGAAAGTACAGATAAAGACAAAAGGGGAACACCTGAGAGTATGGATGGGAACAAGCTGGTTTGATCTTTGATTTCAGCTGCAAATGTGCACACGTGTGGACTAATGAGATCAAGTCTGAATGGTGGAAGGGTGGATTCCAAGTAATGTACAGCATGTTCCATGGGACCAGCTCACTGAAGGCTTGATTCATCTCCAGTTCCTGCTGTCTGCCGGTGGCAAGTACTTAGCAAGCCACAATATATTTAGCATTCATTTTGTAGGGTCACAAATTGTGCGGGCCTTGCCTGAAGCTCTCTAAGGCATAAGGAGTAATTGGATCTCATTTTGGGAAGTTGAAAGCTGACAATGCAAACAAGGGGATAGAGCGGAGGAGTCAATAAACATATAACTTTTTAACCCCCTACACATAAACTGAACTGGCATGGGTGTGACATTCCTAGCATTTTAACCCAGGAAAAAGCCTAATCCCTGTTTAATGGTCTTTGAATGGAAGTGGTCAGTAGTTTGGTAAATGTTTAAGTGACAGATTGATAGACATGGAGCTAACACTTTAATCCTGCCTGTAGGCCAAAGGGCTAACAAACAGGTTCTCTCTTTTAAACCCCAGAGAGGGGACATTTCTTTCCAAGTCAACCTGAGGTAAGAAGGAAAAGCTGAAAGGAGGACAAAATTAGTTTAGGATATTCACAGGTGTGAAGCAGCACCAGCTCTGGTGTCTTGGGGAGTGAAAATGGGGAATTTAATATATGATAACATCTTATATTTAGCTTCTTGTATGGAAGTAGATTCTGCTCTAATGTGCTCATGTGTGTTATGTCTGTCATGTGAGCCAAGGGAGGGCTGAATGAAATATATAACTGTATGCCACATTAGGTTCAGCTCTAGAAAATACTGCCTGCATAGCCACATGGGCCTGGCCCTACCACAAGGTAGGGTGGATTCTTGGTCTCAGGCTTGAGGGTGTATGTGCTGAATTGTGGGGGATATTGCTTTCTTTTCCATCACACCTGTTGCCCATTACCCAGTAAAGGGGGAGGAAAAAACTACTATTCCTTCTGTGAGAGGATGGAGCCTAGCCCGTTCCTCTAGAAGACGGGTGGTGGCCCAGTGGCCCTCCAGATATTATTGGACCCATCTCCTATCAGCCCCAGCCAACATGGCCAAGATCAGGGTTGATGGCTGTTGTAGTTCATCAAAACCTGGAGGGCCACAGTTTCTCTATCTCAGCTCTTGAAGTAGTCTTCTCTCTGAGGTCATTGAAGCTGTGCATCTTCCTTTCAATCCTGAGAATCAGGTTTAGTGGGGTGTTTGTGTGTGCATATTCCTTCCATGGCCTCCGTCTCCTTCAGCCAAGGGAGTGCTAAAGGATCACTTCACTTCATTTGGGGCACCTGAGAAGAGAGGGAGCTGAAGTTCATTGCTTCCTCCGTACCTGAAAGTAAAAGGATCTCTCTCTGTGAGTGTGTGTCTATGCAGTTTGCAGGACATTGATGAAGGGGCACGTGGCAAATTCAGTTATTTCACTTTGACTTTCTTTCACTTTCTGTAGGGCTTCCTGGAAGTGAGAAAGTGGCCTGTGTGAAATGATATGATTGCATGTGCACAATTTATTTACCTGTTCCCCGGGTGGTGGCAGGGGCTGGGGGAGAGATTAGATTAGATTTATTATTTTATCCTACTTTTTGGCCCCAGTGACACCCAGATGAGTGACTTTTAAACACAATAGAGCAAATTAAATATAAACATGAAGCGAAGTTGCTGTAAACAGCATCCAATACAGTAAAACCAAATCCAAAACAGCAGATTAAAAGCCAAGCACGTTCTAATGATGGAGAATTCGGAAACCAAAGGCACACTGAAACAAGGAAGTTTTCAATAAGCATCTGAACACTAAAAGAGAATGGGTCTGGCGGATCTTTATCGGGAGGTATTCCACAATTTTAGTGCCAGCACTGAAAAGGCCCTGTCACAGGTATCATGCCAGTTGTTTTCACATAGGGGCACAACCATGAGCAGAGCCTCAGATGCCAGTCTTAAGTGGTGGGCAAGCTCACGGGGGAGGATGTGAGGTGTTGTTGAGAAAGGAGGTAGAGACAATACTTGGCATTTTTGCTTAAAGCGCTGCAAAGATCTGGGCTGTTTCAAAAAGTTTCTTGGCAGCAGTGCTTGGGAAGACTGCCTAAGATCCCAGAGTGCTGCTGCAATTCAGAGTAGACATCACTGGGTCAAATGAACCACTAATTGGACTCCATTTGCAGAAGCTCCGTATATCCTTCTGGAGCAAGTTTTAAAATTCAAATTGGTTTTCAAGTCTTCGTGCTATCAGAAGTTATGTCAGATGTAAGGAGTCTCATCCACATTAGTGACAAGTACAGACTCATGGGGGATAGTTTACAATTGTGCTGGATTGATGCCTAAATACCTAGGAGACAGCATTCCACAAAAAGAGAGCAGAAGGCATCAAGGAATATACTATGCCAACAAAACTACTTGTGCAATAGAAGCTTAGCTGATCTCTTAGCGGTGTTACTACATATATCACCGCTGCCATTTGTGAAGTTGTTGTATGCCACGCATTGATTACAATGGTATTGTCTGATTATGTGAAATTTGTATGCCTATAGCCAATGGAAACTGGTCCATTATGGCTAATGGGGCACCACTCCATGCCTGTATCCAGCTAACCACCTGCCTATGTTCATACTCATATGACTCTGTGAGTATGGCAGAGCTCAGCCGGGAGAGAGGATGGGAACAAACCTACGATTAGGTAGTTGGCTCTGCCTGCCATTGGCTCTGGCGCCCCCTGCTGTTGGCCCTCCCTGCCTCCTCCTCCTCCCCCCCAGTCTCAATGGGCACCACTGCCCTGACCTTTCTGACCAGGACTGGAATTGTACATAAGTGTTGTTTTCTTCGCTTAGTGTAACGTGTTAAATTTGTGGGAATTTACATTTAATGGCAGCAGCCTTCCCACTTGTATGTGAAACTTACTTATACTTACTTGAAAAGAAGAAAATGAGTTCAAATGGACAGTTTAAATAGATTTTAACTACCAAAAGAAACGTGATCTTTTCCAAATTTATGCACCACATTTTAGTCATATATTCCCCTTTCAAACTGGAAATTTTCCTGCCAACATATTTTTGCTGGAAAACATATATGTGTTTGAAATAACCTACTCATCAGGGAATACTTTTTTTTAAAGGGTTTCTGCTAATGATTGACAGCTGCACTCAGACCATGAGGATTATAGGGGATCAGTGGGGATTTTCTCATTTACTTTCATTAACCCTTGAGTTTACTTTTCCTATTTTCTTCTGAATGCCACTTACTTCAATCTGAACAGTTTCCTTTAACAGTCAGCTTTGCTGTTCTAAAGTGGTTGGAGGTAAATGGAAACCAGCGATGCTGTCTTGCCTTTGAGGTACACCAACTGGACAAGGGCAGGACTGCTACTAAATGACTCTCATGAGTGTAACTCCCAAGTTATTCTGGCATAGAGACACTGTTAGACCCTTGTAGCATTAAGTCAGTGCAAATGCTACATCTTTTGTATTCCGTTTCTGTTTCATTTAATATTTATAACCTGCTTCTCTTTACCAAAGGAAACGCAAAGTGGCCAACAATTGTGGTTTGCCATCTACTACTTGGGGCAGGTTCAAGGTTCTTGTAAAAGGTAAAGGACCCCTGGACGGTTAAGTCCGGTCAAAGGCTACTATGGGGTTGTGGTGCTCATCTCGCTTTCAGGCTGAGGGAGCCGGCATTTGTCCACAGACAGCTTTCCAGGTCACGTGGCCAGCATGACTAAAGAGCTTCTGGCGCAATGGAACACCGTGATGAAAACCAGAGTGCACGGAAACGCCGTTTACCTGCCTGCCACAGCAGTACCTATATACCTACTTGCACTGGTGTGCTTTCGAACTGCTAGGTTGGCAGAAGCTGGGACAGAGCAACGGGAGCTCAACCCATCGGCAGGCCCAAGAGGCTTGGTGGTTTAGACCATAGTACCACCCATGTCCCTCAGGGTTCTTGTAGTAGCATACAAATCTCTGGAGGACTTAGACCCAGGATACCTTAAGGGCTGCCTAATACTGTACATCCCAATTTGATCACGGAGATAATCTGGGGGAGCACTGTTAGAAGTCCCCCATGGACCAGAAGCACGATTCAGTTGGTAGAGCATGAGACTCTTGATCCTAGGGCTGTGGGTTTGAGCCTCACATTGGACAAAAATATTCCTGAATTGCACAGGGTTAGACTAGATGACTCTTGTGGTTCTTTACAACTCTACAATTCTATGTTTTACTTATACTTTGCTTTCACCTTTGGTGAGAAGCCTGAAGTGGTTAACAACACACACAAGATAAAATATTAGTACATGATCTGTCCCCTGTCTCTTCGCAACCCAGGTTCTTGGAAAGAGCCAATTTTATTGATTTATTTGGCCAAACAGAGCTGAGTGGGAGCCATTTGGCATGTTCCTATTTGCACAGTCCCACCCCTTTGCCATGCTTTTGGGTCCCATTTTCTCTCTCTAGTCACACATACCAAGCAACTGTTAGATATGGCAAATGTCAAAGCTAATTTGGCAATCAGGACATGCTAGTTCTTGATCCCCTTCCCCTCTTTCCTCTTTCCTCTTTCCTTTTCCCTTTTCCCTTCTGTGATAGAACTCCTATTTGGGGACTTCCTGGGCTTTTTTCTAGCCCACGTAGGACCAGTCTGGATATTTGGCCTTGGTGAAGATTTGACGTTTTCATCCCCAAAAAGTTTTTGATTTGAGTTTCTACTGAAATGAGGCTGCATTTTAATGCTGCATTTTAATCTTGTTTTTAAGTTGTATTTTAATCAATTGTTTTATACCTGGTGTTAGCCGCCCTGAGCCCTGTCTTGGCTGGGGAGGGGAAGGTATAAATAGCATTTTTTATTTTTATTATTATTATTATTATTATTATTAGTAGTAGTAGTAGTAGTAAAGGTAAAGGTACCCCTGCCCGTACGGGCCAGTCTTGCCAGATTCTAGGGTTGGGTGCTCATCTCACTCTATAGGCCGGGAGCCAGCGCTGTCTGCAGACACTTCCGGGTCACGTGGCCAGTGTGACAAGCTGCATCTGGTGAGCCAGCACAGCACACGGAACGCTGTTTACCTTCCCGCTGGTAACCGGTCCCTATTTATCTACTTGCACCCGGGGGGGCTTTCAAACTGCTAGGTTGGCAGGCGCTGGGACCGAACGACGGGCGCGCACCCCGCTGCGGGGATTCGAACCGCCGACCATGTGATCGGCAAGTCCTAGGCGCTGAGGCTTTTACCCACAGTGCCACCCGCGTCCCTGTAGTAGTAGTAGTAATAGGTGCCATATGGATATATGCCAGTGCCAAAAATGAGCCCTCGTTCTCGAATGCTGACGTGCTTGGGTCTTTTGGGGTGGGTGTGTTTTAACAGAGTACTCAATTTGCATCTTTTTGTGAGGAAGGGACAGAAAAAGCCATTTTTGCGCTTTAGGGTGACACACACTTTACATCTCTCAGAGCCCTTTCTGCAGAATGCAGCAGGTCTCCCCTTTGGGCAAAGCTGTTCCCTATTTGGCAAGTCAACCAATTAGTGCCAGACATGTCGTTGACATCTGGACCTGATTAGCAGGCATTAGCTGTTCATTGGGATGTTTTGACTGGGCTCTTCAATGGGATTTATTGTACTTTATAGTTGTTTATTTTCCAATCAAAGTCTGCCTTTAAGTCAGAACTGCTGCTTCAGCCCCTTCTGAATAAAAGGAAACACAAAATAGGTCCTCACTGACCCCTAGGTATAGGGTCCCTCATCAATTACACAAAGACTTAGTGATCTGAAAGCCAAGTAACATCAGTGGGGGGGGATACCTCACTCTAAAAAATAAAATAAAACAGCTCACTCTAATAGAGAAAAGAAGAGGTGTGGATTGAAAGTAGCAGAACCAGGCAGCCTTGGATTTTCACGAGATTCCGTGGTGAATGAGGCGAATTTTAAAAGCTGAAATCATGGATAAGATTAACAGTGAATTACTGGCATGTATTATTGACCTTGCCCTGTTCTTAGCAGTTCGAAAGCACATCAAAGTGCAAGTAGATAAATAGGTACCACTCCAGTGGGAAGGTAAACGGTGTTTCTGTGCGCTGCTCTGGTTCGCCAGAAGCGGCTTAGTCATGCTGGCCACATGGCCCGGAAGCTGTACGCCGGCTCCCTTGGTCAGTAAAGCGAGATGAGTGCCGCAACCCCAGAGTCAGTCACGACTGGACCTAATGGTCAGGGGTTCCTTTACCTTTACCTTTACCTTTACCTGTTCTTAGAACAGCTGGTGCCAGTCCTACCAATGGGACCATGACCTTGAGGCAATAGCCTTAGATAGCAGATGCTGGGGGATGCTGTGGTGCTAGCTTGCTGCCCTGAGGTGTTGTGGAGGATGCAGTCCCAACACCACAGTTGAAGTAAGAGTCAGCTGCAGGCCCAGTTGCCTTCAGTATATGGAATACAGTAGATAAGAGTACCATCTTTGTCCTTTGCCTCAGTTAGCGCAATGTCTTGGCCCAGCTCCGAGAAGTGGACTGGGACAAGGCTACTGTTAGTCCACACAGCGGGCGCTAACAGTGATGAGTGACAAAGTGGGTTATGAGTAGGCAATGCCAGCCACCAGAGTGGCTGCCCAGAGACCCATGGGAGCTGGTAGTGAAGGCAGGGGGTGGTGAATCATCACTGTGCAGGATTGTGACTGCTGTTCTGAGCCACTTTGCTGATGGCTGCATCCAGACAGGCAAGGGGAGGCAGTGAGACAGAACCACCAACACCTTGATTGTTTCTCTGTGAGGACGGATAGTTCTTATTCACAACTACTTGCTGTGTGGTGAACAACTGTGAAAGAAACAATCCTGAAAAACAAGGAGCCCATGAAAAGTGATAGGAAATGTGTGTGTGTGTGTGTGTGTGTAGAAATGGGGATGTATAGCCAAATATTTATGAATTTAGGTGCTCTGCTATCCATCGAAGTGGTCCCTGTTCTAGTACTTTCCCCAGCCCTTCTCCTTTAACCATTTCTGAGAATTGAACAGATTTCAGTCAGCTAAGCTTGGCCACCAATCTTCATCCTGACTCATTATAAAACTTAACTCCCCAAAATGTGCAGTTGCAGGCTATCTATAGCTATCTACAGTCCTTCAGGATAACACTTCCAATAGCTATTCTTAGGAGCTACATTCTTAGAAAATTTTATTGTATTGTCTGGACTGAAACAGAGCCGCTGTACGTTTTGAGTTTCCCTGCTGGCTGAATTTCAGTCCTTAAAATCCTCATTGGGGACTATAATTTCCCATTTTTATCAGTGTTTCCTTTGGGCTCGCTCCTAGTTGCTTCAGTGATATTCAGGCAAGATTAAATACTTTTGCACTTAGCCTCATTTCTGTGAAAAAATTTCCTTGCTTCCCTCGATAGAAAATTAATCCACAGAGGATCATATGCTCAAACGTAATTCAGATGGCATTTATTAAATGCCCTGCAATAAACATTCGGGACTAAAAAATATTGGAAGGGTGTTTAGGACCATTTATGATTCCTCTTATTTTAAAGACTTTGGGGGCCACTCATAACATTTAGATAACCAAGAATGTTATTTGCATTCTGGGAGGGGAGGGACCAGATCCCAGAGTGCCTTTGCTGCATGTTTCTGCCAAGTTTTTTTTTTAAGAATCAGAACATGTAAATATAGGATTCTGTCTCTGTCCCTAAAAGCTCTCCCCCACCTTATCAAACACACAAACCTCTGGCCTGTCAAAATCCCTGCTCCAAATCTGGACCCTTGCTAAGAGTAAATGATGATAAAGCTCAGATACATTTCTGAAGGCAGGCTAGTACCTAGTACAAAGGGTCGTAGGGTCAACACATTTGCTGACTTTTAACTATGGATTGTTATGATGACTCTACCCAGGAAAAAGAGGACATATGGCAACCCTAAGTGCACAGAAGTATAGTGGTACATCGGGTTACATACGCTTCAGGTTACATACGCTTCAGGTTACAGACTCCGCTAACCCAGAGATAGTACCTCGGGTTAAGAACTTTGCTTCAGGATGAGAACAGAAATCGTGTTCCGGCGGTGCAGCGGCAACAGGAGGCCCCATTAGCTAAAGTGGTGCTTCAGGTTAAGAACAGTTTCAGATTAAGAACGGACCTCCGGAATGAATTAAGAACTTAACCCGAGGTACCACTGTATATAGAGTATTGGATTTAGACCAGAGAGTCCAAGGTTTTAATTCCCACTCATGAAATCCATTGAACGGCCTTGGACAAGTAACTATCTCTCAGTCAACCTTACGTGCCTTACAGAGTTGTAAGGGGATGACTCGATATATGGAGGGAAGTTGGGGGATACAGAAATGATAAATGAAATAAGTTCCTACTCTACTCTTTTCTTCCTAGTTCTTGTCCTGCCATCTTAACTACATTCTAACAAACCCTATCTTATGCTTCTCAACAACAGCAGTCAAGTTAGAGAGTGCATTTACTTAAAAATGGGAGGTAAAAAAACCCCACATCATTATTATTATTATTATTTATTTATTTATTTATTTATTATTTATTTATTTATTTATTTATTAAATTTGTATACTGCTCTATACCCACAGGTAAATGCTGATGGAATCATATTGGCTCCCAATATGTTTCACAATTGATTGGCTTCCAGTATGTTTCTGAGCACAAGTGTTGGTGCTGACCTTTAAAGCCCTAAATGGCTTCGATCCAGTATATCTGAAGGAGCGTCTCCACCCCCATCGTTCAGCCCGGACACTGAGGTCCAGCTCCAAGGGCCTTCTGGCGGTTCCCTCACTGTGAGAAGTGAGGTTACAGGGAACCAGGCAGAGGGCCTTCTTGGTAGTGGCACCTGTCCTGTGGAATGCCCTCCCATCAGATGTCAAGGAAATAAACAACTATCTAACTTATAGAAGACATCTGAAGGCAGCTCTGTTTAGGGAAGCTTTTAATGTTTAATAGCCTATTGTATTTTAATATGTTGTTGGAAGCCACCCAGAGTGGTTGGGGAAACCTAGCCAGATGGGTGGGGTATTAATAATAATAATAATAATAATAATAATAATAATAATAATAATAATATACAGTATAGTAATAGATAATTATGGGGCAATATCTATTAAGATACTGGTGCTTGTGTGTCTGAAAATCAGTACTGAAAGGGGGGGAAGGGGGTGTTTTGTTTGTTTTGTTTTGTTTTGCTTTGCTTTGCTTTGTTTCACCCACACCTCCCTTCATTCATTTCCATTGAAGCCAAATTTATGTGGCTGCTCCAAAGGTTCAGCTATAATTACATTCTGGGAAGGTGGAAAGAGGAGACAAAGGCAGAGGCTACACACCATCTGGACTTAAGCACATGGTTTCAGATAGGACTGCGTCTTGGAAGATGAAGAAAGTATATGGCTGGTATCCAGCAAGTGTCAAGGAGGAAAGAACAGATATGAACTTGCAAGCAAAAATAACTGCAAAAGGGAGAACATCTTTCCCAGAAAGGGGGTATCTGCTTTGCAGGTTAATCCAATCATATCGACCAGAGCGTTCCAGAAAAGAAGGCTGGATCCAGAAAGTCTCTTGTGACTGGGAGCATATTCTACTTCTAAGTAACAAAATATGCTTCTTATGACTGTCCCTGTGCAGCCACAACCAAGATCAGCAGAGGGTGCTTGTGACATCAGCAACAGAGACAAAAGATGAGCTGGAGCTACCCCAAACTGCACAGGACAAAGGAAGTGGCCAGCAGGACACAGCAGGTGCTAAGGCCAATGATTTCATTAGACACCTGACAAATGTAGGAGAGTAGGCAATAAAAGTAGTCTAACCATGACACTGTGAAGGTAAAGATTATATTTATGTATAATGCTGATAATTATGACGTATTAAATAACATGAATTAATGATAATTCAAAACAAGGTTAACACCAGCACTGGAACCCAGAAGATGTAATTAAGCAGTGGGTTGGGATAACAAGGAGTTGCAGAATGAGTGGATGGCTTAGTAGTAGAGCACTTGCTTCACATGCAAAAGATCCCAGGTTCAATTCTCAAAATCTTCAGGTAGGGCTGGGAGAGATCCATTGCCTGAAATCCTGGAGAGCCACTGCCAGTCATTGTGGACAATAATCAGTGAGATGGACCGATCTCAGAAGAAGAACGTCTGGGAAATGATATATAATGAGATGGAAAAGATGTTGAAATATACATTTTTAAAAAAAAACCAGAAGCATTTTTACTTGGTATTATAGGTCAGGACATTAATAGGCAAGATGTTAAATTGTTTTTATATGCAACAACTGCGGCAAGAGTATTGTTAGCCCAGAAATGGAAACAAGAAGAAATTCTGATGAAAGAAGAATGTCAGACGAAATTAATGGACTATGCAGAATTGGACAAAATGACAGGAAGGATTCGAAACCTGCGGGACCAGAGATTTACAGAAGATTGGAAGAAGTATATGAACTATTTGAAGAGCAACTGTAATCAACAAATTACGCTAGTAGGACTACAAGAAGTTTTGTAAGGAGAAATATACAAAGTGTTACAAAGTAGAAAAAGATTGGTTATGAGTTTGAAATGTAATAGGGAAGATAAGAAATGCATACTGAGAGATTAGATTGGAAAATTTCCAGACAGGATTGATGGAAGTCAGAAATTTGAATAAGATGTAAAAGTATGTTTAATTACTGTTGAAAATGATATGTTAAAAAAACTAAAAAAAAATTATATATATAAAAAGAGATGGGCCGATCCCTGTTGTAACACAGCTTCTTATGTTTCTCTGCACCCGAAAGGTAAGCTACGCTGGTATCAGCTGTAGAGAAGCTCTTGGCTAGCAGAGCATCTGTGCATCGTTTGCAATGTTCACCTCCTACTGCAATGTTGATCTGGCAGAGCCCATAGAATGCATGTTCCCCTTCTGCCTTCCTGCAGTAGGATGCACACGTCCTGCCTTTGTGCTGGCTTGTGGAGCTGCTGCTCAGAGACCACATAGAGTGTTTCGCATTACGAGAAAAGGGGGTGATTTTAATTCATTGCGATTAGCTCACGACGGTGTCTGCAATGTCATTCGGCACAGCTCAGGGAAACTGCTAACCTTGCAGCCTGTCATTTTTAATGCAGGGAATACTCAGCGAAATTGGCTCATTTGCTATGAACCCAAAAAGGCAAATTCGGAAAATGTCTGCGTCACCACTAATTTCTTAGAGCATTGCTGAAGCGTTCCAGTGTTTCATTTGTATGGGAAAGCGTTTCTTGGTCAAAGGACACACCAAATCAATAGTTTAACCCTGGCTGTCATATAACAAGTTTTCAGCTACTACTTGGAATCAGTTGGCATGCTTTCCTGGTTTCACTACTGGTAAAGATGAGAGAATTTGGGCCTCCCCATGTCTCCATGCAGAGGCCAACTGCATGAGCAGCATAAATTTTATATGCTGCTCCTTGATCTATTTGATTCCAGCTGCCAAAATCTGGAGTTAGTTGTAGTATGTGAACAAAAAGCAGCTCCCATTCCCTGGTTTTCCTGTCTGTGGTAAGCTAAACATTTATATAGGCAATTCAGACATTATACATTCATGTATTTGATCTCTAGAGTAGCAGTAGTGTAAACAGAGTGAAAACTCATCACTTTTCATGGGATTTCTAGGGCAATTTGTAGTTTTGCTTATACTGTGGCATCTTTCAAAAAACCCCAAACAGCTCCCGGTTTGTAAAATTAAATAATACTGAAACTCATGTTTTGCATGGAAAATATTCCTCTTACTTAGAAGAACCTCTAATTCTAGTCAGGTGTGTTCAGTAGCAGAACTAGGATAGGGCAAAAAAAATAAAATAGCAATCTTGCTAATTTCTATAATTATCTGATTTGGAGTAGCTGGGCAAGAGGACCCTGCAGCACGCAGCTTCCATTGTGCTTACTGTCAGTAGTGTAAACCGGTAACCCTGGGAAACTATGTTTCCCAGACTCGCTGGCACCTAGCACAATGTCCCTGCAGGAGGCCCTGGACAGAGACTTCCCCTGAGACTTCCTCTCCACTGATGCAACATAAACTTGAGAGGTTGGAAGTGGGTGGCAGGCTTTATTACAGGAAGTGTTGTGATTGCAAAGTAAGGGGTAAACATTCAGACGCCGTTGTGATCCGACTGACATTGGGAGAGCGATAGGATCCATAACATTCTTATTGTATGGGGACTGCTGCAGGTGGGGGAAAGAGCTCATTCTGTTGAACCCAGTTGTGAATTGAGTTGAGGAGCACTCAACCATCGCTAGCACCAAGGACATCCCCTAATGCAAACTGTGTTATTAGAGTGCAACATGGGCCTGAAAGGTAATACATTTATTACACTACCTTACTTATTACAGGGACAAGGGTGGCGCTGTGGGTTAAACCACAGAGCCTAGGACTTGCCGATCAGAAGGTCGGCGGTTCAAATCCCCGCGATGGGGTGAGCTCCCATTGCTCGGTCCCTGCTCCTGCCAACCTAGCAGCTCGAAAGCACGTCAAAGTGCAAGTAGATAAATAGTTACTGCTCCGGCGGGAAGGTAAATGGTGTTTCTGTGCGCTGCTCTGGTTCGTCAGAAGTGGCTTAGTCATGCTGGCCACATGACCTGAAAGCTGTACGCCGGCTCCCTCGGCCAGTAAAGCGAGATGAGCGCTGCAACCCCAGAGTTGTCCACGACTGGACCTAACGGTCAGGGGTCCCTTTACCTTTACTTATTACATGATTTATTGTGTATTTCTTATTACATTCCATTATAGTACTCATTACACTACATTTTTACATTCAGAAATTCATGGAGGATAAAGCTATCAATGGCTATTACCGTATTTTTCGCCCCATAGGACGCACCGGCCCATAGGACGCATCAAGTTTTTTGGGGGGAAATAAAGGGGAAAAAATTATTTCCCCCCAGGCGCTTGTGGGGCAGGCAGCGGGGAGAAGCGCTCTTCTCTCCGCCACCCGCCTTGCGATCAAGTCCGGGGACAGCAGGGAGACACAGCGCGTCTCCCTGCTGTCCCAGGAGTGGTGGGGCAGGCAGCGGGGAGAAGCACTATTCTCCCCGCCGCCTGCCTGCAGATCAGGTCCGGGGACAGCAGGGAGACGTGCTGCATCTCCCTGCTGTCCCCGGAGTGGTGGGGCAGGCAGCGGGGAGAAGCGCCCTTCTTCCTGCCGTCAGCCTCCAAACCACTTCGGGAGACAGCGGGATGGCGGCGTTCCGCCTCCCTCTGTCCCCCGACCTTGTGGGGCTGGCGCTGGGGCTCTCCTGAAGCCTGGAGAGCGAGAGGGGTCGGTGCCACCAACCCCTCTCGCTCTCCAGGCTTCAGTGAAAGCCTGCATTCGCCCCATAAGACGCACCCACATTTCCCCTTCATTTTTGGAGGGGGAAAAGTGCGTCTTATAGGGCGAAAAATACGGTAGCTATAATGGCTATGCTCTGTCTCCACAATCAGAGATAGCAATACTTCTGAATTCCGGTTGCTGGTGACCATGACAATGGCAGTGAGAGTCCTGCTTGTGGATTTCTGACATACACCTACTTGGCCACTGTTGTAACAGGATGCTGAACTAGACGGGACATTCTCCTGATCCAGCAGGCACTTTTTATGTTCTTACATGTGGTTGTTGAAATAATTCAAAGTGTGGATTGTTTTCTTTTAAGTCTGGAATATGCAGCCATATTTTTGAGTTGGTCAGCAGATAGCCATTTCTTGGGAGGCTTAGTGAGGGCAGCAGGACGGGTGCAATGGCACCTCTGAAGATTTAGCATTGCAAACCCCAGTGAACATATGGCAAGCACACTTGTTGTGTAAAGTGCAAATCAGCCCTAAGAGAACCCTTTGAACATCTGCCATCAATAAGCGTATGACATCATTGCCACCGAGTGAGGCTTTTGTTGCTCCTTGGTGACATAATATCTGCAAGCACCTTTTAGCTTAGCAACCCATTCAAAGGACGCTGTTATGATGCTGGGCCTTTAATGCCCCTTTGTTCTATGTAATTATAAGGCTAATTCGAGGGGGAGGGCAGCTGCTAGGTAAGGAACAAAAGCTGCTTGCTTTAACAATCAAAGCAAAATGCATGGGATAACAGGGGAGAAAATAATTGCTCCAGTAGACCTGGAAACGTTCATAGCTTAATAAAAATGTAGTTCGCTTCCCACCTCCTCAGACATCTGCCAAGATCAGGCAGTATAAAACGGTTTCCTGAATAGCCTGGATCGTCATTATAGTATTTAGCATTATCACAAATCTGACCATTCCTAGCTTGAGTTTCATAATTTTTCTATTTTTCTTGCATATTCCCTTCTTAGTTTGCCCCAAGAGATCTTTGTCTAGACAGTGACCTGGGAATGGGGGTGGGGGGAGAGGAGAAAGACTGTGGTGGGGGAAGGGAAGCTCCCCTGTACACATGCCTTCATCTGTGTAATTAAGGCACCGAGCCACGTTATGTCTCATTTTCTTGCTCCTGAACACTATAGTCTCATACAGCTGAAGGCCTTGTTTGTCTCCAACAGCTTCAGCAAAACCGAACTTCTGTAGGAGCTCTGCCTAGATTCCCTGCCAATGCAGACCCAGATTTATTGGTGCATGTTAGTTAAAACGTCAGCAAGATCCTATCCCTCTAAGGATAATGAAACAGGTTGCAGTGCTGTAGAAGAGGTTACAACCGCATGCAAGCTGTAGTAACCATCTTTCTGCTCACTTTTATGAAACAGGGTGGAAAGCAATGTTGAGTTGCCAGGTGAAACAGTTACCTTCCTCTGCATACTATTCTGGGGGTTCTCTCAAGCCAATTAGGGGGTGCACAGGGGAAGGGGAGGAGGAAAAGCCCCATTATACAAACAAAAATCCTTGTGTATGGTTTCTGCTGACAGGGAGCATTAGATGAATCACACCCAAAGTCTAAAAGGTTCTTTATTATTATTTAAAGGACTGAGAACTATATTCTGTACTAACAAAGATTACCCTTCACTTGTAAGGTAAGGTAAAGGTAAAGGACCCCTGAATGCTTAGGTCCAGTCAAAGGCAACTATGGGGCGCAGTGCTCATCTCGTTTTTCAGGCCGAGGGAGCCAGCGTTTGTCCACAAACAACTTTCCATGACTAAACCGCTACTGGCACACGGAGGACCGTGACGAGTGCCAGAGCACACAGAAATGCTGCTGCGGAACCTGTTTATTTAGGTGCACTGGTATGCTTTTGAACTGCTATGTTGGCAGAAGCTGGGACAGAGCAATGGGTGCTCACCCCATCGCGCGGATTCAAACCACCGGCCTTCCGATTGGCAAGCCCAAGAGGCTCAGTGGTTCAGACCACATTGCCACCCGTGCTGTGCAAACTAGTCATTTATAGCAAACTAGTCACATGCATCTACATAGTGTTATGAGTTTGGTGGGGAGGAAGCAGGCTGTATGCAAACCCTTCTAACCCCTGGATCCAGCACATATAAGCCAGGCTAGCTTCTTGTGTTGAGGTGATAGCTTGGGTGATGGGCCATTAAGTGAAACAAAGGAAAGGGGCTCTGTGCAAGATGGCAAGTGAGTGGGGCCCCTCCTCAATTCAGAGATTGTTAGAAGAGCAAAGCCTGAATTTAGAGTTGAGTTGCAGCTATTTGACCTAGAAATTAAGCAGCAAGCTGGAGAGAGAGAGTCAGATCATTTTTGAAAGCAATGTTTGATTTCTGCTTAAATACAAGGCTGTAGCTATGAGAGAAACAAGACCCTTTTGGGGTGTTGATGCTGTGAACTTCTCCATCATAAAGACACCACAGTCTCCACTGTTCCACATTCCAAAAGGAAACAGTGCCTGGACCCCCTGGAATCTCACACCGTTCAGAGATTGGGGTGATGTGCAACAATATGATAGTCTACCTGCATAATGCATGCATGCTATGTTGCTTGCTACTGCTTCTGGGGCTCCATATTCACTCCAGGTAGTATATATAAGTAGCTGGTGATGGGGTAGGACAGCAGCATGCACCTGATCTCTGCTGTGATAACAGGGTGGAGAGGGGGAGAGGCAAGACAGCCGAGAGTTGGGTGTGGTGCAAATGCACCAGCAGAACCAGTCTGGTGCTCCCACTAATGCAGTGCTGACTTGTCCCGCTATCCATCCTCGTATTCAGCAGCAGCATAGATAAATGGAGGTCAGGTGAGTACCACTACTCTCCTTCTGTTATCTGTGCTGAATAATGCAGAATTTGAAAACAAAACAAAGACTGCAATCCTACACACAGTTCTTTAACTGGTCTGTGGCTCGCTCTATCTATCATCTATCATCTATCATCTATCATCTATCATCTATCTATCTATCTATCTATCTATCTATCTATCTATCTATCATCTACCAATCTATCAATCAATCAATCAATCAATCAATCTATCATCTATCTATCAATCTATCATCTATCATCTATCTATCTATCTATCTATCTATCTATCTATCTATCATCTATCTATTTATCACCTGATAATAAGCACCGTTGAATATAGCAGCCTTCTCCAAACTGGTTTGAACTACAGCTTCCATCCTGACCATTGGCTATGCTGAGGCTGATGGGAGTTGTGGTTTAAAACATCTGGATGGCTCTAGGTTGGAGAACATCGGAATGTAGTGTGGACTTATTTCTTAGTAAATGTGCTTTTCAAGTGCATCACTGTTTTCCTAGCTGAGCTCCTCGCTGGGAAACTGCTTCCGTTGCATCCAAAATGGCCGCCATTGTATACAGTTAATAAATTACACCCTAAGGGATAGAGTCAACAATGGACGTGGGAGCATCTGGCATAACTCCAGAGATCTTTTCCATCTACCTTGAAGATATCAATGAAGTCTGTTCAACCAGTTTCAAAGCAAGCCCATGCCTACCTCAGCTTGGCTAGGGATAAGGAATTTATGATTGTGTGGGGTGTTACTCGTATATGAGTGCACCAATCAGGAACGCTTTTATACCCAAAGCTACCTTATCTCCTGCCTATCTGGTGCAACATCCAATGGGGCATACCTCTCTGAAAAGCCTTGCTCCTTCAGTCTTTGGTGTTAGCACCTTTTAGGGGGTAACCTTGACCTGTGCCATTAGCCTCTATCAACAGAAGTAAGTAAGCTCAGGAAGTCGCAACCAGGAGCCCCAGATAGGACTGCTGAGCATTCGAGACTTGGTGTATTGATGTCTTGCGCAAATATTTATGGACCTGCTTCCTCCCCAAAGTGGTCAGTGTTGCTTGATAGGAATATACAAGTGTTTCTGTGTTTGGCTAAGAAAACCATAGTAGCTGGGGATCTCAAAAGAGACCCTGTGGCTTAAAAGCAGGAAGGTAAAAGGAGAGCCTTTCAAATCCCCAATTACCCAGAGAGGCTGGTTCTTCCATAGAGGAAAACAGGATGTTGCAGAAAACCATCAGAACTGAGGGGAAGAGAAAGATAATATTCATGTGTGGATGTAGTTATTTAAGAAAGGGGGAAGCAACTTCTGTTAGATGTGTCCAGAACTGAGGGCTGGGTCCCATCCACAGCATACATTTAAAGCAGTCATACTTTTTTGACCTTCAGGGCTTCCGCCAAAGGATCCTGGGAACCACAGTTTATTAAGGGTGCTGAGAAGTGTGGCTTTGCGAGGGACCTCCTAAGAATTCTCAGCATCCTTAATAAACTATAGCTCCTGGGATTCTTTGGGGAGGGGGACATGACTGTTAGTGGAGAGCTTTAAATGTGTAGCACGGGTGGTTTCCTAGGAATAAAGTCCTGTTGGACTTCTTCCTACCTATGTCACTTAACACATTCCATCCTTCTTCCAAGAAGGCCAGAGCACTGTATTATCCTTGCAATAATCCTATGAACCTATGAAACTGCTGCCTTTACGCTGAGTCATAACATGGGTCTATCTAGTTCAATACTGAGTCCAAGGTGTGACCCTGGATTTAATAAAACCATAGGAATTGTTCAACTGGATCACACCAAAGGTCCACCCAGTCTAGTAATCTCTTTTCAACATTACCCAAGTCTAAAGGTGCCTAAGAAGCTGCACCTTAAGGATCACAAAACCCGATCTAATATAATTTATTCCCTGTGCTATCCAAAGCTATGACCTCAAGTGTACATGTACGCGCAGTATAAATTGGTACAGCATCATCTGCAGACAGCAAGGAGCCACTGTTTTCACAGAAATAGTAAATATGATCACTAGGAGACTTCATGTTTCCAGGTCAGAGAGTTAGAGAGCCACACAGACGAATAATGCTATCCTTGATATTGGGTTCTGTCACATCAAGGCATATTCAGAAGAAAGATAACAGCACATAAACATGGCATGGAAATGACACCTTGTGATGACTTCATCACATAAAAGATTAACAGGAGAATCAGCCAACAGTTTTGAACTCCCAGATGAAATCCGTTGTCTTACTTGATTCTTACTTGAGCCAAGCTTGACTCATTGCTGGCACCAGGATCTTCTGATGACTCCAGAAAAATATCCCTGAGTAGACATCATGATCCATCAGTTACTTCCTAGTGATTTGGCAACATCTGCCTTGCACAATTGTACCTTTTGTTTCACAGGGTGTTTGGTTGAGATAAATAAATGGTATAGCGATGCCCCAATATACCGGTGCTCCTGAATGGTTTGAGAAAAAGCAATTTGAGGGCACCTTTTTTTGCAAATATGTTTATGGAGGCAAGAGATTTCACTATCATGATAGAATGGTAGCCATTACAGTGCAAGTCTGTGCATTTCGACACAGAGTCGGAAGCAGGCACCACAAAGTTCAATGGGACTTACGCCCAAGTAAGTGCATATAGAATTGCACCCTAAGGTTGGCAATTGGATGCAGAAGGCAGATGTGGCTGGAGTGTATGTGGTTTCTGTACAATAACCAGTCAGCGCAATCCAGTGCAAACTTGGCCATTCCTTCAGCTGCAACTCTGAAAGACATGAACACAAAGCAGCATTTTATTGTGCCAGGCATGGATTTAATAATAAAAAAGCTAAACTTTTGCATCACAGTTAATTTTTTTTTAAAGGAACTCTATTACTCTGTCGCATAAGGAGAGTTTCATTTTTAATTCTGGTTCATTATCTTTCCCCCTTATTAAGAAAGGTAAATCTGTTTTGCGTTTTCATTATTCCATTAGCTTGAGAAACCTCATCAGGAACGCAGAAAGCTGCCAACATAAATAGGGCAATTTTCATATGTGAGATGGTCTAATTTGCTTAACCATCTATTCAGGAGAGGCTGGTGCTAACAATTAGAGAAAGCTGCGTGATTTGAAAATAAGTTACAATTGATTGTGTTTCAGTGGAAATGAAGTTTGGAATGTCTAATTGGATTTGGCCCAAGCATCTGAGCCACAATAAGTTGACGGGAGACTTCGAGATAAAAGAATCTTCCTCAGGAAATCTAAATATATAAAATAGCTTAATGCAATATTTCCAATGCAATTAAAGCGGCATGCTAATGATGACATTGCTTGTGTCATCACTGAATGAGAACCAACAACTTCTGAAACACCTTTCCACATTTGTTTGGGGCTCTGAAGGCACTTGGGGCCAAACTACACAAATAGTGTCAACATGGATCTCCAGCCTAGGCCAGTGAAGTGTAGTTTGGTTCCCACGAGGCAAGACACAGCAATAACAGCAAGAACCTTTATTGAACTACATAACTGGGAAACAGGGGCAAAGCAACTGCTTACATACATTCCTGAAAGCCCAGGCCACACCCACTTCCAATGTGATTGGCTATCTAAACTTCCAAGCTGCGAATCACAACTCAGAGTTCAAGGGCCAATGGCAGAGGCCCAAATCCTGAAATGTTCTGTGATTGGACATCATGTATTGAATCAGAACACAGGAGCTCAGAATCCTTAGTCCAGACTCAAGCTCAGGCAAACACAGAATACTGAATGAATACATAACACCCAGAATCTTGCCCAATGTCAGGCGGCTGTGTGTGCTGCTATGCTGCAAAAATATTTTATTGAGCACAGGGCCAGCCCAAGACTTTTTGCTGCTAGAGGTGGTGGGAAAGATGGCGGCTCTTTCCTTGCCACAGACAAAAGCCACCCAGACTGGCGGGTAATCTTACTTCGACACAGACGATGGGGCTGCACCCTCCACCCCACCTGAGGGCAAGAGGCTGGGGCTTCATATGCACCATACATTTAAAGCAATGCCCCCAATAATCCTAAGAACCAGGGAAGGCTGCTCTGTTAGGGCAAATGGGGCAGTGCCCTGCCAACCTCTGTCTGTTCCCACCTCCCTGACTTCTTACAGCACTGTTTGTCAGCTTCCTCCTCCACAGCCTGAGTGTTCCTTTGTAGAACTCAGCAGGGAGAAGGATTAAAATTACGTGGCTCTTTCTAGTTACCGGTAGCCATGTTGGTCTACCGCAGTCGAAATAAAATAAAAAAAATTCCTTCCAGTAGCACCTTAGAGACCAAATGAGTTTGTTACTGGTATGAGCTTTCGTGTGCATGCCCACTTTCTATCTTCTACCTAAAATACACAAACCAGGAAATCCAGGACGCCCCATCACCTCAGGTATTGGCACTATTACAGTGGGCGTTTCTGGCTATACGGAATCTGTTCTGAAACCATATGCCAACAGTGCTCCCAGCTACGTACGTGACACCACACATTTTCTTAGAAAAAATACAATCTTTGAATAATCCTCCTAACAACTAACTAAGCAGTGGTACCTCGGGTTAAGAACTTAATTCGTTCTGGAGGTCCGTTCTTAACCTGAAACTATTCTTAACCTGAGGTACCACTTTAGCTAATGGGGCCTCCCGCTGCCACCGTGTGATTTCTGTTCTCATCCTGAAGTAAAGTTCTTAACCCAAGTCACTATTTCTGGGTTAGGGGAGTCTGTAACCTGGAGCGTCTGTAACCTGAAGCGTCTGTAACCCCAGGCACCACTGTACTAGCCACTATGGATGTGGAATCTCTGTATACCAGCATCCCACACAACGATGGTTTACAAGCCATAAGGAACACCATTTCAGATAAAATCACTTTGCTACCAAACTCTGCCATTTTGTCCTTACTCACAACCACTTCAAAGGTATCTGATAGAGTGTGCATGCACAGGAAACTCATACCAATAACAAACTTAGTTGGTCTCTAAGGTGCTACTGGACGGAATTTTTAAATTTTGTTTTGGCTCTTTCTGTCCTTGGCTCTAGATCCATCTACTGTTGGGCTCCCTGCGTCTATCCCATCAGCCCCAAAGAGCACCAGCCACCACTTCTAGGAACTGTAGTTTTAAGAGTGCTGGCAAATGTAGTTCTTTGGGGTAAACTAAAGTTCCCATGATTCTTGAAGTGGGGAAGATGTGCTTAAAGCTGTGTGATGTTTTTGCAGTGCCCCTCTGGGGGTTCAGACACAGCTCTGTCCTCCAACATCATATCACCACACTCCTCGTCCCCCAGGATCTGCTGCCTGAGATGCCTAGCTCACTTGGCCAAATGGTGAGACCGGCCCTGACTGCAGTAACATGCAAGACAGAGGGGCCAATTATAGAGGGGCCATTTGGAGTTGCCACCTCAAAGCTCAGGCAGCCATGAGGATGTAATCCTATACACGTTTACCTGGGAGTAGGGATGGACACGGACAAGAAATTAAATTCAGTGCACCCAGATGGAAGGATGTGTGAGTTTTGGTTTCTCATTTTTCCAACCTTAAATTCAGTAGTCCACATTTCCACAGCAATTTGTGTTTTTCTAAAATAAAAGAGCACATAAATTTTCTTCAGCATCTTAATGTGACTTTCTCCTAATAAACATGTGTTTGTATGCAGTGTTAACGAATGGGCACACTTTTTACAAACAGGTTTTACTAATACAATAAATTTTTGTGCACATTTTTACATTTCGCAAACCTTGTTTTGTTGGAGAACTGCATCACAAAATTTGGATAAGTGGAAGCATCAAGGGTGGCTGTGTTTTGGTTCTCACGTTGTTACAGAACATGTGAACTTGATAGCTTCACCTTTAAATGTGAACTGAATTGAATTCCCTCCCCCTCCCCCCACCATCACTAGCCCTACCCTAATGGCACCATGACAAAGCTTAGGCTGAGATATGACTGTGAGTTTCCAGACTAAAGTGAGATTTTAATACAGGCTTCCACAGTCTGAGATCAATATTCTGGCCATTGGCTGGCTACTGAAGGACCAGCTGCCCAAATCAATGCATTCTGCTTCAACTGAAAGCCTATGGGGTGCATAAGATTCCTCTTCCTGTGGCGGCCATTTCTTAATTGTTTATTTTTGCTCAGTGGTCAAAGATTATCTCAGCTTCAGTGCCAAGTAATGTTTATTCCCTAAATTTCTGCTTCCGTCTTCTCCTTTTCACACTTTTGTCTGTCTTCATCTTATACGTATGCCTCTGCATTTCTTCAGAAACACCATAATTCTTCCTGTTGGCTTTCCTCCCAGAAATTACTCCCCTTTTCCTGATTCCATGTGTGATACAAGGATCAGTGATGAAATCTATAGCAAAAGTATCACTGTTTTTGTGGCATTAACAGGGACAGGGGATAATTCACAAACACAGTTGTCCAAGTTATGCACAAACCTGAAAAGACAATAGGGTATGGTTCACACTTGGTTTGAATTTAAGAAATATATATATTATTGAGATGTTGGATTCCATGTTCGAAAACCCTTATACAT
Source organism: Podarcis vaucheri (assembly GCF_965113315.1). Classification (NCBI taxonomy): domain Eukaryota; kingdom Metazoa; phylum Chordata; class Lepidosauria; order Squamata; family Lacertidae; genus Podarcis; species Podarcis vaucheri. The sequence continues at coordinate 85,505,507 of NC_138764.1, read as the reverse complement.
TTAATAAATCTGGGTGTGTTCATTTTATTTGCTAAGTAGGATAAATTCATATCATCTAGACTTTGAAGATATATGTGTTTTCTCAGGAGTCTGGGAGTCGAAGTACAGGTTACTTCAGAGATCTGTGGGTTGCCATTTGGCCTTTTTCTTTTTGACTAAAGTGTGGTTGTGTGTGTTGGGGGGTGGAGTGGAGAATGATCAGTGTAGCACCAGGGCAGGGGGAAGTTAACCCATAAGCTTTTCTCTTCAGAATTATGGGATCAGAGTTACCTAAATAATATAGAAATTTATTTATGTATGCAACCACTGCCACAAGAATTATATTCGCCCAAAAATGGAAAAAAGTTGTCCCAACTTCTGTCCCAACAAAAGGAAAATACTTACAGAAAGTATGCAGAAATGGTAAAAATTACTGGAAGAATAAGAAATCAAGACAGCAGACTTTTTTTATATATCAAGGAATGGAAATTGTTTATTGAATATTTCCAAACAAAGCGTAAACAAATTAAGACATTAGCAGGATTACTGTAAAAACTTGCAGTCTCTAAAACATATATGAACTAGATGAGGAAAAGAATAAATAAAGTTAATTGGGATATGCAGAAGGGGGGGGAGAGCGTAAATTCATGGAACTGCTGAAAGAGGGGAGGGAAGTTGAAGTTCAATATGTGGGAATTTTAAAAATTTCTTTGTTGAAATGCTTGTTTGTTATAAATTAAAATTATAAACAGACCTATAAAAAAGACTGGCTTTGACTCCTTCAGTTGTGAATGCAGTGTGCACATTTAAAAGGCCTGGAAGCAGCAACCAAATAATTTAAACTCAAAAGTGTTTGTGTAACTGGCTCTTGCATTGTCTATGCCCAGGGCTGGGAAAACTAGGGCTTCCCATGATAATGATTGTGTTACATTTTTGTCCTGACCTGAGTAAGACCCAGATCCTCTGTTTGCACCATATCAACTGAACACAGCAATGTATTTGGTCTCCTACTACTGAAAGGAAATTATTATTATTATTATCACTACTACGACTATTTGCCTGCCCTAAGGTCCCAGGGCAGGTTACAACAATTAATTTAAACAAATTGCAATCACAGAGATAAGGTGGGTCTTAAAAATATATGTGCAAGTGTGAAAAGCCAGGGTAAAGATATGTGTCTTCGGCATTTGCCGAAAGCTGTGTAAGAAAGATGCCATATGCAACTCTGAACTTATTTACTGAGAAAACCCCCAATGGGTTGCCATATGTCCTCTTTTTCCAGGACATGTCCTCTTTTTCATGGGTAGAGTTGTTTAAATTTTAAAAAGTTTCTTTGCGGGTTAAATAGGAACATAGGAAGCTGCCTTATACTGATTCACTGGTTCATCTAGCTGACTGGGAGCCATTCTCAAGGGTTTCAGACAGGAGACTACTTGGAGACACTGGGAATTGAAATGAAGACTTTTCATGCAAAGTTTACCAGCTTTTGATACTTCCAAATGCATCACCTCACAGGACTCACCCCAAAATCTCAATAATGAAACAATATGTGAACTGAAATACAGTGGTACCTCTAGTTGCAGACTTAATCTGTTTCGGGGTGCCATTCTCTAGTCCACATGTGTGCGGCACAATCAAGTGCTTCTGCGCGTGTGTGAAGTGTGCAGATCACTTTTGCGCATGCACGGGAGGCAAACCGGGAAGTAAACACTTCTGGGTTTGCTGTGTTCATAAGCTGAAAGTCCGTAGCAAGAGCAGAACGCAACACGAGGTATGACTGTACAGTTGTCCTCTGAAATTTGCACTTCTCTGAATTTTGCAATGCAGTTCTCCAACCAAGTGATAGATGCCAAAATACCTGCATGCATAAAAGGCGTACATAAAACTGCATGTATCAGTGAGGATAGCCTACAGTAATTGATTTTATTAGGGAAAGTTGCTTGCAAATACATGTGTTTTAGGCAAAATTGCATAGAAAAGTATGTGTATTGGAAGAAATATGCACTACAGTGCCGATGAGAACTTTTTAAAGAAAAGGAATTTGCAAACTGATATCGAAACAGGGAGAACTGAAGATTGGAAAAATGAGAAACTGAGAGGAACTGAAATTGACAGATTCAGTCATCCCTATGATGAGGTCACGCAGCTATAAATGATTTTGGTAAGAAATGGTGTTTTCATACTGAGAACAGAACTACACGTTATGCTTAGTTCCATAATTACTTTTACAGAGGTATTTTTTTGTTTTAGAGAAATGCAGCTGCTCAAGCAAAAAGTTTGAATGGGGAGGCAGATCCAGTGGGAAGGAGCTTGTAATCCTTTTCCTTTCTGTGTCTTTTCCTGCAGAACACGGCAACCCCCTCCCTGCTTTTACCCCTGCAAAGGAAAATATACCGGCAGCTGCATTTGGTAAAACTATGTAAAAAGAATCATGAAACTCTGTGCAATGTATATTTCTGCCCTGAGAATATATATATATAGCAGGGCAAAGAGCAACTGTTCACTTTATTGCCCCCAGTTAAGCAGCTGTATTTCAATAGGGCTATACTGAGTTTCCTGTTACTCCACAGTTATATGTAGTTGGTCTTGCTTCCTGCATCCTGACACCATCACACTAAGCATTTCTCTTGTGACCATATTTAGGGGTGGGTACTCCAGGCAATTGTGCGCCAAGTGTGGGGGGACACCCAGGGTGAACTTGTCATGGGCCATTTGCCCAAGATCCTCCCATTACTCACCAGAACAGACTTGCTGCTTGCTAAATACATCCCTCTTTCAACAAGCCTTCTAAATGGAGACCTTTATCCCAACGGGCATCTGAAGTGTATTTGAATTGATTTTATGCATGTGCTGTTGTTTTATACATGTATGTACATATGCGTATGGGAGTGTGTGTGTATACACACAATACTGTTTTAACTGTTTGTAAAAAAAAAAAATTATATTGCAAGTTGCTTTGGGATGCCCCTTGAGAAGCAATTAAGAGAATGAATGGATGGATGGATGGATGGATGGATGGATGGATAAATAAATAAATAACATCTAAAATAAACAGAGAGCCAGTGTGGTGTAGTGGTTAAGAGCGGTAATCTGGTGAACCGGGTTCGCCTCTCTGCTCCTCCACATGCAGCTGCTGGGTGACCTTGGGCCAGTCACACTTCTTTGAAGTCTCTCAGCCCCACTCACCTCACAGAGTGTTTGTTGTGAGGGAGGAAGGGAAAGGAGAATGTTAGCCGCTTTGAGACTCCTCCTTCGGGTAGTGATAAAGTGGGATATCAAATCCAAACACTTCTACAGTCATACTTCGGGTTGAAGTTGCTTCAGGTTGAGCGTTTTCGGGTTGCGCTCCACGGCGACCTGGAAGTAACGGAATGCGTTACTTCTGGGTTTCGCCACTCGCGCATGTGCAGACGGTCAAAATGACGTCATGCACATGTGTGGAAGTGGTGAATCGCGTTTGCTTCTGGATGTGAACGGGGCTCCGGAACAGATCCCGTTCGTATCCAGAGGTACTACTGTACTGCTAACAGTTTGTGTGCCAGAGGGTCACCCCAGTCCAACTCCTTGCAATGCAGGAATCACAACCACATTTTTGTCAGACAATAGCACGTAAATGTATTCTTAACTGCGAGGGATAAATAATCCATTGGAAGCCCAAAAGGAGGACCTGAGTGCAAAGCTTCTCTCACCACTTGTGATTCCCAGTAGCTGACATTCAGAGGCATACTGCCTCCTACTGTGAAGACAGAGCATAGTCACCCTGGCTAGTAGCCACTGATAGTCTTATCTTCCATGGATTTGTCTTTTTAAAGTCATCCAAATTGGTGGCCGCCACTGCCTCCTGCCGGAGCAAGTTCCAGAGTTTAGCTATGAGCTGGGAGAAGAAATTCTTTCTTTTATCTGTCCTGAATCTTCCAACATTCAGTTTCACTGGCTGTCCACAAGTACTAGTTGTCAGGGACTGGACTTAGGAGGAATGGACTTAGGAGGATCACCCCTCCCTCTTCCTGAACCTTCACGAGAAGAGGAGAACAGTATAGATTTAGAACAGTGGTTTGCAGAGGGTCACAGTTCAGAGGCTGCAGAGGGGAGAAGCTGGGAAATATTGGGAGAGGAGCAGGAGGAAGAAGAAGCATCACCAGAGGAGAGACAGCTGACAGACTCAGTGTCTTTGGAAACATTCCTTTGGAAAGCATTCCCATGACCCGGCGTGCATTGAGGGTAGTGGAACAGAAAGCTCAGAGGCAGAAAGCACAGATCAGCCAGTGCAGGGATGATGTAGAATAGGAGAGATGGAGGGGGGGTTACTCGGAGCGAAGCTATTATCTGAGAGTTGGCACCATCCGTCTCTCTTTCTCTGTGAATTATTGAATAAAATACAATGGTAAGAACTTCTTGTTTCCCCATTTCTGGCTGCCAGCTGTGAGGGAGGTGGAGTGGATTTCCAGAAGCCTGACACTAGTACTATGAGGGAGAAAAACTTCTTTGTATAGCCACTTTCACCATACCATGCATAATTCTGTCATGTCACTTCTTACTTTACTCACCTTTTCTCTAACCTAAAAGATCCCAAGTGCTCTATTCTTTCCTCATAGGGGAATTAATCATTTTGGTTGCCTTTCCTGAACCTTTTCTGGACCCACAATATCCTTTGTGAGTTGAGGTGGCCTGAACTTTACGCAGTATTCCAAATGAGACTGAACCATAGATTTGTACCACTTTGATATTGGCAGTTTTATTTCCAGGTTCCTTCCTAATAATCCCTGGCAGGGAAAGTGGGGAGGCTGAAACAAGGTTGATGTTCTCAGCAACAGCTCTCTGTGTGTTTGCTGCTGTTTCTGTGGGTTGGTAGGTGAGCCAAGACACAGGAAAATGTCAGAAGTGTAGAAGGGGAAGTTCTCCAGAAGGCTCTCTTGCTATTGACACTGCGTAAGTGACCTTTATGTTTCAGAGCTATGCTTGGAACCAGATGGGAACCCCTGAGGGACTGGATTAAGCCCCCAGGTTGCCAACTCTCTAGCCACCCCTGCTTTACAGTTGTGAGCTCATGAACACTTCCTAATTCTCACAAGCAGAGTCTGTAAAAGTTAGCAGCTATTATACGCTCAAGAGAAAACCATCCAGTAACCCAGAGACCACCCACAACTCATTGTTTTGAGCACTGTAACTATATAACTGTATTCCCCGTTCCCCCCGGTAGAGCAGACACCATCATAACATATGGTCTTTGGCAAGTTCTTATATGCTAAATATATAGACGGAAACCTAAAGACTAAGTTGGCTCAGCCATTTTACAAACATCTGAAGTTTTAAAAAACATGCCCTGGATTTTTTTTGGTGGAAACTTCCAAGGATCTATTTCATAGGAATGTACCGTCTTTTAACATTCATACACAAAATGTGTGTGTGTGTGTGTGTGTGTGTGTGTGTGGCACAAGCCTTTTATGTACGTTTTCTCAATACTAGTATTACTAGTAATACAAATGCCATGGTCCAACCAAGAAGTACAGTAAGCCCTTGAAACTGGTTGACTTCAATGGGAGATATCTAAGCAAGTGCTTAACTCCCCCCACTGAAATCAGTGGGACTCAGGAGTGCTTCCCATTGGCTGGACAGGGCCCAAAATATACATAAAACTCCAAGCTTCTTTCAACAGGCCTCATCAAAGTGTAGAGCTGTGATGTGGCAGGAAGTGGCAATGACTCGTGTGTCCAAATCTTCACCCCATCTTTCCATTTATAAACAGAAATAAGAGCTTGAGGAATTCTTAAGCAGCCATAAGGATTTGTGGCACTGCAGATATGGACCGCAGCGATGGTGGGGGAAACTCTAGAAAAATTTGGTACATGATGCAGCAACTTTGTTATAGCTAAGCAGGTCTGAGTCTTGTCACTGCTAGGTGTAAGGCCATTTGGGAACTGACACACGTCTCATGAAGGAAGAATAAACAATAGTTTACTTGTTAATAATAACAGCAAACATTTGATTTGGGAAGGGAAAATAATTCAATTATAAAGTGCAGGCTCTGAATATAGAAGTTCTTAAATCTGATTGTTGTGAAACACCATACACAATAACCTGATGAATGAGTGTGTGTGTGTTATTGGTTTCTTTTTCTTTTTATTGTGTATTTTGCCTTTTTATATTGTTGCTGCCATGAGACCTATGGGTATAGGATGGTATACAAATTTAATAAATACTAATGATGATGATGATGAACATGTGGTTTGGACTCTGGTTAGGGAGAAGCATAGGAAGCTGACTTATACCAAGTCAGGCCATGGGTTCACCTAGCCCAGGGCTGTCTATGCTGATGTATGCTGGCTCCAGAGGCGGACCTAGGCTTCCTTGCACCCTTGGCAAGGAACTGCATAGCAATCTCACCACATTTGTTGCAGATATTTACACACGGGGGGGGGGGGGAGAGAGAGAGAGACTCTTGCTTCCACAACTCTACTGCTCAACATAAACTTTCCAGCCATGAAGATACAAACCACTTTGGGCAAGCTCTTTCTTGTCTTTTCCAAACCTCAACAGTAAGGATCAATCCCGTTCCAAAACAACAGATTCCCTCATCTCCACACCTTCCCATCTCCTCCTCCTCTTTTAGGAGATTGGGAATCCATCCCTTTGACCCTCTCCAAAGCACCCTTTTCTAAAGGATTCCTGTGCTTCCATGCAGACACACTTGCACATGGCTCCCCTTTCTGCACCTTTACAAGGCACCTCTGCCTATGTGCTCCATCATCCTGGAAGCAGCTTTGATTCTGTCTCTGCCTCCTTCTGCCTCCCGTCCTGAGGCCTGGTATTTCCTATGTTCAGGAACACGCCAAGCTGGCTTCCGGCTAGCAGGGAGCCGCCACACAGCCACCTGCTTGGCTCTCTCGCCAGGGGGCACCAAGCAGTGGTGTGATTTTTCTGCCCTGCTGGGAACAACCTGTCTAAAGGCTGGGTACGCCCATGGCCAGCTTTCCACGGTTTCAGACAATAATCTTTCACAGTCCTACCTGGAGAATCAGGCAACTGAACCTGGGACTTTCTGCAGGCAAAGCAGCTGCTCTGCTACTAGGGATAAATAAATTAATAAATAATAATAATAATAATAATAATAATAATAATAATAATAATAATAATAATGTATACCCCACCCTCCCCAGCCAAGGCCGGGCTCAGAGCGGCTTACAAGCAATAATAAAAACAAGTTGAATGAATACAACTTAAAAACAAGATTAAAATATAACATTAAAATATTGAAACATTAAAACATTAAAATGCAGCCTCATCACAGGAGGAGAAAGGAAAAAGAAAAAAGAAAGAGGGGGAGGGAAGCAAATTGGCTCCAAGCCAAAGGCCAGGCGGAACAACTCTGTCTTACAGGCCCTGTGGAAAGAAATCAGATCCTGCAGGGCCCTGGTTTCATGAGGCAGAGCGTTCCACCAGGCCGGAGCCAGTGTTGAAAAGGCCCTGGCTCTGGTTGAAGCTAATCTAACTTACTTAGGGCCCGGGACCACTAGGGTGTTGCTATTTATGAATGAATCTGGCAATTTTTGTTTCACTTGGTCTCTCATTCTTCCAGGCTTAAAATCAGTTTTCCACATTATTTTGCCTTTTTTTAAAAAAGAAAAAGAAAAATTCCTTCCTGTAAACTCATCAACATTTTAGGGCACCCCCCCCCCCGCCAATACACACATTTTTGTATGCAGCTTTGCATACAAAACACACCAATGTTTTGCAAGCAATTTCCCCTATCTTAATGTATTTTGGCTCAAGTCCCCTAACTCAAGATTTCCCCTTTATGTGGTGTTCTGCAGTTATTTCCCGTGTAAATTCAAAGGATGCCCCCAAATAGCAAGCCACATTTCCCCCATTCCCCCTTGGCATGACTCATGCAAGGAAGCTGGCGAATCAATGGCGATTAAATAGAAAGATTCTGAATTCAATTTGAGGTGTCAATATGTAACTTCATAACAAACGAAACCTTTTTCAATTAGTGGTAACATGAAACAAAATAGTGGAAATAGAAAAGGCAATCTCTTTAGGTAACCTGAAGGCCATTTCCAACAAGCAGTGTGCATTAAGAAAACAGTGAAGTGTTTTCCCCACTTAAAAAAACAAAAACCTTCACTGTACTCCCCTCCCACCCCAGTCCATAACAGCATAAAATAAAAAGATTTTAGATAAGATTTCATCCAGTGAATCAATTGCAAAGCCACACAGTGCCTTAGTGGGCATTCTGTCCTCAATCTAATGGAAATTTTTATGAGGATGTCAATGCTAAGTTGATTCCTATAGCAGAAAGCACATACAAAGGATCCGATTACAGCTGCAAACCTCTTGAAGCCTAAAAGACATTATTAACCCACAAAACTCCAAATGTTTAAGAGTTAGAGGAAAAGGGCAGCACTGCTGACTTCTTAATGGATAAGATTCCACCCCCCTTTGGGTCCATGTTTTCTTTTGTGCGTGTGAGTCGGAGTGACACCCCTCCCTTTCGGTGTGCGATTTATTTATTGTGAAGCTGAACAGAAAGCAAACAATTAAGCTGTGATGTCGTTGTTTATTCACAATGCTGCCTCAAAACTGCATTAGGAAGCAATTGCATCTGGGGATCTACTTATTAATTAACTGATTTTAAATAATTTTTAAAAGCCTATAATGTTTAATCAGTTAATCAGTCAGATGGAGTGACTGACTGAGCAATCCTATACATCTACTGAAAAGAAAGCCCCACTGGGTTGGCTAGACTATACTCTCAAGTAAATGTGTACAGAAGGGGAGACTGAATAACATTTTTGCTTAACTAAAAATGTGCCAACACTAAATCAAGCATCAGAATTTCAAAAACCCATATTTTAAAAACAAATTATTGTTGTTGTTAAATTAATTCATGAATCACATGGATACCTTTTGTTTATTTTTATAACAATTTAATGGAGAAAAGGAGAAAAGCTAAGAAAGAAAGGAGGAGGAAAGACAGAGGGGGAAAAGGAGAAAGCACATACCATCAGCTCACATTAAGATACAATACATGCATTTTTATTTAAACATATAATTTAATGTAAGCCCTCAAAATGACCAGATACATATCTGAAGGAGAGGCGGGGGACGGCAGCGGCGCTCTGCTGGAAGGGCGCCTGAGATTATTGGGGGGGCTGAGCCCCCCCCAAATTTTTTGAGGGGGCTCGAGCCCCCTCAGGCCCCATGGAGTCGGCGCCTATGCACGCCAGTCACTCCTGTCTTTCACTGCCTCCCGCAGTTTGGTCAAATTCATGCTGGTAGCTTCGAGAACACTGTCCAACCATCTCGTCCTCTGTCGTTCCCTTCTCCTTGTGCCCTCCATCTTTCCCAACATCAGGGTCTTTTCCAGGGAGTCTTCTCTTCTCATGAGGTGGCCAAAGTATTGGAGCCTCAGCTTCAGGATCTGTCCTTCCAGTGAGCACTCAGGGCTGATTTCCTTAAGAATGGATACGTTTGATCTTCTTGCAGTCCATGGGACTCTCAAGAGTCTCCTCCCGCACCATAATTCAAAAGCATCAATTCTTCGGCGATCAGCCTTCTTTATGGTCCAGCTCTCACTTCCATACATCACTACTGGGAAAACCATAGCTTTTACTATACGGACCTTTGTTGGCAAGGTGATGTCTCTACTATTTAAGATGCTGTCTAGGTTTGTCATTGCTTTTCTCCCAAGAAGCAGGCCAACTTTGGTTAGCATGTTGGTTACACCCTTTTTTGACAGGGATACTGTGATTCATGCATGGGTAACTGCAAAACTAGACTACTGCAATGCACTCTGCATAGGGCTGCCTTGAAGACTGGTCTGGAAGCCGCAGCTGGTACAGAATGTACTGGTGCTGAGTGCGAGTGCTTGGCTGTGCACATATTACACCTGTGCTGAAACAGCCATGTTCAAGGTCTTCTTATTAACTTATAAAGCCCCAACAACTCAGGACAAGCTTACCTGAAGGACAACATGCCTCTTTATAGACCCATCTGATCATTATGATATGTCTGGATAATCTGTGGAGGAGAACTTGTTTGTGTCATCTAGTGACAGTACTTTGGCATACACTCCCCGCTTTACAGAATCATAGAATTGTAGAGTTGGAAGGGGTGACAAGGGTCATCTAGTCCAAACCCCTGCAATGCAGGAATCTTTCACCCAACATGGGGCTCAAACCCTCAACCCTGAGACAGGAGACTTCAATTGTAGTGTGCTTCTGATGTGTATTAAAAGCACACCGCTTTGCTTGGGTACTTCCCAACTACTAAAGCTGGATCCGACAGTTGAAAACTTTGGGGAATTTGGGAAAAAAGTGCAACAAATTATCAGAAGATCCCTCACAGAGTTCCAATTCCCAGCACCTTTAACAAATTATAGTCACCGGGTTTCTTTGAGGGAAGCCATGACTGTTAAAGTGGTATAAGAGTGCTTTAAATGTATGATATGGATATGACCCAAATGTTAATATGTGATTTAGATTGGACTCAGGAATGTGGATTTTGGCCTTCCACTACTAGAAAGAAGCCAAGAGATTGTGTTGGGCCCATCTCATAATAGTTTGTGCAATCAGAAGGCTGAACTAGTTAAAAACTACCCCCCCCCCAAGATTGGCTTTTCTCAGTATTGCCAATGTTGCAGCTATGGAGAGAAGTCCTTCTGTGCCCTAAGTAGTCTGGCCAGAGTCCAAAGGAAGGTGACCTCATGAAGAGAGAGAGAGCACAAAACCGGATTTCTACTGGTGGTTTCTTGCTCCTTTGTTTTGAACAAAGACAAGAAGACTATGGGGTCTGGGATCTTTTAATCTCCACTGATTTTGTTTATGCTTAAGCTGTGGACATTTGAGACACGTGGGAATGCAAAAAATGTCTCGTGGAAGCCAAACGTTCTCACTTCAGCCTTGTACATTGTTTTGCAGATTTCTATCTACACTTCCAAAGCAAAACAAAAAGAACTAAAAAAATATATTCTCCTAACCTCGTTCCCAGTCAGGATAAGGAACTGAACCAGTCACTGCTTGTCCTCCGTTCCTCAAGCAGGCTACTTTCATAAATAGTTTCTACTGGCAAAAAGCCGAAGGGCAGCCCCAGATGAGGATTAAGAGCTAAGCATTGCACTAGGTGCTGTGAGAGATAATGGCACTCCTTCTTTTCTCAGTGAATGTGCAGACTATGTCATCATATCTCTCTCGCCTGTCGTCTTGTGCTTGAGCCAGCCTGGCAAGGCACCAGACACCATACCTTGTTCCAGAAAAATACTTAAGTACATATTTATTTAGCACATTTGTATCCTGTCCTTCCTCTAGGATGCTTAGCAGACATGGGATTTTCTCATTTTATCCTCACAATAACCCTATGTGGATACATTAAGATGAGAGGTAGTGATTAGCTCAAGGTTACCCAGTGAGTTTCTGGATGGTGTTGAGGTGGGGCAGGATCCTAGGATTGGTCACAGTTGTGTGGAACACCAGTTGAACTAATCCAGCACTTGATTTCTCCACTGCCCTGCTCCATCCCAACCCCATCAGGGTACTCTGTGTTGGTGACTTGTGGAAGTCACTTGATAGTTCACCACACCTCAACTAGTGTGATATATCAACAGGGTGTTCGGAGCCCCAGCAGAGTCTTCAGAGATTTCCTGCTTCTTCCAGAGTCCCCGGTTAAGGGGAAAACTACTCTCCCATACAGTTCAAATTAGCAAAGCATTTCTTGTCTCTAGACACAAGACAAAGCTAAAAACTAATATATATTGAGTTCTCCTGGTCTTCGAAGCAAATATAAATCTGTACAGAGAGATTCACTAACACCAGTGCATTTTTTCTGTGGGGACGCAAGTGTAACATTTTGTGAATCTAAGTTTGGCCTCATTGAGGGGCAGTATTTTAATATGAGTAGGAAAATGAGAGTACCCCTAAACATTTTTTTAAAGAAAAATAGCACTTGCTAACATCACCATGCTAGCTAACGCTGCTGTTGTAAAACTCAACAGGGCGTTCCCCTGACTGTCACAGATTCAGAGTCAGACCCGGACAGCAAAATAAGACAGCATCAGGACAGGAGAGGACATCAGGACATAATGAAAGCAATACCCTTGAGCAGAGGTTCCCAAACTTGCATGGATAGCTCAGCTGGTTAGAGCATGGTGCCGATAACACCAAGGTTGCAAGTTCGATCCTCGTATGGGACAGTTGCATATTCCTGCGTTGCAGGAGGCTGGACTAGCTGATCCTCAGGGTCTCTTCCAACTCTATGATTCTGTAATTGTATAATGAATGCACAGAGAAAAGACCATTCACAACAATAAAGAAAAATAGAATTAAAAAGCTTTGTGCGCCATTATGAGAGGGGAACATTAACATGCTAGTTAAGGATTGTTGGTTTTCATATGGGACCACTATCCCACAGGGTGTTTAGGATTTTCACTTTTTCTTTGCTCCAGTTCTTTGCTTTCATTTGAAAATAAAATTAATATAAAGCAAAATAAGATGTTGTGATTGTAGTTCTGCACTGTAAACAATGCAGATATTGCAATCCTAGGATTGGTAGGTGTGCATGTTACCCCCTATTTCCATTTTTGCAGAACAACTTGCTTGTAATATGTAGGAAAAAGATAAAATTATTTTTGAATAATTTAAATGCGCAGGTTTCCCAAAAATATATAAAAAATCACTTCCAAAAAGGCTTACGATGTGCAGAACTAATAACCACATTAGACTAGGTAATAAATGGCTACAGTTTTGAATATTATTTTCATACGAAACTAACCCTAACTCAGCAAACTGCAGACATGAGGTCGTCACTGTCATGCTGTTAGATCCTGCTGGTACTTCGTTATTGTGCTGGTTCTCCTGTTTATTTAAGGTGATGTACAGTATCCCTGCGTGTAAAAGGAAGACTTCTTGCTCCACAATTTGCTATATTTAGAAGACAAGGAGACTGCAGTGGCCTGTAGGGAATGTTGACTTTGGGTAGTAACTGATATCCCTGAAACAGAGGTCAGTAACCTGACCTTTCTGCCTGCCAATGAAACAGCTGAGCTTTTTGTTATTCTTAAGGGCAATTGAACAAGCAGATGGTTGTGCAGTATCTAACTGCTTTTAAAGCCTTTATGATAAACGCCTTGATGATTAGTAGACCAACCCACTATGGGTAAAACCAATTGTGTCTTCATTCTGAGTGACTCTGAAATGCTACAGTGTTGGATTAAGGGTAGTGTTATCCAGGGGTTTCAGCTCTAGGGGGCCAAGCACTATTGGAGGGCCCCTATATTTCTGGGGTTGGGGCCAACCCGCCCGCCATGTCTGAAAAGCACAGAGGCTTCTTCTCCTTCTCCTCCTGCTGTGGAGGGGAAGGAGGGCCGAAGTCGCCTCCCACCAGTGGCAGCGTCAAAAGGAGGCAGAGTAGGAGCCCCTGGCCATTGAAGCCACATGGCAAATGCATTTGGCTCTGCCCAGTGTCTGGACATCACACATGTGACATTGGGGAATCAACATCACACATGCGCCGTCGGGCCCTCCAGTCACCCTCATAAGCTGGTGCCTCTGGTATCCTCTGTTAGGCAAATGAGACGTTTGTCCCAGATGTATGTCAATAGGAGATCCGAGCAGCTAGCTCTGAAGTCCTGCTACCAAGTCATTGGAATATGGAACACAAAATTTGAAAATTGGCTGGGATCTTGGAAATCAGGTGTCTTCCAATGGCATCTGGTACTGGTATCTTGCAATGACAGCAAGCATCCCTGACAGCCATCCAGCCACTGCTTCCTTTCTTCCACAAAGAAGAGCCCAGCCACCACCTCCTGAGGAAATCTGTTCCACTGCTGGCCAGTTCTTACTTTCAGGAATCTCCTAAAAGTCTCCTTCCTTGCAATTTCCACCAATCACGCAATCTGCAGCAACAGAGAACAAGTTGGTTTTGTCTTCTTTGTGACAACAGCCTTCTAGCTATTTGAAAACAGCTATTGTGTCTTCCGTTGATCTTCTTTTCTCTAGGCTAAACATATCCAGCTTTTTCAACTATTTCACATCAGACCTTGTTTTCATAGGAAGCTGCCTTGTACTAAGTCAGACCATTGATCCATCTAGCTCAATATTGTCAGCACAGACTGGCAGGGGCTCTCCAAGGGTTCAGGCAGGGGTCTTTCCTAACCCTAGTTGGAGATACTGGGTATTGAATTTGGCACTTCCTGCTTGCAAAACAGATGTTGTACCACTGAGCTATAGCCCTTCCGCTATTACCAGACCCTTACCATCCTGGTTGCCCTCCTCTGGACACACCCCAGAGTGTGAACACTCCCCATATAGTTCTCCCTGCAAAATGCAGCCCAAGCTACTTCCTCCTTCTTTCCCTGTTTTAACATCCCACGCTGCACAGACTGCTGGACCTTAGAAAATGTTTTGCAAAACCACTGCGACCATGGAAATAAATCACTCCCTTTCAACATTGGTTTCCCAACCTGTAAAGTGGAAATGGGAGTGACCTACCTCACAGATGTGCTGCAATGCTACCTGACATGAACTCGAGGATCAGAAAGGCTGTAAATATAAATGAATCCCAAACTCTGCAATCAGACAAACTAGATACAGCTGTGGTGTGTAGGGTTGTTTTTTTCCCCTTCAGAGAGAGAGAGAGAGAGAGAGAGAAAGAGAGAGAGAGAGAGAGAGAGAGAGAGAGAGAGAGAGAGAGAGAGAGAGATTGGAACCATAAAAAATATCTTTCCTCCATGGAACACCACCAAAACTCCTTTTAACTCACAGGCTGACCTTTGGTTTTGCCCCAAGTGCGGATATTGTGGGCAATAAAATAACATTTTGCAAGCATCTTTGTCAAACCAAGCACACCGCAGGGTCTCCTAATGTTGAGAGACAACTAGCTTCATAGATGCGAAACAACAATGCAACGCCTGAGGTCCCTCATTTCGATTTAGTCAGCTGGCATTTTTAGCTGAAACTTGGAATAAGAAGCTGCTGCAACATTGATCCCAGGGAACGAGCGATTCAAATCAGAGACAGTGAAATCGCCGTCTATCATTTCTATCAGCTTCTGTTAGCGGAACAGAACTTGCAAGCTTTTTGGCTCTGCCCCCAGATTTTGCTAATGCAAGACAGGCTTTCATTTTATGGCATTGCTTATTTATAAAACTTTCCCATCAATTAAATTATTCAATGTGACATACAATTCAAAGCACCATTAAACACACACAGACGCGCAAAATTGGGTTTAAAGGCAATGCAGTCCAACATAAAACTAGGCTAAAGATGCCAAACTTGACCCAGAGCTTACCAAAACAGAGTCCCATAACTTGCCAGTGCAAATTGGGAACCTATCTTAGTGCCATAGCTCAATGCTGGTGTGTGTTGATGCATATAATAAAACAGATGGGACTGGTCCATTTGGGAAAACAGCACTGCCCCTAACAAATTCAGTTTGCTCTCTGCTACCCCCTACCTGCCTACCTACTTACATCCACTGACTGTCAGCATTTTTCTCCTTAGTTCCAAGGCTATCCTTGGAGAACCAGGTGGGGAGAAAGATGGGCAGAAAACTAGGACTCAGCTACATTCATCAAAATACAGCATTTTAAATGTGTTATAAAACTGTGACACCAGATAGTGCTATAGAGTTTGATCTTCAGCAACATGATTTAGCATTATGTGTTTTCCTGAGACTTTTTTCCCCATGTGTCAAGATCCAGCCCTAGAATTATTTGGCCTCTTCTGTCATTGGTCATGGTTCTAGCTATCATTGGCTCTGGCTCCGCCTACAGTTGGGCTCCTTGCCTCCGGCTCTACCGGTCCCATTGGGCACAAGCTACCACTGAGAGAAAAATGCTTCTGAGCTACCGCAGAGCACATTTTTCTTCCTTTTAAGTAAGCACAGTGGTTCTCAAAGCATGCAAAAAACACACCCCAGAGTAGCATAATATACCATTTGATAGGATTGGCTGATAGTGATAGAACAGTGAGCTGGTAGATACAAATGAGCGGTCAAGGGTTAGCGTGTTGGAATTTGGCTGGGGAGACCTGGGTTCATGTATCTGATTTCTAAGGTTTAGAGGGGTCCTTACAAAATCTATAACAATATGATAAACGGTGAAAGATAATCCAAGCTCATAAATAAGGTGAGAACTAAATACAGTGCACCAGAGCTTTCAATATATTAAAATATACCCTGCACATTTTCTAGACATAGAGTGATAAAGAAATAATTTCCTAGACACTGTAGTTGCATTGCTGGGTTCTTAACATAGGGGCCCAGGCTGTGTCAGCATGGGCTCTGCTTTGAAACCATTTTCCTGCGCTATACTTCTCTGCTGTGATATGCTTGGATTGTCTTCTTGTTTGTGTATTTACTTTGGCCCCAGCTACAGTGTTGGTGTTGTAATATTTTATTTTTAAAAAAAAAGTATTTAATTAACATACAGAAATAAAGAGTGTAACATTTATTGTAAAAATAAAACTCCAGCAAACCACTCATGCAAATAGTTCCCCGAGGGGTTGCTAAGCTGGAGAAAGCTGGAAAAATATAATCACATCTGTATCAGTCTTTCTTGGGGTACAAAAGGCTAAAATAATAAAACCCACCACTGGGTGTAGTCAAGAATCTCTCTGAAGGCACTCAAGCGGAGGTGGAGAACCTGTGGCCCTCCAGAAGTTAGTGGGCTACAATTCCCATCAGCCCTAGCCAGCAAGGCCAGTGGTTAGGGATGATGGGAACTGTGGTCCAACAACCTCAGGAGGCTGCAGGTTCCTCACCCTACACTGTAAAAAGGGAAGTGGGTAAATAAAGCTTAGTTCCTAAGCCCTGTATAAAGAGGCTTCCACTAACCACCTCATGGCAGAAGAACAGTCAGCTAGCCATGGCTCTCCAACTGTTTTCAAACTACAATTCCCATCATCCCTGACCACTGGTCTTGCTAGCTAGGGATGATGGGGGTTGTAGTCCAAAAACAGCTGGAGACCGAAGGTTAGGAAACACTGGAAGAACCATGTCTGTATCCCTTGATGGACCAGAGCACAGATTTCTAGACTCCCTGCTCCAGTATTGCCACAACAATATCAATTTCATGTTGAGACGCTAGGATCCAACTGTCTAGACAGAGCCACATTTGACTTAATGTTTCTAACTGTTCACCAAGAATTGTTAACAAAAACACTAACATGAAAGCATTTCAATAAAGAAACGTAAGAGGATAAAAATGTGGGCAGTAGTAACAAAACAGATATATATAATAAGCAGGACATAAAATCTACGGCACAGACAATAAAGCGGGTGTCATACATGTAAAGAAGGCAAGTTGTGAGCCAATAGTGAATGAGCACAGCCTGGCGAAAACTTTGGCTAGCTTGGCATCTGCATAAAGCCCTTCTTTAGGAAAAGGCAGATTGAAAAAAGATGGCTTTCTATGACCCGTTTTGAAATCCATAGCATAGAGGTCATGTGTGAGAAGGGAGAGAGTTCTGCAGCCTGAAAGCCACCACAGAAAGGGCCCTGTCTCTTGTGCCTGCCAGAGTACAAATTAAGTGTACCGAGCTGTAGGCTCCGTGGATTTCAGTAGATAGCTCAGTTGGTAGAGCATGAGACTCTCTATCTCAGAGTCGTGGGTTTGAGCCCTACTTTGGGCAAATGATTCCTGCATTGCAGGGGGTTGGACTAGATGACCCACAGGGTCCCTTCCAACTCTACAGTTCTGGGATTCTAACTAAGAAAGGCCATCTCCCATTGAAATCAATTAGTCAAAAGCAGGGCTGGCACCACAGTTAGGCAGAGTGAGTTGCCTGATGCAGGCAGGAGCAATGGTATGCATGATAACATAAGGACATACCCTCCAACATTTCTCTGATGAAAATAGGGACGTCCCAGTCCATAATGATAATTTTACTATTTATACCCCACACACCTTACTGGGTCACCCCAGCCACTCTGGGCAGCTTCCAACATATATAAAAACATAATAAAACATTAAGCATTTTTTAAAAAAACTTCCACATACAGGATTGTCGTCGGATAACTCCATATCTTCCAACATTTCTCCAGTGAAAATAGGGACGTCCTAAGGAAATGTAGGACATTCCAGGATCAAATTAGAAACTGGGACAGCTTTTCTCAATCAGGGACGTCCCTGGAAAATAGGGACACTTGGAGGGTCTGGAAGGAGAGCCTTGCTGGATTAGGTCAAAGGCCCATATCGTTCCTCATTCTGTTTTCACAGTGGCTAGTGTCTATGGGAAACCTAGGACTCAGCTATACAGCTGCAAATAAAATGTTTTAAGTGCAATATACAAATGTGACACTGGATGGCGATCGTGAGCTATGGCAAATACAATATATTTTTCAAAACTTTTTTTTTTAAAAAAGCATTTTCACAGTGTTTTTCATATGTGTGTAGATTCCACCCTAGATGCAGCCCCTGTGTGCAATAGCACTTTCCACCCTTGGCATTCCCAGCTACTCAGGCATAGCTGTAGCATTTGCAGCAGCAGGTACAACTCACCCAGGGTGAAATCTTGCTTAGCGCAGACAATCTGATTTCCAAGCATGTTCCCCAAAGGGTGAAGTGGGACTGAACCCTCCTGCTCCAGTTCCTTGTAATGAATTGGGTCAGGGGATGAAACCTCTGGCCCATGGGGCTAATCAGGCCTGACCAGCCTCCTCATTCAGTCTGCGAGATGATTTGGGGCTGCGAGATGATTTAATAGGCTGAAAGTTGAAACTGCTGGCTCCCCCTGAATGTTCCTTGTAGAGAAAGAGAGATATATAATACAGGAAGATATGGGCTGAAAATTAATGAAAGACAATCCGAGGTTCTCCTGGACGTTCCTCAAGTCTTCCCAGGGTACCACGGCACATTGGTTGACAACCAGTGCCCTATGACATCAGGTGATGGACAGGTGGACACAGCCTGCCCACTTCTGCCATGTCCACGTCTGCTTTTGGCCTCACCCATCAACATTTAGCCCACTTCAAGATGGCCGCATTCCAATTCAGCCTTTGCCCTTGCTTTTTGTAAACATCCACAATGACTAATCAAGAAAGCCACCAAGCCAAGGAGAAGCTCTGGGGTGCCTAATTGCTGAGTTTAATTGTCTGCATTGGAGTCATTTGTCAGCCTTGAATTTCACTCCTACTTCCATCCTTATGACACTTTACAGATGACAATGCTCTTTCCACAGACGCATTGAATGTGGTTGTCACATTTCAACTACCAGATAACTTAATACATGAACTCTGTTCTTCAATGATACATGCCGTTTTCTTCTGGCCCTGATGTTGTGAAAGGGAATGGACTTTAAAACAGCTGCAATCTTTTACTCTGGAGCGTCAACATACCCTGGAAGCTAAAGAACTGCTGCACTATTTAAGCTTCTGATAAATAGCTGCTGTCTCTGCTCCTTGCTTTTGGGTTTCTATATTCTTCCCTTGCCACTGAAACCTCCCTTCATTCAAGCTGTTCAAAACCATTTTGGGATTTCTGCAGCCATTTCTCCTGCACATATATTTTTGAACACATACAACCTTGGCTCGGCTTTTATAATTATAACGTTATTAATGTGTTTTTATCATTGTTAATTATTTTTACATGCCGAAATTGATTCAATATGTGCTGGGCTGCCACGCTAGAACATGCCTTGACTTCCTGCCAACTTGGAGCCCTCACACGCCAAAGGCGAAAGTGTTCCAAAAGTTTTAAATCACCCGAACATTCACTGAGTGATTTAAATGATATTGGAGGGCATTCAAGTTTTTACAAGCGCTCGAATGTGAACCCTGTTTGGACTGCGAGGAGTTGCAATGCATCAGGATTTAAAATGATTTGAGTGCTTGGCATTTTTTTGCTAAATCCCTGTACATTTGGGATATAACCATGCTTGTCCAGCACTACTCAAGATGCAGGGATTCTGCAGGTTTCTGCCACATTTTTAAGATGCCACCAATTCTTTCAAAAACAGTGACATCCAGCGTAGCCTATCAGACTCCCCAAGTGTCCCTATTTTCCAGGGACAGGCCCAGATTTACAGAAGCCATCCTGGTTTCTGATTTGATCCTAGGATGTCCCTCTGTTCCTTAGGTAAAGGTAAAGGTACCCCTGCCCGAACGGGCCAGTCTTGACAGACTGTGGGGTTTGTGCGCCCATCTCACATCTATTGGCCGGGGGCCAGCGCTGTCCGGGGACACTTCCGGGTCACGTGGCCAGCGTGACATCGCTGCTCTGGCGAGCCAGAGCCGCACACGGAACGCCATTTACCTTCCCGCTGGTAAGCGGTACCTATTTATCTACTTGCCCCCGGGGGTGCTTTCGAACTGCTAGGTGGGCAGGCGCTGGGACTGAGCAGCGGGAGCGCACCCCGCCGCGGGGATTCGAACCGCCGACCTTTCGATCGGCAAGCCCTAGGCGTTGAGGCTTTAGCCCACAGCGCCACCCGCGTCCCACTCCTCTGTTCCTTAGGCTGTCCCTATTTCCCTCGGAGAAATGTCAGAGGGTATGGAATAGGACATCCCTTATTTTCATTGGAGAAATGTTGAAGGGGAAGTCTCTATTTTCATCGGAGAAATGTTGGAGGGTATGGTAAAGGTAAAGGGACCCCTGACCATTAGGTCCAGTCGTGGTTGACTCTGGGGTTGTGGCGCTCATCTCGCTTTATTGGCCGAGGGAGCCGGCGTACAGCTTCTGGGTCATGTGGCCAGCATGCCTAAGCCGCTTCTGGCGAACCAGAACAGCGCACGGAAACGCCGTTTACCTTCCCGCCTATTTGTCTCCTTGTACTTTGATGTGCTTTCGAACTGCTAGGTTGGCAGGAGCAGGGACAGAGCAAAGGGAGCTCACCCCGTCACGGGGATTCAAACCACCAACCTTCTGATTGGCAAGTCCTAGGCTCTGTGGTTTAACCCACAGTGCCACCCGCATCCCCAGAGGGTATGGTAGGATGTCCCTATTTTCCTCAAATAAATGCCAGAGGGTATGGAATAGGACACCCCTATTTTCATCAGAGAAATGTTGGAGGTTTTGCTATAAGTCCCTTCCACTGTTATTCTTTCTGTTTGATGAAGATCATGATTCCACTCCATCCTCATGGTGGCTGATGAGGCATTTGCTGGGCAGCAACAGGCAGAGTTCTACAGTGGTTAGAGTGTCAGACTCCATGTGTGTCCGCTAACCTTGATTGTTCTTTGATTTTGACTGGTCCAAGCTTCCGATCTCCCTTCCAACCCCAACTGCTTTTCTCTACCAGCTATCAGCTACTGACTCCCTCCAGTCTTCTGACCACAACTCAGTCCTGAGTTCAGAGTGCTGTATGGGATGTAGAGCTCAGGTGAATAATCCAGTTCCAGAGGTGAGTGGGGCCAACACTTATGCAGCCAAAGGTCTTTCTTGGCAGCCATTGATAGCAGATTAACATGCTGCAACTCTCAGGCCTGAAAGTGCCCACCTGTGAGCATGGCAGCCAGCCATCTAAAGAAGGCCATCTCAGTTTCTCTCTGCCCCGCTCCTGCCTTTTCCCCTCCCCTTGTTCCCCACCTTCCCAGTCCTTGTTAAGAAATACATAACCTCCAGCCTATTTCATAGAGAATCATAGAATCATAGAGTTGGAAGAGACCACAAGGGCCATTGAGTCCAACCCCCTGCCAAGCAGGAAACACCACCAGAGCACTCCTGACATATGGTTGTCAAGCCTCTGCTTAAAGACCTCCAAAGTAGGAGACGCCACCACACTCCTTGGCAGCAAATTCCACTGTCGAACAGCTCTTACTGTCAGGAAGTTCTTCCTAATGTTTAGGTGGAATCTTCTTTCTTGTAGTTTGGATCCATTGCTCCGTGTCCGCTTCTCTGGAGCAGCAGAAAACAACCTTTCTCCCTCCTCTATGTGACATCCTTTTATATATTTGAACATGGCTATCATATCACCTCTTAACCTCCTCTTCTCCAGGCTAAACATGCCCAGCTCCCTTAGCCGTTCCTCATAAGGCATCGTTTCCAGGCCTTTGACCATTTTGGTTGCCCTCTTCTGGACACGTTCCAGTTTGTCAATGCCCTTCTTGAACTGTGGTGCCCAGAACTGGACACAGTACACTCCAGGTGAGGTCTGACCAGAGCAGAATACAGTGGCACTATTACTTCCCTTGATCTAGATGCTATACTCCTATTGATGCAGCCCAGCATTGCATTGGCTTTTTTAGCTGCCGCGTCACACTGTTGGCTCATGTCAAGTTTGTGGTCAACCAAGACTCCTAGATCCTTTTCACATGTACTGCTCTCAAGCCAGGTGTCACCCATCTTGTATTTGTGCCTCTCATTTTTTTTTGCCCAAGTGCAATACTTTACATTTCTCCCTGTTAAAGTTCATCTTATTTGATAGCACAAATCTTGGGAGCAGAATAAACTGTGTGCAATGCAAATCAACATTATTTAGCATTACGCTTCCTAACATTGAACTTGGGGGGGGGGGACAAAATAAGCAGAAGGCTGCCTGCAAAATCTTTAAGAATTGAGAGAATCAAATATAGGGTATATGTGGGCTCTCTCTCTCTCTCTCTCTCTGAAAGCTTTATTACTTGGCTATGAATAGTAAAGGAGATTCCAAAAGGCATCTTACGTTTGTAATATTTAAGGCATCACTATTCTTAAGACCCCTTTTATTAAAAAGTTCTTAAAGCAATATCCAATATATAAACAGCCATGTTAATTAGATTACATGGTTAGAGTAAAATGGTACTCTGTATTCTTATTGCAGAGTTATTGACCAAGTAAATGCATATTCATCATTCCGGTCTGTAATCCCCTCTTAATCCATCCCAAGTCTGTCAATCAACAGAATACAATCAGGACAGTTATGATCCCATCAGATGAAAGATTAAGAAAGAATTTAGCAACTTTGCAAAGTGGATTTGAGGGGAGTTAGGAGGGAAAGAAGAATAAGAAAATCCAAGTTGCAAAATGAACCATTGTCAAGAAAAACATAGCTGTTGAATTTCCCTACAGAGTTGAATTTTGTTGTTGGGGTTAAGCTACAAACTAGAAATGGGTAGCCCAGTCCTGTGGCTCAGCTAAGAGAAAATGTTTGGGATCTTTAACTGGAACATTACTGGCTGTTTATACTAGATCCATCACATTTTCTCAAAGTTTGATACTGGGTGTTTTTTGGCAAAGAAATTCAGTACAAATTGAACAGTGCAAAAAAAGGGGGGAGGTTTGCAACAGCACTGATTTATTTTCTATACCAAAGCAATGCTGTACAAGACCTCCAACAGATTTATTTATTTTTCAAAAAGAAGAAAAAGTTACTGTCAACATTTTAAAAATATTATAGTAGTGAACAACCTAAAATAAAATTACATTCATAAAAGCAAAACAGTAGATCACCTTAATACATCACCTCAGCTGGATCACACTCAGAGAAAGTTCAGGTGAGCAGATGAGTAATAAGCAGGCACCTAAATGTCACTTCTTTAGGTACTTGACTAATGTTCATTGGAAGCACATTATTATTATTATTATTATTATTATTATTATTATTATTATTAAACATTTCTATAAAACCCTACATCCAAGGAACACAGGGTGGTTTACAAGATAGGTAAGGTACCCCTGCCCGTACGGGTGAGTCGTGACCGACTCTAGGGTTGCGCGCTCATCTCACTCAAGAGGCCGGGAGCCGGCGCCGTCCGAAGACACTTCCAGGTCACGTAGCCAGCGTGACAAAGCTGCACTGGCGAGCCAGCACCAGTGCTGCACACGGAAACACCGTTTACCTTCCCGCTATAAAGCGGTACCTATTTATCTACTTGCACTTAGGGGTGCTTTCGAACTGCTAGGTGGGCAGGAGCTGGGACCGAACGACGGGAGCTCACCCCGCCGCGGGGATTCGAACCACCAACCTTACGATAAAAACACAAAAATGCATAACATAGTAACAAAGCCACATAGTAAGAAAGTCACTTCTTTGTCAAACTAATGACCATACTTAGGGACATTATGACCCTTGGCTGGCTAATTCAGCAATGGTATCTTCCATTAGATTTTTAACCCTTGCTGGATCCAGGAATTAGAAGGGACTCAGGCTTCATACAGTCTCACCTCCCCATGAACTCACAGCAATATGATCAAAACAAGAACGAGGGAAATATATTTAAGGTAGGCTGAATCAAATACATATTTGTACATACAGTTATTCCCCTGTGAAATATTTATTCCCCTTCCCCGAAAGCATCATCTTCAGCAAAACAAAAATCATCATGGTTGGACTTCTGTGTAGCCCCGATTTAAACCCACTAGAATGCACGCCAGCAAATTGCATATCGTTACCCTGCAGTCACAATGAACAACAGCTAGAAGGCTTTGGTCAAGACCTATTGTGCGATCGGATAGCAAGAGCATTGGATTAGGTCTCTTCTCCTTGCAAAACAAATACTTTGGCTGTTCCTCAGTGGCAGGAACTATTACCATGTTGACAACGTTCTGTTTTCCTCCATGCTATCTTCTCTGACCTCCAAACATCCACATGACAGTTGACTCCCTGAAGCTTTATTTGACAATGATCATTATTTTACAAAATGCAAATGCATATTTATTGAAATTTTAAGAATGCATAATAAAAACGGAAAAAGCAAACGTAAGAAATTTGTGAACGGATAAAGTAGAAAAGATAAACAATGAGATCTGTGTGAAGGCAGATCATATAGGAATATAGCAATTGATAAAAGACATAAAAGGATTGAAAATATAAAAATATATGGAATATGCCTATCTAAGGAAACTAATATTTTTTCTCCTTTCCCCCCAGGAAGGGTTATTAAAATTATTGGAATATTGCCTTTCCAAAAAAAGTCACAAGAGATCTATGAGGGGAAATGCAGTTATCTACCTCTAGTGTTGTTTTTTTTAAAATGAAACATCTTTCTTTCAACTTTCCTGTGGTGGGCAAGGCAGCGCTGAAGAATTATGTAGATATTAATATTATGGCATTATAATTTAATCTAGCTATGCATTCTCTCTCTTCTCAAATATTTTTTTCCTACTTGAAGCTTAGAGTTAGAGATTGTTTCTGCCTATGTTGCAATTCTTCCCCAGGTCTCCAGTGGGCCATGGTTCATTCTTACCAACAATGTCATTCCTTGCATTTTTGAGCTTTCCCCCAAATGTCACTCCTTCGTTTATTCTGTCCCTCTCTTGAAAAATTCTAAATAATGGCACAAATGAAGTGCAGTCAGAGATCTTCATGGGAAGCAGATGTGAGTGGAAGCCTAGACTCCTTGCGAAGCTTTACAGGACTTCAAAGCCTGAAAAGAAGGAGCTGAACAAAATACTCAACTGTGCCAAATTTTCGCTGGCCTTGATAAAAGAGCAAAACCAAGGAAGAGGGAGGCGGGGGAGGAATCTTGGCTCCTTGTATTAATTTCTCTCGGCCCAAGGCAAGATTTTTTGGATGGAATAAATTGCAGGCAAACTTGGTGATGTAGAAATTGAGTGACAAGGCAAAGAACAGCCAGGTTGGCATTGAATAAAGGGAATGCTGTCCGGCTCCTGTTTTAAGCGAATCTTCAGGTTGGTCTGGTTTTTAAAAGGCCTGCTGTTTGCCTACATAGTTGCCACAGATAGCCTCAATGTGTGTGCTTGTGTGTCTTTGGAACATCTTCATCTTCATCTTCATCCAGAAGTATTGTGTCCACATTGCATCCCATAATTCATAGATTGCACCCACACAGATGCACATGTAGCGCTTTCCCAAATAGCCCCAATGTGTGCTCTTCTGTGTTTTTGGAGCATCTTCAGCTGCACCTCTACATCAGTTAGCATGCATCTTCCTTCACTTACAAACCTATGGGTAGCATTCAAAATGCACCATTACTCAACACAGCACTTCCCATGCACACTAGAGACTGGTACACATGTTTATGTGAAGGATGTGGGCTGAGAGAACTTTGATAACTTGGCCCTAAGAATGACCACAGTGAAACAAATAACAAGGCTGATGCCAGCAAGGGCTCATGTTGCAGAAAATGGTATTTAAGAAAGAAATCCCTAGCTTATTACATTCCAGCCTACACTTTCCTGGGATGTGTGTCCATCACTTTCTTCGTAAATCATGTCCTCCCTAAAAAAGAGCACGTGTTGCGGTGAGACCTGGAGACTGACCTCCGGTGTTGTGGGTGGGTGGGTAAGATTGGTCAGCCACAACACCCGATTGGTAGGTCCCTCGATGTTGGGTTCAATCTGGCCAATGGGGCGCAGTCCAAACGGATCAAGGGACCTATATATACCCATGCATGTGACCCAGAGCTTCCTCTTTTGGCGCGTGCATTCGGAACACCCACCCACCTCTCCCTACTTTTAGGGCTTTTGCGCTTGACCTTGCTATGCCGTCATGTGTCGTCTGTCATTGGGACAGGGACACAGCAGGAATTTTCCCCACTTGGCTGATTGGCTGCTGCCATTTGGGTTTCGCCTGCCGCGTAGCAAATTGTAACAACTTGTAAGGTTGTGGATAGGCTCTGGCTCAGGTGATAGGGATGGGAGAACACTCTTGCCATCCCTATGTGAAGGGTATTCCATTAAAGGAATCCAGGAACTCAGATGGTTTGGTCAACCCCTGAGAGGGGGTTGTGCCCGTGCCTGAGTCCAGGGGGACATCTGGGTAGCGGACATAGTCTGTTCCCGGCTTTCCTCCTATCCGGGTGTTCACCCTTGCCTGACCTATGCTGGTGCCCTGGGTCAGCGCTACCTGCAAGGATGCAGGGAACTAGTTGATCCAGAGCCTATGCAACCACTCACTTTTTGGAATCAATAAAGTTGTGGCCTAAATTCTGCCAGAACCCAAACTAAAATTTGAGTCAAGTGTGAATTTATTTAGGGGGGAGGTCTCTAGGTCTGAACACGCAATAGGATTCAGACACAACATGCTGAGATTTTCTTTAAGAACATAAGGAGAGCCCTACGAGATAAGACTGAGATAGATAGGGTATGGTGGTATGGTATCGTGTGGTGTGACCTCCTTGCCAATGAAGGTTGTGCAAGGTTTATTGGAAAACAAACATTTGGGGCCACTGGTGTAGATAGGCTTGGGTTGAGGGACATCATAAGCCTTGCTGTAATGAGTTTCCTCAAAGGCAAAGCTTCTGTTGTTGTTGGCATCCATTTGTTTCAGGAGACAATGGAGTGCACCTCCAGGGATGAAGTCAAGCCGCTGGAGAATCACAGCGCCTGCTGTGGCTGCAGAGACTCATAACTGCTTCTTCCCATGTTGTTTTTGCTATGTTAGCAGCACCGAAGTGATCTTCCCAGAGTGCAAGCCTGGTCAGTGTGTATGGAGGCCCTGGGCTGCCCAGATGACAAGACCACACCCCCTCTTGGCCTCACTGATGTGGTCAAAAAGGAAAGTAATACGCTTGGCACCAACTTGGCTGCAGGAGTTGCCGGAAGGAGGTGTACAAGGCGCCATCCAACTGCCTTCGGTACTCCACTCCAGATTTGTGTAGGGCTTACTCCTTAGTCCTTTCTTCTCTAGGAGAAAGGCAAAAAAGGCAAGGCAAGGTGTCACAACCCACAGCCATTCCCTCCCTTTGCCTGCCTGTCTTGGCAAGGCCCAGCTCAAGTCATTTATGTGTCAACGTCTCCGTAATCAAGGCTGGGGCTGGGAGATCCATTGCTGCCCCTTGCTTCTCTGTGTTAGGTTTCAGCTGCTTGCCATACAGGATCTATTAAGGAAGTGGTGAAATGTAAATAGCTCCTGAGCTGCAGCCAGGAGGAAATGGAAATAGCTCAAAAGTGGGCACATTTCTGACCGGTCACCCAGTGATGGATATTCATGGCCTGGTTTGTTGGAGAGCACTAGGGAGCAGACTGAACTGTAAGATCATTTCAATGGGCATGTGTGCAATTTTAGAGAAAGGAGCATTCTCTAAAGATCAGGTTGTTTCCCACATTCGCCGTGTGAGCTAAGAACCTGCACCCTTCTTTTTCCCCTCAAGGTTGCAAATGTTTTGAAAACTTGAATAATGGAAGTGGGATAAATGGTGTAATAGTCTGCTGATCCGTCACATTCACAAACATTAAGTGAAGAACAGGATGACAGCTGCAGTCCATTGGGGAAGGGCTGCAGGCAACTCAGCAGTAGAGCACATGTTTTACATGCCAGACGTCCCATGTTTGATTCCCAGCATCTCCAGGTGGGGCTAGGGAAGCCTACTGCCAGTCAGTGTAGACAGTCCTAAGCTAGATGGAGAAATGGTCAGACGCAGCTTCCTATGTTGCAAAGCTGACACATAGCACCACCACCATCTTTGTATAGTCATGTCCCATAGATCGGATGCCAACATGTGTGTGTGCATCTCCATAATCTTCATTGTAGGATTGATTTATTGATTGATGCAATGGGGGGCTGGTGACAGTTGGCTGCACAATTAAACTGAAACATATGTTTGGCAGCCAAGTGTTGCAATTATATACAGCTGTGTTATGACCTATACAGTGGTACCTTGGTTCTCAAACGCCTTGGTACTCAAACAACTTCGAACCCAAACACTGCAAACCCAGAAGTACGTGTTCCGGTTTGTGAACTTCCTTCAGAAACTGAACGTGCTTCGTTTTGAGTGTTACACTTCCGATTTGAGTGCCACACTTCTGTTTTGCATGTTACGCTTAAGGTCTGTCTGTTTTTGCTATTTTTTTGTTTTTGTTTTTGTGGCTCTTTTTTGTTTTTGTGACTTTGTGGAATCCAGTTCAGCTACTGATTGATTGTGTGACTGCAGGACATTGTTTATTGCTTTCCTTTTATGGATCAATGGTCTCGTTAAGATAGTAAAATTCATGTTAAATTGCTGTTTTAGGGGTTGTTTTAAAAATTCTGGAACGGATTAATCCGTTTTGCATTACTTTCTATGGGCAAGCATGCCTTGGTTTTGGAATGCTTTGGTTTTGGAATGGACGTCTGAAATGGATTAAGTTTGAGAACCAAGGAACCACTGCATTTAAAGGAGCCTTCATCTAAGATCTAACTCTGTCATTTAAATTGTATCTGAAGCTGCCTTAAGCAGCCTTGAACTCCAGTATATCTTTATTTTACTAGTCTGGACCAGAGAGAGAGAGAGAGAGAGAGAGAGAGAGAGAGAGAAGTGCATAATTCATGTATCTATCACAGCTGCATTTCATGATAACTTCTTAGAAATCTATTGTTTTATTAGCTGTTAATGCAGCATAAAAGAACGGGGTCTCTAAAGAAACTGAGCTGAACATGTAGCAGTTGTGTGAGTGCATCTGTATGGCGGTGTGGTCCATTCGGGGTATTGTTATATTACCCCCGGAAAGCTCCAAAATTAAGGGCTGAAACTATTCTATTAAACTCAATAGGAGTGATGTGGGATTGTACCCTGGTGGCCATGCACCCCATTGCCAAAATGAACGTTGGCCATCGCAAGCACCACCAATGCACGTGATGGCCAGATCCCACACTGGCCACATGTAGCCAGTGGGTTTCATGTGCATCAGCATCAAGGGATGTTGCCCACTGGGTGCAACTCGCTCTTCCCATCAAAGCATCAGATTCCTAGTGAGATTCCTGAATGGGAATTGGCGAAAACATCAGAGAAAGACAGTTTTTTTCAGTGGCATGCTAGAGCTAAATGTGAAACAGCATGATTTCCTGATATTTTTTAAAGGGTGGAGTGAAACTTACCATGCAGTACTCAGGATATTTACTCAGAAGGTATTACAGGCATAATTTTTGAACTTTTAAAGTGAACCAGCAAGTTTCTGGTTCAGTAGCTTCAGTTTAATGTTGACTTTTCCTAATAATTCTTAAGATTTCATCAGAAAATGCCAGAATCTTTCCCAAATGAGCCTCAAGAGGCCAACCAAAATGTGCCTTTTGTAAATGGTAACAATTTTTGGAAATGATGTTTTATCTTTGTTTTATCTTCTAACGGAAACATTTCTGACATTTACTGGTAAATCTCAAGTTGACTACCTTTGGTAAATGAACCTAAAACAACCCCCTGTGTTGCAATAAGAACCAATCACAACAATACAAACACACAGGCTAATAGTTAATAGAGAATATACAATAGAATAATGATATCATTCAAATTGTAGGAATGAGCCAATCAAAGTTCATATGTACAATGTAACAGAGTGGTAGCGAGGACCGTCAAGCAGTGTGTTCAAAACAGATGTCTAAGGACAGTCTCACAACAGTCTTTAAAAGTTTCAACGGAAGACGTCTCAAAAGCCTCAAAAGGACAGCGTCTCCAGAATGATACTACTGCTTTGTAATACAGTGGTGCCTCGCAAGACAAAAAGAATCCGCTCTGTGATTCTCTTCGTCTAGCGGTTTTTTCGTCTTGCGAAGCAAGCCCATTGAAGGATTAGCGCTATTAGCGGCTTTTAGCGGCTTATATGCTGATTGGATCAGCTGATAAGCGGCTTAGCGGCTTAGAAAAAGGGGGGAGGGGAAAAACCAGCAGGAACTCGCAAGACATTGTCATCTTGCAAAGCAAGCCCATAGGAAATTCGTTTTGCGAAGCACCTCCAAAACGGAAAACTCTTTCGTCTAGCGAGTTTTCCGTCTTGTGAGGCATTCGTCTTGCGGGCACCACTGTAGTCTTCATCAGCTGGAAATAAGATACAAGGCATACAGCTGATGAATGATAACAAAACTGAGTTGCCTGCACACACATTGTATAATAAATCAGAATATACAAAACAGAATATATGAAAAAGGTACATACCCGATATTTTCAACAGAATAGTAAGATTCATGCTGAAGATCAGTGTTCCCTAGATAGCGTAGCTGCTGATACTTGCAACACAATTGCATAGGACATATGAAGCAAGCCAAAGCTGTTTCCAACAACAATATACCGTACTTAAAGGAACAGTATGGCATATAAACACACAAAAACAAAAACAAAATAGAAAAACAAATATACAGAGGAATAGTATTAAATGGTTTAAACATACAACAAATGATGTGTGCAGCAATTTTTAAATGAAAGAAAGTCAAGTTCAGAATTTAGCACACACACCAATGAACTGATTTGAACAGAAAAAGAAAACAAGTTTCTTGTTGATGTAGCCGCTGTTCAAAATCTTGCCTAATCCTGAATTTCTTTTGATTTACCCATAATACTGTAAATAATAAATCTGTGTCCAAATGTTTATTGGAAATGAAATGTTCGACCAAAGGTGCCTCCATAATAGCATTTCGTATGCAGGAACGATGTTCCCCAATGCGAACCCCGACTGCTTGTGTGGTGGAACCTATATATAATAAATTACATGGACATTGAATAAGGTAAACCACATCTTTAGTTTGACATGTGCTGAATTGACGTATGGAAAATTTAAAATTAGACTGGTTGTGATGTTTTCCCTAATTGGCCTTTGGAGGACCAAATCTATCAAGGACATGTTGGTTCACACTGATATGACTCTTTCTTGGTCCATCAGCAACTTTGGCGCCACTGGCCATTACAAGTGTGGCAGATGTTCAACCTGCCCGTTTTCACTACAGATCAAAGAGATCTATGATGATAAGTCTAAGATGATACAATGAAATGGACTTATGAGTGAATGCCTGAATAGGCTTGAAACATCTCTCTCTAGTAGCCGTTGGAATGGGTTTCATTTGTGTTATTTTTGTTAATTGTTAGATATTTTTAATTAACTGGCTGTGTTGCTTATTTAAATAAATAGGCTCCCCCCCAACGAAGCTATACTCAAAATACACTATACATTGAATACTCAGAATACAGCTATACATTGAAATTAATCACACCCATTAATTTCAGTAGGACTACTCTGAGCAGGACTAACATGCAACCTACAGAATAGAAATATTGTTAAAAACCAGTCTATTAAGACTGATTACCTGCCTGCTTTTCTTCATATGCAGTTGAGGATGGTGCAATACCTGTTTCTTGACTGCTTATAATATGGTTGAATCGAAGCATTGCCCTTTGCTGATACACAGCCAGTGTTTTGAATATACATACATACATATACATACTATATATATATATATACACAGTAAGTACATCTATAAAATGTACAGAATTCAAGAAGGAATTGGAGAAGGATCCTTTGAGAATGGGATTTCAAGGTCATCTTGTCCTTGCAGTGTGTGATCTGACAAGCTGAAGAACCTCTTCTTAACAGTATAATTCATGGAAGTATTTTGAACTGCAGGCTTCTCAACACTGGGGTCCGGCTCCCCTTGCTTTTTAAAATGCCAATCACATTGTCAGCAAATGACATACAAATCCCTTGTAATAAATCACAGCACTTTAACAGCTCTGGTGTCATCCTGCACAACTGAAAAGAGGCTAATGCTCTCCCCCCCCTTTTTTTTCCTTCTTCGTAAAAGAGGAGGTCTCTAAATGACAAGTCTGGATCTTCCAGAGGCATACACTTACGTGCTGTGCTGCAGACAGAATTAATGTGGTCTGTCCTGTTTGCTTTGTCCCGAGGCTGAAATGGCAAGCTAAAAAGGGTTAGGCGAGGTCATTCCCTGGGAAAGAAGACAACACAAAAATACTGTCGTGATTATGAACATTCACTAGATAGCATTTCCCTGTCTCTCTCCTCTCACCCAGGTCTCGTTTCTGAGTTTTTGACCCAGGCCAGCTGTGCTGCTTCAGCTGCCAGATTTTAAATACTATAAAATGTGGAACTAGACACTTGGCCACCATCACCTGCAAAGATCTGAGGAAGCTTTACTGGAGTGTTGGCAGCTACACAGGGCTGCTTTTAAGGGGTAGCTTCCTCCAGCTCTTTAGCCCTAAAACTCAAACTGGTGGGAAAGTCACAGTCACAGTATCTGGCCCAGGGAATTGTGCTATGATTGCTGGTGTAGACCATGCCATCTACACCATCAAGAGCCAGTGTGGTGTAGTGGTTAAGAGCGGTAGTCTCGTAATCTGGGGAACCAGGTTCGCGTCTCTGCTCCTCCACATGCAGCTGCTGGGTGACCTTGGGCTAGTCACACTTCTTTGAAGTCTCTCAGCCCCACTCACCTCACAGAGTGTTTGTTGTGGGGGAGGAGGGGAAAGGAGAATGTTAGCCGCTTAGAGACTCCTTCGGGTAGTGAGAAAGCGGGATATCAAATCCAAACTCTTCTTCTCCTACACAGGTTCATCACACCTGGGCAGTGACACATTCACCATAACAGCACCGCAGAAAAGTGGAACCTATTAAACTTTTGCCTCTTATATTTTGAAATCTATCTTTGCCGGAGATCAGTTCTTGCTGATGGATGTTTATCACTGAGCTGCACTGGCAGACACTGGGCATTTCACCAGAAGCCATCTGTCACCAAACCCCACCACTTGGCAAGACCACAATGCAGTCAGTGGTGAGAGAAAGAGGCATCTTCATAAACACAAACAGGAAGACCAGGCCAGCCGAATGAAAGATCCCTGCTGTTTTCTGCAGGGCAACGATTTCTGTTTACCTAGCTTCTGTTTAATTTGCTTCTCGCTACTACATGGCTTGATCAGTCTATCATTATGGCATTCCTCTCTTGTCTGCCTTTCCCAGCTCGGCATTTTTCAAGTTTAGTCAAGAAACTGAGTAAACAGAAACTCAACGCTTCTGTTTCACACAACTGAAAATCTGAATGCATCGGCTGCGGAAAGCCCTTGGCCAAAATAACTTGGAGGATTACAGAAAAGAGATAAATACCCTGCCAAAGGGTGCTGTGCCATGAAATATTATGCTGTTAATTTGATCGCCGTTCGACTTTCTTTTTCCTTGACGTTAAGCTACTGGTGTTTGGTCCTAAAAAGCAGGATAACTCTCTTGATGTTTTCCAGAGGCATGCATGCAAAGGGAGTCTCATAAGGTCACGGTACGCTTGTTCACTAACACCCATAGCACAGCAGCTTGCAATTGATTTGCTGCACTGTGCCCTCTCCTGCGGTATCCATATCACGCAGTCATGGGCCCAGGCGGAGGGGAAAGCAAGGCGGCCAGAGAGGCGTAAAGGAGAGTTTAGAATCTTGACTTTCTGAGGCACCATTTAAATCTCAGAGAGGGAACTGTATCGTTTTACAAAGCAAAGTGGGAAGAGTAAGATATGGAGGTAGGTAGGCTCCCTTTAGTCGTTTCAGAGATCACTTTATCCTCTTTGATTCATACAACGCTGGCTGTTTGCGCAGATTAAAAAGTGGTAATTGATTTTATATATGTAGGGAGAAGAGGAGAGGCATGTATCAATTGTTTATAGACTTTGGCTGCTCTCCAAAGGATGGCTCAGTGGCAGAGCATGGGCTCTGCATGCAGACAAGACCCAGATTCAATCTGCGATGGCATCTCCAGTTACAAGGATCTCGGGTCCCAGGGCAGGGAAAGTCGTCTGCTGAGGACCTCAAAGTGCTGTTGCCAGTCAGAGGCATATTTGCGAGATGCCTGATAGATTCTAAAGCATCCGCAAAGAGCCCTGAGCATGAGACCAATGTTCCATGCAAATAAATCATCCCTCCTCTTCTGTGGCTGCACTACAGGATCAATTTATTTATTTAATGATTAAGAT
This sequence comes from Podarcis vaucheri, assembly GCF_965113315.1. Classification (NCBI taxonomy): domain Eukaryota; kingdom Metazoa; phylum Chordata; class Lepidosauria; order Squamata; family Lacertidae; genus Podarcis; species Podarcis vaucheri. The sequence continues at coordinate 85,471,008 of NC_138764.1, read as the reverse complement.
AGATAGATAGATAGAAAGGCTTCTTTAATGAAACCTGTAAATTTGAAAAAGAGCTGTTAGAGAACAAGACTAAATTGCTTTCTAAAACGTATAAATTAATATTAGAATGGCATACAAAAGATGAACAGGTTAAATCAGTTATGATTCATTGGGCAATTTTGAATATAATATACAACCTACAACATGGAAGAAGCTATGGAACTGGGATTTGAAGTTTACAACATATTATACGTTGAAAGAAAATTATATGAAAATGATGTATCATTGGCATTTAACCCCTAGTAAACTAGCTAAACTGTATAAAACAAGGTCAAATACATGCTGGAAATGTAAGGAAAAAGAAGGCACATTTTATCATATCTGGTGGACATGTAAAGTAGTAAAAGAATTCTGGGAGATGATATATAATGAAGTGAAAAAAATGTTTAAAAGAACTTTTTCTTTAAAAACCCCAAAGCTTTTCTTTTAGGAATTCTAGGTGCCGAAATTCCAACGGATCAGAAAAGACTATTTATGTACGCGACCATTGCTGCTTGGATGTTACCAGTCCAGAGATGGAAAGAAGACAGAGTTCCTACCAGAGAAGAGTGGCAGATTAAGTTGATCGACTATGCCAAAATGGCAAAAATGACCGGAAGAATCAGAAATCAAGACCAAAATTTTAATAAGGAATGGGGAAAATATATAATTTACCTTAAAAACCATTGTAAACAATTAAAATTATTAGTAGGATTGGAATAACACTTGTAGTTTAATGTTGAATTTTGGTTATAACAGAGATTTAATAGATTTGGATTAATAGACAAGATGCAGAAGGAAAAGGTTAATATAAGGACCCACAAAGGGGAGGAGGGAAGTCTGGAAGATTCTTCAGAATTCTCTTTCTACGTTGGTTGTTTGATCATTGTTTGTAAATTTCAAAATCTGAAAAAAAACCTAAAAAGTTTGAATTTTAAAAGGGGGGAGGGAGACACCCTCAAAGCAGTTAATGAAAATAATAAAGCAATGGAATTATCAGTTAAAAAACCACCACCACCAGTTAAAATAACTATTTAAAACCTACAAAAAGAATTATGATCAAACCAGATTAAACACATGACAACATTCTACATATCCGGAATGGCTTCCATAAATAAAAAAGTAAAAGCGTTTGCCTGATGCCAATAGGCAAGGAATTCCAAAGTCTGGCTGGCTGGCGAACTAAAAGACATATTTCTTGCAAATGTGGAAGGAGTATCTTCATGGGACCTATAACAGCCCCAGTTCTGTATATTGAAGTGGTTGAGGGAGCACATATCGTGTATTCTACAAGTATACTGATCCCAAGCAGTTACGGGTGTTATATCCTTATAATAACACCTTGAATTCGGCCTGGTTATAAACGGGCAACCAGTATGAATGCTATTTTTTTTAAAAAAAAAAACCAATATATTATGGGTTGTTTTCCATTCCTCAAGGGAACTGTTTTGTATTCAAAGCACAGTGCCCCAAATTCAGCAGTTCCTTATGCAGGAGCTCTGTTGCGCATGTTTAACTTCCTGTCCATTTATTTCAGCGAAGAGGACAATCCCATTGCATAAGCAATACATGCACCTAGAACTCTCAGCTGGAGGCACTGAGTTTTTGTATTTTAAACACTGATATCTTGAGATGTTGCTACAATAACAAGTAATGCGAAACATATTGTTGAACCAGGTGGAGAGTTTACAAGTTTTCAGCTTGCAATCAATTTATAACAGTAGAAAGTAATTAAGTCTCTGGAATACAGAGAAAGACCAGAGAATGCTGACAACTTATTATCAATTTAACCTTGTGATAAATTTTAGGACATGAGGAATCACACACACCCCCCCAGTGATGGTATGTGAAACATATTTTTTTATATTTCATGCTTTGTCTATTGAAACATAAAGCCACTTTTTAGAAAGCGTATTTGAATTTGCAGTGGAAACATTTTGCAAAAATGTGAAAGAAAATAATTTCCCCTGTCATTTTAAGATGAAACTTTTTGAAGATACATTTGTCTATAGATCAAGTCATGTCAAGAAATGACGGAAGAATGGATTTGATTCAGCTGCGTTTACAAATTTGGCTCCAAGTATAATCTCCCCCTGAAGAATAAATGATTCACCATAGTCTCATGTTTCTTTGAAAATGGTTCACAACAGTGTTTTAAGTTCTGTGCCTACTGCTGAGGGTATGTAAAGAGAACGGAAGACAAGGCTACATATTTCAAAGTGGAAGATGAGGTATCAAATAGGGTGGTTGGATAGACACTCGATGGTCAACAGCTCTTAATTCTAATTGCACCAAAAGCAAGCTTTCTCCATGGAGGTAAAGGATAAAGGGACCCCTGACAATTAAGTCCAGTCGTGAATGACTCTGGGGTTGCGGCGCTCATCTCGCTTTACAGGCCGAGGGAGCCGGCGTTTGTCCGCTTCCGCAGACAGACTAAGCTGCTTCTGGTGAAACCAGAGCAGCGCACGGAAATACCTATTTATCTACTTGCACTTCGACGTGCTTTTGAACTGCTAGGCTGGCAGTTGCTGGGACTGAACAACGGGAGCTCACTCTGTCACAGGGATTCAAACCGCCAACCTTTCGATCGGCAAGCCCAGCGGCACAGTGGTTTAACCCACAGTGCCACCAAAATGGTATACACTGAAGCAACACCAAATTCTGGTTTGTTTTTAACAATTGGGGGGGGGGGGCATGGAAACAACACATTAAAAAAAGTCTATTGATTTTACTCTCATGTCTGCAAAATTGGCCGTTCCAGAAATCTGAGAATTAGTTTGCCTATGGAACTTTCTTCCAAGTCCCCCCTGAAGGACGGAGCCACTGTAACTTCCTTTCCTTTCTTGAGTTTGGCTGAAAGGTCTTAGGTCGTGCACAGAGCATCCATGTGGCAGTAGAAAGAACTTTGTTCAGATTCCCACAAGTCACAAAGGGGTCTTTGGGTCAGTCGTTGTCTCTCAGCCGACCAAGGTTGATGTGGGTGTGGGAAGAAGCATGCCTGTATCATGTCAGACTACTTGTCGATTGAGTTTAGTACTGTATATTCTGACTGGCAGCAGTTCTCCAGGGTCATCAACAGAGATTTTTTTTCGCATCCCCTGCTACCTAATCTTTATAACTGGAGGTGCCAGGAATTGAACCTGGGGGCTTCTGGGTGCAAGGCATATATGCTTTACAAATGAGCTGCAGTAAGGGGATAACCCCCTGCTCTGAGATCCTTGAAGGGAGGACTGGGTAAACCCCCTTGTGATAAATAGGTGAAGACTTGTGTGGTTTTAATCATTCTCAAAGTCTTTGAAGTAGTCACAGTCCAGAGTAGACATACTTCCAGATGCATAGAATTTCAGAGATCAAAATTTCACGATCAGCTTGTTGCAGTTTTACTGGTAGCATCTACAGCACCAGCTCACTGCTCCCCCCCCCCCATTTAATGGCTCCTAGCACATACATACAAAGCCTCTCTTCACTCACTTGAGAAACATGCACGCAGTATTTCTCTCTCACCACATAGCTAGATGGCTTCCCTTTCCAACTCTCAGCTCTACCCGCCCACCCCTCAAAAAAAAAATCCTACAGAGAAGATTAGGAAGTATAGGAAGTCCCTGTGCTAAAAGACATCCCAAGCCAAAATAAACACAGGTCAGAAGATTAAGCTTCATCAGAACTTTAAAGCTGACCCAAGTTAAACAAATGAGCTGTCAGGGTTTGGTTGGGGGTGGGGAGAAAGTGCAGTTGGAGAGAATTGGCGCAGTGTCAAAAAAAACTGGTTAAAGAAGCCAGTAGGTCCTGCAGTGCGAAAGCTAGGGAAGTTTTGCTGTTTTATCACTGCATTCCTCAAAGTCAATATTCATATCTGACTTCAAATGTCTTCCTTTCTTTTCCACTGGCTTCCCAGATCACTATGCAGGAAACTCCTTCAAGTCAAAGGAAGTTTTTTGAGATATTGTCCCACTTTGGAGAGTGCCTTTTACACACACACACACACACACACACACACACACACACACACACACATATTCCCCTGACCCAGCAAGTGTTAAAATATAAGCCAGGCTATCTTCCTGTGTATCTTCCTGTGCTGAGGTGATTGCCTAAGTGATGGGCCATTAAGAGAACAAAGGAAAGGTGACAATTAACCTATGTGAGAATTAACCTGATCCTCTAGGCTTGATTATTTAGCTTTTCATCAAACAGTGATGAACCTTGATTGTGTAGATTTAATGAGCTGCTTTAATAGGATATATTACTCTTATCAATCGCATTAATATTTCAGGACTTGATTGCTAATCTGTAAAAAACAAAAACAAAAAAACCCCAGTAAATACATGCTGCAGAGTGATGTGGTTGGAAGTGGGAAATAATACTAATTTGAGTGAACTAATTATGTGATGATACACATCTGTTAATAATAGTGAAAGCTGCTCAATGAATGAAAGCAGGATCTAATCTGGGGGATGGTGTGGGGGAAGCAGCCATTATTTACAATTTGGGTAAAGGATAAGGAAAAGAAAACAAAGGGAGCAGGAGGAATCTACATCATTAGGGACACTTCCAGATAGCATAAATACCAATTTAGGGTGTAGGCCAAAGCCTGGCGACACTTAACTGAATAGTAGGGCCACTGCCTCATCTGAACCCCTGCTTCATTTGCCAGCCAGGCAGAAGGTGAGGGAGCACCAGCCTGATGCCATTATGTGATGATAGTGGTGCCAGCTCCAGATCCAATGGAATTCTAATTGATATTTGGTGCTATTTTAACCCTTTGGAAAAATTTTCCACCTCATAACTCCTACTCAAGAATAGACGTATTTTGGGCCTCACTGCATCTCACTCAGTAAGTTTCAAGTATTGAAATAAAGCTAAAAATGTTTGTAGATAACTCCCTATTCCTATAAAAAATGGGTGTATGATAAGTCACATCCAGGAAACTGAGGCAGGTACTTGGATAATCTATTATTACAGAATAAGACAGCAATTTAAGTATTAACTGCTAAACTGCAGAAATACTGTGCTTCAAATAAATAATTCTCCAGAGGTGGTTATAGTCACTATGTGGGAGATAGTTCAAAAGCAGTAATGAGGGGTTTAATGATCCAGAAAACTGGAATTTTGAAAAGGAGAGGGGAAAGTACATGGCTAGTATTCAAAATCAAACCCTACAGTGGGTTAGGCTGTATGCCTGAGTCCTTTCTAATTACTGGATCTGGCAAGGATTCAGTTGTTGAAATAGCCAGGCCAGCTTCTTGGTACAGTGGTACTTCAGTTCTTGAATGTAATCCATTCTGGAAGACTGTTCGAGTTCTGAAACGTTCAAAAACCAAGGCGCAAAGGGCTGGCTGCAGATGCATTGGAGAAAATTGAAAAACACACAGTGGAAGCTGTTCGGCTTCCGAGGCGCATTCCAAAACGGAAGCATTTACTTCCAGGTTTTCGCATCCAGGTTCTGTAACGTTCAACAACGGTGATGTTCGAGAACTGAGGTACCACTGTAATGGCCCTAAGTATGGGTGAGGGTAACAAAGGAAGTGTCTCTGCTCTGGAGGGGAAATGGTTGGGGCCCCCTCCCTCAACTGGCTGGTAGTTCGAAGGACAAAAGCCAGAGTGGAGGTATGTATATGTGCTAGAACATGGGTGAGCAAACTAAGGTCCGTGGTCTGGATCAGGCCCAATTGCCTTTTAGATCCGGCCCGCGGACAGTCCAGGAATTGCCGTGTGGATCGCCAGTGTGCGTGTTCTTTCCCTCTCCCTTGCTCACACAGCAGCGCTTTTCTCCTCAGGGACGGAGCAATCTTGTCCCATGCTGGGCGCCATCGATGGCCAGAATCAGCTCGCCTCCCAGCCCACCTCAGCAGGGCGGCACTGTGAAAGGGGTGTGTGGTGTTGGCTGCTGCTGCGTTTTCCTCCTGCTCCTCCTCCCTCTCCCTCAGTCTGCCCTTCCTTCCTTCTCCGCACCCCTTTTCCGCGTCGCTTCCTTGCGCGCTTTCTTCATCGCCACCTGCCTGCCTGCCTCCCTCCTTCATCCCTCCCATGGCGTTGAGGCAGGACATCGTGGTGGCCGCGGCCACCACTTGTGGGTTGGCGGGCTGCTCTGTCTTCTTCTCCATGGTGCCTCTCAGGAAGCAGCAGGTGGTGGGTAAAAGCTCCAGCGACTTCTCGGTTCCCCTACTGTTAAGTTATGGGTGAACATATCAGACGACACAGCGATTCTTCAAACAGCTCTTGTTTATTTACAGGCCAGAACAGAACTGAACTGAAGGGCTCAGCCAGCCTGCTTATATAGAGCTCCACTAGAACGCAACAGTAACCATTTTCTGTAACTATCCAATCACTGAACGTCACTTTCGATCCCTTATTTGCATATGAGGACCTGAACTATCTACAGTATCCCCCTGCTGGCCCAGGGTGAGAACTTCAGTACATAACACCTACCTCCATCCATTGCTCCTCTGGCAGGGATGCTGCTTCTGTCCTTGCTGGCCAATGCAGCCTTCTACCCTGCCATGGCACCTGGCTGGAGAAGCCCAACTGCGGCTATTGGGACAACAACTGGGACAGGTAAAGCGAAGCATCTTCAGGACTCTTTGTGGGCGGGCAAAAATCGTTCATTCCCCCTCCCCCAAAAATATAGCCCGGTCCCCCACAAGGTCTGAGGAACAGTGGACCAGCCCCCTGCTGAAAAGGTTTGCTGATCCCTGTGCTAGAAGCAGGCTGCAGGCAGATGCCTGAGAGGGAGAGACTAGAATGCAAGGCTGTGGCTATGGGAGAAGCAAGACCTTCTTGGGGTGGGTTGTTAATACTGTGAGCCCTTGCACTGTTGGTTCAGGTTGTGTACGTGTATAAAATCAACCGCTGTCCCTCATTCCAATGAAACTGAACCCTTGGTAACTGCCTGGAACCCCTGGAATCTTACACCGTTTGGAGATTGGGGTGCCGTGTGACTTATTAATTTTTTCAAAACCTCAACAAACAAATATAGCGAGGTGTAACTTGGCAGTTGTCCCGCTAAGAAAATACAAGAGTCTGTGCCACAATTTCCACACCTATAATGTGAGGGTGTAAAGCCACCTACCTCAGAGAACTGCCGAGAGGCCTAAATAAGGTTTTGTGCTTTTCTACCAAGATACAGAAAAGCCAAGTACTTTATGTCCAATATTTACTGCTGATATGCATAAAGGGGGAAAACACCCCCCCACCCCAACACTAATAGCCTTAATGGAATAAACGCCCGTCTCTTAACAATATATTTAAGGACATTTCTCGTAAGCATGCAGGAGTGACCATAAAAGTATGTGAGAACCAAGATACTTCTGAAAGCTAAATATTTATCCTCCAGAAAGACCTGGCCGCTTATCATGTAACTACATGGTGTACTTAGGGCAGTTTTAATTGAGTATTAAAATTCTTTTTGACACATGCTTTATTCCCTCACAGTAAGCCCTAATAACTCCTCTGGGTCTCCCTTCAACCCTACATGTGAAATAGTGGCGAGGATTGTTTAAAGACAGGAATTTGACCTGAGAGAGTCATGAGTACTTGGGGACTCTTTATTACTCTCTATTACTCAGGGGTTCTTCTGTCAATGGGGCATTTTATTGCTTATTAATGCTCAAGAGGGACGTGATGTTCTCATTACTGCTCATTACTGGCCTGGCCTGGCCTGGCCTGGCCTGCTTCATTGGAAAACACCATGTTGTTGCACGAACAGATGGATAGGTTGCCAGTCTTTCTAGCCTAACTCGAAACAGCCAAGTTTGGGATTAATGGAGAGCACCAGGTTCTTTACTGGGGTATTTGAATTCTTCTTTCAAAAGCCTCAAGGGTTTTGTAGCTGCACAGATCAAATATGTTACACATCTGGGGATTTTTTTTCTGGGGCAGGGCACTTTCTGTTAAAGTCACTCATAAATACCATACACAGGAGAAAATGGTGACATCACATAAGCGAAAGTTAATTACGCCAGTAAGAACAATTTTCTGACATTGCCCTAGTTCAGAGACCATGGAGGAAATGTGGGTGATGGATCACACTTTTGCAGACAATGTACTTTATGAAGGCTTTATGACTGCTTCTTTGGCCAGCCTTGCTGTCCATATAAACATAAAAATCCAGTGACTCCCTTCACACGAACAACTTAAGATGTAAGCTAATGATGCTCACTTGATCTTCTCAGCTTCTTTAATCTAGAAGGGACATTTCAGTGCTTTGAAGATTATGGTAGTCAATGCGATGGGAATTGCTGAGCTCATGTTACCTTGCTCATGAGAACAGAGACTACACATTTTATTTTTAAAAAAGGTTATCTAAGTGCTCAGTAAGTCACTGAAGCACCTCCCAAACAAGAGGTGGAGCCAATGACAGAAAGAGCCAGCTGATTCTAGATTTGTTCCCATCCATGTCTCTACTGAGTTCTACAAGGGCAGCATTGAAAATAAGAAAGGAAGAAGAAGAATGCTTAACAGGCCACCTCCTGCTTGGAACAAATGAGAGAGAGTAAGAAGACAAGCAGATGGGGGCTAACAGACTGAGGTGGGTGGTAGCTCCTCAGTTGTTCCACCTTCACCTCTAACTGCACATGCACAGAGTGTTTCTTTTCTTTTTTGTAGCAAGGTTATCAAATTGTTTTTCTGCCTTACAGCAAAAACCAAACATATCAGGAATGTTGGAACAGTTTAACAACAACAACAAATTATTATTTATACCCCGCCCATCTGTGCGGCTTCCAACAAAATATTAAAAATACAATAAGACATCAGACATTAAAAACTTCCCAAACAGGGCTGCCTTCAGATGTCTTCTAAAAGTCAGGTACCGTATTTTTCGCTCTATAAGACGCACCAGACCACAAGACGCACCTAGTTTTTGGAGGAGGAAAACAAGAAAAAAAATGTTCTGAATCTCAGAAGCCAGAACAGCAAGAAGGACTGCTGCGCAGTGAAAGCAGCAATCCCTCTTGCTGTTCTGGCTTCTGGGATAGTTGCACAGCCTGCATTCGCTCCATAAGACATACACCCATTACCCCTTTCTTTTTAGGAGGAAAAAAGTCTTATAGAGCAAAAAATACAGTAGTTGTTTATTTCCTTGACATCTGATGGGCGCCACAGGACGGGTGCCACTACTGAGAAGGCCCTCTGCCTGGTTCCCTGTAACTTCGCTTCTCACAGTGAAGGAACCGCCAGAAGGCCCTCGGAGCTGGACCTAAAGTATGGAATGGCAGTTGGGATGAAGATAAATGTTAATTGTGTTCTCCACAACTCCTCATATACATCTAAATGGAAGCCTCCATAAGGTCCGAAAACTTACCTTATTACACCACTGTTTGTTTTTGTGCCAAGTGCTCCTCAGTTTTGCAGTGTGCCTAAATTATTCCCAGACTCTTGAGACCGAAGTGAATCATTTCCCCCTCGCTTCAAGGACAGATTTTTCTCTAGATCTGGAACAGAGTCTGAGGATCCCAAGGATCCGGAGAAAGAGAGCGAGAGAACATCTCATGGAATAGTGCTGATATGTCCTTTTGTTTTTTTCCATCCAGATTCTGCCACAGGGAACCACACGAGGAATGACAACATTCAGTATGGAAAATAAAATAGACAAGTCTCAAAAGACATGGGGATAAAAGATTCCAAATGCTGGAAAGGAAAAGAATAGAAGAAATGCATGGAAATCTTAGGAGGTTCTGCGGAAGAAATGATTCCACTCTTCCAATTATCTTTATCATTTATACATGGCAGCTGGGTTAGCAAGGGGCCTTTGTCTTCCTTCAAAAGCATAGACACATAGAATTGTAGAGTCAGAAGGGACCGCAAGAGTCATCTAGTCCAATCCCCTTGAGACTTTGGGGAAGGAGTATTGCTTGTTTGAATATGCACGTATGGGGAAAGGGGGGGGGAGAATCACTGTTCACAGAAATCCACGTGGCATGGCAATTTAGCCCTTTTCCTGATGTGCTAGTTTTCTGCATGCATGCAACACTGAAGTGTTGCAGTCCATGAAGAGCTTAATCTCTAGATACCGCTGACGGCATCTACTCTTAAGAATTTAGCATCCAGCAGCGACCACATTCCCTTTCGACCAGTAGGTGGCAAGGCAGAGGCTTCGGTTTAACAGCTCCATAAGCATAACAGTAAACAGCTATAAAATGTAATGTGTAAACACCTAGAGAAAATCTCAGTGATCTCCATTACAATCTTAGCATGTGACAAAGGCCAGAGACAGAGGAGCAGCGTTTAATTTTTAGACTTGGCTTTCAAAGAGTGCTGGAGCTCCCCCTAATGGCACCATGGAAGTAGCTGAGCTCACACATTAATAAGTAAATGAAATTAATTCTGTATTATTTAATGTGGTTGCTTGCTTTCACTTTGAGATCTTATTCTGATTAAAAGAGGTATATACATATTTTATTACAATGATTAGGATCTTTAACAACAACTATTACAATTATTTTCTTTCAGTTTTTGTTTGCATGTACAATTGTTTTTCATCTTTTGTCCCTTCATGTACTGCTGTGCTTGACATGCAGTTTTCTTTTTTACACCATCTGCACGGTATAATTGGGCTGTCTCTCCAGATATACATACCTGTCACACTCCAAGGTTGATTAAAGACTGTTTATCTGATTACTCAACTGCCATTTGTTTGCTTAACAGGTAGATTAACAACACCCTGCCATTGAATGTTCCATTACCCAAAACGTAGGGCTAAGCTGAGCTGAAACTTCTGTCTGTTTCAATGATTTTCTTCAGCAATGTCTTTAAAAATGTTGACATATTATTTATATTGTCTGCTTCTTCTTCTTCTTCTTCTTCTTCCTCTCTCTCTCTCTCTCTCTCTCTCTCTCTCTCTCATTTGGCTTAGTTTCCCCTTAGTTATGTAATCAAATCTGACTGGCTATGCAGCATGGTATCAACCATCACATTCAATGCACCATCCATGATTTGCTGATACCGTCTCTGTGGCTGATTCAGGAAGCATTGCCCTCACTCCTGACTGACTTCATTTGCCCCCAATGACACATGGAATCACAGAGCCAGCCAAGAAAGGTGGACAATTTTTCTAGACAGTTGGAATCTCCACAGAGAGAACTATACATGTTCAAGCACACATCAGCCAGATCGCTGCTCCTGAGGGACAGGCTCATCTTGGACTTCCTCAAGTGGGAATGGATCTCCTGTTTACAGAGGGTCACATGGACAAGTTGCTCATCAACTCTGCCTGAGTGGGTTACCTGGAGTAAAATAAAAATCATATACTATTACTTTTGTTGTAATTGTGATGCTTAGCTTATTTTTTAAGGCGCTGCTTTGTTAGCAGTGCTTTATAGATTGGAATTGTTTTACTCAGTGCTATTTTTCTAGAAAAAGAGGTGCCGTAACACACCATGAATACTTCCTTTGTTCTCGTATAATGGGAATGATACCCACCTGAGAGGTGCCAGAAATGAGTTCTGGCGAGTTCCGGCTGAAAAAAGCCCTGTTTTTACTTATGATTTGTTAATTATCTTATATGATTTATGCTGGAAAATGGTGTTCTATTATGCTCTACTGTGTTATTGTTTGTAAGCTGCTTAGAGATTCATTTGAACGAAAAGTGGCATAGAGATACAATCAATCAGTATTGGAAGACCCAAGATTTACCCACACTGGAAGAATGGCAGATGCAACTGATAGGATACATGGAACTGGCTGAAATGACTGGCAAAATTCGAGACCTGGGAGAAGAGATGGTGGAAGAGGACTGGAAAAAATTTAAAGACTATTTACAAAAACATTACAAGTTGTATGAATGTTAGGAGAATGCACGTTTGAAAGAAACAGGGCAGCAGTAATTTTATTGTAAGACATATGAAAATAAGTGAAAAGGACGTTATTTGAAGTAACATTATGTTCGAGTTAAGTAGTTTATTCTATGATAAAACCAGGCAAAAGTTGGAACATAATATTGGAGATTTATATAATAAGAATGGAAGTAAGGTAATAATTTGCTGCATGTAACGATATGATCGAGAACGCAGGGAAGGGAGATGTGAGGAAGTCTGAAGATTATGAAAGTATGATTTGTGAACAACATTTATTCTAATTTCTATTTCTTTATTTTTTTCTATCTTTTCTTTATTCTATAACTCTACTCTATATTCTTGTATCTCATATGGTGATGGTAATATGTATGTTTGGTGTTTTAAAAAAACCTTAATAAATATCTTTTTTAAAAAAAAGAGATACAATCAATCAATCAATCAATCAATCAATCAATCAATCAAGAACTGCTACTCAAAAGAACTTGTATCTGAGCTTGCTTTCCCCTCATCTCTCCCATTCCTTTTTTCCTTGCATGTCATGTCTTTTTAGATTGTGAGCCTGAGGGCAGTGGCCTCCTTAGTGCTGATTTTTGGCAAGCCACTCTGAGAGCCTTTTTGGCTAAAGGATGGGGGTAGAGCTGTCTTTAAAAAAAACAAAAGAAGCAAAACAAACAAACAAATTATTTCTACCTCCAACGAGTTAAAAGTGGGGACTTATTCAATACAGCCATACAAAAACTTCCATACAGATACCTGCCTGGGTGTTCCAAATTAAAGGCGTATTTAGGCATGCCTCCGGATGTAATGAACAATTACGTAAGATGAAATGCAAAGCTCACCCCCCACATGTTGGCAGTTTATGCACTGAGGGGCATATCTGTAGAAGGGAGCATGTTCCGTGCACATTACGCATAACAGTGTTGTGTGTGTGTGCAGAAGTCTCTCCTCAGACTTGCCCTCCAAATACATGGTGGGGCTGCAGTCATTCTCTCCCTCAAGCAATTGTTCACTACATGCCCAATGGCAACTTTAACTGGATATTTAATTTATTCACTCATTGTTAGAAGGAAAGGGTCACATTGAAAGCAACATCTCCTCCTGGGACACATAATTATGTTTTGTAGGGGTGCACTGCTTCAGCTCTTAACTCTGAGTTCAGGGGATCTCTTGCTCCCACACATCTGGATGGACACCAAGATTGTTTCAGCAGTTTTAGACCATGTAGGAAGATCTGTCTCATGCCTGGAATTACACACCTCATTGTAATACTCGTAATAGAGCTAGCCCAAGGTCTAAGCCTTCATGGACCGATGTGTGTTATATCCTGTCTCCATAATGTGCAAAATAGCATACTTGGAGGCAGTGGGAGAAAAGAGGGGAGGGAGGAATGTCCGTTTGAAGTCGGGGGTGGATGAATGGCTAGCGCTTCATATATTGTTCCCTGGTGAGAATTTGGACCTGACATCAAACCCCCATTACTGCAGCCCCCTGATACGGACAGATGTTCAACTGCAGCTCAAAGGAAGTCCAAAATCCTTCCTTAGGAAATATTTGGCTGGGAAACTAAAGAAAATATTGTGGAAGGAAAGGAAATAAAAAGTCCACTAAAGAAGATTTATCTGTATAGCAAAACGCTCGTGCAGCCCACCCCCTTCCCAACTTCCCAACCCAATTGTAATAAGGTCTCTGCCTTAGCAGAGAGAACAATAACAGCCAATGCCTGTGTTAATTGGCAGTCAAGTGGAAGCCATTTTCCTAGTTGGATTATACAGGGATCTAATTTGGCATAAAAATATATAAAGGACACACACAAAAATTCCTGCTGAATCAAACTAATGGCTCATCTTGTCCATCTTTCCACTTGGCTAAGCAGATGCCTCTGGAAAGCCCACAAAAAGGACAGAAATTCCTTCTAGGAACTCAAGGTAGTATACATAGTTCTCATTCCCCCACCCAATTTTATCTTCTCAACCACACTGTGACATACCCGCAAGCGTCCCAGAAAAAACAGACATCCCATTTTCTTGTGTGAGAGCACAGCGCCATTTTGGGTGACAGGATCTTGGGGGGACGGTGCTGCTATGCTCAGGTCCTGCTTGGGAGTTTATGGACGTCTGGTTGGCCGCTGTGAGAAAATGATGCTGGACTAAATGGGCACTGCCCTGATTCAGCAGGTCTCTTCTTAGGTTCTTATGGTGCTGAAAAGAAGCAACAAGAAACAATGATGGTCTGTTCCTGTTGATGTTCTATGGTGTTATACCGGGCTAGTTTGCACAGTGCGGATGGCGCTGTGGTCTAAACCACTAAGCCTCTTGGGTTTGCTGATCAGAAGGTTGGTGGTTTGAATCCCTGCGACAGGGTGAGCTCCCATTGCTCTGTCCCAGCTCCTGCCAACCTAGCAGTTTGAAAGCATGCCAGTGCAAGTAGATAAATAGGTACCACTGTGGCAGGAAGGTAAACGGCATTTCCGTGTGCTCTGGTTTCCGTCATGGTGTTCCGTTGTGCCAGAAACAGTCTAGTCATGCTGGCCACATGACCCAGAAAGCTGTCTGTGGACAAACACCGGCTCCCTCGGCCTGAAAGTGAGATGAGCGCCGCAACCCCATAGTCACCTTTGACTGGACTTAACCGTCCAGGGGTCCTTTACCTTTACCTCTTTTTTTACACTCTGTCCTATGTTGTTATACACTTCAGAACTAGCTTCTAACAAATTCCTCTGTCCGTTTTACAATAGCAGAATAAGGCAGTAGAGAGACATACAACTTCAATTTGTCCTTTGAACAACAATATTGCAGGACTCTAAGCCAAATTAAGAAACTCTAAAGCTGAATTTCACACCTTTTGCACAATATCTGCCTTGGCTGTAGTGAATGTCAAACATAAAGTCTGAAACCAGTCAGACATTTTTATTTATTTTTTTGCTAATACTTGTCTGTTCATAACATAAAGGAAAATATAATTCAAAGAGGATCGTTCCTTAAACAAAAACTGGAGTTTTTAAGGATCTTGTCCCAAGTGGTCAATAACTTGTTTTTATTTTAAAAAAATCCTTGCAGCAAGTCTTTCAACAAAAATAAGTCAGACAATTGGAACAGTGCAAGCTTTGCCAGGATTCATTAATGAAACTGGTGTAGCATATAGTTCATAACTGCCATGTAATGCTATTTCTTTCATTTTTGGACAGTATTTCATAGGTGACATGCAATAGCTTTTAACTGATAGTGAACAACTTTTGTATTTGATGCCTACCAAAATCAGAATGATCAACTGGTGTCAACAGAGCTAAAGCATTTTAATTCAAATATCAAGGCTAACCCTCTTGATTCAAAATTAAAAAATTCCTTCCAGTGGCACCTTAAAGACCAACTAAGTTAGTTCTGATATGTATCTGAAGAAGTGTGCATGCACACGAAAGCTCATACCAAGAACTAACTTAGTTGGTCTTTAAGGTGCCACTGGAAGGAATTTTTTTATTTTGACTATGACAGACCAACACGGCTACCTATCTGTAACTGGAACCTCTTGATTCAGAAATGCAAGCTCTAACTTTACATTGAAAGTTTCTCATTCAGAACTTGCATATTCCATATATCTGTGAATATTCATTTCGGTTCTAGTTACACGAATTAGAGATAGGCCCAGTGACTCATGTTTGCAATTGTTCTAATTGCTCCCTAAAGCCATTAAAGTGGTGTCAGGCCCAATTCACGTGGTTGCTCCCATACTGCTTGTGTATCATTTGAAGGAAGTGGATTGTGTGTGTGTGTCTGTGTGTGTGTGTGTCTATAAGTTCAGTTACTTTCCCTGTGGGCAAACAATGCTGTCACATATTTATTTCAACACATTTTTACCTCACTCTTCAGCAAAAGAAGAGTCCAAGTAGCTTATATGAGATTTATAAGACAGGGGTCAGCAACCTTTTTCAGCCGTGGGCCGGTCCACTGTCCCTCAGACCTTGTGGTGGGCCAGACTATATTTTTTGGGGTGGGTGAAATGAATGAATTCCTATGCCCCACAAATAACCCAGAAACGCATTTTAAAGAAAAGCACACATTCTACTCATGTAAAAGCACACTGATTCCTGGAATGTCCGTGAGCTTGATTGAGAAGGCGATTGGGTCGCATCCGGCCCCCGGGCCTTAGGTTGCCTACCCCTGATCTATAAGAAGCAAAGCTGTCCCTTCCTGGAGGCTTACAGTCTTTTACACATGACACAAAAGGGGGAAGAGAAAAACAAGCAAATTCAGGCACCAATTCCTAAAGTTACACAGTTGTTCTCATGGCCAGTCATGGCAAGTAACCGGCTTGGCTTCCTCACTCCCATGATCCACTTCATTTAAACATCACTGGAGCGATGTCCACGGCAACAGCGATGCTGGCAGCAGCTCCCATGTTGTGTAACCGAAACCTCCCATTGCACTTCCTATCTGTCACCAGGGGGCACGACAATATTCTGCAGTATGGCATTTACATCACCTCTTTATAGCCCAATGGGCTTGCCTTTCATTAACCAACCAATCTGGGTCTCAGGCACAACAGCACAGGGAATTTTTTGCTGGGCTTTCTTACTTAGGCAAACAGATGTCTGGTGAGAATTTATATTTTCTTGCATCATAGTTTATGGTTTTCCTGCCCCAAAGGGTCTCCGTGGACCCCAATGTGAAAACCACTTTCGGAGGGAGCGGAAACTGGAGGAAAACTCAACCAGAGTTATTACTTTCCTCTGCCTATTATTAAATTACCACTTTTGCTTACTGTTAGGAAATTACTGGCTTGGATCCAAAGAACCATGTAGTTGGCCCAAGGGAGCCGTGGGCTTGTTTTTCTCACACAGCAGCAGCCCCTTCCCAGCACCCATCTGCACAGCAAAATGGTTTCTGAAACATATCGCAAAAAGAAGCTTTTGGTATGCCAGGAAGGTCAGGTATCGAAAGAAACCTCAAGCATGAGATCTATAAGAAGGAAGCTCAGCCTTGGCTCTATGGATGTTATGCAGTGGGGTGTTTACGCATGGCCCCAAAGGAGGACCCTGATTTGCATCACATTTGCATGTGCTAATTGATTTGCATAGATGCAAGTTTGGAAATAGCTATTGCGGAAATAAAATATATCTTGCCAAGGTGCACAGGAACATAGGAAGCTGCCGTGTTTGCAAGCCATTTTTGAGATTCATTTGAATGAAAAGCAGCACAGAAAGGCATTCAATCAATCCAGCAATCCCGAGTCAGACCATTGGTCCATCTCACTCAGCATTGTACACTGACAGCCAGAGGTTCTCATGGTTTCAGGAAGGGGTCCCTCTCAGCTCTATCTGCAGAAGCAAGTTCCTTTCTGTTGGTCTGCCACTGCCACCAAGCCAAATGATAGTGACTTATCTCACACAGTTGTTGTAATAATAATAATAATAATAATAATAATAATAATAATAATAATGATGATGATGATGGGACTGGCGCTGCGGGTTAAAACACAGAGCCTAGGGCTTGCTGATCAGAAGGTCAGTGGTTCGAATCCCCACGATGGGGTGAGCTCCCGTTGCTCAGTCCCTGCTCCTGCCAACCTAGCAGTTTGAAAGCACGTCAAAGTGCAAGTAGATAAATAGGTACCGCTCTGGCGGGAAGGTAAACAGCGTTTCTGTGTGCTGCTCTGGTTCGCCAGAAGCGGCTTAGTCATGCTGGCCACATGACCCGGAAGCTGTACGCCGGCTCCCTTGGCCAATAAAGTGAGATGAGCACCGCAACCCCAGAGTCGGCCATGACTGGAACTAATGGTCAGGGGTCCTTTTACCTTTACCAATAATAATAATAATAATAATAATAATTTTATTTATATACCACCCTCCCTAGCCAAAGTTGGGCTCAGGGCGGCTAACAACAGTAAAAATAACACAGTTTACATAAAATCACAATCAATTAATTGAAATACATTCTAAAATCAATTCATTCTAAAATCAATTCAGAGTCAAATTAATGACAGCCATTGGGCTACAGTTCTATGAGGATTACAGAAGGAGGGGGTCAGACTGTGCCTTGGCCAAAGGCCTAGTGGAACAGCTCTGTCTTGCAGGCCCTGCAGGACTTGACATCTTTCCGCAGGGCCTAGTCTCTTGTGACAGAGTGTTCCACCAGATTGGGGCCACGGCTGAAAAAGCCCTGGCTCTGTAAGTATTACAGCTAGTTCATGCTCATAAACCGCTCTGAACACTTGAAATTGCCATAGGCTACTGCTGCTGCCCATGATTTTGTTTTTTTGTTAGAAAAGAAAGGTAGGATGTAAATATAACTACTAACTAAAATAATGTGGGTTTTTTTCCACCATTTATATCTGAATGCATGCAAAAGCAAGCTTTACCCCATCACTGCCCAGCCCCACATATCTTGCCTTCCCTGCTGACATATGAAAGGAGACAGTTGGCAGCCTGATGGAACAATCAGCACTTGCTTTTTTTAAGCCTTAGGAACCTCTGAAAAGCCAGCTACTCAAAATCTGGAGAGACACAAAGCTCACTCCCTGCTAGATGACTCTGTGCTGCTGCTCACTGAACAAAGCAAGCCTGTTTGTAAAGGTGACCAGCAAAAGGCCCCATTCTTTAATCCCAAAGAGCCATCTAGTGGCAGAATTTAAAATTATGTGCCTTGCTTGTCCTGAAGAGCTGCCCAGTTTTCAGAACGATAGGCTATATTAAACATTCAGCTTCTGCTGCAAATGGAAACCATCCACTTAAACCCCACTCACAATGTTTAATGTCCATGATACTTGGGACTAAGAGGAGTTGTAGGCAAAACACCTGCAGGGCATCAGGTGGACAAAGCTTGGTGTAGGAACTGGGATTGCAGGAGGTCCCTGTGTAACCATTATCTGGCAACCTCCTCGCAGCAACTGTGTGTGGGGGGGGGGGCCAGGATCAGAGCTAAATTTTCATTAGTTGGGAGTTTCTCACTCTGGGGTGACTTATGGTGCCTTTCTGTTCTTTTATTAAAGTACTGTATACAGGCTGGTTTTTCCTTAAAATCCCAGCTGTATGCACACTCCCAACCCAAAACTTACCTACTCAGTGGAGTTATTGACAAATGGGAACTCCTGTTACTGCCTGGACCAATAAAAGTGATTTCAAACCCTCCAAGTGTCCCTGATTTAGAGAAGCCATCCCAGTTTCTGATTTGATCCCAGAATGTCCTGCTTTTCCATAAAGGTAAAGGTAAAGGTAAAGGTACCCCTGCCCGAGCGGGCCAGTCTTGACAGACTCTGGGGTTTGTGCGCCCATCTCACATCTATAGGCCGGGGGCCAGCGCTGTCCGGAGACACTTCCGGGTCACGTGGCCAGCGTGACAAAGCTGCATCTGGCGAGCCAACGCAGCACACAGAAACGCCGTTTACGTTCCCGCCAGTAAGCGGTCCCTATTTATCTACTTGCACCCGGAGGTGCTTTCGAACTGCTAGGTTGGCAGGCGCTGGGACCGAGCAGCAGGAGCGCACCCCGCCGCGGGGATTCGAACCGCCGACCTTTCGATCGGCAAGCCCTAGGCGCTGAGGCTTTTACCCACAGCGCCACCCGCGTCCCAAAGGTAAAGGTACCCCTGACCATTAAGTCCAGCCGCGGACGACTCTGGGGTTGTGGCGCTCATCTTGCTTTATTGGCCGAGGGAGCCGGCGTACAGCTTCTGGGTCATGTGGCCAGCATGACTAAGCCACTTCTGGCGAACCAGAGCAGCGCACGGAAACGCCGTTTACCTTCCCGCCGGAGCGGTACCTATTTATCTACTTGCACTTTGACATGCTTTCGAACTGCTAGGTTGGCGGGAGCAGGGACCAAACAACAGGAGCTCACCCTGTCGTGGGGATTCGAATCGCCGACCTTCTGATTGGCAAGCCCTAGGTTTTGTGGTTTAACCCACAGCGCCACCCTCATCCTTAGGACGTCCCTAATTTCATTGGAGAAGTGTTGGAGGGTATGGAGTTATCCGACCCCCGAGCAGTCTGAAGGCAATCCTGTATAGGGAAGGGTTTTTTTTTAAAAAAAAGTTTAATGTTTTATTATGTATTTACATATGTTAGAAGCTGCCCGAAGTGATGGGGTAACCCAATAAGATGTGTAGGGTATAAATGGTAAATTTATCATTATGGAATGGGATGTCCCTATTTTCATTGGAGAAATGTTGGAGGGTATGTGACTTTGAACCACACAAAGATCAAAAGCACAGATTTTGAGACATCCCTGTAAAGAGTAATTAATTTGCAGTGGTGAACTATGGCCCCTT
Organism: Podarcis vaucheri; assembly: GCF_965113315.1. Taxonomy (NCBI): domain Eukaryota; kingdom Metazoa; phylum Chordata; class Lepidosauria; order Squamata; family Lacertidae; genus Podarcis; species Podarcis vaucheri. The sequence goes on along the minus strand of NC_138764.1, from coordinate 85,450,940 downwards.
TGTCAGTATTGTCCTCAACTGCACCTTAGTATGGTAAATTCTATCTTGCTAAATTAAAAATCCATTATGAAATCTATTATAAGACAGTCTGTGGATCACCCTTTAAAAAACACATTTACCTGTACATGGAAGCAACCCTGGTCAGATTCAGGTAGCACAAAGCCATCTCTGTCTGAATGCTCTTGCAAATAAGCCATAGATTTAACTATCAGGTGCTCCTTGCAGATTGCTTGTTATTAACTCAAAACCAAATTGGAGACAAATCACACTTTGAGTTAAGCACTTAAATAATCAACTGATAGAAGACCAAATGTAAGAATGAACCAGCCCTTGGTTTCTTCCTTTCTTTAAGGAAATCCATATCCCGTTAGGCTGCTGAGCGCCAAGATACTGAGATGGTAGAGCAAGAAGCAAGTCAGGGCCAAAGACAAAATCGTGACATATTATAGGTGATCTTCTTTGATGGTCTACTCAGCGGTATGCTGTAAGATTTACACAGAGACCTGCATAAATCAGTTTGTGTCACAAGGTGAACAAGGGCCAGAGTGTCGGGAATCAAGCCTTTATCAGGAGAAACTGGCAACTCTCCCAGGCACCCGGCTTGATCTCCAGTTGACCTCCCTGTCTGCATTCCCAGCAAGATCCAGGCTAGGTCGCGATAGGCGATCCTTCTCAGCGTGAGAAGAACACACCCCTTTTTCCTGCCCCCCGGCAGGGGAAAGAGATAGACAGAAACGTATTTACATGCCTTTATTTCTGTCTTTGCAGCGTTACAGAAAACATGACTGCTCTCTTCAAACTCCAGCAGTCGAAAAAGAAACACCTCCTGCACTTCCTGTACAGGAACAAGAAGAAGAGCTCATATTACACTCTGAGCTAATTCCGGTGCTTCGCACTGTGAATAGACTGTCCCTCTGTTTCCCACGGACAGTCCCAACATTCCCATTATGTTTTGCTTTCAAGCTACCAGCAGCTCGCGGCTGCATTGCTTCAATATCGTAACACAGAGCTCCATGTTTGCCTCTCTTATTACACCATTCCACCCTGGAAGCAGGGGGTAGGGAACCTTTGGCCCAGTGGCCCAAGTTCAGGCCTCTCCATTTGGCCCTCAGGACCCTCTCCAGGACACAAAAAGTTACATAGGTCACACCTTCCATGAGTGATTATGCCTGGATGGAACTAGAATGCATCTTTCTTGCCTGGAAGGACAGATAGAGAGATGTGGTGTGTTTGAAACTTGATTTTTTTCGCATGACTAGTATGTAACCTACTGTACAAGGGTTACAAGCAGGGCTTTTTTTAAAAAAAAAAGCTGGAACTCAGTTCCAGCACCTCTCAGGTGGGTACCATTGCCATTATAAGAGAACAAGGGAGGGATTTGTGGTGAGTTCTGGCACCTCTTTTTCTAGAAGCCACATCCACTTTTGCGTCTGGCCCCAGCAAACACTTGCAGGCAGCCTCCGGAGAGTTGCCTCCAAAGGAATGTGGAATGTGCTTATTCAGGTTGAACATTTTTACTTGTCCCTGCCTTAAAGAACCAGGCCTCTTTCTCAGACTTGGATGGGTCAGCAGCTATCAATCACCTGCAATTCAATGTGGTCTCAGTCAAAGGGCACTCTGTTCTGACCCTATTCAAGTGTTCAGTTCCTGCAGTACTGTACCCATGAAGGGTTTCATAGAACACACCTGGCTATATTTATTCATTTACTTTATTAATTGTTTCAGGATGTTTCATGGGAAACAATTAGCTGGGGGGGGGGAGAGAGGGAATCAACACAACACAGAAACGCGCTTTCTAGTCCAATGCAGAAAAAGACTGAGATAATAATAAAAAATCCACTTGAAAGGCTTGCTGGAAGAGGAAGGTCTTCAACAGGCTCTGCAAAGATGATAAAGACTGCACTTGTTTCATAAGTGATGAGAGGAAGCTCCACAAAGAAGGTGCACCACCGTGGTAAAGGTTTGGTTCCTACGTACTCTGGAATGAAATGGTGTTTGTAGGAAGCCCTTGCCCACAGAACACACACACGTGTGTGTGTGTGTGTGTGTGTGTGTGTGTGTACACATGGCCAGTATGCACAGCACCAACAACCCCCCATGGCCAACTGAGTATGTATGTATGAAGGATTCCCTCCACAAAGTCACAAACCCTGACTGACACCTGGACCTGCTTAATGGTCCTTTAGACTGATGCCAATCACACGTTTTGCAAGGAGGTGTTCCTGGAACACCTGCTGAACCAAGAAGGGAGGTTTCAGTGGGCATGTTCTTGGGTACAGAGTGCCTGACTACGGCTTTGCTAGTGAGGCTGAGTAGACATAAGCATGTTTCAACATCACTAACCTTACAAGGTCTTTGCAACAGCTCCCATCCAAATCATAATTGTAAAGGCTGGAGAAAAATTGAAATTCTTCTTTCTTTCTTTCTTTCTTTCTTTCTTTCTTTCTTTCTTTCTTTTTTACAAAGGCACTAGAAGTCAAATTGGTGTTAATTTCTATCAAGGCTAAATACAGACCCATATATTTCAGTATAAATGATATTCAGTCATTCCACAGTGAGACACAGCAAGAGTCCTGTTATCCCAATTTATGCTTTATTTATCAGTGTTTTTAAAAAAAGTCTTTTCAAACTGCTGGGGGAACATCAGCTACGGCTCCTCCAGGATACCAAGGGATGAACATTTCTAGGTTCTATGCACAACAAAACACCTAAAACAGCAACCCTGTGCTGTCACCCAAATGAATCGCAGAACTTTCAAGGAATGATCCAGGACCCTTGGCTTCGGGCAAATCCTCATAACACTTCCAACAGTGTAGAAAGTTGCACAAGTGGCAACATGCCTGGCTAATCTCTCAAGAGGCACCAGGATGGTCCACTCTTTGGTAATGAGCACGCATTCGGATTTCTCCTCTGTTCCACAATTTTTGCCCAAATGTGCCCCTTTGCAGGAACCTGCAAAACAACGAGAGAGAGATCAGTGTGGATGGCTCGTGTGCGTATCCCCCAAATGTTCCCAGCAACATGATTTCAAAGAGTCTTGCAATGACTGTAAGAGCATAAGGGCCCAATGGCACATTTAGTTCAGCACTTGGTTTTCAAAATGCTCAACCAGATGCCCACAAAGAGGACCTCACCGCAACAGGACTCTTCCCACGCATGGTGCCCAGCAAATGGTACCCAAACAGCCTCCATCAATGGAGGTAGAACACAGCCCCCATGACTAGAAGCCACAACCACTGATAGCCTAGTCCTGTGTACATATGTCTAAACCAGTGTTGGCACTGACTGCTATTGTGGACCAAGCTGTGCAACAAGCAAACATCATCATCATCATTTTTAATTTGTATACCGTCTTTCCATCTTACAATACTCAAGGCGGTTTACAAGCTGAAGAAACAAAAAATGTACATCTTATAACAATCTAATGCAATACAAAAATGTGATAATAAAACATAACTTTAAAATAGGCAACCTACATCAAAAAAGTAACATTCAACCATCATTAGAATAGTATTTAATAATTAATAATAACAACAACATATAAAAGTTAAACAGAAATCCACTCAACAGTTACAATAAATAATTTCTAACCTATAATCAGTAAAACAATGGCAAGCCACAGTATATAAAATAATACAATACAAATTGAGAACTAGAGGGTGGGGCAAGGCAGGTGGAAAGAGGCCTTGCCTGATGGAGTCTCTCCCCTCACAGTTCTTTCTCCAGGACCAGCTTCCTTATGAGGAGTCCCAGGGCCAGGCGGTGGGGCAAGGCAGGTGGAAGGGGCCTCTTCAGGACTTACCGTTTCTTTGAGAACTGCTGGTCTATCTCTTCTAGAGTCTGTCCTTTGGTTTCGGGCACAAAAAGGTAAACAAACAGAACAGCCACTGCTCCCACCAGTCCATAGAGAAGGAACATCCATGATAAGCCTATGGCATCTGCAAGCAGTAGTAAAAAACGATTAACATGTGGCAAGACAGAACTTTTGCTTGGACATAATGAAGGGTGGTATATTATCAGAACAGTGGTGTGCACTACCTTATTAATATGCAGTTGGGTCAAGACAAAGCAGAGTGACATAAGCAGGAATTTGGTCCAGTAGGTAAATAATGTTCATCTTTCACAGCATTCAACAGGGATTGCCAGTGCAGTGCCCGTGGGCACAATGGTGTTCCTACAGTGCCCATGAAATCTTGAGCCCTCTTCCCATTCACTGCCCCCTTGGCTGTGAGGCGAAATGGAGGGTAGTTAATTTTAATCTTCCTTGAAAAGTACTTAAGAGTTGAAGCAGGAAGTTCAAAGACTGAAACTTTTTCCCGCTTCCTCTTTCAGCGCTAAGTGCTTCTCAATGCTCAGATTAATTCCACCAGATCCAACTTTTACCTACATATCTTGGAAAAAAGAACTGTATGTGTATGCTGTGCATTTTCTCTCTTACTGTCTCTCTGTGCAGGGAGCAATGGGGGAGACAAGTGACCTGGAGGGGTAGTGCCCACAGCATTTGCTCATAAATCCCATGGCCCTACAAAGCTTGTCAACTCTTGGCATAGATGTTTTGGTCATTCAGAATTACAAGCTGCCTGTAAAGTTAGACTGTCCCTGTCAGATAGGGGTACTGCTGGGCCACTCCCTGCCACCAAGGCCACTTAGGCCTCAAGCAACAATACTGGATCCAAAAGTACCCTCAAGCTATGTAACTGCTCCTTCAGGGGGATTGTAGATGTTAGAATTCCTGCTCCATGATTGCAGTCATGGGATTGTTGTCTTTCACATGACGGTATATGTTTTGACTCCACAGAGTGGGAAGTGACGGAGACAGGATGTTTGTGTTACTGTGTTCCATGAAGTGGGACTATAGTCCTTTGTTTTTCCTCTGATGCTAGAGAGAGAGAGGGAGCCATGTTGCAGTGCTCTGTGTGTGTTTATATGTAAATAAAGTAGATTAGCCAAAATGCTGAGTTGCTGAGGTCTGTTACGCATGATGCGCAAACTCTGAGGATCCCTACGTGTGCCGGTGTCGGTTGGCATCGGCTGCTGTGATGTTCGGGCTGAAGAAAGCTTTTGAAGCTCCCGAATGATTGACCAGGAGGGAGAGAACATGCCAGTCGGGCATGTGTCTCTGCCAGGGTCCTACTTGCGTGTAGGCTGAGCTCCTGACAATAACATAATCCAGAGCAGGCCACATCCCATCCACCTGGTTCAAAATTCAAGATGGATTCTCTCCCTTCACAGCAGACAGACATTTGCTGTTGTTACAGTGGAACCTTGGAACTCGAACATAATCCGTTCTGGAAGACCATTCAACTTCCAAAATGTTCAGGTTCTGAGGTGCAGCTTCCAATTAGCCGACAGCTAGGTTTTTGTCTGAGGAAGGTTAAAAAACTGGAGCACTTACTTCTAGGTTTTCGGCATTTGGGAGCCGAAACGTTTGAGAACGGAGTCATTCTAGTTCAGAGGTTCCACTGTATTATTATAATTTCTTTTATATTTAGCTTCTTTTATATTTAGCTCCTTCCCAGGAGCATATGGTTCCTTCCACCACTGTTCTTCCCAAGGTGAGCTACATGGCGGAGTAAGGATTTGAAGCTGGGTCACCCACTATAAGTTTAACATTCTATCCTGTCTAGTAATGTATTCTGGAGAAAATGAGGGTGGGGCAGGATACAAGCCTAACCACATACTTGTAATCAGCCCTGCTCTGAAGCAAATTGCTGTGGAGAATATCAAACACAAGCAATGGCCATACATACCAATGAGGTCAAGGAATGTGAGACTGATCAGCAGATTGGCAGCCCAGTTGAAGCTGTTGCAGAAGGCAAAGGCTCTCCCTCGAATGTTGCAAGGGTAGATCTCACTGAGAACAAGCCATGTCACTGTGGCAGGAGAAAGGAAAGCAGAGGAACACGGTGAGGACGGAGGGAAACCAAAGAGAAAACGCCAAACCATGGTTTTGTACAAATGTAGCAGAGAACCAACTTGGGAAAAGATTTGGATGTACAGTGGTGCCTCGCAAGACGAAATTAATTCGTTCCGCGAGTTTTTTTTGTCTAGCGAATTTTTCGTCTTGCGAAGCACGGTGTCGGAAAAGTTTTGGAAAAGCTTCAAAAATCACCAAAAACCTCAAAAAAGGCTACCACACCACGTTCTATGAGTTGCTCCTCGAAGTCAAGTCGCAACTGTATTAACAGTGTTAAGAAAAAGGAAACAAACTTGCAAAAAACGCAAGACGTTTTCGTCTTGCGAAGCAAGCCCATAGGGAAATTCGTCTTGCGAAGCAGCTCAAAAACCGCAAAACCCTTTCGTCTAGCGAGTTTTTCGTCTTGCGAGGCATTCGTCTTGCGGGGCACCACTGTAGATGGAAAGTTAGGATTTGCTGGGCTGGGTGACAAAGACACATAGAAGATTCAAACTAACTGGAATGAAGACAATGACTACATTTAAATGTCCCAAGAAACTGTGGTTAAAATTAATTTTGGTCTGAGTTTGGCTTGTTTCATATAAACCAGTTCACATTAACCATGGTTTGTCAAGTTCAGATGACACACTAAACTTGGCTAAGTGAAATCTTAAGTGAAAGCTTCTGATGTCTTCCTCACAGCTGTGCCTATGGAGAAGGGACATCACATATGGCCAAAGCTCACTGTGGTTCATTCTCAACATACTAAGCATTAACAAGAGACATGGTAGTTCCACAGAGTTTGAAAGAGGGACTGTTGCTTTTGGGACATACAGTGCTTTTTTTCAAGGGGTACTCAAGGTTATGCAGTACTGGCACCTCTTTTTTGTTGTTGTTAAAAAGTGTGGCACTTCCTGTAACAACTTCATGGTGAGTACTGGCACCTATTTTTCTAGGGGGGAAAGCACTGAGAAATCCATTTTTTAATGAGACAAAGAAAAGTATGTATATACACCACACAAAAGGAAGTCATAATACTTCCAAACACCTTTCTGACCTTACTAGGTTTCCTGAAGTTTCATATGTTTAAATCAGATTGGTCCACTATTAGGCAAGTTCGTGATCAGTGGGGAAAATAAACAAATCAGTCAATTAAACAATTGTAGAATTGGAGGACAAAGATGAATTCCAATCCAGTCTCTGGGTTGTATCTAGTTTTGCCCCTCATGTCTTATATTGGGGCAGACTACGAAAAAGCATACGGATTGCATAAGCTACATGTAGTAGTAGTAGTAGTAGTAGTAGTAGTAGTAGTAGTAAATCCATTATTTGTACCCTGCCCATCTGACTGGGTTGCCCCAATGTAGTATTTCTAGATCCAAATAATGAAAAACAGCCAATCTCAACTTCCACCTTTCTTGAAACAACTCTTTTATAAACAGTGATAAATGAAGACCATGTCCATTTAGACCCACCTTTTCTAGGGCTGCTGAATGACCAACATGGGTACCAGTTTGTTGTGGTTATGGTGAATGTTCTTGGAGCAACTACACAAATGCATTCAGGTCGCCTTGCGAGTTACAGCAGCCTACCACCACTGAAAACTGCCTAAAGCTTTACATGTGAACATGTGCATTATAATTAACACGCCTGCCAAACTCTTGCATATGTATTTGGAAGGATTATTTCCAGGTGTTTGCCTAACCAGGTATGTAAATAAGATTCTGCCGGAACTGCTACTTCCTGGAACGTCGTAGGTGGAAGGAAATATTTCAGGAACAAGTGGGAGAAGCCCTAGGTACCACAACCATTGTAGGAAACAAATGGCCCCATACATCAAATGTAGAGCCTATACTCTGGATGCAGAAGATTCAGAGTTCAATCCCCAGCTGCTCCAGTTGAAAGATCTGCCCAAGATCTTGTCTACTCCAAGTAAAGCAGAATATGACATCTGCCCAAGATCTTGGAGTAGATAATGCCGGCTAAATGGAACAATGGTCCAAGGGAGTGTCACATGTTCAAAAGGAGCAATGGACATCTCCAATGACCATAGAGAGGGCTGGATGTAAGTTCTACTATTCTCCCTGAGCCACTCCTAGTATTTCTCCCTCAAGACTGCAGCAAGCTGCCATGGGTGACTTTTTTGTTTAAACTCCCTCTTCCCTCTTCCTTGACTGCCCTTCATCTTGGAAGTGAGAATGGGAGGACACCACTAAAACTACACACAGCACGGCATTTGATTACATTAGTTTCCACCTACAACAGTCTTGTCTTTAACCATTTGCCTGATTGCCACTGGTAGCCAGGGATTTCACACAGGTGAGTGCAGCATGGAATTCCCTTTAAGGGAGCGACTGGGATTCATGAAACAGGGACTGAGCACTCTGCTTTGCCAGCCCAATCAACTTCTATACTAGCCAGAGAGGAACTTAAGCCTCTTACTCCACAGCTGACTGAGCTGGCAAAGGAGAGACAAAGCTCTCCACTTCGCCAGCCCAACAGCCAAACAGATTGCAGAGTGCTCTATACCTGCTTCACCTGATCAGCTTCCATGAAGTGCCTCATGAACCAGCTCTAGCCATGTTTGGCAACTTTCAGCTTCACCTATTCGAGTAAATGAAGATGAGGAGTAATGGTTAGAGTCAGCTTAGGTCAGGCTTCCTCAACCTCAGCCCTCCAGATGTTTTGAGACTACAGTTCCCATCATCCCTGACCACTGGTCCTGCCAGCTAGGGATCATGGGAGTTGTAGGCCAAAAACATCTGGAGGGCCGAGGTTGAGGAAGCCTGGCTTAGGTGTTCATTCCCAGCCAAACATTCCCAGCTGGCGAATGTTTTAAAAAGCAGTGGAGGAAGAAGTCCTAGTAAGATTACAGGAAATGGGCAATGGAGTGACCAGGGTAGCAGGGGAGAAGAAAGGAGAAGGAAGGAGGAAATGCTTCTAGCTTGCAATTTTTCTTTTACTAGTTTGCTGTTAACTCATAGGAGTGACCCCTCTTATGAGCAAATATCAGGAGGCAAGTAAAAGGCTCAGGGGGTGCTTAGTAACAAGACACATTTATGAGATCCTTATATTTTATTTTTACCGTACTCATTCAATTTTGGTGCCCACAGCTGCTTGGTCAAGGCAGAAACACATTCACACACAGTCAGGTCCATGCAGACGGGTGGGTTGAATTAGGTAGGAATGTGAAAGCAAAGGGAATTCACTTACTTGGTCCAAATCCAATTGAGAATGCACTCACAAAAGCCATCAAACTTAGCAGTGTGATCCAGTTTAGAAGCAGGTGTTCCTTTGAAGGAGCGTTGCCCAAAGATGAGCTGGTATCTTGTCCCTTTCCTTTATCGGACTGATTGAGAAAATGGGTCTGCCCGGTGTGTGGAGTGTTTGTCATCCTCTCTCCTTTTCTGTTGGTGGCAAGAGTCCTGGTCAAGCCTACAGGCCTCGTGATGGCTGAAGTCGATTTCATTTGCATTTCACTGCCACCTGATGCCAGGAGGGAGTAAGACACAGCTGGATAGGAGGACACTGACGTTCCAGGGAGATGAGCCGAGCTGAATGAAGTGGCATTGGAACCTGGGAGCGTTTCACAGTCTTTGGCCATCTCTAATGAAACAGAGCAGCTGGTCAGGCCGATAGCAGTCACCGAAAAGGCCATCACTACGCAGCCAGCCATCAGCAGCACTCTTCTGCCAGCCTTATCTGCAAAAGCCATTGCAACAACAGTCGCAATGACCTTCATAACCCCCAGGCCGACGGAAGCCAGGACAGCAGAGGAATCACTCTGAAAGCCAACTGAGCGGAAGATGGTGGAAGCATAGCCAAGGATGTTGGGCTGCCCTGTGAACTGCTGAAAGAGCACCAAGCCTAGGCCAACCAGAGTTCGGCTTCTCATGTTATCCTTGGAGCGGAAAAGGTCCACGAAAGAGTAACTCTTCTCCCTAGGGCCTGATGGCAGCATTACGTCTTCATTCTTTTGCTGCTGAATGAGGCTTTTGCTAGTCTCGCTGTAGCAAACGTTTAACTTCACAGAGTTCTTTGGGAGGAACAGGATGCTGAGGAACTGAACGACTGCCGGGCCAATGGCCAAGCCAAACATGTACCGCCAGCCCTCGGCAGTGTCCGCAAAGATGTAATTCAGCGCATAGGAAAGTAAGATGCCCACAGTGATGCCAGCTTCGTAGAGGGAAACAAGCACCCCTCGTTGATGGGCAGCCACCATTTCTGAGACGTATATGCAGCACGCCATAGAGGACAAAGAGATGGCGAAGCCTACGGTCACACGTCCGCACACCAGCCAAACAAGCGACCCGGAGAGTGTAAGGACGAGACTGCCGCACAACAGAACGGCATTGCTGGCCAATATTGCTTTGCGTCTTCCCTGGTGGTCAATGAAGATCCCGCCAACCAGAGAAGCCAAGAGAGCCCCAATGAGCAAGGAACTCACAAGGACTTCCCGTTCGAAACAGCTAAGATGGAACTCCACTTGTAGCTGCAGCAAGGCTCCTGAGATAATTCCAAGTTCATAACCAAAAATCAGCCCACCAAGGAGTGAGACGGTTGAGGATAACAGGAGAACCAGCAGTGCATGTCCTGTAAAGAAAGAAGAGTACTCATGAGGTGTCAGGGTGTTTCTCATCCACCTTTACAGGAAATAGGGATCTCTCTCTGTGTGTGTATAAAACAGAACTTTTAAGATCTGCATGTGCAAACAAATGTGCGGACCTGTTCCTTAAGCAAACAATATACTAAAGCCTAGCAATATATAGCTTCAGTCACTCTCTGCACAAACAGAATTAGTATCTCAAGCACTTTATGAGCGTGTGCCCTGTTCTTTTAGCAAACAAGATGTTATCTTCCTTAATAAATCAACAGAGTGATTGTTTAGTCACAGTTAGTCCATTTGAACTTGTAATCTGTAACTAGTAACATGCTTTGCTGACCCCTGGAAGGATATTTTTTCTGCTTTTAAAATTAGCACAGCACCAATAAAGCCACCACATTAAAAATGGAATATTGGTCCAATTGTTTTTCATAAAGTAAACACAGGATTCCCAGGCATCAATCCACACCAGTCCCATTGTTTCCAATCAAGTCGTAGTAAACTTTAGCTGGATTGGGACCAGCTAAGAAAATGAAACTGAATATTGAACTTCAACACACAGTAATTGTATTACCAATTTAACACAAATCTAATTAGGTTAATTAATCCAGACAGAAGCATCCTTGCTAAAGCAGGTGCAGGAGGCAGGAATCTCTTAATAGGGAAAAATTCAGTACACATCAGAGGTAGCATAGGCAGATTTAGCTGTAAATCAGGAAGTCCAGATTCAAATATTTTCTCTGCCACTGATTGGTCTAAGCTGAGCTCCCGCCTTTCAGCCCATATATGAAATATGGACTTCCTTGCAGGATTATTGTAGGAGTTGCAGAGATTAATTTACACAAAGTGCTATGTGAATGCAATGTCATTATCTAAAGCACTACACAAATGCTAAGCATTAGCATTCCTAAATATTATTAGCACCAACAAGCTTTTAAAATAATGAGACTACGGGTGTCACATATTAGGAACATCTTGTCTGAAAAGCCCCCGCCATACAGTGAACAGCCTTTGCCTCTTTCCTAAAAGCCTGAATTCATAAAATGAGTGACGTGTGGAAGCCACTTTGGGCTTGCTGTCTGTGGATTCTGCCTCCATGTAGCAAACTGTGGGTGTTCAGCATGAACTGGGCGAAAACCCCTAGAACACACAGCGAGACACACAATGGACAGCAGTGGACTCGTAATCTGGGGAACCGGGTTCGTGTCTCCGCTCCTCCACATGCAGCTGCTGGGTGACCTTGGGCCAGTCACACTTCTTTGAAGTCTCTCAGCCCCACTCACCTCACAGAGTGTTTGTTGTGGGGGAGGAAGGGAAAGGAGAATGTTAGCCGCTTTGAGACTCCTTAAGGGGAGTGAAAGGCGGGATATCAAATCCAAACTCTTCTTCTTCTTCTTGAATATTTAACATGTGGAGATGGCTGCCACAGGGAGACATTTTGAAGCCATCTCCGTGTAGCAAATGTTTCTGTCTCACCCAGATGACTCTCCGAGCCATGCAAGTCCCTCTCTTCTTCCCTACCGCAAACTTGTACTTAAAAAAATGCTGGGAACAGCACGAGACTATTTTTGCAAATGCAAAACCTTCTGGGTGACAGTGATGAAAGCCAGACCAGCCAGTCCTATTCCCCTGTAGGGTGTTTCAGTTCTGCTGCCTCACTTTCAGCTGTCAACTGCTTGCCAGCCAGGAGAGTCCTACATACGTCTTTGTGAGTATGCGTTACTGTTACAGCTTTCAGTACACAGAACAGCAAACATCTGTGTCACTTCCTCCTACCTGCTAGGAATTCTTTCAGGTAAACAAAATGGCTGGTGCTTTGTCTAATATATTCTCCATGAAGCTGAAAACAGACCTCTGGGCACTTTGCCATGCTTACCCTCCTGCATCAACTTATCTCATTGCCACACTTCGTTCCAGCACACGACGTCAATTCTATGATGCCATGTCTAATCCTGCCCAAATGCACAGGAGCCTCATTAATGGCTAGTTTCATTAGGGACATTTCAAACCCTTTTCCATGACAAAGACACAAGAGTCCTGCCTACCACAGGCCTCTGTTTGGGGAAGGGCTGTAGCCAGCAGCATGCAGTGATTTATTTATTTTTTTGTATGGGAACAGTCAGGGAGCATTGCTTGCGAGGGCAATGGGGATGGGGGGCTGACATTGCGAGCATGAGCATCGTGCCTCCCTCCCTAAGTGGGGCAAAAGCTTCCAGGTCTTTGGCAAGGAGGTGCCAGGCGTCTGAAATGACAATGGAGCTGAAATATACTCGGAGTCGAGAGTGGATTTCATGCTCTTTATTCAGCTCATAGTGGTGAGGAGGAATGGAAGTTCCCTCAGAATGTCTGCTTTATATACATTATTTACACAAAGGGCCCCATGTGATTGGCTAATTCCGGGATTCATCTGTAGGCCAATCTGGTTGCGGATTCACTTCCACCTGGAGCTGGATTGGGTGGCTCCTGTGGACCAATCAGACTGCTCCATTCTGAATCCTATTGTTCTAGGACCAATCAGACTGCTGCATTCTGAATCCTATTGTTCTAGGACCAATCAGACTGCTGTATTCTGAATCCTATTGTTCTAGGACCAATCAGACTGCTGCCTTTTGGATCCTATTCAACTCAGTACATAACAGGAGCCCTCCTGCCTCTTTCCCAAAGCCAGGCAGGGTTGGGGAAGGTGGCAGGAGGGTTCTTGGTTGGAGCATCACACCTCCCTCCCTAAGCCAGGCAGAAGCTTCCCAAGATTTGGGAAGGAGGTACCAGGTCTTATTACTTTAATACTCTTTTTTAAAGTTTTTATTGAGAATTTCAACATAACAAATTATCAAAACATATCATCTTCTTTTCATTCCCCCCATTTTCTCCTCCCCCCTCCCCCAAAAGGAACCCTTCCCCCCCCCGAGACTTCCCTGTCCCTCTCTCTGATTTTTCAACACATATTATTCTCTGCATATTATCAAATTGTCAAGATCCTTAAATCATCTGTCTATTATGTTAACAATCAATAAATTTCTGTATGTTTATTCAAAACCTTAAAACTTTAATACTCTTAATTTATCAGGAACATTTAGGGGACTAGCCTAGTCCCACTAGTCCACTAGCCACACGTCACTGGCATGCAGAAGGTCCCAGGTAGAGACAGCAAAGAAGGTCCCAGGTCTGATTGGCATGCAGAAGGTCCCAGGTGGAGCTGGCAAAGACTCCCAGAGAGCTGCTGGCAGCACGGTCTTATGACAGCATGCAGAATGCACCCATATACCACACTGTATATAGCAGCAGCAGCTTATGTCAAGGTGGACTACACTGCCAACCGTTACCTGCACCATTAAAAGAGATGATTACTGCACCATCACTGATGACACTACAATGGCTGAAGCACTTTTGGCACATTGCTCCAACCAAGTAATTGCCAGTGGTATGTGGACCGCTGTGCACTTTTGAGACAGCAGGTATGCAGTACCTGGTGCCAGCTCTTTTTTTTTGTTGAGCTACTACTATTGAGCACGATCCAACAGTGTCAGTATGCTGATGTCCTCTAACCCTCTGGAGCAAATGGGGGCGTTCAGGAGGATGCAGAACGAAGGGTGAATCACCAGATATTGCCTCCCTCTCCTATTCCATGGTAGGATTCCATTCTTCAGCAGATGCACACCATCAGATACCACTCTTTGAAAGAAGCTACAATGTCAGGTAGAATCTGCGAAACAAAGCTTCCCTCTCTTTTTGCACAACACTTAAAAGTTACATTGTATACCTATTTGCTGATAAGTTTGTCCCATGGAACCCAGAAGGGCTCTGGTACACTAGATTGCAGGCTTACTCTCTGACGGAATGGGTCTGGGTGTTCTGAAGGAACCAGGGGTGCTCCTAGATCAGGGGTCAGCAAACTTTTTCAGCAGGGGGCCAGTTCACTGTCCCTCAGACCTTGTGGGGGGCCAGGCTATATTTTGAAGAAAGAAAAAAATGGAACGAATTCCTATGCCCCACAAATAACCCAGAGATGCATTTTAAATAAAAGGACACATTCTACTCATGTAAAAACATGCTGATTCCCGGACCACCCGCGGGCCAGGCTTAGAATGCAATTGGGCCGGATCCGCCCCCCGTGCCTTAGTTTGCCTACCCATGTCCTAGATCCATCTTTGTCACTTGAGACACAGGTAGTCTTAGTGGCTAGGACTGCCTTTTACCAGCTTCAGTTGGAAAGACAGCTATGGTCATTCCTGGGCCGAGATAGCTTGGCCACTGTGATCTTGGCATTGGTAATCTCAAACCTGGATTACTGCAACACACTCCACGTTGGGCTTCTCTTGGGTTTAACCTGCAAGCTGCAGCTGTTGTGGGATGCTGCAGCTAGATTGCTGCCTGGAATACCCTGTGGACACCATAGAATATCTCTGCTAAAAAAGCTGCACAGGCTGCCAATATGTTACTGGGGCAGTTCAAGGTTTTAGTGCATTTAGTATTTAAAGACCTAAACAATTTAGGACTAGCCCAGGATATCTAAGGGACTGCCTTATCCTGTACAGTAACTGTACTCAGAAGAGGCATTGCTGAGAATATCATACGCCACATAGCAGGTGCACTAGAAACCGGGCTTTTAGTGTTGCAGTTCCCACCATCTGGAGTTAATC
Organism: Podarcis vaucheri; assembly: GCF_965113315.1. NCBI lineage: Eukaryota > Metazoa > Chordata > Lepidosauria > Squamata > Lacertidae > Podarcis > Podarcis vaucheri. Next base: position 85,435,801 of record NC_138764.1, on the reverse strand, counting down.
ACCAGGTGAAATCAGACAGGTGCCCAGCGTGATGGTGTTTAGGTGTCTATTGAAGACATATTTGTTTAGGAAGGCTTTCCCTGACGTGTAACTCTGTCGTTCATCTGATGAAATTGCTTCATTGGTTCCAGAGTGTTTGTGGATGATTTTATTGTTTCAGAGCTTGTTTGAGTAACTTTACAGTCCGTAGAGCTTGTGTTTCATTCTGTGTTCACCCTTTCAATGGCTTTAGGCTGTGAAGTTGTTGTTTTTTTATCTCTTTAAGAACAATAATACCCTTTGTCTTCAATATGCTGTCCAAAAGAGTGCCAATATTTTGGAAATAATATTGAAAACATTTCTCATGGTGGAACGATATTTACAGTCTTGAATACATTTGACACAGTCTGTTATCTCATGTTATTATTATGTTGTTGTTAAATAAGTAGATTTGCATTTATGAAGCTATTTTTAGTGCCTTACCTCTATTTGTTATTCCCCTCCTGACATAATGCTGCAAAAAATTCTGCCATCTGTACAGCTGCCTATGCTGCTGCAAACATTTCCTGTCTATAGGTAGCCAATTAGAAGCAATATTTATTCAGGGAGAGTAAAAGAGCTTTGCAGAAAACTGGGACGGTTCATTAGTTCCTACCTGCAAACTGTATTAGGCACAGACGGTGCTGCTGCGAATGCCGTGACTGATTCAATTAGATCCTCCTCTAATTCCCATTGCTTTCCTGGCTGCTAATGTTTGGTGAGCTTTGATTAACATGCAGCCTGTTACTCACAAATCAGTCACTGTATTAAGAGGAAAGTGGGAGAAGGAGAGATTGGGGAGATAATTGGCAAAGCTATAATGAAGATCCCCATGAAGTCTGTGGCAGGAGTCCATAACAATGTGAGGATCAAACCAAAGTCCTATCCACCCCTATCCTATGGGGAAGCCCACAAACAGTGGCAGACTTTGGCCTTTAAAATTTCAGTGGTGCCCCGTGTGATGCCAAAATCCGGTGCCCCCTGCCTCTCGCCGTCTGCTGTTCGTCATTGTTGCAGCGCCCCCTGCAACGTCCTCTTGACTCAGCGCCCAGTGCTGGCGCCAGGAGCGAGCCAGCAGCAAATGACATGGAGCAGGTGAGATTAATTATTAGAAAAACAGGATCGGCTCAGGAGTGTCAGGCCAAATGAATGCAGCAACTCTTCTTCAGTAGGTCTTGCCCCTGTGAGGCAGTTGTGGAGACTGAGGGTCTCCTGCTCTCCCAGGTCGTTCCCAAGCAATCTGAGACTGTGTCTGCGTGTCTGCCTTTGCTCCTCCCACTTCACGTCTCTTCTGGTTCTGGGAGATTGGGGGGGGGGGAGAAGCTTGTTGCAGCAGAAGGCTGAGATACTTATGCTTCTTCACCAACCTGACTCCTCTCTGCCTCTTGGTTTCCCTCCTCTCTTGCTTCTGCTTCTGGACTTCCCTTTGCCACAGACTTTTCCTGCTCACTGAACCCTGTTACCTCTTCAGCTTCTGACCCCCCCTCCTCTTCCCAGTCTTCTCCTCTCTGACCACACACTGTTGTCCCACCACCAATCCCCTGGCTATGAGAATTCTTTCCTTGGTGGTTCCCCAGCTGGTTCCATGACAGTGGGCAAACCAGCTGTGCTTCCCTAAACCTGCCTCTGCAGTAGGGTGCTGGCCTTGCTTTCTCTGGACTATAAACAGGCACATGCTTGTTTCAGAAGTTTCTATCTATTTTCACGTTTCAGAGTTGTTCTAAGGTGTTGTTGTTTAGTCGTTTAGTCATGTCCGACTCTTCGTGACCCCATGGACCAGAGCACGCCAGGCACTCCTGTCTTCCACTGCCTCCAGCAGTTTGGTCAAACGCATGCTGGTAGCTTCGAGAACACTATCCAACCATCTTGTCCTCTGTCATCCCCTTCTCCTTGTGCCCTCCATCTTTCCCATGGGACTCTGTTCTAATGTAGTGATGGCCAAACTCGGCCCTCCAGCCTGTTTTGGAACTACAATTCCCATCATCCCTGACCACTGGTCCTGTTAACTAGGGCTGATGGGAGTTGTAGTCCAAAAACAGCTGGAGGGCCGAGTTTGGCCATCACTGTTCTAAGGACTACAGTGGTACCTCGTGTTACAAACGCTTCGGGTTACAAACACTTCAGGTTACAGACTCCGCTAACCTGGAAGTAGTACCTCGGGTTAAGAACTTTACCTCAGGATGAGAACAGAAATCGTGTGGCGGCAGTGGGAGGCCCCATTAGCTAAATGGTTAAGAACAGTTTCAGGTTAAGAACGGACCTCCAGAATGAATTAAGTTCTTAACCAGAGGTACTACTGTATTGAGATTTACAGCCAACCTACCCATAAAGCTTGGAGTGAGTGGCAAGTACAACCCTCTCTCTCTCTGCATGCACACACAGCAGAACAGAATAAAATGTTCAGAATAAAATCTCCACACAATTTCTTGATTTCGCTCTAATCTCCTAAATCTCCTAAAACCAACCCCAATATTGCAATCCTTCTGAAAGGATGTAACCCTATGCACAATCCTATTCCTAAAGTATGGCAGAACAAGCCACACTCCCTTTGTGCTGGGCTTGGGGTGTGTGTGTGGATTGGGCAGAAGTACACCCGTCCAACAGCTCTACTGACCTGTGTTAGCTTTCCACATCACTGCTAGCAAAGAGCTCCTCCTCCTGCTTATGGAATGTGTGAGTGGGTGGATGTGCTGTGTAAGGCAGGATCCTTATTGCTGGCAGACAGCAAAAAGTCTTGAAAGAGCTGTCCTGGCTTTCATTGACCCTGTAACAGCATCGGGGGTCCAGGTAGGTGCAGCAATCTGCATCCCCAGACCTGGCCACCAACAACTCCCTAAGTCCCACTGAATTTTGTGAGCCTTACTTCTGAATAAACATGTTTAGGATTGCCCCGTAAGTTGGGAATGAAGTATGTAACGTGCTTTGAATATTTCCTCTCCCCACTCCCCCTGAAAACAGGTGTGGATGCAGCTGGGGTTTGTTTTGGTTTTTTTCCACTTGAAATAAAGAATGCTACATGCTCCAAGATTAAAGCCTTTTGGGATACCATATATAATGAATTGAAGAAGATATTTAAGTATCATTTCAGCAAAAAAACAGAAGCTTTCCTGTTGGGGTTAATTGAGGAAATCCAAATGAAAGATGTAAATTTGTTCATGTATGCAACAATGCCCGCAAGAATACTCCTGGCCCAGAAATGGAAGCAAAAAGAACTCCCCACACTGGAAGATTGGCAAGTAAAGATGGTCGAATATGTGGAGTTGGCGAAGTTGACGGGGAAGATTCGGAATCGCTGTGTTGATTTGTTCCAAAAGGACTGGGGCAAATTTATACTCTATATGAAAGAAAATTGCAAACAGTTGAATACGTTTGTAGGTTTAAGTTGAAATGTTTGGTAAAGGGAAATTAAGGAGCTGATTTACTTATAAGTAGGTGATTGTTAAAAGATTGATTTAAGGTAAAAAAAGTGAATTTAGGAATGTGGAGAAATTGGCAATGAAATATGGAAGTCTGTTAGAGGGAAGGAAGGAGGTCGATGCTTTATTTAAGCAATGTCTTAAGTTATTTTTTGATACTGAAATGTAACAAAATATGGAAAACTTAACAAAAAATATATTTTAAAAAAATGAAATGCAGAATACTATCCTGAACATGTGCACCCATCTCTCTCCACCTTTCCAGTCTTCCAGAAAGATATTGCATGCTATTTTGAATTTCCCTCCCGCTATAAAATGTAGTCATGGATAGGGGATTCAAACTGATGCACCAACTTGAAATAAAGAATGGCGCCAGCAGTGCATGCACCAAAATTAATTCTGGTTTCAATGTTCCAAGGAGTTGTTGGCATCCGTCTGTCTCAAGAGGCAATGGAGTGCAACTCCAGGAGTCAAACCGCTGTGTTAGCAGCACCAAAGTGACCTCCCCAGAGTAAGTCCCTGGCTGCCCAGATGACAAGACCACCACCACCCCCCCGACCCCCTTGCTGATGTGGTCCAAAGGAAAGCAGAGCAATACCGTTTGACACCAACTTGGCTGCAGGATTTGCCAGAAGGAGTCAGGCAAGGCGCTATCCAACCTTCTTAGGGACTCCATTGCTAAACAAACATGCATACTGAATGCTAAGTACAACAGAGGCCTCACTCTGCTTGGGCAAGTATCAGAGAGTTGTTTAATTCCACAAAGCATGTACCATTAAATTGGCTTTCTCCTGCCTGTTCATATTTACTTGGAAGTAAGGCCATGACCTTCAGCAGGACAACTTTTCAAATAAAATGTTCAGGACTTGCATGCTTACTCAGAAGTAAGTTCTTCTGAATTTAACAGGCACCCACTCCCGAATAAATATACATAGGTCGAACAGCTCTACTTACTCTGAAAAGCCACTACTTTCAGAGCAAAGGACTACAGCCTAAGTAGGAAAACTACGTCTCATTTTTCTCTGAGCTGTGGAATTCTTGGTTACTTTTTAGCCCCTTTCACCCCTAAACCTGAAAGTCGAAGGAGGAGCACCGTTATTATTATTTTTTAATCCTCTGCTAAGAGCATCTTTCTTTAAAGCGTTCTTGCAAACCCACATACGCAATATTGTAAAGAGAGTCTTAATCCACCACAGGGGTGGAGTCGGGAGAAGATAGGACGGAAAATAAGAAGATGCTTAAGGGAGACAGCTAACTGCTAGGCCTGTTATGTATCTATATTAAATTAAGCAGTCGAGTGGGAAAAGTTTGCTGTGCCTTCCCCCTCCTTCATCCACGAAGCAAGCCAGGAAAAAAACAAAACAGCCTCCTTTGCCCTCCACTCTGTGTCCCCTAGCAGGGAGGATCTTGCACTTACCCATGGCGATGGGAGAGAGAGTTCAGCTCGAAAGTTTGCTTCCCGGCCTGACCAAGCAGGCGAAAAAGAAATCCCGGAGCCAAGCCCGGAGACGCGCAGCAGTTTAGCGCTCCGCTGCCGTCGGTCGCAGCTTGGAAAGGAGGCGCATTCCGCGTTCCGGCGCCAGAGGCTCCTCCGCCGGCGAGGCGGCTCCGTCGCGCTTGCAAGGAGTCGCCGGATCAGGAGCTCGCGGCTCGGACGCCCGGGCAGCGACGGAAATGCCGCCCGCCGAAATACCGCAGCTCCGGGAAGAGGGGAACGTGCAGGATCGGACCATCGGGGCTGAAGAAGCTGAAGTCCCCCTACGGGGTCTCCGGGACTCCGAAGTTTTTTTCCTTCTTCTTCTCCCTAGTGGACGGGGCCGAACAGCGCCACGTTGCTCCAGCCCTGCCCACTGCAGCCGGGAGGGGGAACCTCTCGAGCAAACGGGGGTTTCTCCTGCAAGTGGCGAGGGCTGGCGAGCAGCTCGTCGGGGAAGGAAGAGCCCTCTCTGCCCTGTTGCTCCAGGGTCCGCCTGCAAAGGGAAACTGCGAAGCTCGGCTTCTCCTTTTGCGAGCTTCGTCCTCTCCCACTCTCAGGGCTCTTTCACGCCTAAGGAGTTTTGCATACACGTGTGAATGCGGCAAACGCGTGTCGGGTTTTTCAGAGAAAGCCGATCCTTGCAGGAGTGGGAAATGCCACTGGGGCTTATGATGTTGCCTTACAGCACTAGGGGAACCAGGTGGGGGAACCAGCTAGGGAAGAAAGGTCAGGGCCTAGGAAGTGGTGGTGAGACAAGAAGGTGTCGGAAACTGAAGAGGTAACAGGGCTTAGTGGGGGGGGGGGAGTCTGGCTGGTGAAGAGTCATTGATGTCTCCCCTTCCTACTGCAACAAGCTTCCCTCCCCCTGGCACTCCCATAACCAGAAGAGGCATGCAAAGGGCAGAGCAGAGGTTGACTTCATGCAGGCAGAGTCTCAGGTTGCTTGGAAAAAGCCCTGGAAAGGAGGGGACTTAAGACAGCTGTGGGGAGTTGGGGACTTTTCAGTCTCTGCAACTGATCCATGGGGAAAGACCTACAATGGTACCTCGGGTTAAGTACTTAATTCGTTCCAGAGGTCCATTCTCAACCTGAAACTGTTCTTAACCTGAAGCACCACTTTAGCTAATGGGGCCTCCTGCTGCTGCCGCGCCGCCAGAGCACAATTTCTGTTCTCATCCTGAAGCAAAGTTCTTAACCCGAGGTACTATTTCTGGGTTAGCGGAGTCTGTAACCTGAAGCGTATGTAACCTGAAGTGTATGTAACCTGAGGTACCACTGTACTGAAGAAGAATTGCTGTGCTCATTAGGGCTGACATCCCACCAAGACTGTGCAGATTGTGTTCTTGCTAATAAAGAGTTAGCTACAACTTGAATGGTGTGATTTATTGCCAGCTCACTCCTGGCAACTGGCCTGTTATGATTGGTGCTGTCTACTCTCTACACTGGCCAGCAGCAGTTTTCCAGGACTTCCTGGATTGAACCCGAGACCTTCCACATACCAAAACCACGTGCTCTTCCCACTGAACCAGACAGTCCTCCACTGCAGATCATGGAAATCGTGCCTGGATCTACACAGCTGACTGGTTCATAGATATGTTTATTTGCACAAACATTAAGTTGGGACTGATCAGGTGTGTGGGGGAACACACCTTGTGAACCAGCCCTTAGTTTGGGTTAGTAAAGAAGATTTCTGAGCATGGAGAAGAAGATCATTTCCCCCTTAGGGCAAAATGCAAAACCTGTTCAGTAACAGAGAAAATAAAATCCATCACATCAGCACACAAGCAATTGTTGCAAGTCACTGTCCATTAAATCGAGTCAAGTGATGTGACACTATTGCAACAACTGGATTAAATGTATTAAAGAGAAGCAAACAAGCATTGTGGTTTTGCACTGTTCTTTTGCCAACCTTGCCGTAAGGCAAAGCAAGACAACGATACTGTTGACGGCGGATTTGGAGCACCATCAATAGCAGCAAATGGACATGTTTCAATCAGTGCATCTTAAAGTTCTTGTTTCACTTTTTATGGCTGGGCTGTACTTTGTGTTGCCCAACTCAGGCACCAAAATGTATTGAGCCAGCCCTAGAGATGTGAAGGCCTGGCAAGGGACCTGAAAAACTGGGAACAAAACCCAGGAGCCTTTTCCATATTTCCATTTTGCCCGCCCACTTCAAACTTCAGGGGGAAATGGGGGTTGGAAAATGGGATTGTCCCCATTTTATTGCTCCCCCCCCGCCCTCCACATCTCGAGGCAGCCCTCTTAAAACAACAAACTACCTCTTGTGCAAGTGGTCCTATTATTGCATCTCTCTTGCTTCTCTTTTTAAAATCTGAACTGCAGTCTACCGTGGCTCAACGGACAGCAGCAAATAAAAGCACAAAAATCTGGCACAACAACCTCAAAGAATGAAAGGCCCATAGCTCCATGGTAGAGCATCTGCTTTGCATGCAGAAGGTCCCAGGGTAAATTATTGGCATTTCTAAGTAAGGTTGGGAAAGACTCCCTGTCTGAAACTGTGGAGAGCTACTGCCAGTCATTGTAGATGCTGGTGGCACTGTGGTCTAAAGCACTGAGCTTCTTGGGCTTGCCAACTGGAAGGTTGGCGGTTCAAATCCCTGTGACGGGGTGAGCTCCCATTGCTCTGTCCCAGCTCCTGCCAACCTAGCTGTTTGAAAGCACACCAGTGCAATTAGATAAATAGGTACCACTGAAGTGGGAAGGTAAACGGTGTTTCTGTGTGCTCTGGTTTCCGTCACGGTGTTCCGTTGTGCCAGAAGCGTTTTAGTCCATAGCTGTCAACATTTCCCTTTTCTTGTGAGGAATTCTATTTGAAATAAGGGAATTTCCCTTAAAAAAAAGAGAAACGTTGACAGCTATGGTTTAATCATGCTGGCCACATGATCCAAAAAGCTGTCTGTGGACAAACGCTGGCTCCCTCAGCCTGAAAGTGCGATGAGCACCACAACCCCATAGTAGCCTTTGACTGGACTTACTTAACCGTTCAGGGTTCTTTTACCTTAGATAGACCAATGGTGTGACCCTGTTTAAGGCAACTTCCTAGGTTCCTCTTAGCTATGAGTTGCACACAGGATGATGGGGGGGGGGAAGAGGTCGGCACTCATGCATCCTTAAATAGTTGTGTGGCAAAGGGTGTATTAGCCAGCATGACTGAAACAGCTGAAATTACCTCTTCTATGTCTTCTGTTAAAGACGTAGGAGCCCTGCCCCCTCTTTTTCACCTGGCCACCAGAACTGTGTGAGTGACAGTAGCTTAGTGGTACTGCATCTGTCTTGAATGCAAAAGGCCACAGGTTCAATCCTAGGCATCTCTGGGTAGGGCTGGGAACCCTGGAGTTCCTGCCAAAATTTTCATTTGAGTAATATTCTTAAAAAATAAATAGAGAGGGAGAGCTGTGCAGCGCCCCTTCAGCAAAGCAGGAGGAGAAATGGAGCCCCTTCCATTTCTCCTCCCGCTTCGCTGGAGAGGCGCTGAGCAGAGAGGGAGAGAACATTTTTTTTATTGTTCTCCTCCTCTAAAACTAGGTGCGTCTTATGGTCGGGAGTGAAAAATATGGTAAATTTGAAGCTCTCCTGTGTAAGATGTACTTTAGCCCTACAGTTTTATGTTTAGCTCTGCAGTTTTATGTGTACAAAATGGGGCTAACCCAAGACATGAGGTTCAGTGGTGGAAACCCAAATTATCTGGCATTCACAATACTGTTGCATGCCACCCCAATCCCTGAGCAGTGGAAGATTCCAGGACTTCCAGGCACTTACCTGTTTCCTTTAAATGAGGGGCAGCAGAGTCTGTGGTGCTTTTAGGATATATTGTTTATTGACACATATATACAATCTGTGCAAAAGATGGAGGGGTTCACAGAATTTACTCCCCAGAAAGTCTTGCTTTTCCCATAGCCACAGCCTTGGATTCCAGCAGAAATCAGGCACTCTCTGTCTTCTGCCTGCTTCTGGCCCAGCTTACACGTACTCCACTCTGGCTATTGTATTTCTTACTACCAGCCAGGTGAGGTGGAGGCACCCATTTGCCCTCAGGCACAAAGCAACTTCATTTCCTATACCATGGGTAGACAAACTAAGGCCTGGGGGCCGGATCCGGCCCAATCGCCTTCTCAATCCAGCCCACGGACGGTCCAGGAATCAGCATGTTTTTATATGAGTAGAATGTGTCCTTTTATTTAAAATGCATCTCTGGGTTATTTGTGGGGCCTGTCTGGTGTTTTTACATGAGTAGAATGTGTGCTTTTATTTAAAATGCATCTTTGGGTTATTTGTCGGGCATAGGAATTCGTTCATCCCCCCCAAATATAGTCCGGCTCCCCACAAGGTCTAAGGGACAGTGGACCGGCCCCCTGCTGAAAAGGTTTGCTGACCCCTGTCTTATACTAATGACCAGATCCCTACTTAAAGGTAAAGGTAAAGGGACCCCTGACCATTAGGTCCGGTCGTGACCGACTCTGGGGTTGCGGCACTCAGCTCGCTTTATTGGTCGAGGGAGCTGGTATACAGCTCCCGGGCCATGTGGCCAGCATGACTAAGCTGCTTCTGGCGAACCAGAGCAGCGCACAGAAATGCCGTTTACCTTCCTGCCAGAGCGGTACCTATTTATCACCTTGCACTTTGATGTGCTTTCAAACTGCTAGGTTGGCAGGAGCAGGGACAGAGCAAAGGGAGCTCACCCCGTCACGGGGATTCGAACCGCCAACCTTCTGATTGGCAAGTCCTAGGCTCTGTGGTTTAACCCACAGCGCCACGTGCGCCCCTAGACCCCTACTTAGGGCCCATTAACTCACCAAGAAACTTGCCTAGCTCCTTCAACAATGGAATCTCCCAAACTCATAACAATATAATATACTTTTAAAAAACAAAAAACTTTGGCTGTAGATCAGGTAGACGGACAGACAACAAAGCAGTTGAAATCAGGGTTGCAGGAACAAAAGAAATCCTAAACTGAGATCAGCAAGCACTGGGAGCCAGAAAGATGCTTCAATTGCAGGAGACCTAGGATCCTCAAAGAAAAAAGAAGTGTTTTGTAAGGGGCAGAGGAATGAACCCCTGACCTGAGACATGCATGTTTCTCCCCACGTTCTGCTTATTCTCCTTTGAGAAGCAATTTCAAGAAACAGGAGCTTAATGTTTCATTTATCAATTGCTCAGCTTTGGGAGAAAGTTAAGGAGTTAATCTTCAGTATTTGAGCACAGAGATATATTTACCATTTACTGTTCTTCTTACCTATCTCTTTGCACTTTGAAATGCTTAACCATCCCTCTGCCAACTCTCTCTTTCCATACTGTTTCAGTGGCACACTCCTCAGTTCTCCTCCTCTCCCACCTTTTATTTTCTCTCTCTACCCCCACCCACCAGTTTTGGTGCATTGTAGAAAAGGAGGAGGAGAAGGAGGAGGAGGAGGAGGAGGAGGAGGAGGAGAAGGAGAAGGAGGAGAAGGAGAAGGAGAAGGAGAAGGAGGAGAAGAAATGAAAAAAAATAACAATTAGCAACAAATCCTCCAAACTCTCCCTCTGCATTACAAAGATGGAAAGAAGCTGGAGCATGAAATAGTGTGTGCTCTGACCTAACTTTCCTTTTCTCCTATAGGTTGAAAAATCTATTCAGAAATGGATCCTTTGGGTTCTTCTTTCTCTCTGAACTGCTTCCATTCCAGCTTGTCATGCAACTTTAGGAACTGCTAATTGGGCTTGCTTATTTTTATCCACATTCCGCATTTTTGTGCGTTTTTGGACCTTTATGTGTAGGCCTGTGGACAGAGGGTGTCTTATGTTTGCTGTTCTGGGTGCCTTTTCCGCTGAAGAGCAGGGAGAAATGCTTTAAATATATAAATATAAATATGAAAAAGATTGTCCAGTAAAGATGCAGGCTTACTAACAGAGGGAGAACTCAGGTAGGGATGAGGAACTCCTCCAGAAATTGCTGTCCGCCAACTCCTATCATCTCTGACCATTGGCCATGCTCGCAGGGGCTGATGGGAGTTGGAGTCCAACAAAATCTAGAGAGCCAAAAGTTCCCCATCTGTGAACTAGGGCAAACCTCAACTTGCTTCAGGAGAGCTCTCTCTCTCTCTCTCTCTCTCTCCTCAAAAAGTTTGTCCTCCTTCACATTCTGTATCTACCAGTACATATGAAGTACAGTGGTACCTCAGGTTACAGACTCCGCTAACCCAGAAATAGTACCTTGGGTTAAGAACTTTGCTTCAGGATGAGAACAGAAATTGTGCGACGGTGGCAGTGGGAAGCCCCATTAGCTAAAGTGGTACCTCAGGTTAAGAACAGTTTCAGATTAAGAACAAACCTCTGGAACGAATTAAATTCTTAACCCGAGGTACCACTGTATGGGGGGATTATGTGGTTTCTTATGCTCTATAATAACAGTAACTATTAGAATAACAATAAAAATTATTTGTAATCTGAAAATATGTAGCTGTTTATAAAGAGCAATTAAGTATTAGGCCTTGCACGAACTCCCTTTGCAACATTGTGCAACCTTTCTATATACATACGGTATATCCTGTATCGACTGTTTTAAACTGACGTTGCTAAATTGTATACTGGAAAATGGGCCAGGGACCTGTGGCTCTCCAAATTTTGCTGGACTCCCAACTCCCATCATCCCCCAACCAGTGGCCATGTTGGCTGGGGCTGATGGATGTCGGAAACCAGTAAAAAATCTGGGGTGGGGTACCACAGACTCCTCAACCCTGTCACAGATGTAATGTTTGATAACATTTCACAGTGAACTGTTCTGAAAAAATCCTTATGGCTCTTTCTTTCTCCTTGTGTCAAAACAAATTGTTTTTCTCCTGCCCCATAGGACACTATCTCTCTTAAGGGATAAATGAGATTTGGATTTCCCTTGTAATGGTTTTTGTATGCTGTTTGCTATCTATAGTGATTACTGGGGAAGCACACACAAATCCACGGAAAGGTGAATAAACAAATGGGAGATGAAATAGATATATATAGATAGATAGATACATATACACAGAAGATTGGCAAAATAATTCTACCTCCTCTGTAGTTTCCAGGCCTGTTTTTCAAGTGTGTTTGGAATCAAAGTATTAGTCTGATAATGATGTACAAACATCCAATTATGTATTTGAAATATTAGCTCTCATATCTCCAAGAAAGGAGCCCTTGAAGCTTGTTTGGCTGTTGCTGTTTTCCTTGTTCAAACAAATGCACATTTCTTCCCATTTTCTGATGTTTAGAGTCCGGGGCGGGGGGAGCTTATCTTATGGTTTTTAAACACCTGAAGTTGATGGTAAAAATAATTATATTTTCATTGAGCATATTTGGAAATATGATTGAAATCTCTCTCTTTTGATCTGAAATGTGGGCATCACGGGCTCCTTTTCTTCTCTCTCAAAATCATATTATCCAAAATATATTTGAAAGTGTTAGAAGCTATCCAGATGTTTTGCAAAATGAAGATTAGTTTCCCATTCAACTCCTCTAGTTTCAATTTCAAAAGAACCATTTAATATCGTTTTTTGCATCCTGAGTATATTTAGAGAGGGACAGCCATCTTCTGAATGGTCTAAAATGACCTCATACATTAAGGGTGGCCAATAAGATTGAAGGGAGTGGTTTTTCAAAGGGATTCAGAAATGGGACTGGAAGGGTTTGGTAACCATAGCAACTGCTTCAGTGATGTTAATCATTATGCTAATGGTGATTGGCACTTAGGGGTTTGACCGTAGGTTCTGTGCACTTTCCAGTAGCTTTAATTGCTGAAGGGCAGAAAATGATAGTTTGATTCTATGAAGATGACACCAAAGAATCTTAAAATAATTTGAAGGAATTCTCAAAAGAAATCAGGAAATGCAAATTATGCATGGTCTTTGGTCGGGGATGCTAGGAGTTTTAGTTCAGCTCAAAGTTTCTTCACATCTGGGTTAAATGATACAACTCTAGGTGTATTTGCAGACCAGCATCCCTCAACCTGGTGCCTTCCAGATGTTTTGAACCACAACTACTATCAGCTCCAGATGCCATGGCCTATGATCAGGGATGATGTAGTCCAAGAACATCTATCTAGGGGGCACCAGGTTGGGAGAGGCTGGCCTAGAGACTCTTGCTTTCAGAGCAGAAGGACAGGAGGTCCTGCAGAAACAGAAAGAGCTCATGACTTACATCCTTGTGTCATTTTGTGTCACATCACTCCTTCTCATCCTCTTCAAAACCTCTCGTTATTGTAAGACTGCTTTTTTGGGGGGACGATGTTCCATTTGCCTCAACTCTGACTTGACTGCTTGATTCTTAATTCCCATCAGTGTCAGCCAGCACATCAGTCCAAAACAGCTGGAAGGCACCAACTTGGTGAAGCCTGCCGTAGGGTGAAATGGGGCAAAGGCAAGGGCAGGATCCTTGTAGCTTTCCCATATGTGTAGAATGGGGAATTTTTGGAGTGGTGCAGCTTTTTTCATCTATGTATTTCAGACTCCCTCTCCCACAAATCCTACTTTTGCACAGATTTTAAAAGCCCTATTCTCCCTTGTACATCATGACCCTATCTAACCATGGGCCTCAAATAATCAAAGTCCACCTTTCAAAACCCACAAAATCATAAGGGTTTCAGCCAGCCTCTTTCGCTCTCCTTCTAACAGTAGGCATTAGCCAGTTATTGTGTTTATCTTTATGCTGCAAAAAAAGCTGGATTTTCTTATTCTTGCAGGTGCAGTCCTTCTCACAGGCACAAGAGTTGGTCAGCTGGCAACCCTACAAAAGCATAAAGACGAATTGATCACCATAGTAGTTACGAGTTGCTTGGCAGCCCTATACCTAGCACACCTGCTTGATTTGTGAATCTTATTTAGGAAGTGAACCAATGCCACTATGCTCACAGGTTCTTGACAGGAAAGCTCAGATTCAGTTCCGAGGGAAGGTAGAGAATAGGTGAAAATCATTTCAATACATGTGTAGGAGGAACAAAAGGTCAAAGGGTCTACAAGTCACAACATTGGGCAACTTACAGTTCTTTAAACAAATATAAAATTGAGGAATTGCTCAGTTGGTAGAGCATGAGACTCTTTATCTCAGGGTTGTGGGTTTAAGCCCCACGGTGGGCGAAAGATTCCTTCATTGCAGGGGGTTGGAGTAGATGACCCTTGTGGTCCCTTCCAACTCTACAATTCTATGATTTCATGTTTCCTTTATTTGTCACAACTGGATTTTAATAACCTTACTTCTTTTCAACTATTTATTATAAATGTTTTAATCTTTTGTGTCCTCCCTAGAGTCGCTGGGTTGACAAACTGATAAATGATTACCATGGAGGCAGTACAGAAACAGAGAGACATGGGACTGATTTTCAGGTCTGCTTTCTTCCGCTAAGGAGTTATTATTGTAGTATCTTGCAATGATAAAATTCAGGTTCAAATCATTGTTATAAAAGGACTTAATTAATGCACAAAGCCACCAAAGGAGCGTCAGTCTGAAATTTATAAAAATCATGTAAATTGTGCCCCAGAGGAAACAGTCAGCACATCATGTGCAAAGTCAGAATTGTCAAAGGATCTGTTCATTTCCCACAATTCTTCGCAGATACAGTTCCATGCAGAATCTGTCATCAGGCGAATAATATAGACTCTTATAACAACGTCCCAATTCAATTTGTGATGTTTTCTTAGCTACTGTTTTAGAAAGCTCCGGAGCACCCATGATTTAACCCCCGCTACCTCCACGATCCCTCCATCATGATCTAGATTTCTCAGCCATGTATCCTCCATGTGATGGCATCAAAATTTCACCCCAGATTTTTCTCCATTTAATACTGTACAGATTTAGACTTTCCAGATAAGTAAAAACAAACAAAAACCCCGTTACCAACAACAACCCATTTCCCACATCTCAGCAACCCGTTTGCAAATTACCGTATTTTTTGCACCATAACACTCACTTTTTTCCTCCTAGAAAGTAAGGGGAAATGTCTGTGTGTGTTATGGAGGGAATGCCTACGGGTGGCATGCCTACGGATTTTCCTCCTCTAAAAACTACGTATGTGTTATGGTCGGGTGCGTGTTATAGAGCGAAAAATACGGTACACACCCCTGTCCTTGGAAGCACCCTTAATTCAGAAACTGGTCAGCAGAGGGTGCCATACCCTCGTGTCAGCATATTGAAGCCGTTATATGCATGGTTAAGGAATTGTAATGAGCCACTTTGCTTGGAGGAATGTTGGATGGAACTACCGGGTCAGGTAATACATATTCCCACTGCTCCGCTAATTTGAGTGGAAGACAACCACTTCTCATTCCCCTCTTCTAAATTAGATCAATGAGAGACATAGATAAACAAGGAGATTTTTATTTAGTATGGCATGCCTTTATAGATAGATGGTCAGACTAATGGTCAGACACGGCGTAAGGCAGGGGTCAGCAAACTTTTTCAGCAGGGGGGCAGTCCACTGTCCCTCATACCTTGTGGGGGGGCCAGACTATATTTGGGGCAGGGGGAATGAACGAATTCCTATACCCCACAAATACCTTTTTTCTTTGAGGATGCTAGGTCTCCTGCAATTGAAGCACCTTTCTGGCTCCCAGTGCTTGCTGATCTCAGTTTAGGATTTCTTTTGTGCCTGCAACCCTGACTTGACCTGCTTTGTTGTCTGTCCGTCTACTTGATCTACAGCCAAAGTTTTTTGTTTTGTTTTTTAAAAAAAATATTGTATTGTTGTGAGTTTGGGAGATTCCATTGTTGAAAGAGCTAGCCAAGTTTCTTGGTGAGTTAACGGGCCCTAAATAGGGGGTCTGGTCATTAGTATAAGACAGAGGTCAGCAAACTTTTTCAGCAGGGGGCCGGTACACTGTCCCTCAGACCTTGTGGGGGGCCGGACAATATTTTTTTGGGGGGATGAACGAATTCCTATGCCCCACAAATAACCCAGAAATGCGTTTTAAATAAAAGTGTTATGTACTGAAGTTCTCACCCTGGTCCAGCAGGGGCATACTGTAGATAGTTCAGGTCCACATATGCAAATGAAGGATCGAAAGTGACGTTCAGTGATTGGATAGTTACAGAAAGTGGTTACTGTTGTGTTGTAGCGGAGCTCTATATAAGCAGGCTGGCTGAACCCTTCAGTTCAGTTCTGTTCTGGCCTGTGAATAAACAAGAGCTGTTTGAAGAATCGCTGTGTCGTCTGATATGTTCACCCACAACTTAACTCTGGCGACGAAGGTGGGATCGATGGACAACAGAGCACAGCCAGATGCAGCCACCCTCTGAGCTGAATCACTGAGCTGAAACACCGAGCGAAATCCCTGAACGTCACTTTCGATCCCTTATTTGCATATGTGGACCTGAACTATCTACAGTATCTACCTGCTGGACCAGGGTGAGAACTTCAGCACATAACAAAAAGCACACATTCTACTCATGTAAAAACACGCTGATTCCCGAACTGCCCGTGGGCCGGATTTAGAAGGCGATTAGGCCGGATCCGGCCCCCAGGCCTTAGTTTGCCTACCCGTGGTGTAAGGCAACTTCCTATGCACAAGCTGATCCAAAGTATGCTTGCCCAGAAGTCCCACGGAGTGCTCCCCAGTAACCTTGCAAAGGACTGCCGCATTCTAGCAAAGTGCACTAACCGCTATGCCCCACTGACTGAGATCAAGGCTGCAGCCCAAAGCAACGCCGGGCTCCACTAGGAAGCAAACGGACTGCGAAGTCTGCCAGGTTCAGATTCCAGGCTCGGCTGTTTCCGGCAAGTGCAGATTCGGGTCTCGGCTGTTTCCGGCAAGTGCAGATTCCGGACTCGGCTGTTTCCGGCAAGTTCAGATTCCGGACTCGGCTGTTTCCGGCAAGTTCAGATTCCGGACTCGGCTGTTTCCGGCAAGTTCAGATTCCGGACTCGGCTGTTTCCGCCGGCCCAACTCGCCGATCCCGCGCTGTACGTAAGAATCCTCGAGGAAAGGCGCACGCGCATTCCACCTCGGAGAGCGCGGCCGTTGGCGTCCAAGATGGCGGCTGCGCTGGCTGAGGGGAGCGCGGCCGGGGCCGAGCCCGAGCCCGAGGCAGCGGCTGTTCCGCCCATGGCGGGGCTGGAGATGGTCCAGCAGGGAGCCGAAGCCCGGGTCTACCGGGGCTTCTTCCTAGGCCGGCCAACTGTGGCGAAGCACCGCTTCCCGAAGCGTTACCGGCACCCGCTGTTGGAGGAACGTCTGAGCCGCAGGCGGACGGCGCAGGAGGCCCGCTCGCTGCTTCGCTGCCGGCGGGCAGGTGGGCGGGCGCCTCGAGACCGGACTGCGCGGGGAGGGAGGGAGGGCGCGCGGGCTGGGATTCCATCTCCTTGAAATTGCATGGCCGGCCCACCTCTTTGCAAGGAGTGCGGTTGGGAATTGCAAGCAAAGCAGCCACGCAGCTCGATTCCAGTCGTTACTGACCGAAACTAATTCCCCTCCCCCCCTGCAATAGGCAAAGAAGCTGAGGACTGGTTATTGAAGGCGGTGGGCTAAGCCACAGGTGTTTGGGACAGGCAGCCGCCCCAGCAAACAGGGTCGCCGCTGTTGTTTTCGCCCTATCCAAAAGTTCGTAAGGGTGCTCACTTTCGTTGGAGGATAATAAATATATTTTAAGTCTGCCTGGTAGATCTAAAAAGTGCCCTGGTAATGTTGGGGAAGGGGAAAGAACACCCCACCCCCAAGATTAGCAGATGGTTTTTTCCTGTGGGCTTGTTAAAAATAAAATAAAGCCACCCTTCTCTGTTCCCTATTTTTGTATGGGGGTGGGGGTGAGATTTGTAGTTCAGTGAAAAGCATCCTATACACTTGTTCTGACCACTCACAGGTAGCCCAAACTCTTGGTTTGGCACACATGAGAAACAGGAAGCATCCAATGGATGACAAAAAAGGAGAAACGGTTTTAAAGATGCTTAAGAGTAATGCATTATTAGGACATTCATTATTTTAAAAAATATTACTCATGTCTTGAACAGTGCCTCTGTGTTAGGCCAGTACTCATTCACATTTTGGGCCCTGGACCCACCTTTAACCCAACACACATTTGCAGACCCTTTTTTTGTCCATATATTTTCATGGCGGTGATACCGCTGCTGGTGGCCCTGACCCATTAGTTGAAAACCAATGTTTCAGGGAGTACTGCGGTCTTGGGCTAGGAATGTACAAGGAATGTTTCTGTTACCATTTTCTAAAAGCTGTGTTTTAATCTTCAAAGTTTTGCTAGGTCTGTTGAGGAAGTTCTGAATCTGAAATGACAGAACTATGCATAGCTAGGGTGAGAGAACTGTGTTGTTCTTAATGGAGTGGTGGCTCCATTGGTTTAAAGCCCCTCATGTGCTGCACACTCTTAGCTCCTTTGCCTTGCTACACACCACCCTCTTCCTAGATCCCTTGGATTCTGTGACAGAAAAGAAGTTAAGATGCGTAGCTGCAGCTTATACTGTCTTGCCACAACACAGTGAAGGCTGCTATAGAGCTGAGAGGGCTACTAAATGAGAAATATGCCTGCAACCTCCGTAACACAGAGGTCTTCTTGCATGTGTTCTTGAGACTGGAAGCAGGGGTAGTCTTTGTCTTGACTTCTTAACTTTTCAGAACCTGTATAATTTAAGGTAGATTATGTACAGGAACAGGGACACGGGTAGCGCTGTGGGTTAAACCACAGGGCCTAGGACTTGCCGATCAGAAGGTTGGTGGTTCAAATCCCCACGACGGGGTGAGCTCCCATTGCTTGGGCCCTGCTCCTGCCAACCTAGCAGTTCGAAAGCACGTTAAATTGCAAGTACATAAATAGGTACCGCTCCGGTGGGAAGGTAAACGGCGTTTCCGTGCTCTGCTCTGGTTTGCCAGAAGCAGCTTAGCCATGCTGGCCACATGACCCGGAAGCTGTACCCCAGCTCCCTCGGCCAATAAAGAAAGATGAGCGCCGCAACCCCAGAGTCGGTCACAACAACCTAATGGTCAGGGGTCCCTTTAGTTTTATGTACAGGAACAGCTTGGCTGGCCAGAAGCAGCCTTTAGTTTCTTTACCTGACAAGGGGTACAGATGCTTGAGCTTACATGTGTAGTCACTGCAAAAAAAGCTTTATTTGCTCTGAAGACTTATCTGTATTTGAAGCTGTCTGATTATGATGTATAATTTTTGGTTGATGTACAAAGCTGAGGACTAATTGTTTATGGTTGTACTCTTCTTTTTTAGGGATCTCTGCACCTGTTGTATACTTTGTGGACTATGTTTCCAATTGTATATATCTTGAAGATATTGTGGGCTCAACTACAGTCCGGGACTATATTATGTCTGAACAGCAATCTAGAAATGATTCCAGCAACCTTATTCTGCTAGCAGAGAAGATTGGTGAGATTCTGGCACATATGCATGATGAAGATCTTGTGCATGGGGATCTCACAACTTCTAACATGCTGCTACGACCACCACCAGCAAAAAAGATGGAACTGGTGTTAATAGATTTTGGACTAAGTTTTATTTCTGCCCTACCTGAGGACAAGGGTGTTGATTTGTATGTCTTGGAGAAAGCCTTTTTGAGCACCCACCCGAATACAGAGGCTCTATTCAAAGCACTATTGAAGAAGTACTCGGCTGTATCTAAAAAATCGGCTCCAGTGATTAAAAAACTGGATGAAGTGCGGCTCAGAGGAAGAAAAAGATCCATGGTTGGATAAAAGAACACAGTGTGCACTGCAAAGAGTATTTAAATATCTTCAGTTATGTTACATTATGAAATAAATTTTAGCCTTTTTCATTGCTTTGTATTTATACAACAACTATGTTGGGGTTTTAGGACTTGACAGTATTTTGAGGCTGCTAGAGCACTACAATTCCACTTGCATCTGCTTATTTTCTTGAAGCAAATGGTTTCATACCGGCAACTGAAAAAATGAGTATTGAAAAAGAATATGAAAATGAAATAAATGCCAGGCATTTCTTAGGTTGGGTTTATGTAGTCCAGTTATGTAGTCCTCCCAGTGCAAGATGGCCAGACTCCTGTTCACCTCACAGTTTGCATCACAGCCCCTTGTGCCAAATGGTAATTTGCCTTTAAAGGAAGTATCTTTAGCAGCCAGATTCAGTTTGGCACTTTTAAGCCTGCTGCAGTCAATGAGTTTAGGTCAGCTTCACTATATAGGAATAGGCTGTTGTGTTGCAACCCTGTCTACACATGTGAGTGTAAGCCTCGTTGAGTCCACTGGGCATTGCTTACAAGTAAACATGTAGAGGAATGTGCCATATGACAGCAGTGCTAGGATTGAACACTAAGTATACCGAGAGTAAAGAGTGAGGGGATGTGAAATGGTGGTTTCTCTCATATATTGTCTATCTTTTGCTCTGATTGTGGATACTCTTTAATGAAGACAATCTGCTTTGATGGCAGGTGCAGCCCCAGTGAATTATTCATTTCATTTCTATACTGAATATATATATCTCAAAGTGGTTTACAAACCTACATTATAACATCAAATAAAGCAACCCAAACAAAACATTACAGAAGAAAGTCAAGTTTACATTCAAAGCAACATAATTAACAGCAAACTAAAATATTTTAAAGATTTCAAAATTAATGATTACAAAACAGGTCAGCTACAGAATGCATACTTAATGCAGCAAAGTTAACAAAGCTAGCATTTTTTTAAAAAAAAAATCAAAATAAAACATTGCTAAAGGAAGTCAAATATAAAATGCACATTTAAAGCTAAATAAATAAATAGTTCAGTAGCACCAACACGGCTACCTACCTGAATCTTAAAGCAGCATAATTAGCGAGAGAGAAAAAATAATATAAGCATTGAACAGGAGTCAGCAAACTTCTTCAGCAGCGGGCCAGTCCACTGTCCCTCAGACCTTGTGGGAGGCCGGATTATATTTTTTTGGGGGAAAGAACGAATTCCTATACCCCGCAAATAACCCAGAGATCCATTTTAAATAAAAGGACACATTCTACTCGTGTAAAAACACGCTGATTCCTGGACTGTCCGCAGGCCGGATTTAGAAGGCAATTGGGCTGGATCTGCCCCCCCCCCGGCCTTAGTTTGCCTACCTATGGCATAGAACATATCTGCTGTTATTGCTGCAAATCCTGCCGATGATGGTTCATGGTGGGCGGTGGCTGTGGAAGGTCAGGCTCTATGAGCTGGGTCTGCACTAAGAGACACCTGAGTTAGTCTCTGGCCTCTTCAGTCTCAGCTTTTGTAGCTGGAGTCAGCCAGGGCCTCGCCCTCTCAGGCCAGTGGAAAATGGTCTGCAAGGCAGGGAGCAGGTCTTCCAGGACTGGTCCAGCAAAGATGGATGAGTTGGATGGAGGAAGCAAGCAGAACAACCCATTTCCACTGTAGAAAAGCTTCCTTCCCTCGCTAATTCCATCCACAGGCTGCACCTGACATCAAAGCAGCAGAGTGAAGAAGACAAAGAGCATCTGATCAAAGATCTGAGGCTGATGTATACATATGTGGGAGTAAATCTTTGTTCACTAGGTGCAAGTAGGTATATTTAGGAGTGGCCTGTAGCTATGTGGAAGGTTGAGGGTTAAAGCTTGCAATTCAAAGTACGCTTAGCTTGACAGCAAGATTGTATGAAATTATGATTATGCTCATTTTTCAATATACAGTGGTACCTCGGGTTAAGTACTTAATTCGTTCCAGAGGTCCGTTCTTAGCCTGAAACACCACTTTAGCTAATGGGGCCTCCTGCTGCCGCCGCGCCGCTGGAGCATGATTTCTGTTCTCATCCTGAAGCAAAGTTCTTAACCTGAATAACTATTTCTGGGTTAGCGGAGTCTGTAACCTGAAGCGTTCTCATTCTGAAGCAAAGTTCTTAACCCAAGGTACTATTTCTGGGTTACCAGAGCCTGTAACCTGAAGCATCTGTAACCTGAAGTGTCTGTAACCTGAGGTACCACTGCACTATGTTTCTATATACCATTTGTCTTTTTTGACCAGCTGCTAGGGTTCCAACTACTGAAACATTTCAGAAATGCATTATAGAACCCAGCCTCTGTATATTGGAGGCAACATGATGCAGCTGATAGAAATGTTTCTGCCTGCTGTTGGCATTGGCAGAAGTGCTGGCAGAGGCTGGAAGCATCTCACGTGCTACTTTCCATCAATGTAAATGTGATGAAGACCGCATTCTATCCTCTTATCTGGGAAGGAAGCACCATTGAACTCAGTGATTACACTGTGATGGCTGCATAAGTGCATTTGCTTGAAAGTAATTACTGTATCGAGTGCAGTGAGACTTTGTCAATATGCATAGGAGAGAACTGTATGGTTCCCTCTCACGAAACAGCTCTAAGCAGAGATTACAGATGGTGGTTCAGAATTTGCCAACGTTTTCATTTTATTTATTAAATCTGTATAGCACCCTTCATCCAAAGATCTCTGGGTGAGTCACAACATTAAAAAAAATCATCTTTCTGTCTTAAATTCCCTGGACTTAAGCAACATGTTTTTCTGATGTGCTTCCTTTTGGTTTGGCTGGCAGAAATTAAACAATATGCTGCACACTTCTCTGAAGTCTCTCAGCCCCACTCACCTCACAGAGTGTTTGTTGTGGGGGAGGAAGGGAAAGGAGAATGTTAGCCGCTTTGAGACTCCTTCGGGTAGTGATAAAGCGGGATATCAAATCCAAACTCTTCTTCTTCTGCTTTCACCCCCTCCCTCTATCTGCAGCAACTTTAAAGAGAAGATGCACCGACGCCCTGGGTCCTATCGTGCAGTTTGGAGAGGGGCGGCTGCATATCTACTCGGAAGTAAATCCCACCGAGTTAATGCACAGGGGCAAGTGCGCAGAGGCCTGCAGGCTCAGCTTTGCATTCCTGAGCACTCTTACCTGAGAGCCAACCCAGCGGTGTGACGCAGAGGGGTCCCTGGACCCTCTCAGCGGCATAGCAGGAACAGACAACCGAGCGCAATGGAGAGACGCGCGACCGCAGCACATGTAGCGTCACTCTATTCGGGCGGAGAAAGAACAACGCATTCCTTACGCTCCCCTGAAGGGGGCGTGGAGTGACTTCCGAAATAGCACAGCGGCAGCGCGCGAAGCCTTGAGAACTAGCAGCCGCGAGGGCGGCGAGTTCGAGGCGGCTGTGCGCTGCTCTTCCCCGTGCAAGCGTCCTAGCGCCCCGGGCTGTTCGTGTCCGAGGCGTATTCACTTACTTGCGAGAGAAAAACGGCTCCCGGCCAAGTGCCCGCTTCCCTTGTGGGTCCCGGGTTCCACCGGCCAGGGCACAGTTTTAGCACGCCATCGGCGCCCAGCTTCCTGGTCTTCGTCAGCGCTCACGTCTGAATAGTCCCCCAGATGGCAGCGAGCAAGCTCAATTCCTCAGCTTCCGCGTTCCAGCCTAGCCAGTCAGAAATTATCAAATATTCATGTCTGATGAATTCAAGTTGGGGTTGCTCCGAAATAAATGAACGTCGGAATGGCACCTCAAACTCATTTCTGGCCCCGATGTGAATGCAATCTCGTAACACGTTACATTACGTCTTCTTCTTGTTCATTTTTTTTATTTGTTTATTTAATAAACCACCCTATACCCTGCGGTCTCATGGCGGTTCACAGAATAAAATCAAGATATACAACCACAAAATACCT
This sequence comes from Podarcis vaucheri, assembly GCF_965113315.1. Taxonomy (NCBI): domain Eukaryota; kingdom Metazoa; phylum Chordata; class Lepidosauria; order Squamata; family Lacertidae; genus Podarcis; species Podarcis vaucheri. The sequence continues at coordinate 85,412,293 of NC_138764.1, read as the reverse complement.
AATAAAAATACAGTGGTACCTCTGGTTAAGTACTTAATTCGTTCTGGAGGTCCGTTCTTAACCTGAAACTGTTCTTAACCTGAAGCATCACTTTAGCTAATGGGTCCTACTGCTGCCGCCACGCGATTTCTGTTCTCATCCTGAAGCAAAGTTCTTAACCCGAGGTAATATTTCTGGATTAGCGGAGTCTGTAACCTGAAGCGTATGTAACCTGAGGTACCTCTGTAAAAACAAGCCAATAGCCCCCCTCCCCCATCACATTTTTACAGGGCATAGGATGTAAATTGGATCAACCTGGTTAAAAAGGATCATTTTTGCCTGGCGCCTAAAGATGTACAATGAAGGCACCAGGCGAACTTCCCTGGGGAGAGCATTCCACCGACGGGGAGCCACTGCAGAGAAGGCCCATTCTTCTGTTGCCACCCTCCGAACCTCTGCAGGAGGGGACACACAAAGGAGGACCTCAGAAGATCCTTGAGGTGTTGCAGTCCTGAGCCGTTTAAGGCTTTATAGGTCAAAACCAGCACTTTGAATTGGGCCAGGAAACTAATTGGCAGCCAGTGCAGTCGGACCAGGATCAGTGTAATGTGCTCAAACCGTCTTGCAGCGGTGAGCAACCTGGCTGCTGAAATCTGCACCAGCTGCAGCCCTACATATAACTCATTGCAGTAATCTAACCTTGAGGTTCCCAGAGCATAGACAACAGTAGTTAGGCTATCCCTGTCCAGATAGGGGCTTAGCTGGGCCACCAGCCCAAGCTGATAGAAGGCACTCCGGGCCACTGAGGTCACCTGAGCCTCGAGCGACAGCAAAGGATCCAAGAGTACCCCTAAACTACGAACCTGCTCCTTTAGGGGAAGGGACACGTGTGGCGCTGTGGGTTAAACCACAAAGCCTAGGGCTCCTGTTGCTCGGTCCCTGCTCCTGCCCACCTAGCAGTTTGAAAGCACACCAGTGCAAGTAGATAAATAGGTACCGCTCTGGTGGGAAGGTAAACGGCATTTCCATGTGCTGCTCTGGTTCACCAGAAGCGGCTTAGTCATGCTGGCCACATGGCTCCCTCAACCAGTAAAGCGAGATGAGTGCTGCATCTCCAGAGTCGGTCACAACTGGACCTAATGGTCAGGGGTCCCTTTACCTTTGACCCCACCAAGAGCAGGCGACCTCCCTCTTAGGGAGGGAGAAGTGTTCCTGAACTACCGTTTACTGAGATGCATGAAATGTTACCATATACAGTATGCACATGGGGGTGTTCAGGCTGAGTTCATAGGGAAATGAAACGTCCATAGGTTAATGAAACGCGGAAAAGCTCTGACAATTAGCTGTTGTTTGCAAAGCCTCTCCTGGGCGAGGCTAAGCGTCCTAGGCACCTCTTGGCAACGTTCCTTTGGGTACTTTTAACCTCTGAAGGTGTGGCGCAAAGTCCACCTGTTTTGCTTCCTTAACCTTTGCAATGGAACTGCCGTTCTTCTTATCCTACCTTATGGCTGCAGGTAGGGACCATTCCTCGTTTACTTGGTGGAGCCGCTGCTTCTATACTGGAATAATAATAATAATAATAATAATAATAATAATAATAATTTATTATTTATACCCCGCCCATCTGGCTGGGTTTCCCCAGCCACTCTGGGTGGCTTCCAACAGAATATTAAAATACAATATCTATTAAACATTAAAAGCTTCCCTAAACAGGGCTACCTTCAGATGTCTTGTAAAAGTCTGGAAGCAGTGGCAGAGGAATGGGGCAGGGGACGAAGCGTGGTGGGGAGGGACAATTGCCCTCACATGAACCATAACCCACAGATCCCCAGCTTTCTTCCTCCTCTTCCACCTCTTCCTCTTCTTTTTAAAAAAGAGTTAAGTTTCTAGCATTTGCAGAACCTAAGATATGAGACGAAATGTACAGGCCCTAGGCTCCCTGCCCCCCCTTCCCCCCCAACGAAATCTTGGGTTTCAATCATTTTGTGTATGAGAAATTAGCCTGCTCTCACACACCCCAGAACGTCTAGTATTTTACTTTGATACTCCATATTTTTAAAAAGGGCATTTAGAAAAGGGTTTAAAAGAAATCTCAGCAGTAATCAGCAGCCAGGAGGAGGAAGAAATCCCCCCCAACTGGCTCTATCAAATTTCTTTACAGGGGAAAATTGGGACATTTTACATAAAAACTTGGAAGGGCATCTATTGATAGCTGCAGGAATCTCAGTGGCAAGATTTTGGAAAACCTAAGGGTTAAACATAGTAAAATAGTACCAAAAAAATATGTGGGGAGGGTTTGCTCTTGTTTGTTTTCTGAGTATGTATTTTGTGTTCTTATTTTGTCATTTTATGTTGTAAACTGCCCTGTTCTCTTCTGATGAAAGGCAATATACAAATTTAATAAATAATTTAAATTTTAAAAAAAACCACAGGAAGCCTTGGGAAATCACGTTAACTGAGAAATTGACACAAAGTTTATGTTTTGCCAGTGGTTAAAAAAGTGACACACATTCTTGGCATATTGCTGACCTTGTATAACGTGCACGGATAAAAAAAGATACTGTTGAAACCTTGCCATTGGTCTTTAAAAACGTCTATATTGTCTAATTTAAAATTATATTTGCTCAAAGGGGACATACTCTCAGTAAAAGAACTATGCAGACTGTGGATATGTGTGTGCGTGTGTAGATAGATAAAAAGAGACAGAGAGAGTCTATTGCTCATCGATTAATTTTCTATTATTTTGTAATCTTTGCAACATTTTTGGTACCAAAGATAGGCTTTATGTTTGGTGTGTGTGTCAGAACCAAGTTACCTGTGATTTGGTGGGTCAGTTAGTTAAGGGGGCAGCTGCCTCCCTGGCTACGCCCGTGTGTGTGTGTGTGTGTGTGTGTGTGTGCATATATCTTCACATACACCCCTTCTGTTTTGTTTCCAGCTGCTTTGGAGGTGAAGACTAGTCCTTCTCCTGTAGTAGGCCTGGTACACAACCCAGTTGTGCTGCATTGTAACTTTACAGTTCAGGAGAGCGTCAGAAAAGAAGACGTGGCTCTGAAATGGGCGGTGAAGACTGTATCTGGAGAAGAGAGGGCAGTGTTTTTGTTTGATGGGAACCACACAGCAGGTTACCGGCACGGGCCCTTAGTGAATGTTGAGTTACTACCCCATGGCATTGCATCACTCACCTTGTCCGATGTGACATTAAGGGATGAAGGGATTTACACGTGTACTGTGTTGGTAACTCCGCAGTATGGAAATGGAAAGATCCAGCTTAAAGTCAGAGGTACCAATTGCTTTTTGAAGTTATCCAACCAACACAAAATGAAGAATCTTTGAGATCAATAAAGTGGTCCAGTAGAGCAGGCTGTTACATGCGGCACCTGCCACAAAATATTGCAGTGCTGTTGTGCAATGTTCCACTTAGCTAGCCATACATTCTTCTCAGACAGTCCACATCATTCCCTCTCCTGGTTTACTGTCCCCCGCAACATTATTCTGTGCCACTGAGCAGGCTAAGTCTTCATGGGTCTGTCTCGGGGGGTGTTCTGCCTTCCTTCCCTTCTTAAGTTTCTAATCCCCAACCCCACATATCTATTGTGCTTCTGAAAACCTTCACCCGTGTGTGCAAAGGATGCTATTTTGATTGCAAAAAGACTGACACTCACCCCCCCAAACATTGCTAATAGAAGGAAAAAGTGCTTCTAAAGCTGTGGCAAACCTCACCCAGCCCCACAAGTAAATCAGGGAATGGGAGGTGGGGGAAAGCAACAGCCACAAAAAGTAAGGAGGGGAGGAGTGACTGCCATCGCTGTTGCCACAAACGCGAAGAGGAGGAGGAGAGCTGGGGGGGGGGGAGCAACAGTAGAGGCCATACAGTGCCAAATTGGCCTGGGCCCTGCTGCACATCCTTAGTGCCTCCTTAGTTTTCTGGAAGAGGGATTGACTGTTAAACCACTCTGTAAATTGTGGCTCTGTAAGGGGAATAGGGGTCTCCTAGCAAATCTCAGCACCTTGAACAAGCTCCACTTCCAAAAATGCTTTGGGAGAAGAAGCCATGACTGTTTAAAGTGGTAGGTAAAGGTAAAGGTTGTTGGTTTCTGCTCTCTTCACTGTGCAGCGAAGTGCTTGTCACAAGACAATGTTTACATTCCACAGTCAGAGTACTGTTGGGTTTTCCCACGGGAATGGGAAGCTGGATGTGACGTACACTGGTTTCCTGTTTTTCACTGTTTCTCTCGGTGTTCTTCATTCCGAGGAGGAGGACGGTTGCTTCTCTGCTCCCGCAGAGGCAAGATGCATGTTTGTAATTTCTCAACTTTGAACTGAAAATAAAGCAACATTAAGCATGTGGCACGTACTGTTCGTCATTCCGTTGTGCACAGGACTCTGCGATCACAACATTTTGGTTATCGGGCCCAGAAAGACGTAAATCAAACTGAGGAATGCCGGCAGAGGTACAGAGGAACGGATCGCGTTATCTGCTCTGCGCGTCAAGTTTGATTGATGAAGGTATGTGCTCATGCTGCCCGGAGCAGCCTGCCAGCTACTAATTTATGGCTTTATGGCTGGACTTAGTACTTTTAAAGCCGTTTTGCCGCGATACAGGCAATGGCTGAGAAAGCAAAAGTACTTTTTAAAAGTGCTTTTGGAAGAAGCTGCAGTACTGTGACGCAGCTTGTTTAAAGCAGCAATGATGGCTGAAGCAAAGCTGGTTGATGCTTTTGGGATTCCTAAGCTCAATAAGAAAAATTACACGGAGTGGGTACTTTATGCAGAGGCAATTCTGCGGAAGGAAGGTCTGTTTAATGTTATTACAGACAACCCCCCAGCTCCAATTACAGCTGAATGGAATGCTAAGGATTCCAAAGCACGGGGAACGCTTACGTTGATAGTATCCCCAGAAGAGCTCTGTCTGTTGCGTGGAAAGACCACAGCCAGAGAAATTTGGGACTCTTTAAGAGAAGCTCACTTGAGGACAGAAGCTGGTTCCTCAATGTACTACTATGCCAAGCTGCATGATATGGCTCTTGCTGAAGGTGGAGATGTGCGTAAACACCTGATGGAGATGCAGAATCTGAGACATGAGTTGCAACAGAGAGGACTCAACTTTCCAGAGGCTGTGTATTCCTTCATGATACTACATTCTTTGGGTCCAAGTTGGGAGTCCGTTGCCACTCAGATTGCTGTTCAACCAACTGCTCAGCTCACAGTAGCCTATGTTACTGCCGTGATCCAGAATGAAGCAGATCGCCGGGGTGCTAGCTGCATGGGTAAGGGGGAGTCTTCACAGACGTCATCCCAGAGTGCAGTGGAACCACCAGAGGGCGCCAAAGCTTTGAAGGCAGTGAAATGCTACTCGTGTGGACGTCTAGGCCATATGAAGAGGGAATGCAAAAATCCCAAGGCCAAGACAGAGCAGCGCAGCGGAAGCTCATCGCGTGGAAAAGGCCAAAGCAAAGGCAAAGGTCCAGTGTCCAGGACAACGCAGCACAAGGCAATGGTCTCACGCTTCACTCCAAACGTCGCAAAGGTCCAGAAGACGTCTGGATCTTTCTTCGTTGTTGATTCAGCAGCTACCCACCACATGTGCAACGATAAGCGACTGTTCGTGTCTTTTACACCGCAGGAAGGTGCGATTCACCAGGCGGATGACCACACGATCCCCAGTCAAGGCTACGGAACTGTTGTTCTTCACAGTTTGGACTTAGAGATACATGATGTACTTTACGTTCCAGATGCCACACACAATCTTCTAAGTGTGATGCAGCTGAATGAACGCAACATTGACGTTTCCTTCAAGAACAAGAAATGCACCATCACAAAGAAAGACGATTATGTATTGCATGCTGAATGTGTTGATCGTTTTGTTTGTTTTGTATTATGATGATGTTGTGCAGAATGATACTTGTTGCATTGCAGGTTCTAACAAAAGTTTGCATGCAGGATGTATTCATGATTTTCACAGGAAATTTGGTCATTTGCATTTTGAGGCAGTATCTAAAATGCCTGCCTTGGTTGAAGGTATGACTATTAAACCCTGCAGGTACCACATGAAGTGCAAGGCATGCGCAGCAAACAAGGTGAAAATGGCTGCGAAAGGTAAGGTGTCTAGTAGGCAAGCTACAGAACCATACCAGATTGTTCATGCTGATTTGGTTGGACCACTATCGCCCTCTTTGGGTGGCAATAGGTTCTTCATGGTTCTCATTGATGCATTTTCTAGATATATTTATGTGTATAATCTCAAGCAGAAATCAGAGGCTTTTCCAAGGTTCAAGGAATTCTGTGCTTGGTTGGATAATGTGCATGGTAAGAAGATAAAAATTCTTTTCACAGATCGCGGGGGGGGGAATTCACTTCTCAGCAGTTTGAAGCTTTTCTGACTGAGAAAGGAATTCAACACGATTTGTCCAGTCCTCGCTCGCCATGGCAGAATGGACTTTGCGAAAGGGCAAATCAGACATTGCTTCAAGGGTTAAAAACCTTGCTGCATGATGCCAATCTTCCAGAGAGTTATTGGGCCGAATCTCTCTCATGTTTTGTTTACAGTTACAATCGCAGGTTATCTTCAGCGATTGGTTGTACCTCGTATGAGAAGATGTTTGGCAAGAAACCATACATCAAACACATGAAAATTTTTGGTTCTGACATGTGGATTCATTCACCACAAAGCTCCAAATTAGGCAAACGTGGATTGCATGGTATCTTTCTAGGTTATCAGAAAGGTTCTTACAGAATAATGATGACTGACTCTAAGACAATTAAGCTCACAAGAAGTGTTGAGTACAATGCCAAGTGGGGGGAGAATGTGGGAATTTTCCAATGTTATCCTGATGACAGTGATGAGACTGAGGATAAGCAACAACAACCCACACCCACTGATGAAGGTTCTGATTCTGAGTCTGAAACTGAATCGGATAATTCAGAGGATTTCAAGGGTGCGAAAGCCTCTATGCGACCCTCTGAAAGCTCTGATCAGGAATTGGAAGAACCATTGTTCACAATAGGTCATTTTTCTCCTAAGAAGGAAGAGGAAAGTGTTGAAGACCAAAGGCTAATTCGCAGGTCACAAAGAGCCACAAAAGGCAGACCTCCAAAGAGATTTGCTGATGAATTTGCTAAAACAGCAGTAGCAGCTGTTAAAAGCTCCAAGAAGGTATTTGAACCTTCAAGTTTCCAAGAAATCCAGGATTTGGATTCTAAGGAAGCTGAGCCATGGTTAAATGCCATGAAGGCTGAGCTTGATTCCTTAGAAAGGAACAAAACTTGGGAGCTAGTTCCAGTAGTTCCAGGAATGAAACTGCTTGGAAGCAAATGGGTCTTCAAAGCGAAGACAGATCAAAATGGCAAGATAGTCAGACACAAAGCCAGATTGGTAGCCAGAGGTTTTGCACAGGTACCAGGTGAGGACTATCACGAGACCTACTCACCCACTGTGAGATATGAGAGCATAAGGCTTATGCTCAAGCAAGCTGCAGAGGAGAATCTACACATTAGTCACCATGATGTAAATACAGCGTTTTTGTACGGATCTCTAGGTGAATCACTTTATATGCTTCCACCTGATGGCGTACAGGTAAAACAGGGATTTGTTTGTGCTCTGAAGAAGTCCCTTTATGGTCTCAAACAAAGTGCACGGTGTTGGCACACAAAACTCACTGAAGCATTGTTTTCTCTGGGTTTTCAGCAAGGGAAAGCTGATCCATGTGTATTTGTCAAAGAGGTAGGGCAAAAGAAGCTGTATTGTTTGTTTTATGTTGATGATATTTTATTCTTTTGGAAAGATGTCACAATGTACAATAACGCCCTAGCTCAACTGAAAGAGCACTTTGACATGAAAGATCTTGGTGAGGTAAACAACTACCTATCTCTGGAAATAGAGAAAGATCAAAGTGGTAACATTCAAGTACACCAGTCCAGGAAAATTGCTGATGTGTTAAGCAAACTAAACCTGATGGATGCTAACCCTGTAGACACACCGATGACAACAGGTTATCAGGTAGAAGACACTGAAGAAGCATTTTCTGACACTACACTGTACAGAAGTGTGCTAGGCAAGCTAAACTTCATTGCCAGATGTTCAAGACCTGACATTGCTGTTAGCTGTAATTTGCTAAGCAGACAAGTTAACAATCCTACTGTTAAGGATTGGAAAGCTCTGAAACGCATAGCACGCTATTTGAAAGGCACTATGCATTACAGACTGAGATTTAACAATCAGAAGTCTGGTGGTCTTGAGATTTTTGCAGATGCAAGTTTTGGAAGTGACACTACAGACAGGAAAAGTACGTCTGGAGTTTGCTACATGTACAATCAGGGTCTATTTGATTGGTCATGCAAGAAGCAAACAACAATTAGCTTAAGTACTTGTGAAGCTGAACTGAATGCACTGTCTTATTCACTTAAGGATTGTGAATGGTTGTTACAATTGTGCAAAGACATGAAAATTCCTGTCAAATGTCCAATCCAGGTTTACCAGGACAACAAAGCATGTTTGGCTTTGCTGAATTCGGAAGGTTGTAAGCAAAGCACAAAGCACTTGCAATTGAAGGTGCAACATGCTAGGGAATATATTCAGAAGGGACTTGTAACGGTGTCCTATATGCCAGGTAATGAAATTCCTGCTGATGTATTGTCCAAGATTGTATCAAGGGATCAACACTGTACCTATGTACAGAAGTTGGGTTTGTACTGATATTGTACGAACACGCTGCCCAGTGATGTTCACAGAAAGGGGGAGGATGTTGGTTTCTGCTCTCTTCACTGTGCAGCGAAGTGCTTGTCACAAGACAATGTTTACATTCCACAGTCAGAGTACTGTTGGGTTTTCCCACGGGAATGGGAAGCTGGATGTGACGTACACTGGTTTCCTGTTTTTCACTGTTTCTCTCGGTGTTCTTCATTCCGAGGAGGAGGACGGTTGCTTCTCTGCTCCCGCAGAGGCAAGATGCATGTTTGTAATTTCTCAACTTTGAACTGAAAATAAAGCAACATTAAGCATGTGGCACGTACTGTTCGTCATTCCGTTGTGCACAGGACTCTGCAATATCAACATTTTGATATGCACAGGACTCTGCAATATCAACAGGGACCCCTGACCATTAGGTCCAGTTGCAGACGACTCTGGGGTTGCGGCGCTCATCTCGCTTTATTGGCCGAGGGAGCCGGTGTACAGCTTCTGGGTCATGTGGCCAGCATGACTAAGCCGCTTCTGGCAAACCAGAGTAGCGCACGGAAATGCCGTTTATCTTCCCACCGGAGTGGTACCTATTTATCTACTTGCACTTCGTACTTTCGAACTGCTAGGTTGGCAGGAGCAGGGACTGAGCAATGGGAGCTCACCCCGTCGTGGGGATTCGAACCGCCAACCTTCTGATTGGCAAGTCCTAGGCTCTGTGGTTTAACCCACAGCACCACCCGCATCCCTGTTTAAAGTGGTAGGAGACTGCTTTAAATGTATAGCACGTAACACATTTTATTAGAGCAAAAGCTTGCATGGAGTAGATTCCATTTCAGCAGATATGTGGAAGGCATTCATCAGTGGTGGATATGAGCAATATTCCTCTCTGATAATAATCTGCTTTCGCACCCCAGCTCAGCCTGCTGTGCTGCTGTCACCCCAAAGTCTCCTAGCTGCTGCAGAAGGAGAGAAGACATTTACTTGCAACGTTCATGACTTCTACCCCCAAGCAATTAACATCTCTTGGCTGGTCAGGAAACAAGGCAGCCTACGCGAAACACCACTGTCCTCAGATATATGTACAGGGGCCCCATCTTCCCGAGGCCATGACGGTTTGTTTGCTGTGCTGAGTCGTGTCACCCAAATGGTGTCGGAGGCTGATAATGGTTCCTTATATATCTGTGAAGTCCAACACGAGTCCCTGGGAAAACCGCTACGTAGAAATACAACTTTGTTGGTCACAAGTAAGTGTCCGCAAATCTGTTTATTATCATTTGTTAAATTTATATTCCACCATTCCTCCAAGGAGCTTGAGGTGGCATACATAGTTCTCCTTATCCTCACAACAACCCTGTGAGGTATGTTAGGCTGAGAGAGAGGGGGGGGGACTGGCCCACTACGACACTTCATAGCTGAGTTGGGGGTTGAGGTCTGGTCTCCAAGGAGCCTCACAGGCAACTAGCCACGCACTTTCCTGGTGGCCCTGAAGTTCCTGCCTTGCTCGCCATCTCCTCTACTTCTATGGTCCTGCAATAATTGGAGGGGTGGAGGTCTGGAGGCACCTGCACCACCCAGGAAGCTGGTGTGGGGACCTTCAGTCCTGGGACAGAGATGTCCAAATCCTCAGGCTCATTGGCAGTGTGGATCTGCTGCAAGGTCCAAGCTTCCTTCGCTCCTCGTCCAAGGAGACCTCAAGCTCTAGGTCTGAATCCAGACAATGGCTTTTTATTCATGTAAAGGTAAAGGGACCCCTGACCATTAGGTCCAGTCATGACAGACTCTGGGGTTGCAGCGCTCATCTCGCTTTATTGGCCAAGGGAGCCGGCGTACAGCTTCTGGGTCATGTGGCCAGCATGACTAAGCCGCTTCTGGCGAACCAGAGCAGCGCATGGAAATGCCATTTACCTTCCCGCCGGAGCGGTACCTATTTATCTACTTGCACTTTGACGTGCTTTCAAACTGCTAGGTTGGCAGGAGCAGGGACCAAGCAATGGGAGCTCACCCTGTCACAGGGATTCGAACTGCCGACCTTCTGATCGGCAAGTCCTAGGCTCTGTGGTTTAACCCACAGCGCCACCTGCATCCCCTTTTATTCATGTACCAAAAGCAAATCCTGCGGGACCACAGTCCATTACACTTATTTAGATCCACTGTTCTGTTGTCAGCGATAACAACAGGACAAGCCAAGTAAAAAATAAATCATCTTCAAGCAGGGGAGTCCCAGCAAGCAGTCTTGGAGGCCCAAGCCAAAGAAGTGACAAAGCATATGTCAAAAACAGAACAACTGCTATTGGTTTTAATAAATACATTTGTATTCTAGTACCAAAATCCTATCATCGGGACACAGGATTTATTGCCGGGGTGGCCACCTCTTGCATCATACTGACAGGCTTATGCAGCATATTTTTAACCATCTTTTATCAAACGCGGCTTGCAAAAGGTAAATTTTAAAGAATCCTAAAACATTTCAGGGTGGAAGTCATTCATTTTAGCCCAGTTCATGATCTGCATGAAATGACCCCATGAAAGATTGCACATGTATTTGTCACTATTCCATGCCTCTTCCAAAAATGGAAACTTTCTGTTCCCAGCACATGTTTTTACTTATTTACCTGATGTATTTATTTACTGCCCAATAAAAATATTCTAGTTACTGCTAAATTACTAGTGATATGTCTAGGGGGCATGGCTTGGCTTTTCATGGGCCACTCTGGTCTTTCCATTTTGTGCTAAGATCACAAGAAGAGCTCTGTTGGATTGGACCAAGGCCGATCTAGTCCAGCATCCTGTTTGCACAGTGGCCAAGCAAGCACCTATAGGAACTCTGAAAGCAATAGCTCTCTTCCCACCTGGGATTCCCATCAGCTGTTATTCAAAGGCACACTGTCTCTACATCTGGATGGTTCAGTCGGTAGAGCATGAGACTCTTAATTCCAGGGTTGTGGGTTCGAGCCCCACGTTGGGTGAAAGATTCCTGCATTGCAGAGGGTTGGACTAGATGAGACCCCCATGGCCTCTTCCAACTCTACAATTCACTGATTCTACCACTGGAGGTACAAAAAGGCCATTGTAGCTAGTAGTAATTGATAACCCTGGCCTCCACGATCCTCTGCAGAACAATTTCTCAATTAACATTGAAATGTGTTTTATGTTTCCTGCACAGATGGGGAATCTGTAGCTTTCTAGGTATTCATGGGCTCTAGCTAGCTGGGAATGATGGGAGTTTTAGTCCTGCAACATCTGGAGGGCCAAGAGTTTCCTATCTCTGGTTTCTTGGGAAGAAGGCTGCACTATGTTCAAGGGACCTTTCGCTAAGTGCACTGTACCCTAACTGCCTTTGCTTTTTTTTTATATAGCAGAGCCCCAGGTCTCCTCAATCATCCAGCCTGACCTGATCCCGATTAATGAAAAGATCAGGCTGATGTGCAATATAAATGGATTTAGACCCAAAACAATCCAGGTGAAATGGTACCGGAGAAATCCACACAGGATGGTGTCGGCAGCAGACCATGCAAAGGAAGATGCAGGCCTTTGTGAAGCTGGAGAAGATGTTACCGGTATGGCCAAGCAGCCGTTGGAAGCCAATGGCAGATTTTACAGCATCTCCTCCTGCCTGAGCTACACGCCGACGATAAAGGACGATAGGGCAGAATTTGAATGCAACATCCAGCACAGCACACTCAAAAATCCAATACGGAGGACCACAATTATTCATGTTACTGGTAAGATTAATAGCAGTTCTCAAAGGAAGCAGCAGACAGGTTATGTATTCCAATAGTGCAGGGGTGGCAAGCTTCTCCTGCCAGGCTGGCCACATCCTTATCTCCGAAAATTGACAGGTGGGTGGGGACGTCTGCCTGTCAATCAACTGACCTGTCAATCAACTGACCTCGTGCTTTGAATTCCCTATTGATTAGTGACTTGAAATTCAGCAAGGTCGTTTCCTCCTGCTGTGTTTCAAGACACATCCTTTCAGACAGAGAGGGAGCAGGGATGTCTTAATCCAAGCACATTACCTGATTTGTTCCCCGCCACCCACCAAACTTCAGTTCATCTGCCCAGAAACTACCACAACTTCCATTTCCAAGCTGGGTGGAGGCTGGTTTGAGGGGGAGTACATCAAACAGAAGTGTTTCTCAGAAAGCCACTGTATACCTACCGATTTCAGGTAACATGTGTAAAGGTAAAGGGACTCCTGACTATTAGGTCCAGTCGTGGACGACTCTGGGGTTGCGGCCCTCATCTCGCTTTATTGGCCGAGGGAGCCGGCGTACAGCTTCCGGGTCATGTGGCCAGCATGACTAAGCCGCTTCTGGCAAACCAGAGCAGCGCCCGGAAATGCCGTTTACCTTCCCACAGGAGCAGTCCCTATTTATCTACTTGCACTTTGACGTGCTTTCAAACTGCTAGGTTGGCAGGAGCAGGGACCGAGCAATGGGAGCTCACCCCGTTGCAGGGATTTGAACTGCCGACCTTCTGATTAGCAAGTCCTAGGCTTGCTACTTGGCTTGCCACTTGGCTTGCCACTTGGCTTCAGTGGGATTGAGCTGGAGGTGGAGCAAGTGGTAAAAATTTCACAGCCTCCGATTGTGTTACCTGAGGGTGACTTGGAATACAGTGGTACCTTGTGTTAAGTACTTAATTCGTTCCTGAAGTCTGTTCTTAACCTGAAACTGTTCTTAACCTGAAGACCACTTTAGCTAATGGGGCCTCCTGCTGCTGCTGCACCGCCAGAGCATAATTTCTGTTCTCATCCTGAAGCAAAGTTCTTAACCCAAGGTACTATTTCTGGTTAGCGGAGTCTGTAACCTGAAGCGTATGTAACCTGAAGCCTATGTAACCCAAGGTACCACTGTAATAGAGGCAAGGCACATCATTCACCACAAAAACAAGAGAAGCCCACAGTGGCCAAATAGATACCTATAGTACAGGTTCTTTTGGCCTGCCACTTTTCCTGTAGAGCTAGTGTAACGTCTGAAAGCTCTGTATGGAATATCCTTCCCCTCCACACAAACACACACAGACTTTTGACCTCTATTTGGCAGCTCGACCAGCAAGTCATTACATCTTCAGCTCGCCCCAGGTTCCCATACAGGGGGATAAGCTTATTCTGATCTGTGTTGTGGAGAAATTTTACCCAAAGGACATCACTCTGGATTGGTTTCGAAATGGGCAGCCTGTTGAAGAAGTGACACAGTTTGGGCCTTTCCCTTGTGAAAGTGATTTTTACAGTATATGGAGCCAGACTGAGTTTATCCTGACCAGAGATGACGAAGGAGCAATTTATACCTGTCGGATCAAGCACAGCAGCTTTGGAAATGTCGAAGAACTCTCCTATGAAATAAATTTGCAAGGTACGATGCCTCTGTGGTTGGAGCAGATTTGATTTCTCATTTATTATTGCCTTTGGCCTGAGTGCATGTTTTCTAGGGACACATGCTTTCAACTTTTTCTTTCTACAGCAACGAGGACTAGAAAGTTACATTTAATTAAAACCAACCAACCAAACAGCAATTTCAACCGAGACGCATTACATCTCTTTCTCCCAAATGCCCTTGGCAGAACAGGGTGCATCGCTTGCCACTATATCTTAAGGGGAGCAACTCACTTTGTTATTTCATGTCCCTACAGGAACGCCCCCAGAAGTCCTCTGGATCACTCCAGACCCACCGGTTCCTGTTGCAGGAGAGGAGCTGAGGCTAAGCTGCCGAATCAATAACTTCTCCCCTAGCGTGATCAGGGTGAATTGGTTCCAAGATGGGAAGCCACTGCATGTGGGAATCTGCCACTCGGTCTCCGTAGTCGGCGCCAATGGCTTGCACTCCATGTGGAGCCTTCTGAGAGTGACACCTGCACAGGGGGCGGGGAATACTGTGTTTACGTGCAAGGTGGAACACGACGCACTGAGCGGATGTGTGGAAAGAGTGTACACTTTGCAGATGCCTGGTGAGTCCTGAGTTGATAAGATCCTTGAACAAACATCAAGGAAGCTGGAAGGGAGGGAGCACAGAGGGAGTCTGGAAGAGAGCTTGGGGAAATGATGTGAATAGAAAGTCGCGAGGTAGGAGCTGAAATGAGACCCTTCCTGCATTTCAACATCTTTTCCCCGCAAGATGAAAGGCAGCATGCTTTGGCTGTTGGCCTGAGGTCGTCATCTGTAAAAATACCCCATAGGGTGGCAGAGGGATTAAATTTTGCTTACAGAGGGCTTTGAAGATGTTCGCTTCTAATTATTAATATTATTGCGAAGCTATTACAATGTAGCCTTTGGCTGCTCCCTGCAAGTAGCCAGCTGCAGTTTTTGAGGTATGAGGCAGAGATCCCACCACAAAACCCCCACTTAGATGCTTACTAGATTTGTTCCTGTGGTGGACTTGTAGTTGCCAGCAGGAGAAGAATTATGCAATTATTTTCACCCACCCTCTATTTCTGCATTGCTAATGCTAACCACTTCATTCTAGATGCACTTACTTGGTTGTGAGTAAGTCCCATTGCCCTCATTGGGGTCTACTTCTGAGTAGGCATGTGTGGGCTTGCACTGCGAAGCATTCATAGATACTTGGGCTTGGTGACAAACTTGCAGAAGTTTCAGCTGAGGAAATCTCTGTTTTTTCCCCATGCATTTTTCTTACGCTTCACTTCAATACAGTGGTACCTTGGGTTAAGTTCTCATCCTTAATTCGTTCCGGAGGTCCGTTCTTAACCTGAAACTGTTCTTAACCTGAAGCACCACTTTAGCTAATGGGGCCTCCTGTTGCTGCCGCTTTGCCGGAGCACGATTTCTGTTCTCATCCTGAAGCAAAGTTCTTAACCTGAAGCACTATTTCTGGGTTAGCGGAGTCTGTAACTGAAGTGTATGTAACCTGAAGCATATGTAACCCGAGGTATCACTGTATCTAGCAGCCCCATGCAGGCAATCAATACTTTTTACATGCTTGGCAAAGAAACATTTGAGGAAAAGACTCCCATATGTTTCCCTTTTAAAAGTTTATGGGTGAAGGAAAAAGCCCGCTAGTTTTCCATATGTACTCACAGGTTCAGTCCTAATAGGGAAATGATGCAGTTTTATTTTAGATCTTGTTTGACAATGCAAACTAAGTTCCAATGAGTAGTGAAATGTCGGTTTAGTGCCAATTTCTATTACCAGGAAAACCAAATGTTAAGTACAGTATTTTCCACGCTGCAAGCATGTTGTAACCATCATCAAAGTAACTCTGCATGCAGAAAAACAACAAAGTTGGGAAGAAGGTTAAGGTGGAAGCTGCTCCCTGAAATATTAGTTTTCTGTGTGCAGGGAGGGGCAGGGTTTGGGCTGGTTTTTTTGGTCAGGGCAGCTCTATTTGTAGCCTAAAGTTGGAAAATCCTGTAAAAGCTTTATTACATGGTTCTGTTTCTTAGCCCTTTGTCATACTAACTAGCATTGTTAGATTTGACTGCAAATCTCCCACATTTTGTTCAATGTTGTGATGTGAATATTGGCAATGTCCTTTGAATATAATTTGGGTCAACAGATGCAAGGTTTAGGAGGGAAGCAATGTTTTAAGAGATGGTGGCTCAAGACCCCTTGATGCTAATTTATTGGATATAGAATTGCCAAGTGGCTTGCTCTTGTGCTATTAACAGAAAGCATGATATGGAGAGAGAAAAAGAGCAAAGTCAGAAAGTGATGTTTTTCAAGCATGGAGAAAATCATTCATTACTATTGGGTGGGCTAATCAATCTGCTGATAAACAATCTACACTAGTTGGTTCAGAATCTGGCAGCCTTAATTGTATGCTAGAATAGTAATTCCATTTGTTTTCTTTATTGGATGAAGGTTGAACCGTTCTCATGAAAAAGAAGCGAAAACTACATTGAAGCAAACCAAAGGGAGATTAGCAAAGAAACTATGAGTGGACTGGATTTCAAGGCATGAACAGAAGGATAAAAACAGAAAAAGGAAATAATATGCCGTCTGCAACCACTAGATGTCGCTTTTCACCACCAACTGTTTGGCCAGATAATTCCAGATATTTGTGGTTTAGTTTATTACATGTGAAATCTCGCACTCTGGTGACTCTCCTTCTCCAAGAATTCAGGAGTGACTAAGCTTTCTAGTTTAGATCACCACTGCCTTTAATTTTTTAAATTATGTGCCACATTTCTCTTTGCAAGAGGGAAAAAACCAATCCCACAAGATAGTTCATGACCAAGATAACTAGCAAACAGTCATTTAGAAATTATCAGAAAAATATTCCCCAGAGAACATAGGAGAGTGTCCTGTTAGCTCAGTGGTAGTGCCTGTCCATTAGGGTGTGTTGAATTTTTCCAAAAATGAGGGTTGCTAAAAAGTTGTAACATGGCTTGGGAATTAAAAATATATTTTGGTTAAATTAATATAATTTAGTTTTGGATGTAGGTCATTTTTTGTGTAAAATTGCATAGAAATTATTAAAATTAATTGCCAAGTACTTCCAGTTATATTATACATTTTTGTTGTTGGCATTTGTCTGGAAGAGTCTTCCATCGGGAGTCAGTTGAAGAGTCACAGTGCCTATTATAGCTGTAGAGACCAATATGGGAGAGACAATTTAGTATATTACCTGACATTTTCAGAAGGCAAAATCAAAATTCTTTGGGTTTCTTAAAGCAGCTTATGTACTTCTTCATCAAACGTAGACTTACGAAGCTAGATAATGTCCAATCAGAAAAACAATGGCAGATTTGAATTCCACAAGCCCCAAAATGTTTTTTTTAAAGATCCCTCACTAAGAAATTTGCAAAAATTAAGTTTCAGCCCCTAAAATGACATGCCCTGCTGCCCATTCTCACAGCCCCAGGAAGCAATATACTTCTGAATGCCATCTGCTGGGAAGCAGCATCTTCTTGTGGGCTTCTTGTAGACATTGGGTGGTCCATGGTGGGAACAGGAGGCTGGACCAGATGGGACATGGGCCTGATGCAGCAGAGCTTTTCTTATGTCCTTAGTCTTTGCCTGCTGATGATCCCAAGTTCAGTGCCTAGTTATCCTCTCTTAAAAGGACCCAAGACTTTCAACCCTAATCCCATTGACCTGGGAGTAAGCCCCCTTGAATTAATAGGATTTACTTCTAAGCAGACATGGTTAGGGACGGGGGTGGCGCTGTGGGTTAAACCACAGAGCCTAGGACTTGCCAATCAGAAGGTCGGTGGTTCGAATCTCCACAACGGGGTGAGCTCCCGTTGCTCGGTCCCTGCTCCTGCCAACCTAGCAGTTCGAAAGCATGCCAGTGCAAGTAGATAAATAGGTACCGCTCCAGCGGGAAGGTAAATGGTGTTTTCGTGCGCTGCTCTGGTTCGCCAGAAGCGGCTTAGTCATGCTGGCCACATGACCTGGAAGCTGTACACTGGCTCCCTCGGCCAATAAAGCGAGATGAGCGCCGCAACCCCAGAGTCGGCCACGACTGGATCTAATGGTCAGGGGTCCCTTTACCTTTACCTTTAGACATGGTTAGGAATGTGTTGTTCAGTAGTAAGTCATGGCAAAGATCTGACTGAGATAAGACAACTCCTCTAACTTTAACAATTCCTTCAGTGCTGTTACTTTCCTCTTCCATTTGTGGTTCCATAAAGAATGGGGTTTTAGCAGCTGACATTTCTCAAACACTTGCAGCCGTGAGTAATATGTCAAGGCGCAAATGCTAAAATTCTTGCCTCGATGCAGTTATTGAAGATATAGAGCCCTACGTCTAAAAGGATATTTGTCCATTCTACATTGAAGGTCCCAGGCGTGCTGAGAGATAGGTCTGCTTTTATAATGGGCCTACTAAAGATTCCAGTGACTTCAGCTGTCAATCAGCTGATTACAAATCAGCCTTGTGAGGAATGACAATAAAGCCGTTGCAGGAAGGAATATATTTATGAGCAAGATCGGAATGGCGAAAGCAGTAGGGAGTGAGGCATGCGTGTTGAGGTTGCTGGTTTGAAGTGTGTGTATTTTGGAAGCAAGAACTGCTGTTTCAACTGAGCTGATCTTGTCATAATAATATTAATAAAAACATAGTGGTGAAGGCTTTTTCTTTTGTTTTTAAAACTGGCGTTCCAAATGGAAATTTCCATGCAGAAATATGTTTGTTGTGAAAGGGATTATTTACATGCCCTAAAAGAGGAAGAGAAAGAGTTAGATACTAGTTTTATGATGTGAAAATCCCTATCAATATTAGTATAATAATTTAAATACCTCTGATGTGCCTCCACCCCCCACCCCACCCCGGCAAGGAAAAATAATTCACATTTCCTTTTTTTAATTCAATTGACTTCTTTTATGTTAATACAAGTGGTTGTTTTAGTCAGCTAGCCTTCATCTGCCCCAGCTGCAACAAAACATGTCTCTCCCTTATCAATCTTTACAGCCACAGCAGGTGCTGTAATCTTCCAACAGTTTGACTTCACCCTCAAAGGTGTACTCCTCCATTGTCTCCCAAGACAGACAGATGCCAACCAGCTGGAAGAGAAAACAAGGACTGGAGTTGGGGTTGCTTTGCATCTCCTCTCCACCAAATGTCTGAGCCTCCTTCTGTGCCTTTAACAGCAGCTTTATCTGTAAAAAAAATGAGCAGGCAAAGCTTTTCATGGCCAGGAGATGAGAATGACCAACCAACTTCTGAAGATCTGAACCATTTTGAAAGAATGGCCAAGACTGGCCTGGATAGTAAAATGCTACCTGAGCACAGCTGAAGACTCTTATTTATAAAAGTATTTCTGATTCATAAAGCTTTTCTTTTTGGATGAACAATAAGAGCACATTTAAGAGCTGCATGAAAGGCAGATTTTTAATAGGTTCAGTAGTTCTGTGCAGAGAAAGCTGCATATGTTGATTCCCCCCCCTGTTATGGGCTGAATAAGAGCCAAACATACAACATTCCTGATTTCTGTCCACCCTTGTAGCCACCCTTTGAGTCATTTCTGATTTGCCAACATCCTTCTTAGAGTCTGGTGAATACAGTTCACAGGATATGGTCTTGCACCTGGGCTGACCAAATTAGCCCCTTGTCTCCCAGGTTCCGTCAAAATCTCAGTAATTCACTGGGCACACCTGCTAGATCACAGCCTCACCCTGTGCACATCCAGTATAATAAGCAATTATGTTTAGGAGGATGCTCTCCAATTTTGGGTCATCCCCCCACCCAGAATTGCTTTTACTTCTGATTGCTTTATACTTGAATCTATTAGCTATTCTGCCTGTCCAATACCTCCAATTCTCTTTATTGGCAATTATCTATGAAGGAGGTTGCTTGTTTTCTGTCTAATACAGCTCCCCTGTCTTCCAGGCATGATGTAGGGTTTATTTCATCAGTGTCTGGAAAGATGTTCTATGATGTGTTGAGGACACTGTGAGATTGAAAGGTGAGATCAGGTTATTTTGTTTTTCTCATTTCTCCCCTCACAAACACATAAGCAAAGGCAGAAGGGGAGCCTCGGCTGATAATTATCCTCTTCTCTCTCATCTTTCAGCGCTTTGATCTCTTTTTTCAAGTTGATTATGAAGAATGGGATGGAAACGCTGCCTTCTGCCCTTTGCCCAACGTCCCTGCAGTGAGGGATTCTCTTGCTTGTTAGACTCTTAAAAGGAATCGTCTCATCTCCCTTCATGTTGACAGTTTTCTCCCTGTTCAGTGAGAGGGGAAGCAATGCTGCCTGGGAGTTGCAGGAACCCACTTTGTGAGACTTGCTGATACCAGGAGGTTGCTGAAAGCCACAACTATTTTGGCACTCTAATTGCATTTTGGAGTTATCAGTTTGGATAGCTCCTTTGCGACCCGTTTTTCAAGAGGAAGGACCTTTGTTCAGTGGTAGAGCATCTGTCTTGCAAATATGAGGTCCCAGACTCAGTCCCCAGCACCTACAAGTAAGATGGGGAGAATCTCATCTGAAATCTTAGGCAGACACTGTCACACAGTGTTGGCAATACAGAGCTAGTTGGATAGTCCTACCTGGGCAGTTATCTTTCCACAAGGGTAGACATTAATGCCGAAATCCAGCATCGCCTGAGCTCTGCAAGTGCAGCTTTCTCTTGATTGAAGTGCAGTGTGTTTGAGGACCGGGGCGTTTGCAGGGAAACCAAAATGCTTGTTTACAAAACTATTGTACTACCAAACTTACTGTATGCTTGGGAAAGGTGGACCACTTATAAACGCCATCTCCAGCTCCTCGAAAGATTCCATCAATGGTGTCTCCAAAATTTTTTACACATCACTGGGGAAAACAGAAGAACTAATGCCAGTGTACTGGAAGAAGCAAATATCACCAGTGTCAAAGCAATGATTCTTCAACATCAACTTCGTTGGACTGGTCATGTTGTGCAGATGCCTGATTATCATCTTCCAAAGCTACTACTCTATTCTGAACTTAAAAATGGAAAGCATAATGCCAGTGGTCAACAAAAGAGGTTCAAAGACTCTCTCAAGGCAAATCTAAAGAAATGTAGTATAAACACTGACAACTGGGAAACACTGGCCTGTGAGTGTTCCAGAGAACAGCTTTTACCAAAGGTGTCATGGGTTTTGAAGATGCTTGAACTCAGGGTGAAAGGGAGAAGCACGCTAAGAGGAAGGCACACTTGGCAAACCATGATCAACTCCCACCTGGAAACCTATGTCCCCACTGTGGAAGGATGTGTGGATCCAAAACTGGCCTCCACAGTAACTTACAGACTCATTGTTAAAGCTGTGTTTATGGAAGACAATCTTACTCAGCTACTAGTGAAGAAGAAGATGGATAGTCTGTGCATTTAAGGTAGCTCCCTATGTTCCTAAAATATCCCTTCAAAACTTTGAACCCTCCTCTAAAACATATTCTACCTAGCAACCCAAGTTTCATTTCCATGACCTCACAGCTACATTCTCCCCATGTCATTGGTGCCAGTGGCCCTGAATCCTCTTTAGCACTATATGCTAGGCTATTTAGGTGACATCCACAACCTAGCATGGAGCAGGCAATTCACCCTGTTCCTTGCCTGCCTATCACATATTCAGCTGCCTCAATTCCTAATGGTCAAATCGCCCGCGACCAGGATCCTTCCACCTGCCTCTTGATTCCACACTGACAAAGGAACAGCAACTTCAACTTTAGCTGAGGGCATCATGCTGGTTTAGGGGTTCCTGACTGATCTCTAACAGAGGAGAGCCAGTGTGGTGTAGAAGAAGAAGAAGAGTTTGGATTTGATATCCCGCCTTTCACTCCCTTTAAGGAGTCCCAAAGCGGCTAACAATCTCCTTTCCCTTCCTCCCCCACAACAAACACTCTGTGAGGTGAGTGGGGCTGAGAGACTTCACAGAAGTGTGACTGGCCCAAGGTCACCCAGCAGCTGCATGTGGAGGAGCGGAGACGCAAACCCGGTTCCCCAGATTACGAGTCTACTGCTCTTAACTACTAGAGAACCAGTGTGGTGTAGTGGTTAAGAGCGGTAGTCACGTAATCTGGGAAACCGGGTTCGAGTCTCCGCTCCTCCACATGCAGCTGCTGGGTGACCTTGGGCCAGTCACACTTCTGTGAAGTCTCTCAGCCCCACTCACCTCACAGAGTGTTTGTTGTGGGGGAGGAAGGGAAAGGAGATTGTTAGCCGCTTTGAGACTCCTTAAAGGGAGTGAAAGGCGGGATATCAAATCCAAACTCTTCTTCTTCTTCTACACCACACTGGCTCTCCTCTGTTAGAGATCAGTCAGGAACCCCTAAACCAGCATGATGCCCTCAGCTAAAGTTGAAGTTGCTGTTCCTTTGTCAGTGTGGAATCAAGAGGCAGGTGGAAGGATCCTGGTCGCGGGCGATTTGACCATTAGGAATTGAGGCAGCTGAATATGTGATAGGCAGGCAAGGAACAGGGTGAATTGCCTGCTCCATGCTAGGTTGTGGATGTCACCTAAATAGCCTAGCATATAGTGCTAAAGAGGATTCAGGGCCACTGGCACCAATGACAGGGGAGAATGTAGCTGTGAGGTCATGGAAATGAAACTTGGGTTGCTAGGTAGAATATGTTTTAGAGGAGGGTTCAAAGTTTTGAAGGGATATTTTAGGAACATAGGGAGCTACCTTAAATGCACAGACTATCCATCTTCTTCTTCACTAGTAGCTGAGTAAGATTGTCTTCCTTCGGGTAGTGATAAAGCGGGATATCAAATCCAAACTCCTCCTCCTCCTCTTCCTCCTCTTCCTCCTCTTCCTCCTCCTCTTCCTCCTCCTCCTCCTCCTCCTCTTCCTCCTCCTCCTCCTCTTCCTCCTCCTCCTCCTCCTCCTCCTCTCCTCCTCCTCCTCCTCCTCCTCCTCCTTCTTCTTCTTCTTCTTCTTCTTCTTCTCTTCAGGGGCAATGGCTGGTGGGAGGTTGGTGCTGCAATTGCCTCCCTCTGCCTGACTGTGGACTCAGGCATGATGCCCTCCCTGTCTCTGGTAACATGTGAGAAATGGCAGAGGCAGTTCAGTATAAAGCAGCACCTTATGTCAAGCCAGACCATTGGTCAATATTCTAGGCAGAGCATTTTCTAATTCAACTGGTAAGAGCTTCCCAAGATGGGAAATACATGTTCAGAAATACATGTTTCTGAACTCTGCTTCCTGATATTTATTTTAATGTATTTACTTTTTTACATTTATACCGCACCTTTCTTCCATCATGCACACGTGTAGCTTCCAAGTGGTCTCCCATCCAGGGACTGACCAGTCGTAGTCCTGCTTAGCTTTGGCAAAGTGGTGGCCTCATGTGCCTTCAGACCATAACCTAGAATCTTTAGTAGGAGATGCAAGAGATTGAACCTGGAATATTATGCATGCAGAGCACATGCTCCACCAATCAACTGTGCCCTTAATACAAGATTCCAGAGGTTTTTTTTGGGGGGGAGCTTTGGCTATAGTAAAATTTGTGCATCTCAGGGGGAAAACATAGCTGCTGCCCCTGCCCTTGGAACCAGAGGCTGGGTTTTGTCCATGGGTCCTGCATTCGTTTTCCTCCACACCCTTTGCATGCTCCCAAGCCTCTTGCAAGGCACTTTCCCCAGCACAAGCATCGTACTACCAGTGATTGCTATATTGCCGTGGGGCAGAAAAAGGAGTAACACAGAGCTTCATCAACTCAAAAAGGTGAAGCATCCACCCACCCCCTTGAGCTTGCACCTGGAACACTCCTATATTCTGCCGCCGCTGCTCGGAAGGGCATAAGTTAATCAATAGACAAAACCCAAATACCCATTTACCAAAGAAATTCTAACCCGGATATTATGTTCAACAGTTCATCCAACCCTTTACCGCAGGAAGCCTGTTTGTAGGTCACCTCTATCAGCAGTTTATGTGTAACTTTGCTTTCAGATGACTCCCCCTTGCCCCTTAAGCCTCTGCTTCTTTCAAAAGCGACCTCCTTTTGTTCTCTTTAATCTCATTGGCCTTCTGGCACAGGAGCCTTATTCTAAACTTTTCCATTCCTTACTTCATGCTGGGTGTGATGCAAAACCATTCTCAAAGAAAGGAAAGTTTTAAATTGCTAGTTTCTTAATAGGGTTCTCATGTTGGGAGCAATAATCTTCATATCTGTTTTGTGGCAGTAATGACCATCTGTGATACGCTTTGCAACCCATGATTTTTTGATGTTCCAGTACACCTAGGAAGGATGTTCAGCATTTCAAGGCAGGGATAAATATCTCAAGAAGAGGAACCAACAGCTAATGTCACACAGTGGCTAAGAGACTGAGCTATAAATCTGAAAGCCTTTGGTTTGAATCTTAACTCTGCCAGAAACTGACTACGTGATCTTGATCAACTCATCCTCTCTCAGTCTCCCATCTCTCACATAGGGAAAAAGGATATTGATTTATCTCCTTATCTACATACATCTTAGGTCCAAGCTATTTGGAAGACCGTATTCCCTCATACGAACCTGCCTGGATTCTGAGATCTTCAGAAGAGGCCCTTCTCTCAGTTCCACCTCCCTCACAGGCACACTTGGGCCTTCTCAGTGGCTGCTCCCAGACTTTGGAACTCTCTCCCTTGAGAAGCTAGACAGGCTCCCTCCTTGCTATGTTTCTGCCAGCAGGTGTAGACCTTCTTGTTCCAACAGATGTTTGGGAAATGACAGTTTTTAAGGAAGGGGCTTGTTCTGTGCTGTTTTTGTTACGATTGCCTGTATATTTTAAATAGATCATAGACAGATAGATGATAGATAGATAGATAGATAAATGATAGATAGATAGATAGATAGAGTTTTAATTCTATTAATGTTTAATTGTTTTTCACTGATTCCACCCCCCCATGCATTTAGTTGTTATTTTGTTTGTACTCTACTTTGAGTCTGACCAAACTGCGGGAGGCAGTGGAAGACAGGAGTGCCTGGCATGCTCTGGTCCATGGGTTCACGAAGAGTCAGACACGACTAAATGACTAAACAACAACAACAACAACACTCTACTTTGAGCCCTTGTCAGGGAAAAAGGCAGGGTATAAATAAAGATAGAATAATAATAATAATAATAATAGTAATAATAATAATAATAATAATATGATGATGATGATGTTGGTTGACATCTGTCTGTCTCGGGAGACAATGGAGGGGTGTGCCTTTGGGGGGTGAAGTCAAGCTGTTGGAAGGTTACAGCGCCTGCTGTGGCTGTAGAGACTGATGCAGGAGAGACATGTTTTGTTGCAGCTGGGGCAGATGAAGGTGGTCTGGTTGTGTTACAGCCAATGCACCATGGCGTTTCTTCTCTCTGTGCTCCTCCCAGCTGTCATTCCTCCTCTGGTCACTGCTATGGGTTTAATAATAATAATAATAATAATAATAATAATAATAGGATTCCTTTGAGCACTCGAAAGCACTATACAAGTGCTAAGGAAGCTAAAGTATTATCCTGATTTGAGGCAACTTTGAAATGTGTATTTCTACTTCTGAGCTTTTGAATGGTGAGAGGGCTAAATATTGAGTAGGCGAAGGGCTGTAGCTTAGTGGTAGAGCAAATGCTTTGCTTGCAAAAAGGTTCCAAGTTCAGTCCCTGGCCAGTGGTGGACTTAGGGCTCTCAAATTCCAGTGATGCCCTATGCAGTGCTAAAATTCAGCAACCCCACCTCTTGTGCTTCATTCTAAAGCATTGTTTTGGCACCCTCTGCTGTGTGGCGCCCAGTGAGAACGCACCAGTTGTGCCACCCTAAAACTGCCTCTGCCCTGGTATTGTCAGGCTGGGCTAGGGGAGACTCCTGCCTGCCTGAAACAAAAAAGAAAATAAACATTATGTTACTTATCTACTTATTTTGTTATTACTTTGTTTGCACCAGACTTCCTTCCACCTCTTACTTGGGTCCGTGGAATTCTATGGTATATGCCTTTCCAATTGTACCTAATATTTTATTTACCATCTTTTCTACTGTTTCTACTACTAGTTGTCTTTACAAGAGTCATGCCTGCCTGAAACTTCGGATGACCCCTGCAAGTCAGCTTGGTGGACCAACGGTCTTACTGAGTACAAGTCAGCTTCCTATATTTTCGTGTGTTTCAAAAGGAAGGTTCTGTATTTTCCAGGGACACTTCCTCTGTTATTGGCCTAGGTCAGGCATTCCCAAACTCTGCCCTCCAGATGTTTTGGGACTACAATTCCCATCATCCCTGGCTAACAGGACCTGTGGTCAGGGATGATGGGAATTGCAGTCCCAAAACATCTGGAGGGCCGAGTTGGGGGTGCCTGGTCTAGGTGCTCAAGTGTCAAAGCATGAGCAATCTGGAAACCACAATTGAGATACTGGCTCACATTTGAACAAATGTTTTCTGAGGGGCCCTACAGATGTCCCTTTTATTGAGCATCCGTGATGATTTGTGTTCCTGATGCCGTTGGGGCAGTCCTATGCGATGCTGCTTTGCACCTGCAAAGGTTTTGGGGTGGCTATACTGCTTTGTTTCCAATCGGCGCATTTCTTGCAACCTTCCTGAAATCCCACAATTTTTTATTCAGGGTGTCATTGTTTTTCGTTCCCCTTTTGTTGCGCTATAGGTTCCCTTGGGCAACAATAATGTGGAGGCACTGGGAACGCACTGCAGGACAGCTAATAAAGCAGAACAAATCCACCAGGAATGCCCCATTATTATGTCAAGAGCATGGTGCAAAATGCACCCATAGTAAAACACCAGTTCGGGAAATGGCCTTGAGCCCTGAGTAAGACTGCTAAGTTAGGTGTGACTGTGGAAGGGAGGGGCAAGGCCGGATTTAGGTTTGATCAGGCCCTAAGCTACTGAAGGGACACGGGTGGCACTGTGGGTTAAACTACAGAGCCTAGGACTTGCCGATCAGAAGGTCGGCGGTTCGAATCCCCGTGACGGGGTGAGCTCTCGTTGCTCGGTCCCTGCTCCGGCTAACCCAGCAGTTCGAAAGCACGCCAGTGCAAGTAGATAAATAGGTACTGCTCTGGCGGGAAGGTAAACAGTGTTTCCTTGTGCTGCTCTGGTTCGCCAGAAGTGGCTTAGTCATGCTGGCCACATGACCTGGAAGCTATACACCGGCTCCCTCGGCCAATAAAGCGAGATGAGCGCCGCAACCTCACAGTTGGCCACGACTGGACTTTTACTTTTACCTTTAAGCTACTGAAGGTAATGGGGCCCTTTATATGTCCAGCTGTCCTTTGTCAACAACAAATTGTCGCTGTTTTTTGTGTACCTTTGTATATAGAAATGAGCAAACCAGTGATATTTTAGGGAGCAGGCTAGCAGGCGGGGCCCATTACTTACATCATAGGAGTCTAAACAACACAAAACACTGTTGTTGTATGTAGGTTTTATTTTATTTGTTTTTTATATTATGCAGTGGTACCTCAG
Source organism: Podarcis vaucheri (assembly GCF_965113315.1). Classification (NCBI taxonomy): domain Eukaryota; kingdom Metazoa; phylum Chordata; class Lepidosauria; order Squamata; family Lacertidae; genus Podarcis; species Podarcis vaucheri. Next base: position 85,384,841 of record NC_138764.1, on the reverse strand, counting down.
GTTACATACGCTTTAGGTTACATACACTTCAGGTTACAGACTCCACTAACCCAGAAATATTACCTCGGGTTAAGAACTTTGCTTCAGAAATCGTGCAGCGGCAGCGGCAGCAGGAGGCCCCATTAGCTAAAGTGGTGCTTCAGGTTAAGAACAGTTTCAGGTTAAGAACAGACCTCCGGAACGAATTAAGTACATAACCAGAGGCACCACTATATTGTGGAAATGTACATCTAGTTTTTTCCCCTTTAATTTTTTTGGGGGGCCTCAAGAGAGTGGGTGGGGCCCTAAGCTATCGCTTGTTGAGCTTATACGTAAATCTGGCACTGGGGAGGAGCAAAGCCAGGGGAAAGGGGAGGGGACCAGATAGTGGTGCCATTAGCTAATTTTAGACTCTGTGCTCAGTTGTCTTGTGAGGGTGTCTCAATAGGTGGTAATGTGTATGACTTCACTTAAGATGTGATAAGCCAGGCCTTCTGCACATTCTTTGTTCTGGAGCCTGAAACTTCGGCCCCAAAGTCCTGCCCGGACAGCACTACACTCTGACAGGGGGTCAGGGAATGGGCCCTGAACAGCCGGAGCAAAATTAAACCGGGGGGGGGGGGGTGGGGAGAGAGAGAGAGCAAGTGCTTGCAAAAGTGCAAGAATACAGGTTTCAGAATTGCCATGCACAGAATTTGAGTGAACAATTATCTCCGCTTGTTTGTTTTTTAAAAAGGACCGAGCATACAGCTTCCTGCTGGCACATGTGTCTAGTGGCACAGAGTCAAGCCACATACTAGGAGATCTGCATGACATGCCTGTAAAAGCAACCTGAGTTGTTGATTTTTTTTCAAGCAGCTGCAATGTGGAGGCATTTGAGGGCAGCTCCATCATCACAAGAATTGGCCCCTGAGCCATTTAAGGCTTTATAGGTCAAAGCAGCACTTTGAAACTGATTGGCAGCCAATGCAGTTGGACCAAGATTGCCAATATATATTAGTTCATTCACATCATCAGGCAAAAGGTGACTCCTTTCAGAATATAAGAATTATTATTATTATTATTATTATTATTATTATTATTATTATTATTTAAGTACCAAGAACTAACCTTGTACTGTTTGGAAGTAGCCTGCAGTGTTTGTTCCAGGAAACACAACACCAAGTTGGTCAGTGTAAGAACTATTACTTAACTTTTAAGGGTTAGCAGTGGAGTTTGCTTTTTTCCTCTCCCGCCCCTTCCCTTTTTCCTTTTGTGCTGTGTCTTTTAGATTGTAAGCCTACGGGCAGGCACTGTCTTATTGTAAGCCACCCTGGGAGTCTTTCTTTCTTTCTTTGGCTGAAGACCAGGGGCACATACGCTCTAAATGAATAAATAAAGGTTGGGTCAAAAGGTAAGGTTTCCAATTAGAAAACGGCATTCCATGGACGCGGAAGGAACCGCACCTCTCCCCAAGGGGGTGACTGCTCACAGGACATATTCGACTCCAGAGACTAGAAAATGGCAGGGTCAGATGCAACAACGAAAGCCTCTGACAGGTTAAACTCTGTTCAGAGAACTGGAGAGGAGAATAACAAATCCGTGCATAGGAGCCAACTTCTTGAAGTCGAGGTCCCTTCGCTGCCGCCCGTAAAATATTTGAGGGAGCTTACCTGCCCCCCCCCCCATTTTATTCAACTTTGCATCCCTGAATCCTCGGGTTTGGCTGTTCACTCTCCTCTTTTCCTGCCTCCCCACTATTACAACTGTTGTCCTGGCGCCACAGCAGCCAAGGAGAAGTTCCGTGGTCCCCCACGTGCAGCGAAACTTTGGAGCTGGCGCGCCTTGCGCGAAGGACGCGCAGCGCGCTCGGCGGATGCCGGCTCCAAAGCTGCGCTCCTTTGCGCTCCACGTGGCGACGAGCCTCTTGCTCACTTCTCCTCGGTCTCCGGCTGGAGCGGGGTGGGCGAGGAGGCAGCCCCGAGGAGGCGGTCCCTTGAAGGAGGAGGAGGCGGTCACGGCCGCGGCTCCCTCTCCTGGCTCTCTGGATGCGCCGATGGAGCGGGAGGTGGGAGTCGGTCGAGCTGGCGGACGGCGAGCCCCGTGCTCCCTGCCGCCGCCCCTAGGTAAGAGCCCTGCCTCCTTCGCCCTCCTCCCTCCCCCGGGATAAAGCGGCGGCCCGGGCGCCGCGGCCGGTCTCTCCCAAGCCGGTACGGTCGGGTTATTATGGCAGCGCTTGGAGCCCTAGTGAAGAAAGTGTGGAGTATCCGCCGCTACCTGGTGCTGCTCCTCACCCCGCTGGTGCTGCTGTCTGTCCTCTTCAGCCTGCCCCCCAAGGTAACCCTTTGCCCCCACCCGCCCCCGTAAAAGCCACCCTGCAAGGGGGCTTCCTCCTCCTCCTCTCCGCCCCCCACTTCCTTCTTTGCCCTAGTCAAAAGTGGCTGTACCCCCACTCCTGCTTCTAGTGTAGCCACCAGCCCATTTCATCTTGCTCTGCCCCGCTTTCTGCAAGCAGCCTTTCCTTCCTTTCAACAGCTGTGCAGCAGGCACAGCTTCAACAGGCGGTGAGTTCCCTGTTGCTTCACCTGTTGACTTTCTGTCTGTTGACATTGTCACACAGTCGTTTTAAGGCGGAGGTGACTTATCATGAAGAGGGGGGACAGCATTGTGTCACCCACTATCCTTAGCACCACCTGAGTCTCCAACTCAATTAATACCCCTCCCTTTCTTAGCCCCTTCTCCCATCAAGAACCCTCCCCATCTTCTGTTTTTGGAAAGGCTGCACTCCCCTTTAGAAAACCAGTTTCCTGCAAAAAGTACTCAGATAATTCCTTCATTCAGCAACAGTCATCAGACTATTGGGAATAGCTCCTTGCCCTCTGCCCTAACTCCTTGTACCTCCCTAATCCCTGTCAAGATAATACTACGGTTTCTGCTCTCGCTATTCTCTGCTTCCCTAATATCTATCCTGCCAACCCAAATAACTTCCAGCAGCAGCTCTTTGCACTCCCCAATATTCCCACCATATATTTCACAAGAGCCTTCTGCTCCCTGCACTTTGACTACTTGTAGGGAACTGTGGCTCCTAATGAAACTCAAGTTAATGAAGAGCACAAGAAGCTGCCTTAGACCAAGTCAAATCTACTGGTCCATCTAGTTCAATATGAATGGCAGTGGCTCTCCAAGGTTTCAGATAGGGAACCTCTCCCAGCCCTACCTGGTGATGCTGGGGATTGAACCCAGCACCTTCTGCATTCAAGGCAGATGCTCTACCGCTGACCTATAGCCCAGCCTCCAAAGGTTGCCACACTGATGGTTGTTCTGGTCCATCATCTCTTTGTCACCTCCTACTTAATGTTGCTTCCAACCAAGGAACCACATGCTCATTGTCCTTAAGGGAACTCAGGTTACCTCCAGACTGTTACTATTTTGGGGGTGGGTGGGATTGAAGCTCCTATCAGAAATGTATGTGTGTGCAATTAAAGTGGATTAACCTGCTCTGCTGACTGCATGCAACAAACCCACCTTTTTATTTTAAAAAATTGGACTTTTTCTATTGAGAAAGTGGTGGGGAAAAGTGTGGGATGGCCAAATGATTAATGGGAAGACGCATAAACATTGCACAAGCAAGCCTGAATGAATGCTTACTGTGTAACTTCCCCTCAAATTGGGATGAATGCTTGAGAATGACCAGAGACAGTCTAACCTCTGCTTAAGCTTTGTGCAAGTAAATCGGGAGGAATGATCAATAAATATAAAACTCAGTACATAACAGGTTGTCTGCAGGAGACAACGAACTAAACCCAAACCCCCTTCTCAGTTTTGGAGAGAATTTCTCCAAGAAATCGGCTGGTCTGCTGTCCGTAGAAAAATCCCTCCCTGTCCCACCCAACTCTCTACCCCTTCCCTTTACCTTATCAATAGCCTTTTCCTAGTTGCCCCCTTCAAGGAATATCCGCTCCTCCAAACAAAATGACCATCCTCTTAAAAAATCCCCTTTCGCCTTTACCCTGTTGCCACTTTGTAGCCCTAGAACCAACTCCAACATCATGCCACTTTTAAATGTCATCCTGACCATATAAAGCTCAAGTGATCCACTGCTTCCCCCAAAGCCAATCTTTCTTCCCTGCCCCAACTAAATAGCTGCCTCATCTTAAACTTTTTCAGAAGTCTCTTATTAGCACAGACTTTTGAGTCGACAATACGGGATCAGCACCCGATTTAGGGAAGTGCAGGCAGTTCCCCAGCACAGGGCGCTGAGCCGAGGGGGTGCAAAATTGAGAAGACCCATCATGGAGAAGATCCATTGAGGGTTGTCAGATTTTGGCCTCGCTCAGGGCACCATACTACCAAAGATTACCAAAGTCCACCCTTGTAATTACTGTCATTACAAAGTCCCCGCAATTACTGTCGCAGTGCATTTTTTGATGGTAACATGATCCATCTGTCATTATCTGGGGTAGCCAACAGGGTTCAACCCCAGATGTTGCTGGCCTAGAACTCCCACCATTCCTAACCACTGGGCATGTTGAATGAGAATTGGAGCCCAACAACATAGAATCATAGAATCATAGAATCATAGAATCATAGAGTTGGAAGAGACCACAAGGGCCATCGAGTCCAACCCCCTGCCAAGCAGGAAACACCATCAGAGCACTCCTGACATATGGTTGTCAAGCCTCTGCTTAAAGACCTCCAAAGTAGGAGACTCCACCACACTCCTTGGCAGCAAATTCCACTGGCGAACAGCTCTTACTGTCATGGGGTCCCCATCTCATGGGGTCCCCATCTCTGCCACAGGAAAGTAACACCTATCCCAGGTTACTGGAGAATACTCCATTCTGTAACAGAAAATCCTCACAAAGCATATATCTTTGCTTCAAGAGCTGCCCTTTGTTCATTGTCACCCACCTCACAGGGAAATAATTCCCTGGAGAAACTCCTAGGCCTTGTCCACTGCTGCCCCGTTGAATGCCCTTTCCAGGCAGTTTTTCTTCTTGCAGTTCTCCAAGCTACACAGATCAATAAAAGGCATCACATCACTCATTCTTTGTTTCTGTTTCTCGGTCCTGCTTCCAAAATGCTTCCCCTCACAGCTTATACAGAAGGTGCTCATTCACAGATGCTTCAGAGGGCCTGATCAACAAAGGATGAACAGTGCAACCTTATGCATGTTTACTTGGAAGGAGGTTGCACTGTGGGGTTTACACCTAGGCAAGTGTGCAGACTGAGAATCATGTGCCTTCTTTGGAGTGGAGATACATAAGGCAAGGCTGATGGGCAACTTTCTAAGCAATTCCCTGTAGCTTTTCCTGCCGCAGGGGGACTTTAATTACAGACTTACGATTTAAGCTGTTTGTGTAACACCTGTAAATGGTTTGTATTAATGTAGTAGTATGGAAACCATAACTTTAATAAATAATAAATTGGGGTGGGTGTGAGGAATGGTGCAGATTTTCCCTCATATGCTTAGAATGGTCCATCTCTCCTTGCCAAGTTTGGACTAGGGCTTTCAGAGCTGCATTCATTGGCATGGAAGGGATCTGCAACTGGGACACACAGTTCTCATTCTCCAGCGGTACATGCCTTTTCTTTCTGGTCTCGTCTACGGCTTCTGCCCCTAAAGCTTAAATCTCTGCCAGATTATTGTCTGTTTCACTCTTGGACAGTCTATGCTGCTGTGCATGGATTTCGCCACCTCTGTTTTCCAAGCTATTATGCGTCTCCCACAGTGCCTTTATTTGCATCTTTGCCATTCCTGAATACATACAGGACTGTTATTCCACGTCATATTGATACCGCTCTCAGCTGCATCCCCACCCATCAAACAGGGCAAGCTATCATGGAATATTCCCCCCTCCACATCAATAATTGAATAGGTTCTCTCAGCTCACAGCTTAAACTCTTTGCTTCATCCCTCCCCACCAACCTCTAGACGTTGCTCTGGTTTGTTCGGCAGAGCCCTACAGATTCACTGGAAATGATTACAATATCATCCAGGTCACATGGGGAATGGGAAGATGACATTTCTGCGACAACCATTTAGTGAAGCTTTTGGCAGCCTTGTTTTCCTGACAGACTTTCTCTAACTTGACACAAATCTGTCAAACCAAAAAGGGTCGAAAACAAGCAAAGGGGCATATGCGTATATGATTTGGCCCACCATATTGCACTGTCTTTTGAGCTCCTTCCACCACTTCCCAAAGCTAGGAAAAGTTGGGGCAGGTCAGACTTAGCTGGGATTTGAACCTGGCCCATCTGCCTCCAAGCCCCATGTTGGGTTCCAATGCGTGGCATGGCATCTTTGCCAGTCTATGAAACCTGTTTACTACATAGGAGGTGTGATTCCAGACAAGAGTCTTAATGTTGCAAACAAGCCTTTCAAATATTGCAAACAGGTCATTAGTAACAGGTGTCCCCCGCCCCCTTAAAATTCATTGGTTTTTCAACAGGAAGAGTAAATGCAGATTAAACGGAGGTGGAAAATGCATATTGGTGTTGATGCTGCCATGTGCAGGCTGTAAAAACCTTGCATGCATGAGTAACGCCGATCCCACAATAAACACCTGTATGGAAATACCCATAGTTGCTCAAAGTATATTCTGTTCTTAAGGACTAAGCTACACATGATGTTGAATGCATATTTGCTTCTAAAATCTCTCTCTGTGTGTGTTTTAAGGCAATCAGCTTGAGGGTGGAGGACAGGAAAAGTTGTTAATTTATGGGATCAGATCAGAAATGGAGAGCAAATGCAATTCTTTTCTACCTTAGTAGATTGGCACTAATGGGGGATTTCCCCCAAAGGAAATACCAGCTACAGAAGAGTGATTTTCTCAAGGGAGAAAATGATAACCCCCCCCCCTGCAACCCACTCCCCCATCCCAGCTGATGCAATATGCATGTTCCAAAAAGTACATATTAGATGCAAACACATCTGTTTAACAGCGCTTGCCATTAGCTTAACCAGAAAGGGGCTGTTGGAAGGGGAATGTTCTAGGAAGGCTGTTCTCACCTCTGGACTTTGTTCAACCTCTTTGGTTGTGGATTTGTTAACTTTCTAGCTTCGTTGTAAAGAATATGGGCATTTGAAAAAATAAATAAATTAGTACGTGTTTGTTTCTTGAGTATATTGCTTGGACACGCTTCCCTATCAAAGCCCTTTTTGCCAAAAAGAGATGTTAGGTCCAATGCGTTTCTCCGCAACCACATTCCCAGGATGCTGTGATTCCTATGAGTGTTTCATCAGTGTACATGGCTCTTTACAAAGCAACATTGGCAAAAGTCCCTGCCCCAAGGAGCTTGCAATCTGTGTTAGGACTGGCCCGACTGCAGAGGCAAGCAGGGTGCTAGAGTTAAAAAGATGCTTGCCCCAGTGCTGTGAATGGCTCAGAAAGAAAGCTGTGGTCTGGTTTTAGGGTATGTTCACATTATGACATACTCTCCATCCAGTAGGCTCCCACTGTTAGCTTTGAAACTGAATTTGCATACCATTAGCCAATCCATATTGATCCTGTAGTTTCTTGACAAAAATGGCTACTTGATGCATTTATTATTATTATTATTATTATTATTATTATTATTATTATTATTATTTTGCAAACCAGCTTCAATCCAACTAGAAAACTAGAAGCAGAGCAAAGGGTAGGTTCACATTACCACAACAGGCACTGAGCATGCTCAGATGAGTGCACATGTGCACATGACAGCTTAATGAATGAGGACTTCACGGGGAATGTCACAGGGGCAGGGAAACCAAAAATGTCTTGCAGGTTGGTGAAGATACCCCCACCAACTCCCTTTAACGTGAACAGCACAGTGAAAATGTGGCTTGAAGTGCAGCGGGTAGTGGTGATGAACGACCTTGCTGTGTTTTAACCTGCTGAGATGAATGTACTCTTAAACAACAAGATGCACAGTGGCAGCTTAGCAGCTTGATGGATGGGCAATATTCCATGCATTCCAGAAGAGGTAAGAGAGAACCTTCCACTCTCTGCCAGCTGTCCAGAGCGTGGGCAGATTTGCAAATGGGAGAAAGCAATCCATCAGTCAATAAATTTGAAGAACTAGAATAATAATAATAATAATAATAATAATAATAATAATAATAATAATAATAATTTATTTGTACCCTGACCATCTGGCTCGGTTTCCCCAGCCACTCTGGGCGGCTTCCAACAAAGATTAAGAATACATTAAAATGTCACACATTAAAAACTTCCCTGATGTCTTCTGAATGTCAGGTAGTTGTTTATCTCTTTGACATCTGATGGGAGGGCTTTCCACAGGGCGGGCGCCACTACCGAGAAGGCCCTCTGCCTGGTTCCCTGTAGCTTTGCTTCTCACAATGAGGGAACCGCCAGAAGGCCCTCGGAGCTGGACCTCAGTGTCCGGGCAGAACGATGGGGGTGGAGACGCTCCATCAGGTATACTGGGCCGAGGCAGAATGGGGGGCAGAAAATGGAAACCAAAACAATCAGACTTGTGGAACACGCTCTCTATGAGGAAGTGCTACAAAGACTTGAGGCTTTTTAGTGTGGAGAAAAGCCAAGCATGGGGAGATGTGATAGAAGCTTACACAAGTATGCGTGATGTGGAAAAAAATGAATGGAGATAAGCAGTTCTCCATGTCTTGTAATGCTGGAATTTGGGGACTTCCAGTAAAAGGGACAGGTGAAAGGAAGTGCTTTACACAATGTGTGATTAATTTATGGCATTTGCTGCCATCCGCAAGATGCAATGGCTATCTTAGATGGCTTTAAAATGGGACCCTTTATTCATGGAGGATAAGTTTCATTAATGTCTGCCACAACATTTAAACCACTCTCAAGACACATGGCTTCTCTAAAAGAATCCTGGGAATGGTAGTTCACTGGGAATTGTCACTCTGTGAGGGGATTCTTTCAGGGGAAAATCATTGTGCTGAATGTGTTTTAAAGCCACCCAGAATGGCTGAGGCTGAGCCTGAGGCAACCCAGACAGATGGGTGGTGCTGTGGTCTGAACCACTGAGCCTCTTGAGCTTGCCGATCAGAAGGTTGGCAGTTCGAATCCGCTCTGTCCCAGCTTCTGCCAACCTAGCAATTCAAATCATACCAGCGCAAGTAGATAAATAGGTACCGGTGTGGCGAGAAGCTAAACAGCGTTTTCAGTTGCACCAGAAGCGGTTTAGTCATGCTGGCCACATGTCCCAGAAAAGCTGTCTGCAGACAAACGCCAGCTCCCTTGGTCTGAAGCAAGATGAGCGCTGCACCCCATAGTTGCCTTTGACTGGACTTAACCATCCAGGGGTCCTTTACCTATATAAAATGATAATGATGCTGATGCTGATGCTGTATGCCCCTAAATGCAGCATCCAGGTTTCAGAGGTGCTTGGTCTCTAAATTACCAGAAGGGCTATTGATGCCTTCTCCATTGCAAATGGGCTTCCCAGAGGCGTTTCCCCTGGGAAAGAGGGTGTTCAGCTAGACATACCTTTAGTTCTTAAGCTTTATTTATAAAGGGCAGGTATTTTTAGCACCTCAATCTACTTGTGATCATTTTATGCGCTGTTGAATGTTCTGCTGCTCAGCATGCAGTAAGTCAAAAGGGAAGGATTTAATTCACCCAAGGTGCAAAAAAAATATCTTTAGTTCTCATAGGAGAGATGGGAAGAAGGCACAGAGGAGAGAACGGTGGTGTACTTGAAACAAACAGGCCTGATTAAAGAGTTGTGATCATTTCCCATGTAGCATATCTACTCAGGACAGCTACTTTGGTGCTGTCTTTCTGTAGACACAGAACTTTATTCCTCATCTCACTGTATCCTCAAAACTGGAATAAGATGGCTTTGTGAAATTTCATTTGCTACCACAGCATGTAGGATGGAAGGGCTCCTTTAGGGTTTTATTGTTGGTAATTTCCTTTTGTTGCTGCTCTTGAGGTAATTTAGGTAATTCAAAGTGCCTATGTACAGTTTCATTTGTCTCAAAGAGTAGAAATAGGATTACATAATGGATATTTTAATTCCTTTTGGGGGCTTGTAAATATCTCATTGTATTAGTTTGCTACACGTACATTAGCTGAATAAACAGCTTTATTAGATTCTAATGCTTTTTGAACTTGTAAGCCCAAATGTAGAGGTGTGAGCTGTCTTATAACTGCAGAATATTCTCATCAAACAGAGCTCAGCTTTCAGATGAATAATAGGTATTGTATTCCTCATGCTGTACTTGGATTCTGGCACATTTTATGCTGAATCTCAGAGGTGTTTTGTTCTGTTCTGGTTTTCTGCACTGCAGTAGAACCATGCAATTGTGACTGCCAAGCTGAGCACAACCCATAGGACATCTATGGGGCCACTAGGACAGGAAATGGGAGCTTGTGGCCCTCTCAGTGTTGTTGAGCTACATCTCCCACCATCGCTGGTTGTCCCACACCATCCTTCATCATCACTCATGCTAGCTGGGGGCTGATGAGAGTTGGAGTCCAACAAAACTGGGAGTGCTACAGGTTCCAAACCCTGCCCTAGAAGCTTACCAATCGTCCTGTTTCACTTCCTACTTAAGCCTGCAAAACATTCAGGCTACCATAGATGGCTGCTTGCGTTTGGCTTGGTGGATAACAGGTTGTGCAGGCTTGGGTTACAACAGGGTCTTTTATGTTGCATATTTGTGTACTGGGCGTTAGATGGGGGTAGTATCTCTGGCGGGAGACATGTTGTGCTCCTTCTGGGGCAGTTTGTCCACCTTTGGTCCTCACCCTGCACTCATCTCTCACCTGTGGCTCCTAGAAGCTCCTTGATTTTGGAGCAGAAGGAGTCAGCAAGCCCTTCTGCTCCATGGCACAAATGATTGTGGGAGGAGCAGACAGGGCAGCAGCAGGTTGGAAAAGCAATGTTTTTGGTAAGGGAGCACAGGGGATGTTCTTAATGAGGTGTGCAAAAGGAGCTTGCCACTCCACCATCAAATAGGACTCTGTGTCAGCGATACCCAGTTCTGAAGTAAGCAGCAGTGATGTAGGTCTTTCTGGTCAAGAGGAGGCTCTTAGCAATAATTGAGTTCAGGGAATCCTTTGAGGCCAAGAAAGAAAATGATATATGAACTGTGACCTCGATTATTACGAGGCTGTTTCTTTAGACGAGCAGGGCCTACTGTTCTATATATCTTTCCTGGCGTTGAAAGTTCTTATTTGGAAAGGCAGGGGATTCATTCATTTTATTTAGAGCACTTGTAGAGGATTCAACCTCAATCTGTTAGCCGCCATCCTTCTTGACCCTACTTAGAACCAAAATAGATGTGACATTAATTACATGAACCTGACATGGACCCTTACATGAATTCATACATAATCATGGGACTGAATTTGCATGTGCTCCTGCTTGCTCTTCTTTGCCTGTTTTCGTACCCTTTGAGTGCGGAATTATGGATATCCAGATTTTACTCCTCTGTGATATTTGAGACTGCATTGCCATCTGTCTTGACCAGGCCTAAAGGCAAAGTGAGCAGCGGTCTTGGTGCCAGACTTCAGGAGGCCAGAAGCTCGGCTCCCATTCAAAAGTGGCGCCACAGGGCACTGCTGAAAAGCACCTGGGGTCCTGGCACAGAGGGCAAGGGATTGCATTCAGTTCAGATGAAGCATGGCCCTGATAAGATCCAATTCAGTGGGTAAGATCGGATTTCCCCAAGGTATAGCTGTGGTACATGATACAATCAAAATATGGGGCAAGCAAAAATGTGGATGAACCCTAGGTCTGCGTCTTCCTCAGAACCTCTCTTACACTCCTCACCTTTAGCACTTTGCTGGCGGTAGGCATATACAGTGGTACCTTTGATTAAGAACTTAATTTGTTCCAGAGGTCCGTTCTTAACCTGAAACTGTTCTTAACCTGAAGCACCACTTTTGTTAATGGGGCCTCCTGCTGCCGCCGTGCCGCTGCTGCACGTTTTCTGTTCTCATCCTGAAGCAATGTTCTCAACCCGAGGCACTATTTCTGGGTTAGCGGAGTCTGTAACCTGAAGCGTCTGTAACCTGAAGCGTCTGTAACCCGAGGTACCACTATACTGAGATGATGCTATCCTAGCATTGGCATATACCCCAAATCTGCCAATGCAGAGCGCTTAAACTGGTTCTTAAGCCTCCCCAGTCAGTGGGGCACATGGCTGTGCCTTACATGTTGCAGCTTTTATTTCAACCACGACTGATGGCTCTTTAACACATTGATTAAAAAGTACTAAGGTGTGCATCCTTTTTGTTCCTATGACACTTTGGCCACAGAGGGAAATTTGCCGTAGCAAAATATGAGAAGGGGAGAGGGGAAATACTATGGGTATTAATCATTTGTGGAATATTAAAACAAGGCATTGCACAGCAGCTGATAATATTTTATTAATATTAATAAAGGAAGTAGTGAATTTAATCATTAGGTTAAGCCTGTAAATTCTTCATAAATCCAATATATATAAGGGGAAAATTCAGAATACCTATTCTTGTCTATGTGATGGAAAGGAAGGATGTGCATTACTGAAGAAAAAAATGACAGAATAACACAGGCTTTTTATTATTCTGTTCCCATTAACCCATTCTTAAATGTCTAGAAATTAGTTGGCTTGTTTTCCTGTTAAGTGATTATTATTATTATTATTATTATTATTATTATTATTATTATTATTTAACCTAAAAATTATGATCGTAGTGAACTACATTTGAATGACACTTTGACAACTAGACTTATAAATGTAAAAAGAATGTTCAGTTCCTGCAATGACAGAAAACAGAATTTAAAGATTGCAAGGATATTTGTCTATAAACAAAAATGTGCATATTTTCACCTTTAAACTAAGAGAGGATTTCATAGAAAATGGAGACAGAAGCCACCTGCAGACATTAGTTAGGAATTCTGTGCTTAATGGTGTGAGTTAGGTGAGTTCATATGTCTCCTGGCAACCATTCTTCTGACTGCTTGAACTGCCTGGGAGATACAATATTGTTGGCAACCATCTGTCTTGAGAGACAATGAAGGAGTGTGCCTTTGGGGGTGAAATCAAACTACTGGAAGGCAGCAGTGCCTGAAGTGGCTGTAGAGACTGATATGGGAGAGACATGTTTTGCTGCTGCTGGGGCAGATGAAAGCGTCCGGTTGTGCTGATGTAGATGCACCATGGCGTTATATATATATATTTTTTGGGGGGGATATCCCTCAAAAGGGATGCAGGTGGTGCTGTGGTCTAAACCACAGAGCCTAGGTCGGCGGTTCGAATTCCCCTTATGGGGTGAGCTCCCGTTGTTCGGTCCCTGCTTCTGCCAACCTAGCAGTTCGAAAGCACGTCAAAGTGCAAGTAGATAAATAGGTACAGCTCCAGGGGGAAGGTAAACGGCATTTCCGTGTGCTGCTCTGGTTCGCCAGAAGCGGCTTAGTCATGCTGGCCACATGATCCGGAAGCTGTCTGCAAACAAATGCCTGCTCCCTCAGCCAATAAAGTGAGATGAGCGCACAACCCCAGAGTTGTCCACGACTGCACCTTATGGTCAGGGGTACCTTTAACTTTATATCCCTGAAAACTGGGCTTAAATCGAATAAATTATTGGGAGAGCACTAACAATTTGATTTATGGATGTTTATTTTTTGTATTCTTCTGTGGACAGGATAATTTTTTATTATGATGGGTGATTCCCCCCCTACATTGTTTGTTTTAATGGATCAATATTGCATACTGTATTTTGTATATCAAGGCTCCTGTAAATTGTTTTGTCAGGGAGAAGCAATAAATGAATCAAATAAAGAATAGAACTGAAATTATCTGGCCTTTAAAGCTGATGGCTTTTCATGGATGTTACTTCTGCATTTGAATGAAGACAGATTTCTTCATTTTGTCTCAGTTGCTAGTGAGGACCAACTGAATCCCATTTGTTTCAGTGGCATTTGTACAGGAAACCACCAGGTGGACTGTGTGATTTGGACCTCTCCTCCTCCTCCTCCTCCTCCTGACAGTCTCCAGATAAGCTGGCATCACCCAATAACCAACAGCGACTCTATAGGCCTTGCTTTCACTAGAGGTTCAGATATGTAGGAAGAAAGCTCTGGTAGTGCTCTATAGAAGGAAAATATGGGTTGTATCTAATGTAAGTCATACTCAGAGTAGACCCATTGAAATTAATGGGCATGACTAACTTAATTGGATGCCACCTTATAATGATCTGGTCTTCTTCCTTCTCTGTCATAAAAAAGGTGATTGTGCAACTGAGGAAAAATCTTCTGTTTCTGGCAATCATTACATAGTTGGAAAATTAACCCAATCACAAGTCTCCTAAGAAAGTGTGTATTAAGGACAAAAAAAAAAATGATACGAACTTTAATCGAGTGGGATAATTATTTTCCAGAAATCATGTGGTCTAACTCAGAGGCCTTGGTTGAAGGCGACTGCTGGCTGCCATGAGGTTGCAGAGCAGGGCTGGGGAATCTGCGGCTATGCAGATGTTGGACTACAATTTTGATCATCCTTGACCATTGGCCATGCTGGCTGGGGGCTGATGGGATTTGTAGTCCAACAGTGCCTGGAGGTCCACTGGTTAGCCTTCCCCCCTGCTTTAGAGAAGCAGATGGAAACTTGTTGGGAGAGAAATCCTATTTTGCAGTTTAGTTTCCCAATACTGAGCAGCAGATTCACATGGTTGGGTCTACATTTACTGGTCCATTGATCTGGAAGTGGTCAGAAGGGTGCTGCAACACTCATCTGGCCAAAGGTGGTCAAGAAAAGATGCTGTCTACATCTCTCCTTCATTTCCTTAGGGACGGGTGCACTTTGACCAAGACCACCACATGGACACACAGACAGTGTGGACTTTGCTTTTCCAGTGCTTTACCTTGGAAATGAAAGGCTGGAAATTTGATTGCTCCATTAGATTTGTTTCTAGGAATCCAAAGCTGGAATAGGAAAGGTGAATGAATGACTAAGCCATTGGTCAGATATTTGGCTCGGCACAAATCTATCGTTTGAATTGCATTTGGGTTGATGTGTCTTTGCAGTCAGGCCTTAAAAATGTATAAAGGTGAGGGTTTCATCATACCCTCCAACATTTCTCTGATGAAAATAGGGACATTCCATTTCATAATGATAATTTTACTATTTATACCCCACACATCTTACTGGGTTGTCCCAACCACTCTGGGCAGCTTCCAACATATATAAAAACATAATAAAACATTAAACATTAAAACACTATACAGGATTGCCTTCAGATGGCTTGGGGGTCGAATAACACCACACTCTCCAGCATTTTTCCAGTGAAAAAAGGGACATCCTAAAGAAAAGCAGGGCATTCCAGGACCAAATCAGAAATCAGGACTGCTTCTCTAAATCAGGGACATCCCTGGAAAATAGGGACACTTGGAGGGTCTGTTTCATGGAGGTTGCTTCTGCATTTGAATGCAGAAATAATTTCAGTTGACTTTGTTGCAGTATACGTGGCTTGATTTGAAACTGATTTCTTGAATTTGAAAAGTGGGACCATGTGTGGTTTTCATAAAGTTTTCCATTAGGGTCCCCCCCCCTTTTCTTTTTCCCAAACCATCATATGTCTTCATGGACAGCTTCCTTCTCTGTGACCTTTTCAGATTGCTCACATCAGAATGAGGGGATCTTCCTGGTAATGCTGTCTGAGCACGGTGTTTTTGATGGCGTGAATGAACATGGAGAGGCAGTTTCAGTGGCTGCCCTACAATGGTGGTACTCTCTTGTCATTTATATGCAGACCTCTCACTAGAAACTGTTTATAACATTGTGTCTTACTTCTTATCATTTGATTTCTTTGCAGGAAGGAAAATGCCTCTACGTAATTCTGCTGATGGCCATATACTGGTGCACCGAAGCTCTGCCTTTGTCTGTGACCGCTCTACTACCCATAATTCTCTTCCCCTTCCTCAGTGTCCTCCCAGCCAGCAAAGTTTGCCCGCAGTATTTTTTAGAAACCAACTTCCTCTTCTTGAGTGGCTTGATCATGGCGGCTGCCATTGAAGAGTGGAATCTGCATCGTAGGATTGCACTGAGAATCCTTATGTTGGTGGGAGTCCAGCCGGCCAGGTAACCAATGAAATAAATGAGCTTGTGCTCAACTTTGGGGCCATCCAGATGCCCTTTTCATTGTCCATTCATGTTCATTTGTCCTCATGGTGCTGTTGGAGTGGTCGCATGGCACCCCACAAAATACTGTCTGTGTCTGCAAAGGTGTTGGGGCAGTCACACTACTTTATTTCCATTCAGTGCACATCCTGTAACTTCCTGCTGAAACTGCATATTTTTTATACCACAAATTCTGGTTTATTTTTATTTACTTCTGCTGCACTATAGCTTCTCTGAACAGCAATAACGCGGCAGCACTGGGGAAACACCGTAGAGCAAATTAAAGCAGAATAAATCCATCACAAATGACTAGGATTGGGCCTGCCCAAATTGGTGTTTTATTGTGGGTGTCCTGCAGCATGTTCTTGACACAATAATCAAGGCTTTTCCTGAAATGGAGTTTTAATGAGAAAGTTAGCTGGAGTGACAATTTAATGGTTAGCAATCGAAGGCTGTCCTGGAGAACTGCTGCTGCCAAGAGGCTGTGTGTTGGATTGCTTCTGCCCTTGGGGAATGCGGAAGAGACTGGCATTCCAATGGAAAGTGAAAGGCCTTTTGCACAGGTTTGAGAGTTATACCTTTCCTTCCTTGTGCTGTGTCCAAGCATAGGGGAAGGAACTGTTAGAATTCCTATTCCATGATTGCAGTCATGGGATTTTTGTCTTTCACATGACGGTATATGTTTTGTTTGTTTTAAAAATATTTTTACTGGAATTTCAACAAAACATTTTATCAGAAAACATATCATCCTTAATTCCCCCTATTTCCCCCCTCCATATAAAGTAACCCACCCACCCCTCCCCT
This sequence comes from Podarcis vaucheri, assembly GCF_965113315.1. NCBI lineage: Eukaryota > Metazoa > Chordata > Lepidosauria > Squamata > Lacertidae > Podarcis > Podarcis vaucheri. The sequence continues at coordinate 85,367,986 of NC_138764.1, read as the reverse complement.
CCCGACTTTCCTCAGCTCCTCTCTCTGGTTTATCAATAAATGTTATTCTCTGCATGTTACAAAATTGTATAGATCCTTAATTTATCTGACTAGCTTTTGTCAATAAAAAGTTTGTGATTGTTTATTCAAAACCTGCCAAGGAGTGCAGTTCACTCAGATATGTTTTGACTTCACAGAGTGGGAAGTGATGGAGACAGGATATTTGTGTTACTGTGTTCCGTGAAGTGGGACTATTGTCCTTTGTTCCTTTTCTCTTTGCTGTCTGATGCTAGAGAGAGAGGGAACCATGTTGCAGTGTTCTGTGTGTGTTTATATGTAAATAAAGTAGATTAGCCAAAATGCTGAGTTGCTGAGGTCTGTCACGCAGGGTGTGCAAATTCTGCGGATCCCTAAGTGTGCTGGTGTCGGTTGGCATCGGTCGCTATGATGTTCAGACTGAAGAAAGCTTTTGAAGCTCCCGAATGATCAACCAGGAAGGAGAGAACATGCCAGTCGGGCATGTGGCTCTGCCAGGATCCTACTTGAGTGTAGGCTGAACTCCTGACAGGAACATGGATTTTAGCATTAGGGTAAATTCCAAATGAAGTGACTTCCCTTGACCTCCATGAGGTTTTTCTAGGTGGGGTCCACCGGACAGGAGTAGGTCAGTTGGGTAGAGCCAACCTCCAAGCAATGGCATCACAGTCACTTACTGGGATGGTGTAAAGGTGGAGCAAAGAGGCTGTAAGGTTAGGAAGTCACAGGTGGACCTACACCATCCCGACCTCTCTAGTGCCCTGCCCCACTCGCACACTCTTCAGGTAAGCAGGAGCAACATTGCTGCCAGGAGGTTGGCTCCACGATCCCATCCTGGAGACCAGCTCTGCTGCAGGTCGTTGTGGGAGTGCAGTCAAAAGGCACCCAAAGCTGATCTCTTCTGGAATCACCCAAAGTTCAGGGATTTGGAGGCTTCAAGAATGGACAGGTGCTCTAAAAGATGGTCAGACTGAATGTCTCCCTTCAGGATCTCGTATGGGGAGAGGCTCAGTTGAAGAGCTTACTGAGTTCAGAGCTCCAAAACCACTTATCAAAAGAGCAGGGTACTCAAAGAACGACGATTTCCATGTTTATGAAAGAAAAGAAGCCATCTATTTTCTGCTTAACAGAAAAGGGGGTCTGCTAGACTTTAGGTGGGGTTTGAAAGGGCTCCTCATAGTTATTCGATAAATGATACTGTGGTGCGTTGATTAATTTAGGAATTTGCTTGTTTGCTTAGTAGCTTACTAGCTGACCTCCCAGACAAAATGTAGCCTTTCGAGCCATGGGAGGAAACAAAATGGCAGCCAAGGAGTGCTCTCCATCAGCAGGCAACTTGCTATCAACTATTAAAACTGATCTGCCATGGTTAAGGTTGCCATATTTCAAACAGTGAAAATCCGGACAGAAAAGTTGTTGAGTTTTTCCTTGGGGGGGGGGGCAAAGTTGTAGGGCTTTTCTTTTTTTAGCAAATTCCAAAAAATAAATGAAGTTTTTGAGCTATTTTTCAGGAAAGTCGACTGCAGTATTCTGGATATGTCTGGGAAATTCCAGACATATGGCAACCCTAGCCTTGCAAGGTTGGACTGAAGATGTACAGACACACTTTGGAAGTCGAATGGAATCCGTTCCGGAAGTCCGTTCGACTTCCAAGGCGCGAAAATCCCTCGAAAACCAGAAACATTCAAGTTTACAGGCATTTGGCTTCTGAGGTTCCACTGTATATATAAACTCTTTAGCACTCTCTAAATGCACTATGACCATATGCAGCAGGAGGAGGGTTACTTAGACTGGCCTGTGGGGAAATAAATACACCAAAGCTAATCCAGATAGCTTAAGCAATCTGGATAGCTCAAGCGACCTGTGCCTCTTGCACCAGCTGCTTTGTTTCTATGGTGTTAGATCTGTCCCCCTCCAGCAGCCCAGTCACCTGCTCCGTGGAATTTGCTGATGAATTTGTTCTGGTGGATCCAGATATTTTTCATGATGGCAGTGCTTCTGTCAAAGGCCTGGGTTAGTGAAAGCATAGCCTTAAAGGTTGGAGTATGGGCCGGGCAGGCATGCTTTAAAGAAAAAAATCATTCCAAAAGTTCCAAACTTTTAAAACTGCTGAATAGAGAGGAAACATAACTATTTCAGCACTGTGTAATCTGATTAACATTTATCCCAGTTGTACAGGATTGGACTTCTTACAGAATATAACTGAGACAGCTTTGTTCTGATTAATCGTATGAGGCCTCTCTCTCTCTCTCTCTCTCTCTCTCTCTCTCTCTCTCCAGGCTTATTTTAGGAATGATGCTAACAACTTCCTTCCTGTCCATGTGGCTGAGTAACACAGCCTCCACCGCTATGATGCTACCCATTGCAATGGCTGTTCTGAAGAGCCTCTTTGGAGACAAGGAAACATCTCGGGACCTCAAGAGGGAAAATGAGGAAAGCCAAGGTCAGTCTGGTTGGCTCATTTGGGTGTTGCTAATAAAACATGGCATTTTTGACAAATGTAAAGTCATCTGTTACTGAGGTGTGTTCCAACGGCATCCATAGGACATTCCACTTGTAAATGCACACGTTGCTGGGGGGGAAAATATGCATTTCCCCTATTGCTCAGAACGGCAAATTTGAGTTTGCTGGAGAAATAAGGTTTGCCATCTGCTTCCCTGTACACTGATAAAGGATATATTTTGTGATAGTCTGTGCCCTGTAGATGGTATTTGCATAAATGTCACATGCTCCTATTGGATGGTGCTAGTGACATCACTCTTTTACATCACACCAATAACTCCACCTTGGTTGCGCCATTTTATAAACTTCCTTTATAAATCTATAGTGGTCTAGGGCCTCCACTTCCATATTGTGTCAGGGCAGGGCAGTTAACATGCCATGGCTAGTAAGAGCACATCCGTTTCTGAAAGAGTGCTGCTATGGATCCTTTCTCCTATTTTCCAATGTGTCTATCTGTCAGGGAATGGCCGGAAGCAGAGGATTGGGGAATGCATTCTCAGGCAGATCAGTTTCTCTTAGAAGAGGAGCTGGAGGGGGAAGATTCGCCTCCCTTGTTTCCAGCAGTCTCAGAAGCAGAGAGAGAAACAGACACGGAACAGATTAGACAGGAGTTACCTAGCTACGAGATAATGACAAGAGAAACAGAAGGGAGGGGACAGAAGAAGAAGAAGAAGAGTTTGGATTTGATATCCCGCCTTTCACTCCCTTTAAGAAGTCTCAAAGCGGCTAACATTCTCCTTTCCCTTCCTCCCCCACAACAAACACTCTGTGAGGTGAGTGGGGCTGAGAGACTTCAGAGAAGTGTGACCGGCCCAAGGTCACCCAGCAGCTGCATGTGGAGGAGCGGAGACGTGAACCCGGTTTACCAGATTACAAGACTACCGCTCTTAACCACTACACCACACTGGCTCCCCAGATAGACAGATAGCAGAGACGCCATTAGAGAGTGTGGGGGACTCTCCCTCCCCATGAACTAGGAGATCCAAATGTATTAGAGAACAAAGGATACAGAGAGGAGGAGGGACTTTCCATTGGTGTCTAGGATGTTGTGCAAGACAGAAGGGGGAAGAATTAGAGTAGTCAACTGCTCTCCTTGTGGAGGGATGTGAATTTTTGCTTGCAACCTGATGCCTGAATAAAAAGGACCATAAAAGATAAACTGCTCGTTAATTCTAATCTGTGAAGTTACTGAAGGGGGAGGCAGACTCCCCACGCATGATACTGTCCCTCCTTTCCTTTCCAGGCCCATCTCTGTCCACAATTTCCTTTACTGAGGCATGCATTAACCCATGCCCTCTCCCACAATAGACATGAAGGCAGGTGGACTTATCTCTTATCTTAGCACTGTAGCGCTTGGATCAGAGATAGGAGATCCCTCTAAGTGTTCCACACCTGACGTCATATGGCATCAGGTGATAGGAAGGAGTGTGCAGTTTACCCAAAACATGCACATGGTCCAAATTAAGCCTGCATGACAAATTCTCCATCATACCAACTTGACCACCACCTAAATGTGAATGGTTTCAGTCTGAAGGGGGAAAGGAGGCATGCTATGTGTGTGCATCTGAATTCTTTCTTTTCCTTTTAATCCCTTCCCTTTTTTGATGGTTGTCATGGAACTGAGACACATTTGCGTTGCTTTATTAAGAAATGTCAGTGTTTCTGAATCACTGAAGTGACAATGCAGAAGTCACTGGTCCACTGAACAGTATTAAAACCTGATACAACAGAGCAAATGAGTTCACAGACTTTGACCGCTGGGTGCGTTCCTTGTAATGTTCTATCTGTCTTAATGTGGGGAAATGGGTAAGAGGAGGGCAGCATTTCCAAATGGAAATTTTTCCATTCGGAACAGCAAGCACCCCAGTGCTTAATGATCCCCATCCTCAGCTTCTGCTGAAAACACAATAATATAATAAAGTTTTAAAGGAGGCAAGATCAGACATTTCATCAAGCAAGCGAAACATTTTATCAGTAACTAAAACTAGCTGATTTTTCTGGAATCAAGAGAAAAAACAAACTCCAAAGTAATCTTTTAGTTAATTAGGAATCATGAAAAATCCAAATACAGCACTTTACTGAAAGCGGCTCTGATTTTATGATGCTGATTTGCTTATTTTGTTTTAAATGTTGATTGTTGATTTTATTGTTTGCCACCCTGCGACTTTTGAGTGAACAGTGAACAACAAATACTTCAAATAAATAAACTTCCCGGGATTTCCAATCTCATCACTTTTTAGGGAGTTATTCCTTTGTAGCAGACATGCACACTTTATATAACTTATAAAAAATGCAGTTAGATGGATGTGTTGCGCCATTAGAAAGAAATCCAAAGTGTCACAAAGCAATGACATTTACAGAATGGTAGACATTAACTGGATAGCTATAGATGTATATAATGTTTTGGTACATTGCTCAGGTACTGCTTTCTCAGTTTGATAAGGGAACAGGGTGAGTCAGAGAGTTGGACGCACCAGCAATTCCTTTCAGCAGCTTATTCTTCTACTCTGAGCCACAACCTAGCAATATTTGGGCTGATTTATCACTCTGCTGCCTTTGGCTATGAAACCTTTCTGCAGGCTTAACTTGTGTTTATGTTAAGACAGCTTTAAGCTGGTAGATCTTTCCGTGCTTCCCGGAAGTGCAGAAATATAAAGCACACTAAACTCTACCCTTCACTGGACCAACTAATTGTTTAATTAATTGTGACATCTTGGAAACTCCAGCTGATCAGTGCAGAATGAGAGACTCAAGAGTGACTCACAAGTATGTGAAGCTACGGTACCAAATGAGTGATTTGGATGCATAAATTAGCCTTTTCGAAGGAGGTGTTAGCAAGATGCCTTGAAATTGTACTTTTACCAACCCTTCCAATTGGAAGCAAGTCCTACTGCTGCATATTCTGGCTGTTGGCAGACATACCCATTCCCCACTTTTTATTCTGCTGTTGTAACTCAACTATGCTGGGATATTTAACTGTTACGGTTTAGGAATAGTAGCACCACCTTCTGTCTTATGACTCTGGAAATGTTTCTCTGTATTTTTAAAAGCTCTTTGGGTATTATTCTTTTTCAGCCTCTGTACATCAGAACAAACTCCACACAGTGCCAACTGAGATGCAGCTTCTAGCAAATGTTGATGAGTAAGTTTACGCAAAGCTTTGCATTGGAGAGGAGGACGGTGATCACCAAAGTATTCTTCCTCTGTTTCATAAGTATGAACTAAGGCTGTTTACCTGGGAGTAAAGCCCTATTTAACTTCTTCCTGCTTATGTCACTTGCTGCATTCCACCCGTGCTCCAAGGAAACTATAGCGTTGCTTTAGCATTCCACTAAATTGTAACTATATTGAGTTTATGTCAAGGGACTAAGTTCAATATTGGCTGCACTCAGACCTACCATAATTGGGGGCCTTGAAATCTGACTTGCCAGTAAGAACTGCTAGGCCAGGGACAGAGCCTTTTCAACAACTGCCGCAAGTCTTTGGAAGTACACTTGGCCTGGTCTCTGAGAGATTTTTGAAGGCATTTTTGCTCCAGTCCACGTTTGGTTAATGTGTTGGGCTTGGGGGCAGGGGGGGGGAGAGAGAGAATGAGCCACTGCTGGCTTTACATTAATGGCTGATATTGTAAATCGTTATATTTATGGATTGTGGTTTTGATGTTTCTATGTGTTTCAAAACTTCTTCTTTTTTTGCAAACCACCTTCAGAAGGTTGTGTGCCCTGAAAGGTGGGTTTGGATATTATTTTAATAAGGAATAGCACAATCACATGGTGTCTACTTGAAAGTAAGACCCACCAAAGTCAGGGGCACTTATTCTAAGGTTACCAGAAGTCCCTGTTTCCCGGGAACAGTCCCCGGATTTACAAATCAGTCCCCATACAAAATCCATTGAAGTTGAAAAGTGTCCACGGATTCATTGAAAAAAATCTGGTAACCTTAATTTATTCCCTCGTAACTGGGCTTAGGATTGCAGATTGATAAATAAATAAAACTATGGTTTAGTACTGCATGAATGGATTTTAAACTTGTGCCTGCCCCCTCCCATCTCCCATCTTCTGGCGTGGCTGTGAGGAGGAAAATGAACATAATTGTTTTCAACTAGCTGTTTTAACTATGGCTTGTCTGAACAAGTAAAGATCATGCAGTAGATTATAGTCCTGGCTTGTTTGGATATAGTATAACTCAAATAACCCCAGTTCCTGGTTAAGACGTAACTCAAACTTTGGTTAGTTGAAAACAGAAGCAAGTGTTTTTGATGTTGCTGCCATGCCGGAAGTGAGGGGAAGTGTGGAGCAGACATGTCAATGTAACACTAGACTATTATTTAGAGTCATGTCCAAATGAGGCCATGGTCTACTGTGGCAATGATTCTCCTAGCTCTCAAGGTGAGGCTTTTACTAGCCATGCTGCTTTTAAACGTAAATGATCCTGGAAACTCAGCAAACTAAGCATGTGGTCTGCCTCCAAGTTTTGGCCCCTCCCCAATTCCATCCTACTTTAGGATGCCCAGATTACCTTTCACAGATGGATCCAAGAGAGAATCTGGGTAGATGCAGCTCATTCTGTAGAGGAGAGAGAAACTGTACCTGCTGTAGATCCTGTTCCATCAACTGAAGACCAATGAGTCCCCTTGCCAAATTATTTGGCAAATGGGGGCGGGAATCAATCAGATACAGAAGCAAAAACAAACAAATGAGCCCTAAGTTATATGAGAAATGACAAATGTCAAGAGTTGCCTTTTGTAATGTTTTAAAGAAAAGACTTGACGGAGGAGAAGGAAGTCACAATTGAAGTTTCCTCAGACATACAGAAGGAGGAAGAGCACAAGAAGAATGTATGGAAAGGCTTCCTCATTTCAATCCCTTATGCAGCCAGTATTGGTGGAACAGCGACGCTGACAGGAACTGCCCCAAATCTCATTCTTTCAGGACAACTCAAAAGGTATGGAGGGAAAGGGCTTGTGAGGAACTGAACACGCTGGTGTTGACAATGGATGTACATGGGGATTTCCCAAGGCTATGGAGTCAAGAACTGCACATGACTCTGAACTAGTAAAAACGTGACTCCAAGGCAAGGACAAAGGAGGAGGAGATCTTTGTGACTGTAGTTGTCCCTTTCATACAACACAGACAGATTATCTTCTGCACCCCCTTTGGGAGTCCGTGAGCTGCAGAAAGTGACAGTGGCAGCCTTGTGATGTGGTCTTGAATCACATCCGAGATGTTTGTATGACACGCTGGCCTTGGTTGCATATTTCAGATTCTTTCTTCAGTTTATCCAAATGGGTTTCTCCACCTTACATTAATCAGGTTTTCTCCTTCTCAAAGCTTTTTTCCAGGGTGTGACGTTGTGAATTTTGGCTCTTGGTTTGTGTTTGCCTTTCCCTTAATGCTGCTGTTCCTTCTTTTCGGATGGCTCTGGATCTCATTCCTTTATGGATGCATTAGCTTAAGGTACTTTCATGTCTGATTTATTTGTGTGGTTTAACATTGATTGAAATTGTGGTCAAGGTAACCAGTTTAGCTGTGTCCTTATTGGAAATCTGATGGTTTTATGAGGGACCTATCCTTCTTTTGACTTGGGAACACTCCTGTCTTTCAGGTGTACATGTACTCTCTTGTTGCACAAGAAAAACTCTCTGTTCCTGTTTTTGAAAATGTAAATAATTTTTTAAAAAGAAACAGGAATAAAGAAAAACTAGATGACACAGTGCACTAATGGGGTCATTTCATCAGGGCAAGCATTTTGGCTTGGCAAAATGGGATGTGTCTTTTACAATATCTCATTGACAGGTCCTTCTTTTTTGCTTTTAAAGTTGGGTGAGGCTCTCTCTACATGTTACATCTTAATATTTCTATTTTTGCACTTGAAAAATACAATTTGTGACTTTTTTGCTTGGCCACAAAACTCCAGTTTGAAGATACGCTTTTGAAGACACTGTGTTCAGAAACAAAGGAATTATTTTTAAAGAAAAAATATCCAAGCAGCTCATACTATAAAAACACACTTCTAAAGATAGCTGAATAATATGGAAACTTCATCACATGCACTAAGGCAGAGCTGATAATAAAATTACTTTCATTTTAATATACGTAACTTAAGATAGCTAATTTATAAAGTTTAAATTTATTAAGCAAAGCAACCGTAGATAATAAAAATCATACAGTTCATAAAAAGAGGGGAAATGTCATAATACTAACAGTCTATGGGTAAGGCAAAGAGTTTCTCTTAATATCATTTCAATTAGAATTCCAACAATAGTTAAATAATTCTAATCTCTCTTCAAATAAGTTATTGCATGCATGTTTAACTCATTTCTTTACTCAGAGCTGTTAGACCAGCCTATTTTATGAAGCATTTTTACAGCAATGGTCCTTTCCTATTTTCCCAGTACAGTGGTACCTCGGGTTACATACGCTTCAGGTTACAGACTCTGCTAACCCAGAAATAGTGCTTCAGGTTAAGAACTTTGCTTCAGGATGAGAACAGAAATCATGCTCTGGCGGTGCGGCAGCATCAGGAGGCCCCATTAGCTAAAGTGGTGCTTCCGGTTAAGAACAGTTTCAGGTTAAGTATGGACCTCCGGAACGAATTAAGTACTTAACCCGAGGTACCACTGTAGTTGGCATAAGCATTTCAGCAAGGAAAACAGATAGAGGTGTATCAAATGAATTCTGGTGTGGAGAAAGCCTAAAGGCCTCCCTCTTAGTACTAGAACTTGGGCATCCAATAATACTGAATGTTGGAAGATGCAAGATGGATGAACGAAAGTACTTCTCCACACAGTACCATATTATTGAACTATAGAATTTGCTCCCACAGGAGGTAGAGATGGCTACCAGCTTGGTTGGTTTTAAAAGAGGATTAGACAAATTCATGGAAGATAAGGCTGTCCTCCACCTGCACTGTCAGAGGTTGGATGCCTCTGAATACCACTTGCTGAGAATCATGGATGAGGAGAGCATTGTTGCCCTCAGGTCCTGCTGGCAGGCCTCCCATGGGTTGTCCACTGTGAGAAGGGAATGCTGGACTAGATCGACCAATAGCTTCAGTGCTGGGTGGTCTAGACAGCTCTCCCACACAGGGTGCTGAGCCGAGGGGGTGCAAAATTGAGACGATCCATAATTGAGAAGATCCATTTGGGGGTGCCAAATTTCAGCTCCATACATGGCGCCATATTACGAAAGACTACCCAAGTCTGGCCCTGAGTAGCTTGGTCCAGTAGGACTCTTCTTATGTTCTTATTTTGGTGGTCTTCATGAGCACCAGACCTTTGAGGCCCACCCTTTCCCCTTGTGAATTCACATCGGATGCATTCTCTCACAAGATCACTGCAGAGGTGTCCTGACCACTGAGTTGGTGATCTCATTGCCCCAGAAATTTCTCAACCTTGTCACAAATGACCTTAAGGCAGTGTATATTGGTACAGATTTGTTGAGGTCCACAGAGTTTTGCTAATTTGTTGTAATGAGAGCAGGGTTCAAAGAATAAGGTTTTTTTTAAAGAGGTGTTCTGTTGATAATTCTACTAGTTACTGAATTCCTGGAATATTTCGACCTGACTGTTTTGCACTTGCACCATTCAGGGATTTGTGCATTTCATTGCATGGTATGGGACGTGTTCTGTATTTTTCCGGGAATGATGCTTTTTACTGTAGCTGTTACGTAGGTTAAGATATAAAGTCCATAGCTGGAAATTTGGCCAAGAACAGGTTACATTTGACAGGGATTAAACTTCAGTGATTTCATAAAACAATGTGTTAATCAGTAATTGAGCAGTAACATGGTTTTATTGTAAATCTTTTGCTAATCTGGGTACTTACAACTTGCTTTCAAACTTTGACATATTCCTTCACTTGCAGTATTTAAAACAAGAGGCATTGCGAGAGTTTGTTTGGGGGTTATTTTTTTGGTGGTGGCACAGAGATTATGAGCCATTTCTGTTTATTGTGCACTTTACACTGTTGTTGCTAAAATGCATTTCTGACATCCCATAGCCTTCTTTTAAGCCTGCAGTGCTATAGTAATTCCAACAAATATATGGCTCATTGAAGTGCCATTATTTTTCCCATCAGCGAGATGAATAGTACCTTCAGAGCTACAATTTAATTCAGAAAATCAGTGCAGGAGAATATACTGCTGTTGCATTCAGATTCTGCTTACAGGCTTCCTATAGGTAGCTGGTTGGCCACAGGATGTTGAACTAGATGGGTCCTTGGCCTCATCCAGCCGGGCTTTTCTTATAATCTTACGAACATGTAATAATTGCATTATTTCAAAGTGTACCACTATTAGTAATTTATATAATACTTTTCATTGGTATGTAAAAAAATATATAGTCCATCTTGCTGATCTACTCAGCAGGATATATAAGTCACTGTCCCCATTTGCACATGGCAAACTGAGGTCAAAAGAGAGAGATTTTCCCAAGACTATCCATATACTTTTACTGATGAGTAGGGATTTGAATTCGGGCCTCATAAGTGAAATTCCAAAACTATGTGCACTGGAGTACTGTGGCTCTCATTTCTGTTCTGTTTGTTGAATTGTTTTGAAAGGAATTGAAAACCAAAACCAAAACTGTACATTGCAAATAGATTTCCCCCCCCCCCCGCGACCTCACTTTTTAAAATCAAAGACTCAAAGTAGATGCCAGTTTGCCAAAAGAATCAAGCAAGTGACTCTTTCTTTCAGAATTCTGTTCATAGTCATATGTTTGACTGGTTCGCAAACATTGGGTACACTTTATGTGATTGATGGAATCAAACTAGCTTTGTAGGTTTAATGAAAATCTAAGCAGTGCCAGAAATGTATTAAGCAGCATGACGCAGTTAACCTGAAAATAGTTCAAGATGAAATTGCCCTTCATATGCACTCCTAATTGTGTGAGGTGGGTGGAGGAGAAGGCAGGTCAAACTGCAGATGAGCACTGAAGTTGCCTACTAAAAAAGGCTGAGCCTCACAGTAGCACATTAGTATTTCAGCCTTTGAGCCTCAAAATTCCTTATGCTTTGTTTCATCATCAGTGGCACATTTTGCATAATTACTCACTTGTTTTCTGGCTATTCTAACGCCTGAAACATGGAGCCGTCCTATTTTTTGATGTCCTCTGAATCAGAAACCTAACAATGGCTATCTCTAGAGAGGGTGCACGGAGGGGATGAATTACTGCAGAAGACAGAATGAATTTGCCCTGATTTTTAAGACAAATCATTCCTATGAATGCATGCTCTGGTGGTTCTTCTGTGACTGCGAGAGATGTGTCTTTTGCATAATGCCAAGAAGATGAAGTTACCTTTGATGACAGGATGAGAATTTGGGAACATGAATTTGGTTATCATGTTGTGCGAAACTGACCAATAAATAAAAATAGTTAACTGTCTTTCCTAGCAAATGGTCCTAAGGTAGTGTACAATTCTAGCTATTTGCTAGTTTAATTTTTTATTGCAGTTTCTTAGTTAGTGGTGGTACATTTAAGGATGAAAATGAAATCACATTAAGGGCATAAAACTGAAACCTTAAAACCACAAAGCAGAGAGTAAAAACTGGAACCTTCAAACAGCAGCAAGGACATTATGCAGTCAAATGCCTCCTGAATGTAACGACCTTAAATCCATTTATAAGCTTTCTGTAAGATACTTTGGTTCAGTAATATTTATGAATGAGAGTGCCTGAGGTCGTGTGAACAAAGCATTTTTCCCCTCCCTTGTTGTTGAGCTGGAGAAAAAAGAAATCGGAGATCAGAGCTGATGCGGAAGCCAGAGCCAGGACAGTGATAAGGGATGATTATCGGAAGCTGGGACCAGTAAAGTAAGTTACAAGGAAAGCGATACAAGACTTAGTCAACTGTGTTTAAACCTGACTGTGGGGTGGAGAAATGGCCTTGGGCAGGGGGTGGGCAGAGTTTGCTGGGGGAAATTGATGTGTGTCTCTATGTGTGCGTGAAGGGTTAAGCACCTTCTTCTCCCATCTGCTAATTCTCTCCTACACACACACACACACACACACACACACACACAGAGGTTATTTCATCAAATTCAGATTTGGGAGCACACATTCACCAAGGTAGCGTTTGGTTCCACTGTGTGTGATAATTAAATATGTGTGTGATATTTCTTTTCTTTTCTTTTCAAATAATTTTTATTCATTTTTAAACATATTAATTGTCACACATACCACAAACTTTCACATCTTATACAATCTTTTTGGACTTCCATCAGCACCTCTGATGATCCCCCATTTTTATCATTTCTTCTGCATTTCTTAAATTCATATTGCCTTTAATTATCTTAACTAATGTCTTCCTTTTTATCCACTTATGCAAGAATTCAAATTATTCACCTCACAAAGCTTCCTGCAAACCTACAAATGTAATCCGGTCATCACAATTACTTTTCAAATAGTCCGTAAATTTACACCAATCGTCTGTTAATCTCTGGTCCCGCTGGTTTCGATTTCTTCCTGTTAGTTTGTCTAATTCTGCATAGTCCATCAATTTCATCCAATCTTCTTTCACACATGAAAGAAGTGTGTGATATTTCTTTTGTTTGTCTGGTAGTCTGGGGTCAGTTTCCTTAGTTCATAGATGGCTATTCCATGGCCCTCCAGGTATTTATGGATTCCAGTTCCCATCATTCCTCACCATTAGACATGCTGGTCAGGGCTGACAGGGGTTGCAATGCGACAATATTTGGAGGGCAACAGGTTTCCCTGCCTTAGACAACCCCAAAGTTTTTCTGCATTTTATCGGTTACCATAGGATAAGCATTTTTCTTGTTTGTTACAAACACCACAGCTTTCAACTACTTCAGCCACAGCTGAAAGAAAGTTTAGCTCAAGCTATACCTCTGAAGCAAATCCTAAACTGCAGAGTCAACTGGAGACTTTACAGTTGATGATGGGCTGCTTAATTACTTCTGCTAAATTATTTATGCAAGGAACAAACTTATTCTCTAATTAGCCAGTCTAGTGCATTTGGAAGCATTTGTAGCACACTCACGAACAGTCCCAGAGACAAATGAAGCACTGAAGCCATGACAGGAGTGAGCCGGCAGTAAATTACACCAACGAGCTGGAGTTAACTCCTTTTTAAAAGCAAAAACAGGATCTGCACAGGAGTGTGAGGCCTAAGGAGCACAGCAACTCATTTCCAGCAGGTCTTGCTCCCATGAAGCAGTTGCTGAAACTGAAGTTGCCCAACTCCCCACAGCTGCATAAGTCCCCTCTTATCCAGGGTTTTCTCCAAACAATCTGATACTGCACCTGCATGAAGCTAACCTTGCCTCCACTCTTTTTATGCCTCTTCTGGCTCTGGGAGACCAGTGGAGAGGAGAGCTGGTCACAGCAGGAGGGGGAGACACCCGTGCCTCTTCACCAGCCAGACTCATCCCTGCTTCTTGGCCTCCCTCCTCTCCAGCCTCCACTTCTACCGCTGATTCTGGACTGCTTTCTGCTACCGACTCCCCCTGCTCACTAAGCACTGTTACCTCTTCAGCTTTTGACACCTCTTCCCAGTCTTCTCTCACTTCTCCCTCTGACCACTCATTGTTATTCTACCACCAATCCCTCGGATCTGAGCCTTCTTTCATGCTTCCTCCCACCATTCCTCTGCAGCCAATCAGTCCGTGACAAGATATCATGAATAATCATTTATGTAGTCTGCGTGAGAGATAGAATAGTTGCATGCAGATTGCAATGCGGAAATCAAGAGGATTTGGCTTTCTAAATAATTTAGTGTTTTGTTTTGTTTTTGCATATCACATTAAAGCCGGCATTTTATTTTTATTTTTTTTATTATGAAATTTTTATTTAGATTTTCTGTCATACAACTGAAAAGAGAAAGAGAAATAATAATAATGAATGATTTTAGAATGTTGTTTATGCTGTACTTTTGTACTGTTTTATTGTTGTTAGCCGCCCTGAGCCCGGCTTTGGCCGGGGAGGGCGGGATATAAATAAAATTTTTTATTATTATTATTATTATTATTATTATTATTATTATTATTATTATTACATAACAGAAAAGAAACATTAAATCATTATACATTAAATCATTATACAATATCCCAAAAGAAAAAAACATAAACAAAATAAAGCAAACCCACCACCCTGTTTAGCGTCCCTCAAACCGCTACTCGTCTTGTCTGAAATCAATTTTACCCTTATCACTGCATTCTGATTGTTTTTATTTTCTCTATATACATATATATCTCTTTGATAGATTATTGTTTTGATGCATTTACATTCTTAGTCTAAGCATATTAGCATGTATTTTTAGAGCAGTATTTTGTCAAAGCATTGCCATTCATTTTTTAGTTTTTGATTTGACTGCTGTCGTATAGATGCTGTTAATTTAGCCAATTTTAAATATTCGTTTAATTTAAGAATCCATTCCTTCTTGGTTGGTAGCTATTTAGCTTTCCATTTAGATGCTATTACTATCCTAGCTGCAGTGGTCGCATATAAGAATTTTTTTTTTTCCGATTTCGGTATTTCTTTTCCTAATAGGCCCAGTAAGTAAGCCTCTGGTTTTTTCGTTAATGGCATTTTAAGCATTTTTTTCAACTCCTCATGTATTTCTCCCCAGAAGTACTTAATTGGGGTACAACTCCACCACATATGCATTGTTGTTTCAGCTTCCTTGTTGCATTTCCAACAGAGGTTGGATTTCAGTTCATAGATTTTTGCTAATTTGACTGGTGTTAAATACCACCTGTAGAACATTTTGATAAAATTTTCTTTTCATAGAATCCTAGAGTTGGAAGAGACCACAAGGGCCATCGAGTCCAACCCCCTGCCAAGCTGGAAACACCATCAGAGCACTCCTGACATATGGTTGTCAAGCCTCTGCTTAAAGACCTCCAAAACAGGAGACTCCACCACACTCCTTGGCAGCAAATTCCACTGTCAAACAGCTCTTACTGTCAGGAAGTTCTTCCTAATGTTTAGGTGGAATCTTCTTTCTTGTAGTTTGGATCGTACTACAGGCGGTAAATCTTATATCTTTCTGCCAAAGTTTCTCCCATTGCTCTAAATATATTGTATGGCCAAAGTCTTGCGCCCATTTAATCATTTTCTCTTTCACTTCCTCGTCAGTCATGTCCAGATCTAGCAAAAGGTTATACATTTTAGATAGTATATATATATATATTTAATAGTGCTTCATACATTAATGAATTCTCTTTAGTGAAGCCTTTCTTCGAGTCTGAATTAAAGACACTTCCAAGTTGTATATGTTGCCATCTGTCGGAGACATAATGCCTTATTTCTTCATATGGTCTTCTTCCTAATTTACCTTGATCTTACATTATCAAATCTCTATATGTTGTCCATTCCTTGTTCATGTTTAGTTTTTTCATGGCACAGGCTTCTAGAGGTGAGAGCCACCATGGTGTCATTGGCTCCAGTCTCGATTTGTACTTGCTCCAGACTTTAAATAATGCATTTCTAATTAAATGGCTGTTGAAATCTTTATGGGCTAAATCATTTAGTGTTAACCAGTCCTTCCTTTTTCAGATATAGTCGGTGCTAACCATTTCTTAAAAAGGCACTTTCATTAGCTGTTACTGCATTTGAGCACTCACAAATAACGGGATGCTGTAGACCTAGTTAAGTCTCCTTGCTAGCATCACTGAAACGGTTTGTTGCCACTGACGTGAACAATGTTTACTGCTGACCAATCTGTCCTGTCAATCACCATAGTCTTGTGGCAGCCTAAAAACTAACAGATGTATTGTGTCATAAGTCTTCATGGACTAGCGTTCATCTCTATGACAAGTTTTGTTGTTGTTTAGTCGTGTCCGACTCTTTGTGACCCCATGGACCAGAGCACGCCAGGCACTCCTGTCTTCCACTGCCTCCCGCAGTTTGGTCAAACTCATGTTTGTAGCTTCGAGAACACTGTCCAACCATCTCGTCCTCGGTTGTTCCCTTCTCCTTGTGCCCTCCATCTTTCCCAACATCAGGGTCTTTTCCAGGGAGTCTTCTTTTCTCACGAGGTGGCCAAAGTATTGGAGCCTTAGCTTCTGGACCTGTTCTTCCAGTGAGCACTCAGGGCTTATTTCTTTAAGAATGGATAGGTCTGATCTTCTTGCAGTCCATGGGACTCTCAAGAGTCTCCTCCAGCACCATAATTCAAAAGCATCAATTCTTCAGCGATCAGCTTTCTTTATAGTCCAGCTCTCACTTCCATACATCACTGCTGGGAAAACCTTAGCTTTAACTATACAGACCTTTGTTGGCAAGGTGATTGATTTCTCTGCTTTTTAAGATGCTGACAAGTTTACTGGTCCACAAAAGCTTATGCCTTAATAAAGTTGTCCTTGCTGGGGCTGATGGGAGCTGTAGCTGAACAACATCTGGGGGGCTATAGATTCCCCACACTTGCCCTAGACAATCTGGGTGTGCAGTACAGGCAGAGAGTCCTCTCATCCCTGCCCTTTGAGAGCTGCTAAGTAGATCCTGCTCATAGTTCCATCAATTAATTATCCAGTCATGGACCTTCAGAATAGGACCTTCTTACCAGTTGCTCCAACCCCTCTGGGAGGCGGTAATCTTGGCTACTATCATTGGCTACTTTTAGAAAAGTAACAAAAACTCATCTGATTGTTTTTGAGACTATTATCTGATAAAACTGCTGCAGGCTGATTTTAGTTGTTGATTTTGATCTTCTGCTTTATCAGTTACAAAGGTTGCATTCTCTCTTTCTCCCCCCCCCCCTTGCAAACTGCTGTATTATTATTATTGTAAGCAGCACATAACTATTGCAAAATAAATAAACCGAGGGAACCTGAACATATCTGGGGGGAAAGCACTTTTCACCGTTGGTGGATATTATGAAAGATTAGTGTCTACTGAAGCATTCATGTCACTATAAACCAGCAACCTGCAAAATATCATTGTAAGAATCAAAGGCCCTTTTTTCCCATTCTAAGAGCACAGAAAGTCTATTAAACCAGCCGTGGCCAATTTGATTAGCAACTCCAGATTTCTTCCAAATGGTTTATGTTCCTTAAATCTAATGTTTTGTTTTGTAATTTGGTTCCTAATCTTCTCTTGATATGTAAAACCAGGAAGAGGAGAGTACAATTTAATGATGCCCCATTATAAGGTAGCTTTCTCATCCTATTCCGTCCTCAACTTCCAAAAATTGAGATTTCAAATAATTGTTTCATGATTTTCTGTTTGTGGTTAGAACGTCACACACACACACACACACACAAAATTAAGGCAGCCAGGGAAGGGGGGAGACTCTGTCCCTGCCCCTCTCTCTCTCTCTCTCTCTCTCTCTCTCTCTCTCTCTCTCCCCCCGTGTGTGTGTTTGTGTATGTGAGTGTGTACAAATCCACCCACCCTTCTTTCTCTGCCAGGGACTTAAGGTGGCTTGCAGATCATGATGCTTTTTGCTTGAATGCCAAGGCAAAGGCCCCCTTTGACTGTGGCTGGATAGCTCAGTCGGCAGAGCACGAGACTCTTAATCTCCAGGTCATGGGTTTGAGCCCCATATTGGGCAAAAGGGTTTCTGCCTTGCAGGGGGTTGGACCAGATGTCCCTCATGGGTCCTTCCAACTCCTATGATTCCATGCATACCACAGTGCAAAGTACAGAGGCCCCATGTGTACCAGCTGTACTTGGTGGGGCACCGTTCTAATGGACAAGTGTAGATAAGGAGGAGGTCCTGCCCATGCCTTGCCACTGGTGTGTTCATTCCACACGAGGGATAAGAGCCTGAAATGGGCTGTGGTCATTGAATCTTGAAACCTCCCACAAATGATCACTCTTCTGCTTTCTATCACATTCATCGTTGTAAAAAACACACACCACACATTCAAGTTGAGCAACCATGTGTTTCTTCTTATTGCATGATTTAGTTATAACATGGGAGGCCCAAGTTGTTAATCCGAATGCCTGCAGAGATATGTTGAAACACAAATATCTGCTCCTATGTATATTTTACAATTCCCCTCTATGAACTTCAGTGCTAGAAAGTTTGCTGACACTCGGGTTATATTTTAATTTTGGAAATGTGTATCTAGCCCATGGCCACTTCTGCATTTTGTTCTGAAACAATCAAAATTCCCCTTTGCTCTTTTCTGCGCAACGTTGCCAGCCTTCCTCAGATTTCCACCTACTGGTCACAGTTGAACTCATCCTCAAGCAAGACTGGGGGAAATGATGTCTTCATTACAATGACTCGCTGCATTTCCTTCCTCTACAGGTTTGCTGAACAGGCAGTATTTGTACTTTTCTGCTTATTCGCAATCCTGCTATTCTCCAGAGACCCTAAGTTCATCCCAGGCTGGGCAAGCTTGTTCACACCAGGGTAAGAAATTTATTTCTGTATATTTCTGTCAGGCCTTTGTTCTCCATCCCCCCTTCCACACAAACACCCCCCCCCCTCGCACCAGCATTAATGTTTCATTTAAATGCTCATCTCAAGGGATTCTCTCAGAGTTTCTTTTTTGCCTGGGGCAGACATAGTATTCCCAGTCCCCTAATCTTGGGAGATGGTTGTGGCTCTCGGCCTCTTTGATCAGTAGTCAATCCATCAGTTATCAAGGGTCAGATTGAAGGAGGTTAACCTTCCTGAGACACATGTGCTTTCTCTTGCTTCTCTCTTCAGGTTGCATTTTCAAGGCTCACAGTTTGTTTTCTAGTAGAACAGTTGCCTGGTTTAGGACTATAACTCACAGATTTAAAAACAGATTTACAAATTGTGAGTGTATCTGAAGATAAATAGGGACATAGAAAGCTGCCTCAGGCTGCGTACACATTGCCGTTTAGTCTGGCTCTGGTGTGCTCCCACCTCTGTTTTTCTGAATTTGCATACACATCATATTACCCAGGATGCAGAGATATCCTGTAGTTTCTTGAGAAATAGTGCTGTTCCATGCATTTCCCCTCAATCCAGCTTCAATCCAAATGGAGAACTCAAGGTCACATTCACATCACAGTTAAGCTGAGGTGTGTACATTTGGGAGTGCCATTGCACATGTGCAGATGACAGCAGAAACTGAACAGGTTATGTGCCTTGGGTGAAGACACCC
Source organism: Podarcis vaucheri (assembly GCF_965113315.1). NCBI lineage: Eukaryota > Metazoa > Chordata > Lepidosauria > Squamata > Lacertidae > Podarcis > Podarcis vaucheri. The sequence goes on along the minus strand of NC_138764.1, from coordinate 85,348,422 downwards.
CTGCTCTTTCTCTGGTGCGTACAGTCATGTGTAAATGTGACTTGAAACACAGTGGGAGAATCAACCTCTAGAATGGTTTAAGCCACTAATGTGTACATACAACTTTTGCACTGAGTCAGACCATTGGTCCATCAAGCTCAGTATTGTCCACATTGACTTGCAATGGCTCTCCAAGGTTTCAGACACAGAGAGTTGCATCCACACTTCCATCTGACCCACTGCTTCCTCCGGAGGAAACCTACGGTTTAGCACTGAATCAGAACCAATGGCAATTGGGCCTTCTGCGGATTGCTGTTTGTTCTGATTTAGCACTAAAGAGCGAGTCTTCTGGGGGAAGGCAGTGGGCAAAGGCAACATCACTCATCACCTAGAAAGCTTGGGACAAGTGGAAAGCTGTTAGGACCTGTGTTTTCTAGGCATGGGAGGAGTAGAATTGTGGACGAGTCCAGAATATTTCTTAGCACTCCCTGGTAATTCCAGGAATTGAGTCTGGGATATCTGCATGCAAAGTCACTGACCTTGGTCTCCTTTGACAAATGTTTCTTCTCTTCCACCACTTATTCTTGAAATTCTCCCTCCCTCCCTGTTAGGTTTGTCACCGATGCTGTTACTGGTGTCACAATAGTGACAATATTGTTCTTCTTCCCGTCGAAAAGGCCGTCCCTTAAATGGTGGTTTGACTTGAAAGGTAAGCTTCTGGCTTTTGAAACCCTTTGACCTAGTTCTTCTGCGTTCTGTAGAATTGACTATAAAACTAGCCTTCAACAAGCACTAGGTACAGGGTCACTAGGTCACCATTTCCTGAATGACTCACCCATAGAGGAGCTTAGAGAACAATCTTACAAGGAGGAGAGCAGAGGAATAAGACTCATCTGTTGGCTCCTGATGTCCCAATGGGTCCCAACCAAGCATTAAAATACTCATCCCCTTTTCTTTTTAGAAAAGGGACACAGATATTCATCCTTTTTTGGTGCTGATTGGGAGATTTTCTCCCTGCCTAACAGTCCAAGGTTCTCCAGACACCATCTACTGCCCGCCATCTATATGTCCCTGGTGTTATCTTTTCTGCCTGTGAAGTGCTTCATGCTACGAAATAAACCAGTGTGCTCACAGACATCTGGAACATTGGTACACAGATGAAGTTAAAAACCTGGAAGATTGTGTGACTTGCTTCCTGTTCAACAAAAGCACATCATACGAGGACTTGAGCAATTGCAAGGAATAGCTCTATGAAGGGTTAAGAGAGAAAAGTGGAAGCTATCTCTTGTTCAGCCTTCATGCGTTAATAAGGCCTCTCTTGTGAAACAGGGTACCTTGCTTTGCAAAAAAATCCTTTTATGACCTTTTATGGATGAGATCTGGGTTTTCCTTTACCATACATCTCACAATCTTTGAGCTGCGAGTAGAAAATTAACGTTGCGGTTAACTTAGATCCAAAGTGCAAATGAAAGGGGGAGGGGGATGTCCAAATGTTGCTGGACTACAGCTCCCATCATCCCTAATCATTCCCCTTGCTGGCTGGGTCTGATGGGAGTTGGAGTCCCACAACATCTGGTGGACCACTGCTTCCCCCTCCCTGCCTTAGGCTGCGATCACAAAGTTTGCTAATCTCTCTATGTTCACAAACCTCTTTGTCTAGCGCCAAACACAGAGAACCAGCCCTTGCTGACTTGGAGAAAAGCCCAGGAAAGTGTACCATGGAATATAATCCTATTGCTTGGAGGAGGTTTTGCCATGGCAAAAGGATGTGAGGTATGCTTGTTAGAATGCAGCCTGTAAAAAAAAAATGCACCACTTTCCATCTTTTCTAAAGGGACTGGGTTGTTGTTGTTTTTTAGGGCACCTGTCACGGACTGGTTGGATGCAGAGGAGCGGTGGGAGGCACTAGCTGGGGAACCCCCAAGGGAACCCCCAGGGGGAAAAGGCTCAAAGCCAGGGGATTGTTGGTGGGACAACAATGAGTGTCCAGAGGGAGAAGAGGGGGAGAGCAGACTGGGAGGAGGAGGCAACGGAAGCTGAAGAGGCAATAGGGTTTAGTGAGCAGGAAGAGGCTGTGGCAGAGGGCAGTCCAGGATCTGAAGCTGAAGCAGAGGCTGGAGAGGAGTGGGGTCAGGCTGCTGAAGAAGCCAGGGAGCCTCCCCCTCTGCTGTGACCAGCTCCCCTCCTCCCTGGTCTCCCAGAACACTGAGAGGAATGAAGAGGGCAGAGCAAAGAGAGATAAGGTGAAGGAGCCTCAGGTTCCTGGGGAAGGAGCTGGGGGAGGAGTTTTCAAGAGTGGTGGGAACACAGGGAGCTTCAGTTCTCGCAACTGTCTCCTTGGGGCAAGACCTGTGCTATGTTGGTTTCTTTGAATTAAAGAGTTAACTTCTCTGAAACCAGGTGTTTTATTGCTGAGCTGCTCCAGACTTTGGCTCCTGACAGCATCATGACACTTGATTCCTGCAGAACAAGCTACATGCTACTTTGCATGCATGTTTGCATTCATGTGTGTGACTAATTCGGAGCATGACCAGCTCTCTTTTTTAACCATTCTTACACACATACACAATGTTCTGGGAAATGGCCGCTTACCTGGAAATCTTGAGGAGTGATGGTTTGTGGGCTTAGCATGGCTGCAGTGTGGCCCAGAGCCATTTTACATCAATGGTCGTTGAGGCAATGCCTGCTTCTTCTGACCATGGCCATGGGTCAGCTGACTGGGGACCATTTTCAAACGAGCCTATCAGGAGGCTGCCTGGAGGTGAGGTTGTGGCAGCGGACCTGAAATATGATTTGACCTGCATCATAGGGCGACACTCAGCCTAGGGCCAGCTCAGCCCTCTCATCTGCCAGCTGGCGAGCTGTTTGATGTCAGATACATACCCAATGCCTTCGCCAAAGTCTACTTAAAATGTTGTGGCCTACTTCAACCCAAGTGGAGGTTTCTTCCTGTGGTAAATGTTAGCTTTGCTGGGGGTGATTTTAATCAAGACTAGAGCCAATCCCACCAGCCTGTTTGCACTGCACTGCTATTGACAGGAGATCAGATAAGTCCCACAGACGACTACTGCATTTAATGTAATGTGTAGTTCGGGCCTAAGCGCTAAAACAAACAATACTTTCAGATGTGGAAGAGCCTAGGTGAGTTGATTTGCCTGCTCATTTTCACATGCTAAAGTGGCTAAGTAGTGTTTGCACATTTTGTTATCCTAGGAAACATTACGAAACCAGGGTTTTCCAGGATGTGGCCATAATCTTAGTACCCTTGCAAGGCCAAATTCACCACATAGCATTTGAGGAGAAAGTCATCTTGTGGTGAATGTTCAACTTCAAAAATGGTCATGGGAGTTGGCTTTCATTTGCAGTAGATTTGTGTTTTAAGAGGACAAATGTCCCACAGCTCACACAAGCTGACAAAACTACCTCAGAGGAAGCTCTCTCATACTTTAATAGCTTGACCATTGGTATCATACTGCCAGTGCTAAGGAAGATTTTGCCATGTGTGGAGCATATATGTGGTAGTTTGGGTATTAAAATGGCGCCTGGGGGAGGGTAAATTTCAATTGCAAGTGAAATGATCTGTTCCTGAGTTATCATCTCATGACGAGAGCTGAAAAACACAGGAAAGAATCAGCCACCATAGAATCACTTGTGCAAACTGTGATTGTTTTTATATGTTTGTTTTTAGTATGTTGTTGTTTTATTTTTTAAACATATTGTTTTGACAATGGTGTATTTGCTGCCCTGGGCCCCTTTAAGAGGATGGGTGGGCTTTAAATTTAATACACACATAAATTTTCTACCCTGCTATAGGAGTCTGGCTTGTCTGTCTGGATTGGAGGCCAGCTTGATCCCCTGGAGAACCTCCCTCCTGCTGTTGCTGTTATTCTCATTACGGCAGTGATCGCGTTATTCACAGAATTTGCAAGTAACACAGCCACAATCATAATCTTCCTGCCTGTCCTGGCAGAACTGGTAAGGGGCATATGCACACCTTTCAACCAAGGGGTTAAGTTAAAGGTATGAATGTGAATGAATGTTTATTATTACGGCCAAACAACCAAGCATACTAAGTTAAGAGTAGAGTGGCCATTGCTGCTATTGAGAGAGAGAAATATATAAAGGCAATTTATATATGTTGATTTATATGTATAGATGCAGATTTAGACATAATTACTATAATGTAAATAGAAATTGGGGCGCGTGTGGCGCTGTGGGTTAAACCACAGAACCTAGGACTTGCTGATCAGAAGGTCGGCGGTTCGAATCCCCGCAACAGGGTGAGCTCCCGTTGCTCGGTCCCTGCTCCTGCCAACCTAGCAGTTCAAAAGCACATCAAAGTGTTTGATGTGCTTTTCCGTGCGCTACTCTGGTTCGCCAGAAGTGGCTTAGTCATGCTGGCCACATGACCCGGAAGCTGTATGCTGGCTTCCTCGACCAATAAAGCGAGATGAGTGCTGCACCCCCAGAGTCAGCCATGACTGGACCTAATGGTCAGGGGTCCCTTTACCTTTTAAATAGAAATTAATTTCACCATAGCGGGGAAGATTTGACCTGGGTAACCAGCATGCCTGTTCTGTCTGCTATCCAAGTGCAAATGGGCAACTTCAAGGCTCCCCCTGCTCTTTCTTCTTATGGTTCTTTGAACTGGACTTGGGCAGCACAGCTCTTCAAATAGAGGACACCTTCGAGTAGAATAACTCTTTAGATATAAGGTAGTCCTTAGCAACTTGAACACATGGCTCACCCTAATCTTGGGTGGTAGGAGGAAGGTTGGCCTATATCATCATCATCATTATTACATCCCACCCTTCACTCAAAGATCTCAAGGCGGTGTACATTTGGTTTCTCTTCTGCATTCTGTCCCTCATTAACAACAACTCCATGTGGAATAACTAGTGGGAGACTCAAAAGTACTTTTCAGCTTTACCTCTGAAAAATATTACTAGGCTGACACCTCAAGGCAGACAGCCAGCTTTTGAACCCACAGAGTCCACATGTACTATTCTCAGTGAACAGCATGCCCTCTTCTGACCTGCTTATTCTGCCTGAGGAAACTTCTGGACTCAGCTAAATAGGATTTTGTGTTATGATTGGGCTTCCTTCCACAATTCCCCATATTCAGATAGCCAGAAATAAGGCTCCTTGTGCCTATTTCAAGAAGGCTCTCTCTCTCTCTCTCTCTCTCTCTCTCTCTCTCTGTGTGTGTGTGTGATGGAAAACAAATCTCCAGTGGCCTGTTTCACACAACACGATAAACCAAACTCTGGTTTACTGGGACCATACAAACATGCAGCTTGCTGGAGAGGAGCTCACAGCTTCTTTACTCCTCTCTAGCTTTTTATTACTCCCACACTGCGGACCTTAAGTTGTTCTTGGACACTAGTTCCCATCAGCCTCAGCTATCATCGCCAATAATCAGGGATGATGGGAGTTGTAGTCCAGCAACATTGAAAAAGATGCAGGCTCCTCATTCCTGGTCCAGCATGTTCTACCAGGATCATCTAGAGCAGGTGTTGGGAAACCTTTGACTTTCCAGATGAACTGCAACTACCATCAGCCCCAGCAATCATGACTAATGGGCAGGGTTGATGGGAGCTGTAGTTCAGCAACATCTGGAGGGCCAAAGGTTTCCCATGCCAAATCTAGTGGAAGCTTTCAGAAGGAACTATGATCACACAAAAACTTCTTTGCAGTCTTTTCAAGAATCTCATGCGATGCTTACAGTTCAGCTAATAAATCATAACGCACGCACCCCTTTTGTTTTTTTCAAGGCCATTCGTCTGAAAGTGCATCCCCTCTACTTAATGATACCAGGAACCATAGGATGCTCATTTGCTTTCATGCTTCCAGTCTCTACACCCCCAAATTCAATTGCCTTTGCTTCTGGGCACTTACTGGTTAAAGATATGGTAAGTAATTTTACATAGTAATCACTATCAATAGCTTAATTATCTAGAGCAGGAGAAGGCCATAGAGGTGAGGAAAGGGTGTTCAGTTCTCTTCCCCTGCCAAACTTCCCCAAAACAGCTTCTCTCAGGAGCTGCTATTTGTATTTCAGGGGAAGCTCGCCTTGGTTCCAATGGAGGCTTCCCTTGAGATGCAAACAGCAGCTTCAGTCAGGTTCTGGTTTCCCTTCGACTGCTATTTACATAATAAAAAGGCATGCACCTTACTTGCATTCACGCAAGTGATGGCATGTCTAATGTAGCATGCCCTATCCAACTATTTGTGCCTAGGAGAATGGATGACATCAAAACATCAAACTGTTTATTCCTTCTTCACTCACAGTAAATTATTGTTGGGTCTTCCAGCAGTAAGTTAGCACCAAATTATGTCTGGTCAACTGTAGAAGCACACTGGATGAAACACACATCTCTGCCACCACTTTCACAAGGTCTTCATTCCTTTCCAAAATGTGGGCAGAATATTACTAAATTTTAGGTTTGTTTGTTTTTGAAGGAATTGCTTAGCTGTGGGTGGGCGGCATTAGCAAGTTCAGCTGTGTGACAACCATTTTGAAAGTGGAGCTGAGAGGAACTGAGAAGGGGCAAATTCTGTTGCTTAGTTCGCTATCCACTTCCTCTCAACTTTGTTTACAAAATGGCAGCCAGGCTACCAGTCTCTCAGCTCAATCTACAGTGAGGGGAGTGCCTTGGATTTTAAAGCACAACAGACCAGGGGCTATGGTCCACCAGCTCTTCCCAAATTTGCCCCTGAACTTTGGGGAAATTTCTTCTCGCACCCTGAAAAACAAACAAAACAAAACAAAACCCTGAATGTTTCGCTGTGATGAACATTCAGTGCAGACCTAAGTAGGAGCCTATTCAGCAGCAAAGTGCCAATATTCATATGTGTCTAAGACCAAGGGTACTTTCAGATTGGGGCTTAACATTGTAAATGGTTAGGTGAGATATTGCCAACAGGACCCTATCAACAGGCTTTGTAAATAGCTAAACAAATAACCCATAATGGATTTCACCTGGAAAGAGTAATTCCAGTTTTTTGGGGGAGGTGGGGTGAGATTCAGGCTGGCATTTTGATGTCAATGACATCATTTGGACACTGCAAGAAACTTACGTCCATGAGGAGCACTGATGCCACAATAATCACCCACCTGGAAGCACCCATAGCAGTTTTTCAGTACTACAGAAGAAATTGGGAATTAGGTGTGAACGAAATTTTCAGTTTTTAAAGTTCAGTAAGGTTTGCTCACAAATGTGAGGGCTGACAATGGAAAAGTTAATCCTCGTGTTTGTTGGCAAGCTTCTATATTTATTCTATTCAAAGAACATAATTCCAGCAGAGAACTAACAAGTAATTGCAGTCTCACCCCTGGCTCCTGTCACTCTTCATTTGTTTTCAAGTTTTCAGGGCTTGAGGGTATGAACTAACCAAAGCCTTGTTTAAAAAGAGATGGAAAACAGGAATTTACCAATTATTCCAAATGATTCTTTTCCAAGCAGATCACCAGCAGATATTGCAGAAGAACTTACATCTTCTCACTTACTCTCACCTAAAATGCGTATTACACTCATATTCTCATTGGTTACATTTCTGTCCTGTTATCAGACTTTGAAACAGCATGGAATTCCAGCACTAGAATTTTCTTGACTTCTCTGATTGGGTATGAGTTATTTGTCCAAACATGCTTAGAACAATTTCACTGATGGTTTTCATTCAGGAAGAGGCCTAGATGAAGGAAGGTTGGAAGAAATTGCAACATACTACCTTAGGAGAGATAGAATGCACATTTATAATTTAGTTAAACAGTCAAAGACAGGTAGGGAGGATCTGTCAAAATCTCCTTTGCAGCTTTACCAGCTTCCCTTTGAAGCTGGCTCTCTTTCTTTAAAGAGGATGGGATTTGTAAACCCCAATGCATTGTTCTCTATTATACAAAACCATTCACCCAGAAGGCAGGTTTAGCTCTAATGAATTTACAGGAGGGTAGAGGCTTGTTCAGGGACGCGGGTGGGGCTGTGGGTTAAACCACAGAGCCTAGGACTTGCCGATCAGAAGGTCGGCGGTTTGAATCCCCGCTAAGGGGTGAGCTCCCATTGCTCGGTCCCTGCTCCTGCCAACCTAGCAGTTTTAAAGCGCGTCAAAGTGCAAGTAGATCAATAGGTACCGCTCCGGCGGGAAGGTAAACGGTGTTTCCGTGCGCTGCTCTGGTTCGCCAGAAGCGGCTTAGTCATGCTGGCCACCTGACCGGAAGCTGTACGCCGGCTCCCTCGACCAATAAAGCGAGATGAGCGCCGCAACCCCAGAGTCGGTCACGACTGGACCTAATGGTCAGAAGTCCCTTTACCTTTACCTTTAGAGGCTTGTTCAGAGAAACTTCTTGACAGTTCAACAATGGAACCGATTACTTAGAAGGTTTGTGATTCTCTCTTCCCAGAGGGGAGGCTGTCTTTGGACAGCCACTTTGGAAAGCTTTGTGTTTTCTGCATCACACAGCAAACGGTTGGGCTCTATGATGCCACAGATCATCATGATCTCTAAATCTGTTTCACCCCTCATGGGTTTCTTCCACAGGCAAGGACGGGTCTGCTTATGAATCTGATGGGAGTTTTGTTTCTGACTCTGGCTATCAACACTTGGGCCACGAGCATCTTTCAGCTGGGCAGCTTCCCTGACTGGGCCAACATCCATTCAGAAAACACGACCCTGCTGGTGGATGTGCAGAACGTCACTCTAAACTCAATGAGTAAATTATGAACAGGACAACCTTGTTGCGGGAGGAGCACTCCCCCTTCAAATTTGGGCACTGAATTAGATCCACAGCAAGTACAAGAACGCACAGGTGATGGCGTCGTTGATGCCCCTCCTTATACAGGACTGCCATGTTCCTTTTATGTTTGTTTTTATAAATATTCGTGAGTACTCACTGGATAATTATTTTGTGCCTTGGAAGAGTCTCTCCACTTTCATGCCAAAAACCTCCCATCAGGCAGTTCTTAGGTAGGTTTAGACCTTAGTGCTGCATTGAATTCCACCCTTTGAGTGTGAATCCTAGGACACTGTGTGTAAATAAACTGCAAGCCCTCTGCAAATAGCTGCAGTGGATTCAGTGAAAAACTGCCAAGTCAGGAACACTATTAATACACATATTATACCCAATCAGATCATATCCATTATTCAAACATCATGTCTTGTTAGACCTTGTACAACCATGATACTAAAAACTGTCTATAGTGGTCTGTAGCCCAGATACTCACACAAAATGCCCCATAGCCAATGGAATATTGGAAGATGCCTTATATGGACCAAAGAATGAATGACAAGAATAAATTAGTAATGAAATTCACATATAAGGATACAAAACAATATGAAACTATGTTTCAATGGAATAAATAACCAATGTAAAACCTGAATATAAGCAGAAGCAATAAACCACCCAGATATCGGTGATAAACAATCCCAAATGCATATGTTGTAGAATACTACATAATCCAAATACTATATAGCAGTAGAACTGCAGGTGAATGATGAAAATTCACTGGGATGAAGGCTGAAGTTTTAACCATGGCTATAGCAGATCCTTTCCCGGTGCTGTGATCCAAGCTTATAAGCTTGCCTCATTTTAAATATGTTTAGACTTATCTGTATTCATTCTACAGCTTACAAAAAATGAAGTAAGAACAGTGGGAATGACTACTCCAGAGACTGGCAGGAGAAGTATATTGGTGACAACACAGGTGCTAGCCAGTAGGTGCTCTCCATAAGTAGCTTTGCCTATGTTCAGAACCAAACCAAACCAAATATACAAACTTGGCTTTTCAGAGGTCATTCTAGGACAGAAAGATGTTTGTTCACATTGCCCATAGGAGGGCACTTCTATACTGACATGTTACATCTGTCTTCATCCTGAGTGAGCTTAATCTTTCACTCTAAGGCAGCTCGCCATCTAGCAGCCACAAACAAATGGGAAGGGTTGTGACCTACCTCACAGGGTTGTTGTGAGGATGAGTGATATAATGGTGGTAGAAGTTTGAAGGGTTGTAGAAGTGATAAATACAAGTCACTGAGCTGCTGATGCTGACTTGAGAATTGTGGATAAGTGGTGCGAATGTGCACCCTTAGCTGTGTGAAATATGTCTCTCTGTATTGGTCTTAACTATGCAAACCTTAAAAGTCTAAACTGTGGAGACTGGCATGCCAACAAGAGATGTGCTAATTTAGTGAACATTTCCAGAGGATTATTATTGTTGGGATTTAAGGGGGGGAGGGGTTGATTCTTTGATTTCTTTTTATATAAAACTGATTATTTGGGTACTTTCAATGAAAGTGTTTGTAAATGGACAGTGATTCTAATCACCTCTGTAATGCAAATTCTACCTTTTGACGCTGTGTGTGTGTTTGTAAGAAATGGACTTATCGTTAATGAAATATCACTGCTGAAAGCATGTTTTGAAAGATACGACACTGGAAGTTGCGTTGGGGCTGGGGAGGAGGCTTAAAAGTGAATTCTTGATGTGATGCAGAAGGAAAGATTCAGTGGCTTTGTAATTCTGCTGCCTTGCCTTATTCAGGATCTGTTCCTGGACCACAGCTGGTGAATACAGCCATTAGATCTACATCTCTCTCTCTCTCCTTCTCTTTAATCACAGTTGCTGCTGCTTTGAAAACCGCATTAAAATTGCATCATGGATACAAGTGTAAGCAGAGGTCAAGCCAAAAGCACAAAAAATGCATCATCAACTAAGCATCATCAACTAAGATCACTCTTTGCTGCCCAAGCCTCACCATTATGAGAATTGAAAATGCAATGCATTTATCAGCCTCTTTCTTGCACTACAGTGGTACCTCGCAAGACGAATGCCTCGCAAGACAAAAAACTCGCTAGACAAAAGGGTTTTTTGCTTTTTGAGCTGCTTCGCAAGATTATTTCCCCTATGGGCTTGCTTCGCAAGACGGAAACGTCTTGCAAGTTTGTTTCCTTTTTCTTAACACCGCTAATACAGTTGCGACTTGACTTCGAGGAGCAACTCATAGAACGCGGTGTGGTAGCCTTTTTTGAGGTTTTTAAAGGACTTTGGTGATTTTTGAAGCTTTTCCAAAACTTTCCTGACACCGTGCTTCGCAAGACGAAAAAAATCGCAAGACGACAAAACTCGCGGAACAAATTAATTTCGTCTTGCGAGGCACCACTGTATTAATATCTACACTTCTTAGCCATAGGGGAAGTGTGGCACTTATGTCTCTCCTGCTGCCCATTGTCATGGGTTCGTGACCATTACAGGAGATAGTACTCAAAAAGAAAGGTATCCCAATGGAAAATGTAGGATGTAATCCTATGCAGACTAGGTAAAGGTAAAGGGACCCCTGACTGTTAAGTCCAGTCATGGACGACTCTGGGGTTGCGGTGCTCATCTCGTTTTACTGGCCGAGGAAGCCGGCGTTTGTCTGCAGACAGCTTCCAGGTCATGTGGCCAGCGTGACTAAGCTGCTTCTGGCGCGCACGGAAATGCCATTTACCTTCCTGCTGGAGCGGTACCTATTTATCTACTTGCACTTTGACGTGCTTTCAAACTGCTAGGTTGGCAGGCGCAGGGACCAAGCAACGGGAGCTCACCCCGTCATGGGGATTCGAACTGCCGACCTTCTTATCGGCAAGCCCTAGGCTCAGACTACTTGAGCATAAATCATGCTGACCTTCTGAATAAACATGCATAGGGTTGAGTAGATAGTTGGCCAAGCCATTGAAACCATTGTATTAAAGTGTATAGTGGCATTGATAGCTTTTAGGGCAACTTCACAAGTATCCATATCTATTTTGGGTTACATGGCAGCAGGTCAATTGGGGGCCTCAGTCTATTTTTAGCCAGCCAGCCTAGGTCCTTACTTAGAACCAGATCAGGGGGCAGCACTGCCTGGCAGCTTTCCCCTCCACCTTTGACTCATTGTTTCCCTTTGTAGAAAGCAGCAGAGAGAAGGAGGATGGGGACAAAATGAGAAAGAGCTGGCTCTGCCTCTTATTTGTTCTGGCTACACCTGTGGTTTGGGCTCCATGTCTTCCACCCCACTAGCCCCAGTGTCTACCAGATGCCACTATTAGCTTTCTACCTTTGTGTGACCAGCCCTGCCGCTATGGCCTGGGCAGCAGAAATTTAAGCAGGCAGAAATTTAAGCAGGAATAGGGTGTATGATAGGACATAATCCACTTTTTGAATTACAGTGGTACCTCGGGTTACATATGCTTCAGGTTACAGACGCTTCAGGTTACAGACTCCGCTAACCAAGAAATAGTGCTTCAGGTTAAGAACTTTGCTTCAGGATGAGAACAGAAATCGTGCTCCGGCGGCGTGGCAGCAGCAGGAGGCCCCATTAGCTAAAGTGGTGCTTCAGGTTAAGAACAGTTTCAGGTTAAGTACGGACCTCCAGAACAAATTAAGTACTTAACCCGAGGTACCACTGTACAGGTATCAGGCTGTAATTAAAAGCACAGGGGCAAGACCAGAAAATCTACAAACTTTCTTTCTGTCTTGTCCCGTCTCCCCCAGGATTCTTGTATGTCCTTCAATAGTGGCCAGTGCCTGCTACTGCTACTTCATTTTAACTCTCAGTTGGGAATATTCTCTTTCTTCCCTTTCTAATGGTTGTTTAGTCATTCCAAACCCTCAATTGCCCAAGCACCTGGTAATAGTGCACAGCTGCAGAGGCAGATATATCCAGGAAGAGGGTATTGTAAGTAGTATGATTATAGCCCTCCTAAATCTTATGCTTTAGTTATTATCAAAATCCAATAATTGTCATGTAGACAACACAAAGGTATGATTCAACACACACAATCCTCCTGTTTAGCAGATTTAATATATCCGTCCCAATCCTAGGTGATAATCTAAAGTGGTTAGAGGGATAAGGCATTTGAGTTGTAATGGAAATGCCAGTTTGCCATTATCATTGTTTAGACCCCGGAGCGCACAAGAATTACGACTTGGTTTTATGCTGGGGGCGACTAACCCCTAGTTTAGGGAGCTGATTTGTCCACCCACCCCAAATTTTCTGCCACCACCAAGACCATGCCAATTTTGGTGGTGGGGGGTGGGGGGGAAGCACCTTCTCCCCAGCCATCAGACTGATCATTTGATGAGTGAAAAGGGGGGGGGGATAACCTCTTATATCTGTCTGAATTAGCTGAAGAGGCAGACATCTTCATGTGTGCATGCAGAAGAAGAAGAGTTTGGATTTGATATCGCGCTTTATCACTACCCGAAGGAGTCTCAAAGTGGCTAACATTCTCCTTTCCCTTCCTCCCACACAACAAACACTCTGTGAGATGAGTGGGGCTGAGAGACTTCAGAGAAGTGTGACTGGCCCAAGGTCACCCAGCAGCTGCATGTGGAAGAGCGGAGGTGCGAACCCGGTTCACCAGATTACGAGTCCACTGCTCTTAACCACTACACCACACTGGCAGAAATGCAAAGTGGTCACAACCACAGCCAACATGCATCTCCCAGGGATTGGCCAAGAGGATATGCATCCCTTGGGCCAAGAAAGGTTAGCCCTCCCTGTTTTATAAAGTGCCCGTCAGTGTTCATTATGCAATTTACCCAGATAATTCAGGGTCCTCTGCCACACCGCCATGTGCCTATCTACACGTGACATAAGAAAAGCCACAACATACCCTGCCCCTGGCAGCCCTCTTAGCTCTTCTTGGGGTCTTCTCATCAGAGGAGAAACTCCACGAGCCTCATGCCATTGTTCCAGATGGAGTCAATGCTCTGGTTGCTGTGCAAAGGATCAGGAGGTTCTGTCCTGACTGGGAACAGATTGAGCAGGAACATTATAGTAGCTGTGATTGACATCCATAATGGGAAGACGCAAAGCTTATTTGACAGGCTCCTCTGCTTTTTGTAAAGCCTCCCAGCTGGATCCTCTTTTGCAAAGATTCTCAAAGCAAAGGATGCAGCGGCAAACAGAGCTAGATGATGAGGATTTCTGTGTATTGTCCAGATGAGTTTCTGTTGTCCCAGTTTGGCACAGAATATTAAAGCAAGTAGTCACACCTGAGAAGCTTTTTAAGGAGGCTGCACTACCAGAACTTGGATGGTAGTGCCCTGTTAAGATGTTTGCGAATGCCCCTGGAATACAGAGTGAAGTACGCTGAGATAGTGATTGTTAAAATGCACTATTTTTAGGCTCCTGTTCAGATGGAACCTTGAATGGTTGGAAGCCAGTCGAGCTGGCTGGGTGCTGATAGCTCCTTCACACATTAATCTGTACACAGAATGAATGTCTAACAGCTGCTTGGATTTGCACAGTACCGTGGTACCTCGGGTTACGGATGCTTCAGGTTACAGACTCTGCTAACCCAGAAATAGTACCTCAGGTTAAGAACTTTGCTTCAGGATGATAACAGAAATTGTGCTCCAGCGACGCAGCAGCAGCAGGAGGCCCCATTAGCTAAAGTGGTACCTCAGGTTTAAGAACAGTTTCAGGTTAAGAACGGACCTCCGGAACGAATTAAGTACTTAACCCGAGGTACCACTGTAGTTCCTCATTTGGTCTATGCCAGTTGCCTGTCCACCAGGTGGTTTAAGGGGGAGAAGCCGTTTAGGCTTGCCAGTCTTGAGGATGCTGAATTGGTGCATCTGATACATGATAAATTATTATAAATTATTTCCCCAGAAGTTCCTTTGCAGGTCTTCTCTCTAAATTATGCCCTTTTTTAGCTTTGGCCATATTCAGCTGGCAGCGCTCCAGTGGAATAACAACATCTGGCCACAGGGAGTCAGAGTTGCTTCACACAGATGGAAATTAAACTCTTGGCAACAAATGTTTCATTCACATGCATTAGCCTTTCCAGAAAATCAGGATTTTGTGTTAAATCACCAAGGGCTTGTGCAAAGAATGGAAGAAGCATTTTAAAAGATACCTGCTTTCCCCCTCTGCCTTTTTGTGAAGGGCCCCATGGGGGTTCCTGATTAACATCTACAATTCCCCCCTCCCAATAGTCTTCTGTGCAAACTTTTCCATTAGTCATCAGCCAGAGAGGGTGAATAAATGAGTTCATTGGAAGAAAGGGCACAGGCACTGAATAAATCTACTCCAAGTCACATTTATCATACACAACTAATACCTTTTAGGGAAATGGTCTAGGTAAACGTTAATCTCAATAGAGGATAGAACCTGGATCCAATGGTATGGTATGGGGGGGGAATGTTCCACAATCATCAGTGATTGACTATATCACAAGCATGACTTGTGGTGTACTTAGCTGACAGGTTACAACTAGGGATGGATGAATCTCCATTTCTCTCTCTCTCTCTCTCTCTCTCTCTCTCTCTCTCTCACTCACACACACACACACACCATTTTTTGACTCTTAAGTTAGTCTACCGCATTTTCACATCACTTCAGGTTTTTTTCTTTTTAAAAAGTCTGCACAAAAAATGCCTTTTCATATGTCTTGTTCCTCATTTGCATTTTTTTCTATCCAGTTTGAATTTCTGCAAGCAATTTCCAACAACAACAACAACAACAACAACAACAACAACAATAATAATGTAGTTTTGTACATTATTTTCATGAATATATGCCATTTTGTATGTTATTTTCTCTCTCTCTCTCTCTCTCTCTCTCTCTCTCACACACACACACACACACACACACACTCTGCACACTTCTTGACTGGAGAACTGCATCACAGCACTTGGAGAAGTGTGAATTTCAAAGCATAGCTGTGCTTTGGTTCACAAAGTGCAAATTAGGATTGTTAGAACTTCTGAATATGACTAATTCACCCTGAACCAAAATGCTTTAAAACCCAGTGGTCTTGATCCAGAGATGCTTGAGTACCTACTGCTGTTTTCCCAAGAGTTGCACCTCTCCCCCAAGAGAGGCTGCCTGAGGACAGCTGCACCCTTTATGCGTCAAACTCAGTGGTGTGTTTGACACAAAAACCACATAAAGTGAAGATGACACATAAAGGCCAGAGAACCCTGGCAGCAGTATCCATGGGCAGGATGGCAAGTACGGAGCTTTTTCGGTAGAATCATGGAAGACAGCTGCTTTATATCAAGCTAAGCCAAGACGATTAATGCATCTAGCTCAGTATTGTCCAAACTGATGGGCAGCAGCTCTGCTGGGTTATTTTCCAGCCCTACTTAGAGATGTCTAGGTCGGCCAAATGTCCTCCTGCAAGGGACAGTTTACTGTTTGAAGGGTTCTTAATCCAAGTTCAGTGTAAAGAGCCATCCAAAGGGAGAGCAGGGACCCATCAAGCGTTTTGATCCACAAGCTTAACATGAGTCAACAGGGAGATTGTCATGGACTGGGCAGAGGAGGAATGGTGGAGACTGCCTCCCCAGTCTGACCCTTCCAGAGAAGAGGATGGCAGTTCAGAATTACAACAGGGATTTGAGGGAGGTCACAGCTCAGAGGCAGATGAGGGGGAAAGTTGGGAAATAATGGGAGAGGAGGAAGAGGAAGAGGAAGCCCTGGGGATGATGACAGCTGATGGACACTGTGTCTTTAGAAAGCCTTCCGGACTCCCCCTTCCTCCCAGAACCCAGCAAGCCTTGAAAGTAGGAGAGCAAAGAGCTCAAATGCAGAGGGTGCTTGTCAGTAGGGATGATGCATGAGGGAGTGGGAGAGACAGAGGGGGTGGAGATTCACTCGGGACAATATCATTATCAAAGAGGCTGTGTTCCAAAGACTCTCTCTGTGAATATTGAATAAAAAGTGGATGGTAAGAAACATTCCATGTCTTTGTACTTTCCTGGGCAACCAGCCATGGGAGTTGCTGGCATCCACCTGACAGTGATGCAGCAGCAAAAGAAAGCTCATGCTATTCTAGGCTGCATTAGCAGAAATATAGGGTCCCAATCAAGGGAAGCCAAAGTCCCACTTTATTCTACCTTGGTCAGACCACACCTGGAATACTGTGTCCAGTTCTGGGCACCACAATTTAAGAAGGATAATGACAAACTGGAACGTGTGCAGAGGAGGGCAACCCAGATAATCAAGGGTCTGGAAACAAGCCTTATGAGGAATGGTTGAAGGAGCTGGGTATGGTTAGCCTGGAAAAGAGGAGACTGAGAGGAGATATGATAGCCACCTTCAAATATATCAAAATGCATATTTCTATCAGCAATGTAGGGTGAGCGGTGAAAGAAGTAGGATATTGGGATTGGAGCGAGCTGTGTGGGGATGGGGAGGGAGGAATTTTGGGTGAGCTGTGAGTGCATGAAGATTGGCAACAGGTCGGGGGTTAGCAGGTAGAAGGAGTGTTGAAGGAGCTGTAAGGGGTTGGGTAAGACATAAATGGTGGGGGTTGGTTGGTAAGGGAGATGGGGCAAGCAGCTGTAGCCCCTATTTATATATTATAGTTATGAATTTGCATACATTTTAATCAGCACATGCACATTTTAAGCAAACCCATGCCCTCTTTTTTTGGTGATGCTTCTTCTTCTTCTTCTTCTTCTTCTTCTTCTTCTTCTTCTTCTTCACCTCTGCCACATTCGCCTCCTCCATCACTACCTTTTCTTCCTCTATTGCATAAGCGGTCACCCTAGAGATGTCAGGAATTGAACTTGGCACTGTCTGCATGCTAGGCATGTGCTCTCCCCCTGCGCTGAAGCCCTTTCCTCACCTTTATAGAGGAGGGATCAAGTAGAACAAAATAAATATCTGTCTCGCATACATACACTAGCCTTTAAAAATCCATCTAGTCTCATGGTTTGTGGAACATCCTGTAGCAATATGGTCCCTAGCTTAAAGATGCATTGTTTTGAACCAGCTGTTTCAGTGAATGATCCATGCAGGCTGGATCTTGGATTGGTGGATATTTAACCCTTTTTCACTCTCTTGAAGTTATTCATATTCTATTGGGAATCCACCAGGAATTGCTTATATGCTTTTTTAGAAAAAGAAATAATATTGATTCATTTTGCTCTTTTGAAACCGTCCTTGATGCATCTTTTTGTCTGTGGGGATGTTTATCAGCCTGGTTTTGTGAGACTTCCATCCCCTCATGGCAGAGCTGCTGGGTTTCAAGTCTAACCTGAAGTCAGATACTTGGACCTGCAAACCTTATTCCCTTATCCAAAGGTGTTGGGCGCTGGCTGCTCTTGCCCAGTCATGATGAGCTAGAAATATTCTGAATGTGTTCAGAATTACTTTCTTCATTGCTACCACTGTTTCAGGAGCTGACATTTAAAACACTTCCTGGGGCTCAGCCGTCTCAAGTTCTGCCTCTGACAATTCCCTGTGAGTTGCTTTTTTAAAATGGGATGCTTGGTGGTGGTGTGGAAGCAAGAATGAAGGAAGATTTATGTCCAAAGAAATTGCAAAGGAAATTGCTCTGGACAAAAATGTCACAGCAGGACAGAGTATGTGAGCAAAGAGAACAGTAATTCATTAACAAAAAAAAACAACATATTGAATAAAGTTGAGCAGCATTCTAATGCAAAACCACAAGCCTGGGAAATTTGACAGGGAAATGGTTCCACACAGGGGTGAAGGAAGGCATTGGGATACCCGGGGCGGGCGTCACGATGTAGGGCGCATGTGCGGCGTTGCTACGTACAACACATGTGCTGTAGGTAGCGACACCGCACATGGCTGTATATCGGTTTGCCGCCAGTGCCACTGCAGCGCCGTACGGACGGTGCTGGGATCGCTCCGTCACCACTGCAGCCGTGAACACGGGTGTAGCAGCGCCAGAGGGATCCGGGCACCGTCCATACGGCACTGGCGGCAAAGCACTATACAGTGCATGTGTGGCATCACTATGTACAGCGCATGCATGCGATGCCGCACATGTGCTGTACTTAGCGGTTTGCTGCCGGCGCTGGGATCCTTTGCTCTGCTGCTTGCACTGCCACGAGCCCCCGCGGGGTGAATTCTTGTCACCCCCGCAGGCATGGAACCCGGGGCATACCGCCCCCGCCCCCCCCCATTGTGACCCCACTGGTTCCACAGGAGGTGAAATCTTGATAATTTCTAGTACTCCTAAATTGTACTAATGGAATAGCCTTCACTGTGAGAAGAGCAATATTCATTCACAATAGCCTTCTACTGTATGGACTGAATCAGAGATGGAATACCTATGCCTCCCCCTCCCTCCCTTGCAATCTGCTGTCAACTGCACCTTCCATACAAACCCCCACACCATGAAACCCCACCCTGTTGACTTACCTGATAGCAGCTGTGGGAAGGTCTCAGCGGAGGTGTTGGTGCAAAACTTCCCTCCCTGTCATCTGGAACACTGTGCCAATCACCCGGGAGCCTGGGAAATGCAATTTTCCCAGGTCACCTTAATTCTCATGACATCAGTCCCATTGGGCACAGAGATGGAAGTGAGCTTTGATACAGTTCACATTTAAAGGCAGATCTACCTAATTCACACTTGGCCGAAATACACAGCCATCCTGAGTATTCGCACATCTTTGAATTCTCAGCGCAGTTCTCCAGCCAATAAATGTCCACAAAAGTACATATACTAGGTTAAAGTGTGAATAAAAATGCATATATTGCTGGAAATAACATGCAGAAATGCATCCTATTAGCAGAGGAGGATTTAGGGAAGAGCGACTGGTTCGTCCACACTGGGCATTGAGCAGAGAGGGAGCCACAAAAATGATGTGAAACAGAAGGAGAGAAGTGGGGGGGGGTCATCAAATTTTAGTGTTGCACAGGGAACTTCTGAAATTTGAAAGCCACAAATCTGCCACTGCTATTAGGGAAGCCGCTTTGCAAAATTCACACAAAGTTGCTAATGAATTTTCAGGAACACTTAATTCCCCCCCCCCACAATGTGGGAATGGGGAGAACCGAACTTCTGATTGGAGAAATGAGAACTAGAGATATTTTCTCATCCCCAGTAGTGTGTGCGTGAAACCACTGCTGTACAGCCATTCCACGCCCTCTGCCATGTACCTGAAAGGATGCTAAATCATGAGAAAGGGCCCTTCCTAAGATGCATGATGGGGCAAGAATGGTCCATGATCAGGACAGGATCTCTGCTGCCTTCTCATGGCAGTAAAACCTTTTTTTAATAATAAAAAAGAGGGGTGTTTCCAAAGTAAAGAGAAGCCACTGCAATTGCCTTACAACAGCCTGCCCTTGAAACTGCCTGTAAATTCTTTTAAAAATTCTTTAGCTCTCCCCTCTTCAGGTTTTCCACCTCCCTTTCTATTCTCCCCATCTCAAGCCTGCAAATATGTCAAAAGAACTAGTTAACAATCCAGTCCCCTTCCCTGTGAATTGCATGAGAGCTCAGCACTCTTGACAAACTACACTTCCCCATTTCATACTTGTCTTTGTCTAAATCCCCACAAGAAGTACCCAATGAAACAATTTCTATGGCAACTGCAGGCAGCATGATTCTGGTGAAAGAAACTGGGGTGTTATTTGGGAGGGGGGTTGGAGCAGTTGTGGGGTGCAAGGAGATTGCTGTTCCTTTGGGGAGGGTTGACCAGACTTTTCACCTACCTCTGCTGCATTTTTCTTCCAACTTGCTTGGCATGTACATTGGCAAATGCATAGCTACTTCAAATGTATTAATTCCAAATGAATGGAAAATTGAAACAAATGGGGCCTGTCATGTTCATTTGTCACTAGTAAAGAAACACATGCCAGAGTTACAAAGGAGTTTCAAATGTCACGTTTGTGACTCAGTCAGTGACCTTGGTTTCCTCCTAGAGCAGAGACAGTTTATGTGGGATGTAAGGAGTGGAGGAAAGAGAATGTGGAAAGTGAAATTAACCCTGAAAGATAACTAGGCGGTTATTTGTGATGACTCGAGAGCAGAGCTGCACCACTAGCTTGCCTGGAACACCTGGCTACACAGGTGTCCTGATAAAGACCATCTGCAAGTAGATGTTCATGCATTGTCACCCATCAAGTGTCCACAGCAATACATAGGGGCATGAAGGCTCCCTTGCTACAGACATGACATGGGGTGCAATGGAGGAGGTGGGATGAACATGCTTTTTCCTCTTGCATAATTCTCACAGAGAGTTTGTGAATGACTAAAGAGGGCTTGGTAGGGACGCGGGTGGCGCTGTGGGCTAAAGCCTCAGCGCCTAGGGCTTGCTGATCGAAAGGTTGGCGGTTCGAATCCCCGCGGCGGGGTGCGCTCCCGCTGCTCGGTCCCAGCGCCTGCCAACCTAGCAGTTCGAAAGCACCCCCGGGGGCAAGTAGATAAATAGGTACCGCTTACCAGCGGGAAGGTAAACGGCGTTCCGTGTGCGGCTCTGGCTCGCCAGAGCAGCGTTGTCACGCTGGCCACGTGACCCGGAAGTGTCTGCGGACAGCGCTGGCCCCCGGCCAATAGATGTGAGATGGGCGCACAAACCCCAGAGTCTGTCAAGACTGGCCCGTTCGGGCAGGGGTACCTTTACCTTTACCTTTAAAGAGGGCTTGAGTGTTTTCCTCTGCTGCTCTGTGGGTGGCGCTGTGGTCTAAACGACTGAGCCTCTTGTGCTTGCCAATTAGAATGTAAACTCCCGTTGCTCTGTCCAAGCTCCTGCCCACCCAGCAGTTCGAAAGCATGCCAGTGCAAGTAGATAAATAGGTACCGCTGCGGCAGGAAGGTAAACAGCATTTCCGTGCGCTCTGGTTCCTGTTGTGCCAGAAGAGGTTTAGGCATGCTGGCTACATGACCCGGAAAGCTGTCTGTGGACAAACGCTGGCTCCTTCGGCCTGAAAGCGACCCCATAGCCGCAACCCCATAGTCGCCTTTGACTGGACTTAACCATCCAGAGGTCCTTTAACTTTTTTTTACCTTTCTTTGTCTTTGTTCCAAAACAGTCCCCACTCAGTCACCTATTTACCGTCCCTTTGAATATTTCCAGGCCATTCCTCACTAGTCCCATACCTGTCCTATTCTTTTGTGCTTACTGTGTTATTTGCAGTTTGGGGGCATGCTTGGGGGAGGGGGAGGGGTTAGATGAGCCACTAAAGGGGTCCAGGAAGTGATGTCTCTCTTTGGGAGCCCACGCAGGGACTGATGGGTCATAGCAACCTTCCAAATAGTGGTTCTGAAGGGATTATCCTGATTTGATGTATGTCGTAAGGTGACCCTTAATCAAAGGTTAGCCCGGCCTACTGACCAATCAGAAGGCAAGCTGGCTGATTCCAGATACATACCCAATGTCTTTGCCAAAGCTTGCTCACATCTGTAATTGATAAATGTCATGGCCTGTTTTAACCCAATACCGATGTCCTGTTGGATGAGTCAGTAATGTCCCTCTGCTCACTATGGACTGCTCCACTGGCCTCTGTCCATAGAGTGATGCTAGTTTCAATGCAGCGGTCCAGAGCTCTCTGTCCCACCCATGGCAAGTGGTGAATGTGGACAGCTTTTGCCTGTCCCTTTTCTCCAAACACACACTTCTGCTCCTTCCATTGCGAGTAATGGGGCTGCAGATTTTCTGGTGGTTATTTATGTGCATCAGGAATATTTTCTTCACTTCATTAAAGCTGATAGCCTGTGTGTTGGTGTTTGAAGAAGTGTGCATATTGAATACATGCATGCATGCACTTTTAGCATGCCATTTCAACGCACCTATAAAATGGAGCCCTTTCCATTTGGCTGAAATTTGACAGGTGAAAAAAAATCTCTTGGAGAGATAGCAGACTATCTGAATATTTTGTGCCAGTTGGATGGAAATCACAGAAGTTGCAGGCAGCAGAAGAGCATCTGGGTCCCCCACTGAAAGGCATAGGAAACAAATGGAATGACAGAAATGAATAAAAATGAATGCGATTTGAATGAATAACTAAATGAATGGGATTTTCATCATGAAAATTAATGTTACAGCTAAAACTTTTTTTCTTTCTTTCACTTCCTTAACACAACTTGAAGTTTCCTGTTCTGTCTTCTTGAAAGTAAATACTGTGAGGCTGCAAAGAAACTTCCCATTATAAAAGGAAGTGCAGAACGTAAATAATATACAAGCCATAAAAAGCATCGATAGCAATGTTGGTCCGCGGCAGAAGAAAATAAATAAGGACATTGCAGAAAGCCAATATGTTTGTTAGAACTGGAGAAAATGAAACAGGGAACAAACTTTCAAAAGGCTTTTTCAAACATTTGGGAATACTTCTCGGAATTATTTGAGGGAATGATATATTATATATTTGATTAATGTATTCTCTCTTTCTCTCTGCCACCACTATGATGATTGACGTCTAAGATAGGTCTGAAAGACTACACAAATATGATACAGAACTGATAAAGTATTATGCTGTTTTTAAATGGGAGTATGGGGAATTGTTTCCGGCCAGTGCTTTTTTTCTGGGGGCATGCAGGGGGACACATACCCCTAAACATTTTGTGAATCTTTGTACTTTTGTCCATTTATTCTTCCCAATTTGAAGTATAAAATGGTGATTTTTTTGAGTCAAAATGAGAGTACCCCTAAACATTTTTTAAAGAAAAAAAGCACTGTTTCTGGCAAACCTCATTTATAGTCACCGAAATAAGTTTTTTTTAGTAGAATGACAGCGTTGTCTCTACTGTAGAAATGGCCATTGTTTGGCCTTCCAGTGTTGCATAATAATAATAATAATAATAATAATAATAATAATAATAATAATAATTTATTGTTTGTACCCCGCCCATCTGGCTGGGTTTCCCCAGCCACTCTGGGCGGCTTCCATAGAAACAAAAAATACACTAAAATATCACACATTAAAAACTTCCCTGAACAGGGCAGCCTTAAGAGGTCTTCTGAATGTCAGGTAGTTATTTATCGCTTTGACATCTGATGGGAGGGCGTTCCACAGGGCGGGCGCCACTACCGAGAAGGCCCTCTGCCTGGTTCCCTGTAGCTTTGCTTCTCGCAATGAGGGAATTGCCAGAAGGCGCTCGGCGCTGGACCTCAGCGTCCGGGCAGAACGATGGGGGTGGAGACGCTCCTTCAGGTATACTGGGCCGAGGCCGTTTAGGGCTTTAAAGGTCAACACCAGCACTTTGAATTGTGCTCGGAAATGTACTGGGAGCCAATGTAGGTCTTTCAAGACCGGTGTTATGTGGTCTCGGCGGCCGCCCCCAGTCACCAGTCTAGCTGCCGCATTCTGGATTAGTTGTAGTTTCCGAGTCACCTTCAAAGGTAGCCCCACATAGAGCGCATTGCAGTAGTCCCAGTGGGAGATAACTAGAGCATGCACCACTCTGGCGAGACAGTCCACGGGCAGGTAGGGTCGCAGCCTGCGTACCAGGTGGAGTTGGTAGACAGCTGCCCTGGATACAGAATTGACCTGCGCCTCTATGGACAGCTGTGAGTCCAAAATGACTCCCAGGCTGCGCACCTGGTCCTTCAGGGGCACAGTTACCATATTCAGGACCAGGGAGTCCTCCACACCAGCCCGTCCCCTGTCCCCCAAAAGCAGTACTTCTGTCTTGTCAGGATTCAACTTCAATCCATTAGCCGCCATCCATCCTCCAACCGCCTCCAGGCACTCACACAGGACCTTCACCGCCTTCACTGGTTCTGATTTGAAAGAGAGTTAGAGCTGGGTATCATCTGCATATTGATGGACACCCAGTCCAAACCCCCTGATGATCTCTTCCAGTGGCTTCAGAGACCAGAGAGAAGAGACAGTGGAAGAAGACTGGAAGAAGTTTAAGGAATATTTGAAAAAATATGTAAATATTTAAACCTTAGAATAGCTTTGGAAGTGGATATAGGCTATAGGGTTGGAAGTAGAAGATACGGTATTTTAAAATCGTATTATTTGTAAGTGATAAAATGTGATGTTATTTTAAGTGTGATTAAAAAAAAGATAGTTAGAAATTATGATATATGTAAACTGCTAAGGTAAAGGTAAGGGGACCCCTGACCATTAGGTCCAGTCGTGGCCGACTCTGGGGACTTTATTGGCTAAGGGAGCCGGCGTACAGCCGGCGTACAGCTTCCAGGTCATGTGGCCAGCATGACTAAGCCACTTCTGGCGAACCAGAGCAGTGCCCGGAAACGCCGGTTACCTTCCCGCCGGAGCGGTACCTATTTATCTACTTGCACGTTGGCGTGCTTTCAAACTGCTAGGTTGGCAGGAGCAGGGACTGAACAATGGGAGCTCACCCCGTCACGGGGATTTGAACCGCCGACCTTCTGATTGGCAAGTCCTAGGCTTTGTGGTTTAACCCACAGCAAAGATGAAGTAAAATGAAAATCAGATAGGTGGGACTTTGGGAAGCCCACTTAACATTGTTTAGAAAAATGAGGATATAACAAGAATTTGTTCGTATTTGTTCGTCTTTTCTGTTTGTGTTTTTTATTTGTGTTATAAAATGACTAATTTTTTTTGGGGGGGGTGAAGAGTCACCCTATGGATGGGGGTCGGGGAGCCTTACTCAGGGCTATGACTGGCAGTCTGATAATGCTTTTTTCCTATTATTTCTTAATGAAGGGTAGCAGAGTCAGAGGCAGGAATGTGAGTCAGAGGTAGGAGACAGTGGGTTGGAGAGAAGGCAGGAGGTGTCATTAAGGGAAGTAGAATCTCTGTATCTATTCCTCCCAAACACAGATGAAGCATTATGAAAACTAGCTGTGCTTCTTTTCAAGCTGATAGAGAAGCACAGAAATGTCCCACCCTATGGTCTATGGCTTTAACACAGGGATGGAGATGGGGAACCTTTGGCCCTCTAGATTATGATGGACCACAATTCCCAGCAGCCCCAGCTAGCACTGCCAACAGCCAGGAATGTTGGGAGTTGGAGACCAACAACATCTGGGAGCCTGCTTTAGAATAATAAAATCATAGAACAGAAAAACCGCTTAAAGGGCATTTATCCTGAGATTATGATGTTGCTTGCACAAGATGCCTTGAAGGGAATAGGATCTGCACAAGAGCCATTGAATCTTAGAGCTGGAAGAGACTCAAGAGTCATCTAGCCCAACCCCCGGCAATGTAAGAATCTCAGCTTAAGCATCCAAAGGTACTGAGAAATAACCAAGAGCTTCTTTTCAAAACAGCTAAAGAAGTGCAGATTCAATTTTTTTCCAAGAGTAGAAGTCTGAATACATGGCAACAGTCTTTTAAAATGCAGTCCGTCATAGGAATGCAACAAGCCTAAATCCACTTACTTGGGAGTAAGCCCCATTTGAATTATGGTGCTGGAAGAGACTCTTGAGAGTCCCGTGGACTGCAAGAAGATCAAACCTCTCCATTCTGAAGGAAATCAGCCCTGAGTGCTCACTGGAAGGACAGATCCTGAAGCTGAGGCTCCAATACTTTGGCCACCTCATGAGAAGAGAAGACTCCCTGGAAAAGACCCTGATGTTGGGGAAAATGGAGGGCACAAGGAGAAGGGGACGACAGAGGATGAGATGGTTGGACAGTGTTCTTGAAGCTACCAGCATGAGTTTGACCAAACTGCAGGAGGCAGTGGAAGACAGGAGTGCCTGGCGTACTCTGGTCCATGGGGTCACGAAGAGTCGGACACAACTAAACGACTAAACAACAACAACAAGCCCCATTTAATTCAATTGGGTTTACTTCTGAGTAGACACAGGATTGCACTATAGCTGAGTTTTCCATCCCAGGCTTCAGATAGTGAGAACAGCCCTGCAGGATGTGTGTCAACCTGGAACACACAGTGGGCAGCTGTGCCAACGGTTTGCAAGAAGACACTTTGAGGTTAAAGTCAGCTGAGCAAATTCATCACCAAGATTCAGTGTTTACTCATAGCGACCAGCCTTACCACAGTGTAAAAATAGAACTTTTCTGAATTATTTCTTCTCCTTTTTTCTGAATTGACTTTTGCAATCTATAGGGTGGTTTTTAAACAGGCGTCATCAGCACATACATACAGCCTGGTAGCGATTCCTTAAGAGACACAGCAACAACTTCTAAAGCCACAACATGATGTTCACCAGTGTTGGGATGCCTTAGAGGGGGTGTCCCACATTAATATTTAGGTTACATTTGCAGACCAGATTTTGCTGTTCATCTGAACCTTTTTTCAAGTGTCTGCTTTTAACACACCCACACACCTCTTTGTCCAGAACTGCCTACCTTAATGGTTCTGTCTCATTCGGTTAGTGGTTTTATTATCTTGTCAGATATTTTTTTCAATATATGAAAACTAAATGAAAATTTGCAGGATCCCAAAGTGGTTACAAAGGACCTGGAGACACCTTCATAATACTGGGTATGTAGAATCGACTTTAACTTAAATATCCATCTCTCTGTGTCTAGAAAAAAACAAATTATCAAGTTGTTATTGAGAATTTCCCCCTAGAATTAAAAATGGTTATGTTATGTCTTGCTTTGGGAAATGTGTTTGCTAAAAAGTGATTGCAACCAGCAAAAATGGGATTTGCTGCTGTTTTTGAGGCAATGGAGGCAAGTTTTAATGTATTGCTTCAGAGAAATACCATGTGAATGTACGTACTATATGGCCCTGGGTGGCTGAGTTGCTCAGAAAAGTCTCAGAACAAACACAGTATTGGGGGAGGGGAGTATTTGATTACAATGGGGTGATAGTGCACAGTACTGGCATGCAATATTAATTAGTACATGTCAGTATTTCACAGTTGATAAAATGCAGTAATATTCTGCATTCAATGCAGGATGTTATTCAGTGGCTGACACTCGTGCAACAGAATTTGGCAAATAATAATTTGTTAGATTTCATATCTGACACCACTCGGAACAATGAAAGCATATCAGTCTAAAGCAAAACTTCACATTCAAAATTTGAATGTTGATTTTGAATTTCATGTTCAAAACTTGAGCGGTGAAATTGGAAATTTGGCAAATCTGAAGTATTAGCATTCTCCCTTTTTTGCGTTTTAATCTTTATTGGTTTTTAAAAGACATCACAGTAATCTTTCTCCATCAGAAATATACTCAAAAGAAATACTGAAGTGTTGGAAATAAAGTAAAGTTGTATAATGAAATTTTGATTTCAGATGTTTACAGTGATCTTTTGGGTATTGTCTATATTTATCCCACTCTCTGTTAAATTTTTGGTCGTCATGGTTCCTGATTTTCCCTGTTATTCTTGCCATCTCAGCGTACTGAAATAATTTTGTCTGCCATTCCATTTTTGTCGGTATATTATCTCCTTTCCGGCATTGGGCTAATAGCATTCTCATGGCCGTGGTTACATACATGAATAACGTCCTCAAATCTTTCGGTATATCTACGCCTATAATACCTAGGAGAAAGGCTTCAAGGTTTTTTGGCAAAGGTTAATTGAAACTTTTTTTTAGCTCATTGTAAATCATATCCCAAAATTCCTTTATCTTTTTGCATTTCCACCACATATGGTACATAGTTCCTTCTATTTCTTTGCATTTCCGACCCAAGTTAGAGCTGGTTCTGAAATACAGTGGTACCTCAGGTTAAGTACTTAATTCGTTCCAGACGTCTGTTCTTAACCTGAAGCACCACTTTAGCTAATGGGGCCTCCTGCTGCTGCCGCACCGCCAGAGCATGATTTCTGTTCTCATCCTGAAGCAAAGTTCTTAACCCGAGGTAATATTTCTGGGTTGGCGGAGTTTGTAACCTGAAGCATGTGTAACCTGAAGCATATGTAACCCGAGGTACCACTGTATTAGCAGTTTCAATCATATCATTCAGGAATATCTGTTCATTATTAATACAGGATGGAAGTCTGGACTTACTTTCAAGACATTCTCTTCCCAAGGATACAAGAATTTGCCATGGAAGCTTGGCTTGCTTACTCCAGACCTCTGCCATCAAGCCACAACCAGCTATTATCTCTTTTTCTGATGTGCTGTTGCATTGCTGCAGCCATTGGAGGACTCTTCTACAACTGGATGTTTTTCTCACTGCAATATTCTTTCCAGTTCTCTGCCGCAGCTGCTTCAGCCATTAGTTTTCTGGCCCTGTTGACCCTCTTCTTGATGCACCCTATCCGTTGCATGTTCACTATAATTGTGCCTACTTTAGGGACCAAGCAAGGGCGGAGGTTGCTCCTGTCTGCCACCTTCATGATTGTGGCTGTCAACATAGTGCCAAACATCATGAGCAACATCGAAACCATCCTGCAGGTCATCAAATGCATCTGCAAGAATTCCTCTGAGAGCCTTCTGAACTCAACAGTTCTCTTGGGGAACGCTTCATGGGACTTCAGTGATGCTCTCAAACGGGTGACTGACAACATGCCGGACAAAACAGGGAGAGCTAGGGATGGCCATGTCCGGTTTGAAACCCACAACAACAACAATTTATTGAGTCAGAGAATTATCAGTGCCAGCCAAGGGATCAAGGAAGATTTCTTGCAAGTTGATGTGCTGGTCCAGAAGGTCATACTGTTGGGTAACCGAGTGATTGCTGGCTTCTTCCTCTTCTATCTGATATTTGAGTCTGCTTGGTACCTAAAGAGCTACCTCACGGATCTCCGTTTTGACAATGTTTACATCACCAAAAAGCTAGAAGATTTGGTTCGGGAGAACAAAGCAACTCACTTGCTAGTTTGTTCACCAAAGAAACTGATCAAGTCCACAGGATTCAAGCTATCCCGAGAGGAACTCCTTTCTTGTGTAATGCACCTTTTTCTTCTTACCTTAGTGCTCATGTTGACACTAGTGATCATAGCAACGGACTATATCGCCTTCCATTTGGCACAAGCGGCTGTGACCGAAGTCGCCCAGTTCCCTGTTGTGCCAATAGTCATCTCCATAAAATATGAGGTGAGTATGGAAGCCTCTACCTTGGCATTTTCAAGCGAAAGGATGCAAGATGCCGATGCAAATCAAGATTTTGCTTGAATGCTCCTGCAGTCAGAATTATAAATGAAACAACCATAGCATGGTTAAAATTAACCCTGCCTCCTATTCAAAACATGGTACAGCAGTACATTGGTTCTCAAACACCTTGGTACTCAAACAACTTAGAAGCCAAACACTGCAAACCCAGAAGTAAGTGTTCTGGTTTGCGAACATTTTTCAGAAGCCGAACGTGCTCCGTTTCGAGTGCCATGCTTCCGTTTTGCGGTCTGTCTGCTTTTGCTGTTTATTTTGCATTTTTGTGACTTTTTTGTTTTGCTTCTGTGACTGTGTGGTACCCAGTTCAGCAACTGATTGATTGATTGCGTGACTGCAGTACATTGTTTATTGCTTTCATTTTATGGATCAGTGGTCTTGTAAGATGGTAAAATTCATGTTAAATTGCTGTTTTAGGGGTTGTTTTTAAATGTCTGGAATGGATTAATCCATTTTGCATTACTTTCTATGGGAAAGCACGTCTTGGTTTTGGAATGCTTTGGTTTTGGAACGGACTTCCGGAATGGATTAAGTTTGAGAACCAAGGTACCACTGTATTAATTTGGATGACAAGTGATGTGTAGGGACATAAAAGGTCATCATGTGATTCCTGCAAATGCAGGTTGGAATTGGTCATCTTTCACATTCACCATAGCATTAGGCCCTGCATTATCACACCTCATTTCAATTTCAGAAGACTAGGGGTCCAAACTTGAAAGTTACATTTTTAAGCTGCAGTATCACAGGACTTTCAACTAAAGAGTACTTGGAACTATTCAAAAGCAATTACCGTATTTTTCGCTCTATAAGACGCACCAGACCACAAGACGCACCTAGTTTTTGGAGGAGGAAAACAAGAAAAAAAAATATTCTGAATCTCAGAAGCCAGAACAGCAAGAGGGATCGCTGCGCAGTAAAAGCAGCAATCCCTCTTGCTGTTCTGGCTTCTGGGATAGCTGTGCAGCCTGCATTTGCTCCATAAGACACACACACATTTCCCCTTACTTTTTAGGAAGGAAAAAGTGAGTCTTATAGAGCAAAAAATATGGTAATTTAGGTTGGCTGTTGGTCAATTTCCATGGAAAGACATAAAGACTGCACACTTTATGGGGGTGGGGGTGGGTGAAATGTAACTCTTAAGTCCTCGATCCAGAGACTTTAATCTCACTTCAGTCCCTCTGAAATCAGTGGGAGAACTTGCAAAATCCTAAGCTTCCTAAGCAAGTTCACTCAGAAGTAACTCCTCTGAACGTATTTTACAGATTTACTTTCTATAAGCATAAAAACAACACCAGAGAGCATGGTTACACTTAAATGACTAACAATATTTTTAAAGGCATAGTAGGTTAGACTTTATCAAATGCATGAATATGAGACATGGTTGTACATGGACTGAAACTGTAAACAGTGAGGCCAGAAGGAAAAGAAATATGGAAAAGTACAGATGATAATAATTACCTCAGTTTTAGCAGTAAAGCAGAATTTTAAAAGAGATCTCTGTATGATTTAGGATTGTAGCTAGTCCCGAGCTAGCCTTGAGTAAGTTGTCCACATGATTTTGATAGCATGTAAATATGACTAACTTTCTAAGGACCTTACAGCTTACTGTATAAGATTTTAAAGTTATAAGAGTAATTTTCCACTGTTTCATATCCATCTGCCATATCAGAAAATATCAGGGCAGTATAAAGCAATTAAACACAGAACACACTTAAAAATCATCATCATCATCATTAAAGTGACTGGCTGATTAAACAGCTGCTGGAATTTTTTTAAAAAAGCTATTCCTGTGAAAGAGGAAAGCAAGAATGCCTGCTGAATCTCTACTGGAAGAGCATTCCACAGCATGGGATCAGAAATACTAAATGCTCTGTGTGAGTTTCTGTATTTCTACTGAATCATTCTCTTTTATTCTTTCAGGCGAAGCTGATTTTTGTGCCATTTTTGGAATATATTTTTAACGGTGCTTTTTCTACAGAGCAATCCTTGCCTCCGTTTGAAAGGAGCTATCATCAGAATCTGACCTTTGTCTCTGCTAACTGCCCCATGAGGTGGCCAAACCCTCCCAACAAAGCTGTGGTCCTTGCCGTTGGGCTCCTCTATTGCATCATTTATACCATGATCTTTTTGGAAACATACTCACGTCGGCTGTGCCGGAAAATTTCAGCCTCCTTTTTCAACAGCCAAGAAGACCGGAGAGTTCAGTACCTCTACAGGAAACTTGTTAGGAAACACACAAAAAAGAATGGACACCAGCAGAAACCAACCACGCCATCTTAAATTGCTTCCACGGAGGGGATGGAATTGTGTTACTATGCCAGGAGGTTCTTAGACTTGCACTAACAGAACCAGAGCATCCTCCTCCTCTCCCCTGGAGCCCCCTAAATGCCTTCAAAATCAGTCCCAAAGTATTTGGGGCCCCTTTGGAGAAGATTTGGGGAGAAAAGGGGAAACAGAAGTGGTGCTGGATTCTACCAGCACAGCTTTTGTTTCTTGGAAACAAAGGGAGAGATTCAATGTCACACTCTTCTTATTGCTCCACCAGTGCATTTTGGTTTGTCAGATGGAATGACCCCCCTCTCCTCCCGCTGTGCGATGTTCCAGGAGTTCTCCTGACCCCCTGAGCCAATTTCAGGGGGTTGGGAGGGGAGCATTGCTCAGAGCGTCCACGGACAAGACTCATTGGTTGAATCCTGCCCCATGAAACCCTTTGTTTCTGTGAGATTCAAAAGCTCAGAGTGAATTGATTTTCAGATAAACACCATGGCCGAAAATGAGACTCATATATAGAGGGAGGTGATTTGCTATTTGACCTTTGGAGGGCTAATGCTACATTATGGAATGTTATGTTCTCTCGCTAAGTGCCACTGTTTGCTGTTTGCCTCTTTTGTTCATTGCTAATGGCTGGTGGTTTGCTCTGCAGAACCTTGTTCTGACAAAACAGACAAGTGAACAAACCTTCCTTTTTCAATCCAGAGAGAATGCAAATCCACAATGTGCCTGTTCCCAAATGCAAATAACCAGACACTGGGGGGACGGGACAATATGCCTAGTTTTGAGTACATTCACCCTATCTCCCAAATTGCCAATCGTTCGTTCCCCACAGCTAGCAAAATGCACCAGCGGCAGATGGGCCCCACTCTCTTCTGTGGAAGGTAAGAGGCAGCAAATGAGCTTTCTTTGCAGGAATCATTCATCTGCAGGATCACAGCCCATACATTCCAAGATTATCATATTAAAATGTCCAGTAAAGTGAGGTCACATTTTTGCCAAATGTATTAAAATAATGATATCATCATCATCAGATTTGTAAGATTTATCCTCTGATTGCACCCACTCAAGTTTAGCTAACTGGTTCATGGGCACAGAAGTGATGGTAAAAATAAAATCAGTTATTATTGTAATGTTTGCATTTATGGCACAAGCTTAGGAGATTTCTAGAGCCAGGAGAAGATTCACTGCGCTGCATTTCCAGTGTCGTCAAGAGAGTTATCATCACTTAGCAGGTGTATTGTATCTGGCCATAATATATAGAAAAGCCTTCTTTTAAGATAAAAACAGATTGCAAGTCTAGCAGTTCTTTGCAGTGTAATTCCAGAGAATCTTTAAATCTGGGTAGCTCTGGAACTTATGCATGGAAGGACGATTTCTAGCTTGGAGACATATTTTTAGCTTGTGTTGCGATGGTTTGTAATGCCGTGGGTATGAAATGCAGGATTGCATTTGTAAGGAACAAGCCAGTGCCTTGAGTAAAGTGACAAGTCATCATCCTTATCTCAGAGTGATTCATTTGATAGTATTTCCCCCTCGACTGAGCATTGCTGAATGTCCAGCTGGAGCCTATTGCAAATGGAGAGAAGCTCACGCTAGAGAGAGATCAACAGAGCTGGCAAGACATGAGCCTTGGGGAGAAGAGGTTTCAGGCAAAATAGCCATTAGAGAACTAGCAAAGGATTTTGGTGCATGTGGGGTTTTGCAGCGGGACGGGGGTAGAAAAGATATTAGATTGTGCCCCAAGTCTCAATATGATAATCCAGGAAAAGTGTGAGCACTCGGATAACAACCGGCTGGGTTCATTCTACTTCTGTTGGTGCTGACCTTTAAAGCCCTAAACGGCCTCGGTCCTGTATACCTGAAGGAGCGTCTCCACACCCATCGTTCAGCCCAGACACTGAGATCCAGCGCCGAGGGCCTTCTGGAGGTTCCCTCATTGCGAGAAGTGAAGTTACAGGGAACCAGACAGAGGGCCTTCTCGGTAGTGGCACCCGCCCCGTGGAACGCCCTCCCATCAGATGTCAAGGAAATAAGCAGCTATCTTCTCTTTAAAAAAACATCTGAAGGCAGCCCTGTTTAGGCAAGATTTTAATATTTAATGCTGTATTGTTTTTAACACTCAATTGGGAGCCGCCCAGAGTGGCTGGGGAAACTCAGCCAGATGGGCGGGGTATAAATAATATATTATTATTATTATTATTATTATTATTATTATTATTATTATTATTATTATTCTCTGCCATCAACCTGGATGAGGAGCAGAATGCCTCCATGTGATGTGGGTCCAACCAGGAAAGGCTTAAGCCTTTTATTTAAAGAAAAATAAATCCATTTATGCTCGGTCTAATGGCAAAACAAACAGGAGTTGGGATAGCCATCCATAACACAGACAAGGATGTAAAAAGAACAGTAGGCATCAGGCAGGGCAGGAGTAAGCTGTTGGGGTGCAGAATGTGCTGAGGCAATTCAAACCAAGTCCTGATTCATACGAGCTGCTGCTGTGTGGTTGCTCTGTCAACATGATTAGGTACTTATGTTGCAGTGCAAGTGCTTACACAGCCAGGAGCGGTGTGGTTCGGAGAGATGATGAAACTCTAGCCCATATCTCCACCACGGCTGGACCCCCGGCAGCTGCAACACTGGCATGGAAATTTGTCATCGGACTCATGTGGTTTTTGGTTACCGATGGCATGGGGTAGGTGTTGTAAATAAAAATATGCCCTTTTCCCTTATGGGGTATCCAAGAGCCCATATAGAGTCCTTACATAGGTTACCTATTGGTAGGAGAAAATAACAGAGGCCAACCAAAGAATATTGAGAAGCAAAGCAGCTAGTAAGCTTGATCTTTATTAATCTGTTGCAACAGATTAACAACAACAGAGAGTCTGAAGGGCAGCAGTTGAAGAAGGAGCAAAAAGGGTTTTCTTGTGTGTGTGTGTTTCTTTGTGGCTGGTTAGCTGTTTTCCCTGTGTAAAGGTCAGAGGGGGCAGGGTTTCTGTTGAGGCAGGGGATTAGCTGTGGGAGGAGCTTATCAGAGTCTGAAGGGCAGCAGTTGAAGAAGGAGCAAAAAGGGTTTTCTTGTGTGTGTGTGTTTCTTTGTGGCTGGTTAGCTGTTTTCCCTGTGTAAAGGTCAGAGGGGGCAGGGTTTCTGTTGAGGCAGGGGATTAGCTGTGGGAGGAGCTTATCAGAGTCTGAAGGGCAGCAGTTGAAGAAGGAGCAAAAAGGGTTTTCTTGTGTGTGTGTGTTTCTTTGTGGCTGGTTAGCTGTTTTCCCTGTGTAAAGGTCAGAGGGGGCAGGGTTTCTGTTGAGGCAGGGGATTAGCTGTGGGAGGAGCTTATCAGAGTCTGAAGGGCAGCAGTTGAAGAAGGAGCAAAAAGGGTTTTCTTGTGTGTGTGTGTTTCTTTGTGGCTGGTTAGCTGTTTTCCCTGTGTAAAGGTCAGAGGGGGCAGGG
Organism: Podarcis vaucheri; assembly: GCF_965113315.1. NCBI lineage: Eukaryota > Metazoa > Chordata > Lepidosauria > Squamata > Lacertidae > Podarcis > Podarcis vaucheri. The sequence continues at coordinate 85,313,022 of NC_138764.1, read as the reverse complement.
TTTCTGTTGAGGCAGGGGATTAGCTGTGGGAGGAGCTTATCAGAGTCTGAAGGGCAGCAGTTGAAGAAGGAGCAAAAAGGGTTTTCTTGTGTGTGTGTGTTTCTTTGTGGCTGGTTAGCTGTTTTCCCTGTGTAAAGGTCAGAGGGGGCAGGGTTTCTGTTGAGGCAGGGGATTAGCTGTGGGAGGAGCTTATCAGAGTCTGAAGGGCAGCAGTTGAAGAAGGAGCAAAAAGGGTTTTCTTGTGTGTGTGTGTTTCTTTGTGGCTGGTTAGCTGTTTTCCCTGTGTAAAGGTCAGAGGGGGCAGGGTTTCTGTTGAGGCAGGGGATTAGCTGTGGGAGGAGCTTATCAGAGTCTGAAGGGCAGCAGTTGAAGAAGGAGCAAAAAGGGTTTTCTTGTGTGTGTGTGTTTCTTTGTGGCTGGTTAGCTGTTTTCCCTGTGTAAAGGTCAGAGGGGGCAGGGTTTCTGTTGAGGCAGGGGATTAGCTGTGGGAGGAGCTTATCAGAGTCTGAAGGGCAGCAGTTGAAGAAGGAGCAAAAAGGGTTTTCTTGTGTGTGTGTGTTTCTTTGTGGCTGGTTAGCTGTTTTCCCTGTGTAAAGGTCAGAGGGGGCAGGGTTTCTGTTGAGGCAGGGGATTAGCTGTGGGAGGAGCTTATCAGAGTCTGAAGGGCAGCAGTTGAAGAAGGAGCAAAAAGGGTTTTCTTGTGTGTGTGTGTTTCTTTGTGGCTGGTTAGCTGTTTTCCCTGTGTAAAGGTCAGAGGGGGCAGGGTTTCTGTTGAGGCAGGGGATTAGCTGTGGGAGGAGCTTATCAGAGTCTGAAGGGCAGCGGCGCGCGCCTAGCGGCGCGCGCAGTTATACCCATCTTTTAGATTTAGGGGAGCTAGTCTCAAACGTTTGTTGGGGGAGACCTAGGGTTTTTTTTTGTGTGTGTGGGGGAAGTTATTTGTCCTGTCCTCAAGCTTTTTATGATGGAGGACCTCTGTAGCCACCCCCAACGGCACGATCTCAAGATGGAAGGGGAGGGAACAGCTGCAGTCGCCTGTGATTCCTGCGCAATGTTTGCCATCTTGCCAAAGGTTGCAGGCAGCTTTACCTGCAGCAATTGCATGTTGATTGCCCTTTTAAAAGACAAAGTCCAGCAACTGGAGGAACGTGTAGCTACGCTCCAAAGAATTAGAGAGCTGGAGCTCTTCTTGGAAGCAACAGAGCACACCGTCTCCACCAGGGAGGAGACAGGGGACTCCCCTGAGAAGGAGGCTAGTTCACCAACACAGGAGCCAGATATATGGAGAAACGTGACTCAAAGAAGTAGAAGGCCCAGGGTTCACTCTGATTGTTTAGAAATACACAATCGCTTTGAGGTCCTCTCCCCTAGCATGGAAGACGAAGAGCAGACTCCATTTGAGGATCTCTCCCTCATTACAGTCGATCAGGTATATGAAGACGAGCCGCAAAGTCAGTCCTCAGGGAATGTGCAGGCGACCTTGGAACGGACAGCTCACGGAAGAACCCCGACCAAACCCAAGAGGAGGCGTGTAGTGGTGATAGGGGATTCCCTACTGAGGGGAACAGAAGCAGTGATCTGTGGGCCTGACAAGATGTCTCGGGAAGTGTGCTGTCTTCCCGGGGCTAAGATCCAAGATGTAACTGAACGACTGCAAGGAATCATAAAACCCACTGACGAATACCCCTTCCTCTTGGTTCATGTGGGAACCAATGACACTGCAAGCAATAGCCTCCAGAAGATCAAAAGAGACTACGAGGCTCTCGGCAGGAAATTGAAGCAACTAAATGCGCAAATTGTCATCTCGTCTGTCCTCCCAGTTGAACGACGTGGCCCAGGGAGAGAGGGGAAAATAGTGGAAGTGAACAGCTGGCTTCGCAAATGGTGTAAACAGGAACGGTTTGGATTCTTAGATCACGGACTGCAGTTTCTTGAAGATGGACTTCTGGCAAGTGATGGGCTGCACCTCACAACGGTTGGGAGAAATGTTTTTGCCAAAAATCTCAGAAACCTCATCAGGAGGGCTTTAAACTGACTAATGTGGGGGAGGGAGACAGTGCTCCTGAAGGTAGGAGTCTATCAATTAATGAAGATGATCATCCAAATGTCATAGACCAAATGGAGCAAACAGCACGCGGACCTAGTGGAGGGAGGAAAAAATCCTTAAATAAGAGACACGGGGGAATGATTAATGGACTTCAATGTCTGTACACTAATGCGCAAAGCATGGGAAATAAACAAGGTGAGCTTGAGCTCTTGGTACAGCAAACTAAATATGACATAATAGGCATCACTGAAACCTGGTGGGATAAGTCCCACGATTGGAATGTAATAATGGAGGGATACAATCTATTTCAGAGAAACAGACCAGACAAGAAAGGAGGAGGAGTGGCGTTATATGTCAGGGGTGTGTATACCTGTGAAGAGATCCAAGATTTAGAACCTCAAAGCCAAAGTGAGAGCATTTGGGTCAAAATTAAGGGAGAGAAGAATAACAGAGACCTCATTGTGGGAGTTTACTATAGATCCCCAAGCCAAACGAAGGACATAGATGATGCCTTCCTGGAACAGATGGCCAAGCATGCAAAAGGAAGGGAGATAGTAGTAATGGGGGACTTCAATTACCCGGATATTTGTTGGACGTCAAACTCAGCCAAGAACATAAGGTCAAACAGATTCCTCACTGGCCTTGCAGACAACTTCATTGTCCAGAAAGTGGGAGAAGCAACAAGAGGAACAGCCATTTTAGACCTGGTCCTAACCAATGTTGATGACCTGGTTAGTGGGGTAGATGTGGAAGGATCATTAGGCGCGAGTGATCATGCTCTTCTGAAGTTTACTATACAGCGGACAGTAGCAGCCAAGCATACTAGGACTCAATTTCTTGACTTTAAGAAAGCCGACTTCATAAAACTTAGGGAAGTGCTGGGTGAGATCCCATGGACAGCAATACTAAAAGGAAAGGGAGTTCATGATGGCTGGGAGTTTGTTAAGACGGAGATAGTAAAAGCACAACGTCAGGCAATACCAATGAGACGAAAACATGGAAGGTGCCTAAAGAAACCAGGGTGGCTATCTAAAGAACTTTTAACTGAATTAAGATTTAAAAAGGATGTGTACAAAAAATGGAAAAGGGGGGAAACCACCAAAGAGGAATTCAAACAAATAGCCAGCACGTGTAGACACAAAGTCAGAAAAGCTAAAGCACAGAATGAACTCAGGCTTGCTAGAGAGGTTAAAAGCAACAAAAAAGGCTTTTATGGGTATGTTCGTAGCAAAAGGAAGAACAAAGAAACAGTGGGGTCACTCAGAGGAGAAGATGGTGAAATGCAAACAGGGGACACAGAAAGGGCTGAACTCCTCAATGCCTTCTTTGCCTCAGTCTTCTCCGATAAAGAAGACAATGCCCGACCTGAAGAATTTGAAGCAAATGATTCAGCAAAGGAAACACAGCCCAGAATAACTAAGGAGATAGTACAAGAATATTTGGCTAGATTAGATGTATTCAAGTCTCCAGGGCCAGATGAACTGCATCCAAGAGTATTAAAAGAACTGGCAGATGTGATCTCAGAACCACTGGCAGTCATCTTTGAGAATTCCTGGAGAACAGGCGAAGTCCCGGCAGACTGGAGGAGGGCAAATGTTGTTCCTATTTTCAAAAAGGGGAAAAGAGAGGACCCAAATAATTACCGCCCAGTCAGTCTGACATCAATAGCAGGGAAGATTCTGGAGCAGATCATTAAGCAAACAGTCTGTGAGCACCTAGAAAGGAATGCTGTGATCACCAATAGTCAGCATGGATTTCTGAAAAATAAGTCATGTCAGACTAACCTGATCTCGTTTTTTGACAGAATTACAAGCCTGGTAGATGAAGGGAACGCAGTGGATGTAGCCTACCTTGATTTCAGCAAAGCATTTGACAAGGTGCCCCATGATATTCTTGTAAAGAAGCTGGTAAAATGCGGTCTTGACTATGCTACCACTCAGTGGATTTGTAACTGGCTGACTGACCGAACCCAAAGGGTGCTCATCAATGGTTCCTCTTCATCCTGGAGAAGAGTGACTAGTGGGGTGCCACAGGGTTCTGTCTTGGGCCCGGTCTTATTCAACATCTTTATCAACGACTTGGATGATGGACTCAAGGGCATCCTGATCAAATTTGCAGATGACACCAAACTGGGAGGGGTGGCTAACACCCCAGAGGACAGGATCACACTTCAAAACGACCTTGACAGATTAGAGAACTGGGCAAAAACAAACAAGATGAATTTTAACAGGGAGAAATGTAAAGTATTGCACTTGGGCAAAAAAAATGAGAGGCACAAATACAAGATGGGTGACACCTGGCTTGAGAGCAGTACATGTGAAAAGGATCTAGGAGTCTTGGTTGACCACAAACTTGACATGAGCCAACAGTGTGACGCGGCAGCTAAAAAAGCCAATGCAATTCTGGGCTGCATCAATAGGAGTATAGCATCTAGATCAAGGGAAGTAATAGTGCCACTGTATTCTGCTCTGGTCAGACCACACCTGGAGTACTGTGTCCAGTTCTGGGCACCACAATTCAAGAAGGACACTGACAAACTGGAACGTGTCCAGAAGAGGGCAACCAAAATGGTCAAAGGCCTGGAAACGATGCCTTATGAGGAACGGCTAAGGGAGCTGGGCATGTTTAGCCTGGAGAAGAGGAGGTTAAGGGGTGATATGATAGCCATGTTCAAATATATAAAAGGATGTCACATAGAGGAGGGAGAAAGGTTGTTTTCTACTGCTCCAGAGAAGCGGACACGGAGCAATGGATCCAAACTACAAGAAAGAAGATTCCACCTAAACATTAGGAAGAACTTCCTGACAGTAAGAGCTGTTCGACAGTGGAATTTGCTGCCAAGGAGTGTGGTGGAGTCTCCTACTTTGGAGGTCTTTAAGCAGAGGCTTGACAACCATATGTCAGGAGTGCTCTGATGGTGTTTCCTGCTTGGCAGGGGGTTGGACTCGATGGCCCTTGTGGTCTCTTCCAACTCTATGATTCTATGATTCTATGAACAGGGTGCTCCCCTCACACGCAGGAGAGGAAGAGGACCCCCAAAAATGCTGTGCAATGGCTTATAAAGACTTTTGAAATTCCCATCCTCTAGATCAAGACCACCCCCAGAAACATTATGCATACATCACAGAAGGGGTGTAACCTAAGACCACCCCTCAGATACATCCCACCTACATCACAGAAATTTTAATGTTGTTTTTCTCCTGTCACAGTTTATCTCCTGTCTGGCAAGTTACTTGATTGGATTGCCTGGGGAGCCTGGCCATTCTTTTGTAGTGGTAAAATACTTATTTCCTGGGCCAGGTCACAGGCTCACACCTTATTCAAACAGACATATCCTTGAGACAGGATTTGTGAGGAAAGAGACAATGGGGAGGCTTTTTCAGTTTAACCTTGCAGAGAAAGGATTTGGTCAGTTTAGGAATCAAAATGGTTCCAGGGTTGGTCTTCCTGTGTTGATCTATGTATGTGCAGTTATGAACATTACCATATATCTAAGACCATAAAATTCCTATCACATAGGAAACTGTCCATGGGAGAAATATAACCCCACCTCCACAATCGATATGCACTGACCTGACAAGGCTACCCAAGATTCAACCAGGTTCAATCAATACACCAGAATTGGGGAATGACCAGTTAAGGAAGTTGACATCTAGTCCGTTGGGCTATGTTGTATAATGCCCTGTGATTCTCAAATGAAGGGCAGAATAGAAATGAGAGAGAGAAAGAGATTTAACATTGAGGATATTGTTAATAACTTAGATTCAGTCTCAGCCCAAAAAATTAAAATATGAAAAAAGCAATCTTCTTAGATATAAGGATTTTTGTCCTTTAGATCAAAAGAACCTCTTGGTGTATGTTAGGGGTAAAAGATAAGAAGTCACATCCATGGCTTGAAGATTTTCAAAATTGTGTAGCCTTAGCAAAATATGCATTTTTTTCTTTTCCGTTGTGGCAGAATTCAAAAAGCTCACATTGAAAAAACAGAAGGTAACTGTTTTCAAATATTAGCAAACTGTTGCTAGGTTAGGATAACTGAACCAGAGCAAATTCAATATTATATAATAAAACGGGAGCAACATTTGGGAGGAAACATTCCAATGGCTATGTGGGAAAGATTCTGGAATCAAAGCCCATAAATTCACCCAAAGCTGATGCTGGAGAAACCAATAAATTTATGTGATTTATATTTATGATTATTGAAAAAAATAGATTTTTTTTATGCTGATCTTTGTAATTTTATTTTATACCATAATAAAATATTTTTGGAAAAGCAGCTGTGACTAGGCTAAAGTGAAACCAATCAATGGAAACAACAGCACAAAATCCATTTTAAAGCTGGAAAACCGAGGTCATGCCTCCTTTCACCATTTTGTCATTGTCAAGGGCATTTCCCCTTCTTCACAGATAAGCTATCTAATTGATTTGGCAATTTATTCCTATTATGAATAAAATGTTTCTGACTGAATTGGACTCTCTCTCCAGAATGTCAGCAGCAATCCAAGTTGCCGCGAAGGGCCTGTTCCATCCGATTTACGTAATATAACCGGATGCCATTCCAATCACATATGCGCAAGCGACAAACCCCATTAGCTTCAGGCACATTAGGAAAGATAAAATGCTGTAAGAGACACCCCGGGAACTTTCATATGCCTTCCTAAGGAAACTGCTGCTGTAATCATTTCTATACGTTTCTGAGCTCTGCACCCATTGTTAGCTTTCTTCGTGTGACATTCTTTTCAGATTCCCAGGGCTTTCAGTTCTGGGATTTCCCTGAGATTCTTGGAAGAAGGGGAAAGTCCCTTGCATTTTTAAGCCAAATAGTTGATTCTGCTCCCTTTGTCTCACTGAGACCAGTGTCAGATTAAGGGTGACACAGGGCGCCGAGTCGAGGGGTGTGTGCAAGATAACAACAACAACAATAGTAATAAAATGAATTATTTGGAAAATGAGAATTGCAAACTTCTGTCATCTCTCGCGGTGCCATAATATCAAAGTCTGCCCCTGCTGAGACCAAGGGCGGATCTGCACTCATGGTTTTTTAAACTTAACAAAGGTTTAAGGAATGGTTTTCATAGCATAGATAGACACATGACATCCTACTTTTAATGTTCATAATGTGTTATTAAAATGTGACACCAGAGAGCAACCAACAATCAGGAGCCAGCATTTTGACAGAGAAAACAAACTTAAGAATCGCTTTTCATTTACAAGTACGGGCTGAGACATTTTAGAACGATATATCTAATATCGTTCTAATGACGTTAAACAGGTCAGTGTAGATCCGGCCCAAGTTTTCAGCATAAAAACAGCCCATTCTTTGCAAACCATAATCCAGTCTATTAGCATAAGAAATTCAAGGAAACCAAATCTCTTTAAAGCCTTGAGTAAGAAACTAGAAAAATTCAAGGTAAAGTAGAAAAGGAATCCCTCTAGTTAGGTTTGTAAAACGACACAAATGAAGTAAGAATAACTGCAGAGTAAATCAGCAACAGAGAAATTGTGCACTAAGTACTGGAACAGTCCCCTCCCACACTCTAAATTAAGAAGGGGTGAATCTCAAATGCAGCCCACATTTTTGGTTTGTTTGAAAATATGTGGTTATGTGCCTTCCCCCTCGGGGATTTATTTATTTTCCTTTATCTTAAATGCCACCTCCAAAGTGGCAGTAACATTAATTACATTTTTTTTTTTTAAAGCTGGCTTTAAAAATCCCCACAAATCTCAAGAGAGCTAAAAAGGGTAGTAGTAATTATAAGTAAGAACAGCAGATGCTCTATAATCTAGCTATCTATATACAGAGTCATATTCCCCCAGACAAAGCGAGATAACCTGAAGGCAAAAGCAGCTGTAGAGATGGATGTGAGTCAGGATTCCACAATCCCAGTAGAACCATTTCCCCCACAGTGCCAAGGATAAGCTCTGGAGCATATCAAGAAGCACGAGCAGATAAGCTGCTGGTTCTGAATCAATCAAAGATCACATTCACACTATACATCTAAAGTAGGATGATGCCTTTTTAAAAAGGGTCACCACCACTACCTGCCGCCTCCCTTATTTGGGTTGTGTGGCAGCATCCATGAAGTAGCAGGTTCTGGGGACATCTCATGGGATGTCGGCATGGTCTCGCCGGAAGCTGCCGATACTGTTAAGTTGTGGGTGAACATATCAGACGACACAGCGATTCGTCAAACAGCTCTTGTTTCTTCACAGGCCAGAACTGAACTGAAGGGTTCAGCCAGCCTGCTTATATAGAGCTCCAGTACAACAAAACTGTAACAACTTTCTGTAACTATCCAATCACTGAATGTCACTTTCAATCCCTTATTTGCATATGTGGACCTGAGTGAAAACTATCTACAGTATCCCCTGCTGGCCCAGGGTGAGAACTTCAGCACATAACAGATACCATTTCTCCACTGGCGTGGGGTTGGGCACCGTGCCCACAGGGGTGCTGCCTCTTGGTGTTCCCCCACCCAAGGGATGTTGGGAATCACAGACCCACATCTGGAGTGCCAGAGGTTTCCCACCACCATAGCAAGAGCTGCTCTAAAGACAAGAGTCTGGTCGACAAACATGGTTCTGCTTCCTGCTATCTGGTGTGGCCTGCCATGTCTTTCCAATATCAATGTATGCAACATTTCAGCATTATTTCTGGAAGCTGAGCTGTCCCCTTGCAACAACAATAATTTATTTGTACCCCACCCATCTGACTGGGTTGCCCCAGCCACTCTGGGCAGCTTCCAGCACATATAGAAACATAGTGCAGTGGTACCTCGGGTTGCAGACGCTTCAGGTAACAGACGCTTCAGGTTACAGACTCCGCTAACCCAGAAATAGTACCTCAGGTTAAGAACTTTGCTTCAGGATGAGAACAGAAATCGTGCTCCAGTGGCGCGGCAGCAGCAGGAGGCCCCATTAGCTAAAGTGGTACCTCAGGTTAAGAACAGTTTCAGGTTAAGAACGGACCTCCAGAACGAATTAAGTTCTTAACCCGAGGTACCACTGTAAAACATCAAACCTTTAAAAGCTTCCCTAATCAGGTCTGCCTTCAGATGTCTCCTAAAAGATATACTTCGGAAGTAATGCACTGTTGATACTAACACCATCATGTCACACTGGTGGTGGTTAGAGTGGTTAGAGGGTCTGACTAGGACCTGGGAGACCAGCTTTCAAATCCCCACTCGGGCATGAAGCCCACTGGGCAATCTTGTGCCAGTCAGTTTCTCCTCATCTAACCCACCTCACAGTTGTTGTGTGGATAAAATTGAAGGGAGGGGGAGGCGTCTGTCACTGTGACCTCCTTGGAGGAAAGGAGGGGGAGATAAATAGACAGACAAAGAGAGAGAGAGAGAGAGAGAGAGAGAGAGAGAGAGAGAGAGAGAGAGAATCAGTAGTGTTTGGCGAGGCATTTACCGTATTTTTTGCTCTATAAGACTCACTTTTTCCCTCCTAAAAAGTAAGGGGAAATGTGTGTGCGTCTTATGGAGCGAATGCAGGCTGCACAGCTATCCCAGAATCCAGAACAGCAAGAGGGATTGCTGCTTTCACTGTGCAGCGATCCCTCTTGCTGTTCTGGCTTCTGAGATTCAGAATATTTTTTTTCTTGTTTTCCTCCTCCAAAAACTAGGTGCGTCTTGTGGTCTGGTGCGTCTTATAGAGCGAAAAATATGGTAAATTGGTGAGTTAGTAGAGCAGCAAAGGGCTAATCCATGGGTAGGCAAACTAAGGCCCGGGGGCCGGATCCAGCCCAATTGCCTTCTAAATCCAGCCCGCGGACGGTCGGGGAATCAGCATGTTTGTACATGAGTAGAATGTGTCCTTTTATTTAAAATGCACCTCTGAGTTATTAGTGGGGCATAGGAATTTGTTCATTATCCCCCCCAAAAAAAAATAGTCCGGCCCCCCGTAAGGTCTGAGGGACAGTGGACCAGACCCCTACTGTAAAAGTTTGCTGACTGCTAATCCCTCTCCCATTCAGCTCCCCCGCCCTCTCTCTGTCACACAGTTCGCTACTCTGTGGCTCCTTTTTGAAGAAGGAAATTGTGTTGGGAGTTCCATTCACTGAACTCTAGTATAATATAGTTTGGCCCTAGGTCCTTTTAGGATCCACATATTTGATATTTTGGCTGATAAGTGTGCTGGAAACTGAGCTGTTACAATATACCATTTTGGGGTTTTTTTTAAAGACTCAAACCAACGATGATATGAATGCCTGTGCTGGGAATCAGGGAAGTTTGCCAGGGGTGACTAAGTACATTTTACAGGTTATGTAATGTGGAGTTCAAAAAGGGATGCATGATGATGATGATTGGCTATGCTAATGAGTCATGGACTGAAATGGTGGACCATCTGCTGTGAGTAGGGTTGTGATGCTATCTTGACCATCTGCCCAGTACACTTTTAAAGAGGATGGTAGGGATCAGATGAGCCAACTCTTAGGGTCAAGGACACCCAATAAAATATCTGATGGGGCCAGCCACCCCCCCAAAAAAAGTTGGTGGGCATTGCCATTCAAATGGTTTGCATGCACCGCATCTTATTATCAATTATGTGGGGCAGGGCTCACCTGCCCCCCAATATTTTATTCAACTTGGCACCCCAGGTGGGAATTGTGATACAACTTCAGAAGGATGTGGTTTCCAATACATGGACAATGTCCATCTCTAGAAAAATAGAACATAAGTACATGACTCGGGGCCAAAACAGATGGGAAAGTTTTAATTTGATCTCCTGCCATGTTTCTTTCTTAACTCCAAAGCAATTACACATGCACTTGTTTGAATGGGAAACTGCTGGGGAACGGAGTTGTTTAACTCTTCCCTATGTCATTTTCCAAGATGCCCAAGATTCCATTAGCCCTGCTAGGGGGAAATGCAAATAGTTATATAGCCAAGTTACAGGGAACCAGGCAGAGGGCCTTCTTGGTAGTGGCGCCCTCCCTGTGGAATGCCCTCCCACCAGATGTCAAAGAGAACAACAACTACCAGACTTTTAGAAGACATCTGAAGGCAGCCCTGTTTAGGGAAACTTTTAATGTTTCATGTATTACAGTATTTTAATATTTTTTTGGAAGCTGCCCAGAGTGGCTGGGCTTCCCCAGATGGGCGGGGTATAAATAATAAATTATTATTATTATTATTATTATTATTATTATTATTATTATTATTATTCCCCCACCCTGCCAACGGCACACACAAACAAGCTGAAATTATAGCAGCTCTATATCTTTCTCTGTATAGATTAGAACAGGAAGTGGCCTATGGGGAAGCATTGCTTCCCCAATCAAATTAGCACACACACAAATACACAGTGCTGCTTTATGAGAGAGAAAAAGATCCCAGAAGATCCAACCACAGATCTCTTGCATCACATCTTAAGTGCCACATTCCTACCTAAAGCAGAGGTGGGGATTCAGAACACAGAATGGACTAGTGATTGCCACTACAGGTGATGCACCTTGGCAGATAATCACCAGCATGTTGCGCTTCCTGCAGATTCTATAATCATTCCTGCATTAATTGTTTATGCTTAGTTTACTTATTAAGAGTTCGGGTTGAGTTTTGCTGCTGCCGCCGCTGTTATCATTTTTCTTCTTTTTTTGAAAAACCATGATAGCTCGAGAGACGCTCCCTTTAAGAAACAAAAACTGAAACTCTACAGATAACTTGTTCAGAGAATATCCGATTTGTGTGCTGAAATCTTACAATCCCTAGACAGCTTCAAGATGCATGACTCACCCTTGCTGGCTGAACCGCATGGCATTTCGGAAAGAAAGGTGATGCTCAGGTGTGCAGTGCATTGTTGCACCGCTGAGAGATCAGGCAGCATTTAAAGTCATGATGATTTCATATTTTTTAGGACTGCTCAAAAAAAAATTTGCATGCTGACATTTAGCAGTGACAGCAACGGAGTGAGATAAACTCTTCATATGTACCTAATCACAGTGGAAGCACCACTGGCTATGAATGTGGTATGCACACATTCTGACTCTTGCATTATGTTTTATTAACTAAACATCAACCCTCGGCTGTCATAACAGCGCACGGTTGGTGACAGTTTGGAAAATCTATTTTAGAACAAACACAGTGTAATTAAAAACACAGAGAGGCGCAGCGTGGCTTATTATTTCTCATCCTCATCGCCCTTCCCTTCCATTTAGGAGACGTGAATGTACTTTAATAAAGCCAACCACTTATTCAAATGTAAATTGCATCTGGAGACAATGATGTATTTTAAGTGCCTGATTCATCTGCTGTTTATTAGCTAATCATTTCCTTCCATTCCGTTATTCCTTTCCTAAGGAATAATGCTGTGATGCAAATTAAATGGTGCAAAAGATGGAGTCCATGATAAAATTATGGGCATTAAAAAAATCACTATGTCTTCTCTTTTTTCACCTTTCTCCATGCCTGGGTTGTGTGGAATGCTAGTATGCGAAGACTCAGTGCCGTATTAGAGCATAGCTGGTGGCCTGAGATATGGGAAGTGATTATTATAAAAGTGCCAGCAGCATCTTATAATATCTTCTCTCTCAGACATACACTTCCTCCCTTTTTCAGTTTTCAATTAGAGAATAGAAAAGACAGACAGTGGAAATTTCAGGCCATTAGCACAAGTAATGCCAGAGGGGGATGAGGGGCAAGCCCCCAGATAAAGAGCTCACTCCCCACTTGCCCCCTATTTCTGAACTCGTCATTAACATATGCTTCCCCCAACCCAACTAAAATACATTGCCCCTTCTGTGTGTGTCCATCCCCGCCCCCTCCCATCAATTTTTTTTTCCTGGTTCAGCTACTGGGCATACCACCAGTTCTCCAGAGAGTTATAAAGCATCCGACAGGCAGAGCAGTTCATTGAGAAGAAGGGTACGACCTCATGCATGCTTATTCAGAAACAAGGCCCATCCTGTCTAAAAGTACTTACGTAAAGGTAATGGTACCCCTGACCATTAGGTCCAGTCACGGACAACTCTGGGGTTGCAGTGCTCATCTTGCTCTATAGGCTGAGGGAGCCAGGTCATGTGGCCAGCATGACTAAGCCACTTCTGGCGAACCAGAGCAGCGCACAGAAACGCCGTTTACCTTCCCGCCAGAGTGGTACCTATTTATCTACTTGCACTTGACGTGCTTTCAAACTGCTAGGTGGGCAGGAGCTGGGACCAAACAATGGGAGCTCACCCCATCGTGGGGATTCGAACTGCCCACCTTCTGATCGGCAAGCCCTGGGTTCTGAGGTTTAGACCACAGCGCCATCTGCGTCCCTCCTAAAAGTACTTAGGAACATGCAAAGCTACCAAGTCAGGCCATTGGTAGCAGTGACTCTCCAAGGCTTCCCAGCCCTGAGAATGTCTGAAAAGTAGAGTGGGCAAAGCCATTTGTGAGTTTCAGTTCCTGAGGGATAGCACTGATCAAGCAAGCAAGTTCTCCTGCAAGCAGGTTGGGTCTGCTCACACCAGAACATCTGACAGTGGTGACCTTGGAGACAGAGGCAGGGTTTGCCAAGCCACCTCAGAGCCTGATCCAGGCTTGGGCACCTGCCTGGTTGCCCGGGAGACTAGTAGGAGGTATGGCAAGGTCTGATTCCCGTGGCTGTCTCTCTTCTGCTGAGACATCCAGCAGAACATCTGTGGAGATGCCTCCTCACCCCCTTGGCAGCACCAGGATCAGGGCACTCATTCCATCCCTCCCCCCAAAAAAACCAGTCCTGCCAGGAAGTTTCCCCAGGACTCGTGGCAATTTATTCCATTTTGTATGCTGCTCAGAGGGCCCATGTTGAAAGGCAAGATATGAATCTGCAAAAAGAAAATGAGTTATTGAGTTATTAGACTCTCACATTTTCCCTACGTTCATCATCACCAACGGCAGGGCAATCTGAACAGCCATCATCTCAGGTCCTCATGCTTAGGAGGAAGCACTCAATGGCCTGGTTCAATAACCTTCCAGGATGTCACCAAACCAGAGATACTCAGACTTCAATTACAGTCGTACCTGGGATCCCGAACGCCCTGGAACTCGGACATTTTGGCTCCCAAACGCCAAAAACCCAGAAGTGATTGTTCCAGTTTGCAAACGTTCTTTTGGAACCCAAACAACCGACAGGACTTTCACAGAGCTTCCTGCAGCCAATCAGAAGCTGTGATTTGGTTTTCGAAAGTTTTGGAAGTCAAACGTACTTCCAGAACGGATCCCGTTCGACTTCCAAGGTATGACTGCATAGCTGTCAACTTTTCCCTTTTCTTGCGAGGAATCCTATTTGGAATAAGGGAATTTCCCTTAAAAAACGGGAAACGTTGACAGCTATGTTAACAACTGTATTTTGATTTCTGTCCTATCTTAAACTATCTATCAAAGCCTTAAAGGACATATTAAGTGAGGTGTGTGTGTGCATATGCTATGATTCTGTGTGAAGTGTAGGTGGATTCAGACATGGCCCAAGACCTAGATTCACCTCGAAAAGGACTTATGGGAACATCAGGAACAAGAAGAACAAGAACAACAAACAGGGGCACTTGGTCCAGTATGTATACCTTAACCTGGCCCAGGCAATACACACACACCATGTGTTGCCTTAATGCTGCAATTAGTGAATCACAACACTGGCCCTATCTCAGCAAGGATTGGCTGGCTGCCAGCTACTAACAATGTCATTGGAGGGTTTTAGAATCCTCTCTGTCTTTTGTTATGCAGATGAAGCTTCATACATTGCATGCATACAGTCTGGCTTCGGCTTACAGTGCCTGCATACATAACACTGTACAAGCACAAAAAGTGTAGTTTGCAGGGTGGAGTGTGGAATTGAGCCTCCCGGTTATTTTAGAACCGACTTATGAGAATAATATGATTTTGGGGTTGATTCCGACTAGGGCTGAATTGCTTTAAGTTTGGGCCCATTCTCTAGCAAAACTGACACACAAGCTACAGGACAAGGATAACTGTGACTTTAAAGATGAATGGGAACCCTTTACAAAGTATTTGAAGATGCAACAAAGTGAATTGGACTCCTTGGCTGGCTTTGAATAAACATTCACAAAATTTTTATTGATAATAATCAGCTAAATAGTTTGAGGATCTATACAACTGCGTAACATGCAGAAAACAGCATTTTTAGAGAAATCAAAGACTGGAACTGAGGGAAGTCGGGGGGTGGGGGTGGGTGGCTTCTGTGGGGGGGGGAGGAAAATGGGGGGGAATAAGGATGATATGTTTCTGGATAATATGGTTTGTTTTAATTTTGAATAAAAAAGTTATTTTAAAAAAGTTTGGGCCCATTCTGAGCATCTGGTCTTGCCTATGGAGGGTATGCTAGCAATTATATTTAAATTTGCACCTATGCTTATACATCGGCACATGGAAAAACACTACCCCATCTTGTCATTCTCTTGTTCACATCGTCAAGAACACAACAGGTTCAGAGGCCTCCCCACACCAAACATTTTTTTATGGGCCTCTGATACTGAGGAACACACTGAGATTTTCCTCACCTCTCCTGCTGCTCCAGAATCCTGTTGCCCCAAGACTTACCTGACAGCTGCATAGGAAGCTGCTTTATACCAAAGCAGATGCATGCAGAAGATCCCAGGTTCAAGTCCCAGAATCTCCAGTTAGAGTCATAGAATCATAGAATTGTAGTGCTGGAAGGGACCCTGAGGGTCATCTAGCCCAAACCCCCTGCAGTGCAGGAATCTTTTGACCAATGTGGGGCTTGAACACACAACCCTGAGATTACCCTATTTTTTGCTCCATAAGACACACTTTTTTGTTCCTAAAAAGTAAGGGGAAATGTCTGTGCTTCTTATAGAGTGAATGCATGGTTCCTGGAGCTAAATTGCCCAGGGGCAAAAAAACAGATTGTGCTTTTTTTTTTGAAAGAGGGAAGTGGGTGTTGAAACAAAGCCGCTGATCGGCAAGTGATTGGGAGCGAGATAAGGGACGCTAGCAATAAAGGAGGCTGCCTGGGAGCGGGGAGGTAAAGACAGCAAACTTGCAAGGAGAGGAGACAGGAAGTCTAAAGCAATGAGGAGAGAAATTCGAAGAAAAGGAGGAGCAAAAAACTGCTCCAGCTAAGGAAAAGACACTAAGGTAAACAAGAGGGAAGTGGGTGTTGAAAGGAAGCAGCTGATCGGTAAGGGATCGGGAGCGAGATAAGGGACGCTAGTGATAAAGGAGGCTGCCTGGGAGGGGGGAGGCAAAAGCCCATGGATCCTCAGGATTTTTACATTGGGTCACCCCAAATTCACTATCAGATCACATAGCATGTCCATGGCTACAGCCTGCACCAAAAAACCCACACATCCACTGTTTCGTGGGGCCGCAATGGCACAAAAACATGGTTACAAAGCGCGGATCCACATGGATTCTCAGGATTTTTGCATCGGACTACCCCAAACTCACCGTCAAATCACATGTCTGTGGCCACAGCATGAACCACAAAAATCATACATCCACTGTTTCATTCAGAATATTTTTTTCCCCTGTTTTCCTCCTCTAAAAACTAGGTGCATCTTATGGTCAGGTGTGTCTTATGGAGCGAAAAATACGGAAAGTCTCATGTTCTGCCGAGGTGGGACTGGGAGAGGCTCCTGCCTGAACCACAGCCAATCAGAGCCACTTGGTGTGGCTGCCTCAGTACAAGGCAGCTTCCTGCCTACTTACCATCATTCCTGTAATGAGCTTTGCTTGACTGACATTTCACCTGGTCGTTCCTACTATACTCATCAAATTTCCTTGTAAACCTCATATTGAAACCCTCCTGCGTCATTCTCAGCTAAATATTCAGGCCCAAGAAATATACCACCGGTCTTTAAATAAGATGCAAATGCTTTTATTCTTCATCTGCTCCTTATCTCGTTACTTGTGCTGCATTTATAAAACTGGAACTTAACCTGCATCTGAGAGATTGTGTCTTAAGAGACAAGAGGATAAAGAGGGAAAGGATTTGAATATTGTTGTTTAATTAGTTCTGAAATCCAGTACTAATGCGGGTGGCAAAAAATATGCAATTAGGGAGCCCTTTTTATAACAGACATTCATTAGAGCCAAGCTCAGTTTAAGATTAATTCATTATAATTAAAAACATGATACAAAGTACCGTAGACCTGTAGTCCTTTAAAGAAAAAGTGCTTGGAGAATGATTCATCCATTATTCATAGCCTGTACTTTTGTCTGCTAAAGGAAAACCTTCCTAATCATTAGTATTAATCCACGAGATAGCTGTTCCAAAGGGCATTGCACCACTGGGACCTGCAAGGAGAAGATGCAGCAGAGAGGACTGCTGTCCAGGACTCCATTGCATCTCTCTCTTCCATCACTCATGTGCTCCATCCCCACAACAGCCTGCCAGCAATTTAGGGATGCAAGAAGGCAGCATTCTGAAAACGTTGCACAGGCAGTAAAACTTGGCTTAGTTACAATGCTGAAAGTTCCTAAATCATTGGTATAGGATCACAAGAATGGCTTGGAGCTGGTTGCTCCAAGCTCAACCCCTTTTAAACATTGAGCTTCTCTGCTAGACTGGGGTACAACAATTGGCTTTGTTACCTTCCTCCCAAGGTGAGGTGGAGTGACCTAGCTAAACCTGGCAGAACAGCTTACTCTATGGTGTTAACCCCTTCATGCATTAATTAGACTAAGCGTGTTCGTCCTATGAGGCTGGTTATCTCACATGTACTTCTACAAACCTTTCCCCCCAAGTTTGCCAATACTTCTCAGGGATGTGGGAGGAGCTGTTGGCTGCATAATCAAAGGCGCTGGCAGTCTGAACAAAGGGAATTATGGAATCGCAGAAGCCAGAGAATTCACAAAATTCCATTTCAAAATGGAATTAAGAACCTCCATCCATGACTGGCAGCTTTGTTAGTTGCTTAACAGTACTATCCCATTCATGTTTACTCAGAACTAAGCACTCTGTATTCAAAGGGACTTACTTCCCAGGTAAGTGGTGCTAAGATACAAGGACTAGGCTTGGGACTAGGTTTCTTGAGAGTCTGCCTTATCTCTTAACTGCGCTCTGGGGGAGAGTTTCTCTTGCAATTTCAAAGATTTCAGAAGCCCATTTCACAGCAAGTTGGAGTTGGCTTTTAGCATGGCTGACCATGTTCTGTGGACAAGCATTCCTGACAAGATACAACAAGCACCCACTATCTGCACTTTCCAGAAACAACTGAAGACATTTGTATTTCATGAAACCTTCCTAGCTAGATGAATACATCTCGGCCATACATGTCTGTTTTGTATTGTTTTTAAACTCATCAATTGTTACTTTTTCTGGTATAACACAGCAGTTTGCTTTGGGGGCCGCTGATGCTGCTTCAGATATTAACACTGTCTGCCTAGGTCCTTGCCTACTTTCCTTTGTAAGTAAACAAAAATGAGGTCCTGGCACTTTCGCCTCCCAAGGAAACAAATCTTGCCATGACTGCCTCTGAAACAACCATCGGGAAACACAGTTTGGTAAATTCAATGAATCTCAAACTGCTTCTAACATAAAACTGTTATCAAGCGATGAATAAAACCTAATGGGGGGCTCCCAAGGGAATGAATTTTGTGATAGTTTTTGACTTTGCCTGGAACATGCCCAGTGGCTTTCTTAATGGAAATTGTGGGCATGATCTAGCCAAAATTAAATATAAGTCTCATTGATTTCAACTTCAGAAAGTTAAGAATATGCTCAGCTCTACCAATTAAATCAACTGAATGTGGTTTTTTATTTTTAAAAATGTGGTTTTTTAAAAAATAAATAAGATAGCAGATTTGTTTTGAAAGAAAGCACCTAGACTACATTAACTAATTTATTTTTCCCTGGTGTGCATTTGCATCAAATCCATTCCATTATTAACTTCATTCTAGCAGTCCTATCCCTTCCTCATGGGAAGCATCACTATGCTTCAATGCACTGTGAAAACTAAGCATACCTGTCATGGGTATGCCAAGGCTTTTGCAATCTGGGATTCTCATTAAGTAATCTCTAATCTCATTAAGTCAATCTAGTTAATTATTTTGAAGGAGACATTTTCTCCGGATAAAGACACTCCTTCAAGCATTAAGTTTCTATTGACAGATTTGTCTACAGCAAGATTAATGGGAAACAATGGTCATGAGATTTAAACTCCAGTTACAGGGGGAAATAAGACTTTGCTGGATGCTGAGAACATCTTTCAAACAAGTAATCATCAAACCTTTTTGCCAGTCAGTTCCCTGGGATGATAAAGTGGTCTGAATCTTTTTGGAAATGTGTGTGTTTGGGGAGGGATCCTGAAATGGATGGAGCAATCTTAAAAGATGGCCCTAATTTGGACAAAGTGCTTGTAGAACACAGGAAACTGCCTGACCTTATAGGTCAGGCTATTTGTCTGTGGTCCAGAGTTAGCTACTGCAATAGCAGCTCTATGGGGAGTCAGAGACATCACTTGCTACCTTCAATTGTCAAAGATTGATCTTTTACTATTTTAACGAATTGAATTTATTCATCACATCCTATATAAGCATTGGTGACCCCATGTTTGAGGAGGTAGACAATTTTGTCTACCTAAGGTAAAGGACCCCTGACAGTTAAGTACAGTCTCAGATGACTCTGGGGTTGAGGCACTCATCTTGGTTTACAGGCCGAGGGAGCCAGCGTTTGTCCGCAGACAGTTTTTCCGGGTCATGTGGCCAGCACGACTAAGCCGCTTCTGGAGCAACAGAACACTGAAACCAGAGCAGCACATGGAAATGCTGTTTACCTTCCCACCGGAGTGGTACCTATTTATCTACTTGCCCTTTTTGGGCGTGTTTTCGAACTGCTAAGTCGACAGGAGCTGGGACAGAGCAACGGGAGCTCCACCATAACCAGCAACCTCTCCATTGATGCTGAGCTGGACAAGTGCATGGGCAATGCAGCTATTTCAATGACTTGCCTCTCCAAAGGGTATGGGAGAATGTGGTGCTAATGACCAATACTAAGATGGAAGTCTGCCAGGTTTGTGTGTTGAGCATGCTACTTTATGGTAGTGAGACGTGGGCAACTTATAACCATCAGGAGTCATGTCTCAACCCCTTCCACTTTCCTGGGTCAGGGAAATTTTGGGCATCACATGACCAGGCAGAGATTCAAAGATGTGCTCTCCCAAGCCCACATTCCCAGGCTGTTTGCACTGTCTCAGTGATGTCCACTCTGGCTTGGTCTTGTCCACAGAATGGAAGATGGCAGGTTCCCCAAGGATGTGCTCTATGGGAACCTGGCTTCAAGCAGCAAGGTCATTGGCAGACCAAGAAGTTTGCAAGCATGAAGGGTGGCAACATCAACACTACTGTATGGGAATCCCTTGCAGATGACTGCAGTGCCTGGAGACAGGCAAGTTACCGTATTTTTCTGTGTATAAGACGATGCTTTTTGGCAAAAAAAAAATTAGGCAAACATTGGGTGTCATCTTATAAATGGATAGTGAATGCGGGGGGGGGACTGCAATTAATGGCAGCAGCAAGCAGGAGATTGGCAGCAGCAATTGGGCGGGTGATTGGTGGCTGCGGCAAGGCCTGCTGGCGATTGGCTGCCGCTGCAGCAATTGGGCAGACGATTGGTGGCTGCGGTAAGTGGGCAGGTGGGCTGTTGGTGGTGGCGAGCGGGCAGACAATTGGTGGTTGCGGTGAGGTGTGCAATCGGCAGTGGCTGTGGCAAGCGATCGGCAGTGGTGGGCAGGCAGGTGAGCGATTGGCGGAAGTGACCTTCCCCCCCCCCAAAGCTAAACAACTTAATTTCTTAATTTTGGGTTAAAAGATAGGGGTTGTCTTATACATGGGGGCGTCTTATACACGGAAAAATACGGCAGGTTGTGCATTCGTAGCAGAGACCAGAGGAGGAATGACTGCTAGTAGGAGCACAAAGAGAAGAAACACCATGGAGCATCTGTAGCAGCACAACTGGAGGCCTTCACCTGCCCCAGCTGCAACAAAACATGTCTCTTCCATATTGGTCTCAACAGCCACAGCAGGTGCTGCGACCTTCCAACAGTCTGATGTCACCCACAAAGGCACACTCCTCCATTGTCTCCCAAGACAGACAGATGTCAACAAAACTGCCCCCTGCCACTGTCTTACTATTATGAAGCGAACATGAGGCTAGTCATATGTAGTCTTGCCCTAAAAATAACACATGCAACATGATGCATCACATTCAATGGGGTTTAATCCCGAGCATATTTAGGACTGCAGCCCTGCCTTCAGCAAGGAACACACAAAAAGTTGGAACAATCCTTATTCATTATTGCAGTAATGAGTCCCAAGGTTGCAAAGCATATCTGCTGCAATTACAAGGACCGTCTTCGTTTCTCTTTTGGCATATGACCCAGTTTTAATCAGCTATTTTAAGTGGATGATTTATGGCATGAGCCTTTTGCAATTCCATTGCCCTCTTCATAACACAAATGCCTGCTTGCTCACAGAGCTTTTGCTCTAATACTTTTCTAACTGTCCTGGACAGCTTCGTTATGAGGGTAGGCTTCTTGGCCCACAATTTTCTTGGGTGTATTCATTCTGCAACTGCTAAGTAATTAAAAGTTATTGAGAAACATGAGCAGACAGCGATGCTGGCAGATGATGATCCAGGAACTCTGCCAAAAGCAGAACTCTGCCAGAAGCAGCATTCAAGATAGACAACGGTTGCCGTGCTAATCCCTGTGTTGACAATAGTGGCATCTTATCAAACTAGCAATTGGTAGAGGAGGTGGCAAAGTTTCCTTTATTAAGCAGGACCATATTTTAGTATCTAAATGGATAAGCTACTCCAGAAGTGTAGCTAAGTTAGGCCTAAGCAGTGCTTTTTTTCCCTGAGGATACACATGCCTGTACCTGAAGTGTATGTAACCCAAGGTACCACTGTATTTTAATTAACTGACTGTGATTTTATGTGATTTGTGCTATTTTTACTGTTGTTAGCCGCTCTGAGCCTGGCTTTGGCCAGGGAGGGTGGGATATAAATAATAAAAAATTATTATTATTATTATTAGTAGTAGTAGTAGATTGCAGCTGTTATTCTCTCAGCCCCAGTCTCTCATCTGCAGTGTGGGGTCAATAATGCAGGTCTGCATTACAGGGCTGTTGTAAGGATACTTGACATAATGTTGGTGAACTGCTTTGGCTATTTAAAATGGGCTACATAAATACTTAGGGCCAGGGTCAAGAAACCCATTCTGCTAGTGGAAGCCAGAACAAGGACTCCCACTAGCTTCCCCCCACCTCACCCAAATCTTCGGGGGGGGGGGGGTGGCGGTCAGGAACACTCCCAGAACAGCATGCAAAGAGCGGAGAGATATTCCCACTGGGCAAGCAAAAATGCTCGAGCAGGAGAACAATCTCCTTATTGCGACATTGAATTCGAGCCTAAACATGATGTCACAAGGATCTCGCTTCTTAGTGTGCATTTGGAGAGGGGAAATAAAGCCTAAAAGTAAACACATAGTTATTTTTCTCCACTGTTAATAGACTTATCAATTATTTGAACAGTCTTTGGGGGGGGGCCGTCAGCCACCAACACACTGCAGCGAAAAATAATATGCCCGTTAAGTCAATATTTAATAACTGCCATAGACTTGTTCCCAATACATCCCAAATTATGATTCTTTAATGGGCTTTCCTCCTAAAGTCATTTCTCTACAAAGTATTTTCTCAGGTGCCATCTTTCCTTGCTATGAAAAATTAATGCTGATTTCCTCTCATTCTCCCCCATGCAGATGACAGATAAATAAGCCATGTTCCTAGTTATTGGAGCCTTTTTCTGAAACTTGAGCTACACTCTTATCCTGGAAGAAGGAAGAAGAACGTTCTTGATAAGCCAAAGAGACTTTAATGAGGGTAATTACATTGCCAAAGCTAAGAGAACATTTAGCTGCTGCGCAGCACACTCAGATCTCTATATATGCTTTTAATCAGCTTGCCTACTGGTCTACTGTGAATTATAAAGTTGGATGGCAGCTTTGGGACAGTCGTGCAACGAGAGGGTGGAGATGAAGTTCCATTTTTAATGGAGAATAGTTGAGAATCTCAGTGCACCAGCCAGCGCAATTGCTGATCTCTGGGCTCTTAACGTTTGTGACACACAAAAGCCAGTGCCAGCCCAACACATTTCGCTGTCTGAAGCAGAACTCTGATGGCAGCCGTACTTCTTTTTGGTGCCAATTCTTGAAAAAGAAGTTATTTTGCCTGGCTGGAATGTGTCCTTGACCTGTCTTGATTGCCTACATAGAGAATTTATTTTATTTTATTAATTCCCTTCCATATGCATTTCAAAAATGTAAAACAGCTGAAAACAGATTAAAACAAAAACAGAAAATAGCAACAGGTTAAAAAACAAAGCAACCAACCAGTACCGGTGGGAGACTCCTATTCATCCCAGTAAGGCTTGCCAGAACAAAAATATCTTCAATTGTTTCTGGAAAGTGCAGATCTGTTGTATCTTGACAGGAATTCTGTTATGCACAACAGGGGCAGCTACACTAAAAGCCCTGCTCTGAGTTGTTATGGAGCAGGTCCCTGAGATCTCTGGAGCTTGCAGGAGAAGCTCTCTCACAGACAGCAATGATCTATTGGGTATAAAAGGAACAAGGCACTCTCTCAAATAACCTGGTCCTGAGCTGTATAGGGCAGGAGTAGAGGAGAGCCAGTGTGGTGTAGTGGTTAAGAGCGGTGGACTCGTAATCTGGTGAACCGGGTTCGCGTCTCCGCTCCTCCACATGCAGCTGCTGGGTGACCTTGGGCCAGTCACACTTCTCTGAAGTCTCTCAGCCCCACTCACCTCACAGAGTGTTTGTTGTGGGGGAGGAAGGGAAGGAGAATGTTAGCCGCTTTGAGACTCCTTCGGGTAGTGATAAAGCGGGATATCAAATCCAAACTCTTCTACTATGAAATGAACGAAGCTTAAGCTTTAGGGCTCCTAATCCTGGACGGCTCCCAGAAGCAACTTAAGTTCACATTGCTACTTTTTTTTTAAAAGGGTCTAGTAGACACAATTTGAGTTGCTACTGACTCTCAAACCTTGGGATTGTTGTTCTATGTTCTTTTCTTTTCCTTTTTTATTAATATGTTTATTGATTTTTACAAATAATTTCCAAAAATCATACAACATACTTTCTTATCTTATACAATGTTCTGGACTTCCATCAACTGCATCTGAAGATTTTCCAGTCTTTATCACTTAATCTGCATTTCATTATTTTCAGTATTACATTTAATCCTCCTTCACTAATAATTCTTATCATAGTTTTCTCTGCAATATTTCGCACAGTCCTCCTTACAAAACTTCTTGCAATCCTACCAGCGTAATCTGTTGATTACAGTTGCTTTTCAAGTAGTTCATATATTTAATCCAATCCTCTGAGAATCTCTGATCCCGCAGGTTTCGAATCCTTCCTGTCATCTTATGCAATTCTGCATAGGGCTGTATGTTATGTATGTATGTATGTATGTATGCATATTTATGCATGCTTTGCCCTAATATATGCATTTTTGTACACATTTTTAGTTGGAGAATTGAATCGCAAAATTTGTAGAGGTGCAAATTTCGAAGGATAGCTGTGTTAAGTTTGCATGGTGTTTTGTGGTGTGAATTAGGTTGGTTTATGTTAAAATGCAAACCAATTTGAATTTCCACCTCCTCCTTAGCCAAAAAAGGCTATATAACTTAGAGGGAGCACGAAGGCCATCTTGCTCAACCCCAGGCAGTGCAGGAATCCACATTTTGCCTAATGGGGGTCTCGAACCCATAACCCTGAGATTAAGAGTCTCATGCTGTACTGACTTTGAGCTATTCCAGCTGATAGTCTTTAAAGTGCTACAAGGGCACATTTGTTATTTTCTGTGGCAACTACCCCTCTGGGGTCAGGCATTTCTGTTCACAAAAGATGTTCATATTTGACATTTTAGACGCAGATCCCACAGACAACACTCCTGTGGCTTGGTGATTTCTTTCAACTAATTTATGCTCCAGAGGAGAAAAGTACTTGATAGTTATTCTATCAGTACATGACTCTATTGTACCTCCAGGGGTCAGATCCAACTTTAATTAGCTGCAGAACCTCATTAGAGAAGCTATTGATATGAAATGGAAACAAAGAACAGGTGTCATCTCTGTCTTATCATTCTATGTCCTTAATGAGAGCTTCACTAATGGAAAATTAAGCTTCACGGTTTGGCAGATTATGACAATTCAGCTTGGTTTAATGGTTGGAACTGGATGAAAGAGACAACGTAATGTATTTTTAAGGGTGCTGTCGATCTGCAAGATGTGAGCTGGTGCTTTTTGTGCTCTTGGAGAGGGTTGGGGGTTGGTCGGGCACAAAACTAAATGTTAAATCTTTCCCCCAAAGACTAAGCTCTTCAAAATCAACAGCAGTATTCAAACTGAACTGAAGCTCCAGTCAGTAAGCTGGTCTGGTGCAGCTGAACAAATGTTTGGTCTGGAAAAAATAAAGGCTCAATCCTTAACTCAATTGTGTAATGTACAGTGGTACCTCGGGTTAAGTACTTAATTTGTTCCGGAGGTCCGTTCTTAACCTGAAACTGTTCTTAACCTGAAGCACCACTTTAGCTAATGGGGCCTCCTGCTGCTTCTGTGCCACCACTGCACGATTTCTGTTCTCATCCTGAAGCAAAGTTCTTAACCTGAGGTACTATTTCTGGGTTAGCGGAGTCTGTAACCTGAAGCATATGTAACCTGAAGCGTCTGTAACCCAAGGTACCACTGTACTGGGTGAATGGGTAAACAGCTGCCTCTAATCCTAACTTGCCTAACTTCACAGGGTTGTTGTAAGTTTATTAAAAGGAGATATGCCCCGACTTTTGCAGGGGAGCCTACCATTCTCATCTTGCCAGAGGTCCATCAACCAAGGTCAAGGAAAGCCCTGAGTTGGCTATCGCTGAGCAACGTCAACTTCACAAGTGAAAAAGAGGGAAAGCTTGATGAGAAAAGAAAAAGAGTTGGTTAAAAAACTGGGGAATGAGGCATTAAAACAAATAATAAAAAGGGCAAAGATGACTGGAAAATTCAGGAACCAAGAGGATAAAAACTTTGCAAAAGAATGGGAAAAATGTATTAGGCTATCTAAGAGACCACTGTAAGCAGATGGAAACATTGGCAGGATTTTTATTTCACTTGTGGCGTAACAATTACAGTGGACAATAAGGATTGATATAAAAGTTAGAGATTGGAAGAATATGCAGTTTTAAATGCTTAAAATGGGACTCCATGGAGGGGGTTGGGGTAAGTCCTGAGATCCAGAGAAATCTCTGTATATGGATATATATTTGGATTTTTATAATTTTGTATTGGCAAAATCAAATTTCAGAAAGAAAAGAAAAAGAGGGAAAGCACTGTCCTCCAAAAGAAGACAAAAGAGTTATTAGTGGTTTTGCACAAGTTTTCCATGAAATGTGCACAAGGTAATTTTGGTGTATATATGCTAATGTGGAAATAATGAGCATAATTTTAAGAGAAATACGGTGCATCTCACCATAGTGGATGACCCATGTACCTGCTCAGTTTGCTGCCTTAGTCTGCTGCCAGGGGCTAATGGGCAGCTCCAAGGCCTCTGTTCTCCCTTCTGAGAGTTATTTATCTTTTTTTTTTATAAGATATTTATTACAATTTTCAAAGTATTACAAAGTAAAAATAAACAAATAATAATAAAAATAAAAAAATAAAATGGTTAAAAACAACTCATTTTTTCCATTACTTATTTTTCATTAGCTTATTTCCCGGACCTCCTCACGCCTCACTTTTTTGTATTCCAGTTCAGTTTGTTGGTTCAGCAAATCCTTACCCTCTTTGTTTATCCTAATCATTGATCTTAAAATATTGTAATGTTAAATTTTTGCCTATTAATAATCCTTTTTTCATATTCCCTTATAGTATTACAGCTGAAAACCACTTAATTTCTATCCAACATCATTCTAACATTCATTAATTTTACAATATTTCTGTAGATAGTCTTTAAATTTCTTCCAATCTTCTTCCACCGACTCTTCTCCCTGGTCTCGGATTCTGCCAGTCATTTCCGCCAGTTCCATGTAGTCCATCACCTTCATCTGCCATTCTTCCAGGGTGGGTATATTTATCTGCAAATCAGACTTGGACTGAACACCTCTTTAAATAGACACCTGTCCTCTGTTAGCTTTTCAAATAGAGGACCACCCTCTGGAAGTAGGACACATGGCCACCCTAAAGGACAGGCAGCCCTGCAGTTGTCCAGGCAACAGCGACAGCATCATCGCTAGAAGCTGCCGACTCAGATAGGAACAGGGCAGAGATGAGCACTCCTGTTGCCAGGGCAACGGAGATGCTACCTCCCATTGGATAAGTCTACTTATTTCCAGTGCTGTTTAGTTGCTTTCATGATCAATTGCATACCTAACTCTATATGCAAAGATTTATGAAATACTATGATGGAGTAATTAAACTGCAGTTTTAGTGGATTAATAATGTGGACAAATTGCTTTAAAAAAATCTGTAAAACGAATTTGGTGCTTTAGCAAGTTTGTTCTTTTTAATCTAGCTTTTAGGGTCGTTCTCTCCAAGTAAATGAGACTCTTTGGACCATTTTGCTTCAAGAGCTGCTCCAAAAGTTATGAAACGCTCCTCATTTCAGTTTTCAAAGGCAGGGAGAAAGGAAGGCTTTGTCTGCTTCTGGGAGCCAAAAAGAAGGGCAGAAATTGTGGCTCGGTGACAGACTTGCATACTTTGTGCCCAAAAGGTTTCAGGTTCAATTCAGTGAATCTCCAGGTAGGGCTGGGAAAATTTCCTGTCTGAAACCCTGGGAAATCGCTGCCAAAAACGGCTGCCAACATTGAGCTATATAGACTGGTGATGTGATTTGGCATAAGAGTCCTGTGTTGGAAATTCTGCAGGAAGTCACCCCAAATTTCTGGGCTAGAGCAGAAAAGGTCCTGCGCTGTGTTTCCTGGGTTTTAACTTCCACTCCTGCTAAAATGGCATTTTCAGCAGAATTTCATTGCATGTCTTAAGGTATGCAATTCTGAGGACACCAAGTAAGTTAGTTGGGACTGGATTGTTTCAACTGACATCAAACACTTAGGGTTGCTCTACAGATCTGGGGTCATACAGTGTTGCCTCTTCTGTTGTAGAGCTTCAGCGAAGATCGTGTGAACAAGCTTCTTCCAATATTCCACTCCCAAGGAGGGCTCTCTAGGGCAGGGACAAGGAAGTTGTGGCCTTCCAGTTGTTGCTCAACTCCAGTTCCCATCAGCCATATATGTTGCAAACGTGCTCACCAGCATGAACACCTGGCATGGTTATATTTTAATAGTTAGAAAACAAAGCAGCAGTTGCTGGAGATTTCTACGTTTGTGGCATTGCATGTAAGTGCAAGGTAGATAATTAATGGTTCTGCATTTGTGAACACTGCAGAGCTGGGCTAAGATAAGAGAAAACTTAAATTGTGTGCATGTTTCTGAAGCCAGGTGCTTTTAAATCCTGTATGGCATACTGGAGTCTATGATCTTTAATCAATAAGCTCTCTGGAGCACTCCCTGCTCACCCCGCCAAAGTAGGTCTCATAGAGTTCAATGGGTCTTGCTTCCACATGTTTAGGCTTAGGACTACGGCCCTGAAAGCTCAGTCTTGTGCACATACAGTGGTAGCTCGGGTTACAGACGCTTCAGGTTACATACGCTTCAGATTACAGACTCCGCTAACCCAGAAATAGTACCTTGGATTAAGAACTTTGCTTCAGGATGAGAACAGAAATCATGCTCCGGCGGTGCAGCAGCAGCGGGAGGCCCCATTAGCTAAAGTGGTGCTTCAGGTTAAGAACAGTTTCAGGTTAAGAACGGACCTCCGGAACGAATTAAGTACTTAACCTGAGGTACCACTGTACTTGAAAGCAAGCCCTCCTGAGTTCAATAGGGTTCAATCCCAAATAGGTATGCATAGGATTGCAGCCCTAGTTAATTGGTGTGGCTTGAACATGGCCTTTATGAGAGTATGGGCTTTTCCACACTTCTGCTTGTCCCATCCTAGATGGGCTGTTTTCCCCTTGCCCTGCTCCTTTCTCAGGGAAAACTCACTCTTTAGCTCTAAACCACAAGTCCTTAGCTTAGGCAGTGAACCTACTTTGGGTGTATTCTCCCTGTCATTTAGATGGAGATGTGTGCAGTCTACTCACCCAGATCTGGTTCTGAGGGAACCATATGCTTTTGGCTTTTTGCAAAAGTCTGCTGGGTACAGCACTGATTGGCCAGCGCCCGAGTCACAGATGGTGTCACTTTCCCTCCTTTTCAGGGAAAGGCTGTGCTGATTTGTTAACCTTTGTGTCAATCACAGCATCAAACATCCCCCCCTCTCCAAAATGAGTATTAAAAAAGCAAAACAAATTTTGCAAAAATATTGAACAAATATTTAATGGGTTAAATACGCCATTGACTTGAAGGAGGGGGACGAATAGGAGTGAGGGGCAGCAGATAGCCTACCTGAAGCAAGGGATGCTGGGCAAACAGGAGCAGGTGAACAGGATGCAGCCCATTGACTATATGTGCATTATTATAAGCTTGAAAGCTCATGCCACACAAAGCCATCCCCCCTGGAGATCCTCCTGTTTCTAAGTACATCTGTCTTCACCTTTATGGTTTGAAATGACCTATTCAAAAGCAAATAGGCTGTCTTGCATCAGCTGAAAAGTTTACAGCCATTAATGAAAAAAAATATAGCCATGATGAAGCACATCGAGAAGGAAAGCTCAAAGAGACAAGTGGCTGTCTGGGCTTTACAGAGAGCATTTTGGCATATTTTTGAGCCGAGAGTTGTACTGCCACAATTGGAGAAGTGTGAAAGCTGAATAACTGCCTCAGGTTAGCTTTATAAAATGTCTAGCTGCTCATCATTTACAGACCCTTCCAGCTCACAACATGGAGAGCAGGAGGAATCAGATGAACCTTCTTCTTGTTCCTCCTAAATGGGCCACCTGAGGTAAATGCCTATAATTTTGTGGCAAAACAGTTGCCAACAAAAGCACCTCAGCAAAAAACCATGCCCTCCCTCCCTCCCTCTGTCCTTAGGTCTGTGAAGAATCAGCTGTGTTTGACATTTCAATTTGGATGCAATTGCTAGCATCCATTAGGCAGAAACCACAAAAGAGGTTCTTAACATTTTATTTTTTTTCTCCATTCTAATATAAGCAAAAGCGA
Organism: Podarcis vaucheri; assembly: GCF_965113315.1. Classification (NCBI taxonomy): domain Eukaryota; kingdom Metazoa; phylum Chordata; class Lepidosauria; order Squamata; family Lacertidae; genus Podarcis; species Podarcis vaucheri. Next base: position 85,282,806 of record NC_138764.1, on the reverse strand, counting down.
AGGAATAATGTCTGTAGCTTTATCTTCCCAAAGGGCTGCAATAAATCAGCCCCATGTGGTGGCTTTGTAGCTAAAGCGTTTATTATTGTAGTGTCAAAAAGTTGACACTTAGATATAGGCATTGAAATCAGGGGTAATTACATTCCTGTATTTCTGCCATGGATCTCTGCCCTCCTAATAATGTATTTGATCCTCGTGTCGCCTCTCCCCATTAGCCCTATAATTATCTCCTCAGGAACATTTGGTGTACTCGCTCAGCCACACGGAGAACTATTTTAAGTAGTCAACTTCTTCCTATCCACAGTATTCTGATGTGCTCCAAATCATGTCCCTGTGCCGACTTTGGGAGTATCAGTGTTATGAAATGCAATACTCCAAGCTCAAATTTGAGGTCTGTGTCTTGTCGTTGTTCTACCCCATCATTTGTATAAGCATCTGTACATGAAAAGAGCTTTACAATGTGTCTCTTATCTTCACGTTTTATTTCCTATACATTTCTGGGCCTAATTCAAAGTGCTTAACATAGGTGTCAGCTCCCTGTGGCCCTGGGTGCCTGAGCACCCACAAAAAGAGAGCCAGTGTGGTGTAGTGGTTAAGAGCTGTAGTCTTGTAATCTGGGGAACCGGGTTCGCGTCTCCGCTCCTCCACATGCAGCTGCTGGGTGACCTTGGGCCAGTCACACTTCTCTGAAGTCTCTCAGCCCCACTCACCTCACAGAGTGTTTGTTGTGGGGGAGGAAGGGAAAGGAGATTGCAAGCCACTTTGAGACTCCTGAAGGGGAGTGATAGAGTGGGATATCAAATCCAAAATTCTCCATGAAGGGGCCAGGCACCCACAAATTTCGGCGCCAGGGCCATGAATGCTGCGTGGTGCCCTCGGCCCCAGACACCCACGGTTGTGGGGCCAAGCTGGCTTTCCTGGTGCTTAGGGGTGTAAGAAGGCAGCAAAGTGCATTCTCCAATTAAATGAGAGTGCGTGTTGCGGTGTGGGCCACCAGGTCAGCCCTGTGTTGCCGGGCAGATTTTTGGCTACTGCCTGGGGCTTTGATTGGACGACCGGCTTGCTGGGGCAAATTGCATGTTGCAAGTTGGTGGGTAGGACCATTAGGCTTTAAATACGAGGCTCTTTGGTTTCCCTTTCTCTTTTGCAGAGTGCATCGGATCAATTCTGGTCTGTACTTGTCACCACTGGCACTGTTTCCGTTCCGCTGCAGTTTGGTTTTCTCCAAGTACTACACTAGAACAGTACTTGCTGCTCACTATTTAGCGTAAGTTATGTAAGTAATGTTCATTTCAATGTACAGTGGTACCTTGGGTTACATATGCTTCAGGTTACAGACACTTCAGGTTACAGACTCTGCTAACCCAGAAATAGTACCTCGGGTTAAGAACCTTGCTTCAGGATGAGAACAGAAATTGTGCGGCGGCGGCGTGGCAGCAGTGGGAGGCCACATTAGCTAAAGTGGTACCTCAGGTTAAGAACAGTTTCAGCTTAAGAACGGACCTCCAGAATGAATTACTGTATTTTTTGCTCTATAAGACTCACTTTTCCCCTCCTAAAAAGTAAGGGGAAATGTGTGTGCGTCTTATGGAGCGAATGCAGGCTGCGCAGCTATCCCAGAAGACAGAACAGCAAGAGGGATTGCTGCTTTCACTGCGCAGTGATCCCTCTTGCTGTTCTGGCTTCTGAGATTCAGAATATTTTTTTGTTGTTTTCCTCCTCCAAAAACTAGGTGCGTCTTGTGGTCTGGTGCGTCTTATAGAGCGAAAAATACTGTAAGTTCTTAACCCGATGTACCACTGTAAAGGAAACAACAAACAATGTAAAAAAAGGTCATTAATTAACATATAATTTTCAGGCTTAACAACAACATTAATTATCATCATCAGTCTTTATTATGGTCCAGAGACCCAACAAATCATTAGAAAGCAATACACAATTCATACAGCCTACCTCCAGGTTAAACAAGCATTTTGTTCAGAATATAGGAATCATTTGTCCTTGCAACCACTGATAAAAACTTTGCCACTGCTAATGTTCTAGCATTTGTCCGGTCTTCCAGTAGGAACCTGACACAGTAAGCCTGTGATTTTCCCGGGAAGGGTACCAGCAAGGGTAGTATCAGTTCAGCCCTGGCTTGCTCATATTTTGCACAATGCAACAAAATATGTTTTATGGAATCGATGTCTTGAGCACACGAACAAAGTCTGTCCTGGTAGGAATTTAAGAATTTAAGAACGGAACTGTGAGAAACGGAGAGAAACCAAAATTGGCAGAATAGCCCTTCCCTACATAAATGCATTTAACATAATGGGTTGTTTGATACCCAGGTGCCAGCACAGATTTTCAAAGCCTCAATGCGGAATCTGCTGTTCTAAGTCCCTATAGTAACCCAGTTCAGTTCAGCTTGCTTTATTTTCTAACGTAACAAGTGCCAGCCCCCCATCTAATATTTTTTACTGCTCCGCTGCTGGAGTGAACAGAGACCCATTTCTGATGTCTGATCTAGCATGCCAGTCTATCAACAAAAATCTTGCCCATGGGAGAGAATGCAAATTTCTTAGCCTGTTTGTCACAGTGCCGTTTGTGTTTTGTGAAACAAACAACAAAAACCATGTTATGTTTGCAAAGTTAAGCAAGAAACATTTGTAACACAAGACAAACTTTGGGGGTGAGTAGCAGGCCAGGGAGCATTGAGGTAAAGTATCCTCCTTGTGTTGTCTCTGCCGTTACCATTTTCTCTAAAGCAGACATTTACTGGTTTCCTTTACTCTTTTCCTTCTGGGGGAGGGAGGCTCTTGTGTTATGGTGGCCACCATGGTGTGCATATGCCCCCCTCCCCCCCATACTTCAGGCAGAGTCCCCTCCCCTCCTCTGCCCAGTTGCAATTAGGTTTGATAGGTTTTCTTCAAACCTAGTTGCCACACCAAAGGAAGCATTTTCAGGGGAGAACAGCTGGAGAGGGAAGGGTTAATAGATGTTGGTCCCAGTAGAAGGTCCTTTTCAAGCTTAATTATTGTAGGGCATGGGACTGATCTTCCTGGAGTTTGTAGCTTTGATAGGGCTAGCCAAATCTGTCAGTTTTTGTTTCTCTGTTTCTCATTTCCCCCACTTTCCATTCTCCAGATTTCCACATCAGTTTGCAAAACACACTGTTAACGGAAAAATCCGAGGGCTCTCTTGGACAAAACAAAGACACCAACCAGGAAAACTTGGAGCAAAACAGCAGCCTGTAGGCTTGGCCTTTATTGAACTGTTGCAACAGGGTATTCCCTTCACTTGCAAGAGAGAGGAAAGACCCAGAACAATGGGCTGCAAGACCTTATAAAAACTTTTGAAATTCCCCTCCTCTAGGTCAAGCCCACCCCAGAAACATCATGCATACATTACAGAAAGGAGGGGTTGACATCATGCATACGTTACAGAAAGGGTTGACATCATGCATACATTACAGAAAGGAGGGGTTGAGGGAGGAGTTGTGGTGGTAACCTGAGTGTCCAGTCACCCAGCTGGTTCCTCCTTTCCCCCTCCCCATGAGTACTTTCCAGGTGACAATGGGGAGTTTGCAGTTTCCTGCCCCCAGAGGGAAGATCTGATCATTGTCCTTTGTTTCAGCCTGTGGTGAATCCACTGTTCTTTGTGATTTTGATTGTCTTCTGTCTGGGATTATCAGGGTTGACATAGCAACTGGGCAGGGCTCCTGTGGATGTGCTGGGATGGTGAAGGGATTATGGCTGACCAGAAACCAAGCACCCCCCTTTGATAGTCCTTGTCACATGGAGTAAAAAATGGAACAGTGCAAATCCGATGTATGGTTGATTTTCTATGAATTTATAACAGAAATGTGGCGTATGTAGTGTGTGAGTGTGAGTGTGTGTGAAGTTTGTGCAAACAGAATGATTGGGGTGGGGGGGTTCCTGCTACAGTTCCCCCCTTCGGAGATAAGATTGCAAAGGTGGCTACTTTGCAATCCTTTTCTCCGCACAATTTAAGGTGGTAAATAATAACCTGGTATTCTCCGTCCCAGATGTGTGTCCATGTGAACCTGAAAGGGACTTGGATATCATGCTACTTTAAGGATATTTGCATAGAAATATAATGGTGTAACAGTGCACATAGTTAGACATAGGATATCACGTAAATTAATATTTTGTTGCTCAGTTACTTGTGGTATTCTAGCACCTTGGAAGAAATATTTTCTTAATAGTGATCTATGCTTTACATTTAGGCAGGAAGGTCCACTAATGACTGCAAAGTGCAGTTTGCTTCCCCCCCGCCATTTTTGTGTTCTCAGGTGCCAAGCTAGCTCTTCTGTGGTCTCACACCAACATAGTGCTACAGCAACACATCCTGTCTGTTGAATCCCCTCAGGGCTTTCAATTAACCATGTTGCCTGGCATTCACCATAGCTGGCACAGGTTTGGGCATCTCGTGAGGGAGAGGTCTTCGCCTTGGCCTTTAGCTATGGGATTTTATTATAGGCTGTGGTCATGAGAAGTTGCTCACTTGCACTTAAAGGACCAAAAAGCTAATTGCAGCCTGGATACACTTGCCCAATTCAAACTGAGTCCAATTTGAATTTATCTTGCCCCATGGTTCTCAACTCTTCATTTTTTTTTTTTTTATAATAATTTTTATTACATTTTTCCAAATTACAAAAAGAACAGAAAGAAAAAGCAGAATAGAAGAAAAAAAGGAAAAAGAACAGAAAATCACATCCATTTCAACAGCTTATTTCAAATTTCCATTGGACTTCCCCACATCTCCCGCATAATGCATTCTTGATAATAAAGTCATCAGCAAATTATACCCTTATTTCGTGTGTTTCTTTATATTTTCCGTTGCAATTTAAGTTTAGATCTCTTATTCTCCATTTACTCTAAAAATATCATTTTTACCCATTTAAACTTTGATTCTTTCACAAATGTTAGCAATTTCATAGATAATTAAATTTCATTGCTGGGGCTAACGTTCCAAATCATACGACGTCTTATGTTTCATACAGCTTATAATACTTTTGCAAATAGTCTTTAAATTTTTTCCAGTCCTCCTCCATTGCCTCTTCTCCCAGGTCTCGGATTCTTGCAGTCATCTCGGCCAGTTCCATGTAGTTCATCAATTGCGTCTGCCACTCCTCCAGTGTGGGCAAATCTTGGGTCTTCCAATGCTTGGCGATAAGAATTCTTGCTGCAGTTGTAGCATACATAAAAAAAGTTCTATCCTTTTTTAACACCTTCTGGCCGACAATGCCCAGAAGGAAGGCCTCTGGTTTCTTGGGAAAGGTGTACTTAAACACCTTTTTTAACTCGTTATAGATCATTTCCCAAAAGGCCTTCAATCTTGGACAAGTCCACCAGAGGTGAAAGAATGTCCCTTCTGCCTCCTTGCATTTCCAACATTTATTATCAGACAAATGGTATATCTTAGCAAGCTTGACTGGGGTCATGTACCACCTGTATACCATTTTCATAATGTTTTCTTTCAAGGCATTACATGCCGTAAACTTCATACCGGTGGTCCATAACCTTTCCCAGTCCTCAGACATAATATTGTAACCAATGTCTTGAGCCCATTTTATCATGGCTGATTTAACTGTCTCATCCTGAGTGTTCCATTTAAGCAGCAAGTTGTACATTCTCGATATTACCTTGGTCTTTGGTTCTAACAACTCTGTCTCAAGTTTCGATTTTTCCACCTGGAATCCTATTTTTTTATCTAGCTTAAAAACCTCATTAATTTGGGCATAATGTAGCCAATTTTGCACCTTATCCTTTAATTTTTCAAAGCTCTGCAACCTCCAATTACCTCCAATGTTTTCTATTATTTCCCAATATTTCGGCCAATATGCCTCCATATTGGATGTTTTCCGAGCTTTGGCCTCTATTGGTGAAATCCACCTCGGGGTTTTACTTTCCAATAAGTCTTTGTATTTTTTCCAGACCATAAATATTGCTTTTCTGACAATATGGTTTTTAAACATTCCATGTGTTTTCCCCTTGTCATACCACAAATACGCATGCCAACCTAACGAATTATTAAAGCCTTCCAGATCTAGGACATCAGTGTTTTCCAATAAAATCCAATCTTTCATCCAGCAGAAGGCCGCAGCTTCATAGTATAACCTTAAGTCCGGCAGGGCAAACCCCCCTCTCTCCTTTGCATCAGTTAGTATTTTAAACTTTATTCGGGGCTTTTTGCCCTGCCAGACAAATTTAGAAATGTCCTTCTGCCACTTTCCGAAACAATCCACTCTGTCCACAATCTGCAAGGCCTGGAACAAAAACAACATTTTTGGCAAAACGTTCATTTTTATAGCTGCAATTCGGCCTAACAAGGATAGTTTCAATCTTGACCAAATTTCTAAATCTTTTTTGACTTCTGACCAACATTTTTCATAGTTATCTTTAAATAGATTCAAATTCTTAGAAGACAGATTAACCCCCAGGTATTTCACTTTTTTAACAATGTTTAGTTCTGTTTCCTTCTGAAACCCCTCTGTTTCAGTAACCGTCAAGTTTTTCCCTAACACCTTAGTTTTTTGTTTGTTCAGCTTAAAACCCGCCACCCGACCAAATTTCTGAATCAATTCCAAAACTCTTTTTGTACTAGGTTCTGGCTCCTGTAATGTTAAAACCAAGTCATCTGCAAATGCTTTCAGTTTATATTGTTTCGCTCCGACCCGTATTCCTTGTACCTGCCGATCCTCCCTTATCATATTCAGCAAAACCTCCAGGACTGAAATAAACAACAGAGGGGATAGGGGGCACCCCTGGCGTGTTCCTTTTTCAATATGAAGTTCTTCTGTCACCACATTGTTCACTATCAACTTAGCTTTTTGTTCTGAATAGATTGCCTCTATTCCATTCTCAAACCCCCTTCCCACTCCCATCCCTTCCAAGTTTTTCTTCATAAATTTCCAAGAAATGTTGTCAAAGGCCTTCTCCACATCAATAAAAATTAACACTGCTTTGGTGTTAATATTTGTTTGTAAAAGTTCCAGAATATCGATAATGTTCCTGGTATTATCATACAAATGTCTACCTGGGAGAAAGCCTGCTTGGTCCTTATGGATTACTTCATTTAGTACTTTTTTAAATCTGTTAGCCAAAACATCCGCAAATATTTTGTAATCCACGTTTAGGAGTGAGATGGGGCGGTAGTTCTTGAGTTGAGTCTTTTCAGTTTCCACTTTAGGTATCAGTGTGATGAATGCTTCTTTCCACGTATCTGGTGCCCTCCCTCCCCCCATAATCTGGTTGCAAACCTCCATTAATGGTTGTATCAAATAGTCTTTTAAAATCCTGTAGTACTTGGAGGTGAGTCCATCAGGGCCCGGAGATTTGCCTAGTTGCATATTCTGAATGGCATCCTCGATTTCCTGTTGTGTTATTTTACAATTCAAGATTGATCTCTTCTCTTGAGATAATTTTGGTAGGCCGTTATCTTTCAAGAATTGTTCTATCTCAGTTGCTTCCTCGGATTCTTGTGTGTACAGTTTTTTAAAGTATTTCTGGAAACACCTTCTAATTTCTCCCGGTTTCTGAATGTTTTTCCCTTCAACTTCTAAGTTGGTGACATAATTTAATTTTTGTCTCTTTTTCAACTGCCAAGCGAGCAGTTTCCCACATTTGTTCGCAGATTCAAAAGATCTTTGTTTCATTTGTTTGATTTTCCATTCCACTTCTTGGTTAATCAATTTCGCATATTGTGACTGGTGAAATTTGATTTCTCTTAAAGTCTCTTTTGATTTTGGATTCACTCTTAATTTTTTCTCTCCATCACTTATCTTCTCCAATATCTTGTCTTTTTTACTATTCCAAAGTTTTTTCTTGATTGTATTCTGTTGTATCAGAAACCCTCTCATAACAGCTTTGCTTGCGTCCCAGATAATTCTTTTTTCCACCGAGGTATTCAAGTTAATTTCAAAATAATCCTTTAAAGTTTTTTGGGCCTTCTTTACGATCTCTTGATCTCTTAACAGGTTGTCATTCATTTTCCATCTGAAGGAGTCGGCAGTAGTAAATCTCATTTCCATTTTCAAAGCGTTATGGTCGGAGCAAGTCTTTGGGCAGATTTCTATTTTTGTAGTCTTAGGTGCCAGCCCTCTAGTTGCCCAGATTTGGTCGATTCTTGTCCATGACAGGTGGGCCTCAGAAAAGAAAGTTCCTTCTTTACCTAGGGGGTTTCTCGTCCTCCATAAATCAATTAGGTCCATATTGTCAGTTAGTTCAAAGAAAGTTTTTGGTAGTCTTCCATCTTTAGTCAGATTCTGATTCTGTGACTTATCCATCAAAGTAGAGACGACCCCATTCATATCTCCCATCATAATGATGTTGGAATAGTCCAGATAGTCCAGTAGTGTCTCATGCAGCTTCTTATAAAATTCTGATTTCCCCTCATTTGGTGCATAGATTCCTAATATCAAGACTTTTTCTCCTTGGGTCGAAATTTCAATAGCCAGGATTCTTCCTTGTTCATCTTTAAACAAAAATTTTGGTGATAAATTCTCTTTGGCGTAAATCACCACGCCTCTCTTCTTGACTCTATCTGATGAAATAAATTCTTGGCCTAATCTTTTATTTGTTAACACCTTCCTGTGTGACCTGGTCACATGGGTTTCTTGCAAGCAAATTATATCCAAATTCTCTTTCTTTAGAATATGGAAGATCCTTTTGCGTTTTTCTGGGGAATTCGCGCCGTTAATGTTCCAACTATACAGCTGCAGAGACATCCTGTGTCAATCTGTTGTTACTCTTGTTGGGTGTCTTCTTTTTTGTCCAAATCCGAGGGTGGTAACTCTTTTCCTGACTCTGGTGGTGGCCAAATAGCTGCCGCTCCTTTCTGCAAGTCTTCTCCGTGGTCGTGTAGGAACTTCTGGCTATCCTCTTTCGTTTTGATTTTTATCTTCTTTCCTTTATATTTGAATGAGAGGCCTTGTGGGAACTCCCACCTGTAAGGTATTCCGTTACCTCTCAAAAGTCCAGCTAGGTCAGTGTAGTTAGATCTTAGATCCAGTAATTGTTTAGGAATATCCTTGTAGATTTGTGCTCTTCTGTCCTGGATCACAAGTGCTTTATTAAAATGTAGGTCAAGTATCTTGTCTCTCTCCTGCTTAGTCCTTAAAATAATCAAACAGTCTCTAGGTCTGTCCTTCCCGGCAACCCTTCCCAATCTGAATGCAGTTGTTATTTTGAAGTCTGTATCTTCGTTTATACCCCAGAATTTAGAAAATTCTGCTGTTAAAAAGCCAATCAAGTCCTCTTTCTCAATCTCTGGGATAGAGCGTAATCTCAAATTATTTTCCCTGTTTCGCAGTTCCACCAAAGACAGATAGGCCTGCTGGTCAGTAATATGTTTATGGAGCGGCCTTACCTCTCCTTTCAATTCCTCCACTTCTTTAGTTACTGCTTCTACTTTTTCATTCGCAGCCTCGGCCAATTTTCGATTTTCAGATACCACGTCCTTTAGGTTTCCAATGTCTTGTGAATGCTTAGCCACCTGTTCAGAAAGTTTGGTAATTGAGGATGTGGCTAAGTCAATTTTTGCAGTTTGGTCATCCACTTTTTTGTTCAAAATTGCAAATTGTTGTAGCATTTCCTCTAGGAGAATGTTGGATCCCCCAGCTGCCATATCTTCACTTGTTGATTGTTCTGATTCTTCAGCTGGGGTTGTTGGTAATGGTGCAGCCTGTAGTACCGCAGGGACTGAAGATCTGCGGGCCTGGGAAACCAAAGTTGTTTGTACCAATTTGCCTTTCCCTGCTTTCGACGCAGCTCTTGTTTTTGGTTTACCACTCATTCCACACTCATTCCACACCTGTCTTTGGATTCAAGGTCAAGCTGTCAAAAGTTCCATGGGAAAGACAGGCCTCAGAGTGAGTAACCAGACCACAGAGAGACAAAACAAAGTCAGTTCTCAGGAAATTGTAAATCCCAAACTCCACTAGGGGGAGTGTTGTTCAGTTCATGAAAGAAGAAACAAAGTTTCAGTCGCCATTAAAGTTCCTACAGTTAGTTAAATTAATCAGTGTCTTTAGAGAAGATCTTTTCCCTCTGGCAGAGCCCTCTCAATTTTGCCACAATAGTTTCTTAAAAGGTGCAAAATACAGTTACTTAATTGTATCCACCGGTAATGCCTCTAAGTATCTGTTTCAGCTTTGTAAGTGTATCCGCAACACAACTTTTTGCCCGCTGCAAGTCCGGGACTAGGGATTTTCAAGTCTTTAAAGTTTTTAAAAGTTTTAGCGGAGAAGAAACCCCAAGCAGAATAGACACGATCACAGAAAAATAAAGATAACTTGCCTTTCCCTTCAATTTCCAAACTTCTCCAGGCGTATGCTGTCTCTCATTTAAAAACCCTTTTGTACTGCTTCCAGCTTGTCAGTTCCTTTGCCTTTGATCATTAAGCACCTCCGGGAGACAGACTTCCTTTTTCTCGTCTCCCGCTTTCAGCCGAATTCACAATTTGTAATCCAATCTCAAATAAATCCTACTCACGAGTAGTTGATTTGTAATCCAATGTAAAGGAAGAAAGGTCGGCGCTCATCGGTAACAGCCGCGCGGCTTCACTCCCGCAGAAAGAGCGATGAATCCACAGCACCGCTTCCCCTCCGCGCTTCCGGAGCCCCTTACGGGGTCCCTTCTTCGTTTTGGGGGTCGCTCTCGGTGCCCGCCGGATCCCACGGCCACGAGCTCACTCTGCTCGTGGTTTAACTTAATGGGTCGTCGCTTCGCCGTAGCGAACAACCCTTTCCTGCGGAGCCCCTCTTTGCTGCGCAAAGAGGACCGCCATTACTCGTTTCGCGCCGCCTCCGGAAGTCCATGGTTCTCAACTCTTCAAACCAATCTGTTAAAAGAAAACCATTCTTAACAAGGGCAGTTGTCCAAATAAGTCAATTTAAGTCTATAAGGAATCATTCCTGCTAAACCAAAGCATATGCACCTTCATGTATCTTATCAGCTTCTCTTTGGTAAAGCGAGTTTTAGCACATTTTAAAATGGGTAGGGAAATTGGCAGAGTGCCAGGTGGAACAACGAAATGTGGTTATAAATTTATCTAATTCTAAACATTGGACTACATAATAGCCTGACCTATTAAAAAAGCATAAAATGTATGAGAATCCTCCACTGGGGTGTAAGGAATAAGACATTAAACATAAAAACAATTACACGCAAAATAGCCCCCCCCAAAAAAAAATAACACACTGTCAGACACATTTCAACATTCCTACATAATAACACTTAATACAAAACAAACTAATTAAATATCAGTTGCATATCTTGACACAATTGTGATCTTTTACGCATGTATCTTTTGAATCCTGGAGCACAGAGGCTTGAGGTTCAAGTGAAAAGATGTCCTTGCAAGTCAACTCCACCCCCCTTTGTCAGGCCCACTCCCCTGGCAGTCTATATCCTTTGAAAGAGATAGCTGTGGGCACTTGAAAACTCTGGTGTCTTGTGATGACGAAGAACTGAGTTGAGGGGGGTTGTTGCTGCTTTTCATCATTGCACATCTGTAGACGTGATATCCTGTAAGGGGGCAGGGTTTGGGGGCTTAAAGACAGTTAGAAAAGGGAGGGGGCAAAAGGCAAAAAGGATGTCCTTCGGTTTCTGTTGGAAGCTGCAAATAATAAAAATCTTAGCGAATTAAGCGTTTCATTCATTCCAATATTATTATCACATTTTCCTATAACTACTGTTATTATCTGCCAAGTTCATTTGCTTTCCTTCACTTTGGAGAGAAAGAGAACTGTAAAAAATACAAAGGTTAAAAAATACAAAAGAAAGCAAAAAAATAGATTACCAGTCAGATGAAAACAAACTTGACACAAAGACATCAGATTTAGAAAAGAATTATTATTAAATATATTATCAAAACCACGCAGATTACTACTAGACTGAAAAAAATGGGAAAACCATGGGGGGAAAAACTTTAAATTCACCATGTGCTATTTGATAAAAGAACTTCATGAAACTGACTTTCAACATGTGATGAACATGTCCCCAAAGTAAAACACACACACACAAAATGACCTATGAGGAACCAAATAAATAAATGCTAAAACACACAATTAATAAGTAACCTGAAGTAATCTGTTTTGGCATTCTAACATCCCAAATGAAAATAAAATAGTGTTTCTTGATGTGACAACATCAACTGTAATGTTAATACTGGGAAATGAGTTAATACCAAGAAAAATGAATGGCAATTTAAAGTTGTGCAGGTACCTTGCACTAGCCAAAATGACAGAATTAATAAGAAATGCTCAGGCAAAAAGGTAAACAAATACCATTCCACAAACAATGTTTGGTTGTGCTTCGATTAACTTCATAGACATCATGGAGAAACAGATTAAATAAATGAAAACAGATTATTTGTAACTTTAAAAAAAGTGTCAAAGCCACAAAGAGATGGAAGTCATTAATATAGCAGGGATTCAGACTTGTTTCACAGAACAGAAAGAAAGTTGCTGTGGGAGGAAAAAGGGACAAACACTTTGTTACCGGGGTTCACATATCCTGTTAAAAGGGAAAATTATTTCATGTGAGAAGCTTGTCAGGAAATGCTGTTCCTAAAATTCCCATTGAGGGGGGAATGCTTTGATATTTACCTGTGAAAAGAATTTGGCATGTTAAGATTTGGAACTTGGAAAGCTCTTGACTTTTGATGGGCTAGTTGTTGTTTTGTTTTGTTTTGTTTTGTTTTTTAGCCTTTTGTCTTAAGTAGCCCCTGGAGCAAAGACAGATTAAGGGTGATTTCCCTCAATGGTTCCAAGTTTTCTTTTCTTTTTTTTTCTTCTTTTTTTGTGTTTTTGTTTTGGAAGAAACCTCCTCTCCCCCCTTACAGTTCCCCCCTTCCTCTCTCCCTCTTCTTTAGCTGATCTAGCCTCTGTGCATGTGCAGAGTTCATGTCTCAGCAAACGTTTTATACTATTGAAAATGTTGCATCCTTTGGCTAAATTAACATTTGAATAAGGGAAGGGAAGGGTATGGAGTAGATTTTAAAAATAGGGTTTGATTTTAAACAAAAAAGAGAAACTCAGCAATTTAAGTATTCACCAAAGCTAGCAATTTCAGCCCAAGCAAACTGAGACTGCTTCCTTTATGTACAGGAAAGGGCTAATATCCCTCTGGCTATTCGCAGAACAATGCCACGCCCTTATATATGGGGAAAATGGCCAGAGGGTCAGAATTCATAGGATTTATTTATTTATTTATTTATTTATTGACATTCTCAGCCATTCCAGCCTTACCATTTGCAGACAAAAAAATATTATTATTATTATTATTAATATTATTATTTCCTGCCCTTTATTTACAGGAATGGCCAAGGCTAATTCTACTTGATTATTCATTTGTATGTGCTTAAACTTTGAGTAGACTTTTAAGTCTGATTTTTAAATAGTAGACAAAATGATAAACACTGTAATCACTCAAATGCTTGATATTACCAGTTGGGCTTCACCTCTCACCTTTTAAAACTAAAGAGCAAAGCTAGGCTGAATTTCAACTCCATTACCACACCAGAATTTAAGAATTACCCTCCAATGCTTGCAGACACATGGTCTTCCACACAGCCACAAATTGGGAGAGTTGAAAGGGACCCTGGGGTCATCTAGTCCAACCCTCCAAAATATAGGGTTCACAGCAAGATTTCGCAGCAAGATTTGTACTACCAAAGAGGCATACACATTTAAGTACAGATTTACAGCTGGGAAAGGAAACATCTATACTCCTGAGAGGATCTCTTATAAAGCACAGTTAAAGCAGCCCTAGATTTGATTTTTTTAAAGGGAATACACAAGTGTTGCCCCCTCCCCTATTTGCAGTTTCCTTTAAAGGAAGCTTACTCGGGAGTAAATTTACCTAGCACAGAAGTAAGAAGGGAGAAAACAACTGAAAGAGGCAGAGTGAAACAAGGGGGAGGGGGGGCATTTTCTAACAAAAGAGGCCATGAAGTCTTATAGAGACTGATATCAGGAGCCTTACAATAACTCTTCTGTCCAACCAAATCAAAGTTAAAACTGGACTCAAATATTTTTTCTTAGAATGAACACCATACTTTTATAGGCATACGCTTAATGAAATACATACACTGCATTTTAGCTTGAGAGAGCAGTTGTGCTCAACTAGGCTTTTGCAGCAGAAACATTTGGTTAACTTCTTCCAGAATAGACTGGAGCAGAGGTGTACTCACGAACTCAAAAGTTACCACAAAACATTTACCATTAGACTTAAAATCACCCTCCTCACTTAAAACTAGAAGAAAGAGGTGGGGTAATCCCCCTTTCAGAACACAAGTAGCACGTATACAGGATTTCACCACTTGGGAGGGAAACTCTCTTTTAGAGCCTCTCTCAAATAACAAACATTTGCACACTCCATTCTCCATTTTGTTTTGTTTTAAGATTGATAAGGCGCAACATGGCTTCCTTAGATTTAAGATTTTTTTTTTTTTTTGAAGCAAGCTTGCAATTTAAAACTATGTGCATTTAAGAACATGGGCTGTTATTATATCTACTGCCTTCTGTGCACCATTAAGTTTACAGTTCCATGTTCCAGCTCTAGGCTACAGTTTAACAACACAAACTTAACCATTTTTGCCCCTTTATTTTATTTTATTTTTTTTCTCTAATTGGAGATGACAAGGTGGAGGGGCATATTAGAATCCTCTCTGGGGCAAAAAGGCTTCATGGAAGCTTTGTTGCCAGGAGGAGTCCAGCTAGGGTGTTTAGTGAGCTCCCATTCTCTCATATGTTATTATTGGGCTTTTTTTTCCGTTAACAAAGTACGCTAAAGACAGAAAGAGTGGAAACACACACACAAGGGAGGAAAGGCAATGGGAAAGAAAGGGTGAACAGAAAAAAAATCCTTTCAGTACTCGAAGTACCCTTGACTAACACAATTCCTACTTATCTATAAACCACGAATTAATTTCTGAAGATCTCAAACCTGAACCTGAAACAAAACCACGGGTCTCTCAGCCCGGAAACTCAAACCACGGGTCCCTCTGCCCGGAAACTCAAACCACGGGTCCCTCTGCCCGGAATTCCTTTACCTCAGCGCTGTTTACAAGACTAGCCCTAGTGTGGGGCCCCACTTCGTGAACCGCCCCTTCTACCCTCCACAACAGCCTCCTGCCTAGCCTTTGAGACTAAGTTTGGGCTCCCTACTGGACGCCTGCGCTGTGCAGTGCCAGATTGGGGTCCGAGAAAACAAAGTTTTGAAAGGGGAGCAAACGACCTTGCGTTCTCACATACCCGGGTCATCCCTAACAAAGGTCACCAGGCAGGAGGGGCAGCTTCATTTGCAGAGTTAGGGTAGGTGGAGAGTAAGAGAATACTTGAAAGACTCCTCTGGACGACTCCGAGAGAGGGATGTCAGAGAAACAGTAAAAGAGCCACGCTTTCCCGGACTCAATTCCAAGACGGAAAACGGGGGAGAAAAGAGATAGAGAGATTAAGACGTTCCTGGACGACCCCGGGGGGAACGTCGGAAAACAGCAAAAGGTACCACAATTTCCCCGGCCAAGCACCACGTAAGAATTTGTGGGGAGAGAAAGGGAAAGGTTTTGACGTTCCTAGACGACCCCGAGAGATAACGTCAGACAGAAAAGTTCCGCGATTTCCCTGGCCACCCTCCGAGGGGGAGAATCGGGGGAGAAAAGGAGAGAGAGAGAACGTACCCGGCCGACTCCAAAGGGTAACGTCAGAAATGAAAGAAGGAAAGTCTGGCTGTCGTGGGGACGTTACTTTTCCACCCCCCTCCCAATGTATTTACTTCAAACCATACTCACGTTCGAAGATGTCCCCTGCGGATCTCAGGATCCTTTCCCCTTAGCCGGCTTGACCTCGCCTTTGCTCCCCTGGTTGAGCTTTTGGTGACGATTGATTACCGCCCGCAAAGAGGAGGCAGGGAGAGGAAGAAGGATCTCTGGGCTAAGGTTGCCCAGTGGCGCCCGATCCCTTCTATCTCCCCTCTCACCTTTACAGGAGAACCAAGTGTCCCTGAGTCTGGGTCGCCAACTGTTAACGGAAAAATCCGAGGGCTCTCTTGGACAAAACAAAGACACCAACCAGGAAAACTTGGAGCAAAACAGCAGCCTGTAGGCTTGGCCTTTATTGAACTGTTGCAACAGGGTATTCCCTTCACTTGCAAGAGAGAGGAAAGACCCAGAACAATGGGCTGCAAGACCTTATAAAAACTTTTGAAATTCCCCTCCTCTAGGTCAAGCCCACCCCAGAAACATCATGCATACATTACAGAAAGGAGGGGTTGACATCATGCATACGTTACAGAAAGGGTTGACATCATGCATACATTACAGAAAGGAGGGGTTGAGGGAGGAGTTGTGGTGGTAACCTGAGTGTCCAGTCACCCAGCTGGTTCCTCCTTTCCCCCTCCCCATGAGTACTTTCCAGGTGACAATGGGGAGTTTGCAGTTTCCTGCCCCCAGAGGGAAGATCTGATCATTGTCCTTTGTTTCAGCCTGTGGTGAATCCACTGTTCTTTGTGATTTTGATTGTCTTCTGTCTGGGATTATCAGGGTTGACATAGCAACTGGGCAGGGCTCCTGTGGATGTGCTGGGATGGTGAAGGGATTATGGCTGACCAGAAACCAAGCACCCCCCTTTGATAGTCCTTGTCACATGGAGTAAAAAATGGAACAGTGCAAATCCGATGTATGGTTGATTTTCTATGAATTTATAACAGAAATGTGGCGTATGTAGTGTGTGAGTGTGAGTGTGTGTGAAGTTTGTGCAAACAGAATGATTGGGGTGGGGGGGTTCCTGCTACAACACACACACACACACACACACACAAAACAACCCAGCAGTTTAGTGTGATTTCTTCCAACACTGGTGTGTTATATGCAGTTTTGCCTAATACACTAATTTCCCCCCAAAGCAATGTACTTTGCTATAATGCATGTTTGTTTATTTGAACTAATATATGTGTTTTTATGCCCACCTTGAGTGCTCACTGGAAGGACAGATCCTGAAGCTGAGGCTCCAATACTTTGGCCACCTCATGAGAAGAGAAGACTCCCTGGAAAAGACCCTGATGTTGGGAAAGATTGAGGGCACAAGGAGAATTGGAAGACAAAGAGGAGATGGTTGGATAGTGTTCTCGAAGCTACCAGCATGAATTTGACCAAACTGCAGGAGGCAGTGGAGTGCCTGGTGTGCTCTGGTCCATGGGGTCACAAAGAGTCGGACACGACTAAACAACAACAACAACAACTTTTAAATGTGAAGTGAAATGAATTATTCCACCTTACCTAACCTGGAGTGGGAGGATTAACCATCTTTTCCCAAGCCTAATTGATGGTTTGGAGATGAGGTGTAAATGTATGGTGTACATTCCTGGCCACAGGATTCCACCTCATCTTCCTTAAGGATATTTGACCAATGTACTGTACACAGGGACGCGGGTGGCGCTGTGGGTAAAAGCCTCAGCGCCTAGGGCTTGCCGATCGAAAGGTCGGCGGTTCGAATCCCCGCGGCGGGGTGCGCTCCCGCTGCTCGGTCCCAGCGCCTGCCCACCTAGCAGTTCGAAAGCACCCCCGGGTGCAAGTAGATAAATAGGTACCGCTTACCAGCGGGAAGGTAAACGGCGTTTCCGTGTGCTGCGCTGGCTCACCAGATGCAGCTTGTCACGCTGGCCACGTGACCCGGAAGTGTCTCCGGACAGCGCTGGCCCCCGGCCTCTTGAGTGAGATGGGCGCACAAACCCCAGAGTCTGTCAAGACTGGCCCGTTCGGGCAGGGGTACCTTTACCTTTACCTTTACTGTACACATATTGTTAGCAGCTGCTGGTAACATTCTGACTTGGTGGGGCTGCAATTTTTAACCATGCTGTTTTCATCACTGTAGGACTTGTATAGCACCTTTTAAATGAAAGTGTGTCATTGCATGTGTGAAGGGGGGGGAAGCCATTATTCTCTGCATATCTAAGGAAAGCTTCTATAAAAGAGGGTCCAAGTATGATGTTAAGACAGGATTGATTCCATACAACTTATTTAGAAATTAAGCCACGCCACATAAAAAACATGTTTATTATCCAAACTTTAAACGGCCCCTTTCTCTTTTTGCCAGAGCTATAACTTAGAAGCAAAGCACATTTATGCTCAGAGTATGAAATTTCCCTCTATGATGGTTAAATAAATACTGAAGCAAGAGAAGGAAATGATTACAGGTCTTAACTGCCCTGCCATCAACAGTGTCAGGTCCTCTGCATCTGTCAAGGGGCTCAAAAAAGGGTGACTATGGTTTAGCACCTCCTTTTTCACGTTTTAGCCTGGGTGACACGTTTTTCACTTGGGGGAACTTTTC
This sequence comes from Podarcis vaucheri, assembly GCF_965113315.1. NCBI lineage: Eukaryota > Metazoa > Chordata > Lepidosauria > Squamata > Lacertidae > Podarcis > Podarcis vaucheri. The sequence goes on along the minus strand of NC_138764.1, from coordinate 85,264,469 downwards.
AGCCTGAGAAAAAGGAGGGTGAAAGGTAATCAAAGTACACTCTGTGATTGTATTTTTAACTAAATCCCTAAAAAGGAAGTTTGCCTGATAGAGATCTACTGAAGGGAAAGCTAAGGACTAAGGTACTGAGACAAAAGGACTGAGTGTGAGTAGAACGACTTCCACTCATGTGACAAAACTTCTCTTTCTTCTCCTCTTAAAAGGTAAAGGGACCCCTGACCATTAGGTCCAGTCGTGGACGACTCTGGGGGTGCTCATCTCGCTTTATTGGCCGAGGGAGCCGGCATACAGCTTCCGGGTCATGTGGCCAGCATGACTAAGCCACTTCTGGCAAACCAGAGCAGTGCACGGAAATGCCGTTTACCCTCCCGCCGGAGGGTAAATCCTAATCCACTCTGGAGGCTTGGGATAAACCTGGGGGGTGGGGGTGCACAGGGTGAGGAGATGGAGGGGAACTTTCATTGTGCATGTGACATTGTGACATCCTGACATCGTGTGCCTGAGCACCATGCCTTCTTAAGCTGGGCAGAAGCTTCCTGGGCTTTGGGAAGGAAGCACCAAGCTTCTGACAGGATGCTGGAGCCCTGCTGCCTCCTTCCCCAAGTACGTTTTTGAGCACAATTCAAAGTGTTGGTGCTGACCTTTAAAGCCCTAAATGGCCTCTGACCCGTATACCTGAAGGAGCATCTCCACCCCCATCGTTCAGCCCAGACACTGAGGTCCAGCTCCTAGGGCCTTCTTGCGGTTCCCTCACTGCGAGAAGCAAAGCTACAGGGAACCAGGCAGAGGGCCTTCTGGGTCGTGGCACCCGCCCTTTGGAACACCCTCCCACCACGTGTCAAGGAAATAAGACCAGACCATGTCATTACAGAGGAGGCAGGTTTAGTCGTTGTCTGAGGACTATCCCTGCCTCCGGGTCTGGTCCTGACCAGATGGATACTAGAATCAGCAAGGGATACCCACATGACATGAAGGTGCTGCTGTGCAATGCCAGGTCAATGATTCATAAGACCACTGCCATCCATGACTTGATCATGGATGGAGGACTTGACCTGGCATGTGTAACAGGGACTTGGTTGGATGAAGCAGATGGGCCTGTCCTTGCCGCTGCTTGTCCACCAGGTTTCTCTTACGCACAGCAACCCAGGTCATGTGGGCGGGGAGGGGGGGTTGCAGTGATTTTTAGGAAGTCATTGGTTTGCACCAGGCGTCCTATTGGGAAGACCCAGTTTTTCGAGTGCATGTTCTGGAAGTTGGGCAATAGGGGCAGTACAGGATTCCTTTTGGTGTACCGACCTCCCCGCTGCACCAAGGATTCCCTGCCCGAGCTGCTTCAGGTTGTGGTGGATGTTCTCCTGGAGACATCTAGCTTGGTTGTCCTAGAGGATTTTAACATCCATGCCAACACGACCTTACAAGGGGCCTCTCGGGACTTCGTGGAAAGCATGGCCTCCATGGGGCTGTCCCTGAATAAGTCTGGCCCAACCCATAGCCTTGGACCTGGTGTTTACCTCTATGGATGTTGGTGATCTGACACTAAGTAAAAGCGAAACGAAAGAAGTGCCATGGTCAGATCACTTCCTGGTGCAACTGGAATTCTCTGCGACCCATCCCCTCTGCAGGGAGGTGGGACCAATTCGGATGGTCCGCCCCTACCACTTAATGGATCCAAATGGTTACCAGAGAGTGGTAGGGGATGCATGTTGATGGCCTTTCAGCTGATTCCCTGGTGGCCCATTGGAATGTGGAGTTAACCAGGGCTATTGACTGTTTGGCTCCGAAGCGCCCTCTCCGATTGCATGGAGCCCGGATAGCCCCGTGGTTCTCCACGGATCTGAGGGCAATGAAACAATCGTTGAGACGGCTAGAGCGCCAGTGGCGGATAACTCATTCCGAATCTGACCGGACACAGGTTAGAGCTCAACGTCGAGCCTACCAAGTGGCGAAAGCGACGGCGAAGAAGACGTTCTTCGCCGCCTCCATTGCATCTGCAGAAAACAGCAGCAGGAGACTTTTTCAGGTGGTTAACAATTTAGCGGAACCACCTGCGACATTGGGGCCCAGTACGGGCCACATGATCTCCTGCAATGATTTTGCAAAGTTTTTTGCAGATAAAATCGCTCAGATTCGGGAAGAAGTAGACTCCACCGTGGGAGCAGGGCCAGGGCGGGAGAGTGCTAGAGTCCTGTCTAGTCAAGTTGTGTGGGATCAATTCCAATCTGTTACCTCCGAGGATGTGGACAGGCTGCTTGGACGAGTGAAGCCAACCACCTGTCTCCTGGATCCTTGCCCATCCTGGCTTATAAAAGCTAGCCGGGAACGACTGGGCGATCGGCTTCATGGGGTGGTGAATGCTTCCCTCTGTGAGGGAGCCTTCCCAGACCCACTTGGTCACACTGGTTGATGATCTCTGGCGGGCTAGGGACAAAGGTGAGAGCTGTTTCCTAGTTCTGCTGGATCTCTCAGCGGCGTTTGATACCATCGACCATAACATCCTTCTGGACCATCTTGAGGGGCTGGGAGCTGGGGGCAGTGTCATACAGTGGTTCCGCTCCTTCCTCCTGGGCCGTGTTCAGAAAGTGGGGGGGGGGGATGAAGAAGAAGAAGAAGAAGAAGAAGAAGAAGAAGAAGAGGAGGAGGAGGAGTTTGGATTTGATATCCCGCCTTTCACTCCCCTTCAGGAGTCTCAAAGCAGCTAACATTCTCCTTTCCCTTCCTCCCCCACAACAAACACTCTGTGAGGTGAGTGGGGCTGAGAGACTTCACAGAAGTGTGACTAGCCCAAGGTCACCCAGCAGCTGCATGTGGAGGAGCGGAGACACGAACCCGGTTTCCCAGATTACGTGACCCTTAACCACTACACCACACTGGCTCTCTGTGGGGTGCCTCAGGGTTCTGTCCTCTCCCCCATGCTTTTCAACATTTACATGCTGCCACTGGGAGAGATCATCAGGAGGTTTGGGGTGGGTGTTCATCAGTATGCGGATGATACCCAGCTCTACCTCTCTTTTAAATCAGAACCAGTGAAGGTGGTGAAGGTCCTGTGTGAGTGTCTGGAAGCGGTTGGAGGATGGATGGCGGCTAACAGATTGAGGTTGAATCCTGACAAGACAGAAGTACTGTTTTGGGGGGACAGGAGGCGAGCAGGTGTGGAGGATTCCCTGGTCCTGAATGGGGTAACTGTGCCCCTGAAGGACCAGGTGCGCAGCCTGGGAGTCATTTTAGATTCACAGCTGTCCATGGAGGCACAGGTCAAATCTGTATCCAGGGCAGCTGTTTACCAGCTCCATCTGGTACATAGGCTGAGACCCTATCTGTCCACAGACTGTCTCACCAGAGTGGTACATGCTCTGGTTATCTCCCGCTTGGACTACTACAATGCGCTCTACGTGGGGCTACCTTTGAAGGTGACCCGGAAACTACAACTAATCCAGAATGCAGCAGCTAGACTGGTGACTGGAAGCGGCCGCCGAGACCATATAACACCGGTCTTGAAAGACCTACATTGGCTCCCAGTACATTTCCAAGCACAATTCAAAGTGTTGCTGCTGACCTTTAAAGCCCTAAACGGCCTTGGTCCAGTAAATCTAAAGGAGCGTCTCCTCCCCCATCGTTCTGCCCGGACACTGAGGTCCAGCTCCGAGGGGCTTCTGGCGGTTCCCTCACTGCGAGAGGCCAAGTTACAGGGAACCAGGCAGAGGGCCTTCTCGGTAGTGGCGCCCGCCCTGTGGAACTCCCTCCCATCAGATGTCAAAGCAATAAACAACTACCTGACATTCAGAAGACATCTGAAGGCAGCCCTGTTCAGGGAAGTTTTTAATATGTGACATTTTAGTGTATCTTTCATCTTTGTTGGAAGCCGCCCAGAGTGGCTGGGGAAACCCAGCCAGAAGGGTGAAGTACAAGTAATAAATTATTATTATTGGGGAGATGGCAGAAGGGCTCTTGCATCCCGTCGGAGCATCACACCTCCCTTCCGAAGCCAGGCAGAAGATTCCCAGGATTTGGAAGGAGGCAACAGGCTTTAATACTTTAACATTCTAATTTACTGGGAATATTTGGAGGACCAGCCTAGTCCCCCTAGCCACTGTTCAGGGCCAAACATAAAGGGCAGTATCCAACTAACGTTTGGTTCGCACAAGGCTTTACACTTGTGCAATGGAACTCTCACCTCTTCCACCACCCAGCAAAATCCACCCTGGGTTTTCCCTGAACCCTCTGGAGCAGATGTGGGCAAATAAATCCTTTACCTGATGGAACAAGATACGGTACTTACACATCACCAGAAAAGGAGGACAAAGTTGCCTTATCACACCAAGGGTTATCATGCTCAAAGACCCATGAAGACTAGGAAAACAGACAAGGTCTTTTGCAACCCTAGCTTCGAGCACCCAGAACATTTTACTGTGGAAAAGGCAACGACTTGTGTAAATGCGCAGCTTAATCCCAAACAGAGTTCCTTGGAAGTAATTTTGATAGATTTCAGTAGAACTCATTTCTGGGTAAGTGTACAGTCCACCTTTCATTGTATATGATGGATTTTTGTGGACGTGATATCAAGATGTCCACGCATACACATTTTCTTTTTAATATTGTGGTTTCATGTGTTGTTTTTTAAATTGCCTAACTTTTGTGAGCAAAGAAATGGCAGCACTTAAGAAGTCCTCCTCTCCTCGCCACATACGTTCCTCACTTTGCAATGCACTCATTACAATCTATGGTTCCCTTTGAATACTTCAGCACATTGCTCAATTCAGGTGAGAATGCTCGATTCGAGCAATAAACTTGCTGCAAGATGTTTCTTTTTATATTTGCCACATAATGCTCCATTCAAACAATAAAACATATGCAGTCACCCACCTTATCCATGATTCAACACCTCAAGTGAAGCATACATCCATAGCTCTAGGCTATCTGCCATAAAATGCTCAATACCTGGCTGTGCTTGCAAATCATTTGTGGGGAGAGAGAAAGAGAGAAAGACCTAGAGTGGCCTTACCCAACCTGCTGCCCTGCAGATGTTTTGGACTACAACTCCCATCATCCCTGACTAGGAGCTGTATTGTATGGGGCCAACGGAAGTTGCAAGTTTTAAAACCATTTAAAACTGAATTTTAAATTGTTGTAACCCATCCTGGGACCTTAGGATGAAGGGATGGAAATAGTACAAGTACTAGTGATAATAAATATCTGGAGGACTAGGGCTGGGGAAGAGTTAGAGCATACAGTATGTGCAAAACAGATTTTTACAGCTTGTAGCAATATGATGAGTATATTTCCTAGATCAGTTAAACATAGTACAGTGGTCCCTTGGGTTAAGAACTTAATTTGTTCCGGAGGTCCGTTCTTAACCTGAAACCGTTCTCAACCTGAGGTACCACTTTAGCTAATGGAGACTCCTGCTGCTGCATCCCCGCCGCCGCACGATTTCTGTTCTCACCCTGAAGCAAAGTTCTTAACCTGAGTTACTATTCCTGGGTTAGCAGAGTCTATAAGCTGAAGCGTCTGTAACCAGAGGTACCACTGTAAAGCTAATGAAACAAATAACAGTTCATCAATAGCTTGAAACATTTTCCTGATGAGACAGCTTGTGGAGAAAAAGGAAGTAGTCTTTTATTCTAGATCACGGGTGTCAAACACAAGGCCCGCGGGCCGAATCCGGCCCGCCAGACCTCATCGTGTGGCCCTTGTGCATTTGAATATCTACTTGTGTTCTGGTTCCGGGCGGGCGGCTTCTCTGGGGCGCAGGAGCCGGCCGCAGCCCCGGGTTTTTATTCCCCTCCCTTCCTTTTGCTGCGGAGGGGAGGCGAGGGCTGCAACGGGCCCCGGAGTTGGGAGGAGGGCGCGTGGGTGGCTGAGTTGGGGGGTGAAGATTTGGGTTGGGCGGGGGGGGTCGGGGGTCGGGGCGAGGGTGCGGGTCGGGGCTTCCTTCCCGCCCCCACCCCCCTCTTGGGACATCCGAGCGGACCCCGCGGCGCGGGCAGCCGTGGATGGGGTGGGGGAGGGCAGGTGGGGGAGACCGCCGGTCCTGGCCAGCTGTCCCCGGGGAGGGTCGGCGATCCAGCTGCGCTGCGGCCCGCCCCCCTCCTCCAACGCGAGGATCGGCCGCGCGGGCCGAGCTCCGGGACGCGGGCCTGACCGGGTCCCCGGCGCAGCCGCCGAGGCTGGCGGGTGCGCGGGAGTGGCGGGGTGGGAGGAGGCTGGGCTCCGGTTGGGCTTCGCCAGGGGTGCTGTGGATGTGAGGCTGCGCGGCGCGGTTTTTGTACGGCGCGCTGTGTCCCTCCGCCGGAGCAGCGCCTTCTTTTTCCCTCTCCCTCCCGGGACTGGGGCGTGTGGCGGCGGAGTGACTGCGGCGGGCGGTCCTGCCCCCTCCCCTCCCCACACCCGCCCCGGCCCCTCCCCCGCTCCCTCCCAGCCACCGGCCCAGCTGGCGGGCGGCGAGGAGGAGGAGGGGGAGGGGAGGGGTCGCTGGGCGCGCGCTCCATCTCCCTCCGGGGAAACGGCGGGCAGCTGCAGCCGGCGCATTGGCTTCGGAGCGCCTGCCAGGGGTTGCAGTTGAAGCTGCTCGCAGCTTGGGCGGCTTCCGTGTTCCTGCTTTGGTCCGAGGGGCCGAGCTGTTCCGCAGCGGGCAGGGAGAGGGACGGGCTGTGTGTCTGCTGCTTCCCTCGGGGGCCCCGAGGTGCAGAGGCCTGGCGGTGGAATCGGGAGCGGAGAGGAGCCTGGCGGGGATGCATTTTGGGCTGGCCCTACTGTTGGGCGGGGTGAGGAGGAGAGATCTTGAGGCGACTGGTTTGGGGGTGGGGGTGGGGGGAGGAGGCAGGTTCTTGCCTAGTTCACTTGTTGTTTCTGGAGTTTTGCTCCCGGGGGGAGGGGGGGAACCTGTGGGAATTTGCGGTGTCCGCAGTGGCCAGCCTGTGCATTTGAATGTCTGCTTGCCATTGTTCTGACTGTTTCTGCTTTCAGAGCCAGTTGTTGCTTGCATTATTACAGGAGACAGTGGTGGTTGAATGAGGTGACAATAATTTGTGATGATGAAGAGTGGACACATGGTCCTGCGGGTGCAGCCGGCCCTTTGGGGGTGGCCAGGCTGCTGATGCGGCCCCCGATGAATTTGAGTTTGACACCCCTGTTCTAGATACTTAACCTTGGACCCAACATGCATTTTGTAGAAGTCTTCAAAAGTACAATAATTTCAGGATGACATGTTGTTATGCGTTCACCTACCTTTCCCTGGTGCATTTGTGTGAGTGTAGCTTCTAAAATGTGCTTGGGACCTGCTGCGATTGATCACCTGGATAAATATGAAGAAAGATGGATTTTCAATTAGACCGTGATGAATTCTAATCACTGCCACATTCCTAATGCATATTTCAGTACTTGAGCTATGAGTGCAGTCACAATTTCTCTGGGGATTTTTTTGTTGCTTTTTGTTTTTGTTTTAAAAAAACACAATTTTATTTATTATAGCTGGCTGGGGTTTTTATTTATTTTTTAATGGCTGAACTCTCTTTGTACCTGGTTCATATTTTCGTGTGGGCAGTGTGGTCTCATGGCTTCTTGGTTGAGTGGGCTGCCCTCAGAACAACCACTAAAGGGACAATTGTTCCATTGGGATTGTTCTGCATCTCTGCCAGGCTCTGCCAGCTGTTCTCTAGGCCTGCCAGCTACATCACACAATCTGGTACAGCCCTAGCAGAGGCCTCTTTCCAGAGCAGGGTCTCCTCTCAGCACCTTGAATGCCATGCAGTCTTCAGCAGTCTTCCACCCACCCCACTTCTGCCCTTTGTGCTGCCACTGCCATGAATGTGGGGGAATTAAATATATTCGCTGTATTTCCATCTCACTTTTTCTCCAAGGAGCGTAAAGTGGCAAACCGTTGGGATGCAGCCAAGGGAACGGGGGCAATTTGCAAGCCCCAGCTGGCCCCAGCCTACCAGCCAGTAAGCCAGGCAATCTCCAGTCCTTGGCTCAGCATGAAACAGTGACCCACAGCTTCAGAAGCCTTCAGAAGCTGGAGGACACAACACTCAGCAGAGTAAATAATGCTGCACAACAGAAGTGGCATGAGACGGTTGTGAGAGCATATTTACAGGCAGTTTATTCAGCATCTGTTATGTACTGAGTTGAATAGGATCCAAAATGCAGCAGTCTGATTGGCCCTAGAACAAAGGATTCAGAATGCAGCAGTCTGATTGGTCTGCAGGAGCCACCCAATCAGGCTCCAGATGGAAGTGAATCCACAACCTGATTGGCCTACAGGAGAATTCCGGAATTAGCCAATCACATGCAGCCCATTGTGTAAATAATGTATATAAAGCAGATAATTTGAGGGGACTTTCATTCCTCGTCACCACTATGAGCTGAATAAAGAGCATGAAATCCACTCTCGACTCTGAGTATATTTCAGCATACATCAGGACAAAGGAAAAACATGTCTTCTCCCCTTCGTGTCCAAGCAAGCAGCTTAAGCAATAGCTATACACAAAACGTAAGTTCCCAGCAAGCTGTGCTGGAATGTAAACAGGCATGTGACACACAACAGTCATGTCTGTTCCTCTTAAGGTGGAACGGAATGTTTGTGTTAAACATGATTCTCCCTCTCCCCATTTTATCCTCACAACAACCCTGTGAGGTTGAGCCCCATGCCCATCAGCTGAAGCATGTGATGTTCAGTCTGGCTTGGTTTGGGCAAACCAGCCAGTTCCCAGGTGAACTGCACCCAAGCCCTGCAGAAAGCAGGATTTCAAATGATGTGTGCAGAGTTCAATCCTGCCTGGACAGTACCTCCCTACCATTCCTGAGGGCCAACTTTGACAGGTGGGAGGGACAACTCACCTGATGACCTCCTGACTTCAATTTGCGGCAATGTTTACAGCTTATTACCCACTGAAGAAATCGGGGGCAGTTGCTTGCTGTTTTCAGAATTAAGAAAAAGCACAAAGTGGGGAGGAAGCAGACCAAAGAGCCTGAGCTTGAGGGGAGGTTTGTTGGGAAAGTGAAGAGACTTGAGGGAGCAGCTAAAGATTGATCTGAAATAATCATCCAAGTAAAACAGCCAGAAAGAAAAACACAAAAGAACATGATGATAAAAGCAAAGTAATAAAGAAACAGTGTGAAATGCCATCTATCCACACAAAAGGGCACTGCATATTTGCTTTGAATATGAATTTTTGCATCTTTCCTAGGAGCGTAAAACACTATCACAGACCCTCCAAGTGTCCCTATTTTCCAGGGACAGTCCTGGATTTACAGACGCCATCCCAGTTTCTGATTTTATCCTGGAATGTCCCACTTTTCCTTAGGACGTCCCTATTTTCACTGGAGAACTGTTGGAGGGTATGGAGTCATCCAACCCCTGAGCCATCTGAAGGCAGCCCTGTATAGGGAAGTTTTTTCATGTTTAATGTTTTATTATGTTTATATATATATTGGAAGCTGCCCAGAGTAGGTGGGGCAACCCAGTCAGATGGGTGGGGTATAAACAGTAAAATTATTATGATGGAATAGGACATCCCTATTTTCATCAGAGAAATGTTGGAGGGTATGCAATCAGTCCTACATGCATAAATGTTAAAATTCCAGTAGCGATAGCAGTAGCTAGTACAGTGGTGCCTCGCAAGAGGAACGCCTCGCAAAACGAAAAACTCGCAAGACGAAAGAGTTTTCCGTTTTTGAGTCGTTCCGCAAGACGAATTTCCCTATGGGCTTGCTTCGCAAGAAGAAAGCCCATAGGGAAATCTCCGGGGACCTCTTTTAAAATGCTGGCGGTCGGGAGCAAAGACTTTCGCCCACCGCCGGCCTTCAGAAGAGGTCCTGGACCTCTTCTGAAGGCCGGCGGGGGGCAAAGGTCTTTGCTCCCCCCCACCTGCCTTCCCGGGACAGCGGAGACTTCTCCGCTGTCCCGGGCGATCTTAAAATGCTGGCGGGCGGCAGCGAAGCCTTCGCTGCCACCCGCCAGCATTTTAAAATCGCCCCGGGACAGTGGAGGCTTTTAAAATGCTGGCGGTCGGCAGCAAAGCGCTCCTCTCCCCGGAGCTTGCGGGGCGGGAGGGGGGGAGAAGGGCTTTTCTTCCCACCGCCAGCCTTCAGAACAGCCTTCTGAAGGCTGGCGGTGGGAAGAAAAGCCCTTGTCCCCCCCCCAGCCTTCAGAAGAGGTCGGGGGACAGACTGTCCCCGGACCTGCTCTGAAGGCGGTTTCCATAGGAACGCATTGATTGATTTTCAATGCATTCCTATGGGAAACCGTGCTTCGCAAGACGAAAAACTCGCAAGAAGAAAAAACTTGTGGAATGAATTAATTTCGTCTTGCGAGGCACCACTGTACAGTGGTACCTCGGGTTAAGAACTTTTGAAACAAATTACCACTTTTGAAACAAATTACCCACTTTGGAAACAAATTATGAAAAGTGACCTGAATTTCTCTCCCTTCACTAGTGGGGATTTGAACCTTTGTCTCCCAGGTCCTAGTCTGAAACTCTAACTGCTACGCTACACTGGTTAGGCTGTGACCCTTATTGTCTGAAATGTATCTTGCCTTCTCCCCTGTGTCTCCTGTTTTTGTAGGCTGCCTCTGCTCTATCTCTTGCAGGCAGTGGAATGCTGCACCTCCTGATACAAGAACATTTATATTCTGCTAGCTGGATTCATGCTTGCGGTCATTAAGACCAGGCGGGCAAAATAGTCATGTGTGCAATCTGCTCTTTGTTGATGTGACACTCACTAGTTTCCAGGAGGGTGGGCCAATGAGAGGCTATTATGTGTAATGAGGCAGAAACAGTTTGACAGCAAAAACACAATCTAAAATTAATTTTTATTCACATTGCTCGTCCTGCTGTATTGCAGTAATTAAGAGGGAATGAAAGAATCATGCTTGCTCGGGTACTTTCATTGCTCCGATACAGAAAATTAAACAGTCAGTGTTCAAGCAGTTCAAAGAAATTAGCAAAACTGTTGTCGGGGATTTCACAGTCACCAGGCTTCCTGGTTGCAAGACGAATTCAGCCTTGGTAGATCTGAAAGGGAGACTTTCCTATTTCCCCCCAGTTTATATCCAGCCCTCCACAATATTCAGCATTGTAGTGCAAATTTCTCCAAATAAACACATTTTTATATGCAAGTTTGACAAATTTATGCATTTTACCCCAAGCCATTTCCTTTGGAATTTTTATTTCCTTATTATTACATGGTATTTTCAGAAATAAATTCATTTTTATGCACATTTCCTCCCAATATACACATTTTTTGTGCATGTTGGTTGGTTGGAGAAGTGCATTGTAAAATATGGATAAGCGTGAATTTCAAAGGATGGCTGCATTTTGGTTCTCATAAGTATCTCATGGTATCTGAAGAAGTGTGCATGCACACGAAAGCTTATACCAAGAACAAATTTAGTTGGTCTCTAAGGTGCAACTGGATGATTTATTTATTTATTATATTTCAACTGCGTCAGACCAACATGGCTACCTACCTGGTTCTCAGAAGGTTTGGGAAAGTGCAAATTTGATATATTCAGCTTCAAATGCAAACTAAATAAAATCTCTTTCCCACATCATCATGTTTCTAAGCATGTCTGTTGATGGTGCACTTGAAGGCCAGCCCAGGTTTGCTTATGTGTAATGTTTAAATAGGGCCTAATAGGGTGGCGCTGTGGGTTAAACCACAGAGCCTAGGACTTGCCGATCAGAAGGTCGGCGGTTCAAATCCCCACGGCAGGGTGAACTCCCATTCTTGGTCCCTGCTCCTGCCAACCTAGCAGTTTGCAAGCAAGCAGACAAATAGGTACCGCTCCGGCGGGAAGGTAAATGGCATTTCCCAGCGCTGCTCTGGTTCACCAGAAGCGGCTTAATCATGTTGGCCACATGACCCAGAAGCTGTACACCGGCTCCCTCGGCCAATAAAGCAAGATGAGCGCCGCAACCCCAGAGTCAGTCACGACTGGACCTAATGGTCAGGGGTCCCTTTACCTTTACCTTTAAGCACTTCTTAATGGTCCAAGCTATTTGTCTAAGATGGCAGGGACATTTTATGAAGTTTAAATAAATGAAAGACAAGCATTAGCCCACACTTTCCAGGGCCTCCTCTTCTCACATTCCTTATGGGCAGCTTGGTAAATATGGTTCCACCAGCTGCTTCACGTCCCAGTCTTCCATGCATGTTATTCTAAAATTTTATTTTCTTGCTGAACACTGCAATTTAACTGTTGTCTCTGTATTTCCTAAGTAATTTCTTCCTCCCCCCTTGTTTTCCTGCCTTCCTCAGCCAGTCACACTTCACAATGGAATTTCTCAGTTTCTGTGTATACTTCCTTTGCAATGTGTCAGAAGGAGGAATAAGTTCAAAACTAGCAAGAGGGTATATGACTAACTTGGTAGATATTTCTCAAAGTTAATTATTCACCATTTCAGGTGCTGTTACAGGCTCTGGTGTGACAAGACTTGACATTCATTTCCACCCGCCTACCCCTGGCTCCACCTCCTTCAGCATTTTTGACACTCTGGATTGTTCTAAACTAGCATCTTCTCCTAAGACAAGATCTTGGGCATCCAAAGTGCAGAAAACTCCATGCATCTTTTGACTCCTTGACATATGAGGAGCATGGGAAGGTGGGGAGAAAAAGGAAGTTTGACTCAGAGACCCTTATTAGAGAAAGCCACTGATGACATGCTCAAGATTTTAATTGTTTAGTTGTGTCCGACTCTTTGTGACCCCATGGACCAGAGCACGCCAGGCCCTCCTGTCTTCCACTGCCTCCCACAGTTTGGTCAAACTCATGCTGGTAGCTTCGAGAACACTGTCCAACCATCTCGTCCTCTGTTGTCCCCTTCTCCTTGTGCCCTCCATCTTTCACAACATCAGGGTCTTTTCCAGGGAGTCTTCTCTTCTCATGAGGTGGCCAAAGTATTGGAGCCTCAGCTTCACGATCTGTCCTTCCAGTGAGCACTCAGGGCTGATTTCCTTCAGAATGGATAGGGTTGATTTTCTTGCAGTCCATGGGACTCTCAAGAGTCTCCTCCAGCACCATAATTCAAAAGCATCAATTCTTCAGCGATCAGCCTTCTCTATGGTCCAGCTTTCATTTCCATACATCACTACTGGGAAACCCATGGCTTTAACTATACAGACCTTTGTTGGCAAGGTGATGTCTCTGCTTTTTAAGATGCTGAAGATTTTACTAACAGTATATAAAGACCTTAACAGCTTGGGAGCAGTCTACTTGAAGGATCGGCTTGCCCCACAAGGACCTATTTGACCACTTTGATCTGCAGAAATGGCACTTGTACAAGAGCCACATAATATTTGTTCTGCATTTCCTAGGGATTGCTCTTTCAGTGTGGGGTCGCTTAAGCTTTGGAACTCCCTGCCTATTGACATTAGGCAGGATCCGTCACTGTACAGTTTTCAATTCCAAATGCATGATCTTGCCATTTATACCTGTCCCCTTTTCCCTGTCCTTCCACTGCCACCGTCCCTGTTTCAGATTGTGGGTTGTAAGCTCATCGGGGCAGGGCCCTGTGATCTTGGATGTTGTTAACTGTGTCATTCACACAGGTGGAGCTTAATTTTTTAAAAAACAAACAATTACTGTACAGAAAAGGCCTTTCTGAGAGAAAGCATACATACAGTCAGCCAATCTTCAAAATCTTTACAAAAAAATTAGTCCCAAGTATCTGTATGTGTAGAATTATAAGTACACAATAGCACAGTAACTCCTAAATTAGCAAGTCTTCTTCCCTTAACGTGTTTGTTGAACAATCTTGCAGCTAATAAGGTGCATGCTTCAAAACATTCCTAATCTATGGATGCATGTTGCATTTGAGTTGCTAGATAGCCTTTCCGTTTAACAAAGCATTTTTAAAATGTATGTTGAAATGTCTCAGTGAAACAAATCTGTTTTCCCCCTTTGCCCTTTTCACTCCCACTCAATGTTAGCAATTCACTGATAGCAATTCCTATTTGTAAACACATTTATGTGCCCAGGGAAATTGCTCTGCAAAATGAGAGAAAGCTTCTTTGAATGTGCCTGGCCTCTTTACTCCCAGGTACATAGAACCAGGATCAAGAGCCTGAACAGCAAGCAGTAAGATATGCCTTCGAATTATGATTGAACTAAATGGAAAAGCTGCATGCTGCTCCCGTACCAGGTACATCCACACTACGCATCTAACAAATATTTAAAGCACATGGCTCCCCCCCCCCAGTCCTAGGAACTGTAGTTTACCCCTTGCAGAACTACAATTCCCAGCCCCCTTAACAAACTACAGATCCCAAGATTTTTTGTGGGGAGCTGTGGGTTTTAAATGTATGGTGTGGGTGTGACTTCAGCCAAAGCATGGCTCAAGTTTGGTCAGAGACACACAAATTTAGGGGAGAAGAAAGAATTGACTCTGGCTTTTCTGTTTACTGGGTGTTAAAAAGTTCCCAGTGTCAGTTTCCAGCTCTCCCTGCTTAATTATCTTATTTTTATATGTAATAATAATAATAATAATAATAATAATAATAATTTTTTATACCCCGCCCATCTGGCTGAGTCTCCCCAGCCACTCTGGGTGGCTCCCAATCAAGTGCTAATACGGCATTAAATTTTAAAAACTTCCCTAAACAGGGCTGCCTTCAGATGTCTTTTAAAGATAGGATAGCTGCTTATTTCCTTCACATCTGAAGGGAGGGTGTTCCACAGGGTGGGCGCCACTACCGAGAAGGCCCTCTGCCTGGTTCCCTGTAACCTCACTTCTCACAGTGAGGGAACCACCAGAAGGCCCTCGGAGCTGGACTTCAGTGTGTGGGCCAGATGACGGGGATAGAGACGCTCCTTCAGGTATACTGGGCCGAGGCCGTTTAAGGCTTTAAAGGTCAGCACCAACACTTTGAATTGTGCTCAGAAACGTACTGGGAGCCAATGCAGATCTCTCAGGACCAGTGTTATGTGGTCCCGGCGGCCACTCCGCTATCAAAATCCAGGACAGTTTACAAAACACATTCAAATTAAGGAATCAGTAAGCAGGAATCTTGCCCTCAGGATTGTGGGTGCCCGCCACCGCAATGCAGACGTCTGCATGTGAAGTCGTACGTCTGCATTGTGGCGGCCAACGACAGCTCCTCTTCCTCCTCCTCTCCACAGCCAGCAAGGCACCCTTTTCTGTGGGGAGGAGCTCAGACTCGGAGGCAGAATGACCCTGCCACCATGTCCGAGGCAGCCCCCTAGAAATGGTGCCTTGCTAGCAGGCTGCTGAGGGTGGAGCTGAACTGGTTCTCTCTCGGAGGCAGGGCCACTGCTGCCTGCTGGCTTTTCTCATTTTGTGAGTCAATTCTTTCTTCTCCCCTAGATTTGTGTGTTTCTGACCAAACGTGAGCCATGCTTTGGCTGAAGTGACACCCACACATGTGCCAGATCTCCACAATTATATTATTGTGGGTGCCCAGGCACCCAGCCCTCTTGAGTTGGTTCCTATGTCAGTAAGAGATATATACCACTTAATCAAAGAATTCTAACTGGTTTACAGAAAGTGGTGCAAAATTAAAAATACAGTGGTACCTCGGCTTACATACGCTTCAGGTTACATACGCTTCAGGTTACAGACTCCGCTAACCCAGAAATAGTGCTTCAGGTTAAGAACTTTGCTTCAGGATAAGAACAGAAATCGTGCTCCGGCAGCGCAGCAGCAGCAGGAGGCCCCATTAGCTAAAGTGGTGCTTCAGGTTAAGAATAGTTTCAGGTTAAGAACAGACCTCCGGAACAAATTAAGTACTTAACCTGAGGTACCACTGTAGCAATAAAAGCTGGTTGGACATAAAAAGCAGTGGACATAAAAAAATATAAAAAATCTAGATAATGGGGTGGATCCAATGTTGCATGAGTGGTTTTCTGCTTGCACAACAGGACTTCCTCTCCCTGTGCACTCCCAGATCCTCATCTCAATGCTCTGGAACAAATTTTGATGGTGTGCGATGGGCGGCTGGGGAAAGCAGAGGAGGAGGAAGTTGTGTTGCAGAAATAGAAGTTTGTTGTGTAAGTACAAGCACAGTCCTGGATATGCAGCCCAAAATCAATGGATTAAAAAAACAAAACAAAACTCTGCAGATAATAAAAGTGCACATCTGGGTAAGTTTGACTAAATGAAATGGTCTTTCATCTGCATCAAAGCCAGTGCATTGAACTGGCCTGCCTAGATACCAAAGGACAACTCAGAATTGTCAATACAACAAACCACAGTACATAATAATAGGACATACTCACAAGAGCCAGGTATTCAAATCAGCCTTGACCAAAGGAATAAGAAGGCAAAATACATCATACAATGTCATTTGTCATACGTGCTGCTGTTCTAGTTCAGCTGGTAGAGCATGAGTCTCTTAATCTCAGGGTTGTGGGTTTGAGCCCCACAATGGGTGAAAGATCCCTGCATTGCAGGGGGCTGGATTAGACAACCGTTGTGGAGCTGTCTAACTCTACAATTCAATGATTCTATGATATCTCTTTTGGGTGGGCAGGTAGGTGGGGTATTCTGTTAGAGCCACAACAGAAAAGGCTCTCTTCCTGGTTGCCAGGATGTAGATATCATAGCGTTCAACTTTTTCAGATCAAATACCAGGACGTCTTCCAGGACGTGCTCCCGGGCAAATCACGTGACCCATGTGCTTTTTGGGGGGCGAGGTTGCAGCGCAAGAGTGCAGCACCCAAAATTGCCAGCATTATCAGGCGAAAAAACAGGACGTTTCTTTTCCCTTTAGGACACTTGGCAGGTATGAGATACGTGTTCATTTTTTGATGACTATTCCTTATTTTGCATCAGGTTCCCAGTCTCTACACTATATGGTGCCCAGCCTTATTTCAACTATGTAACCCATTTGCACAGCACCACATCTCCAAAACTGATATTGACTTGGGTAAATGGATAGTATTGGAGGGTGTGCAACAACAGAAAACAGCAAGAGAAAATTGCCTTCCTTGCTTTGGGATCCTACTATTGTCTGAAAGGCAATAAACTTATTTGAGGGGAAGAATAATGGCATGTTTCCAGGACCAAAAGGTACTCAAAGTTACGGAAATGAAAGACCCATATGGAATGTGGCAGAGTCTTAAGGGCACATGTTTTAATCTATATTCAAATTATATTGACCTCCCCTCAAAACCAGTGTACTTACAATATTTTTGTGCCTGTTAGAATGAATACTTCATAATAAGTCTAGCAATTTTATCAACATGAGATAGGCAGGGGTATTTTTTTATCACAAAAGAGTTTTGTGACTTTGTGTACCACCTTTTAAGAAAGAATAAAATGATGGGAGATTACTTCATGGATCAGCGACATGCTTTCAGATTGCACCTTATTGAAATAGGTGGCATTTCATATACAGATGATGCCTGAGTTTTGTTTTTCCTTGTTCATTGTTTTGAACATGCCAGGATTATCATGATGATCTCCTCACCCTACTAAGTACAGCAGATTTCTCTTTGGGCAGCAGGAATGAAAACCAAGAAGGCTAGGAAGGATGAACTCATCACAGATGTTATGTACTGAAGTTCTCATCCTGGGCCAGCAGGGGGATACTGTAGATAGTTATGCAAATAAGGGATCAAAAGTGGCGTTCAGTGATTGGATAGTTTTAGAAAATTGCTACAGTTACGTTGTACTGGAGCTCTATATAAGCAGGCTGACTGAACCCTTCAGTTCAGTTCTGTTCTGGCCTGTGAATAAACAAGAGCTGTTTGAAGAATCACTGTGTCTGATATGTTCACCCACAACTTAACAACAAATATAAAAAAGAGTTTCATCACCAGATTCTATGGGTACGAGTTACAGTTAAAAGAAGCAAACACTTCAAATTTCAGTAATGAAAACCAACCTAATTATATTTCACAAATTGTTTAAGTCAAAGAAAGGACAAGACTCTTCAAAGAGTGCTTCATGTTTTATACTTGAGAAGGTTGCCACAAAGACTGAGTCTGTGGCATTTGCAATTTCAATTACCTTTGATGATTTAGTAGGCGGTTCTTAATGCAACTGTGTAATTTTCTATGTGTGTGGTGGGAGGGAAACTACACTCCAAATTAAATTGTCATGTATACCTTTTGTTTAGACAAAAAACCAAAAACCTCGCTTAAACTAATTTTAGACAAATCCTGTTTGTTATCGAAAGCTGTGCTTGGGGGGGAAAGAGAGGCAAACATAGTTATTGTTTAATGAAAAATTGATTCTTTCAGATAGGACCAAAACTGCTAGCTGACAGCTTCCTAAAGGATAAAGAATCACTATGCAGATTTATTTATTTATTACAAAAATGAGGTGCGCAGAATGGACAAAACTAAGCCTGGACAACAGTTCTGCTTGAATCAACTCTTCCATTTCTATCTACCATTGGCATGTGGCCTCCCCCTTGAGGTGGCCATCAAGATAAGAGGGGCTCCACACTCCTGCTTTAGGTGATCAAAATCTCAGTTCTGCCATTTTTGCCAAATGTATAAATCTAAATCAAACAAGTGTTGGAAATGTGAAGAGAAAGAAGGTTCTTTTTATCATATGTGATGGTCTTGTAGTAAGGTTAAAGCTTACTGGGAAGTGATATATAATGAATTGAAAAGGATGTTCAAAATAACCTTTGTAAAAAACAAACAAACCCAGAAGCTTTTATTTTGGGAATTATAGGGACAGAACTACCTAAATTGTATAGAAATTTATTTATGTGTGCTGCTACAGCAGCAAGAATGCTACTTGCCCCAAAGTGGGAACAAGCAGAAGTCCCAGCAAAGGAAGAATGGATACAAAAACTTGTGGAATATGCAGAGATGGCGAAACTCACTGGGAGAATAAGAAATCAAAATAACAAACATTTCATTAAAAAATGGAAATGGTTTATTGAATATTTACAACTAGCAGACAGCTAAAAACCTTGGCAGGATTATTGTAATAATCTGCAGTTTTGTAAGAGTATATATTTAAAGTAGATAATTAAATGAGCAAATTAAATGAATTTGGATATGCAAAAGATATTAAAAAATAAATGTAAGGAATAATAATAATAATAATAATAATAATAATAATAATAATAATAATAAATTTCTTCCCCAGCCACTCTGGGCGGCTTCCAACAAAAGATTAAAAGTACATTAAAACATCAGTCATGAAAAACTTCCCTAAACAGGGCTGCCTTGAGATGTCTTCTAAAAGTCAGATAGTTGTTTATCTCCATGACATCTGATGGGCGGGCGCCACTACCAAGAAGGCCCTCTGCCTGGTCTGCCTCTGCAGAAAGGTGGGTGGTGGGGAGGAAGTCAAACTTTGAAATGTGAAAATGGTTGTAAAATTAATGAAATGTATAAACATGAAAAGTAGAAATAAAAACTTTTAAAAAACCCAAAAAAATAAAAAACCAAAAAAAACCCCAAACTCAGTTCTGGACAATTCCCCCCCCCCGCAACACCCACCTTCATTGCAGTGGCACAACCATTAGCACTGATGCACCTACTGGGTCCTCTGTGTGCTCAGTGCTAACATGAAACTATTCAACACAGGGAGGCTCCTTCATGCCACCAGGAGTCCCAGTTTTGCAGAGTTTCTGACAGCTTGGAGACCATGCATGCTTCCATGTGTCTAGCACCTTACAGTGGGGTGAGGATAGCAAACACCAGGTCTGCTGATGCCAGCAAGATCAGCAGAAGTTCTCCCACTCCTTCCTTCCTGCATTCAATAAACATGTTGGGTGAGGAGAAGAACAGCTGTTCATACGCTTTGTCAAACTTAGCTGTGCCCAGGAGCTTGGATTTTGAGACGTCATCATAAAGCAAACCTTTCTGGAAAAGCCATTTCTCATGTTCACCTCAGACCCACGAGCCTAATAAATTCTGCACTCAGTCCTTTGATGAAAAACATCAAGCTTGACCTGCTAAGCATATAAGAAGAACAAGCTTTGCGGAGGAAGATTGAGCATGGCTTCTACAAAACAAGTTCTGCCTCTTCAATGTGTTGGAGTTCTCGCCAAATAACCAGGTCCCAGTCTGCGTGTAGCCTCAAGGGAACAGGTTGCCAACCCCTGTTAAAACCATAAGCTAGGAAAATTGGCTTCCAGGTGGAAAAATCAAAATTAGAAACAGAATTGTTAGAACCCAATACTAAGAACTTGTCAAGAATGTATAACTTGCTGTTGAAATGGAATACACAAGATGAAACAGTGAAATCAGCTATGATAAAATGGGCACAAGACATTGGTCATAACATTATGTTTGCTGACTGGGAACAGTTGTGGACCGCCGGTATGAAATTTACGGCATGTAATGCCTTAAAGCACGGGTGTCAAACACAAGGCCCGCGGGCCGAATCCGGCCCGCCAGACCTCATCATGTGGCCCATGTAGCTGCCAGCCCGCTTCCCCCTGCGAGGCGGCGCGCTGTGGGCGGGGATGGGGGGCTGGAAGGCGGACAGTGGAGAAAGCGAAGGAGCTCCCTTCCCGCGCCGTTACTCGGCCGGCCTGAGAGAAATATTCTGAGGTGGCGGCGGCCTTCGTCCAGGGTCGGGGGGCCATAGCGGGACTTTGCCCTCCCGGCGGCCTGCAGCAACTGGAGCTGGGGCGGCTGCGGGACCCGCCGGGCAGCGGCGGCGGCGGCGGAATCGCCGCCACTTCTTCTCCTTCTCCTCCTCCTTCGTCTTGCTCGCCGTTGCCGCCGCTCTCCTCTTGCTCGAGGCAGGCCTGGAGCCGGGACAACCCGGGCTTCGAGCCCGAGGAGGAGGCGGGCGAAGCGGCCAGGGCGGCTGGCGGGAGCGTGGCGGCGGGGGCCATGCTGCAGATGGGCGTGGTGGAGTGGGGTGCCTTCGCCCTCAGAGCCTGACGCCCGGGAGGGCCTGCCGAGAGCGGGAGGCAGCGGAAGTGCAGGCGGCACGGCGAAAAGGAGGATGGTGGGGGGGGGAGGCAGGCCAGCGGTCTTGCTCCGCCGGAGGCGCCCCGCCGCTGCCGCAGCGTTTCCCTCACGAGGAGACGGGTAAGGAGGTCGCTGAGCAGCCGCCGCCGCCTCGCCTGGGCCAAAGGGATGGCCTGCGAGGTGAGTCGCCGCCCGGCCGGGCCCTTCTATCGCCCTTCCCGGCTCGCATCTCTCCTGTTTCACCTTATTACTCGCGAGTCTTCTGCTCTGAAGACAGATGCAAGTAATCCGTTCAGCTCCTCTGCAACCTCCTTTCCCACCTTTAGCACACTTTTGATTCCCTTGTTGGCCAAAGGCTCTACCACAGACATGTCCAAAGTCCATTTCAGGGGCCTAATCCGGCCCCTTCGGCAGTTTATGGGGTAAAATCCTCAAAAAACCCCTCAACAACTTCAACCCTAAAAAAAAAGCTCAACAATTTCAATCCTAAAAAAAGCGCAACAACTTTGGTTGGCCCTCACAGCCCTTCACTTCATCAAATCTGGCCCTCCTTGAAAAAAGTTTGGGCACCCCTGCCTTAAAGGAAAATATTATGAAAATGATTTATAGGTGGTACATGACCCCAGTCAAGCTTGCAAAAATTTACCATTTGCCTGATAATAAATGTTGGAAATGTAAAGAAACTGAAGGTACATTCTTTCACCTTTGGTGGACGTGCCCAAGGATTAAGGCTTTCTGGGAAATGATATATAACGAAATGAAAAAGGTATTTAAATATACCTTCCTTAAGAAACCAGAGGCCTTTCTCCTGGGCATTGTCGCCCAATTGGTGTCAAAGAAAGATAGAACATTCTTCATGTATGCTACAACAGCAGCAAGAATACTCATTGCAAAGTATTGGAAGACACAAGACCTACCCACCTTGGAAGAATGGCAGATGAAGGTGATTGAACTACATGGGATTGGCAGAAATGACTGGCAGAATCCGAGACCAGGGAAAAGAGACGTCGGAAGAAGATTGGAAGAAATTTAAGAACTATCTTAAGAAACATTGCAAAATCAATGTGTGCTAGAATGAGGTGGCTTTAAAAATCAAATGTACAGCTGTAAAGATTAAGTTAAAAGAAAAGAAAGGTTGACAACTAGATAAAATTAAGGGTGAGGATTTGCTGAACTAAATATTTGAAATGGGAATGCAGAAAGGGGAGGTATGAGGAAGTCGGTGAAGTAAGTTTTAAGAAAATAAGGTTTTGAAATTATACTTGTTCTTTTTTTGTTTGTGTTTGTGTGTATTGTTTTGTTTGATATAATTTGTAAAACTTTAATAAATGTCTTTTTAAAAAAATAAAAATAAAACCATATGCGCCCATTGATAAAAACCACCCTGGATTGAACCATCAGTTCACCTTACAAAGGAAAAGGACTTCGGCTCAGTGGCAAAGTTTGCAGACTGGAGGTTCCAGGTTCAACTGCTTGGGGCCGGAAAAACTCCTGCTTGAAACCCACTGCCTGTTTGAGTAGACAGCCCTGAGCTAGATGGATTAAGGGTCTATGATAAGGCAGCTAACTGCTGTTGGGAGATCCCCAGCTTTGTTATGTTTGGCTCCAACCTTTCTTCTGAGGAGCTCAAGGGAGTATGTCCATGTTTTCAAGGAGGAGGCAAGACAAGGGCTGGGGTACAGCGTATGCTTTTCATGCTGCAGTCCCCCCACCTGACGCCCTGAGCTAGATGGACGAACGGCCTGACTCGGTACAAGGCAGTTTGGTTCCTATCTAGCAGGTGGTCGCCCATCAGGACACCCACAACATGCCCAGATCTACTTAAAAGGTAAAGGTAAAGGACCCCTGACCATTAGGTCCAGTCTTGACCGACTCTGGGGTCGCGGCGCTCATCTCGCTTTATTGGCCAAGGGAGCCAGCGTACAGCTTGCGGGTCATGTGGCCAGCATGACTAAGCCACTTCTGGCGAACCAGAGCAGCGCACGGAAACGCCGTTTACCTTCCCGTTTACCTATTTATCTACTTGCACTTTGATGTGCTTTCGAACTGCTAGGTTGGCAAGAGCAGGGACTGAGCAACGGGAGCTCACCCCGTTGGGGGATTTGAACCACTGACCTAGGCTCTGTGATTTAACCCTAGGCTCTGTGATTTAACCCACAGCGCCATCCGCGTCCCCCAGACCTACTTAAGCCTAGCCAAAATGCCACATTGCCACAAGTGTGAGGTTACCTCTCTTCCCCCACCCACTTGTGCCTTTATCAGCTGAAAAATAGGCCGAAAATCAACAGGTGAAGTTTCTTCCTCGTTTGGAGGGCAGAGGGAAGCCTTCCCTGTTGCACATCTGCCTGCACAGCGGTTGTTAAAGGCGCACGACCCCCTGCCAGCTACAGTTGCGGTGGGGATGGGGCGGCATTGGATGGCCAAACGGGCTGGTCTTGCGCCCTGGGGTAGGAGGAGGCGGAGGCGCGGGTGGGTAGGTGGGTGGGTTCAGCCACGGAGGGAAGACCAACAAGATCTCCACTGGAGGATCTTCCCCTCGCCCCGGATCATCATCCTTCGCCGCCGCCCCGAAACGCATCGAGGGGGCGCTAGGACCCCGCTGCTGGCAAAGGTGCCTGGGTGCCCACCCATGGCTGGCAGGCAAATGCTGAGCAGACTGCGGCAGCTCCGGGTCGCTGTAAATACCCGAAGCCAGGGAAAGGAGGGCGGACAGGCAGAAGGACGAGACTTGGAGAGGTAGGAAGTCGCTCCAAGACGCAGCCGCGCCCTCCGATGCCCGCGCCGGGGCCGCTGCCTTCCAATGGTAAAGTTTCACTTTTCCTGGATTCCTTCTCCTGTCTGGTCCCTTTTCTTTCTCTCTATCCCCTCCCACATCTCATTCCTTTCTTTCTCTCTCTCCCCCATCCCCAATTCTCTCTCTCTCTCCTCGCTTGGATTTACTTGCTCGCATTCCTCTGTGCGCATCTGGGACTCTCAAGTTTGGTTCCGGGCTGCGGCGAGCGAGGCGCGTCGCGCGGCGAGGTCTCTCCCAGGTACGCGCGTCCTCCCCTCCGTCGTGCGCCCATGTGCGCGCCAGTCCAAAAACCAGCTCGCGCTCCGCCAGACCCCCGATGCGACCTCCTGCAGCCCAAGAAGAGCTGTGTGGCAGCCTCGAGGGTGACACAAGTCGAGTGACGTGAGAGCTATGGGGCATATCGTGAGCTTTTGCCTTCTGTTGATTTGAGCCATTGGTCCGTTGTCTGTTCCAGCTGCCTCCAGCCTTTTCAGACCCAACTTGAACCTAGACATACCAAGTGGTTTTTTTCTGGGGGACGCAGTGGTACGCATACCCCTAAACATTTTGCGAATCTAAGTTTGGCCTCACTGAGGGGCAGTATTTCGATATGAGTAGGAAAATGAGAGTAGCCTTAAACGTGTTTTTTTTAGGAAAAGGGGGGACAACGATTCCTTTCATTCTCTCTCCCAGCCTCTCTGTACATACACAGATATATACGCATAAACCATATATTTGCAAAGTGGGAGTAGTGCTGCTGTTATAAGGAGGAATTGTTGGTTGGTTTGTTGTTGTTGTTTAATTACATATTTTGTGTTTTTGTAATATTGTAATTTTATGATGTGAACTGCCCTGGGATCTATGGACAACAGGCGGTATATAAATTTAAGTAAGTAATTAATAATGACCCACCATAGATTGGACTATAGGTTTGGCAATGGGTCCCGCGGGGCTCATTCGTTGAAGATCACTGATCTGTTCTGACTAGCAAAGTCGCTCTCCAAGGATCTCAGGGAGAGGATCTTTTCTGTCACTGACTTCCCTGACCATTGCAGAGGAGATGCTGAGGACTGAACTTCGGACCTCCTGTGCTCTGTCACTGCGCAATGGCTCTTTCCCATGCCCTTCAGGCAGGGAAGATCCTTGCCAACATGTGTCAGCCTCTGATGGATGCGGGGTCTTCCTTACGAAACGTAACATCACCAAAAATTTGCTGGTGCTACAGCACTCTGGACGCACTTTTTAAAGGGTCCGGGAGATTCTGTTGGCTACAGACAGAGCTAAAGAAATTCTTCAAGGGTGCAGGACAGGGAAGGATTCTTCAACTAGGATGGAGCAATTTTCACAGAGACAGCTGCTGTATAAAGCTGCAGCCCTAACCATGTCTACTCAGAGTAAACCCTGTTCAGTACAATGGGGCTAAGAGGGGATTAGGATTCCCAAGTAAGTAGAGTTAGTAACTGCAGCAAAATCAACATTGTCTTGTGTCACCATAAAGACCAACAAATTTATTACAGCATAAGCTTTTGAGAACGCTAGTCCACTTCCATCAGATCAATTAAATGTTTCCCTGAATTTCAGGTGCATAAATACAAAGCTGGGTGGAGTGTTGTGAAAGTGAGATCAGAAGGCAAGGAAGTGCAGAAGGTACAGACAGTGACAATTACAGTTGTTAACAGAAATCATTCACAGAGAATGTGCAAGTGATAATAAACACACTTTCTAGCATTGATTTTAGAGCTGGACAGTGCTGCTGGTGAAGACAAGATCATTTCTTATTTTAGTTTACAATGGAGTAACGGACGTTTCGCTGTCTATCTTCAAGAGAAGCTGTGTTAGTCTGTGGCAGTAAGAAGATGCTGTCGCCACTGTCAAAAACTGTGTGTTTGTGTGTGTGTGAAATGTCCATGGGGATCACACATTCTGATATTGGAACCCTGTGCCCTTATTCCAGATGTGGGTGTGGTAAGCTGTAATTACTTTGTGCTGAGGTAAATGCAGTCTGTCCATGCTCAGAGGCACACTTCCCAGGGTCAGATTAATCCCTAGAGATCAGTGTTCTGTCTTCTTGTTGGGTTTTAGAACTTGCCAATATAAATTAATATTAATTATAATTATAATTATAATGGTTGTTGTATCTGACTAAATCACACCCAGAGTAGAACCATTTCAGAATGGAATCACTGAAATCGTGGCTGTTGATTATAATGTGATTTAGTCATATACAGTGTATTACCATTGTCTGCCAGCTCAGCTGGTAGAGCAGGAGACTCTTAACCTGAGGGTTATGGGTTTGAGCCCCACGTTGGGCAAAAGATTCCTGCACTGCAGGGGGTTGAACTAGGTGATCCTCATGTTCCCTTCCGACTCTACAATTCTGTGATTCTAGATCCACTGAAATCAAGCTGGAAAGGATCTCTCATTATTCAACTGAAGTCAGTGGGCCTAATCTGAGTATTTCTCTGCCACCTGTCCAAGTCTTAAGATGATTTGCAAGAAACTCTGGAGTCCATAATCTTTACAACAGTCCTGTACAGTAGGCCACTGTTGTTCTTTCCATATAAGAAGTGTGGGAGAGAGGCTGAGATGTAATAGCTTGCCTAAGACTGCCCAATGATCTTCAAGCTGAGCTGTAACCTGAACCCAAACTCCCAGTTAAAGATCCCTCTTCTAACTATTAGACTCTGGTCTAACCAACTAACCTTCCTTTTTCTCCCACCCCTCAGGATACCTGCTGAAGTTCCTCTTGGCTTGGGAGCCCTAATCAGGCTCAGGCACCATCAGCATCAAGGAAAACAACCCAACTGGGATCCACCCATGGAGAACCAGTCTTGGGACTTCTTTGGGGCTCCGGTGGGCAATGCCAGTGCCAACCAGACTCTTCTGGACAAGATGCCTCAGCTGCCCCTGGAAGTGCAAGTGGTGACCATCTTGCTGGTGCTGCTGATCTGCGGGGTGGGCATCGCTGGCAACGTCATGGTGGTGCTGGTGGTCCTTCGTACCAAGCACATGGTGACTCCCACCAACTGCTACCTGGTGAGCTTGGCCGTGGCCGACCTGATTGTGCTGCTGGCCGCGGGGCTGCCCAACATCTCAGAAGTGGTAGCCTCCTGGGTGTACGGCTACGCTGGCTGCCTGTGCATCACCTACCTGCAGTATCTTGGCATCAACATCTCAGCCTGCTCCATCACGGCCTTCACGGTGGAGCGCTACATCGCCATTTGCCACTCCATCAAGGCGCAGCTGCTCTGCACCGTGGCCCGGGCCAAGCGCATCATCGCCTGCGTGTGGCTGTTCACCTCTCTCTACTGCCTCATGTGGTTCTTCCTGGTGGACACGTCGCAAGTCCTGTTCGCCGACGGCACGCAAGTCAAGTGCGGCTACCGGGTCTCCAGGAACCTCTACATGCCCATCTACTTCTTGGACTTCACTGTCTTCTACATCATCCCCCTGGGCTTGGCCACTGTCCTCTACGGCCTCATTGCCCGCATCCTCTTCATGAACCCGCTGCCTGCCACCCCGCAGCACGCTGGCCGGCCGAGCAAACATGGTGGCTCTATCAGCACCTCCAGCTCCATGAAACTCTCCTGCCGGGGGAACAAGGGTGCTCTGAGCTCCAGGAAACAGGTCTTTCTTCTTAATGTTCTTCAGGGGTGGTTGCAAATGGAAGAGGTGTGTGGCAGGGATAGTGGGGTGGAGGCAGCTGTATCCCAGGACTTCAGAATCATTGGTTGGTATCTGGTGCAGTGCTGGCATTCCAACACTTCTCCAATGGAAATAGGGACGTCCTAGTCAATAATAATAATAATAATAATAATAATAATAATAATAATAATAGTGCCCCAGCCACTCTGGACCCCTCCCAACATATATAAAAACATAATAAAATATTAAACATATAACTCCATGTCCTGCAACATTTCTCCAATGAAAATAGCAACATCCTAAGGAAAAGCCTAGGAGATAAACAAGGATGCCATGACTGATTCCCCGGGTTTATTTTTAAATATAAAAATGAGCAGTTCTCTAGATTTGATCAGTTCAGTCTTGCTTCTTTTAGACCATGGATGATTTTTCCTGGTTATAGCCTTCATTGACTCCAAAGCAGTGTCATTATCTCAGGATGATTTATATTGCCTGTCTTAGGGAAGCTGGATGAAAAGGCCATTGAGATGCCATTACTGTTCCAGTTAACCACGGCCAACCAGGTCATTTTCTGGTTATAAAACTGAACGAGGTTGCGGAAGCTGCTTATATTGGTCTACCTGGCAGTAGCTCTCAGGGTTTTAGGCAGGTGCCTCTTCCAGCGCTACCTGAAGATGCTGAGGATTACACCTGGCAGTTCTTGCACAGAAAGCCAATTCTCTACCACTGAACTACACCTCTTCCCCTTCACTAGGAAAAAAGCCCCATTGAGCACCATGGGATTTCCTTCCGAGTAAGCAACTATAGGAAGACCCTATGAAGATGCACTCCTCTGCTCACTTCCATTGTCAGTCATTTAAATATAATTAAGGACTTGATCCGAGCCCTGGACTCCATTGAAATGGCAGGGTTCAACTCTGAAAGTGCATTTAGAAAGCTAGAGTTTTAAAACTGTATTCTTTCTTTGTTTGTTTATTGTGTTTATTAGTTCCCCTCCCCCCCGAAAAGTTTTCCAAAACAACTCACAGAGGACAAAAACATAAATGACCTAGTATATAAAAATAGAACAAAATGAAAGCCTAAAAGTGCATCCATAATATATATAAAATGGCAGACCTGGCACTGCCCACCTGGCTAAAAGATAGCCTCTGAACATGTGCAAACCTTGTAGGGGTAAGTTTTTCTGATTGGTGGAGGTCTCCTTAATAGTAATAAAATAGCAAAAGATTGTATTTATATAGCACTTCCTGTTAAAATGACAGGATTCTTAAACAGATAGGAAGTAATAATAATAGGGATATAATTTATGTGAAATGCTGTTATCCTTGCGACAACTCTGTAAAGTTTTATCTTAGTCATTGTGGTTGCAATACCCTCTAAATAGGTTATTGCTATTATTATTATCAGGGCGCGGGTGGCGCTGTGGGTAAAACCTCAGTGCCTAAGACTTGCCGATCGCATGGTCGGCGGTTCAAATCCCCGTGGCGGGGTGAGCTCCCGTCGTTTGGTCCCAGCTCCTGCCCACCTAGCAGTTCGAAAGCACCCCCAAGTGCAAGTAGGTAAATAGGTACCGCTTTATAGCGGGAAGGTAAACAGCGTTTCCGTGCGCTGCGCTGGTGCTGGCTCGCCAGAGCAGCTTCGTCATGCTGGCCACGTGACCCGGAAGTGTCTTTGGACAGCGCTGGCTCCTGGCCTCTTAAGCGAGATGAGCACGCAACCCCAGAGTCGGTCACGACTGGCCCGTACGGGCAGGGGTACCTTTACCTATTATTATTATTATTATTATTATTATTATTATTATTATTATTATCATCATCATCATCATCATCATCATCATCATCATCATCCCATGTTGCAGATTGTGAAGTCTGAGGAAGTAACTGAGTCTTCTCTAGGCCTCTTAATGAGCAGAAGTGGGTTTTTAAACTCTGGAATTCCTAGTTTGCAGCTGCTATTACCTGCTCTTCTAAACTAGTAAGCCTCTGCTGGGTTAAAATTACTCGCTCGGTGGCCTTGGGCTAGTCATTTTTGGTTAACCTACCCTACCTTACAGGATTATTGTGATGAGGGGTGCGGGAGAGAGATTACGTACACCATTCTGAGCTGCATGGATAAAATGTGTTGCCCTGCAACAAAATGTTGCAGTCTGCGCAAGATTGCAGTCACTATACCCGCCCCAGTCAGAATCCTGCTAAGGCTGAACGCGTCGCAGACACTTCAGTCAAAAGGGACATGGATTTTCTGCAGCTCATGATCAAAGAGGAGAAGTGGTGCTTTCCTTAAAAGAAAAAGAAGAAGAAAGAAAAGGGGGGAAAGTGTGTGTGAGCAGCGGCAATTATTGTTGCCGTGTAATTGTTAATTATGCGCCTGATTAGGAGAGTGTTAGATTACACATTGCTTACCAGAGTGGCTCTCTCCGAGCTGAGATCATGTTTAATTAACTCCTCTAATTTGGGATCATTGCTGAGGCAGGAAAAATAAATAAATAACCCAGAGGAACAGCAGAAGAGCTTGATTTTCAGAGGGCCTTTCCAGATGGTTATCTGCTGATTAAGTCTCTTTCTCAAGAATATACTGCTGTTATCACATTGTCTGTTTTCAAGGGGGGGGGGGCAGGGGCAAGGCTATTTTCTTCACTGCCTCTACAGCACACCCATACTATACATTTAAAGCACATTTATAGTGCTTCAACAGTCATGGCTTCCCCAAAAGAAACCTGGCAGATGTTTGTTTACCCCTCACAAAACTGCAAATTCCAGAATCCTTAACAAACAAACTTCAGGGGAAGTCATGTATTTTATATGTATGATGTGGACATGACACTAACATTTTATTCGTCCGTGATTCTGGAAATGGTTTTCGAAAGCAGCCTGATCTGTGAGGCTTATTATTGTGGGTTTCTAATCAGGTTGCTGATTCTTAGTGAAGCTGGGGTGGAGCAGGTGGTTTTGCTGGGAATGGCCAGTTCAGGCCTACTACCTAAACAGTGTTTTAGCATTGTTCCCATATCAAAGAAGCTTGCAGGAGAGTCTTGCAAAGGCTGAAATATAGTTGGGATACATTTGTGCAGAAAGCCCCTAAAAGCGAAAGTGGCATACAAGTAATACTAGTCTATACTTTTCACTTGCAGGTGCCCAAGTGAATCTCTGAATGGTAATAATGGCAGTTTTTAGCCAGTAGGGGGAAGTCTTCCGCTTTCTCTTAGCATCTTTGTCCTGGTTCTATATTCCTCGTTATCTCCCATCCCAAATTACCAGTTGTAAAGGGCAGCTTGGCAAAACAAAAATGTGTTTTGTATGGCAAAAAGTATTTTTTTTTATGCCATAAACTCAAGCTACGTCTGAGTTTTCTGTCCTTTGGGCTACAGTCCGTAAGACCCACAATTAAGGCAATGTTCATTTTACTACAGTTGAGTTGGAAACACCATACCTGATGGATTTAGGGTTCTTCTTTAAGGGGTCTGTAAATTACCTTTTTTTGAATGGAAGCTGCAAATAGAACATTTGTTGCAGATTTAAAATGATGGGATTTTATATTTGCTTCAACTGCAGCTGCGCTGCATGAAATGGCACTGTTGGCGATAGTATTACAATACATTAGGGCCGGGGAGAGCATTCCGCTCGCTGCTGACAGCGGCAACACATGCAAAATGCACAAAGGCATGAAGACAGCCTTTGGACCAGCATTCAGGAAAACTGCACCCCTGAAAACCTTGCTGGAGAGATCATCACAGACCGCAGCAAGCAGATGAAGCGATGGGCAGAACACTATCAAGAACTGTAATTGCGGGAAAACGTGGTCCCTGTGCTCAGTGTTCAGACTCTGCCTGTCTTAGAAGAGCTGGATGTCCCTGCCTCCCTTGATGAGCAGAAGAATGCCATCAAATCCCAGGCATGTGTTGAAGCCCCAGGACAGGACAGGACCCCAACAGAAGTGCTGAAAGCCGGCCTGAACTCCTCCCTCATGATGCACATCCATGGCCTTCTCTTGCAGTGTTGAGAAACAGGATCCGTGCCACAAGACATGGGTCACTCCGGCTTTGTGACCCTCTACAAGAAAAAATGCGGGTGGCGCTGTGGGTTAAACCACAGAGCCTAGGACTTGCCGATCAGAAGGTCGGCGGTTCGAATCTCCGCGACGGGGTGAGCTCCCGTTGCTCGGTCCCTGCTCCTGCCAACCTAGCAGTTCGAAAGCATGTCAAAGTACAAGTAGATAAATAGGTACTACTCCGGCAGGAAGGTAAACGGCGTTTCCGTGCGCTGCTCTGGGCCACATGACCCGGAAGCTCGCCAATAAAGCGAGATGAGCGCCGCAACCCCAGAGTCAGTCACGACTGGACCTAATTGTCAGGGGTCCCTTTACCTTTACCTTTTACAAGAAAAAAGGTGACAGTCCTGATTGGAATTCCCCTGCTGAGTACTTTGGGGAAGGCCTTTGTTCATGTAGTTCTCAACAGATTACAGTCACTCACCAGAAGGGTATATTCTGAGTTATGTACAATGCAGCATTAGAGATTAGAGGTCAACAGTCAACATGGTTTTCTCACTACATCAGTTGCAGGAGAGATGCTGAGAACAGAGATGCCCCTTGTTCATCGCCTTCATAGACCTGTTGAAGGCCTTGGACCTTGCCAGCTGAAAATGACTCTTCACACTGCCCAACATGATAGGATGTGCAGAAGATGGTCATGTCCTTCCATGAGAACATGCATGGCACAGTCCAGTATGACCAGAGGAGAAATGACTGCTGGGAAGAGCGCAGAATGAAGAAATGCTATGGTACACCTGCACCAGCCCTAGCAGATGTCTTCACCTGCTTCAACATGTCTCTCCCATATCGGTCTCTACAGCCACGGCAGGCGCTGTAACTCTAAAATGGTTTGACTTCCCCTCCTGAAGGCATACTCTTGCATTGTCTCCCGAGACAGACAGATGCCAACCAAACAGGGCTGGGGAGAGCTGTGGCTCTCCAGATGTTGTTGGACTACAATTCCCATCATCCCAGGCCACTGGCCATGTTGGCTGTGGCTGATGGCCATTGCAGTCCAGCAACTTCTGGTGTTCACAAGTTCCCTCTTCCTTGTTATAAATCTTCGGTGTACTCACTTGATGGATGAAATGTGCTTGATTCCCCAAACTGGTGGTCTGCAGATGATTTGGGCTACACCTCCTCAAACAGCACGGCTGTTGGAGTCCAAAATATTTGGAGGGCTCCATGTCAGAGAGAGCTATCCTAGATCTTCTCAAATGGCTGGTATGCAGTCTGAATAAGGCCTCTTGCTTTGGAATCTGAGCAGGCACTGTGTTAAGATGGCTGCTTGGGGGCTGTTGAGTTTGATGTCAGACAGCTTGCCTCCTGGGGTTCATATTCTGTGAGCTTTTTGTTTTTTCTTGGAGCCAACAAGATAGAAGGCAAGAAGCAGAAGTGAGCTGTACTCTTGGCAGTCGGTGGAGCCTAGCCAGTTGCCGTTATAAAATCCTTCGCTGCGCTGCCCTTGTGGGATTGGCAAACTTATCGCCAGTAGTCATTGTTTTGAGTTTTCTGCCTCACAGACGAAATCAACAGCCTGTCAAATGGATTGCTGCTTAATACCACAGAGCTTGGACATCTCTCTCAACATGTCAATTTGGGGAATTTCCTCGTTGACATGTGGTTTGATCGCCATGATGCGTGAGGCATTTGTTACGAAGCACTCCAGTGGCACATTTTGCTTGAGCCGAATTTAATGACAAGAAAAAGTCCCCCGCTAGACTTTGTGCAGTTGGCTAGCTAGCAAAATAAAAGATGTTAGACGTCGTTTGTGCCTCGGGTCCAACCCTGATGGTTGGCTTGCGGTAAGCGAGATGCAAGCAAATGTCTTAGATTGCTAGTACCAAGGGAATCCAGTTCATAAGGAAAACACAAACTCAAGGGCAAAATCAATCTCTCCTTATTGAAAAAGTGAAATGAGAACTTTCAACCTGGAAACAATGAGCAGGAAAACACCTTTCAATTCAGGTTAAGCTTCAGTGCCCTGGTCTAGACAGGCAGAACCATCTGTTCAAGTAGGCTGCATTGAACAAAGACCACTTGAAGGAAACCTTCCATCATTGCTACTTCCCTGGAGAGACAAACCTGTCAAAGGCTGAAGAATGAGGTTTAGCAGCCCAGATATTAAGGTAAATGGTATTGTTCCATAAAGTACATTTTTCAAGGAGTTACATCACAGAGACACCCGAACAGATTTCAGTTTCTTTAGTTTAGAGCCTAAAAACAATATATTTAGATAACTGAAAGTCCACTGAGAACATAGTAAGGTCCTCAACATGATATAATATAGTCTAGCTGTTGTTAGACTCCAACTCCCAACAGCCTTTACCTTCATAGCCAGGGGCCAGGGATGATGGGATTTGTAGTCCACAAGTGTTGGCTACATTGGCTACACCTCATATACCGGTAGTTAATCTAATTCAAGGAGACAGAAGGGTTCTGTTTCTTAGAATTGCACAATACAACCCAATGCATATCCAGTCTGCGTTTCCAATACTTTGTTCATTAGGCAATTCCCTGGATACTTGTGGGTGGTTGTTGTTGTTGATGTTTTACCTAAATCAGACAGTGTTTGGCTCTGAAGACAAATTGGTTAGATCACATTACATTTATTGGAGAGTAGCTCATGCAGGAAAACAGAGACGGATGCATTGATCACATTCAGAATTAGGGAACTTAATATTGCTTTATGCCTTTATTTCCATTAAAAAAAACCCAAGACTTTTGATCAAACCACTCAGGGGTGCATGAGTAACCTGAATTGCCACACATACAGCCTTGGGTATTACTCTTTTATTAACCGTGTCTGATTTACTTGTTTTCCTCTAGCTTAATTTTGAAAATCATAGACAGCACGTACAAAGTTTTAGATAACTGATAAAACTTGAGAGTAGTAATATTATTTGCCATTTGAAAATCATGTTACTATTTTCAGGTCAAATTAAAGTGCAAGAGAAAACATTGTGGGGGGGGATGGAAACAGCAGCACAAACTATAAGACTGAAATAACAAGGTGCAAAACATTGCTGAATAAATAAAGCATGTTTCAATCACCCTTTCTTTACTGATGAACTCAAAAAGGAGAGATGCAAATGTAAGCTCTCCTCAATTTTGTTTGTGTTTATGATAAGACTGTCTTTTTCCTTTATGTTACTTTTGAGTCCAAGGCAATGAAAATGGAAATTCTCAGTATTATTAGTAGTAGTAGTAATAGTAGTAGTAGTAGTAGTTATCTGCCCTTCAACCTAAGGTCCCAGTGGGAGTTGCAGCAAGTAAAACACACTGTTAAAAACACTGTAAAGCAACTTGCAATTATTATTATTATTAAGAAAAGAGAACAGATCACCATTATGTGTGCCTGTGAAACACATTCTGCTAGATCAGCCGCTTATGCACAGATTTACATGGCATTATTAATCTGTTAATTTATGTCATTGCAAATCAAATTCTATGATTCTATGATTCTAAGAAATAATTATTGTAATTAAGATAGAAATACAGCACATTTTGCCATATTATTTACTTATTTATTATTTATTGATTACATTTATGACTTTCCTCCAAGGAGCTCAATGTGATGTACGTAACTTCTCCCCATTCTATTCCCACAACAACCCTGAGAGGCAGGTTGAGAGGCAGTGACCGGCCAATGGGTGCCCAGCGAGCTTCATGGCTGAATGGGGATTTGAACCCTGGTCCAGCACTCTAACCACTACAGCACACTGGGAACTGGTAGCCCCTGTGCCTGATCTGTCTCTTGTCTGTGTACTAACTGCTGGTAGCAACTTCAAGGCCCTCTGCTCTCTCCCTTCTTAGGATCCTTGATCCTTGAATCAGACTTGGACTAGACACCCCTTTAAATAAAGGATTGTCTTCTACAGCCCTTGAAATATTGTTGCATGTAAAGCAAGAGACCTGGAAACCCTCGTGCCTATTTTAATGACTGACATTCTTGCATAAAGCAGAGTTGTCATGAGATTTGAGGACATACTCATTTTCTAGAGGAAACTGCCATTAAAACACTCTCGTTCAGACCTTTCCTGAGCTGTAGGAATCCCCAGAGCTTTCGTATTATTCTTCCCCGGCAAAACTGTAATGGTCAAATTTGCATTTGGTTCTTGTGAAAATGAGAACAACTTGTACGAAGAACAGAAGTGGGATCAATAACCCTTCCAAAAATTCTGAAATTAAGCACTGCAGTTTTAAGAGCTTCTCAAGTATCCAGGACTGAGGAAAAGGGAAATTTGTGTCCATTTGAATTGACAGCCACAGCGCTAGTAACCACATCAGATTACATTAGAAGAAGAAGATACTGCCCTGAAGGAACAGTTAACTATGCTAATAAAATACTATCTTCAAGAAACACAGTGATCAGAGAATTCTAGGTACATATCACTTAACATATAGAAAAAACGGGTGTTATTTATTATGTTGGTGATATTATGTTATGTATTTCATCTTTTTACACTGTGATCTTAAGATACGGCGTGATATTAAGATAATAACAATGATAATTGTGTGATCATTAGCTATAATGAAGAACTCTGATGCAAAGGTTTTTAAGAGTGGTTGAGCTCTAAAAGCTGATGATATAATTATGACTCATCTTTTCTTATTAACCGTGTACTTTTGATAGTCCCTGTTCTATCAGCAATCATCAAGATGCTTTTAGAAAAAATCAAAATCAAAACTTTGGCAATCCCACCTGCCATTGCACACAGTGTGTCTTGACTATACAGTGTATGCTCGGGTTGCGAACTTGATCCGTGCGGGAAGCACATTCACAACCCGCAGCACCGCGTCTGCGCACGCGCTGGTTGTGATTCAGTGCTTCTGTGCATGTGCAAAGTGCGATTTAGCACTTCTGCGCATGCACAAGCGCCGAAACCCGGAAATAACCTGTTCCGGTACTTACGGGTTCAGCACAGTGCGCAACCCGAAATCACACAACCCGAAGCGTATGTAACCCAAGGTATGACTGTATGCAATTTTGGCTTTGTGTGCTGTGCCTGGAATGTAACCCCCTTGTAAGTTGGGGGTCGCCTATATTGAATGGAATGTCGCCTTTCCAAGCTGGACAGGTATTGGGAAATCACTCGTGAGGAGCAGAACATTCCTTTCTCCTCCATTCTGTGGCTCAAGAAAAAGTTTAATGTGTTTATTGACTTCCTTTGAGGCTGATAACTCCTCCCTCCTCCAGTGCAATTAAATATTTAAGATGTGCACCCTGTCTGCCCTTCTCCAGTAGAGGATTTCGCGGGGCTCATTAAGGCAGCTAAGGGCAGCCTGCTTTCTGTTGTTCCTTTCTTTCTTAAGACCAGCCAAAGGTCTGCCAAAAATCGAGTGGAAATGTCATAGGAAACCCTTCGTTTTCTAGAAGCTGGCCTATCGTTCTTGTTATTTGATGTTTCACTGTGTGAGAGTCTTTTGCTGTGGAAGGGCAAGCCAGTAATTGTGGTCATAAATGATGAGGTAGTGGAAAGCCATCTCTCCCTCCCAAAATACCAGACAGAGCTTGCTTACCGATACGTCAACCAAAAGACCTGCAAAAACAAAGCAATTACAGAAGAGGGGAACTGCGCAGCTACAAAGATGATGCCATGTTCTGCCATGATGGCAGAAATAATGCTAGGTGACTTCTCAGTGTAAGCTAGATCCGCGATGCCAGGAATGCCAAACCAGGCGTATTTATGCGTTCAGCAGGCGGATTTTTATGACGGCGATCACACCAATTGCGGAAATCCGCCCGCCGGGGATATGAGCGCTGGCCGCCAGGGGGTGACAACGGTCATATTTGTGCGATCGGTGGGCTGACAACCCTGGTGGGCAGATTTTCGCACAAATCCGCCCAGTGAGCGGCACTTGGCACGGTTTTAGCTGTTTTGCTGTCGGGTACCACCTGACCTGAAGGGGCGCGGGTGGCGCTGTGGGTTAAATCACAGAGCCTAGCACTTGCTGATCAGAAGGTCGGCGGTTCGAATTCCTGCAGCAGGGTGAGCTCTGTTGCTCAGTCCCTGCTCCTGCCAACCTAGCAGTTCAAAAGCTCATCAAAGCGCAAGTAGATAAATAGGTACCTCTCTGGCAGGAAGGTAAACGGTGTTTCCGTGCGCTGCTCTGGTTCACCAGAAGCGGCTTAGTCATGCTGGCCACATGACCCGGAAGCTGTACGCCAACTCTCTCGGCCAATAAAGCGAGATGAGCGCCGCAATCCCAGAGTCGGTCATGACTCGACCTAATGGTCAGGGGTCCCTTTACCTTTACCTTTACCGCTTGACCTTGCTACGCCTCGGCAATGACGATCTCGCCAATCACGAAAATCCGCCAGCTGGGGGTGCAAGCGCCACCCTGCTAATCCACCCGGGGGGATTTTGTCACACACACCCCAAACATGACACCTGAGGCGGACTGCACCCCACCCCCACCCCTTGCGACACCCCTGCTTGGGAGAAAGAGGAAAACAACAGAAATTAAATGAGACTTAAGGAAGAGCTGAGCAAAAACATAATGCAAAGAAAGGGATAATGTGTAGGAGTTGAATGATAGGAAGTTACTTGAGCTTGGAGCAGCCAGGGCAGGACAATGTGGAACAGACGTATTCCAGACATTCCCCAGATGGAAAGTTGCCTTTTGGGATATAAATGTTTAGCAATAATTGACCTTGCAGCTATGAAAAGGTTTAATATGAACTCTGCTTCCTCACTGGGACCCAAACCCTTATTTATTTCTGGTAAAAGAAGCTGTATTTTACAATCCACAGTTATTGAAATGATTCTCCAAATGTCTTCCAGGCATTTTTGAATAAGGCAATTCTAGGACATCTATGGGGCAGGTTGGGGACCCTTTTAAAGAAGTTCCCAGCTCCACAACGTGCAACAGTATATAATGGTGCCATGCATTTTAAATTCCAGTATCAATTGCACAGCATTTTAAAATATTTTAATTTAATTTTGTACTTCAAAAAATGTAGATCTTCTAATCCAAAGCCATTTTATACTTTGCTTGGGTTTTCAGAACCCAAATCCTATATCCATTTAGATTGTTCATTATGCTATTATTGAAAAAATCTTTAATTCCATAGTGTACCCTTAGCTTTCAATGGAACATAGACACACTTTTCTCATTCATAAGTATTGCTCTGAGTACATTATGAGCTCTCAGTCCCAGATTAAAAATGATGTTATCTGCAAGTACTGTAAGAATTGTGGCAGTAAACCAAACATTAAAAATGTGTATAGCCTCTTGCATATGAAAACAACTTTTTTATTCTGAACCATACCAGAATATATAGCCAAACACCTTTTCAAGGAACAGAAAAATGCTTTTGCTACATAACCTTCTCAACATTTTTTATAGTGAAGGCAATGGCCAGAGGTGTCTTTGGCAAAGACGTTTTTCTGTTCCAGGAGCTGTTCTTAAGTTGCAAAAAATATGTGCCACATTTTGAAGATTTTACATGTGAAATTCATGCTCACACACATATGTGCATGGTTCATTAAAATGTGTATGAGAGCCTTCTAAGGAGCTCAGGGCATCGTACTTATTTCTCCCCATTTTATCTTTACAACAACACTGAGAGGTACAGGTGAAACTCGGAAAAGTAGAATTTCGTGGAAAAGTTCATTTATTTCAGTAATTCAACTTAAAAGGTGAAACTAATATATGAGATGGACTCATGACATGCAAAGCGAGATATGTCAAGCCGTTATTTGTTATAATTGTGATGTTCATGGCGTACAGCTGATGAAAACCCCAAATTAACAATCTCAGAAAATTAGAATATTAAATGAAATCAGCAAAACAAGGACTGCAAATAGAGCAAATTACTGCCTCAATGTGGCGTGGCATGCATGCTATCAGCCTGTGGCACTGCTGAGATGCACTGAGGCAGTAATTGATGCAAAAGGGGCTCAAACTGTTGGTTTCTGCTCTCTTCACTGTGCAGCAAAGTGCTTGTCACAAGACAATGTTTACATTCCACAGTCAGAGCACTGTTGGGTTTTCACACGGGAATGGGAAGCTGGATGTGACGTACACTGGTTTCCTGTTTTTCACTGATCTCTCGGTGTTCGTTATTCCGAGGAGAAGGACGGTTGCTTCTCTGCTCCAGCAGAGGCAAGATGCATGTTTGTAATTTCTCAACAATGAACTGAAAATAAAGCAACTTTAAGCATGTGGCACGTACTGTTCATCATTCCGTTGTGCAAAGGACTCTGCAATCGGGCCCAGAAGGACGTAAATCAAACTGAGAAGCTGAGTCGGAATGCCGGCAGAGGTACAGAGGAACGGATCGCGTTATCTGCTCTGCGCGTCGAGTTTGATTGATGAAGGTATGTGCTCATGCTGCCCGGAGCAGCCTGCCAGTTTCTAAGTTATGGCTTTATGGCTGGACTTTGTACTTTTAAAGCCGTTTTGCCGCGATACAGATGAAGGCACAAGCTCACAGGCTTGGATGACTGGGAAAGCGAAAGTACTTTTTACAAGTGCTTTTGGAAGCTGTACTGTGACGCAGCTTGTATAAAGCAGCAATGATGGCTAATGCAAAGCTGGCTGAAGCTTTTGGGATTCCTAAGCTCAATAGGAATAATTACACGGAGTGGGTACTTTATGCAGAGGCAATTCTGCGGAAAGAAGGTCTGTTTAATGTTATTACAGACAACCCCCCAGCTCCAATTACAGCTCAATGGGCAGCTAAGGATTCCAAAGCAAGGGGAACGCTTACGTTGATAGTATCCCCAGAAGAGCTCTGTCTGTTGCGTGGAAAGACCACAGCCAGAGAAATTTGGAACACTTTAAGAGAGGCTCACTTGAGGACAGAAGCTGGTTCCTCAATGTACTATTATGCCAGGTTGCATGGCATGGCTCTTGCTGAAGGTGGAGATGTGCGTAAACACCTGATGGAGATGCAGAATCTGAGACATGAGTTGCAACAGAGAGGACTCAACTTTCCAGAGGCTGTGTATTCCTTCATGATACTACATTCTTTGGGTCCAAGTTGGGAGTCCGTTGCCACTCAGATTGCTGTTCAACCAACTGCTCAGCTCACAGTAGCCTATGTTACTGCCGTGATCCAGAATGAAGCAGATCGCCGGGGTGCTAGCTGCATGGGTAAGGGGGAGTCTTCACAGACGTCATCCCAGAGTGCAGTGGAACCACCAGAGGGCGCCAAAGCTTTGAAGGCAGTGAAATGCTACTCGTGTGGACGTCTAGGCCATATGAAGAGGGAATGCAAATATCCCAAGGCCAAGACAGAGCAGCGCAGCGGAAGTTCATCGCGTGGTAAAGGCCAAAGCAAAGGCAAAGGTCCGGTGTCCAGGACAACGCAGCACAAGGCAATGGTCTCACGCTTCACTCCAAAGGTCGCAAAGGTCCAGAAGACGTCTAGATCTTTCTTCGTTGTTGATTCAGCAGCTACCCACCACATGTGCAACGATAAGAGGCTGTTCGTGTCTTTTACACCGCAGGAAGGTGCGATTCACCAGGCGGATGACCACACGATCCCCAGTCAAGGCTACGGAACTGTTGTACTTCACAGTTTGGACTTATCGATACAGGATGTACTGTACGTTCCAGATGCCACACACAATCTTCTAAGTGTGATGCAGCTGAATGAACGCAACATTGACGTTTCCTTCAAGAACAAGAAATGCACCATCACAAAGAAAGACGATTATGTTTTGCATGCTGAATGTGTTGATCGTTTGTTTGTTTTGTATTATGATGATGTTGTGCAGAATGATACTTGTTGCATTGCAGGTTCTAACAAAAGTTTGCATGCAGGATGTATTCATGATTTTCACAGGAAATTTGGTCATTTGCATTTTGAGGCAGTATCTAAAATGCCCACCTTGGTTGAAGGTATGACTATTAAACCCTGCAAGTACCACATGAAGTGCAAAGCATGCGCAGCAAACAAGGTGAAAATGGCTGCGAAAGGTAAGGTGTCTAGTAGGCAAGCTACAGAACCATACCAGGTTGTTCATGCTGATTTAGTTGGTCCACTATCGCCCTCTTTAGGTGGCAATAGGTTCTTCATGGTTCTCATTGATGCATTTTCCAGGTATATTTACGTGTACAATCTCAAGCAGAAATCAGAGGCTTTTCCAAGGTTCAAGGAATTCTGTGCTTGGTTGGAAAATGTGCATGGTAAGAAGATAAAAATTCTTTTCACAGATCGCGGGGGAGAATTCACTTCTCAGCAGTTTGAAGCTTTTCTGACTGAGAAAGGAATTCAACACGATTTGTCCAGTCCTCGCTCGCCATGGCAGAATGGACTTTGCGAAAGGGCAAATCAAACATTGCTTCAAGGGTTAAAAACCTTGCTGCATGATGCCAATCTTCCAGAGAGTTATTGGGCCGAAGCTCTCTCGTGTTTTGTTTACAGTTACAATCACAGGTTATCTTCAGCGATTGGTTGTACCCCGTATGAGAAGATGTTTGGCAAGAAACCATACATCAAACACATGAAAATTTTTGGTTCTGACATGTGGATTCACTCACCACAAAGCTCCAAGTTAGGCAAACGTGGTTTGCATGGTATCTTTCTAGGTTATCAGAAAGGTTCTTACAGAATAATGATGACTGACTCTAAGACAATTAAGCTCACAAGAAGTGTTGAGTACAATGCCAAGTGGGGGGAGAATGTGGGAATTTTCCAATGTTATCCTGATGACAGTGATGAGACTGAGGATAAGCAACAGCAACCCACACCCACTGATGAAGGTTCTGATTCTGAGTCTGAAACTGAATCGGGTGATTCAGAGGATTTCAAGAGTGCGAAAGCCTCTATGCGACCCTCTGAAAGCTCTGATCAGGAATTGGAAGAACCATTGTTCACAATAGGCCACTTTTCTCCTAAGAAGGAAGAGGAGAGTGTTGAAGACCAAAGGCTAATTCGCAGGTCACAAAGAGCCACAAAAGGCAGACCTCCAAAGAGATTTGCTGATGAATTTGCTAAGACAGCAGTAGCAGCTGTTAAAAGCTCCAAGAAGGTATTTGAACCTTCAAGTTTCCAAGAAATCCAGGATTTGGATTCTAAGGAAGCTGAGCCATGGTTAAACGCAATGAAGGCTGAGCTTGATTCCTTAGAAAGGAACAAAACGTGGGAGCTAGTTCCAGTAGTTCCAGGAATGAAACTGCTTGGAAGCAAATGGGTCTTCAAGGCGAAGACTGATCAAAATGGCAGGATAGTCAGACACAAAGCCAGATTGGTAGCCAGAGGTTTTGCACAGGTACCAGGTGAAGACTATCACGAGACCTACTCACCCACTGTGAGATATGAGAGCATTAGGCTTATGCTCAAGCTAGCTGCAGAGGAGAATCTACACATTAGTCACCATGATGTAAATACAGCGTTTTTGTACGGATCTCTAGGTGAATCACTTTATATGCTTCCACCTGATGGCGTACAGGTAAAACAGGGATTTGT
This sequence comes from Podarcis vaucheri, assembly GCF_965113315.1. Taxonomy (NCBI): domain Eukaryota; kingdom Metazoa; phylum Chordata; class Lepidosauria; order Squamata; family Lacertidae; genus Podarcis; species Podarcis vaucheri. Next base: position 85,221,746 of record NC_138764.1, on the reverse strand, counting down.
TTGTGCTCTGAAGAAGTCCCTTTATGGTCTCAAACAAAGTGCACGGTGTTGGCACACTAAACTCACTGAAGCATTGTTTTCTCTAGGTTTTCAGCAAGGGAAAGCTGATCCATGTGTATTTGTCAAAGAGAAGGGGCAAAAGAAGCTGTATTGTTTGTTTTATGTTGATGATATTTTATTCTTTTGGAAAGATGTCACAATGTACAATAACGCCCTAGCTCAACTGAAAGAGCACTTTGACATGAAAGATCTTGGTGAGGTAAACAACTACCTATCTCTGGAAATAGAGAAAGATCAAAGTGGTAACATTCTAGTACACCAGTCAAGGAAAATTGCTGATGTGTTAAACAAACTGAACCTGATGGATGCTAACCCTGTAGACACACCGATGACAACAGGTTATCAGGTAGAAGACACTGAAGAAGCATTTTCTGACACTACACTGTACAGAAGTGTGCTAGGCAAGCTAAACTTCATTGCCAGATGTTCAAGACCTGACATTGCTGTTAGCTGTAATTTGCTAAGCAGACAAGTTAACAATCCTACTGTTAAGGATTGGAAAGCTCTGAAACGCATAGCACGCTATTTGAAAGGCACTATGCATTACAGACTGAGATTTAACAATCAGAAGTCTGGTGGTCTTGAGATATTTGCAGATGCAAGTTTTGGAAGTGACACTACAGACAGGAAAAGTACGTCTGGAGTTTGCTACATGTACAATCAGGGTCTATTTGATTGGTCATGCAAGAAGCAAACAACAATTAGCTTAAGTACTTGTGAAGCTGAACTAAATGCACTGTCTTATTCACTTAAGGATTGTGAATGGTTGTTACAATTGTGCAAAGACATGAAAATTCCTGTCAAATGTCCAATCCAGGTTTACCAGGACAACAAAGCATGTTTGGCTTTGCTGAATTCGGAAGGTTGTAAGCAAAGCACGAAACACTTGCAATTGAAGGTGCAACATGCTAGGGAACATATTCAGAAGGGACTCGTAACGGTGTCCTATATGCCAGGTAATGAAATTCCTGCTGATGTATTGTCCAAGATTGTGTCAAGGGATCAACACTGTACCTATGTACAGAAGTTGGGTTTGTACTGATATTGTACGAACACGCTGCCCAGTGATGTTCACAGAAAGGGGGAGGATGTTGGTTTCTGCTCTCTTCACTGTGCAGCAAAGTGCTTGTCACAAGACAATGTTTACATTCCACAGTCAGAGCACTGTTGGGTTTTCACACGGGAATGGGAAGCTGGATGTGACGTACACTGGTTTCCTGTTTTTCACTGATCTCTCGGTGTTCGTTATTCCGAGGAGAAGGACGGTTGCTTCTCTGCTCCAGCAGAGGCAAGATGCATGTTTGTAATTTCTCAACAATGAACTGAAAATAAAGCAACTTTAAGCATGTGGCACGTACTGTTCATCATTCCGTTGTGCAAAGGACTCTGCAATCACAACACAAACCAGGTACTGAGTACATATGCATGCTTCTACTTCTCAGAGGTCCAGTATTGCTCTATTTGCAGTCATTGTTTTGCTGATTTCATTTAATATTCTTTGCATGTCATGAGTCTATCTCATATATTAGTTTCACTGATTACTGGATTACTGAAATAAATGAACTTTTCCACGATACTCTAATTTTCCGAGTTTCACCTGTATGTTAGGCTGAGAGATGGGCACAAGGTCACCCAGTGAGTGTCATGTTTGCAAAAACAAACAAGATGAATTTTAACAGAGAGAAATGTAAAGTATTGCACTTGGGCAAAAAAAATGAGAGGCACAAATACAAGATGGGTGACACCTGGCTTGAGAGCAGTACATGTGAAAAGGATCTAGGAGTCTTGGTTGACCACAAACTTGACATGAGCCAACAGTGTGACGCGGCAGCTAAAAAAGCCAATGCAATTCTGGGCCTCATCAATAGGAGTATAGCATCTAGATCAAGGGAAGTAATAGTGCCACTGTATTCTGCTCTGGTCAGACCTCACCTGGAGTACTGTGTCCAGTTCTGGGCACCACAGTTCAAGAAGGACACTGACAAACTGGAACGTGTCCAGAGGAGGGCAACCAAAATGGTCAAAAGCCTGGAAACGATGCCTTATGAGGAACGGCTAAGGGAGCTGGGCATGTTTAGCCTGGAGAAGAGGAGGTTAAGGGGTGATATGATAGCCATGTTCAAATATATAAAAGGATGTCACATAGAGGAGGGAGAAAGGTTGTTTTCTGCTGCTCCAGAGAAGCGGACACGGAGCAATGGATCCAAACTACAAGAAAGAAGATTCCACCTAAACATTAGGAAGAACTTCCTGACAGTAAGAGCTGTTCGACAGTGGAATTTGCTGCCAAGGAGTGTGGTGGAGTCTCCTTTTTTTGAGGTCTTTAAGCAGAGGCTTGACAACCATATGTCAGGAGTGCTCTGATGGTGTTTCCTGCTTGGCAGGGGGTTGGACTCGATGGCCCTTGTGGTCTATTCCAACTCTATGATTCTATGATTCTATGTCTGAGTGGCGATTTGAACCCAGGTCTCTCAGGCCCAACACTCTTAACCACTACACCACATCAGCCATGTCTGCTTGTGCTCCATAACTGTACATAGTCCTGACTATTATGTAGTTCTAACTTTATTGCAGAACATAAGAACCCAAAGGCCCATCTTATCCCACACCCTGTTTTTACAGTGGCCAGTCAGATGTCTATGTGCAACAGCCCTTTTCCCCACTTGAGATTTCCAGCATCTGGTGTAGAGAGGCCTACAAGGGAGCCCAACTGTCAGTGAGGATCCTGGTTTATTGCCAATTATACTGCAAACACGGGACGCGGGTGGCGCTGTGGGTTAAACCACAGAGCCTAGGACTTGCCGATCAGAAGGTCGGCGGTTCAAATCCCCGCGGCAGGGTGAGCTCCCATTACTCAGTCCCTGCTCCTGCCAACCTAGCACTTCAAAAGCATGTCAAAGTGCAAGTAGATAAATAGGAACCGCTCCGGCGGGAAGGTAAACGGCGTTTCCATGCGCTGCTCTGGTTTGCCAGAAGCGGCTTAGTCATGCTCGCCACATGAGCCGGAAGCTGTCTGCAGACAAACACCGGCTCCCACGGCCAATAAAGCAAGATGAGCGCCGCAACCCCAGAGTCGGTCAGGACTGGACCTAATGGTCAGGGGTCCCTTTACCTTTATACTGCAAACACAGACCACCTAAAGCAGGAGTAGGCAAACTAAGGCCCAGGGGCCGGATCCAGCCCATTCGCCTTCTAAATCCAGCCCCTGGACGGTCCAGGAATCAGCGTGTTTTTACACTTTTTAAAAAAATACATCTCTGGGTTATTTGTGGGGCCTGCCTGGTGTTTTTACATGAGTAGAATGTGTGCTTTTATTTAAAATGCATCTCTGGGTTTTTGTGGGGTATAGGACTTCATTCATATTTTTTTCCAAAATATAGTCTGCCCCCCCCCAAGGTCTGAGGGACAGTGGAACGACCCCCTGCTGAAAACGTTTGCTTACCCCTGACCTAAAGAATCAGATGGTCCCCAAGAGCACAAAAGTCTAATCCCATTTTCGCCTATTCCCATCTATTCTCCAGAAGAATGTTTTTATTGCTCTTCTGGGTGAAGAATGGAGACACGTTAATAATGTTTTACGTGGTTTTCCAGTATTCACACAAAAACAAAAAGGAACCACATTTTTCCCTCAGCTGTTCCCCAGAGCAAATTTACTTTATCTTTCATTGACCATGTGGCAAACTTTCTTCTTTTACTGCAATCCCAGCCAGAAGAGATGACGCGAATTGAAGCCAGACAACATCTGCAGGGCACAGGTTCCCCATCTCTGCACTAGTGTTAAGTGAAATGCCTGCACCATTGTTTTATAATCCTGATAAACCTATAGTAATAGAAAGGGCCTCTTGAAATTGGTAATTTCTCTTTCTTATTACTGAGTTGAGTATATGTTTTGGATTCCATAAGAGGTTCCCAGAGGGAAGGCAGAAGTGAATAAAAGCACAGTTCTTTGCTCATTCAGTCACTGAAGTCTTGAGGCAAAATATTAATTTAATAGACTCCGATGAATTTGAAATGGTTCAGATCCAATGCATCAGTTTTATTTCATTAGCCTGCCCCTCTTCCATTCCCATGTTTGACTGCCTCACTGAAATTTATTGGAAATCTGCCAGAAGAGCCAGTTTGTAAGACTGTTTGAAGGTTCTGTTTTACCCACAACCCTGAAATACCAAAAGTGGCTATCAAATCTTTTCTTGCCTGGTAGGCAAGAGAGTTTAGGGAGAGATCAAACAGAACTCGAAGCCTTCAAAGGTGACATCTACTCCACAGTAAGCTGTGGTAGAAAAAAACAATTGCCACTATCTGTTGTGTAGCTTTTTAAAACTCAATTTTTGTAAGAAGCCAAAAACAGCTAGATGACTTGCAGCCTAATTCTATGTAAATTTACAGGTAAGGAAATCCCATTGAGTTTTAATGCCTGTATGTAACAGTTCCTTGATCCTAGGCAAGATTTCAGACAACTCCAATTGCAGATTAACCCATCCAAGGTTTTCTACTGTACTAGCAAGACAGAGAGCTATGAACAGACCCCTAACCCCAAATTCAGCAACTGCTTCCTTGACCTAGTCATGAACAGATGGCACCAAACTTTAACTAAAAATTAAAGCTTCTTCGTGCCTTGTATTTGCTGGCGTTTTCTTATAATATACCACTGAGAGCACAAATGCCTGGTTCACACACCACATTCAGATGCTGTTGTTAAAACCAAGCTATGGTTTAATGTGAACTTGCACCATGCCAGTGCATGCTGCTGAAAAGTCTTTGCTCCACTCTGATCCACTCTGCTCCTGGCTGCCCCACAACTGTTATGCCAATCTGACTTGTCATGGCACTTGAACCTGAGCTTGTCATTCCTGTCTATCCAAATAAACCACCACATGCCTGGGTTCAAACAGGAAGGGGGGAAGAGTATAGTGAGAACCATTCAGCAGTGCATTTTGCACTCACATGAAACTTTACCCTGCTGTGTGGTAAGGCAAGGCCCCTGCTAGGTGCAAGGGAAGGTTATGGGGCAGGGCTCCGTGAACATGGAGCTCTGATGTTGCTTCACTGAAAAATAATCTCAAACTGAGCCCTATATCACAGGAGGAGGAGCTGCATCCTAATGTTTAGCCCCACCCACACTGGAAGGTGCTGCTTTAATTAAAAGGGAATCTCCTGCTGTAATGGAGTGAGGAGCCTCTGGGCTCACTGGAGCTTCTGCAATGGAGTCCACGTATGAGGACGGCAGTGCCACAATCTTAGGCCCATAGGCTCATCTGTTAGCCTTGCTTCTGGCGCTGGCTTTGTGTGTCTTTCCCCTTTTGGTTTGGAATCTTCAGCTCTATCTCTTGATGAAGAGGAATCTGATTCCTGGTCCCTTGCAAAGCCATAGTTTGTTTTTAAACTATGGTTTAATGTGACAGGAGGACCCAGTCACGGTGTGAAAGTCACCATTGTGTCTGTAAATGGAGACATCATGCAAATTGACTTTTTTAAAAAAGCAGTTTTAATTGGTTTTCATAGATGTATAACAAAATACAACTAAAAAAATTCCTTCCAGTAGCACCTTAAAGACCAACTAAGTTAGTTCTTGGTATGAGCTTTCGTGTGCATGCACACTTCTTCAGATACAGCTAGACAACAAAATACAACTAGACAACTAAACATAATCGTGACACCCTCTCCACCCCACCCCACCCCCAATCTTGCCTTCTATCTGGTAAGTATTTGTGTATTTGCAATCTTCGTTCCTCTTTTAATTTTTCCCAACAAAATTTTCCTGAGTTATACCATTAGGGTTGTATGGGATCAGCCATCCACAGCAATGTCACCTTCTCCAGCTAAACTAGCAAGAAATACACATAGTCACAACATCCATATTTGAAGTGATGCAGCTGATAACATGTTTCACAGGCTGTTTTCACTAGTCTATACCATACAGTTGTTGGAGCTGAAACTGTCTGATCTGATAGCAAAACCGAGTTTGCCCTCAAGCAATGAGCAAAATTGCCCTTAGAGGCTAATCTTTTGCCATGATTAGAGCAACTGCTTATATATGTACTTTGGCAATATTGGTCTACTTTGTTTTTTTCTAATTGAAGTACTGCTGGATGTAATTGAATAATCTAAAGGACACTGAAGTCAAATGGAAAAAACAGCACCCCTGTCACCGGCAGGCTGTACTCCAAAACTCACATCATTTTATTAGAAGGAATTCAGTCGTGATCTTACAGGGCATTTATTTCACTGATGGGCTGGGGGGGGTCACAGAAGAAAAGAATCCCATGCTGTGTTTGCTAATGTAGATTAGCATTTGCTAATGTAGATTAGATGCACTGATTGTATTTTAGGGTATGTGCATACCAGCAGATTTTCACAGTGTGCGTGTGTGTGTAGATGTTTATGCAGTCCACATCTCATCTTATCCAGAGTTTGACATTTGGGTTTTATATGCTTTCCTTTCTTTGCAACGTTATGGTCAAAACCTAAGAACATAGGGAGATGGCTTTTACCAAGTCAAACCATTGGTCCCTCTAGCTCAGCGTTGTCTCCACAATTTCAGAAAGGTCTCTGTCCCAGCCCTACCTGGAGATGCCAGAGTCTGACCCTAAGGGACCTTCTGCATGCAAAGCAGATGCTCTACTGCTGAGCCACAGCCCTTCCCCTTAAGCAGTTATGGCAGCAGCCAGAGGGCTAGTGCTTGCATGCAAAGTGATTTCAGATGTGCTTCATTGTATATTAAAAATCCCCCCTTTGTGAGCTGATCCATTCACAACGCAGAGCTAGTGAACAGGTGAAGCATGCCCACAGAGTATACTCAATTGCTTGTACTACCTTTATACAGGAATGGTCTTGCTCATACGGTAAATGCTTTTATACATGATGGAGCGCACTTCACGGCAAGTGCTTCCATCACATCTGTTCCAACCCTTGGTGCTCTCTCAGACAGGTATTAATTATATCGCAGGAATAGAGTAAACTGCCATTTTGCAGGAGTGCCTTCCCCAGTATTGCTTTACCCACCAATTAAGATCAGGCAGGAGGTGCTCTGCTTGTTGTTGTTGTTGGGATTTATATAACACCCTATACCTGGGGGTCTCAGGGCAGTTATTCTGGCATTAGCCTCCACTAGCTGGTGGGGAAGGGAATAATAATTTAATAATAATAATTTATTACTTATACCCCACCCATCTGGCCGGACCTCCCCAACCACTCTGAGCAGCTTCCAACAGGATATTAAAAACACGATAAAACATCAAACATTAAAAACTTCCCTAAACAGGGCTGCCTTCAGATGTCTTCTAAAAATCAGGTACAGTGGTACCTCTGGTTGTGAACGGGATCCGTTCCGGAGGCCCATTTGCAACATGAAACCCACAGCGTCGCGTCTGCGCATGCGTGGGTTGCAATTTGCCACTTCTGCACATGCACATGACGTCATTTTGTGCTTCTGCTCATGCGCGTGCAGCAAAACCCAGAAGTAACCCTTTCCGGTACTTCCGGGTCACTGCGGGATGTAACCTGAAAGAACGTAACATGAAGCAAACGTAACATGAGGTACGACTGTAGTTGTATATTTCCTTGACATCTGGTGGGAGGGTGTTCCACAGGGCGGGTGCCACTACCAAGAGGGCCCTCTGCCTGGTTCCCTGTAACCTAATAATGAGGGAACTGCTAGAAGGCCCTCAGAGCTGGATCTCAGTGTCCGGGCTGAACAATGGGGGTGGAGGCGCTACTTCAGGTAGATAAGCCAGTAAACACTTTTGGACTGTTCCCCACCAGTCATCTACCTCCGTTTAGTGGGTTATAAATGGTACCTGGTGGATATTGTCCTATCTGCTGAGTTCTGGCTGTTGTCCAATGAAGGGTGGAGACATGTGGCAGTTGGTTCAAAAATGTGCACTCTTAGTTTCTGTTCTCATTTCTCTGTCACCTCTGGCAAACAGGTTTCTGTATTCTTTTCAAAAACTGAAGTTAAAAGTTTTTAAAGGGTTTTTGAAAGGGGGCAAGGAAACACTATTTGACTAGAGATGGTAATGGGGCAAAAACAATTATTTGTTGTCCATGGGAAGCAATGCTTCTCTTCAGCCACTTTCCGCTCTCTTAAAAGCTGTTACCTGACTCGAGCTGGTTGAGCTGATTTCGTTCTATTTTGAATTCCATGAGGATATTGAAAGTTGAGGAATCTATTCAAACATCCTTTAAGGTCCACCCTAAAGGCACAATATGATTGCTGCCTCTTTCAGCAAATTTCATTCAGTATCGCTATGTCGTTTTGCTCAAAATTCAACCTCTTGGCATTTACATAGAAATGAAAACCTCTCGAGTCAGCAGAAAGCAACCCAATGAAACTCTGTTTTGCCAATACTGTATGACAAAATGGCAAATAGTTTCCGGCTCAGTGAGGAAACTGTTGTAGACTTTGCAGATATTTACAAGGAAGATTGCTTGATGTTCAGAGGTGTGGTGTTTATTTTTCCACGAAGCTATTTCAAAGGAGGGCTGACGGGTGTGTGCCTACTTTCTTCAAAATATGAAAAGGCCACAACAGAATCTTTCTCACTGATGAATGCAACTTGAGAAACAGAATCCCCAAATTCTCACATGCACTTTTGATTCATTCTCTGTCTTCCTGTGTTTTTGAAGAGCCAAACTAAAGGCTACATTGTAGACCCTGAACTAGTTTTTCTGTCAAAATTGCCAGGGGGGGTGGGGGTGATTTTTAGCAGGAAATGTGTGAAGGGCCTCAGACTCGAACAGAAGCATATTCTAGGCCAGGGGCCTGTGGGGTTAGTTTTATTTCAACATGGAAGTGGCCAGGATAAGAGAGAGAGAGAGAGAGAGAGAGAGAGAGGGAGAGGGAGAGGGGGAGAGAGAGAGAGAGAGAGAGAGAGAGAGAGAGAGAGAGAGAGAGAGAGGTGTTTTAAAAATCATACATGACAGGTGGCCATCCAATCTCTGTTTAAAAACCTCCAAGGAAGGAGAGTCCACAACCTCCTGAGGGAGACTGTTCCACTGTCTTACTGATAGGCCTTACTGTCAGAAATTTCTTTCTGATGTTCAGTCGGAATCTCCTTTCTTGTAACATGAAGCCATTGGTTCATGTCCTACCCTCCAGAGAAGGAGAAAACAAGCTTGCTCCATCTTCCATGTGGCAGCCCTTTAGCTATTTGAAGGTGGCACTTAATTTTGTGATTTAGCCCTACTTCAAAATAGCACAAAATCTGCTCAGCACACAGATGATAAAATCAGAGTTCAATTTGGATTAAGAACATAAAAAGAGCCCTTCTGGATCCGACCAATGACCAGTCTCATACAGCATCCAGGGCAGTTCCCAACTAAAGTGCCCTATCAGTGCAAGAATTTACATTTGTGCAACACAATGGGGCCCTGGTGGGCTACCATATACGGCTAGTGTGCTGGGTCAAGTTTTAACAGCAACAAAGACTGAGCAGCAGAGCATCTGCCTTGCACTCAGGGAGTCCCAAGTTCAGTTTTCAGCCTCTCCAGCATCTCTGGGAAAGAGTTGCCTGAATCTTCCTGGAGAGCCACAGCTCATCTGTGTAGGGTATACTGAGCTAGATCTTATTTGGTACAAGGTAGCTTTCCATCTTCCAGTGAATGAGCTCTTGGCAAAGATCAGAGTTGAACCAAGAACTTCTTGGCTCATGGCACATGCTATCTCGCCTGAATTCATCCCGACTACATGTTCACAACAGCATTGTGCTCTTTTCAAAATGCTGACTGCTAATGTTCTATAATGAGGTTTCATCTCCATTGTGATCAGTTTTTTACTCCAATTAATTGTTTCTATTATGTCTGTGTGCACTCATTATTTCTCTTTTTTTCTCTCTTTCACCATCAAAACATCCTTGGCATCCAAGCTTCACCATCATTGCCATTGTTAGTTGCAATAGCCAGACTGTCACCTGCATCTTTTCTGGTAACTGAGAAACCATCTTCACCAGCAAGTCATCTTACGTCTCCCAGCCTCCAACAGTGGTAATCACAAACATCTGAGATGACATTTCATGCATTCAATATCTTAGCCTATAAGCTCATGCTACATTAACTTAAAACGCATTCGTTGAATGTTATGCAATCACATAATGCTGTGGATTTGGGTGAATTGCATTACAGCCACATTTGCATGTGGACATTAGCATGTCACTCTGCTTATTCACAATCAGGAGAAGGACTGTGGCTCAGTGGCAAAGCACATGGGTTGTACGCTGAAGTTCAACTCCTGGCATCTCCTGTGTTCCCACATCCCTCTTTGCTCATCTCCTAGTTTAAGTGGGAACAACCAGCTTGTTGTCACATGTGAATGCAAGATCATGGTTTGTTTCTCCCCTGGAACAACATGAAGCCATTTGTTGGTTTATCGATCATGGCATATGTGAGGGAAACAAACCATGATCCAGTGTTTGCACATCACAACAAGCCAAACTTCATGGCTTGTTGCTTCCAACCATGCTAGGGGAAGAGCAAGGCAGAGGCTATCTGCTCATTTACAAAAAGCCGTTTATGTCTTACTGTGACATGCAAACAAGGGCTGTATATATTGCACATGATTTGTTGTTGTTCTTAGAAAGTATTATATTTTAGGTCAGTTGGGATCTAATGCCTTGAGAGGAATCTTCTGTCCCCTGTTTTCTGACAGGTGAGGCAAGAGCAGCCTCCCTCGCACCTCTCATTTTTGTTTTCAGAGGAATCATTGATTCAAACCTGAGGCCTTTCTGCCCCTTATCTGAGGCTGCCACATCACCACAGCTAAGACATGATACCCAGCCACAGGTTGCATCTGTGACTGAGCTAGGATCTGAATGATGTTCTTTATCTACTGTTATATTCTATCCTTTCATGCTTAATTCTCCATCACTGAAGTTTTGACATGCAGTTCCCAAATGGCAGGTCTGCTTTGTTCTTAGCTGTAACTACGACTCACAGTGGGAAGAAAGTGTCCTTGTCCCTTCATTCTCTTGCCTAGATAATAGCTGGCCATAGAGGTCTGTTAGAAAGTCATTTTCTTGCTCCAGGCTCTCCAGTGCGACATCTTTATTAAGCTTACCATCTTTGAGCTACCATATGTCTCCTGAAGGGCACTAAGTAGCTCCTTGCCTCCAGCCTTAAACCGCAGAGCAAGCATGACAGAAAGGGAATATGAGCTTGAAATAAGACAAGCAGCCTAGTCTTCTTTTTCATGTTTTCATGGAAGTGAATCTCACTGAGTTCAATGGAGCTTAATCCCTAGTAATTGTGTTTCAAGTTACAGCACAAAAGTCGGTTTTCTGGCAAATGTATTAACTCCCCTTTTATGTTTAAGAGTGTATGTCCTTTCAGCACGCATATAGCATCTTTTTCTTCCTAAAAGGGGGAGTGCACCCCTTTGAATTCAATGAATTACATGCTGAGGGGGAGGATAATCAACCATCCCCTGAACAGCTCTTTGTAAAGATTACAATGATTATCAACTTTCAATACTAGGGGAATGCATTAAGAAGAAAGGGGGAGTCGAATGCACAAGTGAGATGAACAGTAGTGTACATCTTAACTCACAGCACTTCATTGTTCTCAGGGTACTGTTACAGTCTTGATATGCTGTATATTAAAGAAAGAAGAAGAGTGGAGAGGTTCTTTTGTCAGGCCAGATCTGGAATTCATGCTTGTGTCTGGGAATGCTTAATACTAACCACCGGTAGATGTATTTGATTCTACAAGGCTTCCACAGAATGGAAAAATGCTCAAAAACTATAGAGAAAAATTGGAGGAGAGAAATTACGGCACCTTCAAAGTTAAGGCAAAACAAGCATCCTTGTTTACCAGAGCCCTTTCTATTTCTATTGGGCAGAGAGGAGGGAGATAAGAGTTTTCAAAATTGCATTTACCCAAAGTGAATGTTGACTTCTGCTGGCCTTCATCCCCAGTTCCCAACCTTCTCTAAAGGGAAAAATGTGCTCAGGAAAATGCTCTGCTTGTGTTTTACAAGGTGGGCTCAAATTCCCTTCCATCATCTGTGGAAACAGTGGACGCTTCCATGTGGCAGTTTATCATTGCCTTGGTGCTGTTCCTGCATGCAGATTTTGAGCAGTGTTCACACAACATCATCCTGGGCAAAATGCCACCCCATGTTATATTCTCATTTAATCCTGATTTACTATTTACCGGTGCTGAATGCTAATGATTCTTGTCTCAAGGTAAGTGCTTGGCATTATGCATATGTAGCTTAATGCTACATAGTCAACCACACCTGAGCCCATTAAAATGAGTGGGCTTAAATGCCCCCAACTCTACATAGGTTTGGGATGATGGACTTTACCTGTCTTTGATCAGTTGATGGTAAGTTATCTTATGGGGTGCTTCCAGATTGTTGCTATTTTCAGGTAGGATCAAATCACATACTAGCAAATTCAGGGTGCACAAATAAATTTGATTTAGAGCTGTTGCATAGCAAGCCCACTTCCCTCCAAATTGAACTTTTTGTGATAAGGGAAGTGCAGTGGATAGGGTGGGGTGACAGTTGCTTGATGCAGCAGCATCCAGCCTCCCAGCAAACAAATCAGTATGAAGTTCGGTTTTAAGAGCCATTGTTGCCTAATCTCCTCGTAGACAAATCAGGATGAATGCTCAGTGCTCTGGGAACCTCCATTGTAGTGACTGAAGAAAGATTATGTGTTGCTTATTCCAATTGTCAAAGAAGAAATCTCAGAAGAGAAATAAACTTTGTAACACTAGTAGAAAATGAACAGAGTGACAGCAAATGACAAGGTAGAAGGCAATACTCAAAATTAACTGGGACTCATTATAGGACTATCTAAAGAGACAGAACGGGTAAGATTTCATTAAAAACTAGCACCACTTGGAAAATATGCCAGTTAGGGTGATTGGCTGGAGAAGTGTAGAACTTTCCATCCATTTAAGAGTGTTCAGGGTTAGTTTAGGCATCCTAAACTAAAATGTAATCTGTGCCATATTCTGAACTTTCTATTAGATGACTTGGCAGTGAATTCTCTCCTTTTCCTTCCACCACAGATTATTAAGCAAATCTTATTGACAAAGATGTAAACTCACTCACTTTGTTTTTCTGCTTGCAACTTCCAAGGTGACGAAGATGCTAGCGGTGGTGGTGATCCTCTTTGCCCTCCTGTGGATGCCGTACCGCACCTTGGTGGTGGTCAACTCCTTCATGGACCCTCCTTACCTGAACATCTGGTTCGTCCTCTTCTGTAGGCTCTGCATCTACCTGAACAGCGCCATCAACCCCATCATTTACAATGTGATGTCTCAGAAGTTTAGAGCTGCCTTCAAAAAGCTATGCAAATGTGGGGGGAAGAGGACAGAGATTGCCACTCAGTACAACGCTCCTGTCTTCTACAGCACCATGAAAGACTATTCCCATGACAGTTCTGAACACAACATCACAGAACAAGAAGATCTCAATGGCTACCCATCATCAACAAGGAGGAGTAAACCTTCCAAATAAACGCATCACACAATACCAGCTTTGGTAATGGCAGCCACCTACTTAAGTAGTTCCAAGAATGTGTGAACAGCATGCCACAGGCCTGATGCTTCCCTCTTGCCATTTGTACGTAATATTTATACAAGGCCAACCAGTTTGTTTTGTGCTTTAATGTTAACGGGTCAACCTTGGTCAACGTTTTGGATCATTAGGCGTTCCGTAAAGATTGTTGTGGTGCAATGGAATTTCCTGTGACGTATGCGTCTCATAATTGTGTCCAACGTGCAATTACAATTGTGTCAGGGGAGACTGAGGGCAGTGTTTGCGTACCCCAACCCTCCCCGTTGGCCTGGCCCCACTGCTGTCCACACGTTGGAGGGAATGGTCTGAAGGGGGAAACAGGTCCTCCTCTTCCAACCCCCCCCCTTGCAGGGGAGGGCTAGGCCAATAGGGATGTGATTGAGAGAATGTGGCCAACATATATAGCCCCACTCTCCCCTTCACACGAGTGTAATCACTTGGGAGCGAATGCCAAAATAAAGCTAATACTTGCAGTATGTTACGCTTGGTTGTTACCTGCAGCAGCAGCAGCAGCATTCACTGAGCATTTAGGCCCCACAATGGTTACCATGAAGACTTAAGAAAGAGCTAGTAGAATATCCAAGTTACTGTAAACTCACTTTATCCCAAGGATGTTTCTTACATTAAGCAAATTGAGTCTATTTTGCTCAGTGCCGTCTGTTCTGACCGGCAGTGGCTCTCCATTTGTTATGTACTGAGTTGAATAGGATCCAAACTGCAGCAGTCTGATTGGTCCTAGAACAATAGGATCCAAAATGCAGCAGTCTGATTGGTCCTAGAACAATGCAGCAGTATGATTGGTTGGCAGGAACCACCCAATCCTGCTCCAGATAGAAGTGAATCCACAACCTGATTGGCTTACAGTAGAATTCCGGAATTAGCCAATCATGTGCAGCCCATTGTGTAAATAATGTATATAAAGCAGATACTGTGAGGGGACATTCATTCATTCCTCCTCACCACTATGAGCTGAATAAAGAGCATGAAATCACTTTGCGACTCTGAGTATATTTCACCATTGTTTTCGGCAGAGACGTCTTTCCTGTCCTTCTATACCAGAGAAGCCATTTCAATTGGGGGTGCCAGTGGTAAAGCCTTCTGCATTAAAAACACACACGCTCTCTCTTATTTCTTTGTGGTCCTTCCCTGCATGGCTTTGGTGTGATCAGGGAGAAAGGTCTGTCAGGGTGCCATCAGTTTGGGCCATGTGACCTTGATGCACGACCACTGTAGCATGTGTCATTTATAATAAATCTCAAGCTACAAGGTTAATGACCCATATGACAGCACCAGGGTAGCTCCTTTATCACAAGACTTCTTTTTTTTAAAAGGCTTAAATCACTCAGCAGTAGTAAAGACATTCCCTTAAGATTTCACCTAGCTGCTATCCTCATTGTTGCAGCTGATTTGTCAGCTGTTTTAGTTTCTCTGCAGTATATTTCCTTCGGAATAAGCATATATTTTGGTCCTGCACTGCTGGGTGTGTCGTCGCCGTATGGGTGGGTTGCTGTCCGTTGTTATTTTTTTCTGTGCAGGCAGCTATACCAGCGATGGATAAAAGGTCTCCCTGGTGCACACCTGTAAATTGTAAATATTTGCAACTGTGGTGGCTTGATGTGCTTTGGGGGGGAAAGTACTCCAGTTTGTACCATTTATTGAATCTATCACCGTGAAATGTAAATTGACCGATCTGCGTTCCAGTTGCAAAATGAAGCACGTTTCGCAGTTGTTACTGTTTATTGGTTTATTGCATTTGTAGCCAACATAGTGCTTGCCAGATGTTTGTGGAATACAGCTGTAGCCAGCATAGTCAATGGCCAGTGATGAGAGGTGTTGTAGTCCAAAATATCTGGAGGACACCCCATTGCTAACCTATGGTTCATGATGTTTGTATCCAGTAGTCCAATTAGTTCAATATTGTCTACATTCTACAGTCTACATTGACTGATATACACCGTTCTCTCCTCACCTCCATTTTTTACCCTCACTGTTGCCCTGTGAGGTAGGTTAGGTTGTGACATAGCGGTCCAAGTCAACTACTGTACTGACCTTCATGAAATGTAGGAAGCTCCCTTATACCAAATCAGAGCATTGGCCCATACATCTCAGTAATATCCACACTGCGTGACCGTGGCTCTTTTCAGACATGAGTATTTCCCAACTTTTAAAAAAGGAAATCTGTGGCCACTGAGGCCTCATTTGTCAAAAGCCAGTGTGGCCCCATGGTTGGACTAGGAATGAAGTGTTGGATTACTTAGAAGACCCACTTAATAATAGTAATAATAAATTATTATTTATATGCCACCCATATGACTGGATTTTCCCCAGCTACTCTGGGCAGCTTCCAACAAATTAAAACATCGAACACAGTAAAACATTGAACATTAAAGACTTCCCTACACAGGGCTGCCTTCAGATGTCTTCTAAAAGTCAGATAGTTGTTTCATTTCCTTGACATCTGATGTGAGGGCCAGGGTGGGCGCGACTACTGAGAAGGCCCTCTGCTTGGTTCCCTGTAACCTCATAATGAAGAAACTGCCAGAAGGCCCTCAGAGCTGGATCTCAGTGTCTGGGCTGAACGATGGGGGTGGAGGTGCTACTGCAGGTAGATAAGACCACCCTAGGAAAGTTCACATGTGTGCTAGGCGAGGCTGTGAAATGATGACTGATCCATGGTTATCTAATCATTGTAGAATTGGGAAATGGCTGCGAAGGGTCATAGCTCACCAAAAGAGCATCTTCTTGGCAGTTGGAAGGTCCCACGTTTTTTCTCTGGAATCTCCTAGTAGCGTGGTGTCAACACCAGGGGAAACTATGGCAGTGAGTAGGTTTAGAAAAGGGCATACTTTTCAATCATTGTTATTTTAGGGAGAAGTGGAGAAAAAAAATCCTATTTCTAAAGTTGTTTTCCATTCCAAAACTGTAATTAGTGAGCATCATGTGGCACTGCTGATTGCCTACAGTAAGTCATATTGCTACCGTGGCACTCCTGGCTCTAGCTGAAGCCAAGCGAACGATGGCATGCTGAGAAGCCTCTTTTGCAGCAGGGGAGATGTAGAACCACAGACCAGCTTTAGACTGCCATTGTCAGTGCCTTCCTCTGCTATGCTGACTGAACATGCAGTCCCACCTGCAGCGCAGCTGAACGTGAGGCGTGTGAACGGTGGGGGCTGTGGAGGCTGTTTTGAAGGTCAAATGCACAGCAGGTGTGCACCGCACAGGCAGAAAATCTGCTGCACAGATCTAACTTTGGTGAACTGATGCCATTTCTGCTTGTCAAAGTTCTTTGTTGTTAAATGCTAGAAACACAGAATGCAGAAGACAGTAGCAGCCCTGCTTCTGTTCACCTTTAAAAGCGCTGTGCAATTTTTAGTCTTGAAGATGCTCATTAGGCTGCTGAAAGCAGGCAGTTATCAGTAGGGTGGAGTGAATATGTCAATTACAATTTCTCTCAGTTTCTCGTTTTTTCTATATTAACTTCAGGCCTCCGTTTTTGCATCAGATGTGATTATTATTTTCTTACAAGCTCCTCGCAAAAAAGATCACCATCAGCTTATTGCGAATTTCACCTAATACACACATTTGTCTTTGCAATTTTGCCTAACAAACAACATTTTTGCAAGCAAGGTGCATTTTCACATATGGATATTCCCCCCTAATATGCACATTTTTCTACACTTTATTTATTTTGCAAAATATTTGTTTGGACAACTGTATCACAACATTTAGAGAAATACGAATTTTGATGGATGGCCGTGTTTTGGTTCACATCTTGTTTCAAGAAGTGAGAATTAAGTAGGTTGATGTTGAACTCTTAACTGGACTGAATTCCTCCTCCTGTCCCTCACTGTCAGTGTGTGTGGAAGCAGTGACAGTCTGTACAATATGCATGCAGGTGATACAGACAGTGGATTAAATCAGGAGCCATTTGAAATGGCTTCTATGCTTGAAACTCCTGATAAGTAATGAGCCCATTAGTGTCTCCGTTGGAGTACAGATCCTGATGTATCTCCTTATGAAACAAACAGTCAGAGAGGTGCTAAAAGTTTGCTCTGGTTTCTTAAAGACGAGGCTTTATTTACCTCCACCTTCTGATCTTCAGAAATGATCACAAATGCTTGGGAAATGTGACTAACATCACCATCATATTAAACTTTGACAGTTATCCCTTTGATTCCCACGTAGTGTGTTTCCATAGGAGCACTACCTTAAGACTCAAACTCAGAACGCAAGGGAGAAACTTGCTAAGAAGAAGGCACGCTTGGCAAATCTACACCGTGATCAACTCTCACCTGGGAACCAATGTCCCGACTGTGGAAGGACGTGTGGGTCCAGAATTGGCCTCCACAGTCACTTATGGACTCATTGTTAAAACCGTGTTTATGGAAGACAATCTTACTCGGCTACGAGTGATTGCCAAAGAAGAAGATCTTAAGACTGCTGCTTTAATGGGTCATTGTAACCTCAGCTGATGTGTCAACCAATTGTTCCCTTCAATGCATTGAAGGTAACTGCTTGTGGGGTGTGATTCTTCCTCCAACTGCTTTTTTAAACTATTCAGAATATAGAAGAAACTATCAGAATAGATTCCAGGGTGGTGTGCAATAATTACACACAACAGCCAGGTGACAATACAGTGCACAAAACCATGGCTGATGAGCAGCAAAACAAAAGCAACAACAAAGAAAAGCAAAAATATGTAAAATGCCTGCTGCAGCAAGACAGATTTAGCCTGGTTTATTGGTGCCAGGTAAGCCTTCTTGGGTAGATGTTCCACAGCTGGAGCTGAAAAAGCCCTCTCTCTGTTTCAGGGTGGGGAACCTTAGACCCAAGGCCAAATGCAGAACTGCAGTCTTCTCTTTCATGCTCTTGGACTCTGCCCAGGTCACACCCCCAAGACACGCCCCTTCCCCCAGGACACACCCCTCACTGGCCTTGCTTCACATCCTCCTTGACTGTTATTGTCTGGATAGAATGTGCCCTTGAACTCTGATAATAACCCTTTCCTGGATACATAGTAATGATGGTTGTTTGTTGGCTATTAATGTCCTATACAAAGGCAACATGTTCCACTCATTCTTCATCTCACTTTTGTCTCTGCTCTGTCCGCTACTGGCTTGGGATCCTCAAAAGGCTGCCCTGTACGGCCTTGGCCCAGTTTACCTGAAGGAGCATCTCCACCCCCATTATTGCGCCTGGACACTGAGATCCCGCTCCGAGGGCCTTCTGGTGGTTCACTCACTGTGAGAAGTGAGGTTACAGGGAACCAGGCAGAGGGCCTTCTCGGTAGTGGCACCCTCCCCTTGGAACGCTCTCCCACCAGATGTCAAGGAGATAAACAACTATCTGACTCTAGAAGACATCTGAAGGCAGCCCTCTTTAGGGAAGTTTTTAATGTTTGAAGTTTTATTCTATTTTTAATGTTCTGTTAAAGTTGCCCAGAATGGCTGGGGAAACCCAGCCAGATGGGCGGGGTAGAAATAAATTATTATTATTATTATTATTATTATTATTATTATTATTATTATTATTATTATTATTATATCTCACTGCCACTCTAGTTGGCATGAATCTCACTTCAGATAGAAGAGGCACTCTGAAAAGGGCATCAACAGTGGCCCTCAGAATGTGGGCAGGACAGTACGCAGATGGGCGCTCTGTTAGGTATTTGGATCCCAAGCCAGCAGCGATTTTAAAGGTAAGTGCCAACACTTAGAACTAGGCTGTGAAATGAGTAGGCAGTCAGTGAGGCACTTTTTAAACCAGGTGGGAGGTGATCCAAATGAACTGCTCCCATACAAAATTCTGGCAGCTGCATTCTGCATTGACTGAAACTCCCAAGCCTCCTTCAAAGGAAGCCCCACATGTATTACATTGCAGCAATCAAAATGGGAGTTTACCATGGCTAACTATGGCCACACTATGCCTATTCAGGAGTGACCACAGCTGGCAAACAAAGTTATACGTAGTTGCGGAAGAAACTCTGTGCTATACAGCCACTTGAACCCAGGAGGAGCCACATGCTAAAAAAACCCTTCATTTTCAGGTGGAGCGGCACTCTGTTGAGAACTGGTTGAACATCCACTTTCTGAACAAGAGAACCATCTACCCACGGCACCCGGCAGGCTTTGGGCTGTAATATCTCAGCAGCGCTCTGTGCGACACCTAAATTCAGCCCCACCACCCGCCTTCCGTTGTCCATCATTGTTGCAGCAGTCCCTGTGGCACCCTCTCAGCTCAGCACCCAGTACGGGGGAACCAGTCACACTCCCCTAAATCTGCTTCTGACCTTTGTCTTGTTAGTACTGAGCTTCAGTTTATTGGCCATCGTTCAGCCCATTATCAAATCCAGACACCAGTTCAGAAATTCGGCAGCCTCATCTGACTATGAAGACAAGGATAAATAAAACCATCACCAGCATATTGATGATTCCTCACACCAAATCCCCAGGGGACCTCACCCAGTGGCTTTCTATGGATATTAAAAAGTATAGGGGACAGCAAAAAAAAAATAAAAAATAGGGGACATGATGGGACTCCCATGGAACTCTGAAGCGCAAGTGCTGAGAGACTGAGCAGAAGGACTTAGTACACTGGTGGGACCTGGTGGGAAAAGTGATTGCTTAGACTAACACAGGGTCAAGAATAAGGTTTTTTTTTATTTTCCTTAAAAGATAAACTGTGAATAATACACTTTCCTTATTGCAGCACATTTATTATCACAGGGCAGATCAGTACTGAATGATTGCCCAGATCCCCATCATTTCTCTCTAAGAACCACAATGTCCAATTTATTCCTGTTCGTATATCAGATTAACATTTTCCTTACATTCCCCCTTCCCTCTGACTTTCTTCTCTTTATTTCAACATCCAAGCAATTATTCTTCTGCCTTATTCAATTAATCATTAAAACAGCACATACATTGCTGTGATGAACAAAACAGACTATTTTTTCCCCCATGCTGCAAAACATTTCGGCTTCCAGCATCATCAGTTGCTCCAATAAAAATGTGATTCTGTTGTTTCCAAGGTGGCAGTTACGGAGTCTTTATTTGCTGAAGCCAAGCGATGTTGGTTGAGGCCATGCAGGGAGTACATTCAGAAGTTCTCTGTTTGTTAACATTGCTGGATCTGTTGGCATCTCTGTAGCAACTACAGTGGTACCTTGGGTTAAGAACTTAATTCGTCCTGGAGGTCTGTTCTTAACCTGAAACTGTTGTTAACCTGAGGTACCACTTTAGCCAATGGGGCTTCCCATTGCTGCTGCGCCGCCACCACGCAATTTCTGTTCTCATCCTGAAGCAAAGTTCTTAACCCGAGGTACTATTTCTGGGTTAGCGGAGTCTGTAACCTGAAGCGTCTGTAACATGAAGCTTCTGTAACCCAAGGTACCACTGTATTGTTAAGTCAGCCAGCCGGTAGTTCTCAGAATTAAATTGTTTGCTTCACATTTTACTTTATTTCACCCAAAACTCCTGATTAGTGTTTTTTAACGTGTGTGGGTTACCTGCAGTTTTACCTACCTAAAGTGTCTGGCATCCCTTTTTTTTTTTTTTTTTTGCATTCCGTGACATATAGATAATATTTCAGGACCTGCAGGTAATGTTCTGTTTGATGTAATATGTTCTACCCATCCTGTGCTTTTGAAGGCAGCTGTCTCCCTGAGATACATACAGATGAGGCATCATTTGGAATTGCAAGGCAGGGATCCAAGATTGTTGATACATGGCTCAAGTATAGCTCCCACTTATGGTTTGTATAGATACGGTATGGAGATCAGCAAAATGCTATAAACAGAAGGCTTGCTGATAGCTTTGGCATTTTTATCGGAGCAACTGACAACGTAAATGAAAGATACTCTGTTTTGTTAATCACACTAATGTGGGAATATTACATGTATTTTCAGTTCTTAGTTATGTTTAATTCATGCCAGAGCTTTACCCATCTTTGCTGTAATCAAGCTTCCATGCAAGTCAATTGGGTATCTGAAATATACAAAATGAGGGCTCATCACAGCCTACATTGAAGTTAATGGAAAGATTTTAGCTTAGCTGAAACAGGTGCCTTGGGTTATTTTCAGCACTGTGGGTTGGGGAGTGGCAACTAAATTTGCTAATTCAACTTTATGAAGTTTGTATCCTGAGCTCTATAATAGACATCCTCAGACTGAGCAACCGGCAAACGTCAGACCTGCAAGAAGTGTAAGTTATTGGAAGAAAAGAGGCACCCAGTTTTATAAAAGCAACTTGCAAGGTATCTTTTTTTCAAATAATAGGGAATTCAAGCGGTCAGTGCCAAAAGAATGGAGCCCAAACAAAACCCCTGGGAATCAAGAGGAAGGTGTCAGCATGGTGAGGGAATTCTGGAGTTTGCAAAAGTACAAAATAAGTATTTTAAATAACCCTTTGAAGAGGGTAAATGTGTTTCAAAAACCAATGCAATTAGGACAATAAGATCAGTAGCTATGGAATGTTGCTGAACAAGAGCTCTCCGCTAAGGAAGTGAAGATACAAGGCGACATTTGTTGCAAGTCGTTTGGTAAGGATTGGGCTGGTAGGGGATGCAATGCAAGAAGCCTGGAGGCGTCAGGGCTGTGCTTTTGGTTTTGGCAAGGGAAAGTGGGCACCTCCATACCACAGAATGGAGAGATACGCGAGCAAAATGCTGGCCACACCTTGTCAAGTTTTTCTCACCAACAATGAGATCTAGGACTCAGCTATACAGCTGCAAATGGACCGTTTTGAATGTGTTGTAATGTGCAATATACAATTGCGACACTAGATGGCAACTGTGACCTACAGCAAATTCAATGCATTTTTCAAAACGATTATAAAAAAAACATTTTCACAAGCGTTTTTAACATTCCAGATTCCATCCTAGAAACTTGAAGAAATTTCAGAGCGAAAAGTTAGATAATTGAGAACCTGTATGTGCCACCCCATTTTAGCCAAGATGGTTTCTATCCTGTGAATTGGAAACACCACCAATCAAGAGTTCCTAAAACTCTTGAGGTTAAATGTTTCATATAAAATATTTCTTTACAAATTTTAAATTTGGCCAATATATTCCTTATCTGAATACAAAACGGGCTGTTTTATAACTCACATTTAAAATGTAATTCTCAAAACCCTTCTAAAACTAGTTCTCACATCTCACCAAATCATTTCAGCGAATGTGGAATGTTAACTATTAAAAATGCTTGAAACTCAGGATATAAATCAGCTCGGGCTTCCAAAATTCCCTTAATGACAGAGGAGGTGATTGAGTTCGTGTCATAGCAGTACATCTCCTCCCCTTGCAATAAGGTGTTTTTCATTCCTACCCTAGGGCAACAGCCTCAGATTTAATAAGACTTTGCAATTGGAAATGTCACAGAATGGCTACTATTCAGAAAGACAGAGAGAGAATATAAATGAAACATGAATCTCATTTTTAAAGACTTCCTGAAAAGGAAGCAAGACATTATCAAAAAGAAAGATATGTCTCTATTGCACTTTTTTTTTTTTTTTGCATAAAATATATAAAGACCACAATCCTATCCTCATTTTTTTCCTTCTGAGAAGTTTGCACTGTAAAAGTCATAGTAAGTTGAGAGTTGCTGAGGGACTATAGATGGGATTGACGTAAACCAGTTCCTTTTCCAGTTCAATCTGTTTTGCTCTCCCACCCTGAATCTCAAGACTCTCCCCACTAATTAGTGCAGAATGGCAATTAGTGGGAAAGGTAAATTGCTACAGAGTCAGGGACATCCAGCAAATATGAAGAGGTGGAATCCTGCAGTGCTGAGCTCCTGCCCACCTCCCATCATCATATTAATGCAATTTGTCAAAAGTTGTTTGTTTATTTTGCAATTCATGTTTTGAAAGAACCCCTGGAGCTCCTCAATCAGCACATACTTGAGGGCATCCTAAGTTTTCTGTTCAGAGAGTGCTTAGAAGCAGCTCCTCATCTTCACAAAACCAGTGAGCAGGAAGTGGATGCAGAGAAGTGATTTGTCTCTCTCTCTGCCTCTTTCTCTCATATACTACTAGAATCTGGAGTTGTCCAATGAAGCTAAATGATGGAGATTCAGGACAAAAAAAATACTTTTTTTCACAGAGAGAATATTCAGTAGGGACAAGGAGGGTGGTCTAAACCACTGAGCCTCTTGAACTTGCTGATCGGAAGGTCAGCGGTTCGAATCCCCGCAACGGAGTGCTCTTTCCCAGCTCCTGCCAACGTAGCAGTTTGAAAGCACACCAGTGCAAGTAGATAAATAGGTACCACTGTGGTAAACGGTGTTTCTGTGTGCTCTGGTTTCCCTCATGATGTTCCGTTGCACCAGAAGCAGTTTAGTCATGCTGGCCACATGACCTGGAAGACTGTCTGTGGACAAATGCTGGCTCCCTCAGCCTGAAAGCGAGATGAGCACCACAACCCCATAGTCGGCTTTGACTGGACTTAACCGTCCAGGGGTCCTTTACCTTTACCTTTTACCTATTCAGCGGGATTTGCTTCCAAAAGCAACTTAATCTCTATTCATGTATTAATAAGGATGGACGGGCCCATTATGATAGTTTCCATCCCAGTTCTACCTGGAGGCGGGACTAGGTCTGTCTCCTCCCATTTCTACATGGATTTTAAAGGGAAAGGGTTGGACCTTTGATGCCCTACCAATTTCTGCCTTATGATTTCCAGCCACATTTGGTAAGTGGTGGTACGTAGTTCTATGACCTCTCTCATAGCCATAGTTCTCCACCTGCCACCATCTTGCTCCCTGCCAGAATTTATTTATTTTTTAACTGCATTTCAAAATTTCACATATTGGGGTCAGGATCACTCAAGCATGACATTTGAATTGTCTAAATTTGGGCTTTCGATCTGGGGGTGGAGTGCCTGCCACAAAACAGCCATTAATATAGCCATAGTCCTGTGCACTTGACCACAAAGATAAATCTACCGGTCAACAGGCTGGAACTGGATGAGATCCCAGCTGGAGCAAACTCCCAGGTTCAATGGGACTGAGGATATGGGCTAGGCAGTGAGGAAACTGATACCATCAGTTATTTAAAAGAAATGTTTATCTCAAGTAGACAGCACGAGGGATTTGCTACACTTCTCAGCCTCAGAAATAGATCAGATTATTAGGACAGCTGCTCCCAGAATTGCACTCCCCGTTCCAAATGCCTCCTTCTACATTCCAGCTGGCCACAAGGACATGGCCCTTTTATAAGAATTGATTTGTCAGCTCAAGACGTTTGTGAGGGGCTGTACTTTATGTCTCAAGCACTCTCTCACACACACACACAAAGTAAGGGTGGAGGACAAGTTTGATTCAGTTCACATTTAAAGGCGAATTTGCCTACCTGATGCTTCTTAAGACCATGTGCAAACTTGACGCTTGGCCATCTTTCAAAATGTGCACTTCTCCGAATTTTGCAGTGAAGTTCTCCAACCAAGTAAGGTATATTCTATGGGAAAGTGCTCATAAAATAAATTTATTAGTGAAGATAACAGATAAAATGCATTATATTAGGAGAAAATACTTACAAAAATATTTATATTAGGCAAAATTGCATTAAAAAGTATGTATTAGGAGTAAAGTATGCACTAGAATGCTGGCAAGATACAGAGATGTGGAGGGCCAAAGTCTGCTCCAGCTGTGGGAACTCTCCAACATGCCTGCTCTTCAAACTTTGCACAGCTAGCATGAGAAAGCAGATGCTTGGACTCACAAGAGATGCCCAAGCAGTCTGTGTTGCATATTATTTACATATATACTCCTTCACCCCATCGCCACCTCAGGAAAGTTCAGCTTCCTCGTGTTGCTTTCTGCCCTCCAGAGGGTACAAAGGCCACTTATTAATTTTAGTCAGTTACCAACACTGTTGCCATCTCTTTCCATCCATTCTCCAAACTGCTCTGGGAGAAAGGTCACCACATTTAATCTTGCTTAAAGGATGGGGACTTGAGAGAGGGAGAGAGGGACTTGTTCTGAGCCACTAGGAACATTCATGAATGAAACCAAATAAACCTCTGCTCTCTCTCTCTCATCTCTTGCAAGCAAAAGGGGAACCCTGAGAGGCACAGACTTCTTCCTTGCGCTCCTGTAGTGAAACAGATGAGTTCTGGAGGCACATGTTCCTCATGCATCTCACTACATGCGAGATCTGAACATCTCCACTTCACATGTTACACAAAACCACTTTTTAAAGGTGCAGAAATCCTGGCAATCACTTGAAATGGTACTTAATGAATTGCAAGTAAATTCCACCTTCAATATATTCACTTATTGTTCTTAGGAACCACCCACATATAATACATCTGCTTTAAGAAACAGTTGTACATATTTACACTGTGCACTTTCAGCTCCGACCTAACCATGTTTACTCCTGAGTAAACACAATTGATTTAAACTGGATTTACCTCAAAGCAAGCATAGTTATAGCCTTACTTGCAGACGCCTGGTACTGTCCCCAGAAGACCAGTGGTTAGCATGCTATGATGGTTGGCATCTCAAGGGTAAAGTAGCTGTCATCCTATGCCTTCCTTGGTGAGTAATTACCCTACATTAAGAAAATCCATGGTGTCATCTGTCTCCTTGACCCAGTCTTCCCTGCCAAAGCAGTTTTGAAGCAATGCCCGCTGTCTTTTCCCCCCCACTCTGCAGGAATAAAATGTGTTTTCACGCCCAGTCACTTGTGTGATTTGATGCCAGTCCTGCTCTGCTTTGCACCCACGATGCCAGGGCTCTTTTGACGAAGCCAGGTGCTTCTGCTGATACCCAGGTTTGCCTGCCTGAAAGCTGAGGGTCCCTCAGTAAAGTTCAACAACCCTTTAATTGAGATACAGATTTGGATCATGGATCCAGAAATTCCAAATCCACACAGACCTTCTGGTTAATCACTGGAGGTCCCCCTTCCTGGGATCATTTGGGAACCATTAGATGAGACCAGAAGTATCTCATGTTTCCCTCACAACAACAATTCACAACAGGCAGAGGTTGAAAAAGTCTGCTCTTCATTTTCAGGTGCTATGCTGTGGTTAATGCCACGAGGCCGAAGCAGGCTGGTGTTTGTGGTTGTAAGCTGGTTGACATTCATATCTGGAAGCTGGTGGACAGAAACCGGTAGATATTTGTGGGTTAAAACTGGGGCACTGATGTAAATGAACGGAGAGTGAAAGATGAGTGAATATGTCCATCGGCATTCCTCACGGATGCTGGTTGGCATATGCTTGCGTGTATGAAAGGGAGGCTTCAAATGCAGGTAAGGCAAATGGTATGTGTAAATGTGGTATGTGATAGGGAACTGGTGGATATTCATGAATAGATGAAACTCAAGTTGCCAGGCTGAAATTAGTGGAAATGCATGTTTTTCTAAATGCATCTACCTGTAGTGGTCATTCTTTTTATTCAAAGACAGTGGAAATATCTGAATTTATGGTCTCTCTCTTTCTCTTTCTCTTTCTCTTTCTCTTTCTCTTTCTCTCTCTCTCTCTCTCTCTCTCTCTCTCTCTCTCACACACACACACACACACACACACACACACACAGCATGAGTATATATGAAGGGGGAGTTGTAAATATTTTTAATAATAAACAAATTACTGTTGAGGTGCCTCCACAATTGTCAGGCCTAGGAAGTTGCCTCCCCAGTTGTTGCTATTAGCAACAGAATGCCTCTGATGTCACAAATGGACATGGCAGTTGAGGGGAAAACCAGTTATTAGTTTAACATGTTTTTATACTACTGTTTGACTTGTTTCGTGTTGAATTAAAGAAAAACGGATTTTGTCATTGAGAATCCCCAACCCCCATCCAAAACAAACTTCATAGGCTCCCTAGGGTTTGAAAAGTTCTGTTTTAGTTGAAATATTTCTGCTGGGTCTAGTAAGGTGTCTATGATCAGTCAATGCATATTTATAAAAATAATTTATTTTATTAATAAAAATAATTTATAAAAAGCTTAATATCATTAAAATAAAATAATAATAATAATAATAATAATAATAATAATAATAATAATTTATTTATACCCCGCCCATCTGGCTGAGTTTCCCCAGCCACTCTGGGCGGCTCCCAATCAAGTGATAAAAACAGTACAGCGTTACATATTAAAAACTTCCCTGAACAGGGCTCCCTTAAGATGTCTTCTGAATGTCAGGTAATTATTTATCTCTTTGACATCTGAAGGGAGGGTGTTCCACAGGGTGGGCGGCACTACCGAGAAGGCCCTCTGTTTGGTTCCCTGTAGCCTCACTTCTCGCAATGAGGGAACCGCCAGAAGGCCCTCGGCGCTGGACCTCAGTGTCCGGGCAGAACGATGGGGGTGGAGACACTCCTTCAGGTATACAGGACCGAGGCGTTTAGGGCTTTAAAGGTCAGCACCAACACTTTGAATCGTGCTCGGAGACATACTGGGAGCCAATGCAGATCTCTCAGAACCGGTGTTATGTCGTCCCGGCGACCACTTCCAGTCACCTGTCTACCTGCCGCATTCTGGATTAGTTGCAGTTTCCAGGTCACCTTCAAAGGTAGCCCCACGTAGAGCGCGTTGCAGTAGTCCAAGCGGGAGATAACTAGAGCATGCACCACTCTGGCAAGACAGTCCGCGGGCAGGTAGGGTCTTAGCCTGCGTACCAGGTGGAGCTGGTAGACAGCTGCCCTGGACACAGATTTAACCTGTGCCTCCATGGACAGCTGTGAGTCCAAAATGACTCCCAGGCTGCACACCTGGTTCTTCAGGGGCACAGTTACCCCATTCAGGACCAGGGAATCCCCCACACCCACCCGCTCCCTGTCCCCCAGAAACAGTACTTCTGTCTTGTCAGGATTCGACCTCAATCTGTTAGCCACCATCCATCCTCCAACCACCTCCAGGCACTCACACAGGACCTTCACCGCCTTCACTGGTTCTGATTTAAAGGAGAGGTAGAGCTGGGTGTCATCTGCATACTGATGAACACCCAGTCCAAACCTCCTGATGATCTCTCCCAGCGGCTTCATATAGATATTAAAAAGCATGGGGGAGAGGACGGAACCCTGAGGCACCCCACAAGTGAGAGCCCAGGGGTCTGAACACTCATCCCCCACCACCACTTTCTGAACACGGCCCAGGAGGAAGGAGCGGAACCACTGTATAACAGTGCCCCCAGCTCCCAGCCCCTCAAGACGGTCCAGAAGGATGCTATGGTCGATGGTATCAAACGCCGCTGAGAGATCCAGCAGAACTAGGAAACAGCTCTCACCTTTGTCCCTAGCCCGCCGGAGATCATCAACCAGCAACAAAAATTCAACACGAAACCAGTCAAACAGTAGTATAAAAGCACGTGAAATGAGGGCAGGATATATTGTCTTCCATCTCAGGTAGTGAAACATCTTGGACAGGCCCTGAATGCAACAAACTGGGATCAACATTTTCTGGATTCCAAGTAATAATGAGTTAATGAATGGGATCAATACTGAAGAAAAAGGCTGTTCAAAGTTTCCTTCCAGAAATAACAAACAAAAGTTTTAAACTTCCCCAAGCACTTCATTAATTAATGCTAGCTTTGCATAATTGTGTTATGCAATCAGGAACTCTGTATATTTTCATTAATCTCTTCTCAGGGATCTTCAGTGGCCTGCTGAACTGCAGACCATTCTCACCAGGAGGAGCTGATGGTTCTGCACAAGTTTAAAACTTTATGCTTCAATTAAACAGCATCTGGAATCCCAGTTCCTCTGAGGAGAATGAAACACCTTTCAAAGATTACCTGTCAGGATTTAACACTTTAAAAGACATCTGAAGGCAGCCTTGTTTAGGGAAGTTTTTTAATATTTAATGCTGTATTGTTTTTAACACTTGATTGGGAGCTGCCCGGAGTGGCTGGGGAAACTCAGCCAGATGGGCGGGGTATAAATTATTATTATTATTATTATTATTATTATTATTATTATTATTATACTGAACAAACTGACTCAGATTAAGATGTTTCTATTTTCAGGTAGGATTCAATCATATACCAGCAAATTCATCGTCTAACCTCCCCACAAAAAGATCAGTTAGAGACCCACACTTCTAGAGCTACAGTTTCCAGGATTGCCTAGTGTTATGTACTGGGTTTAACACTTTTTATGTTACAAGGCGCGTTCTAACCAATCGTATAAGCATTGGTAGACGACCGTTCTAATGGCAAGTAAGCGCATGCACTTTCAACTGTCAACCGTCAACGGTCAGTTCATGTTGGGGCTTTTATTGAGTAGTCCTGTGAGTTCGGCTTTTGTTTTCCTATGAGTGGGCCATTGTCACTGACAACATTGAATAAACATAGTTGAGGAACATATACTGGCTTGGGCTTCTGACTTTTTCCGAACATTTAACGAAGAGGACATAATTATTAAAGGAGTTAATACAACTGTGGTGTAGACAAAAGCCCTTAAAAACTACCATATGCTGCTCTCAGCCTACGGCCCCACCTGTGAGATATATTTAAAGCAGCATCATGACACTTTACACAGTCATAGTGAAATAGAGTCGCGTGGTGATTTCATGCTCTTTATTGCAGCTCGTGAAACAGTGAATGAATTTTCCCCAAAACCTCTGGCTTTATATACATTATTTACACAATGGGTCCCGTCTGATTGGTTGATTCTGCTTCTCTCCTGGAGCCCGACTGGGCTGCTACTGCAGGCCAATCAGTTGTTGCAATCTAGGATCCTACTGGCCTAATAGGCTGATTAACTTCCTGCTGGGGCCTGATTGGGCTGCATAACACCTGGTTTCTTCCAAAGCATCCTGCGAACTGTAGTTTGTTAAGAATGCTAAGTGCTGTTTCCCCCTCACAAAGCTACAATTTATGGAGTGGTTTAACATCCAATCCCTCTTACAGAAAACCATGGTAATTGTAGCTCTTTGAAGGGAAATAAGGTTCTCCTAACAACACTTAACAAACTATAGTTGGTTAACTCTTAATGTGACACTTAACAAACGATAGTTCCCAGGATTCCTTGAGGCATAGCTGTCAACTTTTCCCTTTTCTTGCGAGGAATCCTATTCGGAATAAGGGAATTTCCCTTAAAAAAAGGGAAACGTGGACAGCTATGCCTTGAGGAAAGTGGGCTACTTTAAACGTAGAATGCAGATGGGGCCTGACTCTTTCTATCCACTTAATGAAAGGACAGTGACAGTATTGTGATGCGTTATCTAGAGCAGGCAGTTCCAAATGCAGGCACTGCCTTATACAAAATCCAGTTGGCTCCTCAACTTCAGTATTGCCTACACTTGGGAAGAGCTGTGGCTCAATGGCGGATCACCTGCTTTTCATGCAAAAGATCCCAGATTCAGTGCCCAGTGTCTCCAGGTAGGGCTGCAAGAGATCCCAATCAATATCCCAGATACTGCCAGTCATTTTAGACAGTGCTGAACTCAACACACCAATGAAATGACTAAGTGTAAGGCAGTTTCCTATGTTCCAGTGTGCACTGACAAACAATCTTTCTCCGGCCTACCTGGTGATTCCAGGGGCTGATTCTGGGACCTTCTGTGTGCATAGGATGCTCTCCACCACAAAGCTGTGCTCCTTCCCTGTATCAGCTTGACTCTGGACTAATGTGTAGATTAATAGATATTGAAGCTGCCCGTTGATCAGAAAATGGGAGCCAGTTTTACAGCTGCAGCTTGGACAGAGTTGATCCGAAGGAGGTAAGTAGCCAATGGGACATAGTTGTATTTTAACCTGTACGTATTTTAAATTGCCCCCTTATGTTTTTATTGTAAATTTACTGGTGTTAGCTGCCCTGAGCCCGGCTCTGGCCCAGGAGGGCGGGGTATAAATAATAATAATAATAATAATAATAATAATAATAATAATAATAATTACTACAACTGTAGATTTGGTTATCGCTGCTTCCCTCTGTCCCTTCCTTCATTCTCTCTCTCTCTTTCTCTCTCTGGCTATTTTAGCCTAAGACTTCCCTCAACCACGTCTAATGATTTTCAAACCTCCTCTTTTAATCTTACATTTATTGCCCTGTTACTTTTAATAGTCAATAACTTATAATCCCTTCTCATAAGTATTTTCTGTAATATTTCATATCGTTCTCCTTACAGAACTTCTTGTAGTCCTACAAGCGTAGTAGGTTGAGTACAATTGTCTTTCAAATAACTCACATATTTACTCCAATCTTTCAGGAATTTCTGGCCCCACTGGTTTCGAATTCTTCCAGTCATCTTGTCCAATTCTGCATAGTCCATTAATTTCATCTACCATTCCGCTTTCATCACTAATTCTTCTTGCTTCCATTTCTGTGCCAATAATACTCTTGCTGCAGTTGTCGCATATAAAAACAATTTTTTATCTTGTCTATTAATATCAGTACCTACAATACCAAGTAGAAATGCTTCCCTGCTTGAAGATTTTGAATGACCAGGCTGGTGAACAGTTTCTACCAGCGATTGCTGTTCTTTGTCTTAATAGATCCAGTCAATACAAGCTCTCATACAGAGAGATTGCTGCTCTGGATTAGTCACAGCATCCATTATATTCAGGGACTTTAGACTCTCGAGTGCTGGGAACTCATTTATGAGAATATAATGGCTCTTGATAGAGCAATTCATCTAATGGTTTGGGTTCATCTTCTGTGGAAATACCGAACAAGCTTCTTTTTTGTTGAAATGCTTCTGTTTGTGTGCAATATGTGATTCTGCTAAACCATAAAAAGTGTTGCTTCTTTCTAGGGTTGTTTTGGCAGCTGTGGAACAAGCTTGCTGAAGGAACAAGTCCCATCATGGCCTGTTGTTCTTGCTGATCAGGGGCAGGGACTGGCTGTGCTAAGGGCATTTCCAGTCAGGAACCCCATAGCACAGCAGATCCCACCCAGATTAGCTACCACCAATCAGCTGATTGGTGCTGACAGCATGCCTTGGTTCCGAATGAGCAATTGGGAGACAAGCATGTGAGGTCTGATTTGGCCCACAGGCAGATGGTTCCTAACTCCTGGTATAGGAGCAGTGCCTGCACCAATTTTGACAACCCCACTTAAAGAAGGCAAGATCATGGACTAAAAGTTAAACAATTATGAAAATAGTTAGATGAGACTCAAGAGTATACACCACCAGCCAATATACCAAGCTTATTTTTACACACAATTTTATTCCCCACTTGGGTAGTCCCACTTTGGTAGTTCCTGTGTAGAGCTTTCTTCATTAAAGAAAAAAGCATGCTGATTTAGATTCCTGCAGTGCAATGCATCAGCCTCAAATCTCTGAAGTTCCAGACCATCAACCCAGGCAGGGGAGTTATTATTATGAAGAAGAAAGTCTGCTCCAGTTGTTTTATTGAATTGGAAACATAAGAAGAGGATTCCCTTTCTGTATCTGATAAGTCTGCTCTATTGCAAAGTATTATTGGTGAACAATGGCCATTGTGGGCTGGCAGAGAAACAAAAGCTTTCCCTCATGTCTGGCTTGCTGCGGGGAGCCAATTCTTTGTCTGCCTTTTATCAGGACAAAATTTTGACTTGAAAGAAAGTTCTGTTTGTGAAGAATTGCATCTCTGCCCACCACAACCCCCCCAAGAATATTCAAGCTATTAAAAGAGCAGGAATGATTGAGAGGCAGGGACATGGCTTTGTGCTCTGCCGTCCCAGGGTGGCAAAAGTTTTTAAAATACGTTTTGACATGAGGACAACTTGACCTTGCTATAGTGGATTAAGAGCAGGTTTCTCAGAAATACAGTCGTACTTTGGAAGTCGAACAGAATTTGTTCCGGAAGTCTGTTTGACTTCCGAAACATTCGGAAACCGAAGGAAGCTCCTGCAGCCAATCGGAAGCCAAGGAAGCCCCATCAGATGTTTGGCTTCCAAAAATAGTTCGCAAACCAGAGCAGTCACTTCCAGGTTTGTGGCGTTCGGGAGCCAAAATGTTCAAGAACTACGCTGTTCGAAAACCAAGGTAAGAGTGTATCAGAAATGTCTCTTGCCTGTGTTTCTACTCAACCTGGTCCCTCCAGATGTTTTGAACCAGAATCCCGTTTCCTGGCTTTTCTTGGTTTTTTAAACCACAGTTTCCTGTGACATCCACACTGGGAGACTGTGGTTTAAGTGCTCCATCAATGTGTATGTTGCAGTGCATATGTCCTATCTAAATATTTGTTAGCTTTGCAGATGTGAATGCTGAAGCCATTTAAAATCTACGGATAAAGCATTGTCATCACCCTGTCCAAGCAGAGGATACCAGTGCACAAGTTGGAAATCATGAGCCTAGAGGCAGTGGGGGAGAAATTTGGATTTTATGCGGACCTCCCTCATGCACACTTCTGGTATCAATACATTGAAACGAAATGCAGATAAGCTTGACAATTTGCACTTCTCTGAATTTCAGGATGCAGTTCTCCTACCAAAGAAATACACTGGAAAATGTGTACATTAGAGGGTGAAATGTGTACAAGAAGGTAGGGTGAAAATAACATATAAAGTATATATTAGAGGAAATTGTGTGCAAAAATGCATGTGTTAGGGGGAATGGCATATAAAAATGTGTATATTCGGAGAAATGTTCACACACACAAAAAGTGTACAATTTTTTTCTTCAGACCTTTTAGGAGAAACCCGAAACTGATGCAGAAATGGAGTGAACTTCACTTAAGGGGTGGAATCACTACTGAATGTGAAGGATCCGTTGTGGATTCGTTCATTTATTTTTGTTTATTTGTATCATTAATAGAGAAGCTTTTTCCCAAGGCTGACTGCAGTGCAGGAGGAACTTTTACTGTAAGAAGGTGGGTAGGTGCTTGTTTATTATTACAATTCTTTATATTCCCCTTTCAAGATACAAAGCCTTCCAAGGCAACATGCAGTTCGCACAATGTGTAGTTAAGCCCTAACCTGGGTGTTGTTGGTGTGACATCGAAACACCTAAAGAAAATCTTTCAGAAGAGGAATAGGATTGTTTCATATGGTACTGGGACGCAAGGTGTTCTTGTCGTTTAGTCGTGTCTGACTCTACGTGACCCCATGGACCAGAGCATGCCAGGCACTCCTGTCTTCCACTGCCTCCTGCAGTTTGGTCAGACTCATGTTTGTAGCTTCGAGAACACTGTCCAACCATCTCATCCTCTGTCGTCCCCTTCTCCTTGTGCCCTCAATCTTTCCCAACATCAGGGTCTTTCCCAGGGAGTCTTCTCTTCTCATGAGGTGGGATGCAAGTTAAGTTTATATAATACAATATCTCTTTCCATCTTATATAGATGACATCCCCTTTTCCATTTTGCCTTCCTGTTCTGTTGACTTTCCTTTACATCCTTTACATTCTTAATTCATATTACATTACATTGTGCATTGACAAAATGTAACCTTTATTTTTTTATTAAAATTAAAATAAAAAATATTTAGTGATATGGAGATATGATAATGGGATATGATGGGAGACTGGTTGTTTCAAAACCAGGGAATGTGACTCAAACCCTCTGATGGAAGCTGAAGCTTAAATTTTGCCTGTCAGAGTGTGCAAAGAGTTGAATAACTGAGGTATGGATTTAGCCCCGAAGCATCAGAATAGTTGGAGGTAAGGCACAACTGCTTGAAATATCATTTTCTGTGAGTGTCTTGCGGGGGAAAGCCTGACTGTTAAAGCAGTCAGTATTTTGCAGGAGGGATTAAAATACATACTGAAACTCTGGACTTGTGCAATCAAAGTGGATGAAAATGCTCCCTTGTCCTAAGTGTAAGAAATCCACTTTAAGGGGGAAAACGATTCCTTTGCTGTTAGGAAAGTGACGGGGAAATGCATTGAAAAGTGTGGAATGCAGCATGTCATATAACCACACTGTAAACAAATCAGAACAAATGCTAAAGAAAGACTAAACAATCTAAAACATCATGTAAGCTTTGGTCACATCCACACCATATAAGTTAAAGCACTCTTTGGTTTAACATCCATGGCTTTCCCCTAAAGAATATTGGGAATTGTAGTTTGTTAAGGGTGCTGCCGTCACATGATGGTTAAAATGGCAGAAGTGCTTTAAATGGTCTGGATGTAACCTGAGTTCAAGCAAATCTGTGATGGCCTGGGAATCAGATTCAGAGGCTGAACCTGAGGATTCCCAGCCTGCACAGGAGTGCCCGCCTCCAGGGCTGGCTGAGACGGGGCTGGGGCTTGAACCTGAAGGGCCCTCACCTGTGCTGGATCCTCAGGAGCAGACACCCACTGAATCCGCTCTGGCTCCGGAGGTGATCGAGGACCCATTGCCTGCAGGTGCTCCACTCTCAGCCCTGTCAGGGGAAGGTGAGGTTGCCTCTGTGCCCAGTAAACCCTCCAGCCTCTCCTGAGCTGCAGAGGCTCAGGGCAGAGAGGCGGAGGGAACTAAGTTCTCGCAGGAGGAGTGCTTGCCTCCAGGCCAGGAGAGGCGAGTCACCTGTGGACCGGGGCCGCCCTATGCCTCAGAGGAGATAAAAGCCAGCCAGCCCAGTCTCAGGTTGCAGGAGCAACATTGTTGGTAATCTGTTCCTGCCGGCACCCTGTTCTGCTCTTCTGCCAGAGTTCCTGACCTCACCCGACTCCTTGCCTTGGACGGTCAGCCTTGACGGACAGCCCCCATACACACCCTCGACCTCGGACTGGACTTGGACCTCGCCGCACAGTAACCCCCCGGGACCAGCACAAAATCAGGGTGAATGCCAAATCAGCAGACCACCTGGAGGAGCCACGTAATGGCCTCTCATTTCCAATAGGGGCTCCCGCAGCACAAATTATGAGGCTACTTAGGAATAGCAGCTGTCTTGGGCAAGATCTACCTTCTACCAAGGAGGCGTTATTTTATAGCTTCTCTATACTCTGTTGCAGCTGGTATTTCTGGCCTGGAATCTCTTCAAGGCATTAACCATGGAATCTTATCCTTGTCATATCATCTCACAGCAATCAGATGTGTCAGTGGGTTGGAGAGTCTCCCATGTTCCTTCACCAGCCACTGTGGTTCATATCTCTTCCTTGTTTTCCGCCTGAAGTCTTCTCTCCAGTCATGGAAGGCTGCAAGTACATGAACCCGCTTTTTATGCTCTTGAATGAGGCCCTTCTTTGCCTATACAGCACTTACTCAAAAGCCCTTGACTAAAATTGCTACTTTGCTTTCCTTTCAAGTGCTCCTCTTGCTTGAAGTTACCCTATAGCCAACCTTGAGCTGGCCTGACAAGATTTATTGATCATTCCGGTTGGTTTAAAATCTGCTCAAGTTACTCCAGCTACAAACTGGCGTACACAGAAATGCATTTATTTCATCTATATCCCCCCCACAATGTTCCTCCAAGATTTTGCGGTTGCTTGGACAGAGTTGTTCCGCCTGGCCTTTGGCTTGGAGTCAATTTGATTCCCTCCCCCTCTTTCTTTTTCCTTTCTCCTCCTGTGATGAGGCTGCATTTTAATGTTTTAATGTTGTATTTTAATCTTGCTTTTTAAGTTGCATTTCAATCAACTTGTTTTTTATTGGTTGTTAGCCGCCCTGAGCCTGGTCTTGACTGGGGAGGGCGGGGTATAAATATTTTTTAAAAAATTATTATTATTATTATTATTGATGGGAATCAGATAATCATTCCCTCTATTTCCTATGTTCAGTTTGCAGGTTCCGTTGGTCATGTAACCAAAACAACCAAACACACACACACACACACACACACACACACACTATAGGGAGGCCTGAGGAAAACCCCAAACTAGAAGAAATACAAAATAACAACTTTAGCGATTTCGCGCCCCAGACTTGCAATCCCCTGAGGACTGATCATGTTCACTTGCTGTTGAGGCCCGCCCCCCCCCCCGAAAACTGAAGAGGAGACTAGAATAGAGTGGTGGAATTCTGAACAAGGGAGCATACCACACTGCAACACTTTGTTGCAGGTCTGCCTTGTTGTGAGATATGACGGGA
This sequence comes from Podarcis vaucheri, assembly GCF_965113315.1. Classification (NCBI taxonomy): domain Eukaryota; kingdom Metazoa; phylum Chordata; class Lepidosauria; order Squamata; family Lacertidae; genus Podarcis; species Podarcis vaucheri. Next base: position 85,184,287 of record NC_138764.1, on the reverse strand, counting down.
TGGTTAAACCCTCCTGCTGATGGAGGGCCTCTGCAGAGAGCAGAGAATACAGCCAATTTGGATTTTGGCTCTGCAGCCTAGGAAACCCTAGATCTCAGCCTTCCTTCAATAAGCTGCTGGCATTCTACCTGCAGGGACGCGGGTGGCGCTGTGGGTAAAAGCCTCAGCGCCTAGGGCTTGCCGATCGAAAGGTCGGCGGTTCGAATCCCCGCGGCGGGGTGCGCTCCCGCTGCTCGGTCCCAGCGCCTGCCAACCTAGCAGTTCGAAAGCACCCCCGGGTGCAAGTAGATAAATAGGTACCGCTTACCAGCGGGAAGGTAAACGGCGTTCCGTGTGCTGCGCTGGCTCGCCAGATGCAGCTTTGTCACGCTGGCCACGTGACCCGGAAGTGTCTCTGGACAGCGCTGGCCCCCGGCCTATAGATGTGAGATGGGCGCACAAACCCCAGAGTCTGTCAAGACTGGCCCGTTCGGGCAGGGGTACCTTTACCTTTACCTTTATTCTACCTGCACAATTGTTACTGTAGGTGCTTTATTGATCGTTTGAGTTTTCTTTAGGTCAAGGAAAGGAGGGATGCCCTGACCCTCCTTGCCCTGCTGCCGAACTTGCCTTGATGCTTGGTCCGCTGGGGCTCCTTGTAGCGAATGGGGTGGGCTCCACTCGCTAGGATGCTCCACATTTTTATGCCTGGCTAGTTACTGCAACGAGGACAGGAGGTGTGGTTCAAATCCAGCCCCCCCCCCCTGGGAACAGGGAGTGGACAATGGGTGTTGATTAAATGGGGAGTGGACAATAGCAGCTGAGTCAAGTGGCGGTTGGTTCCTTAGGGCACAGTTTCCCAAACTCGGGTCTCCAGCTGTTTTTAGGTTACAACTCCCACCATCCCTAGCTAGCAAGACCCAGTAGTCAGGGACGATGGGAATTGTAGTCCAAGAACAGCTGGAAGAGACCCAAGTTTGCGAAACCCTGTCTTAGCGGATAGACGTTCCAACCTTCCTTCTTTGTGGTCCAGTTCGCACACTATAAGTAATATTACTGAAAAGGACTGACTAGATCTTACTTTATTTTTGTTTTATGTACTGGCAACAACACAATTTTTAACGTTCCAGTTACCCTGCAGGTACTTTGCACTCTACCTTCCATACTAGGCTAGATTTTAGCTGGTTTTAATCTGTACTGGCAGCTGGAACTTTTAGCTGAATCTTTTTTCTGGCAACGACAGCCTAACCTTTATAACTGAGGGGGAAAGAGCATGTGGGGTGAGTGTGCTTTTAAAGAAGGCTAAACTTGCCCTCCCCTGCTAGGGTAGCACTGAACAGTAGCTTTCCTACAGACTTCCAACCCCTAGAATATAGTTCCCGAGTTTTACGTTTTTACATAATTTTGCTTCAAGCACACAGTGACCTTACTATGCCCTTATTTGCCTGACCTTTTAAAACAATTAAATAAATAAATGTGCCTTTCTTACCCTCTCCTCAAACATTTGTTTTAACTCACATTTACACTTTCTCAGCGGGGGCCAAGGCACTTTGTCACCATGAAACAGATCTCACACATTCTGACTTAAGTTCTCACTAGTATGTTATTATTTGCAGTTTATATAACAACCTGTCACACAAATCAGTTGAACCCCAGATCTCTTGGGACGTGATTCCACCTTACTGATTTCAGCGGGAGAGATTTTATTATGTATTCAAACGGTCCTATTGAAAGCTACGGTACTGAAAACGACTTAACTTTGACGGGGCTGCAGCTAGATCTGTGGCTTGCGGTTTCTGTGGAACAAGACTAGTTAACATTTAACTTAATATGCATAATATCAGAGATGTACCATTTCTAACAGCCACCGATCTAAAAATTTACAGTGGGTAACGTGAGCAAAAGAAAACATTTTATTATTGCACATAATCCAGCAGAACAACTGATGAAAACTCCTGGACGATATTATACAAATTGCCATACACTTTTTTATTTTTTTAAAAAAACTTGTGATTAAGGTGTGTTGTTGGTGGTGACAACCTTTTCCGTTTTTGTAAGACCTGAAAAATTAAACAACAGACACCTACTTTTGAAGGCATGCAAACGTGAGGTAAACCTGTTCTTGCTCGCGCTGGGAAACAAAAAACCGAGCAGGCTTGTGCATACATTTGTTCTGATCCATCGGTTCTTTGAGGACGCCAGCACTATGCTGCACACATGCAGCTCCCCTACCAACAAGACCCTTCCACTCGCTTTAAAAGAGAGGGCAGCTTACGAATGCATGTACACAGAGCCCCTTCCAATGAAGCAAATGAAAAGTCTCCAACATTTGTGCACCTGAGCTCACACGGGCTCTGGATTTGAGGCATGATGTTTGTGCATTTTAAAAGTTTGTCACGCTCAAGCTCATCTTTGGAACAACGAGGGCTAGGAAATTGCCATTTTAAAAACACGGAAGGCTGGGGGTCTCGGGACTCTAGAAAGATATGGCAGGGAATATGAAAGTGCTTGGGAGATGCATTATCAAACGTAACCTGTTCGTGCTCTACTGAATTACTTATCATTACTTCTTGGAGGTAGACCTGTGGCTACCTGTATGTAAACACAGCAAGTTACTACAGGTTGTAGGGACCAAGGGATAACTATGTTTGCACAAGCCCTCAGAATCTACATACAACACATATGGTTAGGATCCAAAGAACTACCCAACCAGTTCTGTACACTAAACTGCAGTCATGACGTGCTGAATGGCAAACTGCACATGAGAGTGATGAGTTTCAAAAGCAGCTTGGGATTTGGCATGGAGTTTCAGGTGTTCAAATGAATTAAAAAACAAACAAACCCCACAGTGGATACACACAAGCTTTTGGGCACGTCTAAAGAAGCCCTCTCGATCCCAATTCATATATTTATATATGTCACGTAAAGCAAATCTACCTACTTTCCCCATCACATTGTAAGGAACAAAGCACAAGAATGAGACAGCAGAACATCATATTTGTATGAAGCGGGGTTTATGAGGTGGGGGTAGGGTTGGCAACAATCTCTGCCTTTTTCAAAAGGACCAGATTTTGTGCTTCATGATAAAGGCCACTGAGGTCTCTCAAAGAAAATAACATACATAGTTATAAAGCAGTTTGCATACTGAAATTGGACATCTGGCGGCTAGGGAGCCAGGAAACAGGCTTTCACATTTCAAAAGCAAATAACAGCCTATTTGTTACAAACACCTTTAGAAGAGAAAAAGTAATCATAAAACCCAAGGCTGGCTAAATTGTTATCACCCCATGTTCTGTGGATGTTCCTCAAACATGGCTAAGCATTTTGCTGAAGCCTCTTCCAACACATGGGCTGCTGGGCAGAGATAATGTATCCCTCTTCCTCCAATTTACAATATAATTTGATTAAAGTAGAAAAAGCAAGTGGGAAACGCACAAAATGTCATCACTCCTGCTTCCCAATTTCATTTTCAGCAACTTATGAATTCTAAGTAATCTGATCTGAAAAAAATACTACCCTGATGTCTACCTGCCGCCTGTCTATGGCACCATATTTATAAGGCTTTCACTGCTTGGCAACTGGAGCCTTCTTTTTAAATCCAACATTTTTCAAGTTCCTTTTTTCCACTTTCTCATTTTAACCAGTTTCTGCTGCACCAAGGAGTGTCAGCAAACATACAAGTTCACAGTCAGTTTTAAATAAGGCACATTTTAAAGCTTTTGAAATTGAATCAAAGTCTATGCTTTGGGAGAGGAGGAAAAACATTCAAACATATTTAGGGCTGATTCATGCATTACATTTTTTAGGGTTCTGCATATGCCAGGTCATATGTGCATCTGAATACCCAGAGAAAAACATAATGTACAAAGTGAATCTCATGGCTGATCTAACTTCTGGGAAATAGGCAACTTCCAACGACAAGAATATGCTGACAAGGCACTGCTTAACTGAGCAGTGACTTCATCTACCAGTACTTTGCGAACCACATTCAAAATGTAGCCCTTAGTGAGGTTTCTTAAACTCTAAAAAAGATTCACTCTATCTAATTCCTACTTGGCAGAACTGCAGAGGATCCACTTCTAGGGACTGCTTATAAGACTACATTTAAGCATCCTTACACTGAAATCCATAGATGTTTTTTTCATTTTTCCCACTGTGGATTCACTTGGATCCTAGTGTGGATCCACTATTCAAGGAAATGGCTTTTGCCTGCTCTAAAATCTGGACTTCTGACACAGAATTTTTTCACAGTTATGCAGCAGCGGGGAGCATAGCCTAACCTTTCCTAACGCTGGATTCATAACAATCTTGGTTTGGGTGGGAGAAGTTAAATCAACAGCTATAACAATTATTCCTGGCTGTACATAGCTTAGAAACATGGTGTTCTTCAGGAGATTTATAACGACGAGTCTTCCAGTGAAGCCTGGAATTTTCGTGGTGGAATTTGAAGGAGAGACTGCCTTGTTTGTGTTTCCACAATTACAGATGAATCCTTGTTTCTTCAAACTGCAGTACAACAGTATCAGCACAGTTGTGAAACTTTAAGGCAATTCTCATTCACAACAAAAGGAAGAATGAGGAGGGGGATGCAACAGTCAAGGTTTCTTCCTGCTGGGCAGAAGAGATCGTCTATAGTTGGGGGCCTGGGCTAACAAGCTCTTCAGAAGCCTTCTATGGAAGTTCATGACCACAATGCCAACACTGGGTTCTAAGCTCCTCCCTCTTTAGATGGTTCTGAATGGATGGTGTTATACCTCTGGCAAGGCATAGATGTCAGCAGAAACTTCTGTAAGAATAGAAATCAGCGAGAAAGAAAACAGGGAGTAGCAATGGTAACAGAAAATATAATTATTGGTTTAAGTTAATGTTTAAGATGTCACACTCCAAAAAGCTTTTAACAAGAGGGGTCAGGATAAAGGAATTATTTAAGAAGGAATTAGAGGCCTTCACCCAGCAAAAGTCATGGCTGAATTATTGCAATTCATTTTATGTAGGGTTGCACTTGAAAATGAAGCTACAGATAGAATGCAGCCACTGGCTATTGAGCAGAACAACAAAATGGGATCATGGAACACCAATCCTGAAAGTGCTTCACTGACTGCCTGTAAGCTACCTGGCCCAATTCATGGTCCTAATGCTAGTATTTAAAGTCCGAGATGGTTTGGGTCTCATGTATTTACAGGAGTTTGTGTATATGAGTGTGGTACTGTAAGGAAGCTTTTGCAGCTTATTGTTATTTTTTTATTCAAGGTCTGAGACTTGTGTGTGAGAGAGAGAGAGGGGGGAGGGGGGACATGGAGAGAGGGTAGATAGATATCCTGTTGTGACCCTGTATGCAAATTTTCTTGGGACCAACCCCTCATTGAACTGCTTCTAAATAAACATGCAGAAAACTGGATGCTCTCCTCTTCTTCACAAAACAGGAAACAATAGTTGTGCACTGATGTGTAGCCAGATAACCAAGTTGTCCTTTTACAAAAAGGTTCCAAAGTGAAGTCTTCATTTCCCAGAATGTCAAAACAATAGGGCACTCTGAGCCATTTCATTTGTCCCCCTTACCTTGTCTTAGCATCTCATCATGTCAGAAAATGGACAAATAAGATGGAGAGGCCAACGTTCAATAGGATGACCATGCAAATGATGATTGTGTTAGGTCCCTAAGGAAAAAAACAAGAGTATAATGTTATCTACTGTGATTTAGAAGACACAGATGAAAAACTTCCTCACTTGTGAAAGCAAAAATAGTTCTGTCAATGGCTGTTATGCATTACAGCCACCACTGTCAGAGGCAATTCGTAGAATAGTGGTGGGAACCTGTGTCTCGCCAGATGTTGTTGGACTACAACCATAATCCTTGTCCACTGACCATGCTGGCTGAAGCTGATGGGAGCTGCAGCCCAGTAACATTCACAGGTTAGCCACCCTTGTCCTGCAGTAAGTACTAATGAAATAAATAGGGTTAGGGTTATTTGCTTTCATTCCATCATCACCACACCTAAACATTTGTGCAGGTCAGTCTCATGCCACCATATTTGGGGTAATGTTTATTTTGATGCCTGGAGCAAGCTGTGCTAAATCTTCATTTTGGGAGAAGCTACACGTTGCATATCTGCCTTTCCCGCAGCTGTTAAAGGCACTGGAGCCCTGTGCACGGAAAAGATGGTAACCAAATTTGTCTTCTGCAAATATACCACCTGAGGCATTTTTCTAGACTGTAGAGTGACAGCAGAATCTCAACCCCTTTTTTACTGGCTCTGCTCCTGTGAATTCAGCATTAGCCTGTTTTTTTAAAAAAGCAGTGAATGCTACACTCATATGAACTTGGGGGGGGGGGGGAATCACTTCTACGTATACAGGCAGAAATTCAGGCTGGAAGAGGTTTTCTCCACCATGGATATAGCCATACCTGTTCAATTTCTGCATCTCAGACACAGAAGCACGGCTAAGGAAAACAATGGGGAATTCTAACCCGGCACTCCAATGCACAGCTGCTCTCAACCTGATGCCTTCCAGATATTGTTGGGAATAAACAGCTGCAGCCAGCAAGCCCAATAGTTAGGGATGGTTGGAACTGTAACATCTAGAGGGCACAAGGCTGGGAAGTTTGCAATATAACTTTATTGGGAGCACCCAGCAGGGCTTACTTCCAAGTAACCATGCATTGGATTGGGCTGTTTGGGATAAATAGCTCTGTTCTTGAAGGTAATATTTGCTGGCTTCTCTATCAGAATGATGTATTATCACTATATGAAATTATTAATTACACTGATGAGGTGTGATTGTGAATAGAATCATGTGCATTTTTTATTCAGAAGCAAGTTCCAAGATGCTCACTTACTCTTCTGTGGGGGTGAATAGGTTTGCTGCCTTGGAGCGCTCTGCCTACCATTCGCTCTGCCTATTGCTACCCCTGAGTTCACCAATCATCAGCTACCCTCTGTACTACCAGCCCCAGTGAGCACCAGCTGCCATTGATGCCAACCCTGTTCTACAATCCAGGAACACTCCCCCTAGCAGTAAGTCAACAAAGTTAACATTTTCAACAAACCACGACATGTATTTTAACTTGTCTGTGGTACTGGAAATACAGATAGCACATAATATAGTGAGTGATTTTCTCTCTATCTCTCTCTGTGTGTGTGTGTGTGGGGGGGAGAGAGAGAGAGAGAGAGAGAGAGAGAGAGAGAGAGAGAGAGAGAGAGAGAGAGATCTTCTGAACCACAGAGCAAACTTTACAGCTAGAAGATTGCTCTAGCTATTTTTTATTTTTATTGTTTGGCAGGAGGTAGAAAAGGGATAGGTGATATACACACACAAAAACACTGTTACACCTGAGTAAATCCTATCTGCATCTGGTAGTATTTATTGACCTGACTTAAAAATGTCAATTCATAGTACTTTACAGCCCCATCTGATGGAATGGAACACATAACAATTCACAGTACTGCAGTTTTGAAAATAAGTTTTCACATCTAGACAGTAGTCCAGATCAGGTGCATGCATGCCGTACACTTATGTACCCACCTCAGTTTTTGTACATGAAAGCAATGAGGCACAAACGACAGCAGGGAAGCAAACAAGAAATTGAAAAGGAGATTCAGATTATTATTTGCTTCTTTCCCTCCCCTATCCAGCCCCCAATGGGAAAAAAACCACTCCCCTCTCCTTTACAAAGACCATGTAGCAGCACCTCTTCATGCTCTTCCACCTCTTTCGTTGCTGCCTCTGGCGAAGCAACTTTCTTCACCACAGCCTTGGGGTCAGTTTTGGCCACCACCTTCGTTTCAGTTTTCCGTTCAGGCTTGCCTTCCGCTGCAGCTTCGGCTTGCTCTTCTGCTTTGGGTTCTGGTGGCGGGTGTTGCTTGAGATCCTGCTTAGGTTCTGCTCTGAGTGCTTTTTTTTCCTCGTGAGCTGCTTCAAGCTGAGAGACAGGTGTACCTCCCCTCTTTTGCGGCTCCAGTTTGTGCTCAATGGCCTTCACATCAGCTTTGGGCTCTGGGGAACTTGGCTTGGCAGGCAACTTGGAGTCAGGGAATGATTCTTCCTCAAAGTCCACTGGGGGAGTAACCGGGGAGGTCCTCACAGCATAGCTGTGATAGCCCTGAAATAATGCAACGTCGCCTTCCTGATGTATCCTCTGAAGGGGTTTGATCTCCATCTGGTCAGCAGCAACCCTCACATGGCTACGGTGGCTGGGGCTCCGGGAAGCAGGCCTACTGCCACCTGCTGCCTTCTCTGCAGGTGCTAGCAAAGCTTTAGAAGGTGTGTTGGGCCTACTTCCCGTGCCGCTGCCATCCTTCCCATGATCTCCATTCCAGCTCCCAGGGCTTTTCTGAGAACCTTGCTTCGCTCGTTTGGCCTCAGGTGGTGTTCCAGCTGGTGAAGGTGTTCGAGCCGGACTTTCTTTGGGCTTGGTGGAATCTTGCTCATCAACCTGAGGGCTCTCTGGAGGTGGTGGTGGTGGAGGTGGCTGTTCCACAGGTGGTGGCTCTTCTGTATTCTCTACATTCTCTTCGTTCTCCATGAGCTCCTGGAGCAGTCGCCTCTTCAAGTATTCAGGACCTAGAAAAGGCAAGAAGAGGTTTTTGAACATCGCCAAGAGACAGTCAAACAGCATGAAATTCCAGTGGAATTAGGAAGCACAAGGCAGAAACAAAACCACAGGGGAAGGACCAAGGTTGCTTTATCACAGTCCCATCACCTCATGGAGGGAAGAGAAGATAATCAGTTAAGGAAAAAGAAAGGGCCAGTTCATCAGTAACCCCATAGCTGTGCTGAATAGTGGGGAAAAGGAGGCAGACCTTGCGAGCAGGAAGCTTTTAATCAAAAGTGAAGTAGTACTTAAAAGCCTTAGTAATGCTTTGTTGCTGGGCGGGCAGGTGCTACATTCACATTTTATCAGAAACTAGGTCTAATAAACAATGGAGAGCAACACAGAAAACACTAGAATGCAACAATTTGGCAATGACATTGATTGAAGGGGCAACTCCAGAAAAAAGGACTAGTGTGGAAGCAACCTACTATACAAGATCACATTATGAATACCAAGGCAATCTTGGGCATAATTTTGGAACTTGCACATAAATGATATCAATTCAATCCTAACTCAGCACTAGTGGAGCTATCACAGCACTAGGTACAGCACTTTGTATGCCTTAGTATATACCTTCTGACTGTTATCCATCTGGTAATAAAAGCAGATCAAACCATTTTCAGAATGTAAGTGCATTGTGATTAATATGGATTTATCATTTGATTTGACGCCTTGATTTCAAGTTGCATTCTTTTTCTTCAAAGATGAACAATGGTCTCTCTAAAACTTTAATTATTATTTGGTTTGAGGCCAAACTATTAATTACTGATGGGAGATCTGTGATTTTGATCTCCCAATGTTATATTTTTGTTAATGAAATGTAGCTGAGGGAAGGCTGCCAGTTTCCCCACAGCCATGGCGGAGAAGGGTGTGAGTTAACCCTTCCTCTCATAACAGTTCTCTGATTTAAATAGCACCTCCTTTCATAGTCTGCCACTAGACTGGGAAACTGTCACAGAGACAGAAATGGGTGAATCTGTCAATTTCTATTTTTCCCAGTTTCTCAACTTTTTTGATCTTCAGTTCTCCACAGTTCCACAATAGTTTGCACATTTATTTTATTGAAAGTCTTCATGAAAATTCATCAGCAAATTTCTCCTAATAAACACATCTTTGTATGCAATTCTGCAGCATGTACACATTTTCCAAAACAATATGAGAACAGAAACAGACATCCTTCTAAATTCACATTTATCTTTTCAATGCAAGTAATATGTACAAAAATTGCATATGCTAGGGTAAAGTATGCATACAAATGCATGTACTAGTGAAGGTAACATACACAAATGCATTGTATTATAAGAAACTGCTTGCTGAAATGTGTCCGTTAGTCAACACATGCATACAAACATATGTTTATTGGGGGAAAATTGCACTTAAATGCTTGAGAACTTTTATGACCATTTTTTTTTTAAAGTTGCTGCATAAAATTAAGACTGGAAAAATGAACAACTGTGAGAACCAACACTGACAGATCCCTGCCTCTACTCCCAACAGCATACTGAGGAAAAGCAAAGGTTCTGAAGCCCATAAAACATTTTGATTGGCCAAATCTTTGTACATCTACCTGTACAATGATATATTTCACTGAAGAGGGTTGGTTGAGAGAAGTGCAGCGGTTTGTCTTTGGTGTGAAGAGAGCTGTCAGATGTGTGCATTGCTCACTAATAAGGTCACCCACCCGTGACACTAAGATCCTACTGAACACACTTGAGCAGTTGACCCGCCTCCATTAAACAAGGTGACTTCTGGATTCACATTTCATTCTGTCCTCATCTGACTGGGTTGTGTCATCGTCTCCTAGCAGCACTGCCATCGGCTGCATTATTGTTTACATATTGGTAAGCCTTAGCTCAGTGCAGAAACTAAACAGCAAATCTCCCCCCACGCCCCCGTCTCTCAAACAAACGTGCTTATGAACCGAAACACAGCAACCGGCCTTAATTAGGTCCCAAATATTTGTGGGCAAAACTGAGCCAGGAAGCTCCTAGTCTACATTAAGGTCAGAGCACTGTCACACACAACACTTAAATCAGTCAACAATGCCAATGTAAAATATGCAACGGCTGCAGTGCTAATTTGATTTCTTTCTCACAATCTGTCCTGTGTTGACAGTATTTACACATAGCACATCGCCTCAGAGAGGGTCAAAGGCACATTTTAGTATGTTGTGCAAAAGCTGAATTTGGCGTTATAGTGGAATATAATCTTTACACTTCATATAGTTTCCAGCTATATCCAGGACAGAGAAGTACCTCACATAATATAGAATGGAATGGAATGGAATTCTGCATCCAGGCAATTTAAATTATGCTTCAAGAAAATAAGTATTCTGTAACCCAGAAGTGGGGAACCTTTTTTTTTTTTTTTTTTTTTTTTTGAGGGCCACATTCCAGTAAGCGGAATAACCAAAGCAAAAATGGGCTGGGCTGCCCTTTTTATCTCTCTCTTTATGCTCCCCCTATCCTCGTTTTTCTGTCCTTGCCACCTGCATGAAATTAGTTCAAGGGCTACATAAATTTATGCTGACTGCTACATGAATGAATATGGGGAAGCATAATTAGCAGGAGGAATACTTTTCCCTCTAGAATTTCACTTCCATTGCAGTAGTGAAATTAACACAGGGAAAAGTTTCAAAATCAGTCGGGAAGACTTCATCACTAGTTACCTGCAAAACTTCAGTCCATATGGCAAGTTCTTCTTGACCCATCTTGAAAATGTCCTCCCCTATCTTATTTTGCTAGTTTGTTAAGAAGATAGCTATACTCATGCAATGTATGAACGGATTGCTTTTAGACACAGACTGTGCATGGACAAATATAATGATACTTGGAATACATTTAGAAAAATTGTAATGACTTGTATACTCACTGGAATAATAGTGGTACTTATTTATCTATATATCATATTGCATTAGAGTCTCAAAGCACTTTTCGCTTTCTTCCACCACCACCCCCATTCTTTCTCTTTATTTGTTCACTGAAAAAAAATCAATAAAAAAGGACAGCTATATGTACATATCTGAGAGAGAAACAGTGCCATTGAACACAAGGGACTGACATTTGATTTGCATAGATTAAACACTGGTAGTTTCTGTGCATATTAACTCAGAAGTAAGCCAGCTGTGTTCAGAGGGTTTCCTGCCTCTCTAGTTAGTGGGTTTAACATTGGGGGTAACTTCCTGCATGGAGTTACCCCCAATGAATGCAGCAGGACTGACTTTCTAGCAAACATATATAAGATTGAATTGTAATTGTATTTGATATAGTACTCTGGTGGGAACACTTAACAATTATTTGACTGGAAGCTGTGCTCCAGCACGGAAGATCATGTGCCACACCATTGAAGGGGTTTTTACAGGAAGAACAATGACCAGGACAGCTTCCAGACCAGTTGTTCACTGGGGATTCATGTTGATATGTTTGCACAAAGACCTATGAGACGCTCTTGGAGGATAGATGGCCACAAGATTGAGCAGATTTCAAATACCTGGGGGTAGTTTTTCACTCTACCGGCAGTAGGAAAGCCCATGGGGAGCATGTTGCTGAAAACAAGTAGTGGCCACTATATACCTGCAGCACTCAAATGGGCGGGGTATAAATAAATTATTATTATTATTATTATTATTATTATTATTATTATTATTATTATTATTATTTGAAGCCAAACCAATAGCACAACTTCTCTATGGTGCCCAGGTGGGCCCCTTCTCTAATTTTGGCCCCCTAGAACTTGTACAATCCAAATTCCTAAGATCAGCCCTTCAAGTCCCAAAATGTGTCTCTAATGCCACTCTGAGACTAGAGACAGGTTTCATAAAAGTGGAGGCTAGAGTGTGGGTGACCATATTCAACTACTGGCTCAGACGATCTTTATTTCCCCTTGGTCTTGCCCCACTAACTATGAACAGTGATTTTCAATACACATGGAAACAGACTGTGGTAACTAAAATCTCAACCTTCTACTCAGCAAGGGATACGAACAGGCCAAAGCTCTCATAAAACAATGTGTTACAGATACTGAGCTCTAGCTGGATCTAGCCAGGACCCCAACTTTTATTGCCAATGAATCTTCCAGGTACTCTGCCTCCCCTATGGCATATCTAGATAAACTTGAAGTCCCTAAGCACCCGAGGGCCTTTACCTTGGCTTGATGTCATGCCCTCCCCTTGGCTGTTCTTGAAGGCTGATTGCTTATCTGGAGAGGCAATACTCCTGTGACTCTGGACAAACAGAAACAATAGAGCATGTGCTTCTCCAGTGTCTTTACTATAGAGAGATTCGTACTAGCCTCATCTAGCCATCACTGCATAAGTACCCAGGGCGCACAGGACAATTCTATACCTCCCTGCTGCTTTCAGATACCAATCCTGCTACAACATACAACATTGCCAGATTCTGCACAGCAGCATTTTTGTTCGACAGATTATAACCTGTGCCACAAATTAAATACAATGAGCACTCATATTAGAGTGCTCTGTAGACCGATTGCTATAGTCTTATATATATATAGTGGTACCTCCGGTTGCGCATGGGATCCATTCTGGAGCTCCAGACGGATCCCAAGGTGTGCGTATCCAGAGGTGCCGCTTCCGTGCATGCGGCGAAACCCAGAAAAATACTTCTGGGTTTGCTGCGCATGTATCCCGAAGAATACGTAACCAGAGGTGAACATAAGTAGAGGTACAACTGTACTAACCTTTCACGCTCTTTCATTCTTGTCTAATGTTCCTAACACTTCTTTTGGACTTTCTTAGCTTCTTTTGGATTCTTATAGACTTTTATGTATATATTCTGTTTTCACTCCTTTTAATTCGTTTGTTTTTTATAAAAAGTGGGGTCCCCCCCCGATTTTAAATGATTGTACCCCTCCTGCCTTATGCTGGTCTTTGACCATAAACAAGATTTGGGGGGAGGGGAAATGTTTGCCCAAAGTTTGCCAAAAGGTTATATGATGTCATCGTGAACACTGAACCTGACATTGCTTGTATGGAGGTTATACAACATAGCCAGCTAGTGATTGTCATCCCACAATTTTCAGTGCAATTTTCTGCTATTTTTCTTATCAGACTTTCTTAGGTTAGAAAATTGACAGGGCGACTGCACTAGAAAGTGCAGGATAATGGTCAATTTATGTCTGGAATTGCCTGAGGACTGCTGTGTGTGGCTATTACTTCTCAGGAAGGCTACATGTGTCCCTATAGATTATATACAATATAATGCAGATAAATTACCCAAACAAACCATGAGCAGTAAGTAAGCAAAGAACAAAGCTTGGCTGCAGCTCATGGCTTATTTGGAGCAAGAGAAACCATGAGCTTAGAAATGTAACTCTAAGACAAACCATGGCTCAGCTCCCAGTACAGTAGCTGCAATTTCCTCCCTGTGCATCAGCACACCTTTCTCGTTCACAGTAAGTCGTAGATTGGCTTAGCGTTACATGTGGGCCAAACCCAAGTACCATTTTATAATGAGTTGGTCAAGAAAATGGACCTATTTCACTAATTATCCAAACTGTTTACAAATCCGTGCGATTCTACTGTAGAGCAAGAAAGTGGGGTGGGGAAACCCTGCTATTTAAAACATAGCTGAACGCATACATTTAATCTCCTGTAATGATGTCAGTTGAATGATTAATGAGAATTCCAACCAAACTCATGTCATATTTGCATTTGCTTTTTATGATGGCAGCAGGAAACAGAATGACTTTCCGCCTCCATAAGTCAATTTTGAAACAGCGTCTGGGAATCTTGTTCCAGTAATGAGTTCAAATATCTGAAATTCAAGGGAGCAAATCCTGCCCGACGTGTTCGGTCAGGGATTAGATAAAGGTACATCTCCTATGCCTGTGTGAGATTGGTTTGCATTTCCAATAATGACTACGGCAAGCTGCTTTCACTGACTGATCAGCAAGGATAATTTTAACTGGTGAATGAATATGAGAAAACCCAAACTGTCCCCCAGATGTCCCAGGAATAAAAAAGAGCAGTGTCCATCAAGTACATTAGTGGCTGTGAATCTAGGCCATGTGACACCTACCCACTGCTTGTAATCCTGAAGGATTCTGCTGAAGCTGAAAGGAATATTTTCTGGCAGACAGATATATCTGGCACAGCCTGTGCTATGTGAGGAGAGGCCACTGAGGGCCAACTGGTGCAAGCAAAATCTATTAGTAAAACTTGCCCTGTGCTTTGCTGCTGTCTGTCCACAGGTAGGGATTGACATATCAGTCTGCATCCAGTCTATATCACTTTTGTATGTGCTCATTCATAAATCAGTTTTGTCCTGTTCCCACGTCAATCTTCCTTTTTTAAAAAAATCAAAATTAATATTTATAGAAAACTTATGCTTGGGATGCCAGAAATGGGATGAGGCATTTCTACCCTAGATGTGGGGTGAAGAAATACTGTTTTAAAATCAAAATATAACTATCTCCCTGACACCTCTCCTCTAGTTCCACAACTTTCAGCTGGGCTCCTGTAACAGAAGAGAACTCAGATGCACCTGTGGGGTCAGACTGCAGGTAGAATAACTCAGCACTTCTCACTTCCTTGCCCCTCTTCCGCTTCAAACAGGCACCCACACAGCCCCTGCTTTATACAGGGTTGGAGCAGACCCACATTTAGACAGATCTACTGCTGTCAAATTTAGTTTATGGGGCTGGTCTAGACATTTCCTCTCCTCCTTTTGCACACCACCAGAATCTGTTCTGGATGGTCCTTCAACCCCCCAGAAAATATTTTCTTCTCTTTTTTTAAAAAATAAATTTTTATTATTTTTCTCCTTAAACAATATTTTTGACAATACAATAACAAACATAAAAACTTTCTGCTCTGCCAAGCATATGACTTCTCTCCCTCTCTTCAGTAGGTTTTCCGCTTTCAAGTCCTATCGCACACTTTAGCTCTTTATCTTCTATTGTACACATTGTAGGATTTATTTCAATCCTGCTAGTGTCTTCAAGTTTTTGCAATTATTATTCAAATATCAAATAAATTTACTCCAATCCCTTTGAAATTTTTGATCCTGCAGATCAGTGGCCAAGTCTGCAAAGTCCATCATCTTCGCCTGCCACTCTGCAATCATTGGTAACTCCTGTAATTTCCACTTTGGGGCCATTAAATGTTCTCGCTGCTACTGTGGTGTACATAAATAGTCTTTGGTCTATCTTTGCAATTTCTTCTCCCATCAAACCTAGCAAGAATGCTTCCGGTTTTTTGGGAAAGGTATATCTAAACATCTTTTTTAATTCATTGTAGATCAATTCCCAGAATGTTTTTACTTTGTCACATGTCCACCACATATGGTAAAAATCTCCATCTGATTCTTTACATTTCCAGCATGTTTTATCTCTCATCCTATACATTTTCGCTAACTTTACTGGTGTCAAATACCATCTATACATCATCTTCATTACATTTTTTTTTAATGCCATACAAGCTGTAAATTTCAAATTTTCATTCCACACTTTTGTCCAAGAATCAAACTCAATATTATGCCCAAAATCTATTGCCCATTTTATCATCACTTCTTTGACTTCCTCATTTTTAGTATACCATTCTAACAACAAATTGTATATCTTAGATAATAATTTACCTCTGCTTGCCAACAGATCGATTTGAAATATTGATTTTTTATTTTCAAAGCCACCCAGAAAATATTTTCAGGCTGCATAGTGGGCTGGAGGGAACAGGAGAAAAAAAGGGAAGCTCCATTGTGTGCACAGAAATAGGTACATGTGTGGAGCAGAACTGGATACAGCACTAGGGTTTAAAAGGGAATTGGACAAATTCATGACGGAAAGGTCTATCAATTGCTATTAGCCATGACAGTTCAATGGAACCACTATAGAGGAAGTACACTTTGCATTAGGGCAAAGAATGAGGGATATTTTTTGTCTTCATCCCCTGCTTGTGAGCTTCCTAGGAGGATCTATCTACTTGGGGAGCAGGATACTGAGCTAATGGACCTCTGGACTAATCCATCAAAGGTCTTCTTGTGTGCTAATAGTCTTAAAGCTTTGATAAAGGGACAAAAGCAGACCAAATCTCACTGGTTGTGGTTTTTTTTAAAAAAAATCCAGTTAACAGACTTAAGGTATAGAGTACTATACACTAATGAAGAAATGGGGAACCTGTGGCCTTCCAGATGCTGTTGGACTATAAGCCCCATCACCCCAGATCATTACCCACACTGACTGGAGCTGATGGGAACTGGAGTCTAAGAATATCTGGAGGTCCATATGTTCTCCACTAATGCAAACCATGAGCACCTGTGCCTCACTATAGCATGTACAAATACAGCATTCATGTGGTTAAAACAAAGGGTTACAGAAAATACGAGGGGTTCCTGTAGTATATTAGCATATAGTTGCTATTTCAGAAATGTGAGAATCATCCTTAAGGCTGGATTCCTACGCAACTGAATTCAGTGGAAGTCACTCCTGAGAAATTATACATAGGATTGAGTTGCAAATCTGTTCAATCATTCTGACAAAGCAATGGTATAAATTGGATGCTAATATCTGTTCTATACTGTCAGGGAACTGACATCAGAGGAAAGGGAGTTGGTAGGGCTCCCAGAGACTGGGAGAGAGTCAGCAGCCAAAGCAGGGACAAGGAGGGGGAGCGAGGGGTCTCTGGAGGAGGATCTCAGTAATGCTGAGAGAGACGCAGCAGCCCAGGCAGGAAACAGCAGGGGAGAGAAAGGGGTGAGAGACACATCCAGCGAAAATAGCGGGGAGGTGTCAGAAGCAACTGCAGGGAGACCCATGCTTCGCCGGAAGCTGCCACGTCGTGAGTCCAGGAGACGCGTTTCCGTTAAGGAACTTCTTTGCTGGAAGCGCTTCCGCAGGCAGCCACTGTCAGACTCTACTAGTGACTAGAGCAGACATGTCTGAGGAGCTCTGTCACACACAGAGGTTTGTGGGGCCGCACAAACTCTGAAGGGGCACAATTTTAAGCACAAGCAGCTAATCATCCCCTGACAGCAGTCTGACAGTCTTTGTACGCTGCCTGTGCAGGAGAAAGCATCATGAGCAACCCAGCCGGAACCGGAGAGGCAGGGGTTGGAGCTGGTCCAAGCTTGGAAGAAAGGTATCAAGCTCTGGAGGTCCAACTTGCGCTGCAGACGGCGAGGCTCGAGGAGAGAAGGGCTCAGGATGCTGACAAAAAGGGGAGAACCACTCAGTTCCCCAGAAAGGTACCAGGATTGGTGCAGAAGTTTGGGGGGGACCCCAAGGATTACCATGCCTTTAGGACCGAGATGCAATATGCCCTGAATGTGCAGTTTGATGAGTTCCCTGATGAGGAATCGCGAGTTGCTTTCGTAATTGGGCATCTTGAGAAGGGGGCGCGGGACTGGGTTCGACCCCTGATGGCAACGCACAACGATATCCTAAAGGACACTATGAAATTCTTTCGTGCAATGGATATCATGTTTTCCAGCGATATTGAGGAAGGGGTGGTGCGCAGACAGCTAATGGCTTGCAAGCAGGGAAGCAGATCTGTCCGTGAGTACTGGACTGAATTTACCATGCTGATTCACAGATTGGGGTGGGATTTATCGGCAGCACCCATTCAGATGCTATTTGAAGAAGGTCTTTCTTCGGCTGTGAAAGACGAGCTGTCCAGGAGCCCCAGGGCGGTGTCTATGGATCAGCTGACCAAATCTGCGCTGACCATTGGAGCGCGCCAGGAGGCAAGAGCTTTGGAGAGGCGGGAAGGGAGAGGGGAACGTTGGAAGGAGTTACGCATTCCAGACATTCCTGAGCCAGCTTTCCCGCCGGCAGAGCCGATGGAAATCGGAACAGCCCGCGCGCGCGCAGTTTCAAAGCCCAGTGAGGGGGCGAAGAAGGAGGGAAAGGGAGCCCGGAAATGCTATCTCTGCCAACAGCCAGGCCACTTTGCCAGAGTCTGCCCCCAGAGGAAGGAATGGCAAGGGATGGTGGGAGCAGTTGAGGGGGGAGAGCAGGGAGAAACGGAGCAGGTAAAAGCCAACGCCTGGTTGCCACCGTCAGGGCACTGCAGCCAGGCCAAAAAGCAGTGAAAGTGCCCGTGCCAGAAGCTCCTCGACCTGCTCTAGTGATTGAAGTGTCGCTAGAGCTGCAAAATGGACACCCCCTAAAAATAAAGGCGCTGTTGGACTCAGGCAGCTCCTGCAATTTTATGAGCAAGGAGTTTGCTGCTGAACATCAGATACAGACTATCCCTTTAAGCAACCCCCTGCAGGTGACCACGATCGATGGCAGGGAACTGTTGGGAGGAGGAGTTAGCTTGCAGACCGTCCCAATGATAATGAGGGTGGCAAGGCACACAGAACTGATAGCGTTTAATGTGGCCACCTTGGGAGGCGCTCCCATTATTTTGGGAATGAGCTGGCTAGCCTTACATGATCCGCTGGTGGGCTGGCATCAAAGAGTGGTTTCCTTCGGTTCAGCACATTGCTTAGAACACTGCAGGGGGGAAAAGGGGTCAGCAGGGGCCCAAGCCACCCTGGCAGGGACTGAAGTAATGGGGAAGGGGAAGGTGCCACCACAGTATGCTGATCTCAGCGACGTGTTCAGCGAGAAGGAAGCTGACCAACTACCCCCGCATAGGCCCTTTGATTGCCAGATCAATTTACTTCCTGGAGCACAGCTTCCTGTAGGCAAGTTGTATGCCATGTCAGACAGGGAGATGCAGGAGTTGCGAGCGTTCATTGACAAGAACCTGAAGAGAGGCTTCATCAGAGAGTCCAAGGCAGCGGGGGGTAGCCCAGTGTTTTTTGTGGATAAAAAAAACACGGACAAGCCGAGACTGGTATGTGACTTTAGGCGGTTAAATGCAGTGACAGAGCCGGCGGCTTTTCCTATGCCCAGGATTGATGATATTTTGACCAGGGTGCGGAAAGGAAAGATTTTTACAAAGCTGGACCTAAGGGGGGCGTACAACCTGATACGTATAAGGAAAGGGGATGAATGGAAGACCACCATGTTCACCCCTTTGGGGGCATTTGAATACCTCGTTATGCCTTTTGGATTACAAACAGGCTCCGCGTGTTTTCAAGCCTTCATGAACCACGTACTGGGGCCTTTGCTCTACAAGAATTGCGTGGCCTTCTTAGATGACGTGTTGGTGTATTCGGAGAATGAGGAGCAACATGTGAGAGACGTCAGAGAAGTGTTGAGCAGGCTGCAAGCCAACAGGCTGTGGGTGAAACTGGAGAAGTGTCAGTTTCATACCAAGGAGGTGGAATTCCTGGGGTACCGCTTGTCAGACAAGGGGTTGGCCATGGACCCCGGCAAGGTTCAAGCGGTGCTGGAATGGAAAACACCCAAGACCAAGAAGGATGTGCAGAGGTTCCTAGGGTTTGGAAACTTTTATCGTAAGTTCATCCGAAACTTCGCCCACCTGACGGCGCCCATCACGGACTGTCTCAGCAGTAAAAAGAAGTTTGTTTGGACGGGGGAGGCGGAGCGAGCGTTTGAGGAACTGAAAAGGGCCTTCGCCTCTGATGAACAACTTCTACATGTGGATTTACAAAAAAAGCTGAGGGTCGAAACAGGCGCTTCTGACAGAGCCATAGGGGCGGTGCTTCTTCTGCAGCCGGGGAGGGAGGGGTCAGAGTGGCGACCGTGTGCCTTCTTTTCGCGAAAGCTGAACAAATCTGAGAGGAACTACACGGTGTACGACCGGGAACTTCTTGCGATTCATGAGGCCTTCCGGAGATGGAGGCACCTGCTAATTGGTGCACAACAGAAGGTGCAAGTGTGCACGGACCATAAGAATCTAGAGTATTGGAGAACTGCGCGAGTGCTCAACCAACGGCAGTTGAGATGGGCCCAGGAGTTCTCCAAATTTAACTTTGAGATTTGTTACGTACCAGGCCCAGAGAACGTTAGGGCGGACGCTCTCTCACGCAAACCTGAATATTTGGAGGGAGAGGGTGCACCCGAAGAGACCCATGTCATTCCCGAGGACCGCTGGGTGTGTGGGGCGTCATTGGTGGGGCAAAGGGAACTGGTAGAGGGAACGGTGCAGGATGAATACGCCCAGGACAAACTCAGGGGTCTCAGGAGGGAGGGAGACAAACCCGGGGGTTTTGAGGAGAGAAACGGGGCGTTGTACTACAAGGGAGCGTTATACATACCTGAAGGGGAATTGAGGGAAAAGGTACTCAAGTAACTGCACGATAGCCCCACAGCAGGGCATTTTGGGCAACACAAAACCATGTGGCTGGTTACCAGGGAATTCTGGTGGCCCAAGGTCAGGGAAGATGTGCGGGAGTATGTGAGAGGGTGTGACCAATGCCAACGAGCCAAGGGGGAGAGGCGGGCACCGGCAGGTTTATTAGAACCACTACCCACGCCGGAAAGGCCATGGGAGGCAGTGGCAATAGATTTCATGACTGATCTGCCCAGGTCCAAAGGGAAAACAGCCATCATGGTTGTGGTAGACCTGTTAACCAAGATGGCCCACTTTATAGCCTGCTCACATGCGGTCACAGCGGAAGAAACCGCTAAATTGTTTGTGGAAAATGTGTTTAGGCTGCATGGCGCCCCCTTGAGGGTGGTTTCTGACCGAGGGAAACAATTTACTTCCAGGTTCTGGAGGAAGCTCATGAGCTTATTGCATGTAGAGGTGAATTTCTCAACTGCCCGTCATCCAGAAACCAACGGGCAGGCGGAAAGAGCTAATGGTGTCCTCCAGCAATATTTGAGGTGTTATGTGAATGACAGAGAGAATGATTGGGTGGAGAAGCTGGCGTTGGCAGAATTTGCCTACAACAATGCAGAGAACGTGTCCACGGGGATGAGCCCCTTTTTGGCTAATCACGGGTGTCATCCCCGAGCCTTCCCAGGGGGGGAAGGGGAGAACTGGAGCGTTCCAGCCGCAGAACAGTTCGTTGAAGAAATGGAAGCGATCCATCGCCAGCTCCAACTTAATTTAAACAGGGCGAAGGAGGAATATAAGAGGCAGGCAGACAAAACCAGAAGGGAAGGGGAAAGCATTAGGGTGGGGGACCAGGTGTGGCTGTCCACCCAAGGGTTACCATTCAAAGGAGGTTGTAAGAAGTTAAGACCCAAAAGGTTGGGCCCATTTGAAGTCACGCAACAGGTCAACCCAGTGGCTTTCAGACTCCGGTTACCGAACCACATGAAGTTGCACCCAGTGTTCCACAGGTCGTTGCTGTCACCGTATAAAGGGGACAGAGAGGGGAGGGTCAATAGGGGACCAGCTATGGAGGAAAGAGAACACAGCTACCATGTAGCGGAGATTCTCGATTCCAGGTGGAAGGGAGAGCAAGTAGAGTATTTGGTAATGTGGGAAGGGGAGCCGGAGTCGGAAAACACCTGGGTCAGGGCAGAGGATGTAGATGACGAGGTTTTGATTGAAACTTTTCATCAGAGATTCCCTCGTAAACCCCAGCCAGTGGCGAGGTTCCGGAGGGAATACTTCGCCACCACCGACGAAGAAGAAGAGTTGGAGGGGTTCTCTGATTCCGAGGTGGAGGAGGATTCAGCGAGTCGGAACGAAGACCGATGGAGGGAAATGTTCGAGACGTCTGAAGATGAAGAGGATTCTTTTCGGGGTTTCAGCTCCTCACCGCCCAGAGGAGAGAGTAGGGGCGGGGGAGAAGGGGGCCCTGGAGGGGAGGTGGATGTCAGGGAACTGACATCAGAGGAAAGGGAGTTGGTAGGGCTCCCAGAGACTGGGAGAGAGTCAGCAGCCAAAGCAGGGACAAGGAGGGGGAGCGAGGGGTCTCTGGAGGAGGATCTCAGTAATGCTGAGAGAGACGCAGCAGCCCAGGCAGGAAACAGCAGGGGAGAGAAAGGGGTGAGAGACACATCCAGCGAAAATAGCGGGGAGGTGTCAGAAGCAACTGCAGGGAGACCCATGCTTCGCCGGAAGCTGCCACGTCGTGAGTCCAGGAGACGCGTTTCCGTTAAGGAACTTCTTTGCTGGAAGCGCTTCCGCAGGCAGCCACTGTCAGACTCTACTAGTGACTAGAGCAGACATGTCTGAGGAGCTCTGTCACACACAGAGGTTTGTGGGGCCGCACAAACTCTGAAGGGGCACAATTTTAAGCACAAGCAGCTAATCATCCCCTGACATATACCAAAGGGGCTCAAGAGGAGGAGAACTGTAAAACATTTATTTTAGCCCTCCTGCCCTGCCTGCAGGCTCCCGTCAATCATAAAAAGACCCATTCAGGGCCATTTATTTCTGGCTGCAAGGAGGCTATTTGGAAGCTATTTCACCAGTTGCTCAAGCTCCTCAAAATAGCACTCAGCAGCAGACTGACCATTCGTAGTCTCTTGACTCTCTGTTTGTGACATCTTCGTCTAAATAAATCACACAAATACCATCACACTGATACAAATACAAATCAGTGGGCTTTGGTATACAGTATTATTATACTACTAAGGCTACTTTTTATGGCCTCCACCGATTTCTATGAAATCCTCCTATTGCCTCAGAATACATATTTTTAATGAGTTTTTTCCTCTGATTAATCAACTGAAGTCTTGTTAGGTTGCAATCCTGTGCACAATTCCCTGTGAGAAAGGCCTATACACACTTATCTGAGAGTGAGCCCCACTGATCTCAATGGGACTTAGTTCTGAGTAGAGATGTATAGAATTGCATGCTAAATCAAGTAAAGATTACAATTATATATATCTGTATGTGTGTCTGTATACACATACATACATACAGATGCCAATGTAACATTCAGAACTAGGGGTTAACCTTAAAGTGCTAAGCGGTTAACCTTAAATTCATCTGCTAATAATGTAAGTTGAAACTTGCTTGCGCTAAGCTTGCACACATTCAGCTTTATGCACTTGGTAAAAAAATAAATAAACAAAAACAGGGACAGACATCTAGGAAAAAAGATTTTGGCAATCCCACCTACCATTGAACTCAATGTGTTTTGACTGTACAGTGATACCTTGGTTTACAACCATAATCCATTCCAGAGGTCCGGCTGTAAATGAAAACAGGTTGTAACCCAAGGTGCACTTTCACCAATGGGGCCTCAAAAAAAAATGGGTTGTAATCCAAAAAAAAAATGGGTTGTAATCCAAAAAAAATGGGTTGTGATCCAAAAAAAGGGGGAAGCACTTCCGGGTTTGATGTGGCTGTAATCCAAAATGGTTGCAAACCAAGGTACCACTGTACACAATTTTGGCTTTACACACTATCCCTGGAACATAACCACCATGTAAGATAGGAGTTGCCGGTATGTAGTTCTCTGATTAAATACTATTATTGGCTGTGAAATCATGAGAAGTATAGAATTATGACATATGACATGGGCCAATTGCATGGTTTTCCTCACTCAATGCCTATGCCTATGCAATGTTTCAAGTCATTTGACAGCAAAGCTACTTGGTTCAGCACCCCCTCTCCAACTCATGCATACTGCGTTTTAAATGCCCTCCACTCAAACACTTCATAGGACTTCAGCTTATGGGCTGTGCCATAGTAATGGCAACTTTGGCTTTAGGCTTTACTCTGCTTAGTACCTCACCACTGCTGAAAGTCAGCAAATCAAAGCTGGGCTGATTTCATTTCCTACCTGGCTGATAGAAATCCGGAGATAGTTCCCTGGCCATCGACCTGGCTAAAGTAGATTCATTGTTAGCTGCCACTGCTGCTTGCTCAGCCCCTTCGGACTTGGCTTTGGCATGGGCAGTCCTGTGGAGAGAACATCCATCATGGCAATTAGTATTTCCATTTGTTGCCAAGGCTGTCTTAGGCTGAGTTCCTCAGCCATTTATTCCAAGGTGGCTCTTCTGATGCGAATAGGACTCTTCCTTAATAAGTGGTTTCATAATGACAGCCTTGCATGATTGCTCAGTTCCTTAATATAGATGACCTTGCTTTGTAATTAATTGTTTTAAAACATAAAATAAAAGGAGTAAGGAAGAATGAAAAATACATATTGTCATGATACATAGTTTACTAGCTTGTTGATTAGTAGATCCAGCTTTTGTATTTATATTTATGTTGCAGTGTTGTTAGCAAAGTATAGAATTCAACATTTTCTTCTGTTTTATTACACCAGTACATCATAAAATAAACTCCACTTCTCCATTAGCTGGTTAATAATTTGTCTCCTTTCCTGTACTCTACTATATTGGGCAGCTTGACCATATGGACCTCCTCCCATATCTTCATTATCCAGTCCTGCAGTGTTGGAGAATTTACTTTTCTCCTACAGTGATTAATGACCATATGGGCAGCAGTCAATAAATGTGCAATCGTTGATCTACCTTGTGGGAAAACAAAAACTTTTACATATCTCAAAAGCACAGATTTCCTGGTAAGTTATATACTGTTATACTCTCAGTTTCCACTAATATAGTTACCTTGCTTATTGTCCATAAAGCAAAAATAAGCTCCAAGTTCCTACAATTTCTTATTTGTCTTATTTTGAAAATTTGATACCTAAAAGATTTATGACCCCTATATATAGTCTGCTTGCAGTAGCAGGTTGCTTGAAAAACCAACAAAGTCAAAAGAACATAGGGAGAACCCAGCTAGATCAGGCCCATGTAGTGCAACTTCCTGTTCTCACAGTGACCAACTAGATGCCTGTGGGAAGCATGCAAGCAAGGCCTGAGCCCAACACCACTCTCCCCTTCTGCAGTTTCCAGCAACCAGTATTCAGAAGCTGTGGAGGCAAAACATAGCCATAATGCCTAATAGTCACTGATAGTCTTATCCTTCATGAATTTGCCTAATCCTCTTTTAAATAAAAAAGTTTAGGGATGCAGGTGGCGCTGTGGGTTAAGTCTAGGACTTGCCGATCAGAAGGTCGGCGGTTCAAATCCCCGTGACGGGGTGAACTCCCATTGCTCGGTCCCTGCTCCTGCCCACCTAGCAGTTCGAAAGCACGTCAAAGTGCAAGTAGATAAACAGGTGCCACTCCGGCAGGAAGGTAAACGGTGTTTCCGTGCGCTGCTCTGGTTCGCCAGAAGCGGCTTAGTCATGCTGGCCACATGACCCGGAAGCTGTACGCCGGCTCCCCCAGCCAATAAAGCGAGATGAGCGCTGCAACCCCAGAGTTGGTCACAACTGGACCTAATGGTCAGGGGTCCCTTTACCTTTACCTTTTAAATCAAAACTCCCAGACTCTTTTTATTATGAAGATTACAGATTTATTCTGTTCACATTAAGCAATCATCATTGAGAAAACCAATTTTACCAGGACCAAGAAAATTGTTGTCACTGACAAAATTAAATTCAGTCCTGCCCCTGCCCCGTTACTTTGGTGATGTATGTTATCTGCTATTGCTATTGTGGATAAAGTATGACGTTTGTGCAACAGTCATGGGCATCTACTGAAGATACCCTTTCTGCACAACCAGATTTTTTTGCTCAGTAATTGCAGTGTTGCAGCTTTGCAGATCTAGCACATTTCCTCTGCTCTCAAAATACTGCTGGTGGAAGAAGCACATATGATAACATATGGCCGTCAGAGTTGTGAGAAAACACGGTAGCTCCACAACAAAAGTGCTACCTTGAAAGAAGGCATTTGGGTGCAGCATACGAGTAACAACTGTGTGACTGTTGTACTGTAAAGTGTTAGTCTGAGAAGGCTTTTTAGGAAGGAAGCAGAGATGATCTTGCACAATTCTTCTCCATAAAATAAAAAAATTCCTTCCAGTAGCACCTTAGAGACCAACTAAGTTTGTTATTGGTATGAGCTTTCGTGTGCAAGGAATTTTTTTATTTTGTTTCGACTACGGCTACCTACCTATATCTGGTTCTTCCCCGTGCAAGGTATGCCAAGGAAAACTAATAAAACATACTTCTTTATTTTCTTTTTGATACTTTTTATTTTAGTTTTCACAATATAAACAATAACAAAGATGCAGCAAGAAACAAAGCACAAAGTCAAGAAATGCAGCACAGAGCATAAAGACTGTTTCAATCTGCAGAATGAAGAGTGTCCAGCAGTTGGACCAGCCAGAAGATCCTATATGCTGTAAGAAGGCTCTTGTTGTCCATCTTAGCCACGCAAGTAATAAAACAATACCATTCAGCTGTAAATGTGTCCGTGTTCTCCCCCCCCCCTTGCCATCCTCAGTTTATGGGTAAGTTTCCCATTCAAGGCAATCTGCCGTATCAATTGATACAAAGTTCTGGGAGAAGACCCCTCCATGTCCTTTCAATAACAGTATCCAACATCAAGTCCCACAGTGGCCAAGCAAATAAACCTGGGAAATTGACCCTTCTCTCTGCTGTTCCCCAGCATCTGGTACTTAGAGACATGCTGCCCCTGAACCTTGAAAGAGCATGTGTGTGTGTGTGTGTGTGTGTGTGTGTGTGTGTGTGTAAAGGGACCCCTAACCATTAGGTCCAGTCGTGGCCGACTCTGGGGTTGCGGCACTCATCTCGATTTATTGGCCAAGGGAGCCGGCGTACAACTTGCGGGTCATGTGGCCAGCATGACTAAGCCGCTTCTGGCGAACCAGAGCAGCACACGGAAACACTGTTTACCTTCCCGCCGGAGCGGTACCTATTTATCTACTTGCACTTTGACGTGCTTTCAAACTGCTAGGTTGGCAGGAGCAGGGACCGAGCAACAGGAGCTCACCCTGTTGCGAGGATTCGAACCGCCGACCTTCTGATTGGCAAGTCCTAGGCCCTGTGGATTAACCCACAGCGCCACCCGTGTCTCATACACACACACACACACACACACACACACACACACACACACACACCATGGCTATTAGCAATTGATAACCTTCTCCTCCATGAATTTGTCTAATCCCCTTCTAAAGCCATCTAACCAAGTGCCCTTCACCATATCTTGTGGCAGCAAATAATCCTTAAGTCAGGGTAGCCAACAAGTTGCCCTTCAGACGTTGTTGCCACTCCCATCATCCCTGACCACTAGTTATGCTGGCCGGGGCTGACCGAACTGGAGCCCAACAGTATCTTAAGGGCACCACATTGGCTATGTCTGCCATAGGTTAACTAAGTGCTGTATGAAGAAGTGAATCTTTCAAAGGCACTTAAGTATCTACATCCCAATGAAACATTTCAAGAATCTCACATGAGTCACTTAGTGTGTACACAGCACTCTCTGCCCTCCCTCCAGCAATGCTATTTAGATAACCCACAGGACATTCTGTTTCTTGATGCACAAATCCCACCACGCTTCAACCTCCTTTGTATTGAAAGCACGATTCTTCCTATTAACTCATCCAGAGAGATCCCTATCCTTTGAGGGCTGTTCTGTGGGGGAATGTTTTTTGGCACCCTGCATCCTGTTAAGCAGCTCTCTGGCTCCACGGCCATTTGGAGACATTTGGCCGAGGAGGTAGAAATCTGCAGTTTTAAGCCCTGACAGCTCACAGAAGGCCCCCAAGAAGCTGTAAACAGGCACAGCATCTCCTTTTTTGGTAGCATATAATCAGTGTGATTAATTCCACTGTAATCTGTGGGAGGCCCAATGGCATATTTATGTCTTATTGTGCCTAAAGAACTGATGTTGGAAGCAAAATGTCCAGAATATGCAGCACAAGGTAAAATCAATCTTTAACCAGATCTTTAACCACAAAAGCTTTAACTCTCCAGAGGAACTCACTGAGAAGAGGCGCAGCGTGAAAAACCCAATCAAAGCAGCTAATGGGCAAGGAGTGACTGGGAAGAGATGTAGGATTAATGTTCCTCCATTAATGCACTTGATGTGTGTCTGTTTATGGAGAATTAGGAACATAAGGAAGTTGCCTTATATCAAGTCCAAATATTGGTATGTCTAATGCAGTATTATCTACTCCAACTGGCAGAGGCTCTCTGGGTTTCAAGACAGGAGTTTTTCCCTGGGCCAATCTAAAAATGTTGAGGATTGAACCTAGGACCTTTCGTATACAAGCATGTGCTCTACCACTGAGCTATGACCTTTCCCTCGTTTCAAAGGAACGGTGCTGAAATCTGTATCCTTCAACACAAAAATATGAGCATAGAAAATTGTAGAAGTTGCCAATATATAAGTTGCTGGCTCACCCATTAACTTGTGCCTGTATATAGCCCTGGGGACAATTATTTATGTTTGCAATACAAGACACTATCCTCAGTGTAATGTAGAAAATGACTTATTGTGATTAATGGTAGCAATATAGGGATACATCAAACAATTCAATATTCTTCCTCCAGTAGTCTTCACAAGCAGCAACATTCCAATAGCACCTACTATCATCGACTCTATTCTTCAACAAAAAGATGAGGCTGTGCTATGGTGGAAAAACTTATTTTCCTTTTATTCGAAACCTCTCCTGTCACAGCTATGTAACGTGGCTACCTCAATGGAAGTTCAAATAACATCTTTCTCCACTGACAGCTATAAGCTCAGCCCTCCTCAGTCATTCGTGACTCCAGAAAAATGAGATCAAAGGAACAGCTTGGCAATAACATCAGACAACCCCTCATCATGCTAATCTTCAGGCGTCTCCATGCACAAGGGTCTTCCCTCAAAGGCTGCTGTCTAGAACTTTAGCATGATTGCATCAGCCCATCTTAAGCAGTACCTTCCTTTTAAGCACAAAAAACACCAACAAAGCCAGGAATGAATGAAGAAGTTAACCAGAGCTGGTCCTCCTAAGATAAACACACCTGAAGTACTTGTTTGTGTTCATACAAGGAATGAGTAGTGATGGGAGCAAACAGCTTTGTAATAAATTGGGTGGGGTAAATTGAAACTTGAATTGGTATGAGATCAAAATGCTGTTTATCTCTTCTTATGTGATGGACCCACACTTGCACTTGTCCTGTGCTTTCAAAGCTAAGGAACTGAGCAGTTTTTTGTTTGCCCCACTGCTTTCCCTGGGAAACCTGCCCCTTATCGCTGAATCAGAACAAATTTCAATCCACAGAAAACCTGATGGATGTTTGCTCCAATTCAGCTGTAAAGAGTGGGTTTTCCCAGGTGAAAACAGTGGGACAAGAGAAGTGTGAATGAGACCTCTATGAATGGTTTGGGGGCAGCTGGTAGGATGGCCACATAGGCAAAATTTAGGAATAATCACTATACTTTCAACAGAAATATATTACATTTCACCGTAGTGACTACGGCACCTCCAAACTGTCACTATTTTGTAGGAGGGATTCAAGAGCATGGCAAACATTTAGGTTTGCACAGTTAAAAGTGGATTAAAGTGCTCTGCTGCCCCAGCACAACAAGTTGACATAAGAAACAACAACAGACTTATGTGGTTAGGAAATTGACAGGGAAATCCACTGAAAAGTCTGGGATGAACAAGTGATCAATGGGAAGATATATAGACGCCTTGTGCAAGCAAGTCATGATAAACGCAAAATGAACAGTCATTGTTGTATAATTTCCCTGTAAACCAAATCATCACAAAAGCTCAACAAAGGCAGCACAATAGTCTAGCCACTATGACAGCTTTCTGGAAGCAAATCAGAATAAATGCTGAATAACCATGTCACGTGGAGAAACCCTAGGCAGACTGGCGTGCCTGCTCAATCTCCAGTCCCGATGCTAACTGTTGATGGGCAAACTTCAAAGTGCCTGATCTCTATTCTTACGGCTCTTAAAAGAACCTGTTTGGACTTGAACTGGACAACCTTTCAAATATAGGACTGTCTTCTGTAAAATAAGACTCATGGCCACCCTTGCAGGAAGTGAAGGACACTACATTCAGTATGACTGCAATGGGAATTCAAGCCAACAAGGCATTGGCATCTTGCAGGAATGCGAGTCATGCATTTCAATCTCCATTGCTGGTGACCGCTTACACATTGCCAAAAAAGAAAAAGAAAATGCATCACCAAGGGAGAGACAAATGAGGATGGGCAACGTCATGGCCCCTCCTGCTCCCCCTTCTTAGGGATATTTATTTTTAAACAAGGCTTGGATTGGACAGCCTTTCACTGTCATGCCATGAAATTTACAACAGTAGGTACCATCATAGATCAAACCAGTAACAGAGAAAGGGGCAGGCAGTCTAGGAGGCAGGGGTGAGATGAAGGGTCAGGGTCGCAACCATGTGCCAGATGCACTGAGAGGAGGGAGGTGTGGGGAAAGGCATGAGGCTATGATGAGTCTCTAGATATAGGAATGACAGCCTTCACATTCCCTCACAGTCCTGCCTATTCCAGATAACTGGGTCAGGCTTCACAGGCAGAGCTCACCTTTCCCTGAATGAAAATGGAGGGCCACACTTCACAGTAAGCCAGGGGATGAACTGCATTTCTATTAAGAGAGACTTGGACAAATGGGCCCCAGGCCAATACTGAGAAAAAGTAACACTCAGTGTTCTGAGATCTGATACCTAAACACATACTTAACAAGAGCATCTATTTACCTGTTGAGTGATTCTGTCTATCCTTCCTTCATGGACCCTGGCAGTCTTTCACAGGTCACACAGATCATTTTGAATCCCCCCCCCATTAGAAACCTACGGTCGCTATTTTCTTATCATTTAATAAAGAAGCAGGTTCTGAACAGTGGATCTGTTTAAAGAACGACTGCCCAAGGATCAACACCTAGGATCGCTCAGATAATTAACACATGATCAAATGCTCCAGTTTAGCTGAGGCACTGCGCTTTAACATAATTAAACTAAACATAAATCAAGCCCTACAAGGACATCAATATCTTCTTGGCATGAAACCCCACAGCTACTTAGATCATTAATTGTGGAAGAGATTGAATGATTGATATCCCTTTGGAGCGTCCTGATCTGAGATGCAGTAGGCAACATACTCCTGCACGCGGTTGAGTTGGCAAGGAAGATTACAACCTTAACTAGGTTTCTTAAGAGGCATCTGAACTCTAACCATATGCTTAAAACAATAGTGAATTATCAAAAAGAAGACAAATGAGAATGGGGGAACGGTTGAATTATGGCTTTCTATGTGAATAGAAAGAAGAAAAAGAAACTCACAGACTACACATATACCTAATGAAAAAACAATATTCTTTCACATATAGAAGGTTATATCCACAGTGCAGCAGAACCCAAGTTGCAGGCTGCAATGGGAAAATGTTGCAGGATGCAGGGGGCAGGGAGTGAAGGAGGAAGATGTGGTGAGGCCAATGAAGATAACCTTTTCCCCAAGCCACTATTTTGCCTTTGGTTCTGCCCTCAAGCCACTCTTTCTACCTGACTTCAGTTGGTGGGCCTTGGTTGTCTTGTTAAAAGCAACGTAGACCTCATACGTCTCAATTCTGCCCACTGCTAGCTAGGGATAGGCAAATCCATCAGTTTTGTTTTCTCTCTGTTTCTCATTTCCCCACTCTTAAATTAAGATCTCTACATCTCCATATTGTTTTGCTTAAAAAAATGTCTTCATGAAAATTCAGCAGCATTTAGTACAAATTTCTCCTAACCTCTGTATGTAACTTTGTCTAATATACAAAGCAATTTCCCCTTATATAATGGGTTTCTGTATGCTATTGTCAGGGGATGATTAGCTGCTTGTGCTTAAAATTGTGCCCCTTCAGAGTTTGTGCGGCCCCACAAACCTCTGTGTGTGACAGAGCTCCTCAGACATGTCTGCTCTAGTCACTAGTAGAGTCTGACAGTGGCTGCCTGCGGAAGCGCTTCCAGCAAAGAAGTTCCTTAACGGAAACGCGTCTCCTGGACTCACGACGTGGCAGCTTCCGGCGAAGCATGGGTCTCCCTGCAGTTGCTTCTGACACCTCCCCGCTATTTTCGCTGGATGTGTCTCTCACCCCTTTCTCTCCCCTGCTGTTTCCTGCCTGGGCTGCTGCGTCTCTCTCAGCATTACTGAGATCCTCCTCCAGAGACCCCTCGCTCCCCCTCCTTGTCCCTGCTTTGGCTGCTGACTCTCTCCCAGTCTCTGGGAGCCCTACCAACTCCCTTTCCTCTGATGTCAGTTCCCTGACATCCACCTCCCCTCCAGGGCCCCCTTCTCCCCCGCCCCTACTCTCTCCTCTGGGCGGTGAGGAGCTGAAACCCCGAAAAGAATCCTCTTCATCTTCAGACGTCTCGAACATTTCCCTCCATCGGTCTTCGTTCCGACTCGCTGAATCCTCCTCCACCTCGGAATCAGAGAACCACTCCAACTCTTCTTCTTTGTCGGTGGTGGCGAAGTATTCCCTCCGGAACCTCGCCACTGGCTGGGGTTTACGAGGGAATCTCTGATGAAAAGTTTCAATCAAAACCTCGTCATCTACATCCTCTGCCCTGACCCAGGTGTTTTCCGACTCCGGCTCCCCTTCCCACATTACCAAATACTCTACTTGCTCTCCCTTCCACCTGGAATCGAGAATCTCCGCTACATGGTAGCTGTGTTCTTTTTCCTCCATAGCTGGTCCCCTATTGACCCTCCCCTCTCTGTCCCCTATATACGGTGACAGCAACGACCTGTGGAACACTGGGTGCAACTTCATGTGGTTCGGTAACCGGAGTCTGAAAGCCACTGGGTTGACCTGTTGCGTGACTTCAAATGGGCCCAGCCTTTTGGGTCTTAACTTCTTACAACCTCCTTTGAATGGTAACCCTTGGGTGGACAGCCACACCTGGTCCCCCACCCTAATGCTTTCCCCTTCCCTTCTGGTTTTGTCTGCCTGCCTCTTATATTCCTCCTTCGCCCTGTTTAAATTTAGTTGGAGCTGGCGATGGATCGCTTCCATTTCTTCAACGAACTGTTCTGCGGCTGGAACGCTCCAGTTCTCCCCTTCCCCCCCTGGGAAGGCTCGGGGATGACACCCGTGATTAGCCAAAAAAGGGCTCATCCCCGTGGACACGTTCTCTGCATTGTTGTAGGCAAATTCTGCCAACGCCAGCTTCTCCACCCAATCATTCTCTCTGTCATTCACATAACACCTCAAATATTGCTGGAGGACACCATTAGCTCTTTCCGCCTGCCCGTTGGTTTCTGGATGACGGGCAGTAGAGAAATTCACCTCTACATGCAATAAGCTCATGAGCTTCCTCCAGAACCTGGAAGTAAATTGTTTCCCTCGGTCAGAAACCACCCTCAAGGGGGCGCCATGCAGCCTAAACACATTTTCCACAAACAATTTAGCGGTTTCTTCCGCTGTGACCGCATGTGAGCAGGCTATAAAGTGGGCCATCTTGGTTAACAGGTCTACCACAACCATGATGGCTGTTTTCCCTTTGGACCTGGGCAGATCAGTCATGAAATCTATTGCCACTGCCTCCCATGGCCTTTCCGGCGTGGGTAGTGGTTCTAATAAACCTGCCGGTGCCCGCCTCTCCCCCTTGGCTCGTTGGCATTGGTCACACCCTCTCACATATTCCCGCACATCTTCCCTGACCTTGGGCCACCAGAATTCCCTGGTAACCAGCCACATGGTTTTGTGTTGCCCAAAATGCCCTGCTGTGGGGCTATCGTGCAGTTGCTTGAGTACCTTTTCCCTCAATTCCCCTTCAGGTATGTATAACGCTCCCTTGTAGTACAACGCCCCGTTTCTCTCCTCAAAACCCCCGGGTTTGTCTCCCTCCCTCCTGAGACCCCTGAGTTTGTCCTGGGCGTATTCATCCTGAACCGTTCCCTCTACCAGTTCCCTTTGCCCCACCAATGCCGCCCCACACACCCAGCGGTCCTCGGGAATGACATGGGTCTCTTCGGGTGCACCCTCTCCCTCCAAATATTCAGGTTTGCGTGAGAGAGCGTCCGCCCTAACGTTCTCCGGGCCTGGTACGTAACAAATCTCAAAGTTAAATTTGGAGAACTCCTGGGCCCATCTCAACTGCCGTTGGTTGAGCACTCGCGCAGTTCTCCAATACTCTAGATTCTTATGGTCCGTGCACACTTGCACCTTCTGTTGTGCACCAATTAGCAGGTGCCTCCATCTCCGGAAGGCCTCATGAATCGCAAGAAGTTCCCGGTCGTACACCGTGTAGTTCCTCTCAGATTTGTTCAGCTTTCGCGAAAAGAAGGCACACGGTCGCCACTCTGACCCCTCCTTCCCCGGCTGCAGAAGAAGCACCGCCCCTATGGCTCTGTCAGAAGCGTCTGTTTCGACCCTCAGCTTTTTTTGTAAATCCACATGTAGAAGTTGTTCATCAGAGGCGAAGGCCCTTTTCAGTTCCTCAAACGCTCGCTCCGCCTCCCCCGTCCAAACAAACTTCTTTTTACTGCTGAGACAGTCCGTGATGGGCGCCGTCAGGTGGGCGAAGTTTCGGATGAACTTACGATAAAAGTTTCCAAACCCTAGGAACCTCTGCACATCCTTCTTGGTCTTGGGTGTTTTCCATTCCAGCACCGCTTGAACCTTGCCGGGGTCCATGGCCAACCCCTTGTCTGACAAGCGGTACCCCAGGAATTCCACCTCCTTGGTATGAAACTGACACTTCTCCAGTTTCACCCACAGTCTGTTGGCTTGCAGCCTGCTCAACACTTCTCTGACGTCTCTCACATGTTGCTCCTCATTCTCCGAATACACCAACACGTCATCTAAGAAGGCCACGCAATTCTTGTAGAGCAAAGGCCCCAGTACGTGGTTCATGAAGGCTTGAAAACACGCGGAGCCTGTTTGTAATCCAAAAGGCATAACGAGGTATTCAAATGCCCCCAAAGGGGTGAACATGGTGGTCTTCCATTCATCCCCTTTCCTTATACGTATCAGGTTGTACGCCCCCCTTAGGTCCAGCTTTGTAAAAATCTTTCCTTTTCGCACCCTGGTCAAAATATCATCAATCCTGGGCATAGGAAAAGCCGCCAGCTCTGTCACTGCATTTAACCGCCGAAAGTCACATACCAGCCTCGGCTTGTCCGTGTTTTTTTTATCCACAAAAAACACTGGGCTACCCCCCGCTGCCTTGGACTCTCTGATGAAGCCTCTCTTCAGGTTCTTGTCAATGAACGCTCGCAACTCCTGCATTTCCCTGTCTGACATGGCATACAACTTGCCTACAGGAAGCTGTGCTCCAGGGAGTAAATTGATCTGGCAATCAAAGGGCCTATGCGGGGGTAGTTGGTCCGCTTCCTTCTCGCTGAACACGTCGCTGAGATCAGCATACTGTGGTGGCACCTTCCCCTTCCCCATTACTTCAGTCCCTGCCAGGGTGGCTTGGGCCCCTGCTGACCCCTTTTCCCCCCTGCAGTGTTCTAAGCAATGTGCTGAACCGAAGGAAACCACTCTTTGATGCCAGCCCACCAGCGGATCATGTAAGGCTAGCCAGCTCATTCCCAAAATAATGGGAGCGCCTCCCAAGGTGGCCACATTAAACGCTATCAGTTCTGTGTGCCTTGCCACCCTCATTATCATTGGGACGGTCTGCAAGCTAACTCCTCCTCCCAACAGTTCCCTGCCATCGATCGTGGTCACCTGCAGGGGGTTGCTTAAAGGGATAGTCTGTATCTGATGTTCAGCAGCAAACTCCTTGCTCATAAAATTGCAGGAGCTGCCTGAGTCCAACAGCGCCTTTATTTTTAGGGGGTGTCCATTTTGCAGCTCTAGCGACACTTCAATCACTAGAGCAGGTCGAGGAGCTTCTGGCACGGGCACTTTCACTGCTCTTTGGCCTGGCTGCAGTGCCCTGACGTTGGCAACCAGGCGTTGGCTTTTACCTGCTCCGTTTCTCCCTGCTCTCCCCCCTCAACTGCTCCCACCATCCCTTGCCATTCCTTCCTCTGGGGGCAGACTCTGGCAAAGTGGCCTGGCTGTTGGCAGAGATAGCATTTCCGGGCTCCCTTTCCCTCCTTCTTCGCCCCCTCACTGGGCTTTGAAACTGTGCGCGCGCGGGCTGTTCCGATTTCCATCGGCTCTGCCGGCGGGAAAGCTGGCTCAGGAATGTCTGGAATGCGTAACTCCTTCCAACGTTCCCCTCTCCCTTCCCGCCTCTCCAAGGCTCTTGCCTCCTGGCGCGCTCCAATGGTCAGCGCAGATTTGGTCAGCTGATCCATAGACACCGCCCTGGGGCTCCTGGACAGCTCGTCTTTCACAGCCGAAGAAAGACCTTCTTCAAATAGCATCTGAATGGGTGCTGCCGATAAATCCCACCCCAATCTGTGAATCAGCATGGTAAATTCAGTCCAGTACTCACGGACAGATCTGCTTCCCTGCTTGCAAGCCATTAGCTGTCTGCGCACCACCCCTTCCTCAATATCGCTGGAAAACATGATATCCATTGCACGAAAGAATTTCATAGTGTCGCTTAGGATATCGTTGTGCGTTGCCATCAGGGGTCGAACCCAGTCCCGCGCCCCCTTCTCAAGATGCCCAATTACGAAAGCAACTCGCGATTCCTCATCAGGGAACTCATCAAACTGCACATTCAGGGCATATTGCATCTCGGTCCTAAAGGCATGGTAATCCTTGGGGTCCCCCCCAAACTTCTGCACCAATCCTGGTACCTTTCTGGGGAACTGAGTGGTTCTCCCCTTTTTGTCAGCATCCTGAGCCCTTCTCTCCTCGAGCCTCGCCGTCTGCAGCGCAAGTTGGACCTCCAGAGCTTGATACCTTTCTTCCAAGCTTGGACCAGCTCCAACCCCTGCCTCTCCGGTTCCGGCTGGGTTGCTCATGATGCTTTCTCCTGCACAGGCAGCGTACAAAGACTGTCAGACTGCGGTCAGGGGATGATTAGCTGCTTGTGCTTAAAATTGTGCCCCTTCAGAGTTTGTGCGGCCCCACAAACCTCTGTGTGTGACAGAGCTCCTCAGACATGTCTGCTCTAGTCACTAGTAGAGTCTGACAGTGGCTGCCTGCGGAAGCGCTTCCAGCAAAGAAGTTCCTTAACGGAAACGCGTCTCCTGGACTCACGACGTGGCAGCTTCCGGCGAAGCATGGGTCTCCCTGCAGTTGCTTCTGACACCTCCCCGCTATTTTCACTGGATGTGTCTCTCACCCCTTTCTCTCCCCTGCTGTTTCCTGCCTGGGCTGCTGCGTCTCTCTCAGCATTACTGAGATCCTCCTCCAGAGACCCCTCGCTCCCCCTCCTTGTCCCTGCTTTAGCTGCTGACTCTCTCCCAGTCTCTGGGAGCCCTACCAACTCCCTTTCCTCTGATGTCAGTTCCCTGACAGCTATTTTTACTAATGGTAGGGCCAGATTCAACTAACAAGTCCTGCTAATAGAAGCACCACACAATGGGGCTTTCCCCTCCCCACACCTTCAAATTGGCTAGGGGTTGCGGGGAGAACATACAGAACAATGTGTGGGGCCAGTTGAGGGAGATTCTTCCATCTAGCAAGCTGAAATGCTTGTTCTGATAGAATGATTGCCATACCACTACACTGAATTCCTCCCCACCCCATCCATTTTGTGCATGCTTTCCACATTACTTTTCAGGAAAACTGCAGTGCAAAAAGTGTGCATTTCCAAGGATGGCTGTGTTTTGGTTTGCACACATTGTTTCAGGAAGTGTGAATTAAAGGTAAAGGTGCCCCTGCCCGTACGGGCCAGTCTTGCCAGACTCTAGGGTTGTGCGCTCATCTCACTCTATAGGCACGGAGCCAGTGCTGTCCGCAGACACTTCCGGGTCACGTGGCCAGTGTGACAAGCTGCATCTGGTGAGCCAGCGCAGCACACGGAACGTCGTTTACCTTCCCGCTGGTAAGCGGTCCCTATTTATCTACTTGCACCCGGGGGTGCTTTCGAACTGCTAGGTTGGCAGGCGCTGGGACCGAACGACGGGAGCGCACCCCGCCGCGGGGATTCGAACCGCCGACCATGCGATCGGCAAGTCCTAGGCGCTGAGGTTTTACCCACAGCGCCACCTGCGTCCCCGAAGTGTGGATTAGGTAAATAATAATAATAATAATAATAATAATAATAATAATAATAATAAATTATTTATACCCCGCCCATCTGGCTGAGTTTCCCCAGCCACTCTGGGCGGCTCCCAATCAAGTATTAAAAACAATACAGTGGTGCCTCGCAAGACGAAATTAATTCGTTCCGCAAGTCTCTTCGTCTTGCGGTTTTTTCGTCTTGCGATGCACGGTTTCCCATAGGAATGCATTGAAAATCAATTAATGCGTTCCTAGGGAAACTGGGGGGGGGGGGACAAGGGCTTTTCTTCCCACCCCCAGCATTTTAAAAAACCCCAGGACAGCGGAGGACTTCTCCGCTGTCTGGGCGATCTTAAAATGCTGGCGGGCGGCATTTTAAAATCGCCCCGGACAGCGGAGGGCTTCTCCGCTGTACGGGGCGATTTAAAAGCCCCTGGGAAGGCAGGCAGGGGGGACAAAAACTTTTGCCCCCCGCCAGCCTTCAGAAGAGGTCCTGGACCTCTTCTGAAGGCGGGCGGGGGGCGAAAGTCTTTGCTCCCCCCCCACCTGCCTTCAAAAGGTGTCCCCGCGGCGGCGGGAGATGTCCCCTGCCCCCCGCCCGGCTTCGGAGCACCGGGAGAAGCAATCTCCCCGCAGCCCCTTGCTTCAAAAGAGGTCCGGGGGCAGCGGGGAAGAAGCGCTTCGCTTCCCGCTGCCCCCGGACCTCTTTTGAAGCAAGGGGCTGCGGGGAGATAGCGATCTCCCCGCAGCCCCTTGCTGCAAAAGAGAAGACCCGCTGTCCCCGGGGCAAGCTTCGTTTAGCGAAGCAAGCCCATAGGGAAATTCGTCTTGCGAGGCAACTCGAAAACGAAAAAACCTTTCGTTTTGCGAGTTTTTCGTCTCGCGAGGCGTTCGTCTTGCGGGGTACCACTGTACAGCGTTAAATATTAAAAACTTTCCTGAACAGGGCTGCCTTCAGATGTCTTCTAAAAATAGGACAGCTACTTATTTCCTTCACATCTGAAGGGAGTGTGTTCCACAGGGTGGGCGGCACTACCGAGAAGGCCCTCTGTCTGGTTCCCTGTAACCTTACTTCTCGCAATGAGGGAACCGCCAGAAGGCCCTCGGCGCTGGATCTCAGTGTCCGGACAGAATGATGGGGGTGGAGACACTCCTTCAGGTATACAGGACCAAGGCCGTTTAGGGGTTTAAAGGTCAGCACCAACACTTTGAATTGTGCTCGGAAACGTGAATTATAGATTCACCTATAAATGCAAACTGAATCAATTTTCTCCCACATTCCTACTGATGGCCTAGAGATAATCATGAAAAAACTGGCTGCTGGTGGCTGGCTAGTATCCGTGCTCTCTGCATCACTGCTGTGTGGAAAAGAGAGAGCCTGAATGAAGGGGAAAGAAAGATTTTATCTCCATTTTCAATCTCTGCAACTGGTCCTATTATACATGGAAGTATCAGAGCAAACACCCTGCACAGGAACCATATCTAACATGGCGGGGGATGATGATTGTCTGACACCCTGCTCCATCTCCTACATAACAGATTGAACTTTAGTTAAAAAACTCAGCTGTAGTATGTATAGCAGACATGTCCAAAGTTCGTTTCGGGGGCCTAATCCGGCCCCTGGGGATTTTCCTAGGGTAAAATCCTAAAAAAAACCTCAACAGCTTCAATCCTAAAAAAGGATCAACAACTTTGGTCGGCCCTTTGGTTGGCCCTCACGGCCCTTCACTTCTTCAAATCTGGCCCTCTTTGAAAAAAGTTTGGACACCCCTGATGTATGGTATAGAGTCTATATGTATGGAGGAAGATGTGTATCAGAAGCATACCCCCAAATGATTTAATCAGGACATCCCAAATTGACAGAAGCTGCCCCAGCTTCTGATCCCAATCCGGGATGCCCTGGTTTTTCAGATGCAGCATGGAGAGGGGCGACCTTCCCAGAGGCCACGCCACATCTTGTGAGGCTGCAGAGCAGGAGGCAGGAGGCAGAAGACAGCAAAGATAAGAGAGAGGGAGAAAGGCGGGGACAAGCGAGAAGGTTGCGGCAGTGGGCAGGCAGGCGAGGAAGGGGTCAACGACGGGGATGGCGGGGGTGCCCTGAATTTTTGTCACAAAATGTTGGAGGATATGCAGAACAACACTACTAATATGTATGTAGGCTTGTCACGGGGCTAAGTTCTATCATTTGTGGCTTGAATTCAGATAATGGGTCACAATTTGTTTTAATTAGCTATCCAATGCCAGGATGTTTCTCTCATCACCTACACATCCTTTGTGAATAGATGCTGTTAAATGTAATTGTCACTGTCGGTACTGTCTGCATTGCATTGCCCTCTGACCTTTCTATTTACAAATTCTCTCCACAACACCAGCAACTCAAGGAAACGCATCTGATGACTCTTATACCATACTGTATTTGTTAGAATTTAAGGGTAGCACAAGCATCATTATAGGCTTTCCTACAATAGATGAACAGGGCTTCCCTTCTGGGAAAGTCATGGAGGTGGGCTCCCTATTCGCAATGGGTACTGAGACTGGCTCTGTCTTCTCTTCCTCCCTTGACAAGAGTGGAAGCCAGTGTAGCTGTGACAACTGGCCAACAAACGTGTCCCCCTTGGATTGTTTATGGGATTTTCTGCATCCAGGTTTCATTAGACTGTAAATGAGATTTGGATTAGCAGAGTCCTGCAAATGTTACTTGGAAAACATCTAAGAGCTCTGCACAGTGAACAGATGCCAGGCTGAATCTGCAGCCCAGCCCAGCAGAATACTGAAACTCTTATCAATGTAAGATTAAAAGCTGGAATCCACAAATGTCGGTCCTGTGCAATGTTCAGTGTTCCTGTGCTTTCTGTATGGCAGAAGGGCAATGACTCAGCCCTGAGATAATGTTTGCCTTCAGAGGCACTTGGAAGCAGTATGACTACTTATGGCTAACAAGTGCCTCCAAAATCCAATACAAAGTCAGAAGTGAGCAACAATTTATTTGGTTGGCATGCATATCTGTGGTATGATAAGGTTAAAGCACACAAAGCGTTCATATTGTCATAAAAGCATTATTTAATGTTTGGATAAGATATAAGGACTTGTTAGAAAATAAAACCCCAAGATGGTTGTCACCAATGGAAGCAAAGGCTCAGAAAAAACTCAATATGGAGGCCAAATGGCTGAAGTATTGGGAAATTTTGGAGCAAGAGGGTGACAGATTAAAACTGCAGAGCTTTGAAAAATTAAAAAACAGAGTACGAGATTGGCTCCATTATTATCAAATAATGGAGGCATATAATTTGGACAAAAAATTAGGCTTCCAGGTGGAAAAATCAAAATTGGAAACAGAATTGTTAGACCCTAAAGTTAAGAATTTGTCAAGAATGTATAACTTGCTGTTGAAATGGAATACTCAAGACGAAACGGTGAAATCTGCTATGATTAAATGGGCACAAGATGTTGGACATAATATTATGATGGCTGACTGGGAACAGTTATGGACCACTGGTATGAAGTTTACGGCATGTAATGCCTTAAAAGAGAATTTAATGAAAATGATCAATAGGTGGTACATAACACCAGTCAAGCTTGCACAAAATTATCATCTGCCCAATAACAAATGTTGGAAATGTAATGAAACTGAAGGCACATTCTTTCACCTTTGGTGGACATGCCCAAAGATTAAGGCATTCTGGGAGATGATCTATAATGAAATGAAGAAGGTATTTAAATATACCTTCCTGAAGAAACCAGAGGCCTTTCTCCTGGGCATGGTCGGCCAATTGGTGCCAAGGAAAGATAGGATTTTTTTTATGTACGCCACAACAGCAGCAAGAATACTTATTGCAAAGTATTGGAAGACACAAGATTTACCCACCAGGGAAGAATGGCAGATGAAGCTGATGGACTACATGGAACGGGCGGAGATGACTGGCAGAATCCGAGACCAGGGAGAAGAGTCGGTGGAAGAAGATTGGAAAAAAATTAAAGTATATTTACAAAAACATTGCAAAATTAATGAATGTTAGAAGGATGCTGGAATGAAGTTATATGGTTTTAGCAGAAATGTAATAAAGAATTAAGTAAAAGCTGATTGATAATGGGCCAAAATGAAAAAAATTAAGGTTAGACTGTTAAGATAAATTATAGAACCAAAATTGAGAAAGATGGAAAGAATTTGCTGAAATAGTTAATTGAACTAGAATACAAAAAAGGGAGGTGCATAGAGGTCGATGAAACAAGTAAATGAAAGGTAAAGATATGGAATATTGGATGTGTGTTTTAGTGTTTCTGTTTCTTTTTGTTGTATTGTTGTTGTTGTTTTGTGTTTTTCTT
The DNA here is from genome assembly GCF_965113315.1 of Podarcis vaucheri. Taxonomy (NCBI): domain Eukaryota; kingdom Metazoa; phylum Chordata; class Lepidosauria; order Squamata; family Lacertidae; genus Podarcis; species Podarcis vaucheri. Next base: position 85,141,699 of record NC_138764.1, on the reverse strand, counting down.
TTTATGTATTATGGTGTATGTTTTGTAAAAAAAAATTATTGTTTTCCTTTTTTCTTCTTTCTGTAATTTTTAAACTTCTAATAAATATCATTAAAAAAAAAGTCAGAAGTGAGCCCCTACCTAGCTGTCTCTCACTTTGTGTGTGTTTGTGTGTATGCATGTCACAAATGCAGTTTAAGATTGCCACTGGTAGTAGGCTGGTGAACACATTTGCAGACCCTTGATTAAAAGATCATGAATGACCCTTGAAAATTTGCATTCTGGGATCCCACACCTACCAGACCCATCTGTTATCTACCTTCCTTTGCTTAAAATCAGAAACACAAGTTCGGTTTAGGAGTTTGCCTGAACATGCAAAGAGTAAAACAGGTAAAGGGGCATACATGCAATCCCTGGCCCCAGTGTTCCTGGGCATGACAGTTGCTGTCTAAACCTCTGCATGAGTAGCACAAAGGTCTGAAGAAGTTTCTCAAAAACATCTGGCTGCCACTGTGAGAAACAGAATCCTGGAGGTGATGTGAAAAACTTCTGCCTGAGACACCTCAAGGGTCCATCTTTTTGTAACCAAGGGCACATTTGCAAACCAAAGAAATGTCCATGGGGATGACAAATACTCTGCAACCAAGCACATACCATAATGTACTCTCTGCTGGCTACAACAGAATGCCTCTTTCAAGCCTAATTTCAGTAGGGGACAAACAGGCATCTTTGTAGCCACCTGACAAGGCATGGAAAAAAATCAGCGAGCTGGACAAATAATCTGACCTGATGTTACATTTGTTCACAGAATCATGAGCGTGCATGTATGAAGCTGTCATGCAGCAGATTGGGATTGTTTTCTTGCAAGCATGTAGTTTTATGCGAAACAACTCTAACAAGTTTAAGATTGACAATTAAAAGTACTTTTATCAAAACTAAAATGCTGACTTTGCTAACTGCTAATCCACCCATCACTACATTTTGCATTAACATTTTAGCATATGTAGATTTTATTAAGTCAATATTAGTTTCTGCTTCACTGCCTGCCGGGGAATGTTTTGAGCATGGGTAGGCAAACTAAGGCCCAGGGGCCAGATCCGGCCCAATCGCCTTCTAAATCCGGCCCGCGGATGGTCCAGAAATCATGTTTTTACATGAGTAGAATGTGAGCTTTTATTTAAAATGCATCTCTGGGTTATTTGTGGGGCCTGCCTGGTGTTTTTACATGAGTAGAATGTGTGCTTTTATTTAAAATGCATCTCTGGGTTATTTGTGGGGCATAGGAATTAGTTCATTTCCCCCAAAAAAATATAGCCGACCCCCCCCCACAAGGTCTGAGGGACAGTGGACTGGCCCCCTGCTGAAAATGTTTGCTGACCCCTGGTTTTGAGCATTAAATTAATTTCCAGAATGCTGGAAGCACATCAGCTGAGACATCATTTTTAATTCCACAGCTAACACAGTATAAACCAATCAACAATGACCATGCATGACTCTGTTTTGTCAGCATAGTTTGGGCTTCATCCAATTTAGACTGTAAATTCCTCACATCAGGGTCATTGTTTATGATGCCCTGGAACCAGACACACCTATCCAAGGATGTTATGACCGAGGGCACTTTCAGACCTCACTTTTACCCCAGTGATATGGCAAAGGAAAACAGCTCATCGTGTTCCTATGATGTCATCTGTTTATTCCTGGCACTTGTTTGGGCATTCTTTTGATCTGGTGCTAACATGGTCACAGCTTTAGTCCAAGGACATTTCTACACACACTTGAATTCCTGAATGCTATCCCAGAATGCACCCAGGACAGCCACAATTTATGCATTTTCTCTTTGGGGCTATTTCATGTCATACTTGGAAGGGTATGGAGAGGAGAATTCGGGACAGTCAAAAGTGTCCTATATATATATATCATCTTGTCTAAAAAACAGGGATCTGCAAAGTATGTTCTTGAGAATCCAGGAATTCCTACGAAGCTTATTGGAGGGTCCTCAATAAGAAGATTAGCAATGGCACACAAGCTTCCGTGACAGGCAGCTTATCGCCTTTACTTATCTTCTGCTGCAACTACATGAGGGAACATTAGGCACATTCTTGGGCAAGCTCTAGGTCTGAGTGGGCAGCAAGGCCCAACTGACCTGGCTGGCACTGGGCATGACCTGAGAACATATCCTAGCATGGTCAGCAACATGCAGGGGCTCAATGGCAGGTCCAGAGGGGTTCCTCTGTATATAGCGACTGATATGGGAAAATTCCTTGGAAGGGAGGAAGTTTGAAATCCACAGAGCTGGGAGAAACTGTCTCCCACCCTACTGCCTCTTTCTGGCCAACCGTTTTCTCTCAGTTAGGAATGGTCGTCGGGGTTCACTGAGCTCCAACGAGGTCAGCACTGCCTTAGCCTTCATGATTACTTGGTGAATTTTTTTAATGCTGAAACATTATCCTCAGCCCTAAATAGCTCAAGGCCATTTGCATCCTTCCTTGAAGGATATCGCCCCATGGAACAATCATAGGACTGAGACAGTCTGCCACTGTCTCCATGATAATGTATCTTTACCTAAAAGTCCCACTCTAGCACACACACAAAAATTATAATAAAAAAACACTTTAAGGCTGCAATCTTAAACATGCATACTATGGAATTAGCCCCATTGCACATCATGAAACTTATGCAACCACATTAGAACCCCCCTCATTCCCATGACAGATCTTCACAGGTGGCGCATTTTTGAGATGGCAAAGTACCGGTATTCAACTTCACGGTCCTCTACCTGCATTCTGAAGAGGATTCAGAATCATATATAGCCGCTCTTAGACTTGCAAACTGCATTTATAGTTCTGCAGTCTCCAAACGTCATGCACAACAAAGATACAAGTAGGCTGCTACGTACAACCTCTTGAGATATAAAGATATGTGAATTATTGAACATCAGTAATTTAAGAAATTTGGCTGATTCAGTTCCAAAAGCAGGTCTGAACCTGATTGCAGTAATCTAGATAATCAGCCCCAGCCAAGAACATCTGTAGTTGCTCCACTGTTGCTGTTATTTTCTTGTTTGAGACAATAAAGGTTTATTGCAGGCATAGGCAAACTCTGGCCCTCTAGATTTTTGGGACTACAATTCCCATCATCCCTAGCTAACAGGACCAGTGGTCAGGGATGATGGAAATTGTAGTCCCAAACATCTGGAGGGCCAGAGTTTGCCTATGCCTGGTTTATTGTCTAGCTTTTAAGCCTCTAATGACAGTCACAGCACTAGATCAGTGTTTTTCAACCACTGTTCCGTGGCACACTAGTGTGCCGTGAGATGTTGCCTGGTGTGCCGTGGGAAAAATTGAAAAATTCGAAAGATTAAAAAAAAAAAGGCAAATTTTCGCCCACTAGGTGGGCGCCGGACTGTGTCCTGGGTATGGGGTGGGGTTTTTGACTCCACCCTTGGCCAGCAGGGGCGCCGATTGGCGCTCCTCAGGGGGACACCCTCCAATTTTCTGATGTCCGGGCTGTGATTGCTCCAGACTCCAGCCTGGACCTATCACGGTAGGACATCATCTTCCGACTTCCTTTCCGCCCGAGCACAGTGTGTGCAGCAGCGGAGAGAAGAAGACGTCATGACTCGAGTCACCAGGAGGACCGGAGCAGGAGGAGACAGACGGAGACCAGGACTCAGCGGGAGTCGGCACTGCAGAGAGACCGCATCCGGATCCAGACCAGGCCACAGATGCAGCGTGAGGTGAGGAGGTCATCTGGAACCAGTCGGTCATGGTCGGGTCTCGGAAGAGAGACGAGTGAGTCCAGCCCTGTGCAGCAGCAGCAGCAGCCCGGTAAGTTTATATATGGTCAATATAGGCACAGAGTTAATTTTTTTAACATTTTCTAATGTTGGTGTGCCTCGTGATTTTTTTTTCATGAAACAAGTGTGCCTTTGCCCAAAAAAGGTTGAAAAACACTGCACTAGATCACCAGAGTGCACAGATATCAGTGACTAAGATATTTTAAAAGATCACAAATTGACACTATGTAATTTTAAAATTATCTATTACACGTGCATACTCAGAAGTATGTCCCTTTGAGTTCAATGGAATTTATAGAATCACAGAATTGTAGAGTGGGAAGGGACCTAGAGGGTTATCAAGTCCAACACCTTGCAATGCAGGAATGTCAGCTAAAGCATCCATGACAGATGGCCACCCAACCTCTGCTTATGCACAGGTAAATTGCACAGATTTACAGCAGGTAGTGGTGTTTCAGCCCAGTATGTTGTATAATGATATACTCATTCTACCTCAACTTTCAATCCGAAAATATTCCCAATGAAGTAACCAAATAATGAAGTATTCAAATCATAAAAAATGCAATTAAAATGACCCAACTTATGCAATTTAAAGCATAAATAAAGCACAAAACCTTTGTCAGGCAGTTCCACTGAGAAGGCGCAACTACTGAAAAGGTCTTCCTGACTTTCAAAAACCTTCCAAGCATCATGGCACTTAAAAGGCCCCATCCAGTTATTTACAAACATAGGGAGCTTCATATAAGTGTTGCGCTGTTCCTGGTCAGTGGGTTCGTCCTATCTATTTCTTCCAATTATAAAGGAAAAGTCCTCCCGTTAGTAAGAAAAAGCAAGCATGAGTAGGCAAGATTAATTTACAAAGCCAATGTAATTCTATTGAAACTATCCTGTTTTTGCAGGTTTTGGTGTCTTCGGGTGTCTTCCCGTGTAAGAGTCGGGGTGTCTGTGCGACGTTTCGACGAGGTCTCACTCGTCATCTTCAGGCTGGTGCTTTCGGCTTCTTGTTACTGGAACAGAGCAGAGTCTGGTGTTTGAGTTCCTATAAATACTGTTGAGGGGTGTGGTGTATAGCCTCCAACATTCTGGGCAGTGAGGGAGTTCCTAGATTAGTGTGCCTTTTCTTCTTTTGTTCCTTAATTACTTGAGGGATATCTTGGGTGATTTCATGAGTGATATTCTGAATACCACTGGGTGGGTAGATTAGTTGCTAAAGCTTTCGTGTCTTGACCTCTTGAGCTTGTGAAGAGTTTTTCTGAGAAGATGGCTGTGCTGCATTTAGTTGTGCTCTGGCTTGGCTTCGTGTATAGGGGCGAGCTGTGGTTTTGTGCCTTGTGCCCGCCAGATCTGTGTAGGGATTGCAGGGGGGTGCAGCATCCGGAGGTGCCACTATAGTTTGGCTACTGGATGGAGTCTGTAATATGTCTGTGGAGAGGGTCTGGGTTTGGTTCTGGTGTGGTTGATTGGTGACGGCGTTCTGTGTGCCTCTGGTTCTGGTGTCGGTTTTTGTGGGGAGGGCTAATTTCCAGATGTCTGGCAGGCGGGACGTGTCGTCACGAAATTAATTTTGCAGATTCCAAATTGCTCTTTAACATGGAACATCACCACAAGAGAATAATCATGGAAGCCATCGAGATAGAGAAACACCCTCACAACATGAACAAGCGTGACGACACGTCCCGCCTGCCAGACATCTGGAAATTAGCCCTCCCCACAAAAACCGACACCAGAACCAGAGGCACACAGAACGCCGTCACCAATCAACCACACCAGAACCAAACCCAGACCCTCTCCACAGACATATTACAGACTCCATCCAGTAGCCAAACTATAGTGGCACCTCCGGATGCTGCACCCCCCTGCAATCCCTACACAGATCTGGCGGGCACAAGGCACAAAACCACAGCTCGCCCCTATACACGAAGCCAAGCCAGAGCACAACTAAATGCAGCACAGCCATCTTCTCAGAAAAACTCTTCACAAGCTCAAGAGGTCAAGACACGAAAGCTTTAGCAACTAATCTACACTTAATGACCCACCCAGTGGTATTCAGAATATCACTCATGAAATCACCCAAGATATCCCTCAAGTAATTAAGGAACAAAAGAAGAAAAGGCACACTAATCTAGGAACTCCCTCTCTGCCCAGAACGTTGGAGGCTATACACCACACCCCTCAACAGTATTTATAGGAACTCAAACACCAGACTCTGCTCTGTTCCAGTAACAAGAAGCCGAAAGCACCAGCCTGAAGATGACGAGTGAGACCTCGTCGAAACGTCGCACAGACACCCCGACTCTTACACGGGAAGACACCCGAAGACACCAAAACCTGCATTCCTGTACCCGTGAAAATCTACGAAAGCAAATATCCTGTTTTTGTTTCAACATTGTCACATTTCTTAGCCTTTAAAAAGTCACACTTTAAAAAGTCAAATATATACTTTTTTCTCCTTTATTTTGTCCTTTTAAAAAAGTGCCTTTTCTTTCTTCGAGTTCCTATTTACTTCTACTAAAATAAGCTGCTGTTTAACTTCCAGGAAGACACAACTTTTCGGTGGTTCAGCCAGTACATTTCTCAGCCACAGGAGATTCTCTCTTTGCTGTCTTGCAGCTGTGAGCTTCTAAATGATCCCTACCATAAATAACCAGGTATGTATGTATCTGACAGGTGTTGAGGTTTGTAGAGCAAAAGAACTCACCGGCAGTGAACACACACCATAAAGGTAGATAGGAAGCTGGAGAGATTTCCTCTTTTAATGACATAGAATAAAAAGGCCCTGCTGAGTACAAGCAGAAGCATCACAAGATCCAAACCTTGCTATATCTTCTGGGCAAAGCAAAAGATTTTGACATCCTCCTGCACCAGCATAATTTTCAACCAAGCCAACTTTTCAACCTTCATAGTGGCTGTGAAAAATGAAAATCTGGCTCAGCTGAGAATTGAACTGGTCAAGAAACATGTCGACATCTTTCCCTTAGCAAGTTTTGTCTTTTTAGATGATGATAGGTCTTGTTTAACTGACATGGGATTTCGAGGCAGGCATATTGTTGTACCCTGCCATGGGACCTGCTGGTGAAGGGCAGATAATAAATTTAAGGATAAGAATAAGAATGAGCCTTTTGCCTTTTAATGCTTTCAATCCAAAGGCATTAGTGAATAAAGCCTGGAGAAAAAAGTGGCAAGCCCTGCTGTTACCACTTGCTAGAGAATATATTTTCAAATAAGTGGATGTATTATTGACCTGCTCCTGCTATGTACAATGCACACTTAATGACTTTCTGTTTGCAGTGCAAACCACTCCTTCCAGTTTTCATAGTGTCTGGGGAAGCACCTGGCAAAATAAAAAAAAATCTACTGTAGGATGCATCTTGACTGTTATAGGTACATATTGGATAATGCCTGTGACATCACTGATGAGCTACTGATATAAGCAGTAAAATGCTTAATTAAAAACTGAAGTGGAGCTTCCTGTAAATAAACTGCAAATATGGGAAGAGCAGAGGAGGAGGAAAACGGCTGGTTTTTCCTTATGTGGGCTGCACCACCTATACTCAAGTTTGCAATTCCCCACCCCATCCCTTCTTTTATGGAAATAAAATGCACAGAGTGTCAGCACAGGTTAGCATTACACATGCCTTGAATTAGCAAATATCGATCCCTTTGTAGATTAACCTTCCAGCTCATATCAGATTGGTGAATTTTCTTAAGGAAAGAAAACTATCCCTTTACTTTTTTTCTTGCATGCTCTGGACCAGGCAGGTTCTCATACCATATAGTAGAAACAATAAAGGGTTACGTTGCACTATAAAAACAAACAGGCTTATTGTGCCATAAACTACTGTAGGCTACAACCTGATGTGGCCTGGAAATCTGGTGGGTGGTATGGTGAGTTTACTATCTAATTGCTGTGAATGAGTCTGCGGTTTGGACAAAGGAGTGTTAACAATCAAACAATGGATTACTGTTCCTTAATTATTAATGGATGTCCTTATATAAGAGCTAATGGGTGGAGTGCTCATGTATTCTACTTGCAGAGGGCAGTCCTCAGTTTAAAGGTGGGCTATCCACTTTGGTTTAAAAGTAAAGAACTATCAGAAGGGATAACTTTGAGGGAGGTGTAGCCGCTGGAATCCCCTTTTCTACCCAACTACTGAGGGTGAAAGAGGTCCTTGTCCTCTTTTTCATCTGCTACAGAGTGTGTTCCCAACTCACAGCCAGAAGTGAAAATCTTACGTAGCTGCAGACAGTATTATTCCTGGTTGCATGGGCCAACAATTACACTATTTGTAATCCCCTCTTCAGCTCAAGGGAAACATTATCAGATTTGCTAATGAATTCTAACTCAGCCTGTTCACGTTCTAACCTCACTCTATGAACTCTTTTTGTTTAAGTTCAGTGACTCTAAGGTCAGCTGTAGAATCCATAATAAAATAAGTTATTTATTCCCTTCCACTTTCTTCCCTACTGCTGCCTTCATGGAAGCAGTTGGCTGCCAACCTGTGGCTCTCAGCAACACACAAACAAGCCACTATTCCCTATACTCAGACAGTCACACCCACCGCTAGACGGGAAAGGAAAGGGCTTGGATGATTTGGTAAACCATGGTGTTGTTGGCACAAGCCATCATAAGCGAGTTGCTGCTGCTTAACAGGTTGCCATAGCAAAGGAATAGACACAGTGGTCAAAGCTGAGATTCTGGCTGGGAGCCACCAATTAGTAGGTTCATGCTATGGGAAGTGAGAAAATGTCATGAATCCAAGGAGCACAACTGTCCAGACTCCCAAGCGGCACCATTCCAATCACACTTTAAGAACTGGGTAGGATAACCGGCTGTCCTTTACTTGAAGAAAGGCTCTTTTTGAAAGGCTATCCTACCCAAATCCAGATAAAGGACCCTAAGAAAGGTGAGCAGGTGCTTTGAAGTTGCCCATCAGCAGTTAGCACCTCAATAGCAGACTGAGCAGGTGCAAAGGTCACCTGATCACAGGCTTCTCCACTCTGGTGGGATGTACTGTGGCCGCACACAGACATTTTATTCTAGAATCAATGGAGACTGAGTATTTGGGGGGTTTTCTACATAGCTCACACAAAATCTAGATTCATTCATTCATTCATTTTTGCCCCTGAAAAGCACTTCTGAGAAACTGGTTTCATTCTGAATGTAAGATCTTTGTTAAAGATTTGTTCTGCTTTACTGCTCAATGTGTCTCGTTCAAAACAGATGAAACAGATGTATGCAGTTGCAGCAATGGGAGGCGGTGTGTAGCCACACTTACTCAATGAGGTTATGGGTGGGCATATAACAAGACTGCATTCACCACTTCCTTCTTCATTCACCTGGGGCATGTGCAGGGAGGAGAAGGCATCAGTAACCAGTTTTCGAAACTCCCATTGTTCCAGGTGCATTTTGCAACAGGGAATTTCATTAGTGCAAGCAGTTTCTGAGCTCTGGGCACAGTACTGCGCTTAGGATTTCATATTAAAACTGCAGTGGAAGGAAAGGAGGATATTTTTCTGCCTCCCCACTTCCAGCTACTCTCTGAAGACTGGAAAAGAGACCCTCTTAATAATAATTACTGGGGTGGTCAGGAGAAGGACTTGTATTCTTGTTATAAAAAAAAGTGTGCCTAGACATTCTGTTGTTGCAGCCATAAACCTAGCTTTAAGGTGCCATTTACAGTGGTGCCTCGCAAGACGAAATTAATTCGTTCCGCGAGTTTTGTCGTCTTGCGATTTTTTTCATCTTGCGAAGCACGGTGTCGGGAAAGTTTTGGAAAAGCTTCAAAAATCACCAAAGTCTTTAAAAACCTCAAAAAAGGCTACCACACCGCGTTCTATGAGTTGCTCCTCGAACTCAAGTCGCAACTGTATTAATGGTGTTAAGAAAAAGGAAACAAACTTGCAAGACGTTTCCGTCTTGTGAAGCAAGCCCATAGGGGAAATCGTCTTGCGAAGCAGCTCAAAAAACCAAAAACCCTTTCGTCTAGCGAGTTTTTTGTCTTGCGAGGCATTCATCTTGCGAGGTACCACTGTAGTTCCTAGCCTTCATATCTCAGTTCCTAACACTGTAGGTAACCTAATCAAGGGGAGGGTTTTCAAATAATGACACCCATCCTTGTGAACACCAGGATCAAGAGTCAATCTAGGCTGCAAGCAGCATGTTGACTATGTGCAGGAATAATTGGAGATTGAAAAACACAACCTTTTTGGCTATAAATAGATTGGTATGTGTACAGCCTGTATTTTTGTTTGAATTATTGTTTATTTATTTTTTTCAAATCATAACCCGAGATGGAAATATAATGAAGCAAACTTAAGGACTGAAAAAATGAGATACTGAGAGAAACCGAAATTGTTAGATCTGCCCACCCCTGATTTCCATATACAGTGGTACCTCGGGTTAAGTACTTAATTCGTTCCAGAGGTCCGTTCTTAACCTGAAACTGTTCTTAACCGGAAGCACCACTTTAGCTAATGGGGCCTCCTGCTGCCGCCGCGCCACTGGAGCATGATTTCTGTTCTCATCCTGAAGCAAAGTTCTTAACCCAAAGTACTATTTCTGGGTTAGCAGAGTCTGTAACCTGAAGCGTATGTAACCTGAAGCGTATGTAACCCGAGGTACTACTGTATGACTTACCCCTCTCATATAAAATGAGAGATTGACATACTAGGTTCTGCAGACCTGTATTTAGAGATGCACAACAAGGACCATTTGTAATGCTTGCCTCAAACGCTGCAAACATGATGTCTTCAGTGTCGTAGTGTCATTTTCTGGTAGTTTGATGCATATTAAGGTCTGTAGTGGCAATTGTGAGCATTAGCACAACAAACTCCATGCTCTCTTGCAATGGTATAACTCTGCTGCATTGAAAAACCAGTTGCAAGCTCGTTTAACTGCCATATGTTCAAACTAAGAAACATTGGCACCCTCCCCAAAGCATATTTCCCATGAACTTTGGGGGAGGAAGTCAACTGTTGTCAAGCCAGTTTGAAACTGGTTTACATGCGTATTGAGGATGGACCCATACAGTTGCCTAAAGCTGCAGGAGTCCGGAAGGAGCCAAGGGGAATAAGTGGCTCAGAGACAGAGTTTTAGTTGCACAGGTGGTGAAACATCATCTAGCAGGCAGCTGGAAGGAAACAAAATCCGCTCCATCTAAATCCCTCCATATGATGTTCACCCACCATGGCCAAAAGGCAACTTCTCATCTTAACCCTCTGGTATAACAAGCTACAGAAACATCCCTGTAACACGTACACATCTAACTCAAAGAATACAAGTTCAGGGTTATTGCTGCTTTACCAGATTGGGTAACTTTATTAAATAACAAAGGGGCTTCCAAGGAGTTCAAAGCAGCATACATTATTCTTCCTGCACTCCATTTATCCTCATGACAACACTGTGAGGTACAGTCGGTTGCATATAGTGAACATCTTAAGTGTGTATAGTATACTCACTTACCAAAGAGTAAGTCCAATGCTTTTTCTTCTGGGGGTATGCAGGGGTACACATACCCCTAAACATTTTGTGAATCTTTGTACTTTTGTCCATTTATTGTATTTATTTTTCCTGATTTGAACTATAAAATTGTGATTTTCTTGAGTCAAAATGAGAGTACCCCTAAACATATTTTTTTAGGGGAGAAAACACTGAGAAAATGGGACTTGCTTCTGATTGGACATAGGACTGTATCCTTACAGCACACTCAATGCCCCATGAATCACCACGTTCCAGGCAAGTTAACATGACCAAACAAGACCAATAAGCAAACCTCAGATGTCATGCTGTTTAAATGAAATATGCAAATACAGCTTGATTTCTAGCAATGTGGCTTTGGAATTTTGCAATATCTAATGTCACATCTAGTTTGCCCTTAACTTCTCCTGAAACATGAGCATTGATCCCAAAGTACAATGTAAGAACTATTTCCAGTTTTAATTATTATTTTTTACTGTATAGGCACATTTTTCTTTTTCCCTGTTTAAAGTAACAAGAGCTAAGGAGGGCAGGATAACTTGTATTTTTAAACAGTTGTCTAGAAAAAGGCTCTTGTTACTGAGAAAGGGGGTGAACCCCCCCCCCCACACACACACAAAAATAGCTGTACAAAGAGTTCCGGGAACACTAAAATCATGGAGAAATGGTTGTAAACTCCTTTGTAAAAATTGCTTGGAGAAACTTTCATTCTGCAGCTCATCAAAGCTGAGTGAAATGTAGTTAGCCCAACAGGATATGTATTTGATTGTTTTAAGATTTCTTGGGTGTTTTGTGAAAAAGGCATATCTGCCATAACATCTTCTCCTACTCAACAATTAAAGATAAAAAGAACTCTCTCCCTGCATGTGTGTGTGTGTCTCCTTCCCACCCTTTCTGTTTAAAATGAAACTCCAAAAAGGAGACATTTCTGTGAGCCACCTTAGATCAGAGTATGGCCATATTTGGTGGGTCCTGGGGCTCACAAAATTAAGAACAATCTCCTTCTTATTGATGGTCACAGTCCCTCAGAGGTAAACTGTCAGGAGCAACATGCCAGCAGTGGATTGGGTCAGCCAATAGGGACAGAGTTTTCTGCTTGGCCATCCTTTCTCTGTGCCACCTCTCTCTTACATTTATACACACAACACAAAAGAGGAAGCCATTCCTAAGGCAGTGATCTGGAGAGCAAGAGTGAACTCACAGTGTCCAGACCCTGTCCACCACTGACTTACAGAATGTCATCCAATAAGTTACTGGTTCAAATCTCAGCTCAACTCTATCTGGCAGGGGTTGCCAATCTGTGGCCCTCCAGATGTCGGTGGACTACAACTTCCTGGCCATTAGCCATACTGGCTGGGGCTGACGGGAGTTGGAGTCCAACAACATCTGGAAGGCCAACAGTTCCTCTCCCCTGTTCTATGGCCATAAGTAAGCCACCATCTCTCAACCTTAGTATCCTCCCCCATATGTAAAGATACCAATCTTGCCTCTCTTGCAAGGGTTATTGTGATAGTGTACGTGAGGCAATGGGAACAATGAAGCACTGTAAAAAAAGAAGAAAATATTAAGCATTATGTGAATGCTCAGATTTGTGTTGTCTTCTTATTTGACAAGAAACTATTGTTGTCAAGGATGGGTAAACAAGGGACAAGCAAGAGACTCAGTAGGTTAATGACCAGGGTAGAGACAAAGAAGAGAAAAGCAGCTGAGCTACACATTCTGGCCCAGAAGTACTGCCTCCACTGTCCCACAGCCAGCAAGGCTGACCTTAACTGAGAAAGTGACATTTACATCCATTCAGAAATACAACAGACTGGAAAAATGGGATCAAGAGGCGAGCATCTGCAAACTTCCTGCCAGGACATGTCACATGGGAAAAATAAAGGCTGTTCTAATCTCATTAAGAAATCCAGTGGTCCCTGGGGAAACTATTTTTCTTACTGAGCTACTGACCACTAGTATTTCCAGGCAGAGTTGGAAAAGACTCCTGTCCAAAACCCTCAAGTAGATAATACGGAGCTACGTGGACCAGTGGTCTGACTTGGTATAAGGTACATAACTTTCTATGTTCACACACAGTCATATAATTTTGTCAACCCTTGACCTTTGTTCATTTCAGTGATTAAATTGCATGGGGCTAGAAGTCCGTGCCAGTTCCATGAAGATGCTTTATCCCTGACTTTTCCGAAAAGGAAGGGCTTCCAAAACACACTCTCTTGTCCCAAGAGACACAAAGCGTATGATTGGTAGAGATCCACAGAAACTAGCGGATGCATTTCAGGGTAGTGTGCATGTGTAAGAACTTATTTGTGTCCCCCATTCACTTTTGCTCACATGCACCCATTCACACTACTCACATGGGATACTCATACATACTCTAGTCACATACGCCATTCACGGAAGCTGGGCTAGGACTTGAGCTGAGCACCATCTCAGATCCTGTCCCTTTTCACTGGCAGGGAGAAAGATTCAGACAGGAGCATATTCTGGCTGGCTATCAAGCCCAGCTATGATTTTTTGACCTTTGTCTATTGCACACCACTTTAGCAAGTACAGTGTGCCTCACAATCCTTCCTCACACCTCCTGCTCTAATGTGGGTAGTGACAACAGAAAGTTTGAGAGGCTGGCATTCATAGAAAAGCTTCCATTAGAAAGAGACTTAAGGATATATGCAGAGTATGCCGCTAGCCTCAGGCACAGAAACTGAAGAACAAAAGAATGAATGGCACAGGGCTGGCACAGTTCTTGTACAGCTAGGGTATTTTTTTCCTGTCTGCTGGACTTGCAGAGAGGCAATGAGGTGAGCAACCAGCTGCTAGGAGTAAGGGAATCATCAATACGGAGGAAAGGCAAATAAAAGAACAGGGAAGGCAGCATATATCTATAGGTATAATCCTGCCACTCTATGGTTTGTTGCCCTGCTCTAGAAAGTTAGGAAAGAGCTAAGCAGGGGCTGCTCATGTCACATGCAGCAGCAGACAGCTCTTACACAGGCTAATTTGCCTTATTGTGCTTTGTGGCCAGCATCATGTGTGAGAATGACCAGTGTACACCTTTAAAAACTACAAAGTAAAAGGGGGGGAGACCCCACTATGTACAGACATATTGGCAATGCAGAGAGGGAAATGTGTGCAGAATGAGCATAAAACTACAGCAAAGTGTCCAATTCCAGAATTAATTTTGGAAATGCTCCAAGTCAAACTGGAATTTAGGAATGGAATGCTACGCGGAATGGAATTACAGCAGAATAAATGAATGGAATGATGGAGCTCTGCTTCTCCCTAGAACTCCATGGTGCACTGAGGAACAAGTCACACAGACTCTTTCTGCTCAGACTTGTGCCGTGCAGATTGCACCTGTCCCTGCCAACTAGTGGGGATCAGTGTAGGCTGAAGCATTCTGCACACGCCTGCCTACACAGAGAGCCCTATGGATGAGCCCCATGAAGACATCAAAAGTGGAGTGCACATTCCATGGGTCTCATATCACCACTGGCCCAGAATAAGAAAGCTGGTGCAGACAAAGCCTAAAAGGCATTCCTCTGGCTGCCGTATTTCTCCCCTTGCTAAAATAGTCCCTTTGAAAGCTCCATGACAAGAGTAGAACTATTGGATATGGGTGTGGTTTGTAGGAACGTGAATTGTCAGAAACCCTGGCCCTGAATCAGTTCTAGTTGGGCCCAGCTGCTCATGGCCTATAGTGGCAACAGGCACCCTTGTCTACATGAAAATCCACTCAACTGGACCTGATTGAGCATCATGACATGGATGTCAATGGACACTTGGGTCAGTAGTGTGTTTAGAAGAAAGCTTCCAAACACACATCTTCAAAAAGAGTTTGGAGTGGCTATTTAAAGCAGCAGTAGGAAACGTTAGGCCCATAGGCTAAATGTAGTCCCCCCCAGACTCTTCTACTTGTCCCTTGGGAGGGACTCCCTAGGCCACACACCCTCATCAGGCCACACTGCCCCTCAAAAGTCCTGCAACTACCTTGAGTGTTTTTGCCTTGCTAGAATTTGTCCTGGAATTCTGATAGCGCTTTTTGTTTGCTTGGGCAGAGGACAGAAAGGAGCTTGCAAGTCTATGTGAAAACTAACCTACTGTACAAAGATTTTTAAAATCACATCCATTGCTCTAGCCACTTTTGCCTAGTTACTTTTGCCTCTGGCTCCATCCCACTGGTACTTGGCACCCCAGAAGGGAATGTGGCACTCAGATGAAGGGGGGGGGAAGGTTCCCCATAGCTGGTTTAAGGGATGCTTTAATCTATACCAAAAAACCAAACGTATTTCTGCTTCAGGAAAATCCAAACTGTGCAATCATAAGGCGGCCTATAAATTTGTATAGATACCATTGATTTGCATAATTTATTCTGAGTGCAATATTCAGCTTTTCTTATGAATTAGCATTTATTGGAAAGGAACAGGGGGGGAAAGGGCAGGCAAGGAAAAGCAAGAGAAGGGAAGGACAGCAGAGGCAGAACCTTTATTAAGAACTTCCATTTTTAAATTCCCAACCATTAGCCCCCAGAATTAATAAAATTCCAACTTGTTGTTTGCAACAAGCAGTAGAAATTTCCTTTTCCAGGAGAAAAAGACGAAGCAAAGACAAGCACAAATTTCTTAGGTAGCTGAATGTATTGTTATGTTATTCTACACAATATTCTACACAGAATCTACACAAAGCCATTAGTACTTTAGTACTTCGGAAACATAGGACAGAAAGGCTCTTGGTTGTTGCATTCTCCTGTCGGTTAGGTAAACTACTGCAATGCATACCCTTATTTAGTCAGGGCCTTCTCTGCTGACTCCAGCACTTTCAACACGTCATTTACACCATGCTCCACCAGTGTCCCCCAAGGAGACTCTCATTCCTGCCTATGTAATGCAGATTTGAAATGCTGAGCACACTGGAGATATAAGTTAACATTGCTTAAGAGCATGATTGGTCAGGAGAGTAAAGGAAAGTGATACGAGGGAGGGCTGCAGTTCAAGTCTCAGCAGATGAGCGGCTCTGTTATTTTAAGGGTGGGTGCAGCGTGTCCCATGGAGACAGGCAACACCAACGGACGGAAAAGCTGGCTAGGATTTAAAACTCGATCCTTTTAAACAACTTGCTTCAAACAGACAAAAAACAAGCATACAAACTGGGCAGCAGAAGTCTGGTGTCCATAGACATGTTTTTATATTATACCTCACTTTTTTCCTGAAGGGCAGAAAATGGTAGAGAGAAAGGCTGCAAGATGATTGATAACGGGCAGTGAAAGAGAGTCCACTTTGCATGCAGAAAGTCACAGGTTCAATCCCCAGCATCTTCAAGTAAGGCTGAGAAAACCTTGGTTTGAAAACTTGAAGAGCTGCTGCCAGTCACAGGTAGATGGTAATGAGCTAGATGGCAGTGGAAGCTGGCCCAACAGGGCAAATTGCACACTGCGGGTGGCGCTGTGGTCTAAACCACAGAGCCTAGGGCTTGCCGATCAGAAGGTCGGCAGTTTGAATCCCCATCATGGGGCGAGCTCCTGTTGCTCGGTCCCTACTCCTGCCCACCTAGCAGTTCGAAAGCACGTCAAAGTGCAAGTAGATAAATAGGTACCACTCCGGCAGGAAGGTAAAAGGTGTTTCTGTGCACTGCTCTGGTTCGCCAGAAGTGGCTTAGTCATGCTGGCCACATGACCTGGAAGCTGTCTGCGGACAAATGCCAGCTGCCTCGGCCTATATTGCAAGGTGAGTGTGGCAACCCCAAACTCATCCGCGACTGGACCTAAAGGTCAGGAGTACCTTTACTTTTACCACCAACCAGATGTGCCCTCAGTCAGCCCCCACCTGCCTGCTTTCTTACTTACAACCAGTAAGTTGGAGTGGCATTGACTGTCAGGTGGCAGTGTGGTCTAAACCACTGAGGCTCTTGGTTTTGCCGATTGGAAGGTCAGCAATTCGAATCCCCACGATGGAGTGAGCTCCCGTTGCTCTGTCCCAGCTCCTGCCAACCTAGCAGTTCAAAAGCACACCAGTACAAATAGATAAATAGGTACCACTGTGGTGGGAAGGTAAACGGCTTTTCTGTGTGCTCTGGTTTCCGTCACGGTATTCCGTCATGCCAGAAGAGGTTCAGTCATGCTGGCCACATGACCCAGAAAGCTGTCTGTGGACAAACGCCGGCTCCCTCGGCCTGAAAGCGAGTTGAACGCCACAACCCCATAGTCACCTTTGACTGGATTTAACCGTCCAGGGGTCCTTTACCTTTACCTATCAATAATAATATCCAGAGCAGCTCATTTGGCTACATAATACACAAAAACATGTTAAAGCAGGTTAGGGAACCCTGGCCCTCCAGATGTGCTGCACTATGAGTCCCATCATCCCCAGCCATTGACCATGCTTGATGGGGTTGATGGGAGTTGCAGTTCAGCAACATATGGAAGGCCAAATATTCCTCACACCTGAGTTTAAATCATCAGGGAAAGCCTGGCTCTGTGTCCTATGCTTTGCTGATGCCAGGTTGTTGAGGATGCCAGTTAAAACCTAGTCTATCCTGCAGAACTCTTTTCCAAATGAGGCCTGTCTGAGCTGGTCTCTCTTTTTTAGGAAGCAGGAGTTGATGATGATTTTATTTACCGTAAATCTAGTTAGCTGCTAAGAATTTATACCAGTCTTGTAAATAAGCCCACAAAATATACTAGCCTGCATAAATGTTGCTAGCCTGCTGGAGGCTGGCAGAGAATCAAACTGCTCTGACTGTCCTGCAGCAGCCTACTGTTTTTCTATGCTGGGCACGAGGAAGAGAACTTCCATTCTCCAGCAGCCCACTTTGTTTCTGCTCTGGAAGCATTCACCTGATTCTGCATGGAATTCCACGCACTCACCTTGTCACCTATGGCTTGTCACCTGTAGCTACTACTGAATTCAAGGCTGATTTACACTGCTTTTCGTTTGCTCGTCTTAACTTTGTGGTATCTCTTTTGATTGACTCCAACTAATTTATTGCACAATGTCTTGGGGCAAGTTGTTTAGTTTGTTGTGATCATCTAAAATAAAAGCAAATAAACAGAACATTTGGCTACATTTCTCAAGGGAAATATGCCTGGTCTCAAAACTCAAGGGCTAATACACAAGAGAGTGAGATGAGCAGGGACTGCTAGCATGGAAATTGCAAGCCTTCTTTCCAAGTGTCTCAAGCAGCTGCATTTGTGCAACACACAAGGAGGAGGAAAATGGCTCTACGTGTCTATTTCCCCTTGCTCAAAAGTTTCCTTAATAGGAAATTATGTCCAAGCAGCGCTAAGGGAGGGATGGGGTGCCCCCGCTCCACCAGGAGTGCATTCCAATCTCTGATGTAAACCACCAGAGTTCCCCCTTTGATTTGAAGTGTAAATAGTGTATAATAAAAAGATCCTTTTATAAACTGCCGAGCATTTGTGCAGCAGTTCAACAGCTCCAACACCATTATTTATAGCCTTGCAACACTTTATATGCATGACTTTTCCAGCATGCTGTGGAAGAGACCACAAGCAAAGAATCGGCAAAATCAGACAGCCTCTCCTGTGCTAATATGGATGTAGATCATCATATCCCACGGCTACAGATTCTTTAAAAATTACCTAAACCATTCTTGCCCATGTTAATCAGAGCCCAGGCCTATTCCAAACATAGATGAAGCAGAGATGAGGGCTCAATTTTAAGAGTTAAAGGGTCAAAAGGATAAGGAAGCTGAATGCACACACACATTGGGGTGAGGAGTGTGCGTCTGTGTGCCAACTCAGCAGTGCTTCATTTGGTTTTGGTTGCTAATGTCGATATTATTTTGTGGACTAGGAGTGCTGTACTGCTTTGTGAATCTTATAATATGATTTTTGTTGTGTTTTTGCTGTTTAGCTTATTTTTTAGTTATTTAGTTAATTGTGTTTTATAGAATGTGACTATTTTACTGATGATTTGTAATTGTTTCACTGATGATTTGTTAATTAATTATTATATAGGATTTATGTTGTCGTAGTGATGTTCCATTACATTATTGTTTATTTATTATTTCTGAGCTGCTTTGTGATTCATGTGAGTGGAAAAATGGCATAGAAACATAATAAATGAAAATAGCAATTCTGTCAGTTCTGGTTTCTCTCAGTTTATTATTCTTCCAGTCTTCAGTTCTCCACATTTCCCCATCAGTTTGCAATTAGGAAAAAAAAATCAGAAAACTTGCATGAAAATTCACCAGAGAATTTTTCCTACAATATACATTTTTATGCAATGTTCCTTAACATACACATTTTGGCAAAGCAATTTCCCAAATGTAATATATTTTAATGTTATTTTCACTAACCTATGCATTTCAGTACACAGTACAGGGGTCTGCAACCTTTAAGACAAAAAGAGCCACTTGGACCCGTTTCCGAAGGAAAAAAACCCGGGAGCCGCAAAACTCGTCATTATAAAAATAACTTTTTTGTCACTTTTTTATTATTTCTTTGTTTGACCCCTCAGAATTACTCCTCCTCATAGAAATAAACGTTAAATTAACAAGTTACCTTTTTGTGTGTGTGTGTTCTTCACTCCCCTTCAAAACAGTGACCAGCGTACATGCCCTCCTTCAATGCAGTGACCAGCGTACATGCCCCTTACAATGTAGCGGGCGGGCGGGCAGGCGACGTCGGGACGGTGCGTGACTAACGCACACACCGCCCCCATGCGACGGCACAGCCAGTGCAGCACCCGCCACAGTGGAGAGTGTCGGGGCGCACAATGCGCCTCCTCCCCTCACTAGTATCCGCCCCGGAGCTGCGACAAAGGTGTAAAAGAGCCACATGCGGCTCCGGAGCCGTGGGTTGCCGACCCCTGCCCTAGTATATGCTTTTTTGTACACAATACTTTGCCAGAGAACTGCCCTGCAAACTGCTGAGATGTGCAAATTTTGAAAGATGGCTGTGTTTCAGTTTGCATATTATTTTGGAAATTGTGAATTAGATAGATTCGCCTTGAAGAGAATCTGAATACAATTTCTCAACCACCCCAAAGGTAAAGGTAAAGGGACCCCTGACCGTTAGGTCCAAACACGGACGACTCTGGGGTTGCAGTGCTCATCTCGCTTTACTGGCCAAGGGAGCCGGCGTACAGTTTCTGGGTCATGTGGCCAGCATGACTAAGATACTTCTGATGAACCAGAGCAGCGCACAGAAACGCCATTTACCTTCCCGCCGGAGTGGTACCTATTTATCTACTTGCACTTTGACGTGCTTTTGAACTGCTAGGTGGGCAGAAGCTGGGACCGAACAACGGGAGCTCACCCCGTCGTGGGGATTCAAACCACCAATCTTCTGATCAGCAAGCCCTAGTCTCTGTGGTTTAGACAACACCGCCACTCCTGTCCCTTCAACCACCCCTACCCACATTTTAACTCTCCTGTAGACCAGATACAGGCTTACATGGGGTTTAAGTTCTGAGCCCCCATGTGCATAAGTGAAATTGTGAAAGGTGGGGAGCAACCTCTAAACACTCTTTAAACACCCTCTCTTTCACTTCTGTTCAGTCCTTATCCACAATACCGTATGCAAAAATATCTACAACTGGAATTGAACCTCTGAGGCTGGAGGACATGTGGGAAAACCGCAACTGCAGCTGTGCTACCCTACACATCAACTTCTGGATAGGGAGGCTGAGCAGGCTAAACGAAGTCCTGCTGCACCTCCGGTCTCTTCGGGGTTTCCTTCACCCTCACTGAAGTCCTCTTCAGGCTCCAGGAGGGGAGGGGCTCCACACAAGCCACAAGCACTTTCCAGCTCTCTTCCGCCACTTCTGGATATGAATGGAATTATTTACATATTTCCCAGCACCGCACGTATGCACAGTCGCGCACAAGTCAAATGCATGGGGGGGGGGCGCTTGTACATGTTTTCTTCCTCCTGGTTGGAAGGGAAGGGAGTTCAGGCTACAAAAGAGGCAAACCATAGAAAGTGTGAGGGTGTCCTGAAATTCCTGCATTGCGCAGGGTTTGACTAGATCAGTGATATTCAAAATGGTGGTCCACAGACCATGGCTACTTAACCCAGCCTAGGTTGGGTAGGATGCTTCAGAGTTCAAACATTGTACCAGTCACTGGCACATTGAGGAGGGGGAGATTTGTTGGTCCACTCCATCAGATAGAACCTACAAGAGCTTCTCCAACTCCATGTTGGTTGTGAATGGTGCACTCCTATTTTTTAGGACATAGAAAAACCGTATTTTCTTTCCCATGTATTTTACTAAGAAAAGTGCAATTTAATGCACACATGTCATTCACAACAATGTAAGGCATGTTTGCTTTGTACTTGCATGGGTAACTAGAGCCAAAAACAAACATCAAAGTAAGATGAAGCCCTTACCCCAGACTGTAATTCCTCATTTATGCTTCATGGGAATATTAGTGCCTTTGGCAGAAAAGAACCTGCAATGACCTTTTCTGTGGCAAGATCTACTACCTTGGAGATGTGCTACCCTTCATTTAACACCTTGCCAAGATGCATAAATTTCTACTAGGCAAATCTGGTGGGTGGCCGTGATTTATTTCTATACCACCAGCAGTGTGCATAGTATTTTACATGCCAAATAACACCATAAACCTATGTATCTATTATCAGTGTTCACAGCACTTTACAGGTAACATCAATGTGTGATTCTATACATGTCTACACAAAATTAAGTCCTATTGAGTTCAATGAGTTCTTACTCTAAAGTAAGTGGGTATAGGATTTCATTCTAAAGAGCACAATCAACCGGGAAATTATCTTGCCCAACCCCCACTGAAATCAAAGGGAGCATTGCAATAGTGTGGTAGTGCTCTCATGTAGCTCCTTAATTTTAATGGGGATTATTTCTCATTGGCCAGAAATGAGCAGTGTGTCAATGCATGCTTCCACTTTGCTGTTTTCCCAGCTACGAGCTGGAGCCACAGACCATAAACGTTGGCTTACCATGTTGCCCAGATCCAGGATTGTGGGATGTTTCTCACTAAACAAACCATGATCAGATGCTAAGAATAAACAGACTCTTGGGCTGGGGTGTTTGTGGTGTTTTGTTACGGGGGTTGCTATTGTTGTTTTTAGATCTTGTGGTTTATGTGGAAATTATCCAGTTTGGTTGAGCATTTTTAATGCTGTATTTATTGTTTATGACTACTTTCGTTATGGATAATGGAAGCCCGCCAATATAAAAAAAAAGTTAAGTACTGACTCAGGGCCCAAAATACCTTGATTTCATTACTGCACATTAAAACATCAATTGTGTGTGTGTGGTGGGTGGATGTTCTAAATCTAATACCAAGGGAATGAAATATGAATCTGCTTTAGCCCACTGGTCCACTCAGGTTGTACGGCCTCCTACTCGGGCTTGCAGTAGTTATCCAGCCCATGACACCTTTAGATCCAGTGTCACGTTCCTCCTCAGTCACGTTGAATAGGAACTTTTCCCCCTAAGTCTACTTTGTTGTGTGTAAGTGTATCCCAACCCCAACCCCTGCGAGAGGTGATGGCAGTTAAGATGAGACAGATTAAAACAGTGTCCCACTGAAAATTCTACTGTTAATTTTAAAAAGTCCTATTCACACAAATGGTGCCTTTCCCTGCCTTAAGACTGGAGACAAAGCAGGCATGATGTACCTTTTGCTCATGGGCCAAACTTGGCCCAGCAGGGGTCCTAATTAATCTTGCAAGGTTTTCCCAAGTCACAATAACTTGCCCCCTATGACATCAGATGTAGGGCAGGTTAAAGACACAGCTGCAAAGGAACGATCCAAGGTAGATAACCTGGCTAGATATAATGCTAGTGCCGCCTGTTCCATCAGGATGGTGCTGACACAGGAACCAAGGTCTGCCTAAAATGCACAACTTCTATTATCACATATTGGCAGATCTCACCAAATGCATCATTCCCAAAACGATTGCTCCTTGGTGATACACAATTCTTGATCTAGATGTAATCAACCATATCAGTCATGAGACATATCTAAAATCAATCACACCAAACAGATTGTTCTTTGTTATCCTTCTTAAGTTCCTCACCCATCAATGTGTAGTGGACATGTCAGAATATAGTAGGTTTTATCTCATGGATGTAATTGACTATGTTGCTCCATTTATCAGAATTTTAAACCTGCCCAGAAATAGAATTTTCCAGAAATTGAGGTTTGTTTTAATGTACATCTTATTTGTACACAAGTATATTTAATAGATACAAAATGGATTTATCTTTCCTCATCCATCATTGTGCAGTGGACATGTCAAATGACAGTAAGTTTCATGTCCTAGCAGTAATTAACTATGTTATTTAGTTTCTCGGAACTTTAGATTTCCTCATCTGCCCAAAACTAGACTTTGCCAGAAATGGAGATTTATTTTAATGTACATCTTATCTACAAATATTTCTTAAACAAAAGACGGGGAACCTGTGGCCTTCTAAATGTTCCTAGACTACATCTCCCACCATCCCTGATTATGGGCTATGCTGCTAGGGGTGATGGGGAATTGGAATCCAACAACATCTGGAGGGCCAAAGGTTGCCCATCCGTGTCTTAAGCATCAATTGCGAACACTTATTCAATTAAAAATGAAACTTTGGATGATTCCTTCTACTTTCACATAGTAAACGTCAAGCCTCAGGCTCTTACCTAGAAGCTGCAATCTCAGATTTCTGTCTGGCGATGGCTGCTGCCCTCTGAGCCCCTTCCAGGCTCCTGTCCACCTTCTGCCTTATCTTGGCACTTTTCAGAGGTATCACCCTCTTCTTCATGCCTTTGATCAGGACGTTCATTCGGTATTTCCCTTCTTCCTTCTTACCATCAGGCAAAGTGGTGCAACCGTATCCATGCCGTACATTATCCAGCCATTCACCCTCATACTTCAGGCCACTTGATCTCTCACTCACGCCAAACCCAGAGCGCTTGTCATTCTTCCACTCACCCATATAGGACTCTGTCGTGGTGGCATCAATATCAGCGTCAAAAGGCGGGAAGTCCTCTCCCTCAGCTCCTTCTCCTAGGCTAGCTGTGGAGGTGGCATCGCTACCAGTGGAGCTCATCCCGCTCTCACTCTTGAGAAAGCTGAGTCGGCTCCTTTGGCTGGCCAAGGAAGTCTTAGAGTCGGATTTCTTCAACTTCCCAAACAAGGAACTCCGCCTGAAGAGCCCTCCCTTCTTCAGCTTGCCCGCATCAGCATCCGCGTACAGGCTGAGAGCAAAGCCACCACGGGTGATCGTAGGTGTCATGGGAAAGTTCTCCAGGTTTGCTGACGGGGAGTCATGTTGCAACAGGGTGCCATTGCTGTGCTCACTACGGAGGGAAGTAAGGGAGGTCCTTAGAGGGTTGCGGACTACAGCTGCTATGCCATATGGGACGCTCTGCCGGACACCATAACCATGGCGCATTCCATTGGTGAACTGGCCTTGGTATGTACCTACAATCAAGAGCAATAGTGAAGTTAGTTACACCACATTTCCTGAAGAACACGGTTGAAATCATGGTTATTCAGGCAGCAATAGCCTTCCCAAAATCACCCACAAAATGGCCCCTTATGTTGGCTGAGCAGGAAATGAACTGTGTGCTCATTTCCCATTCAACAAATAAATTTTCCCTCCACCATGAGTCCAAAACTAGCATCTGTACACTGCCTCTGCGGCTGGCGATATTCTCTGGTGGCATGAGGGAACTACCCAGAGATGTTACTCACCATGGGCAGTTTTGCAAGTTTCAGGAGAGGCTGGGTATGGGTGCTGCAAACCCCTGCTAATTTTTTGCCAGAATAGGGCATCTGAATAGTTGCTCTCCAATCCTGGGCTCCTCTCTTTTTAGACAACCAGAAGGATGTTGTCAGGATACGATGGAAATGAAGGTGCCAGGCGCGCTTATGTAGGGAGGGAATTTCACAGCTTAGGAGCTGCCACAGAGAATGCCCTCTCCCAGACTGCCAACCCCCAAACTTCTGTGGGTAGTAGAACTACTAAGAGGAGAACCATTGCTAAGCTCAACAATCAAGAGCAGGGGTCAGGCAAGGTTTACCTCGCCCGGGCTGGTTCACTCCTGCGGAGATTGCTCAGGGGGCCGGATTGTGTCTGCACAGACGTGATTTTTGGCTTCTGCATCTACGCAGACGCGATTTTCGGTGCCGCGCAAGCGAGTCCCCGCTCCGTGCTGGTTTAGCCTAGCACGCGGGGACTCGCCAAGCGGGGGGGTCAGTTCAGGGGTGGCTCGTGGGCCGTTTAAATGATCCCTGTGTGCCACTTGTTGTCGACCCCTGCTCAAGAGTCTGAAGGGGAAGAGGCAGTCTTTCAGATATTTGGGGGCAAAGTCATTCAGATACTTTGGGGCTAACATTTCTCTGGAAGGATCAATAGTGTTTTACCAGATTAGGGACAATCAGAGCATACATTATGGTACAAATGAAATTAGAACTAAACTGGAATGCAATATGCAATTGTGAAGGATAAAGACTAACAGAAAGAGACGTGTGTCATTCATGAGTGTATTTGTTGTTCATGCCCAACATTTCAAGGAGGGATACCAACAAGCCAGAGGGAAAGGGTGGATGTGAAGGAGGAAAAAAGGAACCCTGAACAACTTTTTGTTGCAAGTTTGTGTATTCCTAATACCAAACTAATTGAAATACAGCAAAAGCTCCCTTGCTGGAGCCAAGTTGAACGCTTCCCCAGGAGGAAGCTAGTTCCTTCCCACCAATTGCCTCAGAACATTAATTTCCCTCACAGCAGAGTTTCTCTCCCCCTTGATTGTCGTCCTTTTGTTGATGTGGTTACCTCAGTAACTAGCAACCTACCCAAAGAAACCCACTTTGGCTCAATCCATCACTCGCTATTAGAAGCCTCACCCCCCAAATTTGTAAACCACCAGCTCTGCAACCAGCCACCCAAATCCCCATTCAGCTAGAGTATCCTGGGACGAAACATGCTGGAGAAATACAAATATTTATTACCAGTATAAAAGAATTAGCTCCCCCAAGGATTTGCTTTCTCACAGGCAAATGGCCATGGGGTATTTTTATAGCCACAGACTGCCAGCGATTTCTGTCATGTTAGCAAAGCACAATAATCCTTGAGGAAGCTAAGAAGCCAAAGGACAAGAAAGAGCCCAGAAAGAAAGGCACGAAAACATAAAATGGTCACCTAAGGTTAAATAGCTCTGGATGGGAAAGGACACTTGCTCAGTGGCAGAGCACACACTTTGAGAGTCCCGGCCTTAAACCCTGCTATCTGCATTTAAAAGCATCTCTGAGGAAATCCTTCCCTTGTGAAAGCCTTTTGGTAGACAAGGCCGAGCCAAGGGGAACACGGGCATAATTCAGCTTCTTCGAACCTTAATTCCTGCTGGCTGTTGAACTGTGTTTCAGCTCTAAATCAATCCCTGGAAAGAATGGAGATGTGAGAGAAACCTTCCTTGTCTGCTGGCAATTTTAATGGCAGTGTGGTGTAGTGGTTAAGGTGAAAGACCTAGGAGACCCAGTTTCTAATCCTCGCTCCTAACCATGGAGCTCACTGGGGAGGTGACCTTGGGCCAGTCACAGTCTCTCAGCCTGACCTACTCGGCAACACAGCCAGATGGGCAGGGTATAAATAATAAAATTATTATTATCAATACTATCAGAATCAGTGTTTAGGTGAAACTATTGACAAAGGAAAGGGTAGGACACTGATTCAAATGAGGAAAGTATATTCATTTTTAAACAACAATTTGTAATGATTTGTGAACAAATTCACAAGTGAACCCCTGAGAAAAGCCCAACAAGCAACTTCCGGAAGCTTCATTCCTCCAGCCTGAGGACCTAAGGAATATTGAAGAGGGTTGAATCGCAGAATGCCAAGAGTGTTAGCTGCGGGTTTTCTTCTCTTAAAAAAGGGAAATCAAGGGGGAGATTTCAGTAGAGTGGGAAAGGGAAACTATATTTCTCCTTTCCTAAGCTTCTCAAACACTGCAGTGTCCCACATATCGCTAAAAGGCTGAGATTATGAGCTAGCTATCAGACTGTGACTACACAAATTTACCTTGGATTAAGCACCATTGAATTCAATGCAGCTAACTTTTGCATAGGCATGTATAGGATGGTGTTGTTAATCTGAGCCCTTTATGTGAATGTGTATGTATGTGTGTGTGTGTGTGTGTTTTAAAAAATGAAACCAGTGTGGTGTAGTGATTTCTGTTGTTATTGCAGAGTCCTTTGCACAACGGAATGATGAAGAGTACGTGCCACATGCTTAAAGTTGCTTTATTTTCAGTTCAAAGTTGAGAAATTACAAACATGCATCTTGCCTCTGCTGGAGCAGAGAAGCAACCGTTCTTCTCCTCGGAATAACGAACACCGAGAGAACAGTGAAAAACAGGAAACCAGTGTACGTCACATCCAGCTTCCCATTCCCGTGGGAAAACCCAACAGTACTCTGACTGTGGAATGTAAACATTGTCTTGTGACTAGCACTTTGCTGCACAGTGAAGAGAGCAGAAACCAACATCCTCCCCCTTTCCGTGAACATCACTGGGCAGCGTGTTCGTACAATATCAGTACAAACCCAACTTCTGTACATAGGTACAGTGTTGATCCCTTGATACAATCTTGGACAATACATCAGCAGGAATTTCATTACCTGGCATATAGGACACCGTTACGAGTCCCTTCTGAATATGTTCCCTAGCATGTTGCACCTTCAATTGCAAGTGCTTCGTGCTTTGCTTACAACCTTCCGAATTCAGCAAAGCCAAACATGCTTTGTTGTCCTGGTAAACCTGGATTGGACATTTGACAGGAATTTTCATGTCTTTGCACAATTGTAACAACCATTCACAATCCTTAAGTGAATAAGACAGTGCATTCAGTTCAGCTTCACAAGTACTTAAGCTAATTGTTGTTTGCTTCTTGCATGACCAATCAAATAGACCCTGATTGTACATGTAGCAAACTCCAGACGTACTTTTCCTGTCTGTAGTGTCACTTCCAAAACTTGCATCTGCAAAAATCTCAAGACCACCAGACTTCTGATTGTTAAATCTCAGTCTGTAATGCATAGTGCCTTTCAAATAGCGTGCTATGCGTTTCAGAGCTTTCCAATCCTTAACAG
The DNA here is from genome assembly GCF_965113315.1 of Podarcis vaucheri. Lineage (NCBI taxonomy): Eukaryota > Metazoa > Chordata > Lepidosauria > Squamata > Lacertidae > Podarcis > Podarcis vaucheri. The sequence continues at coordinate 85,113,369 of NC_138764.1, read as the reverse complement.
TAGGATTGTTAACTTGTCTGCTTAGCAAATTACAGCTAACAGCAATGTCAGGTCTTGAACATCTGGCAATGAAGTTTAGCTTGCCTAGCACACTTCTGTACAGTGTAGTGTCAGAAAATGCTTCTTCAGTGTCTTCTACCTGATAACCTGTTGTCATGGGTGTGTCTACAGGGTTAGCATCCATCAGGTTTAGTTTGGTTAACACATCAGCAATTTTCCTTGACTGGTGTACTAGAATGTTACCACTTTGATCTTTCTCTATTTCCAGAGATAGGTAGTTGTTTACCTCACCAAGATCTTTCATGTCAAAGTGCTCTTTCAGTTGAGCTAGGGCATTATTGTACATTGTGACATCTTTCCAAAAGAATAAAATATCATCAACATAAAACAAACAGTACAGCTTCTTTTGCCCTTCCTCTTTGACAAATACACATGGATCAGCTTTCCCTTGTTGAAAACCTAGAGAAAACAATGCTTCAGTGAGTTTTGTGTGCCAACACCGTGCACTTTGTTTGAGACCATAAAGGGACTTCTTTAGAGCACAAACAAATCCCTGTTTTACCTGTACGCCATCAGGTGGAAGCATATAAAGTGATTCACCTAGAGATCCGTACAAAAATGCTGTATTCACATCGTGGTGACTAATGTGTAGACTCTCCTCTGCAGCTAGCTTGAGCATAAGCCTAATGCTCTCATATCTCACAGTGGGTGAGTAGGTCTCGTGATAGTCTTCACCTGGTACCTGTGCAAAACCTCTGGCTACCAATCTGGCTTTGTGTCTGACTATCTTGCCATTTTGATCAGTCTTCGCTTTGAAGACCCATTTGCTTCCAAGCAGTTTCATTCCTGGAACTACTGGAACAAGCTCCCAAGTTTTGTTCCTTTCTAAGGAATCAAGCTCAGCCTTCATGGCATTTAACCATGGCTCAGCTTCCTTAGAATCCAAATCCTGGATTTCTTGGAAACTTGAAGATTCAAATACCTTCTTGGAGCTTTTAACAGCTGCTACTGCTGTCTTAGCAAATTCATCAGCAAATCTCTTTGGAGGTCTGCCTTTTGTGGCTCTTTGTGACCTACGAATTAGCCTTTGGTCTTCAACACTTTCCTCTTCCTTCTTAGGAGAAAAGTGACCTATTGTGAACAATGGTTCTTCCAATTCCTGATCAGAGCTTTCAGAGGGTCGCATAGAGGCTTTCGCACTCTTGAAATCCTCTGAAGTATCCGATTCAGTTTCAGACTCAGAATCAGAACCTTCATCAGTGGGTGTGGGTTGTTGTTGCTTATCCTCAGTCTCATCACTGTCATCAGGATAACATTGAAAAATTCCCACGTTCTCCCCCCACTTGGCATTGTACTCAACACTTCTTGTGAGCCTAATTGTCTTAGAGTCAGTCATCATTATTCTGTAAGAACCTTTCTGATAACCTAGAAAGATACCATGCAATCCACGTTTGCCTAATTTGGAGCTTTGTGGTGAGTGAATCCACATGTCAGAACCAAAAATTCTCATGTGTTTGATGTATGGTTTCTTGCCAAACATCTTCTCATAGGGGGTACAACCAATCGCTGAAGATAACCTGCGATTGTAACTGTAAAGAAAACATGAGAGAGCTTCGGCCCAATAACTCTCTGGAAGATTGGCATCATGCAGCAAGGTTTTTAACCCTTGAAGCAATGTTTGATTTGCCCTTTCGCAAAGCCCATTCTGCCATGGCGAGCGAGGACTGGACAAATCGTGTTGAATTCCTTTCTCAGTCAGAAAAGCTTCAAACTGCTGAGAAGTGAACTCTCCCCCGCGATCAGTGAAAAGAGTCTTTATCCTCTTACCATGCACATTTTCTAACCAAGCACAGAATTCCTTAAACCTTGGAAAAGCCTCTGATTTCTGCTTGAGATTGTACACGTAAATATACCTGGAAAATGCATCAATGAGAACCATGAAGAACCTATTGCCACCCAAAGAGGGCGATAGTGGACCAACTAAATCAGCATGAACAATTTGGTATGGTTCTGTAGCTTGCCTACTAGACACCTTACCTTTCGCAGCCATTTTCACCTTGTTTGCTGCGCATGCCTTGCACTTCATGTGGTACCTGCAGGGTTTAATAGTCATACCTTCAACCAAGGTAGGCATTTTAGATACTGCCTCAAAATGCAAATGACCAAATTTCCTGTGAAAATCATGAATACATCCTGCATGCAAACTTTTGTTAGAACCTGCAATGCAACAAGTATCATTCTGCACAACATCATCATAATACAAAACAAACAAACGATCAACACATTCAGCATGCAAAACATAATCGTCTTTCTTTGTGATGGTGCATTTCTTGTTCTTGAAGGAAACGTCAATGTTCCGTTCATTCAGCTGCATCACACTTAGAAGATTGTGTGTGGCATCTGGAACATACAGTACATCCTGTATCGATAAGTCCAAACTGTGAAGAACAACAGTTCCGTAGCCTTGACTGGGGATCGTGTGGTCATCCGCCTGGTGAATCGCACCTTCCTGCGGTGTAAAAGACACGAACAGTCTCTTATCGTTGCACATGTGGTGGGTAGCTGCTGAATCAACAACGAAGAAAGATCTAGATGTCTTCTGGACCTTTGCAACCTTTGGAGTGAAGCGTGAGACCATTGCCTTGTGCTGCGTTGTCCTGGACACCGGACCTTTGCCTTTGCTTTGGCCTTTTCCACGCGATGAGCTTCCGCTGCACTGCTCTGTCTTGGCCCTGGGATATCTGCATTCCCTCTTCATATGGCCTAGACGTCCACACGAGTAGCATTTCACTGCCTTCAAAGCTTTGGCGCCCTCTGGTGGTTCCACTGCACTCTGGGATGACGTCTGTGAAGACTCCCCCTTACTCATGCAGCTAGCACCCCGGCGATCTGCTTCATTCTGGATCACGGCAGTAACAAAGGCTACTGTGAGCTGAGCAGTTGGTTGAACAGCAATCTGAGTGGCAACGGACTCCCAACTTGGACCCAAAGAATGTAGTATCATGAAGGAATACACAGCCTCTGGAAAGTTGAGTCCTCTCTGTTGCAGCTCATGTCTCAGATTTTGCATCTCCATCAGGTGTTTACGCACATCTCCACCTTCAGCAAGAGCCATATCATGCAGCTTTGCATAATAGTACATTGAGGAACCAGCCTCTGTCCTCAAATGAGCCTGTCTTAAAGTGTCCCAAATTTCTCTGGCTGTGGTCTTTCCACGCAACAGACAGAGCTCTTCTGGGGATACTATCAACGTAAGAGTTCCCCGTGCTTTGGAATCCTTAGCATTCCAATCAGCTGTAATTGGAGCTGGGGGGTTGTCTGTAATAACATTAAACAGACCTTCTTTCTGCAGAATTGCCTCTGCATAAAGCACCCACTCCGTGTAATTTTTCTTATTGAGCTTAGGAATCCCAAAAGCTTCAACCAGCCTTGCATTTTCCATCTCTGCTGTTTTAACCAAGCTGCGTAACACTTACAGCAGCGTCCAAAAGCACTTGTGAAAAGTACTTTCGCTTTCTCAGCCACCAAGCCTGTGAGCTTATGCCTTAAACTGTATCGCGGCAAAACGGCTTTTAAAGATCAAAGTCCAGCCATAAAGCCATAAACTAGAAACTGGCAGGCTGCTCCGGAGCATGAGCACATACCTTCATCAATCAAACTTGACGCGCAGAGCAGATAACGCGATCCGTTCCTCTGTACCTCTGCCGGCATTCCGACTCGATCGCTGGAGTCTTTGATCCTCAGTTTGATTTACGTCTTTCTGGGCCCGGAACCATAACGTTGTTATTGCAGAGTCCTTTGCACAACGGAATGATGAAGAGTACGTGCCACATGCTTAAAGTTGCTTTATTTTCAGTTCAAAGTTGAGAAATTACAAACATGCATCTTGCCTCTGCTGGAGCAGAGAAGCAACCGTTCTTCTCCTCGGAATAACGAACACCGAGAGAACAGTGAAAAACAGGAAACCAGTGTACGTCACATCCAGCTTCCCATTCCCGTGGGAAAACCCAACAGTACTCTGACTGTGGAATGTAAACATTGTCTTGTGACTAGCACTTTGCTGCACAGTGAAGAGAGCAGAAACCAACAATTTCAATGCCCGACAAGAACCTAGGAGATCAGGGTTCGAATCCCCACTCAGCCATGAAGCTGACTGGGTGACATTAGGCCAGTCACTCACTCTCAGCCTAGCATACCCCACAGGCTCGTTGTGCGGATAAAATGGGGAGGAGGAGACCTATGTATACTACCTTGAGGAGAAAAGCTGGGGTATAAATGTAACAAATAAATAAACAAATCATAAAGTTATGAAAACATTCCCACCGGGATTCCTACACTCCCTCAGTTGCGATATGTTATAGTATCTCCTTCTCCTGTCACAAATGTAAAATTTCTCCCCGATACAGGTGTCTTTGGGGAGACCGATTTCTTTAGTATAAGCACTAGAATTTCTTTCTTTCTCATTCCCATGAGAACCACTTCAAAATAGCAGCAGAGATCTCCAAGGGTGAAATATTTAACTGTCAACTTAATGAATCACTTTACCATTAGAAAATTCCCAAGTGTCCTAGAGAAGCATCCCAGAGATCACTTGAAGAAAGCTTGTGGGGAGCGTGGGGACAAGCAAAGTGAGTAAACAAGGAGTTGGAAAAACTTCCTAATTAGAAGAACGACCAAACCCTCGCACCATTATAAATTTAAGCACTGTACATCTGATGTCAGGAAATATCCCATGGAAGAGAATGATTGGGGAAAACTGGGAATCAGACATGTCAGAAGCTCCCTTATTTCAGCAGATTATTGGTGTATGCAGGGCCGGATTTAGGTTTGATGAGGCCCTAAGCTACTGAAGGTAATGGGGCTCTTTATATGTCCAACTGTCCTTTGTCAACAACTAATTGTCACTGTTTTTTTGTGTCGAATATATGCTATATGGTAATTTATGGAACTAATAGGTATCTAAAGCCATTTGCACATGTGGCCATGCAACCAGTCCATGCAGACTGTAGGCACCCTATATATAGAAATGAGCAAACCAGTGATATTTTAGGGAGGAGGTTAGCAGGCGGGGCCCATTACTTACATCATAGGAGCCTACACAACACAAAACACTGTTGCTGTATGTAAGTTTTATTTTATTTTAATCATATTTTAGAAATGTACATCGTTGTTGTTTTTCCTTTAATTTTTTTGGGGGCCCCCAAGAGAGCGGGGCCCTAAACTATAGCTTGTTTAGCTTATACATAAATCAGGCACTGGGTGTATCTGAGGTATGGAGAGCCTTTGGCTCTCCAAGCATTACTGAACTGCAACACCCATCATCCCTAGCCATTGGTCATGCTTGGTGAAGTGGGTGGGTGTTGTAGTTTGGGAACATCCGGAGGGCAAAAGTCACCCCTACCCTGGTAAATGCTGGTTGTGTTTGCACGTAGCACTAAGCTAGCCAGAAAGCACATGAGCTAAATGCTGGCAACTGAAGCCCTCCCACTTTGCAAGCAGGGAAACCACAAAGTGGCTGCCTTGGCATGATATGCGAACCTGGGGTTGTGGTTTCCTCTGCCCTAACAAAACCACCATCACTAAACCAACCACAAACCATGGCTTCAAAGTAGCTTAACAATCATTGCTTGTTAGGGCAAAAGAAACCACAATTCCTACTTGTGCAGAGTATAATTTAATAATCTTCTGGTGTTATGTGCCAGCCAATACAGTCAGCGGCTGATAGCATCTCTCCTGGGTTTCAGACTGGGATCTCTGCCCCCCCCCCAACCTGGGCATGCTTGGATTGAACCTGGGAATTTTTATCTTCAGCTCAGGATCAGACAGTTCTGATTTAATGGCGCTGTGGGTTAAACCACAGAGCATAGGACTTGCTGATCAGAAGGTCAGCGGTTCAAATCCCCATGATGGGGTGAGCTCCCGTTGCTCGGTCCCTGCTCCTGCCAACCTAGAAGTTCGAAAGCACATCAAAGTGCAAGTAGATAAATAGGTACTGCTTCGGTGGGAAGGTAAACAGCATTTCCATGCGCTGCTCTGGTTCGCCAGAAGTGACTTAGTCATGCTGACCACATGACCAGGAAGCTGTACACCGGCTCCCTCGGCCAATAAAGCGAGATGAGCGCCCCAACCCCAGAGTCGGCCATGACTGGACCTAACGGTCAGGGGTCCCTTTACCTTTTAACTCTCCTCACAACACAGGTTTAGAAGCAGCTGTGTCTAAGAGATTGGTTTATGGCAGCTCTGCAGGGTAATTCACACTGAACACTGAGTGGTTTTCAGAAGTATTAGCCCCTATCGCAGCTTGGTCTGAAACCGAGAGAATGTCTTACAACAAAGTTTTTATCCTCCCTTTGCAGGTTGCGCTGAGTATAATATACAAGAACTCTAAGGTGTTGTTCACTGCCATAATCCTATTGCAGGTTTCAAGGCTGTGTTGAGAAAGAGCAGCTTATGATAGCCCTACTATGTAGTACAGTGGTACCTCGGGTTACATACGCTTCAGATTACATACGCTTCAGGTTACAGACTCCGCTAACCCAGAAATAGTGCTTCAGGCTAAGAACTTTGCTTCAGGATGAGAACAGAAATCGTGTTCCGGCGGCGCAGCAGCAGCAGGAGGCCCCATTAGCTAAAGTGGTGCTTCAGGTTAAGAACAGTTTCAGGTTAAGTACGGACCTCCGGAACAAATTAAGTACTTAACCCAAGGTACCACTGTACATTGTTAATACTGAGCTCAGGGGAGGAGCTAATTCAGACTCAAAGTTAAAAATTATTGAGACATCTCAGGCTGCAACTAAGGTAAATCTACTTAAAACTCTACCCTCAGACCTCCCCCAGACCAAATCAAGCACTCAGTTGCATGCAGAATCCTCACACTCCATTGACTTGCATGCAGACATGCAACTAGTTGACATTTTAAATGCCCAAAAACTGAAAATAAAACAAAACAAATTTTGCACATGAAGTAAGACTCCAAGTAGAAGCAGGGACTCCTCTTAGGTGCCAACCACTCACACTTCCAGTTCAGGTAACACACACACCAGGGGCAAGCTACAACATTTTGTCACAGCATTCTACTCATTTTCAGGTTCTGCGCAGGGATGCTGAGGCTGAGAGATGGTGGCTTCCCTAAGGCCACGTAGTGGGTTTGCAGCCAAGATGAGATGTGAAGCAAAGATGTCCTTGTTCAGTCCCTTAGCCACTATGCAATACTTATTAATAGCACTCATTGGACGGTATACCTCTCATAATACTGCTTGTTACAAAAGACACCCATTAAAGATCTTATTAGTATTTTGAGGGAGAAAATAGCCATGCAATTAAATTCCACCGCTTCTTCCCTGGCTTCTCCTATTGAAGGAGCTGGCATGAGCCATATGAGCACCTGCAAAATCTCAATGCCAAATCTACCCCCACTGGTTTTAGTGCTGGTTGAAGCCATCAATCACCATGGAAGCTAGTTTACAAAGCAGTTCAAAAGACATCTGGAAGAAATGGTCTATAAAAGAAAGATAACTCACAGAACAAAATTACAAGTGTGTGAAGACAGAAAGCATCCAAAAGCCTGTAAATGCCCCACAAAAAGTATGCAAATATATATATATTACTATTATTATTCTGCAAGCTCAATTTTATTTGGTTATTTTATGCAAGTTAAGTAATCAAACGTAAAAAATAGCCACCTCCACCTACTGGACAAAAGCACAAAAATGAAGTACAGCAATCATTATGGTAGACTAGAAAAGGAAATATTCAACCGCTGTAAGAAATATGCAGCCACAGCAGCTTCACCATTCAATCTCCTTGGAGTTCTGCAAATTCCAAACAGCTTTGTGGATGGACTCGCTTTTTGAAATCCCAGTAATGCAGCACATTATTATCTCAAAAACAAACATATGCACATATTGACGGTGTTTGAGCAAAGAGAACTTGCCAGACCTCAACTCCAGAACTGATTTTGAATGGCTGGAACATGAGAGTAAGGCAGCACCCTCTGGGCATGTACAAAGTGCATTTTTCCCTGCCACTAAGTAACCCTTGCTAACACACATCTCTAGGAACAGGAACAAAAGTTGTCATTCTGAAACCTACAGCTTCAGACCCATTTGTGCTGCTCCCAACAATTGACGTTGTTTGCTTGACACCCTGATGAACTGCTTATATTGCCATATAAAACTCCTCACTCTTAAATTCAAGCAAGTTCAGTTTTGGTTTGCATTTAAACTTTGAAACGGGTAGTGCTGGATATGAAGAGCATGTTTGCACCATGACAAAAGACCCAGGTAACCTCTCTATATTTTGTTTTAATCTGTTGTATCTGCACATTTTTATTGTATTGCTCTTGTTTTTGTCATTCTGGCAAAAGGGAGCATATAGCAGATTTGTTAATAGATAACAGCCACACATAATTGTGTGTACAGAGCCAAACAATGTTTATCTGGGAATGGTACAAACATTATCCTCCTTCTCCCTCCAACAGAAGTCTTTGCCAAACAATCCTCAGTCCCCTTGTTGTAATTCCTTACGTTTCTGCCTGATGTAAAATATCTGTATTCATTGCATACAGCCCTAAGATGCAAGTACAGTGGTACCTCGAGTTACATATGCTTCAGGTTACATACGCTTCAGGTTAGAGACTCCGCTAACCTAGAAATAGTGCTTCAGGTTAAGAACTTTGCTTCAGGATGAGAACAGAAATTGTGTTCCGGCGGCACGGCAGCTGCAGGAGGCCCCATTACCAAAAATGGTGCTTCAGGTTAAGAACAGTTTCAGGTTAAGAACGGACCTCTGGAACGAATTAAGTACTTAACCCGAGGTACCACTGTACTTCTGTTCCAGGAGGGGGAAGGCTGGAAGAAAATGCGTATCTGTTGCTCCACCCACTTTTGCCTCTGGTCCCACCCACCACTGGAATGTGGCCCCTAGAAAGTTCACCAGGAGACAAAGTGGCCCTTGAGGGGGGAAAGTTTTGCCACCCCAGTCTAGAGACCAGGTGCTTGTGGGCCTGTAAATCCTAAACAACCACACTAGCTCCAGCTGCCCCTGGATTCTTGATGTCTTGCCATTCAGATGCCACACCCTGTTGGCTCCTCCTGTCTATCTATAGAGGATATGCCATCAGGAGCTAAGGAACTCTGGGACTTGTAGATCTCGAGAGATCATATTGCATAGGGTAGGGAGGCCCACTTCTATCTGTGAGTCCTAGAACTTTCTGTTCTGGAGGAGGGCATGGGCTTGCAGCACATTGATATTGCTTGCTATTCTAACACTGCTTCTGATTGGCTCCAGCCAATCTCACAAGGTATAGGCATCTTGTACAGGTACAGAGAAATAAAACTGCATCCTCAAACATGATTTGCAATTCAGTCGCCAGTTTTTGCTGCATGGTTATGGGCTTGGGGCCTGCAAACATGGACTGGTGAGCCCACATAAACTGTTCCTCCAGCCCCGTCTGCTTGGGCCCTGCTAGCGTGACCAAGAAACAAAACCAAGAGCAGGATAGGAACACAGCTAGGACTTGGCTTGATTCCCAGAACAGAAACATCAGCAACTGGGAACAGTCTTAGCCCTTCCCCCAATGGTACCCCTAAATGCATACTTTGGGTAAAAGTGAATGTCTTCCATTCAGTCCCATAGGAAAGTTAAGCTCTCCGCTTCGGGAGAGCAAGGCAAGGAGAGCAAAACCCAACCTCCACTCCTGACATGGCATGACCCAGTCTTTGCAAAGGACACTCATGCAGGAAGTGCAATGTTATCTCCAACCCACAGCAGCATATAAGCCCTCCATTCACATCACAATCCATCAGTACGGCAGGCATTTTGCTTGTCCACAATATAGGAGAGCTACACAGGCCCACCACAGCATATGGCATATCTAATACAATGCATACCACATAGATTCACATACATGAAATCAAACAGGACCTAAGATTTCAGATGAACTTGCACAGGGGGGAAAAACACATTAGCAATAACAGCATCTTATCACCTGCTGCTGAACATTTTCTCCCTTTTTGTCACCAATTGCTGAGCATTTGTTCAACAAGAGTTCTCCCCCCACAGCTGCTCCCTCCCTCCCTCCCTCCATGCTTGCCCTGAAAAAATGAGGTTGCTAAACAGAAAGGACAAATTGGGCTGAACGAAGATCTTGAGTCATTACAACAGTCGATAAATCCCCATCGGATTATGTATTAAAAGTACTAATGGTTGTCTAATTAGGCCACAGTCTGCTTTAGAATGGCCAAACATATCTCCATTAGTCTCAGATTTATCTATTTCTTTTCAGGAACCACCATGTTAAGGAAGGTATTTAAGCTCTTAAGTTTGCACCAGCTTTTCCTAAAGGGAAAACTGAACTACTGTTCTAAAAAGTACCGTATTTTGCACCCCATAGGACGCTCCGGCCCATAGGACGCACCTGGTTTTTTTGGGGGGAAATAAAGGGGGGGAATTTATTTTTTCCCCCCCGGTGCGGGGCTGGAAGAACCAGGTCGGGGAACAGCAGGAAGGCGCGCTCTGCCTCCCCGCTGTCCCCCGAGCTTGTGGGGCGGCTATGGGGAGAAGTGTGCTGATCCCGGGACTGCAGGCAGCTCTGCGTGGCCATCCGGAGCTGGGCGGGACTTCGCGCCCCGCTCCCGATGGCTGCGCAGAGCTGCGCTGATCCCGGGACTGAGCCGGTCTCCTGAGGGTTGCGCAGAGCTTCCTGAAGGCTGGAGAGTGAGAGGGGTCAGTGCGCACCGACCCCTCTCGCTCTCCAGGCTTCAGCGAAAGCCTGCATTCGCCCCATAGGACGCACACACATTTCCCCTTCATTTTTGGAGGGGAAAAAGTGCGTCCTATAGGGCGAAAAATACGGTAATTTCTGAGCCACCTATACAATGCCTGAAAGAGGAATGTCCCTAGACCAGGGTAAACTCTGTGTCTGGTTATAAGTGCACACACATGTCCTTTTGCTGCCGGCCTTTCCATAGGCATCTGGTCGGCCACTATGAGAAGAGGTTCCTGGACTCGGTGGGCCACTGGCCTTGTCCATCAGACTTTTCTTACAAACATAGACAACCATCAGGTTTGGAATCCAGTAAGTTGCCTTTTTGCAAGCAGTACTATCTCAACAGCACCTTCTACCTCCTCTGCCATGGGCAGAAGCTGCTGACCACTTCTGGATGCATTTGGTGTTGCACACTAGATGGTCAACCGAGCGGCAAGATCTGGCGCATGCTGTGGAATGACCACACATCCAGTGAACAACTGGCTGGCACACAACTCGCACTGCAGAAGAATCCAAGCAATGGTCCCATTGTGACGTCAACCTCTGAGCACAAAGAAGTGCCGCTGGGAATGGGCTATTTTTGACCTGAAGCCTTTTTTCTTTCAAGCACGTAGACAGAATGGTTCATTCAGCAGCTACATTAGCAGAACGGCAAGTGCGCCCACTAATGTCTATGCACCTAGGAGCCCTTGTGCACAAACAGGCATGCTGGGCTGAGATTTGGTATAAAGTGTGCATTGCTGGAAAGATGAGGACAGGGCCTTAATCTCACCTGTCCAGCATCAGTTGAGGGATCAGAACTGAATTCTTTGCCCGCTGAAGGAGCCACAGCCATTAGCTCACTTATCACATTCCCTGGTTCCCAGGACCCTGCCCTGCCCTGCCTTCCACCCTGCAGCCCAGAGAGAAACAGCCCCCTGGCTAGCGACTTCCTTCCTCCCAGGCTTACCTCCATCAGCATAGGTCTCGGTGCCATAACCGTCCTGCAGCCCGTTATTCCAGGTGCCTTCGTATTTTGCCCCGCTGCTGATGTTCTGCCTGACCCCATACCTTCCTTTGAAGCCGTGTGTCCACTCGCCCTTGTAAAGCCACCGCCCTTTGGTCTCGATCCCTAAGCCATGCCTCTTGCCTTGAGACCAGTAGCCCTCGTAGGTGTTGCCGCTGGGCCAGGTGTAGACTCCCACCACTTCGAAGCCGTAGTTCCAGGAGCCCGAGTATTCGCCCTGGCCCTTGGGCCCGGTGCAGATGCCGTGCCCGTGGGCTTTGCCTCCTTCCCAGCCCCCGCAGTAGGCCCCTCCATCGTCAAAGTCAAACCTGCCACCGCTCATGCTGTCAAGCCAGGGGTCTGTGCTCTTCTCTGGCTCGTTCTCTCCTTCCTATTTGGCCAGATCACTTCTCCATTAGTGGAAGCGGCAGGTGGTGGTGCATAGCCAAGCTATGCTGGGGGGCCACCTTTGGGGTCAGGCGTGGTGTCCTCGCCCAGGAAGGTGCAACTAGGGAAGAGGCTGTGAGGAGGTGGAAAGCAAGCTGTTCCTAGGCTCAGAAAAGCTGCACCAACTTCAGGGACCCCCCCAACTCTCTGGGCTTGGCAACGCTAGCCTGTCAGGTATGGAGGCATGGAAGGAAAACTCTCCCAACCGGCCTTGGAGGTAGTAGAGGAGGCTAAACTCCTGCTCAGCTGCAAGGCGCGGGCCTCCCCATCCCGTGCGCTCTCTCCAAGCGCCCTGATGGGCAAGAGGCAAGCCTTTGCAAGACCTTAGTTGCAAGGTAACCTTTCTCTGCTTACACCATCCTCGCAGCCTCTTCCAAACGCCGGCAGCATCCGGCCCCTTTATGAGCCAAGAAGGGTAAAGATCCTTGCTGAACCTTCCCCGGCCGCCGCCGCCGCCGCGACCCCCTCCCCTATGGCGCGCTTTGCGCCCTCGCCTCTTCCGCCCTCCCGGGGCTCCTGCGGCCCCCGCGGCTAGTTGCGCGGGCGGTGCCAGGCTCTTCTTCAAAGCCCCATTGGACAGGCGAGCCTCTCCGGCTCTCCTCCCGCAGCCTCCTTCCTTCTACCCTCCTCCGGGAAGAAAGGTCACAGCTGCCCTAACAAGGCCATCGGATCCCTGGAGCTGCTCCGAAAATAAACCCACGTAGCCCTGCCCCCTTTGCAGGACCCTTTTATGGAGGACAGAGACACCCACCGCCGCCACCCCCTTTCGGGCTGGGATGAAAACGAGAGAGAGAGAGAGACGGAGCAAGTGTCCTATTTAAAAATAGCACCCTGGGAAAAGGAGGGAGGCGCGGGCGAGAGCTCTGCCAGGTCGTTTGCTCCGAACTTTGCAACGGGCATGGGAGGAACTTCTGCTAGTTACGGAGCAAGGAAAAGGAAAGGGAGTGAGCGGGCGAGAATGAATGGGAGAGACCATGAATGAAGGTGCTAAAGGCACGAGGCGAGGCGAAAGGGGAGGGGACAGGATCGCGGCTTCAGGTGGGATTCTGCCTATAGATGCAGTGCATGTTAGGCCCCACCCTTTTCTGCAGCTAATTAGGGGGCGCTATTAGTGTGGTATCTATATCAGCCACCCAACAACGCAGGTTTCTCAATTTAAATTGGTAAAATATAACATTTAGACTATAACACTTTTTTTTAAAAAAACACCCTCCTGTTTGGCAGGCTGCACACATATTCGCGGCCCTTGCCAGCCACAAATTGGCTTGCTATATCAAGTAAGCCAGACCTTGTTACAGCTTGTGAGAGCTATCAAAATTCTCATATTTTTTATTATTAATATTAATATTAACTTGCTTCTGGAGACTAATTAGTGGACCAGCATAATTACTTGCCAGACAGGCGTAGGTTTCTTTAGAATCCCAGTGTTTGAGATTATTATATACAGGGTTGTCCATTAAAAGAATTGCATGTGAAATGTGTAAACCAATAGCCTTTTGTCAGGTTTTGTCGCTGGAGGAAGTCTCTCCTCCCAGTGTGCCTGGCCTTCCTTCCTTCCTTGCTTGTTGACCTTCTTTGTGTTATAGAGCATGGCAAGGTATAGTTTTAAAGTGTTTATTATTAAACAGATGATCTTGGTGTGTGTGCATGTGACAACATGCCCTTGCAGTTTTCTACTCCAATGTTGTGGCAGTTTTTACACTGGAGACCCAAGTTTGGGAAACACTGATCTACCACAATGTAAAGGGGTCCCCAGTGTTCACAGGCAGCATAGCCACCGCATATATAGCCTTTGGCATCTGTCCCTCCCATTTTGTATTTTCATTGTTGTTGTGCAGGTTGCCTGCTTTTTGTCTGTTTTGGGGTGTGGGGTTTGGATCTATTTTAGGGGGCTCTGATAGCATTTCCTGTTTTTCTAGTGAAATGGTTATTTTGTGATGCCCACAGGTTTAATTTCCAGAAGTGCCTCTAGGGCTAAAAATGCTGGGGAGCTCTGCTCTGCCGTGTTTTAGGATGGGAGTCTTTGCCAGCCTTACCTGAAGATTCCCCATTTTGAAGGCTGAGGTCTTTTGTGTGTAAAATAGGGGCTTACATCTGAGCTACAAATTTACCTTATTCCAATGAAGTGCATAGTGAAATGACAAACTCTTCCTTTATTTTAACAGAACTAAACTATTGCAAACTATTTAGGCAAAGTCTTGTGTTTTATTATTCAGGAGCAAACATTAACTTGGTACTCTCAAATTACTGGTACCTGCACTGAGGCTACAATCCTAATCCCATTTACCCTGGAGCAAGTCTCACTGAATTCAATAGGACTTACCTTGGAGTATTTGTGGTTCGAGTTGCACAACTAACCAGCACGTGCTTGTGATAAAAATTCAAGAACACAGGGAGCAGATGTTGAAAAGATCATTCCTCACTTTCCTGTAGAGGACAGGCAGTGATTTCTTGACAGCAGCCCATTCTTACATCACATGAAACCATGGTTTATTCAAATAATGCTTTTTGGTTGAACAAACCATGCTCAAAGGCAAAGGACATTCTACATTCAATGTAATTATGGTTTTGTCATACTCTGCCCTCCTTATTTCCTACCCTCGTCTGTCTTTTGTGGTGCCAAATTGCTATCGCCTCACCTGCAAGAGAAGATGTGAAGATTCTCAGTGATCTTCATCAGCACCTGTCATGGAACAGCAGGTATCTTCATCCCTTCACCGGAGAAAGAAGCACCCATACCATTTTGCAGCTTGTAGGTGTTTAACCTTTTTATTCTAGTCTGCAACCACACACACACACACACCGACAATAGGCTGTTAATGTGAATGTTATGCTTTACATTTAGTGAACATTACCTATGCTGGTGTCACCTGTGTCTCTGCTGGCAGGGAGTTTGAAAGGCCATTTCAGTAATGAATGTTTTAGTAGTTTAAGGATGTTAATTGTAATGACTGTCAGGAATGGAACTTAATTTTGGAACCCTCCCACCCCTTACTCAACACCTGCTCAAATTTAAGGGAGGAACGCTCTTAAAAATCAATCATTTTTCCACGATCCTGTTACCAGGCAGTTAGCAGCGACATCAGCTTTGGGAAAAAGATTAGAAAGAGGAGTTGAGTGCCAAGAAGAGCTTCATTTTTCATCATTCTTGTCTAATGTCACTGTTGCTTGGCTAGTAGTTTGAGAGCAAAAATTTTAACCACAGTAAATGAGGTACCCACACCAAGTCATTGTTCAGGTTAGTAAACCAATAACATGAACGAGCCATAGTTAAACAAACCATAGTTAAGGCACTGTACTGGGCTCCGATGCAATGCTAAGCCATGGCTTGTTAACTTAAGTTTTATTTAAACCATGGTTAATAGGGATGTATGAACTTCCAATTTTCACAAATTACAAAGATCTGGATTAAGAAATTTAAGTTCTTTGCCTGCGTTTATATTGGTAGTAACTTCAGTATAATGTATGTAGCTTTGGGGCTTGTTTTTTGCTTTACAATCACAGGTTGAACTTCCTTAAGTTGCCAGTGAGTGAGCTGAAATGGCTGGAGAAATATTTTTTTTAAAAAATATGGTCCATTTGCTACAGAAAGCCAACAAGTTATAACTCCACATCTTTCTGGATGCATTCAGTATTTCATGGACCACATCATCATCAGGGCTTTTTGTCAGCTGGAACAAAGTTCCGGCACCTCTTTTGTGTGTTCCAGCACCTCTGTAGTGTTGCGGTGTCATTTTTTTGTGTTGGAGGTGGTGTGCAGCACAGCTTTGGCTAGCTGCTCCCCCCACCCACAAAAAAAGCTCAGGTTTGGGGGGGCCCTCTCCTGGTCCCAATAAATACATCAGGTTGGGATCTGGGGAAACGCCTTTTTCAGTGGCTGCATCCACAGGCTCTGGAACAACCTCAAAAGGAAAGCTTGTGTTGCCCCTCATTAATGGCTTTTCACTACACACAATAATACCTTTGCTTTTAAAGAGAACTTTTGAGTCTTAAATGATTTTAAAATTCTGCTGAAAATGTTATGGTTCTAAGGGGTGCTTCAGTGTTGTTTTTTTGCTTTGTGTGCTTAACTTTTCTAGTTATTATATATTTTACTTATTACCCACCTTGAGGCTTTGAGGATAGATGCAATAGAAACATTTTATTTAATTCTTTTAAAAGCCAGAAAATGGCACTCACCATCAACACGCCAACCATGAATATGTGCTTTGCTAATAAGCGGGAAGCTCCAAGTCTCATTTCAATTAAGTGCTATTCTATTCAACACAGGCAATTTAAGGCTGCTGCTGGAGAAAGGAAAGGACACTCTAGTCCTGCTGCCTGCCCCATCCCCAAAGTCTCTCATCAACTCCGTCTACATCCTACTCCCTTGTGCTTGTTTTCTTCCCATGTAAGAGATATTAGTACTGTGAAAACACTGCTTAATTATTACTGCTAAATAAATCCACTGGCTATAAGTAGCACTTCCATATGCACTTAAGACTGAAGAGGGAAGCACTGCGGTCTCTCTCAAAACAGACTATATTCCAAGAAAGAACTGAAGTGAATGAGAAGGGGGGGAGGAGATCAAGGGCAAGCACAGCAAACTCAGTTAAGCTTTCAACTCCTTCAGCCACACCTGTCTCTTATTATGCAGAAGATCAACACTGAAAGGCAAAATGTGTGCTATTTCCTGAGCACATTACAGGGAACAGGTGCTCATTATACAGAAACAAAGACAAATACAGAGCTAATCTGTGTAACTTCTGACACATTATGCAGCCATTACAATTGTTAAGTGTCAGAAATTTCCAAATTAACTCAGTGCCCAGGTTTTGTGCCTTAATATTAACACAAGCACACACATCTTAATAAAAAAATATTTAGCACTGTGCAATAGAATTGCATACTAATTTACATACATACAAAATAGAGCATGCCCTAAACATTTTATAAATCGCCATGCTTGGAAATATAAATTGCCACAACTCTCACAGCCTCAGTAAGGTGAACAACATTCATCTGGCAGGGTTATTTTAAAGGCATCTCTTTTTAAGCACAAAATCTCTGGATTTTGTGCCTAGTGAATGCTCTTGATTGGTATTTCTGCAAGTTCTCAGTACAAGCTGGAGAAGGACCAAACACAATTTACAAAGCAGGAAAAGCTACAAGCTTCCTCTGACCGTAAAGGCAATGCAAAACACTGGCTAAATTTAAGGTATACAAGCAGAAGCACATCTCAGAGCAGCTGATTTCCTGGAGGTTTTTGCGTCCCTGCTTCCCTGACAGAGTAGGCTGCCTCCATAGCGCAGGGAGGTTAGTTGGCAAGGGACAAGATGTCTCAGAGCATATGCTATGAGAATATATCATGAAATCTTTGTTCATTGCCACCCAAGATGCAAGAAGCTGGGTATATTGCCAACATGGCTTTTAGCTTTGCATACTTGTTTGGTTGAAAACTGCTTTCACACATTGCAAATGGCAAGAAAGCCAAACCAAAGGAATTGCAAATAAAAATAAAATGGCAAAAGCCTTCAGTCCTAGTTCATACTGCCTGAAGGCAGTTTCCTTAATCCAAGTCTGCCATTATTGTTTTTTTAAGAGAATCCAACTTGCATCTTATTTACATAATTACATCATTGGTCCCCTGCACTAACTCATAAGAACTCAACATTTTAAACATAGTTCTGTGAGTTGTTTTTATTTAAAAAAATATGAACACCCAGGGGCTGACCACCTTGATGCCAAGTGGGATGGTTTATGAAGTGGAGTTCCTCAACAGAACTTAGTTGATGTGCAAGTACAGCACAGGCTGCATCAAATCAAAGTTATAAAACAAGGCTGACATCTAGCGGCCAAATACAGTAGTGCCTCGCAAGACGAAATTAATCCGTTCCGCGAGTCTCTTCGTCTAGCGGTTTTTTCGTCTTGCGAAGCAACCCTATTAGCGGCTTAGCGCTATTAGCGGTTTAGCGGCTATTAAAGGCTTAGCGGCTATTAAAGGATTAGCGGCTAAAAGTCTATTAGCGGCTTAGAAAAAGGGGGGGAAGCGAAAAAAAATCGGAACACTTGCAAGACGTTTTCGTCTTGCAAAGCAAGCCCATAGGGAAAATCATCTTGCGAAGCAGCTCAAAAACGGAAAACCCTTTCGTCTAGCGGGTTTTCGGTCTTGCAAGGCATTCATCTTGCGGGGCACCACTGTATAAATTACTTCATATTTTAATCTTTATCCACAGATTAATAGGTAAACTACATTTTGATTGTTCGCCCTGCTGAATTCAATTTCCTATAAAACAGGCTGGCTAAAAGCCTTCATGCTGTAATTAAAGCAATGCTCAGTAAGAAAATAAAATGCAATTCTCTTCTCTCTCTGAAACAGGAAATGTTTACCTCAAAACACCGCCAGAGGTAGCTGGTAAGTACAGTGGTGCCCCACAAGACAAATGCCTCGCAAGACGGAAAACCCGCTAGACGAAAGGGTTTTCCGTTTTTGAGCTGCTTCTCAAGACGATTTTCCCTATGGGCTTGCTTTGCAAGATGAAAACGTCTTGAGAGTGTTCCGATTTTTTCGCTCCCCCCTTTTCTAAGCCGCTAAGCCACTAATAGACTTTTAGCCGCTAATCCGCTAAGCCTTTAATAGCCGCTACGCCTTTAATAGCCGCTAAACCGCTAATAGCGCTAATCCGCTAATAGGGTTGCTTCGCAAGACGAAAAAACCACTAGACGAAGAGACTCGCGGAACGGATTAATTTCGTCTTGCGAGGCACCACTGTACTATGTTTCACAAATAAAGATTTCTGGGGAAGACCCAAATACTAGGAATATAGGCAGAAGAAAATAAGTTATGGTTTTCAAGTACTGTATCCTTCCACAGCTTACAGTATCTGTGGGATGTACATAAATATTTCACCAGAAAGTACAGCAAGATGTTTTATTTCACCCCAAATGTAGATTATACTGGTTTCCCCATGGAGTGATTTTGCTACTCTTGATTCTGAATGTTCTTTGCCAGTTAATCCAAACTACCCCATTAACTGATCTTATGCCCTGTACAAGACAGTAGAATTCCCTGGTCTTGCCATTCACCTTTGTAGTCTTGATTTGGAATTATGGTTACCATTAAATTAGCTGAGGCCAGCACCCCACCTTCCCCAGTGCTTAGTGAAGACCTTTTTATTTCAGCTGACATTTTAAGTTTTCTTATTTTGTTTTATTAGTTTTAACTTATCTTTATTGTATCTTTTTATTCTTACTGTACAATGCTGAGATATGAAGGTGTTTAGCAGTATATCAATTGCTGAAATAAATAAACAGTAGTAATAAATTAATGAGTATGAAAAATAAAAGATTGGCTGTGATGCAAAGTGTCTTTATTACAAGCACAGAGAGCAACTGCTTCTGAGATGGAGTGTGACCAAGGGCAGATACCAAAACCCTTTGTTCAGTAGAGCCCACTGTTGTCAGGTGTACATCATTTCTGCCATGTGGGACATTTTCTTAGGGATATACAGGAAATACTCCATGTACCCTGAAAGATCTTCAATAGTCACATCATCCACATGAGCCCTGGCTTGCTCAGAGCAAGACCTGAGAGAGCTGGAGGGAGTTCTTGATGGCAAAGGTTGGGAACTGTCCTGCACATGTGGCGGTCTTTTAGGTGCAGACTGGGGAGAATTTTGTGGGCCAGAAAACATGTACACTTTCATGTCCTGCCATCGCTTACACTGGCAGGCCCTGTCTACACACGCACAGAGTTTCCCTTTATTTTGCTCAGACACAGATTGGAAATCAGAAAGATCTGTGGCCTTTAGAACGGCTGAAGTAGGAAAAACACCACTTTCAAGTTTGTTCTTAGGCATTTCAACCATGGATGCCACAGAATGCTGAGCACCTTTTTGTTTCTCGCCAACATCATTGAGGGGGTGACTGGCCTGTTCATTCTTAGAGAACTCCTTTGGGGTTGACACATCCGGGTCACTGCTGCTTTCAGAAGTGTCAGCTGGGTTCTTGTGCACTGGCTGGTTACAAGGCAGCATTTTCGTGGTATAATGGATAAACTTAGGAGGATGGAGTACTGGAGACTTTGACCGCCACCGCCGCTGTGTTCTCACTGTTCCTCTCAAAGGTTTCCTCAAACACCTAGAAGGTGAAAATGCAAAAATTAATACAGCATAAATGGTCATCCAGCTCTCTCTAATCACTCTATGCTGCAATTTACGAAGAAGTGAGTGTTTAACAACTTTTCAACTTTCCTATATGGATCACATGGAATGTGCCTATGTTATACATCCAGACCCATGTGCAAATAATGTCATCAAACACCTAAACGGCAGAATAAGGGGGTCATCATGCCACAGCATATGTATAGTTTTAATACCTACCTAGAACTAAGACAGGTAAGAAAACTCAGCTGCATGTTAGTCCTAGTACAGTATAATTTACACAGCTCAGAGCTGTGGGCCTAAGAAGAGCCCCTATCATCACACTTAATGCCTTCAAGAGTGGGATCCAACGTAGTGCCAAGGCATTCGTTCATCAGTGCAAGGATTTCTACTTGCACAATGGAGAGTTGCTCTTTTTTCTTTTGAAGAGTTGGTGGGAGGCATACATTTTACACATAAATATATATCCTTCTAGAATCTGAATGCAACACGGGATGTTTCTGCAGCTCCCCTTCCAATCCCCTTGAGGCAATAATGTGTTGTGTAAGTAGCAGTGCCCTGATTTGGAAGAAGACACCACCCTGATAACAGCAACTTTTCTGCCCTTTTTGCCAACGGACATGTAAAAACCAGTTATCTGTTTTCCAATTACATGAAGGGCTGGAGATTATCTGAACAATAAGACACGTGGCAGTTTGCCCTGCCCTCCTCCTGGGGAACAGGAACATGCCTCAGCTGCAGTGGTCAAGTGTGCTACTACTTGATGAAACCTCTTTCACATCTCTTCTTTTATCCCAAGTCGTCATCTTCAAGCTCCAGCCTCTTGATATTTATAAGCAGCTCCGGGAGGCCATGTTCAGCAGAACACTTTAGCATTTCCACATTTGACATAGTTCCATTAATCAGAACTAATTCATCTTACCAATGCCAGCTCTCTTTAGATGCACACACAGACTTCACCTTGGTTTCATCTGTAGTTTTTATAAGTGCTCTTGGAGGCACCCCCTCATTTACAGGAAGAGAAGCAGTGGATCTAAAACCAGGAAAAATACAGGCTGTCATAAATTTGTAAGACTTCTATTTCCCTCGATAGAGCTTAATTTCTGTTAAAGTTCTAACCTTGTCTTTCATTGCTCCTTGGCTAACTTATGAGGGCATTTCAATATCCACACAAAATCGTTAATATATTACCCACACTTGGCTCCTTTTTGTATTTTGGCCAGCATGCTAGTTTGGACAAGAACAACCTGACCAACAGTGTAAATCCAGGATGCAAGGGGAAGCAGTCCCGTAATAAAAGGCGCCCTACAGATGTTCAATCACAACTCCCATCATCCCTGACCATCAGCCTTGCTGGCTGGGGCTGATGGAATTCCAACAGCATCTGGAAGACACCACATTGCCTACCCCTGCCCTAACACATGAGTAAATTCCCCCAATTATGTGTGGTCCAGAAGGGGTCATTCCCTGAATACGCAGAAGGAGCAGTCAAGTGTGACTAGACAGCCAAACCCCGAGAAAGCATGGTGCCAACTTGCATACCCCATTACACTGCTGGCCTAACCAAGTAAACCTTTCTAAGCTTTCCAGGGATTTACCCAATCACAGTACTCAAAGGAAGCAAAAGAGATCATGGAGCAGATGGGTAATTACTTAACCAATGAAAAGTTTTTGGTGGTATTAAAAAACTGCAGTTCTAAGCTCTATCATAAAATCCATCAAGACTCTTATGTCTCATTCACAAAAACTCTTCAGTACTCCCTATTTCACTATGCTTTGTCATGCTTCTTCAGTAATTTCATGGTTCACCCCAACTGGCCTCATTATATTCCATTTCTACAAATCATCCAAACACCATGGAAAAGCTAGGGATGGACAATACTTTTATCACATAGTTGTAAAACCTAAACCAGGTCAATTAAGATGAAACTGTCTCATGAAGGCCACTAATCTCCAATGAGGAGTGTATTACAAACTAAAAATTGGTGATATTACTACCAATGAGTACTGCTTACAGTTGATGTGTATCCAGTAAATGGGACTGCCCTGTATGCTCCCTATGTCACTTGTGATTGTAAGTCGCTTTGAGTCATTTTTAGGAGTAAAGCAGCTAATGATAATAATCAGCTACATTCACATAATGCTAAGCCATGGTTTGTTTTAACCATTGTTTGTTCAACAAACCACAAATCAACTCTCAGAAGAACAAACAGGCTACAGTTTGTTACTTGAGAGCTTGGCTTGTTGTCCAGCAGCTCTTTGTCCTGTGCTCTGTAGCTTGATGAGAGTCTGGGGCAGGATGGGCAAACCATGGTTAAACAAGGCTATTGGGCTTGGACATAAGCTAGACTACAGTTAAAAACAAGATTACGCTTTGGCTCAACAAACCATGGCTTGGTGTTATGTGCTAACTAGACCAGACCAATATCAAACTTCACTCAAAAACCATGGCAGCAAGAATTTTTTCAAAACAAACTTCAGTCACAAAGCCATGTCATTTCCCACATTGTGCAGCCATGTTTTGCTCTTAACAGTAAAAATTACATTAACTTACCCTTCTGAGTCTACTCTTAGCTTTTTGAAAGCTGCCTGGAGATTCTCTTCTATCTCCAACATTGTTAGAGAACAACCCACTGCTTCCTCTCTGCAAGCTAAAGAAAAGAAGAAAAATAAGCATGTGAGAATAAAATGGAGGCAACTAAAGTTGTACAGAAATTCATACTAGATTTGTCTAGTGGCAGCGATCCCGGTTCCATGGTATTATCAGGAAATGAAACAAGACTTATAAATAGTAATTTACCGTATTTTTCGGCCCATAAGACGCACCGGCCCATAAGACGCACCTAGATTTTTTGGGGGGAAATAAAGGAAAAAAAATTTATTTCCCCCCCCCAGGTGCGCTGCGCTACACCAGGAGCTTGGGGCGTGCGGAGCTCAGCGCGCCCCAAGCTTCTGTGTGCCGGCAAGGTCTCCGCTAGCGTGGGAGAGCCGGGCGCCTCTCCCAGGGCTAGCGGACCCCTGCGCTAATCCAGAAGCTTGGGGCGAGCTGAGGTCAGCGCGCCCCAAGCTTCTGCGTGCCGGCAAGCAGTCCGCTGCCACCCTAAGCCTTGCGCACCCGGCAGGAGGTCCCACCGGGTGCGCGAGGCTTGGGGCGGCAGCGGAATGCTCGCGCGCACCTAGAAGCTTGGTCCGCTGCCGCCCCAAGCCTCGCGCACCCGGCAGGAGGTCCCACCGGGTGCGCGAGGCTTGGGGCGGCAGCGGACTGCTCGCGCGCACCTAGAAGCTTGGGGCGTGCTGAGCTCAGCGCGCCCCAAGCTTCTAGGTGCGCGCAAGCAGTCCGCTGCCGCCCCAAGCCTCGCGCACCCGGCAGGAGGTCCCACCGGGTGCGCGAGGCTTGGGGCGGCAGCGGACTGCTCGCGCGCACCTAGAAGCTTGGTCCGCTGCCGCCCCAAGCCTCGCGCACCCGGCAGGAGGTCCCACCGGGTGCACGAGGCTTGGGGCGGCAGCGGACTGCTCGCGCGCACCTAGAAGCTTGGGGCGTGCTGAGCTCCGCACGCCCCAAGCTTCTAGGTGCGCGCAAGCAGTCCGCTGCCGCCCCAAGCCTCGTGCACCCGGTGGGACCTCCTGCCGGGTGCGCGAGGCTTGCAGACACTCGCCCGAAGCAGGGGGAGCCCTCCCGAGGGCTCCCCGTGCTTCGGGCGACAGGCTGCCGCCCCAAGCCTCGCGCACCCGATGGGACCTCCTGCCGGGCGCGCGAGGCTTGCAGGCATTCGCCCCATAAGACGCACCCCGATTTCCCCTTCATTTTTGGAGGGGGAAAAGTGCGTCTTATGGGGCGAAAAATACGGTAATAGTGTCTTCACACAAGGTACTCAAATCCTGTTGGAGAAGTCAAAGTTGTCAGAAGGCTTATACACCAATCTGACCAACAATTTTAAGTTCTGACTGCTGTGCAAGAGCAGACCAAACTTCTCCAGGAAAAAAAATGACACCTCAAAGGATCACTTCATACATTACTTGTAGGGCTGCTTCATCATTCCTACAGGAAAGGCAATTATGTGTAGGAATTAACATGTTATGTTAAGCTATATGATACAATAATCCTACAAATTTTTAACTTGCTAATTCCTATCCAGGTATTGTCCCATTCTGGAATTTTGCAGTGTAAGAAGTTAATGCATAGAATGTTCAGTTGTGTGGACACTTCTGTAGCTGGGGGAGGGGGGGAGATAATACAGAAAAGAGCCTTGAGACTCCAGTCCAGGCATAGGCAAACTTGGCCCTCCAGATGTTTTGGGACTACAACTCCCATCATCCCTAGCTAACAGAACCAGTGGTCAGGGATTATGCGAGTTGTAGTCCCAAAACATCTGGAGGGCTCTAGTCCTACGTACATTTATTAAGGAGTCCCACCGAATTCAGAGCTTTCCCGGCAAGCCTGTGGAGGTGGAGCTGCTTTGCAGTCAGTTTGGCTTGTGATCTCCATCTAACTGAAGCCCAGAGTAAGAGGCTGTTCTCCATTTTGTGGGAATCTTGAGCACACATATGACTACACTGTTGGTATTCTTTGAATGCTTCCTGACAGAAAAGGCCATCATTGTCCTTATCAGTTTCCCCAAGTACCATTTTGAGGAGCAGTTTTTTTAAAAAAGTTCAGAAAAACAAAGCTATACAAATACCATATGATGAAGTAAAAATATTCATTTGGTGATCCTTTATCGAGATCTGAACATCTGTCACAGGTCCTGTGTGGTAACATTCATCCCCTTCTTTAAACAAAAATATAAACTAGAAGTATGTTTCTTTCTTGCAGTGTTGATTACCATAAATATTCCAATCTTCTGCTGAGGTTAGTGCTTTTTTTTGAAGTTTTGCAGACTACATATGGTCAGATCTCCTAGTGGCCTAATTCAAAACCTCTCCTAGTGGCCCAATTCAAACCTAACAGTATAAGCCCATTTAAAAACTACACAAATCTCAGGCTTAAATGTTTACCTCTCTTCATTCAATGCATGCCAGGAAAAGGCAGGAAGCACATGCTTCCTGGTTTAAAACTAACTGCGGTTTGCAATTTTATTAAAACAAGGAACTTCCATTAATCAAACTATTGATTTATTGGAACAAGGTAGAATCAGCAACTAGAATGATCTTGGCTTACTTCAATAAGCCATAGTTTAAACCAGCCACAGATTGTCCTTATCAGAGATTATGACAAACCACAGCTGGTTTTTTAAACTCAGAAGTGGAAGCTTCACATCTGTTTCTCACAGCTGCACCAGAGGGATCGGGTGTCAGGTCACAAGGAAGGGAAGTACCCAAACCTGAGACCTGCCTCACCCCTTCACAGTGCTGAACTATATTACGTTGCTATATCTAAATCAAACCTTTTATTAGGTTAGAAGCAGCCATAGAGAGCAATTTGGATTGGACTTCAATGCTAGGGTGCTAGGGATGGGATTTTTTAAAAAAACAAACAAACTAACATTTCTTCCTCTATCATTTCTCCCCAACTTAAATCACCCACCCAACTCAACTCAACCCAACCAGTTGCTATTAGCACCAAAAGGGAATAGACAATCCAAGGCTGTCCCTAAAGCTGTTTTTAGCACCACAGACGAGACACTGGGATGCGGGACATCATATCTTGTATCGATCTGGCATTATCACCTCTTGCAACAACCCAGCTCTGTGTATGTTTACTGTGAAGCAAATCTCACTAAATTTGATGAGGCTTACTTCAAAATAAGCATGCATAAATCTGCAGCCAGCATTGCTGGAAATTGTTGCAATTCCTTTACCTTGTAGTGATTGCACTGCTACATTCATATTTCCTTCTAGTTTGTCAATATTTTCCAAACAGCTGGTGAATATTGATACTACTTTAGAAATACTATATAATACTATACAGGTAGTAAAGACAATCCTGTTTACAGGAGAGATGAAGACCTTCTTAAACCAGTGACTTTGATTATTACCGTAACTCTAAATCTCACTGATGTGGTAAAACTTCTTAGACAGTAGGCTGAGACACACATGATGAAATGCTAACTCATACAGCCCAGTTGGTATGGAAAACTAGATCTCAGAGAGTGGGTTCCTTAAGCCTACCAGTGGCAAACATTAGTCATTTGAGCCCTCATTTGCAGTGTACAGATCCAGAATATGGTTAGTCTCTCAGTGAAAACAAAACTTTAATTTCAAGTAAAAAAATTAACCACAATATGACTAACTTAGAAAGAAGGAAGCAAATGTCACTGAAACTCAGTGTCTTATATTGAGACCCTATGCATGATACCTTTTATATTAATAGGCATGCATAGGGCATGATCCAATGCAGCATGTGCAACAGGGCTTCTCTTCTCCTTGCTCTCCTTTTCCCTGCAGCCCTCCAAATCTGCTCCAGAGTTGGGGAACCTCTGGAGATTTTGGCAGCACACAGGGAGAGAAGAAAGCTAGTTTGTTGTGCAAGTAGATTTCCATTGCATTAGGTAGACAATATTGGATGTCTCCCATAGAAACTAAAAACAAGGTTGCATAAATATAATCTACGGAACTGACCATAGATATCAGCTCTAATTTTTCCATGCAGAAGGCACACAAAAACTATTTTAAAAATTACTAAAATGAATATTAGGTTGACACACCTAAGCTACCTACATATGCTCTAAAAAGAAAATGCTGGGGTGTTCAAATTTTGCAGCCCTCACATTTGTTGAAAAACTAAGATAAAGGCAATAAAATGAAAGTGACAGAAAAATGCTCACTTGGACAGAACTCCCTCCCTGCTCCACTCAGCTGATGTTTGTTTGCTCTGAAATGATTTCATTCAGACATGTGCCTTAGCTACTTGCTTGACAGATGTCATTGTGACACATCTAGAAGGATGGAAGTGTGTCATAATGTATTTGATGTACGTATTAAGTGTTGACTCAGGCAACAAGGAAGACACAAAAGGAAGTGATGAACTACAAGACTGCTTTCTGAATTCCTATCTGCCATACAGATGGATTACAAAGGTACATAAAACAGCTTGTCTTTCGCAGAAAACTTAATTGAATACTGGACCCTCTGAAAGCCTGAGGCAAGCTCTCACTTTTTATTATTCACAATGAAGATATAAAAACAGAAGTGTATATACTTTGTGCAAATCATGGTTAGTAGCAGTAATAATACTTTAGGAAGGGTCTCAAAAATTAGGTACTGTACTGTTAAAATGAGAACAAATCCTATGTGTGGGGTTACAATAAAAATAATTATAGATGAAGGAAAAGGAGAGACAGAAATTAAAAGTTAAAAGTTAATAATATATCAACTTCCAGATAATTTAAACTAAACCCTCATACAATGGGCTGATGTGGCACCATGAGCAAGCTCTGGACTTTCACCCTAAGCTGAACTGTGATTTAATGACAACTATGGTTTGTTTCACCAGCAGTGTTAGAAAATGAGATATAAACACTAGGAGCCAAATGGCTCCTGAAACCTGGGTAACAGAAACAAAAACAGAATGGCTAGTCACCATTTTTACTCAATGCAGCACTTTCCATTTATTTTTTTCCAAAACAGTTCTTAATTGGACACCACAAACTAAACGGTGCTCAGCCTCAGCAATAGTGGCCAATCATAAGTATTTATAAATTCTGTTATGTTTGCATGTATGCATGTGTATGTGTGTGTATCTCTTAGTCCAAAATGTTGTGCTGCAGCTTCAGCAAGTACTGCAGTCAGTTAAATATGTCTGTTATATAAAAATTCTTGGAAAAACAGGCCTAACAGCACAATCCTAACCATTTCTACACAGAAATGGATACTACTGAATTCAAAAGGGCTAACACCCAGGCCAATGGGATTGGGATTGAAACCTACCCGGTAATTCATTATTTTTAAGCAGTACCTCTTCATTTGCAAGATAATATTTTTTGCTGGACTCCCTGTAGAGCTGTTAGGGCTGGGCGATATAAACTTTTCAACATCGCAATGTATCACCAGCTAAACATCACAATATATTGTGATACATCATTAAATTGAAAAGGAAGGAGCACATTCAACCCCAATCGTTACTAACAACTGTTAGGCGTGTTTTGACAGTGGTTAGGAGAAGATCCCACGTAAAAAGCCATTGTCAGGTTTTTGCATCAAGGTTGCACTAAAAAGTCTCAGATGTAAGAAAAGCATACAGCATCAGGCCAACAACCCATATAGTTCAGCATCATGTTCACATAGTGACCAACCAGATACCTGTGGAAAACCCACAAACAGGACTTAAGCACAACTGTACAGCAACTATAATTTTTACCATTCCATCTGTGAGGACAGATGGGATCTGAATCTGATAGTTGTTTGAGGGATATTGTCTCCAAAACCATGTGAAAACAAAATTATTCATTTTGTATTTGATAGATCTGACTTTTATCCAGACCCATAAAGTGCGGAAAATGTATATGGCTATAGCTGGACACACAGATTTTAAAAATGGGGGGGGGGAGATGTAGTTTCTAGCAAGTTAACATGTGGTCTGATACTTAAGAGAACCATGATATAACTGCATATGATTTTTGCTGCAGAAAGGTTTATTTCCTAATCAAAGAAATGTTTGGTGTTTTTTTTAAAAAACAGACACTTTCCACATTGTAACAAAAACTTTGCTTATTCTAATTGCTTTTCTCTGCATTACCACTACCTGATACATTCAGCTATCTTTTTCCTAATGTTTTCAAAAACAGAAAGCCAAACAATCACACAAGTTATCAGGGTTCTGGCTCACAGGCCAAACTGGGCCCGACAGGACCCCGCAACTGGCCAGGGTCATTTCAGCCTAGCCATGCCCACCTGACCTAACAGGCAAGGGCAAGTAAAACCTGGCTCAGCCTAAAAAGCCAGCCAGCTGACTGATGGCGCCCAAAAAGCCCTATGCAAAGCATTCCAAAGATAGCCCTTTTGAAGGGTGTCAGCAATACTCCAAGAAGCCCTTATCAAGTTAGTGCTTTAAAGTAACAGGTAGGTAGCCGTGTTGGTCTGCCATAGTCGAAACAAAATTAAAAAAATATCCGTCCAGTAGCACCTTAGAGACCAACTAAGTTTGTTATTGGTATGAGCTTTCGTGTGCATGCACACTTCTTCAGATACGAAAACTCATACCAATAACAAACTTAGTTGGTCTCTGCTACTGGACGGAATTTTTTTTAATTTTGCTTTAAAGTAGGCTTTTAAAAGTCACCTGCTATCAACTGACTGATAGGTGGGGGGCTCCACCTACCTGTCAAACTTGGCCCACAGCAAGTGGAGATAACCATCTGGCAAGTTGGGCCAATTTCTGTAACAACAGAATGAAGACCAAGTGAAGCCCGAACTTTAATTGAGACAAACCACTAAGAATATCATAGACCAGGAATGTCCAACGCATTGATCAAGATTGATCAGGGCGCTGCAGGAAGAATGTGGTTGATCACGGGGCTGTTTTGGCACCACGCGTGCCCAGTCGGGAAAGCAGCCGGCAAGCTCCTCTCACAAAAGGAAATGTTTAACTGCTGCATGCACCTGCCCTGTTGGGGAACCAGGCATCGGAAAAGCAGCTGGCAAGCCCCTCTCACAAGAAGGGACGTTTTGCCACTGTGCGTACCTGCCCCCTCAGGGGAAGCAGCCAGCGCCCACCCGCCCCTGCCACCATCCCTGGGTGATAGATCACTGCCAGTTTTTGTATTGGATTGTAGATCAAAGCCGACTTTAAGTTGAACATGCCTGTCCTAAAAAAGCAGGTTAACACCTCCTAATCTTAGTTTCACAATTGCTCTGAATGCTTATACTGCACCAAGAACAAGGAGTAACTGTCCTAGCCTGTTGCAGTTCCCAAACATCGAAGGCCCTTGTGGCTCCTTAAGGAGGCACGAGTTTTGGCCATAAAAGGCTATTTGTCAGATTAGACTAGTCATTATTAGCCAACAAAATTTTAAAGCGGGAAGCTAGTCCCACAGAAGATCTCATTCCACTCAATCTGCCTGTCCCCATTCGCTGGTAGACCAACATAGCTAATGGAAGTACTCATGGAACCTCAAAGCTGCTTAGAAAAAAGATAAAACATTAAAAAAAAGACAAGCATAATTTTGAAACGTCGAATTCTTCTTACAGATCCGGGTGCGGCTATCATGTGGCACCTGTAAACGTGTAAACGTGCCAATACTTCCGTGTCTCTGGAGCACCTCAGCTTGCGCTGGAAGCTCAACAGTCTAAGCCTTTTAAGGTTCTGTGTTTTAAGGTTTCTGCGATGACGGTTCTTACTCTTAACTCACTACAGGGGTACCTCGGGTTACATACGCTTCAGGTTACATACGCTTCAGGTTACAGACTCCGCTAAGCCAGAAATAGTGCTTCAGATTAAGAACTTTGCTTCAGGATGAGAACAGAAATTGTGCTTTGGTGGCGCGGCGGCAGCAGGAGGCCCCATTAGCTAAAGTGGTGCTTCAGGTTAAGAACAGTTTCAGGTTAAGAACGGACCTCCGGAACGAATGAAGTACTTAACCCGAGGTACCACTGGACTGATGAGCGCTAAACGGCACATTAACATTCCCGAAACCGCAAGGGAAAGCTTTGCCAGTGGAGCTTCTGCCGGCTCTTATCTGTAAGGAGCGGCGGCGGCGGCGAAGCTGGACTAGCGAGGCAAGGCGGTCGAGGAGCCCCGGCGAGGCCTCCGGGGCCACGGAAAAGTCGTCGCCGAGCACCTGGCGCAGTGACTCAGCAGAAAAGAGCCGCCCTCGGCAGACTGGACCCGGCGCCGCGGAGCTTCGCTTCCCCTGAGGAGAGACGGGAGGGAGGGGAAGGCGGCCGGAAAGGACCATACTTACTCGGCAGACGAGGAAACGCGGAGACCCCACCGCTCCCCGCAACAGAACTTCGGACGTTTCGTTTCCCGCGCGGCGAGCGCCGCTGCTTTTCCTGAGGGAGCGACGCGCGAGTGACCCGGATGCAGACGCGCCTTCCTTTAGGAACCGGTGGGGGCGCTAGAAAGCAAACTCGGACTTGGTGGCAGCGTTGCGCATGCGCCACGTCGCCGAGCGCGTCCTCGGTTACACAAGCGAAGGCACCAGGACGGCTGCAAACGCGCGGGAAAGTCCCGCGGGTGCTGAGCGCATGCGCCCGCAGTGTCATCACTTCCTGTTGATTTTTTGTTCACTTCCGGCAGTGGCTCCCTTGGCTGAGCGGGTGAGTGGGTACCTGTAAGCGGGGAGGGGGCGCGATGAGGGAAACAGGTTCGCGTCGCTTCAGGCGTTTCTGGGAGCCTGAGGGGGGGAAGAGGCTGTTGGGCGGGAGGGCTTCTTCCTCGACGGGATCTACTCCGGCGGGTCTCAATCGTCCCTTGTCGGTCTCCTGCGCCTTTCGCCTCAGCGGAGCCGCCTTCAGGGGAGCCGAAGGGGGGACGGGCGGAGGGCAGGACCCCGACCGGCCTCCACTGCCGTCCATTGTGTCTGTTCTCTTATTCCGCTCAGTAGCCCTTCATAGCCACAGAATTCCTACACAGAATTCCTAGGTCTGCGCTTTTAGCTGCTCATCTGGTTTAAAACAAGTAAAGGGGCGTTGTGGGGATGGAGGGGGGAACATATTGACGATTGCTTGCCTCATCTGTTTGCTACATCTAAAGTACTTGCCGATTTATCCTGACGTTTCGAAAAGCTCTCTTATTTTAAGCACCTGTATATCCCCCCCTCCATTTTTTTTTAGGTATACCCGAACAAAGTTCTATAAAATAGTATCCTCCCAGTAAAGAAGAATGCAGTGCAGCAGAAGTGGTTTGAGAGGGTTCTAGGCAAATTTCCCTGGAGAGTGTGCTGTAAAAGCAGGGCGCCCAAAGAGAAAAAGGTCCTGTCCTGGGTTACCACCACCCTTCACTTCAGAAGTCTTGTGGGGTTTGGCCTACAGCTTAATTTCATTTTTATGCTTCTCTTTGGTTGAGGGTCATTATAAGTTGTTGGTTTCCCCCCCCCCAACCCATGCTCAACTAATTTAGTTCACTGCTGAGTTAAGTTGGACTGAGAAAGAGTAACTGGCTCATGGCAGAGTGTGGATTTGAACCTGGCTCTTCCATATCTTAGTCTGGTACTCTTAACTACTACCCTGTGTTGGTAAGAATTCGGTGGTACTTATTTCTGAGTATGCGTGCAAAGATCACGCTGCTAGGCTTCCAGTTAATCCTAAGTCTGAATTCCTAAGTTGTTGATGACTTTAGGGGAAAAACATGTTTTTATAGCATGTGAATTTTATAGTATGTGGATCCGCAGTACTTAGATAATTGGGAACCACAGCTCTAGCAAACATTGCAAGGCACCAGGTTAAAAACAGCCTTTAAGGTGGCTCACATTGTCACAAAGACCCTGAAACCTTTGTTACGGCATGTTACGTGCTAGCTTTCCATAGCCTGATGCCCTCTTGGTATTGTTGTTGTTTTTACCATACCCCTCAGCATCCCTGACAAGTGGCCAAACTGGTGGGTTGAAGAGGGTTGTAGTTCAAAGTACCTGGAGGGCATCAGGTTATGGGACCGCCTCTCCTGGTATGTCCCACAGAGAAACTTACGGTCTGCAAATAAAAACACCCTAAAGATCCCAGGCCTCAGAGAGGTTAGGCTGGCCTCAACTAGAGCCAGGGCCTTCTCGGCCGCGGCTCCAATCTGGTGGAACGCTCTGTCACAAGAGACTAGGGCCCTGCAGGACCTGACATCCTTCCGCAGGGCCTGCAAGACAGAGCTGTTCCACCAGGCCTTTTGTCAGGGCGCAGCCTGACCCCCTCCTCTGGCAATCTACACAAAATTTTGCTTGATGGTTGCCATTAATTTGATTTTAATTTGATTTAATTAATTTTATAATGAATGTTTTAGAATGTTGAACTATTTTTATTGTTGTTAGCCGCCCTGAGCCCAGCTTCGGCTGGGGAGGGCGGGATATAAATAAAATTTATTATTATTATTATTATTATTATTATTATTATTATTATTAGGAGTTGGCACATAACATGCCGTAACAAAGGTATAAGACGATTGTTTTTGCTGAAACAGATTTACCCTCTTCCACTCAAAAATAAAGTTTAAATATTAAAAGTTTGTAATTAAGTTTATGCCCTATTTAAAGAGTTTTGTCTTCCCCTTCTTCTTTGTAAGAGATTGATAAACGAAATCCATGAAGATCAAAATATTTGTAACAGTTTTATGAAAAAGGATTTGGAGGTAGGGGAGCAGAAACGATGGCTGCATCCCTGCAGGCGAGGAGCAGTGCTTTTTTCTGGTGGTACATGCCAATACACCATATGGCACCTCTTTCCAAGACATCTGCAATGTTTGGCATTCTAAGCACTTGAAAGTTAGAGTAGTTTGACCCATGCATTATTATTATTATTTAATCATTTTTTCAATACAAACAGCAACCAACAAAAACCACAATAACACAATTTAACAATTCAGATTTGAGTACTGATATACCTATAACTACACCTTTTTAACAGTATTTCCCCACCTCTCCTCCCCCTACTTCCCACCACTTTCCTCCTTATCTCTTAAGTAATTCTTCCAGATTTCTTCATATTTATCCATTTGATATGCAATTCGTTCGTATGTAACTAGTCTGTTCATATTGTCAATCCATGTGCTCAATGGGATCTTTTTGCGGCTCTTCCAATTCATCAGAACAAGTTTTTTTGCTTCTAATGGCACGGTACATCCATTATTATTTTTTTACCCCTTGTAATCTCCCACATTTCTGGTATATAATTTAGAATTTAAGTCATGCATCAAATGGCCCACTTTGTCCATCAGCACGAAGCAGAGTGGAGTCTGGCATACACTGTCACTGCAGGCTGACAATGAGAAGCAGCAGAACTCATCCCCACAAGTTCATAAACAACTACTATAAACTTATAAAGAAGTAATAAACCACCAATAAAAGTAGTGCATTAAATTAGTCTTTCCCAACCTAGGGTCCCTAGATGTTGTTGGGACGACAAATCCTGTCATCCCTAGCCTTCAGTACCAGTGGTCAGAGATGATGGGAGTTCCTCCTGTTTGCATTCATCTGTCTTGGGAGGCACTGGAGGAGTGCCCCTTTGGGGATGAAGTCAAACTTTTGGAAGGTTGCAGCACTTGCTGTAGTAGTTGAGAACAATACGGGAGAGACATGTTTTGTTACAGCTGGGGCAGATGAAGGTGCCCGGTTGTGCTGCTGTAGATGTGCCATAGTGTTTCTTCTCTCTGCTCTCCTCCCAGTGGTCATTTCTCCTTTGGTCCCTGTTACGAATGCACAACCTGACTGCCTGTTTCCAGGCACTGCAGTCACAGGCAAGGGATTCCCCCACAGCAGCATTGATGTTGCCAGTCTTCATGTCACGTTTGTAGACATCTTTGTTTGCAGACATCTTTGTAATGCATAATCGGTCTGCTAAAGCGCCTAGTGCCTAAAGCCAGCGACCCATAGAGCACATCTTTGAGGATTCTGCTATCTTTCATTCTGTGGACATGACCAAGCCAGCATAGACATTGCTTTCCAACAGTATCTGGGAACCCAATAAATGCTCCGCTAAACTAAAAATATTCACAGGAGGAAACATTTAATGGAAACTACTAGGAGTTCTTCATGCATGGGTTGCTAGAAATTTCTCAAGACTCTTACACTATTGGTTTCTTGATGGGTTTTGGGAACTCTTCTAATATAAATGAATCACTATATTTTCATTCTGAAAGATAATCACTAAAGTTTGCAAAACTTCTTAGTTGACAGCCTGTCTTACTGGTCCTTTAAAGATTTACACAAGTATTAAATGTTATTTCTGTACTTGTTTGCTTACAGAAATATAATTTCAGCTTGGGTGTCCTCAGCTGCAAAATTCAAATAACTTCCTTCTACAGCAAATCATTGTTTCTTTGAGCTGCTATATATACTCTATGACCATAAAATAAACCCATAAAGTGCATTTCAAACCCTGTGTGTTGGCTCAAAGTGCATTATGTGTCCCATGTGTTAGCTGTAAAGAGTCAGTATTCATATGCTTTGCAGTTTCTTGAAAAATAGAGGGTGCTTGCTTCAAGAAGTGTGATGTCCATTTTCTCTGTGTGTGAATTTTACACCCCTGACTTCATAACAGACTTGTTAATCATGTACGACTATGTTTAGTAGGACTAGCTATTTGCTTAGAATACAGCATGCAAATGGGGCATAATCCTTGCCCAAAGGGCTTAGAACCAAAAGAAGGCAGGTAGGACAAAGGTCAGATAAGATGACAGGGCTTGATACTTTGTCATTAATTAATCTTCAGCAATTTCATTCAGCTTATAAAATGCAGCATGCTTTTGTAGGTTAAAGTGCTCCTTAAGTTAACAATTGTGTTGTATGTAATAATCAGTCCTTCAAAAAGCACCAACACCCTGATCCTGATGTAATTGTGTGTTCATCGCTGTGAGAAGCGACTGCAAAAGCACTGTGTGGATGTCATTTTGCATGGGTATAAATCACTGTACTTTATCAGAGCCTCCAATCAAGTAAGATTTGTTCGTTCCTACTTCTGTGCCTCTGAATCCCGTGATGCCTTCCATTCTGCCCTACATGACAGTCACATGCAGCCATTCCAAATTATAATAACATGAATAATATGTCCTGTGTGTTTATTTCATGCTTAGCTAGGATGGCGTCTAAACAGTCAGAATGGGGAAATGCTCATGGGAATTGTCTCCTTGTACTGAGCAATATAGGGTCCCCTGTCGTCATCCCGTCCCCCCGTCCCCCAATATATGTGAGTAGTGCCCATCTGACCTGTGAAAAATCTTTCTACTTAGTAGCTTCCATCTTTCCAGTTTTTGAAGCATCTATTTTTTCAGCCCCGGTTCTAATCATAAATAGATTGCCTTGAATGTTGGCTTGTATGATAAATATTTTATTAATCTATTAAATAGATCCTCTCTCCAGTGCAATTAATTTGTGGCTAAAGATTGGTTGGGGAAAAGGGGGGGGAATATTGTCTGTTGATTCTAGCCTGTCCTTAGTGCTGTGTAGAAAAACTGAGTTGCAGGTAATGTTGGTCCTACTCAAGATAGATTCATTTAAATTAATGGACATGGGTCTACTCTGAGTAGGATTTGGTTTGCCACAATCTAGCTTCACACGAAGGGAGAAATCCTTTAGGCTGCAATCCTAATTCAAATCCCACTTATTTGGGAGTAGGCCCTATTGTTGTCAATTCACTTTAATTGTCCCTTTACATCAGGCAACTCTTTACTTAATATTTGCATAGTGCATTCCACTATTCTCTGCTGGAAATCAACTCATGTGGCAAAAGGTTTCAAAGTAAAGCAGAAAATGTGTGCCTTGATTGTCTTCAGTTTCCAGTAGAAATTGTGCATGGAATCCTTTTATCAAATAACTAGGAGCATTTTACATGAACTATTGATGTGAGTCAAAATGTGGTCTGAGTGCTGGATGATAGTGAATGAAGCAATATATCTAATTTCAGTTGTGTAGAGTTTTACTACAGTGGTGCCTCGCAAGGCGAAATTAATCCATTCCGCGAGTCTCTTCGTCTTGCGGTTTTTTCGTCTTGCAAAGCACGGCTATTAGCAGCTTAGCGGCTATTAACGGCTTAGCGGCTGTTAACGGCTATTAACGGCTTTAAGAAAAAGGAAACAAACTCGCAAGAACTCGCAAGACATTTTGTCTTGCGAAGCAAGCCCATAGGGAAATTCGTCTTGCGGAACCACTCAAAAAACGGAAAACTCTTTCGTCTTGCGAGGCATTCGTCTTGCGAGGCATTCGTCTTGCGAGGTACCACTGTATAGGCTTACTACACTTGGTGTTCTCCACATCAACACAAATTTAATTGATTTATTTTTTGTTAGTATTCATTATATGGCAGGCCCAATAACATTCTAACATTCTGCAAATGGACTCAGAAACTAAAGAAGGAGAGGAAGAGAGCCTGCAAACAGCTTTCAAAAAGTTGAGAGTGGATCCAACTGGGTAGGTAGCAGCAGTCCTATTTACTCTTCCTGTGTATCTGGCAATTTTAGCATTGTATTAGTGTATTTCCATTTTTATAGAATTGACTCTGAAGAAAGGCATTAGCATTACATCTATGCATCTATGAACAATATGGGTCTGATATTCTTATTGGTGTTTGGGCTGTTGTACCTGTAGAATAGCTAGTATTATGGCTACTTCTTTGTTTGCAAGGAGAATGGCATGCCGGGCAGTGTTAGAAATTCCCCAGGCACATTTTGTGACTGGCTCAGGTGCAGTTGCGGCTATGTGGAGGCTGTGACTGGCCCAAGGTCACCCAGTGAGCTTTATGACTGAATGGGGATTTGAACCCTGACAGTGAAGCTACCCACTAGTCAGTCACATAACATCACAGTGATGTCACATGCAAGGTGCTGCCAAAAGGGAATCTCTCTTCCTTCACTTTAGCAGCAGTTCCCTGCTACAACACGGTAAAAAAACACCCATCAGTTTTAGCAGAAGAGTCTGATCCTGACTTAGGGAGGTCTATGTGTATTGGGATTCTTCACTTGAAAGGGATGGATTTTCCCTCATCTTAGCAGCGGATCCAGGTTTGCATGGAATCCCCTGCCAAAATGATGGTCTAGCAGGAGATTTTAGCAGAGAACAGATGCACAGAGCCAAACTGAGCAGGATTTAACCCCCACTTATCAGCTGTTGAGTAGAGGTTAAATCCTGCTGGGATCAGGTACCCACAGCAATGCAGAACTGAACCCCAGCCTCCTATCAGCTGATTGACAGGTGGGTGTGGCTTGGAGAAAATGGCCTTGTGAACCAAATTTGTGGACCAGTATTGGCTTGCAGGCCAGATTCCCCACTTGGTCTACACTGACTGACAGCAGCTATCCTGACTTTAGGGCAGGGATCTTTTCCAGCCCTACTTAGAGATGTCAGGAGTTTAACCCGGGACCTTTTGCATAGAATACCACTGAGCGGCAGCCTTTTCCTTTATCTATTTGTCTGTAGATAAGCAAGAAAATGGTGGGGAGATATTCCATTTTGTTTGCTAATGTAGGTGAATAATCCTAAGGGGGACACCGTATGGGAATCAGCCTGTAGATACTTTGTGTTAGAATCATACTTTAATATGTCATTTGCCCCTTAAATCAGAACTTCCACATCTGTGAGTGACAGCATGGGATTGAGAGCTCCAGTCAGAGCTGCTGTTGATGGAGGCAGGCATCAAACCGTCTGTTCAAGAGAGAACTGGCATGGGTAAGACACTTCACTAGTAACTATGTTCAACACCTTTGAGTTAAACCCTTATTTTATCTCCCAGTATTTGGCTATAATGAATGTTTAGCCAATAGGGTATAGCCTACTGTACTCCATTTCTCTTGTCTTCTGTGGCTGCCTTCGTCTAATGTTTAGTTTGATGATAAGTTTAGCTTATACATGACAGGAAGAAATGCCAAGGTTTGCAGTTAAGGCTGATGAAGATAATGCAGTTTCTGATTAGTTTACAGTTGCATCACATTCTTCTTCTGGATTTGATATATATCAGGGGGAAATTATCAGGAGAAACCATGAGGTGCAGCTCACAGAACTGCAGCAAATAATTTTAACAGACAACACTACCTTATTTTGGAGTGCATTTTGTTCCAGAGTCAGTTTCTGCTAACATTGTTGCTCTCTACTCCAGGTGTGCAAGGAAACCCTTGAGAGGGGCGTCAAGGCCGCAGCGCCGCAGGCGTTCTAAATCTCCTGTCCTGCATCCTCCCAAGTTTACATATTGCAGCATGAAGGCATCTTCCGCAAGTAACCAACTGAAGCACAAAAGCCAGATGGATTCTTCAAAGCACAAAATCGGTCCAGACCCCAGTGTTACAGAAGAGCCATACTTGGGAGGAAAGAGATGTCCCCTTTTCGATAGCAGCAACTGCAGGAGGGCCAGAGCAGAGCAGCGGAGCACTTTCTCAAGGGAGCAGCCTTCAGAGAATTTGCGAAAGAGCTGTCCTGCTTTCTCTTTGACCTTTGAAACCAGCCTGGATCCTAGCCAACCCTCAGATTTCCAGTCACTCTCCAAGCTGAGTTACGAGAAGCAATGCCCTTGCGTGGACAAAGAATGTCAGTGCAAACCATGGCAAGCAATAGAAGCATACTCCTTTTCTGGTTTGCGGAGTGTCCTTTCGGAATGTGAAAAGGCAGTCCTGGAAGCACATTCGCAATCTTTGCCAAACCGATCGCATTCTGGGATGGGTTCATCAAGCTCTGCCCGGTCTTGTTCTGAGCAAGCTCGAGTCTTTGTGGATGATGTGACTATTGAAGATCTTTCAGGGTACATGGAGTATTACTTATATATTCCCAAGAAAATGTCCCACATGGCAGAGATGATGTACACTTGACATAAGAATCATGAGTTGGAAATTCAGTGGTGGTAGTGAGATGCTCCCTCAGTGCCATAGTTGGAAATGTGTCCGTTGTCATTGCTGCGTGTTTGATCAAATGTTTATTTGCGCCATACAGTGTAGTTTTTTAAATAAAGTGAAAAGAAATAATATCTTCTGGCTGAAAGGTGCATAAGATTATCTTCAAAGTTTCAAGAATGTTCTTGGGCAGAGTTTTATCTTTATTAATTCTTTTGTTTTCAAAGTAGCCATCTTTTAAATATTGCTCTCTTTAAAATAACATTTACTGTGACTTGGATTATGTTTTAGCCAACCCATTTCAAAGGATTGAAATGCTGAACTTAATCCTTGCTGTTAAAAAATAAATAAATAGGTAGAGCATACTGCTACACCATCTTGAACAGGAATACCTAAGAAATGGTTTGGCGTAAGTCAGGGATGTGTAACACTCCTCTAAGCATTTTTTGCTAGTTTGAAACTCTTCTAGATTTCCTTAAATCCTTAGATGTTTGTCCTGTGGAGGATCCCCTAAATCAATTTTTGGTTTTGCTTTGGTCACCATTTCAGTGGCAAGTGTAGGCATAAAATTCTCACACTTCCCCAATCTGCCACTCATTTCTGTTTAGCAGTCCACATCTGAAGTTTCTTGCAAATAACTTTGAAATAATACAAATTTTCCTTGCACTGGTCTGGAAAGTGTTTATGCACTAATCCTTCAAGCCATTGTCCCACTGTAACTTTACTTGTCAGAGCATTTGTACTCCTTTAAAATTATTCATAGACTTAATTTGTAAGGGCCAAAAGTGAAAACACAAACAAGTTACTAATAGGGAACTCTAAGAAGACATTTTGAGTAAGCAAACAGTGGCTTTCTCCTAGTAGCCTTCTAATGGTCATGCAGGAAGATAGGTGCTTTTAAAATGACTGAGAACAGATGAAAAAATCAATTGCACATAACACATATGCTTAATCAGTTGGCTCTTGAAAGCTATTTACAATTTGAGGGATCTGCTATGCTTTTCTATTAGCACCTTTAAAAGGAAATACAAATTATAAGTTGCAAATTATTAAGTCGGGATAGCTGACTAAAGTCAATGTCCCTTGATTTTTCCCTCAGTTACCTCCCACCCCACATTTTAGTGAATACATAATGCTTTTTGCACGCTTGTCATGAATTTGTTTCTCAACTAGTGCCATTTTGTTCAGCGGTAGGGAACCATGGGGCCTCCATATGCTAATGTATGTGAGAGAAAGAGGATTGAATTAACTTCTTTGATTTCTTTCTGATTAGCAAATTTCCACTGTATTTGAGCATCTGCTACACTGTAGGGGAAATATACGCTAAGATGGAAAGCAGAACCATTGCTTTGAGAGGAAACTTGACTTTGTAGCCATAGTAATCAAGCCTGCTTTACACCTAGCCAAAGTGGAAATAAAATCAAACCACTGCCAAAAGCACTGACCAGATAGACCTTCCATTCCCATTTTTCTCGAGAGGAACTCTGCCTTGCTATTGTATGATTAAAAGATAACCAGTGCTACTTGAAAGGAGTCTCTCAAGCACATAATCTGCTTTAGATTTATTGTCTCTTTCCCATTTTAGGACAGAAGGAGGGCAGGAAAAAACAGTTCTGGAGCCAAGGATACAATGCAGTACAGCTAAGTTCCCCTGGTTTGGTTAAGCAAATGCTTCTCTGTAGCCCTAACTAAATATCAGAAAGCGTGGAGACAAGAATACCTACAGAATTCTAGAGGACCAATGAAGCAGTCATTCAGAATTCAACTTCCTACACTACTGTGTCTAATAAATAGCCACTAGATGGAGCTTTCAGAACAGTGCTTAAGAATTTTTTTTTTCTAGTCCCAACAACAGAACTTACTCAGAATTGTAGCTCTTTGGTTTTTTTCCAGATGACCTAAATCTAAAGCTGCACCATTTAATTAGTAGTGTTTGCATAAGAAGCTTCAAAAGAACATTGTCCGGACACACTGTTGCAGGCAATGAAAACCTATCCTAACGTTATTGCGTGGGGGAAGAGAATGTCAAATATTAGGCAAAAAGGAGAATTGCCTGTCCCTTATTTTGCAGGCATTGTTGGTCAAAGGAGAAGGACGAAGTCTCCTTGAGTTTTGAAAATAGCTAGTAAAAACAATAAAAAAATGTCAGTGCTACAGTATCCATTTCCTAGTTAAATGCAAAAATTGGGTTTTGAAAACACAAAGCCTGGAGCAAGATCTGAGAAAGTGGTGTCAATAGTTAAAACTTTGGCATTGAAATCCCAAGTTTTCAAAACTGATTTGTCAAAGCTATATTTCAAGGAAATTCTATAAAAGATTTCTGTGTTTATGGAGTCAAACCACAAGCCTGAATTCAATAGAATGCTAAGCCAAACCATGGCTTGGCCTTGGGTAGAGCTGCAGAAACAGAGGAGGAGGACAATAGCCGCAATCTTCATTCCAGGAACCTGCATGTTTGCACTAAGCTATGGTTGGGCTTAGTGTTATGTACAAACTGGGCCAAAGATTGGTTCAAGGTCACCCGATGAGCATCCTCACTAACAAAAATGTGAACCTAGATCTTTCTGAATCCAGCGTATCTACCACGCCAGTGTAAAGTACAATGGTGCCCGGCAGGACGAATGCATCGCAGGACGAAAAACCCGCTAGACGAAAGGGTTTTCCGTTTTTCGATGCGCTTCGCAAGACGAATTGCCCTATGGGCTTGCTTCGCAAAACGAAAAAGTCTTGCGAGTCTTGCAATTTTTTTCACTCCCCCCTTTTTCTAAGCCGCTAAGCCGCTAAGCCTTTAATAGCCGCTAAACCGCTAATAGCGCTAAGCCGCTAATAGGGTTGCTTCGCAAGACGGAAAAACCGCTAGACGAAGAGACTCGCGGAACGGATTAATTTTGTCTTGCGAGGCACCACTGTATGTGTAAAGTCTCTATTCGTTCATGTTGTCTTGAGCTCCTCACCTTTCAGGATACAAATTCATTGGGCTTACACGTGTGTGTGTGTGTGTGTGTGTGTGTATATCAAGTCATCGGGATCCTTCCCACAGGGCACAGCTGATGGTAGATGGTCCTGTGGGTGGAGGGGGCAGTCCAGCTGGAGCAGGATCTAGTTTCTGATGTTTTCTTTGCCAGTCTGGTTCTCTTTTTGCCATCCTTTCCACAGAGTTGTTGGCCATGGGGAGGGAGGGAGCACAGTCCTCCCACAGCAAACTCCTCTTCCCTTCTCACCACCTTTCCCACGAAGTAGTTTAGCAGGCCATATGAAGATTTTGGTCTTGGGAAAACATCCTCTCCCCTTACCCCCATTGGCATAATACACTGTTGCATGCCCGTGTGTTATTGGTAAAATCTGGGGTGTATGGGGTATTAGGAGAGGGATGGGACGCAGGTGGCGCTGTGGGTTAAACCACAGAGCCTAGGACTTGCCGATCAGAAGGTCGGCGGTTCGAATCCCCGCGACAGGGTGAGCTCCCGTTGCCCTGTCCCTGCTCCTGCCAACCTAGCAATTCGAAAGCACGCCAGTGCAATTAGATAAATAGATACCGCTCCAGCAGGAAGGTAAATGGCATTTCCGTGTGCTGCTCTGGTTCGCCAGAAGCGGCTTAGTCATGCTGGCCACATGACCCGAAAGCTGTACGCCGGCTACCTTGGCCAATAAAGTGAGATGAGCACCGCAACCCCAGAGTCGGCCACGACTGGACCTAATGGTCAGGGGTCCCTTTACCTTTACCTACTGTTGTGATGTACAGGAAGCATTCAGGAGGCAAGCTGGATTTTCAGTAAGGCTTTATTCAGTTGCAGTCTTGCAGCATTGTAAAGCAGTCTTTCTACATTCAGGATACACAGCATACAGGTGGAATTACATTCCAAGGAGAAGTCGTCACCTCTTCCCACCCCTACCAACTGAAGTGGGAAGCCAACCATGCCTCTTTATACTAACTGGCAATGGAACAATTAGGCAACGCCCCATGTCTCCTGATGCTTAGTCATCACATGCTGCTGAGTCAGCACTCCCAATTAGTTTGATTCCTTGATACCCACAACACTCCAACAGGTACTACCTTTGGTGGTGGGGGGCATGTCATGCTGCCACTCGGGTAGTTTGTCTGTCTTTGATCCCTACCCTGTACTCAGCTCTCACCTGTGGCTCCTGGAAGCTATCAGCATGCAACAGTGGCTACACCCTAGGAAACGGCTTCGACTGGCTGGCTAAA
Source organism: Podarcis vaucheri (assembly GCF_965113315.1). Lineage (NCBI taxonomy): Eukaryota > Metazoa > Chordata > Lepidosauria > Squamata > Lacertidae > Podarcis > Podarcis vaucheri. The sequence continues at coordinate 85,069,434 of NC_138764.1, read as the reverse complement.
CCAGGTGAGGGCAGACAGTGGGTCTCAAACCCTCAGTGAGTTAGGGACTTCCCCTGTATATGAAGACAGGCTCTGGAAGATTGAGCAGGCAAGACCAATAGTGGGTCCAATGGTCAAGAAGTCAGTTTCCATATGTGCTGTACAGGGAAGCACATGACGCTCATCAACCTGGAAGGTAGGCCATCTAAGAAAAAGTAAAACTCTGGTCCTAAACCTGCCTTGTAGGGTATCTTTGGGAGAAGAAAAGGCTAAGGAGTAAACAAATCTGGATCAGAGTCCCTAAGATGATGTTGCCTTATACACCTCTTTCTGGCAACTCCTGTAACCAAACATCTCCTTTCCTTTGGACCACATCATAGAATCATAGAGTTGGAAGAGACCACAAGGGCCATCGAGTCCAACCCCCTGCCAAGCAGGAAACACCATCAGAGCACTCCTGACATATGGTTGTCAAGCCTCTGCTTAAAGACCTCCAAAATAGGAGACTCCACCACACTCCTCGGCAGCAAATTCCACTGTCGAACAGCTCTTACTGTCAGGAAGTTCTTCCTAATGTTTAGGTGGAATCTTTCTTGTAGTTTGGATCCATTGCTCCGTGTCCGCTTCTCTGGAGCAGCAGAAAACAACCTTTCTCCCTCCTCTATATGACATCCTTTTATATATTTGAACATGGCTATCATATCACCCCTTAACCTCCTCTTCTCCAGGCTAAACATGCCCAGCTCCCTTAGCCGTTCCTCATAAGGCATTGTTTCCAGGCCTTTGACCATTTTGGTTGCCCTCCTCTGGACACGTTCCAGTTTGTCAGTGTCCTTCTTGAATTGTGGTGCCCAGAACTGGACACAGTACTCCAGGTGAGGTCTGACCAGAGCAGAATACAGTGGCACTATTACTTCCCTTGATCTAGATGCTATACTCCTATTGATGCAGCCCAGAATTGCATTGGCTTTTTTAGCTGCCATGTCACACTGTTGGCTCATGTCAAGTTTGTGGTCAACCAAGACTCCTAGATCCTTTTCACATGTACTGCTCTCAAGCCAGGTGTCACCCATCTTGTATTTGTGCCTCTCATTTTTTTTGCCCAAGTGCAATACTTTACATTTCTCCCTGTTAAAATTCATCTTGTTTGTTTTTGCCCAGTTCTCTAATCTGTCAAGGTCGTTTTGAAGTGTGATCCTGTCCTCTGGGGTGTTAGCCACCTCTCCCAGTTTGGTGTCATCTGCAAATTTGATCAGGATGCCCTTGAGTCCATCATCCAAGTCGTTGATAAAGATGTTGAATAAGACCGGGCCCAAGACACCTGTGGCACCCCACTAGTCACTCTTCTAGAGGCTGAAAGGGGGTCTTGTCATCTGGGCAGCCCAGGAGCTCCATACACACTGCCCAGGCTTGCACCCCGGGGAGGTCACTTTGGTGCTCTGGACTTCACCCCCGGAGACACACTCCATTGTCTCTTGAGACAGACGGATGCCAACAATCCAGGACCACTTTGCAAATAATGCTTAAAGGCAAAATGGAAGAAAACAAAGTTTCCCACACAAACTACAGCTCTGTTGTTAAGAGTAAAGAAGATGAGCTAGCAAAGAATAAGAAGTTTGTGGTTTTAAGTGGCATGAGAACATTGGCCACAGCATTTTGCTGGTCTCAGCTGCTTCATGGATGTAGGACACTATAAAGAGGTGTTAGGAACCTAGGAAACTGCCATATAATGAGTCAAACAATTGGTCCATCTAACTAAGTATTGTCTCCACACACTGGCTGTGGCTCTCCAGGTTTTCAGGCCTGGTTCTCTCCAGGTCCTGCCTGGGAATTCTAGGTTCAAACCTGGGACTTTCTGCATGCCAAGCAAATGCTCTTCCACTGACACTTGGGCCTTTCATGCAACCATTGGGGGCTGAGCTGCTACAAAGGGCAATGCAGAATGAGATGTGCGAGGTTAGACTGTGGAGACACAGCCATAAATAAAGCTTGGGATGAAAGTACTCCAGATTCTATCATGTTCTTTAAAAAAAAAACAACCTGGAAAATATTGCATTAAAAACTAGCAGATTAAAAAAAAATGTTCAAAAGGGCTGCCTGAACAATGCAGTTTTAGAAAGAAAGACATTTAAAATACTTCTATTGGCAAGGAGTTCCACAGGGCAGGTTCTACAACAGTATAGGCTCAGTTCCTGGTAAAGGCCAAGTGAACTTCAGGGGCATGGGGGATTAGCAAAAGTGCCCCATCAGAAGATGCCAAAGATTGAGGTGCAGCATAAGGACTCAGGTGAATCGAATTTGCTTAGGGCTTTGTAAACTTCCACTAACTCCTGCTAGCATAGCCAGAGAAGGGAGTAAATATCCACAAAGATTTCTCCAAAGCAACGGCAATACAGTCGTACCTTGGATCCCAAACGCCCTGGAACTTGGATGTTTTGGCTCCCAAATGCCTCAAACCTGGAAGTGATTGTTCCGGTTTGTGAACGTTTGGAACCCGAACATCCAACGGGGATTCTGAGGCTTCTGATTGTCTGTAGGAGCTTCCTGCAGCCAATCAGAAGCCGCAATTTGGTTTTGGAAGTCGAACGGACTTCCGGAATGGATTTCATTCGACTTCCAAGGTACAACTGTACTTTCTGATCAGAAACAAGACACTACAGGATATGCCTACACCATATGCTTCAAATGCATTACATCACCATATTATTAATATTCTGTTGGGAGCCACCAAGAGTGGCTGGGGAAACCCAACTAGGTGGGCGGGGTATAATTTATTATTATTATTATTATCATCATCATCACCATTCTCTATCTGAACTAGCCAATTCCTTCCTGTAAAGAGACTGTGGAGTCCAATATACCCAGAACATAAATTTTTGTTCAATCTCAATTTTAAATCTAAAGAAACGCTAATTATAGATGCTAAAGCAACTTTCCATTGACTTAGTTGAATGGAACACTCCAACTCTATTCCACTTAAGATTCCGAACCTCCAGTTTTCAACTTTCCAATTCTGTACTCATTTCTAAACAACTATTTTGGATTTCGCTTTCTGTGAAGATCCATATACTTCCTCCAGCAATGTAGAAGGCAAAAAGTGGAAGCTTGGTCCTCTCTGGGTATTGGTTTCTATGCATTTTATAAGAGCAACCACTTTAAAAAAACCAAAAAACCACAAATTTGTATTGACCCTGATGGACTCTTTACATGAACTTCCACCCAAGTATAAGGCTATAAGTATAGGATTATATATTGGGACGTGGGTGGCGCTGTGGGTTAAACCACAAAGCCTAGGACTTGCCAATCAGAAGGTTGGCAGTTCAAATCCCCGCGAAGGGGTGAGCTCCTGTTTCTTGGTCCCTGTCCTGCCAACCTAGCAGTTCGAAAGCACCTCAAAGTGCAAGTAGATAAATAGGTACCACTCCGGCGGGAAGCTAAATGGTGTTTCTGTGCGCTGCTCTGGTTCGCCAGAAGCGGCTTAGTCATGCTGGTCACATGACCCGGAAGCTGTACGCCGGCTCCCTCGGCCAGTAAAGTGAGACGAGCACCGCAACCCCAGAGTCGGCCACGACTGGATCTAACAGTCAGGGGTCCCTTTACCTTGCCTATAGGATTATATGTGCTCAGGACGGAAAGACCTCTTCAGGATCAGAATAGAGAGATCCCAAATCAGGCCATTTGTTAGGCATGGGAGGTCCAGAATTTGATAGACCCTTGAGCAAAATGTTTTCAATGAGGTTTCTCCCTCCTTCAGCTGTGCCCCAGTCCTCCTTAGTGCTGCTGGGGGCTTGCTTTGCAGGGAGAATAATGATGGCTCTGGCTAGCCACAGTTAGAAACTGCCTTCTTTCACCAGATCTTGAAGCTGGAAGCCGAAACGTTTTAAGTTCAAAAGTTAGCAAGCCATCATCAATGCGTTCATCTTCAGCACAAAGTCTCGGCAATTTGCCTAACCTGCCTGTGAGGTTGAGGGAGAGGGGAAATGAGATCAGATTTCTAGGATCTGACACTTCATATAAGCAAAACCATGCTTCCCTAAGAGTTCATTGTCAGTCCTATTTATCTGGATTTATCCGGGCACCCTCCACAAACCATCCCGATAAAGGAGCCTGCACTCCTGCTAATAAGATGCAGGGTCTCCCGTTGCATGTGGAGTCTCAGGTTCGCCGTCAGGTGGCATCGACGCTCTGTTGTGTCTGTGATTTAGAACAATGCATGAGCAGTGCAGCAATGTGCCTCACTCGCAAGCTTGCCATGGATGTAAAGGGGCTGTGATTTAGCGCGCGCGCGCGCGCACACACACACACACACAGAGAGAGAGAGAGAGAGAGAGAAAGAGCTATACTCCTTCTCTTCCTCAAGCTAGATGCGGCTTCTGATCCAGCTGCCCTGGGCTCGCCATGCAAATCTGGGGTGAGTAATGAAACCGAACCCCCTTGGCTCCGGGAGTGATGCTGTTTCCATGAGCCCATGTGATGCTCCGATAGTACAGCGGCTGCAGCTCTCTCCTTCTCCGGCTCTTCCATAAGCACAGGCTGTCATGGCGACTCCCAATAATGTTACTCCCACCAACTGCAGCTGGTGGCCCATCTCAGCCCTGGAGAACGATGCAGGCAAATCCATGGAGGACGAGACGAACCAGGACCCGGCACACCCTGCCTTCAGATCCAAGGACAGGCTGGTTTTGTACCATTGGACCCAGTCATTCAGCTCACAGAAGGTAAGCGCTACGCTGGGCTCGGAAGGGAGGGATTGTGTGACAGCCAGTATTATGGCAAGGCAAATTCCTGGATGTTGCCCTCCTGACAATCATGCGGGCAGCGGGGATGGGGATGACCAGGTCGCTTTTCCCTGAGGATGCACGAGGGAGCGGTGTGCTCCAGCGGAGGTGTGCTTTGTGTCTGCATTTCTGCATTTTCCAACAGTATTTGTCTCAAGCAGGGGGAGGGGAGCCCTGGCTGCCTCTGTCTGGTTTGGGGGTCAGATTTGCATGTTGTGTTTGGAGAGGCTTCTTGGTTTCTGTGGGCCAAGGATGGGATGAATGGAGGGAGGGAGAAGCATAGGGAGGGGGGGGAACGAATCCTGGTCATCTGTCTCCTGTAACGATGGAGAGAAGGCATGGAGACATAAATGGATCTGGGTCCTTGTATATGCTCTGTAGGGCTGGACTGGGCATATCATCTCTGAAGAACCTGTACCAAACAATCCATTTACTTCTGACACTGCAGCACTAGGATTGAAATCCTGGTTCCTGGATTCTTGGAGTCGGTGCACAGATGGAGTCAGCTTTTGTCTTTCAAACTGAGAGCAAGTCGCAGCACCCCCACCCCACCCTCAGAGTCTGCATGCTCCCTGGGCAGCTCAGGGCAGTAGTGAACAAAGGATGAAACACATCTGACCTTTATCTTTCTTAGGTATACATCCACACACAGCCATTTCCTTCAGCATTCATTATACATGGGGGTTGAATTATGCATGGGGAAGATGATGAATGGGCAGGTTTCCTCAAGGCGTGAGGGCCTCTCTTTTCTCCAGGAGCAGAAAGCTAGGTGGAGCAAGGGCCCAGTACACATGTAATCTCAAAGCAACCCCACACCAATCAACAGGGAATCTGGAACGTTTCGGAAAGGAAGGAATCTATTTCAGCCATCTAAAAAAAAAAAACACCAGGGAAGAATGGAGGCAAATGCTCTCTTTCTTTTTGGATAGGTGAGTCATACATAAGGTTAGTTGCTCTCCCTGAGAAACAAGCTAACGCAGCTCTTCCCCTTTTATTTTATCTCCTGGTAACACCCCCATTCAGGGACTTACTTTGTGCCTTTGTCTCTCTGCTTGGGCAAGGAAACAGTTAAACAGCTACACATACATGCTTTTCTACAACTGATCCAGTGCTAGCCCCACCTCTGCCATAATTGATGGGACTCCACGGGGCAGCAGAATGAACCCTTAAAGTGACAGCACACAAATGTGCCATTCCTATCTAAGTCCCCCCACCTTGCTGTTGTGGTTGTTTAGTTGATTGCAGAGAAAGAAGGGTTCCCACTACTCCCAGGTATGTGCCTGCTTCCTGGTGAAATCTGGAGTTGCAAGGGCATAAACAGAGCATATGAGGAAGGCTCAGTGTGGCAAAGGGTAGAAGGAAAAATAATTCAAGGTGTGTTTAAGAGCAGAACACCCTCATTCTAATAGTTTTATTCCTCCAGCACAAGGCTGGGGAACTCATGCCTGCTTCATGATGATGTTGGACACCAACTCCCATCCAGCCAGCAAAGTCAATGGTCAAGGATGATGGGAGTTGTAGTCCAGCAACATCTGACCACAGGTTCCTCATCCCTGCTGTAGAAGCAATTAGAATTCAGCCTCCATGCATGTACAAAAAAGCTCCACCCCCTATATTACTGTATATCAGAAAAGGGATCAAAACTCAAATCCTAATGAATTCAGAACATTTTAGGATTTAATTCCCCTTTCCCTTTGTTACCCAAAGGGGCTGGTGCCTGCGAAAGCAGTGCATGTACAGGGCTGAGATGCCACAGTGGATCAGAGTGTCACTATGGGAGTGACTTGTAGCTTTTCTTCCTTTTCTTTCAGTACCATGGCCAGAGCATACAACGAATATGCCAATTTTCTCTCAACAAATAGAGGAGAGAGAAAACACTGCAAACTAAGGAGTCAATTCCACTTCTTGTATAAACCAAAAACACCAGAGATAAATGGTCTTACAGGCTCTAAAACAAAGCTCTGGACCTTTTTTCTTATACTCCAGAAATTATATACAGGACACCTGGAATTCTGCCCTAAATTCTGCAACCATAAAGTACAACTTCTGTGAGAGGAATAAAATATTCAAATGAAAATTTGCTTCCATAACATTAATCATAGTCTTTTTTTGCTATCTCTGTAAATGCAATATCCATTTTTAAAAAATATTATTTTCCTACCTGGCATAAAACATGTCTAGGAAAGATAGAATGCTACAACTTATAAACCATATGGGGGGGGGAGCTAGAAGACAAAAGAAACGACTGAAAGCTGTGACAGCTAAGGAGGGCTAAAACTGAGGGCCCAACTGAGCAGAAATGAGCAACACAGTTTTGGGTTTCTCAAGAGAACTAGAACCTTTATTTTTAAAAAGGAAGTGTGTGATACTCAGGGTTATAAATTTCACATGAATGACATGTTTCACATTCCCTAGTCAATTCATTAACAGTGATGTGAATTTTTTAAAGTCTGAAATTTAGGCTTTTTGCAAAATCTTGCCCATTCCTGATTTTCATTTCCTAATTTTCTTTAAGAAATTTCAGCTAGGTTGAACAAATAAGTATGAAGATGTAGTCCCAGGGGAAGTTGTTTTGGCTGAAAATGTTTGGCATTCTGATTCACAGAAAAATACACACGGGCCAAAATTGGAGGCCACATTCAATAAATAAAACTTCCTCCACCATTTATTTCCCACCTTCAGACAAAACTTCCTCCATTCAGTAATTACAACACCAAAGTATGTGTAGAAATCTATTTACTCCTGAAAGGATTGCGAAGGAAATGCTCCATTGTGTGTGTGCATACCCACCTTAATTTGGACAGGTTAGTGCTAGGCCCTCAGCTTCTGGGATGCTAGGCCTACTTTCAAGTCACAACCGCTTCTCTCTCTTGAGTTTCAGACCAGAAGAGTTTTGGTCCTCCTTAGGTGTCTTCTCTGGTGATACCTTCCCTTTCATTGAAAGCTAATAGGTAATAAAGAGAGGTTGGCTGTTACCAGTCATTCCGCGAATCTGTGGCAGTGTTACTGTGATGTTACCTGAGCATAAAGGACGGTTCCAGAGTCCTGGGAAGAAGGAGGATTGAAACTGGGAGTGGGGAAAAGATGGAATCAGGGCCTACATGTCATGATAGATGTGAGGACAAATGTAGCCCTGTATGTATGGGAAGGAAGCGAGAGGGAAGGACACTTGCTCATTTGGCCCATGGACTGGACGGTCCCCACTCTTGATGTAGGCTGGTCGTTGTTTTTGAACCATTTCCAGGCAGATGCTTCCGAGAAGTCTGCAAGCAGGAAATGAAGGCCATAGTTTTCCTCCATTGTACGGCACCTAGCAACTGGTATGCAGAGAAGTCCATTTAAGACAGGCTTCACTCACTTATTGTAGGGTCGCCATATTTCAAAAAGTGAAAATCTGGTTTTGTCCAACATTGTTGCAAAACTAATAATAATAATAATAATAATAATAATAATAATAAATGAAGTTTTTAAGGAAATTCACCAAAATCTACACTTCCGATATGTGCTGCCTAACATCCGGATCTTCCCAGACATTTAAGCAATTTCCGTCCAGACACAGTTTCCAGTGGCTGAATCCCGGTTATGTCCAGGAAATTCCAGACATATGGCAGCCCTACCTAGTGCCCTCCAGCTACTTTGCACTACAACTCCCACCAACCTTGGCCAGCACAGCCATGTAGTCCAAAATAACTGAAGACCATCAAGCTGGCAACAGCTAATTTAAGCTGTTGTGGCTAATAACCTTCTTTGTGAATTTGTTTGCTCCCCTTTCAAAATCTTCTAAAGCTAGCAGCTATCACCACACCTTGCATCACCCTACAGAAGTTTTTTTTTGGGGGGGTGTCCTGGAGAGGTCCTTCTCTGTGGCAACCCCTAAATTGTGGAATTCCCTCATTACAGAGGTGTGTCTGATTTGTTCACTATACTGCTTTCAGTGAATACTGAATACACCCCTCTTTACCCTGGACTTTGACAACTGAGATGTGTGTTTTCAGGGCCCACCCTATTCCTGATTTAACTTAATTCTAAATTTTAAATTGTTGTAACCCACCCTGGGACCTGTTGGTGAAGGACTGGTGGTGGTGGTTGTTGCTGTTGTTGTCATTATTCCATAATTCAATGTTATACTGTGTGAAGAATCCCTTTCTTTTGACTGTCCTAAATCTACTGCCAGTATTGTTAAAAGGAATGACCAGGCCTTTGATTGGGAAGCACCTCAGCTGATGGTGGGATCAGCATAAACCTTTTCATGAGTTCTGTTGACTTCCATTTGTGGCTGTGAAGTTCACAGCTCATTGACTGGATGTGGATAACACAAGCATGCATATTGGATATAAGTATCACTTTTGGGGGGCAATTGCCACCTCTTTGTTTAATTAGTTTGTTTGCCTTGTTTACATTTCATTATAATCTAAATTGACAGCCCCATGTATAAATTAAATGCTAATCTCATATGGCTAATTTTGTTTTAGGGGTTCTCTTGTAAACATATTTATTATTTCGTTTTAGCAGGCTGGAATTTTAAGAACATAATGTGATATTAAGTGTTGCTTGTTAGCCTCCTGCACAATGCGTGCTGTTTTTAACTCTTTAGATGGAGCTCCTGAATCTATGTTCAGAAGCTTAGAAACAATGCCTCTCGCAGAGTTGCAGTCACTGGAATTTCATTCCGTCTCAGGAGACTGTTTCACATGTTTGAAGTGTAATTTCTATTTTGGCCTGTATTTATTACAACTATTTCTATCCTGCTTTCCAGGATAGGCGGCGGCGGCACGTCCCATTTCACCGCTTGAGGCGAAACGAGAAGTGCTGTCCTGTCTGCCACAGCTACCTGCCCTACCACCTCTGCCACACCAGTGTCAGTGCCAATTTTGGGCAAGATCGCACCCATTTCAGGCGAGATCTCATACACTCTGCAAGTTCTTGTGCGAGTTCGGCAAGATCTTGTTGGAAATCAGCGCTGAGGTGGCCAGAGGTGGTGGGTGGCGCAGGTGACAACAGCAATGACAGGGCAAGCGCTTCCCATTTCACCTCAAGTGGTGCCACCTCAGGGTCTTCTGACACCTGAGGTGGTGGCCTCACCCTGCCTAATGACCTCGTAGGCCCTGAGGATAGGACTAGTTCTAAGGTGGAGAAGTAACATTGACTTACATCTTTTTTAAATATGCACGGATCCTTCTCACAGGGGTGCAGTGGATCCTGGTCAATAAGGGCAATTGGGGCACAGACTTCAGTCAGTCAGTCCCCACCTGCCTGCTTTCTTTATTTCCAGGGGGTGGCACTGCCTTTCATTGGCTCTGCCTCCACTTACTGTTGGTTTCCTTGCCTTCTACCTTACTAGTCCCAATGGACACCAACAGCCATTGCAGGAGTGGGAGAGAAGACTGGCCTGAGAAGGCCTTGAAGTGGTTTTTGCTTGCCTGCCTCCTATTCCAAGAATGCTTCCCACAGGACAGTTGAGTGGAAGATTACGAGTCATGGCGGTAGGAAGAGTGTGTGCATGAATTGAACAGTGGTTAGTCTTATTTATTTATTTTTTATTTGGTTGCAATTTTGTTAATGTTAAGATTGTTTTCTACATCATTACTGTTGTAGTACTTAGTGAATCCTATGACTGTGCTGTGTAGCTTATTTTTGCAGTTGTTTTCTTAACAGTGTTTTATAGATTGTAATGATTTTACTGATGGCTTGGTAATTATTCTATCTGGTTTATGTTGTATTTGCGGTGCTCTGTTATTGTTATTTATTGTTTGTAAGCCACTTTGCGGTTCATGTGGATGAAATGCAGCATAGAAATATTAGCAATCAATCATTCGCATGAGGAGGAGCAGGAAATGGAAAATCCAATTGGAGCTGGCCCTGATGTGGTCATCATCACCTGTCTCCTACTTTCTCCTCTTAGGCCTCCTCATGCAGCACTGTTGTGGTGTTTTCATAGCAGCTGTGAAAAAGGAAAATTTCATGCTGGGGATCATTAGGAAAGGAACTGAAAATAAAACTGCTGATGACATAATGTCTTCCACAGCCTAGCATATGTCCTGGGATGGACTCAGCTGCGACTAACCCAGGGCACAGTGAAATGCTGGCTTGAATCAAAGAATATGTCTGTCACATGCATTGCAACATTCTTTTCATTTTCTCCATCATGCAAGTTTAGGGGACGGTGGCACAAGGTTGAGAGGCCTTCCTGCCTCATTATCTTCTCCGGTGGAGGGCAGCTTATAAGAATATTAGGGAGGTGAGGCATCCAGACCTCTTCATGTCCCCTGTTACTTCAGGGACATGACAAGACCTGGATTATGATATGAGCCTGATCTTAAAGTAATCTAATTCAAGACCAAGGCCAGATTAGCCTTTATTAGGTGGGCCTATTCTAGATAGAGATCAGGGAGCCTTGCTTATCACTACTCCAGAGTCAGTTGCCTCCTCACCTACATTCAGTTATTCTCTTTTATTTTGATTCTCACTTTGGTCACATCCAAACCATACATTTAAAGCACATGAGAATCCTGGGAAACTTTGTTCATTAAGGGTGCTGGGAATTGCACCTCTGTATCCTGTCCCTTCAAAACTACAGCTCTCGGGATTCTTAGAGAGAAGCCACATGCTTTAAATGTGTGGTGTGCAGATGTGACCTTTATTTGTTCTCATCCAGTCCATCACTAGACACTGGTTTAGCATTTCATCCAATTCAGATGAAAAGGAGAAGCAGAGCTGGGTGTCATAATATGCCACTTGAAATCCTGTGACTACATTGAAGTAGGTGTTTTGAACAGCACAAAGGGCAGGATAGAACCCATCATGAGGTGGAGCAGAGATCCTCAAGTTTCCATCACCTTCTGTGCACTGCCTACCTGGTAGGAACAGAATCACCACAAATGCAGTGCCTCTAGCTGACAGACAGATTTATGTTGCAGCTGTTGACAGTTGGAGTGCATTGTGATTTATGTACCATTCTTGTGCTCTGTAATATCCGAGTTGTAACTTAATACCATGGTAGATCCCTGGGACTGAAGAAGCCTGAGGGGAGGTCATGCTCTGATCTCTGCTGCCAGCCAAGAGGCCTAGGGCTGCACCCTTTGCCTCTCAGCAACAACATCCTGGCAAGAGGGAGACCAATATCACCCTCCCTGTTTCAGTAAAAGAGCAGCTGCTACAATGCTTGCTTTCTGCTTTCCTTTTGTATTAGATTGTAAGCTTGCGGGTTAACCTTATAATAGATACACAGAACTTAGAAAATTTGTGGTGTTCAATAGCAACAATAACAGTAGTAGAAGTAGTAGTGAGGGCTGGCCCACCAATGAGGAAAGATAAGGTGATCGCCTCAGGTGGCAGGATCCACAGGGGTGGCAAACCCAGCTTCCAAGGGATGCATCACCCACTGCTGCCACCACAGTGTCAGCAGCAGCTACAGCATAGCCCTTGGAGGCCGGATCTGCAGCCTCCTCGACAGCCTACCACCTAAACCTGCCACCACGGCAGTCTCTCAGTGAATAGACGCATTGCTGGTGTCCTCCCCCCACCCCCCACCCCGTTCCTGATGTTGATCTTTTTCCCCCCACTCCATTCCTGATGCAGAACTTCACTGTCCTCTTCTTCCCTGGCAGGATACACATTTAGTGGTTCTCCTCAGGTGCCAAAATGCCTTGGGCCAGCCCTGGTAATGGCAGTACTGATGCTATTTGTATTTGTGCTGTAGGATTTTACTTTATTTTTTTAAATGTTAGTAGTGTGTCTCTTGATTTCCCGTGTCTTAAAAGGCACCCGATATAGACAGATGAGAACTACAGTGGTACCTCGAGTTAAGTACTTAATTTGTTCCAGAGGTCCGTTCTTAACCTGAAACTGTTCTTAACCTGAAGCACCACTTTAGCTAATGGGGCCTCCTGCTGCTGCCGCGCCGCCGGAGCCCGATTTCTGTTCTTATCCTGAAGCAAAGTTCTTAACCTGAAGCACTATTTCTGGGTTAGTGGAGTGTGTAACCTGAAGCATATGTAACCTGAAGCGTATGTAACCCGAGGTACCACTGTACTGATACAAAATGGGGGAAGTTATACAGAATAAATGCCCCTACCCACTAGAAGGTCTCATTGGAGCCCGATGGTGTAAGGGGTGTGTGTTCACACTCCCCAACTGACCGCTTTATGAAGTCCAGTTCCAATGTATGCCTTTTCCATATCTGTAGGGCTTTTGAGCCTTCATACTCAGAAGAAGTAGATCTCTTTCCCTCCCCATCCATTTGACTGGCTCCCCGCCCCCCAGGGCTATCAATAACATATTAACCGGCAAATTGTGTCGTGAAGCTGTGAGGTGACTCCACAGTTAGTTTCAGCCTTATAATATATGAGTGATAGCTTTTGTGGCTCACGCATCCTCCAGCTGTGCTTCTGCAGCACAGTTGAAGTGCCAGAGTGTGAGACACGTGTGTTTTCCCCAGGGAGATACAAATTGCCCACAGGAGGAGGAAAATCTCCCCGTGATAATTACCTGCTTTTTTCAGCGTATCAAATGAGATGCGTACATGAAATGAGAATCACATTTCTGCTTCCTATCTGAACTGGCCCTTCCTTACATATCTTGGAGGGTTTAAGTCCTCTCTCAGGCCTGAAAGGGGCTTCCTCTTGACTGGCGTTAACACATCAGCATTTTCAAAGTGTAGAGTGAGCAAGAGGAAACATGATAGAGGTATATAAAGTTTTGCACAGTGTGGAGAAAGTGGATAGAAGGAGGTTTTTCTCCATTTCTTGTAGCACTAGAACTCATCCAGTGAAGCTAAATGTTTGAAGATTCAGAAAAGACAAAATATAGTCAGCCTGTGTTTTGATGAGCTTTCCCTCCAGAATAAATGGGAAAGCCAATACAGTGGTACCTCAGGTTAAGTACTTAATTCGTTCCGGAGGTCTGTTCTTAACCTGAAGCACCACTTTAGCTAATGGGGCCTCCTGCTGCCGCTGTGCCACCGCTGCACGATTTCTGTTCTCATCCTGAAGCAAAGTTCTTAACCCGAGGTACTATTTCTGGGTTAGCGGAGTCTGTAACCTGAAGCGTATGTAACCTGAAGCGTATGTAACCCGAGGTACCACTGTATTACGCTGTTATGTTTCCAAACATGCCTGTGGCCAATGCAGGTCTGAAACCAGTGGTGTCGCCGGGTTGTGTGCAAAGTGCTCTGCCCAAACGGTGCTTTCAGGCTCGTCTCTTTCGGTTCATTACCTTTCGTTCAACTCCCCATAATTGGCTTTTTGTTCTGTGTGCCTCGAGAGCTGTGAGAAACCAACAGCACCAAAATAATGCAGCTTTTGCTGCAGCGCTTGATGTGAGGGGGTGGGAAGGAATGAGCTGTAGTACATTTTAAACAGCAAACACCACTTATTCCATTGGTTGGCAGTCAGTTGTGTTGAGGGATTGTGGGTTCTTCACCCCAGCAGAGATTTTAAATCAGGACGTGCATATCTTTCCATGGGCGTTGCCAAGTTGGGGACGGACAAAAATTACTAAATCAGATCCACAAAAATTCTAAAAAGCATTGAAAATACTCAATTAACTGAGGTTCTGCCCACTCCCCCCAGAGAAACCTGCCCCAGTAACCAAAGCCTGCTGTAATGTCCTCTTTTGAGAGGATTAACCAAAAAAAAGCTCATTAACTTTGAGCTTCCTCCTGAGTTGCTGGCCACTCTCTTCTGATGGAGATCAGTGCACAGGCTATCGTGGCATACCCTTAACTAGCCTGCTGCCCTCAGGTGTGGTGTAAGATGCTGTCCTGTTGCCAGGTACAATTGCCAATCTAATGAACTTCTGTGCGAAGAATGGAGACGACCACTGTGTCCTTTTGCGTTGGGCAGCGAAATGTTTTAGGCCAACACTGTGAAATTGGACAGCATCCTCAAGTCAGAAAGCCTGAGTTGCAGTGGCGTAGCGTGGGTTGTCAGCACCCGGGGCAAGGCAAGTAATTTGCGCCCCTTAACCCGTGGATTTGCGCCCCCTAACCCGTGGATTTGCGTCCCCTAACCCTAACCCCCAGATGTTGCGCCCGGTGCGGCCGCCCCCCCCGCACCCCCCACACTACGCCACTGCTGAGTTGTGCTTGCTCTTGCTAGTGCAGGGGTCAGCAAACTTTCTCCACTGTCCCTCAGACCTTGTGGGGGGACGGACTATATTTTGAAGGGGGAAAAGAACAAATTCCTATGCCCTACAAATAATCTAGAGATGCAATTTACAGTGGTGCCCCGCAAGACGAATGCCTCGCAAGACGAAAAACTCGCTAGACGAAAGGGTTTTTCGGTTTTTGCGTTGCTTCGCTAGACGAATTTCCCTATGGGCTTGCTTCGCAAGACGAAAATGTCTTGCGAGTTTGTTCGCTTTTTTCTTAAAGCCGCTTGAAGAGGCGCAGTTGTGACGGACCGTGCTTCGCAAGACGAAAAACATCGCAACACGAAAAGACTCGCGGAACGAATTAATTTCGTCTTGTGAGGCACCACTGTAAATTAAAGCACACATTCGATTCATGTAAAATCACACTTATTCCCAGACCGTCCACAGGCTCGATTTAGAACGCGATTGGGCCTTAGTTTGCCTACCCATGTGCTAGTGACTCTCTGACTCTTATATACGCAAGCGGAGGGAGCGGGAGGAGGGGTCTTGCTGAGGCAGCCAAGTTGTGCTTCCTATCCCTCCCTCTGAGCAGCGTGGGCGATGAAGGACTGCATGCTATATCTTCCTTCGCTCAGCAGATTCAGGCACCTGCTGGAGGGATTCACCATCCGGCTAAGCCAAAGTAACTGCCTCTCTCACTGTCCTGCAGCTAGATAATCTGGCATTGAGGCCGTCAATCCAATCAGATGGAAGCTTAAGGGTCTTAAGCACATTTCTGGCTTTTGTCAGCTAAAGGCAGCAAACCAGCCATGGTTGGAATAAAAACAGCTCAGGAAACGGAAAGAGCCAATCCCTTTGGTGTGATGAAGGCATTAAACAGAGTGAATTTGGCTCTCAGCAAGGTACTTGCTCTTAAGGCAGCCCTGTTCAGGGAAGTTTTTAATATGTAACGCTGTACTGTTTTTAACACTTGATTGGAGCCGCCCAGAGTGGCTGGGGAAACTCAGCCAGATGGGCGGGGTATAAATAAATAAAAATTATTATTATTATTATTATTATTATTATTATTATTATTATTATTATTATATTCAATTCCTTGCACATCTCATCTACAAACCCTTCTCCTCTCCACACTTTTCTTACTGAGAGCCATCTATGCATTTAGAATATCTCAACCTGGTGCCTTCACCTCAGTGCACTAATTATCCACTGTAGGAATTTTGGTCTTGGGGGAGCATTCTCTTTTAGAACCACCCATCCAGAACCAGCCCAAGACATTTTGGCACCTGAGGCGATCCACAAAATGGCACCTCCCTCTCTGCCAGGTCTTGGTGCCAATATAGAAATAACGACGACAATTTAAATGGAAATAAAATACCTCTTGCCATAGTGGGGAAGGCTGTGGGGCTGTGGCTGGGTGACCTGTGTGCTTCCTCAGTCTGGTACCCAGGTACTAATGGGTGATTCCAGTGCCCTTGCTATTATGGTTCTTTATCTCTAAACTGGATGTGGACCAACCAGACAGCCCTTCAAAGGAAAGGACCGTCCTCTGATAGCCCTTATAAATAAAGGATTGTCCTCTGCATGGGGCCACCAATAGCAGCTCGTGGAGTGGGATGCCATTTTTGGCTTCCCAGCACAGAGGTCACTTGCTGGTAACGGAGAGGAAGAGGAGGAAAGTGATGGAGAGGTTGGGGCAGTGTGGGCACAGTGGCAGAGCTAATTTGACACTCCTTCCACTGCACTGCCCTCCCTACTGACCCCCCACTCTGTCTCTGTGATGCCATCATGCCCAGCTCTGCCCTGTTGGCTGCCACGGATGACCACCCTAGAAGAGAGCTTTCTCAAAGCATTTTCAAAACCTTTGATCCCCATTCACCTAAATCATTACAATAGTAGAAGTCATTGCAAGGATTCCCGCCAATGTAATTCTCTTCTCTCCTCCCCACATACATGACCTGTGCCATCTTCAGATCTGCTCTGAAGGGTTGGGAGAACCCCTGGAACAGATTTAGGGGGTGCATGGGGTGAGGAGAGTGAGAGAAGGTTCTGTCACACAAGGAAAATCCCTGCACTAATGGAACCTTAACGTTAGTGCTATGCTGAATATAACCCTTTGTCTCTAGGCTAGCTTATTCCTCTCCTATCTGCAGAAAAATCTGAATAATACTAGCTTCATAACAAGCTTAATTTTCTCTATAGCGGCTGAGTTGAAATGACTTTTTTCTCCTTTTGCTAAAAATTGCATCATTGTTTGTGTTGATTATTGTCAGGGTTACTTCCAGATCCTAGCTCACAGAGGATCACGCTAGCCAGCGGTTGTTGATTAAAAGTCTTTATTGAGTTACAGTCTCCATTCTTGAGCTGCTGCGTGCAACCCTACGCCTTATGCTTAGGTCGGCGAAGCTCCTTCTGAGTCTCCGCCCCTTGCGCACCAACTTAATATCCTAGCCCTGCTCCACCTTTTCCGCCTGACAGTTCTCCTCTGGGTCCCTCTGCCCCCCTGGGTCTCTCCCTTCCGGGATTCTTCTGACGCTGACCCCCCTGACTCCCCTGTCTCCTTGCGCCGGGCTTTAGGACCTGGCTCTCTTTCCGGGCTGCCTACTGTGCCACCTTCCTGTGCATTTGAACTTGGCGCGCGCGCCCAACCTTCCACTTTCCGTCTAACCGTCACTTCGCTCCCCGATGAAGGTGTGGCCACTCCTGACTCGTGCCCTCCCTCCTGTTGTGAGCTGCCAGCGCTAGTTCCCAGGCGCTCTTCCTCTTCCCTACTCTCTGGCGGTGACGTAGGTCCCGATCTCCAACTGCTCCCCTCTGAGTCCCCTCTGGCTCTTTCTTCCTGGGGTGTCCCCCTAGTCTCCCCCCTTGCCCTTGCCACTGGTGCTCCTCTTTGTGAATCTTCTGATTCACTGGACAGACTCGGAGATCTCGGGTCGTCGTCGTCACTCATCCTTTCTTCTGCCTCCTCCCCCTCGCTCTCTGTTTCCTCCCTTGCCCTCGCCTCTGCTCCTGAACCCCTGACATCCATCCCCCCCTCAAAGCCCCCCCTTCCCCCCTCCCCTCCCTCCGGTGCGGGAACTGGGTGCTGCAGTGTCAAAGGGACGAATGTCGGGTACAGTTTGCTTCCCGTGGCCGGCCTCCATCCGCAGACTCCCGGTTCTTCCTCCCTGCTCTCGTCAACGACGGTCACCTCTGCTTCCATCTCCGTGCCGCCGTGCTCGAGACCCTGGTTGTCCCCGAAAAAGTCCATGTCGGTCTCTCCCTCGCTTCGTTCTGTAGGCGTAGCTCGTCCTGGACCCTCCAGCCACTTCCTGCGCCACTGCTCCTCTGGTCGATCATCCCACCAATACGAGGGTTCTGAGGCAGATCCCGAGGGTGACCCCTCCGGGGAACGGGCGTCTCGTGTCGGTTCCTCATCCGAGTCGAACCCCCGGAACGTGCTGGCTGAAAGCGTGGGCGTGAAAAGCCAGTCGTCGAAAAAGTCCGCCGGCATTGGCCTATGGGGAAAGAGGGCATGAAACTCTTCCTTGAGCAGAGGTTCATCTAGAGCGTAGCCCGGCACCCAGCTGTTGGCATTGGCCGGGGTGCCCTCCTTAGCGAGAAGGTATTCTACCCCCTCTTCCCCCCATCTGGAGTCCAAAATCTCCGTGACTTCGTTGAGGCGCACCTCCTGTGCCACTCCCCGTTGCCTGGTTCCCTCTCGGAGCGGACTCGGCGCCGTGCCGGGTTCCTGAAACCTGTGCGGTGCCTTGTAGGGAGTGAGCACCGATCTGTGGAACACCGGATGCATTCTGGAACCCTCCGGAAGCGCCAGCCTGAAAGCCACCGGGTTGACCTGCTCTTCGACTTGGTAGGGCCCCAGTTGCTTATGCCCTAGTTTCTTCTTGGCCAACGACCTGGCCGGCACTGCGTGGGCTGCTAACCAGACCCAGTCTCCCACCTGGATCTCTTCGCCAACCCTTCTGTGTTTGTCTGCCTGCACCTTGTATGCGTGTTTGGCCAGCTCCAGGTGCCGCCGCAGCTGATCGTGAACCTCTTGCAACTCCGACGCGAACGCATCTGCTGTCTGCGGCTCCCCCTCCACCAGTCTTTCCAGTCCTGGGAAGGTTCTGGGGTGCCTCCCGTTGTTGGCGAAGAACGGCGTGACCCCCGTGGACACGTGCTTCGTGTTGTTGTAGGCGAACTCGGCGAGCGGCAGGTAATCCACCCACGTCGCAGGCTGTTGATTCGCATAGCATCTCAGGTACTGCTGCATGATGGCATTGACCCGCTCCGCTTGCCCGTTGGTCTGCGGGTGTCTCGCCGACGCCAGGTTGATCTTGACGTTTAGGAAGCCCATCAGCTTCTGCCAGAAGTTCGAGATGAACTGCCGCCCGCGGTCGGACAGAATAGACCGTGGCAGACCGTGAACCTTGAACACGTGGTCTATGAACAGTTTGGCGGTTTGTTCCGCCGTGGCCACCTTCGCACACGGGATGAAATGCGCCATCTTGGAGAACAAGTCCACCACCACCAGTACGGCCGTCTTGCCCCTCGAGCTGGGCAGATCCGTGACGAAGTCCAGGGCGACTCTCTCCCATGGCTCGACCGGAGTTTGCAGCGGTTCCAACAGTCCGGCCGGCGGTCTGTGCACTGGTTTGGCCCTCTGGCAGGTGTCGCACCTCGCCACGTAGTCCGCGACCTCCCCTCTCATTCCGGGCCACCAGAAATCCCTGGCGACTAATTCCACCGTCTTCTCCTTGCCAAAGTGCCCGGCAGTGGGCGCGTCGTGCAGCTGATGCAGTACCTTGGCGCGAAGTTCGTCTCCCGGCACGTAGATGGCCCCTTTGCGGATGAGCAATCCATCTCTCAGCTGGAACCCGTTGGTCGCTGCCGTGCCCCTTCGCATCTCAGCCATCTTTGCTTGCGCGAAAGAGTCATTCTGCAACGCTTGTCGCACCGCCTCCAGGTCCACTGTCGCCGCAGCGCACGCCCACACTGTTGGCGCGAAGATGTGCATGGCGGCCGCTGGCGTGGCGTCCTCCAGATACTGTGGCTTACGGGATAGCGCGTCCGCCATGATGTTGGTGTCCCCCGGGACATACTCTATTCGGAAGTCGAAATTCGCAAAGAACTCAGCCCAACGTATCTGCCTCTGGTTCAGGAACTGTGCCGTGCGCCAGTGCTCCAGATTCTTGTGGTCCGTGCAGACCTGCACCGTGTGCTTGGCTCCAATCAGGAAGTGCCTCCATGCTTTGAACGCTGCATGAATAGCCAGCAACTCCCTGTCCCAGATGGTGTAATTCTGTTCGGACTTGCTGAGCTTCCTGGAGTAAAACGCTCCGGGCCTCCAAACCCCCTGCGGGTCCTTCTGCAGCAGGACTGCTCCGACGGCCCTGTCCGAGGCGTCTGTTTCAACTCTCATCGGCCTGCTAGGATCGACATGAAGCAGCTGTTCCTCCGAGGCGAAAAGACGCTTGAGTGCCTGAAAGGACTGCTCCGCCTGCGCTGTCCAGATGAACTTCTTTTTCTTGGAACTGAGCGTGTCTGTAATGGCTGCAGTCTGCATAGCGAAGCCTTTGATGAACTTGCGATAGAAGTTCGCGAAGCCGACAAATCGTTGGACCTCCTTCCGGTTGCGTGGGCTTTTCCAATCCAACACCGCTCGAACCTTGGCGCTGTCCATGGCGAGCCCCTTGTCAGACAACCTGTATCCCAGGAAATCCACCTCCGTCACGTCGAATTGGCACTTCTCCAGCTTGGCGTAAAGCCTATGTTGCTGGAGCCTGCTCAGCACTTCCCTGACGTGTCTGTCATGCTCCTGCTGCGATTCCGAAAAGATCAGGATGTCATCCAAGAAACAGACGCACGTCTTGTAGAGGAGCCCCGCCAACACGTGATGCATGAAAGCTTGAAAAACGTGGGAGCCATTTTGCAATCCAAAAGGCATAACTCTATATTCGTAGGTGCCCAGGGGTGTGAACATGGCTGTCTTCCACTCATCTCCTTCCCGCATGCGAATCAGGTTGTACGCCCCTCGCAGGTCCAACTTGGTGAACACGCTGCCCTTGCGTACTTTCGCGAGGAGGTCGTCGATTCGGGGCATGGGGAAGTCCGACGGCTTGGTGACACTGTTCAAAATGCGGTAGTCCACCACGAGCCTTTTCTGGGGCGTGTCTCGCTTCTTTACAAAGAATACAGGACTGCCCCCCGCTGCCTGGGACTCTCGGATGAAACCGCGTTTCAAATTATGATCAATGAACTCCTTGAGTTCCTGCAGTTCGTCTTCAGACATGGAATACAGCTTCCCTTTGGGCAGCGCTGCCCCCGGCAGCAGGTCAATCTTGCAGTCATATGGTCTGTGGGGGGGTAGCTTGTCTGCCTCCTTCTCGCAGAAAACCTCCAAAAATTCTGCGTACTTGTGGGGAATCGCTTGCAGCGTGCCGAGCAGCAGCTGTGACTCCTCTTGCTCCCCTTCTTGCTGGGGCATGATGCAGTGTTCAGCACAAAAGGAAGAACCGAAGGTCAGCTGCCTCTGGTACCAAGCCAGCGTCGGGCTGTGCCTGTCCAGCCAACTCATGCCCAATACGATAGGCGTGTCTGAGAGTTGAGTGACGTTGAAGCTGATAATCTCCTTGTGATTTCCAAGCCGCAGCACCATAGGTGGCGTCTGCTTCACCACTTGCCCCCCTAACAGCTCCCTGCCATCCACCGTGACAACCTGCAGTGGCAGCGCGGCAGGCAGCAACTGTATAGCGTGCCGGTCGACAAAGTCCTGCCCTATGAAGTCTGCATTGCTTCCCGAGTCGACGGTGATTGGCACGTCCATGGTGATTCCATTGGGTAGCTGGAGCGATGCGGTGAGCCTCACTACTGGCTTGGGCGGGAGGGGGTCCATGGGCGGTAAAATCTCTGGGGACTGCTTCACTGACACGTCTGGCTGGGCCCCAGTGCCTCCTCTTCCAGCCAGACATCGTCGTTTCCCTGCTGTGGTTCTCCTTGCTGCGTTGCTGCAGTCACCATTGCTGAGGCTGCAGTGTGCTTGTGGAGCCTCCGGGGACACTCTTTCGCCAAATGGCCTGGATCCTCGCAGATGTAACACTTCCTGTTCCCTCTAGGAGGCTTCGCTTTCACTGCTGCCGGTGCTAGGGCTCTGGCTGCTGACTGAGCCCTTGCACTCCCAACCTCCATCGGTTCCACCCCTCCCCCTGTTGGGGGCGTGGATTGCGCACGCGCTGCTTCTCTGGGAAGGAAGGAGGAGCCCCTGGCTGGTTCGCGCCCGCTGCGCCCTTCGTCCCTGCTCCACGGACGTTCTTCCAGCCGCACTCCCACCGCCAGCGCCCTCTGAACGATCTCCTGCGTGGTCCGGGGTCTCTCCCCCCTCGCAATCTCATCTTTCACCGAGCTGTTCAAGCCCTCCCAAAAAAGGTCTCTGACGGGAGCCGAATCTCTGTCCCATTCCAGGGCACTGACCAAAGCGAAAAAGCGGGCATGATATTGCCGTACGCTGGCCCTCCCTTGTCTTAGTCCGTGCACCTCCCTTCGGGCAAGATCCACGTCAATGCTTGATAAAAAACAGCCATCCATCGCTTTAATAAAGGCGTCCGCATTTTGGAGCGCAGGATCCTTATCCCTCCACAAATTGCGCAGCCATGCTTTAGCGTCTCCATGCAAATGGGACATGATGAACCCCACTTTCTCTTGTTCATCTCTAAAGTCTTTGTGCAGTAGTTGTAGTGCACACATTACGTCTGCTCTAAAATTGGGGTACTGTTGCAAATTCCCATCGAAGTGCGAGACCAGACTGCCTGTGCGTCTCCCCAACCCAATCCCCTCTGATTTGGGTGTCTGTTGCCCCTGCTTCGTAAGCACGTCCAACCTGACCTGGAGATCCCTGTAGGCGGCCGCTGCGTCCTCCTCTCTCTTCCTGGACGCCACCGCCTCGGCAGTCAGTCGTGAAACCGCGTCTCTGAGTTCCGTTATTTGCTGTTCGGCCGTCATATTGTCTACCGTTCGTGAGCTTTCTTGTAGGCACCCGCTTTCCCTCCTCTCCGCGAGGTCGTGGATGTCCACAATTTGAGGAGAAGGAGCTTACTGTCAGGGTTACTTCCAGATCCTAGCTCACAGAGGATCACGCTAGCCAGCGGTTGTTGATTAAAAGTCTTTATTGAGTTACAGTCTCCATTCTTGAGCTGCTGCGTGCAACCCTACGCCTTATGCTTAGGTCGGCGAAGCTCCTTCTGAGTCTCCGCCCCTTGCGCACCAACTTAATATCCTAGCCCTGCTCCACCTTTTCCGCCTGACAGTTCTCCTCTGGGTCCCTCTGCCCCCCTGGGTCTCTCCCTTCCGGGATTCTTCTGACGCTGACCCCCCTGACTCCCCTGTCTCCTTGCGCCGGGCTTTAGGACCTGGCTCTCTTTCCGGGCTGCCTACTGTGCCACCTTCCTGTGCATTTGAACTTGGCGCGCGCGCCCAACCTTCCACTTTCCGTCTAACCGTCACTTCGCTCCCCGATGAAGGTGTGGCCACTCCTGACTCGTGCCCTCCCTCCTGTTGTGAGCTGCCAGCGCTAGTTCCCAGGCGCTCTTCCTCTTTCCTACTCTCTGGCGGTGACGTAGGTCCCGATCTCCAACTGCTCCCCTCTGAGTCCCCTCTGGCTCTTTCTTCCTGGGGTGTCCCCCTAGTCTCCCCCCTTGCCCTTGCCACTGGTGCTCCTCTTTGTGAATCTTCTGATTCACTGGACAGACTCGGAGATCTCGGGTCGTCGTCGTCACTCATCCTTTCTTCTGCCTCCTCCCCCTCGCTCTCTGTTTCCTCCCTTGCCCTCGCCTCTGCTCCTGAACCCCTGACAATTATGTATTAATTTTTTGGTGTGTTTCATTATAATTTTATGGCACATATATATATTTACTCCATTTTTATTCTTTTGCAATGCTTTGGGCGTCTCATGACTTGCAACCAAACACAGCGGACTTTTTAGGACACTCCATTCCATTCCCTCTTCTACCAGTTTTTCTGTTCAGTCTCCACTGGCTGTTTTTGGGTCAACCTCCCCCCCCCCTCCTTAGGCTTTTTTCCTAATGATTTTTCATTAGGAACTGAGAGAACTGAGATCATGGTTAGTGCATGATGTACAACTATGAACAATTTAAAGAATACTACTGTAGTTGCATCAACTACACATGAAATGACTGGGGGTACAAAGGACTTAAAGGTTTTTAAATAATTATTATTATTGTTATTGTTGTTATTTACTCATTCTTTACCCTAAAATCCCAACAAACAAACATGCATAATGGGATCTTTATAAAGACCACATGGTCTAAACCAGTGTTCCCCAATGGATAAGGGAGCCTCCAGACTGTCTGTTGGAATTTTGTGGGAGAAATTCAAATGCAAACCAGAACTTTCAGGCTTGTTTTCAATGCAGCGTTACATAAGCATCCAATCAGCACAAGGATTTCTGCTTCAGCCACAGGACTTCCCACCGATGCCCCCACATGCCATACCCAAATCTGTTCCAGAGGGACAAAACGGATTTAGGGACTGCACTGGGAGAAGAGAGGGAGGAGTCCCATTGTAGAAGCGGGAATCCTTGTGCTGATGGGATGCTTATATAGTGCCACATTGCATACAAGCCTAGGTTTGCACAGCTAAAAGTATTAAAGGGGCTCTGTGGTCCTAGCACAATAAATTCACTTTGGTTAAGAACTGGACCTTTTGCCTTTTGGAAAGTGATGGGACAATGCATTTTAAAAAGTGTGCAATGAACAAATGATTAATTAACAGGACAGTGTATAAGCACCCCTCAAGCAAATCAGAATAAATGTAGGGAAAAAGTTAATCATTGTTGTATAACCGCCATGCAAACAAATCAGAACAAATGCACGAGTAAGACAAGATACATTGCTGGAGAAAATAATTTCATAAAACTGTATTCTGATTATTCCGTTTTCTTTTGAGTCTGTGGCCTAGCTGAACTAAAAGGACCTGTACCTGCCTTTTATAGTACAGAACTAGCTGCTTTTAGGGACTGTACATAGTGAATGTCTGTTCCAGAATACTGAAAAGAATAAACCGTTTGGCTCTAAGGTGGTCATTGTAGGCATGAAAAGAGAATCAGCTGAGCATGGCAATTGTGATTGGTCTTGAATTGTTTTGTAGGCAGATGAAAGAGGACATTGGAAGACTTTTAATGAACAGGTAAATTAGTCAAAGACTTAATAAAGGAAGGTACTAAAAAAATGGTTATATGTAATCACATGATGTTATGATGAGCGCTGATCTAAAGAGCTAAATAATTTTGATTGGATCAAGATAAGGACATTGGGTTGGAACTATGAAGATTATTGTGATGCTTTGATTGGTGGAATGAACTGATGTATGTGTGATCTGGAAGTGTATCAATAACATTGCTTTGGATGTGGTTTTTTGCAGCCTCCTCCTTATTTTTGAGGTTGTCCTTATGCGCATTTATAATTCAATAAATGCCCATCTTTTCACTTGGAGCCTACATCCTTTTCATTTGGGTTTCTGCAAGGGTAACCTCCAGTCTAGGAATCCCTTTTTAAATTTATCCAACAATATAATCCAACCTCCATGTAAGTGTTGTGCAAGCAATGCTCAAGATACAGGTCATGTGGAGCAGCCCTAAGTCTTCGTTGCATATGCACAGGAGGTTGGGAGGCAGCCCTGAGTCATATCTCCGCTTATTTCTTGCTCTAGGTCCGCCTGGTCATCGCAGAAAAGGGGTTACCCTGCGAAGAGCGGGATGTGAGCATGCCACTGACTGAGCACAAAGAGCCATGGTTTATGCGCCTCAATCTTGGGGAAGAGGTCCCTGTGATCATCCACGGAGACAACATCATCAGTGACTATAATCAGATCATTGATTACATGGAGAAGAACTTCACAGGAGGTAACATTCTAGAAACCTTTTCCGGCTAGAATTCCCTTTTGATAATTATAATACCAACAAACCACAAGGTTTGCTACTGATTTATAGACATTGTTTTGCTTTTCCTGTCTCTTGCAAGCCCAGTACACTTCCTTAAGCACAGTTTCTTTGGCCACCTCACCTTAAATGCTCACTGATCCACAAAGGCATGAGGCGAGAGCAGCTGGGAAACCAACCAACTTTGGAGAAACAAGCCATAGTTTGTTTAATCATCTGTGAGACAACTCGTGATTAGTTAAAACAACCCATGGCTTAAGCAACCCATGGATGCTTACAGACAGCCACCCAATCTTAAACAACTCCTCACCCACAATAATACAACAACCAGACTTAACATGGACACTGGTACCAGAGCCTGCAATAAACCCAGATGCCAACTTTGCTGCCACATACACCTGGACAACACCACTACTGGCCCCAACAACATCAAACATACCATCTCAGGACTATTTAACTGCTCATCTTCTAACATTGTGTATGCCATCAAATGCCAACAGTGCCCTTCAGCTCTCTATATTGGACAAACAGGACAAACCCTACGCCAAAGGATAAATGGACATAAATCTGACATTAGGAATCACAAGACAGAGAAACCCGTAGGAGAATACTTCAACCCCCTTAGAAATTTTGGACAGGTAGTGGGTATCTATATAGAACCCACCCAGGAATCAACTCAGGAGGGTACTCTGACAGATCAGATGAGGGAGGAGGTTGTTGCTGGACCTCGGGTGGCAGAGATGGAGGGGGCTGTGGCCCAGCAGGAACACGAGTTGTTGGATCTGACAAATGAACTTGGAAAAAGCCAGATTTGGAGAGATAGAGAATCTCCCAGGACATTCTATAGGAGATCTCAAAGTAGCTGTCTTATTACAAAAGAATTTCAGAAATAGACTGGAAAGAGAAGTTGCTGAATTGCAACTTATTACCAAACTTAAAACCATAGAGAGACCTAGTCTGAATAGAGACAATGGATTCTTATTATACATGATTAAGCTATTTTTAGCCATCTCACCCCTTGCTTTTTCCTGCAAGTCCAATTGCAGTCGTTAACAGTCGTCAACAGGTTTACCACACCTATCAGCCAATCACCTGTTCCCACCACCCTTCTGAGTAATACCCCTCCCCACCCTCTCACTATATATAAGGGTCTGGTGACTTCTGTTTCAGTGTATCTGAAGAAGTGTGCATGCACACCAAAGCTCATACCAATAACAAACTTAGTTAGTCTCTAAGGTGCTACTGGAAGGATTTTTTTTAATTTTGTTTCGACCATGGATTTGTGTTATCTGTGAATCTGGTCATTGTGTAAGGAAGGTGACAACCACAGTCTCATTTTTAATTTTGGCAGAAGAACTCAGACCCTCCAAGTGCCCCTATTTTCCAGGGACAGTCTCTAATTTACAGAAGCCGCCCTGGTTTCTGATTTGATCCTGGCACGCCCCACTTTACCTTAGGACATCCTTATTTCCATCAAAGAAATATTAGAGGGTATGGGGTTCTGCAACTCCCGAGTCAAGGAGATTACCTTTAGAAGACATCTGAAGGCAGCCCAGCAAAAGGGACATTTTTAAATGTTTAGTGTTTTATTATGGTTTTTATATATGTTAGAAGCCACCCAGAGTGGCTGGGACAAGTCAAATGGATGGGGTATAAATTATCATCATCGTCGTCATTATGGAATAGGACGTCTATTTTCATCAGAGAAATGTTGGAGGGCGTGAGAGTTGATTTTACAAGGGAGCTATATCTACTTCTCTGTGTTGATGTCATCACTATGGCCTCGGTTCCCAGTTTTTATTTCTGTTTCCAAAGAATTGTCAGGCTTCAAAGGCTTAAGAGGGACATTTCAATGGGGTCTTACAGCTGATATCACAGATCCTGTCAGCCATGCAGGCAGAAGCTTTAAGAATGGCCTTAAAATAGATCCGTGAAAAAGGAGCCTTGGCAGCTTCTGTGTTCAAGTACTTTGCATCCAAATGAACTTCCCCCGCCCTTCCTTGCATTCAGCAAATTTTAGCAGGGGTAGGAAACACTGCCCATGACATATGAGATCTTGGATTATTAGAATGAGTTGCTTTTTGCTGAGTCCCCCTAAAAATACAACTGAGGCTCCAATTCTACATATACTTACCTGTACATAAACATGAAGACAGACACATTTTTTAAAAAAACTGTGGGACCAGTTTGGAAATGGCTTTTGGGATTCAGTCAGAACATGCTTTTCCCTTCCACGAAACAAAACAGTTCTTCAGAGGTTGGGTGTTCCTTGTTATTGTTGTGGCAACCTTAGAGTGAAGGGTGGGTGGTGGTAATAATATATTTTTAAAAAATATATGATAATTTTATATACTGCTTAATGCTAAGGTAACTCTCAAGCAACTTACGAATCTGGAGTTGTCATATATCCAGAATTTCCTGGACACAGCCAGAATATGGTAGTCGTAAACAGTGTCCAGGCGGAATTCGCTGAAATGTCTGGGAAAATCTGGACATATGGCAATCCATGTCTATATTTTGGCAAATTTTCTTTAAAATAGCTCCCAAACTTCAACTTTTGTGTCTGGATTTTCACTTTTGGAAATATGGCAACCCTAGCAAAACATCAAAACCAGTCGCACAACCTTGATAAAAATTTCTCCCCCACCTCTGAGTAAACATGTTTAGATTACTTATGTGCTTTCTCTGCAGCAAGGGTGCCAGCACTGATCTACCTGGGGAGCGCAAAATCTCTACTGCAGATAAAGCGTGAGGCGCAACTCACTTGTGCTTCCTGTTTCAGTTGTTTGTTGGGATGTGTAAAATGAATCTTAAGCCGAAAGAAGGTCCCTTGCCAATGCAGAGGGTGGAACAGCAAAGTTTCTCACCGCCAAGATCATGCTCTGTTGGCTACATTGACCAATCACACCACACTCCACAATTTAAGGACAGTGTTGTATTTTATGTCTTTATATAAATCAGTAAATCAGTACCGGTGATTGTTCCCTTTGCTTTTGTGAAGCAAGTGTTGCGGTCCGGAACCCAGTCTGATCCTTTTGTCAAAGTTCCCTGTGGGTCACCATGTCAAATGGTCACTAGATCAGAGTCCCATGTCCAAGAGGGCAAAGTCTATTGGCCTGCTGGGGGCCAGAGACATAGTCTAAACCTTAGGCTCTAAAGCAGTGATGACTGACCTGTGACCCTCCACTAGGTGTCCTTGGGCTCCAACTTCCATTGGTTCCATTCAGTGAGCTCCAAGTCAGGGAGGATGGGAATGGTAGTCTAGCAACATCTAGAGGTCCCACACCAAACTCTAAAGCCTGCTCTGCACATTGTAGCAGAATGGCATGATATGGCCCTAAGGTGTTAAGAATGGACTGTTTCCTACCACTTCAAAGTTAGTGTACACCTTATTGGCCTAACACACCTAAGTGGTTTCTATTGTTTTCTCAATTTGGAACAAACCTGGGGGACACACACACACACATCAAAATGCAATATTCACAAGAAATAACAAGATAGATATATGGATTGGGGTTAACATAATGTGTACGCCTCTTCCCAAACCTGTGGTGTAGAGCTCACTGGATGTAGAGTAAATGAGAGCGTGTACACAGCCATTTTTCAAATGCCTCCCTTCTCCTATTAGCAAAGAGATGCCCTTATTTAACTCCTTATTTTGGTAAATTGAGCACTCTCTTTTAATGAGAAAAGGGGAAAGATTGGAAAGAAAAAGCTTTTGTTATATTGGTATTATTTACAACTGAGATACTTTATTTGCTATGAGCAGTCTTATAAACAATCCATTAAAGGGTTTTGGCGCTGATTAAACCTTATATGGGCCAATTCAATCAAGAGCTTAGGGTGAGGAATTACAATATTCTATTAGGATTAGAGCCAGGAGATCTCTAAACTAGAAAGGTATAATAAGAGAAAATAAACAGGGGCTTTCCGCCCAATTAAATGCTCAGTAGTTGTTTATCTGTTAAGGTATGCGTTGATATTCTGCATGTGTTAACCTGAAAGAAATATTTAAGGGAGGAAATATCTCAAAGAAAAAAACCTTCCCACGCCTTGTGTGTGGAGCCAAACGCAGCAAGTCTGGGTGCACGAGAGAGCTCCCTAAAGCTGCTCTACTTCTCTATCTTCAGAAGACACATTACAAGCAGAAATCCAGAAGAGAAGGCTTTCCCATGCAGACTCACAGAAGCATCTTCAGCCAAATTTGTTTTTGGCACCTGTTATGTACTGAAGTTCTCACCCTGGGCCAGCAGGGGGATACTGTAGATAGTTCAGGTCCACATATGCAAATAAGGGATCGAAAGTGACGTTCAGTGATTGGATAGTTACAGGAAGTTGTTACAGTTACATTGTACTGGAGCTCTATATAAGCAGGCTGGCTGAACCCTTCAGTTCTGTTCTGACCTGTGAATAAACAAGAGCTGTTTGCAGAATCGCTGTGTCGTCTGATATGTTCAGCCACAACTTAACAGCACCCAGTTGTCAAAAGCCATGTGAGCCCAGGGGCAAGGCTGCCCCTTGATCACATGACAGAGCTCTCTCCACATGTAGAACACATCAAGGGGGCTGTTGGCTCCAGCAAAGCTCACAAAGTCTGGACACCCCCCCAAAAAAAAATAATGCAGGAAAACATATCTGCATAAACATACCGAAAAGCATGCTGTATGATTAAGCCACATTCTCTTGCTCGCAGTAATGAGCTTACAGCCCAGGTCAGAAGCCACTGACCTTCAGGTCTAGAAAAAACAACACCCCCTTTCTTCTCTGCGCCTCCAACCTGCTCCCCCCACACTTGGGCCCTGGCAAACAACAGCAAGACGTAACCACCCCTATCCAAAAAATACTGCACCACTGAATCATGCCAGTAAATTTACTCACTGTCCATTAAGTACTATCTCTTGAGCCGATAAAAATGAATGCCTCTGTAAAACATGGCCCAGATATTCTGAAGAGAAATACCATCTTCCTTCTTCCAGCATTGTCCCCGCTGCGATTTTAGATGTAACTGTAATTGAAAGACGGATGCCTGCTGTCGTGGAATGACTTGGGAGAAATAAGGCCAGCAACTGTAGGGACACTTGACATCCAAACAAGGGATGAATGGATGAGACACAGAGACAATGCATGTACAAACCTGACAGAGAAGATCTTGCAAGTGACGAGTTGATGTAGGAACTCTCAAGGTCTTGGATGCGAGGCAGCAAAAGATAAATTTGAGCAGTGAAGACCTGGACTCAAATTCGTGTTGAATCGTTAGAAGTCTTTCATTGCCAAATCAAATGCGCAATCCCAAATCATGTAGTTAATACAGACACTTAAAAGTACTGAATTATGGGCTTATGCTCAGGAAACTCTTAGTTAGTTACAATATTTGAATCCCTTCTCCCCTCAAAAAATGTTAGATTTCTTTTTCAAGCTTTGTAGTCTTAAAAATCAGACTCATTGCAGCCAAAAACCGGGCATAAAAAAAAAATTCAGGACCATTCTGCAGTGAACATACACACAAATGCAGATAGTGTATTGCCTTTCTAACTTGTATTAATTTTTTTTCAGCCCTAGTTGAAATCCTTGTAATGCTATAGCGTCCCTGGCTGGGCTCATCATCATCATCATCATCATCATTTATTTATTAAATTTCAAATTTAGGTACCACCATTATTGAAGGTTATGATTTCAGGCTGTTGGTGCAGGATTTAGAGGTTTAGAATTGTAGAGTTGGAAGGGACCGCAAGTGGAATGCAGGAATCATTTTGCCCAACATGGGACTCGAACTCACAAGCCTGAGATCAAGAGTCTCCTGCTCTACCAACTAAGCTATCCCACATATGACTACTGTCTCTGTGCTGCCTGCTTCTTCTATGTTACCTTCCTAGTCGTTGCCAAAAGTCCCTGTTCCTTGACATTTTAAATATTGGATGCAAAACAACTCGTAAGAACTGAGCAAATGCAACAAATGTACCTTGGATCCCGAACGCCTTGTGAGTTGTACATTTTGGCTCCCAAACGCCAAGTGAGTGTTCTGGTTTGTGAACGTTCTTTGGAAGCCGAACGTCCGATGCAGCTTCTATGGCTTCTGATTGGCTGCAGAAGTTTCCTGCAGCCAATCAGAAGCCGGTTCTTGGTTTCCGAATGTTTGGAAGTCAAACGGACTTCTGGAACGGATTCTGTTTGACTTCCGATGTACGACTGTACTCAAATTGTGTCCTCTCTTTTTTAAGAATAGAAAATCTGAAGCAAAAGAGAAAACCCTCATATAAGCACTGCGTGTAACTAAAGAATGCATTTATTTTAGCTTTTCTTGCTACATTTCAGAGCACGTTACCCAGCTAATTCCGGAGGCAGGGAGCCTCCTTCATTCCAGAGTGATGCAATACAGAGAGATCCTGGATTCCCTGCCCATGGATGCCTATACACACGGATGCATTCTCCACCCAGAGCTCACCATGGACTCTATGATTCCAAAGTATGCTACAGCCGAGATCCGAAGTAAGTGGCCTTTGAACAAGATAAGTGTGCTGACGTGTTGCATCTGATGATTCATTTGAAATTTTGCAAGATCCCCCTTAGCACCCAGCAGCATAAATTGCTTACGAAATTATAAGCGGGCATATTAAATGGAAGAGATGGAGTAGAGCAGTGTGGTGTAATGGTTAGAGCAGGGTTCAAATCCCCACTCAGCCATGAAGCTCTCTGTGTGACCTTGGGCCAGTCACCACCTCTTAGCCTAACCTACCTTGTTGTGAGGATGAAATGGGAAAGAGGAGAACCACATGCACCACCTTGAGATCCTTGGAAGATAAAGGTGGTATATAAATGTTATGTACTGAAGTTCTCACCCTGGGCCAGCAGAGGGATACTGTAGATAGTTCAGGTCCACATATGCAAATAAGGGATTGAAAGTGACGTTCAGTGATTGGATAGTTACAGAAAATGGTTACTGTTGCGTTCTAGTGGAGCTCTATACAGTGGTACCTCCGTTCCGGAGCCCTGTTCGTATCTAGAAGTAAATGTAACTAGCGACAGCGCGTCTGCACACGCGCGCGTTGCTTTTTGCCGCTTCTGCACATGCACGTGATGTCATTTTGAGAGTCTGCACATGCGCAAGCGGTGAAACCCAGAAGTAATGCGCTCCGTTACTTCCGGGTTGCCGAGGAGCACAACTCAAACATGCTCAACTCGAAGCGTCTTCAACCCGAGGTATGACTGTATAAGCAGGCTGGCTGAACCCTTCAGTTCAATTCTGTTCCAGCTTACAAATAAAGAGCTGCTTTGGAGAAATCGCTGTGTCGTCTGCTATGTCTACCCACTATTTAACAATAAATATAATAAATAATAATAAATAGAGCAGGGGTGGGGAAATGTTTTCAGCCTAGGACCACATTTCCTCTTGAGCAACTGTCCAGTGGCGGCATGTGAGCAGTGAACATCGCCAGCAGTGAGCATCACCATCATGGAAAGCGCACATACACACAGGGAATGCAATTGTTGCATAAAGTACGGTAATCAGCATGTATACATCTGTCATTTCCAACAAAGCACATGTGCAGTTTTCTGCATGCAAGCACTGTGGGTAGTAGGAAATATTAGGCTCTGTACACATTCCCATTTATTCCGGCTCCAGCATGCTCCCACCACTGGTGGTTTTAACATATACATTGCATTAGCCCAACTCATATGTGTCCCATAGTTTCTTAAGAAATACTGCTGTTTGAAGCGTTTCCCCTCAAACCAGCTTCCGTCAAATTTGAAAACGTGAGCCAAGGTTAAGCTGAGGTTCGCGCAGAGACAGCCATTGCACATCGGGTGGCAGTGCATGTGCAGATGACAGCTTCACTGAATAAGAATTTGGCACAGGGGAGCAAACCAGATAATGCACATTGGGTGAAGACATCCCTGCTCCCTCTCTGGCATGCACAACAGCATAAAAATGCGACTTAAAACACAGTGGGTGCAAATGACCTCACTGCGTTTTAAGCTACTAATGTGTTCATAGCCATTGTCTTGTGAAAACTCAACTCAAAGCCTTGAATGGCTTGCAGTATTGTTATTACATCATTTTACCTACATCCTAAGCATTCAGCCATTAAAGATGTTTGTTTATGCATGCCGGTAGCTCTTATAATTAATTAAAGACAATTACAGTTTGAAGAATCCAGATTGCGAATGACCAAAGTAGTAACAGGATAAAATAAATAAATAAATGGAAGGGAGACAAAAGAGCTGAACTGCAAGTTCGCAGGGAGAGTTAAGAATAATAGACTGTCACAGTATGACAGAGAGAACAAAAACTTCCATACACTCAGGAGTAGCACATTTGTGGGTTGCTTTATGCTAATGGCTTGGAAGTTATTTGATAGTTATTCTGACCTGGAAGAGCTAGGAATCTCTGAAAAGTCTCCTCAGAACCCCTTAATTTCCACCAGCTTCTCTGGAAGCAGCAGGTTAGTAAAGCTGGTCTGTGTTTGTGTGTGCAGAGATATGCCCTTTGCTTTCAATTACAGGGCATATTTGCAAAAGTTTTATCCGTGGGGAAAGAGACTTTGAAAGACACCTCTTTTGTCATCATATAAAAGGCATTATGATTTAATGCTGCTGGGATTGTTATTGGTAAATTGTTGGCGCTTCTAAAAAGTAATTTCTAACCCAGTGGATGTTACCGTAGAAAAAGCGTTCAATTGAGCTTGCATGGTAGATGCATGTATGTATATTTGGCTCCATCTGCACTATATATTTATAGCAGTATCATACCATTTTAAGCAGTCCTGGCTTCTCCAAAATAAATATGGAAACTGTAGTTTGTTAAGGGTGCTGAGAGTTGTTAAAAGGTAAAGGACTCCTGACAGTTATGTCCAGTTGTGAACGACTCTGGGGTTGCGGCGCTCATCTCGCTTTACTGGCTGAGGGAGCCGACGTTTGTCCGCAGACACTTTTTCCATGTCATGTGGCCAGCATGACTAAGCCGCTTCTGGCAAAACCAGAGCAGCACACGGAAATGCCATTTACCTTCCTGCCAGAGTGGTACCTATTTATCTACTTGCACTTTGACATGCTTTCGAACTGCTAGGTTGGCAGGAGCTGGGACCGAGCAATGGGAGCTCATCCCATCGCGGGATTTGAACCACCGACCTCCTGATTGGCAAGCCCAAGGCTCAGTGGTTTAGACCACAGCGCTACCCGCATCTTGAGTTGTTAGAATACCCCTATCCCCCCCCATAGAACAGCAATCCCAAGGGAAGACTCTGGGAACCATAGTTCTTTGAGGCGAATAGAAATCTACAAATATCTATACAGTGCAGGTGGTTTGCAATGTGATGTTTGTATGTTGCTTTGGTTTTAATATGTCTCACAAGTCTTGTTTACTGGGGGAAATGGGGGACTAAGTAAAATGCATCTAGTTGTGGTTGCAATAGTTCCCACCAATCTTCGTAACTGTTGCCAAGGGAATAGGACTGTGTGGAAATGGTAATTGGGGCAGTTAGCTCAGTTGGGGCAGTTAGCCTGGTGGCAGAGGAAGAGGGGTAGTTGGTATGGTGGCAGTAGAAGCAGGGTCGAGTAGCTCTCCCCATTTCACCAAGCGCTGGAAAAGGATGTGCTGCCCCTGGGTGGAAGGCCTCTATTTTATTATAAATGATGGAGGGAGTAACCTTTCCCCAGTATGCAATACTCGTACAAGACTGTACAGTCATACCTCGGGTTACAGACACTTCAGCTTGCGTTTTTTCGGGTTATGGACCCACTGAAAACCAAGAGTACCGAAATGAGTTACTTCCGGGTTTTGGCAGTTGTGCATGCGCAGAAGCGCTAAATCATGCTTTGCACACGTGCAGAAGTGCTGAATCGCAACCCGCGCGTGCGCAGACACCTCCCGCACGGATCACGTTCGCAACCCGTGCGTCCACTGTATTCTTTCTTGTACAATAAACCACTACTGCGGTTCTTTTCTGGAATTAAGTCTCTTATGACACCATCAGTGTTCCTGTGAGGAAATGCTCTTGCACTGCTCCTTGGTATTGCAGGGGGCCAGATCCCCCCCCCACCTTGCAGCTGTTCTGCCCCCCACATCCAATTATAGATAGTTCAGTTGGTAGAGCATGACATTCTTAATCTCAGGGCTGTGGGTCTGAGCCCCACGTTGAGCAAAAGATTCCTGTTTGGTCCCTTCCAACTCAACAACTCTATGATTTTATCTCTGTAAAATCAATTGGACTTGGAAGATACTTAACTTTTTGATAGATCATGTCGTATACGAGAGCTGGGCTGAGGGTCTTTGACTGGATTTTGGCCTCTCTGGCATGAAAATTTATGCAGATTAGGTTTCAGAGACAGGACGAATTGGCACCAGACTCTGTACTTGACCTACAAGCATTCATGAAACATTGACAATGCCTAATATAACTCCTCCACAAGGACGTCTCTTTAAATATGCACTTCTGCTCTGGACAGTGACTTTGTCACAATGTCACTGCAGGGTCTTGCACTTTAGTGGCTCCAGATAACTCTGGATCCAACTGCTCAATTTACAGCTGCGTTTTTTAAAAATGTCCTTAAAGTTGGCTTGAGATTTGAAAATGAAACTAGGCTTGCCTTATACTGTACCTAAACCAGATTTCCACGGGAATGCCTTTTGTTACCACTTAGTCACCTGTTCTGGGCCTGGGTACAATTTCCTGTTCCCCACAATAACAGATAGTGCCTCCTGAAGCCCACAAGAATGTGTACCACGATATATTTAAAAGCTGAGGATTCTCAAAACAGACTCCCTCAGCCAAACCTGCCTTCCCGGATTAAGTTCTGTTAGATGCTAAGTACAGTGGTACCTCAGGTTACATACGCTTCAGGTTGCATACACTTCAGGTTACAGACTCCGCTAACCCAGAAATATTACCTCGGGTTAAGAACTTTGCTTCAGGATGAGAACAGAAATCGTGCAGCAGCGGCAGCAGGAGGCCCCATTAGCTAAAGTGGTGCTTCAGGTTAAGAACAGTTTCAGGTTAAGAACAGACCTCCAGAACGAATTAAATTCTTAACCCGAGGTATCACTGTAATTGTGCCAGTACTTTATTGCTTACGTGTCCACAGAACCTTTGAAAGGGAGAAGGAGAGCGGAGACAGAAAACCAGAAAACAATTGGCTCTGCCTCAGGATTCCTTTAGTCCCACTTACGGAAACCCTCTTGGCCAAACCATCAAGTCCAGTGGTCATCACCTGCTACTGATAAACAGAGGTGTACCTAGGGTCCCTTGCACCCTTGGCAAGGAGCTGTATCGGTGACACCATCCCACCCCCTGAAAAAAGGCACTTTACTACAATAGCCACATTAGAAATTACTGAAATTTTAGAATTTTAGAAATTTTACAATAGCCACGTTAGAAATTTTACATGACCCAGGTATTTGAAGCATCCAGAGTGAAGGCAAGGCGAGGAGGAAGGGCAAAATAAATAAATAAATAAATAAATAAATAAATAAAGCACGCCTTTGTGCCGTGGTGCAAGAAGCACAGGAGGCTTCTTCCACATTTAATCTTGCTGCAACAGTGGGGCTGCATGGCCACACACATATACATTATACACAATATAGTCTGATTTTGTGCCAGTGTACTGAAAGAAGCAAAGTTCCCCAGTGTTGAAGCAATGATTCTTCAACATCAACTTCGTTGGACTGGTCATGTTGTGCGGATGCCTGATGATCGTCTTCCAAAGCAACTACTCTATTCTGAACTTAGAAATGGAAAGTGCAATGCTGGTGGTCAACAGAAGAGGTTCAAAGACTTTCTCAAGGCAAATCTAAAGAAATGTAGTATAAACACTGACAACTAGGAAACATTGACCTGCGAGCGCTCCAGTTGGAGAGCAGCCTTTATCAAAGGTGTCATGGGCTTTGAAGACGCTCAAACTCAGGACAAAAGGGAGAAATGTGCAAAGAGGAAGGCATGCTTGGCAAACCCTCACCGTGATCAACTCCTGCCCGGAAACCTATGTCCCCACTGTGGAAAGATATGTGGATCCAGAATTGGCCTCCACGGTCACTTATGGACTCACTGTTAAAACCGTGTTCATGGAAGACAATCTTACTCAGCTACAAGTGATCGTATTATTATTATTATTATTATTATTATTATTATTATTATTTATTACCTATACCTCGTCCATCTGACTGGGTTTTCCCAGCCACTCTGGGCAGCTTCCAACAAAATATTAAAAATACAATAAAACATCAAACATTAAAAACTTCCCAAAACAGGGCTGCCTTCAAGTGTCTTCTAAAAGTCAGATAGTTGTTTATTTCCTTGACATCTGATGGGAGGGCATTCCACAAGGCAGGCGCCACTACCAAGAAGGCCCCTACCCACCAAAGTTGTACCCAGCCCTTATATGCAAATTAGCATCATGGGCCTGTGTGCCAAGTATTTTAATTACTAGCAATACCTCTGCTGGTGTCATGTGATCTTAGCTGCCCTTTCCTCCAGGAAACAGGCAGCTGTAATTTGCATTTGCTTTCATTTTCAGAGGAGCCTTCAAGGGTAGCCCCATGTACAGTGCAATTGCAGTAGTCAACAAGTGTACAGCAATGTCTAGTTCTAGACAAAGGAAAATGCCCAGTGGGCAGTGAGTGAATGTATTGGCAAGCATCTTCTCTCCAGGCTAAAGAGCAGATAAATTAGGCCAATAATGACCAATGTTTATCCTTCTCCTGTCCTGACATTGCACCTCCCTTAAGTAATCAGTTTTAATTATCACAGCATCATTGGCTCAGCAAAACCAAGGAATGGGCTGTAAATCAGCCTCCTAGTTGCCCTTTATTTCTCAACATTGCCAAAGTAATTAAGGACTACAGCAGCCCTGTTACTCTCTCTTTTTCTCCATGGTGAACTT
Organism: Podarcis vaucheri; assembly: GCF_965113315.1. NCBI lineage: Eukaryota > Metazoa > Chordata > Lepidosauria > Squamata > Lacertidae > Podarcis > Podarcis vaucheri. The sequence goes on along the minus strand of NC_138764.1, from coordinate 85,030,779 downwards.
GATTGAATCAGGCCAGAGAACACAGCTTTTCCAATTTAGCCTTGCAGTTTTCACAGATGAGGTCAATGGGCTTTTATAAGACAGACAGAGAGAGAGAGAGAGAGAGAGAGAGAGAGAGAGAGAGAGAGAATGAATGAGAATGATAGCGGCATGTGTAGAAATTTGGTGTAGCTTTGGTGTCAGGAAAAGCTCGAGGCTTTTCCTGACACCCCCTCCCACACCTGCGGGGGCTGGTCTTTAGCCCCCCGCGAGATCGAGGGAATCCCTGGGCGTGCCTGCAACCTTGCCCGCCAATCGGCAGGTGGGGGAGGCGTGGCCTAGCCCATTTTAAAGCCAGGTACGCCCAGGGACCGCCCTCTTTGCCCCGTTCCAACTGCCCAGTTTTCCCATCCCACCCACCCTTTAGGCTTAGCTAGCTCTGGCCTTGCTATAGACTCCGGTTGGTCATCGCAAGGGGCCTGGTAGGAATTTTTCCAACTTGGCGCACTTCCAGCCATTTGGTTTTAGCAAACGTCACAACTTCCTCAGTATTGGCAGTTAGGCATTGGCAGGGGTAATTGTTGTGCAAATGAAGGGGGGAAGGAAACACCATCACCTTCCCCCAATGAAAAAGGGTAGTCCGGTAAAGGACTCTGGGGGGCGTTGCCTTGTCCAAAGTCTAGGGAGGTGAGGGCCTCCGGCACGCCCCCAAGCGGTGACACCCATGGGTTCCTAGTTGGCGTACTTCAACAGGACTCCCACGGCTGGTGAATAACCCTTCCCGGTCTCCATGCCGGGTAGTCGATAGAAGCCAATGCCTAAGGCCAATACCTTCCAGTTCCCGTAATCAATAAAGTTGTGGCCTTTTACGCCCATTAACCTTAAATAATGTGTCCGGTGTTTTCATTTCACATGGGGGAGGGGACTTGCCACGCAACATCTCAACTGAGTTGCTGTTGCATGATAGGAAACCTTGATGATCTGGTCAGTTACTGAATCTGACCAGTGACCGCAGGACCTAAGGAGCTCCACACGGAGGTGACGCTATGCCTGCAAACATCCATTGCCAGGGGGAAGTGAAGCAATCACCTTCACACTATACAAAAGTATGGTATCTCTGGGCTCACAATAAACGCGAAAGCAAATTTTAAACGCACCATTTGTAACTCCTCTGATCTTAAAGGATTATCGAGATATCATAAAAGCTGATGTCTCTGTGCAAGTTAAAATCAATCAGGTGGGTTGCAGTTGATCAATGGGGGGGGGGGGTTATTTCAAGAATCTATAATAGCTGCTGGAGAAAGGAAGATAGCCCCAAGAAACCAAAAGTTGCTCCGATCTAACTCTCATTCATTATGGCAAGAAAACTCCACTTTGGCACAGTAGTGTGAATACAGCTAAATACTGCCCAGGTGTTAATTTTATGCCTACTGTGGTACCTCGGGTTACATACGCTTCAGGTTACATACACTTCAGGTTACAGACTCCGATAATCCAGAAATAGTACCTCGGAGCTAAATGTATAGGAAAAAAGAAAGAAAGTGTTGGAAATGTAAAAAGGCAGATGGGGACTATTTTCATATGTGGTGGACCTGCGATAAGGTAAAAAAAATTTGGGAAGCGATTTATAATGAACTCAAAAAAATATTTAGATATACTTTCCCCAAAAGACCAGAAGCGTGTCTATTAGGCTTAATAGGAACAGAAATTAAAATAGAAGATCAAAATTTGTTCATGTATGCTACAGCTGCCGCGAGGACCCTTCTGGCCCAAAGATGGAAAGTACAAGATATACCAACTATACAGGAGTGGCAGACGAAGTTGACAGAATATGCAGAACTTGCCAAACTGTCAGGGAGGATCCGGGACCAGGGAGATCAAAGATACCAATATAACTGGAGTAAATTTATTGAATATTTAAAGAAGAATTGTAAAGAGGTCAAGACACTAGCAGGATTGACATAATACCTCCAATGTATAATAGTACTAATTTGAGAATGATGTGTGTGATGGAAAGAGGATAAATATACCAGTTGTGGGGAGGGAGGGGGGTCGCGACTCGGCAGAGTCAAAGGAAATGTATGGTGCTATTACAATTTGTTGGAAAAGAATATGTAAGGAAAACAATAAAAATTCACTTGGCAGAAATAGTACCTCGGGTTAAGAACTTTGCTTCAGGATGAGAACAGAAATTGTGCAGCAGAAGCATAGCGGCAGCAAGAGGCCCCATTAACTAAAGTGGTGCTTCAGGTTAAGAACAGTTTCAGGCTAAGAACAGACCTCCAAAATGAATTAAGTTATTCACCCGAGGTACCACTGTATTTGTGTTCCCTTAACCCATTCTGAAAGTATTGTGTATACCGGGGGTGGGGAACCATTTCCAGGGAGCAGGCCAGATGTTTAGGATACCCAAACCCAGCGGTGCCAGGTATAGGGGGTGGATGGGGCTTCAGCTCTCCCAGTATTGAGGGAGCAGCCACCCCCCATCACCACCAGGCACCCTCCACACACCCCAGCCCCAGCCTCCGCCTGGCACAGGAGGCCTGGCACAGGAGAGCTTTGATTCGCTCATTCCAGCTGCAGCCCAGGAGCAAGGCAGGGGCTGGGTCAAGCAAACGTGGAGATCGCCCTCTGCACACCAGGCAGCATGACATGACGTGTTACACATGACCACGCCCTCTCAATGTAGGGGGGGGGGCAAGTGAGTGCCCCTGCCCAAACCTCCCAGGCCATTTTGACAGGAGGCACTTCACCCACAGCAAAGCAAGAATGCAAACTGGATTTTCTAGACTGCCCTCTCATTTGCCTTGTCCATATCAAACATAAATTGCAGCACCTCTGCCCTGTGAATATCCACATCTAGCCAAGCAAATGAATGCTCAGCCAGGACTGCAGTGGGTGGTGTCAAATAACTATACCACATCAGTATGCTGATGACACCCAACTCTATCTGTTGATGGATGGCCATCCTGACTCGGCCCCAGATACACTGACCAGATGTCTGGAAGCTGTGGCTGGATGGTTACGTGGGAGCCGGTTGAAGTTAAATCCTTCGAAGACAGAGGTCCTCTGGCTGGGACGGAGCGATATGGGATTGAGGGGGCAACTCCCGTCTCTTGCGGGGGTGCAATTAGTGCCAGCATCATCCGTGAAGAGCTTGGGTGTAATCTTCGATACCTCCCTCTCTATGGAGGCGCAGATTACAGCTATAACAAAGGCGGCATTTTTTCATCTCCGCCAGGCTAAGCAGTTGGCTCCTTATCTCTCTCGCCCTGACCTAGCCACTGTGATCCATGCGACGGTCACCTCCAGACTGGATTATTGTAACTCGCTCTACGTGGGGCTGCCCTTGAGACTGACCCAGAAACTCCAGCGGGTGCAGAATGCCGCGGCGAGACTCCTTACGGGGTCTTCGCTGTGAGATCATATCCATCCGGTGCTGTACCAGCTGCACTGGCTCCCGGTGGAGTACAGGATCAGGTTTAAGGTGCTGGTTTTAACCTTTAAAGCCCAAACGGCCTAGGACCCTCGTACCTACGGGACCGCCTCTCCTGGTATGTCCCACAGAGAAATTTACGGTCTGCAAATAAAAACACCCTAAAGATCCCAGGCCTCAGAGAGGTTAGGCTGGCCTCAACTAGAGCCAGGGCCTTCTCGGCCGCGGCTCCAATCTGGTGGAACGCTCTGTCACAAGAGACTAGAGCCCTGCAGGACCTGGCATCCTTCCGCAGGGCCTGCAAGACAGAGCTGTTCCACCAGGCCTTTTGTCAGGGCGCAGCCTGACCCCCTCCTCTGGCAATCTGCACAAAAATTTGCTTGATGGTTGCCATTAATTTGATTTTAATTTGATTTAATTAATTTTATAATGAATGTTTTAGAATGTTGAACTATTTTTATTGTTGTTAGCCGCCCTGAGCCCGGCTTCGGCTGGGGAGGGCGGGATATAAATAAAATTTATTATTATTATTATTATTATTATTATTCCCAGTTCAGAATTAGAGTGGAAGGTAATGAATTGTTTTAATCAGAGGTCCTTCAATGTGTATCTTATTTTGTCATCTTTGATAATAGGTCTTTTGCAAAAAGATTTCCCTGTAGCTTCAGGGCCAACCTTATCATGCTGTCTCTTAAAGTTCTGCTGAATTTCCGCAGTGCCAGACTGGATCAGAACTGAGGTACATTTTGTGCTGTCTCCTCCTGGCAAAGCAGTGCACCCACTCTAGACAGATATGGACATAAACCCCTGACATGAAAGTTTAATCTTAATTCCTATCCATATTCCATAGCATAACCAGTCTCCCCAGAGCTCCCCATCAGCATTTTAGCGCACATTTAGCAGCCAGATACACACGTGTTTCGATGAAATTTTGACAAGTCTGTACAGTTTTGCAAGCAATTCCCCTTTTGTAACATATTTTTGGAGGACGTGGGTGGCGCTGTGGGTTAAACCACAGAGCCTAGGGCTTGATGATCAGAAGGTTGGCGGTTCGAATCCCTGCGACGGGGAAAGCTCCCGTTGCTCAGTCCCTGCTCCTGCCCACCTAGCAGTTCAAAAGCACACCAAAGTGCAAGTAGATAAATAGGTACCGCTCCAGCGGGAAGGTAAACGGCGTTTCCGTGCACTGCTCTGGTTTGCTTAGTCATGCTGGCCACATGACCCGGAAGCTGTACGCCAGCTCCCTCGGCCAATAAAGCGAGATGAGTGCCGCAACCCCAGAGTCGATCACGACTGGACCTAATGGTCAGGGGTCCCTTTACCTTTACCTTTAACATATTTTTGCATGTTATTTTTATAATATTACATGCATTTTCATGCACACTTTCCATTAATACATGCATTTTTGTACACATATGGTCAGGTATCTGCATCAAGAAATTTGGGGAAGTGTGAATTTTGAAAGGATAGCTGATTTTCAGTTGAAATATTGATTTGGATTAGGTAGATTTGCATTAAAATGCACCCCGAACAAACTTTCTCCTACATTGCTACTCCCAAGTAACATTTAGTGAGTTCCTACACTGCATCATGGGGTCCAGCTTCTTGCATAACCATAACCAACTACATGGGGAATTAGACAATAAGATTCCTTCATGTCCTTGTTCAAGTAGCCAGCCAAACAGAATGGAGAGGTGCTTAAGTGAGACACTTGGTAGCTGGAGTGGAGAAAGAAGATTAATAAGGAACATAGGGAAAGATAAAGAGAAGGCCAGAGTAATGTGCTGGGAAATGAACATAAATTTCTGGATTCTTAGCTGAACCAACCGAGCATGAAGCATATGTCTCTCCCTCCTCTTCTGACTTGGAATGGCATCCTGCCAGGGTGGGTATCATTAAGCCAAGGCTGCAAGGTGCCATAGTTTCATTTAGCTGCTGCAAATGACAGTTTAAAATGGTGCCCTATGCTGGCACAAACACATTGGCTAACCTGCAGCCCGCAAATGCTTTGCTGAGTCTGGGATAAGGTTACAGTAAGCAGAGACATCACCTTGCCGACAAAGGTCCGTATAGTTCAAACTATGATTTTCCCAGTAGGGAGGTATGGAAGTGAGAGCTGGACCATAAAGAAGGCTGATCGCCAAAGAGTTGATGCTTTTGAATTATGGTGCTGGAGGAGACTCTTGAGAGTCCCATGGACTACAAGAAGATCAAACTTATCCATTCTGAAGGAAATCAGCCCTGAGTGCTCACTGGAAGGACAGATCCTGAAGCCGAGGCTCCAATACTTTGGCCACCTCATGAGAAGAGAAGACTCCCTGGAAAAGACCCTGATGTTGGGAAAGATGGAGGGCACAAGGAGAAGGGGACAACAGAGGACGAGATGGTTGGACAGTGTTCTCGAAGCTACCAGCATGAGTTTGACCAAAGTGTGGGAGGCAGTGGAAGACAGGAGTGCCTGGCGTGCTCTGGTCCAGGGGGTCACGAAGAGTCGGACACGACTAAACGACTAAACAACAACAACAAAAAAGCAATGAGGGCTTCTGTAAAACAGTAGCAGCTATTAATATATTCATTCACAATGGAAAAATAAAGACTTTGGAAAGAAGAGGGTAGGTCTCAATATATTTTTTTTTAAAAAAATCATATGCAAAGGACTTTTCTAAGGTGATGAGTAAATCTTCCAACCATAGCCTAGTCATAGTGCACTAGCCCTCCCAGTCCTGAATGTGAGACCCAGTCACAAGGATTTAGGCTGAGGCAAGGCGCTATACTGGTGTTTGCTGCTTATACAGTGGTACCTTGGGTTACATACGCTTCAGTTTACATACGCTTCAGGTTACAGACTCCGCTAACCCAGAAATATTACCTCGGGTTAAGAACTTTGCTTCAGGATGAGAACAGAAATCGTGCTCCGGCGGCGCAGCAGCAGCAGGAGGCCCCATTAGCTAAAGTGGTGCTTCAGGTTAAGAACAGTTTCAGGTTAAGTACAGACCTCTGGAACGAAATAAGTACTTAACCCGAGGTACCACTGTAAATATCAAACAAAAAAAAATCAGGGCACATCTGTGCTTTTGCACTTATTAGAGGTAGAGTTACCAGGTCCCAACCTGCAGATTCTTTCTGTAACTTTTAAGTTTTTCATCTGAATGGTATTGTGGAATAAATTTGATTCTGTCTGCATTTAAAGGCAAATCTACCAGATTTGCACTTTCCAAAACAATACACGAACCCTGCTCTTCAAGGCTGGCCAAGTTACTTTGGGAACCTGCTGGGGCAGAAAATCCCACAAGCACTTCTCCCACCCCTTGACAGTGGAAATACTGCAAGAAATCAAATATATTTATATCCCATCTTGTTCCCATCAAGGAACCCACTGCCCAGACCCAGATCTGTTTAGCTTTAGAAAGGTAGTAGCCCCATGTGCCTTCAGACCGTATTGTGGTCTGGAGACCATAATTAAAGTCAGAAAGGCAGATTCTTAGAAGGGTGAGACATTATTAGACACTTAACATTTTTGTTAAAGATAGCCATGTGTCTTAGAGCAGAGGTTCCCAAACTGTGGTCTGCAGACTACATGAGTTTCACGCAGGTAGGCGGCAGTGTGTTTGTGAAGAATGCTTACAATATGAATTCTGTAGAAATCAAATTGTAACACAATAAAATGCATGCAGTTCCATATAAGAAATAAAAGAAGCAAAAAAAGACACAATTTGAAGATTATTTGGCACGGCATATTACAATTGCTGCAACAGGCAGAAACAAAATCATTAAGTGGTCTACCGAGACCCTCAGCAATTTTCATGCCGTGGGGAAGGGGACTTTTGGAAATCATGGGTCTAGGGAAGATTGGTCACGAATTAGCCGCCCTGAGCCTGGTCTTGGCTGGGGAGGGCGGGGTATAAATAAAATTATTATTATTATTATTATTATTATTATTTAACCCCAATCCGTTCTCTCCTACTTCCACAGGACATTTAGTTAATGCCAGCTCAGACCTGATGAAATTAGACCATGAAGAGGAGCCACAGCTATCAGAGCCATACCTTTCCAAACAGAAGAAGCTCATGGTGAGATGCTCATAGCAGCACACACACAACATTTAATCTGTTTCAATCTGTTTTTAGTTTATCATTGTTTTTTAATTGTTTTTTAGTGTTTTAAATAACTGTTTTTAATGATACTTTTATTGTTTTCATAAACTTCTATGAGGCGTGTTGGGGTTTTTTAAACAATAAAGTGGAATGCGGATTTGCATGGCTATTGGTACTGAAGACGACAGACGTTCAACTGAATCCAGTTGTGCTGGAGTTGAGTGTTTTCTAGCAAACTAAAGTTTCGCAAATGGGGTTGTCAGTTCAGATCCGTTACCAGTGCTGCTGCTTGCCATTTTGCCTGACATCGCTGCCCTAACAGGGTGACCAGATTCAAAAGAGGACAAGGTTCCTGCACTTTAACAGCTGTACAGAAGAGGGGATTTCTGATGTACGTAAGAAGGAATTTTAGAGTTGGAAGGAAGGGAACTTGGAGGTCTGGTCCAGCTACCTTCTCAATGCAGGATCTACAACACAGGATGCAGCTAGAGCATCCCTGACAGGTGCTTGACCAGCTTTTACTTAAATACTTCCAGTGAAGGCAGTTTGCTCCACTGTTGAACAGTTTTTACCATTAGGAAGTTCCTTCTAAGGTTGGGCTGAAATCTGTTTCCCTGCAATTCCCACCCACTGGTTCTAGTTCTGCTTTCTGGAGCAACAGCAAACAAGTCTGCTCCATCTTTGGCAGCCCTTCAGAGATTTGAAGACAGCTCTCCTGCCCTAATACTCCCAGCTCATACAACCATTCCTCATAGGACTTCCATTTCCAGACCCTTCACCATCCCAGGTGTCTTCCTCTGGACATGCTCCAGCTTGCCAATATCCTCTTTAACATGTGGTACCCATAACTGGGTCCAGTACTCTAGACAGCACTTGACCAGCACATAATAAAGAGGAGTTATTGCTTCTCATGACCTAGACACAATGCCTCTGTTAGTGCAGTCCTGGCACAGGTTGTAAGGTGCTTTTATGAACACATCCCTGAATATTTGGACTTCCGAGCACCTCTTCTCACAGCAGATTTGTCAGATGGTGGTGTGGTTGCTCGAGAGCAAACAAGCAAGACCTGTCTTTTCCAGGCTTTATTCTTAGTGCAAAACTATTTACAGTGAAGAGCGTCGCAAGTTCATGTCTGGCTCAGTCGCTAGCAGAATCTGGGAGTGGTCAGTCCTTGTAGCTTCCCCAGCATAAGTCGCTTGACCCCCAACCTTCTCCTCCCCTCCCTGCGCTGAAACCTAATGCGCAGAGTGGGCGCTGGCAAAGGGGTACTTCCCTCCTCTCTGGCTTGCTCAGGGTCGGTGTTGAGGCTCTCCCTAGCATCCCCTGGTCCCACCACCTCCTCCCCACTGGAGGTGGGGCTTTCTTCCTTGCCAGAGGAGGAACTGCTTCGCAGGATTTTCGGAGGTTCCCTGTAGCACAACTGCCCTTCCACCTCTTGCGTCTGAGCTGATGGCAGTTCCCTGACAAGATTGATCAAAACAACGATGAGACCTTTCAAAATCATTTGTTTGTAAAATATCCACTACGTTCAAATTGTGTGAAAACACATTCTTCTTGTTCAATTTCGATGTAAACATTTACTGTTTATATCTAGGCCAAGATCCTGGAACATGACAATGTGAACTACTTGAAGAAAATCCTGGGTGATCTGGGAATGGTGCTAGATCAGATTGAAGCTGAGCTGGAGAAAAGAAAAATTGAATACCAAGGTAGGCATCATGCTGTTGCGAACATTATTTTCTAAGTCTGCTGCGAGAGACTGTTGGAGAGCAAACCTTATTTGGCAGGTAAAGCTAGAGCAGATTTTGTTAGATGAGATATAATCCATTATCAGAAGGATGTTATATTTTGCTGTCAACTATTAATGATTATTAGTAGCAGTAGTATCATTATCTGCTGTGATGTTATCATCACTAAGTCCAGCTGGCCATAGCAGACAACTGGACAAAAGGACTCACGGAACAAAGAAACAGGAAGTGCAGTGACTGCATCTAAAGAAAGACTGAAGGTAGCGGCTGGGAACCTCAGACCCTGTGGCTAAATGCCACGCTTGGAGTTCTCCAAGCTGCACCCTCTCTCCCTAGGTCATTCCCCTCACCACCTTGCTTTGTGCCCTCCTTTAGTACTTTTGCCTGGTTGGAAAATATAATTGAACCATGGCTTTTGCTTGCCTGGATGGAGGAGGTGTGTGTGTGGTGCCCTGTGCGAGGCCAAAATTCGGCTCCCCCCCCCCACCGCCTCTCACCTTCCATTCAGTTCAATTCAATTCACTACATCATAGTTCAACACCTTGCAGCACCCCCTAGGCTTGGCACCCCTTATGGGGGAACCAGTCATGTTGCCCTAAATCCCACTCTGACATAGACATCTCAAGGACAATATAGTTGCATTAAGTTAGCGCTGCTTCCCTCCGCCCCATCAAAACCATTTGAAGCCTCTTCCTCAGTTCAGGTCCACATTTCCTTCGATCAAGACCAGCAGGCATTCGTTTTGTTTGCATCCAGCTGTGAGTCAGGTTTGATTGTGTATTCGTGCCAAGAAAAATACATTAGGAACAAGAGAGAGAGGGAGAGAGAGAGCGCAATGAGTATGCTTTGAAAATCTCCTGTTGAGAATAGCTCAGAAGGGTTCCATGTTCTGTCAGGGGTCCTCCTGCTTTTCCCAGATGAACCTTGACTGTTGCACTGACTGCAGCAACTCTTTAACACATTGACATATCATACTTCAAAGAGGGCACCTATAATACTTAGTTAGGGCTGCCAGACGTCCAGATTTCCCCGGACATTACTGGGATTTGAAAGGCGGAATTGATGTCCCGGGGGGGATTTCCAAAGAGCAGCGTTTTTGGGGTGTCTTGGTTTTTACTTTTTGAAATATGGCAACCCTAACATAGTGAACCAGCTAAAGACTCAAGCCCAGAGATGGAAGGCACACCGTGAGAGTTTCCTGTAGAAATGTACACTTCTGTTAATGTGCTAAGTAAGTACAGGGATAAGTTTGATTCAATTCACATTTAAATGCAAAACTACCTTATTTGCACTTTACTAAAGCATATATGAACTGAAACACAACTGCCCTTCAGAATTTTCGCAGTTCACCAAATATTGCAGTGTAGTTCCCCACCCATGTAACGTGTACAAAAAGGCATATACTAGGGTAAAAATTGCATAAAAATGCCTATGTTGGTGAAAACTACAAAAATGCATCATATTGTTTTTATTCATTTTATTTCATAAAATTCATGAAATTGATTGTAAAAAAAACCCAAAACTTAAAGTCATATTAGGCAAAATCGCTTTGCGAAAAAAGTGCATATTTCCCAAAAATTCTTTGCAAAAATTGTATATTAGGATAAGTTTGCTGAAGAATTTTCATGAAGCCTTAAGAAAAATACTTTGCAAACTGATATGGAAATATGGAGAACTGTACTTAACACTGGAAAAAATGAGAAGCCAGAATTGACAGTGTTAAAAAACTAATAAAAATTTATATATATATATTACACACACACACATGTAAAAGTATGTTTAATTACTGTTGAAAATGATATGTTAAAAATTAATAAAAATTTATATATATATAAAAAAGAGAAGCCAGAATTGACAGATCTACCCATCCCAAGTGCTAAGCTAATGCCAGCTGTGCCTGCCATACTGCTGAATCCACACCCAGTTAGTCATACTTTAGTTGCAACAAAATCAGTTTGAAATGCTAGTTGTGACTAACTTGTTCTGTTGATTTGATCTGGATAAAAAAAACCTTGATCTGGATAAAAAAACAGTGATATATACTCAGGCAGGAGTTTATACTATGTTTTGCAACATGAACGCTCTATGGGTGGTTATTTCCTTAGTGGTTCTTCTAATTTAGTCATAATGTTAGGGAGCCTGCACGTATCATTTCCAAAATTCATAGTACTAGAGGGGCAGGAAGAAACAGATACTTCTTGTTGAAGGGTTGTTGTTGTTTTTTAATCAATCAATCTAACTTTCTGCTTTCTGCCCACTGCCACTGTTCACTTCAGGTCCAAAGCTTGCAGGGTTCCATATGACATCAAAGCACTGGTGGCTGTGATCCTACAGTATGTCATGTCACCTGAGCCAATTGAAGCCAAAGATGTGCTGACACCATAGTGCAGCATTGATTAAGGTTTCCATATTCTGGGGATCAAGAGCCAGACACCCCACCCCTACCATCAGGGCACTTCCCTCACCATCCCGCATCTCCATCGCTCACCCCCTCCCTGCTGCTAACCCCTTCCTTGCCTGCCTGTTCCCCCTTTCTTCCCTTCCCTCTTACCTTTGCTGTCTTCAGCCTCCTTCTCATGATGGGAGGCTGAGCGGCCCTGGGAAGGTCATACAAGGCCAGGTGACCGGCAGGAACAACACCAGGCCTAGCACGACCCCCAGCAAGCTGCTCCAGGCCACCCGATGTCTGCTTCCTGTTCTGGGGCCCCACAAAAAAAACCACAACAACACGAAAACAGAAACAGAAAACCCCCAAACCTGGACACTTAATGCAAAAATCTGCCCAGATGAGGGTGCTGGCCCCCCAAAACTGGATGTGTCTGGGAAATTCCAGAAGTATGACAACCCTGGCATTGATTCTCTGATGTCATAGACAGCTGTGTAAATTTAGGGCCTGACAACTGACTCACTTGCAATAGGAAACAGAGGCATATTTGGAGAATCAAAGGCATCAAAAGAGGCAGAACAAACAGAAAAGAGGAAAGAAGAGGAAGAACAAAGCACTGGGTTCAAGAGGACTATTGGGGGAGGGATTCATATGAATACGGCAGGTGACTTCAGATCGAGAAAAAACAGCACCCAAAGCCAAGTGGAAACAAAAGTTCTGAAATAAAAATTATCTCTGCCAGCTCCCTTCACACTCCTAGAATCTTACAGTTTATGGCGTGTTTGTTGTTTCCTAACACAATGCACCCACTGAGCTTGCAGTTTGAGGTTGAAAATCAGCACAATTTTTCTGTTGAAAACCCCACCCACCCCCTGCTGCTTTTGCTCCCGCTGGGGAAAAGATGTGGGTAGTTTTGACCTGAAGAGAGTTTGTGAATACATATCTGCCCAAGAAATAGCAGCATGGAACTTTTCACACAGGAGAGACATTTTTAACAGCCTTTCCGGTGGAGAGAATGGCTATTAAAAACAAGTCCTTCTCTGCAGAAGACTGACATTTCTAATAACTGCACCTGCCAATGTATCCCAGGGCTGGCCTGCAGAGGGGTTTTCTCTTTGGCTTTGAAAGTCAGCCAGGTTCTAATCTCTCAAGCCGCTTCTTAATCTCTCAGAGGCTGTGCTTAGAAAGAAAAAATATATCCTAGCAGGCTTGGTCGAGCTACATGCAAAAGTGCCAAGGTGACAGACATCACAGTGCGAGGTACCCAGTAATTATGAGTGCAATATGCTGCAAAGTAGGAGGCAGAGAAAGAACTATTTTTGGGTACCACATCTTATGCATAAAAATGTGCCATTGTTATAATAACGAGAGCTGCTCATGTTTTCATTCTTCAGTGTCCAGCTTCTTCCTTATTGTCTCTAGAAGTTAAATTCCAGAGTGGGCGGTGGATAAATGTTGCGTCCAGTGGGCATCCGTGTTAATGCATGGACTTTACAGAAGAAGCAGTGAGACATGCAGACAAGAGTAAACTGGAAAAGAATGTGCAGCTATTTCAATTACCTGCATATGCATTGTGTTAATGTGGGGCATTAGACCTAGAGGGTTGCTTGAAAGGTTCTTTAGAAAAAGGTGACAGAGAGCTAGGGATGCCACCTGGCTATTTATCATTGTTGTGGCTTGCCACCCAATCTCCAAGTGGTGCGAAATTCCAGACAAACACTCAGGGTTCATGTTTCCTTTTGGAATGAGGCACAGCAGAGACTGTGGTGCCTTTATGATATATGGTTTATTTACACATATATACAACCTGAGCCCACGATGGAGGGGTTCACAGCATAATCACCCAAAGAGGGCTCCATAGCTTGCAACCTTGGATTCAATAAGAAATCAAGCATCGCTCTGTCTCTCTGGCTTCTCAGTCTGCTACTTCCTTGCTTCTAGCTCACATCACTCCACTCTCAACTCTGGCCTTTGTCTTTCTAGATACCAGCCAGTTGAGGAAGGGGGCTCCACCCATTTTTCTCCTGGCACTGAGCCACTCCCTTTGTTTCCTTAATGGCCCATTACCCAAGCTACCACCTCCATTAGGAAGCTAGTCTGGCTATTCCAGGAATTTGAATCTTTGCTTAAATTTTCACAGTTGCTGGATCCAGGAATTAGAAGGGTCTAGGCATACAGCTTTCTCCACACACCAAACTCATAACATCATTAGTAGTATCATCATCATCATCATCACCATCAAGTGTTTATACAGTGGTACCTCAGGTTAAGTACTTAATTCGTTCCGGAGGTCCGTTCTTAACCTGAAACTGTTCTTAACCTGAAGCACCACTTTAGCTAATGGGGCCGCCGGAGCACGATTTCTTTTCTCATCCTGAAGCAAAGTACTTAACCTGAAGCACTATTTCTGGGTTAGCGGAGTCTGTAACCTGAAGCATATGTAACCTGAAGCATATGTAACCCGAGGTACCACTGTATCTCCTCTCTAGAGACATTGGTGTAAATTGCAAAATATTAATAAACTTAAACAGAAGGAAAGTGCAGCTTGTTAAGGATGCTAAGGTTTATTTGGAGAAAGCGACTTGCTTTAAAGTACAGTACAGAGACACCCTTAATCTCAGGAAGTGGGGTGTCTGTGTATCACATGGCGAATTTTCTCCCTTTGGGAATGAAGCCTGACAACAAGGCTTCACTGTGCAGCCAGTAGGCTAGTATTCACTTTTGCAGGAGGTGGGGAGCTAATTGGCAACCGATAGAGAGCTTGGATTCCAGCTGCCAAGGTTGGGCTGGGAGAAAAGAGCCCAACAAACTCGCCAGCACAGTGGGGTTAATTGCTCCATTCCAAAGAGAGGAAACGTTATTGAGTCCTCATATGACTCACCCTGAAGGCTCCCCTCTCCACTGCCTCACTGCAGGTTTTTCTTTGGGCTGAAGATTAGCTTGGAGAACCGAAACAAACAAGCAAGGTGTTGCAATTGTTTGAAATTACATCCCACCTTTTGGGGGGATTAAGAAGGCCCATACCTTTAGAGTTGCCACTGGATGCCACAAAGATTTTGATGATGAATGACTTCACAGTTTCAAAGCCTGCTGCAAATGCTGTTCATTCACGGTAGATTCATCAAATTCTGCTAAGATCAGCAGGGGAAGAGACAACACAGCAGGAAAGGGAAGCCTTGCCCTGTCTTTCTTCTTGTTCTAGTACCGGTTAAAGGAGTTTTGACACCAGACAAATGACCTCTGATTCAATTTAAATTTTAATTGCAAATTGAAATCCCTCTGTCTCTGCCCCTGCATTTTTCAACTGGCCCAAAATTGACGAGCTGGCCACCACGTAGGCTGCAAGGAAAGGCTGGTTTTCTCTTTCTTTGTACCAAATTTGGTGAAAATCTAGAGTGGCCAGTTAGGCTTCGCCAAAAAGAAGACAAAAGTGGGTGCCAATTTACATAAAATCTCTGTGTTAATTGATATGCATATATGTAAATGTAGTAATTCAGATAGCAATTGAGGACATCTAACCATAACTGTGTGCCTGCTTAGTTGATTTGGCCTCTGCTCTGCCTACTTTATAGCAGATGGACCTTGGAATGGAGAACTGCCCTTTGGCACCCTTACAGAGGATTGTCCTCTGTAAAGCAGGACACAAGGCTATCCAGTGGAAAACAAGTGTAGAGTTGACAAAATGGATACGACTAAACAACAACAAAACTGGAGGGTATGCATTGCATCAGCCAAAAATGGAAGTCAATAAGCTCCAAGATTGGACTTTCTCTCCATTCCTAAGTGTTTAGGTGTGACAAAACTTTTCTAATCTATTGCTTCTGTGTTGTCTTTGCTCTCCAGGGCAGAAGTGTGAACTCTGGCTTTGTGGGTGTGTCTTCACCTTGGCTGACATCTTGCTGGGAGCCACGCTGCATCGCCTCAAGTTTCTAGGACTCTCTAAGAAATACTGGGAAGATGGCAGTAGACCCAACCTACAGAACTTCTTTGAAAGGATACAAAAACGCTTTGCCTTCAGGAAAGTTTTGGGAGACATACACACCACCCTCCTCTCGGCAGTGGTACCCAATGCCTTTAGGCTGGTCAAGCGGAAACCACCATCCTTTTTCGGAGCCTCCTTCCTCATGGGATCTCTAGGGGGGATGGGGTATTTTGCGTATTGGTATCTAAAGAAAAAATACATCTAACGCAGGCTGTTCTGGTGTTTAGTTTGGTGTCTCTGTGCTGTGTGAAACCATGATGAATCTTCAGTAACTGTAATGAAATTTGAAACCAATATGAATAACTATACTGTTAATGTAACATTCCATAGTCTAGAAGTAGAAAAAAACCTATACTGCAAGGAAAGCGAATCAACGACGACAACAAAAATTCAACTTGTACAATGCCTTTTTTTTAGGTTTAAGTATTATACAACTGTAAACAGTGGTTGTGTTAATGCTTACACAACCGCTGTGGAGCAAAACTGCCCTCTAGCACAGGAAAGCGCCATTAGAAGAGAAGCAACAACACCCCCCAGCAACACAAAATGGAAAGACGGGGTTATCTTCGGCACCTTTACATTTTTTCCAATGTTTGTTGGCCACATAGCACATTTTTTCCCACGGGTGCGAATTGCGGGGACTTTTCTCTCCTAAGAGCTGTTGTGGTGTTGTGATGATGACATAGGCTTATTTTTTAACAAAACACAGAGATGCACACAACAGAAATAGAATGAACACAGTCAGACCACAGTAGTTTGTGAAGTTCTAGCTTAAGGTGGAAATGAATTATTTGTGTCTCTTTCTCTCTTTGTATACCATCATTTCCATTCAATCAAGCATTTTTAATCGACTTGCGCTTAGAATGTATCCACTTTCTACTTCTATATTTTTTTAATTTGCTTTTTTAATTGTTGACAGCCAGTGGGTTTCTTCTGATTGTATCCTTGATTTCACAGATGAATCTCTGTCTTACTGAGGTGTTTGCCTCGAGTTCCTTTCATGAATTTGCCAAGCATCGTTCACCAAAGGAGCCTTGCCGGACTCTAACAACAGGACTGTTTTCATAAGTTTCAAGCCATTTCCAAAGGATGTGTTTTGATTTCTTTCTTCCTTTCCCCCTGCCATTCTTTCCTTGAGGAGCATTTTTTTTAAGTGACTTTTTTGCTGTGTATTTTCTTAGAAACACTTTGCACAGAAAATCACCTTTCTCACTTTCTTGTGCCTTTTGCATGTTGGAAAGAATAATGAGCATCACTGCTACTCATGCTTAAAAACCCTCTGAGAACCTAAATAAACCATATGGGAGGAGTAATGGCTTTACATTTCTAAATGTGTTTAGCATCAGTTGACTCATTTCCCGGAGTAAATGTGTCTGCACACACTGTGCCTTTTTCTACTTTAATGTAGTCAGGGGTTGGCTTAGCCTCAGAATTTGCCATGATTTACTCCATGAATAGGAATTAGAGTCGTATCTTGGTTTTCAAACAGCTTAGTTCTCGAACGTTTTGGCTCCCAAAAGCCGCAAACCCAGAAGTGACTCTTCCGGCCTGCAAACTATTTTTGGAAGTTGAACATCTGACGGGGCTTCCGCAGCTTCCGATTGGCTGCTGGAGCTTCCTGCAGCCAATCAGAAGCCACGCTTTGGTTGCCGAACATTTTGGAAGTCAAACGGACTTCTGGAATGGATTCTGTTCGACTTCCAAGGTACGACTGTATTAACAAAGAGATGCATGTTTTTTCCTCGACTTCAGTGCTCTTCCAGGCAATTATTAAGCATTCTTGTTGGTTTGCTTGCAGAAACCTTACACAGGGGTGTGATTGCATGGGGAATGCTCTCTACTGAGCATTCATTCTGTTCTGTTTGCAGGGCAGTTATATGACCATGAGCATTCACCCTGCATTCATCCCTAGTTGCTTGCAGAGTGCTTATACATGTTTCCCTTAATCATTCGTCCTTCCCCACTTTTCCATGCATTTCCATGGGTGACGTCCGTACCATACACTGAAAGGACATTTATACCACTTTAACAGCCATGGCTTCCCCCACCCCTGCCCAACTCCTGGGAACCATAGTTTTCCCTTCACAGGGCGACAGTTCCCAGTACTCTTAACCAACTATGGTTTCCGAGATTCTTTGGTGGAAGCTAAGTGCTTTTAACATACGGTGTGGATGTGACCGTGTCAGCTCCCTCACTGCAAAAAGTCAGTTGCTGTTGTTTGTAGTGCCTTTGAGAACAGATGAACCACCAACCAGGGGCATAGGATAGGGGGGGGGCGGAGCGCCCCAGGTGCCCTCACTGAGGGGGGTGACATTTGGTGCGCTGCACGCCTGTGACTCCCAAGCCTACCCCGAGCCATCAGGCATATGCTCCACCGCTGCCACCAAGATGCCAATCTTAGCATCTGAGAGGGTTTGTAGGGAAGGAAGTTCTCTTTTCCCCAGCTGGTGCCTCCCACCATTCCTCTACGTCCAGCCAGTCCATAACAGCACGACAAGCTAGTTGACAAGCCAGCCATTGCATTGTTCCTCATTTCGCTAAAAATCTCTAGTCTTATATTTCACACCTGCTGTTTCCCTCCAGGATATATTTACGAGAACATGTTGACACAGGCCTGAAAGGCAGATTTTCCAGAGTCATTTTGAATGCATTGTGAATTGTGAAGAAAAAAACGTAGGCCACTTTTTGCTAACGGTTTGTGTGGGTTGTGTCTCTCTCCTCCCACCAGCGATTGATAGAGACATTAACTGCATTTAAAACTTGCAAACCCTCCTACTGCTCTCCCCACACACCCCTCTCCCAAATACAAACCTTTGCGTGTGGAGGTCCCCAAGCCACCCCTCAAAATAATTCACAAATCACACATAATTTTTGTTTAAGGTTTTTGGCATAATTTCGCCACAACTTTATTAAAATACATAATCTGTGAGTGGTTGCTTAGGCATTGGTTATGACTATCTGTCCTCCCGCCTGGGACAGAACTGACTTTCCTAACTTCCTCGGAAGCCAGTGAAGGGAAAACAATATTGGGGATCAGTTGAGCTGAGTGACAGTCCCTCACCGCTCACCCAACCTGCTGCCCAAGGCTTGCCGGCCCTGGTCCCATTTCAGGGATTGGACGAAATCGTGGCAAGCCCCAGGATTCCTTTAATGGAATTCCCTTCCACACCACCATTGGAGGGGCAGGCCCAGCCTATCCTGACCCCTCCTCCACCAATTATTATAACCAATGCCTAACCGCAACCTTACAAGTTGTGACGAATTGCTAAGTAGTAGGCAAAAACCAAATGGCACCAGTCAATCAGCCAAATGGACAAAATTCCTACTAGGCCCCTGCCCCAACGACAGACGACCCCATGACAGGCATAGCAAGGTCAACCGGAACTCAGGGCGGGCGGGCGGGTGATCCGATATACTCAGCGAAAGAGAAAGCAAAAGCGGAGTGCTCCAATATTTAAAGCCTTTGGACCCACCCACCCAATTTGCAACATGCAATTTGCCCCAGCAACCCAGTCATCCAATCGTTGCTTCAGGCAATCACCATTTAACCTGCCTGGCAACAGAGGGTTGGCCTGGCAGACCCCACCACAACACGTGCTCTCATTTCAGGGAGAACACACTTTGCAAAATTTATTTTTTTTAAAAAATAACATTTATTAATAATTTCAAAATTACAGAAAAGAAAGAAACAAAAATTAAAAACAACACTACAATACATAGAAAAAAATAAGGGGGAAAAACAAGACATAAAAACCAATGCAACAATACAGCAAAAAGATAAAAAAAGAAGGAAAAAAGACACAAATCCCATATTACATATCTTTAACTTCCATTTGTTTGTTTCATTGACCTCCTCACACCTCCCTTTTTGTATTCTAGTTTGATTTATTATTTCAGCAAATTCTTTCCATCTTTCTCAATTTTTACTAAATAATTTATCTTGACAATTTAACCTATTAATTAACTCAACAAATCCTTTCCATCCTTTCCCCATATTCTGTTATTCAAATTACCTTAAATTATTTAACCTTATCTTACCAAAAAATACTTAGAGCTTAACGCTTAATACTCGATTATACATAACTCCTGATATCTTTTCTACTAGAGTCATATAGTTTCATTCCAACATTTTCCCTAATGTTCATTAATTTTAGGCTAATTCCCTAAAAAAATAAAAATAAAAATAAATTCTTTATAAATTTTCTTCCAATCTTCATCCAACGTCTCTTCTTCCTGGTCTCGGGTCGTGTCAGTCCTTACTGTCCATTCCATCTAGTCCATCAACCTGGTAATCTTATGTCCGAGGCCCTTAAGTCTCTTCCATGTCCCTTCTGCAGATCTTCTTCTTCTTGTTTATACTTGCACTTTTCCTTGTCTTTTGTTGGTCTCTTTCTTAGTTTCTTTCCTTTCTCGTTGGGGAGTAGGTCTCTGGGGGATTCCAACCCAAAATTATCTTCGTCTCCCTTCATCCAACCAGCCCATTCCCCAGAGTCCCACTCCCCACAATCATCAATGTAGTCCAAAAAATATTTAAAAATATATTTCGAGGTCTCTCCAAAGTTAAGAACCTCCTCAGCTCCAGACTCCCCCTGGCCGACTCCAACTTCAATCTTCAAAGACAGCGGCTTATGCTCCTGTAGGGCCTCGGGTCTCTCCATTTGTTTTATTTGAGGTGCAACCGCAACCTCCTCCTTTATCTTCTGCACTTGCCCAATCAGTACAGGTTCCTGAGTTGGTCCCTGAATAGTTTCTGTATCAATATTCCCCGTTTGTCCACAGTTATTAACCACAACAGTCATCAAATCCATTCTCACATTCATCAAATCCATCTTCTCATGCATCTGTTCCAGCAAGGCACTTGTCTTGCATAAAGCAAGCAGCAAAACTTCCTCCCAGCTCATATTTAGTCAAGGTCAAAAAGGACTGGTCCCACTATCTTAATCTGACAGCTGTAGAGTCCTCAAGTAGACGCAGCAACAATTTAGCAAGCTCCCTCTAGAGGAGACAATTTCTATTTGTATCCATTTTTTTTAAGGCAAGTCCAACAAAGGAAAATTACTTTCATTTTTCAGATATTTTGTTTCTTTAGAATGCAGAAGGCAACATTGAAATCAATTTATTTCTCTTCTTTAGCTATCTGTCAAAGTATTCCATTCACTGTCAATGAACCTCTCCAAGAATTTCTGTCTCTGACACCCCGTTCCCAGGTTAGAGATGGTGGAAACTTATTTTTCTTCACTCCCTCTCCTGCAGGTGTTAAACAAAGTCCCCCCCCCTTTTCTCCTGCTTCCAAGGGGGTTTCAGTAATTATAAATGAAGGAAATTTAAACTTTTTTAACGACTTTCCAGACTTTAGCTTACAAGGTTTTTGCTTCAGTCTATGTACAAAAACCGGAAGGCAGACTTCCTGTTTTGAACCTTCCCACTTCGGTGCCAAATTAAGATATTTCTTGATCCAATTTTCCATTTCTACTCACGGGTACTTGTTTTAAATCCAATTGTCCACAGGAAAAAGTCAGCGCTCTCCGGCAATGGCTGTGCGGCTTCACTCCGTGAAAGTAGCAATCAGTTCGCAGCACCGCGCCGCTCATCCCACTTCACTCCGGAGCCCCAAAATGGGGTTCCCAGTGCGTAGGGGGGGCGCTCCTGGTGCCCTGCCGAACCTCACGTTCCCAGGCTTCCTCCGCCTGGGATTTCTAGCGGGTCCCCACCTTCGCCGCGGCGGGAAGACCCAGTTTCTACGGAGCCAGTTCCTCCAGTCGGAGGCGCTAACCCGGAAGTCCTCACTTTGCAAAATTTATTGAAGTTCTTTTAATTAGCTGGGAGTAGAACGGTTGCTCAACAGTTACAGCACATGCACTGAATGCAAAAAGTCCTAGGTTTATTCTCTGGCATCTCTGGGTAGGGTTGGGAAAGACCTGCCAAAAATGCTGGGGCCCACTGCAAGTTAGTGTAGACAAAACTCAGCCAGGTGGTCTGACTCAGCTTTGTATAAATTATAGGTGCTTTCTCCATTGCAACCTCCCCACCCACCCATATTTGGTATAGTTTTCTGTTCTTCACTCCAGGATTCAGGCAAACTGCTGCAGCAGATCCCTGAATCATCCTTAGCCTCATCTGAACTTGCGCTCCTCCCTGCTTTGCCTTCCAGCTTCAGTGCCAGCTTCCATTTGCAATGTTATTGCCATATTCTGACCCTCGCAGACAACCTCACTTCCGGGAGCAGGTGCTTAATTTGATCTTCTTTGCACTTCCTGCCCCATCTGGAGGGTTGCCCAACTGAGTACCAGGGCTCTGAATACCAATTAGCTCCTGGTTTTTCTTTGGCCCTCCTGAATGCTAGGCCAGCTTCAGCCTGCCTTTGTTCTTCAGTTAGCTGCAGTTGTTGGAGCCCTTGTGTGATTGGTGAGATGTGCAAGAAAGCTACTTAAGGCAATGTCTTCATCTCAGATTAGCAGCACTGCCACCTGAATGCCCACTGTCATGGCATTTCTGGCATATATACTGCGACACACATTTTTTAAAGCAGTGAAACCCTAAGAGAATTTTTGGTTTTCCCTCTCCCAGGCTCCCAAGCCCAAGGAAGACTCCTTGCCCTCCCCTAACCATTATGCCATGCAAGATATGGGCCCATGGCCACCTTAATTGGGACTAGGGGTTAACATGACATTCTTGCTAAGAATAGCACTCTTTTAAAATATGATCTTGGTGGACATGAACAGTGGGATCTGATACATGCACATTCAGACATGAATCCCACTGAAGAAGAAGAAGAAGAGTTTGGATTTGATATCCCGCCTTTCACTCCCTTTAAGGAGTCTCAAAGCGGCTAACATTCTCCTTTCCCTTCGTCCCACAACAAACACTCTGTGAGGTGAGTGGGGCTGAGAGACTTCA
Organism: Podarcis vaucheri; assembly: GCF_965113315.1. Lineage (NCBI taxonomy): Eukaryota > Metazoa > Chordata > Lepidosauria > Squamata > Lacertidae > Podarcis > Podarcis vaucheri. Next base: position 85,008,257 of record NC_138764.1, on the reverse strand, counting down.
AAGAAGTGTGGCTGGCCCAAGGTCACCCAGCAGCTGCATGTGGAGGAGCAGGGAATCAAACCTGGTTCACGAGATTACGAGACTACCGCTCTTAACCACTCACCACACTGGCTCTCACTGAGTTAAAATGGGCTAGCTTTATGGGTATATGTACAGGCAACGACTGATTTACATGCGTTTAGTATGTGCACCATCGCACATGATGACCTGGAACGCAACCCCTGCACAAATCGGGAGTTACCTGTACAGTACTCTTGTTTAGGAGTTAAATCCTATTAAATTGAGTGGGATTGAGTAAACATGCATAGACTCCAACTGTTACTCCCACTACTTTTAATGGATAAAAACTTGTTTAACTGGTTTGTTCATCTAACTGTGAAGAGCTCTTAAGTACCATACCCAAAGGCACATGCTATCAAAAGGCTCCACTGGGAATAACAGCCAAATCTCTCATAACACACTTACACACACACTTCAAGAATCTGTCCCCAAACAGTCCTCTTCTACATTTCAAACTTTCTAAAAGTTCACTCAAAACTGATGGAGCCGTGCATGCAAATCTATTACATTATTGTCCCACACTGATGTTTCTTTATTTAAACTAATGGGCAGGCTAAAACCACAGTAATGCACTACAATGGTGGTTGAAAGGAAGGAGAATTAACAGAGCTCCTAGAACTACAAATAACCTTTAAACAATTCTGAACAGCAAAAAACAACAGGTGTTTCTTTTGAGTAATCCAGAAATAGAAAACAGCTCCCCATCCCTAGATGAGCAAGCATCACATATAATTTAACCATTGTTACAGAGAACTAAAGTTAGATTGAGAAGGGCAAACAGCTTACTAAGCTGAAGGCTGCATGCACACCATATATTTAAATTACACACCCACTCCTGAATCCTGGGAACTCTATTTTAAGGGTGCTGGAATTATAGCTTTGAGGGGGAAACTATACTTCCTCCTGTTTTCAGGGTAGAGGGCTGTAAATACTGTATTTTTCGTCCCATTGGATGCACCTAGTTTTTTTTTGGGGGGGGGGGAATAAAGGAAATTTTTTTTTCCTTTATTTCCCCCCCAAAACCAGGTCGGGGAAACTGAACCAGGTCGAGGAACAGCGGGATGGTGGCGTTGCGCCTCCTTGCTGTGCCCCGAGCTTGTGGGGCTGGCCGATGTCTGTCCAGCGTGCGGGGCGCTCTGCTTCAGGGCGCCCCTCGTGCTGGGCTGCTATCTGCAGCGTGGGGAGCCCTGCAGGGAACTCCCGCAGGGCTCCAACTTGCTGCGGATGTCTGTCCGGCGGGCGGGACGCTCTGCTTCAGGGCGCCCTTTGCGCCGGGCGGCAGGCTGCTATCTGCAGCGTCGGGAGCCCTGCGGGACCTCCCGCAGGGCTGCCTAGGCTGCGGATGTGTTCCCGAAGCGCCGGGCGCTCTGTTTTCAGGGCGCCTGACGCTCTGGGAAGCAGGCTGCTATCCGCAGCATAGACAGCATATCCTAGGCTGCGGATGTGTTCCCGAAGTGCCGGGCGCTCTGCTTTCAGGGCACCCGATGCTCCGGGAAGCAGGCTGCTATCCGAAGCCTAGACAGCCCTGTGGGACCTCCCGCAGGGCTGCCTAGGCTGCGGATGTGTTCGTGAAGCCTGGAGAATGAGAGGGGTCGGTGCGCACCGACCCCTCTCGCTCTCCAAGCTTCAGCGAAAGCCTGCATTCGCCCCATAGGATGCACCCATATTTTCCCTTCATTTTTGGAGGGGGAAAAGTGCGTCCTATAGGGCAAAAAATACGGTATATGGTGTGTATACGCAGCCTCAGTTTAAGACAGGCTTCCTCAAACTCAGCCCTCCAGATGTTTTGGGACTACAACTCCCATGATCCCTAGCTAGCAGGATCAGTGGTCAGGGATGATGGGAATCTGGAGGGCCGAATTTGAGAAAGCCTGGTTTAAGAGATTTAGAACTACTATTTGTGGCAAGGTTTGAGAAATGGTAAAAATGTTTCATAGCTTTAGATGTGCAGAACCAAGCTTTTTTTATCTATACAGTGTGGAGCACCATGCAGACTGGATCACATGCTGATACCTTGAGATGCAGTAACAAGACCAGAGGCATTTATTCCCCTCTTCAAGATGTAAGACACCATGTGAACAGAAATAAACACATTTTTTTTTTTTGCGCATGCTAATCCACCACCAGCTGCATCTCTATTTTTAGGGTGGCTGGAACTAAGCAGATGTGTTTGTACACACACATGTCCATGTGTGATGACAGTTTTCTACATCATAGTCTATTAACCAATGATGTTTAGATCAAGTATTTAGCTGTTTCAGCCACACTGCAACAACCCAGTACCATAAATGTAACTTGGCCGGGTGAGGGGACCCAGTTTGCAATTCTGTAGATGGCTGAGAAACATGCTTCCTGCAAGCAAATGCTGATCCAGTCAAAGATCTTAAAATCCATCTTAGTTACTCCTTTGCATTTTTGGTTACATCCTATTAGCTGACCATAGGTTATCCAAACCTAGAGGAACTTGCTCGATGCCACTCTAAACATTATAGAAATGTAGAGTTGGAAGGAATCCCGAGGGTCATCTAGTCCAACCCCCTACAATGCAGGGATCTCCAAGCCAATGTGAACTTAAGGAAGTTCATGGAAGATTTCTTCCACCCTCTCCCCCAGCTGTCAGTCATTTTGAGCCTCACACCCCACCCACATTGTTCAGGAAGGGCCCCCACCTTCCAGAGAGACTTTTCAGGGGCCTGATTTATTAACAAATCCATTAAATCACCATTATAATCATCTTAACATTTTAGGTATTTTCCACCCCTCGAGCCTTTATGTGGAATTCAGTTGAACTGCATTCTGGTTATCCAAGATTCTCATCCATTTTAGCAACCTGATCACCAGAGAATCTGTAGAGTCATGCAATACCCCCTCCTGACTCCCTTAACAGCACACTACATTCCAGGAAGGACAAAAACTGTGTGTTTGCTTAAGCATCTTCTGTTTAGAAAGCCGCTCCAACCACCATACATTCCGAACGTGCCCTGTTCTAGTTTTCTGGCAGCCTCCTGCTTTTCTAGGGAACAATTCAATGTTCTGCTGCCAGCTTGAGCGATGTTAAGCTTTTATTCCTACGGGATGCAATACAAAGGCAGATAATACACAATCCAAAAAGGCCAGGCCACCAATCAGCACTCAATCAAGCAACATACCCCAAAGAGAAAAGAAGCAGATTTCTGTCCCTAGAAAATTTGGCTGTGCATCTAGGGACACCCATCTGCTTCGTATGACATTCATACATCCAATAAACTGGGACAAAAGGGAGTGAAATCAGTGAAAATCCAAACAAGATTCAACTGCCTACTCAATGACTAGAAGGATATTTTGTCTATCAACCTTACCTACCGAATTAACTAAAGCCAATCAAAATATGCAACCTGCTAAACATGTGCATGTAAGACTAATTCAACAGGGTTTCCTTAATTGCTTTTGGGCTTGCAGGCATTGAAATGTTACTGTGTTACACCTTTAATATATAGTGTCATGTTTACAAAATAAACTACATTTGAAGCAAAATAGTGGGACTTCCAACAAAATGTTGCTGTGTTCAGGTCCCAAACCCAGTCAGTCGAAATTCCATATCCATTCAACACACTTAGTCCAGAGTTGGGTTTTTCTTGTGCAGGGGGCATCTTCCGCTTAGCCCCCCCCCCCCCCGATGGTTTGCACTTCTACAAAAACATGTCTCTTATAAGTGAATGTGCTATTTTGGCTGCATAAAGAGCAAGAGCAAGAGAATGTGCTTGCTATTAGAATGTGGGATATATTTTGCAATCTCAAAACTTTTTTTACATTTCATAATTTCTGCACAAATGAAAATGACAGGAGTTACATTGAACTAACTTTATTGAGACAAGACAATGTTGTTTTTGCCCAGTATTGTCACGATTACACTTGCTCTGTTTCCATCATTCCATTCAAAATACATCAGTTCTTTTAAAAGGAAAAAAACCCAGGTATCTGCAACAAGGTCTTTAACAAAAATCCATTTCAAATCTAGCCTTTTGCTTTGCCAAATATGTCAAATCCTTCCGATCCTGGGGCGAATTTATTTATACTTCAGTGGTTAGAATTATATTGTATTAAGTATCCCTCCTCCTACAAAGAAACAGACCATTGGGCAGAAGGTTCAGTGCCCTTGAATTCCAGAGATTGTTATTAGGATAACGCATAGTATAAGCCAGCTGGAATCTGACTCAAATGCAAGCAAAGACACAAGAGAACAATCATCCAGCATTTCACCAGTCCAGTGAATACTGTAGCTCCATATACCAAGACTAGGTGTGTTCACAAATCAGGTGGTTGTCTGCAAACCAAAAAAAAAGGGCACACATCCTTCCTCATGCCAGGTCTTCTGTAATAATGTATAAATGGGATTTCTTCCTGAAGAGTACCAGCTCCCCACCCCACCCGCAATTTATATTACGGTATATGGATCAAAGCTGTAAGTATTATCAAGCTGCCTGCCATGCTGCCCTATTGTTTTGAGATAGGAAATTGAAGACTACTTCCAGTATAATGGTTACAATGCATGGATGGCTCTGGAAGCAACTCCCAGGCTCCCGTACAAATGAAGATGTTTTGTTCACCTGAACTATCCAGGCAGAGTTATCTGCAGAGGGTACAACAATCGTTACAATTCACAGGAGTGTTTTTTGGGATGCTGCATTTTGTCCAAATGAGCAATTTTCACATGAATGCACCCAGATGAATCAGCATCATGCGGCTGTTCAAATGTTCACTAAAACTAGACCAAAGCTGGGCACTCTCAAAAAATGCCTGGATAATTTAAATCCATACGTTTTGCTCAAAGAAGCAGTTAATCTCAACGTAATTCATTCTAACTTCCCCGTGGCTTTTTATTTTTAAAAACTATTTGAACCCCAGTGCTTCTCTCCAAAAACTAACCACGTGACCTGCCTACCTCATGGCATGGCTCTTTTAATGATGCAATCTTGAATGTGTACATTTGCAAGTAAATCCCAGTTACATCACTGGGGCCTAGTCCCAAATTGTGGTTAGAATCAGAAGTAATTACTACTCATGACTACATACAAGCAAGCATGACCTTTCCAAAACCCATTTTTTTTCTTTTAAAGGTTTGCAATAGGCACTTACTTAATACATTGTCAATAAGGTATCTATATATTATATATAGTGTTATTTTTTAAGTACCATTTTTTATTTAGAATATTTTGTGCATGTTGTTAAAAGCTAAAAAAGCAATATGATCTACATCAGGCATAAGGAACTGGTGACCTCCAGATGTGGCTGGACTACAACTCCCATCATCCCTGACCATCGGCCATGGTAGCTGAGGCTGACAGAACTGGTAGTCCAACATGTGGAAGGTCCCAAGTTCCCCATCCCTTACTTACATTTTAGGCATACAATGGCTGCATTTGGCCAATCGTTATTTTGGCTTAATACGCTGACATGTGAATGGGGATTGTAAATGTGTGCGTAGCCCCTTTGTTCTTCCTTTCAGGGGAGGAAACAATCCACAAAATCTTCAGTTAACAATAAATTTCTTATGTAATTCTAACAGTGAAACGATGGTTAACCACTTTGGAACAAAGGATATGATGCCATGGTTTGAAGGCTGGTTCATATTTCAGCTGATTAAACCAGGTAAGATTCCCAAACCTGCAAATATTTGTCAATGTGAGCCATGCAAAATTAGGATGTAGCCCACTCCTGAGGAATTCAATGGAAAAACCTCTAAATTCTTCATAGATCAGAACTATATAACAGCAGTTGTCAATAGGCTTTAAAAGCCAAACAAGCTGCATGCAGCCTCAACTCATGTCATATTCAGAAAAGGCAGCTTAAAGGTGCTTTGGCACAACAACTCAGAATGCAAGTACCGTATGTTTGTTTACTTCCAAGTCATGAATCTGCACCAAAGAACCTAAATTATGAGATACCCAGAGCTTTATAGAGAGTCAATGTCAACAGGACCACAAATCTGCTCTCCACTGAAGACAGTAAAAAGACAAGAAGCAGCTGTTTGTGGCACAAGCTGCTGGTTGAAATGCAGCAAAATATTTAGTTCTGGTGCTTCTGATCCTTTACATGGAATGAAATCCTCCTATATAAACATTTTTTAATGTATGATGAAGACGCTGCTTTAATGAAGAGGTGGCTAACCTGTAGCCCTTCACTGTTGGGCTCCAACTTCCATCAGCCTCAGCCAGCAAGGCCAATTATCAGAGATGATGGGAGTTGGAGTCCAACTCATCGCAGGGGCCAGAGGTTAGTCACTTCTACTTAATGCTAGTGGAGATAGCAGTTTAATAAAGATAATGATAAATAATGAAGGCTGCTAGATAGTTCTGCTCATTGTCAATAGCTATTGAAGCAGGTCTTCATGTCTGAGTAGACAAGAAGAAAATATGATATGAAGTGAATGTGAATTCCAAATAATTACTCCATGGAGGACAAAAGAGAACATAAACCACAGGAGGGTTTTTGCTGACTACCAACACTGATGCTGTGTGTAATGAAACTCAGCCATGCAACCGACAATGTTTAGCACATACAGTCAGCAGAAAGTATGCACACAAATAAAATGCATGCAGATAAATAATAGCAATGAAATATATCAGTGCATGCTGTATTTTTTAAAAAATAATATAAATGCAAAACACTAAAACATTAATATTACATAAAAAATAAATGTACCGAATCTTACAGCTTATAGAACTTTTACAAGATGCCAACAAAAGAAACAAATAATACTTGGGATCTGTTCTCACTTAGCACTTTTCTACCACCCGCAAGCTGCCTTGAACCATCCTCAGGAGACTAATTTCCTTGAGTGGAAAGTCAGCATGAACTTGGCTGCTAAACTGGTTATAGCAATAATGGTTGCCATGATTACACTGGCAGGGGAAAAGGGCTCCCACAGGCATGGAAATTGCCCTTCATGTGTGCGTAAAGTCACATTTATTAATATCTGAATTATACTCTGATGTTTGATCCAGAAGGATCCACAGGACAACTTAAAAATACAATCAAGTGAGGCTGCTTCCATGTCCTCTAAATGACACATGCCATCAGATAGCCATCTCCCAATTCTCTTTTGGGGAACTGTAGTCATTTTATCTTAGTTCAGTCCAACTGCTGACTGTTAATTGTTTGCTACAGTTATTCATTAAAGTTATTCTTGACGGATATTCAAACAGCTGAGGAAGGCACCAAACTGCTTTTATACGTGAGAATACTGCGGTATGTATCAACCCCAATCTGCCATTTGGAAGTCATTTAAATTTGACATATTTTCAAAAGTCATCTCAACCCCACAGAAGTCAATGAGATGAACATTTGCATTCTACATGTTCTTTCATGCAAGACATGTTTTAACTTGGGAAGAATTTTTTTAAAGCATCCTGGAGTTTCATGCACAGAAACTGCTAAAGGGATTTTGGATCTAAAAATCCAAATAAGCACCACTGGATTATTTCTGGAGTAACTTCCATCTAATTATTCTTGCGGGTACTGTGAAAAAAGAAGGTACTTACAAAGCAAGTAAATTTGTTTAGGATTGAGCTGTTAGTGTTAAGTATACCACCTTAAGTAGCTTAAACATCATATACTTAATATGAAGATTCAAACCACTTCTTGAAAATTCCATTGCAGGACTGCAGACTTTGGTCCAGAAGGATAGTAGACCCCTGGGTATTAACGTACAAAGCAGTACCATTTGCTAAGATGCAAGTTTGTTTGTTTGTTTAAAAACAGAATTAAAAATAATTGCATTTCTTCTTCAAAGCAGACAGCCACGTCACAGAGCTGAAGCAAGCAATGTAGTAAAACTATGTAAAAGTAGATTGTGTTTTAAAGTTAGTGTCATTGATGGGTGGGGGACAGATAAAGCATCTACAAAATTTCATTTGAAACAAGATCATTTATAAATTTTCCCCAATGCCAAGAAACAGCTGATGGAATCAATATAAAAAGAACATTAGTCCCCATAAAAGAACAAACTGCCTTTCTGCTGCAGACCGTGGACATCTTACAGCATTAAACAGATTAAGGCAAGAGGGAAGAATGTGAGTGCAGCAATCTTGCAGCCAACACCCTGCTTTACTAATATAAAGTGTGTTGCAATAATCAAGGATATTACATTGCTACTGTAGTAAACGTCAAGATACTCAAAGGCTTTTAATTACATGGAAAAAATAAATACCAACACAAAGGTTGGATTATGCAAGCTGTTTTGTCTAAAGAAAATGATCTGGAAATGCATTTTGTGGTAGTCTGAAAGGATGGGTTGGCAGAACTGGAGACTAAAAGCATCTAACAGCTGGAATAGATGCTTATTCACAGAATTAAGAGTTGTTTTATAGCCACATTTCTGTATTGTTAATCCACAAGTGGCTCAAACTATCACTGACTCAGTAGAGAGCCCTCCCTCACCCTAACATATTGGTTCAGGGAGCTACTAACAGAAAGCTTTGTCTGCATCAAGCTATCCTTGACTTAGGGGTATAACAGCAATGATAAAAAATAAAATTGTGGTGTGCCATGACCAGGACAGGTCCAGGGAGCTCCATTAGCCAGTAATCTGCCCAAACCAACAATGGTTTGTCCCTTGCTGTTTGTTAATATTTTTCTAACAAGTTCTATTTTGTTGTGTAGTGTAAGATGTTAGCTTCTTCCATAGCCAAAGAACCAACCTTGTGAATGCATTCCCCTGCCCCACCAGTTAAAGGAATTTAGACTTCATTGCCAACACAATCACTAACGCTGTCATTGAATTAGTGAAAAAGGTTAACTGTCATATGATTAGTAGGACTCCAACAGCAGCCTCCTTTTATGAGGAAATAAATTCAAACCTCTACACAGAATCAAAAAATATTTTGTCTTCAACTCCTCCCTTTAAATATACTGAAAATAATTATTTTAAAAATTAGTTATCAAGCAAAGAATTTTCTTTAAAACAAAATCTGACTCATAGGCACTCTTTTTTTTATAGGCTACGGTTGGACTTTCGGGAACTCCAACTAGTTCTTTCCGGAGGAAGTCCAGGAGACAAAGGAGTTAGGTACCAGTACCTGTATGTTCCATACCAAGCCAAGAGACCCGCCAACGTGCCAAATAACTTTTGGGAGAAGTCATGGAAATACACAGCCGTGGTAAAAAACATCCACAACCAAATCATGGTCAAGAAACTCAGGGCCAGGAAAAAGCCATTTACCACAGTGTGCATTCTGGAGTTCTGGGAGATGTTCACAATGTGCAACACGGCCATCTCCTCTATCGTAATCAGGGCACAGTATGAGAGAAGGAAGGAGTGTCCTGAGATGTCAAAGCCATTCCAGAAGCCACCAGCTTTTAGGCACTGTAGTTTGTTGGGATGTTCCTTCAGCGGTACATCAAGGGCCACAGATTTGTAGCAGCTGCCTGTGAGGTCCTCAATGTACAGGAACACCCCAGTGCATGAATACCAAATGGCAGTGCCAACCAGCAAAGCACTGAGACGTCGAACCACCACCGCAACGCTCCGGGTGACGTGGTAGGTAGTGATGCCGATAAAAGGCAGCAGCAGACAAAGGGTCCAGGCCCAGGCAACTTTAACAAAATACCTGCCAGGGAGAAATTGAAAAGAAATATTCTAAGCTCCAGGGAGGTAAGAGAGATGTGCTCAGAGAAGTTACAAAATTATACCATCTGCATATTGCCAAATCCATCCTAGTTAATTCTCATAATCTTCTGGACAAGGCTTGTACCAAACACATGGATCCTTCTACACAAGAGGCACTAAAGTAGTGGCCAGGATCTGGTACAAGCCTTAAAAAACTCTTGAGTGGTCACAAAACTACCACATTTGATATAGGTACAAGTTGTAAACAGCCTCGAAAATCGAAGTGCCCTGTTTAATTTGAAAACTGACCATAGCTTTACTGCATATGTAGCGAATGTTGGGTTGTTGTTGTTTTCCTTTCCTTTCTTTGGATGCTGCCATGGCCTTTGGCTAGCACAATAAAACCCAATAAAATTTATTTATCAAAATCTGAAAATTCAAAATGAACTATTTCTCAGAAATTAAATTAGTTCAAAGGAAGCTAAAGAAGAAGAAGAAGAAGAGTTTGGATTTGATATCCCGCCTTTCACTCCCCTTCAGGAGTCTCAAAGCGGCTAACATTCTCCTTTCCCTTCCTCCCCCACAACAAACACTCTGTGAGGTGAGTGGGGCTGAGAGACTTCAAAGAAGTGTCTAGGAGGAGCAAGCTGGGAAACAGATCAAGAATGACCTGCAGCAAGAGGGACATATGCAAGAGCATCCCAGCTAATACTTCTAAATTTGGGCTGGAGTTTAGTGGCAGAGCACATGCATGCAGAAGTTCCTAAATTCAATCTGCACCATCTCCAGGTGGGGCTGGAAAAGACCCTTGTCCGAAACCTGGAAAGCTAATGAAAAGGAAACCCCTGGTCCCTCCAGAGGTTGCTGGGCTACAACATCTGGAGGGCCAAAGCCAGATGGACTCAGCTTCCTAAATGCACGTGGCCAGGAGAGAATCCACTACCATCACGAAAATTACTGGCTCCTGCCACACCTAGCAAGATAATCCGTTTAATCAAGACAGCACGCTTTCTCCACATCTGGGATTAGGCAAGCGGTTACTGCATTTATTGGTTTTTGCTTCATTGCTGGCTACATTGCTACTCGCCCTAATAAAATCAAACCCCGGCAAACAAAAGCCGCTTTTTCTGACAGGGTCTCACCCTTATTTGCAGAAGGGCAACAACCTCCTCATGCAACAGCTTCTGGTAAGATACGCCCCCTGCCCTGCCCTCCCTTCAGATTCCCCCCCCCCGCCCAGGTTAAAGTGCCCCCGATGTCAAGCTGCCCCATCCTCTCAGCCCCCTCCCCTCCCTGTCAATCAACGCCAGGCCCCTCCTCCTCCTCCTCCTCACATCCCCTCACATGTTAAGCAGGTTGCGCTTGTTGCTCATGTAGGTCTCCGGCAGCGGCGCCCACTCCTTGATGACGCAGCCGCCCAGCATGAGGCCCAGCAGCCCCAAAGGCATCGTCCTCCGCGCCGCGTCGCGCACCAGGTAAGGGCGCAAGAAGCGCGCCGAGCGGTCCATGTACTCCATCGCCAAGGCTCCGAGGAGGACTCGACGCCGCTGCAGAGGGCGGCCAGCCGGTGACCGCCGGCCAAGAGGACGCCCGGCCGACGTGCTGCGTCACAGCCTCGCGTCGCTCGGGCCCCGCCCCGCCGCAAGCCGGCCTGTCCTTTTCTCTCCGCAACTGCGCAGGCGCCTTCTCGTGCTGCGCGTGCAGCCAAGTCCTAACCGTCACTTTAGGCGCCTCCCGTCTGCGCCTGCGCAGGGCGTTGAATACCCCCTGGCCTGATTTCGTCACGCTTAGGTGTTCACTGCTGTTAAGATTTAGGTGGAGGTTATTGTTGAGTGAGCATGCATAGGAGGAGCAGGATTCTCTAATAAATAAATAAATGCATTTTTAAAAGGAAGAGTAGGAGAGGTTGCACTCTTAACATGCACAATTGCCTGTGGCGCTGTGTGCACAAAAGTGTTCGCTTTGCGCAGTTGCCTCACCCCAGTTGCCCACTCTTGCTTAATGATAGGGCCGGCCCTGAGTGGGCGAAATCATGTGTCGAAATGATTGGCAGCAATCATTGTGTGGAAGGAGGGGCTTTTGTTAGGTGCGGGTTTATTCTGCCTGGCCCCAGATGTTGTTAGCCAAGTTAATAATAATAATAATAATAATAATAATAATAATAATAATAGTTTATTACGGCCGTAGGCCCATACAGATAAAAACAAGACATAAATAACAGCTTGTGCATGTGGGAAAAAAACTTGTTAGCCAAGTTGCAAAGTCCCAAAAGCTTCACTTTCTGAAATCCCCTTTTCCATGCTACTCTTGACAGCTGTTCTCCTTTGCATCAACCTAATCTCCACATTGATGGAGATGTTCAATGCGCAATTAATTGTGTGACAGGCTACACCAGTTGGATTTTCCTCTTCCTGTCTTTGGCATCTGGCTACTCAACTGGACATTAACCGCAGAGCATGAAGTCCTCATGGATTGCTTCCTCAAAATGTTTGTTCAGTGCGCTATGGCTATGCAGAAGCAGATGCAACGTGAGGAAAATGTATTAGGAATAAGATAGGTATGTCCCTGCCAATATCAGTGGTGCATCCAGACTTCAATGCATTCCACAAAATGATAAATACCAAGCTACAAAGAGCACAGAGCAGAATTGACAAAAGTTGGAAAGGACACAGAATAATGTATGCATGCACACCAATTTTCCACAGAGGGGCAGCACATGATTGGGAGAAAAATCAGACCTTTTCTGTATAAAATGAAACAGTGTGTACTGCAGGCACAAGTGTAATAGTAATTATCCTTATTCCAGGTGCAGCTTAGGGGAATGATGTTTTAAATCAATAATAACAACTATTCTTTTTGTAAACTGCTTTTTACAATCAAGTTTTATATATATTAGTGTGTGGACAAGTGTGCAGTAGCTTCCTTTGTATTCTCCTGAAAAGTAATTAATAGATGGAGGGGGTCTTTAAAAGGTCATAGAGACAAAGACGAATGATATACAACTTTGTGAGGCTCCGTAGTCATCATAACCCTACTTTCCTGGGAGTAAGCCCCACTGAATTCAATGGTACTTACTTCTGACTAGACGTGGGTAAGATTGCAATGTAATGGTCATTTTTCTCCCCATGGAGATGCAGGGAAGAGTAATCTGCCTAATAAATAACTCTCAGTTTACATAGCAGGTGGTCTGTCCACAGCTATACAATGCTATTATATGCAGCATTGCATCAAGTTGAGTTCAGTTTGAGGAACTCAGGCAGTGTTTATTCAGCTGCAACAACTGATTTATTTAGCAAAACAGGTTCCGCTTTAGAATTTCCAGCAGAAAGACAAATCTTTGCAGGGGGTCTGTCATTCAGTGCTATTAACAATGTGAACAGAGTCTCTCCAGCCTGGTGGTAAATTATATATTTCACACTGAGATGTGACAACTGAGGCTGTGTACACACTAACCCATTTGTAGCACAAAAAAATGTAGTTTTTCCTCAGTCCAGATCATTCATGTTCGTCCTCTAAATTGATTCTAGATCCTGTTGTCCACAAAGGTTGGTGGGGTTACTTGATACCCATTTGAAAACACTCACGTTGGTTAGCTTAACCACAACTTTTCCATCCTGCATATGCCCCAGGTGAATGAAGAAGGAAGTGGTGATTGTGGTCTTCATATATACCCATCCGCAATGTCATTGGACAGGTGTGGACACCCCTCTGATGGCTGGAACTGCCTTCATCAGTTTTCAAATGGACACACTGCAGAGGAATGCAGAATCAATTTACAGTGAAGTATAATTTGTACAGGAACGCGGGTGGCGCTGTGGGTAAAACCTCAGTGTCTAGGACTTGCTGATCGTAAGTTCGGCGGTTCGAATCCCCGCGGCGGGGTGAGCTCCCGTTGTTCGGTCCCATCTCCTGCCCACCTAGCAGTTCGGAAGCACCCTTAAGTGCAAGTAGATAAATAGGTACCGCTTTATAGCGGGAAGGTAAATGGCGTTTCCGTGCGCTGCGCTGGTGCTGGCTCGCCAGATGCAGCTTAGTCACGGTGGCCACATGACCCGGAAGTGTCTTCGGACAGCGCTGGCTCCCAGCCTCTTGAGCGAGATGAGCGCGCAACCCTAGAGTCGGACACGACTGGCCCGTATGGGCAGGGGTACCTTTACCTATAATTTTACGCAGCCATATCTCAAAGGAACAGTTATATGCAAGGCTTTTTTCTGGGGGAATGCAGGGGTATGCATACCCCTAAACATTTTGTGAATCTAAGTTTGGCATCATTGAGGGGCAGTATTTCAATATGAGTAGGAAAATGAGAGTACCCCTAAACATATTTTTTTAAGCACTGGTTATATGCAAGGCTTTACTAATGTTAACAACAGTCTGAAATTGGGGTTTGGGCAGTACATCTTTTTCCTTCCACAACACATAATCAGTCCGACTGCATGCATGTTTATGCATAAGTATATCCCACTAGGTCCCATGTGACTGCACAGGATTGCAGCCTTGGACACCATGGAAGCTGTTGCTGTGTTCTCTATGGAATGAGAAAGACAAAGAAGCTGTCACCCTGTCCCTCTCCTCCATCCATCAATCTGGGCAGCCCTCAGTTACCATACATACATTTACAAAGGATCAGTTTGTCCCTTGCTTCAGCATCCGTCTTCTAGAGAGAAACTACTGCCAGAGGAAATGACAAATATATTCTTCACAAAAGTAACACCAACCTTGGCAGACTCAATTGATTGTGGCAGCAACAACTTCATTTTCTTTTCCTTCCTGCGAGAGTAGAATAGAATCATAGAATCATAGAGTTGGAAGAGACCACAAGGGCCATCGAGTCCAACCCCCTGCCAAGCAGGAAACACCATCAGAGCACTCCTGACATATGGTTGTCAAGCCTCTGCTTAAAGACCTCCAAAGAAGGAGACTCCACCACACTCCTTGGCAGCAAATTCCACTGTCGAACAGCTCTTACTGTCAGGAAGTTCTTCCTAATGTTTAGGTGGAATCTTCTTTCTTGTAGTTTGGATCCATTGCTCCATGTCCGCTTCTCTGGAGCAGCAGAAAACAACCTTTCTCCCTCCTCTATGTGACATCCTTTTATATATTTGAACATGGCTATCATATCACCCCTTAACCTCCTCTTCTCCAAGCTAAACATGCCCAGCTCCCTTAGCCGTTCCTCATAAGGCATCGTTTCCAGGCCTTTGACCATTTTGGTTGCCCTCCTCTGGACACGTTCCAGTTTGTCAGTGTCCTTCTTGAACTGTGGTGCCCAGAACTGGACACAGTACTCCAGGTGAGGTCTGACCAGAGCAGAATACAGTGGCACTATTACTTCCCTTGATCTAGATGCTATACTCCTATTGATGCAGCCCAGAATTGCATTGGCTTTTTTAGCTGCCGCGTCACACTGTTGGCTCATGTCAAGTTTGTGGTCAACCAAGACTCCTAGATCCTTTTCACATGTACTGCTCTCAAGCCAGGTGTCCCCCATCTTGTATTTGTGCCTCTCATTTTTTTTGCCCAAGTGCAATACTTTACATTTCTCCCTGTTAAAATTCATCTTGTTTGTTTTTGCCCAGTTCTCTAATCTGTCAAGGTCGTTTTGAAGTGTGATCCTGTCCTCTGGGGTGTTAGCCACCCCTCCCAGTTTGGTGTCATCTGCAAATTTGATCAGGATGCCCTTGAGTCCATCATCCAAGTCGTTGATAAAGATGTTGAATAAGACCGGGCCCAAGACAGAACCCTGTGGCACCCCACTAGTCACTCTTCTCCAGGATGAAGAGGAACCATTGATAAGCACCCTTTGGGTTCGGTCAGTCAGCCAGTTACAAATCCACTGAGTGGTAGCATAGTCAAGACCGCATTTTACCAGCTTCTTTACAAGAATATCATGGGGCACCTTGTCAAATGCCTTGCTGAAATCAAGGTAGGCTATATCCACTGCGTTCCCTTCATCTACCAGGCTTGTAATTCTGTCAAAAAACGAGATCAGGTTAGTCTGACATGACTTATTTTTCAGAAATCCATGCTGACTATTGGTGATCACAGCATTCCTTTCTAGGTGCTCACAGACTGTTTGCTTAATGATCTGCTCCAGAATCTTCCCTGGTATTGATGTCAGACTGACTGGGTGGTAATTATTTGGGTCCTCTCTTTTCCCCTTTTTGAAAATAGGGACAACATTTGCCCTCCTCCAGTCTGCCGGGACTTCGCCTGTTCTCCAGGAATTCTCAAAGATGACTGCCAGTGGTTCTGAGATCACATCTGCCAGTTCTTTTAATACTCTTGGATGCAGTTCATCTGGCCCTGGAGACTTGAATACATCTAAACTAGCCAAGTATTCTTGTACTATCTCCTTAGTAATTCTGCGCTGTGTTTCCTTTGCTGAATCATTTGCTCCAAGTACAAGGGGAGAGTGTCATAATCCTGTGCACAGCTATGTGGGTGTAATCCCAATGGTACTTTTGTTTGCATCCGTAGAGACAATGACTGCTAAACCATAAAGTCTGGGTTCTGTAATCCAGACTGGGCAGAAGCTGTGTGTGTGTGTGTGTGTGTGTGTGTGTGTGTGTGGAGCTAATTGCTGCCACTTGACTTCTCCCATTGCAAACCTAGACAGGCAAAGCTCAATTCCTAGAGTCATGGTTGTTCCATCTTTACAAAACCATAGTCGCTGAGCCAACAGTGCTTTAAGACTAGTTTCAGCAACATGTAATAAAGAGCAGTGAGAAATGTGATGTTACACACACCCTGTTTTAGCACCTTCCTTGTGCAATGCACCGTAATTGAATAGGGTTAAGAAATGATAGGTCACTCACCTCTGTTTTCTTCTTCTGTATCTTCACAGTTACATGAGGAAACAGAAGGTGGTGCTATTCTACAAGTACCGTATGTTAGTTTTTGAGCTTGACAGAAATTGCCACCCTCAAACCATCCAAAATTTGAAACAAATTGGGAGGGAACCTTGCTCATGGCAAAACATCTAAATTCTGGGAGAAGTCCAAAGTGATTTAATAGGACTAGCAGATTTTTTTTAATGGAGTGCATGACTGCACTTGTTTTGATTTTATAGAAATTGCTTAAACTTGAGGCCCCTTGTGAACTCCTGTGAACATCTGAAACAAAAAGAGACACAGTGTGTATACACAGGGTGCACCTTGCTTGCTTGCTGTCTTTGAACTTTTTTCAGATTTTGCACAAGAGTTCCATTCAGCAGGTTAGTCCAGTGCAATCTACAACCCACTCACACCCGGACAACACATACTTTATGTCAGTGATGGGATGTTCAGAAGAAGTAGATGGTATATCTTATGTTTATTCTGTTATATTTTTTCAAAGCTCCTTAAAAGAACATGGGATGTCCTATTTTGACTATGAGCCTATGGGGCAAAGAAGTTCAGTGGCAGGGGTCATGCCCAGCAAAAGCCAGGCAATCAAGCCAAGCTAGAGTTGCAGAACCTCAGAGAGCTCCTAGCAGGCAACTTACTCAAAGGTAGGATATGTTCACATTACCACTTAGCCTGCACCCAATGCATTCATGCAATATTAGCCACAATCCATATAGATCTTATCGTTCCTCAACAAATATTGTTGCTGGATGCATTTTTTCCCTCTTCTATGAAGACATAAAAAAGGACCCAAAGCGTGAGATCCAGAAGGTGATGCAATTCATAGGGAAGCAACTGGATGAGGCGACCGTGGAAAAGATTGTCTGCCACACTTTCTTTGAAGCCATGAAAGACAACCCCATGGCCAACCGGGCTGGCGTGCCCCTCTCGGTCATGGACCTGTCCATTTCCCCATTCATGAGGAAAGGGACAGTTAGGGACTGTAAGAATCACTTCACGGTGGCTCAGAATGAGCGGTTCAATGAAGACTACCAAAGAAAGATGGCTGATACTACCCTGACATTCACCACAGAGCTCTGAGAGCCAAAATTCCAATGTCAGAATCCCTTAAGAGGATTCCCTGAAAAGCGAAGGCTCACCTCAGCCAATGTCCTCAGGGGGTTTGCCTTTTCCAGCAGCACTAATAAAGAAAAAGTGTTTTATAATTTTAAAAAAAACCCCATTAAAAAACCACCTTCAGTCCAATTAGGAAACAGGATGCAGAGTAAATGGCAATGTGAACGTACCCTAACAGTCACTGCACAGGTGAAGATGAGTGTGCAAGCAGAGACGATATCTTAAAGAATAGGAGTTCCAGGAGGGTTGCAGAGGCGATGAAACAACAAAAAAAGTCATGTGCGTTAGGTGAAGACATTCCTGCAAATGTAGCTTGAAATGCTGCTGGGAAAAATGACCTTTCTGTGCTTCAAGTAACTAAAGCGAATGCACCTGTGGTCTGGAGCCAAGCTGAGCCCTTATGTATCCCTAAGTAAACCTTCCAGGTTCTGTTTCTTTGCTGCAGAGCGGAATGCGTTAAAGAGGCAGCGCTCTGGCCTGCACTCTATTGCCCTTTCACACTGGTTCAGAGCATGTTTCTGGCACTGACAAGTGAGCTCTGTGCAGTGTGAAGCCCATGGGGTGAGGATATGCAGTGAGACTCCTCAGCAAAATCGGGCTCAGCAGCTGCAGTCTCTGGAGGTCCTGGCCTCAAGGTGACCCTGGGTTTGAGGGTGCAGGCTTGGTGCTAGAGCCCTGGCCTGAAAGTCTACAACCCCTTGCTTTCCTGGCCCAATTTGTCCCCTGCCTTCTGTGTCAGTGGCTAGGTGGCTTGCTTGGACTTGGGGTCATAACATGGAGGAGGATGTCTTTCTGCCTGCTGCTAAATTCATGGCTCCCTAGGAAAGCATCACCACATGCACAAAGATGGTTGAATGGAATTCAGTAGGTTTTTAGCAGCAAGCAAGTTCTGGTGACATTAATAGGGGTGTATTGACTAACTGAAGTAATCATACACCCTCCCTCTGAACCTTTCCCCCTCCCCAAACACCCCCATAGGTTAGCTTTGCAAATTTAATTTGGTCATTTAATTTCCTATTTCCCCAACACTTTTCAGCCTCCAAAGTTATAAATATGCAATTCTTACTATCAGTGATAGGGAAAATCTACGCTAAGCACCTCCTATCTAAACTCCTTATATGGATGAAAAATTTAAATTT
This sequence comes from Podarcis vaucheri, assembly GCF_965113315.1. Classification (NCBI taxonomy): domain Eukaryota; kingdom Metazoa; phylum Chordata; class Lepidosauria; order Squamata; family Lacertidae; genus Podarcis; species Podarcis vaucheri. Next base: position 84,989,508 of record NC_138764.1, on the reverse strand, counting down.
ACCAGGGAAAGAACAAATAGGTTTCTCTAAAGGTTGCTCTACATTAGACCACTGCCTTATACTTATGCATTTGGTTGAAAAATATAGATCCCAAAGGCAATCTAAGATATATGCTGCTTTTGTAGATTTTTGTGGTGCATTCGACTCAATTGACCGCCCAAAGCTGTGGAGGAAACTCGCAGAACTAAAAATTGATCAGCGCTTATTGATTCTAATACAAAATCTATACTCTTCCAATGTCTGTCAAGTCAAACTTAACACCATAGGTCATCTTTCATCAGACATCCCAATCTCGAAAGGGGTAAAACAAGGATGTATTCTTGCCCCCTTTCTATTTAACTTATTCTTATCAGACTTGCCAGATCACCTTCAAAAAATAGAATCACATGCCCCTAAACTTAATCAGAAACCAGTTCCTCTCTTATTATACGCAGACGATGCAGTCCTACTATCATTAACGAGCTTGGGTCTGAAACGTCTTATATCTTCTCTGACCCTTTACTGCGAATGTAATAAACTCTCTATAAATTACGAGAAGACAAAAATTTTGGTCTTCTCAAATGGTTGGAAACTAGAGAAATGGAAAATAAGAGGGCAAGAAATCCAACAAGTAAAAATCTATAGGTATCTGGGAATCTTATTCCAGAGCAATCTAGGGTGGGCAAGTCATCGCACAAATGCCATAAAACAGGCAAAGTGCACCTCATCAGCAGTTGCCCGTTTTTATTATCAGAAAGGTAATCAATTTATTCCTGCGGCCAATCAGATTTTTCAAACAAAAGTGCAAGCCCAGATATTCTATGGAATCCCGCTATGGATTCAAGCATATAACAGTGATTTAAATAAGATTCACTCCAGCTTTCTGAGACGTATTCTTGAAACAATGTGTGCAGAAATAGGCATACACACAATGGAATACTGGGCCTGGTCCACCTCAATAAAGTACTAGTTACGCTGCCATTTTCGCTGCTCTCCATCAAGCCTGCTCGCTGATCTGCTCAAAGACTCCTATAAATCAAGATGGTATCAGTACCTCGAAAAAAAGATTGAATCTTTAGGCATCGAGCTGGAGCCCCTGTATAATTCTAATGAGCAATACATTTTCCATAATATCCTAGCTAGACTAAAGGATGTGGAGAGACAAAATATTATGGCAGCTGTAAATAAAATTTGCTCCCCCATATTCTATGATTTAAATATCTTAGATAGCAGAGTCAATTACGTCACTAAATTAATAATCCCAGCCCAACGTAGGGCTTTTATGCTGGCCCGGTTGAATGTCTTTCCCTCAGCATTTGTCTGGGGAAGATATCAAAACATCCCTAGAAACAAGAGATTCTGCAGATGCTCTATGAATGTCCCGGACACTGTAGAGCATATTCTCTTTCATTGCCCATTGTACAGTACACTCCGTCAACGCGTGCTGTCCCCTCTTTTGGGTGGTCTGGAACCCCAGCAAGGTGAATGTGCGGGATTCTGCCTATCCGACGTTGACCAAAGGGTAACGGCGGGGGTAGCCGAGTTTTTGGCTGCAGTCCTCCAAGGAGCAGGTTAACAAGGAAAACCACTGATTTTATATGTGTATATATATATATGATTGTAGCCAACTGCTGCCTTTTTATATATATTTCAAGGAAGGCTTTTACATGTTATTTTCCTTCTTACGGTTTTTATTTGCATAATGCCTAATAAAGGTTTGATTTCAATCAATAAATATGCAATTTACTGGGGTTGTGTTTCAATCACTGAAATAAAGTCTCTGCTGGTGGTTCAGCAGAATTTGTGGAGAGTGATTTTTCTCATTTAAACAGGCTGCGATATATAATAGATGTCTGGCTTGGAAAGTTGTTTGGATATTGTAATAAATACAGGTACCTTACTGAGAGTCATGCAGAAACGCTTTCCCAGATGATGTATTTGAGGACACCGCCTTTCCCCTCATGTTTGCATTTTTAAAAATATTTTTGCATCCTTCAGAAAAAAAACCTGCAATATTTAAGAGGGAGACCCGCAGGCTTCCCTAACCCACTTGACAGACAGTTGCCATCCCTTACCCACAGTTCTGGCATCACCACTCTGTCTAGATTCAAAAAATAACTAAATGTTGGCTTCCAACATTTTGTGTCCACTGTTTAGTGAAAAATATAGCAACTACCAGTCAGAATTACCACCACTAGTTCTGTCAGAAAAACTAAAATTCATGGTTTCCAGGACTTTGAATTTTTCTTTAAAATGTTTCATTTGTGTCAGGAGTTGCATGCAGAACTTCTGCTTGATGATTTTCAGGGCGTGGACAGGATATAGAGAGTCCAGAAACTTGGCAGATACAGATTGTGAGCACAACCCAGCCAAAGTAAAGCATATTTACATCCCATTGATTTCATGGGGTGGGGGTGGGGGTTAAGCACATGCTTAATTCTCTCTTTGGACTCAATGGGACCTAATATGTGCTTTATAAAGTTATGCATGTTTGTTCTGAAGTAACTTCCATGCACGGAGCTTTCTCTGAAAGAAGTATGCATATGATTGAATGCTGAACAGCACTGAATTATCCCCCTTTAAATTATGAAACTAATGAACTGTTACTATCACACAGTGAGTCAGCACACACACACACACACACACACACACACACACACTCGGTTGCTTTCCCCCTTATGGCAACACCACTCCTTGCTCCCAGGTAACCGTTGGAACAAATTGCAGGCAGGTCTCCTGGTTTTGAATGGAGAGCTAAGCTCACTTCTCATCTGTGGTGGCCACCTGCCAATTTAATTTACCCCAAATGCAATGTCCTGGCCCATATAGATTTCATAGACATCTATATGAAATCTATCTATATTTCCATAGATCTATGGGGCGAGGCAATGTATTTTGATCAAATTTAAATGCGTAGTGGGCAGCTACTTTGGATGGGAGCTGAGCTTAACTCCCACCCGGAAGAAGCAATGCTAAAACAACTGCCCAGGGCCCAGCAAGGAAGATGGTAAGGGAGCACAGTTGGAGCAGCCTGGTGAGGAGCCCTTCTGAGCCACTGGAGCTGTTGGCCACAGCCTGGCCTGGCCACCCACTGGCAGTGAGGCTGGTCATAAGAGCTAATGGTCAGAGATGTTGTTTGGAAGCAGTAACCGCAACATGGACAACAAAAAAATCCCTTTTTGCAGATCCAAAACTTACATGTTAATTTGTCACAAAAGCTGACAAGAGCATGTAAGCTTGAAATCTTGAGCAGATTTCAGGATACTATAACACCACAAATTATTGTATAAATTAGAATTGCCATATTTCACCCTGTGGACACCTCAAAAGTTGTTGAGCCTTTTTTTTTTTTTTAGAAAAACCAGAAAGTTATTAAGCTTCTTTTAGACAACCCCCAAAGTTGTTGTTATTATTATTTTTACAAAAACGCCACAAACCACAATTTTTCAGTTGACTTGCCTAAGATCCAGGACAAAGCGTTGCCTTTCGGAAATCCCCCTGGATGTCAATTTCACCTTTGAAATCCTGGTAGAATTACTGAATACTGACAGCCCCAGAATAAGAATTTGGAAAATATCCTCTACAGATGTAAGTTTTTCTGCGGAAACGTGGCCTTAGATATCTAGTGGTTTGCAGTGCCCAGTTCAACAGACATACGACATATGCACTGTAGAGAAAGCCCTGAGAGGTTTGTCAGATGCCTGCCTCATATTTGTTTCAGACAGTATTTTTCTTTTGAAAAACATGTATCTCTAGTGAGGTAAGCAAGGTGTGTCACGGAAGGTAAAAGCACAGGACAGCCTCCGATTGTATTAAAAGGGAACAGTGTGAACACATTTCAATATTGTTGTAGATATGAACAAACATTATTATTGTTATGTTTGTGGAGCAGAACTGAAGACAGTGGTGGCACAGTCAATATCTGGAAAATAACTGATTGTGCCTCACCTCCTTTGATACAAGGTTATAATCTAGCTTCCAATAATAGTAGCTGGATAAATTCCAATGTTTGCATTGCCTGGTATTTAATGGCTCAAGTTAAGGAATGATGAATGGGCTGCTCGATGGTTAGTTTTTATGAACCACAAATTAATATCTCATGAGCATTTCCTTGTATGGACCTGTTCTAAGAACAAACAGTTTCTTAGCTCACATACTTCTACAAGCTTAAGCTCCAGGTAGACCTACAGTTTACACAAATCATGGACCTTACACCAAAAGCAACACTCCCATGTTGTGTTTCTCCATCTTGGCATATAGGATCATTAAACCCATGTTTGATGCATCATCAAATGGGGCTCCTTCCTGCTCCCAGCAGCAGCAGCAGCAAATGATGTGAATCAGTGATGGGAGTCACAAAGAAATGATGTCATCATCCCACAGACTAAGCCATCCTACGTCAGCCTTCACCAACCTGGTTGTTGTTGTTGTTTAGTCATTTAGTCGTGTCCGACTCTTCGTGATCCCATGGACCAGAGCACGCCAGGCACTCCTGTCTTCCACTGCCTCCCGCAGTTTGGTCAAACTCATGCTGGTAGCGTTCGAGAACACTATCCAACCATCTCGTCCTCTGTCGTCCCCTTCTCCTTGTGCCCTCCATCTTTCCCAACACCAGGGTCTTTTCCAGGGAGTCTTCTCTTCTCACACCAACCTGGTACCCCCTCCCAAAATGTGTTGAACTACAGTTCCCATCAGCCCAAGGCATCATGTTCTGGTCGGGGCTGAAATCTGGCATAATCTAGTGCATGCTTGTGCACAATAGTTTTCTGTTCTGTTTCTACATCAGCTGTTTGCCATTCATAAATCCGTTCACCCCTCTTGGTGTGGCGCCGTTGTGGGACAGAAGAGGCTTCACTGGGGCCCTGATGAGGGAGCTGGAACTTCAGTGCCCTTCCTGATAGGCCCCACTGCCTATCTGGAACCAGATCCTAGCCTGCACCCTGCTTTGGCAAATGGGGATGCAGGCTGAGACTTGGGCTGTGCCAGGGGGCAGAGCTGACAGAGCAGGTAAGCTTCCCTCAGATCTGCCCCTTGCCCATTTAAATAGCCTACGCCTGGGGCACTGCCTGTTGGTTCCTCCATCAGGTTTCCCCGTCCACCCACCCTCAGTTTAAGCTGATAGTCAATGACTTTGCTGTGGCTACGGTGGTTGCCATTCTTTATGGGGCCAGGTAGGAATTTGCCCACTGGGCTTATTAGCTCTGACCCAGTGGTTTTTGCCTACCTCATAGCAATCGTCACAACTGGTTGGGCACTGGGGCAATCCTTTGTAGGCTGCAGTCTCCGCCTGCCCCTCCAAATGCTGGGGTATCCCATTAAAAGCATCCAGCGGGAGTGGCCATGTCGAAGCACCCAGGTGGGGCCAGGGCCAACGGCACTCCCCCAGATGGCGGTCGCTGCTGGGGTCACCCTATTTGATGTAGGTCTTAGAAATCCCGCCTGGATTGACCACGCGTCACTCCCAGCCAGTGGGCCAGAAGTATTTTGATTACCCCATGCGGAAGCCAGACCTCTTTCATCTATATTTAATAAAGCTGTGGCCTGTTTTGAACCAAAACCAGTCTCTTTGGTCTCTTATTCATATGGGTTTGGGTATGGGAAGCCCGATGCCTGGTCCTGCAAGACCACAGGTTCAACTGCCAGCAGCTCCCGGCAGGGTTAGGAAAGACTCGCTGTCTGAAACCCAGGAGAGAGTCTGCCTGTCAGTGTAGGCAGTACTGAATTAGATGGTGCTGTGGGGCTGGCTCAGGATACGGGTGGCACTGTGGGTTAAAACACAGAGCCTAGGACTTGCCGATCAGAAGGTCAGCAGGTTCGAATCCCCGCAACGGGGTGAGCTCCCATTTCTCGGTCCCTGCTCCTGCCAACCTAGCAGTTCGAAAACACGTCAAAGTGCAAGTAGATAAATAGGTACCACTCCGGCGGGAAGGTAAACTGCATTTCCATGCGCTGCTCTGGTTCGCCAGAAGCTGCTTAGTCATGCTGGCCACATGACCCGGAAGCTGTACGACGGCTCCCTCGGCTAATAAAGCCAGATGAGCGCCGCAACCCCAGAGTCATCCGCGACTGGACCTAATGGTCAGGGGTCCCTTTACCTTTACCTTTAAGGGCTGGCTCAGTTTAAAGCACCTTTCTGTGTTTTACCAAATACAGGTTCCAGAAGACAGAGACTGGTAAATAGGGAATATATGAATGTGTTGTGCTCCTCTGTGGGTTATTTTTCAGGTTCTAAACAACTGGAAGATTGGGAGAGCTTTTTTCTGTTTTTACCTCAGCCAGGAGTGCCAGAAAATGCTTCAAGGCTTCCAGCCAAATCCCCAGGTTTGCAGGATGGCTCTGTTCCCTGTGTAGCAACATATTTGCATGCTTGTGAGAGCCAGTTGCTTTTCCAGAGATCTCAGAGGTGCTGGGGCTTTGAACTCTACTTCAAAGCTGGGGGCTCAAATTAGATTTTTATTTAAACTGAGAGGAATATGTAAATGTTTACAAGAGCTGGTCAACCCTTTCTGTCATTTCAAGATGGGTGAACAGAATTATTCATTGGGTTTTATAAACCAACCCTGCTGGGCCATCAACTTTCTTGAAGTTTTTTGCACACCTTAAAAGATATGACAGATTAGCACCCAAAGTGGAATTTTCCTTTCTCAAATTGACCATATCCGTCTATAAGGAGAAATAAGCATATCACTTTGCTTGCTCTAGCCTGACATCTTTCAAAGTTGAAAAATACTCCTTTTTTCCCAGAGGAGGAATTAATAGTAAAAAGAGAAGAACTAAGCATCATTGCTGACATTAGCATGAACCCAGTTGCTCCATAAACTTTAAAGAGTTATTTTTTGTTTTCTGAAAGGCAGTTAAATTGAGACCACAGCATATCCAATTTTAGACTGCAATTTGGTGAATAACAGTGATATTTCCATATTTGGCTATCAGATCCATCTTCCATTGTTTGAAAAACAGCCCAGCTCCATTGTCCCTCTTTTACTTCTTCTTCTTCTTCTTCTTCTTCTTCTTCTTCTTCTTCTTCTTCTTCTTCTTCTTCTTCGAGTGCCATAAATGATGAGAACTGTTACACAGGGTCTGCTAGTTGCATAAATAGCAGAGATGTAGGTGCACAAAATAAGGGGATATGTTTGCAGGCCCATCCAGTCTAGTGTCCTGTTGCCTCAGTGGCTCAAAGCACCCTTTACCAACTGGAATGATAACTACAACCATTTCTGGACTGGGAGAGACTTCTGGGGAAGCCTCAAATCCAAACTCAAAGCTGCTGCAGATCTTTGGATTGTGCTCTTACAAAACTTGTGACATGACATCATCTCTCTGCAAGCTTCTTCACCTTCACTTCATTGAGTACAGGGAGAGGGACATTTGCAAAGCAACATACTGCATTTAGAAGACCTTATAGGGTGAGGAGAAAGGTGGAGATTGGGGGCTACTGCTTTTGACAGTCAGGAGCACACATCATCTGTGACCCAGAAGTAGTTCCCTAAGCAGAAGTTAGTTGAGTAAAACTCATATCATTTCCCCGATAATAAGCTATAAACATTTTTGCTGCCAATAACACAGTAATCATAATTTCAACATTTGGGTTTTTTTCCAATACAGCTCTCCAGATAATTTAGTAACACCTTCAAGGGGTTATCTTTGTTTTTAGCAGTGTTATTTTTCTAGAAAAAGAGGTGCCGGAATTCACCATGAACACCTCCCTTGTTCTCTTATAATGACAATGGTGCCCACCTAAGAGACACCAGAACTGAATTCTGGCAAGTTCCAGCTGGGGAAAAAAGGCCTGGTTTTTAGGTGTTTGATTCTATACAATTTTATACTTCTTAAACTTATTAGAGCATGAAATGAGACGGGCTATGAGTACATATATAAAGTGCATTTGTTTTATGGGTTTATTTGGATGAATACTATTTTGCTTTTTACAAACATAGGCTTACGGTACTTAAGATATTCGTTTAAGGTCGTGTCAGGCATGCATGTGTTTTGCTTCATGACTTGTTGACTTCTATCTGTTTGTTCTTAGGGTTGTGTAATTTCTCCCATACATCATGTGCTCATGCTCCAGTATTGACATATTTACTGATAGGAACAAACAGTGAAATCCCAATAGAACATCTTGGTAGCATGTTTGAAGATTTGTTCGAGAGTAGTTAAACAACACTCATCCAAACTGTGTTTTAAAACAGTATCATTGCGCAATTGGCGTTCTTTGGAAATTACATTTAATTGCAAAAGATGTATTGCAAATGTGTAAGTAGTAATAATACTTGGTGTGAGTCATAAAACACAGGTATAGAGCTTTCAGATGCCCAAAGCACTTTATCTGTATTATCTAGCTGTCATGCTTGCAACAACCCTCTAAAGTGCTATTATCTCCCATATTGCAGATGGGGAGAGAGAGAGAGATTGTGATTTGCATTGGCTGCCAACAAATGAGCAATTAGGTCATGATGAATTATGAAGAAAAATAATAGCAACAACTACAACAATAATAATTTTATTATTTATACACAACTCATATGGCTGGGTTTCCCCAGCCACTCTGGGCATCTAATTATTGAATCATGAGTAGTATATAATTGGTTGAAAAATTAAAAGGTAGATTCATTGATTAATCAATTTCATAGAATCATAGAATCATAGAGTTGGAATAGACCACAAGGGCCATCGAGTCCAACCCCCTGCCAAGCAGGAAACACCATCAGAGCACTCCTGACATACGGTTGTCAAGCCTTTGCTTAAAGACCTCCAAAGAAGGAGACTCCACCACACTCCTTGGCAGCAAATTCCACTGTCAAACAGCTCTTACTGTCAGGAAGTTCTTCCTAATGTTTAGGTGGAATCTACTTTCTTGTAATTTGGATCCATTGCTCCGTGTCCGCTTCTCTGGAGCAACAGAAAACAACCTTTCTCCCTCCTCTATGTGACATCCTTTTATATATTTGAACATGGCTATCATATCACCCCTTAACCTCCTCTTCTCCAGGCTAAACATGCCCAGCTCCCTTAGCCGTTCCTCATAAGGCATCGTTTCCAGGCCTTTGACCTGGTTGCCCTCCTCTGGACACGTTCCAGTTTGTCAGTGTCCTTCTTGAACTGTGCTGCCCAGAACTGGACACAGTACTCCAGGTGAGGTCTGACCAGAGCAGAATACAGTGGCACTATTACTTCCCTTGATCTAGATGCTATACTCCTATTGATGCAGCCCAGAATTGCATTGGCTTTTTTAGCTGCCGCGTCACACTGTTGGCTCATGTCAAGTTTGTGGTCAACCAAGACTCCTAGATCCTTTTCACATGTACTGCTCTCAAGCCAGGTGTCCCCCATCTTGTATTTGTGCCTCTCCTTTTTTTTTTTTTTTTGCCCAAGTGCAATACTTTACATTTCTCCCTGTTAATTACATTTCTCCATTGTAATTTAAACTTACAATGTATTTACTACATTTTTTTAAGTAGGTTGACAGCTCTGGGTTTATTTATTTTGTACATCACCAGAAAATCACCCTGACACAAAATATACTGGTTCCATAGCTTCCAGATATCCTAAACAGCATTTTTCCCCCCAGCTGTGTACAAAGGCTGAAAGCAGAGGACGTCGATCCGATGGCAATGCTGACATAGAAAGGGTGATGTCATGTCTGCAAAAGTACCAGACACCAGAAGCACTTTGGGGTTTGCCAGAGAAGGATGCTGGATCTTTGACTGCAATCCTATGCATAATTTCTTGGAAGTCACACTGAATAAAATAGGACGTATTTGCTTCAAGTAAACATTCGTAGGATTGGGCTGTTTGCCACATTTCAAGGGCTACAGGGCAGAAGCTTAAGTCATGGAAACAAAATGTTTCCTCGAGCAAGAACTGCAATGAGAGGCAAGGGCCAGTTCATACATGAAAGGCACACTTTCTTTTCAATCATATGTGTGAGCATATGACCAAACGGAGAAAAATTAGAGTTGACTGGATGCTACAGATCAATAGAAGTTTATTTCCATGACTGCATTGGTTTGAAAAACTTGCATTAAAATCACTGAAATGCAGCTGTCTCTGTGTACTTCTGTATCACACTTTCTCTATGTGCATCCATTTATTTACCAAAGTGTCTTCCTGACTGTTTTCCCCAGCCACTCTGGGCAGCTTCCAGCAGAATATTAAAATACAATGATTCATCCAGTATTAAAAGCTTCCCTAAACAGGGCTGCCTTCAGATGTCTTCTAAAAGTCTGATTTTATTTCTTTGGCATCTGATGGGAGGGTGTTCCACAGGACGGGCACCACTACTGAGAAGACCCTCTGCCTGGTTCCCTGTAACTTCGCTTCTCGCAGTGAGGGAACCGCCGGAAGGCCCTCGGCGCTGGATCTCAGTGTCCGGGCTGAACGATGGAGGTGGAGACACTGGTTGTCTAGGGCAAAGGAACTTTAGAAATACAGAGAAACCTGCATGGTTGCTGATGGGAGCCAAAAGAGAAACAATTATAACAAGCACATAACTGTGAAAGAACACCCCCCCCCCCGGGAAAAAAACCAACCACTCCTGCTTCTGAACTGGTGCCTGCGGGTCACTTTCTGTCTTAATTTTGGGTTTGGAAAGAAATTGAGCAAATTAATTATACAGCGGTCACAGCGCAAGCTGAGGCACACTTCCTTTCAGGCATGAAAATTGCAGGTTAAAGGCTGCCAGGGTGTCCTGATTTCACTTTGTTGAGTCTGTGCTGGGGCACCAAACCAGCCTTTGATCAGGAAGGTACGAAGCCAGCAGCTAATGCTGCAGAGTATTCTAGGCATGATTTCTCAAATGCTTTGCTGAGCTTTATTACTAAGCCACTGCCTATAAGAGTCATGATTTGGATGCAGTCAATGAAATAATCTATGAATATTTTTGTCTGTGTACTATAACACTATGTAAAGGGAGAGAAATACAGGGGAAGTTTTGAGGTCAGCTGATGGCCACCTTTAGATAGTTTTGAGTAAAAAAGTTGGGCTCAGGGTTTTTTTTAAAAAAATGTTTGGAATGATTCACAATCTGGTGGTTTCTTATTTTGAACTTGTTAGATTTTTCTCTTATTGACAGAATGAATAAACTCCAAACTTGGTAGACTCAAAAAATAAACAGCAAACAGTAAAGGATGATTTTTATGGCATGTGGTAACTATCTCCCTTTAATGTCACACAAAAATTTTTATTGATGCTAACAAAATAAAACAAAATTGAAAGAAAAAGAAGTATCTAACGCCCTTCAAGTATTTATTTCTTCAGACTGTATGGGGGTGGGATCTCACCTTTAAAGTATAGTTTGGCATCCTGGTTGCTATAAGACTTCCACAGATATCTTTATACATTGTAGGGCTGGGCGATAACTGGTTTTCGATATCGCGATATATCACCAGCTAAACAGCACATACAGACAATTAAGGTAAGTTGTCAGTATATGAAAAGTATGCACCCAAAGAAGTGAAAATGCATTGTTTCAAAATTCAATACAGTAGTACTGCAAAAAAAAAACCACAACAGTCAATTTCTCTTGTCCTTCCTTTTAGGTGTACATACGGTAGGTATTAAATAGTAGCAAAAATCAGTTAGTATGTCCATTGGTGAGCATATACTGATAGCAGAAATCAACCATGTTATACTGCATTAGCAAAGTTAATAAATGGAAACCAACTTGATTCAAAAGTGCCCTCTTTTCTGCCCATCAGCAACCCTCAACTTTTGCATTATTATTATTTTTTCCAGAATTGCAACCTGCCACGCTCCCTGATACCATAGATCTAATATCACCTCATGAAAATCCTTCCAATTGTGAGCTATGGTGGTCCTTGCTGTTGCCAGTACACAACAGCAAGAACACTGTATACTAAGTGAAAATATAATTTTTAAAAGAGAGGGGGGACTTTCAGCAGTAGATGCCTTTGCTGTGTGCCAGGACACCTGGAGGTAAGGGCTGTAACTGTGAAGTAATACTTGACAGCAAGGTCAAAAATGTGCCCTAGGTGAGCATGATTTACTGACTCCAGTCCACAGGCATCAGGTGATACCAATGGATTTGGGGAGAGCGACTAGAATCATCAGGACAGAATTCAACTAGTGCATATATAGGGAATAATCCAGCCAAAGCTGAGCATTTTAGCATTGCCCTGAAATTTCAGTGGAACAAATCTAACCAACCCACTGAACCAGGTCTTTTGAAAAGACCTCTCCTGGCTAGACCATAATTAAAATAAAGTGGAAATAAATAGAAAAGAGAAAATAGCTGAGTAGGGGAAGAAAAGCTACATATAAATGGTTCACAGAAATATAGCAAGAGGGCAGTAGAAATTAGGCAGATCTAGGTAAAATAGAAGTTCCTGCAGACCGAGTTTCCAGACAAGTAGCCAGAAGACTTATTAGCTGTCTAACCCACTGTCCACACAACACTCCTGCCTCTCCTTTTTCAGGAAAATTCAAGTTGTAGCAAATGCCAGGAAAGGATATACAGTCATACCTCATATTACGGACACTTCAGGTTATGTGTTTTCAGGTTGCAGACCACGGGAAACCCGTAAGTACTGGAACGGGTTACTTCCGGGTTTCGCTGCTCGCGCAGAAGCACTAAGTTGCACTTTGCGCATGCACAGAAGCGCCAAATCATGTCGGCGCCTGCGCAGATGCGACGCTTCAGGATGTGAATGCTGTGGGTTGTGGATGTGCCTCCGTCACGGCTTACGTCCGCAACCCGAGGTTCCACTGTAGAGATAGATGTAAGAGTAGGAACAGTTCGGCAATGGAATAAACTGTGAACTCTTTTTCCTTGCAAGATTATAGATAATTATTATTGTTTTATTTATTAAATCTGTATGCCACCCTTCATCCGAAGATCAAATATAAAATGAGAACACAAAATACACAATAAAAACAAACAAACCAATAACCCCACTCCCACAAATAAATTGAAAAGTTCATAGAGTGTTAATCAGCCAAAGGCCTGGTTGAAGAGAAACGTTTTTGCTGATGCCTAAAAGATATGTACTGAAGGTGCCAGGTGAGTCTTCCTGGGGAGAGCATTCCACAAATGGGGAGCCACTGCAGAAAAGTCCAGTTCTCATTGAAGGAGCATATTACAATATAATTGTTCTATTATTGAAGGACATGCTTAAATGTTACATTGCAAATGGGCCTCTCGGAATGTCTAGCTTGGGCAGATAGAGATAAGGAACAAGGATTTCTTGTAATACCAGGATGAGGGAGGTTGCAGGAAGGAGGGAGAGAAGACCAAGACCTTATATGGTAATAGGAACTTATTATAGGTTTCGATTTCCCAGAAATCAGGTGACTTACAAGAAATCAGGTGACTTACAAGAGATCAGGTGGTATTCTATTTTGCAAATCTATATAAAGGGGCGCACTCTGACTACTGTGTACAGGTTGCGTACTGAACGCCCTGTATCTTTGTTTTGCATATGCACTTCAAATAAAAATCCTGTTAATAACCTGCAAGAGCGTTTTGCCGCTTTGTGTGAATCTGTGCTTCAGGGACCCAAATAGCAGATATGTGTGGTCTTTCATCATGTTGCCCATCCTCTGAACCTCTTGCGGCGAAGGCACCGGGCCTCAGATGGTGATCACAGGGCCCAGGTCAGTTCGTATGGGGAAAGGTGGTCCTTGAGGTATTGCAGTCCTGAGCCATTAAATCTTTATAGGTCAAAAGCAGCACTTTGAATTGGGCCTGGAAGCCAACTGGTAGCTAGTGCAGTCAGGCCAGGATTGGCGTTATATGCTCAAACCGTCTTGCCCTGGTGAGCAGCCGAATTCTGCACCAGCTGACATTTCCAAACCATCTTCAGATGGTTGCAGTAATCGAACCTACAGGTTAGTAGAGCATAGACAACAGTAGTTTGGCTCTTCCTGCCCAGAAAACATTGCAGCTGGGCCACCAGCCAAAGCTTATGGAAGGCACTCCACACCACTGAGGCCACCTGAGTCTCAAGTGACAGCAAAGGACCCAAAAGTATTCCCAAGTTATGAACCCGCTTTTTCAGAGTGTAACCACCCAGTAATAGTACCTCAGTCTTAGCTGAATTGAGCTTCAGTTTGTTGGCTCTCATCCAGTCCATATTGGGGACAAGACTATGGTCCAGCACATCCACTGCCACACCTGCAAATGTAAAGGAGAAGTAGAGCTGTGTGTCATCAGCATCTTGGTGACAACATAGTCCAGAACTCTGGATAACCCAACTCAGTGGTTTCATGTAGATGTTAAACAGCCTAGGGGATAGACTTGAACTCTACAGAACCACAAATTGAAGGTTCCACAGGGCAGAAGAACACTCCCCATGCATCACCCTCTGGAAATGACCATCCAAATAGGACCGGAAACACCACAAAGCGGTGCCACCCACCCCTAAGTCGGACAGCCACTCCAGAAGCATTCCATGGTCGGCAGAATCAAAAGCTGCTGTGAGGTCAATGAGGATTAACAATGATGCATTTTCCCTGTCTCTCTCCCAACAGAGGTCATCGTACAGGGTGACCAAAGCAGTTGCTGTGCTAAAATGGCCTAAACAAGTGAAAAGGATCTAGAAAATCAGTTTCTAGATTGAAGAGAAGATTGAATGAGTATATCTACCAAAGGGGAATTTCACCTCGGAGCTTGTCACCTCCAGAGTTTACAGTGTGTTTGCACTTGTTTGTGTTCCCATTTGATTTGTGAAGTCCACATCACGCTACCTTGAAACAACACTAATCTCAATGCTCCCCCATGTGAATTTGGGCTTATCCAATAAAGTTAATCCAATAAATTGAGGAAAATCAGGCACCAAACCACTTAGGGTCACAGACAAATCATGTCTGATAGGTCATTAGGTATAGAGTGGCATTCCCTAAATCTGGGAAATGGTGGTGCCTTAGATTTGGGATTTTTTGACTCCTTTGCTGAGCCCCACTCACCTTCGCCTGCCCCATTTCTGACATTCTTCACTCTTTGTTTACGCCACAGAAGAGGTGAAATGTTCACATTTGCAGCCCCTGCTTCCATACCTGATACACCACATGACAGGATGCCAGTTGGCATGGAGTAACAGAAACGCTGGCCAGGAGACATCATGTTTCTGTCTTGGTGGTTTAGAAAACACTGACCACTAACAAGATTGAAGGTTCAACGTGGGGCGGAGGGCCAGCAAAGAAATCACGTGAAATCAATAAACAAATGTAGATAACTGAAATAAACATTATAGTGGAATGTAAGGAAAAGGATATAAAACAAAACTGCGCAATAATACCATGACAACAGAAAAAGTATAACAAGAAATTTTGAAAGTTGTTGTTTTTGCAAAAAATATTTTTATTTTGATAGATATAATGTATAAATCTTTGGTCTTTTTTTTTTCTTTTATCATTTTCTTGTCTCTGCTTCAAACTTCTCTTTTTTACATATATTTTCTTTTTTTTTCCTTTTTTTATTTATCTCAGTAATACTTACCTTCATTGTATGTTTGTATGTTTGTATTTTAAACCAATAAATATTAAATAAATAAATAAATAAATAAATGTATCTAAAACAATCCTGTGAGATCCAGCAAATACGCTCGGGACATCTTGGTTCAACTTCACTGTAGAGGCCTAGTGTCACAATTTTCAGCACAGTCCCTGATTCTTACAGGGAGCATCAACTTTAATCCCATGAGGGCTTCAACTGTAGTTTCACAGTTTGACACCTGAGTGGGCTGAGTTCCAACAACATCTCCTCCCTGGAAACATTTGTTTGTATGCGCAAACACTGCAAAGTTTCAAGTTTTCAAGTTTGCTCAAAGTGGATCCATTAAAGAAGGGAATGTGCATTACAAAGATGCCTGTAAATGTGACATGAAGATTGGCAACACTGACCCCACTGTGTGGGAATCCCATGCTGATGACTCCAGTGACTGGAGACAGTCAGGTTGCGCACCTGTGGCAGTGGCCAGAGAAGGAATGATCGCTGGGAGGGGGAAAGAGAGAAGAAACGCCATGGTGCATCTGCAGTAGCACAACCAGACACCTTCATCTGCCCCAGCTGCAACAAAACATGTCTCTCCTGCATCAGTCTCGACAGCCAGAGCAAGCACTGTGGCTTCCAATGGTTTGTCTTCACACCCAAAGGCACACTTCTCCATTATCTCCCATGACAGACGGATGCCAACCAATGGGGGGGGGATAAAAAAAATGGTCTCATTATGTACTAGCATCATCAGCAGGCAGATAAGTGCTTTAAAACTGAACTTTAGGGACATAATTAGGGTACCAGATGCTGGGGACAAATAACAGGGAAGAGTTATTGTCAGGGTCGGATTTAGGTTTGATGAGGCCATAAGCTACTGAAGGTAATGGGGCCCTTTATATGTCCAGCTGTCCTTTGTCAACAACAAATTGTAGCTGTTTTTTGTGTTGAATATATGCTATATGGTAATTTATGGACCTAATAGTATCTAAAGCCATTTGAACATGCAGAATGTAGGCACCCTATATATAGAAATGAGCAAACCAGTGATTTTAGGGAGCAGACTAGCAGGCGGGGCCCATTACTTACATCATAGGAGCCTACACAACACAAAACACTGTTGCTGTATGTAGGTTTTATTTTATTTTATCTTATATTTTGGAAGTGTACATCCAGGGTGTTTTTTTCCTTTAAATTTTTTTGGGGGCCCCCAAGAGAGTGGGGCCCTGAGGTATAGCTTGTTTAACTTATACGTAAATCCGGCACTGGTTATTGTTTTTCTGCTTGCTTGTGAGCTTCCCAGAAACTGCTGGCTGGCTGCTGTTGGACGCAAATGCCTGGACTAGACAAACTTTTGGTTTGACACTGCAGGGCAGGACGTACCATCTTGCCAGGTCTGCAGACAACCTGGTATATTAGAAGCCAATTGTTTCTGCCTGTGTGTCAACCACTGAGCGCTCGTGGTGTGGTGACTGGCCAATGTGAAACGAGCATGGTTAGCCAGTTTGAAGATTTATCTCCTCTTCCTTTCTTTCTCTCTTTCTCCGGTCATTAAAAAAGAAAATTGGTTGGGGACGGCTGCTGACTTCAGTCAAACTGTGTGTGCTTTTTGGCTCATCGCAAAGCGCTCTCTGCAGATACCGTGTGCTTTGGCAAACAGGACAGTCTGGGCTGTAGGATATTACACTGGCAGGGATACAAAACCTACCAGTTCCTGGAATGTAGATTGTCTGGCAGGGTGCTGATTAAGCAGGCCTTTCAATCTGCGCCCAAGACAAAGCCCCATAATAAGATGTTTTCAAGTTAGCTTGCTTTATGGCAGTGGCTGACATCCACAGCTGGGCCCCAGTGGATCCAGACCACTCAGGCTGTCAAACAGAAACCAAAAGTCTCTTCTCAAACCTAATGTGTTTGGAAGGTTAAATGGACATAACACTGTGATATTGCAGGCTTCAGTGGCGACATGTGCTGGGCTTCATTTTGTCTCCTTCCAGGAGAGACTATAAATCATTAAATACAGTTAGAGAGCCCAGTCCCTTCAGGAAGTTTGGAGGTTATTTAAAAGAACTAAAACAGAGGTTCACAAAATGTATAAAATGCAGGAGAGGGGGCTAGCAGACAAGTCCAAAATGATGCCTGTCCAAGAGAGTTATAAAAATCAAAAGCGGTGTCCAAGAAGGCTGTGAAAAATCAAAGAATTTTTTGAAGTATTTTTTTTATTTTATTTTATCCATATAACCCAAATAACAAAATAGAATTCCATGAGACAAACACATAAAACTGAACCAAACTGAGGCTGGCATGGGATGTTACATTCACAAGAAGAAATTATATATTTCCTTATCCAGATATTTGCAATAAGATACAGGCAGGTGTGTGGAGGGTACCATCATAAGAAACGAGAAAGAGGTGTGGGGCACATGACTTGCAAGATATACAGATACATAGACCTATAACCGAAACCATCAGAGGCACAAGGAGTACGAAGAATAAAAGGCCCTACGTTACGCCAAGAATTTTTTTCAACTGATTAGATGTTACTTATACCAAATTTATTGAGAGTCTTGTGGAAGAGACAAAGGCAAATTTTCTTCTTTTAAATGTATCCAATAAAATCCCACCAAAATGAAACAAAAGATGTCGCCTTTGTTTCCCTCCCCTCTTCTTTCTTTCTTTCTTTCTTTCTTTCTTTCTTTCTTTCTTTCTTTCTTTCTTTCTTTCCAAGCAGAAACTGTACTGAAAGCAGGACCAACATGACCACCCTGCAAGCACCCTGAGCACAGATTGTCATAGCGCAATGAAAAGGATGTCTCTGCAGGAGTCCTGGCTGTTAAGTTGTGGGCGAACATATCAGACGACACAGCGATTCTTCAAACAGCTCTTCTTTATTCAGATGTCAGAACAGAACTGAGCTGAAGGGCTCAGTCAGCCTGCTTATATAGAGTTCCAGTACAACAGTTACTGTAGCAACTTTCTAAAACTATCCAATCACTGAATGCCATTTTCGATCCTTCATTTGCATACAAACTATCCAATCAGTGAACGTCACGTTCGATCCTTCATTTGCATAACTATCTACAGTATCCCCCTGCTGGCCCAGGGTGAGAACTTCAATACATAACATTGGCAATGTGCATGGTGGCAACAGCAGCATTTGAAGGAAGGGTAAGCTCAGCATCAGTGCCTTTCCCCATCCCAGGAAATGCAATACCTCTACTGCTGGGATGACCAAGTGCAGATCTAGGAGAAAGCAATTAGTTCAGTCGCGGAGCTTCTAGAGTGCTGCAACAGGTGCCTCAACTGTGAAGTCCAATGGAAGGTGGAGGGGCACCAGATTTTGGCGCCGCACATGGCACCTCTGAAATTTGAGACACCAGGTGTCCTGTGTCACCTGCCACTGCTGGAGACATGCACGTTCTCCTGCATTAGGTCTGACAACAACCCTAGGGACACAGGGAGCTGCCTTATAACGAGTCATACTATTGGTCCGTTTAGCTCAGTATTCTCAGCAGTGAATGGCAGTGCCGTTGCAAGCAGGGTTCTCTCCCAGCTGTACCTGAAGATGCTTGAGACTGGACCCAGGACCTTTTGCTCGCAGACTCTGTCACCGAATGAGCCTTGTCACTTCCCCAAAGTGCAGAAATTCTCCTAAATTAAATGCATGTTGCCCCTGGAGAAAAACTGATCTCAACTTTCAGGGCATAGGCTTCCATTTACTTGCTCTTCACAGCTTCCCCTACCTCGAAGCTCACAACAAGCAGAGACACTCGGTAGAGACGGAGCCATGTGTACACAGGGGAAAGGCCATAAATTGCTCAGCTGGACCCTTTTCAAACTTGAGGATGTTCCCGAAGGGAAGAGATCAGATGCGGATTTCTGCGTCAGATTGCCATCAAAGACTCTTTGGGCTTGGTTGTGTTAAATCTCTCTGCCACATGTCCCTGAGAGCAGGTTGCTTGCAAAGGTCAGTCTCTGAGTTTACTGCTGCAGCGGCAACTAACAATTCTCAGCTGTTCTTGGCGCAGCCTTCAAGGTATGTAGTCTGGGAAATGTCATCTCAGCTTCTTTAAGGACTATCTTAGAAGGCTTTTCTAGGACTAAAAAAAGAGAATAAAAAGTCTTTGCTATTTTTATTTTTGTCCTCTTTATGAACAGAAATGAAGCAATAGGGAAAGAATCCTTTAGCCTTTTGATTTCCTTAATCAACTTTTTATTTTAATGTATTACTGGTTTCTTCTTGCTTATTGCAATAACTTTGCCTGATGGACTGACTATCTGCAAAAACTCTGGGAAGTTGGTGAAGCTACCATAAGAAAATGGTACTAATTAGCACCCCTCTGACAGGTCCTTGCATATGTTTGGAATGGGATTTTTTTCCTGCAAAGATGGGGGGGGGGCAGGACTTTTCTTTTCTAGAACACCAGCAATAAATAAAATACCTCTGGAGATTTCACAGCTGGTCTTAGAAATTTAGCTCTGTATAAATGCAGCCTAGCTAAACTCATTCACTCCTGCTCTGAGTAAAGTTTTCTCTGGGTGTCTTTCCAATCGCCTTTTCCATCTCTGATGACATTCCTCCCCACCCCCAAGGAAAGGCAACAAATAAAACCGAGTCTCTTCCTTTTCTTTGTATACACACAGAAGCCGGAAGGAAAAATATTTGCCATATTGATTGCCCTTCGAAATCAAAACTAGAGACTCAGAAGGGAAAAGTGTGCAAATCCTAAAATGACTCTCTTGCATGTGCACTTATATTTTACTGGTTCGGTCTTCTGGATGATGCAGAAATCCAGCTCCTACATGCTGCCCAATACTACTGAAGTCCTTTACCCAACCAGGAGCACTGAGGCAGGCCATACATCTGGCCTGGGTGTACCAAGGACTCGCAGGAAACGTTATATTTCCCCCCGGGATATGAGCGTGCTTTTGGACTACCACAACCAAGTGCGGGCACAAGTGTCTCCACCAGCGTCTAACATGGAATATATGGTGAGTTTCCTTTGTGCTTGCTTCTGATGGTGGGTGGGAAGGAACAATGACCACTGAGATGTTATGCAAAGTAAATATGGCACCTGTTTAGTTCCTTTGATGCTTATACATCCACCGGCACCTCAATGCTCCAGGAACATACAAAGCTGCTATATACTCAGTCAAACAGTTAGTCCATCTACCTCAGTATTGTCTACCCCAACTGGCAATGGATCTCCAGTGTTTCAGACCTTCTGCATTCATATCAGATGCTCTACCAATGAACTAAGGCCTTTCCCTTGTCATTCATATTTCTGAAAATCTACCACATATACTTTGAAGGAGGAGGAAAGGAGCAACAGTGTCAGATAAGCAGTGTGGTTGGGCTGCCTTGCAGCTAAGCATTTGCGAAGAACTTACCTCAAGCAGAGCAATTTTTCCACAGGGGTTTGTTTAAAGCGGCACACTAGATTATTGATTGTGTTTTGTTTGGTGTTCTGCTGAGCGGCGAATGTAGGATGAGGTTATGTCTTTTTGAGGTTCAAGCACCTAAAGACAACGATAGAGAAAGCAAAAGGTTTCTTTGCAGAGAGAACAGCTCGTTGAGAGATGAGAGCAAGGCACACACACTCAGAGAAAAAGCTGTTGTTGTTTTTACAGAGCACAGTAAAGCATCCTCCTGCGTTTCAATAATGCAACCCACAAATGGCATTCTTTTATAAAGTTACAGGGTGGAGATTATGAACACGGAGAAATGAAATGAAAAGCCCACAGTTTCAAAATATCAAGGTCCTTACTGAAGTAAGAGCAAGTTACCTTTCAATGAAGCCCGTTTCAAGCTCTTCTTTGGAAAAAGGAGGGGGAGGGAAGGAGGCAGCAGAGAGCAGAGTCTTCAGATAGCCCAGAGAGTGTCCTTGGCAATCCCCTTAGCAACAGTTCCGGCCCAAAATTGCAATACTGCCTGAGGGAAAAATCTTCAGTGTTTTAGATAATTCCGCATTAAAAAAAGATAAAGGGACCCCTGACCATTAGGTCCAGTCGTGGCTGACTCTGGGGTTGCGGCGCTCATCTCGCTTTACTGGCCGAGGGAGCCGGCATACAGCTTCCGGGTCATGTGGCCAGCAGGACTAAGCTGCTTCTGGCGAACCAGAGCAGCGCACGGAAACACCGTTTACCTTCCTGCCGGAGCGGTACCTATTTATCTACTTGCACTTTGACGTGCTTTCGAACTGCTGGGTGGGCAGGAGCTGGGACCGAGCAACGGGAGCTCGCCCCGTCAACGGGGATTCGAACCGCCGACTTTCTGATCAGCAAGTCCTAGGCTCTGTGGTTTAGCCCACAGCGCCACCCACATCCCTCTAATTCCGCATTAGGCTCATTCTTTAGCTACTTGCATATCACCACTTTTTGGGAGCCTGGTTCACAGTGTAGGGTCCCAGTGTGGCGTAACGGTTAGAATGTTTGACTAGGAGCTGGGAGAGCGGAGTTCGAATCCCCACTCAGCCATGAAGATCACTGGGTGACCTTGGGCCAGTCACCATCTCGTAGCCTAACCTACCTCACAGGGTTGTTGCGAGGAGGAGAGCCATGTGCAACACCTTGGGATCCTTGGAAGACAAAGGTGTTATATAAATGCAATAAAATAAATAAAAATAAACTCCATGTAACTCTAGCATGCTTGAATCTAATTGGTGCATGAGAAGGGGCATAGGACGCTGATATAGGGGCAGAGGCATCTCTAGGGTGCCTTGGCAAGGAGCTGTGCCAGCAATAGCCACATTAGAAATTACTACCTTTTATGCATCCCAAGTAATCGAAGCGTCTGGGGTGAGGGAAAGGAGAGAAGGAAGGGCAGAGAAAATGCACCCCTTTGTCCTGCAGTACAAGAAGGACGGGAAGCTTCTCCCACATTTGATCTTGCTGTGAGAGCAGTGGCACGTCTTTTAAACCCTATTTTGACTCGTTTTCATTGTCTGGTTGCAAATTACCTTGAACGTCTATGAAAGTGCATAAATTAAAACAACAACAATACCGGCAGGCTAAGCATGTTTGAATGCTCCCCCATGTGAGAAGACCACCTGAGCATGGAAAGTAAGCAACAACAAATCTGTTTATTGTGAGGACCATGCCTGTACACAAACATCGACACAACAATAGTAAAAAAATATTAAAATTCATTAGATACTATGCCAACAAAACCTTCATCCCACAAAATAGAAAGAGAGGGAAAACAAGCAACGAGTTAAACAGACGATGAAGGGGTCTTTGCATTGTCATCCATAAATCTTTCCCTGGCTTTCATGGCCTTCATCACAAAAACCGCTACCACATGGGTAATATGTGGGTTTGCATCAACTAACAAGAATTTTAAGTAAGCATATCAGGCAGAAAGTTGGGCATGTCAGACTGACATGCTAGATTTCCAAGTGCTGGAAGATTTTCAGATGAAGTACCGTCAGGCAGGTACTTTCCTAGTCTGAAATGAAGCTGTGCTGTTTGACTTGCTATTTCTGAATCTACTAGCCTATGACACTATATCTTCCAAGGAACAACATTTATGCTTATGATATTTCTCTTGCTTGTATGGCATATATTTTGTTAAGTGTTTGAGAGATTGACTGAGCACTTTGTTTTACCTTGAGCAGCAGTAACTCACTGTCTGTTGTGTGTTCCTTCTCCCTCCCGCCCCCCTGCCTCATATCGACTAGGTGTGGGATGAGAGGCTTGCCAGATCTGCAGAAGCCTGGGCAAAACAGTGTATATGGGACCATGGACCTCCACAACTGATGAAATTCATTGGTCAAAACCTTGCCATTCACTCGGGCAGGTAAGCAGTGTCTTCTGGGAATGCTAGGTCTATAGATGTTGCATTAAAGATGTTGCACTGATTGTACAAATGAACACCACTGCAAGTATACCTCTAAACAGCTGAGAGAGTCTTTTGTCCTGCCCTTCTTTTCATGGATCAAGTGGGCTATATTTGTTTTAAGGGATTTCTAAACAGTGCACAACAGACGCGAGTGGCGCTGTGGGTTAAACCACAAAGCCTAGGACTTGCCGATCAGAAGGTTGGCGATTTGAATGCCCGCGACGGGGTGAGCTCCTGTTGCTTGGTCCCTGCTCCTGCCAACCTAGCAGTTCGAAAGCACGTCAAAATGCAAGTAGATAAATAGGTAAACGGCGTTTCCGTGTGCTGCTCTGGTTCGCCAGAAGCGGCTTAGTCATGCTGGCCACATGACCTGAAAGCTGTACGCCGGCTCCCTCGGCCAATAAAGCGAGATGAGCGCTGCAACCTCAGAGTCGGCCACAACTGGACCTAATGGTCAGGGGTCCCTTTACCTTTACCTTAAACAGTGCACAATGTAAAAAATTGGCATGTGTACTGCAAAGGAAGCAAGCATGCTATCAACCTCAGTGTTGCCTCCATCTCACTCAAATATTATGGGTGGAATTCAGTGTAGCACTAAGGAGGTTGCTGCATCTGTGAAATAATTTCTACTTGCCTGACAGAGTGATCTCCCCTCTCCTCTTGCCAGAGTGGATTTCAGGGAGGCATGGGGAGTGTGTAAAGGAAGGCAAGTTTTAGGAAACCCTTTTTGCACTAGTTTCCCTTAACACTGATTATACATATTGAAGTGCTGTTTTCTGACAGCAATGGTAAAAAAAAAGTCATTTAGGTCCAAGGTACATGTTACCAGAGATGACTTGACACACCAGTGTGTTGTGTGTCCCTGTGTTTTTGATAAATACATGTCATATAACATCAATGCCTAGGTTTCGTCTGCCCTTTCCCCCCACTTCAGTGGCTGTCTCTTGCAATGAGGGGGGAGACACTAACACAAATAAATCGTTTTAGATTCAGGTAGGTAGTTGTGCTGGTCTGACGCAGTCTATCCATCTATCTATCTATCTATCTATCTATCTATCTATCTAAATGTTCAGTAGCTCCTTAGAGACCAACTAAGTTTGTTCTTGGTATTAGCTTTTGTGTGCATGCACACTTCTTCAGAAGGCATCGTGTTTGACATGTGCATTGCAGGGGGTTAGACTAGATGACACTTGGGGTCCCTTCCAACTCTACACGTCTTTGATTCTGTCATTCATCATTCATTCATCATCATTTTATTTGTATGACACCTTTCCATAGTTAAAACAATGCTCAAGGCGGTTTACAACATGACAAGATTTACATGATTACCAACATAACAAAAGTCATAAACAATAAATAAAACACATCAAAAAAGTACACAACCAAATGGAAAACAATTTCCACATAAATAATAAAATCTAAAACTAAGAACACAGTATTAATCAACCACAATTTAAAAGGACATATAGAAAAAATACTGTGGTACCTCAGGTTAAGTATGTAATTCGTTCTGGAGGTCTGTTCTTAACCTGAAGCACCACTTTAACTAATGGGGCCTCCTGCTGCCGCCGCGCCGCCAGAGCACAATTTCTGTTCTCATCCTGAAGCAAAGTTCTTAACCCGAGGTACTATTTCTGGGTTAGTGGAGTCTGTAACCTGAAGCGTATGTAACCTGAAGCATATGTAACCTGAAGCATATGTAACCCGAGGTACCACTGTAAAAGCAATTTAAAAACAAAAACGGAGCCCTCTCTGCCCAGCAGGAGTAGAAGAACTCCTTTATGGAGCCTGTCAGGCCCTGCCCCAAGCCAGGAGGGGAGAAGCAGTACAGGGCCTTTCAGGCTCCCAGCAGGTCAGTCATGCTTCCTTTTCAACTCTGTGCTTACCAGGAAGAGGTGGGAAGCTTTGATGGTTGGAGGCATCTCCTCACCTTCCTGCATCACATAGTTTGGGCCTGGGGCATCTGTGCTTGGATAGGCAGGTTTCTTCACATTTGCGTTGTGTGTGACCCTCTATAGGTACCGTTCAGCTTTGGACCTTGTGAAATCTTGGTATTATGAGAAGCACCATTACTCCTTCCCTTCCAAATGCAGTGGCCCTGTCTGCAGCCATTATACCCAGGTACAGTATATTCCTGTAAGAGACAAAGAAACAGTGGTTGTTGCTCAGGTAACAAATCTTATTTGTTTTTAATAGCACTTTCCTTAGATGCTTCACATCCCTTGTTTCAAGAATCACTACAACAAACCTAAATGAGGCCAACAAGCTCCACCTCCTCCAATGCTGAAGGTTTGTGAGCTGAGAACGAAGGATAACGTTTTGCCTAAGGCAGACCAAGAGAGTTGGTGGGAGAGATTTGATGTGGACCGGGGACAATAGTCCCTGCTTTTAATTGTGATGCTGCACCAACATAATGGTGCATTTCTCAGCAAGAGGGATGGGGCAGAGGTTCAGGAACAAGGAAGCTTCCCAAGAGATCATCTTCAGCCATGCTCTAGGGCAGGTGTGGTGAACCTTTGGCCCTCCAGATGGTGTTAAACCACAACTCCCACAATCCCTAGACACTTCGTGGGGCTGGTGGGAGTAGAAGCTGAGTCGCAGGTTTGCCAACCCTGTTCTACGGCTGCTGGTTCATACTAAAGAGAAGTATTTCTACCTCCATCGTTGCCAACCCTGGTCCTTTATATTGCCACTCACCACTGTCTGCAAACAATCCAAATGTACGGTCTAAACCTCAGCTTCTTCTCTGAAAGCATTGCCTGTTTTTTCCATTGTCCCATCCGGCACAGGAAAGGTTTTCAGTTCCAGCTCAGCTAGATGGCTGGAAGAAGAAAAAGAAATCGTCCACACAGGGACATGGAATGTTTTAAGTCACTATGATGAGGATCTGTTACTTAGACAAACAGCTTCTCTTCATGACTCAGGAGACCCTTCTTAACATCTCATGGCCTCTGTCATTCCCTAACAAACCACAAGTATCTGTGAGGTTTTTTATGTTTTTTAAAAAACAACAACAAAAATGACAATGAATATATTTGCACCATATAGGGCTTTCTTGGGGTTTTATTGAGCATTTATCCTGGTTTGCTTGCACAAAGTTTATGCGGAGGTTAGACTATGTCTGGTCCTGACTGAGAATTCATCCCAGGTTGCATATAGTCTATTGATCATTTTTTCACCTCACACTTTCCAGTGCTTTTCCCTGGATCTGTTCCACTGAGGCTGCAGTGCAAATTAATCCTCTTCAATTGTGCAAACCTAAATTTCTGGCCTGTGCCTGAATCCTTTCCGCAAAGGGCAAAATATAGTCTGGGCAAACTGTAACCAAACAGATTTGTTATAGCATAAGTTTTCATGGTCTGGAATTTACTTCATCAGATGCCTGGACTTCCATCCTAAGTTTGCAGGTATATAAACATGAAAATGTTAGCAGTGAGAGAAACGTAATGCAAGAATTCAGACTGTGGCGATTGTGTTAAAGTTTAAATGGATATAAAGTAATTACAGTGACCATTCACAAACCAGTGGCGATGATGTCACAAACATCCTGGCCTCTTAAAAGTTAATTAACATACAGTAACATAAAAACTTGTTAACTTGAGGCAGGTTGCAAGTGATAGAACTGAACTTCTTGATAGTTCAGCGGTTCCATGCTGGAGATTTCCATCCCATAACTTGAAAACTATAAGGCATAGGAAGTTTTTATTCACACCACTGACTTTGACATGTGAAATAACCCAGTACAGCAATTTTATTCAAAATCTGAAATGTATATATATTTAAAATTGTGACAATCTGTCACAACTGAACCACCCCACTGAAGAAGATAACAGTGGTTACCTAGACCTTTTGCTGGTTGCAGAGGAGACACCCAACTGTAGGTCTGCCCGTGTACATGAGTGCTCCTCCAGATCACAGTAATGTGATAACATTGGAAAAAATGCTACAGAACTACTGCTAAAGCAGAATGATCTGTAGACAGTCCAGTATATGTAAATCCACCACTAAATGTACTTTTTATTGCATCAATGACATGTTGCAGAATACACCCAGGAAGGAAAACTTCCTTCAGTCTGGAGGGGCCCTTGATATTAGTTGGCCCTGGGTGCTGGAGAGAATGGTCCACCTGGGGCTCTGAGATCTCCTTTGCCTGCCTGCCTGATTCTCCTGATCCTTCTCACAGAGTAGCTGATGTTGAACAAACAGCACCTCAAGGAAAGTGAAAGCCCTTTCCTGCCTCCTTCGCAGTGAGTCATCTCTGTGGTGACAAGATGTTTCTGAAACATCTGGCACCTCGGTGAATACATCCCCTTCATTTGCTCATCCCCAAGTATGAGTGGCCAGCCAAGGTGGAAAACCGTCTTCTCCCACCTGGTCTGCGGCAAAGCATTTCCAACCCATAATGAACAGTGTTCCTCACATCTCCAGAATGTTCTGCTCTTGTCTCTGGAAATACCCAGCCCCACATATTTGTCTGGGTGTCTGTCTGGTTCCTAGACACCTTTTTCTCCATTTTCCTGAAGGTTCATCTGTCTCATTTCCAGTGTGTTGTGTCTGGAGAAATGGCAGTTAAGAGACAGGAGGCAGACTAGAAAGAAGAGGAAGAAGGAAAAAATGAACACCTGCTTCTTAAAAAATTAAGAATTATATTCAGCTGCTCGGAGGTAGCACATCTGCTTTGGGGCTGGGAAGAATTCCCTGTCTGAAACCCTAGAGATCTGCTGTCAGTGTAGACAATACTTAGGTGGATGGACGGATGTTTTGATTCAGTATAAGACAGCTTTATATCTACATTCATGCAATTAGCAATTTTGTGGGTGGCTTTCAAAAAGAAACCTGAAGATGCAGCGGACCCTTGGGACCCTGGTTTGGGGTGGTCTTTAACTCTTTCTCGCTTAATGCAGTCTGCTACAGACTGTCCAGCTACACAAGCCTTTGCATCCTCCAGATGTTTTGCATGGAGCTTATGGGAGCTGTAGTCTAAAACATATGGAAGGCACCAGGCTAGGGAAGCCTGAGCGACACACATGCAGCTCTGACACTTAAATTTTTTATCAAGAACTCTGGCCAAAAGTTTCAATATAAGGAATAATTCCTACTCAAGAGTTGAAATGAAAAACGTGTGTATTCTGCTAAGAATAACAGTTTGAAGCTAGTAGTAAATTTAAACACAACGTGTAAGTACGATAGTTTTAAAGTAATGGTAAGTTTGGATACAACGTTTAAGTACAAAAATAATGTAGTTTCAAATATACAGTGATATAGTACAAAGGTATATGAACCACAATTGTTTTATACAAGTCTCAATAGCAGTCAAAAAGAGTCCACATTATATAAAATCAGAATAAGGAATAAAGAATAAAGGATCAAATGGGGCCAAAAAGGAGTATCCGGAGTGTGAATCAGATGTACGACTCAGTGGTGGTGACCAGGACAGGGCCCTGTTTCGGAGTACACGCCTTCTTCAGCTCGGTTTTTTGACGACTATAAATCAGTTGGAAGTCTGTATCACTTAGTTCTTTTATGTTTCTTTTTCAACATGCGTCTTAGATAATTGCATCCAAGTTTTCTTGCGTTTCTCTGGCGTTTTCTATTAGGAGCTAAGTGATACAGACTTCCAACTGATTTATAGTCGTCAAAAAACCGAGCTGAAGAAGGCGTGTACTCCGAAACAGGGCCCTGTCCTGGTCACCACCACTGAGTCGTACATCTGATTCACACTCCGGATACTCCTTTTTGGCCCCATTTGATCCTTTATTCTTTATTCCTTATTCTGATTTTATATAATGTGGACTCTTTTTGACTGCTATTGAGACTTGTATAAAACAATTGTGGTTCATATACCTTTGTACTATATCACTGTATATTTGAAACTACATTATTTTTGTACTTAAACGTTGTATCCAAACTTACCATTACTTTAAAACTATCGTACTTACACGTTGTGTTTAAATTTACTATTAGCTTCAAACTGTTATTCTTAGCAGAATACACACGTTTTTCATTTCAACTCTTGAGTAGGAATTATTCCTTATATTGAAACTTTTGGCCAGAGTTCTTGATATATCCTTTTCAGTGCAGTTTCAACAAGAACTCCAATTTCTTTAACTTAATTTTTTTAGCCATTGATAGACCATGCCTTCATATAAAGGTAAAGTGACCCCTGACCATTAGGTCCAGTCGTGGCCGACTCTGGGGTTGCGGCGCTCATCTCGCTTTACTGGCCGAGGGAGTTTCCGGGTCATGTGGCCAGCATGACTAAGCCACTTCTGGCGAACCAGAGCAGTGCACGGAAATGCTGTTTACCTCCCCGCTGGAGAGGTACCTATTTATCTACTTGCACTTTGACGTGCTTTCAAACTGCTAGGTTGGCAGGAGCAGGGACCGAGCAACGGGAGCTCACCCTGTCGCGGGGATTTGAACCACCGGCGAACCGCCGACCTTCTGATCGGCAAGTCCTAGGCTCTCTGGTTTAACCCACAGCACCACCCGCGCCCCATGCTTACATATACTTAAGGCAAAATCCCATAGTCATGGATGTGCCCTAACAAGGACAAATATTCTGGTTTCAGGTTTGCCATTTTCTTATAATAACTGGTTTATTGTGTCTCAAACAGATGGTGTGGGCTTCTAGCAACCGAATTGGCTGTGCCCTCCATACGTGCACCAACATCAATGTGTGGGGCAGCACATGGCCCCGAGCAATCTACTTAGTGTGCAATTATGCCATCAAGTAAGTAAACTGGGGCAGGGGGTTCATCCTGGAAAACACAGCAACTTTGGGGCAGAGTAGAGGCGGAAAGCTGGAAAGCTACCTAGTACAGAAAGTCCACTGGTGGACTGCGGGACATTTTCTGATGAACTGTCTAGTGCAGGGCTGGCAAATGCGTTGCTCTCCAGGTGCTGTTGGACTCCAACTCTCAACAGCTCCAGCCCTCATGGCCATTGGTCACAGATGATGGGAGTTGTAGTCCAGGAACAACTGGAGGGCTGCATTCTCCCCATCTCTGGTATAGAGAAACTGAAACCTCACATGAGAGTTCCAATGGTGGGGTAGGAGGTATGTGTAGAAGCAATACGTGAGGTGCAATATTGGATAGGAAGAGCTGGCCAGAGGAGAAAGGGTGAATCGCCGCTCCCCTTGCCACTCCTCTTTGAAAAGATATGTCCTCCCAAAGGACATTGAGGCATTCTTTCAATACAAGGATGCATAGTTTGTTCTTTGGTATAGCTGGGTAGATGACCGTGCACATTAATTTACTGTACCCTAAAGCCCAAATTTCCAAATTGTGCACCAGATACAGGAAATTAGATAATGCTGCCTTCCCCAGAGTTGGCTGATCACAGTATCTCTGCCTGATTTACTGTTATGCTATCTTCAAGTCAATCTCTCTTGCGCATGGGTAAATGCTGCTGTGTGTCTGCACTGTTCCTGTTACAGACATGCAGCAGGTTCATCTTGGTCAGGGGTAAGCAACCTAAGGCCCATGGGCCACAAGCAGCCCACGGGGGTTGTTTAACTGGCCCCCGAGCATCCCCCGAACTGAGCTGCCCACTCGACGAGTCCCTGCACGCTGCGTTAAACCAGTGCAGCACGGCATGGGGACTCACTTCTGCGGTGCTGGAAATCACATCTGTGCACGCTCAGATGCCAGAAATTATGTCTGCGCAAGCTGAGGTGCCGTAAATTGTGGCCGCACACACTCACGATCCGGCCCACAGAGGGATCTCAGATGGAGTGAACCGGCCCAGGCGAGGTAAACCTTACCGACCCCTGATCTTGGTCATCTGCATACTATCCCTTGCTTTTTCCTGTAGGACTAATTGTGGTTGTTAACAGTCATCAGCAGGTTTACCATACCCATTGAGTCCATCACCCATCTCCTACTACCCTTCTGAGAAAAACCTCACCCTCCCACTATATATAAGGGTCTGGTGACTTCTGGTACAGTGGACGCTCGGGTTGCGAACATGATCCGTGCGGGAGGCATGTTCGCAACTCGCAGCGTTCGCAACCCGCAGCGCCATGTCTGAGCATGCACGGGTTGTGATTCGGTGCTTCTGCGCAAGTGCTGAGACCCGGAAGTAACCCTTTCCAGTACTTCCTGGTTTGGCAAGGTGCACAACCCAAAAACGTGCAACACGAGGTATGACTGTATCTGAAGAAGTGTGTGTGCACACGAAAGCTTATACCCAGAACAAACTTAGTTGGTCTCTAAGGTGCTTCTGGACAAGTTATTTATTTATTTATTTATTTATTTATTTATTTCGACTGCGTCAGGCCAACACGGCTACCTACCTGAATGCAGCAGGTTCAGTTACCCCCATACATGACCTCTGTTGCTTCAGTTATTAGTCTAGGCTTGCTCTTCTAGGCATGCGCAGATCAGTGATTCATGCAGAAACATAATTCATTTATGGAACTTACCGTATTAACTGTGTTAGAGGGCTTTAAAAGGAGATAGGACAAATTAATGTTGAGTGAGGTCTATCAGTGGTGGCTACCAGTTATGATGGCTATATGCTACCTCCAAAATCAGAGACAGTTTACCTCTTTGAATGTGGGCATCAACAAAGGAAGAGGGCTAGAGCCTCAACACTTTGGTGCTTGGGTCCCTAGAGGCATCTGGTTGGCCACTGTAGGAACAGAATGCTGTACGAGGAGAACTTTTGGTCTGATCTATTAGGGCTCTTCTTATGAGCTGCAGGTGGACTCCTCAGAGATCAGGTAACTCTTATTCAACTGAATAATGAAACAAGCATAAGAACATAATAGATAGCCGGGTCTATGGTGGGTAGGCAGCCCTTTGGGAGGGTGTGCTAAGAGTGACGTGTGATATCCAAGTGTCCAGCAATGAAACAAACATGTCTCGTGCCTCTTTTTCTCTTTCCAGGGGAAACTGGGTGGGAGAAGCACCTTACAAAATGGGGAGACCTTGCTCAGCCTGCCCACCTAGTTACGGAGGAACCTGCAGCAACAACATGTGTTACTCAGGACTCAAATCCAATAAAGTGAGCTGGTTCTGAACCAGGCATATGTGCTCTGAACGCCAACACAGATCCTCTGGAAATGACAGAACCGCAGAAGCGTGGCACCATGTACAGCAAATTGTAAAATAAGTTGATTATTTATGCACATGAAGTCTTTGGCTGCTGCTCTATCCCTTTCATTTGGAACCCCACCCATAGAAGTTTCAAGTATATTTCTTCTCATGACTATATACAGGTATATCTATATATATATAAAGGGCCTGCATTTGCAATAGTTTTCTATAGGGAAGAGGTTCTTAAGCTTTGCTGTATTTGTGTGTTCTTACAATATTTGTTTTACATTGTACCCACCACATGGAAGCCCATTTCAAGGGCTTCTCAGTTTTTGTTATGTCAAAACAACTAATTGCTCTGGTGCTGCTTCTCTCAGTGTTCCTTGCAGCTAGAAAACAAATCAGCACATTTTCAAGGTAAGAGCAGTGTTGGAAACTCCCACTGTTCTAGGCACATTTTGCGACAGGGAATTTCATTAGTACAGCGCCTAAGATTTCAGATTAAAACTGCAGAGTGGAATGAAAAGAGGATCTTTTTCTGCCTCCCCACTTCCAGCCACTCTCAGAAGACTGGAAGTATGGCTTTCTTTCTTTCTTTCTTTCTTTCTTTCTTTCTTTCTTTCTTTCTTTCTTTTTGCAGTCTTCAGATGAGGACTAGACCATGTGAAAAATGGACATAATATTTTAGCTGCAGTTCATTCATTTTCAGCTTTGTATTCTCGTTATAAAAAAGCGCGCCTAGACATTCCCTTGTTGCACCCATAACCTAGGTTTAAGGTGCCCTTTAGCTCCTAGCTTTCATATCTCAGTTTCTAACACTGGGTAAAATAGGTGGGTTTTGACCCCAACTCACCACTATCTAGGTCCTGTAGCACACACACAACCCTCCATGTTATCAAACTCCCATCAGCCCCGGCCAAAATGGACAGTGGTCAGGAATGCTAGTCCAACATCAGGAGGGCCACAGGTCCTCCACCCTGATTTAGGCACCACATGAACTATTTTAACAGCGTCCCTCATCCAGTTTCCTGACTAGTTCTAAAGCAAGTGTGATGCTCTCATAATTTATTCCTCCTCCTGTTAGCATATTTTCATACCTGATTAAATCTTCCCTGTCTATGTAACCATCATAATTGTTAAATTTGATAATTGCCTTCTCCCAAAGCATTTACTATAGTCAAAGTTTCTTTAGCAAATGTTGACTAAAGCCTTTTGCTTTGGTTACTCTCTTAAACAACTCATAAAGCGATCAGTGGGATGGCATTACTATAAAAGCTATGGGGCTGGCATAACTCTGGGCCCACTTTGTGGGGATGGTTAAGAAAACAGGGAGCTCAAATCTCTCTGTATGTTCAAATCTCTACTGTAAACATCCCATTCATCCTTCCATAAGTCGTCGTCGTTGTCTTCTTCTTCTTCTTCTTCTTCTTCTTCTTCTTCTTCTTCTTCTTCTTCTTCTTCTTCACAAGACTGCAATAAATTCTTTGGTTCCCAAACCACTTGCGTATTTCTTCTTTATTTGAAAATGTAGCTCAATAATCCTATACACTAGCTGAAAGCAGGTACCTTCCTTCATAAGACATATGATCACAAGCTGAACATGAGTCAGCAGCGCAATGAGGCTGCAAGGAAAAGGCTAATGGATTGCAGGCTTTGCTAATGGAATCATGGTTTCCAGTCAGGAGAAATAATAGTTCCAATTCAGTCTGCACTGGTCAGACTTGTTCTGGAGTACTCTCATTCAGTTCTGGGCAATGTATTTCAAAAATGATATTGACAAAATGGAAAGCGTTCAGAGGATGGCAACGATGATAGTCAGGGGTATTTAAAAAGTAAGTCCTATGTGGAGTGGTGGACGTAATTGCATTCTTTAAATCCCCAAAGAACTGTTGCATAGACAAGATTCAACACAAAAAGTGGGACTAGACCTAATGGGCTTTAGTTACAGGAGGTTAGATTTGGGTTCAACATTAGGAGAAACTTATTGATGTTGAGAGCAGTTTGACCGTGGAACCAATTGTTGGGGTGTGTGTGTGTGTGTGTGTGTGTGAACACTTTTTGGCTCTACAAACCAGATCTGTATTAGATTATATTAAATACATAAATAAAAGTTCACATTGATCCTGAAGCGAACACCTTACAAGACCCAGCGGGCTTCTTTCAACTAAAATATAACTTTTAAAACCCATGGGGTCCTAAGTTGTTTATTTGGCATAGGTGACAAAAATTAGGGTTTGTTTTTTTACAGCTATGTAGGTGTGAGAGGCAAGGGATGCAGGTGGCGCTGTGGGTTAAACCACAGAGCCTAGGACTTGCTGATCAGAAGGTCGGTGGTTCGAATCCCCGCGATGGGGTGAGCTCCTGTTGCTTGGTCCCTGCTCCTGCCAACCTAGCAGTTCGAAAGCACATCAAAGTGTAAGTAGATAAATAGGTACCACTCTGGCGGGAAGGTAAATTCTGTGCGCTGCTCTGGTTTGCCAGAAGCGGCTTAGTCAAGCTGGCCACATGACCCGGAAGCTGTACGCCGGCTCCCTCGGCCAGTAAAGCGAGATGAGCGCCACAACCCCAGAGTTAGTCACGACTGGACCTAATGGTCAGGGATCCCTTTACCTTTACCTTAGGTGTGACAGGCACAGGAGTCCAGAGAGAGCAAAAAGTTGGCAACTCATGTAGACAGGAAGGAGCCAACCCTGATTCCCCTTCTACTGGGGCTCTTGCCATCCTCCCTGCTTTGCCTAATAACTGCCTTTCTCCTCAACTGCCATGTCCTTTTGTGACATCAGAGGCAGTCTGTTGCTAATGGCAACAGCTAGGGAGGCATCAGCGCAGCCTCCCTAGGCCTGACAATTGTGGGGGCACCTCAGCCGTTAGTTTATTGTTAACAATATTTACAACCCATGCTTCATGTGTACTAATGGGGAGGGGGGGTCACCCCATAAACTCATATATTTGACCTTCCATTATCTGTTCTTGAAGAATGGACAGTACAGGTCTGTACTTAGAAGAAGGAAAGCCTCTCTCACTTCAGAGAGCCCTGTGGTTCTCTTCATTGTTTTTAAGTGTGGTCTTGAGAAAGCTTCACTGCCTTCAGACATCTCCAAACACAAAATGAGGGGTATCTGACAGCATCACCCAGTTACCTCCACCAGCTTCTTCCTGGCAACTTCAGCCACTAACTTCAGCCTGCCAACTCCCACAGGTGTCATCTATTCAAAAATATCCACCGGTTTCCTTTCACACATCACATTCACATAGGGGGAAGTGGGGCAGATTGATGCAGAAAAATTCAACCTCATATTTTATGTAACAAAAATGAGTCAAATAATAAAATTTTTGGCTTGATGCATGGCATAACTAATCAATATTATAATAGCAATCCAAAGAACCATTAAAGTTAGAAGATAATGAGAATATAATGAACTTCAGTAAAAAATGGGTTTTGCATCATTCTGCCCCACCTACGGGGCACTTTGATACAAAGCGTAAATTGTATGAGAATGGTAATTATTTGCAAAAATTTAACGAAAAAGCAATTTTTATTGTGAGAGATCATAATCAACCTTACAATTTGTTGTTTAAAATCTAAATTACGTATCAAAACTAACAGTGCTTCACACGTATCATAGACTTTATGGCAGGTTTTCTTAACAAAACATCAAAACTTATGTTAATCTTTCCTCAAACACCTATCCATTTTTTAAAAAAACTTTGAAAAAACTTAAAAAGTATAAGAACTCACATTAGGTAGTCAAAAAATAGTAATTTAAACAAAATGCTTATAAAAAAATTAGATAATTGCTTAACTTTTAGTTTCTGTTGCACATTATTATATCCACTTAAGTCAATAGAAAAAGTATAAAGAGATGTTCAAGATTTGCCCTTTGGGAAATTTGGTTTTGGCAACGGCAAAACAACATCCTTGAAATCAATGTTTGCCTTATCTTCTACAATGGGGAAAACAAACATACAAAATCCTGTTTTTTTCCTGAGATATGACATTTGATAATCAGTCATATTATATTTAGAAATGACTTTGGCCACGTAGTAAACAACAGTTTTTTTCTTTTCAGATTAAATGGGTGTAGAGATTTCATGCAAACTTGTATATTGGGGCACTAGTGTATACTAGTGGGGCACTTTTATATGTATCAATGTGCCTCATGTCTTAGTGTATCAAAGTGCCCCATGGACATTTTCAAAAAAACTAACAATTATTAATAAAACCACTGAATTTATTTAAAAATCACATGTAATCCTGACTACAGAGTGGAATAACTTACCTTTGGTATTTTTAAATCGTAACTAAACAACGTAAAACAGCTTTGGAACACTTTTACATTTCACGAAATTTTTTAGTTGGCCGTGCTAAAAACACACCTACTCTTGTCAAACCCCAACGGCTAACTGGCGGGCGCCGCGGTCGCAACTGTTGTACTCACACATGTATAGACACGTTTTAGGGATGTCGCGACACAAATAACATTTTTTAAAAAAACAACAACACATTATTTAAGGTAGAAA
Source organism: Podarcis vaucheri (assembly GCF_965113315.1). Classification (NCBI taxonomy): domain Eukaryota; kingdom Metazoa; phylum Chordata; class Lepidosauria; order Squamata; family Lacertidae; genus Podarcis; species Podarcis vaucheri. The sequence goes on along the minus strand of NC_138764.1, from coordinate 84,952,676 downwards.
AGGACAAGATGAAATTATACAATTGACTATAAATATAGATTGGAGACGGCTATGTATAGTGAATACTTATCTACTTTTAAAAATTTTCACCTATGATCTTTTTCTTTTACTTCTTTATTTTTTCTTTGTTCTTTTTTCCTTTTTTCTGATATCTTTCATTTCACTCCTTTGTTGTGAATAGCATTTTATAGAGGTATAAATAACTGTAAATATGAAGAGAGACAAAGTATTCTCTAATTTTTTTCCTTGGTTATATGTATTTTCCTTTTCTTTTGTATTTTCTTTTGTTGTAAATATGTATGTTTTCTAATTTGTACTTAATAAAAATTATTTAAAAAAAAATTCTCAATATTGAAATACTGTTAGTGTATCAATGTGCCCCATGTATCAATGTGCCCCACTTCCCCCCTACATTCGCCTGAAGCACGTTTGAAACTTCCCATTCATATACACAAGCAGACATCTGCCAACATCCATGAAGAATGCCAACGGACATATTCACTCATCTTTCACTCTCCATTCACATATACTCCCCACAGATATCCACCGGCTTCTGTCAACCAGTTTCAAAAGATGAATGTCAACCAGCTTACATCCACAAACGTCAGCCTGCTTCAGCCTTGTGGCACCCGCTGGTTCACTAATGTGAACTCCACCGGTTTCTACCTACCAACATTTGCCAGCTTCTGCTAGGTCCATTACTAGACACCAGCCAGCTTCCAATTGTGGGTATCAGCCATCTTCAAGCTACGATCCTGCTCAGCACGTAAGCTTGCCTTACTGTCACTCCATAGCATTCCACTGCCTCTGTCCATCTGCCACTTCTTGTTCTTCAAGTGGAAGAAGACCAGGCAGTGCTGAAGGTCACAGCTGTTGTCTGTTGTGTTCTGCTAGGGTAGAGGAACAGGCCCACCTTTATATCCACTCAGGCTTTTGTGATGTCACAGGTAGTCCATAACCAACAGCAACAGCTGAGGAGGCGTCATCATAATCTCCTCAGGCCTCACTACTGTGTTTCTATCTCAGCAGTAATTGATATATGTGCTTGTTTATTATTAAAAATATTTAGAGACCACCCATAATCTGTACTGATACCAGGGAGGGCACACCATGAAAAATGTCGTAGGGGGACCATTTTCAACAAAAGGGCTACATTCCCTTGTAGGGAACCCAACAGGAACTGCATGCAGGTGGAGGGTCAGAGGCAGAGGGATGCAGCACATGTGTTACAGACTTCCCAACTTTCACAAGATATATTGCACTTATATTTGATTTATAGTAATTATATCCAAATTCTTATCTACTGTATACTTTGGTAATTGGTCTGCTTGTTGGCTTGTCTGTTCTCGCAGTTTTGTCACCTCACAAGATATCGCCGCCAAACTCGGCATGAGTTGTGGGTGGCACTCATTGTTGACATTTGGATGTCGGGTACCATTTTGAATCAAGATGGCAAACTGAAACATGACTTTGGTGTAGGTTCGGCTGCCTCCAGAGATATTGTTGTCAAACTCAGCAGAAGGGTTCCTGAGGTGGGGATAGCTGTCTCCATTGATGTTTGGATGCCAGGCACCATTTTGAATCAAGATGGTGAACCGAAACATGACTTCAGCATGACTATGCCCAATGCTTGGCGTGATGGGTTCAAACTCATAAATTGCCCTATCCATTTAAAAAAATCACAATTTTTTTTGTTTATAGTCATTCTTAGGCAGTGCCAGGCACTCCCCACTATTATAAACACATTGTATAGAGCAGTATATACAAATTTTATGCAAATCTTTGTCATTTATTTTTTTTTTTTTGTGTGTGTGTGTGATGCATTTCCTCTCTTTTGGTGACACACTAAATGGCCACCTTAACCCAAACTTGTTTGTCCTGTAGGAAAGAACAAATTGTCATCTATGCCATATTTTTCATGCACCCCCCCCCCAAATAAAAGCAGTATACTGAAATTGAATCTTAATGGGAATAATTTAACACCAGGAATACCACTTGTCAAGTATGGAATATATAACAATAAGAGTGTGTCCAGAGTTCCACCAGTAAATCTGCATATAACTGCCAGTGCAAAAGCACCCCCAGGTCATAGCTAATCCACAGTTGTGACTGCCCTAACCATTTGGCATTCCTTTGGGATTTAACTTTTGTTTTATTTGCTTGGCACCAACATTGCTATCATTTCGGCACCACACAAAGACATTTTTATTCTCGTGTTTAAATTATTTCCCCTGTTGCTATAGTTTACTAAGGGGGGGGGGTATTATTATTTTTTGGTACATGTGTGTCATTTGCATTTTTTAAATTATCCTGTTTTGATGCAAACTCCTTCGGGAGCCTGAGTAAAGGTCACTATATACTTTAAAATAAATATATATAGAATGTACATACACCTACACATAAGCCCCGGTCCTTAGAAATGCCTATCCTCAACCACAGACAGTTACTACACACCCAGATCTATCTATTTACACTATACATGTACGCTGCCATGAATTAATACACAACCCTCTATGCTTTTACATATAATCAAATGTACACCTGGGTATGTACGCACATCACATCAACAATGATGGCGTGCAGGGCCTCAAGCGCGTGCACGCGCAGACACAAAGCCTTTGTTCTCTGTGTTTGCTTGGCGAGGGCAATAAATGCCCCGTGTCTCTGCAGCTGTGAAACTGACCTAGTTCACAGCTCCCAAAGGAGAGTTCTCTGCCTTGCCAGGTTCTGCCTTGCCAGGGGCTACTTCCCTTTAGCCTCTTGTCTTGGAGGAATAAGAAGGAAAGTAATCGCCCGGCAATGGGGTCACCCAAGGCCTGAAACTAGGTGTCGGTAGGAGTCCCAAAAGTGTGCCATAAAGTCATGTTTGAGTTTCAAGCTTGGAAGCAGTTACTATAGCTACCGTGGCAGACGGCACCTTGCAGGTTGGTTTCCATATGAGCTTGGTTACTATTTAACATCTCCACCCACATTAGGCCTGATTAAGCGAATCAATAAGATAACAGAGGAGGCAGGTTTGCTCACCCTTCCGCCCGCCTCCTTCACCCAGCTTTTCTTGTAATTTTACACTTTCTCCGTTTTCTCCAGAATTATACTGATGAGAAATGGTCAATGTAATCGCACAGCTAAGTGCTAAGATGGAGGCGCCATATGGTAAGTACACAGGTTACTATCGTCTTTCCTTGTTGCTGATGAGAGAGAGCGGAGAGATTATGGGCAGCGTTGTGTATGGTGAGGGCATGCCAGTCACACATTGTCAATCTGGGGAGCCTTATTCCCCCCCTCCCCTAAACGCTTTAACCACGCGGTGTGTTTCATTGTAACGTGCTTCCCCTCAGGTTATTGTGTCATCTTCAGTCAGAAGTTAGCCTTCCTAAAAAAAAAGAAAACAACCTCTCTCTCTCTTTTCGATTATGTGTGTGAGCAAAAGTTTTCAGGCTGAAATGTCCTGATTCAAACGGCTGGCCTGGGAGAACCTTTAACGTGCAAATCGGAAAAGGAGGCTCTTTCCTCGTTCTTTGTGCAGTCTGATGCGTGAGAGAGAAATGAGGTTTCCAAGGGAAGAGTTGAAATTGATACTAAACAGAAGGACTTGACCCAGACCCATCACTCACAAAGCTTTGCAAAGTGGCTGAACATAGTAACGCCAAGAGATATTTTAGTTGACGCAAGTTTAGTCCATGAATGGGAGGCAGCTGGGTTTTCCTAGGGATCTAGTGAGATAGCTCTAAGACTCCTTTGTAAGTTCTGTCAGCATAAAGGTAGAAACCTTTCAGCAGATATCTTCAGTTAAGGATACTTTCTGGAGGGGCATGAAGTGTTCTCAGGGCCTCGGGTCAAAGTAACCACCCTCCTAAATTGCATTTTGCAGAACCGAGTTGGCGATCCCCATATTTGTATGCATGGAAAATATGTTTAGTGGTGGTAAAATATAAACACCCATCTATGGATCAGTCATATATCCATGAGCTAGATGGGTTTGTTTCAAATACAATACATGCATAATAGTCTCTCAGCATATTTTCCTACACCTGCAGACACCATCCTGTGTTTGCAGCTCATACCAGACCGTAATCTAGGTGAAGATCCCTTTTATCAGATGGATTGAAACTGGTCTTAAAAATACGGTTTGGGGTGTGAGGAATTCAAATCTGATATTATTTTTGTAGCTGGACAGCATTTAGCTTGGAAAGTCCAGGTTTGATGAGGAAGCGCATAAGCTACTTTCAGAAAACAAAGAATTTTAGTTTTACCTTCTGAAAATGTCAGGTACTGTTAAAGAACTAAGGAAATAAAATCTAATACAACTGTGAGTACTTCACAATACTTTTTAATGGTTTCTATGCAATTTTAGTCAAATTTTAATATAACTAAACTATATTAATTTAACCAAATTATCTTTTGAATTCCCAAGTCATGCTACAACTTTTTAGCACCCCTCATTTGGGGAATTTGAAAGCTGAAAAATTCAACACACCCAAATGAGCAGTTGGTTCATTGGGTCCTGAAACTTGAGGGCCTGAGAAACTAAGCCTCTGACGCCTGGCCAGGCTACCCCTAACATAGAATATCTCTTAAGGGAAAGTGAAGAAAAAAACTCTAGGTATTTCAGAATTGATTCCTGCATGTTTTCCCAACACTTTTCTTTATTTCCAGGCTTGAGTATAGAAACGCTTCAACTACAGAGCACCCAGAGTAGTGACCTTAACATAAGATCAATGAAAACAAAATAGTTACTGCTTACAAGTTTTACAATCTAAAAGACACCACACAAAAGGAAAAAGGATGAGGAGGGAAAAGGAAACAAGCAAACCCAGGCACTTATTTTTAAGTTACACACTAGTTCTTATAATGACAAGCTGGTAATGATCTTTCCTTCCAGGAGGTCAAGGTAGTATGCATGATTCTTTTCCCTCTCCTTTTTAATTTCCACAGCAACTTTATGAAGTAAAGCTACAGTGATAGGATTAATGTCACCCAGCTTTGTGGGTATGGATTTGATCCTGGGTCACCCCAATTCCGGTCTAGCACTCTCCAGGATACCATACTGGCTCCCAAAGTTTTAAAGATCATTTTCTGAGGATTTAAGGGTGACTGTTGTGATGAGCTAAAAGAAATATACACAAGATTCAACATGGATGGAGTGTTATTTTGAATTCACCATAACAGTAGAGTAAGCAGACCACAGTTAAAGAATCCAGACTTCCAGCTGCAGGCTGAGTTCTGTGCAATGCAAAAAAAAACACACACCTTACTTCAATAGGCATTGCCTGATCCTTATTAATTTGATCGTGCTTTCCTGCAACAGCTGTGGTTTTTTTGTTTTGTTTTGTTAGCCAGCCCTCGCTTTCACTCATGCTGCCATAGATTAAGCTGGTCATCATACGCATGCTTATTGCATGCTTAAGAGCACAGATTCAGTTTTGACACCACATTGCAACCACTTGGAAAAGCTACGGCTGCAACCCAGCACCCAAATCTGACTTCCACCAAATTCAGAGGATGGTATCAGCAATGACATGTACACAACCAACTCAGTCTGGCGCAACACAGGTGGAAGTTAGCATAGGCAGATTAAAAAGTCACACCTCCCATGGGTTCAAAAGGTCATGTCTGCTGTAGATTGTCTGCTGTAGATCTCAACAGGTTTGTTACAGAGGTGTAGGGACTCAAAGACGTTAAAGGTTCTGGCAAACCTTTAAATATATAAAACCTTCAAATATATAAAAGGATGTCACATAGAGGAGGGAGAAAGGTTGTTTTCTGCTGCTCCAGAGAAGCGGACATGGAGCAATGGATCCAAACTACAAGAAAGAAGATTCCACCTAAACATTAGGAAGAACTTCCTGACAGTAAGAGCTGTTCGACAGTGGAATTTGCTGCCAAGGAGTGTGGTGGAGTCTCCTACTTTGGAGGTCTTTAAGCAGAGGCATGACAACCATATGTCAGGAGTGCTCTGATGGTGTTTCCTGCTTGGCAGGGGGTTGGACTCGATGGCCCTTGTGGTCTCTTCCAACTCTATGATTCTATGATTCTGTGATTCTATGATTCAAACCTGCAGGCAAAGTCATTCCCAGCATTTTGTGAATGCATATACAGTCATACCTCGGGTTAAAGTAGCTTCAGGTTGAGCGTTTTCAGGTTCCGTTCTGCAGCGACCCGGAAGTAATGGAATGGGTTACTTCCAGGTTTTGCAGCTCGCGCATACGTTCAAAATGATGTCACACGCATGCACAGAAGCGGCAAATCGCAACCCGCGCACGCGTGCAGACGCAGGTTGCGTTCTGCTCAGGATGCGAACGGGGCTCCAGAATGGATCCCATTCGCATCCAGAGGTACCACTGTACTATACAGAGAGACTTCCTGATATTTAGTGCTATAAACCCCATGTTTTGTTAATGCATAAGCATTTTATTTTCAGTTATACTTAGCTATGACGAAAGCTTGCATTGATCACTCAGCATAGATTTGAATTATGATTTTGTTATTTGCAATACTGCTTTATTCAGCCTGTTAAGATGCCTATAAGGAGTCGGTCTTATTTTAAACCACTCGGCTGATCACCAGAAGAATTTCATTTAGGTGAGTTGAGTGGTTGGTTGGAAGAGCGATGGAATATTCTGTCCATCCTCTGCTACTCCACTGCTCTTTTATGCTGGTTGGGAGAGAAATTAGGTTTGGTTCACATTTCTATGGAAATCTACCTAATTTGCACGTCCCCAAACAATATGTGAACAGGAATGCATCTTTCCTTCAAAATTCACACCTTTTTGAATTTTTCAATGCAGTTCTCCAACCATATGTTTACAAAAATGCACGGATTAAAGGAAACTGCATAAAAGCACATATAACAACAATGAAAAATAACATTAAAAATGTAGTATATTAGAGGGAAATGCTGGCAAAAATATGTGCATTAGGAACCATTTCATTAAAAAAGTGAATATTGAAAGAAGCGTGCACTAAAAAGCTGAATAATTTTCAGGATAATTGTTTAAAAATTGCATCATGATGTGGAAATGTGAAGAACTGAATAGTGGAAAAATGAAAAATTGGGAGAAACCAAAACTGACAGATTTATCCATCCCTAGTGAGGGAAGGAGAAACTCCTTCTTCCCTGCCCAGCACAGAAACCAAATCTCCATCTAAATTCTACTCACAGTTGAACCATCAAAATTAATGGGCTTAAGTTAAGCTAGAGCAACGTTCACTAAATTAGCAAAACCAATAAATGTATGAGACGCTACCAATATAACAAAGCAGCAACAACTGAATGTCAGCTGTATGCTACTGTTGATTCCCTCAAATTAGGATGTGAAGACAAAAAGGGGTTAACAGACCAGACTCCAGTACAGGAGCGGTTAATTGCATCTAGGTGACCAGGTAGAGAAATTTTACATCAAGTAGCAGGAAGTCTCTGTCAATTGAACGTGTCAGGGCCTGTGGACTTTAACATTGCATGCATTTTATATGAGTGGAACGGATCCTCAGTTATAGACACATTCTGACAGTGAGCACCAGCCTTGTTTTTAAGTCCATTGGGCAGTGGCTGCTGCAAACACCTGAATGATCTGTGAAATAATAAATGGTCAGGTCACCATGCCCACTTCTGTTTGAATTAAAAGAAGCAACTGTCCGCCAGCTTCCAACATAAAAATGATTTGCTAGGGCTGAAGCACCATTAATTAAGTGGTATCATCACTGGTTTCCGAACTGGCTCTAAACCAGGATTGCAGGAGAGAAAAGGGGTGGCCCATGGAGCAAAGGGCTGGCTCAATGTCGGGCTGAGTTACTGTAGCATTAGGGGGTGCGTGGAAGGGAAAGGTTTTGCACATGCGGATTTTTCACTTAGTGCACTGCATGGGAGAGGAAATTGCACCTGCTGTAGTCGTGCATTCTGCACATCTCTTTAAGTCATACCCTCCAAAATTCCTCAGATGAAAATAGGAACATTTCTCATTCCCCCCACCCAACTGATGCTCCTTGACCCCGCCACCATTTTTTGTCCCCTTCCCCATAGCATTTCCACCACCACTTCACCAATGGGACACACCACATATGCCTTCCACTGTCCTGAGAAAATCCCTCAGTCGCAATTTTATTTAATTTTATTCTTTGGTAAGTTTACGAAAAGAAAAACACAAACCAAAAAACAAAGTTAGATCAAACAAGGTTAAATCCGGATGCACAAAGCATAAAAAAAGATTCCTTGAGCTCCACTCTGCTCCCACTTTCTTCCCGACCTCTGTCTGCCCCTCAGAGCTGGCTCAGCACCCAGGACTGGGCAATGGCTGTGGCAGCCTCTTCTCCTCCTCACCTGCGCTCTAGCAGCTGCTACAATCTGCCCAAGGGAGGAGGCCGGAAGCAGCAGCAGCAGCCATGGAAAGGCAATGGGATGCTCCTCACTGATGCTGCCATTCAGAACAAACACATCTTCCTCCATGAGTTTGGCGGTGGCAGCACTGGCAGGGGAAATAGGCAAAATAAAAAAATTCCTTCCAGTAGCACCTTAAAGACCAACTAAGTTAGTTCTTGGTATGAGCTTTCGTGTGCATGCACACTTCTTCAGATACACTGAAACAGAAGTTGCCATATCCTTCTATATAGTAAGAAGGTGGGGAGGGGTATTACAGGGGTATTCTGAGTAATATTCTGAGGATCTGGCAACTTCTGTTTCAGTGTATCTGAAGAAGTGTGCATGCACACGAAAGCTCATACCAAGAACTAACTTAGTTGGTCTTTAAGGTGCTACTGGAAGGAATTTTTTTATTTTGACTATGGCAGACCAACACGGCTACCTACCTGTAAGGGGAAATAGGGACATTCCAGGGTAAAATCAGAAGCCAGCATGGCTTTCATAATTCTGGGACTGTCCCTGGAAAATCAGAACACTTGGAGGGTATGTTTAAGGCGCATGTTCTGAATCCAGCTGCCACCCCAGATGGAAACACGCTCTCTTCAGAAGGCAGCTGCCATTTCTGTCTGCTGGATTGGGGAAGAGCGACTGCTTTGCGCGCCACCAGCCAGCCACGTTTTCCCCGTCTGTTTTAAGTGATTAAACAAAGGGTGTGCTCTCCTCCCCAGACTTTTCTTGTTTAAATGTTGGCCACGAGAAAAAGCCTGCCAAGTCTAGCAGAGTCTAAAGATTTAGAGGGAGGAAACAACAAAGAGGAAATGGGAGCAAATGCAGAAGAGCAACCGACTGTTGGCAGAGGGAAGGGCAGTCCTTCTAAATAGCTAGGTTACAAAGTTATCCAAACAGAAGACGAAGGAAAACAGAGGATGGATTCAGGGACTCCATAAGTCCTAAAGCCAAACGGAATTTGGAAAAGGATTAAGGAACCTCTCTGTTCTGCATGAGCTAATGTCAGGCTGAACTCTTCAGAGTGCTACTGAGGAGCCAATTTCTGAGCAGCTGCAAGACAGACATTGCTAATTGCCCCAGGATGCAAAGCAGCAGCAGCAACAGACCATAAAACCCATGTTAACACCAAAAACCCATATGAAGAGCAATAACTCAGTGGCAGAGCATGTGTTTTTCTTCAAGAAGGTCCCAAGTTCAATCCTCAGCAAATCCAGCTGAAAGAATCTCAGATGAACCCAAAGAATCACTGCAAGTCAGAGGAGATGGCAATACCAAGCTTGATGGACAAGGAGGGTATAATTTAGACTACGTGTTGCTGGGGAGAAACAGTGGAAGAGGGCAAGTGAGCTTCTCACAGGCATCTAATCGGCTGCTATGAGAAAACAGATGTTGGTCTAGATACATCCTTGGTTTGATTCAGCTCTTCTCATATTCTGAAGGCAGAAGCATATGTTCATCACTTTTGCCTTTCTCACTCTCTATTCCCAGCTAATTCACACAACTATGTTGGTATTCTGGGGACATGGACTGACTGGATCCATTATGAAAGGGGTCAAAGGATGCCTTTGCCATGTATCTAGCTCACAACTCAAACCACATTTATTGCTCAACACGCTTTGCTGCAGAGTAACAAGTGTGAGTTGACTTTCAAATGGATGTGTGGGGAAGCAATGGTGTAATCAAATGACTGCCCTACCCAAGAGAGATGCTGGTTTGTTTATGGCAAAAGAGTTGCCTGGCTTGTTTGCCAGGAGCAAATCCTAAAGTAAAATGTTCTTGGCCGAGTAACTCTTTTTGTTGTGGGGTGTGTGTGCGTGGCGGTGGCATTGTGGATTTTGCAAGGCTATCACAAGATTTGCAAGCTATTCAAATGCTTTGGGTGGAGGGGGACATAAACAATGAGGACAAATCCCACCATGTTGTGTTCAGCGTCTCTCACACGGTGTGGTTTTCAGCAGTAATCTGCATGCTTCAGGGAAAGAGAGCAAGCAACACAAGGAGATGGGGATTAGACATGTCCTTCCCACTTGCCACAACCCAAGCGCTGGGTAAACGCTGTTAATCCCACAGCGATTGTCAATAAAGTCCTTATACAGTGCCTGCTGCAGGTTAATCCACAGGTACATACACAAATGGCACAGGAAGGATAGCTCCTTTATAGTACTCAGTAATTTTGGGAACTTCAAAACAAATGGTGACCCTGTTAGGAAGGGTCCTTTTGAAAACCAATGATACAGTTGATCCTTAATTGCAGATGTTTATCAGTGCAGCAACAATGCATCTGCCAAGCACAGAGAGCTTGGTGTAGCGATAAAGTGTGCAAGATCAGTATCTTGAAGAAATTATAAGAGCTGCTGCAGTTTTAAGATACTAAGTTTAGTGAGAGAGGCATATATCAGAAAACTTGTATTTACTGTGTAGTTAATTCTCTTTGCAGTGCCCCCTCCCATTTATTATTTCACTTCTATTTCTGCTCATTCAAATATGTGGTGGTGCACATGGTACAATCCTTTCACAGGACTGTACCACATCAGAATCCACATGGGGTGTGGTTTGTTTTGAAACACTTCCCTCATGTCAAAATCTCCCTGTTTGATGTAGTGTTGGTGGGACATAGGATGATGTTGTGGCCATTGCTGTGGATGTCATTCTCTCAGATGAGACAAATTCAAGGAGGATATGCCTATCAAAGTCGTGAGCACTACAACTGAGCCCCTCATCTTCAGAAATAGTATCATGATTTAGGTTAATAGCAAACTCATCTCCATATACAGATCCTTAGGTAGCCCAAACAGCTACCTTGTCCAAGCACAAGAGAGAGGTATCAGCAGGCTTCGGGGAAACATTAAAGGATGGGCTGGCCCCCAAAAGGTCAATGAGGACTAAGCATGCTCAGTGGCCAACAAATGCTTACTCACTAGTGTTGAAAAACTAGAAGGGAGAGTGGAAAGAATGGAGTATCCTGAAGATGGCATGGCTGATGGGTTGGCACAATGAACAAAGAACTGAACACCACAGCAAATTGTCGCAGGTCCAACTTGTTTCTCGGAGTGTGAGATGCTGGCGACAGTAATGGGAGATGGCTATATCTGTCCTGTCCTGCTTGCAAGCTTGTCTGGCACTGAGTTTTCATGGACCTCCAGCCAAATCCAAGATACCAATTCTTTTGTGCAACTAATTGGGTGCACGGTGATGAAGCTGGCATAGAAAGGTTCCATTTATCAACAGTTGAAAGAGCTCATCTGTATAATTGCAAAAAACACTAAGGGCTGTCAAATAGACTGGAGCATGGGTAGCAAATTAAGGCCCAGTGGCTGAATCCTGCCCAATTGCCTTCTAAATCCGGCCCGCGGACAGTCCAGGAATCAGCGTGTTTTTTACATGAGTAGAATGTGTCCTTTTATTTAAAATGCATCTCTGGGTTATTTGTGGGGCATAGGAATTTCTTCTTCTTCTTCTTTCCTTCAAAATATAGTCCACCCCCACCCCCAAGGTCTGAGGAACAGTAGACCAGCCCCCTGCTGAAAAGGTTTGCTGACCCCTGGAGGAACTGGACATGGAGGAAAGGGTCAGTTTCCTTCATGAGCACAAATGGCCCCATGTATGAGAGGAGCCAACAGGTGCATGTGAGCCAAGCCAGTTGCTATGGGGCAACAGCCAGTGTCTTCTATATAAGTGATGAAGGCACTTCAGCTCATTAGTGTGCTGGGTTCTTTGTCTATGTGTTAGGGTCAATCCATGAGTTGGAGTATGTGTTGCATCTTGAATCACTGGAGCAACAGGATCCCTTCCAACTGACTTACTAGCAGTACATGTGAAAAGAATCTAGGGGTCTTGGTAGACCACAAGCTTAACATGAGTCAACAGTGTGATGCAGCAGCCAAAAAAGCTAATGCTGTTTTGGCTGCATCAACAGAAGTATAGTGTCCAGGATCAAGGGAAGTAATAGAGTAATAGTACCACTCTATTCTAGGGACGCGGGTGGCACTGTGGGTTAAACCACAGAGCCTAGGACTTGCCGATCAGGTCAGCGGTTCGAATCTCCATGATGGGGTGAGCTCCTGTTGCTCGGTCCCTGCTCCTGCCAACCTAGCAGTTCGAAAGCACGTCAAAGTGCAAGTAGATAAATAGGTACTGCTCCGGCGGGAAGGTAAACGGCGTTTCCGTGCGCTGCTCTGGTTCGCCAGAAGCGGCTTAGTCATGCTGGCCACATGACCCGGAAGCTGTACGCCGGCTCCCTTGGCTAGTAAAGCAAGATGTGTGCCGCAACCCCAGAGTCGGCCATGACTGGACCTAATCGTCAGGGGTCCCTTTACCTTACCACTCTATTCTGCCATAGTCAGACCACACTTGGAATACTGTGTCCAGTTCCGGGCACCACAATTTAAGATGGATGTAGACAAGCTGGAACGTGTGGAGAGGAGGGCAACCCAGATGATCAAGGGTCTGGAAACTAAGCCTTATGAGGAACACTTGAAGGAGCTGGGTATGTCTAGCCTGGAAAACAGTAAACCGAGAAGAGATATGATAGCCATCTTCAAATATCAAATATCTGTCACATGGGAGAGGGAACAAGCTTGTTTTCTCCTGCTTGGAGAACTCAAACCAATGGCTTCAAGTTGCAAGAAAGGAGATTCCGACTAAACATTTGGAAAAACTTTCTGACAGTAAGAGATGTTTGGCAGTGGAACAGACTCCCACTAGAGGTGGCGGACTCTCCTCCCTTGGAGGTTTTTAAACAGAGGTTGGATGGCCACCTGTCGTGGGTGCTTTAGCTGAGATTCCTGCAATGCAGGGGGTTGGACTAGATCAGGGGTTTATCTTGCCTGGGCTGGATTGGTCCCACGGAGATCCCTCCAAAGGCCGGGTCGTGCGCCCACCTGTGATTTTCGGTGTCTGTACATGCACAGATGCAACATTCGGCTCCTGCACCTGCACCGACGCAATTTTCGGCACCATGGAAGCGAGTCCCCATGCTGCGCCAGTTTAGCGCAGCGTGAGAGTGGGCAGCTTGATTCGGGGGTGGCTCGTGGGCCGGTCAAATGACCTCTGCGGGCTGCTCCTGGCCCATGGGCCCTAGGTTGCTGACCCCTGGACTAGATAACCCTTGGTGTTCCTTCCAGCGCTAAGATTCTATGAAATGTTTTGTACTTGTATATACATATATCTGTATCTCCAAAGCCTACAAGCTGTTTGTATATATCAACATCCAGAATTGGAATACTGAAGCCTGTTCTTCTGCAGCAGTAAACTATTTGGGAACTTAAGCTGCCTCTGTGTAGTGACTGGAACTGGGGGCAACTACCACTATATGGGTATCTCACCTAAGATTCCCAGCAAAACAGCCATTCTGTTATGGTTTGAATCACTTTAACGTGAAACTGGAGGAAGGCCAGGGAAGAAGTCACTCTGTTCAGTGCCCCTCCGCCAAGTTCTGCAGGGTAGCTAGTCAGACCAGTAAAAGAAGCCTCTTGTGCAGTATCAGCAGACCATAGCAGGTCATCTTGCAAGGTCTAGCATCAACAAAAAGTGTTCACATCAGGGTTGCTGTCTCTGAGTAATGAGGAGATGCTTTTGCAGATCCTGGTCCTGATCAGCACCTGTTTTCTCTTTACTCAGTCTCTGCTAGGGCTGTACTGTATGTTCACATGTGAAAATGTGGGTTCTCAGGGGTTCCAAAATATGCCTTGACGGCACCTTCTCATCCCCTCCCTTTTTCCTTTTTCGCCTCTCTTCACTCTTTGTCTCTTTGTTTACCAATCAGTGCAGTTCTTTTGCTGTAGCGACATCGCGTAACCAAACAGATTTGATTAAAACAATTCTTTTAGAAGATAGTTAAAAAGACTCTTCAGCATGCACACGAAAGCTCATACCTAAAACTACTCAGTTGGTCTCTAAGGTGCTACATTATAATTTTAAAACTCTTTTGGAAGGCTTCTTTTAAAGACTTTCTTAGATCATATAACTTTTTTGAAGACTTGATTCTTTTTAGGGAGTTTTTAGGTTTTTAGGAAGAGTCTTTAACTAGAATCAATTTAATTTATTTCGACTACGGCAGACCAACACGGCTACCTACTTGAACCAAACAGATTTGACTTCATGACACCATGAAGCCAGTTCAGAGTGAGGGCAATGCCCTCTGCCATCTCTCCAAATGGGCGAATATTTTACCCTGCTCATAGACGTTCAAATCCCGAGAAACTACTAAAAAGTAGTCATGCTATTCACAGGTCTCAAAAATCTGTAAGAAAATGCTCCCCTCCCAAGTCTCTGCCTTGCTTTGCTTCTCTCCTTCCTTCTTTTGGCTCACTGCTGCTGCTGCTGACCTTGCTTCTCTTCCGGGATTTTGCCATCCTGATGTTCCATGACCCGGGTCTAATAAAGCCTCTGTTTCTTCCATTGATCAGCTCTCATTGACTGAATACCTGGAATGAGTAACCATTTCATACGCTGAAGGAAAATGTACCTTTCACCCACCTTCCGCCCGGAAAACCTGAGGTTGGGGACTGGGTGTGTCACACAGTAGGTAACCTCCAAGGAATTGGGAGGATGGAGAAGCAGAGGCAGAGCACAAGGCAGCCAAACATTTGGCTTCCTGGAGTGGCGTGGATACACACCACTTAGCTCAGCCAATGTCAACAAGAGACCTGAGGGAATAAGGCAAAACCAAACAGATTGACACTCCTCAGAACAAGAGTCATAAAACCTGCGCAAACCTGAACAAGTGGCACAACAGCCTTTTTATACTGTCCAAATCAATAACTAGACCTCGCTAAGAGCGTTTGCCGACACATAAATGACACCCGCCACAGATTGGTTCACCGGGTTTATGGCTCAAAGCCCTAAGCTCCTAATGGAGACTGTCGGATGGGGCCTACCGGCCTCCTTCCTCCCAAGACTGACTCCATGTGCAGTTGCTAATCAGTCACCAACTTCTGCTTACAGTCTTTGGAAAATTATAGCTCCACGACAAGAGATTTGTAAGCACGTGTCATGTCTGAGTGCCTTGCACATCTCGTTGGGTGTAGCTGCAATCTCTTTCCGCAGCAAATATACCCATGGCATTGGCTGTCATTTGGAGTAGACTTTGAAAATGCAGGGCTGATTAAAGAGGAGGAATGATGTCACACAGAATCGTGGAATTGCAGGGTTGGAAGGGAGCACAAGGGTCATCTAGTCCCTCCCTGCAATGCAGGAATCTTTTGCCCAATGTGGAGCTTGAACACATGACTCTGGGGTGAATAGTCTCATGGTCCGTAAATCCCCTTTCTTCCTTGGTCTGTTTTCAAAACTGCTTTCCTGAATTGGGATGCAGAGGATGTAAGAGAAAATGGCAGTTTGGAGCTATTCAGTGATGTGTGGAGAGGGGAAACCAAAATTCTTTACCAAGAAAAGCCCATCTCTGTGATCTAAATGAGGTGTTCAGCTTATTTGTGGGTTGTTGCTTTTGTGTGTGTGTTTACATAATTGATTTTACTTCTGCTTGCTGGGGGAAGAAATCTATGTAGAGCAGTAAACCTCCAATATCCATTGGGACTCCAGACTAATGGACTGGTTTTTATTATGGATGTTTTGTAATGTGTTGAACACTGCCCTGAGATCTTCAGACAAAGTGCAGAATGATGATGATGATGATGATGATGATGATGATGATGATGATGATGATGGAAGTCTCACCAGGTTAAGTTCAGGTCAAACCTGAACTTCTCCTTTCTTGGTGAACAGGGGGCAGTGTGTCCTCTTCTGCCAACATGGGAACATGGAGCCCTTCTGCAGTCTTCCTTACCTGGGTTGTGCAGTGGTGCCTGCAGAGCAGCACCAATGATGGAGCCATCCAGCGCTATCTTCCACTTCTCTGCTGGCAGCAAAGTTGGCAGGGCAGGTGGGGCTCCCGCAGGAGCACTCCCCTTTAAGCTTCCACCTCATGAGGTGGCTACCTCACCCTGCCTCATAGGTGGGGCGGGCCTTTTTGGTGACGGCATTGATTCTCTTGAGCGTTTGAGAGTCATAACAGCAGACGGTACACCAAGAGAGAGAGAGAGAGAGAGAGAGAGAGAGAGAGAGAGAGAAATCACAGCTGTAAATATATATATATACAGGAAAAAGCAGTCACCTGTGTAAGAAAAGACATTATTCCCAGTGTGTTTTGAGAGCAGTTGTATCTGCTCATCTTTTCAATATTGGTCATCATTTAAGATTAAGGCAAGTAGATCTGCTCTAACCTATTTCAAAATCCATGTGTCACTATCAAGCAGAGTTGACAATATTTGGCCCAGTTTACGGGTAACGTGAATCCAAACCATAGCTTAATGTGAATGAGCAAACATGTGGGTTCCCAGAGAGGAAATAATGGTTGTTTTGCTCCTCTCTGGTGGCTCTGCTGCTGTGCTGCACTGAGTGAAGCCATGGTTTGGCATCTGAACCTGGGTTTGTGGTTTAACTCTTGCCAGACAAACCGCAAGCCATAAACAAGGCGTGTCTTATCGCTTATAGCAGGGGCCGGCAAGGTTTACCTTGCCTGGACCAGTTCACTCCAGTGGAGATCCCTCAGTGGGCGAGATTATGCGCACCCGCGATTTCCGGCGTCTGCAGAAGCGAGTCCCCGTGCCACGCTGCGCCAGTTTAGTGCAGCGTGGGGGGGACTTGCTGAGTGAGTGGGTGGCTTGGTTTGGGGTGGCTTGTGGGCTAGTTAAACGACCCCCGTGGGCTGCTTGTGGCCCATGGGCTTTAGGTTGCCCACCCCTGGCTTATAGTTTGTGGTTTGTCTGAGAGAGCCAAATTCAGACAACACGCTAAGCCAAAGCATGGCTGAGTTCAGTGCAGAAGCAGAATGACCAGAGGAGGAGTAAAGCAGTCACAATCTCCTCTGTGGGAGCCTAGACAAAGCTAAGCTTTGGCTTAGCGTTAGATGTGAAAAAAGGGCACTGGCAGCTTCCTGTGCTCACAGAAAAAACCTAAACTTAATTAACAACAATACTGAATATGTTGTACCAGTCTGTAGCCAAAGAATTGGCTGGCCAGTTAAAATGTATATGTAAAATTCAGCACCACTCAATGACTTTTTAGATTCCTTACTGTCTGGGGGCTCTTTGCTATCCTACCCATGGCCCACAAATAATCTCTCCAGGCAAAACTGGCATTCCCTTTCCTTCCTCAAAATGGACAATGACTATTCCAACAGATTGTTTCCTGAGCACTTTAAATACTTGTGAACATTCCATGACATCACAGCAGCTCAAGACGTGTGTAAGAGGCTTTACGGTTGCAAATTCATGACTACTTTATAACACTAATAAGTAGGACTTGACAGCAGCTTGTTTATGCTTTTTGTGCATGGGCATCCAGTAGAAAAAACCACACACTTATAACACGCATGCTATTAATGATTTACTTTTAAAAAACCTGCTATGTGAGCAACAAGCAGGAAAGACTCAGGACTATACTGAGTCTCACATGCTTGCAGACCATCTTCGCACCTGACATATCTGTGCATATTTTGTACATCCCTGAGTTTGTACATCCCTGAGTTTATCATAAGAGGCAACTGTGGGGTGGCTTCTGTATTGTACCTGCAGTTTGAAGTCGCCTTTCATGGAAAAGGGAAAGTTACTTGGATTCAATGACTTGTCACTAGGGGGCGATGAGAAGTCAACAAAAGGAAGCTGAGAGAGGAACCCTAGCAGCTACTTTTTAGTAGCATTTAACTTAAAACATATTCCTGCCAATAGGCACGTTAAATGAATATTTGCGTACATTTGGCAAGGACCATGCCTACTAATATCCATGGATTTCTGCACTCCTTATTTATTAAAATGTCTATCCCATCTTTCTGCAACAGTAAAACATAAAATCACAATACAATAAAGCACACTCATGGGTAACTGCAAAATAGTAACTCTAATATTAAAAATGTAATTGCATTTGCATAGTTACATAGCTCATACTGGAATAAGAAGAGTTTTCTGTCTGCAATTCTAAATGTGTTTACTCAGAAGGAAGCCACGTTGTGTTCAGCGGGATTTACCTCTTTGTACATGAGTTGAGTATGTTTAACAGGGCTTACTCCTGGATGCAGGTGACGCTATGGGTTAAACCATAGAGCCTAGGACTTGCCAATCAGAAGGTCGGCAGTTCGAATCCCCGCGACGGGGTGAGCTCCCGTTGCTCAGTCCCTGCTCCTGCCAAACTAATGTTCGAAAGCACGTCAAAGTGCAAGTAGATAAATAGGTACCACTCCGGCGGGGAAGTAAACGGCGTTTCTGTGCGCTGCTCTGGTTCGACAGAAGTGGCTTAGTCATGATGGCCACATGACCCGGATGCTGTATGCCGCTTCCTCGGCCAATAAAGCAAGATGAGTGCCGCAACCCCAGAGTCGGTCATGACTGGACCTAATGGTCAGGGGCCCCTTTACCTTTACTCCTGGGTAAGTGTGCAAAGCATTGCAGCCTTACAGTAAAATCCTATGCATGCCTACTGGGAAGTAAGTCCCATTTAGTGCAGTGTGGCTTCATGGAATGTGCATATATCTACCTGGGAGCAGCCCCACTGAATTCAGTGAGACTTACTGTTGAATAGGGATTTAAAGAACTGTGGTGTTGGGCTGCTGTCATAGACCCATATACCTGCTGGGAGCATGCCCCATTGAACTCAATTGGATTGACTTTTGACTAGGTGCGCATAAGTTTGCACTGTTGGTGTCTTCAGTCAAATAATTCCTTTTTCACACCTTCTGGAGTATCAATTCATCCCCTTGCACAGAAGCCACATTTTATTCATTTCCAAATCATTATACTCCAACAGCGTTCGTTTCCCCTTTCTGCAGACTGCAGCTTGCTTGTGCAAAAAGAGGGTTCATAGGATCATGAAATTGTAGAGTTGGAAGGGACCCCATAGGTCATCTAGTCCAACCCCCTGCGATGCAGGAATAGCAACTAAACTAAAGCATCCATGGCTGATGGCCATCCAGCCTTTGCTTAAAAACCTCCATGGCACCCCACCTGCATGTACACCTGCAAGGAAGTGTTTGGTTTGGGTGGCATATCTCCATCTCCATGCCAGCAGAAAGCTTTCTAGTAAGCGAGAAAGGAACTGCCTTATCTGCTCTCGGTATTGTTGTATATCATCAAAAACTGGAAGTGCTGATGCCCGAGAGACGCAAGTCAAATTCTTCCCCTTGTCAAAAAGCATTTGGGATGGGAAACTAGGAACAATAATATACAGTGTGGTTGCAGTGGGCCCTGGGAAACCTTATGGATGTGGATTTGAAATCAGCCCAACCCTTAAAAGACACACCAGTTAAGCCATTTTCACAACAGAGCATCCTTTTGCATCAGTGCAATTCAGCTGCACAGTCTAGCTCCCTCACCTGCGGCTCATTCTGCCAGCATGTGAGAAGCCTTTATGTGCAAACAACAGAGTGGCTTTGCACACCTACTGAACATGCAAACAGCAGTATCAGACATTCCATGTGTCCCTATTTTCCAGTCCCAGATATACAGAAGCCATCCTGGTTTCTGATTTGATCCCAGAACATCCCACTTTTCCTTAGGATGTCCCTATTGTCATTGGAGAAAGGTTGGAGGGTATGGAGTTATGCAACCCTCGAGCCAAGCAGATAAGTAACTATACAACCTTTAGAAGACATCTGAAGGCAGCCCTGTATAGGGAAGTTTTTCAAAAAAATGTTTAATGTTTTTATATACAGTATATTGGAATGCCCAGAGTGGCTGGAGCAACCCAACCGGATGGGTGGGGTATAAATAATAAACTTCTTGTTTTTGTTGAACAGGACATCCCTATTTTCATCAGAGAAATGTTGGAAGGTATATAACTGGCCACATCCACTCCAGACATTTAAATCACATGCCTCCCCCTGCAAGAATCTCAGGAACTGAAGTTTACCTCTCACAGAGCTAACCTTCCCAGCACCCTTAACAGACCCAAGATTCTTTGGGAGAAACCCTGTGCTTTAAACGTTTGGTGCGGATGTTCTCTGAGATAAAGTGCTGCAGACATGCTACATATTTATTACATTTAAACTCTCTGACTCCAGGCGAATCACATGCAGACGCGAGTGCATATTCAGCAGCAGCCACTTTGGAAACGTGGTCTGTTCAGCACAGGATGGTCATGGGACATGGCCACAGTAGCACAGCTCTTGGGGGCTACCTTACGAAACCTGTTCCAGCACTCAGCAGCACTCCTTAAACTCCACAGCATGAACTCCTGCCTCCAATCAAATCTCATTGTGACTGGCATTAAGGGGATTATCTTAGCCCTGCAGCCCACACTCCAGCTGGCTTCTCTTTTGCTTAGTCAGACAGAACATGGCTCCCTGGACAGAAGTCCCTCTCGGGGTGTGAGGCTCCTCTAGCTCTCTCTCTCTCTCTCTCTCTCTCTTTGGAGAACCATCAGGTCCATCTGGAACATGAATGGCTATGATTTCCTTCAGGAAACACCAGGTACTGGGTCCTATTAGGACTTTAATTTTGACCATCAGCCTGCTTGGGGAGGAAAAAGTATTACTGGGTGTTTTTCCCTCCCTCAAGTGTTGCCAGAGTTTAACCAAGCAAATTGTGCAAATGGTTGCCTTTAGTTGTACATCTAACTTCCGTGCATGTCACTGAAAAGCTCCCAGAATCTGAAATGTGAAAGTAAAATCTTGATTGGTTAGAATGTACCTTTCAGTTTTAAAATTCATTCTCCATCCACATTAGCAACATTCACACATGCACCCAAATATTTAGTGCATGGGAATAACTGTTTTGAATGTTAATGCTACTTGTGGAAACACCCAGAGGGGTTCCCTCTCAAAGCCCCCTCCCCATAGGAGAAAACAGCACCCAGATTCATTGTTTATGCAAACATGTTAACAGCTTTAAACTTATCAAAGAAGAGTCAAGCCTGGTGCTTTTTTTGTGAGGATTAGTACTCTTGAGTTTTCAAACCTGATTAGCAGGAAGTTTTCTTTGCTCCTTTATTGTCCGGTAATTTCTGGGCAAACATTCTCTGAAGCCAACATATCACAATAACCCATTTGGCCTTCAGATTCTTCTAGATGTTTGAGGTTCCTGGAACTGTGGAGAAGCTACTCACCCATTTTGTCTCTATCTCCCAGAACCCCCTTGGAACTGCTCACTGAAACAAGCATCTTCTCTTTGCCCTAGAGTTATTAAGCTACCATTGCTTGTATAATGGATGTGACTGAATTCTCAGCTTTTAGAAAGTTTCAATTGAGGGGGACGAGAACCCAAACCACATGGGAGTAGATCTAAACTTACCTCTTCTGTAAGAGGTATTCCCATGGCAGCAGCTTTTGTGCAAGGCTGCTGAGAGGCTTCATGAGTGAGTCCTCAGGGCAAACGTGTTATCCACCCATGCACCCCAAATATTGCAAATTTAGAACCAGAGCCTTCATTTAAATAACAAAAAACCCTATGTTGCTGTCTCTTTAAATGAATTCCCTTTCCATGGCCCTATTCCATGACATATCTCTGGTTGATGCCTTCCTGCTCTTTAGTGCTTTTGATATAGTGTACAACCCAAAAATACAGGGCACACGTCCCTAGAAAGATCAGGTAATCCTTTGCTCTCAAGACTCAGGATCCAAATTCTGTGGCCTACATCAGCTGCGCATCCTGTACTGATCCAGTAATAATTACCTTAATTACCTACAGAGCGTGAGGATTTCATTCTAGCACATCATCCTCAGAATGAATCATGCGCTGGCATGCCCTAAGGGAAGAGAAGCACATTTAGAATATTCGTATGGTATAGTTGCTTCAGACTACACATTTAAATAATCTCTTATGTTTCATTCCTGCAGTTTGAAAACAGAGACCCCAGGGGGAAGAAGTCTAGCTGAACCTAAACCTCTGCCTGTTGTACTAGTGTTCCAAGTAGAATAATAGAATTGCAGAGTTGGAAGGGACCCTGAGGATCATTTAGTCCAACCCCCTGCAATGCAGGAATATACAGCTGTCCCATACAGGGACTGAACCTGCAACCCTGGCATTATCAGCACCATTGAATCAGCTCTAATTGAATTTGAGATGCTCTGCTACTGAGCAACAGCAATTCCCTGAGGGTAGAGGGAGACACTACGATAGCATGACTGCTTCCCACACTGCTTAGAAGCTCTGGACCACCATGTTGGTGTTTTCCTATGGGAATGGTGCTCCAGTTTTTGGAGTTGCACTTCCCACGTGGTCCAGAGGTTTTGATGGCACCCTAGTTGTACAGGAAGGAACTGCGCTGTTGTTGTAGCTTCCGCACTGCCGAGTAATGTCAGGGAAGGCTGTGTAAGAGATGCCAAGTAATAGCCACTATTCTCATGCAAGAAGAAGGAAAAACACTGGAGATCTCTGGACAGTTCACACTAGGCTTTCCCCCCCTGCCAGACAGTGGCGTAGCGTGGGTTGTCAGCACCCGGGGCAAGGCAAGTAATTTGCGCCCCCTAACTCGTGGATTTGCGCCCCCTAACCCTAACCCCCAGATGCTGCGCCCGGGCCCCCCTGCACCCCCCACGCTACGCCACTGCTGCCAGATCACGTCAAACACATGCTAGGTTTATGCCCCGCCAACGTTCCCCCTCCCGCAATTAACTTACCCAATATCATCCGCCCTCAGCATGTTTTCAATAAACCAACTTTGGGGACACCAGTTCTGGGAGTTAATCATTGCTGTGTTTATCAGTTGATGATTGATTTATAAAGGTTCATGGCTTCAGCTTGCCACCATATTCCAATTTGTTGAAATGCTTGGTTGACTTAAATTATGCACTTTATGGTTGTAATATAATTTAATTATTTTATGGCAGAACGGGGCATTAGCTAAGGATGGTTTCTGGGAGAAACAAGTGGTGAATGATCAAAATACTATGCTACTAACATGCTCTTTCATTCAAGATGGCTCGGCAGCTTTGGGTTACATGGGCTTTTTCTTTTTCTTTTTTTCATGCAAGTTGTTTGGGTAGCTCATTCACACCTGCATGATTAATTAGAAGAGGTAGAAGATTTTAATCTACCATCCCGGCCTCCATGCAACCCTGGAAAGAAAACTGGAAAAATAAGTAGATTAAACAACTTCACAGCATATGCCAATGCTTCAGAGGAAGGGGCTGTCTTCAGTGAAATAAACATATAATTATTTCCTATTCTTCCTCATTGGAGGTTAATGATGGTTGAAGTCCTGCAGGCTTACTTCGGCCCAGGGCTAACAATTTCATAGAGTTCCAAAATGATTTGTAATCACACTGGCCCTTTCACAGATACATTGCAGTTAGTGAGGGGTGGCTCCTGCCCACGGCCCACAACTTGGCTCCTGTCAGATTTAGATTGGAAATAAGCCACGGCCATTTCCCCCAAAACCGGGAAGCATCGTTTTGTTCTTGTTTATACAGAAATTTTCTATTGACAAAGCGTTCTGTTGAAATGCATTGGGAATTGTATCAGTCTGTGGAGCTGCCTTTTTCGTGGGGTGTATTGGGTGGTGTTTTTTTGGGTGCCTGTACTTAATCCTCTGTTTTTCTGTGGCCTAGCGTACACTGTATCTGTCCACACTCCACGACCCCTCAAATCCCCTTCCTCTTTTCCCCATCCCCAACTTTATTGGGTGGATAGGCTAAGAGAGGAATGAATTGCTTGGATGAAATATCTGAACACAGGGATTTCAACATTGGCCTTCTGTCCCTGGAAATGAAGGTTTGGGTGACATTAACTGCAATCAGCCTGGCAATTTCACTTTTTCAGTGGGAGGGGGGACCCAGGAGTATTATATTTACATGCCACCAGAGAATATTTAAATAGTCTTGTAACTGAGCAAGAAGGTAACCATATCAAAGATACTTCTGTAATCGTTATTACAAAATTCTGTAAGGTAAAGGGACCGCTGACCATTAGGTCCCATCGTGGCCGACTCTGGGGTTGCGGAGCTCATCTCGCTTTATTGGCCGAGGGAGCCGGCGTTTGTTCGCTGACAGCTTCCGGGTCATCTGGCCAGCATGACAAAGCCGCTTCTGGCAAACCAGAGCAGTGCACGGAAACGCCGTTTACCTTCCCGCCGGAGCGGTACCTATTTATCTACTTGCACTTTGACGTACTTTCGAACTGCTAGGTTGGCAGGAACAGGGACCGAGCAACAGGAGCTCACCCCGTGGCGGGGATTCGAACCGCCGACCTTCTGATCAGCAAGTCCTAGGTTCTGTGGTTTAACCCACAGCGCCACCCGCGTCCCAAAATTCTGTAATGGAGCATTAATAAGCTGTTTGGAAGGCAGTGTTGAAAAGGTGTATCCATTGTAAAAGATGGTTTGCTGCTCAGCTTGTTCACAGTGACCACCTTATCTCATGGTAAACCAGGGATAGCCAATGTGGACCACAACTCCCATCAGCCCCAGGTAGCATGGCCAAGGATTTGAGATTCATCTTATTAGATCTCTATCCTGCCCTTCTTCCCAGGAGTCCTGGGCAGTACAAAGGAGACCAGGCAACATCACAGGACGGGATGATGGGGGTTCAATTCCAAAATATGTGGAAGGCACCATGTTGGCTACCCCAGTGCAAGAGCTGCTTCCCCAGTGGGGTGAATCTGCAGCAGTAACCTCCCAGCAGCAGCATTGCTGCTGATTACTGGGAGAGGAGGCACCAAAGGGCAGTGATGTTGGGGGCTCTTCAATGCTCCGGTGGAGCCAATCTGGAACTCCTGCCAGTGGAGCCCCAACTTTGCTGCTGCCTCACTCCTGCTGAGAAATGACAGCAATCCTACTGCTGCTGCTAGGAGGCTATTGCTGTAAGCCCAGCCCCACTAGGTGAGCTTCTCCTGCCCTGCAGTAAACCATAGTTGATGGTTTCCCATAGAACCAAGGATGGTTCCCACTTTATTCATCTCCCTCTAAGCAGCATGAACAATGCCCCACTCCTGAATACCGTTATGACTAAATCATGGGTTGTGGTTTGTTTCGCTGCAAGCAAACCATGATGCAAAGCCAATGTTTGATCTTGGCTTCCTGATCATGGTTTGTCTGAGTAAAGCAAAGCACAATCTCTGGTTCACATGAAATGCTAAGTCATCAGTTGTGGTTTGTTGCTCCTGCTGGCTAAAGGCGAGGAGATCAGAAGCCATCTGCATTTCCAGGGCTTTTTTTCAGCTGGAAATCAGTGGAACTCAGTTCCAGCAGCTCTCAGGTGGGGCCATTGGCATTATAAGAGAACAAGGGAGGTGTTCATGGTGAGTTCCGGCACCTCTTTTTCTAGAAAACAGTACTGTGCATTTCCATGATAAACCATTAAGAATTAACAATGGCTTACAGTGATGTGTGAATGGGGCCTATATTTTTCAAGGTTGACACTTCCCGTTCTTTCTCCTTTCTCAGGTAGTGTTTGTTTATTACTGGGCCTTTGATTACATCTAGCACTTTGAGGATGTTTTAGTTCCCTTTCGTAGGTTGATTCTGATAATGTCATGAACAGCCAAATAGGGCATCTTTTGTGTGTTTAATCGACTTCCAAACAGAACAGTTCAAGAAAGAAAGGATTCAGATGAGATTTATAAAAGGCCTATAAATCAAATTTTATGGGGAAGGCTGTGTATTTGGTGGCAGAATTCAGGTTCTCCACACGTGGCTTTCAGCTAAAATCTAAAATTACTCTTGGTCTTTCTGTGCATGCTTTTTTTTTTAGTTATAACTAATGGCAGCTGAGCAATTATGGTCTCTAAGGAAAAAACCAGACTGTCATCAAAATGAGAGAACTATTTACAGAAACCCAGACCCTGCACACATTATTACTGTTATTAATATTTCAATTTGCATTGTGCTCTGAAGGAGCCCAGAGAAGTCATTATCAGTATTTTAGAAAATGAGGATGAAATCACAAGTTGGCAACCCGACTTTCAGCAAACAGTGATGGTCAAAAAGGCATAAAACTGGTTTAAGTTTGCAATGCCGTTGTAACCTCTGCAAGAAACAGTGCTAAGGTCATTCTGGTAGCACTGACACTTCCTTGGTCACCTGTTTATAAGAGATGCAAACACCACATCTCTTCAGGTAAACAGGAATCTCCTAGAAAGAATTGGTCTAGACAGCCAAGGCTAGATCAGCAGATAATGCACAGGAACTCAACACTGGAACAAACAACTATGTCAGAGGATAGTGATCAGTCATATGACCTGAAGGGTGGGGGTGGGGGAAAATCACTATCACACAAGGAGTCAGTGCTCCATTCCTGAATACGCTGCCCAGGCCAATTACCAAACTGATTAATTGGTTCAGTGTGATCTCTCCTTACCACAACACCATTTTCACGTATTTGAAGAAGATGGGTGATGTTTAATTTAATTTACCCAAGGATTTTCATTTATTCAAGCCTTAATACAACTGAGGCGAGAGCTGGCGTGTAATGTAATGGCTAAGAGGCTGAGCTACAAATTGGAAAGTGTCAGGTTCAAATCTCTCGTTTGCCATGAACTATGCCATGCCCTCCAAGCGGAACATTCCAAATTTATAAAAGCCACCCTAGCAGCTTCTAATTCCAATCCAGGGATGTCCTGTTTTGGCTCCTGTCCTCTGGCCACGCCAGAACGCAGGGCCAAAAGACAGGTGGCTTTTGGTTCCACACTGTGGCTCGTGTCAGTTAGTTAACACTGAAAAAAGCGGGCGGGGGGTGGGTGGGAATAAACTTGCCCCTTCTACTTTTCTTCCTCCTTCTTTTGCGGCACTTTTGGAAGCTGGTGCCAGCAGCAGAGGCGGTGGCTGTGTCTTCCCCTAGGCTGTGCAGACCAGCACAGCATCTTCTGAGGCGGCAACACTGAAGGCCAGAGGACAACGATTGGAGGGAGGGGAGGAAGTGGGTGAGCGACAGTGTTGGTGTGTTGCTCCAATTTTCCCTCTTGAAATGTTGGGGGGGGGAGCGGATATGCTATGCAGCCTTCATCAAGCCGGTCTCTCTCACCTCCATCTAAAATACAGGGTAATAATAGAATGATGCACCTTCCACTTGGTGCTGGCAAAACAGCCATCTGCATTGGGCTGCCATACGCCCAGATTTTTCTGGACGTTACTGGGATTTCAAAGGTGGAATTGGTAGTGCTTTGTCCTGGAACTTAGGCAAGTCAACTTTTGGGGTGTCTTGGTTTTTACTTTTTGAAATATGGCAACCCTGCAGAAGCAGGGTGGAAGTCTTCATTCATCAGCTGACAAGCCAAGAGTTTGATCCTGTTGGAGCTGCTTTCCCAGCATGTTCCCTGTGTGGAACAAACTGGCAAATCAGGTCCCTCCCTCCACCCCGTGGGTCTACTTTGACAGGTGAGCCTACCTATCAATCGCCTGACGTCATCAGTGTGGACGGCGAGATAAAGCTCTGGTCCACCAAGCCAAACAGGCTCCTCACTCCTGCTTTATAAGGGTTGCTGTAGTT
Organism: Podarcis vaucheri; assembly: GCF_965113315.1. Lineage (NCBI taxonomy): Eukaryota > Metazoa > Chordata > Lepidosauria > Squamata > Lacertidae > Podarcis > Podarcis vaucheri. Next base: position 84,924,900 of record NC_138764.1, on the reverse strand, counting down.
ATTGTAGTTAGATGATGCATGTGGCCGTGCCTTAAACTTCCAAAATATTCGTCTTCCTCAAGTAGAGAGTTCTTTTGGATGAAATGAGCATCGTAGATTTACCATGTCTTTTGTAATGTTTATCACCATAAAAACAGAGCAGGCAGAGTGCAAACAGACATCTAAAGAACAAATAGAGCAGATGCTAATTTTGCATCAGAATCCCAGCTAGAACTGAGAGAGATTGGAGGGCCTCGGAAGTGAGGGATCCAGGCTGAGAACTGATAGACTTATGGATATTTTTTGGGGATCGAAACCGGGAAAGGGGGGGGGCGAGAATTTTGGAATCCAAAGGGTGTATAATTATATGTTGTTTTCTGTTATTATGTTTTGTAATTAATATAAAAATTGGGAAACCTGTGGAAGGGAACTTGGGTCGACCTTAGAAAAGGACGTAAATGATGAGTATTGTGGTTTAATTGAGGTCTATAAGTTAAATTTGGTTAATTAAGAAGAATTAAGTAAAATATTAATAAGGCAAAAGTTGGAGATAAGAACTTGCTGAGTTAACTATTGGAATTGGGATGCAAGAAGGGGAGGTGTGGGGAAGTCAGGGAAATTGGTTAAGAAATTAGGGTTTTGAAATTATATGTTTGTTTTTGTGTTTGTATGTCTGTATTGTGTATTGTGTGTGTTTGTATAAATTGTGAAAACCCAATAAAAATTATATATATATATAAAAAAACAGAATCCCAGCTAGAAACAGCATGGAAGCCCCCATAGCCGCCACACTCTGTGGCAGATGCTCACTTGACATCCTGACAGTTGAGTCGCCGCTTAGTGGGAGGTCAGCATAGTGAAAACACACCAGCAGGAACACTGCATTTGCGCCACACTGAACTCTCCACTCTCCCTCCTGCTAAGCAGCAGCAACACAACTGTCGGGGCTGATTGTGAATAGTGATTTCATCCTTCCCATAGAAAATGGCCGTATGAGTAAAGTATGATTTTGCTGTTTGTGTACGTAGTCAAATGGCTATGCAAATCCAATTCCACGTCAGGATAATTGACTTGTGGATTCCCCACAAGTTTCCAGCAACCAACTAATGTCCCATGTATCAGAAATGCATTTACACTTAAAGATTTCCTTACTTTTCCGAGTTGACCTTGCATTGAAATGGAGTGTAGAAGGGGAGGGGAATTCCATCTCATGGCTGCCAGCTGTTTTCTTTTTTTTTATCTAGCAGGGCTGCTCTTCAACAACTACATGACAAGCGCAACATTTACTTGGTGAAGCTTTTTTCTAACAGGGTTCCTCCAGATGACCTATTTAGTGAGCATTCAATCCTGATTTGCTTGCACAAAGCTTATGCAGAGGTTAGATTATGTCCGGTCTTTCTTGAGCATTCGTTCTGATTTGTTTGTTTGCAGGGAGTTTATTTGACAATGAACATGCATCCTGACTTATTAATCATTGATTCCCCCCTCCCAATTTTTTCAGTGCATATCCCCATCATTTCTCATCATTTATTTCTAAGGGGATTTGTTGCACTAGGGCGATAGATTGAATCTACTTGAATTGTGCAAACCTACATTGCCAGTATTCATTTCACTCCCTCCTGCAAAATGCTGACAGTCTGGAGGCAACCCTGCAGTGAAAGGGAAAGCTTTGCTTGCTGATTTCCTGCTTGTCATGCAGTTGTTTTAGTCACAGGAGCCCTGCTAGATAAAAAGTTGGCAGCCTTGCTTGTTTCTGACAGAGGAAGGTCTATGCAGGGAATGCATTGGTGGGGTGTGTGGGGGTGTGTGCAGGGGTGCCAACTTTAATAAAACTGGAGGAGGGCAGGTAAGCCCCGCCCCACATAATCGATCGCATAACGTGGCACGCACACACCATTTGAATGGCAATGCCCATGAAATTTGGGGGCCCCCACATCCCTCAAATATTTGGGTGCGTGTGCAAAGGGACCTCCTGTGTGTGCTCTCTGATTTTAGGCACATCAATAAAACAGATTCCCAAGTTCTTGGTTCAGCTTTGGGAGTGCTAACCCAGAACATCACCAGGAAAGGTGGATCTATATTTTCTACATGCATTTTCACTAGCATTTGGAAGCCAGGCATAAAAATTGTAGAGGAGCCTACACTGGCCTTGCAGTGGCTCCTATCTGTAAGACAAGCCAAATATATTTTGCTGCCGGGAACAAAACAGGAAGTGTCATAGTCATGGTGCATGTTACCCAAGGCTAATCAAGTTGTTTTAGCACCCTGGGAGTAAAAACGCAATAAAATGAATTCAACAACTAACATTTGCTGCCCTTTTATAACACTGAAGAGCAGCTGCCTGAGGTGAGTGAACTTGTTCTGCTGGGCTGGCCCTGCTTGTCTGTCATGTGAAAAACCAGTGCAGTTGAAGCCTCTGTTTGCCTGAACTGTTTACCTGGGTTCTGCACCAGTTGCATACCTGACCCCTTTCTGAGCTGCAGCATGGATGTACCCCCCTGATACCTATATCTGCTGCTTTTTCCTTTTCTTCCAGTTGGCTAGTAATCCATAAATGTGCTTCATCCTTCTGATTCAGCTGAATTCCACAGGGGTGGTTATTAACACGTGGGGGAAGGGGGGGAACTGCTCTGTAATCATTTAAGACATGAATTCAGGCAAAAGGCAAACGGGATTTGATGGTGTGGAAAGAAGATCCCTGTTTACTAATGTCTGACAAAATACAAGCCTTTGCGGGCTTTATCTGCTTCATTTGGAAACAGCCGGAGAGCAAATATATACTCAGGTCATGGAAAAGGGGCAGGAACAAAATATTGACTTTAGAGGGGTGGGAATAATCATTCTTTTTAAAAAATTTTGAAAACTTAGGTGCCTAGATCCAAAGCAAGATCTTGCACAAGGGCTCCAGAATTCAGCCTGGCAGCTTTGTGTGCCATTTCTTGCAGTTGTTAGCAAGTCATGCAGTAAACTATTCTCTGTTAATTTTTTAATGCAAGATAAACAGGCCGAGAAATGATTAGCACAAAAGTAAGTTTGAACTAATCTGGGGAGAATCAGAAGGGATGAGAGCGAGAAAGCTGTTCTGGAGAGTTATCTGTTAACTACATCAAATGTCTCCAACTGGAGTTCCTTCCTTCCTATCTCTTTGGCTTTCAGTAGCCAAACCCTTCTACATTGTTTTCCTTTTTTAATCTTAACCAGTGGCCCAAAATGAATACTTCAAGCACAATAGACGCTTTCGGCTCTTTCAATTAGAGGCTTTTTGGAACTACAGGCGACAAGGATCTTCCTACCTGGTTGGTTACTGGTGATCAGAAGGTTATCCTCTTCCATAGCCACAAAAAATGGGCCCCCAGATCCACTCTTCAAAGGTGCACAGCTGCTCAGGCATGAAAAGCTGGTTCACAAACCTTTCCTGCAGCTCCAAGCACTGAATGTCAGAGCCTGGGGAGAAGCATAACTAGGTAGTTGCTTGAAATGGAGTTTGGTCAGTGGTCGGAGATCTATATTCTCAGATAGATAGGACTTTGTCCACAAACTGGAATTTGAAATTTCAAAGGGGTGTGTGTGTGTGTGAAAAAGCAGAAGGGACGGTTTGAGATGATTGTGCTGGCGTGATTCTTGTAACTCAGGTACTCCTACCCAAACTGGCTTACCACATGGGCTAGTAAACAGAAGACTGAATAGCCTCAAATAGGCAGCCTTTGCACATGTACACTTAAACATTCATCTCTACAGAAGCAAGAGAAAATCCAAATGATTTTAAATACAAGGAAGGCCTCTTTATGGAACATCAGGAAAGACACGAACTTTTTCCAAACTCCTCTGAAGCAGACTCCATCACCCACCTTAGTGAAAAGGGTCAGTTCTCCTCCCACTTCCACATTACCCATGTAGTTTGCATGGCAGGACTTCCATTAGAAATGGGTTAGCCAACGTGGCACCCTCGAGAAGTTGTTGGACTCCAGTCAGTCCTAGCCAGTATAGCTAATGGTCAGGGAGGATGGAAGGTGTAGTCTAACAACATCTAGAGGGCACCAAGTTGGCTACACCTGCATTAGAACATTAAAAGATCCCTACTGGGTCAAACCAAAGGTCTATGTAATGCAATATTCCTGCTTTCCATAATGGTGAACCAAGTGCCTTGAAGAAGCCTACAAAGCAGAAGTACAAATAACCCATCCAGTGCTGATGTTGCTCTACAACAGCTGGATATTCAGTGGCAGCATACAGAAGTTCTGTATAGACATTGCCATGGCTCGTAGTCATTGGTAGAAACTTTCCTCCATGAATTTGTCTTGCCCCTTTTAAAGTGTTGGAGGTAGACAGCTTTAAATAATGCATTTTAAAAGCAAGTGAGATGCTTCTTTCTTCTCCCAAGGATGCTTCCTGTCCCCCCCCCCCCAAGTTGGGCTGTCATCTTGCCATTTCCTATCAGTTAAAAACTGTGTCTAGAAACTGCATACACTGGTACCTCGGGGTACATACGCTTCAGGTTACAGACTCCGCTAACCCAGAAATAGTGCTTCAGGTTAAGAACTTTGCTTCAGGATGAGAACATAAATCGTGCTCCGGCGGCACGGCGGCAGCAGGAGGCCCCATTAGCTAAAGTGGTGCTTCAGGTTAAGAACAGTTTCAGGTTAAGAACGGACCTCCGGAACGAATTAAGTACTTAACCTGAGGTACTGTATATGGGAGTTAAAATTTCAAAAGCTTGAGGAGAGGGCAGGGCCTCTGGAAACAGCTTTGCTCACTTGCTTGCTACTGAACTGTGAACTTATTCCGAGGTCGTATTCACACCATACATTTAAAGCACACGACTTCCCCTAAAGAACCTTGGGAACCGTAGTTTACTACCACCAGAACCACAGCACTCTTAACAAGCTGCAGTTCCCAAAATTCTTTCTGGGACGTGACCTAAGCCATGTTCCTGTCCTGTCTCTATTTAGTACCAGAACTTGTAATGTCACTGCACACACCACAACTAAACACAGGCAAGGCTATAGATCACCAGCCATTTACCCGCTCTGTAGAAATGCATTGTACACATTTCCATCTAGATTAGAGACAGTGCATGTCTCCCCTGTTGTTATTTTGAGTGGAGAACAAAGGTACAGCTATGTGCTCCCTTCCATATTTAGGAGCAGATGATCATGTTCCTGCATCAAACTGCCTCATAGTGCTGAGAAAAGTTAACTGGCTGGTGCTCCCCTGCACCTGGTAGTGTGGAAGGCAGGGAGATTAACAGTAGGAGGTGTCAGAGCTGACCAGTTCTAGTTTTGTCTCCCTCCCTGCTGAGTTCTACAAGAGCAACAACTAAGGAAGGGGAAACTGGCAGGCTTTGCCCCCCAATGGACTGGTTCTAAGTAAGAAGGTGGATGGGGAGGGGGGTCACTGAGGACAAACTGAGGTTGGTGGTCACTGTGCCCCCTTCCCACTAATCCAGCAGCCTCCACTTCTGGAAAGTTGCCTGTTCCCTGGAAGCTAGGCTGAAAACACTAGCAATAATACATCTGAGTCATCAGCACTAAAGGAGAAAGGCTAAATATGGCCCTTTGGCAATTTCCAGGTATTTAATCGTTCTGTTCCCCTTAAGAAACTCCCCACCCCGATACCCTTGTGCATACACTTCTTTCGTTTGCTATTTCTAGCATCCTTAATCCTTCCGGAGCTGGTTCCCGCAGACCTTGTAGGGGCGAAGAAGCTATTTTTGCCTTCCTTCGTAAGGAGTTTATTTGAGCAAAAGGCTTGTTTTGCTGAACGGAGCAAAATAGGCCGGAGGTTTACGATATTGTACTAGACACTACGGCAAATCCTGCACATATTTAACTTGATGTCTGTACGCGTTTATCTAATCACAGGGATCACTCTATCCGAGCCCAGATTGAGGTGGAAGATCCCTCAATGGGGCTGCTAAAGCTCTTTCTCCACTTCCCTGACCATCTCGTACTCCATTGTTCCTTTCTACCAAGCAAATGAATTAGTGGCTTAGCAGGCTCCTAGCTGAAGGGGAAATAACCTGGCCGTGTTATTTCAAGGAGTAACCTTTATATCTTTGATAGTCACACACCAGATGCCATCACCAACAGAGAGGCAGATGTCATGATTTGTGCAACCATGGTGCACTGCAATTGCACCAACCACAGTGGTCAGGTGGTCATGTCAGAGGGCCTTCTAGCAGTTCTCTCACTGAGTGAAGTGAGGTTACAGGAAACCAGGCAGAGGGCCTTCTCGGTATTGGCGCCTCCCTGTGGAACGCCCTCCTACCAGATGTCAAGGAGATAAACAACTACACAACCTTTAGAATACATCTGAAGGCAGTCCTGTATAGGGATGTTTTTAATGTTCGATGTTTTGTGGTGTTTTTATATTTCTCTGGAAGCCCCCCAGAGTGGCTGGGGCAACCCAGTCAGTCAGATGGGTGGCATATAAATAATAAAGTTGTTGTTGTTGTTGTTATGAACTTCTAGAGACAGTATATGCCCCTGAATACAGTGGTACCTCGGGTTACATATGCTTCAGGTTAAATACGCTTCAGGTTACACACTCCGCTAACCCATAAATAGTGCTTCAGGTTAAGAACTTTGCTTCAGGATAAGAACAGAAATCGGGCTCCGGCGGCACGGCGGCAGCAGGAGGCCCCATTAGCTAAAGTGGTGCTTCAGGTTAAGAACAGTTTCAGATTAAGAACAGACCTCCGGAACGAATTAAGTACTTAACCCGAGGTACCACTGTATCAGCTCCTGGAGAGAAGCAGTAGGAAGGAGCCCTAGCCTTTCATCCCAATGTCCTACCTGTGGGCTTCCTACAGGTATTTGGTTTGCTCTACAGGAAGCAGGATGCTAGACTATGTGATTCCTTAGTCTGATCCAGCAAGGCTCTTATCTTCTCAGTGAGGTCACATGGATGGGTGGAACACATGAACGCAGGAACTTCCTAACTGTGTGATAGTCTTGCATACTCATTAAGTGCACTCATAGAGTGCGTGGTATTAAAATGATCTGTGTAAACAGCCATCGGAAAGCATTGGTTTGTTCCAAATGACCTGCGTTCTCAGGGGTCATGCAATGCTATTCTGTTTAATATCCCCCCACAAGGAAGATGGTAACCAGGCCTCTCAGTATTGCTGCTTTTAGTTTTAGTTTAGGAACTACATGCAAGAAATATGTGACCGTGGTAAGAGTGTGGCTTATGTTTGTGTGTGGTTCCCATGGGCAGTCTGTGCTCCATTGTTTGTTTGTTTCCTTTGCTGGCGTATTCTGCAACATGCCATTGTCACAATAGTAGTGCATTCGTGGTGGATTTATACTAGACCGTCAACACATCATTTTGCTTTATTGGTGGTTTTGTGATGCTCCCCCAATGATCAAGGTAGTGCAGTGACTCCCTTATGAAGAAAGGTTGCAGCGTTTGGGACATTTTCGTTTGGAGAAAAGGCAAGGTGACATGACAGAAGTTTATCAAAGTTTGCGTGGCATGGAGAAACTGGACATGGGGAAGTTTTTCCTCCCTCTCTCATAACACTAGAACTCATGGGCATCCAACAGAGATGAATGTTGGAAGATTCAGGACAGGGAAAAGAAAGCACTTTTCCAGGTAGTGCATATACAGTGGTGCCTCGCAAGACGAAAAGAATCCGTTCTGTGATTCTCTTCGTCTAGCGGTTTTTTCGTCTTGCGAAGCAAGCCCATTGACGGATTAGCGGATTAGCGCTATTAGCAGCTTATTGGATCAGCTGATAAGCGGCTTAGAAAAAAGGGGGGGAGGAAAAGAAACCCGCAGGAACTCGCAATACATTTTCGTCTTGCGAAGCAAGCCCATAGGAGATTCGTTTTGCGAAGCACCTCCAAAACGGAAAACTCTTTCGTCTAGCGAGTTTTCCATCTTGCGAGGCATTCGTCTTGCGGGGCACCACTGTACAATGGAACTCAGTTCCCCAGGGCACAGTGATGATGACCTCGTCCTGGATAGCTTTAAAAGAAGATGAGACACATTCATGGAGGAGAGTGCTGTGCTCTGCCTCATCCACAGTTGGGGGAAGCAATGCTTTCGAAAACCACCTGCCGAAAACCACAGGAGCAGAGAGTGCTCTAGTGCTTGAATCTTGCTCACTGGTTCCCCACAGGCACCTGGTTGGCCACTGTGAGAATAGATGGGACTAGATAGACTAGATGGGCCATTGGTCTGACCCAGCAGGCTCTTCTTAGGTTCTTAATGTTACTGCATGGTTGCTGTCTGGAGGGGCACTCTTGCACTATGGCCGAACGAAAAAGTGGGGGGTGGATAACAACAGAACATTTGTGTTGTAAAAAGGTTACAGGTTTTCAGCAGGAAGTTATGGGACATGCATTGGTTGGAAACCAAGCTGCTTATCCCTTGTGGTACTTTTGTGCATAAACAGTGTTGAAAGTAGGTTTGCCTAGAACAGGGGTAGTCAGCCCTTTTATACCTACTGCCCACTAATGCATCTTTCTTGATGGTAAAATTTCCTTACCACCTACCAGTGCTCGATGGAAGGAGGATTCAGCTTGTGCCCTACCACCCACCTACAATCCTGAAACGCCCACTAGTGGGTGGTAGGGACCAGGTTGACAACCCCTGGCCTAGAACCTTCCAAATGGCATCATGAGCAGAAGTATTCATGAATGCCCAATAAAAAGGATGTCTGGGGATGGGAGGACCCTCACCTTGAATCATAGGCTTCCTGTTTTCATTGAGAACCATGAGCTACTTCATCCAGACCATGGTTTGGATGCAGATTACGTTAGTTGCCCATAGTTCTCACTGAAATCAACAGGACGTAAATCTTGATTAACCTGTCCCATCGATCTCAGTTGTGGCTAACTGAAAGCAACTCACTTAGTTTGGATGTGTCCAATATATCACTACACTCAAGTGCTATGCAAACACATTTTCTCCAAATGGTGAGACGTTTTCAGGGTTCGAGGGCTACCTAGGCTTGGTTTCCTTTGAATGCAAGTACTGGAGAGAGCCACTGGCAATGTGTGTTACCTTACTGCAGTGTTTCCCAACCGGTGTTCCGCGGCACACTACTGTGCCGTGAGACGTTGGCTGGTGTGCCGTGGGAGGGAGGCGGGCGAGTCGGGCGGTGAGAGGCGGCGGCGGCGAGGATCCGCGTCGAGCCGGGGGCGGCTCCGCGGTGGTGGTGCCGAGCGGCGGGGCAGCGCGTGCAAAAGGGAGGAGCGCGAGACAGCGGAGGAGGAGGAGGCCGGCATGTCCGGGCAGCAGCAGCAACAACAGCAGCAGCAACTCCCGGCGACGGCTCCTCAAGCCCCGCCGCCGCCCCCTCCTCCGCCCGCTATCGCCGCCACCACCACAACAGCCGCCGCCGCCTCAGTTGCCGCCGTCCCTCAGTCCCTCGCTCTGCTGCCTCCTCCCACCCCCAAAGCTTGGAGGTTCCCCGGCAAGGGGGAGGGAAAAAACTTTCACTTTCGTGCGTCCCTCCCGGCGTGACGCTGCGCGCTGACGTCACGGGGCTGTAATGGTGGTGTGCCGCGAGATTTTTTTCATTAAACAGGTGTGCCGTTGCCCAAAAAAGTTTGGGAAACACTGCCTTACTGGCCCGAATATAAGCCACACTCCCCCCCCCCCAAATTCAGACCCTGAAAAATTAAAGTGTGGGTTATATTTGAGACCTTACGCCACCGGAAAAGCGGCGCGACTCCTCCCCAGGAAGCAGCCCGGGTATTGTCTTTTTTTCTTTTGCCCCCTTCAATTGTAAAGGTACAACTTATTTGCAGGTGCGGCTTATATTCGGGCCAATACGGTATATGGTTTACTTACACATAGATAGAGGTTGAGAATAGGTAGAGGTTTGCAGCATAATGTTTCAGATCTGACCCCACCAGATTTCTAGGGCTTTGTTCCCTAAATATGTGTCACGGTCCAAGACCAACCAACTTGTATTTGAAACAGATGTAGGTGGTAGCTTCTCTCCATTTAGTATATGGCTGCTTTTTCAGATTCTTTCACTGCCCCCTCCCCAATCTCATGGCCACTGCCACTTGTCCTGCCATGTTCTTCTTTTGAGTCTGTGTTGGTAACTGGGGGGCTGGTAGATTGGAGAATACCCCTTGGGAAACCAGATTTATCCAAGGATTTAAATCAGTGGCTGGTTTACCTAGCAAAGAGTTGCTGAAAACTAGTTCAGGGTCATTAATTTATTCCATGGAAACTAAATCATAAAAATGGTTGCAAAAAAATAAACAAAACTGCCATAATCATTAATTATTACTGGCTTTTCAGTGCAATTCAGCTGATGCTGTTAAACAATAAATTGATTTACAGTTATTAATCTGTGGTGGTTACACAACAGAATTTCCAGTGGGTCATAAAACTCCTCCCCAGTTGAGGCCACTGAAAACCAACTCACTGCATATAATGATATCTCTCCAAGCTTGAGATGAAAACAAGTATCAGAGAAAGGGCAATTAATTTTGGGGTTCCCTCCATACTTGCTAATCAGAAACTTGTGCACAAGGCCAGTCAGCTGTGTGAAGAAACTGTGAATGCCTTTAATGGGACTTTGGATACCTCTAACTAAAATATATGTACTGTACTTTTCCATCTATAAGACACCCCCATGTATAAGATGCTTCCTATTTTGGGGGACTGAAATTTTGGAAAATAGGGGGAGATGGAAAACAGTAAGTTGAGCTTTTTTGTGGAGGATTGCTCAGAGTTGTTGAGCTTTTTTGGGGGGGTATTACCGAGGGTTGCTGAGCTTTTTTTAGGGTGGGGAATGCCGAAAATCGCTCACCTGCACACATTGCAAAATCTGCCTCCCACCTGTCCCCTCGTCGGCAGAGGCTGCCAATTGCCCGACCAATTGCCGCAGCGTCGGCCAATCAACACCACCCATTGACGCCGCAACCAATAACACGCACAATAGTTGCTGACAGCCGCAGCAGCAACCAGTCAAACGTCCACCCTATGCACTACCCGTGTATAAGACGGCCTCCACTTTTTTGCATGATTTTTAAGGAAACAAACCTTGACTAATACATGGGAATGTACGGTAGATTGATTTGAGTGGTGCAGACTCCGAGAGAAGGTTTTATTTATTTAAAATCATTTATATACCACTTAATTATTATTTTGGGGTGGGGAGGACAACATCTCTACATTGTGTACTGTCTAAAAAACAAACAATATGATAGGAATTTAACGTAGTGCAAAGGAGATTGCTCTGTCAGTGCAAGAGGAATCCTGTTGCACTAGTGGAGGTCCTAGTGGCATCAGTTAGTTAAATCCAGCCCATAATAATTAAAATATTTAAAAAGCACAACCTAAAACAGAAAAACAGTATAAAAACACATAAAAGCAAATAAAGCATAAATGTAGAAGAAACATGTAAAACAGGGTCTCATCTTATGAGTCTGAGAAAGAACATGTACAAATCTAGTAGTTATTGATTCTGCCCCAAATGCAGGAATAAGCACTTGAATGTCAAATCAATGATGCACAGGCAGCATAATATCCACAAACATTAAATGGGGCATAAAGGCATACCCTCCAACATTTCTCCGATGAAAATAGGGACGTCCCATTCCATAAGGATAATATTACTACTTATACCCCACACATCTTGCTGGGTTGTCCCAACCACTCTGGGCGGCTTCCAACATATATAAAAACATAATAAAACATTAAACATTAAAAAAAAACACACCTTCCCTATACAGGTTTGCCTTCAGACGGCTGGGGGGTGGGATAACATTATACCCTCCAACATTTCTTCAGTGAAAATGGGGACATCCTAAGGAAACGCGGGACATTCCAGAATCAAATCAGAAACCAGGACGACTTCTCTAAAACAGGGACACTTGGAGGGTCTGTAAAGGCTACTTTTGGTACAATTGCAGAAGAGATTCATGGTTTGATAGTGATCAAGCCAAATAGCCAAAGGTCTTATTCATTTGCTTTTCACAATCAATGCAGTGATTATGCTTCTGAAGTGAGCAATGGTGCGGATAGGAAATATTACAGAACAATTATTTGCACCCAGATCGTCCTAGTCCAATACCACACTGCATGAGCTTTCTAATTTCTTTTGGCATAACCTGCCCCCCCCCCAAATATTCAAAACCTGTGTTTCCCTGCATGCTAGAAAACACATGCTCGTATGCAGACAACTCAACTTCTGTGCATATTTATTGGAATCTGAATCAGCTGTTAATTGGTTGGAGTAAAAGTGCAGGTGTCTGCACTGTACCTGCCAAGGCTATTAGCAGTTGGGTTGAGGAGGGTGGATAGAATTTCAATCAGGAAAATGACACAGGGGGGAGGGCTACGCAGAGCCCCCTCCCCAGCACTGCTGCTCAAAGCCTCTCGCAGGAGCTTCTAAAAAAGATATTGGGCAATCCGATCGTAGATTTCGAGTGTCACATGCCATTTGGCCCAAAAACTAAACGGTACCTGTGGGAGGGGACCACAAGGAAGATCTTACTTGTCCAAGCAAAGTATCATTGCATGATGGAATATGGCGAAGGCCCACTTTGACATTTCAGGGCTCGCCTGGCCCTGAAAGATGTGTGGTGGAAAAATGCTATGAGGTGGGAGTTGTTTGCAGTGAAGTCGCAGCCTGTAAAACATCGTTTTATAGGGAAGTAAAACGAAAGACCTGTGTATGACAGAGCAGGAATTACAATTCTGCCGACCTTCACCAAACAGAGAGACAACAGGGCGTGAGAGGAGAAAGAGTTAGATTGGTGAAATGGCGGCAAGCTAGGAATAGAAAAATCAGTGCTTTTTTCATATTCCAGATCCGTTCGTCCAATTCTTTGGCACTTTAACTACAAGTAAGGTAATCCCAGGACTTTTTTTCCAGCCGGAACTCAGTTCTGGCACCTCTCAGGTAGAGGTGCCATTATAAAAGAACAAGGGAGGTGTTCATGGCAAGTTCTGGCACCTCTTTTTCTAGAAAAAATGGGTAATCCTAACAGCTGGGCATGAGGTATAGAAGACCCTGAGAAAGTTTGGCATAGATCACTTGCATACCTATTACACCTGTCTCAAACCTGAAGTCCTCGGCATTGTGCCGTTGACTAATAAGAAATAATAAACAAAATTGAAGTGAGAGAGGAAGACAGAAGGAGCTGAGCAGAGCAGTCCGCACCAGTGAGATGATTAAAGATTAACCCCCCTTGCCTCCTGCCTCCACCCCTCTGGGTTGTATAGGCCTTGAAGCTCAGCAGATCCTTTCAGAGAAATATTTGAAATAAAGGCCAACAGATAGGGGACGCCGGCAAAATCAGTTGGAGAGGTTGAGGGGCCAATAACCTCTGGCTGTGGAATCACTGCAATCTGGCCTGTGTTTGCTGATGATAATGCGCCTTTCCAAAGCCCTGATAGACATGGAGATGGCAGATTATAGTGCGGCTTTAGACCCGGCATACACAACTCTGGAGTTTGAGAACATGCAAGTCTTGGCAATAGGCAACGGTAAGTCCGACTCGGAACTTTGCTCTTCTCTGTTAAATTTTGGGTAAGGGACAGCTGACCTTCAGAGGCGCATTTGCAAACAGGCAGCGGCGGCCAGATGGTGTGGAGGCTTCATTGCGTGTCTGTTTCCTTGTTGTCCCAAGGAAAATCTTCCCTGTCGGCGGAGGCTCTTCTCCAGGCTCCAACCTCCCTGCCTGTTTATGGCAAGATTTTGTTTGACCAGTGCTCTGCTTAGCTCAAACCGGGTGACTTTTCCAGGGATGGGTGCGGCGTAGAAATCTTGTAGAGTATTACGGGTTTTCTCCCACATGACATATCTGTCAGAGGAAGGCATAGAAAGAACCCCAGAAGGTTGCAATGGATGGTGAGCAGATAGGGGGAAGGGAACAAAGTAGAGAGCTAGGTCATTGCTCTGGAGTGTAGGACCCAAACCAAGAGGTTTAAATTTTAAGAAAAAATATAATTTAGAATCGGAAAGAACTTGGCAGCGGGGCTGTAGTTGATCTCCTGTATCGGCATCCCTTCCAACTCGTGTCTGTGATTGTCTCCTGAAGGGATTGGCTTCGAAGGGATGTGATTAGATAATACAGTATAGTTTTCCCTGCCTAGAGGCACTTCTGCGGTACAAGGGCTCATTAGGAACAGAATTTGTCTTTATGCCAAATACATTTCTTCATGTTGCCAGTGCAGGGGGGCAATTTGAATGGGGAGGGGGGAAATTTGAGAACGAGTTATTAATAGGTAATGGCCTTTTAGGCTTCCTCCACGTGAATAGGTGTTCACTTTTTGAATAAAATGTCACCGGGGGGGGGGGCACCAGGATTTTAGAGATGCTTAGGTGGGGCATGGCCAAAAAAAGGTTGGGAACCACTGACTTAGGGGGATACTGGTTCAGAATTCAGGAAGGATTGGAAAAGATCTGCTATTTTGATCCTATGCAGACAAACAGGAGAGTAAGCCCCACAGAACACGTTAGAACTTAATTGCAAGTAAATTTATACAGAATTGTGCTATAGAGATGGGCCACTGTGTGCTTATTTCACATAATAATATTTGTTGTTTATATCCAGCGCTTTTTGAGAGGCCAAAGAGCTCATCCTTAGAGCAGCGCTGCACCGTTGGCCCAGATTATTATTCCCATATTGCAGGTAGCAGGGCTGAAGCTAATAAACATTGTCTGGCTGAAGTGCACCTAATGATTTTGTGGCCGAGGCCAAATTTGATCCAGAAACTTCCTTCCTCATGGATCAAATGCATAAGATACCTCACAAATTCCTGGATTACCTTGTCAAGTGTGTATGTAGCCTTTTGGGGCGTTTTGCCAGTCACATTTCGTGGTGGAAAATGACATCCTGCCTTATGCCAGTGTGTGCATAGACTGTGAGGCCAAAATAATAGCCTTGCAGCTTTTCAAACTGCAAACAGCTTCAGCATGTTTTATAGCAAGGAATGAAGAAGTACTGCGGTCTGACATTTCTGCTTCCTTCAGCTGCTTTAGCCCATAGGAGTCATTAGCTTATTCCACTCCTAAAACGTTTGGGGATTTGTTTTTGTTCACAGGATCCAAGATTTGTGTTTTTGGCAAGTTTACCCCCGGATTCTCTGAACAACAGGCTAATGGCTAATCTTAGTGTAATTCAGAAGCATGCCTTACATTAATTCTGAAATTCAGAAAGTTATCTTCTCTACTCACACTTTCTTAATATGGACACCTATTAGGTCTTTACTGAGTGATTTTACAAGGAGAAAGGGTTTCATACTTTGCACTTGTCATTATTTAATAAGCACAACACCAATTCTCTGAATATGGGTACAGGTCACCTCTATAGTGCATGCATTGAATATTTGCCTGGTTGTCTGGTTTTTTAATACTTTATTTTTGATTGCCTTAACACTGGGAAGGTGGAAATATTATCACTGATTTTTTATTTTATTTTTTATTTTCACTTCTGATGGAATATAAATACTTGAAATGTACAATCATATATCATAGCCTTGGAATATAATCCAACCCTGTTTGGGACAGCATCATTATACCGGGGCATCTTTCCCCCCAGTTGTGGTGTGAAATTTAATTGCCATGAGCCAATTCAAACCTGTACATAATACTGTGGGATATTGTAGAATGGGATGAGCTACTTGTGCCCCTCCAGAGCTTGCTGGACTCCAGCTCCCCTCAGCCCCAGCCAGCATGACGAATGGCCTGGGATGATGGGAGTTGTAGTTCAGCAGCACCTGAAGGGTCACTGGTTCTTTACACCTGTGTTAAACCAATGGCTGAAGGAGAAGAAAGCTGGGGGTGGAGGGAGGGAGAGAAAAAGGGGGGGGGAGAAGGAGTGTTGTTGTTAGTGGGGGAGAAGAGGAGGAAGTGGGTGGGTGCAGTGCCGGATTTATGTATAAGCTAAACAAGCTATAGCTTAGGGCCCCACTCTCTTGGGGACCCCCAAAAAATGTAAAGGGGGGAAAAACTGGGTGTACAGTTCCAGAATATAAGATAAAAAACAAATAAAATAAAACCTACATACAGCAACAGTGTTTTGTGTTGTGTAGGCTCCTATTTGTTAAGTGCAAATGGCTTTAGATACCTTTTAGGTCCATAAATTACCATACAGCATATATTCAACATAAAAACAGTGACAATTTGTTGTTGACAAAGGACAGCTAGACATATAAAGGGTGCTGTCCTGTACCTTCAGTAGCTTAGGGCCTCATCAAACCTAAATTCGGCCCTGGGTGGGTGGCAGTGGCATAACAAGCAGCGCAGACTCCCTGTGCCAGCCCTGCCTATCCCCTTACTGGGATCTTGATCCTCACACTTCCTATTTGTTCCCCACCCCTGTTGCAGGATCAGAGTTGAAAGGCACCACAGAGCTCATTAAGGCAAACCCCCATTCAGTACAAGAACTACAATGCAGGATGCAACTATGGTTTCCCTGACAGGTGTCCGTCTAGCCTCTGATTAAACAGAGAGCACACCACTACCTGAGGCTGTTTCACTGCCAACTACGTCTGCCGATTAGGAAGTTTCTCATAATACTTACTTACTTAGACAATATCATATATATCACTTATATTTTAGGAGGTGGGGGAACCTCCAAGCAGTTTACAATGCATTTTAAAGGCATCATATACAAACAGCGTATTTTTATGTTTCACAGAAAATTACTGTCCTGCAGTTTCCACTCAGCGATAACCAACAGGGTTTTCTTAGTTTGAGTGTCTTAGCCATTTCTAAATGCTCTCTCTAAAACCCAGCAGAGAAAGCTGCTGTATGATAAATTATGCAATCCTAGCAAAATTCCAATGTAGGCAAAGACATGCCATCCATCCTTTAAAAGAACAACAGCAGAGCTTTGCACTCTCTTTTAAATTAAATACTAAATTTTCTCTTCTTGTCCTATGCTCCTAATTTTCAACATTCTAATGTTTTCCAAAATTCTGTATTCCTAACCCTTGCCCTTATTGTCATATTACAAGCTAATTGTGTACAGCCAGTAAGGATGGGGGAGAAACTTGGTTTTGTGCAAACCTACCTAGTTTGCACACAGACCAAAAGACATCCTGTGAAATTCACACTTTTTTGTATTTTGAGATGCAGTCCTCTGTGTGTACAGAATTGCATATATAAGGGGAAAACATATATTAGTTCAAATAACATACTAAAATGCATTACATTGTGGAAAAATTATTGCAAAGATGGGCGTATTTGGAGAAATATTTATAGGAGTTTTTTTTTGGGGGGGGAACAATTTGGAAAAAGTGAGAGAAACTGAACTTGACAGACTTGTCCATCGGTAGAGATGAGTAAGGAAAAAACTGTGTTTTAAGGACTGTGTGCAGACTAGCTTTTCAGACAAATAAAAGCAGTCATACAGTGAGCTTCTATTACGTATGTTCATTTCCCACCCCCAGGAAGCATGAAGCACAAGAGCATGGTCTCTGGTTAAACTTTTGCAGGTTTCTCCAGAATATATTTTGACATTTGGAGTGACTGTCAGAGGCCGCTTTTGCAAGGTAGCTACGGTAAGGAAATCAGTCCTCTCCTCACCCACAGACTTCCACCCACATGGAGCTTGTTGTTGTTGTTGTTGTTGTTGTTGTTGTTGTTGTTGTTGTTGTTGTTGTTACAGCTGCTGCTGTGCTTCCAAGATTCCTGCACTGACCAGCTGGATTAGGTGGCATCCAAGGTCCCTTCCCAATTCCAAAATTCTATGAAATTGTGTTTTTAAGAATAGGAAAGCAGTGCAGCACAAACCTTCTCTTTCTCGCAGTAATGCACCAACAGCCAGGGAGCTTGCTTGTTTGTTTCTGAACTTTCTTTCAGAAGTGAACTCGATTCTAGTTATTTTCGACCTCCTCACCCCACCCCTCTGCCATCACTCTCAGTTATGTGGATTCCCCACCCCCAGGAAACTGATGTAATTAGAAGCAACAAAGTACCTTGTGACATCGACAAGCAGATTTACTGTGACATAAACTTTTGAGGACTGTGAGATCCACTTCATTAGAAGCACAAAGAGAAGTATGCATGTGTATTTGAGTATGTTGGAGCTCTAAAACAAGATTAATACGGTTTCCAGTCACAACAGCAACGGCCGCAAGCGCTGTTCAGATTCATTACAGGCTGGAATTAAGAATTAGGATGAAAATGAATCGGCCTCCTTTTCTTCCTGACACATGCAGATGGTCTCCCTCTCCATTGTTTTGGGGACCACCTGCTCTCATATCATAGAATAAACGAATCATAGAATTGTCGAGTTGGAAGAGATCCTGAGGGTCATCTAGTCCAACCCCTGAAGTGAAGAAATATGAATCTCCTTTCGCTCTTAAATCTTCTGGGGATGTTCTGCCTGTTTCATGTGGCACTACAACAAGCCATGTTTCACTAGACTTTGTAAGGAAGACTCTAGTAACATCTTAGAAATATAAATAATAAAACAGCTCTGATCAAGCTAGCAAGGCTGGATCAAGACCCAAGCCTTGAGGAAAGTGGCTCCCAACATGCTTCAGAAATGATTTTCCAAGAACAGCCTAAGTCAGGGTGGGCAGAAGATATATTGGGATCTACAAGTAGATCTCCAGGTAGTTTGCAGCAGGCTGGCAGGAATTTCTGTCAGTCAGTCCCAATTGTAACAACAACAAAATGATGCGCACACTCTAAATTAGGCTGCTGGGATGAACAAAGCTTGGGGTAACTAGGAATGGGTTTTTGTGTGAGGTCAGCTTAGTTCCAGTACTTGCAACAAATCCTTTGCTCAGGGACTACTCAGGGGCTCTAAGTCCCACTAGACTGAAGTCTGTCTTTTCCTGGCTTAACTTATCCGGCAGAAGCCTGAAAACTTCCCATCAGCAAATAGCTCATATCTTAACCTCTTTCAGGCTAGAAAACTAAGCCTCGTTGTAAATTCTTTGAGAGAAGGGTGTCTTTTGGAGGTGGGGGGTGGAATTGCCACAGTACTAAGTATCTCAACTAATTCATACAACGCATCACAACGAGCAAATGATATTGTTATGGCAGCAAGCTCTCAAGTTGTACAAAGCTGCTGTTCAGGCGAAAAGTTAGTTTTGTGGCCCTCGCAAGCTTGCTTCCCTATCAGAAATGTTGGTCCAGTAACAGAAATCATTTGAACCATTCCAGAGCCTCCTTTGACCCCTGCAATGTTTGTCGGATAAAAATAAGGACCCTGGTTGTTATGCATTACATGAAGACATAACTTTTCCCATAGATTGCCATCGAGTGGCGAGATTGTAAGAAACTTTAATTTCAAAATGCTCAGCTTTCTATCACCTAGAAGACATGTTTATTTAACATTTAGATATCATATTTTTAAATATTATGTTTCATACAAATAACTACAACATGCATTATATGCTAGCAAAACAATAAAATGGCACAAAGCTGTGTGTGTTTGTTTTGTGGGGTACTGTTTTGGAAATAGAGGAAATGTTATGATTTGTTATACAAACCCCTTTATCTTTCTGTATTTTCCTGGTAAAAAGGTAAAGGTACCAGTACTGTATTATTAGATTACTTGGTGCAATCAGTTGCTTAATTTCTAGATTAAAGAGTTCGGATGTAATGGAGCTGGCTATCAGGATTTCAGTTTTGCCAGCTAAACCCTCCCTAACTTCCTCTGTTGCCTTCCGTCTTCAATTGCATCTTCACCAGTCTGATGCTTATTGGGAAACAGGTATAAAATTGCATGAGCTGTTGTGGGTGGGGAGACAGGCAAATATCCCCCCCCCCCAGCAGCAAGAGCCGCCTGCCCTTTCCATGCCACAGGGATGGCATCACAACCTATTGATATTAGATCAGCAGGAGCTCAAGTACAGTAGTCAAGGGAAAATGAATAGGTTTTGAATCTTCTGGAAGAGCCCAATATGCCATAACAAATCTGTACAGAAAGGAGTGAGTGTTGGGTTAGCCATCATAATGGAACTGCCAACTCAAAGCTAGTGAGAAGTATTGGTCCCAGAAGGAGTGAATTATTGGGAGTATTGGCACTCATGTGTATCTAGCACCACCAGTGTACGTGGTGTTTTTCAGTGTTGAGTAAAAATAAAAGGGCCCTGCCCCAAGGACCTTACAGTCATAGGTTTTGACAGTGAGAGAGACAATTAGGGGAAGGGAAGAAGGACAGAGGCTAGGATAAGAGGATTAATATGAAATGTCCATATTGCAGGGATTCAGTTGATCTGATTCCTTGATTTGTTCCCATAGATCAGTGGTTCTCAAAGGGTGTGGTGTGCCACACTGGTGCGGCAAGAGAGATGGCATGTGCGGCAGGAATAGTCAAGACTATCAATATTATATTTTGAGAATGGTTCATGTTCTTAGGTAGCTGCATTGTTTTGTACTTTCTGGATGTCCCACGATCATATTATAAAGTAGTTGCATTCTATGATACAGATCAAGCGCTGCTAGGAGTTGATTCTTTTTGTTTTCCAATGCATTTCTCATCAATTAAAAATTTGGTGCGGCACGAGCAAATTTTTATTCTGAAAGTGTGGCCCAGAGAAAATAAAGTTTGAGAACCACTGCCATAGATACTGAATTGAAATTTTATTTATGCGTTGATACAGCATGGCTTTTCATTTGGTTTGCTGCCTGATATTATCATATTGATTTTTGGTATTGTTGTATTTATTTTGGTATGCTATGGGCTTCCCTTTGGAAGGAAAAGCGGGCTGCAAAGATTGAACTTGGATTAAGATGTCACCTCTGCCGGAGCTCATCAAGCAGCCCAAGGCAAGTTGCTCTGTCAGCCTGAACCGCGCTGCCCTGTTGGGATAATATTGCTTTGTAGGGCCTGCCCTTGTAATTTCCTTCTTCTGAACCCATTCCCAATTGTTTCACAGTTGCCCTCCCTGTCTCCCCTTTGAACAGACACCTCCCCTTCTGAAGCAGCAAACCTCAATGCGTCCAACAGCATCGGGGCCAGTGCGTTGTGTGCCATTTGCGGAGATCGTGCAACGGGGAAACACTATGGGGCCTCCAGCTGTGACGGCTGCAAAGGGTTTTTCAGGAGAAGCGTCAGAAAGAATCACATGTATTCCTGCAGGTAAAGGGGGGGAGGTGGGGGCAGCGGGATGTTACCGGATAGATCCTTAAAAGATGTGATATAGCCCAGCTTGGGTTGAAGGTTATAACCTAGGGAATGAGAACTTATCTATAAGTGCTACAAGGAGCTGGAAGGCAAGAGACAGAGCAATCCCACACGTTCCCTGGAAAAAAGGGCTCATCCAGGCTTCTTTTTGTGCTGTATTTCTAGGCACCGTGTCATAGTGTTGCCATTGCGCTTTCCCTGTGAAAACACACTCTCTACTGCTGAACTGGAGCAGACAGAAATCTACAGAAACTCGAATTGCCATTTGTTCCGATTAAGTGTTAAAGAGCAGGTTTTCACGGGTAAAGTGTCAGGGCAGAAAAAGCGACCAGACAGTAAAGCAGAGACCTGTCAGTATGTGTGGATGCAGCACTGCAGCCTTAATTCCTGGTGTTCATGCCCAGTTCCCCCCTCTGTCCTTTATTCCCACTTCTCTCTTCTTTGCAGTAGAAGGTAGTGGAGTCCTGCTCATTAGGGCAGGAGAAAAAAGAGGAAGGTGGCTGAAAGGACTGGTGAAGAATAGAGGCAGCTGGGTCTACATTACCTCTCACTATATCCATACATTTAAATGGACAGGCTCATTCCTTAGGTTGCAACCTGTCCTACTGGACCTTACTGTTTTTCCTCCCTGTCTGTCCCCTATCATTCCAGTTACCCTTTCATGTTGCATTAATATGCTGCTTTTTGTACATGTGTTGAGCACTCCACAAAATTGCAGCAGAGGAATCGTTTCAGAGTCAGGGCTTGCCCACACTTGTCCTGTGCTTGTCCTGTGCTTTCTAGGCCTGGGTCCAAGCAGTTTTGCCTTCGCCCTGCCGTTTTCTCCCGGAAAACCCTCTTTTTAGCGCTAAATCAGAGCAAGTGTCAATCAGGAGAAAACCTAGTTACTCTGATTCATTGGTAAACAGCAGGTTTCCCCAGGGGGAAAGCAGACATGTGGGTGATTCTTAATCCTGGTAACTCTTGGTCTAGTAAGTTTCATGCTTTGGAACAGGGATTATCTCGGGTTTTTTGCACATGTGATAAGATCCGGTTCAGCGCGTAATGGCCGCTTATTGTACCTCCTCGGTGACCAGTGCTTATGGCCCGGCTGCTCAGACGCTGAAGCGCCATTTTGAGTGCTGCACATCTCCCTCGGCCGCCATTGGAGGCTCACGGGTTCCCGCCAAACCCACTGTTTCAAATGAGCCAAACTGCGGTGGCCTTAGGGGACGGACCTGAGGGAGGCAGGTTTCACTCAGGTCTGCTCGGCAACTATAATTCCTGGCCGACCCTGCCCTCCTCATCCAGTTGGCCAGGAGCGTCACCCACCCTTCTCCCTCCCTTCATTCCAGTTGTTCGGTGCTTTAACCAATTCCTTTTCAGCTAGGAGGGCTTTACTGTGGTCTTTTGACAGTCTTCATATTCGGGGTCAGGAAGGAATTTTCCCTGCACTTCCCTTTTTTCCCTGTGGCGACGATAACAGGATACCCCATTAGAGGGGTCTGGAGGGAAGTCTCTGTCCAAAAAGCCAGTTGCATAGGGCTAGTGGGCCATAGAGCTTCCCTCAGCATTTGGAGCCCATCCACTTAAACTTGTGTTTTGTGATGGATCCACCCCCAAATAGACCCTGTCATGTCTCAGACCCAGCAGCCAGGGGCGGGGGGCTGAGAGGGATACATGCCCAGTGCCTATGCCAAGACTCCCTACATCTGAAATCAATAAGGTTATGGCCATTTTAAATCCCAGACAGTTGTCTTGTCCATTTATTTTATCCCTTCCTTTTTGCTGTGAGTGTGGGCGGCAGGCCCTCTACGGCTGGGCACACAATATCTGATTTTAGCAAGGCACAGCCACGGAACAATGAGAAAAGTTCTCAGCTCCAGGAGAATTAATCAGTACAGAGTATGACGCAGGTGGCGCTGTGGGTTAAACCACAGAGCCTAGGACTTGCCAATCAGAAGGTCGACGGTTCGAATCCCCGCGATGGTGTGAGCTCCTATTGCTCAGTCCCTGCTCCTGCCAACCTAGCAGTTCGAAAGCACGTCAAAGTGCAAGTAGATAAATAGGAACCGCTCCGATGGGAAGGTAAACGGTGTTTCTGTGCGCTGCTCTGGTTTGCCAGAAACGGCTTAGTCATGCTGGCCACATGACCCGGAAGCTGTACACCGGCTCCCTTGGCCAATAAAGCGAGATGAGTGCTGCAACCCCAGAGTCGGCCACAACTGGACCTAATGGTCATGGGTCCCTTTACCTTTACCTTTACGACCAAAATTCAGTTCAAGCCAAAGTGTAGATGAGCCCAGAGTTACTATCGTTTTCCTGCTTATTTATTCCTTGGGGTGCTGATCAGTACTCAGGTGATAATAGCGCCTAATTCAACTCACCCTCTTAAGTCTCTGAATGGTGTTTCCCTTTTAAACTCATGATTCTTTCTCCTTCCTCTCTCCACCCCACCCTTCCTAGGTTTAACAGGCAGTGTGTTGTAGACAAGGACAAAAGAAACCAATGTCGATACTGCAGGCTAAAGAAATGTTTTCGAGCAGGAATGAAGAAAGAAGGTGAGGTCTCTTTGTGTGTCACTGGCTGCAGCTTCCATTTTATTGTGTGCCCAAACTGTAGGCAGCGTAGTCTGTAAACCAGCCATGTAGGCCACTGGGTCATGAAACAAATGCCTTTGCCTTTCCCTACACGTCTTTGCAGTCCCACACCTGCTTAACTTCTGCAGTGCTGCAGCACAAGGTGTTCTCAGGCCATTTGCTGTGCCAGCTGCTGCTCAGTTTTCAACAAAACCTGAAGGCACGAGAGCAGTTTTTCTCCCTGATGCTACACTAGCATTTGTCCTATTCAACAACTATTGATCAGCAAATAAGTAGTTTTCTTCAGGATTGGGGAAACCTATTTCCCTGTTCACAACCATCATCCAGCATATTACAAACTAAGCCTCCAAACCGAGACAATAACATCCATGCCAGCTCACACCTGAAGGGATTGTTATGCAATTCCAATAGAAGCTTCCCAAATCACTGTTTCAACCTTTGTCAACCTCTGAGGATGCGGGGTGGGGAGCATGCAATATTTTGGGATATATATCAACTCATTCTCAAGAGGAAGTGGACTATTGTGAGAATTGCTAATATGGTGCAGACGAAGTGGTTTGAACATTTGATATCTACTATATAAAAAGTTCCAAGTATAATTTTTCATTAGTTATTAAATTTTTAATACTGCCCTTCATTTGAAGATCACAGCACGGTTCACAACGTATTCAGGATTAGGAATGGAAGAAAGAAACTACTTCTTCACAGAGTGCATAGTTCAGATGTAGAATTTGCTCCCACGAAATGCAATGAAGTCCATCTTAGATGCTTTAAAAGGACGGCTCTATGCTTCTTCCTGGGGATGCAGGTGGCGCTGTGGGTTAAACCACAGAGCCTAGGACTTGCCGATCAGAAGGTCGGCGGTTTGAATCCCCGCTACAGGGTGAGCTCCCGTTGCTCGGTCCTAGCTCCTGCCAACCTAGCAGTTCGAAAGCACGTCAAAGTGCAAGGAGCCGCTCCAGCGGGAAGGTAAACGGTGTTTCCGTGTGCTGCTCTGGTTCGCAGAAGCGGCTTAGTCATTCTGGCCACATGACCCGGAAGCTGTATGCCAGCTCCCTCGGCCAATAAAGCGAGATGAACGCTGCAACCCCAGAGTCGGCCACAACTGGACCTAGTGGTCAGGGGTCCCTTTACCTTTATGCTTCTTCCTACCAACCATTGGGAAGCAATAGTAGGAGACTGCTGTTCCTCACATGTCCTCCTTGTGGCCTCACCAAAGACATTTGGTTGCCCGCTACAAGAAACAGGATGCTGAACTGGTTAGTCTTCGGTCTGCCCCAACAGGGCTCTTTTTCTTTTGTTATGATTCTGGCCCAAACACACCTGATAAAGGGGGGTCTGTCTTGCAAAAGCTTATGCCGTAATAAATACGTTAGTTCTTTCATAAGCCACAAGGTGCTCTTTTTTGGCACGGTTTTTGTGCTTTAGATTGGGCCCCAGCCCATAAAATGGTTAGGCTGGAATAAATCTGTCTTGTCTTAAAGGTGTCAGGAGGCTCTCTTGTCACTTTTGCTGCAACAGACTAATGTCATTAACCCCAAACCCTGGAGATAACATTAGTTATTATAGTTGCATCAGTGGGTTCGAGCATTACTGTGGTTTGTGCAAAGGACAGGGGAATTTTCACTTTTCTCTCTGGAGTGCCTACTCAACTTGTATTTGCCTGTTAATATTCAATAGAAGTTACATTAGGTCCGTGACCAGCTAAATACTGAGTAAACATTCAGAATACATCATGCCGTGACAGAGCTGCGTGGATCCCGATAACGCATGGCGTAACCTTGAGCGCCTCTG
The DNA here is from genome assembly GCF_965113315.1 of Podarcis vaucheri. NCBI lineage: Eukaryota > Metazoa > Chordata > Lepidosauria > Squamata > Lacertidae > Podarcis > Podarcis vaucheri. Next base: position 84,899,477 of record NC_138764.1, on the reverse strand, counting down.
TTAACAGCCGCTGACTGCAGGGTTTTAATTTCAGCACAGCCTCATTATAGCCGTATTATCAAGCAGAATGATATGGCTAGGAAATAAATCTGGAGAGGCACAGGTGTAACCGTAACAATCAGATATTGTTTGATATCTCCATTAATTGTGGAGTTATCATAGGGGATAGTTGAGGCAACTCCATGACTCGGCAAACTTGGCTAACCTCCCAGGAAGTCGCAAGTGGACTACGTGTCTTACAGGATCCTAGAACACAGTTCCCTGGTGCGCTTAAAATGATCAAAACATTTTGGAACACTTACAAAGGAAGTGGTGCTTGGAGTTTATTGATTTAGGAAAGAAAGCCGACTATGGGCACATCCACATTTAAAGAACATGGCTTTCCCCAAAGAGTCCTGGGAACTGCAGTTTCTTAAGGGTGATGTAGCTCTGTGAGGCGTAAACTATGGCTCCCATGATTCTTTGCTTGGGGTACCATGTGCATTAAATGCATGGCATGAAAGTGACCGTAGCGTGGAGACGGCAGAAGTTTATAACATAGCATGCAGCATGGAGAGAGCTCTTTTAAACTAAGAACTCAAATATCTGAAGACAATTCCCATTGAGTTGACTTCCGTAGAATAAGGGCATGCATTTATCTGGATGTTTCATACATACATATATTCCATTCTTTCTTGTACTTTTACCCACTTTAAATCGTTGGGATAGGGCAGATGATGGCATCACCACCATCACCCCCTGCTTTCCTTTGCACTTTTGCAAACTACAGAAATTAAAATCTAGAATCGTAGAATGGTAGAGTTGGAAGGGACCACGAGGATCATCTAGTCCAACTCTCTGCAATGCAGGAATCTTAATGTGGGACTCAACCCTGAGATGAAGAGTCTTATGCTCTACCAATTGAGCTATCCCATGTTATGTTATATTAAAATGTTATTATGTTGTATAAAAGCAATGACAGAAGTGTATGAGGTGATGACAGCTTCTTGCTTTGTCTTGTGCTTCTGATAGTAAATCGAAGAGTTTTGCATTTTCATTTTTGGGATCGTTTTTTGGTTCTTTTGGGTTTTGCAGCTGTACAGAACGAACGCGACCGAATCAGTACTCGGAGATCCAGCTATGAAGACAGCAGCTTGCCGTCCATTAACGTTTTACTGCAAGCAGAAGTTCTCTCACAACAGGTACGTCTTTCATTCTAGAATGTAGCAAAATAAGAATCATTTTAGTCTTCTTTCCAGCTCGGGGGTGCCTCCAGATCACCAGTATTTTGTGGGACGGATTCAAACACATACCCAGATGTTAGTTTCGCACAGTTAAAGTGGATTAAAGGGCTCTGTTGCCCCAGCAGAACAAACCTGCTTTCAAAAATGGGGACTTTTCTTGGTTGGGAAAGAGGAGTGGAAATACACAGGAAGCTGTGGAATGGATGGATGATTAATGGGAAGATGTAAAAACACCCTGCAAACAAATCAGGATGAGTGCTCATTGTTACATAACCTCCCCGTAAAACCAATTGGAATGAGTGCTCTCTAAAGGCCAGATGTAGTCTAGTCACCATGTAAGCCAGGCTTCCTCAAACTCGACCCTCCAGATGTTTTGGGCCTACAACTCCCAGGATCCCTAGCTAGCAGGACCAGTGGTCAGGGATGATGGGAATTGTAGTCCCAAAACATCTTTAGGGCCAAGTTTGCCTATGCCTGCAGTTGAGCTTAATTCTTAATAAACAAGCATTGAGTTGCATGGTTTAGTCTCTGGTCAGACAGCTTCCAGTTTGATGGATTGCAGATGACAGAGGGAATACCCAACAGATCAACACTCATACAACCATGTTCCCCATCTCTGTCATAGCATCACATATGCTGTCAGCAGCTTCCTAGGTGCAAAATGCTGCCCTGAGGAGTCTGAGAAAATGTAGCAGAAGTGCGGCCTCAAGGGAAGGAAGGCGCTTAGCTCATGTGAAACAAATAACTGTGCATTGACTGCACCGAAAATATGAATTCTGGGAAAGGCCGCTAAACTGAGCAGATACTGATGAGGGACTTCTTCCCCATTGGCCCGGGGTCATCCAGGATCAGTATTATTGTATTAAATCTTGTAGGTTCACTATACTAAACAGCCTGGTTTTTGTTTGTTGTAAAGACTGTAAGAGAGAATAATTGGGTGCACTCTTCCCACCTTGGATCAAATTTATGCTTCCAGGTGCCATAAGAAAGCTGCAGAGATAGTGCAGGACAGTGCGCACCCCAGAAATGATCTCTTTCAGCTTGTGCCTTCTGGAAGAAGGTACAGGGTTATAAAGACTAGGACTAGCCTCCTGAGAAACAGTTTCTATTCAAATGCGATTTTGGTTTTAAACGCAGTGTAAGGTAGTCTCTATGGGAGTATATTGTATTTAATTATGGGGTATCAGAGTTTTGAGGGGGCTAACCAGGCTGGGATAGCAGGCTTCTTGGTTTTTGAATGTCTGATGCAGATTTTTCAATTTCATTGTTCTGTATGGGACAATGACGATAAAGATTATCGTATCGTATCGCATCGTAAAGCATTGCTTATTTGATGACATTTCTAGAGTTGCCAAGATTGCAGCAGATAAAACTGCTTGGGAAAGATTAAGGTGGTGCTGGGGATTGTTTTCTAGGTCGTTTCAGAGCCACATTTCTTTCCCAAACGGAACTGGGATCTTTGCATTAACATGGGAGAAGGAATAGCACAAATATGGTCCTGGGAGAGCAAAGAAGGAGGAGAGAATACGCAAATGAAATAGCTGACAGGAAGAGAACAGTTGACTGGGGAGGATGGCTTGGATTTCAGTGTTTTGCAGGGGTTGCAAACCATGCATGCAGGTGGACTTCTTTGTTGCAAACAGACACACTGAAAAAGGGCATTCTTCTTCGCTGAGATTGATACTTAGCACTTTTTAAAGTATCTGTCAGAAGATGCATGTTCACACTCCCCAGATGGCCACTTTGCACAGTGCTTTCTCTGCCACTCAGCTCCCTTCTTTCTCTCATCGGCTGATGGATCTCAGGGCTCCAGGGAAAACCAAAGCAGATTGTGCAATCCTGAATTCTACCCACCCCTACTCTAAATACTGAACTATATTGGCTCGTATCTGGGTATTTGCTGCTCAGGACTAGCCAGGATTGGAAGGCACCCAAGAGGGAAGAAGCATAGCCCAAAGCATCCGTCTAGAACTTGAATTGCACTTCTGGTTCCCATCATAAAAGCAGATCTGTACATCAAGTGCATGACTTTATAGCTCATCACTGTAGCAGTTATGGCTCAACTGGTTCCCTGCTGAATGCGAACTGCCTCTGCTGGGAAGCATTGTGTTTCAGTGATGCAAACAAATGTTATGCAGACTCTGTCTGCAATCTTCAGCAGCCATTTCACAAACACAACACACATAATCACTGGATGCTGTGCTGTTCTCATCAACTGAGAAACATTCCTGTGTGAACTTCCCTTTAGGACCATCTAGAAGTGCTCCAAGAACATTTGGCTTTAAGATGTTGCAACTGGAGTCAAATCCCAAACAGATTAATGCAGCGGCATTTCAGTTTAAATGGGTTTAGCATTAGAGCAGGGATGTGACCTTCCAGATATGGCTAGACTTCAACTTCAACCACCTGTCATCATTGGCCATGCAGGCCACAGCTTCCTCATCCCACCTTTCCATCTCTTATTTGCTGGCCACAAGGCTAGCTAGCAGAGTACTTTGAAGAAATAGGGAGATGGGGGAGAGGAAATCTAAAACCTAGCTTGTTTGTGGATCATGGTATTTGATGGAGAACGGATTTGACCTTGGTTAGACGGCAAGAGCCTTTGCAATTCTGCAGCAAAAACATAGCAAATTCTACAGCAAAAAAGAAAGGTTACAGTTTCTCACATAAATCTGCCGCACGGATTTTGATGATAATGATGATGTCATATGTGCAGCTTCCTTACAGCTTACCTCTCCCTCTCAGCAATGTTAGGTAAAACCTCTTTCTCCCCGCTGCAGATATCATCGTCACCAATTTCAGTGATCAATGGTGATATCAGAGGGAAGAAGATCGCGAATATTGCAGACGTCTGCGAGTCCATGAAGCAGCAGTTGCTAGTGCTAGTGGAGTGGGCCAAATACATCCCGGCCTTCTGTGAGCTTCCTCTGGATGATCAGGTGAGCCGGTTACTGGGAGTCCTATTTATCCTAGCTGAAACTAAACGTTGGTTTTCCTGTTCCATTTCTAATAATTCAGTGCAAGGCCCATTGTGAATGACTGTGGCGGAGTTATCCGTGTCCAGGAAAGGGTGCAGCTATTGTACAACCTAAGTTGATAAAATACTTATGAACTATGACTCACGGGGGCTGCATGCGCATCAAAGCTGAACTAATGCAGAGCCAGCCCTTGAAAGTGACTGATGCAAACAAGCTGTGAGGCAAGCAGACATTGTTGAGTATTTGGCCTGCAAGGATTACTTCCTTGCTGCCAGCAGTGCCTGCATTTACAGTTGCACAGCAGAGCAAAGTGGGTTGATAGGGGCTCCCATTTTGTTTTGAAAGCTGTGTGCCTTTAACATTAGGGTACCTTTAAACCAGAACTCTGTTTGGACAGATTTCCTATCCTTAAGTTCGTTCCCTCCCTGTGGTGAGATCTAAACCTCCAGAAAATAACGCTCTCTCCTCTTTCCTTCAGCTCTTTCATCGCAAGATATTTCTTCATGTTTGTTCAGTGTATACAGATGGGCCCATCCCTATAAAGACACCCTTTCCCAAATCCTTTGGTTAATGTTTAGTGGTTGTTTGCTGCACAGCTGAAGTCCCGGTTGGACATTAAGAAGCATCCATGCCACACTGCGTCTTAGTATTAACCTTAGTTTCCACAGATTTCTTCTTTTAAAAAACAGAAGTGGGACAGGAGATACAGAACATTCTTGAGGATCACTGAAGGGCATAAAGTGACAGAATGCAATCATTAACAACAGAGCAAGAGTAGAGGGTTTAAGAGAAAAACAACAGCCACGGGTTGCTCATCACAGCAAGATGTCCACAGTCAGCAGAGAAATTAATTACAACGCTAGACTTGGGGAAAGTAGTCCAACATGTGGCCATTTGAGCAACCTTATTGCTCCCTTAGAGAGCCCTAATGTCTCTGGATCCCAACCTCTGGATTGGAGGGCCAGCATTATTTTACTTGTTTACGAACTAGGCACAATCCACCTTCACCTTTGCACATGTGTGCCCTCAGCGTAGGATCAGCATAGGGCTCAACAGAGCATTCTTTCCCCCTCTGCAATAGGCTCAGGCTCCCTGGACCCTGGGAACCAGCTTGCAAAGGGGGTGGTTGAGCACCTCTCACTTACGCATCTGCCTGCTGCTCTGTTCCGGAGGCCTTTGTTCCAACCAGTTATTCCTGCTCTGAGAACTCTGGTCCCCAAACATCCTAGCACTGAGTGAGGAAGGCGGCTATATATCATTGTTATGTTAGTCTTCAACCTCCACTGCCTTGCGGGATATCTCCGGCAGAAGAAAAGGCTAAGGAGTAAGCCCTACACAAATCCGGAGTAGAGTCCGTAAGATGGTTTGATGGCGCCTTGTACGCCTCCTTCTGGCAACTCCAGCAGCCAAGCTGGTGCCAAACGTATTGCTCTGCTTTCCTTTGGACCATATCAGTGAGGTGGGGTGTGGGTGTCTTGTCATCTGGGCAGCCTAGGATCTCCATAGACACTGCCCAGGCTTACGCCCAGGGGAGGGCACTTCAGTGCTGCTAATGCAGCAGATTGACTTCACCCCTGGAGGTGCACTCCATTGCCTGAGACAGACGGGTGCCAACAACAACTAGTCCCCAGAAGCTGATGAAAGATCAGGCCACGTTACCAAGCAATTTAGAGGTCCCCCCCCCATACCCTGTTGAACATGAGACATACTATGCCAGTTCCTGAAAAACAGAAGGGTGAGTACTTCCCATATGGGAATTTATAGGAAGTGCTCACCAGCCTACTGTTGTAAGTGATGCCTGGGATGCTTGTGTAGGCAAACATCAGCAGAGAAAGGGGAAGGAGCTAAGACGACTTCATTGATCCCCTTCTCTGGGGAGAGCTGTGCATGTGCAAGTTCCACAGGAATTGCTATTTCTCCGTGTCGTGTTCCCGCCAATAGAAAACAAATTCCCTTATGGGTCATGACGTTAGATGCCTGGCTTATATTGTGATCCTTTCAATCATGTGGTCTTCAAAGGAGTAGTTCAGCAAGCTGCAATTTCTGCGCTCTTCTTCTGTAGGTGATCATCTCTCTGTCTCCCTCTGCCTTGCCATCTGTCTTCCTCTTGCATCAGCCCTCTAATAATAGGCCTTTGTTCCTCCAGGTGGCTTTGCTACGGGCCCATGCAGGGGAGCACCTGCTACTGGGAGCCGCCAAGAGGTCGATGGTGTACAAAGACATCTTACTCCTAGGTAAAAGTGCATCGTATAACAACATGCCTCCCATCTCCTCCTGTTAAAAATACTGTATTGTATTGCTTTTTTTCAGCGTGGGGATTTGGAAGGAAGCAGGCATTGTACTGTATTTTTCCATGGATAACATGCCCCCGTGTATAAGACGCCCCCTATTTGAGTTTTGGGACTCGAAATTAAGAAAATGCACTGTCTGTGTATAAGACGCCCCCTTATTTTAAACTTCAAAAATTTAGGGGGGAAATATAGTCTTATACATGGAAAAATACGGTAATCTGCCAGGTTTCTTTGTCACCTACCGCAGGGGTGGGAAACCTCAGTTTCAGGGAGCAAATGCTCTCTCTGTTTGGCCCCTGGGATTCTTCCCCAGGCCAAACACCCTCCTGAGTCACACCCCGCACCAGCCCTGTTTTGTACCGCCCCCTTGGATGTTTTTGCCAGGCAGGAATGTGTCATTAAACTCTGATAATGCTTCTTGCTTGCTTGGATGTGTGTGTGTTTCTGTTTGTGTGGAAACTAGCCTACTGTACACAAAGGTGCAAGGGGTTTTAATTAAAACAAACAATTCTCCTGCAGGAAATGACCACATAATCCCCCGTAATTGTCCGGAGTTGCTGGAGATCAGCCGTGTGGCTGTACGCATCCTGGATGAGCTAGTGCTCACCTTCCAAGAGCTGCAGATTGACGAAAACGAATACGCATGTTTGAAAGCCATCATCTTCTTTGATCCAGGTAGGTGCTGATTTTTCAGTAACTTGGAAGAGGCATCTGAGGCTGCTTCCATGCCCCAACCCCTTTAACATGGCTGAGGAATTGCTTTTCTACAATGTGTGGGGAACAAAATTTAAATTAAGGTTCCGCGAGCTCCCGTTGCTCGGTCCCTGCTCCTGCCAACCTAGCAGTTCGAAAGCACATCAAAGTGCAAGTAGGTAAATAGGTACCACTCCGACAGGAAGGTAAATGGCGTTTCCGTGCTCTGCTTCTGGCTCACTATACGCCGGCTCCCTCGGCCAATAAAGCGAGATGAGCGCCACAACCCCAGAGTCGGTCACGACTGGACCTAATGGTCAGGGGCCCCTTTTTCTTTGCCTTTCCGCAGAATATAGGACTGTATTGTCTAGCAATGCCCTTCCTCGTGGCCACGTTCCTCCTATAATGTTTATTCACAAAAAAGAACCATTCAGTAAGGTTCCCAACAACATGAGTGCAGGTGAGGGAAGTAGAGAAAGCGAATAGAGAGGTGTGTTTTTTCTCCTAGAACATCTGGCGAAGCTGAATGGGAGAAATTCAGGACAGGCAAAAGGAAATAATTCTTCACACAACATATAGTTAAAATCTGGACTATGTAGTGATGGCCGCCATCTTGGATGGCTCTAAAATGGGACTAGGTAAGGATGGTAGACAACTAGTTGAGGCACAGGTGTCCTGTGTCCTGTGTCCTGTGTTGCATTTGTTCACCCTGTTTCATAAGCCGGAGTTGTCACAGCGTCCCTCCATTTGCTCTTACACAATTGGAACTCATGCAAAGTCTGTGTTAGTGCAGGATGAGGAGAATGAAACTGGCACACCTTCCCCAGTGCCTAACAAAGGAGTTTGAGCAAAGTAAGGAACCAAGTGCTTCAGGAGACGACCCAGACTGGCCCACTTGAAACTGCATCTTTCTTGAGAAATGCCATAGTCCGTAATTTCCTACGGTTTCCCCCAGACGCTAAAGGGCTGAGCGACCCCATCAAGATCAAGCGAATGCGGTACCAAGTTCAAGTTAGCCTGGAGGACTACATCAATGACCGGCAGTATGATTCACGGGGACGCTTTGGGGAACTCCTCCTCCTCCTGCCCACCCTCCAGAGCATCACTTGGCAGATGATTGAGCAGATCCAGTTTGTCAAGCTCTTTGGCATGGCCAAGATCGACAACCTTCTGCAGGAGATGCTGCTAGGAGGTGAGTGTTGACCCTACAGGAAGTGGAGTTTTTTACCTATTGAATTTCGGGGGCTCCTCCAGATGACCATCTTATTCAACCTCTATCCTGATTAGCATGCACAAAACTTACATGGTGGTTATACGTCCGGTTTTTATAGAGCACTGGTCGCGATCGATTTATGAGGCCGTTATATGACAACAAGCATTCATCCTGATATACTTACTGGACCTCTCCTTAACAGGCTTCAGGTTCTTTGGAAAATCCAAGCATTTTGTGTTGCCCAATTCCATTTAGGACAGGGATCCTGTGCATTTAACTCAGTTAGGAACAAGCTGGGTGTACTGTAGGGAACTGGGTCTGCCAAACATCTGAGGGTGGACATGATTCAAAACAAAGTCAGCGAGAAGTTGCAGGGGAATAGCAGTAGAGGGGATAGACAGGTTAAGCAGCCCTCATCTGCTGAGTCTCCATTTCAGAGGTCACAATCTCCCACCAAATCAAAGCTCTCCCACGAGCCTCACAGACCTGTCTGTGGAGAACCTGTACAGACTGCCAGTGTTTCTACAACATGTAAAGTGACATTTGCCTGGTGCCTGCTTCATATAATATACAGTGGTACCTTGGGTTACAGACGCTTCAGGTTACAGACTCTGCTAACCGAGGAAAAAGTACCTTGGGTTAAGAACTTTGCTTCAGGATGAGAACAGAAATCACATAGTGGCGGCGCGGTGGCAGCGGGAGGCCCCATTAGCTAAAGTGGTGTCTCAGGTTAAGAACAGTTTCAGGTTAACAACAGACCTCCAGAACGAATTAAGTTCTTAACCTGAGGTACCACTGTAGTCAGGTGGTTAAAAAAAACCCTATTTTATTTTCTCAGGTTTTTAATCAATTAAACTGGCTGGATTGTTGGTTTTTTGGGCCGCTTTGGAACTGGTATCATTACACTATGTATTGCTTTGCGCTGCAATCTCTGTTTCATCGAATTTTGCATGTAACCATTTTACTGCATTTTTATTTATTTATTTTTTAAAAAAGAACTATATCCATTTATTATGCAATACTTAGAATAATATATATATAATTTAGGGTCATCGAGTGACACACCTCACGCTCATCACCATGCTCTTCACCCGCACCTGATCCAGGAGAACCTGGGGACGAACGTGATTGTGGCCAACACAATGCCTGCTCAGATGCACAACGGGCAGCTGTGTGAGTATTCCTGCACAAGAGAACCAGCTCTCTAGGTGTGCTGTTTGTGTTCTGGGTCATGGTAAACCGAGTAAGTGGAGCTAGTATGCAGATTTGTCAGTTTGCTAGAGTACTGGGAGCAACATCTCCCATAATGCTCTGCTCTCCCCAACACCAGTAGGAAAGGAAGAGGAAGGAGCCTCAGTCAGACTTTTTAGAAAACACAATAAAACCCCATAGAATGATGTACATGATTACATGAGTATGTGAAGAGGGAGAACACACATCCTTCGAATAAGAAGAAATATTAATAATAATAATAATAATAATAATAATAATAATAATAATTTATTATTTATACCCCGCCCATCTGGCTGAGTTTCCCCAGCCACTCTGGGCGGCTCCCAATCAGTGTTAAAAACAGTACAGCATTACATATTAAAAACTTCCCTGAACAGGGCTGCCTTGAGATGTCTTCTGAATGTCAGGTAATTATTCATCTCTTTGACATCTGATGGGAGGGCGTTCCACAGGGCGGGCGCCACTACCGAGAAGGCCCTCTGTCTGGTTCCCTGTAGCCTCACTTCTCGCAATTTAAAAGAAAAGCCTTCTAATATTGATGGGACAAGAACAGAAGGGGGTAATGTTTTATTTTCCCACTTTTAAAGAGGTTGCCTGAGTGCACAAGTACATAACAACATTTGACATGTACATCTAATCAAAAGTAAAGAAAAGACTTTTGAAAAGGCTATTGAACCCGGTAGGATTTACCTCTAAGTAAACATGCATTGGGTTGCACTGTTAACCTTCTTTTGATGTGATTCTTTATACTCTAAATGATCCTGTATAATGCCTTTTATATATAATATAAAACATCATTTTTTTTCTTTCAACAGCCACTCCCGAAACTCCCCAGCCTTCCCCACCCGCTGGCTCAGGAGCTGAACAATACAAACTGCTTCCTGGGGCCATTGCAACTGTGGCCAAGCAGCCTAGTTCAATCCCTCAACCCGCCATCACAAAGCAAGAGGTCATCTAGCATCCAACCAAATGAATGTATCAGATGCCACAAAGACCATGATGAGGGAGACAAACCCTTTCTCATTCCCGTTTTGATCACTCTGGAGGTTGAATATTCACAGAGGCATCCCAGGGCACAAACGCATCAAATTGTTATTTGGAAATTGGATGGGGAGAAAGCCATCTTCCCAAAGCTGACTCTTCATGTGGCTGTGGAGAACATCTGCACCCAAGCATTGCAGAACGAATAAACTAGCATTGGTGGAAGTCTTTATCCTATAGAGCCAGGTCCCAAATTTCAGATACATAGCTGACTATTGCACTGACATGCTTGTTTCATCACTGCCGCTGAGTTACACAATGTTATTGTGTTTATTTCACTTCAAATCTTAACTTTTTTTATTTAAAAAATGGCATCCGAATGAAAGGGAGGGGTGGACACCTTCACTGCAAAATCTCTAAATAGCTGCAAGCCCTCTCGTGACAATCCCAAGCAGGCATGGTGGTCCACACTACGGAAGAGGCAGAAAGTTTGACCCGGATGTTGCAGAAGTACACCCTCTTTATTGCCTTCTCCACAGTTCCACTCACTGCCTTGGGGCAGTAGCAGAAGCAGGGGCCAGGACTAGATGCTTCCGGTGATCTTCAGAAATAAACAAAATTCAGTGGCCAAAGTAGTTGGTGGTGCTTTTTCCACCTGGTGACTGGTGATTTCTATGAGGAAGTAGCAGCTTGTTTGAACAAAGCATTGGTTTGCTGGATCAGACCAAGATCTATCCAGTCCAGCATTCTCTCCTTCAAACAGCAGTCAGCCAGATGCCTCTTGGACTCACAAGTGACGCATGAAAGTGGATGGTATTCTCTTGGCTATGCTCTTCTTTTCCTCACTTGCTACTCATGTGCATTGTCTCTGCACATGGAGGTCCCATGTCTGATAAAGTAGTCCTCCTTGAATTTGTCTAGTCCTTGTTGAGACTGTGAGATTTGCCTTCTTGCTGCAACAGTGCCAAGGGTCCCTTTATTTGAGGGGATGCCTGTATGTGGAAGTGCTACACAAATGTCGATTTCAATGTCATCCTTCATTCAAGAGATAATTCAGTTGCATTAATGATGCCAGATTCCTCTGCTTCAGTGAATCTCCTAATCAAGCGACCCACTACCGGTCTCGTCCATTTCTCGTCCCTATTCATAATGATTCCAGGTGCTACGTTGTTGGGAATTATGGAGAACAAATGAGGGGAAGATCTGAAGGTGACGCAGGTTCAGGGCTGGCACTAGCGAACCTTTCTCCTAGGCCTAGGCGCTGCCAAGGAGGTTGATAAGCCAGGGCTGCATGGGCCAAGTGCACTTTTTGCCAGAATTCACGCAGACTGCACTGTGATGCAAACCATCTCCTCTAGATGCAAAGTTTCTGCCTGATCTTAAGCCCTTGCTGCTGTGCCCCTTGGGTAGTATTCCCAGTTGTGAGTGGCAGCCATCTTGATGCACCCCCTGTGTGTGGCAGCTCATAGGAACGCAACATAGACTGCCGTATACAGAGTCAGAGCATCGGCCTCTCCAGCCTAGTATTATGCTGCAAGCCTGATGCAGACATCTTTCCCAATCCCACAGCTAGAGACCCTTTTAATTAGAGATGTTGGGAATTGGACCTGAGACCCTCTGAATGCAAGGCATGTGCTCTGCCACTGAGTCATCGATCCTCCCCTCAACACAAGGATTGGGGACCTCATTCCAATGAATATGCAGCTGACAATCCTTTAAAAATGCCGTAGATCCGATGAGATGTCAAAAGGAAATTAACTTACTTTCCCATTTTAAAATTTTACCTCAGCAAGCATGAGGGCTTGGACTCGTTCTGTGTGAGGATAATTTTTTAATTCAATCTAAGCAGTTAGGCCAAAGTCACGCCGACATCACATGTGATATACAGTGGTACCTCGGGTTACAGACGCTTCAGATTACAGGTGCTTCAGGTTACAGACTCTGCTAACCCAGAAATAGTACCTTGGGTTAAGAACTTTGCTTCAGGATGAGAACAGAAATTGCATGGCAGCAGGAGGCCCCATTAGCTAAAGTGGTACCTGAGGTTAAGAACAGTTTCAGGTTAAGAACAGACCTCTAGAACGAATTAAGTTCTTAACCTGAGGTACCACTGTATGTTGACTACTGTGGAATTTCCTTGGCATTTAAAACACAGCTGAGAAATGTCATTATCTGCACACTGAACCACACCCCGGGGGCATGTTTACACCATCAGTTATTCTCAGTTAAGAAGCCCTGATTTTTGCTCAGACTGATTCATTTAGCACATTCAAGGAGCAAGTAAGAAACTGAAGTTAAAGAGAATCAAAGGCTACTGAAAAGATCAGGGGCTCGTGATTTGCCTCTTTTATCTCAGGATAAGCATAACAATAGTTGAATTCTTCTCTGATGAGTAAAATTACCTGTTTCTTAGAGAAGGCAGGCCTCACCCATAGGACAATTTCAGAGATGCAAGAATCCCTATGAGGTGACTTCCCCTGCCCAGTGTTTATGTGGTGAACTATAGGGTGAGATTACAAATTTGTTAAAGGAAACTTAAGAGTTGCCAGCCTTTTGGTGCCAGTGAGCACACTGGGAATTTTGAGAAAGCGCTGTGGGTGCCGATTGCAAAATTCACAAGGGTGTGAAATGTCACACAAAGTGGCACCCACAGCTAAAAGAACAGAAAAAGAGGCAGAGCCACGAAGTAATGTGATGTTGTCCCTGCCCCATCAATGGAAAAAATGCACCTCCATCTGCCAATGCCACACTCGGACACAGAGGGAAGTCCTTTGCAGTCTCTTAATTTTAAACAAGTGGGAGGGTGGGTGACTAGTCCCGGCATCCAATGAAATGTGGCCATGTTTAATGGTGTGTGTTCGATGTAGGAGAGGCAGGAAGAGCAAACGGTCCTTTGTGTCCTGGATTTTTGAGGGGATATTCACTGAGGCCTTCCAAAAACACCATAGGAAGTTCTGGTGGACACACTAGTGCATGCAGATACTACATTGGTGGCTTGTGGTGGTTGTTCCATCTCAGAAACACTCATGTGAAATGGCCCAGGGTGGCTGCTGAAAATATTTATTTTATAGAACTATTTCTTCATGGTATTTCACTCCAGAGAGTACCAAAGCAATTGACAACCACAAAAGATAACGTAGTAATAAAATATATCAGTCAAATAATATCATAGAACTGTAGAGTTGGAAGGGACCCCAAGGGTCATCTAGTCCAACCCCCTGCAATGCAGGAATCTCACCTGAAGCATCCATGACCCATGGCTATCCAACCTCTGCTTGAAAACCTCCAAGGATGGAGAGTCCACAACTTTCCAGGGGAGACCGTTCCACTGCTGAACAGCTCTTACTGCCAGAAAGTTCTTCCTGGTGTTTAGTTGGAATATCCTTTCTTGTAACTTGAAGCCATTGGTTCAAGTCGTACCTCCCAGAACAGGAGAAAACAAGCTTGTTCCCTCTTCCATGTGACAGCTCTTAAGATATTTGAAGTTGGCTATCATATCTCCTCTCAGTCTCCTCTTAACCTAAACATACCTAGCTCCTTCAAGCGCTCCTCATAAGGCTTGGTTTCCAGACCCTTGATCATCTTAGTTGCCCTCCTCTGCACATGTTCCAGCTTGTCAACATCCTTCTTAAATTGTGCCCAGAATTGGACACAGTATTCCAGGTGTGGTCTGACTAAGGCAGACTATTACTTCCCTTGATCTGGACACTATACTTCTGTTGATGGAGCCTAGAATAGCATTAGCTTTTTTTGCTGCTGCATCCCACTGTTGACTCATGTTAAGCTTGTTGTCCACCAAGACCCCTAGATCCTTTTCACACATACTGCTAGTAAGCCAGGTGTCCCCCATCCTATATCTGGTTCTTCCTGCCTAAGTGCAGAACCTTACATTGATCCCTACTGGAATTCATTTTGTTAGCTTGAGCCCAGTTCTCCAATCTGTTAAGGTTATTTTGAATTATTATTCTGTCTTCTGCAGCATTAGCTACCCCTCTCAGTTTGGTGTCATCTCTGAATTTGACGAACAAGGTGCTAAAATCTAAAAACTGGCAATAATAGTCTGGAAATGCCTGAGCAAATCAATGACTTTTAAAAGCATGCTGGAAGCATCTGACACTTGGTACCTGCCTAATCTTCAAGGTGAGGAAGGTGCCACCACAGAGAAGGCTCTTTGCCTTACCATTGTATGCGGTATGGAGTTCACCAGTTGAACTTCTGCCTGCCATGCAGATAAGCCTCCTCTATTGAATGCCTTATTCTCAACATCCACGATTAAGTTTCTTCCTTCAGCTGTTTTTCTGACTTCTGTTCTGTGTGGCTGCATATCAGTGCCAGAGCCTCCATTTTCTCTCCATCTCTCATTGTGCACCAGGGAATAGACTGCACTCCGTGTCCTTGTCTGTCCTGAGTCCTCAGCTGGAAACTGTTCCAGCCAGAGAAAGTTAATGGAAACAGAATAATTAAAGTCTCATTCTGCAGCACCAGATATGATGCCTCTCAAGGTTAGGAGCCAAGGCAGCTAGCAAGGAAGGGTATCTGAAATTTATTTGGATTCCTTGGAGTACATGCAGACCAGAGTTAAGTTTATCTTGGGATAACCATCTCCAAACATGTACAGAGTGCTATTTTTCTAGAAAAAGAGGTGCTGGAACTCACCATGAAACCCCCCTTTTCTCTTATAATGGCAATGGCGCCCACCTGAGAGGTGCCGGAACTGAGTTCCTGCAAGTTCCAGCTGAGAAAAAGGCCTGAGTGTACAGATATTCTGAATCTTTCCCAGAGTCCAAATTCAATACTCATTATCCAATGATGTCCTGTGCTTATCTGCTTTCTCTTGCTGAAACCCTAATAGATACTGATCGATCCATGTCTGGGTTGGTCTGTAGCACCCATGGCTGAATGTACTTCCATGCAAAATGGGGGGGGGGAGGTGTACTCTTTCCCGGCCTTCTCCCCGATATAAACACTTGGAGATTCCTCACCACAGACTAGACCTTATTGTGCCTATCACCCTATGTGAATTGAGAACATGCCCTATATCCACCCCCGATGTGCAGGACAAGGAAAGATCAGAAGGGGTGAACTAATGACGTTGCTTTTCTGCTGCAGCTGCTTCTGAGATTCTTTAAGATGACAGTGCCAAAGATTGAAGTTGAGACCTCTCTGTGTGGTTGCATAACATGTGCCCAAGCCACTGAGCTATGACCAAAGGTGCCATCCCTCTTTCATGGAAGTTATGTTCATCACTGCATATTTTTTTGTCAAAGTATCATGGGGTTCCTTGGAACAGTTGGAAAGACACTGCTGTAGAAGGTAGATAATAAGTGCCATCCCTTTGAATTCAAGAACTGGAATTATAGTTCGGGGAAAATATTAGCTGTTTTGCGAATTCTGTGGAGTTGTCTCCTTGTAAGAATAGTTCTAACTGCCAAAAAAAAAAAAAAAAAAAGGCCTCAAGCTGGATCCTTGACTGGAATAAATGGACCAATGGATATTAACTGAGGTCATCTCATTTATACCTGCTTAGGGATTAGTCCCTTACCTTCATATGCAAAAATAAACACCCTGCCAGCAGACCTTGGGTGTCAAAGTATTCTAATGTTTGCCAGACACGACTGTGTTGTGCTATGTAATTTATTGTAATGATGGGTCAAATCATCCCCCCCTAAATTATTGTGTAAATCATATTGATTATGTGTAATTGCAAAATTGAATGTGAATAGTGTAAATTACAGGATTGTTTTTCCAGCTGCAACAACATTTCCTACATGTAGGGATAGTTGGAAGAAGGTATTTGGGGTGTAGATTTACTACATGCCAGAAATCTTTTAGTATGGTACATTAATGTTTGTTGACTACTGCCTTCCAATGGAAAAGAGAGAGCTGTATTTCTTTTATTAGTGTTTTAAAGAAAAATAAATACAAAATGTTTTCTAACCTTTCACAGATAGGTGTCGTAACATGAAACTTTGTACATTGATTCCCTGCCTCTCCCACGCACCCCCCCCAAATTGTGAGCCAATGGAGTGCAGTAAGTAAACATATCCTCCAACATTTCTCCTATGAAAATAGGGACATCCTAATTAATAATAATATTAAGATTTATAATATTTTTTCTTTATACCCCACCCATCTGACTGGGTTGCCCCAGCCACTCTGAGCGGCATCCAACATATATAGAAACATAAAACATTAAACATTTTTTTAAAAAACTTCCCTATACAGGGGTACCTTCAGATGTCTTCTAAATTTGTAGTTACTTATCTCCTTGGCTAGAGGGTTGCAAAACACCATAACCTCCAACATTTCTGTGATGAAAACAGGGACAGCCTAAGGAAAAGAAAACTGTTCCAGGATCAAATTAGAAACCGGGACTGCTTCTGTAAATCTGGGACTGCCCCTGGAAAATTTAGACACTTGGAAGGTCTGAGTAAATCAGTGGATTTAGACCAGAAAGACAAGAGACACGCAGTGGCGTAGCGTGGGGGGTGCAGGGGGGGGCCGGCCGCACCGGGCGCAACATCTGGGGGTTAGGGTTAGGGGGCGCAAATCCATGGGTTAGGGGGCACAAATCCACGGGTTAGGGGGCACAAATCCACGGGTTAGGGGGCGCAAATTACTTGCCTTGCCCCGGGTGCTGACAACCCACGCTATGCCACTGGAGACACGTAGCTATTGATAGACAGGCAAACAGATCTTTAACATACAATCCTATACCTGTCTACTCAGAAGCAAGTTCCATTTGGTTCAACAGGCTTTGTTCCCAGGTCAATCTGTATGTGTAAGGATGCAGTGTTGCTAAAAGGCTACAAAATACCAGAGGTGCAGCCTGTGAGCTCAGAAGTTTTCAGGATAAGTGCACAAAAATTTTAGGCAGATTGATTGGTTCTGAAGAAAGCGGTGCTCCCACAATTAAATAAGGGAACAGTTCCCCCCCAAACCCCCTCTTGAATACACCTCCATAAACCATAGCCATCTTAGAAGGGACATTTCCCTTTTCTCTCCCTTTCATGGATCGGTCATGCATTTGCTCAGGCATTTTCCTGCTTGAGACAAAGCACTAGATGGCAGCTCTTCTGTATGTTGCATCAGGACAGCATCCTCCACTGCACCCAAGGGCAGCAGGCAACGGCCATGCACGGCACACACAGCTGCGTCCTCCCAACACTTTGCGGCCACGCCCCAGTATCTGCCGCCTGAGGCAGCCCCCTCGCTCTGTTTAACGGTAGGGCCAGTCTCGCCTCTGTTGTTTCTTAGACCTGGGCAACCTAGGAGGGTTCTTGGTGTGACAAGATACAGTGGTACCTCAGGTTACAGATAGCTTGGGTTACAAACACTTCGGGTTACAGACTCCGCTAACCAGGAAGTAGTACCTCGGATTAAGAACTTTACCTCAGGATGAGAACAGAAATCGCGCTGTGGCACAGCGGCAGTGGGAAGCCCCATTACCTAAAGTGGTACCTCAGGTTAAGATCAGTTTCAGGTTAAGAACGGACCTCCGGAACGAATTAAGTTCATAACCCGAGGTACCACTGTATTTTTATTCTTCACTTAAAGCTGAGACCCTGGAACACATTGGTGGGTTCTACCTTTGAGGCTCCAGGGAATGGTCTAAAAGCATTGACTGGGCTCGGCAGATGGCCTGGGCCTGGAAAGCCTCCTAGCATGCTACCTTCAGCTCGCTTGAAGAGAAGTGGGATATAAATGTGATGAGATAGTGTCCCTTTCCAAGGACGTCTGTACTTGCATGGCTGAGACAGAAGCACCCATCCTGTGGGACCACTAACCCGAGCCAAGTAGGTTTTGTGCCTGCCTTAATCCTTCGCATAGCTCGCTGGGTTAAGTGGATGACGCCAAGGCAGGATAGAGCCAACAAAGCACAAAAGGAAGATAAAGTGAAAGTTAATTTGTTACCGGTTGTAAAAGTGAAGAAACGCACGGAAGATTAGGAAAGGCTGTAAACAGTTTTCACCCCCTCCTCGCCAATCACAAGACCTCTGTGTGCCGTCGGTCGGACATGGCAAAACATGTGCACTGAACCACAGAAGAGAGATGCAGACGTGGTGGTTAAGGGAGCAGGATCGCAAGGGCAAAGCATCACCGACCGGCATGGTCCTCCTGGTACCGGGAGTTTGCCTGTGAGAGACTAGCAGCCATTGGTGCTCCAGTAGGATCCAGCAGTGACTGACTACAATTTCACTGGAGATGTCTGAAAAGGAACAGAGGGGCTACATGTGGAGTTGGACGTCTTTCTGGACATGATAGTTGGAAGGATGACCCCTTCAAGAAATGGAATGACCCCTTAGCCTCAACATGGGTGCTAAAGCGTTAAGGAATAGGGGCTCCCCAGTGAAGCGGCATGCAAATGGGGTGGTGGTGGTCCATTTTCAACTTAGGTCCAGAATAATCAAGCAGGTGAAGCAACTCCCTTCTGGGGGAAAGGCTGCAGCATTTGTTTGGGACTTCTTAGGTAAGAGAAAGGTAAGAGGTAAAGTTGACGACACTATGCTTGGCACAGAGAAAGTGGACAGAGAAGAGTTTTCCTCCCTCTCACTAGAATTGGTGACCATCCATCCACTAATGAAGATTAATGTTGGAAGATTCAGGACAGATATTTAAAAGTACTTCTTCGGGGAACTGTAGTCCCTTAGAGGTGCTGACAGGATTTAGGAGACTCCATATTCCCCTCCCAGAACTACAGAGTGTTTTAACACTCCCTCCCTCTTCATAGGAAACCTGTAGCTCTTTGAGGGGAGTAAGAGCCTCCTAACAACTCTCAGTACACTTCACAAACTCCCAGAATTCTCTAGGAGAAATCCATTACTGTTTAAAGTGGAATCATGGTGCTTTAAATGTTTGGTGTGGACGTGACCATAGCCATTCTTGAAGGAGACAAGTCACTTTCAGGTATGTGTGCAATCAGGAATGGAGAAGCAGTGGGCAAAGAGGGAGGCCTTAGCCCTTCCCATAATTCCTGGCTCCAAGTTGTCCCCCTCAGTGGCTCCACCCATCGACTCACCCACCCACACCCCTGAAGCGTTCAAGTACGTTTTAAGGACCCCCACTCTCACCTCTCCACTTCCATTTACCAGGGATAACATTTATTTCTCTAAAAGGACCACCGCCATTTGATATCATTAGTTCTTTATCTTCTTTTAAGGTAAAGGGAGCCCTGACCATTAGGTTCAGTCGTGGGAGACTCTGGAGTTGCAGCGCTCATCTCGCTTTATTGGCCAAGGGAGCCGGCGTACAGCTTCTGGGTCATGTGGCCAGCATGACTAAGCCGCTTCTGGCAAACAAGAGCAGCGCACAGAAACGCCATTTACCTTCCCGCCATAGCGGTACCTATGGATCTACTTGCACTTTGACGCGCTTTCGAACTGCTAGGTTGGCAGGAGCAGGGACCGAGCAACGGGAGCTCACCCCATCACGGGGATTCAAACTGCCGACCTTCTGATCGGCAAGTCCTAGGCTCTGTGGTTTAACCCACAGCGCCACCCGCATCCCTAATCATATATATACAGCAATCCAAAAAAATTCCCTATTAGAGAAAATGAGGCACAGCACAGCACAGGTCAAGTTAAGCACTTAAGTCTCTCTGATTTCAGTGGGAAATCGGGGAACCCTGCATTGAAATTTATGAGTTGCAATATTTCAACTAGATTGCACTCATGGTGTTTAAGATTATACACTGCTGTGAAGTGAACAGCGTTTCTTCCTTTTCTCCCTTAAGTATTCCTGAGTGAGCTCCTCTAAAAGGCTTCAGAACTTTCTCTACCACCTCTATGGTCGTTTAAAACTTCTTCGTGGAATATGGTGCCGCTGAGAGCATTTTATGGCCCCATATATTATGCTTTTTAAAAAAAATCCACCAGCTATTACTGCTATAAAAACCCACACCTATTCAAAGGCCTGATGGCCATAAAACTGAGAGGCTTTGGGGACGGCCCAGAGACGTGGCAGTGCTGAGACAGGCATTTACGTGGGCCAGCCTTCTCAGATCCTTCAAGGTTGAATGCAGTTGAATTTTTGTGCAGTTCGTTTGGTGACAATGGGCTGCCTTCTGTAAAAAAGAAAAGAAAAGGAGGGTGTCCCGTCCTTTTCGAGGAACCACGCTAAGGAGGAAGTTCTGTGCATGAGTTTTGGAGCTCCTGTCTTAACTCATA
This sequence comes from Podarcis vaucheri, assembly GCF_965113315.1. Taxonomy (NCBI): domain Eukaryota; kingdom Metazoa; phylum Chordata; class Lepidosauria; order Squamata; family Lacertidae; genus Podarcis; species Podarcis vaucheri. The sequence continues at coordinate 84,878,699 of NC_138764.1, read as the reverse complement.
TTTTATAGAAAGGCGAGACTCACCTTCAAGAGTAAACACTGTGGCTAGAACTGCAAATCAAAACTCTGGCCCATAAAATCACGGCACAAGATTCCCAGCTTTGCTGTGGGTGTGTACGCTGCAAGCAGCAGCAGCAGCACCGCCATATATAATAACACTGACTTCTGTTAAACCACAGACCTTATTTATAGGGTATATCGACACTGACAAATCAGTACCCTGGGGTTAGAGATCTTTCACGTTGGCTCACCAAACTACAGTTCCCAGGATTCCTTGGGAGATGCAAAGGACCCGACAGAGTTGTACAACAGTGATAGGGCATGGCTACTTTCTGAACCTAAGGGTGAGTTCACATAGAACACCACAGAATTCACTGAAAGCTTACAGCTATGATGAAATATACATAAGGCTATTTGTGACTTCTAACCACAATAGCTATGTTCTACCTCCGCTATTGGAACATGGGTGACGCTGTGGGTTAAACCACAGAGCCTAGGTCTTGCCGATCAGAAGGTCGGCGGTTTGAATCCCCGCGATGGGGAGAGTTCCCGTTGCTCGGTCCCTGCTCCTGCCAACCTAGCAGTTCAAAAGCACGTCAAAGTGCAAGTAGATAAATAGGTACCACTCTGGCAGGAAGGTAAACGGCGTTTCCGTGCGCTGCTCTGGTTCGCCAGAAGTGGTTTAGTCATGCTGGCCACATGACCCAGAAGCTGTACACCGGCTCCCTCAGCCAATAAAGCGAGATGAGCGCTGCAACCCCAGAGTCGGCCACAACTGGACCTAATGGTCAGAGGTCCCTTTACCTTTTTACCTCCGCTGTCAAGAGACAGCTAGCCTCGAAATACTGGTTGCTGATACTCACAGAGCAGAGTGCTGTGGTCCTTCTTGCAGACTTCCCACTGGCATCTGGTTGGCCACTGTGAGAACAGGATTCTGAACCACATGGGCCTTTGGTCCGCGCTAGAAGGGCTCTTATTAGGTACTGTGGATGCTCTCAAGTAGCCCCCATTGGCTTCTTTTTATGTTAAGTGATGTCGAAAGAGAGGTGGTTGCGTCAGGCTGCCAGTATCCCCAGCTGGAGATCCCCAGTGCTTTATACCAGATGTGGGCAGACCTCCTGCTTGCAAGATCTGCTTTCTTTTTTTAACAGAACCTTTAAGATCCACCAGTCAGAGTGAGGTGCAAAAGACATACACTTAAAACTAAAGGATTCTGGGCCTGGGAATATATTTTGACCATCAGAACCAAACTAACCTTCCACGTAAAAATCCAATCCCACCTCCCAAACTCTTTTAATTTCAACAGTGCAAAAGATTTAGGGCAGGGGAGTCATTTTGCTGTTGCCACTTGAAAATATTTGGAGTCCGGATTCCTTGCCAATCTACTTTCGATTACCTACCTTTCCTCACTCTTGTCTTAAAGAAATGGAGATTGGCTGACAATAAGAAGGCAGGAGGGTAACGATGTCCATTCCAGCTCATGTTTGTGGCATGCAGTGCTGTTTCCATTCTGCTGCAGTTCGACTTCCAACAAAACAACATTATTTGCCTTGCTGTCCGCTGTGGGAAGAATTTCCGTTAATGAATTAGTTAATTAGTTGCATTATTATGTTATCCCTTACCATTCATTTCAGTGCAATGGAAATGCAGTGCAAACTGGGTTGTGTCCTCAATTCTGGATTAAGAACAAACAGCAGCAAATGCCAGTCATAGTCACTGGACTGATTTCCATTCTGGACATGAGACAAATAAGCAAACAGCAGCAATTTCCACCACCGTTTCTGTCGGAATTCTCTGACACCCCCTAACTGACAAGTCCTAAGAGCTCCATGTCAACAAAGGTCTTTTGATACATTTCAGTTCCATCTGTAATATCTGTGAGTGTCCATATGTATATGATGATTCTGATACCTAGTTTCAGGATGATGTATTTTGTGAAGAAGGATCCCTTTGTCCTAAGCAACTTTATTTATGTGACACTAAATATTTGAAGACGCAGGTGGCGCTGTGGGTTAAACCACAGAGCCTAGGACTAGCCAATCAGAAGGTTGGCGGTTCGAATCCCCGCAATGAAGGGGTGAGCTCCCGTTGCTCTGTCCCTGCTCCTGCCAACCTAGCAGTTCGAAAGCACGTCAAAGTGCAAGTAGATAAATAGGTACTGCTCCGGGTGGGGAGGTAAACGGCATTTCCGTGCGCTGCTCTGGTTTGCCAGAAGCAGCTTAGTCATGCTGGCCACATGACCCAGAAGCTGTCTGCCAGCTCCCTCGGCCAATAAAGCGAGATGAGCGCTGCAACCCCAGAGTCGGCCACGACTGGACCTAATGGTCAGGGGTCCCTTTACCTTTACCTAAATATTTGAAGCTAGGAGGCATTTTCTGAAATACAACTGTTTAAATGCAAGCAAATTGCTTCTTGGAAATGACACCAAGGAAAGAAAAGAGAACCGGAACACGTTTTTGCTGACAATAAAGACATGTTCATTTTGGTTCAACTTACGACCCCCCCCCCAATCCTTTTAACTAATAATCCTTCCAGGAAACTTTGGGAACAAGTCAACTGACACTCTGCAAATTACCGCAGAAGGAAAGTCATTAGCTCAACAGCACATTCCCTCACCAGATGTGTTTTGTTAGGTCCAGTTTTTGCAGAGGGCAAAAAAAAATAATGTGCTGCCTTTTGGAGAAGAAGCCAAACATTAATGTGATTGCAAGACAACACTGTAAAAATAGAGGCTGGCAGTGTTTAGGTTTGCCTGTGGAGGCCTTTGGGCTGCAGAACCGCTGTGTTTGTGGCGTCTTTCACTAGATGTTTTCCTACACTCTGCGTTTTGGTCTCTGATGCTACAGCAGTAGGCAATAAAATATTGGATAACTAAAATGGGCTCTTCATGCCAAGCAGCTTGTGGATTAGATTTGTTTAAAGCTGCTGGCCAAAACTATCATTTGCAAGGGATGGGCCACCTCTGCACCCATGAATCCAGCTCCAGTGTACTTCCATATCTGAAACCTGTTTATATGGAGGGCTTATTTCCAGGCGGAACTCGCCGGAACTCAGTTCCAGCACCTCTCTGGTGGGCACCTTTGCCATTACAAGAGAACAGAGGAGGCATTCGTGGGGAGTTCCGGCACCTCTTTTTCTAGAAAAATTGCACTGTGGACATGCCATACTTTTAAAGCACATTCAGAGGACATTCCCCTCCCCACCCGATAAATACAAAGAATCCTTGGAAGTGAGGATTGTTAAGGGTGCTGGGGATTGTAGCTCTGAGGGGTAAACTGGTTCCCAGGAATTTTGTGTGTGTACTTTGAATGTGTTTTAAATGTATTGTGTCTACACAGCCTTACTGTGGCTGTGGAACAGAATGGAACAGAATGAGGTAGAAGAAATTATATGACTTCAGACCAGTGTTCGAAACTCCCATTGTTCTAGGCGCATTTTGCGACAGGGAAATTCGTTAGTGCGAGCAATTTCTGAGCTCTGGGCGCAGTACTGCACCAAATATTTCAGATTAAAACTGCAGAGTGGAAGGAAAGGAGGACCTTTTTTCTGCCTCACCACTTCCAGCTACTCTCTGGAGACTGGAGAAGAGACCCTCTTAAAAATATTAGGTTGGTGGGCAGGGGTAGGACCAGTGCCCGATTTACATATGAGCTAAACAAGCTATAGTTTAGGGCGCCACTCTCTTGGGGCCCCCCAAAATTTTTCACTATTAATATACTTCCTTCTTAATTGTATTTCAGTTCAACAATTATTTTGATAAAATACATTATTTTGTTACGTGCACATGGCTTTAGATGCCTATTAGGTCCATAAATTACCATATAGCATATATTCAACATAAAAAAGCAACAATTTGTTGTTGACAAAGGACAGCTGGACATATAAAGGGCCCCATTACCTTCAGTAGTAGCTTAGGGCCTCATCAAACCTAAATCCGGCCCTGGACTAGACCATGTGAAAAACGGACATAATATTTTAGCTGCAGTGCATTCATTTTCAGCTTTGAATTTTTGCTATATGAAATATACTCAGAGTTGCAAAGTGATTTCATGCTCTTTATTCAGCTCATAGTGGTGAGGAGGAATGAATAATAGTCCCCTCAAAGTATCTGCTTTATATACATTATTTACACAATGGGCTGCACATGATTGGTTAATTCTGGAATTCTACTGTAAGCCAATCAGATTGTTGATTCACTTATATCTGGAGCATGATTGGGTGGTTCCTGCCAACCAATCATACTGCTGCATTCTGAATCCTATTGTTCTAGGACCAATCAGACTGCTGCAATTTGGATCCTATTGTTCTAGGACCAATCAGACTGCTGCAATTTGGATCATATTGTTCTAGGACCAATCAGACTGCTGCAGTTTGGATCCTATTCAACTCAGTACATAACACCCCTCCCCTCTAAGTTCCAGTCCTGCCCGGGAGGTCGCATTCATAGTCCTCGAGGTACGCCGGTGGCCTACGTGTGCGTTGCGGCCTGTGGTGTTCCCTGGTCCGGGGTTCAGGTTCTGGCTCGTGTTCCAAGGATGCTGGCTGTGATGGGCCTGTTTGGTCTGGCGCAACCGGCTCGCTCAGTCGTGGTTCTGGTTCCGGTGTCCTTTCGGCCTCGCGGGTCCTCTCTGTATTTACTGATTCTGCCTCTCCTGCTGGCCCCTCCTGGTCTATGGGCCTCACTGCCCCTCTGTTCCCTTGGGACTCCTCTGACCTTTCCTCCTCCTGGTTTTCTCCTGGGAATCGTCGCCGTATCTGGTCACAGTGGCAGCGCCAGCATTGCCCCCCATCCGTTAGCACCTCGTACGACACGGGGCCAGTGACCTTGGTGACTGTGGCGGGTACGCATGCTGGGCCTGCCCCAAAATTCTTTGCGTACACTGGGTCCTGGGCCTCGAAGGTCCGGGGGTTCCTGCCTTCCCCCACCACTACCTCATCCTGAGCTCTATCGGGGTGAAGGCGGTCCAATCTGATTGCAAGGCACCGACCCATTAGTAGTTCAGCGGGGCTCCGGCCAGTCGTTGAGCTGGGGGTGCTGTGCTGTGCTAGGAGGAATGTGGCAAGGCGGTACTCCCAATCCCCTTGCGTCATGCGGCGAAGGGTGTCCTTGGTGGTCCGCACCATGCGTTCTGCTTGGCCATTGGTGGCAGGGTGGAATGGCGCCGAACGGATGTGGCGGATGGTGTTCTGCGCTGTGAAGGTTTGGAATTCTCCTGACGTAAATGCAGTCCCGTTGTCTGAGACGAGAGTGTCAGGGAGCCCGTGGGTTGCAAACAGCCTGCGTAGTACCCGGATGGCTGCGGATGTAGAAGTGGACGGTACCAGTGTGACTTCCAGCCATTTGGTGTAGGAGTCCACCACTATGAAGAATGTTTTCCTCTGAAAGGGGCCAGCGAAGTCCACATGCAGGCGTGACCATGGTGCTCGGGCGGACTCCCAGGACTGGACTGGGGCCCTTGGGGGATCTGGGCGGGATTCTTGGGCAGGCCTGGCAGTGTTTGACGCAGGCCTCTATCTCTCCGTCGATCCCTGGCCACCACACATAACTCCTGGCAAGGGCCTTCATTCTTACTACCCCTGGGTGTGTCTCGTGTAGGGCTGTGAGGACCCTTTTGCGGAGGGGCTGGGGAACAACGACCCTGCTTCCCCATAACAGGCACCCCTTGTGGGCCGACAGTTCATGTTTGCGGGTTGTGTAGCCAGCGAATTCTGGCCCAGGGCTGCTGCTGGGCCATCCCCTCCACACCCAGTCCAGGACCCGGGAGATGACCCTATCTTTCTTGGAATGGTGTGCAACTTCTTGTGCCTGAATGGGGCGGTCGGGAAGCAGCTCCAGGCTCATAACCTCTTGTGCTGAGGGTGTCCGCATGGCCCATTGCCTTCCCCGGGCGGTGAATCAGTGCATACTGGTAGCTGGCAAGGAAAATTGACCACCTGAGGACGCGAGGAGACAGCACTTGGGGGGGTCTGCTTTTTGGGGGCAAACAAGCCAAGCAACGGCTTGTGGTCAGTCACCATGGAAATCATGGAATTTTTTTACTCCCTTCACGATTGCCAGACCCTCCTTGTCTATTTGCGAGTAGTTCCACTCGGTTGCGTTGAGTGTCTGGGAAAAGTATGCCACCGGTACCTCTCTTCCATCCGGGAGTTGGTGTCCCAGGACAGCGCCAATGCCATAGGGCGAGGCGTCACATGCTAGCACCACTGGCAGCCTCTCGTCGAAGTGTGCCAAGACCGAGTTTGAGACAAGCAAGTCCTTGACTGCCTGGAATGCAGCCTCCTGGTGCTGGCCCCACACCCAAGGGGCCCGCTTGTCCAGGAGTCTGTGTAGGGGCTCTGCTACCACCGCCTTGTGGGGAAGGAAGGAATGGTAAAAGTTCAATAGTCCCAAGAAGGCCTGAAGTTCAGTCTTGCTCTTGGGCGCTGGGGCATCACAAATGGCCCGTACCTTGTCCCCAGTCAGGTGGACCCCTTCTGTGTCCACCATAAATCCCAGAAAGTCCACCTGAGGCACTCCTAGTAGACATTTTTCCCGCTTCACCTTGAGACCCGCCGTCTGGAAACGGTGCAGAACGGTGCGGAGGCGGTCCTCAAACTCCTCTGGTGTGGGCCCGGCAATCAACACATCATCGAAGAAGGGGGTGACGCCAGGAATCCCTTTAAGGAGAGAGTCCATTAGATTCTGGAATATGCCTGGTGCCACACTGACACCGAATTGCAGCCGCTTTACCCTGAACGCTCCTCTGTGCGTCACAATCGTCTGTGCCTCTGCTGTGGCCTCATCTACTGGCAGCTGTTGATATGCTTGGGCCAAGTCCAGCTTGCCAAAAATTTTCGACCCAGCCAGGGTGGCAAGGACATGGCTGGCCACTGGCACTGGGTATGCATGGGCCAATCAGACTGCTGCAGTTTGGATCCTATTCAACTCAGTACATAACACTATATATATAAAAAAGTGCGCCTAGACATTCCATTGCTGCACCCATAACTTTAAGGTGCCATTGATTTAGCTCCTAGCTTTCATATCTGTTTCTCGCACTGCTTCAGACTGCAGGCAACATAGACAATGTTCGTGCACACCCAACTGAAGTGCTGCCTTTGATGGATACTTCGTTTTCAGCCCCAGAAGCTGCTGCCGACTCCTCCAGTTATCCCAGCAGGCAAATCACCCGATTGATGGATCCTTGCTCTGGGCCAAATCTAACCTGAGATCTGCTGTTAGCAATAAAGTTGTGGCCTTATTTAATCCATGCTCTTGTCTATGGCTCATTATAGTTCCTTTGTTTATGGCCCATTATAGTTCCCAGCACTTGCACCCTGCATGGATCACCCAGCATTGTTGACGCTCACTTGCAATGGCTTACCTACATTTCAGGCATCCATTTTCCCCAAGCTCTAATGGAAAGACCAGGGTCTGTACCCCATGACCTTTTGGATGCAGAACATGTGTTCTACCACTGAGCTACAACCGTATTTCCAGTTGTGCCAAATTCATTTGCTAGGGCTGAAAGCACTGTTTTATGACCTGCCGGGATGGATGTGATTCTGGGAGCTTCCCATTCTAAATCTTTCCTGCTCATGTTCTGTTGCCAGGCCTTTATAAAATATAGCTCACCATTCTGAGCTGTACATCAGCTCTGGGACATGTGGATGAATGGCGCTATAAACAAATGGCAGCCAGAGTTGGTTTATATTTAATGGGCTCCATGTAATGGTCTTCACTTCTTGACTCACGTCAGGTTCTCAGCCTGGGAAAATTATCTCCGGTTTTCATTTCTTCATTAAAAAACAAAACAAAAGCTTCTCCACCATTAGCAATAAAACCTTTTACGGCCATAGGGAGGTGGTTGATTTGAAAGCTGGGCATATCTTCAAACAGAGAAAGCCTGGGGAAGATATTTAATCTCAAAACTGAACAAACATAACAAGTCCAGCCATAAAGATAATCGACCTGCATTGCAGAGAGCGAAAGGGCCAATCCTGAATTCTTGTTTCCTAAGGTGGGCAGGTCGAGGCTCAGAATTGGCTTGAGTGGCAGCCTTCCAGGGTTTTCTGTAACTAAGATAATTCTCGTTATAATATTTTGTACTGAATATACCATACTTTTGAGGCACCTCCCTGAATCCTGGAAACTGTCGTTTACCCACAGAGCTACAATTCCAAACACCCTTACCAAATTACATTTTCCATGATACTTTGTGTAGAAGAATGTGCTTTAAACATGTGGTTTGTGCATAGCCTTGCTCTGTATTTAAGATCATCATAGCATCCATAGGATGGTACTGCCTGGTGGTGATGTCATGGCTCAGGTAAATGAAGTGGCACACTGACTTTTGAATTCACGAAACTCTTTGTCAGATAGAATGAGAGAGAGAAATAGCCAATTCTTAGTCCAACAAAAGAAACTAGGAGTTGTTCTAGTTGCCATCTGTATTGGAACTAAATTGATTTTATATGTGTGGTGGTGTTGTTGTAAATGCGCTACAACTACACACACACACACTTATTTATGCAAATATTCTAATTGGGTTGTAAACAATGGAGCGCTAGGTAACCCTTGCTCAGTTGGAATAGCTCAATTGGTAGAGCACGAGACTCTTAATCTATTATTCTTTCTGTTAGTGGAAGAAGTCATGCTTGCTCACAGGAGCTTTCCCTGGTCTCCACATACGATACACCCCATAAATCTGTTCTGGGCTTCCCCCCTCCTCCAGAGCAGATTTGGGGTAGGCGCAAGGGGAGGAGAGTGGTGAGGGGAAGTTCTGTTGCACAAGTATAAAACCTCATGCTAGCGGCACAAGTGCATTGGAGATTGCCCAGTGGTTTTGTACGTGCAATTGTGCCCTGCACACTTTTATTATCGTGAATCGCTTTGGGGTGCCTCATTGCAGGCAATCCATAAATGAAATAAACAACCATGATAAATAAAAAGGGCCACTCCATTTCTGTGACTAATCTGTTTTAGATGCTTTTTGATTCTGAATTTTAAATTGTTGTAAGCTGCCGTGAGAGCTGTAGGTGAAAGGACTGACAGCAGATTTAATGTTAATAATCAATAAATGGGAACTGGCAAGGGGATTGGGACATTCTGTATGTGATTTGTGGGTATCAGGTGTGCAAATTATGATGCTAAACACACCAACAACTGCCTTGTCTCTCCTAAAATGTGCACACCCAAGTTTTCAAGCCCCATGGATTTAAATGGGAACCAAACCTCCTAAACTTCTTCTGGATTGTGTTCAGATGCTGGAATTTACCTTGGTGGCAGGGAAAAAGAAAACAAATCTGTTTAAAGTAATTGAACGTTTTATGGATGTTTTAACAGGACACCTTTACTGATGGAATGAAATGTGATTACTTTGGGACCAGACAGAAGATCATTTGAATGTGTTTACGAGTATATTTTGAGGGGTTTTTTATATATATAAGAAAGCTGACCTTGGTGATAAAATTTCACCCAAGGAAAAAGTCCAAATCGTCTGCCTGAGTTCAAAAATTAATCAAAGCAACTCAGCCAAACCCCATTAATGCTCCTGTTTATATAAGAGGAGGCAGTGGCGCTTCTGTGGAGTCAGGCTTCAGTTCTGTCCTGGTGTTTATGATTACTTTTTTGCGGTCAGTGAAGGAGTCTGAAACTGCAGAGTGCTGCTGCCATGTTTTGGAAACGTTTGGGATCCTGTCTGGTTTCCAGGGCAGCATCAGAAGACCTCAAGGACACTATTTGCCACACCACGCTAAGCAGAGCTGCTGGCTGCTGACTCAGAAGGTTCACAGGTCAATGTGTGATTAGCAGATGACCATCATGCACATTGCTCCTTCGGGGAACATCAGGAGGACTCCCAAAAAGGACTCTCTCCCTCAATGCCCAGTGCTGCTGACCTGCTGCCACACATAAAAAGTTTGCCATCACATACACACAATCACATTTCTGCCCTCTATACAGTGGTACCTCAGGTTAAGTACTTAATTCGTTCCAGATGTCCGTACTTAACCTGAAATTGTTCTTAATCTGAGGTACCACTTTAGCTAAAGGGGCCTCCTGCTGCCGCTGTGCCACCGGAGCACGATTTCTGTTCTCTCTCTTTTTTTTAATGATATTTATTAAGTTTTCAAAGGAAAAAAGTTACATAAGTAAAAAAAATAGACGAAAAGACAATAGAAATAAAAGAAAAAAGGAAAATACAAAATACAAAATACAGAAAAAAGTTAAAAAACATTTAAAAAAGGGAAAAAACATCAATCTTTCCATATCATATAGTCATATCCTTGCTTCCCTGACCTCCTCACACCTCCCTTTTTTGTATTCCAGTTCAGTTAGTTAATTCAGCAGTTTCTTTCCCTCTTTATTTTTATCTTAATCCTTTAACTTAATATAACTTTAAGTTCTCACCTATTATTAATCCATTTTTCATACACCTTTAAAACATTCCTGCTTAAACCACTTAACTTCATTCTGACATCATTCTAACATTCATTAATTTTGCAATATTTCTGTAAATAGTCTTTAAATTTCTTCCAATCTTCATCCACCGACTCTTTTCCCTGGTCCCGGATTCTGCCAGTCATTTCTGCCAGTTCCATATAGTCCATCACCTTCATCTGCCATTCTTCCAAGGTGGGTAGATCTTGCGTCTTCCAATACTTTGCAATAAGTATTCTTGCTGCTGTTGTGGCATACATAAAGAAAGTTCTGTCCTTCTTTGGCACCATTTGGCTGACCATGCCCAGGAGAAAGGCCTCTGGTTTCTTCGGAAAGGTATATTTAAATACCCTTTTCAGTTCATTATAAATCATCTCCCAGAAAGCCTTAATCCTTGGGCACATCCACCAAAGGTGAAAGAATGTACCTTCAGTTTCCTTATATTTCCAACATTTATTATCGGGCAAATGGTAGATTTTTGCAAGCTTGACTGGGGTCATGTACCACCTGTATACCATTTTCATAATATTCTCTCTTAAGGCATTGCATGCCGTAAACTTCATACCTGTGGTCCATAACTGTTCCCAGTCAGCCATCATTATGTTATGTCCAACATCTTGTGCCCATTTAATCATAGCAGATTTCACCGTTTCATCCTGTGTATTCCATTTCAACAGCAAGTTATACATCTTTGACAAAATCTTAGTTTTGGGTTCTAACAGTTCTGTTTCTAATTTTGATTTTTCCACCTGGAAGCCAATTTTCTTGTCCAAATTATATGCCTCCATTATCTGATAATAATGAAGCCAGTCTCGCACTTTGTTTTTTAATTTCTCAAAACTCTGCAATTTCAGTCTATCTCCCTCTTGTTCCAAAATTTCCCAATATTTCTTTCCCAAGAAACCAGAGGCCTTTCTCCTGGGCATTGTCGGCCAATTGGTGCCAAAGAAAGATAGAAACTTTTTTATGTACGCCACTACAGCAGCAAGAATACTCATCGCAAAGTATTGGAAGACACAAGATCTACCCACCTTGGAAGAATGGCAGATGAAAGTGATGGACTATATGACTTTGGCTGAGATGACTGGCAGAATCCGTGATCAGGGGAAGGAGACGGCGGAGGAAGAATGGAAGAAATTTAAAATCTACTTAAAGGACTATTACAAACTTGACGAATGCTAAAATGTTAAGGTTTACAGAAAGAAAGGGTTACAGTGACACAAGATTGGAGAAAAGATAAGATTAAGATGACAGAGGTTTGAAAGAAATACATATAACTTGCTAAAAAACTTTGGACATGTGGATGCAGAAAGGGGGGGTATGGGGGAGTCTGAAGAAAGAGATTTTTGAAAAAATATTATGAAATACTATATGTGTTTGTATGTTGTTTTATGTGTTTGTTTGTTATAAAAACTTTGTAAAACCAATAAAAATCTTTTTTTTAAAAAAAACAAAATTTCCCAATATTTCGGCCATCTGACCTCCATATTAAGCTTTTTCTGAGCTTTCGCTTCCATCGGTGACAGCCACCTTGGAGTTTTGTTTTCCAATAAGTCCTTATATCTTATCCAGACATTAAACAATGCTTTCCTGACAATATGGTTTTTAAATGCTTTATGTGCTTTGACCTTGTTGTACCACAAATATGCATGCCATCCAAATACATTATTAAAACCTTCTAAATCCAAAATGTCTGCGTTTTCCAGAAGTAGCCATTCTTTCAACCAGCAAAAAGCTGCTGATTCATAATAAAGTTTAAGGTCTGGCAGGGCAAATCCACCTCTTTCCTTTGCATCTGTTAATATCACGATTTCTGTTCTCATCCTGAAGCAAAGTTCTTAACCTGAAGCACTATTTCTGGGTTAGCGGAGTCTGTAACCTGAAGTGTATGTAACCTGAGGTACCACTGTATTCCATAACCACTGCATTCATCAAACACAGTTAAGACCCTCTCCTGTAAGCATGCCTTGCAAAGTATGTTTGTGTGTGTATCTGAGAGCCCTCCTTTTAAAAATCACAAAGTACTCCCACAACAATCAATCTGGATCTCGCCAGTTTTTCCCCTCCCATCAAATATCTTCTATAGCTCAGCTGGTAGAGCACAGGGCTCTTATTCTCATGGTTCTGGGTTCGAGCCCCACACTGAGCAAAAAAAAAATATTCCTGAATTGTCGGGGGTTGGACTAAAATTGCCCTTGTGGTCCTTTCCACTTCTACCATTCTACGATTCCCTGCCACAGCGAATGCAGGGGAGCACAGCACCAGAACTTCGCTCAGATGGGGGCCGAGAGGCTTCCCTCTCCTCAGCTGAGCATTTCAGGGATGTTTTGATACCCCTCCAGCCGGAAATGCATCAGGCCTCCCTCAAAGGTGTCTGCCTTTGCCTAAGCAGGCAGGCAGGCTTCAACTTTCCTTCTGGGGTGGTTGGGCGTTCTGGGAGGAAAGATGCAGTCTTTCTTCCCAGGTGAAGGCAAGTAGGCGGCAGTCAAGCGCACAGAGCCTGAGAAGCATGTTCTCCATGCATCTAGCTGCCAATATATTGCAGCTCCCTGGCTGCCGCCATCACAGCGCAGGCAGGCAGGGAGAAGGAAGTGCACTGAGCTGGCAGCAGCTGGGGAGCCGCAATGTATCGGCAGCTCAAAAAGTCTGAAACCGGTTATCGTGATGTGAATGCCATACCGGTTACAGACAATGAAACGGAGGATCGCCCAGCTCTACTAAACAGCATTTTTACGTTATGCTCTTCAGGCCTCTGGGTTACTTCTAAGCCTGCCATTATGGTGTCAGTCATTCAGTATTTTGGGATGAGCCTAAAAGCGAATTTAAATCCATCCTACAGAAAGAAGTAAGACTATACTGCAGGGGTCAGCAAACTTACCGTGCCTCGGGCCAGTGTCTCCAGCGCTGATCGCATGGCAGGCCGGAGGAACGTGTGCCCATACACGTGCAGACATGCTATTTCTAGCGCACTTCTAGGTCAGAGGAGCACTGGAAATACCTTGTACACATGTGCACGGGCCTCCTCCAACCCAGATGTGCACCGGAAATAACACTTGTGCATGCGCAAATAACGCTTGTGCACGCGCACAAGCTATTCCCGGTGCTCCTCCAACTCGGAAGTGGGGAGCCACACAGCGCAGCACTGGTAAGAGTGGGCAGTGGCAGCGGGTGGCGGGGGTTGCTGCGGGCCTGATAAACAAGTCCCTCGGGCCTTATCCGGCCCGCAGACCTTAGTTTGGGGACCCCTACTATACTGTATGAAAATTGTACGCATTTGCGGCCCTGCTTCAATTTGTGACGTGCATTTGGCACCCTCTGCTGGACAAATGTTTTAAGTGAACTAACTGGAACAGATTACAGCTGGCGTTGCCCCCCATGATGCTCTCCAGACAGGGCTGAATCAACTACCATCATACCTCGGGCTGCAAATGCTGTGGGTTGCGCATTTTTGGGTTGTGGACCACACCAAACCTGGAAGTACCGGAACAGGTTTCGGCGCTCGTGCATGCGCAGAAGCACAAAATGACATCACACGCATGCGCAGAAGCACCGAATTGCATCACGTGCATGCACAGATGCAGCGCTGCAGGTTGCCTCCCACACAGATCACGTTCGCAACCCGAGCTATGACTGTATGAAACTAAGGTAGGATTGCCATATTTCAAAAAGTGAAAATCCGGACACAAAAGTTGTTGAGATTTTTTTCCTTTTTTTTGGAGGGGGGAAATTGTTGAGCTGCTGCTTCTTTTTTTTGGGGGGGGGGTAGGACAAAATCTACACTTACAAGCGTAGACATTTCCCCAGACATTTCCTGCAATTTCCGTCCATACACTGTTTCCGGCAGCCAAATACCGTCTATGTCCAGGAAATTCCGGATGCATGGCAGCCCTATCTAAGGAAGCTTAAGCTCCAGGGCCCCTAATCCACTGTCCACATCACTTAACAAAATCAAACTGGTTATTTTTGGGTTGTATATAATTCAACAACCCCGATGTTTGAGAGTCAGTAGCACAGATGTTGCAAAGGTGGAATGTCACGGTAAATTGGCTGTTCTGCTAAATAGCGCTTAAATTCTTTATGTATATTGTCTCTAGAAAATGACATCGCAGGAAAGCTCTCATATGATGAAACTGTACTTGAATATGTTGCTAGGAAAAACCAGAAAAAGAGTATTTTGTAAAATGTGCTTCATGTAATATGAGATAATCCAATACAATCTGAAATGTAGTAGTTAATTGAAAAAATAAATTGTGGTGACATGACATGGGACAGCCCCACTGAAGATAACAGTGGCTACTCAGACCTTGTTGCTGGTTGCGAAGGGGGCGAACCTATAACAGTTCAAGCTTCAGGGCATGGGCGTTGCCAAGGGGGTCAAGTAAATAAATAAATAAAAATACTTAACTAATTGAGGTTCTGCCCCCACCCCAACATAAATCCTGGCTACGCCCATGCTTCAGGGACCCAAAATTGTAGGTCTGCCACTGACTGCAGATGTTTCACACCACAATCTGATGGGCCAGATGTTCTGGAGTTGTGGTCCAAAACAACTGGGTTGGAGAAGAATGCTTTAAGCGGTAATGAAAACAAGCACTGAGCCTTATTGTAACAAGAGAAGCTTCCTTTTGCCTAACACCTATTGAGTCCAAGCATATTGCATGATTACATTAAAAGCCTTAGGTCATGTTTCAAAGCCCTGCCGCAGAATCCGGACAACATATCCAACTCTGCCCTTAAATTAACTTTTTAAAGGTGCGAAGTACAAAGACGAGCAAACACACTAAAAGTGCCCTGGAGGAGTCTTTCCTGAATTGCCCTTTGGCCAGTTTCTTTTCTGCAAATAAAATATAGATAGATAGATAGATAGATAGATAGATAGATAGCAGGGTCATTTCAAAGCACTTGCGATCCTTTAAAAAAAAAAAGGACAAAACCCTACCTCTTGTTTAACTCTACCTTATTAGAGCTTGGATTCCCGTCCTTTCCTCTACCCTCCCTGACCCTGCGCAAGGTGGATTTTAAGCCCTGACATACATCGGGAACCGGAATTACGGCTCCGAACCAACAGACTGCGGCCCTTTGCTCCGCAACTGCGCCGCCTTCCAGGAATTCCGCGCATGCCCAGTCACACACCTAGTTTACCCTCCGCCCACCCGCGCGTTCTTAGGTTCACTCAGAGCGGGCCGAGATTTGTGATGTCACGCGAGTGCTTCCGGGTCGCGAGCGGGTTTTCTTCCTGGAAAGTGTCCCTTCAGTTTCCAGTGGAGCTGGAGCTGCGGTGAGGGGACGGGGAGACCGGAGGGAGGGCGGGAGAGAGGTGTCGGCGTCCGCTTTCCGGCTGCCCCTTCTGAGGTGGGAGCCCGGGGAGGCCTGGCTGGCGGTGGCCGGGCTCCAGCCGAGGACTTGGGCTGCCTCCTGGACGTCGTTTCGGCAAAAGCCGCGCGCGGTTTCCCAGGGAACTGGAGGCTTCCTAAGGTTACTCGTGAGGAGGGAGAGTTTTTCTTCCCTCGGGTGGGAGCGGGGAAAAGGCGGCCCTGCGAAACTGGCAGGCGATTCAAGACCAGTAACTAGCCCGGATCCAGCCAATTACCTGGGTTCCATTGAAACATATGAGCATAGCTGCCAACTTTTCCCTTTTCTTGCGAGGAATCCTATTCGGAATAAGGGATTTTCCAAGAAATCCCAACTTTAATGAAGTGGCAGACAAAAATGTTTGAATACATAGAATTGGCGAAATTGACTTTATAAGATTCGGAACCAAAGTTCAAAAAGGATTGGAGTAAATTTGTTGAATGTATACGGAGCAATTGTAAGAATTTAAAAACTGTAGCAGGGTTAATGTAAATCTTGTGATGTGGATGGAGTGTAAATAAGAAACTGTAAGAAAAGATTTGAGACATGAAAACCGTTGAAGGGATGGAAGGAAGTCCAGGCGCAATAAGGCGCAGAGTAAATAAGAAGACATACAAATTTTTGAATGTAAGAGTATTTATTTTATTTGTTGTTGTTACAAAAAAGCAATAAAAAGTATTTGGAGGGGGGAAATAGAATAAGGGATTTTCCCTTTAAAAAGGGGAAACGTTGACAGCTATGCATATGGGGCTTGGGAGTCGCTCTTCGCTTTATTTTGCTTTCAGTGGGGTCAGAAGTGTGGCTGGCATGGCCTGGATCCAGCCTGCTTTGTACGAAATTGCGAGGAGAGATGTGCTTTCAGAGAAGATGACGGTGGGCATGCTGTACATCTAGTGCCAGATTTACGTACAAGCTAAACAAGCTATAGCTTTGGGCCCCACTCTCTTGGGGGGGGGCCCCAAAAAAATAAAGGGGGAAAAACCTGGATGTACATTTCCAAAATAGAAGATAAAAAACAAATAAAATAAAACCTACATACAGCAACCTATTAGGTCCATAAATTACCATATAGCATATATTCAACACAAAAAGTGACAATTTGTTGTTGACAAAGGACAGCTGGACATATAAAGAGCCCCATTACCTTCAGTAGCTTAGGGCCTCATCAAACCTAAATCCGGCCGTGGTCTGGATCTAGTCAGATGTGTACGAAATTGGGAGGAGTGATGTGCTTTCAAAGAAAGTGGCGGTGGATATGCCATGCATCTAAAGCAGCAACACCTACCCACTCCAAGAAAAAGAACATCAGGGGCTGTAGTTTTTTACCCCTCAAAGAGCTACAGTTCCCAGATTCTTTAAGGTGCAAGTGCTTTAGATATATGCGGCTAGTCAGATTAATGGGCAGGAAAACACCTGTCATTGCCTGTGAGTTATGGTAGGTATATGACACCTAAATGCTCTGCGGAAGCATAGTTCTGTTTGACTCCTAGATTCTGGGATTCAATGTGGGAGGGTTGCTGCCTTCATGCCCTTGCTTGTGGGCTTCCAGGAAATGCCTGGTTGGCTACTATGAAAAACAGGATAATGGACTTGATGGACCTTTGGTTTCTTCTGGCAGGGCTTGTCTTGTGTTTTTATGAGGGACTGTTGTAACATGGAGTTGTAATTCTGCCTTTGTCCTCACCTGTCTTCCCCCCACCCTGTCAGCTCATAACCTTAGGTTGACAAGTTTTAACACTTCACATTATCAAGGAATAGTTACAGCTTTGGTCCCCAGCACAATAACAATAGATTTGTCCATAAATTTTGGCATGATACTCATAGGTAGCCATTGGATACTGCTCTTAAATAGCACATGTTTTCCTTTTCTCTCCTGCATCAGGGATGTTTGGTTTAATGTGTTGTCTGAACCCAGGCTCATATTTTGTCTCGCTCCAGATGAACCTTGAGAAGAATGCTGTTGTGCTGTGCTCAGCTCTTTCTTGTGAGTTTCCCATAGGCATCTGGTCGGTTACTGTGAAAACAGGAGTAGATGGCCTCATCCAGCAGGCTCTTCTTGTGTTCTTACAAATTGTAAACCAAGAACAAGATTACAGCTCATCCTTTGTCTGAATGAGACAAACTATGAGCTTAGGTTCCTATAACACGCTTAACCCTCAGCAGTAAAAGACTCGAGGCCACAATCTCCTCTCCAAGAGCTCACACGCTCAAGTTTTTGCATTAAGTGATAGTTTGGCTTACCATTCCTGCAAATTGAGTTCTGCATCACTTTCAGAATATTGCAGCTCTTAGTGGAAAAGCACCCTTCCCTTTGAAGTTGAAATGAAATCTTATATGCAAATTTAAGTGGTAGGTGATATCTAACAGTATCTTGTCATAAGCAATGTGCAGTTATACTAGGGTAGGTGGAGCTATTCCTGTACAAACATTTCTCTGAATCAGAGCTGACTAAAGAATATTTCAGAGTGATTTTTAAGCCCAAATAGAACCAATAATTAGGTGTTTTATTTTGGAATTCTTAAGACTTACATGGAAGACTAGGTAGATGCTTCTGACCACTTTTCCTAGATGCTGTTTGTTCATAGTATTGTGTTGCTGTTTTTTATCTTCCTTGCAGATTTTCCCACTAACCAATGTCAGGAAATGGTGATGGCACCATTCCAAGTCCCTCTGTGGGATCTCTGTCAGAGATTGAGGTCCTGCCAGATCAGCCAAAGTATGTGTGCTCATTGTCCGCTGAGCTTGTCGCCAAGGCACGTGAAGAGCTGCAGGAAAAACCTGAGTGGCGGCTTCGAGATGTTCAAGCCCTCAGAGACATGGTGTGCAAAGACTATCCTAACCTGGGAACATGTTTAGACGACGCTTTCTTGCTCAGGTTCCTTAGAGCCCGGAAGTTTGATTATGACCGGGCACTTCAGCTTCTTGTGAACTATCACTGCTGTAGGAGGAGTTGGCCTGAAGTTTTTACTAACCTGAAACCATCTGCTATAAAGCCTGCCTTAGAGTCTGGTTTTGTCACTGTGCTTTCTCACTTAGATACTGAAGGACGTCATGTTGTTTGCATTCGCCCAGGTATTTCTTTTAATACTTCTTCTCCCCCTTTGGTTAACTGTTTAGGATTGCTTCTTGTATCTTGCTACCAAAATCTATTTTTAAAAAAGATACAAATATTTCATTTGATGCTGATCCTTTCTTTCCCCTATTACCAATAGTACTGCATTGCCCAGTAAAATGCTGTTAATGACTTGAGAACTGTTTCATTAATTCACGTACTTCAGGGAGTTCAGTTTTCAGAACACATTTTTTTATCTCTAATTTCTGTATGAGGAGATGGGATGTTGTTGTTGTTGTTTGTTGTACTTATATAATTTCTAGAGGACTGAAATCCTACATTTCCTTTTGTTCCTTCCTGGCATTCCATAAATATTTAGTTTTTCTTCTTGTTAACACCAGTCTTTTAAAGTAACACTTTAAATTGCTACTTAAATCTGAATTGTACATAGGAGACAGAATACGTTTTCAATGCTAATATGGTATGTTGTAACATAATATATGAGCTAACAAAAACAAACATCCTCAGTACATACATATAGTATTTTCAGGCATATATTATCATTGAGGAAATCACCAAAAATATTTCAAATTACAGTTGTGAGCTAAAACGCTGGTGCAGACATATCTTAGAAACTCGATTTTGAGTAGGCCTGCCTTAAACAGACCATAAAGAAGTATGATATTTTTGATCTCTAATGGAATGGTTTGGACAGTGTACTGTTGAAGAAAGTAACTGGGATTTATTTGTCCCTGATTGGTTAATCTACTGCTGTTATGTTCTGGGTCCAATTCATTGACATAGGAGAAAAGATGTGGTGACGACAGTTTTATGGATGGAGGCTGACAATTTGGCCTCTTAGTAGTTTAAACCTCCAGTCATCTTGTCCTGACCTTTGGCCAACACCATGCATGGTGACAGCCCAGAGAAAAAACCAGGCAAGCAATTTTAGCACTCCCTGCCTGTTGAGATCAAACAGGTGCCTTCACTTTGCTCTTTTGGGTGCCTGCAAAAAAGCATTCTTGTTTTGATAAACCTAGCCAGGTGAAATAATTTTAATCGGTTTAAGTATTTTAACTTTTGTGTGTTTTAAATTATGGTTGTGAATTGTTCTTGATTTTATTGTTTTATCTTTTTGTAAACTGTTTTGAGGGTTTTTTTTGGTTTTTTACACACTAACCGTGTATAAGTTTTATGAAATAAATAAGTGATATAAATAATAAGATGTACTGTTGGTTTATTCAGCTTTGCAACTTATCATCTCTGTCTTATAACCATAGACAGATGGATCCCAAGTAACTACCCAATTACTGAAAATATTCGTGCCATATACTTAACATTAGAAAAGCTCATTCAGTCTGAAGAGACCCAGGTGAATGGAATTGTTATCCTTGCAGACTACAAAGGAGTCAGCCTATCTAAGGCATCTCATTTTGGTCCCTTTATAGGCAAAAAAGTGATTGGAATTCTTCAGGTAAGATCTGAATCTATAAACTGAAAAAATACCGTATTTTTTGCACCATAACACTCACTTTTTTCCTCCTAAAAAGTAAGGGGAAATGTCTGTGCGTGTTATGGAGGGAATGCCTACGGGTGGCATGCCTACGGATTTTCCTCCTCTAAAAACTACGTGCGTGTTATGGTCGGGTGCGTGTTATAGAGCGAAAAATACGGTAATTATATAACCAACAAATATTAAAAGCCATTTCACTTGACACAGCTGCTTTTGGAATTGGGTGGGTTTCAACAAAAGAGTGGAATATCTTTGTGAGCATAGTTTATCTTTGAAACAGTCTTCATTTTCAATTGAAAGAAACCTGGATTTTAATTATAAGAGATCCTTATGAAGGTTCGTGTAATCGGTATCTTCTCTTAAAATATTATATTTCACCTTGGATAAGACGTGTGTGTACTTTAAAGTGTTACCTTGTGGTGTCCTCTCAAGGAAGAATGAACAGCACACATCTGTGCTTTTAATCTTCACAAATATATATAAAAATAAAAAAATTGAATCTTCACAAATGTGCATGCTGCCTACAGATCTTTTGTAAGGAGCTATTTTTGTTCCATTGTGAGTTCATACATCAGTAAATTAAATGTGTGTTTTTGAAAACTGGTAAAAGCTATTCATAAAGTAACCAGTATTTATTTATAAACCTGACTGGTATTTTTTTTTTTTTTTAGGATGGCTTTCCTATTAGAATAAAAGCTGTCAATATTATAAATGAACCTCGAATATTCAAGGGCATTTTTGCCATCATCAAACCCTTTCTGAAAGAGAAAATAGCAAATCGGGTAAGTGGCTATTTTTATTTATTCATTCATTTAAAGCATTTTAATCTTGCTTGTCAGCTGAAAATGCTGCCAGAGCAGCTTACATAACATCAGTAAACACAAGACAACCCTTGCCCCAAAGGCTTACAGTCCAAAAGACACAACAAAAGTAGCTAATATTGCAGACAGGCTATTGTTCATTCATAGAGGTCAGACTAGCAAGTTGCATATATCTGTAGTGTAATTGTGACCAATGAAATTCTACTTGGCATAGCTGGAAGGGGCCTCCTCTTATCTTCTCCCACTTTGCACAGCTTACAATGGCAGAGGAGTAGTGGCTGTTGCATCCAGGTGGGTAAAGGTAAAGGTACCCCTGACTGTTAGGTGCAGTGGTGGACGACTCTGGGGTTACGCGCTCATCTTGCTCTATAGGCTGAGGGAACCGGCATTTATTCACAGACAGCTTCCAGGTCATGTGGCCAGCATGACTAAGCCACTTCTGGCAAAACAGAGCAGCGCACGGAAACAAAATTTACCTTCTCACCGGATCAGTACCTATTTATCTACTTGCTCTTTGACGGGCTTTCAAACTGCTAGGTGGGCAGGAACAGGGACCAAACAACGGGAGCTCAATGTGGTAAATTTGTTTCCTGCCATTCACCAGCAGGCCCCAGGGTGGGTCACAATTTAATATTACGATCAGCCTGGTCTCTTGTTGCCACAGTTGTTTGGATACACAATGTGAATTATACTCTGAATTTCTTGAAATTGAGGTATCACATTATTATTTCAAGAATACTGTATCAGTGTTGTTGAAACTTCTGGGTTTTTCTTTTTCAGTTTTTTCTTCATGGGTCAGACTTGAGCTCTCTTCACCACAACCTTCCACCATGGATCCTACCTGAAGAATATGGGGGCACTGCAGGGAAACTGGATATCTCTGCCTGGAATGAGCTGCTGCTGGCCTCAGAAGATGACTTCCTGTATGATGCTTCTCTTCTGGCTCCCTCCACTGACTCTTCTCCTCTCGACCCATTATTGACTGGGGAGATTGATGAGAAACAATGTGATGACTCTTTGCGAAGCTTGAAAACGCAACTCTATTCCTGCTATTAACATAGCAGTTAAAGCTTCCAAAAGGTCACCTTCCTGTTTACAAAGGGATTACGAACTCTGCCTCATTCTTAGGTAGACTGTAGCCTAGGGGTAGAGACAGCTGAGGGAGGCACTTTACATTGGAACCAAAGCAAATTAAAAAGGGGAAGCCATGGAGCAAGGTGAAGTTCTACCACAATCCAGGAGAAGGGTGCAGTTTTGAGGCACCGTAGACGTTGTGGTTTCTTGACCCTTTGCAAACAGCAGCATCTCCTAAGATTAAACTTATGTGACTTAAGGAACGTTGCTAACGCCAAGGTTTTAAGCACAATTATTTGGAAGTAAGTTGCTCTGAAATTAATGAGACCTGCTTCCAAATGAGCAAGTTTAGGGTCAAAGTGCTAGACTTTCTCAGGCTGAAAAGAGCTAAAATGGCCAACAGTTTTGACAAAGCGGAAGCGTCATAATGCATTATACAGTACTGACTTTCCCTAGAGAAGTAAGAAATAATATTGGTTGTGTGATATAATGGTAGCTGTTTTACGGCAGGCTAGTTTCTAGGAGTAAATGTCGGGCTGCCATTCTGATACACTTTGGTTTGACATGCTCTGATTATCGCTATCGTTATTCAGTTATTTCCACATATAAGCATATTCTCTTCTCTTGTAGGGGGTGTGTTGCCACTGAGATGCAAACCTTAGACTTGAATCTTGCAGACAGGGTTTGCAAATGCAGTGGGTATCCTTAAAACCACTGAAATCAATGAAAGCACATGTTCACTCTGCCTAATAGAAAGCATTAAAGAATCTGTACACCGTTTTTATGCCCATACTTGAATTTGTACCAGGACCAACTGAAAGGGACAGGTAATTCTGCTTATTAGCTTAGCTGCCAGTTAATACCCTGCCTTAGTTATAGAATTCTATTACCATAGGTCTTGGGGGGTGTAATACAGAAACTGTCATAGTTGTAGATGTCTGTCCAGCAAAGCAAGGGTGCTTGTTTAGACGTGTTTATTTCTGAGTCTCTGTAAACCAAATGGACAGGGTATTTTACAAGCACAATTTCTGTTTTGTAAATGTAACTATTTTCCGTTCAGTGTGTGTGTGGAGGGGGGGATGTTATCAGTTGGACCTCAGTGCTAAATTGGCTTCCTTTTACAAAGGTCACTTTCCGCCATCCTTCATGGTTGTCCTTGTTAATGTGCATTAGTGCTTTATGTCTTCCTTTTATTTGTGGCTTATCTCACGTGTTTGGTCTTGGAGTTATGTACGCAACTTCCTCTTCTTTCATAGTCTCCGAGTTGTAGATTAACCTAGATATTTGTGACATCCAGCACTTCAGACTGAAACCTTTTTGGAGATTGAATTGACTGTTTCATGTTTAGAGGGAAGCAGGTCAGCACTTATTACCACCTCACCTTTTAGCACTTTCAACTAGATGGTTGGAGCTATTTGCAGAGGCTTTTACTTAGTGCCAACTACAGACCAGAAACTGGTGCTTATTGTAAATATGAGATAAGGTTTTCAGCTGGTGGACTTTTTGTATTGTCAGTGCCAAACTTGTATTTCCCCTCACATTAAAGAAAAAAGCATAACCATCTGCCTCTGTATTGCCAAAAGGTGAAGCAATTTTGTGTGCTTGAACTAGAGGCCCCATTGATTATACTATGTGGTATGTTATCAAAATAGGCCATCATAGGCATTTGAAACAGGTTTTATTATTATTACTCAAAGCTTTTTACAAGTGTTCTGAAATGGATATACTAGGTGTAAATATTTCTTCTGGCAGTCACAGGTAGCTCCTGTGCATGTAAGAAGTGTGAAAACACGTGATACTGAATGATGAAGTTCATTATTGTGCAGAAAAAGATCTAAACTCGTCTTTTAATTTAAACTGTCCCTCTAAGTTTGGGGCAAATTAAACAGCTAGCATAGTGTTACAGAAGTTAAGGTTCAGGTATTATGTTTATACTAATGCACTAATTTTTCAAGTAGAGATATTAGCAGCTAATATATCTAATGTATCCTCGACCTTTATTTAAGAAATTATTTGGTCGTATTGAAACAGTACCAGGCCTTAAGAAAGAGACATTGGTAACCTACCACAACTGTCAAATTGCCTTTAAGTCTAACAGAAAATGAAAGATACTTGAATTTATACAGTGGGCTTGACAGGCACTATTAAAATTTTTGAGGTTTTTTCCAGAATAGTAGTTGAGGTGCTTTATTTCTACTGTTCCGTCAGTCAGTTTTGGCATTTTGCTAAGTAAATTGTTTCAGTATTTGTTTTGCCTTTTGCTGTATGTAGAAGTCAGGTGTTTGGTTACAGTATACACCTGTGAGAATTTATTTTTATATTGCATTTTATAAAAGGAATAGTTTAATTGTAACTTTATGCATGAGTGGATATTAAACCATCTACCTTAAGACAGCCTCATTATTTCAAGACAATATTTGCTTCCTTGTTAAGTCCATTTTAAATTCCAAGTGTATCAGTAAATACAATTAACACAATGGGATTTGACTGCCTTCTGAAGCCATCAAGGTATGTGAAAGGGTGGGGATTGGATTATTTTTTTAAAAAGCAGCTCAGGGAGAGAACAACTGATCTTCCATTCTATGGTGCTCATTATCCCAATTTCCAGACATGAATTGATTTCTCTGAACTGTGGTTTGAAAAGATGTACAGGATTTTTCATACCTCTGCCCAATATAAAGAGACACTGAACAGGTAATTTTAATCAAACATGTTTATAGTGCAAATGCCAAGATTGACAAAACGATGCACTGGCTTTTACTCACATCGCAAATATTAGACAAAAAAGCACTTCAAATTACTTTAATATAATTTAATTAAAGCATAGTAGATACTTGATTTGGAATTAACTGACAAATACTAAAGTTGAGTAGAACTTTTCTATAAAATTGGTCTTCTACAGTGATCCAAAAATTGCTGATTTGAACTTCCCATACTACATAGCATGCTGCTCCATTGAGAAAAACAGATTCTGTATGTTAAAACGCCATTAAGCATGTTTTCTTGAAGTGGAATGTACACCTGCAGTATGGCTTTCACTTCCATATACTGAAGCATTAGAATAACTTTAAAATATATTACTTTAAGCTCAAGCAATTCTTCTTTCAACTCGGTTGTTTACACTACTGGCTTTTTTACGGTATCAAACAGCACAGCTGTAGTAGACTAATGGTAAAGCTAGCTTTCATTTAAACATATCAAAATGTACAGAGCTTAGATTTTTGCATCAAGCATTATACAAGTTAGCAGCTTTCTATTCATCTGTATATGTTGCAGGAGAGATGGTTGGAGCCTTGGCTCCAAGAAGCAATACAGACCATTTGGCTTTCAGCAGAGAGGAACTTCATGCTTCTATGCTTTCAGAGAAATTATCGTTTAATTGAAGTCCCGATTAGGAAGGACAAGAGGTGCCACTAAGGTCCAGAGATAGAGGAGGAGACAAACCCAGCTGGAGGAGATCTTCACCCAGACAGCTGGCCACTTGCTTGTCAGAGTTTTGAATTCGGCATCAGGGCTGTGGAATGAATAAATGGTAAAAATGAATTAAGCTGTAACTTAAAGCCTAATTTATTCATGCAAGAAACTAGGGGTTAGGGTGACTAACAGGAGCACTGTAACCATGTCTACTCAGAAGTAAGTCCCATGAAAGCAACTGTTTCTTCCTGTCAGTGCCCGAGCGGGCTAGCAGTTGACAAGATGTCATGCAGTTTGAAGCATAAGAGAACTACCATATTTTTCGCCCTATAGGACGCACCGTCCCATAAGGCGCACCTAGTTTTTTTGGGGGGAAATAAAGGGGGGAATTATTTCCCCCCCAGGCACGGGGCTGGGGAAGCCCGAGCTTCCCCCGACCCCAGCCCCCAGAACAGGCAACTCTCCGCAAGCCGTGGGAGCCCAGCGCCAGGCTCCTGCGCCTTGCGGAGAGCTGTGCAAAGCCTGGGCACGCTGAGCTCAGTGCGCCCAGGCTTCAGCATGCAGGCAACTCTCTTGTGGAGAGCTGCACGAAGCCTGGAGAGCGACCCCTCTCTCCAGGCTTCAGCGAAAGCCTGCATTCGCCCCATAGGACGCACACACATTTCCCCTTCATTTTTGGAGGGGGGGAAAGTGTGTCCTATAGGGCGAAAAATACGGTATCTAGCTTAATGAGTTAATAGTCAGAGCTGGAATATTACAGTGGCTTAACAGGAAAAACAAAAAGATTCAGCTGTATGACCTATATCATACAGACTGAAGCAGGTACTATGCCACTACCTTTATTTCAAACTTAATTTGGCTATGCGCATATCTATTGTACACTGAGGAATTCTAGAGACAGTGATAATTCTTTTAATTCCAACAATCAGCAAGGCTGGGAAACGAGACTACTAATATACTTCATTAGATACTTAAAAAGGGCTCAGATACACCAAGTACCTATCCTACTTTATAGAGGTTCAAGTCCTACAATTTTGAGACACAACTAGAAGCAGCAAATTAAAGCACACGTTATGAGCTGCAAGCTTCTGGCTTTACTCACAGGGTGACTTTAGGTAAGCCACACACACATGGAAGTAACTGACTTTCATTATATACAGCGAATGCATGTAAAGCTCTCGGCATTAAAGCAGTCAAAGAATACTATTATTCAGTAATTGTGGAAGATCAGATAGTTTCCCTTGCATCTCTAGGCAAGGCTGGGAAAGACAATCTGAAAGCCTGGCAAGATGCTACCAGTCAGTGTGCACAATACTGAGCAACATGGACTAATGTCCAACTTGGTATAAGGCAGATTCCTAGGTTCCCATTTTTTAAGAAAGTAAATTTAAAAATAGTAGTTAATATTTGAGATGATTAAGATAAGCTCACTGTACTTGTCAGCAACAAAATTATACTATCTGATTAAATCTCCACTAGGCTATTCTTACCTGTACCAATTAGTAAGAGTCATCATGATATACAGGGAGGCAAGGAACAGCATGAAGTGGAAGAAGGCATAACTGTACTGGACACCATCCTTTTCATTATCTGGGACCCGGCGAATTTCTCCATCTTCTACATCGCTACCAGTTCCAGTAGTATCATCCAAAATGACGCTGTCACTTGTCGACAGAGTCAGTTTGCTCACTTGACTGTTGTTGGAAGATCGGATACTGCAAAACAGTTCAAGGAAGAGGGTGTTAAATGTTTCAGATTGAATAAGAAAGTTGAAATCTACCAGAAAATAGTTTAGCCTTATTCAAAGTGCCCAAGAACACCTGAGTCTATAAGTATGTAATGCAATTCTACCACAGATGCTATGTAGACCTGGCTACGTAAGCTGCTTGGAAACGAGACCGCTGGAAAATATATAATCTGCTTTCAACTCTGGGAGGAGGAATGAATTACGAGTGTCAAAAATACATTGAAAATCCTTAGAAGGGGTGGGAAAACTATGGCCCTTTAGAAATGGATGGACTACAACTCCCAACTTTCTTGACCATCAGCCATGCTGGGAAGAGATAAAAATTCATGGAATTCCATTACAGTTGAAGTCTAGCTTAAATACTTTATTAATGGCATAAGATGCCCTACTGCTCCAACAATTTGATGAAATGCGCCTAACTGTTTGTTCAGTTAATGTTTCCCTTGATTCAAAACACAGCAGCTACCTGTTCATTACACCTAAACCTAAGATGCGATTCTCAAGAATTTCCCTGAAGTTTTGAAACTACAGAGATCAAATGTTACCTGGAATACAAGAGACAAAGTACGAAGACTGTAAGTCCAACAACGCTCTGTGCATCCCACCACTGCAGCTTTTGTGGTCCAGGTGTAGGAACAACAGGTACAATAGCAGTTACATTTGCTGGGATGGAAGTAGGAGCAGCTATCTGGCTGATGATGTTCAGAAGACTTGGGTTACAGATGCGTTCTGGAAAATAAATTCCACAGATTTATAAAATCGTGCTCACTCTCAGGAGAGTTTATAGCCTAGTAATATACCCAGAATCTCTTTGCCTGTCATACTGAAAATGCTCTACAAAAAACTTCCTTCTAAGGAATTCAATCTAATTCTTTCCCCCATCATGAACTCACAAAGGATATATGATTTCCAGATATGAGGTAGCCGGACAAGAGATTATTTGTTGCCTTCATACTTAACCAAACTGTGCATCTCTTAGAAGCCTGCAGGATTCAAATTCCTAATACACTCAAAGATTCAGTATATTTTTATTTCTTTGCAACTGTCTCCAGTACCATTATTGTTTTGAAGGCACAATTATCTGCACTTATGAAAGCTTACCAGGCTCATTGGACATGGCTGACCAAGTCAGGTACATCGTGTAGAGAGTAATGATAGAAGACTGGAGAAGGCCAGAACGAGGCTGGTGTTCCTGTTTGAGAAAAGCAAATTTTATATAACTGAACTGTACCTGAACCATGTAGATTGCTTTTTTGTTTAACTCCATGTTGGTTAGCCTTGACTGGAAAGATTTCACTTTCACTACGATTTAAGGCTTCTGTACAGAAGCATAAGTAGAGGCACAAGAACTACTTGGGGAACTGATGCTTTTCTCATGCCACCCCTACCCACATATATTATTTCATGTATTTTAATACAGCCTCCAGACTCTTCTTTCAATATCCAAATTGTTTCTTGCAAGCAACTCTTCTATAAATGACTATACAATCTTGCTAGTTGTGTTCCCCAGCCCTCGCATAAAATGTCTGCTGTCATATTGCGTCTCAATGCAGTCAGCTAAACATTAGGTCAGCCTAAGCTATATCCCACACAATAATCCCAATGCAGAATTCATCATACCTGGACTTTTGGAAGGACTGATGTGATTGACACAGCAATGCAGACAAGCATATTAAAACTGATGAAAAACTTGTTCTCAGTACAGGCATCAGGTTTTGTGTAGAAGACATAGAAGAGCACAACGGCAATAAAGGACAGGGTGTAGAAAAGGCCAGTACATGCCAACAGAGCTAAAGAAAAAGCACATATCAACGTTCAATTGTTAAATTACAATGCAGTTTTTCAAAAGATTATCAGAACACCTATTAAGACTCTGTTTCAAATAGGAAAATATTATCCCTCTCATCCATGGGAAATACTGACATTCCGCAGGGCTTGCATAATATAACACCACAAATTAGTTATAAAGCATTTTCTTATATTATATAGCTGCCTTCGCAACTTTTTACTAATAAACAAATTTAATATTCAAAAGTGCTATACAATCACACCAATGTCTCACGTATTTTCTCCATAATGAAAGAAGAGCAACTACCTGGTTTGCTCAGAGGCAGGCAAGACGTTGGCAAAGTTAAGATTTAAATGACATATCCTTCATTATGAATGTCACAACTTCTTATGCAACACCCAATACACACCTTGCTACAGTGATAGCATTTAAGCAACAATGTTTAGCAGATGTTGGTGGATCCCATTTTTTTCACTAGGCACGAACTTGTTTTATCAACAATGCCGACACGCTGGCCAATAAACACAGAGTTTCATACTAAACTTCTTGCCTCTTGCTGATTTTTGCTACTCTCAAGTTAAACGGCACTTACCAGCATACCAGCATTTTGAGTTTCCTTCTTCCATTCGTTCAACCCAGGATTCATTCCAGGAGTGCGCAAAATCAACAAGCAGTACCAGCTGGATTAAAATGAAGCAGAAGGCGCCACAAGTGCCAATAGCAAACAATGCTAGAAAGAAAAGGAGAATGTTATAATCAACCTCTTAACTTTTGACGACCTCTGGCTAAATATATTTAAAGGAAGTTATAGCCTTTGGGTGGAATTCAGCATCTTGCTATGATGAATGTTTCCTCCCCACAAGCATTTCAGCTTACCAGATAGAACCATCCCCCCTTTCTGCCCTCTGTACACTATTCTTGGTGTTCTCCTGACCCCCCTCCGAGTCAATTTTGGGTAACGGGCACACAGAGCAAAAGGAGGAAAGTCCTGTTGTGTAAACTTCGGCTTACAGAGCTCATTAGGTGAATCCAGCCCTTTATCTGCTAAGTGAGTGGGCAAACGTATATGCTCCTAAAAACTTTTGCATTTAATAAGCCCCAGCCCTTCATGAACCCAATTCTTTTAAAAAGAACAGTTCAGCAAAATACGAGCTGTCACCATAGTTGTGACTACTCTAGGAACTCATAAGTCGCCCCCCCAAGGCATGAGAACAACTGAATCAACGCTTAATAAGACACTTTACTGAATACCAAATGCTTCACTGAATAGCAACAAGCTAAGGGAAATTCTATTTCCTCATCCATCAATGCTTGCCTGTTGTGAAAGGTCCTTCTGGAATGTAAAATGCTCCAACCATGATGCCAACAATGGCAGCTATTTTGAAGAACCAAAACCTGTTTTTTAAAAAAGCAGAACACTGATTAGAATAATTTCTCTTAAGCTAACAAAGTCAAGCACCTTTAAGGGTTGTGCCAAAGTATTATAAAGATAGGTGGTCACGTATATCTCTGCAGTTACTTGGGTTGCAATCTTAATCTCACTTAGCTAAAAGGAAGCCCCATGTCTACTTCAAGCGATTCATGACATATTGTCTTTTTAGATACTGTATGTTTCACCTGCTCCTGGTAAATAACCCCCTGGTGATCCCTTCCTAGAGACCCTAACCTAGGGGTGAGAACATGGTCCCAGATCTCCACCAAGGCCTGCCTGCCGGATCCATCTCACAGGAGAATGGGGAAGCACCCAGGAGCCAAGGACTGATGAGCCCCAAATGGAAGTGTTAGGTTAACACCTCAAAGGTAAGCCCCATCAAAGTTGCCCACTTAATGCCTAGTATCCAGTGGACATAAAGCCCACTCTGTCCCACAAATGCTAGAATATATTTAACTGGACTTTGCTGTTAGTCTATGAGTATCTTTTTTAAAAGTAGAATCTAGGGGTTATACCTCTATTTCGCCTCACGGGGGCACTAGCTCCCACTCAGTAAAACACGAACATATTCACTTGGCCATTTTCTATGCTTATGAGTTTAATACTCTGGGCAGAGGAAAGAAGAGACCAGTCCACATTCCCAACCTACCCATTATGTACAGAAGCCCTTGGATCTTTACTTGATTTCACTTGTATCATGATTAGTGAGAAGAGAAAGAAAAACACCGCCATGGCAAAACTGACTCGGTAGACTGCTCTGTATCCAACCAATTCTTCACAGTGAACCACCTTATCACAAAATCCAGGCACCTGAAAGAAGAGAGCAACAAAGCCCAAGATTTTTCTCAGCTGAAGCAGACCTTGAAGGCACCTTACAAAATAATAACAACACACCATTTTACTGAACTTTCGGCATATGCTTCCATTGCTCAACAAGATTTGAAATGCTGATGAAAAATGAAAGCTGATGTTCTCTTTGCACTACCAAATGGGTGGCCCACTTTACAGTATTTTGGGGCTTCATAAAGCCCACAAACTATACTTAAATCACCCTGTGTTATGGCAGACAGACTAGAAGTTTCATAACCCCTCAGGAGGTTGTGGACTCTCCTTCATTGAAGGTTTTAAAGCAGAGGTTGGATGTCCATCAGTCATGGATGCTTTAGTTGGGATTCCTGCATTGCAAGGTGTTGGACTAGGTGACCATTCCAACTCGTATGATTTTAATGCAGTGACATAACACAAACTCATCTTTAATTGAACAGAATAAAGTAGGATCAGCTGAAGGCCCCAGGGCCCCAACCACCAACATGCAAAAGAGGTACACACCTAAGCAGGGAAAGACTACTATTGCAGCAAACCAGAGAATCCTAGTGAAATAGCATTTGAAGAGAGATTGCATAAGGTGGCTAACTGAAGCTTAGCAAAATAAATCTAAAGATCTTCAGCTTATACATGGAACATTCTTCCAATATTAGCTGAGATAGGACACTGGAATATGAGTCCAGTCAAACAATCCACTTGCCCTTCCCTTCTTACAGCAAGAGTCTAATGAAAATACTATCTTCTCTTATTTCAGTCTCTGTTGCATGCCATATGATATGTAGGTGAATCTGTGCACCGTGACTTGTGTTACAAACACAGTCACAAAAAGTCTCAGTACCTTTTTCAGCTGCATTTCCATTCCTGGTGCCAGCATGATACAAGCAACAACAGTACTTAGTAGAAGCAAGAAGGCATAAATAAGCCGAGTCACCGTAGAGTTCTTGCTGTTGGGACAACAGCGACACAGCAAACATGATGCACCGCTGCACAGACATGGTATCTGTAGAATGGAAATGAAAATATTATCTTAAGTGTTAACTCTTACATACAAAGTACATACTGTGTATAGAGTCACATGAATCTAAAAGGTAAAGGACCCCTGGACAGTTAAGCCCAGTTAAAGGCGACTATGGGGTTGTGGCCCTCATCTTGCTTTCAGGCCCAGGGAGCCAGTGTTTGACCACAGCTTTCCGGGTCATGTGGCTAGCATGACGAAACCACTTCTGGCGCAACGGAAATGCCACTTACCTTCCCACCACAGTGGTACCTATTTATATACTTGCACTGGAGTGCTTTCAAACTGCTAGGTTGGCAGGAGCTGGGGCAGAGCAAAGGTAGCACACCCTATCATGGGGATTTGAACTGCCGACTTTCCGATCCGCAAGTCCAAGAGGTTTGGTGGTTTAGACCACAGAGCCACCTGCATCCCACTAAATCTATCAATCTATCTCTACCATGAATCTATCACCATCTTATAAACAAGTATAGTTAGTTTTTAGAAAGAGAAAGAGTATATGGTTTAGCACTATGTCCAAATTGTGTACAGTGGTGCCCTGCAAGACAAATGCCTCGCAAGACGAAAAACTCGCTAGACGAAAGGGTTTTTCAGTTTTGCGTTGCTTCGCTAGACGAATTTCCCTATGGGCTTGCTTTGCAAGATGAAAACGTCTTGCGCTTTTTTCTTAAAGCCGCTCGAAGAGGCGCAGTTGCGACGGACCGTGCTTCGCAAGACGAAAAACATCGCAAGACGAAAAGACTCGTGGAACGAATTATTTTCGTCTTGCGAGGCACCACTGTACGTAAAATAATCATAAACCACAACATGTTCCTTAATGGCTGACATATTTTCAGAATGGTTTGTGCTATTTCTCTACAGATAAACCACTCTCTAAATTTAAAATGGCTTTTCAAACTGTAGCTTTGTCAGATAGCGTTGTAGTTGGGGAACCAGCCAGAGCTAAAAAATGGTGCCATTTGCTGCTGACTCCATCTGCACACTGGATCAAGGAGCACCCATAACTAGATGATTTGTAGAAAATTCTTAGAGCCATACAAAAATAAAATTGAAATATATTAAAATATTCTATAACAAGTCATATATCTGGGCAGTCACAAGAAAATAAAGAAAACTCAAACTGGTTCATCCACAAACAAGCGCTTTAAGCCCCGTGTTTCATAAAAAGAGCAGTCAATGTCTGGCAGCCTTTTTGGCTGATTTAAGAGGAAAAAAGCAAGTGCTAGTTCCAATTTAAATTGTTGATTATAGTTTATCCATCTTGTTTTATTCTTGAATGTGCTGCTTAACGTATATTTTATTGCTAATTCTACTCCTAGTGGAAAGCTGGCTGGAAATAAGCAAAGGCAGACCAGTGAACCATGCAGATACACTATGGGTTGCTACCTGAACAGATGAGTGCCTTCGTCTTACAGCAGCTTTTGAGTTAACTTATTTCTGGTGGCATGTTATCAGTTCTCACAGGTACATTGGAATATCCCAGCAGCCACTTTAAGAATCAATGAAGTGGATGCTGTAAAACTATTGTACTGCATGTTTATTGTTAGTTGCAAATGCCCACGACTCATGCCTCAGGTTCATGCACACACACTGCACACTCCATTTACTCATGCCTGAAAACAAAGGAACACAATACCTTGCACATATGCACATAACTCTCTCTTGATAGGGACTAACTCCAAACTACTACTGGAAAAAGAAAAATAGGCAACTCAAACTGGTGGTGGCGAGGGTAACTCATTTCTACACTACTCTGAGAGGTCATGGAAACGCTGAGGAATATCTCCGAACAACTTTCTGTTCTTTCAAGTGCATGGAACTGCTTTGCAAATGGATGCCATCATTTCAGTGAATTATGAAACATTTGATAACCTGGCAGCACAAAAAAGCTTACTTTTATGTAATAAAAAGTCTTAATATTTGGATGCACTTTGAAAGGAGTTATAGCTGCTAATGTTAAGCTTCATGCCCTCTCTGATGACAAGAAATATGAAATCATCCCTTGTTCAATTGGCTATGACAGCTCTCCCTTATTTAAAGAGATGTTGCCTATTTAACATCACTTAATCTGAATTAAGCTTGCTTATTCTAAATGCCTCAGTGCTACTGCAGATGAACACACATTCTGTATTCGAACATACCACAGTTGTGCTTGTAGAGATCCTAGTCCCCCCCCAAAAAAAAAAATTAATAAAAATTTAGGCTGATCTACTAAACCCATCCAAAACAGCCAAATGGGGCCAGACCAAGAATGTTGATAAAAAAGGACAGTCACCTAATACTGGATTTGTAATACCTGCTTACACAGGAAAAAGCTCATGGATAAATGTTAGCTGTCAACGTGCTGAGAAGGCTATGACTCAGCCACCACTTCCTGGATTAGGAACTAACATCATTCCTAGAGATGAAATCACAGGTCTTGGTGAAGAGAGGAAAGAGAACCACAGTCCAAATGAACTCTCCTTCCTTGCCATAAAGACAAACAGTAGGCAAAAATAATTTTAAAAAACACAGCCCCCCCCAAAAAAAATCTGATGTTTAGGACAGCAACCACTTCCAGAATTATTCTTTTTAAAGCTATAGATAAGAAATATTAAACATATGCCAAAAAAGAGTGTAATACTACTTTGTATACAGTACAGGAATGTAGCACATCAGAGGTTTTCAAACTGTGACCTGCGATTTTCTTGCTCCAACACTGGTGCGCTCTAGCAGTTTCCCACTAAACAAAACACCAGGCCTCTTTCAGCAACCTAGTCCAAGGAGAGTGATAGCATTGCTTTTGACTGAGGGGGGCGGGTGAATTCATTTATGTATCTTCAAACTTAATCCAAAAGCAAGGTGTGTGTTAGCTCTACAGTGCAGAACAAAATGAAGTTTTATTAAGCCATCCACTGAAATCTGAGCAATTCTAAAGTATGCCACAAAAAAGAAGTTTGAGAACCGCTGCCATATTACAAGACTGAAGATCCAAATACCCTATCCTGTTTCCGATTTGATATTAACCTGCCATTACTAGTTTTGCAAAGGAAGCCCAGTATTGCAAAACGCCCTGGATCCTGTGATCATCATCTGAGGCCTTTTTTTCGCCACAAGAGTTCTGGAGCATGGCAATATAAGAATAGGATGGTTCCCCCCTCCCTTTATGGAATACTCTCTGAAGGGAGGCTTGTCTGGTGCCTTCACAATATCTTTAGGCTGACCAACATTCTACACGGCCTTATAAATGTGTAGGTGGGAGGGGGAAGTGTTACTGGTTTGTTTTTGTTCTTATTATGTATTTTGTGTGCTGAACATTGTATCTTTATGTTGCAAACCACCTCGTGATCTTTGGAGGAAGCGTGGTATACAAATCCAAATAAATAAACCTGAAGTGAAGAAAGGCAAGATTATACCAACAAAACTGGATCGGCCTAACAGGGAGAAGCGAAAGCATATCTACACAGAAGCAAGCCTCAGTGAGCTTGAGTGGGGCTTAAAGGTGAAGTAAAGGTAAAGGGACCCCTGACCATTAGGTCCAGTCACGGACGACTCTGGGGTTGCGGCGTTCATCCCGCTTTACTGGCCGAGGGAGCCAGCATTTGTCCACAGACAACCTCCGGGTCATGTGGCCAGCATGACAGAGCCACTTCTGGCGAACCAGAGCAGCGCACGGAAACGCCGTTTACCTTCCCGCTGGAGCGGTACTTATTTATCTACTTGCACTTTGACGTGCTTTCGAACTGCTAGGTTGGCAGGAGCTGGAACCAAACAACGGGAGCTCACCCCGTCGCAGGGATTCGAACCGCTGACCTTCTGATCGGCAAGTCCTAGGCTCTGTGGTTTAACCCACAGCGCCACCCACGTCCCTTTGGAGCAAGAGTGGTATACAAATTCAAATAAATAAATAAATCTGAAGCGAAGAAAGGCACGATTATACAAACGAAACTGGATCGGCCTAACAGGGCGAAACGAAAGCATATCTACATAGAAGAAAGCCTCAGTGAGCTTGAGTGGGGCTTACTCGCGAGTAAAACGGGCATCGGAATGTGGCCTCAAGGTCCGTTCAGACCAGCAGCCATCATGCAAGGGTTCTTGCGAGGCCCCAAACCTGGGTATTTATGGAGGAATAGTGCTCCTAGGCACGGAGGTTTCGCTTTGAACCCCAGAGCCGCCAAAGGCACCTGGGGGCGTCTGTCGAGGCCGCCCCCTCAGCCTCTGTGGGAAACGGCGGCAACCCAGACACCCAGAAACAGGGAATGGGGAACGACGCGGCCTATTTCCCTCAGTCCGGAAGCCGCCTCCCGGCGGGGCCTACCCGACCTTCTCCCGCCAGGTACTTACCCAGCTGGCCAAGGAACAAACCCCTAGCACGGCCCCCATGGCGGCAACGCAGCCCCTCCGCTCTCTGCTTTCCCCCGCCTGGGCGCTTCCGCCTCACTCCGTCGCCTTCCTCTCCGGGCCTGGCGCCGCCTCAGCCGCTTCTGCCGCCGCCGCCGTTGTTGTTGTTGGCTCTGTGGTCGCCGCCGCCACCCTTCCGGGCCGCGCTGATTGGCCGGGCGCCGCAGGCCCGATCATCGGGGGTGGGGTCTGAGCAAGCCGACCAATGGAAAGGCGAGGCCCATCCTGTCGCGAGGCCGGAAAAGGGGGAAAAACAAAAACAGAAAAAACAAGAGAGGAGGGATGTGCAGCAGGGTTGGCGGTGACGCAGTGACCATGAGCGACGCTGATTGGCCATAAGGTTTTTAAAGGACAAGCGTTTATTGTCAGCGGTTGGCCTATTAGAGATCTTGGTCTCTTCGAGGGGGTGGGACGGAGGAGAAGGGTCCTTCCCCCCCCCCTCGCCTATCTTCAATGGGATTAGCCGTCGTTGGTGCGAACGGTTCCCTTGGCAACAGCCTCTTCAGAGCTTGCTTGGTGGATGGGCTGCGACTGAAGGATGGCGTTACCTGGGACCAGGCACTTACTTCGTCATCTGCCTTGCTCTGCAGGCTGTTGCAGGAATTTATGAATTGGGTGGGGGGGGGGGTTGCCCCTCCAGCAGATATCATGCACATGCTACAAAAATCAGCACAATCACTTTTGTGATTTGTCCCCACAAAACACTTCATCACAGTTTCTTCCTATCTATTCAAAGGGCCTTTGCTGCACGATACCAAATGTAAGAATTCACTGATAAATGTATCTATGTACTCACTGGGAAAACTACAGAAATTCATATAGACATAATAAAAAAATTCCTTCCAGTAGCACCTTAAAGACCAACTAAGTTAGTTCTTGGTATGAGCTTTCGTGTGCATGCACACTTCTTCAGATACACTTCTTCATATAGACATGTGAGCTCAGCTACTCAGCAGCCCCTCTGCCTGAGGGATAATTCCTGGCATCCTGACACCTGAGTGCCAGACAGGTAGCCATTCCAGAAATAACAAACCCAGATGAGGACAAAAGGGTGTGGTTAACTTGGCTGGGAAACAGGGAAATGTAAATATCTCTTTTGTTACACTTGATGGGTGTTTGGTGGAGGGCAAGGAGAACCCTGGGGCAAGGTCCAGGATGCTCAGATTACTGCAACCAGACCTCCCCTTTCAAGATGTGACCATGATGTAACCATGATGTAGTTGGGGGGGGGAGTAACATGGGGATTAGCAGCTAAAAATGTTTGGGTGCTCTTTTGTTCGGGCTTCCATCTTGTTCCACCTTGTGGCAGGTGGGAGTCCTGTCGCAACAGTCTTCAATAAAGACCAAGCCTACTGGCTGCTGTTTTGCTCTAGTATTCCTGGCTGGTGTCCTTGTTTTTTGTCCAAGGGAGCCCTCAGATTTCTCTGTTAACAAGGCCTAATGTTGTTTTTGCAGTTGCTCCTTAGC
This sequence comes from Podarcis vaucheri, assembly GCF_965113315.1. Lineage (NCBI taxonomy): Eukaryota > Metazoa > Chordata > Lepidosauria > Squamata > Lacertidae > Podarcis > Podarcis vaucheri. The sequence goes on along the minus strand of NC_138764.1, from coordinate 84,840,399 downwards.
TTCAGCCAGTTTTGCTCAAAAGCAAAGTAAAATTTTACTCTCAAGAACCAAATACATAAAATTTAAAATAGATAAATAAAAAGTTGCTTTCATGTTTCTGCTCACTTGTAATGCAACACCCGGTGGAGGTACAGAAACCCTTGAAATGATCTCCACCCAAACTGTGTCCAAAATTCGTTAACAACTTGTATGATATAAAAATGTGTTTGTGTTGCTAAGTTGTGAAACGTTTCATAAGCCACTAAAATGGTGGCCTCAATTTGCAAGCAGTCTGTTAAGATATTTAATGCTGGTCTATGACAACAGTTTTCCTTTTTGGATTTCCCACAGAAATGGTAAATCCGGATTAAATGTGGGTGGAGGAGTATGGGCTGGCAAAATGTGTGGGTGCTGCAACAAACAAACAAACAAACAAACAAACAAACACCTTTGCATGCAGGAACAGTAGCGATTCCATAATAAACATTCATTTGCCAGTAAGTACTGTGATAGGAATTTTGAGGTCTTAGATGTATGTTAAATGTTCATAAGTGTACCAACCAAGCACGTACATAGATCAGCACAGGAAGACCGACCTGAAACCATTTTGATTCCCAAACTGAGCAAATGTTTTCTCTGCAAGGTCAAAGGAAAATGGAAAAGCCTCCCCACTGTCTTTTCCTTCACAAATCCTGTCTTAAGGCCACATTTAAGATATGAAAAGGGTATGAGCCTGACCTGGCTCAGGAACTAAGTATTTATCATTACAAAAGACTGGCCAGGCTCCCCAGGCAATCCAGTCAAGTGACCATTAAACAGGTAACCTGGCAGGCAGGAGGTAAACAAACCACTCAGATTTCTCATGTAGACCGCCCTTTCTGTGATGTAGGTATGATGTATGGGGGGGGGTCTTGAGCTACACCCCTTCTGTGATGTATGTATGATGTTTCGGGGGGGGGGGGTCTTGATCTACACGGTGGCAAATTCAAAAGTCTATAGAAGGGCTTGCACACCATTGTTCTGGGTTCCTCCTCCCTCCTGTGTGTGGTGAGTGAGGACCCCGTTGCAACAGATCAATAAAGGTCAGGCTTACTAGCTGCTTTGCTTCTCAATATTCTCTGGTTGGCCTCTGTTATTTTCTCCTACCAATAGGGAACCCGTGTAAGGACTCTATATGGGCTCTTGCATACCCCATAAGGCAAAATGAGCAGATTTCGTTTACAACAGTACCCTTTATGCCATCATAAGCTTGCAGCAGCCATTTGTGGTGTTCACCAGATAACTGCCATATGACTGGAATGTAATTCAGAAATATGTGCAGCTTAGTAAATCTTAATCATAATAATAATAATAATAATAATAATAACTTTTTATTTGTACCCCACCCTCCCCAGCCGGAGCTGGGCTCAGAGTGGCTAACATCATATAAATAATACAATATGCATAAAAACAAGCAATCAGTCGATTAAAATGCATCCCAAAATTAATTCAAATAAATTAAAGTTAAAGTTAAAACTGGACAAATGACAATCCTCAAGTGAAAATTGAAAGTGGTTAATACTCGCCAGGACCAAATGTTTCCACTGATATTATAAGGACCTGTGAGCGGGCTGGGAAACCTCCTTCGTGCTTGTTCTTATACAAAGAGAAAATGAGTCAGACTGAACCCTGAGCAAAGGCCTGGCGGAATAGCTCCGTCTTGCAGGCCCTCCGGAAAGATGTCAAATCTTGCAGGGCCCTGGTCTCTTGTGAGAGAGCGTTCCACCAGGCGGGGCCACGGCCAAAAAGGCCCTGGCTCTGATCGAGGCCAGTCTAATCTCCCTGGGGTCCGGAATCTTCAGGGTGTTGTTATTTGCAAGCATGTAAGGTCCTCCGTGGGACATACCAGGAGAATTGGTCCTGTAGGTCTCCAGTACTGTTAAAGATCTTAGACCAAAAGGAAGTCAACACTTTTTTGTGTGTGGTTACACTCCTTAGTTACAATCTCCTTTCTGTTACTGCTTGTACATAATATGTTGAGAGTCCTGCGATCCAACCATCCCTGCCAGGTGCTAAATAGTGGCTCATGGTGTATGGGGGATACCCAGTTAAAGAACAGTGTGCCTCTAAAGAACATGTTCAAGCCGAGAAAATAGTTTTCAGCACCAGAATGGCGTTTAAGACAAAAATCCACTCGTCTTTTCTCCCTTAAACGCCTTTCGTATCATGCAACCTGCTTTAGAAAAGGGGGGTTTTCATTGTTGCTTTTGTTAAACTATTGGCAGTCATAAGAAACACCTTGAACAATCTATCTATTAAGTCCCATCTAATCCAGCATCCTGTTACCACAGTGACTAACCACATGTCTCTGGGAAGCCCAGAAAGCAGGACCTGGGTGCGAAAGCACTGTTTCCCAATTGTGCTCCCCATTTAGGGTCCCTCCAGATGACCTGGTTATTGAGCATTCATCCTGATTTGCTTGCACAAAGCCTATGCAGGTTAGATTATATCCAGTCTCTATTGAACATTTGTTCTGAATCATTTGTGAGGCAGCTATATAACAATTATTCGCTTACCATTTGTTCATCCCACGCTTTCTGGTGCATTTTCCCATCACTTTGCAAACCACAAAAAGTCCTATTCTTTTAAAAAGTGGGAAGTAGACAAATGGTGTTAAGAGGCCACCCATTGACATGTGAAAAACCGCATATTCACAGAGTAATAATAATAATAATAATAATAATAATAATAATATAATACAGTGGTACCTCTAGATATGAACGGGATCCATTCCGGAGCCCCGTTCGCATCTAGAGGTAAACGTAGCTAGCTAAGGCATGTCTGTGCACGTGCACGTCGCTTTTCGCTGCTTCTGCGCATGCACGTGACGTCATTTTGAGCATCTGCGCATGCGCAAACAGCGAAACCCGGAAGTAACGCGTTCCGTTACTTCGGGGTTGCTGAGGAGCGCAACTCAAAGCTTATTTAACCCGAGGTATGACTGTAATAATAATGATGATGATGATGATGATGATGATAATAATAATAATAATAATAATAATAATAATAATAATAATAATTATTATTATTATTATTATTATTTGTACCCTGGCCATCTGGCTGGGTTTCCCCAGCCACTCTGGGCAGCTCCCAACTGAATATTAAAAACAATACAGCATCAGACATTAAAAGCTTCCCTAAACAGGGCTGCCTTCAGTTGTCTTTTAAAAGCAAAAGAGTTGTTTATTGCCTTGACATCTAAAGAGCTTCCACCCAGCACTGACTACTGATATAAAATGCGTTATTTTTACTTACTGCATTTTCTGTAGTGAGGAAAAAATCTAAATGAAATGTAAAAAAGAAGTGTGGGCTGGCAATTTCATAACAAAGTGACATGGATTCAAAAAGAAAAAGAAAAAAATCCAAATGGTTTAATAAATGCAATCAGATATGATTGATATGAAGTTCACTATGGTTATCAAATTACAGAGCAGAAGTGCCGTAAATATTAATGTGTTCAATGGAGCTTACTTCCAGAGAAGTGTGCATAAGATTTCCACCTTGGTAGTGACGAACAGCATGCTTGGAAAGGTGAAAGAGCTGTTCTGTCAAATGCTTGGAGGAAATGGCTATGGGGAAATGCCTCCAAAGATAACATCATCAGAGAACCTTCTAATGGCTCTTTCCCAACAACACAAGGCATCCTGCTTCTGTTCTGCATCATCTCCAGCTGCACGTGTTTAAAAAGAGATAAGGATGAAATCAGCTTTCTGACTGTTGTGGGAAAAGAACCAGAATATGCCAGAAGGTTATCCCAATCTACGAAGCCTGTGATAAATAGCTTGTCAGACAGGAATTCCTATTTGACAGAATGAACTGAGCTCCAATCCACAGTCAATCGTAGAATGAAGGGAAGATGCAAAGATTAAAGCTTTGAAATTTCTGCTGTTTGTGCTTTTAGATCTATATTCTTTAATAATATGCTTTAGCATTAAAGTAGAGTTGCCATACATCCAGATATTCACGGACATGTCCGAGGTTCAAATGGTGAAAATAGCATCGGGGGAGATTTTAAAAATAACCGTCTCAACAATTTTGTGTGTGATTCCTGCCAAAAAGCTCAACAACTTTGATGTTTACTTCTTGAAATATGGGAACCCTAATTAAAGTATATTCAAAACTCTTTCATGAGAATCCTAAATAGCGATGGAAGGTAAATTCAATTCATTTCACATTTAAAAACGAACCTAACTAGTTCACACTTTGTGAAACAATAGAAGAACTAAAACAAAGCCACCTTTCAAAATTCTCCAAATTTTGCAATGCAATTCTCCACTTAAGTAATATGTATGTGTAGAGTTTTCTGTGTAGAGGCAATACATGACATGGGCTGCACTTATGCCAGTTTACAACAAACGTAGAACTAGCATCGGGTTTTAAATAACTACAGTACAATGGCCATTTTATCTTTGACAATGCTGGTCTTTCATTTGCGTTTCAGATCGCTCTAATCTTTCCAAACAGAACCAATTAAACAGTTAATAGTCACCCTGCCCCTGTAAGTAATTTAATCATGTACGCTGTCCTTGGCATCACAACTGACATTTTAGATTCCAGATTTTTGAAGGAATGTTTGGAAGCACTTAATATGTTGCACTTCTTTGAGTTGTTTATATTTTTGCAAAGAGGATGCTTCTCCCCCCGCCCCCATGAAATAGTTTCACATGATCTCCTTAGGAGTCACATCTCTTCCCATGATTTTTGCTAAATTTGTTAATTTTGTTAAGATGAGCGGGAATCATTTAACTCAGTGTTTCTCAACTTTGGGTCCCCAGATACTGTTGGACTACAACTCCCATCATCCCTGGGCTCTGGCCTTGCTAGCTAGGAGTGATGGGAGTTGTAGTTCAACAACATCTGGAGACTCTCATTCCTCGCCCTCTACTCTCTCATCCCTCTTACTTAGTGATTAAAATCTAAATCTAAGTCCAGAACAATTTAGCAGTCAAACACTCCTGACCACAATATCAACTTGAAGTATTTCTCTTGTGGTTGGGCTTGTTTACCCAAAACTGGCTTGGTTCCAAGGCAAAAGTTCCAGAAATGCTTCTAAGTACACCGCAGAAAAATTCAGACTGGCTCATGTCTGCATTTCAGCTTGTGGATCTGTTTTATGTATCTTGTCACTGTTACCACTTGCCAATTTCATGTAGTGGTTAGTGAGAGGATTCAAATCCCCACTCAGCCTCAAAGCTCTGTATTTGGGCATGTGCTTTTTAACTTGTTCATTTTGAATGAACTGGAGCTAGAAATGAATAATGAGATGACATAGGTGGAATCTACACACATATAATAACCATTCTGAAAATGTTTTTTTAAATAATAATAACCATTATACAAGGGAACTGTTGTCGACATGCAGAGGGCCAGGAGGCCAGCTGGCTAGCCCCAGCTGGGCCATCACCTTCCAGCCATCCGGCTGCAAAGACTCATTGGCCTCTGCTCCAACGTAAATCAGCGACCCGGGCTTCAAAGCCAGGGCATGCTATCAGCAGATAGAACTGCGGACATAGAATAGGCGTGAGGCTTGTGGAAGCATACTACAACTACAGATTTATTAATCATAAATCAGGACAAAGAAGCATGTCGTCTCTCTCTCTCTTCGTCTTCTCAGAGAGAATGGGAAAACCAAAAGCTACACACACAACGGAAGTTCCCAGCAAGCTGTGCTGGAATGTAAACAGACATTTGACACGTAACAGTTCCACGTGTCTGCTCTTTAAGATGGAATAGAAATCTCAACACTTGTTGTTGTTTAGTCATTTAGTCATGTCCGACTCTTCGTGTCCCCATGGACCAGAGCACGCGAGGCACGCCTGTCTTCCACTGCATCTTGCAGTTTGGTCAAACTCATGCTGGTAGCTTCGAGAACACTGTCCAACCATCTCGTCCTCTGTCGTCCCCTTCTCCTTGTGCCCTCCATCTTTCCCAACATCAGGGTCTTTTCCAGGGAGTCTTCTCTTCTCATGAGGTGGCCAAAGTATTTTTTTTAAAAAAAAAATTTTTTATTGGTTTTTCACATTTTATATAGACAAATACAAAAACAGACAAAAAAGACAAAAAAAAAACATGTATAATATCATAAAATCTTATTTTCCTAACCTTACTCCCTGACTTCCCCCCACCCCCTCCCTTGCATCCCTATTCCCAAAATTATGTCAGCAAATTGGCATTTCTCCTCTTATGCATCATAATATTAGTCCTTATATAAAAAGAAAGCAAAATAAATTTTTCTAAGTTGGACCCCAGTTCTCTTCCGTCGATTTCCCGATTTATCTTAGATAAAAGCCATATTAACTAAACCCCATAATCTTGAGTGTTGTTAAATACATCCTTCCCTCCCTCCCATCCCCGATTTGCGCCCCTTCCCAATACATGTCCAAAATGTCAGTTCTTAGCCTGGGTCCCACACGTCCGAGGCTCTCAAGTCTCTTTCAGTCCCTCTCCGCCGGTCTTGTTGGTAGTCTTTTATGTCGGTCATCAAGTCTCGAAAAAGTTCTGTCAGAATCAACCCATAATCTCTTCCCATACGCGTTTTTGGAAACTGCTGCTGAAGAATTTCCACAAGGCCTGGATCTTCAAAATCATAGTCAAAGTCGAAGTCAGTGTGGAGGCCCCAATTATATTTCTTTATTTTAAAGTCCTGCATTCCATAAATTCCCGGGGCCTCCACTTTCGTCTTTTGCATCTTTCATAGATTTGTAGTAAACTTAATCCAAAAGTCTCCTTGCTTATATTCCACAGGTGTCAGTTCCTGGTTGGTGCTTTCCAACTTTACTTTCTCTTTTTCTTGTTTAGTCTCTTCCACTTCTTTAGATATCATTTCAGATTCAGCTGTAGATTCTTTCTCATTCAGGTCCTCACTACATTCAGCAGAACTGCTTGTTCCAGGAGTCAAGGTCATAAGTTGTTTACTTATAGCTGAAGTCTGCTCTTGTAGGATTCCCACCAGCTGAAACATTCTTTCGATTTCCACTAGTATTTTTCCATCCACAGCCATTGTAGTTTCACAGAATTCCCCCTAGAGGGAATCTGGATACTTAGTGTTCTTTTCTCCAACAATCCTCAAACTTATTGTTGTTACTTTATTTCCAACAATTTTATTCAATTGTAACTCATTTTAATCCAGAGGGATCTTAAGTAAAGGTTTTTCCACTTTAAATTGCCCGTTTGACAGCTTTGACAGCTGTCAAACTCTGCTCCTCTTACACAAGCTCCGAAACAGGACGCTCCCGGGCCCGGGAGGGGGGGTTGTTTACAACAAAAGAGGAAACTTCCGAAACTCCACTCTCCTGCTCAAAATTTCTTTTTTACGAAATCTTGGAAGTTACTGTCTTTTTTAACTCACCCCTTATAGGGTGGGCTCTCCAGCTTAGTTCTTATGTCGTTGCTCTAAATCGTCTGCAAAGGGGGGGTGCGGACTTCCTTTTAGCACCCCCCCCGGTCGTCTCAAATTCACAGGAAAAGTTTCTAAAAGTCCAAATCCATTTTACTCACGGGTTATTTTCCAGTCCGAATTTCAAGGAAGGAAGTCAGCGCTCTCCAGTCATGGCTCGCGGCTTCACTCGGCGGAGGTAGCGATCGACTCTCAGCGCCGCGCCGCCCCCCGTATCCTCTCCGCAGCCTTTAAAAAGGCTCTTCGTGAATCAGGGGGGGGCGTTTAAGGCACCCACCGAGTCTTCAGTCCGCAGGCTTCCGTGCCTGCGGTTTTTAAGGGTCCCCGTGTCGCCGGCACGGCAAAGACCCATCCTCCGCTGAGCCGATTCCCTCCGGAGCTCGGAGGGGATCCGCCATTTCCAGATCGCGCCAACCCCGGAAGTCGAGGTGGCCAAAGTATTGGAGCCTCAGCTTCAGGCTCTGTCCTTCCAGCGAGCACTCAGGGCTGATTTCCTTAAGAATGGATCGGTTTGATCTTCTTGCAGTCCATGGGACTCTCCAGAGTCTCCTCCAGCACCATAATTCCAAAGCATCAATTCTTCGGCTATGAGCCTTCTTTATGGTCCAGCTCTCACTTCCATACATCACTACTGGGGAAACGATAGCTTTAACTATACGGACCTTTGTTGGCAAGGTGATGTCTCTGCTTTTTAAGATGCTGATCTCAACACTGGTAGCATTGAATACAAGCCCTGGTTAGTAAAATATGCAGTGAGTCTGCATTGCAGAAGGTTGGATTCCTTCCAACCCCACAGTTCTGTGACTCTATCAATACAGAATGGTATCTATTTCAGAATTATTATTTCATGTTTTATTTTAAAAGCAAAAGGATATTACCCAGTGCTCAACACCATTGGGTGAGATATTAAGTAAAAACACAAAAATAGCACCTAAAACATATATCGCCTCACAGTCTTGCTATTACAGCAAATGTTATACCAACGTGTTTTATGGGGTCTTTGATTTTAAAGTGTGAAGTGAAATCAAGTAGAGCATTTTTTTTTTCAGAACAAACACAATTCAGTGTCATATCTTCCAGATACGAATGATGAACACAGAAATTTGAGAAACATGTTTTGTGGCAGATAAATTTTAAAAGTTCTCTTCTTTATAGTCTTCAAAATCAAATTAATAATACTATTGGTAATAATAAATTGCCTGGAGACTGCTTGTATTAGGTGACAATAATAAGAATAATAATAATAATCTGAGACACACATTTTTTAAAAAATCTGGTTAAGCAGTGTGGGAGGGAGTTTTCTTTGGGAAGTAGCTGGGATATAGTTGTGGAATGAAATTCCCCAGAGATGGAAAGCATTTGGGCCCACAAATGTTTTATCTCCACACAGATTATTAGTGCTATAAATAGCTATTTGACAGAGTAAACATTGGGGCGGGGAGCTCTTTGGAGTCTTCTTTAGTGCCGTTTCAAAAGCGACCATCTTTTCTCTTTGCACGTCCACACTTCCCTGGTGACAAAAACTTACAAACCCAAGATGGATAGGATGTGTTTCTTAAGGCACTTTTGTACCATTCATTCCTTTCCTTCTTAGACACCTGGGAACCTCTGGGTCACATTGCTTAATCAAAGTTGGGTACAGAAATTCTTGCAAAACAATTATCAATATACAAATAAAATAAGCAAAAATTTAAAACCAGTGTACACAACTTGTTTACGTGTCTGGATAGCAGGTGTTTGAAATAGTCCCAGAGCACAGGTGCTGCCACACTCAAACCTTTGACTCTGACCAGATGTGCAGTGAACATCACATTAAACTTGCAGGAGCTCAGTTCCTGCACTCTTTCCCTGAAGAGTGGCTCATAAGTCTTTTAAATAAATACATCTTAAAGGACAATAGTTCCATAGTTCTACTGTGTAGGGCCTCCTGCTGCCGCCACGCCGCCAGAGCGCAATTTCTGTTCTCATCCTGAAGCAAAGTTCTTAACCTGAAGCACTATTTCTGGGTTAGCGGAGTCTGTAACCTGAAGCGTATGTAACCTGAGGTACCACTGTATCTCGGGTTTGGGTGGAAATACCACACTTGTGGGGAAATTCTGTTTCTCCATTGGGAGTTTTCCTGGCAACGTTTCTACTTACCCATCGTTCTGCCCGGACACTGAGGTCCAGCGCCGAGGGCCTTCTGGCGGTTCCCTCATTACGAGAAGCGAAGCTACAGGGAACCAGGCAGAGGGCCTTTTCGGTGGTGGCGCCCGCCCTGTGGAATGCCCTCCCATTGGATGTCAAGGTGATGGACAACTACCTGACATTCAGAAGACATCTTAAGGTGGCCCTATTCAGGGAAGCTTTTAATGTATGATATTTTAGTGTTTTTTGGTTTCTGTGGAAGCCGCCCAGAGTGGCTGGGGAAACCCAGCCAGATGGGCGGGGTACAAATAATAAATTATTATTATTATTATTATTATTATTATTATTATTATTATTATTTTCCTGCTTGCATTGGCTGAGAATTTCTATGGCTAAACGGAGGTCTGTATTAGATTATAACAGTCCATTCCTTTCTGCAGAGCAGAAGAACGGAACAGACTGAGCTGAAACAAATGTTTTCTCTGCCCCCGCTCTCTGCCAGAAGGAGACAGATCTGTGACACTCCAGTCGGTGACAGGGGGTTTGCGGGGTAGGGTGACAGGGGGCGTCAGAGCAATGATGTAGAATGGAGCATTGCGCTATTAAAGGTAAAGGTACCCCTGCCCGTACGGGCCAGTCTTGACAGACTCTAGAGTTGTGCGCTCATCTCACTCTAGAGGCCGGGAGCCAGCGCTGTCCGCAGACACTTCCGGGTCACGTGGCCAGCGTGACAAGCTGCATCTGGTGAGTCAGCGCAGCACACGGAAACGCCGTTTACCTTCCCGCTGGTAAGCGGTCCCTATTTATCTACTTGCACCCGGGGGTGCTTTTGAACTGCTAGGTTGGCTAGGTTGGCAGGCGCTGGGACCAAACGACAGGAGCGCACCCCGCCGCGGGGATTCAAACCGCCGACCATGCGATCGGCAAGTCCTAGGCGCTGAGGTTTTACCCACAGCGCCACCCGCGTCCCTGATTGCACTATTAATATTTACTAATACAGTGGTACCTCGGGTTACATACGCTTCAGGTTACATACGCTTCAGGTTACGGACTCTACTAACCCAGAAATAGTACCTCGGGTTAAGAACTTTGCTTCAGGATGAGAACAGAAATTGCGCGGCGGCGGCACGGCAGCAGCGGGAGGCCCCATTAGCTAAAGTGGTGCTTCAGGTTAAGAACAGTTTCAGGTTAGGAACGGAACTCCAGAACTAATTAAGTACGTAACCAGAGGTACCACTGTATTTATCTCCATCACAATAAATACCCCTATAGTAGCCTGTAAACAGCGCCCCTGAATCAATTCATTATGGTCAACTATGACTCCCCAGGGATGCGGGTGGTGCTGTGGGTTAAACCACAGAGCCTAGGACTTGCCGATCAGAAGGTCGGCGGTTCAAATCCCCGCGACGGGGTGAGCTCCCGTTGCTCTGTCCCTGCTCCTGCCAACCTAGCAGCTTGAAAGCACAAAGTGCAAGTAGATAAATAGGTGCCGCTCTGGCGGGAAGGTAAACGGCGTTTCCATGTGCTGCTCTGATTCGCCAGAAGTCATGCTGCCCACATGACCCGGAAGCTGTATGGTGGCTCTCTCGTCCAATAAAGCAAGATGAGTGCCGCAACCCCAGAGTCGGTCACGACTGGACCTAATGGCCAGGGGTCCCCTTTACCTTTACGACTCCCCAAGTGAAAAAGTCACTAAAAGGGCAGAATGGGAGCAGGGCGGGGGCAGAAGGGGGTGTTTGCAGACTTTTTCAGTGAGTTTCAATTTATACGTGATTTCACCAACATACGCAGTGCCTTGGAACATAATCCCCGCGTTAACGGGGGGTGGGGGGTGGGCTGCCTGTATTTATAAATTAATACCGCTATTACCAAATGCAATAGCTTCCTGTTCCCTCATTCCAAAGAAAATAGATTCCAATTAAGCACTGCTCACCACTCAGGGAATCGGGGTATGAGTAACAATATAATAATGTAATGATCTTCACACAACAGCTCCGCAAAGCAGCCAGTATTAATATCATCCCCCACAGCAGAGATAATAGATAATCTCAAGCCACCTATTGCTCAGGGGAAAGTTTAAACAGCAACCTCCCACTTCACATTGAGTTGAGTTGGCATCTGTCTGTTTCGGGAGACAATGGAGAAGTGCATCTTTCGGGGGGGGGAGTGAAATCATTGGAGAGTTACAGCACCTGCTGTGGCTGTAGAGACCAATAAGGGAGAGACATGTTTTGTTGCAGCTGGGGCAGATGAAAGCGACTGGTTTTGCCGATACAGGTGTGCCATGGCCTTTCTTCTCTCTGCGCTCCTCCCAACGGTCATTTTGTTATGTACTGAAGTTCTCACCCTGGGCCAGCAGGGGGATACTGTAGATAGTTTTCACTCATGTCCACATATGTAAATAAGGAATTGAAAGTGACGTTCAGTGATTGGATAGTTACAGAAAGTTGTTACTGTTGCTTTGTAGTTGAGCTCTATATAAGCAGGCTGGCTGAACCCTTCAGCTAAGTTCTGTTCTGGCCTGTGAATAAACAGGAGCTGTTTGAAGAATCACTGTGTCGTGTGATATGTTAACCCACAACTTAACACATTTCTCCTCTGGTCACTGCTGTGGATGCATGACCTGACTGTCTGTTGCTAGGCACTGCAGTCGTCTGCAAGGGATTCCCAAATGGCACGGTTGATGTTGCCAGCCGACATCTTTGTAACTCATAATCACTACAATATACCAGCTTACTCCACAAAAGCTGAGAGCAATTAAGTGTAAAAGGATATCTCACTACCTTTGGATCCTAGCTGTGTATGAAGCCAATTATACAGCTGGAGTGCAGCCAGCACTTAACACAGCCTCTTTGCTAGGCTTGGAAAGCAATCCAGGGTTTAGTTTCCATTTCATGACAGGTTTCAAACAGCCACTTCTCTGGAAAAGCAGCCACTTCTCTGGAAAGAAAAGCAGATGACTTTGGAGAGCAGGGAGCTTTCTATCCATGGGGCAATAGGCTAGTCTGAGAACTTGGGATGTACAGATCAGGCCATTTCAGTTTCTCATTTTAATATTCAGTTCATCACATTTCTGCATCAGTCTGCATTTTTGCAAAACATTGCATTGAAAAAGTCCTCACAAAAATGGATAATAATTTCCCCTAATATGTACACTTTTTACAATATATTTTTCAGTGCATACTTCCCCCTAAAATAGGCATTCTTGCACACCTGTTTTGCTTGGAGAATAGCACTGCAAAATTCAGAGAAGTGAAAATTTTGAAGGAGGGCTGTGCTTCAGTTCAAATATTGTTTCAGGAAGTATAAACTGGCAGATACTGGACAGAATTCCCACTAATTCAGGTGACATCAGATGTCATCAGGTGACATCACCGCATTTGCTGCATTGATTTTTTTAAAAAATATTTTTGAATTGCAAATTTAACAAAGGAACAGAAGGGAGGAAATAGTAACGAAAAAGGAAATGATGTGAATAATATTAATACAGTGGTACCCCGGGTTAAGAATTTAATTCGCTCTGGAGGTCTGTTCTTAACCTGAAACTGTTCTTAACCTGAAGCACCACTTTAGCTAATGGGGCCTCCTGCTGCTGCTGCGCCGCCACTGCACAGTTTCTGTTCTCATCCTGAAGCAAAGTTCTTAACCCGAGGTACTATTTCTGGGTTAGCGGAGTCTGTAATCTGAAGCATATGTAACCTGAAGCATATGTAACCCGAGGTACCTCTGTAGTAACAAAAACAAAAACACCCACCATCAGTTCACATTATGGATACAGTAAACGTCAGTACATGCATCTTAGAGTAAACATATAAGTTAATGTAAGCTCTCCAGATGTCCAATCAGGTATTTGCATGAAATTGATGTTTATATGAAGTATGTTCAAATATAGCCAGGGCACTGAGGCCCTCAGACCATTGCATGGTGGGTATTTATCCTGCGAAGTATAAATGAGTTGAAGGGTCTTAATGTAAAATGGGTAGGTAATATGGGAACTGGGACCCCATTTCCCATTGCTAGGACTCTGAGCAATTACTTAATTGGCAAATGTCTGAGATGCATTCCACCCACAATATGCCTTGATTTTGCCCATAGCTTCCTTAAGAATAAACGTTTGCCTGCACCTAAACAACAGCCAGTGGGTGTATTAAAGTAGGAAGCCTCTTTTGACAAACAGAAAACAGAAGGAAGGATGTTTCAGCCCACAGCTGCTGGGAGATGAGGTTACAATGCGAAGTTAAACAAAAGCAAAGGAAACAGATCCCTCCTGTGTGCGGGGAGATGGCAGCCAAGCAAGTAGCTGCTTGGTTGACATCACGGAGGCCGAGCATTGGATTACAGCAAACAGGGACTTACTTGGCAAGGGAAGGGAGTGAGGAAACGCCTCCTGAGCCCTCAAAGTGCGACTGCATTTAGCAGCTATTAACGCAAGGAAACTGGAAGTCTGAAACTGTGACTAAGCTGTCTGCTCTGGCCCTTTGACATTCCAAGCACACTCATGCTTGGGGGGATGTGTGGGTGACTTGAGCCTTGAGTTTTAACAGTTGGGGTTCCTAACTCGCCACACTGAGAGCTGTTGGAGCTTGGAGCCATCTTCTGTAAGTATAACTTCGCCTTCTGAACAATGGTAGGCAGCAGCTGCGTTGAAACCGTCGCTTTTATGCCACAAAATGTACGGTGTTATATAGTGAAGGAGTGAGTTGAGTGGCTGGCTGGGGTCCTCCCTGGAACACATTTGTTTAAAAGATCTTTTCTTCCGCGTGAACTTTTCGGTGTGTGGCAGAATTGTGTTCACCATGAAATGTATAACAGCTGTGGGAGAAAAGCAATGTTCTAGTGATTTATCAAAGATTAAAAGAAGGGAGCAACAGTGAAATGAAGGGTGAGAAATCTTTTGCAGTCAAGGGAAAATAAAGCAAAGTTTTTACAAAACTGAAATTCAACTATTATTAAAATTACTAGTTTCATACATGTATTGTATTTGTGTTTGTGCATGAGAGTTTTTTTGACTCTGGAAATAATTGTATTTTACATGGTACCGAATGACCATCTCATATTCTGCCAATGAAGGAGTTGGACAATGAGGAATTTTTCAATTTTATGGTTAGGAATATTGAAACTATTGATTGTCAAGCTCCTTCACCTGTTGTGAATGTTAACAACTGTCACCACCAATTAACAAGTGATTGAGAAGAGAAAGAACATTGTGATGTTCACAATAGATTGGCGGCAAAAAGTTGGGCCTAAAAGGCAGGAATGGTTGGTGTGGAGGTCCAAACTGAAAAACTCAATTCATCCTGGTAGCTAGCAAGCTAGCAAAGATGAATTATATATCATAATTTATTATTTATAGCATTCAATTCCTGCCACTTTGCCAAAAGAACTCTCCCGTACTGAGGCAGTCCCTGCCTTCAAAGTTCACAATCTGAAAAGACATGGCACGCAAGGGAAAAGGAATGGGAGGGAGGAGGAAAAAGCAAGCTCAAGCATTAATTCAACAAGTTACAGGTCTTATAAGTTCTTATATACAGTTCTTATGTATGAATATAAATTGCTGCTTACTTCGATATTTGTTTTGTCAAGCCCAGTAGTGCCAACTCTGACTAGCAGTAGCTCTCCAAAATTTCAGGCAGAAGTCCTCCTTCCCCAACTCTGCTATCTGAGATGCTCTTAACTGACTTTCCAGATACTGAACTTGGAACCCTCCTCATACAGAAAACCAGATCATGGGCTCAGTCACTGAACCAGGCTCTTCGCTACAGACATCTGTTGGCTGTGCGAATTAGACCCAGGTCTGACCAGTCCGGTGTTTCACCTATTTGAGTCTCTTCAACAGTTTTATCTCTTCTCTATAACCATCTTAATGTCTGTAGGAAAAAGTAATGGATCCTTTGGCCTTGAAGTTTAGGCCGCCTCAATAATTCCTGTGATTAGAAAAGCACCTTAGTCCCCTTTATGCTGGATCCCTGTTGATGGTATTGCAAACACACAACAGCCAAAAAGTAAAGGTAGCCTTGTTGGCCTATGAGAAAAACTCCAAAACCCACATTGGGCCAAGCAGAATGTCACAAAATAGTGTGCAAGCTCAAGTTCTCCAGTACTCTTAAATCAGGCCCAAAATTCTCAAAATGTCTACCCTCGGGACCCACTCGTGAGGGCTGAGATTTACTGTGTTGGACTGAGACTTGGGAGACCAGGGTTTGAGTCTCCACTTGTCCATGGAGCTCACCACATGACACATACTGGATGACTTCAATCTTGGGTGAGAATTTTCATAAAGAAGTCTATTGGCTGCTGCTACTGGTTAACGGAAAGTTGGAATAAACTTAACCATGAAACCCAGTGTTAGACTAGGAGCTAACCCATGCTTCTGTTTGCCCCATGATATTTTCTATTCGCCCCATGGTTTCCAGCAGTGCCGGATTTACGTATAAGCTAAACAAGCTATAGCTTAGGGCCCCACTCTCTTGGGGGCCCCCAAAAAAATTAAAGAAAAAAACAACCTAGATGTACATTTCCAAAATATAAGATAAAAAACAAATAAAATAAAACCTACATACAGCAACAGTGTTTTGTGTTGTGTAGGCTCCTATGATGCAAGTAATGGGTCCTGCCTGCTAGCCTCCTCCCTAAAATATCACTGGTTTGCTCATTTCTATATATAGGGTTCCTACATTCTGCATGTGCAAATGGCTTTAGAATCCTGTTAGGTCCAAAATTACCAAATAGCATATATTCAACACGAAAAACAGCTACAATTTGTTGTTGACAAAGGACAGCTGGACATATAAAGGGAACCATTACCTTCAATAGTTTAGGGCCTCCTCAAACCTAAATCCGGCCCTGGTTTCCAGGCATGCGTCTGAAAGGTTTTTATTTTGTCCTGCCTTTTCCCTGGGGGAACCCACTATTTACTGCTGAATCAATCTGCAGAGAACCCAATTGATGTTTGTTCCTATTCAGTAGTAAATAGTGGGGTTTCCTGGGGAAATGGTGGGACCTCTCAGACCCTGTGCCTAGAGATCACATGACGGATGGAAATAGGGAGCAGCTCTAGAAGTGGGGCGATCCAGATTCAAATATCCACTCAGCCATGGAGCTCACAAGATAATTTTGGGCCAGTCTCCATTTTTCAGCCTAACCTGCCTCACAGGGCTGTTGTGATTACCGTATTTTTCGCCCCATAAGACGCACTTTTTCCCCTCCAAAAATGAAGGGGAAATCGGGGTGCGTCTTATGGGGCGAATGCCTGCAAGCCTCGCGCGCCTGGCAGGAGGTCCCACCGGGTGCGCGAGGCTTGGGGTGGCAACCTGTCGCCCGAAACACGGGGAGCCCTCGGGAGGGCTCCCCCTGCTTCGGGCGAGTGTCTGCAAGCCTCGCGCACCTGGCAGGAGGTCCCACCGGGTGCGCGAGGCTTGGGGCGGCAGCGGACTGCTTGCGCGCACGCAGAAGCTTGGGGCGCGCTGAGCTCAGCACGCCCCAAGCTTCTGGATTAGCGCAGGGGTCCGCTAGCCCTGGGAGAGGCGCCCGGCTCTCCCACGCTAGCGGAGACCTTGCCGGCACGCAGAAGCTTGGGGCGCGCTGAGCTCCGCACGCCCCAAGCTCCTGGTGTAGCGCAGCGCACCTGGGGGGGAAATAAAAATTTCTTCCTTTATTTCCCCCCAAAAAATCTAGGTGCGTCTTATGGGCCGGTGCGTCTTATGGGGCGAAAAATACGGTATAGGATGAGGAGGAGAATGATATATGCCACCTTGAGCTGGAGGACAGGTGGGATATAAATATATAAAATCAATCAATATTCTTTCATTAGCCTCTGAAGGATTTTTATACTCTCTAGGAATACCCACACTTATATTGCTTCTGTCCCCCTTTTTTATTCTTTTTACAAAGTAATAATAATAAATAAATAATAAAAATGTGCACTCCACCCCCGAGACCATTCCATTGTAACTATCCAACCTCCCTAAATTCCAACACCTCTTGCGATGGTTTGATCCCTTTCCGTTTTAACAGTACAAATTCTACAGACACCTTCCATATCTCCTCCCACTTTTAACTGTTACGGTTTCCCTCAAAGAATGCTGGGAATTGTAGTTCCATGAAGCACCTGAGGATTCTTTGTTAGAGCTCCCAATTCCCCATCATAGGACTGCAGTTTCCAGTGCTTTCCTAGGGAATATGCCTGGCTGTTAAAGCATGTGGTATAGCTATACCTTTTCTCTGAAGCATCAAGTATTGATGCCCACTAGAGAAATAGCAAAACAGATTAATGACCTGGCCTGCACCTCCTCCAGTGTTTAGTCCGTGAAACAAGAGATGTCCTGATGACCTTCAGATCTTGTCATCACCATGACTTATATCTTTAAAGGATTTCCTCTTTGGAACAAAAACTAGTCTACGTAGCATTTGTTGGACAGCTGTACTTCTGGAGCATCTCTACTGAGGTCATTTGTTCCATCGTACAAATTCAGATAACAACAGTTACATCCTCCATCTATACCTATGGAACTGGCACTGTTTTGTAACCAGATATAGTTGTACTTTTGATACCTGCTGACCTAAAACCAGTTTGTCCTTTTTAGGACAGCTTTGCCCTAAAATGTGAAGGATTATATCCGGCTTTTTAGTACCTACATCATTTGCTTTCTTTCGATTCCGGAGATGAAACTTTGATTAAAAACAAAACAAAGTGGCGACGATCACATCCTTGCTCTGGAAGGCAGACCAGCTAATGTTTTCTTGTTGGTGACGTTTTTCAGCTCAGAAGACTACACTACACTAGTACTTGTCAGAAACCAAAGAAAATATATTGACTGAACATTAGGAACAAGCAGCTGCAAACAAGGAAACCCAGAGAAGTTTTAAAGTGCTGAATGCAAGCCAAAATCGTTAAAACCGTGGAGGGGGCGGGGATTTTTCTATGAACTTCACTGTGTGGATTTTCAGCTAACTTACCAAAGACATTTCCGGATCTTGGTCCCTCTACTAGGGAAATTCCAGAATGAAAACTCAGCTGGATACACGCTTATTTGCATACTTCGAAAGGAACCTAGGGGGCAATAAAATAAAACGAATCAGTGAATATATAGCCCATTTTTTCCAAGCCAGAAGTAAAAATAAGGAGAAGACATTAGTGGGAAAGTTTTCCTACACCATCTTGCCACATGATTAGATAAACAGAATCTTTTCATTATGGACTTGCCTGATACAGTATAACCGCCATTCTTTGGAATTGGAAGATGGGTACATATTGTCATGAGTGTTCTCAGTATCTCAGCAAACTATTATTCCTGGGATTTCTTAGGGGATGCTAAGATGATATAAAATCAGTATAACTTTCTAAAGCAGATATGGCCCTAGTAGCAGCAATTTCACAGCAGCAACAATGTTAAAATATCCTAACGAGAGCAGATTTTAGGAAGCTGAAGCAGGAGGAGAGAAAGGGGAGATTCTGTTGTGCAGATGGAAGTCAACTTATGCAGTGCTGGATACAACCACGATGTATCTTTTAAATTTTCCAGTTCCCTTCCAGTTCCCCTTGTTACGGAAAATCTGGGTGCGTATCTACCCTGCCACCCAGCCAATCGGACCAAGTCCGTGGATTCTAGCGGAAGAAAAGGAAGCTCAGCCGGACGCAGGAGCAAAATGCGAAGATCCAAGTTTATTGCGCAACAGGTTCAAGACGAGATTGAACCCCGAGAATGGGGCGACATAAACTTTTAAAAGTTCCCACCAAGTCCCATAACACAGTGCGAGAAACGTCATGAATACATTATGGGAAGGTTGGATTTCATGGGTTACATCATGAATACATTACACACGTCATGAATATGTCAGAGAAAAGGTGGGGTTAGACTAATTTACATTTGAGGAAAGGGAGGGGGAATATGCAGAGCGAGGGTCATACACAAATATACATTTCATGAGTACCGGTGGCGGTGAGACAATGGGTTACTGATATGCACTGTCTGCCACCTGGTATTGCCCGGGGGACGGGCTGGGCAGAGCGATCTGACAGGATTAAGGAGTTCCTGTGTACGTGACTTGCCGTCTCGAGGATTATGGAGTCGGCCAACATCATGGAGTCCTGGGGAAACTGAGTCGAATGACACCAAGAGCAAGAAAATTGGAGCTGCGGTTGATTTTATATGAATTTTGAAAGGTTCTGATGACTTTCAGTCCGTTCCGTAGCCTAGATCAAAAGCGGAAGCAGAATGTATCCATTCTTGCAGAAATGGATACATTGTAACAAGGGTTTGACAGTTTTACGAGGTCGGGAGTTTCGGTTCTATTGTTCTCGCCATGGGGGGCCGTCAGCAGCTCGTCAGGAGGTTAAATGAGGCGTGCAAGAGCTCCCTGAGCTAGCTCCTGCAGGACGAATGCATGGCTGTGATTGGCCAAAGCGCGGCCATAGGAATAAGCGGAGAAGGGAAACACTCGGTCTACTCATTCTAAGTATGGAGCGCAGATAGGCATAGGAAAGGATAGGGAATATATATATACTCGAGCTTATTTCGCTCGGGAAAAGGTCTGGGAAACATGTGGTGCTTGTGCAACGGTGAAGGGGGTTCGAGGGTGGGTGTGCGGTGGTACCCTTGAGGTCATCGCCTCGGACCGCCAAAAGGAAGGGAGGAAATAGGCACCCCCCCCCTCAGTCCGTATCACCCTTCAAGTCTTCCCTACCCTTCAGACTTGTGGCCACAGAGTCCTCAAAAGGGTCCAGAATAAGTGTTTGCTAATGATTAAGGACCACGTTTATCCTCCTTTCCTTTCTACTTCCTCTCCAGAACTACTTGGTGCCTTCTGGTGCATGGAGCTAGATGTCTGTCCTCAGCAGAAGGAAAATGAATTAAGTAAGGTATGTTCCCAACACACACACACGAGTTGGTGGTGTTATAAACAAAATCTGCCCTTTCCCCCTTATGGGGTATCCAAGAGCCCGTATAGAGTCCTTAAGTGGGTTCCCTATTGGTAGGAGAAAATAACAGAGGCCAACCAGAGAATATTGAGAAGGAAAGCAGCTAGTAAGCCTGATCTTTATTAAAGCTGTTGCAACAGGGTGCTCCCCTCACGTGCAGGAAAGGAGGAGGACCCAGAACGAAGGTGTGCCTGCCCTTATACAGACATTCCTTGCCCTGGGGCTCAAGACCACCCCTCCATACATCATAAATGCATCACAGAAAAGGTGGTCTGCAACAGAAATTTGAATGTTGTTGTTTTTCCTATCTGTTAGGTTATCCAATAATGCCTTCTCTGATTGCCTTTCCTAGTAGTCTGCCCATTCGTTTGAAATGGTGAATACTTAATTCCTGTAACAAAGAAGGTTTTTTTTTCACCTCCTCCCTCCTTGCAGAGAAACATTTGGTCAGCTTGGGAGTCAAAATGGTTTCAGGACTGTCTTCCTCTGCTGATCTATGTATGTGCTTGGTTGGTACATTTATGAACATTATATATATATATATATATATATATATATATATATATATAACCTTAAATTTTATTATTACAGTGGCTGTATGCGTGTGCAAGCGCTGTACTATTGCAGATATTCATATTTGGCAGTTTGAAGCAACTGGATGCATAAAAACTGACTCCTTTTTGGAAATGAAACACTGTCAATGCCCAAAAGAAATGTTTTAAAACAAAACAAAAGCATCATATGATGGTGGCCTCAGAGCAAGCAAGCAAGTGGAGCTCAGCCAGCCAGTCCACCAGCCCTTGCTATTGCAAATAGACAAACAAGTGGGAGGCCAGGCGGGCCAGCAGGCAGCCAGGTGTTGCGCTGGCCGGCCTTGTGCTTGCTCTGTGACATCCAGACACACAAACCGTTGAGCATTTTGTTAAATAGTGGGTAGACATAGCAGACGACACAGCAATTTCTCCAAAGCAGCTCTGTATTTGTAAGCTGTCACATAACTGAACAGCAAACAGCTCAGCCGGCCTGCTTTTATAGGCAGCCGGCTGTCAACATTGTAGCAACAACAACCCAGGGTTTCCCGCCTAAAATAACTGATGTGGACCTGAGTGAAAACTACATACACAGTACTCCTGGTGGCCAGGGTGAGAACTTCAATACATAACACCCCTCCCCACCGAAATAAAGAGTTAGTTACAGCACTACACGTAATGGTTCAATTAGGCACAAAGCATATCGGTTACATTTCACATACTTCCATTAGACCAACAGTGTTACATGTCCAACAACATAGTCCTTTAAATACGGTCTACTGGCCTTGTGGATTTCCTGGGCGGAGAGTTCAACAGCTTCTGAGGCCATGACCTCCTCAGCGGCTTTCTGCAGCGTGAGGTCTGGCTTGGCGAGGAGATGCCGTTGCAAACGGATGTCCCAGACCCCGCAGACGATTTGATCCATCAGGGCATCATCTAAGTCTCGGAACTCGCAGTGCATTGCAGCCTGTCGGAGGGCAGTGGTGTAGTTGTTGATTGACTCCCCCTCTGCCTGGTTCCGGTGGTAGAATGCATGGCGGGCAGCAATCTTGGATGGCTTTGGGGCGTAGTGGTTGCGGAGCTTCTCTTGAATCGTGTCCCAATGTGCTGCCTGGACTGCTAGAGGCGCAACCAATGGTTGGGCCGTCGCGAACACTTCGGGGCCACAAAGGCTGAGGAGAGGCCCTGCTTCTGCTCTATAAACCCTCTTGTCAGCTCATTTGCTTGGAGGTAGCAGTCAAACCGAGCGAGGTAGGAGTCCCATGATTCAGAGGCTGGGGCAAACGGCGGTAGAGGCACGAGTAAAGCCATGGTTCCGATGCTGACGTGGAGGCGATGGATGGAACACTGTGCTCTAGCCAGAACGGTCAGCTCTGAATTGGTTCTGCTCCATGATTTCGCTCAGTGTTTCAGCTCCGTGATTCAGCTCATCTCAGAGGGTGGCCACATCTGGCTGTGCTCTGTTGTCCATCGATCCCACCTTCGTCGCCAGTGTTAAATAGTGGGTAGACATAGCAGACGACACAGCGATTTCTCCAAAGCAGCTCTTTATTTGTAAGCCGTCACATAACTGAACAGCAAACAGCTCAGCCGGCCTGCTTTTATAGGCAGCCGGCTGTCAACATTGTAGCAACAACAACCCAGGGTTTCCCGCCTAAAATAACTGACGTGGACCTGAGTGAAAACTACATACACAATACTCCTGGTGGCCAGGGTGAGAACTTCAATACATAACACATTTTTTTGTGCAAAAACAGAAAAAATATGAAGCCTGGACACTGTTTCCGGCCAACCAAATCCCTTTGGCCATTCTCCGTTGGGTCACAAAGGCTGGGGGCATCCTCTATGCCTTGGAGAGGGGGCAGTGTGGGGAGAGGCACCTCTCTTTAGGGCAGTGGAGCAGCTCACAGATTGCGGCAATGATAGCTGCTGCCTGGAGGACTCCCAAGGAGAGAGGAGAGGAGACTGAGGGCACACTCCACAAGGGAGGGTGTTCGAAAAAGGGTGAGAAGAAGCCAGCTCTGCAGGCAAGGGGTGACATAACTGGGCTCCTGAGCCCCACAGGGGTGCCACAGAAAGAGTGTAGCTGGTCAAAGGAGCCAAAGACTCAAAAAGGTTGAAAACCTCTGGTTTAAGGACTCCACTTGGTGTTAAGTTGGTTTGAGAAACTGCATTGAACAGTACAGTGGTACCTCGGGTTACAGACTCCGCTAATCCAGAACTTTGCTTCAGGATGAGAACAGAAATTGCGCAGCGGTGGCACGGCAGCAGCAAGAGGCCTCATTAGCTAAAGTGGTGCTTCAGGTTAAGAACGGACCTCCAGAACAAATTAAGTTCTTAACCCGAGGTACCACTGTGGTATTTTGTGGGTTAAACCACAGAGCCTAGGACTTGCCGATCAGAAGGTCGGCGGTTCAAATCCCCGCGACGGGGTGAGCTCCCGTTGCTCAGTCCCTGCTTCTGCCAACCTAGTAGTTCGAAAGCACATCAGAGTGCAAGTAGATAAATAGGTACCCCTCTGGCGGGAAGGTAAACGGTGTTTCCGTGCGCTGCTCTGGTTCGCCAGAAGCGGCTTAGTCATGCTGGCCACATGACCCGGAAGCTGTACGCCTGCTCCCTTGGCCAATAAAGCGAGATGAGCGCCGCAACCCCAGAGTCGGCCATGACTGGACCTAATAGTCAGGGGTCGCTTTACCTTGCAAGAGACATATGCATTTTGGATAATGTCGTGTGAACATGGGAGTAAAAACCCAGCACTAGCGATGTGGTGAGTGCTACAAAGCATGCATATCTTATTCGGACAGTTCTTGCCAAGTCAAATCATCTGTCCCACTCATTTGCAGCACTGCACTAGGACTGAAGCAAGGGATCTAAATGTAGTCCTGAATTCTCTGCCTAATGAATAGTCCACTGTGTGTAGTACGGCAAGACTGCTGGAATTTACCCTAACCCATCCTTGCTTTGTTGAGGAACACTACAGTCTTTTTTGGACATGCAGTATTTACTATACATCCCTGAGAAAATCAGGAATTTTACAGCGCCTTCAAAGGAGCTCAGACAAAATGAAAGCATTGCTTTAAAACAAAAACAAAAAACCAAGAAGATGGAGGAAGACAAACAACAGCATCTTGGGAGAGGAGAATGCTCCCTGCTGCAATTCAGCATAACTTCATTCCATAGTGACACCCTCTTGGGTCCTCCTTTATTTCTGTTTACTGAGAGCTGCAGAGAGAACAAAGTTTTCTGCTTTCTACAGATGATTCAGATTTCTTTGGTGGGGAAAAACCAGGAGCTTTTCTTTTAGGAATAATTGGTGGAGAAGTACCTACCAAAGGGGGGGGGGGAGTTTATGTATGCTACCACAGCTGCTTGACTGATTTATGCCCAAAGATGGAAGCAAGAAACAGTTCTGACAAAGGAAGATTGGCAATTACAGTAATGGAAGAATAAGAAATCAAGAGAAGAGACTTTTAAAAATAGAATGGAGGAAATTTATTGACTATTTGAAGACACATTGGAAACAAATTAAAAGCATTAGCGGGACTGATAAAAACACGTGCAGTAAGAGACAATTCAGGGGAACATAAAGAAAAAATTATATATATTTGAATTGGATATACAGTAATAAAAAGATATGAAATAAATATCCACAGAAGGGAGGGAAGGGAAGTCGAGGGGGAAGGTAAATTAGATTTGTAAAGATTTCGTTTTTCTTGTTAAAATATTTATAAAAGCTGAAAACTTTTTTAAAAAAATTCTTTTCCTACCAATGGTTTAAAACTTATCTCCTATGCAAAATAAATGTGCTGTTGGAAAGTTGCAAATTCTGCAGAATTCAGGAAGATCACACAGGGAAAAGGAGGCTATCCCAAGCTTCTCCACAATCCCCAGAATATTTATGAACTTTAAAAAGTTTCCTTTTGAAGAAAACCGAATAAGGCTTCAAACCAACAGCAACACAAGAATATTCATGTGGAATTAAAATTTTAATTTTTTAATTTATTTTTTTAAATTAAAAGATGGCCGGGCTGCCTGCTGCATTATGTTGAAGGGGCAACACTGATGACTCGGCCAGCATTCAATTCTCCAGGATGCTTGTCCACCTTTGGTCTCCACCTTGCACTAGGGTCTCACCTAAAGCTCCTAGAAGCTGTCAGCGTGCAACAGCAGCCACACCCTGGGTCAACTGGCTGGCTAAACCATCTGAGGATAGCTAACAGATCTCAGACCCTTGGTGAGTTAGGGATTTCCCCTGCAACGGATTGAGTGGACAAGATCAATAGTGGGTCCAATGGTCAAAAAGGAAGTTTCTGCATCTGCATGTACTGTAGAAGGAAGTGAGAGGTAGCCCATCTAGGAGAAGGAAAACTATGATCCTCAACCTTCGTGACCATTCGGGATATCTTCTGGAGAAGAAAAGGCTAAGGAGTAACACCTACACAGATTTGGAGTGGAGTCCCTAAGACTGTTGGATGGTGCCTTGGGCATCTCCTTCCAGCAACTCCTGAAGCCAAGCTGTTGCCAGGCGTATTGCTCTGTGTTAAGTTGTGGGTGAATGTCTCAGATGACACAGTGATTCTTCAAACAGCTCTTGCTTATTCATAGGCCAGAACAGAACTGAACTGAAGGGTTCAGCCAGCCTGCTTATATAGAGCTCCACTACAATGCAACTGTAACAACTTTCTGTAACTATCCAATCACTGAATGTCACTTTCAATCCCTTATTTGCATATGTGGACCTGAGTGAAAACTATTTACAGTATCCCCCTGCTGGCCCAGGGTGAGAACTTCAGTACATAACACTCTGCTTTCCTTTGGACCACATCACTGAGACTGAGCTCCCTACACGTTGCCCAGGCTTGCACCCTGGGGAGGTCACTTGGGTGCTACTAACATTGTGGTTTGACTTTACCCCTGGAGACGCCCTCCATTGTTTCTTGAGACAGACGGATGCCAACAGCAACAAGGGATATGAATGTATTAGCATATTAAGGTTAAACTCACCCATAATTTGTACTGCATTTATCAGATCGTAGTGACTGAAACCTTATTTTTCCTACCCCTCTGTAATAAAATGTCCCTTTCAAAATTTTCTCTGCTTTTGGATATGATTTTTTGGGGCGTAAGCACATTTTCAGGACCACACACATTTTGACTCATGTGAAAAGATTCATCTCTCTCATATTCACATTTTTGGGTTCAGGTGTGAATCGCGCTTATTATGCATTTTCCTAGAGACACATTTAACGCTGATAACTTGCTGGTATTCACCTGCTCAAGCCAAGTTGCAAAATCAGGACTGTTCTGCAAGGGGGAAATTTGATGCCTGCATTCACCTTCCGTTCAGAGCTCTGCCTATATTTTAATACAGGGATAATGATAATATGGGGATAATGTTGGCTGATGTGAAGAGCACAGGCTGCAGCCTGCACCCTGAGAGGGAGGGGAAATATGTGTCATTACTCATGTGGTCCTTACTACCGCCACCCAGTGGATATCTTTAGCTCCTGCCAGACTAATTTCTTTCCTGGGTCAACCAGCTCTCTAAACTGGATAGTATGGTAAGGCAATTAGGGGCCTAATTGTTCCTTTTTGGGGGTGGGGGAGAGACACTATTCGTAGTACTGCATGCTTCCAATATGTTCAACACCACCACCCCCAAAAAATATCTGCAAACAAACCAAATTTAGCTTTTACTAAAGGTTTCTATAAGGCAACCATTTAAACAGCTGTGAAGTTGTTAGTAAAATAAAAATAAAAATGAACATTTAACCACTAGAACAAATGCAAACTACACAGGGAAACGCATCCTGGTACCCAGTTTAGACGAAGTGTTAAAGCAACTCCCAGGCTTTTCAGTGTTAACTTTGATCCTGGAAAATCTGCTGCAGTCCTCTGGCTTTTTCCTTCTGGTTTCTGTACTTTTTTCTTCAATAGCACTCTAACAAGACAATCTAACGATGTCTACTCAGCTGCAAGTCCTATTGAATTCAATGGGGCTTCCTCACAGGTAAATAGCGATAGCTCTCTTCTTTGTCAGATCTACTTACACACCTCGTTTCCAGCGCTTGCCAAACCTGTCAGCTAATCAAAAGCGCAGCAGTAGAGTTTTATTTGCATTTATCGCCCTCATAATTTATTTGGTTTCTTCCCACTCCCTCACTCCCCTTTAAGGCTTTAGGTTTCCTTTTCCCCTTTAGTGTCAAACATCTTGGTCGAACCTTTGCCCCTTCTGATCGGAGCAACTCGAAAAACATAAACCAACCAAGAACAGAATATAAAATGATGAAACAATCCTCTTCCTTGTGGTGCATTTGAAGTGCTTTTGGCGCCTTGAAAGCACTATATAAAAGTTAATATTTAACCTCATAGCATAGCATCAGTTCATTCTCTAATCAGTTTCTGCATCAGGTCCATATATGTGAAAGTGTCTATTCCACCTCTCTGTTCATAGAGTCCAACATAGAGTCAACGGCAAAACAAGGCTTAGACTCTGTGAAAGGATTCTGTGGAACTGCAACAACCTTTTGTGTGGATTGTTGGACTCTGTGAACAGAGAGGTGGAATAGACACTTTCACATATATGGACCTGATGCAGAAACTGATTAGAGAATGAACTGATCCACTGGGTCTTCTACTTTTTTCGTTGAACTTTATGAGCTTCTTCTGTTGAAATCTACAATTCAATACAATACAATGAATAGTATACATTATTTTTTCAAACGTACAGCCAGTTACGTCTTGTGTGTTTATTGGGTATGCAAGGCTTTGGCAAAGGCGGACCTCACCTTCCTATTCTGCCTCAGGTGGTGAAACAGGATGGGCTGCCCCTAACCCCCACTAACAATGAGTAGCCCATGGGTGCCGAGGTAGGCAGAAGGTAGTTCCAGAGCGATCTACCAGTAGATCTCGGAATGATTTGCAGTACTGGGTTTTTGTGTGGCAGGGCTGAGAGTTCAGTTTTGGAACTGTATGCAAATTCCTGGGCTGAGCATGTGCTCAGAGGCTAGTTTGTGCTTGTCTCAAGTTGGCAGATCTTGGGTTCTAGTAAAAAACCCAACACACACACACACACGCGCGCACACACACACACACTCACACACGATCCCTCCCAATTCTGAGGTCTGCCTGCCTCTGGCATACGATATAAAGCATTCAGTCTATATGCGCCATAAGCTTAGTCATATTATTCAATGGTTCATGTTAACGTGAATAATATTCATCAGTTTGCATTACAGATATTCAGGTACTTACATATATGTAAACCAGGTGCTACCCACTTGATTGACATGCAGTAATTCCTTCCATACCTGGATAATCATCTACTAATAAAATCTCCAGGGAACACGATAACCATATAGCTTTAATTGCTATTGCTAGTGAAATGTTAACAGGAAAATTTGTAGTGATTCTACTTGAAATTTGGTATCTTGGGGAAAGGCCCACAACCCTAATATTTCCCCCTCTCTTTCGAATAATACTGTCACAGTAGCCACAATGAAAAAGCCCAGAGGTCTTCTTGATATCCAATACTTGCATCAAATAAGATCTTAGAAGTAAGTAATCTGTACACTTTAAATCATTCAAGAGCTCTAGGGGAAAGTTTGAACACTGGCTGGAAAGGGCAGGAGGGCAGCTATTTTTAAATGCTGTTCGCAACTTTTCAAATAGTTGTGCAAATTTATAAACTAACTGTATCTTCACCGGAGATTCAGTATGCCTGTGACTGTTGAGGGCAGTTCACAAACGTTTGTTGTTTCACCTGAAAAAGCGGAGATAAGGATATAATATATGCACAGTCAAATCATGAATGGATTACGCAATTCATATATTTTGTAGACCCACTTGTGAGGGTTTTAGCCTGAAAGGCAGCCTAAAAAATACAACAACAACAAATATTTAAAAAATCTGGATGCCGCCTGTCCCATTTTTTCTTGGCATCTTGTGAAGTGAACAGCATCTATTGGAAATCCACATCCCAAAAAAACCTAGGCATGGAAAAATTTAAATAAATGGCCTCCCTCCCCAGGCCACTCAAGGCCAAATTGGGCATTACATGCAGATAAGTAGTATACTTCATCAGTTCAGCATTCCCCCCCTTTTTTACTATTGTATTTTGCAGATCTCTTTTCTCCCCCCCTTTTTTCTTTTTCCATTTTTTTTACAAAGTAATAATCACAAATAAATAAGAATAAAAATGTGCACCCCACCCCCAGGACCATTCCATTGTTAACTATCCACCCTCCCAAAATTTCAACACCTCTTGCAATGGTTTGGACCCTTTCCGTTTTAACAGTACAAATTCTACAAACACCGTCCATATCGCCTCGAAATTATTTCTCCTGTGTATTCCCTGTCTTACCTTAATGGCACATGTTAATTTATCATTAATAGCTATATCCCACACCTCTTTACACCATCCTTCCATTTTAAAGTCTTCTTGCCCCTTCCAATTCCTAGCTACCATCATTCGTGCAGCTGTCAATAAATCTGTGAGCAAGACCTTCATGGCCTGCAAACCTTCCGCCTCTTCAGCATCCTTTTTAAACCTGAAAAGTCAGGTAGGACTGGAGATATTGGAAGAGAAGGGGGTGCTTAAGCCTTTCTCTTGTGAGCCTTCCAACCCGTCAATGCTTTAAACCAGTGGCTCCCAATTGGTGGTCACCCACTAACGGGGTCTGTGGCAGATACCCATCAACTGTCTGGGACATCTCATTTTGGGGGGCTGTGCTCTCATGCAGGTCACATGACTCATGTGGGAGGGAGCATGGCCCGGAAGATGTGCACCCCGGTTTTGTGCCGGGGGCATGTTGGAGGGTATGGTAGCAGTGGCGTAGCGTGGGGGCCGCACCGGGTGCAACATCTGGGGGTTAGGGTTAGGGGGTGCAAATCCACGGGTTAGGGGGCACAAATCCACGGGTTAGGGGGCGCAAATCACTTGCCTTGCCCCGGGTGCTGACAACCCACGCTACGCCACTGTATGGTAGCACCATTTACAAGACTACCAGAGGGATAACATTTTCAAAAGCAGGGGGTCCATGGCTTGACTTTTGAAAAACAAGGGGTACGCAGTACTTAGCTAATTGGGAACCACTGCTTTAAATGGTTGGTGTCCACGCATGCCAGTCCACATGTGCCTCCCTTGGGGAAACAGGTAAAAAAAGAGAGAGTTGAGAAGAACTTTTAGTAGCTGTACCACCGCAGCCCTTCTCTTGCTTTGGGGCTGGGGCAATATAATCCCATTCTTGTCACTCCATCCCACCATGTCCTCTGCTCTGACAAGGCTGAGTGGGGCAAAGGATTCCATTCAGAACTTGCAGGGCGGAAAGAATTGCACATGTCTGTTTCACAGTTGAGGCTGTTGGATCTTTAACTGCCAGGTCATTTAAAAAGCGGGTATATGGCAGGAGTAATGGGGGAAGGAAGTTGCTGGAATTAGATAACGGGTGAGGGGTACGCATGGGAACAAAGGGGAGCAGCTTCACACATTCATTCCCCATTAGGCCAGTTATAGGCCGAGTTTAAAGCCTAGCTTAAGCTGCCACCCTTCTCTGGAACTAAAAATGGCCACTGGCAAATGGCTGTCGTGGCACAAGATGTAGGGCCTCTGGCTCACATCCACTGAGCCAGTCAGAACCTGAAGTGAAGGGAGAAAGCAAGCAAGGAGTAGATAGTACAGGTGGTCGGAGTCAGTGAGGAGCTGAAGAGAGCAGGAGCGCTTATCAAGAAAACAGAAGTTCCCTAAGTATATCTCCATACACTCCAGTTGCCCCTATCAACAGGATTTCAGTGGGCATAAACACACTGGGCTGTGCTAGACAGTAGCTCCTGATTCTAAAAAGGAGAATAGGTGGTTAGGCTGAATTACAGGGTTGCTGCATACCTACTGTTATGTTGTTAATGCTTTTCCCAATTCCCCTTCGCTGCAGTAAGTCCAGGACTGCTGAGCCTGCCAGTTTAACATTTGGAATGGCCGAGAAAAAAAAGGTAACCTTACTCAAACAATGCCAGAAATGCCTCATCGACATGAATGGAGACATGTTAGATGCACAGGGTATATGTCTTCACTGCAAAGCTGAGGAGCAGCAAAAGAATCAGAAAGGCAAGAGGTAAGGCAGGGTAGAACAGCAAGGTTTGGATTAATTTACGGAACTCACCAACTACAGTCATACCTCGGGTTACAGGCGCTTGAGGTGGCACGATTTTGGGTTGCGCACTGTGCCGAACCCGGAAGTACCGGAACAGGTTACTTCGGCGCATGCGCAGAAGTGCTGAATCACACTTTGTGCATGCACAGAAGCGCCCAATCGCAACCCGCGCGTGCGCAGATGTGGTGCTGCGGGTTGCGAATGTGCTTCCCGCACGGATCACATTCGCAACCCAAGCGTCCACTGTAGATGGCTTAAAAAAAAAAAAGTACCATTGGAGAATGGATCCATCAATAGCTACGTTAACTAGACAGAGCTTCCATGCTCAGGGCCATAGCGAAGGGAAAATGGGGCGGGAAAAAGCAGGCTCTGCTTATATACTTCCTGTAACAACTTGGTTGGCCAATACGGGGAAGAGAATGCTGGGCTGGCTGGCTCTTTGGTCTGATTTGGTTCTTGTTAAGTCTGGCTGGGGTTGGGGTTAAGAGAGAGAAGAGGAAGCTAGAGCATTCATTCAAAGACCCTGTGACTTAGCTGGCTAGCATGACCATCAGAAGAGCACTTCTGCACCAGAGCAAAGGCCCATTTCATCTAGCACCCTCTTCTCCCAATGGCCAGCCAGAGGTCGAAGGGAAGTCCACAAGCAGGGCATGATCACAACAGCCCTCTCCCCACTTGTGCTTCACAGCAACTGGAGTATTACTCCACGCCTGAGAGTAATACTCAGCCATCATGGCTTGTAGTCATTGGTACCCTCAACTCCCAAGGCGTTCTTAAAGCCATCCAACTTGGTTGCTACATCTTGTGGCTACGAATTCCATACTTTGTGTGCTATGTGAGGAAGTACTTTATTCTGTCTGTCCAGGATCTTTGAATATTCAGATTAACTGGATGACTTTGGGTATTATGGGAGAAGGAGAAAAACTCTCATCTAACTCCACACCACATAGAATTATACACACCTTTAAAGCCCTAAATGGCCTCGGTCCAGTATAACTGAAGGAGCGTCTCCACCTCCATCGTTCTGCCCAGACACTGAGGTCCAGCGCCGAGGGCCTTCTGGTGGTTCCCTCGCTACGAGAAGCCAAGTTACAGGGAACCAGGCAGAGGGCCTTCTCGGTAGTGGCACCTGCCCTGTGGAACGCCCTCCCACCAGATGTCAAAGAGAAAAACAATTACAGTGGTGCCTCGCAAGACGAAATTAATTCGTTCCGCGAGTTTTTTCGTCTAGCGAATTTTCCGTCTTGTGAAGCACGAAATCCCATAGGAATGCATTGAAATTCAATTAATGCGTTCCTATGGTCAAAAAAAAGTCCAAACAAAGCCAAATTTGGTACAACAAAAGTTTATTAAGTGCTCTTTAAAGTCACACATACTGTAAAGAGCATTTCAAAAATTGAAGGAACAATAAATTAAGTTTCTAAACATGACAGAAAAACATTTAAAAATCAACAAAGTGTACAGTACATTTTCTAAGACTCTGGGGGACAACTCAAAGAAGGTTCCTCTTCCACTCTTTGCTTCTTGCTGAAGAACCCCCTCCTCAACTGTTCCCCCAGCCACCCACCACACAGAAATTCAAATCCAGAATTTTTTTTAAAAAAAACAGCAGAGTGGCCCAATGGTCACAGAAAATCATAAAAATGCAGAAAAAAACCACACAAGCTTCCATATTCTTGCAAACCCCTCCCCAACACCAAGTCCTTGAATTCCAAACACCCCAACCCAAAATCCAACCCCCCCAAAAAAGTTTTAAAAGTTTAACTTACCAAATGGCTGCAAAAGAAGTTTTGGAAAAGCTTCAAAAATCACCAAAGTTTTCAAAAACCTCAAAAAAGGCTACCACACCACGTTCTATGAGTTGCTCCTCGAAGTCAAGTCGCAACTGTATTAACGGTGTTAAGAAAAAGGAAACAAACTTGCAAGAAGTTTTCGTTTTTCGTCTTGCAAAGCAAGCCCATAGGGAAATTCGTCTTGCGAAGCAGCTCAAAAAACGCAAAACCCTTTTGTCTAGTGAGTTTTTCGTCTTGCGAGGCACCACTGTACCAAACTTCTAGAAGACATCTGAAGGCAGCCCTGTTTAGGGAAGCTCTTAATGTTTAATAGGTTATTGTACTTTAGTGTTTTGTTGGAAGGCGCCCAGAGTGGCTGGGGAAACCAAGCCAGATGGGCGGGGTATAAATAAATTATTATTATTATTATTATTATTAGTAGTAGTAGTAGTAGTAGTAGTAGTATCATGGCCTCCCTTACTTGTCTTTTGTCTGAACTAACAAACTTGCAAATGCTTCCCTTTCCTGAACCCTTTCCAGCTCTGCAGTATCCTTTTTGAGGTGTGGCAACCAAACCTGAACACAGTGTTCCAAGTACAGCCTCACCAGAGAGTTGTATATCGACAACATGATACAGTCTCTCTTCCCCTACCCCGCCGCCCCCAATCCTATTCCAAACGATCCCGAACACAGAATTTGCCTTCTTCACAGCTGCGTATACTAGGCCACTGTTACGACCAAGCTATCTACTATTATTCAACGGTAGTCTTACTCATCATCACCACTTCAAACCTCACTAGCACATCTATGAAGTTTTGGGATGCACATCACTTTTTACCTGGCTTATCTCTTTGCACATTGAATCACAGTTGCCATTTTAATGATCATTCAGCCCAACTGAATGAGAAACTGAAACCGATATATTTGTTCACCCTTACTTCTGAAGCTGTGAACCTTCATATTCTAAGATGTAGTCTCTTAGCTTCTTTACCCAAATCCCAAGATTCTGCTCTCAAAATTCTGCTGGCAAAATTCACTTTTAAACAGAAAAATCAAGCTTGGTTGGAATTTTATTGCTTACTTTCATTTTAAAAAATGCAGCAGTAGCATTGTTTTACATCATTTTCTATTTATGATCAAGTATGCATCACATCTCTATATAAGGTAAAAGGTAAAGGAACCTTGGACGGTTAAGTCCTGTCAAAGGCGACTATGGTGTGCAGCACTCATCTCACTTTTCAGGCCGAGGGAGCCAGTGTTTGTCCGCAAACAGCTTTCCGGGTCATGTGGCTAAACCACTTCTGGTGCAACGGGACACTGTGATGAGTGCCAGAGCGCATGGAAATGCTGTTTACCTTCCCGCCGCAGCGGTACCTATTTATCTACTTGCACTGGTGTGCTTTCAAACTACTAGGTTGGCAGGAGCTGGGACAGAGCAACAGGAGCTCACTCCGTCACACGGATTCAAACTTCAGACCTTCCTATCAGCAAGCCCAAGAGGCTCAGTGGTTTAGACTACAGTGCCACATGTGTACCTACATCTCTAGATGCAGATACAAACACCAGTGCTCAAAATTTAAATATTCAATGCCACCTCAGTTTCAAATGACCGGGGCTGTGACTTTGCACTCAGTGAAATATGCACGCAGGAACTGATCACACCTTTATATCCTGCAGATAAAGTTCTGGGCTTGTGTTACCAAGACAGTGCCAAGTAGGTGAAATGAGATTGCAAAACTGATCAGATCAGATCTAGTACACCTCCGTGGCCAATTTTCTTTTTATATGCACCTGCTTCTATTGACAAATTTTGAAATTTTAGAAGCCAATGAAAGACCTCCTTGTGCTTGCTTCACACCTCTTATTCTCTAGGACCAACTTAGCATTATGGGTGCTTCCAGATTATATGTTTATTGTGCACTGGTCCTGATTGGCTCACAAGGAGGCTTGACAATGTTGGATTGAAGCAAATGCTATCCTACCCTTTCCATTGCATTTGCTCCTAACTTTCCATATCACAAAACGTTAGATCTCTTGAGGAAGTAGGTTTGTTGCCCAAGAGCTCCAAATCAACTTAAATTTGCCAGCATGTGAATCCTCCTTGGAAAAAAACCCCACACCTTGATCTCCATTCTAATACCACCTCTGGCCTCAGGGAAAAACAAAGCAAAACTCAGTTATAGCTATTGTTCCAGAGCTTTTGGAGATCATCAGCTGAAACATCAGATGAATTAGAGTGGAATACATTGCCACTTTCCCTCATCACATTGCAAAAAAAAAAACAGCTTTCCTTTCTAGTTGTTGTTGTACATTTCTTCCATCAGATTCTGATGGCCTCACTCTCAGGCTTAGCTGCAGTAAGATGGATGCATCATGTATCTTTGGACCATGCCTTTGGACTTCAGTCTTGCTGCTTGAAAACAAAAACAAATAAGCACCATTTCATGTGAGAACCTGTTTGTTTAAAGCAGCTTCCCATAGAGCTGAGCCAATCGCCATGCTGCTTGTTGAGAGCAATCACAACCGGCTGCAAAACATGTGAACCTTGACAAGATCCCATGTTTTACTGTAATGGGAGTTAAACATAACCCAAAGACTCCATCTGCTGGCCATACAATGTACTCAGTCCAGCACACCAGACTTGTCTCTTCTCTGTCTTAACAGGAGCCCCAGTATTTCCTAACTATAACTCTAATATTTCAACCCCAAAGATATTCCATGAGCAATGAGTCCTGTCAAAATCTATCTAGCAAAATAGGATGCAGCCCACAAAAGTGTGTCTTACAAGAAATTTATTGTTCTATA
The DNA here is from genome assembly GCF_965113315.1 of Podarcis vaucheri. NCBI lineage: Eukaryota > Metazoa > Chordata > Lepidosauria > Squamata > Lacertidae > Podarcis > Podarcis vaucheri. Next base: position 84,804,685 of record NC_138764.1, on the reverse strand, counting down.
AGGTGCCACTGGACTCTGTTCCTCTGGAACTACTTACAATAGTAATCTCCTGAGAGGATTTTTACATTTCCCAACAAATATATTTATAAGTTATTTACCATGCCTTTTTTCTTACCAAAATCAAGGTTATTTAACATGTATCAAATACTAAACAAAATCCAGTGATAGAAAATGGTGCATGAATTCTGGGAGGCAGAATAGCTTCACTAGCTACTTCTTTGTGAAAGCCACGGTGGGTAGAGGATAATCTAGTTAAAAATGGAAGGAGTCAGAGAAGCTTATCACAGTTTATTGTGGACCCAGTGCTGCAAGTCTTTTACACTGTGCACACAATGTTGTCCTCATCAAAATGCCAGACACACACCCATACCGCCTGCAACCCAGACTTACCACGTCCACCTGTATTTTCCATGGATATGATGAATCCAGATTCAACAGGGAAATAATACGGGGCATGACTTTGATGAGGACATTGCCATGTGGAAAACACGGTGCAAAACATGCTTGCATGAGCAGCACCAAGACCACAGTGAGCTGCTGTGTATGGAGGCACCCAGAGTCTCATATGAAGAGTGTGTGTGGTTGGTGTGCAAAACAAAGAAAAAAGTTTAGTAAGTGGTTTGATGAGACCTCCAGCATTTTTCAAGTGCTCTGATAAAAGAATAGTTTGAGAACTGAGGCAGTAGGGTGTCTAGATGCAAAGAAAGGACATCTTTAAATGACTATAAGAAGAGAAAAAGTGCAGCTTGTCATATAGGGATGGGGGAAAGCTGCTTCATGGTGCATTTCTAAGTTATTGGCACCAACCCGACATTCTCAGTACAGCGGTACCTCGGGTTACATACGCTTCAGGTTACAGACTCCACTAACCCAGAAATATTACCTCGGGTTAAGAACTTTGCTTCAGTATGAGAACAGAAATCGTGCTCCGGCGGCACAGCGGCAGCGGGAGGCCCCATTAGCTAAAGTGGTGCTTCAGGTTAAGAACAGTTTCAGATTAAGAACAGACCTCCAGAACGAATTAAGTACTTAACCCGAGGTACCATTGTAGTATTTTGTAGCAAAGTACAAGAGACATATGCATTTTGGATAATGTCGTGTGAACATGGGAGTACAAACCCAGCACTAGCGATGTGGTGAGTGCTACAGAGGTACCATTGTATATGTTGCCAGAAATACAACCAGCAAATGACTAGTATCTATAGTAGCTGCTGTGAAAGCTTGCAATAAGAGAAACCACATGCTGTCTTTAGTCCTCTCCTCACAACTTCCCTCATTTTTGCAATTCATCGTAGGCTTTATGGTGGGATTGTTGCAGCTTTGACAGTTATTTGTTTTTATTTGGGTCCTGAGGGTGTCTTTTAATGCTAGGTACATGTGCGCTGCCCTTTTCTGAAAGCTCCCATCTCACTGGTCCCTGATTGCTGTTCTAGAATACAGCTGTTGGGTCAACTCTGTGTCACCTTCTCATACCAATGTAGCAACCTGATCAGTTGGTTTGCCACAATTTTCTAGCATGCTTGTTCCAGTAAATAGCTCCAAAAGGACAACACCACAACTCAGAATGTAGGCGTGTATTCTCAGATCCTGAAAAAAAGAAATCCAGATCTAGAGAAGAGGAAAGACAGTGTGGATTCTATGGACTTCAGGAGTTCAGTTCAGGTCTTTCCATTTTGGACTTCAGACAGATAATATTTCTTGAGGTGGCAGAATGCCCCGGTTGGAGAAAGGGCATCTTTGTAATGCTGAAGGTGAATACATTTCTCAAGGGTAATCAGTTTTTAGCTCTGTGTTCCTTTAGCTCCTCATCAATCATGGACTTTACAGCTGAGCTTGGGGGAAGGAGGGCAGGGGAGAAAGGATGTTATGCCTGGCAGTATTTTTGTACCAAACCTGCTAAGCTTAGTAGGGTGGTGGGGCCCCTCCCGATAACCTGTGCATTGAACATTCATTCCAACGGTGGCCAGCTTTTTTAGTTTCTGTGTTGCATGTTCTCATAGGTGTGAGGTACGATGCTGATGCCACCGTGCCAGCCCAGCGCCGTGCCCTAATCTTTGGGGCTGCTGGAAGCAGGGCACCGAAGAACATTGAAAGAGCCAGGCACTTTCACGATTCTCCCTCTCTTTGCTTTTAAAAATTCAGCTATGGGAGACTGAAATCAGGAGTGGCAGCCCTTGGCTGGAGTGCAAAGACGGGCTATTTAAACTGTTAGCTTCCTTTCCCCAAAGCAGGTGATGTGCAGGACTAGGAGACAAATTTGGCTCAGTTGACCTTTAAAGGTGAATCTCCCTAATTTATGCCTTCTGAAACAATACATGAAGCAAAGCATTGCCATCTTTTGAAAGCCGCACGTCTCTGAATTTTGCAGTACAATTCTCCAGCCACGAATATGCACGTGTTGGTGTAAACAGGATACAAAAATGCACTGTATTAGCGAACATTGCTTTGCAGATATGTGTATATTAGGCAAAGTTGCATATTTCTTAAGAAATGTGCATATTAGGAGAGATTTGTACTAAATTGAAGAAGTTTCATGAGAACTTTTAAAAATTGCCACCTGCTGTGGATATGTGGAGAACTCAGCTTAAGAATAGAAAAATGAGAAACCAACATTGAGTCACCCATTCCTACTTCCCATTTTTGTGAAAATGGAAGTGAAAGTAACCTCTTCCCCTGCCAGCCCTCCACCCCTGCTTTTAGCCTTCTGTGGGTACTTTTCATACCAAAGATATATATACAGGACTGGGTTTACTCTACTGGCATCCTAAGAGGCTTTCTGCTTTCCAAATTGTATCTGGCACTTCCTACCGAGCTAGATGGTCACGTGGTCTGCCAATAGGAATTGGTTGTTATTATTATTATTATTATTATTATTATTATTATTATTATTATTAGGAATTTCATATTAAGGCAGTGGGTCTGGCTTGCAACTCCTGAGCTATATGGAGAAAGGCATAATTTCAAAATGGCTCCTTGATTACATTGGCTAGTGACAGTGGTTTCATATGATGCTTATGAATTGTTCATTGAAAATGGACCTCGTGCCCCTTGACGTTTTCTCAACCCTACACATCTCCGTTACACAGGGATCCTGCCTCATACAATGTGAATGAGACGATGGAGACCGAGCCTGCCTATTCTGACTTCATCAGCTGTGACCGGAGCGGCCGGAGAAACGCAATACCCGACCTTCAAGGAGACGCAGCTGCTCTTAAACTGGAGAAACTGGCAAGCACCATGGAGGATATCGCTATTGCAGGGGATGGTGAGTCCCTCTTTGCCCAAGTCCAACCCGAGCTGGCAGCTGATCTAATCAGGAAGCTCAGATGAACATGTTCTCTGCAAAACACACAGGGCTTATCTAAATCACTGCACAATGTATACCAGTTGCATCATGTAATGCAGATGGGACATAGGTATATGCTACTAACATCCAACTTCTCACACTTCTTAACACGTTGCTGAAGAGCTAGTATTCTGCTAGTACCACTGAACCATTGGCAATAGCCACACCAGCTATATTTGCTAAATAAATCAATTTCCTTTGGATCCAATTCACACAACTCTCTGTTTGATCATTTATTTTTTTACAGAAAACCAAGATTCGGCCGATGCTACCGAGAAGGAATCTGGACTGACTCCTAAGAGCGAAGACGGCAGCCCGACCTTGTGAGAGCTCTGATTTAGGCTGCGGAAGGGTGGACGACAACAACTACGGCTCTTCCACCTGTTAAGAAACCAAATTGCAATAAGGAGTCCCCTCTTAAAGGTTTCTGCCATGGCCATCTGGCTCTTACAGTCACTTTCTGTGGCAGCTGGTACCTTCAGAGAACTGTCTCTCTCTCTCACTCTGCAACACTACACACCAAGAGATGTTTAGTGACTTGAGCCACTCAGAGAGCCTTTTGGCAACTATCTTCCTGTATAGGAAAAACACAATTTCAGTAATAATATATAGACTTCAGATTTTATCGTACAAGGTACATTTTGCTCACACGATAAACTATTATTTATTCCTATCTCCCTGTAGATTGTTAGGTGACTTGTGGTAACTTTCTCACTTGTGCACATGCTGCACCTCAGAAGTGCTGATATTTTGGGGGCTGTGAACATTGGTGAAGAGAAGTATGGGACATAATCCGCCAGCCACTTCTCCGACATGGACACCATTGTAACCAATGAAGTTTGGTTCTTTTGTGGCATAAGGGCAGGTGCAGCCTTGCACAACACTAATTCAGTTCAGTGGCAATTCCACAAGAAGTGTTCTCCATGAAAGAGGCACCAGTGACCTACCACTTCTGCTTACGCCACTGCTTCTTTCTGGTATGCAGAAAAAGGGTTTCAGAGGCACAAACCAGTGGATTCAAAAATTGGTTTAATTGTGCGTGCTAAAAAGAGAAGGCAGCACTACTTCAAGCAAACTCATTAGCAAGTTCTAGAGTTCCAATGCCTCTGGTAGATTGTTGCATCCTCTGTTAAGAGTTGTATCTTGTGGTGAAACTTGTATGCAGATCCATAAACCTGTTGTCCCCCACCCCATCCCCCAGCAATTAAAACTAAATGAGTTCTTCATTCATGTGTTTTGCTCTTTTCTAGCACTTTATGCCCCAGACTTGCAGGGTTTTCATTTGGTCTTATAAACCAGTGCTTTTTTTTTCTTTAAAAAATGTTTAGGGTTACTCTCATTTTCCTACTCATATTGAAATAATGCCCCTCAATGAGGCCAAACTTAGAATCACAAAATGTTTAGGGGTATGCGCACCCCAAGAAAAAGCACCCAATCTTAACTATGAGTGTGCCAGAAAACGTTTGCGTTAATTGGAGCACCCCAATTCCTGTGCCAATATAAGTTACTGCTGCAGTGCTGCAGGGACAGATATTTACGATCGGAGTACAGACAGCCATGTCTATTCATGGAATATGGCAGGATTCTCAAACTGGCCTCTGGGGGGCATTAAAGCACTGGTCTATGTGTGCACACCTCAAGCAGGGTGGGGTGGAAATGGCAGCTGGCTGCCCCCTCACAGCAACATGATTTTAGCTGTGTGAGTGTGGCAATCTAAGAACAAAAGAACTTTGTTGGATCAAACCCAAGGCCCAGCATTGTTTTGCCCAGCAGACAATGAGCACGACATGATAGCCATAGCCCTCTCCTGCTGCTGGTATTCAGAGACATACTGCCTTGATTATATACTAGTACTAGCCACTGAATATATTGTTCTCCATCAATTTGTCTAATCTCATTTTAAAACCATCTTAAATTGTTGGCCATCTCCACCACAGTCTATAGAAGTGAATGTCGTTGTTTAGTTGTGTCCGCCAGGCACTCCTGTCTTCCACTGCCTCCCGCAGTTTGGTCAAACTCATGCTGGTAGCTTCGAGAACACTATCCAACCATCTTGTCCTCTGTCGTCCCCTTTTCCTTGTGCCCTCCATCTTTCCCAACATCAGGGTCTTTTCCAGGGAGTCTTCTCTTCTCGTGAGGTGGCCAAAGTATTGGAGCCTCAGCTTCAGGATCTGTCCTTCCAGTGAGCACTCAGGGCTGATTTCCTTAAGAATGGATAGGTTTGATCTTCTTGCAGTCCATGGGACTCTCAAGAGTCTCCTCCAGCACCATAATTCAAAAGCATCAATTCTTCGGCGATCAGCCTTCTTTATGGTCCATATAGAAGTGAATACCACAGATTAACTCTGAGCTGTAGGCAGTTCTTCCCTTTGTGTGTCCTGAATCTATCCCCATTCAGCTTCACTGGATAACCCTGGATTCTGGTTATTATCAGGGAGAACACAAAAATTATTTCTATATTTTCTCCACACCACACATTAATTTTATACAACTGTCTGTCATGTCTGTCCATACACTTCTAAACTAAGCAGCTCTGGACATTGTAATATTTCCCCATAAGAGAGTTGCTGATCATTTTGGCTGCTCTGTTCCAGTTCTACATTCTTTCTTTATAAAAATATTAAGTTTTCAAATTTACAGTTCTCAAAGAAAACACCATTGCCATATGTAACACAGGAACAGGGTTGGGGTGGGGATAAAAGGAGGAAAGGGAGCAGAAGAGGAAAAAATAGAAAAGGGGGGGGGCTCAACAGGACAACATTCATTCACACAAAAAAGAAAACACAGAAAATCTGACAAATATGGCTGTTGTTAAGGGATGGGATGGGATAAAAGGAGATGTTTACAGTTATGAGTTTAGGAAATTATTTCTACATTCTTTTGAGATAAGACCTGAACTGTACACAGTGTCAAATACACACAGTCTACTGGCTCATTCCTATCCATATGAACCCACTCAAATACAGTGGTACCTCGGGTTAAGTACTTAATTCGTTCTTAATCTGAAACTGTTCTTAACCTGAAGCACCACTTTAGCTAATGGGGCCTCCTACTGCTGCCGCGCCGCTGGAGCACAATTTCTGTGTTAGCGGAGTCTGTAACCTGAAGTGTATGTAACCTGAAGCGTATGTAACCTGAGGTACCACTGTAATTCTAAAGGTTTACTGAGACTGGACTTACCATTGCGGAAGCCTTGCTGATTCTTCTCCAGCAAGGCACATTCTCCTAAATGCTTGATAATTTTTGATTTTCATATCTTCCAGTAATTTAGACATTAAGCTACTGGGTATGTAATGTTTTACACTTACACACACACACACTCCACCACCCTCCAGATCCACTGTAAAATTGGTGTTACATTGGCAGCTGTCCAGTCCTCTAGTACATTAGGCCAAATGACACATTTCTGTTAGAAGATTAGCAATCCACATATGCTTTAAAAACACTTGGGTGGATTCCAGTGATGTGTTAATTTTTAATTGACCAGTAATTCATTTAACTTCAACTATTCCCCACACTATCTGTGTCAGCTCTTCAGACCTACTTCCTGAAGAAGTCAGATCAGGCTATCTACCTAAGGCATAGGCAAACTCGGCCCTCCAGATGTTTTGGGACTACAATTCCCATCATCCCATCACTGGTCCTGTTAGCTAGGGATCATGGGAGTTGTAGTCCCAAAACATCTGGAGGGCTGAGTTTGCCTATGCCTGATCTTCCTCAATTATTCCATGGTTAAATCAGACTCAAGAGTTGGAGTGGGACTATTAGATCATCTAATACAACTGCCTACTCAATCCAATCTCTCTCAATAACATGCCAGTCACTCCTTCCCCTTCCAGAAAGCCAAGAGGCTTTGTGTTACCTCTTTCAATAATAAACCAGTCTCTGCCCTCTCTCCTTGCCCTTTAATTGGGGTGAAGAGTTATAGGGTGGTGTCAATAAGGAAGAGCTTTCTGGGACATAACCAACAGCAATTCCCCTGTTCAGCAAAATGAGTTTTCCTGCTTCAGTCTCCTACGCAAACCCACACTGGGGGAAAAGAGGGACAGTAGGTTATTCACTAGTAACTGTGATATCACAGGAGACATGCTAAACATAGTGCTTCTAGCCTGTTAAGTATGCCTGGGTTAAGTATTATATTTAGCCAAATCCCCTGTGAGCTGGTTCCAAGCTACTTCAGCATGAAGTTTCAGTGGGGAGTTAACATATGAAGAGCATTTGCCAATGGTACTGAAATATCATGCTCTTTTAAATCATGTAACGTCCTGTTTTCCAAAGGTATTTCCCACTGACTGACATGCAGCCATTTATTATATCCGGGTTATATAGTATTTCCTAGTTCCTTACTATATAAGTTGGCAACCAAAGTTGATGGATCTTGCATATGTAGCTATATAGAAAGATGTGAATATTCAGTTTCAGACTTCATAGAATCATAGAACTGTAGAGTGGGAAGGGACCTCGAGGGTTATCTAGTCCAATTCCCTGCAATGCAGGAATCTCAACTAAAGCATACATGAAGGATGACCACCCAACATCTCCTTAAAAGCCTCCAGTGGAGAATCCACCACCTTCCAGGGCAGTCTGTTGTCAGTAACTTGTCCGTTGGCCTGCACTACATTGGCCTTCCAAAGCACTGTGTTACCTGCTGGAATATCTGGTGATGCAGTGACCATTCAAACTCTTACAAGTTTTATCTGCTCTATCTATTGACAACCACTTGGTCCCCCTTGTAAGATGTTTCCCTTTGACTGATGTCCTTTTTGGACAAAAGATTCAAAGCAAATTCCAAAACCGATTGGATTATTTCAGGCCAATCTAGATGGGAACAAAGGAAGTTGCCCTTATACGAAGGCTGGACCAAATAACCCACTCATTTTTCATAGGACCCTTCATAGGACCCATAGGACCCACCAGATGTCAAAGAGAACAACAACTACCAGACTTTTAGAAGACATCTGAAGGCAGCCCTGTTTAGGGAAGCTTTTAATGTTTGATGTATCACAGTATTTTAATATTCTTTTGGAAGCCGCCCAGAGTGGCTGGGGAAACCCAGCCAGATGGGCAGGGTATAAATACTAAATTATTATTATTATTATTATTATTATTATTATTATTATTATTATTATTCCCTGGTGAAAGTTAGATGGTATCAGTGCTTGGGGAGTGGGGCAGGCAAAAAACAAAACAAAACAAAACTTAAGGCAGGACTGAGCTTACTTTAAAGATGAGGTGGCCCATTTATTTATTTTTAAGAAACAAAAAGCAAAGCTTCACCGTTGCTTCAAGCAGTGGCTTGGCAGCCTGGCATTTCTGTTGGGAGTTTATGCCCCAGGGAAATGATACCACATCCTGATATAGCATCTTGCCAGGATCATTCTTTTGGGGTGTGGGGAGAGATATAGTGGCTCTCATTAGGACCTCAGGCAATGAAGGATCTTCCTCACTACCCCCTTTTTCACTGGAAATGCCAGGGCTATCCACCTATGGCTTCTTTCTAAGTAAAAAGAATCCCCGAGAGTCTGTAGTTGTGGAAGAATGACATGGAAACAGTGTGTGCAGCACTGCTTAACCCTTTTCTTTCTTCCCTCCCCCAGTTGCTTTCCTATACTCAAACTCACAGCTTTTAATTTCTATTTTTTAAAAAGAAGCAGCTGCCACAGCCAGCTGCTGGGGAAGAGGCATGCAGCTGGGTGTCACATCTAATTTGGCCTTGAGAAGCATGAAGAACAGCACAAGTTCTCGTTTCTTCTGTGTTATGTAGCCACGCATTGCCAAGTGGATGTCTAGCCCACAGTTCCTTTATTACAGTTAATTTTGCCCATCCAGCTGCCCTAACAGGTTTCATAGCTACTGCAGTCCAGGTGGAATCCAACGGGACATCCCTCTATCCCCTTGTTCTACCAAGTGACAGTACCTGCCTTTGAGATGAAACCACAACATTTCTAGTTTTGTTTTTTAATTGAATCACATCTTGCAGACCTGGGCTTGAAATCTTTTCCGACGCAACAACAATGACATATGCATATAGTTAAAATGGAATTTATTTCATTAAACCAAAATAAAAATTCTCCTTTGTTCTTCAGGATGTGAACAACATAAGAAAAATTTATAAGGATAACTTTTCATTGACATTATAAAAATAACAAAATAATTCCTATATATATATTCCTGGTTATACATAAGACATTATAGTTTACATTCAGAACTTATTTTTGGAGACAAGCGCAATGCAAGGCTCAGTCTCTTTTTCACATGCGACCCAGTGACGTCAAAGCCATTCATCAGAGGCATATTTTTGGTGTCTGAAGCTTTGTAATACCAGCCTATATAACCACTGAAATATGGCATTGTATGATTTCCTCAGCTGTGTTTATGAACTTTTAAAAACATTGTAAACCTAAGCCTATATCACTATTATATAGAAGAATTAGTAGTACAGCATCAGAAATACAGTGATAGACAGGCTCTGGGTCATGCAGACTAAGGTTCGCCTGTATCACTTGTTATCTCTGGTGCTAGATACACCTGATAGGAATAAGCCTTGCTTGCACTGTGATGAAAGCAAAGATGTGTGTCATTCCTATGTCCTACAAAACTAACACTTCACGGCCACACTTAAGACAAAAAAGGACCACTAGTCCCAGCAATGTCAAGAGCTACTTGGTGATAAGCTCGAACAGACAAAGGGCTCTGTGAAGAGCTTTCCTTTCACAAAGAAACAGTGTTTAAAGCAAGTCCAGCTCCTTGATATAGATTCTTTTCATTTTTTAAAAAAGCATGAAGATATGTTCATTTTATAAAGGGCCTCAGTCTCATTTTCAGCTCAGGGTAGAAGCCTATGATAAGCCTCCATTTGTTGTGAACAGTTTAATACACATTCAGATTGTGCGCCAGCCATGTTCACAAGTACGTCAGTCCAGAAATGTTAAACTAAGATAAGAAATCCTGCTCTGTCGATAGAAAAAAAAACACGATTGTGTGAATTCACTTTTGTGTGGCTGAAGACATGTGTCTATGGACCAAGCCAGATTTATATTAAGTGCACAGCTGTTACTGAAAATGGTAACTGAGGTTTTAGGCACCATCCTCCTGTCCATGACATCTAGAAGAACTCAACTGCATTCTGATGTCACAACGCCACTTCATGTTGTTGGCTGCCGCTTGGAAGGAGGCAGAAACATGGTGTGTCGTGATCAAATCAGTAAGTTCTATTAAACATTATGGAAGGGGAGCTAAACACGTGGTTGCAGCAGATGCACTTTTGCTAGAGTATCTGTTTGTGCCCTCAACAACTATTCCTTATGAATGAAGCACAAAGGTAAAATAAATAAAACCTGGGTATTTTAACATATGCTGAGCCACTGCACAAATTATTCATGCTCCACTACTGAAAGCACCTTGAGGCATCTTTAGAGGTTCACAGATGCTGATCACCTTTCTAGAAATCTGATAAAATGACATCATTTAAAAGATCCACTTTAAATGCTGCTCTGTTCATGTAAGAGGGGGAGCAAATCTTGCCAACTCCTTCCTCCATCTGCAGCCCCACAACATATCTCACAACACATCTAAGGCTCCCCAGTCCCTAGGAGCAGATATGCAAAGGGAAGGGAGAATCAAGAAATCCCTGTTCTATGAACTCTGTTCTATTCACGGAAAGAATAGAAGTTCAGATCAAAGCATATGTATTTGGGAGTTTCAAGTTCCAGAGTGGAAGATCTCTGTGAGTCTAGGAGACAAATTCTGTAGTACATTAGTCTTATCCGTGCAAGTACAAGACTTCCAGGTTCCTTATAATGAAATACAAGGACAAAAGGATCTGCTCAGATACATGGAGACTTTGTGGATATTTTTAAAAGATTCTCCAACAAATGAGTATTTCTAAAAGATGCAAAATAGAACATTATAATCACTAGAAGAAATCCCACAAATATATGCGAGATGAGGCCTCCTGGTATGGTGCTGATGCAGTATTACTTTGATTTGGATACTATATTTTCTATTTCTGCAAAAGACCACTGACATGTGGTTTTTAAGGTATTTACTTACAGAGTGACCATAACTTGGTTAAACCAAAGTATTTGCATAAGTCAAATCAGTCCCATGGATGGGTGTGTGTGTGTGTGTGTGTGTGCATCACAAGACCATGAAGTTCAATTCCAGAAATTCAGACTAACTGGTTTGTGTACCAGGCAGTTGAAAACCTACCAGATAACGTAGCACCATTAGCTAAATTTACCATACTATTGGTAACAGACAAGAAAAAAACATTATGCTATATAAAACAGAGCTCAGTCAAAAATGCTAGTTAAAAAGGGCAGCAGTTCCAATAGTGCAGGCAGCAGACAAAGCAAGTGTACTGGAATAAAGGAGTTTGCTTCTTTTGCAAATCAATCCTTTTTAAAGTGCTGTGTTGTTCTTTGAACATACACAGCTTAAGACATCTTGGACAAGTCTGATTTGGGGAAAGGCAAGATACTGAATCTGGACTACAATTGCCCCAATTCGGCAGCGACCCCCTTACTATATTGGGACCTATATGCACAGATCAGATGCATGTGACTCAGAAGAGTCATTCAAGGTGATCACCATTGACACTGTCTTCTGGATAGTGATGCACGCTCCCAGCATTCTTGAAATACAGGTAGGAACTGTTATCTTCCAGGTGCACTCAACAATCCTTGGATCAGAACCACTATTCTTTAAGTATTAGCTCCAAAGAATTTGATGACATTTAAATAAGTATTAAGTTGGTATTAAGGCCAAGCAGAATCAAGGAAGGAATAAACCCAGCCTATGACTGGGTCAAACAGAGAACCAGGGATAAAGTGAAATACTCATTTCTATCAGAGATTCCCCACTAAAAGATGTTAAACATCTGAAAAAACTCAGTTGTGATTCTCTCTGTTTCAAGTGTATGGGCATACAGAAGACAAATTACAGAGAAATCTTAGTAAGGCCAGAGATAAGTTATAGCTTTCAAGAGAGAGAGGAAAATGGTTTGAGAGATGCTTTGCTTCCCATTGTATATACACATTCTTTTGTCTCTCTGTCGCTTCTGGTCAACTAGGTTCTTGAAATAATCCAGTCTCTAAAACCTGCTTCCACTTTGGTAAACAGAGGTAAATTCAGCCATTACAAGAAGCAACCCCTCCTCCAAACTTTCCAGTCTCTGAAAAGATTATTATCTTTAGCCTAAAAAAACAAACATGTAAACTCATAGCACCCATCTTATTTATGGGATCTGGGTGCTCTAGGCAAATATAACACAAACACTGTAGGAATACTGTTCTTTATATATACTGTATGCCCCCACTCTGTGGATGGTAATAGTAAACAAGATAGTAACACAGTACTAAGTTTGTGCGTTGTCTTCAAAGAAACAAAATGGAGGTCTCTGACTACCATGAAGATGTCAGGAAAAGAGGTCACGAGTAGACGGCATCATATGGATCAGAACTCTGTGCTTTGTACCATCCCATAGGCTTCATACAGCTTGTAGAGAAGCTCCTTTTTTTCTTTCTCTGGCAAGAAGCTAGACTTGGCAGCATTTATGTTCTGCGAAAATTGGAACAAACACAGAAGTGAAGCTCAGCAAGTATAATATTCTGCTTGTGTCTTAGTATGCATTACTAGCCAAATCTAAGTGAAAGTAATGGATGCAGTTTCCAACCGTACATTCTCAGCTTTTCGTTAAGTGGGAAAATGGCAGCCTTTTAGAAACAGTCTTTAGGCTTTGATCACTTAGCTGGGATTAAGTCCCAATACTCCTGATTAGACATGCAAAGTGGAGCACTTTAAGAAGCACACACAGTCATATTCCAGAGATCTGGTAATCAGTTGATGCAACACTGCCTTATGCTAAGTGAGAGCAATGATCATCTATCTATCAGGACTAGTGAGGGCTCTATGGAATCAAAGGTAGCATTTTCCCAGTGCTGCTCCTACCAAAGAACTTTTAAGTAGAGATTCCAGGGATTAAAACTGGGACCTCCAGCATGCAAATTATTATTACCAGATTTTTCTACCGCTACTACAAAGCTTCCGTAATCACGATCACACTCAAGGCATGGAGTATTAGAAATTAGAAAGGTTCCTGGTGGGGAAATCAAAGTTTCAATCACTTGGCCCACTTCTCATTCCAGCGGCCCACCATCACTGCCACCAAAAGAGGGCTCCAGCTCCAAGGGAAACCTAAGTGTGCAGAAATCCACATGGTACTCTCCCTTCAGTTGTCCATGCCTAATATACGGATGTCGGGGCTGCGGCAGGGGAAAGCTGTGCGACAAAGCAGTACAGCCCTGCTCCCTGATGGGATGGGGAAAATGCATTGGCTCATAAATTAAGGACCCATTAAAAATCAAACACGTGTTTTCCTTGCCTGACCAATTTTATGCCTTTGCTAGTCATTCCTATGCTATGGGACATGTCTCAGTTGTCAGTGTTAAGGTTCAGAGTTTTTAATACCTTCCTCATTACAGCTGCAAAGGTTTATACTTCTCTTTTGTTCTCATATTACTGTCTGTGTCAAAAGGACTTCAGGTCTGGGGCATTATGCAGGGATCCCAGACAGGAACAAGTGGACTCCCAACCTGTCCTCATGGGCGGACCCTAAGCGGTAAGGGCTCACATTTCAACCTCTTTAAAGGGCTGGGTGGTACCTGCCACATCTCCTGGTTAGTCTCCATAGGTGAGAGAAGCAGACTACACTATGAGCTGCCCTATGTTAGTGGCCTTCTTTCCCCAAAACTCCTTACCTGTCCTGTCAGGCTGGTGTGAACCATTGGCAGCAAACCATGGTGATGCACAAAAGTTGGAGCCTTGTGGGCTTATTGTTCAAAACTAAAATACTGCTCTGAGAGCGCAGCAATGCAAGCAATAGATGGCTCTGTGTTTTGACTTTCAGAAGCAGTTTAACTGCTGATCTCTGGAAGCAAGAACCTATCACCTCATTTTTTGTAAAGTTCCATATATGTTGGTAGTGCTGCTACATAAATAACATGTCATATGCTGGCTTGTTGGCTAAACGATGTGGTGACTCAGCACTCTCTTTCCTCCTGACATGTAATGTGCCTGCCAGGATGAGTCAACATTTCTCCAGAGAGATTGTAAACGGAGATTGTTTTTCCTGGCTTGTAGTGAAACTGAGCACTTGTCTCCATTTGTATGCCTTGTGTCTTTGTTTTCATAAGTCAAATCCTAATATATTTTCTGCATATCCACATGCTTTCTTCCTACATGGTTCTTCCTTTTTATGGGCACAGTGTTTAAAATAAACAATTATATCCATGCTCCCACATACCAAGTCAACAAGGCTCTTGGGGTGAATGGGCAGATATGTGCCCATTTTTAAAAAAATGACTAAGCAAAGAACTGACAGTTCTGGAGAAGGAAAAAAGGGGCTGAATGGGTGGGTAAACAGAAATTCAGCTAAAAATGGTTTCAAGAATGGGAGAGGAAACACTCCAGCTATGAAGTGGGGAGGAGGACAATGGCTGCAATAAAGGACACTGTGTCCTGTAATAAGCACTTGAATGAGTTTATATAGAATTACTCTTCTCAACAACTCCTTAATGAGTTAAGAAGCACTCCACTTCCTGGTTATTTTATTATCTGAAGTAAGGAGCTAAATCTATCAGTCAGAGCATGGGTTGAAGTGCATCAGTGCCTTACACAATGACAAAGTTTATGAACATATGCAGATACAGATTGTGAATTAAGATGTCCATTTACATAGCAGTAACCTTTCTGCAATGGTCTTATAATTATGTGGGGAGCTGACTATCTACTGTGCCTGTCTATATGGCAGTTAAGAATCTCACCATACCTCTACAATCTAGAGTTGTGATTTGGTGCAGGTGTGGGGTACAATTCACGGAAATGGACAGGATGCAGATGTGGTTCTATGCCCACTATGGTGAGCTCCTATAAGGCCATTTCTGTTTTGGAGAAGTAACTTTAGGAAGATTTACTTTGGCTGCAGATCGAAGCACAGCTTACTTGGAAGTAAGCTATTCTTTCAAAGCAAAGATGTTTAGGATCAAGCACAACCAATGTGAAAAACCGAAAACAATTTACCAGCCTCTTGAATTCTTCCTCAGTGAAGCCCATGCAATCACGAGCTATTTTGTAATCCGTGTTAACTGTGGAGTTGAAAATGAGTGGATCATCCGTGTTCAAGGAATAATTTGCTTCATCTTTCATAAACCTGAAAAAAACAGAATTGAAAGAACATCAGGTTTTTTTAGAGTATAATATGCATTTTCCTCATGGGGAAAAATATAGTGAAGCCTGTTTTCTATCCCACTTGTACTGAACCCCATAGACAATTTCCATTAAACTACAGTCCAAACACCAAATATACTTTTTATTTATTTTTCACTGTACAGTCATACCTCGGGTTACAGACGCATCGGGTTGCGCGATTTCAGGTTGCGCATCGCACCGAACCCAGAAGTACTGGAACGGGTTACTTCCTGGTTTCGGCGCTTGCGCAGAAGCGCTAAATCGCGACCTGCGCATGCACAGATGCGGCGCTGCGGGCTGCGAACGTGCTTCCCGCACAGATCACATTTGCAACCTGAGCATCCACTGTACAATAATGTGACATGATACAACACATTTCAAGTAATCCGCATAAAATATCACAGAGGGAGAAATCACTAATAAATGTGATTTATTTACTATACATCATACATTTACTATTTATTTACTATACATCAAATCATATTACGTTTTCTCAGATGTTAAGAATAATATAAGATCCAATGTATATTGTTGAATATTTTCTTGTCATATTACTTTTCTTTGTTATAGAAAAGACAAATTAGATAAAGTGCTAACTGAATGCTCTAGAAGGCAGACGGCTTTCTCAGAAGTGGCGCCCTCCCTGTGGAACACCCTTCCTTCGGATGTCAAGGAGATAAAGAACTACACAACTTTTAGAAGACTTCTGAAAGCAGCCCTGTATCAGGAAGTTTTAAATGCCTGATGTTTTATTATGTTGCTATATATGCTGTAAGCCACCCAGAGCAGCTGGGAAAACCCAGCCAGATGGGCAATGTATAAATAATAAAATTATTATTATTATTAGATGACAAACTGGGAGGCTTAAACCTCATGGCTCGCCTCAATATTAGGTATCTGAAGAAGTGTGCATGCACACGAAAGCTCATACCAAGAACTAACTTAGTTGGTCTTTAAGGTGCTACTGGAAGGAATTTTTTTATTTTGACTATGGCAGACCAACACGGCTACCTATCTGTAACTCAATATTAGGATTTGAGCTGATAACTGGGTAGTGATTTTGATTCAATAAGTGAGAAATAATGTCAGAATAATTAAATAAAATGTAGCATGATTATTCCAAAGTTAAAAAAAACCCCAACCCAAATCCTTACCTTATTAATGGATGCTTACTGAAGTTGGTTTGGCATGCACTAGTGAGGTGACTAGACCAAGGGCAGATCTGTATATTTATATAAAAAACAAAACAGAATCAGTACACATCCCCTTTAAAATACTTATGTTCATAATTTAGAAATGCTGGGCAGTGAAGGGAGACAATACTGAGCTAGGCGGACTAATGGCCTGCCTTGATACAAGGCAGCTTCCTCTGTTAATATCACCTACAGCTATTATCTGGTTCAAGTAACAGAGTTGGGAGACTTGAAAGACATTCCATTACCTCAAAATGCATATTTTCTTTCAACAGCCGTTTATATAGACTTTCATCTTCCAAGACATGGTAGCCATGGCCAATTCGCTCTGCCTTTAGGATGTTGACTGCCTATAATGAAAGACAGGGGGTGGTGGGAATGTAGAAGCAACTTTTTGCTAATTAGGTTACTCTCGATTGCGCAGTTCACGATAACTACAGCCCACGGCATTGAAGTGAGAGCAGCTCTATAAATTGTTTTGAGCTATGACTCCTATTATATAAGGTATACTTATCACAATCCGCTAAAAGCTTATTTAGAAACACAGTCATACTATGTATGGCACAGACCTTCTGGAGACCCCCCCCCCAAACCCTTGAATTGTAATACTAAAAAAAAGTGGGAGGGTATGGTTTAGTTTGTTTACATGAACAAGCATTGGGCTCACAAGTTCCTTCCTCTCTTTTGCAAATAGCAATAGTTTTCTTACCTGAAAAAGTAATCTATGTAGCTTGCACTCAAATCACAATCAAATTAGAGAAAAGGGTGGAAGACAGAAATAAAACACCTGGTATAACTTTTTTTCTTTTGGGTGCAGTGGGTGCAGCTCTGTTTGCCACTCCTGAGTGGATTACTCCTGTGAAATTACACCACACTATGGTGGCTTTTTTTTTTAAGGAACAGTTTATAACTGTTTTGATTTTTTGTAAGAATTAGATGAAACGTACATGGATGTTTGCCCCTTGTGAGGAGCCGAATCCCACCAAATTTCAGAAGGGTAGCTGCAGCAGTCTTCTTGCAAGGGCAGCCCTTACACTTTGGGGTGTGTGTAACAAAAAAGAGAGGAATCATTTCATCTCCTGTGGTCTGAAAATTGCAGACATGAGAGGTAGCTCTAGGTAAAAGTATCAAAATTGCACACAAATTGGTCTAGCAGTTTTTGAGCTGGGCACCTTTAAAGTTGAATGGAAGGCAGAAAGAACTAAATAGGATTCACTTTCCACCCTCAAGATGATGGAAATGGAGAGTCTAAGTAAAATTGTTCCCTCTGATTACAAACTTGACCTATCAGTCACAACAGAGCTCTCCTTCCATCCTCTCCCCCATCGTTCAGATCGTACATTCTACGGTTTGCTGTATATTCAGTGTCAATTGTCAGCCTTTCCAATGAAACAACATCCTTTTTTGTTTGTTTGTTTGTTCTGCAGTACAACTTCTTACCTCCTTGACAACCTTGGGTGGCCCAACCTCACCAGCATGAACAGTTCGGTGAATGCCACATCTTTCAGCTTCCTGAATAAAAAGGAACACAAGGAAGAGAATAAAAACTGACTGGCAAATGCTAGAGATCCATAGAATTTCTTAAGGTAACAATTTGCTACTTTATCTTTCTTTGGTTGTAGTCTAAGCAAAGCTGCTAAAAACTGGAATATGCACAATAGAAAAATCTGCTTAAAATTGATTTTTCTCCCGAAGAGGAAAATTTGTTATTTTATTAAAACACATGTAAAACTAAAGATTGTCACTTTTTGCTTCACAACAATCATGATAAAATGTGTAGTAAAATACCACTTAATGCCAAGGCTTCAAAGTGGTTTACAAAATATAAAAAACACAATAAAAAACACGATTACACAGCATTGTTAAAATACACACTAAAACAATTCCATTAAAACATAAACATGTGGAATTAAACTATGCAATAAAGCTCCTTGGATATTAAAACAGGAGACTGGTTGAAAGTTCTTGGGCATGTCTTCAAATGCTAGTGGAATTACTTCATTGTAACCGAAGGTAACAATGATACCAAGATTTTTCAATAAGCCTAGCAGAAGTACATTTCCTTCCCAATCTCCTTCCCACTTTTATATGTTCTGGCACCTTTCCTCCCTCCACTCTTTCCAGGCATGGTCTGTGCTTTAAATCTTTGTGTCTGAGTACACACACACCCTCTGAGTTTTCCCTGCAAAAACCCACTCTTCAAATCTTAATGGGAGGAAACAGCAAAACATGGAAAACCTGAATTGACGTGCTAAAGTGCAGGTTTCACAGGGGAAGCTGTGTAGGTTGGGGGGCAGTGGCAAATGCTTGGACAAAGAGGTTTTAAGTGTGGATCTGTGCCTAGAAAGATTGGGGCAAAAGGTAAGTGTGGACAAACTTCCGGGTTAGCGCCATCGCCGAATGGCGGACTCCCTCCGAGCTCCGGAGGGAGTCGGCTCGGCAGGGGCTGGGTCCTACCGCGCCGGCGACGCGGGGACCCTTAAAAACCACGGGCACGGAGCCCGTGGACATGGTGACTCGGCTGGCACCGTTAGCGCCCTCCCGACTTGTGAAGGAGCCTTTTTAAAGGCTACGGATTGGGTGCCGGGGAGCGGCGTGGTGCTGTGAGTCCTCTGCTTCCCCTGCCAAGCGCAGCCGCATGCCGTTCGACGGAGAGCGCTGGCTTCTTCCTTTGGAAATTTGGACAATTGGCGACAACTCGTGAGTAATTGGGTAACCGGGTACAAAAGGAGGAAAAAAAATGAATTTTTTTCCGGATTCGGCACGAGCGGGGGGGAATCTAAAAAGGAAGTCAGTCCCCCCCCTGATTGTAAACATGCTAAAACAAGGACTGGGAAACCAAGATCGATCCAGAAGTTTATTGATGACAAAACTATTAACTCCACGATGGGAAACTACAAGAATTGTGCTGGAGGAGAAGAGGGTGAGAGGAAAAGGCAACCCCCCCTGGGAACCGGGGCGATTTGGAGAGCCTGGTGAAGTGAAACGGAGAATTTGACAGCTGTCAAAAAAGCTGTCAAAGCTAGAGAATATAAAGAGGACTTTGTTACAAGTATTTTGCTGGTTAATTTTGTTATAATTTGATACAATATGGACATAAACTGTCGAGGGAAAAAGAAATAACAATTTGACTTTTGGATTAGAGGATACAAAGTTATTGCAATCCCCCTAGAGGGGTTTCGGGACATTACAAGTGTCGTATGTGGAAAACTACTCTGGGATGTGTACAGGTCTTATCTCCTGGGAAAGCTGTAAAACTGAAATATTATTATGTCTACAGAGGTGACCATAATACAATAGAATTTTCTATTGAAGCAAGGAAGGAACTGGACGTAAGTCTTTGTCCCTGAATAACAAACCTCTGTAGAGACACTAAACTTTGGAACAAGAATGGTTGAACAGCTGAACAAGATAAAAACCTGAGAAAGTAAGAAATAAAAGAGCAAAGAACTAACTACGACACGGAAAGAACAACGGGAGGAGCAACAAACGATTAAGGAAAATTAAAGGCCTCTAACCAGACTGGATTTTTGAAGTTAAATATTATTAAAACAACCAAATCTAAAGAAACCGGCAAGATGGACTGAGAAAAATTTGGCTGTGGACTTAAGATCTCCAGGCCGACAACATACAGACAGATGGACATGGGGAATCTAAACCGGGGAAGGGAGGGGGAATCTTAGAATCCAAAGGCTATGTAACCAACTTTTTGAACTTTTCTATATTTTCTATCTTATATTCTTTATAACTTTGATCTTATATGTTTTTGTTTTTTCTTTTTCTAAGAAAGGGGGAACTCGTGGAAGGAAATGAGAGCTGACCTTGGGGGGAAAATCTTGTTCTATAATAAGATGAGGAGTGATGTTAAGATTGTGTAAATTTAAATTGGTTTATGAGTAAAATATATTAGGTTTAAATTGGGAATGAGAGCTTGTGGAACCAACTTAGGGAAAGGGGAATACAGTCGGGTGGGGAAGGAGGGAGTCCCAGAAAGAAGGCTATGAAAAGAAGGGTCTAAATTTGTTTCTTTTCTTTTTCTTTCTTTACTTTATCTCTTTTATTTTTCTTATTTTGTTATTATTGGAAATTTCAATAAACATGATTTAAAAAAAAAAAAGGTAAGTGTGGACAAGCTTTTAGTCTGGAGGAAAATGTATTTCCCGCACCCCCAAGAGTCTTAAGTCTTTCACAGAAGAGCCTAGCATCCTTGGGCTAAAACTGGGGGAGCACCTGCAAAACTCTACCCCATGCATAACTGTTCACATAGTTGATAAAAAAAAAATCCAGCAAAAGCATATTGATTTATACCTGAGTGAATCTACAGAGAGGAGTAACTACACCAATCTTCTATTTGGAAAGCTTTAGCCAGACATTTCTTATCTCTAGCCTCAGTCTGTGACTGAAGGTTTGCTAGCAGCTGGGATTAGGTTCTCGTACCTGTAGACCAGTCCCGTTTTAATAAAAAGATGTAGCAGGTTTTACATGAGTGCATGATAATAAAACACTGGAATGGGAGTCTTATATGTTGTTCTTCTCAGATTGCATGTAAGGCAGGCACTGAGGGTTTTGAACTACCCACCTCCCCCAATCCTGTTCTTTTGGCTCCTTACTCATCATCTGAACAAACCTCATAAGCCTTCCGATGATCTGGGTAGGTCTCAGCATTTATCAACTCATCGCCAGCTAAGTCTATAGCGACCACTGTATCATTCTGATACTTCTTGCACAGTTCCACCACTTCCAGTGACCAGCCTGGAAAGAAAAGCACAACAATCTTGTAAGGATGCAGTTGAGTTTCTGCAGCTGCCAATGACACACACACCATGTATAGGAAAATATTTGTCACATTAAAAACAGCACTTTGTTTTCTAGAGTTTCCCTCCTTTGACAAGGCCTTGTTGGTAAGGTAAAAAGGTAAAGGACTCCTGAACGGTTAAGTCCAGTCAAAGGCAACTATGGGGTTGCAGCGCTCATCTCGCTTTCAGGCCGAGGGAGCCGGCATTTGTCCACAGACAGCTTTCCAGGTCATGTGACCAGCATGACTAAACCGCTTTTGGCACAACGGAACACCGTGACGGAAGCCAGAGCGCATGGAAATGCCCACCTTGCTTTGATAGAGAACAATTAAAAAATACACACCATGGTTCTATAGAAAGCACATTATGCAGGCCACTAAGCTATCCAGGATCAGAGAAAAATACAAATCCTAAAATGGTCTCCTGTGAAAAAAGTAAACTTGCAACAACAAAAGCTGTGAAGTCCAGAGGTCAGGAGTTTAGAGAATGCTAAGCACCTTGTTAGGTGTAATTTAATTGGGTCAGCTGCCAGACAAAATAGAAAGCAGATGGGAAGATAAATATAAGCCTCTTCTAAAATACTGAGGACATCTTAATAGTGTGTGTATGAGAGGATGGGGAGGAAGATTTGCAGTATAATTGCAAACATTGCTGGAAAGCAGTTTCTGCCAGAACCCTTTCCATTTCTTGGTTTTCAGCAACTCTAGTTATGATTTCATAGGAAACTGTAAGTTTGGCATGCAATCAAACTCAGCAAACACTTTGGATGCACCATGATTTTTTAAAAAATCTAGAATCCCATCAATTATTGCATTACTCTACTCACTCCTTCGTGCATGGACCACTATAATTTATGCATAATTACAAGTCAGAGAAAAATGACACACTGTATTTCATTGATCCAAGCCAAGGATTCCCAAACTGTGGTCTGTGGACCACCAGTAGTCCAAACTTCATCCAGACAGTCCATGACATGTCTGGATTTGTGGTTGAAGACAGTTGAAGATGGGAGATGGCACACCCATCACATTAAATTTTCACATTGATTTATAACTGTATATTTATTGTGTCTTTTATTTCTTATATATTGTATTTTCTTGTATTATTCTATGGAATTCAAACTGAAATACAATAAAATCCAGAGTGCACCCAGGGTGTTAGCTGAGTTTGTTTGCAGGCAAAGCCGACAATTTTTAAGAAATAAAAATATAACTGGTTTCCCTAAAAACCAATTAATGGGAAGTGTTCTGACAGAAGCTGTTTTCAAGCACTGTTTACAGGTATACTGCTTTCATTCTCTCTCTCTCTCACACACACACCCAACTTCAAAAAGCAATACCAACAAACTTTCTTTCTTTCTTTTGTACAACTGAAGAGGTCCAAGTACCGTATTTTTCGCTCTATAACACGCACCTGACCATAACACGCACGTAGTTTTTAGAGGAGGAAAACAAGAAAAAAATATTCTAAACGAAACAGTGGATGTATGATTTTTGTGGTTCATGCTGTGGCCACAGACATGTGATCTGACGGTGGGTTTGGGGTAGCCCAATGCAAAAAATCCTGAGGATCCATGTGGATCCATGCTTTGTAACCACGTTTTTGCGCCACTGCGGCCCCATGAAACAGTGTGTGTGTGTGTTTTTTGGTGCAGGCTGTAGCCATGGACATGCTATGTGATCAGATGGTGAATTTGGGGTGACCCAGTGCAAAAATCCTGAGGATCCATGTGGATCCGTGCTTTGTAACCACGTTTTAAGTGGGGAGGGAAGGAAAAGCACTCAAGGGACAAGAAGCACGCATGGGGTGTGTGGAGAAGGATGCTGCTAATAATGAAGAAGAGGCTCCTCTCTGGCTTTGCTCCTTTAGAACAAGCAGGCTCTGCGTCTCTCCCTCCTCCCCGGCAAGGAAACCACGATATTAACCACTCTGAGACAAATCAAGAAAATTGCGACCAACACTCTCCCCCAACAAGCGCAGTGAGGTCAACACACACACACACACACGCAGAGAGAGAACTGGCCCTAAAGTTGCAGGGCGCTGGAAGTCGCAGGGGCGCTGGGGGAGTGAACGGGAAGCAGAGAATGAGAACGATCCCTCACACAGACAGACACACAGAGTGTCAATTCTAAAGTCGCAGGAAGAGTGAACGGGAAGCAAGAAAAGGAGAAGGAGCCCTCACACACACAGAGACACACAGAGTGTCAATTCTAAAGTCGCAGGGGCGCAGGGAGAGTGAACAGAAGCAAGAGAAGGAGAAGGAGCCCTCACAGACACACAGAGTGTGGATTCTAAAGTCGCAGGGAGAGTGAACGGGAAGCAGGAGGAGAAGGAGCCCTCACGCACACACAGACACACAGAGTGTGGATTCTAAAGTCGCAGGGAGAGTGAACGGGAAGCAGGAGGAGAAGGAGCCCTCACGCACACACAGACACACAGAGTGTCGATTCTAAAGTTGCAGGGGCGCAGGGAGAGTGAACGGAAGCAAGAGAAGGAGAAGGAGCCCTCATAGACACACAGAGTGTGGATTCTAAAGTCGCAGGGAGAGTGAACGGGAAGCAGGAGGAGAAGGAGCCCTCACGCACACACAGACACACAGAGTGTGGATTCTAAAGTCGCAGGGAGAGTGAACGGGAAGCAGGAGGAGAAGGAGCCCTCACGCACACACAGACACACAGAGTGTCGATTCTAAAGTCGCAGGGAGAGTGAACGGGAAGCAGGAGGAGAAGGAGCCCTCACGCACACACAGACACACAGAGTGTCGATTCTAAAGTTGCAGGGGCGCAGGGAGAGTGAACGGAAGCAAGAGAAGGAGAAGGAGCCCTCATAGACACACAGAGTGTGGATTCTAAAGTCGCAGGAAGAGTGAACGGGAAGCAGGAGGAGAAGGAGCCCTCACGCGCGCACAGACACACAGAGTGTCGATTCTAAAGTCGCAGGGGCGCAGGGAGAGTGAACGGAAGCAAGAGAAGGAGAAGGAGCCCTCATAGACACACAGAGTGTGGATTCTAAAGTCGCAGGGAGAGTGAACGGGAAGCAGGAGAAGAACGATAGCTCAAGCACACGCACACACCCTACAGTGGCTAATCCAAAATCTGACAGCACAAAACTGCAGGCAGGGGCAGAGAGCAGGGGTTGTTTTAAAGCAGCTAACTCCCGCTCTGCTTCTCTCCCTCCTCCCCGGCTCCGCTAGCTGACAGGAGCCGCTTACACCCGCTTTGCTGTTTCAAAGGGAGCCACGGACTGCTCACGACTGCAGCAGATTCCCCCGCCATCTGTAGGCATTCGCTCCATAACACGCACAGACATTTCCCCTTACTTTCTAGGAGGAAAAATCTGCGTGTTATGGAGCGAAATTTACGGTAATTGCTATATTAGTGAATCAAATGTAGTTTTATTTAAATATTTTGCTTTTTATTGTACCACTTCCTAAGTGCTCTGGGTAGGCAACCGTTCAAGGAAAGCAAACCATTAAAACTAATCAGCTAATTTAAAAAACAGTATAGATCTTTTCCGCCTTTGTTATTTGCTTATTGAATATCAGCTGAAACAGGTAGGTATTGCATCGCTCACGCTTAGACAGACTTTAAGGCAATGGGAGGTTTACAGCCTTTTAACCCAACAAGAACACCTCTTTGCATGTTATTTAACTTAGGCATAGAGGACAGTTGGTCTTCTATCTTAAACATCAACTTCAAAGGTCCATACAGCGAAATATGTCTGCTGTTGTCTAATCTAAACAGCTTCCATGCTTTCTTACGCTGAAGCGCTATCCCTGCATTAAGGTCATGTATATCAGAGTGTTTGAAAGAACAAGGGGAAGGATATCTCATTATCTAATCTGTAATTGCAAAGGTTCTTTTCATTATTGCCCTGGGCCAACCGCAAGGAAAATAAAGGAGCAGTGAGTTCAAATATTTTCTTCAGGCAACAGTTAACTTATAATTCAGATTTGACTATTTAGGTTAGACTTTATTGGAGAAGACCTCCTCAAGAAGATATTTTCAGGAGATACTCACAACTGTTTCCTATTATTATTATTTTTACATTTGTTAGTCAATTTCCTCTAGACATGCTTGTTACTACATAATTCCATAGCTGGTTTGAAAGCTGTATTATTGCTCATTGCTCAACTACAGTTCTGAGTAAGCACAGGGTTAGCACAGAAGTCACAATGGAGTTAGTTATGCAAGTGACTATATCTGTACTGCAGATTATCTTGGCCCTGAACTTGAGTCATTCCAACCACAATGCCAATCATAATATCAGAGCTGTCAGATTTCCACACACTAACAGGAAAGTGTGACCCTTTCCTTATAAAGCAGTGGATTAACTCTGTCTTGGCAAGTCTCAGTATAAATGCCAATACATTTTCAGAAGCTTAATATGGAAATCACTTAAACAATAACCATAGCAGTCAGTTCTGTGACTTCCAGCTGTGAGCTAAGAGGAAGGCACGTTTGGCAAATCCTCACTGGAAACCTATGTCCTGACTATGGAAGGATGTGCGGACCCAGAATTGGCCTCAACAGTCGCTTATGGACACACTGTTAAGACCATATTCATGGAAGACAATCCTACTCGGCTGCAAGTGATCACCAAAGAAGAAGCAGCCAAAGCACTTCAGGGTTCAATCCTGCCCATACCTGAGGTTCAGATGTGGAAGAGCAGAGGGATGATCACCCTCCAGCAGATCCAGCCCTGCCAGTGATCCTGAGGAGGTTACCTGGCTTTCTGGCTGGCTCTGCCATGTAAAACAATCCTGCTATCAGGAACAGCCAATTCCACAAATATCTCATCAACGGAATCTTCCATCGTCATATTTGCCTTGTCTAAACTGAGCTTCCTATTTATTCATCCACAGCCATCCATCACCCATTACGGAGGTTGCACCTGGTTCAAATGAAAGGGAGAAATAGGGCAGCCCTACCCATTCTTGTGCCCTCCTGATGTTGTTAGACTACAACTCCCATCAGCACCAGCCAACAGGGCCAGTGTTTCAAGGATAATGGGAGCTGTAGCGTAACATTAGGAGGGGACCAGGTTGTAGAAAACTGAAACAGAGTGGGTACTATGGCACACTCCACTTACTGTATTTTTCTGTGTATAAGACTATATTTCCCCCCAATTTTTTAAAGTTTAAAATTGGGGGTCATCTTATACACAGAATGTTGCAACTAAATATATAAATAAATTTATTTCTTAATTTTGGGCTCAAAAATAGGGGTTGCCTTATACATGGGGGCGGAAAAATATGGCACTTCACATTTTTTATTAATTTATTAAAGTTGCAGTCACTTTATCTTGCCCAAAGCATCTTACAACCAGACAAACAATAACTCCACATAGATACATTGAAACCAAGAAGAAAGAGAAAGACTTTAAAAACATCCCACCCACTTCTAAAAAGCCACAGGTAGTTAAAGCCCAAAGGCTTGGTGATAGAGGAATGTTTTTGCCTGGTGCCTAAAAAGATATAATGACCGCTCTTTATTAAGAACAGCTGTTTGTACTGCACACAGCAAAGCACCTGTTTTTAGGTGTTCCAATTGCAATATTATTTTATAAAACAGGTGTTTGCTAAAGATGATAGTACAAACAACAGCTTATACCAAGAGGCTCGACCGATCTGAACTTCTGCCTGTTTGCAACTTCCTTTCAACTTGCAGTCCAGTTCAATGCAAAGTAAGGTATGCCATAGTCCACTCAAATAAATGGACTTAGGTGCACCTAAATATATAAGACTGGGCTGTAAAAGGGCTGTTCTACGTTCCAGGCAATATTTTGAAATTAGCTCAGCAAGATCTTTAATACCTGCCAAAGTTTCAAGGCATAGACAAAGCTTCACCGACACTAACTTTAATTGACTGCTGCTTTCACAAAACTCAAGACAGAAAATTCTCATTAGCTTGGCAATCTGTGATTAAGATGGTATGTGGACTCTTAATTTATTACATAACCATACTTCAGCAAAGAGCAGAGATAAGTTAGCATGTTGTTAACAATTAACTACCTACTGTGTAGTGCTCCGACACATTAAGGCAATTTGTTTTGTCATTTAATAAAGATCAAACCTCACTGTAATCATTTCAGACACTTCAGCTACATTTAGCAGACATTAATATCCAACCTGCCATTTTCTCCAAAAATTCTGGCAACAAACATCTTCTAAGATCAAAATATTTTTAGTCCAGAAAGCAGAACATGAGCCCAGTCCACCCAGGGACAGTTGTGGGCAAGATTCCTGCATTGCAGGTGGTTGGACCAGATGACACTGAGGTCTCTTCCAACTCTACAACTCTATGATCCAGCACTGCCTCACCTAGCCCTTCCTGGTGAACACAGCTCTGCCATCACTGGGAGGGCACAGCTGCCACTCTACATGCCACATGTTCCACTGCTGCTAGATTGTGAACTATAAACTCTATTTGAAATTAATGCGGGTGGCGCTGTGGGTTAAACCACAGAGCCTAGGACTTGCCGATCAGGTCGGCGGTTCGAATCCCCGCGACGGGGTGAGCTCCCGTTGCTCGGTCCCTGCTCCTGCCAACCTAGCAGTTCGAAAGCATATCAAAGTGCAAGTAGATAAATAGGTACCACTCCGGTGGGAAGGCAAACGGCGTTTCCGTGCGCTGCTCTGGTTCGCCAGAAGCGGCTTAGTCATGCTGGCCACATGACCCGGAAGCTGTACGCCGGCTCCCACGGCCAATAAAGTGAGATGAGCACCACAACCCCAGAGTCGGTCACGACTGGACCTATTGGTCAGTGGTCCCTTTACCTTTTTACGAACTCGAAGAACCACATCTGCCTAAAATAGCGCAGAAGCATTTCTGTATTATACGCCCATATGCCCACAATTTAATAGCCCCAGGAGATGAAGTTTTAGATGTTTATTCAGAAATTTATTTATTTACAGCCTGCACTTACATAAATACATATAAGTATTTACATTCTATCTTGCAAAACATCAGGCTGGTGACAACTTTTAAAAGCAATACAAAGCAATCATTAAAATGACTGTCTACTCAAATGAACACACAAGCATTAAAGTATGACTGAGACTTCTTGCATGGATAAAATAAATGTTAAAAAGGGGGGGGGCTTGCATATTATTTGCCTTAGGGATATTGTTAAGAATTAGATCAGCATATTGTTCTCAGTGGCTGAGAAGATGCCAGCAGGCAGGACCTGAGGGCAATAGCGCTCTCCCTTCCTACTGTTCCAAGCAACTAGTATTCAGAAACTGCCTGCCTCTAACCATGAAGGCAGAGCATAGCCATTGTCACTAGTAGCCACTGATAGCCTTACCCTTCATGAATTTATCCAATCCTCTTTTTAAAGCCATCCAAGTTGGAGGTCATCACCGCTTCCCATGGGAGTGCATTTCATAGCTGAATTATGCATACACTTGTATCTTTCTTTTCTACCCAGGAACTCAAGATTGTGTAGGTTTTCCTCCCCTCTCCCCTTTTATTTTTGCAACAGCGCTGTGGGGTAGGCTAGGTTAAGTTAACATACGTACATAAGCATACGTACATTAATATCTGAGGGGAAAAAATAGAAGGCCAACGTAGAAAATACTAGGATGTAATAATTTGTTAATTGTGTCATTAGAACCATGCACAGAAAGTGAATGAATGAAGGATGGCAAATAGAGAGAAAAGAACTGTGGAAGAAGTCTAAGATTACCAACACCAACCACAACAATTGCACTGTTAATTCATACTTGTCAAAAGTTCCCAACTAATTACTACAAAATTAGCCCTCTCTCTCATGCCTGAATAGTTAGCAACCTTTTCAAGTTTTCTTGGCTATTGTTATATTAAGTTATCTTCCTCCTGCCTCTATTTGTTCCTCTGTTTCTATCCCTGGGCCTACACTTAAGTGAGAATAGTTAACGAGGTTATGTTGTGATTGAGCATCTATAATAATAATAATAATAAATTTTATTTATATCCCGCCCTCCCCAGCTGAAGCTGGGCTCAGGGCGGCTAACAGCAATCTAAACACAACAAATTACTTACTGATATATTGCAAAAGGATTTGACCTCAGTGTATGGGGAAGGGATGGGGAGGCAGAGAGGTGAGCAAGACAGATTTGATAAAGTAAGAATCAGAGCCACAGATGACCTGTAATACATTACTTGGCATGTGACGCATGCAGCATAGAATAGACCTGGCTTTGATGTTGAAAGCCTTCTCTCCAGCTTTTAACCCCCGATTAACAAGGCTAACCACTTCATCTGGAGTTAGGTCTCCCCTGTACAAAGAAAAATACGAAGAGATCAGTTAGGGCATCGTTGTTTCCAATTATCAGTGCTCAAGGAAGTGCTCATAATCCTATCACCAAGCTGCTTGCATCTCAGGCTGAATTACAAAGGACTCAGTACAACCAACATCTGGGTACAAACAGCAAACAAGTCTGCCAGATAAAACCTAGTTCAGTGGTAGAACAGATGACAGGAATGCAGAAGATCCAGGTTCAGTCCCCAGCATCTCCATTTGAAAGGATCTCAGGGCTCATCCACACTTGCAAAGTACGAGAGGTTTTCTGTTTGGGTCTGAGCAGTTTTCAATTTGCCCTGCCACTTTCCCCGAGAAAACCCGCTCTTTAGCGCTGAATTGGAACAAACATCAATTCACAGAAAACCTGACTGATGTCAGCTCCAGTTCAGTGGTAAAGGGTGGGTTTTCCCAGGGAAAAAGGGACAGGGCAAGCGGAAGTGTGGATGAGCCCTCAGATAGCAGAGTTGGCAACAGCAGACAATATTGGTCCTCAAGGGATCAGTGGTCCAAATCAGGGCTAAGGATGTCTCCTCTATTCAGATCCAGCAGTTCCCAAAACATTTTCTAAGCACTATAAACATACCAGAAAAGGTCTAGGTGCTATTCTTGGTATTAAGTCAAATGAATTTTACATCTGTATTGGTAATGTCCATGGTAGATCATTGAGTATTTCTATAAGGAAATGGGTTTTTCCAGCTGGAATAGCATCCTCTCTGTTCTTTATTAACATGCATGGCTTCAGTCTTCCCTGGCAGGAATTGCAGGCAATAGCAGCAAACTTTCCTCTATTCTCACTCCCGAAACTCCCTTATACAAATTAGCAGTGTATTGTCAAACAAAGCTCTGGTTTCTTCTAAACAAATTAAGAGCTAGAAAGATCACCTGCAGGGTTTCAAACCAGTAGCTGTAACAGTCAAAACTGCAAGGATTTTTTTAATTCTTAAATAAGAGCTGGGGAAGAAAAATGCTTGTGTTTGAGCTCTGGTTCTTTTCTTCAGCTAAGAGTAACTTCTGCCAAGAACTCTTACAGCTGCTTCACACAGGCAAGATGGATGAAGTACTCGGGGCAGGAGGTCTCACTAACGTGGCAGCATTCTCAGAGAAAAGGAGGGATGGAGGAAAAAACACGACAGGCTTGATAAATCACCAGCTCTGCTTTCTAAAATGGAAAGCTAAAGGCAGATGGTCTTCATGTGCTCTGTAAATACAAAAGCTGTGGATTTCATATTCTAAAACTAAGATTATTTTCTTGTCAAAAAAGTAGAAACACAAGGCAAGCCTCAACAATTCTGTTAATTGTGGGCGCATCACAAATACTTATTTTATTTATCCTACACATGTGGTGCTTTTTATTTGCAACCTGTTGTAACATAGTCCTATTGTAACCTATTTTAAATTTGGGTGTGTGGGGGCACGCAAGTCGTGGCAACTACATAAGGGTAGCTAGAGATCTTTGTCTCCTGACTAATTACAGTAACCCAATATTCAACTCTGTTATGTCATATTTGAGGTGCAAGATTTTACTATCTGTTCACTGTCTACCTCAAGCAACGGCTAATTTTCTAAATATCCGTTTTCTGTTTTATAGTTGAAAGTTTAGTTATTTTCTATTGTGCAAAGTAAAGAGTTTTATGTACCGTATTTTTCGCTCTATAACACGCACCCAACCATAACACGCACATAGTTTTTAGAGGAGGAAAATCCGTAGGCATGCCACCCGTAGGCATTTCCTCCATAACACGCACAGACATTTCCCCTTACTTTCTAGGAGGAAAAAAGTGAGTGTTATGGTGCAAAAAATACGGTAATTTGAAGAATCTAAATATGCTGCTCCATTAAGAGAGTGAGTGCTTGTGAGGATGATCCAAAAACATGGAAGTATTTTAACTAGGGAATGAAATTTTGGAGTATCACTGATTTCTAAGGGAAAGTTAAACAGTTCCTAATCCCTGTCTATGACACCAATTGGACTTTAATGCTACAAGCTTATGCATGCTTACGTGGAACTAATCCACACTGAGTTCAACAGGTTTTACTCCCAGGAAAGTGAACATAGCCTAAAATGCTAACTTTAACAACAGTGCACTTTCATACTTTTCTCTCATTCTCTGGGGAAAATATAACAACAGTATATGCAAAGAAAGTCAATTAGATATCCATTGTTGAACCATATCTATCAGAAATGCATGGGCAGCATCCTTTAAGCCAGCGGTTCACAACCTGTGGGTCCCCAGATGTTGTTGGACTACAACTCCCATCATCCCTGAGCTCTGGCCTTGCTAGCTAGGGGTGATGAGTGTTGTAGTTCGACAACATCTGGGGACCCACAGGTTGAGAAAGGCTGCTTTAAACAAAGAGACTGGTACATTTTATTATTTAGACTCTAGAATGCTGGTTGGGCATACTGCACTGATCCCTGGTGTAGGGTGGAGTGCAGTGAGCCATGTGAAGGAATTTCACATTGCCCTTGAAGATGTACTTATTTTCAACATATTTTCTTGAACTGCATGCTGTCAGTTAGTAGTATGCCACCAGCTATTTACCTCTCTTAAGAAGGTTACTTTATATTGTGTTATCTTACACCTTTAAGAAGGTACTCACTCTTCTTGGTTCCAAGGGATAGGATGCACTTTGCAGTTGGCTAGGAGGTGAGGGCTGTACCGGGCTTCAACATAGATTACACCTTCCTTTGCTTTCATTTCTACAAATTCATAAGCAATTCTTTCCACAGCCTCACGGTCCCCCCTGTGAATGTAAAAAATGTTGATTTCTATAATTGCTGCAGTCAATCAACAATCTAAACTCTACAAAACTTGGATATGCGGTGCTGTGGGAGTTAATGCTTCTCAGCAGACCAAAATTCTACACCTCAGCAACACACTGTTCAAACCCTTGTGAATTTGCAAGACTGATATGACCACAGATTAATAAAATTTTATTTGGTACATTTATATCCTGTTTCCCCAAAGGAATTTAAAATGGCTCACGATAATTAAAATCAAATAAAAGGAGCCTATATGGTCTTATCCAGTTCTTAAACCCAAAATATTATGAAGCAGCTAAGGTATGTTTGCCACATTAATGCAGGAAAAACATTTTCCCTATTTGAGCATGAGCTACATAGGCTAATGGGAAAATTCAGGATACTTAAGTAGCCAATTAGCTGCAGCAATGAATCTTTTTGATCCTTTTTGCAATCCAAGTGGCAAGGCACTCAGTTTAACTCTCATACAGAGTTGCAGATAAGGAGCTGAAGAAAGTGGTTGTAGTTCTAAGTGTGCAAGTCAGATAAAAAGCAAAGTGTACTTTGGATTCACTGGATATGGGCTGTGTACTTATTCTGTTTTGGAATCAGCACTTTCTCTACTTGCCAATGTCCTCCTACCAGTCATCAAAATGTGACATTTCTGTTATTTATGAGTGCCTAAATTTAAAAGTAGTGTCCATAAGCTATGAGTCAGTTCTAATACACAATCTGAAAAAACAACAATATGAGCCAACACTGTCATTTCCTAAGCAGCCAAATTTCAAGGATGCCAAAGAAGCCTGTAGGTTCCAAAAGAAACATCCCAGTTCTTCCCAGTTTTTAGACACTGTGGCTTGCCTAGTCAGTTACTAGCATTCACACACCATGATAGTTCAGATGTAATACAAACTACTGTTTGAGGTTGCATGAGATTCAAATTCACACACTATCTCTCTGTCTCCTCTTGATTTCTTAATCACCGCTATTGGCAAAGCAGAGTTTGCCTTTTCATCCAAAATGTGTACCTCATGGCACATATCAGTGGCAGACTTTAAAATTTCAGCAGCACCCTGTGCAACACCAAAATTTGGTGCCTTCCCATTTCTGGCCTTCCACTGTTTGTCATTGCTCAGCACCCAGTGTGGGCAAATGGGTTGCGCTTCTCTAAATCTGCCAATGCCATACTAATCAATGATTATTTAAGGATTTAAGAGTGTTGCTACTTTCACAACTGAATGGATGTTAATTTGGATTTCAGGAAGTAGTATGCTCTCTATTTTGAATCACCCCTAAGTGACCCACTAAAAGTTTAAAGGGTTCGAGGAAAAGGAATGTCATGTTTGTTGTCATCTGTGACCTTGGTCCTGTATTTCCCTCCCCCCGACCCTGCAAATTAGGATCCTAGTTGGAAGGGAAGTAAAAGCTCCCCTTTTTGCTATTAGAGTACAGAGCAAATAAAAAAAACCCAAAAGCCATATTTCTCAAGTTAGCAGTAGTTGTGCTTTTCCTAAATATGGCCTGTCAGCAATACAATTAAGCCTGTGTTCGGTTAAGATCTAGATGGTTAATGTGGACCAGAATTTATTCCAAGAATCAGAATGCAAAAAATCTATGTACTGGAAGAGATTTCTCCAATGTGTCAAAATCAGTAAGCTCTGCAACCAGTTCAGTAGTCTGGTGATCATTTTGCTATGCTGAAAGCATATTGTGCTGGTCCCAATGAATCCAATCCTGCTGACAGCAGTTCTAGAACTGCCCACACAGGGCTTCAAGGACAAAGATAGATTACGAACCTGTTCCACTCATTAACTACTGATAGGGTACAGGGTCACCATGCACCAGCAAGTCACATACACCAGGCTGTTTCTTTCTCAGCGGGAATAATGACACAGATCTCTAAGCAATCTCACAAATTATAGGTTTGTGCTATTTTGGTCTAATGCTTTAATGGCAAGAAAACATAATCAGGGCAAAACCAAAGCAAGTTTTGCTTGGGAGTCATATACTATGCAACATGCATCAACAGCGACTCAAAGGGATAGAAGGGAGGTTTGACAACAGTAAAGATGGAGCAAGTTACTTTACTCACGCAATTGCTGGCATGTAGACAGAAAATTTTTCTAGGAACTCTGTGAGACTGATAGGTTCGCAGTAGCTAACATGTTGTAGAAGGCCTTCTACTGTATCTGCAGGAAGCTGTTTTCCCCTTTTCCTAGATGTTAAACAAAATACATACATCAACTGCTGTAGGCTTACTTGGGTAAGTTCTGAACTAAATTCTTTTAGTAAGTCGGTGAAGAAAACTGATGGTCAGAAAGCCCTAGATATTTTTCATGTAGTCACTGGTTAATCTGATGGCACTTTCTGTGTCTATAATTCCTCTCTTATGCTCTGGAAGACTATAAAAATATACATTGTAACATATGTAACAACATACAAAGTGACTCTATGTGATTAATGGAATTATGTCTTTATTTTTAGATTATAAAATTTCTTGTTCTTATGTTGAAGGAGGCAATGTTGACAGCCTGAGGACAATTCTCTTAAACCAATTGAACAAAGAATGTAAATGAAGCACACATTTGTAGAATCTTGGCTTTCTGATTAAATCAGGAAATGTTTGTGTAGAATCTCCATCCTCACCTAAAAGCCAAACTAAACTGAGTGCTGGCTAATAAAATAGCAAATTCCCTTTTTGGAGTACAATTGCTGGTAAGCTATATTCTTGTACTCCAGATGTTTCATGGCCCTTACTTCTGGTTCTTCTGTCAAATTTCCTTTTTTCATAGAAACTGGTATCTCTGTAAACAAAAGCATCTGACTTCGGCCTTAAGCAGTCCCCTTTGCAAATCTGAATTCCTAATGCAGTAACCTTATATGACCTTCCCATTTTGCTGTAATCGTTAGGGCTGAAGTATATTTATAATAGGTTATTATCTGCAAAAATCTTTGAACTTTTAAATAGATTTTCACATTGGAAAAAGTTTTAAAACAACAATACCAATCAGTGATAGTCTTGATTCTGAATAGACTCTTTTAGTTCTCTGCAGAGAATCAGGCTCTCTCTCACTTCTTAGCTTGCTTGATTCTTTTCTGTCTCTGACTCCCAGATTCCCCTACCTTCCTGACTGGGGATGGATTTCGAAATAGTTGCAGAAGGATAGTTGATGAGAAACATACCACTACTGCAGCTTGCAAACTTTGAGGCTGAAATCCTATGCACCCTTACCTGGGGATAAGCTCTATTGAGCACAGTGGGACATACACATGCACAAAACTGTGCTTTTGATGTATTTCCCTTACCAAAGCACACTAGTTGTTCTATAACAATTAGGTGGAATCTTACTCTCTAAAATTGCATTAAACTAACAAAATGCAAGTAATGAAGCCTGATCAAAGGTTTTGATATTTCATTTGCTTTTATCCTGGAGACATTAATGACCAAGGAACATTTTGCAAACAATTCAGACTAAGCATGAGCTTCTGAAAAAATAAAAAGGAAAAACACCACCCAAACCCAAAACCACTCACTCACTTGCCAAAGTATAAAATGGTTTCTGGTTTAATGGCTCCATCTAGGTGGACATGAAGTTCTACCTGCAAAACAGTTGAAAGAATGTGAATAGTAATATACATTAAAGCCCTTGTGACCTAAGAGTGGAAAATGACATTTCTGACAGATATGTGCATGCAGTCATAGTTTTTAGTTTAGCGCAGCAGCTCTCTCTCCCCATCCTCCAAAATACAAGCAACTTGAAAGTTGGTAGCATGTAAAACCAGCTTCTAGAGCAGCATAGGGAAATGATAAGCTAGCTAAAGCCTCTGGTTTCTTTTGCAATTATGACAACTTCTCAGTGTCAAAATTTCAGATGTAAAAAGAGAACCAAATATTCTTACTCTCTGATCTCTGAATAATGCCTGCTTACACAACACAATCTAAACAAATAAAATGAGGATAGTAATTCGGCTGATGGTTGCGTAGCAGCTCCTTATGAAGGAAGAAGCCACAAACATATCAGATTCCAAGATTTGCTTCATTTGCCTGCTCCCAATGAAAACGCCTATTATGGACGCTCTTTTGAACTTGTTTGTAAAAAGCAGCATAGCTCAACATGAGCGCACTAGTAATTTCCTTTTGTGGTAAAGAGATCTCTGTGAGTTTTGGGTTTTGCAAGCTAACAGCATTTTGGAGTGCTGGCACTCTCCCTCTGGAGATCTGATGTGAGAGCAGTTGATCTTGGAATATTTAAGCCCTGCCTTCCCCTACACCCAACCTATATATTTGTAAATACACTCAAAATATTACAGAACACCATACACTTCCAGTGACCCCTTTCCAAAGAAAACTAAACCTAGCATATGCTGAACTTCTCACCACTCAGAGAAGTGGAGAGAACAGAACACTATTCAATATAATATGCCCAATCCAAGCAGCCCAGGGTTGTGAGTTGAAAATAGAATGTATTCAGCTAGTTTAAGAATAGTGGTACATACACTTCAGCAACAAGTAGCAGACTTCCCCCCCCCCCAACGTATTATTTCTGAAATTTCTATCCCACCCTTCCTCCCAAAAGAACCCAGAGTGGCTCCTTATGTACATGACAATAACCCTGACTGTAAGTCAGTGAGTCTGCAGAAGGCTCATATTAAGATACACTGTATTCAAAATTCCAATGCCTTCCTCTGACATAGCAAATGCTGCTAGAGATGGAAGATATAATCTATCAGGCTGCCTGATTTGGTCTAGATCTGATAAGTCCACAGTGCAATGTTTCAACTGCTGTACACAAAAAAGAAAACTGCTCAAACCTTATACAAACGAAGCTGCACATTGTGAGAGTTCTGACAAATCATTAGGATTGCGCAGTACATAAGATTTCTATGTTACATTAAGAATTTATTTTTTATAGTTCCTTGTAAAAAAATTGTACAAATTTTAGATGCATTTTAATTTCATGTTATTAAATTGTTTTATTACTAGTAACTTTATTACTAAAACCTAATTATATAAAGCAGGTTAAACCAATTCTTGACTTCTCTAATATGTTTCTGCCCAATGGAGGACTACTCTGATTCCCTGACATCTATTGTACTGAATTGCCCCTCACTAATAAGTGTATTTTCAGATTAGTAGCAAAGAAAGCCTCTAATTTATGAGACGTAAACATAGTCATTACTCTCATTTCCCTTCCTAACAAAAGAAACTGGTACAAGCTGAGGTGTGGTATTTATAGGGCATGGATAAAATTGTACTACACTCCCTGGGAAAGGATCAAAGTGATCTCAAGACACTCATGCAGCCAAGGGAAATCATAGCAATGCTAGTGTTCAACAAGCTGTTGCAACGCCTCAAGGGTTTTAGTAGATGAATAAGTTCACAGTAAGTCCACAACACTATCATTACTCTAGAATACTTCTTCCCACTCAACCAGTTTCATTAATTACAGCTTGACAAATACATACAGACTTCTTTTCAAACCTTTTATACTGGGAAGAGCAGTGCATTGTAAATGACCTGGTAGAATCTTAAAATTGTAGAGTTGGAAGGGACCCTGAGGGTTATCTATTCCAACACCCTGCGATGCAGGTATCCTGCTCACAGCTGTCCCTGGGCGGGCTCAAACCACCTATCTTCTGGTTAACAGCCAGGCTCACTGACTCATTGTACTACATACTTCCACTGATACAATGACTGGGTGTCTCAATGGTATAAAGGAGCACGCAGAGCTTGAAGAAAACGCCCTCCAACCAATGAAATGGAGCCTGTTCAGACATTACTTTCTGGAACCACTAACAACACATCTCAGCAGGGAGAAAATGGCAAATGAACTGCCCTGTCCCAGCTACCACATATCTCTCTGGAATAAATGGATGGTTCAAAATTGGGAGAGAAATGCAGTACAGCTCAGTTTATTATCTAATTTATTAATTACATGTTTATTATATACAATCTAATTTGCTACATTAAATTTTAATAAATTACTCTTATCAGATACTTGGAAACATGCATATGATTTTAGGTTTGATCCCAAAATGTTGTTTCATAACTTTTTCAGACTAAACATATTTAGTGGAATTATTCTAATTACATTGCTTTGCTTTTAAAATTATTTCATTAATAAAATTCGGCTCATTGCACTGCAAATCTATGACATGCTGTATTTTCTAACAATAAAAATGTAATCATGATAGATGGCTGTCATCCAATTAAAGAAATCTTGCAGTGTAATCCTAACCATGGCAACTCAGTATAAGTCATACAGAATTCTGCTGGTCTTATTCCCAAGTAAATGAGGTTAGAAATGTAGCTGGGTAGTTAATTAATCCACAAATTAAATTTATTTATGGGTAAAAACAATACTCCTGAAGCAAGAATAAACTTTTGCTTGTTTCTAGATGATGCATTCCCAAAATAAAGTTTCACAAACTGTGTTCCATTGAACGTATCCAATTCTGAATAGGATCAGGAGCAATATTGGGAGGATTTGCTGAAATAAATTTAGGAATTGAAATGCAGAAAGGGGATGTATGGGGAGGTCGGTGAAATAAGTTTTAAGAAAAAAAAGGATATGAAATTATACGTGTTTGTTTTTGTATGTTTTGTATTGTGTATTGTTTGTGTTTATATAAATTGTGAAAAACCAATAAAAAAAACAAGAAAACTCTAAAAAAAGAGCAATATTGTTAAGGATCAAGAGGATCAAAAGCAGTACAGTATTGTTGAAATTCTCCTAGCTGTAACCAAACAATTGTCTATCTTCAGTACAAGTCTGAAAGCCTCACCATATGATTATTATGCCTCTGTTGTTTATCTTTTCATAAACAAATTCAGAGCCAAAGACCAAGAACTCACTTAGATGTTATATATAAATAAAACAAGGAGCGCTGAAGCCTGATACTGCAAATTCTTCAGTATGCATACTGAACTGAACTACCAAAAGTCTTCCAGCTGATGCCACTTATCAGAAGAAAGCAGATGACTCCTCCTCAGTCTTTGACGTCAATGAGACTACTTAGGGAGGGCAAAGAGCTCTTAAGAAACTAGGGTCAACATTTTTATTATAATAAACTGCTTAGAGAATACTCTAGTCCCTGCTTTTGGATTTCCCAAAGGCATCTGGCTGGTCACTAACATAAACCAAGATGCCGAACTACATGGACCTTTGATCTCATACAATAAGGTTTATCTTTTGATTTATAACCAGAGCTGACAAACCCATGGCACTGTCCTCTTCCACATATCCTACTGAAATTTGTAATCAATCATGAGTGTCATCATTACTATATTATCTGGAGTCTGAAGCATCAGAGAAAGGCAGTCCAGACAATTGCACCATAGCAGTAAAATAGTCAGTTTCCTAAGGGTTGCCAACGTTTCAGCTTATTTCAAAAGTGTTACAAAAGATTGCCAGATGTTCATAAGCATCCTTCACAGGAGGTCTGGAGGGTGGCAACACAAAAATGGGCCTTTTCTGTAGTGGCTCCCTGTTTGTGGGATGTTCACCTGGCACCTTCATTATATATCTTTAGGCACCAGGCAAAAACCTTTCTCCTCAACCAGGCCTTTGGCTGATTAATATTCTAGTATTTGACATGTGTTTGTGGGAGGGGGTTATTGTTTTGTAGTTTTTATTTTAACCCTGTATTTCTGTTTTTAACCTGTGTTTTTATCTTGTGAACTGCCCTGAGATCTTGTGATAAAGGGCGGTCTATAAATCTAATAAATTAAATTAAATAAATGTTGTTTTTAGGGATGGAGTAATATCGCTGCTACCAATATTATTTTTAAAGAGGTTGTGTTTCACTGAATTTGTGTGAACTTTATTATTTAATGAATTAAGTTGAGTTTGAGCAGTGAAGAAACCCACAAAAGGATGAAATGAGTTGGCACAACACAGAACTACCCCAAGTCATTTTAACCCTAATATCGGGATCTAAGTTTAACTACTCCCACTGAGTAATGACTAATGGCACCACTTATCTCGTAAATACGTAAAATCTTGTTTTATCAGATTTCTGCAAAAATGTGAAGATATTGTGTCCCAAAACGGCAATGAATCATAAAAAGAAAAGCTATTTTTAAACTGACTTCATGTCTTATTCTTGCAATTCAGCATTGCATATTTAACTTCCTCATCATTTGGAACTTCCCTGCTGATTGGAACTTTACTGACTAGCAGAATGTGCTGTCACTGAATGTTAAACAAGGCGAGTGTCAGAGATGCAACCCATATGATTACTGCATAGATTGAAGTAGTTTCCAGGGTTTTTTGTTTGTTAAACACTCCTACTTGTTTCTGCTGAGCCTTGTTGAAGATAACTTTTTGCTGGAACCATCTTATTTTTTATTTTAACCCTGTATTTGTTTTTAACCTGTGTTTTTATCTTGTGAACTGCCCTGAGATCCATCAGTGCCATCAGCAATGGGTGCAAGTTCA
The DNA here is from genome assembly GCF_965113315.1 of Podarcis vaucheri. Classification (NCBI taxonomy): domain Eukaryota; kingdom Metazoa; phylum Chordata; class Lepidosauria; order Squamata; family Lacertidae; genus Podarcis; species Podarcis vaucheri. The sequence goes on along the minus strand of NC_138764.1, from coordinate 84,763,631 downwards.
TCAGTGCTGAATGGATTAGATCTATATATTACTAGTCGTTAAGACTGTTGGACTACGAGCTCAGAGGCCAGGGTTCAAATCCCTGCTCTGCCATGACGCTCACTGGGTGATCTTGGGCCAGTCAGTGCCTCTCAATCTAACCTACCTCAGAGGGTTGTTGTGGTGATCAAATGAGGAGAGGGAGAACCATGTCTACCACCTTGAGCTTCTTGAAGCAAAAAGGTGGGATATACGGTAAATAAAGAATAAAGTGCTGTTTTACTAAATGGTTCATGTAAAGTTATATGCTTGAAGTTGGTGTGTGCAGTTCAGGTTGCAGGAGCTGCTAAAATACACCAAAAAAAGCATACTGCAATTTAGCAAAATTTTCACCCATTGGCTTCCCTTTATAAAATGTGGATGTATGCATCCACGTGGAGACAGTACTCATGAATGTCTTAACATACCGTATTTTTTGCACCATAACACTCACTTTTTTCCTCCTAAAAAGTAAGGGGAAATGTCTGTGCGTGTTATGGAGGGAATGCCTACGGGTGACATGCCTGCGGATTTTCCTCCTCTAAAAACTATGTGCGTGTTATGGTCGGATGCGTGTTATAGAGCGAAAAATACGGTACATTCAGATCATGTTACTACCCAAAGGGTAGTAAAGAAAAAGAAAAAAAAAGAGTTAGGTCGCACTTGTGTAGTTTGCAATCAGATTCAGATTGAATTCGTTGAATTACTGACAAAAGCAGAAGTCGCACCATAAAAACACTTTGATGAACCAGATACTGTTTGCTCACTCTCTGTATCAGTACTTAAATCTGAGTGCCTATCCTGACGTGGCCAAAACAGCACTTATCTATGAACAAGACAGAAGTACAGTATCAGGAAGCTCTGAATGCTGAGTAACTCAGCCACAAGTTTCACTGGGTGTTATTGGGCCAGTCACTATCTCTCATTCTAAACTACCCCACAGGGTTGTTGGAATGTTAAAATGAGGAGGGAAGACAACCCCATGCATCCTTGAGCTCCTTGGCGGAAAATAAATGCCGTAACCGATAAGCAAAATCTTGTTTTCTGTTACAGATAGGTAGCCGTGTTGGTCTGCCATAGTCAAAATAAAAAAATTCCTTCCAGTAGCACCTTAAAGACCAACTAAGTTAGTTCTTGGTATGAGCTTTCGTGTGCATTGTTTTCTGTGTAACACTTTGGTGATAGAAACTGGGCAGACCCACAAACAGGATGCCCAAAGCGGGGCTAAAGGTCATAGGAGTAGCAATGCTAATGTTATCATTTGATGGATAAGGCAAGAGAACACTTAGGCCAGGAACAGACAAGGTGCAGCAGGAACATGTGCAACGGTAGATAAAATGCAAGAGATAGGAAGAAAGTGGGGGAGAATAGGCAGTTTGCTATACTGTATGTGTGTGTGTATACATATATATATATATATAATTTCTATTCCATCGTTTTCCCAGGGGAACCTAGGTATATCAGGCAGGAGCAGTAAGGCAGGTAACATTAAAGGTAATAGGGTGATGGGAGGGAGAGGCAGGAATTGAAAGGGAACTGGGGTCTTGGGAGTGGGGTGCAAATAAAGTGGGGAAAGCCGAAATAAAAAGAGGTGGTTATACAGAGGTAAGCGAAGGGGGCAGATAATAATGATGATGATGATAATGATGATAATAATAATAATTTTATTATTTATACCCCGCCCATCTGGCTGGGGTTTCCCCATATAAGGCAGAGCGGGGAAGCCCACCTACCTTTATAAAGCAGCAAATAGTAACGAAACAACAAAATACCACCGGGGTTTTTTTTTTGGGGGGGGGGGAGTTGGGTCATCTGTTTCTGAGACCCCGTTTCTGGGAACGGGTGTCTGAGGAAGAGGTGAAGCGGGCACCTCCCCGAGGCGTTAAAGAGGCAAGAAAAACAGAAATAACGTTGAGGGGGAAATGAAGGTGGGGAGGAGTTGCTGGGGCAGAGCGAGAAGGGCAGGAGAGGGAAGCACGGGCAGGGATCCTCCCGCCAGGCGCGCTTCCCTGGGAGTAAGTCCCGCTGAGGCACCGCGGGGCTTCCTGCCGAGCAAGCGCGAAGCCGGCAGGTCCGCAGAGGTGCCATAGGCAGGGCGAGCCCGGCGGCGGCGGTCGGTCGCCCCCTCAGCGGCCCGGGAAAGCCGCCTGAGCTGACGGCGAGCTCTGGGACGCCCAGCCTCTCTCACCTTGGGCTTGTCGAAAACCCGCGGGCTGTTCTCCATGCTGCTGCCTCCTCCTGCTCCTCCGCCAGTCCGGGCTTCAGTGGCCGCCGGCCCGGCCTGTTGCTCTCTGCAGGGCTGGCTCCGCCCAGCGGTCTCTTCTGGGACCGGCCCGCCCGGTGTGTGAGGCGGCAGCGAGAAGGGCGGCTCAGGCGACGGGGAAAAAACAACAACCCTTCCCTGCCAGTAACAGACGCTGCCGGTCGCGGCCAGGGCTGTCAGGGCTTCGAGGGTTACGAAGCCGGCTCATCTCTGACACACATACAGAGTTTTTTTCCTCACCAACCACACCTCTAGGGTTCAGTGCAGGTTATGAATGCCAGACATCAGGGCCGGCCCAAGGCATTTTGGCGCCACAAAATGGCGCCCCCATTCTACCAGGCAAGAAAGGGCGAATGAAGAACAGCTGCACCACCAGCGACCAGGAGGGATCTACATCAGGATCTCCTGCCCCTGCGGGTCCTGACGCCTGCCTGAGGCAGTCTCCTCACCTTGCCTTTGCAAGGGTGGGCAGGCCCTACCAGAGAGGCACACAAAATGAGGTTAATGCTCCCGCCACCCTTGAGCATGTGCGGAGTTCGGTTAGGAACATGCAAGCCTGCCTTGAGGCCTTAGCTCAGGATTGTCTGCACTGACTGGCAGCAGCAGTTCTCCAGCGTTAGGGTCAGGGGTCTCTCCTAGCCTCATCTGGAACAGACTTGACTGATTGGTTGATTGATTGTTATACATATACAGTGGACGCTCGGGTTGCGAACATGATCCTTGCGGGATGCACGTTCGCAACCCGCAGCGGTATGTCTGCGCACGCGCGGCTTACAATTCGGGGCTTCTGCTCATGCGCGACCACCGAAACCTGAAAGTAACGGGAATAGGTTACTTCCGGGTTTCGGTGCGTCCATAACCTGAAAAAACACAACCTGAAGTGTCTGTAACCCGAGGTATGACTGTATTGCTTGATTGCGGGGGGGGGGGGGAGGGAAACCCCAAAGAAGTTTACAAAAAAAGCTAAAACTATCCCTAAGAAATTTACAACTGTAATTTGTAAAATTGGGATAGCTCAGCTGGCAGAGCAAGAGACTCATAATAATAATATTGTTTATCTCTTTGACATCTCTTAGGAAGTACTGCTAGAAGGCCCTCTGCCTGATTCTCTAACGTCTTGCAGTGAGGGAACTGCCGTTTAGGCTTTAAAGGTCCACACCAGCACTTTGAATTGTGCTCGGAAATTTACTAGGAGTCAATGTAGGTCTTTCAGGACTGGTGTTATACTGTCCCGGCTGCCACTCCTAGTCACCAGTCTAGCAGCTGCTTTCTGGATTAATTGTAATTTCCAGGTCACCTTCAAAGGTAGCCCCACACAGAGCGCATTGCAGTAGTCCAAGCGGAGATAACTAGAGCATGCACCACTATGATGAGACAGTCTGTGGGCAGGTAGGGTCTCAGCCTGCGTACCAGATGGAGCTGGTAAACAGCCATCCTGGACACAGACTTGACCTGTACCTCCATGGACAGCTGTGAGTCCAAAATGACCCCCAGGCTGTGCACCTGGCCCTTTAGGGGCACAGTTACCCCATTCAAGACCAGGGAGTCCCCCCACCTGCCCGCCCTCTTCCCCCAAAACAGTACTTCTGTCTTGTCAGGATTCAACCTCAGTCCATTAACTGCCATCCACCCTCCAATCACCTCCAAACAATTACATAGGGCATTCATCACCATCAATGGTTCCAATTTAAACAAGCCACATGACCCCTGTCTGAAAAACAGGTGGCATTCCTTCCTGCTATAAGTAAGGAAGCTTAAAACGGAACTCCTATAACTGTGTTATTACTGTCTTAGATCCAAAACAAGTTTTACATGAGTTCATATAGAATAAAAGACTAAGATACTGATGGCACTGACAACATTCTGCAAATATCACCTGCCATGATACTAGATTAACAGGTTTGAACTAATCTCTGTACACAAATGTACAATGAGGTATTTGACTTAGGTTTGATGCTGCACATTCAACAACACAGAAAGTAGTAGTTACAATTTAAGTGAGCGCTAAAAATGTCAAGCTTGATTAATTCTTGATTAATTTTTTGATGGAACCCCTTATATGGGATTTTGTATATCAATTTTCCCTCAGCTCTTCTTGCTGGCCCATGTAGGACCAGCATGGATAGTTGGCCCCGGTGAATATTTGACGTTTTCTCCCCTTACAGCTTTGATCTATGGGCTACACATTTATCCAATTTTGTATTGAACACATTGGCATTTTTGTTTTTGTTGATGTCACAATTGCTGGGGGGGGGGAAGGGAATCTAGAAGGGAAGCCTTTTTAGTCTGTTGCAGAGCGTACAAGTCCTGTATTAAGGTTGGCGTCACCCCTGTTTTACAGATGATATGCCTCTGTTTGAGGAACTGTCAGATAACAGCCCTTTATCTGAAGGCATTCTCTGTTTGAAGGGATGCCTAGTAGTCCATGTCCAATTTAAAGATTAAAGAAACATCAGAAGAGAGAGCAGAAGGCACCTTGAAGTTATCTGTCAGCAATTGTACCTGCAATTTGTACCTGGACAGCAGACTAAGCAGGCACGAAGATCTTCCACATTATGGCGAGATGCGTTTCCTTTTAAATTCTAGTAACAATAGTGTGCAGTTTTTATGCAAGTTTGTGCTTGCTTTTCCCTTTCCTCTCCCCACCCTTTTTTTTTTTTGAGGGTGGGGGTGCATAAGTGACAGCTCTACCTGCAGCACCATGAAGATCTACACATCCACTGTGGCATAAGCCTTTGCGGGGCCCAATTTGTCAAATGAAAGGTGCAGCCATTCTGGAGAGTGTGCTCTAGGACTAAATGTGTTCATGGCTGCTATGTAACTTTTGTCATCTGACTAAGTTTTTAACCTTGCTGTATGGGGCGCTTGTACCTAATTCTTGTGAATGCTTAAAACAAACTCTTGTGAAACCTGTTTACAGTTCACAGATGACTGATGATGGTGAATAGGACAGGCAGGTTCCGGCAAAGCTGGGTAAATAGATGTGGTTTCAGATCGCCTTTTTGGGGAAACCACAAGTTGGCACTGAAAGGTCGACAAGGAAGTCCCTAGATTTTTTGACATGATTAACTTAAAGAGTTCCTATGGTGGTTTTTTCCCATGCTGCTTCAGCTGCACTGCTTCAGCATGCTGTGCATAGTATTACAAACTGCCAAACCACACTATTTTGTATCTCCTTTATGATTCTACACCCACAGCAAGAAACACTACATCTGCGTTGTTCATTTTGCCTATTTGGTTCTTGTCATCAAATAGTGAGTAGTGATTCTAGTTGCTAGATGCTTCTCAACCTTGCTGTCTTTTTCAGTGGAGTATAAATGCCTATTGGCCTGCAATTCTATACACACTTTCCAGGGAACAAAGCCCCATTGAACACATGGAACATACTTCTGAATAGGCACATGTGGTATTGTAGTAATAGGGCAGGGATCCCCAATCATTTTGGACCTGGGAGCACATTTGGAAATTGTAATGTGTACCACAAAATAACCATCTCACTGACGAAAAGGTGTAATGCTCAGTACCCATCTTCAAACAACAACAACAGGGAACATACCTATGAAGACCCTAAAACAAATAATATACAGATAAGAAAAAAAACAGGCCACCATACCCAAACAACCAAGTGAACAATAAACCCTCATAGATGGGCACCTAGGAGGGTGTCTGGGAGTGCCATGGCATACCTGCCAAGTGCCCGGAAAAAACCAGGACATCCCATTTTCTCGTGTGAGATCATGGCAGCCTTTGGGTGTTGCAATCCTGCACTGTGCTCTTGTCCCGAAAAAGTGCTGGGGGATATGGGAGAGTGAGGGGCAGATCACATTACTCACCTGGGAACGCATCCTGGAAGACGTGCATCCCAGTTTTGGGTCTCCAAAAGTTGGGTGGTTTGCCATGGTCCCACCATTGCCACCTTGGGGACCCCAGCACTAGTGAATTAGCTACCTGACAGTAGAATCAGATTTACACTTTTGTAGATTAGAAGTCATGTTCTTGAAGTAAAAAGATTGCCTTTCCATTATGCTGTGCATTTGGCTCCAATTGCTCTCCCTTCTTCACTGAGTGAGTAATCATTGTCCTGCTGCATTTATTTATTTATGCAGGCCTATACACATGACTGGAGCATAAGCAAATAATGAACAGGTTCCTACTGACTCTGAGTAATTTACAACCTGCATTTTAACTGTGGTCAGGAAAGAGACAGCAAAAGGAAGGGAAGAAAAAAAGGGCAATAAAGGGTAAATGTAATCAAATGTGCATGCATATACTTAGGTACACATACTTAGATCTGCTAAGTGCTATCATACTTCCTACTTTACTTCCAGGCTTTGTTCTGCCCATCTCTTTTTCAAACACAAGCCCAGAAACATGCACTGAGTCTCTTACACACTTCTAGTCATGTACATTTATTTGCTTTTCACCTACCTGAGCACAGAATCCTGCCACCCACTGAAAAACCAAACCACTTTATCCCATGGCAGCCACAAATGCTTTCAAGTAGCACCTATAGGGAAACTATAAACCTATAGGGACCTATAAATATGCTTGCAAATGTGCCTTGTTAATTGCTCACTGTGATTATTTTGCTTGTAAGTAATCATCACTGCCTTGTTCTTATTGCATTGTATTTCTCTGACCTCACTCTAATACTTCTCCCCACTACAACATAGTAACATAGCTACCCCTCTGAAATTCATACAGAAATGGTGTTGGGAGGCTCCTCTGAGGATTGTTACACTTTTACTCCGAGGAAGCAAACTGTTGGAGGCGAATGTGTGAAGTGTGCCTCTAATTTTAATTTAAAATAGAAACTCGTTTAGGAAGTGCTGTGTAATGATCTGTGATGCTAACATTACAAAATATATACCACAGTACGACACACCTTGATACAATACACTCCAGAACAGGGTTGGTCAATGTGGTGCCCTCCATATGTTGCTGGACTATACAACTCTCACCATCTTTGACCATAGGCTATGAGGCTGGTGGTAGTTGGAGTCCAACAGAACCTGGATGCCACCATATTCACTATGCTTGCTCTAGAACCGGTTCTCAACCCGTGGGTCCCCAGATATTGGACTACAACTCCCATCATCCCTGAGCTCTGGCCTTGCTAGCTAGTGGTGATGGGAGTTGTAGTCCAACAACATCTGGGGACCCACAGGTTGAGAAAGGCTGCTCTAGAAGCATTCTTCAGGGAGTGGTACGGGCTTCTCCTAGGTTGGTAGATGGCTAACTCTGCAAGGGTAATTGCATATGTCTATGACAGTGCAAAAACAAAAAACCTGATATGCCTTTCCCAGTAGCCTAGCAGAGAAGGAAGTTGTAATGACCAATAGGGCTAGTATGGTTTAGTGATTAAGAGTTGTTGGTATAGGACAGGCATAGGCAAACTCGGCCCTCCAGATGTTTTGGGACTACAACTCCCATCATCCCTAGCTAACAGGACCAGTGGTCAGAGATGATGGGAATTGTAGTCCCAAAACATCTGGCGGGCCAAGTTTGCCTATGCCTAGCCTACGAGCTCAGAGGCCAGGGTTCAAATCCTCACTCAGCCATGAAACATACTGAGTGGCCTTGGGTCAGTCACTGTTTCTCAGCCTCACTTATCTCACAGGCTTGTGAGGATAAAATGGGGAGGGAGAGAACCATGTATGCAATGGTCAGGACTTATTGGAGAAAAGGCGTATTTATAGGTAATACGAATTATTAGAACCAATAGATGACAGATCTAGAAACAAGCTGTTATGATCACCAGTTAATGGTTGCTGTGAATGATCAGGTCACTGTTTTCATCCTGTATACATTCAAGTTTTGCATAGAAACATCACATGCAGAACTCTTGTTGTTTTTGCTGCAGCAGTAACCAAGACAACAAAGGGGAATAATCCCTGACCCAACAAAACTATGAAACCATGTAAGAGTCAGGAACAACAATATAATGCAAAAACATTTTGCTGCTTTACTCTCAGTGATATAAAATCAATCATTTTAAAATAAAACTGAGATGATTAAAATGTTAACATGTTATTTACATTACAGTTGTACAACAGAGAGTAATAAACTAATCACCAATATACCTGGCGATCAGAGATTCCAGTTCAAAATTATGAATACATAGTACACCCCGCCCCCCAGTCATGATACATAAAAATTATTAAGAATGATCCATCTGTATGATGCAAGTGTCAGAAACAAAGCGGAGACTTCTTTCACATGTGGTGGGATTCTGATTTGACCAACGCTTGAGGAAACTCAAAAGCCAAATAAATACTAATGACGGTATGAAATTCCTCTCCATCTGGTATTTTTCTTGCTAAATTATGTGGAAAGATCTGTGAATCTCACATATGTTAGCAGCTGCTAGAATATGATTTGCAAGGAAGCTGAAATTGTTTATGATACTTTCCATCAAATAATGGCAGGGCAAAATATAGGAATTTGCCATTGTGGCTAAAATAACACATTTTCTTGGATTTAGAGAACACCCCCCCCCCGGGTGATCTTTTTAATACAAAGGAATAATTTTATTGAACGGGACGCGGGTGGCGCTGTGGGTTAAAGCCTCAGCGCCTAGGGCTTGCCGATCGAAAGGTCGGCGGTTCGAATCCCCGCGGCGGGGTGCGCTCCCGCTGCTCGGTCCCAGCGCCTGCCAACCTAGCAGTTTGAAAGCATCCCCGGGTGCAAGTAGATAAATAGGTACCGCTTACCAGCGGGAAGGTAAACGGCGTTCCGTGTGCTGCGCTGGCTCGCCAGATGCAGCTTTGTCACGCTGGCCACGTGACCCGGAAGTGTCTCTGGACAGTGCTGGCCCCCGGCCTATAGATGTGAGATGGGCGCACAAACCCCAGAGTCTGTCAAGACTGGCCCGTTCGGGCAGGGGTACCTTTACCTTTAATTTTATTGAATACTGTAAAAGAAATCATCTGATGCCATATTTAATCTATGGTTTTACAATGTTCTAAGATTGCTCAGAGTCTACAGTAAATGAGGATACAGTGGTACCTCGGGTTACATACGCTTCAGGTTACAGACTCCGCTAACCCAGAAATAGTGCTTCAGGTTAAGAACTTTGCTTCAGGATGAGAACAGAAATCGTGCTCCGGCGGCGCGGCAGCAGCACCATTAGCTAAAGTGGTGCTTCAGGTTAAGAACAGTTTCAGGTTAAGTACAGACCTCCGGAACGAAGTAAGTACTTAACCCGAGGTACCACTGTACTGCAATCCATTTTTTGAGAACAAAAAAGGGCATTCAATTTCGCCTCCTCATTGGTGTTTCCTTTTGTGCATTGTTGAAGCTTTCAAATGCTAATTTTGCAAGACCTTCCTGTTATTGTTAATTACAAGATAATAACAATTAAAAACAATCGCTTTAAAAGTAGCACATTATTTACATTATTGCCTCAAGAGAGAATAATAAACGAATTACCAACATAACTGGTAAGTAGAGATTCCAAAGGCCAGAGGTATTGGAACACTGTAGTCTTCTCCCAGTTCTGTCACCTTCCTGGGCTGTCATGGACTTCACATTCCAATCTGTCACCTAACACAGGAGTCACCAACATTGCACCCATAGGTGTCAGTGTTCCAGCCAGTAGCTCCAACTGTGCCTGTAAAAGTTCTCAGTAAATATCCCCTCAAAAATAAAAAATGCACAGTGGTCTGCTTTCTCTTCCTGATCAGCTCCTGTTTGCACTGGCTTTGCCTCTCCTGCATTCAACATACACCTTCAGATATGCCCACATTTCATTGGATTCAAGGACTGTGTACCCATCCTCACTTCCATCTGAACAGGGGAGAGGTGTAAAGAGCTTCTCTCTGTGAGTGTGGCTGATGTAGGAGCCTTGCTCACATTGATGGTGGACCTTTTTGTGGTCCTGCCTCTTTTTCTGCTCTTTTAGATGCAGCAGAATGGGCGTAGCCAAGGGAGGGGGCAGGGAGGGGCAGCTCCCCCCCAAAAATCAATAAAAATACATAGCAAATTGAGGTTTGGTCCCCCCCTCCTAACAAAAGGCATATCCACCCCCACAAAAATCCTGGCTACTCCCATGTGCAGCAACCAGGGCTGTGATCTTGCCACTTGCAGGAGTGTGGCCTGGAAGATGCCGTCCCAGTTTTTCGTCACAGCGTGTTGGAGGGTATGTTACCCCACAGCAACAATTTGGTGTTAACATCATGCCACCCATGACAGCCATTTTATGACTGGCACCCACAACACTTTTTCAAAATTTCAAATGTACATAGTGCCCGCCACAACACTGGTGACCCGTGCTCTAATTAGTTTCTGTAAAGAATGCAAAATCCCCATTAGGGTAATTCCCCTATTAGGTCAACCAAGATGTCACAAAAGTGTGTGCAAACTTTTAAGTTTTCCAGAACAGTTCAAGATAGTAAGCAAAGCAAGGTTCAGAGAGAACACAAAAATCGGCTAACATTGTAATCTGTATTAGTGACAGTCTTAAGATGGAATTTGGAAGGAGGTAGCAGACATTCAGATATGGATTTGATTAGGTGCTATGCAGCTTTCTGATTGCACTGATCTGCTGGAAAGAAGAAACGTTAAAATGGTAAATCTCTCATTTTTAAAAAAATGCAATCCAGCTTCTATTTCCCCAGTTAGTCATTAAGGAACAATAGTGAAATATACTCAGAGTCGCAAAGTGATTTCATGCTCTTTATTCAGCTCATAGTGGTGAGGAGGAATGAATGAAAGTCCCCTCACAGTATCTGCTTTATATACATTATTTACACAATGGGCTGCACATGATTGGCTAATTCCGGAATTCTACTGTAAGCCAATCAGGTTGTGGATTCACTTCTATCTGGAGCAGGATTGGGTGGTTCCTGCCAACCAATCATACTGCTGCATTGTTCTAGGACCAATCAGACTGCTGCATTTTGGATCCTATTGTTCTAGGGCCAATCAGACTGCTGCAGTTTGGATCCTATTCAACTCAGTGCATAACAAATAGCCAATCATATCTCTTCTATGCATACTGAGACTCATTCACTGTGATCAGATAACCGAGTTCTGGGAACTGTTCATCAGTGGTTTCTGGTAAGGTGGACACACACTTCTGCTTTGAATCAAACAGCAAGATGAGGAAACCTTGCTTAGAAAACAACCTGGCCTTCAAAGCCATAGCAACATCTGATTAAGGATAAAAATAGATACCTTGGATCAAGGTCAGGCCAATTAAAATCACCCTGACCCTAACTACAAAGCTTTGCACAAGAGGATTGTGTGTGCTATAAACAATGGCATCCTTTGGGAATGTAGCACACACTATGCTGGCTCAGCAGAACAAATGCATTTAACGTGCAGCTGCAGTGCTTCTTTCCAAGAAAGTCATCATATATGCTAATAGCAAAATCAGTTCTCTGAGTCCTGCTCCTTATTGGGAGGAGCTAAATCTAAATGAACCAATGGTCTGACTTGGTAGAAGGCAGCCTCCTATTTTCCTGTGTAGCATTAAATGGCATAATTCACAGCATTGGCAGAAACAGACTCTGTTTGCAGACTCTGTTTGGCAGCCTACTTTTCACATTGGGTTGCCTCCATTTTAATTTATTTCAAGATAAAACACGAGTACAAAATAGCCTGGCTTAAACCCACACAATTTGTTTCCTGCAACATGCTTGTTGGATGTATGCTTTTCCTGGGGTCAGAAAGTTAACCTGCAACAGGCATATGGAGGCTGAAAACTGATAAAGGGTTCATCCATTGGTAAAGTCTCTTCTTCATGAAACATGCACCACTCAGAGTCAGACAGGCTTTCTTAATCTGTGTGTACTTTCACATGCGAGTTTTAAAAACAAGAATAGAAGGTGGCCCCTTGTGGATTAGCCCAAAGGCCTATTTAATCCAATATCCTGTTTCCCACAGGCCCACATGTGAAGATCACAAGCTGCACAATAAGGGCCATATTTTTCTCTAGCTTTCAGTCACCCAGGAACTGGTAGTATTCAGATGCATGTTGTCTCTGATTCTGGTGGTAGCATATGGCCATCTTGGATGCTTCTAGTCTGATAGATCCCAGCACTGCTAATCATGGGTTTTTTGCTATAAGCTAAAGGTGCACTTGCAGTCAGCAAATATTGTCAAATTTGCAGATGACACAACTGTGATTGGCCTCATCCCTGAAAGGGAGGGTGAAACAGATTATAGAGATGAGGTGGAGTGGCTGATAGAGTGGTCTAGAGCTAACAACTTGCTCATAAATACAAGGAAGACAAAGGAGCTTGTGGTGGACTTTAGGAGACAGAAGAGCAACGTCCAGCCACTTTTGATTGATGGGGTCTATGTGGAGAGGGTAACAACGTTCAGATTTTTGGGCATTGAATTACAAGAGGATCTGTCCTGGAGTGTCAACACAAGGGGGCTTGTGAAGAAGGCGCAGCAGAGACTGTACTTTTTGAAAATACTAAGGAAAAACCATCTTCTGCAGAAACTGCTGCTTGCCTTCTATCACTGTGCCATTGAGAGCGTGCTCACTTATGGCTTATGTGTGTGGTACGGAAGCTGTACTGCCCAGGACAGGATGGGGTTGTGCAGGGTTGTTAAGGCAGCAGAGAGCATTGTTGGCTGCCCACTCTCCACCTTAGAGCAGATTTATGCCACAAGGTGCCATAGGAAGGCACTGGACATAGTAAAAGATCCATCACATCCTGGTCACTGTCTCTTCAAGCTCTTGCCGTCGGGACGGAGATACAGGTCGATGAAGACAAGAACGAGCCGTCTTAAGAACAGCTTCTCCAGAGTGATCTCGGCCCTGAATGGGAAGCCTGAATGGGACTTTGAAAGTCATCTAATCTCCCTTGCTGTATTATACTGTATTGTTTAATTAGCGTTTTTATGGAGCAGTCAAGTAATTTCGTTGTCCCCGATGGGGGCAATGACAATAAAGATATTATTATTATTATTATTATTATTATTATTATTATTATTATTATTATTATTATTATCCTGTGTGTGTATCTCATTATTTGACACCCACATCTATGGTCATGACATGGCCCTTTCTTTTTTTCCACAGCAGGGAAAACTGATGCCATCTCCTAGAGCGCTCTTGGGCAATCCTTTGCCTACCAGATAAACAAGCTTATCAATTCAGCAATCAGAAAATGCTCTCGGTTAGTGAGGAAAGAGCTTAAACGCAAGCCTGAGTACAGATGACACACTAAGCAACCGCCTCTGCACACTTGACCTCTTTTTGTGCAGTGCACTGTAGAGAGTATCTCCTTCTCTTCCTCTCTCACCTGCACTCTGCCTCAGGTTAGTTGGGTGGATTGGGCCCACGGAATTTTGCAAGTTAAGAAATTTGAAGTTCACTTCTGTTGTTTGGTCATAATGAGGGTGGGCAGGTATAAGGACTCGTGATGGGAGTCTGCACTCCTATATTTACCACTACGCCGCTGGGGCACCTGCCAGTTAGACCAGGGACCACATTTCCTTGTCAACAGCCTTTTGCAAAGGGCTCATGTGGTGGACATGGCCAAAACAAAAGTGGGCGTGTCCAAAAGGGGCATGGTTGTATCACGTACTGAATGGGACCACCCCACACACACACACACACACACACACACACACACACACTGCAACATATCCCTCACATACACATTCACATAAGAAGAGCCTGCTGAGCCAGGCCAATGGTCCATCTAATCCCCCATTCTGCTTTCACAGTAGCTGGCCATGTGCCTTCAAGCAGGACCTGAGCTCAACAAGTAAGATTAAGAATAATTTATAACCTGCCCAGTGGCGTAGCGTGGGGGGTGCAGGGGGGGCTGGCCGCACCGGGCGCAGCATCTGGGGGTTAGGGTTAGGGGGCGCAAATCCACCAGTTAGGGGGCGCAAATCCACGGGTTAGGGGGCGCAAATTACTTGCCTTGCCCCGGGTGCTGACAACCCACGCTACGCCACTGAACCTGCCCATCTGGCTGGGTTTCCCCAGCCCCTGTGGGCGGCTCCCAACAGAATATTAAAAACACAATAAAACTTCAAACATTAAAAACCTCCCTAAACAGGGCTGCCTTCAGAGGTCTTCGAAAAGTCAGATAGTTGTTGATTTTCTTGACATCTCATGGGAGGGTGTTCCACAGGGCAGGCGCCGCTACCGAGAAGACCCTTTGCCTGGTTCCCTGTAAACTCACTTCTCGCAGGGAGGCAGGGGCGTAGGAAGGGGGAGTGGAGGGGGCGGGCCACCCCAGGTGCCATTCAGGGAGTGGTGACAAGAAGGCCCTTGCCTCCCCCCAGCTGTAGAGCAGCCAAGTGCGTGACCATCCGTACAGTCTGTACAGTGGCAGTACGCACGAATGGCAGCCTGTACGGACTGCGCATGTGTGGCATTCCATACAGAGTGCGCACGCACAGGATGTCGCAAATGCGCAGTCCGTACGGGCTGTGCCACCCCGGGTGCTGGAGAAGGTTCCTCCACCACTGCAGGGAGGGACCACCAAAAGGCCCTTGGAGCTGGACCTCAGTGTCCAGGCTGAACAATGGGGGTGGAGATGCTCCTTCACGTATCCCTCATGCAGTGGTTTCCAGCAGCTGGTATTCAGAAGCACTACTGCCCTTACCGCGGAGGCAGAGTAGTGCCATTGCAGCTAGTAACCTTATCCTCCTTGAATTTGTCCCATCTGCTTTTAAAGGCCACCACCACCTCCTGCGGCAGCAACTTCCGGGGTTTTAACTATGTGCTGCATTTTAAAAAATGCTTTCTTTTATCTGGCTTGAATTCTCTGACATTCAGCTTCGCTGGATGTCTGCGTATTTTGGTGTAATGAGAGAGGGAGAAAAGCAAGTTCCCTGCCCACTTTCTCTAGGCCATGCATAATTCTGTCAACTTCTATCAGGTCACCTCACCTTTTGCCTAACTAAATTGTCCTGTGTATGCATGCTGCCACACATAGCCCCCTCTCAGCCTCCTTCCCCCCTGCTCTCTCTCTCAAACACACAGTACATTTTTCACTTTACCAAGCTTGAAAAAGGCTCCAACTGGAAGTAACTGGAGTCTTTCCCCAAGCCTAAATATACCATTGTGGGGCATTTTCAGCAGGGTTAACCCTCCCTTATTGGCTACAATAGGAGGCCTTTTTCTAGCCTATTTGCAGTGGTGGGTGAAGGAGAAGCTTTGGGGTGGATGCGGAGACTCCACCTGGCCCACTGCCCAGTGGTTCTTCTAGGGACCAAAGGTTTGTCTCCTTATAGTGTAACTTCCTGCATTTCTAATGAATCTGTTGGTATTTGTGCCAAGCAGCCATTAGAGGGCACTATGCGCTTGCTGAACTGGCTGCAAATCAGGCATGTTCCACACAGGCCAGTCCTTTTTGCCATCATATAGTCATATTTTATTCTCCACAGGAGGCTCTCTGGCTTTCTTGTTGAAATAAATGTTCCGACCTCTTTTGGGAATTGCATGGGTCTTTAAGGCAAGCTCTGTGTAGCCAAGGTGCCGTATACGTTCTGGAATACAACACAAGAAATTCGGCACATTGCTGACTGTTCTAGGGGCTTGTGGAGGCGCAGCATGGCATAATGCCATGCTGTGGCTGGTCCCATAAGAACTGAGGAGCTGCAGGGAACCTTGGAGGTCATCCAGTCCAACCTCCAGCTATCTTTCCCCACAGATTTCAGCTCAAACAGACTTAAAAGGAATGATAGATGAGAACAGGAGTTTTATTGACTTGTACACTAAGTACAAGACAACCTAGACAGCATCTTAAAAAGTAGAGACATCACCTTGCCAACAAAGGTCCGTATAGTAAAAACTATGGTTTTCCCAGTAGGGATGTATGGAAGTGAGAGCTGGACCATAAAGAAGGCTGATAGCCAAATAATTGAATTTTGGTGCTGGAGGAGACTCTTGAGAGTCCCATGGACTGCAAGAAGATCAAACCTCTCCATTCTTAAGGAAATCAGCCCTGAGTGCTCACTGGAAGGACAGATCCTGAAGCCGAGGCTCCAATACTTTGGCCACCTCATGAGAAGAGAAGACTCCCTGGAAAAGACCCTGATGTTGGGAAAGATGGAGGGCACAAGGAGAAGGGGACGATAGAGGACGAGATGGTTGGAGAGTGTTCTCGAAGCTACCAACATGAGTCTGACCAAACTGTGGGAGGCAGTGGAAGACAGGAGTGCCTGGCGTGCTCTGGTCCATGGGGTCATGAAGAGTCGGACATGACTAAACGACTAAACAACAACACACTAAGTACACTAAGGGAAGTGGGTGGCGCTGTGGTATAAACCACTGAGCCTTTTGGGCTTGCCGATCAGAATGTCAGCAGTTCGAATCCCCGCGACGGGGTGAGCTCCCATTGCTTGGTCCCAGCTCCTGTCAACCTAGCAGTTTGAAAGGACGGCAAAAGTGCAAGTAGATAAATAGGTACTGCTCTGGCGGGAAGGTGAACGGCGTTTCCGTGTGCTGCTCTGGTTTCGGTGTTCTGTTGCGCCAGAAGCGGCTTAGTCATGCTGGCCACATGACCCAGAAAAACTGTCTGCTGACAAACACCAGCTTCCTCAGCCTATAAAGTGAGATGAGTGCTGCAACCCCAGAGTTGTCTGCAACTGGACTTAACTGTCAGGAGTCCTTTACCTTTACCTTTTTTTACACTAACTTTATTGCATACTGCCTTGGTATTTTTGATGAGCTTATAAACATTCTTCTAAATAAATATTCTTATAAATATAACTGTTTTATCTATGCATGGGTTTACTTCAGTTTTACCTTCTTGCTGCTTTATATTGGTTGCATTATAGGGTTGCCATATTTCAAAAAGTAAAAACCAGGGCGCCCCAAAAGTTGTGCTTTTTTCAGGAAGACCTCAGAATTGTTGAGCTTTTCTTTAAGAAACCACCAAAATTGTTGATCTTTTAGGAAAAACTAAAAACTAAAAGAACAAAACCCCCAAACACAATTTTTTGATTGACTTGTCTAAGAACCAGGACAAAGCGCCACATTTCAGAAATTCCCCTCGAACATCAATTACACCTTTGAAATCCCAGTAATGTCCGTGATTGTGTTGCAAGTGCGGGCTGTGAGATAACATGTACGGTATATGTTTGCTTATGTGAGAATGCTTGATTGGTGAATGTGAAAATGTGTTCTCTTCTTGTTGTCATAGACAGAATATTTGACTTGTAAAATAACCCTCCTTGCTTTGCTACCACAAATATATATAGTGCTATGATTCTAGAAAATAAAGTTTGGTGCATAGAATGTGACTGCAGCTATCCCCCAGTGTTAGTGTGGATGTTGTGTGCTCACCTTTCCACCAATGGAGAGGGGTGTTCCGGAGGGGGGTGTTTGTGTCACAAAACCTGTGTGTGAGATTTCATCACCCGTGTCAGCAGCTGCAGGGGCTACTTCAGGGGAGGTGGTTAACTTGTAAAAATCACAGAGGCTTGACTTCTCCTGCTGACTTGAGGTTCCAGAGGAGACAGATTGCTGCCATTATGTTTTCTGCTTTAAAAAGTACAGTGCCATTGTCTTTACGTTGGACATGATGCATGGACTCACTTTGACCGTGGGCAGTGCAATCCAAACCCAACAGGGCATGGCAGAGTGTCATAGACACTGCTGCATCTTCAATCCTGTTGCTCACACTGGCCAGGGTAGAAGGTGGGGGGAGAGGCAAATTGTTGCATGTGCCTGGATTTGAGTCTGCTGTTGCAGGATCCAGTTCATCACAGCCAGGCTTCAATGCTCCCCATCGCCAGAACGCCCCACTTGGGTGGGGCTCTCACCTGTCAGTGAGTTTGGTGGGCAGAATGGGGATCTCTACACCTGCAGGGTGATGCTGGTACCACTCACTGGGCTGAAGTCAGCAGGGCAAGGCGCAGGGACATCTCCAGCCAGTCCAACTCCCTTGCAACCCATTGCAAAGGGGGTTTGGATTGTAGTGGTCAATACAGATAGCTGTCATAGCAATTGCTATGCTTGGCAGACTGCTACCGAATGCTGCCCGGTATCCACAGCCGCCTGTGACAAGCCAGTTCAGCATCAGAGGAGTGCAGTGGGAAAAGGCATCAATCTCGGAGGACTGCATGTTCAAATCTTTTTTTCAGCTCTTACATGGTATATGTAATGTCACAAAACAACCAGACAAAGCACTCATAGAACCTGTTTCAATGTGCTTTGCATAGTACAAGAACTCTGTAAATTAAGCCAGGATTATTATCCCTACAATTGCAGAAAATAAGCCATTTTTGGTGTGTATTTTGTTTTGCTTTGAAAGGCAATGATACCTATTTCTTGCAGCTGAGATTTTCTCACTCCTTGAATTGTTGGCTGTTGCTGTGTCAAAACTCTAAAAATGTTTGTCTTGTGTGTAGATGTTGGCAAAA
Organism: Podarcis vaucheri; assembly: GCF_965113315.1. NCBI lineage: Eukaryota > Metazoa > Chordata > Lepidosauria > Squamata > Lacertidae > Podarcis > Podarcis vaucheri. Next base: position 84,745,003 of record NC_138764.1, on the reverse strand, counting down.
GAGTCAATTGTCGAGAATCTGGAAACAGATCATTAGGGAGTCAGCTACCTCGGTTTGTGGACGACTGGCTGTCTCTCATGAATTTGGCACTCCTCTTGATCATTCCTCAACCATGATGCAAGTCTGGGCTAAAATAAGTTTCCCCCCAAGGTCCACACGAAAACTTGGGTTCAGAGAAAAGGTAAGTGACTGTGAATAGTGCTGCTTCAACGCCAATGTTCCTTCATTTTTGGAAATGAATGAATCCACTGGGGTCAAGTTTGCACCACATCCTGAATGACACATAGTTTATTGGGCAAAAACATTAAGAGTTAAGGAAACCTCAACTTGTGGAAACAGAATTTTTAATTTGCATTGAAGAGCAACCTCTCTGGGGCTGAGAGTGGGATTTGGCAGCCATTGGCAACATTTTATTAGGATTAGAGTAACTTCCCATTCCAAACCCATGTGAAGCAGCCGGAGGAACTCAGAGTGTGCATTTGTCACAGAGTGTACATTCCTAATGATCTAAGGTTACGGTGATCCCCGTGACATTTATATCTGGCGGTACAGATTGCTTTGCATGCAGAAAGTCCCATGTTCAACCCCAGCTTCTCCGGGTATGGCTAGGAATGTCAACTTGCCAGAAATCCTGCAGATCCACTGACAGTCAGTGTGGACAATACTGAGCTAGATGGTCCAAGACTCAGTATAAGACAGCTTTCTATGTTATTATGCAGGGTGCATTTGCCACATTTATATATGCACACACAACATGGTGCTATGGGCAACTACTTCTGGCTGCAGCTTCCTTTTGTTAGGAAGATTGCTGGCTAATTGCTCAGGATGCCTGGTTGATGTTTATGCAAAGGGAAAGGCTATGTGAAAGTAACACACTGTCTCAGGAACTGATCCGAGGTCTCTCTGTGCGAAAAACCAGCTTTTTAGACAGCAAGCATGCTCACTGCAAGCTGCAGGGCCAGCCCTACCATTAGCTTGCTGTTGTTGTTGTTAGTTGTTTAGTTGTTTAGTCGTGTCCAACTCTTCATGACCCCATGGACCAGAGCACGCCAGGCACTCCTGTCTTCCACTGCCTCCCACAGTTTGGTCAAACTCATGCTGGTAGCTTCGAGAACACTGTCCAACCATCTTGTCCTCTGTCGTCCCCTTCTCCTTGTGCCCTCCATTTTTCCCAACATCAGGGTCTTTTCCAGGGAGTCTTCTTTTCTCATGAGGTGGCCAAAGTATTGGAGTCTCAGCTTCAGGATCTGTCCTTCCAGTGAGCACTCAGGGCTGATTTCCTTAAGAATGGATATGTTTGATCTTTTAGCAGCCCATGGGACTCTCAAGAGTCTCCTCCAGCACCACAATACAAAAGCATCAATTCTTTGGCGATCAGCCTTCTTTATGGTCCAGTCTCACTTCCATACATCACTACTGGGAAAACCACAGCTTTAACTATACAGACCTTTGTTGGCAAGGTCCATTAGGCAGAGTGGGACAATTGTCTCTGATGATAGGGGATAGCAGCAGCAGCAGCAGTCTGCTGGCTGTTCCTCCTGAGCCCCCAGGCATTCTCCCCTGTGGAAGCATAGAACTGTGTGTGCCGGGCAGTCTTTCCTGCACCCCTGTCACTAGATTGCTTTCCTCAGGTGTGCTGTAGGATAAGGCTACAAGTAAGATTCAACTGGCAGTCTAGTCTGCTTCTCTGCATGGAATGGGAATAGAGTGAGGTGTCATCTTGTCCTTTGCCTCAGGCTGCAAAATATCTTGGGCCGGCCATGGGAACCTGTGAGGTCTGGAAGAATCTTGGGGTTTCAGATCCCTCTCTGGAGATCTGCAGTGTGGCACTGGATCTGCTCCCTTCTTGGATTCCTACATTCTGGCTTACACCTGTGCTCTGCTTTCATATTTGTAAATAAATCTAATATAGTTAAAAAGCAATATGTCTCTAGTGATGGCTCCTCCAAGCAGGAGCAATGCCCTGATAGTCATGCCCTGGAACTTCTTACTGCTTGGGGGAAGTGGAGAGCATATAACAATGTTATAGGTATACCTGAAATATGGGTTTAAAATAGGCATGGGGAACCTGTGGCTCGCGAGATGTTTTTGGACTCTAGGTCCTATCAACTCCCAGTGTCCCTGACCATTAGCCATGCTCGCTGGGACTGAAAGGATCTAGAGTACAAAAGCAAATCACGAGCCAATGGTCTGCATGCCTATTTCTCCTGTTTCACTGCAAAGGATTAGACTAGATTACCCCCAACTCTATAATTCTATGATTTTCTATAATCACAACCTGTAAGACTAAGCTTTCCCAGTCTGATATTACAGTCTCATAGCTTTGCTGCTCATAGTCATCATTCACAGGGCATTTGAAGCACTGTCAACAACAATCTCTGAAGAGTGGAAAGTCAGCTGGACTCCCAGGTCTCTCTGATGAGCTGCTAACTGCACTTCAGAGCCAACAGGGCTGCAGGATCTCTTCAACTATTTTACGGGCATAACATTCAGGCCATGCAGAGGCCAAAGTGGCAAACCACATAGAGACCTAAACATTTCAGAGTGTTGCCACCCTGTGTTTTTACAGGGGTCAGTTTATGAGCCATCGGTCAGCACTTATTATAACCGCTTTATGACCTCTTTGGTACTTGGTCGTATAAACACACCAGGATGGAATTAATAACATCGCATCACACAAGACTGTTATTTTAGGCTCTAGGGTAGGTTGTGGGCAGGCATAACTGTTGCACTGCTAGAGTCCGGTTATGTACTTGAGGTCAGATAAACCATTCATGGGGGTGAAAATGTGCTCCTAAATAACTTGAGTGGTGGTGGTGGGAAGAGCTTGAAGCCGAAGGAGGAACATCTCTCTCCCTTATTTCAGCATGTAACCTGGCTTGGTATGGGCAGCCCAACTATTTCACTGGATCAGGGAGAAGCATTTGCTGTGTAACCATTAGCATTAGGCAGGGCCAGCCCAAGACAATTTGGCACCTGAGGCAAACCACAAAATGGTGTCCCCTTCCACCCAGGGATGAAGGGGTGAGCGAAGATCTACACATAACAAGTGGGGAAATAAAGATCTATATTGGGAACAAGGGTGGCAGGAGACCAGCAGTGCCTCCTATACTATAGAGGTGGCCTTGGGGGAGGCTGCTAAGGAGGCAGAAGATCTGGCCTCCAAGGCACATGCCTCAACTCTTGCTGCCAATCATTCCTTGAAGGCCGGATCTGCTGCCCCTGTGAATCTTGCCGCCTGAGATGGTCACCTCACCTTACATCATGAGTGGGTTGGCCTGGTATTATTGTAGTCATTATTGGGGAAATGGGTCTTTATAGGAACGCGGGTGGCACTGTGGGTTAAACCACAGAGCCTAGGACTTGCCGATCAGAAGGTCAGTGGTTCAAATCCCCGTGACGGGGTGAGTTCCCGGTGCTCGGTCCCTGCTCCTGCCAATCTAGCAGTTCGAAAGCACGTCAAAGTGCAAGTAATAAATAGGTACCACTCCAGCAGGAAGGTAAGCGGTGTTTCTGTGTGTTGCTCTGGTTTGCCAGAAGCATCTTAGTCATGCTGGCCACATGACCCGAAGCTGTACGCCAGCTCCCACGGCCAATAAAGCGAGATGAGCGCCGCAACCCCAGAGTAGGCCACGATTGGACCTTATGGTCAGGGGTCCCTTTACCTTTATAGTGGTCTTTATGAACCACTATGCCTAGTGGGCTTCATAACCTATTGCTAGTCTGCATGGTGCTACCCTAAACATGCAAGTTATAGAACTTGAAATTGCAACCCTCAGCTTTTTGGTGGGGAGATGAAAACAGGGCAGGGGTGAAAGGACTAAATTCACCTCTGGATCCCTCTCTGGAACACCTGGTTGGCATTCTGCTGATTTCCTAAAAGGGATCCTGGCAGCTAGATCAGGGCAGGAACCATGTGCATGGTGCTTGGGCCAGAATTTGAGTTACTTTGGCTCCAAAAGTTCCTCAGGCATGCAGCATACTCTGTCCTGAGCACAGGGAGCAATTGGAGCAGCCCCACCCCCTTCAGGTGGCTCAAAATACGATCCAGATCTGGTAGTATTTGCTTTATGTGCCGAAGTTTATTTCTTGTAGCTGCAAGGAGTGCAAAGAGGGGCAAAAAAGGTGGAAGATAGAAGCAAACAGGAACTAGGCAGGTTCCTTTCGTGGCTATTTTTAAATACTTCAAACAGCTCCAGCTGGCCCAAATTTAGAAAGGAAAACAGAGGGCTTCCTCCCTTTCCTTTCAGCTATTTCCCAGCATGTGTTTTTATGGTCCAATGGGAAGAGGGGAGAGAGAGAGGACAGAGGAATGCACTTCATTGGCAAATGAACCCCCAGCCGCATCCTTGCCATCCATCCATCAAAGTTAGTAGAGCAGGCTATGAAAGAGCCTTGTCATAAACTCCTGGATATCACATTCTAGTGCCTGTTAGGGTCCATCTTTGGCCTCAAACCAATACAGGTGTGCTGTACTTTGCTTTGCTAAATAATGTCCAGTCTGGAAGCACACTTTCAGGTTGGACAACACACTTTTTGCAGAAGTTCCCTGGCTCCATCCCTAACATGGTCAATAAGGCTCAAGTACCCCACAATTGCCAGGCCATGCTGATGCCTCTCTAGCTGTTGCCGTTTTCTGCGGGCCTCCTGTGATGTCACAAAAGGACATGGCAGTTGAGGTGAAAGAGGGTCTCCCCCTGTGACTGGGCCACCCCTAGATCTCAGGAGCCTCCCAGAATCTCAGGTTCTGGGAGGCTCCTGATCTGGCAAGCTTATTTGTCACTCATATGCAGAAATGATCATATTCTGAGCTACCTGAAAGTGATGTGTCTGTTCTAAGAGCTCCCTGTGCTCAGGGTTTGAAGCTGAAGTAATTAAAATTCTGGCCCAAGCACCATGCACATGAATCACATAATTATAGAGTTGGAAGTGACTCTAAGGGTCATCTAGTACAACCCTGTCCAATGCAGCATGGTTCCTGCCCTGATCTAGCTCTCAGCATCCCTTTTAGGAAATGAGCATAATGCTAACCAGGTGTTCCAGAGTGGGATCTAGAGGTGGATTTAGGCTCTCCCCAATTTACTATAGTTTGATTTCTATCCCAGCTTTCCTCTTGAAGGAGCCCAGGGTGGCAGTTTTTCCCTTCCAGCCCCTATGTTGTGGACCCAGTCCAGAATGGAATATTCTCTGGCTGTTGTATGTGAAAGCATGAAAGAGACAGAGATGCATTAAAGAGACAACATCTCTGCTGCAATGTGTCATTTGGCCCCAGCAAATTCCAAGCAACCTTCACCCATCCTCCTCCCCATCATCTCCTGCCATTGCAGCCACTTCACAACTTTGGTGTGTGTTTAAAAAATAACAAAACACACACACACACACACACACACACACACACACACACACACACACAGAAGTTGTTGGGTGAGTTCAGCTCCTGCCCCCCCCAAGCTTCAGGCTCCCCACTTGAATTCTATAGGTACCCTCCTCTCTGAAGGTCCAGGGAGCAGGAGACAGACTTCTGCTTTCCACATTAGCCATGTCTGCTTGGTGCTGAGTTCTTTCTCCTTCTCATATTTGGAGACGCAGGCAATGGAAACTTCAGCTGCTGCCGCATTCCACTAAGAAATTCTTCAAATTCCCCAGCCTCCCCGGGGTCCTGCCTTAGTTATTTCACATTGTATTATTCCCATCTGGAAACTGATCTGAAAACAGAGGACTAGATTTGAAACAGAACTGAAAATCAGTGACAGGACAAGGAGCTTTTGGGCAGGGGCACGTTAACCAGGAGACCTAGATGTCTATGTGAGCTCTTCTGTTCTAAGTGGAAGAAACTGTGCCAATCAGACACATCTGCTTCAGTTGTTTTGAGTGATGTGTTTTGTCCCACCTGCTTCCTGTAGGATCAAGGACAGAACTGTTTGTGTGACCTCTCCTTGCACAGTGGTGGAGGCCCTATGGGTTTTCTTGACTGGACAATGTCAATGCCAAGGGGAGCATTCGTTGGGCTATGCTGAATATTTCTTCACCCTAGGGCTTAATTTGTGTAGGGGCACTGGGAATAGAAAAAAGTGCCCCAATCAGGTGCAGTGTGGCCACATTCACCCTCTACTATTAAAGCACAAGTTAAGCTACATTGCTTCTCCCAAAGAATCCTGGGGATGCACTTTACCCCCACAGAGCTACAATTCCCAGCACCCTTAATAAACTACAGTTCCCAGGATTCTTTGTGTTTCAAGTGTTGGATGTGAGTTTTGGTCCCTCACTGAATGACAACAGAGAGTTTTCACAATCAAGGATTACAGGAAACGGCCTCCAGATCAGAGAATACTGTGTCCAGGCAACTTGAGTCCCATCATCTTCTCCTTCTCTTGAAACACTGCTTTATGGTTCAGAAGCTGCCACCCACTAGAAGCCGGGCCCATCCAGCCTTACACAGCAAAGGCAGCAACAACAACATGTCTTTGCGTTTAAGCCAAACACCTTTTACAAATTACTTCGCATGCTTTGCATTCTCAGCCTCTTTACAGGCACTTCACTTACTCAGATTGATCGTGGCTGGAGCCGGAGTAATTATATTTCCCACTGATTTTGAATTCAATCTGAGCCGCCGTCCTCCCCTTCCCGTCCGCCTCCCGATACAGGATGTTCTCTTGGCCTTGCATAGTTTCCAGGCGACATCGTTGCTTTCATAACCAGACTAGACCAAAAGTTTATTTTTCTCGGCTGAATCGTACAAACACATAACACAAGACACACTCTCGCACACAGGTTGCAGCTGTATCTTTACTGAGTTGGCTCAGGATGCTGAGGAAGGAAGACCCTTCTTGGACTGGCTTATATAAATTGTATATGAGTGAGAGGCCACCAGATATGTTCAGCATGGAGGGCAAAGGAAGAACATCTCCAAAGGAACCACCACAGCAGGGATGGAGAACCAGTGGCCTCCCAGATGTTTAGTAACTACCTGGGACACGGGTGGTGCTGTGGGTTAAACCACAGAGCCTAGGACTTGCCGATCAGAAAGTTGGCGGTTTGAATCCCCTCAACAGGGTGAGCTTGGTCCCTTCTCCTGCCAATCTAGCAGTTTGAAAGCACGTCAAAGTGCAAGTAGATAAATAGGTACCGCTCTGACAGGAAGGTAAACGGTGTTTCCGTGCACTGCTCTGGTTCGCCAGAAGCAGCTTAGTCATGCTGGCCACATGACTCCCTGTATGCCGGCTCCCTCGGCCAATAAAGAGAGATGAGCGCCGCAACCCCAGAGTCGGTCACGACTGGATCTAACGGTCAGGGGTCCCTTTACCTTTACAACTACTATCATCCCTAACCGCTGGCCATGCTAGCTCTGGACTGATGGGAGTTAAGGAGTCTGGCAACCTTTCCTCACCTCAGTTGTATACAAAGGTCATAAAGAACTTTTTTTCATTCTAAGCTAAAGTGGGAAGATTGATGCACTATTGGGCAGGGCTCCTGGGCCAACCAGAGGCCCTCTCCTCCTTTGGTGAACTCTAGTAGGCTTCAAACAGTCCTCCAAGCAATGCTCTAAACAACACTGGGCAGCTGAACCCAGCTGCCATTTTAATTTCCCACAATGCCTATGACGTAGTGTCACTCTGGAACACTTGGGGAAATTTAAATGGAAACTGGACCTGCTGTTTGGGGTGCCAGGTTGGCAACATTTATTTTGTAAGGGGGCTTGGCAGGCAGTGGTTCCCTGTGCCGTGTGACAATGTCTTTCTTGTATCTATTGTTGCCAATTCTTATGAAATACTGCAATTTAACACTTCTTTTCTCCAACCAGCATTGACCCAAATTGAGAAAAAGAATGACCTAGCTGCATTTTGAGCCGCTAATGTGCACAATGGTGTGATATGTGGCACCACCACTGCAAAAACAACTGTTAGGAAAGATTTTTGCTACCCTTTTGTATAGGTTTTGTGCACATTTATGCACATTTGTGATTTTCTTCAACAAATCCTGGTGGAGATACTGGTAATTCTTCATCCCCTCCCCCTCAAACTGTGCTCAAAGACCTTCTGGTTCAGATCTTGGCTCTTAACTGTTAGCTATAACATTAGGCACAATTCTTTCTTTAAAATGCCAAGTTAAAAGCTTCCAAAAGAGCAAGAGAAGGAGAGAGGTTGCAAAGTGCCACACGGACGCAAGCATTCATGACCTGCTAGCCAATAGGTGTTCATGATAATTGCACAGCCACTACCACATGGCAATCTCAATATGAATGTGTTGTGTGTCTTTTTGAGATGCAAAACCATGCATTCATTATTGGGAATCTGATATTCCTGAGGCAAAAGCTCAAAGATGGGAGGAATCTGTTTAAAATGTCAGCCAAAAATGGGTAAGAAAGAGACATGTGTTGGCCACATTCCTCCCCAGTGTGCCTGTAGCCACACACACATGTACTGAGGGATTTGTTAAGGGGCTAGCAGGGTCCTCCTTGTTCCTCCTTGTGCGCATTGCTGTGGATTGGCTGTTGCCCAGAATGAATTGCCAGCTAGCACACTCCCTGATTCCACATCTAGCCCTCCAAGCCAGGAGTTGCCTCGAACTCATGTTGCACATTCTCCTCCTCTCTGCAGAGCCACAACCAAATGCAGATAATTTGTGATTAGGGGAGAATAATTTCTACATGGAAGGCCATGCTATGTAGGTTGGTTCAAGAACTGCAGCCTTATGCCTGCCATAGGCAGGGGAAAAAACTAAATTGAGTTTAGATGCAGAATAGCATCCCTTCGAACTAGGAAAACTCATTTCCTCCAGACCATGTTGCTGGAAAAGATGTTTGTGAAAATAAATTAAATTCTTCATCCAGGATATAAAGAACCACATTTATTACCTGATTTGCATCCACCCTTTCTGCTCCCTTGTATACATTTCAAAGTATGAGCAGAGGAAATGCAATCATGCTTTGCAAGTCAACAAAATCTTCTTTTGCAATGCTTCCACTAGATGGCATACAATGCCAGGAACCAGACTAGTCCATTGCTAGCGGATAGAAAGAAGGGATACCTTTGCACCTGAAATGCCTCTGATGGAATTCATTGTGTTGGCTGCAGCTGTTAAGAGCTAAAGCATTGTCTGAGTCTCAAGACCATGGAATGAGCTACTTTAATGGCTAAAGAGCTATGGGGATGAATCATAGCTCAGTGGCACAGCAAATGCTTTGAATGCATAAGATCCCAGATACATTCCCCAAGTTGTCAGTTAGTTGGTGGTGGGACAGAACTCTGCCTGAGACCCAGGAGAGATACTGGTACTCAAAGTAGACAATCCTGGGCTATATAGACAAATAGTCTCACTTGGTATTAGGGATTGATTTAGCATTTAAAGGCAAATCTACCTCATTCACACCTCAATGCATTTTGCAAAGCAGTTTTCCAGCCAGGCAATGTCTACCAAAAAATCATACACCAAACTGTGCATGGAATGCTTATATTAGTGAAAATTGCATACAAGAATGCATTATGCTGGAAAATGTATAAATGTTAAGGGAAATGTGTTTTGTAAAAATATGTATATTTGGCAAAAATGCAAATATTTATGTTAGGATAAATTCATTCATGAGGACTTTAAAAAAGAAAATAAAAAACTGATGAGAAAATGTGAATAACTGAATTTAATATCGGAAAAATGAGGAACTGAAAGAAGCTGAAATTGATGGATTTGCCCATCCCTATTGTGAACAAGGCACTTTCCTACATCTCCAGCTATGAACTGCAATGCTCCTGGTTCAGATATTGCTTCTACAATGTCAATTGGCAAGACTCAGACTCCATTTCACTATGAGCATAGTCACCGTTCTACCTTGCAACTCAATTAATGCAGAGAGCTTCCTTTGCAACCTAACAGATGATTAAAGAGGTAGTTTATTAGAATCTAGTAAAGAATGCATTGATTACTACTAACCAACATGGGGCTTATCAAGAATAAAGTTTGGTCAGGCATGATTTATTCTTTGAAGGTGTCTGGAGGCAGTGATGGATTGGATGAGGGCCAATAAACTGAGGCTGAACCCTGAAAGACCGAAGTGTTGTGGGCAGGTGGTTTTCATGTCTGGGAATTAGGTGTGTGCCCTGTTCTGGGAGGACCAACAATCTCCCTGAAGCATGAAGCATCAGGGTCATAGTGTAGGAGCACTCCTAGATTCCAACTTGACACTGGAGTCTCAAATAGCTTCTGTGGCTAAGAATGCTTCTGCCTAGCTTTAGGCTGGTTTGCCAGCTCTAGTTGCTCCTGGACTGGGATATCCTAACCTCAGTTGTCCATGCTCTAGTGACCTCCGGCTTGGACTACTGCAATGCACTCAATGTGGGGCTGCCCTTGAAGATGGTCTGCAGGCTGCCGCTGGTGCAGAAGGTAACTGATTGGTTGGTAAGCAGGGCAGCCCAGTGGGGCCCTGTGACACTAAGTCCTGAAAGCACCGCACTGACTGCCAGTGAGCTACTGGGTCCAATTCAAGGTGTTAGTACTAGCACAGTGGTTGCCAAACTTGACCCTCCAGCTGTTTGGGGACTACAATTCCCATCATCCCTGCCCACTGGTCCCGTTAGCTAGGGATGATGGGAGTTGTAGTCCCAAAACAGCGGGAGGGCCAAGTTTGGCCACCACTGCACTGGCATATAAAGCCCGAAATTGAATGGGACCCAAGTACCTAAAAGAGGCAATATCAGTCATCACAGGCCCTACAATCAGCAGGCGAGGCCTCCCTGGTTGGTGCTGCTGACCCATGGCAGGGCCTTTCCAGTGGTGGCTCCCTGGCTATGGAATGCCCTCCCTAGTGAGGTGTGCCTGTCTCCATCCATCATTTTTAATCTTTTAGGAGGAATTTGAAAGCATTCCTGTTTATTTAGGCACTTGGCACCTGAAGAATGCTTTTCCGGGCAACCCTGAGGGTGCTGCATGAAATAATGTTTTGAATAATGTTTTGAACTGTATCTGCTTCTAGAGACTTTTACTTGTACTTGTTTTTAGAATGTTTTATTTAGCTGTTATGTTTCTGCTTGCCATCCTGGGCTCCTTTGGGAGGAGAATTTATTATTTCATTTTAGTTCCCTAGAATAGCCTGAATAGTCTTTTTCAGGGGCAGGAAGGCTTCAGGGTTGTGAGATCTACTTTTATCTTTTTAAATAGAATGTTGAAATACACCAGTCAGGCCAAGGTGAAAAATTGTGGCCTGGGGAGGACGACGCTCTTAGAATTAAGAAACAGGGTGGCTGTGAGCACGTAACTCAGCCAAGAAATTTGGATGCAGTACCAGAACTTGTTGCACACAAAGGTCTGCCCCTCTCAGCTTTCTTCATCTCAACATCATAATTTCAAATGCGAGGGGAGGTCTTTTTGCTGTTGCTAAGCTGTTGCTAAACAGAATTCTTGCTGGTCTACTGCAAATGACTCAGAGATCTACCAGTAAATCCCATTTTACTGTTTGCCCACATATGGTCTTTCTAATGGGACATGTACACAGGACTTTCTCAAAACATTGTGCTTCATTTATTAGCCAAGGTTGTCTATAGAGAGCATTTTACACTAACGTGACCTAGCCTGTCTCACTAAAATCAGCTACCCCTAGAGCTATTGCTCGAAAGGCACTTTGCCGCAGCATTTTCATTGAGTGCTACCCATTTCCTTGGATTAACCTAGTGCAATTGATACACAAAGGAAGTATTTTTTTGTAGGGGCAGGCTGTGGAGAAGGCAGATAAGCAAACAGATTAGCTCTGTGAATGGCTCAGATCGCTGCCACCTGAGCTGGGAAGTAAGGATAACTTCTAGTGCGGACATGAATTACAATTATAGACTCACTGCTATGTTCAAAAGCTCTATATAAACAGGGTGCCTGGAAAAAATATCCATCACTGTGTGGGAAGGAGGTGCACAGGAGGTCTGCCTGTACCAACTCACAACATTCACTACACAACTATAAATAATTTAGGAGAGGAGCTGAGCTCTTTCTCAAAGCAAAGTTTGCCAAGGGGAACAAAGGCAGACAGAACTGCACTCTGATCAGAGCGTGTTTAACAATTCAGCTCCTTCACAGAAGCCCCGTGGGATCACAGCGATCAGACTCTCGGTTTTTACAATCATGCAAAAAGACTAAACAGTCACAGAATGAGAATGGCGTGCTTTAACATTTTGCAGGAATAATAATAATCAACCCAACTGCGCTGCTTGATGCTTTATGATATCAGACAGAGCTTATCAAATGATGAGGTTTAATTGATGGCAAGGTTCAGGAATTTGCTCTTGTCCAGACTTCCAGTGACGGCATGGTATAGGAAAACAGGACAGACGATTACTGCACAGGATTTGAGACAGCCCTTAGAAAGCACGTCTCGCAATGAATGAGGAGATGGATACGCTGATATTAAAATAATTATCCCTGTGGGCTTGGATTATGAATTCTTTCTTGTCTTTGGCTGACTTATTATTTACTGTTGGCTTTCCTGCTGGCAATATTGAATTTAACCTCCTCGCTTTAATTCCTTGCTTCTTCCTGGCTGTCTGGGAACAGAGAGTTACAGGGAATCCAGTTGTACATCCGTCCGTCTTCAAGTATGTATCTTGCCTGCCCTCACTGCAGGCAGCAAGGAAGATGCAAGATGCACGCAGACCTTATGGCAGGAGCTGTGCAATAAGCCCCATGAAAGGCAGGCTGCATTTTGACACATCTGTTGCCCAAATGTTTGCTCTTCAGTTATTCCTAAAGATCTCTTTAAATGCTGCATCTGAATAAGAGCCCAAAACCAGTTTCCAATTTTTTTGGGGGGGCCTTTGAGCAAGGTGGAGGTCAGGATGCTTCATAGAGCCAGCTGATGCTTAGCATTATCCAAATAGGTTTCTTTTCATTGGCTAGAAAAAATAAATGGGGTCCTTTGCCTCAATAATCAAATGGTCTTGGGACAACCTGTCAGTCCAGTCCACCCCCAAATTCACAGGTGATAATAAAACAGATTTACATATGCATTAGAATGTTGTAGTAAAGTTTTGAGGTGAAACAGAATGCAATATACTAAAATGAGTCTACAGGAGGGGAATCACATTTTTGAATGCTCCTATGGATAAACACATCCCCATGTAGAAAACTTGCATAGCAAGAAGCACTCTGAGATGAAATCTTTTTCCTTTTAAAAAATATTTTATTTGTATATTTTTCACAAATAAAATGGTTAATCAAACATTATCCCATATACAGTCACTTAAACAGTTGACCTCCCTCCCATCTTTCCATGGTTTTCTCATGATTACCCTATCTTTTGCTACTGCATATTATAATTTATCTATACCTTCTTTTCTTAACTTTATTCTCAAAGTAACTTTTAATGGCTGAACTTACTCCAAGCCTGCTAGTGTACCAACATATTCACAATAATTTTTTTTAATAGTCTACAAATGTTTTCCAATCCTCCTTGAAGGCTGTTTTAACTACAGTCATACCTCAGGTTACAGACGCTTTGGGTTGTGTGTTTTCGGGTTGCGCACTACGCCAAACCCAGAAGTACCAGAACAGGTTACTTTTGGGTTTCGGCACTCGCACATGCACAGAAGTGCTAAATCACGCTTTGCGCATGCACAGAAGCGCCGAATCGCAACCTGTGCGCGCGCAGATGCAGCGCTGTGGGTTGCGAATGCTGCGGCTTGCGAACGTGCCTCCTGCACAGATCACATTCACAACCCAAGCGTCCACTGTATAACACCCATCCTAAAGGATCTTCGTTGGCTCCCAGTGTGTTTCCAAGCACAATTCAAAGTGTTGGTGCTGACCTTTAAAGCCCTAAACGGCCTTGGCCCAGTAGACCTGGAGGAGCGTCTCCCCCCCATTATTCTGCCCGGACAATGAGGTCCAGCTCTGAGGGCCTTCTGGCAGTTCCCTCCCTGCGAGAAGTGAGGCTACAGGGAACCAGGCAGAGGACCTTCTTGGTAGTGGCATCCTCTCTGTGGAACACCCTTCCTTCAGATGTCAAGGAGATAAAGCACTAAACAACTTTTAGAAGACATCTGAAGGCAGCCCCGTATTGAGAAGTTTTTAATGTTTGATGCTTTATTATGTTTTATATATTCTGTAAGCTGCCCAGAGTGGCTGGGGAAACCCACTTGGGTGGGGTATATTATTATTATTATTATTATTACTACTACTATTACTGCTACTACTACAACTACTACTAATACTATGCACTATGACAGGCTTCCTCAAACTCGGCCCTCCAGATGTTTTGTGACTACAATTTCCATCATCCCTGACCACTGGTCCTGCTAGCTAGGGATGATGGGAGTTGTAGGCCAAAAACATCTGGAAGGCCGAGTTTGAGGCAGGTTGTACTATGGAAAGAAGAAGAAGAAGAAGAGTTTGGATTTGATATCCCGCCTTTCACTCCCCTTCAGGAGTCTCAAAGCGGCTAACATTCTCCTTTCCCTTCCTCCCCCACAACAAACACTCTGTGAGGTGAGTGGGGCTGAGAGACTTCACAGAAGTGTGACTGGCCCAAGGTCACCCAGCAGCTGCATGTGGAGGAGCGGAGACGCGAACCCGGTTTCCCAGATTACGTGACTACCGCTCTTAACCACTACACCACACTGGCTCTGTGTGCCCTGTGTCCCCTAAGCTAGCTTGTTGCGTTGAGGTTCGATGGACGATGCTGTCCTATCACCTGTCAGAGACTGGACTGGACTGAAGGGGACGAGATTGAGGAGGAGGAATGATGGAGATCCTCCCCCCCTTCTCCTGACTCTTCCAGAGGAGAGGGAAGCAGTACTGATTTTACAGCAGGGGTTTGAGGAAGATAGAAGAACAAAAGAGTTGGGGAGTGTTAGGAGAAGGGGGAGGGGAGGCCGAGCAGCTAGCTGTCACATCACTGGAGAGTATTTCTAACCCCCCCTTCTCCTAGAACTCGGCATTCACTAAGGGTGCAGGAACAAAGGACACAGAGGCACTTGGCCACAAGCGGCCACCGTAAAGGGAAATGCTGTTGCTAGGATGAAGGGAGGATGTGCTCAGTTGGAGCAACGCCATTGTCAGGGTTTGTTGCATCCTTTTGTCTCTTGCTAGCATGAATGAATAAGCACATTAAAAAGGACTCTACCTTGTTTTCTCTGCATATTGCTGCCACAAGAGAGGAAGAGAATTCTGAATAGGACTGCCCCAATCAGTGTCTGTACATGGATGGGGTTGGGGGTAAGGAAACACTTTCTTGTCCTTCATACCAGGCAGCAAAGAGTCTTGAGGTGGCCCTACAAGAGACAGAATAAGGGTATCAAGCTGGAAGTCAGCTAGCAGTGACTTCTTCCCAAGCTAACAGACCATAGGTTGTGGGACTCCCTGCATCTCACAAGCCACGATGGCTGCAGAAACAGATGGAAAGAAAGGAGATTCTTGGCAGCCATCCCTTTTCACAAGGTTGATGCTTGCATTGCCTCTGTCACATACGTTAAGTATAATTACAATATCATCTTCCTTTATTTGTTTACGATGCCAGAACTAATAATCTTACTAGTTCATAAAGCTTACTTGAAACTCTAGATGTTGTTTAGTTTCCTTGGGAACAATATTTGCATTTTCTAAGTGGGAGGGAAATGTAAATTCTGAAGTCAAGGTTTCCCAAATGGTTTGGAGGGACGTGGCAATCACAAAGCTGTTTTTCATACTGCTTGCTTACATTCAATAAATACTCTCCTCCTTTAATGTAAAGCAAGTGTATCCATTTCCACCTGGCAAATATCGGAGGGTATGCTGAAAATCTTATTTGAGATGCAATTGGCATCATCATCCAAGGGCACAGGCTTGCCAGCCAACTGCACAGAATCTGAATTGCTTGCACTGGTTTCCTCATTTCTATAGTAACACAGGAGGACAACTGCCAGTTCCAGATGCAAAGGAATGCGATTCTCGTCCTTATGTCAACTCTTGTCTTACACAACTTGTCTTACACAAGAGAGTCCAACGGTTTCACACCATGGAAAATGTAGAGACTGACATCGTGATTTCATTATGCATCTAATGAAATTGTATGTCAGATATGGCACAACCAAGTGTGCAAGTTGCATCACTGAGAAAAGTGTGGAGTCTTTTTTTCCTCCATACACCGAAAAGAGAATCACCAGGGTGCTAGATGTAATCTGCAGTGATGTGTGTGTTCCACTTTATGTTCCCTCTCTAGGGAAAAAATAAGGACATACTATTTTTTCTGGGTGACTTCTCGAGGGACTGTGTTGTGTACTTTCTAAAGGAGAAAAGTGAAACAGCGAAGACATTCAGAAAGTACATCACCAGGGTGAGCAATAAGATTCAAAGGAAACCCACAACCTTGGTCAGCAACAGCCCTTCAGACATTTGAAGATGGCTGTTGTACCACCTCCCATCTTCTCTTCTCCATTGCTTTTTCCAGTGGATGATTGAGCTCATTGATCTAGAAGCTCATTGATTTGCAACTGCACTTGGAACCAGCCTGGCCCATACTGGTCGTTGGCACCTCATTAAATGACACCTAGCGCAGGGCACAAAGGAACTGATATCAGCAGCATGGCAATTCAGTGGTGGAGATGCTGCCTGGTTCCCATGCTGCCTGCCCCGGAGCAGCTATGAAATCTAATGAGGCAGGAGCAAATCCCTCTGGGGGACACTTAGTCAGTGAACAGCCTTGATAAAATCTTAAGTATGGGCCATTGGCTGTTTTCACATTTGTGGTTTTGGCCTCCTTTCTTCCTTGGTATTTCCAGAAAATTACAACCGCTTCCTTCTGCTTCCTGAGCTCAGCAGGGTGGCTGTTGGCATAAGGTTTATAATATGGGATTCTTCACCGGTTTCAGACTTGCTTTCCCTCAACTCTGCGAGTTATACAATATGGGGCAATGCTTCTCTGTATTGTTACACGGTCCTTCCCCACGTGGTGAGGTGTTCTCAGGGCAGTGTGAGGGAATATCGTTTCCTTTGGAAGCAAGAGCACTGAAGAGAGAGAGAGAGAGAGAGACTCATGTGGTCTTTGCAATGTTTGTTTTATGTGTAGGTATTTAAGCAGAGGATAAGCAGAGCCAAAATAGACACTCCTGCAAAGTAGATCCTCAGAGAGCAACTTGGCCACTCTTAAGGATGCACCCCAGTTTGAGCTAACTCCAGATAGAAACTCTTAGATTTCTCTCTATGTTTCTGGCCCAGTCCTACCATTAGGCAGAGTGAGCTGGCTGCCTCAGGCATCAGATACTGGAAGACAGCAACAGCTTGTCGGAGGACAGACCTGTGTTTCCCATGCAGCCTGCCCTGTGGGCGCCCCTCACCCACTGTTAGTCTTGGGCCAGCGGCCATTATTTCAGCCTAACCTAGCTCACAGTGTTATTGTGAAGATCAAATGGGGGTAGGAAAGGAGCATGTACCCCACTCCTTCTTTGGCAGAACAATGGGATTAAGATGCAACAAACAGATCATATATACTCCTTATTGAACTGAGAGTGTGGTACAGGAGTAACTGCATGAGAAGACGTGGAGAGTCAGGAGGAGACAAATACCCTCCAACATTTCTTGGATGAAAATAGGGATCTTCTATTCAACAACAACAACAACATTTATACCCCATGCATCTGACTGGGCTGCCCCAGCCACTCTGGGTGGTTCCCAACATATATATATAAACATAATAAAACATTAAGCATTAAAAAAAACTTCCCTATACAGGGCTGCCTTCAGATGTCTTCTAAAGGTTGTATAGTTACTTATCTGCCAAGGCGATTTCTGTAAATCCGGGACTGTCCCTGGAAAACAGGAACACTTGGAGGGTCTGGTGACATGGCCCATAGCAGGCTTTCCAAAATGCAAATAGTATCAGCCGGGAGGGGATGATATTGCTTGGAACTATAGCAGGTGTCCTCCTGCCTCAAAGCAAGTATCAGCTTCAGATGAAGGAGTTTCCTTAGGACTACTGCAGGGGAAGAAGGGGTTAATTTCCCACTCCATTCACACACAAACTCACACACTCCAAGCTCTCCCCCCAGCTGATTCTATTTCTTCTTTTTAAAATCTCCACATTAAAATCCATATCTCCACATTAAAATCTCCACATGGTACTTTACAGAGCACAATAGAATAGGTCCCTTTCCCAAGGTGCTTCCAAGTCAAGAAATCCATACAGGAACAACAGAGGAAGGAGAGGGAAGATTTCAGAAAATCCTGATGCTGAGTTTATCCACATGGATTTCTTTTTTCCCATCTTAACACATAATGTCAGGAAGAGAGTCCCCATGCTCCCCACCACACTCTGGGCCCAGTTCTACTAAAAGACTTCTTTTTCACCCAGGCTTTCCCTGACCCAGAAGACTGGGCCCTGCATAACAACAACAACAACAACAACAACAACAACAACAACAACAACAACAATTTATTCTGAGCGGCTCCCAACAGAATATTAAAAACACGATAAAACATCAAACAATAAAAACTTCTCAATACAGGGCTGCCTTCAGATGTCTTCTAAAATCAGACAGTTGTTTATTTCCTTGACATCTGATGCAAGGGCATTCCACAGGGCGGGTGCCACTACCGAGAAGGCCCTGTGCCTGGTTCCCTGTAACCTCGCTTCTCGCAGTGAGGGAAACCGCCAGAAGGCCCTCAGAGCTGGACCTCAGTGTCCGAACTGAACAATGGGGGTGGGGACGCTTCTTCAGGAATACTGGGCCGAGGCCATTTATGTGATTCAATCCTCTGTTTTGGTTTTATAAGATTTTATGCTGCTGTTTTATTGGTTTTGCATTGCATTTTTGTTTTAATGATATTGTTTAGTTTTTATATTGCACAAACACTTAAGAAATTAAAAAATTAAGCTGCTGGTAAATGATTTTAAATAAATAAATAAAAATTTTGCATACTAAGTGCATTATTATACCCATTGTTATAAATCTCAAATTATATTGCGATTTTAAAATTCAACAGAATACACACATTTTCTGTATGCAGCCTTGACTAATGTACTATAAAGCACTTTGGCATGTTAATTTTTTACTAATAAAGTGATTTTTATGCACTCTCCTGAAATATATGCATTTTTCTAAATGTTGGTTGGTTGGAGAACTGCATCACACAATTCAGCTAAGTTCAAATTTCAAAGGATAGCTGTGGTTTGGTTCTCATATTGTTCCGAAAAATGCAAATTTGATATTTTGTCTACTCTCCTTTTTAAGCTGTCTAAACTGGTGGCCACTACTGCATCTTGTGGGAGTAAATTCTACACCTTAGCTATGCACTGTGCGAAGAAGTACATTTGTCTATTCTGAATTTCCTATCATTCATTAGATAATTCCCAAGTTCTCATATGACCACACATGCACACAAAATATCTCCCTATCTTCTTTTGTCACACCATGTACATTTTTATACCCCTCTACCATTTCCCTGTCTAAGTTACTTTTCTTCCCCTAAAGTATAAAGCCCCGCTTTTTAGCCGTTTCTCATAGGGAAGTTTCTCCATCCTCTGACAATTTTCATTGCTCTTTTCTGCACCTCTACTTTTCCTACAGCACCATTTACAGGAACTAGAACTTTGCACAGCACAGCAAGCATGGCCACACTATAGATTTTCAAAAAAAAGGCAGTTTCATCATGGGCAGTTTTGCTTTTCACCCCCTTTCCTCCAGTGTAAGCTTTCACACCCACCAAAACCTGGATTTTGTCAATATCTAAGTAGCAAATTAAAAATGGCCCTCGGTAGCCCCCACAATTGTTTTATGAGGTGGCCTGAATCTTCCAGAGACCAAACATACTAGCTTGAATCCATTATACAGAGATCACTCCTGCTAAAACCAATGGGATTTCTTTCAAAGAGTAATATTGGATTGAAATGCAAGACAAATGAGGCAGGCAGGAGCTCATTCACTCTGCATATTTATAAGATAATGACTATAGAAGGAAGTAGTAGCTTGTGCAGAGCCATTGCAGTGTGCAAGTTGCAATGCTTTTCAATGAAATTAAGAGACACGTTATTCTGTGCTCCATCACAGCCTTTTCATAAGTCACCTCCACATACAGCCTAAATGGGGTGGGGAGCAAAGCTATTGACCTTCTGCCCCCACCAACTTACTCTGCATGACATCTGCAAAGAGGATGTCCTGTTGCGTGCTCATAGGATTTCATGTGATTCAGAACCCCATGCAATCTGGATTCCCCTTTTCATGTAGCGCATACTGAATTCACCAATGTTGAGGAGTGGGGTGGGGTACAATATGATGTCAGGGTCAGCAGATTCAGCCCATCCCCTCTCCACTGAGCTGACACATAGAGGCAACCTTGTGAAGAGGCAACAAGTGTTCAAATAAGCAAGAAAGGTGCAAGCAATGGCAGCTCGCAAACTGGAGAGGAGGGTAGACTGCAGTCATTGAGCAATTATTGACGGAGAATGGGGCTGGGACATACCGTGGGTTGCTGGCACCCAGGGCGAGGCGAGTGTTGTGCCCCCTGGTGGACTGGGCAGCGGTCAGTCCCTTCACATGCCAGTGTCCAATCAAGGAAGTCTCTCCTTGCAAACTAGCCCTGTTATGTACTAAGCTAGGATCCTAGAACAACAGGCAGGTAGGATCGTAGAATGCAACAACTGACTGGCCTGCAGGAGAAGACCAATCAGGCTCGAGGAGGGAAGCAGAATCAGCCAATCAGATGGGACTCATTGTGTAAATAATGTATATAAAAGCCTGAGGGTTTTTTTTTTGGGGGGGGAGAATTCAGTCACTGTTTTACAAGCTGCAATAAAGAGCATGAAATCACTGCAGGACTCTGAGTATATTTCAAGCCCCAACCTGGGAGCAGAATCATAGAATCATAGAGTTGGAAGAGACCACAAGGGCCATCGAGTCCAACCCCCTGCCAAGCAGGAAACACCATCAGAGCGCTCCTGACATATGGTTGTCAAGCCTCTGCTTAAAGACCTCCAAAGTAGGAGACACCACCACACTCCTTGGCAGCAAATTCCACTGTCGAACAGCTCTTACTGTCAGGAAGTTCTTCCTAATGTTTAGGTGGAATCTTCTTGTAGTTTGGATCCATTCTCCGTGTCCGCTTCTCTGGAGCAGCAGAAAACAACCTTTCTCCCTCCTCTATATGACATCCTTTTATATATTTGAACATGGCTATCATATCACCCCTCAACCTCCTCTTCTCCAGGCTAAACATGCCTACCTCCCTTAGCCGTTCCTCATAAGGCATCGTTTCCAGGCCTTTGACCATTTTGGTTGCCCTCCTCTGGACATGTTCCAGTTTGTCAGTGTCCTTCTTGAATTGTGGTGCCCAGAACTGGACACAGTACTCCAGGTGAGGTCTGACCAGAGCAGAACACAGTGGCACTATTACTTCCCTTGATCTAGATGCTATACTCCTGTTGATGCAGCCCAGAATTGCATTGGCTTTTTTTAGCTGCCGCGTCACACTGTTGGCTCATGTCAAGTTTGTGGTCAACCAAGACTCCTAGATCCTTTTCACATGTACTGCTCTCAAGTCAGGTGTCACCCATCTTGTATTTGTGCCTCTCATTTTTTTTGCCCAAGTGCAATACTTTACATTTCTCCCTGTTAAAATTCATCTTGTTTGTTTTTGCCCAGTTCTCTAATCTGCCAAGGTCGTTTTGAAGTGTGATCCTGTCCTCTGGGGTGTTAGCCACCCCTCCCAGTTTGGTGTCATCTGCAAATTTGATAAAGCAAAGAAACACAAAGGCAATCAGGTCAACGCATGTGGCTCTGGCAGTGCTTTACTGCCTTCCATCCTTCCTCCTTGGTGGGCAGTGGTGGCAGCTGCCTCTCCTCCCTCTCAGCTGGCCCAGGGGAAGAGGGCATGTGGGTGTCCTTTCGCCAGCTGGGAGCAGAAAGAGGCACTTATCTCCCCACTGATCTTGCCTTGATGAGGGAGCCCATCATGGCAGTGTCTGGTTGCACCTCCTCAGTAATTTGCACCCGGAGCCATCGCTCCCTTGCCCCCATGCTACACCACTGGAATGGGGCTCTGTGCACCAATGGGTGCAGGTACGGCTGCATACCCATGAGCTCCCAATCTGGCATGATATATCTGACCTGGGCGCTGCTGGCCATTCAGCAGCATGGCCTGCACCTGGCACTGCCTTAGCTACCCCTGGTGCCTCTAATGTTCCCTTCCCTGGTCTGGGTCTACAGTCATTGGCAGTGGTCAGCTGCTATTATCCAGGGGTCAGCAAACTTTTACAGCAGGGGGCTGGTCCACTGTCCCTGAGATCTTGTGGGGGGGGGCTGGACTATATTGGGGAGGGGAATGAATTCCTATGCCCATCAAATAACCCAGAGGTGCATTTTAAATAAAAGGACACATTCTACTCATGTAAAAACACACTAGTTCCCAGACCATCCACAGGCCAGATTTAGAAGGTGATTGGGCCGGATCCTGCCCCCGGGCCTTAGTTTGCATACCCATGCTATTATCCAACCTCTCTTGCAAGCTTCCGCTTGGGTGCAAAGGTGCTCAAAGTGTGCAGGCTTCCACAATACAGTGGTACCTCAGGTTAAGTACTTAATTCGTTCCGGAGGTCCGTACTTAACCTGAAACTGTTCTTAACCTGAAGCACCACTTTAGCTAATGGGGCCTCCCTCTGCTGCCACGCCACCAGAGCATGATTTCTGTTCTCATCCTGAAGCAAAGTACTTAACCTGAAGCACTATTTCTGGGTTAGCGGAGTGTGTAACCTGAAGCGTATGTGACCTGTAGCATATGTAACCCAAGGTACCACTGTACACAGAACCTCTGCTCCTCAAAGATCTCTGTGGAGCAGGCATCTCGTTGAGAGCACACAAATACACACCGAGAGAAGCTGTCCCATTAAAAGATACACTTACTGTTGATACCTTTCCTGCTTTCCCCTCTGTTCTGCTTCTCTGCAATCAGCCCAGCGAAACTTCCCTTCTGTGCTTTGTGAATGGGTTGCATGTTCTCACCTTGAGGTGAATGGAAATGTTAACTGGAATGTGGGGGGAGAAAAAGAAAAAGAAACAACTTGACGCTTGTCCAAACCTACTCGTGTTTATACTGGAGCCTAGGAGTGACATCAGAGCAGGGAAGAGTATAAACACTTGCAGGGCTTTACTCGCAGACTTTAAAAACTTCAGACACGCTGCTGTCTCCAAACTGCCTGGGGAGGGATGTGCTGAAGTGTCAGAATGAAACTCCAGCTTCTCTTGATCTCCTTCCTTTGTCTCCTTTCCAAGGTAAGGAAGCTGGGAATGTTTGTTTAGATAGCAAGGATCTTTCCCCCACTTACAAAACAATTTATAATCAAGCAACTTCAGTTTGGCAACTGGAATAATTAAAGGATGTCTTCAAACACGAATGTGTCTTTTTAATGTGCATGCTTAAGTGTCACATCTGTGGAAATGTGCTGTTGTGAATAAATGTTGAAAAGCCAACTTTTATCCTTTAGCACCACGGTTCCCATATTTTAAATCACTGTATTTGGATCTACTTCATTAATTGTGCCGGTACCAAAGTCATGTGCTTATGCTAGCAGAGGAGGCTGCATAGTAATCAATTAAATAGTTTCTTCTGCACACTCAGTTCTCTGTTTTACAACCTCAAGAGGCACAAAGCCAAGCAGCTGGCATTATTTTTCAATATTGCTCAATTGTTGTCCAACTTTTGCTCCGGGAAATACAGAGAAGCACATGTACAGCTGATGCCTCCTGCAGGATTGCACAAGATGAACAACACAGTTCATTTGACATGTACAGTGGTACCTCAGGTTAAGTACTTAATTTGTTCCGGAGGTCCGTACTTAACCTGAAACTGTTCTTAACCTGAAGCACCACTTTAGCTAATGGGGCCTCTGCTGCTGCCATGCCGCCGGAGCCTGATTTCTGTTCTCATCCTGAAGTAAAGTTCTTAACCTGAAGCACTATTTCTGGGTTAGAGGAGTCTGTAACCTGAAGCGTATGTAACCTGAGATACACACACACACACACACCAGAAAACAATTTAATCACTTGAGAGTTTTCCAGTGGATTTAGAACACTGCTTCAGTTTTAGTTTTTGGAAACACACTGTAAATGCTGAGATCGTTGCAGTTGCCTGTCTTTAAAAATATGTAATGCATGGACTGGATACCTGTGTGAAAATACAACTGGGTGTTACTTAAGGACACAGCAACCCAGAATATAAAGCCTAGGAGAGGTAAAATTAATCAGATCATAGCAGATATTCAGCATATCTACATCCAAGAATAGCCTGTAGTGGTGAGAAGCAAGCCCATGAAAACAAATACTATACCTCAACAGCTGTAAGAAGCTGTGCATTATATCCCAATGACATCAATTCCCGTTTGGTCATATTATCCTAGGAAATAGAAAGGTGTGGTTTGCTTTTCCTTACTGCACACTCTCGGTATGACTCAATGTCAGGGGTAGCACAATTGATCAATTTTTAGATTATTCAACTAGCACTCCTGTGAGTGACTCTAGGTAGGTTTTGTTTCCAAATTCTGTGAGGGAGATGAAAGGGCACCATTTGATGAGTTACACTGCAAGAGATGCTGAACATATTAGCATCACAATGACATTATTTTCTTTCGAATGCAAATAGATCACCATAAAGAAGAAACACTGACAAAGAAGCTCACCTTGAGCAGATTCTTATGAAGGCAGGTTCTCTTATAATCTTTGACCCCCTGTCTACTGAGTAGCGCAAGTGTGAGTTATCACAGACACTAGTCCCTTTCTCACTTCATTGGAAAGGAAGGAGTGTGGCAGGCTGTATCCGTACTAAACACATTGCTTTTTGGCGGGGGTCTTGATTCACCACTTCCCTTCCCTGTTTGCTTTAACGCAGGAGTAGGCAACCTAAAGCTCGTGGGCCGGATGCGGCCCAATGGCCTTCTTAATCCGGCTCGTGGATGGTCCAGGATTCAGTGTGTTTTTACATGAGTAGAATGTGTCCTTTTCTTTAAAATGCATCTCTGGGTTATTTGTGGGGCCTGTCTGGTGTTTTTACATGAGTAGAATGTGTGCTTTTATTTAAAATGCATCTCTGGGTTATTTGTGGGGCATAGGAATTCGTTCATTCCCCCCCAAAAAAATATAGTCCATCCCCCCACATGGTCTGAGGGATGGTGGACCAGCCCACGGCTGGAAAAGGTTGCTGACCCTTGCTTTAACGTGTCCACTGCCTCTCTTCTTACCTCAAGGCCTTATTCATGTGTCAATTAGTTCATTTGTTCATTCATTACGTTTTTATCCCTTCCTTCCTTTGCTGAGCTCAGGGAAGTTGTTTGCCTCCTGTGAGGTAGAATCATAGAATCATAGAATCATAGAGTTGGAAGAGACCACAAGGGCCATCGAGTCCAACCCCCTGCCAAGCAGGAAACACCATCAGAGCACTCCTGACATATGGTTGTCAAGCCTCTGCTTAAAGACCTCCAAAGTAGGAGACTCCACCACACTCCTTGGCAGCAAATTCCACTGTCGAACAGCTCTTACTGTCAGGAAGTTCTTCCTAATGTTTAGGTGGAATCTTCTTTCTTGTAGTTTGGATCCATTGCTCCGTGTCCGCTTCTCCGGAGCAGCAGAAAACAACCTTTCTCCCTCCTCTATGTGACATCCTTTTATATATTTGAACATGGCTATCATATCACCCCTTAACCTCCTCTTCTCCACTCAGGTAGACTAAGCTGAGTGTAGTAGACTAAGTGATCGGCCCAAGTGAGCTTCTTTGTTGAATGGGGATTTGAGCCCAGGTGTTCCTGAATCTAACCTGAGTTGGCTTTTTTCATCTTTCCTTTCCCCTTCTGTGCCATGTCTTTTAGTTGGTAAGCCATTAAATGATTGTATATAAGCCACTCCGGAGTCGTTTTTTTATGAAGAGCAGGGTGAAGTTGCTATGAATAAATAAAAATGCTTGCATCTGTGTATGAGGTACATGTCCTGGGAAGATATGGCTTAGTGTGTGTGCCATTGTAAATCACAAGAAATCATCTGCACTTGAGATCTGTGCTCTGCACAGAGATGTTAATTTTTTGTAGAAAATGTGATATTATAGAACACTGTTAGTCTGGAAACACCACGCTTGATTTAACAACAGTGCTTTTTCAATCTTGACAAATCATTTACTGTTGCATCTAAAACAAGGATCATGGTTTGTTTTGTACTAAGAAACCAAGATTGGTAAGCCAAGAACAAACTGTGGCCAATCATCATGGTTTGGAGCAATACAGATCAGCCTGAGGAGTACAACTCTGATGAGGAATGGCCAGGATCCTGAAACTCCACAGGAGCAGTGGAGTAGTCTTGATTTGGAACAATGGTTTGCTGAGGGGCACAGTTTGGGTGACAACAGTTGGGCAGAACTGGGAGGTGAACAGCAAGAAGAAAAATGGGAAGAGAGTGAGCTAGCAAACTCTCGCTCACTGGAAGATGTGCAGCCTCTCAGTGCCAAGGCTAGGAGATTAGATAAGGTGGCTTCACAAAAGGCTGAAGGTTGAGAGATCAGGTGGCTAGGAGACAAAAGGATGGAAGTGACTAGAGGGAAGTCGGTGGAACCTTAACTGGGAGCACCTGCACTCTGAGAAGGGTCGCTTGTTCTTTTGCTGCATTCATTAAACATTTCTGTTACTGGTAAGAGACTGCTTTCACTTTGTACTGTTTATCTATGGCCAAGGGGGGAGGAAGCAGTGTCTCTGAAGCCTGACACATAATGATACGTGGACTACCATGAAGTCCAAATGTGGCCTATATGTAATTAGAGTAGTAACCATAAAAAGACCCTGTGTTGTATTCAGGCATATTAATGGTGCCCTGTCTCCTTATGTACAGCCCAGGCTCCAGATTTTCACCTTCCTCCTTGACATGGACTAGGAGAATCCTTATCAAAGGATTCAGCTTCAAGCCTTCGTCTAATGAAGCTGAATGAAATACAGATACAGTGGTACCTCGGGTTGCAAACACATCAAGTTACAGACTCCGCTAACCCAGGAGTAGTACCTCGGGTTAAAAACTTTGCCCCAGGATGAGAACAGAAACCACGTGGCAGTGGTGCAGCGGCAGTGGGAGGCCCCATTAGCTAAAGTGATACCTCAGGTTAAGAACGGTTTCAGGTTAAGAACAGATCTCCGGAACGAATTAAGTTCATAACCAGAGGTAACACTGTACTAAACTGTGTTAGTTTAGATCTGGGGTAGTCAACATGCTTTCCTCTACGTGTTTTGGACTACAACTCTCATAAACTCTGTCCATTGGCAATGATGGCTGGGGCTGATGGGATTTGTATCTGGAAGGCACCACTGGTTTAGAGACTAGCCCAAAAACATATCACCAAAATGTTGTGGTGCAGTCTGTCAATTTGGAACACATCCTTTCAATGTATTTTAGAAGCTAGGAAGATGCAGAAAACTATTTATTTATCTTGCTTCTCTCATTATTGATGTAACAACTTTACAAAGGCACAGAATTTTCCAGCCTTTGTTATGAGTTATGCCAGAGGACACTCAGTTGGATACTTGTCCAATTGATACTAAACTAGCTGATACTATTACTTTGATGTTAGCCACCCTGAGCCTGGTCTTGACCGGGGAGCGCAGGGCATACATCTAAGGATATTCATCCCATCTTAAGGTGCTTACTTATTCAGTCACTGGTCAGTAATGAAAACACAATAAAGCCAATATCAAAATCAAAGTTGACCATAAATCAAAGTTGACCATCCATCAATACAGAAGTGAGCTTCAGTCACGTGATTCTCCTGGTATTATTGTTTGTGAGAGTCCCTATCCTATTAACTGCTACGTATCCTTAGCTATGATTGATCATTGGAGGGGTTCAACTACTTAGAGGAGTCAGTCACACAAAGAACAGTTCTTGCCAAATCAATAGTTAGGCCTCTGCTTGGAGGGAGGCCTATTGTGCTCCTCAACCGACCCCAGCCATTTTAGGTGGAGAGGGATTATAAAGCAGAGTGTCTTGGTGAGTTGTGCCCCAAACGTGTAGGGACATCAGAAGAGACCTGCTGGAGTAGGCCAAAGGGCCATTTAGCCAGCATGTTGCTGTCACTGTGGTGAGATGCCTATGGGAAGTCCACAAAGGAGATTCCAACTAAATATCAGGAAAAACTTCCTGACAGTAAGACCTTCTTTGACAGTAGAACGGACTCCCACTTGAGGTTGTGGACTCTCCTTCCTTGGAGAGAATTCCTTTGTGGGAATGTTGAGGGTGGCAGGAGAGGATATATTGTTTATTGATATCCTTCCTAACTTGCTCTAGCAAGTTCCTTTACTTAACGGAGTGCATTCCCCTTTACACAGCAAAAAACTTGTTGCAAACTTAAGACAATACGCAATTCAATCTGGCTTGTCCAGATTGAAATGTGTTCTAATATTTTCCTGGTAAGACCCCTTGAATCCCTCCTAAAAGACACCACAGTCTTATTCATAAGTAACAGAAAGAAAGTTTACTCACGACTTCCGGGGTTGGCGCGATCTGGGAATGGCGGATTCCCTCCGAGCTCCGGAGGGAATCGGCTCAGCGGGGGATGGGTCTTTGCCGTGCCGGCGACACGGGGACCCTTAAAACCGCAGGCACGAAAGCCTGCGGACTGAAGACTCGGTGGGTGCCTTAAGCGCCCCCCCTGATTCGCAAAGAGCCTTTTTAAAGGCTGCGGAGGGGATACGGGGGGTGGCGTGGCACCGAGAGTCCATCGCTACCTCTGCTGAGCGAAGCCGCGAGCCATGACCGGAGAGCGCTGACTTCCTTCCTTGAAATTCGGCTGAGAAAAAGAACCCGTGAGTTAATTGAATTTGGATTCTAAGAATTTTACCTATTGAATTTGAGACGATCGGGGGATGTGTTAAAAGGAAGTCCGCACCCCCCCCTTGCAGACGATCCAGAGCAACGATAAAAGAACTAAGCTGGAGTGCCTACCCTGTAAAGGGTGAGTTTAAAAAGACAGTAACTTCCAAGATTTGGAAAAGGAATTTTTTTTTTTGAGCAGGAGAGAGGAGTGTTGGAAGGGGTATATTTCTGTTGTAAGCAACCCCCCCCTCCCGGGCCCGGGAGTGTCCTACTTTGGAGCTGGTATAAGAAGAGCAGAGTTTGACAGCTGTCAAAGCTGTCAAACGGACTGTTAATAGTAGAAAAATTGCTACTTAAGACCCCTCTGGATTAAAAGGAGTTACAATTGAACTAAAATTGTTGGAAACAAAGAATCAATAATAAGACAGAGGACTGTTGGAGAAAAGAACACTAAGTAACCAGATTCCCTCTAGGGGGAAATCTGTGGAATTACAATGGCTGTGGATGGAAAGATACTGGGAGAAATCGAAAGGATGTTTTATTTGGTTGGAATCTTACAGGAACAGACTACGGCTATGAGTGAACAATTGATGACCTTGAATCCTGAAACAAGTAGTTCTGTTCAATGTAATGAGAACCTGGCTGAGAAAGAATCCACAGCTGAGCCGGAAATGATAACCAAAGAAGAGGAGAAGACAAAACAAGAAAGAGAAGAACTGAAATGGGAAAATATTGTCCAGAAGCTGACATCTGTGGAATATAAACAAGGAGACTATTGGACTGAACCTACTACAAATCTACGAAAGATCCAGAAGATGAAAGTGGAGGCCCTGGGAATTTATGAAATCAAGGAATTTAAAATAAAGAAATATAATTGGGGCCTCCACATAGACTCTGACTTTGATTATGTTCAAAATTCATGCCTTGTGGAAATTCCTCAGCAGTTGCTTGAAAATATGGGAAGAGATTTTGGACTGACTGTGAAAGAACTCTTTCGAGACGTGAAGACCGACATAAAGGATTGCCAACTAGGCCGGCAGAGAGGGACTGAAAGAGATTTGAGAGCCTCGGACGTAAGGAATCCGGGCTAATAATTGCTATTTTGGACATGTTTTCGGAAGGGACACAAACCGGGGAAGGGAGGGAGGGAAGAATCTAGTTTCAACAACACTTAAGACTATGGGATTTAGCTAACAAGATTATTATTTAAGACAAAATGGGAAATCGTTGGAAGGGAACTGAGGTCCAACTTAGAATAAATTTAATTTTGCTTTTTTATATATATAAAGGACTAATATTAAGATGGATAAGGAAATGCCAATTTGCTGATACAAATTTGGGAATAGGGATGCAAGGGAGGGGGTGGGGGGAAGTCAATGACCAGGGTTAGAAAATAAGTTTTTTCTGGAAACTATATATGTTTGTTGTTTTACCTTTCTGTTTGTTTGTTTTTATGTTTTTTGTGTTTTTGTCTTTGTCTATATAAAATGTGAAAACCCAATAAAAATTTTATAAAAAAAAAAAAAAGAAAGTTTACTCACGATCAGGCAGAGCACAGTGTGATCCTTGAAGGCAGGCTTTAGGCTTCAAGTTTGAAACATATTCAAACAGGTTTACCCCATAAGGGAGATTTACCTAGTGACTGCAGGCTAGCAGTCCAGCAGTTCACAGGATGAAAGGAAGATGGAAAAGAGAGAGAGAGGCAGCATGCCTTGTCCTTTTACCAGGTCTGGAAAGGTCACGCCCACCCACTAGTCGCATGCAAGGAAGGATGCTCTAGGCCAGGAGGAACAGGAAGTTTCGACTGGCTGGACCAAACATTCCCTTGCATGTCCAC
Source organism: Podarcis vaucheri (assembly GCF_965113315.1). NCBI lineage: Eukaryota > Metazoa > Chordata > Lepidosauria > Squamata > Lacertidae > Podarcis > Podarcis vaucheri. The sequence continues at coordinate 84,714,397 of NC_138764.1, read as the reverse complement.
TCTAGCGAAACAAGGAATGTTGTATTTGACTGCTCCCAGTGAATTCCTTCCCACATATTTAAGCAGAGGTTGGACGGCCATCTGTCATGGATGCTTTAGCTGAGATTCCTGCATTGCAGGGGACTGGACTAGATGACCCATGGGGTCCCTTCTAACTCTTCAATTCTATGATCCTATGACATGCAAGACTTGAGCACAACAGCCCTCTCTCCACCTGCGATTCCCAGTAACTGGAATTCAGGAGAATGCTGCTAGTAGCCATGGTTTGTGTACCTAAAAAAGAAAGGCATTCAGTGTCACTACAGTGGACGCTCGGGTTGCAAACGTGATCCATGCGGGAAGCACGTTTGCAACCTGCAGCGCAGCGTGCGGACATGTGCGGGTCGCGCTTCTGTGCTTCTGCGCATGTGCAAAGCCCAATTTAGTGATTCTGCGCATGCGCAAGTGCCAAAACCCAGAAGTAACCAGTTCCAGTACTTTCAGGTTCGGCACGGTGTGCAACCTGAAATGGCACAACCCGAAGCGTCTGTAACCCGAGGTATGACTGTATATCCTTTTAAAATACTTATTATTATTCAGCTGCTCATTTCACCATGTCCCTATATTCTTGCGCTCTCTCTCTCTCTCTCTCTCTCTCTCTCTCTCTGCAGGTGTATGCACAGCTTTGCCAGACTCCATGCTACTGCCCATGGATCCCTCCACATTGTCCACCAGGATCCTCCTTAGTTCTGGACGGCTGCGGCTGCTGCAACATATGCGCCCGCAGACTGGGAGAGCCCTGCAGCTATCTACACATCTGCGATCGGAGCCAAGGACTTGTCTGCGATTACAGCGCTGCCCTGATGGGGAGAGGAGGAACCTGCAATTGTGAGCTATTCCTTCTTGCCTCTCTTTGCAGGAGCCCCTCTGTCATTTAGCGGGATGGAACTGGATCCCTCAAACTGGGCAAAGCCAGAAATGTCTAATGCATACGGAAAGAACGCCTGAAAAGATTAGGAAACCTGCGGGGTGCCCTTGAAACACAAGAGTCCAAAAGCATGTTGCACTCCAAAATCTTTATTAGATCTGTGAGTCAGGGCCAAAGTACACATGGCTAGCCATCATTCATGACTATCTTGTGTTTTAAAAGTGTTAATAGTAACTGTGGGAATTACAGGGTAGCAGGGAGAGGAATTTGAACTGGGACTGCAGCGCTGGGGTGTGTGTGGATTTTTCAATCTCACATTATTCTTTTCAGTTAGCACCCCTCTCTCAAGAAGTTTCTATTGGTCCTTTATGGCAAGACATGCAGTTGTTGTATAGCTTTTTTAGGGATGGGGGCGTTAATCAGGAAAATTTGTGTGGAAAGGGTTAAAACTTTGCTCCTCTGTGCCATGGCCCTGATCTAAATTCCAGATACCCTGCTGCTATTATACTCATACCTAGTAATTATGAACAGCCGTAGCAAGACAGAAAGTGCCATACATAACTAGGAAATGCTCCATATCCTGAGAAGTACTAGTAAAAAAGAATATTTCACTCACCAAAGAGTTAAGGGCCATTGTGACATCAGCACTCAGTGAACCAATCTTCTCTCTTTGCCCTCACCTCTGTTGGCATGAAAAATGGCGTGAAAATCCTGAGTGTCGAATGGCGCATTGGTCCATGCTGGCGATTCCAAACATTCACACCCTTTGGTGGGCACTTCGCTAGAAAGGGGTGATGATGCTCTCACAGGGCCATAAATCAGAGGCTGTGATGACAGTCCTGTAAGTTGGTACACAGTGCAGGCTTGGCTATATGTCATGACTGTGTCTTCTCTATTCTTCCCCTAGAGCTCCCATGGCAGCAGGCAGGAATGCAAACAAAACTCAGCAAATATGCCCTGATTTCCTGTCCTACTTGGAGAGTTCAGGTCAGCTGACAGGGATGTGAGTTAAACAAATATCGGCCTTTTACAAAATAACAAGACATAACTTGGAACAAAGTGACTTTCCTGTTTTTTAAAAGCTTTCTAGAAAGAGCAGGAGAACGGTGACCAACTCTTGGAAAGTTAGGGATCCCCCACACTCTGAGGATGGAGTCAGGCTTAGCTTGGGTATTAGTCCATTAGGCAATTAAACAAAACATGGATATCAGAAGCTGCCAGGTAAGAAACTACTATCTAGTTTGCCTTGTATTTTCAGCCCCAGCAGGTGGCACTCCCAAGATCTCAGGCAGAAGTCTTTCACATCATCTCCTGCTTTTAACTAGAGATGCCAGGGATTGCATCTGGAAATCTCTGCATGGAAAGCAAAGTTCTGTCACTGAACTATAGACCTTCATCCTAGCAGGAAACAAGGCTGTACTTGTCACTGCCAGTTAGTAGAAATCAGGGGTTCCAAAAAATGTGGTCTGTGGACCTTCTTTTGAGCTTAATTTGTGTGGTTTGTTCCATAAATAAATATTCATATTGTTTTATTGTCCACCAAGATGATCTGCAATTTTCAAATGTTCCTGGGCAGGGTAAATTTGGGAACCACTGATGTAGATAATCCTGAGCTTCCACCCTTCCAAATGACCTGTTTATTGGGCATCCATCCTAATTTGTTTGCCACGAGATTAGATGATGTCACATCAAAGCAAGTGTTGTCCCAGACTTTCCACTGACTTTCCCTGCCACTTTCCCTATTGCAAATAATCAGATCTTTTGAGGAAGCAGATTTGTTGTGCAACAGCTCCAAATCCACTTTAATTTTGCAACATGAATTTGCAGGTGTATGGCTGAATCCCAGCTGAAAATTGCGACAGTCTGGACATCTTTGATAGACCAATGGTCTGACACCATATAATACAGATTTCTATGTAAATTGTTTTGGGCTGGCCCTGTTCATATGAGTGCAGAGAATTCTTCAAATAACCTGGTCTGAAATTGTTCAGATTTCACTTCCCATTCCCACTTTGGAATGTTGCCAATGGATTTCTTGGTTTCTGAGCTTCTCCATGGAAGACTGTGCCACAGCAGAAAATCCAGATGGAAGGCCAACACAAGGCCTGGCTGTGTAACGGCTTTTCACTCCATCTTATATTGTATAGCCAACCTTCTGGTTTGTGGAGTTGCATCTGTAGGAGAATCTCTGACACAAAAATATTTCTCATAATCATTAGGAACAATGTACCTCTCACCTGTTCTTGCAGTGGAAGAAGATACATGGACTCATCAGTCTTATAACTAGTCTTTTGGCCCCAAATGTTAAGTTTTAAATAAACTTTTTAGTTTTTGGCTTTTAGGCTCAAATGTACTGGGTTTCTGACCCTAATTCCTGATACCTATGTAGGGAATTCAGTGGAGAAATTTCCTTTCCTAAAAACAAAAACACAGAGCCAATTTCAGTTTCAGAATGTGGAAGTACCATATTCCATTGCTGATCATATTACATGGTAGCTCTGTTACAGACTGAATGCCTACATTTGATTTCTCCTATTGTTTCTGTCTACTCTGAATGTGGACTACAGATGAGGACGACGACGACAGCTGTGAAGTGAATGGGAAGATCTATCAGGATGGGGAAGTGTTCCAGCCAAGCTGTAAGCTCCAGTGCCGCTGCTCTGGAGGAGGTTTCACATGTGTCCCCCTCTGCAGTGAGGATGTTCGCCTCCCCACTCCAGATTGCCCCCATCCAAGGCGTGTGGAGATCCCAGGAAAGTGCTGCCAGGAATGGATTTGTGAAAGACAAGACAGGCAGATCTTGACGGATACCATGGCAGGTAAAACTCAAGAGGTCCTGGCCCACCTTTTTGGTCATCACTTTGTTGTTGAAGTTACAGCCCAAACCAGCCTTGCATTTAAGCACTAGCCTGGTAGCCGGAGCTGAAAAGCTGTTGCATGCAGGTGAATGAGGGGGCTTGCAAAGGTGGCTACTTAGACATTGCCAAAAAAAGAGGGAAGGCATTGCCTAAAAGGAGGCTCTAGAGTTTCCTGGAATATGCATGTGCTGATTTACATTGCAGATTTAGAAGTAATTTCTGTAATTTAAACAGGCACAATGCATCTCCCCATCGTGGGGAAGACTGTGGCCAGGTGACTTGTATGTACCTGCACAGTCTGCTATTCAGGTGCTGCTGGTCTATGCCTTAAACATTTGCTTCAGAGCTTGTGCAGCTTAGATCTTCAACTGGAGTTAGATGATTTGGTGCACATTGGCACTTGCTGGAACTGAAAGTTCACTGGACAAATCATGTGCAGATTCCTCCTTCGGAAGACCTTGCTAAGAATGGAACCAAGGAGCTATTTCAGGAATCCCTGGGTGGAATTCAACCTTGCACTTGGTGAACATTTTGTCAGTGCAAGCATTGCGGTTTACCAGATGGAATATTCCCCCCTGTCCTCACCCCGCACACTGTTCAGAGGCTTCTCCTGGCACTGAAATCCCAAGCCAATTTCTGGGGGCACAAGAGGAGGAAAGGTGGGAAAGCTCCATTGAGCAAGCAGAAGCCTTTGCACTGGCAGGACTCATTAGGGGCAAGCCATGCCCTCTTCTTCAGATTCACTTTCCTATAACTCTCTCCTCCTGCTCTTCTGTGAAAAGGAAGCCTGAAAGAACTTGTTTTTTTTTTCCTGGGGGTGGGTGATTTCTATTGACAATTATAAAAAAAGACCTCACAAGCTTCCTCCTTATGCTTGTTTCTTTCCCAAATGTAAACATTGTTGTGTTGCTGCTCTCAATATGTTGAGCTATTGGCACAACACAGTTGAGCATTAAAACTCCAAAAACAAAAACATTGGGGAAACACTGTAGAACTACTAATAAACAGAATGCTATGTGGACAGTCCAATATAAATCCACCACAAATCTTTCTTCTTTGGCGATCACTCGTAGCCGAGTAAGATTGTCTTCCATAAACACGGTTTTAACAGTGGGTTCGTAAGTGACTGTGGAGGCCAATTCTGCATCCACACGTCCTTCCACAGTGGGGACATAGATTTCTGGGCAGGAGTTGATCATGGTGAGGGTTTGCCAAGCGTGCCTTCCTCTTAGCACATTTCTCCCTTCCATCCTGAGTTCGAGTGTCTTCAAAGCCCATGGCACCTTTGGTAAAGGCTGTTCTCCAATTGGAGTGCTCGCAGGCCAGTGTTTCCCAATTGTTGGTGTTTATACTACATTTATTTAGATTTGCCTTGAGAGAGTCTTTAAACCTCTTTTGTTGACCACTGGCATTATGCTTTCCATTTTTAAGTTTGGAACAGAGTAGTTGCTTTGGAAGATGATAATCAGGCATCCACACAACATGACCATTCCAACGAACCTGATGTTGAAGAATCGTCGCTTCAACACTGGTGATCTTTGCTTCTTCCAGTACACTGTCATTAGTGTACCACAAATATGTTGTTATTGCATCCATGACATGTTACAGAATACACCTAAAAACAACAACAACAACCCACCCTCAGTCTGGAGGAGGATCTAATTCACAAAAGCTTAGGCCACAGCAGTAATAATAATAATAATAATAATAATAATAATAATAATAATTTTATTATTTATACCCTGCCCATTTGGCTGGCTGCCTCAGCCAAACTTGCGAATTTTTCAAATCCCAAAAAATCCTTCCCATTTTTTGCTACAAAACTAAGAAGGCTACTCCTCTAGAGGTTGTTACCATGAAATTTATGAGCATCCATTTTAATGAAGCTTCTTTCTTTCATCCCCTGCTCAGCACAAAGGCTCCCTGGGACAGCGTCGATATTGATCCCCTATGCATGTGAACAGTGGAGCACTGAATGGTCTGCCTGTTCTGCCACCTGTGGCGTAGGGATCACCACGCGAGTATCTAACCAGAATCAGTACTGCAGGCTTGAGACCCAAAGACGCTTATGCCTCCTCAGATCCTGCCAGGGTCTGACGGGAATAGCCAGCATGGTAAGTGATGGGTCTGTGGAAAAAATACAAGAAATCTCCACCAGGGCTGAAGTTGCTTTTTTAAAGGAGGGAATCCCCACCACATGGCAGACATATGTCAGGTGGCTAATGTGGTTACTGTCACAGAGAATTTCTTGTGTTGGAGACAGAGCAAACAAGGATACAGAACTAAAGGGCAGGAAGAAGGGGCTGGTCAACAAGCAAGTGAGGGCAAGGACAAAGGAGGAGGTCCTTCGATGGGGTGAAGGACATTTGTGAGTGTGAAGCCTGGCTGGAAGACCATGGCTTGCTGAGGGACATAATGGAGAAAAGTCTGTATGTGAATGAGCAGCCCAGCAAGCCAGCTTTTGGGTACAGTTGTGGGAAATACATATTTGTGAAGCAAGCCCAGATGGGTAGCTTAATCTGGAGAACACGAGGCTCTTGATTTCTGGGTTCTGGGCTCAAACCCCAAGTTGGGCAAAAGGATCCCTGCATCGGAGGGGGTTTGGAATAAATGACTCTCATTGTCCCCTTTCAATTCTACCATTCTAGGATTCTAGGATCGACTCACAGGCTAAGCGCCTAGGGCTGCCCTGTGTTGATTTCTCATCCTCTCCTTCTGTAACAGCCTCATTCAGTTTTCCCTATTACAATGGCAGAACCAGGGGGGGATTGCTGGGGAGGGAAGGCACAGAGGGGGAAAAGTTCATCGGGTGTGTGTGACCTTATTCTCACATGTTAGATTCCCAAAACTGGAAGAATGCTCATATTAATACTTCTGCCCTAAACAGATTCCCTCTACAGAAAGTCCAACTGGCTTTGATGGAGTTAAGTTTCAAGTCAGCATGCATAGCATTGGAGCCTTAATTCTTAATGCCCAAATCATGATTCAGTTATAATTTGCATATGAAAAGTGCCTTTCCTTCAAGTTAGCCACAGGTGTCCAGTGAAGGGGGTGGGGCGCAACTTGTCTGAGGGGGTTGTTACCACCTATGTACCATGTGCATTTCCTCAGGCCCACAACTTTGGATGTTCCTGGCTGGGTTGAGCAAATGCACATTTCGTTGACATCGGGACATAGAGCAGCTTTTCCCAGCCTGGAGTCCTCTGGGCATTTTGGACTACAAATCCCATCAGCCGTAGACAGGGCCAATGGGATTTGTAGTCCAAACCACCTGGAAATCTGGGGGAATCTGGCATAGAGTAAATTTAGCAGGGCAGGAGGCATTTTAATCTTCCCCCACCTGCCGCAGGGCCCCCCAAATTCCTATGACTAGCCTTGTCACCTACCTCTACCTAAACTCTCCCTAAATTCTCCATGGACCACCTAGCTGTGTGCTAAAGGACCGAGCATCTTAAGAAAGACATTCTCTTTAAGTCCGATATAAATTGTTCCAGCAAAATCAATACTTGCAATTCGACTGCCAAGCTCTGTAAGTGGCTGAATCCCCAAATAGCAACAGACCCTCTGTGACCCAAAATGAAGCAGCGTGATTTATTGACACAGCTGGAGCTAAATGAGCTACCTGGCTGGATTTAAACTGGCCTGTTTTTTGGGTAGGGGAGGTTGTGCTGTTTTCCTCCGTCATTGAGGAGGGGCTCTGGCTCCACCAGGAACAATTCGTACTTTATAGCTTCTGAAGTGTGAAGTTTGGAGGGCTGCAACGAAGGTTACTTTGGAAGATCTGGGTGCGGCAGTTGATAGCGCAATTTCTGGGAAATAAAACACTCACACTGCTTTCCACACATCAAAGATATGTGTAGCGGTCGGTGTGGTGGGACAGAGCTGCAAGAGCACCTTCTGAGCACTAGTGTCGCTACAACTTACCTGGATGGGACTGGTGTAGGTCTGGGTGCTGGCAAGCTTGGGGTTTTGAAGAAACACTGGTAGGAGCCTCAGACTGGGATCAGGAGCTGGGATTAGGGGTAGGGCGGCAATAAATTACACAGCTTCAGTGAAATTAACTATTCAAGGAAACAAGGTTGACTTATGAGGCAAGGCCTAGAGAGCACAGCAACTTGTCCCAGTAGATCTTACCCTTATGAGGCAGCTGTGGGGACGGAAGGTCCCCACCTTCCCACAGTTGCCTAAGTCTCTTCCTGCCCCCTGGGTCCTTCCCAAGCAATCTGAGACTTCAATTTTGTGCCTGTCTTCTTGTAAGTTGGTTTTGGCATTTTCTGTTCCTGTAAAGTTGATTCAGTTTGGATCAGCCCAGGCTAAAATGTGTTCATAGTGTCAACTGTGAAAAACAAACCCAGATGGAGTTTGGGAAGGAAAAAAATGTTTGATTTAAAGCCAAGGTCAAACTACATTAAGCACATTTCAGTGAAAAGTGTGCTCAGCAACACCACTTAAGTCATTGATCAGTCCAGACAACAGATGTTCACCTATACATACTGATTAAAGGGCTCCTTTGTGCAGGTACTGATATCTATCTATCATCTATCTATCATCATCTAGCAGTGAAATGGTGCAACCCCCCCCCCAACATATAGGATACTGAGATAGGGAGATAAACAAGGGAAAATTGGGAAGGAACGTTGCAAGCATACCCTAAGTACATCAGCACCAGATACATGAAAATAAACTCCAAAGAAAATCATACCCAAACTAGACATTATGCAGAAGACATCATCATCGTCATTACTATCTGAGAGTCTGCCAATTTGAACAAAAGAATAGCAGTCACAATGAGCATCTCAACCCGTTCATATCCCACCATCTGTCTAGTCAAAAGGGCCTACCCTTCGAATGTAAGGGAATAGATACAGATACAGAGACCCAGAAAAGCAATTCTGGGAGGGATAATGTGAGCAGGTGAACAACGGGAGGAGAAAATATTAAGCACCCCCTTCTCCTCCACTAAAACTGACAGCCTCTGAGCTCTGCTTCTCAATTGAAAAGAAACCCGGAGATTGGTGAGTTTTCTCCCATCCTCTCTTGACATCTAGTTTGGCCCTCTCATTTAGCTGTGCTTTTTCAGAGTATGTTGGAAATTCCACTGAGTGCGTTGCCTCCACAGAGAGGAAGAGGAAGCCGCTTGTAAAACCAGCCCGCTCCATTCAGAAGTTGATGTACTGGCCTTATCCTAGCAGCTGGATCGTCAAAGTCCAAGATGCTCTCATTTCTTTGATAATGAGATAACTGCCTAGAAACAGAGAGAAGAAATGACCGTCTTTAGCTGGGAGAGAGGAAGAAAGCTAAAGTGCGGCTCCTCATCGCAGCCGACATCTGTCTTCTCCCTTGATTCCCCTGCAATTATGCTGGACAATGTTATCGTTCAGTGAGGGAAACCAGACCATATGTTTTAATACTGTACAATACCGATGTGTTTAATGCCAGCTTGTGGCTACTATTATAAATCCATCCATTGGAAAAAATGATGCTTTGCAGCTACAGTAATCTAAGGAACTGTGTCTTGTTATTCTTTCTCTGTGTTATCATTTCACTGGAGAATAGTTATGGGGGAGCTGGGGGAGGGAAGGGTGAAGCAGCCACCACTGTTCAAACCAGGCTGTTGTTGTTAGAAATAAAAGAATAAATGCAATGATGAACTGGCTGAGGATGAATTGACCAGGGGTCGTTCAAGGAACTTGCAGTGAAATCTAATGTTTCGTGGCAAGCCCCAGGCAACATGCAGCAGAAAACAGACCTTATTTGGTATACAAGAAAGGGAAGAACAGCAGTATAAGAGAAACAGAGTGTCTGTAGTAAAGTTCAAGGCATTCTTTGATGCCCTGTGCAGCTGTTCTGCTTGTGTAAACATGAATAGGGAAAGTGGCACTGATGGTCTGAAGGACTGCTTCCTTTTGCTCAAACCATCAACAGTTTTCCCAAAGGTGGAAGGTCTATTTGACATTGCTGAAGGGTATTTATCATGTCTGTGACACCATTCATACTTTGCACTCAGAATCTCTACAGAACAGCCTTTCGTCTTTATTGCTCCTAGTTTATGGATTGGATACTAAGAACTCACAATATGCTCAAGGAAGCTACCCAAGAAAATCCCCAGCTGGGCAAAAGCCAATGTTCTAGCAATATTCTAGCAACCTAGCTGATGTGTTCTGGACTAACAGAGTCTTCAACGGTGCTCCCATGCAATATTTACTGCAGAAACGGAGGGCAATAGCCAATGAATGTGCCCCATCAGCACAATGGGATTTTCTCGCCTCTCTTTTTTCTACATCTTCCCCAAATCTGCTCTGGAGGCAATGGAGAACCCCTATAACAGATGAGGCATGGGGGGCAGAGATAGCCTTGCACTGATGGGATGTGTTACTCCACACTACTTTGGATACATCCTATACCTAGAGGTTTGGGTCATCTCTGCCCAGGAGGGACCACAAGCTGTTCCCTGCGCGCCAACCTGAGATGATGGGACATGCTGCATACTACGGAGGCCTCAGGGTTTGTTGGGTAATGTGTGAAAAGGTCACACATCCGTATAGCTTTGTATTCTGCCCACACTGTGCCCACGTAGGTCTGCTCTTCTTCCCTGTTGCTTAATGCCCTCCTTCAGAGCCAGACCCCCCCCCCCAAAGACAAGCACCTGACTTTTCCAACAGATGACCCTGGATTAGGAATGGCAAGCACTGTTGTGTTTTGCAAATAAAGTCTGAAAACTATCAGGAATTTCTTGGCCCAGGGGGAAGAGATCTAATACGGAAGGTGTTGCCATATTTGTTTCTGTGAAAAAGTCAATTATTTTTGGATTGGCCCCAGAGAATAAGGCAACAGTTATCCTGCTATATCCAGCAGATACCCAAAATAAACAGGACACATTCAAGCTGTCACCAAAACAAGAAGGTTCTTCTTCTTCGGGTGCCTTTGACATTTCTTGCTTTGAAAGGGCACCTGTCTCCAAATAATTAGGTGGGGTGGAGAGAATCTCCCTCTGAGCATCTTCACATTGTTAATGGAGGTGGCTAGGGACTTAGAAATAGAAGGAGTTCAAGCACACAAACACACACCCTTCCAAATTACCAGGCACACTACACAATATCGAGCCCCAAACCTTTTGCAGCCTGAGGCGAAAATAAGAGACTCAAAATAGAAAAACAATGCAGCAGAGATGGAAAGCCATTTGAAAACAAACAAAGCAAAACTATTCCAAGCAGGCCATGGGGTTATCCAGAAGTTTTGTTGTGGGGATTGAAACTTCTAGCTGGACTGAAGGATGAAGTTTAAATGCCCTCTAATGGCCTTGCTCTAGATCTGCAGGCATAAAACTGGGAAATTGCGACTTGCTGTTTGAACAGTGATGAAGGCTAAGCAATGAACCTTTCTATATATATATATAAGCTGTTTATCATTTGGATCTCTGACAGCAAAAGTGCATTTCCTCTCACTGTGTTTCTTTTCTTTACACAAGCCAGTATTTTGACCCACTCTGGTATGAGAAGGAAACAGAACTGAGGATGGGGCTGGCAAGGTAAGAGCAGGACTGGATTGTCAATGCATGATAAGGTTACATTTAGGATCACCCATTATTATCTTGAGCCGGATCCCGACATGTTGCTCAGATCCTTTTTCTGACTTTTTAGTGTCAGCACAGGGCCACACAAAACACAACGTGGAACCCATATTTATCTACTTACACATGTGTCTACTCTTTTCCCATATAAGGTGGAAAGAGAAGCTCAAAGAGGCTGTGTGGACAAGGGGGGAGGAGAGGGCCCCCCACATTATATTCCTGTACCCAATCATTTCAGGCACTTTTATATATGGAACATAGCAATATGCAACATTCATTGAACAGCAGCACAATGATATTCAACAGCAAAACAAAAAACAAACAAAGCACATCCAGAGATGAAGCCTTGTTTGAACTCTTGTCCTTTTTGTGAAGCTGGTATATGTCCTCAGGCATTTTCCCATAGTCTGACTGGGCTGCTACTGAGGGAGCCATTGCTTTCCCTCCTGGTGAACTTCCAAGAGTCATCTGATTGGCTGCAGTGGCAAAGAGGATGCTGCTGCACTAGAGGGATCCGAGCTAGCAGGGCACCTCTTGTGATCATCTTTCCAATACTGGAACAAAGGTGAGAGGAAATTTCTAGGGGTGGCTGAATGCAGAGAAACAAGGCTCAGGATTGGGGAACATTAAGCTCCCCTCACCAGTGGTATCGCAACAGTGGGCGGGGGGGGGGGTTCACCCCGGGTTCCATGTCTGCGGGGGTGACCAGAAGTCACTCAGTGGGGGCTCGCGGCAGCGTTAGCAGCCATAGCGCCGCCACAGCCGCAGCCACATGTAGAAGATCCTCCGTTCACGGCTGCAGCCGTGAGCAGAGGATCCCGACACCGTCCGTACGGCACTGGAGCGGTGCCACTGGCAAACTGTTATACAGTGCATGTGCGGCGTCACTACATACGGCACATGTGTGCAATGCCGCACATGCGCTGTACTTAGCGGTGCGCTGGCGCTAGCGCTCCAGCGCCGTACGGACGGTGTCGGGATTCTCTGCTCACGGCTGCAGCCATGAACGGAGAATAATAATAATAATAATAATAATAATAATAATAATAATAATAAGAAGTTACTATTTATACCCCGCCCATCTGGCTGGGTTTCCCCACCCACTCTTGGCAGCTTCCAACCGAATATTAAAAACAATACAGCGTCAGACATTAAAAACTTTCCTAAATGGCTGTAGTGGTGATGGAGGGATCCTGGCACTGTCCATACGGCGCTGGAGCACCAGCACCGGCAAACCGCTATACAGCGCATGCACCAAACGTACTGACGCCACACATGCGCCCTGCGTAGCGACGCCCGCCCCGGGTGTCATGCTGCCTTCCTTCGCCCCTGCCCCTCACTCATGCAGCCTTTCCGATATTAAAATATACACATACTCCCCTGTCTGTGTATGTTGGGAGTGGGGAACTGTTTTGACTCTGCGGGCCAGATCCTTATGAGATCCTGGATTAACAGGCCAAATTTGGCAAGTGGGTGACATTGCCCACCTGCCAATCACTTGATGTCACAATGACATGAAGTGATTGGGCGCTTTGAAGTCCCAAAGTAGAGACATCAGAGCAATGCACGGGGCCTGCAAAGAGTCCTGCGTGGTGGTTTAAAGACTTGAGGCTTGGGTTTAGCACAGCCAACCCACCTGCCCAACAGGTGGTAGAGTTGAAGCCTGTTTTACTTTGTCAGTGTGCACTTTATGGCTCCTGATTGTGCATTGGCAGCCGTGTCTGTACCTGCTCTGCACCTAATGTCACATATGAAAGATGAGGTGGGGAGCAAGTGGATGTGGTTTGGGGGAAATGGCCTCACCGCCCAAACCTGAACCCCTGGTTTGCCAGATTTGGCCCAAAGGCTGGAGGTTTGGCATCCATGCTATTTTATGCTCACACGTTGAATAAAAAACATGGCTTCCACAATCACATCTAGTTTGACCCTCAAGTCTTCTTTCCAGCAATAAAGTAATATGTTCTTTGGCCTGCAATAACAGTAAGACTGTGATTCATATCAAAAGGGGACTCGTAATAAATGGTGGTGAGGAAAGTTAACAATGGCATTCTGTGGGAAAATCGAGGAGTTTGGCACTGGAAAAGAGGACTGGCAGCAATATATTGAAAGCAAAATTGGGCCACTCTTATCTAGGAAATGGAACGAATGATCAGGACAAACAGAAAGCAATATTTTTCAGTGTCTGGGCAGTGAAACATACTCCCTCTTAAGAAAGGTTTTGCAGCCCCAGAAGCCAGGAGACAAAAGTATAGCAGACCAAAGCATGTTACCAGAGAACTCTATTCTGAAGCCAAGCGTTGTTGTGGGATGTTTTACATTCCATAATAATATGCGCAGAGAAGGGGGGTTTACATCAAACTGTGCAGCCGAGCAAAAAAAGTTACTGCCCATTTGGCCACCTCCTGGAAGATATATTGAGATAGGTTTGTTTGTGGCTTGTGGAGTGAGGGAATGATGAGAAAATGCAAAAACGGCTGCTGGCAATAGAAAAACTGATCCAGGCCAAGGACTGTGGAACTGGAAATAGCTAGGGAAACTGGGGGGGGGGGGGGAGAAACTTAAAAGGATTTATATTTTTAAAATATAAATAAGGGAACTCAGATTGCTTCCATAAACAAATTACAAATCAAACAACAAAAGCTTCAAGTCATTGAAAGGTGCTTGGGGCAGTTTGTTCGGTTTCAACATGTGAGCATAAAATGTTCCAATGCCCCCTAACTGAACATGTTCAGAGCACCCCAAGGTATGAATATGCAGGCAGGAGCAAGTCCTGCTGTGTTCAGTGGGTCTTACTGCCAAGGAAGTGCTCATACGATTGCAGCGTTTGTCTAAAACATTAGATGGCCTATCGGACTGCACAACAAGTCCATGGAAGTCACTTCCCAGAGAAGAAGGAAGGAAGCAGAATGGCTGCTTATAAGGAGAACTCACCATACCATTGTTCCAAAAGTTGTGCGCTCTCTGCTGAGCTTTGCAAATGTGCTTGCACAAAACTTACACAGAGATCAGACCATACTGTCTTTAATGAACATTTGATTTGTTTCTGGAAAGGTTATCTGACAATAAATATTCATTCTGAATTCAATGCTTGCACATTGATCATTCATAAGAACAGAAGGAGAGCCTGCTGGACCAGACCAATGGCCATTCTAAGACAGCACCCTGTTCTCACACTAAGCACCCAGATGTGTCTGGGGAGCCTGCAAGCAGAACAAGCACACACTCCCCTCCTGTGGTTTTCAGCAACTGATGTTCAGTAGCATTACAGCCTCCAGCCATGGAGGCAGAGCAAATCTATCATGGCTAGTAGCCATTGATAGCCTTACTGTTATGTACTGAAGTTCTCACCCTGGGCCAGCAGGGGGATACTGTAGATAGTTTTCACTCAGGTCCACATATGCAAATAAGGGATTGAAAGTGACGTTCAGGGATTGGATAGTTACAGAAAGTGGTTACTGTTGCCTTCTAGTGGAGCTCTATATAAGCAGGCTGGCTAAACCCTTCAGTTCAGTTCTGTTCTGCCCTGTGAATAAACAAGAGCTGTTTGAAGAATCGCTGTGTCGTCTGATATGTTCACCCACAACTTAACACTTACTCTTCATGAATTTGTCTAATCCTCTTTTATAGCCATCCAAGTTTGTGGCGATCAATGTGGGAGTGAGTTTCATAGTTTAACAGTGCATTGCATAAAGAAGTACTTCCTTTTATTGGCTCCAAATCTTCCAACATCCAGCTTCATTGTCTTGCAGCTCACTGATGACCCAAGTCATGCTGCCTCCTTCTTCATTCTTACCTTGCTTGCCCTCTTTAGGCCTGAGTGACAGCAGTTCTATTTTGAATTTGTGCAGGGCCTGGGATCTAGGCCAGCTTAATTGTGCAACAGCCTGAGGCTCCGTGAGGCTCTGCAGGAGCAGAGCGTTGTTTTTCCGACAAGCAAATACCTCTCCTTCTTCAGATGCATTATGCTTTTCTGACTAGATGTTGTTTTGAAGAAGCAAGAGTTGCAAACAAGCACAGTTAAACTCCCTAGGTACACTTCATGTTATTGATTGATTTAAAAGATTGATAAACCTCTTAATCAAACAGGGTACAAGTACCATTGCTAAAATCCACAAACCAATTTTTTTAAAAATAGCAACACACAAATGTGTATAAAACCATCAGCCTTAAAACACAAATAAAACCTTTAAAATATTTAAAACTGATACAGGCAACTAAACTATATGTAACTAAGTTATATATCAGGTTAGGCTTGCTGAAACAAACATGTTTTCATTAGGCGTCTGAAACAATACAGTGATGGCATCTCTCTGATGTTGATATTTGTGTCACCTACCAGCAGGGATTGGTTATATTTCAGGAGTTGCGGTTGTGTAGTATCTGTCAGGCTTCAGGGAACCCGACCCCCTTCCCTTACGGCTGCCAGCCAGAAATGGGAAAACAAGCAGTTCTTACCAATGTAGTTTATTCAATACAGTGGATGCTCAGGTTGTGAACATGATCTGTGTGGGATGCACATTCGCAACCCGCAGCATTCACAACCCATGTCTGCGCATGCGCAAAGCGTGATATAGCGCTTCTGCACATGCGCGATGCCAAAACCCGGAAGTAACCCATTCCAGTACTTCCAGGTTTCGATGGTCTGCAACCTGAAAAAACACAACCTGAAGCGGCTGTAACCCGAGGTATGATTGTATTAACAGAGACGCATGATGCTGCCTCTAGGATGATGATGTTGCTCTGACTAAAGTCCCACCCCCTCCGTCTCTCCTATTATATGCCATTCCTACAGCGGCTGATCTGAGCTTTCTGCCTCTGAACTTTCTGTTCTCTTACTCTCAATGCCCACCTGGACCTGGGAGAGGGTGGGGTTCTGGCATGCTGTCCAAAGACACTGAGTCTGTCAGCTGTCTCTCCCCGGTGCTTCTTCTTCCTCCTGCTCCTCTCCCAATATTTCTCAGCTTCTCCCCTCTGCAGCCTCTGGACTGTGACCTTCTGCAAACCACTGTTCTAAATCTATACTGTCTTCCCCTTCTCTGGGAAGTGCAGGAGGAGGGGGAGGCGGTCTCCACCATTCCTCCTCCGATGTCCAGTTGCTGACAATACCAAGCATGTCACACTTAGGACCAGGAACCAAATGCTCTCCATTAGAGCACAGTTCCATCACAACAGGCTCAAACAGAGAAGCTGTAGTTGCCTAAGAAGACAAGCCTGCTGGATCAGGCCAAAGGCCCACCTACTCCAGCACAAGGTTCTCATAATGGCTAACTAGATGCCCATGGGAAGCCTGTGAGCGGAACCTAAGAACTGCAGAACTCTTTGATTCCCAGCAAAGGGTATCCAGAGGCATGCTGCCTAAAAGAGTGAAGGTGAAATATGGCTATTGTGGCTAGTAGCCACTGAGAAACCTATCCTCTTTAAAGCCAACCAGGTTGCTGGCCATTGTTGCCTCTTGTGGAGCCAGTGCCATAGTTTCACATTGCCGTGTGTGAAGATGTACTTTCTTTTGTCTGTTGTAAATTTCCCAGCGTTCAGCTGCATTGAGTTCTAGTTTTGCGACAGAGGGAGAAAGCTTCATCCTGTCCACTTTCTTCAGACCATGCTTAATTTCATACACTGCTTTTCCTGCATCTTATTTAGTGATATGCCAACTGTTTGCTTTTGTTCTCTCTTCCAAACATGCTCCGCATGTGGGCTGGAGATGCAGCCAGATTCCTAGGTCCTGTTTACTTGGACTTCAGAGGCATCTCCACGCCAGATGTTGAAGATTGCTGGCATGCAGTCAGAAGATGGATGGGCGTGGGGTGTGTGTGTCAGGATGGCCAACAATTTATGGGCAACTCAAAGTTTCTGCTGCTCTTCCTTCTTATGGTTCTTTATCTTTAAACTAGACTTAGACCAGACAGCCTGTGAATTAGAAGGCTGCTAGGATAGTGTCCTAAATCTATTTTTTCCAAAAAACAATTATTGAGTTTTCCACAATTATAACACATACCAGAACATATAACACATAAAGAAAAAAGAAAAAAAGAATAAAGAATGCATCAAAAAGAAAAACAATACAATCCACCAGCATAAAAAAAGAAACAAACTTAAACTTGATCCTTTAAAAACCCATACTTATTTACATGTTAGTTGACTTCCTCAATTCCCTCCCTTCTGAATTTCCTTTTACCTGTATGTTACAGCTTTCCAATATTATTCTTAAACCAAAATATTTCCAGTTATTATCTAATTTATTCACTTTTCTTACTTTCTAGACCTCATTTGTTTAATAGTTCCTATTTTAATCCTAGGCCTATTTGATACTTTCAAGTGATTTCTAATTTTTTATATTACAGTATTTATTCAAATAGTCTTTAAATTTCTTCCAATCTTCTTGGTATTCCTCTTCTTTCTGGTTGCGGATTCTTCCAGTCAGGTCAGCTGGCTCCGAGAAATCCACCATCTTCATCTGCCAGTCTTCCACAGTTGGTAATTCTTGTATTTTCCAGTTCTTAGCTAGTAAAATTCGAGCAGCCGTCGTGGCATACAAAAATAAATTAACATCTTTCCAGACCTGTTATCCCCAGAAGAAAGGCCTCTGGTTTCGATAGTGTCCTAAATCTAGGGTACCAGACAGTGTCCATTAGCAAATGGTAGAAATTAATAAACGGTTGTATTTAGACACTGAATATCCATGTTCAAACAGGCAATGGTCTCTATCCAATGCAGTGCTAAGTAAACATCCTATCAATGCAAGGATTGGTGCTTGCACAATGGGTTATCCTTGCTTGTGCCCCACATACCCTCCATAAACCTGCTCTGGAGGGTTTGGGGGGAAACCCAGAACTGATGGGGGGGAGTTGCAGCAGAAGGGAAGAAGAGAGGGATAGTCCCATCACACGAGTGGGGATCCTTGCGCTGGTGGGATGCTTCTTTAGAGCTGCATTGGATGTGGATCAACATATCTGACGACCAGATGCTGGAGTCAAAACAAAAGAAGTTGGTTTTCCCCTTAATGGCTTATTTGTCAGCTTCAATGTCATAGGCATCTGCTTGACCCCTGCTGGAGACAGAATGCTGAACTGGACGGTTCCCTGGTCCATCAACAAGCAAGGCAAACCCTATGTTCTAATATAGAATCCTTATTTGTCAGGCAACGTAGCCAAGGCAAGCATTGGTGGCAGAAATAAGTCATGCCAGGCATTTGTTTCCCTGATTCTGCTGTCAAAAATATCACAGGGAGAAGCTGGGGCTGACAAACACCAGGGACAATTTAGGTGGGGTTGCTTTTTGTCTTTTTTTTACACAACTTAAAGTGTGTGGTTTTTTTTAAAAAATAATTGAAAAGAAAATGAGTAGAACCTGGTCTTGATTTTTAAAAAAATGCTTAGTGATGAGAAGCTCTCGAGGTCATAGTGCAAAATGAGCATCAACGTTCGGACCATTATTTGCTCAGTCACATTTACAACACAGGATTGTGTAACCTCTGTATACACAGAACTTCAGATATGTGATAGGCTGTGAACCACCATTAGGCATTGGTGGCAAGAATCATTCAGACCTTCAGCGCTCTCTCTCTCTCTCTCTCTCTCTCTCTCTCTCTCTCTCTCTCCTTTCTCCTTGGTTGCTTCTCTGGGCTTTATTTGCTACATCCGTACAGTAACAGCTAAGGCCACCTGTTCATGCTGGACCGTCAGTAGAGATCTTCTAGCACTGCCAAAATCATGTGGGCACAGCTAATATTTCTGTGTCCCCAATCTGTCCTGCTGTAAGGAGTGCATATGCGCTGGCTTTGATAGAGATGAAACACACACACATTTTAAAAATCCAGCCTCAGACTTAGCCCAGAGAAGGAGCTTAATTAGAAGAGATATTCAATGCCAACCTTTTGGTGCCAATGTGAGGAGATATTTGCATTTTTTAATGTAAATAGCAGCTTCAGGGGAGGGATCTTTCTCAGGACCATAGCGGGAAAAGAGTTGCATTCTCTCTCCATGCTTGCTGCAATCCCAACAAAGATCACATGCCTCCAGCAGATACTGTTTGCATTTTTTTATATGTGATGTTGAATGCAAAGATGCATGGGAGCAGACATCTGGCTGGGTTTCCCCAGCCACTCTGGGCGGCTCCCAACCAAACAGTTTGAATAAAACTTCAAACATTAAAAACTTCCCTAAACGGGGTGGCCTTTAGATGTCTTCTAAAAGTCAGATAGTTGTTTATTTCCTTGACATCTGATAGGAGGGCATTCCACAGGGTGGGCACCACTACCAGAGCTGTGACCCCTGGAACAACAAGGACCCCCTTCTGACCAAAGACCCTGGGCTGTTGAGTGCTATTTTGCTTGGCCCATGCACACAAACAAAGCTGCAGCCAGTTGATTTCAGACAGACATATGTTGCGCCACCGCTGGGAGAGGGAAGGAATCTTCTTCTTTGGCGATCACTTGTAGCAAAGTAAGATTGTCTTCCATAAACACAATTTTAACAGTGAGTCCGTAAGAGACTGTGGAGGCCAATTCTGGATCCACACGTCCTTCCACAGTGGGAACATTGGTTTCCGGGCTGGAGTTGATCACGGTGTGGATTTGCCAAGTGTGCCTTCCTCTTAGCACATTTCTCCCTTGCGTCCTGAGTTCGAGTGTCTTCAAAGCTCATGACACCTTTGGTAAAGGCTGTTCTCCAACTGGAGCACTCGCAGGCCAGTGTTTCCCAGTTGTCAGTGTGTATACTACATTTTTTTAGATTTCCCTTGAGACAGTCTTTAAACCTCTTTTGTTCACCACCATCATTACACTTTCATTTTTAAGTTCCGAATAGAGTAGTTGCTTTGGAAGACGATCATCAGGCATCTGCACAACATGACCAGTCCAACAAAGTTGATGTTGAAGAATCATTGCTTCAACACTTGAGATCGTTGCTTCTTCCAGTACACTGATATTAGTTCTCCTGTCTTCCCAAGTGATGTGTAAAATTTTCCAGAGACACCATTGATGGAATCTTTCGAGGAGTTGGAGATGACGTTTATAAGTGGTCCATGTTTCACAAGCATATAGTAAGGTTGGCAGTACAATAGCTTTGTAAAAAAGCATTTTGGTTTCCCTGCGAATGTCCCAGTCCTCAAACACTCTGCACTTCAATCAGGAGAAAGCTGCACTCACAGAGCTCAGGCAATGCTGGATTTTGGCATCATTGTTGGCCCTTGTGGAAAGATAACTGCCTAGGTAGGAGAAGTGATCAACATT
Source organism: Podarcis vaucheri (assembly GCF_965113315.1). Lineage (NCBI taxonomy): Eukaryota > Metazoa > Chordata > Lepidosauria > Squamata > Lacertidae > Podarcis > Podarcis vaucheri. The sequence goes on along the minus strand of NC_138764.1, from coordinate 84,693,833 downwards.
TTCCAACGCTGAGCAGCAGCCAAGCTGCCATAACAGCTCAGCTCTGCAAGCAGGAACTACCCCAACGCTTGCCCAAACGTGGCTCAGTGTATGAGGTGTGTGTGTGTGTTTCTGCTGGGTGTGTGTGGAGGGGCTAACTGCAGATCTCTTGCTCGATGCCCATAAACCCCAGGCAAGCCGTGGTTTGTTTTGAACTGGCCAACATATTTTCCTGAGCCAGAGAGGCAGGTGGTCCAAGCACGTAGCAATCCCTAAGAATAGCTAAGGCTGCCATAAATACATTCTGTCTCTTTTTGCTTGAGAAGGGCTTTGGCTCAGAGGCAGAGCATTTCCTTTGCATGCAACAGGTCTCCAGTTCAGTCAGCAGCATCTTCCGGCAGGGCTGCAGACGTCCCAGATCCGAAGCCCTCTAGAGTTTCTGCCAGTCAGTGTAGACAGACAACACTGAGCTAGATAGACCAATGCAGGGGTCAGCAAACTTTTTCAGCAGGGGGCCAGTCCACTGTCCCTCAGACCTTGTGGGGGGCCAGACTATACTTTTTTGTGGGGGGGGGGAAATGAACAAATTCCCCACGAATAACCCAGAGATGCATTTTAAATAAAAAGACACATTCTACTCATGTAAAACATGCTGATTCCCAGACCATCCATGGGCCGAATTTAGAAGGCGATTGGGCCAGATCCGACCGCCGGGCCTTAGTTTGCCTACCCATGGACCAATGCATGATTTAGTGCAAGGCAGCCGCCCACATTCCTAGATGGATAATGCTTGGGTATCAGAACTGGACGTGGGGCTTTCTACAAATGACCAGTACTATTTTGCTACAGTTCCCAGGAGTCTCTGGGGGAGGGTTTCCCAAACTTGGGTCTCCAGCTGTTTCGACTACAACTCCCATTAACCCTAGATAGCAGGATCAGTGGTAAAGGATGTTGGGAACTGTAGTCCAGAAAAACAGCTGGAGACCCAAGTTTGGGAAACCTTGCTCCGGGAAAAGCCATGTGCTGACGTGTGTGTGTGTGTGTGTGTGTGTGTGTGCAGCCACTGTATGCTCACTGGAAGGAAAGATCCTGAAGCTGAGGCTCCAATACTTTGGCCACCTCATGAGAAGAGAAGACTCCCTGGAAAGGACCCTGATGTTGGGAAATTTTGAGGGCACAAGGAGAAGGGGACGACAGAGGACGAGATGACAGTGTTCTCGAAGCTACCAGCATGAGTTTGACCAAACTGCGGGAGGCAGTGGAAGACAGGAGTGCCTGGCATGCTCTGGTGCATGGGGTCACAAAAAGTCAGACACGAAGAAACGACTAAATGACAACAAATGCAGCCACTGTGTGCTGCGCCCCTTCCCTTCCATCACTGTTCAGCAGAGATTCCTCTCCCCTTCACTTGGTTTGGCAAGTATCACAGTGTTTAGCTAACATCAAGTGTAGACTCAGGAAAGTTGTCTTAGCCCGTTTCCTCATTCTGATATTTTAGTTTGTAAACTTCAATCTTTGTCTCTCCCTTTTGAGATAAGTTGGGTATGTTTGACCCGGAGAAGAGAAGACTGAGAGGTGATATGATAGCCATCTTCAAATACCTGAAGGGTATAGCGTATGGTTCAGCTAGGGAACTCACTCACTCAGTGATGGCCAGGGATCCATTAGCTGTGATCCCTGCATCACAGTGGGCTGGACTTAATGATCCTTGGGGATCCCTTCCAACTCTACAACTTTTTTATTCTAATTCATGTGACCTACTTGGCAAGGCAATTGCTTGAAAAGTGGGATAAAACATACAAAGAAAGAAAGAAAGAAAGAGTCAGTGCTTTTTTCGGGGGGGATGCAGGGGTACGCATAACCCCAAACATTTTGTGAATCTTTGTACTTCTGTCCATTTACTGTATTTATTTTTCCTGGTTTGAACTATAAAATGGCGATTTTCTTGAGTCAAAATGAGAGTACCAGAGTACCCCTACACATTTTTTTAGAAAAAAAGCAATGGAAACAGTTAAGTGGGAATATTTATTATGATTATTTTATTTATTATATTTATATATATTTATTAAATTCATAAAAAGATCTCAGGGCAGTTCACAGAATAAAATACAAGATAAAACACAAGTAAATAATTAAACCGAAGCAACAAAGCGACACAATTTATGTCCCATGTGTTTACATCATCATGTCCAACGACGTTATGCGCATGTAAGCTGTATTCAAGCATATTGCAAAGCCAGTCCCCAGCTTCTTAGGATTTGTATGTGTAGCAGACTATACATGTCAGACAACCAGGTGTTACATGTAACTATTATTTGCATTTATTCATCACTTACACACCATAAAATACCTTAAAGTGGCTTACAATCGCTACTCACAGGTAATAAAGTGGGGAAATCGTGGCAAGTTATGGCTACAGCCATCATCCATGAAGCCCAAGTCCTTCACCTACTTGGATCCTGCACAACCGTTTCCCTGGAGGGATTTGGAGAACCTACGCGAACGCAGGACAAATAAAAGCAGGAGCGCGTGGTGAGGACCAGCAGCAAAGCCAATGCAATCTAGGTAGTCGTGCAAAGGCGAGGTTCAAACCGAGGGCACGGGAAGGGTGGCCGTCCCACGCCCCCTGCTTCCCCTCCCCCGAGGCGCCCCCCTCCCCGCCCGCCTTCCCCTCTCCCAAACAACCCCAGCTTGGACTTTCACTTTCGGGCTCCTCCCGGATCCCTCCTGCATCTCCGCCCCCTGCTCTCCTCGCGTCCCGTCCCGTCGCGTCTCACCTCCCCTCCGCTCTGCAGACTCCGCCGCGCTCCGGGAGCAGCGCGCATCCGACAGGCTCCCCTTGCGACGGTGCGGACGCGGCCCCGCCGACGCCTCAACCGCGAGCAGCACGTCGGCTTTCCATCGCGACCCGGGGCCACGAGTCGAATCTGGAGTCGGAGAAGGCGGAGATCGGACGCAAAGCGAAGCAAACCAGCGGCAAAGTGAGACCTGTCCTCCTGCGCCCTTTCCCCTTCCTCCGAAACCGCCCCGTCGAGGCGAAAAACCCCGCACCTTTTCTTCCTCTGAAGCGCCGTCCATTCCGCTTCCCTCCCTCGAGTTTCCACATCCTCATCACCCTGTCCTAGGACACCTTCTGCTTCCTCCTCCCGTTCTTAGCTCCCTTCTGTGTCCATTGCCCACAACTGCTCTTGATTCACAGACCTCCCTTCTGAGGCAAGGCTGCAAAGCTCTCCTGGTGCCTCTGCCGTCCACCAATGCTGCCTCCTTTCCCAAACCTTCCCTTGGGAACTCATAGATCCCTCCTGCATAGACATCTCCCCTGCTCCTTTCCCTGATTTAGTCCTGGCAGGATCCCCTTCTGTAGTTCCTCTCCCTGGTTCCTCCTCTACCCCAGCTGCAGCTTTATCATGGACCTCATGGAAGGAGAAATAGACAGCCTGGCCAACACCACAGCTGGCACCACCCCACTCAACATTGAGCTCCTGTGCCCCGTGAACACGGATTTCACCCAGTGGTTCCTGCCGACGATTTACCTGGTGGTCTCTCTGCTAGGGGTTGTGGGCAACGGGCTGGGCTTGTGGAACCTGTGCGCCAGCTCTTGGAAGGGCAGCTGGAGCGCCCTCAGCGTCCTGGTGTGCAACCTTGGGGTGGCGGACTTGCTGTACGTGGTCACACTCCCTTTCCTGGTCTCCTACTACCTCCTGGGTCGCGTGTGGCTCTTTGGCCAAGGCTGGTGCCGGGTGACGCGCCTGCTGTTCCACCTGAACCTTTACGCCAGCATTGGCTTCCTGACCTGCATCAGTGTGCATCGTTACCTGGGCATCGTGTACCCGCTGAGGATGCTGGGCAGGTGCCAGACCCTCGGGCCTACCGTCTCGCTCAGCGTCGTGGTCTGGGCCTGGGTCCTCATCCAGCTCTCTCCCGACTTCATCTTCAGCAAGACGGACCGTGTGGGCGTCAAGTGCCATGACACGACGGAGCATGAGAACCTGGGGACCTACCTGCCGTACATCCTGACCATCACGGTGACCGGCTTCGTCATCCCTTTCCTCATCATCACGGGATGCTACTGCCACGTGGTCCTGGTCCTGCAGAGGAACCGGAACGTGGACCCCATCCTCAGGTGCAGGAGCATCAAACTGGTGGTGCTGGTGATGGTGCTCTTCTCCGTTTGCTTCCTCCCCTACCACATCTTCAGGAACCTCAACTTGCTGTCGCGGAGGTGGCAGCTCCAGGGGTCCTGCACTCAGACCTTGAGGAACATCTACATCGCATATCAAGTGACACGAGGCTTGGCCAGCCTGAACAGTGCTGTGAATCCTCTCTTGTACCTGATGGCTAGCGAGGACCTGGTGACCCGGTCAAGGGCTTTTGGCCGAAGGATGAGAAAGGCGCTGGGGTATCTTTGGCAAAGTCAAAACCAGCAGCGCTTGGACCAAAATAAGCAAAGCATTATGCTCAATGAAGAATGTGAGGAGGTGTCTAATTATCTCTGAACTGACTTTAGAAGAAGAAAAGCATACCCTAAATGCTTATGTGGGCTTCTTTGCAATATCCATTTCTCTCTGGGCAGAGACTACGGTAGTTTTTAAAAGAACTAAACGTGATATGTCATGGAGGCACTATTGCATGTGATTTAAGCACATATTTCTTTTATGCCCTTGTTTTCTCCAGTGAAACAGATCTAGAAAACCTTGCAACTGCTTCTTGGAATGGCTATGTTCAGAGGCAATAGTGGGGTGAATGTGGTGTTTGTCCTTTACCAGAAAGGAAGGGTTCATCAGAAACTGTCCGATGCACAGCCAAGATTTATAGCACTGCACCTTGAGCATTCTGCACCTGTACAGTTATTCATTTACTCAATTTGATAGTCCTGCACCTGTTTACTCAGTATATGTCTAACTGCCACGACTGGAGGCCTGTGCATTTGAAGACAATAGGATTTAAGCAACCTGACTTAACACGAAGGATTGCAAGCCTTATGCATATCCATATTTGTGGTACCACTTGGTGGGGAGCATAAGCAGGAAATTTATCCAGATGCCTGTATTAGATGCACTTTTCAATTATCTGTGAAAATTTCCATTTCTCTTTACTGGAGAAAGCATGCCAATGCTATTGCAGTCATTGTAGATCCAGGATTTTCAACAATTCATTGACTCTTTCCCCCTCACATTTTTGACCACAAATGATTAATACAAACATTTGGGAAGAAATGGGCTATGCAAAATGTTTGAGGGCTAGAAACTTGTGGTTTTGTTTCTGGAGGGCCTGTGTTACAGTGTTTACATTGAATCAGACAACATTCTCTAAAGTACGGTATATCCTGAAGTGACTACACCAGTTAGTCTGCAACCTTATGCACTCTTACCTAGGAAGTTCTTCTGAGCTCAGTAAGACACGTACGGCTTACAATATCACTGCTTAATGTGTGCAAATGACCTTACGGCACATTATGATGATTACAAATATAGCTGTACTGGAGTTATTTACTCATTTGTACCAATTCCTTTGGTGTCTATTTCAAGATTTTGAAATGAGGAATTAAATATTTTTTTTGAAATGGTTCTGAGCACATTGAAGAGGTTGCATTTGCTTGATTTTAAGGTAGCTTGTGGTTGTTTGAAAGATTGGCTGTCGGTCCATGTAGAAAGGATTGAACCAGGAGCCTCTCCAACAAAAATCAATGAGCTCTTGAGCTAAGTCACCACATCTAATGTGACATGAGTCTCTGTTGCACCAAGCAAACCTCTCATTATCCAAACACAGAGATGGGGAATCTGTGATCCTACAAAAGTTGTTGGACTCCAGGACCCATCAGCCCCAGCCAGCATGCCCAGTGGAAGTTGTACTTCCACTGTACTTCCCCACCCCCTGGTCCTCAACAAACCACCCCCCATCAGAACATCATATGCTGTATTTGCCAATTAGATAAAGGGTGTAAAACAATGTGTGCATTATGCAGTGAAGTTAACAGTTGAATTCAAGGGTCTGGTAGATTTTGCTTTATCACAAATATTTATCTCTTAGAAAATGCCCACTTGTCTTATATCTTCCAGAATCAGTTTTTGAAACACACAGATTCATCCGCATTTGTCAGACTCCCACATTTGTATTCTGTCTTTTGAGGAGTGTGCATAGTGGTGGGCATAGAGGCAAAGGATGTTGTCTTATACTGAATCAGACCATGGGTTTATCTAGTTCAGTATTGGCTACATTGACTGGTAACAGCTTCCTGGGGTTTTGCAGAGGGTCTCTCGCAGTCCTGCCTGGAGATGCCAGGGATTGTATCTGAGACCTATGTGCAAAGACAGGATCCTTCACTGAGCTATGGTCTATAGAAACATGGGCCTTCACTCAACTATGGTTTACCACAGAGCTACAGCATCCTTGGAGCTATCCCATGAGGAAGGTTGGAGGAGGGAGAGATGGAAAGAGAGAAAAAGGCCCAAGGTCAATCAGTGAGTGCAATAATTTCAAAATGGATAAAGTAATAATTTGTGTTGATGCTGCTAGAAGAAGGTATAAGTCATTGAACTGCATCCAAATCTTCACTGGGCAGAATGGAAAGGTCACCTTGTATCTCAGCTATTTTGGGAGAGCAAGATAGTAGAACAATGCAGATGCGTGTAGTCACTTTAGGCAGCCAGGGGTCTAATCACAAAACAGTTAGCAGTTCATACACGCTAATCCGCAGGAGATCACACATTGGTGTACTTAATATTTTTATCCAACCCGTTTTATTTGGTATGCAACAAATTTAAGCATTTTGTTTCTGGATATGAAATCTGAAAGCATTGTACAGGTTTCCGGCTTACAATAGCCAAGCATCAGATCAGAATGGTTATCTTGGGAGGAATACCTTGCAATCATATTGTTTCTCTATACAATTCCATATGACATTTTGGGGGCTTCTTGGTTTCATGAAAATAAACATTATCAGAGCAAAATACATATGATATTGCATGTCCAATCCATGATAATCTTTGTACATCTCCTTGTTGGTTTGTAAAAATGGAATAAGGAGGTTTTTATTGTCTTAGGAGGACTGGAATAGCTCAGTCGTTAGAGCATGAGACTCTTAATCTTAAGGTTTGTGGGTTTGAGCCCCACATTGGATGAAAGATCCCTGCATTGCAGGGGTTCCTTCCAATATGTGGCTCCTTCCAACTCTATGACTCTGTGTTTCTATGACTGAGATTGGATCTCTTGTCACACTGTAAAGTCTCTATCCTGTTTTACAGGAGCTGAGGTCTTAACAGTGTAGATTGCTTCAGTAAAAAGCAGCAGTGCACTGATAAATCTAAACTCAAACTACACTTTACATGGGAGGTCTGTGGTTGGATCATTCATTCATTCATTCATTCACTTAATGTACCACCCTTAATCCAAGGATCACAGGGCAGTTTACAGTACACTAGGTCCTAGGATACTGGGCTGGATCCTGACTGAGGCTGCAATTCTTTGAAGGATGGGCCATAGCTCAGTGGCAGAGCATCTGCTTTGCATGCAGAAGGTCCCAGGTTCAATCCCCAGCATCTCCAGGTAGAGATGGGAGAGACTCCTTGTCTGAAACCCTGGAAAGCCACTGCAGGTCAGTGTAGGCAGTATTGAGCTTGATGGACATATGGTGTGAGTTGATGTGCTGCCACTGAGCTGTGATCTTTCCCTCTCTGTTCATCAATTTTAACAGAACCTAAATTGAACCAGCTTAATCAAGATCCAACCCTTTGCATTTTTGTATGGAATGCAGTTAATGGTGGTCAACCCTTTCCCCACCATGCCATTTTGCTGGCCAAAACCCACCCACTCCAACTGCTATTTGACCTGCAAAAGGCAGCAGTGGCCAGGATAAAAATCCAGAGATCTCCTGCATAAGGTATCACTTGGCTCTTATGTTATTTGGAGTTTGGCTGTTTTTCTTTCAAGTGGAAATGCACAGGACAGAAAAACACACATAATCAGATCTGATAAATCAGTGGTGGTGCCAGTTTAGCAAGGGAGTAGATAAACTAAAGGGACGTGGGTGGCACTGTGGGTTAAACCACAGAGCCTCGGACTTGCCGATCAGAAGGTCGGCGGTTCGAATCCCCGTGATGGGGTGAGCTCCTGTTCCTCGGTCCCTGCTCCTGCCAACCTAGCAGTTCGAAAGCACGTCAAAGTGCAAGTAGATAAATAGGTACCGCTCCGGTGGGAAGGTAAACAGTGTTTCCGTGCGCTGCTCTGGTTCGCCAGAAGTGGCTTAATCATGCTGGCCACATGACCCGGAAGCTGTACGCCGGCTCCCTCGGCCAGTAAAGCAAGATGAGCGCTGCAACCCCAGAGTCGGCCACGACTGGACCTAATGGTCAGGGGTCCCTTTACCCTTACCTAGATAAATTAAATCCAGCCCCACAGCTTTCCCTTTCACTCAGTTGATCAAAATAACTATCTCCAGGTTTTTTTAGCAGCTAGATCAGAACTACACACGTAGCTAGTTGCTGTGAAACTGGACATAGGCTTTACGTAGGTGCCTTTTTTTGGTAAAAGACGATGTTTGGGAATTCACCGTCCTTGTCCAACTAATGTCACTTGTGACAAACACAAGAATTTCAGGGAAAACTTACTGACTGGATAATTATTGCAGGGTGACATATGATGATGGCTTCGGGGTGGGGTGGAAACAAGACATTCTAGGTAGATTTTTAAGGGTTTTTGCTGCTGCTGTTGACACGCCATTCAATTTTTGCTAAGAGCTAGTATTTAATTCAAAAATAAAATTATCTGCAACTGTAGAAGTGGCTTGGGCATTTCCAGCTGAGCGCAGCCAGTTGAGCATGGTCACTGCTTGTAATATCTAAAGAGGAACTTGCTTAGGCTAATGAAAATATGGGCATGGAAACAGAATTCCACACATACAGTATATCCTTATTCAGATGAGGAACCACATGAGCAAACAGAAGCTACTACAACTGTATATGAGTAGTCTTGGGGTCCTTCCCGATGGCCTTTTTATTGTGCCTTCATGATGATTTGTGCTCATGGCGGTAATGGGGCAGTTATATGTGATCCCACTTTTAATACTGTTTGTGTCTGCAAAACTTTCTGGGCAGACCTATTGCTTTGTTCCCAAAGAGTTCATACCCCATAGCATCCTGCTGAAACTGTGTAGCTTTTGATGCCACAAATGTCCTGGGTTTTGGTCGGGTTCTTTGCTTGTTTTTTGGCCTTGTTATAGTGCAAGAGTGCCCCTCTCAATGGCAATAACGTGGTAGCATTGGGGAAGCACGGCAGAGCAACGTTTAAAGTGTATGATTCTGTATGGTCCAGAATTGATCCACCACTAATGCAGTATAATTGTCTCAAAGACATGTTGCCAAATTCACCCACAAGAAAACCACACTGGTAGACTACAGGAACCCTTCATCAGAAGATTGGAGATAGGTATTGCTCAATGGCATGAAAGGGTTGGATTTTGAATGCCCTGCTTCTCTGCCTGAATTGCTAAATTGGCAACACAAAATTACACTCCCCCCCCCTATCCTGTACATTTCCCCTTAGCCAGTTTCCCTTTGAATGTGAGGTAGTGGTGACAGGACAACTCTTTACCCATAAATGTATATGACCAGCTAAATTTAGGCATGGAAGCCATGGCTCAGTAATAGAGAACATGCCATGCACAAAGACGGTTTGAGGTTCAGCCCTTGGCTGGTTAAAAAAGAGGGTCAAGTAGCCATTGATGGGAAGGAGACCCTGGAGAGCTGCTGCCAGTCAGAGTAAGAGCTAGGCAAACAGTCCTAAGTCTGACGTGGTATACAGCAGGTTCCTATATTGAACACAAATAATTCAGTTTATAGTGTTTCTTCAGTAACATCAGTGGTCAGTCCTGTATGTGTGTTCACAAAAGTGACATGCTTTTTATCACTGCAATTGAGAGGGGTTGTGGGTTTTTTTTCTTTCTTCCCTATTTCAGCATTTATTTTGACTGCGATATATGCAATATGTCAGGCATGGGCTGACTTTAGTTTTGCAGGATAGGATCTCTCACTCTCTCTGTCTCTGTCTCTCTCTCTCGGAGATCTGGGAATCTAAGGTTATGCTTGCCAGATGCAAAACAGGAACAGGACTACAGTGGTACCTCGGGTTACGTACGCTTCAGGTTACATACACTTCAGGTTACAGACTCCACTAACCCAGAAATAGTACCTCGAGTTAAGAATTTTGATTCAGGATGAGAACAGAAATCATGCTCCAGCGGCAGCAGGAGGCCCCATTAGCTAAAGTGGTGTTTCAGGTTAAGAACAGTTTCAGGCTAAGAACGGACCTCCAGAACGAATTAAATACTTAACCCAAGGTACTACTGTATTGCATCTTCATTGGGGGGGGATTTTCTACAAGCTACACCTCCTGACATTTCATCTTCTACACAACTATTAAAGGTGCAGGAGGTTTGTCCTCATTTGTACTTGGCCGGGGGGGGGGGGGGCAACCGATGCAAAGCAGTGACTCAGGGGATGATTGCCCACTACATCCAAAGACTGATACTCTTCTATGTTTTGTATAGCCTAAATGCAAGCAGTTCTTTTACCGGGAGCCAGATACCTTTGATAATTTAATGAAAGCCGCCCAACAATCTCATCTGATCAACTGCACTACGGCTGAGTGTTTTTCTCAAATGTGATGCTTTCTTGCAAGTTATTTTCATTAATAATTGAATTTATATACACACTATTAAACCCCCCCATATCTGCATTTCTGTACACATGATGTGGCTGGAGAATTGAGTTGCAAAATTCAGAGGTGTACACTTTTCGAAAGATGGCTGTGCTTTCGTATCACATTGTTTTGAGAAGTATGGGTTAGGTAGGTAGGTTTGCCTTTAAAATGAACCAATATTCTCTCCCATCACTACATTGCTCTTCCTCTGTCCCTTGTCCCATGATAGCATCATGCTCTGCGTTGTCCTCAGTGGTGTAGCAAGGTCAGGTGGTACCCGGCGTGGAAAATTTCTTGTTGCCCCCCAACTCCATTGAAATCTAGTTGGACTCCCAAGAGACTGCAATCTACTCACAATATAAAAAGACTGGCTGTGATCTATCCATTGTCACTGACAGCAGTTGTTGAGCCTTTTTAAGGGAAGGATTGACCAAAGTTGCTGTCCTTTTTTTAGGGGAGGGTTGGCCAAAGTTGTTGAGCTTTCTTTGGGGTTACAGGGTTTGGGTCTTGAGTTGAGGGAGCTTCTGCTTCTCTCCTTCCCTCCACTCTCTGCTTGTTTGCTCGCCTGCCTCCTTCCCGTCCTCTCCCTGCTGCCTGCATGCCTCCTCCAGTAGCCAGGGAGCTCGGGGCTGTCAAAACAAAGGGGGAAGAGGGGAAGGCCACCGGCAAAGTGCCGCAGCTCCCCCCTTCCCCCGACGGCTCAGGATAGGTTGGAGTCATGAGCAGGCGGCCCGCCGAATGTCACCCCCCTCGGGGATGACACCCAAGCGGTCCGCCCTCCACCCCCACCTTGCTTCGCCCCTGGTTGTCCTGTCCCCGCTTCACAATATTAGCTGCCATTGGGGTCAGATAAATGCACAGTGCTGTGTTGTCGCTAGAAGAGGGGAAGAAGAAACACAGCAGCGGTTGGGCGTTTCGTGTAAATGGAGAGACCCTAGCTCAGGAGGAAATGCGAGATGGGACTTGTAGTTCAAAAAAGGCTGAAGGGCACCTCTTTGGCTAAGCCCACCATATCTATGTGTTGAAGTTTCCCAGGTTAAACTGGCATGAGCAGTTAAACAGATCAAGGAACAGGTGGTGTAAAAGACCCTGCCTGTGACTCTGCAGGAGAACTGCTAGTCAAAAGCGCTAGGCTAGATAGACAAATAGTCTTGCCTCGGTATAAGGCAAATTCCTGTGCAATGTCTACTTCCACTCTTAGTAAACATAACAACATCATACAGAAAATCACCCCTTATTAGTGACTTTTAGTAGATAAATGGGTGGTACCAGGTGGAATCTCATACCCCCCCCATCATTTCTCTGATGAAAATAGGGACATCCTGAATAATAATAATAATAATAATAATAATAATAATAATAATAATAATACCCCACACATCTAACTGGGTTGCCCCAGCCACTCTGGGCAGCTACCAACATATATATATATATAAATATAATAAACCATTAAACATAAAAAACTTCCCTGTCCAGGGCTGCCTTCAGATGTCTTCTAAGGGTTGTATAGTTACTATCTCCTTGGCTTGGGGGTTGCGTAACTCCATACCTCCAGTATTTCTCCAATGGAAATAGGGATGTCCTAAGGAAAAGCAGGACATTCCAGGATCAAATCAGCTTCCATAAATGTTGGACTGTCCTTGGAAGGTAGGGACACTTGGAGGGTCTGGAATCTTCCAGATAAGTAGTATCAAAAACTGAAAGCTATTTCTGATTATCTATTTGTTAATCTCGGCTTCCTTTGCTTAATCACTTGCCTCATTTTCATTTCCAGTCAGGGCTTGTCTTCTAGGAAGAGAAGGCTAAAGCCTATTGCCACAAAATGTCTGCAAAGGGTTTTTCAGCACACACTGAAGCCAAGGATTAACTTCAGTGTGGATCACCTCAAAGAACCCCCATTTGTTGCACAAGAAGGCAAATCTCACAACACCCAGTGCTTAGTTTGAGTCTATCCATTTCAGACAACCGGCAAGAGAGTCCTGAAGTTTCAAAGATGGTTTATTTCACCAGCTGAGTTTGAAGAGCTGAAGAGCTTTCCATGATAAAAGCTCGCTGGACTGGATGAAGATTTATCGCACCAAAGCTTGGATTGTGTGCACTCCCGGCCCTCTTTTGACGTACACAAAGGAAACCAGGCTTCTCTGTTCATACCAGATAATGATAGCAACCAAATAAACATTTACAGCTTTTGGTGACGGGTTGTTTTGAGCTGTTTAAAATGTGAATGAATGCAAGCCAGCTGGCCCAGAGTCTCACAGAAGAGCTGCAGAGCTCATTCTCAGCTTGCAAGTACAGTGGTACCTCTAGTTACGAACTTAATTTGTTCCGGAGGTCCGTTCTTAACCTGAAACTGTTCTTAACTAGAGGTGTGCTTTTGCTAATGGGGCCTTGCTGCTGCTGCACCGCGGGCACACGATTTCCGTTCTCATCCTGGGGCAAAGTACTCAACTCGAGGTAACTCTTCCAGGTTAGCGGAGTTTGTAACCTGAAGCGTTTGTAACGTGAGGCATTTGTAACTCAAGGTACCACACTCCATCATTCTGCCCGGACACTGAGGTCCAGCACTGAGGGCCTTCTGGCAGTTCCCTCACTGCGAGAAGCCAAGTTACAGGGAACCAGGCAGAGGGCCTTCTGGGTAGTGGCACCCGCCCTGTGGAACGCCCTCCCAGCAGATGTCAAAAAGAAAAATAACTACCAAACTTTTAGAAGACATCTAAAGGTAGTCCTGTTTAGGGAAGCTTTTAATGTTTAATAGGTTATTGTATTTTAGTGTTCTGTTGGAAGCTGCCCAGCCAGATGGACAAGGTATAAATAATAAGTTGTTGTTGTTGTTGTTGTTGTTGTTGTTGTTGTTGTTGTTGTTATATTACAAGGAAGAGACAGATCCATAACCAGCTACCTGTCCAACCCAACAACTGGCTGGTGGCTGGTGGAAATTGTAGTCCAAAACTTCTGAAGGTGTGGGAATGCAGGTTTAAACGATCAAACATGGAGCAGCAGCCTTAGCATCAAGGACTTTGATGAATGGTTGAAAGTCTGTAGAGTTCAGTCTATAGAGAAGATTAAGGAGTGGGTCATGAGAGCAGTCTTCAAATATCTGAAGGGCTGCCATGCAGGAAAAGGATGGTGTAGACTTGTTTTCTCTTAAGATCATAAGAAGAGTTTGCTGGATCAGGCCAACGGCCTATGTAGTCCAACATCCTGTTCTCATAGTGGCCAAACAGGTGCCTATGGGAAATCCACAAGCAGGATTTGAACACAGGAGCACTCTTCCCAGCAACTGATTCTCAGAAGTTGAGATTCCTGCATTGCAGAGGGTAAGACTAGATCATTCTTGGGATCCCTTCCAACTCTGTGATTCTATGAAATAAGCTTCCTTAAGAAGTGCCCTTAATCTTGTTTTCACACTACTTTCTCGTAAGAGGAGGTAGCATACATTGTGCTCTCAATTATCCTTTCAAGGAAAGCTGGAAAAATGTCCTCTGCAGTGAAGCATTCGGAGATGTGTTCAGCTTCAGACAGCTGGACTTTTGGAGATCAGGCACTCTGTGTCAATTTCTGTGTCTCCTTCTGCCTAATTTGATTTAATTAGAAACACTTGACGTACTTTAGACATTCTTGCAAGAGATCAGCTGGAACTGTAACATACTCTTTTTTTCTGTTGTTTTCGTGCCTCAAAAAGAAATGTTTAGTTTTGTCTCTGAGTCAGCTGGGGCATTTGGGGCCAAGTATATAACACCCAAGATTAAATAAAAGCACACATTTTATGGGGGAAGAATATGGAGGGCAGGGGTGGATGCATATGATGGTTTGTGGGGTCTGGATACAAGGCACTCGTGCATGTTTAAATTCATGTCCCTGATTAGCCACAAGACTTACTAGGTGGTCTTGGGCAAATCATTAAATTGATTAATAGTCTACGGATTAAATCTAGATTTGTGTTGCAGGCAGCCAAAAGTCATAGCAAGAACGTAAACAAACATATGGCATAGCACATGTGAAATCCTTATGCTAGTAAGAAACATACAGATGCTATTTGCACTACTTAATGTCTTTATGGTTCAAAAAAAAAAGTCATATACAATATTGTTGTTGTTTAGCTGTTTAGTTGTGTCTGACTCTTTGTGACTCCATGGACCAGAGCACGCCAGGCACTCCTGTCTTCCCCTGCCTCCCGCAGTTTGGTCAAACTCAAGTTGGTAGCTTTGAGAACTCTGTCCAACCATCTCGTCCTCTGTCATCTCATATAATATATATACATATCAGTTACCTTTGGGCCACAGGGTTCTGCATGATTATACCTATGCCTCTGAGGTAAGGAATAGTGTGATTTGCAGCCAACTATTATTACATGTAAGGGATGTAGATGGTGCTGTGGGTTAAACCACAGAGCCCAGGACTTGCCAATCAGAAGGTCGGCGGTTCGAATCCCTGCGACGGGGTGAACTCCCGTTGCTCGGTCCCTGCTCCTACCAACCTAGCAGTTTGAAAGCACGTCAAAGTGCAAGTAGATAAATAGGTACCGCTCCGGTGGGAAGGTAAACGGCATTTCCGTGTGCTGCTCTGGTTCGCCAGAAGCGGCTTAGTCATGCTGGCCACATGACCTGGAAGCTGTACGCCAGCTCCCTCGGCCAATAAAGCGAGATGAGCGCTGCAACCCCAGAGTCGGCCACGACTGGACCTAATGGTCAGGGGTCCCTTTACCTTTATTATTACATGTAGACCAGCCTGGGAAACATCTGTCAGACAATTTGTCCATCTAGCTCAACTGTCTTCAACCTGGTGCCCTCGCCAGATGTTAGAACCACAGAATTGTTGAGTTGGCAGGGAGCACGAGAGTCATCTAGTTTGTTTGCTGCAATACAGGATCTTTTGCCCAAGATGGGTCTCGAACCCACAACCCTGAGATTAAGAGTCTCAGGCCCTACTAACTAAGCTATGCTGTTGTTGAACTACAACTCCCATCAGCCCCACTCAGCAAAGCCAATAGTCAGGGACGATGGGAGTTGCAGTCCAACAACATTGGGCCATACCCAGGGCTGGATTTAGGTTTGATGAGGCCCTAAGTTACTGAAGGTAATGGGGCCCTTTATATGTCCAGCTATCCTTTGTCAACAACAAATTGTCACTGTTTTTGTGTTGAATATATGCTGTATGGTAACTTATGGACCTAATAGGTATCTAAAGCCATTTGCACATGCAGAATATAGGCACCTTATATATAGAAATGAGCAAACCAGTGATATTTTAGGGAGCAGGCTAGCAGGTAGGGCCCATTACTTGCATCACTGGAGCCTACACAACACAAAACACTGTTGCTGTATGTGGGTTTTATTTTATTTGTTTTTTATCTTATATTTTGGAGGTGTAAATCCAGTTTATTTCTTTCTTTAATTTTTTGGGGTGGCCCCAAGAGAGTGGGGCCCTAAGCTATAGCTTGTTTAGCTTATACGTAAATCCAGCACTGGATACCCTTGATGTATTTGTATACTGGAAGGAGTGTACAAACAGCTACCTGTTTAGCTGCACAACCTTATGCATATTTGTGTTCAATGGTACCTACCCCTTGATAAATTTCTTTTAAAACTGCAGTTAGCAATATCCTTTGTTTAATTAAACTGTATCTGGGGCGTGGCTCTCTAGAAGGAGATCAGCCCAAAGCATTCTCTTAAAAAAACCTAAACTGTCTATAAAAAACAAAACTGCCCAGAAGGGTACAGCTTTTTAAAATAGGTGGTGGTATGGAGCAGAAAGCAACCTTCTTCTTTGCTTTCCTGGCAACCAGTCCCAAATTGAAACAACAACATCCAGTAGTCAGGTTGAAGAGTGCAGGTACCATTTGTTTGACTTGGGCAGGCATTTGGCTTTGATCTAGAACTGTGCAAGGCAGCCTCCTTCATTATTAACTACCAACTGTTGCGATTTTTCTTCCTCCCCAATGCTTATACATGGATTAAAGAGAGAGCAGTTGGAACATTTCCCCCATTGTTCACCTTCACTGTGGAGTAAATAAGAATCGGACTGCAACCTCTCTTTCGGACTGAGAGAACAGAGAACAATCCCTTTGAGTGTAGTATTTTCTGCTTACTTTGATCTTTTTTGGAATAGAAAGTGAAGGGAATTCACTGCCGTCTCCATCTGTGTAGTGTCCCCCTTATAAACAGTCACTGACTGCAGTAGTTGTATAAAAATCCAGAAGGCATATCCCTTCAGCAGCAAGTGATCGCAGGAAAAGAAACCAAAACCTGCAGATAGCATAGATCCAGGGACATTTTAGCAGAGTGGGTAACATCAGCTGGAAGCATTGCCAGGGCAGTACTTCTGGCATCCTTGGGCTGTTGCAAGGGCCCTAGCACTCTGCTTGCTCTGTTCCACCATCAGGGACCTTAGGGATGAAGAACTGGTAAGAAATCAAGTTAATAAGATTGTAATAATCTATTAATACTCAGCATGTTGCCCATGTTGAGGCCTCTCTCATACCTCCCATCATTTCTCACATGAAAATAGGGACACAATTGCCAGTTCTCATGCCAGATCATATCCAAACTACAGCACCTGCATATTATTTATTACACATTGCTGAAGGCACTGCTCCACCTGATTTATATTGCATTCGTTTTCTCTGCCATGGCCCAAACCTCCATTGCTTTGGAAGTAAACAGGGGGCTTATTTTTTGCCCTAAGAAAAGACTTGGAAGTTGCCTCGTTCAAAAACTCTCAGTTACTACTTGGGATGCCACAGCAAGCATTGGTCTTCATGGATACTTGATGAATGAGTATTTAGACGAGTATTAGACGATAGGCTCATCCACATTTCTGCTTGTCCTGCCACGTTCCCCGGGAAAACCTGATCTTGAACGCTGAATTGGGCCACCAGTTTTCTGGGGATTGACTTTTGCTCCATTTCAAGGATAAAACATGGGTCTTCCCAGGAAAAGCAGCAGAGCAAACAGAAATCCACTCAGACATATGCCTAGAAAGCAGAGGAAACGAGGAAAAATGCTTGGAACCATGTTTTTTAAGCACGGGACCAGTGCTGGATTTATATATAAGCTAAACAAGCTATAGCTTAGGGCTCCCCAAAAAATTAAAGGAAAAAACCCCTGGATGTACATTTCCAAAATATAAGATTAAAAACTAATAAAACAAAACCTACATACAGCAATACTGTTTTGTGTTCTGTAGGCTCCTATGAGGCAAGTAATGGGCCCCTCCTGCTAGCCTGCTCCTAAAATATCACTGGTTTGCTCATTTCTATACATAGGGTGCCTACATTCTGCATGGACAGGTTGCATGGCAACATGTGCAAATGGCTTTAGATACCTATTAGGTCCATAAATTACCACATAGCATATATTCAACACAAAAATCAACGACAATTTGTTGAATGTCTTACCTTCCCGGGGGAGCAGTACCTATTTATCTACTTGCACTTTGACGTGCTTTTGAACTGCTAGGTTGGCAGGAGCAGGGACCGAGCAATGGGAGCTCACCCCGTCACGGGGATCCAAACCGCTGACCCTCTGATTGACATGTCCTACGCTCTGTGGTTTAACCCACAGCGCCACCCACGTCAATAACATGGGGCCTCATTAAACCTAAACCCTGGGCACGGGACAAACAGAAGTGTGGAGAAACACTGAGCCTAAGGAGAAGCAAGCTGATATCCAGCCCCACTACCAAGTCTGGTTGTAAGTGAGAAAGCAGACAGGTGAGGACAGACTGAGGACATTGTGTCAGTGCCCTATTTGCTATTATGGACTAGTCTCCGGTTGGGAGCACGTGCAGCTGCACTTGCTTTTAACCTTTTCCTTGCATTTCACGACAATTCAGCTTCACAATGATATACGCCAGGAATGAACACCTCTAGATGGTTCTGGACTCCAACTCCTGACCATTGGCCGTCTTGTCAGGGGCTGATGGGAGCTGGAGTCTAAAAAATCTAGAGGAGCACAGCTTTTCCACCACGGGCACATACAGTGAAAGCAGAACAAACAAAGATGGAATGATTGCTATCCAGAATCAAAACAAAACAAAACCACCACATATCACTGTGCAGAAGCTTTCTGCACTTATTAGATTTTTGTGTGACTGAGCAATTCTTGCCTGACATTTTTTTAAAATGCTAGGAATGGGCTATGGGTATAATGCTAGCCAATCCTTAAGGACAATTCTCATGGGAGCTGCAGGCCAATACAGGATGCAATTCTCTCATATTAGAGAAGAGCAGGCAATCAGGTTAAAATACACTTTAGCATTTCCCTCCATTTTTTTAGGAGACTTTGAAAAATAGCTCTGTGCAGTACTCTGTCCACGTCAATTTGAGATGAATGCAGTACAGGCATTACTGGAATGGCATGGGATAGAAAGCAATGTAGAATTATTCATAGAATTACTCTTTGTATTTTTACCAACTGAGGGTAGCCAGGCACTCTCCTAGTTAAATTTCAGGCACTAGATTTGTTGTTGTTGTTGTTGTTGTTGTTGTTGTTGTTTTGTTGTTCTAGCAGGCATTTTAAGGAAGTGTTTGATTTTATATTATTGCTCTATTGTCACATTTTCTTTAATTGTTCTTATGTACACTACTAAGAAATTCAATTAATTAATTAATTAATTAATATTAATTAATCTTTAACATCTTAAAGAGACCAACTTCAGGGCAGATTCTGCAGCTCTCCAGAAGTTGTTGGACTACAACTCCCACCATCCCCAGCCGGAGGCCATACTGGCTGGGGATGGTGGGATTTGGAGTCTGACAAATGTGGTATCTAATTTAGGTCTCACACTATCAAAGAGAATTGTGTGCAAGAAGGAATTCTGAATGGATACTGAAATGTTAACATGGCCTTAGGACCATCCTAAAGTTTGGAAGCCTGTTCCCTTTTAAATAAAACACATCTTTATGAAAGAGATAATATCAGATTTAGTGGACCATTCGAGCACATTTATAACCTAGCAGATGTGTTTCATTCTCGTTGTTTTTGCACAGGCAGAATAGCAAAGGCTTTGAAATTGTGAAACACCCTCAATGCTTGTGCTATTTTGACTTCAGATTAAGTAGGAGTTGTTAAATAGAAGGTCAGCTATTCAAACCACGAATGGAAACACAAACAGTGACTGCCTTATGAGTTATTGAGTCTCCTTGAATCCATCATTTCTCTACAGCTTAAGGTTCGTTTAATGGCTGTTGGCGAGACAAGCAAAAGTGTATTGGAAATCTCAGTTCTACAAATGATATACAGCCTGCCTGAGACATGAAACAAATGGCCTTCAGCTGAAATCTAATCCTGACAAAACTCCCCACCTACCTCAGAAATTTTGGCTGCAAAGTCCTCACTTGTTAAGCACAACTGGGTTATCGGCATTGCTACAATATCCTGGTGGGTCTTATAAATATGTCACCATATCAGAGACTTCCAAAGCCTGTGGCTTGTTCTAGATAACAATGGATGCTGAGAGTTATACATTTGCAGGAAGCTTTAATAACAGATCTAATGGACAAACTAAACGTCCTTGCAAAAAATATCACGGGTGGCCGTATTCCCATACATGGGGACACAGGGCGGAGTTCCAACACTAAGGAGACTGATTGGTCAGCACAGGTTTTTCTGCTTGCCTGATGAAATGATCTTCCGACCGCTGCCCCATCCCAGTGTGTGGTCCTGAAGATTCTCCTGGCCTTTCAGAGTGGATTTGGGGGGTGGGCAGAGCAGGAGGGAAAAGCAAATGCAGAGGCTGGCGGGACTTGTATGGTTACAGCATTTCTACAGTTCTGTTTAGAGCACAAAGTGACTATGAGGTGACTTGCTTGAGTCCACCTTAGTAATCTTTATGCTAGGGCTTGAATGTAAACGTCCCACACTGAAACTAACCGTCGATCTGTGCACTATAAGGTCGTTCCCTTATTCCATGGGTAGGCAAACTAAGGTCTGAGGGCTGGATCTGCCCCAATCACCTTCTAAATCTGGTCCGCAGACGGTCTGGGAATCAGTGTTTTTACATGAGTAGAATATGTCCTTTTATTTAAAATGCATCTCTGGGTTATTTGTGGGACCTGCCTGGTGTTTTTACATAAGTAGAATGTGTGCTTTTATTTAAAATGCATCTCTGGGTTATTTGTGGGGCATAGGAACTCGTTCATTTCCTCCTGCCCCAAAATACAGTTTGGCCCCTCACAAAGTCTGAGGGACAGTGGACCAGCCCATGGCTGAAAAAGTTTGCTGACCCCTGCCTTATTCCTAAGATGGCTAAGCCTTTTTTTTTTAATTGGTAAAGACTGAGACGAAACACTGCTTTGTGTGGGAGAGCAGGACAAATGCCACAGTAACTATAACAACAGTAACTAATGGCGAGATACCACCTGCATTAGCAGAACTAGGATATAATGCCAAAGCAGCTGGATTGCAGAAGATGTGTTTGGCAGAAGGTTCCAGTTTTGAAGGACTTTGAAGCGGGCATTTTCCTGGCGACTTTGCCCAGAAAGCCTGTCTCTGAGAAGGAAGATCCCTGGGCCCTTTCTCAGAGCCTAGGCAAGGCAGCAGGGAGGTGAAGATGGGCACCCAGCTAGCTGCTGCAGATGGATGCTGAGCTTGGCTACCATGTGGTGTCCACACAGGGCCACGTGGGTTGGGTAGTGGTGAACATGTGGCAAAATGAGCTGGTGAGGGGTCCTTCTGAACCCTGGAGACCTTGGCCCAACTCTGGAGATCAGGCCCAACCTGCCTGGTCGCTAGCATACCATTCAACATTTCTCTGATGAAAACAGGGACATCCTGTTGCTGTTGTTGTTGTTACCTGCCCATCTGACTGGGTTGTCCCAGCCACACTGGGCAGCTTCCAACATATATAAAAACAAAAGAAACCATTAATATATATTTTTTAAAGCTTCCCTGTACAGGGATGACTTCAGGTGTCTTCTAAAGGTTGTATAGTTATCTCCTAGGCTTGGGGGTCGCATAACTCCATCCCGCCAATATTTC
Organism: Podarcis vaucheri; assembly: GCF_965113315.1. Taxonomy (NCBI): domain Eukaryota; kingdom Metazoa; phylum Chordata; class Lepidosauria; order Squamata; family Lacertidae; genus Podarcis; species Podarcis vaucheri. The sequence continues at coordinate 84,672,180 of NC_138764.1, read as the reverse complement.
TCCAATGAAAATAGGGACATCCTATTTCCGTGCACTGCTCTGGTTCGCCAGAAGTGGCTTAGTCATGCTGGCCACATAACCTGGAAGCTCTACGCCGGCTCCCTTGGCCAGTAAAGTGAGATGAACGGCGCAACCTCAGAGTTGGTCACAACTGGACCTAATGGTCCCTGTACCTTTACCTTCAAGGAAAAGCAGGACATTCCAGGATCAAATCAGAAACTGGGATGGCTTCTGTAAATCTGGGACTGTCCCTGGAAAATAGGGGCACTTGGAGGGTGCTAGACCTGTTTCTACTGTCTCCCCACCTGCTGTAGCTCTCTAGGCCACATCAAGCGCTTTTATCTGAGGCGCTGAGGGCAGTTTGTTCAGAGCTTTCTCAAACCTGCATCTAGCTCGATTGCCTGCTCTTACAGAATGCACAGTCTCGATCACATTCAACTTGGATGGCTTTAAAAGAGATTTAACAAATTTGTGGCGGATCAATCCCTAAATGGCCACCAGCCACAGTGTTAAGTTGTGTCTCCATTGTTGGAGGAAGTATTGCTTCTGGATGCCAGTTGCTGGGAATTGCATGTGGGGAGGTGGCTTTTGTGCCCAGGTCCTGCTTGTGGGCATCTATTTGGACCCTGTGAAAAGGTAAAAGGTAAAAGGGACGCGGGTGGCGCTGTGGGTAAAAGCCTCAGCGCCTAGGGCTTGCCGATCGAAAGGTCGGCGGTTCGAATCCCCGCGGCGGGGTGCGCTCCCGCTGCTCGGTCCCAGCGCCTGCCAACCTAGCAGTTCGAAAGCACCCCCGGGTGCAAGTAGATAAATAGGTACCGCTTACCAGCGGGAAGGTAAAGGGCGTTCCGTGTGCTGCGCTGGCTCGCCAGATGCAGCTTTGTCACGCTGGCCACGTGACCCGGAAGTGTCTCCGGACAGCGCTGGCCCCCGGCCTCTTGAGTGAGATGGGCGCACAAACCCCAGAGTCTGTCAAGACTGGCCCGTTCGGGCAGGGGTACCTTTACCTTTACCTAAAAAAGGTAAAATGACCCCTGGGTGGTTAAGTCCAGTCAAAGGCGACTATGGGGTTGCTGCATTCATCTCCCTTTCCGGGTCATGTGGCCAGCATGACTAAACTGCTTCTGGCACAACGGAACAACGTGATGGAAACCAGAGCACACAGAAATGCTGTTTATCTTCCCGCCGCAGCGGTACCTATTTATCTCCCCACCTGGAGAGATATTTATCTCCTTGCACTGGTATGCTTTCGAACTGCTAGGCTGGCAGGAGCTGGGACAAAGCAACGAGAGCTCACTCCATCATGGGGATTTGAACCGCCGACCTTCCGATCGGCAAGCCCAAGAGGCTCAGTGGTTTAGACCACAGCGCCACCTGCATCGCTCCCCTTTTACCCTGTGAGAACAGGGGGCTGGATGAGGTGGCCTAATCTAGCAGGCTCATCTTACGTTTTTATCTTATGTGGGGCAATTGCGATAACAATGGATGAACTATTGGGGAAAATAATATTTTCCTTTTGCTGGAAAGGTGACTTTCTAGAAAAGATGTATAAACAGTGCTCCCTCCCTTCCTTCCAGGAATAACACGAATCTTGAATGACCTTGAAGAATCTCTGTATTCAAGTGTGAATAGGAACCTGCTGTTGACTCCCTGCAAAAAAGGAGGAGGTGCAGAATTATTCTTTTTTTCGCATTCACTTCACACGAAGAATCGAAATGCTTTACATCCTGGTCCTATCGTATTCACCAAGTATAAATAGAAGCAGCAAGACGACATTGGATTCTTGCTTCACTGGGTTTCCAGCTCCATTCCATTAACTCAGGGGTGGGATAAGGGTTTATGTCACTGTCTTGGTGCTTCTAATTCCGCTAATAGGTGCAATACATCAGTTTCTGAAAGGGAGAGAGCAGAGGGTGGAAAAAGCTGAGTAGGGTCCTTTTCATTATTTGCTTACCACTTTGCTAACAGGCCACAGTGACAGGCCCAGAGGAGGTGGCTGGCCACTCCAAGAGGAGCGGAAAATGTTTTCTGTTCCAATGACACGAGGACTGAAGTGCTGCAGAGAAACTCGGACCATGAGCAACGTAAAAAGAAATATAACTGCTCTTTTGCAGACTGTGTCACGGGCTCTATGAGCATCGGGAAGATTTTTGAATGGAATAAACAGAAGCTCTGTGACACCAGAAGACCTGCAAACGCATCACACATTTAAAGCACATGTCTAACATTTTAAAATGAAACCAGAATGCCATAGTAAAAGGTGAAGAAAGAGCAACAGGAGGGGGTGGGTTTATGCGTGCAATATCAAAAAAAAGCAGTTAGAACCTAAACAATGCAAAGAATAGGCAGAAATCTTTAAAATGCTCTTGGGGGTCTTTGCAAAGCCAAAATGAATCAAAGGAAAACATAACCTTCCTGCAATACCTCTTCTAGTTATTTGGAACTGCATAGGGAATGTTTGGAAATGGCTGTCACTCATCTAGAATGGATCAAAAACAGTGGTACAGTGGTACCTCGCAAGACGAAAAACGCGCAAGATGAAAGAGTTTTCCGTTTTTTGAGTCGTTCCGCAAGACGAATTTCCCTATGGGCTTGCTTCGCAAGACGAAACGTCTTGTGAGTTCTTGCGAGTTTGTTTCCTTTTTCTTAAAGCCGCTAAGCCGTTAATAGCCGCTAAGCCGCTAAGTCGTTAATAGCCGCTAAGCCGCTAATAGCCGTGCTTCGCAAGACGAAAAAAACCGCAAGACGAAGAGACTCACAGAACAGATTAATTTCGTCTTGCGAGGCACCACTGTACTTCAGGTTACATACGCTTCAGGTTACATACGCATCAGGTTACAGACTCTGCTAACCCAGAAATATTACCTCAGGTTAAGAACTTTGCTTCAGGATGAGAACAGAAATTGTGCTCCGGCGGCGCGGCAGCAGCAGGAGGCCCCATTAGCTAAAGTGGTGCTTCAGGTTGAGAACAGTTTCAGGTTAAGTACAGACCTCCGGAATGAATTAAGTACTTAACCTGAGGTACCACTGTATGTAAATTTCAGCAAGAAAGAGGAATTTATACCAAGGATGTACCTGCAACCAGGTTCTGGCATCTGTAGAAGGTTCTGGGCATTGCTAAATGGCATGAGGAGTGAACAGAACTGATAACTAGCCAGGATTCAGTACAATTTTCAGGGTATTGAGGGAGGAACAAGGTTGGTCTGCCAGCAACAGAACTCTCTAGACTGGTAACAACTGAGAGATTTGGGACTCAGCTGCAAATAAAACGTTTTAAGTGTGTTTTAAGTGCAATATATAGTGTGATACTAGATAGTGATGGTGAGCCTTATGGAAAATTCAATGTATTTTTTTTAAAAAACACCTTTTTTCAAAAAAGCATTTTCAGAACGGTTTTTATATGTGTGTAGATTCCACCAAAATTGCAAAGTAGGTGTGTTTTTGAAGTACCGTATTTTTTGCCCCATAGGACGCACCGGCCCATAGGACGCACCAAGTTTTTTTGGGGGGAAATAAAGAAAAAAATTTTTATTCCCCCCCAGGCGCTTGTGGGAATGGCAGCGGGGAGAAGCGCTCTTCTCCCTGCCGCCCGCCTTCAGACCAGGTCCGGGGACAGCGGGAAGACGCGCTGCGCCTCCCCGGAGCTTGCAGGGCAGGCAGCGGGGAGAAGCGCTCTTCTCCCCGCCGCCCGCCTTCAGACCAGGTCCGGGAGCTTGTGGGGCTGGTGGCAGGGAAAAGCACACGTCTCCCCGCCGTCAGCCTCCAAACCACATTGGGAGACAGCGGGATGGCGGCGTTCCGCCTCCCTGCTGTCCCCCGACCTTGTGGGGCTGGCGCTGGGGCTCTCCTGAAGCCTGGAGACCGAGAGGGGTCAGTGCGCACCGACCCCTCTCGCTCTCCAGGCTTCAGTGAAAGCCTGCATTCGCCCCATAGGACGCACACACATTTCCCCTTCATTTTTGGAGGGGAAAAAGTGCGTCCTATAGGGTGAAAAATACGGTAGGTATAGGCTTTAGAGGGCTTCAGAACTCCCAGCTTTAAACAATGCCAGGGAGATTTTCCTTAATCTAATTCCCCCCCATTGTTTTTAATCTGAGGTTGTTTTATTACATTTGCTTAATTGTTTTTGCTTTTAATCTTTTAATATCATTATCATCATCTGAGGCTTTGCCCAAAAAAAGATAGAAATATTTTAAATAAATGCATTTTAATGTTAAGGGGTAAATGTACAGTCAGTGATCTTTGCTGAGAGAAAGTGGTGCTGTAAGTGGAGGGCCCTTGTTTCCACTTCTGAACTCTCAGAGTGTCTGAGCATACCACTTCAAGCATTCTGGGGCACCAAAACAGAAAGAATCATAGAACTGTAGAGCTGGAAGGGACCCTGAGGATCATCTAGTCCAACCCCCTGCAGTGGGTTGGTGTGTGCACGTTCCATGTAGGGTTGACCAGGCAAAAAACTCCTTCGACCTGGCCTGCTTATGTACCTTTTACAGCAGCTTGATCTATAGAAATCTGCCAGCAAAGCTGTTCAAGAAACAGAGAAGAACACCATCACCCACTCTGGGGACAGCCTGTCGCTCAGTGGTAGAGCATCTGCAGGTGGTCCCAGGTTCAAGTCCTGGCATTTCCAGGTGAGCTAGAGGGACCAGTGGTCTGACTCAGTATTAGGCAGCTTCCAAGGTTCCTAACCAAGTGGTTTTCCCAGTAGTGATGTATGGAAGTGAAAGCTGAACCGTAAAGAAGGCTGGTCGCCAAAGAATTGATGCTTTTGAATTAGGGTGCTGGAGGAGACTCTTGAGAGTCCCATGGACTGCAAGAAGACACAACCTCTCCATTCTGAAGGAAATCAGCCCTGAGTGCTCACTGGAAGGACAAATCCTGAAGCTGAGACTCCAATACTTTGGCCACCTCATGAGAAGAGAAGACTCCTTGGAAAAGACCCTGATGTTGGGAAAGATGGAGGGCATAAGGAGAAGGGGACGACAGAGGATGAGATGGCTGGACAGTGTTCTCGAAGCTACCAGCATGAGTCTGACCAAACTGTGGGAGGCAGTAGAAGACAGGAGTGCCTGGCGTGCTCTGGTCCTTGGGGTCACGAAGAGTTGGACACGACTAAACAACTAAACAACAACAACCAAGTTATTGTAACAGCCGTAGGGTGTGCAAGGTCCAACAAAGATCTACCTATGTGTATATGGTTTTTTTCCAGTTGTTGATGCTTTTCTTGTGAAACTGCTTGGGTCTGTTTCATGGGGAGTGATTAATTAAACCAACTAACAAATCCAATCTTGCCTCCCATGCTACTTAATGTGAAGAACATAAGAGCAGCCTGTCAATGGCCCATCTAGTTCACCATCCTGTTCTCCAACCAGAAGCCTGTGGGGAAACCCCTAAGCGTAGCCCAAGCAGTTTCCAGCAACGGGCCGTCAATAGCCTTGTGTTTATTTATTTCTTATTTATTAAATATCTATACCGCCCTTCATCCAAAGATTACAGGCAGTTTACAATATAAAAACGCAAAAGTACACACCATAATAACAAACGAAAACAAGGCCCACCCCATGCACAGTTTAAAAGGCCACAGATTGTAATGAATATGTCCAATCCTTTTAAAGTCTTCCAAGCTGGTGGGGGTGTTTTCTGTATGCAGATGATGCCCGGCTCTGGGACTTGTTTGCTGATCCCGGTGAGGGCGTGGGTGTCCTGAATCAGCATCTGTCATCAGCTAAGGAGTTGACCGATGATGCTTTGCAGGCATCTTTGAGCTGGTTTCCAAGAGGAATAAAAAAATCCAAAATTGGAGTTTGTGCGGAGATATGAAAGCTCCCTTTCCCATCTTCCAAGACTGGGGATGGAACTAAATTCCAGTTTTGGCCTCATTAAGGGAAGCAGCTCAGCCTGGTTTCTTCCCCTGCCTAATTAGGCTGATGCTTGTCAGCTGGCAGGGGGTGTGCATTTCAGATGCAGATATGAAAGCTCTGCTTCCTCCTGAGTCTCTGCTGAATTCTAAGCAAAGCCTTAGCTGAGAGACACAATCCTTTCTCCTCTCTCTCTCTCTTGGCAGTGGCTTAGATATTCCTTTCTGCACAATTAAATCCCCTCTGTTTGTCTCATTAGGACAAGTAGCTGCTGCTGCTGGAAACATAGAGGAGTCGCATGTCACATCCACCATTCCCACCATCTTCCAACCCCATCTACCCAAGTTTGATTCCTCCTCTAGCCCAACACTGCCCATGGAACCCATGACAGCTAAAGACCTCTGTTCTCCTGACTCTGCTTCTGCCTCCATGCAGGAGACGTGGAATTGAAAGGGAGCTGCTGTCCAATCAGATGCCGCTCACAATTGCCCTGATAGTCTCCCTACCTCTGCTACTCATCCTTCCTCTATGCCTCATCTCAATGCTACTCTACAGGTGCAGTTAGACAGTAAGCCCTGAAAATCCTTTAGGTGCACCTACAGTGGCTCAAGCATGGATCTGTTGATTTGATTTTAAATAGTGGTGTTCATGGACATACACATAAGGTATAGCTCAGCCGGAACACCATGAGTCTCTTAATTTCAGGGTCGTGGGTTCGAGCCCCACATTGGGTTAAAGATTCCTGCATTGCAGTGGTTGGACTAGATTATGTTGGGATGCGTCTGGGGAGACGGGGGCATTTGGCAGGCCCCCAGCTGGCTCCATCCACCGGCTGGCAGCCGGGCGATCTCCATTCCTCAGAACAGCATCAAACAGCGACACAAGCCTCAGAGACCTTTAGAGACTTGGCACGTTCTAGTCAGCAGAGTGAATAACTTCTCACAACGGAAGTGGCGGACAGAGACATGTGTAAGCATTATTTACAGGTGGAGCTGTGGGTTAAACCACAGAGCCTAGGACTTGCCGATCAGAAGGTCGGAGGTTCGAATCCCCGCAACGGGGTGAGCTCCCATTGCTCGGTCCCTGCTCCTGCCAACCTAGCAGTTCAAAGGCACGTCAAAGTGCAAGTAGATAAATAGGTACCGCTCTGGCGGGAAGGTAAATGGCGTTTCCGTGCGGTGCTCTGGTTTGCCAGAAGCGGCTTAGTCATGCTGGCCACATGTCCCAGAAGCTGTATGCTGGCTCCCTCGGCCAATAAAGCAAGATGAACGCCACAACCCCAGAGTCGGCCACGACTGGACCTAATGGTCAGGGGCCCCTTTACCTTACCTTTATTCAGCATAGTTCAGGAACAAAGGAAAAAACATGCCTGCTTCCCTTTGTGTCCAAACACAACAGCAGTATAGCAAAAGCAATATACAAACAGAAGTTCCCAGCAGACTGTGCTGGAAGTAAACAGGCATGTGACACACAACAGTCATGCCTGTTCCTTTTAAGGTGGAACGGAACTATATCCTAACAGATTACCCTTGTGGTCCCTTCCAACTCTCCGATTCTATGATTTCTCCCAAATCTGCCATGGTCATAGGTGTTATTTTTTCTTCTGTAGGTTCCCACACCTGAGAACACTGGGGACAGGTGCATGACCTCAGGACAGGGCCAGAGCTGCAGCCTCATTGCCCTTTGAGTGTATGCGGCAACCTTCATATATCCAGTGTATGTGTGTGAGGAGGGGTGTCACTGAAATTCAGACGTTCTACATTAAAATAATAATAAAAAGTCCTGAATGTCATGGGATTTGCTGCTAAACAACAACAACAACAACAACAACAACAACAACAACATTTTATTTATATCCCGCCCTCCCCAGCCAGAGCCAGGCTCAGGGCGGCTAACACCAAATATGAATTACAATAAAACATAATAGAAAAACAACAAACAAACAAACAAACAAACAAACAGTTAATTGAAATATGGCTTAAAATACAGCTTGTCAATATATCAAATATAGTAATATATCAAAATGTTGTTCTGAAGGTTCCTTTTTCTTTTTCTTTTCTTTGCACACAAAGACACGGTGGTTTTTAACCAGCTGTATTTAAAAATGGAAGAGTGGCTCCCGCCCCCCTTTCTTCCAGGGCTGGCCATCTGCTTGCTCTATTATGGTTTATAAAACAACAGAAACGGAACTGCAGGGAAAATATTGATCTAAAAGTTTTCAACCCTCACATTCTGAGATACCAAACACGGTGAACATATGGTCTAACCACATGGTGGATTGTGCTGAAGTAAGGTAAAAAGCTAAGTGTAAAGGACCCCTGGACAGTTAAGTCCACTCAAAGGCGACTATGGGGTGAGGTGCTCATCTTGCTTCAGGCCAAGGGAGCTGGCATTAGTCCGTAAATTTATCTTTCCAGGTCATGTCGCCAGCATGACTAAACCACTTCTGGTGCAATAGAACACTGTGATGGAAGCTAGAGCGCACAGAAATGCCATTTACCTTCCCGCCGCAGCGATACCTATTTATCTACTTGTGCTGATGTGCTTTCGAACTGCTAAGTTGGCAGGAGCTAGGACGGAGCAATGGGAGCTCACCCCGTCGTTGAACCGTTGACCTTCCAATTGGCAAGCCCAAGAGGCTGAGTGGTTTAGAGCACAGTGCCACCTACGTCCTTTTGTGCTGGGGTACGCAGGTGGCGCTGTGGGTAAAACCTCAGCGCCTAGGGCTTGCCGATCGCATGGTCGGCGGTTCGAATCCCCGTGGCGAGGTGAGCTCCCATCTTTCGGTCCCTGCTCCTGCCCACCTAGCAGTCCGAAAGCACCCCTAAGTGCAAGTAGATAAATAGGTACTGCTTTATAGAGGGAAGGTAAACGGCGTTTCCGTGTGCTGCGCTGCTGCCGGCTCGCCAGAGCAGCTTCGTCACACTGGCCACGTGACCCAGAAGTGTCTCCGGACAGCGCTGGCCCCCGGCCTCTTAAGTGAGATGGGCGCACAACCCTAGGGTCGGACACGACTGGCCCGTACGGGCAGGGGTACCTTTACCTTTACCCTTCAACCTCTTAGCAGCCTTGCTTGGGAGTGGGAGAAGGGTGTGGACGATAGTGGGCTATCTATCAGCAAGAATATCTGGGAGCTAAATTTATACTGACACCATCTTGGCATTGATTCAAATGAATCAATACATCTTTTTCAACGGTGCATGTTAAGCAGCGCAGTCCCATTCTAGTATAGCTTTCGATAAGTCTTGTATAGCATTTGGTAATTTCGCTACTGGGTTAAAATCATTAGATGCTACTTAGTTTGATATATCAATGAAGTGCAGAGTAAGCTTTGTTCTACTAGACACCATAGGACGTAACTCACATTTCGCCAGGCCTTATGTGACAATAACTGGGAAAATAATTAGGAGGAACCTGTTTGCAAACATATTACACCCCCTGCCCCCCAGTTATTGTCACATAAGAAGTGAGAGGATTGTGTGCCCAACCCTAATTTATTTAGTGGATACAATGATGAGGTTAGGTAAATTTATTCTGGACTTAATGGTCTTATGGAAGTGGGGCAGCTCTTTAGATGGCGATGTGAGCATGAGTTCACTTACTTCAAAATGTAGCTGGAGCTATCCTACCCATTCTACCCATTCAAACTGTATTTTTTATTAGTAATATTTATGCAATGTCCTCGTTTCCTAAAATAGCATGCACATCTCTGCTGATGTATCAGTTTTGCACATGATCAGAACACCTGCATAGGGCTAAAAAAAGATACTGACAGAAGCACTTTCTTTTATCTCATTACCTCTTCTGATCAAACTCCTCCTGACTGGAATTTGTGTGAGCCCTGTTGTTGAGACACACACCTCCTTGTGCTTTTCAAACAAGAACCTCCTGATCTAATTAGTTGCCTTAGCAGCTGGAGAAAGCTAGCTAGGGTTATAAACTTAAAAACAATTGAGTGAAGGAGTCCATTCCATGAGCAAGAGGGGTGCCTCAGCTGATGCAGTCTCTCAGTCCCAGTGACAAAGCATCAAGGTAACAAGTGTGTTCAGCAGTTGAGTGAGTTCAGCAGCAGGGTGATGAGGCCAGGTCCTTCCCTCCATGGCCTGGTTAAGAAATAGGAAGAGGAGAGTAGGAATAAATGAACAGTTCTGTCCATGGGTGGGTGTAGAAAGTGGTGTCCCCCAAGGATTGGCTTTTGGGCCTGTGCTTTTTAACTTGTTTGGAAATAATTCAGAGTTAAGAGGTGATGTGAGGTAGCCAATTTGTTGACCATACAAAATTGTTCGAGGTGGTTAAAACTGAAAGGGATTGTAAAGAACTCCAGACTGAGTGAATTGGTAGTAAAATGGCAAATGTAAACAAATGTAAAATAATGCACATTGGAGCAAAAAAACCAAAACCCACCCTAATTTAATATATACACTAATGGGACATGAACCAGCCATGAGTGACTAGGATAGTTCACTGCCGATGTTGACCCTGTGAGTGGCAGCTGTGGAAAAGGTTAATTTCATCACAGCAATCATTAGGAAAGGGGTTTATAATAAACTGCCAGTATCCATGTGTTGTGCAAATTTATTTGCGGGTTGATAGGAATCACAAGTGGGAGACTGCTGTTGCACTGAGCTACTGTTTTTGGACTTCCCATATGTATCTGGTTGACTACTTGAGAACACAGTGTTGTCTAGATGGTCCATTGGCCTGCTCCAAGCAGGGCTCTTCTCATGTTCTTAGGGTGAGACCAGACTTGGACTACTGGGTATCGTTCTGGTTGCCTCACCTTGAAAAGGATATTGCGGAACTGGAAAAGTGTAAGAAAGGGGAAACCAAAATGGTCAAGGGGACACAGCAACTCCCCCTGTTGGAAAAGGTCACAACATTAGAATCATAGAGTTGGAAGGGACTCAAGGGCATAGAAGCATAGAGCTGTAGAGTTGGAAGAGATCCTGAGGATCATCTAGTCCAAGGCAGGAATATGTGCCTTTCCCATATGGGCATCAAAACTGCAGCCTTGGTGTTATCAGGAGCACCAAGCTCTAACCAACTGAGCTACCCACAAGATGTCATTCATGACGGCAACAATTCTGGATGCCTTTAAAAGAATATTAGCCAAAGGCACAGAGAATGTGATCCATAGCTACTAACAGCAATGGCTCTGTTCCACCTCCTTTGTTGAAGGCAGCATGCTGGGCATCACAAACTGAGAGACAAATGGAAGTCCTCCTTCCAGGTTTCCCAGCGGTGGAATGGTCTTCCTTGAGAGGTGGTGGATTCTCCTTCCTTGGAAGTTTTTCAGTGGAGACTGGATAGCCATCTGTCATGGATTGCAGAGGGTTGGGTTAGATGACCCTCGAGTCCCATCCAATTCTATGATCTGGCTCTGAGAACAGGATGTGCTCTTGGTCTGGTCCTCTTGCATCCTTTTAGGAAACAGCCTTATGCTTCCTAAAAGGATGCAAGAGGACCAGACCAAGAACAACCTTTACCAAAGGTGTCATAGGCTTGAAGACACTCAGGACGCAAGGGAGAAACGTGCTAAGAGGAAGGCACGCTTGGCAAATCCAAACCGTGATCAACTCCCGCCCGGAAACCAATGTCCCCACTGTGGAAGGTCGTGTGGATCCAGAATTGGCCTCCACGGTCACTTACGGACTCGCTGTTAAAACCGTGTTTATGGAAGACAATCTTACTCGGCTACGAGTGACCGCCAAAGAAGAAGAAAGAAGACGGCTGTTCTTAGGTTTGGATCTTATCCCGTTTCTGGGCTTGTCCTCGTCCTGAACCGACAGTCTTAAATCCCCGCTGCAAAAGCATCGCGCAAAGGAGCAGAAGGCGAGTGGGTCGTTCAGAGAGCGGCCGTGGGAAGAGTGCCGATCCGTTTGCCTTCTCCTCGGGCGCGCTGTAGGTAGGTGTGGCCCGTCCCTGCGCGCCAGCCCCGGCCCCGCCAGCCCCTCCTCCTCGCAGCCGGCGCTGGCAAGCGGAGGCGTGGCCGGGTCCGGCGAGTCCCTGCGGCGGGAGCACGCGGGGAGCAGCGGCGGGAGCAGCGCCGGCTCCTCTTCCTCGCCCCCGGAGCTGCGTGGCTGCGATCGGCGCAAGGAGGCAGCTGCACCGAGGCGCTGAGGACGAGCAGAGCCGCCTCCGGTGCCTCGCGGGAACCTGGGCTCCGGAGTGGGGGGCGCTCCCAGTAGCCTCCGCTTGCGCGACGAGAAGCGACCCTCGATGTGAGCGGGAGCCGGGGTGGTCGGGCTCCGGGGAGAGGCTGCGCCGCGAATGCCCCGGGCTCCGAGGAGGCCGTCGTCCGCCGAGGCCGGCAGCTCCCCGCGCGGCGGTGCCATGCGGCGGCGGCGCCCCCGCGGCTGATGCGCTGTGCCCGGGGCAGCGGCGCCCGCTGGCCGGCCTCGCCATGAAGCGGCAGAACCTGCGCACGCTGTCGCTGATCGTGTGCGTCTTCTCCTACCTGCTGGTGGGCGCCGCGGTCTTCGATGCGCTCGAGTCGGAGGCCGAGATCGGCCACAAGCGCCTCCTGGAGCAGAAGCGCAGCGGCCTGCGGAGGAAGTACCGCTTCACCGCCGAGGACTACCGCGAGTTCGAGCGCCTGGCGCTGCGGGCCGAGCCGCACCGAGCAGGCACGCAGTGGAGGTTCGCCGGCTCCTTCTATTTCGCCATCACGGTCATCACCACCATTGGTGAGTGCGCGGCGGCGATCCCCAAAGCAACCCATCGCTGGGTGCGCCGAGCTATCTTCTGTCACTCTCCAGGGCAGGGACAGGAGAGCCTGTGGAAGTCTTTAGACTCCAACTCCCATCAACCCCATCCAGTATGGTCAATGGCCAGGGACGATGGGAGTTGGAGTCCAGTCCAGCAACATCTGGAAGGCCACAGGTTTCCCACTCCTGGACCAGGAGTCGGTGTGGGCTTGTTTCCGCCTTGCTCAATTTGACCCCTTTCTTCACCTCCCCAGATCCCCATCGCGGTCCACTGATGTGTGTTAAATGTACAATGCAGGGGTTCGTCTCTGCAATCAGGAAAGACTTAACCTGTATCAACCTAGTCAACATAGCCATTTTTACACCAGAGTTAACCATGCTGGGCTGAAATGTGCAGAAGGGAAGTTGATTCTGAACTTCCATCCCTTCATTGGCTCTGTGTGTGAACCAATGCAGGTTGTATGCATTTTGCCATAGTGTGATCTGCAACCTACATTTCATAAGGTCCATGCAGTAGGGAGGGGCAGCCTTCATGTGCTCAGGTTGTGCATGTGTAGACTGAGAGAGCCCTTGAATGCCCAGGAGATTAGGAATGGCAGCAGTGTATGTGTGCCATCTTGCACCCTCTCCACGCATCTGGCTTGATGTCATTTCCAAACATGTTGAAAGACCTCATGAGTAGAACACTCTCGTTTTAAGAATATAAGATGTTCCTTGCTGGACCAGCTCAAGTTCCATCTAGTCTATCGTTCTTAGCAAGAAGCCAACTTCCAACATGCTTTAGATGTTCTGGCAGAAATTGATCAGTGGGTCCTCCAGGAGACCGTGAGCTATCTTCAGTCCACATGGGCTGGGCATCAGCAGGGTCAACTTTCAACCTTGGCTTCAGCCCTAGAAAACGTGGAGCAACTACAGTGAAGGGCACCTGCAAGTACATATGTACTGAGTGCTTTGTCTCCAGTACAGTGTAGCCACAGCTAGCTTTCTCTCACCTGAAATTGGGGGCAGAGTTTTCGTGGCAAAATACAGTGGTACCTTGGGTTACAGATGCTTCAGGTTACAAACTCCACTAACCCAGAAATAGTACCTCGGGTTAAGAACTTTGCTTCAGGATGAGAACAGAAATCGTGTGGCGGTAGCGCAGCAGCAGCAGGAGGCCCCATTAGCTAAAGTGGTGTCTCAGGTGAAGAACAGTTTCAGGTTAAGAACGGACCTCCAGAACGAATTAAGTTCTTAACCCGAGGTACCACTGTACATGATTTCTCAGCCAAGCTTCAGACCCAGCACTGCCCATTCAGCAGGTATCCAGCCCTCTTCAAGCACATCAATACCACTACATAATGATCAAGTGAATTTGAGGACACTTTTGCTTCTTGAGAGATGAGCATAAATTGCCACCATATAAAACCAAGTGTCCACAGGGTTTGCCAGTTCCAAAGCCACATTAAAAGCAAGCAAGATCTTCTCATGCTCACTTTTGTTGCATTTTCCACTGCACCACCTATAATTTCTGCACCGACACCTAACTCTCGTAATCTCTGACTGCTGGCCCAATGGGAGTCCGGCATCTATAGGGGTGCAGGTTCCTCGCCTCTCTGCATTATGTGGTGTCAGTATGTAAGAACTCCAGACAATCCCTGCTGGGTCAGGCCCATGGGCCGTGTACTCCAGCTTCCTGTCCACACAGTGGCCAACTAGATATCTGTGGGAAGCCTACAAAGATGGACATGAGCACACCAGCACTCTTCTTACCTGCGATTCTTGCAACTAGTATTCAGAGGCACAATGCCTCTGACAGTGCAGGTGGAACATAGCCGGTGAAGAGTTAAGGGCATGAAGATGGATAACAAGCACCTATGGGTGCTTACTGCAGGGAGCAAACAACTCAGCAGGCAGACCTGTCCCTGTTCTTTCTGTGGCATTTTTGGGTCACTGACAATCATGCCATTCACTGTCTGGGGAGCTAGTGTCCTGAATACTCATTTTAATGAGCAACTATGAAGTTCTTTATTGATCCTCAGTAGAGGAATAACCTTTTAGACATTGCAATAAGAAAGGACAACAGCAGCTCCCCTCTCATCCCATTATAAAAGCAATTGCTCCATTTGCTGCAAATATATAAATACTGTCTACGTTGTCTGTATGCAGCATGTTCATCTTGAACTGCCTGTTCTTTGCAAAGTACAGTTAGCATCAATGATGGCACTTTCCCACAAGGGGCGAGGTAAACCAGAAGGAACAGGAGAGTGTCCTGCTGGCTTTGGACCTGCAGATGTCTGGCATAATAAATGGGCATGCCATGCTGTCGTCATATTGCTGTGGCGTGTATGTCACTCCCATCGGCTGTGCATGATGAGCATGCAGCCTTTTGTCCTCTTGCTGACTGTCTCTGCTGTAGGAAACTGGCACCCAGAGGTGTCGCTGCCATGAGGCAAGGGGGAGTGGCTCCTGAGTAAATGTTGTTGTCATGGGATAAGAGGATGGGGCCTTTTATGGATTGGTAACCGACTTAATGAAAGGGACGCGGTTGGTGCTGTGGGTTAAACCACAGGGCCTAGGGCTTGCCGATCAGAAGGTCGGCGGTTCGAATCCCCGTGATGGGGTGAGCTCCTGTTGTTCGGTCCCTGCTCCTGCCAACCTAGCAGTTCGAAAGCATGTCAAAGTGCAAGTAGATAAATAGGTACCGCTCCAGCGGGAAGGTAAACGGCATTTCTGTGTGCTACTCTGGCTCGCCAGAAGTGGCTTAGTCATGCTGGCCACATGACCCGGAAGCTGTCTGCGGACAAACGCTGGCTCCCTCGGCCTATAGAGCGAGATGAGTGTGCAAGCCCAGAGTTGGTCATGACTGGACCTAATGGTCAGGGGTCCATTTACCTTTTAACTGGCTTTTAAAAAAGGGAAGAAGAGAGTAGGAATAAATGGACAGGTCCATTAATTGAGGGCTGTAAGAATTGGGGTCCTCCAAGGATCTCTATTGGGACCAGGGTTTGTTTGTTTGTTTTTTTATAATCCTAAGTGGTCTTAAGTTGGGGGTTAACAGTGAAGTGGCCAAGTTTGCAGATGACAGGGTAGTGGTGGGGAAAAACTACAAGCATTCCAAAAGGATCTTTCTGAACTTGGGTGAGCGGGCAACAAAATGGCAGGCGATGTTTAATGTAAGTGTAAAGCAATACACACTGGGCCCCAAATTCCAAATGTGCATATTTTTAGTGACTGTATATTGGCTTGGGGGGGGGTCCTCTAATGAGCAGCAGAAGGCAATTAATAAATATTGTAAAGACATAACTGAGGTCTGTGTTGGTGGTGAGACTTAACAGAGGGGCCATGGTGGACAGCTCAATGAAAACATTGGCCCAGTGAACTGGTTTGCACATAATGCTAAGCCAAACTACAGCATCGTTTGAAAGTGTGGTCTCCTGCACCGCTGTGAGCAAAGCCATGCTTTGGCTTTGTCATCTGAACCTGGTTTCATGGCTTGTCTTCTTCCAGACAAACTTCCTGGTGACTACTAGGTCACCATGGCAACAGATGCAGGAGGGATACTATGTGGAGCCAAGTGCACCACCCCTATTATTACACCTATTCCACACCCATCCTCTGAACCCAAAACAACTTGCATGTGGTTTCTAGGTGGGCTTCCATCCAGATAGTCTACAGCAGGTGTGGCTGATGTGTGGCCCTCCCACTACAACTCCCATCATTCCTGACCATTGATTATGCTGACTGGGGCTGATGGGAGTGTAACCCAACGATATGGGTAAGGCTGATAGTTAGAGGGGCTTGCAGAGGCCCCTCATTCTTCTAGACTAGGCTACCCCAAATATTTTGCACTAAAACTGCTGTCATCCGTGACCATTGGCTATGCTAGCTGCAGTAGATGGGAATTGTCATCCAAGAGAACTGGAGCGCACCAGGGTAGGGAAAGGCTGCTTTAAAGCATTTCCTGGACTTAGCCTTTGTCTAGCATCAAATATTTGACAGCTATGTTATGGACAGCATTTCCCCTACATAGGTGTATGGTTTGCTAACGTATGCGGGAATTAAGGTCAACATCAAGAGGTGGAGCTCTGTTACCCTCCATCATCTGAAGTTTGGCAGGTGCCTACATTAGAAAGGTATGAGATGGCTGCATGAGGAACGGCAAGCAGATACACAACATTTGATCCTTGTTTGTGGGATTCTTTCTCCCTCTAAAGAGGCCCGCCTGGCCTTGTCCCTGCTTGTCTTTTGTTGAGCAGCAAAAATATGGCTCTTTCACATTATTTGAGAGGGAGAGACCTGTTTGTTCTACAGTACTCCTTTTTGCTGTTTTCTTATTATAGCTTTTAATGAATTGTTAGAAGCTACGAGGGCAGAAGGAATCATAATACAGGATCAGAAATATTTTCATATACTGAAATATGCTACAATGTGTCATAGACTTTCCAGGGATGATTTAAACCTTATTTATTTTTAAAGTCTGTCATCTGTATTTCCACTGAAGAGTGTCCAAGGCAAGTTTATGAGATCTAAAACAATCTGTTGGAAGCTCAATGAAAATTGCATCAAAAATCTTCAGAATAAAAGAAACGGTCAATTACTATTAAACATCTTCCATCGCATAACTCAGCAAAATGGCAACAACATAAGATGATTGCTCTTTAATGAGTCAGGCTTTTGATCTCTTACTTGGAGGCTGTTTGGTCCGATGGGCTAATCTCGTGGAGTGTAAACAGGCTTAAATGGTAGAATTTATATCTGCTGGGACTAGAATATGGCTTTTGATGGCTCTTCTGTCCACAACAGTTACAGCAGGTTGTAGTGTAATGGTCCATCCAATTACCGGTACTTTTACCTCTGTGTATCGCTGAGGTTACCAGCTTCCATTAGGCTTGTGCAGCTGAACTACTGCCATGAGGAATTGTAGTGCTGTTGGGCTTATTGCAGCCACCTTGGTGTGGTCCTCTCTCCTTGTTTATCTCACTGTTTTGAAAAGGGGACCCAGGAAGCTGCTATTGACGATGGACAAACATTAACATTTCCCCCTTCTGCAGTCTCAGGTTTCCCTATGGCTCACCTTATCTCCTGGAGCAGTTGTTTCATTCAATGATGATGCACATCAAAGGCAATACTAACTGAAGTACCCCGAGTGAAGCTTACACGTGATTAAATTAGAAGCGACTCTAGTGGGTGATATGAAAAACTGCTGAAAATTAGGACATGTGGGGTCATCAGACTGATAATTTGGACATGTGCTTGAGAACCTCTGTAATGCAATCAAAGCAAATATTTACTTACCATATTTTTCGCTCTATAAGACGCACCAGACCACAAGACACACCTAGTTTTTGGAGTAGGAAAACAAGAAAAAAAATATTCTGAATCTCAGAAGCCAGAACAGCAAGAGGGATCGCTGTGCAGTGAAAGCAGCAATTCCTCTTGCTGTTCTGGCTTCTGTGATAGCTGCGCAGCCTGCATTCACTCCATAAGACGCACACATTTCCCCTTACTTTTTAGGAGGGAAAAAGTGAGTCTTATAGAGCAAAAAATACGGTATTTCATATTTTGGGTCCGCTGATAACCTGAGTTCTCTGGGCAACATACAAATTAAAATGGATTAGAATTGCAGTACCAATGAAAAATGACCTGTAGCAACAATGATGCCCCCCAAAATCAGAGGAGAGATACAGAACTGGATTCATGAGACCTGGGTTCAGGTCCCCTTATTCATCCAGGAAACTTTCTGGGTATGCTTGGGCCACTCACTGTCTCTCAGGGTGTTGTGAGATAAAAAATGGGCTTCTGTGTTTCATCCTGAGCTCCTTGGAGGAGTGGACTAAATAAAACAATTTTTGGGGGGTGTGGGAATAATTCTGTGACAAAGGATTGTGTTGACATGGTTCTCCATTCATTAATACGTAATCTAGAGAAATGCTTACGTTTTCTCTTCTTTTGCCACAGGTTACGGACATGCTGCGCCTGGAACGGATGCTGGCAAAGTTTTCTGCATGTTCTATGCGATCCTCGGCATTCCCCTCACCCTGGTGATGTTCCAAAGCCTTGGCGAGCGCATGAACATCCTGGTCCGAATGGTGCTGAAGAAAATAAAGAGGTGCCTGGGAATGAGGCAGCCAACTGTCTCCATGAAGAACATGGTCGTGGTGGGCTTCCTGTCCTGCATGGGGACACTGGGCATTGGAGCAGCTGCCTTCTCCTATTTTGAAGGCTGGACTTTCTTCCACGCCTTTTATTACTGCTTCATAACCTTGACCACCATTGGGTTCGGAGACTTTGTGGCCCTGCAGAAGCACGAAGCTTTGCAGAAGAAGCCCCCTTACGTCGCCTTCAGCTTCATGTACATCCTGGTGGGCTTGACGGTGATCGGGGCTTTCCTCAACTTGGTCGTCTTTCGGTTTTTGATTATGAACTCGGAAGACGAGCGGCGGGACGAAGAGGAAAGGGCGTCTCTGAGGAGGGCCAGGAATTACATCAGCCGGGAGGAGAACCGGGGCAGGAACGACCTCCTGCTCCCCATCGAAGACGGGACGAGTCAGATGAACCTCCTGCCGTTGATGCAAGAAGAGGCCGGGAGGCAGAGGGGCAAGTCCTCAGGCTCCACCACGAGAGTCCCTTCCTTCTGCAACTGCCTGTGCTACCGGCCGCGGCTAAGCAGGAGCCCAGTTCCTTCCCAACCAGAGGCCTTCAACTGCCACACCAACCTTGTATATTACAATTCCATTTCTTACAAAATCATGGAAGTCTCCCTGGGTGGTAAGGACCACACTGGCTTGTCTTCCCCCCGGAGCACTCTGTCGTCCAATAGCCCCAGCTGCCGGGAGCACTCCCAGCTGCGGAGGAAGTCTATCTGATAAACGTGCATGCTCTTTTTGGACTTTTTCTTTTATTACTCTGAGCTGTGTTCTGCTCCTGAACTTCTTTTGATGATAAATTATTAACTGAGACGCCGGGTTGTTCTGGTTGCCTTTCTTTCATCTCCTTTATTCTTCTTTTTCCTTTGCAGGCACATCCCAAAATGGCTACCAACCTGCGGTGCTGCCAGCTCCACAATGCACTTGCCTGAGCACTGCTTTTATAAAATACGAGTAGTGGAAAATAGCTTTTCCCAGCAACAGAGTATGTCACAACAATTGCAGGAGAAGCTAAGTGTTTTAGGGGACTTAAATAATAGAACCCCACAGTGCATCAAAGTTGTCAAGCCATCTGCAGAAAGCCCTAATTATTGCCTCAGGGGAAAATACATAGATAATGCTCAATTGCATCATTGCAGCCTGCATTCTAGGTTTGTCCTGGCTTTACCCCCAACTGTAGGAGTGTACAGATGTACCTCCCACAGCAGAGATTTTCAACCTTTTTGGATCCACAACTCCCTTGACCCACTACATTCTTTCTGCGGCACCCCTGTGGGGCTCAGGAGTCCAGTTATGTCACCCCTTGCCTGGAGAGCCAGCAGCCCCTCACCTTGTGGAGGGTTGCCTCAGCCTCCTCTCTTCTCCCCTCTCCTTGTGAGTCCTCCATGCAGCACCTGCCGTTGCCCCTGATCTCTGAGCTGCTCCCCCCACACCAAAGAGAGGTGCCTCCTCACACTGCCCCACAGGGGCCCGAGAATCACTCCCTGGCCAGCCCCAGAGACACCATTCACCTGGGGAGCTTGTAGCCAGGGCTGCTGCAACAAACAGCTGTGCAAGCCTTGGGGAGGCAGAGATGCAAGAGGGCATCAGAGGAGGGAAAGGGGGACAGAGGCCAGTGTTGCCCATAACACCCTGGACTATCCTTTAAAGCACCCCAGGGTGCCATGGCACACTGGTTGAAAAACCACCGCCCTACAGGATTGAGTGCCTTTTTGTTGTTTTTTTTGCTCTGCTTCCCGCCCGCTCCCCACATCTTTGTTCTTCTAATGACACATAAACCTATTCCTGAAGCTATGTTTTGAGGGGGTGGGGACTTTAGGCAGGCTTTTATTTTATTTTATTTTATTTTATTAAAAAGGAATGAACACTAGATTTTGGAGGAAGTGCTTCGACTTTGTATTTGCTACAAGGGCCAGCCAAACAGCACTCTGCGCAGCCAGATAAGAGGGGAGAAGGGGAGGTGGCTTTGTGACTGTCACAATGCCCAGCCAATCAGCATTCTGCACAGCCTGATTTTCTCGAAACTGGGAGGCCTCCTTGCTTTCCAGAGGAAGGCTGTACATCTGGCCAGAGGGGCGAGTCTGAAGATCCACAGTTGGCTCATCGCTCAACCTGTTTACAACTGTGCAGCATGCTATTACCTTTGGGTGTGTTTATGTGATGGCTGTTGTGTTGGATTAGTATTGGCTCCATCCACTGTGGCCATTAGCCAGGGGTATCAACAACCAGGGGATGCAGGTGGCACTGTGGGTTAAACCGTAGAGCCTAGGACTTGCCGATCAGAAGGTCCGTGGTTCGAATCCCCGCGATGGGGTGGGCTCCCATTTCTCGGTCCCTGCTTTTGCCAACCTAGCAGTTCGAAAGCACATCAAAGTGCAAGTAGATAAATAGGTACCACTCCGGCGGGAAGGTAAATGGTATTTCCATGTGCTGCTCTGGTTTGCCAGAAGCGGCTTAGTCATGCTGGCCACATGACCCAGAAGCAGTACGCCAGGTCTCTCGGCCTATAGAGCGAGATGAGCGCTGCAACCCGAGTCGGTCACAACTGGACCTAATGGTCAGGGGTCCCTTTACCTTTATCAACAACCAGAGGGCCACAGTTTCCCCATCCTTGGCTTTCCACCACTGATTTTAATCCATAATGGCAACACACGAAAATATTCTGCTCCTTGTGCAATGTCACCGTGCCAGTTTTAAAAGTGTATTGGGGCAGAAGGCAGCATTTAGCCTGTGTGTGGGAAGAAAGAAGCTCTATAAAAAGACTGTAGGTTTTTTTAAGCCACCGGAAGCTGGTAATGTGATACCAGTTTAGTGAGCCAACTTTCATGAGCAGAAGTGATCCAATTAAAGGTGTTGATGAGCCTGGCAAATAATGTTCTAGCAGCTGCCTGTCACTCTGGCTGCATAACACATGCATGTGCTGACAGTGCCTTCCCTCCAATTACCTCCCCCCACCCCCCAGACATTCCCACTCTCATGGGGACAGTTCCAGCCCTTTAAAATAGGCAGAAGTGGCTGTGGAAGAGCCACCAGCTGCTACTTGACTTCAGTCCCTGAGCTTGCTTTCCCCAGCTCCTTTCATTTCTTCAGCTTCTGAGAAGCCACCATAGAAGCCTTTTCCTCCCCTGGGCTTGGTGTGTGTGCTCCTTGCAAAAGTGTGCCAGGCTTTCTGCTCCCGATAGCAGTGAAAATCAACTCGACTCTTGTGTCACGTGCTGCAACATGCATAGGTTCACAGGGCCCCAGCTCCCCGCCCTTGTGTTTTGTAGATCAGCCTGTCCCAACCTGGTGACCTCCCAGATATTTTGAACTACCACTCCCAAGACGTCTGGAGGGCGTCAAGTTAGAAAAGGCTGTGGCAGGCAGTCTGCATCAGCCGATGAGTGCAACATCTTGCTTGCTAATTAACCAGTGTTCGAAACTGTGACCAAGTGAAGATGCCTGTGTGCCAAGATGGCGCCTGACATCTCCAGCACCTGGGGCTATGCTTGGATTTGGGCTGTTTTCACACGCTAATACTGCATCCTGTAGAATTCTATCCATGATATTTTATCTGCACAATCGGAATGAATTTCAGGTAGCAAAATGCTTTTTTTCTGAGCAGCCTGAGCAGGAGCAGTGAACAGCGTAGTAGTAGTAGTAGTAGTAGTAGTAGTAATAATAATAATAATAATAATAATAATAATAATAATAATAATAATAATAATAAAAAATTTATTATTTATACCCCGCCCATCTGGCTGGGTTTCCCCAGCCACTCTGGGCGGCTTCCAACAAAACACTAAAATACAATAACCTATTAAAAGCTTCCCTAAACAGGGCTGCCTTTAGATGTGTTCTAAAAGTTTGGTAGTTATTTTTCTCTTTGACATCTGGTGGGAGGGCGTTCCACAGGGCGGGCGCCACTACCGAGAAGGCCCTCTGTCTGGTTCCCTGTAGCCTCACTTCTCGCAATGAGGAACCGCCAGAAGGCCCTCGGCGCTGGACCTCAGTGTCTGGGCAGAATGATGGGGGTGGAGACGCTCCTTCAGGTATACTGGACCGAGGCCGTTTAGGGCTTTCAAGGTCAGCAGCAACACTTTGAATTGTGCTCGGAAACGTACTGGGAGCCAGTGTAGGTCTTTCAAGACCAGTGTTATATGGTCTCGGCGGCCGCTCCCAGTCACCAGTCTAGCTGCCGCATTCTGAATTAGTTGTAGTTTCTGGGTCACCTTCAAAGGATACAGTTAATTGTTGCAGCTTGTCTACCCCACGCCACTGGCCTGCTCACAGTTGTCACCATTAAGAAAAAAGGTAGGAATAGGCCAATATATATGTGGATCAAGTGACTTTTCTTTAAAATCTCAAAGTTCTTAACTTAGTTCAAGGTTGTCATCTGAACTTGCCAGATGTTTAACAAAGAATCGATCACTGTCAGTCCATCCTTTGAAAAATAAGACTTCAGAGCTGTCTTGTCCCCCAAAATAGCAACTAGGCATTTTGTTTTGGCAACTCCTTGGTTTAAGGAGCCATTTGGCACCTAGCTTATATATCTGAGTTTCTATGTACTGTATATCTGAGTTTCCTTTACGCCGCATCTCTTCAGTCGCATTTTGAAAGTGTGAGATGTGTTGCCAGGAATAGAAACAATCTCCTCTGTGTGTATATTGCAGGAGAACTGTGCATGCAAAAATATGCACTACAGCATGGCAAGTGAAGGGCGACGACACCCTTGTTTTCTTTGCTAAGGATAGAAAATAGGTGACATATTCAAGGCTTGGAAAATGTCCTCATTTGGCACAAATGAGTGCCATCTGGTGGTCAACACAGAGAACTGCGCCATTCAGCAATGACACTCTGGGGTTCATGCTTGCCCAATTGATCACCCGGTTGAGTTTTATCTGGACCCAGAGGAAGAAACTGCATGTCCTGAGCATAAGGCAAAATGAACCCACAGTCTCTTTACCTCGGGGTTGTGGGTTCAAGCTCCATGCTGGGCAAAGGATTCCAGGCATTGCAAGGGGGTTGGACTAGATGATGCTTTGAGTAAATCAACGAACAATTCTCTTGTTTTAATGCAGGATAGAATTTGAAGACCACAATACAATGCAGATCGAAGCTCACGTAAGCTGGAGTCATATGCGCAAAAACCTGGGACTATGACATATTGAAGGACACGGGTGGCGCTGTAGGTCAAACCACAGAGCCTAGGAATTGCCAATCAGAAGGTTGGGGGTTCGAATCCCCACGACGGGGTGAGCTCCCATTGCTCGGTCCCAGCTCCTGCCAACCTAGCAGTTCTAAAGCACATCAAAGTGCAAGTAGATAAATAGATGCCGCTCCGGCGGGAAGGTAAACGGTGCTTCCGTGCGCTGCTCTGGTTTCGTCAGAAGCTGCTTAGTCACCCTGGCCACATGACCCGGAAGCTGTACGCCGGCTCCCTTGGCCAATAAAGCGAGATGAGCGCCGTAACCCCAGAGTCGACCACGACTGGACCTAATGGTCAGGGGTCCCTCACGTTTACCTTATGATAGGAGAAATTCCCAAATGTATCAGAAATGAGGCATGCAAAGGTCCCAAAATGGGGTGCTGAGAATGTTCTTGTGAGTTTGGAAAAGGGCTCCCTGTATGCTTCTTGTACACTTGTTCCTATGATAAAAAGCAGCAGAGTCCAAGGGAGAAACAAGGGTGGCTACCTTAACAAGCCTTCCAAAGTATAGTTTGTGAGCCCTTCGAGATTTAGCTCTAATCACTTGCAGACCTTGGTTCGTTCCTTGAGGGAACATGGTAATGAGTGCCCCAGGGGACTGGCATTCTAGCGCCAATGTTCTCCATACCTTTGGACTCACATGCGGTGCAGCCCCAGGAACAACTACCTGCCTCTTGGCACACAGGTGATATCTGGAAAGTTTGATCACCCCTACATTTAGGGGTGGGAAACTTGAAGCTCTCTAAATGCTAGACTCTAGCCCCCATCATTCATGACTAGAGATGTGAAGCTTGGGGGAAAACCTGGAAACATCTGGAGGAAAGGGGGAAGAAACAGTTTTTCTCCAATTTTCTTTTTCCTGCCTATTTGTATCTGAAAAATTGGAAAAAAGTAGAAAAACTGGTGGCAGATGTGGTGGGGAGAAACCCAATGGTTCCCCCCCAGGCCTTCACATCTCTATCCCTGACCACTGATTATGCTAGCTAGGGCTGATGGGAGTTGGAGTCCAACAACATCTGGAGAACCGGGGATCCTCCAGCCTTACTCTACATCCCAGGGTATGGTCTTGAAGACACATGAGGCTCCCAATTTACTGAAGCTAAGGAGATCTGGGTCCGCTCAGTGCCTGGAAAGGTGATTCTCCATTTGGTTCCATAGTGGAACAAAAGCAATATATAAATGTTATCTATCATCTATCTATCTATCTATCTATCTATCATCTATCATCTATCATCTATCTATCTATGTATCCTGCATTGGGCAGATGCATCACAGAACAGGGTTTATGAAATAGTGGCGTTAGAAGCCAGATCTTTATTGCAAATCACCACTTTCGAAGTCTGTCCATCCAGATTTGACTCAGGACTACATGCATGTAGGAAGAAAGTCCTGTGATCCCTGAGAGATCATTAACATTGATTGCTGCTCAGGGATTCCATGAGGCAGCAGATGCAGAAACCACAGGCAGGATGGATGCAGTGGTTGGCTCACTGGTGGAGAAAGGGAAAGGGAACTGGGTACCTTCCCTGCCCCAGTGTCATGAGATGTGGTCTTTGGATGTCGAGAGTGAAAGTTGGCTCTTTGCTGTGTCTCTCTTGGTGTTTTCACATTCTGCCTCTTGGTGTTTTCACATTCTGCAGTTGTTGCATCACCTCTCCCCAGAATTGCCCTGGTGCTGTCTGCTAAGAAAAATAATATATGTTCAAAGAAGCTACCTGAAATCATCAGACCAAACCTCAGGTGTTTGGGGAACCACCAGAAATGCCCCAACTGAGGAGCTTGGTGACCAAGCTGGAGCATAAAGAATCGCATGGTCCTTGCCTTCCTTGCTGTAGGGTGATTGTAGGGTGGGTTCCTTTCTTACAGGTGTTTAAAGTTGATCTCCATACCCACCTGTCTTCAGCCTGAAGTGGTGCCATCCATCCATACGTCCACCACCAGTTCTGTGCCATCTCATTTCCTGCTCATGCTGCTACAGGTGTAGACCAGGACTTCAGATTTCTTCAGTTGGGTGTTAGCCTTACTTATTAGACACCCTGGGAAACAAAAGCTCAGCACCAAAGTGCAGCTACAAAGAAACTTTGGAGAGTAGGATCAGGCCCTGGATTGCTCCTTCACTGTTTCTGTTGGCTGGTTTCTACATTTGCTCACCATGTCTGATCAGCCTGTGTCACAGAGAACACCAGAGCACAAAAGCTGCAAATTAACTGTGCAGAAAGTAATGCCAGGGACCCCGCAGGAAATGATGAACTGGGACATCTGGAGTGCTGAGCGTTTGTTTCACAAACTGAGTGGCTGCCATTCATAGAGATTGTGAGAAGCCATCAAGTCAAGGCACCTGTTTGTTTATTATTTGTTGCTGTCACCGTCCTTGGGTTGCTAGGAGATATTATGCGGAGGGCACCAGTTGCCTAGCAACTGCCAGAAGCTGATGCTCCTTTTGGAAGTTGGTGATGGGGGAACTGATGGTGACTTTTCCATAATCTGCTTTGGTTACATTAAAAAAACTTTAAAAAACAAATAACTTTTGAGCAATGGGTAAGTCTTGTGGGCACTCCTTCTCGTTCTCTGCCATTCCATTTCTATACTCTGGGGTCCCCTCTTTGTTTCTCTCCTCCCAACCTACTTGATTGCCCTTGTTTTCCACCAGCTTAACAGGAGGCATAATTTGAGCAAAAACTTAGCCTTGAAATAACTGGTCAATACAACAAGTTCTCTGATAAAGCCTATGAATCCTGGGGTGATTTGGAATTAAGCCAAATGCTGTTACTTTCCTAATGAATTAGAACCCAAAATCATAGATTCAGTTGGGTGGACTTACATGCCTGGGGGGCCAAATATGACCCTTACAGAGTGAGGGGGGTAGAAAAATGATAAAATATTAATTGTATGAGTGCTTAAGGTAAAGGTAAAGGGACCCCTGACCATTAGGTCCAGTCATGGCTGACTCTGGGGTTGTGGCGCTCATCTCGCTTTCTTGGCCAAGGGAGCTGGTGTACAGCTTCCGGGCCATGTGGCCAGCATGACTAAGTGGCTTCTGGCAAACCAGAGCAGCGCACAGAAACACCATTTACCTTCCCGCCGGAGCGGTACCTATTTATCTACTTGCACTTTGATGTGCTTTCAAACTGCTAGGTTGGCAGGAGCAGGGACCGATTAATGGGAGCTCACCCCGTCGCGGGGATTCGAACCGCCGACCTTCTGATCAGCAAGTCCTAGGCTCTGTGGTTTAACAAGTATGAGTGCTTAGAAAATGGTAAATGGCTCCACACAAGCCTAATTATTTAGGATCACAGCCTATTCCATGAAAGCAAAGGACAGATACCCTCCCTCTTCCCAGGACCAGAAGAGGCATAAAATGGGAGAAGCATAGATAGATGTGCAGATGCAGTCTCTGATTGCTTGGGGAAAGCCCAGGGGAGGAGGAGACACAGACGGCAGTGGGGAGACCTTTAGTCTTGGTAACTGATTTCCTGGAGTAAGACCTACAGGGGAGGAACTACTGTGTTCATTAGGCCCGACACTCGACAAGGTCTGTGAAGATTGTGTATTTGCTTATAAAGAGTTAGCTCCAACTCTGGATGGCGTGATTGACTGACTGGCTCACTCTGTGACACCCTGATCCCAGCTGGTTGCAACTCAGCAGTAAAAAGAAAGGCACGTCTTCTCTTTGATGTGCTTTAGTGTGGTGCCCTAACTTCAAGGTCCCTGGAAAATACAGTGGTACTTTGGTTATCGAATGGCTTAGTTGTAGAACAAATCGGCTCCCGAATGCTGCAAACCTGGGAGTAAGTGTTCCGGATTGTGAGTGTTTTTTGGAAGACGAACAGAAAACTCCTGCAGCCAATCAGAAGCTGCGCCTTGGTTTTCGAACGGTTTCGGGAATCAAACGGACTCCTGGAATGGAATAAATTCGAGAACCAAGATACCACTATAATTTAAAGTCCAATTCAAGGTGTGCTCGCATTAGTGTTTAAAACCCAAAGTGATGTAGGCCCCAGTTATCTGAAAGACTCCCTCCTTCTTAATGGAATTTCTGTGGAGTTGATCAACAGAGGGGTCCCTCTTGATGCTTCCATTGTCCTCAGAAGTTTGGGGCATTCTCTTTGCCAGCCTCTGAAGCCATGGAATTCCCTCCCCTACAGAGATGCATCTAGAACCTTCATTACCCGGTTTTTGTTGTAGGCTGAAGATGCTTTACCCTGACCTTGGACACCCAAGACATCTATTTCTGGGACCTACCCCATTCTCGTGACTGTAGTTTGCTTTAACTGATTTTAATATTGTTATTTTTTAAATTGTTTGTGGTGAAGGGCAGGGCGGAAATTTAATAAATCGTCGTCGTCATTTTTTATTTTTTTTAATGCATTCAATGAAAAGGCTCGGATTCAACTTAGGAAAAGAAATGAAGAATGTTTATTTTCAACAGTTTCAGTAGCTTAACACTAAGTTGCAAATTACCCAACCATTTTTTTGTATTGTCTGGATAAAACTGACAGACAAAGAAAACAGCGCATCCGTATCTTCCCTTAAAGACAAAAGACAGCACCCAACATTCATGTGTGCTGGACACTATGTGCTAAGTCACACATTGCCACATGTACAGCACTGTTACAGAGCAACCTGCCACAGAAGATGCCAAACAGGGAAGTTCATGCACCTTATGAACATTTCAGTGGGGTTTGTTAGAAATGAGACCTTCTCTTGGATTTGGGGGTCTTTTACGAGAGATCCTGTCCTGTGCAGTGCATTCCAAAAAGGTCACCGACCCAGGTAACATGCAGTTGATAATTATCTAGTTGCCCGCCCGTTTTCACTTTTTGTTAAATTCTTGCAAACTTCATGCGTTACGAGAGTTGGCATGGCAAGGGAGAGGACATGTAGCAGGTAGCGCTATTTTAACACCCAGGGGTAGAGGGCACAACCCAGCAAAAGATTATCTTCACTAAGTCCCTGTGAAAGTCAGTCACAACTAAAAACATTTCCATACACGAGACTTAAATTGCCTTCAAGCCTCTCTTGGCTCTAGGCTTTGGCTTTCTGTTAAGGGAAGGACCACACTATGTGGTAGAGCATCTTCATCCATGCAGGTGGTCCTAAGTCTGATCCTCAGCATCTCCAGGTAGGACCAGGAGAGACAACTGCTTGAAACCCTGGAGAGCTGCCCTGGAGAACCTGTGCTGGTGATACTGAGCTGAATGGACCCATGCTGTGACTTGAGATAAGGCAACTTCCTACGTTTGGTGTGTAAAAACATAACGCCCATGTGGAAAGGGAAGCAGGACACAGGCAAATGCAATTCATAATATGTAACTGCAAGTCAACATGTGCTGCGTAGACTGGGTTTTTGGCCAAGGTGCATCCATCAAATTAGGATGTTGAAGCAGTCATAAAGTCGGACACACCAGTGAACTTCAGCATCAGATGAATGCATGATCAGCTTATCTTGAATATAGTCATGTCCTTTCACCAAGCAAATGTGCTCTGGTTTAGGCCCTGTCTGAAAAGGCCATGTGAGGGGAAGGCGCATGCCACATCCTGTCATAGCGAGCTCCATACTTTAATTATGTTCTGTGGCTATGTGAAGAGGTGAAAGGAATAAGGTCCCCCATCAGTTCACTCACACATTGCCAGACTTGGAATGGCAGCCCTGGGGTGACCAGCATGGGCCTTTGCTTGGTTGTGCTGACTGGGGAATGTTCATCCACATTCATCTTCTGCCTCTGCCTCTGGGGAGAGATGGAACCATGCACAGTAATGGATGTGGGCCCATGAGCATCAGTTGCTGACCTCTGTTCCAGGTTTAGCATTGCAAATGTAGCTGGTTGCCCGATCTGTAATCAACAAGGGAAATTAATTTTCTGCAAGATTTCTTAGGAGTGTTGGGGAAGGGCCTTTTTACAAACCAAGCACTAGCCCTGGGAGCAGGAACGCTTTTACAGTTTGAGAGTTTCCATCTGAGCTTGCCTGCTCATTCCCTCTCCCACCTGCTGGAGCTAAACTTTAGCACTGATTGCAGCCTAATTATTTTATCCACTGGACTGAATTTAATACGGATGCAGAGCAGATTCTGCTCCTGCCATTTGGCGGAAAACTCCACGCACATTTCCTAATACTGTTTGTCGTTATGTGACAGCGCAGTCAAGCACTGTGGCATTCTGTTTTGCACATCAATCTGTGCTTGTCGTTGACAAAGGTGCATGTATTCCCCTGCTTTGGTGTCATGTACAGTAATAAAGGATGGAACAGCAGCTCAGGAAAGAAAAAGAAAAATACAGCCCACCTCCCTTTAACTTCAACGAGGTGTCTTTGCCAAACAGGCCCGTTAGGGGGCAGAGCTGCCATCAGATTCATAATACAAAACACTGGCAGTGGCGGTATCTGAAAAAACTGTGACAAATGCTCAACAGTTATCTGAAAACAAGGAGATCTGACACATTTGGTGAGCTTTATATTGAAACTTTTTGACAATTGTAGCATGAAAGTCAACTACATATATTTTATGGTCAGTGATTGGACTTACACAAGTAGGTAGAACGGAACCAACGGTATGGCACCTACCCCAACTTCCCTTTTAAAAAATAACCAAATGGCCAATATTAATATGGCCTAATCAAACCTGACATCCCTAAAAACTAAGTCTGTCACCACATATTGTTATCCATGGTATATACTGCCATCTGCACATCACATTCTCCACACCAAATGGAATATATTATTGCTTGTAAGCCTATGTAGACTCTCTTTATAAAAAGGCTTCTTTTGTTTGTTTACAGAATACAGGATTATGACAAACTAGCTAAGGTTTTTGTTTTTTCATCTTGAAAATACGACATCGATTCCTTCAACAAAGGCTTAGATCTTAGGCTAAGATCTCTAGCAGAGATGTAATGAACAACTGCAAATATTCTTACACAATATTAATAGTAATAATAACTTAATGAGAGATTCAAGTGAAATTTCTATAGGACTATTTCCTGGTAGCTATTTACAAAACTTTTTCCCCCCCATTTTTTTGGGGAAAACAACAAGTTGATAACATGTAGCATCTCACACTAAACCAGTAAGGCCTGAATCCAGAGAAGGGGAACTCTGTTGAAGTTGCATTGAATTCAATGGCTAACTAGTTGTCATGACTAACCAGTGTTCATTTAGTTCAATGTAGCTGATGGCTAACATACTCCAGATCAGGAAGAATACAGGTTGAACCAAACATAAAACTTTTAAAAAATAATTTTAAAAAAGTTAAGTTTGCAATCCAAAACATGCTTACAAAGGAATAAGTCCCACTGGACACAGAAGGATTTATTTTGAGTAACCATGCGAAAGATTGCACTTTAAATCATATAATCTGTTAGAAAAAAAAGTATCACATTTTGTTTTTAAAGAAAATATTCCTCCAGTGTCAAAATTATTAAATAGCATGTAGTAAACTAACTTAAATAAACTTCATTAAAAAGTCTTGCTGTCTAAGATGGTTATTACTAATCATGCTTACATTGAGATTCTTACTGCCTCAACATCTACATAATTTCTTTGTATACATAAATTTATGATATTTCTTTTGCCTATAGACCTACTTTAAAAAAACAAAAAAGTACATGTATAAGGGATCCAGTATTAAAAACATTAAAAAGGTATAATTATATACAACAGAAGCATTCACAAATTGATTTTTCTTTCTTCAAAAGTCCTTTGCCCCAAAGTTGGGAGCACTGGTTGAGCTAACAGCAGGCTGGGTTTTGCTTAATTCCCGATCCTCAAAAATAACTCTGCATACAGAGGAAGAATGATCTGGTGCTTAAGAGGCACTGGAAGTCGAGATTCAACTCCTTACTCTAAAAACTGACTTCCTGTACGAACCTGGGAACTTCCTGTGAAACAAGAATAGCTGTGACTTGGAGGCCATTGACGTATAATATTGTTTCGGTTTTTTATACGTTGTTTCAGTATTTTGATTGGCAAGATACATTTCATTCTATTTGTATATTATTAGTAAATGGACTTTCATGGGCACTCCAGGAGCTAAGAAAACCTAGATTTGTCCTCTCTACCATAAACATTAGGAATCGGGGGGGTCATAAAGCACTCCCAGAAAAATATGACATTTGCATCTGAAAACAATTGTGGCAATAAAATGGTTCTCCTGTTTTGGGGGGTTAAAGAATAGGGCAATGAAGCTCAGAGCCAGTATTTTGTGTGTTCCTAGGATTGTGGCTGAGAGGTCACTGCTTTGCTTATAAGGTCATATCCATGTCATAAATTTAAAGCGCCTTTAAAGCACACGACTTCCTCCAAAGAACCTTGGGAACTGTAGTTGGCTCCTTGCAGACCTACAATTCCCAGCATGCTTGCTAAACTACATTTCCCAGGGTTCTTTGGGGGAAGCCATGTGCTTTCAGTGCACGATGTGGATATGATGCAGTTGTCAGTCATTTTAACCAAAATTAAAAGTGCTTGAAGAGGCTATAAAATGGAGAGAGGCCGAGCCTTCGCTCCTCAGCTTAACAACAAGCAGGCAAGCCACAGAGGTAATGATTACCTCTCAGACACACACTAACTCTTCCTCTACTTCCCCATAGAAGTCAATCATTAAAAGTTACAGGCAGACACAATTCTATTTTAAACTTTTAAAAGGCAGCAAGAGATGAACTTTCAAAATGCAAACACTTGCTTTACAAATCCAAACTGATGAAGTGAAACTTAGGTCTATGGGGCCTTTTTCATGAAAAATATTATTATTATTTATAAAGGCTTCACTGTAAGTTTCATGGGAGTGGCTTCAGAAATATCTTCTAACTCAGCATGAAAAACGGGGGGGGGGGGGGGGAGTAAGGGAGATGTTCTGGTATGTGCCCCTAAAGGGGCAGTGGAACTCTCAGGAGCATAACCAGGTATCATGCAATCTAATGTGGAAGAAAACAGGTTCCAGGCTGGACTTTACACAAGAGGAGCTGATCCAAGCCTAGTGATACTAATTACCTCTTTATCACTTGTGGATTTCTGAGCCAGCTTTCAACAACAACCCAGTAAAAAGGTGTGCACAGGAGCAGAACACCTGCAACTACGGAAGAACTGCCTCTTAATTTTGATGTGAAACTTATTTGCTCTTTTGTAGCCAGTCTGTGGCCCCTACACCCTCGGAAGCTGCCTCATTCTTCCACCTCATCAGAGTTCCTTCCTTCCTGTTCATCACTTCCCCTTTCTTGCCTCTGTGGTTGGTGCGCGTTAAGCACATTAAAGTTAGAAAAGAGTCGCTTTCACTTGGCCCTCCAGTCGCTGTATGGGTCTGTTGTCCTCAGTAAAAAATAAAAATCCTCTTTATACTTATTTGAGAGGAATAAGTATCAAAACCTATCAAAACCAGCGGGCCTTAATTCTGAGTAGATCTACGAAGGATTGGAAATCCTAATTCGAGGTAGCCATGGTGAAATTGAAACAGGGCAGCCGTTGTTCGAGATTAGTTAATCCAGAACACTATTGTCTCTGGCTGTGCCCACTGCAGTCATGTGGTCCCCAATTGGTCACCCCTGAGGGAGTGCAGCCCTTGATAGAAGAAGAGTTTGCCCACCGCTGCTCTCAAGAATAAGGGCTCTCACAAGAATGAGAAGAACAGCTTTAAGCTGGCAATGTTTCGTATTTGGCAATGTTGTGGGCTGAAAGCAAGGTGCTCCAAAAGCTGGTTTGCGTTTTAGATTTCTGTTTGCGTTTGTGGGTCAGGATCTAGCAAGGCCGCTGCATGCATGTACCCAGAGGGTGCACACAAGACCACAAGGGCCCTAGTTTAGACTTTGAAAGGTGATTTTAGTCTCCTGGCATTAGTCTGCCAGTGTCATAGTGCAGCCCACCCAGGGGGTTATTGGGATTTGTAATTGATCAGAGTATGTGAGTGAATGTGTGCATTCTGGTTGAGGCACAGGTTTGTTAGAAGATGTGGATATTGAATAAGTGTATAGAGTCCGTGGAATTCTATGTGATGAAGTTTCATGTTTCATACATTGCATTATTTACGGATTCTGATGTTCTTCATACTGTGTTTAGTTTTTCTTGTTTTGCGCATTCTTTTTCGCTTTTTCTTTGTAAACCACCTCGTGATCTTTTATGATGCAAAGTGGTATATAAATACTTGAAATGGATGCATAAAATAGATAAATAAGAACTGATGTTATTTAGAAATGGTCATAAGGCGTGGTCAGTTCTGGGTGAGACTAGCAGGGAAAGGACGCTCAGGGCCACCTGACTAGTTTCGATTGCTAAGTAAATTTTGTTCCTTCTAATCCAGTCTTTGTAGATCGTTTATAATCTTGCATTCGTAGTAATGCAGACTTGCTTGCTAAAAATGGAAAACTGGATTGCATGTGTACCTAGCTCAGAGTTGCTGTAACTAAGGTTTTTTTTTGCCAGGATCCAAAGGGTTGCACCAAAGAGGGAAGAAAGGAAATAGCTTGAAATAAGTATCCGCTTGCTAAGCAAAACCCTTTTTTATTCTCTCAAGCCTCTAACACTTTTAATCTGTTGCTTTTAATTGCTGGCGTTACTGGGTTTAAAAAAGAATTGCTTTTTTAAACTGTTTTTCATTGCCATTTATTCTCTTGCTAATTATCCTGGGAATCAATTGGTTGAAGGGTAGTGTACAAACACACAGAATCAACATGAAAATGTTTTTAACATTTTGACGTTTATGTCCTATTGAAATTATTTCTAAGTAGCTTTGGGATGGACCTCTCTGTTCTGAGTCCTTCAGTTTAACCCAACTCACACATCCATTCACATTTGACTTAACAGAGATAGGCAGCTCCAGACATTTTAGAGTTAAGTCTGTTGTGCTGTTAACAACAGATTAGGAAGCCAAGATTGTGTTTCCAGCATTTTTGCTCCCACTTCCCCTATTAACATTTGGGTAAGAATTGACAGCTGTGCTGCAGGATACATACAAAACAGGGCTGATTTGATTTACAGGTTCAAACAACATAAGCAAAATCTTTGAATTTATAAAGCATCAACGACTGCTCTTCGGTTCCCAGCTTTGGAATGTGTTTTGTTTTCTCCACAGTCCTTTTTACGACAAGGTTATTAAAAGAGTCAATGGCTACCAATCACTAAATCTAACCCAATCTATTCTAGTCCATACATATATTGTACAATATTGCCTAGTACCTACTATACACAAATATGAAGAGGATTCAGTCTGAAATATAGTTAAGCGAGTTTTTAAATAAATGGGGGGAAAGGAGAGTCACAACATATTTTGACCAGCATGCAACTACCTCCCTTCAGCCAATACACAGAAAATCTTTAATATGACTTGGAAACGGAATTATACTTGAAACCGCAGGCATAGAAAAAATTAAGATAATCAATCTGAAACTCTGGAGCTTCTGTGATTTTAATATGCTCAATGTTTCCTTATGCTATTATCTATATTAGGTTACTTCTAGCAGAGCTCATTACTGGGCCTACTGCTTTTCTAGTCATTTGGTTGTTATTTCCCAAACCATTAAAAACACTACCTATAACATATTACTGTCTATGTTTCATTCTATAGTAAGTCATGCTTTAATCATGCTTAGTTCGTAGTCCATGTAGAAACCTTGTTATTACTCTGTGACGTAACAACAGGCCAGGAAGCCATTTTGAGATGGTTCCTAAATGCTAACATGGGACTTGGCACCAGAAACCGTGGAGCAAAATCAGCTCTTGACATCCTAATAGGAAAACAGATTTGAGATAGCAATCATTAAATCTTCATTAGAAATGAGAACAGAAACAAAACACCTAGCAATGTACAAAAGGTAGATCTAAATACAGATAGAGCGTCTTGGCCTACTTCCTAAAATTACTCTCTAAACTAAAGCCTCCAGATGTCGCTGTGACCAGGTAAATCACTTTGCTTCATTTGTGCAACTGCTCTATCTGGTAAACCACTAACCTACTCTACTGAAGGTGACTCTGTTGACAATCTGCTGTCGTCTTAGCTGTATGCAGAATATATATAGATATATATTATAGCTATCTTTTTATTGGCGAACATAAAATATTTACCTTTTATTTTATTTATTTTTTGTTCATTATAAAACAATCCACAAAGCCTATCTGCAGTGACCAGGTCAGTTTCACAAGTGACTCGGAAACTCATGCCGGTATCAACCCTCCAGCTGAATCACATTTAACTCTGTTCAAAAGCAAGACTTCTGTTGACTATCAATAAGAGCTCATGGTACAGCAGAAGACACACCCTTGCTTGCTGAACCTGGAATGTATAGAGCTTTGTGGCAATAAGAATGGTGGATGGAGGGTCAACAAAGCATTATGAGTAGAGAACATCCACTCAGAACATCCACACATATATACAGGCAGGCCGACACATACACACAAAAAGCCACGTGGAAGTTCAAATGCCAACATCAATCTCCTCCTCACACTCATTCAAAAGTGCATTGCAGTCATTCGCACGTGCACACAAACCATGCAAAAGGTTGGAAGGCGCTTTTAGTGTCACTTGTGAAAACACCCTTAAATAAGTCCTTATCTGCCTTCTGTGCCTGAGTTTTCCATGTTGCTTCATACCACTTGGGTATTAATACAGTTGTCTGAATGCAACACTCCTTTTTCTCTAAGCGCAGGGTTTAATAATCTCCTGCATGACGAACAGAACTCCATCTTCTGATCACTCCCACCTCTTTTTTTTAATGTGCAGACTTTTTATGTTGTCATTTCATTTGCAACGGCAGAAGAAAGTATTGCTACCTCAAACTGATCCCTGTTCCAGAGGAAAGTGGCATGTCACGAGATATGCACTATAAATCCCAAAAGCATGACTAGCGTTATGGAAGCAAAAAACACAACGGGGGATAGCACAGCAAAAGCTGAGGTAAGGTATGGTGTGTGTGTTTTGCAATGTTCATATCTAACAATGGGCTAGCAAGTAGCTCTGCCAGATTTCCAGTTTGCATTCAGCAACATTCTCTGTGCAACATTCCAGCTAATTGGCTTGCTATGCACTCTGCGTTAGAACCGACTGGTGTAACCAAAGTGTGTTTTCTTGTTCTTCCAACAAAAATGCATCAGCAGTACTGTTGGCCTAAGTCCTATAGTAGAAGACACTGCTGGTAATTTGGCACAGTGTAAAAAATACAGCGGCGTTTGTACATCATACAGAACTGTGGAACTTGTTCTAAAGTAGTAGCTGCAGTTCCTCCCACCCCTCCCCATGCCTTAAAGGGGGTGGGGAAAGTTTACAAAACCCACAAAGTTTCCCTGAAACTGCTGTTTTCTTTTAGGTCAGATGTTTGCTTTTGAATATTTAAGAATTTTCTAAAAGTTCTCTCTCTCTTCTTTCCCCAATTTGTAAAATAGCGTTAAGAAGAAGAAAAACATCTTCCCCAATTTTTAAAAAAGATGCTGCAACATTTCAAGGTTTTACACTGATCTGAAGCAAGGGTGCATGGATGACTGTGGAAAAAGGGAAACGAAAAAGTGTGTCGTGTGTGTGTGTGTGTGTGTGTGTGTGTCATTTCATAATTAGGACTTGTGCCCTGCAGCTCTTTCTACTTGGATGGAGAAAGGTCATTGGCCTCCATCTTGGTTCCTGTCCAAGGTTACTTGGCTATCCTCACCTTCAGGTTCCTCCAAGGACTGATCAAAGATGCAATGCGCTTGAGGACAGCGTTCTGGCAAACAAAACCTTGACAGCATGATTTTAAAAACAGAAGCAGTCCCCCTGGAACTTCCTTGCCCATTAAGACCTGTCACAACAAGGTCCTACTGTGCTCTCCAAGGAAAGCTGCGAGGATTGGCGTAAGAGTGGAGCAGTAGCAGGATCCACCATTGACGAGGTTGGGAAAAGCTTATACCAGCCAACTGCCAAAGTTGACAAATCAAGTTCTTCCAGAAGAACCCGGGCGACTCCCATGAAGTGTTTGCGTTCCATGCGTCCGTAGTTTCCCCAAACTATCACCTTGGAAACGAGAGAGGTGGGGAACATGTTTAGTTCACAAGCAATATCACATGAATGATGGGAGGCTGGCATGGAATTTATCTTTTGGCAAAGCTTATGATCTGAATGATACTGAAGAAGACCAAGGAAGGACTTGAGGTGAAGATCACGGGAGATTCAAGTCAATTGCGCTGTATTTCCTTTTCTTTTTTCAAAACTTCATTAATTTGAAAAATAAAAATAAAATACACACAATATACTAAGAGGCACTGAAATTAAAAGAAGTATTTTAAGTAAACTACTTTAAGTTATTAATTTTAATGGTTCTCAGCCTAGTATATCTGAAGGAGCATCTCCATCCCCATCATTCAGCCCGGACACTGAGATCCAGCGCCGAGGGCCTTCTGGTGGCTCCCTCACTATGAGAAGTGAGGTTACAGGGTACCAGGCAGAGGGCCTTCTCAGTAGTGGCGCCCACCCTGTGGAACGCCCTCCCATCAGATGTCAAGGAAATAAACAACTATCTGACTTTTAGAAGTCATCTGATGGCAGCCCTGTTTAGGGGAGTTTTAAATGTTTGATGTTTTATTGTGTTTTTAATATTCTGTTGGGAGTCGCCCAGAGTGGCGGGGTATAAATTATTGTTATTGTTATTATTATAGAACTAGAATTGTGTCTGCTCTCTGGGTGCTATTAATGGACAGTTACACAGTCCCCCAGCTCTCCCTTCTTGGCTCTTCCTCTCTAGACTGGACACTCCTTCAAGTAGAGGGCTGTCCTTTGCAAAGTAGGACACATGGCCACCTTAGTTCTTCAGCGGAATGGCAACTCATCAAAAAGCACAAACAACTTCCTCTCCCTGTGCGGTGCCTCCCTACGAATGCTACATCCTAGCTGACCACACAGGCCACCCTAACCCTAGCTGTGAGATCTGCCAGGAGGCCTCAGACAGGTCCATCTTACCTGCAGTACTTTGCCTTGTGGACTCTCTGGGAAAAGTAACACTTGGTTGTACAGCGGATCTAAGGACTTGCGAGCCACTTTGGTCTTTTTCTTTGCAATGCACACCCCATTTTCTAGTAGGTAGGCCTTGATGTAAGCAGCTGGAAGAATAACACAGGGTAAAAGGTTGTATTGCCATGTTAAGTACAGGGGCCCCCCACGAACACCACCACCCATTTGCTCAGATGAAGCTACTAAAAAAGGAAAGTGGTCTTTTCAAGCCTTGCTTGGTGTCTGAGTGATGCTGAGTTTGCCTGTGACTGGCCTTGGTATAATGTTTATCTCTAGCCATCATCACACATACGCAGCAAGTATCTATTCAGGATCACATCAGGATGTTTTGCTGCCCGAGAAGTGAGGGACAACATGGTGCAACTCCTATTCCACATACAGAAGCTGATTGGACAGGAAGTTAAATCTTGTTTCAACACTGGTGATGGGATGCTATCCTCCTTCACACCTGAGAACAGCAGATTTGCTTAGTGGGAGCAAGGTGAGTTGTTTGCTACACAGAGCTCTGTCTTCCCACTAAGGATGAAAGGATCTATCTATTTTGGTTCTCTCTGTTTCTCATTTTTTTCCCAGTCTTAAATTCAGCACTCCACATCTCTGCAACAATTTGCAGGTTTTCTTTTAGAAAAACCTCGTGAAAATTCTTCAGAATTTTAGTTCAAGTTTCTCCTAAACAGGCACAATTTTATATGTGGTTTTGACTAATGTACACATTTTTGCAAGGAATTTCTCCTAATGCAATGCATTTTTTGGTATGTTATTTGTATTGACACATTCATTTTTATCCACGCTTTTACATACTATAATGCGTTTTTGTAAACACTGGATGAAGAAGTGCACCACAAAATTCAGGTAAATGCAAATTTTGGAGGATGGCTTTGTTTCGGTTCTCACATTATTTTGGAAAGTGCAAATTTGATAAAGGCAAGCCGAATGAAGTATCTCCCTCATCCCTACCTCCAGTACAGGAGAATCCCTGGATGGGTTGCCAATACTGCCCCATTCTCAATGCACATCCCAGCACCTGCTGTCTGAGGCAGCCACCCCACTCTGAGGTCCTGTGTCTATGGCAGTGTACACACCATTGATTTTAAGCACACTTATTTCCCAAGAGAATCCTGGGAACTGTGTTTCAGAGAACTACAATTCCCAGCTCCCTCTACAAACCACAGTTCTCAGCAGTGTGTGTGTGTGTGTGTGTGTGTGTGTGTGTGTGTGTGTGTGTTGACCCACATGCTTTAAATGCACTTTCAGAGAATGGTGTATATGCAGCCTGGTAGAAATGAGCAAAGAACTGGTTGCTCATCTTAAAAATTATCTGAACCTTGCAAAAAAGTGAGAACCTTGTGATAACTCGTAAGGAATGTGTCAGGGAACTGCCACCAGAGGCAAGAGGAGAGGTAAGACGCTCCAATGATGCAGGGGAGGGAACTAGCAAGGAGAGAGAGAGAGCTTCCGCTGGGGAAGGAAATCCAGGGGACACCAGGGAGAAAGGGGAGGCTGAGAGTACTGCGGAGGGGAGGCTCCGAGACTCTTCCAGTGAAATCAGCGGAGAGAGCACAGGACCTCCGCTTGGCACGCCCACGCTGCGCAGAAGGCTTCCGCACAGAGAATCTAGGAGGAGACTTGGAGTCAAAGAATTTCTATGTTGGAGGAAGTTTAGGAGACGGCCACTCACGGATTCTGCCAGTGACTAAGACAGTCGCGTTGTAAGGGCTGTCAAACCAGGGAAAGGTTTAGCTATACGACCAGCTTGGAGCAGTTTGCAGTTTACGCACAAGCAACCCCAATTCCCATTACAGAATGCTTGAAAAATTCAGATGGCACACACCACACCATCCTTCCCACCCCTTCTAGTTCTCACAATCTTATCAGTTATTCCCTTGTAAAAACCAAGCATCCTTTTTCAATGCTATTACCCAGGATTTGGGAGAGGCAAAGAGGCTGAAACACGCTACCTGGCAGGGTTTTGGAGCCAGGCTTTGGAGTCAATCCTCGAGCTTGAATGATGTCCACTTCTAATTGTCCATTTCGCTCCTGTAATCCAATTTCCACATCACCTGGAAAGCAATCAAAATGAAAAGTAAGCGAGTGTCAAAAAGATCTCTATGAACAACTCCTCATTGCTCTAAGTCAGGCTTCCCCTTGCAACAAGTTGATTATCTAGAGGCAAGAAAGATGGGGATAAAATGGCAACAGAGCTCCCTGACTAGTATGGAATTCAGGCACTGGCCTTCCTTGTCTCAAAGTGGTCCACCAGGCATATGAACTGCCAGAGTCTTTGAATCAACTCACCCTTTCAAAGTGACTTCCAAACTATGTGCCCTTCCTCGAATGATCTCTTGAAATGTTATTTGACATCAGGAGAAGATTGCATTCAGAAGTTTTGAGCACCGATATCAGTGGTGGGACACGCACATGATAAACGTACATACAATTGTGCATGTTGCAAGGAAAAGGTAGAAGTTGTTGTCCCCCCCCCCTAAATAAGCTGGAGGGTAGGCAATTCCAGGACAAGAAAAAGGAAGTACTTCTTTACACAGTGTATAGTGAAAACAGTGGAATAAAACTGTTAAATTGTGGGTGAACATAGCAGACGACACAGCGATTCTTCAAACAGCTCTTGTTTATTCACAGGCCAGAAAAGAACTGAACTGAAGGGTTCAGCCAGCCTGCTAATATAGAGCACCAGTACAACGCAACTGTAACAACTTTCTGTAACTATCCAATCACCGAACGTCACTTTCAATCCCTTATTTGCATGTGGACCTGAGTGAAAACTATCCACAGTATCCCCCTGCTGGCCCAGGGTGAGAACTTCAGTATATAACACAAACTTTACCTGCATTTCACCAGCTGAATTTTGATCCATGAAAGAGTAAAGAGTGACCTTAAGGGGAAGGAACCTTGTTAAACTACAATGGTTAATACCTTAGTGCCCGGCATCATTATGGCTTCTTCTCTTTTCTTCCTTCCCACATGCTCAACGGGATCACTTGGCTAAGACTTTCCAAAGAAAGGCTAACCTTTTAAGAAGCCTCAGAAAACTTTTATTCTGAAACTTGTTTTTGCTTATTACAGCTATCACCATTTGGATTTTTTTTATATGTTGCATGCTCTTCTACTATTTCTTGTTATAATGTACATATTGTTGGATGTTTCAAAGCAATCTGTGTTCTTATCAAGACCTTTCCCTCAAGTAATTTGATTTATCTTTAATGTCCATGCTTTACCACACAAATACCGGCCGGGCATTGCTTTAAGGGAATCTCACACATTCTGATTTACACAAGCAACTCCATGTTTTCTTAGCTACTCGGAAGAGAGGAGGCGGGAGCTTCAATCACAGACTAGCAAACTCCAGTTGGACAGTTATAGCTTATTGGGAGGTTTGCGCAACATACCCGCTTCCCCAGAGGAGCAGACTTTTTGCGATAAGGAAAATAGTGGAAAAATACATTGCAAAGTGTGAGATTACACTTGCTTTGGTGCCCCACAAAGAAATCCAGGTGAATGCCCATTGAATAGCCAACTTCATCTAATCTATTGTGCATCAGGATGAATGCACAATAAAGAGGTCAAATCGTAGCACTCTCATTTATTTCCCCTTTGTTGTGTCATTCCGTCTGCTTATAAATTTGTAATTCCCTTAGGATAGGGCAACCTGGCAAACCTCCTCTTTGCAAAGCATCATGTGCATTGATAGCACTATTCAAACACAAAAACACATTCATAAAAAAAAATGGTTTTCTCTTGCTTACCCATGGAGGTAGTAGCCAAGGTTTGGCGACCCACAAACTGTGCAGGCCCCATGCTGCCCAGGAAATCGCTGAACTGCCCAGCAGCTGCCAGGTGAACTCCATTGAAGTTCAAGCTGCAAAATAAATTGGTTAGTGTAATTAATTGTTTCGAGATTTGCTAAATACACAGTCTTAAGCTAACTGGAAATATGCGTGAAATGAAGAGCTATTTCTGCATGAGTTCCAGTCTCGCTGGTTTTCAAACTGGCTTGACGCGCTTTCAGTTTCTTCCCATAACCGCAAGGGATGTGTGCTTAGTGTAGTTACAGATAATCACAGAAAAAACAATTATCGTCATGATAAATCAACATGGGAAATTGGTGTCATTTTCCTGTATCAAGCTTCTCCTGCCTCCCCCAAATACAGTAGGAAAAACTGAAACTCTTTTGCCTGGGGGTCCGAATGGCATGCAATTAATTTTTTGCTGATGTGCAGTCTCTCTCTCCTGAGGCTATTACATCTAGGAGGGAATCTAGAGCCAAACAGACTAGCCGTACTGTATTTATACTCAATGGAAACCACAGTAGATGAAAGCAGAAATTCCCTCTCACAATTAAAAATTCATTGCGAAGCTGAATGGATCCTGTTCAGAAGTGAAAATTATACAGTAGGATGTGTTAAATCTGTTGAGGTGCATCTTGATTTGCTTCCTTGTATTTCATATAATTTCACTTTGGGCTCTTTCTGACCCTCTGTTAATTTCTGGCATATTTCCCATGCTAACGTCCTTCCTCCTCCCATACATTTGAAGGAGTTTATTGTTATTATTATTCTGAAGAATTTAATTTCCTGATTATGCCACCAATGACATCATGGT
The DNA here is from genome assembly GCF_965113315.1 of Podarcis vaucheri. Classification (NCBI taxonomy): domain Eukaryota; kingdom Metazoa; phylum Chordata; class Lepidosauria; order Squamata; family Lacertidae; genus Podarcis; species Podarcis vaucheri. Next base: position 84,628,735 of record NC_138764.1, on the reverse strand, counting down.
ACACCAATCAGAAACTGCAATGCTTGTAAAGTGATGTGAATTTGGATATCTCAATAAAAATGCTGAATCCTGATGCCTCAGATGTTCCCGGCCAACTGTACATATCAATCAGACCATTTTGCCTCTGCCCATTTTCCCAATCTTAAGTTTATTTATTTCATTGATTACATCTATATCCCACCTTTATCTTCCAAGGAACTCAAGGTGGTATACATGGTTCTCCTCCTCCCCGTTTTGTCCTCACAACAATCCTGTGAGGTAGTTTAGGCTAAGTGATGGTGATTGGCCCAAGGTCACCCAATGAGTTTCATGGCTGAGTGGGGATTTGAAGTCTCCCAGGTCATAGTCCAAAACTCTAAACATTATCTGAAGATGAAAGCTCATACCAATAACAAACTTAGTTGGTCTCTAAGGGACGCGGATGGTGCTGTGGGTTAAACCACAGAGCCTAGGACTTGCCGATCAGAAGGTTGGCGGTTCGGATCTCCATGATTGGGTGAGCTCCCATTGCTCAGTCCCTGCTCCTGCCAACCTAGCAGTTCGAAAGCATGTCAAAGTGCAAGTAGATAAATAGGTGCTGCTCCGGCTGGAAGGTAAATGGTGTTTCCGTGCGCTGCTCTGGTTCGCCATGCTGGCTACATGACCTGGAAGCTGTACGCCAGCTCCCTCGGCCAATAAAGCGAGATGAGCACTGCAACCCCAGAGTCCGCCACGACTGGACCTAATGGTCAGGGGTCCCTTTACCTTTATCTTTAAGGTGCTACTGGAAGGATTTTTAAAATTTTATTTCCACTATGGCAGACCAACATGGCTACCTACCTGTAACAATACACTACTGTTAGGTATAAAACACAGGTCCCAAGACTCTGGGTCCTGGGAACCTACAAACAGAATCTGAACAAAATTGGTGAAGCAGCAAAGAGCTTATTGGTTACATACGTTCTTGCAAGAAGTGGGTGTCTGAAAGCATGCACACCCAAATTTAGCAAAACACAAGCTTATATTCCCCATACCCGAGTGCAGTTTCCCTTCCCTGTTTCCCCATTGGCTGGCTACGTCAGGGTTCACAGCCTATCACAATTGCCTAATTAAAATACTAAAATCTCCGCCTTTGTTGACATCTCCCATTACTCTGAATTTACCCACCACCTACTTCTGATTATTTTCATCCTTATTTGGTCCATGCTCCTAGGTTTGACACATTGACTCAAGTGATAATGCTACAATCTGACCACCCTAGGCGAACACGGGTTCTATGTCTGCTGAAGCGTATAGATAAACCACATTTCAACTGCAAGACACCCTGTTTTCGGGCTCTCTAATCACAAGCCCTGCTAAAGATAAGCTTCTAAGCGAGTTGGCGGTTACTTAGCTGTTGTGACCTTTTGGCCTTTTATGGGGAAAAACAGCATTTTCATTTCTTACAACTATACTGCCACATTTCCACAGACTGCAGTGCTAGGGTGAGGAGCTGGGCCCTTTTATAAGGCCGGAGAGCGTACTCAAGTGAAAACCCTGGTGGCTTTCCAGTTGGCCCTGCCCTCCTTGTGATGCTCACCTATGCCCACCTGTGAATGGCCAATTCAAACTCCCACGGCTGCTGCCATTCTATGGACATCAGCCTTTGCCAACTTGTGGCCTCCAGATATTATTGTCGGGCTACAGCTCTCATCATCCCTGACAGCTGGGCCAGTGGGAGCTGTAGTCCAAAGCATTTGGAGATTGTGGAAAGCTGGGATAGATAATACTGAGCTCAACAGAACAATGCAAGGTAGCTTCATATGTCAATGTGACCGCAAAAATGGACGTCCCATTATGGATGATGTCAGCCCATTATTAGCCGACTTCTAACTGAATGGGGTTTTGACACCTATTAATGATTGCATGCAAAGGTTTGTGGGTTTAGAGCAACTAATCTGTAAAGCTAACACAAAGTCCTTGCAGACACACTGCACAGCAGACATGGTGCAAATGCATGCTTGCCCTTCTTAGTACAGATAATGATGCCTTTCTCTGTAATGACACAGAATTCCATAGAAAGAGAAGGAGAGCTCTGAGCTTCAGCATTTGACCTATTCGTGTGGGTGGAAGGAGAAAACAATCTTGGCATGGAGAGTGGGTGGATGGCTAGCTCATATTACAAACAGAGCAGTTCTGGGCACAAAACATCAACAACCCTGTACTGACTTCTCAACAAAATTGTAAGTGATATATAGGCAGTTAAATTAGCATATTGGAAGCTATTAGTTAGCAATTGCAGGAGAAGATGTTGCACCGAGCAGAGGCACAGCATTAGCAAATGTTTGACCCCGAGTACAGACTCGTTTCTGAGAAACCGATTTTAGGAGGCAGCGAACCATTTTACTGATCTGGTATGTGTTCCCTGCGGCGATGCATGTGACAGCGCCAGAAATTTTGTAATTACGCTTGACATTAATGTGCAGCAGCTTCCCAGGAAAGATGGCTGAAAAGCTGAGGAGGTCATATGAGGGAAGCATGGCCTGACTAGTCCAGAGGACACCTACTGACAGCGGTGAACAGTCTGGAAATGCTAAATGAGAAGGGAGTCTCTGTAACAAAATCTTGTTCTGAGGCAGAGTGCTAAGGAAGGAGGTGTTTATGGCCTCTGAATTCTCCTCCAATGGCTATTCCCCTCACCAAGAAGAGTTTGGATTTGATATCCTGCTTTATCACTACCCGAAGGAGTCTCATAGTGGCTAACATTCTCCTTTCCCTTCCTCCCACACAACAAACACTCTGAGGTGAGTGGGGCTGAGAGATTTCAAAGAAGTGTGACTAGCCCAAGGTCACCCAGCAGCTGCATGTGGAGGAGCAGAGACGCAAACCCTGTTCACCAGATTACGAGTCTACCGCTCTTAACCACTACATCACACTGGCTCTCAAAAGCAACACAACAAAAGAAGACCCCCCCCAATGCATGTGCTAATTCACCCACAATGCCTTCTTTGCCTCAGTCTTCTCCGATAAAGAAAACAATGCCCAACCTGAAGAATTTGGAGCAAATGATTCAGCAAAGGAAACACAGCCCAGAATAACTAAGGAGATAGTACAAGAATACTTGGCTAGTTTAGATGTATTCAAGTCTCCAGGGCCAGATGAACTGCATCCAAGAGTATTAAAAGAACTGGCAGATGTGATCTCAGAACCACTGGTAGTCATCTTTGAGAATTCCTGGAGAACAGGCGAAGTCCCGGCAGACTGGAGGAGGGACCCTTCACTGGTCTAGGCACACCCACACAGGCACACCTGATTCAGATGATAAAGCAATGCTGGCTGTTGTTTACATACCAATGAACCTTGATTTAAATCCCGTAATGGTTGCTCCCATGTAGATGTTAAGCAGCATCAAGGACAGGATGAAACTCTGCAGAAGCCACAGCAAAAATGCCACATGTGCAGAGTGACTTTAATTCTCCAACAAGTTAACCACAGCAGGTCTACATCTCCCTAGGATTAAGGGAGGGAGTGCAGTGTCTGATCAAAGATTGAGGCTTCTAGCACTTCTCATATAAATTAACCACTGAATTAGAGCTGAAGCTTGTTTTATTTTTATCCTTTTTGGTTATTTCAGTATGTGAAATATATCAGCTTCTGATTCAAACAGATTGTATCACAAGCCTGTTCCTTGTGATCCGCATCTTCCTGTATATGTTTCAAATGTGTTATAATTTATTTGAGGGAAATGCTTCTGAATGTGGCCTTTGAACAAACGTTCTTCAAGGAAGTCCGTCGCAAAGTTTGCTGTTCATTCATTATAATTGCTTCCATTATCGTTTGGTTTTCATCGTTTGAGGTTGATACCTTAATAGTAACAGTGATGACAAACCTTTAAAGAGCAAAGTGTTGTGCAGCCCAGTCCTATAGCATCTTTACACAGAGGTAAGTGCCACTGAAGGTGGAATCATAGAACTGTAGGGTTGGAAACGATTCCATGGGATTCTTGCAATGCAGGAATCCCAACTAAAGCATCCATGACAGGTGGCCATCCAACCTCTGCTTAAAAAATTTCCAAGGAAGGAGAGTCCACCATCTTCCAAGGATGATGGCTCCACTGTCAAACTCAGACATGAGTTTCTCCCAGCGCTATGTGAAGTGATGCTGGAGGCTGTACCTGGGACTATTTGCAAGTGAAGCATGTGCTCCACCACTAAGCTATGGTTCTTCTCAAAGGAGGACTGAATAACTGCAACGCAACTACATGGCAGTTTCACTGCATGCGCAAACTGAGGCACACACCATCAAACCACTTGCTATGCTGTTTCCAGAGCTGTGTAACCGACCCTTGTTTTGATCAATACACATGCTACCAGAGTCACAAGTATGATTCCACCTAACCCTATCAAGAAGGTACTAAGAAAGTTTTGGTGCTGACCTTTAAAGCCCTAAATGACCTTGGCCCAGTATACCAGAAGGAGCATCTCCACCCCCATCGCGAGAAGTGAGGTTGCAGGGAACGAGGCAGAGGGCCTTCTCGGTAGTGGCGCCCGCCCTCCCATCAGATGTCAAGGAAATAAACAACTATCTGACTTTTAGAAGACAACTGAAGGCAGCCCTGTTTAGGGAAGTTTTTAATGTTTGGTGTTTTATCGAGTTTTTAATATTCTCTTAGGGACGCGGGTGGCGCTGTAGGTAAAACCTCAGTGCCTAGGACTTGCCGATCGTATGGTCGGCGGTTCGAATCCCTGCGGCGGGGTGAGCTCCCATCGTTCGGTCGCAGCTCCTGCCCACCTAGCAGTTTGAAAGCACTCTTAAGTGCAAGTAGATAAATAGGGACCGCTTTATAGCGGGAAGGTAAATGGCGTTTCCGTGTGCTGCGCTGGTGTTGGCTCGCCAACTGCAGCTTTGTCATGCTGGCCACGTGACCCGGAAGTGTCTTCGGACGGCGCCGGCTCACGGCCTCTAGAGCGAGATGAGCACGCAACCCTAGAGTCGGACACGACTGGCCCGTACGGGCAGGGGTACCTCTACCTTTACGTTTAATATTCTCTTGGGGAAACCCAGCCAGAGTGGCAGGGTATAAAAAATAAATTATTCTTATTATCAGCATGTTCCTCTGCACTTTGGAAAGGACAAGTAATCCAGTCAACAGAGAGGCTTTTGGTGCTATAGCAGAGAAGGGGCTGCTCCTCTTTACACAAAGTATTAATAAGGAGCACGCTATATTCCTTCTATCAAACCTGGGAGAAACGTCTGCACCCTTCATGCAACTGAGCCCAGAGGACAAAATGGACTTAATAAGCTTTCTCTTGGTGATCAGCATTTTTCTTTTTTCGTTTTTCAAAGGGATATCCAATTTCTCTTCTTCTATGACCTTTGCCTCCTAGTCATTACAATTAATGATGAACTTGTTATGGCAGCATGTTAATGATTTTAATAAAATTAGCTCAGGCGGCCTTTGGAAGCAGTACTTGACTCCTCCTCTGAACTTTATACAGATGGGTGAATCTGCCCTGGGCAGCAGCTGACAAACCAGTATGTGCTGTATCATCAGGTCTGATCAAAGTTAGTGGAGGTCAGGGATTGCTGCAGCACCGCTTGAATTCAGCACAGAGCTGTAAGCTATGAGCAGGGTGAGCTCCGTTCATACTCCTTCAGCACCGCGAGGCTTAGGCCACATCCACAATCAGGCATTTCAAGCACATGGCTTCCCCCAGAGAATCTTGGGAAATGTAGTTGAAGGGTATCGGGAAGCTTAGCTCTCTGCTGGTGGCAAAGTGCAGTTCCCAGGATTCTCTGTGAGAAGCCAAGAGATTTAAATCTATGGTGTGGAGGGGATTTTATGATCTGGAAAAAAGAAAGGAAAAGTGACATTGCATGTTCTTTTGTAATTCAAGAAAATCTTTAATAAAAATTATTTCCATATATATATATATATATACATACACACATACACATATATAGTCTGAAGCTCAACATCAAAAAAAACGAAGATCATGGCCACTGGGCCCATTACCTCCTGGCAAATAGAAGGGGAAGAAATGGAGGCAGTGAGAGATTTTACTTTCTTGAGCTCCATGATCACTGCAGATGGTGACAGCAGTCACGAAATTAAAAGACGCCTACTTCTTGGGAGAAAAGCGATGGCAAACCTAGACAGCATCTTAAAAAGCAGAGACATCACCTTGCCAACAAAGGTCTGTATAGTTAAAGCCATGGTTTTCCCAGTAGTGATGTATGGAAGCGAGAGCTGGACCCTAAAGAAGGCTGATCACCGAAGAATTGATGCTTTTGAATTATGGTGCTGGAGGAGACTCTAGAGAGTCCCATGGACTGCAAGAAGATCCAACCTATCTATTCTGAAGGAAATCAGCCCTGAGTGCTCACTGGAAGGACAGATCGTGAAGCTGAGACTCCAGTACGCTGGCCACCTCATGAGAAGAGAAGACTCCTTGGAAAAGACCCTGATGTTGGGAAAGATGGAGGGCACGAGGAGAAGGGGACGACAGAGGACGAGATGGCTGGACAGTGTTCTCGAAGCTACCAGCATGAGTTTGACCAAACTGCGGGAGGCAGTGGAAGACAGGAGTGCCTGGCGTGCTCTGGTCCATGGGGTCATGAAGAGTCGGACACGACTAAACAACAACATATATATATATATTTCTATCTATGGTGTGGATAGAGTGCATACTAGTTTGGGCAGCTATTGCATGAAAGCTTCCCTAAATGGACATAGTACCGTATTTTTTGCCCTATAGGAAGCACTTTTTCCCCTCCAAAAATGAAGGGGGAATCTGGGTGCGTCCTATGGGGCAAATGCAGGCTTTCACTGAAGCCTGGAGAGCGAGAGGGGTCGGTGCGCACCGACCCCTCTCGCTCTCCAGGCTTCAGGAGAGCCCCAGCACCAGCCCCACAAGGTCGGGGGACAGAGGGAGGCGGAACGCCGCCATCCCGCTGTCTCCCGAAGTGGTTTGGAGGCTGACGGCAGGGAGAAGGGCGCTTCTCCCCGCTGCCTGCCCCACCACTCCGGGGACAGCAGGGAGACGCGCTGTGTCTCCCTGCTGTCCCCGGACCTGATCTCCAGGCGGGCGGGGGGGGGAGAAGAGCGCTTCTCCCCGCTGCCTGCCCCACCACTCCGGGGACAGCAGGGAGACGCAGCGCGTCTCCCCGCTGTCCCCGGACTTGATCTGAAGGCGGGCGGCGGGGAGAAGAGCGCTTCTCCCCGCTGCCTGCCCCACAAGCGCCTGGGGGGGGGGAATAATTTTTTTTCTTTATTTTCCCCTCAAAAAACTTGATGCGTCCTATGGGCTGGTGCATCCTATGGGGTGAAAAATACGGTAATTGAGATCTCATGAGTGGAACTTTGCTGACAGGGAGCTCTCTCTGGCAGAAAGGGATTTTTTTTAAAAAAAATTTGCCAATTCCCCTGAAACTTCTTTGCCCTGGAAATCTTTCCCAGAGAATCAGTGAAACCAATGGGCCAGTACAACAGGTGGAGTTAGGGGTTTCAGGGTAAAGTTACCAGATTTCCCCCCAATGAATCTGGGGACATTTTCCAACTTTAATGGATTTTGTAAGGGGACTGATTTGTAAATCCGGGGACTGTCCCTGGGATATCTAGTAACTTTATTTCAGGGAGGAAATTGAAAAAAACCCATCTTTGTTCTTCCACCCGTGGGGAGCCTCTGATGGATCAAAGGATTTTTCATGAGAGAAAGGATTCTTTTCATGGAAGATCAGACAGCATATTGGAAGCCAAGCATTGGAAACAAATGAAAATATAGCATTCCTGTACCATTACATTCATGCATAACCAGTCTGCTGCCTCCACTCACATGATTACCAGCTCTGTCAACTGTGCCTCTTTGAAGGGAAAACACCAGTGTGTTTTCTTTTCTTTATGAAGTGTTCCCCCAAAACACCCAGACTAAAGTAAACTCAAATATAATGTCTGCAAGAGATGTTAGATCATAGCGGTGTTGCTTGCAAGAGCTCAGTTTCTCATGTAACACATGTTAAATATAAGCAAGGTCACCCTCACAACAAACCCATTGGAATTTAATTTCTAGGCCAAGAAGAAACAACAGCAAAATCAATTTCTTGGCGCTGAAGCATCCCTGCTGGTGTTTGCTAAGTGCCAGTGACTATTTATGGCATCTGCAACACATCTGGTCTGCACTGTAAAAATCAGATATCTGCTTAGTATCTTCCAGATTGTCTACTTAGGGAAATCAGAGAAAGGTTATTTATTTATTGCATTACATCTCACCTTTCCCCCAAGGAACTGAAGGTGGCATGCCTGGTCCCATCACTCCTTAGTTTATCCTCACAACAACTCTGTGAGGCTGAAAGATGGTGACTGGCTCAAGATGCTTCCTGGCTGAGCAGGAATTCAAACTATGGCCTCCCTTCAACACTTGAACCGCTACAACATCACACCATATCACGATGGCACAGCCATGAGAGATTGTGAACCATTCCAAAGGCAGTACAGTCGTACCTTGGCTCCTAAACGCCTTGGTACTTGGATGTTTTGGCTCCTGAATGCCACCAACCCAGAAGTGAGTGTTTTGGTTCGCAAACGTTCTTTGGAACCTGAATGTCCGATGGGGCTTCTGCGGCTTCTAATTGGCTGCAGGAACTTCCTGCAGCCAATCAGAAGCCGCGCTTTGGTTTCTGAACATTTTGGAAGTTGAACGGACTTCTGGAACAGATTCCGTTTGACTTCCAAGGTATGACGGTATTATAAAAAAAATATGTCCCATCAATGAAGTAGTTTTCGGAAGAGGGGCCGGCAAATAGCATATTGAGTTTGGTGGGGCAGTGCCTCATTTACCCGAATGGCCAGCATCTCTTGTGTTGCAACTTAGGGTTTCTGAGAGACAGAGGAGTCAGCTATACAGCTGCAAATAAAACGTTTTGAATGTGTTGTAAAGCGCAATATACAATTGTGACACGAGATGGGGACAGTGAGCTATAGCAAATTCAATGCGTTTTTCAAAACAATTATAAAAAAAGCATTTTCACAACATTTTAAACATGTGTGTAGTTTCCACCTTGCCGATCTGCTGCAATTAACTCAGAGATCTACCGGTAGATCCTGAATGACATTCTGTCCATCACTGATACAATCTATCCTGCTTTAAATCCTAAAGCAGCGGGTGGGGAACCTGTGGCTCTCCAGAGCTTGATGGACACCAGCTCCCATAATCCCTGGTCCTTGACCATGCTTGCTGGGGCTGATGGGAGCTGGAGTCCAACAAATATCTGAAGTGCCATAGGTGTTCCAGCCCTGCCCAACGCCAACAAGTATCCATAAAACTCACTTAAAGAATCTTAAAAGGCAGGAAAAGACCACAACGAGGCAGAAATAATAGCAGCAGCAGCAAGGTTAATAAAAGATGAAACAGTCAATGCTGTCTGGCACATAATGATGATAACTGCACCAGTCATCTCTTAGTCTTATATAGTGGCTAATCAAGGCTTGGTCACTGTGCATTTCCTTTATTATTTAAACATGCTATATTAATAGCCCAGCAAATACCAGGCCATGCTCTCTGCCTCTCACCAGCATGTATATATTGTGGTTTTTATGTTGATCTTTTCTGTGAACTGCCCTGAGACCTCCAGTTATAGGGCAGTATATTAATGATGATGATGATGATGATGATGATGATGATGATATCACACCACAGTTACATTCAGCATTTAAAGGAACCATTGCAAGCTGCTCTGCCGAACTTACTATCCCTTGCCCACCACCCACCGCAGTATAATTTACCCATATTCTTGACCTGCTTTTAAAATCCTATTTTGGAAAGTGACAGTAGCACGAGCAGCCTAATGAAGGAAACTGCTTGCAGCAAGGAATGCTTTGAAGAATATCCCAAGCGGGAGCCGTTCCCCTCCAACCTGCCAAATGTGACGCATTAGTATGCGGAAAGCAGTTTCCGCGCAGCTAAGTTTAGGCAAACGTATCATTAATTTCTTTTCTTGTCCGTGTGGAGTTTGTGACCTCTTTTCAAATCTATTTTTAAAGCGGTTCTGAGATCTTCCATGCCAAGTGCTGCTACAGAGTGCCAAGCCAAAGCTTTCAACTCACCAACAGCCTCAAGATTTCATTACTTTGCCTGTCCACCTTTCCAAGCTCTCCAACCCGGAAAAAGCCATTGCTCTGCAACTCCCAACGATTCAAATGGCCAAAGAGGGCCAAAGAGAAACATATTCCCCACCCTCTCCATGCCCTGGAACTCAGAAAACCTTCCCTTTAGTTACCCGCCTATGCTCACTGTGCAAAAAAAGCGCTCAGTGGTTCCCCACCACCAATATGGACCACTTGGAAATTGCCAAGGGTCTTGGCAGACCACTTAATTACTTTTCTGCCTGCAGAGATTGTAATGTGCTGTGCTGGAGGTTGTATAATTTTTAAATTGCATTTTATTATTGCTTTTATTTCTTATATATCGAATCTTATTGCATTGCAATTTGAATTCTGTAGAATTCAAAACGGTAATGGCAAAATCCAATATAAGAAATAAAAGAAGCAATTAAAAATAAAATTGATCTGCCACCTCCCGTCTTCAGCCACAAATCTACAGATATGCCATGGAGCACGTGCTGAGGAGATTTCACCCCTCCCATATCCAAGAATCTGCTGATGTTCTCTGCTGATTCTCCAGAGAGGAGGGGTGGTTTCTGCTCTCTACTTATTCCGCTCCAGCCTCACATCAATGTGTCGGAGAGAGAGAGACTGAGTGTTAGAGAGAGATCGTGTGTATAGATAAGGTTGCTGCTAAGAGCAGCTGCAGACACTCAGTGCAGTTCAGCATTTTCGTTTAGACCTCTTTTAGCTCTGTGTATAGTTGTGTATTATAGTTGTAGATAGAATAAAGAAGATATTCTACAGAGCTGCTCTCCGAGTCATTTATGCTCTGCTATACTCTGCTATACTCTACTGTATGACAACTGTCTTATTGAAGAAGTGAATCCGGTGCTCACAACTCTAAGCTGTGAGTCCACAGCACTTTGACCTGTTCCTGTGCAGAAGGTGGTCTCTGGAAGTGCTACTCAGCTCGCCTAGCCCAGTCGGGGCTGAAGTGGATGAGTCCAGTTGGTGGCACTGGCTCAAGGGCGATGCTGACACGTGCATGATCAAGGTTTTGGAACCCCTGACTTATAAGTAGCTAGGGATGTTGGAATAGTCAATGAAAAGGGAAAGAACAGCAGAAATTGCCAATGTTTGCTTACTTGCCCCATGTCAACAAAGACAATCAGTATTTGCTGTTGTTGTTTTCTGTCCACAAGCAAAACTTAATTAATTATTTTCCCCTCCGTCATTTGCATTGTGTTTCCTTTACACTGAAATGAATAGGGTGGGATAATGTAATGACAACGCAATTTACAAAATTAATCATGTGAACTGTGTAATTTTGCCACAGTGGGCAACAAGGCAAATAACATAGTTTTTAGCAGAAGACATACTGCAGCGGAATGGAAACAGTGTTGCACGCAGCAAATTCAGAGCAGATTGGGAAATGATGCTTCTTACACCCCCAGAAGTAGCATAACTGCTTTGTATGTGGAGACTCTCAGGTTCAACTCTTGGTATCTTATTTATTTTTATCTTAGCTGAATTCTTATCTTGCGAACAGTAGATCCTGTGCTGCTTCTGTGCTACCATGAAAGCATTCAAGGAGTGCTTCCAGATTATCACTATTTTACAGGAGAGATTCATGTGCATACTGGGAATTTAGTTTGTGCACTCAAGGTAGATTAAAGTGCAATCCTGGCACAAGCTTGCTTAAAAAAGAAGATACTGTACTTTTTGCAGTTAGGAAAGTGATGGGGAAACACACTGAAAATTGTGGGATAAATGAATGATTACTAGGAAGACCTATAAACACCCTGCAAGCAAATCAGGGTGAATGTTCATTGTTGTATGACCTCCTTGCAAAGCAAACAAATCAGAACAAATGCTCAGTGAACACTGGACATTGTTTAATCAATAGGTAAGCTTTGTGCAAGCAAATGAAGATGAATGCTCAATAAACAGGTCATCTGGAGCAGTCCAGGGGGAGAGGGGGCTGAGAGAAAATGATGAAATGAACTCAAAGGAATGCTAAGAAACTGCAGAGGAGAGACTAGGAGACTAGAGGCTTTGTTTGAACAGAATCGAGTATCTTTCTTTCTCTTTCTTTGGCAATCACTCGTAGCTGAGTAAGATTGTCTTCCATAAACACGGTTTTAACAACGAGTCCGTAAGTGACTGTGAAGGCCAATTCTGGACCCGCACGTCCTTCCACAGTGGGGACATTGGTTTCCGGGTGGGAGTTGATCACGGTGTGGATTTGCCAAGCATGCCTTCCTCTTAGCATGTTTCTCCCTTGCGTCCTGAGTTCGAGTGTCTTCAAAGCCCATGACACCTTTGGTAAAGGCTATTCTCCAACTGGAGCGCTCGCAGGCCAGTATTTCCCAGCTGTCACTGTTTACAGTACTTTTTTTTTAAGATTTGCCTTGTCTTTAAACCTCTTTTGTTGACCATCAACTTTACTCTTTCCATTTTTAAGTTCGGAATAGAGTAGTTGCTTTTGCATATACACTTCCAGAGCCAACACTAAATATATAAATTCTGCTAAATGAGCCACCATGGCTGCTAGAGGGCTGTGAACATTTGTGTTCCAGGCTTTTTAGACTCGTCTACTATCGGAAACCAAAGGGGCACATTGGTTGCCAGATGTGAAATATATTGGCATTATTTTCAACTCTCTATAGTAGCCATTGAGAGACTTCGCCTCCATGAGTTTGTTCATCTCTTTTAAAGGCAACTAAGCTACTTTCTGCTCTTCTAGGAATGGCATGAGAATTTGGTTCAAAGATGTGTCGTCTTTCTATTTCTAAATTTTCATTTCTAAGTATAAATTAGCACACATAAATTGCATGCACATATATGTATTTTTTCCTCTTTTTTAGCTGTGCAAAAATGGTCAGCTGTAGCAGGCACAACAATCTGGACTATGTGCAGTGCTTGGGTGGTTCAGAAACCTGTAATCTCATAGACCACAAGAATGAGCCAATGAACCAGAATACAGTGGTGCCTCACAAGACGAAAAGAATCCGTTCTGTGATTCTCTTCGTCTAGCGGTTTTTTTGTCTTGCGAAGCAAGCCCATTGACGGATTAGCGGATTAGCGCTATTAGCGCTATTAGCAGCTTTTAGCGGCTTATCGGATCAGCTGATAAGCGGCTTAGCGGCTTAGAAAAAGGGGGGAGGAAAAAACCCGCAGGAACTCGCAAGACATTTTCGTCTTGCGAAGCAAGCCCATAGGAGATTCGTTTTGCGAAGCACCTCCAAAACGGAAAACTCTTTCGTCTAGCGAGTTTTCCGTCTTGCGAGGCATTTGTCTTGCGGGGCACCACTGTACACAAAACTTGCCACTGGATCTGAACCTTTGAGCAACGAGACCAGAAAGAAGCAAAGTTCGGGGTGGGGAGGGGGAGACTTTTTTGACCATTTTTCGGTTTTTCTTGAGACATTGAATAGCCACTATCGCAAATTATCAGGCTGAATGGAAATGAAGTAGGGAAAATTAATGTTCTGACTTGCAGATGGATTCCAAACGTCCCCATCAATGGGAGGGAGAATGGAGGGGGTATCTTGGGAGAACACCTGCGGCAGGAACATTTAATGAAGAATAATGCTCATGGTTTTCAAAACTTGCTGTGGAGAGTCCATAAATCTGCTGATCAGCTCTTGCCTGGAGAGCTGTTAGATGTTGAATCAAACAGAGCACTGGGTGGGCATTAGTCAAAGTAGAGATTTACAATGGATCTCTCTTACCCTTGCGGGCAGACGACTTTTGCGGGCAGGCACTGTTTGTAAACAAAACACTAACGATGAGAAGATTTTGAGGCCTCTGTGGAGCGAATTGCCATAAACCTGCCTGATGCACGTTAAAACATGTTTATTACACCATTGGTGTTGCTCAGAAGACGACACTTTGGAAATTTGCTGGCATCAAGTTGCCTGACTGATCACCTAACAGAATAAATGGAGCAAATAATCTTTCACAATTGGATTAATGTGCTTTCTCTTCATCACTTTCACTTCTTAAAGTGGATTAGCCCTGACTGTTTCTGATGTTATCTAATATAGACAGCTAGATGTACTCCCACCGTCCTCTTGGCAGTACAGTGGAATGGTTTTCAGCAATATCCTCCTGACTCTTAGGTGAAGGGTGCTGGGAATTGCAGCTCTGTGAGGAGTGAACTACCGTTCCCAGAATTCCTTGAGGGAAGCCATTTTCTGGTTAAATATTATGACATCAGCTTCTATGGACCAGAATCAGATGCACAAAGGGTTGCTGGAAAGGGGCAGGTTTATGTTTACATGGGTGTGTAGAGGAAAAAGAAAAAGGATGTTGTAAACAGTGGGCTGAAATGAACCACTCACAACAGCAGCAATCATTCCTTTCCCCTCATTATTTACAATGTATGCACCACTGCAGTGACTGTGTGCGTGCGAACACTGCTGCATTATAATGTGAGTGGTTCGTTTAATTTACAAACTGACAGTCACACAGCTACTCGGGTTCTCTGTTAGAAGGAATGATATCTGGGTTTCACAGGTAGGCATGTGGCAAAGAGAGCTGCAGGTGTCTCTGCAGCCTTCCATGCTGTATCTCAGAGTGGAGCCCACATGATGCCATGATACCAGCCTCTAGGGAAGTGGCAAGAGAACATTTTGTTTTAAGAGCTGAAACAAAGCATGAAGGGGGGGAAGGCAGAGCAAATTGACGACGTGTCCTTGCAGAGCACGGTTTTGACTTCCATATCAAACGAGAGAGCGCCTTTCCTGCTCCTCCCGAAGTCATTGCCTGCTGTGTTATTCTAATGTAAGAAAGTCACCTTAGCATTCTGCAAACTAATCATCCCAGCGGTCGTCAGCAGAAAACAAGAAAGCCTTCAACTGCAATGCATTTCGGATTCCAGCAGCCCACAATATTTTATTCTGGGGCAATTTACCTGAAGTCAGCTCATCCAAGAAAACCAGTACCTGGGTGGGTGTGCGCATGCACACAGTGGAAGCAATTATGTAAAACATAATTAACTTGCCACATCCTGCTAACTGTACCATATAGTATACCCGGGACCTTGTTGGAGTCAGAGCTAAGCTTCAGATTCTCTGTTGAATCAGCAAAATCCCCAAACAACAGTTATTGTTTCTGAGTTGGATACAACCCTAATTTTTTAAACCATGTTTTCATATCTGCTCTGGTGCAAAAAAAATTCTCGTCTTATATCCTGTCTTTCAGCCAAATCAACCTTCAAGGCAGCTTATGAATCATTAGAAATACAAAATACATATGAAAACTTCACGGAATAAAACAGGAATATAGAAAAATAGAGTCAGCGCAACACACGGAATGTCAGTTAAGGCTGAGGTTATAATCAGCACTTTTATTTGTGCCTGGAAATGAACAAGGAGGCAATGCAGATTGAACAAAATCAGAATAATGCACACCATGAAATTAAACACTGGACAACGTTCTTGCCGTTGCATTTTGCATTGGCTGAAGGGGGGGAAGGCAGAGCTGCCCCACATGGAGCGCATTGCAGTAATCTAATCTGGATTGATTCCTGTTTGTTTCCTGCAAACCATGATTTGCAAACCAGAAGTCATCCTCGGGACCAGGCAAGACCCCTAGTTAGCAATAAACAAGATTAGCATCAGCACAGATGTAATACAAGCCATGGTTATAGGTGACAAAGGGAGAAGAGGGGGGAAATTATGCCTGAGAGTGAAAAAGAATAGAATACCTATTCCTGAGGCTGGATCTCAATTTGGAAGCCATGATTTGCAAGGAGTCATTTCTGCACTTCCACAAGGTCTTGGATGTGAGTTGGCATTCACATCATGACAGCTTTCCCCAGGGGCAAACCTCTGAACTGAAAGCTGGAGGAACAATTTGACTTCTCACTAGCCTTCTTAGCTTGCTGCTCTCCTGGGAGATGTGCAAGCTTCCTAATTTGGCAGCGCATCAGGATGAGTAAGTAGCAACAGGTCTCTGTAAATATCTGTCCTCAGCTGGGAGGCTAGGAAAGGCTTGGTCATCTTAACTCGTAGGTGCTATTCAAATGGCAAAGGCAAGCGTGTGTACGTGTGTGAGCTACTTCTCAAGAACTGAAACATGGAGGGATGAAATGTGCCATCGAAGTAATACTGGTTCTGAATGTCCTAAGCCACAAGAAGTGACTTATGCAAGCAAACCATTAAAAATTCATAAAATGCTGCTATCTCTTGACAATGCTCCCTGAAAGAAATAATTCAGTATTTGCTTTCACAGAACAGGTCTAGGCATTCAGTAGCTGGAGTTCTTAACCTAGGTTGCTTCCATGCTACAGCATTTAAGCACTGCTGAAGACTTTTATGTGTGTATGTGCAGTTAGCTGGAAATGCAATTAGAATGGAGTTTCCACACAAATTTCCACCAGCAGTGCCCTTCCTTCCCCATGGCCAACGTCCTCTTAGCTTCCTATCATGTTTACTCATAAATAAGTCCTGTAAAAGTTCCCAGCAATGCTCTTTTTAACAAATTCCTCAGTTCCGACAATTTTATTGCTTCCTGATGCGTGTGAGTGTGTGCTGGTGGTGAATAGCCTATTAATTGCCCCTTTAATAGCCTCCCTTATTTGCATGCATGAAAAGGGCTGTGATTGCAGAAGCTTCTAAGTACAGCAAAGAAAGCAAAACATGCTTTCGATATTCTAGGAGCAAAATTGGAACTGGAAGCATGATTTGGAATAAACATGAGCGCTCACATCTTGTGCCTTTCTGAATCTCTCTGTCCATGTCACCTTCTTGATGGCCAAGGAGCTTTTATATCATCCTGTGTAAACTTGGAGTTTGAATATAAAGGGTACAGTTGCATGCCACTAACTTTAATAAATGGAGGATACTGCAGTGGAGCAGCTTTTTACCAAGGTACTCTATTTCTTTTGGAACTGGGCTGTTACGCACTTCCAATCAAAGCCTGAACATGAAAGCAGCCGGTCTGTGCAGTGATGCTGCACAGATGATCCAAGATATTTGTACATCGTTCCCAAGAGGCTGAACCACACAGACAGAAAGGAAATAATGGTTGTTGGCATGGAAAACAGATTCCCTGCAAGGCCAAAAGAACACGCCTCAATTCCAAATTCACTGAATTTTGTAATGCAGGAAAGGAACAAAGTTACCTTACTGCAATTGAGTAGCAGAACTATTTCCTTGGAGGCAGGTTTTCATGGAAGGCATCAGCTACATAATCATTACAATTGCAGAGTGGTGACAACAAACAAACAATAGCAATGAATAATAATGCCTGGTAGAATCTCTAACTTTAAACCATTTCTCCAAAAGGTAAAGGTGAAAGGTAAAGGACTCCTGGATGGTTAAGTCCAGTCAAAGGCAACTATGGGGTTGAAGCGTTCATCTCACTTTCAGGCTAAGGGAGCCAGCGTTTGTCCACAGACAGCTTTTGTGGGTCATGTGGCCAGCATGACAAAACCACTTCTGGCGCATACGGGACACCGTGACAGAAACCAGAGTGCACAGAAACGCCATTTACCTTCTGCCTCAATGAGTCACCTTTGAAGACCTTCTAGGCTCTAAAATTCAGACAATGACATCCCACAACTGAGCTAATTTCGTGCTGTTGTCAGACTTCGGGGTTGAATCCACAGCAAAGAAGTTGCATATTGGTCCTACTGAAATCAATGAGACTTATTCGTTACTCATCGTCTCACATTGATTGATTGACTTTTCCCGGGGTGGGGAGGAAAAGGAAAACATTGATTGGGAGGAGGCTAGTTTCCTACAAAAAAAGAAAGGAAGAATTATAGTGCTTCTACATTTTGCCTCATATCTCGGGTTCCACAAACACTAGAAACTTATTTTTTTTAAAAACTGAAAGCTGGGACTCTGGGGGTTATGGTTTTTATGTGGAGTGGCAACTGTCCCCTGGAAGCCCATTCAAAGATGCCTACTCTGTCAATGTATTTGTTGGTATAGGCAACGCAGAGGACACTTATTATTATATTTTACAATTAATTAAAGATTGCTTATGATCGATCAGTCGATAGATAAAGATATACAGATATATGTACTTTGCCCTCTTGCTACTTACTTTCCTTCGGATCCATAGCTGTTCATACTCTCCTCAATGGATTCATGGCTGGCTTGTCGGATCGTTCGGCTTGGCATCTCAACAGCCAGGCCGGTTTCTGTGCTCCGCTGGATGGCACCTTTGAGTTTCCGGCCATCTCCTTCTAAAACAAAGACAAAGAGCATGTGGGAAGGAGAGAAGGAGGGAAGGAGGGAAGGAAGACAAGAAAAGAAAAGTGATTAGGCATTTTGATATTGGGTGAAGACTATACAACAGTGGAAAGCAACATGCAAACAAATAAATACAAAGATTTGTACTTGGGAATCTGGAAACTAGGACAACACCAGAAAATCTGGAAACCTGGAACACTTTCTGGTGTGGCAGGAAGAGGGTTGAGCCTACAATGAGGCAGAGTGAGGCAGCTGCCTCAGGCAGCAGATGCTTAGGTGCAGGGAGTGGCCAGAGCTGTGAGTGACATGTGGCCTCCTCTGTACTTTCTACACTAGCCTGCTGCCTTTGAGCACAGTGGAAAGGACTGTCCTCTCACGAGTATTGGATTAAGATTCAACTACCAGTCCAGTTGCTTTCTGTATGTGCCTTGGGGCAGGACACCATATTGTCCTTTGCCTCAGGCAGCAAAATGTCTTGAGCTGGCCCTGGGTTTGACACCCTAGATTCCATTTTGCTTTTGGTGACACATCCTTCTACACACTAACTGATGTATGCGCATAGAGCTCCTCCATAAAAATCCACACAATTATGAAACTTTCTCAGTTTCCTACATCCAAAGCCAGCAAATTAGCCTTGGGTTTTGAGGTCTGAGTGTGATCGAAAAGCCAGGATTTCAGTTTGCAAAAGTAGCAGAACCAGATATTACACCTACAGCACAAGCCTCGTTTATATAAACAGCAGATAAGCGGCAAAACTCTCCTTGGTCTGTGGCATTACCAGGGATAGAAGGGTCGGTCTATTTCTATTCTCTCAGTTTTTATTTTTCCCCCAATATGAAATTCAGTGCTCTGCATTTCTGCAGCAATATGTGAAAATCTTCATTAAAAACGTTCAACATTTTTGTATGTATTTCTGACGAATGCAAACATTTTTGCAAGCATTTTCTCCTAATGTAATACTGCAAGTTTGTATGATACTTTCACAAATGCAGTCATTTTATGCACTCTACATAGATATGTGTTTTGAAAACATTGGTTGGTTGGGGAACTGCATTACAAAATCTGGATAAAAGCCAATTTCAAAGGGTGGTTATGACTTGATTCTCATATTGTTTCAGAAAGTGTGGATTTGATAAATTCAGCTTTAATTCTGAACAGAATCAAATTCCACACACCCACACCCATCCCTAACTACTGCAGATCAAAATGTAGCAGGGAGATAGCACGAGTGCCTGCTTCTTATGGAAAAAAGCAAACAAATCCTTGCACATAGATACTTGGATAACCTTATGGTTTCCTGGAAGATGTTCCTATATGGAAGAGTATTTAGACCTATGTGGCGCTGTGGGTTAAACCACAGAGCCTAGGACTTGCTGATCAGAAGATCGGCGGTTTGAAT
Source organism: Podarcis vaucheri (assembly GCF_965113315.1). Taxonomy (NCBI): domain Eukaryota; kingdom Metazoa; phylum Chordata; class Lepidosauria; order Squamata; family Lacertidae; genus Podarcis; species Podarcis vaucheri. The sequence continues at coordinate 84,609,066 of NC_138764.1, read as the reverse complement.
CCCCACGACGGGGTGAGTTCCCGTTGTTCGGTCCCTGCTCCTGCCAACCTAGCAGTTCGAAAGCACGTCAAAGTGCAAGTAGATAAATAGGTACCGCTCCGGCGGGAAGGTAAACGGCGTTTCCGTGCACTACTCTGGTTTGCCAGAAGCGGCTTAGTCATGCTGGCCACATGCCCTGGAAGCTGTACGCCGGCTCCCTCGGCCAATAAAGCGAGATGAGTGCCGCAACCCCAGAGTCGGTCACGACTGGACCTAATGGTCAGGGGTCCCTTTACCTTTACCTTTATTCCCATAAAAACAATTTTACTTCCTAGCAACTGGTTTTGCATAGGATGGAAGCAATAAAAATGAACATACTCCCCAGGATGCTGTTCTTATTTCAAAATATTCCTGTAATTAGAGGGCACAAAATTTTCAAGGACTAGCAGAAAACTCTTTCAAGGTTCATATGGCAGGGAAGAAGGCCAAGGATCAGATTTAAATTACTTACAGATCGAAAGGAGAGAGGAGGACTGGTAGTACCTAATTTAAAATTATATTATGAAGCGGCCTGCTTATGCTGGGTCAAAGACTGGATAACTTTAGAGAACACTGATCTATTGGACCTTGAAGGGGCAGACAACAGGTTTGGATGGCATGCCTACCTCTGGTCAAATAAAGAAAAAGCACACAAAGGGTTTTCGAGTCATATTATCAGAGGCCCACTGTATGAAGTTTGGGGAAAAAACAAAAAATTGTTGGAATGGAAAACACCCTGGTGGTTGTCACCAACAAATATCTTAACAATTAAAAAGACAAATCTGGAAGAGCAGAAATTGACGTATGAAGACTTATTGGTAAGATCTCAAGATAGCTGGAGATTAAGACCTTATGAAGAGCTAAAGGATAAGTTGACGGGATGGATACAGTATCATCAGATTAATGCAAAATGGACAGAAGATAAAAAAACAGGAATGAATGAAAAGAAGTCTAAATTTCAGTTCGAAATAATTGAAAGTAAATCTAAGATACTGTCTAAGATGTATAATATATTATTGGAATGGGATACAAAAGATGAAAAAATGAAGGAAGTCATGGGTAAGTGGGCGATAGATCTGGGGTATAATATAGAATATGAAAAATGGTTAAAATTGTGGAACGAGGGAATAAAATTTACGGCAAGCGCTGCAATTAGAGAAAACTTAGAAAAGATGATACATAGATGGTATTTAACACCAGAAAAATTAAGTAGGATGTTTAAAACTGAAAACAAGGCCTGCTGGAAATGTAAAACAAAAGAAGGCAATTTTATACATATGTGGTGGACTTGTGAGGAAACAAAAAAATTTTGGAATCAGATATATAACGAGTTGAAAAAGATATTTAGATACACATTTCCCAAAAAACCAGAGGCCTTCTTATTAGGGATTATCGGAAATGAAATTCAAGAAAAAGATAAAACTTTATTCCAATATTCAACGGCAGCGGCCAGAATGCTAATCACCCAAAATTGGAAAAGCACAAACCTCCCAATGGTGAGAGACTGGCAATTAAAGGTATATGACTTTATCGAATTGGCTAGAATGACGCAAAGAATTAGAAATAAAAAAAATACAAAGTTGAAAGAAGATTGGAACAAATTCATGGTTTATTTTGAAGGAAATTTTAAAAACCTACCAACTACAGCAGGTTTGTTATAAAACTCTCGATGTTTAAACCAAAAGTAAATACCAGCTGTAAAAATGAAATCATTGAAAGCAGAAACCCGAAATCAGTAGGGAAGGAAGTCGACGATATATGTTAACTGTGTTGTGGTTTTTTTTTTCTTTTTAATACCTTTTCTCTTTTTCTTTTTTCCTTTTTCTTTTGGTGCCTAATGTATTTGGTTTTTTCTTTTTGTGTGTGAAAATGAAACTTAATAAAAAGAATTAAAAAAAAAGAGAATTATCACTTTGCATTGCAGCGGCCGAATTTGCAGAGAAAATGTCCTGCTGATGTACTTTCCCGTGGAATGAATAACGCTGAGTCCCTTCCCTGAAAAACTGGCCTTCGAAAGCCCATCTTCTTAAATTAAGAGTTTCTATTTTCATCACCCGCTCTCACAGTCCACATTTCTTTGAATAAATTATGTTATATAATGAATATATAATAAGTACCATTAACACTAATTGCTTTGGCTTACGTCAGGAAGCTAAGAAGTTTCAGCTGACATGCAATACTTAAACCATAACGCTGACAAAGGGCTGCAAAATTCTGCTAATGAATGAGGATGCTGAACTCTCTGCAAAATGCATGCTGCCGTTAAGAATGCTATTCTCGTACTGTCTTTCTCTGGCAAGGGACGGATACCTGCCGTATTCATGTCCTGCCAGGTGAGAGACATCTGCCTTATGAGACTACACCTTTTTGTGTTACCCTTGATATTACCCTATATGAACTGTCACCCTGTTGACTGACTTACCAGTGGACCATTTCCAGGCAAGGGAGGAATAAGGAGGACAGATCTTCCACTCAGGGGCATAGTTTGGGGAGGGCTAGGGGGCCATAGCCCCGGGTGCATGATCTTCAGGGGACATGAGCCAGACTCTTCCCCACCCTGCTTGCCACCACGGATCTCTGGGTCCAGGATCTCTGGGTCCTGGAGCCTGGTCTGGTCTGGTCCTGCTGCTGCACTCTGGCCCCCTTGCTGAATGGCTGCCCAGACAGCATTGCAGGGATGTGCCCACCAAGGGCCACGTCAGCCAGCCAGGCTCCCCCCTGCGCAGGCGGGCTGGTGGCACAGTGAGGCCCTGTGAACCCTCCATGCCCCGCATCTACCCTGACAGTGAGGATTGGGTGTGCATGACAGGTTTTGTTCAACCTCTGCGCTCAGCCCCTGGTCCTGCCTGGGGTGCCTATGCATGCCCCGGGCACCAACAAAGGTCGCAACACCACTGCCTCTGTTCAAAATAGCCTATTGCTAAGTCTTCCCTCTACTTCTCTCTTCCTGTGTGTGATAGCTAGAGAAAATGTCTCTTCTTCACCTCCCCTGCCCTTTGTCTTGCAGAGTGGAGAACCCCTGAGGAAATGAAAAAGGGCCACCAAATTGTATGGCTTTAAAAGAGGGTTATTGATGGAGAATAAAGCTATCCATGGCTACTAGCTATGATAGCTATGTTTTACTTCTACTGTTAGATGCAGCATGTCTTTGAATAGCAGCCGCTGGAACTCGCATGCTGGGAAAGTGCTTTCCCATTCAGGTCCTGCTTGCAAGCTTCCCCTAAGCATCTGGTTGGCCAATGTAAGAAGAAGATGCTGGGCTAAATTAAGTCTTTGGCCTGATCCAGCAGGGCTTTTCTGATGTTCTTATGGCTCTAGAGGTCATCTCTAGTGCCCAAATCAAGGGTAGTAATAATACCACTCTATTCTGCCTTGGTCAGACCACATCTGCTCCAATTCTAGGGGCCAGAATTTAAGACAGAAATTGACATGCTGGAACGTGTGCAGAAAAGGGCAACTCTGATGATCAAGGGTCTGGAAACCAAGCCTTATGAGGGACAGCTGAAGGAGCTGGGTATGTTTAGCCTGGAAAAGAGGAGATGTTAAATTATTTTTGTATGCCACAACGGCTGCTCGAATTTTACTAGCCAAGAATTGGAAAACACAAGAAATACCAACAGTGGAAGATTGGCAGATGAAGGTGATGGACTTTTTGGAGCCAGCTGACCTGACTGGAAGAATCCGCGACCAGAAAGAAGAGGAATACCAAGAAGACTGGAAGAAATTTAAGGACTATTTGAATAAATATTGCAATATACATAATTAGAAACTACTTGAAAGTACCAAACAGGCCTAGGAATAAATTAGGATGTAATCATATAAATGTGATTTAGATTGGAAAGAAAAGTGATTAAGACAGATAACAGCTGGAATATTTTTGTTTTAGAATGATATTGGAACGCTGTTACATGCAGATACAATGAAATTCAGAAGGGAGGGATTTGGGGAAGTCAATTAACAATGTAAATAAAATTGGGTTTTTAAGGGATATGGGATTAAGATTGCTTTTTTATTGTTGTTTTGTTTTTGTTTTTCAGTCTTGTATTTTTTTCACTTTTGTATGTTTTTTTCCTATGTCATATTTGTTATAATTGTGGGAAATTTAATTTAAAAAAATTTGAAGAGAAAAAAAGGGAAAGCGGAGACTGAGGGGAGATGTGACAGCCATCTTCCAATATCTCAAGGGCTCTCACATGGAAGATGGAACAATCTTGTTTTATCCTGCTCCAGAGGACTCTAACTAATGGCTTCAAGTTACAAGAAAGGAGATTCCAACGAAACATCCAGAAAAACTTTCTGAATTCCACAGAGGGAAGAGACAGGATGTAAAAGTAATAAATAAATAGCAGAATACTGGATCCTATAAACAGTTATACATCTATAGATATCCACAATATGCTAAAGCCCTTAGACGTTTACATCATAGTCTTTGAAACTCATGAAGGAGGTTCCACAAACAGGGGCCTTCCCAGCTGATGACAAACTTTACATTATGATAATGTAATGTCCCTGCAGTTGTCATCCACCTTTGCAATGAATCCCCTAAGGTAGCTTTTCCTCTGGTGAGATGCTCAAATTCCCAGCACCCAGATTGCAAGATTGGGGATACGGCAATCCTGATTCTTCCCTCAGTCAGGAAATCCTTGGCTGTTGCCAAGGAGGGCAGCTGTGACAAATGTCGCAGGCACTTATTTGACAATGGCTACATTTGCCACTGACCACCCAACACCTCCTGCCTCTCATCTTCTCCCAAGTCAGTGCCAAATCTCAAGCCATGAGGTGCAATGTTAGAGGCTGCAGTATCCAACCTCAGAGGTAGCATCTGGTTTCACGAAGCATCTCCCACATGACCATTGCCATCCATGATTCCAGAAGCTAAAGCCTTGGCTAGGGCTCAGCTGCTGCTAATGCACTTCTCATTTTGCTTGTGCTGCTTCCCTCACCCCCAGCCAGATGGGAAGCACAGAAGGGTAGACTGATACAGAGGAACTGCTGAAGATCACTCCCGGCTTCCTCTTAATTACCGTGCACCACAATTACATAAATTACACCCTACCCTCTATTTCAGATACCACAGTACCAAAGTGTGGCTTGTTTTTTATCAGCCAAAGCCACGATGAAAGCAGATGGGACATCTTTAGCCACCTCTAAGGCGGCCTTTTGAGATAGCTTCTTAAAACCGGCCATCTCTCAGATTGGCTGTGGGTAGATTTGTAGTACTGTCATGTCACCTCAGCTGTCTACTTGAATTTGTGTTTTGTGTGATGGAAGGACATGAACGGAAAGACAGAGCAAAGTGCTTTTGCTATCATCTCGTGGCTTTTAAAACCATCACTCACAGCTGTAAGGAGAAACCTGAAAACCAGTCCGCTAAAGGAGAGTTATTTACAGATGAAAACTCTGATGCTTTCCAAACTTCCTGATGGGGGAAAAAAGATGGGCGGGGTATAAATAAAATCATTGTTGTTGTTGTTATTTTCAGGGATGTTCTGGGACTTATGCAACCAAATCGAACTCAGGCTAGAGACATCAGCAATGACAATGATTGTGGTGCAATAGTAGCAGGCAATGTGTCTTCAGTGCACCCAAAGACTTTCCATGCATGCAGTCGGATACTTGGCACAGAGTCTGGCACACTGAATATATCAGCTTTCTTCCCTCCTTCTAAAACCCAAGCATCTAGAATCATAGTTGCAGTGAAAGCAGTAAAGTATGTCAGCAGTACCTGGACAGATATCAGAAACCAGAGGAGGAATGGGAAGGTTTCCAGAGGTGAAGAAACAGAGCATAACCATCTGGCAAAGCTTCTGCCCCCCCAATCTTACCCCTGCTCCATCCCCATTTAGGGTTGCCATCCCTCCAGCATGCTTAGGAGGAAAGAGTTTGGCTTTTTGTTTCTTTTCTTTGTTAGTTTGTTTTTTAAAAGAGAGAATGAAAGGATGGGTGAGGAAGTCACATTTGGCAAATCCTCACTGTGATCAACTCCCACTCACAAACCTATATCCCCACTGTAGAAGGAAGTGTGTATCCAGAATTGGCCTCCACAGTCACTTAGGGACACACTGTTAAGACCATATTCATGAAAGACAATCTTACCCAGCTATGAGTGATCACAGAAGAAGAAGAAGAAGAAGAAGAAGAAGAAGAAGAAGAAGAAGAAGAAGGGGGGTGAGGAATGTTCAAGATCTGTAAAGTCATGAACTACCTAGGCAAATTGAACAGAAAACCCAAACAATGAAAGAAAAGCATATTTAATTTCAGGTTAATTACAGCAAAAAAAAAAAAGTGCCAATGGCCTCTAGCTCTGATGGCTTTAAACATTCATGGGGAGCAGGCAAATCAATTTGTATGAGCCTAGAAAGTGAAATGCAACCACCAGATCCATTGAATGTGGGAGTATCAGATGCTGGAAACCAGTTAAATAAAGGATGTCCCTCATCATCTTCCCATGCCTGATTAGCATTGCCTGGCCACTGGTGGAGACAAATGGATGCTTGATCTCATCCAGCATCATTATGTCCTTGTGACAATTCTGGTGTCCCCTGAGTGATGATGCACCAAGAGAAAATAATTTATCTTTGTTAGCTTGTTAAGGGCTATCTGTTTTGAGTATCGATCTTCTTTCCTATGGCAGCGGAAGATGTATATACCCTGCGCACGTTGCAATTAAAACTTGCTAGCGGTGGTTAAATTAATTGACAGCCTACCCAAGGGAAGGCTGCTACAGAGTAGATTACAGTCTGGGAATGTATTCATTTGAATTCACACAAGTAGCCATGCTCATCTGGATCATGTAGCTCACAGGTGGCCCTCCACAGCCTTCACGGTGGCCTTCAAGCCCATCCCGGAGCGAGAGAGAGTGAGGAAGCAGAAGAGAAGGATTGGAAGAGAATGAATGGGTGATCAAGGAATAAGGGGGGGGGGAGTGAGTTCTGAGATTGTGATGGAATGAACAAAGGACTGGAAGAGAAAGGGTGTTCCACCCACTATTTATTTGGCTCCACCCACCAAGAAGTGAGATGTGACCTCCCAGCCATTTCCTCCCCCCAAATGCTGCCCTAAGCCCCCCAAACGTTAGCCCACCCGTGCTCTAGGTTGCCAGCAGTATATATAGTTCTGATAACAACCCAAGAGTAAAGTATAACTACAGCACATGGATTCAGCACTGGATAGTTATTACAGCCCCGTCACTTGCTGTAATATAGACATGTGTAGGTTATTAGTGTTTAAAGGCAAAGGTAAAGGGACCCCTGACCATGGGTCCAGTCGTGGCCAACTCTGGGGTTGTGGCGCTCATCTCGTTTTATTGGCCGAGGGAGCTGGCGTACAGCTTCCGGGTCATGTGGCCAGCATGACTAAGCTGCTTCTGGCGAACCAGAGCAGCGCACAGAAACGCCGTTTACCTTCCCGCCAGAGTGGTACCTATTTATCTACTTGCACTTTGACGTGCTTTCGAACTGCTAGGTTGGCAGGAGCAGGGACCGAGCAACGGGAGCTCACCCTGTCATGGGGATTCAAACCGCCGACCTTCTGATCGGCAAGTCCTAGGCTCTGTGGTTTAACTCACAGCGCCACCCGCATACCTATTAGTGTTTAGGTGGGGTTTTAAAACATTCATGTTCATCCAGGCATCTAGAAAATGAAATATGCTGTGCTTTGGCAACAGGGAAACTGCTAGCTATAAGGATGCTTTGGATTTGCATTTTTAAAAAAAGGTCTATATTGCTTTTCTCTTTTGTCGTACTGTATGCTGCTTTGTAGGAGAAAGGGTGGGAGAACAATCTAATAAATTATTATTACTGTGGTTTATCATGAGCAAGCAATTTGCTTGTGCATGCTGCCCATTTGCTTCCACTTTGCTCCTCCGCTGGCATGAAAAAGATGCAATGACTCACAATATTTCTTAGCACATGATGGGGCGTTCAGAGCGTTCTCACTCACTGTGCTGACCACCCTCTCTAGTGGCCAAGTTCCCCCTCTTTTGAGGTTATAAAGACAAAGTGTTGATAATCTATTCTGCAGCCATTTATACTGACAGAATAGGGTGAATTCAAACCACCATTAGAAAACAACAACACAATGGCTAGAGCGTGTCATCTCTAATGCTGAGAGATGATATTTGGCATGGTGCATCTGTGCTTGGAATGACCCACCATGTCTCAGAATTATGACTCACTACACCTTGGCTCAGTTATAGATTCCCCAGGACATGGCATGTAAACATCTGAGCATGCATCAAAGCATTTTTCAGATCCACTCGTCGTGCCAAAATGTCAATGCATTCCAATTTCTTAATTTCTTATTGTACATCACCATATCTAAGCCACAGGGCTATCGTACCGGCAGGAACGTATGCAGCTATTACATATTTAACTTTCCGGTTTGTAATTGTTCGTGATTCCACCCTTCTGGGAACTTGTAAAAGCTACTGCAGTGTAATGACTGAAACATGATCAGCGATGTGGAAACCCCCTTGCAAATTTTAGCTCTGCTATAAACTCATTGGGTAGCTTTAGATAAATCATTGTCTTTCAGCTTTATCCCTCCACTACCCGCCCCCCGCCCGCCCCCCCAGTAATAGAAGGATAATCAAAGCCTACACTGCAGGAGTGTTGCAAGAATTACTGAGATTATTTATTTATTTTGTTAAATTTGTATACTGCCCTTCATCCGTGGATCTCAGGGTGCTTCACAAGATAAAAACACGAGACAAAAAACACAAAATACATGTTATTTATTACTGATAAAATTTATATACCATCCTTCACCCAAAGATCTCAGGGCAGTCCACAAGATAAAAATACAGGATAAAAGCACAAATAGTTAGAACAAAAACAAAACAATAACCCCCATAATAAAAACCAAAACAAACCAAATAATAACAAATAACAAACAAATAATGTGTGAAAAGTACCTTAGAGCACTTGAGGAGCACAATATATAAAAACTAAGGGCATGGCTCAGTCGGTAGAGCATGTGATTCTTAATATCAGGGTCATGGTTCTAGCCCCACATTGAGCAAAAGATTCCTGTGTTGCAAGGATTTGGACTAGATTATCTTTGTGGTCCTTTCCAACTCTGCGATTCTTTGATTCAGCCAAATTGAGCACATCTTTCCCACTGAAATCCATAAGACTTAGACATCCTCATCTTTGGCTGGATTGTGCATTATTGAGCATTATTGCTTCCCTTTTAAATCCTCCTGCTGCTTCTCCACTCAGTTCTGAGTTCTTGATTCTCTCAGCGTTCTCATTTTAAATCCCATCTGCTGTGATTACCATTCAATTTTTTGACATTCAGGTCCCCACTTGGCTTCCACTCTAGTGACACAGGAGGAAATTGATTCAAGGGGCTGTAGAAGTATCTCTCTGAGTGGGGCTTTCCATATCTGCTACATTAAGTGGAATCGATTTGAAGTTGAACAGGCAGTGGTTGGATTTAAAATGGATCAGATTGCCTTCCAAGATTTCTTATTTTGCACCAAAGCACACCGGGCACTAACAAATCCAAGGTTTACGGGCCGACAGGAGTTGGGAAGATTGGCTTTGCTACCGTGAGTCCTCATCAACAACAGACCTGCACAACTTGCAAACCACATGAAAAGCTCTGCTGGCAGCAGGGTGTGTGTGTGTGTGTGTGTGTGTATACACCCCATTAGTGCCTCTTGGATTCTGCCACTGCCTGCCTCCTGGATGGGAAAGCCCTGCCCTGCTCACTTGGAAAGGTGCCAAATTCTGGAATAGCTCAGTTGGTAGAGCATGAGACTCTTAATTTCAGGGTAATGAGTTCAAGCCTCATGTTAGGCAAAAAGATTCCTGCATTGCAGGGGGCTGGACTAGATAACCCTTGTAAAAAGTTACAGATAGGTAGCCGTGTTGGTCTGCCACAGTCAAAATAAAAAATTCCTTCCAGTAGCACCTTAAAGACCAACTAAGTTGGTCTTTAAGGTGCTACTGGAAGGAATTTTTTACCTTGTAAAAAGGTAAAGGGACCCCTGACCATTAGGTCCAGTCATGGCTGACTCTGGGGTTGCGGCGCTCATCTCGCTTTATTGGCCGAGGGAGCCAGGGTACAGCTTCCGGGTCATGTGGCCAGCATGACTAAGCCACTTCTGGTGAACCAGAGCAGCACACGGAAACACCGTTTACCTTCCCGCCAGGGCGGTACCTATTTATCTACTTGCATTTTGATGTGCTTTCAAACTGCTAGGTTGGCAGGAGCAGGGACCGAGCAACGGGAGCTCACCCCATCACAGGGATTCAAACCGCTGACCTTCTGATCGGCAAGTCCTAGGCCCTGTGGTTTAACCCACAGCGCCACCCGCGTCCCTGATAACCCTTGTAGTCCCTTCCAACTTTGTGATTCTAAGTTTATGTTCAGTAATTTGCTAAGCTTTGCCCCAAAGAGCCACACAGCATTCTCCTCTTCTCTTCTTAGGGTTTGTCCCAGGGAAGAAGTGCTTCACAACAACCGTATGAGGTAGGTTAGGCTGAGAGATAGTGACTGGCCCAAGATCGACCCTGTGAGCTTCAAGGATGAACAGAGGTTTGATCCTGGCCCTCTGCAGTCCCAACCTTGAACTGTTACTGTCTCTCTTATAATTTGGTTTCTTGGTTGTTGCTCTGGCTTGTTTTGCTTTGTTTTTGTTTCATTGGCTGCGTTTCCTCCTAAATGATTTCCCACTTTCTTTCCTGACGTATTCCGATACAGAGAACAGAGCCCCCTGAGGACTATTTGCCAGGAGGCATTTCATTATCCATCCGTTCTGAGCCGAAGAAAAGAATCCCTTTGGTCCAAAATACAAGAGAGGTAAAAATAGCATCTCAGCAGAACGGCATGAATACCAAACACCTTGATGCACACAGGAAGTATATGAAGCCATTTGTCTTCCCTGCATATTCCGCAGGCTTTTGCTTCGCTCCCTTGCTTTTAATTTACAGTGTGCATCTATCTATGTTTTTGTGTTTAACAAGCAAAGCTGTTTGGAGTAGCTGTCTGCCGCAAGGAGTCACATGGAGGCCACAGCCACTGACTGGAGTCATATGAGTGCACGCATGAAGAGCTGTGCAGGATCAGACCAAGCATGGCTTCTGACAGTAGTAAGAAGGGTGAAGTGGTCAGGGGCTGCAAGAGTTAAAAACCTCTTACTATTTCTGCAGCAAGGTTCCTCTCTCCAGTGTCCTAGAGCTGTCCAATCAGCATGAAAGGGAAGCTTTCTAGCAAATGAGGAGAAGTATTCTCGCCCTTTGTGCTGAGCAGAGCCAATCAGAATGAAGGGGAGGGTGTTGGCCACTGAAGACTGGCTCCTAAGGTCACTCTGATGAAGGTTGGGCGGAAAGAGCTCTAAGGATGCTCCAATGCTAAGCTTTTAGGAACACAAGGGGCTTCAGTTTTAAGGGCTGGATTTAGGTTTGATGAGGCACTAGGCTACTGAAGGTAACGGGGCCCTTTTTATAGCAGGTGGGGCCCATTACTTACATCATAGGAGCCGACACAACACAAAACACTGTTGCTATATGTAGGTTTCATATGATTTGTTTTTATCTTATATATTGGAAATCTACATCCAGGTTTTTTTTCCTTTAATTTTTTTGGGGGGCCCCCAAGACAGTGGGGACCTAAGCTATAGCTTGTTTAGGTAAAGGTAAAGGGACCCCTGACCGTTAGGTCCAGTCGTGACCAACTCTGGGGACGCAGCACTCATCTCACTTTATTGGCCAAGGGAGCCGGCGTACAGCTTCCGGGTCATGTGGCCAGAATGAATAAGCTGCTTCCGGCGAACCAGAGCAGCGCACGGAAACGCTGTTTACCTTCCTGCTGGAGCGGTACCTATTTATCTACTTGTACTTTGACGTGCTTTTGAACTGCTAGGTTGGCAGGAGCAGGGACCGAGAAACGAGAGCTCACCCAGTCGTGGGGATTTGAACCGCCGACCTTCTGATCAGCAAGTCCTAGGCTCTGTGGTTTAACCCACAGTGCCACCCGCGTCCCTATAGCTTGTTTAGCTTACATGTAAATCTGGCACTGCCGGTAGGCAAATTCTGGTTATGTACAATGGAGCTTCAAGGAAAACACAACTGAAGTCACCTCAAAGGAAGATATTGAAGCACTCCAAATCATTTGCCCATGTGAATGCGCAGGAGATAGTAGATCTAGTTGAAGAACAACACATGGACATTTGCATTGATCGAGTAAATATGCACAATGTTTCTTCTGTTTTTCTATAAATTAACTATGCATTTTGTGTGGGGAAGGGGGAAATACTCCCTTTGGGGGCATCACGAATCAACTGCCCATTTCACTAGACAACACTCCCTCCCCCTTCAAGTTCTCATAAGGAAAAGTCATTCCTCAGAGCATTTAACCAGCTGAATGCAATTGCAGTGTGACTGGAAGAGCTAGCATGCCTCTGACAGTCAAGTTACAGTCCTTCCGCCTTAATGGGTTGAGAATTTTGATGAGCACCTGAAGCAAGGCATTTTACATTGCGTTTCATATAGGAGCAAGTAAGAACCGTGATGGGTGTCTAAATAATATATCGGTTGAAAAGAACGACAGAAAATGGCAGGAGATGACCTTGGGGCAACAATCTGTCAGTTGGCATCATCCTTTGAACTTGTCATCTGAGTCACTAAAAGCCTTCCACAATGCCTGCACAGAGCTCTAAAAAAATGGAAGAGAACCTCGTAAGGAGGTAAGGAGAAGCATCTGAAGGAGGAGTGGGTGAATCTGTCCATTTCCAGTTTCTTGTTTTTCTGCTCTTTAGTTCACTTCTTCACATTTCCTGGAAGCCACAGGAAGGGTGACTGGTCTTGTTTGGAAGAGTTTGGATTTGATATCCTGCTTTATCACTACCCTAAGGAGTCTCAAAGCGGCTAACATTCTCCTTTCCCTTCCTCCCCCACAACAAACACTCTGTGAGGTGAGTGGGGCTGAGAGACTTCAGAGAAGTGTGACTGGCCCAAGGTCACCCAGCAGCTGCAGGTGGAGGAGTGGAGACGCGAACCCGGTTCCCCAGATTACGAGTCCACCGCTCTTAACCACTACACCACACTGGCTCCTTGTGCTCAAGTCCTGCCTGCTGGCTCTCCAAAGGCATCTGGCAGGCTATTTGTGAGAGCAGGATGCCAGCCTGGAAGGATGAATGGCCTGATTCACAGGCTTTCCTTATGTTCCCATGTTTCCACATCAGTTTGCAGGGGGAAACAAGTCCTTGTGAAAATTCAACAGCGTTTTAGTGCAAATTTCTCCCTGTATTACAATTTCACCCAATACACACATTTTTCTACAAACCATTTCCCTTTGCATTTTTGTATGGCACTTTCATTAATATATGCATGTCGTGCACACTTTATTCGAGAAGATGCATTCGTGTACACATTACAATGCAAAATTCAGAGAAGTGCGAATTTTGAGGCCTGGGTTTGTAAATTGTTTCAGAAAGTTCGAATTAGTAGGTCTGCCTATAAAGGCAAACTTCTTTGGATTTCTCCCCACCCCTAATCTGAAGTCAAGTCTGTGCAACTCAGGATCCTGGCCACACTTGCGTCTCATGCTCTAACAACTGAGCGATCATCAAGAGGTGATGTCAGAGACACATCCCAGGCAGGAAAAAACACCCAGGATACAAAGCAGGGCTGGGGAGGGGGGTTCAATCCAGTGGGCCGGACTAAAAAGGCCAAACACTGTCAGGACAGGCCCATTCAGTAACATTTAATATCTGTATAGTTCAAGCCATGGTTTTCCCAGTAGTGATGTATGGAAGTGAGAGCTGGACCATAAAGAAGGCTGATCACCGAAGAATTGATGCTTTTGGATTATGCTGCTGGAGGAGACTCTTGTGAGTCCCATGGACTGCAAGAAGATCAGACCTATGCATTCTAAAGGAAATCAGCCCTGAGTGCTCACTGGAAGGACAGATCCTGAAGCTGAGGCTCCAGTACGTTGGCCACCTCATGAGAAGAGAAGACTCCCTGGAAAATACCCTGATGCTGGGAAAGATGGAGGGTACAAGGAGAAGGGGGCGACAGAGGACGAGATGGTTAGACAGTGTTCTCGAAGCTACCAGCATGAGTTTGACCAAGCTGCGGGAGGCAGTGGAAGATAGAAGTGCCTGGCATGCTCTGGTCCATGGGGTCATGAAGAGCCGGACATGACTAAATGACTAAACAACAACAATGTGTGCACTTGATGAAGGTGCAGTCAGTGATAATCTGCCTTGCATGCAGAATGTCCGAGGTTCACTTCTTCATCATTTCCAGGTAGGGCAGGGAGTTTTGTCCCCTGTCTGAAATCCTGGAAAGAGACTTGCAGTCAGTGTCAACAACACTGCACTGGATGCAACAGTGGGTCCCTCTCTGTATAAGGCAGCCAGCTCCCTGTGCTCCTATGTACATACAGCCTTTTCCTCTCATGGTTAAGAGGAGAGAGCAGTAGCCACTGTCTGGACTAAAGTGGGAGAGGGGCAGCTAACTGAGTTTGCCTTGCCCTCACACCCCCTCTCACCAATCCTTGAGGCAGCACTGACCTTCACAAGTTGGGCAGTTTCATTAACCTTACCTTGGCCTTTGCTTTTGACAGTTGTTATTAAAGGAAATTGTTCCGGTGTTAAAGGTTGCAGAATAAATGGCAGGACACAACATGAAAAATGGCAAAAAAGAGAGAGATCCATATATAGAAGCCGGCTCCCATAATCAAAGCCAAATTGTTGTGGAGTGAGCTTTGTTGCTGTTGTTTCTCTCTCTCTCCCCCCCCCCCCATTTTCTTTTTGAAGAACAGTCCAATGGTTTGGTGTTTTGTTTCGTTTCGTTTTTGGCACACGGCCTGAGTTGTTGCTGCAGAAGGACTCGTAATCCTGAATAAGCTCTTCCTACTTGCAAATGAGAGTTCTGCTCCAGGAAGTGAACTTGTGTACCAACCAGAATCCACCTACACACATTACTTTCCATGAAGAAGGTCTAGATCCAGACTACACACTCACAATAATCACTCCATGCCAGGGCTGGGCGGTATCAGATTTTTCAGCATCGCGGTATATCACCAGCTAAACATTGCGATATACTGAATATATCATGATGTCTGAAAGAAGGATGGAGCTATGTAGAGGCACTAGCTGGCTTCAAGGCTTTCCCCGTGTCGTGATTTTTGCATAGCACACACACCATGATTCACGATATATTGCCAGGTCAAAAATTTTGAAACCAATATCACGATATGGACTTCAAACCGGTTTTGTCAAATATTTTGGTATATCGCCCAGCCCTACTCCACACCAACATAAAGGACTTCCTGTAAATTTACCAAAGAATAATATATAATACAATCGGGATTGAGAGGTTTTCTTAGGATGGTGGAGGACATGTGTGGTGTGTCCTGTTGGTGTAGTTGTGGAGGTCCTCTCTTCTGATGGGAAGTGGAGGGTTGAGGAGGGTCAGTTGTGGGGGAGTGAGAAATGTCCCTATTTTCATCTGAGGAATGTTGGAGGATATGTTAGCTGAATATGAAAGAAGGCACTTAAAGCAATAATTCCATCCTACTTAAGGACAAACAAACAACTGCTGGGCCCAGGAATAGCCCCAAACTCTTTAAATGATTAGTGGGGTTTGGTTTTTTTTGAAATTTTATATGACAAGATTTATATACAGTACCACTTAATCATCATCAACAACAAAAACCCTCTAGGCAGTTTGCATTAAAAAACACACTCATAAAAATCAAGCATCGGAAACAAATTGACATAGAATTCATTCAAATATAAACTGCGTGCTAATTGCATGCCTAAGCAAAACAAGCAAAACCGCTTTGAGGTTTTATTACAATCAAGTGGTATATGAATCTTGTGAAATAAATAAAAGAGATTTTTTTAGCAGGTGTCAGAAACAGTGGAGGGAAAGTGCCTGCCTCATCTTGAATGGACAGGGAGACTGAAGGATCGGTTCCTCGCAAATGCAGAGCAAACAGTATGGGATCTACTTGTCAAAGTGTCAGTTCTGTAGATCGAATGAGTGGAGTGGGTCAAGACCCCATCAGTCACGGGCAGGCTTAACCCCTTCAGACCACGGCCGTTTCCTAATGGCATCGCCTCCATTTTATTGGGATTCAGTTCAGTGTTTCTAACCTAGCTTAGTCATAATCAAAGCATGGATAACAGTGGTGACATTACCAGCGCTGCATGGAATCCAGTCATGGGGGTGCAGCAACTGTGTTGCATCAGTAATGAAAGAACATCTGCTTAGTCACCTCTGTTCTTCTCATTGTCTCATCTATTACTCTAATTGCTCAGCAATCCAAATCTGGAGGAAGATGGGAAGGGCTTTGGGAAGCAATTAATTACTGTTTGGTAGGCAAAGCTTCCGTAAGTTGAAATATTCTAGAAAGCGGGTTTTTTTTTTGGTAGGATAGAAGATTCGCTTTGCAACCCCTCCTTTGGAGTGGTTGAATCACAGAATTGTAGAATCGAAGTGTTGGAAGGGACCCTGGGGATCATCTAGTCCAACCCTCTGCAATGGAGGAATGTGCAGCTGTCCCATATGGGGGTTGGACCTGCAAACTTGGCGTTATCAGCTCTACACTCTAACCAACTGAGCTGAGAATATTTTATTTATTAGATTTATATACTGCCCTTCATCATAAGATCTCGGTGCAGTTCACAGAATAAAATACAGGATAAAAAAGACAAATAAGTACTGTATTTACTTGAATCTAATGCTCACCTTTTTGGGGTCAAATCACGTTGTGAAAATTAAGGTGCGCATTAGATTCAATGGCACGTTTACATTTGCAGGAAATACTTTTTTTTGTTTCAAGGTTCTGAAAATTGAGGTACACATTAGGTTTGATGGCTCATGAAAGGTAAAGGGACCCCTGACCATTAGGTCCAGTCATGACCGACTCTGGGGTTGCTGCGCTCATCTTGCTTTATTGGCCAAGGGAGCCAGTGTACAGCTTCCAGGTCATGTGGCCAGCATGACTAAGCCGCTTCTGGCGAACCAGAGCAGCGCACGGAAACACCGCTTACCTTCCCACCAGAGCGGTACCTATTTATCTACCTGCACTTTGTCATGCTTTCATAGAATCATAGAATCATAGAATCATAGAGTTGGAAGAGACCACAAGGGCCATCAAGTCCAACCCCCTGCCAAGCAGGAAACACCATCAGAGCACTCCTGACATATGGTTGTCAAGCCTCTGCTTAAAGACCTCCAAAGTAGGAGACTCCACCACACTCCTTGGCAGCAAATTCCACTGTCGAACAGCTCTTACTGTCAGGAAGTTCTTCCTAATGTTTAGGTGGAATCTTCTTTCTTGTAGTTTGGATCCATTACTCCGTGTCCGCTTCTCTGGAGCAGCAGAAAACAACCTTTCTCCCTCCTCTATGTGACATCCTTTTATATATTTGAACATGGCTATCATATCACCCCTTAACCTCCTCTTCTCCAGGCTAAACATGCCCAGCTCCCTTAGCCGTTCCTCATAAGGCATCGTTTCCAGGCCTTTGACCATTTTGGTTGCCCTCCTCTGGACACGTTCCAGTTTGTCAGTGTCCTTCTTGAATTGTGGTGCCCAGAACTGGACACAGTACTCCAGGTGAGGTCTGACCAGAGCAGAATACAGTGGCACTATTACTTCCCTTGATCTAGATGCTATACTCCGATTGATGCAGCCCAGAATTGCATTGGCTTTTTTAGCTGCCGCGTCACACTGTTGGCTCATGTCAAGTTTGTGGTCAACCAAGACTCCTAGATCCTTTTCACATGTACTGCTCTCAAGCCAGGTGTCCCCCATCTTGTATTTGTGCCTCTCATTTTTTTTGCCCAAGTGCAATACTTTACATTTCTCCCTGTTAAAATTCATCTTGTTTGTTTTGGCCCAGTTCTCTAATTTGTCAAGGTCGTTTTGAAGTGTGATCCTGTCCTCTGGGGTGTTAGCCACCCCTCCCAGTTTGGTGTCATCTGCAAATTTGATCAGGATGCCCTTGAGTCCATCATCCAAGTCGTTGATAAAGATGTTGAATAAGACCGGGCCCAAGACAGAACCCTGTGGCACCCCACTAGTCTCTCTTCTCCAGGATGAAGAGGAACCATTGATGAGCACCCTTTGGGTTCGGTCAGTCAGCCAGTTACAAATCCACTGAGTGGTAGCATAGTCAAGACCGCATTTTACCAGCTTCTTTACAAGAATATCATGGGGCACCTTGTCAAATGCCTTGCTGAAATCAAGGTAGGCTACATCCACTGCGTTCCCTTCATCTACCAGGCTTGTAATTCTGTCAAAAAACGAGATCAGGTTAGTCTGACATGACTTATTTTTCAGAAATCCATGCTGACTATTGGTGATCACAGCATTCCTTTCTAGGTGCTCACAGACTGTTTGCTTAATGATCTGCTCCAGAATCTTCCCTGCTATTGATGTCAGACTGACTGGGCAGTAATTATTTGGGTCCTCTCTTTCCCCCTTTTTGAAAATAGGGACAACATTTGCCCTCCTCCAGTCCGCCGGGACTTCGCCTGTTCTCCAGGAATTCTCAAAGATGACTGCCAGTGGTTCTGAGATCACATCTGCCAGTTCTTTTAATACTCTTGGATGCAGTTCATCTGGCCCTGGAGACTTGAATACATCTAAACTAGCCAAATATTCTTGTACTATCTCCTTAGTTATTCTGGGCTGTGTTTCCTCTGCTGAATCATTTGCTCCAAATTCTTCAGGTTGGGCATTGTTTTCTTTATCGGAGAAGACTGAGGCAAAGAAGGCATTGAGGAGTTCAGCCCTTTCTGTGTCCCCTGTTTGCATTTCACCATCTTCTCCTCTGAGTGACCCCACTGTTTCTTTGTTCTTCCTTTTGCTACGAACATACCCATAAAAGCCTTTTTTGTTGCTTTTAACCTCTCTAGCAAGCCTGAGTTCATTCTGTGCTTTAGCTTTTCTGACTTTGTGTCTACACGTGCTGGCTATTTGTTTGAATTCCTCTTTGGTGGTTTCCCCCCTTTTCCATTTTTTGTACACATCCTTTTTTAATCTTAATTCAGTTAAAAGTTCTTTAGATAGCCACTCTGGCTTCTTTAGGCACCTTCCATGTTTCCGTCTCATTGGTATTGCCTGATGTTGTGCTTTTACTATCTCCCTCTTAACAAACTCCCAGCCATCGTGAACTCCCTTTCCTTTTAGTATTGCTGTCCATGGGATCTCACCCAGCACTTCCCTAAGTTTTATGAAGTCGGCTTTCTTAAAGTCAAGAAATTGAGTCCTAGTATGCTTCGCTGCTCCTTTCCGCTGTATAGTAAACTTCAGAAGAGCATGATCACTCGCGCCTAATGATCCTTCCACATCTACCCCACTAACCAGGTCATCAACATTGGTTAGGACCAGATCTAAAATGGCTGTTCCTCTTGTTGCTTCTCCCACTTTCTGGACAATGAAGTTGTCTGCAAGGCCAGTAAGGAATCTGTTTGACCTTATGCTCTTGGCTGAGTTTGACGTCCAACAAATATCCGGGTAATTGAAGTCCCCCATTACTACTATCTCCCTTCCTTTTGCATGCTTGGCCATCTGTTCCAGGAAGGCATCATCTATGTCCTCCGTTTGGCTTGGGGATCTATAGTAAACTCCCACAATGAGGTCTCTGTTATTCTTCTCTCCCTTAATTTTGACCCAAATGCTCTCACTTTGGCTTTGAGGTTCTAAATCTTGGATCTCTTCACAGGTATACACATCCCTGACATATAACGCCACTCCTCCTCCTTTCTTGTCTGGTCTGTTTCTCTGAAATAGATTGTATCCCCCCATTATTACATTCCAATCGTGGGACTTATCCCACCAGGTTTCAGTGATGCCTATTATGTCATATTTAGTTTGCTGTACCAAGAGCTCAAGCTCATCTTGCTTATTTCCCATGCTTTGCGCATTAGTGTACAGACACTGAAGTCCATTAATCATTCCCCCGTGTCTCTTATTTAAGGATTTTTTCCTCCCACCACTAGGTCCGCGTGCTGTTTGCTCCATTTGGTCTATGACATTTGGATGATCATCTTCATTAATTGATAGACTCCTACCTTCAGGAGCACTGTCTCCCTCCCCCACATTAGTCAGTTTAAAGCCCTCCTGATGAGGTTTCTGAGATTTTTGGCAAAAACATTTCTCCCAACCGTTGTGAGGTGCAGCCCATCACTTGCCAGAAGTCCATCTTCAAGAAACTGCAGTCCGTGATCTAAGAATCCAAACCATTCCTGTTTACACCATTTGCGAAGCCAGCTGTTCACTTCCACTATTTTCCCCTCTCTCCCTGGGCCACGTCGTTCAACTGGGAGGACAGACGAGATGACAATTTGTGCATTTAGTTGCTTCAATTTCCTGCCGAGAGCCTCGTAGTCTCTTTTGATCTTCTGGAGGCTATTGCTTGCAGTGTCATTGGTTCCCACATGAACCAAGAGGAAGGGGTATTTGTCAGTGGGTTTTATGATTCCTTGCAGTCGTTCAGTTACATCTTGGATCTTAGCCCCGGGGAGACAGCACACTTCCTGAGACATCTTGTCAGGCCCACAGATCACTGCTTCTGTTCCCCTCAGTAGGGAATCCCCTATCACCACTACACGCCTCCTCTTGGGTTTGGTCGGGGTTCTTCCGTGAGCTGTCCGTTCCAAGGTCGCCTGCACATTCCCTCAGGACTGACTTTGCTGCTCGCCTTCATATACCTGATCGACTGTAATGAGGGAGAGATCCTCAAATGGAGTCTGCTCTTCGTCTTCCATGCTAGGGGAGAGGACCTCAAAGCGATTGTGTATTTCTAAACAATCAGAGTGAACCCTGGGCCTCCTACTTCTTTGAGTCACGTTTCTCCATATATCTGGCTCCTGTGTTGGTGAACTATCCTCCTTCTCAGGGGAGTCCCCTGTCTCCTCCTTGGTGGGGACGGTGTGCTCTGTTGCTTCCAAGAAGAGCTCCAGCTCTCTAATTCTTTGGAGCGTAGCTACACGTTCCTCCAGTTGCTGGACTTTGTCTTTTAAAAGGGCAATCAACATGCAATTGCTGCAGGTAAAGCTGCCTGCAACCTTTGGCAAGATGGCAAACATTGCGCAGGAATCGCAGGCGACTGCAGCTGTTCCCTCCCCTTCCATCTTGAGATCGTGTCGTTGGGGGTGGCTACAGAGGTCCTCCATCATAAAAAGCTTGAAGACAGGACAAATAACTTCCCCCACAAAAAAAAACAAACCTAGGTCTCCCCCAACAAACATTTGAGACTAGCTCCCCTAAATCTAAAAGATGGGTATAACTGCGTGCCAACTGCTTTCGAACTGCTAGGTTGGCAGGAGCAGGGACCAAACAACGGGAGCTCATTAGACTTGAGTAAATACAGTGGTACCTCGGGTTACATACGCTTCAGGTTACATATGCTTCAGGTTACAGACTCCACTAACCCAGAAATATTACCTCGGGTTAAGAACTTTACTTCAGGATAAGAACAGAAATCGTGCTCTGGAGGTGTGGCGGCAGCAGGAGGCCCATCAGCTAAAGTAGTGCTTCAGGTTAAGAACAGCTTCAGGTTAAGAACAGACCTCCAGAACGAATTAAGTTCTTAATCTGAGGTACCACTGTACGGTAAAACTAAATAACCCTCCTTTCCCACAGACACATTTAAAAGGCTGTAGAATATTAATCAGTCAAAGGCCTGGTTGCCCGGCACCTAAAAATATATATAATGAAGGTGCCAGGTGAACCTCTCTGGGGAGAGCATTCCACAAATGGGGAGCCACTACAGAGAAGGCCTGTTCTTATGTTTTATATGGGAAGAGGCAGTCCTTGAGGTATTGCCTATATACCTTGATGCATAGAGTCCAAGAAGCACATCATGATGCCTAAAGAAAGACACCAGAGACAGACGCTATTTTGGCATCAAATGGCTATGATAAAGCTCTGGTGTTCCTTATCCTGAGTATCAAATGGCTATGATATAGCTCTGGTGTTCCTTATCCTGAGTATTTTGCGGAAGCAGAATATCACAACTGTTGTGGCATACAGAGGCAGAACCATCATGCGTGCCGCAGAGTGGGTCTAAACATAATGTTGCACAATTTGTTTGTTAAAGAGCAGTGTCTACACGCAGCCTTGGTGGGTGTAGAGTGTGGTTGTTTGCCATGCCAGCCTAACTAACAGAAATATATATATATATTTGCTGGGAACAGATTTATATTGTGCTGGAAACCACTTACAAGAGACAGTGATTAAAAGAAGGTCAGTCTGGAATATTACAGGTCTTGTAAATTATCCTGAAGGTGCTCAAACAATGCAGCTAGCTTGCCTTCCTAGCTGCGTCCTTGCCATCATTATTCATGTTTACAGATCTGATAATTAACTGGGGAGCTGTTCAGAGCCTAAGACACACTGGAATTTTCGCATAAGGCAAGGGGGATGGAAGGCAGGCAAAGAAAATTAATTTTAAGATACAGTGCGACAAATCCCCTGTTCTAAATATATTCAGAGCAACGTGTCCTTTTTTCTTTTTTCTTTTTTGACAGTCTGTAATTGCATTTCAATTCCGCGCATATCCAGTCAGCAGTCAGCAGCAATCGGAGGAAGCCACCAAACGCCATTGGCCCAGAGGTAGCGCAGAAATAATTTGCCACCCAGTTGGTTCGGTACTGACAACTTGTCTGCACGAAGTCCCGGAGGAAAACCTGCCGT
Source organism: Podarcis vaucheri (assembly GCF_965113315.1). Classification (NCBI taxonomy): domain Eukaryota; kingdom Metazoa; phylum Chordata; class Lepidosauria; order Squamata; family Lacertidae; genus Podarcis; species Podarcis vaucheri. Next base: position 84,586,374 of record NC_138764.1, on the reverse strand, counting down.
CCACAGAAATGGCTGAGTTGGTGTTAAGGAGGACACATGGATAATTTTAATTTGTATCTAATTTGGTACTTGGAGGCACTGCAATTACCTCATGGCACACCAGCAATAAAAAAACCAAACCCCACCCATGTGCACAAGTAGTTTTCTTTTAAGGATAGTTCTCCCCTTGGATGAACCAGGTGATAATACCCAAAAATGCCATAAGCAATTGTCTAGAGAAGACTCTCCAAGTTTCGCTATTTTCCAGGGACAGTCCCGACTGTTCCCGTTTCTGATTTGATCGCTTTTGTTGAATTAATGAAGCCAAATATTTCTAAATAGATTTTGAGTGAGTGTGCAGTTAATTGCTACTATTTTGAATTTTATTGCACAGATATCTTCCTTAAATCCCAGACATTTCTGGGATTTTTTCATCGGAAATAGAGTCCAGGCGGAATTTCCGAAAATTGGTAACAATGTCCAGGAAAATCCATATGCCTGGCAACCCGTGTTGGAAAGGTTGATTTTTTTTGGAGAAGTTTCTTTTAAAATTCTGTGTCCGGATTTTCACTTTTTGAAATACAGAAACCCTAGGATAGGGGGCAATGGGGATGAGTTTATGGAACTGAGAGGGCGGTGACTCAATAAAGTTTGGGAACCACTCTTTTCGTTATCTCCAGTCACTTCTGTGTGATTCAGGGAGGTCTGGATTAACAAGGAGAAGTGAGCTGCACACTGACAGTGATCACTGTAGCTGTTTACTCCAGAACTGCCACTCTTGGCTCTTTCCCATATTCAGGGGCTTTTACATGGCGTCATCATCAAATCATTGTTCTTCTGCATTGGCCCCTGCACTTTTCCCAGAAGATGTGACCTTTTTGGAAACAGAAGTGCAATCTCTGCAGGGGTAGCTGACATTAGTGCCTCTCCTCTGTTTCTTTGATGAGATGTGGTTTTGTTTTACGCAGTGACAAAGTTGATGGTTGATCTTTCACCATTGATCTTTCAGCGCTACTTTTTCCCAGTCAACACTATTTCAGCAATGTGGGATTTAAAACGACAGCAACCTTTTCCTTTGAACAAGCACACTTATTTTCCCCTTTTGGCCTTTTAAAGATTAAAATATCATTGCAAATGGAAATCTTTTAAAGCACAATTAAAAAAAAAAGTTTTCATGCTGCTAAACATGCACAGGTGAATTGCCCTCCTCCCACACACCAGTGTGGAGAGAACATAGGATGCACACCCACACACCCCTGTTCTCCTGAAATGTGGAAAGTGAACTGCAGTTTCGCATGTAGCAGCAGAAAAGCAACAAATGAATAGTGAAAGCAGCTGCTAGTCTGCTACAGATGGGCAAATCTGTCAGGTTTTTTCTTCTTTTTCAGTTCCTTGTTTTTCCAATCTTACGTTCAGCTCTTCACACTTCCACATCAATTTGCTATTTTTTTAAAAAAACCTCATGAAAATTCATCAGAACTTTATTGTGAATTTCTTCTTACACGCTCACTTTTGTACACAGTTTTGCCTATTATGCATTTTAGTATGTTACTTTCATTAAAACGTGAATTTTTATGTACACTTTACCCTAATATGTGCATTCTTGTACACATTACTTGGTTTGAGAACTACATTGCACAGTGTAGATGTTTATTTCGCAGGATGGCTGTGTTTTGGTTAAGTGTGAATTAGGTAAGTGCAGATTAGGTTGGCTTGCCTTTAAATGCAAATCGAACCAAATTTCCCCACTTTGCCTACTAGCAGTACAAGAGCAGCAAAAACAGATTCAGGAAGAAAGGAGCCCAAGGCACAAATGATGATGCTCTCTCAAGGCTCCTCCAGACAATCTCTTCATTGAACATTCATCCTGATTTGCTTGCAGAAAACTTACATGGACTTTGTACAATGTCCACTCATTATCAAGCATTCATTTTGATTTGTTTGCAGGGAAGTTAGGCAATGAAGAAGAAGGGTTTGGATTTGATATCCCGCTTTATCACTACCCGAAGGAGTCTCAAAGTGGCTAACATTCTCCTTTCCCTTCCTCCCCCACAACAAACACTCTGTGAGGTAGGTGGGGCTGAGAGATTTCAGAGAAGTGTGACTAGCCCAAGGTCACCCAGCAGCTGCATGTGAAGGAGCAGAGATGTGAACCCGGTTCACCAGATTACGAGTCTACCGCTCTTAACCACTACACCACACTGGCTCTTCATCCTGATTTGCTTGTGCAGGAGTTACATGTATTCCTATCGGTCAATTGTTTATCCAACAGTGCACCTCCCAGTTACTTTCCTAACTGTGATTCAACCCACTTTAATTGTGCGAACATAAATTTCTAGCACGCAATCAGATCTGTCCTGCAAAATATGGACAGTTTGGAGGTGACCTTTGATTGGCAGGGAGTGAGATTGACCCTCCTTTCCATACTCTTCTTCTTTAATCAGCTTTCAACAGTTTCACCCAAATGTCCAATGAGCTTTGTAGGACAGAGACTTGGGGGGGGGGGGGGCTGAAAAGGTCTCTCCCTTATACTACTAATAATTTTGTGCATGCCTAGAGTGCCTGTTTGGGAAGATATGGAAGTGAACTCTAATGCAGATGGCTTTTTAGAGAAAGGTTAACTATTCAGAAGTTGAGTCTAGTCATGGCTACCAGCCAAGACACATGGGACCTCCCGGTCTATAGATAGTGTAGTTTGAAATACCATATTCTGAGGACAAACAAAGCAGAAATGCCACTGTCATCCTCCTGTCCTGTTTCAAGGTCTCAAAGGCTTTGGGTTAGGCACTGTTGGGTGCAGTCAACTAGCCTACATGGTCTTTTAGTCAGATTCAGCAAGGCAGTTTTTGTGTCCCAAAAGGAAATTAATATTTTGCCTATTTTCTCAACCCATTATTATAAATCCACACAGAAATCCTACATTTGCACCCAAGATGGAGGGATGAACAGAGGTTTAAACACAGATCCCTTGTTCTGGCTTGGTGGGTTCTAGGGAAAGTCTTTTGCAAGCTAACTGAGCACAGAGTGCTGTAGCGTTCCTCCAAGCACATATCCCAAATTCTGAACAGGCTTCCAAATAGAGTCTTAATTGTGCAGTTCTATTCTTGAGACTAAACACCAAACACTTGGCCTAAGAACTTTGGCAGGTAAACAACTGCAGGTCATAAAACCCCATTCCTGCCTCACATTTTGTGTGTGTGTCCAGATTGAAGAATTTTATGATGCAGAACCTTGATTTATTTTTAAGTGAAAGAACACGCTGAAGTTCACCTCAAAAGCAGAGCGATCGGACAGAACAGCTTGTAAGAAAATACTCATAAATCTGAAACAAGCATGGTAGGCTGTGTTACCCTTTGCAACTAAAAAGAATTCCCCATGAAAACTACAATTTTTAAAAAGGCGAATGCCCACCATAACTTAGCACAATTTGTCTCTGGCCAAGGCCTTGATTTCGGTTATTATGACCCAAATTACTTATATTGTGTGGCTACATGACCAAAAATGAGACGATAAGCGTGGTCTGCAAGACACTGACCCCAACGGCTTTCTGGAAAATATGAGATTTGCATTATTTCTTTTCTAGAAACTACTTGACAGTGCTGGCTCACAAGCCATAGCAATTTGTTCTCTTATGTCTGCCAGAGCACTGCCAAGTGGAGGTAGATTACACTCATTTGCTGAACATTTTCATAAATGCAAATGCGACCGGTGCAGCTGGTGTGACTGACCTGACTCATAAGAGCCCATAAAATATTTCAGCAGGTGCCAATTCAGTCGCTGGGGAGCAATATCCTACTGAGGGAAGACACACAAACCTTCCTCCCAACTAACATCTGTTCCACTAACTACAGGGCTCTTTCAATTAAGGGTCCACAGCTGGCACACTGACATAGATTAGACAGCACAGTCTTCAGTATAAGAATAACGAAGAAAAGCACTGGAAATGGCCTCTGTATTCAGTGAAACAGAAGATAACGCGGAATGCAAGAAAGCCCATTTTATTTGCAACTTTCAAATAATGCACACAAGTCTTTGGCTACATCCACACCATTCATTTAAAGCAAATGGCTTCCGCCAAAGAATCCTGGCGACTGTAGTTTACCCCTCACAGAGCTACAATTCCCAGCACGCTTGCCAAACTACAGCTCCCAGGATTCTTCAAGGGAAATCATGTGCTTTATGGTGTGGATGTGTCCTTACTTTGAATAAGGGCATGGGGTGCTTCAGCCCTGATATGCTATTACAAGACAAGGGTGGCCCTGCTGTTAGGCAGGGTGAGACAGCGGCCTCAGGAAATAGATGCTGTGAAGATAGGGTTACTACCCTTGGTTGGGCAAAGTAAAGGAAAAGTGCTAAGTTGTGGGTGAACATATCAGATGACACAGCGATTCTTCAAACAGCTCTTGTTTATTCACAGGCCAGAATAGAACTGAACAGAAGGGTTCAGCCAGCCTGCTTATATAGACCTTCACTACAACGCAACTGTAACCACTTTCTGTAACTATCCAATCACTCAACATCACTTTCAATCCCTTATTTGCATATGTGGACCTGAGTGAAAACTATCTACAGTATCCCCCTGCTGGCCCAGGGTGAGAACTTTAGTACATAACGAAAAGGTCAGAAAAATACAGGTCAGGTCAAGTGAGGGGGAAATTGTGGGGCTAAAAATTACTTTACATGGTGCAGAATCTCTCTAAAGACCAGGCCCAGGCAAAGCCCCTCTCTCGCTCTCTGATCCACCTGCCTCTGTCCATGCAAAAACTCTCTGTCCAAATTCCCCCACTCTCCACTGGACAGATGGAGCAGGCCTGTGCAAACCTACTCTCTCTTGCTTTCTGACGCCAAGTCTCAGTCTCTGACCACCTGCCTCTGCCCATGAGGAATCTCTCTCTCCTCCCACTCTCCATCAGGGCTGTGCAAACACCTCTCTCTCTTGCTCTCCGAGTCTGACCCACCCTGTGCAAAAACTCTCTCCCGCATGGGACCAGACCCCTAAAACCGCCCCCCTTGCTCTCCATGACCCATCCTCTGCCTGTGCAAAGTCTCTCTCTCTCTCTCTCTCTCTCTCTCTCTCTCCTCCCAGCTCCACCTTCTGCCCGTGTCCCATAATAACTCTCACTCTCGACTCTGTAAAACCAGTCCTGCTATAAATCCAAAAGTGTTGAGAGCAGCACTAAGAAAAGATGGTTCAGGACTGTTTTTTTTAGGGGTGGGGAGGCAAAAATATAAGGCACTGGTATTTTTATCTTGATAAAGCGCAATGGGTACCAGTGCAACATAGCTGCCATGGGCAGCAGAAAATAGATGATTGGTGAGTGCCCTCACAAAGAAATATTTCCTAAGTCAACTGCAGCCAGTTTGCCAGCAGTCCCAAACCACATTGCTCCCCCCAAAAATCCTGGGACTGTGGTTTGTTAAGGGTGTTGGGACTTGCAGCTCTCTGAGGAGTAAACAATTGTTCCTGGGATTCTTTGTGGTTAGTCATGGCTGTTCAAGTGCTGTAAGCATTCTTTAACTGTATGGTGCAGCTGTGATCTCTAGGTAAAAATTGTTTGAGCTCCAGCTACTATTTTTGATTGCAGAATTATTATGGGGTTATGGCTCTGATATTAAAGTTCAAGCTTTGGGCAGCATCTGAACCATTTATCCACTTGGCTTTGTCCTTCCAGAAGCTCCAGAATCATTTCCCTTTTTCGATTGCAAAACACCGTCTGTTTCTGCTGAGATTTTCCTTGGAACATCTTGTTTCGGAGCCAACTGCCTTTAAAGCCTGGGTTTTCTGTATATTAAACCTGTTAATCCATTGTTTGCTTTCTGCCTGCACTTGATTATGCTGGAAATGGAGGGGGGGGGCAGGGGAGGATATCTGTAGCTGTTCACTAAACATGAAATGTAAGGTTTTTCTTTTCCCATACTGAGGCAGAAACCAGCTATAAATCATAATTCTGAGATGAAAATGGTACCGCATGCAAGCTTAAGTACTTTTCTGCCATCATTCTGCCCTAATATTGCCAGTAACACACACTATACCTTAAAAGTTACAGCTTGCTCCAAGCCCATCAATCATCCTCCCTAAAGAGCATTCAGAATGCAGAGCCCGGCAAAATGACTGCAGGATAATTCTAAACATCCATCAGTTCCTGTTCCCTTTCTGCATGTTCTTACTGAGGGTGTTCGCCACAAACAGAAACAGTTAGCAAAGCAATCAAAAGGGTTTTATCTGCTAACCAAATCAAATCAAAATAAAAGAGATGTTCTGCTTGTTCCTGGCAGGGATTTCGGCATGGAAACTGCAACGGTTCGCAGCAGGGAAGCCGGCAAAGTCAATTGATGAGCAAATCATGTACCGGACTGATTAAGTGGTGAAGACGAATGCAAAGCCGGAGGGCCTGTTTGGTAAAGCTGCCCTCCCCCACATTCATTACAAAACACATCCTTATCTTTCTCAGAGATTAGCTAAAACCAAAACTCAGTTCTGCAAATTTCCTGCAACTGGTAACGTCTGTGCTAGCAGAAAGTTGCCAGCACCGCTATCTGCAGAGCAGTTTTGAAACCATTTTTAAAGACACCAAGTAAGAATGTCACACACACACACACACACACACACACACACACACGTGTAGCATGCTTACAAAAATTAAGTAAGGCAAGCTACTTGAAGAATGGAAGAGCGATTGGAGTGACTGCTGATCCAGACCTCAAAGCATGAAAGGCATATTTTAATTGCAAAGGGATAAATCCAGAGAAATTATGCCTCTGGATACCAGTTCCTGGGAATTGGAAGTTGGGAGTGTGTGTTTGAGCTTTTGTGCTGCTTGCAGACTTGCCAGAGGTCTGGTCGCGCACTGGCTAGGTGAGCCTTTGATCCAATCCAGCAGGACTCTTCTAAGACCTGGGTTCAAAGTTATGTTGAACTACAAATGTATTGAAAGGTCTTGGAAATACCCTGTCTTTCAGTTTCAGTCTTCAGATATCTACTGCACAATCTACGTAACAAAAGGGCTAGAACCCTGCTCTAAAGAAAAGAGAAGAAAGCAGAGGGTCTCAGACAGCTGAATTCTGTGAGCAGTGGAACATTTTGCTTCCATGTTCCTACAAAGAAAAAGCACCAAAGCCCCGGTCATCAGAAGCTACAAGTACACTCAGTCATGATGCATCTAGAGATGTTGGCTCAGATCAAACACAACAGCAAACCATGAAGAAGATCTAATCATACAACAGGCAAAGTATGGTTTAAGTCTGCTTATCTGCTTCCTTTTTCTGCTCGCTCAGACAGTTCCTCCTATGTCTCTGTCATCCAGCAGCTTGGGGATGTGGATCAACAACAGTAACGATGGCCTTTTGGATTTGGGACATTGCATGAAAACTGTGGCTAGCACAAACCATGGCTTACAAAACCACTTCAAACTAAGGCTACAAAAAGTTTGCCTAGTTTGGGGGTTCATTGTTGAAACAGGGTGCACAATCGCCACTACTTCAAACATAGGGGTGGCCTTTTCTGTGCAGAGTATAGGGAGGAACAATTTGACTGGTATGGATGTGGGGCAGCAATTGACCCTACATAACATGCACAGGCATTATTGCTAAAGGGACACGGGTGGCACTGTGGGTTAAACCACAGAGCCTAGGACTTGCCGATCAGAAGGTCAGTGGTTTGAATCCCCATGACGGGGTGAGCTCCCGTTGCTCGGTCCCTGCTCCTGCCAACCTAGCAGTTCAAAAGCATATCAAAGTGCAAGTAGATAAATAGGTACCGCTCTGGCGGGAAGGTAAATGGCATTTCCGTGCGCTGCTCTGGTTCACCAGAAGCGGCTTAGTCATGCTGGCCACATGACCCGGAAGCTGTATGCCGGTTCCCTCAGCCAATAAAGCAAGATGAGCGCCGCAACCCTAGAGTAGGCCACGACTGGACCTAATGGCCAGGGGTCCCTTTACCTTTAAGTGAAGTGCTGGGCTCTCAACTGTGGTTCTCAGCCAGCGGATCAGCCATCCCTGCTGGTCCAAAACTGTGAACAGCAGATTCTCCCTCCCCAAACAAAACAAAACAGCTGTACTTTTGAGATGATGATGATGATGATGATGATGATGATGATGATTTATTATTATTTATACCCCCCCCCCATCTGGCTGAGTCTCCCCAGCCACTCTGGGCGGCTCCCAATCAAGTGTTAAAAACAATACAGCATTAAATATTAAAAACTTCCCTAAACAGGGCTGCCTGTTGTGTTTTCATCAGCAAGCTGCACCCTTGAGGTGCTCCTGAAGATATCTCCGTGGTCTCTGATAGAGATATTTAATAGCAGTTTATTGGCAACAACAACAGAGGTGCTGACAGTTGGGTTATTAAAGAAAGAAAATGGAGCAAATTGGTGCACAAGGCAGCTTTTATTGGCTGTGATGCACTGAAACAGGCAAGTGGAACTCGAGGCCCCCTAAGGGTGTGTTCTAAGATGGGGAGAGAAATCAGAGATGCTGCAGGCAAAGGGCTGCCCAGTGATGGGCCAATGCCAGCGAGAGTGACCTCAAGGGGAAGACGTGCCAGGGAATTACCCCTCTGGTGTCGCCCCGTCTGGGATGCCATTGGGGGCTGCACACACATGAAAATGGCAGATAGATGGTGGAAAGACCCTGAGTAAGAGGCAGAGAAGTCAATATCTCCCAGGGTGAGAGAATGGGAGATGAAAGGAAAGTTGCCAGGTGAGAGCTGGGAGGGTCTGTCATTTTCAGTGGAGGGCGGGATTAAGAGTTACTTCTGGATACAGAGTATTCTGTATCTGTGCAGTTGTTTTATCTTCTCCTCTGATTTTCTCCTCTCCTATTTTTATGCCGTTGCTGATTTCAGAATATGTATTTTGAGAACCTGTATTTTATTATGCATTCATATTATTATAATTGCATTTATAGAACTCTGTTGATTTTCAGGTTGAATAGATATTATGTATTGACATTTGGGTTCCATGCTGTAAACTGGTCTTCTCGTGACGGGTGGTATATAAATTTAACAAACGAATCAATAAACCAGTTTGCCCCACAGACCTTGTGGAAAATCAAGCCACCCAGTCCAAACTGTCACATGTGGATTGGAGTGCCAAAGCAGGTTAAGAATTACTTCCAAATTACTTCCAAACTTTGTTTCTGATTTCTGTCCACCAAATGATCACAAGCCATGCTTTCTCGACACCATCATACAAACCATGGTTAAGCTTCCTTTTACCATGCTTTGACGGAAAGTCTAAGTTGTGCCATGGAAACCTTAAAATAAAACCAGACTGCAATTGCAAAATGTGGCGAATGCAAGATTCTCTTTTGCAACACCGTACGAGGACAGCCGACTCGAGCCAAACTCATTAATAAATCAAAATGACAATAAAACAGTTGGAGGACAATGAATTATTGAGCAAAAAGCAATTTACTAAGTCAGACACGTACCAAAACTACATAAGCCAGGAGCTAACGAACACTGAATCTGATTTGCCCGGGGATACTTTTATCGATGTGCTGCAAATTGTCAGTCTAGCAAATGCTAACAGAGATGGAACCAACAGTTTTTGATTTCATCATTAAAGAAAGAATACTGATGACATTCTTTATACAGAGAGGAAGAGAAAAAGTCAATATCCCTTTAATGAGAGGAGATATTTTTAATGCCATGACTCCACTGTGTTCAAAACTTGAGAGTGACATTATCCAAATATGTTAAGTGCACCAAGGCAGATTTTCCACTGGTATATATCAGCGGGAGAGTCTAGGGTTCTGCTATGGGTATTCATTAGGGTAACTGCAATCTGGGCTTTGTTACATCCCACACATTGTACTCTGGTGCTAACTAACAGGCTTTTCAAATGGTTTTTTAAAAGCAGGCAAAAAACACCAAACTGTCTTAATTTAAAAAAAAAAATTGCATGTGCCTGTCGATCATAGTTCTTACGTCTCAAGCTTAGACAAAACAGTTTTAAGGAGGTTGAAAGTGATTGACAGGCCCATTAGTTTCCAGGCTGCACACCCACCTCTGCTTTGTAACCCTGCCACATGTGTGCAGCGGGTATTGCAGGTTTCTGAAACAATACAAACCCCTGAAAAACCTATTTACAAGAGGTGAAAGTGGGATGATTGCACATACAATGCACTGCGATCCTGACTTTACACTGCCTTCAAGTCTTGGCGGGGAGGACCCTATCTCTGCCCCAGTTTGTTATTGTCCTGGACATTCCAGCCTTGAGGATATTTTGCCCATTTTTCCTACCGCTGCAAGAGCAACGGAATTGAGATGCACCACTATGAAAGACTCTGGAAATCAATCAGAGAGAGAAGGACTGATCACACTTTGAAAGGCAGATGTGGAATGCCGCTCTCCTCTAGAGCTGAGCTGAAACTTCTCAGGAACACCCCCCCCCCGCCCCAATTTTTTTCAGCCCCCCAAACCCCACTTTGGAATATTTCACACATATTACAAGAATAATTAGCAGAACGTGCATACTGCTTTGTAATCAGTGAAGCAGGTGGTGAATTATGGATCCAACCAAATATATTTGAATAGGGTTGAAAGAAGCCCTAATTCCACTTCTCTTAACCCATGGATCATACCGCTGGAGGAAGCAAGCCAAACATCTAAGCACTACAGTAATGGGGCACCAGGATCCTATTGTTACAATCCCATGGAGCCACTGAGTGGAGCTGTACTGTTCAGCCCTGTCCGTACCTTTGTTTCCCAGTTTGCCTTGATTTCCCCCATGCAGGGCTCTATGTCACAGGGAATGTGGCATGTGCCGGGAATGGGGCCCCCATTTAATGTCAGGGACTGGGCAGAGGGGGAATGGTGGAGACCACCTTCCCAGCCTGACCCTTCCAGAGAAGAAGACGACAGTTGAGAATTACAACAGGGGTTTGAGCAGCCACCGAGACCACATAACATTGGTCTTAGAATCATAGAATCATAGAATCATAGAATCATAGAGTTGGAAGAGACCACAAGGGCCATCGAGTCCAACCCCCTGCCAAGCAGGAAACACCATCAGAGCACTCCTGACATATGGTTGTCAAGCCTCTGCTTAAAGACCTCCAAAGTAGGAGACTCCACCACACTCCTTGGCAGCAAATTCCACTGTCGAACAGCTCTTACTGTCAGGAAGTTCTTCCTAATGTTTAGATGGAATCTTCTTTCTTGTAGTTTGGATCCATTGCTCCGTGTCCGCTTCTCCGGAGCAGCAGAAAACAACCTTTCTCCCTCCTCTATGTGACATCCTTTTATATATTTGAACATGGCTATCATATCACCCCTTAACCTCCTCTTCTCCAGGCTAAACATGCCCAGCTCCCTTAGCCGTTCCTCATAAGGCATCGTTTCCAGGCCTTTGACCATTTTGGTTGCCCTCCTCTGGACACGTTCCAGTTTGTCAGTGTCCTTCTTGAATTGTGGTGCCCAGAACTGGACACAGTACTCCAGGTGTGGTCTGACCAGAGCAGAATACAGTGGCACTATTACTTCCCTTGATCTAGATGCTATACTCCTATTGATGCAGCCCAGAATTGCATTGGCTTTTTTAGCTGCCGCGTCACACTGTTGGCTCATGTCAAGTTTGTGGTCAACCAAGACTCCTAGATCCTTTTCACATGTACTGCTCTCAAGCCAGGTGTCACCCATCTTGTATTTGTGCCTCTCATTTTTTTTGCCCAAGTGCAATACTTTACATTTCTCCCTGTTAAAATTCATCTTGTTTATTTTTGCCCAGTTCTCTAATCTGTCAAGGTCATTTTGAAGTATGATCCTGTCCTCTGGGGTGTTAGCCACCCCTCCCAGTTTGGTGTCATCTGCAAATTTGATCAGGATGCCCTTGAGTCCATCATCCAAGTCGTTGATAAAGATGTTGAATAAGACCGGGCCCAAGACAGAACCCTGTGGCACCCCACTAGTCACTCTTCTCCAGGATGAAGAGGAACCATTGATGAGCACCCTTTGGGTTCGGTCAGTCAGCCAGTTACAAATCCACTGAGTGGTAGCATAGTCAAGACCGCATTTTACCAGCTTCTTTACAAGAATATCATGGGGCACCTTGTCAAATGCCTTGCTGAAATCAAGGTAGGCTACATCCACTGCGTCTGCTGAAAGCTTTTCTATTCCACTAGGACTAGGGCAGGTAATTAAGAATACATCCTTTCACAATGGTTTGTTGATGCCTGTATTTAACATTTTGTGGTTTTTATGGCATGGTTTTATTGTTGTAAACCCCTTTGCTATGTTTTTAATGGCACAGTGGTATACAAATATTTTAATCAGTACATAAATAGTAAGAAGTGTCTGTACACCTCTCTTCCTGGGAAGGTCACTGTCAGGAAGTGACCTAGGTGGCCTCAGTCCCGGGTTTCTTGACATTTTGTGTCCTTAAAAAACATTTTCTAAGCATTGCTTACAAGGCAGCTGGACACACTGCAATGCACAGTGCAAGTGAGACCCTGCCCACCCAGAGGCATCTCTGCTCATAAATTAGCATATGGAAATTTTAAGGATGTGTGCCATGGACCTGTGCTCCAAGTCATTTAAGTACCAGGCAACACGTCTCATGTATCACGTAACAATTTCCCTAGCATTAGTGAGTGCAACAAACCATGATCTCTGGCTTAGGGCTAAACCATGATTCCTGGTTGGGATGCTTTTCATTCCAAACAAACCTCAAGCCAAGATTTTTTTGTATGTAGGTTTTATTTTATTTGTTTTTTATCTTAATTTTGGAAGTGTACCGGTACATCCAGATTTTTTTCTTTAATTTTTTGGTTGGCCCCCAAGAGAGTGGGGCCCTAAGCTATAACTTGTTTAGCTTATATGTAAATCCAGCACTGCTCTCAGTCATGCTGGAGAAGGCGGGAAGCAAAAGAGGAGCAAACCATTAATTGTGATGTGCAAACTGCTTCTTTAGTTTATTACTAGCGTGTGCAAGATGTGTCTCAGGAAGCCAAATGCAGGCCATTGGCCACATAAGGTAGCGTGTCAGGCACTTCACAATCCCGTTTTCACAGTCCCAGGTAAATAGCACACAATGTTCTGGTGGGCTTCATTGGCTTTGTGCAAATCGTGTTTATTCACTTGAACATTAGTCCTGGATAATGTAATTCCAACACAGACAAGTTCCTACATAGGTGTTTTCTGAAGAGCTCCACATGGGGTCCCAAAGCGTGAGGGTCGGCATCCTTTACAAACCAAACCACATCATCAACGGTCCAGGTCAAAGGATTCTTGCTTATGGGCCGAGCTGCATCTTGCCTTTCTGGTGAAGGACTTGAGGCACTTCTGTTTCCTTGAAAGACCCACATTGGATCCCAGATTATTTCTGAGCACAATTCAAAGTGTTGGTGCTGACTTTTAAAGCCCTAAACGGCCTCGGTCCAGGATACCTAAAGGAGCGTCTCCACCCCCATCATTCTGCCCGGACACTGAGGTCTAGTGCCGAGGGCCTTCTGGCAGTTTGCTCACTGTGAGAAGCCAAGTTACAGGGAACCAGGCAGAGGGCCTTCTCAGTAGTGGCACCCACCCTGTGGAACATCCTCCCACCAGATGTCAAAGAGAAAAACAACTACAGTGGTACCTTGGGTTACATACGCTTCAGGTTACATATGCTTCAGGTTACAGACTCCGCTAACCCATAAATAGTACCTCGGGTTAAGAACTTTGCTTCAGGGTGAGAACAGAAATCATGCTCCAGCGGCACGGCAGCAGTGGGAGGTCCCATTAGCTAAAGTGGTGCTTCAAGTTAAGAACAGTTTCAGGTTAAGAACGGACCTCCGGAACGAATTAAGTACTTAACCCGAGGTACCACTGTGCCAGACTTTTAGAAGACATCTGAAGGCAGCCCTGTTTAGGAAAACTTTTACTGTTTAATAGATTATTGTATTTTAATATTCTGTTGGAAGCCGCCCAGAGTGGCTGGGGAAACTCAGCCAGATGGGCAGGGTATAAATTATTATTATTATTATTATTATTATTATTATTATTATTATTATTATTATCACAGCTCAGAGGCAGATAAGGGGGAAAGCTGGGAAACAATGGGAGAGGAGCAAGAAGAAGTACCAAGGGGGGGTGGACAGCTGATGGACACAGCGTCTTTAGAAAGCATTCCAGACCCCCACTCTCCCAGAGCCTGGTGGGCATTGAAAGCAGAGAGCTCAGAGGCAAAGGGCACAGCTGAGCACCAGTAGTGATGATGCATAATGGGAAAGAGGGAGGGCTGGGGACTCAGTTGGAGCAACGCCATTACTCTAAGAGGCTGCATTTCTAAGCCTCTCTCTGTGAATATTGAATAAAAAGCATTGGTGATAACTTTACTCGTCCTATCCATGCCTGGCAACTTACCATGGGGGTCGGATCCTCTGGTGCCTGACACTTAATGACTTTTCTCTAACATGTGGGTGACGGCAGAAGGTGGGGGCATGATGGGGGAGAGTCAGCAGGCACAGGATCACTGAACTGCAGAGCTGGAAGAGACCGCAAGGGTCATCTAGTCCAACCCCACAATCATGACAGTAATCACAAAATCCTCCTCTCTGAATTGGACTATGGAAGATGCTGTTGTTGTTTGCTGCTAGTGTGCTGCCTGAGCTTTCTGATGCTGCTATTGGTAATGGGGTGGCAGGATAGCGGTCTGTATTTTTTATGAATTGCATGCGTCTTGTGTGAAAGCGGTTTTGCTGTGCTATTATTACAATGTATTTTTACTCACGTTTTAAACAATATAAGTCACGCGGGGACCTTTTAAATTTAAACAATAGCCATAGCGACAACAACAACAAAATTCCATGCGGAATGAGCGAACTGAAATTTCTCAAAGAGAATTTTCAGCTATCCGCCCCCTCAGCCTTCCACCAAACTGTTGGGAGAAATTCAACCACACCTAGAGAATATGTGGGAAATTGGCCCTTCCCCATCTTTTATTTTTGTATTTGTTTTATTTTTTGCAACCTGAAAACAGTGTGGAGAATCTCAAGAGGCCTTTTTGCTGAACCCCACATTTTGCTGGCAGGAGAGGGCACTGAGAGCGACAGTGAATGAGTGATCTGTTTGTACGGTCTACATTCTAGTTACCCAATGATGAAACAAGAGAAATACGTTCAATATTTCCATGCGGGTTCTATTTGTTGCTATGGAGCGCAGTAGCGAATCAAGCACTGTGTGTCTGTGGGGCATGATGGCTGGTACATGCTGATAAAATACAGTTTATAATTCAGGCTCCACGGGGATCTATATTATTTTTATACAAATTAAGCTTCACCTCCCCATTTCCAGAATTTCAAATCTCAACATATATACTAGCAAAGCAAGCAAACTGCTTTTGATCCGTAAACCCAGCAATTTCCACTAACACCACTGGAAACTGCTCTGTCATCAAAGAGGCCTTGATTTCAGTCTAACGAAACAACACCTGAATCTGTACCTTTATTATTTTGTCGGGAAGCTATTACAGTGTAGAATCTGTCTTGAATAAAGCCCACCTCATCCATTTATGCTTAAGAAACACAGAGCTGTATTCTTTCCCTCTTCATCCCCAAAGCACGAGTGCTTCTGCTGTGGCATCTGGTCAAATCGGCGTCAGAAAGTATTTCACGGGCCCCTAATATGCAACCTGTAACGATGCTTTTGTTGACAAGATAAAAGTGCTGAACATGTTTTGCCATTGCCATGCTGTTGTCAGATTGTTGCAGTTAAAACTTGCTGGACCTCCACAGAATGCAGGAGATTCAAACACTGAGAGCCAGGCTAGATGGCGCAGTGGTTAGAAATGTTACCATGAAATAAATGAAGACAGACTAACTTTTGCCAAGCAGAATTTTACTAGGTATGCATCAGCCATAGGAAGCTTCCTTATACCAAGTCAGTATACCAGTTGCTCTGTCCAGCTCTGTTCATCTACTGCAGGGTTTGGCAACATGGTGGCCTCCTGATGTTGCTGGACTACAACTCCCATCATCCCTGACCATTGGCCGTACTGGTTGGAGCTGGTGGCGATTATAGTCCATCATCATAGGCAAGGCACTGTGTTCTCTATCCATGATGGACTGGCAGTGACTCACCAGGGTTTTAAATAGGAGATACTCCCAGCCTAACTGGATACATCAGGGTAGTTAGATGACTACAAACTCAGAGGATTAGTCAAGTTTCCCAAATCATAAGGCCATCAGCTATCCAAGACAGTAGTCCAAGATATCTGAAGGGCTTCAGAATGCCCAAGGTTGTTTCATAGTCTCTTAGATACTAGGCTCACAACAGAGCCTTCTTTCAACCTTCTTGGGTGCTGCAGCATGAAGTGAGGTGCCCCTCAGCATCTTCGGGGCTTCAGCAAGGGTGGGGACAGACCGTGGTAACATGGCGCCCTGTGTGAGGCCAAAATTTGACACGCACAGCCCAGCCCTTGCACTGCTTTCCCAAGGCTGGGTAAGTGAGGTGCCAGGCTTTGGGAAGGAGGCGTGAGGGCTCTGGCAGGGTCCTAGAGATCTCCCAGCTCCTTCCCAAAGCTTGGCAAGGGCTCACAGGACCTTGAGAAGGAGGTGGAAGGACTCTAAGACCCTGTCAGAGCCCTCCTTCCTCCTTCCCAAAGCCCCAAGCTTTCTTGCTGTGTAGTGGCCCCCTCCATACCTATGTACCCATTTAGATCCTGGTTAGGGAAATTATGCGCTGAAATACCATGTTATGCATCAGAGCGCTCATCATGAAATCACAATAGCTTAGTGAGCCCTTTTTACCTGGCATTAATCACGCACCATTTAACCTCCACTTTGCCCCTTTCACATTCTTCTTTTCGTTTTCACGTCGCTCATTTTCCGAGCCATTTTTACATACCTTGCTAATTGCATCTTTCGGTGTCGCATGCTGGTGAAACCCACTCAATTTGGACTAGAGGCCAGCTTGATGTATTAAATGCACAGTATATTGCCAGTTACTGAAATGTTAGTGCGTGTGTGCAATATTAGTGGAAGATATTCACATATAGTTCAGCTCATTAGACGGACCACTGGCAACGCATTCAGGAGAGGGGAGTGAATAAATGAGCCATTTATATCATAGTGTGTTTAAGGGGAGCAGTGGTTTGCCCAAATGCATATATTATTCTCTCTGACACAGAATTTTGGTTAGTTTTTTGACTGCCTAGCTTTTTGTTTTGTTCTTCAAGGCTTACAGCTAATCTTGAAAATGCATAAATGGTGCCATGTCAGGGCCACTTGTCTGCACATTCATTTTTAATTATGATGATGATGATTTCAATATATTACCTGGCCATTACCATTGGATTCTGGGGAGGGCTACAACTATTAAAATGTAAATATTAAAAATAGTTTAAAACAAGTCACACTCACAGGAATAGGGTGGGTCCTGAAAAACATGTATCTCAGGTGTCAAAGGCCAATGTAAAAAGTTGCATCTTCAGCATACATCAGAAATAATCATAGTAATTTTATTATTTATTCCCCGCCCATCTGACTGGGTATGAGAAACATGCCAGACGCAGCTTGGTGGGAAGGGAATTCCGCAACCTAGGAGCATGTGAATGTATCATGTGAATCTCTTAAAGAGATTTATTTATATATTTCATAATATGTTTATTTAGGATGCTTTTATCTTGCCCTTCATCTTATAGTCTCAGTTAAAATACTGGCTGCCTAAGAGCCAGATAGACCAGATAAAACCTGAAATCAACTGAGGTTAAATCATAAAGATTTGTGGGAACAACACAACTTGGCTAGATCTACACAGCTATTAAAAACACTCTGAAAACACTCTGCCAAAAAAACCAAAAACAGTTGTAAATTTCACAATCGAAAAAATTATTGAGTTGCGATTTCAGCTCAGAACAGAACAGAACTTTATTAGCAAAGCCAACAGGCCACAGCTATACAAGAATTAGAAATAAAATAAAATAAACATAAAAAGGGAATAAAAACAAACAAAAGGAGGTCCGTCAGGTGAACACGTCTGTCACTCAGATGGTGGCCCTTAATTTCACAGCTCTCTCGATGAACCTTGCGACCTTCTCAGTTGTCTGACTGTCCGTATCAGATAAGAGAAAGAACAGTATAATGTCTTGTGGACGGCCGGGGTTGGGGAGGATGAGTGGAGTAATAATCTCATTCCTTAGGTCTCTATAAAGGGGGCAGGATAAAAGGACATGGGACACTGTTTCCATGTTGCCATCTCTGCATGGGCAGAGTCGTTTTTCGAATGGAGTCTTTTGATAACGACCTTCGAGTACGGCAGAGGGAAGGACATCCCATCTAGCCAATGTAAAGGCGCGTCTATATTTTGGGATGGTTAATTTAGACAAATATGAAGCTGGAAAATCAAAGTGAGCGGGGGGAAAGTAAGTATACCATGGACATATTTTCTTTAGGATGGTCAGGTTGTTTTGCCGTTCAATATCTTTCAGGCGCTGGCCTATTAGGCTCTTTGCTCTACTGAGGCCCATTGGTAGTAAGGATTGCGAATGCAGACCGCATGTAAGGAGTTTTTGATGCACAGTTTTGAACCACATGCTTTTATAAGGGTCTTGCATTACTAGAGGCAGTAGGCCGGGTGGATTTAAGTTAAGGCGAAGCCAGTAGTTGAATGTTCTTTGCCAGCTCTGAGTTTCTACAGATGGAAGGCAGGCCTCGAGTCGTAAAACTGCGTTTGGGACACAGGAGGGGACACCAAATATCTGCCTTAGAAATTTGGACTGAGCAATTTCAAGACTTGAGCAGTGGTTCCCCGTCCATATTTGTGCCCCATACAGTAACTGCGCCAGAGGTTTTGCCCGAAAGACCTCAAGGGCAGCTGGGATATATCTGCCCCCCTTCGTGTAAAAGAAGCGCGACAGCATCTTAATGCTTTGAGCTGCTTTTTCTTTGGCATATTTTTGATGGACATCCCAGGACCCGGTCGACTGGAAAACGATACCCAGATATTTAAAGGCTTTAACCTGTTCGATTGTCTGGTTGTCCATCCTCCAGCTATACTGTCTGCAATTCCTTCCAAAAACCATGATTTTGGTTTTCTGATAGTTTATTACCAGTTGCTCTCTCCTACAGTATGCTGAAAATTCACCTATGAGCCTATTTAAGCCTATTCTTGTTCGAGATAGAAGTATCGCATCGTCAGCATACAAAAGCACGGATATTGATTTGTCAGCCAGTTTGGGGGCATGGAAGTCCGGAGATGACAAGCAGTTAACCATATCATTGATGTAGAAGTTGAATAGAACTGGGGCCAGAATGCAACCTTGCTTGACCCCCTTGCTGACAGGAACTGGACCTATAAGATGGCCATTTAGCGAGGTTCTTACATACAGCACCGTGTCTTTATATAAACAGCTAATCAAAAATAATAGTCTTTTATCTATACTTGATGCGCTCAATTTATCCCAGAGTCTTGCACGTGGAATTGAATCGAAGGCAGCCTTTAGATCGATAAAGGCTGCGTATAGCACCCCGCGGGGTTTTTTAGCATATTTGTCAATTAGGTAGGCTAGGGTGAAGCAATGGTCTATGGTGGATCTGCCTTGCCTAAAACCCGCCTGCTCTTCCGCTAAAATAGCTTCAGTTTCCAGCCAGCTGGTTAGCTTAATATAAAGATGTTTGGTATATAGTTTGCTGGGTATGGGCAAAAGGCTGATTGGTCTATAGCTCGCCGGGTCTGGCCTAGGTCCTTTTTTGTAGATTGGAATAACTATTGCCTCTGTCCAGCCATCTGGAAGTAGACCCGTTGAATCAATCCAGGAAAATAGAGATGCCAACAGGGGGGCCCACCAGCCAATGTTAGACTTCAGAAGTTCAGCAGGGATATAATCGTTCCCTGGGGCCTTATTGTTCTTTAATTGTGCGATTAGATTCTCAACTTCCTTTGCAGTTACTGGTGGCCAATGAGGAAGATCCTCCAATTGGATGCGTAGTTTATAATGTTGGACTTCCTGGTCATGAAACAAGGATTGAAAATGACGCAACCACTCCATTGGTTCCACTGTGCAGATGGAATTGGTGCGCTCCTGGTCCAATAGACCAGATATGGTTCGCCAAAAGCAAGTAGTATCTTTCTCGTGCGATGCCTTAACCAAGCTTTGCCATGCGGCTCGTTCAGCTTCCAATTTCTTTCTCCTTAATAATTGTTTGTAGAACCGTCTCACATAAATATAAGCATTAAGTGAGGTAGCAGTCCCTAATTTCCTATATTTCTGGTAGGCTGTTCTCGTTTGTCTCCTTGTTTGCCTGCACTCCAGGTCGAACCAGCTAGCTCCGTCCTTTGCCCTCTTTGTGGCGGAGCTATGTATCGCTGTTGATAAATGGGATTTCAGTCTTTCCAAAAGTAATTTAAAGCGTTCCATAATCGCGTCTACTGAACTGCTTGTCACAATAGCGGATCGAATAAGCTTTAACTCTGCTGACTGAAGGAGGTGGGTTAGATTTTCATTCAGTATTGGGGACCATTTGAGTCTTTTGGGAGCAAGTATACCCAAGTTTGCAGAAGGTATATATTGTGGCTCGGCTATAGAATAGTCAAAAGGCCGACCTACAAGCTCTAGAGTTAGAGGTAGGTGGTCACTCAGTGTATTGTAGCCTACTTGGAACTTCCTCACAAAGCTGTAGGCAAATCTTGAGATTAGAATATAATCTATGACACTTCCCCCTGCCTTGGAAAAATGGGTATATTCCCCGGGGCGATCCCCCTCTATGTTGCCGTTTAATATCAGCAGTTCCCTCCGTCTGGCAGCCTGCACTAAGCAGAGACCTGAAAAATTACTTCTGCTATCTTTGGACAGTCGTGTCGCACCAATATCCGTCTGTTCTTCGGGGTCCATAAATAGGTTGAAATGAGTGTATAGACTGTTGTCATCTGTTCCTATACGAGCGTTGAAATCTCCACACACGATAGTCGGGGCAGACGGGTAAATAGATTCAAGAGGTTCTAAAAACGCCTCTAGTTCAGCCCATAAAGCCTTGGCAACAGGGTTTTTTTGGCCTGGGGGAATGTAGACATTGACCAGCAGAAGAGTAGTTCTCTTAAGGCTAAGTAAAGCGGCTGTTGCTAAGGAATTGCAGCTGGGTAGGGCTGTTAGAGAGTGCGCCAGCTCCGTGGAAATGAAGCAAGCTAGGCCTCCACTAGATCTGCCACCCTTTAGAGATGGAGAGGCAGGCAGGCAGTGGCAGTTATATCCATTGAGAAATATGGGGTCATTCTGCCATGTCTCCTGAAGGAAAATGATGTCAAATTGCTTGAGGTAGCACAAAAATTGCTGGTTATTTTTCTTGGCGTTCCAACCCGCGATATTCCAAGACAGCATTTTTAGGCCCCGGGCCCTTCGAGGGGCTAGATCTATGTCACCACCACGTCCAGCAGTTCTTTGGTGTCTAAAAAAACACACCCGTTGGCTCTTTTCGAGGATGACTGCTTGGAGAGGGTGTAGTAATCCTCTCTTCTTGGTGATTTGGGGCTAGATTTTGGATTAGGGGGGGAGGCTAATTCATTCGGAGACAATTTAAGGTAGCTATGCCAGGAGTTTTGAGATTTCTCACATTGATTTGGTTTTACTTTATTATACATCACGGGGGGCTCAGATTGTAATTCCACGTCTACACATTTAAAGGTACCTCCCACTGTCTTCTTATGCACTAGACATTTGGGAGATATGGGCTGCACGTAAGGGTCCTTCGTTGTCTCACCTTGGTCATCCTTTTTTGCTAGTCTGCTTCGAAGTATATCAAGTCTTTTCAGGATCTCGGTTTGGACTGGAGAATGCAATGACCAGAACCGCTTTATCAGCGGGAGTTCTTCCTCCCAAGCGGAGTCCTCACTATCACACGTGAGAGGCCAGGCACCAGTTGGATGTGGGGCTTCCTTTTTTTCATTTTGTACTGTTTGATGGAGCTGATCCTGCTGAAACTTATGCTTTCTATTTTGGTGGATTTGATGGTTGGTTTTTTTTCTTTCGTAACCTTCCATTCCTATGCTCTTGGCCCCCATCAGAGAGGTTAATGGTGCTCTGTTCTCAAATGTTCTTAATAGGACTATTCTTTCTTTTTTAAATAGGTTTTTAGCTCTAAACATAAAACTGGCCAAATTATGATCTGAAAAAGTAATCAGTGCTCGTACCGAGTAATCATCTTGATGTAGATACTCTATAGCGGCTATGTCCGTTGCTTTTACTACTCCCGGTAAAATGCCACTTATAATAGACAAGAAATGGTCTATTCGGTCCGCCCCTACATACAATCTGGGTGGTTTGGGGTAATTAGCAAAGACAAGCTTTTGAGGGGTTAAGACTAACCTCCATTCTCTTTTGGGACACAACATCTGTCGAGCTTGGGAGGGATGGTTCCCCTCAGTGGTTTGGAACGCCAGCTCACCTCTGTCCGTGGATTCTGTGGTGGCCATAGGAAGACTCTGGGGCAGTATGACTGTGGGTGGATTAGATTCTTTGTCCCAGCTCGGAGTTAATTCTTCAGGGCTTGGTTTAGATTCTTTTGTGAATGTATCTATTTTACGTGTCTCATTGATGGCACTCGGGTTAGATTTGTTTGTTCCACTTGTGGAGAGGGATGGGAGAAGGTTAAAAAGCTTCTGCCAATATTTTTTGCAAGTACGGTGAGTTGTCTTGGACCGCCTTAGGTTTTTCATGTTTTTACTTTTCTTCGTCTTGCACTCAGCTTTTTTCCTCCGAGGTTTGGGGGACAGTAATGGATCCGGGTTGGCTAGGGGATTTGTAATCTGGACTGAAGCGCTCACATGTTGTTTAAAATTGTCTACTAGAGTCAGAAGGAGCCCATTTGTTATCGCTAGAAAATTTTTGACGTTAAGGAGATCCGTAGAAATCTGATGAATCTGCTCCCGAAGATAATCACCCCGCGTTTCTGTTCCGTTGTCGTTGGCTTCCAGCCAATAGGTTGAGGAGTCACTTCCAGGCTCCAGCGGTGACACCTGAGGGTTGGCGTCAGGGGTGTTAGCTGTATTAGCCTTTGTCACATTCTCTGCTATGGCAAGTTCTTGGGCCAGGTTTATTGGGTAGTTTATCCTCTTGTTGTTTGTTTGCAGGTCTTTTAGCTGTGATGACCAATCCAGCACTGCAGGTGGTAAGGGCATGGCTACATCTAATATACTCTCCTTCTGAGTTCTCTTACACGAGTTTTTTTGAGGAAAGTAGCTAATAATTTTGCTTTGACTCCCTCGGCGCTCCATCGAACGCTGCGGAGAGTTAAGCAGAATCCCTTGGTCCTTATAATTTTTCCTAGTAAGGACCATAGTGGATATGTGAGTAGATGTAGATATATGGTAAAAGCAAAAGCCCCCTTAGAGTGATTGTCGAATTAAACTTGCCTTGTGTTTCTTGGAATTATAGCTGCTTCAGTTCCTTCCTTTTTTTTGTAGATAAAAAGCTCGGCGTCCTTCCAAAGAAGCAGCTGGCCTCCCCCGTCTGTTAATTGCTGTCTTTGTGAAGGTAGGGCAGCTTGCCGGACCTCTTTTAGATAAAAATGGGCCTTGATTTCAGCTCTACAGCGCCATCTGGTGACACTGTTATAACACATTTATAATGCTATATTTTGATAAATGTAGCTGAGTCCCTTGTCAGGGCAACAGAAACAACCTGGCACAGAAATATAGTTGGCGCCAGGCATAATTCTTGGGGGAGGGCATTCCACAAATGGGGTATGATCATGCAAAAAAAGCTCTCACACTGGCCAGTGCTGCAAGAAGCTCTCCTAATAGTGGGACCATGAGATGGCGTCTCCTTCAGACTGGAGAGGACTAAACAGGCTGATACAAAGAGAAGTCCTCATTCAGATCCCTGGGTCCCGAGTGATTTAGATATTACAGGGGGATATCAGCATGTTAAATTCTGACCTGAAATAGGGAAGTTTTTAGGGAAGATGATGATGATGATGGTTATTTAGGTAGCCAATGAAGCGCTTTCAGGGAGATCTAATCCAAAACACCTGGAGAGACCAACACGCGGTACTCCTCGTGAACTTTATTTATACTTCTGTGCTTATGATGGTCACAGATGCATATACCCCCCCCCAGCTCCAAAGAAACCTGCTCTGAGGGGCCTCCAGAGCAGTTTCTTAGATAATTTTTTTTTGGGGGGGGGACTCCAATATCAATGGGATGTGATATCGGGCTGTGAGAGGGAGGGGAGATTGTGAAAAAAGGGTGCCAAGAACAAACACTTTCCAGAGTACAGTTGTACCTCGGTTTACGAACCTAATCCGTTCCGGAAGTCCGTTCTTAAACTGAAACCGTTCTTAAACTGAGGCGTGCTTTCCCTAATGAGGCCTCCCACTGCTGGTGCCCTTCCACCATTTGGCTTCCGTTCTTAGAACGAGGTAAAGTTCACAAACTGGGACACTACTTCCGGTTTTGCAGAGTTCTTAACCGAATAGTTCGTAAACAGGTCTGTTCTTAAACCGAGGTACCACTTTACTACAAAACCACCTCTGGATACAGCAAAATATATTTTGAGATCATTTCTATTGCTGCCACCCACTCCCCTTGGTACGAGACTTTTCTGAGTTGCCATTTCCTGGCCCTACTAGAACAGAAGCCATTAGAAAGGCATTGACATGAGCTTTGCATGAGAGCTATGGGTCAAGAAAAATAAAGTCATACCAAGGTGACAGATGCCTTTATAAATATCTGAGATTGATGACAGATGGTGGAGAAGCAGCCAGCCTGCAAAAATGTAAGCAACGTAGATGAATTATTCATTATCAAAGGAAGAGAACAAGACTAAGGAAAGCCAAGAATAATGGGAAGGGAGGGACACAAGGAAACATGCAGCTGCCCGGCTACTATGAACAGCCATGCCACAACATTCTAAAGTTATGCTTATAATGATGCCATCGGAAGTCCCTGATGGGCTATTTTATAAGCCAAGAGGCAAGGATTTATGAAAAGAATCAAATCATCATGGAGTGAGCCTGGTGTCTCCTTCCACTCCTTCCACCTGGTGCAGTCCACTTCAATTAATGACTAATGTGGATTTCTAACTGGCTGACTGACCGAACCCAAAGGGTCTCATCAATGGTTCCTCTTCATCCTGGAGAAGAGTGACTAGTGGGGTGCCACAGGGTTCTGTCTTGGGCCCAGTCTTATTCAACATCTTTATCAACGACTTGGATGATGGACTTAAGGGCATCCTGATCAAATTTGCAGATGACACCAAACTGGGAGGGGTGGCTAACACCCCAGAGGACAGGATCACACTTCAAAACGACCTTGACAGATTAGAGAACTGGGCCAAAACAAACAAGATGAACTTTAACAGGGAGAAATGTAAAGTATTGCACTTGGGCAAAAAAAAATGAGAGGCACAAATACAAGATGGGGGACACCTGGCTTGAGAGCAGTACATGTGAAAAGGATCTAGGAGTCTTGGTTGACCACATACTTGACATGAGCCAACAGTGTGACGCGGCAGCTAAAAAAGCCAATGCAATTCTGGGCTGCATCAATAGGAGTATAGCATCTAGATCAAGGGAAGTAATAGTGCCACTGTATTCTGCTCTGGTCAGACCTCACCTGGAGTACTGTGTCCAGTTCTGGACACCACAGTTCAAGAAGGACACTGACAAACTGGAACATGTCCAGAGGAGGGCAACCAAAATGCTCAAAGGTCTGGAAACGATGCCTTATGAGGAACGGCTAAGGGAGCTGGGCATGTTTAGCCTGGAGAAGAGGAGGTTAAGGGGTGATATGATAGCCATGTTCAAATATATAAAAGGATGTCATATAGAGGAGGGAGAAAGGTTGTTTTCTGCTGCTCCAGAGAAGCGGACACGGAGCAATGGATCCAAACTACAAGAAAGAAGTTTTCACCTAAACATTAGGAAGAACTTCCTGACAGTAAGATCTGTTCGACAGTGGAATTTGCTGCCAAGGAGTGGGGTGGAGTCTCCTTCCTTGGAGGTCTTTAAGCAGAGGCTTGACAACCATATGTCAGGAGTGCTCTGATGGTGTTTCCTGCTTGGCAGGGGGTTGGACTCGATGGCCCTTGTGGTCTATTCCAATTCTATGATTCTATGATTTTACCTTTTAATGAAAGAGGAGAGCACAAAATATGGTCTGAAGCTCAACATCAAAAAAACGAAGATCATGGCCACTGGGCCCATCACCTCCTGGCAAATAGAAGGGGAAAGAAATGGAGGCAGTGAGAGATTTTACTTTCTTGGGCTCCATGATCACTGCAGATGGTGACAGCAGTCATGAAATTAAAAGACGCCTGCTTCTTGAGAGAAAAGCAACGACAAACCTAGACAGCATCTTAAAAAGCAGAGACATCACTTTGCCAACAAAGGTCCGTATAGTTAAAGCTATGGTTTTCCCAGTAGTGATGTATGGAAATGAGAGCTGGACCGTAAAGAAGGCCGATTGTCAAAGAATTGATGCTTCTGAATTATGGTGCTGGAGGAGACTCTTGATAGTCCTGTGGTCTGCAAGAAGATCCAACCTATCCATTCTGAAGGAAATCAGCCCTGAGTGCTCACTGGAAGGACAGATCCTGAAGCTGAGGCTCCAATACTTTGGCCACCTCATGAGAAGAGAAGACTCCATGGAAAAGACCCTGATGCTGGGAAAGATGGAGGGCACAAGGAGAAGGGGACGACAAAGGATGAGATGGTTGGACAGTGTTCTCGAAGCTACTAACATGAGTTTGACCAAACTGCGGGAGGCAGTGGAAGACAGGAGTGCCTGGCGTGCTCTGGTCCATGGGGTCATGAAGAGTCGGACACGACTAAATGACTAAACAACAACAACAATGCAAACCATATTTTGTGGCAACGTCTACACTAGCAAACTGTATGTGAATAAGTGCAAGCACAAACCATAGTCTACAGGTAACAAACCATGGCTTGCATAAAAGGGGAAGGAAGAAGTTGGAGTGGGATATGTGGCAGGTGGGGAGGGGGCCACAATGTTCAATTTGGCATTTCATGTGAACCAGCCCACAGCGAAAACTGATTGCAAGGTGCTTGAGGTGGGAAAGCTGAACTGGAATGGCAGTGTACGCAGGAGGTCCCAGATTCAATTTCTGACAACTCTAAGCAAGGATGGGAAACATTCCTGTCCAAAATCCTGGAAAACTGCAACCAGCTTGAGCCAGCTGGACCAATGGTTTGGCTCATCACCACACAGCTCCTGTTCCTCCTATGAGATGAGAAAGACTTGCATCATTTGAGTTCTTCTCGTATAATCCCCCAAAGGGCATGCAATGCTTGATGCATTGACTTCGAAGGAAAGCCACAAATCCCCTAGAAGCAAAGGCCTTCTCTTGTTGAACAATTGAGGCTACTTTAAAAAGAAAGCACTTTGATTTGTGTCTCATCATTAGCTCCATTATTATGGTTGTGAATGACCATTGTTTCAATTCCTAATGTGTTTATTTCCTTTGCTTGAAATAATGAGATGTGTGTCTGGAAAAGCAGCCTGTAAACAGAGAGGTATTCTCTCTCTCTCTCTCTCTCTCTGTGTGTGTGTGTGCGTGTGTGTGTGTGCGCGCGCGTGCATTAGAGAGAGAAAGAGAGAGATTTGCACAATGCATCCTCATCATTTTAGTTTCATGCTGCCTTTCAATAATTAAAACCATGTTCAATGTGACTTACAATACAAAGAGATTTATAGTGGTACCTCAGGTTACATACGCTTCAGGTTACAGACTCTGCTAACCCAGAAATATTGCTTCAGGTTAAGAACTTCGCTTCAGGATGAGAACAGAAATCGGGCTCCGGCGGCACGGCAGCAGCAGGAGACCCCATTAGCTAAAGTGGTGCTTCAGGTTAAGAACAGTTTCAGGTTAAGAACGGACCTCCGGAACGAATTAAGTACTTAAACCGAGGTACCACTGTACATGATTACAAAAATAACCAAAGTTGAGTCACAAACAACAGAAATAAAATATATTTCAAAGTGCACCACCAAACTGAAACCATTTCCACATAAATCGTAAGATAAAAAAGTAAGGAAACAAAAATAACCTCCACAATATCCGCAACAACAAAAACCCCCAGCAAAAACCCCTAAACAATTACCCCAGCCCAGGTCTCTTCAGCAGCCTCCGCTTCTGCAGCTGGAGTCAGTCCGGGCCCCACCCTCCCAGGCCAGGTGGGGAAAAGGCGAGCAAGGCAGGGAGCAGTTCATCCAGTACTCACAGCCAAGAATGCGCACGCCTAATGCTCCTTGATCTTTCAGATAAACAGTATTTGTTTGTGGAAGTAATTAATGAAGCTGTTTCCTCGAAGCGGCTACAATTATGTGCCTATTAATACCCAGTGACATCACTCCTGGAGTGATTCACAGATGCAAAATTTGTAGGTGTTCAATAGCTGGTTGTCAAGTCAAATGGAACAATGTTAAATATAGTCCAGATTTGTCCTGGATTAGTTTTTAAAATAAAATAGAATAAAATAAAATAAAATAGTAGGTTTAAGCAGCTGCACACCTGCAGAATTCACAGTATAACAAGAGAGACACCAGGACACAAGCTATTTAAATGAGTATTTAAGATCAGCACCATGAAAACGTGCTTTTCCACAAAGATGGGGAAACCAAGCAAAACTGGGTCAATGAATTCTTTATGAAACTTGACCCAAGAAAGATGTATTGGTGTCTAGTGATTGTTCTCCGCCTTCCCTTATGTGTGCAAGGAACAGATAAGCTGTTAAAATTCCTTGTCAAGAAGCCTGATGGCCTTTCTCATGCAACTGATCAAAATTAGATGGTAACCACTTCAGAGTCACAGACTCTGATGGAGAGTCCCATTCATTGTATTCTGTTTTATTTTGAACCATTTCTCGGCTGCTTTTCTGGGAAACGCCCATCCAAAGCAGCTGACAGAGATAAAGATACAGCGCGAGATCGGTAACACAGAAATCAAAAACTCATCCAGAAGCTAGAAAACCAGTGAAAGAAACCCAATAATAGCCACAATCCAAGCACTAAAGCTGAAATCTTCACAGCTAAGCATTCTACTGATGGATATTCTGCTTGCGTAAGTACCCAACGTACCTGCTTAGCTGAAGACCCCACAACTCATGCACCCTCCTTCCTCACATGCAAACATATTGCTGTGGTCCTCTGCTGATATCTGCATATCTGACAGAGTTTAGTACAGAACCACTATGGACTGGGTAGCCTTCAAAGGCTAACTCTCCACTGTAATAACAGGAATGCCCTGGGGGAAAGTTAGTTGTCTTTCTCCAGAACTGTTGAGAACATCATAAACGGCTGAGTATAATGCTACAACAAAGGGATGCAGAACTTGTGGCCCTACAGATATTGTTGGATTTGAGCTCCATCAGACCCAGCCGCCATGGTTTATGGTCAGAGATTATGGGAGTACAGTGGTACCTCTGGTTAAGAACTTAATTCGTTCTGGAGGTCCGTTCTTAACCTGAAACTATTCTTAACCTGAGGTACCACTTTAGCTAATGGGGCCTCCCACTGCCACCACAGTGCTGCCACGCGATTTCTGTTCTCATCCTGAAGCAAAGTTCTTAACCCGAGGTACTATTTCTGGGTTAGCGGAGTCTGTAACCCAAGGTACCACTGTACTCCACAGGGACCTCAACCCTGCTCTACTGTGATCATTGAAGACTGCTCTGAGCATGCCTTTGAACAAATCTAGCACCAACAGTACCACTGTGACAGGAGTTGGCCTGATCCATCACTGGTTTCCTTGGGCATGTGTATCAAGCGCCAATGATTAGTCTGGATCACCTATTAAAATAGATTCATCATAAAAAAGGACCCAACAAAGTAAGCACTGGCCATCGTAGACCTGAGATCATCTTCTGAGGCCCTTCTTCATGGGCCTCCTCCTTGAGAGGTCCGGAGGGTGGCAACACGAGAACGGGGCCTTCTCTGCAGTGGCTCCCTGTCTGTGGAATGCTTTCATTGCTCATCACTGCTCCCCAGAATCAGCAGAGGCAACAAATATATTGTACAAGTTCAGGAAATGTACCCACATGTCCTTAAGTCATCCAGGTCAATGAATTAAGCTTTTCCTCATGGAAAACTTGGGTTGCAGATGGGGATGGGCAATCAGTTTCTCATTTTTCCAATCTTAATTCCAGTTTTCAACATTTCCACATAAGTTTGCAATTTTTTTTAAAAAAATAAAATAATATATTCTACCAAAAAAATGAAAATGAAAATTCACCAACATTTTAGTGTCTCCTGATTTTTGCAATACAATCCCCCACCCCAAATAATGCATTTTTGTCTGTTAGTTTCACTAATATATGCACTTTTGAGGACACTTTACCCCAGTATATGCATTTTTGTATGCGTTACTTGGCTAGAGACCTCCCTGCGAAATCTGGAGAAGTGTGAATTTCAAAGGATGGTTGGTGTTTCAGTTCGTGCCTTGTTTTGGAAAGTACAAATTAGGTAGATTTGCCTTAAATGCAAAATGGAATCAAAATTCTCTCCCATCCCTAGTTCCATGTAAGTATAGGATTAAAAAAAAAAAAATAGCACCCAGTCTTGGCTATGCTATGGCTGCAATCCTATGCTTATTTATTTCAGAGTAAAAGGACCCCTGGCCATTAGATCCAGTCGTGACCAACTCTGGGGTTGCGGCGCTCATCTCGCTTTATTGGCCGAGGGAGCCGGCGTACAGCATGACTAAGCCGCTTCTGGTGAACCAGAGCAGCGCATGGAAATGCCATTTACCTTCCCGCTGGAGCGGTACCTATTTATCTACTTGCACTTTGATGTGCTTTCGAACTGCTAGGTTGGCAGGAGCAGGGACTGAGGAACGGGAGCTCACCCCGTCGTGGGGATTCGAACTGCCAACCATCTGATCAGCAAGCTCTAGGCTCTGTGGTTTAAACCACAGTGCCACCCGCGTCCCTTATTTCAGAGTAGTCCCAGTGAATTCTATGAGAGTTGTTTCCACATAGTATCGCACCGCATCTAGTGTGGAGGAAAGATTCACTGGGCTGAGAAAGGCTGCCTTCCTCACTTACAATTATGATTAACAATGGAAAGGATTTTTCCTTGTAGATCTTAGGCACCTTTGCTCATCCATCCCCAAACTAAAGGCCAAATGGGCAGCAAGCCATCAGGCAGTCACGTTTCCAAAGCCCTGCCTGCTCTTTGCAAGCAGCTTCACATCTGAGACTCAAAAAACTGGCCTTCTGGAGTCTGAATGGATAGCATGCACTAATTAAGTATCTGTGTGATAAGGAAATCACATGGCCGTGTCCTTGAATAAATCGGTACGCAGAAAAGAGCTGAATGTCATCCATGCCAATTTCCTGGTCTGTCAATAGGGCACAGTTGAGTGTTGAGCAGAGCAAACAACAGGAATGTTTATTCACAAACATTTCACTTATGAATGACTAAGCTTAGGTTCAAATGTGTGTATCTTTTGCATCTGCTTTTAAAATAAATTTCTTGGCTTGTACCAAATGCCTCTGGTGTGTGTGTACCACATATATTATGAAACACAGGGAATAAACAGAGGGCTTATCCTTGCCCCATTTATGTGGACAGAATGAATCCATGTACACTTTCAAGAAACAATCATATGGATCTGTCCATAGATTCGAATAGAAGCACGCTCATCTAGAAAAGTTACATGGACAACCCATTTCACTATAACATTTCTAAACCTGAGTACAGTACTTGTGAAACCAATTCAAGATACCGTTTTGAGCAACAAATATTGCATGTGTTTTAAAAAATATCTCTGACTGCCAATTATGGTAACTCACTAATTGGCTGCCAATTAGTTTCCAGGCCCAATTCAAAGTACTGGTGCTGACCTATAAAGCCTTACATGGCTCAGGAACTCAATACCTTAAAGTCCACCTCTTCCCCATATGAACCAATCTGGACCCTGTGCTTGTCATCCGAGGCCCTTTTGTATGTCCCGCTTCCCCAAGAGGTTCGGAGGGTGGCAACACGAGAGCGGGCCTTTTCTGTGGTGGCTCCCCATTTGTGGAATGCTACCCCCAGAGAGGCTTGCCTGGCACCATCATTACATGCCTTTGGGTGCCAGGAGAAGACATTCCTCTTTACCCAGGCCTTCTGCCGTTAAACAATCTATGGCCTTAGAAATGTGGAGGGACTGTTGTTATGATTTTTCTTCCTGAGGCTGTTTAATTGTCTTTTATTATTATGCTATGTTAGGGATGCCATAGGCTGGTACATAAATGTTAATAACAATATTCAGTAATACTTAAAAGGTAAAGGATTCCATTCTTTTAAGATTATCTTTTCTCATGTCTTTATTATCCATTAAATAGGTTGGGGTTGATGTAATATACGGTATAAAGCAGGCGGTGGTTGGCTGTGAACTGTGATTAGTAACAGGCTACAGTGCAAGATATAGTTTGCTTCTCTGTGTTCCTCATGCCACAAAACCATGCATCTAGTTTTGTTTTGTTTTTAATGTAAACTACATTTGCTTCTCACCACCGGGGAAGAACTGGCCTCAAAGTGATTTCAATTAATTGCTTTTTTGATTTAAAAAAAAAAAAAAGCTTCACAGTGTAATCCTAGACTTGCAGACCAGGGAAGCAAATCATACTGAGGTCAATGAGGCTTTCTCCCAGGTGTGGAGATTTTGGCTGCAATCCTATAGCCAACTTCCTGGGAGTTAGCCCCATTGAACTCAATGGGATTTGCTTCTAGTAGGATTGTATAGGATTGCACTGCTGGAAGCCATTTTGATTCTGATAAAGTATACATATGGGTAGTCCAATACTGTTCATGTTTCACCAGATGTATATTCTGAATTATACTGGACCGATTCTCGCATAAGCGTGCAGAAGACCAAAGCCTTATTCTGTGTACACATACTTATTTGCTCTGCAACCAGTGTGCCTGCACTGCTGGTTTGGGAACCGATGATAGCCACAATCCATATGGATCCTGTATTTATCCTGTCATTTCTTATGAAATATTACAGCTTGATGTGTTTCCCCTCCAAACCAGCTTCGATCCAAATTGAGAAAATGTACAGCCTAGCTCCAATTTGCACTGGTAAAGTACACATAGCCAAAGACACAGAGGAGGGAAACAAGCAGGGGAATAAACTTCTATGGGGAAAAAATAGTTTTTTTTACTATTTTTGCAGCAACAGATCGAGACTGATTGTATTTTGCAAAATACTACTTTACAAAGGACTTGCTAATGAGCGAGCGTAACAGATGTTAAGTATCTTTGTTCCCCTTCTTGCTTATAAATAAATACTTGGGGAGGGGGAATTGTGAATGTGGAAGAGTCCCTTGCAATAGGAGAGAGAGAGAGAGAGAGAGAGAGAGAGAGAGAGAGAGAGAGAGAGAGCATTCTATTACTGTAATGCAAGAAATAAACACCGTAAACTATTTATGCACCAAAGATGCATCAACAGAGAAATGAAGAGTCCTGGAGGGACTCATGTCATGTGCCAAAGTGACAGCAAGGGTTGAATTATTTATAGGTGTGCAGAAAACACTGATTAAGACATGAATGAAACCAGAAACAACTGCAGCATGGGTAGATCCTACCAAAAAGCCACAGGTTTATGTATGGGGAGAAGAAGAAAAACTTCCCACAGCTAATGGCATTAACGAGTAGCTGACATCTTGCACTGTAACAGCAGCCAAAAATCACTGCCTCGCCTGACTGCATTTGGAAAGGCCAATTTTTGCAAAATAACCTAAGGGCAGGACAAACAGAGAGAGGCTGGATTAGAGCAACGGAGGACCATTGCCATGGCCCAAATCCTGCCCTTAATCATGTAGACTGGAAGAAGAGACACTGGCCGTGCTTGAGTTGTACAGATGCAAAGCAGATCGAAATGGAAAGTTATATTAAAGAAAATGATCTTTAAAAATGGGGGGTGGGGGGACAAAGGGGAAAGAGACATTGATTTGATAAACCTTTGTGGAGCATCCGCAGTTTGAAAACGAAGCATCCCTCAAACAAGACATGGGTCAGCGCAGCTTGTGACCTATCCAGCTGAACGATGTTTTATGGTGTCTCACCAGCAGCTTGATGACCTTCCTGGTTTTCAAGTTCTGGACAGACAGTGAAAAGCAGGAGGTGGGCTGGTCAGCTGCACTCACCTTAAGGGAGATTAATCACCAAGCTCCACTATTTTATGTATGCCACTTTGTCAACTACAGTGGTACCTGGGGTTAAGAACTTAATTTGTTCTGGAAGTCCGTTCTTAACCTGAAACTGTTCTTCACCTGAGGTGCCACTAATGGGGCCTCCCACTGCCGCCGTGCCGCCACCACGCTATTTCTGTTCTCATCCTGAAGCAAAGTTCTTAACCCGAGGTACTATTTCTGGGTTAGTGGAGTCTGTAACCTGAAGCATCTGTAACCTGAGGTACCACTGTACTGTGAGCAGGGCCTTATCAGTGAGAAGGCCCTCCCTCAATAAGTTTTCAGTTTCGTTTCCTCTTTTGCGCCCTTTTAGGCACAAACAAAGCCATTTCTGTTTCACCAGATTTGGGGGATGTTGATCTTTTTTGAATTATAGTGAAAAGTTCATAATAATCAGGGCTTTCTTTTAGCCGGAACTCGCCGGAACTCAGTTCCGGCACCTCTCAGGTGGGCACCATTGCCATTCTAAGAGAATGAGGCAGGTGTTCGTGGTGAGTCCTGGCACCTCTTTTTTCTA
This sequence comes from Podarcis vaucheri, assembly GCF_965113315.1. Taxonomy (NCBI): domain Eukaryota; kingdom Metazoa; phylum Chordata; class Lepidosauria; order Squamata; family Lacertidae; genus Podarcis; species Podarcis vaucheri. The sequence goes on along the minus strand of NC_138764.1, from coordinate 84,551,768 downwards.
GAAAAATAGCACTGATAATAATAGTAAATAAGAACAAAAAGATAGGGTTCTTGACAGGTGTGTTTGGGCAGCCTTTCTTACCTCTCCACAATTAGATACATACCAATGCTATTGAAAACCCTGTTCAACCCACCTGTCCTTCTTTGCATCTGGCCATAACCTCTATCAACACACCTTTACTAACTCGCTCTTTAGGACTACTGTGTCATTTCCCAGCGATCTCACTGGGGGAGGATGTACAGCCACGGAAGTCTGTGCCAATATCAAAGTGCAAGGCAGGGTACCATGGGATCTTTGCGTTGCCATGGAAATGTCCTCATACAGTGCAGCGTTTTGACACAGGCTGTTTCATTACAAGCGGCATCAATATGGCTCACATCAAGTTGCCTCCAGAGTTCACCGCAGTCGCTGCAGCAGCTGACAGCTAATTCAAGCTGCCCGGCTATTGGATCCCAACCAACCTGGCAGCCCTGAACTCCGGAGCACTTGAGTTGAATTAATTTTAATGAAATGATTTTAGAATGTTGTATTATTTTATTGTTGTTAACCTCCCTGAGCCCGTCTTCAGCTGGGGAGGGTGGGATATAAATTATTATTATTATTATTATTATTATTATTATTATTATTATTATTATTCCATTATCTGCAAGGATGAACACCATCAGCATGTTAACATGTTGTCAGCGTAACTTGGTCTCGTTTCCTAATCAATCAAAATGTGCTGATGGCCACAACTCCCAAACAATGTACTTCAGGTATGTAGCACCATGAGAAAGAGAAGGCAGGCAGTTATATTGCTTTACGTGCTTCCCATAGTGGTAGGAACTTCCTACCACATTCTCCTTGCAAAGAGAGCACCCTGGAAACACACACAGATATACATCCAACTTGAGCATGGCAGGGAAATGAGCAAGTATCTTTTAAAGCATCCGCTTGGTGCCAGAGGCTTCTACTCTCCCAGACAGCCGCAAAAACTTAAGAGGCTTCCAGACTGTAATACGGCAAAAGAGAGAGAAGCAAAAATGCAGCCAACAGCCAGCTAGGAACAGGATCTCTTAAGGGCTTCACACTTACTTTTTGCCCCCCTCTTTCCAAGCACAGGTCCATGCTTAAAAGCCCCATCTCTGAGCATTTCTGGTTCTGCCCCATCTTTCCCTGCAAAAACTCGCTCATTAGTCCTCAATTGGAGCAAACATCAATTTGGGTTTTCTGCAGATTGCCGTTTGCTCTGATTAAGCTTTAAAGAGCATTGTTTTAACAGGGAAAGCTCTGGGGCAAAACAAAAACAAAAACTGGTGCTCAGACACTTAGATTTAAAGCGCAGTCCATGCCGGGAAAGAGCAGAGGAAAGGTATCGTATTTTTCGCTCTACAGGACGCACTTTTCCCCCTCCCAAAATTAAGGGGAAATGTGTGTGCGTCCTATGGAGCGAATGCAGGCTCCTTGGCTTCAGCGATAGCAACGCGAAGCCTCCGAAGCGCAGAGGGAGCGCCCCCTCCACGCTCCAGAGGCTTCACGTTGCTTTCACTGAAACCTGGAGAGTGAGAGGGGTCAATGCACACCGACCCCCCTCGCTCTCGAGGCTTCAAGGATAGCCGCCTGAAGCCTTCGAAGCGCAGCATGAGTTCCCACTGCGCTCTGGAGGCTTCAGGTTCCTTTCGCTGAAGCCAGGAGAGTCTTGCTTCAGGGATAGCTGCCTGAAGCCTCCAGAACACAGAGGGAGGTCACACTGCGCTCCGGAGGCTTTGGGTTCCTTTTGCTGAAGCCGGGAGAGGAAGACTCTCCTGGCTTCAGCAGAGAGGGAGAGCTGCGCAGCGCCCCTTCAGCCAAGCAGGAGGAGAAATGGAAGGGGCTCCGTTTCTCCTGCCACTTCGCTGAAGGGGCGCTGTGCAGAGAGGGGGAGAATTTTTTTTCTTGTTCTCCCCCTCTAAAACAAGGTGCGTCCTATGGTCGGGTGCATCCTATAGAGCGAAAAATACGTGTAAGTGTAAATAAGCCCTTACTAGCCTAAGGAGAATTGTGAAACAGCTAGAAGGACAACCATCTTTTGTACACTTGTTTTTTTCTTGTTCTCCCCCTCTAAAACAAGGTGCGTCCTATGGTCGGGTGCATCCTATAGAGCGAAAAATACGTGTAAGTGTAAATAAGCCCTTACTAGCCTAAGGAGAATTGTGAAACAGCTAGAAGGACAACCATCTTTTGTACACTTGAACACTTGCTAATGAGCAGTGGAGATAAGCTGGTGCTTCTAGTGTCAGCCTTTGATGGCTGAAAGATGTTTCAGGAGTACCTAAGGCCACTCTAGCCAGGATGGAGCAGAGACAAATGTTCTGGGAGAAGAGAGAGCGCTCGGGGAGATAAAATATAATAGACCCAGTGAAGCTAAACTAGGTTCTGAGTTTTGCACTGGGCTGGAAGGAGAGCTTTAGGGAACTTCAAGGAGATGCTGTTTACTTTTGGGGAAACTGAAGCCACTGTATAGATAGCTCGAGCGCAAGTATGCTCATCCATGCGCAATTTGAGAATAAACAAGATTTATCACAAAAATGCCATAGGCCTTCAGTGATCTCTCATTTAAAGAGAGACAAAACCCCTGGAATTTCTCATAGCTTAGGGAAGAGGGGAGTGTATAATATGATTTATCCTGGGCAAGACAGCACAAAAGAAACAAAAGATTATCATAATGTGTTCCTCTTAGCTATTTGGCAAGCATGGAATAAACCCAAAGGGATGTCAGCCGTACATCTCTCTTCTCTGGAATCATTTTATCCCTGTGAACATTTAAGATTAACTGTAAATAACCTTTCTTTGGGGTGGGGAGGGGAATAGTATCCTTCTGGATTTAAGTACCCTACATAAAAGAGATTCCCCCCCCAACAAAAAATCCTTTAATCAGATTGTCTAGAGAATGGATTTGACTTGAGACTTGCAGTTTCTGCAGATGAGAAGTTTTATACGAGGATGAAATAATTTGAGAGAGGGAGAGAAGATAAAACTGGAGGTGTCAGGTTGCAAGATGGAGTATGAAGAGTTAAATGGGCCTAGGAGGACAGACACAGATGCAGATGATGTATTCTGACATTCGTCTTGACATCCTGGGAAGATGGCGGCTTTTTGGGTGGGTGGTTCCCATTTTCAGGAGATAGACAAATTACCCATTCTGGACTGGGTTGCACTCCTTCTGAAGGAGCAAGTGGTACTCTTGAACACACCTTGGTCAACAGAGGCCCAATTGTCCTCCGTGGCTACGAATGCCTTTTACCAGCTTTGTCCAGTTCGCCGACTATGGCTGTTCCTGGACAGAGGCAGCCTGACTGCTGTCATCCATGTGTTGGTACCCTTGAGGCTGGATTACTGTACCATTGTTAAAACAGCTGCACTGGATACCCACCTTCTACTGAGCCAGGTTCCAGCTGCTTGCATTAATTTGCAAAGCCCCGAACAACTTAGGTCCAGGGTAACTCAGGGATTGCCCAAACCATTCTATCCACATCAACCACTGAGATCAGGCGCATCACTGGTCATTCCACAAATTGGTGAGGGTCATTTGATGGCAACAAGGAACAGAGCCTTTGGTATTATGGAATATTCCACCAATCGAGATTCAGCAGGCACCTTCTGTTTCAACTTCTACACACCTGCTGGAAACTCTTCTATTCCATCAGGCCTAGGCAGGCAACTCAGAATACATCTTTCCACAATAGTTATCTGATTTCTGGTTTTAACTTTTTTAACATGGCTTTTATTTTATGCTTTTTGTTTTGTTTTATTGCTGTAAACTGTATAGAAATATATGTATGACATAGTGATATGTGTAGATAATACCCAATGTTATCTATTTGGACAGTACAAGCAGTCAAACTCCAAGGTCTTGTATTTGTTTTCTAAAACCCATTACTCATTTTTTTTCCTTTTCACTGGAGATGACGGGGATTGAACCGCCAACCATCTGTATGCAAAGAACGTGCTCAACCACCGAACTAGTCTCTCCCCATTTCTGCTCAATAGAAATGTGCCTCCCTTTCCCTAGAGCATTTTCCATGAAAGAGTTCCGCAACGCAGAGCTCAAGAAACCTGCCGACTCAGTAAGTGTACAGCTGTTGTTAATTGTCCAGTTTGTGCATATGCATAATATATTGAAGCACCGTGCTATCAGCTATGCATCTAATATCTTTTTTCTGCTTACTCATAAAATGTACAATTTCCTTCTTCATTTCAGAAGATGAGGAAGGATTTTCAGCAAACATGGTATCAAATGCAGCCAGCAATTGCCATTCACAGATCACAGACCCTCCAAGTGTCCCTATTTTCCAGGGACAGTCCCGGATTTATAGAAGGCATCCTGGTTTCTGATGTCCTGCTTTTCCTTAGGACGTCCCTATTTTCATCAGAGAAATGTTCGAGAGTATAGTTATGCGACCCCAGAGCCAAGGAGGTAAGTAACTATACAAACTTTAGAAGATACCTGAAGACAGCCCTGTATAGAGGTTTTTAATGTTTAATGTTTTATTTTGCTTTTATATATGTTGGAAGCTGCCCAGAGTGGCTGGGCAACTTAGTCAGATGGGCGGGGTTTAAATATTATTACAGTCGTACCTTGGATTCTGAATGCGCTGGAACTCAGACATTTTGGCTCCTGGTTGCCACAAACCCAGAAGTGATTGTTCCAGTTTGTGAACATTCTTTTGGAACCTGAATATCCGATGGGACTTTTGCGGCTTCTGATTGGCTGCAGGAGCTGTGTTTTGGTTTTGAATGCTTTGGAAGTTGAATGGACTTCTGGAACAATTTCCATTTGACTTCCAGGGTACAACTGTATTATTATTATTATTATTATTATTATTGCTATTATTGAATAGTACGTCCCTATTTTCATCAGAGAAATGTTGGAGGGTATGAGATCATGGTTCCTGTGCAATCCAAGTGAAATAAATCACAGGAGATGCTGCCACAAAGCTTGGTGGGTTGCAACATCATAGAATTGTAGATTTGGAAGGGACCCTGAGGGACATCTAGTCCAACCCCCTGCAGTGCAGGAATATGCAGATGGCTCATGTGAGGATTGAACCTGCAAGCTTAGCATTATCAGCACCATGCTCTAACCAACCATCCAAAGACTGTTGGACAACTGTCCAGATAATAAAATGCTTCCATTCAAATAAGTTAATTCTTTTTTTTTCTTTTTTTAAAAACTGCCTGGGGCAACACTTCAAAGACAGAAACACCAAAAGGAAGTAAGAACTGCAATGATCAGAATCAGGACTTTGGTAATTAAAAGCAACAGGGCAGCAGTTTCTGTTTAAACGTGTTCCTGGTTTCCAGATTTTTTTGGATTTGGAAGTGTGCACTGAAAAGGGATCATGTTTGTCAATATCAGTGGTGCTGTCCCATTTATAATCTTGCCATGGAAAAAAGCTACTACGAGAGTTGTTAACCCAGTTCAGTCTAGCTGAAATTACATATCACACATACTCCAAAAATGCAGCCATCTTATGTTCAGTGGAGGAGGAGGAAGCTGCTTGGGCGCATGGGATGGTGCACCCAGGAGCGGGGCGAATCACCCATAGGGGTGGGGCGAGCAGCCTATAGGGGCCTCTGGAGTCTGCCTGCCTCCTCCCACTCAGCCACCCTACAGCTGGGGGGAGGCAGCGGGCAGAACATTTGGGCAGTGCAGAGCTTGCGAGTGCCCAAGCCACCGTGTCTCTCCCAGGAGAGTCGTGTGGCTCAGGCACGCTGCAGGCCCCGCAATGAGTGCTGGCTGGCCGGCATTTTGTTACCCGCCTCAGTGGTGACACCCAGGGCAGACCACACCCACCACACCCCCTTCCTCCGCCCCTGCTTATGTCTGCAGGCAGCGGACCACAGTGAAGACTTCCACGCTTCAGTCCATCAACCCAGCTCTGCCCACCAACCTGCCCCTGATTGGACCATTCAAATATTTGGTTTAGGCAGGCTATCCCACCATGCACAGTGGTCAGTCAGGGATGGATCTAACAGCTGGCTGTGAGAATGGCCTTTCACCCACTGGGGGTACCGGGAGAAGCTGGCACTAGATCGCAACCACCGCCCACCATGGATCCAGGTAAGCGGTTAATACATATCACACACACTTTCCGGTGGTAATACAATTCCAGACTAGGATCCGACCCCTGGAAGGCAATTTTTGCTCATTTGAAATGTATGGATTCACACTAAAATGCTGGTGATGCTTCACGACTTAAAAAACTAATAAACTGACATGGAAATGTGGGCAAATAGACTTAAGATTTGAGAAATGAGAAACTGAGAGAAACCAAAAATGACTAACCAAAATGGCTATGTTCTACCTTCGCTGTCAGAGGCAGTATGCATCTAAATGCATGTGGGATGCAGGTGGTACTGTGGTCTAAACCACTGAGCCTCTTCTCTTGGGCTTGCTAATCAGAAGGTTGGCAGTTTGAATCCCCGTGACGGGGTGAGCTCCCGTTGCTTTGTCCCAGCTCCTGCCAATCTAGCAGTTTGAAAGCACACTGGTGCAAGTAGATAAATAGGTACCGCTGCAGTGGGAAGGTAAACAGCATTTCTGTGTGCTCTGGTTTCCGTCACGGTGTTCCACTGTGCCAGAAGTGGTTTAGGCATGCTGGCCACATGACCTGGAAAGCTGTTTGTGGACAAACTCTAGTTCCCTTGGCCTGAAAGCAAGATAAGCGCCATAACCCCATAGTTGCCTTTGACTGGACTTAACCGTCCAGGGGTCCTTTACTGTTTTACCTTTAAAGGTAAAGGGACCCCTGACCATTAGGTCGAGTCGTGACTGACTCTGGGGTTGCGGCGCTCATCTCGCTTTATTGGCCTAGGGAGCCGAAGTACAGCTTCCGGGTCATGTGGCCAGCATGACTTCTGGCGAACCAGAGCAGTGCACGGAAAGGCCGTTTACCTTCCCGCCGGAGCGGTACCTATTTATCTACTTGCACTTTGACGTGCTTTTGAACTGCTAGGTGGGCAGGAGCAGGGACGGAGCAATGGGAGCTCACCCCATCGCGGGGATTTGAACCGCTGACCTTCTGATCAGCAAGTCCTAGGCTCTGTGGTTTAACCCACAGCGCCACCTGCATCCCTCTTGTTTTACCTTTTCCTGCATCTAAATACCAGTTGCTGAGAATCAAAAGTGGGGAGAGTGCTGTTGCACCCAGGCGATGCTTGCAGGCCTCCCACAGACATCTGGATGGTCACTGTGAGAACGAAATGCCTGTGGCTCCAGCAGGACTCCTCTTCCATTCTCACTAACAAATATATGGCATAAGGCTTCATGGACTTCATCATCTAATGAATTGGACTAAGTCCATGAAAGCTTGTGCCATAATAAATTTTTTAGTCTTTAAGGTGCCACAAGGCTCTTTGAATGCCTCCCATTAAATACTGACAAAATACTTGAGGCACTCCAAGTAGATTAAAGGGCTCTGATGCCCTAGCACAACAAATCTGCTCTTTTTCTGCCCTGTTTCTTTTTAAGGACTTTTTGGGGAGGTGCATTGAAAAGTGTGATTAATGGGGAAACATGCAAACACCCTGCAAGCTAATCAGGATGAATGGGCATTGTCACATAACCACCCTATAAACAAATCAGATTGAATCTTCAATAAAAACCAGATACAATCTAACCTCTATGTTAACTTTTTTTGCAAGCAATACAGGATAAACACTCAATAAAAGAAGCTCTTTGTTTGTCTTTGCTACAGCAGTTTTTAATACTGAAATTTTAATTGTAACCCAACCTGGAATATGTGTGTGAAGAGTGGGTTTTTTTTATTTTTTTATAAGAATAGTGACCAGAATAAAACAGTTGCACCTCTGCAAATCGTTGCCTTACACTAGGCGTAAACCTAGCCTGGGGATTAGACCTTGGCTCCCTGAACAAATTTCTTCTGGCTCGCCAAACCCCATCAGTTTTGGCAGCACTGCAGCAGCAAAAATATTAAACCTCTTTGCTAATCCCAGCATCCTGATGGAGCTATAAATACCGCCCGCCCCCCATCAGTTATCAGACTGATCATTTGATGAGTGGAGAGAAGGCAGTAACCCTGCTCCCCAGATGATCTTCATGAATCAGGCAAGCTGGGTGTGTGTGTGCGCATGTGCTGGGTCCTATACACCTGTTTCTCCTGTGTACGTAGTGCATGCAGGGCTGGCCCAAGACTTTTTGGCACTTCAGGCAAACCACAAAATGGCGGCCTCTCTCCTCACCAGGCAAAAAGGAGCGAGTGAAGATCTACATATGGAAAAAAGGAGGGGGAATAACGATCTACATTGGGATCTGCTGCCCCCGTGGATCCTCTCACCTGAGGCAGTCGCCTCCCCTTGCCTCATGGGCCAGCCAGCCCTAGGTGCATGTGAGAATGCATGCCAAAAAGGCACTTTTTGCATGCCTAGCTATTGAATTTTGTATTATATTACATCACATGATTTGGTACTGTAAGTGGTTAAATCCCGTTTGATTTATTGATACAGTAGACTGAACTGAAAACATATGCACTTCTCACCTAAATCAGTTGTTTAAAACTGCAGTAGGTAATTCATTGCTTAGAGAACCCATGCAAATAAGTTATTCCTCAAACAAAAGTGCGATCGAGCGACATTCCTTTTCACCAAATCAGATGCACGCAGTCATCAAAGAGAATACAGGAGTCATATACAGCTACAAGCACTTCAGGAATTCTCCCAATGTAGAAACATGACAGACCAAAGTACCTTAGTTCTTTTCTGGTTTGGGTTTGTTTGTTTTTTTAAAAAAAGCTGGAAGAGTTATGGTTTTGAGATAATACATTTTGCATTGAAATTAATTTTACATGAATTGGAAGTGACAGGAGAACATTTGCTCCTAGATAGAAAGATATCTAGGGACACATTCATTTAGAGTAAATTGACAGGGAAAAGATCCACACCCCAAAAAATATCATCATTGAGGAAATGTCCCACCTTTTCCCTATTAGCAGAAGGATTTTACATGCATGCTACCTAAAATGCACTTTTCAGCCTTTTTCAAGCTCTTGGGTATGAATGGCAAGACACACGCTCATCAGTATTTAGACTGGTGGTCATGACAGAAGGTGGGTTGACAATCTACTGTATGTTTTGGAAAGCTAGTTTAGCTGCTATACCAGGCTTCCTCAAACTCGGCCCTCCAGATGTTTTGAGACTACAATTCCCATCATCCCTGACCACTGGCCCTGTTAGCTAGGGATGATGGGAGCTGTAGTCCCAAAACATCTGGAGGACTGAGTTTGAAGAAGCCTGTGCTATGTATTTGGACACCTCTTAGGATATTGTAACCAATCTTTGCATAATGGTTCCTAAGATCAAGCAGCATGTTTTCATCTGTGTTTGGATACAACTGAAGCAAAGTGGCTGACTGAACCTTTCAAAACTGCACTGATTTTAACCACTGATTTCAAAACTGCACTGATGTTGTTGTTTCTTAGCATTTCTGAGCAATGCCGGGTAGGAGGCTGCGATTGCATATAATCTAAGAATAGGTGCGTCCTATTTTCAATCTTCCACCCACCATTTTTCCCCACTGAGTTCTACACATTTGGGAATGGTTTCTCACAACTTAGCCTCTCCTTCCTCTAAGGAAGCATAGATTTGATCGCTCTTAACTCGCACTGCTCTTTTACCCAATTCCTCCTCCCTATTGTATGACCTTGAGCAACTATGGCACAGCCATTCCCTTCACTGTTCTGTATGTTTCGGTCTCAGGGGAGAAGCCTTGTCAGTTTTGCTGATCTCCATTTTTCTCCCCTTGCTCCAGCACAGTAATGAGGTGTCTGCACCACCAAAAGTTCTTCCCTCATAACTTGTCGGTTTCACTGAGCAGGGATGGAGAAGGAAATGGTAGCAGTGAGTCTAAGCTGGTAATGCACAAATAGGGCCTGTCACCAACCATATTGCAGGGTTTTTTTTATTACACATATATATCGTTTCTCAAACACTTTATCCTCATTCTCATGCTCTGGTTATCTCCCGCTTGGACTACTGCAATGCGCTCTATGTGGGGCTACCATTACAACTAATCCAGAATGTGGCAGCTAGACTGGTGATTGGGAGCAGCCGCCGAGACCACATAACACCAGTCCTGAAAGACCTGCATTGGCTCCCAGTACGTTTCCGAGCACAATTCAAAGTGTTGGTGCTGACCATTAAAGCCCTAAACGGCCTCGGCTCAGTATACCTGAAGGAACGTTTCCACCCCCATCATTCTGCCTGGACACTGAGGTCCAGCACCGAGGGCTTTCTGGTGGTTCCCTCACTGCAAGAAGTGAAGTTATAGGAAACCAGGAAGAGGGTCTTCTTGGTAGTGGTGCCTGCCCTGTGGAACGCCCTCCCATCAGATGTCAAAGAAATAAACAACTATCTGACTTTTAGAAGACAACTGAAGGCAGCCCTGTTTAGGGAAGCTTTTAATACTGGATGAATCATTGTATTTTAATATTCTGCTGGAAGCTGCCCAGAGTGGCTGGGGAAACCCAGCCAGATAGGCGGGGTATAAAATTATCATCACCATCACCATCATCACAATAATCCTGTGAGATATGTTAGGTTGAAAGCTAGGCCAGTTGCCAACTTTATGGTTGAGTGGGGATTTGAACTCCAATCCTAGTCCAGCACACTAACCATTGCACCATGCTGCCTCTCTGCGACCAGGTCTAACCACAGAGCAGTGTGGGCCAAAATATAGGAATTTTAACCTACATTAGCTGCAGGGGGCAGGGTGAAATTAAAAGAAGAAAAAGCATAACTTGGGAATGGTCACAATGCGCCTTAACTGAAAGGTGGGGAGACTCCTAAACTATCATTGAAGTACTTGAGAAACAGACGGTTCTGGCCACGTTTAATATTGTGAAGCCTCTGCATCCAGCTTTCTAACATGGCACTAACACCTTTAAAAAGAATCACAGTATATATGCAAATGGTCCAATTGCTTTCAGGTTGTGATGATGCGGGCCGTACCACGACTTAGCAGAAGCTGGGCAAACTGTATGGCTTGGTGGATGGGAACAGGTGCAATACCGTAATTTGAAAAGTGGCACCGGAAAAGAAAATTAAACAGCATCCATATTCAAAATTTTCACAGCCGTAGAAACTAGCAAGTTGGGGAGAAAACTAGCTTGGATGTGCTACTTTCCTCTATGCCAAGAGGAAGAAGGCACCCAAACATGTAATCTCTCATGCACAGTCTGCAGTAGCATAGGAATAGCATACAATATTTCTGAATTTGAATATTTGCTCAAAAACCTGAACCACCCATAATGCAATCATGCTAAAGCTTTTTTATTATTTTTTAAAACCACTGTTTTTCTTCTTCTCCTGGATCAGATCAGTTTAGTCCTTCTGCCTTTTCTCAGCTTGCAACCTTGTTGTCAGGCTTTCAGAGTGATAATGGAGAACCAGTTTGAAGATCACAAGGGGCACACAAATGCTACATAGGATCACCACCACCGAGGATGCCAGCTTTTTACTTACTCCATTTTTCAGGGAGAGATTCAGCAAGTGCCAGCTTCTTCCAGCACCTGTGGGGCTTTGAAGTTATTAGAGGAATAGAGCCCCAAGGAATCGTCTTAAAATTCTGCAGGTAAAATTTCGACTCCTTCTCTAGCGTCTGTTGTTTATGAGTAACCCAAAGGTACATTCTTGGAGAAAGAGTGTGCATGTACTTGGGGGAGGACGCAGCTGTTGGGCAGCTGTGGTCCAAGCTGCTCTGCTCCCACCCCTGATTCTATAGGAAGCCATGCAAAAGGCTCTAAAAGTCTCTCCTAGGGATGAGAGAGAAATTTGATTCAGTCTGAACTTGAAGGCAAAGCAGCCTCATTTGCACTTTCTGAAACAAGAATCGAAAACACAGCAATCCTTCAGGATTCACACAAGTTTTGCAGCGCAGTTCACCTGCCAAGTTATGTGTGCACAAATGCATACAATAGGGTAAAGTTTGCAATAAAATGCATGTATTGCTAAAAACAACATATGAAAAGGTGATATATTAGGGGGAATTTCTTGGCAAAAATCTATAATATTAGGCGAAGATGTATATATTAAGAATCATTCACACTAAAATGATGATGGATGAGGGCTTTAAAAAATATAATGTGGAGAATTAAATTTAAGATTGCAAAAAATGAGAAACTGAGGGAAACTACAACTGACAGATTCACCCATCTGTAATCTCAACTGCTGTCCAGGTTATCTTTTCCTCCAACTTCCACTTAAACATAATAATAATAATAAGAAGAACATATCACCAAACAACTTGCGAAGCAGGGTAGATTAAAAAGCTGTGACACAACTTCTCTGCAGAAGCTCAGCATCCCCACAAATGCTACCCCTGAATGCAGCGACCGAACATGATGATCAAATCAGAAAAAATGACAAGCTGCCTCTTTCCCTCTCCCAAGCCAGGAGGGGATCACTTAAAAGGCAGAGGGGTTGAAACCAAGAAAAGCACAGAGGTCCTTGGTGAAAATAAAAGGAGTGGGATGAGGAAGAAAACGCTTTCTTTGAGAAGCACTAGATTTTCAGACCCAGAGGGAATCAGAAAAACAGACCAAGATTTTTCCTCTCTGCATACGACCCTCCCTCCCTCTCCCATGCTAAATGTGGGATTAAGGATGGGGAATCCTTTTCAGTCTGAGGGCCACATTCTGTTCTGAGCATTCTTGTGGGGGCCACATTCCAGGGGTGAGCGGCACCAGAGGCAAAAGCAGGTAGAGTGACTAATGCAAATATTATCTTTGTACAGTAGGCTCGTTTCTACATGTACTCTTCCCTATCCTCTGTCCAGGATGCTGTTCAGGAGGGAATGTGGCTTGGGGATAATAATAATAATAATAATAATAATAATAATAATAATAATAATAATAATAATAATAATAAATTATTATTATTATTATTAATTATTTGTACCCCACCCATCTAGCTGGGCTTCCCCAGCCACTCTGGGCGGCTTCCAACAGAACACTAGAATACAATAACCTATTAAACATTAAAAGCTTCCCTAAACAGGGCTGCCTTCAGATGTCTTCTAAAAGTCTGGTAGTTGTTTTTCTCTTTGACATCTGGTGGAAGGGCGTTCCACAGGGCGGGTGCCACTACCAAGAAGACCCTCTGCCTGGTTCCCTGTAACTTGGCTTCTTGCAGTGAGGGAACCGCCAGAAGGCTCTCGGAGCTGGACCTCAGTGTCTGGGCAGAACAATGGAGGTGGAGACGCTCCTTCAGGTATACTGGACCAAGGCCGTTTAGGGTGCTCTACAAAGACAGAGCCTATGGTCCACAAATGTGTCATACCGAGCCCATGTGTCAGGCTTGCGCCCACAGGAAAGATGCTTGACTCCTCTCCCCCAAATCCTGAAGGCTTCAGAAATGGTGGTGATGGTGGTTACTGCCAAGCTCATCTTTCCTTCGTTCTCTTAACTTGTTCCACAGAGCAGCCACACTGTGGAGTGAAACACAAAGCCAATTGTGCTAGCGGCCTTCATTTCTCATATGGGGCCCTGAGGCACTCTGGGAAATGAAGTTGGCCTGGACCTCCACTCCGCAGCATGGCAGCTCTGTGGGAAAAGTTAAAGAAAAATTGGGGGGGGGGGGAGAAGCAAACCACTGTCACTGTAGGGTCTCAGACCTGCACCTAGTAGTCCTACCCAAACAGTGCCACAGATTCTGCACCCCTGGTCTTCACTTTCCAGTTGCTTTAAAGGAACCATGGTTGGGACTCAGCTATACAGCTGCAAATAAAACGTTTTAAATATATTGTAAAGTGCAATATACAAATATGACATTAGATGGCAACAGAGAGCTGTGGCAAATTCAATGTGTTTTTCAAAATGTGTTTGTTTTTTAAGCATTTTCACAGCAGTTTTTTAAATATTTGTGTAGATTCCATCTTGGTTGTCCTTCTTTTCATATATGAGTTTTACCTACCTATTCTGGGAATCCTGAGTATGGCTAAGTAAATAATTTTTTCTCAAAAGCACTACTGCAATACTTTGACTGTTCCATTAGCCTTTGAGATGAGGCTTAAGTCTTCCCAACACATCAAAATACTCAACTGCATTTTACCCTTTATATGATACCAACTGCATTTTACGCTTTACAGGCTATTCCTGCAAGCCACTGCAGCAGCAATATTCCTTCTAGATGCAGTAGAAGAAATACAGTTCAGGAGGGGAGTAGGCTTGCTGCACTAAGGAGCAATATCCAGGTTGCTTAAAGGATGGGATGATGTACAGTCCAACAAAAAGGAGGCCGACTGCTCAGCCTTCAAGGAAAGGCTCCTCATTTGCTCAGAACGACGCTCTACCTGACATCATGTCACTGTGAATCCTGCCCTGCTGGTGATAGCTGGGTGTCTTCAAGGAGATGCGAGAAGGACTTCCCAGGATTTATGCTCTGGGCTGACGACAGGTAAAAGTTATGAGACGGATTTGTGAAAACTGCTCACCTATGAAATCACTTTCTTCACCGGAAAGTCTGTTTTCCTTACGGCTCCTCTTACGGCCTGGCATTAGGTAGGTACACACTGTCTCTCCATTTCATCACACAAAAGGCAATGGAGAAACTGCAGCATTCGGAGCAAAACCACTTTATCTGTATGGCAGGCAGAACTGCAAATAGACTGGTAGGTCCAATATAGATAGATAGATGATAGATAGATAGATAGATAGATAGATAGATAGATAGATGATAGATAGATAGATGATAGATAGATATAGTGCCAAGGAAATGGGCAGCGGAGGAAAATTAAAGAACCGAGTTTGTGGGGGGGGAAAGCCACTCAGCAAGACAAGGCTTTGTTTAAGTAAATAAATAAGAAGTGAGCAAACAAACAAGCAAAGCAGATGCTCCTCTACTGACCTATGACCTCTCCCTTCAGGAATATTTCAGTCTTCTGCCCAGAATTTCTGGTTTTTATCATTTATCTATTTTTTACTCCACCCATTTGACTGGGTTAACATGCAGGCAGTGTTCAACCCAGTTGCCCAGTAATAATAAATATTATTATTAATAATTAAATTTTATTTATACCCTGCCCTTCCCGGTTCAGAAAACCGGGCTCAGGGCGGCTAACAACAAATTCAAAACACTTAATTGTAATACAACATAGAGCAGCATAAAATACAGTATAAAAGCATGAATAACAATAAAATTCAAAGTTCAAAAATCAATTTGGGGGAAATCCATCCAATAAGCATTAGATAGTCACCAGGGCTAGCTGGCTGAATTAGTCCTACTTGGGCCAGCGAGGAGGCCAGGGGAGAATTAGCTGTGGGGTCTCAGAGTGGGTAATCTTCATAAAAGGGGAGGGAAGAGAAGAGAAATAAAAGATCAAGCTGAATTCAAATTAAAGGCCAGGAGGAATAGCTCTGTCTTACAGGAAGGAGGTTAAATCCTGAAGGGCCCTAGTCTCATGGGACAGTAAGCAGTAAACTGCTGCTTGGTTAGGAACTTAAAAAAAAACAACCAACACCATTATTTAATACATAAAGTTTAATTTGAAAGCTTTTCTTCTTTCAGTTCAACTTACTATGGTCCTCCTCACAAGGTTTATGAAAATAGGCCTGCAACCAACCTGAGCTAGCGATGAGAGTGGTTGCTAATCTCCATTTGATAATTAATGGCAGCTTCTGTAGACTCACCCACAACTAATAAGTCCACTTCCTGCCTCCAGATGTCCAGTAACCACACAATAAAGCATGGAAGACTAGGTAAAAATCCTCAGCTATTTAATGATTGGGGAATTGTGCTCAAATTTCCACTCCCATGGTTCTCCTAGTACCGGGTCACTCAATTTTGTCATGAAGTAGGAAATAATCCCATAATACGTATGTGACAGGTTGACTTCCCTCTTTTTCACACAGAAATGTTTATTGTGTTTAGGGTGCAAAATAGAATTCCATGCCCCTGTGGAAAATGGCAAACCCAACACCTGCCCATTGTATTTTTTCACTTTCTTTTTTCTTGCACAGAAATGGCATTGGAAGAGTTGGCAGTTGGTTTCTGCAAGTACTGACCATCTGAAATAGAAAGCCATATTACTGCCCTTGTATTTTATCCTTATTAGAGAGTGTACACTTTTCAGCATGTCAACACAGTTTGTCTGATTCAAAATCAAAAATAAAATCATTGTTTTGCTAATGGAATATGTGTGTTAGTAGGATTCAGCCCTAACTGCTCATTATGGTGTCCTAATATCATGCTGCACCCTTTTTCAGAAGGAAGAGATATACTGGAGAAATTTCACCCACCACTCTGTTCCTTCCTAACTTGCCCACTGCTGCTGTTGTAGAAACTTCAATAGTCATCCTTTTCCCAGTAAAGAGGATGCGTCACCAACTTGCTACTGCTCCAGGGGTGGGAAAAAGTCATTCTCACCAGTTACTTCTGTTGCATGAATTTTGCCTGCCCAATCCTTTCCCAGTGATCACAGGACAGTTCTATCCAATATCTGGGACTCTTCTGCTACTCCAAGCAGACCAACCAGGAATAAATGGAACAAAGTTCTAACTTAACTACCTTGAGACTGTAGAAGGCTGTAGAAGGGAGGGACTTTTACAGCCCAAAAAAAGGGCTTTATACAGCAAAGCTCATTGGGAATTTGGGTGAAACTGTTGAAAGCTGACTACAGGAGAAGTGAATGGAAAGGAAGGTCAATATCACTCCCCGCCAATCAAAAATCACCTCTATAAACTGCCAGTATTTTGCAGGAGGGATTTGAGTGCATACCAGAAATTTAGGTTTGTACAGTTCACATGGATCAAAGATCTCTGCCTCCCCAGTTCAACAAATCCACTCCAAACAAAACACAGACTTCTTGTGACATTGAAATGGAGGGGCAGAACAAAGGAACGGCTAACAGGAAGACCTATAACCTGCGTACAAGCAAATCAGGATGGATACTCATTATACAACCTTCCCACAAACAAATTGGAACAAAAGCTCAGTAAAGTCCGGACATAGTCTAACCTCCATGTAAGCATTGTATAAGCAAATCAGGATGCATCCTCAGTCAACAGGTTTCCTGGAAGAGCCCAAAAACAGAGTGCTGGAGCTGCATTTTAAGTCACAGCCGGCAGCCTGCAAATTAAATCTGCTCCCTGCAAGCGCTGCAAGGCCTCTTGTCTCAATCCCTGGCTTTATCTTGGCCCTGCCTCCTCCTACCGTAGATTGCAGTAACTTTCTGCAGTAGGGCAGCTACCTGTTCGCCACTGCGTGCGTATGCTGGGGGCGAGGGCAGGAAGAGACATTATAGGGAGCAGAGGAAAATCTCCCCTTCCTACAATCCCCCTCCTGAGCTCCTGAGCAAAATGGACAAGCTTCACCTGTCGCTCCAGTCCAGCTATAATACCAAAATGTGAAATGGGCGTTGCAAACTTCTAGTCAATTTCAACTCCTTTTCCTCGACCAAGCAAAACCATAAAAAGCCAAATTGAGCTTTGTGGCTCCTTGAAGACTTAACAAAGGTATTATGGCATAAGCCTTTGTGAGCAAAAGTTTCCTACATTGTATGCAAAGGAGTGCAAGGGGGGTGGCAAATGAAAGCAGCGAGGTCAAAGAGAAATGCAATGTAAAAAAATTACAGTGAGCCTTCACAAACATATTCAGCTTAATCAATGTGACCTCACAGTGAGGCAGGTTAGGCTCTGCAAGGGGCTGGACGATAAGCCTTGAGGTCCCTTCCAACTCTATGATTCTAGGCTGAAAGATGGTGGACCAATCACCAAGCTAGCTTCATGGGTGAACAAGGATTTGAACCCAGGACTAGCTTGAATATTATCTGCATGAAGTTGCACTAGTTCTGCCACATTAACTGTGTTGGACTGTGTACACACTCCCATTTAGTGTACTCCCATAGCTGGCCTGGCAAGCAGTGCACAGAGGGAGGGCATCAGCCATGATCCATATCTATCCTGTCGTTCCTTACAAAACGCTGTGTTTTGGTGCATTCTCCCCAAACCAGCTTTGATCTAAATTGTGAAAACGAACTAACCACCGCTGTTTTAAGCTGCTTATTTGTACAAAACCCTAGTTTGCTGTACCATAAACCATCAACTGAACTGCCCAGTTCCAAGCACACTCCAAAATACTTTTGTCTAGACTGGTATCATCCATCTGGAGGAAATGAATTCATCCAGTAATATGTATTTGGAAGGTTAGATCCTTGTCTTGGATCAGCTGTCCCAGATGGGATGTTTTCATATTTTGGGGCCACAAATGATTCTTCTTAGCAATCAAGAGTGTTCGAATTCAGCTTCTTTGCAGACGTAGCCATGCACAAGGGCACACCTGCACCAATTGTTTTTCCCCAAATGGTTTGCACCTGTGTGCGCCACAAAGAGCTTATGCAGTCTGCACAGTATCCTGCATTCTGCCTTGATTAATACTCCATGCCCAGAGGCTAACCTTTGTATGATGTCTATTGTGCCTGGTTAGATATTCCACAGTGTCCATAATCTAGGACATTATTCTCCTCGACTATGTTTTTTTAACACCTTTCTTTATTTCTGTTCAATTAAGGTGAAATGGGCGCTTTCCTTCCTATTTACCCATCAAATAGGCATCAGTCCTCCCGCACCAATACACACTTCAAGCTGCTTTATTGTGTGCTTCTGGCAGATTTCCCTCTTGACGTTGAATAGCCTCCATTAATTCCAAATATTTCTCTCTTTTTCTTTCCCTCTCACATACAGGCAAATACAGGGTCCCTATGAATGCCCTTTTTGTTGTGAATTCATGATTATTTCTGCTCACTTATGGTACCGGGGTTGTTGTACTCAATCACATTTTCAATACTATATTCACCAGGAAACATTTCGGGGCAGACACACTGCTTCGTTTCCAACCAGTGCATGTCCCATAACTTAAATCCTATAACTTTTTAATCCCACAAATGTTTGTCCTGCACTTCTTGTGCTGTAGCCGCCTCCAGATGATATTAATACAATAACACTGGGGAAGCATCGCAGAACAACTAATGAAGCAGAAAGCTGTGTGGACGGTCGAGAATAAATCCATCACTAGCGCACTATTATTGCAACGGTGTCAGGTTGCAGAATACATCTGCAAACAAACAACCGGTCTGGAGGAACCCACAAGGTTATTAGTTTATTCTGCTTTTAATCTGTTGGGAGCCGCTGGGGAAACCCAGCCAGATGGGCGGGATATAAATATGTTGTTGTTGTTGTTGTTGTTGTTGTTGTTGTTGTTGTTGTTGTTGTTGTTACTACTACTACTATTACTACTACTACTATAGCTCATCAGTATAATGTGCTGTGATATATAATATGCACAGCTGTCTGCATATTAACCATGATTTCCAAAGGAAGAAGAACAAAAAGCACCCAGGAGCAGGAACATAGCTTTGTATGTTCTCAAGTCGGACCACTGTTCCATCAAGCTTTGTAATGTCTACACTGATTGGCAGCAGCTCTCCAGGTTTTCAGACTGGGGATGGTCTCAGCCTTACTTGGAGATGCTAGGGCTTTAACCTGGGGCCTGAGCAGGAAGCACACGAGGGAAGGAAATGCGGAGCAAGGGAAGGAAATCAAGGAACGGCAATTGCCAAACCGTTGTGAAAAATTGTAGCGGAGGGGCATCGGCGCACACATACCTCTATTATCAGGCAACCTTGATCCTACAGATTAGCTGAAGCGCATCTGCGCCAATAGCAAGACCTGACAATAATAAACTGGTGATAATATGCAGCAGTCCTGTGCGTGTAAAACAGATCTTTCTCCTCTCATACTGTCAACAATGGCTATGGTGCAGCTTTGAACAGGGAAGCATGGCTGTCATGCATGGTGTGAGTGGTGCACCTCCTGATGCCCAAGAAAAGGCCACTTCTCCAGTCAAAAAAGGTAAGACATGAGTGGCATTATTTTTTCCCCGGTTCTGCCTCAGGTTTACTCCATCCTCCAGTTCAGGCTCAAGAATGGCAGGATGGAGAATTCCCTCTCCAGAGCATCAAGGGGTTTAGCGGCACAATCTGGGGAATTCAAGATAAGGGCCATTTTGAGAATGGCCACCAAATGCACACTGAACAAGGAGTTGAGGCCAGTACTTGCTCCTGAAGACCATCCCTATATAGGAGATCCGAAATTTAAAACTTTGTTTGGATTAATAAGACAGGGTTTCCTGTACCCAGCAAAAAAGACCCTCCCCTTCAAAGTCAGTAAGTCACAGGATTAATTTCATTAGACACATCTACTCCCAGCACAATGCTATTCTAACAAATTCATAAATTTGCCTGGGTGAAAGCTTCACGGGCGACAGATTACCTTTAAACTCGCATATTCTTGAAATGTATTAAATCCATCTGTCTCAATTAGCATATTTATCAATTAATTACAGCGGGAGTGTTTATTCTGGGAGCAGTGAGGCTTGCCATCTGAATAGCAGGGCAGTCTTTTGTTTTTACGAGACCAGAATGTGCAGTCAGAGAGGGCTTTTTTTGGGTCGTATTTAAAGTTTCCCCTTTCATCACATTCCCCAGAAGGCTGAGGAGCTTAATAGAAGGATTAAGACTTGCACCATGTTTTTATAAATGCATTGACTTCAGTGTAAATCGAAAAGCAGAGAGCTCACTTGATTATGCCTAAGGATGACCCTTTAAACCCTGCACACTAATTCAGGGTCGTAACTTGGTATGCCTTGCACTGCAAACACACAGCATGTGTGGTAGGCAGTGGCTGGCAGGCTGCTAGTCAGGCGGTTTAAGTAGGGTGTCATCCGCAGCTCATACTGAGTCAGGGAGGGGTTGAGTCAGTGCATCCATGACCACACAGTCCTGCTGAAAGCCAAGCAGTGCTCCCAAATCTGATCCACCGTGTCCTTCTCATTCCAGTATCCTGTAGGCTAACAGCACCTATCATCTGCATTGGCATTCGTACCTTTACTAACCCAAACACCCACCCACCCACCCACCCCCAAGCTTCTTACCCATCCACCTTGAGGCCACCAACAGCAACTTCTGTTGCCCCCTGCCCATTGCTTCCCTTCATTAGTCCAGCCCATTCATATTATTGGTCTTCACCAGCAACTATCTCATTCCTTTCATTCCTCTCTATGTATGCAATCATTACACCACTCTCCACTTTTCCTGTGGTCTGCCCCCAAAGTGCCCTTGGCCTGTGCAACATGAATCTACCACTCCCACCCCACAAGTTCTTGTAGTTTTGCTCATGCCTTTCACACCAGAGGAATGCAAAAATAAAAAAGCTTTCTCCATCACCCTCAGCACACGAAGATAGAGATAGAGAGAGAGAGAGAGAGAGAAACACACCCTGTCAATTCCATTCAAGCTATTTTCACAGCAGGTTGTAGGCATGTGGAAGGTAGGAGAGCCGATATTGAAGCAGCTCTTGCGCCATCAAATTGTGTGTGTATATGAGTGTGTGCATATAATTCCCACAGACACACGTTTCTACAGATGTACCACGATGAAAAGTTAATCCCCACAACTGGAGGTGGCTTCCTTTTCTCCCTCCTCTGCACCTCTAGAATCTAATTTTTGCACCCTTCCTCTTGGCTGCTATTTACCTGGGAGAGAGATGGCAGACATGACTGAGGGATGTGGAACAACGGTTAACTCTATGCAGCCTGTCCATTTGTTTAATTGGTACAGTTCCAGCCATCTTCAAGGAGCTCAAGGTGGGTCCCACGCCAAGCATCCCCCCCCCCCAAACAAGCCTCTCCTTCGCTCCAACTATTAACCCCTTTGCTGCCGACATGCCTCGGTTTTCTCCCCAGCTCCGGCTGCCTCCGTCCGCTTCCCTTTTGCTCTTCCCCCCTCCCACCCCGCGCCGAGTCTTACCCGCGTCCTCCTCGTCGAAGCTGTTCATGCAGGGGAAGTAAATGGCCAGGGCCTCGAAGGACGCGGAGAGGCTGAGGCGGCTCTGCGATCGCTCCATGAAAAGCCCCGAGCCCGGGGCGCCGCCGGGGGCTTCGGCCGCAGCTTGCGGCTTGGCCAGCTTCGACGCCCCATTCTTCACTCGGAGCACAGCCCGCGGCGTCTTGGCTACTGTGGGGGGGCCTTAGGGAGGTGAGAAATGGGCTGACCGGGGTGGGGGATATGAGGCGGGGGGTGGGTGAGAGGGGGGGGGTGACAGAAGAACGGACTTGAACCCACCCGCGGCGGAGATGGGAGGGAGGGAGAAAGAGAAGGTGATGCTGAGGAGGGAACGCGCAGGGAAGATGCTAGTGGTACCCAGGAAACTGAGCGCCCGGGAGAAAGGATGCAGGCAGTACCCGAGAGAGGAAGGATGCTGGCGGTACCCAAGAGAGAAAGGATGCTGGCGGTACCCGAGAGAGGAAGGATGCTGGTGGTACCCAAGAGAGAAAGGATGCTGGTGGTACCCAAGAGAGAAAGGATGCTGGTGGTACCCAAAGGGAGGATGGATGCGGTGAGGAAGGATGCTGCCAAGAGAGCTGCTTCTTCCAGCTGCCGCTCTTCTCCCGAGGAGAGATGCTGCAGCTGTTCTTTTGCCCCCAGGGAGGAGAGGAGGGAGGCTGCTGTGATCCCCGATGCAGATGTCAGGATGGAGCCCGATGCCCTTGCGTCGCCGCGAAGTCTGCGGCTCCCGACGAGAGAACCACCTGCTGCTCCGCCCGCTCTCCCCGGGCGTCCACGGCTCTTCCCGCGGAGGCGCGTCTGGCTCTTCTCGCCGCGTCCCCCACCGCCAGGCTGCGCTCCTCCGGCTCTCAATGCCTCTTCATTCAGCCCGGCGTCGAGGGCGGGGGCTGCGGCCGTGAAGTCATCCCGGGAAAGCCGGCGCGGCCAATCGGAGCCCGAGGGCGGGCAGAGAGGGGCAGTCGCTAGGGCTTGAAAGGGGACCCGCCGCTGGATAAGGGTTGGCGGCGGCCGTTGCCAGGCGGAAAGCGACGGAGCATGCGCCCTCGCGCCTTTTGTGTGGCGGCGGCGGCGGCGGCGGACGGTTTGCAGCCCATCGATTTCACGCTGCTGGAGTTCACTGGCTGTAGGATGTTCAGCACCATTCAGTCACAGAATCATGGGATTGTAGAGTTGGAAGGGACCACGAGGGTCATCTAAGTCCAGCCCCCTGCAGTGCAAGGATCTTTTGCCGGAAGTGGGGCTCGAACCCACAACCCTCAAATAAAGAGTCTCATGCTCTACTGACTGAGCTACCCTGTTGCAGGTACTAACTTAACTCCAGAGGAATGGCATGGTAGAATGTGGAGTTAAGTCCTTATGGAGAAACTAACAAGGCATCTTAAAGCGACCAGGAACACAAGGACCAAAGATGTTTTTGAAACTGCATAAAGGACTCCTGACCATTAGGTCCAGTCGTGGCCAACTCTGGGGTTGCGGCGCTCATCTCACTTTATTGGCTGAGGGAGCCGGCATACAGCTTCCGGGTCATGTGGCCAGCATGACTAAGCCGCTTCTGGCGAACCAGAGCAGCGCACGGAAACGCCATTTACCTTCCCGCTGGAACGGTACCTATTTATCTACTTGCACTTTGATGTGCTTTTGAACTGCTAGGTTGGCAGGAGGTGGGACCGATCAATGGGAGCTCACCCCGTCGCGGGGATTCGAACCGCCGACCTTTTGATCGGCAAGTCCTAGGCTCCGTGGTTTAACCCCACAGCGCCACCCACGTCCCTTGAAACTGCATAGCACATCTTTATTCAGTGCACCAGAAAGGACAATGCTGTCCCCTCACCACCAGCTATCCATGGCTCACTTTGGGACAGCTTGTTAAGACGGAGAGCAGAAGACACCAAACTGATGCAATCAGATCTAAACTACAGTGGACGCTCGGGTTGCAAACGTGATCTGTGCGGGATGCACATTCGCAACTCGCAGCGGCGTGTCTGCACATGCGCGGGTTGCAATTCAGTGCTTCTCCGCATGTGTGACCCTCAAAACCCGGAAGTAACCCGTTCCGGTACTTCCGGGTTTCGGCAGGTCCGTAACCCAAAAAAAGGCAACCTGAAGCGTCTGTAACACAAGGTATGACTGTCCTTACAAACTTTATGTTTGTATTATTTACATCAGGCACAACCAACAGGTAGATCTACTGGTAGATCAGTGGATGTCTGTGGTAGATCACAGGCTCCCCCCAAAGAAGCTCAACAACTTTGCCCTGCACACCTAAAACAGGGCTTTCCTTCCTAAAAAGAACTCAACAACTTAGACCTGAACCCCAAATAAGGGGATAGATCACTGCCAGTTTTTAACTCTGTGAGTAGATCACAGTCTCTTGGGAGTTGGTCACCCCTGATTTACATTATCATAGAAGAACTCCTCAGGGTCATCTTGTCCAACCCCCTGCAATGCAGGAATTGCAACTTGATCATACATGACAGATGGCCGTCCAACATCTGCTTAAAAACCTCCAAGGAAGGAGAATCTACCACTCCTGAGGGAGACCGTTCCACTGTTGAACAGCTCTTACTTTCAGAAAGTTATTCCTGATATTTACTTGAAATCTCCTTTCTTCTTGTAACTTGTATATAAATTAAATGTTTCTTGGGGGGTTGAGGATATATGAGGATTGTGATACGGCTTTTTTGTAAATGAAAAATAAAGTATTTTAATACCATGTGTCTGGTGGGATTGCGGTGTGCACAGGTGCCAAATGTCCGGGTGGAAAGAATGCCTTCCAACACAATTCTGTGCATGTTTAGTCAGAAGTAAGTGGCATTGAGTTCAATGGCATTCACACCCAGTTAAATACATATAAGATTGCAGCCTATGAACTTCGGGCAGAGGTTGCTCTGTTTGTTTATTTTAATTGTTTTTTATACTGCTTTTCCAAAATCAGCAGCAGCCTCTCAAAGCAGTGCCCCCCAAAAATCAAGAGATCACATTCTCAACTAAACTTATTTAAAATCCATTAAAAAACAACAATGATTATATAAAAGCGCTTAGAAAAGGAGTGGGCATGTTGGCTTATTTATATACCACTTTGGGGCTGAAAGGCTCCCAATATGTTGAACAGCATACTGCAACCAAGCACCCAGAAAAAGACAATAAAATGTTGTAAATATATGAATATATTATTTAAGTGCCTACGCATGAGTGCGCAGTGAAAGTGTGATGGACTGTGATATTTGATATATAAGCCATAAGAATATACGACAACAGAAACACTTCACCATAGGAGGACAAGTAGCCTGAGCAAGCTAGAAACCTGAAAATATTATATATATATATATATATATATATATATATATATATATATATATATATATGCAGGTTTTGGTGTCTTCGGGTGTCTTCCCGTGTAAGAGTCGGGGTGTCTGTGCGACGTTTCGACGAGGTCTCACTCGTCATCTTCAGGCTGGTGCTTTCGGCTTCTTGTTACTGGAACAGAGCAGAATCTGGTGTTTGAGTTCCTATAAATACTGTTGAGGGGTGTGGTGTATAGCCTCCAACGTTCTGGGCAGAGAGGAAGTTCCTAGATTAGTGTGCCTTTTCTTCTTTTGTTCCTTAATTACTTGAGGGATATCTTGAGTGATTTCATGAGTGATATTCTGAATACCACTGGGTGGGTCATTAAGTGTAGATTAGTTGCTAAAGCTTTCGTGTCTTGACCTCTTGAGCTTGTGAAGAGTTTTTCTGAGAAGATGGCTGTGCTGCATTTAGTTGTGCTCTGGCTTGGCTTCGTGTATAGAGCACAACTAAATGCAGCACAGCCATCTTCTCAGAAAAACTCTTCACAAGCTCAAGAGGTCAAGACACGAAAGCTTTAGCAACTAATCTACACTTAATGACCCACCCAGTGGTATTCAGAATATCACTCATGAAATCACTCAAGATATCCCTCAAGTAATTAAGGAACAAAAGAAGAAAAGGCACACTAATCTAGGAACTTCCTCTCTGCCCAGAACGTTGGAGGCTATACACCACACCCCTCAACAGTATTTATAGGAACTCAAACACCAGATTCTGCTCTGTTCCAGTAACAAGAAGCCGAAAGCACCAGCCTGAAGATGACGAGTGAGACCTCGTCGAAACGTCGCACAGACACCCCGACTCTTACACGGGAAGACACCCGAAGACACCAAAACCTGCATTCCTGTACCCGTGAAAATCTACGAAAGCATATATATATATATATATATATATATAAAAACACCAACTAGAAGAATTAATGATATTACTGAAGGTGCACTGAAAATGAAGGTCTTTGTAAAATAACAGGGAGGAAGCCCAATGAGCATCTGGTGGGAGGCCATTCTAAGGTTCTGGGGCCACAACAGATAAGGTCCTGCTTCTTGAAAAGAACAGCTTCACCTCCATGTGCAGGAGAGTCTGAAATGACCTCATTGAATGGATGTTAAATGTTGAGAGGGCTAAATGGGAGGGGATCTGCCCTGAGATAATCAGAATCCAGGTCACTGAGGCCTTTTGGATGTCAAAGCAGCACCTTGAATTGAGTTTGGAAGGAGCTGGGAACTATTGTAATGTTTCAAAACATCTAATAGGAAAATGCTGGCTTGAGCCCACCATAATCAAACAGCATCACTTGGCACTAGGACACCCCCACAAAGACACCGTTGCAGCGATCCAGAATGAAAGCCCACCCAGGCAAGGATAGCAGTGGCTAGGTCTCTTGTCTTTCAGTAGCAGACATATCATTTAGTATACACTGCTCAATATTCAGAATTTCTAAGCAGTGTACATGTCATTATTTCTTTTTTAAAAAATAGCACACCAATTTTGCTTGGTGTTTGCAAAGAGAGCTGAGAACAATGGTGATATTGTGAATATCTGGTACTGTCAGTCTGTTTGTTTTTATACAACTTTTTATCCATGCCTTGCTCCTATGCTTACATCCATGTTGTGAAAAGCTGTTCCTGTTGATTTCTGTACAGTGGTACCTCGGGTTAAGTACTTAATTCGTTCCGGAGGTCTGTTCTTAACCTGAAACTGTTCTTAACCTGAGGTACCACTTTAGCTAATGGGGCCTCCCGCTGCCGCCACGCTGCCACCGCGC
The DNA here is from genome assembly GCF_965113315.1 of Podarcis vaucheri. Lineage (NCBI taxonomy): Eukaryota > Metazoa > Chordata > Lepidosauria > Squamata > Lacertidae > Podarcis > Podarcis vaucheri. Next base: position 84,524,781 of record NC_138764.1, on the reverse strand, counting down.
GATTTCTGTTCTCATCCTGAAGCAAAGTTCTTAACCCGAGGTACTATTTCTGGGTTAGCGGAGTCTGTAACCTGAAGCGTATGTAACCCGAGGTACCACTGTAGTTTATATCAATCCATGGTTCAAAGGCACAAAAGCAGGCAGGCTATTTCCCCTGCTCCAACCACCAATTTCCCTCCCCGCTCAGAATTCTTCCTGCTTGGAGGGAAGAAGGGCAAAATATATATTTTTTAATTTGCGATGCATGTTTTCTGCAAAGTGAGTAACTTATATTTCCATTCTTTCTCCCATGCTTCCATCATTGTGTGATTTCCAGACACAGCCATATTAAATGGATCGTTTGTACAACATTGCCACAAAGGAGCATTACATGTATTTGTTACTCAACACTTTAAAGCCACTACTTCTGCACAGCCTTTAAAAATCAAGACTCGGAATAAACTCAGAACAGATCATCATGCAGGTGAGGTTATCCTATGTTTGTTTCCAAGCATTTAAATTTACCCTATGGGAGGTGAACAGTCTGATGCACAACACATATAGGCACATTTTGCACCATCAAAAGCATTCCAACAGTTAGCTGGGAGAAAGGAGACAAACAGATTTGATTCATCTCCTTGCTCTCATATTTTGTTGTGTCAACTCCTTCCTTTAATGTGGGAATGAAGCAGTAGAGCTGTGGCAGGCTTCCTAGAAAAAGAGAGGCGTCATTTAGTCAACAGCTGCTGAAGCCCTTCTCTAAGAATGCAAGCCTTCTCCTAGCACAGTCCAGTGGACTCTCGGCATCTGAGAGTGAGCAGTCACTGGTCAGGGTTTATGGTGTCACATATAGATAAGCAAGCTTTGTTTCCAAACGTTTCCTGAAGGCCGGTTTCCCACTCTTCTCTCTCTCTCTCTCTCTCTCTCTCTCTCTCTCTCTCTCTCTCTCTCCCCTCCCTCAAAGTTCACCCAGAAAACCTGGCTGCCAATCAAAAGCACCAGCTGTCCTCAGAAGATGAGCATTGCTCACCCAGGAAACTCAAAAGCAGTGTAGGCACAATTGCATCATATGCTTCCATTTGCGTGGAGGGATCTCTGCCTAGCGATTCTGTGTGACTCAAACCTCAGATAGAAAATAAGATGGAGCCTTAGCCTTCAGTTGGTTTTCCCAGCAGCAGGCAGGTTTCCTTGGTGTGTCACAAAGAGAAGAAGCCTCCCCAATCCTTTGCCCCAATCATTTCCAGTTGCTATCAAAAGGAGGAATTAGGATTATTCTATTGTCATTTTACCTTTTTGAATGTCTTTAAATATTGCTGTTGATTTTTCTTAGTGATATTTATCTTGTTTTCTGTTTTTTGTAAACTACATTGAGGGGTTTTTTTGCTTTTTACAATCAAGTGGTGCAATATATATATATATATATATGCAGGTTTTGGTGTCTTCGGGTGTCTTCCCGTGTAAGAGTCGGGGTGTCTGTGCGACGTTTCGACGAGGTCTCACTCGTCATCTTCAGGCTGGTGCTTTCGGCTTCTTGTTACTGGAACATATATATATATATATATATATATATATATACCTTGGGTTAAGAACTTAATTCGTTCTGGAGGTCTGTCCTTAACCTGAAACTATTCTTAACCTGAAGCACCACTTTAGCTAATGGGGCCTCCTGCTGCACTGCCGCTGCATGATTTCTGTTCTCATCTTGAGGCAAAGTTCTTAACCTGGGGTAATATTTCTGGGTTAGCGGAGTCTGTAACCTGAAGTGTATGTAACCTGAAGCGTATGTATCCCAAGGTACCAGTGTGTGTGTGTGTGTGTGTGTGTGTGTGTGTGAAAAAGATGTGCTTGGAATTGTAAAATACTCTGTATGCCCCAAGATGTTCAGACTTGACAGTGAGCCCTATAAAATGGATAGCCTCTGTGTATACCAACTTGAGTTCCTTGGAGAAAGGGCAGGATGCAAATCACCATACAATTACAGTATCATCAGTATACATCAGAGAGGAGGAACCTTTTTGGCCCAGCAGCCCAGGCAGGCAGAGAGTCAGTCCACATGGGTCAACTTTGACAGGTGGGAGGGATAACCCGCATGTCAATTTCCTGCTGTCATTATGGCTGGTTGTTCAAAGATCAGATTGGCTCAGGGTATTTTGGAAAGGTTTTACTTTGGCTTGGACAAATAAAAAATAAACAAATAGCTCAATCGGTAGAGAATGAGACTCTAAATCCCAGAGTTCATAGAATCATAGAGTTGGAAGAGACCACAAGGGCCATCGAGTCCAACCCCCTGCCAAGCAGGAAACACCATCAGAGCACTCCTGACATATGGTTGTCAAGCCTCTGCTTAAAGACCTTCAAAGTAGGAGACTCCACCACACTCCTTGGCAGCAAATTCCACTGTCGAACAGCTCTTACTGTCAGGAAGTTCTTCCTAATGTTTAGGTGGAATCTTCTTTCTTGTAGTTTGGATCCATTGCTCCGTGTCCGCTTCTCTGGAGCAGCAGAAAACAACCTTTCTCCCTCCTCTATGTGACACCCTTTTATATATTTGAACATGGCTATCATATTATCCCTTAACCTCCTCTTCTCCAGGCTAAACATGCCCAGCTCCCTTAGCCGTTCCTCATAAGGCATCGTTTCCAGGCCTTTGACCATTTTGGTTGCCCTCCTCTGGACACGTTCCAGTTTGTCAGTGTCCTTCTCAAATTGTGGTGCCCAGAACTGGACACAGTACTCCAGGTGAGGTCTGACCAGAGCAGAATACAGTGGCACTATTACTTCCCTTGATCTAGATGCTATACTCCTATTGATGCAGCCCAGCATTGCATTGGCTTTTTTAGCTGCCGCGTCACACTGTTGGCTCATGTCAAGTTTGTGGTCAACCAAGACTCCTAGATCCTTTTCACATGTACTGCTCTCAAGCCAGGTGTCCCCCATCTTGTATTTGTGCCTCTCATTTTTTTTGCCCAAGTGCAATACTTTACATTTCTCCCTGTTAAAATTCATCTTGTTTGTTTTGGCCCAGTTCTCTAATCTGTCAAGGTCGTTTTGAAGTGTGATCCTGTCCTCTGGGGTGTTAGCCACCCCTCCCAGTTTGGTGTCATCTGCAAATTTGATCAGGATGCCCTTGAGTCCATCATCCAAGTCGTTGATAAAGATGTTGAATAAGACCGGGCCCAAGACAGAACCCTGTGGCACCCCACTAGTCACTCTTCTCCAGGATGAAGAGGAACCATTGATGAGCACCCTTTGGGTTCGGTCAGTCAGCCAGTTACAAATCCACTGAGTGGTAGCAGAGTCAAGACTGCATTTTACCAGCTTCTTTACAAGAATATTATGGGGCACCTTGTCAAATGCCTTGCTGAAATCAAGGTAGGCTACATCCACTGCGTTCCCTTCATCTACCAGGCTTGTAATTCTGTCAAAAAACGAGATCAGGTTAGTCTGACATGACTTATTTTTCAGAAATCCATGCTGACTATTGGTGATCACAGCATTCCTTTCTACGTGCTCACAGACTGTTGTGGGTTCGAGTCCCACCCTGGGTGAAAGATTCCTGCATTGCAGAGAGTTGGACTAGATAATCCTTGAGGCACCTTCCAACTCTTCAGTTGTATGACTCTATTATTCTGTGAAACCTTAAATCTGTCCCAATTCAATTCTTGATTTGGAATTCATTCAAAACTTTAGCGCACCCTACCTTAAATCATAGGGACGCGGGTGGTGCTGTGGGTTAAACCACAGAGCCTAGGACTTGCCGATCAGAAGGTCAGTGGTTCGAATCCCCGCGATGGGGTGAGCTCCCATTGCTCAGTCCCAGCTCCTGCCCACCTAGCAGTTGGAAAGCACGTCAAAGTGCAAGTAGATAAATAGGTACCGCTCTGGCGGGAAGGTAAACGGCGTTTCCGTGTGCTGCTCTGGTTCGCCAGAAGTGGCTTAGTCATGCTGGCCACATGACCCGGAAGCTGTACGCCGGCTCCCTCGGCCAATAAAGCGAGATGAGCGCCGCAACCCCAGAGTCGGTCACGACTGGACCTAATGGTCAGGGGTCCCTTTACCTTTACCTTAAACCATAGGTTTGGACAGTGCTTTTTTCTGGGGGGGACGCAGGGGTATGCATACCCCTAAACATTTTGTGAATCTTTGTACTTTTGTCCATTTACTGTATTTATTTTCCCCGATTTAAACTATAAAATGGTGATTTTCTTGAGTCAAAATGAGAGTACCCCTAAACATTTTTAAAGAAAAAAAGCACTGGGTTTGGATAGAAATTGGTTTGTACCATTAAAGAAATAAGTTGTGTTCCATTGGCTGTTCAGTGGCTTTTGACAAAGCATTCCCCTCAGTCAATGTTCTGTTTGTAAATGGCAGTAATAATGCTCTACCTCATGAGCTTGATAGGAGTGAGAAAACTGAGAATAAGTGAAGTAACATTATTACCCTAAGCCCTGGGAATAAGCTGTGCTATAAATCTTGCTGTTGAGAAATAAAGATCTCTATTGCTTCTGAGAACATGGAAGCAGATCTTGAGTCATAGACCTCTTGCTGCTTTCACTGCATCACCTGCCAATATTGTTAGATGGAAGTGGTCCAAATGCCTTAAAGTACAAAGACTTCTCTCTATTACCACAGTGTCCAAGAGCAGATTCAAGCTATCGAGATTCATGCAATTGGCTCTTGAAAGCTTAATGCCTGTTGCTAGTGGGTACATGGGGTTTGAGCTGCCTAAAGTTTCTGGCTGCGTGATTAAATTTGGTGATACCACACCTCCACACTTCTCTAGATTTTTGAGCAGTTGATAAGTCTTTAGCTGGAGATTCAGATGCCTTGCTAATGCAGTTAAATGTGTCTCTCTTTTTAATAACTTCTGCTGACTCCTGAACCCTTGCAGTCTTTCACCCCAAAACTCCCTCTCTTCAGAGGCCCGGTAGGTGACTTCCTCTGTGATATCTGCTTAGCATTTGAGCTCCCTTCCCACCCACCCCCGCTAAATTCAGTCGTTAACATAAATGAATAAAAATGCACAGAAATAAAGCCTACCTTTGGAATAGACATCCCTGTAATTGCACAACTGGGCACAGATTCTGCTTTTCAAAATTCTGAGTATCTAGGATTTGTGACACTTGCTTTTAAAAAGTAAGTTTCTAACCCTTGTTGTTATGGAAGGAAAATCTGATCGCATGCAGGACACTACAGTTAAGACCTCGGAACAGACGCCAACACCCTTTCCAGCTTCTTTTGGGCCGTCTCTGTGGCATTTTAGTCCTGCAATGCACTGCATTTCTGTAGGAATCCAAACCCAGGTTAAAGAAACTGCACTGCCTGCTTTGACTCCAAATCTAGTTAAATTGTTGGCATGTGGGGAGTTTTTCTTCTCCTTCATGTCTCTGCCACGCAGACACTTATGTCTCATATCCCTATCCTCCATATTCAGCTAATGCCACCGCTTTTGCCGTATTCTCTCCAGATTGACAATCTTTGAAGCAAAACAGAGATGGCAGTTCAGCAGCTTCCTGTCAGATGGCACAGCAGGTTCCAACTTTGATTGTTACTCAGTTACTCGTGGCATTCAGTTTCCAGGGGAAAGAAATCTCAATCAGTGCAATCTGATTGGCTGAATTCATTATCTGACAGTCTGGAAATGGAAGTGTAGTTTTGTTAAGAGCGTTAAAAGGGTGACCCTTATTCCCCTCACAGAGCTTCCAGTTTCCAGAGTTCCCTGGAAAGAGGGGTTGACTGTTAAGCCACTCTAGAAATTTATGACGACAAAAAGTAGTTTCAATGTTCTTCTTGTGTACACGCCAGAGTGTTGAGGTGCATGCAGGCCACACAGATCCAATTTTTCACTTTGTGCACATTCATCCATACATGGCTCCTTTCAATTTAAGGGCTCATCCAGACCTGAGCTAGTCCTGTACCTGGAAAACACAGGTCCAAGAGGTTTTCTGCTTGCTTTCTAGGCACGGGTCTGCTTTCCCCTGGAAAACCCACTCTTTAGCAATAAATCGGAGCAAATGTCAATCCAGAGAAAACGTTTGCTCTGATTCAGCAATAGAGATTGGGTTTACCCAAGAGAAAACGGCAAACCAACGGTGAGTCTGGATGAGTCCTCGTGCTATCTCAGTGTTTTTCATCCTCACTAGTGGGCAGTGCCTGATGGGATATGTATTTGCACTGTGTGTTGCGGTCCCCTCCCCTCAATTAGTCCTTCCCACACCCTCCCCATCTGCGATCCATTTTGGGAATGTGCACGGGTATTTGTTTACCTGTGCATGATCAATTCTGCTTTTTCTTTTTTTAAAAAAGGAGATAAATGTTTGCCGGTATACCAGATTTGCACGGGTTAAAGATACCCCTCCCCCAAAAAAGTGTGTGTTATACCAACCACACCAGCAGCCTACTAAGGAGCACCTCACCAATGGAGGTGTCATTGTAGGTGGCACCCAGTAAAATATCATCACACATGGGTTTTTTAAAAAAGAATCCTGCCTACGCAATATGCTTCAGTATGTAACATGCAGTTTTATGGTGGATCTCCATCCCTTACTGCATTATCCATGGACCAGGAGATTTTGAATTAAATTGTGAGAAAAGTGCAGGCTGCCATGACTGCGTCCGACTTTCTTGGCAAGTATCCATGCAAGTATATGTTGAATTTTATTGATCTGTGGTCGTTATTTTAACTCAGTTCATTTCCTGTTGTACAGCCAGGCATCCTACTGAGGATGACCAAGCATTAAAACCACAAATGCATCCTAAGTGCAGACTTATACACACACAAAGGCACACACAAAGAGCCATGCCAGAGGCACAGCTCCAGGCTGTTGTTGCTGAAGATATAGGCCACAGACAATTCAAGGAGCTTTGGTGTTCTGCTTAGGCTTCTCTACAACACTTGCCTCTGCAAAAAAAAAGCTGCCTGTCCAATTGAGGGGCAGGAGATTTCCTTGGGAGTAATGAGGGCTGAGTTTTCCTTCCCCCAGTTTCTGCTGCACCAGGAGAGGAGACAAAGCAATCATTGTTGTGAACCATTCGGAACCATTCTATACATTACACCTGATAGTGGAGTAAAGTGGTAGACTTTTCAACTCTACCATTTCAGATTACAGATGGGGGAATATTTTTGAGCAGTCCCCTGTCTAAGAAACTCCAAGCATTTAATAAACACTCAGCAGTGGCCAGAGGATTGGAGAAGATCAGTCTACATCCCAATCCTAAAGAAGGGCAGTGCCAAAGAATGCTCCAACTACCGCACAATTGCACTCATTTCACAAGCTAGCAAGGTTATGCTTAAAATTCTACAAGGCAGGCTTAAAAAGTACGTGGACCGAGAACTCCCAGAAGTGCAAGCTGGATTTCAAAGGGGCAGATGAACCAGAGACCAAATTGCAAACATGTGCTGGATTATGCAGAAAGCTAGAGAGTTCCAGAAAAACATCTACTTCTGCTTCATTGACTATGCAAAAGCCTTTGACTGTGTCGACCATAGCAAACTATGGCAAGTTCTTAAAGAAATGGGAGTGCCTGATCACCTCATCTGTCTCCTGAGAAATCTCTATGTGGGACAAGAAGCTACAGTTAGAACTGGATACGGAACAACTGATTGGTTCAAAATTGGGAAAGGAGTATGACAAGGCTGTATATTGTCTCCCTGCTTATTTAACTTATATGCAGAATTCATCAAGCAAAAGGCAGGGCTGGATGAATCCCAAGCCAGAATTAAGATTGCCGGAAGAAATATCAACAACCTCAGATATGCAGATGACACAACCTTGATGGCAGAAAGTGAGGAGCAATTAAAGAACCTTTTAATGAGGGTGAAAGAGGAGAGTGCAAAATATGGTCTGAAGCTCAACATCAAAAAAACGAAGATCATGGCCACTGATCCAATCACCTCCTGGCAAATAGAAGGGGAAGAAATGGAGGCAGTGAGAGATTTGACTTTCTTGGGTTCCATGATCACTGCAGATGGTGACAGCAGTCACAAAATTAAAAGACACCTACTTCTTGGGAGAAAAGCAATGACAAACCTAGACAGCATCCTAAAAAGCAGAGACATCACCTTGCCAACAAAGGTCTATATAGTTAAAGCTATGGTTTCCCAGTAGTGATGTATGGGAGTGAGAGCTGGACCATAAAGAAGGCTGATCGCTAAAGAATTGATGCTTTTGAATTATGGAGCTGGAGGAGTCCCATGGACTGCAAGAAGATCAAACCTCTCAATTCTTAAGGAAATCAGCCCTGAGTGCTCACTGTAAGGACAGATCGTGAAGCTGAGACTCCAGTACTTTGGCCCCCTCATGAGAAGAGAAGACTCCCTGGAAAAGACCCTGATGTTGGGAAAGATTGAGGGCACAAGGAGAAGGGGACGACAGAGGACGAGATGGCTGGACAGTGTTCTCGAAGCTAGCAGCATGAGTTTGACCAAACTGCGGGAGGTAGTGGAAGACAGGAGTGGCTGGCGTGCTCTGGTTCATGGGGTCACGAAGAGTCGGACACGACCAAACAACTAAACTTCAACAAGGGTTCATGGGTGTAGCCGGGCGAGGCAGGAGGGGCAGGAGTAAAAGTAAAACAATAGAAATACTTAACTAACTGACCAATCATATCAGTTCTGCCCCTCCCCTGCTAAAAATCATGGCTACACCCATGACTGGGTGCTGCCAGGCTGCTACTATTTTGGGGTAGGATTGAATCACATACTGGGAAATTCTTGGTACATAATTATTATTGATTGGGATGTCTTGCACAACAGATGGCCTGGAAGTGCAATATATCTCTCTTCATCAAGGGATTGAATATATGTAGTGCTATCTCTGACATTTACCACATGCTGGAAGCTGTTTACATGCAAGGACTTCAGAATATACAACACAACCATCCCTGCAGTGTGAAGTGGCAACATCCAGAACTCTCCCACCTTATTCTGCATACAGAGCCGGCCCTATCAGTAGGCAGAGGGTTTAGGTTGCCTCAGTTGGCAGATGCTGGGAAGCAGCAGTGAGGCACTGGAGGACAGAGCTGTGTGTATTTCACTTGGCTTGCCGTTTACCCCTTCCTGCCCTCAGGTGTGGTGTAGGAGGCTGCACTGTCTCATTTCTAGTGCCCAAATAAACTTCCAATGCCAGTATGGTTGGCTTCTGTATGTTGGAATGGGGTGCCATCTGTTTCAGGCAGCAAAATGTCATGAGCTGCCTCTAGTCTGCATCAGGAGCAGGGGACCTTTGGCCCTCCAGATGTTGATGAACTTCAACTCACATCATCCCTGCCCATTGACCATGCTTGCCAGGGCTGATGAAAGCTGGAGATCTGGAGGGTCAAAGGTCCCCAACTCTTGGTCTGCATAACATATCAAAAGGCCCTAAGGCAATCCACGCTGAACTGCATGAGCTGTTTTTAGGCTCAGGTCAGTTTGCAATACAGCTTGCCATCAAGTCATTTCCATTTTAGCTGTAGAATTGCAATCCCTAGTTATTCACTTATCCTGCTTAGCAAATTAGGCCTTTCTTATTCTGCCAATCACCTACATTTTTTCCTTAGAAATTATTTCATTATACAACAATTCCCTTTGATGCTTGAAGTCCTGTTAATATATTTACCTGGTGAGTTTTATGTTAGCCAATTTATTACACTTAATCCCGACTGATTTTTTGTTTGGAGTTTTCTATTTGAGCCTCCTCTTTCATTTTAGTTTTGGGTTTTGTTACCTTTGGAAATAGATACTGCTTCCATGTGCAAAAGCAGAAGTTGCTTTTGGGGAGGAAAAAATCTGACCCACATAGCTCTCTTTAGCAAATGTGGAACAGACGTTTTGTGCTATATACAGAAGGGATGTGGAGGTGGGAAGCCATAATAGAGAGCTAGCAGGATGCATTTGAATGAGCACTTGCTTGTTGTGCAGACAAACTGCTTCCTTCATCTCTTTCATTCATTCCCACTCATGTCACTGTCAGTGTCACAAATGGAAGCAATGATGGAAAGAGAGGAGCGATCAGAAGCGTCTGAATTTTTGCAAGCAATTTCTTTTTGCAAAGCACAACAAGGACATTGAGGTGATCCAGATCTTCATGTGCCTAGGCTCTCCCACCCTCAGCTGTAGATTTCCCACTCTGTTACCACCAAGCAGCACACAACAACCCTCCTCTCACTTCTAAACCACTGAGCCTCTTGTGCTTGCTGATCAGAAGATTGGCAGTTCAAATCCCTGTGACGGAGTGAGCTCCCATTGCTCTGTCCCAGCTCCTGCCAACTTAGCAGTTTGAAAGCACACCAGTGCAAGTAGATAAATAGGTACTGCTCCGGCGGGAAGGTAAACAGCATTTCTGTGATCTCTGGTTTCTGTCACAGTGTTCCATTGCACCAGAAGCAGTTTAGTCATGCTGGCCACATGACCCTGTCTGTCGGTCTGAAAGCGAGATGAGCGGCGCAGCCCCATAGTCGCCTTTGAGTGGACTTAACCATCCAGGGGTCCTTTAACTTTTACCTACAGCTACTAGAACAAGATCTCTCCTCCTCGTTTCAGGTGATTCCCCTTTCCACTGTAGACCTGTAAGACATATCCCATACTATCTAGGAGCTGCCCCACTCCCCACCCCCTGAGGGTGCAGGGGCTGAGGCTAGAGAAAGATAATTCTGCAATCTGCCTTTCACTTGTGCAACCACTGGGAGTCAACAGCTTGTGCAACCACTGGGAGTCCAACAGCTGGAGTCAGGATGATGCAATTAAAACTGAATTCTATCTGTAGATTTCACTCATGCTTCAGAGCAAGCCCAGGTGAGGCCGAAGGCAGTGAGAAGGAGCTCCGATGGGTTAAAGATATAATATCTGTTACCTGGGGCTCAGCAGCAAGTATTTGGGAAATTCTAGTCTAAGCCACAGGCTCTCATTAATGAGCATTCTATTTTTATCCGTGATCGAAACATTAAATGGTCAGTCACATGGCTTTAATCAATGAATGTTCCCAGTGCTATTTATAGTCCGGTGCACATTTCTCTGAGGCCGGTTCATTCACTTAAAAAGCTTTCGGCAGACAGAAAAGAAGCATGTCTAGAAAGTATTTTCTGCATAGCTTTGCTGAGTCAAAAACATCTACTTTTAATTCAGCGCGAAGGAAGCTGGTATAACGGACCAAAGGCAAGAAGTACAAGAGGGGAAATAATTTTTATTCTCTCCCCACCCGTGGCAGCTGAGATTAAAGCATCAACAATTCATGTGGCACAGAATATATAAAAAGTGTACTATCTAAGTTAGTTGCTGCCTTTCAAGGAAGATCCTGGAGCTGCAAATAGCCAAAATAAATGCCTGTTGACATATCTGTTGCCAGCCTGTCACCTGAATTTTCCCATTGGCTGAGCTACTGTGATGTAGCAGCAAGGTTGTGGGGTTTTTAACTGTTGCAGTGGGGTAGTTAGTCCACAATTGCTAACCGTGACGGTTATATACCATGAGGAGAACAAAAGGGCCACTTGGCTGAGGAAAAGAAACATCAAGTTACAAGGAAAAACTAGGTATTGCGGATTGAGGGAGGAAATAAACAGGCTGTTGCCGTTTTCAGGAACAGGTGCCTATACGTTGTTAGTAAGGGGGCTCTGCCCCCACTGCTTGCTCTTCTCACTAACCTCCACTTGAATTCGTTCTACTCTGGCTGCCATTTTGTGGGTAGCTGCAGAAACTGCACATGCCACACAAACCCTCTCTTTCTTCAAAAAAATATTATTAATTGCTATTATTTTGAAATTAAAGCTGAGCAGTTGAGTTTCCTCCACAGCCAACCTTTCCGGCAATTGATTTTTATTAAGTTTCAAAGGTTTTTAACAATTTAACTTCAAATTTAATACCAATTTAAAAGAATGATAGTCATATTCTGAGCATGTCCATTAAAATCAGTAGCATTAGCCTCAGTGTTTTCATTGGGTTTACTCTGCGCATGACTCGTTGCCTTATCACAATCCACTGGGTGATAGTTGATGTCAACTCATGGTAATCTGAATTCACTCTTATTTCTGCTTCGTACTTTGCATTATGTAGGTGTAACCCTAATATTTGTTAAGGGTACATCTAAAATGTAATTTGTGAATGGGATGCACATGCAACATCACACAAAACTGCTCAGAAAGCTGTGTGCTTACTGGGTTATTAACAGAATTGTAAAGGATGGGACCATGAGGGTAATCTAATCCATCCAACCCTTTCCAGTTCACGAATTTTGCTGTTCTGTCTCAGGTGTGCGTGTAGGAGCCAGGTCCTGTGACCAATAGGACTTTGCAGGATTGGGGCCTTCCTAAGTTTGTTCTGAAGAGGCAAGGCGTGGCCTCACAGGTGAGGCCGATTGGTAACTCACAGCACCTGGTGGCAAGAGCTGGGACGGGATATAAGGTCAGCATTTCCCTTCAGCTCTTTGCCACAGTAACACACTCCCTGCCTTGCTGTGTTTGGCTTCTTGCTTCCTGATCCTTGAACCTTAGCTTCTTGACTTCCTGCTTCTTGATCCTTGGACTCCTGACTTCGTGCCTCTTTGCTTCCTGACCCTCGGACTCTTGGCTTCCTGACTCCTGGCTTCTGGACCCCCGTTCCTGCTCCCACCCCCACCATCTTGCCCCTGGTCTTGACGTCCCCTGCCGGGACTTGGATCACCCATGAACCAAATCTTGATACTCTGGAACCCTGCACAGCCACTGCCTGTCACTGTATACATTGCTGTACTGGACAGATCAATGGTCTGACTTGGTAGAAGATAGCTTCTTATATTCCTGATTCAATCATGCCAGAAACAAGGCAGATGCATGCCATTGAGGAAGAACTCGCTGTTACTTGCAATTTTCTCTGAAACTGACCTTCCTTGTTATACACACTTTTTATGGAGAATCCAGCTGCTGCTGTCGCCTAACACTTGCATGCCAGTTTTTTGTTTGTATTATCCTCCAGTGCTGTTTTTTGAAAGCCCTGATTTGTGTCCTGGATTTTTGTTCCAACTAATAGCGTTTTTAATCCAGGCCTGTGCAGAGTGAAAAGGCGATGCACTACTACCGAGAGGTTTAAGGGGTACACCACCTTTAATCAAAGGTTTCCTCCTTGCATGTTCAAACTATTTTATTGCTTCCTGTTCAGCAAATTTAGGGCGCTTCTACAATGAGGCATTTTAGCAAATTGGTATTTGTTTTCTGCAATTGGCTGAAAGGAGAATTAAAACAGTGGTTCAACACGGCACTTAATATAGAGCTATATTATCTGGCAATACCCATCCCTATTGCCAAGATCCTACTATGTTTACTCAGAAAAAAGTCCTGTTCCGGAAAGGTCACCTGCAATGTTAATTAGAAACTTCCTTCTTACAGCTTCTGGCCCTTGTATTGTTTCTTGTTCAGCAAAGCAACAGTATGACTGAGTAATCTTTTAACTGCATTGTAATTACTCAGTTCCTGCTTCTTGCATGGGGGCAGAGCAGGACTTTAGTTTCTGGTTTCCACTCATGTTTTTTCCTTTTACAATTAATTTGAATAGGAAGCAATAATAGAAACTGCACAGAGGAAGCTTCTATGTAGTGCAGGGATTGTCACTGCTTTGTCCCGTCCCCTTTCCTTCATTTGAGGCTCTATATGTGTGCGGCCTGAGAAACTTGCACCATTTGCTTCCTTCTGAAGCCAGCCGTGCTATTATTAGCTTTCGATGCCTGCATAAATAGCTTTAAAAGCAATGTAGGATTTGGCTGCAAAGTTCAAGAAAATCCCACAACATTCCTCTCTATGAGAACAGACCAGGAAGAAGTGGAAATAATGATTGGTTGTTGGAATGAAGAGAGATAAATAAAGAATAATCTTCCGGGCAATAGTTTCTTATTTAAAAGCAATACACAAGGAATCAATTTACTAGGGAACACAGGAGGAAGCAGATGGGCTAAACTATTACAGGGACAATCGGGTGCCTGCATCCAACCTCAGAAGAACCCATTTGTACAGTGTCAGGAGGGGTGGCCTGGCATATCTCCTCTGATGTGTTCCCAGGAATGGGGCTGGCACAAGTTAATTATAATATTGTTTTACATAACAAGCATATCAGGGGCCACAGTTGCCGCTGACAAAATGGAATGGATTACCTGGCTGCCATGATATTTCAGTGTGCATTGGAGAGAAATCAGCACAGGTCTCTTCTGCCGTTCTGCCATTGTGCCCCAGTTTCCTTAGTCCTTAGAGCTGTCTACTAAGTCATGGGTATAGCTCAGGGGTGGGGAAGTTGAGGTTTGGGAACTGAATGTGCCCTTTGGTGCATATCTGCCTGGCCACGCCCTTCTCCACGCTTTTGGCTGGCTAGCATGTGCCCTTGGACTCTCATAATAGATCTTGTTTGCCCTGGTAGAGGGTAGAGAATGTACAACGATTAGCCTACTGCACAGAGGTAAACAAAAAATACATTTTTTGCTCTGCCAACATTTAGCTCTGGTTCTGCCTACCGCTGACATGTGGTCTCTGGAAGACTACCAGGGAGGAAGAGTGTCCCTTGCGCTGGAAAAGGTTCCACACCTCCCTGGCGTCATCACAAAGCAGCCACCTATTTTCTCATGAGTGTTTCAAATTCAGAATAACAAACAGCTGTCTGGAAAATGAAATGTTGGAAAGGAGCTCTTTAGAATTTTAGGAAAGGATAACTGAATTATACTTGGAGTCAAGAGTGGATTTCATGCTCTTTATTCAGCTCATAGTGGTGAGGAGGAATGGAAGTTCCCCCAGAATGTCTGCCTTATATACATTATTTACACAATGGACCCCACGTGATTGGCTAATTCCAGGATTCTCCTGTAGGCCAATCAGGTTGCAGATTCCCTTCCACCTGGAGCTGGATTGGGTGGCTCCTGTGGACCAATCAGACTGCTGCAGTGGCGTAGCGTGGGGGGTGCCAGGGGTGCCGGGCGCACCGGGCGCAACATCTGGGGGGGCGCGCTCGCTGCCTCCGGAGTCGCCGAAGAGCCTCGGGCGCAGGCTGTAGCGGAGCCGCATGTCTCGCGGAACCGACGACCTGTGCGCGCGTCCGGGTTGAAGGCGCCCGGCAGGCAGCGGCTCTCAGCGCTCACCGCGGAGGACGCGCCAGGCAGCCCCTCCTCACAGCCCCGCCTCCGCCGGTGCTGCTGCAGCTGCTGGGCCGTTGCATTTTCCTCGCCTTTCTGCCCCCCTCCTCCTCCGGGCAAGTGGCGTCGTTTGGGCGCCAGCGCCAGCGGCAACTCGCAGGTTAGGGGTTGGGGGGGCGCAAATTACTTGCCTTGCCCCGGGTGCTGACAACTCACGCTACGCCGCTGGACTGCTGCATTCTGGATCCTGTTGTTCTAGGACCAATCAGACTGCTGCATTCTGAATCCTATTGTTCTAGGGCCAACCAGACTGCTGCCTTTCGGATCCTATTTAACTCAGTACATAACAATAACTAAGATGATAGACTATGCTGAAGTGGATATCTAAGATGATGGATAACTGTGGATATCTAAGGTGACAGACTATGCTGAAATGGCAAAGATGACCAGGAAAATCCGAGATGAAGATGAAAAAAAAAAGTTTATACAAGACTGGACAAAAATTTATAGAGTACCTTAAGGTTCACTGTAAGGATTTAAAAACATTAGCAGGATTGATATAACATCTGTGAAGTAACGTGAACGAAGGTTATAAATGGATTTGCAATTGAATGGAAAAGTTAAGATGTGTAAGGAAACAGGGGAGAAATTGGAAACAGGGGGGGGGTGGAGGCTGGAGGGAAGTCCAGAAGGGATAAATAACCAATTAGCTTTTAAATTGTGTTATGTTGAATTTTTTTCGAAAAAATCATTTCAAAAAATAAAATAAAATTGGGAAAGGAAGATCAGTCATAATCAGGGGAAGAATCGGGGTCGATTTTATTGGCTCACATATAATTGCAGCCAGATTAAGCAAGTCTGGGATTTGTATCCTCGCTGAACTCTTTTTAACTGCTAAGGAGGGAAATGATATCTTATGGCTGCCTCCTTTGTCTGCTTTTTTAATTGCTTTGTTTTATTGGTATGATATTTATTCCTGTTGTTTTATTGTTGTGAGCTGCTCCACAGATATCATATATCAGAAAATGGCATAGAAATCTGCAAAATACATACTGGTTGTTATTTCAATGGTTGGCTTTAATGGTGAGTTGCAGAGCCTGGGTATAAAAACTTGCAGATAAATACAGAAAATGTTTTGCATGCCCTAAGGGGGCCAAAATATTTGGATATCATTATATTGTTACGGGTTTACCGTTGGTGTTCTGTGAGTAGGGTTGCCCTGAAGCAATACTTGGCCAGCTCCTTACAGTGCTCCTAGGCTGCTGCTATTTTTGAATGAGATTCAGCCACATACCAGAAAATTCAGGTCACACAATGAGGCTTGACTGGGAGGTCTTGCACAACAAGTGCACTTCCCCAAAAGATCAGACTTTTTGCGATAGGAAAGCACTGATAACTGTGATAGAGAAAGTACTGGAAATGCAGAGACACCACCTTGCCGACAAAGGTCCATATAGTTAAAGCTATGGTTTTCCCAGTAGTGACGTATGGAAGTGAGAGCTGGACCATAAAGAAGGCTGATCGCCGAAGAATTGATGCTTTTGAATTATGGTGCTGGAGGAGACTCTTGAGAGTCCCATGGACTGCAAGGAGATCAAACCTCTCCATTCTTAAGGAAATCAGCCCTGAGGGCTCACTGGAAGGACAGATCGTGAAGCTGAGGCTCCAATACTTTGGCCACCTCATGAGAAGAGAAGACTCCCCGGAAAAGACCCTGATGTTGGGAAAGATGGAGGGCACAAGGAGAAGGGGACAACAGAGGATGAGATGACTGGACAGTGTTCTTGAAGCTGTGAACATGAGTTTGACCAAACTGCGGGAGGCAGTGGAAGACAGGAGTGCCTGGCGTGCTCTGGTCCGTGGGGCCACGAAGAGTCGGACACAACTAAATGACTAAACAACAAAAAACAAATCCTTCCTTTGATGTGCCATCATCCAGTGACAGAGCATATGCCCGCCCTGCCCAGGGTGGGCACATTTCTGAGGGGGTGTGGAGGGTGCCCTCCCAGGCATGGGGTAGGTGCGGGGTAGCCAGGGGTGGAGCAAGCCCCCATTCAGTGTGCCGCCTGCCCGCAAGAAGAAGAAGAAGAAGAGTTTGGATTTGATATCCCGCTTTATCACTACCCTAAGGAGTCTCAAAGCGGCTAACAATCTCCTTTCCCTTCCTCCCCCACAACAAACACTCTGTGAGGTGAGTGAGGCTAAGAGACTTCAGAGAAGTGTGACTAGCCCAAGGTCACCCAGCAGTTGCATGTGGAGGAGCAGGGAATCGAACCCGGTTCACCAGATTATGAGTCCACCACTCTTAACCACTACACCACACTGGCTCCCAAGCCTTCCCCAAGCTGTCAAAACGAAGGGGGAAGGGGGAAATGCCACTGGCAAAGTGGCTCAGAGTAGGCTGAGGAGTCGCAGACGGGTGAGGGCACCCGGGGCGGCCCCCCCGCTTCCTACGCCCCTTCCATCATCTAACCTCCATGCAAACAAATCGGAATGGATGCTCATTAAAGAGCTAACGTTGTCGAATCTCCCCATAAACAGATTGTGATGGATGCTCATCAAACACGTCCTCTGGAAGCATCCTAAGGGCGTCTATATCCCCAGTGACATGTCTCTATAGGTACTAAGATGGCCCCAGAAGGCTAACCAGAGGAATTTATTACTCACTTGGATTCCCCCACTCTAGCCAGAGAAAGGGCACAAGGTGGCTATCTATGAAAAGTTAGAGGCCAAGACAGACATGTGCACAATAAGCCAAGTTTGGCCTTTGTGTGCTAACAGAGTTTTGGGACTTGATCACTTTCACGGAGCCCTGATGTGAGTGCAATGGGTTTTGGCTGTCTTTTGGTATATTTAAGTTGTGTTTCCATCTATGCTGACTCTGTATTTACAGCTAAACTAACATACTGCAAGAAGGGCAAGAATGTCCAGGGATCACCTTACAACAGGAACCCAAACCTGGGTGAAGGCTGCGCCCTGGAATTTCTCGCTGCTGAGAGAAGTGCATTGAAAATAGCAATGGGATAGGTCCAGACCTAGGGTGCAATCCAAATCTTGGCCACAGCCCAGCAGGGTTTAGTGGAGGACAGTGATCAGGGGCTGAGTTGGAATCCACTGGATTCTGCCCCTGCTCAGATTCTCCCCACCCCACCCCAGAATGCCCCATAGAGCATAGAGCATAGAGCGTAGAATCCAGAAGCTCTGCAATTGTAGTCTGATGTTGACACCCCAGGGAAAGGTTTGGCTTGGTCAGTTAGTTAGGCTTGGCGCTAAGCCCATAAAAATTAATAAGCTGATTATGAACAAGTCTGGATGCAACCCCATTTGTTTATTTAAATCCATAATCGTAATAAAGGCTGTGGGTGAGTAGGGGCATTTGTAAACCGATCAGTATGAATGATCTAGATTTCAAACTCCCTGGGGCAAGTCTTACATTACTCTGCAAAGTGTCACGTACAGTTGATAAGTGGCAGTTTATAAATACTAACAATCTGACAAATACTAACAAACAGGCATTTGGAGAACTGGAAGCAATGTGCATTCAGTGTCTAAGGCTTGCATAATGCCTGATATATAGAACATGGATTCTTGCAGCACTGATAATAATAATAATTTATTATTTGTACCTCGCCCATCTGGCTGGGTTTTCCCAGCCACTCTGGGCGGCTTCCAACAGATCGGATGTCCCAGTGCATCCCCCCCCCCCTGTGGAACTTGCCACAGTCATTCTGTGGGGAGCTTGTTCCAAATGAGTCCAGCCCCTCTACGCACTGCCACAGGAGTCCTTTTGTAGCGGGAGTGTGAGGGCCTAGGCCCTGCCCCCTGGGCCAGTTGGACAAGGCCTCGGAAAGGAGCAGGCCCTGCAGTCCTCACTGATCATCTGTTGGGATGCTTAGAAAGGGAACTCCTCCCACCCATGGGTTGATAATTTACTAAGTGGAGAGGACTTTGCAAGCACAGCAAGAGACATACAACCTCTTGTTGGTTTCTGTGGCCCTTGGGTTTTCAAATGCAAAGTTTTTGTACATATAATGCATTCGAGACCCATGCACAAAAGCATACACATATGCTGCTTAAACAACCCAATTCCATGTATGTATCACATTAATAATAATAATAATATTCTGTTGGGAGCCACCCAGAGTGGCTAGGGAAACCCAGCCAGATCGACGGGGTATATAATAATAATAATAATAATAATAATAATAATAATAATAATAATAATAATAATAATATAGTTGTTGTTGTTGTTGTTGTTGTTGGACACACAGGCATTGAGCATTTTCAGATAACCAAAAGGACTTGAGGAAACATAAGGGGCAGGTGAGACCTGAATTTCAGAAGGTTTACAGAGCTTCCTTCCATCGCAAATGGCAAGTGCAGCCCGCCCCAGCTCTAGGCAGGACTGTGTCATGATCTCAATCTGGCTTTTCTTCCCTGCTGCATTGGCTGCTCATAAAGTAATGCTGTCGTGCAAGGGCTATAGGTGTGAATAATATCACATCAGTTTGGCCCCGAGAAATGGGACAGATACAGATGATGCCACAACACTTGGGAGAAGCTGCCGCCTCCTTCACCAAATGCTCAGCAAAACATTAAGGAATTTGCATAATGCTCCCTAATTGAAATTTCTCGGCAAGATTTTAATAACGGGGCAGTAAATTCCTTTGCAAGAAGGTTAATTCCTCCGGGCCACCCTGTATCCTGGCCTGTCTGCATTTCAGTTCCCAGGCAGGCAGAGAAATAACAAGCTGCTAATTTTGCATTCCCACTATAGAACTGTCACTCAAACACTTGTTATGCACAAGGGTGTCGTCAGATCCCCGTCTAACCAACTCTTCTGTCAGTCAAAAAGGTTTGCAAAGTAGGGAATAAATGTGGCGGGCTTGTGATTCAGACCTGCAGCCTTCTGCTGCACTTCCCTTATTTGGAAAATTTGCAGTCAAATCTAACAATGCATGGGATGCGGGTGGCACTGTGGGTTAAACCACAGAGCCTAGGACTTGTCGATCAGAAGGTCGGTGGTTCGAATCCCCACCACAGGGTGAGCTCCCATTGCTTGGTCCCTGCTCCTGCCAACCTAGCCGTTCGAAAGCATGTCAAAGTGCAAGTAGATAAATAGGTACCGCTCCAGCAGGAAGGTAAACAGCATTTCCGTGCGCTGCTCTGGTTCACCAGAAGCTGCTTAGTCATGCTGGCCACATGACCCGGAAGCTGTATGCCGGCTCCCTCGGCCAATAAAGCAAGATAAGCGCCACAACCCCAGAGTCGGTCACGACTGGACCTAATGGTCAGGGGTCCCTTTACCATTACCTAACAATGCATATTTTTGCTACTTAGTAAGTCTATGGGATAACAACCACAGAGCTATAAATTTCTAGAAAGGCTGACTCAAACCATAGCAATGCAATGGGTGAAGCGAGAGCTCTATGTAATATCATTTCCCCTGATTCCAGTAGCAAGAAGAAATGAGAGATATAAACTCTTCTCCTTCCTGTCACTCATTCTCTCTTTGTCTTTGTCGCACCATGTCTTTATTGCAGATGAATGTCTGTCTATGCTCTCCCTGAGTGAACTCCATTTTAGAATTCAGCTATGTATTTTGTAACCTATAAGTATTTTACCTGCATTATTTTTGCTGCTGCTGCTTGCTTAAAATAACTGCAAGACTTGTAGTAAGTAAAACACTATTTTAAACTTACTTTACATTCTGTGGTTTGGATTATTTTACCAAGTGTGGTAACTATAAAGTGGAAAACCAGCTTGCTTTGCAGCTAGACTTAAATAAAACAAGGTTTTGCTGCCTTTCCTGAGCTCCTTTTTTTCTGTCAAGAGGTGGTAATCTAAAGCTCTGCCCAGCTTGCATTCTAAGTGCAAACATTGAGATGATTATTCTGAATGTTTAAATCCAGAAGAATCATTGTAATTAAGATATCCTCTCCTATTTACTAAATCCATTCCATACCTTATGGCTTGCATTTATTCATAATTTAATTATAAATATTTATATAAGTACATTGGTACCTTTATTCTCGAACTTAATCTGTTTTGGGAGTTTGAAAACCAAGGTGCAGCTTCCGATTGGCTGCAGGAGCTTCCTATACTCAAGCGGAAGCTTCATTGGATGTTTGGCTTCCTAAAAACGTTTGCAAACTGGAACACTTACTTCTCAGTTTGTGGCGTTCGGGAACCAAGGTTTGACTGTATATCTATATAAATATTTATAACAGGGCTAAAGACAGAACTCAAGTTTTTAGAATGGCAGAGAAGGTTGAATCGCTTTGTTTTTAAGAAAAATACTTTTATGCTCCAGTGACTGAGCAGTGTGGTACAGCAAAAGTGGAGAAATTCCAATTGTGGTAGGTTCCTATTGGCCAGTGCATGAGGAATCGCCACCTTCCCACTCTCCAGAGCGGTTCTAGAACTTTAAAAGAAAAAAAAGGATTTATATTTTTGACAAAATGGAGGCGCTGTGTGTGTGTGTCAGTGTGTACTAACTAACTAACTAACTAACTAACTAACTGTTTGTTTGTTTGTTTGTTTGTTTGTTTTGATGCAAACAGTCTCCCCCCCCCCTCAGAAAAAGAGCAGCTAGATGAGGGGTGTGATCTAACATTAAGAGGGCTTCCAGACAAGAGCTTCAAACTTTAAATGAGTTGCTGAGATATCACCTATGGCTCACTGGCAAAGGGTAAATATGGATTAATGGGTAGGGGGATATAGGCTGCCATTTTGATGATGACAACAACATTGTGTTGATGCTGCAAAACCACTTGTATGCATGAGAAACGCCAATTCCACAATAAACACCCATCTGGAAACCTTCCTTCTTCATCCTCTGCTATGTTAACCTTTGTGATGTAAATTGCAGCACTGAGCTTGATGAG
This sequence comes from Podarcis vaucheri, assembly GCF_965113315.1. NCBI lineage: Eukaryota > Metazoa > Chordata > Lepidosauria > Squamata > Lacertidae > Podarcis > Podarcis vaucheri. Next base: position 84,502,856 of record NC_138764.1, on the reverse strand, counting down.
CTGAGCTCACACCTCTATTGAACAGCCTGCTGCAACTGCCATTTAAATGCACCTTCCCGTCTTCACAAGCGTCAAAGCAGAACCACAGCATTTCTGAATAGTGGGTCAAAGTAAAGCCCCTGCTCACTAGAGTATTTGCTGGGCTGCCGCTGCCGCTTTTGCTTCTTCCTCTAGGTTTGTCCTTGATGAGGATGGACGTGCAGTATTCCGCACGAAGGTGCGATGGAAGCTGGAAGGTGGGGAGCACAGAGCAGTGGAAGAGAGTCTCCACCACATAAACAAAGGCTGGTGTGGTGTAGTGGTTAAGAGCGGTGGACTCGTAATCTGGTGAACTGGGTTCGTGTGCTCCTCCACATGCAGCTGCTGGGTGACCTTGGGCTGGTCACACTTCTCTGTAGTTTCTCAGCCCCACTCACCTCACAGAGTGTTTGTTGTGGGGGAGGAAGGGAAAGGAGAATGTTAGCCACTTTGAGACTCCTTAGGGTAGTGATAAAGCAGGATATCAAATCCAAACTCCTCCTCCTCCTTCTCCTCCTCTTCTTCTTCTTCTCAGCTCTTCACCTAAGGCTCACTGACAGATGATATCATCCTTTTGTTCTGGGTTGCTGCGTAAAGGACAGGACACTAGGCAGTTTTGCAGAATTGGCCCTGGATGGGAGACAAAGCAGAACAGGGTGCAAGTCAAAGATCCAGTATGGACAAAATTCAGCAGCAGGAAAAGGAGACGTCACAGCAAAAAGTGGTTTGCTTCGCAGAAAAGGACAGTTAGAATGATTGCAGGGCTGGAGAAATGGTCACAGTATTTGAGACATTTTAGTTTAGAGAGTACAGTGGTACCTCGGATTACAGATGCTTCAGGTTACAGACTCCGCTAACCCAGAAATATTACCTCGGGTTAAGAACTTTGCTTCGGGATGAGAACAGAAATTGTGCGGCAGCAGCGGGAGGCCCCATTAGCTAAAGTGGTACCTCAGGTTAAGAACAGTTTCAGGTTAAGAACGGATCTCCAGAACGAATTAAGTTCTTAACCCGAGGTACCACTGTAATGGAATGGATAGAAGTGTCTAAAGTTATGCACGGTGAGCAATTCAAAGCATGGGAACTCTCCGGATTTAGGAAGAAGAAAGTGGGGGACAGCAGGAGATGGAGGAGATCGCTGCATGTACAAAGGGGGATTAAAGTAGGCCAAAGGGGTTCACAATCCACATGAGCTGATTGACAAGCCCCAGGTATCTGTGCAAAGGCTTCTCCCCATATAGTTCTTTCAGATGATGTGTTTTCATGCAGTGTGCAAACAATATTAGTACTTTGGGCATCCATAGAGGCAAGAGCCACTATACTGGCTAGTATAGGTCAGGTACACAGCAAATGTAGTGACTTGCCCAAACTCCTATGATGAGAAGCGGAATTCAGAATAGAGCTCGAAGGGACCCGAGGGTCATCTAGTCCAACCCACTGCAATGGAGGAATGCTGCTCACAGCTGTCCCCTGGGTGGCCTTGTAGCACCAGCCTTCTGGTTAACAGCCAGATACACTGTCTCGTTGCACAACTATTAGAAGCACAGTTTTCCAGAGCCAAGTTCAACTCCGTACAACGGATTACACAAAAGCAGGGTGTATATAGCCCTTGGAGCTAAATAAATAAGTCACCTGAAATCCAATTGTTCTAGAATGTTACTTTTTGACTAAAAGTATTGGTGGCAAACACACTGCTTGCTCTAACAGGTCAGCAAATCCCCTTCTGCTCCAGGAGGTGACCGGCCTCCCTTAATCTGTAGTGTCTGATTGCATAACAGAGGCACGGAACAAATGGCTTGCCTTTAATCTTTGTTTCCTTCCATCTCAAGCAGGGCAAATCAACTCCTGGTGCAGACCCTGGTGCTGCCGCCTCTTGCTGAGCTCAGACAGCGATGGTATTGATCTCAATGAGGCCATGGAGCACTAAGCAAAAAGCTACAGGCTTTCTGATCGGTCTTCCCATAAAAACCCGGTTTCAAGCCTCGATCACGGCATGTGCTAAGAAAGTCATTATATATTTTATTTATAGTCATAATTATAAAAGTATCTATATACTGCCATGTCAGGGTGGTTTATTCTGTTAGAAGTTAAAATGCCATTAAAAAAATAAAATAAAAACACAGTTATGTTTATTTTTGTGTGTAAGTGCATGCACTTAATACCTCAAATAGACAAGTTTAGCATCTCAAATACAGCCTGTTGCTCCTCCTTGTGAGCCATGCATGAAACTCTGCAGTTGTCATTTTAAAAATACTGTAGGAGATTCCCCCTTTTTTCTGAAAGAGATGAAGACTACAATGGCTACAAGTCATAATGGCTATGCTCTGCCTTAACACTTCTGAATACCAGTTGTTGCAAACTGCAGGGGGGGAGGATTGCTCCATTGCTCAGATCCTGCGTTTGGATTTCCCAGAGGCCTCTGGGTGGCCACTGTGAGAACAGGACGCTGGAATGGATGGGCCATTAGGCTGAATTTGCAGGCTTTTCTTTAGTTACACACATATCCACTCAGAGTAAGCATTACAGGCTGTGGCACAAATCGTATCACCCATTGGGCTGTTTATCTATTCTTCCTGGCATCACTTCCCCAAGTTTTAGGCAGGGATTTCCTCCAGACCTGCTGTACGGTGGGGACCAGGGTGGAATCTAGACACATATTTTAAAAAACGCTGTGAAAATGCTTTGTTAAAAAAAGTTTTGAAAAATATGTTGAATTTGCCATAAGCTCGCCATCGCCACCTAGTGCCACATTTGTATAACACACTTAAAACAGACTTAAAATGTTATAATAAAAAAATTCCTTCCAGTAGCACCTTAAAGACCAACTAAGTTAGTTCTTGGTATGAGCTTTCGTGTGCATGCACACTTCTTCAGATACACTGAAACAGAAGTTCCCAGATCCTTCTATATAGTGAGAAGATGGGGAGGGGTATTACTCAGAAGGGTGGTGGGAATGGGAGATTGGCAGATAGCTGAGATGAGCCTGTTGACGACTCTTAATGACTGCAATAGGTCTTACAGGAAAAGGCAAGGGGTGAGAAGGTGAGAAATGGCTTAGTCATGTATAATGAGATAAGAATCCAATGTCTCTGTTCAGATCAGGTCTCTCCATGGTTTTAAGTTTGGTAATGAGTTGCAATTCAGCAGCTTCTCTTTCCAGTCTATTTCTGAAATTCCTTTGTAGTAAAACAGCTACTTTGAGATCTTGTATAGAATGTCCTGGGAGATTGAAGTGTTCTCCTACTGGTTTCTCTGTTTTGTTCTCTTTGAGATCTTCTATACAAGATCTCAAAGTAGCTGTTTTACTACAAAGGAATTTCAGAAATAGACTGGAAAGAGAAGCTGCTGAATTGCAACTCATTACCAAACTTAAAACCATGGAGAGACCTGATCTGAACAGAGACATTGGATTCTTATCTCATTATACATGACTAAGCCATTTCTCACCTTCTCACCCCTTGCCTTTTCCTGTAAGACCTATTGCAGTCATTAAGAGTCGTCAACAGGCTCATCTCAGCTATCTGCCAATCTCCCATTCCCACCACCCTTCTGAGTAATACCCCTCCCCACCTTCTCACTATATAGAAGGATCTGGGAACTTCTGTTTCAGTGTATCTGAAGAAGTGTGCATGCACACGAAAGCTCATACCAAGAACTAACTTAGTTGGTCTTTAAGGTGCTACTGGAAGGAATTTTTTTATTTTGACTATGGCAGACGAACACGGCTACCTATCTGTAACTTAAAATGTTATGTTTGCAGCTGTACAGCTCAGTCCCAGATCTGGGACCTTACAAATGCAGAGCATGTGGTTTACAACTAAGCGATCTGCCCTCTGTCTTTCATATGGCTGGATGCTACACTGTTCTGGTAGCATCTGTAGAAAAAGTGAAGACTTCTCCCTAGAGATCAGGAAAATCTGGGATGGGGGATGCCCCACATCATTCACTTTGCTGTTGTGGTCCCATTCTGCAAACGTTAGTGGTGTGGTGTATCATCCACCTGTCACTTCCTGCCCCAGTTAACCTGTGAATCAAGTCTCTTCGTGTGATAAAAACAAACGCTTTCAAAAACCGGAGGCTGCACACCTAAACCCAAAGGGGTGCCGAGAAAGAGAAATCCGAATGTAGCAGGCATTCTGTCAAATGGACTGACCAGTTTTTGGTATTTGGAGAGCAAAAAACAAAACGAAAAGGCTGTGCTACGCAATCCAAACACCTCCACAGTATTGACTCATGGTTTGTGCTCATTCATTTGCAAATCCATTGAGGGGTTCTAAACAGCTGCAAGGTTATCACCATCATCATTTAAAACACTCCTGCCACTGCAACTTGAAAGGCCAACGTATTTACATGCTGGAAAAAGAAAAAAAGCAAAGCACTGCAATAAGCAGAATGAGGCAGAGGCAAAGTTCACCCAACTATTCAAAGTGACAACGTATACCGGTACTTTTCACCCCTACTGAATGATAAAGCTGATAAGACAGGGTTAGATATTTCTAATGCTTAAGTTTATGTTGTTGTTTTTTTAAAAAACCAAACCATCAAACCAAAAGCTGTATACTGATACAGTGGTACCTCTGGTTACTTACTTAATTCGTTCCAGAGGTTTGTTCTTAACCTAAAACTGTTCTTAACCTGAAGCACCACTTTAGCTAATGGGGACTCCTGCTGCTGCTGCGCCGCTGCTGCGCAATTGCTGTTCTTATCCTGAAGCAAAGTTCTTAACCTGAGGTAATATTTCTGGGTTAGCGGAGTCTGTAACCTGAAGCGTATGTAACCCGAGGTACTAATGTATGTGTTAAGATGTCTTTACATGCCCTTTTCCTTCAATTGAATTGCAACTGACAGCTTAAAGCCAGATTTGGGGAGTTCCCCTGCCCCAAATCCATTTGTTGAGGAACTAAGGTGTTGTAAGGAGCTTTGTTTGTTCAAACAGCATGGCTTTTGCAATGCTTACCTCTTTTTATTGGAAATGAGCTACCCTGCCCCTTGAAGTACTTACAAACAAAAGCATCAGAACACTCATAGCATGCAATAGCATTACCCCTCTTACCCAAAATCCGTTCTCCGTCTTGTAGGCCCTTGCCATGCCTCAAAGTCATTGCCCTTTCCCTTGTTCTTGGGCATTTAACAGCAGGAGAAGATTTAGCTTTGCAATATACATCCACTCTGCTGGGAATAAGCTCCACTGAAGTCAGTTGAATTTAGGCCCTCTTTATTGAGCAGTCATCCTGATTTGTTTGCAGGGAGATTATACCACTTTGGCTAGTTAATGAGAATTCATTCTGTTTGTGAGGACTCAGGGGAGGTTGGACGGTGTTGTACCAAAGTTTTATCCAGCACTTTCCAGCTCTCCTTTCTCCATCACTTACTATACTGCAGAAGTCCTATACAGTATTTGCAGGGAATGGGTTCATTCTGCAAAACCTCCCCATCAACTATAATTGTGCAACCCAAATTTGCAAATAGGTGATTGAAACACACCCAAAGACAGTGACAGTCTGGAAACTCTCTTCCTTTTGAGCAGGTCTGCAGAGAGCTGTGCCATGCAAGTTGGTGAAGATTTCCCATCACTTTATCCATATCAGGAGAAGTTGTGCCTGCTTCGTTTCTGTACATAAGGCTGCTGTTAAAAACACAGGCACAGGGCTTGCTAAATCTCATATTTACCGTATTGGCCCGAATCTAAGCTGCATGCGAATCTAAGCCGCATCTTTAAAATTGGGGGCGAAGAGAGAAAAAAAGGGGGGAAATGCCCAAACACCGTATTTTTCCGTGTATAAGATGCCCCCATGTATAAGATGACCCTCATTTTCTGAGCCCAAGATTAAGAAATAAATATTTTAAACATTCAGTGTATAAAAGAACCCCCAAATTTAAACTAAAAAAAAATTGGGGGGAAATGTAATCTTATACACAGAAAAATACGATATAAGCTGCTCCATTCCTCGCTGCTCTTGGCTGCATACCGGGGGAGGGGGCGGAGCTGTGCCGTGACCTTTCCCCTTCCTTACTTTCTCCCTCCCTGACTTTGGGCAAGAGGACAGGGGACTACTCACAGGGCGGGCGCTACTTTGCCACGCTCCTGGCTGCATACCGTAAAGTCGCAAATATAAGCAGCACTTTAACTTTTCACGGTCGGAATTTGGGGGGAAAGTGAGGCTTATATTCAGGCCAATACGGTATTATCGTTCAGCCTGTCCTCCAGCCGGATTTCAATGACTAATTTAAAACAACATTGTTCCTTCTGATAGTGTAATTGAAGGTGGTGAATCCTGTAGGAGCATTGCCCAAATGGGGCTCCTGAGAAACAAAATGGCAGTATCAACATGTTCAAGAGAAGCCCATGTTTTTCATCAGTGATAACAATATTTTAAAGAAAAACCTAAGAGACCAAAAAAAAGAAAAAAAATGCCCACAAAGAGGTGCAATGAGGACAGAGCATGCTCAGCAGCTACAGGAGTGGGCAGGAACACAGGGAATTGGGAAGTTGACAGGGGATGAGTATTTGAATTTGAATTTGAACACAGGAACAAACATAGAAGTGGTATGGGACGCCAGTAAGGCGGTAGTAAGAGGATTATTTATCCAGCAAAATAACTACAAGAGGAAGATAAGACAGCAGAAGAAAGAAGAAGTACTCAAGCAGCTAAGAGAACACGAGAAAAAACTAATAGACCATCCGAAGGACGAGCAAAGCATTCAAACAATAAAAATGTTACAAACACAATACTCGATGCTGACGAGTCAAGAAATTGAATGGAAGATTAAGTTAATGAAGCAGAGATATTTCGAGTCAGCAAACAAAACAGGAAAATTTCTGGCCTGGCAGCTGAGAAAAAGACAGAAACAAAACACGATAAATAAAATAAAGATAGAAGAAGAGCTGATAGCAGACCCAATAAAAATACAGAAAAAATTTCGTGAATTCTATGAGGAACTATACAAGAAAGGGGAAGAAGACCCAACCCAAATAGAAAGATATCTAAAGAGATACAAAGGAAAGACCATCACAGAGGAAGAAAAATTTCAACTAAATAAACCCATTAACATAGAAGAGGTTCAAAACGCAATAAAACAAATGAAAATAGGAAAGGCTCCAGGCCCGGATGGCCTTTCAGCTAAATATTACAAAGTTCTAGGAAATCAATTAGTACCAGCGCTCTGTGATACTATGAACAATATTTTAAGAGGAGGGAAAATACCTGAGTCCTGGAGGGAAGCTTTCATAACATTAATTCCAAAACCAGACACGGACAAAATGTGTATTAAAAACTATAGGCCAATATCTCTACTGAATAACAACTACAAAATATACGCCGATATCATGGCAAACAGATTAAAAAAATGCCTGTCAAATTTAATTCATAAAGACCAAGCAGGCTTCCTCCCAAATAGATTCCTGAAAGATAATGTCAGACACACCATAAATTTAATTGAATATTTGGAAATCAATAACGACATTCCAGCGGCCCTGATCTTCATAGACGCAGAAAAAGCGTTCGATAATGTCTCTTGGTCGTTTTTATTAAAGACTATGGAAAAAGCAGGGATAGAGGGAGAATTTCTGAAAGGAATACAGGCAATATATTCCAACCAATCTGCCAAATTGATAATAAACAACAATCTTACAAATACATTTCAAATTGGAAAAGGAACTAGACAAGGCTGTCCCCTCTCCCCGCTCTTATTCATTATGGTCCTAGAAGTCTTGACAAACAAAATAAGATCAACACCTGAGATCCGAGGGATCAAAATAGGATCAAAGGAGTTCAAATTAAAAGCTTACGCGGATGATCTGATGTTATCCCTAGAAGAACCGCAAGGCAGTATCGAGAAAGCGCTGGAAATATTAGAGGAATATGGAAGACTAGCAGGATTTAAGCTGAATAGACTAAAGACAAAAATGTTAACAAAGAACTTGAGAAATGATATAAAAGAAAAATTAGAGAGACAACATGGAATTAAAGTGACTAAAAAAATAAAATATCTAGGTATTTGGCTCACACCTAAGAATATAAATTTAACTGAAGATAATTATACAACGACCTGGAACAAAGTCAAAAAAGATCTGGACGTCTGGAGCAGAGTCAACCTTTCGTGGTTGGGTAGGATGGAGGCAATAAAAATGAATATTCTCCCCAAGATGCTGTTCCTCTTTCAAAATATTCCGGTTATTAGAGGAGTCAAAATTTTCAAAGATTGGCAGAAAATTCTCTCAAGATTTATATGGCAGGGTAGAAGGCCAAGGATTAGATTTAAATTACTCACAGATAGAAAGGAGAGAGGAGGGCTCGCGGTACCCAACCTAAAATTGTATTATGAAGCTGCCTGTCTATGCTGTGTTAAAGATTGGATAACTTTGGAGAACACGGATCTATTGGAACTTGAGGGTGCAGATAACAGGTTTGGCTGGCATGCCTACCTTTGGCTAAGCAAAGAAAGAGCCCACAAGGGATTTTCGAGTCATATTATTAGAGGCCCTCTATATGAAGTCTGGGAAAGGAATAAAAAACTGTTAGAACCGAAAACACCTTGGTGGTTGTCCCCAACAGATATCCTATCAATTAAAAAAACAAATTTGGAAGAGCAAACCTTGACATACGAAGATCTACTGATAAGTTCCCAAGAGAGCTGGAAACTAAGACCGTATGAGGAGTTGAAAGGAAAGCTGAAGGGTTGGCTACAGTACCATCAGATCAATGCAAGGTGGACGGAAGATAAGAAAGTAGGAATGAACGAAAAGAAATCAAAATTTCAAATTGAGATAATAGAAAGTAATTCTAAGTTATTATCTAAAATGTACAATATCTTATTAGAATGGGATACAAAAGATGTAGAGATTAAAGAAGTCATGGTAAAGTGGGCAAGAGATTTGGGACACAATATAGAATATGAGAAATGGTCGGAGTTATGGAACAGGGGAATAAAATTCACAGCAAGTGCTGCAATCAGAGAAAACTTAGAAAAAATGATATTTAGATGGTATTTAACCCCAGAAAAATTAAATAGGATGTATAAGACCGGTAACAAGGCCTGCTGGAAATGTAAAACAAATGAAGGGAATTTTATACATATGTGGTGGACATGCGAGGGAATAAAAAAATTTTGGAGTCAGATATATGACGAGCTAAAAAAGATATTTAGATACACATTCCCCAAAAATCCAGAGGCCTTCTTACTAGGGATGGTTGGAAAAGAAATACCGGAAAAAGATAAAACCCTGTTTCAATACGCAACAGCCGCGGCAAGAATATTAATTGCTCAAAACTGGAAAAGTTTAACTTTACCAACGGTGAAAGATTGGCAACTGAAATTATATGATTTTATAGAATTGGCAAGAATGACACAGAGAATTAGAAATCAAAAGGATACAAAGCTGAAAGAGGACTGGAATAAATTTATGGTCTATATTGAAAGCAATTTTAGTAACTTACCAACTACAGTAGGTTCGATCTAAATCTTCCGATGTAATAAACTGAAAACCAATATCAGCTGTTAGATGTAATTATTGAAAGTAGAAACCCGAAATCAGGAGGGAAGGAAGTCGATACAGGTTAATTGTAGTATGTGTTACACTTTGCACATTTTTTTTTCACTTTTCTTTTCTCTTTTTAGTGTCTTTGTTCACTTCCTTTTTTTCTCTTTTGAATTGGCTGTTTTTTTATGAATGTGTATGATGAAGAAAATACAATAAAAAGTATATTAAAAAAAAAAGGAAGTTGACAGGGGAGAGTTGAATGCTACCATCAGCCTAGACAAACAGAAGATAATGTGGGTGTCTGGAAGTTGCACTTAGGAAAGATGTTCCATACATGGGTTGTGGCCAGAGAGACAGCCCTGAACCTGACAGCTCCCCAACTCATACCTCTGGTTCTTTGCTTCACACAAGGTGAATCTTCCTAAACAGAAGACGGCACACAGCAAAACAAGACGTGTGTTTTCATGGCTGCACGTGGCAACAGCCTGCTAGAGCCACACAATTCCCGCATGCAAGGCAAGAGGTGCTGCTGCGTTCTGTTGGCTCATAATTGACACGACCCCCCTGCCTCCCCTCTTTCAATAGATAATCAAATTCTAGCTTGGGGACTTCAATAATATCCCTTCCCATTTCCCTTCTCCTGGTCTTTTCATTTCCTGGAATCCATCACAGAGAGCTTCTCTCATGCTAATTAAAACTAATAACCAGCCCTTACATCCCATTAGGGTTGATTCTGAATTAAAAATCTACGAGCTGTTTCCCTTAATGAACACTATGGAGAGAGTTTGGCAGCAGAATGAGATTCATGTCCCCACCACCACCACCTCTTGTCTCCTTTATTTTGCTCTCCGCTTATCTGAAAATAAGAACATATGCAGGCCAGATTCAGGCTCATTTCCCGTCCCCAAATGCTCTCCAGACTTTCTGCAAAAAACAATACTTCTTTGCACATCCTGTCCGTAGCAGAGTTGCTATTGGGAGGATATTGAACATGCAATGGGGACTGGAGCACCTGTATGCTTAAAAGAGCCGCTGCTGTGTGGTGGTTAGAGTTTTGGACCGTGTAAAGGCAGCCTTGAGTTCGAATCTCCATTCAGCTATGAAATCCCCTGCGTGAGTGACATTGGAGCAGTCACCCCGAGTTACCTACTTGACAATAATTTTTTTAAGAATAAAGTGTGTGGGGGGGGGGTAAAAGTGATAACCATGTTTGCTTCCCTGAATTCCTTGAAGGGTGGGATAATTAAATAATAATGCCATGGTGTTGTGCAAGAAAATATTCTTGGCATTTTGCTCCAGAGGTGAGAAAAGCTTCACTAGCCTCTTGCGGAAGAACATTGGCAAGTGGAAATATTGGTAAATGAAGCTTTTATCACCCCCGGAGCACCGTGACATGACAAACTGCACCTGCCAATTTTCTCTCTCTTCTGCACAACAGTTAGACGTATTAGAGACTTGCCTTTTACTGCATCTATCGTCCCATGGAAAGCATGATCAGAGAGAGGAGGACAAGCATTAGGAAATAAGGAAAGAAAGTACTTCTAATACTGAAATGATGCAGCCAGAGCCACCTTGTCTAATGTTCAGTTACTGCCTTCTCTCTGGAACCATATCCTAAAGCATGAGTAGGCAAACTAAGGCCCGGGGGCCGGATCCGGCCCAATCGCCTTCTAAATCTGGCCCACAGACAGTCCTGCAATCAGCATGTTTTTACATGAGTAGAATGTGTCCTTTTATTTAAAATGCATCTCTGGGTTATTTGTGGAGCATAGGAATTCATTCATGTTTTTCCCCCAAAATGTAGTCCGGCCCCCCACAAGGTCTGAGGGACAGTGGATCGGCCCCCTCCTGGAAAAGTTTGCTGACCCCTTTCCTAAAGACTGAGCCCTGCTAACTAAGGAGTACAAGTAAATTTCATTAGGACTGCAGGCCTAGGCATATTCCTCATAGTGAAGGTAAAAGACATCTGTGGACAAATGGCGGCTCCATCGGCCTGAAGCAACATGAGCTCCACACCCTACAGTTGACTTTGAATGGACTTAACCATGCAGGGGTCCTTTACCTTACCTTACCTTTTTACTCCTCATAGTAAACTCCATGGAACATAGTGGGACTTTAAGTACAAGTAAATATGCACGGGTGGGGTGGGGAAGAGCTGTAGCTCAGTAATAGCGTAAGTGACTTGATCTTCATGTTTCAACCTTTTGATTGTATATCGTTTGACCTCTGACTGTATCACAAAGAGGACCTTGTTGATTGGGTGGCCTGCAAATGTCCTATAAATTTCCTAAATAAACAAGTGTTATGGAAGAGGTCCCAGGGTTCAGTCCCTGCCATCACCAGATTGGGCAGGGAAAGACCTGAAACCCTGAATAGAAGCTTGCATTGTAGACCATTGGTAGGGAACCTCTGGATCGGGGGCAATGGCAAAGGTGACCTGCAGGTATCTTTGAAGGCCACAGCTCTCACTAGTCCTTCTCTTTGAATGCTTTTGCCCAGATGGAACATGTATTTGAACGATGGCATTGCCTGTTGCTTAGTAAGACTGCAGAAAGATTATTTGCAGAATGAAAGAAACAATACTCAATCCACATTTGCACCATAAATTCAAAGCACTCTATTACCACTTCAAACAGACATAGCTCCCCCACCCCCGAACTGTGGGATCTTTAGTTTGTGCTGAGAGTTATTCAGAGGCCCCTGTTCCCCTCACAGTGCTACAATTCCCGGAGTTCCCTGTAAAGGGGGTTGACTTTTAAACCACTCTGGAAACTGTAGCTCTGTGAGGGGAACAGGGGTCTCCTCACATCTCTCAGCTGCCATAACAAACTACACCTCCCAGAATTCTTTGGGGGGGAAGCCATGGGTACTTGAAGTGATGTCATAATGCTTTAAATGTAGAATGTGGTCTCATAAACATCCCATTCCTGAGGGGGCAACCCTTTGCAAATATCTGTTTCTCCATATCTTGAATATGGTATTGCATGACAGAAAAGCGACTGCAAAATTTGGCCAGAGAAAATATGTGTTCCAGAGCTGTTTCACATTCTGACCCATCTGTTCATGAATCATGCTCAGAGAGCTTGAGTTTAGCCAGAGTTCCTCTAATAAAAGCAGAACTGAATTGGAGATGTATCAGGTCAAAATGTGCTCTCTCTCTCACACACACACACACCCTTTTAAAATGTAGCATTTAAAAAGAACCTTTCGGCTTTTCTAAAAGTATATTGATTAGTTTCATTAAACAGGACAGCAACAAACCTAACCACACAGAATTGTTTCAGCTACAAGCCTGTACAAAGCAAAACAGAGTCCAGAAGCAAGAAACGTCATATTGAGTCCTCTGCTCTCCTGCAATTAGAGATTCATCGTAATGCAAGGATCCTATGCCTCATGCATTAACCCACTTTCTGTGAGCTTCCACGTGGCCTCTCCAAATTGGAAGCCTGGAGACTGGGGAATATAAATTATTCTGTCCCTTAATTATGAAAGAGAAGAACAAAACCCAAGCCTCCTCAACCTATCCTTTCTTGACACACCCCAATGGCCCTCCTTCTCTGTGTAAGATGATCCAAGAGAGAAATCTCCCAGACGTAATTAATCCAGATCAATATCGGTGGCTCTGATTCTGCTTTTTTATGTGGCATTAAAAAGAACCTTTGAGTTTCTCTTTCATTCTTTGTGGCATAGACAAAGGTGGCTACTGAAGAACAAAAAGTGGAGATGTGCACCTTTTGAGCGGAATGGACATTCTAGTCCAGTCTTTGCCAACCTGGTAACTTTCAGACTCCCAGCAGCCTCTGCCAGCAAAGTTGTAATCTAAAGCATCTGGAGATATCACATTGGGGATAATCAATGTAGTATGACATTCACAATGCTGACAGCTTTGGTCCGCTTTCTCAGACAGGGATGGCGGAGACAGTCTGTTCAGCATGCATTTAAAGCTGGATCTATCAAACCTGTACTTTCCTAAACAATATGTGAGCCAAAGCACAGCTCTCCTTACCCAAATTTTACGATACACTTCTCTGCCCAAACAATGTTTGCAAAAATGCATGGATTAGGGAAAAGTGTACATAAAAACAAAGATATAAGTGAAAAGCACATAAAAGGTGCATTATATTAGAGGAAAACATAGACATTAGTCAAAACTGCATACGAAAATGTGTTTGTGGAGTAAAATTTGCACCAAATCGTTGAAGAGTTTTTATGAAGTTTTTTTCTTAATGCACAAATTGCTGCAGAAATGCAGAGAACTGAATTTAATGTTGGAAAGATGGAAAAACTGAGATGACAGAAATTGGCAGATCCTTCCATCACAGCTGTTAAGAGTGTTGGACTTAAATCAGGGAGACCTGGATTCAAATCCCCACTCAGGCATTGAAATATACTCGGAGTCGAGAGTGGATTTCATGCTCTTTATTCAGCTCATAGTGGTGAGGAGGAAACGAAGTTTCCCCAGAATGTCTGCCTTATATACATTATTTACACAATGGGCCCCACGTGATTGGCTAATTCCGGGATTCTCCTGTAGGCCAATCAGGTTGCGGATTCCCTTCCACCTGGAGCTGGATTGGGTGGCTCCTGTGGACCAATCAAACTGCTGCATTCTGGATCCTATTGTTCTAGGACCAATCAGACTGCTGCATTCTGGATCCTATTGTTCTAGAACTAATCAGACTTCTGCCTTTTGGATCCTATTCAACTCAGTACATAACAGGCATAAAACTGAGAATGAATGAGATTGCCACCCAGGATCACAACAGCATTCCTAGCAGGGTAAAATGGAGTCGGGGGGAAATCTACTCAATATCTGAGCTCTTTGGAGGGGAAGGGCAGGATTAACAAAATTAATTAATTAATTAATTAATTAATAAGTGGAGAAGCAAACAGATTTAAGCATTGAATGTTAAAATGCCTTTCGTATGTTCCTGCGGCTTGTTGGATTCCTTCCCCCACCCCTGCAGTTTGGAGATGTTATGTAACAGTCCTGCACAGATCAAAAGATTAGGAGCAAACACAGGTTTTCTTAATACTCTTACTCATTTCCCTGGTAGTCTCAGTGTGTAGAATCCCAAGTGGTCTCCCCATCCAGTAGAAAGGGGGAGTGCCAGGTGTCTTAATAAACCTCTATCCTAGTATGAAGAGGAAACATTCTGTAAATGAATTTTCCAAGACTGGGATGGAATCCAGGACATGGATACCAAGAAATAATTCCTTTCTACTTCAAAATGAAAAGGAAACTAGGGATCAGAAGGCTGAAATTATTTCAGTAGGGATTGGGGTTATCATGCAGAGAACCAAAGGTTTCCTACCCCTGTGATACATCATAATTCTCACCCCAAGCATGTTTCCCTGAGAGGGTAGGCACCTGGGGCAGGGAAAACAGGGCTCCTGAACCTTTGATAGTTGTGCAGAAGAGGGACGTTTAGATGTGTTATAGGAATTCTAAGATCTCAAATATAGAATAAATGTTGATAATTGATCAAAGTAAACACATAAAATCTAAACCTTACACAAAGTAAACACATGTCTAAAATCGTACAGGAGAGCAATCCAAAAGACTCTAAATATTTCCTTAATCCCTCTTGCTATCCCAGATAGCAATCAAAGGAAATTCCTGAAGGGATTCCTCTACTATATCTATGAACCTCCTTTGTACTAATTGTCACAGTTTGCCCAGATGCCCTGCATTGAGGGATGTCTCACAGACATCCCAATGGTCTTATCAAATGCTAACGTTTTTGTGTAAACTGTGTCTGGAACTATGTAAAACTTGCTAAATCCTCAGGAATATCACACCTTGGCGTGCCTGAGCCACAGTAACCCCTTCTTATGTGTGATGTAATTTCTTTGACTGTTTGTAGAGGGGATGTCCAGTTCTTCTCCACGCCAAAATGAAAACCCTTGCCTCCTTTGCTAGGAGTGGAGGGAACTCTGTTGCAACAGAAAAATAAAGATCCTCCTTGCTTTCGCTGTACCTTGCCTCCATCCATTCATCTCTGACTGATCATGGACTTAGGGGACTCAGCCCCTTGGGGAGTTGGGCAGCAAAAGCCAACCACCCCTATTTTTCTATATCAGATGACGTAATTTGTCATGCAAGTAATGCCTACCAATAGCCCTCTTCATCTTAACTGTTAAAGGTGTAGGTCCTCCCCACCCCCATCTGACCATTCTATTGCTGACTGTCCTGGGTTTTTGAGGGGGGATTCCTCTTACCCAGTTAAGGAGCCTGATGTGCACAAATCACCTGGGAAGCTTTTTACCACATGGAGATAAATATTATTACTTTACCTGCTAACTGAGCTGCTGTTTTAAGACAGCTATAGGAACCAGTTCTAATGTTGGCAGCCCTAATTATAGAATAGATGCAATTCAGGCATATTTAGCTAGTCCATAGATGCATATATTAGCAGCATTTTAAAATAGCAGTCCAGGGGGGAAATGGGGGTGTGGTGACACAGGTGTCTGGAAACAGAGAGATTTGATGCAATATCTGTCATTATTCAGTGGTACCTCGGGTTACATACACTTCAGGTTACAGACTCCGCTAACCCAGAAATAGTACCTTGGGTTAAGAACTTTGCTTCAGGATGAGAACAGAAATTGTGCTCCGGCGGCACGGCAGCAGCAGGAGGCCCCATTAGCTAAAGTGGTGCTTCAGGTTAAAGAACAGTTTCAGGTTAAGAACGGACCTCCAGAACAAATTAAGTTCTTAAGCTGAGGTACCACTGTATATTCAATTGCTATACTTGGTCCCTTTGTATTATTATTATTATTATTATTATTATTATTATTATTATTGACATCAGCACCATCACTTACCTGCCCTTCACCCTAAGATGAAGCAGGGCAGGCTACAACAACTAAAAATGCAATATTAAATTTGCACAGTGCGCTCTTTATATCACATGGACCTATTCTTAAATCAGACTCTTCTTGATGTATTGATGCACAGCAGAGTTAGGGAACCTGTGGCCCTCCAGATGCCGTCTGACTCCAACTCTCATCAGCCCCAGCCAGCATGGCCACTGCTCAGGGATGATGGAAATTGGAGTCCATGAACATCTGGGGACAGTGGTGGCAGAAGCAAAGGAGTCAGAACCAACAGAAGGCAGAGCCAGCTAAGGGCTTGTCCACACTGGCCTTTACTGTGTGTCTGAGGCTATCTGAGTCCAAGATTTGGGGGCATCGTTCACGTGGAGTCGCCCTCAAGCAAAACCCATCCCACATTTTTTGTTACATGAATCCTGGGAAATCTGAAAAGAAAAGCAAATCTCTTGCTGTCTGGCTATTGCCATTTGCATTCTCTTCAGGTCAGGTGGAGCCAGAAAGATGGTGTGAGATCTAATGGAAGGCAAGCAGGAAAAATCCAAAGTATGCTTGCAGAGTGAAAGAAAGAAGAGAACCTCCCCCCCTGCTTTTATTATGATTTATTAAATTTATATACCACCCTTCAGCTGAGGATCACAGTACGTAAGCATGTAAGTGTCATAACATAATAACAAACAAAACAATAACCTTCTGCACTCCCCCCCCCCGAAACTTGGAGAATGATGATGATGATTTATTATTTATACCCCACCCATCTGGCTGGGCTTTTAATATAGAGGTGGGAGGGCACGGGCATATGAAGGGGGAGCAGTCTGCCCCGGGTGCCACCCAGGGGGTGAAAAGATGGCCCGCTGCCTCCCACCCCACCCAGCTGTAGAGTTGCCAAGGGCTCGCACACTGTCGGTACAGGCGCTGTTGGTACGGGCTGCCACTCGTGCACAGTCCGTATGGGTGTTGGGCATGCACCACAGGTGGCTCGCCCCGCTCCTCAGCACCACGCACTGGGTGCCAGAGCTTCCTCCGCCACTGGGAGGGCATAGCTTTCTTTCTGACGAAAGATGGAAGTTTGCTTGTAGGGCCACCTTCAACCTTGTTTCCAACACGAGCAGCACATCGAATCAATTATTTGGCCTGAGAAATTGTGGGGTGGTTAGTGAATCTTTACTCACCCCCCACAAAAAAAGAATGTCCCTTATAGAAATGTGGCAGCCCCACCTAGCAAGGAAGTCTGGCTATGGGGCTGCCCTCCGGACTGGTGATAAGTAAGAAGATCAGTGGCTTCGAAGGAATAAAAACTGAGGGTGGTGGGGCAGTGCCCCATTTGCCCTGAGGGACTGGGCCCCACTGACTGGTGGGACACAGATTTTCCATTGTTAACATACAGCATTCCTGTTTTTTGTGGGGAGGAGGCATGAACTTTTTACAATATAGATTATAGCTATAGCTATAGCTATAGCTATAGATATACAGACCAGCAACTGTCCTACCACACTGGAGAGAACATAGTGTAGTCTTTTGGACAGATTTTCTGGTTGGTACCTTACTTCCATCTCCCCCTCACCTTGCCTCTAATCCTCACTTTAAACCACAGTGTAATGGTGCTAAGATCTAACAGGTGATGCTGAGAGAAGCTATGAGTAAAGCTGTCCTCAATTCATTGTTCTGCGTTGAAGACCACATGAGAAAAGAGCTAGCTTTTTTAACTGAAAACCCCCCACAGAAAATCTAGGTGTGAATAAATGTATGTGAGAATCAGCCCATGGGTGACAAGTAATTGACTCCACACACTCCAGAAACTGGGCTTCATTTGCTCTGCCTGCCTGCCTGCCATGAGCCCTTCCCCATTTGGAATCTCTGCATAGGCTACTGTCTGAGACATTTCTGTATCCAGATTAAAAGCGTTAGCCTCAAATCTCCTAATTTAACCAGAATCTTCTCCATAATAGTATTCACTGGAGGAGCCATCTGGACCAGGGATGTTATTAGCTTAGAATAATTTAACTGCTTTGCTAATCTCATCCAATTTCATAGGTTTGTTCCAGTTTCCCTGAAATGCATTATGGGAAGACTGGGCAGCGGTTTGTCTGCTCTCTCTGTCAGCATCAGCTGCCTTCGGGCAGCCGTGCAAGCTTCAAGCCTCCTCCTAAAATCCTCTAATTTAAATGAGGCCTCCTCCTGCCCCAGTGATTCTGATACTGGCAGTCGAGTGCCTCTGAGCATGTGCAGAATACTTTCCCCATTTGATTAGAATCAGCTTTTTAAAGACTGGTGGAAAGGACAGCATAGCTAAGCATGCTGCTCCTGTTTGCTCAGTGAACGCCAATTCCCAGAGTGGTTTAACAGTCAATCCGTCTTCCCAAAGAACTCTGGGAATGGAAGCTCTGTGATGGGAATAGAGGTCTTCTAACAACTCTCAGCGCCTTAACAAACTACAGTTCCCAGGATACTTTGGGGGAAGCCATGACTGTTAAAGTGATGCAAGAGTGCTTTAAATGTATGGTACAGATGTTGCCTTATCATGTGGCCTCCGTTGCTCCAGACTCTTGGCTGTGTGTGTGTGTGTGTGTGTATTGCATCAACGTGGTCTCTGTTGTTGCCATTCAGTGCTGACCTCTCACTTTCCCCTTCCTTTTCTCTGTTAGCTTCTTGTTCTCTTTTTCTTTCTCGCTCTTTTCTTTTCACAGATGTGTTTGAGTTTGCAGTTTCTTCTTCTTCTTCTTCTTCTCCTCCTCCTCCTCCTCCTTCTCCTTCTTCTCCCACAGCTGATTGTGATTTATTAATGTAATTCTTCAGTTGCATAGACATGCTGAAGGAAATTTGCACAGCTCTTTAGTCTGAGCTGTGTGCCTGTGTGATATTTCAGTTATTTGTTTTCAAGTCCCCCCCCAACTAAATCGATACTAACACTTTAATAAATAGAGAGAAAACAGCGCCAGGTGTTTATTGCTCAAACTGGGTTGCTACCTTCCAAACAAGGTAGAGAAAAAATTATTTTAGCAGCTGTGGAGCAGGGAGACATGGTGGCTTAGTGCTGGAGTCCATTCTGAATATAGCAGATCATCACTGAAACACATTGAAGTAAAAATCAAGAGAATGCCCAGTGTGTAGGGCATCTCCTATATTACAGAGCAACAGCATTCAATTTCTACACTGGCAGGATTTCCTGGTGTCACAGCCACCTTCTTTTCTAGCAAGGCTCCTATGCATTTCATAGCTATACTACAGCTAGGGGGGGAATGCATAGCTGATCCAGTATGCTGGAGAAAGATGCACCTGTTGAATATCTGCCTGTTGTGCAGCTACAGATGTTATGCCTGCTGCTAAGGCAGGGACATGGGTGGCACTGTGGGTTAAACCACAGAGCCTAGGACTTGCCGATCAGAAGGTTGGCGGTTCGAATCCTCGCGACGGGGTGAGCTCCCGCTGCTCGGTCCCTGCTCCTGCCAACCTAGCAGTTCAAAAGCACGTCAAAGTGCAAGTAGATAAATAGGTACCACTCCAGAGGGAAGGTAAACAGCGTTTCCGTGCACTGCTCTGGTTCGCCAGAAGCGGCTTAGTCATGCTGGCCACATGACCTGGTAAAGTGTGGTGGTTACAGGGTTAACCTTTCTGGTGCTTCATGCCTGAGGGAGGGACTTCTACGGGAAGTCAGGATGTCATGTCATAGTTCTTTGTTCTGTGAATCTGGTTTCGATTTCAGTCGGAGAGTGTTTGAGCAAGGAGAAAGATGTCTGAAAGTTCGGATGGTGTAATTTACTGCTTGTAAATAATAAAGCTTCTAGATTAGAAGAATCTGTCTCTGGACTTTTTCACTCCCTCTTCTCTCACACGACAGCAACGCCGCTGCATCTCTGCTATTTCTGCCTCAGGTGAAGTTTTCCCCAGAAGATTGCACTGAGAGAAAAGCAGTGTTTTTACACAGAGGAGCGCACTGGACAGGCAGAAGTCCAAAATGTACGCCGGCTCCCTCGGCCAATAAAGCAAGATGAGCGCCACAACCCCAGAGTCGGCCACGACTGGACCTAATGATCAGGGGTCCCTTTACTAAGATTTTTTTACCAGGCTTTTTCCCATCAGTGCTGCTTGCCCTGGCCTGAGTGTTCCACACTATCTTAGTCTTCCATCATGGAATGCCTTCCAAATGCTGACTACATCTCCCATCATTCCTGATCACTGGTTATGCTGCTAGGGCTGATGGGAGTTGTAATTCTTCAACAACTGGAGAGCACCAAATTGGGTAAGGCTGCTTCGCCTGATCCCTTCAAAGAAATGTGTGTGCCAGCATTCACATATGTGTGCCAGCATTCGCTCATCTCGTGGAAAACATCTCATTCCTCCAGGATTAATCACCCAAAGCTGCCACAAATCAAGGAGAGGCAGTCAAACAATGCCTAGCAAGAAATCTGAAGTCATGCCATGTTCAATGTCATTGAAGCAGTTCCAGCATTTGTTATACTTGAATCAACTCTGTCGAATTATCAGTGTCAGGTAATGGCCATTAAACACAACATGAAACGAGAGATAAATATGAATGTCTCAGAAGAGAACATATTAGAAAAGCATGTGGAGAGGGGGGAAAGCTATGCTTATTGTATCTCTCTCAGGCAACATCATTTCACCATTAAAATCTTTTGGATCCATCACAACATCAGCATCCGAACACATGCTGAAAAGCTGCAACTGGGCTCGGATTTTCTGCCTGTCCACACCAACTGCTCATGTAGCAAGAAACTTGTAGGATGGTAACACGATAGTCACAATTGTTTCCCGTTGAACAACAGCAACACATTTCTGGGTACTTTTGGCTAGGTATAAACCATTCAGTCAAAGCCTTTTCATCAAAGGGGTTAAATCGCTGGTTCAGGAGGCTCATCCAGCCTGCCAAGTCTCACTTGATGGCCTGCTAGCCACCCAACAAAATATGGCAGTGCTGCTTTGGAGAGGGGGTGTGTGTGTGTGTGTGTGTGTGTGTGTGTGTGTGTGTGTAGATCATCTCTGTTGACTGTGTACACAGAATGCTTTCCCTATGGGAAAAGGCTTAGCAAAAAGGGAAGAGAATATTCACTATGGAGAGATGGCAACAACAACAACAACAACATTTCACAAAAATATATGCTGCTTAAAGTTCAGGCGTGCTAGAGTGGCAAAAGGACTATTAGTACATTCAGTGGGTTTGGAATGTTTCCTACCTTTTGCCTGTACGGAATGATTCACAAAAGACCCCTTGTTTTCCATACCTTTTAGACTCATGTACTTATTGTCTGCAGTGAGTCATCTTCTCCATTGACTCTCGGCTTGATCATCTTCCTACAACTGTGTTTTCTCCAACCATTTTGTGGATCAAGCTGTTAATTGTCTGATTCATTAGGGGAGGGGGAAACAATCACAGCATCTCAATTCAAGCGATATTTTCAAGGCTTTTGAATAAAGGTAACCTTAACTTATCAAGACAGCAAAATCACCTATTGTTCATTTGTGGAAATGTGAATCAAAAGCTGCTTGCGAAATGTTTGCATTAAGGTCCTCAGAATGCTTTTTCATGGTGGACCTTTTAGTTTAATGGTATTTTTTTAAAGAAAGAAAGAAAGAAAGAAAGAAAGAAAGAAAGAAAGAAAGAAACCTCACCACAGTTTCAGCCCTAAACAAAAGATGTAGATCATGATACAAAATTAAATGAATCACGAGCAAGAGAGAATGTTTAAGGAACTGGAAGAGATGGTGATGTATCACATTAAAATTATCTCAGGACAAGTGATGGACGACCTCTCCAAGCTCAGCCTGAATTAGCTCCGATATTATCTGAGATTTTTTTCCAGAAAAAAATGAAGAATCTGGATCATTTCTCCAAACTGATCTGACATCCAGAGTAATAATCCCAACCTCCTAATTTTCTCCTGATGGATGTAATTAAGAGATGTTGCTTTTTATATTCAATAGGAAAAAAGTTTAGAGGCTGCTGGGGTCCCACATAAATTGAAACCTTTCCTTCATGGAGGACCTCTGGGCGATGGATACAGGTAAAGATAGATACAGATACAGATACAGATACAGATACAGATACAGATACAGATACGGATACAGATGATATAGATCTATGCAAGCACAAAGTATCTCTCTTGCTCCAGGCTCAAGATGGAAAAAAGACTCCAACTCACGGACAGACTCAGTGACTAACAAGCTGACATGCCTAAATCACGTATATAGATGGCACTGGGCCGTTACCATAGCAACTGGTTCCACTGACCTTGCACCTGTTGACTTATCTCAGAACATAGGGTGATTTGTGCTCATGAAGGAAATTAACCTCTTCTTTCATGTCCAATTCCTCCAACACAATGCTGTGTGAATGCTCCAAAAAAAATGCTACAACAACTCGCATGCCTGAGGTGCACTGATCTCACAATAAACACTCCTTTGGGGCCACCTTCTGTCCTCAAGTGAGGGTTTCTTCTTCTTCTTGCATCCCTGATATCTCCATCTTCCTACCTTCTTTGCTCTTTGTTTCCTTCAGTACACACCAGTGGGAGCACCAGATTGGCTCAGTTGAAGCATTTGCACCATACTGACCTTACACCCATCTCACCCCCACCCCTACCTCCTGCTGCCGCTTTGCCGGTGAGTCTTGGGGAGGACCGCTCCCCCTGCAAGCCCACTCTCCACCTTGGGCCTGGGGGCGGGCCCCATACTCCACCTCAGCATATAGGCTCCAAGGAGGCCTCGGGACATTGCTGCTGCCGCTCTGCCGGTGAGTCTTGGGGAGGACCGCTCCCCCTGCAAGCCCACTCTCCACCTTGGGCCTGGGGGCGGGCCCCATACTCCACCTCAGCATATAAGGCTCCAAGGAGGCCTCGGGACATTGCTGCTGCCGCTCTGCCGGTGAGTCTTGGGGAGGACCGCTCCCCCTGCAAGCCCACTCTCCACCTTGGGCCTGGGGGCGGGCCCCATACTCCACCTCAGCATATAGGCTCCAAGGAGGCCTCGGGACATTGCTGCTGCCGCTCTGCCGATGAGTCTTGGGGAGGACAGCTCCCCCTGCAAGCCCACTCTCCACCTTGGGCCTGGGGGCGGGCCCCATACTCCACCTCAGCATATAAGGCTCCAAGGAGGCCTCGGGACATCGCTGCTGCCGCTTTGCCGGTGAGTCTTGGGGAGGACCACTCGCCCTGCAAGCCCATTCTCCACCTTGGGCCTGGGGGCAGGCCCCATACTCCACCTCAGCATATAGGCTCCAAGGAGGCCTCGGGACATCGCTGCTGCCGCTTTGCCGGTGAGTCTTGGGGAGGACCACTCGCCCTGCAAGCCCATTCTCCACCTTGGGCCTGGGGGCAGGCCCCATACTCCACCTCAGCATATAGGCTCCAAGGAGGCCTCGGGACATCGCTGCTGCCGCTCTGCCGGTGAGTCTTGGGGAGGACCGCTCCCCCCGCAAGCCCATTCTCCACCTTGGGCCTGGGGGCAGGCCCCATACTCCACCTCAGCATATAGGCTCCAAGGAGGCCTCGGGACATCGCTGCTGCCGCTCTGCCGGTGAGTCTTGGGGAGGACCGCTCCCCCCGCAAGCCCATTCTCCACCTTGGGCCTGGGGGCAGGCCCATACTCCACCTCAGCATATAAGGCTCCAAGGAGGCCTCGTGACATCGCTGCTGTTGTTCTGCCAGTGAGTCTTGGGGAGGACCGCTCCCCCTGCAAGCCCACTCTCCACCTTGGGCCTGGGGGCGGGCCCCATACTCCACCTCAGCATAGAAGGCTCCAAGGAGGCCTCGGGACATCGCTGCTGCCGCTTTGCCGGTGAGTCTTGGGGAGGACCACTCGCCCTGCAAGCCCATTCTCCACCTTGGGCCTGGGGGCGGGCCCCATACTCCACCTCAGCATAGAAGGCTCCAAGGAGGCCTCGGGACATCGCTGCTGCCGCTCTGCCGGTGAGTCTTGGGGAGGACCGCTCCCCCTGCAAGCCCACTCTCCACCTTGGGCCTGGGGGCGGGCCCCATACTCCACCTCAGCATATAGGCTCCAAGGAGGCCTCGGGACATTGCTGCTGCCGCTCTGCCGATGAGTCTTGGGGAGGACAGCTCCCCCTGCAAGCCCACTCTCCACCTTGGGCCTGGGGGCGGGCCCCATACTCCACCTCAGCATATAAGGCTCCAAGGAGGCCTCGGGACATCGCTGCTGCCGCTTTGCCGGTGAGTCTTGGGGAGGACCACTCGCCCTGCAAGCCCATTCTCCACCTTGGGCCTGGGGGCAGGCCCCATACTCCACCTCAGCATAGAAGGCTCCAAGGAGGCCTCGGGACATCGCTGCTGCCGCTCTGCCGGTGAGTCTTGGGGAGGACCGCCCCCCCCTGCAAGCCCATTCTCCACCTTGGGCCTGGGGGCGGGCCCCATACTCACCACCGCCACAACTCTAAGGACACTGCTGCTGTGGCAGCAAATGTTTAAGCGTGTTATATATTTTAAAGTGTTTTAAAAGTGCTTTTACTTTTTACTTTGTTGTACCACCAGAAACGGTGGTTTTTTATCCATGTATTTTTATTTTGTTTTGTTTTATTTTGGGTTGGGGTGGGATGGTTTGTTGAGTGGGGTGGGGATTGGTTTTGTTTTGGTTTAATTGTTTTTGTTTGTTTGTTTGTTTGTTTGCTTTTATACTTTGTAAATGGAGGCGAGTATGAGGCTTGGGATTCCTACTGTGGAGGGGCGAGGGAGGTATGGCGGTGGGGGCAGATGGCATAGGCGAAGGGGATCGAGATACGGATATGCTCGTACCCCTTCCAATCTGCGCCCCATCCCGAGAGATGAGGGTAGGGTGAGAAAGGATTACTCACCTCCGTCACTGGTGTTGTGCAATGCCAGGTCTATAGGCAACAAAACCACCACCCTGCGAGATTTCATCATCTCGCAGGGGGTCGACCTGGCTTGTGTGACGGAGACCTGGGTGCGCGAAGGGGATACTGTTACCTTACGAGAGATGGCGCCCCCGGGTTTTTCCGTCCTCCACCAGTCACGGACTGTGGGCCGGGGGGGAGGGGTGGCATTATTAATCCGGGAAGATTGTTCTTTCAGGGCTCTACCACCGCCATCGATCCCCAGCATTGAATGTGTTGGCCTAGTGTGGGGCTCCGAGGTGAGCTTGGCTGTCTGGCTGGTGTACCGGCCACCTAGCGCACCAGCCGCCACCCTGTCAGGCCTGCTGGAGGCGGTGGCCGGCTGGGCCTTGGAGTTCCCTAACCTATTGGTATTGGGGGACTTCAACATCCATGCCGATGCCACTCCCTCCTCACAGGCTCTGGACCTGGTGTCTTCCATGGCGACACTAGGGCTCTCCCAGTTTGTTTCGGACCCCACACATCAAGCAGGCCACACGCTGGATCTGATCTTTGGCGTCGGTATAGATGTGATCATGTTTCCTTCGATGAAGGTGCCATGGTCTGATCACTATGCTATGAAAGCCAGGATTGATGTTCCACCCCCACCCTGCTTAGGTGGTGAGCCGATTTGGGCTCGCCCGCGGAGGCTGATGGACCCTGATAGATTCCGTCAAGCCTTGCGGGACCTTTCTCCCCCTGGCGACTCACTGACTGAGCTTGTTGAGGGCTGGAATACCCAGCTCCTGGCAGCCATCAATGAGATCGCACCTAAGCGCCCTCTGCGACCCCGCAGAAACCGGGCTCCCTGGTTTACTGAGGAGCTCCGGAAAATGAAGCGGGACCTCAGACGGCTAGAGCGAGTATGGCAGGGTGCCCGTGACGGAGCCTCAAGAACATCTTATAGGGTTTTTATGAAAACCTACGAGATGGCAGTGAAGGCCGCTAAGAAGTCCTACTTCTCGGCCTCCATTGCATCCGCTAGCTCTCGCCCGGCACAATTATTTAGTATAATTCGGTCTTTAACGTCCCTCGAAGGACAGCTAAATTTAAATAACAATTCAACACACAGCTGTGAGGCATTTGCGAGCTTTTTTGCGGAGAAGGTCCTGTCACTCCGCCATGACCTCCCTGCCAATTTGGATACAATAAAGGAACTGGAGGCCCCTCGACTGTCCTCGGGTCCAGTCTTGGCTGATTAGAGCGTGTCCAGACGAGGTGCGGGCCCCCCTGGGGGATATCATCAATTTGTCCCTTGGCACCGGGACATTCCCAGGGGAACTGAAGGAGGCAGTGGTGCGTCCGCTCTTAAAGAAAACATCATTAGATCCCTTAGATCTATCCAATTACCGCCCAGTTTCGAATCTTCCATTCCTGGGTAAGGTGATTGAGAGAGCGGTTGCTGAACAGCTTGGTAGGTTTCTGGATGAAACATCGGCTCTGGATCCATTCCAGTCCGGCTTCCGCGCTGGTCATGGGACCGAGACGGCTCTGGTCGCCCTAACAGATGACCTTCGTAGACAGCTGGATCGAGGCGGGTCGGGGCTGCTGATTCTTCTAGATCTGTCAGCAGCTTTCGACATGGTCGATCACGAACTTCTGGACCACCGCCTCGCCAACGTGGGGATCCAGGGCACAGTCCTTCAATGGCTGCGCTCGTTTCTCTCTGGTCGGGGACAGAGGGTGGCGCTTGGGGGGGAACTGTCATCCCGCCACTCCTTGGTGTGTGGAGTGCCTCAGGGTGCGATTCTCTCCCCGATGCTTTTTAACATCTTTATGCGCCCCCTTGCCCAGCTTGTCCGGAGTCTTGGGCTGGGCTGCCATCAGTATGCTGATGACACCCAACTCTATCTGTTGATGGATGGCCATCCTGACTCGGCCCCAGACACACTGATCAGATGCTTGGAAGCTGTGGCTGGATGGTTACGTGGGAGCCGGTTGAAGTTAAATCCTTCGAAGACAGAGGTCCTCTGGCTGGGACGGGACGATATGGGATTGAGGGGGCAACTCTCATCTCTTGCGGGGGTGCAATTAGTGCCAGCACCGTCCGTTAAGAGTTTGGGTGTAATCTTCGATACCTCCCTTTCCATGGAGGCGCAGATTGCAGCTATAACAAAGGCGGCATTTTTTCATCTCCGCCAAGCTAAGCAGTTGGCCCCTTACCTCTCTCGCCCTGACCTAGCCACTGTGATCCACGCGACGGTCACCTCCAGACTGGATTATTGTAACTCGCTCTACGTGGGGCTGCCCTTGAGACTGACCTAGAAACTCCAGCGGGTGCAGAATGCCGCAGCGAGACTCCTTACGGGGTCTTCGCTGCGGGATCACATTCATCCGGTGCTATACCAGCTGCACTGGCTCCCGGTGGAGTACAGGATCAGGTTTAAGGTGCTGGTTTTAACCTTCAAAGCCCTATACGGCCTAGGACCCTCGTATCTACGGGACCGCCTCTCCTGGTATGCCCCACAGAGGAACTTACGGTCCTCAAATAAAAACATCTTGAAGGTCCCAGGCCACAGAGAGGTTAGGCTGGCCTCAACTAGAGCCAGGGCTTTTTCGGCTGCAGCTCCAACCTGGTGGAGCGCTCTGTCACAAGAGACAAGGGCCCTGCAGGACTTGACATCTTTCCGCAGGGCCTGCAAGACAGAGCTGTTCCACCAGGCCTTTGGTTAGGGCACGGCCTGACTCCCTCCTTTGGCAATCTTTACAATACTTTAGTTTATGGTTGCCATCTATTCTGATTTTAATTAATTCTTATGATGTTTTTATAATGTTGCACTATTTTAGTGTTGTTAGCCGCCCTGAGCCCGGCTTCGGCTGGGGAGGGTGGGATATAAATAAAATTTATTATTATTATTATTATTATTACCTCCTGGTAAGTAGCAGCAATGTGACTAAACAGAGGTCAGGTGAGTGCTCTCCTCCCACCTGCCATTTGCTGCTGTTTGGTGCCCTGTCCGGTGGGTTCCAGTTTCTGCCACTTTCATTTGAAGCTCAAGTGAAATCCAATGAATTCTTGGAAATGTTTGGCCTTTCTGAGGAAGGTGGATTTGGCCATTATTACACATAAGAAGAGCCCTGTTGGCTCAGGCCAGTGACCCATCTAGTCCAGCATCCTGTTCTCACAGTGGCCCATGTGGTACCCATTGGAAACCCACAAGCAGAACCTGGGGGTAACTACATTCTCCCCTCCTACAGTTTTTAGCAACTTGTATTCAGATTCATACAGTGAAGGCACCTATCTGAAGTCAATAGACAGAGAGTCAATAGGCACCCAAAGTGTCGGCAATGCCACACTAAATGCTTGGCTTGTTATTGTTGTTGTTGTTGTTGGGATACTGCCAGGGAGACAAAGTCCATCATGGCCCCAAGCCGTCTGCCGGACGATCCATCGATCTCCCGTAGGCACACAGTATCAGCAATTAGCGACATGAGTGTCTAGAAAATATCTTGCCACATTCTAGAGCTCATGCACACTCTATCAGCAGATAATGCACAGCAAAAGTCGCACTCAGGAGAGCATTATTTACAAGTTTTATTCAGCGTTGATCAGAACAAAGAAAGACATGACTGCCTGCGTCAGTGCCTCCAACACAGAGAAAAATGAAAGCAATAGGAAACAAACATCCTGTGAACAGGAAATGCGCAGACTCTGTGACTCACACAGCCTGCTCCCTTTTAAGGTGGAACGGAAATATCCTAACAGTTTTTACAAATGTGGATTGATTGATATGTCAGGAACCGTGCTGAGGGTTGCCCTGAGGAGGAATGGTGGGAGCCACCCCCTCCCCCAATCCTGAATCTTCCCAGGAACCGGAGGACAGCATAGATTTGGAACAGTGGTTTGCAGAGGGGCATAGTTCAGAAGGCAGAAGCTGGGAAATACTGGATGGGGAACAGCTAGAAAAAGAAGAAACACTGGGAGAGAGAGGGTTAACAGATTCACAGTCTCTGGACAGCATTCCTCCACCGCCCTCCCCAAAATCGAGAAGAGCTCAGAAAGTCTCAGAACAGAAAGCACAGAGGGTACAAGACGTAGGAGTGACGTAGATTAATAGGGACGGAGGGGGGTGTCACGGTCCGGATCATGGGCGATCGAAGTCCCAGCAGGGGACTTCAGGACCGGGGGCAAGATGGCAGGGTGGGAGCAGGAATGGGGGTCCAGAAGCCAGGAGTCAGGAAGCCAAGAGTCCGAGGGTCAGGAAGCAGGGAGTCAAGAAGATGAGGTTCAAGGATCAGGAAGCAAGAAGCCCAAGGCAGGAAGCATGTTGCTGTGGCAAAGAGCTGATGGGAAAAGTTGACCTTATATCCCTTCCCAGCTCTAGCCACCAGGTGCTGTGAGTGACCAACCAGCCTCACCTGTGGGGCCTTGCCTCTTCAGAACAAACTTCAGAAAGCCCCAGTCCTGCAGAGTCCTATTGGTCACAGGGCCTGGCTCCTGCATGCACACCTCATAGGGGGAGAGGCCCTTAATTGGGAACACCACCATTTCTAGGAGACGTGTTCTTTGTTCTCTCACTGTGATTATTAAAGATTCTAATTGGTAAGATGTTCCTTTTGTTTGATCTTCTTATCTACTTCCACCAGGGGCGGGGGGGGGGAGGAAGCCGATTCCCCGAAGCCTGACAAATATGGTATCTGCCGTAGTGAAAGTTGCACATGTCAAAGCGGTCAAGTGGGCCTATATGAGGTAATGCAAGCTTTTAATGTGAAAGCCTCAATTTATAGTATGCACTTGAATCTCTCCTGCAAAATCATGAGCGTCTGGAGAGGCCCTATGCTCCTTGCTTCAGTATCCATTACGTGGCTCTAACTCTGGATTATTATTATTATTATTAATATTATTACAGTGGTGCCTCGCAAGACGAAAAGAATTCGTTCCGCGAGTATTTTCGTCTTGCGATGTTTTTTCGTCTTGCGAAGCACGGTCCGTCGCAACTGCGCCTCTTCAAGCGGCTTTTAAAAAAAAGCGCAAGATGTTTTCGTCTTGCGAAGCGAAGCCCATAGGGAAATTCGTCTAGCGAAGCAACGCAAAACTGAAAAACCCTTTCGTCTAGAGAGTTTTTCGTCTTGCGAGGCATTCGTCTTGCGGGGCACCACTGTATTTTTATTATTTATATGGTTTGCTCCATCCTCAGTCCTGGCACAACTCCTGGTTCCTGCCTCTCTCTGACTGCTGCCTATAGTTCAGCCCTGATAGTAAGAGGAGTGCAATCTGCTCCCGTACTATCCAGGCACCTCTTGGATATCTGACAACTTGGAGCCGAGAGAGGGCTATAAAATAGGGACTGCATCTTTGTCCTGCTTTGCATTGGCATCCGTGGGACAGCTCTATTAAGTGGCTTGACATAATTGGACGCTGTGATAATTGAAGACTGTACCGTTGCTAGAGATAGGAAGTCAGTAAAAGAGACATTAATTGCAGAAACTGAATCTCTCCAGCTGCTTGCCTTCTGCCTGATGCTATTCCGGAAATTCGCATTTTAGGATCCTTCCCTCTGCTCCGTTCTGTTCTCTGTTCTTCAGCTTGAAGTGCCTGCTTAGTACTCTATAGATCTAGGGATGGGGGAGGAATTGGATTTGGTTTGCTTTCTAATGAGAAACCACCTAATTTGTGCTTCTCAAATCAACACACAGATCAAACCATGGTTATCCTTTGAAACTGACACTCCTCTGAATTTTGTGCTGCTATTCGCCAAGTGAAAATGCATACAATGGAAGTGTGCATAAAGATGCATATATTAATGGAACTAAAGTAGAAAAAAATGGATTAGATCAGTGAGAATTGCTTGCAACAAAGGTGCATATGAGTCAAGCTGCATAAAAAAAAGTGCATTTAATCCACACTAAAATGCTGACAGGTTCTCATGGGGATTTTGTGTTAGAGCTAATTTCTGTGAAAATGTAGAGAATTGAATTTCGAAGCGGGAAATTGGAAACTGAGAGAAAATGAAATTAAAAGATCTGCCCATTGCGATAGCTAGCCACTTGTCAGTTAAAGGTATATTTGTAAATTGGCTTGAAATGCCTCCTAAAATCTTCTGCTAGCCAACTGAATGAATCCAGGGGCAGGGGATGCTCATATCTTCTTCCTTCCTTGCCACCTGGTCTCTGACATCTGGTCTTGATATCCTTGGAGTCAGACTTTGCTTCATGCTTCAGTAATCAGCTACTAATTTCTAGCTCTTTGTCTGAG
The DNA here is from genome assembly GCF_965113315.1 of Podarcis vaucheri. Classification (NCBI taxonomy): domain Eukaryota; kingdom Metazoa; phylum Chordata; class Lepidosauria; order Squamata; family Lacertidae; genus Podarcis; species Podarcis vaucheri. Next base: position 84,471,467 of record NC_138764.1, on the reverse strand, counting down.
CAGCACAAGAAACAAAGTGTGGATTCATCTATTTAAAACCTTTTAGAAATTTGTATGTGTGGTCTGCTGCCCCTACCTCCCCACCCTCCTACAATAAAGAGTGCAAACTGGAAATTCCCTGTCCATTTCACTAAACACACTAATCTTATGCACAGTGGTATAGTAATGCATTGTGAAATGCTGGAGACCATCATGGTGGCTAGGAAAGCCACTTATCATTTTTTGCTAAAAGAAGGGGGAATGCATCACCAAAAAGAGAAGAATGGAGGCCACAAACCTGCATGGCATTTGCTTTTGCTAATTTATAAGATATATATGCAAATCTAGAAAAAAAAATTACTCTGATTTTAAATAGAAACATCTCAGCGTAGTGGGGAAGACTGACCAGGTGACTTGAGTCCCTGCTCAGTCTTTGGTCTGGGTGCTAAGTCACTGCCAGTGGAACCAATATTTGCTAGTACTTGTCATGCAAATTATGAAGCCAGAAACACTCCACAAATGAAAACCTCCACTATGACCTCTCATTTTATGTGATGTCTCTTTTCTTCTCCCAAGGAGGGGAAAATGGAGATTTTCTTCTTCAGCCTTTCATTTTGAAGATGCCAGATTAGGCAGTGCTTTAGAAAACAGGAATACAAATTGTGCAATTATTCTTGGGGTGATACACTCCAATCACGTATCACTACAGTCGTACCTTGTTTTGTGGCTGGGATCTGTTCCAGAGCCCCGGCTGCTAGCCGAAAAGGATGCAGGGCAAAGCGCCGTGTCTGCGCTTGCACACACATGGAGCGGTTTCCGCTTCTGTGCATGCACAGAGTGTGATTTAGTGCTTATGCGCATGCGCGAGTGCAAACGGCAAACCCAGAAGTAACCCATTCTGGTACTTCTGGGTTTGCCGCGGACATTCGCCAGAATGGACGCTAGACAAGGCGGACATTTGCGGAGGTATTACTGTAGTTCCAATTACATCCTTCCAGTCTCTGAAATTTTGAAACGCAGATGAATATGCTGCTTAGTCTAGTCTTGCTTCTACCACTCCCAGCAGCCTAAGAACATGTGCAGTTGCCTTATTATACATTTCCCGAATTGTTCTGTAACTTTTTCTTTTTCCATTTCCTTCTTCAATGAATTCAAAATTTTTTAAAAAACCATTTTTTTAAAAAAGGAATGTGATGGGAGCTGTAGTTCAACAACATCTGGAGGGCTGGAGACTCTGGAAGAATTAGGTTGTACATCTACTTATACACGCATTTTGTAATGAAATGATTTTACTCCAAGTCATTGGAAGAAGGGGAAGATTTATATGATTCCATAAAAAGAGAAGATGGTGGAATCAAAACAAAAGATGTCTGCCATGTTCTGGGGGAGGGGGGATCTCACTTTCTATTTTTATGGCCAGCAGGACACTGATCTCCTCAAGATGCCACACCAAACAACCATCAGGTGCAAACTGATGTGGCATTCATAGAGTAACCTAGAACCTCCCCATCTCCCACCCTAAGGCTTCAAGGCACAGCCTCAAGGAGCCAAGAGACAATGTTGAACTACATGTTGGCCTTAAGCAGCTGGCAACCCTTACGGGGTTTTAGTATCTTCAGCAAAATGTTTCGCAACCCAGCTATATTTAAGCCTTCTTCACCTCCAGCGCCATTATAACTTCCAGTGCTATCTGCCTGCACCGAGTAATAATGAATGGTGCCCTTGCTCAGCACACAAATGGAACATGTGATAGCTCAGCCAGTTATAAATCTCAGCAAAGTTTCCATCTGGACCAAAGTCTATTTATATCACAGCAGCCCCAATTAACTTTGAAAAGCAGGGATTGGTGGTAAGTCTGATTCTCCACCGACCTTAAGAGTGTGTGTCCAGTTTAAAGGAGATAAAGACATATTCCATCCCAAAAGCATGGAAGCAGGCACAAGCTTGGTGTTTTTCAGCAAAGAGGAAAGCAGGAAACTTTGAAGCACAGGAGCTTGCTATGACAACTGCCACCCCGCAGCCACACCCCTAAGGAGACTATTCTACCCACATATATGGAAAAGAGCAATGTTACAGAGCATAATACCCAATTGATTATGATCAGCATGACTGCAGCCCTATGCATAGTTACCTGGAGTTAAGGTCTACTAAACTCTGTGGTGCTTACACCTGACTCCAGAGGTTTGACTTGTATAACCCACTGTGTTTTACGAAAAGATCTTTAGGCAGCTGAAACACAACCTTGTTTTTTGCTCTTAATAAGAAATGCAATCAATCTTGCAAATAAGTTTGTTCACTTAAACTGCTAGCCTTAAGTACGGAAACCATCAGATCAAAGGAAAGAAGTATCAGGCCCATTTTTGGTTGTACTAATTTGTCCGAAACAAACATGGAAACGACATCATTACCTCCTTCACTTGCCAGATCACAGAGGCTCCATCAACTCCAACAAGCGGATGTCATCACTGCCCCTCTGGGAAAAAAGGTCCTACTACAACAAGAGGTGTGTTAGGGCTCCTATTGTCAATTTGGTGCCCTCTAGATGTTTTGGGGTTACAATTTCCAGCAGCCCTAGCCACTACAGAAACTGGCTGTGACCCAGGAGATCTTGAGTCTTTGGGGCTGAGCCCTGATCTCCTGCCTTTTCCCTAATATTGTTTTAAACTCTCGATATATAAAGCCTTAAACGAGTCAGGACCGCAATACCTCAAGGACCGCCGCATTCCATATAAACTTGCCTGGACCATGAAATCTTCTGAGGCCCTTCTTCGTGTGCCTCCTCCTTGAGAGGTCAGGAGGGTGGCAACATGAGAACGGGCCTTCTCTGTGGTGGCTCCCCATCTGTGGAATGCTGTCCCCAGGAAAGTTCGCCTGGTGCCTTTATTATACACCTTTAGGCACCAGGCAAAAATTGATTTGATTGGCATCCATTTAAAATGTGTTGGGGGGTTATTGAGTTGTTGTTGTTTTTATTTTGATTATGTATTTTGTGGATTTATATTCTGATTTTATTCTGTGAACCGCCCTGAGACCTGTGGGTATAGGACCATATATAAATTCAATAAAATAATAATAATAATAATAATAATAATAATAATAATAATAATAATAATATTTCCTGAAAGTTTGCATGAGTCACAAACATTCAAAATTAAGATTCAAAGTTAAGATTTCAAAAACTTTAAGATTAAGCAAAATTACTTAAGCCGGAGTTCTTGGATATAAACCAGTACTCTTTCATTTAAGTAGTCAGCCAACATTGAAAAGGAAATTCTTCCTCTTATGATAGATTGGGTCTAATGAATCAAAAAGTTCTAAAATACTTTAACACTCTATTTGTACTGTCTTGTTCCCTCTCTCAATCACAGGCATGAACCTCACAAGGCACGGCTTAATATAGAAATGGTTCGGTCTGGCAATAGGTGGATTATTTTTAAATTGGATTGTGAACTATTTAAGAGTCTGGCAAGGCAAAATTAATTCAGCATGTAAAATTAATTCCCAAGATGTATTTGAATGTGTGTGTGTGTGTGTGTGTGTGTGTGTGTGTATATATATATATATTTGCTTTCGTAGATTTTCACGGGTACAGGAATGCAGGTTTTGGTGTCTTCGGGTGTCTTCCCGTGTAAGAGTCGGGGTGTCTGTGCGACGTTTCGACGAGGTCTCACTCGTCATCTTCAGGCTGGTGCTTTCGGCTTCTTGTTACTGGAACAGAGCAGAGTCTGGTGTTTGAGTTCCTATAAATACTGTTGAGGGGTGTGGTGTATAGCCTCCAACGTTCTGGGCAAAGAGGAAGTTCCTAGATTAGTGTGCCTTTTCTTCTTTTGTTCCTTAATTACTTGAGGGATATCTTGGGTGATTTCATGAGTGGTATTCAGAATATCCCTGGGTGGGTCATTAAGTGTAGATTAGTTGCTAAAGCTTTCGTGTCTTGACCTCTTGAGCTTGTGAAGAGTTTTTCTGAGAAGATGGCTGTGCTGCATTTAGTTGTGCTCTGGCTTGGCTTCGTGTATAGGGGCGAGCTATGGTTTTGTGCCTTGTGCCAGCCAGATCTGTGTAGGGATTGCAGGGGGGTGCAGCATCCGGAGGTGCCACTATAGTTTGGCTACTGGATGGAGTCTGTAATATGTCTGTGGAGAGGGTCTGGGTTTGGGTCTGGTGTGGTTGATTGGTGACGGCGTTCTGTGTGCCTCTGGTTCTGGTGTCGGTTTTTGTGGGGAGGGCTAATTTCCAGATGTCTGGCAGGCGGGACGTGTCGTCACGCTTGTTCATGTTGTGAGGGTGTTTCTCTATCTCGATGGCTTCCATGATTATTCTCTTGTGGTGATGTTCCATGTTAAAGAGCAATTTGGAATCTGCAAAATTAATTTCATGTCCTGTTTCTTTCATGTGTTGGAAAAGAGAGGAAGTTTTTTCTTCTTTTTTGACGGCATTCTTGTGTTCTGCGATACGTGCATTTATTCGTCTGTTTGTTTGTCCAATGTACGTGGCTGGGCAGACTTTGCAGGGTATTTCATAGACCCCTTGGTTTTCCAGCTGGATTTTGTCTTTTGGGTTTCTGAGGATATTGGCTATTTTTTGGTTGGTGCAGAAGGCTGTTTTGATATTGTGTTTATGGAGGATTTTGCTGATTTTGTCTGTAGTGCCCTTGATATAAGGAAGGAGGGCCATGCCATTGTTTTCTTCTGTGTTTTGGTTTTTTGGGGGTGTTTCTTTTTGGATTAGCTTCGTAACCCTGTTTTTCTGGTATCCATTGGCGATTAACACATTTGAGAGATTCTGTAACTCAGTTGTCAAGTGGTCTTTGTCAGCCAGGCGTTTGGTTCTGGAGATGAGAGTCTTGGCTACGGAGTTTATTTGTGCAGGGTGGTGGTGTGATTGTGCATGTAAGTAGCGGTTGGTGTGTGTTTTTTTCCGGTAGATAGTGTGTCCTAGGGAGCCATCAGGTTTTTTGTAGATTAGGACGTCAAGAAAGGGGAGTTGGTTGTTGTCTTCTATTTCCATAGTGAATTGTATTTTGGGGTGTAGGCTGTTGAGATGTGTGAGGAAGCTATCTAGTTTTTCTTTCCCGTGTGGCCAAATTACAAAGGTGTCGTCAACATATCTGAGCCAAAGTTTGGGTTTGTGTTCTGACTTGTCTAAAGCATTGGTTTCAAAGTGTTCCATGTACAAATTTGCGATGACCGGTGAGAGGGGTGATCCCATAGGTGCTCCTTCTATCTGTTTGTATCTTTGTCCATTGTGGATGAAGTACGTGTTGGTTAGGCAGTGGTTGGTCAGGTCCAGGATGTATTTGGGGGGGTTGTATTTGTTTTGAATGGCTGTCAAGGCTTCATTAATGGGCACTTGAGTGAAGAGAGATACAACATCGAAGCTCACAAGTAGGTCTGCATGCAAAGCAGATGTTTTGCCACTGAGCTATGGCTCTTCCCACACCATTACTTTCCAAGTGTGGCACAAAAGTATTGATGTTCCTTGACTGCATGGATAAGAGAGCAGTTCCTATGATGAATTCAGCTTAGAACACTTGATATTAGAAGCAACCCCAGAGGACAAGGCAAATGATAAGGTCAAGCAGGCATAGGCTTAAGTTAAATGATCCTGGTGTTCTCTCCAGGGTGCTTATATTTATAAGATTTATATTAACATCTTTATAGAACAGCAGCTGTTCTGCTTCTGTGACCTCCCACCCAATGGGTTTGATTTTTCCATTACTTTGCACTGTGTTCCTCTCTCTCAGCAGATGTAAAAATGTTACTGGATCAGCAGACTCTTATTTTATGCTGCAGGAAAATGTTAGGACCTTGGAATCTATGGTATGAGGTAGCAAATGGAGGCTCTGGTGTATATTATATTATATTATATTATATTATTTATTGAAAGTTGGTGTACTTTTAAGTATGGCATCTTAGAAGAACTATTCCCTGAAGTGATGTGTATTCCTGTATGTTAATAAATACAAATCCCAGGGATGTGGCTATGTTTGTCAGTTGCAGCAAAACCAACAAAGCATCCTGCTATACCTTAAAGATGAAACAGGGTTATTGCGATGTTATTTTGCTTCATAAGCTAGAGAAGCCACTTTATCAGAAGCATGAATTGTGTGTGTGTTTAATGCAGCACTCACTCAGATAAAAGTCTTTCTAGACATTCTGTGATAATTTTGCACATGTGGTTGGAAAGACGCCCTGTGCCTCCAATTAAGTCCAAACTTAAATGATCCTGGTGTTCTCTCCAGGGTGCTTATATTTATAAGATTTATATTAACATCTTTATAGAACAGCAGCTGTTCTGCTTCTGTGACCTCCCACCCAATGGGTTTGATTTTTCCATTACTTTGCACTGTGTTCCTCTCTCTCAGCAGATGTAAAAATGTTACTGGATCAGCAGACTCTTATTTTATGCTGCAGGAAAATGTTAGGACCTTGGAATCTATGGTATGAGGTAGCAAATGGAGGCTCTGGTGTATATTATATTATATTATATTATATTATTTATTGAAAGTTGGTGTACTTTTAAGTATGGCATCTTAGAAGAACTATTCCCTGAAGTGATGTGTATTCCTGTATGTTAATAAATACAAATCCCAGGGATGTGGCTATGTTTGTCAGTTGCAGCAAAACCAACAAAGCATCCTGCTATACCTTAAAGATGAAACAGGGTTATTGCGATGTTATTTTGCTTCATAAGCTAGAGAAGCCACTTTATCAGAAGCATGAATTGTGTGTGTGTTTAATGCAGCACTCACTCAGATAAAAGTCTTTCTAGACATTCTGTGATAATTTTGCACATGTGGTTGGAAAGACGCCCTGTGCCTCCAATTAAGTCCAAACTGACCACAATTTAATTTGCTGGTGAATTTTAGTTCATCGATTTCAGCGTCCCCAATTAAGTCCAAACTGAACACAATTGAATTTGCTGATGAATCAAGGTTCAGCGATTTCCACATCCTCCATCTTCTCTTTGAAGTTTTGGAGAACTGCAGTGTGTCCTGGGAGACTGCAGTGTTCTCTCATTGGCTTCTGAATGTTGTTATTTTTATACCAGATTTGTGTTCCCTTGCATTGAGATAGGTCTGTTCTTATGTAGATAGCAGGAGGGCATTGTTAGCAGGTAATACATATGTATCACATTAGAGGATGAACAGGTAAATGAGTCCCTGATGGTATTGCTGATATAATTAGATCCTATACTAGTGCTTCCTGAACAGATCAGGAAACAAGAGTTGCCATCTGGGTTTATTGCAGGGTTTAATCCTGTGGTTCTTGCACTGTTTTCTCTAGGCCACACTTTCAGAATAAACATTTGCTCTCACCACACCAAAACATTTTGTTGATAAGGAAACCTTTGGAAAACAAAAAGAAACAACTCCTAGCAGTGCTTGATTTATAATATAGAACACAGCTACTTTATAATATGTTCATGAGACATCCAGGAAAAAAACAATGCAGCTACATAAGAACAGGAATCATTCCCAAAATATAATACTGATTGTCCTTGAATCTCCCTGCCACACTTGCCACCCTCCCCTGCCACACCAGTGTTGCATACCACACACTTTGAGAAACACTGGCTTAATCCATGGATTTATATCTCTTGTGTTAGATGGCCAGTTTTAGTTGTAGGTGGTCAATCTTAGATTAGGGAACTGTCTGTAAGTGAAAGCAGATATATCATCCAAGATCTGTGAAAGGGACTAACTGTTGCCCAAGATGAGCAGTACAGATGAATGATGATGCAGTTTCAGCTGGAAGCTCCCAGTGAAGACAACTGATGTTGTTTTTCTTTGGAGCTTGTCCTGTAGCAGGCAACTAGTCTGGCCTTGTCAGTGTCAGGCTTTCTCTCTTCTTTGGGTGAGTTGTGTTCTTAAAATGCCTGAGAAATTCTTCATATGTGTGTCCCTATCTGTAAGGGACCGTGCTGAGGAGGGCTACAATGAGGAGGCATGGTGGGAGACCCCTCCTCCCCCTGACCCTGAATCTCCCCAGGAGCAGGAGGACAGTATAGATTTAGAACAGTGGTATGCAGAGGGGCATAGTTCAGAAGGGAAAAGCTGGGAAATACTGGATGAAGAGCAGCTAGGAGAAGGAACACTGGAAGAGAGAGGGTTAACACATTCACAGTCATTGAAAGGATCCTGCTTTCCCCCCTCCCCACATTCTAGGAGAGCTGAAAAAGTTGTCCAACAGAAGACACAGTGACTACAAGCTCAGGTTACCAGATGTAGGGGTGATGTGGATTGAGAGGGATGTGGGGGTGTGGCCTTAATTGGAAGCACCGCCATTATCCCTCGCTGTGATTATTAAAGACTTCTAACTGGTAAGAAGGCTCCTTTCACTTTGTTCTGCCTATCTACTGCCAAGTGGGGAGGAAGCCGATTCCTTGAAGCCTGACACTATCAAATGAAATGGAATGAATGTGATTGTATTGCAGGCCCTGGCTGTAGATGATGGAGTCTGTTGCATGCTGTAGCTGGAAATAGGTAGATATAGGCCATTGTCCATGAAGCTGTTAGGCTAAGGTGGACTTTACATGGCCATCCTATAGGCACACTGTGGTGTCCAGAAACTTAATCTGTTGCATGGACTGGTCCAAGTCTCAGACTGACAGTGAGATAGAAATAATACCTAGTGGAATTTCTCAGTGGTCCTTTCCTACTCCTTGAGTCCAAATGATGAAGATGTCATTGATGTATTTCAGGGAAAGGAGAGGACTCTGAGGCAGGAGCCAAGGGGTCTCGAAGTCAGCCTGAAGTTTGCCCATCCCTGCTATACTCCTTTATCTGGGAGTATGTTGCACTGAAATAATAGTACTTTCTATTGCATAGACATGTTTTGAGTAGTGCAGTAAATAATGTAAGCAAAAGCCCCCTGTCTTCACCCACCCGCCCACCCACCATACGCAATAACACGTGTTTGAGGTAGCAGGCGCTTCTTCCAATAAACTCTGTGAATTAAGAATTATGGGTGTGTTTGAATGCTTTTAGCTGTGGTATGATTTGTTATTGGAGTAAAATAAAACCTGTACTTCTCCAAAAAGGAAAAGCTGAAAGCCGATGCTGGTTTTGGCTGTGTGTTGATTTTTGTGTGTCGCTAAACAGTCCTGGCTTCTTCAGTGTCAATGTACGTCTGGCTCCCAGGCTTAGAATGGCAGGGATGTGGTGGACAACATTTATAGACGTAACCGCATGACATTGAGCATGGCAAAGTTGCTAATTATTTACCAGCCTAGCGTGTGCTCTCTTTAACAAAGGGCAAGTTAAAGTGCAGAACCCCCTGTGGCTGTTTAAAAAGCAATAAAATGCAGCCCATGGGAAGTTTGAATGGTTTACACACACACACCACAAAAAGCTGGATCCTGTTTGGGAAATGCACAGCAGGAGAAAGGTGAGAAAGTTGTATGTCTCCACAAATGTAGCATGAGGTGAAATATATGTCTCAGTAGAGAGACCCCATTTTCCATTCCTTAGCATGCTGTAACTTTCAAGGTCCTTCCAAGACTTGTTGGATTTGGACTGGTATATATACAATAGGGTTGGGACGAGCGGGTCTGAGACCCTTTAATTAGCCCTCCACATTTCTTACCTTGTGTTTGGACACCTGCTTATAAGGTGCCTACTTTCTTATCTATTGCGTGGCCGTGGGCAGCTCTTGGCAGAGCTTCAAGCTCAGCCACCCATAAGAGGAGCACCGTGTCACACAGTCTCCAAGATGGGTTTATATCTGTAAGAGATAAAAGGGGCTTGGAATCGCTCCTCCACAAACTTCAGCATAAACCAAGACCAGAGAAGAGCAATATACTGTACTGACCACCATAGGTTTCTGTACTGAGGGGTTCCCAGTGGCTGAAGGGGCATGAGAATTGCTTATTCTGCCTGTTCTCAAGCTATAGAAAACATGGTGGCTGTGCGCTGACTCTGTGGTTGGAGACAGTGATGCTTCTGAAGACCAGCTGTTGTAAACTACAAGAGCGGAAAGCGTTCTTGTGTCCGGGTCCTGCTTGCAAGTTTCCTACAGGCATCTGGGTGTCCACTGTGAGAGCAGGATTCTGGACTAGATGGGCCATTAACCTGAGCCAGCAAGCTATTATTATGATCTTAATTGTTATTCTTCACTCATTGATTTGGTCATTGCATGTGGATCCAGTGAAAGAACTGTTGCTGTTGGCAACACACTCTCCAGTGCTCCCATTCTGCCCCCCTTGCATGAATAATGTGTTACGGGAGCTTTAAAGTCACATGTCCTTTGGCCATCCATTTCACTTCCTGCTTCAGACCTCACCAATGATTTTTTTAAAAAAAATAAAAATCCCGTAGTAGGGCACTCCTATTTCTGTCCATCTCCATTCTCCTATTCTGCAGCGACTGTGGCTCTCATGTTGTGAAGGACTTGCGCACAAAGGAAACAGATGCCGTTCGGATGTGCAGTGCGCATGACAGCATTGGGCAGGCTTCTGCTCATCTCACTGCATGCTCAAAATCCATCTGGCCATGAAATGGAGCAAGCAGACAACAGTTTAACGTTTGACATACTGATCTGAAGGCCTGATGTTTCACTCGGATGTAAATTACCTCCTGGAAATGTAGAATTCAGTAATGAAATGGAAATTGCTGTGATAATGGGGAACATTTCTCACATTGCAACACCCTCATTCAGCAGTGGCAAAGTGCTCTTCACTCTAAAAAGCCCATAATTTTCTCCATAACACTTGAAGGGATCTAGCCAAGTGAGAGCAAGCAATCTCATTGCTATCGGTTCTGATTGTTTTAGGCCCTTTTGTTTTTGAAGTAGTTTTTTACTTCTGAATATCGAAAGAGGTGCCCACCAGTTCAGTCATTAGCTCAGGAATTCAAACAGACAGAAACAATGAATACATTCACCTGGGCAAAAAATAGACCTCCAGATGGTTCTGTATGGTGCACACTTTGCAATAATGTAGGGTAATCAAAGTATGACGGGGTGGAAGGTGAGCTGTCACAGTGAGGGGCCAAATCTACAAGGAGCATTGCCACCTACCGTTACGTAATAGACAAAAGAGGTAATGTATGAGACAGAAACAGCCAAGTACCACTCATTTAGGTCTAGGTACTATAATTTGGAAGAGTAAAACCTCTCTACTGTTACAGTGACTAGAATGCTACCTTTCAAACCCATGGGTGGCACCTAAAAGTGGAAATGCAACCTACAGAACATCTCAAGGAATGGATGGGTATTCTAGAGGAACATATTGCTGCCACCTTCCTGGAGCTATGCAGGTCTAGGGCTGGTCAGTGCATCAATAGGAGACCACGTGTAAACTGCTTTGGGTTCCATTCCACGAACCCATGTGGGATGTAAGTGTTGTTGTTTTGAAAGAGTTAAGCAGAGGATCAATCTGGAGGCTGTCAAATTGAGATCTGTGAGTCAACCCAAAGAACAACATTTCAGAAAAAGACCAATGATAGAAGTGGGAGGGACACAACTCATACAACCATTTGCGGTTTCAGCACCATCTGGTTTGTCTTACCCCAGTGGATTTCAGCTTTTTGTTTGTGTATTACATTTGTAGACCATATTTTCCTCTAAGGAGCTAAGGCAGTGCTCATGATTCTCCCCTCAACAACCTTCAGCAAGTGTCCAAGTTATGATTTTAACACCCTAGTTCAGAGTCCAGCTTGGCAACATTCTACACATGAAATGTCAAACAGGTTGCCTACTTGGAAGGCCAAGTGAAAAGACCACATTTTTGACATCCTGTCACAGCTTCCGTATATCTTTAAATGTGGCTGTCTGGACAATTTTAAATGATAAACTTCCCTTTCAAGCAGAAAAGAATGTCAGTACAGTGGTACCTCGGATTACATACGCTTCAGGTTACATACGCTTCAGGTTACAGACTCCACTAACCCAGAAATAGTACCTCGGGTTAAGAACTTTGCCTCAGGATGAGAACAGAAATCGCGCGGCGGCAACGGGAGGCCCCAATAGTTAAAGTGGTGCTTCAGGTAAAGAACAGTTTGAGGTTAAGAACGGACCTCCGGAACAAATTAAGTACGTAACCAGAGGTACCACTGTATACTGAACATTAAAATGTCCTTGAAAGAACTTGAATCTTCACTTGAATCTCAAAGTTGTGCTTTCAAGTTTTTCTTGAGTGATACTGATATTCAAGAAAGCCAGCCCAAGCTGCTAGGTGAAACCAATGTGTTGCTCTCCAGATGTTTTGGATGTAAACTCCATTCTGGAACATTGGACATGCTGACTGAGGCTGATGGAAGTTGTAGTCCTGAGAGACACCCTATTGGTTATCCCTGGCTTTGAGTGTATACAGAGCTGTACATGTTGGAAGGAGCAAGTCCATGGAGAAAGCACTCACTCTGCTGCTTTGAACAGATGCACAAGCTTTCCCCCCCCAGGATCTAGCTTGGTAGAAATCCATTCTTCCTCTTGCCATCAGCAGTCACCTCTGAAGTGTGTTCACTGGTTGGTCCATTTGCTGTTTTGAGCTCACTTACTCTAATTCCCAGTGAAGTGTTTCAATGCTTTAAAAGTCTCTCTCTCTGTGTGTGTTAAATAAGGTTATGTGAATGAATGTTCGTGCTGCACTTAAAACCAAAACCAAAAATACATTATTTACAACCTGTGTGAACACCAGTTGAATTGCAAGTGGTGAGAGTGCTGTTGCACTCAAGTCCTGATTGCAAGCTTATTTGTTTTATTTACTCAACAAAATTTATATACCACTTAATTGTAATAAAACCTCTAAGCGGTTTACAAGAAACGCAATTCTTACAAGCTTCTCATAGGCATCTGGCTGGGCACCGGGAGAACAGAATGCTACACTAGATGGGCTTTTGGCTTAATCCTGCAGGGCTCTTCTTGGGCACGTTCACAAAATACCGTATTTTTCACAGCATAAGAGGCACCTAGTTTTTAGAGGAGGAAAACAATAAAAAAACATATATTATGAACGAAACAGTGGGTGTGTGATTTTTGTGATTTGACGGTGAGTTTGGGGTAGTCCAATGCAAAAATCCTGAGAATCCATGTGGATCTGTGGTTTGTAACCACGTTTTTGCACCATTGCAGCCCCACGAAACAATGGAGGCATGATTTTTTGGTGCAGGCTATAGCCCTGGACATGCTATGTGCTCTGATGGTGAATTTGAGGTGACCCAGTGCAAAAATCCTGAGGATCCATGTGCTTTTACCTCCCCCTTCCCAGGCAGCCTCCTTTATCTCTAGAGTCCCTTATCTCCCTCCCGATCGCTTGCTGATCAGTTGCTCAGTGGCTTTGTTTCAACACCCCCTTCCCTCTTTCTAAAAAAAAGAGCACGATCTGCTTTTTGCCTCTGGGCAATTTGACTCCAGGGACCACGCATTTGCTCCATAAGACGTACAGACATTTCCCCTTACTTTTTAGGAGGAAAAAAGTGTGTCTTATGGAGCGAAAAATGCAGCACTTTAAAAGTGCTATGGTGCCACATTATACAGCCATGGCTTCCTCCGAAAGACTTCTGGGATTTGTGGTTTGTGAAGGCTGCTGAGAGTTGTTAAGAGGTCCCGAAGTCCTGCACGGGGCTACAATTCTCAGAGTTCCCTGGGAAGAGGCACTGATTGATAAACCACTGTGGGAATTGTAGCTCTGTGAAGGGAATATAGGTCTCCTAACAACTCTCATCACCTTGAAAAGACTACAGCTCTCAGCATGGGCGTAGCCAGGATTTTTGTTAGGGGAAACAGGATTTCTGTTGAGGGGGGCAGGGTTTTAGTTAGAGGAGGGTAGACCCAATGTGATTGGGCAGTTTGTCAAGTATTTCTATTGTTTTACTTGATTGGGGGGCAGCTTTCCCCCTGCCCCCCATTGGCTATGCCCATGGCTCTCAGAATTATTTGGGGGGGAAGCAAACAACTGTTATGGAAGTGTGATCTTTTGCTACCTTATACAGATCTAGCCTCAAAAGTCCATTGTAACAACTGAAATTGCGGGGGGGGGGGGGAGAGAGAAAGAGAGTGAAAGAGAGAGGGGGAAATTGACATTTCCATTAGGAAGGCTGAGATAGGAGATGGGAGGTCGGACTCCCTTTTGCAGACTCCTAATTTCAACTATGTCTGCAAAACTTACTTCCTTTCAAAAGATGCTCTGGCAGCCAGCTTTGGGGGCTTGTCACGTTGTTGCATAAAGGTCACGTTTTGCATTGATCTGCGTGTGACATCGGTCAACATCTTGCTGCCCACTGTGAAAATCAGAACGCCTTGAACTGATGCAGTGTGGCATATGGACTCTAATTAAGTCTCAGCCAAGCCCCTTTCTCCAAATGAATTCGACACCCTTGTCTTCTGGGATCAGAGAAATTAGAAATGGAATCGTCTCCAAATGTGTGAGATCCGCGTCCGTCTGCTTGGGCTGGATGTATTAGCTCCCGCCAGTAGGCATACAGTTCTGTCTATTCCTATTAAGGGGCCGTGCAATTAATATTTAATTAGCCCTGAAGCTGTTATTAATGTTGCTTTGCTCACCCGCATCCTGGGGGCGCGGATTTATTTCTCGGGCCTAGCAAAAAAAATGAAAAGAAAAGATTAAGCTAGAAAATTGTTGCTAAGTGTGATTGAACGGTAGATAAGGTGGAAACAACGCAGATTTGAAGGAGTGATCTATGTTCCTGCCAAGGAAAGCAGTAATAAATGGTTCTTCACTGATGGGCTTACTGCTGTTCTAATCGCTCATATTCAGGTCATGCTCTGCTTAAAGGATGCTTAAAGTGTTCCTCTTCTGCAACAGCATGCATGGTTTTGAATGCTACAGTGTTCTCCACATTACCCCCTCACATATTCCCGATGATTGGAACCGCTCTCCTTTGAATGAAACTAATTATTAAAAGTGCATCACACCACTCATGCGCAGTCCCTAATTTTCACCATTTATTCTTCTGAAGTTGCCTGATCTATTTCTGCCATGAGATCTGCATTTTCCAGATTCAGTTTTTGGGCTGCCATTGTTGCAGATTTCTACCTCCCTTGGCTAGGAGAAGATATAAAGGCCCCAGAAATCTGTGAAGATAACAATGGATCAGGCTTTGTAATCATGGGAAAACATTTTTCCAGAGTCTAGAATGGAATTATGGCATGAAGAAGACAAGTGGCCTTGCAGTCTGGTACAAGCATGGGGGACATTGTTGGACTCCCAGTTCCCATCAGCCCCAGCCAGCATGGTCAAAGTCAGGAATAATGAGAGTTGTAGTCCAGCAACCTCTGGAGAGCCACATGTTCCCCATCCATGTTGTAAAGGCAGCAGTGACATGATTTGGCCATAGATTGTACCCAGTCCGAGTTAAGGCCCAAACTCTGTGCTTGGTCAACAGATCAGAGGTAGAAGATGTGATGGCCTCCAGAAGTTGTTGGACTACAGCTCCCATTAGCCCCAGCAAGCCATGGGCAATGGTAAGAGATTATGGGAGTTGTAGTTTAACCATCTTCAAAGGGCACCAAGTATCTCTAGGGTAGATGGTGACATTGTCGATAGGGGTGGAGGACATTCAAGAAGAGAAAAAGCTGATAATGTCAGACTTGGACAGAGTTTGTGAATCAATGGAACATCCGTGCAGAAAGGGATGAAATGGGAGTGGTCTGGATGCAAAGGTCTAGCTGGCATCATATGCCCTTTGTGGCTTAGGACCTTCTCTCCTGGTATGCCCTGCAGAGGACCTTAAAATCCATGAACAACCATAGTTTAGAGGTCCCGGGCCCTAAGGAAGTCAGACCATCCTCCACCAGGGCCAGAGCCTTTTCAGTGATGGCTCTGACCTGGTGGAATGCTCTGTCCCATGAGACTAGGGCCCTTCAGGATTTAACCTTCCGCCAGACCTGTAAGACAGAGTTATTCGGCCTAGCCTTTAATCTGAATTCAGCCTGATCTTTTATTTCCCTTCTCTTCCCTCCCCCTCCCCTTTTATGAAGATTACCCGCTCTGAGACCCCACAACTAATTCTCCCCTGGCCTCCACGCTGGCCCAAGTAGGACTTATTCAGCCCCCTAGCCCTGGGGATTATCTAATGCTTATTTCCCCTAAATTGATTTTTGAATTTTATTGTTATTCATGTTTTTATACTGTATTTTATGCTGATTTTATAATTAAGTGTTTTAAACTTGTTGTTAGCTGCCCTAAGCCCAGTTTTTAAACCGGGAAGGGTGGGGAATAAATAAATATTATTATTATTATTATTATTATTATTATTATTATTAGTTGGTACTGAAAGTCATGGGATTGGACAAGGTCAGCCAAGAGCAGAATAGCAGGGAGAATATTAGAAAAACAGGAACAGATCCCATCAGAGGGTAAGAGGAAGGTTGTTTTAACTCATTCTACGTACCTAGCTTATAGTTTTGTTTCCATCTCTTAATTTGTGTCTGTTGTTATAATTGTTCTCTCTGTTTCATATGCATTATGAAATGAAATAAAGAAAAAACTTTACAAAAAGA
Source organism: Podarcis vaucheri (assembly GCF_965113315.1). Taxonomy (NCBI): domain Eukaryota; kingdom Metazoa; phylum Chordata; class Lepidosauria; order Squamata; family Lacertidae; genus Podarcis; species Podarcis vaucheri. The sequence continues at coordinate 84,455,028 of NC_138764.1, read as the reverse complement.
AAAAGAAAGAAAGGAGAGGAAGAGCCTCCTCCGTTGAAAATGTTGAATGGGTGATTTGACAGGTAGAAAGAAAGAGACTCAGATGAGAACAGAGTCAAACGGTGCTGCGGTTATCCATATGAGTTTATTAGCAACATTCATATTTTCCATAGCATATATTATCTTCCAAAAGATTTTACACGTGTTGATTCATTTCTGCTGCAAATCTCTTTCTAGTACTGCTGATAGTTTCGAAGTTTAAATACAGTTTTGGGACATCTGGTGGAGGTTGCAAGCACTGCATGCACTTCTGTTTTAATTATTATTTATGTTCCCTTTCCGCTTTATCACCAAGGTTTAGTGCAGATTAAACACAGTGTTATCTCATTTTAGCTTCACAATACCCCTGTGAGGAAGGTTAGGCCTTCTGTGTGCTGGCTCCTCACATGTGGTACTCAGTCCCAAGGAAAGATAGGCAGGTAATACAGTATCTCTAGTCTATTTTAAATGAGCTTTGGATGCACTTCTTCATCTTTTAAAAAGACTTTTGGAGTTTAAAGTGTGCTGCTGGACAGCGAAGCTATTTTCCAGTGCTGGTTTTTGTCATATTTTATTACTTAAATGTAATGCCTCTTGATGTATTTCATTAATTGTGCATTGCTTTGTGATTGCCCTAAAAGGTGATATTTAAAAAAAAAAAACCTTAAATAAATTAAATAGAAATATCCCTTGCAGAATCACATTCTACCCGGCAAGCAGGACAGAAATTAATGTGCTAGCTAGATGAAAAAGTATATCTACCTTTGGGGCAAAACATCACACTTTGGAGTGCTAGGAAAATACAGTGCCCCATGACAAAAGAAAGGATATGCCGAGTGTGCAAAACAAAAAGAAACTGAAGCCAGTTTATTGCACAAGTAAAAATAGCATTAAAGGGGCCTGGGTCTGTGCTGCTAAAGATAGCCAGCATTTTCCTGCAATTATTTTTATTTCTGGTCTTCTGCCTGAAACTGTTTCTGGTGCAGAGCTTTACTGACCCAGTTAGAATACAGAGGATCAGCCTGGCCTTTTCTTTTAAGTGATCAGCATTTAAATACTCCACATTCTAGCTGAATAAAATTAAGTGTGTATTTGTATCACCAATTCATTTTTGCATGATGTCTGTCATGGGATGTACCACGGGCAGCTGACACAGCCTGTGCTTCATGTTTTAGTTCTGAGATGAGTTTATATCGTTGAGTTAAAACAGTGTGAGAATTCAGGACTTGGGATAGCTCCTGGAGCAGTACAGACATAGGGTTATATTCAATGCCAGTCCTGCTCAGAGTAGCCAAAGTTAGTCATGTCCATTAACTTCAATGGGTCTACTCTGAGTAGACTAGCATTATGTACAAGGGCAAACATGTGAACTATCATGTGCTTCTTGTTTGTGGATGCATGCAAATCACAGGCAAATCACAACTGCACAGGCTGATTCATACTGAAAGGATTAAAATACAGTGGTACCTCGGGTTAAGTACTTAATTCGTTCCAGAGGTCCGTTCTTAACCTGAAACTGTTCTTAACCTGAAGCACCACTTTAGCTAATGGGGCCTCCAGCTGCCACCACGCCGCCAGAGCACGATTTCTGTTCTCATCCTGAAGCAAAGTTCTTAACCTGAGGTAATATTTCTGAGTTAGCAGAGTCTGTAACCTGAAGCGTCTGTAACCCGAGGTACCACTGTATTCCAAGAATGCTGGTGGCTTCGCCCAAGGAAATGATGAAGGATGGGATGCAACTAAGTTGTTGTGCAATGAGATCCATTTGCAATGTTGAGGAATGGGGTCTACTTGAAAAATGGGACTTTCCCCCTAACTCCTCCCTCTGCACTTACCCCCTAAATATACTCTGAAGGGTTGGGGAACCCCCAGAACAGGTTATGGGGCTGCACAGGAGCAGGAGAGGGGGAACAGTCCTGTTGGCAAGTAGGCTTCATTCTGCTTCTGTGTATACCCCACTTAATGCTAAATTGAATTTCACTATTCCAAGAATGCAGTGATCATAGGAATACAGTGGTACCTCAGGTTACATACACTTCAGGTTACAGACGCTTCAGGTTACACACTCCGCTAACCCAGAAATAGTGCTTCAAGTTAAGAACTTTGCTTCAGGATGAGAACAGAAATTGTGCTTTGGTGGCGCGGTGGCAGCAGGAGGCCCCATTAGCTAAAGTGGTGCTTCAGGTTAAGAACAGTTTCAGGTTAAGAACGGACCTCCGGAACGAATTAAGTACTTAACCCAAGGTACCACTGTACATCGTTCTGATTCATTTTGCCTTATGTAAGCAGAATTGTTCAAAGTATGGCAGATGGGAGAATGCGAGCATGTTTGTGTTTTGCCTGTGGATTTACAACAGGCATCTTGGTTGCCTACTGTGGAAACAGGATACTGGGCTAAAAGGATGGCTTTTGGTCTGATCCATCTGGGTTCTTGTACAGTCGTACCTTGGTCGTTGAACGCCCTGGAACTCAGACATTTTGGCTCCCGAACATCGCAAACCTGGAAGCGATTGTTCCGGTTTGTGAAAGTTCTTTTGGAACCTGAATGTCCAATGGGGCTTCCGGGGCATCTGATTGGCTGCAGGAGCTTCCTGCAACCAATCAGAAGCTGTGATTTGGTTTTCGAACATTTTCAAAGTTGAACAGACTTCCAGCACAGATTCGGTTTGACTTCCAAGGTATGACTGTATTCTTATACCTGCAATTCCTGCATGTTTCTGTAAGCCAGTGCCAGCACAACCTTCCTAAATATTAGCCTAACTTCTGCCTGCAGCCTGGATAAATGTGTTTGCCCTGTGCAATAACCAGCAAGATGGGATCAGCTGCTGCTGACTGTTCCTGTCTAGCCAAAGTTCAAAAACACCCATTCACCCATCCTTTTTGGACAGACCCATTCTCCTATTATGTTCTGAGCTATCCTTTTTATGTGGCTCCTGGCACCTTGAAACTAATTTCCAATCGGAGATCATTAGCTGCTTTCTTTCTCTTCTTTTTATCTCATTTCCATCTGTACCAATAGGACCTTCTGGTGACCACAATAGACTTGTTTTGCCTGGCTTTTGGCGAGCACCTGATAATAGGCTGGTATTTGTGCAAGGGGGAAAGTGAAGACTTTCATGTGTAATTATATCAGTGTCAGGCTGCAAGCTGTTTCAGGGTGGTTTGGGGCCGCATTAATAACTGTGGCAAGCATAATTGATCATGTTCCTTTTTTTCTTTTTCGGTCTTGCAGCATCTGTTGCACCAGCAACAGCACCAGAGGAAGCCCCCCCCCCCCAGCAGCTTGTGAAGACTTATTTGGAAATGAATTAAATCTTTTCCCCTCTCCATCTTCACTTGGCAGTCCTCCTTGCTGAGGAGCCCAGGCTGTCAGAGGAGCCAAGATAAAGCTCTTCTCTCCTAGCTTCTATGCAATTCACTATACTTGACTCTGAAAGGCTGAGTAGCTCTTATTTGGGACCAAATTGAGCACCTGTCCTCCAAATCTCATTACGTCTTAATAGGTTTAAGATGCAACTTGGGTCTACAGGCTCTGCTCTGAATAATTTCGTTTGACAGATCATATAATATTGAGCAGATAGCAGAGCTGAGTCTTCAGGGCCCTTGTCAGTAGTAAATGCTCACACATCCCCTTCCTTCAATAGGTTATCCATGCAGGCTGTTGGTTAACGTGATAAGGCATCATGGTGGGGAGGGGATCAGACCACAAGCAAAATTTGCAAAGCACATAGTTTTCTTTCCTAATCATTTGCATGCAGCAGATCACCCAGCCCTAGAATAAAAGAGACAATATGGTCTCAGTTTGGAATCCCAGACTGGTTCATTGTGAATGATGAATGAGTACATCCTTTCAAAAGCTGGCAAAAGGGGTAAAGGGTAAAGGTAAAGGGACCCCTGACCATTAGGTCCAGTCGTGGCCGACTCTGGGGTTGTGGCACTCATCTCGCTTTATTGGCCAAGGGAGCCGGCGTACAGCTTCCGGGTCATGTGGCCAGCATGACTAAGCTGCTTCTGGCGAACCAGAGCAGCACACGGAAACGCCGTTTACCTTCTCGCTGGAGTGGTACCCATTTATCTACTTGCACTTTGACGTGCTTTCGAACTGCTAGGTTGGCAGGAGCAGGGACCGAGAAACGGGAGCTCACCCCATTACAGGGATTCGAACCGCCGACCTTCTGATCGGCAAGTCCTAGACTCTGTGGATTAACCCACAGCGCCACCCACGTCCCATGGCAAAAGGGGAGGAGACTGCAAAATTGCTTTTTGTCACTAGGGACACAGCTCACAGGTCACCTGTACAGGCAGCATAAGAACAGGCAGCATGATGCAGTGGTTAGAATGTCAGACTAGGACTGAGGAGTCCAAAGCTTAAATCGCCATGCAGTATCCAGTCAGATCCACATACCAGAGCCTGAACCACGTGAGACCGAGGCAAGGGTGTATCAGATACAACTATGGCCTCTTGCCCTGTTGTGAAATCAACCTCACAACTGAAGTAGGTCCAGTCAGGATCAAGACCAGACAATGGATTTATGGCATTAGAAACAGAGCTGCCCAAGAAACTATTTTACCAGCAAAGGTCAGGCATCAGGGGTGCCAACTTGAATAAAATATTGGGGCCTCAGGTAAGCCCCATGCTGCATAATTGATCACATGACATGGCTCTCATACACCATTTTAATTACAATACCCTTCAACTTTGGGGGGAGGAGCCCCCTCAAATATTTTAGAGGGGGCAAAGGGACCTCGGGCCCTAGGAATTGGCTCCTATGTCAGGCATTGACTGAGAGGTTTTATGCTAGTACACCCAGACATAATCCTTCCTTTCCTTCCTTTTCAGATGGATTATAAAAAACAAGAACACTGGTGCCTCCTCCTGTTGAGTAGGTGTGCTGTAGATTTCAGCTGAGCCCTGCATGTCTAGGAAGAGACCAAATAAGTCTGTCTCTGCTTGCCTAGCTTTCAACGATAGCATCTGTGGAAAAAAGTGGCATTGGACTATGGGATACATCTCAGGAGCACTGCTGGTTTGCTGTTCTTGGCCCCCGATTTCCACACATGCACAAATTTGCGTGGTGGCTTCCTATGCGCAGAATCCAGTGGGATTAATAGCAGCAGTAAATTTAAATATGTAGAGAAGCTTTTGCAAGGATTGGGCAACTTCTGAATGCAAATACTCTTGTTAAGTTGTTGACAAAAGGGTGCACAGAATTATCTAGCCTACTAGGCTTCTGTGCCATCTGCTGGAAGAAACCTAGAGCTGCAGTGATTCTACCATGAGCAAACACCGTATATACTTCCCATTTATTTTCAGTAGAAGAAGAAGAGAAGAAGAGTTTGGATTTGATATCCTGCCTTTCACACCCTTTAAGGAGTCTCAAAGTGGCTAACATTCTCCTTTCCCTTCCTCCCCCACAACAAACACTCTGTGAGGTGAGTGGGGCTGAGAGACTTCAGAGAAGTGTGACTAGCCCAAGGTCACCCAGCAGCTGCATGTGGAGGAACGGGAACAGGAATCCAGTTCACCAGAGTACGAGTCTACCACTCTTAACCACTTAGATACATAGTCCTTTTTCACAAGCAAAAAAAATTTAAAAATGTACATTTGCTCCATTCCAGTCTTTTGCAACTAACTGCGTAGTAATTTCACACTAATCAGATGCTGATGCTATGGTGCAGACTCAAGCAGACAGCATGTGCATTACACCTGTTTTAAATACACATTAACCCAAAGGGAGCATCCTGTGCAAATCAATATTTAAGAATGTTTTCAGATGGCATGTTTCTCATATGATGCTATCAATTACATTAAATAGGAGTCACCTTTGAAACTCCATGGACCACAAGGCACTGCTTTCTAACCATTTTATATGAGTGGACCTGAAATATCTTACATAGCTGAAGATAGTAGCCCTGAAAATACGTTGATCCATGTTTCCTTCTGCTCAATTTAAGGCACCGGCTGTCTCTGCAGAAGGCACGACTGCCTGAGAGCATATTATACCTGGAGAAGTAGCATTAAAATGCACAGCCCTTGCAACATTCCCACTGTTTTGGTATGTGTTCCTTGATCAAGGAAGAACAAATTTCCCTAGCAAAGACGGACCATCTCTCAGTTCGCTGTAGTATATGCCATGCTTATGCAATGAGAACTCACAATGAGAAAGTTGCCACCTAGTTATAGAACCATTGTTTTATTGTAACAAACTGTTCAGTAAGATGCCACTTAACAAGGGTATTTGCAAACTAAATGAGAAGTGCACACAAATGGAGGCCTGATGCCAGTTGCTGGACAAATATATCAATCCATTATAATCTTCAGCTTCTGAACCTGGACTGCGGGGGCAGAGAGAGAAATCTTTCCCTGTGCTGTAAAACTGCTCAATGTAGTACAGTATAAGTTTCTGCATCGAGTTATCCTGCTCCTCTTCTGTTGTGAAGACTTTGGGGTCATAAAGATGCAAATTCCACAGCCAATTGCAGTCTCCTGTCTTTAGATCTGGGAGAAAAAACAACTGCATGCAGGGAAGTTTCGTATGCATATTATTTGCAGTTAATGATCACCACCATATTATTACTGTCATGGAGTCTGGGGACTCTGAACTGTGGGTTACCTCCATCAAGTCATTATTGCCCTGGCACAGGCACACGGTTGTCATTTTGGACCCCTTTACTACAATTCTGTGTGGATACAAAGGCCCAGCAGTGAACTGTCACGTGAGCGCACCTGCTCATTGGTTTGTATAGAATTTAGACTGGAGTGGGGAGCCTGTGGCTTTCCAGATCTTGTTGAACTCCAATTCCAAGCAGTCTCAGCAGGCATGACCAATAAGCAGGGTCCCTACAGCTCTGATTTACACTAATGGCAGAAGTGAATCCTGTTTACTAATGTATGGGCCTTGCCCTTTGCTACTGATTGACAAGAGCAGTCCTGGGCCACTTCCAGTTTTTGAGACCCCTAGCCAGTGGCAGCTGGTGACCACTGTGCTTGGTACAGCTGCTAGGAGATCACAAGTTGTGGTCACATTGGTCTGGTTTCCCCCCCAACCTCCTCCCTTGTAAACAGACTGTGGACATTTAAGCACTGCAGGTTTACAAAATCATTTGCACACAAATAAACTGAAGTCTGTCTAACTTACCTTCAAAATGGATCCCTGCGGGTCACATTTTCTAGTGTGCATTCACGCCAAAGAAGCTGTACATTACTCAGAAGTAAACCCCACTGAAATGTACTATGCTAAATCAGCAAACAGCTAGAATAAGAGGACTTAATGATGACTGTTTTATGGAAGAATGGGAGTCTTTTTCAGACTATTTAAAGAAATATTACAGTATAATAGGATGAATTCACGATCAGGATTTGAACTATGAGCAAGAGAAATTATTAGAGATTGTTGTTTTATGGTTATGATACAAAAGAGTGAAGATAGAGTGCCGCAATTATATGGGGGGGAGAAAACACCATGGAAAACAGGATGCGGGGTTGATAAAACTCTTTTGTCCAAGGATAGCTCTTCAGAGTATGCTTGTTATATAAGTTAAGTCAAGGAGACAGAGATGTGTTTATAGCTAGATAAAGATCATGTCTGAAAGAACCCACTGAAAATGTTATGCCTCCACATCTACATTTCCTGCTATTGCAGGGGGAAGAGATGTCAAAAGCGTTGTTCACAAAGTGAGCAACAATACTATGAGAGAAGAACAGAAAAACTAACAGCGATCATTTCCAAGATCATTGCACTAACAATACATACATGGACACATACAACAAAAACTTCACCAGGAGTGCCTATCCTATGCTTCAAATAATTTGCTGTGGTTGTGATTGTGCACTCTCCAACCCTGCAGACCTTTGGATTTGACAGATCCGTTGTTTGAATGAGCCCCTCAACAGATTTCTGCAGCCTCCAGCTAAAAAAAAATGAAAAGTCCCCCTCTCCCACTCCATATAAACTCACTTGCTTCAATAGGATTATACTAGAATAAAGTATTTTTCAGGTTTAAATTTCACACCTTGACCCACAATCCAGTTATGTCAAAGCTACTGCTGACAGCTAAATCTCTAAAGGTAACTTGAAATCACAGAAAAATCAACTGTGTTAAAAGGGACTTCAGCAAAATCTTATCAGCTGTCAGACAAGTATTCCGTGTTAACTAGCCTGAAGCTAAAGTGCCTGTCATCTTTGTAGAATGCCATTTTGAGAGAGTTCCTTTTTTATTGGAAGAGTAAAGGACAGTATATTTTATTTTATTTAGCTTTTATTTCCTGCTTCTTAGACACCAAAGCAGCATTCAAAGTTGTATACAGTGAACAAAACAAAATGTACAATTTTTAACAATTTATATATTAAAAAGTCATTTAAAATATCATCATAACATCGAATCAAGAAGCCTTCCATATAAACTAAAAGTCTGTCTCTAAAGAAAACACCAATGAGCCCCCCCCCCCAGCAGAAGCCCTCATTGAGATGGAAATAACCTAGTCGCTTTTCTCTCCATCCTCTAGTCCAGGGATGCAGAACTTGTGGCCATCCGGATGTTGTTGACTACCTCCCATTACCCCTGAGCTAATGGCATGAATCCCATAGAGACTTTCTGGTGTCCGACTCTAGGGTTGCGTGCTCATCTCGCTCTAGAGGCTGTGAGCCAGCGCCGTCCAAGGACACTTCCGGGTCACGTGGCCAGCGTGACGAAGCTGCAGCTGGCGAGCCAGCGCAGCACACAGAAACGTCATTTACCTTCCCGCTATAAAGCGGTACCTATTTATCTACTTGCACTTAAGAGTGCTTTCGAACTGCTAGGTGGGCAGGAGCTGGGACCGAACAATGGGAGCTCACCCCGCCACGGGGATTTGAACCGCCGACCATACGATCGGCAAGTCCTAGGCACTGAGGTTTTACCCACAGCGCCATCCAATGACCTGAGCTTGGGTGAGACAGTTTGCTCCCTGTTTCCAAGGACATGTAGTCCAGAGCACCAGCTGAGCAGTTATCACCTATTTGCAAGAGTGCTCACTTGCTTTCTCACTCCAGTTCCATTGCTTGGGACAGGACCTGGTGATTGTGTCCTCCTCGCTCTTCAAAAGGAGAGCCAGGGAGGCGTGTCAAGTGTTGAGGCAATGTCTTAGCTCCTGCCAGGTTCCTTAGAGCTCCACTTTGAACTTCCGAACTGTGTAACCAGTAACCTGATTGATGTTTAAGCTGTGCAATGGTTTTTGGAAGAAAACCTTTGGCAATAATCGAGTGCAGGGTCTGAACACTGTGTTTACAAGTGGAGGTCAGGACATCCATGCTGACTGGGACTGATGGGAGCTTAAGTCCAACAACATCAGGTGAGCCAGAAGGTCCTCACGCCTGCTCAAATCATTAAAAAAAACCATTATTCTAGCTAGCATGACTAGGGAAGGGAGTTAGGTCACCTACTAAAGCCTCTGCTAGGTGAACCGAACCAGGCTTATCTCTCATCCTCTAGCCACACAGGCATGGTAGTTAAAATGCTTTCCTACTGGAGGAAGTGAAAGAGGCATGCCTGCTACAGTGAAGATATGTTTGGAGGATGTTAGGTCCTAATTGGTACAAATCCACTCCATCGACTGAGGTACACACACTGAAGAAATGAATACAGCTGAAGGCAGCATTGCCATCTCCCCCTTCCTGTCCTAGCAGCAGCTCTGTATTTTTAATAGTTGTAGCAAAAAATACAATGCTGCCACTATTTCTAGTACAGTATACCCCTTACCAAAAAAAAGGCTTCATCGTTTGAATTTCTATTTCTCATGCACTTGATGACAGGGGTCCTGCTACCATCTAAGAGCAGTGACTGGTGTAGCTGATGCATTATTCCCAGGAGGCTAAGCCATGTTAGCCTGTTGCAGCAGAAACAATAAAAAAACTCTTGCGGTGCCTTAAAAGACTCACATTGCGGCATAACCTTCCGTGTATCCGATGAAAGTGCACTCTAGTCAACAAAACCTGATGCCATAATAAAATACGTTGGTCTTCAAGGTGCTGCAAGATGCTTTTTATTGTTTTAGATTTATAAGCTGTTCAGGTACATGGGAAAAGGCAGCAAGTCACTTGCCACATACTCCCTGAGTAGTAAGTAAAACTAATGGGATCATAGGAATCTGCCATGGCAGATCAGGCTTCGTCCAGGCTAGCAGAGGCTCTCCAAGGGGTCAGGCAAGCAGGGCGTTCTTTGCCACTGCTGCCCCAAATGCATTTACAGTGCTACCTCTGCTTACGTACTTAATTCGTTCCGGAGGTCCGTTCTTAACCTGAAACTGTTCTTAACCTGAAGCACCACTTTAGCTAATGGGGCCTCCTGCTGCTGCTGCGCCGCCGGAGCACGATTTCTGTTCTCATCCTGAAGCAAAGTTCTTAACCCGAGGTACTATTTCTGGGTTAGCAGAGTCTATAACTTGAAGCGTATGTAACCTGAAGCAGAAACCTTCTGCATGCAAGACACACACTCTGCTTTGGAAATGAGTCGGTCCATCGAGCTCCCTGTTGTCTCCTCTGGTTGTCAGCAGCAAGGTATCACGCAAGGGAGGCTCCCAGCCCTACCTCCCAGCGGTGCCAGGATTGAACCTGCAACATTTCTGCTCCCTACCACCGAGTTGCAGCCCTCCCCGAGGGCGATCGCTGAAGGGACGCGCACACGATCTTCTGTCCGCTCCGCGCAAGCCGCTGAGAGGTTCAGAGCAGAACGCGCCAAAGCGGAAGCTACCATTAGGAGAGGAGGCGGGGGGGGCTGGTGGTTGGATGGGCGCCATGTGCGCAGAAGAGGGAGAGAATACACCTCTTCCTTTGTTCCCTATGCAATGATCCCTTTCCTTGCCCACCTCCTGCCTCTGAGCGGACCCCGCACCTGGCTGACACGGCACCAGGAAGACAGGGCAGTAGCGGGGGGACGGGGGGGGGAGCATCGCTGTCGGAGGAAGTGGAGTGTGTCCGTGCGCGTGCGTGTGCGGGTGGCGGGGAGCGTCGCTTCCCTCTCTGCCTCCCAAAACTGGGCCTGGAAGCCGTTGGCCTGTTGCCATGGCTACCGAGCGGCATCCTCCCAACCCACTCCCCTCCGCGGCCCTGGCAGTCCAATAGGGGAAGCGGGAGACGCCGCGGGGAGTTGGGCGGGGGGAGAGAAAGAGAGAAGACAGAGGGAGGGGGGAGGGAAGGAGGAAGGCGTGTCCGTGGCGGAAAGGGCGTGGCCCCGGCGCCGGAAGTGCCTGCAGGAGCCGCAGGGTGTGTATCTCTGTGGTGAAGAGAGCGGAGCGGGCTGCCGCGCGCCGAGAGAGACGCCTCATTCCTCCCGGGGGACGACGACTCTTTTTGGAGGCCTGTGAGCCGCCTTCTCCTCCGCCTTAGCCGTCAGGTGAGCGGGTTTCCCCGCCGGAATCCCCTCCCCCACCCGGACCCGAGTCGCGCGTGCAGCTGCCCTTCCCCGCCCCCACGCGCAGTGGAGGGGGGGGAGAGGGCAGAGCCGAGGTCTCCCCCGCCCCTCCCTCCGTCCCCCTTCCTTCCTTCTCTTCCCCGGCTGCTTTCGGAAGCGAGGATGGGGCTGCCTCCGGCTCGGCTCTTCCGGAGAGAGGCCTGAGGAAGGCCGCGGAACCGCCACAGCCGCCGCCGCCTTTCGGTCCTGAGGCGACACCCCACCTACGCGGCGGGCTGAGGGCACGGGCAGCAGCCCCTCCTTGGCGGCGGGGCTCTCGCCTCTCCCCCCCCCCTCGCCCCCTTTCCCGCTCCAGGGTCTCCGCCCGGTGGCGTCACCTCGCCTGCCAGCGGCCCCGCCCTGGCTGAGTCACCACCTTCTGCCCGGGGCTGGGCGGGCTCACCTGTCCGGAACGAGCCAGAGGTGGGGCTGGTCGCTCTTTTTTAGCTGCGCTTCTGGGCCCCCACCACCCGGCTCCCGCAGGGTTCAGGTCGCCCTTGCGGCCAGGGGAGTGGGCGGGGTGCCCCTCCCCCTTTTTTAAAGAAACACACACACACTTGCACAATCCAGCCCTTGGGGCTTTGCCCACCTGAAAAGACGGTATTTTTAGTGCCAAAGCAGCTTTAAGTAAGCTCACCTGGAAGCAAACCTCATGGGCTTCCACCGCTTATGACTACAGGCTTGGTCCCTTTTCTATGTGAATGTTCGTCCACCCCTTCCAACTACACATGATTTCTCCTTGCTAATATAGTCTTGATTTCTTCCTTTCATTCCTTGTATTTTATTTTTAAAAGGCGTGACATCAATAGCATTTGCGTTTTCAGAATACCTGTTCAACTGGTGAGGTGCCAAATGACCGGCTGGCTAACACTAGTAGTTTGATGGCGCTTTTAGGGAACAGTAGTTCCTACTGGTTAGCTATACCGAAACTTCAGTGGCAGCTCTGTTGGGGAAATAGTAACTGACCATTGTTCGGGTGCAGCATCTTTACCCTGCCACTTAATGAAGAAAGCTTTTAAGAGTGGCTTACAAAAATCCCTGTTACTCCCTTTTTGGCTGCTGCCAAACTTACCTGATGCACCAAATTTGAATCTGAGCTCTAAAACCCTTTATGTCAAAAATTAGTTATGTTTGTAATTTAGATAATATGTGTGTGACCAACATAAAAATCTTATTCAAAAAAAATTGTGTATCATACTTTGAATATAATGAATGTGTGGGTGGGTCTTGCACATACAGTGGTACCTCTGGTTGTGAGCAGGATCCGTTCCGAAGGTCTGGCCGGATCGCGAGGTTTTTGCAACCCAAGGAGAAGCGGTAGACTGCTTCTGCACATACGCATGCAGCGGTAGACCACTTTTGCACATGCGGGCGCTGCAAAACACTTCCGGGGTTCCCGCTTTCACATCCTGAAGTTTACGTTACGCGAGGGTAACGTATCCCAAGGTGCTACTATAATTCTTTATATCACTTTAATTGCATTCTAGTCTGAACTTAACTGCCTAGAGCGACATCACTAATCCATTAAAAACAAAAACAAAAACCCTGCTACATGCTAGCTTTCGCCAGCCCATCAATTCCATAGTAGAGATCCTTGACTGCAGTTGCTTACATGCAGCTTGGTCTCTGTGTGAACAGGGTTATTAATCCAAGACTTACTTTTAAGAAGATGTAGAGAACACAACAGAATCTGAGAACATGGAAGAAAGGCAGGATATAAATGTACTTGAATCTATTGACTCCTAGAACTAGACACACATATATCAGCAGCTCTTTCCAACTCAATCCATGATGATGGAGCGTGAGGAAGAGGAGTCACCATCACAAATCCAATAGGGAACCACCCTTAGAGGGTGTTCAATTCTCTCTCCTCAGTGTCTTGACTAGTGAGAGGAAGTAGGCTTTGAACTTCTTCAGAATTCAATTCCTCTCTTGAACTTCACACACCTTTCCAGGATTTCTGTGTGCCCCTACTCCCTGCACAAGGAGCCTAGAATTTGAGAATAACTTATTTAACGTAAATGGAAAGCCAATGTTATCTAGGGTGCCTCTGCTGTGAGAGTCCCTTGGAGTTACTAGGGTGAATATAGTAAAGATTATAAAGTCCATTGCAAAATAGACATTCTTCACAATTAATAGTATGAGAGCTGGATCATAAAGAAGGCTGATCGCTGAAGAATTGATGCTTTTGAATTCTGGTGCTGGAGGAGACTCTTGAGCGTCCCATGGACTGCAAGAAGATCAAACCTCTCCATTCTGAAGGAAATGAGCCCTGAGTGCTCACTGGAAGGACAGATCCTGAAGCTGAGGCTCCAATACTTTGGCCACCTCATGAGAAGAGAAGACTCCCTGGAAAAGACCCTGATGTTGGGAAGGATGGAGGGCACAAGGAGAAGGGGACGACAGAGGACAAGATGGTTGGATAGTGTTCTCGAAGCTACCAGCATGAGTTTGACCAAACTGTGGGAGGCAGTGGAAGACAGGAGTGCCTGGCGTGCTCTGGTCCATGGGGTCATGAAGAGCTGGAAACGACTAAACAACAACAACAAGCACGTTCTAAAATTAGTTAAGGCAGCTCATGTTTAAAAACATGCTAAACGACAAATAAAATGATTGATGCTTAAAACAATATAAAGGATGCAATATTTAATTAAAAGTACGCTGGTATAAAACAGTGTTCCGTGCCTGCTAAAGAACAGGCATTGATTGACCCAGGTGTGCCTCTCTGGAAAGGCACTTTCACAATCTAGGTGTCACTAGTGAAAAGGCTCTCTCTTGTGCACATACATCACACATCAGTACAGCAAGGTGACACAGGAGGCCACCAAAGTTAAACAGATTTCTCAGAAATTTGAATTGGAGCAGGTGATTCTGTAGATACCATAGTCCTAGGCCACTTCAGGTCTTTAAAGATTGCATTGATATAAGCATACTGACATTTTTGAGTATGCTTGATAAAGCCTATTTCAGCTTACTGTTGTGAGTGACCTTGCTGTAGCTGCTTGTGGTAAAGATGAATTAATATCAGCATGGTTGGGAGCTCTTTAAAAAAATGAACGGGAAATGAAATATTGGGAAGTTAAAAATTACATAGTAAAATCTCCCAATATGAAGATTATTACAATATATATATATTTATTATTATTAAAAGATGACATTTCATTTATGGTCTTAGGGTAGTAATCCAACTAAGTCATACTCAGAGTAGTAGATCCATTGAAATAAATGTATTTAAATTACTCATGCCTAACTTAAGACCATTGATTTCATTGGGTGGTAACTTTCAGCTTTAATGGAAATGTATACAAATAATGGTCACAATGACCTGAACATTCTTTTCATTAAGATGGTTTTGCATGCATGGAAAGAAGGTGATCAATTGTTCCTATTGTCCAGTACAACATAGTCCTACAGTCCATATTGGCAAATGTCATTGAATAATCGGTATAATAATGGCCAGTGTTCTTCACCAGGCTGTAGTCAACATAAAAGACCACACATCAGCTGTATGCAAGAAACCTTTTGCAAATAGATAAGCTGCGTTTTTTCTATGATATTGGAAGGGGCTTCAGGGACATAGTGTTCTGTACCCTCTGGAAAGTAACCACCAGCTGTGCTGCCTGCTGGGAGAGCATTCACATAATCCACAATATCTGTCAATACTGTAGTTGCTGTTGCGTCAGCATGTCTGTGACTGAATTATAAAGGAAGTTCCCCCCACCCAAACTGCCTTCAGAAAGCTACTGGTTTCCTGAATTTCAAGATGAAAGTTTTAGAACTGGAGTGTTGCTGTGGAAGCTTTCTCTCTCTTTTTCCTTCTTTGGTTGTAGCAGATAACAATTTTCTCAAAACAAATCTATTCCAATGTTAGTTTAACACCCATTTTGGTCATCTGCAGCTCTTGTTTAAAGTGTAAATATGATGGAGAGAGATTGCCACCCTTATTATTTAAGATGGATTGAAGATGGCTTTTTTAAGACAAGAGAATTTGAAGCATCCCCCCCCCTCCTTTGGTGGTGTGGAAAGCTAGTAATGACAACTTCATTTTATGAATGTCTCTTAAGTGGTTTAATTAGAGCTGGTTAAAAATTAACCAAAATATCTCTGTCATTTTTCTACATTAAAAACAATACCCAGGTCATTTGAAACACTTCATGCTAGTGTGTTTCCATTTTACTATATTAAGCTAGTCAGATACTTCTCTTCCAATTTCCCTTTTCTATAGTATTTAACTGTCATTATTTTGCATCTGTTATGATGTCTTGTGTAGCTCATAGAAATTAGAAGCAACAGACTACAAGCAGCCATGAGTGGTGTCTTTATAATTGCAGTTCCAAACTGACTTACCTCAAAGATCCTTCAGTACCAATTGAGTAACCTTGGAACAGCTTCTGTTGTTACTTGCACTTTCCAGTAGTTTTCACTGATTTTTCTCAAATGGAAACATCTGAGAATCAGAAGTCTCCTTCAAAGTGCTAAAATCATACATGCATTCTGTGTTCGCCCATACATATTCAGTACCCAGGATTGTCTGGAGAATCATGCCAAATTTGGTAGATTTTCGTATGAGATACTGCTTTTGTCATGGCATTGAATCTTTTGTTCAGAGATCCCTCTATTACTTCCCCTTTTCCAAGCTCCCTCATAGTGACCACAGAGCATTCATATCTTGTCTCAACAAGGTAAGCAATGAAGAAAATTCAAACTGTTCCTTTGTTCATGTAGACCCAGACAGATTGCTCACGTACTTGAGAGAACATGTCTCCTGAAAAAGGAATGAATTCAAACATAAAGAACTTTAACATGCCCTATTAAGGTAAAGGTACCCCTGCCCGAGCGGGCCAGTCTTGACAGACTCTGGGGTTTGTGCGCCCATCTCACATCTATTGGCCGGGGGCCAGCGCTGTCCGGAGACACTTCCGGGTCACGTGGCCAGCGTGACAAAGCTGCATCTGGCGAGCCAGCGCAGCACACGGAACGCCGTTTACCTTCCCGCTGGTAAGCGGTACCTATTTATCTACTTGCACCCGGGGGTGCTTTCGAACTGCTAGGTTGGCAGGCGCTGGGACCGAGCAGCGGGAGCGCACCCCGCCGCGGGGATTCGAACTGCCGACCTTTCGATCGGCAAGCCCTAGGCGCTGAGGCTTTAACCCACAGCGCCACCCGCGTCCCAACATGCCCTATTAGACAGTTCTAAATACTTTGGGCAAGCTAACTTCTTCATGCAATGGGACTTCGTCTTCCTTTGCATACCCCCAAACCTGCTCTGGAAGATCCCCCACTCCCTGGAGCTTGGAAGGTGTGTAGGTGCTGCGTGAGGTGGTGGATGAAGGTTAAGTATTGTTGCATTTCTGTTTGTGCACAGAAATGCTTGATGCAACCGTATGGTAGCAAATTTTCCATCAAGGCAAGTTAGCAAGTGTGGGTAAAAGTTTTAAAGCTTTATGTTGAATTTTTTTTAAGTTGGAATGTTTTTATAACCTTAAGAATGAAATCTGCTTGAGCCGACACATCAGAGTCCAGGTATTTATTGCACTTGAGAAGATAGTGTATAAGAGCAGTTGTCATCTTATTGTGTATTGTGTTAAACTGGTGGCTATCCACAATTGAGAGTTTGACTCTCAGGAGTCTTAAACAGGTGTAAGTTCTTTGGGCCTCAGTCACCAGCTTTGAAAATGAGTATCCAGGTATTCAGTTCCCTCCAGATAAAGAGACATGCTGTACCTGTCAGGCAAGAATGAGGGTTTTTCAATGTACCTGTCAGGCAAGAATGAGGGTTTTTCTAGTTCAAAAACTAGAAATAACGTTAATTGCTTGTAAGCAATTAACATGCAGATTTTTAAAAAATAAAATACCGGTAGCTGCAGCAGGGCTTTCTGAGTAAGGATCAGGACTGTGTGTGTTTAATCCTTCCTCACTGTTGTGATCCCACGATAAATCTATCCTCATCCAAGCTGCTATTAGCCCTAGGAGGGAAGCTCCCATTGGTGTCAATGGGAGCTTTCCTCTGGGAGCTAACAACAATGTATGCTTTGTGTTTGGGGGGAGGGGGGGTGTTGGGGCCATGTCCAAAAAGGGTCAATCCCTATTCATTTTTGTTTCAATCCTGCTCGTCAAACCCTGCAGCAACTGTTTAAATCAGTCTTTCTTAACCTTAGGTCCATGGATGTTGTTGGACTACAACTCCCCTCTTCCTTGACCACTGGTCCTGCTAGCTAGGGATCATTGGAGCTGCAGCCCATCAACATTCAGGGGCCCACAGTTGAGAAAGGCTGGTTTAAATGTTTAAAAAGGTTACATTAATTGCTTACATGAAATTGATGCTGCATGTAGTACAGTGTTAGTTCATTCAACCCATCACTCTTGTCATGCACTACCGTGATCTTTCCATTCCCCACAATTCTGTACTTTTCTCCTAGAGCATGTTACTTCTCTTTAATTCTGAAGTGCCATTACACTTGCACATATTCCCTTCAGTAAATTGATTTACCTTCTGAAGGGTTTTTCTTTGTGGGGAAGAGGTAATGCATACTCCTAAGGAAACAGTTCTTGTTTCTAATGAAAAGAAACCTAATAACAATGCTGGTGTTGCAAATTCAGCAGGGAATCCTGTAAGCGGGAAATTGCTGAGAAGGGCAGAGACTTGCAAAGTGTTAGATAATGATTTATAAGAAGTGTAGTATTGTACTTTGTAATTGTCTTGGATAAAATTCTCCAGTGGTGGTGTGTGAAATGGTATTCAACTATGACAACTTCTAAACCTTCCAAATTTGGTCCAGCACGGAGCTCCTGAGAACCAGTCGATCATCATTCCATGTCATTGCTCTGATGCTGGAAAATGACCTTGTTGCTTGCTGCAAAGGAGCAAGGAGCAAGTCTTTAGAACTGAGACACAGGTGTTCTCTGCAGGGGTTGCTTTTAGGTTGAAGGGGGAAGTGAGCCTGCTCACAGTTACTTGTATCCCATTTGAAGGGCTGCCTTGTTAGTTTATTCTCATACAAATGTAGCCATTGGTTAGCAAGGAGATTAATCTGTTCTGTTTATTGGCAGTTGGGTAAAGCTATCTGAGCTCAGTATCATTTGCCTCAAGAAGGATACATCTAATTATATTGTAGCACAATCTTCTGTAGAGATAAAAATAGAAATAGTTGTGTACTTTGCGCTATTAGATGTAATCAGAGATGGCTATCCCAGAATAATATAGTGTATATACAATCATTCCCAAAGTTGCTGTTGAACAGGTCAAATTTTACAGAGGATCAATGACAGGCAGGAGAGCAGTTCATAACAAACCACTCATAGATGCTACATCCCAGCACAGGACTCTTCTTTTTGTTACTGTGAAAGGGCCACACTCTACTACCCTATTATATTGGTGGATTTTTAAACTTACTCCTATGTCAAGTGTACTGGAGTCTTCCCTTGTCGTCACTTTGGAATAACCCATATCCTGATAGTTTACTTTCAGATTTACTGTATTTTATGCCTATCAAATCATAGTCTGCTGCAGGAAATAAACATTCATTTTTTACTCTTGCCCCCCCCTTTTAGGAACAAACATGGATAAAAGTGAGTTGGTACAGAAGGCCAAACTTGCTGAGCAGGCAGAGCGCTATGATGATATGGCTGCTGCCATGAAGGCTGTCACTGAGCAGGGACATGAGCTGTCCAATGAAGAAAGGAATCTACTCTCTGTTGCCTACAAGAACGTGGTTGGTGCCCGTCGCTCTTCGTGGCGTGTCATCTCCAGCATTGAACAGAAGACGGAAAGAAATGAGAAGAAACAGCAGATGGGAAGAGAATATCGTGAGAAGATTGAGGCTGAACTGAAGGACATCTGCAATGATGTTCTGGTAATAGTCTAGTAGGGATGGATATAGCAGCATTTGTTAAGGGGCTCCATCTGCTGGGAAGCTTGTGAGCTCAAGGCAGGAGCACAGTTTCATCGCTTAAGGATCTACTTTGGTCCAACAGCCAAAGATCCTTGCTTTGTAATTAGTTGTTTATATGCTAGGTGTAGAAAATTATTTTTATTTGATACTTGATAGACGATGCGTACACTTGTATGGACCAAACCTATAAACAACACAAAACATATATAAACCTCTCTTCTATAATCTAGCCAATGAATTAAAGAAATATGTCCTTGTATAAAGCCACCAGAGTCTCATCTCCAAAGTTTTTAAAAAAAGAACTTGGTGCTTCCTGATCTTCTAAGCGTTGCTCAACCACAACTTTCATCATTCCTGGTCATTGGCCATGCTGGGTGGGGCTATGCTAGAGGATGTAGTTCCGCAACAACTGGAAGGCTTTAGGTTAGGCCTGCATATTGAAGATGTAAACATAAAGGGGATCAGTTGAGGAACGTGTGTAACCTTGTGATTATATGTCTTTCAGGAACTGCTGGATAAGTACCTTATTGCTAATGCAACACAGCCAGAAAGCAAAGTCTTCTATTTGAAAATGAAAGGAGATTACTATAGATACCTTTCAGAAGTGGCATCTGGAGAAAGCAAGCAAAGTAGGTGGTTACCTTAACATCAGAAGCCTTTCTTAATGATTCCCTACAAGAGCTGTGTGTGGTATTATTAAACTGTTTCTTGATCTCACAATAAATTTGTCTCAGTATTCTGAGACTATCAGAAGTTCTGAATGCAAAGGAATAGGTAAAAGAACCAGTGGCTTCCTGTTGTATTCAACCATAACATGGTTGACTACTGTGGAAGGGCCAGGTTGAAAGGATTGCTGCTGCAGAATACTAGTTTTTAGTATCTCCAACTTGACTAGAGGTTACTAAAAGGAGGTAATAGCAAATCACAAGGAATGGGTGTTCTGCATTCTTCCATTAAGACAGTAGTTCCCTTTAGGTGAAGACACATATATTGGATTTAGGAGTTGAATATGTCTACAATATACACAGAAATTAAAATTTTCTAGTGTTGTAAATATTTCATGAAAATCTTCCTACTACACATTTTGAGTAAGTAAAGCTTTTTTAAAAGCATTTCACTCATTCCAAGAAAGAAAATATTCCATAGGAGTTCCCTTCATGTATTTTCCCATCATATCAACACTGACATAGCCAGTCAATGTAATGACCCTAAGACAAACTAGCTAATTCTAAGTAAAGACAATATTTCCTGAGTTGGAGTTGCTTTCACTCTGAGTGTTGTCATTGACTATGCATAGCCAAATCTTGCCACCCAGTGTCCCTGCTGCTAGATAGAAGATGACCAGTCTTAAAGCAAACTGGCACTGAAGCAGCAGCTGATTTTAGCTGTGAACAAGTACAAAAAGGTAACATTTCAGCCGTCTTTTGGGAAACATTTCAGGCTCCTAAAAATACTGTTTTTGTGTGTAACAAAATGTTCACTACAGATCACTGTTCAGCCCTACTCTATGCAGGCACCTGTGTAAATGTTTTTGACTTGGAGTTGGCCATGTCAGGAAATATTAAAATTATCACCATCTTTTCTTGCAGCAACAGTAGCGAATTCTCAGCAAGCATATCAGGAAGCATTTGAAATCAGCAAGAAAGAGATGCAACCAACACATCCTATTCGACTTGGTCTGGCACTTAATTTCTCTGTGTTCTACTATGAGATACTAAACTCACCAGAGAAAGCCTGCAGTCTGGCAAAGACGGTAAATAGACTTAATATTGTCAAGAATGGTTATGGGGAAACAAATTTGAGATACACGTTGAGCAGTTGTGAATGCAACTAGAAACGTATGGCTTAATAAATCATGTCGGAGAGCTGTAGGAGATCTTTTATATTATTCAGAAGAAAGATGAATTATTAAGTTAAAATAACACCCTTGAAATTAGAGGTGGCACTTTTATATTCTAAGGAAGTCTGTCTTGGGTCTTAACCTGGATGAACACAAGTGTAATGTTATGCTTTTTTCGTCACTATCTGTGCTTGGAAATTGAATGGGTTAAACATTCTTAAGGCAGGAAGGATCAGAAGCAGAATAAAGCGAATTAATTATTTGAATTTGGTTTAGGCATTTGATGAAGCAATAGCTGAACTGGACACACTGAATGAAGAATCTTACAAAGATAGTACACTGATTATGCAGCTACTTAGAGATAACCTTACTGTAAGTATTCCTTCGAAAAATTGGCTACACTTTAAATGATGCAATGTTTTATAATTTTAAGTCTTGCCATCCCACAAATGGTTGATAATTGCACCCTTACAAACTATTTTGGATGTAGCACAAAGTTAGTTCCATATGAAAGAATGACTGCTGTCAGCATTGTGTGTGTGGAGCAGTCACACCTGTAATGGAAAACTTGCCAAATGCCCTTATCAGGCAGCTAACAAATTGTGTGTTACCTGCAGGCTTCATGTACTCATTGCTTAACTTCATCTAATCTCCAGTCTTTAGTTCATCATTCATTAACTCTTCCACTCAAAAAATACTGCTCTACTGAAACAAATTGCCCTACTACTCCTTTCCAGACCAATGTAATTAACTGCATGCTTTCAGCATAAACATGTTTGTATTTTCTTACAGCTATGGACATCGGAAAACCAGGGAGATGAAGGGGAAGCTGGGGAGGGCGAGAACTAATGGCTGTCACGCTTCACTATATGTTCAATGTCACTCTGTATCCTACACGTTATATCCCTTTGTGCGACAAGCAAAAAGAATAGTACATCGACTTCACAACCTCAACGTAGCAAACTGTCTGTGGGGTAAAAACAATTGGTTGGTGTTCTGTGTACATAAAATGGAGATCAATTGAGCAATGGCATTTTGAACCTTTCCTATTATGAACACTTACAATTATGATTACTGTGTTTATATTTTTTTTAACTGAACACTGTGATTATGGGTTTTGCGATTGCAGTTGACTTTACAAAACTCTAAATGATGGAAGAGTAGATATGAATCATGTAATTCATTGGAAAGATTATAATCTGGGATCAAAGTAGTCGAAGTACAATTCTGTTGTAAAGTTGTACAGAAAATTATAGAGATTATATTGTGACACTGCAACATGGAAGGGAAACAATCTATTGTGCGGCATTCCAGTTCAGTAGTTCACTTCTGTGAATTTAATAGGCACATTCATTCAGACATTTTAGTTTTTGAAATAATAACGCTGGACACGCTGCTTTTCAGCCAAATGCTCATGTCAAATGTAAACATTTTCTGAGGCCTCATTTTAAAGCAGAGAAAAATGGCAGCCTAAGTTCCAGACTCCTTAACAGTGGCAGAATACTGGGGCTTTGTCTATTTAGAAACAGCCCAGTCCTCTTTCTGTGGACATCATCAAGCCCCTTCCCACAGCAATAAGTTAACATATTTACAATATGGACTATTCCTGGTAGTGAATTTTTAGAGCACTACCATGGAATTTCAACAGGATGTTTCTGTTTTTATGGCCTTATTAGTTGCTGAGTAGGCATGCTAAATAGAACTGTTTCCCCACTTTAAAATGCTAAAATCTTAATCTCCCTCCTCACTTCAGGGAGGAGGCCTGCCCCTTTGAATAATCCGAAAGAGCTCTTCTTTGCATGGATTGTGTTCTCCCACCCAGTCCCATTCCGGCTTCAGTTTAAAGCCTGAGGTCCTTTGTGTATGCTGTTAAGTCTTTGATGATGGGAGCGGCTTAAATATGTTGGAATACAGGTCTCACTTAGATGCTGAAGGCTTGGCAATGCTGGGTCACAATCAAGATCCTGTTAAAAAGTTTTCCCATAGCTGCCTTAGGAATACAGACCATAAACATGCATATTAATTGTTAGCTTGAGATACTGAAATTCCAAAAGTTCAGTTGTTTATAAACCTGTCCAGTCAAATACCAGAATTCAATAGGAGTTGCATGAATAATGCAGAGGAAAGATTTGAATACTCACCCTTTTCAATCTTTTTAGTATCGTTCCTCTGCCTATAGCATTCCGCTTAGATCATAGAATCCATCTGTTCGTCTTTTCATCTGTCGCTGAAGAGAGAAATTCATGCACTGACTTCAAAATTCCCCTCTTACTAGCTGAACAAATTGTGCAGTTATACTTGGCGCTTGATAAATGCGGTAGTGAATGTGGAACCGAGGCTGTCTGTATATCTGGTAGCTCTTTTTGCGTTGTTTCTACTGACCAGTATTTTGCCTAAAGTTTGCTTCTGTGACGGTTGTATTGCCTAGCGCGCACACACACGTGGTTGTGAGAATAGTATAGCAAAAAGAAATACCTGGTTATTGATGTACTAGATTTGTGTATGTCTTTTAAAACAGTTCTAGTTTCACCTTACACAATCGGGAAAGTGTAAAAGAATTCAAAGACAATAAAAAGTTTTATCAGTTGTGGTCTGTGGTTTTTTTTTTTACACTTTTGTTTGTTACTGCCATGGCTGAATACTGTGGTGGTGGAATGACTGTGCTGTTTTATGTCTCGTAGCTTGCTTAACTGCTAAAGCAGCCTTTAAGGTCTGCACACACACACACACAACCAAAAAAACCCACCACCTCGTCACAACTGTATAGAGTTGGTCACTTCTGTTTCACAGGAAGAGTGAAAGAAGACACCTTGTGCAAGGCTTTACAGCATCCAAGCCAAACTGCCTATCTACTGGACATCTGCCTTCTTATAGACAGTAGTAAACGATTTTGAATATCGTAAAACATGCTGCATTATTCCTTCAGGTATTAAAACAGCATTGGGTTCTAGAAATAGTTTAGATCCTAGAAAGTGGCCCTTGATTTCTTAGCTTTCTGACATGAAGCATGAATTCATATTATTCAAAAGCCACCTTCGTTATGAAATCCTTTAGGAATAAAGTTTGTCCTATAAGTACAAGTAGCTATGACCGACGGCTGGTGCAAATAAAGCTTCATTCATTCAGCTTGTAGGTGCAAGTGATCCAAGTGTCTAAATGGCACTATGTGGGTTGTAATTGTATTTAGAATAGTTCTGCTGCAGAAGTCTAAATTGTACTTCCTATAGACTTTTGATTCTTTTCCATTATTACAATAATATATTATTCTGCCAAGTATTAGTACCACCAGCTCCGAGGTTCCTATTAGAAATACAGTGTGAGGTTCTAGTTTTCTGATGCACTTCGTAATATCTTTAAAGGGATCTTTCCGATCTCTTATGAAAAGATGCTTGAACTCCCCCTGCAGAAAAAAGTGCACAGGTTCTTTCAAATGGTAAGAAATGTAGCCAAAAGCAAGGAACCCTGTTCCTACAAAGACTAAGAAGGGCTCATCTAGGCTTCCTTTTGTTTCATGTTTCTAGGCACAGATTCAGGCTTTAAAGCTCTCTGTCCAAGCAGACTTTTTTTTTTGTCCCCACCCTTTCCCTGGGAAAACCTGTGTTTTACCGGTGAATTGGAGCAAACAGGTTTTCTGCAGATTGCTGTTCACTTTATTCAGTGGAAAAACACAGGTGTTCCTGGGCAAAATGCCAAAATCAAAGCTCAGATACGGCACATGAACCTGTGCCTGGAAAGCACAGCACAAAATGAAGTCTGGATGGGCCCTTAATGTTGAATCTACACTTACTGAAGATTTCAGAAGGGGTAGGTTACTTTTGTACTCTCCCAATGTGTTGAGTGCATGAAATTGGCACCAAACAGTAACACACTTCCTGCGCTACCATTTCAGAGTGCAGATAATGAGCTGTGTGTTTCAGTACTTCCTCATGAAGGAGACTCCATCTGTTTGGTTTAAAAGGCCACGCTGAATCCTTCGCTGTGATGTACTTGTTTTGCATGCATAAAGGGTTGTTTTTAATTGAGCATTCAAAGATGCAGCCCTCCCAACTTGCAGCCTGAAATTGCACGGCTTACAAAAAGCGTGCTTTCAATTTCTGCAGAATGTAAGCTAGCCTTCCAGATACCTTCCACAATTTGTTTGCTTGTCTCTGTATGTTGTTGGCTCATGCCCAAGTGCAGAGTACTTGTCTTAGAGCAGAAAGGGAAGAACGTGATAACTGCCTAAAACAGCTTTTCGTCTAGACAATGTGGAAAAGCAACTTGCTGCGATACCAAGCAGCTGCCAGTTTTTTCCGTTCGAGGACTTTACCCTTCATAGGAAAATGAGAGCGATGTTATGGCCAGACTTTGAAAGACTTGTTCTGGTTCCCTAGCTGCTTTTGCTGTTACAGAAAAGCCACAACTTAAACCGCCTTTGATAGCCTATGGCTATCTGAACAGCCCATGTACAGAGAGGAAAATGGAAAGGTATCTTGAGTACCTATGAAGTAGTATGACTTGATGTAGAGATGGAAATATGCTGAAAGAAGAGATGCGTGGAGACATTGCTTTAACGTGTGCTTGGTGTTTCAGCTCCAGCAACAAGATTTGTGGCGTAACAAAGTTATTGTGGCATGAGCCTTTTTCATCAGATGCAGGAGCTATGGAGATGATGGATGCAAGCAGGGACTAAAGGACTGCAATGATTGCTCAAGTTCTTTCTCACCCATCCACAGTGACATGGCGAGCCCTCTTTGCTGTTGACACTTGTTTTTGTCCCACGCAGCATCTTTTGCCATTGTGTTCAGGATTGAAATGTGCTGGGAGATAAACATTTGGGCCATTGGGGTGGGGTGAGAGGCGCATCCGTCCTGGATGAAACAGATAAACATTCCAGAAGGGTGTAAAAGATCATGGGTTGTATCTGAGTAAGTCGTAAGTACGTTTATTGAAATTAATGAGCTTAAGGGCATTGGTTTCAATGGATCCTACTCCCGAGTGTGACTTGATTAGATAAAACCCTACGTAATGTTTTAATAAATGTTAATAAAAGTTATTTAGATGGTAGATTTAAAAAATGTCAGGTTCAGAGGCTTAGTGAGAGCAGCATGGCAGGCAAATTGATAGAAATCTTTCATTGGCTCTGTGTCTAGTGGCATTCAGGCACTGAATCTGGGTAACTGAGCATGAGATTTAACACCAGCCAGTTGATGCAGATTGGACAACAGTTATGGGGAGAGAAGTTCCCCAGCAGCTTCTTAGAAGCACAGTTTCATCTGAGTAGTGGGAATGACGTGTTATCAGTAATACATTAAATTTAGAACACGCTGCATCTGTCAGAAATCATTATTTTAGTGTGGCCGCCCCTACACTTTGAAACTCCCTACCTATTGACTTCAGCCAGGTGCCTTCACTGTATTATTTTTAGTGCCTGCTTCAAAACATTTTTGTTTAGGCAAGATATGTAGAACACTGACATGTGTTTTGATCTGGTTTTTAGTTTATTGCTTTATTTTTGTAAACCGCTTTGCTGTTTGGTTTAGTTTTACAATCAAATAGTATGTAAATTTTGTGAAATAAATAAACATACAAACATTTTTTCGGTGTCTGATTTACGTCTTCACTCTTTCTAGGGAAGTCCCAAGGGTTACACTTACTTTAACTTTCCTTGCATATGTAAATTGCTTAAAGATTCTACTTACAATCGATTTGAATTTTTGTTCAAATGAAAAAGAGAGAGACTGAAATCTGTGTCTTCCCATCTTTTAATACTCGTTTTGTGCATGTCCCTAACTCCTGGAGAATGATATATTTGTTTGCTATTCTGGCAACTGAAGAACGTATTGTAAATGTTTTAAAATGTCAATGCAGCAACGTACAGAACACACAGTGCATTGTTATGCATGTTACTCAGAAGTAAGTCCCAAAGCTTTCAATGGAGCTCTTACTCCCATCCAGATGCCTTCCAGTTGTTTTGGACTACAACTCCTATCATCTGGCTGGCCAGCCACACCTCTTTCAAGAAACTCCGTTCCTTCCCTTCTGTTTTGTCTCTACCCCACCCTTCCTGCACCCCACTATTTCAGCAAGCTCAGTCTTATTTGAGTTGTCTTTGACTTGGGTGAGTGTGTTACTTTTCCTGAATCATTTTTTGCATTCCTGCACATATTGTGGTTCCTCTAAGCTTGTTGCTACCTCCCTCTTGTTCACAGATGGTGTTATTCTGGCTACATAAGAACAGGCATTTAAAAAAACAAACTCACTTTTAGTACATAGGATTCAACATAGTTTAATTGTTAGGAAGCAGGTCAAGTGACTGTTTCCAATGGGCTGTAACAAACAGTCATACTCAAGAGTAGACCTTTTGAAAAAAGCAGGATTATATTTTTTAGTTTCTTTTCATTTTTAATATTTTACTTCCTTATGCTTAGAGGACAGTTTTGCCATGAACTTTCCTTCTATTTATGCAGCTGGTTTTTATGCGGAAAGTTTATTTTGATACTTAAGAGGATGCTTTCTTTAGTTGTTAACTGTGCTTTACAGAATGTATTGATTCTCTCATATTTGTTGCTTATTAAGGATGTTTTAATCTATGGATGGAGCCAATGTCCTACTCATAGTTGGCCCATGGAAGTGAATGGGCATGGATCACTTAATTTCAGTGGGTGTACTCTTGAGTAGAACTTGATCAGCTACAACTTTCTCTTGTAACCTATGTACTACATCTAATGCTGGAGGCAATGTGCCCCCAGTCACCATTCCTGGAAATCACAGGTGGGAATGTCCCAGATCCTACCAGTCGTGTAGTATCTGGGGGGCACAGGGGTGGTTGCCCCGGGCGCAAAATTGTTAGGGGCGCAAAATTTCAATACCCTGTGCTGCCCGAATACAGCTGTGCACTTCTATTGTTGGGCTGTGTTCGCTTCTCCATGTGAACCAGGAAGTGGCCTATCCCAAAAACAGAATGACATGAATGTACATTTGTACTCTGCCCGTTTCCCTCCTGTTCTCTTTGTGTGGCGCCGGGCATTGGCAACCCATGCTATGCCACTGGATGCTGCTTTTGGTCTTCCCATAGGCACCTGTTTGGCCACAGTGAGATGGGCCTGATCCAGCAAGCTCTTCTTAGGTCCTTAAACCACACAGAGGGAGCAATTCAGCATAGGGCCAAGAAGATTGCTCTGTCAGTGTAAGCATTTCTGCTTGCCTGATTCAACCACCTGCCCTCTCCTCCCCCTGCGTGCTGTTCTGGGGTGGGAGTGGGGAGCTCTGTTGTGCTAGTGATGGTCTTTGTACAAGTTTCTACTAGTGGGGCTTGTTACAGTTGAATCCCACCCCCTCCGTTTTGTTTAAATGGTACATAAATGGTCCAAATAACTAAACAAAACTAACTTGGGTCCATTAATTTCAATGGCTGTACTCGTGAGTAGAACTAAGTAAGTACAGACTAGTATTAAAGAAAAGTCTATACAGACTAGGTTTATATTTAAAAATAAATAGATAAATCCACAGCCAACTGCTTTCCTCACCCACCCCTAGTTTTTAGAAGGGAAGTACATAGCTTTCATCCCAGAGTTGAATTCCAGTACCTCTTTCTTTGAAAACAAACCTGCAGAGGAGGCAAGGGAGTGGAGTCTGTTTTGTAGTATTTTGAAGCCATGAAGTGTCTTATAAATGAGTGGATGACAACCTTCACTGCTGGTGTTGGCATCGAAGCTCACAGGAGCACAAGACCCAGCTTCCCACCCTGAACACTTAACAAAAGAGCTGGTTTTATTGCCTTGCCCTGTACTTCTAACTCTGGAGGGACTGGCAGCATGGTGTGGGGTCTCAGGAAAAGCCACAGACGCCTGTTCTTCTCCTGTTTTTTGGCTAGCCTAACTGATGCCATTTTGCATCTGTAAAAAACTACCTGCTTTAGAATTTAGGAGGGTGAGCCACAAATATGTGAAGACCAGATAACGTTGCTAGGCGATTTTCAGGAAATCCTCCCACTGCCAGGCTACTGTCTCCTTCAAGGTCTCCAGGCAGAGTGTCCTGTTTCAGTTAGCGGGAGCAGCTGAATAAACGAGTGATTGTGGGAATCTCCTTTGTCTATGGCATTTATTGGCTTTTCAGTGACCAAGGCAGCTTGGACCCGATTAGCGGACCCCCAACAATGGCTGGAATGGTTGGAGCAGGTGTGGTGCTACAGGAAGTGGGTGGCCACACCTATGAGTGAAGGGGGCGGGGCAATGTATTTCTGAGAGCTGCTCCCACATTAGGGAGGACCAGCACTGAAGGTGAATGTTTGCTGGTGGCCTTGCGTAGCGTCACATGTGAGTGCTTTATGGGTTGGAGGGGAAAGCTGGCTGGTGGGAGGGGTTGGGAAATAATGAAAAGGCAGTATATTGTTACAGGTATAGCCAGGTTCTATGCATGTTTACTCTTAGTCAAGATTTCAGGTGAACATGTTCCCAAATTAAGTGTGCAAAGAACTGCAGCTTGAAGTTGAGCCGGTTTAATGCTCCACTAGTGCTTTAACTAAGAGACATATTGAATTTAGAGTTGGCTTTCTGGATTTGTTTCCTACCTCATCTCTCCCACCTTTCAGCCGAGACAAAAGTGAAGTTGTGGATTTAAGCAGACACATTAAAAGCACAGGAAATACCTGCCTTGGCAGTCTGTGAGAAGGATCTCGGGAGAGTAGCTGATCCCAAGCTGAGCATGAGTCAGCAGTGTGATGGAGCTGCAGAAAAGGCAAATGTGGTTATTAGGCTTCATGAGTAGAACCATAGTTTTCAAGTCACAGAACGTAACCCTGCAGTTTGCTGGTTGTAACCTAGGCTGTGACTCAGGCCTAATTTCTGATTTTCCCAATGTGTGCCGTTCAGTGTGAGACCATTTCTGGACAGAAAAATCAACTAAGCAACCAGTTAAAAACAAGCCTGGTTACTTTCCACAATTAGTTTCCAATTGCTTAGTTAGTTCTTTATACAGCAACCAGTTAAAAGGTTTCCCCTTAACTGTCCAGCAGGAATGAAAATCTAAAGGTCAGGAACAAGACTAGGAGGAGGGACCCTCAAGGAAGAGTTAACAAACACACCCTAAACTTTTCTCTCTGCCCCTAAGTTTGTTTTGTAATGCATATTTTTCTCAGCAGCACTCTACCCAAATGCTTGACTATGGTTGCAATCTAAGTGGTTCTTTGTTTGTAGACGTTTTATGGTATTGTGATACAAGATTAAAACTGGGTTGTTGTTTTTTGAGAGGGAAAACAAGCTCCACACCAGTTTTCAACTTTTTAGTTATAACTTAAACTGCTTCCTTTCTTTTACACTTGTTGCTATCCCCATGTTCATTGTATCCTTGACATCTTTTCCCCTCTAGGAAACAAAAAATATGCCAGTCATTTAATTTCTGGTGTAAATTTTCTCTTAACTTACCTAATGGGCTATGTGAACATCAAATTAACACACACTTCCTTCGTGGAGGAGCGAGGGGGAAGGTTGCTTCCTTTCCCTGGCCCTCAAATCCTCTACCAATGAATTGTCAGTGAATTGACTGACACCACTCTCCACCCAAAAAATGCCCCCACCTAGAAATGTGGCTGCCCCACCTAACAAGGAAGGCTGGCTATAGGAATATGACACAGAACACCTTTTGGGAGTCATCCTTAAATTTATGCAGTGCCGTGCCCAGATCCTCTGTTGAGTGTTACCCCACTTGGCTCCTGTAATCTGCTGGTGAGCACTGGACCCTATATGCCACCATTGGGTCCCAAAGTGGGAGATACCCCCTATTGTGGGTGGGTGGGGGGTTACCTAGAAGGACCCCTCTGAGAGGCAAGGGGGCGACAGGGGAACTTTGAAAATCTGACATCACTGGATCAAGTTCATCAGTTTGGTTGAATTGGTTAATTAAAACTAAATCGTTCTAATTGGTGTGTGAAGAAATGTTCAGTTGTTACCGTTTTGAATTGTATTGTGTCCTTATCTTCCTTAAGTGGATTGTGCCATCCGCTGTTCTGAATAATAATTTTTATAGGGTAGGGGGAAGTGGAGATGAGTTTATGGAACCGAGGCGGCATGAAAAAGTTTGGGAACCTCTGTGTTACACCCTTCCACTCCACCTGTTGTGTTCCAGAATTTGTTGGCCTGCAGCTCCCATCGTCTCAGACTAGTGGCCCTGCTGGGTGGGGCTGATGGGAGTTGCAGGTCAAAACAACTTGAGGATGTTGGGACCATAAAATCATAGAGTTAGAAGGGACCCTGAGGGTCATCTAGCTCAACCCCCTGCAATGCAGAAGTCTCAGCACATGGGTTATGGATCTCTAACGCACCATAATTTCTCATGTTCTCTCTCACTCTCTCTCTCTATATATACACACACACCCTCTTCTGTTTATTATTACCTATGGCGTGGAGGTGCTATCCGAGAGGGCAAAGAGGTTGTAATAGTGCCTGTATGGGTTGAATTGTTGCGTGAGCGGACTTCCCCCTTCCTTCTCCAGAGAGTCTCCTGAGTCCCAGCCCTCCAGACAATTTTATAGAAGCAAGGGATGGAAGTCCCTCTGCATGAGCGGAATTCTGTTCTGCTAAGCATGAAACTTGTCGGGTGCTGCTTTGCATGTCAGTATACCTTGTATGAAATCTATGCAGATGTACTAATGTATATTAGTAAATGCATGTGTTACTCCTATTTACATAGCATGGGCAGGGAGGGGGGGAGCTTGGTGAAAATGACTCTGGATATAGTGGGTTTCATTTGCAGGCAACTTCAAGAGCTCAGTCAGAGGTTTACAGGGAATCTACCCTATAGACTCCTGCTATTTTTGCATCTCTAAAGATCCCTGTTATGCTGCCTGGGAGTAACTAGGTTTTGCTTCACTTCCCAAGTTAAACTGCATGATTGACCATGAATGCTAGTGGCCCAGGATACCCACTAGCCTCCCTCTATGTGGGCGACTTGCACCCGGATGTCACGGAAGCTATGTTGTACGAGAAATTCTCGCCTGCTGGACCAATACTGTCCATCAGAGTTTGCCGAGATGTCTCCACACGCCGATCACTAGGTTATGCGTACATAAATTTTCAACAGCCTGCTGATGGTAAGTGAGTGAGAACTTCTTCTAAACTCTCAAAAGTTGTATTTTGTTTGCATCAAGTATCTTTGCTCCATTCTTCAGCTGAAAAGACTCCCAGGTTAGATTACAGATCAATAAAAAGTAATACGGTGTTGCCTGAGGTCAGAGGCTATCTCAAAGGCAGGACAGGAAAGGAAAAGGAGCAGAGAAAGAAAAGGGAGGGAACTCAGGCGCTAGTTAATAAAGTTCTAACAATACAGTGGTGCCCTGCAAGACGAATGCCTTGCAAAACGGAAAACTCGCTAGACGAAAGAGTTTTCCATTTTGGAGGTGCTTCGCAAAACGAATCTCCTATGGGCGACAATGTCTTGCGAGTTCCTGCTGGTTTTCCCCCCCTTCCCCCCCCTTTTCTAAGCCTCTAAGCCGCTTATCAGCTGATCCGATCAGCAGACAAGCCGCTAATAGCGCTAATAGCGCTAAGCCACTTATCAGCTGATCCGATCAGCAGATAAGCCGCTAAAAGCCGCTAATAGCGCTAAGCCGCTTATCAGCTGATCCGATCAGCAGATAAGCCTCTAAAAGCCGCTAATAGCGCTAATAGCACTAATCCTTCACCGTCTTGCGAGGCACCACTGTAGTGGAGAGGGAAATGGTTTGGTGCACAGGTGGGGAGCCTGCTGTCCTCTAGATGTTGTTGGACTCCAAGTCCCATCAGCCCTGGCCAGCATGGCCAGGGGTTGCTGGGAACTGTAGTTCACCGTCATCTGGAGGTCCTCAGGTGCCCCATTGCTGGTCTGGAGAGAGAGGGGGATCCAAATGTTTCAGCTGAGCCGATGAAGTGGCCCTGCTTCCCATCTCTCCCTCAGCTGCAGCCTGATAAATCCATGTTGTACGATGTGCCCATGACTACTAAAACAAAGCAAGTTTTGCCAGGCAAAAAGGCAACTCAAGCTCTGCTTTCAAGCAGAGTCTGGGGCTCTGCAGTACTCATTTAGGGGAGCTGAACATTTAGAAATTAGCTGGCAAGTAACCTTTTGTGTTCCAAATAATTTCTGGTAGCTGTAAGTTAAGTGCTGAGCTAAACCAATGTGAAAGGAAGCTTCAGCCTTGCCCTGTTCAATAGGCCACAGTGATTAAGATTAGCCATTGCAAATGTCCTTCAGGAAGAGTGAAAAATCTGTGGATTTATCTGCCATCAGCCCCAGCCAGTGGGGCTGGTGGGCAGTGGGAGTTGCAGCACAACAATATCTGAAGGGTCGTATCTTCCCCAGTCCTGCATCTAATGGCCTTTACCACTTGACCCATGATGCAGCTATGGTCTTGTTTACAGATGGTTGACTTAGAAACCATGGGAAGTTATTTGTACCTACAGCTTCCAGTCGTGTTTTCCAGAAGCCAGAGCTTCTCTTCTTAACACCAATTTCTTAAGCCCCACTCCTGTCGAAAGACTTTGCGATCTTCCCTGTTGGTAGTAAAATGAATGTGCTCACACACAGCTGTTTGCAAGGGGAGAGACTGGGCTTCTTTGCTTCCAGCTTTCGGTTTTTGTTTCTGTGTAAACAAATGAGCTTTCCCTCCCCTGGTAGCTGAGCGGGCCTTGGATACCATGAATTTTGAAGTGATAAAAGGCCGACCGATTCGCATCATGTGGTCCCAACGGGACCCAGGACTCAGGAAATCAGGCGTTGGGAACATCTTCATCAAGAACCTGGACGATTCCATTGATAACAAAGCTTTGTATGACACATTCTCAGCCTTTGGAAATATCCTTTCTTGCAAGGTAGCTATGTCACTGGCAGAAATAACATCACCTGATCTGCTTCTAGCATTCTAGTGTATGTGTTGTCTATCATTCCTTTTATCCTGATCTATTCAATTTTTGACCAGTGGTTTCTAAGCACTCTGGCTTCACTTTTGTGTAATAACATTTGGTGGGTGGTAATTTAAAATTCAAAACAATCTTGAGGTAGCCTCTAGGCAAAACACTTTGGGCAATTTCCCACCCCCTCTAGCATCACAATGGGGATAGTCCCTTGAATCTCAGAACTTTTCTGCTGGTCCAAAGAAACAGCACTTCAGTACTGAGGGAGACCTCATTGAATTGGACACCAACCCCATTCCGATTTTCTTCAAGTTCTTTTTTCTCCCTCTTTGAAACTTGGAAAGAAATGCCTTCTTTCTCTAAGGGAACCAAGGTTTTTACTCATTGCTGATGGGCCCCATTGATTAGGGTTACACCAAAATGTGTCTGGGACTCAGGGTCACTGTTTAGGGGGGCTTTGTAACCATTGAGCAGATATACATGTAAACTGGGAGGAAATCAAGGGCCCATCTTTTTCGTTTTCAGTTGCATGACTTCCTTTTTTCCTCTTCCCTCATACCCGCCCATGTCTTAACAGGTTGTTTGTGATGAGAATGGATCCCGAGGTTACGGCTTTGTCCATTTTGAGACCCACGAGGCAGCAAACAGAGCAATTGACACGATGAATGGAATGCTCCTCAATGACCGTAAGGTGTAAGTGGAAGCTTGGGTTGGGAGCTGGGGTGCAGGTATGGGTGAAGTGGGTGACTGCGAGATCAAATGTTGTTGACTCTCTTAATATGTTAGATGCAGATTAGCATAGATCCTTATTGCGAGTTTTTTTAAACACTCTTTAAGAGAAGCATTGCACACATAAAGCCACTCCCGACATACGGGGGGGGGGGTTGCAGGCTCACGCCCCATTCACACCCTCGCAGGGCTAGCTGCAGCCCCGCGGGACTTGGGGAATCCCGGGGTCATTAAGATTCATCATTCTCCGCGCCAGCCAATTGGCTGGCGGCGGGGGCGGTACTTGTAAGGGGCATTTAAGGTCGGGGCAGCCCACGCTCGCCCCTTTCTTTTCTTTCAACAGCTGCGGTTTCCCACCCTCCCGTCCTTTAGGTTCTCATCTGGACTTTGCTATGGGCTTCGGTGTGTCGCCGCAAGGGGCCTGGTAGGAGTTTTTCCATTTGGCCAATTGGCTATATTTTGGAAGCCACTTGGTTTTTTCGCCTACCTCGTAGCAAAACGTCACAACACCTTTGGTTTTGGTGTTTAGGCATTGGCAGGGGTATTATTATGCAAATGCGTTGGGGGGGGAGGAACGCCATCACCTCCCCCAAATGTTGAAGGGTAGTTCGTTAAAGGACTCCGGGGGGCGTCGCCTTGTCCGAAACCTATGGAGGCTAGGGCCTAAAGCGCGCTCCCAAGTGGTAACCCCTTGGGGAGTGCCTAGGGATGTGCATCTCGGGGGCTCCCCCTGTTGGTGCTTAACCCTTCCCGGTCTTATACCGGTTAGTCTGATAGGGCCAATGCCTAAAGCCAATACAGTGGTGCCCCGCAAGACGAATGCCTCGCAAGACTGAAAACCCGCTAGATGAAAGGGTTTTCCGTTTTTGAGCTGCTTCGCAAGAGGATTTTCCCTATGGGCTTGCTTTGCAAGACGAAAACGTCTTGCAAGTGTTCCGATTTTTTTCCGCTTTCCCCCCTTTTTCTAAGCCGCTAATCCGCTAATAGCCTTTTAGCCGCTAATCCGCTAAACCTTTAATAGCTGCTAAACCTTTAATAGCCGCTAAGCCTTTAATAGCCGCTAAGCCTTTAATAGCCGCTAAGACTTTAATAGCCGCTAAACCGCTAATAGCGCTAATCCGCTAAGCCGCTAATAGGGTTGCTTCGCAAGACGAAAAAACCGCTAGACAAAGAGGCTCGCGGAACGGATTAATTTTGTCTTGTGAGACACCACTGTACCATTCTTACCTGTAATCAATAAAGTTGTGGCCATTTTTCGCCCATTAACCTGAATTCTGGTGTCCTGTGTCTTTATTTATTCCATCTGTGGGAGCGGGTGGGAATCGCCACACAAATAAATAACAGAGCCCCTCTGATGCAGAACACAATTTAGAATAAGGGTTTAAGCACAAAGGAAAACCAAGGTTAGTAAAAGGTGCAACAAATTTCCTTGGAAACATGTATAAAATGATAGAATAACAAGAATATTTGTAAGTAAATGCAAGTATCCAATATTTTATGGCATGTTTAGCATGGAAAACAGTCCATAAGGTCACTAATACGTTTCCCCTGTGAGTATAGAAAATGTGCATTTCCAGCAGCAATACAGTTGGCCGGAAGAGCAACAGCTCATCCAGACTTCCGCTTGTCCCACCGCTTCTCCTCCCAGGAAAACCTGCTCTTTCACATTGAATTGGATTTTGGGTTTTCCTTGAATTGACGTTTGCTCCAATTCAGCACTAAAGAGCTAGATTTCCTGGGGCAAGTCGTAGGGCTAACAGAAAACCACTCAGACCTGTATTTGGAAAGGACAAGTAGGAAACCACTTGGAACCATGCTTTCTAGGCATGGGACGAGCGAAGGAGGGGAGACGAACCCTCACTGTTTCATGTGCTCTATAAATCCTTTGTCTAGAAGATGCCTTGCCAATTCACTGTTTTCTCTACACTGCCTTAAGAAGAGCAGTGGTTACAGCTGAAATCCACCCTGCGAGGTTGATGCAAAATACAGGCACGAGCAATGTTATCACTGCTCAAGCCTCAGGCTCTCCTAGCTTAAAGGTCTCTAGAGCTACACCAAACAGAGATAATCCTGCCCCTCTCCTCATGACGGCGTCTCCTGAGGACTGACAAGGCAAAATTTGGCACTTCTGGCTTTATTAGAGCATGGTGATCGATAAAGCTGTCTCAGTTCTTGCCTGCTTGGGAGGTTTCCCTGACCTCGTTGCATGGCACACACAATGCATTTTAAAAAGTGGCTTCACCGTTCGCCCTGTTTACAGGTTCGTAGGCCATTTTAAATCTCGACGAGAGCGGGAAGCAGAATATGGCGCCAAGGCAATGGAATTCACCAATGTCTACATCAAGAACTTTGGGGATGACATGCATGATGAGCGACTACAGGAAATATTCTCAAAATTTGGTAAATGCGGCATTTTGAAGTATAGTGATTGGCAGGGAAGTTTCAGCCTGTGGGCCTAATTAGGCCTGCCAGACCTCAGAGACTGGGCTGCCAGGCTATTTTGGGTGAACAACTCCCCTGTTTCCTGAGCCTGGTGTCATATACGATGCAAAGTGCACCTTTTGCAAATCTGCTCCAGAAGATCGGGAAAATGCTTTGAATGGGGTTGTGCAAGCAGGGGAGAGGAGAGGGAGAGGGAGAGAATGTTCTGTTGCACAAGGAAAAATCCATGCCCTGATGGAACGTTCGCCTTTATGTCAGATTCTACCCATACATAATAAGAGATTGCGGGTAAGATCCATTTTTTTGTGAGTGGACGTCTCCATCTTCCCACTACATTTCCTGCATCCTCCCAAATCTGCTCCCGAGAATCCATCAACCCCCCAGGACAAATTTTGGAGGCATGGATGAGGGGGAATCCATTCCGTCAACGGGATCTCTTCTGCTGGCAGACAGGCAAAACTGTTCTGTTGCGCTGGTGGACAGGCACCACTGGAATTCACCCAATAGCTCCAAGTGCATGGCACCAATGTAAGTCTATTGTAACTTGTGGCTCCAGCAATGTCACACTGTCTTAAACTTTCTTGTTCTACTTTCCAGGAAAGACGTTGAGTGTCAAGGTGATGATGGATAATGCAGGCCATTCGAAAGGGTTTGGGTTTGTCAACTTTGAGAAGCATGAAGATGCTCAGAAGGCAAGATGGTCTTTGATCTATTTGTCTGTGCCCGATGCTTGCTTGTTCCTGTTCCAGTGAATGTAGCTGTCGAGATGGAGCTGAAGACTTGTTGGTGGGAGAAAGACCTGACTTGGATGTGTGTGTACCTAAAGGAGTAGATGGGCTTTCTCCACCAGGGACCTCCCTGTTTTGCGATCATAAAGTTGGAGGAGGCCGTTTAGTGTGGGAAGTCCCAGAGCTAGAGCAACCCCAACAGATGGCTGCATATAGCTTCTGCTTAAAGACCTCTCACAAGGGAGAGTCTATCCAGTTGCTTTGATCATTGGTTCCATTGCCAAACTGATTTTACCAGCAAGAACTGTCTCCTAACATTCGAGTGAGATGCAGCCGCTGGTGCAGCAGAGGAAATGAAATCTTGTCACATTCACATCATACATTTAAAGGCTTTCCCACAAATAATATTGGGAACTGTGATTTGTTAAGGGTGCTGGGAATTGTAGCTCTATGATGGATAAACTATAGTTTCCAAGATTCTTTGGGGAAGCCATACCAGTGAAAGTGGTGTAATTGTGCTTTAAATATATGGTGGGGACTGCTGAATCTGTCCTCTTTTGGGTGACAGCTCTTCCAGTATTTGATGAGCGCATATGAATCTCTCTCATGTTTGCTATGAATGCATGATGGCTACAGAACCAACTAAATTGCTCTTGGTGGGGGTAGGGGAATTTCATTGCTTTGGATAGCTCAGAAGCGAAGGCTTTGCAAAGTTCATTACAAAATTAAAACAGCAAAGGGCATCTTTCTGCAAGACGGATGTGTGGTCCACTGAGGGGTGGAGTTAGTCGTGGGACTTCTTCCTATGCACAACCCTCTATGTTAACACCTGGTCTCCTGGCAGGCTGTTGAAGACATGAATGGGACGGAGATCAATGGGCGAATGGTGTATGTTGGCCGAGCTCAGAAGAGGATGGAACGTCAGAGTGAACTGAAGCGCAAATTTGAGCAGATCAAGCAGGAGAGAGTAAACAGATACCAGGTAATGCTAAGTGACAACGAGGTCATCAGGTGTGGCAAGGTACACTTTCTTTAAAAAGCAACACACCTGCTGACTTCAAAATCTCAAATGC
Organism: Podarcis vaucheri; assembly: GCF_965113315.1. Lineage (NCBI taxonomy): Eukaryota > Metazoa > Chordata > Lepidosauria > Squamata > Lacertidae > Podarcis > Podarcis vaucheri. Next base: position 84,416,013 of record NC_138764.1, on the reverse strand, counting down.
TGCAGTTGCTCTCCAATATAAATATTTATTTATTTTTTTCAGGCATCGTTTCTATTACAGCTACTAATAAATTTATTACCCACCATTTACCAGCAGAAGGATTACAGCAATTTAAAACCCAGTACCCAAAACAGTGGAAACAAACTTCAGCCCGTAATTGTATGTCCCCCTTGGTCTACAATAAAATAATGTAAGGTTAAAATAGGAAAGATCCCAAATTCAGTAAACTAAAAGCGGTAAAACAATTTCCAGGACTGAGCCATTATTATTCTGTAAAGTAACTGGGCCATGTAGAGGAAATCCACATTTCTCAATCCTGCTTCACTGAGAGCTAGTGAAGGATAAGCAGCTTACCAGGTCAGGTCATTTGTTAGGCCATTTCATGTCTACTCTTGACTGGCAATGGTTCTCTATGGTTTCAAGGGTCTCGGGCTTCTGCCATCACCTGCTACTCCCTGATTCCTCTAATGGCAGGTGCCAGGAATTGAACCGGAAGGCCCCTTCACGGAAAGCATGTGCTGTGTTGATGAGCTGTGGTCCCTTCTTGAGGCACAGGTTGCCTGCAATTGCAGCGCATGGAAATGGTTCCTGTTTGTGGCAAGGGATGAAATTCATTGGGTTTTATCTCGATGCCTTTTTTAAAAAAAAAAATCAATGAAAATACGGCTGGTTTGCTTATCCTGAGAGTTTTGGTAACACAGATGCATCCTTGAGGTAAAAGCTTTGAAGGGTGCCTCCAGACACTCTCTATTTTGTTTGTGGGATTCAAGCACATACAGTGATACCTCGGGTTACATACGCTTCAGGTTACATACGCTTCAGTTTACAGACTCCGCTAACCCAGAAATAGTGCTTCAGGTTAAGAACTTTGCTTCAGGATGAGAACAGAAATCGTGCTCCGGAGGCGCAGCAGCAGCAGGAGGCCCCATTAGCTAAAGTGGTGTTTCAGGCTAAGAACAGTTTCAGGTTAAGAACAGACCTCCGGAACGAATTAAGTACTTAACCCGAGGTACCACTGTAATGGGAATTTAGGATTGTGCAATTAAAGCAGATTAAAGGGCTCTGTCGCCTGAGCATAGCAAATTCGGATGACGTTCATTGAGAGAAAGCGCAATAACATTATAAAACACTACACAGCTAATAGGTAATAACAATTTAGCGCTATTCCCTCTTACAGGAATCTGACCTTTACATAAGCTGTAGTGTATGTTATATTGAGGTGTTGGCAGTGTTAGAAACTGAGATATGAAAGCTAGGAGCTAAATGGCACCTTAAACATAGGTTATGGGTGCAACAACGGAATGTCTGGGCATGCTTTTTAATAACAAGAATACAAAGCTGAGAATGAATGAACTGCAGCTAAAATATTATGTCCATTTTTCACATGGTCTAGTCCTTCCCCTGCCCACCCCCCTAATATTCTTAAGAGGGCCTCTTCTCCAGTCTTCAGAGAGTAGCTGGAAGTGGGGAGACAGAAAAAGGTCCTCCTTTCCTTCCACTCTGCAGTTTTAATCTGAAATCTTAGGTGCAGTACAGCACCCAGAACTCAGAAACTGCTCACGCTAATTAAATTCCCTGTCACAAAATGCACCCAGAAGAATGGGAGCTTTGAATGCTGGGTGTTGGTGTGGATGGCATTTGGTTCCCTTCCAGCCTTATGATTGTTGGAAACATTATTTTTTGTGCATATTTTAAAATGGAAAGCTGCAGCATAAATGTTACATAAAAAATACTATGAACACATGGGGAAGTGTCTGTGCTTTTTGCTCCTAGGGTGTAAACTTGTATGTAAAGAATCTGGATGATGGGATTGATGATGAACGGCTGAGGAACGAATTTTCTCCTTATGGAACTATCACTAGTGCCAAGGTAAGATCTATGGTGGGTATTCAATGCTGACCTATGTTGAACGTTCCATCCACTCAAACATGTCAGCTTCTCAGATGGAACAACCCTCCCCCCAATGTTTTAGGGCGTTCTCCCTGCCCCAAGCCAATTTCAGGGGGCACAGGGGAAAGGGAAAAGCCCCACTGCACAAGTGGAAGACCTTGTGCAAGCCTGTCACTTATGGGACTCATTAGGTGAATCCTGCCCCTTATGTTTGTAAACAAGTATCTTTTGTCTGTGAAACTTTCATTCAGACCATAGGCAAGGACTCATGTGATTGATTGCTCCTTCCATATTTCTCCTTAAAAAATCAAAACACAAAAACACTAGGCTGTTGTTGGTTTTTAACATGCAGGGATTTGGGGGTGGGGATATGGAAGGAGAAATTGCATGAGCCTCCCACCTACAGTCTGAAAACAAGGTAGTCCAGAAAGCAGTACAGTTTTGCTGCCTCGTCTGCTGTTTTGAGACTGAAATTGCCACTGGGATAATCCAGTGATCTGCCCCTATCCACTCCTTGCCTTCCCTGCAATGATTCCATCTGGAATTCTGGCTACTGGACTACTTTCATCTAGTCCTTCAAAAAACTATAGCGCTCACAGAAGCAAGGCAGCCAAGGCAGTGAGGCATGGCTGTGGGCATAGCTGTCAACCTTCCCTTTTTTGTGGGAAATTCCTTTATTCTAGCGCCATTTCCCGCTGCTTCCCACTGCTATCCCAGATTGTTAGATATCCCGTAGACTGTCCCCGGGACAGGTGAGGCTGCTGATCCCTTATTTTTGAGGCTGCTGATCCCTTATTTTCAAATCTGAAAGTTGACAGCTATGGCTGTGGGACTGCTGACAGAGTTATTAGGAACTCTGCAAGCCCCCAGTCTGGGAGGTGTGGAGGCCACTGTGTGCAAAATCCAACTAAATATATCCACCAGCACATTGATGTTTAGCTGCCCAAAGGTACTTCTCCTCCCTTTCTTCTCCCTAAGCCTATTTCCGGGGGTGGGGATCCCCAAACTCTCTAGAGCAGATTTGGTGCGGGTGCATCTACAAGCCTATTTAGTTAGGAGACCATCCATGAAATTTTGAAATTACCAGTCAACACTACATTTAGTTATGATGGTTTGCTTGAAGGTGTGTGCAGCTATGTCCCCCCTGCTGCTATGGCAGGTTACAATGAATGTTTATTGTAGTAATGGCCCAATGCCTCCCCATTTAGTGAAAACAAGGACTTTTAGTTGACCTTTGTTCCTATTGAGTTTGGTGGGACTCAAGATCAGTTCACCCCAGTGAGTATATTTGTGTGTGTTAGGAAAAGGTGCCAATTATTCCACTCATTTCGATGTCCGTGTCTCTCTGCCTGTGCTCTTCAGACTGCCGTTTGCCATCCACTCAGTGGACTCAGTGTTTTAATTTTCAATTTTAGGTGATGACAGAGGGTGGACACAGCAAAGGTTTTGGGTTTGTATGTTTTTCATCCCCAGAAGAGGCCACAAAGGCTGTGACTGAAATGAACGGGAGGATTGTCAGTGCCAAGCCTTTGTATGTGGCCCTTGCTCAAAGGAAAGAGGAGAGGAAAGCCATTCTCACCAACCAATACATGCAGAGACTAGCTACCATGAGGGCCTTGCCTGGTCCAATCCTCTGCTCCTACCCCCCGACAGGTTATTTCCTGCCCTCCCTTCCACAGGTAAGATTTGTAAAGAGGCTACTATTACAGCTTACTTCTATGAAACCCATTGACTAGCACCAATGGCAGACAAGATGCTATTGCACTGCAACTTAATGCACTTTGCAAACCCATTGCATTCCAATCGAACTGCCATATTGGGAGAACACAGGATGCATGTACAAAAATGGCTTTCACAGATCAAACACCATAAGAAGAACTTTTTATATATCTGCCTACATCACCACAAAATAAATAAATAAATCTTGCAATAGAGTCCATGTGTTCAGCCGCAAGTTGTCCAAGCCAATGCGGTCATGGCTTTCCCCGCAGAATCCTGGGAGCTGCAGTTTGTTAAGGATGTGTAGAGTTGTTAGAAGAGCCTTATTCCTCTCCCAGAGCTACAATTCCCAGAGTGGTTTAGCAACCAATCCCTCTTCACGGGGAACTCTGCAGGTCCCAGAATCCTTAGGAGGAAAGAATGTGCAAAGGAGAAATAGGGTCTGTAGCTCAAGTTTCCCTTGGGTGGCCTGGAGGAAAGGTCAACCTGGAAGACCTTGTAGGTTTCAGCCCAGCAAACTCTGGGCCTTCTTTCTTCTCAGATGTACATTTAAGAGATGTTTTCCTTGTCATTTCCTCCCTCAGGCATTGAAGGAGAACATGAGCCTGAGGCTTCCTGTGAGTTTATTACATATAGTGCCAAAATATGGTTTAGTGTGGTGCTGTGGGTTAAACCGGACTTGCCGATCAGAAGGTCGGCGGTTCGAATCCCTACGACGGGGTGAGCTCCCATTGCTCAGTCCCTGCTCCTACCAACCTAGCAGTCTGAAAGCACGTCAAAGTGCAAGTAGATAAATAGGTACCGCTCCAGAGGGAAGGTAAACGGCGTTTCCATGCACTGCTCTGGTTCGCCAGAAGCGGCTTAGTCATGCTGGCTACATGACCCGGAAGCTGTACGCCGGCTCCCTTGGCCAATAAAGCGAGATGAGCGCCGCAACCCCAGTCAGTCACGACTGGACCTAATGGTCAGGTGTCTTTACCTAGCTGTTCTCCTAATCTGCCTCAAGTCATTCTCAGGTGATGGTTCCTTCAAAGCTACACAAAAAGAACTGCCACATACCTTTTCAAATTCCAGGCTTGGTGCTTTTGGTAGTCCAAGCTGCCCCAGGGCTGATGTGAGGACAGTAATGTATCTTCTTTCTTTGTTTCGTGGTCTTTTTTCTAGCCTCAAACCAGAACTACTTTCTACAGTCCTAGCCCTGTTGCCCAAGTCCGCCCTGTCTCCCGTTGGAATATGCAGCCCTCCAGGCCTCCCTGTGAGTTTGCTTGTTTGTTTTTTCAAAAAGGACTTGGTCATCTGCAGAGCATGTGGGTGAAGGTTGCACTTAGTATGGAACTCCTACCATGCTATTGATTGGTGTTGGGACCTCAGAATGTTTGTGAAGTCAGCATGCAAATTCAGTAGAGCACAGGGCTGGGGACTTGATGATGCTGGACTCCAGCTCATGGTCAGGGATCATGAGAGTTGGAGTCCAACAATAGGTCGCAGGTCCCCATCTCTGGGTTAGAGGAATGTGTGGTGGTCTTAGTTCTCATTACTGAAAGTAGACCCACAGACTAAGCAGAACTCTCTGCTAAGACACTAGGGGTGGTGTTCAATTAAGTTCTGCTCAGAATAGACCCATTGGTATTAATGGACCTAACTTAGCCATGTTCACTTATTTGTTTATTTATTTATATTATTTATTTTTAAAAAATATTTCAGGTTTATACATTTCACTAATTTTACAATCATTTTAACATTTCAAAACTTGACTTCCTTCCCCTTCTTTCTGCGGTTCTTTAAATTTATTTTTAATATCTTCTGCATATCCAAGTTAACTTAAATTTGCTCATTTATTCAAGAAACCATTTCCATTCTTTAATAAAAACTTGGTTATCTTGATTTCTTATTCTTCCATGTTCACTAATTTATGTGGATAAAACGTCTCTGAATGCCACCCGCTTCTTATGCCTCCAAATTCTGATGAAAGCATTCAATGTTTTTAGCATCCTATCACCCAGCCAGCCCGGTCCTGAGGACTAGTGCACCTCCCAGGCGCCCACTGTCCAACATCAGCACCATGAGACAAGCGTCCACGCAGGCTCCCAGGGTATCTCCCAATGCCCAGAGAGTGGGTAAGTTAGGAAATGTGGATGGTTCATCATCAAATGGAACAGTGTGTGCCTGTGTGCTTAGATGCAGGTGGCAATTATTTTATGCATAATCCGGTTGGGGGGGGGATCTGTCACAGTGTAGCATCACCAGGAAATGGAACCTGTGGCAGGGTGATGGCAATAAGGGTAGGCTGAGTGGGAGCTATTCAGTTCTATGGGCTCCCATAGCAATTAAGAGATTAGGTACACAAATTGCTCTTACCATGCCTCCTCCAGACCTCGGTGCTGAGGTCCAGCACCGAGGGCCTTCTGGCGGTTCCCTCACTGCGAGAAGCCAAGTTACAGGGAACCAGGCAGAGGGCCTTCTCGGTAGTGGCACCCGCCCTGTGGAACGCCCTCCCACCAGATGTCAAAGAGAACAACAACTACCAGACTTTTAGAAGACATCTGAAGGCAGCCCTGTTTAGGGAAGCTTTTAATGTTTGATGTATTACAGTATTTTAATGTTTTTTTGGAAGCCGCCCAGAGTGGCTGGGGAAGCCCAGCCAGATGGGCGGGGAATAAATATTATTATTATTATTATTATTATTATTATTATTATTATTATTGGATTATCAGGAGCTGGTGTGGGGTTTAGCCTTTGCTTCAATGGCATCTGTGGGTTCATCCTTTTGCTTGCTATGTATACATGAAAGGAGTGTTTTATTATCGTAAGATTTGGACCACCCAATTGTGCTGACATTGCAGTGGAGACTTTGAGAGGACTTGTCAGATTTATTTGTTGCAGGCTGTGGATGCAGCTGAGAACTGCCATCTTCCTCTCCCCGCCTTCTGCACCATTTTGGGAAGCCTGCTTTTAAAAAGGCTTCTGCAAAGGGTGCATGACATTAACGATGGGATACGTTGTCTCTCCTCTCTCAGTACCCTTCCAAATGGTTCCTGTTCTCATTTCAGCCAACATAGGAACCCAGACTATCAGCACTCGGGCATCCTCCTCAACAGCCCTACCACGCAGCGTTTCCCAGTACAAGTACTCTTCAGCTGTGAGGAATGCCCAGCCACTGGGCACCATGGCGCCTCTGCCAGTGCACCAGGTAACTCGCCTTCAGTTGTGGAACAAAGGATATTGTATAGACCATGTTTTCCTTCCTCCACTCCTTAATGTGGAAGATTTTTCTGATCATGCCATTAACATAGGCTGTGTACACACGATACATTTAAAGCTCCGCGTCCCCCTCCCTGCAAAAATCCTGGGAACTGTAGAATAAGGGTGCTGGGAATTATAGCTCTGTAAAGGGATATAATGCAGTTCCCTGGATTCTCTCTGTGTGTGTCATGTTTTTTTTAAGTGTGCTTTCAATGTATGTTGTGCATGCAGCCTTTAGAGGTTGGGCTTGTAGCGTGTTCTAGTTTTTGGCGTTTAATTGGTCTGGATTAAAGTAAAGGTAAAGGGACCCCTGACCATTAGGTCCAGTCATGACCTACTCTGGGGTTGCGGCGCTCATCTCGCTTTATTGACCAAGGGAGCCGGTGTACAGCTTCCAGGTCATGTGGCCAGCATGACTAAGCCACTTCTGGCGAACCAGAGCAGCGCACGGAAACGCTGTTTACCTTCCCGCCAGAGTAATACCTATTTATCTACTTGCACTTTGACGTTCTTTAGAACTGCTAGGTTGGCAGGAGCAGGGACCGAGCAATGGGAGCTCACCCCGTCACAGGGATTCGAACTGCCGACCTTCTGATCAGCAAGTCCTAGGCTCTGTGGTTTAACCCACAGCACCACCCGCATTCCTCCTAGGTCTGGATTAGTGGTTCCCAAAGTGGAACAGACCAACCAAAGATCACACAGGTCCCCGTCTTTGATTTAGAGGAATGTGTAGTGGCCTAAGTCTGTGGGTCTACTTTCAGTAAAAAGAACTAAGCAGAACTCTCTGCTAAGACACTTGGGGGGGGGGTTCAATTCAGTTCTGCTCACAGTAGACCCACTGGAATTAATGGACCTAACTTATTCACGTGCGTTAATTTCAGTGGGTAAAATTTAGCTGAACGCCACCCTCTTCTCATTTCTCCAGCTTCTCCTGATGAAAGTGTTCCTTGGGGGGTGAGGTCCAATCACTGGAGGGTTGCAGCGCCTGCTGTGGCTATAGAGACTGATGTGGGAGAGACATGTTTTGTTGCAGCTGGGGCAGATGAAGGCATCTGGCTGTGTTGCAGCCAATGCACCATGATGTTTCTTCTCTGAGCTCCTCCCAGCGGTCATTCCTCCTCTGGTCACTGCTGTGGATAAGTGACCTGTCTCCAGACACTGTTGACCAGCAGTTAGGGAAGATGGGAGTTGCAGCCCCAAGAGCAGCTGGTTCCTCCTCCCTACTTTAGGGAGCTTCAGATGGTGCAGGAAGAGGAGCTGCTGCCATCAGAATCCGCCTCCCCCTCCAGAGTGTCATTCAGGAACTCACACGAGGACCATGCTATTATTGTTGTCTTCTGTTTATTGGCCTGCAGGTTGTAGAACCGGCTGTCCGTGTCCACGGACAGGAGCCCCTCACAGCATCCATGTTGGCTGCAGCCCCTCCTCAGGAGCAGAAGCAAATGCTTGGTGAGTTGTGGTGCGTCGTCCTCCTTCATCGGCAGCTTGCCCTTCTCAGGCTAGCTAGCTATGTCTCTAGGCAAGAGTTTGAACCTTAAACTTAAAGGTGCCGCTCTGTAGCTTGGAAACTGTTTTTGGCTTCCCCCAAATATGCAGGATCCAGCCGTAGTTATTCAGTGCTTCTGGCAATGCATTCTGCTCAGCTGGTAGAGCATGAGACTCTTAATTTCAGGGTTGTGGGTATGAGTCCCACATTAGGAAAACACTACCCAAAACTGTGATGAACAAACTGGGAGACGGTTTTCTTTTCACTGCCTTTCGTGGTTCTATTGGCTTGAGATTTCATTGTGGGCCTTGCTTAGTTTCGTAGGCTTTTCACAGATCAACACCATATATTTAAAGCACATTAAAAGCACGTTTAAAGCATATGATTTCCCTCCCCCAAAGATTCCTGGGAGTGGTAGTTTAAGGGTGCTGTGAATTGTAGCTCTGGGAACACTAGTTCTATTAGTTTGTATAGTTTGATTTGATTTTGTTTCTGTATTTCTGCCCTGAGACCTTTGCTTTAAATAAAGAAACGTGCAGAACCTTCAAATGGGAGACTAGAACGAATACAGTGGTACCTCGGGTTAAGTACTTAACTCATTCCGGAGGTCCGTTCTTAACCTGAAACTGTTCTTAACCTGAAGCACCACTTTAGCTAATGGGGCCTCCTGCTGCTGCCGTGCCGCCGGAGCACAATTTCTGTTCTCATCCTGAAGCAAAGTTCTTAACCTGAAGCACTATTTCTGCTTTCATGCACTATTTCTGGGTTAGCGGCGTCTGTAACCTGAAGTGTATGTAACCTGAAGCGTATGTAACCCGAGGTACCACTGTACTGGAAATAACGTTTGCTGATTGGTATAATTACAACCTAACATTGCAGAAGGGTCTTGGCTAGGGGAGGGGATGCTGCAGGATAGTACAGTGGTACCTCAGGTTACATACGCTTCAGGTTACAGACTCCGCTAACCCAGAAATAGTGCATGAAAGCAACCTTGGCAGCTGGTTGCATGGTTCTAGCAACCATGACGACACTTCAGCTGGCGCCCTGCTTTAAGGGACTGGCTACCCAGCCCGAGCCCTGTCAATCACAGCTTTTCTCCCTAGCAACTGTTGTGGGTCTGGCAGCAGGGATCTCCGGACATGATCAGGTATCATGAGTAGCAGCTCTTTTCCTGCTGACCGAGCAGCTGCTGCTCTCCTCCACATGATCTGATGAGGCTGAGCTGCGTGCCAACTGCATTTGAACGGAGAGTTTCTTAGATTACTAACAGCCGGACTGCACAGGCTCTTCCTGTGCTGCCACCTGCTTTGGGTATTTGGGTATGCTTTGGGCATACTCTTCCTTTCCTGCCCCCATAAGTGTGGTGTTGTTGTTGTTTAGTCATTTAGTCGTGTTCGACCCTTCGTGACCCCATGGACCAGAGCACGCCAGGCACTTCTGTCTTCCACTGCCTCCCGCAGTTTGGTCAGACTCATGTTAGTAGCTTCCAGAACACTGTCCAACCATCTCGTCCTCTGTTGTCCCCTTCTCCTTGTGCCCTCAATCTTTCCCAACATCAGGGTCTTTTCCAGGAAGTCATCTCTTCTCATGAGGTGGCCAAAGTATTGGAGCCTCAGCTTCAGGATCTGTCCTTCTAGTGAGCACTCAGGGCTGATTTCCTTAAGAATGGATAGGTTTGATCTTCTTGCAGTCCATGGGACTCTCAAGAGTCTCCTCCAACACCATAATTCAAAAGCATCAGTTCTTCGGCGATCAGCCTTCTTTATGATGTTCTTTAGGAAAATGATGCTACTTTTCCTGGGGAGATTTTCCTTCTTAAAGCACACAGCACCTCACTGTGCAAGCAGAAACTCCTGCTCTTCGGTATATACTTTCCTCACAAAGAATGGTTACAGTGGTGATGGGTTGAAGGAGTTTATTTCCATGTTCTCTCTCTCTCTCTCTCTCTCGTTCCTGAAAGGTAAATCTTACTCCTTGCTCAGTTGCAACAAAAAAGGCCAAACTGGCCAGTGTGAAGCATGGCGTGAGTACAGAGTGCTGGAATTAGGGATGGGTCATTCTGTTTCTGGTCTCTCTCACTTTCTCCCATGTTCACAAAATCCATCATTTCCCATTTCAATCTGCAGTTTTAAAAAACAATGCTGTGGACTGGGAATTTAGCTGTACACAGTTCCCTGTTTAGGGAAGTTTTTAATATTTAATGCTGCATTGTTTTTAACACTCGATTGGAAGCTGCCCACAGTGGCTGGGGAAACTCAGCCAGATGGGCGGGGTATAAATAATAAATTATATTATTATTATTATTATTATTATTATTATTAAATGCATCACTGCCAATCTTATTTGGCATTTGTTCTGTTTCATTTAAATAATAAGCAGGAGAAATCCTGGTTCTCAACAGGTCCACATTACATGGGCAAATAATTTATCCAGCTCTGCAAAAATCATACCCCTTGCAATACAATTAGATATTTTTTTTGGGGGGTGGGACAACTCCCATTGGCGCCAATCTGCTATTTCTCCACAATGACGCATTGCTGTTTCTCCAAGCGGCGGTTTGTGCAGTGACCTTACACAAGCTGAGCATTCCCTGTCGCATGAAGATGCCCTCCTCTCTGCTCTTTGTTTGCACAGCCAAATTATTGACGTGTGTGTATAGGGCTGTGGAGTTGCCTATGCAAATGTGTAGTGCTTAAAAGAAAAATAATGTATGAAGTCTGACTTGAACGGGCAGTCAAATCCCAGTGTCAACAATGGGTGCATCGTCCACCGGACCTGAGGGCAGCAGATTAGCTTAGGGGGTGAAGAGCAGGCTATGTGCCCCACAGAGCTCTCTTTCACTACCTTGTTGCTACTCCATGCCCCTCCAGTGTTTGCCGCCTGAAGCAGAAGCTGCACACTGATTAATGGTAGGGCCAGGCCTGTGTGCAGTCATTTAAGGAGAAAGTCTTTTACAATGCCTGCAGTGGCAGCAGCTTGAAAACGGGGAGGATAATAAAGAGGTGTATTTGAATTTGCTTTCCTTTAAGACAGTCCTTCCTGGTAGACATTTCCTTTGGGGGGGTGGGGGGGTACCTGCTAGATGGCAATGGATGTTAGTATCCTTATACATCCAGTTAAATTCCTGCGATCTTTTCAAGTGCTTTATTCTCTGGATATCCGTGTACAATTTGTTTACCTCTTCTGCCTGCTCTCTCTTGCAATTCTGGGCCTCACCAGAACTTTTTAAAATGGTTTTTCATGTGAGAACTGAAGCATCCCCACCCCCCAATGTTCCTCCTGGGCCACCATTACCCCTAAGCTTAAAAAATGCAATAGGGCCAGCTCCATGGGGTCTTCCCACTCTGAATGATGCATGCTTCTGTCCCTTTTGCCTGTGCACAGGTGAACGCCTCTACCCTCTGATTCACTCATTACACCCCTCCATGGCTGGGAAGATCACAGGTATGCTGCTGGAGATAGATAACTCTGAGTTGCTGCTGATGCTGGAGTCTCCTGAATCCCTCCACTCTAAGGTACTGGAATTTCATGCTATAAAATAAAAACTGCTAACTCTGCCATTGCAAAGCCCCAAATTTTGTAACTAAAATATATTGTGCTAATTTGAGTTTTGTTTATCTGTAAAGTTTATGATATGCATACCTTCAGAATACGAAGGGTTTCTCTTTTACAGAGCTTGGAGTGGGGCTGTTCCCCCCCCCCCAGAAGTAGGTGATGGAGCAGGAGACTATTGGGGAACTGAAATGATCCCTAAGGGCCGGGAGATTTTGAAACCCTGGTGGGATAACTGATAGTAAAAAGACTCCAGCTCTGACTACAAGCCTTCACACTGTTGCTTTTTCCCTTTCTGCCATCCCCAGCTAAGTCCATTTCTCACCTGGTTTGTACATGTTTGTGTGTTCTAATTATTCCTGTTGCATTTGCACTTTGAGCAAATGTGGTGTATGTATCCCACACGGAAGCACATTTCCTTGCTGAGATTAAAAGCTACTTTTTTACATTTAAAGTGGCAATTTACTGTAATGGTATGTCCTGACTAGTTAGAGGAGAAAACAGAAAAGATCACATGACACATCCTTAATGTCTCTTTTGACATAATGTGCTCTCTCTCTCTCTCTGTGTGTGTGTGTGTATGTGTATGCAGTGGTTTCTCCTAGTTTTGGCTGGTTTGCAAAGACTGCATCTGCAGCCCTTTGAATGACCACCATGTTATGAGCCATTCCATTCTCAATGCTAGAGGAGCTATTTTTAAGCAGGTAGTGTTTCAGCTGCATAGGCTTTCGATGCATGAATAATAAGGAGATCCTTCCTGGATCAGGCAAATGGTCCATCTGGTCCAAAATACTGTTTTCCCATAGTGATGGCCACCCAGAAGCCAGGCACACTGTTCCTCTCATATGACCTCTGAAATGTGGAGGCTAAAATGAATGTAGCCTTCCTACTAGTAAATCCAGTGGCAGGTGGGGCTTGTCAACCTGGGAAGGTAGCCCATCTAGGAGAAGCAAAACTCTCTTTCCTTAACCTTCATTGCCATGTGGGGTGTCTTCAGGAGAAGAAAACTCTAAGGAATAAACTACACAAATTTGGAGTGGGGCCCCCAAGACTGTTGGATGGTGCCTTGTACGCCTCCTCCTGGCAACTTCTGCAGCTAAGCTGGTGCCAAGCGTATTTCTCTGCATTACTTTGGACCACATCAGCGAGGTCGAGAGGGGGGTCTTGTCGTCTGGGCAGCCCAGGACCTCCATACGCACTACCCAGGTTTAGCGCCCCTGGGAGGTCACTTCTGTGCTGCTAACGCAGCAGTGTGACTTCACCCCAAAGGCACACTCCATTGGCTCTTGAGACAGACCTGATGCCAACAACTGCTAGTAAGTCCTCCATGCATTTGATAAGAACATTATGCGTTACAACAAACTGAAGACATGGAGAGTATGCTTGGATAATGTTGGCATTAAAAACAGAACGGGGGGGGGGGGTGAAGGCTGAGATGAAAAATTAAATCACCCTTTGAGAGCATGTATAACTGGAGGGTTGGGAGGGTGTTATTAACTGCTTTCAGATTCGGTAGGAAGTTTTCAAGAAACCATTTAATGCACATTAACGCAGTTGAGAAAGTTGTTTTTTTGGAAAGCGTAACTGCGTTAATGTATCTGTGTCAGAGAGTGGTTCTGGCAAGCTACTTGCTTGAGGGGGAGGGTGGGTTATTGGTTTGTTTTTGCTCGTTTTTATTATGTATTTTGGTTTTTTCTGTCTTGTATTTTTATGTTGTAAACTGCCCTGAGATCTACAGGTGAAGGGTGGCAAAAAAGTTTAAGAATAAGAACTACTGTAGCTCACAGGTTGGCCTTAGCCTTATTGTTTGCAAGAACACTTTTCCTTCTGTGCAATTTTTCACACTCGGGAAAAGAAACTGAGCTTCTTAGTCCTCAGATGGCTACCTTAGACTGGTTTTGGGGATGTCATGAAAAGGCAGCAAATTGCTAATTGCCAAATTTGTTATTTTTTACTATCAGGAGGTGCTTCTGACGCTGAAAATCCCGTGACAGGCCATGGTATTATTCGTCTGAAGTTGGGGTGGGCGGGATGCCACTTGCTTTTCTGTTTCAGGCTGCAAAACATCTTTGGCCAGACCTGGCTCAGAGATAGCTATTTCTCTTCTCTCCCCTACCTTCCACATTGGTGTGATGAAGAGTTCTCTGTATTTCCAAAGCCTGCATACTGCAATTTTGGGTGCCAACTAGTTCCAAGGAAAGAGGGCATTTTCGGTGGCTCTGCATGAAATCTGTTACTATTCCTTGACTCAAGGAGCTTCTACAGTAAGATTGTTCAGAAAAATGAGCTTGCAAAGTCAGCCATGGAACCACACGAAGATGGAGCCAACGGGCAATGAAGAATCAGAAATGAAAAGAATACAAGTCTTGCTGCACGAATCTCCCTTGATCTGTTAAGACAAAGCCCAGAAAGACTTTGGCACTCCAAAATGGCAGTCTTAATTGTCTGAATGTACCTACAGAGAAAAAAATGAGTGAAGTTTCCTTTAGAGGCTTGGACCTCAGTGTGTGCGATTCTTTAGATCCTAAAGCAGCCAAGTGGCTTTAACACACCATCCACATCAATTGCTTTGGATGGAGAGCCTATGGCTGTCCAGATTTTGCTGAACTGCAATTCTCCAGCTGACTCAGCCACCAGCATGGCCTGGGACAAAGGATAATGGGAGTTGTAGTCCTGCAACATCTGACAGGCCACAGGCATTCCACTTCTGCTTTTCAGGGAAGAGTAATGCACCTAGGATTGTTAAAGGGCCTCCATGTTGATTTGCCGAGTCTATCTCAGTACAACTGGCTGTAATAAATGACTGCTCCTGGGCTTTGCTTTTGTTAGATTGAGGAAGCTGTTGCTGTACTGCAAGTGCACCAGATCTCTGAAGCATCCCACAAGAGCAACTCGGCAGCATTTCTTCAGTGACCAAGGTGGGTTGGTAAGGAGTGCACAGCAATCAAGTGAGAAACTTGGTTTTGGCCAAAATGTGTAAGCGGGAGGGAAGGAGAGCAGGCCCAAGCATTGCATTGGGGACCTGATGCAAAGACATGGTTCCATGCTGAGAACACACACAGAAGGACCTATTCATACAATGTCATCTGCTTGGCAAGGTGAGGGACAAGTAGGAAAGTGTTGCAGTTGCATGTGTGAAGCTGACACTTTCTGCTTCACTCCTTTTTAGAATCCGATTGGTACTGATCAAATGACTGCTTCGACTTTGCCTGCTGCTGCAACCGTCATGTCTACACTGCTTGTGCAGCAGCTTCATTGTTACCATAAATTTGCTGCACGTGCTCTGGATCTCACTCAGACTCAGTGCCCAGCCGTGGGCCCGAACTACTGTAGGCACAACCAGTGGATTATCAATGGGCAAATTGAGCTCCTCTTCCCATTACAGTCAGGATGGCTACATGAAACTTCTCTGTGCATTCTAATTTAGAGTTTCTCCATTTAACATATGCGTTTGCAGTCCCAAGGCACAGGTGGTTAATATATACTCTGTCCAACTATTTACTGGTATTTTTTGGGGGGGGGTATATGTATATAAATATTCGTGCAAAAATCTAGCCTTTTTTGAATCACTTTCTTTTGTGCACTTAAGAGTCGTTGCAGCTTCTTTTCCCACTAACATTGTATTCACACTTTAAGGAGTATTTTTCACAGGTGCTTTTCTAGTAACTGCTTGTATGGGAAGGATGTGTTGTGAGAATAATGTGGAACAAATTGGTTCCCACATTGTGTTAATTTATCGAAGCTGGTCATTTTTAAGTAGCCTTAAGCTTCATCCACCACTGGGGCCTGTGGCACTATTTTATTTGTTCGTGCTGCTGTTGACATGATAAAGGAAATGAAGCGTCATTTCCTTTATCACCAAGTCTTGTGTCAGTGTTCACTGTCTAACATGGCACTAACAACTACTCTGCTCAGTTGCATAGATCCATGGGTTGCCAAAATTACTGGGACAAACCATTGTGAGCTCGTTTGTTTTAAAGAAAACCAACTGGTTCTCGTACTTGACACATGGAGGAGGGGTTTTTGAATTGCATTTTTAAATAACTCTGATAGAGATGCGAGAAATGAATTCCTCCTCTCCTTAAAAACACTTTTCTTCTGCACTGTGTCATGCGCATATCCTTTTTTCAACAGCCGCGTGTGCATTCTGTAGAAATTGAAATATTTATATGTACTGTTACCTTTGAGCTGGGAAAGAAACTTTGACTTGTTCAACACATGCCTTATAAACTTCATATCCTGGTAGCACATTAATATATGACTGTTCTCCTTTATAACTTGGATTTAGTTAAATTGTCCCAGGAGCCCAGAGAGGGGGCCACAAGCAGGTACTTGCAGTTAGCCCTGCGCTGCAAAGTGGACACGATTAATTTCCATTTGACAACTACAAGTTGCGCAACCAAACATTTATTTAAAAGTTCAAAACACCAGAAGCATAGGCTGATTTTAGTTTTCTTCCCTCAATATTTCCAGATGGATGCGAGAGGCGGCTGTTACTAGACTCTGCTGAACAGTGCAACATTTACAGTAATGGTTCCCTCTAGGGTATTTGGTGCCTCCTGCTCTGTGCATAGCTGTGTTAAAGAGACTATATGCAAAACTCTACCCACTCCAACTTTAAAAAGGCATGAGCTCTAAGGCAAAAGAAAATGGGGATTGTCTTGGATCTTCTCACTATTACAAGGTTGAGGGGACTAACTGCAAAGCTTGCTCTGGAGGGCAGGCTCAAAAGAAGCTACAGACATTTCTTGGCTATGGAATTTTGAGCCTAGTTTTCACAAAGAGCAGAAGAGCTAATAAACCGCTGCCTGGACACTATCAGAATGCAGGTGAAGCCTCTTGCAATAAATGCCCTTCTATTTTTAAAAAATGTAGAAAAGCAGGTGATGGAGAAGGCACCTGCCCTTTCATTATCTGCTACAGAGCTGGGGAAGTGGTGGCACTCAAATGTTGCACTCTCAACTCCCGTCTACCCTGGTCAGGGATAATAGGGGGGCACAGGTCACTCTGCAGAGGGATTCTTCGTAGTAAGAGACATTCTACCAGATGGGTACCTTACCTGTAGTCTGGAGTGCTAGAAGCAACATCAGTTTTATCAGCCGCTATTCATAAGGAGGTCTATGAGCAGGAAGGTAGGCAAAAAGTTTATGTACATGCAGATTGCTCTACTCTTCAGGGCATGTTCTTTCTATATGAAGCAGGAAAATTGGCTATGCCGGTCTACTTTCTGGGCTTCCTGCCCTCACCCCCAGCTGAATGTTTAACCTATAACTACTTTCAAACATATATCAGAGGAGGGAGCGTCATCATAAAGTAATAGACGTGTAAAAAACATAACAGGCAATCAAGCTAAGCATAAATGAAGCAGCCTAATCTAACAAAGAACGCAAGTCTGCAAAAGGTATACACAGCATAAGAGCAGCACGACATACCAGACTCTTTGGTAAAGGATAAAAGCAGCATTAGGTTTCTAAAGAACATTTCGAAGACCAGAACGCTCAACTGGAGCCTAGTGCACAAAAGTTAAGGCAAAGCAGAGACTACTTTTGAAAAACATACATCCGTCAGCCACTGTGTCAGTCCAAGCCTTTAGCTTGCAATTGTGCTGCTACCTACATGGAGAAGCAGCTACAACCAGAGGCTTGCAGTTCTTCGCTCTGCAAAACACACCCACCTACCAAAAAATATCAGTTAAGTGCTGCCCTGTCTGCTATAATCTCTTTCTCAGTGAGTTAAGGTAAATTTTGCTAGAATAAGGGGCTTGCAGTACAGCTACCACTCTGGAAATTCTATTAGGAAGTTGTGACTCTCAGAAGGTCACACTGAACTTTTGGAAGCCTTTATAGGAAGAACAAATAACTCTGATAAAGCAAGGAACCAGAAAGATGCCAACAGGTCTGAAAGGTGAATTTTGCATCTGGCTCTGCATTCAGGCTGGTCCCTGTGATCACTTTTTAAAAAACAAAAAAACAAAACAGGAAACGTATCTTCAGAAGAGTATGGTGTTGCCTTTAGCCTCTCTTAAGAGTTATTTTAATTCTTGCAGTAGTTTCTGAGCAGCACTGTTCTTTGGTTCAATTTTCAAGAGGCTGTTGATATCTGCTTTACTAGATCTGTAGTCCTGGAAGTAAAGAAAACATGTAGATATTTGGCAGGAGACAAATAAAGGTGCTCCCGAGAAAGCAAAAAGTGGCACCCCTACATTTAATAAAAATCTTTGGAATTTAGTGCATTCGGCAGCACTGCCACTTCTACAGCCCCATCCTCTATATCTCATGGTCTATAACACTACCTGGTATCCTTTGCAGCATATGGGCACCAACAACTCCCTGAATTTATTGTTGACTTTAGTAAACAAATGCTTTTGATTACTTTTTGGGATGCTCTCAATTCCCCCTGCCTCCTTGATGATCCCAATATCCTGAGGAGCCTGCCTTCAGCTGTTGCCCCAAAACAGCCACCTTCCAGATGTCAACTCCTTTACACACCTCTAGAATGGGAAGACAGAAACGTCTAACTTCTAACCTGCCAGCAAATTTGGCCCACCTGGGGGTCCACTGACGTCAGCCGATGGGAAAAGTTTAATCTTGCATTGGCTGCAAACCCTGTTCTTGGCAGTGAACAGGATCGCAAAGCCAAGGCAGCAGGATTTAATCCCTGTTCATCAAGAGAAGAATTTGCAAAACATTATCTGAAGCAGCTCTGTGCTGCTTCTCTAAGCAAGTGGGAGAAAGGAGTCTGTCTCACCACCCATTTGCTTAAAGGAACGTTTGCAAAGGGCTTTAAAACCAATGTGGGTTCCCAAGCAGCCAACATCCAGCTGGCTGTAAAGCACCTGGAAACCAGATGCAAGGGATTTTGAGAGGTAGGTGGAGCTACCCACCTCTCATGTGATGTCACAATGACATGGTGTGGTTGATGAAGATCTAGCCACTGGAGCCAGAAAGGTTCCCCAGCCCTGCTCTGGAGCAAATAGGGTGGAACTGGAGAAAAAGCTACATATCTGCTTGAAAATAAGCACTTCCCATACTGTAACTCAGTGACCCAAAATAATAGGAAGTTCCTTACCTTGAGCTCTTTATATGCTTGTGCTCGTCTGTAAAATGCTTTGATATTCTTTGGGTCCATCTTAAGTGCTTCTGAGCAATCCTGAACTGCTTCCTTGTACTGCTTCATATTCAGGTAGCAAAGAGCCCTACAATGTATGCAAGGAAATATAAGAGTCTTTGGAAACAACTGCTATGGAAATCCTGCATTTGGAATGATCTCATACACCTAATAAAGGGTGCTGAGGGGTAGGTGTTCAAATGCTCAATTTTTATTTTGAGGCCCACTGGCTTCTCTCATAGAATGATTGCTCTTGATAAGTAGAATGAATGAATATTGCCAATACAATTGTCAAGTCCAACATCATCAACTCAACCATGATTAAGTTGTAACAATGCACTTCTAAAAAGCTTGCTTTTCACACCCCACCCAAAAACTGTCATGACTGCAGTTTTCCTGAATGAGCTAGACTGCAAGCATCATCAGCATCAACATCATTATAATCATCTTCTCCTGCTTCTAAATGCAGTGGCTTTCTGCTCATCTGTAATAAACCAATGTGACTGCAGCCATTTGCACCTTGATCAGTTAGGATCATCATCTTGCATAGCCACATTTCTAGCTTCTGTCAACAGGTCGTCCCCCAAAAAAACTTTCAAGTAGACCTTTAAAGAGGCTGGAGCTAAAAAGATGTGGAAGCTGATATTTTCAGGAAGCTGAATGCTGCACATAGTAAAATAATATGTGCTCCTATAGAGTAGCGGTATATACAGAGCATAATTTGCATATACTATGATTACAGAACGTAACTAAACCATTTGGGAGGAAAGGACTCTACCCAGGTACCCTTAACACCTTTAACGAAAACAGAGCCCACAGGAACATATCAGCCAAAAGAAGTAGGCTTCATGAGGATGACCTGTACTTGTGCATCCAGGCTGTTAGCAAACACTGGGTCCTGGAGTGTCCAATAACTTTCCATCTATTGTCTCCCCCAATGGCCGCTTTGCAAACTCTCTCATGGCGCCTGCAAGTATGGCTCCCAACCTACTGTTGGCTTATTCAAGCCTAGCCTCCATGAGCTGCATGAATCAGGTGTTGGCCTTTTTAGGAGCACAGAGAGATTGATAATTCCAGAATTAGTAGTAAGGGAGAGCTCTTCCTGTTTCTGTTCTCAGAGACTCTGACTGGCCCCATCAAAGCAGATTATATTGTGAACTGCCGAGATCTATGGGTATAGGACAGTATGGGAGTATAGGAGGGAAGCAGGGCATGCAAGTGTATGTTACACTTGAGTAAAAATGTCACAACCCCAAAGCATCCCTATTGACCATATTTGCATACAACCCTAAACCAGAATCCTGTCTTAATAACCTAAGATATATGAGTGTGATGAGCCCCTGCAGGCAGTCCCTTTTCTGCCACTTTTCCCCCTTCCCTTTGCATGAACTGCAGCAGAAGTCAGGATTCAGCACTAAGCTATAGCTCCCTGTTTCTTGCAACCCAGAAACTATTGTTAACGGCTCCAAAACAAGCCAGAATATGAAGCCAACTTTAAATTGTGCATTTTTGGCGTTTTATGTGCAAATGCAGCCATTATCTTCCACCCACATTATAGTTTTAGGACTGGCAGTCAAAATAGTTTCTGATACAATGTGCTACAGTGTAATTTGAGGGTGTATACCTGCACCTGTCAGATGGTTACATTAGCTTTACCTGTTAGTGTACGTTGCACCTTCCAGCTTATGGAGTTTTAAGCTTTCTGTGTACTTCTCAACAGCTTTTTTATAGTTTCCCTTCTTTACAAGCTCATTTCCTTCTAGCTTCAACACATTTGCTCGATCCATTGTGGCAGCAGTAGGCACTGAAATTCATTTCAAGAAAAAACACAGTGTAACCCTGAAAGCGGCTATGACAGAGGGCCAATACCACAAATAAAAATTCAGTCCTTGATGTTTCAGAGGGTGGAACTATAACAACCGAAAGTCAAATTATTATGTTAGGATATACTTGTTAAAAGCTCCTTTTGAAGACTGCTCATCAAGGACACAAATTTAATAGCTACTCAATGCCAACACAAACAGCTAGCCTTTTGTGTTAGGTAGTAGTTCCAGCAAATCTCTGTGGGTCCGTGAAAAAAAAGTGCTGGAGAAAAAGACTGTGCTGCAGTACCAGCTCTACGGAGCTGACAATAGGAACAGGAAACATATAATAGAAGCATATTCTTATCTAATACATGGAAATTGAGGTATATACACAAATGAAACTGTACTTTGATCAGGTCTGGGCTGCTTGTGATGCAGCAAGCTAAATGTAGCACAGCAGGGAAGTTATGGAGAGCATCTGATAAGTTTTGAAAAGTCTGGTTTTTATTGCTGAGACAAGAGAACTAGAAAGGGTGGCTGGGTGGGTATGAAGCACAAGGCAAGCCACAATGCTTGACTGATGGGCTGTGTTCAGTTTGGTGGTCACAAGTTCTGCAGATGAAGTTGTTAAAGTGTCCCTAAGCCCCTATTCCCACCTCAGATTCCAGGTGGTTTCTCTAAACTGCCTAGAGTTATCAGAAAGAGAATGCCAGTTGGAATTTGGATGAGTTAGTTGAGGCACTATGTGCTCTGTCCCTCATTCTCATCCCTAAAGCAAAAGAACTACCCACCTTGCTTTGTTCCTGCAGTAGTGTTTTCATTGCTTCTTGTAGTAGCTTCTTGGCTTCCAGGTGGGGGCTCCCACCGTCTCTGAGCAGAAACTGGAACAGATGGGATGGGTGGGAGCTTCTGCCGCCACTGAAGACCATCTTTTTCCAGTAAGGCTTTGGTCATTCTGGAAGAGGACAGTTATTAGTTTAGCCATTGTTTGACACGGTCACCATCCCATAAACAGATAGCTAGCTATTATGATTTATACACCTCTAAAGCACAGAAGTTCCATTCCTAGATCTGGTTGCCTGGAATATAGACAAGATCTATGCTTATTTTAACAAAGGTGGGCTGCATCTTAAACAATATCAAACTGTTCTGGAACAACATAGAACCCGCTATCTAGAGGCACATAAACAAACCTAATTTGAAAGGAGCAAGAATGATCTAAAATCTACATTAGAATTTTTTTGTACATTCATTTTGAACACAGAGCAGGGGATTACCGATTGACTCCATCATGTGCAGCTTGTACAGTGATATCAACCTGTAACACAGTTTTGTAGTCCACGTAGGCTAAATGATATCTCTCAAGAGCTTCATAGGCTGCTGCGCGCCTCAACAGGGGCTTGATTCCAAAAGGGACCAGATCCAGGGCCCTAAAATCAGCAGAAAAGGCAGCAAAAGATTACTGGATAAATAAAACAGCAGAATTGACAATGTTCAAACTCAGTTGGCGGAAGGGGGTTCACATGCACAGCACATATTTATCAAAATTTCAAGTATCTAAAGAGTTTGGGTGTCTCTTGGGCTCTGCAGATAAAATGTACAATACTATAGAAGCAGGGATGGGAAACTCTTGGCTCACTGGCTGTTGCTGGACTTCAGCTCTAATCTGTCCCAGGAAACCTGGCCAATGGGAGTTGTAGTGAAGCAACATTTGTAGGACACAGGTTCTCCATCATATAAAAGTTATTTGAGCAAGCCACACCATTTCACAATGAAATTTTCCATAAGAATTCTTCAATCAATCCATCAACCTTTGATGGATGGTTTAGAACGACTGGGTCCAGCCATCACATTCACTGTGTGTGTGTGCCAGTATCTATACTCAGCAGAGTTACATCTCAACACAGCTCCTTCCTTAGAAATGTCTTTGGGGTTGAAGGTACACACAGTAGGCAATAAACACTTGGGGATGCCGTAAAGATTCAGTGAAGTGTAGAAGTTTGCTTGACAGGCATAAATGCATACTGGTAGCAAATATATACAGACATCCACCACTACTATGGTCAAGGCATGCTTAGAGTCCAACAAGAGTCCAAGACTCACTCTCTGCTTCTCTCACCACAAGGTGCAAGCAAGAGACTCACAACAAGTTACACAGAACCAAAGAACAGTTCCCACAGAAAACTTCCTTGCATAGACAAAACAATCTTAGCCTTCTGCTTCTTCTTAAAACTTCTCTGTTCTTATCTGTTTCTAGAACAAATGATTCTCACACAGAGAGAATACCCAACAAGATTAATGTTATCTTGGACAGACTCCCCCCTTCTTTATCTATGTCTAGCTGTCTATAGCAGCGGCATCACACATGGGGGTTCCATTCCAGAAATAGCTTGTACTGTAAGTGCAAAATTGTGTCCCACCAAAATTTCGTGGCTGCTGTCTGGCAAGCTTGGGGGTGGGGGAGCCCCATGCAGAGGCCTCCCCCATGTCTCTGTGGTCTTGCCTCAATCTTGCACATGTGGTGGCAGCATTGAGAGGGTGCGTGTAGTCTTGCTGTGTCTCCACTGCCTTCCCTCACATCTGCAGCTGCAGAGGAGCATTGAGATGGTGGTAGCAGCAACCCAGCTCCCTTGGCTGTACTTACCAGAGGGGAAGGTGGAGAGATGAAGGTGGAAGGGAGGCAGACAGAGACATGAAGGCAGAAGCTGCAGCTCCATTCCAACCTTTTTCTTCCGCCCGAGGCCTCTGTCTGCCTTCCTCCATCTCTCCCCCTCCACTTGCAGCCATCCCTGGAAGGCTACTGCCGTCGCTTGAGGCAATGCCCTTGCCACCACTTCCTTTCTAGTGGTCGCAGCTGTGTGTCATTGAATTTGTGCAGGTTAAATGTGCATGTGATGCTACTACACTGTTTTAAAATATATATTGAAAAGTATCCATATGCTGCTGCTTGCTTGACAATGGTTTGCAAGGAGCAGATGAAAGAAAATGAAAACACAGCAAGATAAATAGCACAAGAAATGGATTATAGGCCAGTTACTGCATCCAAAGATTGCAGAATGTGATTCCCCCCCCCCCCAGCAGCAACATTTTGCTGAAAGCAGTAGAGGGGGCATTTGTTTATTTGATTCATTTATCTTAACAATTTATTTATCCAAAAATAGATTTGAAATTCAAAACCTACAACATGGGGAACACAACTAAATTGAAATGAGTAAAACTATTTAACCAACAATGATTTGAAATGCCTGGTTACTGCTGCTGGTTTGGAAGAGTCACATGAACAGTATTCTGTCCACCACCTATATTTTGGGAAGTTTAGGAATGAACACTGGAAGATAATCCTACTTCCAGCCAGCAGGGACAACAGAACAAGTCCCCCTCTTCTCCCCAGCCACTTTGTGGGCAAAGTGTGTTGTGCTTCAACCCTGTCTAATATTCCCTACCTGTAGAGAGTGGGTTCTGAATAGACTGAGTTGGCCCTTTCTGTAGCCAGGGTCTGAAAGGCATCAAGCGGTAAGAGGAAGCAATCTATAGGAATATGTAAACTAGACTTCCATTCTCTTGTCCTCAGGACAGAAACTACTTACTCAGAACAATCCTTAATGCAGAGACTACAGTTCCCATCTTTCAAATAGCAGGCAGCACGATTGGACAAAAGAACACTCCTCTCTTCTGCATTTGCATCCCCTAGATATAAAAGGGAACATTAAGTCAGATTTCTAAGCATAAGTACCTCTGGTGCTAAGCAGGGTATAGTGGGATTTGGAGATGCCTCATCTTCTGCAACAGAGATGGGGAACATGTGGTCCTCCAGAACATATTGGAATACAACTTGTATCAACTTAGCCAGTGGTCACAGGTGATGGAAGATGTAGTACAACATCCAGAGGACCCCCTCCTCTGCAAGATGCTTCTTGTTACCTTGTGTAAAGCTTCAAGACCAGTAACTATGATGGAGGTGAGAACAGAGGTCACAACTGGGGAAAAACGTTAATGAATGGGGCACCATCTTAGTAACATCACTAAACCAGTCACTAAACAATCATTAACCAGCACTCTTACCATTTTTATTGCACTATAAAGAGAACATTGATCACAAGAATTCCTGATTGTCTGTCGTATCCCTTATTTGAACATGATCTTTGTGCTGTCCTCTATCCTCATCTACTACATTTCTAAGCTCACCTTCAAAGAGCTCAAAGCAGTATATATGGTCTCCCATTCCCTATGCATATGGTCTCACACTCCCAATTGCATATTTTATCCTCACAGGAGACCTATGAGGCATCTTTGGCTGACAATGTGTGACCGGTGCAAATTTACCCAATGCTCTTGGTGGGTTTGAAGTTGGGGATGAGCATAACTCAGTGACACACATGCTTTGGCTCCAGAAGGTCCTGGCATCTCAAGGTAGGGCTGGGAAGACTCTTGTCTAAAACCCTGGAGCCAGTCAGCACAAAGAATACTAAGCTAGATGAACCAATGGCACTGCCAAAGAAAGCAGATGCATTGCCAAAAGAGAGGGTAGGAGGTGGCATAAGCTTAATTCACAGCTACAGGTGCAAATTTAGAAAAATAATTACTGTAATTTAAATCCAAATATAATACATCTAACTTATTGTTGAAAAACTGACAGGCAACCTGTGTGCCTTGTTCAGTCTGCTGTCTAGATGCTGAGGAACAACTTCAAGGCTCCTGCTCTCCAATCATTATTTAGCAAGATTTTTACTTATTTGTTAAGCTGCATATCAAAATGGTTTACACAAAATGGTATAAAACAGTCATTAGGTAGCTGTAAAACACTTCAAAAACAGTAAATATATTATCAGTATATACACACTTTTAAGAACAAGGAGACATAAATGAAAATAATGTCTAATTAAAAAAGTTTAGGTGTTATGAACAGTACAACTAAAGCACCTGCTGTATATTCATCGGATTCTTTAAACTGGACTTAGATTGCATAGCCCTTTAAACAGAGGACACCATACAGAGGACTGTACTTTTTAAAGTATCGCTGTCATTATACAAGTTTATAAACCACTTCACAGCATCAATGTGGCTTACATAGTGAAACCAGAACACAGACACACAAGCTCTAACAATAAATCAATTCAACAAACCCTAAAACAATAACACCATCCTAAAAACTCTGAACACAATTAAACTATTTATCAGATATAAAATTGATGTTTCATAAATGGCTGGGTTACACCCCAGGGAAAACCTATTAAACAGGAATGTCTTCAAAAGATGATGTCTAAACACCATCATGCTAGGCACCCATCTGATTTCAACTGGAAACTGACTCCTGAGAGCTAGAGCTGAAGCACTAAAAGTAGGACAGATAGCCATTCTAACCAAGGTTAGCTCCCTGTAATCTTACACTGCTTACTAGTGTCAAACTATGGCCCACAAACCTCTTTCTGGGTGTTCCTGTAGGCATTTCCAATGCAGATTTCTTTGTAATTGGGTATGGAAGTGGAATAACACAATGTATGCTGTCTATAACTAGAATAAGGATAGATGCATATGCAATTTTAAAGTTACTTTAAAATACAAGAGAGTAGGGATCCAATTGCTTCCCATATATATCATGTATATTTTTTTTAAGTGGAAAGCTGCCAAAAAATAAAGCACACATGTGCTTTGTGTTCTTGATAGACATCACATGTATGTCTCTAACTATTATTGGTACCTCAGTAGGGGGGAAAAGCCTGTCAGATACAGCTCTCAGAGGCCATGTGATGTCCACACTAATGGAGAAAAGACTATAGAAAGTATAGTGAGTTTTTTTAAAAACAAAACAAAACATTCCTATTCCATTCTCTGTGGCCCCCACCAATCCAGAGAGCCCCACTTCCTTTCATTACTTCAGCAAGTGTATGGCTCTTCAGGGTGTCCCCATTTCAGGATGTTTTTGCCCTCCATCTAGAAGTCCTTCCCTTTCTCATGTTCAAGAAAGCCCGGACAGAGACTGTTAAAAACTATATATGCAGGAAGGGCGGGGAGGGGGGGGGCAGACAAGGCCAAAGCCAGAACTCAGTTAAATCAACTTCTGTCCCTCACCTTAACTCCATTAGGAATGCAAGGGAAAGGAAGGAATCAGAAAGCAAAGTCTACAGCTCAGAGGCTGAGAAAGTGAAGAAAGGAAACAGAAAGTGTATCCCACGAGCTGTCCAACTGCTGGCTCTGTTTTTATGTTAGTAACCAAACTTACTCATTGTGACACAATTACTGCAGCAGACAGCCTGCTGACCTAATAAGTCTAAGGCTGTGGAGGAGCTTCAGAGGCTACCAGTAACAAAAAGACCGGGCAATTATGAAGACTTAAACATCTTCCACTCATCTGCCCACTGCAACCTACAACGTTGGGTGCCTTGTAATCCATGGGCTGCCAATTCCAGGAATATGTAGCGTGACAAAGAATGCTGTTCCATATTAATCCAGAGGACCATAAAGCACCGCTACTCTACCTAAAGAGCTGGTTTAAGAAAAAGAAGCCCAGAGCTCCCAAAGCCAGCTAATGGGATGGAGTTTTTATATTCTGCCATCAGGTATGGTTTGAAAACTATTCCCGGTCTCCAAACGTACATAGTGGTATCCTTACTTTTGCATCAAACGCTTCAGGGTTCTCAATCTGGGACCTGGTGACACAACACAAAATGTTCCTCAGCACAGGATGGTTTTATGGGGAAAATCCAAACCACCATTACTATTAATTTCTGTATATATAAGACTTCACCTGGGTTAGAATATACAAAGTTACCTATTAGTCAGGCCACCCCACCATCTAGAACTAGATACTACAATTGAGTAAAATCTCTCAGGGTTTTATCCAGCCCTAGTAAAATCCCTTGAGCTTTAGACCCTGAGAAATAAACCTAAGACTTATCTCTCTCACACAACCCTACAGAGCTATTTAGGTCCCATCTCTCCTAGTGGCGGCTTCCTCCGGGCCTCCATTTAACCCACTGTAAAATGGGTGCAGTCCTATTTCGCAGGGAAGTTTTAAGGGCAAGCCCTATAAAGGCCCTTAATGACTCTGCAAATCAGGAAGTGATTCACACATGAGCAGGAGAAAAGCACAGGGTTGTTGTCATCAGTGCATGGGGGGGGGGGAAACATTTTTTTGCAAGTTAAACATTCGCCGATGGAATATGGCTTTGAATCCTAATACTCGGCATATACGATTCTGGATCTAGTCACCCCATAGAAGTAATTTGGGGCAGGCGATATTTGAGACTTAAAAGACTGCACAGACCTAAGGGATGGGTTGGGCTGGCGAGGATGGTTGGGTGGGAAGACACATAACTTGCTTAAAGACAAACCGGGGGGGGGGGAAGGACCAGTTTATGGTGCAAGGCAGGAGGGCACTATAGTCCTGTAGATCCCCAGCCCAGGATCCCCAGCCCTCTCTGACCGCCTTCCCTGGAAACTGAGGCCTTGCCAGGGCTTTCGCCGCCCGCCGCCAGTACCTGCTGCTTCCAGTAACTCCAGCGCCCGGCCGTAGAGGGCGGCCGCCTGGCTGTATTGCCCGTTGCGGAACTGCTCGTTGCCCGCCTGCCGCAGGTCAGCGATCCGCGACGCGGGAGCCATGAAGCCGGCCGCGGGGTGCGAGGAAGCCGGCGCCGGCACTCGTAAAGGAAAGCAGCCGGGGCTGCAGCTTCCTCCTCCCTCTGCGCTCGATTAAGCAAGGGGGCGGGCGCCGTCCGCCAGAGGCTCCTCCTTTCCCCTCCAGGGGCGCCTGGGCAGGGCGAGAAGCGCAGGCGGTTGCTCTCCGTGCCCGAAAGTTAGGCGAGGGGGCGGGACGCAGCCCCCTTTAGCACATGTTCGCTTTCTCGGGAGGAAGCCCCGACTGAGTCCGCTGCGAATTGCTTCTAAGTTTGCGTGGGAGGAAGCTGCGTCGAACTCAGTGGGACTTACTTCAGAGTAAGCGCGCCTCGGAGGCTCCGGCTGCAAGCGCCTTCCTTCCCCCGGTAATGGCATAGGATCGGTCTGCTTTCGTTCACTGCGCCCCCCCCCTTCCAAGATTAAGGTCGGTCAAATGACCTTTCAGTTTGGAAGCGGCAAAATCCAACAAGCCCAGTTGCGCTATGGGGCTGCAATCTTGCGCACGTTCACTAGTTGGGAGCAAGTCACTAAAAGTGCTTGGGCAGGAGAGTCATACGAGGCAAAGCCTTGCAGTCCCGTCCGCGTTTGTGAGCAAATTCTATTTAACGCAGGGGGCCTTTTTATTTTCACACGAGATGATGGCTGTTAGTTAATAGAAGTTTATGCCGCGATCAATCTTGTTCTCTTGAGTAAAGGCAGCCCAAGTCCTTCGCATGTTTACTGAGGAATCAATCCCAAAGTCAACGGGCCTTCCTAGAAAGTGGCTTTAGGATGGCAGTCGTGCTGTACAATCTTAAAGTTAAGTCCTACTGTGTAGTGATTTGAGAGCAGGACCCGGGAGACTCCAAATCCAGTCCTTAAGTTCATTTTATTGCATTTCTTTACTGCCCTTCATTTGGGGATCACTGGACAGTTTACAATATAAAAACACAAAAATGTGTAACAGTAACAAACAAAAAACAAAATCACACACACACACACAGTTTAAAAGGCCATAGGTTGCTCAAATAGCCTGGGAGAAGAGGAATGTTTTTTGCCTGACATGGGCGATGCTGTGCCTGTCCCATTTCTCTAGTTCAACCTATGTTGTTGCAAAAATACAATGGAACCAGATACTGACCTGGTGGCTCCTTTGAGTAAATGCAAGGAGCAAGTGTAATGATCATAAATATGACCTGCACCCAGGTGAAGATAGGATAAGTGTATTAAGACACAATCCTTTTTTAAAAAAGTATACAAGCCTCTGCTCAAAAGTGAGTACAGATTGGATTGCTGTGGATTGCAGTGTGGAAAAGATACAAGTATAGAATGTCTTTAATATGAAGCACATTTAGAAATTACAGGGGAAATCATGCAGGCAAAGTCAAATGTGAAATTAATGTGTATCTGGAAAATAAGTATTAATTTGTAAACTTTTGAAACTCAGAAAAAATATATAAAAAATGAGTGAGTGGAGCTCCAACAGCCTTATCCCCAGGTAAGGGTGCAAAAGAATTGTATCCTGTCTTTACAGCATTACAGGACTATTTTAGGCAGGTGCTGAAGATGTACCCTTTAGCACCTGAGATAGAGTAAGACAAGCCCTATTCCCCTGCATGTAATGTTTTAACTGTTTTTAATGGCTGTATATTTAAATTGGCTTTTGACCTCCCCCACACAGTGGCAGGTAAGGAAACAAATTACAACATGATGATGACGTTGGGCCTGAAACGCCTCTAATTTCCTCTCATTTTGGGCAGCCATTTTGCAGCAGCATCTTATTTACAGAAGCCCCGCTTTGTTCCACGGGGCTTGCTTACTCCTTAACTTCAGAAAGCACCTCAACGCTTTATTTATTGTGGCCTATAACCCTTCCTTCAGAGGCATAAAGAAAAACGCATCGTGATTCTTTATTGGCTTCTGAGGAAACGCGGGATGGGGGGGGGAGTCGGGGAGCAGCAGCGCGGCGAGGAGCGACATAGCCACTCCCACCGTGATTGACTTTTTTTAAAAAAACAACCCCCCTGGGGGCAACTGCCGCCAAGACCTGCGAAACCACGTGGCCTGGTTTCGCGCGGCCCCCTTTCTCCCTGCCCCGCCCCCTGCTGGTTTCCGGCTGGTGCTTGCCTGCGGGGAGGGCGGGGTTCTGAGGAGGAGGCGGCGGCGGCGGCGAGGCGGAAGTGCCTTTGGCGCTGGGGAGGCGGGGCCGAAGGGACTCAGCGCGAGCGGGCAGAGCAGAAGGAAGGCGGCGGAGATGGAGCGGCCGTGAGGAGGGGGAAAGCGCGCGCGCGCCCACCCTCGCCCACCCCGGACAGGCGGCGGCGGCTCTCGTCAGGCGGCCATGGAGACTGTGCAGCTGCGCCACCCGCGCCGGTGAGAAGCCAGAGGGGAAGAGATGCGCGGGGATGGTCAGGGTGGCGAAAGGGCTCTTGCGCTGTCTGAGGGGGTGGGAGGAGGGGACCTGGGTGCATGTAGGTTACGGAGGCGGGTCGGTGCACTTCTCTTCCTCTTAGGCCCTTTCCCACCCCCCTTCTCTTCCTCCGCTTCCTCGTCTTAAACCTCCCCTCCTCGCATCTTCCGTCGGAGTTCGCGCGCATGACCCAGAGTTGGCTAAATGCAACGGGAGTTGTGCAAAAAAAAAAATGAAATAAATAGCCGCCCATAGGCAAAACCAAAGCCTTTTTGGGGAACCGCCTGTGTCCTAAAGTTCTCTGCTTAAACTGGGGTTCCAAAGTGATGTAGGTGGTTGGGACTCACTCCGCTTCCTATTTTTGAGGATGCTTTTACATTTCTTTTGCAATTGCTCGCCTGCTGTAGCAACTGGAAATGTGGCCCCTGAAGAAATGAACAGTTTGGAAATGAATGTTTTGGTTTGAGGTCTTCAGCTGTTGACTTAAGACCAGGACTCGCCTTTAAACCCAACCTTCAAAATGCAGCCAGTTTATAATCTCATTTATTTATTCTGCTATATGGGTGACTGCTCCCCTTTTCTTCTGTAATTGTGCTGTTTCTTTCTCTTAAAGCCCAAGCATAAAACAAAGATTATATTAACAGTGTGACAAACCTTAGAGCTGGGCAAGTAAAAATGTGAAGATGCCATCCTGAGTCAGATGCTGATATGTCTTTTCCAAGTATTTTCTACTCTGGTAGCAGCTTTCAAAGCTCTTGTATGTGGGGTGTGTGTGTGTTCCCAGCTGTCTGAGATGCCAGGGATTCATCCTTCCATGAACCTAAATACCATCTTTGAGTAGTGGAGCTTTGCATTGTTTTTACTGAATTATTTCATGTTACATACAACCTACATGAAAATAAGGTGTAAGCCAACTCAAACATGCAAACATCTGACTGCACGTAGGAAGTGTGTGTTCAACAGCCCCAAATAGGAAGTGCTGGTCTCTTTTTGCAAATGCTTATTGCTCATTTGATGAGCATGGCGAACAGAAGTGAACAAGGAAGTCTGGTGCCTAATGAGAAGTTCTAGATGACAAAACTCTTAAGATCCTTGATTAACCATGACCATAGAGCAGAATTGAAACAAGGATGAATATGCTTAGAGACTAATACTTCAAGAATAACCTGTCATTTATTAGTCAAAGATGGCTGAACTGTTAACATAATGCTCCCAAAGTGTTGTTAGGTTTTGGTCGCAGTACTGACTGAAAATAT
Organism: Podarcis vaucheri; assembly: GCF_965113315.1. Classification (NCBI taxonomy): domain Eukaryota; kingdom Metazoa; phylum Chordata; class Lepidosauria; order Squamata; family Lacertidae; genus Podarcis; species Podarcis vaucheri. The sequence continues at coordinate 84,383,952 of NC_138764.1, read as the reverse complement.
AGATCACTATCTTTATGTTCTATAAAGAAAGCTGTCACCACAAAAAGCAGAATAGCATGTTGATCTGTGGAAATAAAATTAAAGAAAGATAGATAAATATGCTCTCACTTTCTTAGGCTGTTTTGGATTAAACAGAGTTCTGTGAATTTCATCACAGGGTTCATAAGCAGTACATTCCGGAATGATGTCTTAATACAATATTTGGTTTTTAAATGTCTTTCTGGGTTGAGGAATTTGAGGAAGTTAGACCAGATCATTCAGAGAACAAATGACTCCTCACACCCCACAGGCCTAGAAAGGCATGCGTGTTGCCTGTCAGTTTTTAAAAGTAAAACTCTTGTTGTTTATAACATAACGTGTGCAATTTTATCTTTTCTCACAGTTATGATGTTGCTGGTAGAAATGGATTGTTGTTAAAGAAGTACATTTTACTTCATTTAATTGTGATGTCTCCTAGGCTGGGTCCACATGTGTATTCAATGTGATAATGTCAGTGGCCTTATCATAACTTCCCCCACTCTCCCAAGGCTCATGCTTATTCAAACAGTAATGCCTGATAACATGCTTTGTGGTTGCTTTTCGGTTGTATGTGTTGGGCTGTAATCATTTAGCATTAGGAAAAGAGTCTCTCTCCCCCCTCACCCAAATGTTGCCTTCTTCCCTCTCCAACATAGTCCCAAAGAGATTAGAAACTCCTGTTTCCATTTTTTAACTGCCATTCAGTGTTATGTCTGAACCCTAAACTTTGGCTAATTTTAACTATGGTTTGTGAAAACAAGCCATATTCTTGAACTGTGGTTTGAAGTTTACTTGTTCCCACTAATCATTACAGTGGTACCTCGGTTTATGAACAGTCCTGTTTACGAACTATTCCGGTTTGCGAACTTTATCTTGGTCTACAGACGGAAGCCGAACTGTGGAAGGGCACTGGTGGCGGGAAGTCTCATTAGGAAAAGTGCACCTCGGTTTAAGAACGGACTTCAGGAATGGATTAAGTTCGTAAACCGAGGTACCACTGTATTACACATTGGTTTAGCCAGAAGTTTGAGAAGCAGTCCTCAGAATGTAGCTAAAAGATGGCACAAGACAAAACAGCAAGCTGTGATTAATCTAAAACAAGAGGGAAAGCCTCTGAAGTTGTCCTCGTAGCTCCACCAGAAAGGGGACCATGCAGATCTGGGGAAAACAAGGCACATTCTCATAAACTATGAAACGGTGAAATCTGCTATGATTAAATGGGCACAAGATGTTGGACATAACATTATATGTTTGCTGACTGGGAACAGTTGTGGACCACAGGTATGAAATTTACGGCATGTAATGCCCTAAGAGAGAATATTATAAAAATGATATACAGGTGGTACATGACACCAGTCAAGCTTGCAAAAATCTATCACTTGCCCGATAATAAATGTTGGAAATGTAAAGAAACCGAAGGTACATTCTTTCACCTTTGGTGGACGTGCCCAAGGATTAAGGCTTTCTGGGAGATGATATATAATGAAATGAAAAAGGTATTTAAATATACCTTCTTGAAGAAACCAGAGGCCTTTCTCCTGGGCATGGTCAGCCAATTGGTGCCAAAGAAGGATAGAACTTTCTTTATGTATGCCACAACAGCAGCAAGAATACTTATTGCAAAGTATTGGAAGACACAAGACCTACCCACCTTGGAAGACTGGCAGATGAAGGTGATGGACTATATGGAACTGGCAGAAATGACTGGCAGAATCCGAGACCAGGGAGAAGAGTCGGTGGAAGAAGATTGGAAAAAGTTTAAAGACTATTTACAGAAATATTGTAAAATTAATGAATGTTAGAATGATGTTGGATAGAAACTAAGTGGTTTATAGCTGTAATGTTATAAGGGAATATGAGAAAATGGACTATTAATAGGTAAAAATCCAATGTTACAATATTTTAAGATTGAAGACTAGGATAAACAAAGAGGGGAGGGATTTGCTGAACTAACAAACTGAACTGGAATACAGAAAAGGGAGGCGTTAGGAGGTCCGGGAAATAAGCAAATGAAAGATAAGTCATTGAAAGATTGAATTGTTTTTAACTATTTTTATTTTGTATTTTTCTTTTTTCTTTTTTATTCTGTAACATTTTGAAAATCTTAATAAATATCTTTTTAAAAAACCATAAACTATGGTTTATGGTTGCATCTGGGCCAGCTCTATGCTTCTCCTTTGGACACAAGTATGATAATAAAGGAGATACTAACATTTTGGCTAAGAGGCCAGTTACAATTTGGGATTTTTGTCTTGTCGTTTCAGCACAGGCTATAAGTGAACTGTCTCAGGTTAAGAAAACCCCACAGGGCAGCTTACAGAAGTATCTGGTTCATGCAGGCATGCAATTGCTTTTTTCTTTTTTGGATGGCCCATTTACATGATGAGCAAGAGAGGCTGTTTCCTTTGTTTTGTGGTGTAGAGAGCACTTTTACCCCTTTCTAATTTCCACTTCCTACACGTTAGGCTTCTGCTGATGGTAATATGTAGGTTTCCTTTATTCTTAACTAGAACTTTTTTGTGGAGACCAAATTAAAGAAATCCACACTGAAAATTTACTCTTGTACCAATATAGGTTGCTAATAACATAACTGAAATAGTGAGTATCGTTGGTACAGTTAATCAACTTGCTGCTTCTGGCTTCATTTTTATATGTGCGTTTCCAAGTTCAGATGTTGCTAATGGGTTATAATGATTAAATGGAAGTGCAACCACTTTAAGTAGGGTTCAGTTTTTTACAGCAAAGTTGGTTGTTCCATGAAGGTGGTGTGTATGAATGGGAGAGAGTGGCTTACTTGTGTGCAGTATTTAAAAACTTAAAAACTGTGTCTGTCTATTAAAGTTGCTAATATGGTTGTTCGCTTAAAAAGTTGGCTTTCGAAGTTAGTACAGTGGTGCCTCGCAAGACGAAAATCATTCGTTCCGCGAGTCTTTTCGTCTTGCGATGTTTTTCGTCTTGCGAAGCACGGTCCGTCGCAACTGCGCCTCTTCAAGCGGCTTTAAAAAAAAAGCGCAAGACGTTTTCGTCTTGCGAAGCGAGCCCATAGGGAAATTCGTCTAGCGAAGCAACGCAAAACCAAAAAACCCTTTCGTCTAGCGAGTTTTTCGTCTTGCAAGGCATTCGTCTTGCGGGGCACCACTGTATGTCACTTCCTTCTCTCTTCTTACTTACGTCTCCGTATTCCACCAGTATTTTAACCAAGTTAATAACCAACCCTACTTCTAAGATTGTGCCTTAGCATGAAACTGGCTTCTAAACTTGGATTAGTACTTGCCTGGGATATTAGTACACAATGTACAAATACATTTTTCGTCAGTATTAACTAGAAATCATGACCTAGGCATATTTGTTGACATCTGTTTCAAACAAGAGCAGGTTCTGTGGTCTTAATGCTTATCGCTGAAGCTAGTTCTGGTATTTCACCATTTCCTGGGTTGAAATCTTAGTCATGTTTCTTCATTTTAGAAAGTCATTGTGTATTTCACATATGTGCTTTTCTATTTATGTATTCAGAACATAATACAGAAAGGTGTTTGTTTTGGGTTTTCAGAAACATGTGGACTTCTCAGGACTCACTACTACTAATTTTGCACTTTTGGTAAAAGGCCGTCTCTGAAATGTGAAACTCACATTTTCTTTCTGTTTGATTAAAAAAATGTATCTGTTGTAGGTCCCCATGTGTGTTTAGCACTTCTAATATATAGCTCCATTCTTTACTTATAAGTAACTTTTATTAATAAACGTAGAACATCTTCTGAAAGTGAACAATAAACATTTCAGCATGTTCCTATTTTTAAAAATTAAAAAAACTTTTTAAAAAAGCATTGTTCTCTGAAAGGTGCAATGCAACAGAAAATATGGGCGATTATGAGAGAAAATGGATTGTGTGTGCATTACCCCTTGTGCTTATATAGGCTCCTTAAAAAGCCACTGCAACAACACTGATTCAGTGGTGCTATAGGGCTGGTATCACTTCCAAAGCCTTTGTGGCTCAAAGCTTTGAATGCCTCTCTTCTCCTTTCTCTTAAAGTTCTTTGCATTGTTTTTTGTACCATGTAGGCCAATGTGCCTTCCAGATGTTGTTGGACTCCCAGCTTGATCCTGTCCATTGGCTATGTTGGCTGGGTTGATGGCATTTGGAGTCTAATAACATCTGGAGGGCATTGCATTGGCTACCCTTGATATAGGGGCTTTCCCTCAGTATGGGTAGAAGAGTGCTATTTGCGCTGTTAAAGAATTATGATGACTGATAAGGCTGATTGAACACTGTCTCCTACATGTATGAAAGCCTCCTCTGATATTTGCATAGTATAACTGAAATTTTCTTTCCTTTGCCACAGGCAGCTAAGGAAATTAGATGAAGATAGTCTGACAAAACAACCCGAAGAAGTGTTCGATGTGCTAGAAAAACTCGGAGAAGGGTAAGTGCAGGTAACAAAAAGTGCAAGTAATGCACTGAGACATGCAGGTGCTGGTTCTTATGTGTGCCACAAGCTTCAAAACAACTTGTTGTTCATTGTACTGCTTATACGAATCAAGAAGTGACAGTGTTCTGTAGATGGCTTATTCAGTGGTTACTATGTGTAATGTTTATTAATTTTAAAATTGGCATTTAAAGGCCCACCTGTCTCTTGCCATAATGCTTTATACATTGTATATTCACCTGCATCCTGTAAATCCTTCAAGTGATTGCCAGTGGTTATGTACCCATCACAACCCTTGATTGTTGAACAACTTAGCAAGGCTGGTACCATATTAATCTTTATGCAAGTTCTTAATGCAGTGTTGAGTGCTTGAGTGTGTGTGTGGGGGGGCACTTTAGCCTAAGATTCAGTGTCTTTCCTTTCTGTATCACCTCTTATGGTGTTCAAAGCCTGTATTTCTTGTTACAGGTCCTATGGCAGCGTTTTCAAAGCTATCCATAAAGAAACGGGCCAGGTTGTTGCAATTAAGCAAGTTCCTGTTGAATCTGACTTGCAGGAGATCATTAAAGAGATATCCATAATGCAACAATGTGATAGGTAAGTGCAACTGGTCCGTATTTTCACTCACCGGTGGTGAGAGTCGCTCCTATCTATCATGAGTGCCCTCAGACTTCCAGCAAAAACAGCATGCAGGAAATACATTTTACATGGTAGAGTGAGAAAAGAGGAGTGCAGTACAGCCTTAATGTGGTTTAAATAAATCTATCAAAAGCTTTACTTGGAAAATGTTTCTATTGAAATACTTGTATTTTTAAGACACGACAGCTCAAGAGCAGATGCCTCTTGCATTAAATTTAAAACTAATGGCCCTGAAAACTATTATCATACTCATTCTTTGCTGTTGAAAAGATCCACCCTCACGTCAGTGCCTCTGGGGTCATTTTAAAGGATTATTGAGAATATATGGAGCATGCTCTTGAAATATGCCATATGACTATAAAGTAGTATGTGCTATATAGAAAGTAATATAAATATAAATGATAAAATGTGCTGCATATTAAGTAAAATGTCACTCCACTGTAAGAGACATATGGTTCTGAAAACCAGTTGCTGGGAATCACAAGTGGAAAGATTGCTATTTCACTCAGTTTCTGCTTGTGAGCTTCTCATACGTATCTGGTTGGTTGCTGTGAGAATAGGATGCTGGACTAGATGGGCAAGTGACTTGATGCCATAGGGATTTCCTTACATTTCATGCTGGTACAGTAGAACATTGCAGAGTTTGGCTGTTACCCCTAACTAATGACTGTTACCATTGTTATGGTAATGTCTCTCATATAATCGTTATCTCTGGCAATGTCGGGTACTGCTTCAAACAAAGGATATAGCTCTTCTTGCATTATTTTATTTACTTTTTAGTAGAGTATTGCCCATTAAGTTATTGGGCAGCCACTGCAGACCAAATAAATCAAGCTCTTTCACTCTATCCAGTTAAATATCACTATGCACACTTTCGGCAGATGAATGAAAAGATTTCCTTTTTCCAAGTTTGTGCTCTTAATAGGACCCCACAATATTGTACTAAGCCTGATTTTCATTTTTGTAAATGCAAAATGTGTACTTCAGTGACACATCTTAATTTTTATTAGTCCTCATGTAGTCAAATACTATGGCAGCTATTTTAAGAACACGGACCTCTGGATTGTCATGGAATATTGCGGTGCCGGATCTGTGTCTGATATTATTCGACTGCGAAATAAAACGGTAGGTGTTCTTCAGCATCTTCATAAATGTGTGATGTTCTGCAGACAAAAGCATCAAGTGGTAATAGGACATTTTAATGTCTAGTGTTGAACTTGGCATTTTTTCTTTTATACTTTTGGTGCCTATTCAGGATGTTCCTCTTTTGAAGCAAGCTTTCTAAGTAGAGGTTTTTATCTCAGCTGGTATCTGTTGGATTTGAATTGATTATATATATGGTGATGGTTGGTGTGTGTGTACACAAATGATTTAGCTGTTTTTATATACACATTTGTCTTGTGTATATGCTGTGTTGTAAATTGCTTTGGGATGAGGTGCATCAGGAATGTTCTCGATATATGAAATGAAATTAAGTAAATAGCATTGTATTTAAATCCTTTTGGTAATTAGCTTGATGTTTTCTTTGAGTGTCATAAGATGTTAAAGTACATAGTGTATTCCTTCTCCTTGTTCCTATTGAGATGGTAACAGCAGCCTGAGTCCATGGCCTCTCTACTGCCTCTTTCATGCCCCCAGGGTGTATACACCTTCTCAAGAAAGCATTGCCTTTGCAGTTTTATTTGGCTGTGTGTATGCATGGTGGCTCTTGATTGTATTAGGAGGCAGCAGGATATGTCAGTTCTTAGTTCATCATCCAAACCTTTTATTGGCATCACATACAACATCCAAACAAATCAGTACAGAATTACTACTTCCCCAGTGGCACAAAACATTTGCTAAAAGAAAGGAGGCAGAGCAGTCTACAGTTCTTAGTTACTTTACAGCAGGAAAGAAGAACCTGCGATCCTCCAGGTGTTGTCAGACTCCCAAATCCCACTTTCTCGCTGTCCATTTTGTGTAGCAAACAATAATGATGGAGTTTTGATGAGATCATCATAAGTGTACAGGGAGTGTCGATAGGGGCCTACAAAATGCAGTTTGGTGTGTGTGTGTATATATATGAATGATAATTATTGTATATTTATTATCAGTTTGACAAGGAAAGGGACAAGTTTTAGATACCAGTTCTCTCACTGAGTCCCAAATTACTTTGCATAAATAATAGTTGGAGTAGTAAGGTGGGTGGCACATTTGTATATTTATAATGGACACTGGCAGTCTCTCTTAGCAATAGTTAGTTGCTGGTATCGGTTAATGTAGTTCATTTCTTCCTTCAGTTGATGGAAGATGAAATCGCTACAATAATACAATCAACACTCAAAGGGCTGGAATACCTCCATTTCATGAGGAAAATACACCGTGACATCAAAGCTGGCAATATACTACTCAATACAGAAGGGCATGCTAAACTTGCGGATTTTGGGGTAGCAGGCCAACTCACAGTGAGTAATAAAAGTTGTCTATACATGTTTTACCACCTGTGTTTCAGTATATCTCGTTTCTTTGAGCTGGTGCACGTTAGCTGGCAGCCCCCACCACATACGCCTTGAGAGGAATAGGCTGAGCTACTACTTGAATGGTCTGTTTTGAAGCTGCTGCTGCTACTATTGTTTACACAGATGCTGTGACTTATTCAGCCCTCGCAAGATGCTGGTCCTCCTTCAGTCGGCATGTTTTGCTCTGTGATCCTGAGGGACTTGCATGGGGGCCATCAGCTAATATGGTGTAGCCATGGTGAAACTTACATTCTGTAATGTAGAAGTAACGTCTATTTTTCATTAAACATAATAGCTATGTTGGGGATTAGATTTCATTTGATTGTTACTGTTCTAACACATTTTAGATATGGAGAGCATGTTCTCTGGATAACCTTTCCGACAGTTGTTTCCAATCTGATGCCCGCCAGATATTGTGGACTACAAACTCCCCTCAGCCTTAGCCAACACAGACTGATGGGAGTTGTAATACAAAAGGTCTGAAGGGCATCAGATTAGTAAAGGCTGTTTCATTAAGTTTGTTTTTTTTTAATTACTGCACTTCATTTTATGACTAGGTTCCCTTTCTTTTGTTAGGACACCATGGCAAAAAGGAACACTGTGATAGGAACTCCTTTTTGGATGGCACCTGAAGTGATTCAAGAAATCGGATACAATTGTCTAGCAGACATCTGGTCTCTGGGCATTACTGCCATTGAAATGGCAGAAGGAAAACCACCATATGCCGATATTCACCCGATGAGGGTAAGCGTTGGGTAACCGAACTTAACTGTGCAATCTCAACCATGTCTACCCACAAGTCCTGTTTTAATTCAATGGACATGTGAGAATCCAAATTCTTAGATATGCCATTGCATGATATTATGAGTGTCCTGTCATGTGTTGAGGGGGTGGGGCAGCAGGGTTGCACATTGCTACTTTTGCATTCAACAGGTGTTGTGAGGGGCCCTACATGGAGGATGTGAACATCAGTGGGGGAGGGCCTAGCCCATGTGGCCCTGTAACCATGTCACACATTATTTTAATGTATAGAGGAGGTTGTCTCAACACATCAACTGTTTGACCTTGCAGCACCAAACTAGCCTGTGCTCTTAACATCAGTTTAACAATGGGTGAAGGGAAACTCCCCAAAGGAAAGGATTGTATAGTGATCTTGTATCAACAGATTGCCTAACCAGATGCCAGCTTGCACAAACCTGTCTTTCCTTCAACCCCCCCCCCCCGAAAAAGCCTCTGCTCAGAGTCCGGGAGGAACTTCTGAACATTGCAGGTTTTGTCATACAGGAGCCTGCAGTTGGGGGTGAGAGGGTTGCCTGAAATTGGATGGAAGAACCTTACATAAGTGGAGCTCCACCAGTGCAAGATCTCCTGCTTGATTTCAACTGATCCCTCCTTCCCACTGCAACTCTATACAACAGTGTTCAGTAAGCTTCACATAGAGACACTCACACACACTTCATGCCTTCTGAGACAGCATGGGTACATTGATTTTTTATACACTGGGATTGCTGAAGAATGGAGGCTTTTAACTGCCCCCATCCCAATACAACCAAAGTCACTAAGCTGATAAGTCTTTTCCCTGCCACCCAACTGATGGCTAATCAGCTGAGCAGTTGAGGAAAGTGGACAGGGCTTCCTGGGGTTTAGGGGACTGCAAGGAAAGTTGCCAAAGGCTGTATGTAGTCCGGTTGTTCCATGAGAACAGCAGCATTTTGATTCTGAACCCAGCTTATGCAGAGTACAGTTTGAATACAATTGCAGTTAGCAGGCTTGAAAGATATGCTCTTATCCTCTGAATATAAAAAGCATATAAGAAACACTGGTAGGTCCTCTGAGGTAGAGAATTATGATGGATGTGGGCACTTCTCAGGGTTCCAGTTTCTGGCTTGGGGTCATCATTAGCCATCCCCTGTGCAACACCGTCGAGAGCTTTGGTCCTTCAGACCCTTGCAAAATCTTTCTCAGTGTGGTCATTGCTTGATTTATACTTTTTTTTAAAAAATAAGGTAAACAGCAGGTAGAAAAAATATATACTTTGTTTGCAGGCAATTTTCATGATTCCAACAAATCCACCTCCAACATTCCGGAAGCCGGAAGTCTGGTCAGACGAATTCACAGACTTTGTAAAGCAGTGTCTTGTGAAGTGTCCAGAAAAAAGAGCCACTGCCACGCAGCTGCTTCAGGTCAGCATCTGTTGGAATCTAAAGCAATAAATAAAATTATTTGTCTGTTGGAGAAATAGACAGGCAGTTTTCCGGTCTGTCCCCAGTTCCCCCCTCCATTGTAGCAGTTTTGTTGCTGATCCTCTTGTGCTTCTACGTTTTAGATAGTAGAGTTGGATTGCAGTGCTTAAAGAATAAAGTATGTTGCTGCGACGCAGGTGGCGCTGTGGGTAAAACCTCAGCGCCTAGGACTTGCCGATCGCATGGTCGGCGGTTCGAATCCCCGCAGCAGGGTGAGCTCCCGTCGTTCGGTCCCAGCTCCTGCCCACCTAGCAGTTCGAAAGCACCCTTAAGTGCAAGTAGATAAATAGGTACCGCTTTATAGCGGGAAGGTAAACTGTGTTCCGTGTGCTGCTCTGGTGCCGGTTCGCCAGAGCAGCTTCGTCACGCTTTTCACGTGACCCGGAAGTGTCCTTGGACAGCGCTGGCTCCCAGCCTCTAGAGTGAGATGAGCGCACAACCCTAGAGTCTGTCAAGACTGGCCCGTACGGGCAGGGGTACCTTTACCATACTTTACTATGTTCCTGCCTGGTGGGGGTTATCAGTAGGCAAAGTGAACACTGATCAGGAATGCTTTGGGTATAGGATACTGTTTCTTGGGCAGGGGATTGGATTATATTTGATTCCTTATACCTCTGTGCTTGGTGATTGTGTAGCTGCTTTGTAAATATCAGGTCCTATGCATATTTACTCAGAAGCAACTCAGTTCATTGAGGCTTGCTCCCAAATTAACATTCAGGAAATTCCTATTTCCATAGTCAGGGGAGGCTTTGTGGAATCTTCTACATCTTAGCTGTCTGAACAATATGTACAGTTGCTGATAAAAAATGTGTATAGAGCAGAACTAACATGCATACTTTCATATTCATATTAATTACTACTTTCCACCCATTTGCAGAATTAGGCAGATCATTTGGCATTAGTAGTCCTTTTTGTGTCCTAAGCTATTGAAGTATTTAAACATAACATAGTAGAAATGTGTTTGCCTTGCAGATTGCATTGTTTGGGCAGGGCTGCCATGCTTGAATAAACTTGCATTACAAAATCAACAGAATTAAAGGGATTAACATAGCTCGGGGTTAAGATCTTTTGCTGCTACATGTTGTTCAAAGTTCATCGTTCTTATGTGTCTTCTTTAGCATCCGTTTGTAAAAAATGCCAAAGGAGTTTTCATCCTACGAGACCTGATTAATGAAGCAATGGATATTAAACTGAAAATTCAGGAAGCTCAACAGCGTGAGATGTATCATGATGATGAAGAAAATTCAGTGAGTGCTAAAATTACTTAACCATTGTCCTTCCTGTAGTAGCATTGCTCTGTACTTCTCTATTAGCTGTGTTGGCTGTTCATAATTTCTGTGTCAGATTTTTAAAGTCTGCTTTCTGAAAAAATTATGCCCAAGTCCTTCAGTAGGTCAGTGGCCTTGGAACTAACCACAGCTGGTGAAATATAGTGAGCAAGCAAGGCGACTTTGAATCTTCTTGCTTAAATGGAAAGGAAGGGCTCTTCATCAATAGCAGAGTACATGTTGTGCATGCAGAAGGGTTCCAGGTTCAATACCTGTTATGCTCAAGTTAGCAGAGTTGGGGCTGAACTTTGGCAGGTGGGCGGGGGTCAGGTCTGTCATCTGGTGTCAGAGAGGTCAGGTGATTGACAGGTTGGTTGCCTCTCCTGCCGGTCAGAGTTCAGCTGCACAATCAGCTGATCCAGTCACAACTTTACCCGCCCCATACCTGACATCACACATGACAGTTGGAGTGGGGAAGGTGGGTGTGGTTTTGGGGAAATTGCCTCATGGGCCAAATGGGGGAAACCTTCTAGGTCACATTTGGCATGTGGGACATTTTCTATCCTTGAAATATAAGGATCCTGGATGACAGGGCTAGGAAAGCCCTTCTGCCTAAGACTCTGGAGAGCTACAGAAATGACCTTAAATTGCCCAAGTGGGTCAGAGTGGGACCAGATGTGACCAGAGGAATAAACAGCTTTTTCAAACGGATATCAGAATGCACCAGCAGAAAACCACATTTTCCAAATAAGCCACCCTTTACCTGGTGGTTTCCAGATGCTTTGGGAAATAGCTCTGTAAAAATGCATAAACTGGAAATGCATGTTCTGCAAAAGCAGAGGAGAGACCTTCTGAATTTCTCTCTTGGCTATGGACGAGGAAGAGAGGAAAGTGAGGAACAAACAGCTTGCTGTAGCTTATTCGGGCTTGTTCACATTAGACTATTTTTTTATTACGGAAGTAGTTTATGTATCCCCTTTCGGCGCCCCTAAGGTGGTTCGCAACAATAAAGTTCCATCTTCTTGCAGTATAGAAAAAACAGCAGGACTCTAAAAGCAAAGGAAGTAGAAAACAGCCATCAAGGCTGTTATATACAGCTAAAAGTGTAGTGAAATACAGTTAGACCTCAAATTATGTGGGGGCTACATTCTGGGGATCGTGCCTAAAGCCAAAATCACTTGTAGTCAAAACACATTGGGTTCAATGCTGGGTTGGATTGCCAAAGTCTTTTTTCCTGGACATTTGGGAGCCACTGTTCTAGCTGATACGTGTTGGCAAATTAAAAATATGCATCTGTTTAGAATCTCCGACTTCAAAGTTAAGAGACAGTTTTGAACAAAAATAAGCGTAATATTATGCATAATTATTATTAACACTTCGACCCTGTCCTTCCTCCAAGGAACCTGACACAGCATACAAGCCCACTTTGTGGAAGGATTGCATAAGTTCAGGACTTCATCAAGTAATTTCACAGTTTTGTGTGGTGCTTCCTCTGCCAAAATGCTATCCTCTATTGTAATCAGTATTTTGAAGGGAAACTTAAAATATTTGTTACAGGAAAGTGGAATCTCAGCATTACGATCTGTTGCTAAATTATGTAACATTTGTTTGCACTAATAATTTTACTTCAACTTCTAAAATTTCTGCAATTAACTTTTTTTTTGCAAAGCTTTTAAACATTCCTGTGTTGTTGCTGGTAATGTATAACTTGACTAAATAGCAGATTTCGATCTTCAAAGCTGTCTGTCCAATATTTGCTGTCCTTTGAAAAGAAACTGTTACTAACTGATAACGAACTACAATCAGATATGTAAACTAACATTACACACTCCTTTCAATTCTAATTGCATTGTCTTGGAGAAATACTGATACCTTGCTTAGTCTGATTCAAATTTTTATCTCATGCATCTCTATTTAGGAAGAAGATGAAACTGACGCTAGGACCATGGTGCGGGCACAGGGACAAGAGACTGGTACAATCAGAGCTGCTTGTGGAATGAGTGATGGCATCAACACCATGATAGAATACAATGACACATTAGAGTCACAACTGGGAACAATGGTCATAAATGCTGAAGATGAAGAAGATGAGGGTACAATGAAGAGTAAGTCCATTTTTCATTATAATAAAGTGCAGTCTTTTAAGCTTTAAAGCAGGGGCAGCCAATGTGATACCCATCTCATGCCAGCAGCCACAGGGAACAAATTTTTGAATGGGTGTTTTGGAGAATTTTTCTCAGTTTGGAAACCTTTAGCTGAGATCAGGCTCTTTCACATTTAGATTTTACTCATATTGGGGGTTGTTGTTGATGGCACACACACTCTTCCTCCAGAACTTACAAGGCAGTGGCAAAATGTGGGGCGGTCTCTGGAACATGCACCATCCAAGGTTTCAAGAAGTTATTTCCGGTACAATTGAGGAAGGGAGTTTGTAAGAGGAGTGTTCAGACCCTATTGTGCTCCTGACGACATCATTGGGAGCATCATAGGGTTTCTGAGCTGATGTTAATGAGAAATGGAATGTAAATAGAACGTAGGTGAAGGACTGAGCAGAGAAGCCATAAACCTTCTTGTGGAATGACATAGGTCCAGGTGCTTTATCTCGAAGTGCTTATCGCAAGAAACTGGTGGAAGGAGGGAGAGGGAAGGCTGAAAACCTTGAAGCCATGACATGTGCTTAAGCAGCAGAAGTCAGAAGCTTTCCCAAATATGGATGGGATCATGATTTGTGTATTAGTAGAAATAGGTGCACACCATTTGCCTACTTTCATGGTGGGGCCATCCTGGTTGAGTGACACTGGAGCCTGGATTCTGCTTAGGCTACCGTAGGCATGGGGGAATTTAACCCCAGTATTTCCTGGAGACTAACATTCTTGGAAACTATTTCCTAATTCTTGGGGAAACTGCTTGGCAAACTCTTCTCAGAGTTGAAAAGCAGGGAGCTTGCCCATTACATTTGCCACAGGGGGGAAATGTTCTATTGAAACTAAGGGGACTTTGCAAAGCCATTTGTGACGTGGTGTTAGAGGGGAAAGTGGCATGTCCAAGCCCTTGGGTTGCCTAACCATGTCTTAAATCTCAGGTGATAAATATTCTTCCATACGGGATAAAAAGCTTAAATTGTGATCCACTGTTCTGATGCATTGTGAGTGGCAGGAGGCTGGACAGGATGGAAAAGAGAAAATGGTCTACATCCAGGTGTAGGTTATAGAAAATGAAAGTTCAGCTGTCTATTTTTGTCTCATTGTGGGTCTTCATTCTCCTGAAAAATGCTCCTTTCCACCACTGGAGGGAGCATAACATGAGAAATGAAACTTTCATAGAATTGTACAGTTGGGAGGGACCACGAGGTTATTCAACTGAACAGTGTTCTGCAAAAACCATTTTATTGAGTACATGCAGTATACATTGCAGTCCCTCTCTACCTTCTGTGGTAGTCAGGTCCTGTAAGTAGAAAGCAGATGTTTCCATTTAGCTGTAGTCTCTAAAACCTATGTTAAAGCACACAAATAAGTGCAGTTATGCTGGGGCTGTGGAGCAAAGCGGAGCAGTTGATACCACCAATTTGTGTTTCTTAAATAGCTTTATACTAACAATATTAATAACCTAAGCATGCTGTTTTATAGCCTATACTTAAGCTTAGACCACACATGAAGTGCTAGAATGCTCTTCGCTACTTCAAGCTTTAAATGGTGGGTACTGTGTTTTTAATGTTCACAAATGCCCAGCAAAATTAAGCAAGCAAGCACCCCCCCAAAAAAAAGCAGATAAGAAAGGTTCTAGCCTTTAAATGTACCCTTATGCTTAAAAATAAATCCTGCAAGTAGGTATACTTGCAGGATTTATTTTTAAGCATAAGGGTACATTTAAAATGTATTTCCCTTTCCCCTGCTTGCCATTATTCCATTCTACTACTTTGTGATCCGATCATTTCTTTCCCACAGTCTTATTTTATATAATGTTTGACAAAAGCAAACATTATCAGAAAAACCCCACCCCACCCTCCCATTATATATAAGGGTCTGGTGACTTCTGTTTCAGTGTATCTGAAGAAGTGTGCATGCACATGAAAGCTTATACCTAGAACAAACTTGGTTGGTCTCTAAGGTGCTACTGGACTATTTTTAAATTTTTTATTTTGACTGCGTCAGACCAACACCTACCTGAATCTGAACATTTAAAGTACATATTACAGAGCAAAGGGGGCAGTTAAGTGTTGCAGGGAGGCTCAGGGGCTTCATGGGTGCCAGGGGGAAGCCTCAGGGACACCCATTACATCCATGAATGCCATTTGGGTGACCCTAGACATACAGGATGTCTATCCTATCTCACTTCTAAATGCTGCAGGTAGGTTGGTGTGGGGTTTAGTATGGAGATTAAAATGCTGTCTCTTAGTCTGATTTACTGTTTTAAGCTGCATGTGAGCCAATTGTATTGTGTTGTGAATTTTACTGCAGCGGTTTTAAGTTTGTGTTTAATACCTGAGACCGAAAACTTTGCAAAAAGAAAAGCAACCTATGAAAAAAATGTTCTTGATGGTACATATTGCTAAAGTGCACGACATTGACAACATTTAACCAAAAGAGGGTGCTCTTTCACAGCTTTTAATGGAAAACTTGAGTTGTGAAAAGGTAGGGTGTTCTTCTTCCACCTGAACACTTGTTTTCTCCCTTAGCAATGTTGATCAGGAATATTAAAGACAGATATTTAAGACACTGAGGTCCAGCGCCGACGGTCTTCTGCTGGTCCCCGCATTGTGAGAAGCGAAGTTACAGGGAACCAGGCAGAGGGCCTTCTCGGTAGTGGCGCCCGCCCTGTGGAACATCCTCCCATCAGATGTCACGGAAATAAACAACTATCTGACTTTTAGAAGACACCTGTTTAGGGAAGTTTTTAATATTTGATGCATTATTGTTTTTTAATCTTTTGTTGGAAGCCAACCAGTGGCTGGGGAAACCCAGCCAGATGGGCAGGGTATAAATATAATATATTATTATTATTATTATTATTATTATTATTATTATTATTATTATTACTACAGTACAGTACAGTATCTTCTCATGAGGCCACTTCACACATCTGAGAGTGCCCATAAAATATGTGTGAATTGGACTCCTCTGGAAATGGGTGTATCCTACAGCCACCCATCAGGTAACTTCTTCTGTGGGTTCCTGATGAGCACCCACTTGTTGGCTAACCTGGATTAGCTGCCATGTAGTGTGTGGATTGGCTCTAAGAAATTCAACAGGCAGGTAATTTACCAGGCAGGTAAATGTTCACCATACAGTCACTGTACATGGGTTCACTTAGCTAGCCTATAGGAAATGATGCCGTCGCTTGATATTTTGTAGTCTGCCTCCTGTCGCTTTAAAACAACACCAAGTGGAGATGTTACAAGTCATTGCCCAGCTTTACCAGACATGCAGGAAGGAATGGAACCTGCAGAAACAAAAACATTGCCATGCAGGTAGATCTTGTTCAGTGTTCTGGCCAGTGCGCCAGAGGTGCTATCTTCTAGGATAGGCAATCCGCCCTTGAGTCAGGCAGTCAGCCTTCCATGCCTCTTTAGGGTTTCTTTCTTAGGTTTTCTTGTATAGGCAACCCCTGTTTTAGGCGCGATGGCGCACAGTGCCGAACCCAGATGTGACGTCAGCTCTGTTTTTTCAGGACTCATGCAAGGTCCATCAAAGCCAATCAGAAGTGGTAAGAATACCTGTGTCACTATGTCTGCTGTAATGCCGACATTACATTCTTCCTGGATTCAGAGGTGCAGAGTGGAGCTGGCTCCATTTACGCAGGCTGTTAGAACTACAATTATTGTAATTATTGTACAATTATTATTGTAATTATTATTACAGTGCATGCCTGTGCACACCTGAGACTCCCTCAGTATGTGAAATGCTGGGAGAATAAAAACCTTGTGAGCTGTTACTACGCCAGCAAGGAGTAGTAGTAAGAATGGGAGACAAAGAGCCCACTCATCGACCCACACAGAGTGCAGAAGGACCTATAGGCTAGGGAAATATGGAACTGAGGGAGTAACAGATGGAAGTTGTGATTATGTGCAGAGAAGCAGAGATGTTACTGCTCTGGTGTGCAAAGGGAATGGTTTAACAACGCGAGTTAAAGAGGGCACCATCTTCTCTGAGAAGCATTGCTGTGAATTCTTTAAGCTGGAAATGCTTTGGGTGGAAACCTGAACCTCTTGTATGTAAAGTGTGCTTTGCCACTGAGTTGGTTGTAGCCCTTTCCATCACAACTGTTCCAACAAAACAGTCTGGTGAACGTTCCTTATTAAAATTGCTTTAAAACAGCTTTGGGCTCGTACTCTAGCCTCGCACAGCTTGTTACCTTTGCCGTATTAATTTTTCCTGGTATAATTGTTTCTTGGCAAGGTGACCTGTGCCATATTCAGTCTGCGGAGTCTGTATGTGCTATGCCCCACTAAATTGCTTCAAGTGCTCTGTTTTTCACCTTATTACTCCTACAGTAATGTTCCTTTCACATTCAGTTAAATTGATTTAGCTGTAAAAATTCATCAGCCTTGTGTAACAGTCTTTTGGGGAAATAGTTTTTAATAATCAGTATAACTAAATGGTATTTTAAATGCAATGGAATTGAGGTCATTAATATCATCAAAGTGGTTCATATCTCATGACTGGCATTAACAACTGGTAGGAAGGAATTGGGTGGATCTTAACAATTCTTTTAAAAAAAAAAAATTCAAGTACCATAGAGCAGAATTTTCTGCAACATTTTTTTTTCTTGGAATGCTATGTGAAACACTGGAGTGTAAGTTTTTGAATTCTGCATTCAGAAATGATTCCCCTGTGTCCTATTGCTCCAGTTCATACTTCAGTGTACTGTGGCAAGGATTTTCCTGCAGCAACATTGCATCATTTGTTGGCATACTGTGGCATCTGCTCACAGTAGGGGATTCGCCATGTCTGATCTGTTGGGTAGTCAAGAGATTGGATCGGCCTTTTATGTTCTGATAAAATGATGCAGAAGCGCTCTTGGAAACCTTTTTATTTCTGCCTGCATGAATAGGAGTATCCTAGAGCAACAATTCAGAAAGCCGATAGCACCCCATACCTGAAGGAGTGCCTCCTCCCAAATCAGCCTGCCCGTTTTGTAAAATCATCTGTTGTTGCTTATCTCTGTGTACTTTTTCCATCAAAGTACGAACAACCTCTATAAGGGAGAGGTAATTCTAGGCAGTTATGAAATGCCCTCAGCAGAAGCACCAACACTCCTATCTGTTGGGTACCAAGCAAAAACATATTTTTTTCCCCCAATCAATGGATTTTAGTGTGCGGGAGGGGGCAGAATTATATTGGATTTTCGGGCCTTTATCAGTAAGACTTCTAGATCACACCAAATGTCTACTTTATCTAGTTCAGCATCCTGTTCCCTACAGTGGCTAGCTGGATCCAATTGGGGCATGAAGCCAGAAACCCCTGCCCCCCAATCATAGTTCCCCAGTATCTTATACCCATTGGCACATTACCTTTGAACACAGAGGAGCCCTGTAGCCATTGTGTCTATTGCTCATAGATAGACCCGTTTTTTTGTAATTGTCTTTAATCCCTTTCTAATCTGACAGCCATCACCAAGACTTGGGGCACCTAATGATCTACAGGGAAGTAATTTTGTCTGTCTAGAATCTGCTGCTAACCAATTTCATTGGGATAACCCTAGGCTATTGTATTTGAGAGAGAGAGAGACTGACTGCTGCCCGTCAGTGCAGACAGTGTTGACCTAGAATGGATCGGTGATCTGATTTGGTATAGAGCAGCTTCCTATGCTATATTTAGAAGATATTTTGGCATATTTTAGATAGATGTCTTTGTAAGCTCCCCTGAGCCTTCAAAAGAATCTTGGATACAAATCTAGCTGTCTAAATATAATACATGCCCCATGTTCATCCACTTTTTTGAAAGTCTGTCTTCAGAAGAGTAGAATGTAATTCAGAACAAATCTGTGTTAATGTTTCTGTTTCATTGTGAGGTTGTAAAATATGCTACAGATTAATTGTGCCTCATTTTTAAAAGATGAGAGCTGGCAATCCAGTCTGGTTGCATATCATATTATTATTATTATTATTATTATTAAGAATAAACCAAAGAGAGAGCATAAAGAACTACTGTTACAGCATGTTGAAAGCAGCATAGGGGTAGACATTATCATTGAACTTGTTCCGAAACATTACCCAAAATACATATTTTCCCATAAACTAGCCAGGCTGGTTTGTGTTTATTCTTTCGTAAGAAGTTAGCTTAATCATAGCTACTGTGGTCCAAAGTTTCTCAATCTATTCAGATATAGTAGGAGATATGCTCCACCCGCCCCGCCCCCCCCCCGCCCTTGTTATGTGAATATACTGATACTGGATTCTTCATCTTGTCCCCTGAACCTTGAAGAAACACTTCTGCCATCCAGCATCAAGGATGTGTGTGATTGTAGATCATACCCTTTCACCTAGAAACCATAGCTCTTAATTATGTTTAAGCTAGGGCTGGTTTTGTTTACTCAGTGTTGGAAGAAAGACACATCCTAAGACAGGTGAGGAACCTGTGAAGCTGCAGACTTTGTTGAACCTCAGCTCCAGCCAACATGTCCAATAACCATGGATGACTGGAGTTGTAGTCCAGCAACATTTGAAAGGTCACAGGTTCCCCACACCTGCCTGTCTTTATCCTAAGAGGAACTCACCCACCCAGTTGGTCCAGGGGCTAAAAATAATTTCCATGCTAAATTCTGGACCTGAGGCTCTTTGCAGCATTTCCTCCTGAACTATTGACATAGAAATAAATACCTCTGCATTAGCAGTAGCCTTGAGCACCATGAACTTTGATTTCCAGATAAGATGGGTTTTGTTTGACAGACCAGTGGATCTTTCACTTCCGATTTCATAATTTCAGCTGTAGCTGAAATTTATTATATCTCTGTAATGTGCCCTATATTCTCTCTGCAGATAAATCTAGGTGGGTGGGTTTTTAGTCTTTTGCTCCTGTAATTTCTGAAACAACTTCATCTGGATGCAGCAGATATATTTTGAAGTCTCTCTGTGGGACCCAACGCTTTGCTTCTTTCCACCCTTTTCCCTATCTGTACTTTCGCTCTACATTTCATTACAGAAGCTACTGATGGGAGCCTGACTTACTGAATGACCACAAATTTTATTTGGAAACAGATTGCTTTAACTATCACTGGACTGCATCTTTAGTAGTGGTAACAGATCGCTAGTGAATGTAAAACTATGTATGTGTTGTGAACTTGATAAGATCTTGGAAGCCTTATGCTGGATGTTTTGCTGCTGTTTTACCCAAAGTTTCAGTAGAAAACTTAAGCTAAAATGCTTCAGTTCGGTAAACCTTTCACTGGTCATTTTTCATTTAGAGCAATGGCTCTATTTTCCCTGTAAAATCAAAGATCTGAAACGGAGCGTAATTAAATACAGGAGCCTCAGAAGACATCCGTTAAATGTGTAGTTGGGTTACAGTCACAGGCAAAGTATTATCGACCTGGTATTTTATATAAGGGAGAGCTGAAGGTTGCTTGATAGCAGAAGTCTTTGTTTGTCATTGCATTGGCCCTTAGTACTGTGCATCATTAAACAAGGTAAGCCATTTTAGAAAATAGCCTTATTTGATGTTAGAGCTATGACGATTCACTTGGAAGAATATTCTTACCTAGAAAAAAGTTGCACCGTTTGAGAATAATTAGCGTATAAAGCACTATTGATGTTAGGCATTTGACTCAAGAAGATGAGCATTAATCTGTCCAACCATTCAGCACTTCATTGCTGCTTCACTTCCATTGATGGAGAACATAAATAATTGGGTATAAATGAGACTTTGCTGCCTTGTAGGGGCATGCCTCCTTGTACTGATTATGTAATGGTTTTGCTCTGTGCAAGGGATAGCTTATCTATCATCTTCTGTAAGCATTGTACTGCAAGCATCCTCCTTTATTAGCACAGCCACATCTACCCATAACTGTCAACTTACAGATTTGAAAATAAGAGACCAGCAGCCTCAAAAATAAGGGATCAGCAGCCAAAATTAGGGATTTTTCAGGCACAGGTATGTTCAGCTTCTGAGCCCCTCCGAGCCAAAGGCAGAAAGCCCAGCCAGCAGCCAAACGAAGCCTCAAGGGGTGGTTCCCACAGCACAGCAACCCGATAAAGGGGATGCAGCAAGGAAAACCACCGTCACCTATCCGCTGGGAAGTGCTGAGCAAAGGCGAGTCCCCGGGCAACGTGGTCGATTTGATTGGCACAAGGCATGCAAGTTCCACCCCCCCAGTCGTTCTTTGACCCCTTATTGGGTGAACAACGCAGCCAAGCAACACAGTTGGAGCCTCCCTCCTCCCTGGCCGGCAGGGAGGGAGGGAGAGGAGCGGCTTCCTTTGAAACCTGGGAAAATTAAGGGACTTCATCAGTAAGGGACAGCAGTGGGACACGGCGCTGGGATAAGGGAGTTTCCCGCCAAATAAGGGACGGTTGACAGCTATGTATCTACCAGCCCAGGAGCATAGGAATCTTCCTCATACCAAAACAGACCATTGGTTCACCTAGATCAATAGTGTCTTCACTTGACTATTCAGACAGGGGACATTCCCAGCCCTATCTGGAGGTACTGAGGATTGAACCCGGGACATTCTGCTTGCAAAGCAGGTGCTCTACCTCTGAATTATGGCCCTTGGGAACTAGTTGTTAACTGCTTTTCATGCTGTTCTAGTAAAGCACCCCTTTAAAGCTTTTCGTCTGTCATATGCTTACAGTCTGGCTTAATGATAATTACGTTTCCAAAGGATTTCTCCTCTCCCACCTACTCCCCCAGAACAGAAGACAAATGTGCCAATTTTCCCTATTAATCTATATATGTAATTGGTGGCTGCCAGTCATTTGAACATTTTAGAAAGGGGTGCCATATTTCAACAAAAACATCCATATCGGATACATCGCTTAGTTTCTCAAGGAAAGCAATTGCCCATCCATTCTGTTTCCATTGTATGATGTTGATTTTAGGAAGGCTTTTTTGTCTATAGCTTGTTCCAAACTGCTTCTTCAATTTCTGTTCTTAGCTCCTTTCCCCAATTTTGTTTAATAGTCAAGCATTGTCTTTCAGCTGGCTTTCATGTAAGCTGTGTAGTGCTTTATAGGCCATAACCAGCACTTTAAATTGTGCCCAGAAGCAAACCAGTACAGTGGTACCTCGGTTTACGAACTTAATCCACTCCAGAAGTCCGTTTTTAAACCAAAACCGTTCTTAAACCGAGGCTCGCTTTCCCTAATGAGGCCTCCCGCTGCCGGTACCCTTCCACCATTTGGATTCTGTTCTTAGACTGAGGTAAGGTTCTCAAACCAAGACACTATTTCCGGTTTTTCGGAGTTTGTAAACCAAATCGTTCTTAAACAGGACTGTTCTTCAACCGAGGTACCACTGTATTTGACTTTGTATCATTCCTCTATTTATTGGAGCTTCAATGGTTGGTTGAATTTATTTTTTTGGTTGAATTTATTTGTGGGCCACCATCACAAACCTTTTTGGTAGGGTAGAAATATAGTAAATGAACAAATGAAAATGGTTGTCATTCTAACTCATTGAATACGGAATGTATAACCTTTTAATATGGGTTTTGCATTCTTTAGATCATTTAAAAACTTTTAAAGCTTAATTGGTTACCAGCAATAAAATCAAAAGTTTTCCAAACCACAGAGCCCAGGGCTTGCCGATCAGAAGGTTGGCAGTTCGAATCCCCGCAACGGGGTGAGCTCCCATTGCTTGGTCCCTACTCCTGCCAACCTAGCAGTTCGAAAGCACACAGTGCAACTAGATAATCCTACCTCCGGCAGGAAGGTAAGCGGCATTTCCATGCGCTGCTCTGGTTTGCCAGAAGCGGCTCAGTCATGCTGGCCACATGACCCGGATGCTGTACGCCGGCTCCCTCAGCCAGTAAAGCGAGATGAGCGCCGCAACCCCAGAGTCGTCCGTGACTGGGCCTAATGGTCCCTTTACCTTTACCTTTTAGCTACAGAATACTAGATTCTTAGCAGCTTCAGCAAACAAGAGGAAGAAAAGCTGAATTATTTGATATTAATAATTCACACTTGGCACATTTGGTTCCAAAATATTGAATGTAAGGGAAACCATGCAATCAGCAGCTCTTAACAGCAGTCACACGTTAGTAATCTGGTGTAGGTGGCAGTTTCTAGAACCAAGACAGAATTTTGTTGGAGCTACATATGTTAAGATAAGTGTAGTCAGGCATTGGAATTATGCATAATTCTCAATTAGGTAGAGTATGTGGGTGTCTAGTGTTTTGATAGCTTAATAACTCTCAAGTTCCAATTTGGGTTGCCTTGAATAAGTGACTTCATGTTTTGGCCATTTAAATTAACTTCTGTTAAGTGTATTAAAACAGAAAGCACAGTTCAGATGTCAAGTTTATAGAAGGAAGAATGGCTTGCACTTCTGAGTTGAGCATCAAGGGTCTTTCATGTAGCAAAATAAGATTAGCTGAGACACTGTGATGCTATGTCAGACTAGCAGTTTGAAGGCCACGATACTCATGCCACGTTACAATCTTCCTCTCCCAGTTTGCTCCCACAATGCAACTTGGAAAAGTTGGGTCTAAGGGAAAGTGGCTTTCTTGAAATACAGAAAAAATAGAAATAAGAACTCACTGTCATGAAGAATCTAAGCTGCACCTTAAATCTTGTGCAGTGTACAGTCACTATTCTGTCTTCCCTTGAATTAATTTCCTCTCTCCACCTTCCCACCCTGCAACCCACAATACTGAGTTGTTAACATTAAGCTTTTTAAAAATATTGGCCCCTATAATATCAAATACATCTGCAGTGTTTAGTCTTTTATTTCTGGAGTAAATTCCAGCACCGCATCAGGATTTTGTTTGTTCACTTTAATATCATTGCATCTAATACATGGAATTGTTTCTGGGGTGTTACTTACTGTAAACTTATAATAATGTAATAATCAATCAGTGGTGGTATTGTGTTGGACAACAAGGTACAGTGGTGCCTCACAAGACGAAATTAATCCGTTCCGCGAGTCTCTTCGTCTTGAGGTTTTTTTGTCTTGCGAAGCACGGCTATTAGCGGCTTAGCGGCTATTAGCGGCGTAGCGGCTATTAGCGGCTTAGCGGCTTTAAGAAAAAGTAAACAAACTTGCAAGAACTCGCAAGACGTTTCGTCTTGCGAAGCAAGCCCATAGGGAAATTCGTCTTGCGGAACGACTCAAAAAACGGAAAACTCTTTCATCTTGCGAGACATTCGTCTTGCGAGGTACCACTGTATTCTGAAAAAAGGGCAAATTGGTATAGATTGGGCCAGTTGCTAATGGACGACTTCTGCCATCAATCAACTCTTTGGCACATGTGAACAACCATTACTAGCTAAGATGTAACCATTACATTACTAAGGTGCTGCTTATGAACAGTAGGACAGCTAACCAAAGTTTCTACTCTAACTACCACATAAGCATCTGGCCCATGGGGCCAAAAAGATTTCATCACCCCTTTTTTATGAGAAGATCTCCAAGGGGTATAGTATAACACATGTATTTCTATTTGCTAAACACATCCATCCATCCACCCACCCACCCCTGTGGTTTAAGTTCTGATGTACCAAATAATCATCCAGTGGTATGTTAGCATTTTTGCACTCTTCTGTGTTCTGACTTCCTGCATAGCTTTTCTTGATCTGATTGTGTACAATGAGGTCTGTTGAAGGGGAAAACTACAGTGGGCAGTAGAATTGCTTATCTTCAATAGCTCAGAAATTTCCACATTTATTTTTATACTTGAACTTTCTTTTAACCCAGAATGACCATTGGTTTTCTATTATTATATTTAAAGCTTTCTCTTGATATCTTGGACTGGAATGTTTTATGAAGTGATAATTTCTTATCGTTAAGGGGATTTGCTTTCATGTTTGCTTCTGTTATCCTCCTTTTAAAGTCTAATGGATTTAAGATCCTACATACATATATGCATTCTCTATACCAATAATAGGCAGGGTCAGAAGCAAACGTGGCCGAAACAATGAATGTGTATTTTAGTTTTGTACATTAGGCTACTTTCTGCATCCATTCTACACTCCTTTCTGTCTTCTATCCAGAAAAACAATAGGCATTATTCAAGCAAAGGCCATTCAAGGACTGCAAGCAGAGAGGCATTATCAGAGTTCAGGGCTGGAGTGGGGCGGCATGGGGCCAGGCTTGTAGAACCATATTTGGTCCATGGCCTAATGTATCCTTGCATGGTTGTTATGCAAAAATGAAGTGAGGATATATTGCATCCTGCCATAAGGCATCAAAGTAGGGGCAGGAGACAAAAATGCAGTTTCCTTACGTAAGGGTCATAGAATCATAGAGTTGGAAGGGACCCTGAGGATCATCTAGTCCAACCTCCTGCGATGTAGGAATATGCAGTTGTCCCCTAGGGGCATTGAATGTGCACCACGCTCTACCAACTGATCCATCCACCGCTGATCCATCTAACCAAGTACCATATCAACTGGCGGTGTCTCTCTTGGGTAAATGTATTTCCCATTCCAGCCACCTAAGATCCCAGAAGTTAAGTCTGCTTAATGTACAGAATAGATGTCAGGATTTGAGCTCTTGCCACCTGCATACAAAACTAGTATTCAGCCATTGAATTTTGGCTCTTCTCCATGCAATGGCTAGTACTGGTGGCTGTCAGTCGGTCAGGAATCCTTGCCGTAATATAATTGCAGCATCTGTTTCTTCATTTATAATGAAGATGCTTGGAACACGTTAACTCTACATAAGTCTTGAAAGATCATTGTTTTTGCCTTTTTAGGCATTTTAATGCGTTCAAAGATTTACTGCAATATGTAAAGAGCTATAACTTCAAAAAGAAGTAGGTCTCTCTCTTTTTGTCTTAATAATTTTGAGTACATTGTTTGATCTTGCAGAGTGAACTCATAATGTACGTGTAGGGGGATAATGCATACAGCAATTCATCACACTGGGGGAAAATATCCATGAGTCATCTTGGTAAATATGCTTGGAGCATATATGGACCTAGGACTCATCTCGAGTCCTCTCCTCATTAATTGTTTTGCAGACACACTGATGGTCACTTAAGTGAATTCCATACATATGGAGATGTCTCATGAGGAAAATGAGTGCATCGATTTGCTTCTGCACAGAACTGAGAACTTGCTAGCATGCTTCTAGAATTCCAGGGTTCAGTCCAATGTTTCCCAAACTTGAGTCTCCAGCTGTTTTTAGACTGCAGTCCTCTCTGACCACTGGTCCTGCTAGTTTGGAATGATGGGAGTTGAAGTCCAAAAATAGCTGGAGACTCAAGTTTGGGAAACCCTGGTCCAGTCTCTTATTTGGAGACTTGGGTAGATAAGGGTACAACAGAAAAATATGGCAGTATTGAGAAGGTGCATTTTCTGAGAATGTAAAACTTTGGCACCTTCAAACTACATTTATCATTCTATGTACATTCTATGTGCTTGTTCATTAACACATTTGTATTTGTGATTAGCATACCTGCAGTATTCCTGAGGTGAGTGCTGCAGACGTTTTGGTTATTTTCTTATAGATGAGTTAAGTGATGGCCCAGGTAGAGAGTTTCCCAGTGGTTGTGCTAAATTCCCACTTAGGGAGAGCCACCTGGCCATCACTCTTACCTTTTGGCAGATAGTAAAAAATCTGGCTGCTTTTTCCAGCAGACGTTTGTATCGGTCATGGTCTGAGATGGAGGTTTCATGTAAGCTGTCATTCCTGTGTGTTTTACAACTGAGGGGTTTTTTTATGACTACTTTTGAGAGCCATGCTGTAGGAAAGCATTTTATACATTTTTAATATACCCCAAACTTAAAATATATTGGATGGATGGCAGCTCTCCCTTGCCTTTCCCTCCTCCCATTCCACTGCCAGATTGCAAATAGTCTGGCATGACATACACAATCAGTGTTGCAGAAATTTTATTTCTAGCCTACCCCTTATGAACGATGTCAGTAAAATATTAAAACATAATAAACCAGTGTGAGAGAATAGTCACTTAGATACAAAATACTGTGCTCTACAGTTCCTCATACTTGCTTAGCAGCATAATCCTATATGTGTAAGTCCAGCTGCATTCAGAAGGGCTGGTTCCCAAAGTATGTATGCATAGGATTGCTGCTATGCTTTTTAATGGCTGAAGTTGTATGTTTGCAGAAAATCCTCAGGTTTAGACTTTTCCAGGGATGGAAATTCAGGACAGTTACTGAGTGCTTCTGAATGTGACGTGAACTACTCAGTACATGGACAGTATCATTAACATAATTATGTTATTATTATAAGCTATATGTTTATATGCAACAAATTGTTAAGCCTATGCAAGTGGGTGGGTGGGTGTATTCTTTATGCCTTGTATTTTTGTACCACTTTAGAGTCAATGCTGTGCTTGTATTTCAATCTCCTAATGGCCCATTCCTATCAGGAAGAAAGATGAACCATGTTGCATGATTGTGGTCTAGTCTCAAGAGGTACAAAGGCATGAATGACTGCCCTGCTGCCATGTGAAATAAACGCCCAGCCTTCTCAGCAAGTAAAATTGGGGTGGAGGGCAGAAAAAGTTGAATGCTATTATCTGGGTTTTGACGTACAGACATTTATGTAAGAAGACTATAAGGCAGCCTTTCACAACCAGGTGTCTTCCATATGCTTTTGACTACATTTCCCATCAGCCCCAGCCATCACAGCCATAGGTTGGGGAAGACTAGGCCTCAGTTTTGGACCTCTGGCTAAAGGAGATGTAATATTCCCTATTATCTACCTGATCTTCCTGTTTCTAGATTTCAAGAGATGTGCTGATAATTTATCTATTACTTGCTCTACTGAGAAGCTCTGAACATTTCCTCTCTTCTGAAGCTTTTTAAAATTAGCAACTCCATCATGTGTTGGTATTGTTGTAAGCAATGTGCTAAATAGTTATTTTAGTGGAATGCTAAACATTTTCCTTTTGAGTTAATACTATTTTGTATATTAAATATATTTGTAGGAAGGGATGAAACAATGGAGTCTGTCAGACCATCTTTCCTTGATTATTTTGAGCAAAAAGAAAAAGAGAATCGGAGAAACAACTATGGAAGGAATGTACCAGAAAGATATTCCTCCGATTGGAGAGTTCCTCAGGATGGTGATTATGAATTCGTAAGTAAAATACTTTCGGCATGTTCTAGAATCATAGTTTGCTTTTCTATTTTTTATTTTTTTGTAGAAAAGGAGAAATAATCCTTAATCCTAGTAAATATTTGAAACAATATAAAGGTGAAAGAAAAAATGCATAATACTTTATTATTACAAAGAAATGCTTCCTTAAAACAGACAATACTGAATTGCTTAAGATGTAGACAAGTAAGAACAACAAATGATTTAACTTGGTATCCTGAATGTATTGTGAGCAATACATAATAATAGTTCAAATTGCCTGTGAAATGAAAATGGTGTTCTGATTTCTAATCATATTTCAATCATATGGTTTTGTTCAGTGGCGTGGGTTTAAAGCTGCATCACAGTTTAGTTAAATCCTTTTTTTTATTGTACATTTTGTCTTGGTAAGTATATGAGAACCTAAATGCTAGTTGATTTGGGCTGTTGAGAAGTGTAATTTATCTCGTTTGTGACAATTACCCATACCTTTTTCACACCCCGCCAATCTCAAATAGCATAATGGTAAAGGGAACTCTTTTCCTTTTTTCCTATGCCGTGCTTCTGGCTAAGGAGCTTGAGAAGCTACAGTAATTTTCCTGTTACTAACGGTTGTCAGCTAGGAAATGTGTTCATGGTGATGGGGATTTCTAATGTAGAAGGCACTTGGCAAAAGAAAAACGCTGAAAAACTTTATGTACATGGCCGTCTCTTAGTTACTGCATGGCTCTGCTTGCTGATCACTACTGTCACCTTACCACTTTCAATATGAGAACCCCTCCTATACATCTTGATTATGTGGAAGGAGAAGGCAGAGTTGGAAGATGGGAGATAATACATGCCCAGGCTACTCATTCCTCCTAACAGCCTGGCACCATGTGTGTATACTGGGAGCAGTTGGTGGAGTAAGCAGGAAAATGGCAGTATTAATTCTATATGTCAGTCCTCCCCCAACCTGGTGCCCCCCATATGTTTTTGATTGGGAGACCCATTATTCCTTATCTTGCTGGTTGGGGCTGATGAAAGCCACCTTAATGAGGATACTGCCATACATGGGCAAGGATCGTGCCCTGTTGGTATCTAACCAGCAGTTACGTACTTGAGATTTAGTACTGCCATTATAGGCTGTAATACTGCTGAAGGAGCAATGTAATTCCCAGCCAAAGTATGTGTGCATGCGTAGTGTGTCGTATTGGCAAAATGTTTCTTCCAGTGTTAAGACACCATCTCCAACCCCTGTCACTAACAGCTTATCACATTTCTTATTACTTTTTTTTTTAAGTCACCTTGCCTCCATAAGCCATTTGCCACGTTGCAGAGGCGTATAGGTAGCTGCCCAGTCCATTGAGCTGAGAATTGCCTTCATTGACTGGGATCACAGACCGAGATCTTCGCCATAACTTGGTGCCTGATCTCATTAACTGGAAATGCCAAGGATTGGTCCTCAGATACTCCTCTCCATGTATTCTACCATTGAACTGTGGTTCCTTCTCATAGTTTTCACCAGGCACTGTCCCCCCACCCCCATTCCTGCACCATACACATAGCTGTCAACTTTCAGATTTGAAAATAAGGGATCCACAGCCTCGAAAATAAGGGATCAGCAGCCTCACCAGTCCCGGGGACAGTCTACGGGATATCTAACAATCTGGGATAGCAGCGGGAAACGGCGCTGGAATAAGGGGATTTCCTACAAAAAAAGGGAAGGTTGACAGCTATGACCATACAGTGGAAACCTGTAAAGACGGAAGTCAACTCAGCTTACTGTGAACAATTGTTGCAAGCACCACATTGCTTATTTAAGATGCAGCCTTGTCGTGCAGTATGGCGTAGTATCTGAAAGGATAAAGCAAAATATTTGCATGGATCTCTGCAGGTGATGGCTGTTCCTGTGTGAGAGTTGTGCTTAGAATTTTCAATTACAGTAATCAAAAGCAGTTGCAGTAATTCAATAGCAGGGGCTTAAATACCATTGCACCAGTGCATGTAATTAGTCACGTACTGTAGCAGATTTAAATAAATTATGCTGCCCTTTTTATCCTGAAGGGTTTGCTCATATGGTGTTTCCTCCCCATCTTCGAGCTTACATATACTATAGTTTAGATTTTATTACTTGAAGCATTGTTCCTTACATTTTTAATCTTCTTAAAACATCCTTAAGCTTAATTGGGTCTCTGTTTTTAAAGTTTTGTTTATTTGTCAGTTGGGAGACGTCTGAAAAAAATGCAGGAGGTTAAAATGTCACTCATTGCATATTTACCCAAGATTGTCATGGAAATTGAGTGTTCACTGTGAAGAGTTGTATTGCAGTTCTCCGAGAGCCTGCTTGTGTAGAGAGAAACATAAATGATGCCTCTTTATGTTTACCGAGTTTGAGGCAGTTAGGCTTAATTGAATGGCTTTTTCAAAATGTATCTAAATTTGCCCCTTAACATCCCTTCAGGATGACAAACTCTGTCTTGGCTGGGAGAAAGAAGGTAATAACGGCTGACTTCATTCCTAATTATTTGCAAACCTTAAACCATTATACAAGATGTGCTTGTTGTTCTTTTATTGCATCTTCATCTCCGTCGAAGTGGAGGCACCATTCCAGTATTGCTGGTCTGGGATGTGGATCCAAGGTGGCTGTTTTCTTTGCCACAGATTGAGTGACCTTTCAGTATGTCATCCTTTAACTGAATTCCCTGTCTATATAATTGAGATCGCTGAGGATAAATCTATTCTAAAGTATAATATACTTGGAGGCTGAAGTGGGGAGCCCTTCCCATCACCACAGTTTCATGAATATTTTGCATTGTCATCCATGTTGGAAACAGTCGAGAGAGTTTGCTAGGGGCTTTCCCCAAAGTGTATTTCTTCCTTGATATGTGTTATTCAAGTATTCCCCATTTGGGGTGTATTTGTCCTGATCAATGTTGTGCTTCTGCCTAAATTTCAATAAATCATAGTGGCAGAAGAGGGCATTATCTTTCAAGCATGGGGAGAATCCTCATACTGGCATTGCTCCTATCACTGTGGAAATGACAGCCTACCACAGTGATTCACTCTGCCATTCAAAGGAGCTCAGATTTGGTGTGTATTATGCACACTGGGTGCAATCTGGTGCAGATTTGGCTGCTGTCACTCATTTGGAGGTGTATTGACAAGGCTGCATATATACTGTGCACCTCCAGTTCATAGCATAAGTGTAGAATGTAATGTTTTGAGAGAACACACATTACTCATTTAGCCCATATGGTTGTGCACATCAGCTGTGAAGAGACTTAAAATTGCTTAATGCAGTCTTTGAAGCTGTTTCGGGCTCAGCTTCAGTGTGTGTACCCCTCACTCTCCCCACCCACTGAGGGCTAATCACCAAACTATATGTGGCATATTTTACATAGTTGGCAATTGCACAAGTTTTAGAAAAGTAAAGAGTAGGTGGGGATGGGGCTGTTGATATTGGGCTTCCCATTCCTTCCATTTGCATTGGTAGGAAATCTTCCATTGGTACCAGTGGAAGCATTTCTACTAATGCAAATAGTAGGCATGGGGTGGTAGTGTGTGAGCTGGATTTTGGACCACAGTGGAAGTAAAGTGTTACAAACCCCTTTCACCAGGATCCAGGTCCTACCCGCACAGATGCTATTTAAACTTCTTTTAAAAAAATATGAGTCATGTCACATCCAGTTTGCCCTAAATAATCCTATCCATTCTCCACACATCTGGAACTGGGGGGTGGAGAATGTTTCCAAGCTGGAGAGCTATGGACTTTTGAGTCCTGTAATCTGAGGTTTTCACATTGTTTCATGCTTAGCTCCATCTGTGACCTAGTGGTGTTCAGTAGGTTTTGGAAAAAAAGGGTGGCATTAATAACCTTAGGCTTGCAGCATTTTGTTTGCTCTCTAAACCTTTTGTATGCAAAACTGTGCTTTCTCTGACATTCTCTCCCACTTAAAAGTTTTCCTTTTTTCGGTTAACCTCCTGTATAACTGGAACCCTTTCATCACAAACATTTGATATTTGCTTCTGGTATGCACGCAGTGCCATGGCAAAGGTCAAATGGTAAGGACTTTCTGCACATTCTAAGATACCTTGGCTGCTTCATAACATGCTCTGAAGAATGTTAATGATTTTGCCAGTTGTACAGAGGAAACATCTATTATCCTTTCTGGAAATGATTTATAGTGAGCAACTGCAAGAGGCCGAGTGATTTATTGCTTATTGATCAATGAAAGCATGCTCTGGTTTACAATGACCGGTATGTCTGCTGTGTTACAGGCCTTTGTGCTGGCGTCATTTGTCTTCTGAA
The DNA here is from genome assembly GCF_965113315.1 of Podarcis vaucheri. NCBI lineage: Eukaryota > Metazoa > Chordata > Lepidosauria > Squamata > Lacertidae > Podarcis > Podarcis vaucheri. The sequence goes on along the minus strand of NC_138764.1, from coordinate 84,351,370 downwards.
CAAGTCAGTATCATCTCTCCCTTTCCTCAAATAGTTGTATTTTTTCTCTTCCGAACTCTAATGTTGGACGGCATGTCAGTAGCTTAGAGTTGATAACGTATTCCTTCTCTAACTCTTGTCAATCCTTGTTTGGTGATTAGCTCCATCTAAAGTTCGGGCAACATAGAAACAAGACTTTTCCACAGGCAAAGGGTCTTCACGGCCAAATCAGTAGCATTTATTATTGGTGTATTTATCAGACGTGACCTGCTAATTGGTTTACAACCCAACTTAGCTCTTAACAGCGGTCCGGCGCGCTTCCCATCAGCTGCGCATTCTGCTTCTTCCAGTCACATCTAGCAGAGTAAAACACAGCGTCAAAGCTGTCACGTCGTTTCAGACAGATACACAGAGCACTAAATTGTCCATTACAGCTCTTTATTGCGACATTTCTCAGAAAACTCCAGGACTTCTTGCAGCCATGACAAACTGCGCCCTTCTCCCTCAACGACCGAGAGGAACAGAACAGAAAACTCCTCCCAGCTTCCAAAGCTGACGTCAGAATGTTGAGGCATCATGGGAACAACTTAACCTCTTAAGTTCCGACACCCACATTTATTTCATTCCACGTTTAATTTATACACTACCTTTTTATATTACTACACACAAGGTGGTTTACAAGCTGAAAAAACGAGAAAGATCAATATGATCCAAACCAAAAATGTCATAATGGTAACATAACTTTAAAAGAAACAACTTACGGTACATAAAATAAAGTAATATTCAGCAATCCATTAGAATACAATAGTACACAATAAAATTAAAAATAAGCAAATGATAACTAAACAGAAATTCACTCTTAACAATTGCAATAAATAATTTCTAAACTATAATCAATAAAAATAGCAAGTCACATGGCAGAAAAATAACACAATACAACTTGAGAAGCAAAGACATACACTTGTAAAATTACTGTTTTTAAAAATGTCCCTGAACTCCTCTCTTCCCAGCTGCTTCTGATGTTCCTAAAATCATAGTTTGGGAAAGGCTCCTAAGGCTGCAGGGTGGGTGGAGGCAGGTGGAAAAAGCCATTGCTTTTATGCTTTATAAACGATGGGTTTTATATTAGCACAGAGTTTGGCCGAACTTGCCATGGCGCTTCTCATGTTGTTACTCCAGAACTAAATTTCCTTCTGTACATTGTAGCTTGCTCTTCATTAACCACGACAGCTTTCAATTTAAAACACACAATAGATGGGGTTCATAAAACCATTACAGTATGAAACCTTTCAATATATCAGATAGAAGTGCACTGGCCACAGTTCTAATAATACAGCAAGCAAGACCCCATTAGTGACTGGCCTCATAACATAACATCACCCCACCCCAGAAGCCTGTTTGAAGAGGCATTTATTCAACTCTTGCCATAAGCTAAACAGCAGCTCACACTGGAGGGTTTACTATTGAGAGATTCACATGTGAAGAATTCTGCTAGCAGATAGATGCATACACAAAAGTGAAGCATTCCTTTTAGTATACTAGGTATTTTATAGCTAAAAAACCAGTGATTTTGCTGTACGATATCTAAAGGAATTTCTGTCCCAACATTTCTCACTGGCAGATTATAGGGAGAAAAAACATAGTTTAGACACCTGCTATATTTGCATTTGGCTATCTATATTTAGACACTATATAAAAGCTTCACTATCGTGTGCATTTTTATTAATAACTTTGCATGGTAGCTTCGTATTTTAAACTAGAGATGAGTAGATAGATGTGTCTGGAGTATAGTTTGTGTTAGATTATCCTGTTTATCAGTGGGACAGCTTTTAAAAATGAGTATGCTATGATGCATCCATAACTGAGGAGTTTTGTCTTCTTGCATAATACTGAAATTTGAGAAACAGGAAGCTTGAGATAGGATGGGTCCTTTAACTAATATTAGACTTCCTCGTGAAGGTAGTTCTAAATCAAAACTTAGATGAAAATGCATTGTGCAGAAATAGGATTGTCTCCAGTGTAGTGCTATTTTAAAGTCACTTAGTAATGTACCGGTACTTGTTCTGTTGGTGAACAGTTTGCTGCTTCCTTTGCATGAGCAGAAGCAACAAACTAGGACTCCTGGCTTAGCATTAAATCCAAACAGGAGATCATGGTGGTTTTTCACCAATTGAATGAGCCAAGTACAGCCTTTTGCTTCAAATGGAAGCAAAAGAAATAGAGCAAATGGAGCAAAAGAAATCCATCGTCTTCAATTTGAACATAATTCTAACCCAGGATTGTGGTTTGTTGCTCATACGGATGTTACATCATTGGTTTACTGTGACATGTGAACACAGCTATTGACAGCTCTTCATTTCAGCTAGATTTTTGCAGTCCTATCTATGAGGAATCAAGGCTGTGCTAACAGGAATAAAAAGATCAAAATTCCGCACCAAGGCAGTTCTAACTGTATGCCAAGAAAAGCAGATTTCTGCTATCCCTTTGAATTATGCAATTTGTATATCTTTGCTTTGACCTTTGCATTTTTCTGCATCTGCTGATCATAACAGGGGATAAGGAATTTTTGGCACTGAAATACAACTTTCAGTTTTTGAGATTACACCAGAGCTAAAAAAATATAGGGCTTTATCCAAGCTGTCAATCCTGTATGCACTTCCATTAAACTCAAACGGCTTGTATAGGATTGGAAAGTAATGAATTAAGATTACAAATGCTGCTTTGGCATGATTAGTTCTTCATAAGGTAATATTGTCCTCCACGCCAACTCTAGTTCTTCTTTTGAGAGATGTTATTTTGCTCGTTGCTGAATCCCAGCTGCAGACACACAACTGCTTCAAACTGCATCTCTGATATACATCAGGTTCCTCATATATGTATGTACCACAGAAACGCCGAGCTCCATTGCAACCCACAATGGGGGCACATCACTTTTAGATTTAGAAAATGCTTTCTGCCAGTGTTTGAAATTGGAAAAAGTCAGGTAGCTTAGGGCTTGAATTGTTTTCAGTACCTACTGCCAAGGATGATTATTTTCCCCTTCCATCCCCTTCCTTAACTAGGCATAAAAATCCCAGTTCATAAGACAGGCTCATCAGTCAAAAGTTTTTCTCTTCATAAACGTGACACTGATCAGATTTGTAAAAGTTTTATGCCTTTATTGTTGCTACTGATGGTATAATTTTGTAGTGTTCAGCAGTTTTAGGATTATGAAGACTTTAAAACAAAGTTGCGTGCAGGATTCTAAAAGAATAAACTGAGAGACGGTTATATTATGAACATTCTGTTCTCTCTGTGTAGACTGATAAGCTGAATTCGGTAACCCCAAGCTTACACAGCACATCCTTTAGCTCAGTGGGATCATCAGTCCAATATATTCTCCTGCAGGTTTGATGGAAATGAGAGTGAATTGGATGGAGGGGTCAAAGAATCACTTGCTGCTTGTGAGATAGAGAAATAGGCCTGGGTTGTGTGTGGGAGATATGGTAGCAAGACCTGACAGCGGTTCAGGGCTCCGACTTGACCTTGGTGAGCCTGGCTTCCAATTAAATGCCGTTACTGAGTAACAGTGCCATTGAAGCAAGATGGAACTTTAGGATTTTGTTCTGAGGGGATACAACAGCGAACATTCCAAGCACAAAGCAATGAACCACTGAGTTTGCTTTTTGTTTTCCTTCCCAATCAATCATTGGTTTTGCTAAACAAAAATTAAATGTAAAAACTCATTTTGGGGGGATTCAAACTCACCACATTTGAATGTTGCTTTTTCTTCTAAGGAACCTTGGTAGTGTGCATTATAGTATATTGTTCCTCACAACAGCTTGCGAGGCCGGTTGGAGTGAGAGACAACACTTGACCGTTCTTGCATTGGCTCTCCATTAAAAATAAGTTGATCTCATAAGAGGCCTAGAAGAGCATCACTTCATCTTGTGTTCTGGACCATGATTGTGAGTTGGACCTATTTCTGGAACCACTGTCAGGATAAAAGCTAGCTGGGCATTCCCAGAATGCAATAATATGCAATACCAGTAAGCCATAACTTTAAATGTTCGAGCGAGTAGACCTATGTACTTTCCTCAGGTACCCAGGAAGCTGCCTGATACCACTTCAGACTATTTGTCCACCTATCCCAGAATTCTCTACTCTTACATGTAGAAGCTTTCCAAGGGCTCAGGCAGGGATCTTTCCCATCATCTTCTACCTGATTCCATGTTGACTGGAGATGTCATGGGTTAAACCTGAGACATTGTGCAGTCAAAGCATGTGCTTTGTTTCATGCAGAGCCTGTCAGCACTATGAGGAGCTGTCACGATGCCGGTGCAAAAGATTATGCTTGTTTGTGCTTGTAGAGCTGGTGGCATGTTGTAGGAAAATGCTCAAATAGAGAATTTCATAGAAGAGAAACCATAAGTTAACAGACAAAACACTGTAATGAGGGCTGAATGTTAGAGCGAAAAGTGCCAAGACAAGGAGCAAATGAAGACATTATCATTTTGGACATACTCCGAACAAATGTGTTCAGTCTAATCTAAGGCTTCATTAATCCTTTCTTAGTTCTTATTTGTTCAAAAGGGTCTGGCTTCTCTTTTGTTGTCTGCCTTGCACACAATTGTTAATGAGTGCCAAATCTTTGAACAAATTAATGTAATCAAATTCAGTAAAGTCATCCCATGAGTCCGGTGCTTTTCTTTTCTTTTTCCCCCCTCCTGAAGAGGATTGATTCATAGGCTCTCAAAAGCTCAACATAGTTGATGAGTCAGTAAATCAGTATTACATGGTTTCTCATCAGTTGTGAGTCCTGTAGAACAGGGATGGACAAGCCATTGCCCTCCAGTTCCTTGCTCAGCTACAAATCCCATTGTCCCTGACACCATTGGCTATGCTAACAGGATAATGGGAGTTGTAGTTCAAAAACACCTGGGGGGGGGAGCAATAGGTTCCCCATCTCTGCTTTAGAAGAAATACAATGTTTTCAGCATTATATCAGTTACAGTAAGTGGTTTGTGAATAGCACTTTGTCGACTTCTCTGTTAAAAATGTATGTTTCAACATCACTTGATGATGATGATGATTATTACTCGCCTTTCACCCCAAGGTGGGTCACAACAATCTAAAATAAAACATAAAAAAACAGTTTAAAACAAATTAGAATCACAAGAGTAGGTCTAGTCCTAAAAATACATATCTCAAATGTCAAAGGGTAAAGAGCTGCATCTTCAGCTTACAATAAAAATTGTGTAATGAAAGTGCTGCAGAAACCTCTCTGGCTGGTCCTGAGTTTCTGAAGGCACTGGAACTACTAAGAGGACCCTGCTGTATTTTGGACCAGCCCTGTAAATTTTTATTTGTATTTTTGCATTATTTTACATGCTGGTCTCCTTTCTCTGATGCAAATATGCTGCATGGACTGCTTTTGATGCTTTTTCTTTTGAACTAAATAAGCAGAGTGCTATGCTCAAATGCTGTGCTTTGAAAGAAAAATATGCCTAAAACTCTTGCTTTGTGCGTTTTATACATATGTGACCTTCAAGCATAGAAAGTTGATTTATTGCTCTGTCGGGCTTTTAAGTGTCCTGCTTGCTAAAATAGGGGAAAGAGTAATAATTTTTAAGGAGAAAATATATTGTCATAAAACTGCAGAGGTCTGCCATGGTGTAAGCACTTTTAAGCATCATCTCCAGCAAATAAATATCTGCCTGCAGAAAGGTGTGTGTGTGTTTCTGTTTCTTTGTGTTGGTTCAGAGAAATTGACCTTCACTTGTCTTGTAATTCAGTTATAGGGAAGTGGGGGGGGGGAGAGATGCCTTGTCCTTTGTGTATTATTGGATTAAGACATCAGAGCCTTTTGATGTCCTTTAAAGATTTAGGAGATGAAATGTTTGTAACTGACGGCTGTGTGGAGGAAGACAGTTGAGACACCTTGACATTTCCTTCCTTTCAATCAAGTCTGCATAGAATTTAAGTTGTCAGAGGTGTGTAGAATTTAAGTTGTCAGAGGTGCCTGGCACATTAGCCCTTTATTTGACTGGTTTGGATGTATATCCCCTGCTTCATAAACCACGAGTTATGAAGCCAGGAGTGAGTGTTGTGGCTGCATTCTTTTCCCTTCCCATGCATGCCAGCTTTGTTGTGATGAACCTGATTTGTTTTTAAGCCGGAGTTCCCAGTTACATCCAAAAATGGTTCAGTGGTGTAATGACGTGGTGAAACGATGCCTTATGAGGAACGGCTAAGGGAGCTGGGCATGTTTAGCCTGGAGAAGAGGAGGTTAAGGGGTGATATGATAGCCATGTTCAAATATATAAAAGGATGTCACATAGAGGAGGGAGAAAGGTTGTTTTCTGCTGCTCCAGAGAAGCGGACACGGAGCAATGGATCCAAACTACAAGAAAGAAGATTCCACCTAAACATTAGGAAGAACTTCCTGACAGTAAGAGCTGTTCGACAGTGGAATTTGCTGCCAAGGAGTGTGGTGGAGTCTCCTACTTTGGAGGTCTTTAAGCAGAGGCTTGACAACCATATGTCAGGAGTGCTCTGGTGGTGTTTCCTGCTTGGCAGGGGGTTGGACTTGATGGCCCTTGTGGTCTCTTCTATGATTCTATGTCTAACCAGGATAAACTTAATATGAATTGCATTAAAATGTGGATAGCCCAGAATTAAGTGGCTTGGTTCAGACACACAATCCCATTTATTTCAGTGGTAGGCAATATGGTACCTTCCCGATCAGGGTTTCCCAAACTTGGATCTCCAGCTGCTGTTGGGACTACAAATCCCATCATCCCTAGCTACCAGGACCAGTGGTCGGGTCAGGGATAATGGGAGTTGTAGTCTAAAACAGCTAGAAACCCTGCTCCAGATCTTGTTGCAGTCCAACTCCCATCAGCCCTAGCCACTGTGGTCAGCTGTCAGGAATGAGGTGAGCTGGAGCCCAGAAATGTTTGAAGAGCACCGTGTTAATTTTATTAAATGTTGTTTGTACAATTCAGTGTACAAACAACACCATTTTAAAATTCTCCCAACAAATTGGCCATTATCTCGATTAGAATATACTAAAAATAGAGCTGAATAAAAATCAGCACGGGACTGAGGGAAGTTGTAGACTAAAATGTCTGGGGAGCACCAGGCCGCCTATAGTTGTCAGCTAAAAACATTGTTGTTAAAATGCCCGTATGACTGTGGTGGGTATTCAGGCCATGCTTGGACCAAATCCTTGGACCAAAGGCTTATTAAGCCAGGATTTGCGTGAGTTGGCTATATTCATCGGCAGTGCTGTGAGCTGATGTTTTGAATGCAGGGAAAGTGTTTTAAGCTCTCTTTCTCTCAGTGTAGTTTTATCTGCCAATTACTGCTGATGTGTTTACTAATTATTTTTTAATTAAATTTGTTTTAATAGTATTTGTTTTTAATGGCAGGGTGCAGAATCCCCCTTTCCTTGGTGCAGAATGTGATTGCCTGGATTGCAGGCTTAACATTTTTCATGCAGAAGTTATAAAGTCCTGGGCAACTGTGTTCTGATCTGAAGCTATTTCAAAATGTACTGCAATTTTTAATCATTCACTCTGGGTTGAATTTAACTCACACTTTACGTGTAAATGTCTATTCATTGCTGCCAACTCTTATATGGGAATGCATTGAAGAACTCCTAAGGGATTTAAGCGCTATTGAAGTAGAATTCCTCAGAAGTAGTCAGGGATGCTGCTGTCGCTGATGGAGAACAGCAAGCCTTTCTCCCATTATATAGCTCCTACCTACGCTCTCAGTGTGGGTGTCCTATTTGCATAATCATCTAGACAGTGTTCTCTAAACCACACGGATAAATATACAAATCTCTTTAATCCAGGTACCACAATTCCTGTGGTGTTACCCTCTTTCAGGAGTCTGTCACAAGCCTAATAATGCCCACCGTGTTTCTCTGCAAAAAGCAAAGAGGATGAAAGCATAAAACTATGACGAGGCATCAAAATATTTTTCATTTCCATTGTATTTAATTTTGCTCTCCCATTTTTCTAAGCAACATGTCTCCTTCTGAAAATGCAGTGGGTGCCAAGCAAATCCCAGCTCTGCTAACAGGTTGAATGCAAACACTCCCCACTTCCATTTAACCTCATTTCCGTGGCTCATTGCTGCTGCTGGATCAGCCTGTGAAGAGTTAACTTCCTTGGCCCAGAGGTTGAGGGATAGTGCTGGTAGCTTAAGTGCAGATGTGGGAAATGGCTGTTCTTGCCAGAGGTGTGTAGTTGAGGGCACTTCCATTCAGGCTTACATTCAAGGTGAAAATGCATGTTAGTAGCAGCAGCCTGTGTGAATTTATTATGCACACACAGGACTAGAAATGGAGGATGGATTTGTTCATTCCCGTCTTTTTTCAGCTGATTGACCTAATTTGATGGTCCTGAAAATGCTTGCAGATTGGTACACAGTTCTCAATTGGATCGTGCTCTTTTCTAGGTTTTGCATTTTAGTTTTAGTGTGCAAAAAGTATGTACAAAAATATAAATGCACATTGAAAAATATGTATTGGGGGATGCATATAATCTATACAATTTACATAAGAAATTCTCATGGGTTCTTAAAAAAAAATCCCCATAGAACAGGAGGAACAAATCTATAACTGAGTGCCAATGAAAACGATACAGGATGGTATTAGACTGTTTGGACATCCTTACTTAAAACATTGGTGGCCGATCCTTTTGGCAAATAGGGCAAAGTACAGTACATGGGCAGTTCTTCCCCAGCTCCCCAAATGATCTTGGTAGGTTTTCTTCTAACTTACTAAGCTGTGGCACAGGCAGCACTGGAGGAGGCAGGGATGTAGATCTGGTTTTATCCCATAGCCCAAGCCTCTGGCCCTTCCTGCTCCTGTTCAGATGTGTCATAGGTTGGCCACCTGAGAACTCAACATACCTCAAAAAGCCCTTAGATAAGAGTGTAACTTCTTAGTGATGGAGCAGGGCCTACTTAACGTGTTAATGGCCTACATTTTCTACTGTTATCATGGGTAGCCAAATCTTTTCCAGCTTTTCAGGGGAGCCAGAAAACAAATAACCTGAGAAACTTCAGCTCAGAATGCTGATTGGAGCCCATACTGTTAGTAAAAAGAGACAAAAGGGTGGCGCTGTGGTCTAAACCACTGAGCCTCTTGGGCTTGCTGATCAGAAGGTCGGCGATTCGAATCCCTGTGACGGAGTGAGCTCCCGTTGCTCTGTCCCAGCTCCTGCCAACCTAGCAGTTTGAAAGCACACCAGTGCAAGTAGTTGAATAGGTACCTCTATAGCGGGAAGGTAAACGGCGTTTCCATGCATTCTGGCTTACGTCACGATGTTCCATTGCGCCAGAAGCGGTTTAGGCATGCTGGCCACATGATCCAGAAAGCTGTGGACAAACACTGGGTCCCTCAGCCTGAAAGCGAGGTGAGCGCCGCACCCCATAGTTGCCTTCGACTGAACTTAATTGTTCCAGGAGTCCTTTACTTTTACCTTTATACTGTTAGTTCATTCTGAATGAATGAAGCAGTGGGCTTAAGAGTAGGACTGGAAGGAATAGCAGCCAAGCTCATTGATTCCTTTAACAGTGCTTAAAACTAGATCCACGGTTGTGTTGAAAATGATCCAGTCTATTCATTGGTGAAGAAATTTGGGATGACGGAAAGGATTCTTCAAATTTTCTCTAGGGAGCCTGAAACTCTCCCAACAATTGGAGCAAGTGCATTGCGGGGGGCACTCTATTTTTTGCCAGATAAACTATTGTCAGTTTGAAGTAAGCTTTTTAAAATATTTATGGACTACTTTGTCTGATGGATGTGCAATGGGTTACATCACTTTCATTGACTTATCCATAGGAATCATAAGCTCAATTCTGTTAAAATAGGTTGTTTGTTGTTGTTTAGTCGTGTCCGACTCTTCGTGACCCCATAGACCAGAGCACGCCAGGCACTCCTGTCTTTCACTGCCTCCCGCAGTTTGGTCAAACTCATGCTGGTAGCTTTGAGAACACTGTCCAGCCATCCCGTCCTCTGTCATCCCCTTCTCCATCTGCCCTCAATCTTTCCCAACATCAGGGTCTTTTCCAGGGAGTCTTCTCTTCTCATGAGGTGGCCAAAGTATTGGAGCCTCAGCTTCAGGATCTTCCTCAGCTTCAGGAACCCTCCAGTGAGGTTAAAATAGGTGGGGAGGGTTAAATAACAGGCACGAGGCAATTCTGCCTCCCCATCCTTGCATAAATTAGACTTGCATATAGTTGTTTGTTTTGCATTCTGAATTGCTTGGCACGTGGCAGTGTAACTTGCTAGACATAACCTGGGATTCCATTAGGAATCACATAGATTCAAATGAATTACTGCAGCTGCAAGGGCTAGAAACATGCAATATGGGGGTTCTCAGGCTGTTGAATTGTTTCAATTCACATGCTGAATTATGTCACATTTATACCGAATTGCCAGATATGCTCAGCATGGTTGATTATGTTTATAGCTTTTAAGTCAGTTTTCTAATTGAGGAATCTTTATTGGCTTCCAAAGCACACCTTTAAAATGGCCAGCATAAAAAGCTAAAGGTTGATTGCTCCTCCTCATGAAACATTTAAAGTGCTTATAAGTACCTAATGAATACTGTCAACCATGGTTGCCAGAAAACTTGTATCACTTTAGTTAGTTGCTCCAAACATACACTAGTGCTTATTTACAACGCTTCTCAGGAAGTATTGAGAAAAACTCTAAAATTAAAACAAAGTAAAGAGACCAAAACAAGCATTTGTATTGTTAAAAGCTACTTCATGGTAACTACATAATAGCTGGCATTATAGTTATTTTATATACTGTTTATAAAATGTTGGTTTTGCTTACTAGAGTTGCCATATTTGAAACAGTGAAAATCCAGGACATTTTGCCAATTTCTGCCCTGACACTGCTACCGGCAGAATACCGGATATGTCTGGGAAATGCCAGGTGTGTGCCAACCCTATTTGAACCCATCTGAGACTTGCAACTGAAGCTAGGAGTGTGTTGTGGGACTATTCCTTATGTGTGAATTCTTTCTATCCCGTTCTACCCACTTCTGTTGGCTGATTGTTTTTACATAAACCATCAGCAATCTGGATTAAAAACTGGGTTCTAAAAGAGAGTTTAGGCACATTGCTGATTTCCGTTTAATGTTGGGGCCCCATCTGGTTGGCATCTGTCTGTCTCGGAAGACAATGGAAGAGTGCGCCCTTGGGGGTGAGGCCAGACTATTGGCAGGTTGCAGTAACTACTGTGGCTGTAGAGACCAATGAGGGAGAGACATGCTTTGTTGTTGCTGGGGCAGAAGAAGACATCCAACTGCTCAGCTACAGATGCACCGGGACGTTTCTTCTCCCCGTGCTCCTTCCTAATGGTCATTTCTCTTCTGGTCACTGCTGTTGGTACACGATTTGACTGTCTGTCTCCAGGCACTGTGATTATCTGCAAGAGGTTCCCACCGGGTGGGGTTGATGTTGCCAGCTTTCATGTCCCATTTGCAGACATCTTCATAACACAGAGCTGGTCTGCCAATTGGCCTGGTGCCAGAAGCCAGCTCCCCTTTTAAGGCAGCATCACATCACTTCAAACAGTCATGGCTTCCCCTAAAGAACCCTGGGGACTGTGGCTTGTTACGGGTGCTGAGGTGTTAGAAGACCCCTATAGACCCCTATTCCCCTCACAGAGCTACAATTCCCAGAATTGCCTGGGAAGAGGGATTGATTGCTCAACCTCTCTGAGTATTGTAACTGTGAGGGGACTAGGGGTCTCCGAACAACTCTCAGCTTTTCTGAGCACAGCCTTAATATCTGTGCTAAATGACCTTCTCTGTTGGAGAGAGGGAGAGAAATTGATCAGTAAGAGAAAATCGCATTTGCAATAGCAAATTGCATACTTGTGCTGTGTGTATCTGTCCCCCTCCCCTGACACCCAGTAAGAAATATGCTATGTGCAAGGAGGGCTCTCCCTTGTTGCCCACCAGGAAAAGGCCTTTGTAGGGAGTACTCAGAGTCCTCCCCTCTGCCCCAGTATATACGTCACATATTTGAGATCCCTCCCTTTATTTAAGTACGTAGCAGGAAGACATCAGAACAGTTGAGTTGCCTCTAGGGTACCATGTGTACATTCCTGGTTTGGTAGACTTTTTGTTTTCTATGAGAACTGCCACCCACTCTCAACCATATTAGGTAATGCATATTATGAGTTCAGCTGAACAGATCCCAAACCTGTTCCCATCCTGTTTTGCTAATGTGTAAAAGTCCCCTGGGTCTTCTTAAGTGTGTCTCTTATTCCTTGTTAAGGGAGCTGTGGTTTAGAGCAAAATGGTTCCCCTCCACCACTTTTGAACATCCTGAACCAAAATCCAACATGCAAGCTGTTAAGAATTGTGTTGCATGCTGTAGCCCACAGTGAACCTAAATAATTAAGTTGCATTAAAAGCAGAAGCTTGTTCTAAGGTTTTTATTTTTCGCTTCCTCTGAAAGATTAATAAAATCCTGTGTTGTAAATTTACAGGAATTTCCTCACAGCCATTGGCATAGCTTTATGCTTCTCTCCCCACAACCCATGAAAAATTATACACAAAAGTATATATCAAACTTCTGAGACCTGGTGCCTGCTGTTTCAGTATCTTTTAATAGCTTTGCTTATCTTGAAAAAGTGTTGACTTCTTTGTCTGCCTCTGAAAGTTAGAAAGTGAGAACATTTTTATGTTGCCCCTGGGGGGGGGGCTCAAGGCAGTGTAAACAATAAGATTATATAAATGATAAATATATAAAATAACAATTAAACAATAAAGTTCAACAAAACACAATTCAGCCTGTTTACATGACATATATCACTTGTTGTGCAAATGATCCCAGGTGAGCATTCCATAGATGGGAGTCAGAATTGAGAACGAGATGAAGAACCTGTGACTCTTACCTGGTCATGCAGGAAAGATGGCGGAGGACCATCATTATAGCAGGCAAAGCTGCTTCTCAGTCATCTTTCATTCTGTTACCGAACTTAGCTTAACACCAGATGAACTTTTGTTCCATGGAAAGTTATTTGCAAGCCATTGTTGTAGAATGGTTGCTAAGTCCTAAAGAATAAATAGGTGGTATAGGCCTATAGAAACAACTTGGATGCTAAGAAAATCAATGCCATCTTAAATATATATATATTTTCTTATAAGTGATGCTGACTGTGGGAAGAGGGACTGGGATGAGAACGGGATAGCTCAGCTGGTAGAATAGGAGACTTAATCTCAGGGTAATGGGTTCAAGCGAAAGATTCCTGCATTGTAGGAGGTTAGGCTAGATAATCCTTGTCGCCCCTTCCAGCTCTACAGTGCTATGATTCCAAAATCCAATTGCTATGAAACGTCATGGGCTAGAACAAGACTGGGGTTGCTATGAAAGGGGACAAGAGGAAGGTGAACTGTAGTGAGGAGCCTGGGAGAGGCATGTCTGTACTCGGCCAGCGTAGCTAGTGGAAAGTGGAAGTTCATGCATCTTTTATTTGAAAGAGAACTTAAATGTATTGATTACAGAGCTCTCTCTTAGCTAAGGTTATTGAAGCAGAGGTGTTCGTAATCTTGTAACCAGAATACCTTCCACCCCATGGGGATGCCCAAGCACTTAGCATACTATTTATACTGCCAGAAACTGAAATACAACCACTTCCAGGGTCAATACTGCCAGAAACTGAAATATAACCACTTCCAGGGTCAAATCTGGCGTCTTATTGCTACTTGCTCTGTATTGATTGTTGTGAAGGGGAGACTTGGACATACTGGGGTCTTGATTTTTATATAATGCTGCATACTTTCAAAACTGCTTGCTGAAGGTGTGGACCCTGAAGGCCAGTCCCTGTTGCTGAGTCCCAGGTCACTGCCATACCCAACCAAGTAGTGTGCATTCTGATGTGGGCAAGCTTCCTTCTCACTGTAACTTAACTGTGTGCACCTTGCCTGATGCATCAGTCACCATGCACAGTGTCAGATCTGTGGTGAAGTCATGGCTTGCCTACTTCCCATCACCTCTTGTTCAGAGGGAGCAGTAAAAGTGAAAGTACACGTCTTCATTTACCCTTCAACTGCAAAGCATCAGAGAAGACTGGTGCCCGGAGAACTCTGCTGCATGTTCTTCGGTAGAAACAATGGGACAGACACACAGACCTGGAGAAAGAAGTGTTATCCTTGTCCAAAATTGCTTTGCTGTGAGCTTGCTTTGAGTCGGAGATGTTACGCTGGGGGCATTAAGGCTTCAAAGGGAAAATGAGAACAAGACATCTCTCTGATTCTGCTTGACAAAATTGGTGATACTTTAAACACTCCATTTTTCTTTAATGTTTTTGTGATTCTCATACTTGGACTTTTATTTTATGCCTGATTCCTTCCTTCTATATTTCCTTTGGCTGCCACTTATACTTCATTTTGTCTTAACAGCGCCACCTGCTCCAACCTCATAGCCCATCCCCTAGGGAACCTCACAAAGTACCGTTGTAAACAATGCTGCTTTAGATGCTTATGCCTGGATTCTCAACAGAGCCATTTTGATTTAAGCTTCTTTTATTTCTGGGTGACACAGCTTCAATAAATGAGTTGTCTGAGCGTTCTCAAAGTGGTGCTGGTTTTCCTCAGTATACCACTCTAAAAAAGGCAGACAAAAAAGAACTGGTTAGTTCCGCAACTCCTAGTTGTGGTACATAATGTGTAAACTGTATTATCAGATACGTCAAGAGGGTATGCTGCTAGCATTTGATGAAAGAGGAGAGTTAGGTAATTCAAAAGATTCCTTCCTGATCCATATCTCTGCTGCTTCCGTGACGCAAGCAAATAATCAGTTTTCCCACTGATACACAAATCAAAGCTGACTTGAGGTTCCCTACAGAATTTAGATGGGTACATAAGCATTAAAAAGCTCTTGCCAATGATTGCAGCAAATTAAGCATAAAAAAGACACAGTGTTTTATAATAAGTACAACATATTTCCTGTTAACAGTTGCATTTCCCTACCATTGCCAACTTTGATGTCAGGTAAAGTGGATTGGCTACTGCTTTTTTCTCCTACCTGCACAGATTTTGTAATCTGTCTATATCATTCTGTTAGGTGGAATGTAAATCGAGTGGTTAATATGCATAACAGCACATTGTGCACCTTCACCAGACCTCATGGAGAATGTGCTCATAATCCAACTGTTAAGAGGGAATTGTGTGTATTTCCCAGCCAATATGCATAATCCCCAGTAGGCTTTTGGGAATGTGCATATTATGACTGCACTTTGTGCAGATTCTGTCCCACTGCTTAATCTTATGTGGCCCACTGATCAACTGAGTGAGGCTCCATAAAAATAACTTTTGTCTGCAGTCCAACCTCCATTTCTCCACTCTAAGCTGTTCCCCTGTCAACTGAGCAGTTAAAGGGAAGCTGGGAGAGTTATGTATGCTGCCTTGAACTCCCTGCAGGAAAGGTGGGATATAATAATAATAATAATAATAATAATAATAATAATAATAATAATAATAATTTATTATTTGTACCCCGCCCATCTGGCTGGGTTTCCCCAAGCCACTCTGGGCGGCTTCCATGGAAACCAAAAAAACACTAAAATATCATACATTAAAAACTTCCCTGAACAGGGCTGCCTTAAGATGTCTTCTGAATGTCAGGTAGTTGTTTATCGTTTTGACATCTGATGGGAGGGCGTTCCACAGGGCGGGCGCCACTACCGAAAAGGCCCTCTGCCTGGTTCCCTGTAGCTTTGCTTCTCGCAATGAGGGAACCGCCAGAAGGCCCTCGGCGCTGGACCTCAGCGTCCGGGCAGAATGATGGGGGTGGAGACGCTCCTTCAGGTATACTGGGCCGAGGCCATTTAGGGCTTTAAAGGTCAACACCAGCACTTTGAATTGTGCTCGGAAACGTACTGGGAGCCAATGTAGGTCTTTCAAGACCGGTGTTATGTGGTCTCGGCGGCTGCCCCCAGTCACCAGTCTAGCTGCCGCATTCTGGATTAGCTGTAGTTTCCGAGTCACCTTCAAAGGTATCCCCACGTAGAGCGCATTGCAGTAGTCCAAGCGGGAGATAACTAGAGCATGCACCACTCTGGCGAGACAGTCCGCGGGCAGGTAGGGTCTCAGCCTGCGTACCAGGTGGAGTTGGTAGACAGCCGCCCTGGATACAGAATTAACCTGCGCCTCCATGGACAGCTGTGAGTCCAAAATGACTCCCAGGCTACGCCCCTGGTCCTTTAGGGGCACAGTTACCCCATTCAGGACCAGGGAGTCCTCCACACCAGCCCGCCCCCTGTCCCCCAAGAACAGTACTTCTGTCTTGTCAGGATTCAACCTCAATCCATTAGCCGCCATCCATCCTCCAACCGCCTCCAGGCACTCACACAGGACCTTCACCGCCTTCACTGGTTCTGATTTGAAAGAGAGGTAGAGCTGGGTATCATCTGCATATTGATGGACACCCAGTCCAAACCCCCTGATGATCTCTCCCAGCGGCTTCATATAGATGTTAAAAAGCATGGGGGAGAGGACGGAACCCTGAGGCACCCCACAAGTGAGGGCCCAAGGGTCTGAACACTCATCCCCCACCACCACTTTCTGAACACGGCCCAGGAGGAAGGAGCGAAACCACTGTATAACAGTGCCCCCAGCTCCCAACCCCTCTAGACAGTCCAGAAGGATGTTATGGTCGATTGTATCAAAGGCCGCTGAGAGATCCAGCAGAACTAGGAAACAACTCTCACCTTTGTCCCTAGCTCGCCGGAGATCATCAACCAGTGCGACCAAGGCAGTTTCAGTCCCATGATGAGGCCTGAACCCCGATTGGAAGGGATCCAAATGGTCCGCATCCTCCAGGCGTGCCTGGAGTTGTTCAGCAACCACGCGCTCAATCACCTTGCCCAAGAATGGAAGATTTGAGACTGGGCGATAGTTGGCCATACTGGCCGGGTCTAAAGATGGTTTTTTAAGAAGCGGTTTAATGACCGCCTCTTTCAGCAGATCTGGGAATGTTCCCTCACAGAGGGAAGCATTCACCACCCCGCAGAGCCCATCGCCCAGCCCTTCCCGGCTTGCTTTTATTAGCCAGGATGGGCAAGGATCAAGGAGACAGGTGGTTGGTTTCACGCGTCCAAGCAGCCTGTCCACATCCTCGGGGGTAACGGATTGAAATTGATTCCATGCAACTTGACCAGACAGAGCTCCAGCACTCTCCCGCCCCAGCCCTGCTCCCACGGTGGTGTCTAGCTCCTTCCGGATATGAGTGATTTTATCTGCAAAAAACTTTGCAAAATCGTTGCAGGAGATCTTGGGGTCTTTACAAGGCCCCGGTGGTAAAGGTGGTTCCGTTAAATTGCGGACCACCTGAAAGAGTCTCCTGCTACTATTTTCTGCAGATGCAATAGAGGCGGTGAAGAAAGTCTTCTTCGCCGTCGCTATCGCCACATGGTAGGCTCGACGTTGAGCTCTAACCTGTGTCCGGTCAGATTCGGAATGAGTTTTCTGCCACCGCCGCTCTAGCCGTCTCAGCGATTGTTTCATCGCCCTCAGCTCCGGAGAAAACCACGGGGCTGTCCGGGCTCCATGCAATCGGAGAGTGCGCTTCGGAGCCAGACAGTCGATAGCCCTGGTTAACTCCGCATTCCAGCGGGCCACCAGGGAATCAGCTGAAAGGCCATCAACATGGGATAAAGCATCCCCTACCACTCTCTGGAAACCATTTGGATCCATTAAGTGGCGGGGGCGGACCATCCGAATTGGTCCCACCTCCCTGCAGAGGGGAAGGGTCGCGGAGAAGTCCAGTTGCACCAGGAAGTGATCTGACCATGGCACTTCTTTGGTTTCACTTTTACTTAGTGTCAGATCACCCACGTCACTAGAGGTGAATACCAGGTCTAAGGCATGTCCATGACTATGATTTGGGCCCAACTTATTCAGGGACAGCCCCATGGAGGCCATGCTTTCCACGAAGTCCCGAGCGGCCCCTTGTAAGGTCGTGTCGGCGTGGATGTTAAAATCCCCTAGGACAACCAAACTAGGTGTCTCCAGGAGAACATCCGCCACGACCTGAAGCAGCTCGGACAGGGAATCCTTGGTGCAGCGGGGAGGTCGGTACACCAAAAGGAATCCTGTACTGCCCCTATTGCCCAACTTCCAGAACATGCACTCAGAAAACTGGGTCTTCCCAGTAGGACGCCTGGTGCAAACTAATGACTTCCTAAAAATCACTGCAACCCCCCCTCCCCGCCCACATGACCTGGGTTGCTGTGCGTAAGAGAAACCTGGTGGGCAAGCGGCAGCAAGGACAGGCCCATCTGCTTCCTCCAACCAGGTCTCTGTCACACATGCCAGGTCAAATCCTCCATCCACAATCAGGTTGTGGATGGCAGTGGTTTTATTCATCATTGACCTGGCATTACACAGCAACACCTTCAGGTTATGTGGGTTTCCCCTGTTGATTCCAGTATCCATCCGGTCAAGGCCAGACCCGGAGGCAGGGATAGTCTTCAAACAACGACTAAACCTGCCTCCTCGGTAATGACATGGTCTGGTCTTAGCGTAACTCCGCCTCCTGCCCATGATCACTGCGATCGGATGTCCCAGTGCTTCCCCCCCTGTGGAACTTATGTGTATTCATTTTTTGCAGCAAGCCTTTAAAAAAATGTATTCCACAAGTAAGAGCCCTGTGGAATTGGCAACCTTGCAAGTCACTTTTGTGATTTTCTGCTCTCATATATTTGACTATAGAAAGTAAAACGTTTGTGTTTATGCGCTCTTACTCTGTCGTACATCTGTTTTGTTGCCCTTGAATCATGTAACCTACTTGGTGTTCAGTGAGTGAGCATCAGCCACAAGATACATGTAACATATGAATAATGTCGTGAATCCAAAAATCTCATTTCTTACTCAGCAGACATCATGCACAAAGGTTTTGAATTAGATGAGAAGTCTTCTATTAAATTTTGAAGAGAATCAAAGTACCCTCTTTCTGTTTGAGATAAAGCACTTCAGTATTAATCATTCTGGACTGGATGATGGACAATTAGTCATCCCAGATTCCAAATGATGTGAAGTGTACCATTCACTTAATAGAAGTCTGGGACTGTATGATTAAAAATAGTTCTGCATTTTCTGACATTTGACACTGCTTTGCACTGTTCCACGCTACTGGTCCGCCTTTGCCCAAAGTTGGCAACTGACTTGCAGTGGCTCCGAAGACTTTCAGTCTGAGATGAGTCTTTTTCTGCTTTCCCACATCATGTAGTCCTGCAAGGCCCGTCCAGTGCTTGCTGCACTATGTGCTGCCTGCTTCATGGAAAAGAAGAATTCACTGCTATAATTTGCTCCATTTTAAAAGGGCATGTGTACTGTGAAGTGATGGAAGTATTGCTGGTGGAAAGTAGGGAATGAATGAGTCCCTTCATCTTGAAAAAGGGATACAGCAGCATCTCCACATGACAACAAGCAGCAAAATGCCCACCCAGCAAAAAGTAAAACAAATGCACTGTGCTGAATAATGGGGATTGTTGTGGAGTTTCATCTCTGTAGCAATCCTTGTGCAATCACTTCCCACGTGGCAATATAATTAAAAGTAATGGTGGAAGACAAAACTGCCCAAATATTATCTTCAGAAGAGCACAGGGCAAGTGCTTCACTTTTAAATGGCACCACCAGGCAAAGTGTGGTTTGTTTACACAGTCAAGAGTCATAGAGGGTTGTCTAGTCTAACCTCCTTTTGACTAAAAAGCATCCATGACAAGTGGCCATCCAACATCTGCTTAGAAAGTGAAGGGGAGCCAACCTTCCGGGGGAGTCTGTTCCACTTTGGATGCTACTGTCCCAGACCTGTTATCCTGAGACAACAGCCGCATCGCATTGCACACCCAGCTGAAATAACTTAACCTGCTAGGTTAATCTCTCTGCCCATAAGGCACTTGACAGGACTCTGTTTTTGCAGTACCAGACAGACACATAAAAATAAGAAGCTTTTCTAGCTTCTGATAGACCAATGTACATGGGGGTTGGGGTGTGCAGTCTTTATTTACATAAACCAGGAATTCCAGAGTTTTTCATTCTGGACTTATTGGGTCACTCCATGGACTTATCTATGAAGTTGTAAACAAATGACTTTGCCAATGTTTAGTCTAGGATTTAGAACTTTATTTTAAATCGTATGTTTGGAAATGTCAGAGCCATTCAGCATGGTTCTGGAGAGGCCTGCAAATGTTCTCTTTCCAGCTGTACTTGTCTTGGCCACAGGTCATTGTTTTGCTACTTTACCAAAGCCCCACAAATGCATAGGCATTGGATTACTTTGTGCATGTGTTAACCTTTTCTGAGCAGTTAAGGGCTCTGAAATGGGAAATGATTTCCTATCTTTGGCTTATATTATAGCAAGTCTCTTCCTGGAAATTGAAATCTGCCCATTCCATCTTGCGGCAACAACCATGTAGCTGTTATAAAATGGTCTCCAGAGGTCAAAAGAGGGGCGCAGTGCTATAAAGTTGTTGAGCAATGTGCCCTTGAGAGTATGAACTGTGACTAATGTGTCTGCTTTGCTGTGTTATGTATTCCCCTTCACTGTTCCAGTTTCATTTAGATTCAGTAAAGCTCAGTGTTCTACTGGCACGTTATTGTGACAGATGAAAGACTATTTTAACTGCAGACATCAAGAAAGAAAATTGACATAGACTACCTGGGTCAAAATCTCAAGGTTTCAAAGATGTTTCTTATGTGTTTGGTGCAAATAAAAATAAAAATACATGCTGTAGAACTCCCCTTCTGGGCCAAGGGGATTCAAGATGGCACTTCACCTTGTTCTCTAAGGCTGTGTTCTGCAGCCTTTGGTCCAAAGATGATGACTACAACCCAGATGCTCTGCAGGCATGCTTGCACAATTGTGTCCTTCTGTCCCCTTCTTTTCAAACTTAAGGGAAAGTGTAGTGATGTCCATAAGCATGCAGAGTTTGTATTGCCCTACCCTGTAATTCTATAGAATTCTGTACGTAGGCTGCAGAATAGGCAGAAATGGATTGTTTTGAGACTGATGTGTTTTAAGTGGAGGCATGTTAATGGCCCACATTACTGCTTAAAATGTATTAGAATCCAATTTCTCAGACTCCCTGCTTGACTTGACCAACTGGGCTCTTAAACCTTTTATTTAATGACACTTGCCCCCCCCCCCCGCCTTCCAGGCTTCTCCTCAGTTGTTGTATTCATTTGAGCACATATGGTAATAGCAAAGAAATTATAAAAATTAAAGTAACAATATGGTGTTGGGTTGATCAAACATTGATAATAGCAAGAGTGTTGAGGAGAGCTAGCTCAAGAGGAAATGGAACCAGTTCAATTTTGAGCGCAGTACTAAGAAGTATCTGCAAACAGAATGCACATAACGCCTGAAAGATAATCTCCTAATGTACTAATTTAGTGACTGTTCTCTGCAGGCAAGGTCCTTCTGCATCTACCATCTTATCAGAAGGTCCATTCTGTGAAATACACAGCAACCAGACGTTTAGTGTTGTGGCTCCTACCTTTTGGAATTCCCTCCCTTTGAATATTAGACAAGCACCATTTCTGTTATCTTTTTGGCACCTAACTTGAGCACCTTCCTCCTTCAACAAGCCTTTTAACTTGAGGTCTTTCCTAGTCTGCATCTGTACTGGAATGGTTTTTAAAATGTTTTAATCGCTGCTTCCTTGTCGCCCTGGGCTCCTTTGGGAGGGAGGGCAAGATGCAAATAAATAGCACAAATAACACAGAGAGAGTGCACACACAGAAATGCAAAGGATTTTCATGGGTTCATTTATTTCGCGCTTTGAAATAGTGGGGTTATAAGCCAGTCGCAGAATGCAGTGGAGATGAATTGTGGGATGGGTCTGCCTTTTGTATCAGGATAACCACCCTTATCAGGTAAACTGTGCTATTTCCAAGATTGCGAAGTGCTAGCCTTCACACAGGTGAGAGGGGTATCTCTGTAGCACGTAAAAGCCCTATTCCCCTCCCCTCTAGCATGCATTTTCCTGGGCTGTTAAGGGACTTGTTGGTCTATATCAGGCATGTGTCCAAAGTCCGTTTTGGGGGCCTAATCCGGCCCACCGGTCAATTTAATCCGGCCCCCGTGGCAGTATACGTCCTGGGGTAAAATCCGAAAAAAAGCTCAACAACATTGGTCGGCCCTCACACATGTTCACTTCATTAAATCTGGCCCTCTTTGAAAAAAGTTTGGGCACCCCTGGTCTATATGCACCTCTCAAATGACTGTCCACCAGCAGCCATCCGACAGTCAGGGAGCCTAAGGTTGGAGCATGCAGGTATGGTGGGCATAAATATGCCAAGGTTGGGAGGGGGAGAAAAACAATTATCATCACTTATGATGATAGATCGTAATTCTTTAGATCCTAAAGGCATAAGATTCCCTCTTCTCATGCAGGCACTATAGCTAACATAAGGAAGGGTTGTGCCCTCCCAACCTATTTTTATTTTGTCTTTCCATATCTATTAAAAAGTACTAATTGGCAGACGTGCCTTAATACACACAGGGAGAGGATATTGGACCTCCTGCCCTTTAGCTTGCGGTGTATTTTTGGATACTTTTGACACACAGTCACTGCCAAAAGCTTCAAGGGCGTACTCAATTGATCTAAACTTTACTCATGAACGGTGCTAACTGCAATAGCCACACTCTTGTTTCTGAGCATGTAGACAGTCTGTCTCCCCTTAAGCAGCAGTGTGAGCATTTATAGAAAGTATTAATTTTGAGGATTTGTATACTGAATTATTTTACTTTTTGTGTTTAATGTCAGTTGGAGTGCTGTAAGAGTCTGTCTTGTCTTCTGAAATGATATAACCAAGTATCAAATCCATATTTTATCATTCTTTAACATGGGATTTAAAATCTCGCTCCAAAGTGCAATGTAGTTTTTTACCCGGAATAATAAAATTGCATCCTTTAAAAATGTTTTTGTATACTAAACATGCAATAAAACATGCATATATTTCCCCCCAAGGCAATTGTAATATCACTAGTTCTCATGACCATTGTATTATAGACTAAACAAGAATAATTTTTCTTACACTAAATGGGTTGGTTGTTATTTTATTAAATTTCTGTGTGTGCATAAATGCTGGGTGGGGAATCCATGGCCTTCCAGATGTTGCTAAACTACAACTCCCATGAGCCCCCGTTAACATGACCATTGACCCGAGATGATGGGAGTTGTAGTTCATCAACATCTGGAGGACGGTGTGTTCAATATCCCCTGCTGCAGAACCAACATTAGTAGAAGCCATGTAACTATTGAAAGAACAATCACACTTGTTGTCCGTGTAGAGCTGGCTTCTTTGTTGGCAGTGGGAAAGTTACTGCATAGTATGGATTATATATTGGTGCAGAAATAGCATGGGTAGTGACAAAGCTACCTGATAACTTTGCAGCTATCCAGAATTGTTTGGGGAAGGACATTGATTTTATCAGGTATTCAAGGTATATACACCATTGAGAACCTAACCTAAATAATGTGATTCTTGGTGTGTGGAGTGGTACAAAAGGTATACTTAAAACAGAGAAGGGCTGGTTGTGCAGTGAAAATGTGGAGAGTGAAATCTCCCCCACTCCTTGTACTTGGAACCTTTGACACACGTCCGTGTTCAGCGCAATCAGTTAAATAGTCTCCCTTCTCTTACCTGTCACTGAGAGCCAGAGTGCTGTACTGGCTTGAGTGTTGAACTTGGAACAGGAGGACATGGGATCAAATTCTACTCAACTGCAAAGCACACTAGGTCTCCACGCCCTGCCCCTTCCTCCCCTGACCTGTCACATGTTGAGTGCAAAGCTCTGCATGTTCAGCTCAACATGACTGGAATCCTCCTTCAAACCTGTAATAGTAATAATAATAATAATAATAATAATAATAATAATAATAATAATAATAGACTTTTATCTATATCCCAGCCGAAGCCGGGCTCAGAGCGGCTAACAACAGTAAAATAATACAGCATTCTAAAATCAATACATTATAAAATCAGTTCAAATCAAATTGATGGCAACCATTGGGCTAGAGTTCTGTGAATTACCAAAGGAGGGGGTCAGGCTGTGCCTTGGCCAAAGGCCTGGTGGAACAGCTCTGTCTTGCAGGCTCCGCGGAAAGATGTCAAATCCAGCAGGGCCCTAGTCTCTTGTGACAGAGCGTTCCACCAGATTAGAGCCACATCCGAAAAAGCCCCGGCCCTGGTTGTACGCTGAATGTGCAAAGGCCAAGAAGGAGGGTGCGACTGGCATAAATGGGAGACCTGGGGGTGGAACAAGAATGTGCCCCTTCTACAAAATGTGAGCCCTTACACATTCAAAGAAGGCTTCTTCCCATACATATACCACCAGTAAAAACTCTCAAGGCAGGATTCCTTTAAAATAGTACCCTGGCAAAATAAACAAAAACTGGAAATATCTATCCTATGTCCTGAAACACTCAGGACGACGGCCTCTTAGAGATTCAGAAGAACTCTAAGGCTTGAAGAAAATTCTGTTAAACATCTGGTAGTCATTTAATGGTTAGGGCTGACTGATCTCTTTATATAGACCCTCAGCACTGAATTAATTTTGTCTGTCTTTACTGTTATACTTTATTATATTCTTTCAGCTCCTGAGGGCTGAACATTGAACAATCACCTTCTTTAAAACAGATGTTATACAATTAGCATAGAATTGTAGCAGGTCCCATACATCAACTTAAAGGGCTGTCAGCTAAAGCTGTGTTAATGTGCATGCATAATGCATCTGATGGGGGAAGTGCTCCCCCCCCCTAATGAACAACTTCCTTACAAGATAGGCAAAAATCTGTGCCCTCTTGCTAAAGTACTTATTTCCCTTGTGCAGTAATACTCTATGCATTATTGAAAAGTTTTAAAGCAGTTGCTGGTGGTGGAGGAGGGGAGAAGACCTTACGTTGCAAATAATGACGATAATGAAATTCCACAAAGTCATGCTTCATTACTGTTTACAACTTTGGGGTGTCTTCTGTATGAGAGTACCCTGTAGAACCAGGAGGATTTAGAGCATGATCCACAATACTACTTTGCAGTGCTGACGTGATGAAACTCATTGCATCTCTGTGTTAACTAAGGCAAGCTTCAGACAAGGCTGCTAGATATTATACAGCCCAGAAGCCATGCACTGGTACTGTCTTGTTTCTGGTCTGAACTAATTGGAACAAGGCCAGGCACTGCTTAAAAGGAAACAGCACCTCTCTCATTGGAGTCTTAATAGTTTCAGACACCAGCTTGTTTGGTGATGAAAGATTGTATTCATTCCCTGCCATCTAATCTAGTAATCCCTGGGATTTTGATCCAAGCAGAAGATTGGGAACACCAAATTGGGCAAACAAATTATGTGGAGGTCCACTACTTGGTAGCAAAAGGCACAGCTGATTATTACTTGTGGTGGGAAGTGGGTTGAGCATGAGACTCAACCCACATTGGGCAAAAGATTCCTGCATTGTAGGGGGTTGGACTAGATGACCCATGTGATCTTTTCCAACTCTACAGTTCTGTGAATCTCCATATATACAAAGACAGTGCTCAACATGGAGTCAAGTGAGATTTACTGTTGACGAAATGCTAATGAAAAATTGCTGCTGGTGATTCAGACTAGAGTGAGGGAGAGTGGATTTAAATCCCCACTCAAGCGTGGAGCTCACTTGAGGCCATTCGTTCTCACTTCCATGTGCCTCGCAGGATTGTGGGGATAAATGGGTGGGTGGGAACCATGTGTGCTGCCTTGAGCTCTTTGGAGGAAAGGTGGGGTATAAAACTCTTTAAAATATACACCTCACGTGTCAAAACCCAAGGTGAAGAGGTGTGTCTTCAGCATTTGCCGAAAACTGTATAGTAAAGCTGTCAGATGCACCTCTGTGGAGGGAGTACCACAGTTTATGGGGCTGCCGCAAAGAATGCTGTCTCACAGGCTACACACACCAGACATCTGAGAGCGGTGGAGCCATATTCAAGGAACAGACTTACAGTGAATGTTCACCCTTCTACAGCAAATGTGTAACTGTACATAATACTGCAAATTGTTTCCTTCCTGCTTCAAATACTTTATTCATTAATTTTTAAAAAAGGGTTAAACTCCCTTTTCTCACTCCATTGAAGTCAGGTAGAAGCACAGTGTTATCTGTGTTTTGTGTATTTAAAGGTTTGTGAAGATGTTTCGTTACATAAAAAGTTTTGAGTTTCTGCAGTCCGAGGCTTGGGACATCCCTTAAGAGGAATCCTTCTCAAGATACGCTGTTTCTAGTTCTGGAGGGTTGGGGCAACTTTCCAGAATGGCATGGAAGTTGGTGCAGGGAACAACTGCAAGGATAAAGGGTTAATTATAATTACCTTTCACCAGAAATGGAAAGGCAACTCAGGATCTAAGCCAAAGTTTGTTTGTAGCCTTTGTCAGTAAATTTAATGGGATTCAGAATTGTTACTCTTAAAGTAAAGCCCTTTTACTTTATTGCTCAGAAGAAGCAGAGTAAATTTCCCAGCACAGGCCCTTTGTGAAGCTCCAGGTTTTCTGCTGTTGCAAGCTCACTGCTTTTGTGTTTTTCTTCAGCTGAGAAACTGGACTGTTGAAGAACTTCAAAGAAGACTCGGGGCGCTTGACCCCATGATGGAGCAGGAGATAGAAGAAGTTCGCCAAAGGTATCAGTCGAAACGGCAGCCAATTCTTGATGCCATTGAAGCAAAGAAGAGACGCCAGCAGAACTTCTGAGGAAAGCCTGCCAGTAGAATAGATATCCATCATCCCTAACAATAAACTGTGTTTCTATGACTACTGTGTAGGTGGATTTCTGTTTTAAATGGTCCGGTTTTCACATGACACTAAGCCAAACCATAGTTTAGCATGAACAAATTCCCAGAGAGGAGATGGTGGCTTTGTTCCTACTCTGGTCAATCTGCTGGGCTGCACCGAGCAAAGCCATGATTTGACTTAGTGTGTCCTCTGAACCCAGTCTTGTGATTTAGCTCTCACAGACAAACCACATGCTGTAACCAAGGTTTGTCCTATGGTTTATGATTTGGAGAGAGCTACGCCCAGGTTCAGAAGACACACTAAATCAAATCGCAGCTTAACTCAATGCAGTGCAACAGCAACAGGACCAGGGAGGAGCAAAATCCCTGCTTTGTGTTAAGCCATGGCCTGGCCTAGCGTTGTGTGCAAACAATGGCAGTGTGTTAGCAAAGCAAAGCAAGCCAGTGGCTGCTTCCTCCATTTACTGTAGCATCTTTTCAAACTCAGGAATGCCATTATGTGGAGTCCTCATGAACAGATTATGCTTGTGTTTCAGTGTTAGATGTGTTCTGAATAGATCGCATGTTGCTTCAGAGAAGTCCTGTTACTTTTGGACCCTGTCTATATATTTTGGAGGAACAGTTGGAAACAGACTAAAAGAATGTTGGTGCTCAGGTGGCCAGTCAGTCTCACAGGCCTGTTTTCTGCCTTGTGGGTTTATCCCATCCTGTGGTGTAAGGCTGCCTCATTGGTTCATGAAGAAAACAAAGTAGGTAAAATGCTGTCTTTTGTTGGATGCACTTAGGTTGGACTGCAAGGATGCAAACGTATGCTTCTTTTTGTGAAACTCTTAAGTGCTTGTGAAACCAGAAACCTTGCACACTTGTCTGTGCGCCTAATTTGGCCCAATAAAAGATGCATAGCTTAACTTCCGTATCTCCTTTATGCAGCAACCACTTTGTATTAAACTGCTCCCTCTTTAAACTTCCCCCTGTTACTGTTTAATGGTACTCTGGAAATAGGTTTTTAAAAGAAAAGTGATTCAGTGGCAAAAATATGCGACCTGCTCCAGCGTTTGAAAAGGAATATAAACTCTTTTTGTCCATTCCAAAAGCCTCTAAAAGTCCCATGCCTTACATTCCCCCTTTTAAAGCATTGAATTTCAGGCTTATATTTATATCCTTTCTACTGTGTACTTTATGAGTGAATGCTGATAACGTTTGAGTGATTTCTTGGTATTTTTAAAATATATTAATGTGAAACCAACCCATCACTCAAGAAAACGTGAATCCTACTTTGTATTTCTTCAGAATTCCTTGCAGCAGAGGAATGTCAAAGTATTTGCAACTCAGGAAATTAGGAACTCTCTTGAGATAATGAGAGGTTTGAAATATTTAAGGAATTGTGAATGTTTATGGGCTTTGCTATTTTGAGCTTAATTTGTTTGAGGCTTGCAATATTAGTTTTAAATTTTAAACTAGAATGTGTTTCTCTGTTTATTTGGAAAGGTTAAGGACGTCAGTTAAGATTAAAATAACAATCTGTTGGCTCAAAAGAATAATTTCAAAATGCCCTTTTAGGAAAAGCTTGATGTGTCAAGCTTAATAAAGCAATTCCATTCATTTCTAAGCAGCAGGACTCCTGCTAAAATAAAGTGTGCGAGAGTGTGTCTGATGCTCTGTGCAATTCTCACTCATTGCTGTTGGATTTGCACAAGAGAAATTTCTGATGGAATGTGCCTGTGGTTATTGGCTTCCCCAGGTTTCACAAGTATCAGAACACAATGACCAAGCTCTGTAAAAAGGCCTGTTGTTTCAGCATGTGAATGAAAGGAGCACAACAGTCTTCCAGTCCAGCAGCAGCCCCCCTGTACCCCATAAATTGCTCCTCAGAGGGTCCCATGACCTTCAGAGGGTGCATAGGAAGCGGGCAGCTAAAATGTCACATTTGTGGCTGGAAGGCCTGTTGCATCCTAGCCAGTCTCTACAGTTCTTGATGTTGCAGCGTAATAAACTGGAATAAAGGCAGAAATGTGCAGATACACTTCCATTCTTGCTGCTCAGGGCCTGAAAATTTGTGACAGCCCGTGTGTAACTTCTGTTTTACTCTGGTTGCAGCAGAGGATTAAACACTCTGGTACTAACCTTTTAGGGTGGGTGTGGGGGAGAGATCATGACTTGCCTCCAATCTCTCCTCTTCACTTATCCCAGCTCCACTGTGGCCGTTAATGCTGTACTCTCATCCCAGTTGCACCATAGGCCATGCATTCTTTTGCATGTGGTGAGTGTGACCTGAACCAAGTTTACGTTTCATGAGCTAGTGGGGAAGGGTGAAGTCATCCAAGCCCTTCCTGCTGCTGAAGGAAGTTTGTCTCATTGTAAGCAGAGCCCAAGCTCTTTTCAAAAATATAGGGAAGCATTGCTGTTAAGACCACCTGCTGAAGAGCAGTGGTTTAATTGCCAGTGTTTCTCTTTCTAATGACCTGGCCAAGGATATATTTGGCTTAGCCCAGATCAGAGGTGGGGAACCTCTGGCCCTCCACATGTTGTTGTTGTGACTCCCAACACGCAAGGACGGTGGGAGCCAATGCCCAGGGATGATGGGAGTTGTAGTCCAGTAGCAGCTGGAGGGTCACAGGTTCCCCATCACTGCCCTGGATGGAGATGCCCTAAAAAAGCTGAGCAGAAATTAGCAATCCGGTTGTACAAATTCTGTGACAGAAAGAGAAGTATTAAAATAAACCAAAGTAACTATGTTCCCTGTAAAGCCATGCTGATCAGCTGCTGTTCAAGTATGTACAGTTTGCAACGCAAGCTAACCTTTTGAAATACTCGTTTTTGTTAATGGTTCTAGCAAATAGAAATCTGCCATGAAAGGCTAGAAAGCCAGTCATTTGCAATTTAACTATGGAGGTGCAAGCAAAGGGGTAAAGTGAGGGGATGCTACCTGCAGCAGAAATGAACTTTATTTACTGCGCAAGTAGATTTATTTTGCACCCCCTCCATCTACTGTTTCCTTGCTTTAAATGCAATTTTCAACTATGTGAATCAGGTGGGAGGACCTTTCTCAGTAACCCGTGAAGCCAGATGGCTGCTAAAGTGGGTGCCTTTTGCCTCTGGCTATGATGCCTACCCCACAGTATTTCACATTCAGGTATTTAGGTGAGTAACTTGCTCTCACATAAAGGAGATGGTCCTTTAGCTGGGAATCTTTGCCTTTACAATATGTGCCATGGTAGCAGGGAAATACATGTGTTTGGGATGTCTTGTCTGCAACCAGCCAGACTCTTAATGAGTCACCTAATGAAATATTACTATTTTTGTTGTGGAAGCAAGTGAATGAAAAAGCACAGCAGTCTCAGTAACGTAGTCCCACCCCCCACCCCCATCTAAAAGATATGAGAATGAATTGCTGGATTCCTGCTATTGTAGTTCAGCATCAGGAAGCCATCTTCAGTAAATTCAGCCTAATCAAAGACTCCGGCTCTCATTTTGAATTCTTCTGCAAGAATATACCACTTCATCTATCACCCAGATTGTAATTTTAGGGACTTCTTCTGAAAGAATGCTGTCCAGAGCAAACAGTGTTTAAAGCAAGGTATTCCTATACTTATGAAATCTCATTCTCGTGGTTGATGGGTCCATAAACACAGCTTGAAGCATTCCGGATAAGCTGCCATCTTTTCTTCCCATCGCCCTAAATCAAGTGTTTGGTTGTTGGTCTGTGAAAGACTTAAATGTGAAGTTAGTCGCTTTAATGTTTTGTAATGAAGTTAGCACATCATACCCAATGTAACTTGAAATTTCTCTTTTGTAGAGATTTGTCTGATTTGTACATATTAGAATGGATTGGAATCCTTAGTTTGTATATGTATGAAAGCAACTTTTTATTACATGTTCCTTTTGAGTATGAGACAGTTCTTTGGTTTGAGTTTTAAACACCTTGCCTTATTTGTTTAATAGGACAAAATAAACTGTTCCAATAAAAAAAGTTTGGTTTTTATGGTTTAAAAAATACTGATGTGACCTAAGTACAGTGGTGCCTCGCAAGACGAAAAGAATCCGTTCTTGCGAAGCAAGCCCATTGACGGATTAGCGGATTAGCGCTATTAGCGGCTTTTAGCGGCTTATCGGCTTATCGGATCAGCTGATAAGCGGCTTAGCGGCTTAGAAAAAGGGGGGGGAAGGAAAAAAACCCGCAGGAACTCGCAAGACATTTTCGTCTTGCGAAGCAAGCCCATAGGAGATTCGTTTTGCGAAGCACCTCCAAAACGGAAAACTCTTTCATCTAGCGAGTTTTCCGTCTTGCGAGGCATTCGTCTTGCGGGTCACCACTGTATATGATAACTGCTGTTTCTGTGGAACAGGATCTACTGGATAATATTGGGATGATTTGCAGTACATTAGTAGAGTTTGTTGATTCTCAGTTTTTAATGATAGGAGCAAGAGCAACAAAATTGATCTACTGAAATGAGGAAAGCTTGGAATGACCAGGGGTGAATGTTTTTGTGAAAAGACTGTGAGTTCCAATTAGTTTTAGTACTGAAAACAAAATTCCTCAGTTCAAGATAGTTTAAGGCTAAAGGTGTGTTTTTTGCACTAGTTTCTAGTTGGTAGATCCCAGAGTTCTAATTTTTTTAACAAAGGAGATCTTGCAAGCCTTAAGTCTAATACAGTACCACCTAGTGACTAAAATGTGACACTAGCCATACAATATGTGTGCCTACTCAGAAGTAAGTCTCACTGAGTGCAGTGAGGCATACTTGCATGTAAGTGTGTATCGAAATCTATACAGTCGTACCTTGGATCCCGAATGTCGTAAACCCGGAAGTGAGTGTTATGGTTTGCAAACGTTCTTTGGAACCCGAACATCTGGTGTGGCTCCTGCAGCCAATCGGAAGCCGTGCCTTGGTTTCTGAATGTTTTGGAAGTTGAATGGACTTCCAGAACGGATTCCGTTTGACTTCTGAGGTACCGGTGTATCTTGGTCCATGTGCATTACCTTAACTTCTTAATGGAAGGCTCATTTTTGTTCCGGGAGGATGGATTCAAAGACTTCAAGAAGGCATTCCAGCTCTTTCCCATTTGACTTTATTGCAGCTGGTTTGCAAGGAGCAATTCAAGGACACTGTCAGTCAGCATCTGAGCAGCCAGCCAGCAACAAATACCTCCAAAGAAAAACTGGGGAGAGAGAGAGGCAGGCTTGCATGCTCTGGTGTGTCAGGATGTGAATGAGAGCAAAGCATTTCTAGACCAAACATATCTCCGAAACAGCCTCCAGCTTCAACTGTGCTTTGCTGAACAAAAAGACCTGCAGGCATTTGAAGATTGCTCTGTGCAAACTATGAACTGAATTGGATTGGGTTGTAGCAATCTGCAAAATTGGCAGGCATTAGCCATATGAATAGGGAGACCATGCATACAGAGGGCAGTCTTCTATGTGAAGGGCCTTCAGAGGAAAGACATCTCCTTGAAGACATCTTCTGGTTGAAATGTTGCCCATTTCAAGGCTGGTTCAAAGACAACTTTAAGAAGAAAGAGCAGCAGGCTAGGCAGGATTGAGGTGTTTGGGAGTTGTGGTGCAATTCCCCAAATAGGGTCCCCTTCTCCCAGAAACGGAACACATGGAATAAGGTATCACAAAATAAGTAATGTGGTATTTTATTTTTTAAAAAAGTTATGGCATAAGCTTTTGTGGACCAACAAAAAAATTATTGAGCCTGTAGAGCAGGCATGGCCAAACATGGCCTTCCAGCTGTTTTGGGACTACAGCTCCTATCATCCCTAGCTAACAGGACCAGTGGTCAGGGATGATGGGAATTGTAGTCCGAAAACAGCTGGAGGGCCAAGTTTGGCCATGCCTGCTGTAGAAGCTCAAAAAACATTTTGCCAAACTTGATTTAAAAAACCCCTTGAGCATGTGTAGTTTCACATTTTTAAATCACTTTCACTTAAGCCATTGTTTTTGCTCACTTCATCCCTTGGGCCAGTCACCAACTCTCAGCCTGGCCTACTGCACATAGCTGTTGTGGAGATATATAAGAAAGTATAAAATTTCTGCAAAGGGAGCAATTTGTGCTTGTAGGCATCAACTTTTTGTTCCTTGAACCAGAGTGTTGCATTTTGTACTATTAATGCCATGTTTTTCTGTTCCCTTCTGCCCAAATTAGCACAGCTAATTGGCTTCAACCAATCTTCATCTGGCCTGATTATTGCACATTCTAGATGCATAAATCCTGCTTGTGTTTGATGGTGCTTGCTGCCAAAGTAGTGTGTACAGAGGATTGATTCCTAAGGAGCTGTTTTAGACCAGTAACTACTGGGGATGGAAGGCTAAGGAAAGCAGGGTGTTTTGTTTTCATTTCCCCAAGTCGCACCTTTCACCAGTCCTGTGCCCTCCTTGAATGCTTTTGCCTGGCTGGAGGAGACATGCCCACTCCTCTGTCTTTTGTATGGCAGTATTGTAGCTTACTTGCTGACAAAGGTCCGTATAGTTAAAGCTATGGTTTTCCCAGTAATGATGTATGGAAGTGAGAACTGGGCCATAAAGAAGACTGATTGCCAAAGAATTGATGCTTTTGAATTATGGTGCTGGAGGAGACTCTTGAGAGTCCCATGGACTGCAAGAAGATCAAACCTCTCCATTCTTAAGGAATTCTGCCCCGAGTACTCACTGGAAAGACAGATCCTGAAGCTGAGGCTCCAATACTTTGACCACCTCATGAGAAGAGAAGACTCCCTGGAAAAGACCCTGATGTTGGGAAAGATGGAGGGCACAAGGAGAAGGGGACAACAGAGGACAAGATGGTTGGACAGTGTTCTCAAAGCTACCAACATGAGTTTGATCAAACTGCAGGAGGCAGTGGAAGACAGGAGTGCCTGGCGTGCTCTGGTCCATGGGGTCACAAAGAGTCGGACACAACTAAACAACAACATTGTAGCTTACTATACAAAGTTAAGAGTCACATCTGTTGCTGCAAACCCTTTTTGCCTCTGACCCCACCTACCACTGGCATGCATGGAAGGTTTCCCCGTTGATGGAATGAGAATTGAAAAATACCCTCTCTTCCTGGGCTAGATTTGCTTTTTTAAAGCCCACAGCAATTGTGCAGATCAATGCTTAATACGTTATTGAAAATGGAGCCAGCCAACTACCATTTGGCTTGACCAGACTGCAATTCATTCTCCTATACATCTCTGGCTTCTGTACGAGTGTATGGTAGGGGGAAGGGACAGCAAAAGAAATGACAAGAAGCCCTGTGTCTTATCAACCCAGTGGTTCTTACTGGAGCAGAGGAGTCTTGCTTTTAAGGGTCTCTGAAAAGAGTTCTGCCTTTCTTGAACTCCGCTTGGTTTCACAGTGCAAAGCCTTAACGCAGCGCCGTGGTTCTGTATTAAAAGTGCAGAGGCCAGAATTGCAGCTTCTGTGACTGGAAGATGGTGTGCTAGTGGATCTTTAGAAAGACAATAATGCAAAATGTATGAAACACCTGCCTGCTCAGTGGCATCAAGGCTTTGGAGTGAAGCATATATTCTCATTGTGGCAAGAGGGACCCTGAGCACTTAAAAGAGCGTGGAATTAAAGTTGACAAGGTTCTAAATAAAAACACAAGATGGCAGGCAGGGAATCCTTAAAGTAGGGATGCAGAATGGATGCAGATGCAGCTGAACTGTAGTTCCCATCATTCCTGATCGATGGCCATGCTACATGGGTGTGATGGGAGCAGGCTTAACAGCTTCTGGAGGAACCATCCCTGGCTTTAAAGCGTGTCTCCCTTAAGAGTTGACCTTAAGCCAGGAGTGAGTAGAGGCTGATCTAGAGCTTCTAGACAGAAAACATTTCAGAATCAGCCTAGGCTCATCCATCTGTTGTCTCCAGGATTCAGTTTGCATCTTTCAGCACAAGGTTTCCCAAACTTGGGTCTCCAGCTGTTTTAGGACTACAACTCCCATCATCCCTAGCTATCAGGACCAGTGATCAGGAATGATGGGAACTGTAGTCTGAAAAAACAGCTGGAGACCTAAGTTTGGGAAGCCCTGTGATCTTTGGATGAAGGGCGGTCTGCAAATTTAATTACCGTATTTTTCGCTCTATAAGACGCACCAGACCGCAAGATGCACCTAGTTTTTGGAGGAGAAAAACAAGAAAAAAAATATTCTGAATCTCAGAAGCCAGAACAGCAAGAGGGATCGCTGTGCAGTGAAAGCAGCAATCCCTCTTGCTGTTCTGGCTTCTGGGATAGCTGCGTAGCCTGCATTCGCTCCATAAGATGCACACACATTTCCCCTTACTTTTTAGGAGGGAAAAAGTGAGTCTTATAGAGCAAAAAATACGGTAATTAATTATGCCATTTCTATGCTCGTTTCCCTCCTACACACACACACACACACACACACACACACACACACACACTGACTGCTTAGACAACTTAAATGCAAAATTCCAATTTTGAAGGATGGCTGTGTTTCTATTCTTCTATTGTTCCAGAAAGCACACATTTGATAGATTTTCCTTTAAATGCAAACTGAATCAAATCTCTCCTCCACCCCTAGTCCTCCCTCTCTCATGGATATATGAAGATGCCTTATTGACAAAAAGTGAGAGTTTTAATGGAGAAAAGTCAGTATTGCAGGAGATAAGCCAGCTTCCACATTTAATAAGCACAGGGGGTGGGGTGGGGGAATTTCACTTTCAAGAAATCAGTTCCTCTAACCAGAGGCATTTTCTGTTCCTTTGACAGTTTCTTGGTAGGAAGTTACTTGTATCGTGCTTTGCAGAGCCCCTGTAGGGGATAAAGGATAGACTGGCATTGATGATTGAATCTCCTCTGTCAAGTTAGAATCTCCTGGACCTATGGATTTTAATTCCCACAATGCCTGAAAGGCATCCATTTTTAATAACGGCAAAGAAACCGGTGCCAGAAGGGATATATTTCTTATTTGTGTTTATTAGTATTGAGACTTTCATGACAGATGCTGAAATTGCATTCCATTTAATATCAAGAGGAGGAATGTTCTGTAACTTAAAAGAGAGCACCTTCCTTTGAGGTGATCAGCAGAAAGTGAGCTCATCTACCAAATATGAGTTTCACTGAGGGTAGTCAGCTTCTGTTCTCTTCCTCATGCCTACAAAAGTCATACCAACACTGGGTTGCCAACTTTTCAAACTGCCCCTGCAGCTACGCTTTTGGAGGTGGTTTGATCTGCGGCAAGTATTAGAAATCACCCCAGAATTGGCCCTACTAAACATCTTCCAAGATGACAATGCCCACTTACACCACAAAGAACTCATAACCCACCTACTCTCAGCAGCCAGAAACATCATAACCAGACACCGGAGAGACCTGTCAGGAGTAAGCATGGACCAATGGTACCAAATAATATGGGAAACTGCCTTACTAGAAAAATTAACCAATAAACTGAAACTGACACAGGGACAAATAGAAGAAGACTCCTTCACCCTGGTATGGCTCCCCTTTATCACATACACAACCCAAGAAGACAACAACAAAAATCAATATGGCATACAAATCCATAGGGCTAACCTGATCCAAAACACACACACACACACACCACTCACACATGAAAACAAAGACCACCACAGCCAACCACAAATGAACAGCCACACCCTATGCCAACCCCAACCTCTCCCACCACCAAAGGAACACAAGTGAACAGCAGAGAACCTGCACAAGCAACGCTGACACAAAAGCCCACATATAGTAAGTAAAATAGAAACATCTCCACCCGACCCCACCCCCACTCATCTTTCCCCCCTCCACCTCCTTCCTCCTTTTCTTCCTAATGTCTCAACAAATGAAACTGATTTCTTAAAAAAAAGTTACATAAAGAAATATATTGCGCACACCTCTGTAAATCAAGAAAATCTTTAATAAAAATACATTTAAAAAAAACTAGAAGAGGGTTAAATCTTATCTTGATGCTGTTTAAAAAAACCCCTTCATTTGTTAATTTCTACAGATCAAAGAACTGCTAGAGGCTGTCAGGGGGTCTGGCCCCACCAACCTGTCGAAGTGGCCTTTGTGGGCAGGGGGAGGTCAGGATCTAAGCCACTGAGTGGATCTAGTTCCCCAGACCTGGTTAAAAGAAGAAGAAACCTCCATTTACAGTATTTTTCGCTCCACAGGACACACTTTTTTCCTCTTAAAATCTATGGGGAAATGTCTGTGTGTCTTATGGAGCGAATGTGTGGTCCCTGGGGCTGGGGGGGGGACCCGGGCTTCCCCCGCCAGCCCCACAAGCTCGGGGAGCAACGGGAAGGCTGCATGCCGCCTTTCTGCTGCTCCCTGACCTGCTCTTTGAGGCTGGAAGTGGGGGAAAGCCAGGCTTCCCCCACCGCCAGCCCCGGGGAGCAGGTCGAAAGGAACTCCGGAGGCTTCCGGGTTGCTTTCACTGAAGCCTGGAGAGCAAGAGGGGTTGGTGCACACCGACCCCTCCTGCCCTCCAGGCTTCCAAGGTAGCCGCCTGAAGCCTCCAGAGCGCAACGGGAGCTCCCACTGTGCTCCGGAGGCTTCGGCTTCCTTTCGCTGAAGCCTGGAGAGCAGGAACTCCCACCATGCTCCGGAGGCTTCAGGTTGCCTTCACTGTTTTAGAGGGGGAGAACAAGGGGAAAAATTCTCCCCCTCTCTGCGCAGCGTCCCTTCAGCGAAGCAGCAGGAGAAATGGAAGGGGCTCCATTTTCCCTTGTTCTCCCTCTCTAAAACAAGGTGTGTCCTATGGAGCAAAAAACACGGTAAATGGTAAAGCCAAGTTCAGCAAGTTCAAGGGTAACCCTTGGAACTGTTGGCCGATGGCCATCTAGACTTGGCATTGCAGCTTTAAAATTGTACCACATTGCGAACCGACTTAATTTGCAGTTTCTAAAAGAATACTTGGACTCAAATGTAGCTACCCTTTGGAATTTACACTTCTCCACTAATTCTATTATTAGGATTTAAAATAAAGTGAACTGGTTATTTAACTGGCTAGAATTACGCCACAGCCAGCTGTTTCAGCATTTTGTATTTAAATATAGTTCTTCTAATTTTAGGCTGAGATAGCTGGTTCCCACAGGCTGGAACTAAATGAAATTGGATGAGTTATTTCTTTAAAAGAATGAAAGTGAGGGTCACAAACAACTGGGTATTTCCTTCCACTCCTTGTTCTGACAGTTCAAATCACTATTTTATTCTATTTTTAAGGGTGTCCATGTGCAGTGGAGGACAGAACTCCCATCGACTGATGAGAGCTGTAGTTCTGCAACATGTGGAGGACCACTTTTGACCTAAGTAGACTGGGAGATGGATAATGCTTCCTTAGGAGAAGAGGCACTGTTGTCCATATTATAATGGCAGGCTCACTTTCATAAACCTTGACCTAAAAAGGAAATAAGACCAGAGTGCTTACAGCAGGGATGGGGCCCTCCAGATGTTTAATTACAGCTCTCATTATACCTGACATCTTGCTGGCTGGGTCTGAGGCCAGCAGATCCCCATAATAGACCACCATCCAAATATGGCTGCAATCCTAATCACACTTATTTGGGACTATGCCTTCCTAAACTCAACAGGACTTCTTCTGCCTAAATATGCATATGATTGCTCCGTAAGTCTGTTTTCTCCTCCACCGTGGACATCAGCCCAGGTTTTTCCTCCCTCTTTCCTTCCCTCATCCACATTCTTTCGCCCTCAACATTCGGCTTGATGGAGGGTTTTGGAGAACTCAAAATCTTGCTCATAGTTTTGTGACATTTTGGGTGGTCTGAATGAAAGAACTGTGCAACGGGATTTTGAAATGCTTCCAACATGCCAACCGACAGAACTTCCTAAGCTTTCCCAGTGTAAAAGTGGAGACGAACAAGAAAATGATATCCGATGATGGGTCACTAAGATCTTTAATAAAATATACCATATGCATCCCATGCATAAATATAAAATTACTATTGTACATGCTTTTTGATGATCTTGTTGCATAACAGTTTTCCGTAGCATATTTAACTGGCATCTAATATCAAGTACATTTTGCTACCCGGCGATATTGAGGAGCAAATGGGTACTCCTGTATTCAAGTATCTGTAGCATCCTTCTTCAGCAATTCCATCTCATAACAATGAGCAAAGTCTGGACCACGAATGACCCCATTTGCTTCTTAAGAATGGAAGACGATGGCTCTGATGTTCATGGCTAATGTATTCATGTCCATCATTGTGTTTCTCTTGGAGCCAGGATGAGGTGTGATCTGATGTATTGCGCTGTAGTCTCTTGGCTTGAAAGGAATGGGGCAAAACAACTGGTTTCAAGTCTTTCTTCAGAACCGAGCTACACGAAAGGTGGTTAAACACTTTACACATACAGACGTTTTTTTAAGTGCCCAGTTCCCTATTTAGGTCAGTAGGGTTGGTGTTTCTACATGTAGGAATAGGCATTAGCACGCACATTAAGCAAAACATGAATTCAGAAACTTTACACACTATCTTACGAACATGTATGATGACCAGGGGCCTATGTTATTGAATCATCTCTATGCTCTGAAATCTTTTGTGGCTGCTTTGGACAATCTGGGCCTTCAGGATCAAAGTAGACACAGTATGAAATGTGTATTTACATTTGAACAGCACGTTCTAGAAAATGCAAAAAGCCGCGGTGAGGTTGGGAGACAGGAGTTTAACACTTTCTTTGGAAAGTTCAAAATGGCTCCTTCAAAGCTGCAAATTGATTTGGAAGGAAAGTTCCTATTATTATTATTATTATTATTATTATTATTATTATTATTATTATTATTATTATTTTCTATACTGCCTTTCATCCGAAGATCACAGGGCGATTTACAATATAAAAACACAAAATTGGTGCCCATGGGAGCTTTCTTCCCAATACAAACAGCAGCTTCAAGGGAGCGATTTTAACCTGCATGCTGCAAAGAAATGTTTGATATTGAATCTAGTTTGCACCTAAGACATCCTTTGGGGTGATTTCACTCACACACTCACACCTACACACACACACATACATACATATACGGCCACAATATCAAACAGGACATGTGTATTTCCAACAGCCATCACTGATCAAATGCTATACAGGGAGCATTGTTCAGTGCTGCACCACCACTGGAAGAAACTGAAGAAAAGTTAAAAAGCAGAAGACATGTCTGCTTATTTACTATCCATTTCAATTCCTCCCAGATGCTCAGATCACAATGCTTTTCTAAGGGGACAGTTCACGTGTCTAGTTGATGCACACTCAGGAGTGATTCAATTTCACTTTCTTGGTTACACACAGAGAGAAAAACAAAAAATAAACTGAGGCTGCAGTCTTAAACCTACTCACCAAATCAGCAAGCCCCACTGAATTCAATTCAGACTTACTTCTAGTCACCCTATTGTGCTGTTAGCACGCTGTCATTTTTAGCAAAGTGAAAATGGGGTGTGGGGACAGAAACAAGCAGCAAAAAAAACCACCAGAGGCAACCACACAATTACACAACCCTAGTTCTTTAGTAATTGCAAAAGATAGTACTCATTTCTGTTATGGAGGGGGGGGGCACCCGACAAAAATTATTAGCAGAAGCCTCCATATAAAGAATGACGAAAAGCCACACAGGAAACATCAACTAGTTTTTCACTTACATTTAAATCTTGCCTTGCTTTCTTACTCAGAGCTGAATTAGCTGCACAAACTCTCCCTTAAGTTACAGCGAGAGCTGGTGACTTACCAAAAACACCCGCCAAGTTTCATATCTGAAAGGAATTTAAGTCTGGATCCAACTTTTCCTGCCATTCTGGCTACTATAGTGCCATGTACACAGCTAAAATGGATTCAATGGGATTGTAATACTATGCATTTGCTAGGGTACGTCCCTTTGAATTCACTGAGGCTTACTTCCACACAAACATGCATCATAGCTGGGTTGTAAATAATTTCTGTTTTGGAAAAGCATGCTGTTGAACCTAAATTCTGGTTTTAAATAAAAGGACTGGGAGGAGAGTACAGAAAGGACCTTCTTGCATATGCTACCCTGCCTTCTCCAGAGAAGCTCACCTGTTGCTGATATTAACAAATTTTCTGCACCAGGCGAAAACCTTTTTAGTTCCCCTTCTAACATCTGCAAGTTTTAATGTTATTATCGTTTCTGTTTTATAACTTGCCTTTTGTGGTTTTCCAATGTAATGCTTTCTCCCTCATAAACCACCTCAGAAAGATTTATTGAAGGCCGTCATATAAATTCTGAAAATAAGCAAAATAAAATCAGAGCAGGGGACAGATTTGTCTGACTGTCAGATGAGATATAATGGCCAGTTTGCTAGCTAGCTGCAAATTGGACCAGACAAATGCCAAATTACCGTAAGTAAGATTCTTTCAGGTCTCTAATGATTGTGCTCAGACCAATGGATGTTTGGCTCTGAATCACTCCAATTCAGTCCATTCTCCCCCTTTCAGGTTGAATTTTCCATCTCAGCAGTAACAGTATCTGTAAACATTCCATAGCATCACATAAGCTCAGTTAAGGGGCAGTGTTTTGGCCTCTAATGTTTTAAGAACCTGTGCCATCGTAGCAACCCAGTCACTGATAAGGGACAGCTCACTAACTCAGTTGGCTTAAGCACGCCTGTCTTTAAGCCTTAATCATAATCATGTGCACGGAACTGAATATTTGCCATTCTGCAAATATTATCAGTTCTCTCTCTCCCACTTCTGATTACCCAGCAAACCTAGATAAAGGACGTATGTGGTCCTCTTTGTTCAATTACGCCAAAGGTGAACGGCTTGCATTTGTTCATGAAAACGCAGCCTTGGCGCTCAAAGCTCTTATGCTGATGGAAGGAGAGGAACTAAAGCAATTTTCATCATCATAAAGAAGAATGGCAAAGGCATTCCGAACTCCAGCGCTTGCCCTGATCGGTTCTAATCTTGGAAGAGGAAGGCTCCGAGATCATTAGATCAGCCCTCAGTTATCAATATTGCAGCTTAATGCAGTTTTTGGCAACTCAGGCAACACAGAACTCAGGCAACACAGAAGCTTGAATTCCTCTTGACTTTTCTCACCTCTTCCCTCTTCTTAGCACTCACAGCTCTGGGAGGCAGAGACATTAGCTTGCCTGCTCATGACGCCTGCTGATCTGGGGAGGCCACTCATTGGAAACCACTGAGATTTCCTCCCCACCTTTGTTTTGTTAAAGGGTAGACCAGGACAGATCCTGAAGCTGAGGCTCCAGTACTTTGGCCACCTCATGAGAAGAGAAGACTCCCTGGAAAAGACTAAACGACTAAACAACAACAAAGACCAGCCTTTCCCAACCTGTGCACTCCAGGTGTTTTGGAGTATGACTCCCATCAGCTCTAACCAACACAGCTGTGCAGTATGTTGTCTGTGGCTGATGGGAATTCTCAAGACAAACATCTGGAATGCATTAACTTAGGGAAGGAAGGGGTAGACAGAAAGTCACATGTGTTGCATGTGTGCATTTGACCCATCACAGGAATTGCCAATCACACACTATTGTCACTTGATGGAACCCTGAGCATAAGAAGAGATCTGCCGGATTAGACCAAGAGGTCCAACTAAAACAGGGTCCTATTTCCCACTGTAACTAGTCAGGAGCCTCTGAGAAGCCCACAAACAGCAGATTTTCTAGTTGGTGGCAGGCAATAATCAAGCTTTAATAGAGCATCAAGTCCACTGACCTCAATATTGTCTACACTGACGGGCAGCAGCTCTTCTAGAAGGCTTCTTTCCCAGCCTGACCTGGAAATACTGGAAATTGAACCTAGGACCTTCTGCCATGCAAAGCAGATGTCCTGCTACTGAGGAAAATTTTTAATGTCTGATGATTTATGATGTTTCTTTATATGCTGGAAGCCACCAAGAGTGGCTGGGGCAACCCAATCAGGTGGGTGGGATACGAACAATAAATTTTATTACTACTAATACTATTACTATGTTGCTTCACTGTTGCTTGCCACCACCCGGCACCCAAAGGCATACCTGTCACCATAAGGGGAAAGTAACACTTATTTGTGAGGGACTGAGAAATATGTGGAGGTATTTTGAGGAACCTCATGAGAAGAGAAGACTCCCTGGAAAAGACCCAGATGTTAGGAAAGATGGAGGGCACAAGGAGAAGGGGACGACAGAGGACGAGATGGTTGGATAGTGTTCTCGAAGCTACTAACATGAGTTTGACCAAGCTGCATGAGGAAGTGCCTGGCGTGCTCTGGTCCATGGGGTCACGAAGAGTCGGACATGACTAAACAACAATTTTGAGGAACAAGGGCCTAAGGGTTTAAGGCATTCATTTGTTTAGGGCAGGGGTGAGAAACCTGTGGCCACCTCAGATGTTGCAGGACTACAGCTCCAATCAGCCGCAGCCAGCATGGCCAGTGGTCAGTCAGAGATGATGGGAGTTGTAGTCCATCAACATGTGGAGAGCCAAAAATTCCTCATCCCTGGTTTAGGGAAGGAAAGCTTCCTTCCCGTTTCCAGGATTGCCTACAGGTGCAAAGTATGACAAAGAACATGCCATCTTTGCTGTCCAGAGGAACCTACTTTACCCCAATGCATATATATGCATTTGCTTCGGGAGCTAAAAGGAAAAGC
Source organism: Podarcis vaucheri (assembly GCF_965113315.1). Classification (NCBI taxonomy): domain Eukaryota; kingdom Metazoa; phylum Chordata; class Lepidosauria; order Squamata; family Lacertidae; genus Podarcis; species Podarcis vaucheri. The sequence goes on along the minus strand of NC_138764.1, from coordinate 84,308,033 downwards.
AAGAAGTGGTGTACCTTCGCTTGGAGGGGACAGGCTTCCTCCTCCTTTACAATGATCAATAGTGTCTTTCCACATCCAACCTTTTCTTCCTTTGTGCAGCCTTGCAAGTGATTTCACAACAGTTACTACCCCATAAAAAAGTGTTGCTGCCTAGTTTCATTTGTAGCACTTCAGCAGCAGTAGAGAAAAAGACAATAAACCAACCCTTTCCCATTTACCAAAGCATCTCTTGGCTGGTTGCCTGGAGACCATTTTTAATTGCTATAGGCAACGAGGCAAGTGCCTGTTTCAAAGGACTGCTTTTATGCTGGTGGAGGAGGAGACGGATAAGCAGAATCACTTCTACTACGACGGAGCTCTGCTGCTGAATCGGGACAACAGAAACTTCCTTAGTTATCGTAAGTTGAGTTCATGGCCGTTTACTTTTTGACGCTGAAAGGCAAGTGATTGTGGCAGAAGATGCTTGATTACAAAGCAATCAGCACTGGAGAGAGTTCTAGTTATATTGAGGTCAAGCAGCATAGCTCTCCAAGCCAGGGCACTGAGCACACAACTAGACATGAAGTGGGAAATCAGTGATGATGGATCTTCCATTTTTAAAGTTAATAGTGGCTCCGGGGCCTCTTAAACGTGAAGTCAAACCAGCCATTTCCCAAAGTTATTATGGGTTATTGGAGGGAAGATATACAAGTACGAAGTGGTACCCAAGTTAATAGTGAACCGAGAGTGGACAAGCTTTGTTATTAGATGCATTATGACTGTGTTAATTGGGCAATTACAAAAGGCGTCCACTAAATTGCCTGCTTCGGTATCACTGAGCAGGGACTATGCAAGCCTTCTAACTACTATTGGTGCCTGCTTTCTCTCAAGATGCTGTAGAAATGCACTGGGGGGGGGGGAATACATAGCACGCTCACAGCAATTGCTTCTCTGAAGGCATTTGGAGGAGGTCTGAATTGGCCCCGATAGAGGAAGTGATTTCTAAGAAGAACATACCAAATGAGCCAGCATTACAAACGGGCACTGAAAGCCATTCCCGAGCCATTCCAGACAAAAACAGCCCAAGGCTCTGGCAAGTTGTGTTAATATGGATATAATTCAGCCAGGCTCATGGAAGTGCTCAAGCCAGATGTAATAAATGGCAGGGTGGGGTGGGGCTTTTATCTCTCAACTGAAGGTGCTTTAAGAAGTTGGCCGTCTTCCTTACTGAGCCTGAGCAAATGAAAGGCAGAAGACTGAGGCAAACAAAGCACTATAGACTTCTCCAGAGGAAAAAAATGAAGAGGTGTTTCCTCACTCCTTCCTCACAACCACCATGATTGGACTTATCTACAGATCCTTCCCCTATAAGATTCTGCAGCATTTGTCACAGAGAATGAGGCTGGGCAACCGCAGTAGCACTAGACAACACTACAGAACCCTGATCAAACTCCTGCTTTGTTTAATAACAGGAGGATGTGTCTACAGTTTAGCCATGAAAGATCTACTAATGCCATTATATATAAAGCATAACTTCAAAAAACCTCATACGCTGACATAAGTAATGACCTTTGACCTTGGGTTCCCGGATGTTGATGGACTACAACACCCATCATCCTTGACTATTGACTAAACAGGCTGAGGATGATGGGGGTGGTAGTCCAGCAACATCCAGGGACCCAGGGTTGAAGAACACTGTTCTAGTTTGGGATAGTTCGAGCGATCTTGCTGTAGTCCATAGCATCTGAAGAGTAGCATGTTGCCTACCTCTGGTGTAAGAGACAGGGTCTTTCTGGCGGTGGTGCCCATAATTTGGAACAGGCACCTGAGAAAATTAGCTTTCAACAGACACCAAATGCTGTTTTAATGAAACAGACCTTCCCTGGGTTCACATTTTTATGCTTTTAAGTTAAGATTTGTCCAATGCTGATTTTGGTATCGATATTTGTGTTGCGTTTTTTGTGTGATGATATTGTTGCTGCTGTTGCTATTGTATATGTATTGTTCTTGTGAGCTGTCCTGAAGGAATTTTTAGGAAAATGCAATAAAAACACATCTCTCTGCCGCCCCTGCCCCCTCACAATGCCTATGACAGCAGTCTCTCACATTGAATGTAATCGTCCTGTAGAAAGGACTCTATGAATTGAAAACAGAGATATTGTATGTACCTTTGTTATCCATGAAAATATTTCAATAAAATTATATATATATATATATATATATATATATATATATATATATATATATATGCAGGTTTTGGTGTCTTCGGGTGTCTTCCCGTGTAAGAGTCGGGGTGTCTGGGCGACGTTTCGACGAGGTCTCACTCGTCATCTTCAGGCTGGTGCTTTCGGCTTCTTGTTACTGAAACAGAGCAGAATCTGGTGTTTGAGTTCCTATAAATACTGTTGAGGGGTGTGGTGTATAGCCTCCAACGTTCTGGGCAGAGAGGAAGTTCCTAGATTAGTGTGCCTTTTCTTCTTTTGTTCCTTAATTACTTGTGGGATATCTTGAGTGATTTCATGAGTGATATTCTGAATACCACTGGGTGGGTCATTAAGTGTAGATTAGTTGCTAAAGCTTTCGTGTCTTGACCTCTTGAGCTTGTGAAGAGTTTTTCTGAGAAGATGGCTGTGCTGCATTTAGTTGTGCTCTGGCTTGGCTTCGTGTATAGGGGCGAGCTGTGATTTTGTGCCTTGTGCCAGCCAGATCTGTGTAGGGATTGCAGGGGGGTGCAGCATCCGGAGGTGCCACTATAGTTTGGCTACTGGATGGAGTTTGTAATATGTCTGTGGAGAGGGTCTGGGTTTGGGTCTGGTGTGGTTGATTGGTGACGGCGTTCTGTGTGCCTCTGGTTCTGGTGTCGGTTTTTGTGGGGAGGGCTAATTTCCAGATGTCTGGCAGGCGGGACGTGTCGTCACGTTTGTTCATGTTGTGAGGGTGTTTCTCTATCTCGATGGCTTCCATGATTATTCTCTTGTGGTGATGTTCCATGTTAAAGAGCAATTTGGAATCTGCAAAATTAATTTCGTGTCCTGTTTCTTTCATGTGTTGGAAAAGAGAGGAAGTTTTTTCTTCTTTTTTGACGGCATTCTTGTGTTCTGCGATACGTGCATTTATTCGTCTGTTTGTTTGTCCAATGTACGTGGCTGGGCAGACTTTGCAGGGTATTTCATAGACCCCTTGGTTTTCCAGCTGGATTTTGTCTTTTGGGTTTCTGAGGATATTGGCTATTTTTTGGTTGGTGCAGAAGGCTGTTTTGATATTGTGTTTATGGAGGATTTTGCTAATTTTGTCTGTAGTGCCCTTGATATAAGGAAGGAGGGCCATGCCATTGTTTTCTTCTGTGTCTTGGTTTTTGGGGGGTCTGTCTGTAGGAACTTCCTCTCTGCCCAGAACGTTGGAGGCTATACACCACACCCCTCAACAGTATTTATAGGAACTCAAACACCAGACTCTGCTCTGTTCCAGTAACAAGAAGCCGAAAGCACCAGCCTGAAGATGACGAGTGAGACCTCGTCGAAACGTCGCACAGACACCCCGACTCTTACACGGGAAGACACCCGAAGACACCAAAACCTGCATATATATATATATATATATATATATATATATATATATATATCTCGCGTTGGCACTTTTGAGAACTAGTTTCTCCATTTCCCATTCTTTTTGCAATTTGCATAAGGTAAAGTTACCAGACAGTCCCCAGATTTACACATCAGTTCCCATACAAAATCCACTGAGGTTGAAAAGTGTCCCCGGATTCACTAAAAAAAATCTGGTAACCTTAGCATAAGAGCCATTTCACATATGTGGCAGGGAACCTACCCCATATTTTTCGCTCTATAACACGCACCCGACCATAACACGCACGTAGTTTTTAGAGGAGGAAAATCCGTAGGCATGCCACCCGTAGGCATTCCCTCCATAACACGCAGAGACATTTCCCCTTACTTTTTAGGAGGAAAAAAGTGAGTGTTATGGTGCAAAAAATACGGTAGCTTTCTCAGCAAGTCTACAGTCGACAGGAATCAGCACCCAATTCCAGTTGTATTGTATTGCATATTTCCAAATACTTATATTTTAAGGACTAGACCTATGTAACATGTGACTGCCAGTAAGAGAAATGCTCAATAAGGGTGTGTTGGGTCGGTAGGTTTTTTCCTCTCTCCACATTTTGTGGTGATGTAACAACCAGAGGTTGTGTGGGGTAGAGAGAGATTATAAATAATGGAAGGCAACACAGCAGGCATTCTTTGTCTTACGCTTCACAAAGTGGCATCTTAAACAGCCCGAGAGACTGTGTCAGGAAAGTAAATAGGAATTTGGTTTGTAATCTTCTAGAGGGTGCTAAAATGATATTAGCAAATAACTGGGGAGCGGGAGAGAACCCAATGTAATGCACACCCCTCTGTGTCAGAAAACGAACAAATTAACTGCTTTAATTAAAATGAGATCCGGTAGCACTAAGCTGATTTTTGTTTTGGAAGACAGGGAAAAATAGCTTTATTCAAATGAGAAGCATCTAAGAATGAATGTACTTATACATGTTTTATGAAGTGTTGCCAGCTTAATGAGGTTTTATATGCATAGGTTTTATATGCACAGGAGGGGTTAAAGGTCTATGTCATGTGTGGAATGTCTCTGGATGTGCATGTTATACACTGCACGCTTTACTTAATGTTACTTTTAAACACATTCCTCATCAGATCATTGTTCCACCTAGCTCAGCATGCTCTCACTGACCGGCAGCTGCTATGCGAGGTTTCAGAAAGGACTCTGTCCCAATCTGAACAGGATGTGCCAGGGAAATTTGCCCACAAAAAAACACGGCCTGTTCCACTGAGCTAGGGAATTCTGGCATGTTCGTTAAGCATTCTTTATTTATCAGAAAGAGCCGTAATTCCGGCATTTCGAAAAAAACGTGTGCAAAGACTCGCTTACATATTTATAAACGCATTGCATGTGTATTCCCCTCGAGAGTCATTCAGAAGGGAATTTTGGGTTTATTGTTATTAATAATTCAATTTATATTCCCCCACCCATGTTCCCTAAATAGCCCCAGGGGGCATAATAGAACTGACAAGGAATAACGGTGCCCCTTCATTTTTCAGGGGGGATACATTTGGGCAGGTGCAGTTTCTTCTTCTTCTGGGGCCATCAGCATATTTATTTCCTGGCTGCAACCCTTTAGGGAAGCACTGTCGCTGTCGCTCTTGGGCAGAACACCTGCTTGGCATGCAGAAGGTCCAGGTTCTATCCCCAGCCCTCTCCACAGAGGGCTGGGAGAAAGCCTGAAATCCTGGGGCTCTGCTTGCTAGTCAATGTGAACAATGGCTAGATGGAACAATGGCTCGACTCTCTTGTCAGCAAGCTTCCTGTTCCCTTTGCCTACTTCAGAAAGAGACCTCAGGGATTAAGAGAGCAGCTGGCAGGCAGGCAGGAACACTGGAAGAAAGTTCCTCCAGCTGCCTAGCACACAGGGAGCCATGCTATTTGCCATTCACAGGCTTTACGGTTGCGTTGCATCAGCATCCCCTGGGGTGTTCGTGGAAGGCTGTGCTTTTTGCCGCCTGGAGTAGACCCTGAGCTCCGCAGCCTGCTCATCCCATAATAGTGACATTTCATTATCATCACATGCCCATGCCAGCAGAAGAATTCCCACATGCTCGGCGCAAAGCTCACTGCTGAAGGGAAACTCCGCTAAATTAATTTGAATCCACTAGGAAAAACACTTGCGGGCCCCTAATAATTCTCCATTTTTCTTTGAACAGAGATCGATGATAGCGCATTGAGCAGTAGAGCACAGAGAACGAGAGACCCCACAGCAAGCCTGAGACGTTCAAGGTACAAAGCAATTGGACCAAAATGGAACTTACGTGCCAAAAGACTGGCTTGCAAAACTGAAATGGCTTGCTAATTTGCCCAAGCATTGATACCTGTGTAATCTATCATTGGCCCTGTAGTGTCCAGAGGAAAATCGTGTTAGCTGCTGCAGTGCATTCTGGGTGCAGCAAGTGTAAAGGATCAGGTTATTGAGCCACAATCCTCACGCCGCCCACTGTGAATTAACCCCAATAAACCAACAGGAATTCTTTAGTGATTCAAGGTTTGCAGTGCTAATCAGAACCCCCCAGTTTTCCTCAGGTTCCCCGGCTGGATTCCATCTTGGAAAAGGGTCCTCCTCCCTGAAGATCTTGTTTAACTTCTCTCAGACACACCACTACTAAAGACAAAAGCAAAATGAAGGTCCGTGTCCACAATGGGATCCTAAAACAATTTGGGGGCTGCCATGCCAGAGTTATCATTGGCAGAGCTCTTGTAAGTGTTAAGTCTACCTTATAAGAGATGCTTCTGTTCTGATTAGCTTTAGAAACAGACCAGAGTAACTGCTGCCATGGATATTTTCAAAAGCGAAAGCTAGTCATTGCTTCTTCCTTCTCGTAGCCTTTGGTGAACCCAGTGATTCATTTGTTGTTTGCAACTAGCTCAGGCCAGGCTAATTAAACCTGCCCAATGCCTCCTCTAGTCCATAGTCCATTTTCAGATTGTTACAAATGGTAAAGTGTGGCATTTTCCCACCCTGTGTTTTCTTGCTTAACCTTCGCCTCAAAGGAGAGTTTTGCGTTCTTGGAAGCTTGCTCATTATCTTGTGACATTTTCGTTGGCCCCAATGACAGTATTATGTTACTGCTGCTGTCTGAGCCTTATAATCATGTGTCAGGTGAAGTTATATAACACCTTGTGACCAATGAGAAGAAAACCCACTGCTATCCCCTTGCTATGGGCCATATTTTTTGCAGCTATATTTGCATGGGTGCTATGGCTGTCCTGTCATGAGTGTACGGAGCCTAGCTGAAAGCTTTCTTCCACCTCCTCCTCCACTGAGACGAGGGTTTCCCAATATGAGCAAAGTACTGGGAGAGAAACCATCATCAGAAATGAGGTAAACACATTTGCAGCTAAAACAAAAACCCCTTTAAGATAACCTGTGCCTATTCCAGCCATGTCTACACAGCAGTATCAGCAGCCACATTTACACCATACATTCAGAGGGCTATGATGCCCCTGAGAACTGTCATGGCTTCCCCTCAAGGAATTCTGGGAGCTGTAGTTTGTTAAGCATGCTGAGAGTTGTAAGAAGGCTCCCTATTCCTTTCACAAAGCTACAATTCTCAAGAGTTCCATGTGAAGAGGGACTGATTGTTAAAGCACTATGGGAATTGCAACTCTCTAAGGAGAACACGAGCCTCCTAATAGTTCTCAACACCCTTAACGAACTCCAGCTCCCAGAATTCCTTGGGGGAAAGCCAGGGCTGCTTTAAGTGTACAGTGCAGATGAGGCCTAATTTAAAGCTATCTACTACTCCAATGGCTGACACTATTATTTTGTGACAGTTGAATTTTATCAGACATTTGCTTTAGTATCTTTTTTTAAAATCTAATCTTTCAATTTCATTGTGCTTTGGGCACCAGTGCTGAGAAGGCAAGGGTATACCATGCATAGTTGTAGAAAAAGCATCCATTTCATTCTAAAACATTGAGGGTTGGGGTGGAGAATTGGCCATGAGGCACTAAGTAGCAGCCCCACCCACCCCGTGATGTACTCCAACCCTTATTCAGCACATCCAGGTATCACAATTCTCCCACACTACACCGCCCTGCCCTGTTTTCCTTCATCAGCTTCAAATCTATTTAATTCCTCTGCATCCACTGATAAGTCTCCACTGTCTCTGTTGGACAGTCATTTATCAAGGGAGCCAGGAGGTTCTTTCTTCTATAAATCTCATAAGCCACAAACGACACTTTGTCACAGAAACTCAGGATAGACTTTGCAACCATTATCTGGTCTCTTTGGCAACAGCTGAAGCAGAATCATAATCCGGTCTTCAGAGCACAGAAATTGGGGTGGGGGAATAATGTTGTGTACTGACAACTTGACGGACAGTGGAGAGCATTTGGTTGTATCTGAACTAAGGACATGGTGGTTGTTACTGGGATGGCTGCTGAACGCCTAAAATGAGAAAAAGAGCCTTTAAAAAATGGTTGCGCCATTTGCCTATTATCTGCTAGGATTCTAGTCTTGCATTTCCGATCCAGCCAGGATGCCTTGCTCCCCTGCCTGTCGGTTATACCTGAGGGTTGCTAATAGCATTTTCCCCACTCACACACCCCTGCAAGGACCTTAAAAAGTGCTGATAATGGTAAAGCTACCCTCTTTTGCTGCTCTGGAGGGATGAGATATGGACTGCATCAAGAAGCATAGCAGTTTGGCCATTTGGCTCCAACGGTCCCTTGGTGGGTAGAGGATCGAGTCAGTCACAGTGTATAGCGTCTTGGGCAAAATACTGGAAATCCAGATGCATAAGGTGAGTTGGTATCCTGTATTGGCTCAGGAGGCAAGTGATTCTGCAACAGGTCACTGATAACTAATGGGCCCACAATGGCCGAGATATTTGCTCCTGCGACCATCTCACGAGCTCCTTGCCTGGAAGCCTGATGCCAGAATGGAAGTCCCTGATTCCCTGTCCGTCTCAATGGACTGGAAGTATGTTTCTGGTAAAGTCATCGTCTCTCTGGTAGGCCTCACTGCAAAACTCTGACTCTTGGCTCGGGTAATTCTCAGAGTCCTCCGGTTCCTTCTTATCACTGTTCCGCACAGCGGCCTCGAGGGCCTTCTGCTGGCGGTAGAAGTGAGAGAACTTGTTGAAGATGATGGTGATGGGCAACGCCACGACCAAAATCCCGCCCAGAATGCAGCCGGAAGCAGCCAGCTTGCCGGCCACCGTCACTGGCACAACATCTCCGTAGCCGACGGTGGTCATGCTCACTGTCCCCCACCACCAGCAGGCGGGGATGGTATCAAAGCCAACATCTTCTTCCTTTTCAGCTGTGTAGGCCACTCCGGAGAAAACGGACACCCCAACGGCCAAGTACAGGAGTAGGATTCCCACTTCTCTGTAGCTGTGCTGAAAAGGAGAATAGAAAAGATCATGGGAATGGGCAGAAACAGCCTACAACTGAGAATAAAGAGATTCTTAGAGGGAAGGAAGGTCATGGGGACCTTCTTGGCTTTTCTGCTCCTTGAGAAGCTGGTTGGCTCCTTCCCCCCTCTGAAGACAGGGACATCCCTCTTTGTATCATGTGGGAACTCAGATAGCAAGTGTCATGAACCTACGTAGGGTGGAACTACAAGTTGCCTCAATCAATACAGTGGTACCTTGGGTTAAGAACTTACTTCGTTCCGGAGGTCCGTTCTTAACCTGAAACTGTTCTTAACCTGAAGCACCACTTTAGCTAATGAGGCCTCCTGCTGCCGCCACGCTGCCGGAGCATGATTTCTGTTCTCATCCTGAAGCAAAGTTCTTAACCCGAGGTACTATCTCTGGGTAAGCGGAGTCTGTAACCTGAAGCGTCTGTAACTCGAGGTACCACTGTAGTCTTCTAATCCTCCACTTGCTATGGGAAGGGTGGGGGGTCTGTGGACTCCACCCATCACTAGCCCCAGGCAGCACACCCACTGCTTAGTGATAATGGGAGACAGCTGCAGTCCAGCATCTGCCTGGGAGGGCACTGGAGCAGAAGAATCGGTGGATGGGAAGGGTTGTCATGGAATTCTACTCAATATTGATCCAGAGTAGATTCCAATGTATAGTTAGCTGAATTAAAACCTAAACACGTTGCAGGATTCTCAAAAAATAGACCAGAGGCAATTGTATTTCATCCAGCAGAGCTTTACTGCTACTGAAGGCAAATGAGCATAATGGTCACAAATCTAATACATTCAGGATTGGCACTGTCCGTAAGAAATCCAGTTGCAGCAGACTTAACTTAATATTACAATGACTTATAATAAGACTAAACCGTGACACTATATACAGAACACCACACCAGAAGGAAAAGAGATAGAAAGAGAAAGTAACGTGTAAAAGATTATCTGGGAAAAGAGAATGTGTAAAAGATCATGTGGGAAAACATTGTTCTCAAATAAAACTAAATTTTGCAAGGTAAAGATCAGATAGATAAGATAAATTATGTATTAGAAAGACAATAAGGGAAAACAACACAGTTGAAAAGAGAAAGAAGACAGAAGAAGCTGCACTGAGGTGGCGGGAAGTCACTTGTGTAGAAATATTGTTATTGTTTGGTTTTTATATGTGTACGATATATGTTAAAGAGTGAATAGAATGTGTATATAAATAACCAATTTAAAATTCAATAGAAAGAAAGAAAGAAAGAAAGAAAGAAAGAAAGAAAGAAGGAAAAGAAAACCCAGGCTCCTTCTGGCCTCTTATTATAGTCAGCATGACCTTGACAGAAGAGATAAGATAACTAGTTTAAACCAGCTGTACTCATCTTCTCTGAAGGAATAACCCAAACACCATGAACCTTCCGCTTGTTTCTTTCACACAGAGAAGCTTCTAGAACCCTCTTGAATTAATTAGAATAGGAAAGATCTCTACACATCAGATCAGCACTTTCTGTACCAAGAAATGCAAACTGACAAGGGTTTAGTACCCCTCCCACAGTTTTGTCCCTAATCACCTGCCCTGCATTAATGTTGAGTGAAACACAGATCCTGGGAATGCAGAGCTTGGGCTGTCTCCAGTACCATTAAACCAACCAACCAACCAACCAACCAACCTCTTTCTTGGATGATTTTCAGAGCAGTGTGCAACACAGCAACATTATATTGATGCCTAGGCCACAGCAGGCATAGGCATATGCCTACGGCAGGCAGTGGAAGACAGGAATGCCTGGCGTTCTCTGGTCCATGGGGTCACGAAGAGTCGGGCATGACTAAATGACTAAACAATAACAATGCCACAGCCAATACCTCTGCGATCATCATCCTCAGATGATCCTCCCTCCTTTGTGTGCCCCTTCCATGAGTGTCGGATTTCAAGCCTTATCATAGAAACTGGCCTCTCTCCAGGCACCCGGCTTGATCTCCTTGTTGACCTCCCTGTCTGCGTTTCCCGGAAGGATACAGGCTAGGTCACGATCGGCGATCCTCCTCAAGCGTGAGAAGAACACACCACTCTTCCCTGCTCCCTGCTGCCCCCAGGGAGGGGAAAGAGATAGACAGAAATGTATTTACATGCCTTTATTTCTGTCTTTGCAGCATTACAGAGAAATGCGTCTGCTCTCTTCAAACACCAACAGCAGAGAGAGAAACTCCACCTCCTGTACTTCCTGTACAGGTCAAATGACACTCTGAGCTAACATCCAGTGCTCAGCACAGTGAATAGACTGCCCCTTTGTTCTCACGGTACAATCCCAAATATTCCCATAATGTTTTGCTTTCCAGCCAGCTGCAGCTCGCTGCTGCATTGCTCCTTTTCCGTAACAGCCTTTGCAGTTGTGACTTCCTGCTTGTAGAATACTCACCCCAGAGAAGCTCGCCTGGTGCCATCATTATATATCTTGGTGTGCCAAGCCACAACATTTTTTCCATCAGGCCTTTGGCTTTTAATGATCTATGGTCTTTTTGCATGGGTGAGATGTTTTAATCTTGCTTTAAAAAAAACCCAGAATTGTCTTTAAGATTGCATTTTAAAGCTGGCTTTAACATACATATGTGGTTGTTGGCTTAAAACATTGCAAGGCGCTTTAAGCTGCTATGGCAAAAAAGCAACCAATAACTTTAATAAATACTCGTTAAAATACAAATAATATGAGACTTAAAGAGCTTGCAATGCAGACACAGTTAGGTGTGCTCGCACTGTATCCAATTTGCAACCTCTTAATATTTCACAGTTGCAACATTTGAAATAGCTTGTTACAGGTTTGATTTTTCTTGTACACTTGTGCAGCTCAGAATCATTATATTAAAATAATATGTTCTCATTTCTCCCACCCTCTCAGTTCATAATGGGGTAGGGTGGGAGAGCCATTTGTACTGCAGAGAGACCAACTAAATTGCAAGCAGGTGACTTTTGCTGCCATTCGAACTGTTTGTAGAACGTCTCATTTCGCAGAATAATCCTACACCCATTTACCTGGGAGTAAACACGGGTGGCACTGTGGTCTAAACCACAGAGCCTAGGGCTTGCCGATCAGAAGGTCGGTGGTTCAAATCCCTGCAATGGGGTGAGCTCCCGTTGCTCGGTCCCTGCTCCTGCCAACCTAGCAGTTCAAAAGCACGTCAAAGTGCAAGTAGATAAATAGGTACCGCTACAGCAGGAAGGTAAACGGCATTTCCGTGCGCTGCTCTGGTTCGCCAGAAGCGGCTTAGTCATGCTGGCCACATGACCCGGAAGCTGTACACCGGCTCCCTCGGCCAATAAAGCGAGCTGAGTGCCGCAACCCCAGAGTTGTCTGCGACTGGACCTAACGGTCAAGGGTCCCTTTACCTTAAACCCTACTGAACTTGGTATGCCTTACTTCTGAGAGTCACTCCCAGGAGTGTGCTGAACCTGTTACTGACTGGTGAGATTCATGGCTCTCTTATTTTATGAAGGGTTGAAGCCTTGGAAGGAGGTGCTAAAAACACATAAACACCCTTGCTCCCCAGTGTCACCAGCTTAATATCTGTTTATCTAGGGTCCAGGCGCCTTCCTGGATCAATATGCTTATTAACAGCTCTCAGAATAAGAATCAAGATGCTCTGCTGACCACCACCCCTCCTGTGACTAATGCAAATACAGCCTCAAGGGTCCAGGCAGCCTTCGCTGCCCTTGGTGTTTCTCCAACTCCCAGCGCAGCTTCTCTGAAGGGCAAAACATGGAGCCATCAAGAATCTGCCTGGTGCTGCCGGCCTGCCTCTCAAGATGTAGACGGGGCTGGACTCCAGATTGGCACCAGTGCCAGCCGTACGTTGGGCAAGTCCCTGGTTTGCATTCACCCGAGACAAACACCCATCTGGTGTCTGCGATGTTTGGCAGGGAGGAGATTGATTTCCTGATGGCAAATAAATATCTGTCACTCTCCTCCCTTTCGCAGAGTGCAGAGCAGGGACTTGAAAAGGGGAGGGGGAGGCTCACGCAATGCCAGAAGACGTGTCTGCGTGTGGTGCCAACTCAGCCACAGGGAAGATCAAGGAGGTTGCTGGTGCGAGGGGCTTCAAGCAGGATTGGGTCTATGCAATTTTACAGAAGGGTAGATGGGATAATAATAATAATAATAATAATAATAATAATAATAATAATAATAAAAATCCCCAGTTGCTGCAAGGCTTGTGACAGTAGAAGCTGCATTTTACCAAAGCTCCTCCTTTTTCCAAATTTGTTTTGGCAATCCTAGCGGATGACTATGTTGGCATAACAGAGAGAGGCAATATCCAGTGCCAGATTTCAGAGAAGGGGTCAAAATGGAGCATTTCCAGTTTCTGAGTCAAGCTGGGACTGCCATACTTCTCTCTCTCTCTCTCTCTCTCTCTCTCTCTCTCTCTCTCTCTCACACACACACACACACCTTTCAATTATGTGTGTTAATATTTTTATAATGGGTTTTTTATACTTGTAAACAGCTTAGAAGCCACCTTGGCAATTAAGTGGTACATGAATTAATTAATAATCATTATATCCACAGCTAATGCATCCTAACAGTGCAAGGATTAACACTTGCGCAACAGAATTTACTCCACTCCTCCCACCACAATTGGTTTCCCAAACTTGAAGAGGGCATGGGAGCTCCATTGTGCAAGTGTAAATCATTGTGCTGCCAGGATGTATCCGACTGATCTCACCTAATAATAATAAAACACCAAAACATCAATGTCAACAGTCTTTAACTTGCAGAAATGTATCAGATGAAGTTCTCCTTTTTAGAGACATGATTATAGGCATGACTGAAGCCTTGTCAGCTAGCAAACCTACCCTCTTGGTTAGCAAAAGATGTTCAGGGATGGATGGGGGTGGGGGGCTGCTCACTCAACTAAGCAGTTCCACTGGTGGAAGCCAACACAAAGGCTCCCTCTAGCATAGCAGGGCTTCCCCCCTGCTCTCCGCTCCCCCCATCAGCTCTGGGGGATTATGGGGGAAATGCAGCTCCCTTAAACTACAACTCCCAGAATTCTTTAGGGGGAGCCACGACTGTTTAAAGTGGCCTCATAGTGCTTTAAAAATATGGTACAAATGTGGTCAAGGTTGAAGGGTGGGCATAGGGTGGGCAGCCTTAAAATGTTTCCTGTGGGCATCTCTTGTGAAGGGCAAGAGTCCTCTCCTCTCAGTCCTCAGGCAGGATCTTTGAGAACTCAAATCCACTCGTCAAAGGCCTTTGCATCAGTCTTTATATGTTGGCAATTCTCCTCTAGCACGTCCCTCTTATGTCTTCAAAATGGAGCCGAAGAAATGGATTATGCTGCTCAGTATTTGCTCTACGGCACAGGGAAGGATCACAACTGACCAGCTGACTACAGCTGGAACTGCTGCTTACACTGAATGACCCATGTGTCGCTGTCAAAAGATGACGAGTCCATCCGTCAACGTCAGGGACGCGTGTTTTTCGCTCAGGCGTGTCAGGTGGAGGAATGGAAGTCCCTCTTGCCATCGCCAAGCAGAAGCAGCAGCGAGGAGGACTAACCCAGAGTCACGTGACATGAGCAGAACAAGATCTGTCAGAGCTGGTTATTTATAGGCAGGGACACAATTGACAGACAGGCTGGGACAACAGCATAGTGACAGTCAGGCTCAAAATGAAACTGTCAAAATAGAGAGGGGGGGCAGCTGATCCAAGTGCAACCCAGCCAGAAATGTGGAGCAGCCAAAGATGCTGTGTGAATGAGTGTGTGAATGAGTGGGGGAGCAGAGAGCGTGAAAATGCTGGGGGAGAAAACTAAGTTAGGGAATAAGAACTTCATCCTACCAGCAAGGAAGGTGGTAGCTCATAAAAAGGAAAAACTAGACAAAGATATCTGGGTGAAATTTACACTTGGAGATAATGGGTCCCAGGTTTCTGGATCAATAACACATTTTCATCTTCTTATAGCAGCCATTACTTTTACTTCTGGCCTCTCACTTTGCTGGCTGCGTGAGCAGGGGAGGCAGCGGGGAGAAGCAATAAAAAAACTACGCTTACAGCACAAAGCAGTGATGAGAAATATACTTCCAAACCGGAGCTCCACTTACGCTGTGTCTCCTCCTTGTTGCACCATCACTACCCTCCTGTCCCTTGGTCCCAATGTCCCAAAATAGGCGGTTTCCTGCTTCCAGCGCTCATGCTTGATTTGCATCAAGCCTTCTTTAAGAACTAGGGTCGAACTTGGTCAGGTATGTTATATTTGACCACTAAATATAAAATACCCCCAGGGTGGTTGAGCCGGATATACAACAATGAAGTAAACTTCAAGATAAAACACTGAATAAAACTGGAAGCAGGTAAAACTTTCAGAAACAGCCGTGTTCATTTCATGCCTAAATGACAGCAATATAAGCATCCTCCTCCTTGGAGAGATAACTTCATAACCAGGTTTCTGTAACCAAGAAGGGATGATCAAGGGTCTGGAAACCAAGCCTTATGAGAAACGGTTGAGGGAGATGGGTATGTTAAGCCTGGATTAGAGGTCCCTACCAGAGAAGAATGAAAAAACCAAGCTGATGGACTATGCCGAGATGGCAAAGCTGACTGGAAAACACAGAAACCAAGAGGATAAAAACTTTATAAAAGAATGGGGAAATTTATAAGTTACCGTACTTTTCGCCCCATAGGACGCACTTTTTCCCCTGCAAAAATGAAGGGGAAATGTGTGTGCATCCTATGGGGCGAATGCAGGCTTTCGCTGAAGCCTGGAGAGCAAGAGGCATTGGTGTGCAACGACCCCTCTCGCTCTCCAGGCTCCAGGAAGCTCTCCTCAAGCCTTGCGAGCCCGGCGGGAGTTCCTGCAGGCTCACAAGGCTTGCAGGCAGCAGCCTGCAGCCCCGGCAAGTGTCCGCAAGCCTTGTGCGCCCAGCAGGAGGTCCCGCCGAGCACGCGAGGCTTGGGGCGGCAGCCTGTCGCCCGAAGCACGCGGAGCCCTCCGGAGGGTGCCCCATGCTTTGGGCAGGTGTGTGCAAGGCTTGGGGCAGCAGCCGCGGCCGGGGGGGGGATGAATTTTTTTTTTCATTCCCCCCCCCCAAAAAAACAAGGTGCGTCATATGGGCCGGTGCACCCTATAGGACGAAAAATACAGTACCTAGGAGACCACTGTAAGCAGATGGAAACAAGAGCAGGATTTTGACACACTTGTGGTAAAAAAAATACTATGGACAATATGGTTTGATATAAAAATTGGAGTACAGTGGTATCTGTGAATGTTTTTTATCAACCGTGACCGGCTAATGGGTTTACGACCCAACTTAGCTTTTTAACAACAGCCCGGCACGCTTCCTTCAGCTGCGCGTTCTTGCTTCCTCTGGTCACGGCTAGCAGAGTGAACACAGCGGTCAAAGCTGTCACGTTGCTTCCCACAGACACACAGAGCCTTCTTTCGTGTCTATTTACAGTTCTTTATTGCGACATTTCTCAGAAATCTCCAGGACTCCTTGCAGCCATGGCAAAACTTCGTCCTTTCCTCTCAGCAACCGAGAGAGAACAGAAAACTCCTCCCAGCTTCTAAAGCTGACGTCAGAATGTTGAGGCATCATGGGACAAACTTAACCTGTTAAGTTCCGACTCCAACACCCCCTCTTGCGTCACATTCTGACAAAACCTGTGGACTTACCACATAACTCTCAGGTTCACACTGTGCGAAACTAACCCACGCACCAGTGGCCTGATATCTTTCAGGTGGAACACCCTTCGTTGTGCGACTTGACCGTCTGGGCACAAACTCAGATGTTTCCCTTGACACAACATCACCAGCAGGTGTGTCCTCTGCATCCCGGGATTCCCCCTCTGACTTATAACGACTTCGAATCTTCTCCCTTACACTCACCGGAGAACTAGGCTCACTCTTGACCTCCCTTTTAACAACTTGTGGAGATGCCCCACCCTGCTCCAGACCTTGGTCTGTGACCTGGTCGTCATCAGCAGACTCAGCCTCTTCTTCTTCCTCCCCAGCAGCTTCCTGCTCTGAATCAAAAAGACATTCTGAGAGAACATCCCGCCCAACAGGAGTCTTTGACCTTACATCCTGTTCATAGAACTCAGCGTGTTTGCTGATCAGCAACTTACTCTGATCACCTGAAGGGAAAGCAAACCTCCATGCACGTGCTGCTGGCTCATACCCACAGAAGATCATTTTCCGGAACTTGGATCCATCTGGCCCTTGCAAAGCCTCAGGCACCGGCACAGATGATTGAGACCCAAACTTGCGCAAAAAATGAATCTGGGGTTTCCTGCCATGCAACAAACCAAATGGTGTGTCACCTACCATTGAATTGTAGGTCCGATTCCAGGTGAAGCTTACATACTTGATTGCCTCCAGCCAAAACCTTGGAGGTAACCCAGAGTCTTCCAGCAACACCTTTGCAGTCTTAACCAGAGCTTCACATCTTAGCTCAGCCCACCCCCTCTGATTGGGTGAAGTCACTGTGTGATGTATCCCTTTCTTGTGAAAGAACCTCTGCAAAGCAGATCCTGTAAACTCAGCTCCTCTGTCACTTGTGACAGCTTGCACTTTGGTGGAAAACCTTAGTTCCACTTCCTCTACCCAACTTTTGATCAGTTGTGCTGCCTCTTCCTTAGATTTGAGGCCGTGAGTCCAGGTGTTCTGCGTAAAGCTATCCTGCATCGTCAGCAGAAACCTTGACCCTCCCAGACTTGGTTCCTTTATGGGACCCAACAGATCTATGTGAACCATTTCAAAGGGTTTGGTGTGTACCCTCTTCACCTTTGGGTAACTGCACCCTTTCACCTTTGCTTGTCTACATGCTTCACAATTTGTGACGCATCCACATTCTACAATGTGACAACCTTTGGCGACCTCAGGCAGCGTCTGTAGTTCTTCTAAAGAACTATGAGCTGTCCTTGCATGCCAAACATGAGCACATGACACATGTGTGGGAACTGTAGCACGTAAGGCTTGTGCTTTTCCAACTTTCCCCTCACCCTCCAGAGGCGTTTTAAGAATGAAGAGATCATTCTGCCCCTTTTTAACCTTGGCAAGTATCCTCCCTCCTTTGGAGATTGTGCAGGCATTATCCTCGAAGCAAACCTTAAACCCCTTCTTTAACAAATAAGGCACAGACAAAAGACAGTGCTGTATCCCTGGGACAGTACAACACTCCAACTGCTCCTGCAAAACAGAAAAGAACACATTTACAACGTTAGTGACATTATTGCTCTGTCCATTTGCAAACTGAACTGTTTTTCCGAGCGTAACTGCTCTGCAATTCCACATCTCGACAGCAGGGGTCTCTGGAATCAAGTTGCAATTAGCTGCTGAGTCTATCACAAAACAAAACTTTGAGCCTTTCTCACAGCTGTTCTCAAACAATGCCATACTAGCAGTTATTTGATAAATCTTCCCCTGGTCTCCGTCACGTCCACCAGACTCAGTTGCACGCCTGGCTCCTTTCCCAGGCTGGTTTCCATGGTAACCCGACTGGTTCCCATGTGAGTTGACCTTGACAACATTCTGCCTTGCCTCCTTGCTCCGGTGGGGGCAATTTCTTCGCAGATGTTCTGGAGAATTACACACGTAGCACCTCCGAGTGGAAAAGTACTGGGGTGAGCTCTCAGCTTGCACAGCTTCCGGGACATCAGCTCCGCCCCCGCTGAAACAGCACTTTCTCTCAGCATACGCAGTGGAAACTTTTCCAAACTGGCTTTTGGGCTTCTCTGCCCCCCCAACACTTCCAACAGCACTCCGTGAGGCTGTAGATTCAGGGCTTCTGGCTGAGCCCTCGGCATCCTCCTGCTCCTGGCCACCTGCTGAGCTTTGACACAAACTCCTCAGCACCTTCCAGGCTTCACAGGCTGACTCAATGCCTTCCAAACACGGCAACAGCTTAGCGTGTACGCTAGCTCGCAACATGCAGATCTCAGCTCTGTCAGCTTTCTCTCTCTGCATTATCTCCTCCAGAGAAGCAGACTGCAGCTTTCCTGCATCTCTGTCCACCAGTTGCACTGGTTCCCTCTGGGAAATGTCCCAAACCTCCGTGGCTATAAACCACGCTCTCACCCATCTTGCCCAGGTATTCCACGCTTGGGCGGTGAGTTCCTCAAGCTGTTCAAACGGAGCTTGAATCACCTCCTGGCCATCCGCCATCTTCCCCCGGGGCCCAGCGTACTCACGTAAACAAACAGCCGCTCTCCAGCTCCCGGTCTAGCAGGTCAGCTCCCAGCTGAGATCGACTGCCTCACCACTTCAGGCAGGACTCAAAGCTGTCTCAGGCATCGACACCAGCTTGCCTTCAAACGCTAGGCACAGCTCTCAGCTCTAAGCAGCCTTTTTTTTCAACAGGCTTTCTGTCCATAGTCTCCCGTTCTTCCCAGGTGCCCACAAGCTTTACTCACAAGCTCTTCTGGCTCCTGTCCGTGAAGAAACGATTCCCTGCTGCTTTTAGCACTGCAGCATTCAGCACAGCGTCTTTCAGGTTGCTTGCTTGCCTCAGACACAGGCCCCGCTTCCGTCAGCGCCACTGCTTCCGAACGCAGAACTTCAAAGCATTCCAGCAGCCCCAGCGACAGCTTTACAAGCGGTGATTTATACCCATAACCTGTGAATGTTTTTTATCAACCGTGACCGGCTAATGGGTTTACGACCCAACTTAGCTTTTTAACAACAGCCCGGCACGCTTCCTTCAGCTGCGCGTTCTTGCTTCCTCTGGTCACGGCTAGCAGAGTGAACACAGCGGTCAAAGCTGTCACGTTGCTTCCCACAGACACACAGAGCCTTCTTTCGTGTCTATTTACAGTTCTTTATTGCGACATTTCTCAGAAATCTCCAGGACTCCTTGCAGCCATGGCAAAACTTCGTCCTTTCCTCTCAACAATCAAGAGAGAACAGAAAACTCCTCCCAGCTTCTAAAGCTGACGTCAGAATGTTGAGGCATCATGGGACAAACTTAACCTGTTAAGTAACCGACTCTCAGGTTAAATACGCTTCAGGTTACATACGCTTCAGGTTACAGACTCCGCTAACTCAGAAATAGTGCTTCAGGTTAAGAACTTTGCTTCAGGATGAGAACAGAAATCGTGCTCCGGCGGCACGGTGGCAGCTGGAGGCCCCATTAGCTTAGAAGTGGTGCTTCAGGTTAAGAACAGTTTCAGGTTAAGAACAGACCTCCGGAACGAATTAAGTACTTAACCCAAGGTACCACTGTATGCATGAATATGCAGTTGCAGATCCTTAAAATGACACCCCATGGAGGGAATGGGGGGAAGTCTCGCGATTTGGAGAATCTCTCTATACAGATATGTTTTTACTAATTTGTGTTTATTTGTACTTTGTATTTGTAAAACCAATAAAAATGATTTTTTTAAAAAGCCTGGTTTAGAGGAGACTGAGAGGAGATTTGATAGCCATCTTCAAATACCTCAAGGGCATCACATGGAAGATGGAGCAAGCTTGTTTCCTCCTGCTCTGCGAGGTAGCTCTCAAACCAATGGATTCAAGTTACAAGAAAGGAGATTCCGACTAAACATCAGGAAGAACTTTCTGACAGTAACAGCTATTCGACAGTGGAACAGTCTCCCTTGGGAGGTTGTGGACTCTCCTTCCCTGGAGGTTTTTAAGCAGAGGTTGGATGGCCACCTGTCATGGATGCTTTAGCTGAGAGTCCTGCATTGCACGGGGTCAGACTAGATAAGTTTGACATCAATACCAGGAAAGGTCCTGGAACAGATAATTCAACCGTCGGGTCTGCAAGCACTTGTATCACAGCATTTTATGTATCACAGTATTTTAATATTCTTTTGGAAGCCGCCCAGAGTGGCTGGGGAAACCCAGACAGATGGGCGGGGTATAAATAATAAATTATTATTATTATTATTATTATTATTATTATTATTATTAAAAAGAATGCTGTGATTACCAAGACCCAGCTGGGTTTCTCAAAAACAAGTTATGCCAGACAAATCTCATTTCTTTTTTTAACAGTGTTATAAGTTTGGTGGATCGGGGGAACTCTGTGAACATAGTGTCTCTTGATTTCAGGAAGGCTTTTGGCAAAGGTCCCCCATGATATTCTTGCAAGGAAGCTGGTTGAACTGCTAAAAACTTTTTGGTGTAAGCAAGCACACCCAGATACCCATTTGACATATATTTTTATATGTAATCCTATTTTACGATGCATGTTTCTAAAACAGCTGACTTCATACATTTTGTGGGGGAGGAATAAGTAAACTTGTTTTTAGCATGATTGTATTGGTCATTTTAATGGATATTTTATGCAAACAGTTTAGAGGTTTCGATGATTAAGTGGTATAGATAAAGCCTGCTGAATAAATACATACATATCCCTTGGCCCTATGCTTGGTGAGGTCACTTTTGGGCTGCTCCCTGCAAGGCTGAAACTGAACGATTCATCTTCTTACAGATGGAGAGTCTTGCCTGTTCTCATTATAATATGAGAGGCCCTTTGAGAACCAGAGTAGAAAACCCCAGCAGAACCCACAGATAAACACCCGCTACACTACAGGAGATCCCATCTCTGCCACTTGCTCAGACAGCCAGTCATGCAGATGCAGCCAGCCAGCCTGAAAACTCCTTCTGGTGTCAGACAAATGCCAGCTCTTGCAGGTCAGCCTAAGGCTGGCTGGCAGGAGGATCACAAATTATAAAGAGCTATGCTCCACTGAGCAAGGAAAACATCCTAGGGTATCGCCTGGAAATTTCAAGGAGTTTGCAATTAGGCCAGATGGTTTAGGACAGCAGACATGGTATTTTTCCTCCTTTCCAAAATCCAAATTTTGCACCAGAGAAGTAAATGTCTGAACGTAAGGAACAGGATCAAGAAAAAATAATAATATTTGGATATGTGTTACAGTGGTGCCTTGCAAGACGAAATTAATTCGTTCCATGAGTTTTTTCGTCTAGCGAATTTTTCGTCTTGCGAAGTACGGTGTCAGAAAAGTTTTGGAAAAGCTTCAAAAATCACCAAAAACCTCAAAAAAGGCTACCACACCGCGTTCTATGAGTTCATTAACTGTATTAATGGTGTTAAGAAAAAGGAAACAAACTTGCAAAAAACGCAAGACGTTTTCGTCTTGCGAAGCAAGCCCATAGGGAGATTCGTCTTGCGAAGCAGCTCAAAAACCGCAAAACCCTTTCGTCTAGCGAGTTTTTCGTCTTGCGAGGCATTCATCTTGCGGGGCACCACTGTACTTAGTTCAAAGGCTTTGAAACCACCTCTGCGAAACATCAGGAGGCT
The DNA here is from genome assembly GCF_965113315.1 of Podarcis vaucheri. Classification (NCBI taxonomy): domain Eukaryota; kingdom Metazoa; phylum Chordata; class Lepidosauria; order Squamata; family Lacertidae; genus Podarcis; species Podarcis vaucheri. Next base: position 84,285,816 of record NC_138764.1, on the reverse strand, counting down.
TTGCAGGACACAGAAGCCCAGCCTTGTCTATTTACACTTATTTATCTAACAGACTTATAGCCACATTTTGAAATGCAGTATTTTGCTAAGGCAGCATATGGTATCTGATAAAAAGAGTTATAAAACACATGTAGAGCATTCAAACAGTAAAAGCGACAGATCAGCAGCACACAGGAAGCACACAATCTGTTCCCAACTGAAAGATGTGGGGATTTCTTATGGGGTGGAGTTCCATAAATGTGGGGCTGCCACCGAAAAGTTCCTGACTCCTAGCCTAGCCTTCCTTCCTGGCTGACATACAAGCAAGGTCTTGCCAGCTGCTTTTAGTGCTCTGGCAGGTTCATATAGGTACTGGAAGCCTTTTAAGCAACTGGGCCTCCAATTGTTCAAAGTGGGACGTGGGTCTAAACCACTGAGCCTCTTGGGCTTGCCAATCAGAAGGTCAGCGGTTCGAATCCACGCAACAGGGTGAGCTCCCATTTCTCTGTCCCAGCTCCTGCCAACCTAGCAGTTTTAAAGCATACCAGTGCAAGTAGATAAATAAGTACCACTGTAACAGGAAGGTAAATGGCGTTTCCATGCACTCTGGCTTCCATCACAATGTTCCATTGCATCAGAAACGGCTTAGTCATGCTGGCCACATGACCTGGAAAGCTGTCTGTAGACAAACGCCAGCACCCTCAGCCTGAAGCTGGATGAGTGCTGCACCCTATAGCTGGCTTTGACTGGACTTAACCGTCCAGGGGTCCTTTACTTTATCTTTACTTTTTACCTGTTTAGAGTTTTAAAGGTCAGGACCAACACTTGGGATGGGATTTGACTAACCAGGCCCGTCAACAGAAGCCCTGAAAAAGGACTTCCTCCCCCCCAATAATATTTATTATTTTTCATACAAAAACATAACAAAAGAGAGAGTAAACAATAATAAGAGAAAAAAATAAAATGAAAAGAAAAAAAGAATATGAAACATAAAATACATCAAATCACCACATAAACTAAAACTTAATTAATTAATTAAAATCCATCTTCATAAACATATTACTTGACTTCCTCTAATCTCTTCCATCTGAATTTCTTAGTAACTATGTATAGCAGTTTCCAATATCACTATTTCATAAAACCATATCACAGTCATAATCATATTTCCTAAATTTTCTTATCGTACATTTTCTTATTTACTTATTTAATCCTAATTTAGTCCTAGGCCTAATTAATTCTTTCAAGTGGTTACATATCTTTAACCTGAAAAAGGACCTCCACCTGTTCATTGCAGCTTTCCCCTTGCTCCTTCTCCATGTGCCGTGCTAGGGGTGGAGTCTGAAGAATTTCAGAACAGCGCATGGGCAGAGAAAGGAGCGGTTTATCTATTATGACCATGGAGAGAAAGATAACCCTCCCCCCACACACCACTTTCCCAGTAAAATCCCATTGTGCCCATGAATTCTTCAAGGAAAACATAGAACAAGATATGCATCTGCATACTATGAATTGAAACCAATGTCCAGTTTGCGCCCCGAGATCCTTCAACATCCCAGGAAGCCAAAGCCACTCCATGACAGGCTTACCTTCAAGGTGGCTCCTAAGGACCTCAGGCCTGTCGAATGCCTCGCCAGCTTCAGCACCCGGAATATCCTCATGAGGCGAAACACCTGCACCACCTTGCTCATGTTGCCCAGCTCCGAGTCGCTCCCCGCGGTCACTTCCACCAGAAGGCTGAAGTAGAAAGGCAGCACTGAGACTATGTCAATCAGGTTCAAGGGGTGCTTGAAGAACTTCCTCAAGTTTGGCGCCAGCAGCAAACGGGCCGTCACTTCAAAGGTGAACCAGGAGATGCAAAAGTACTCCAGGTTCTCCAGCACCGTGTCGTCCTTCAGGATGCCTTCCTCATCGGGCTCCTGATACTCCGGCATGCTGTGGATGCACATGCTCGCAATGGAGGCCAACACAACGCTGATGGACACAAAGCTGAAGAGCTTGCTTGGGATGGAGTAGCCCGGGTTCTCCATGGTGAGCCAGAGGCGCTTGCGCACATTACCGCAGCGCAGGGTGCTGTAGCGAAGCAGGTCGTGGTTGAAATCCGAGATCTCGTCTGGAGACATGTCCACACTGCTGACCTCGCTTTCTTCATCCCAGTTGTGGTGGTGGCTCTCCAGCTTCCGCTCATGGTAGCGGTAGCTGCAGCAGGAGTCCAGGAAGAATTCGTTGATGCCCCAGTACTCAATCTCTTGGCAAAAGGAGAAGACGCACAGCTCGTCCATCACATGCAGCTTACCCGTCTGGTAGAAGTGGAGCACATAAAGGAAGAAGCCAGGGTTGCGGTCAAAGTAGAATTCCCGGGCACTCACGTCATAGTCATCGCACAGCTGCAAGATGGACTCTTCCGAGTCGCAGGAGAGCAAGCGCCCAAGGCGAGTGTCGGGGAACTTGGAGAGGGCACTTGAGCTCAGCCTTCTTCTCAGCCCCCCAACGTTGATGTTGATGACCTCATCCTCAAAATTGGGATCCCAATAGTTTAAAGTCTTGTTGACCATGATCAGCAGAGCTGGGGCTAATTTGGCCTGTAAACAAGACAGTCAGAGAGAGATTTTATATAAGACACTGAGTTTCTGCTGGAGTACAGCCACAATCTAAAGCATATTTTGTAGTAAGTTAGAATACCCCATGCCTTGCTTGTTTTAGCAATTTGCCCTAGGTCAAGGGAGGAGAACCTGTTGCACTCTGATGGCCACTGACTTTAGGCAAGTCAGTTTGTGAAATTTATTAAAAACCTGTTTTGCCTTTGTCTTCCCTCCTTGATTCTCACTCTTATTAGTTAGTTTAAACATAACTTCAGACTTTACTGTCCCATTTCTTGGGGGCAGGAATGATTGATGTTCTCCACTTTGTTCACATAAAACACGAGCCCTCTCAATGTCTTCATGGATATGCAGTGCGTATTGGGGGTGTTGGCACATACCCACTGTCCCTGCCCCCAGAGTGGTCATGCATGCTAGGCACCCACTCCACCCATATCTTTCTATATAGACTAGATGTGCTTAGAAGCCTCCTTCACACCTTCCTGGTCAATGCAAGAAGGTTGAGGGTGCAGCGGACAGAGACAGGAAAGTTGACAGCAGGGTCTCCTCACCCTATACACCTTGGGTGGAAGTCAATGGTGCACTCTTCCAATTATTCCATCTGCCCATGCCTTGCAGCTTGCCAGACGGAACGATCCCACCCTCATCCCCTGCACGCTGTTCTGTGAGTTCTTCTGACTTCCCCAAACCAAACTTGAGGGGGGGGGGGCAGTGGGAGGAAAGGAGAGGAGAGAGGAGCGGAGAGGGAGCCCTGTTGTGCAACCAGAAGTTCTTGAGCAGGGCTTCCACTGACAGAGCTTTAGGTCCACATACACTCTTCTGAATGCATGAATAAGACAATAGTCTAGCTATTACAAACATATAAATAATGTCTTGCCAATTCATTGGCAGACACCTTGCAAACCATAAGAAGAGTATCACGTCCAACTCCAGCTTATTGTGTCCTATTTGCTTTATCTTACCCCATATCTTTAACCAATAGTCTCTTGCTTTGGACAACTTCTCCACACACAGATATAGTTTCTGCCATCCTTTCGATATTTCCAGCATACCTTGGTAAATGTACCGCATTATTTGGCAACGTGTCATCATTTCAATACCATTCTCTTGCTAATTCATTTACGGAGAGAAATAAATTGCTCTCAGGCACCAGGTACTCACAGCAGGTATCGAACAGTAAGGAAATGCCTAAGTCATGTTCCCATTCCATCATCTATTGCTTAACTTGTTCTTCCTCACACACACAAAAACACCTAAGATGATTTTATAAATCTTTGACAGAATGTGTGTTGCATTTTCAATATGATGGCGTTTTTCCCTCTTCCAAAAATCAGTACATTCCTGCAACTGGGATCCATTTCAATATAGGTCTAAGGGAAACTAATTCACTCAGTGCATACCGTTTTTAACAAACTGCATTGAGATAACAAAATGACACGGTCGAGTGGTTGTTATCCTGCATTTTCCACTGTGGAGGGGAAAGGGCTGCAGGTCAGTGGTAGAGCATCTACTTTTCATGGCGAAGGTCCCAGGTCTAGTCTCTGGTATCTCTGGGAATGTCCCATCTGAAATTCTGGAGAGCCTCTTCCAATCAGTGTAGATAATGCAAACCAAGATGGACCAATGGTCTGACAGCTCCCTCCCATGTCACTCTTCTTACTGTGAAAAGTCGGGGTTGTTGTTGGGGAGAGCAGACTTCTGGCCCCAGAGTGCTATTTAGTCATTGCTATTTATTGCGATGTGGGACGCAGGTGGCGCTGTGGGTTAAACCACAGAGCCTAGGACTTGCCGATCAGAAGGTCGGCAGTTCGAATCCCTGCGACGGGGTGAGCTCCCGTTGCTCAGTCCCTGCTCCTGCCAACCTAGCAGTTCAAAAGCACGCCAAAGGGCAAGTAGATAAATAGGGACCGCGCCGGCGGGAAGGTAAACAGCGTTTCCATGTGCTGCTCTGGTTCACCAGAAGCGGCTTAGTCATTCTGGCCACATGACCTGGAAGCTGTCTGTGGACAAACGGCAGCTCCCTCGGCCTATAGAGTGAGATGAGCGCGCAACCCTAGAGTCAGTCACGACTGCACCTAATGGTCAGGGGTCCCTTTACCTTATTTATTGCGATGAACCCTCATGCACTATGATAAGTTCTAAGATGTCCTCTTGTTGCACTAAGATCAATGAGAGAAATGTGCAAAAGTGTGGCAGTCTGGAAGCATCTCAACTATTCAAACCAAGATGAATAATCCGTTTCTATGGTACGTGCACCATTCATCTGTATGCCCAAACCAGATGACCTCGCCCAAGAGAGGGGAGGCTGTGTAACGCACCAACAACTATAGCTTTGAACATGTACTGAATTTCTCGTGGATGGAAACAGTCTGTAGCTCACATCATCCAACACATTTTCTTTGTCATCAGGCAGCACTAACTCAAACAGGTTCCGATAAGCAAGTCAAAACTGAGCCTTCTCATCCATCAAACTCCAGCTCCGTATTCAAAATAGCAGCTCCTTAACTGAGCAAAGTACAAGCAATTTTGTCTGTGAAGGAGGTGGCAAAACTCGACGCAGCAGGCAAAGGATGACTCACCCGCAAAGTAAGCGGCAACCCAGAATCACCTCACCGTAAGCTGCGCTGAGCCACCCCTCCAGATGGTATTTTGCACAGTCAAGGGGAGCAGAGAAGAAAACATTCCTTCTGTGATGCCACCCATCTTTTGGAGAACATCTATGGAATCAAACAGGCTCAGCACAAGATGAGCGTTGACTGAGACAGCTATTTCTCCCCCTCTCCACCACCAGTTACTCAGCTTTTATGTGAAGAAAACAGACGTCTGCCTACATAGCAAGAAGGAGAATCATTTACACCATTGCTCACCTTCATCCTAATGACAACCTGACTCATCCAGAGACCAGACAATGCAAGGAAACCTGGTCCCCCAAATTCCACAATATGCACATTCTAGCTTGCTTCTCACAGCATGTAGAATTCTCAAAGCACGTAGCATTAGCAAGTACAGTGGTGCCTCGCAAGACGAAAATAATCCGTTCCACGAGTCTCTTCGTCTAGCGGTTTTTTCGTCTTGCGAAGCAACCCTATTAGTGGATTAGCGCTATTAGCGGATTAGCAGATTAGCGGCTATTAAAGGCTTAGCGGCTTAGAAAAAGGGGGGAAGCGAAAAAAATCGCAAGACTCGCAAGACGTTTTCGTCTTGTGAAGCAAGCCCATAGGGAAATTCGTCTTGCGAAGCGCATCGGAAAACGGAAAACCCTTTCGTCTAGCAGGTTTTCCGTCTTGCGAGGCATTCGTCTTGCGGGGCACCACTGTAACAATATTGTGACAGATACAGGACAGAATGGTCCGTAAGTTGTTTTAAACTGTTTTTAATATTGTGTTTTAATGTGATAGCCTGCCTTGGGACCCTAGGGCAAAAAGCAGGTAATAAATTAGAAATAACAGCAACAACATCAACAACAACAGTGGTGAGCAGAGTCAAAGTAAATGTACACATATCCCATTCAATTCCATCCATGCACAAAACCCATTCAAACACAAACACACAAACTTTCCCTGCAGCCAGTACAGAAATAGATTGAGCAGGCAAAGTCTAAGTTACTAGCGCAGATCACAACAATATCAAAATTCAATATCAAAATCAGTTAAACCAGTTCACATTCAGAAGCACAGGGCAGGATACATATATACACACTTATACAAATACCCATACATACATATATGAGATATGTGAAAAGGCTATTGTAAAGAGGTGCAATTTTGGCATACAACAAAGGCTACACAGTTAGGGTGTCAGATACACCTCTGTGGAGACGGAATTCCATAGGCTTTTCTGCCTCCCCAAACTTCCAAGGGTGGTAGAATTACCTAGAGAGCGCCCCCTCTGTTAAAGACCCAAGAGGGTTTCTGGGAAGAAAGTGGTCTTTCAAATATTCTTAAATTCTGGGTTGTCACCTGCAATAAAGTTACTGTATTAGAAGCTGTTCCAAACTCTTCTTTCAACTCCTTGGACAGAAGAGTACCCCTGAAAGAACTAAAGGTAAAAACCAAAATACAACAGAGAAAACCAGTATCTACTGTTAATGTCCTGAATTCATTACAGAAAAGAACTTGCACTAGATTTGTTGGGGTTGTTCCCAGTTCTACAAAAAACCCACAACCCTCTGCTTCTTCCAGGTTTCTCTGCTTGCTTCAAGATTAAGCTCAGAGGATGGAAGTTCCAACTCCTACAAGCAGACCTGCCCAAACTCATGAAAATGCTGCCTTTTCAACAACTGTTATGTTGTTGGAAAGGGGTCATAGTTCAGTAGCAGAATACGTACTTTCCATAGAGAAGGTTCCTGGAGCAACCCCGGGAACCTCAAGGTAAAAGGAGAAGGGAGAAGGTAACGAGAAAGACATTGGCCTGAGACCCAGTGTAGGAAACTACATTATACACAGTCAGATCACTGGTTCATCTAGCTCAGTGCTGTCTACACAGACTGGCAGCAGCTCGCCAAGGTTTCAGGCACAGCACGCTTCCAGCCCTAACTGGAGATGCTGAAGATTGAACCTGAGACTCTCTACATGCCAAGCAAATTATCTTCCACTGAGCTACAGCCCTTCATCTAAGGAGAGACAGTGTCACTGAGAGTAAACTGTGAATAATCTAGTAAACTAGATTAAGAGAAAGTCTTGAGTTGGTGTAAGGTCGTTTCTTCAGTTGTGTTGCTGTTATCTCAGAGAAGCTGTTTGCATGTGACCAAAAAGAAAAAAGAAAAAGAAAAGATTCCAACCACAGCGATTTAAGTAGGGAAAGGCAGCTAGGATAACTCCACAGTCCTTCTAGTCTGGACATGGTTGGCACTGAGGTCAAAACAACCAAGCCTCTTGGGCTTGCTGATTGGAAGGTTGGTGGTTTGAATCCCCACGACGGAGTGAGCTCCCGTTGCTCTGTCCCAGCTCCTGCCAACCTAGCAGTTCGAAAGCACACCAGTGCAAGTAGATAAATAGGTACCACTGTGGCAGGAAGGTAAACGGCGTTTCTGTGCGCTCTGGTTTCTGTCACGGTGTTCTGTTGCACCAGAAGCGGCTTAGTCATGCTGGCCACATTTCCTGGAAAGCTGTCTGCGGACAAACGCTTGTTCCCTCAGCCTGAAAAGTGAGATGAGCACCACAACCCCATAGTCGCTTTTGACTGGACTTAACTATCCAGGAATCCTTTACCTTTACCGTTCTAGTCTGGTGAAAGGTACTGATTGTTCCCTAGGCAGGATAATGCACTGCAGGCTCACTTCAAGGATGGGCTAAGAAATCCAGCTGGGACAACGCTGCAACACTATTCTGGGCCAAGAATCTGTCTGATCTCTCATTCACTCTCACATGCAACCTGAAATAAAAAGTCGCAGTGCATCCTAACCCTTAGAAGGTCTGTCCAGAGCAACAGCCAGCTATGGATGCAAGCTGAAATGAGCTCAAGCAGCTCCTGTCTCCCTCCTTCCCATTGTTTGTTTTTTGTTTTTTTCAATTTGCCCCAATTAACTAAGCATGCTCAGTTCTCATTGGGCTGTGTTTTGGGGGGGGGGTTGGTGTTTTTTTACTGCATTAGACTTGCTTTCTGTTCTTTAAGATTGCACTCCAAGCATGCCAATTCCACCCTCTCACCTCACAGAGGGTCTATTTTGATCCTATCTCTGTCGGCACTCAGCACCTGCACTCCCTATTACAGGGATTGATTTTTGTTTGTGCCACTAAAAATGTAACAAATCTGTGGCAAACTGGTATCTGAACACCTGTTAGTAACACACATTGGGTAGAGAACTGGCCCTGGCTATGGCTCCTGGTGAGAGTACACTAATGAAGATTTTGTTGTTTAGTCATTTAGTCGTGTCCGGCTCTTCGTGACCCCATGGACCAGAGCACGCCAGGCACTCCTGGCCTCCATTGCCTCCCACAATTTGGTCAAACTCATGGGACTCTCAAGAGTCTCCTCCAGCACCATAATTCAAAAGCATCAATTCTTCAGCGATCAGCCTTCTTTATGGTCCAGCTCTCACTTCCATACATCATTACTGGGAAAACCATAACTCTAACTATACGGATTTTTGTCGGCAAGGTGATGTCTCTGCTTTTTAAGATGCTGTCTAGGTTTGTCATCACTTTTCTCCCAAGAAGCAGGCGTCTTTTAATTTCATGGCTGCTGTCACCATCTGCAGTGATTATGAAGCCCAAGAAGGTAAAATTTCTCACTGCCTCCATTTCTTCCCTGCCTATTTGCCAGGAGGTGATGGGACCAGTGGCCATGATCTTCGTTTTTTTGATGTTGAGCTTCAGACCATATTTTGCGCTCTCCTCTTTCACCCTCAGTAAAAGGTTCTTTAATTCCTCCTCACTTTCTGCTGTCAAAGTTCTGTCATCTGCATATCTGAGATGGTTGATATTTCTTCCAGCAATCTTAATTCTGGCTTGGGATTCATCCAGTCCAGCCTTCCGCATGATGTATTCTGCATATAAGTTAAATAAGCAGGGAGACAATATACAGCCTTGTCGTACTCCATTCCAGTGCAAACGGGTTAAAAAAATAAAGGAATGCTGTCATTGCAGTAGGGAAGCAAGGGGGCTCACCTCCAAATATATATATATATATATATATATTTGCAAGGCTGCTCCGGTATGTGCTCATTTTTGCAAGCACCCACAGCCAAAGCACATGCATTTGTTTTACTCTTTATTCAATGGGCCTTACTCCCAAGAAAGCATCCACAGGACTGAAGCCCAGTTTAGATCATGAAGTGTGTGTATGCACAAGGAAATCTTCCTTCTTCCTAACAAATGTTGTCTTGTGTGGCCAAAAACAGGAGGTTTCCACTGTTGATTTCCTCAAAAACCAATGGTACCCTTTTAAAAAAATGCAGCAGTGGTAGGAGCCTAGGAAGGGTCAAAGTTCAGTGGTAGAGAACATCTAGTTTTCACTAGGTCTGAAACCCTGGATTATCCTGAGCTAGATGGATCAGATGTCTGACAAAGGCGGTTTCCTATGAGGAGATCCACGAGTTTGTTTAGTATGGGAAGACTCTCCCTGCTCAAAAATTCCTTCAGACATCCAGTTTAATATTGCTCAGCTCAGTGGCTTCAAAGCAACGCTGCTGATACTTTTGTGATGCAGCGCTTCTGCCACAGCAACCCACCAACTCTGTGTGAAGGGCATTGGCTGAGATCAAGCAATATCTGTTAATTATTAAGCATCTGAGAAGGGAGCCCCTCTCCTTCAACTGGGAAGAGAGCGGTGGCATTATCATGGCTGCGCAACTGAATTTTCCAAAAGATACATTCTTGCTGTGACTTATGCACCTTCGCTGGTACTGCTCCCCACCAAGTTAGACAACAGTGTCACCAAGGGCTTCTGAATTAGAAAAAAAAAGTGGCCAGCAAAGGGGTTAATCCATTATTAGCACCTTTCTTACTAAAGAGAAGAGACGCAGGTGGCGCTGTGGTTTAAACCACAGAGCCTAGGGCTTGCCGATCAGAAGGTCGGTGGTTTGAATCCCCATGACGGGGTGAGCTCCCATTGCTCAGTCCCTGCTCCTGCCCACCTAGCAGTTCGAAAGCACGCCAAAGTGTAAGTAGATAAATAGGTACCGCTCCAGCGGGAAGGTAAATGGCATTTCCCTGTGCTGCTCTGGTTCGCCAGAAGTGGCTTAGTCATGCTGGCCACATGACCCGGAAGCTGTCTGCGGACAAACGCCGGCTCCCTCGGCCAATAAAGCAAGATGAGGGCCGCAACCCCAGAGTTGTCCGTGACTGGACCTAATGGTCAGGGCTACCTTTACCTTTACTAAAGAGAAGGAGGACCAAAAGCTCCAAAGACCCCACTATGATCTTGCTAAGGAAGGGAGTTGACCAATAAAATGGCATAGCGGTAAAGGATTAAAGCACCCTCTCCCCAAAAGACATTGAATGAAGTGGAAATGCCTCCCCCCTCCATTGCTGCTTTTAAGTTTTAAAAAGACACTGAGAAATTACCACATTCCCATTCATGTGGCTTGGCCAAGTTCTGGTGAAAGAAGCCTTCGTTCATACAAAGCTTTTGCAAGGATGCTCGAAAGGATTCAAAGAGGCAGCTGGGTTACACTCTCAAAACAACATCCTCCCAAATTCAAAATAAGATAAAAAATTAAAAATACTCTTTATGTTGGGGGCAGGTAGCCTTGCTTTAAAAAAAGAAAATCTAAAGGAACATTTGCTGCTGGAACTATCCTGCTAAGGGAGAGCAGAATCTGTGACGTATTAAAAAAATTAGATTAAATCATCACAGGCTGTCACATAGGCAGCAGAGAAACTTGTTGATGGATGTGAGGAACATTGCAGGGACTGTCCATAAGAGGTCTTGCAGCAGCACAACAGCAACAAGGGCTCCGAGAAAGAGCTGCCGTTTCCCAAAAAACACAATGTCTTAACAGTTTCAAGAGTGCCGGGAAATCATGTTCTCCATCCGGAAGATTTCTGCTTTAGAAAAAGGATGTCTGGCTCCTGAACAAATAAGCAACATCCATCACCGGGCAGAGCCCAATTGAAGGCTTCTTTAGTTGTAGCTAAAGAGGTTTCCTCCCATCACTTCTTGAAGCTATAGAACGCCACAGTGCTTATTCTGGCTGGTGAAAAGGTCCTTCGCTGTTCTCCTTGGAAGTGGCACTCTTGAAGCCCGCTGCTATACTCAGGAGCACAATGCCATGGGTGTCTACTTAAAAGTAAGTCCAATTGAGTTCAATGGGGGCTTACTCCCAGGTAAGGTGCTGGGGTCTACACTGCTAGATTGAGCAAAGTGCATTCTGGATTAACAGATTAGCAGAAGTATTTCCATCATGGTTACCTCTGATTAGAAGAAATCCCAGCTGGTTCTGATGGGATTACGCTCAAATAACCCAATAGAGGGGATTCATTCCTAGTATGGCAGACCCAACGCAGCTACTGTTCTGGGAAGCAAATAAAAACAATCCCTTTATGATGTTATCTTGCCACACATATACAGAGCAGAAGCCTATTTTGTTTTCAGACGGCGGGGGGTGGGGGAGGAGGCCATACAACTTGCAGAAAAAGAAAGAAAAGAAAACCACCCACTTACATTTATCAAATAAAATATTGCCACTTCTAATTAGTCAGAAAATAGAGAGGGGTAGAACCAGCTTTGAAAAACCAGGAACTGTAAGGAGATGATTAATAAGGAGGAAGAAATCAGATTGATGGGGCAGCTTCAGGAGACACCAAGAGCCACAATAAGTGAGCCTGCACGTGGACCACATGTGAAATTTAGGATTGAATTATTGGCATGTAGTCCATAAACATGGCTTGATATGGACAGCAAAACCGTTAAAACAAACCAAAAACATATCCAAAACTGAGTCTTAAGCCCATGATGTTGCATGTGCCTTCTTGTCATTTTTGTCTTGGGTCCCATCTGCATTGTACATTTAAAGCAGTATCATACTAATTTAAACATTCGGGCTTCCCCAAAAGAATCTGAAACTCCCACCTCATGGTTACAATTCCCAAAGTTCCTTGGGAAGAGGGATTGATTGAATGTTCTGCCACTTTGGGAACCGCAGCCCTATGAGGAATATACTCCCAGCACCCTTAATGAACTACATTTCCTAGGATTCTTGGGGTGGGGGGCCATGCCTATTTGATGTAGCATAATAGTTTTCAATGTGTGGCACAAAAATGTCTTGGATCACTTTCCATTTTGGCTTCATTAGGTGTGAACAAAGTGCTTGGAAGAAGTCCTTGATCTGATTCTGATTCTGAATCTGCTCTCCATTCTGGCCAGTAAAATCCAGAAAGAATTTGGGCTAGTAACTTCAGGAAGACACTTCTATATTTGGGTTCTCCTTCAGCAGTTAATTACCTACCACATGGTCCTTGAAGAAAGAAAAGAGTGTTGATGACTCAGAAAATTACTCGCCTGTGTCTAATTTCCATTTGCGGAAAAGTTAACCAAGCAACCAGGCACGTCCAGTCTGGGTCTTTATCTTCTCCTGTATTCAGGATGGGACAGACATCTGCCATGGAACATGGTAGCCACTAGCTTGTTGTTGTTGTTGTTTAGTCATTTAGTCGTGTCCAACTCTTCGTGACCCCATGGACCAGAGCACGCCAGGCACTCCTGTCTTCTACTGCCTCCCGCAGTTTGGTCAGACTCATGTTGGTAGCTTCATGAACACTCTCCAACTATCTCGTCCTCTGTCGTCCCCTTCTCCTTGTGCCCTCTATCTTTCCCAACATCAGGGTCTTTTCCAGGGAGGCTTCTCTTCTCATGAGGTGGCCAAAGTATTGGAGTCTCAGCTTCACGATCTGTCCTTCCAGTGAGCATTCAGGGTTGATTTCCTTAAGAATGGATACATTTGATCTTCTTGCAGTCCATGGGACTCTCAAGAGTCTCCTCCAGCACCAGAATTCAAAAGCATCAATTCTTCAGCGATCAGCCTTCTTTATGGTCCAGCTCTCACTTCCCTGCATCACTACTGGGAAAACCATGGCTTTAGCTATACTGACCATTGTTGGCAACTAGCTTTGTTGGCCACTAGCTTAGATCACAGAATTGTAATGTTGGAAGGGACCCAAAGGCTTAAACATTTTTCATGAAGCCACTTGTAATTACCTGGATGTTGTCTCAAACAGTTTTGTGGATTGTGAGTGGGGAGTTTGCAAACCATTCAAGATTGAAATTGGGAGGAACGGAGAAGATTGAGGATACAGTACATTTGCAGAGGCAATCCTTTCTTTGTTCAAACAGATCAGTTACAGTGACAGAACTGCAGACCTTGCTTGAAGCAGAGGTCCTGGAATCACAGTTGCAATGGACAAATCACTGGCAATTATATCCTTGAACTTCACTTGTTTATATGTTTAAAAGTGGTTATCAACATATAAAGGGCAGACTTCCAAATTCTGTGCTGGTCTAGCAACACGGCTGATGTATGCGATCAGCCTCTGAGCTTAATTGCACTATTCATTTTTCTACTGCTCCTTCTGTAGGAGCAAAGCAAGACAATCATTTCTGCAAGAACAAACAAAGCAGCAATATTGCTATTTGATTAACTTTTGCATGGACCATGTTCTCATTGAAGCAAACATTAATAATTGGATTTCTTTCCCCTCCCCTTAAATAATGGTAATTTCAATCTTACACGCACAGGAATTTGCTGGTGGGACAACGAAGAACCAAACCTGTGTGCCAAAGCCATGATTGTCAAATTGACAATTTCTCCTGATTTTCAATGCATCAGACGATATTTAAATAGTATCATCATGGAACTAACTTTACAGAGAAGCATATCCAAGCATATCCATATCCAAGCATATCCATATCCAACCCTTCCCCCAAGAGAGATGGGAGTCTTAATTTAGTCACGGGAAGGGAAAGGAAGAGAGCAGAGAAGACAGACAAGGAATGAAAGTGATTAAACGTAGCTGTATCCACTTAGCTAACCTTCAGATGTTGCTTGACTACTACAACAACCATCATTCCTGAATAGTGACCAACAGGCTAGGACTTAGGCTATGTTTCTGTTGTGAAGCTGTAGTTGAGCCAAAGCTTTGCAGAGGAAGTGATGCAATGTAAGACAGAGACCTAAGCATAAAAGGGAGCAAGGGCAAAAAGACAGAGTATTTTAAAAGGGCCAAAGTTCAAGTGGGTTGAAGGAATTTCAGCATAGGTCTCTTGGGTGACCTTTGAAGGTGGTTCTCACTGGTGATCTGTCTATTAGATGGATGGAGACCCTGCTGGACTCCCAACAGCCCCAGCCAGTATGGCTAATGGTCAGGAATTATGGGAGTTGTAGTCCATCAACATCTGGAAAACTGCACGTTCTCCATCCCAGGTCTAGAGCATCCAGTGTGGCATGGGCCATTTTCAAATTCATGTTTGGCTGGAGTCCAAAAGCTGGAGGGCAGAAAGTTTTGGCCCAGCTCTAGGGTTTTAAAACTGACCAGCCGGAGAGATCTAAAGAAGCTCATTGAGATAAAAAAAAATAGTCTTTGATTCACATGTAAAAGTAGGCACCGAGGAGACTATGTGTACTGACCTCTTTTAGGAAGCTGTTCTAGATATTGGGTACCACCACTACAAAGTTATCATCCATGTCTCCACCTGCTGTACCTTTGACACCAGGGAGTTTAACTGAGGGCCTCTTGATGCAGAATAAGGTAGATTCAAACAGTGAGAAGCAATTGAGATTCTAGTGCCAGGCCATTTAGAGCTGTAAAGGTCAATACCAGCCTCTTGAACTGAGTCTGGAAGCAGAATGGTATCCAGCACAGCTGGCAAAAGATTGATAAAATATGATCCAGTAGAACAGCTCCAGTCAGAATCCTGCCAGCTGCATTGAGTCAATGGAAGTTTCCAGAGTCTTTAAGGACAGTTCCACATACAGCACATTGCAGGAAGCTAGCGTGGAGGTGACATGAACACACAGGCCAGATGTGCTTTTGCCAGTATAGCTGGCATAAAATATCAAGTTGGTAAAACACACTACTGGCCACAACTATCAATTCTGCTTAAGGAGCAGATCCTGATCCAGGGATACTCCCCAAACTGCAAAACTGCTGCATTTTGTGTAGGAAAGGGCAGAGAGAGGAGGGTGCAATCTTGTCTGAAACATATTGACCACTAGAACCCCTCAACCAACAGTACCTCCGTCTTGCGTGGTTAAGCTTCAGTTTGACCTCATCCAATCCAAAGATGACGCCAGTTCAGGGCTTCTAATCTTGCCTCCCTAGGATCAGAAGATGCAAACAAGAGATGTTGCTCAGTGTCATCTGCAAGCAGATGATGTCCTATCCTGGTCCAAATCCCTGAACAGCCTCTCCCAGCAGATCCACGTATGTTAAGGGAGCAGGAAACAAGATGGAATATGTAGTACCACATATCCTAAATGCAGTCTCCCACCACCACTTTCTGGGACTGGCTCATCAGGAGAGGATGGAGCCACTACATCCCACCAAGGTGATTCAGAAGGGTACAATAGTTGATGGCATCATAAGCCACAGAGAGGTGGACCTCTGTTGATGGACTCCCACCAGCACTTTCAGTTCCAAAAGAAGGCTTGGAACTTGATTGGAAAAGAATATTCTGATTCAAGAAACCTTGAAACTGTTTCACACACTCAAGCACTTTGCCCGATGAAGCACAATAGATCTCATACAGGGTGAAAGCTGTTCAAACTGGCAGGATAAAGTTGTGAGGTTGTTGTTTTCCCCCTAATACACTCAACCCTTCCACCAGCTGTTGACAACCTGCTGCCCTCCAGATGTTTTTCCAAAACTTCCAGAAGACACCAGGTTACCAAAGCCTGACTTGAAGTGTTGCCATGATCTCACCTTCCGACAGTGAGACATGCACCCATTTTATAACACAGCTGCCCAGCCTCAGACTGGCTAACTAATGAAGGCTGGGAATCATCTGTTCACATCCTCCTGGGAAGAACCTACGGAAGAAATATGATAAATGGCTTGCCATGGAAATACATTTTTGAAGTGTACTTTTGAAGCGCACACATACTTCCTCATGTTTTGCAGCAGGAGGAGGCAAAGACTCAGGAGGCTCCACGGAAGCCAGAAACAGCTCACCTAGTTATGGGAAGCTCACCTCTGCTGAAATGAATCAGCAATTGTGATTTGCAGTGCATTCATTCATTACAAGCAGGGCAACCTGTTTTCTTAGCCAGGTAATTATGAGTTTCAGCAACATCTCTCTAGCCATGAGATCAAGGGAATGTGGTCAAAGGAGGACTATGACTGATGTTTTCCCTTAGTGAACCGGTAGGGAAATCCTATGCTTGGGAGGTCACCTTCATCCTTATATTTCTGGCCAATTTCGTGGGTTTCCACTTCTTCATGTTCATAAAATATTCTTTTGATGGGGAGGGGAACATCAGTAAGTCCTGTGGTCTGCTTAATCTTTTTTTAAATCCCTTTAACACGCCACCTTTCTACATGCATGCTAAAGTTCTTCACTAGCATTGCCATCAACAATACCAGTTCCTCCTCCCTCTGAGAACATCAGACCGGAGCACCAGGTCCCCATCATCTAAGCCACATGCTGCTGCTTTGCCTCCAAAAACCTTTTAAATGCTAGAAAGTGTGGCTCCCAGTCCTGCCAGACTAAACATTTCTGCTGCACATCTCTCCTTTCCCACTGATCAAAGGACACCACATATTCATAAGAACCACCCTAAAAGCCCATCTAGTTAAGCATTTTGTTCCACAGAGACTAGGCATATGCCTCCTGGAAACCCTAAGAGGAGCGTGTTGTTGTTGTTCTCTGGCAAATGGTATTCCACATCCCTTTGTGGCTTGCAAACAATGGTAAATTGCCAACTACATCCTCTTCTCAATCCTGAGCACTTGAATTGCTGTTTCAAGTGAGGTGCAGGAGAGGATTAATAGAACGCCCTTTCTGCCTTAGTAAAAGCCTCATTTCCTAGTTCTGAGGCTGGTGCAATTCAGAGGTCTTCAAATATGTTCATCAGTAGCAATCGCAAGCTTAATTCTAGAGACCAACAGGCAAAGATCTAGTGTTATTCCGCTAAAGAATGAACTGGTTTTCAAAAAGTCACTGACAGCAAAGGGAAGATACCATATTTTTCACTCTATAAGACACACTTTTCCCCTCCTAAAAAGTAAAGGGAAATGTGTGTGCATCTTATGGAGCGAATGAAGGTTACGCAGCTTTCACTGAAGCCAGGAGAGCAAGAGGGATCGGATCGGTGCGCACCGATCCCTCTTGCTCTCCTGGCTTCCGGGATAGCCATCCAAAGCCTTCTGAGCACAGTGGGAGCGCTCCTGCTGTGCTCAGGAGGCTTCGCGTTGTTCTCACCCTCTCTGCGCAGCGCCCCTTCAGCGAAGCAGCAGGACAAATGGAGCCCCTTCTGTTTCTCCTCCCGCTTTGCTGGAGAGGCGCTGAGCAGAGAGGGCGAGAATATTTTTTTTCTTGTTCTCCTCCTCTAAAACTAGGTGTGTCTTATGGTCGGGTGCGTCTTATGGAGCGAAAAATACAGTGAGTGTGAGAGTGTATTGGTCTCAAGGGCTGACTAGAATGGGGTACACATGCCAGTCACCCACCAGTTCCCCTTTAAGCCCCCCGCTTTTCACTTTACATGAGGGATGCAGTGTAAATTGCCTTTGGGGGTCAGGAAGCCATCACTAGAAACAGTGACTGGCCACCAAACCCAGCCCAAATCTTTGCACTCCTGTCTCAATAACTGGTTTGCACAGACTGCCTTGGGCCACATTGGAGATCTCACCCCAAGGGCCTCATGAAGACCCCAAGCCCAGCAGCCAACAGCCCCGAGCTAGAGCTATCAGACCACTTTATGAAGCAGATTAGAGGAGACCAGAAGGAACGAGAGACCAGGAAACACGTTTCTTGCATTTTAATGTCACTCCCAAGGACAGGTAAAGCTGCTACCAGACAGCATCTGATGAACCAGAGTTCTTTACGTCAAACACCACTCCAGACACAGCTGGCTCCCAGGTGTTTCGGGCGGACATGCAGTTACGCAGTTCTTTTGGGGGAGGGAAAAAAGAACATTAAAGGCACACACACAAAAACATACAGCTGCTGGGAGATCAGCAATGGGATTGGGCCAAGATGGGTCTTCTTAATCCTTGCATACTATTTTCCTGCTACAATCCCCTTGTACCACACACCACCCCTCCCTCACAGCAGGGTGCAGATGAGACAGAAGCAACAAGGTGTTCCTACTGCACGCTTCGCCACAACAACAAGCAACTGAGTCATGCATATAGATTAAAATGCACTTACTATACCTACAGCTTCGTCCTTCTCTACACCACAGATGAGCCATCTAAATCTTTCCCCCTTCTCACCACTCAGGCAACCGTGTGATACTTGGACACAGGTACGAAGAAATTTGCCAGACCATCTCTATGTAATTGCCATAAACATTCTGCAACCATTATCACAGGGAAGACTTATAGAAAACCCCTTTCTGTAGTGGGAGGCTGCCTGCACCGGACGTTCTTTCAGTACATCTATTTCAGTCCATTGGCACAAAAGAAAACCCGGGAAATAGGACCTGGAAACACATGCACAGTGGCGTAGCGTGGGTTGTCAGCACCCGGGGCAAGGCAAGTAATTAGCGCCCCCTAACCCATGGATTTGCGCCCCCTAGCCCTAACCCCCAGATGTTGCGCCCGGTGCGGACGGCACCTCCTGCACCCCCCACGCTACGCCACTGCACATGCATGAGGTTTTTCCTGCATGGTCTCATGTGCCAATGCTACAAACACCACAGTGCAAAAATGCAGGCCATCTTTTGCCAATCTGGCGCTTGCTGGGACTGATGGGAGCTGTTGCCGCAAACATCTGGAGGGCTCCAGGTTGCAGAAAGGTGGCCCAGGCCATGGGGAATCTATGTGGGTTGTTCAAGGGCACCAGTGACGTTGGAGATGAGGATGCACTGAAAATCAATACGTAAGATACCGCAAAAGCCACACGTGCTCCAATATCACTACTTGTCCCAAACCCTCATCAGTGAAGGTCATGGCTGAGGAAGGATTTCAGCATTCACTCCCCACAGCCAAGCCCAATGTCCCATCACTTGGATTGCTTCTGAGCAGCAGCCTCACGCAGAATGCTGTTGCAGAGAGCATCTTCTAACCAGCCATTGCCAAAGCCTCCCGGACTTCCACTTTGATAGATACCAACAAGGGGATGAGAGAATTATGTGTACAAAACATGAGGATGCTTTATGGAGCATGTGAATGGGACCACCTGAAGCCAGGCAACAAACGGGCCTTATTAGATGCTCATCCCACTTTTCATCTTAAGGAACTCAAGGTTCTCTACATTTAACCCTCACAACAGTCCTGTGAGGTCTGTTAAGGGGCAAGGATGGCAACTGGCCAAGGGTTGCCCAATGAGCTTCATGGACAGGCATGGAGTTGAACGCAGACCTCCCAGATTCCTGTACCAGCAATCACATCATATTTGTCGTCCACTGGGAATCTAGTTTTTCCCAGCTGGCCCTGCACCAATGCCTTCTAATAGCCAATAACGGCCCCGAGTTGGCCATTACATTTAGGAGAGGAAGGGGCAGTGCCAGGTTGAATGCCAAGGAAGGGCACAGGAGGCTTGACCTTTGCCTGCTGGCGGATTCCCTACAGGGAATAAGCTTCTGCCAACTAGTTGCATGGAGCCTCTCACTTCGGGGCAGGCCATTCTCTCCCTCCACAACCTTAAAAGTCTGCCTAAGGCACTGTTAAATAGTGGATAGACATAGCAGTAACAGCCCCCCCCCCCCGGAAAAAGCAGGTGATCCTGGGATCAGATGGGGGAGAGAGATTAAGCAAATCATCTCCAGTGGTCAGTCCCAAAATGAGATCTACAGGGGTGCAGACCTGCTTGGACGCACAGCTGTCTGACTTGGAAGCTTCACCTCCCTAATGCCAGGTGGTGAGTAGTCTAGCTGCAGTAAAAAAATCACTTTGTGTGCGCTCAGGGACACTCACTTTTGTCAGTTTCATCTCACCTTACTACCGCACTATTTGCCACTAGGAAAGCTCCAGCAAGATCAGACCCTAATGAAAGCACACACTAGCCTGCAAATCCCACCTGGGGACTCTAAATCCACCTAGATGTGAGAGATGCTTCTCCAGGAACAAACACTCTGCACATGCTCAACAACACTCTCTTCATAAAGACCCTTCAATTTATACCAGATTGAGCCCTGGCGTTAAAATTGGGTTATTGGGGTGGGGGCGTGCTACTAAGCCATGGCTCAAATCAATCTCGGGAAGGGGGCGAAAAGGCGCTGGGCTAGATAGACCACCTTCGCGTCCCCTCTGGGCGAACGAGCTTCACTTGGGCGTGGGGCAGAGACTCAGCCTCGGGGCCACCACGCCCAGCACGAGAAAGACCCAGCCTTCAACCTCAGACCCAATTACATGGGAGTAAACATCACTGACCAATAGCACTTTCTTCTGAGCAACCATGCCCAGGATCGCGCCATTGCAAGACCGATCCTTCCACCCTCCGCCCTTAACGGCAGCTATTATTATTATTAATTAAATTTCTACACCGCCCTCCCCCCGAAGATCCCAGCTAGCGTCCCACCTACCTCTCCGCACAGGTGCCCGCAGGGAGCCGCGGGTGCGTGCCTCTCCCGGGCACAGTCGTTCAGCCGCTGCGCCCTGGCCAGGGGCTCCGGGCAGAGTTGGGCGCGCACATGCCTTGAGGGGGAGGCGCCGCCCGCGATCTGGCCCCGCGCTCCGGTTGAGCCATGTGCGGCTGGGCGGGAGGCGCCCGATCTCCTCTCCTTCCCTCCTCCCGGATCCGGAGCGGAGAGAGCCAGCCCTTTAGCGCCGCCGCTGCCGCTGCCCCGCGCCTTCCTCTTCTCGGCGCCCGGGGCGCCTCCAGCCGCTGCGCGCTGCGCCGCGCCAGGCGATCCAAAAGGGACACCTCCCCAGCGCCGGCGGCTGTACGCCAAAAGTTGCCATTCTGCGCCTTTTTGAAGCTCAGTTCGCCACGCCGCCGACGGCCGCCAGGCGAGACAGCCCGCCTGCTAGGCACCGTCTACAAATTCGCGCTCTGTTTCACAGAGGGAGAAAGAGGCAAACAAGCGCAGGGATAAGGGATCGCGCCGAGCCTGGTCTTGGAGGCTCCTCCTCGTCCTCTACCGGCTGGAGAGGCCTGCAACCGAAAGAGGCAGGCAGGCAGGCAGACTCAGGAGGGAGAAGCCTCCTCGGTGCTCCTTGGAGCCCTGCCTCCGCCGTCTAGCGCCGGGACCATTGGGAAGGCAGTTAATTAGGAGAGATGCGTGGCTGGGGAAGCCTCTGGGCAAACCGGGATGGGATTTGTGCGCCTAAGCGTAAATCAGAGGAAGCGGAGAAGAGAGCGGTTAGGGGAATTGGGCAGGCAGCCGGCGCAGATAATTGCAAGGGAGGGGGAGGTCGACTGCAGGAACGAGAGAGGAGAACGAGGGGGAGCTGCGTGGGGGTGAGAAAGCCCCCCCTTCCCTTTGTTCTCCCTGGGAAGACAAAAGGGATCTGGCAAAAGCTGGAAGAAGGGAAGGGAACCTCTAGGGGAGGAGAGGGAAGGGAGACCTGGGAGACGAAATCGGACAACAGGCCCCGCGACCCTGGCCTTGGCTTCGTGGGGATTTGGTGCAGAAAAAGGGGCACCATAGAATTGTAAGGGCCCACGATGGCCCTATAGTCCACCCCCCTACAGTGTAGGACTCTTTTGCCCCTTGTGGGTCTCAAACCCATTAGGAGTCTCATGCTCTACGCCTCTACCAACTGAGCTACTTGTTCTTTTAAATCCTGAAATCACTGCCCTGGCCAGGCATTTTTGTGGCTGGGGTGGTTTCCCAAACATCCGCATCTTTGTGGAACCCAGCACTTTGTGGAACGGTTTTTTAAAAATAATGCAACATAGGGGGACCGGCTTTTTGTGCCACATTTAAGTTTGGCCGATCCTGTGAGGGCCAAATGCCACTGAACACACACACACACACTTTCTTGCACACAGGATTACATGCACAACAGCCCTGCACATAACACACATGCAGACTCCTCCACCGCACACACAAACCGGCAAGCGTGCCCTCTATCTCGTCCTAACCCAGTTCCACCCAAAGAGTAGGTGGCAGTGCCGTGCCTGCTGCCCTCACCAAGCCTCTGTGCAAATGGTGATTTGGGAGTTTCAGGAGCTATCTTGAAAACAGTTACAGATAGGTAGCCGTGTTGGTCTGCCATAGTCAAAAAAATTCCTTCCAGTAGCACCTTAAAAACCAACTAAGTTAGTTCTTGGTATGAGCTTTCGTGTGCATGCACACTTCTTCAGGTATTTTTTATTTTATCTTGAAAACGTGTCTGCTTACTCCAGATCCAACAGAACAGATTACATAAACCAGTGTCGTTTTAAGATTGTAAAAGGTGGTGTTTGTTAGAAGCAAATGTGAAATGATGTACATTGGGAGCTGAAAGAATCTAAGGTGGGGCTGAATGGGTGGTAACTAAATAGGAAAGTGATTGTAAGGTCATGGCGAATAGCTGAATGAAAATATCAGCATAAGTTGCAAAGGTGGTAGTTTTGGTGGCCCCACCATAGGGCTGGAAAATGTGCAGAAAAGGGTAATGCAAATGACTAGTGAATCATTTCCTGCTCCACTACAGATGTTCAGCCTATCATCTCAGCAAAGCTGAATATATGCTTGGCAAACCTGCTACTGTAAAGGGTGTGACTACATAACAGACATTTAAAACGTAATTATCACTGGCAGTAATTTTTGCATCTCATTGCCATTCAACTCCCACCTTACTATTTTCTCCTTTATATCCAGCTAGAATTTCATTTCATGCACCTGACAAAGTGGGCTTGAGATCACTAAACCTTATGCCACCATATTTTTTTTACTCTTTAAGGTGCTGCAAGTCGTCCTGTACTGTTTTGCTGAATGCACATGGGGGGGGGCTGGATCAGCTTTGGTTTGGGAAAAGGGGTGTTTGGGACTTCTTAGTTTAGGGAGGGGAGATACAGCTGAGCTGGGACACGGTATACACGGTAGAGAAAGTGGATAGAAGCTTTTCCTGCACCTCTCATAACAATAGTGCTCTGGATCATCTTGTGAAACGGGTTGGCAATAGATTCAGAAGAGACAAGCGGAAGCACTTCTTCACAGAGCGCATCATTAATTCATGCGCTTGCTGCCACAAGAAGCTACTAGCTTAGGCAGCTAGCTGTAAAAGGGCATCTGGAAGATTCATGGGGAATAAGCTTCATTGATGGCTATTAGCCAAGGCAGTTCTGCAGCCATGTTTGGAAGCAGAATGCCACCAAATATGAGTTGCTACAAGCCAACAGCAGGAAAGGCCTATTGCCTCCATCACTCCTTGATGGTGACCCAGAAGCATCTGTCAGAAGACTGAGAGACAGGGTGCTGGATTAGATATAAAGTAATACTTGGACACCTTTCCCAATACAAATCCTGTCTTAAGGGCATATTCTTTTCTGACTGATCATGGACTTAGAGGACTTGGAGTCCCTTGAAGAGCTGGGCAGCAAAAACCAACCCCCAATTTTTCTACAACAACCTGATCCAGCAAAGCTTTCCTTGGGGCACATTGCTCAGATGCAGGGAATCATAGAATGATAGAATCATAGACTTGGAAGGGACCCCAAGGGTCATTTAGTCCAATCCCCTGCAATACAGGAATATCAACTAAAGCATCCATGACAGATGGCCATCCAACCTCTGCTTAAAAATCTCCAAAGAAGGAGAGTCCACAACCTCCCAAAGTAGTCTGTTCTACATTTTTCACAAAAAAGAGCATGTGATTTAATAATGCATTTTCCTTAACTCATATCACTTAATGCTACACCCCCATATTATTTCCCTGCCCCAAAATCTATTTGGAAACCAGTTGAGATGGGTTTGCATACTGGGTCCATCAAGCACAGCGAAAAGCTTTTTAGACCTCAGAAGTGGAAGGAAGAGATTCCTTTCTGCTGTGACATGAAGCAAAAAGCTGTTTATTTTTTAATTTTTTAATGGTAATCAGGAATGGATGGATCAGCAGCCTGGAAGCCAAGAAGTAAATGCAAGTGAATTCACCTGAGTGGTTGTGTTATGTGGAACTAATTATGGGCACAGATTTCAAGATTTCTCTGCCCTAGGAGACATGAGAAGAACGGGCTGCATTTTAAGTGCATTTAAGTCAGCGTCCTTTTCTAAAAGGTTTGTGTGGGATTGGTTTCATTTCCTGATCTATCTTTTCCAGGCAGTCTTGTTACAGGGGAGAAGATTTGTCCTAATGGGAACTGCTGAATGGTGTTTAAAGGAAGCATCCCAGATTAGGTGTTACTTTAATTCACAGGAGACTCCGCTTTGATGAGTTAAGTGTGTGCCCGTAGAGAGAGACAGAGAATAGAAATTGCCCTTCTGTCAAATTGGGTTTCGCTATTACATCAAGGTGAGATCAATGGAAGATATGTGTGACTGTAATGTGGTGCTGAAATCAATGTTTCCCCCTCCCATCAGTCTGGAGAATATCTGTTTTCTCAACCTTTTGGCCAAGTGAAAACATTCACTATGTTAATTACAATGTCAGGGATGAGACACCTCAGCCCCAGGGGCATATGTGGTCCTTGAGGCATTTTTAACTGGCCCTCACACACCTTGGACCACACCGCACTGCAGCCCTGCTTTACATTTTCCCTCAATATTTTCTTTGAGCACTGATAATGTGTCTTGCTTGCCTGGATGAAGAATGGAGAGGGATGTACGAATGAAGAAACTAACCTGCTGTAAAATGTAAAATATAAACAAAGGAAAGGAAGAGAGTTCATATTTAGTGTTCTGTTACTTTTGTCTCTGGCCAAGACTCCCTCCGGCATGTGGCCCTCGATTTGGAAAAAGTTCTCTGCCTCATACTAGACTTATAAGGCACAGTGAGAAGTTCACCTGTGCAAGCCCTAGAGAAATGAAGGGCTACACCAGTGTAAGTCCTTCATCCTGGTTCACTGCAGCCAAGGCCAGTGTAAATCCCAAGAAAAGGGCATTTCAGGGGTGTGTGGGGACCAGGCAAGGGGGACTTATGCGGGATCCTAGCTCTGTTCAGCTCAGGCACATGACCTATGAACCTGGGGAAGCTTAAACCAGCGAAGAAGCATGGAAAAGAGGAGACTGAGAGGAGATATGACAGCCATCTTCAAATACCTCCAGAGCTGGAAGATGGAGCCAGTTTGTTTTCTCCTGCTCTGGAAGGTAGGATTCAAACCAATAGCTTCAAGTTACAAGAAAGGAGATTCCAACTAAACATCAGGAACAAATTTCTGATCGTAAGAGCTATTCGACAATGGATGGTCTTCCTTGGGAGGTGGTGGACTCTCCTTGGAGGCTTTTAAGCAGCGGTTGGGTGGTCATCTGTCATGGATGCTTTAGCGGAGATTTCTGCATTGCACGGGGTCAGACTAGATGCCCCTAGGAACCCCTTCCATTTATGATTCTATGAAAAGTGTGGTGTAAGTCAACACTGTTTTAAGCACTCATTTTCCTTCTGTCACCTTAGCTGGAAGTAGCTCTGCTCCTGAGCAGGGTTTGGATCTGGCATACTTGACGCTGTCTTAAACTGACATAAATTACTCTGGCTTCCCATAGTCAGTATCGCTCCCTTACTGTCCATATTTATCCCTTACTGTCCATACCACTGTCCATATTTATGCTCCTTGTGGGAGCAGCCAACACACCGGAGTCCTGGAGAGAATCGAACATGAGTAAATGAGCACAGTGTGTGTGTCAGGAATGCCTGAGAAAATTCGGCAGAACCCAGTGCAGATCCCCTCTGGGCGCAACAGAATCACATATGCAGTGAGTTCTATGCATAGGGCAGGAGAAAGATGTGCATCATTTATGACTAGTTTTAATGTCAATTCTATAATTAGGAAAGCATTAATAATGGTGTTAATGTCAATTCTATGTTGTGACCATAGTCCTGCACAGCTAAAGTGCACAGTATGGTTACCATATTTAGGCATGAATTTAGAGCACATCCTTTGCACAGTTAAAGCACAGGATTTCTCCCAAAGAGGCATGGGGACTAAAGTTTGTTCAGGGTGCTGGGAGTTTGTTGTTCTGTGAGTGGGAAACTGCAGATCGCAGATTTCTTTGGGGGAAATCAGGTGCTTTAAATGTGCAATGGATGTGCTGTAAATGCATAGTGTGTGCAAAAGTTTATCTTCTATGTACATTTCCACAGGACTATTTTCTTGAGTGTTTGCTTACTGTATTTACCTATTTTCTTGTGTGTTTTCTTACCATATTTAACTATTTTCTTGTGTGTTTGCTTACCAGATTAACTATTTTCTTGCGTGTTTGCTTACCAGTTTTAACACAACTGCTCTGGAATTCGACAGCCTGGACATAATCATTACCTGCTATTGATTGCACATTAAGTGCACAGCTACCTGGGCTAGTTAATGAGCTGATAAACAGTAAACAGCTTCTTGCTAGTTTTCATTAAGTTTTAGAAAATGGTCCCAAGTGCCATTAAACTTCTTTCTCGAGTGTGGTGAAAAATTGCTACATGTTTAGAAATTATTATTAATTACCCTCCCTCACCCTGTGGTCCCGGGGGGGGGGGGTTACAGCCATTAAAACACAGTGTTAAAAACAGTTTAAACAACTCAAACACATAAATAAAGTTGAAACAAAATAAATAAATAAATTCCGTCCAGTAGCACCTTAGAGACCAACTAAGTTAGTTATTGGTGCTAGATGGAATTTTTTTATTTTTTATTTTTTCCGACTACGGCATACCAACACAGCTACCTACCTGTAACATAAATAAAGTGGGTGTTATTATTATTGTCAAGGGCTGATTTAGATCTAGGGAATATTTAACAGGGGCACCACTGTAATAAAATGCAGTTTTAGACACACTCACCCCCCCCCCTTTTATACATATCAGCTTAATGTAGCAATTTAGCAAAAGAAACTAGTTTTAGCGGTGAAAGAAGGAGCCAAGATACCATAGTGAATAAGGAGACTAAAGATATTAGGGATGATAAGTTAAAGGTAAAGGGACCCCTGATCATTAGGTCCAGTCGTGACCGACTCTGGGGTTGCGGTGCTCATCTCGCTTTATTGGCCGAGGGAGTCAGCGTACAGCTTCCGGGTCATGTGGCCAGCATGACTAAGCCGCTTCTGGCGAACCAGAGCAGCGCACGGAAACGCCATTTACCTTCCCGCCGGAGTGGTACCTATTTACCTACTTGCACTTTGACGTGCTTTCGAACTGCTAGGTTGGCAGGAGCTGGGACAGAGCAACGAGAGCTCACCCCATCGCAGGGATTTGAACCGCCGACCTTCTGATCGGCAAGCCCTAGGCTCGGTGGTTTAGACCACAGCGCCACCCGCGTCCATTAGGGATGATAGATGATACTTATGGGCCCAAAAATCACAAAGGAAAAGCCAGAGGTGTTGCTAAACATATAACAGACTCAGGCCACAAATTTGCATATCATTTGACTATGTTGATATGTACGTATAGATACAAATTTGAGTGTGAGCAAATGAAGATGATGGGCTTGCAGCATGCCCAGTGAGCAAATTTTTAAAAATAATATTTACATTCCCCCCCCCAAAAAAAAAGGAGGGGAGACAGGTGGTCTGGTGCCCAGTATAAAAGGCTTGGACCACCCCTTAACAAAAATTATTGAGGCTACAGTAAAAAAAAAAAAAAGGGGGGGGGAGAATATACATGCAAATACGTCAGGTTCTCTGTTACTTCAAGACTCTTTGCCTTCTTCTCCTTCGATTACCTCTGATGCCACTTTGCATACCAGAAAGGAACATGGCTATGTATATTGAACATGACTTCTGAACTAACTCACAGTGTCGCAGAACTATAAGCAAGTACGAAAGCAGGTCAGCTGCAAAAGTCTTGACATTTCTCCTTTCTCAATCTCCCTCCCCTCCGGTCTTGCACTCTTCCCCCTCTCCCCCTCCCTCCCCCTTGCACTGCTCAGGGGGAATTCTTTGGGCGATCCACATTCAGTGCAAATTCCCTGCATCTGGAGGAGAGATAGAAACTCCTGCAGTTTTCTCTCTGCTCCAGCTGCGGAGGCAAAAGCCAGCAGCCATTGCAAAGGAGGGAATGAGTCATCCCCGTGGCGCACCTTCGCTTTTTGCCCGCTCCATTGCCCCTTCACAGGCAGCAGCGAGATGGCATTCGGTGACCTGGTAGATGGGAGGCAGCCCCAGTCAATTTATTGCGCCTGCAAAACATTTTGCATTACAAAACACTCCGGTTGGAAACGTTAAACCGAAACCTATCTTTATACGTTCGTACATACAGAACAGTCCTGGGAGGAAGAGCAGCAGGAATATAAAGATAAACACAGGAACAGTCACCTTTGTCTGGAGAAGCAACGGTTATTTTAACAGCACACAGCTATCAATGAACTTGTAGCTCTGGGGAGAGAAACGAATAAATGGCTTTTATTTACAAGAGTCAGGAGACGCTGTAAAAGTGGGTTTATAACTAGGCTACTAGGTTTAATGCCTAGGTCCTGAAGTATCTCCTTCCAATAAAATAGCAATTGCTTAAATCACTGTTTGTTTCCAAGGTCTGAATCCTACAGGAATACGTAGAAGGAAGGCCTTTCGTATCCTGGAGGCAAAGACCTTATACCCTGCTCACTGAGCTGGAAAACATGGTGAGAAGTGCCTGGCATTTCACTACCTTTGGTCAAACATCCCAGAACATGATTGGCTATGAAATGAGTCTCTTCATGTTATGTCAAGCTTCTGTCCTCCACATTATCTTGGTAACTGGCCAGCCAATTGCTCAGATCCTGCCCTTGTTAGCATCCCGACTTCTGCTGCTTTTGCTGTCCTACATATTGCCTCTTTGGATTTTGATCTTGCACCTAGTCAGAGCATTTGTCCCTCTCGCTCAGTACAGTTGACACTAACTGGCAGCTGCCCTCCAGGGAGGAGGAGGAGGAAGAGGATGCTCAGTGGGGAGAGCACGAGACTCTTATCTCACAGTCGTGGGTTTGAGCCAATTTTGGGCACAAGATTCATGCATTGCTGGGGGTTGGACTTGATGGTGCTGACCTTTAAAGCCCTAAATGGCATTAGTCCAGTATATCTGAAGGAGCATCTCCATCCCCATCATTCAGCCCGGACACTGAAGTCCAGTGCCGAGGGCCTTCTGGCGGTTCCCTCGCTGTGAGAAGCCAAGTTACAGGGAACCAGGCAGAGGGCCTTCTCGGTAGTGGCACCCGCCCTGTGGAACACCCTCCCACCAGATGTCAAAGAGAAAAACAACTGCCAGACTTTTAGAAGACATCTGAAGGCAGCCCTGTTTAGGGACGCTTTTAATGTTTAATAGATTATTGTATTTTAATATTCTGTTGGAAGCCGCCCAGAGTGGCTGGGGCAACCCAGCCAGATGGATGGGGTTTAAATTAATTATTATTATTATTATTATTATTATTATTATTATTATTATTATTAAGATGACCCTTGTGGTCCCTTCCAGCTCTACAACGCTATGATTCTATGATGATTTAATGCATTTATACCCCATTACCACCCCCCAATGATCTCAGGCTGATGTATATCTTTCTTCCCTTCGTCTTTTAATATCCACAACACCCCGGTGAGGTAGGGTAAGCTGAGAGGTGGCCGCTGACCCAAGGTCAACCCAGTGAGCTTCATGGCTGAGTGGGGAGTTGAACTCTCTTCTCCCAGGTCCTGGTCTCAGCTGTGAACACACATCAGCCGGAGAATTTAATTACCCTGCACAAAGAGAGATCTAGATGGAAGTGTACAGCTCAGAATAAAACTCTGAGTCAGGGCTTCATCAGTCTCACTATCCCTCCTATTTCCCCCCTAGTAATTACAGCTACTTGTTTTACTCTCCTTTTAAAAACATTACTTCTGTTTTTGGTCTCATGCTGTAATTATTCCAGTTAGCAACTATTAGCAACTACTTGCATCAGTGGTGATATACAGAATGCTCCAAATAGTCCTGATACCCTATTTTTGGGATGCGGAACCTCAGACTGAGGAGCCAGATGTGGTCTCTCTTATTTGGCCTCAGAATTTCCCCCTCTCACTTTAGGCCACATCCATCACCGGCCCTGGTTTGTCCCCTGTTCCCCTTGAGAATTTCCGCCTAGCTGTAATGTTCCAGGATATAAGATGGATATGTGAGTGAAGAAACTAACCTACCAAATGTGATAAAAATCACATTTGTGGACTAATTCTAAAAAAGGCTTATTATTGCCCAAGCTTTATGAATCAATAATGTATTGAAGGCGGGTCTTTTAGATTATAATTGCTAGTAGTATTCCCTTTTCCATTAGTAGATTAAAAAACCCCAGCTTGTGCTCATTCTTCCTTTCAGTGGCTTCCACCAGAGCTCAACAGTAAGACTAATGGATTCATGGGCACAATTATTTTTGCCGTCCCTGAAATTACATCAGGGATAGGGAACCTCCCATCAACTCCAGCCAGAGTTGGCCAGAGAGAATGGCAGTTGTAGTTCAGTAGAAGACCACAGGTTCCCCACAAAGAACCACCTGTTGAGAGAGACAGACAGAAACAGAGAGACAGAGAGAGTCACCATATGCTTCTGCTGTCAGCTCCAGAAAATCAACATTTGATATCTAAATTATCATGGATAATTCTTTACTAAATTTACGCTGGGCAAGATTCCAATGCCCTTTCTTCAGTAATATGTACATCAGCAGAAACTTCCATACCAAAGTTTTGCTCTCGGTGATTTATAAGCTTTTAACATGCATTGACATATTCTGGGAGCCTGGCTACTTACATAGAACCCAAAGCAGGAAGACAAAAAGGAAACTCGGATTTTAATACCATCTGCATGCATGTAATTTATACATATAAGACACACATTTTGGAAATAATTACTGTAGATCAAGAACAAATACGACACACTTAGCTCAGCTGGTTAGAGTAAAGTCACCAGATTTTTTTCAATGAATCCAGGGACACTTTTCAACTTCCTGCTAAATAGATGGATTTTGTCAGGGGGCTGATTTGTAAATCCGGGGACTGTCCCTGGGAAACAGGGACGTCTGGTAACCTTAGGTTAGAGCATGGTGCTGATAATGCTAGGGTTGCAGGTTCAATCCCCAGACGGGACTGCTGCATTTCCCTGCATTGTAGGAGGTTGGACTAGATGATCCTCAGGGTCCCTTCCAAGTATGATTCTAGGAAACATCTTACCCTAGTGGGGAAGGCTGTGATCAGGCAGCCAGTGTGAATTACATGCTTTGCCTTTTGGGCAAAGTTGTTCAGCTTTTCTGGGGGAAACATATGGCAGCCCTAATGCTGTGTGAAGTGCAGTCCTTGTGCTAATGGAAGGGTTGTATTCAGTTAAGTTCTGCTGAGAGCAAACCCACTGAAATTAATATGCATGCCCAAGTTAGTTTCGTTAACTTCAGTGGGTTTACTCTGAGTAAATCGTAACTGACTACCTGCCCATGTTCCCACCATGTTGCTTAATTGCCTTCTTTGAATTCTGCTGCTGCTCTCAGGGTACATAATCTTAAGCCTAATTTAGAGGAAGTAATTAAATTTCTATACTTCTTTGAGGAAGGAAGTACAGTACAGCCTTGTGTGTGCCTGCTTTTCCTTGCTTATTTCTTTGCTTACTACATTTGTATCCCTTTTTCTTCAACAGAGCAGAGGCGGATTTAGGGGAGCAACGCAACTACAGACTAGAATGGAAGGTGGGGACGACGACCAAATTTTGGCACTGCTCAGGACACCACTGAAATTTGAGACCCCAAGGTCTGCCATTGCACAGAGCCCAAGGCAGCATACATTGTTCTCCTGCCACCCCATATTCTCCTCACAACCCTGTGAGGAAGATTAGCCTGAGAAAGTATGAGTGGCTCAAGGTCACCCAATGAACCTTCAAAACATTTCTGTTCTGCTCAACCTTTTATAGATCTCTTGTGTGCGCTGGTCCTTCATTGATGCTGTTTCTAGATTGTTTTAACTGTATTAAATTGTTCTCGTTTTAAAATTTTGGGAGAGTTTTCTCCAAATAAATGAACAAATGATATTCTTCAGCCTATCAAGGCGTTCTGATGTTTTATTGCAATTTTTGGAGTGAATTATGAGCAACATAAGGCTTGAAAGTATTACGATAAAAAGTAACATTTCTCCCTTTTCTGTGTGAAACATCCTTTAACTATAAGACTCTTAATCACTCTTTAAATTCTATGGGCACTGTATTACAATTTTTATCAGGCCTTTCTTTTAGATCTGCCTATTAAACGATGCTAATAAACTCTGCTCCTGTAAATTATATTAACTAATTGAAATTTTTGTTGGCAATAACCTGACCGTTATTTGCAGAATATACATTTTCCCACAAATGCTCCCTCTCAGAAGTAAAATCCAACCATCGTTATCTTTTTATCACAGAATAAAATTATTTTTAATCCCTCAGTAAAAATCACCTCTCTGCTTGACTTTACATCTGCTGAGAGGGGGTAGGTAGTCTTTCCCTGATTTTGTATTTATTAGGTGCTTCTCATATTTTTAAGTCACTGTGCATCTTGCGTAAATGATATGCCCAACATTTTCTCTTGTCAATTTTTAAATTGCTCTGACATGATTACACAAGTCCTTTAATATTCAGAGTATTACAGATATCTCCAAAATCCCCAATCTTTATTCATCACAGGTGGAAGGGTGTAGAAAGCTATGGCTTTTGCATACCCAGGATAGAGCCTACAATACAAAGATAAGGGTCATATCCACTATTCCCCTATGCCTACAACCCTTCCCTGACATCAAGCTGCAGGGGTGCTACAGGGCTGAAGTGCAAGCCAGCTTCTATTTCTAAATAAATGTTTTTTTCTAAATACACCTATCTATCATGTTCATTCTTTTTCTTCAGAGACAGATAGTGGAAGGTAAAATATCTTGTTTTATGGTTCCTCTCTCTCACTAACATACGCTTCCCGTACACATGAAGGATGGGCTGTAAATATTTTCAATAATGAACACATCACTGCTGAGGTGCCCCCACAGCCTGGGGGGGGGGTTGTGCTGATGCCTCCCCAGCTGTTGCCATTAGCTACGGGCCGCCTATGATGTCACAAAAGGACAGGGCCGGCCCCCACATGAGGCAAGGTGAGGCAGTTGCCTCAGGCGGCAGATCTGACCTCCTCTGCTGCTGGGTCTTCTTCCTTGAAAACGTTCACCACTTGATCTCTTATTGATGTGCTATAAAACTTTATCTTACTACCTTGAAGTAATTAAGGTTCTTTTGCGTATTTTAAAGCAATACTAAATACACTTCAATACAACTATTAAAATCTGTGCCAGCCGTTCCTATTAACGACTTATGCAAATATAGCAATCAATTGTCTCCTTCCATCCTTTCCATCATACAAAATATTTTTATACGATTTAACCTAGCTTTCATTGTCCGCCGTTCATCAAGAAACCAATTCTCATTTCCAGAGTCTTAATTAATTCTTCTATAGTCACTATAGATTTTTCTTGCTTTCTTCATTTCCTACTGAATAGCTGCTTATGCTGCTTAATATCCTCTTTCGTATTTTTAATTTCGGTCTCATTCTGAGTTGCTCTTCTATCAGTCATTAGAATCTTTCCGCCAAACCTTTCCCCCACAAGTCTGTTCCAATTGCTTTGTTTCTAACGCACAAGCTGTATTGAAAATTATTAAATCTATTACATTTAGGGCAACAATTTTAAGCTCCCAGAGAAGGTGACTGGAGGGTCACTGGAAGTTGCAGGCTATCCTCTCCACCGGTGGAGAGGTCAAAAGGCAGAGAAAGGGGATTGGAGCCAGAGTCTCAGCAGAGGAGTCCATGCTTTTGCAGAACACAAAACCCTCCCAATTCCATGTTACTGTATACTCCACACAAGGGAGAAAAATTATGCCAACCATAGAGACGGAGATGGAAGTGAGAATGCGGTGAGGGGGAAGTACCGGTATGGTTTGGTTTGGCTTTTGTTTTATTATGTATTTCATGGTGTGTGTGTTTTTTTGTATTCTTATGTTGAGAACTGCCCTGCAATCTTTAGATGAAGGGCAGTACAGTGGTACCTTTGTTCTCGAACGTAATCTGTTCCAGAAGTCCGTTTGACTTCCAAAGCGTTCGAAAACCAAGGCATGGCTTCCGATTGGAGCAAGCACTCCAGAAACAATAGCCAACAGCCACATTGGACATTCGGCTTCCAAAAAACGTTCAAAAACCGGAACACTTACTTCCGGGTTTTCAACACTCGGGAGCCGAAATGTTTGAGTACCAAGGTGTTCAAGAACCAAGGTTCCACTGTATATAAATTTAAATGATAATAATAATTATAGAGTTAGAGGTGGGATGATACACACAGAGGGATGGGGTGAGACAGAAAGCAAGAGAGCATTCTGCAATCCTGCAGTGTTGCAAACATCCATCCTCTTTTGGCTCCGAATCAGGCTATTTATTGGCTCCTGCTCAACCCCCACCATTGAATCTGGCTCTATTCCACCTCTTATGAGATGCAGCCCTTGACTTTATTCATGGCTCAATGGTCCTTCATGGGGGGGGGGGACTCCTCACCCTCACCTTGAAGGCATGGATGTAATGGGCCTCGGCAACAAGTAAACAGGAATAAAAGCATTAAAGGAAATTAGGCACTTTTGCAAATCACCTGGAAAAGCGCAAGGGCTCCAAAGTGACTTTGAGACTTGGAACTGGCAGCAAGCAATTATTGTAAAAATGATTTATTTTTATTTTTTATAGCCCCACAAGTGTAAGGAGACAGGAAACAAATGATGGACCAATGGAAGGTATTAATAGTAAGGACCAGGACCCTTGGGCCTTTCCTGGCTCTTTTCTGGGCTGATAAAACCCTTGGGCTGCAGGAAAAGCTGTCGGGAACCACCAAGGTGATGATGATGACGGTGATGATGATGATAAGGATAAGGATAATGATGATAGAGAAAGGCTCTCATTTTGTCTCGCAGTCATCCATACATTTCCAAAAAGGAAACTATTATTTTATCACTCTCCTTTTAAATACTTGATATAAATCTATATTATCGATATAAATTAATATTGATTTTATACTGTTGAAAGGAAACTGTTTATTTAACACCAGAACTCGAGGGCAACCAATGAAGCAGAATGCTAGAAGATTTATTTTAATTTTCTTTCTTTCTCTATAAAAAAACGTTTATATACTGCTGCATCATAAACATATATCAAATAGGCTCACAACAATAAAGTCACAAAAAAGTGAAAAAGAAGTTAAAAGCACAGAGAAATTAAAAACAAGATTCAGGATGGACAAAACGAAGTACTTTTTCACACAAGGCATGGAATTTTTGTACCCACAAGATGCAGTGATGGCCACCAATCTGGATGGCTTTGAAAGAGAATTAGATAAATTCATGAAGGGGGAAGGCTCTCAGTGGCTACTTGCCTCCATGGCTATGTTCTACCTCCAAAGTTGGAGGCAGTATCCTTCTAAATACCACTTGCTGGGAATCACAAGTGATGAGAGCACTGTTGTGCTTAGGTTCTTGTGGGCTTCTGGATTTACTCTGCCATTGACACTCCATATATTCTATGACCTGTAGGGAACATATAAACGGACAGACTATATAAGTAGACAGGTGCAAGGCGCAGTTGTAAGTCCTCTGTTCTAATCAATTTGATGTCCACCAAGCTAAGGCACTGGCTTAAGCAAGGTAAAGACCAGTAGACACCAGACTCTGGAATAGGATGGTAGGTAAAGATAAAGGTCAGGACCTTGGACAAGGACCATGGTTAGCAGTTCTGCAGGTGAGGCAGAGAGAGCATGTTGTCACAGCACTGTCCTGGAGCAATTGACAGAGCTTTATAATTCAGGCTCAGTAGTCAAGATTAACGCCCCTGATCCAAGGAGCATGTGGTCCAATCCTTGGAGAAGTGTTTCCACAAGGTTCAGGGTACAAGATACAGTCTTCAGGGTCAGCGTATCCACAGAGGCAGGACAAGGGAATGGATCTGTCTTCTCCTCATGGCACCTGCTGTTGGAAGACTCTATATCTGAGTATTCCTGTTCTGGGACCATGACATCCCAGGCTGGAATATGAACAAAGCAATTGTTTCCCCATCATTAGAGCCCACCAGAGTATAGTAGTGAAAGCACAGGGCTTGGCGAAACCCAAGTTCAGATTCCTGCTCCTCCATGGAGCTTGCCAGGCTAACTTGAGCCACTCAGCAGCTTTCAACTTAACCTACCACACAGGGTTGTTAGGAAGACAAAATGGGTTGGGGAGAGAACCATATATATTGCCCTGGATTTCTTGAACATGTCGTAGGAATTAATAAATAAAAATAAAGTATAGACACTGTGGACATGCCTGCAGGGGATCTTTATGAGGGACCGTGCTGATATGTGCAAGTCACAAGTACCCCAGGTTGAGCCTACACTAATCTATTGCTTCTTTACATGTCCATGGGTTTGAAACTGGAGCCAGTAGGCCTGTCTTCTTGCAATTTTGGTGGGGTTTTCCCCTCACAATGTATTCATGATTTAGTGACTTAGATTCCTAGTTCAGCACAGCAGAAGGAAGACTGCTCTTACTCAGACACCCAAAAAACGGTTCTCGTTTTTTCCGCCGCCCCCTCTGGGATATTACTAGAGGAAATATTAACAAGGGGTTGACTCCTCTGAGAAGCCCAAGGGTATAAAGCTATAAAGATCAGCCCAAAGGAATAACTGCTAATTAACTCTCTCTGATCTTGATATTTGGAGAGTGTAAAATGCCTCAGTGGTTTTTACATTTTTCAATAAGCTCTAGCCTCGACTTCCGAGTTTGCCTTCAATTAACTTAGTGCTTGCCTATATGTTTCGAATACTGAATCAATTATGGTCTGAGTGTTTATGCCTCCGCAAAGTAGGTCTGCAAAGGAGAAAAGAAGTCCCAAGAGGAGACCTATTTTGTTATGGCTCTGCTGCTCAGTGTCTCGCTTTCACTTTGCCAGTGGCAACTAATAATGAATGCTAATTAATGACCAGTGAAGGACAGGCAGGGATGCAACATGCACCTATTTATTTACAACATTTGCTAGGCAAAAGCACTTGAAGTGGGCATGGAGCAGGACCCCTGAAAGGTGTTGCCTGAGGAGCACCTGAAGGGCTGGGTAGAGAGGCCTGAGGGGAATGTATTTAAGCACAGGGCCTGAAGTTCTCTCCTCTCTGCTTTAAAGGTAAAGGTAAAGGGACCCTTGAGCATTAGGTCCAGTCGTGACCGACTCTGGGGTTGCGGCACTTATCTCACTTTATTGGCCGAGGGAGCCGGCGTACAGCTTCCAGGTCATGTGGCCAGCATGACTAAGCCACCTCTGGCGAACCAGAGCAGCGCACGGAAATGCTGTTTACCTTCCCGTCGGAGCGGTACCTATTTATCTACTTGCACTTTGACGTGCTTTCGAACTGCTAGGTTGGCAGGAGCTGGGGCCGAGCAATGGGAGCTCACCCCGTCGCAGGGATTCGAACCACCGACCTTCTGATTGGCAAGTCCTAGGCTCTGTGGTTTAACCCACAGCACCCCCCGCACCCCCCCTCTCTGCTTTAGGGCCTTCTTAAAGGATTGATGTGAATGGGCCTTGCATATTACAGCTGGAAAAGAGTATCACCAGCATGAAGCCACTACCAAAATGGCCCCTTTCCTTGTGCCCACCTCACAGGCACACAAGCAGAGCCCAGAGGCTGAACTCTGAGTACAGGCCTGCTGATATTGGTGAAGGCATAGTTGGGTCCCTTACCGCTTAGGGCTTTAAAGGTCTTTATCAGCACCCAGAAACTCACAGCCAGCAATCACAGTGCAAGCAGTAGACCTAGTGCAACTGGTTCCTGGGCAGAAACTGAAACATAATTTTTAAATGTAATTGGGGAAAAAGAAACAATTTGAATTTTTAGAGCTGGCTGGAAAGAAGCATGGACAGTGTGTGTGTGTGTGTGTGTGTGTGTACAAGGCAGAAGAATCAGCAAGGATGAGCTGTTGCTTTGGGGGCTGATGCTGCGATAGGAATTGCACTGCCTGTTCATGTGTCTGCTTCCCCTTTCCTCCCATCCCACTCAGTGAACCTGGTGAGTAAGCAGTACTGTGTACAGTGGTACCTTGGGTTAAGTACTTAATTCATTCCGGAGGTCTGTACTTAACCTGAAACTGTTCATAACCTGAAGCACCACTTTAGCTAATGGGGCCTCCTGCTGCTGCCGTGCCGCCGGAGCACAATTTCTGTTCTCATCCTGAAGCAAAGTTCTTAACCTGAAGCACTATTTCTGGGTTAGCGGAGTCTGTAACCTGAAGCGTATGTAACCAGAAGTGTATGTAACCCGAGGTACCACTGTAGTCTTCTTATGGACAAAAAGTCTAATTCTGTAAAGGTGACCCTAAGACTTCTTCCTTCATCGTGCCGACACTTGAAATTTAAAAACTTCACATTTCTGCTCTTTCTGATCTTGCTGATAAGATTTAGAGATGTAGCTGTTATCCCACTCTTCCTGAAATGAGCTCAGGGAGGTGCTTGAGGAAGAGTGTCCTGATGCTCTCAAGCTGGGTAGGAGACCTTCAGACTGCTTTAAATGTATAATGCAGATGAGGTCTAAGTAGGGTTGCCAGACAGCCAGGGCTGACCTGAAGTCTCCGTCTCCAGGGCTCAGTGATGGGAGGGATCGCATAGGAAGAACCCCCAAGACATTACCAGAGCATACCTATAGGTCTCAAGCTTGGCTCCTGAAACCTAAGGATCAGGGATGCTCCTGACCTGGCAATCCAAGGCCTAAGAGAGAAGGGTCTGGTGTAGATGAGCAAGAAGGGGGAAAGCCTAAGAAGGGAATGGGAACATTTGTTCCGGAGTGTAGCTCAAATTTGAACACTATATTTGCATTGATTGTGTCAGCTATGCAGTCCAAACAGCATTTATTTGTGAGGGGGAAAGCTAACCTGAAAACACCACTAATTGCATTTTGGGTTTTTTCATGCATTCAGCGCTGTCTGCTTCAAGCCATATCCTTTTTCCTTCCCACGAGTTGCTTTGAATGTATATACCTTCAAATTGTGTAAGTTATCTAGCTGTTTTTGAATGTTGCATGCCTTACGCCATGTTCATTAGTGCATCCTGATAATATTTAACGGGATGAGCTTCCCATCTGTCAGACAGTAAGACAATTTTGTTTCCAGCCTGATCTTGTGATCCGCTAGGTGCTATGTTGCTGAATTAGGAGTTCAGGAAGATGCCATTCTTGCTTTAGGCATTCCAGGTGGCTGCTCCGTAGTTGAAGATAAGGCCATAGTTCAGGGGCAGAAGAACAAATGTATTGAAGGTAGATGCTTCCAGGTTCAATTCCTGACATCTCAAGATAGGAAAACACTCCTATTTGAAATGCATCAGAAAGAACTTTCTTTTTTAAAAAATAAAAAATTAGCAATTCAACAACATATCAAAACATATCATATTCATTATTTTCCCCCTTTTTTCCTCGCCCCCCCATAAACCCTCCCTCCCCTCCCCCAGGGACGTCCCTCAGCTCCTCTTTCAACACATATTATTCTCTGCATGTTATAAAATTATACAAATCCTTACTTTATCTGTCTGCCATGTTATCAATCAGTAAATTTGTGTATGTTTATACAAAACCTGCCAAGGAGTCCAATTCATTTTGTTGTCTTTTTAAGTAATTTGTGAAAAGTTCCCATTCTTGTTTAAAGTTACAGTTGTCCTTATCTCGCAGTTTACATGTCAATTTAGCCAGTTCTGCATAGTTCACCAGTTTTTCTTGCCCCTGTTCTTTTGTCGGGATTTCCTCATTCTTCCATCCTTGTGCTATCAAGACTCTTGCCGCT
Source organism: Podarcis vaucheri (assembly GCF_965113315.1). Taxonomy (NCBI): domain Eukaryota; kingdom Metazoa; phylum Chordata; class Lepidosauria; order Squamata; family Lacertidae; genus Podarcis; species Podarcis vaucheri. The sequence goes on along the minus strand of NC_138764.1, from coordinate 84,245,822 downwards.
GTTGCTGCATAGATAAATAAATTCTTTATTTTCCTTGGCAGGTCTTGTCCTAGGCATCAGAAAGAACTTTCTGATAGTAAGAGCAGTTAGTGGAAAAGACTCTCTTGGGAGATTGTGGACTTTCCTTCCTTGGTGTTTTTTAAGCAGAGGTTGGAATGCCATCTTATCTTGGATGCTTTAGTTGAGATTCCTGCATTGTCCCGAAGAAACCAGAGGCCTTCCTCCTGGGCATAGTTGGCCAATCGGTGTTAAAGAAGGATAGAACTTTTTTTATGTATGCTACAGCAGCAGCAAGAATCCTCATTGCAAAGCATTGGAAGACACAAGATCTACCCACCTTGGAAGAATGGCAGATGCAACTAATAGACTACATGGAGATGGCGGAAATGACTGGCAGAATCCGAGACCAGGGAGAACAGTCGGTGGAAGAAGATTGGAGGAAATTTAAAATTTATTTGCAGAAATATTGTAAAATTTTTGAATGCTGATGACATTGAAATGAATTGAAGGGGTTTTAGCAACAAGGTAAAATGTAAGATGGGATTAATAAACAGATAAACTAACAGGATATGAATTTGCTGAACCAATTTTTAAAAGGGATACAAAAAAGGGAGACGTGACGAAGTCAGGAAAATATGTTAACTAAAGTTGAGAAATTAAGAAAGAGGGATTTTTTGGTTTTTTTCTATTTTGTATATGTGTTTTTTTCCTTTCTATTTCTGTGTTTAATGTTTGTATTTTTGTATTTTGTAATTTTGTATCTTTTTTGTTTTATGTATTCTTTTAAACTTTTCTATTGATAAAACCTAATAAAATATTATTTTTTAAAAAAGAGATTCCTGCATTGCAGAGGGTTGGAATAGATGACTCTTGGGGTCCCAACTCTGATTCTGTGAAATCCTGGAGAGCTGCTGCAGTCAGTGCAGGCCAGTAGTCTTAATCCTTTTCAGTTATGCACAGACATGCATTTGAAAACCCACTTCAGAAGAAAGACACATTCCCTCTTTCAGAACAGATTACAGGTCACTGTTAAGGAGATCCACCAGCTAATCTCCATTACAGGAGGGAATCTAAGAGGCTAAACTTGTTCAAGACATTTACTAATTATCTTTGCGGTCTCTTTTTACAATCACAGAAACACAGGGCTGAGGGTGGGGGAATCCAAGGGATCACTTGGCCCAACCCCAGTTTCATAACAATATAAACTTTGACAGCTGAAAGAAAAGGGCATGGAGGTAACGTTTGGTTGGGAGTCAGACCCTGGTAGCTGTGGGGAGGTCAGACCCACAATGCATTGCTCATATCCAAGACCTGACACCACAGCATCCTCCCAGTGACTGACAGTAGAGCTCCATCAAGAGTTCTGATTGCGGCCAAATGGAAGAGTAATGAAATCGCCCCTATACAAGACTGGATCCAAAAGCTGACAGAATATGCCAAACTAGACGGTCTATCAGAAAAAATAAAGAATTAATCAAACAGGAATTTGTCTCAAAATGGGAGGTTTTCTAAGAATATTTGAAAAATAAATATAGTAGTTTAAAATCTGTTGCAGCATTCAAGGAACTTCAGTAATAGTTTCAAGGTAGATATAAGAAATTAGATATATTAAGAGAAAGTTTAATTATGATAAAAGTGTGTATTGGTAATAAGTAATATGAAATCGAAACATGGAATAGATGGGAGGTTGGGTCTTTAGTGTTAAGACCAATTTATGTTTTATTGTTTGTTAAGAAAATTAAGTGTCTATGGTTCCTGTGGTGTTTAATTTGGTATTTGTGTTTTTTTCCCTTTTTTCTTGCTGTATCAATTTTTTTTTAAAAAAGACAGTAGATCTGCATGACCATTCACTCCAGTGGAAGGGTGAAGCTGTGTGGCACAATGGTGGGCAGCTTGTTAAAACACACACACACACACACACACACACACACACACACACACACAGTGACTTTCCCTCCCTTGAAGGTATAATGAACTTCCCTGGGCTCATCCCCAGAGACACAGATGCCCTTTCCTTTTTTGTGCGCCTAGAGATTTTCAGCTGTATCTTACACGGAAGTTCGCAAAACAGATGGTTTAGCCCCACTGCATTAATCTGAAGAGCTTCCTGGCTACAGGGATAGTGCAATAAGCAATAATATATCTCCGAGTTGATTCATTAGGATGACACAAGCTGCCCATTCTTTATTAATGGTAATGGCTTTGAGTCACTGGTGCTATCAAATTGAAAAGACATTTGGATGATGGAGCATGCCCCATGCAGGGCTGAATCAGTCTGGCTCCGATTGCTGCTTTTCTGTATCTGTATGCGTTCCTACAGATTTAATCCTAATGCCTCTCACCTGGGAATAAGCCCCATGGAATTCAACAGGATTTACATCTGAGTAGACATGGTGAGGATTGCACCAATAGTGTCCTTTTAAGTTCCTCATAAGAATGTGAGATGTAAAAAAAATATATGATGATGACTAAAAACCTCCTTCTAATTACACCTCCAATTAACCTCTCCCCTTAATAGTTAACACTCAGCAGGTCGGAGCTTTCAAATGATTAAGCACCACTCAGGCATCCTTTTGTTCTGCACCCCCCTTCCTTTTTCAAAGGGGTCTGAAGAAAAAGAGTAATTGCCATGTCAAGTCTAGAGATGCAGATGGAGTTGGCCAAAGCCAGACTTGGAAGCCAGGGGGTTGTATCCAGTGAAACCATCTCTTTAGTGTAAGGACTTCTTTCCATGCACTGTTTGCAACACAGCATCAAAAAGTGATCATCGATACCATCTATTTTTATTACCTGTTTAGAGTATCCTGGCGGAGAGCATGGCTGAGTGATTGGATAATATTCGATTTTACCCAATTTGCATAATTTATACAGGTTTTTTTGTATAACCTACAGGTATTGGGTTGGTGCTGAAATTGGATTGCCTGACTGAAGATTTACGGTATTAAAAACAAAAACAAAAAACCATTTGCTGATGCTCATTCACACACACCATGCTGATAATCTACATTGGTTGCCTTTGACTGCTGCTTTGCCAATTGATGTTAAATTCAGTCTAATGTATCATTCCCCAGGTTGATGTTTAAGATAACCGCCTCAGACAACGAGTATCTGGGAGCAGCAGCTTGAGATGCTCTCCTCCTGACTGATGTGAACTCCAAATGTACCGGTAAGTTGTGAAGGTTTATTCTTTGTGTGCGCAGGAGGTGGGGTGGGCATAAAGGTAAAGGTAAAGGAACCCCTGACCATTAGGTCCAGTCATGACCGATTCTGGGGTTGCACTGCTCATCTCGCTTTATTGGCCAAGGGAGCCGGCGTACAGCTTCCGGGTCATGTGGCCAGCATGACTAAGCCGCTTCTGGCGAACCAGAGCAGCGCATGGAAACGCCGTTTACCTTCCTGCCGGAGCTATTTTTCTACTTGCACTTTGATGTGCTTTTGAACTGCTAGGTTGGCAGGAGCAGGGACCGAGCAATGGGAACTCACTCCGTCGCTGGGATTCGAACCACCGACCTTCTGATCGACAAGTCCTAGGCTCTGTTGTTTAACCCACAGCGCCACCCACGTCCTGGGGTAGGCATAGAGACCAGCAGAAAAACAGGCATTCGGCAGTTTCAATGGAGGTGGCTGGCAGCTCTTTCGTTAAGGTACCGGTAACTTTAAAACAGCAACAGCAACCCACTCCCATCCGTATGGAAATCGCCTTCCAGTTTCCTGGGGAGTTATGCCGAAAGTTGTTAACCTACATCACTGCCAATAAAAGGAGCATCTGTTTCCTACCTTGGGCATGCAAGCAAACCAGACTAGTTATTGCTGGCATTTTAGGCAGGCATGATGCTGTGCTGGGAAGACAACTAAGGGCAGAGAGAATAGTCCAAAGGGCACAGGACTAGAGAACTTTGGGGAAGTATGGATGCCTTAGCTGAGATTCCTGCATTGCAGAGGGTTGGACTATGGTTACCAGATTTTTTTCAATGATTCTGGGGACACTCCCCCCCCCCGAAGCTGAGTAACAACAAGGAGTCAGTAGTGGGGATGGTGAGGCAAAAGATCCTGGGCCCAAATACACATGCATATTGTATAAAGGTGCATAGCCCTTCTTTCACACCCTGTGAAACATAAATGCACAGAGTTTTTAAAAAACTGGGCAATGCCCACCCGCCCACAACACTCGAGCCTCCCCCGATCAGTCAAAACAAAGGGGGAAGGGGGCAGGAGATCTGTACCACCAGGCATCCCCAGTTCCCCTTCAGCAGTGGCAGCAGCGGCAGTCAGCAGCCCAGAGCCAGCCTGGTAGCGCAGTTGGCTCTGGCTGGCATCAGGAGCTGTTTGCTGCTCGCTGCCGTGGTGCCCACCAGTTTGCCTCCCACAAGTCCCCATATGATGTGTCTTGTGTGCAACACATCATATGGGGACTTCCGGCGAGGAAAAATGGCGCGCGCCATGGCAGAGAGCAGAGAGCAGCTCCTGAAGCCAGCCAGAGGCAACTGCGCTACCAGGCTGGCTCCGGGCTGCTGAGGCTGCCACTGCCACGTTTTCCAGGGACAGATTTGCAAATCTGGGGACATTCCGTGGACGGAATATGTCCGGGAACAGAATTGCAAATCCAGGGACATCTGGTAACCCTAGGTTGGACTAGATGGCCCTTGGATCCCTTCCAGTTCTATGGTTCTATGAATTGCATCATTGTGAATTCCAATAACATCTGACCAGATCCTTGCCTCTCTGGGGGAAGGTTGCAGCTCAGTGATAGAGCAACCGCTTTCCATATAGAAGATCCCTGGTTCAAATCCCGGTGTCTTCAGGTAGGACTGGGAAGGTTCCCTCCACCCCGCCTGAAACCCCGGAGAGCCAATCAGTGCAGATGATGCTAAGCGAGATGGACCAATTGTCTAACTTGGTATAAGACAGCTTCTGGGGTTCCTATGTTTCCTGACTAATGTGTGGATCAGAACTTAACATTCTGCCTGATTTCACTTTTTCCCCCCTGAGTGCTGCCTTCCTCAGCGGTTTAACTGCATCAAAATGCACGCTCAAATGCGTATTTTGGGAGAAAACACATTTAGAGATTGCATGTAAAGTTTTGTGCAGGCTGACTGAGAAATGGGGTTGGGAGGACACTTGTGGACTAGAAACAGGCTCATGGTAACACTAGTCAGTTACGGGTGCTGGGAAGTTTATCTCTGTGAGGGGAAAACTACAGCTCCCAGGATTCCTTGAGGGAAGTCATGTGCTTGAAACATGTGTGGCATGTGCTGTAAATGTATGGTTTGTTGAGGCTCAGCCTCAGCTCTTCTTTCCACCAGTGACCACTTGGTTGAACATTTCACAGTCCCAGGAACTTCCATCCTCTTCTCTTTCCTTCCCCTTTTACCCATTTTTTATTTTCCCGTCAATCTGACCATGTGTACAGATGCTCATTCACTAGTCCTTGCTAAAAGGGAGAAGAGCATTTCCTTTTTGTCCCTTCCGTCTGATTTGACGCACGTCCATCTGTTTCATAATGTCCTCGGCTGAAATCGAAAGTGATGGAGGGTGCATGAGCTGTGAAATTTAGTTAGCATAGATGTGTAATGTGACATCCCTAGGCTCAGGCACATTCCCATCCCATGCGAGCAGCAGCCAATGTAGAGGCAGCAGAGACCCACTGCGCGCAGCAAACCGAGGCAGATTTCTGTATGGTATCAAAGCCATTCTTCCAAAGAGTTCTGCAACTTTGCATTAAAATAATGAAACGTGAAGGCAGATTTGTGGGCGCTGCTGAAGTAATGAGCTTCAAGAGCCAGCTTGGAATCTGCTCGGGATTTCCATTCTCAATGACTGTGCTGCTTTCTGCCTCACTGTGCCAGCCGATTGCATGGCTACCTTCGCAATGCCCCAGGAATGCATAGCAATGAGCGAGACTGAATCACGCACAGGCAGAGCAGAGGAGACGGGGATGAGCTCAATGGCAGGCTTTGCATGGCTCGGTGTGGGGTGGGGCAAGCCCTTGGGGAAACCCTCCACAATTTCACAGGCAATGTAGGCAGCAACACACCTGAAGAGGCTTGGAGCAAAGGAAGGCATAATGGTGTGCAGTGCTCGAATGTGAAAGATCACCTGTGGCTTGGTTAGAATGTGGTGCAAATAGCGCCAAGGTTGCAGGTTCGATCCAGCTGCATATTGGTGCATTGCAGTGTGTTGCAGTGATCCTCAGAGCCCCATCCAACTCTACAATTCCATGGTTCTATGGGTGTTGTCAGGGACCGTGCTGAGGGCTGCACTAAGGAGGAATGGTGGGAGCCTCCCCCTCCCTCTGCTCCTAACCCGGATCCTGAATCTTTCCAGGAGCAGGAAGACAGTATAGATTTGGAACAGTGGTTTGCAGAGGGGCATAGTTCAGAAGGCAGGAGCTGGGAAATACTGGATGGGGAACATCTAGGAGAAGAAACACTGGGAGAGAGAGGGTTAACAGATTGACTGTCTCTGGAAAGCATTCATCCTCTCAGCCCAAGGCCAAGAAGAACAGATAAGGTGGCAGAACAGAAAGCACACAAAGCACAGAGAGGACAGGCTCAGGTTACAAGACATAGAAGTGATCTAGATTAATAGGGACGTAAGGGGGTGGAATCCTTAATTGGGAGCATTGCCATTTCTAGGAGATGTGTTATTTGTTCTCTCGCTGTGATTATTAAAGTTTCTAACTGGTAAGAAGACTCCCTTTACTTTGTTCTGCTTATCTACTGCCACAGGGGGGGGGGGAGGAAGCTGATTCCCTGAAGCCTGACAGGTGTTACTCCACCTGATTTATTTACTTATTGCATTTATATGGCACCTTTTCTTCCAAGGAGCTCAAGGTGGAATCCATGGTTCTCCCCCTCCTCATTTGATCCACCACTACACTACAGTTCAACATACACATTTAGGGTAGGGTTACCAGATGTCCCTGTTTCCCAGGGACAGTCCCTGGATTTGTGATTAAGTCCCCGGACAAATTCCATCCTCGGAATGTCCCCGGATTTCATCTAATGTCCCTGGGAAATGCAGCAGCGACAGTCTCTCAGCAGCCCGGAGCAGTTGGCTCTGACTGGCTTCAGGAGCTGCTCAGAAGTCCCCATATGATGGTGGTGCAGGGGCTCTAAGATGCAGCTTCCGGGCTGCCTCCACCTTCCCTGACCCTGGCAACTAGCTGTGAAGGGAGGCTTCATGCTGCCTATCGGAGCAGCCTCCCAACTCCTACTTGCATGAAAGCAGGAGCAGGGAGAGGATCTCTCAGCTGTGAAGGGAGGCTTCACGCTGCCTATCAGAGCTTGCGTGCAAGCAGGAGGGGGCAGGGATCTCTCAGTCAGGCAACGGGAAGCCTCCCTTCCCAGCTGCTTGCACGCCCTCCTGCTTGCACGCAAGTAGGAATGGGATTGGGGCTGCTCCGATAGGAAGGAAGGCATTGCACTGCCCGAGCCTCGCCCCCACGACCACTCTCAGCCCTCCTTCTCCACCCTCCATGCCTGTGTTGGCTTTTTGCAGTATGGTAGCGCTGCAGAGAGCTTGCTGGGGAGACCATGCATTAAAAAGGGACTCAAAAATAACTTAAAGAAGGTTTTAATAAGAAAAACAAAAACTCCATTTACACTAAATACATCAACAAACCAGACCCAACCAACAACCCATCCCCCAGGGGAAGGGAAGAGCTAGGTGCTGCTCCTTATATACTACACCCAGATGCTGACACACCTTAATCAAATACAACTCAGCAGCACCTGCTATGTTTCACAGATGTAAAGCTGGGTCTCGTTATCTTGCTCTGGCCCCTTAAAGACATACACATGGAGTGGAACAATGATGAACCTTTACATTTAAAGAAACCATTCAACATTTCCCCTGCGGTTCATCATTGTGGAACAAAAACATAAAGCATACTTTGTACATGTTTTTCATGTGTAACCTTTGGAAGTGCTTTAGTAAAAATATCTGCAATTTGATTGTCACCTGGAACATATTTAAATACAACCATTTCATCAGCAATTAGTTTCTTTACAAATTCTAAACATAATCTTAAGACTCTAGTGTGCTGCGTATTGGTCTCTGAACACAGGATAGCAAGTCCACTCTGGGAATCAAGGTAAACCTTTACTGGTAGTGTTACTTGCATCTGTAGGTCTGCAAATACTTGCAGATACCATTCTACATCACGAGTGGCCTGAACGCATGCGCATAATTCACTCTCTGTTGTAGAGAGACAAATAATGGTTTGTGTCTGGGACTTCCATTCAAATGGACAACCGTTGTAACAAAACACCATACCAGACACACCCCTGCAATTATCTTGTTCTACTGCATGAGATGCATCACAGAAAATTTCAAAACCTTTGTCAATACTTGTTGTAAACTGCAACCTATAATGTTTGGTATGTTTAAGGTACATTACCACTCTCTTAAGAGCAGAGAAACATTGTGTAGTGGGCTTTTCCACAAATTTTGCCAGAAAGTGAAAAGCATAAGTTATATCTGGTCTTGAGATTCTTTGAATGAAATTTAGCTTGCCTATAGCAGAACGATACAAAGTTTTGTTAGGAAATGGCTTATCTTCACCTGTAAAGGTGAAACAACACACCATAGGTGTTTCCTTCCCATTTGCATTTTCTAAACGTAGCATTTCAACTAGATCATCAATTTTTGCAGTTTGATGAACCAGAAAAGATCCATTTTTGCCTTTCTCAATTTGCATGGATAAGTAATTTTTAGCTATGCCTAATTCCACCACATCAAATTTCTTCTGTAACTGTGAAACTACCTGTTCATATTCCTGTTTAGTTTTTGTAGAAATTAACACGTCATCTACATACACACATATTTTTGTTACAGAGTTTGCCCTTTCCTTTATAAACACACAATTGTCTGCCTTTCCTTGTGAAAAACCAATATCTAGCAATTCTTTTGCTAAAGTTTGGTGCCAATTCCTTCCACTTTGGTGCAGACCATAAAGGGATTTATTTAATTTGCATACCAAACCTTCAGCAGCGTTTATGCCTTCAGGGACACGCATAAAAATTTGTTCTTTTAAATCTGCAAACAAATATGCAGTTTTTATATCTAGGTGATAAACAGAATGTCCACGTTGTGATGCATGTTTTAACAAAAGCTTAACTGTTTCATATTTTACACTTGGTGAATAGCACAAATAATAATCTTCGCCTGGAATTTGTTGAAAGCCCCTAGCAACTAGTCTTGCCTTGTACCTTACAACTTCATTTTTGTCATTGATTTTAACTCTATAAACCCATTTTGAATCAATAAGTCTCATATCTGGGGTTTGTGGTACAAGAGACCAAGTGTTATGCTCTTTTAAAGAAGCTATCTCAGAGTTCATAGCTTTATACCAATTTACAGCTTGGTGCTTAGGTAAATTCTGAACATCATTGTAGCTTTTTGGCTCAAAAACCGCCTTATTGGCATACACAGTATTAAAATGTTCATCTGCGAAACATTGTGGCTTCTGCCTCTTTCTATCTGAACGTCTCAGTCCGGAAGGAGAGTCAGACTCCTCAGACTTAATGGGACTCAGTGAACTACTAGTTTCAGGTTGTAAATCATCATTGTCAGACTGAAGAGGTGCCTGTAGGCTAAGCTCACGGTCAGAAAACTCAAGAGAATCTAACCTCCCCTCGGGTGCCTGTGACTTTAAATCATCAAACAAATTATCAGATTCAACAGGCTTTTTGGCTTTCCCCATTAATTCAGAAGCACCATTTCCTCCTCCTCCTCCTGCTGCTGCTTCTTCCTCTTCTTCCTCAGTATCATTTATACCATCAGTATCTTGGAAAACAGCAACTCCATTCCAATTTACAGTTTGTATCATGCTTCTGGTAATATGAAATTTGCCAGTTGCTGGTATGTAAATTCTGTACGCCCCCTGCTGGTAGCCCATAAATTTTCCCTGAACACTACGTTCACCCAATTTCTGCTTAGCGGGATAATGCATAATTACATCTGAACCTCAAATACGTAGGTATTTCAGATTAGGGTGTTTTTTAAACAGCTTCTCATAGGGGGTGACATCTAAACCAGAATGATAACTGCGATTTCTAACATGACAAAAGGCATTGAGTGCTTCAGCCCAAAACGCTTTGGGCAGATTAGCATCGTGCAGATAAGTTTTAACCCCTGCCTGCAAGTCACGCTGCACAACTTCAACAAGCCCATTTTGCCAGGGACTTCGGGGGCAAGATAACTCATGAGTAGTCCCCTGCGCTTCCAGAAATGTCTCAAAATTCTCAGAAACAAATTCCCCACCCCGGTCAGAAAACAGGTTCTTAATTGATTTGTTAAAATGCGTTTTTACCCAGTTGCAAAAAACCTTGTACTTCTCAAATGCTTGGGACTTCTCAGCTATTGCATAAGTCCAACAATATCTACTATACTGGTCTATCAGGGTAAGCCAGTACTTTGAACCTCCTAATGATGGTGGGAGTGGCCCAACTAAATCACAATGTACACGCTCAAATGGCTCAGTTACTTTCCTATCTGAGCACCTACCCTTGCGTGCAACCTTAATCTTATTCTTGCAACAGGATAGACATTGCATAAAGAATTTGCATGGTTTTAAGTTGAGGCCATTGACAATATTCTTTGTCTTAATTACATCAGCAAAATTCAGGTGTCCCAGAATTCTGTGCGCCTTGTGGACACACCCAGAATGTGGTCTTACATTTCTCAACCCCTGGCTTGACTGTGCTGCTCTGCAATTTATAGACGATTGTGAGTAGGTGCGAAAATACAGTCTATATAAACCATCAGATTCCCGGGCATACAATAGACGTTTGTTCCCCTCGAAAAACTCACACATTGACTTTAAGAAACGCACAGTTATCCCTTGATGAGCAAAGCACTTTACTGATAATAAATTGTCCACTGATGGGCAGTAAATGCAGTTCGCTATTGTAATGTTTAAAGAGTCAAGTTTAACGGTACCCCTGCCAAGTGACTGCAGGACTTGTGAATTGGCTAAATGTACATTACCAATTTCCTCTTCGAAAGAAATAAACAAGCTTCGATCATTGCAAATGTGCTGAGATGCTCCTGAGTCGATAACAAAAGACTTCCACTTGGCATCTTTAATTCTTTTACGATCTGTTGTCCAAGCATGAAAAGCTCGCGGCTCGTTTCTGTCTTTACGGTACGATGTCGGCTGCTGGGCTGACGACAGTGATTGACGAACAGAAACAGACTTGGGAGTACTTTGCTTTCTTTTGGCTCTGCAGTCCTTTGCAAAATGTCCTTGCTTATTGCAGAACCAACAACACTTTGCAGCTTTAAATGCAGTTGTATCACCACAAGTTTGCATATGTTGTTCCTCATTCTTTCTGGAAACAGGAGTGCTTATGGCACAAGCCTCCCTTCTATCCAACTTGCCCATTAATCTTGCCGTTACCCCTTCCACAGTTAATTGTGCTGGTAGAACGGCAGATATCTGGCTAGCTATACCATCAAAGTCCTCATTAAGGGAACATAGAATGATAAAAATATACTGAATATCAGGTATCTCCATGTCCCTTCGAATTAATTCGCAGCGTATTGCCTCCAGACGTCTCAAGTGTGCTGCCAAATCACCACCAGGCTGCAACGTCGTCTGGTACAACTGCTTGAAAAACGTCAATGCAGACGCTGACTCTTTTCTAACATGCACTGCTGCAAGACTGTCCCACATTTCTTTGGCAGTTTTCTTATTTCTTATATAGACTACTTGCTGGTCGCTGACTGCCAAATTAATTATCGCCCTGGCTTTTGCATCTCCTTTCGACCAAGCATTAGTTACAGGGTCAGGAGGGTCATCAGTTACATAGGTCCATACTTCTCTAGAGGTCAAAAGCACCTCCACCCGAAAATACCATAAACTATAGTTCTCATCTGTCAGCTGTGGGAAGACCAGAGCCTTCTCAGCTTCAGGAACCCGGTCAACCATTCTGGAACTCTTCCAGACCCACAAAAACTATGCTAACAGGAGAAGGAGTTTTCAAACCTTTCTCAGAGTCCAAAAATATGCAGTCATCCACTCAGCTGCTGGGCCCATAACCAAAGATGTTGGCTTTTTGCAGTATGGTAGCGCTGCAGAGAGCTTGCTGGGGAGACCATGCATTAAAAAGGGACTCAAAAATAACTTAAAGAAGGTTTTAATAAGCAAAACAAAAACTCCATTTACACTAAATACATCAACAAACCAGACCCAACCAGCAACCCATCCCCCAGGGTAATGGGAGAGCTAGGTGCTACTCCTTATATACTACACCCAGATGCTGACACACCTTAATCAAATACAACTCAGCAGCACCTGCTATGTTTCACAGCTGTAAAGCTGGGTCTCGTTAGTTTGCTCTGGCCCTTGCTCCGGCCCCTTAAAGACATACACATGGAGTGGAACAATGATGAACCTTTACATTTAAAGAAACCATTCAACAGCCTGACCCACCACGCACCGCTTCCCCACCACCACCGAAAAACCAACAACTCAGGAGCTGCCCAGGCTCATGGAGAAAGGGGATATAAGCTTCAGAGGAAGGGGAAATGTGGTGGTTGAGGTCATGGCAGCAGCCATCCCTCTGCCACTGCCATCACTGCAGCATCAATGTCCCGAATGTGTGGTATGTATGTATGTATTTACAGTGTCTCCGGATTCATTGAAAAAAATCTGGTAACCTTAAATTAGGGTGCAGTTCTACATGACTGGCATTTACAGTCGTACCTTGGAAGTTGAACGGAATACGTTCCAGAAGTCCGTTCGACTTCCAAAACGTTCAGAAACAAAAGTGTGGCTTCTGATACGCTGCAGGAGGCATCTGGAATAAAGGGAAAGGAAGATGACTGGTGCTGAGTGTGGGGAGATGGGATTTTGGACCATGGCGCTGTGCCCCAGGATCTTCTAAGGAAATGCTCACCAGACAGGCTGACACCCAGACGAGCTTCTCCTCCAGGAACATTTTTAGTCCCTGCCAAGCTTTGTTGGTGAAGAGATGCGTCGCTCAGCTCAGAGATTTGCACTTAATCAAACCAATTAGCAATTTAATCTTGTTAAAAGCCACGATAATTGCATCATTATCAAATCAAGTGGCAATATGAAGATGTCAGTTTAATTGCTGATAATAACCCTTCTTGATAAGGAAGTGAACTATCCAGACCCTGAATGACTGCATTCACCTTCCACTCACCCATCTGATCTGTTTCTAATTGAAATTTCACACACCTCGCACAGGGAAATGAAATGATTATTATTTTATTTTTGTGAGAATGGAGAAGAAAGGTAGAAATCTATAGACCGGAGGAGAGTCACAACTGCGCTCAAATCTAGCAGGGTCAGGGAGAGCTACACGGGCTGTGTAAAGGTAAAGGGACCCCTGACCATTAGGTCCAGTCGTGACTGACTCTGGGGTTGCGCGCTCACCTCACTCTATAGGCCGAGGGAGCCGGCATTTGTCTGCAGACAGCTTCCGGGTCATGTGGCCAGCATGACTAAGTCGCTTCTGGTGAACACGGAAACACCATTTATCTTCCCGCCAGAGTGGTACCTATTGATCTACTTGCACTTTAAGGTGATTTTGAACTGGTAGGTTGGCAGGAGCTGGGACCGAGCAACGGGAGCTCACCCCATTGCGGGGATTCGAACTGCTGACCTTCCGATTGGCAAGTCCTAGGCTCTGTGATTTAACCCACATCGCCACCTGCGTCCCTGGGCTGTGTACACATCATAAATTTAAAGCATTTTACTTTCCCTGAAGAAGCCTGGGAACTGTGGTTTGTTAAGGGTGCCATGAACTGTAGCTCTAAGAGGGGTAAACTGCAGTTCCCAGAATGATTGGCAAAAGTAAAGTGGGGAGGGGGCTGTAAGTTTAATGCCAGGTATCCTAAAATCTTTAATTGGATACCAGCTCTTACAAACACCTGAAGTTTGAAAGGGAACTGGAACTAGGCATCCATCTTAACAGCAGACTGCCCTCTGGCGGCAACCTGGAAGCACAGCATCAATCAAACACCAGGCTTTGCCAACTTTGTGTCTTCCATGCTGGCTGGGACTGGTGGGATTTGTCACCCCAAGTATCTGAAAGTCCCCTGGTTGGGGAAGGCCGAGGCATGCAGCAGATCTGTACAGAGCCAAAACACTACCCCACTTTTGCAGATCCCTTCCCAGGTCTGCAGCACTTGTAGTAATATTCTCAGGGAGAAATTCTAAGCAAAAATCAGTCTTGGAGGGTACTTATCATTCACAAAGTTGCTTTCTGTTTTGTCCATTTCTTTAAGTAGGGGAATGAGGAAAGACCACTGTCCTTTTCATAAATCTTTGAAAAACAGGAGTTTTTTGTGTCACTGTCTTTCTAAGACTATTTTAAGCCTTCATGGCAATAAGGTGAGGATCAGCATGGATCTGGATGAGCAATATCTAGCAAAATGGCAAAACACGATAGTGTTTGTTTGTGGGAGGCTCCATTATCTTGCAGCCTTTTGCTCCCCATTGCAACTGGCAGAAAAATGGCATGCAAAGTTCTAGGTTAGTAGCAAGACTACGACTGCGGTCCAGAAACTTGATTGGCAGCCATTGCAGTTTCCTCCACACAGGTGAATGGTGCAGGGAAGCCTCACACTGAGAACATTACAGTAGTCCCAAATCCCTTGCTTTTCATAGAATTATCAGGGAATGCTGTCTGTTCTATTTTTAACTTGGAGACACATAAGATAGAATTTAGATTATAAATACTACAACTGTGTCACTTAGCTGGAGTAAGGTCCCCTCTTGCAGCCTGCAGGAGATGGATTTGAAGAACACCCAGAGCATCTGTACTGCCAAATGAGACCAGATTTACTGTATTTACTTGAATCTAATGCTCACATTTTTTTTGGACAAATTCATGTTGTGAGATTTAACAGTGCACATTAGATTTGATGGCATATTTACATTCACCAGCAAATCCTTTTTTTTTTTGTTTGTTTCAAGGTTCTGAAAATCGAGGGGTGTGTTAGATTCAATGCCCCCCCCCCGAGGAGTCTTGGGAATCTTTTGATGTATTCCTTTACTTGGCATTCATCTGTGTTTGTGGAGGGGGAGAGTTGGGTATTGTTTGTTCCTACCTAGTTTGATTGTTGGCTAAAACAAACGAAAATACAAACATACCAAAAGCAATTTCTTATGCAATTGTTTCAAAGTTCAGCTTTATTTTTAAGGGACTCAAGCTATTTGAAATCCCAAAAAGGAGACCAGGCAGAACTGGAAGCTGCATAACTTAGCAATATATCCAATATTGAGAAATAAAAGCAGAGAAGCCTAATAGCTAACTGAATATCACAATGCAGTTCAGATACAGAGCTCAACTGCACAATGCAGTTCAGATACAGAGCTCAACAGAAATGCCTATCAGAAAGAGATATGAATGCTCGATGAAAGAAATTGACCCATTGTTCTATCAGGAAATTAGAATTCACTGGATTTGACATTTACACACATGCAACTATATTTACACATCATACGCAGGTTATTAAGGCATGTAAGTTTAATGCCATAAGGGATGCGGGTGGCGCTGTGGCCTAAACCACTGAGCCTAGGGTTTGACGATCAGAAGGTCGGTGGTTCAAATCCCTACAACAGGGTGAGCTCCTGTTGCTCGGTCCCTGCTCCTGCCAACCTAGCAGTTTGAAAGCACGTCAATGTGCAAATAGATAAATAGGTACAGCTCCGGCGGGAAGGTAAACGGCGTTTCCGTGCACTGCTCTGGTTTCTCAGAAGTGGCTTAGTCATGCTGGCCACGTGACCTGGAAGCTGTACGCCGGCTCCCTCGGCCAGTAAAGCGAGATGAGCGCCGCAACCCCAGAGTCGTTCGCAAATGGACCTAACGGTCAGGGGTCCCTTTACCTTTACCTTTAAGTTTAATGCTAGGCATCCTAAAATCTGTAAGTGGATACCAGCTCTTACAAACACTATGAAGTTTGAAAGGGGATGTGTGTCCATCTTAACAGTACACTGCCCTCTGGTGGCAGCCTAGAAGCACAGCATCAGTCAAACGCCAGGTTTTGGCAACTTTGTGCCTTCCATGCTGGCTGGGACTAGTGGGGAAAGAATATGGAGGGCACCAGGTTGGGGAAGCCAGAGGCATACAGCAGTTTCCTTCAACTGATCTGTGCAGAGCCAAAACACTGCCCCACTTTTGCAGTTCCCTTCCCAGGAAATGGAATTGGGGCAGCGTTTGTGGCAATATTCTGAGTGAGGAATTCTTAGCAAAAAATCAGTTTTGGAGGGTAATTATCACGGGAAAAGTAGCTTTTTATTTGGGCCATTACTTCAAGTAGGGGAATGAAGAAAGACCACTGTCCTTTTCTGAAATCTTGGGCGGGTGGGGAGAGTGTTTTCCGTGTAGTTTTCCATGGGTTAGTTGTGATGCAGCACTCATTCAGAAACGATGTTTGCTATTCTCTTATGGATCTAAGAGCATTAAACGTGACATTTGCATTATTTTACAAAGGAGATGGAACTGGTTAAGCTAGCTGGGGTGGGGGGGGGAGAGAGAAGATCCTGGACTGTGTTAGAAATTCATAGGATTTTTTCTTCACACACACTTATGAGACCCAAGTTCAGCTAATGATTCATAACTTTGGATAATCAGATGATCAAATGATTATACCTCCAACCTCCATTGTGAAGAGATGGGAAACCAATTAAATATTCTTTAAGGGATCCTCAATGAATCAATTTTAACTTAACCGCTACTGTACTGGACAACCTGTAATGACTCCAGATTTGGGGTTGGGATAGCCTTAGCAAAGCCAGCCTCTGAGAAATCCTATCTCACCTTTGCCTCCATCATGACTGCCCTTCTCCTTACCCTCTGACTGCATCGATTAGAAGAGCAGCATTAGCCAACTTGGTTTTATCCAGGTGTTGTTGGACCACAGCTGAATAAAATATCATGTATATACAGCCTAACATACCTGCCAACATTTCTCTGATGGAAATAGGGACGTCCTATTCCATAATAAGGGACACGGGTGGCGCTGTGGGTTAAGCCACAGAGCCTAGGACTTGCCGATCAGAAGGTCGGCGGTTCAAATCCCCGCGACGGGGTGAGCTCCCGTTGCTCGGTCCCTGCTCCTGCCAACCTAGCAGTTCGAAAGCACGTCAAAGTGCAAGTAGATAAATAGGTACCACTCCGGCAGGAAGGTAAACGGTGTTTCCGTGCACTGCTCTGGTTCGCCAGAAGTGGCTTAGTCATGCTGGCCACATGACCCGGAAGCTGTATGCCGGCTCCCTCGGCCAATAAAGCGAGATGAGCGCCGCAACCCCATAGTCGGCCACAACTGGACCTAATGGTCAGGGGTCCCTTTACCTTTCTTCCATAATAATGATAACAACAACAATAATTTTTATTGTTTTGTTATTTTAATAATATTATTTAATAAATTTTATACCCCACCCATCTGACTGGGTTGCCACTCTGGGTGGCTTCCAACATATATAAAACATAATAATACATTGATCTTTTTTAAAACAAAAAACAAAAAACCTTCCCCATACAGGGCTGCCTTCAGTTGTCTTCGAAAGGTTGTATCTCCCTGTCTCGGGGTTCCATAACTCCATACCATCCAACATTTCTCCAAAAAACCCAGGGACTTCAGACTTCCAACATTTCTCTGATGAAAATAAGGACATCCTAAGGAAAAGCAGGACATTCTGGGATCAAACCAGAAACAGGGGCGGCTTCTGTAAATCCGAGACTGTCCCTGAAAAATAGGGACACTGGAGGGTCTGGAAGGCAAACTATTGCTCCGTCTGCTCCATATGATCTCAACAATGGTTCTTGATATTTGTCTACAAATATGCTGTTCTCAGAAAAAATGTTTCTTCTTTGTTGGCCCAAATTGAAAGCAAAAGGCTCTTTCAATATGCCGGGTCAGCGCCATCAGTGAATGGCGGAGTTCCTCCGACCGGAGGAACGGGCTCCATGGAAACTGGGTCTTCCAACCGCGGCAAAGGTGGGGACCCGCTAGAAATCCCAGGCGGAGGAAGCCTGGGAACGTGGGGTTCGGCAGGGCACCAGGAGCCTACTCACCCTACTCACCGGAAACCCTATTTTGGGGCGCCGGAGCGAAGTGGGGTGAGTGGCGCGGTGCTGCGAACTGATTGCTATTTTCACGGAGTGAAGCCGCACAGCCATTGCCGGAGAGCGCTGACCTTTCCTGTGGACAATTGGATTTAAAACAAGTACCCGTGAGTAGAAACGGAAAATTGGATTAAGAAATATCTCAATTTGGCATCGAAGTGGGAAGGTTCAAAACAGGAAGTCCGCTTTCTGCTTTTTGTATATAGACTAAAGCAAAAACTTTGTAAGCTAAAGCCTGGAAAGCTGTTTAAAAAGTCTAAATTTCCTTCATTCAGAATTACTGAAACCCCCTTGGAAGTAGGAGAAAAGGGGGGGACTTTGTTCAACCCTAGCAGGAGAGGAAGTGAAGAAGGATAAGTTTCCACCGTCTCTAACCTGGGAACGTGGTGTCAGAGACAGAAATTGTTGGAGAGGTTCATCGACTGTGAATGGAACACTTTGACAGATAGCTAAAGAAGAGAAACAAACTGATTCCAATGTTGCCTTTTGCATTCTAAAGAAACAAAATATCTGAAAAATATCTGAAAAATGAAAGTAATTTTCCTTTGTTGAACTTGCCTTAAAAAAATGGATACAAATAGAAATTGTCTCCTCTAGAGGGAGCTTGTTAAATTGTTGCTGCAGTATACTTGAGGACTCAACAGCTGTGAGATTAAGATCGTGGGACTAGTCTCTTCTGACCTTGACTAAAGATGAGCTGGGAGGAAGATTGGGTGCTTGCTCTATGCAAGACAAGTGCCTTGCTGGAACAGATTCATGAGAAGATGGATTTGATGAATGAGAAAATGGATTTGATGACTGTTGTGGTTAATAACTGTGGACAAACAGGGAACATTGATACAGAAATCATTCAGGCACCAACTCATGAACCTGTACTGTCTGGGCAAGTGCAGAAGATAATGGAGGAGGATGCGGCTGCACCTCAAATAATACAAATGGAGAGACCCGAGGCCCTACAGGAGCATAAGCCGCTGTCATTGAAGATTGAAGTTGGAGTGGGCCAGGGGGAGTTTGGAGCTGAGGAGGTTCCTAACTTTGGAGAGACCTGGAAATATGCTTTTAAATACTTTTTGGACTATAGCGATGACTGTGGGGAGTGGGTCTGTGGGGAATGGGTGGGTTTGATGAAGAGAGATGGAGACAATTTTGGGTTGGAATCCCCCAGAGACCTACTCCTCAATGAGAAAGGAAAGAAACTAAGAAAGAGACCAACAAAAGACAAGGAAAAGTGCAAGTATAAACAAGAAGAAGAAGATCTGCAGAAGGGACATGGAAGAGACTTAAGGGCCTCGGACATAAGGCTTCCAGGTTGATGGACTAAATGGATTGGACAGTAAGGACTGACACGATCCGAGACCAGGAAGAAGAGACGTTGGATGAAGATTGGAAAAAATTATAAATAAAAACTTTTTATTTGGGGAATTAGCTTAAAATTAATGAATATTAGGGGAAATGTTGGAATGAAACTATATGACTCTAGCAGAAATGATATCAGGAGTTATGTATATTTGAAAACTAAGATTTAAGCTTTAAGGTATTTTAGGGTAAGATAAGGTTAAATAAACTAAGGTAATTTGAATAACAGAATATGGGGAAAGATGGAAAGGATTTGTTGAGCTAATTATTAGGTTAAATTGTTAAGATAAATTTTGTAACAAAAATTGAGAAAGATGGAAAGAATTTGCTGAAATAACTAGTTGAACTGGAATGCAAGAAGGGAGGCGTGAGGAGGTCAATGAAACAAGCAAATGGAAGTTATAGATATGTAATTTGGGATTTGTGGTTTTTTTTCTGTCTTCCTTTTTTCTTTTTATCTTTTTGCTGTACTGTTGTACTGGTTTTTGCATTTTCTTTGTTCTCTTTTTTATGTATTATTGTGTTGTTTTTATTTTTTATTTTTTTATTATTTTCTATAATTCTGAAACTACTAATAAATATTATTTTTTTAAAAACAAACAAACGAAAGGACGTCAAAGTGCAAGTAGATAAATAGGTACCACTCCGGCAGGAAGGTAAACGGTGTTTCCGTGCACTGCTCTGGTTCGCCAGAAGTGGCTTAGTCATGCTGGCCACATGACCCGGAAGCTGTACGCCAGCTCCCTCAGCCAATAAAGCGAGATGAGTGCCGCAACCCCAGAGTCGGTCACGGCTGGACCTAATGGTCAGGGGTCCCTTTACCTTTACCTTCCCCTTGCCTCCAGCACCACTGCCCAGGGCTGGATTTAGGTTTGATGAGGCCCTAAGCTACTGAAGGTAATGGGGCCCTTTATATGTCCAGCTGTCCTTTGTCAACAACAAATTGTTGCTGTTTTTCTTGTTGAATATATGCTATGTGGTAATTTATGAACCTCATAGGTATCTAAAGCCATTTGCACATAACAAAATATGTATATTTTGGAAATGTACATCCAGTTTTTTTCCTTTAAATTTTTTTTGGGGGGCCCAAGAGTGTGGGGCCCTAAGCTATAGCTTGTTTAACTTATAGGTAAATCTGGTACTGCCACTGCCCTTTCCTTCACCCTCTGAGTCCAATTGGTACATCTGTTAGAGGGAGAGCATTAGCCAAAGTAGGGTTTTATCTCAGTGTCGCTGGACCACAGCTGTCATCAGTGGCAGCCAGCAAGGGATGATGGAAGTCATAGTATGACATTGGGAAATCACCACATTGGCCACCCAATTGTTTGGTACCAGTTGTAAAAGCCTCCTCCATGGATCCTTGATTTTAAAAGGCAGCCTTTTTAGAAACTTTCTCACTGTCTGAAAAGATTTCAAGCCTTCCTGGCAACCAAGGTGATGATCAGCTTGAATCTGGATGAATATCGTCTAGCAAAATGGCAAATGAATATCGTCTAGCAAAATGGCAAAATAGGGTAGTGTTTGTCTGTGGGGGCTTCATTATCTTGCAGCTTTTTCCTTACCCTCACAGCTTGCAGAAAATTGGCACCCAAAGTTCTAGGTTATATATAACAAGAGCAGGACCATGGTCCAGAAACTGATTGGCAGCCATTGTAGATTCCTCTGCACAGGTGAATTTTGCAGGTCTAGGTACAGAGCAGCCTCACATTGAGCACATTACCATTGTCCAAAATCCTGTGCTTTTCGTGGAATTATTTGGGAATACTGTCTGTTCTACCTTTAACGGGGTCACGTAAGAAAAAAAATACAGATTATATACAGTCATACCTCGAGTTACAGTAGCTTCAGGTTGCGTTTTTTCAGGTTGCAGACTGCCGAAACCCAGAAGTACCGGAACAGGTTACTTCCGGGTTTTGGCAGTCACGCATGCGCAGAAGCGCTAAATCATGTTTTGCACATGTGCAGAAGTGCCAAATCGCAACCTGTGCGTGTGCAGACGCTGGTTGCGAACGCTGTGTGTTGCAAACGTGCATCCCGCATGGATCATGTTCGCAACCCGAGTGTCCACTGTATAATGTCATTGTACCCTCTTGTAGCCTGTAGGAGACAGAGCAGAAGAATACCCGGAGCATCTCTGTACTGCCAAATGATACCACTTTTACATTTGTTCAGCTGCCACTATGGCTTCCCCTGAGGAATCTTGGGAACTTTCTGATGAGCCAAGAATTCTCTGGGAGCCAAGATTCCCCTGGGAGGTGGAATGTCTGCTAAATTGGTAATTAAATGGGCCTTGGACACGATCTACCTGTTCCTCAACATGAAAAGCCAGAAAAACAAGAGTCTTGGCTTGTTTCCAAAGCTGTATGCCAAAGGATATATAAATGCCCACCTTGTCCATCTCTCATCAGCCGACTGAGGGGCAGTTGCTAACAGCATCATGAGGTTGAGCAGCATTTTCATCTTCCTTGGCTTCTTCATCCTGTGCCAAGTGGCGCCATCCACTTGTGCCACAACAGAGGGACGTCCTTTTTTTGGCAGTAAGTCTTGAGGGGAACTGCTCGGAAAGGTCCTGTTGTTTTGGGGCTCCCAAATGGGCTTTGTGAGGGTTTAATTCCTAACACGTAAGCAGCTGGGGATAATGCAGTTCTCCTGCGGTGCTTGTCTGTTTCATTATACAGTTTTAATTCATGCCCATTGTTTTAATATTTCTATGCAAACTGCTTTGTGACTTTCTCCAGAAAAGTGGGAGATGGATCTATTTAAAGAGAATAGCAAATTAAATGTGAGGAGAAGATGGACAGTATTTGCTGATAATATATTTGGATCCTAGTAGTACATTTGGGTCTCCACAAATAATATCTGTGCAACTTTGAGATTGCACGTGTGTGTCTTTCTTTTCCTTTGGATGAAACCAACTGGCCCCAAAGTAAAACCAAGAGGTCAGAAACATGATGGGGAAAATATATAGTTTTATTTTTCTTTTCACTGCCAAGGTCTTTTCTCCATTTGTCTCTGCATCTTCTCCCTTCTTTTGTTCTCTCGGAAAAATGCTCCTAACTATTCCTGCACTCTCACTGGTGTCACTGAAATTCTTCCTTTTTCCATTTTTTTAAGTTAAACTTGGGGATTGTCCTCACAACGATGCCATCTGCCATGGGAAACCCGTTGGGAACCGGTGCTTGAACGACACTCAGTGCCCAAGTTCACTGAAATGCTGCCCAGGCCCCTGCGGCAAAACCTGCCTCCAGCCTGTGAATGGTATGGTGTTCCACTTCCTGCCTCTAGGGGGGATATTGTGGGCATATGTTGGGGGGTGGCAACCTATGTGCACGTCTGGGATGCTTGTGAGTTGTGTGATGTGGAGTGCAGAGTGTGTTCTAATCCTCCATGTGCCTTTGTTTATCTGGCCTTCCTGTTGCTGCGTGTAGCTGCGTGATTGGTGGGTTGCGTCCTGGGTGTGGCTGGGGCATTCTGGTTGGCTGCCACACTAAGTGCACCATTCCCTGTCCATTGCATTCCTGTGCAGTTGATCACACACTGTTTTCTCATGAGCTGTGTCCAACCTTGCAGTTCGTACACACCCGATAAGGGCGCTTGGGAACCATCCCTGGCATGTTAACAGGTGGGCATCATCCCAAGGGGATGATGTTCCTATTTCCATTTTGCCAGGCAGTAGCAGGCTCAGTCGGCATTACAGTCATACCTTGGGTTACAGACGCTTCAGGTTGCGTATTTTCGGATTGTGCACCGCGCCAAACCCGGAAGTACTGAAACGGGTTACTTCTGGGTTTTGACTCTCACGCATGCGCAGAAGCGTTAAATCGCGCTTTGCACATGTGCAGAAGTGCCGAATCGCAACCCGTATGTGCACAGATGCGGTGCTGCAGGTTGCAAACGTGCCTCTCGCATGGATCACGCTCACAACCCGAGCGTCCACTGTACTCCCTCCCTGGTGCCCTGAGTGCATTCCAGGACTGGGGTAGTTTATGCCCCCTTAATTTATACCAGCATAGTTTTTTGTCGGCTTCCTGTGCTTAGGATTCCTCTGAAAGTTGTTATTACAGTAGCTTCCCATCCCGATGCAACAACTGGTACTTCACAGGGTGTGGCAAGTGTAGGGAATCAATGGCTTCAGAAAACCTGTGCAGATGAGGAGGCAGCATTATGCAAATGATGAAGGCAGCTCCCCCTCCCCCACTGGCATTTGGGGTGTGGGAGAACCCCCTGGACAGCATCAGAGGAGGAGAGCAGGGATCATTCCTCCCTGGGTAATACAGATCCTTACAACAGTACAGGACTACTGCAAGAATTGCCTCCCCTAGGAGATCTGTATGGCCCTTCCGTGAGTTGAATACAACTAGTTTATTTATCGATTCAGGATTCTCTTTTAACTTGGAGCCTGCATGCTTTTCTTGTGGTAGAGATGCTTCCAGTCTAGAAACTGCTTTAAGCTTTATTCAACATCCCCAGTAAGTATCCTCAGTTTCTCCATGCCAGACTCAGAGTTGGCAACGTACAAGCAGGCACCAAGTGACAGAATTAAGCAGAGTCCCGTTTCTGCAGCACAGCCTTGTTTTGTCTGATATCTTGCATTTTCTCTGTTGCAGTGAAACCGGATCACTGTCCACCAGATACTGAACAAGATATTAAGAATTTTAATTACTGCAATAAAGATGCCGATTGTAAAGGAAAACAGAAATGCTGCTTTGCTTATTGGGGTTCGGAATGTCTCGATACACAGAAAGGTAAGGTATTTTGTATCACTGTACAATGCTTAGGCTTGCTATGCTTTTCTATGGTTGATAGCTACTGGTCATGATATTACTGCAATAATAATAATAATAATAATAATAATAATAATAATAATCTTCTGCCAGGTCTTTTTAAATGTGCCTCCTCCACAAGAAGTCCAGAGAAAATGGGCCTTTTTTGCAGTGGCTCCCCATTCGTGGATGCTCTCCCCAGCGAGGCTCGCCTGGTGCCTTCATTATACACCGTTAGGCAACAGGCAAAATTGTTCCTCTTTAACTAGGCTTTGGGGTGATTGTCATCCAACGCCCTTTTACAACGTGGTTGGGGGGGTTGGAGGGAGGTGTTATTCAGTTCTTTCTGTTTTTATTCTGCATATATTCTTCTATCCTGTGAACCTCCCTGAGACCTGCGGGTATAGGGCGGTATGCAAATTTAATAATTATTAATAAAACAATACTAAGGATATTTATACCTCGCCCTTTCCCCAGCCACTCTGCAGGAGAAGCAGTCGACTCTCAGCACCGCGCCACTCACCCCGTCCCCCATTCCGAAGCCTTTAAGAAGGCTCCTTCGCGGGTTGGGGGTGCAAATGGTGCCCGCCGAGTCACCAGGTTCACAGGCTTCACCGCCTGTGATTTTTAAGGGTCCCCGCGTCGCCGCAATGGCTAGACCCAACTCCTGTAGAGCCGATTCCCTCCGGAGCTCGGAGGGAATCCGCCATTCGTCGATCGCACTAACCCGGAAGTCCCCTAAATGCTAATCTTCAGGGCTTTGAAAAATGAGCCACGTGGCTATGGGTGAATCATTTTATGGGTAGAACATTTTTTTTAAAAAAGAAAAAGTATAATGCTTATGTGTTGTCACCCATCTTTACTACAGAAAAGCCTAAAAACTGCCCTGAACAAGTTTTCAAATGTCCTAAGATATTGAGGGGTGAGTGCACTCATGACACTCAGTGCAAAGGGGTGAAGAAGTGCTGTTTCTCTGACTGCGCCTTGCGCTGTGTGGATCCAGTATAAAGTACCTGAGACACAGGATGCTTCTGCAGAGAAGGAGACAACTTGTTCCCACGGTCATCCAATGGAACCTCGGCGTGATCCGGCTGAAACACAAATCTTCCAATAAAGTTGTCTAGATCAGAGCTTTGCCATTTGTAATTATTTTATCTCATCATTCTTCTTCTTTTTAGCAATTTATACTAAGCAATGATCTGAGAAACTGCTGCATTCTGGAGCCTATTGTTCTAGGACCAATCAGACTGCTGCATTTTGGATCCTATTCCACTCAGTACATAACACCTATGCAATCCAGTTTACAGGCCAACATTGTTTTTGGTTGGTTAGCATCTGTTAGGCATGTCCAACTCCCAAGAGACTGTGATCTACTCCCAGTATTAAAAAAAAACTGGTCTACCCATTGTCATTGGAGGGAGGAAGAGTTTTATTTAGGGGGGAGAGGCAAAAGAAGTTGTTGAGCTTTTGGGGGGGCAGAGTTGCTGAGCTTCTTTTAGTAGGGGGGAAAGGCTATCCATTAACTACAGCACAGACAAGCGCAAAAAAACAACAAGGCCAACTAACGTCGGCAGAAGGCTATAAAACAATCATTGTACATTGCTTTTAATTCTGCAATCGATAAGGATCCCACGATCGGCCACGATCGGCCAGGGATCTACCTGTCGATCGCGGTCGACCAGTTGGACATCACGGTGTTCAGTGTTCACAATGATCATAGCAGGGTCTGGAGTGTGACAATCATATCAAAGGAATGTGGATCATTGTCCACCTTTCTCAGCATTCTGCTCACACAGTGGATAAGAAGATGCTGACAGGAAGCCCACTTGTGTTCCTTGTTGTTGTTGTTGTTTAGTCGTTTAGTCATGTCCGACTCTTTGTGACCTCATGGACCAGAGCACACCAGGCCCTCCTGTCTTCCACTGCCTCCCGCACTTTGGTCAAACTCATGCTGGTAGCCTCGAGAACACTATCCAACTATCTCGTCCTCTGTCGTCCCCTTCTCCTTGTGCCCTTCATCTTTCCCAACATCAGGTTCTTTTCCAGGGAGTCTTCTCTTCTCATGAGGTGGCCAAAGTATTGGAGTCTCAGCTTCAGGATCTGTCCTTCCAGTGAGCACTCAGGGCTTATTTCCTTCAGAATGGAGAGGTTTGATCTTCTTGCAGTCCATGGGACTCTCAAGAGTCTCCTCCAGCACCATAATTCAAAAGCATCCATTCTTCGGTGATCAGCCTTCTTTATGGTCCAGCTCTCACTTCCATACATCATTACTGAGAAAACCATAGCTTTAACTGTACAAACCTTTGTTGGCAAGGCGATGTCTCTGCTTTTTAAGATGCTGCCTAGGTTTGTCATTGCTCTTCTCCCAAGAATCAGGCGTCTTTTAATTTCGTGGCTGGGCCTCCTTCCTCTTATCCTCTGCGATCCCAGACCCTCAAAGTGTCCCTATTTTCCAAGACAGTCCTGGACTTACAGAAGCTGTCCCCATTTCTGATTTGATCCCGGAATGTCCCACTTTCCCTTAGGACAGGGGTCTGCAACCCGCGGCTCCGGAGCCACATGTGGCTCTTTTACATCTTTGCTGTGGCTCCGGGACGGATACTAGCGAGGGGAGGAGGCGCATTGTGCGCCCCGACACTCCTCACTGTGGCGGGCGCTGTACTGGCTGTGACGTCGCATGGGGGTGGTGCGTGCGTTAGTCACGCGCCGTTCTGACGTCACCTTCCCGCCCGCTGTCAGATCGTGGCTCCGGAGATATATTTGTTTTAAATGTCGCAATGGTTTTGCGGCTCCCAGTTGTTGTTTTTTCTTCGGAAACGGGTCCAAGTGGCTCTTTTTGTCTTAAAGGTTGCAGACCCCTGCCTTAGGACGTCCCTATTTTCATGAGAGAAATAATGGAGGGTATGGAGTTATGCAACCCCCAAGCCATCTTACAGCAGCCCTGTATAGGGAAGGTTTTTTTTTAAAAAAATGTTTAGTGTTTTATTATGTTTTTATATGTGTTGGAAGTCACCCAGAGTGGCTGGGGCAACCCAGTTAGATGAGCACGGTGTAAACAGTAAAATTATTATTATGGAATAGGATGTCCCTATTTTCATCAGGGAAATGTTGAAGGCTATGCAATCCCTTCATCTATGAGCAGGTTGCATTTATGCGCAAATAAACCATATACTGTATCATAAAGGTGAAATAAAAAAAATTAAGGTCTTACATACATATAAAAGATAAAATGTTCATAACTGCATATATAAACCACATGTCTGAAACCCCACAGAAAAAGTCCTGAAATCATTTTGTCCCTCCCAAATTGACCTCAAATATTTCTCTGCAAGGTTGAAGGGAAATGAAAAAGCCTCCACATTGTCTTTTTGTTCACAAATCCTGTCCTAAGGGTATGTGTGTGTATTAATAGGGTGAGCCTGTGACCTGGCTCAGGAACTAAGCATTTGTCATTACAAAAGAGTGGCCAGGCTCCCCAGGGTATCCAATCAAGTGACCATTAACAGGTAACCTGCCAGACAGGAGATAAACAACGCACTCAGATTTCTGTTGTAGACCGCCTTTTCTGTGATGTAGATATGATGTTTGTGGGGGGTGGTCTTGGGTTACACCCCTTCTGTGATGTATGTATGATGTATGGAGGTATGGTCTTGAGCTCCAGGGAAGGCAATTTAAAATGTCTGTATAAGGCCAGGCCCACTTTTGTTCTGGGTCCTCCTCCTTTCCTGCGCTTGAGGGGAGCACCCTGTTGCAACAGTTTCAATAAAGATCAGGCTTACTAGCGGCTTTGCTTCTCCATAGTCTCTGGTTGGCCTCTGTTATTTCTCCTACCGATGGAGAACCTACAAGGGCAGATTTTTGTTTATTACAGAGGCATCACAGACTCTGTTATGCCTCATCGTCCCAAAAGGGAACACAGACCCTGGTCAACATGCCTGCAACCCCTGAAACCTTGCACCTCTCGGGGAGATTGGGGTGGTGTGTTACAATATGTTGGATAGATACCTATGCCTGAGCCAGTTGTTTCGAAGTGGGCGTCTGAAAAGCTAAGTCAAATAGATACAGCAAGAGGAAGTTCTAAGACTCACTGACAAACAACTGTACAATGTTTCAGGTAGGAGGGTTTGGACAGCTCACCAAGTTGCCACCAGAGGGAAGTATGGAGCTAAAATGTATTAACATCTTGCAAAACTTTAATTCTCCAGAGTTTTATAGTTTGGGAAACGCCACTTTAGAGGTCCCATTTTCTGAGTAGTGTAGGTGTGACTCATCTTATTAAGTGCAGGCACAGTTCAAGGCCAGTGAACTTGGTGCTCGCATGCCATTATTTTTAGATCGAGGAACAGTATTCTAATCACGTCTGGGTTGAGCTAGAAACTGTTGCTTTGAGCACTTACCTTTCAGCATATATATTACTGCATGAAACAAAAAGAAGACAGTTCTACACCCACCCCATAAGGAGCCTTTGACGTTCATTTCTGTGCCTGAACCCAACAATGTTTGTCAGCAGCAAAGGTCTTCTGGTTACATCTGGATTGGGCCACAAAAACTCTGTTGCTCTCAGCACCTCACTGTTGCCAGTTCTAAGGTGTGACAGGACAAAGGCAGCTCTGCACACAAAGAAGAAAATGACAGCCAACATCATGGGGTGGTTAGCGCTTGTGTCTCAACTGGCACACTTTGCAGAGGGTTCCAGGCAGAAATTTATGTTTTTTTGTGTGCATAGCTTTGGACAAAGGGGACACACAGCACATTCGCTGCCATTTCATATAGCTGGAAAATTGAGGAAACTTTGTTGGGGGGTCTACAAGACTTACCGCAAATTCTTAGCAATCTTACCAAACATTTCCCAAGAGAGGGATTTTTTGTTTTGTTTTTTGTTTAAATTTTATTTTATTTATACAACAAGAAAAACAAACAAACAAAAAACCCACAAATACCAAATAACACACAAATTACAAAAATAACCATAGACACATAATTTTCTTAGCAAACAATAAAACATCTATTGGTCTTAACACTAAAGACCCAACCTCCCGTCTATTCCATATTTCAAATTCATATTACTAGCATCAGACCTAGCAGGGCAGCAGTTGAAGAAGGAGCAAAAAAGGTTTTTTGTGTGTTTCTTTGTGGCTGATTAGCTGTTCTCCCTGTGCAAAGGTCAGAGGGGGCAGGGTTTCTGTTGAGGCAGGGGATTAGCTGTGGGAGGAGCTTATCAGAGCTTGCAGGGCAGCGGCGCGCGCAGTTTGATCCATCTTTTAGATTTAGGGGAGCTAGTCTCAAACGTTTGTTGGGGGAGACCTAGGGTTTTTTCTTGTGGGGGGAGTTATTTGTCCTGTCTTCACACTTTTTATGATGGAGGACCACTGTAGCCACCCCCAACGACATGTTCTCAGGATGGAGGGGGAGGGAACAGCTGCAGTCGCCTGTGGTTCCTGCGCAATGTTTGCCATCTTGCCAAAGGTTGCAGGCAGCTTTACCTGCAGCAATTGCATGTTGATTGCCCTCTTAAAAAGACAAAGTCCAGCAACTGGAGGAACGTGTAGCTACGCTCCAAAGAATTAGAGAGCTGGAGCTCTTCTTGGAAGCAACAGAGCACACCGTCTCCACCAAGGAGGAGACAGGGGACTCCCCTGAGAAGGAGGCTAGTTCACCAACACAGGAGCCAGATATATGGAGAAACGTGACTCAAAGAAGTAGGAGGCCCAGGGTTCACTCTGATTGTTTAGAAATACACAATCACTTTGAGGTCCTCTCCCCTAGCATGGAAGACGAAGAGCAGACTCCATCTGAGGATCTCTCCCTCATTACAGTCGATCAGGTATATGAAGACGAGCAGCAAAGTCAGTCCTCAGGGAATGTGCAGGCGACCTTGGAACGGACAGCTCACGGAAGAACCCCGACCAAACCTAAGAGGAGGCGTGTAGTGGTGATAGGGGATTCCCTACTGAGGGGAACAGAAGCAGTGATCTGTGGGCCTGACAAGATGTCTCGGGAGGTGTGCTGTCTCCCCAGGGCTAAGATCCAAGATGTAACTGAACGACTGCAAGGAATCATAAAACCCGCTGAGAAATACCCCTTCCTCTTGGTTCATGTGGGAACCAATGACACTACAAGCAATAGCCTCCAGAAGATCAAAAGAGACTACGAGGCTCTCGGCAGGAAATTGAAGCAACTAAACGCACAAATTGTCATCTCATCTGTCCTCCCAGTTGAACGACGTGGCCCAGGGAGAGAGGGGAAAATAGTGGAAGTGAACAGCTGGCTTCGCAAATGGTGTAAACAGGAACGGTTTGGATTCTTAGATCACGGACTGCAGTTTCTTGAAGATGAACTTCTGGCAAGCGATGGGCTGCACCTCACAACGGTTGGGAGAAATGTTTTCGCCAAAAATCTCAGAAACCTCATCAGGAGGGCTTTAAACTGACTAATGTGGGGGAGGGAGACAGTGCTCCTGAAGGTAGGAGTCTATCAATTGATGAAGATGATCATCCAAATGTCATAGACCAAATGGAGCAAACAGCACGCAGACCTAGTGGTGGGAGGAAAAAATCCTTAAATAAGAGACACGGGGGAATGATTAATGGACTTCAATGTCTGTACACTAATGCGCAAAGCATGGGAAATAAACAAGATGAGCTTGAGCTCTTGGTACAGCAAACTAAATATGACATAATAGGCATCACTGAAACCTGGTGGGATAAGTCCCACGATTGGAATGTAATAACGGGGGGATACAATCTATTTCAGAGAAACAGACCAGACAAGAAAGGAGGAGGAGTGGCGTTATATGTCAGGGATGTGTATACCTGTGAAGAGATCCAAGATTTAGAACCTCAAAGCCAAAGTGAGAGCATTTGGGTCAAAATTAAGGGAGAGAAGAATAACAGAGACCTCATTGTGGGAGTTTACTATAGATCCCCAAGCCAAACGGAGGACATAGATGATGCCTTCCTGGAACAGATGGCCAAGCATGCAAAAGGAAGGGAGATAGTAGTAATGGGGGACTTCAATTACCCGGATATTTGTTGGACGTCAAACTCAGCCAAGAGCTTAAGGTCAAACAGATTCCTCACTGGCCTTGCAGAGAACTTCATTGTCCAGAAAGTGGGAGAAGCAACAAGAGGAACATCCATTTTAGATCTGGTCCTAACCAATGTTGATGACCTGGTTAGTGGGGTAGAAGTGGAAGGATCATTAGGCGCGAGTGATCATGCTCTTCTGAAGTTTACTATACAGCGGAAAGGAGCAGCCAAGCATACTAGGACTCAATTTCTTGACTTTAAGAAAGCCGACTTCATAAAACTTAGGGAAGTGCTGGGTGAGATCCCATGGACAGTAATACTAAAAGGAAAGGGAGTTCATGATGGCTGGGAGTTTGTTAAGAGGGAGATAGTAAAAGCACAACGTCAGGCAATACCAATGAGACGGAAACATGGAAGGTGCTTAAAGAAGCCAGGGTGGCTATCTAAAGAACTTTTAACTGAGTTAAGATTAAAAAAGGATGTGTACAAAAAAATGGAAAAGGGGGGAAACCACCAAAGAGGAATTCAAACAAATAGCCAGCACGTGTAGATACAAAGTCAGAAAAGCTAAAGCACAGAATGAACTCAGGCTTGCTAGAGAGGTTAAAAGCAACAAAAAAGGCTTTTATGGGTATGTTCGTAGCAAAAGGAAGAACAAAGAAACAGTGGGGTCACTCAGAGGAGAAGATGGTGAAATGCAAACAGGGGACACAGAAAGGGCTGAACTCCTCAATGCCTTCTTTGCCTCAGTCTTCTCCGATAAAGAAAACAATGCCCGACCTGAGGAATTTGGAGCAAATGATTCAGCAAAGGAAACACAGCCCAGAATAACTAAGGAGATAGTACAAGAATACTTGGCTAGTTTAGATATATTCAAGTCTCCAGGGCCAGATGAACTGCATCCAAGAGTATTACAAGAACTGGCAGATGTGATCTCAGAACCACTGGCAGTCATCTTTGAGAATTCCTGGAGAACAGGCGAAGTCCCGGCAGACTGGAGGAGGGCAAATGTTGTCCCTATTTTCAAAAAGGGGAAAAGAGAGGACCCAAATAATTACCGCCCAGTCAGTCTGACATCAATACCAGGGAAGATTCTGGAGCAGATCATTAAGCAAACAGTCTGTGAGCACCTAGAAAGGAATGCTGTGATTACCAATAGTCAGCATGGATTTATGAAAAATAAGTCATGTCAGACTAACCTGATCTCGTTTTTTGACAGAATTACAAGCCTGGTAGATGAAGGGAACGCAGTGGATGTAGCCTACCTTGATTTCAGCAAGGCATTTGACAAGGTGCCCCATGATATTCTTGTAAAGAAGCTGGTAAAATGCGGTCTTGACTCTGCTACCACTCAGTGGATTTGTAACTGGCTGACTGACCGAACCCAAAGGGTGCTCATCAATGGTTCCTCTTCATCCTGGAGAAGAGTGACTAGTGGGGTGCCACAGGGCTCTGTCTTGGGCCCGGTCTTATTCAACATCTTTATCAACGACTTGGATGATGGACTCAAGGGCATCCTGATCAAATTTGCAGATGACACCAAACTGGGAGGGGTGGCTAACACCCCAGAGGACAGGATCACACTTCAAAATGACCTTGACAAATTAGAGAACTGGGCCAAAACAAACAAGATGAATTTTAACAGGGAGAAATGTAAAGTATTGCACTTGGGCAAAAAAAATGAGAGGCACAAATACAAGATGGGTGACACCTGGCTTGAGAGCAGTACATGTGAAAAGGATCTAGGAGTCTTGGTTGACCACAAACTTGACATGAGCCAACAGTGTGACGCGACAGCTAAAAAAGCCAATGCAATTCTGGGCTGCATCAATAGGAGTATAGCATCTAGATCAAGGGAAGTAATAGTGCCACTGTATTCTGCTCTGGTCAGACCTCACCTGGAGTACTGTGTCCAGTTCTGGGCACCACAGTTCAAGAAGGACACTGACAAACTGAAACGTGTCCAGAGGAGGGCAACCAAAATGGTCAAAGGCCTGGAAACGATGCCTTATGAGGAACGGCTAAGGGAGCTGGGCATGTTTAGCCTGGAGAAGAGGAGGTTAAGGGGTGATATGATAGCCATGTTCAAATATATAAAAGGATGTCACATAGAGGAGGGAGAAAGGTTGTTTTCTGCTGCTCCAGAGAAGCGGACACGGAGCAATGGATCCAAACTACAAGAAAGAAGATTCCACCTAAACATTAGGAAGAACTTCCTGACAGTAAGAGCTGTTCGACAGTGGAATTTGCTGCCAAGGAGTGTGGCGGAGTCTCCTACTTTGGAGGTCTTTAAGCAGAGGCTTGACAACCATATTTCAGGAGTGCTCTGATGGTGTTTCCTGCTTGGCAGGGGGTTGGACTTGATGGCCCTTGTGGTCTCTTCCAACGCTATGATTCTATGATTCTATTCTATGATTCTATGATTCTCTTCTCATGAGGTGACCAAAGTACTGGAGTCTCAGCTTCAGGATCTGTCCTTCCAGTGAGCATTCAGGGTTGATTTCCTTAAGAATGGAGAGGTTTGATCTTCTTGCAGTCCATGGGACTCTCAAGAGTCTCCTCCAGCACCATAATTCAAAAGCAAGAGCAACAGAGTTTTTGTGGCCCAATCCAGATGTAACCAGAAGACCTTTGCTGCTGACAAACATTGTTGGGTTCAGGCACAGAAATGAACGTCAAAGGCTCCTTATGGGGTGGGTGTAGAACTGTCTTCTTTTTGTTTCATGCAGTAATATATCTTCTGAAAGGTAAGTGCTCAAAGCAACAGTTTCTAGCTCAACCCAGACGTGATTAGAATACTGTTCCTCAATCTAAAAATAATGGCATGTGAGCACCAAGTTCACTGGCCTTGAACTGTGCCTGCACTTAATAAGATGAGTCACACCTACACTACTCAGAAAATGGGACCTCTAAAGTGGCGTTTCCCAAACTATAAAACTCTGGAGAATTAAAGTTTTGCAAGATGTTAATACATTTTAGCTCCATACTTCCCTCTGGTGGCAATTTGGTGAGCTGTCCAAACCCTCCTACCTGAAACATTGTACAGTTGTTTGTCAGTGAGTCTTAGAACTTCCTCTTGCTGTATCTATTTGACTTAGCTTTTCAGACGCCCACTTTTAATACTGGGAGTAGATCGCAGTCTCTTGGGAGTTGGACGTGCCTAACAGATGCTAACCAACCAAGAACCATGTTGGCCTGTAAGCTGGATTGCATAGGTGTTATGTACTGAGTGGAATAGGATCCAAAATGCAGCAGTCTGATTGGTCCTAGAACAATAGGCTCCAGAATGCAGCAGTTTCTCAGATCATTGCTTAGTATAAATTGCTAAAAAGAAGAAGAATGATGAGATAAAATAATTACAAATGGCAAAGCTCTGATCTAGACAACTTTATTGGAAGATTTGTGTTTCAGCCGGATCACACCGAGGTTCCATTGGATGACCGTGGGAACAAGTTGTCTCCTTCTCTGCAGAAGCATCCTGTGTCTCAGGTACTTTATACTGGATCCACACAGCGCAAGGCGCAGTCAGAGAAACAGCACTTCTTCACCCCTTTGCACTGAGTGTCATGAGTACACTCACCCCTCAATATCTTAGGACATTTGAAAACGTTTTCAGGGCAGTTTTTAGGCTTTTCTGTAGTAAAGATGGGTGACAACACATAAGCATTATACTTTTTCTTTTTTAAAAAACGTTCTACCGATAAAATGATTCACCCGTAGCCACGTGGCTCATTTTTCAAAGCCCTGAAGATTAGCATTTAGGGATCGCCTTGTCAGGGACCTAAGTGAATGAGGTAACTGGAATTGTGCCATTTTTAGGTTCCAAAGGCTCTTAGACATACAAGTTAGTAAGCAGACGTGGAACATCATTTCATGCAATTGGCAAGCCACATGAATAACTATACTAATAATTTATTATTTATACCCCGCCCATCTGGCTAGGTTTTCCCAGACTCTCTGGGCGGCTCCCAACAGAATATTAAAAACACAATAAAACATCAAACATTAAAAACTTCCCTAAACGGCTGTCTTCAGATGTCTTCTAAAAGTCTTCCAAAAGTCAGATAGTTGTTTATTTCCTTGACATCTGATGGGAGGGCGTTCCACAGGATGGGCGCCACTACCGAGAAGGCCCTCTGCCTGGTTCCCTGTAACCTCACATCTCGCAGTGAGGGAACCACCGGAAGGCCCTCGGAGCGGGATCTCAGTGTCCAGGCGCAATAATGGGGGTGGAGATGCTCCTCCAGGTATATATGAATGCTCTGGACTAAGTTCGCCTGGGATTCTGCTCTTCCTTTGCCAGCTGCGAAGCACTATCTGCCAGCCATGTTTCATGCCCTGACCTCCGTCTCTGACTCATGCCGCCTCCTCAAG
The DNA here is from genome assembly GCF_965113315.1 of Podarcis vaucheri. Lineage (NCBI taxonomy): Eukaryota > Metazoa > Chordata > Lepidosauria > Squamata > Lacertidae > Podarcis > Podarcis vaucheri. The sequence continues at coordinate 84,210,194 of NC_138764.1, read as the reverse complement.
CTACTGACCTTCTGGACCCCGGACTGGAAAGCGTACACTCTTGGAATGGATAGGTTAAGGCTGTCCACAGACCTGGCATGGTCCCCAGCATGCTGGATCAGACTGAAGTATGATCAACTGCAGCCTTCTATCTCTCAGGGGCCAATCAGATGTGCCTATGAAGCCCAGAAGCAGGAAAGAGACACAAAACTCCTTTCCCACTCACAGACTCCAACATCAGCAGCAGAGCAGACTCCCATGAGACAGTGGTGGACTCTCCTTCCTTGGAGGTTATTAAGAGGAGTTTGGATGGCCATCTCTCATGGCTGCATTATCTGAGGTTCCCTCACTGCCTGACTCTACCATTCTATGCTCTACTGTGGGGAGAGGCATTCTGCCGTTTGAATGTTTGACATTTTATTATGTTTTTACATTTGGCTGGAAGCCACCCAGTGTGGCTGGGGAAAGGGCGAGGTATAAATATCCTTAGTATTGTTTTATTAATAATTATTAAATTTGCATACCGCCCTATACCCGCAGGTTTCAGGGTGGTTCACAGTATAAAAACACAAAATAAAAACAGAAACAACAGAATAACCCCTCCCCCCCAAAAAAACCCCACCACGTTTTAAAAGGGCGTTGGATGACAATCACCCCAAAGCCTAGTTAAAGAGGAACAATTTTGCCTGGTGCCTAAAGGTGTATAATGAAGGCACCAGGCAAACCTCGCTGGGGAGAGCATTCCACAAACGGGGAGCCACTGCAAAAAAGGCCCGTTTTCATGCTGCCACCCTCCGGACTTATTGTGGAGGAGGCACATTAGAAAAGACCTGGCAGAAGATTATATTATTATTATTATTATTATTATTATTATTATTATTATTATTATTGCAGTAATATCATGACCAGTAGCTATCGACCATAGAAAAGCATAGCAAGCCTAAGCATTGTACAGTGATACAAAATACCTTACCTTTCTGTGTATCGAGACATTCCGAACCCCAATAAGCAAAGCAGCATTTCTGTTTTCCTTTACAATCGGCATCTTTATTGCAGTCATTAAAATTCTTAATATCTTGTTCACTATCCGGTGGACAGTGATCCGGTTTCACTGCAATAGAGAAAATGCAAGATATCAGACAAAACAAGGTTCATAGAATCATAGAATCATAGAGTTGGAAGAGACCACAAGGGCCATCGAGTCCAACCCCCTGCCAAGCAGGAAACACCATCAGAGCACCATCAGGTTGTGCTGCAGAAACGGGACTCTGCTTAATTCTGTCACTTAGTGCCTGCTTGTATGTTTCCAACTCTGAGTCTGGCATGGAGAAACTGAGGATACTTACTGGGGATGTTGAATAAAGCTTAAAGCAGTTTCTAGACTGGAAGCATCCCTCCCAAACACCCACAAGAAAAGCATGCAGGCTCCAAGTTAAAAGAGAATGCTGAATCGATAAATAAACTAGTTGTATTCAACTCACGGAAGGGCCATACAGATCTCCCAGGGGAGGCAATACTTGCAGTAGTCCTGTACTGTTGTAAGGATCTGTATTACCCAGGGAGGAATGATCCCTGCTCTCCTCCTCTGATGCTGTCCAGGGGGTTCCCCCGCACCCCAAATGCCAGTGGGGGAGGGGGAGCTGCCTTCATCATTTGCATAACCCTGCCTCCTCATCTGCACAGGTTTTCTTAAGCCATTGATTCCCTACACTTGCCAGTTGTTGCATCGGGATGGGAAGCTACTGTAATAGCAACTTTCAGAGCAATCCTAAGCACAGGAAGCTGACAAAAAACTATGCTGGTATAAATTAAGGGGACATAAACTACCCCAGTCCTGGAATGCACTCAGGGCACCAGGGAGGGAGTACAGTGGACGCTCGGGTTGTGAACGTGATCCATGCGAGAGGCACGTTCGCAACCCACAGCACCGCATCTGTGCACGTGCGGGTTGCGATTTGGCACTTCTGCACACGTGCAAAGCGCAATTTAACGCTTCTGGGCATGCGTGAGAGTCAAAACCCAGAAGTAACCCGTTTCAGTACTTCCGGGTTTGGCGTGGTGCGCAATCCGAAAACACGCAACCTGAAGCGTCTGTAACCCAAGGTATGACTGTAATGCCGACTGAGTCTGCTACTGCCTGGCAAAATGGAAATAGGAACATCATCCCCTTGGGATGATGCCCACCTGTTAACATGCCAGGGACGGTTCCCAAGTGCCCTTATTGGGTGTGTACAAACTGCAAGGTTGGACACAGCTCATGAGAAAGCAGTGTGTGATCAACTGCACAGGAATGCAATGGACAGGGAATGGTGCACTTAGTGTGGCAGCCAACCAGAATGCCCCAGCCACACTCAGGACGCAACCCACCAATCATGCAGCTACACGCAGCAACAGGAAGGCCAGATAAACAAAGGCACACGGAGGATTAGAACACACTCTGCACTCCACATCGCACAACTCACAAGCATCCCAGACGTGCGCATAGGTTGCCACCCCCAACCCCCCAACATATGCCCACAATATCCCCCCTAGAGGCAGGAACTGGAACACCATACCATTCACAGGCTGGAGGCAGGTTTTGCCACAGGGGCCTGGGCAGCATTTCAGTGAACTTGGGCACTGAGTGTCGTTCAAGCACCGGTTCCCATCGGGTTTCCCATGGCAGATGGCATCGTTGCGAGGACAATCCCCAAGTTTAACTTAAAAAATGGAAAAAGGAAGAATTTCAGTGATACCAGTGAGAGTGCAGGAATAGTTAGGAGCATTTTTCCGAGGGAACAAAAGAAGGGAGAAGATGCAGAGACAAATGGAGAAAAGACCTTGGCAGTGAAAAGAAAAATAAAACTATATATTTTCCCCATCATGTTTCTGACCTCTTGGTTTTACTTTGGGGCCAGCTGGTTTCATCCAAAGGATAAGAAAGACACACACCTGCAATCTCAAAGTTGCATAGATATTATTTGTGGAGACCCAAATGTACTACTAGGATCCAAATATATTATCAGCAAATACTGTCCATCTTCTCCTCACATTTAATTTGCTATTCTCTTTAAATAGATCCATCTCCCACTTTTCTGGAGAAAGTCACAAAGCAGTTTGCATAGAAATATTAAAACAATGGGCATGAATTAAAACTGTATAATGAAACAGACAAGCACCGCAGGAGAACTGCATGATCTCCAGCTGCTTACATGTTAGGAAGTAAACCCTCACAAAGCCCATTTGGGAGCCCCCAAAAAACAGGACCTTTCCGAGCAGTTCCCCTCAAGACTTACTGCCAAAAAAAGGACGTCCCTCTGTTGTGGCACAAGTGGGTGGCGCCACTTGGCACAGGATGAAGAAGCCAAGGAAGATGAAAATGTTGGTCGACCTCATGATGCTCTTAGCAACTGCCCCTCAGTCGGCTGATTAGAGATCACCAAGGTTGGCATTTATATATCCTTTAGCATACAGCTTTGGAAACAAGCCAAGACTCTTTTTTTTGTGGCTTTTGATGTTGAGGAACAGGTAGATCGTGTCCAAGGCCCATTTAATTACCAATTTAGCAGACATTCCACCTCCCAGGGGAATCCTGTAAAGATGAAACAACTGTTTATGGGCTAGGAGTCTTCAGCAGAGAATTCTTGGCTCATCAGAAAGTTCCCAAGATTCCTCAGGGGAAGCCATAGTGGCAGCTGAACGAATATGACACTGGTATCATTTGGCAGTACAGAGATGCTCCGGGTATTCTCCTGCTCTGTCTCCTACAGGCTACAAGAGGCGACAATTACATTATGCAGTGGACACTCGGGTTGCGAACGTGATGCGTGCAGGATGCACGTTTGCAACCCGCAGCGTTCGCAACCTGCATCTGCGCACGCGCGGGTTGCTATTCGGCGCTTCTGCACATGCGCAAAGCACAATTAAGCACTTCTGCGCATGCATGACTGCCACTTGCTTCAGGTTATGTATGCTTCAGGTTACACACTCCACTAAGCCAGAAATAGTGCTTCAGGTTAAGAACTTTGCTTCAGGATAAGAACAGAAATCGGGCTCCACTTTGCAGAGGGTTCCAGGCAGAAATTTATGTTTTTTTTGTGCATGGCTTTGGAAAAAGGGGACACACAGCACATTAGCTGCCATTTCATATAGCTGGAAAATTGAGGAAACTTTGTTGGAGGTCTACAAGACTTACTTCAAATTCTTAGCAATCTTACCAAACATTTCCCAAGAGAGGGATTGATGGTGACAGCTGAAGATGTGTGATGAAATGGCCAATACACATTTAAAGAATAGATATGTACCAATAATGCCATATTCTCTGCCCAAACTGCTAAGAGTCTTCATGGCACCCTCAGAATGTGGCTTTTAAGTTTGATGGGAAGCTAGCATTTTCATACCTTTGGTCTGGAGAAAGGACTGGTTGTATTTGTATAGGTCCCTGGTCCTAGCTGCAGCTGTGAATTTGCTTCATTTCTCGGGCTGATTTGGCAAGGAAAACACAACTGTCAAGCTTGGGAAAGAGGTTTCCCCACAAGGCAGAAACAGGGAAGTTGATTACTGAAAGCCAGCCTCTGCCAACGGCCAATTGCTCTCTTTCACCACCTCTTTAATGAACATGCTAATAAGTTTTAGACTGTTCTCTAAGAACTGGGAACGATTCCAGAGCAAGAAATTTCATGCAGTACCATTCCCTCTGGGGATGCGGGTGGCGCTGTGGGTTAAACCACAGAGCCTAGGACTTGCCGATCAGAAGGTCGGCGGTTCGAATCCCCGCAACGGGGTGAGCTCCCGTTGCTCGGTCCCTGCTCCTGCCAACCTAGCAGTTCGAAAGCACGTCAAAGTGCAAGTAGATAAATAGGTACCACTCTGGCGGGAAGGTAAGCGGTGTTTCCGTGCACTGCTCTGGTTCGCCAGAAGCGGCTTAGTCATGCTGGCCACATGACCCGGAAGCTGTACGCCGGCTCCCTTGGCCAATAAAGCGAGATGAGCGCCGCAACCCCAGAGTCGGTCGTGACTGGACCTAATGGTCAGGGGTCCCTTTACCTTTACCATTCCCTCTGTATTAGTCTTCATCAGCATGCATTATTCGGGGCTCATTCACATGAGCCAGTGGTAACCAGAGGGCATTGTCCTCATTCAGGTAGCACACAGGCAATGCAGCCAGGAATTAACAGGGGCAGTGCCAGAACCACAGCCAAAGTCCAAAATGAGGTGCAACATAATAGCTCTACCTGTGTAGCCTTATGAGGCTTTGCCCTCGGGTGGGAAAAATATTGCGCCCGGGAAAGGGAGATGGGAGTCAGCAGACACTCAAGGAATAGTTTCGGAGAAAAGCTTTGTTTCTACCATCCATGAACTGGTAGAAGGAGCAAGTGTGATAGTTCACAAACAAGCACGAGTTCAGAGTCATTTGCACAGAGCATATATTCCCCTTCCAGTTCCCTCCCCTTTCTCCTCCCTCTTCAGGAGTCCTGCCCCATGTTGAGGTTCCTGAGCATGTACAGAAAGTGCCTGTCTTTGGGAAGGGGGGTGAGAAGCCAAGGGGGTCGAGGAGTCTCGCGGTTCAGCATGTCCAAAGATGTTGCAACTGAATGAGATAAAAGTCAGTTCTCAGGCTTGCTTTGAACAGAGCCTATTCATTAGCCTTTTGAAGCCTTCTTGTACTGATAAAAGAATAACATTTTTCCTATGCATCTTGTGAGAAAAGCAGAGAAGAGCAGAGAAAGCTGTTTTGGATTTTTAGGAGAAAGGGAATTTTGGACAGTTTTGAGGCCTGGTTGGGTGGGGTGTGACTTCGGGCCTAGGTGGGGTCACCTGTCCTCACCTCCTTCACCTGGAGTTGCTGAGATTTGAACCCAATACCTTTTTCTGAAATGCATGTGCTCTGCCACTGAGCTACATTCCTTTCCTATTTAGGTGTGGGTCTTATTACCTGAACATACTTTTTGCAGTTGTGTATTTCATACGCATTCCTCTGCAGTCAGAGTCAGATCACACTCCGCACAGAAGTAGCTCCCAGACTGATACCTCCGCAATGAGAAAGGTGGTCAACGTCTTCATGACATTGTCCCTGAAGATGACTAAGACTGAAACCTGGGTTTAAACTTTCCCAAATATCTTGTCAGGTCTCCAAAGTGGGAGGTATGTTGTTTTCTCCTTGAAGACCATGCTGTCTTCTTCCAGTGCAGAAACGTCACTTCCCCCCTAGGCTTATATATTTGTCTGTTGAACCCCTTGACTTATGGCTGCTATAAAACAGCAGAAGATGCGGTCATTTCTGTATTAATCAGCATTGCAAAAGATCTCTCTGGACACTCTCCTGCAACACTGGAAAGCCTTACAAAACTTCCCAGTGTCAAAAAGAGCGGCAAACATGGATAGCTTATCTGGTGTATTCCATGGAGCAATTCAATCATCATGGAGTGTAAAAAAACCCTGACACTGACAATGAGATATCTGGGAGAAGCGTGAAAGTTGCAGTGGTCCAACACCTGAGATTTCACAGGAAATGTGCTGATATCAGCTTTTCCTTTCATTCCAAACCTCAAGAGGAAACTTCAACTCTGCTTCCAGGTGTCTGTGATCCAAATAACAATCTGTAGGTGGGCAGGCAGTCTCCAATTCCCCAGCGCCGAATGTTGTGTTTGTGGGATGGTTTGCATTTGGACTTCAGTGTGTGGAGAATGGCTTGAATAGTCCTGTCTCACTGCACCCCTGATCATGATTTTCCCCCACCTGCCACTGACATTTGGGGGGTGGGAATAAATTAAGGGCGGGATTGGCATCATGAGTCCTGTCAGGGAAAGCCCAGTGAAAGGAGTTCTGCTTGCACAACAGGGCTTTCCCCCTTCCTTGACCTAGCCATCCCCACAAAAAGTGTTTTGAGGACAGTTGGGGAGAGCCCTCAGAAAAGCGTCCAAGCGGAGCTCAAATGCTTCAATAGATGGAATGATTGGAAGAGCATGGTGCTGAATTCCACCCATAACACAGGAGCCAACCCTCAGGGACCATGGGGCTTCAGCCCCACAATACATGAGTGACGGGCTCTTTTGTAGGCAATTATTTTTTCATGCAATAAATGTTCAGTTACTCACATTCTCAGAGGCGTGGGTGGTTCTGTGGTCTAAACCACTGAGCCTCTTGGGCTTGCTGACTGAAAGGTGGGCAGTTCGAATCCCTACAACAGAGTGAGCTCCTGTTGCTCTGTCCCAGCTCCTGCCAACCTAGCAGTTTGAAAGTATACCAGTGCAAGTAGATAAATAGGCACAGCTGCAGCGGGAAGGTAAACGCCGTTTCTGTGTGCTCTGGTTTCCGTCACGGTGTTCTGTTGCACCAGAAGCGGTTTAGTCGTGCTGGCCACATGACCCAGAAAGCTGTCTGTGGACAAACGATGGCTTCCTCAGCCTGAAAGTGAGATGAGCGCTGCAACCCTATAGTTGCCTTTGATTGGACTTAACCATCCATGGGTCCTTTAGTAAAGGTAAAGGGACCCCTGACCGTTAGATCCAGTCGTGACTGACTCTGGGGTTGTTGGCACTCATCTTGCTTTATTGGCCAAGGGAGCTGGCGTACAGCTTCCAGGTCATGTGGCCAGCATGACTAAGCGACTTCTGGCGAACCAGAGCAGCGCACAGAAATGCCGTTTACCTTCCTGCCAGAGTGGTACCTATTTATCTACTTGCACTTTGACGTGCTTTTGAACTGCTAGGTTGGCAGGAGCAGGGACTGAGCAATGGGAGCTCACCCCATCGCAGGGATTCGAACCGCCGACCTTCTGATCAGCAAGTCCTAGGCTCTGTGGTTTAACCCACAGCGCCACCTGCGTCCCTTATGGGTCCTTTACCTTTACCCTTTTTTTTTTTTTTACATTACTCACATTTTGCAGGGAACTATGTCCCCCCCCCAAAAAAAAAACACTTTTGCGGGCTTGGGAAGGGTACTCACTGTGTGAGGAAACCAGCAGGTTTTCCCAAATGCTAGGAAGCAGCAGGAAAGTGTCAGTAGTATTGATTTCTGATAACAACTCCATATAGCAGCTACCACTTGCTGCACAGACAAAGCTAAGACTCCAACATGTTCTCACTTAGCTATGGCAGGAACTGCACCCTAGGCAGGGAGTTTCAATTACTGATCAGGCATGTCTGGACAGACCACAAACACTACAGCTACAATATTTTTGGAATGGCAATTAGAATTACCACCCATTCCATAGTTTCTCTGAGCTCAAAGAGACAATTGAATAATGGATGGATGATTCAGAATTTGCTCCCTGCAAGCAGCTTTCACCCCAAGATGACAGGACAATGACAGCTGCTGGCAATTTATATCTGGAAATATCTACAGTAGGCCAAGAATTACAATGTAAATATAACAAATATTGGGATATTGGGGGGCAGATATTGGGAATGGAGAAGAAATTTGGTTCAGTTTATTTATGAACCTTCCTCAGTCAAACTTCTTGAAACTCTTGTTTTGAGATTTATTTTGTGTTCAGGTACCAACCCATGTGCTGTGCTTTAAATGTGAAGGCGTTTAAGTGCTTTCTGCTTGTGGCAAATAATACAATTCTCCAATGCCCAGAAAATGCTCTTCTGAAGGAAATATTATCAATTTATACTTCCTAGCAAAGCGGAATTAAGTCACTGTTGTCACATTAACTCCACAGAGCAAGAGATACCAAACAGTTAAATGATTTTAAAAATATGTTTATATTTTATATTTTTTTGCAAAAGAATGATATTTGTTGCAGAACATCCTTCATTAGGAAATTATTCATATATTCCATCAGACTGTGTTCCATCAGAAAAACTTAGAAAAACTTTTGTGTTTTCTTTGTTCCAGTCAGGAGTTGCTGACAAAAGTTCCCTTGTCAGGAGAATTTTCATATCAAATGAATAAAACGATTCCTTAGTTGTGAATTGCAGGGAGTTGGATAAGAAAACCCTCTGATTTTAACTGAGATACTAGAGAAGGACGAGAAGAGAGACACAGGCAATACCTTTATTTTCTCATGGGTCTACACAACTTTTTCCACAATTTAAATAACAGCACTTTTTATTTTCTGGACAATCGTAATCACTGCTGCAAAGATCTCCTTCTGGGACGGAGCAGAAATATGGAAGGATGGGGCAGCTGCCAGCTTTTTCTGTAACAGAGAAAACCCACCACATGACTGTTCATTTTGTGTTTCCAGAGCCAGACAAATGCTTCAGATAACTAGCTCACCTATGCATGTCCAAAGCCCCACATTTCATCAAGAGCACATCAAGATCCAGCGTGGCCTTATGGTTAGAGTGTCAGACTAGGACTTGGGAGACCAGGGTTCAAATCCCCAACTGGCTATGGGGCTCACTGGGTGGCCTTGGGCCAGTCACTGTCTCTTAGCCTAACCTACTTCTCAGGGTTGTTGTAAGGATTTTTTTAAAAAATGAGGGGTAGAAATGCAAAAAATGAAAAATAAATAAATAAAACCCATGTAGTGCAGCCCCACAGATGGGCATAGACAGGGGCATCCCCTCAAGCCAAGTTCGTGAATGATACCTTAGGCCGCAATCTCCAGGAGGAGTCCCCATTTAACAGAGTTCCAGGGTACAAACACTTTGGCGAAGTTTCACGGATCTTTGCCTGAAACTAATTGCATGGGTCAGAGACTCCTTGCTCGATTATTCATCACCTATGTTGTTAGGTAACAATTTGTGTTACTAAATGGCAAATCTTTCTTCCTTGTGGCCACTGTTTGGTAACATCACATTACATGTGAATCTTGAGAAAGGTAACATCAATGACCTTGAGATTCACATGTAACCTGATGTAACGACAGTCATACTTCGGGTTACAGATGCTTCAGTTGCGTTTTTTTGGGTTAAAGGTAAAGGGTAAAAGGACCCCTGACCATTAGGGACCCCTGCATTAGTTGCAGACGACTTTGGGGTTGCGTGTTCATCTCACTCTATAGGCCGAGGGAGCCGGTGTTTGTCCGCAGACAGCTTCCGGGTCATGTGGCCAGCATGACTAAGCCGCTTCTGGCGCAACGGAACACCGAAACCAGAGCAGCACACGGAAACGCTGTTTACCTTCCCGCCAGAGCAGTACCTATTTATCTACTTGCACTTTGACATGCTTTCGAACTGCTAGGTTGACAGGAGGAGGGACCAAGCAACAGGAGCTCACCCCGTCACCGGGATTCAAACCGCCAACCTTCTAATCGGCAAGTCCTAAGCTCTGTGATTTAACCCACAGCGCCATCCACTGCCAAAACCCGGAAGTACCGGAATGGGTTGCTTCCGGGTTTCAGCGGTCGCGCATGTACAGAAGCACCAAATTGCACTTTGCGCATGCGCAGAAGAGATGAGTCGCAACCCGCGTGTGTGTAGATGCACTGCTGCGGGTTGTGAACGCTGCAGGTTGTGAATGTGCATCGCACATGGATCACGTTCGCAACCCGAGCATCCACTGTAATTGCTGAAAGTAGAAGCTCTTCTCCAATGAAGACGGGTGTTGTGTGCTTAAGAGAGAGAGAACTTGGGAATTTGGGTGGCGCCCAAATTGAATTCCAAAGAACCAGCTGTTGCTAGAGAGAGGCTGCCTTTGCTCTTCCATTGAGAGTAGCACTTTGTTTCTATGTTACAGTTATGGAAGATAATAAAGGTAAAGGTAAAGGTACCCCTGCCCGAACGGGCCAGTCTTGACAGACTCTGGGGTTTGTGCGCCCATCTCACATCTATTGGCCGGGGGCCAGCGCTGTCTGGGGACACTTCCGGGTCACGTGGCCAGCGTGACAACGCTGCTCTGGCGAGCCAGAGCCGCACACGGAACGCCGTTTACCTTCCCGCTGGTAAGCGGTACCTATTTATCTACTTGCCCCCGGGGGTGCTTTCGAACTGCTAGGTGGGCAGGCGCTGGGACCGAGCAGCGGGAGCGCACCCCGCCGCGGGGATTCGAACCGCCGACCTTTCGATCGGCAAGCCCTAGGCGTTGAGGCTTTAGCCCACAGCGTCACCCGCGTCCATGGAAGATAATACTTTGTATCAAAGCTATGCTTTGTACAAAGTGACATTTTGTGTTTGTCTTCCCATTTTGGGGGATGGAGCAATGATTAAAAAGGTAGCCCATTGTCTATTTCATCTTATATATCTGCCAGAGTGGGTCAGTTATTATGAATTCTGGCAGCTATGTAATTGCAATCAGCATCCACAATGGTTCTTTATATACTTTTGAGCCTCACAGATCCTTACATAGCTTTTTCCTACCTGTGGTTTCTACTCATGGGGAATGGATAGAGTATTGGTTTTGGTCTGGGGAATCCTAACTACAGATCCTTATTTAAACATAAAGTTCATTTGATTGCCTTCAGCAGATTACTGTGCCTCAGGCTAACCTAAAGCACTAAATGACAACGTATCGTAGGAAATCAGCCACAAAAAGCCAACACAGAAGAACCAGGTTTAGCCATACACCATACCTTGTGGGTTTCTGCAAATCTTGCCACAATTGAAGTAGCAGCACTTTTGAATCCCCTCGCAGTCATAGTCATGGTTGCAAGCATCCTGTCCCTTTACACTGCATTTGAATGGATTTGGTGGGCAAGTTCCAAATTTTTCTGGAAGTAGAAAATAGCAGGGTTAACAAATACCCAAATATACTATGCCTAAAAGCATTGCTGTGAAGTTAAATGAAACAAGGATAGCAAAACATTATGTGCACAGGAAAGTCCTATGTGAATTATACATAACCAGCCATTGAGTTAATGGTTACTAGACTTTGGGTGATTGCGGGTCGCATCACAAAATCAGCCCGTGGGAATCGAAAGCTGAATGAGCAGAAGTTGAATGAAGATGGGAATGTATGGGAAGAATACAATTCTTCAGTAAATGGTTCGGTGGAAGTATAAGAAGACCTGTTTGAGAAGTGGTACATATATACCACTTCACACAGCCGGAAGGGTGATACGGGATTATTATTATTATTTATATAATTTCTATACCACCCTATACCTGAAGGTCTCAGGGCGGTTCACATAAAGCAGTGATGGCCAAACTTGGCTCTCCAGCTGCTTTTGGACTACAACTCCCATCATCCCTAGCTAACAGGACCAGTGGTCAGGGATGATGGGAACTGTAGTCCCCAAACATCTGGAGGGCCAAGTATGGCCATCACTGACATAAAGGATCACATACATAGAATCAAAATACAAACAGCAACCCAAAAAAAACCCCCCTAAAAAGAGCCAGCATTTTTAAAAAGGGCATAGGATGTAGATCAGGTCAGGCAAAGGGCAGGTTAAAAAGGAACATTTTTGCCTGGCGCCTAAAGGTGTATATAGTGCACTGCTCCTTGATTAAAAACAGAGAGAGAAGCTGCTACACACTGAAAATTCAATGCAACAGAGAAAGGTTCTAACTTAGCCACCTGCAGCACATGCAAATATATTTTTATGTTTTAGTTTATAGAAACATTTATTTTAAAAAAGCATATTGACATTCTTTCTTACAAGGGAGAATACTGTTAACTTGTTTGTGATTTCCTCTGAATGCAGCCCTTGTAAGTGAACTTGGAACTACAGGATTTCATCTGAAGCACAAGAGGAAGCAAATTTTCCATGACAGTTTCTGATACTGAGGAGAATTTTTGATTACAATTGGTCACCATTTGCAGTCAAGATTATAGATCGAACCTTTCAAAACTGCACTGATTTTAACCAGTTTTGGCAGGATGGCATTCTATTGTTTACTCAACATCATTAGAACAAATCTGCATATATATTTTTTGTGTAAGGAACTAAAAAAAAAAAAAAATCCATTTAACTCTTAGTATTTGCGGGGGAATTTGTTAGAATTCCTGAGCAGAGCTAAGTACTGTTTGCCAGTAAACGATCCAAAAGGTCCAGCAGGTCCTTTGCCAGAAAATTGTTCCTTGTTGTCCTACCACAAGTCTTTCACACTGAGAGCAGTGAAACTTGAAGCAAGGGCCTCAGAAACTGGTAAACAGTACCATTTCATTTCATTTTTTGAAAATTAAATTTATATACCTCCCTTCGTCCAAAGATCACAGAGCAGTGTACAACATAAAAATACAAAATGAGAAAACAAGAAGTGTTTGGATTTGATATTCCGCTTTATCACTACCCTAAGAAGTCTCAAAGCGGCTAACATTCTCCTTTCCCTTCCTCCCCCACAACAAACACTCTGTGAGGTGAGCGGGGCTGAGAGACTTCAAAGAAGTGTGACTAGCCCAAGGTCACACAGCAGCTGCATGTGGAGGAGCGGGGAAGCGAACCCGGTTCACCAGATTACAAGACTACTGCTCTTAACCACTACACCACACTGGCTCACATAAATACATAACAAAGACAAACCAACCAATAACCCACCTCCCACAAAAGGTCATAGATGGCTTGATCAGCAAAATATATTTTATATACAACTCTGGTATCAGACAGAAGGAGAAGCAGCTTCATTCAAAACCTACCAAGTGGTGGCATGCAAGATGCAGGTGAGAGCTGTGTCCAGAGGGCCAGCAGTCCCACCAAGGCTAAGATGCTCCTGGCCTTCATGGTGCCTTCAGAATCTGGTTCCGAATGTTCATCACTGGGTCAGGCTGGTGAGATTTAAGCTTGCTAAAAGGGTGGCACTGGATCACAAGAGGGAGGAGCCCTGCCCCATGTTTGTCACCCAAACATGCCTTGCAGATGTCAATCCATTACCCAATCCTTATTTCACCTATACTCTATATTTACTCTTGCATTTGGTAACTATGAGCCTCTGACCTACAGTAGTCCAATCTGGAATTGGGCAGTTATTACTGAGTGCAATGAGTACAGGCTCAGGAAAGGGGAAATCCTACGTGCTTCTTGGAGCAGGAATTGGCTGCTTTCTGGGTGTGCTACCTTCCAAATCTTCCTGGTCATGGTCAGAGTGATTCACTCAGGCAATGGAGGCCAATGTCAGCACAGCCTTCCTTCCTGTAAACAGCTTTCATGGGGGGGGGGTTGTAATATGGATTGAGAACTAAGCTGAAACCTCATTCAACCTTCTGCGTGGTTTGCATAATGTGCAAATTAGGCTACCTAAATTTGGGGGACAGAAACCAGGCAACCCTAAGCCAGAAACTATAAGCTTTTAATTGAGAAATATTTTTGGATGTATAGTCATCACTTAAAATGGGTGTGTGTGTGTGTGCCAGCCTGCTGCCTATGAAGACCTTCATTGGCACTCACAGACTCTGAGCTCCCATTTTTTAATGGGGAGTAAAGTTATGAATCAAAATGTGCTGGCACCCTTCTAAGCTTTCTGTGAAGTGACCTAGCCTAGATGTTTCCACCTGCCTGTGTTTTTAGCCAACGTGTGAATGCAGAGCTATGACAAGTGGATGTCCTAAAGAGCATCTGTTCTCCCTTCCCCTTTAGTTCACTTTCCCTGCTTCCGCCTCATTTTATAGTAGTACCTGCAATCTGTATAGTTTGCTGCCACAGAGCCTAGGACTTGCCGATCGGAAGGTCGGCGGTTCGAATCCTAGAATCATAGAATCCTGCGACGGGGTGAGCTCCCGTTGCTCGATCCCTGCTCCTGCCAACCTAGCAGTTCGAAAGCACATCAAAGTGCAACTAGATAAATAGGTACCACTCTGGCGGGAAGGTAAACGGTGTTTCTGTGCGCTGCTCTGGTTCGCCAGAAGCGGCTTAGTCATGCTGGCTACATGACCTGGGAGCTGTACACCGGCTCCCTTGGCCAATAAAGCGAGATGAGCACCGCAACCCCAGAGTTGGTCATGACTGGACCTAATGGTCAGGGGTCCCTTTACCTTTACTTTCCCTAGCAACCAGGATGGATCTTTCATGTGGTGGATTGGCCTGAGATCAGGTACCCACAAGAAGTTATTTTCTGCAATGAACGCTACACAACAAGTGGGTACAGGACAGTAGCTTAGTCTTTGGTTTTGAGATTGGGACTGGGGAAATCTTGTGTCTTTAACAACTGTACCTCCACAATCAGAATTAGCAGGACATAGCTGACTTTCCATGGTAAGCATGAGATAGTCTGGGGGTTGGGGAGCAGCAAGGACTGTGTTCTCTTTAATTTTATGTTATGTCATGCCTCACATGGTAGTCATTTTGTGACTGGCACCTGCCCTACTGCCTCAAAATTTGATATGGTCTACTCTTGAGTGACATAACCTTGGTATTCTCTTGCAAAGAAGAGCTACTTCCCAACACCTGCTGTTATCAAAACTCAAAAAACTGTTTCTCAGAGCACTTGCAGAAAGATGGTGACACCTCCCTTCTTTGGATTTTCATCCAGGAACATAAGAAGTGGCCTTATAATTAGTCTTCTCATTACTCCACCTGGCCTAGTATTACTGACCTCACTGACAATGATTTTCCAGAGTATCAGGAAGAAGACTTTTACCACCAAGACCCTATAAGACCGGTCCTGAAAGATCTTCATTGGCTCCCAGTACGTTTCTGAGCACAATTCAAAGTGTTGGTGCTGACCTTTAAAGCCCTAAATGGCCTCAGTCCTGTATACCTGAAGGAGCGTCTCCACGCCCATCAACAAGCCTGGATACTGAAGTCCAGCGCCGAGGGCCTTCTGGCGGTTCCCTCGCTGTGAGAAATGAGGTTACAGGGAACCAGGCAGAGGGCCTTCTCAGTAGTGGCGCCTGCCCTGTGGAACGCCCTCCCAGCAATAAACAATTGTTTTACTTTTACAAGACAACTGAAGGCGGCCCTGTTTAGGGAAGTTTTTTATGTCTGATGCTGTCTTGTTTTTAATATTCAGTTGGAAGCCGCCCAGAGTGGCTGGGGAAACCCAGCCAGATGGGCGGGGTATAAATATTATTATTATTATTATTATTATTATTATTATTATTATTATTATTATTTTATAGAATTTTTATTGGTTTTACAAAATTTTTTAAAGACAAACAAACACATAAAAAGACATACAAACACGTATAGTTTCATAATATTTTTTCCATAAACCTCTTTTCTCGGACTCCCCCATACCTCCCCTTTCTGCATCCCAATGTCCATAATTTTTTAGCAACTTGTAGATATTTCTTTTCAACCTCTGTCATCTTAATCTTTTCCTTGATCTAATCTTATGTCACTGTAACCCTTTCTTTCTGAAAACCTTGACATTCTAGCATTCATCAAGTTTGTAATAGTCCTTTAAATAAATTTTAAATTTCTTCCATTCTTCTTCCGCCGTCTCTCTTTCCTGATCGCGGATTCTGCTGGTCATCTCAGCCAGTGTCATATAGTCCATCACTTTCATCTGCCATTCTTCCAAGGTGGGTAGATCTTGTGTCTTCCAATACTTTGCAATGAGTATTCTTGCTGCTGTTGTTGCGTACATAAAGAAAGTTCTATCTTTCTTTGGCACCAATTGGCCGACAATGCCCAAGAGAAAGGCCTCTGGTTTCTTAAGAATTATTATTATTATTATTATTATTATTATTATTATTATTATTATTATTATTTTATTATTATTATTATTATTATTATTATTATTATTATTATTATTATTATCATCATCCAGCCTGCATCCAGACAGGAGCACCTGGTGTTCTCAGTCACCTGCCACGGTCCAAACTTTGGCCTTCCCACTTGCCTGATCCCTAGCTGTGGGCTAATTTGGTGTCTGCAGCTAGGTCTGGGAAGCTGCCCACCATTTCAAATTTCCCACAATGCCTCGGGATGTCTGATGTAACATCCCTTCAGGTGGCTTTTCAGAACCAGCCAGTCTCGCCAGGTAAACAAGGAATTTAACAAGGTTTTATTGTGCCCTCCCCCCTCGACTGAGGTTGAATGGACTATTTAAAATTATCTATGGTTTGGACCAGGAGTGTGAGGGAGCAATGCAGAGCAAGAAGAATGAACGGCTGCTGAATAGATCTGGCAAGAGGCCGAATTTGAAAAAAAGATTTTGTCTTTAACTGTGTGCTGTTCAAGAACTCCAGAGTGGAATTTTAATGTCAGAGATTGCACATGTGCTCTGTGAGTTCTTTATGGACACAGCCTGTATGCTAGTTGGTGAACAGCAGAAGGAATGGAATGTGACCTTGTGGCAGCCAGATAAACACTACAAAGAACTGAACAATGGAAGATAGTAATTAATTCTCCCAGCACACCAGGTCTGAAACAACAATGTATATGGATTTTATATTTATAAGATGTAACAGAGGCACTGTTTGTAAGAACTGGGGGAGGGGGGTGTCAGCTGCAAGAATGGACTAACAACAAGTGAAGGATCAACTGGACATTAAATAAGATATGGTGTGGCTACAGGAGGAAATGATTGACATATGTTTGCAACAGGGATGGGAAACCTGTTTTTTATCGAAATTGTATTAAATTAAAGTTTGATTTGGGGGGAAAGGAAAGGAAAGAATGCTGCACCTGCCCTTTGAAGGTGCTCACCTCATTCAGATCCCATGATACCAAAAGTAGTTGTTGTGGTACCTTCCATCTGTTGCTGGACTCCAGCTCTCAATGGCCCCAGCTAATAGTATAGCTAATGGACAGGGATGATGGGAGCTGTGGTTCAGCAACATCTAGAACAGGGGTCAGCAACCTTTTTCAGCTGGGGGCCGGTCCACCATTCCTCAGACCATTTGAAAAAAATAATGAACAAATTCCTATGCCCCACAAATAACCCAGAGATGCATTTTAAATAAAAGGACACATTCTACTCATGTAAAAACAAACTGATTCCCAGACCATCTGCGGGCCAGATTGAGAAGGCAATTGGGCCGCATCTGGCCCACAGACCTTAGGTTGCCTACCCCTGATCTAGAAGGTCAATGAAATATTTTGCCATTTCAAAACTGCTGGATTTCAGCGAAGACCTATACAATCCAAAACCAAAATGGTAAAACATTCCAAAGGCATCCCTAGTAAAAGGCAAAAAATTAGAAGCTGCAGTAGCTTTCACTCAGCCCTATCCAGGGTATTTGACTTGTGTTGCTTATCCAAATCAGCCTCCCCCAACCTGGTTCCCCTCAAATGTTTGAGACTCTGGTGAAGCTTTAGTCCCATCATTGGTAATGAGTTGGCAAGTGCTGTTCTATATGAGACATCAGCAGCAGTTTATCTGAAGAGTTAGCTTGACAGGGGATGTGAAGCTGAAGACATGAATGGAGAATTTATTATTTTCCTTTCCAAATCACAACCATCACATACTTAAGAGACCACGTCTTCAAACACTGAGCACTTCTCCCTGATTTACTACTTCCAAAGAGAAAATTGATGAATCGTTCAGCTGGATTTTCCTTCTATACTTGACTGCTGACTTTTAACCTCAGGAATGACTATGGGTGAAACAGCTTAATTCACGCTGGTGCTGGGTTCTGAGAAAGAGAAAGAAAGATCTACTAAATTAAATACACCCATCACAAACTATAGCTATAGCATAAATGTTATTCACATTCTGAATGGTTCAATGTTGATTAACAATTCTGATGCCACATCTGAAGGCTATAGAAGAATAATTGTTGGCCTTGGCTGCCCTAGTGCACATGATAACACTAATTCTTGTGACATGTTATAGCTTTGATGGAAGACTCGGGACCTAATGGACACTGAAAGCACGGCAATAATTCAATAGGTTCTAGATATAGAACTAGGTTGTGGTTATTCATGATTGGATTTACAGTAATATACAACTGCAATATAACTTGTTATGTACCATGAATAATAATGGATTGCCTGTAATAAGAAGGTGACCCTATCATGTCTGGTATTATTTACAGTAAGACTTGATTCTTCTCCTAAACATCAGCATTTACTTTGCATATCTAGCATATCTAATGTGTTTACTTGCTTTCGTTTGCCTCTTCTGCTTAGCCAACCCCATTTTCTCTCATATGTAGACTGTAGGCCCAGTCCCTACAAGGATTGTCCTGGTTCTTTCTTTGATATGGGATTGCTTTTAGCGGCACTGAAATGTCGAAATAAGATCAGGTTCCAAATCTAAGTATAGCTGCATATGCATAAAGTAAGGAGACCTAGCAATATGCTAAAGTACTAAAACGCTTGGATTGTCATTGTTAATTGCCTGGGCACAGTTGCTGGTATTGTTCTCATTCCAGGTCATTTCCCATAACTCTGCTGATCATGGTAGGGCAGTGGTAAGGAACCACTTCATTAACAAAGGGCTGGATTAGAATGTGGCAAACCCTCCACTGGCGATGCTCCAATGCTAAAAGGGGCTGCTTTGGGCAAGCATCGTCCACCTGTCCATCACCTGATGTCATTTGTCAGGAGTGCAACACAACTATTGGAAATGCCCTCTAAGTTGTGTCCTTCAAGTACAATGCTATGCTTCTTCTTGGAAGGTTAGCCCAACCTTCAGAATTTTGGGGGGCATCCCAGAACACAAGCAGCAATGTTTCCTGTTTCTGAAATCACTTTCCTTGGAGGAATAGTCCCTATCACTTCCCAGCTGTTAAGTGGAACATACATGACCCGCCTCATATTAGTGTTGTTTACAGTACCAAAAATTGCCAGGTAGCAGTCTCTGACACATATCCCCTCACAACACTTCTTATTTTTAGGGCAGTCATAGTCAACATCACATTTATAAGGGGGGTCCAGCATGGGGCACCTACAGAGAAATAAAGTGTACAGTGGTACCTCGGGTTAAGTACTTAATTCGTTCCGGAGGTCCGTACTTAACCTGAAACTGTTCTTAACCTGAAGAACCACTTTAGCTAATGGGGCCTCCTGCTGCTGCCGCGCCGCCCAATTTCTGTTCTTATCCTGAAGCAAAGTTCTTAACCTAAAGCACTATTTCTGGGTTAGCGGAATGTGTAACCAGAAGCGTATGTAACCTGAAGCATATGTAACCCGAGGTACCACTGTAGTATGAAAGATAAACTCAGAAAAGCAATGTTTCCATCTCTGATTGCAGCTCACCACGTTCTTTATTCTCTTCTAGCCTGAAAACATCCCTAAAGAATATTCCCAGATATTGCAGTGAAATGTAGTCAAATTATTGAGTACCAATCATACAATGTGGAAGAGGCAGGAGACCCTGAATCCAATGCTGAGATCTTCTTGAGGAGCTCTCTGGGATGACACCTGCTGACAAACTCCTGGAGCTGTCAGAAGAGAAGGTTGGGCAATCCCCCAGTCCTCCAGATCACCAGCAACCAAAAATTTGGGCCCAAGTTCATAGAGTTGGAAGGGACCAACACCCCTGTAAAGCAGGAATCTTTTGCCCATTATCAAATCCCTTCCCTGAGAGTGAGGATCTCATGTTCTACCAACTCAGCTGTATTAAAGCAATGGCAGTTGGGTGCTTCTACTCTGGACCTTGGATTGCTTCCTGACCTTTTTTCTAGATCATGCTTTGTATTTAGCTTGATTCTTGAGAGCATGGTGCACCTTCAACTTTGCACTCTTGGGTAGGTGCTTTAGTAAAAGGCTTTGCCCTCTGTGGTCTGAGCTTAACTGGGCCACCATGTCCAGTCCCTGTCTCTCAACGTGACCTACCCCACAGAGTTGTCATGAGGATCAAATGGGAGAACAATGTGCACAACCTTCACCTCCTTGGAGGAAATATAATAAATAGAATAAACGAATAAAACATAATACATCAACTTGCTATTTATTGTACCGAAAAGTGGTTGGAAGCAGTCTCTCCCGCAAGGCCCTGCACAGCACTTCAAATTGCTAGGGCAGTCATTGTCAAAAATGCATTTGTTAGGGGGATTCACCATGAAGCATCTGATGAGAAACAGTGGACAGACACCAGGTTTTCCTGAAACAGAAACAGTAACATAATGAGTGGTTCTGAGTCAAATTCAAGTTATTAGTGAGAATTTTAAAAGCCCTGCAAGAACTAAGAGAAAGCACAACTGAGCTGGCCAATGTGGAAAGGTATCTTACATGGCAACTAGAGTTGGGGTTACACTCCATTTCTAGAGCACCCTTCCTTCAGGTGTGTGATAGGTGCCAACACTTGACTCTTTTTGGCACTGACTGAGCCCTTTCAAATTCTTTAATTCTATTCACTTAGTGGAAGACAGGCGTGCCTGGCGTGCTCTGGTCCATGGGGTCAAGAAGAGTCGGACACGACTAAACGACTAAACAACAACAACAAATTGTTGCTTGTTCCACTGATGCAGAGATTGTCCTCTTAAATACGTTTTAGTGATCTCACTGCATCCTTAAAAGTTTTATTATTGCATTTTTATGTTTTGTGGTTTTTATAGATGTAACACCCTGGCAATCGTTTTTATGAACAGCAGGCTAAAAATGTTTCACATAAAAACAAATGCATAAAGAAAATATTGTGTGGCAAACAGTTCAGAAGTGGGAGCAGGTCCAGAACAGGGTTGCAAAATGATTAGCTGGGACTGGGTATTTTGTCCATATGCATTTGCTTGTCACATAGTCTCCACTTTTGGGCCCAATTTTAAAGCCCCCTCTGTCTTGGAACCAGGTTACCTGCAAGAGTGCCTTCCTTATGTCTATCCCAACCTTAATCATCATTTCAGACGGGGCACCCTGACCAAATGAAAGGAGGCAGATAACCACTAGGAAATGGGCCTTTTTCAATAGTAGCACCCCAGTTATGGAAAAGCCTTCAGAAAGGGGATCATCTGGCACAGTCTTTATGGTTCATGGTCAGGGAAGATGGAGCTCATTGGGTGACCCAATGCAAAAATCCTGAGGATCCATGTGGATCCGTGCTTTATAACCACGTTTTTGCGCCATTGCGGCCCCACGAAACAGTGGGTGTGTGATTTTTTGGGTGCAGGCTGTAGCCATGGGCATGCTATGTGATCTGATGGTGAATTTGGGGTGACCCAGTGCAAAAATCCTGAGGATCCATGGGCTTTTACCTCCCCCCTCCCAGGCAGCCTCCGCTAGCCTCCCTTATTTCTCTTCCGATCCCACCGATCAGCTGCTTCCTTTCAACACTCCCTTCCCTCTTGTTTGCCCTAGAGTCTTTTCCTTAGCTGGAACAGTTTTTTGCTTCTAATTTCTTTGCTTCTCCTTTTCTTCTAATTTCCTTATTGCTTTAATTTTCCTGTCCCCCCCCCCGCAAGTTTGCTGTCTTTACCTCCCCCTCCTAGGCAGCCTCCTTTAGCTCTCTCCCCGATCAGCAAACGATGGCTTTGTTTCAACACCCACTTCCCTCTTAAAAAAAAAAAAAAGCATGATCTGCTTTTCGCCCCTGGGCAATTCGGCTCCAGGAACCATGCATTCGCTCCATAAGACGCACAGACATTTCCTCTTACTTTTTAGGAAGAAAAAAGTGCGTCTTACGGAGTGAAAAATACGGTATTTGGAGGGCCACAGGTCCCCCACCTATGACAATACCCATCCTTAGCAGAAGCAAAAGGATCTTTCTCACCTGTATCTCTGGCTACCACTTGCTCCAGAAGGTGCCTTTGGAACTTACCTCTGAAGAATATTGTACCCGATACGGACATCCCTGACCAAAGGACTAGGAGACCCACAAGCAAGAAAGCACTCGGTGTCTTCATGGTGCTGGCAGGAACCAAATATGGATGCCTACGACCAAGACAGGCAGATATTTATACTGGTAGAGCTGGGCTAAGAGATGATAGTATCTTTTCACATCCTCATGCTTAGCATAATTTCTCTTTACTGAGAATATTTTACCAGCATTTTCAGCCCACTATAAAAAACTGATATTAATTTACTGTACGTGCTTAACCTTCTCTCTTCTGTTATGCTTGTGAAATCAGTTGATGGTGGGATATGGCCATTTACCCCACAGATTACTCTGTCCCACTGCCAGCCACTAAGGGAAGGGTGTAAGCCTTTGGTACCCCAGATGATGTTGGAGTTCATCCCCAGCTGGCATGGCCAATACTCTGAGATGGTGGGTGTTGTGGTCCGGCCACATTTGAAGGACCACAGATTCCCCATCCTTGGTTTACACAGGGCTGTTCCAGATGTTCTTATGATTATAGAATCAGGATTACACAATCCCATTTTCAATACTGTTTGTGACTGCTATGATGTCAGATCAGACATACTGGGTGATACCCAATTATTGGTTTTCAACAGTAGCACCATAAATAACATAACATAAAAACAAAAACAAAAACACGCACAGAGTACACATTATTGGGTTGTCAGTTACAAAAAGTAACTGTAAGGTACATACTGCCCAATCCTCTTTTAAAACCATCTGTTCAGATGACCATCACTGCCTCCTCATTGCCAGGAATGAACACAGATGAAGCTACACACAACAAAGTTTAAAATATACAATCTATGAATCAACCAATCAACATTAACAAGAATTGATCACTGAACATCAACAGCACACCCTTAGACGGATAGCCTCAAGCACACTCATCCTTTGCACCCTGATATTCAATCTGTTGAAGAACACTGATCTAGAACACTATAATGAATGATAATCTCTTGTCTGTTGTTTTGTTAATGATGCTCAGGGACAATGGCTCTTTAATTCTTTCATATATGGCAGCCCTCACCATGTGGTGCCTCCAGGGATTTTGGACCACAACTCTCAACTAACATGCCCAGTGGTCAAGGCTGATGGGAAATGTAGTCCAAAGCATATGGAAGGCATTGGGGAAGGGTTGGCCTAAAAGATGTCAAATGGGGGACCAAGGAAATGAAGGGGAAGGAAAGAGAGAAAGGCATTTGCTTAAATAGTAAAATCCTAGCAGAGAGCTACAGAGGTCATTTAACAATTGCCTTCGCGGTATTTACAAGGAAGGAAGTAGATTTCCCCAATACCACAACCTGACCTGTGGGTCAATGCCAACAGGAGAAATCTGAGAAATGCATACTATTCTAGTCTTGTGATGTATGTACAGTGGTACCTCGGGTTAAGTACTTAATTCGTTCCGGAGGTCTGTACTTAACCTGAAACTGTTCTTAACCTGAAGCACCACTTTAGCTAATGGGGCCTCCTGCTGCTGCCGCGCCGCCGGAGCACGATTTCTGTTCTCATCCTGAAGCAAAGTTCTTAACCTGAAGCACTATTTCTGGGTTAGCGGAGTCTATAACCTGAAGCGTATGTAACTTGAAGCATATGTAACCTGAGGTACCACAGTACTGTACTTTGTTTGCCTACAGATGCCTGCACACATCTCTCTGCAAACAAATGTTTGGTTCTGTCAAACCCTTCTGTTGGTCAGCCTTCCCAAGGTGAGCAGTTTTAGTGACGTTCTGGGAAAGAGTAGTACCCACTCTACAAGACTGCTGACAGCACCTCTGTAGGATAAGTTCCAACAGCTCACACTTGGGGAGATTATTCTGTCTGCATTTTAATTTTGTGATGCAAATGTACAGTCAAAAATGCGTACAAAATGGGGGATGTTTTCACAAAAATGCACATGGTGATAATAGCATATAAAACTGCATTATATTGAGGGAAATTGCTTGCAAAAATATGTATATTGGGCAAAATTGAATACAAAAAATGTGTAAGTTTGGTGAAATATAGACAAAATTGCTTAAATGCCTTTACAGTGGTACCTCAGGTTAAGTACTTAATTCGTTCCGGAGGTCCGTTCTTAACCTGAAACTGTTCTTAACCTGAAGCACCACTTTAGCTAATGGGGCCTCCTGCTGCTGCCGCGCCGCTGGAGCCCGATTTCTGTTCTCATCCTGAAGCATAGTTCTTAACCTGAAACACTATTTCTGGCTTAGCGGAGTCTGTAACCTGAAGTGTATGTAACCTGAGGTACCACTGTTTCTTCCACAATCTCAAGGTAGTGTACATGGTCCTCCTCCTCCCCATTTCATCCTCACAACCACCCTGTGAGGTAGGTTAGACCAAGAGATGGTGACTGGCCCAAGGTCACCCCATGAGCTTCATGGCTGAGTGGGGATTATGAACCCTGGTGCCCCAGGCCCTAGCTCGGCACTCTAAGTCTAACCATTACACCACACTGAATTTAATATTGGAAAAATGAGAAAGTGAGGGAAACTGAAAACTTCAAGCTGTTTTACAAATGTTTTTGGACTCAAAAAAGGTAAGAGGCAAAGGACCCCTGGATAGTTAAGTCCAGTCAAAGGTGACTATGGGGTTGCGGTGGTCATCTCACTTTTCAGGCTGAGGGAACCGGCGTTTGTCTGCAGACAGCTTTCCGGGTCATGTGGCCAGCATGACTAAACCGCTTTTGGTGCAATGGAACACCGTGAAGGAAATTAGAGTGCACCGAAACGCCATTTACCTTTCCGCCACAGTGGTACCTATTTATCTACTTGCACTGGCATGCTTTCGAGCTGCTAGGTTGGCAGGAGCTGGGACAGAGCCACGGGAGCTCACTCCGTCATGGGGATTTGAACTGCCAACCTTCTGATGGGCAAGCCCAAGAGGCTCAGTGGTTTAGACCACAGCGCCACCCACATCCTGTGTTTTTGGACTACAGCTCACTTAATCAGGAATTTCGGAGTCTTTGTTAATGAAGCTCCCATAATCTCTAACTACTCCCTTGTTGCATGTAAAATTTCTGCACCTCTGACTTCAGGCATTGTTTGTGTAGCTTCATCTGTGTTCTTTCCTGCCAATGCTAGACTATAATGAAATGTTGGCAACTGTCATATTAGACAGGCAGGCAGGCAGGCAGACATATATGGTTTTGAAATGTTGGTCTGAGTGGAAACTTTGAACACAAAGACTTCTGCACTGTTGTCATGCACCTGCAGAGCTGCATTTTCTTGTTAATCACATATCTCAAACAAGAGCATTCATTTGGCCAATAGCAGAGCATCCAATTTGACTTGGCTGGTTGCCACAAAACAAATATTACTGAATAGCTAAGATTAGCAGATATCAAGTTCCAGGTTCAGAAGTAATTGCTTCTGACTTTGGCAAACAAATCTTGTTAGAGCAACACTGAGGCTTGAGGCATCTTAAAGACAAATAGATTTATTAAGGTTTATTGCAGCACAAGCTTTTGTGGACTAAAGCTACTTCATTGGATGCATGAAGTGAATTCTTAGTTGGCAGGTATTTAAGGGAGAAAGGTATAAAGCAAAAACTGAATGGTAATGAGATGCAATTAGAGTAGTAATTAGAATGCATATGTATGTTAAATAGGCACACCCTTTACAGCTGCAGTTTAATGATAACTGACTCATCGTTTTTGAGATGACCCTATCAACACACACAGTGGGCAGGGAACCATTTGTAAGAAAGCCATGATGGCACAGATATCTTGGCATTGATGGGTAATTTGATTTTTTAAAATATTCTGGTCTATGACCATAATAAAGTACTTTATTAAAATCCTTTCTCTTCATTTGACCCACAAGTGATGGCAATGAACTTCTTGACAAATTGTAACTCAGTTGTTTCACATTGTATTTATTCATTCGAAGTCCCTTTGTTGTGAAATATGTACGTTGAGGTGAGTTACAGAGAGTCTAGGGAGGCCGAAATGTTCTGCTACTGGTTTGTGGGTATTGCCATTGTGAGGTCAGGTTTGTATCCATATATTTTTCAGGCGTAGAGACTGACCTGTCAATTCTATGTTGAATACAGAAGGATGTTTTGGGCAGGTGATGGTAGAAATCAAAGTGGAAAATGGTCAGGGGGATGCACCCCTGTGGGAGACAGTATTAGGTCCTGTTCTATTGTTGCTAGAGTAGACATGGAGACTGAGTTGGCATCTGGCACTGCCATAAGGTATGGTCCCTGTGCCCCTTACTCTATTATGTGGGTTGTTGTTGCTCATGAGTAACTGTTTTAGGTGGAGGCCAGTGGAGGCTGTTTGTAAGTACGCACAAGTCTGCCATCCAATACCACAAAACAGAGATAGAACGGTACAGAGTTATTTCTTCCTGGGGCTATGGCTGAATATGTTGCTCCAAAGGGCATATCACATTAGGCACCAGAAGTGCATGCTAATACGTCCGCACATAATTTCAGTGAAGACTTGTGCAATCCAAAATGAAGGAGACTTTTGAGAGCAACTCCAATAAGAGGCAAAAAAGGGGGAAGCTGTTATTATGAAAGGCCAACATGAAAAGCGGAAAGCAGCTTCAGCTCAGTTCTGTCTCCGATATTAGTTTGTCTACAGTAAATCAGAAGAATGATATCTTAAGAGTTAGCTTTGTAACGAATGGGCCTTTCTTTGGGATCTGAAGACATAAACAGAGAGATTATCATTTCCCTCTCCAAATCAAGGGCTTCAAATACTTTACAGACCCAAAGGTCCAAATCAATGAATCATTCAGCTAAATTTTCCTCCTGCAAATGAGGTAAGTAGTTGGCTGGTGACTACCAATCAGAATAATGTCCATGGATGGAACAGGTGTTTTTGTTGCAGCGTTGTAGTTGCTGTAGTTGCTGTAGCTGCTGTAGTTGCTGTAGTTGTAGTTGTAGTTGTAGTTGTAGTTGTAGTTGTAGTTGTAGTTGTAGTTGTAGTTGTAGTTGCTGGGTGTCCATCAGTGAAACAAGAATTTATGCTACAGGAAAGAGGAGAGGAAGATCTATTTGATTAAATCCTACCATCACAGATCGTTGCAGTGTGATAAATGACTCACATTCTGCATGGATTAGTGCAAGTTACACAATTCTCATGCCCTGTCTGAACTATATGAAGGAGGAGTTGTTGACCTTGGCTTCTCTAGTACACATAATATCATCTCTTGCTGTAACATGACATATCTCTGACGAAAGTCTCTGACTCTAATAAGCACCAAGAGCCTAAACTCAATACTTCAGCAATTTATATTTAGATTTATAATTAGGTTATGATTATTGATGATTGGATCTGCAACAATATAGAGCTGCAGTGTAATATGCATGAGTCATGAATAATAATTGGACTAGATCACCCTCAGGGTCCCTTCCAACTCTACAATTCTATGATTCTGTAATGAATTGCCCTGTAAGAATAAGAGAAAGGAGACCAGGGCAATATCAGGATGCTCCCTCCATCTATTCCACCTGGAATTACATTCTCCCATACCAAAACCAACAGTTATACTACAGTTAGAAGAGAGTTAAGATGCCACCATCATGCCTGATGTCACTTCCAGTGGGATCCCTCCACCGAATGGGAACACAGATTTTGCATATCATGGGTTGCTTCCAATGTTGGCCACACTCAGAGTTGACCTATTGGAATTAATGGACATAACTAACACAGGCCTGTTATTCCCAACGGATAATTCTGAGTGCCCTTCCACTCTCGATGTCCAGCAACTGTTGGATCCAGGTAGCAAAAATGTCACTGGGCACAAATAGAGTGGTTTTGGAGAAAAGTCACTCTGATCCATAGAGGTGCCCTGCAGTTGGTGAATGAGGGTAGGGAGCCCTCCTGCATTGCTGTCTTCACTTAAAAGGAAAAGAATCCCACCTTTCTCCACCATTGCTGCATCCCATCAGGGATGGTGCTTCCCGTTTCGCCACTTGAGGAAAGGGGAAAGTGCCACCATGCCACGCCAATGTTGCTGCCACCACAACTACCTGTCTGCTCCTTCTGCTGCCACCTGCTTTGATATGCGCCCTGCTGCATCTGCCAATGGTGCAGAAGCAGCACCACCATTTGTGCCAATTTCCAACAAGATCATGCCAATTGTGGGTGAGACCACTCCACCACTGGTGAAGGGGATGGGGCAGGCAGCGTAGCTGCGGGGATGCTGCCTGGGGGTCTTCTACTGCCTGAGGCAGCAGCCTCAGCTTGCCTAATGGGCGAGCCGGATCTGCATCCCATAATACAGATGTAGCCAATGTGGTGTCCTTTGAACATTGTGAACTACATCCTCCATCATCCCTAACCATTGACTATGCTAGCTAGGGCTGATGGGTTTTGTAGTCGGATAAATCTGGAATGCACCATGTTGGCTAGCCCTGCCATAACAGAATGCTAAGCCTCTTCTTCTCCAGCCATCCACGCTTGGAACATTTTCACCATCCTTCCTGAGATGCAAGCAATACAACTTTCAATTTCCCGATTTGTTCTCCTCAAAGGAATCATAACCCATATTACCACCCACAATGGAAATGCTAAAATCATTGGCAAAAAACTTGAATCAACACAATACAATTATCTTGTTGCATACAGTACCAAATACTGGGTCGATGCAGTCTTTTCCACATATCCCTTGGCAACACTTCATGGACCCTGTACAGTCAAAGTCATTATTGCAATGGTTGGGGGGATTCATCATCCGACATCTTACAGTAACCACTGGGCACTGCCCTGGTTTCTCTGCAACAGAAAGAGCAAACGTGGAATGAAAGAAAAGGGAAGAATTGTTATGCTTCTTGAACTTGCCAGATAATTACTCTTAAGGACATAAGATGAGTCTGCTGGATCAGGCCAATGACCCATCTAGTCCAGAATCCTGTTCTCACAGTGGCCAACCAGATTGCCTGTGGGAAACCCCCAGACATGACCCAAGCATGAGGGCTCTCTCCCCTCCTGTAGTTTCCAGCAACTGGTATTCAGAAGTATTATTGCCTCCAGCCATGGAGGCAGAACATAGCCAATGTGACTAGCATCCATTTATAGACTTATCCTTTCAGAAGAAAAGTTCCATAGGTTAAGTCTGATTCCAGATTGAAAGAACAGGGGAGAATTCCTCAGCAGTCTTTATGGAAACTGGTTCCCCTGCTCTGAAAAAAGCAGGAGGAGTTTATTAGATAAGACGAGCTACAGAAGACTGCAGGACGGCTATCTTGAAACATTGCCAGTATTAAAAGCATGCTCCTCAGCATAGCTAGAATTGCTATTTGTCAAGTGTTTGCCTGCTCATCCGTTATTCTGCCCTTGACTTCAGTATCAGATATGCTATTGAACACGCAAAGTAATTGAAACGGAGACGGCATGTGGTTTGTTTGTTTTTTAATCTTTCTACTCTGGCACCAGTTAGACTCACCCCACTCCCGCTCCAGGACCTGCCAAAGTCTCAGGCTGCCCCCTCTCCATAACCACTAGTCCCCACCCTCTCACCTGCCAGAACCACACCAGGCTCTACCATGGACCAGCCCATAGTTGAATGGATGTTTGGCTTAGTGGGTCACCAACGGTGCAAGCATCCCTTAAGATCAATGTTGCTAGTATGATATCCTCCAGACATTGTTAGATTCCAACTATCTTGCTCTCTGTTCATTGGCTATGCTGGCCTATGGGAGTTGGAGCCCACCAACATTCAGAGGGTACCATGTTGGCTAACCCTGCACTGATCTGATTTCAAAGGATGAAATGGTGGCAGGGGGGAAATGCCCATCTTTATCAGAAGCAAAAATACCCCTTATAGCATATGGTTGTATTGGGACTTACCTTTTGGTCTTCCTGTACCAGATGCAGGTGGCATCTGTGAAGAAAGGACTAGGATGCTCAGAAGGAGGAAGGCACCTAAAGTCTTCATGATGTTAGCCAGAGATCAATGCCTAAGACTGAGCTAAGTCAGTATTTATATTGGTAGGGGTGGGTCAGGAGATTATGCCATCTTTTCACGCCCTCATTCTTAGCTGGTGCATCTTGCTAATTCTGTTGGGTTGTATATAGTTTCCATCTATGTCACCTCTTGCAACAGTAGACATTGGAATTGACAGATTATAATCTGCAATGAACTTCCCCAACTTGGTGCTGTCCAGATGTTTGGAGTGACAACTCCCATCAGCCCCAGCCAACACAATGAATGGAGCTGGTGGGAATTGTCGTCCAAAATATCTGGACAGCACCAAGTTAAGAAAGGTTGGTCTACAATGTGTCAAAAGTTGCCAGTAATTAACCTTTTCTGCCATTCCATGCAACTTGGTTCCTTTGAAAGGTGTAATCAAGCAGCTCAGTTGAACTGGAACTCTGTGCATACCCCAATAATAATAATAATAAATTTTTATTTATATCCCGCCCTCCCCAGCCGAAGCCGGGCTTAGGGTGGCTAACAACAATAAAATACGACAACATTTTAAAATCATTTCATTAAAAAAATTACTTCAAATCAAATTGATGGCAACCATTGGGTAGAGTTCTGTGAAGATTGCCAAAGGAGGGAGTCGGGCTGTGCCCTGGCCAAAGGCTTGGCGGATCAGCTCTTTCTTGCAGGCCCTGCGGAAAGATGTCAAGCCCCGCAGGGCCCTAATCTCTTGTGGCAGAGTGTTCCACCAGATCGGAGCCACAACCGAAAAAGCCCTGGCTCTGGTTGAGGCCAGCCTAACCTCCCTTTGGCCTGGGATCTCCAAGATGTCTTTATTGGAAGACCGTAAGGTCCTCTGTGGGACATACCAGGAGAGTGGTCCCATAGGTACGAGGGTCCCAGGCCGTATAGGGCTTTAAAGGTTAAAACCAGCACCTTAAACCTGATCCTGTACTCCACCGGGAGCCCATGCAGCTGGTATAGCACCGGATGAATGTGATCTCGCAGCGAGGACCCTGTAAGGAGTCTCGCTGCAGCATTCTGCACCCGCTGGAGTTTCTGGGTCAGTCTCAAGGGCAGCCCCATGTAGAGCGAATTACAATAATCCAGTCTGGAGGTGAACAGTCACGTGGCTCACAGTGGCTAGGTCAGGGCAAGAGAGGTAAGGAGCCAATTGCTTAGCTTGGCGGAGATGAAAAAATGCCGCCTTTATTATAGCTGCAATCTGCGCCTCCATGGAAAGACTATGCAGTAAGTAAATACAGTAAGATTTCATTGTACTTGTACCCAAGACTATGTGTGTAATTTCACTGATTTCAATTAGCAGTGTCCGGTGACTGTGCTTGAGATCAGAGGAAGCTCAAGTCAAGTATCGTTTTGTTAAGCAGTTTCATCCAAAATTCTTCACCAGGGTGGCTGCTATTTGCAAGGAATTCCCTGCAGTGACCTAGAAATGGACTTCCCCTTGGATCACAACAGTTAGTGCATGTCTAATTTATCCCCCTAGGATTGGTGACACAGCTAATGCAGCCAGCACCTGTAATGTGGCCCTTAATTATCCCTTGCAAGTCATGGATTTTCCCCCAGCAAGTATATTCCACCCTGATTAAACACATTTGTTTCCATTCCCTGTGTAGCACAAGCTTAATCCTTGCAGTGTACACACTGATACCTATTAAATAAAGCATGCTCTGATTGATTAAGAGACACCCTTTGAGACTGTGCTGCATGGGAAAAATTAAGTCCTATAAGTAATGACAGATTACCTGTCCTTTGTCATGGAATGTCCACCCTACCAAGCCCTGTTCTTCACAAGATAATCCTCTGCATCAGAGCCCAGCCTTCTATATAATTGAGAACACCTTAATACTCAGTTTGTTTGTTCTCGTGGGACTGACATTTAAGAGGCTACTACACATTGCTCTTTCCTCCATTTTGCTCTGACTCTGGATTGCTCTAGGAACAAGGCCTTTTCTTTTGTCGGCTAGACCTCCTTGGCCTCTTCTCCCCATCCCATTGCTTCTAAATCATGTTTGTGGTTGTTTTCCTTGTGGGAAAGGATCCTCGTGGGAAAGCACAAGCCACTGCCTCACCACAAATAAGCTTTCCCCATTAAGGGATATTATTGGAATTAGACATGACTGCTCAGGCCTGAGTGCTCACTGGAAGGACAGATCCTGAAGCTGAGACTCCAATACTTTGGCCACCTCATGAGAAGAGAAGACTCCCTGGAAAAGACCCTGATGTTGGGAAAGATGGAGGGCACAAGGAGAAGGGGATGACAGAGGACGAGATGGTTGGAGAGTGTTCTCGAAGCTACCAGCATGAGTTTGACCAAACTGCGGGAGGCAGTGGAAGACAGGAGTGCCTGGCGTGCTCTGGTCCATGGGGTCACGAAGAGTCAGACGTGACTAAACGACTAAACAACAACAAAGCTCAGGCCTGAGCCTTGTCAGGACGTGGACCAATTGGAAGTTCTTGAGGAGTGCAACTAACTGACTCTCTGTTCTGAAAGGACTCCATTCCCCATCCAAATCCACAGCCAAGTCTCTTTGGAGATCCCCAAGTCCACCCACCAGCAGGCCAAGGTGAAATCGCAAGGAACCAGCGTTGTCCCTGCTCATCCATCCACGGGACAGGTAACCATTGTGTGTCACCTCTCACATTTCTCTACCATTCGTGTTCCACAGGTCTCACCCACCTACAGTTTATGGACGACGCAAACTCCACATTTTGCATGTGGAAACGTCCTGGTCTGTTTATTTACTTAGTCCCCTTGGACAACCCTCTGCAGGTTGCATGCCAAAGGTAGATGGTCCAAAGCAGAAAAGCAAGTGAGGCAAGGGATGTGATTCTGACATTTGTAAGAAGCTGCAGTAGCTACATTCCAGGCGACATTCCAGTAAAATAAGGTCAGAGGTTTCTGCAGGGATGTTGCTGCTCTTTACCAAGAGGGGGAAGGGAAAGGCAGCGAGGAGCTTGGCGTGGCATAGAATCAGGAACATCAGGTTGGCTCCATCACTATGCTCAGACAGTGCAGTTCTCCCTGCTGCCTTGCTTATTCTCTGTCTGTCTGTCTGTCTGTCTTTTATTACCTGGCAGCAATGTGCAGTGTCAGGACTTGAAAGAGCCCTGATGGCCACGGCTACCAGTAAGTGGACTGGATGACCCGACCACACAAATGTATTTCCCCCGCTCAGAACAACCTATCGACAAGAATTGCTGCTTGCAATTTCACAGCCTTGGGGACTGAACTGTCAATTGCTACCTTGCAGAGCTGTTGTGAAGATAGGGGGGGGCGCAACGACAACCATCTCCTGAGCTCTGGGGGGGGGGAGAGAGAAGCAAGACACAAATATGTAAGAAGCAGGAAATGTTTGGTTCCCCCAACTCTAAGCAAAACACACACACAAACGCACACACGTTTTGCCAACCTTGAATATCCTTGTGTTAAAATGCAGTCTATAGGAATTTTAACTTTCTGCTGCTGTGAAATGTTTCGATGGCTTTATTTCCTGATTCATTTTGCATTTTGCTTTTATGGTTGCTGTATATTGATAAATATCAGCCCAGTGATGGCAAGCATGCCAGGAACAGCTGTGCAGGGAAAATAGAAAATCAGAAAGAGGGAGTGCAATGCGACATTTTTTTCTCAGTAGGAAGGAAGCACTGTTTCTTTCAAGAGAGCTACTTTCGTGTAAAACATACCTGATCCAGCCAATTGTGTTTTATCCTGCAAAGGCAGCACACTTGGTGAGTGGATTAAATAATGTGGACTTGGAGTAAAGTGTTCAAACAAATGCACCTGTGTAAAGTATCCAGGCAGGTTAACCTCCTGCTCCTCCAACCCCAGCAGCAGCAACAAGGTTCTCCTATTTTTTTCTGCTGCTCTGGGAGGCCCAAGTCCAGAGTAGGGCTGCTCAGCTGGCCAATGGTAATGAGCCCCCATAACTGAATATAATGTCAATTACTCTGCTCTCCTCTCCTCTATTCCTCATTAATTCCCACATCATTCACTTTGCATCTCATTGCAAGCTGTTTTTGTTGGAGTAGAGTGAATCTCTTCAGCAGGGAAGATACTGGAAATGCCTCATTTAATTATCTTCTGATTGCTTAGCAATTGTAATTAAGTGATTAACTGTCTTTAGCAGTGTTGTTGCCTGCTGCAGCCTTAGAACGTTGCCTCAACAGTTTGCTTTCTAACTTACTTTGAAAAGAAAGAAAGAAAGAAAGAAAGAAAGAAAGAAAGAAAGAAAGAAAGAAAGAAAGAAAGAAAGAAAATAGTGTGTGTCCACACCACCACCACCACTAATTCTGGAGAAGAAAGCAACATTTACCTTTGCATTGGGGCACTGAGACATCACCACCACCCTTCAGATCTCTTATTCCTGTTTGTCTTCCAAGAAAACCCTACATGTTCCTAATTCCTCCTGTTGCTCTGTGCGACATTAATGCCCGAAACTCAGAAACTGGTCTCGGTCTGCTCCAGTCACTCCCTAGAAGGAAATACTAAATGCCTTACAGGCTTCTCCAGCTGTACATTGACCTAGAAGTCACCATATGCTCTGGATAGTCTTTTCACTGCTTACATGTGGTGCAACTACAACTAATCCAGAATGCAACAGCTAGACTGGTTACTGGGAGTGACCACCAAGACCATATCACACCGGTCCTGAGAGACCTGCATTGGCTCCCAGTACATTTTCAAGCACAATTCAAAGTGTTGGTGTTGACCTTTAAAGTCCTCAACGGCCTCAGCCCAGTATACCTGAAGGAGCGGCTCCACCCCTATTGTTCTGCCCAGACAGTGAGCTCTAGTGATGAGGGCCTTCTGGTGGTTCCCTCATTGCAAGAAGCAAAGTTACAGGAAACCAGGCAGAGGGCCTTCTTGGTAGTGGCGCCCGCCCTGTGGAATGCCCTCCCTCAGTGGCTGAGGAAACCTAACCAGATGGGCGGGGTATAAGCAAAAAATTATTATTATTATTATTATTATTATTATTATTATTATTATCCATAGAATCATAGAGTTGGAAGAGACCACCAGGGCCATCGAGTCCAACTCCCTGCCAAGCAGGAAACACCATCAGAGCACTCCTGACATATGGTTGTCAAGCCTCTGCTTAAAGACCTCCAAAGAAGGAGACTCCACCACACTCCTTGGCAGCAAATTCCACTGTCGAACAGCTCTTACTGTCAGGAAGTTCTTCCTAATGTTTAGGTGGAATCCAAACATTCTCAGTGATCAGGCTGGGATAGAAGAGCTCAGTCAGTGGTTTACTTATTATTCCATCCATATTATCATCATCGTCATCATCGTCATCATCATCATCCAAACAATCTCAGTGATAGACCGGGATAGAAGAGCTCAGTCAGTTGTTTACATATTATTCCATCTATATCCTACCTAAGCTTCTAAGAAGCTTATTGGGTGAGGATTCAAAACCTGGTTTCCCAACTCCTAGTCGGACACTTTAACTTCTAAACCCATACTGCCTCTCCTTTAGACTGTAAACCTACAGGGATGAGCAGCAGCAGCACGTGCAATTCAAGAAAAAGAAAAGAGACAATCATCACAAGTGACCAAGCTTTCTTTTTTTAATGTTTATTAGCAGGGAAATAGAAAAAATAATGAAAAAGAAGCCCATTTCCCACTCAAGCATTTTGCTTCTCTCCCAGTCTTCATAAGCATGATGAGCCGCCAACACCTGTGGTCTTCAGCCATCTTAGGATGAAGGGGAAACATCCTGGAAAGAAATCAAAACATTGGGAACATTACTTTCTAGCAGTTGTTAGAACACAGGAGATCTGGTTTGCCAAGAGCCCTTCTTGGCCACTAATGTGAATTTTGTTGCAGAGTACGTTTCTCTCTCACTAAGTGGAAGACAGACATGGCTATAATATGTAAACTGGCTCCTTATGTAGAATCACCAGTCATTACTTGTTACTGCAGAAGCAAGGAGGAAGGTGGAAAGAGAAACTCAATGCATGGTCCAGGAAAGCCACTTTGATTTCTGGACCGAGATACATTAACTGTTCAGTGGCTTTTCCCTCTCATTGCAGTGGTGGTAATTAAAGACTGTTGTCAGAGGAGGAGGTTTTAGCTGGGGAGAGTCCTACAGGTCAGACAGAGAGACCTGGCTCTCCCCATCCCTGGTGTACATATTTGCAGCAACCCTTCTCTCTCTCTCTCTCTCTCTCTCTCTCTCTCTCTCTCTCTCTCTCTGTGTGTGTGTTTAACTTACATATTTATTTATAATAGAAAGTGCAAAAGGCTGATTGTTCAGACTCAGGATGTTTTGTTGTTAAATAGGTGAGCTGGTCCTGCCTGGAGTTTGCACAAGGGCAAGTTTGTTATGGGGTGCACATGAAGTGCAGAGCAAAGATTTTGCACAGTGTCGACATGAATGGGTTTGGAATGACAGAAACTGTTACATAAGGTAAACATGAATCAATCAATCAACACTAACCTGATTCAAATAACAAGTATTCCTGAACAATAGGCTTAGTCACACACCTCGCCTTTGCAGGTGGCTATTTAATCTGCAAGCGCACAATGAAAGGTCATCATTGTTTGTAGTGATGGTTAAATCCAGAATATCTGGCAATGAATTCCAAATCAGTGGCACCATGCTCTGTATCTGTCCTCTCCCTTGAATCCCTATGTACTGTACATAGAAACTGAAGTGATTCCTCTAAGACTGCTTACACACAGTACATTTAAAGCATGTACCTTACTTAAAAGAATCCTGGGACATGTTGTTTACACTTACACACACACACACACACACACACACACAGTCACAACTCCAGCAACCGTAAACTACAGTTCGGAAGCCATGTACTATATGCAAGAGATTGCAGTCAAACATAACTATCCATGAGTGCTAGTTAGTGCGTGAAGGGGTTAAGATCAGAGAATTCTCTTCCTAGAATTCTCAGCTGGATCACACACCCTCTTCTCCATGTGGGAAGAAGTAAAGCTGCTTCTCTTCTTGTTCCCTCTCTCTCCATTCCATGCAACTGATCATGGATGGCATATCTAAGCTTTGTGCCAAGCTTAGAACATGTGTTTGAAGCTATCTTCCTGCATTTTCTACCCAATAGTATTCTGCCTGTGTTCTCATTGCTGTTGCTTGGATAAATGCATTAATCTGCCCTTTAGAATATTTTGTAAGCGGTCTGTTTATTGCAAGAGGGGTGGAAAGAAAGGAGCACTGTTTACAAGCAAGCTAAATGGAATAGAAGGGTCTGACAGTCTATAAACATTATACTGCTGCCTTTTGGGTGTTTAAACTCTACCTTAGAGGGCTCTCTCCTGCTGGAGAGTGTGCAAAGCCCAGTGTTTTGAATCCAGGCATCCAGTGAATTCTTTTATTAATTACCTCCCCCAACACACACACAATGGCCACGGGGATCCCTATTTTCTTCCCACACTTTGAGTTAGACATAATTTATTAAACCACCCATCTCCAAAGGTGTGTAGATTAATTTCCAATGTGAGTGGCCTGAAAAGGCTGTTTTGGAACTGGTGTGTGTGTGTGTGTGTGTCTGTCTGTCTGTCTGTCTGTCTGTCTTCTCTTCTTCAAAGCTATATGGGAGATAGCAGTTGCCCCTACCCAGCCGAACAGATGAATGGTGAGGGGACGGTGATGCTCAAACTGCCTCAACAGTTTGAAAAGGAAGCAGAGAGAGCAAGAGAGAATATAGGGACTGGATCTACTGTATTCACAGAAACAAATTATTATTATTATTTATTATTATTATTTTATATCCCTCCCATCTGGCTGGGTTTCCCCAGAAACAAAGGACATAGAGGCATGGGACTGTGCTGATGAGTGTTTGAAGGGGAGAAAGAGGTAAATTGGGGCATCAGAATTACACCCACAGTCTCAGGAATCCACAGTCCCACTTACATTCCACATTCGGAAATCTTGGATCCACACAGCGCATTGCGCAGCAGGAATAGCAACACTTTTCCCGTCCTTGGCAAATATAGTCATCTATGCACTCATCTGGTTGAGGGCCAGTGCATCTGCAACGATCTATCGGGCAGATTCCAGGTTTGCCTGCAACAGGAAAAGGTCAGAGCACAGCCCCATGCAAGGTAATCACACAAGCAGATAATTGGAAGTCTTCTGAATCAGCACAGTAGGTTTTGTATCTTGGTGCATTATTTAAACATTTGTGCCCCAGCTCATTGTTCAAGGCAACTTACAAAACTATAAGCAAACTACAAGATGTATTGTTGAACTACCAAAGACTGCTTTCAAATACAACCAGTGGACTAATCTTATCCAATTTAAGGTGCTTTGTAAGCACACCTAACAAGAAGAAATGGGGCTTCCTTTAAACTTCAAAAATATTGTTGTGGGCCCCACCAATCTTTGAGTGGTACACGATTCAGTGGGGCTTGCTCCCAAGTCAATGGATATAGGATTGCTGCCTACCTCCTAACATCACCTGGCTTTCCTGTTTCCTGCTCCAGCTGATTATGTCGGATTCAGAACTCCTTCCATTAACTGACCACATGGAAAGAAGTGCTTTAACTACTTCCTGTGGGTTTTCCTGGGTTTTCCCTATCTAATTCCCTTTCCAAGCAGCAGCTGGTTTTATGCCTCACCTTTTGGAGTCTTCTGACAAGCTGTGAAAGGTAGCCAAAGGGCTAGAAGTCCCACAAGGGCAAAAGTCACCAGTGTCTTCATGGCTCTTCCAGCAATCAAGGACTGCTGCTCAGAACTGAGCAAGGCTGGTATTTAAGGAGCTGCAAGGCTACAGTTGAGTTGGGAAATCAGATTTGCTAATCTTCCTCTAGAGTCACCTGCCTTGCAGGAAAAGTGAAAAAGAAAAGCAACAACAGAAAACTCTAAGCAATTTCTTTGCATCGTCATCACATACTGTTAACAACTCCTAATATTCCAGTACAATCTGGACAACAAAGAGCAAGCCAATCTGGAATTTGCTGGCACTCTTAATGCTGACAGTTGTTAAGCAAAGACAAAATGGTTGGGGCGACACAGAGAGAGAACTTGCTGGATATTGCAGCCACAAAGTCTGCATTTGATTGCTGTGACAGAAATGGATGATGCCCCCAAGAGGATACCACCATGTTTGTGAAGTTAATGGCCAATAGGATTTAGTCATTGCTGACTGAAGCATCAGAAAGTGCCTTATACTGAGACAGATGACTGATTCACATAGCTCAATATGTCTGCACCAGCCTTTCTCAACCTTCGTTCCCCAGATGTTGTTGGACTACAACTCCCATCATCCTTAAGCTAGCAGTGACCAGGGATGATGAGAGTTGTAGTCCAACAACAACATGTGTGGACCCACGATTGGGAGAGGTATTCCCAATATTCTGGGGCTGGCTGGTTGGAACCCTGAACAGGAGCATTCCAGTTACAAGGTAAGAACACATTGCAACCCTTGGTTTCAGAATCCTCTTGACATGTTTGAATAAAAACCAATGAACCTATGCCTATCTCACAAGAACTATACCCAGGATAAAATTCTTTCAAGGTCTGGACCCAGCCAGGACACTAAAATATAATCAAAGAAGCCAAAAGGGTCTGTCATGTGTATCTTTGCACAAACCAACTTCAGATCTTGCCATGTTGAAAAGTAGACAGAGCTACTATAGTAGGAGGAAGTGAAAAAAGTCAGACACAAACCAGGGCCTTCTAATAGAGGAGCTTCTTCAATAAAGTTGGACGCATGGCTCCCTATAGAGCCTTGTCATGCTCTAATGAGGTATATTAGAATATAGGTAAACAAGGGCTCATTTTAGTCACTTTTTCTTGAAAAGTATCTTGAAATCAATTTCTCACTAATATTTTTGAGGACTATTTTGGAAAATTGCTTAGCAGGACCACCCTATAAGAAACTGGAATGAATGCTCAATAAACAGGTTGTCTGGAAGAGACCTTTAACAGTCATAGAGAAGAGCTGAAGGTTTGGTTTTTTTAAAAAAAGAATTGGGTAACTTTCACAAATCTAGCCAATAGTTCCTGTCTGCCCTCCAGTGGTGGTAATTATGGACTGAAGTTTTATCCACACTTCCATTTGTGCTTTGTTTCCTTCCGCTTGTCAAGCTGCAGATTAGTTTTGGCCTGGGCCATCCACAAGTTTTGTCTAAGATTCTAGGTCCTCATGCCACACCTTACTGCTCACTATTTCAAGGAGACATCCCTGAAAACATGTGATACTCTGTCCATCACTTCTGTTTTTCTTCCTTCTTGCTCCCTCTGCTCCCTCACACAACTTTGGAGCTGCACATGTTCTCCTTTTCTCTTACTCTTTTTGGGGGGTTCTTGCGGTCCATTGTGTTCCTGCACACATGCACACAATGTCATGTTGTCGCTTCTCCAGACCTGCCTCCCCCCCAAGGTCAAACAGGCACAGGTTAAAAACAGGCCGTGATTTAATTGCCATTAAATTGCAAATTATGGACAAAATGGACTGTTTTAAGAAGTGGCAGAGAGATATTTCTAGATTTGTCTGGCAGGACAAGAAGCCCAGAATAAAATTTAAAATACTAACAGATGCAAAGGAAAGAGGTGGATTTGCCCTGCCAGACTTGAAACTTTACTATGAATCAGCAGCGTTTTGCTGGTTGAAAGAATGGCTGCTTCTTGAAAATGCTGACATTTTGGATTTAGAAGGTTTTAACAATGTATTTGGATGGCATGCATATTTGTGATATGATAAGGTCAAAGCGCATAAAGCATTCAAAAACCATATTGTCAGGAAAGCATTGTTTAATGTTTGGATAAGATACAAGGGCTTATTGGAAAATAAAACCCCAAGGTGGCTGTCACCGATCGAGGCGAAAGCCTTGAAAAAGCTCAATATGGAGGTCAAATGGCCGAAATATTGGGAAATATTGGAACAAGATTGAAATTGCAGAGTTTTGAAAAACTAAAAAACAAAGTGCGTGATTGGCTTCATTATTATCAGACAATGGAGGCATACAATTTGGACAAAAAAATCGGCTTCCAGGTGGAAAAATCAAAATTGGAAACAGAATTGTTAGAACCCAAAACTAAGACTTTGTCAAAGATATATAACTTGCTGTTGAAATGGAATACTCAGGATGAAACGGTGAAATCTGCAATGATTAAATGGGCACAAGATATTGGACATAACATAATGATGGCTGACTGGGAACAGTTATGGAACACAGGTATGAAGTTTACATGTAATGCCTTAAGAGAAAATATTATGAAAATGATATACAGGTGGTACATAACC
This sequence comes from Podarcis vaucheri, assembly GCF_965113315.1. NCBI lineage: Eukaryota > Metazoa > Chordata > Lepidosauria > Squamata > Lacertidae > Podarcis > Podarcis vaucheri. Next base: position 84,168,646 of record NC_138764.1, on the reverse strand, counting down.
CCAGTCAAGCTTGCAAAAATCTATCATTTGCACGATAATAAATGTTGGAAATGTAAAGAAACTGAAGGTACATTCTTTCACTTTTGGTGGACGTGCCCAAGGATTAAGGCTTTCTGGGAAATGATATATAATGAACTGCAAAAGGTATTTAAATATACCTGGGTCATTTCCCGCATCTCTTTCTGCATCGATTTCTTTATTTCTATATCTCCCTCTCATAAAGCATCAGAGTGGTGGACAGCAACATAAAAACCTTTGCAAACAACAGAGGACAATTGTTATAACGGCAGACTACTCAAGAAAAATGTAAATAACTGCATTGGCCTGTTGGCACCTTAAAGTCAAAAGCGAGCATAAAATCATACCATTGGAAGGGACCACAAGGGTCATCTTGTTCAACTCCCTGCAAGGCAGGAATCTTTTACCCAATGTGGGACCCATGCTCTGCCAACTTGTTTTGAAGTATGGGACCAACAACACTAAATGCCTGGCTTCAGGTAGATGCCATGTGGCCCTTTGTAACACAGGGGACAACTAACAGAGCTCATCCAGGTCAATTCTGTGCACAGGGCAGCTGTCTACCAGCTCCATCTGACACACAGGCTGAGACTCTACCTGCCAACACACTGTCTTGCCAGAGCGGTGCATGCTCTAGTTATCTCACACTTGGGCTACTGCAATGCACTTTACATGGAGCTATCTTTGAAGGTGACCTGGAAACTTCAACTAATCCAGAATGTGACAGCTAGACTGGTGACTGGGAGTGACCGCCAAGACCATATCACACTGGTCCTGAGAGACCTGCATTAGCTCCCAGTATGTTTCCGAGCACAATTCAATTGGTATTGACCTTAAAAGCCCCAAATGGCCTTGACCCAGTATACCTGAAGGAGCATTTCCACCCCCTATATTCTGCCCAGACACTGAGCTCTGGTGCTGAGGGCCTTCTGACAGATCCCTTACTGCGAGAAGCGAAGTTACAGAAAACCTGGCAGAAGGCCTTCTCGGTAGTGGCGCCCACCCTGTGGAATGCCCTCCCATCAGATGTCAAAGAAATAAACAACTATCTGACATTTAGAAGACATCTGAAAGCAACCCTGTTTGGGGAAGTTTTTAATGTTTATCGTGTTTTTAATATTCTGTTGGGAGCCGCCCAGAGTGGCTAGGGAAACCCAGCCAGATGGGCAGGGTATGAGTAAAAAATTATTATTATTATTATTATTATTATTATTATTATTATTATTATTATTATTATTATCCAAACAATCTCAGTGATCAGGATGGGATAGAAGAGCTCAGTCAGTTGTTTACATTTTATTCCATCTATATCCTACCTAAGCTTCTAAGAAGCTTATTGGGTGAGGATTCAAAACCTGGTTTCCCAACTCCTAGTCGGACACTTTAACTTCTAAACCCATACTGCCTCTCCTTTAGACTGTAAACCTACAGGGATGAGCAGCAGCAGCACGTGCAATTCAAGAAAAAGAAAAGAGACAATCATCACAAGTGACCAAGCTTTCTTTTTTTAAAATGTTTATTAGCAGGGAAATAGAAAAAATAATGAAAAAGAAGCCCGTTTCCCACTCAAGCATTTTGCTTCTCTCCCAATCTTCATAAGCATGATGAGCCACCAACACCTGTGGTCTTCAGCCATTTTATGATGAAGGGGAAACATCCTGGAAAGAAATCAAAACATTGGGAACATTACTTTCTAGCAGTTGTTAGAACACAGGAGATCTGGTTTGCAAAGAGCCCTTCTTGGCCACTAATGTGAATTTTGTTGCAGAGTACATTTCTCTCTCACTAAGTGGAAGACAGACATGGCTATAATATGTAAACTGGCTCCTTATGTAGAATCACCAGTCATTACTTGTTACTGCAGAAGCAAGGAGGAGGGTGGAAAGAGAAACTCAATGCATGGTCCAGATCGCCACTTTGATTTCTGGACCGAGATACATTAACTGTTCAGTGGCTTTTCCCTCTCATTGCAGTAGTGCTAATTAAAGACTGTTGTCAGAGGAGGAGGTTTTAGCTGGGGAGAGTCCTACAGGTCAGACAGAGAGACCTGGCTCTCCCCATCCCTGGTGTACATATTTGCAGCAACTCTCTCTCTCTCTCTCTCTCTCTCTCTCTGTGTGTGTGCGCGCGCCTGTCTTCTCTTCTTCAAAGCTATATGGGAGATGGGAGATAGCAGTTGCCCCTACCCAGCCGAACAGATGAATGGTGAGGGGAAGGTGATGTTCAAACTGCCTCAACAGTTTGAAAAGGAAGCAGAGAGCGCAAGAGAGAATATAGGGACTGGATCCTCTGTATTTGCAGAAACAAAATAATAATAATAATAATAATAATAATAATAATAATAATAATAATTATATCCCTCCCATCTGGCTGGGGTTCCCCAGAAAAAAGGACATAGAGGCATGGGACTGTACTGATGAGTGTTTGAAGGGGAGAAAGAGGTAAATTGGGGCATCAGAATTACACCCACAGTCTCAGGAATCCACAGTCCCACTTACATTCCACATTCGGAAATCTTGGATCCACACAGCGCATTGCGCAGCAGGAATAGCAACACTTTTCCCGTCCTTGGCAAATATAGTCATCTATGCACTCATCTGGTTGAGGGCCAGTGCATCTGCAACGATCTATCGGGCAGATTCCAGGTTTGCCTGCAACAGGAAAAGGTCAGAGCACAGCCCCATGCAAGGTAATCACACAAGCAGATAATTGGAAGTCTTCTGAATCAGCACAGTAGGTTTTGTATCTTGGTGCATTATTTAAACATTTGTGCCCCAGCTCATTGTTCAAGGCAACTTACAAAACTATAAGCAAACTACAAGATGTATTGTTGAACTACCAAAGACTGCTTTCAAATACAACCAGTGGACTAATCTTATCCAATTTAAGGTGCTTTGTAAGCACACCTAACAAGAAGAAATGGGGCTTCCTTTAAACTTCAAAAATATTGTTGTGGGCCCCACCAATCTTTGAGTGGTACACGATTCAGTGGGGCTTGCTCCCAAGTCAATGGATATAGGATTGCTGCCTACCTCCTAACATCACCTGGCTTTCCTGTTTCCTGCTCCAGCTGATTATGTCGGATTCAGAACTCCTTCCATTAACTGACCACATGGAAAGAAGTGCTTTAACTACTTCCTGTGGGTTTTCCTGGGTTTTCCCTATCTAATTCCCTTTCCAAGCAGCAGCTGGTTTTATGCCTCACCTTTTGGAGTCTTCTGACAAGCTGTGAAAGGTAGCCAAAGGGCTAGAAGTCCCACAAGGGCAAAAGTCACCAGTGTCTTCATGGCTCTTCCAGCAATCAAGGACTGCTGCTCAGAACTGAGCAAGGCTGGTATTTAAGGAGCTGCAAGGCTACAGTTGAGTTGGGAAATCAGATTTGCTAATCTTCCTCTAGAGTCACCTGCCTTGCAGGAAAAGTGAAAAAGAAAAGCAACAACAGAAAACTCTAAGCAATTTCTTTGCATCGTCATCACATACTGTTAACAACTCCTAATATTCCAGTACAATCTGGACAACAAAGAGCAAGCCAATCTGGAATTTGCTGGCACTCTTAATGCTGACAGTTGTTAAGCAAAGACAAAATGGTTGGGGCGACACAGAGAGAGAACTTGCTGGATATTGCAGCCACAAAGTCTGCATTTGATTGCTGTGACAGAAATGGATGATGCCCCCAAGAGGATACCACCATGTTTGTGAAGTTAATGGCCAATAGGATTTAGTCATTGCTGACTGAAGCATCAGAAAGTGCCTTATACTGAGACAGATGACTGATTCACATAGCTCAATATGTCTGCACCAGCCTTTCTCAACCTTCGTTCCCCAGATGTTGTTGGACTACAACTCCCATCATCCTTAAGCTAGCAGTGACCAGGGATGATGAGAGTTGTAGTCCAACAACAACATGTGTGGACCCACGATTGGGAGAGGTATTCCCAATATTCTGGGGCTGGCTGGTTGGAACCCTGAACAGGAGCATTCCAGTTACAAGGTAAGAACACATTGCAACCCTTGGTTTCAGAATCCTCTTGACATGTTTGAATAAAAACCAATGAACCTATGCCTATCTCACAAGAACTATACCCAGGATAAAATTCTTTCAAGGTCTGGACCCAGCCAGGACACTAAAATATAATCAAAGAAGCCAAAAGGGTCTGTCATGTGTATCTTTGCACAAACCAACTTCAGATCTTGCCATGTTGAAAAGTAGACAGAGCTACTATAGTAGGAGGAAGTGAAAAAAGTCAGACACAAACCAGGGCCTTCTAATAGAGGAGCTTCTTCAATAAAGTTGGACGCATGGCTCCCTATAGAGCCTTGTCATGCTCTAATGAGGTATATTAGAATATAGGTAAACAAGGGCTCATTTTAGTCACTTTTTCTTGAAAAGTATCTTGAAATCAATTTCTCACTAATATTTTTGAGGACTATTTTGGAAAATTGCTTAGCAGGACCACCCTATAAGAAACTGGAATGAATGCTCAATAAACAGGTTGTCTGGAAGAGACCTTTAACAGTCATAGAGAAGAGCTGAAGGTTTGGTTTTTTTAAAAAAAGAATTGGGTAACTTTCACAAATCTAGCCAATAGTTCCTGTCTGCCCTCCAGTGGTGGTAATTATGGACTGAAGTTTTATCCACACTTCCATTTGTGCTTTGTTTCCTTCCGCTTGTCAAGCTGCAGATTAGTTTTGGCCTGGGCCATCCACAAGTTTTGTCTAAGATTCTAGGTCCTCATGCCACACCTTACTGCTCACTATTTCAAGGAGACATCCCTGAAAACATGTGATACTCTGTCCATCACTTCTGTTTTTCTTCCTTCTTGCTCCCTCTGCTCCCTCACACAACTTTGGAGCTGCACATGTTCTCCTTTTCTCTTACTCTTTTTGGGGGGTTCTTGCGGTCCATTGTGTTCCTGCACACATGCACACAATGTCATGTTGTCGCTTCTCCAGACCTGCCTCCCCCCCAAGGTCAAACAGGCACAGGTTAAAAACAGGCCGTGATTTAATTGCCATTAAATTGCAAATTATGGACAAAATGGACTGTTTTAAGAAGTGGCAGAGAGATATTTCTAGATTTGTCTGGCAGGACAAGAAGCCCAGAATAAAATTTAAAATACTAACAGATGCAAAGGAAAGAGGTGGATTTGCCCTGCCAGACTTGAAACTTTACTATGAATCAGCAGCGTTTTGCTGGTTGAAAGAATGGCTGCTTCTTGAAAATGCTGACATTTTGGATTTAGAAGGTTTTAACAATGTATTTGGATGGCATGCATATTTGTGATATGATAAGGTCAAAGCGCATAAAGCATTCAAAAACCATATTGTCAGGAAAGCATTGTTTAATGTTTGGATAAGATACAAGGGCTTATTGGAAAATAAAACCCCAAGGTGGCTGTCACCGATCGAGGCGAAAGCCTTGAAAAAGCTCAATATGGAGGTCAAATGGCCGAAATATTGGGAAATATTGGAACAAGATTGAAATTGCAGAGTTTTGAAAAACTAAAAAACAAAGTGCGTGATTGGCTTCATTATTATCAGACAATGGAGGCATACAATTTGGACAAAAAAATCGGCTTCCAGGTGGAAAAATCAAAATTGGAAACAGAATTGTTAGAACCCAAAACTAAGACTTTGTCAAAGATATATAACTTGCTGTTGAAATGGAATACTCAGGATGAAACGGTGAAATCTGCAATGATTAAATGGGCACAAGATATTGGACATAACATAATGATGGCTGACTGGGAACAGTTATGGAACACAGGTATGAAGTTTACATGTAATGCCTTAAGAGAAAATATTATGAAAATGATATACAGGTGGTACATAACCCCAGTCAAGCTTGCAAAAATCTATCATTTGCACGATAATAAATGTTGGAAATGTAAAGAAACTGAAGGTACATTCTTTCACTTTTGGTGGACGTGCCCAAGGATTAAGGCTTTCTGGGAAATGATATATAATGAACTGCAAAAGGTATTTAAATATACCTGGGTCATTTCCCGCATCTCTTTCTGCATCGATTTCTTTATTTCTATATCTCCCTCTCATAAAGCATCAGAGTGGTGGACAGCAACATAAAAACCTTTGCAAACAACAGAGGACAATTGTTATAACGGCAGACTACTCAAGAAAAATGTAAATAACTGCATTGGCCTGTTGGCACCTTAAAGTCAAAAGCGAGCATAAAATCATACCATTGGAAGGGACCACAAGGGTCATCTTGTTCAACTCCCTGCAAGGCAGGAATCTTTTACCCAATGTGGGACCCATGCTCTGCCAACTTGTTTTGAAGTATGGGACCAACAACACTAAATGCCTGGCTTCAGGTAGATGCCATGTGGCCCTTTGTAACACAGGGGACAACTAACAGAGCTCATCCAGGTCAATTCTGTGCACAGGGCAGCTGTCTACCAGCTCCATCTGACACACAGGCTGAGACTCTACCTGCCAACACACTGTCTTGCCAGAGCGGTGCATGCTCTAGTTATCTCACACTTGGGCTACTGCAATGCACTTTACATGGAGCTATCTTTGAAGGTGACCTGGAAACTTCAACTAATCCAGAATGTGACAGCTAGACTGGTGACTGGGAGTGACCGCCAAGACCATATCACACTGGTCCTGAGAGACCTGCATTAGCTCCCAGTATGTTTCCGAGCACAATTCAATTGGTATTGACCTTAAAAGCCCCAAATGGCCTTGACCCAGTATACCTGAAGGAGCATTTCCACCCCCTATATTCTGCCCAGACACTGAGCTCTGGTGCTGAGGGCCTTCTGACAGATCCCTTACTGCGAGAAGCGAAGTTACAGAAAACCTGGCAGAAGGCCTTCTCGGTAGTGGCGCCCACCCTGTGGAATGCCCTCCCATCAGATGTCAAAGAAATAAACAACTATCTGACATTTAGAAGACATCTGAAAGCAACCCTGTTTGGGGAAGTTTTTAATGTTTATCGTGTTTTTAATATTCTGTTGGGAGCCGCCCAGAGTGGCTAGGGAAACCCAGCCAGATGGGCGGGGTATGAGTAAAAAATTATTATTATTATTATTATTATTATTATTATTATTATTATTATTATTATCCAAACAATCTCAGTGATCAGGATGGGATAGAAGAGCTCAGTCAGTTGTTTACATTTTATTCCATCTATATCCTACCTAAGCTTCTAAGAAGCTTATTGGGTGAGGATTCAAAACCTGGTTTCCCAACTCCTAGTCGGACACTTTAACTTCTAAACCCATACTGCCTCTCCTTTAGACTGTAAACCTACAGGGATGAGCAGCAGCAGCACGTGCAATTCAAGAAAAAGAAAAGAGACAATCATCACAAGTGACCAAGCTTTCTTTTTTTAAAATGTTTATTAGCAGGGAAATAGAAAAAATAATGAAAAAGAAGCCCGTTTCCCACTCAAGCATTTTGCTTCTCTCCCAATCTTCATAAGCATGATGAGCCACCAACACCTGTGGTCTTCAGCCATTTTATGATGAAGGGGAAACATCCTGGAAAGAAATCAAAACATTGGGAACATTACTTTCTAGCAGTTGTTAGAACACAGGAGATCTGGTTTGCAAAGAGCCCTTCTTGGCCACTAATGTGAATTTTGTTGCAGAGTACATTTCTCTCTCACTAAGTGGAAGACAGACATGGCTATAATATGTAAACTGGCTCCTTATGTAGAATCACCAGTCATTACTTGTTACTGCAGAAGCAAGGAGGAGGGTGGAAAGAGAAACTCAATGCATGGTCCAGATCGCCACTTTGATTTCTGGACCGAGATACATTAACTGTTCAGTGGCTTTTCCCTCTCATTGCAGTAGTGCTAATTAAAGACTGTTGTCAGAGGAGGAGGTTTTAGCTGGGGAGAGTCCTACAGGTCAGACAGAGAGACCTGGCTCTCCCCATCCCTGGTGTACATATTTGCAGCAACTCTCTCTCTCTCTCTCTCTCTCTCTCTCTCTCTCTCTGTGTGTGTGTGTGCGCGCGCCTGTCTTCTCTTCTTCAAAGCTATATGGGAGATGGGAGATAGCAGTTGCCCCTACCCAGCCGAACAGATGAATGGTGAGGGGAAGGTGATGTTCAAACTGCCTCAACAGTTTGAAAAGGAAGCAGAGAGCGCAAGAGAGAATATAGGGACTGGATCCTCTGTATTTGCAGAAACAAAATAATAATAATAATAATAATAATAATAATAATAATAATAATAATAATAATTATATCCCTCCCATCTGGCTGGGGTTCCCCAGAAAAAAGGACATAGAGGCATGGGACTGTACTGATGAGTGTTTGAAGGGGAGAAAGAGGTAAATTGGGGCATCAGAATTACACCCACAGTCTCAGGAATCCACAGTCCCACTTACATTCCACATTCCGGAATCTTGGATCCACACAGCGCATTGCGCAACAGGAATAGCAACACTTTTCCCGTCCTTGGCAAGTATAGTCATCTATGCACTCATCTGGTTCAGGGCCAATGCATAAGCAAGGACTTGGCGGGCAGGTTCCAGGTTTGCCTGCAATAGGAAAAGGTTTGAAGTCTTTTGAATCAGCACAGTAGGTTTTGTATCTTGGTGCATTATTTAAATATTTGTGCCCCAGCTCATTGTTCAAGGCAACTGGCAAAACCATAAGCAAACTACAAAATATATTGTTGAACTACCAAAGACCGCTTTCAAATACAACCAGAGGACTAATCTTATCCAATTTAAGAGGCTTTGTAAGCACACCCAACAAGAAGAAATTGGGCTTCCTTTAAACTTCAAATATATAGTTGTGGACCCCACCAATCTTTGAGTGGCACAAGATTCACTGGGGCTTGCTCCCAAGTCAATGGATATAGGATTGCTGCTGGTTTTATGCCTCACCTTTTGGAGTCTTCTGACAAGCTGTGAAAGGTAGCCAAAGGGCTAGAAGTCCCACAAGGGCAAAAGTCACCAGTGTCTTCATGGCTCTTCCAGCAATCAAGCACTACTGCTCAGAACTAAGCAAGGCTGGTATTTAAGGAGCTGCAAGGCTACCGTTGAGTTGGGAAATCAGATTTGCTAATCTTCCTCTAGCGTCACCTGCTTTGCAGGAAAATTAATAAAGAAAAGCAATAACAGAAAACTGTAAGCAATTTCTTTGCACCGTCATCACAGACCGCATGTAGAGTGGCAACAACTGCACGTCCTGGAACCGGTGTGTGTTAACAACTCTTAATATTCCAGTATAATCTGGACAATAAAAAGCAAGCAAATCTGCAATTCAGTGGCACTCTTAATGCTGACGGAGGTTCAGGAAAGACAAAAGGGTTGGGGCGACAGAGAGAGAGAACTTGCTGGATGTTGTAGCCACAAAGTCTGCATTTGATTGATGTGACAGAAATGGATGATGCCCCCAGGAGGAGACCACCATGTTTGTGAAGTTAATGGCCAATAGGATTTAGTCATTGCTGACTGAAGCATCAGAAGGCGCCTTATACTGAGACAGATGACTGATTCACATAGCTCAATATGTCTGCACCAGCCTTTCTCAACCTTGGGTCCCCAGATGTTGTTGGACTACAACTCCCATCATCCCTAAGCTACCAGTGACCAGGGATGATGGGAGTTGTGGTCCAACAACAACATGTGTGGACCCACGATTGGGAGAGGTATTGCCATAATATTCTGGGGCTGGCTGGTTGGAACCCTGAACAGGAACATTCCAGTTACAAGGTAAGAACACATTGCAACGTTTTGTTTCAGATTCCATCTCACAAGAACTATACGCAGGTTAAAATTCTTTCAAGGTCTGGACCCAGCCAGGACACTAAAATATAATCAAAGAAGCCAAAAGGGTCTGTCATGTGTATCTTTGCACAAACCAACTTCAGATCTTGCCATGTTGAAAAGTAGACAGAGCTACTATAGTAGGAGGAAGTGAAAAAAGTCAGACACAAACCAGGGCCTTCTAATACAGGAGTTTCTTCAATAAAGTTGGACGCATGGCTCCCTATAGAGCCTTGTCATGCTCTAATGAGGTATATTAGGATATAGGTAAACAAGGGTTCATTTTAGTCACTTTTTCTTGAAAAGTATCTTGAAATCAATTTCTGGCTAATATTTTTGATGGTTATTTTGTTTAAACGGTAAAAAAAAAATCTAAATCTGGCTCTGTAGTTTGTTCCAGTGGCGTAGCGTGGGGGGTGCCAGGGGTGCCGGCCGCACCGGGCGCAACATTTGGGGGGGCGCGTTTGGCCGGCCCTCCTCGAGGAAGCAGGAACCCCACTGTCCTCGGACCTCCTCCGAAGGCTGGCGGTGGGGCGGAGAGACCTCCTCCCGCCGCCAGCCTTCGGAAGGCTGCTCCGAAGCCTGGCGGTGGGGCAGAGAGACCTTCTCCCCGCGCCAGCCTTCGGATGGCTGTCCTGAAGACTTGTGGTGGGAGCAGTGGCATAGCGTGGGGGGTGCAGGGGGGGCCTGCCACACCTTGCGCAGCATCTGGGGGGGCGCGGAAGAGACTCGAGTGCTAAAATCCACGGGTTAGGGGGCGCAAATTACTTGCCTTGCTGAGAACCCACGCTACGCCACTGGTTTGTTCTGCTTTTCCAGAAATCAGTTCCATGTTTGCCAAATAAAGTGGGAGAGAGGAAAGCAACTCAGTACATTGGTACCTCGGGTTAAGTATTTAATTCGTTCCGGAGGTCCGTTCTTAACCTGAAACTGTTCTTAACCTGAAGCACCTCTTTAGCTAATGGGGCCTCCTGCTGCCGCATTACCGCCGCAGCACGATTTCTGTTCTCATCCTGAAGCAAAGTTCTTAACCCGAGGTACTATTTCTGGGTTAGCAGAGTTTGTAACATGAAGCGTATGTAACCTGAAGCGACTGTAACCTGAGGTACCACTGTATTTGAATTGGTTGTACTGTCCTGACTGTACTCACACAAATGGGTTTGCAGGTGGGATTTAAACTCCTCCTGGCAAACGCAGGTTGAACAGTTAAAGCGGATTTGGCAGGGAGGGGAACCCACTTTCAACAAAAAACAAAAATCTGACTGTTTCTAGAGAGGTAGGTGATGGGGAAATGTGCAGGAAAATTGTTTAGCAGGACCACCCTATAAGAATTGGGATGAATGCTCAATAAACAGTCATAGAGAGCTGAAGGTTTTCGTTGTTTTTTAAGAGAATTGGGTAACTTTCACAAATCTAGCCAATAGTTCCTGTCTGCCCTCTGGTGGTGGTAATTATGGACTGAGGTTTTATCCACACTTCCATTTGTGCTTTGTTTTCTTCCTCTTGTCAAGCTGCAGATTAGTTTTGTCCCGGGCCATCCACAAGGTCCTCATGCCACACCTTAGTGCTCACTATTTCAAGGAGGCATCCCTGAAAACATGGGATACTCTGTCCATCACTTCTGTTTTTCTTCCTTCTTGCCCTACCCTTTCTCTGCTCCCCTGGTAATGGGGGCAGGATTGTGAAATCTGGAAGGCCCTAGTCATGAACTGGCACATGGGCGGTGGATACAGATTCAGTGGCTCCGACTCAAGGAATGAGGCAGTTGAGCAGCTCAGCAGCTACAGTATATCCATGACTGAGCAGTCCTATTTAGGATCCACTCTCCTCACCCTGAAAAGGGGAGGGGCTAGAAAAGGTGTCCTAAACATAGTCTGCCTCCCTTTCCCCCTGACTGGATTACCACGCCCAGTGGGGCCACCACCCAGCGGTTGTAAAAGACCATTGAACTTTGGAACATGGAATATATAAACACTGACAACTGGGAAACACTGGCCTGCGAGCGCTCCAGTTGGAGAACAGCCTTTACCAAAGGTGTTGTGGGCTTTGAAGATGCTCAAACTCCGGACGAAAGAGAGAAATGTGCTAAAAGGAAGGCAGGGTTGGCAAACCCTCGCTGTGATCAACTCCTGCCTGGAAACCAATGTTCCCTCTGTGGAAGGATGTGTGGATCCAGAATTGGTCTCCACAGTCACTTACAGACTCACTGTTAAGACCATGTTCATGAAAGACAATCTTACTCGGCTACGAGTGATCAGAGGAGGAGGAGGAGGAGGAGGAGGAGGAGGAGAAGAAGAAGAAGAAGAAGAAGAAGAAGAAGAAGAAGAAGAAGAAGAAGAAGAAGAAGAAGAAGAAGAAGAAGCAGCAGCAGCAGCAGCAGCAGCAGCCAGGGAAGGGGGGCAATTTGGAGGTTTACATTCCCCAGTCATTCCCAACTTTTGCATTGTGGTCACACAGCTGACACACGTTGGCACTGGAAAGGAAAACTGCTTATGCTCACATATATGTAGTTGTTTGCAGTTCCCATAAGAGTGCAAGAGGTGGACACATTTTTAAAATAAAGAAAATAGTGTTGGGTAGAGACCAGCACAGCTCCAGGCTTCGGAGGCAACTGGTAAAAAAAAGGATCAGATCAGGAGGGGAACAAATTTTTATTTGGGTTTTAAGGAGTTTTTCATTTGTTGTGATACAGTGTTTTTTTCTATTTCTGTGTCGCGATATACAGTAACACCTCCACAAACGTTGGCCCGTCGACTGTCCATTTCTGCCAACGTCTGTGGCAAACCCGGAAGTACTGGAATGGGTTACTTCCAGGTTTGCCGCTCGCACATGCGCAGAAGCGCAAACCGCTCCGCCTGTGTGCGCAGAGCAGCGCTTTGTCAAGCGTCCCTTTCGTCGAGCGTCCAGGGCTCCAGAACAGATCCCGGATTCAAAACAAGGTACCACTGTAAATGAAAAGCTTTTGGGCCAGTGCTACTGATCTGATGCAAATCCTAGGAAAGTGAAAGTGAATGAAAGTGTGTACAGGCAGAAATGAAAGTGTGTCCAGACCCAAGATTCTCTCCATTGAGATCTAGCAACTTGCAAGGTCAGGCTACCTGGAATTTTCACCTTTCAGAACTGGTTGTGTAGTTTCTGTTCTGCAACAGGTGTGCTGCTATTTTGTGGAAATCTCCAATTGAAATAGAGCAATATAAAATAATATAGATTGCAGCTCTTCCAGACTGGAATAACAATTTGCATATACAATTTGAACCATATGCATTTATTTCTTCTGCAAATGTAACTGTATGACTTTTTCATTTATAGTTTCAAAGAGAGAGAGAGAGATAAATGAGTCCTGGATCCACAGGAGGAAAGCGTCCTATTATGTGATGACGGTGTTTGTAAATACTGGTGTTGCAAGGTAATTTCTTGTTGCATAAACATTTCCCAGATTGATGCAGGAACTGGAAATAAGCTGTCAGAGTTATAACCACATGGAGTTTCTCACCCACTGGGATGAATCTGGAAGCTTGCTCTGTGTTAGAAGTTGTATATTCAATTTAAATAACCAATAGCCCATAACCTATTATGTAACACATTTTGCTGCAGATTATGACTTCTTCACTGTCAATCACAAGAGCAAGGTCTACTTTTATAGTCCAATAGATGAATGTACAGAAATGCTCCTGTTTCATCTGAGCTTCTTGGTCAATATGTGGCCCATTCAAGAAAATCTCCAAGGAGACGTTATAGCTGACCACCAATATTTTAAGTAACAAGTAAAAGCATGTTCCTTCACTTCTGTTCTCCTTCCACATGATGTCCTGAGACTCAGATGAGAAATGCCAACAACAAAAACAAAAGACTGTTGGTGGTATCCAACTAAGTCATACTCAGAATGGACCCACAAAAATAATTTGATTTACTAACAAAAGTCAATTGGTTTCAATGGATCTACTCTGATTATGACTCAGTCAGATAAACCCTTTATTTGTATTCAGTTGGGTAGAAAGTGGTTTCCCTGCATGATGAAAAGATGAATAATTGGGGGAATTTCAGGCACAGGTGTTGCATTTCAGGCGCGCCAACAGGATGTTATTCTGGATGGGAAAAGGAGACAAAAAACAACAAGGTTGGTGACAGAGAACAAAATAATCCTAGTCAATTGTACCTCCTCACTCCCAGCCTCGGAGAAAATTCCTAAAATGTTCCCGCCTGTTGTTGTCCTTACCTCCCTGGAAGAGAGAACTCAGAGTAGGTCCCTCCTTCTAAATCCTTCTAATTGGGAATCTTAGCATTTTGAATATCTTACCATGTTTTTTCTCATTTATCAGACATATAAATGCCCCTTTAAAGCACAGAGCTTAGCCCTTTCTAGTGTCCTAGAGAGAAGTGCCCTGCACTGGCGCTCAATAGCCAAATTCTGATAAATTTGTCAGATCAAAATAAAATCCAAACTGACAGGGCGATATCTTTGAGTGGACCAATTACTGTTGGTATATAGGGATAACCCGCGGCTCCCAGCTTCCCTGATTGCACCAGGCCCATCATAAGACTGTGAGCACAGGAAAAGACAAAGAGCCTGCGGGATCGAGACAACTGTCCATCTAGTTCTGCATCCTGCTCTCACGGTGGCCACCCAGATGCCGTTATTGGGCTCCTTTGCGGGTTGGGGGGGCGCTAAGGGTGCCCGCCGAGTCCCAAGTTCACAGGCTTCATCCGCCTGTGATTTCTAGAGGGTCCCCGCTTTGCCATAGCGGGAAAGACCCGTTTCTCGTGGAGCTTGTCCCTCCGTTTCAGAGGGAGTCCGCCATTTGCCGGAGGCGCCACCCCGGAAGTCCCCAACAAGCAAGGCTAGAGCATCTACTGTATTTTTTGCTCCATACGGCACACCTGACCATAACTTGGGGGGGGGGGGATTCAAGGGAAAAAATATTATTTAAAGGGAGCGCTGAGCAGAGCCTGTATGCATCCCAGGCTCTGCTCAGCGCTCCCTTTCATGAGCCGCGTGGAGCATGTGCGCGGCACTTGCAGGCTTTTCCCCGAGGAGGGAGAAGGGCAGCCCGTCACTGATGGGCTGCCCTTCTCCCTCCTCGGGGAAAAGCCCCCAAGAGCCACACACACGCTCCGCACAGCTCTTTAAAGGGAGAGCGGGTCTTGGGGGCATTTGCGGGAAGTGGGGGAAGTGAGAGAGCCTCGCTTTGTCCCTTCCTCCACCTCCCGCAAAAGCCAGGGATAGCCGCGCGAAGCCTCCCAAGGGCAGTGGGATGAAGGCTTTCCGCTGCCCTGCGGAGGCTTCACAGGCTACCCCAGAGCTGCTCAGGAGCTTGTCGGGGCTGGGGGGGGAAGCCCGGGTTTCCTCCCCCCCAGCCCCAGGGACCACACATTCGCTCCATAAGACGCACAGACATTTCCCCTTAGATTTTAAGAGGAAAAAAGTGTGTCTTATGGAGCAAAAAATACGGTATCTTATTCAGGCTCTCTCTCTCTCTCCTGTGGTTTCCAGCAACTTACGTTCAGAAGCATACTGCCTCTGTGGAGACAGAGCATTGCCCCCCATGAATTTGCCCGTTCGTCTTTCAAAGCCAACTGAGTTGGCAGAGGTGCCAGCTTGCGGGGGCATCATTAGGCCCAGCGCTGTCCACGTGATGCCAGGACGTGGGGAGGAGCCAGGGGCAGAGCTGAATGCAGTGGCCGTGCGGCTTCAATGGCCAGTGGCTGCTCCTCCTCCTGGCACAGCCACTGGCGGGAGGCTGCTTTGACCGTCCTTCCCCTCCGCAGCAGGGGAGAAAGGGAAGAAGCCAGCCACTGGAGCTGTGCCATGCTTGGACCCGCACTCGGCCTCCTCTGCCGCCTCAACATTGGGAGCCCTCCGGCCCCTTCCCAAAAGATTTTGAGGGGCCCCAAAACAGATCAGCCCCCAGGAACTGGCACCCCTGCAAGTTGGTGGCCATTGTTGCCCCTTGTGGGAGTGGGTTCCATTGTTCAACAATTCACTGCTTGTATCTGTCCCAAATCTTCCAATATTCAGCTTTTATGGACGTGAAAAAAGTTCTCATGTTGTTAGAAAGGGAGAAAATCTTTCTCTATGCTGTGCAGAATTTTGTAAACTTCTACCGTGTTGCCTCTTACTAATCTTTTCTCTAAACTTTAAAGTTCCAAATGCTGGAACCGTTCCTCAGGTGCTCCATCCCCTTGGTCATTTGGGCTGGCTGCATCTATCAAGATGATGTCCAAGGTATGTCCTTAGCCATCGATGGTGGTACCTTATCTGCAGGACCTGGCACAATTGTAGTAGCAACACCTTTGTCTTCCTGGGCAGTCATAGTCAGTTCTGCAACGATCAATTCCTGGGACAGTGCACCTAAATGGATTCCGTGGGCAATACCAAGATATCACTGGGGGAAAGAACAAAAGGAGCATCGTTAACCAATGTACAGACACTAATGAATGCATTCTAGTATTTCTTTTGACTATTGTGCAGCCCTATTGGCGGTACCAAAAGCCACATTTGAATGAGTAACCAGCAAGTTCACAGCCTGAGCCTGCAAGACCTGACAATCTGGTTCAGCTTTCTATGTATACTTTACAGACTCAGCGTCTCTCGTATGTGGTAGTACCATTGCTCTGAAGCGAACCAGAGTCAGAGCAGTAATGCTAGCTCCCCCATGCACCTCTGGATGGGCAGATGGGTGGGGGAAATGGTGGCTGTTATTCTTTTATACTTCCTTGAAATGGCCATCCACTTGACATCCTACAAATGGGTGGTGAAATATTGACTACCCCTCTAGGCACAAGTGTCCACAGGAAAATCAAGAGGTAAGAGATGACCGCTGCTGCCTATCTCCTTGCTCTTATCATTGCTTGCATGGTAAGAGAGGGCATTTGTTTGCGTGAGCAGCGAGGAGCTGCCCGAGTGGCAGTGACAGCAAGGAGTAGGGGGAGCAGAGCAAGGGTCTCCAGGGGTTGGCAATGTGGGCCTTGGCAGGTGCCCAGCAATGCCAGCTCCAACATTACACATCTCTCAGACACACACCTTGTTCCTACTCACAGCCAAACACATCTGCTTCATAGAGAGAACTCTGAGTAGGTCCCTCCCGCCTGGCCCATAGAAAAGGGCTGGATGCAGAGGAATGGTGGGAGGTATCAGCTGGGGAACTCCCCGAGGAAGAAGGTTCAGAGCCAGGGGATTGATGGTGGAATGCCCATATGTGGTCAGAGGGACAAGGAGCAGGCTGGCAGGAGGAGGTGTTGGGAGCAGAAGAAGGAACATGCCTTAGTGAGCAAGAAGAGGCTGGGGCAGAGAGCAGTCCAGACTGAGAGGCGGGAGAGGAGGGGGGCCAGGAGACAGAGATGAGACAGGCTGCTGAAGAAGCCCAGGGCTGACTTAAGCATATGCGGCGTCGGGGTGCAAAGATCTGCTCAGCGCCCCCCCCCAGTTGCCCAGTCCCAGGTGCACAGGAGGTCGGAGCCAGCCAGCTGCCTCAGTGTCTTGCTGGCTTGGTCGCCCCTGAACTCGCAGCTCAAAGCTGTCCACAGCAGAAGAGCCCACTGCGGCGCTCCGACCAACAGGAGGGCTCTTCACCGGATTCAACTCTCAGGCCCCAGACTCTTGGCCTGGCACCCCTGAGAGCCCGGCACCCAGATGCCCCGCACCCCTAGCATCTATGGGTAAGACGGCCCTGAAGAAGCCACAGAGTCTTCCCCTTCTGCTGTGACCAGCTCCCCTTCCTCATGGTCTCCCAGAACACCCAGAGGAATGAAGAGGGCAGAACAGAGACAAGACGAAGGCTTGGGCTGCTGGGGAAGGAACTGGGGGAGGAATCTTAGAGAGGAGTGGGACGGCAGGGACCTCCAGTCCTTGCAACTGCCTTCTTGGGGCAAGACCTACTGGGAAGAGTTCCTGTGATCACTAGGCCTGTTTGGGTTTCTTTGAATAGAGAGTCAACTTCACTGACACTGGGTGTTTTATTACTGACCCACTCCTGGCACCGGTTCATATTTTATGGAATATATTGTTGCACCTACTGTATATATATACACCCATTAATATCCTTTCGAATGGCAGAGCTTAGCCACTTAGGCTGCCCCAGAGGTTAAGGTGTGCAATGGTGGTACATCTTGCACAAACTGGTTTCCCCCTTCCCTGTTTCCAATAATATGCATGCTCTAAGAAATTGTACCTTGAAATGTCAGTCATTGATGAATATACCTGGTGATGGAGCTCTGCAGACCCTGGCACATCTGTAGTTGCAGCACTGCAGGTTACGTGGGCAGTCATAGTTACTCCTGCAACGACTAATTCCTGGCATGGAGCACTGAAATGGATTTCCTGGGCACATCCCTGAAATATTATCATTATCATTATCATTATCATTATCATTACTATTACTACTACTACTACTGCTACTGCTACTGCTACTACCCACCTTTTTCTCTGACAGGGAAAAGAATGGGAGAGGGGAAGCAGTCATTAAAAACAGTTAAACATTAATAGAATTACAATTTTATATGAGTTTGTGTGTATGAGTGCGATCCATCAAAACATACTAATAATTACAATAAAAAGAGCACAAAAATAAAAAAGAACAGCATCTGAACATCAAAATATGAACTTTTACGCACTTTAAAATTCTATTGACTATAGTGCAGCCATGTTGTCCGTAGCAAAATTTGCATTTGAATTTATAATTAGGAAGCTCACATTTTAGGCATGCAAGAGCCCACTATCCTGCCAATCTTTCCACATGTATTTTATAGGTTTCCCATCTATCCAAATCTTATGTAGGCCAGAAACCCTGGGAAATGTTGCTAAATGATAACTTTCCAGTGAAATTTTCCAACACGTTTCTTCCGTCCATTTTTTGCTGTTAGAAAAGTGATGGGACGCCAGCCAAATCTGTGTTAATAAACAGCACGTCTGAAAGTGCCCAATTTCTCAGAGTCAGTAACTAACTCTGTAAGACAGGGGAATATTTCAAGTCACTATGATTTTGTGAAGATAAATGAGACACACAAAGGAATTTACAATTTAAGTTCTATATAAATAATGAATGGTTCGTTTATCTCTTTTAAGATGTTTCCAGCTAAACATTTCATTTGTAAGAAAAGGAAATTACAGTTGTCATTGTGATCACATGATTCTCCCAAGATGTGAGAATCAAAAAAATGTTGCCTATCTCTAAAGATGCAAAGTTGCCAGCAGGCATGGTAAACTATGGTAGATAGAGATAGATGATAGATGATAGATGATAGATATAGATAGATAGATAGATAGATAGATAGATAGATAGATAGATAGAAAGAAGATATAGATATTGATACTGTATGTGGTTTGTTCAGCACTTCTATTTGTTTAAAGCATATGTCAAAGCAGTCTAAAAATAATAAAATTTAAAAATATAAAAAATAAACAACATAAACAATTATTTCTCATTAAAAAACAATCCATCACTTTTGGTGACTTGAGTCTTTGTCACATGTGCTCTGCTACACTGCTACCTTTTTCACAACATTCCAATCTGTATTGTATACTTAAATAAATGGAATTCAATCATGTCCTCACAAAAAAAAAATACAGTATAGTTTTAGAGAGAATTAAGAATTGCTCTTGGCTTTCTGTATCCCTTATGCAAACTACAAAACTCTGTCCATGCCCACTGGCAACCTTCTCCAGAGTGCCTAAGAGTGGCCATCATACCACCAGCTCTGTTTAATTGAAGGTAGCATGAATTTATTTATTTATATTATTAGTAGTAGTAGTATTGATATTATTAGTATTATTAGCATTGCAATGCAGTCCTATATACATGCTTGCTCTTACTCCCACTATGCTCAATGTGACTTACTTCTCAGGCTACAAATTTTCACACACTCTGTAGTCTTATTCAACTCAAGTTCTGGGTATAGACAAACATATGTTTGCCCTAAAAAGGCTGCAGTTCTATGCACATTTACTCCTTGGAAATAAGTCCCATTGAACTCACAGAGTTCAGTAACGTATAGCTGCAAAGCAAACACGTGCAGAATTATATTGGGGGCTGCCGTCTCTGTTATTGTTGCCTGCCATTCCTGCTCTGCTTGCTCATGCTGCAGCTCACACTGCCGCCTACTGGCAGCCACACAAACTACAGCATGACAACTTTTCCCCTTACAAAAATATTATATAGCAAGACAGCGTGAATTCCGTTTCTCTCTTCTGCAGGACCAAGTCCTGTTTATCTCGGGACAAAGTTACTTGCCCTGAAATGGCTTTGTGGATATAACTACCGATAACCCAGCTTTAGCTACTCCAAATGTTTTTTCCCCTGTCCTGTATTCCAGAATCGCCTTTCAACTTTTTCGCATCTTACCTACCTATTCTGTAACAAGTTGCAGAGGGTAATTCGGTCCAAAGGGCCAGAAGCCCCACAAGGAGAAGGACTGTCAGTGTCTTCATGGTGCCTTCAGGAATCGGGTGTGAACGCTTAGAATAGAACAAGACTTGTATTTAAACAGATGCGTGGGTAGGGTTAAGATTATATGTCTCCCCATCTACCTCATACTTAATATCAGCAGCATCAAACTTTTCAGGCCCTCGAAAATAATTGCATTGCACCATCTTTATAGATTGCATGTGTTGTTGTAGCCGGGCTTCTGGGTGTTGACACCTGTAATGCACCTGTATAAACACCCAAACTTCAAAGAATTCTCCTGAGTCACACCCTGATTATAGCTCCTTCCAGCACGTGAGGAAAACTCACTCACCCCTGGGAATGGTACCAGGGCAGGGCTCATGTTGTAAAAGAACCAGGACTTCCTATATTCAAGTTAATACCTGGTGATTGTGATGTTTTCAAAAAGACAGAGAGTGAGAGAGAGAGAGAGAACAAAACAGCCATAAGGTGGGATAGGCTATAGCTCAATAGCACAGCACATGCCTTTTTTCTTCTTCTGAAGAAGCATGTGAGTCACTATGTGGCATTTCTAATTAAAATGATCCTCAGATATAGAGTGAAATAGTCAGCTCATTACTACATGGTGCACAGTGTTGGTATTGTCAATATGAATATTGCTTATGTATCTTTAATTTTTTTAATGTAAATTATTTGACATTGGTTTTATTTTACTGTGTGTGTGTATGTGTGTGTGTGTATCATCATCAATAATATTTATATACTGTTCGATTTACATAGAACATGGTAAGATAATTTAATTTTAAAAAGTAAAAAATGCATACGCAACATTTAAAACCAAAAATTCAAAGAAACATATCAGCAAAACCACAGAAGCCATCAATAAAAAGTCAGTTAAATACCAATAAATAATAAAACCGAACAATGTGGTGAATCTTAGGAGGCTGGGAACGCTATCTATAAATGGAATTCATAATAAGAACAATTGTAGGACCATCTCACACACACACACCCAACACAAAATCCACTTGCAGTGTGCTGGGTTTCTTTGAAGACAGGATTCTATAGTCCATAGTCATGTGGTCTTGCTAAGAATATCTGCAGGCTGGAATCCTTTCTTCACTGAATGCTGCAATGCTGCAAGTACAAGCAGGATGTTGTAAACCTGCCTTAAAATGATGAGTGAAGTCCCACAGTCACCTCATTACTTCCATCAGGTAGTCACAAGCACATGCACATTGGCTCCTCAAAATTTCTTTAAAAAAATATTTACTTTGTTCCCAACTTTTCTCAAACGGTCCAAAGGAAGACCATTTGAAAGTTGAAACAGTGAGAATTTGTTGGGCAAGATGGACCACATGGTCTTTTCAGGGTCCACCAAGAAATTTCCACTCAGCCCCCATGAAGGGCCACCAGCCATAGCCTCCATCATTAACTCAAGGTGGGAGAGCAGGTGACTACACTGAGGGAAATAAGGCCAATTCCAGGTGGTAGAAGCCCCAACTCCCTGCAAACCATCCCAGCTGAAGACTCAATACATTCCCTCTTCACATTCCATCCAAAAGTGGGAACCAAATTCCTCCCCATTTGTACCAGTAGCGATGGGGCGTGAGCAAACAGCCCTCCGGACCAAGTGCTGATTCCCTATTCCCAGGGATGCTGATTGGTGTAGGTACCTACACAGTTTGAGGCAGAACAATGAGCAACCTAGAATCTTCATGACCCAAGGAATCAGGTGCTCCCCAAGCACCAATCACACGCCACTGCTACTATAATGCCCCCATATTTGCTGCACTCTTTCAGTATTGTTAGGGGCAGGCACCAGGCCGCTAGGCCTCAGTGCTTTCTGTAACACTAGGTGACTAGGTGACAGCCAAGCCCGGCCAGCAACAAGCCAGCTTCAGCACCACCAGGACACTAGCTCAGGTGGGCGTGAATGCCCTGGGCTGAAGGGCAACAGCTAGGGAAGTGCAAATACTGCCTCCCAAGTATCTGCCACCTGGGGCAGCTGCCTCACTTTACCTAATGGTAGAGCCGGTCTTGGTAATAATTAGTTCTTTTTTTAAAAAAAAAAATATTAAAGCACATAACGTGCATGGCCCTAAATATGGAAGTTGTTCATCTTCATCTGCATAGATGACAGGCCTGTTTGGTACCTCCTTTAACAGAGTCGAGCAACAGGAAGACGCCAGGCTTGGATTAAAAGTTTCCTGTCACTAATGAAAACAGAGATGGAATTCTGACTGTGTTCCTGCTAATGCTCTGATCTTCCAGAATCACCCAATTATATATGTATCTCTCAATCTGGACCTCGTGTCATTTCTGTTGCTTGCACGAGACCTTTACATTGGTCATAGAGTTTGTGCTCTTAATTAAACGCTGGGCATTCCCCATGTTGCTCAATGATAGCCTTGTTGGCGTGCCATGCTTTCGTTCTTTTGAATGCACTTAAAAGCCACAGTCACATCAGCATCTGTGAGAAAATACTTCGGGTGTGCTCATATATATGTATTTATGCACTCTTACAGAGAGATGCACATTGGTATTTATCTATCGTAAAATGCTTTGAGATATTTCAGATAGTAAGTAGTCTATAAATATAAACAATGAGCAAAGAAATGAACAAATGAATAAATAAATAACGGTTTGGTGCATACAGATCCATGGTATCTACAAGTCTCAGAAACCTGGAAACCACCATGTGAGAAGCTGGCCATGGGTCCCACCTGACGTCATGTCTCAGGTGGCTCCAAAATGCCTCAAATTGGTTTTAATGAGTGTGGTTTGCCTTTGCGCCAGCTCTGATGCTGATTGCATCACCTGGATTTTGGGAGTCAGGAAGCAGCTTGTCAACTTGGATCTGCTGCTGAGAAGCGGAGCGTTTGTTGTCTTCCCAAAAGTGCCCTGCCCTTCCTTGACACACCTATGTAATACTTCCGTTTCCCTCCACCTTTCCAGGGAATACAGGAGATGGTTTTTGATACTCCCAGTGTTATCACTCTAGGTTGTTCGGAGGCCCAAAAAGAAATGTGATTTGGCACTGTCAGGTGTGCTCGATTTGTACTGATATTAAATTTATTTTTAAATGCTTGCACATTAACAATATTAATTTAAATACAGTGGTATCTTGGAACTCGATCAGAATCCATTCCAAAAGTCCATTCGACTTCCAAATCATTTGGAAATCAAGGTACGGTTTCTGATTGGCTGCAGGAAACACCTGCAGCCAATCGGAAGCTGCGGAAGTGGGTTCCAAAGAATGTTCGCAAACCGGAACATGCAGAGCCAAAATGTTTGAATCGCAAGACATCTGGGATCTAAGGTATTGTGAATATTTTCGACAACCTCACATGCGGGACTTGACATCTTTCCACAGGGCCTGCAAGACAGAGCTGTTCCACCAGACCTTTGGC
This sequence comes from Podarcis vaucheri, assembly GCF_965113315.1. Taxonomy (NCBI): domain Eukaryota; kingdom Metazoa; phylum Chordata; class Lepidosauria; order Squamata; family Lacertidae; genus Podarcis; species Podarcis vaucheri. The sequence continues at coordinate 84,145,084 of NC_138764.1, read as the reverse complement.
CAAGGCACAGTCTGAGCCCCTCCTTCTGTAATCCTCATAGAACTCTAGCCCAATGGTTGCCATTAATTTGATTCTGAATTTTAGAATGAATTGATTTTAGAATATATTTCTATTAATTGATTGTGATTTTATGTAAACTGTTTTTTTACTGTTGTTAGCCGCTCTGACCCCAGCTTCGACTGGGGAGGGCGGGATATAAATAAAATTTATTAGTAGTATTAGTAGTAGTAGTAGTAAAGGTAAAGGGACCCCTGACCATTAGGTTCAGCCGTGACCGACTCTAGGGTCGTGGTGCTCATCTCGCTTTATTGGCCAGGGAGCCGGCGTACAGCTTCTGGGTCATGTGGCCAGCATGACTAAGCTGCTTCTGGCGAACCAGAGCAGCGCACAGAAACGCCGTTTACCTTCCCGCCGGAGTGGTACCTATTTATCTACTTGCACTTCATGCTTTCGAACTGCTAGCTTGGCAGGAGCTGGGACCGAGCAATGGGAGCTCACCCTGTTGGGGGATTCGAACCGCCAACCTTCTGATCAGCAAGTCCTAGGCTCTGTGGTTTAACCCACAGTGCCACCCGTGTCCCTAGTATATACAAGTAATATTTGCCTCCTTTGCAAATCCCCCAGGGATTGCGTGCCAAAATTTGGTGGCCCCAAAGTAAAAGAAAGTAGAGAAATCAAGTGCTACCAGCAGATTCACTTGGTGGCTGGCGAGACATTAAATAAAACAGAGGTTGGTTCACGTTTGTAAGCTAGTGGTTCCCCGTTCTTACCACTCTTTATGGAGAATGAGACGATCAGTGACCATTAGCTATTATGGCTCTGCTCTGCTTCCATAGTGAGAGGTTGTAATGCTTCTGAATACCAGTTTCTGGAAACCACAGGTGAGTAGGATAGTCTTGTGCTCAGGTCCAGCCTGCGAGTTTCCAGTAGGCATCTGACTGGCCACTGTGAGTACAGGATGCTGGACTAGAGGGGCTATTGGCCTGATCCAGCAAACTCTTCTCATTTTATTACGCCATAAGTTCATGGATTGCCAATCTGGTGCCCACAGGGTCCCTTCCCACTCCTCCCTCCAGCCTGTGTTGAAATCGGGCTTGAAAGAAGTATTCTCTTGTAGCCAATGAAGCAACATGTGCTCAATTGCGATGCATCTTCAGATTGCAGATGGGTCCATGGGCCCAAAAAGTTCGATGACTCCTATGATCGGTGTTGGAAAAAACAAAGTCATCCGAAAGAAAGAGCCTCAGGTAAGCTGGCTGGTGAGTTTGGGAGAAGGGGAGGGGCACTTCAGGGGAGGGAGAGTTGTTGACAGTGGTGGTTGATAAACATCAATGCAAGCCCACACAGAGCATGCCGCTCTTCAAATATCTCAAGGGCTCTTACATGGAAGATGGAGCAAGCTTGTTTTCTCTTGCTCCAGAGGGTAGGACTTGAACCAGTGGCTTCAAGTTACAAGAAAGGAGATTCCTACGAAACGTCAGGAAGAACTTTCTGACACCAATAGCTGTCTTAACAGTGGAACAGACTCTCTTGAAGGTGGTAGACTCTCCTTCCTTGGAGGATTTTAAGCAGAAGTTGGGTGGCCATCTGTCATGGATGCCTGAGTTTCTTGCATTACAGGGATTGGACTGGATGACCCTCAGGGTCCCAACTCTACAGTTCTATGATTCTTCCTGCCATGGTACGTAAGTCTGTACTAATATGTTCATAGCGGAGTAGGAGAATCAATGCCAGGTTCGGAATAAACCAAACAACAAAGTGTGTATTGTTGCAAAATAAGCAAATATCCACAAACGTTTATTTATCTGATCCGTTCTAGGTTTAGATTTCATTTCATTTCTTTCTTTTTTAAAAAAGTGCAAAGCCTCATTTTTTTAAATTTTCATTATGTGCAATGTATGAATTGCTTGATTCAGAGCTAAGCTACCAAAGATAAATCTACACAGCTTTGATTCACTGGATTCCTTCTCTGCTTTCCCCCAAGTGCAGCTGTCAGCAATGTGTGTGGTACGATCAACCATTGCAATCCACCCCATTGGGAAGGCTTGGCGAGTTAATGCTCCATTCAGGGTTTCACCTGTGAAAACAAGGATTGTTCTGGGTGTGGGTGAAAAAAAGTCTATGCCTCAAGCTTCCTGTTGGGGGGCGGTGTCTGCCTCCCTTCACAGGCTCCCATTCATTAGCATAGTCAAACACTCCAGTTGTCGGTTCCCTCCATCCATAAGAATAAAGGCTGGGTTAGGGGAAAGAGTTTATTTTTTGCCATTACCCAAGAGAGGAGATTTCAGGATAAATGTATGAAGTTGCCTTCTCATTGCTGCTTGGAATACTTTGCTTAGGAACAAGCTGCGTTGGGAGGGAGCAGGGTGTTGAGCCATTTCGTACATATACGAATGGTGCCTGTTGGGTTCCCACCTATTCTGTATAATACAGGATTGTCCCGTATTCCAATGTAAAATGTGAGGTCCTGTATTGATAGTTTTGTCCTGTATTGCCCCCACCTTTCTCTGCCAAGTTAGGGATCCAAAGGGTTGTGTGGAAGATCATGTATTTAAGCTCTGGGTAGCCAAGCACACAAGGGACGTGTGTGGCACTGTGGTCTAAACCACAGAGCCTAGGGCTTGCTGATCAGAAGGTTGGCGGTTTGAATCCCTGTGACGCGGTGAGCTCCCATTGCTCGGTCCCAGCTCCTGCCAACCTAGCAGTTCGAAAGCACGTCAAAGTGCAAGTAGATAAATAGGTACCGCTCCAGTGGGAAGGTAAACGACATTTCCGTGCACTGCTCTGGTTCGCCAGAAGCGGCTTAGTCATGCTGGCCACATGACCCAGAAGCTGTATGCCGGCTCCCTCAGCCAAGAAAGCGAGATGAGCGCGCAACCCCAGAGTCGGTCACGACTGGACCTAACGGTCAGGGGTCCCTTTACCTAGCCAAGCACACAGATTTATAAATTTGTGTGTGTGTGTGTGTGTGTGTGTGTGTGTGTGTGTGTGTGTGAGACAAATTCCAGAGAGGCCATCCTGCTGTAGTTTGCAATGTATTGCTTTGAAGTCACTTCAGCACCAGATTGGGGGGCGGGATTGCTCCCAAACTGCCCCACCCTGTATTTTGCCGGAACAAAGATGGCGACCCTAGTGGGACTGCATAAAAATGTTGCAGTGAGATCTCCGTTTGAGAATCCAGCCACTCTGTTCTATCCCCTTCCCTCCCATCCACTTTTCTGCTTCATCAGAGAGACCGAGACAAAGAGGAAGCAGAAAAGATTAAGATCCTTTGTCCTATTTCCCGCCACAGGAATAGGGGATATGACATCAAACAGTCCTGTCTTCTCTAAAAATAGAGGAACTCTCTGAGCCTTAACCCCTTCATATGCTTATGTAAACGTAATTGCCATTTTGGCAGCAGATTTCCCCACAAACCCAGTTAAGAGACTTTCTCCTTTAAGGGGTAAATGGGGAATCGTGACTTAGCAAGAGGCTAAAGGACATCATCCATCAGCTATTGCAATAGAAGTTAGGCTGATGTGAGTTGGAATCTAGCAAAATCTGGAAGATCTCATGTCCCCCTTTCCCTTGCTGTAGGTACCGGCTTGCTTATTATTTTCCAAGGGTCCACACTTGAAAAGACAACAGAAGCCAATTAGAAATCTTCAGCAAGTTTATTGGGTCCGTTTATTAAAAATTTACATATAAAAAAGATTGTTTAAAAATAAGACTACCCTGCCCTGCTTTTCAGAAAGAAAGATATATATATATATACACACACACACACATTTATATATATAACTTTTTTTTAAAAAAAACTTTCTTTTTTTAAAAGAGGAGGGAAAACAACAAATTCTCCATCAATACTCTCAAAGTCCAGTTGTGGGGTGGGAGCAGAGTATTCCAATCAGAGATGCCCCAGTTTTTTTTTTGGGGGGGGGGGTTGGAGCATCTTATTCTAACTTACATATTTTAAAATAATATTTCCTTTTTTTTTTGAAAAGCAGGTATTTGTGTGCAACTGAAGCAGAAAGCTGTAGACAAAGGAGCTGCTGGCGCTGCTTTTCACAGTGGAGGATAACAAGGGAGAAAACAGCACAGTGTGAGAAGCTGCCAATGTCTCTCCCTCCATAAGCAAGCCTTTTTTAAAAAAAATGAAAATGAAAATGAAATTTAGCAAGGAAGGGGATTTCTTTTTTCAACCAGGCATGTTGATGTCTGAGGCTCTTGAGTGCCCCGCAAAGCCCCAGGAAAGACTTCATTGGCTGCCAACTAACCCCGGTCGCTCTTGAAGAGAAGGTCTGCTTCACTTCCTGCATCTTTGCTGAAACATCCACCTGTTGCGGCTCAACCAGTTTCAACAAATGGCTCAGCCCAACCATCCATTTCAAGCCAAGGGAGGGAAAGTGTTCCAACATAGGGTTTCTTTGTTTTTTTAAGTTTTTTGTTTTTCTTTTTTTTATCTAGGCAAGTAGGGAGCAGTTTCAGCTTCCCCCTCAGGCTCGTGTTATATGAAAACCAACAACCATTTACAACAGGAACGCCAACGATGAGTTAACAGGATGTGTCTGCGCCCATAAGGTGAGGTGTCTCTCAGCCCCGATCATTTTCTGCCAACCTGGTTTTCCAGCTTGTCAATTCTGGCAGTCATCTGAGCAAGTGGTTGCATTAAGGAAAGCAGCACATGCAAGATTGTGCAAACGGTCATTCACAACTTAAGGCAGGGGCAACTAACCCCCCAGTTTGGTGCCTGATACACAAAAACACACACACAAACACACTGCCAACAATTTTTTTTCTGTCTCCCAATTATTATTTATTTATTTGCCGCCTGCATTTCTACCTGACCTTTTTCTCCAAGGAAGGAACTCTCAAGTTGGCTTAGTGTCAGGGGCTGGACTGATGAGGAATGGTGGGGACCTCCCCGAGAACAGGAGGATAGTATAGATTTAGAACAGTGGTTTGCAGAAGGACATAGTTCAGAGTCTGCAGAGGGCAGAAGCTGGGAAATACTGGAAGAGGAACAGCAGGAAGAAGAAGCACCAGGGGAGAGACAGATGACAGTGTCCTTGGAAAGCATTCCTGACCCCCCTCCCAGGACCAGGCGTGCATTGCCGGTAGCAGAACAGAGAGCTCAGAGGCAGAAAGATCAGATTAACTGATGCAGGGGTGACATAGAATAGGAAAGACGTAGGAGGGTGGGACTTTACTTGGAGCAATCCCATTATTTAGAGAAGACTACATTCCTTCGTCACTCTCTGTGAATTATTGAATAAATTGCTTGGTTAGAACTTGAAGCAGAGAAACGATAAAAGTTCTAACCAAGCAATTTATTCAATAATTCACAGAGAGTGACGAAGGAATGTAGTGACACCCTGACACTTACATGGTTATCTCACCCTCCTCATTTAATCCCCACAACCTCCCAGTGAGGCAGGTTAGGCTGAAAGGCAGCAAACCTGAACCAAAGTCACCCAGTGAGCTTCATGGCCAAGTGGGGATTTGAACACTGGTTAGACACAGAGTGCTGATGGGTATGCAAATCCCCCCTTCTCTCTGGGTAATCAGCTAATTATATGATGAATGGAGAGGCACAACCCCCCTCCCCTCCCTTTCTCAGCTCAGCTAAATGGGGTCCGTGTACCTGTGTACATATGCCTGCCTGAGTGTGCATGCAGGCGTGTGAAAGTGTGCCCATGAGTGTGGCATGGCCACACCCACCATTGACATGTGAACCCTGCAGGGTTGGCCAAGGGTGAATGTTCACCCTCAGCGGCGTAGCGTGAGTTGTCAGCACCCGGGGCAAAGCAAGTAATTTGCGCCCCCTAACCCGGGGCAAGGCAAGTAATTTGCGCCCCCCCAACCCCTAACCTGCCGATCTGAGGCGAGTTGCCGCTGGCGCTGCCACCCAAACGACGCCGCTTGCCTGGAGGAGGAGGGGGGCAGAGAGGCGAGGAAAATGCAACAGCAGCTGCAGCAGCAGCGGCGGAGGCGGGGCTGTGAGGAGGGGCTGCCTGGCGCGTCCTCCGCGGCCCTGACGCGCGGGGACTGCGATGAGCGCTGAGAGTTGCTGACTGCCGGACGCCTTCAGCCCGGGCACGCGCACAGCTCGTTGGTTCCGCGAGACATGGGGCTCTGCTACAGCCTGCGCCCGAGGCTCTTCGGCGACTCCAGAGGCAGCGAGCGCGCCCCCCAGATGTTGTGCCCAGTGCGGCCGCCCCCCCTTGCACCCCCCACGCTACGCCACTGTTCACCCTGCAGGGGCTTTTTCCCTTCACAGTAGAGTCTTCGCCGTTTCAGGCCGCTGGCTTTGGGATAAACCCTGAAGACAATTCAAAATCTCATTAGGATAGCGTGCAGAAATGCATTACCTTGCAGAAAACTCCTTGCAAAAAAAAAAGTGTCTATATTGGAAGAAATTCACACAGAAATGCTGGCAAATTTTCATGCCTTTTTTAAAAAAGAATCCACAAAACGATGCAAAAATGCGGAGACCTGAATTTAAGGTTATAAAAATGAGAAAAGTGAAAGTAACAGATTCACTCATCCCTAGTTCCACCCCAAGAGCACGATTTTAGCCTAACATCATCAGAATGAGTGACAATGACTTGCATAGGCCATCAAGTAAGCTTCATTGTTGAATGGGGCTTTGGGCTTGGCTTTCCTCACACCCAAACTCATCCATTCTAGCTGCTGGACCACATTCCCACCCCTAAAGTTATTGCTTGTCACAAAGGCACTGAACTCCAGCAGACACTTTGTACATAAGCTCTGTTGCGCCTGCTGAGCACTTCCCCCAAGACTCTGCCCTTTTAGGTACAATTTGCCCTCTGAAACCCTGGAGAATGGGATGCTTAAAATGAGAATCTAAATCCTTCCAAGAAGGGGGGGGGGGAAGGCAACATAACAAATGTTCCTGCCAGCTTTCACTTTTCGTGAAGGTTATACCAAAAAGGATATTTTTATCAGTGAGGTCTTCCAGGATTGCAAGACTGTTTGTCTGGAACTGAACCAGGGCCTCACATTCACACGGGTTGCGGAATTCAGTTTCTCCCTTGCCTTCCTCTGAAATAACATAAAATATATTAGAAACATATTCAGTTTAGCACTACCGACACTTAATAGCACCAGAGGCCCCTGATTCCATAAAAAACCTTTGATCTGATGTGACCATCACCTTGCCACTGACTCCTGCACTCTGGGCTAAGTTGGTTAAGTGAAGGCAACCAAAATGTGAAATGCAGTTAGCTTTCTGTGATAAAAAATTGCCCAAAGGCTGCAATGAAGAACTGAAAGGGGTCAGGGGAACAATTCTCAAATTTCCACAGGCTCCTGTTGTGACCTTAATTGACATACTGCATACGATATGTGCAATGCTCTAACTTTCTGATAGGGAAAAGCCTTATTTATATTTATTATTATTGAAAGTCTACCCCTTACCATCTCTAAGTCTCTGTGCTATGAGACTTATTCACACATGCACTGAACAGATATATAAGCTGCCTCTGCAGGTGTAGAATTGTTAATGTGACCAAGTGTGTGCTTGTTGATTTGTACAGCTCAATTGTTGTGCTCAATTGTTGTGCGCATGGCCACACAGATTCCACACCTGTGGAGCACCACAAGTGAAGAACTGTACCGCAGCTCAACTACTAGACCTGTTCACACGATACACACTGAACACAGGTTCAGGATATCTCTACACAGCTTCCCCCTTTCTTTTAGGGGGATACTAAATTTAGCGTTAAATGACCTGGAAAGTGATGTAATGTGAGGCAAGACACAGAATCATGTGCAGAATGACCTATTTGCTTACAGGATTTACTGGAACATGGCATTCAAATATCTGACGGTAGAAGCATAGCGGTAAAGGTTGTTGCCTAGATTCCGCCATCGCTTACCAGGACAGATGTTGACTTTGAGATTGTCCACAATGTTCGTCATGGTGTTGAAATCTGCAGAGTATGAGAAGTGCTGATCTACTGGCTCAGAAGCAATCGCTCTCAGTTCCTCTTCAACAGCTTTGCCGACTCCGACCGCAAACATGGTAATTCCTGCAGAACCGGCAACATGTATAGGATACAAGGGTTTCAGTTTTTGGGAACTCAGGCAATTTGTTTGAATCTCAATAGCCAGTGCTATGGGATGCCATTCATACACAGTGCATGAAGAGAGAACCAATCATTTCTGAGATTGAGGGAGGAGTTCCAGAGCTGGGGTACCACCACCAAGAAGGCTCTCCTTTGAATAGCAAGCCTAGGCTGATGATGCAGCCATGAGAGCCTTTCTGACCAGTCTTCATAGTCTCTCAGGTATTAGTAGTCACTATTATTATCACTATAATTTGTGGATTTCTATACTGCTTAATGCCAAACTAGGCTTCTACACAGTTTAGAAGTACAGAAACCAAAGGCTCAAACATTAAAATGCAAAGATCCATAATTAAAATACACAATAAAACCATCCCATTAAAATATGAACATCCATCGCTGAAATATGCAATAAAACAATTCCATTAAAGCAACACAGTTTGCAGGGCAGCAGTTGAAGAAGGAGCAAAAAGGGTTTTCTTGTGTGTGTGTGTGTTTCTTTGTGGCTGATTAGCTGTTTTCCCTGTGTAAAGGTCAGAGGGGGCAGGGTTTCTGTTGAGGCAGGGGATTAGCTGTGGGAGGAGCTTATCAGAGTTTGCAGGGCAGCAGTTGAAGAAGGAGCAAAAAGGGTTTTCTTGTTTGTGTGTGTGTGTGTTTCTTTGTGGCTGATTAGCTGTTTTCCCTGTGTAAAGGTCAGAGGGGGCAGGGTTTCTGTTGAGGCAGGGGATTAGCTGTGGGAGGAGCTTATCAGAGTTTGCAGGGCAGCAGTTGAAGAAGGAGCAAAAAGGGTTTTCTTGTGTGTTTGTTTCTTTGTGGCTGATTAGCTGTTTTCCCTGTGTAAAGGTCAGAGGGGGCAGGGTTTCTGTTGAGGCAGGGGATTAGCTGTGGGAGGAGCTTATCAGAGTTTGCAGGGCAGCGGTGCGCGCCTAGCGGCGCGCGCAGTTATACCCATCTTTTAGATTTAGGGGAGCTATTCTCAAACGTTTGTTGGGGGAGACCTAGGTGTTTTTTTGTGGGGGAAGTTATTTGTCCTGTCTTCAAGCTTTTTATGATGGAGGACCTCTGTAGCCACCCCCAACGACACGATCTCAAGATGGAAGGGGAGGGAACAGCTGCAGTCACCTGCGATTCCTGCGCAATGTTTGCCATCTTGCCAAAGGTTGCAGGCAGCTTTACCTGCAGCAATTGCATGTTGATTGCCCTTTTAAAAGACAAAGTCCAGCAACTGGAGGAACGTGTAGCTACGCTCCAAAGAATTAGAGAGCTGGAGCTCTTCTTGGAAGCAACAGAGCACACCGTCTCCACCAAGGAGGAGACAGGGGACTCCCCTGAGAAGGAGGCTAGTTCACCAACACAGGAGCCAGATATATGGAGAAACGTGACTCAAAGAAGTAGGAGGCTCAGGGTTCACTCTGATTGTTTAGAAATACACAATCGCTTTGAGGTCCTAAAAGGAAAGGGAGTTCATGATGGCTGGGAGTTTGTTAAGAGGGAGATAGTAAAAGCACAACGTCAGGCAATACCAATGAGACGGAAACATGGAAGGTGCCTAAAGAAGCCAGGGTGGCTATCTAAAGAACTTTTAACTGAATTAAGATTAAAAAAGGATGTGTACAAAAAATGGAAAAGGGGGGAAACCACCAAAGAGGAATTCAAACAAATAGCCAGCACGTGTAGACACAAAGTCAGAAAAGCTAAAGCACAGAATGAACTCAGGCTTGCTAGAGAGTTTAAAAGCAACAAAAAAGGCTTTTATGGGTATGTTCGTAGCAAAAGGAAGAACAAAGAAACAGTGGGGTCACTCAGAGGAGAAGATGGTGAAATGCAAACAGGGGACACAGAAAGGGCTGAACTCCTCAATGCCTTCTTTGCCTCAGTCTTCTCCGATAAAGAAAACAATTCCCGACCTGAAGAATTTGGAGCAAATGATTCAGCAAAGGAAACACAGCCCAGAATAACTAAGGAGATAGTACAAGAATATTTGGCTAGTTTAGATGTATTCAAGTCTCCAGGGCCAGATGAACTGCATCCAAGAGTATTAAAAGAACTGGCAGATGTGGTCTCAGAACCACTGGCAGTCATCTTTGAGAATTCCTGGAGAACAGGCGAAGTCCCGGCAGACTGGAGGAGGGCAAATGTTGTCCCTATTTTCAAAAAGGGGGAAAGAGAGGACCCAAATAATTACCGCCCAGTCAGTCTGACATCAATACCAGGGAAGATTCTGGAGCAGATCATTAAGCAAACAGTCTGTGAGCACCTAGAAAGGAATGCTGTGACCACCAATAGTCAGCATGGATTTCTGAAAAATAAGTCATGTCAGACTAACCTGATCTCGTTTTTTGACAGAATTACAAGCCTGGTAGATGAAGGGAATGCAGTGGATGTAGCCTACCTTGATTTCAGCAAGGCATTTGACAAGGTGCCCCATGATATTCTTGTAAAGAAGCTGGTAAAATGTGGTCTTGACTATGCTACCACTCAGTGGATTTGTAACTGGCTGACTGACCGAACCCAAAGGGTGCTCATCAATGGTTCCTCTTCATCCTGGAGAAGAGTGACTAGTGGGGTGCCACAGGGTTCTGTCTTGGGCCCGGTCTTATTCAACATCTTTATCAACGACTTGGATGATGGACTCAAGGGCATCCTGATCAAATTTGCAGATGACACCAAACTGGGAGGGGTGGCTAACACCCCAGAGGACAGGACCACACTTCAAAACGACCTTGACAAATTAGAGAACTGGGCCAAAACAAACAAGATGAATTTTAACAGGGAGAAATGTAAAGTATTGCACTTGGGCAAAAAAAATGAGAGGCACAAATACAAGATGGGGGACACCTGGCTTGAGAGCAGTACATGTGAAAAGGATCTAGGAGTCTTGGTTGACCACAAACTTGACATGAGCCAACAGTGTGACGCGGCAGCTAAAAAAGCCAATGCAATTCTGGGATGCATCAATAGGAGTATAGCATCTAGATCAAGGGAAGTAATAGTGCCACTGTATTCTGCTCTGGTCAGACCTCACCTGGAGTACTGTGTTCAGTTCTGGGCACCACAGTTCAAGAAGGACACTGACAAACTGGAACGTGTCCAGAGGAGGGCAACCAAAATGGTCAAAGGCCTGGAAACGATGCCTTATGAGGAACGGCTAAGGGAGCTGGGCATGTTTAGCCTGGAGAAGAGGAGGTTAAGGGGTGATATGATAGCCATGTTCAAATATATAAAAGGATGTCACATAGAGGAGGGAGAAAGGTTGTTTTCTGCTGCTCCAGAGAAGCGGACACGGAGCAATGGATCCAAACTACAAGAAAGAAGATTCCACCTAAACATTAGGAAGAACTTCCTGACAGTAAGAGCTGTTTGACAGTGGAATTTGCTGCCAAGGAGTGTGGTGGAGTCTCCTACTTTGGAGGTCTTTAAGCAGAGGCTTGACAACCATATGTCAGGAGTGCTCTGATGGTGTTTCCTGCTTGGCAGGGGGTTGGAATCGATGGCCCTTGTGGTCTCTTCCAACTCTATGATTCTATGATTCTATGAAAACAGGAGACTCAGGTCAAGAGACCAAGGGGATGACTGGGCAATGAGGTGCATCATCGATAGCTTGTGGAAAGTCAATACAGATGAGGCCTCTCTTGTTTCCGTAGGACAAGTGTTCTATAACACCAGTGCTAACAGTAAACAAGCCTGCCTCTGCATCACCACAAGCTAGTCATAATTAGGATGGGACAAATAATAACCCCCTTCCCCTTCTTCTCCCAGAGTAGTTTTAACCTCAGGTCTTGCGCCAACCACAGAGCGCTCTTCCAAAACTTCTGCCCACAACGTGAGGGAAGGGTTCATGACAGAAAACAACTGAAATGGGAGAGAATCATGGGAGTTCTATGAGACTGGGTCAATAGTTGGGTCCAGATTAGGAGCCCTTGAGGTCCCAGGATACAAAATGGCTGATCCCTGTCATGTAGGCAATGAAGTGGGATATCATGCAAGAAGAGAGAGTTATAGACAGGAGAACACGGGATTAAATAATACTGTGTGTTCAATTTTATCTGCCCTGCTCTGTCCCATCATGATCGTGCTCTTATCCACCTATGGGGAAAGAACAAGTCTTGAAAATCTGGAACCAGATGACTGAAAAACAGAAGAAGACACAACTTAAGCTGCAGCTTCCAGGCATAACATTGGCAAAGGATGAAAACTTCTTTTTCCTCCATTTCTTGTTCTGGGTTTAAGCTGCCTGTCCTCTTCTGGCCAGGGATAAGAAAGGCCGCTGTACCTTCCCTTTTCCTCATCTCTTGGGAGTTCAGCAACTGACTAGAAAGAAGCATAACCGCCTTGATTTTTCTAGGCCCTGTAATTTGACACTCCTCTGCATTTTCCTTTTGGCAATAACAGGAGGAAACGAGAGAATTCGCTAATTAGCCACAAATTCCTGACTCTGCCCAGAAACACAGAGGCAGAACAAACTGGCTGGAATGCTCCAGCAAACCTCTGGCCGCCCTGGTGCCAAGAGCAAAGGAGTTATTTGGCTCAAACTCTTAGAATGCAGGCATTGCCATCCCAGACAGTCTGCCTACAGAGTGGCTCAGCCCCTGTCTGCACTGCAGCTTTCAAACTGGTTTAAAATAAATAAGCATTCCCTCTCCCCATGAGATCCTGAGAACTGTAGTTCTGTGATGAAGGGGTCTCTAGCAGAATCCTCAGCAAGCCCAACTGGCTACAATTCCCAGCATCCTTTCAGGGAAACCATGGCAGCTCATGAAAGAAACCGATTAGAATTTGTAGGTGCTGGAAGGATAGAGAAGGGAGCATCTCTTGGTGGTACATCATGTCTGCATGCAGAAACTCCAGGTTCAGTCCCTAGCACACGAGTCAGGAATCTTTTCCTGCCAACTGGATGGATCCCACACTCCTGTACCCTTGATGGACCATGTTGCCACATGGGAGAGGGGCTGCCTATCTGTCAATCACCGGGCTTCACAAGGACATCAGGTGACAACGTCTAAGGGGCTAGCTGGGGGGGAAATATTATCTCTAGCAGCTTCAAAATTTCCAGAAATCTTACATCTCTCCTGGCACTGGCTTTCCAGGGTTCCTTTCAGACAGCCCTATCTGGAGATAAAGGAGACTGAACCTGGGACCTTCTGCATGCAAAGCAGGTGTCTTACCACTGAGACACAGCGGCAATTCACAGCCCAACCTCTATGGTCAGAACATACCTAGAGAAAAGAGTTGTATGGCAAAATGCGTACAGTTAGAGATCAAGTGCTTTACTGATTGGAGAAATTCAGAAGCAACCTCCTTTCAGCTCCTCACCCATGAATAAAAGCTCCGCAATACCTATAGACAGATCCCAATTACACATCCCTGCTGCACCCTCACCTGACTCCTTTGCTCTTCTCGCCCACTCGGAGATGTCGTCTTGAGAACGGCCGTCCGTGAAGACCAGGCCTACTCTGGGCACATTCTGGGAAAGGGGCCGGGCCCCTTCCGCCTCCGAGAAGCTGTGCTCCAGCATGTGCTTGAGGGCCAGGCCTGTCATGGTGCCCTTCTCCATGTACTGCACTCTCTGCACCGCTTTCTTGACATCAGCCACTGTCGTGTACTTGTTGAGAGGGAACTCCGTGCGCACTCGGCTCGAGTACTGGACCAGCCCCACGCGCGTGCCGTGAGGGGACACGTCCAGGAAGTCCACAATCTGGTTCACAAACTGCTTCACCAGCTCGAAGTTCTGAGGCCGGACGCTCTTGGAGCCATCGATCACCAGCACCAAGTCGATGTGCCCAGCTTTACACTCTATAGCCCAAGGAAAAAAGGGGAGGCGAAGGGAGATGAGCATTAGCCTTGTCTTCTGAAATAGCAGCAAAGTGAGATATATGATGGATATTGGGCCATCACCCTCGAGTTGCTGAAAAGTCCAGACTGGGCGCCTCCAAGCTGTGAGGATCCCAGCTTCACACAGTTGGAGAATTCCCTCACAATCCTGTAGCTCTTTTGCTACACTTTACAAGACCTTTGGAAACCCAATCCCAATACTGTTTCTAGACAACTACAATGTACCTCTCACGCACATGATTTTCAGTAGGCAATCTCTTGTGCCTTGCCTCTTGCATCACCAGCATTCTGGTTTCTTAGCAAATCACACAGACAAACTGTGGGTCAACAGTGCCCTCTTGCTACCAACTGACACCACAGCCTAATTAGGACATGCAAATCCCTTTGTAAGATTGGGTTACAACCTGACATCCCAGATATTGTTATTATAATTATTACTCCTTTTAAAGCTACTTTTAACAGCATCATTAAAAAAACTTGAAAATGAACATGAAGAAAATTTCATACAAATACAACACTATTCGTCTCTACATTTTATCCAATGTTTTTCAGTAAGAGATTATGGTAAGCACAACTTTAGAAACAGATAGGTAGCCGTGTTGGTCTGCCATAGTCAAAATAAAAAAATTCCTTCCAGTAGCACCTTAAAGACCAACTAAGTTAGTTCTTGGTATGAGCTTTCGTGTGCATGCACACTTCTTCACACTTCTATCTGAAGAAGTGTGCATGCACACGAAAGCTCATACCAAGAACTAACTTAGTTGGTCTTTAAGGTGCTACTGGAAGGAATTTTTTTATTACAACTTTAGAAAGTTAAAGCCAACCTGAGGTTCCGGAAGGTAGATGTTCTCTTGGCAGAACTGTACGAAAGGAGACCAGCTCCCCCGGAATTTGTTCCTATAATCATCAGGTACTCTTGCTCTTAGATAAGATGTTAATTTTGTCTTTATAGCAAAATGCTAAACTTTGATAAATTGCTCTTTCCAACGAGGGAGTACTATGTCTTTCCGTCTTTGGGCAAATAATTTTTGTGCAGCTGTTAAAATAAGAGAAGCAAGTATTATGTGTTCCTTCTATATAGGAAGTGGTGTGTGTGTGTGTGTGTGTGTGTGTGTGTGAGAGAGAGAGAGAGAGAGAGAGAGAGAGAGAGAGAGAGAATACAACAGTACCAATGCAAGAACTAGTAGTACATCACGATTCAGGATTCTGCTTAGTATTTTAATGATCTCACTATTTTGAACACCTCATATTCACTTCTTTTATTTAGTCTTTTGCTTCCTGTCTCATATTTTTGCAAATAATACACAAACTCCTCCGTTGTAACCTTAGATCCCATGATACAGGAGGAGTTCTGTCTGCTCTGAGGCCATTGCCACCCAACACGGCAAATCCAGTCTAATAACACACAGCAACTAATGCATCCCTCCTAACCAATCATGCATTTATGTTATGTGCCAACTGGGGCACTTTTTGTTGTATTTTCAAAAGCAGAAACAGTATCTCTGAATGTGTGTCCATCTAAGAGGTATCAGGAATAGTGATCAGTCAGGATCAAGACATCGCCACTTACCTGCCTGCTAGGAATCTGTTTCAGGTATCAAAGAGGAGCCATGCATGAAGAACATCCCATAGCAAGGAAAACCCCTAATACTCACTGTTGCATGTCTTCTTGTCTGCCTGGAGCTGCTGACCCTCTGGGCAAAGACAGTGGTAAGAGCCTGCAGTGCTGACACACTTAAATTCACATCCATGCTCTACGCTATTGCAGAGGTCGCTGGCTGAAACACAAATCATGGGGATAATTTCATCAAGCTACGGAGTTCAGCATGTTGCATCAGGCGGAGAACCATTAGGACTATATGGTGAAGAAACTATAAACCAGTGTTTCCCAACCTTTTTTGGGCAAAGGCACACTTGTTTCATGAAAAAAATCTCGAGGCACACCACCATTACAGCCCCGTGACGTCAGCGCGCAACGTCACGCCGGGAGGGACATGAATTGCTAGCAAATTACATAATCACCTCCTTGAGGGCTGGCTCATCTTCTCCGAAGGCAGAACCCCATTAATGAACAGCACAGACTCACACCATAGCCAAGACGAGGGGGGAAAACCTCAGTCATGCACAGTCATGCACATGTGGGGGCTAAATGAGGACAAAGACCGGGCAGAGAGCAGGGTTCAAATCACCCCACCTGGCCAGGACAATCCCTGGGTGCTCCCTTGGGCCACTCGCCTGACCCACCTCGCAGGGCTGTTGTTGCGAGGATAACACGGGGAGAACCACGCGCGCCCCCGGGAGCTCCTTGGAGGAGAAAGCGGGCGATGAATGCAATGCATGAAATATATGAGAGGCGACCAGGTTTTGCAGGTGAGGGGCCCCCGCCAGCCTCCGCTTCCAACACCTGGCGCAACGACGCCGAAGTTTCCCCCTGGGCTCGGCTCGCGGAGCAGCGCTGCTCCCCCCGGCTCCCCTTCGCCCTCCCAGCTCTCTCTGCCGCCCACTGGGGACCCCCCTCACCTGCCAAGTCCGGAGCGCTGGTGGAAGTTGCATGCATGCATGCAGGGCGCCGCGTTGCCATTGCATTGCACTGCACTCCATGCAACGCCTGCACACATGCATTGCCTTGCACGCCCGCCAAGGGGTCTCCCCGCGGTCCGATGCGTCCCCTCTGGCGCGGATGCAGCATTGCAAAAATAAAACACACACCCCCGACGCAGCCCTACCTGGGGGGCAGCCTCCGCCGCTCCGCCTCCGCGGGGATCCCCGGGCTCCATCCTGCCGCCCGATCTCTGCGGGGGCACAGGCAGGCTGCGCGGGGTCTGCGCAGAAGAGCCCCTGCCCGCCCGGCCGCCGCCGCTGCGCTCATTCCATGGCCGGGAGAAGAGCGCTTCAAACAAAACACCCGGCCCGCCAGGCCACACTGGGAAACGTAGTTTGCGCACCCCGCGCGGGCACGGAGCCCAAGGGCGAGGGGACTACGGATCCCAGCAGCCCCCGCGCCGGGGACGGAGGGGGAGAGGCCGGGTGCAGGGATGGAGGGACGGGTGGGCGAGCGAGTGAGTGAGTGGCAGCTGCCAAGCCTTGGCCGAGAGCCAGGAAGGGCCTCCCCGGAAGAGGAGGAGGAGGGAGGCGCAGAGCGGGAGGGAGGGAGGGAACCCCAGGGGTCATCTAGTGACGCCGCCCCAATCGAAAATTTGACTTTAAAAAAAAAATCTTTTGAGTTTTTTTAATTTTTCCCACGGCACACCAGGCAACATCTCGCGGCACAGTAGTGTGCCACGGAACAGTGGTTGGGAAACACTGCTATAAACTATGTTTTCTGCTGCTCCGGGGGGGGGGGAGGACCCGAACCAACGGAATCAAATGACAAGAAAGGCAATTCCAACTAAATATTAGGATTTACTTTCTGACAGTAAAAGCTGTTCAAAAGGGGAATAGGCCAGCATGGAAGGTGGTTGACTCTCCTTCATTGGAGGTTTTTTTAACTGGCTGGATGGATTCTTTGGTTGTAATTCCTCCATTGCAGAGGGCTGGACTAAATGGCCCTTGTGGTCCCTTCCAATTCCACAATTCTGTGGTTCTAAGGCAAATTAGAAAGGCAATATTGCCTTTGGTTATGTTGATCACCAGGATTCTCCAGCACTCTAAGGAACATGTTTTATACTGAAGTCACAGCCCATAAATCCAGTGCATCACAGTCCCTTCCACCGACTCTATGGGTGTCTTCTTTTGAGACATCCCAACTCATTTTCAAAACAGTCATTTGGCAAACCTAGTAATGAATCATAGCCAGATGTTGCACTCTATGTTTTAGCTCACTTGTTTGCTTTTCTTTTTTGCTCCCCCCTCCGCACCAATGCATATGGTGTTCTCCGCCACAGCCACACAATGCAGCACTTACCCTGACATGACTTGCCATCAGCCTGCAGGGTGTAACCATCGCGACAGCGACAATAGTACCCGTTGAGGATATTCACACAATCATGCTGGCAGCTGTGGTTGCCAAAGTTGCAGAAATTGATCACTGAAAGAAATAGAGGGGGGTGGGGAATGATTTTGAGGTGATCAGGACCCATTGCTCTTCCCTCCAGCAAAATGCCTCCATTCCTCCGAGATCCCAGTTCCCATTTAATAGCTACCAACCCACCACCCCTTCCCCAATATTATGGAATACAGAGGCAGAAAAGGGCAGCCAAAATTAACAGGGGGCTGGAGAAACTCCCCTATCAGGAATGACCACAATGACGGGGGCTTTTTCATTCAGAGAAAAAGAGAGTAAGAGGTGACGTGATCTATCATGATGGCAATATACTAGTTCCATGCCTCTTGATACCAGTTGCTGGGGGGTGACAGTGGGGAGAGTCCTGCCTGTGGGCTTCGCAGGGGAACCTGATCAGCCACTGTGTGAAAGAAGATCCAGATCTAGAGAGGTTTCTTATCTGATCCAGCAGGACTCGTCTTATGCCCTTAGATGGAGATTACTCACTGCTACATGTCTTCTTGTCTTGGTTGAGCTGATAGCCTGTCCGGCAGCGGCAAGTGTAGGAGCCGAGAGAGCTGACGCATTGATGCTCGCAGCCGTGTCTCCCATCAGCACAGGCATCGATGACTGCAGAGGTTTTAAAAAAAGGACACGTCATGGACTGGGCAAACAAAAGCCATAGGTAAGGCTTGTCCACTCTTGCATACTTGGGCACTGGGACTGCTATCAGAGGATATCAGGTACAGCGACTCATGTTGACAAGAAGCTAGGGGGTAGGCAGATCCTGTTGGTTTTTGGCTTCTCATTTTTCCAGTTCAGTCTTCCACATTTCTTCTTCGTTTTGCAGTTCATTTATTTTTGAAGTCTTTGTGAAAATTCATCAGCATTTTTGTTAGGATTTCTCCTAATACAGTGGAACCTCGGGTTGCGGACGTGATCCATGATGGATGCATGCACACGAAAGCTCATACCAAGAACTAACTTAGTTGGTCTTTAAGGTGCTACTGGAAGGAATTTTTTATTTTGACTATGGCAGACCAACACGGCTACCTATCTGTAACATTTATACGTTGTTTTGGAAACTGCAGATTAGGCAGGTTCCTCCTTAAATGTTAACTGAACCCAGTTTCTCTCCCATCCTTATAAGAGGTCACAGGCACAGGCACATTGTCACTTTCACAGAATCACAAAATTGTAGAGTGGGATGGGAACCCAAGTGTCATCAGGAATCTTTAACCTTTTCAGACTCAGGACCCACTTTTAACCAAAACATGCATTTGGGAAAACACTTCTTAGTCTTTTACCATATATTTGCATGTTGGTAGTGCTGCTGTTGCAACCCGCCTGGGACCAGTCAGTGATCCATGAGGGTCCCGACCCACCAACTGAAGTCTAGTGATCTAGCATCACAACCTGCAATGCAGGTATCACAGCTGTTTCTCTGGGATCCAAGTCTGGAATCCAAGCCTTGTGAGGAACAGTTGAGGGAGGGATGTGTAGCCTGGAGAAGACTGAGAGTGGTATGATAGCCATCTTCAAATATCTCAAGGGCTGTTGCATGCAAGATAAGAGCAAGCTTGTTTTCTGCTGCTCCAGGGACACGATCCAGATCAATGGATTCAAGTTACAAGAAAGGAGGCTCCAACTAAACATGAGGAAGAACTTCCTGACAGTAAGAACTGTTCTATTGTCCACCTTAGAAGGTGGTGAACTTTCCTTCACTGGACGTTTTTAAACAGAGGTTGGATGGTCATCTGTCAAAGATTCTTTAGCCGTGATTCCAGTATTTCAGGAGGTTGGATTAGATGACCCTTGGGATCCGCTCCACCTCTACAATTCTATTATCTATGTAGAATCTATTATCTACAGATCCATTTCTGAGTCTCCTTCCCACCCAGCACTGCTTGTTCTACAAGGGATTCTTACACAGAATAAACAGTGTCGGCTAATGAACACCACATTTTTTCCACATCGGCACATGTTCAGCATGCATCCACATTATGCAGATGGTTCATTGTCGAACCTTATTACTCGTTGGCAGATCAGCAATGACACGGTTGCAAAATAAAATTCATCCAATGTGCAAGTTGCATTGTAATCTAGGCATAGGAACTGGGAGAACTGCTGTCCATCTCATCAGCCCTAATAACTGTCTGACTGAACGTACTGATCTTACTTACTGGAGCACGTCTTTCCATCAGCATTGAGCTTGTATCCTGGGTTACACTGACAATAGAAGGAGCCTGGGACACTGACACAAGTGTGCTGGCAGCCATGATCCAGTTCTGTACACATATCAACACCTGGAAGATGCAAGATGGCACAAGGTAAATAAGGGTTCGCCCACTTACATTACACATGAGAACAGCTATACCAGGGTGAAGACAGTGTAATGTTTTTAGTTAGTGGGGTCAATTTGGAAGTTTGGATGCATATCTCTCTCCGGGCTAAGCAATGCAGTGTAGGTGAGGGATGGTATTACAGGCTGGTAGCAGAAGCTGGCTGTGCACAACACTGACTGGCTGGTGCCAGTGACGCAACCAGTTTTGTCTCTTGCTCCCTTGTACATGCAGCAATCCCCAGAGCATTATGTACACTTCAACATGTTTTAAAAACTTAATAAGAAAATAGATGAAGGGATAAACCCTCGCAATTGCTTTAAATTCACATTTATAAAAGGGAAAGGCAGATTGTCCAAAACTCGCAGAGAGCGGCCAAGACTGATGGACGAACCAGCATTTGATAAACTGTGAATCAATTCACGGGCTCACATCCACCCAATCTCCACCTCCATTACAGGTTGCAGGCAACACAAGAAGCAAGAACGCATGAACAACGCTTGAACTATCTTCTATCCTGGTAACCTCAAAGGGGGAACATGCCACCTTTCCCCTCATGTTCTGATCTCTCACTGAATCGCTTTTGAATGTCAACAATGGCCATGGGAGGTGGCTTGACTGTCCTGCCACTGCCGCCATCACTCACCACACAGCTTGTCCTGGAATTGCTTGCCGAACTGTTGGATGAGGTCAAAGGACTCCACCAAGAACACATGCTCCTCCAGTGGGGGAGAAGCCATGGCCCGGAGGGAGTTCATGTCTGCCCGCTGCACACCCACGGCATAGATTTCAATGCCGGCCGCTCTTGCCTGAGCTGCCACATCCGTCACACGGTCCTGAGGCCGCCCATCAGTGACGATCACTGCCACACGAGGGATTTTCTTGTGCAGCGGCCGTGCCCCCTCCTGGGTGGTAAAGGCCACGTTCATGGCATACTGGATTGCCAGCCCCGTCATGGTGCCTTGAGCCAAGGGGACAATGGCGTTGATGGCCTTCTCCATGTCCGCCCGGGTGAAGAAGGACTTGAGGGAGAAGACGTTCTGGACCTGGCTGGAATACTGGATCACCCCTACCCGGGTGGCGTTGGGCCCGATATCCAGGTTGTGAATGATGTCAATCATGAAGCGCCGCATGGTCTCGAACTCAAAGGGGCGGACGCTGCGTGAGCTGTCAATCACAAAGACAATGTCCAGGGGGCCAGTCTTACACTTTGTCGTCCCTGGAGGAGGGAAATAAGAGAGATCTCATTTCACAACTTTCTCTACCAAGGTGGAGAAAACTTCTGGCCCTCCAAGTATTTGTTGGACTCCAGCTCCCATCCTCCCTGACTATTGGCCATGCTGGCTGAGACTGACGGGAGCAACATTTACTATTTACTTATCACTTTTGTATGCCACCTTCTTCCTCTAAGGAGCTCTGGGTGGTGTACATGGTTTGCCCCCCTCCTCATTTAATCCCCACAAAACCCCTTTGAGGTAGGTTAGGCTAAGGGGCAGTGACTGGCCCAAGGTCACCAGTGAGCTTCATGGTCTCTCATGTGTGCATGGTCCAGTATAAATCCAACATCAATGACATGCTGCAGAATGCCCCCTCAAAAAACCCAGAAGTTATTATGTTCCTTTCGTGAGAATGAATTCACAGGCTACTCCTTGCTATGCTTAATACAGCTCTCATTCAATTGGTGTCTGTTGTCTATATATCTTTTCGACTGGCAGCTTACCTAGGAGTTTCGGTCGGGCTTCCAATGCTGTAAAGGCAAGGAGGAGGAGAGGGGCAATATATAGCAGCTTCATCATTCAGTTTCGAGACTGCAGAATCCCAGGAAGAAGTCTAGAGGATTTTCTGGGGGGAAAGAGAGAACATCCAATGAGATTCTGCAATGTTTCCTTCACTTTTTCTGCACTCTGCGCTGTTTTAGGCTGCAATCCTTACCACGTCTACTCAGAAGTGAATCCTATTCAAGTCAATGGGGCTTGCTCCCAGGTAAGTGGGAGAATAAGGACTGCAGCCCAACTCCCAAATTAGAATTTTGAAGGTAAGCATTCCAACTTGCTATGTGAAATAGTGAACTGTGCAGGTACAAACAACAGCACAATCCTAAGGATGTTTTACTCAGAAGGAAGCCCCATGGAGTTCAGCAGGCCTTACTTCCTGGTGAGTGTGTGCTTAGGATTGAGACCACCACCATCATCTGCTTTTGATCTGTGCTGGGGAAAACAAGCAGACACAGATCCAGTGCCTGGATCCATTTTGGAACACAACATAAGTCTCCGCGTCCTTTCAGCAAGTTTGCAAATTTCAGCACGTTGAGCTCCAAGTTACTGAACAAAGTACTCTTAATGCAAGGGCATTTCACCAGCACCAGCACACCCCCCAAAAAATTTTGTGGTTTAGTAGTATTGCTGCAGAAATACTGTGTTACAGTTCTACATCCATAAGGCACTGTGAAACGGCAGTCTGCCTTTCAGACACAGAGCTGTCCTGGCAGCTGGACAAACCTTGTTTCAGCATATAAACCGGGAACAATTTATTGAGGACAGGCACTCTTTTCAGCTTCCTTTGAGCCAAGCATCTTGCTTAGGCTTCTGAAGGGCAGAAGAAGACTACAAAAAGGAAAAGCCCAACTGTCAGCCCTATACTCAAGATGCTATGGAAGGAAGTTACCACCCTTGAGTATCAGAGCCAAACTGCACATAATGTTGGTCACGTACGTAGCTGTGCTCTTAAGTGCGGGGGCTGTTGGTGTTTTGGCAAATAGCTAGCATGGGTTACCTGATCCCTAGTGAGGGGAATACAGTGATTTAACCCATCCTTTGCACTCCCCTCCCTTAGCTAACATTGTGCAATGCCAGGCAGATATGACCCTGGCCAAAGCCATGTGGCTTGCATTTGGCACCAAACTTAAATGGCACTGAACAAAAGCTGGGAGCACACTTTGCCTGCCCCGCACCAGATGTCGTATTAACCCTGGCAGGCCTAATTTGGTCCATGGGCTGGTAATCCTTCCCCATGCTGCAAATCAAGCCACAGAGCAACCCAAAGCAAGGAACAGGATCAGCACCAGACCCTTCCGAGAAGAGGAACTTTCAGTGGGAAAAGAAGGGCTAGCAAGGGGAGCAATTTGAGACATACCGAGGTGAGGACAATGCAAGGATGGGCACCATGCCCAGCTTGGCAAGAGCAGATAGGTTATCTGATCTGGAGCAGCAGAAAGCAAATAAAGAGCAGAGCTCTGGAGATGAAATGTGACAGAGATAAAAGAGAAATTGGATGGTCCCAGCTCTTTGCTTTCAAGGATACAACTCTACCGATTGTTAAGGTCATGCCCCTGGGCCAAGAATCACACTCTCTCCACCGCAGAGGCATAGCTCTCCTGTGATCAAATTCAGGATAAGCTTCTAAGTCTCTTGCTAGATGACCTTGGATGGTTTTCATAGAAGCATATCCAGGACTCACAGACAGCAACCAAGCATTTCAGGCTCTTTGGGGGATAGAAACAGACAGATAGCCATTCTAAGGCCCAGTTTGTGGGACCAAGAATGAGCTATGTGCCTGCATGTAGCAGCTGAATCCTACTAGGCTTTACCTACCTAAATTGCAGAGTTGGGAAAGGTTCAGAAAAGGACAACCAAAAGATCAAGGGTTGGAGCTACTCCCCTATGAGGAAAGGTTGTAGCGTTTGGAACTTGGAAGGTTAACTACAGTCATCTGAGAACAAAGTTAGATGGACCATTGGCCTGATCCAGGAGGCTCTTTTTATGCTCTTATGTAACTGTTCCGCAGCATGGTGAACAAATTCATTTGGGTTGTTTTATTAGCTCTTCTTGCTAAATGTATTTACCAAAGAATTGTGCAACACAGCATTGTGCAATCCTCACAAAACCACAATTCACATAGCAATGGTAGCTGCAGCTTGGGGGAAAAGCATTGCATTTTCAGCAGAAACAACTTTTGATATCTAAGAGCAGGGGGCGAATGCAATTTTGCTACAACAGAAGCATCTGGAGAAATGACCCAGATTGCTCCCCACAGAAGCTGCTAATATTTAGGATAACTGCAAACTGTCCCCAAAAGACTCCCAAAGTTTAATGACATTATGGAAATAGGGGCTATGGCCAAAAATCATGGCTGAAATTGCTTGCAAACCCATGAGGTTGGGAAACGGTTTTCCAGCTTTCTAATAAGAGGGACAAGCTTTGAATTCTAAAAAAAGAAAAAAAAAGATGTGGTGTTTTGATATATCCACCAGGGGCCACTGCAATGCAAAGCAGCTTAGCCTGCTGGTTTCCTTACTGGCTCTAGGGAGGATTTGTGAATGGGGAAAGAAGAGTGACAACCTTGGCAAAAGGCAGTCAAAGGGAGCTTCTGCTTTCCCCCAAGAGGAGATAGTTGGGAAGGGAAGGTTTAAAACACTCCTCCTGCTGCAATCTTGAAAACAATTGCACCCCCACTCCCCATGATGCATTACCATCAAAAGAGTTATGGGCCCCAAATCCTGGAAGGCACCGCAGGTTGAGTGATGGGGTGAAACTAGCTATCCATGCCACCCAAATGTTATTGTTGGCATCCGCCTGTCTCAGAAGGTAAACTGATGGGAATCAGCTGTGCATCAAGGGCAGAGGAGGAGCGGGGAGAGAGAACAAGAGAAAGGAGACAGCCCCTTCTGGAAAGGAAAATAATGAAGAAAAGCAAACTTTCTTTGTATTTGCTTGGAAATGGGGGTGTAAGGTGGCTATCTGGCAGGCCTGGGCAACCTTCCGTGGATCTTAAACTAGGTCCGATCTGCACTATACATTTAAAGTAGCATCATACCACTTTAAACAGTCATGGCTTCCCCGCAAAGGATCCTGGGATCTGCTGTTTTATTAAGGGTGCTGAAGAGTTGTTAGGACATACCTCCCTGCCCTCTTTCCCCTCAGTGAGCTACAGTTTCCAGAATGGTTTTACATTTACAATCAACCCCTCTTTTCCCAGGGAACTCTTGCAAACTGTAGCTCCATGAGGGAAATAAGGGTCTCCTAACAACTCTCAAGGCGTTCCGTGTGCTGCGCTGGCTCGCCAGATGCAGCTTTGTCACGCTGGCCACGTGACCCGGAAGTGTCTCCGGACAGCGCTGGCCCCCGGCCTCTTGAGTGAGATGGGCGCACAACCCCAGAGTCTGTCAAGACTGGCCCGTTCGGGCAGGGGTACCTTTACCTTTACCTTTACCAACTCTCAAGAGGGACGCGGGAGGCATTGTGGGTCAAACCACTGAGCCTAGGGCTTGCCGATTGGAAGGTCGCTGGTTCAAATCCCCGTGACGGGGTGAGCTCCCATTGCTTGGTCCCTGCTCCTGCCAACCTAGCAGTTCGAAAGAACATCAAAGTGCAAGTAGATAAATAGGTACCACTCCGGCGGGAAGGTAAACAGCGTTTCCGTGCACTGCTCTGGTTCACCAGAAGCAGCTTAGTCATGCTGGCCACATGACCCGGAAGCTGTACGCTGGCTCCTTCGGCTATTAAAGTGAGATGAGCACTGCAACCCCAGAGTCGGCTACGATTGGACCTAATGGTCAGGGGTCTCTTTACCTTTACCAACTCTCAGCGCCCTTAACAAACGAAGTTCCCGGGATCCTTTGGAGCGAAGCAAATGCAATGAAGCTGTCCTCTGTGCACTTGCAATGGCAGTTTGAACTGTACACGCCTCACTTTTAATTGCAGCTTTTAGATGGAAAACGCTGGAGCATTTCTCAAGAAACTGCAGAATTGTAGCCTACAGATTGTGGCTAACACCATGTCTTTACAGCTTCCAACACTAGTGATGGGAGCAGACTGAAGCCAAAGTAAATAGTAATGTGTGCGCAGCCTGAGAGAAACCAGAACTAACAAAAAATTGTCCATCCCTACACTGGTCACCTGAAAAGGGGGAGTGATCAGTTCTTTAGACTGCAATCTAAACGTATTTACTGGGATATAAGCATCACTGAGCACAATGGTGCCAACTCCTGAGTAAATATACATAGATTTGCTCCGCTAATCTTTCTCAATGTTCAAACGCTGCCTGGTCACCAAGAGGTGAATTTTATCCTCCACAGGCAACTAGGCTATTAACTCTGAACAGTGGCCCATTCTACAGATTTTCCCCATCATCCATAAAACAGCATTCAAAATTACCCTTCAAATGACCGCAAGCTAAACAAGATTTTGTTCACTGCTCCTAATCATTTTACACCTTGTCACTTCATGCCATTTCCTCATTTCTAAGAATTTGTATTGAGCACCTACAGTTAATCTAAAGGCTCTCTTTGTACGCATACAATATTCTCTCTTTGCACCAGAAACCTTTCCTCCTTCATGCGTCTTCAAAGTTTGACACAAATTTGTCTCTGAGCCAAACAGCAAACCCAAACACCTCCATTCATACAGCTGTCAGTTAAGAAAATTGGCAATTTTTCATTCATTGGGAACTGAATGCTCCCCAAGGGGATGCCAGGTGATCCCGGTTCCTTCTGAGCATCAAAAGATTCTAGTCAAATGGGGTTTAAAATGCAAATATATGCTAAGGAAAACATGCCAAAAAAGCAATTAAGGAAATCACATCTGAACTATTCTAACTAGTAAGACTTTACTCAGGCAAGCCATTTTTGAGAAGGAGAAAAACTGCCTTTGCAAAAAAGAAGTTTTTTTGGAAGTCTTAAGGTCTCACAGACACAAAAAGAATCAGACAAGGTTGCTTACATTCATGATCTGGCCCCCTATCCATTAGCGGATCCAGTGACATTTATCAGGACTCTTGAACTACAAGCAGGAAGACTAAAACATACATTCACAAACCAATCCTACCCATGTTTACTTAAGAATAAGTCTTGTCAGCTAAGTAAATACTTAGATTAAATGCTAATTAAATGCTTGGACTGTTTTTATTCCTCTACGAATGAAGCTGCAATCCTAAACATCTTATCCCATTCTTCAATAGAGTTTACTTCTAAGTTAGTGTATACAATTGCAATCTTAACCCCACTTACCTGGGAGTAAGTATGTTTGCATTCAATAGGACTCATTTCTGAGTGGACATAGTCAAGATTGTGCTATCTTAGGCTGTGATCCTAAACAACAGTAGGGCCCTATGCATGTCTGCTCAAAAGTAAGCTCCAGCGACTTATTGTTGGGGCTTATTACCATGTAATTTTTTATAAGATTGCAACCTAAGTCCCTTTGAAATCAGTGTGTTGAGTAAGTCTCTATAGAACCAAGAAGCTCACAAAATATATTGTCCAGTAATCAAGAATACTCTAAGTCTACAGTGACTTCTATTATTTAGGTAAAGGTAAAGGACCCCTGACACTTAAGTTCAGTCGCAAACGACTCTGCGATTGCGGTGCTCATCTTGCTTTACTGGCCGAGGGAGCTGACATTTTTCCTTTTTTTTTTTTTATAAAATTTTTATTGGGTTTTCACATTTTATATAGACAAAAACAAAGACACAAAAAACAAATAAACACATAAACAAAAAAGAAAATAAGAAAACAACAACAAACATATATACTTTCCCGAAAATGTTATTTCCTAACCCTGGTCATTGACTTCCCCCTACCCCCTCCCTTGCATCCCCATTTCCAAATTTATGTCAGCAAATTGGCATTTCCCTGTCTTAATATTAGTCCTTTTATAAAAACAAACAAAATTATTTTTTTCTAAGTTGGACCTCAATTCCCTTCCAACGATTTCCCATTTTGTCTTGAATAATGATCTTTTTAACCAAATCCCATAATCATGAGTGTTGTTAGAACTTAATTTTTCCCTCCCTCCCATCCCCGGTTTGCGTCCCTTCCCAAAGCATGTCCAAAATAACAGTTCCTAGCCCGGGTTCCTCACGTCCGAGGCCCTCCAGTCTCTTTCAGTCCCTCTCCGCCGGTCTTGTTGGTAATCCTTTATGCCAGTCGTCACATCTCGAAAGAGTTCTTTCACCATCAATCCAAAGTCTCTTCCCATATTTGCAAACAGCTGCTGAAGAGTTTCCACAAGGCATGAATCTTGAAGGTAATCAAAGTCAGAGTCTATGTGGAGGCCCCGATTATATTTCTTTATTTTAAATTCCTTAATTTCATAGACTCCCAGGACCTCCACTTTCGTCTTCTGCATCTTTCGTGGATTTATAGTAGATTTGCTCCAATAATCTCCTTGTTTGTATTCCACAGGCGTCAGCTTCTGCTCTGTATTTTCCCACATCACTTCTTCTCTTTCTTGTTTTGTCTTCTCCTCTTCTTTTATTATCATTTCTGGTTCAGCTGTGGATTCTTTCTCATTGAGGTCCTCGTTACATTCAGCAGAACTACTTGTTTCAGAAGTCAAGGTCATCAATTGTTCACTCATAGCCGTAGTCTGCTCTTGTAAGATTCCAACCAAATAGAACATCCTTTCGATTTCTCCCAGTATCTTTCCATCCACAGCCATTGTAATTCCACAGAATTCCCTCTAGAGGGAATCTGGTTACTTAGTATTCTTTTCCCCAACAGTCCTTTGTCTTGTTATTGTTTCTTTATTTCCAACAATTTTAGATCAATTGTAACTCTTTTTAATCCAGAGGTAACTTAGGTAGCAATTTTCCACTATTAACAGTCCGTTTGACAGCTTTGACAGCTGTCAAACTCTGCACTTCTTAAACCAGCTCCAAAGCAGGACGCTCCCGGGCCCGGGAGGGGGGGTTGTTTACAACAAAACATCCAACACTCCTCTCTCCTGCTCAAAATTTCCAAATCTTGGAAGTTACTGTCTTTTTTTTTAAAAAACTCACCCTTTACAGGGTGGGCACTCCAGCTTAGTTCTTTTTTCGTTGCTCTAGATCGTCTGCAAGGTGGGGGGTGCGGACTTCCTTTTAGCACATCCCCCGATCGTCTCAAATTCAGTGGATAAATTTCTTAAAAGCCAAGTCCAAATTACTCACGGGTTGTTTTTTCAGCCGAATTTCAAGGAAGGAAGTCAGCGCTCTCCGGTCATGGCTCGCGGCTTCGCTCAGCAGAGGTAGCGATGGACTCTCAGTGCCACGCCACCCCCCGTATCCCCTCCGCAGCCTTTAAAAAGGCTCTTCGCGAATCAGGGGGGGCGCTTAAGGCACCCGCCGAGTCTTCAGTCCGCAGGCACCGCGCCTGCGGTTTTAAGGGTCCCCGTGTCGCCGGCACGGCAAAGACCCGTCCCCTGCTGAGCCGATTCCCTCCGGAGCTCGGAGGGAATCCGCCATTCCCAGATCGCGTCAACCCCGGAAGTCCCGGGAGCTGACATTTTTCCGCAGGCAGTTTTTCTGGCTCATGCTCTGGCGAAACCAGAGCAGTACACGGAAACGCCATTTACCTTCCTGCCGGAGCGGTACCTATTTATCTACTTGCACTTTGACGTGCTTTAAAACTACTGGGTTAGCAGGAGCTGGGACCGAGCAACGGGAGCTCACACCGTCACGGGGATTCAAACCGCTGACCTTCAGATCGGCAAGCCCTAGGCTCAGTGGTTTAAACCACAGAGCCACCCGATGCAAGGTACAAATGATATATATTAAGTGCAAATCATTAGATTCCCCCCCCCTTGGGGCCTCATTTACTATTGATACTAGCACCATCCATGAAGGAAAAGTCTCCCGCCTGTCTTTGATTCTTCCTATCTCTTTCCTTCCCCATATCTGATCTGACTGGTCATCAGGTGTGGTGCTTAGAATGTTAAACTAGGACCAGAGGGGCCTGACTTGTTTGTAACTGGGGAGGGGGAAGAACCAGGAACACCACTTGAGCTCCTTAGAAGAAAGGTGGGACGTAACATAATAATAAATTTTAAATGTATAATGTCACTTGACTCCAGAGAACACGGCAAAAACCTGTCTCTTTCCTCTCTGCCCCTTCAGTTAAAAAACCCTGGAATATACTCTAGTTCTGCCCTGAAGTAAGCAACTCTTAAACAGCTCCATCCACTAGACCTGCTGCCCTTCGTGCCTGGAATTTCCTCCACGTTTCTTTTCTATCCCTCTGTTATCGCTCCCCCCGCCCCAGTCACCTAAATTCACACTCTTTGAGCCAGATTCTTGGTATGAGAAAAATAAAGGTCGTCTGGACTGTGTGGCGATGTTTCTAGGCATCCTTGTTCAAATTAACACATGTGGAAGTTTCCCCCGTTGCAAGCCACATCAAAGCACATCCACATCTGCTTTGTGTAAGTACGGTACCTCAGAGCTGAACTAAAGCGCTATTCAGACATTTGTCTTCTGGGTTAAATCAACATGCAGGCAGGGAAGAGCATTCTAGAGTCCCCCATCACCACCATCCCTTGGAACATCTGCTGTGGAGAGCCTGGTTTCCTCATGGAGGGACCCTGATTTTTCAGGATTCAATCTCATGCAAAGACTCTACATAAGAACATCAGGCTCCCTGCTTCAGTCACCCTCCATCTCAGAGGGCAAAGGGGGCAGTGATGAAGGGGGACAGAGCTAGCACAAGCCATATAGAGTCTTCCTCTCACCTATTGATTTAACCCTGTGGATGAACGTTTCAAAGAATCATAGAGTTGGAGGGGACTCTGAGGATCATCTAGTCCAACCCCCTGCAATGAAGGAATATGAATGAATGCAGGGGCAAAGGCATTGTTGGCATCCCCTGGAGAAAGTACCATGAAGGCAGCTTTGCTGCTTGCACCTCGAAAGGAGTTGTGCCCAGCCTCTAGCGCCACCCTGGAATATTTATTTATTTATTTATTTACTTATTTGTTTGCTGCCTTTCCCTCCAAGCAGGGCAGGGCAGTATGCATGGTTCTCCCCTCTTCTTATCCGCCCAACAGCCCTGTGAGATAGGTTAGGCAGAGAGGCAGGGAGTGGTCCAAGGTCGCCCTGCGAACTTCATGGCTGGGTGGGGATTTGAACCTGGGTCTCCCATTTCCTAGTCTGACACTCTAACCACTGGACTGTGCTGACTCACTGAACAGCAACAGGAGCAGGACTCTTAATCCTGCTGTTATGTGAGTGGTGCGGGGCAGATATATGCCAGTCCTCTTCATGTCATACAACTAAAGCTGTTCTCAGAGAGAAACCGCGGCTAAGCAGAGGAAGAGGGATATGAGGCTGAAGGTTAAAATCCCATTGAAATGTCACCAAATAGCAAGCAAGTTTTCAAATCCAGCAGAACTCTTTGTCAGACTGGATGTCAAGGAAAGCCAGGGACTGTAGGGACATGAGGAAAAGCTTCACTTCCGGTTGAAGCCATAATATCACTGAAAGAACAGCACCTTCACCTTCCATTACCCCTCTGTCCCAGACACTCCAGGGATGGAGTGATGAGCCACAGAGCAAGCCAAAAAGTCATGTGGATTAGCTTAATTTTGGAATCATACATAGTGAGAGAAAACCTCAGCTTCTACAAAAGCCATTTGCATGGAACACTTTCTACTTAAAAAAAACCCTGCACTGTTTTTACCACTTCTTAAATTATTATTATTTCCCCCTCTCTCTCTCTTTGGCAATGCAGCAATAACCACAAAAATTGTTTTGGGCAGCTGTGCCATGCATAACATTTCTTGCATTCTACCATGTCCAAACCTTGTTTCAGTGACAGGGTGGCAAGCAGCCTGATTCTGTCTGGGTCCAGGTCATTTCGAAAGCTCAACTAGAGAAAGAAAAACTTGAGAAAAAGAAATGAGAGAAAAAGCGAGAAGTGAGATGTTTACTTAAAAAATGAGGAGAGAACCAATTTATTCTAACCAGAGAGGAATCACATGGTAATACTGCTGACCATCCCTACAGGATTATAGTAAGCATTACTGTGAATATATATGTGCGTGTGTGTAATGAAACTGAATACAGACAAGACAGAGGTGCTGTGTGTTGCAGGCTCTCAAGTGTGCAAAGTGAGTGGACAACCTGTTATGAATGGAGGTGGTGCTCCCCCGGACAGATTAGGTCAGTAGGCTGGGCATGCTTCTTGGCCAATTAATGTTGCTTGAGGGTCAGGTGGCTTCAGGTGGGAACCAGTGTGGTGTAGTGGTTAAGAGCAGTAGATTTGTAATCTGGGGAACTGGGTTCGTGTCTCCGCTCCTCCACATACAGCTGCTGGGTGACCTTGGGCTGGTCACACTTCTCTGAAGTCTCTCAGCCCCACTCACCTCACAGAGTGTTTGTTGTGGGGGAGGAAGGGAAAGGAGAATGTTAGCCGCTTTGAGACTCCTTCGGGTAGTGATAAAGCGGGATATCAAATCCAAACTCCTCTTCTTCTTCTTCAGTACTGGCTACAAGCGACTGTCTCAAATTATGGGCCTTGCTTGGCAGAGAAAGCTTGGCTGTAGTGCTCCATGCTCAGGTAACCTCAAGAATGGACTACTGCAATGCACTCCACGTGGGTCTGCCCCTTGAAGACAGTTCAAAAACTGCAAATGGTGCAGAATGCAGTAGCCGGGATGCTGGCAGACAGGACTGGTCCCAAATATCTCAAGGAGTGCCTCCTCCCATAGAAACCTGCCCCAGAATCAAAATCTGCAGGGGAGGCCCTATGAGTTTCCCCATGACAAGGTCAAGATGCAGCTTTTTCAGCAGGCCTTGGCGGGGGTGAGGGATGAGGTTGGTATATCCCTCCCATTTACATGCAACCCAATCTAGGACCCCATTACGAAGTGTGAGCTATAGATGCTTATGAATGAATGAGTAAATAAATCAATTTGACCGCTCAGTTGCACCATACTATATTTGGGGAAGGGCCATAGCTCAGTGCTACAACATTTCCTGTCGGGCAGAAGGTCC
The DNA here is from genome assembly GCF_965113315.1 of Podarcis vaucheri. Classification (NCBI taxonomy): domain Eukaryota; kingdom Metazoa; phylum Chordata; class Lepidosauria; order Squamata; family Lacertidae; genus Podarcis; species Podarcis vaucheri. Next base: position 84,112,115 of record NC_138764.1, on the reverse strand, counting down.
AGGTTCAATCCCCAGTGTCTCCAGGTAAGATTAGGAGACTCCTTCCTGAAACCTTGGACCACAAGTTGGCATAGACAATGGGGATGGGGGAGAAACTTGATCCAATTCGCGTTTGAAGATCAATTTATTCAATTTGCACTTTCGAAAAGACGTGGGACTTGAAACACAGCCATCCTTTAGCCCAAGGGACACATCCCTTGCAGGTGGACTGCATGCAGGTGATGGTGGGGGTCATATGGAAAAATGGGAGGCATATCAGACATGGCTCTGAACTTTGCAATGGGCTACTTTCCAGCCATGAAAAGACCAGAGGTTTCTGAACATATTCGTTTCTACACACATCTATATACACCAGAGGTATCTCTCAGTCCTGGCAAACAAAGGACTCCACAGTTCAAGGACACACTCAAGCCAGGAAAAAAGCATGCAGGAAGGGGAATAAGGGGATAGCCCAAAGACAGTCCCAAGGGCCAAATAGGAAGTCCTGGAGAGCCACATCCAGTCCCCAGGGCTCTTCACCCCTTGTTCTAAGCAGCAGGGGGATTTGGGCCCAGAGGCAGAGTGAGTGGGCAACAGCAAGAAGGGGAACAAGGAGGAGACCCGCTTATTGCCCACAAGCCTGCTCCAAAAGAATCCCAAACAAAACCTGGAACCAGCATTGCCCTCAGCTCCCCGCCCCCAATGCTGCAGCCATTGTTCGGTAGTAGTGGGAGGTATGTGAGAAGCCAGGAGCAGGAAAGCAGCTGGGGAAAGGATGTGCAAATATTGAGCAGCAGTGGAAGCATTTGAGCAACAGGCCTTGGAGATTGTGGGCTGTTGTTTTTTTATTGTTAAAAAAAAGAGCTCTGCTGCAAAGCCAAGGATATTCCAATGGGTTGTCTAAAGCAAAGACCTTCACAACCTGTGCGGAGGGGATAAGGGTATTTGTGTTTGGGCAAAGCCGGTCAAGAGATAAGTGGCTCCACTGGAAAGGCAGCCTATGATTCCTAATTTTAAAAAGGCATGGTGCAGGGTTGGGGGGGGGGACTTCACAGAACTTGGAAGCAGCCAAAATGCTTATCTCAGCCAGCAGTCCCCTTGCGAGTGCATAAAAAGAAGCCAAGGCAAAGAAAGCCAAAGAGCGAATGGAGGCTGCAGGTGGTGCATTTCAGTTCCTGGAATGATCAAAAGCTAGAAGAAGGGGTCCCTGATCACATAATGGAGCCAGGTATGTCAATGTGAAACCCAATAGGAGTCCTGGCTCTCTCCCTCTCACTGCTCTACCCAGCAATGTCTTGCCCTGTTCCCATTTCGTACTGTCTGGACTAACAGCCAAATCCTGAGTTTCAAGAAAAGCAGCCCCTTTGGGTTTCAGTGTAGCCTGCCTGGTCAATTCTTTAATCTTTTTTCTCCCCTTTGCTGGATAGCAATGCTTTGAATATTCCAATTGTGAATCACATGGGTGAACACACTGTCTGCCCCAGAGCAGAGCAGAATAACACACAGCAAAGTTTCTGGGCAGGATTCTCTTCCAGGTCTACCTGGAGATGCCAGGGATCAAAACTGGGAACATCTGTTTACATGGCAGCTGCTCTGCCACTAAGCTATGGCTCTCACTTCTTTGGTAAAGAAAGTTACAATCATAAAATCATAGAGTTCATAGAATCATCTAGCCCAGGCTTCTTCAACCTCGGCCCTCCAGATGTTTTTGGCCTACAACTCCCGTGATCCCTAGCTAGCAGGACCAGTGGTCAGGAATGATGGAAATTGTAGTCTCAAAACATCTGGAGGGCCAAGGTTGAGGAAGCCTGATCTAGTCCAACTCCCTGCAATGCAGGAATCTTTTACCCAACGTCAGGCTCAAACCCACGACCCTGAGCATGAGAGTAGGAGTCTCATGCTCTACCGACTAGGCTATCCTCAGTTAAAACATTCCACAGTATATTTTGCATGGAATATACTTAGACAGTCTCTTGGACAGTGATTCGGATGCAGAAGAATCCTTCACTGTGGTGGCACCCCAATTATGAACACCTCCACACATGCTTTTTTCCAGTGCCAGCTCAAAATTCACTCATCAGTTTACTAAAGGCATTTTTAGGATGATAGCTGTGAAATTATTTTGAAGTATGAAGCCACTTCAGTGCTTCTGGAGAGTGCTGTTATTCACTGTGTTTTCAATTCCTGGTGGCATTTGTGGTAGTTTCTGGAATTTAATGCATTTATGGTTTTATGTTCTGTATTTTACTCTGCTTCGTAGCCAGCTCTGGTATAGTTTTGGATGGAAGACTAGGTTAGAAATAGTTTAGCTACACAAATAAATACATAAAACCCTCAATGCACATGCAACAGAAGGAAGAGGGGTGGCCCAGATTGAATGCCCAGTGACTCAGTGGGAGGGGTCCAAGCATTCCCACAAGAAGAACCAGCACTGCTTAGGCATAGCTGCATGTGTGAAGGCTTCCAAAGGTAAAACTAAAGGACCCCTGACAGTCGCGAACGACTCTGGGGTTGCGGCGCTCATCTCGCTTTACTGGCCGAGGGAGCCGACGTTTGTCCACAGTTTTTCTGGGTCATGTGGCCAGCATGGTGAAGCCACTTCTGGCAAAACCAGAGCAGTGCATGGAAACACCATTTACCTTCCCGCTGGAGCGGTACCTATTTATCTACTTGCACTTTGACATGCTTTCAAGCTGCTAGGTAGGCAGGAGCTGGGACCTAGCAACTGGAGCTCACCCCGTCACGGGGATTCGAACCGCCAACCTTCTGATAGGCAAGCCCTAGGCTCAGTGGTTTAAACCACAGCGCCACCCGTTTGTAGCTAGCCAAATTAATATGAAGCGAGTAGGAGGGAAGGGGGCAGTGCGGGCACACAGTGATGGAGGTTGGGCTAGCCAGCAAGGCCCCGCTCATCGATTTCATCAATGTGTAAGCTCTGGCTTCTGAAAAGGGCTTGATGAGCACTACGCAGAGGGTTGACTCCAGCAAAGTCAATGCCTTTGTGCATTGAAATTGTTCCGCAAACTCAATGACTTCACTGCATACAACCCAGAATCACCCGCTGCAGGTCACCCAACTCCTGCTTGGTGGCTTCCTAGGCTGTGCTGGTTCCGGGTGCCCATTCTGTTGAGCACCAGGCACACCAGGCTGGCTCAGCTAGGTGAGTCTCTTCTGGACACAGGACAGCTGCATTCCTAAGTACCTCCTGCCTCATGTTAGGTAGTGCGGTTATACCTTCTTCTGAGTGTTACTGTGCTTTAACAAGGTTAGAATGTTTCAGGGAAAGCTGGCCAGGGGCTGTGCTGGGCACACAGCTTGAGATGTTATGTAAACAAAGAAAAAGGAACAAGCGCTGTGAGGATGGCCAGCAACAGCTTTGCCTCTCGACCTCTAAAAGTGCCACAGTGGGGAATGACAACTAGCTTAGCCCAACACACGGCACTGAACGCTTCCCACCAGGCATGGTAATTCTTTTTCCATACCTCTTTGCTCTTTGCCCCGTCCCCAGCCTGGCAAACCCACTGCAAACGGCTGAAACATGAACCTGCCTTTGCCTTCCTGACACAGTGACAAATTATTTCCCATGTGGAAAGCATGAGTTAGGCTCCGCGGTTCAGCTCCCTCGCAGCCCGAATCAGCAGCGAGTGAGAGAGCTGAACAAAAAGCTCTTTATTAAAACAGAGAGATCGTTTTACCTTTTATGTTCTGCAGAGCAGGAGCTGATTTCTTCTGATTTCCAGCCAACCTGTTTTAACGTGTGCCAAATTATTACCCCAGTGAAGGATTAAAAACGGTACTCTGTAACCGGCATGCATGTGACACCAATGTTGAAGGACCTAGGTCACATCCACAGCATTCATTTAATGCATATGGTTCTCCCCACCCAAAGAATCCTGGGAACTGTAGTTTGAGGGGGGCTTCAGAGGGCCTGGAAATGCTCTGCTACTGTAGCTGTTCAGTGCTGTTTCGTGTGAGTTTCCCATCAACCTTCTTCCTCCCTACAATGATGTAATCACACAAGCAATCACCATGTAGCTAAGTTGGCCTTCCCCATCCTGGTGCTATCTAGACACAGCTGGGTTCCAGCTCTCATCAGCCCCAATGGTCATAGATGCTGGGAGTTGTAGCCCCATACCATCTGGAGAGCATCCTGTTGGAGATGGCTGGGCTATGTGATGCCCATCACTAAGGGCAAATATAAATCCTTCAGAATGATTGTGTGCTGGTTGGAAATGCAGCAGGGAGAGAATACCGCGAAAGTATCAATCAACAGGGGCTTCAAAGAGGATCTGTAGAACCCACATAATGCCAGGCACCTGAGAGAAGAATGCTGAAGGTGTTAGGGGTGCAGAAAAATGGACACTTCTGCAACTTGCCATACACACCCCTAAAAATTGGGTGAAATTGGGAAGTAGGTATTTCAAGAAGTGTTCACAATATGCACACATGCCTGCTTCAGCTCAGAGCTCAGCACTGACTTGAACTGTCTTCAGGACTCCCAATATACCAGCATGCAGGAAGATGTCTAAAATGCTTCTCGCATGTGTGAAGGTTTCACTCTCCATGACACACAGCCAGGAACTCCAGTCTGATCCTCTCTTCTGTCAAAATTATTACAAGCGTTGTATTCATTCAAGGGTGGGTTTGTGGATTTTCCCACAGGCATCAGCTTGGCTACTGTGAGAACAAAACACTGAACTTGAGGGGCCTTTGGTCTGATTCAGCAAGGTTCTTCTTGTGTTCTTACAACATTCAACAAGGCTGCAATCCTAATCCCAATTACTTGGGAGTAAAACCTACCAAATTTAATGGGGTTTGCTTCTGAGGGGACATAGTTAGGATTGCAGCCATAGGCCCAGATGTGCGGAGGAGACACATAACAGTAATGTAGTTTGGAAAAGCACCCTCATGTGTTCTATCAGCTACTGTAAAAACTGTCAACACCACTATCCTGTCATCAAATCTTTATCATTCCCACGATCACTTCGTACTGATTCAATGGCTTTATGCCATTTTGATTCTGTTAGCCACCCGGAGCAACTTAATGCAAAGCTGGGATATGTAAATATGGAGTTAAGATAATGTGCATATAAGCAGGTGTCAAAATTCAGCACAAAGTCTTGCTAGGGAGCACCATATTCATTCACATTTGGCTTTCCTAACTCAAAGAATTAAGCTTCCATGTGTATCTGGTGGAATGATGTTGGCTCTCCAGAAGAAGATGCAAAGAGACTTACAGCACAAGACTATGGATGTCTACTCGAAAGTTATGTCCCATTTAGCTCAATGAAATTTATTCCCAGGTTATACTGGGAATCGTAAACGGCGCTTCCATGTGCTGCTCTGGTTCGCCAGATGCGGCTTAGTCATGCTGGCCACATGACCCAGAAGCTGTCTGCGGACAAACGCCGGCTCCCTCGGCCAGTAAAGTGAGATGAGCGCCGCAACCCCAGAGTCATTCACGACTGGACCTTTACCTTTAAAACTGGGAATCATAGCTCTATGAAGTGAAAAATAGAGTTCCCAAGATTATCTGGGGTAAGCCATGTGCTTTAAATGTGCTTACTTGGGAGTAAGCCCCAATATACACAGTAAGACTTACTTAAGAGCAAACATAGAATTGAACTGCTTGCTCACAATCTTTAGTAAGGCATTCAGGTTTTAGATGGGTATCTTTCTTAGTCCTACCATAGGTCTACAAAGTCATAGTTCAACACTCTAAATTACTACACCAAAGCAGCTCTAGAGAATCATTAAGGAAAGATGCTTCTCAACAGTGAGAACTCTTTGGGCAATATGGTTTGATGCTTACCTAAAGCCCACCCTAACTTGCACATTTCGATGGACACTGGCCTCATTAATTTTCTGTTCTGGGGTGTCACTAGAACTGGCTGCTTTGATCTTCCCACGAACATTTGGATTTTCCATTTGTGTACACATCTCTGCTGGTTACAGGGATCAAAAGCGTGGCGCAGGGACCCTGTGCAGTAAGCTGGTAGGAATGCAGGCATCTTGTCCAAGTTCCTTTGCAGACTGAGAGGAGTATCTAAATCACAGTCTCAGGCCAGCTTTGTGAGTGAATTTACTGTACTCTGTGCCCTTTAGCTTTTAAGTAAAGGGTGAAGTTTGCAGTACTTCTGGAAAAGGGAATGAATCTCAGCAGTGAAACTCTGACTTCTTCTGAGCTTTTGCGGGTTTTGCCTAAGATAAAGTTGCTTCCCTATCAAATATCTGCCTGTGACCGACCTAAGCTGCAGCATGACTCTTGTCTAACCCGTGCAATTTTGGAAACACACATGCGCAGCAACTGAAAGCCTAAATTCTCTTCTAAGCATTTCTGAGCTTTTGAACAGTTTGAACAAATAGCATTTAACTCTGCAAATGATATACACTGCTAGACATCAGAATTGTCAATTCCCTTGGGAACAACCTTTGGAGATCAAGAGGTGATCCTGCATAAAGCACTGCATCCCCAGGAGAGCTCTTGCACCAGGAGCCACAATGGGTACCAGCAAACGGCCTGCTTGGGCAGCCCCATAAGGTCTCACTGCTGATGTCTGTCCTGAGGGACCCTTTAGCTGGTGCTCAAATCTGAGTGCCTGGCAGCTGAATCTAGAGTCATTTTAATTTCTCACAATGCCCTGATGTAATGTTGCTCTGGGGCCTTGCAGAAAATGTAAATGGCAAACCCATTTGATAACTGCTGCTGCCACCAAGTAAGCCCACTGACATAAGAGAGGGCCAACCGGAAAGCACTTTGCTAAGAGCCCCCTCACGCCCGGACCTGGCCCTATCAGTGGCTGCACAGTTTTCATTCTCCATCTTTGCCTTACATAACGGAGAGATGCCCTGGTCAAGATTTCTTTCCCACCTGCCTCCACTAAATTCCTGAAGATGTAATGGAGCTCCATGAGAAAGCCCTGCAAGCTTGAGGCATTTTTCTATACTCCAGTGCCAATGTATTAGATATCTGGTATGGAGGAAAGGGAGAAGAAGTTAGGCAATGCCAGGTTTGCACTGAGAGAGCTGTCAAATCAATTGGAACTAGAGCCGAGTCAAATGTTCTCAGAGGAAGTTTTTTTAATGAGAAAAATTCTGTTTTGTTTTTCTCTCTACCCTTCCCCAGAAAAAGCCCACTTTAAAAGAATTTATTTGTGTTTGTTTGTTTGGTTGGTTGGTTGGTTCCCCACCACACACACACAATATGCACAGCCTTAGAATAACAACAGGTCCAGGGCACTGTGGGAGCATTTGCCGGGGGGGGGGGGTTACAAAATGTCAGCCAGGTTGCCAACACCATTGTCACTACTGTCTCTTGCAACAGCAGGCAGGCAGACAGAAAGTTGTAGTAGGGAAAGAGAGCTGGGCAGCTACCACTGCTAATTAGAGTGGCCAGTTATGCATTGATGATTTACATGCATGGATGCAAATTTAGAAATAATTTAAAAAGAAGCACAACAGACAATATGCCACTCTGCCACTTCCTTGCAGAGAAGCTGTCTGGACTGGCAGCAGCTGAATCTTTCCTCTCTCATAGTACTAGGACTTGGGCAGAATTCAGGACAGACAAAAGAAAGTAATTCTCCACGCGGTGCATACTTAAATGATGGAATGTGCTCCCACAAGAGGCAGTGATGTCCACCACGTTGGGTGCCTTTAAAACAGGACTGGATGCTTCTTGCCCATTTAGCTCAGTTGGTTAGAGGATGGTGCTGATGATGCCAACACCACAGGTTCGATCCCCGTATGGGACAGCTGCATATTCTATCATTGCAAGGGATTGAACTAGATTGTCCTCAGGGTCCCCTTCCAACTCTACAATTTTATGATTCTATGAAATTCATGGAGGATGGCAGTACTCTGCCTCCACTGTCAGAGGGAGTATGCCTCTATGAGTACTAGTTGCTGAGAATTATCAGTAGAGAAAGAGAACTGTTATGTTCAGGTCCTTCTTGTATGCTTCCCACCCCGTGAGAATAGGATGCCTGACTAGATGGCCAATTGGCCTGATCCAGCAGGCTCTTATTTTCTTTCAATCCTAGGAGCATAATGCTGTCCTTCAGCACATCTGAGGACAGCAGAGTAGCTTAGAAGGCATGGGGCTGTGTGGCACTCACATCTGCCCTCCCGCAGGCTACCCCCCCCCCCACACCCTTCAGCATCTGCTGTCTGAGGCAGCCGCCTTGCTTTGCCTAATAGTAGGGCTGGGGCTGGCCCCAGGAGAATCTAATTTTGGGAGGGAGTACTTATTGCTCTTCTTGCCCACCGATTCTCCCCTTCCAACGTCCCCTAGGAAAACAACCTAGGAGGGAAATGAGACTGGGGTTGGAGGGAAGGTTCCGTGGCATTTCTCCCCTGCAAATCTACCTCCTGATTTGTGCATTATTGTGGCAAAAGCAGGTCTGGAAGCAGCCATTTGCCAGGTAGCATGCAATTCTGTTCTCAGAATAACTGTTGTGCCATGTTCGCTTGCTGAAAGAAAGGGGGGGCATGAAGCTCTTGGTATATATGTAACACCTCCTACACCCATTTCTATTCCAAGCCCTGTTTTAACAAGGCTATTTCAAAACAATCTGTCCATTTTGCCAAGATGCATGAAGGCGGGGAGTGGGGAGACGACTTCCAACCGCTTTTAAAATATAAAATGTTATATGATACTTAAAGCTATGTCTGCGTTGCAAAAACCCACAGAAGACTAATTCTTCCACCTCACAAGCGGGTAACATAGAAGTGTGAAGGGCGAGTCGTAGGGGCAAGCCTCTGAATGAAACCTTTATGAAGTCCCTGATCCAAATCTGGTGACAGACATTCAGTGGATTGAACCCACATAGTCAAAGCTGCTTCTGTCTGGAGGAAGCTGGAAGAAGGCTGAGGGAGAAGCAGGGAAAACTTAATTGCTCTACAATAATTATAGATCTATATCTGGGGGAACCCTATGTTTCCACAAAAGCTCATCCAGGGATTGGGGAGAGTTCCTCAGTGAGATGATAACACATAGCAGATACAACTTTCCTGAAAACCATTACCAATATTCTTCCCCTGCAATGTACAACTGCAGGAAGGTATTGGGCTCATGGACTGCCTTTCTCCAGATAAATCATGACCTGTAACCAAGGTCTGTTCTTGGTTTTCATCTCACGGTTTCTCTGGGGAAGACAAAGCATGAGTTTGAATTCAGACACAATGCTATTCTAAACCATGGTTTAGCTCACAGCAGTGTGGCAGCAGCAAGATCAGAGGAATAGGAGCAAAGCTACCACAGGCAATCTCTCAGTTAATCAGAATGTTTAGCATTATGGATAAATGATGTCAGTGAGGGCCACCAAGCTTTGCAAGTGCTTCTCCTAAGAGTATGCCCTTGCCAGAATATGCCTACATAATACTCTGCAACACAAAACAGCAGGGGTTCTAGAGCAGAGATGTAAAGCAGACCCACAGGCAGAAACCTTGCAAGGCGGAAACCTAAGGCATAGTAGTTCAGGAAGGAAGAATCAATGCAGAGCAACTGGAACCTAAATACTGGCATTGTTCACATTTCACATTAAACCATGGTTTGGCATTATAGGGAGAAGCACAGAAAAGCCTTACGCTCGTATGATTCCCACCCCCACCCCTACTCCACTCTTCCTGTACAACCATAGGGAGATTCCATTCATTTTAATTAGCTACAGGGAACTTTTAACATCTGATCCATGAGATTTTTGAAATATTGAGCAATATACGAATGCTTTTTAAACAAACAAACTGTGGTGAATCTCAACTATGGTTTGTGGAAACAAGGCACATTCTTATTTTTGGTATGGTATCTTTGTAAACCACTTATGAACAACTGTTTCTTCGCAGTAGAGCTGTAGCTCAGTGGTACAGCATCCTGCTTTACACGCAGGAGCCACCGGGTTCAATTCCCATCATCTCCAGGCAGGGCTGAAAGAGAGCCTTGTCTAAAAACCCTGGAGAGCCGCTGCCAGCCAGTGCAAACAAAACTGAGCCAGACTGACTTGTAGTCTCACTCAGTGTTAGAAGCTTAGATATATGAGCTAATCACCAAAGGGAACCTTAAACCAAGGTTACAGTCACCACAACAGAATGTCTAGGCATCTTTTCTTTGCAGTGAAATTTATTATTACGGTTACAGTGGTACCTTGGGTTACAGGCGCTTCAGGTTACGTGATTTTGGGTTGCGCACCGCGCTGATCCTGGAAGTACCGGAACGGGTTACTTCCGGGTTTTGGCACTCGCACATGCGCAGAAGCACTAAATCATGCTTTGCGCATGTGCAGAAGCGCCGAGTCGTGACCCGCGCATGCGCAGATGCAGTGCTGTGGGTTGCAAACGTGCCTCCCTCATGGATCATGTTCGCAACCCGAGGTTCCACTATATTATTATTATCATCATCATCATCATCATCATTTCCTTACCACTTTATATTTTAAATAAGAAAATCTCAAAGTGGTTTACAACACGTTAAAACATCAAATAAAACAAACCAGAATAAAACACATTCAAGCTTCAAGTAAACTATTTCAGATCCTTCTCTAAGTCATAGTTTGCTTTCCCCATATTTAGTTGCCTAGTTAATTTATACAGCAGAAGCACTCTAGGAAACCAGTGTGGCATAGTGGCTAGAGCAGGCATAGGCAAACTCAGCCCTCCAGATGTTTTGGGACTACAACTCCCATCATCCCTGACCACTGGTCCTGTTAGCTATTTGCCTATGCCTGGGCTAGAGTGTTGGACTAGGGCTGGGAGATGAGGGTCCAACTCTCCATCCATCATGAAGCTCACTGGGTGACCTTGGGCCAGTCACAGTCTCTTAACCTACCTAACAGGGTCGCTGCAGGGATTAACTTGGGTGGGTGGGGGGTGCAAACCATGTACTCCTTGGAGGAAAAGATGGAGTATAAATGCAGTGACTAAGCTCTTCTTCTTACCTGCTTAAGAAAGCTGGAGGGGCCAGCCAGGTAGAGATGTCAGTTGACAACCTGGCACCCAGATATCTCCATGTGGTTGCAACTGGACCTGTGCCAGTTGCAAACCATGCCTGGGGGATTGCTATCACTGGTCGGACTCAGTATAAGACAGCTCCCCATTTCCCAGTCTTGTTCTGCACCCACTTCGAGTGCTTTTGCCTAACTGCAACGCGTGCTTGAAAAGTGGTCATCCCTCTTGCTTGTCTAGATGGAAGTTGGAGAGAGGCGTATGCCACCCACTTTTGCAATAGGTCTTGGAATGCCAGCATTGGGACAGAGGCAAAGAAGAGGGTCATAGGTGTTAAGTTGTGGGCGAACATATCAGACAACACAGCGATTCTTCAAACAGCTCTTCTTTATTCTGAGGCCAGAACTGAACTGAGCTGAAGGGCTCAGTCAGCCTGCTTATATAGAGCTCCAGTACCTTGTTACTGTAACAACTTTCTAAAACTATCCAATCACTGAACGTCACTTTCGATCCTTCATTTGCACAACTATCTACAGTATCCCCCTGCTGGCCCAGGGTGAGAACTTCCCTACATAACAATAGGAAGTTGTCTTATTCCAAGCCAGACTGTGCCATTGGCATTTAAAAGATGGAACAGAAGCCTGAGACTGCTATTCTATGTGCACTTACCTGGGATTAAGAACCACCAAATATGATGAGACTTATTCCCAAGTCAATATACATAAGCTTTGCACCATTAACTCACCCTAAATCAGAGCACTCCAGTCTAAGCACTTAGCAGATCAAGTATCTCTTACTGTATTTGTTCTCCCAGCAGCGGCAGACTATAACTCATCTATGCCAGCTACTTTCTTCAGATGTTGCAGCCACACACTTGAGAGCAGAGCAATCCCCCTCCCGCCTCTCAAAATGAGGTTAGATGCATACCTAGGAAATTTTAGCAAAGGGCCCCTGTTGGAGACACTGAGGAATGTTTTAAGCTTTGCTTGAGAAGCCTTGCAGGAAACCTCAAGAGACGTATTGAGTTCTGAACAACCGAAGGACAAATTCACACAGAATTCTATTTTAAAGAAATACAATTGTCTGCTGAAAAAGGAATCCAAAAGAAAAGAAAAGAAAAGACTCTCTCACCAAATGGCGTCTGATGAAATAATAATAATTTTTTAAAGGAGGGAAAGATATCTTTCTTTCTTCTTCCTTTTTTTTTTTTGGTTTTAAAGATTTGAACAACAGTTCTTCCAGATGGCTTCAGTAAAAGCCTATTAGTTTAGGAAGATAGTGTCATTTTACTTTTTTTTGGGGGGGGGACGAAACACCAAACTCTCCTGCCTGCATTCCAGACAGGAATTCATATTTCATGCGGGGCCAATTCCATCTCCGAAGCAAATCCACTTACTGTACAGAGCCACCCTCTGAGAGGCAAATACCAAAGCTGAGCTCTGCAAGCGAACCATAAAGATTCGCTTCAGAAAAGTTTTCTTTGCTGCCAGGTCCTAAACACCATCCTCAAGGCAGCTTATTCCCCTGGCTTTTACAAGATTTCATTCTTGGAGGTTTGGCGATTCCAGTGTGAGATGCCGGCAAGGTTTTTCGAAGGATAATTTATTGTGCCGCTTTTAACTACCGGGTTTATGGGACAAAAGTCCCATTGACTCCTGCAATATGGAGCCATGCCTTTCCTGTCTGCCTTCTCGGCACTAAAACCACTAGACTTTTTCTGGTAAGCAAGACCCCTACAGAACATGCTTCTACCTCTTACATAGGAGCTCCTTCTGTGCTGCCATTATACATGCAACGGTTTACTTCCAGGAACAAGTTTGCCCAATTACAGAGAATTCTTTTATAGGTCCAAACCTCGTCAAAATGTTTCAGGTCTGCAGCATTTATAGTCTTGGACACTGCACACTGACTTGTAAGGAAATCCCACTGTGTTCAAGTGTAAATAGCAACACTCCATTACTTACTTGATTGATTGATTATTAATAAGCAATTTTTATGATGGTGAGCCTATTAACAGGAATAATACGATTTTAAATATAAGTACATACAAAAATCACAGGTGCTAGGTATCGTCTAGATAGGTATATTAGAAGATACAACCCTTTGTCCCCCCCATACAACAGAATGCAACTGAGTACCCCATTTTCAGATCTGTTTATACATATGCAAATGTATGCAGATTTATTGGCCCAAATCCAGAGGTTAGTTGTGCTTAAATCCCATTGCAATAAACTAATCTGCAACTGTAAAAGTTCTGTCCCATCAATTCCAATGAGTCTAAAACACAATTAACTTACCCTGGGTTTGGGTTGCTGCAATAATTGATTAGTTAAACCCCACATTATGAACTGACATGTTTTGTGTAACAGGGTAGGAGCCATACTACACAATCCTATACATGTCTTCTCAAAAGTCATGTGTGCATTAGATTGCAGCCCTAGTCATTCTTGGCTGATTCCACAGCTAAATATCCCACTGTATCTGCTACAGAGGAAATAAATAGTGTAGGGCACACGGCCCCCTACCAACAACTGCTTTGGTCACAATGCTACACATAAGAACAAGAAACTGCGGTGACATATGAGCCGGATACAGCAAACAATCCCCTACTCACAGCTGCTGAATTGATTTCGCCTGCTCACATACCTAGGCAGCAAGTGACTGCCTGTGCAAACTTGTCTACCACGTGCAGTGTACCTTGATTGCAGGTACAATTTCAGCCAATGCAGAGCAGATGTAAAAGCTAAACAGTCAGGCATGGAAGAAGACATGATAGCCTTGGACAGATCTTGTCATGCTCAGAGCACTGCAGTGAAGCATGTATCAGTCCCAGACAAGTTCGGTTACCTTCACGATTAAGAGCAGATTGCTAACCAATGCTGTAAGCAGCTCTAGATAATCAGGACCGTACTAAGAAGTAGGTACCATTTCTTACTTGAACTCCAACAAGGAGATGTTAGGAAATTCCTCACCAGCACCACTGGCCCAGGGGTGATAAGGAAAACTTTCCAGATTGCAACAGGAAAAATGGCTAGAGAAAACAAAGGTGGCTCAAAAATCTTAATGCTTTTTTATACAGTTACCATTTCTGGGGGAAAGTTTGTACATTGCATGTGCACCACCGTGTGCAATGCACAGGTATGCATTTATGTATTTTACAGAAGGCGTGTGTGTGTTCATGGCATGTGATGGGGCACACATTTCCTATTCAGGCTTCATACCTGTGCAAGAAAATCACCATGCCAGAAGCATCCCTGAGCCAAGCACCTGCATTTCCAAATTTACCCCCAACAACCCTTGGGATGTTGCTTGAAGATCTGAAATGTCCAAGGCCAGAGGGAGCTTAGAAGAAGTGAAGGGAGGTCTGTGCTCTGTAAGGAGCCACAGTTCTTAGAAACCAATCCCCTGGTTCTGTGTGAGGAAGAGGAGTGGTCAAAGGGAGCTTTATTTTTTGGCAGGATCTCTATGCTTTATCACAATATAAAAAGTCCCAGGTTCAGTTTATGGCATCTCCAGGTAAATTTAGAAAAGCCTACAAGTACAGCTTACTAGGCTAGATGGACCAGCCAACTGACCCCATTCTTATTCATAGCAGTGAGCAGAATACCTGGCTCTAGGCTTGCTCCTCTGAGCAGATCATAGCATAGCATTGGAAGGGACCACAAGGGTCATCTAGCCCAACCCCCTGCAATGCAGGAATCTTTTGCCCAATGTCAGACTCAAACCCACAATCCTAAGATTTAAGAGTCTCACATGAATTCATAGATGAGTGAGAGGATGGCATAATAAGAAGGCAATAGGCTCTTCTATCCCAATACTGCCATCCGTTTCCTGGGGCCTGGGGGCCATGTGCCTTACACTATTTATTGCCCTATACAAAAACTCAGAACGGAGCTACAGATTTCTGGGTATCATAAATATTTATTGAATTGAATTTCTGCACCGCCCTTCATCCAACAATCACAGGGCAGTATACAATATAAAAGCATGAAAAGGGATGCCATAATAACAAACGAAAACCATACCTCACCCCCGACAAACACGCTGCTATTATTATTATTTATAAAAGGATATGAATGGCAGGAACTCATTACAAGAACTCTGCAATTCTGATCTTCTACCAGAGAAGATGGGGTAGATTTTATGAACAGAGGAGCAGAAATTTTCCCAAAAGATGAAACAAAAACATATGAGGAGCAACTGGGATGAAGCTGCAAGGAATTGGATAAGGAGGGAAAGACCTGCTCAGAAAAGCTGTGCAATCTCTTTTTATGGAGATTTAAAAGGCTTGGGTGTTTATCTATATCCCATTATGGTATTTAAGTCAAGGAAAAGTAGAATGCCTGGGGTAGGGAGAGAGAGACAATCCCTTGTGTTCTTTCCAAAAAACCTCTCTGTCTGTCTGTCTGACACACACCCTTCTTCCTACGCATTAACATGACCTTGGGCCAGTCACCATCTCTCAGCCTAACCTACCTCTCACGGTTGTTATGAGGATAAAATGGGGAGAAGAACCATGTGCACCATCTTGAACTCCTTGGGTGGCGTAGAAATACATTTAATAAAATAAATAATACGTGAAAACCCCGCAAGGCTTCCGGATCCCCACCTTGGCGCGCACACGCATCTCCCCACTCCCTCCAGTCTTCCAGCTGCACTTGATCAGAAGGTCGGGGGTTCGAACCCAGCTTCTGCCAACCTGGCAGTTCGAAAGCACACCGGCACAAGTAGATAAATAGGTACCGCTACGGCGGGAAGGTAAACGGCGTTTCCGTTGCACCAGAAGCGGTTTAGTCATGCTGGCCACATGGCCCAGAAAGCTGTCTGTGGACAAACTCTGGCCTGAAAAGCGAAATGAGCGCCGCACCCCATAGTCGCCTTTGACTGGACTTAACGGTCCAGGGGTCCTTTACCTTTTACCTACTGCTATAAGCAACAAGCAGAGGAGATGCTCCAGCTTGGCTTTGCCTTTTGCTAAGGGAGCGGCGGGAAAACAGTTCCTGGGGGATGAGGAAGAAAAAAACTTTCAGGATTGAGGGGGCTCGCCTCCTCACCGCCCTCCCCCCTGCGCCCCGTTATCAGCAGGGTACCCAGCCTGCCCCCTTGCCCCAGTGGCGTAGCGTGGGGGGTGCCAGGGGTGCCGGCCGCACCAGGCGCAACATTTGGGGGGGCGCGTTTGGCCGGCCCTCCTCGAGGAAGCAGGAACCCCACTGTCCTCGGACCTCCTCGGAAGCCTGGCGGTGGGGCGGAGAGACCTTCTCCCCGCGCCAGCCTTCGGATGGCTGTCCTGAAGACTTGTGGTGGGAGCAGTGGCGTAGCATGGGGGGTGCAGGGGGGGCTGCCGCACCTGGTGCAACATCTGGGGGGGGCGCGGAAGAGACTCGAGTGCTAAAATCCACGGGTTAGGGGGCGCAAATTACTTGCCTTGCCCCGGGTGCTGAGAACCCACGCTACGCCACTGCCTTGCCCGTGGGGAGGGGGGAGGTCATGAGTCCTGGTGTCACGCGCTCCCTCAGCCCCGCGCTCTCTCGCCCTCAGGTGCCCGGCTCTCCCCGGAGCCCCTCACTCACCTCGGCCGTCTGGAAGGCGAAGAGGGGCAGCCACGCGACGCCGAGGAGAGCGGCAGCCGGACGACGCCTCCCTGGTCCTGGGGCAGGTAAAGGCGGCGAGGCGGGGCGGGGCGCAGAGAAGGGAGGCCGCTGCTTGGCGGTGCCGGTTGCGCTCTGGCCGCTGGCTGGGGACTGAGAGGAGGCAGAGCGGCGGGCGCCGCATTTAACCGGGGCGGCGTGGGGAGCGGCTGGGGGCCGAGCCCTCCCCCTGGAGGCTGCAGAGAGTGGGGCTGCAGCCCCATGGCGAGTGGCGGGGCTGCGCGGGGCCGGCTCCACCCACGCCCCCGCCGCCTGGCAACGCGCAGGGTGGCGCCGTCTCCTTCCCGCCCTCTCCCACGAAGATCTTCGGGGTGGGGGTGGGCGTGTGTCCCCGAGGCTGTCTCGCAAGGTCAAGGAAGGCGGGAGAGACAGGAGCCCGAGTCTCCAAGGAAGAGACCGGTCCAGTCAGGCTGGCAGTTCTTAGAATCGTAGAGCTGCAAGGGACCTTCAGGGATCATCTAGTCCAACCCTCTGCGACGGAGGAATCTCAGCTAAAGCATGCATGGCAAATGACCATCCAACCTCTGCTTGGAAACCTCCGAGGAAGGAGAGTCTACCACCTTCCCAGGGAGTTGGTTGGTTGGCTCTTAACTGTTAGAAAGTTCTTCCTGGTGTTTAATTGAAATCTCCTTCCCTGTAGCTTAAAGCCAGTGGTTTGAGTCTTACCCTCCAGAGCAGGGGGAAACGAGCATGCTCCATCTTCCACGTGATGACAGCAGTGGCGTAGCGTGGGTTGTCAGCACCCGGGGCAAGGCAAGTAATTTGCGCCCCCTAACCCGTGGATTTGCGCCCCCTAACCCTAACCCCCAGATGTTGCGCCCGGTGCGGCCGGCCCCCCCCCCTGCATCCCCCATGCTACGCCACTGGATGACAGCCCTTTAGATATTTAAAGATCATTCAAAGGAACAGGAATTTATAATTATTTATTAAAAATTTGCATGCCGCGCTTCATTGGTGCCCAGCATAAAAACACAAGATAAAAACACACAATACATAAGAAAAGTAAGAAAAGAAAACAGTAACCCCCAACCCCTCTCAGAAACACATTTAAAAGTATGGCATGTAAAGGGAAATGCATGTACAGTGGTACCTCGGGTTAAGTACTTAATTTGTTCCGGAGGTCTGTTCTTAACCTGAAACTGTTCTTAACCTGAAGCACCACTTTAGTTATGGGGCCTCCTGCTGCCGCTGCGCCGCCAGAGCATGATTTCTGTTCTCATCCTGAAGCAAAGTTCTTAACCTAAGGTAATATTTCTGGATTAGCAGAGTCTGTAACCTGAAGCATATGTAACCCGAGGTACCACTGTATTCACACAAGTTCTCTGCCTGGGGCAGTCAGCCTGGGGCCCTCTAGATAAGGTGGACTGCAACTCCCATTCCCATTGGCCAGTAGTTCAGCTGTCTGCGGCTGATGGGAGCTGGCATCTAATAACAACCAGAGGATGCAGTGTTGGTTATCTCTGGTTTCTGCTGTGCCCAACCACATGTCCTCCAGATTTCTAGCTTCCATCATCCCTCACCATTGGGATGTGCTGACAGAAGTAGAGGGCACCAGGTTGGGAAAGCTTAAAGCAGGCATCACTATCCTAGCTCCCATCACCAGATACTTGTTTCATCCTACACACCCTATTTTTGCAAATTTGAAGGATAGTTTGAGCATGGGACCTATCCCTGTCATAGAATATCTTAAATGTGCATACATGGATCTCATCGCCATCACTCTGACACAGGAAGTTTGTTGAATGGGCACTGACATTCTACATTTCCCCACAGATTTTTTTTAAAAAAGCAACAATAGGTACCCTTCCCACAACACAGACATAACAGCATGACAAACACCTGGATTGCCTGCCCCTAAATTTGACCCTCACACCACCATAGTCTCTGTTGTTAATATCCTTGTTGTTGTTGTTATTGTTGTTGTTGTTATGTGTGGATTTATATTCCACTTGATACCAATATGGTTTCTAAGCGGTTTACAGTTGCACAGCATTGTTAAAATACAGAATAATTAATATTGCACCCTGAAATACTCCTGAATATATGGGAAAATAATATCTGGGATACAACAGTGTCTCAGCATCTCACCAGACACAGGAGAGCAATTAAAGACAAAGCATAAAGAGATACCTTTCAAGAAACGTGGACCCCTCTCTTTAACTATATTATTGACCAGAATCAAGATCTTGTTATAACCAACTGCTCAGTCTTCTGCGTGGATAGATGACGTTAATGTGTTTGGGCGTTGAATGTGTAAGCCTAAAGTCTAAAGTCAATGGACAGAACGAATAGCATTAGATGTGCTACTGGATAAGTGTTGAATGGTTCTTGTTTTCATATTTATCTGAAACCAATTTTAAAAATGTTTTAAGAACAGTTACACCATACACAATAAAATGATCCCATCCAAACATTAAAATATAAACACCCATTATTAAATCTAACGTAAAACAGCCCCATTAAAGCAGCTCAGCAGTTAAAATAGGACAAGAGGCTAAAGAGTTATTTGCCCAAGTCTTGGCTGATGTTGGACAGAGTCAATGGGTGTTGTCAACATTGCAGGTCCTATTAAAGATTGGGGGTGCCTGTATTAAGCTATCCAATCTGTATTGGCCTTTTAAAGATTTAGGGCCTTCTAGTACACCTTCTGTGCAAAGAATATATGACCCACATTTGGCTCTGGGTGGCTTTAAGCTTCATCACTTAAATTGGGGTAAACAGGAGTAATCGAGTGTAGACGTGTGAAGGAAATCAGACCTGCTGAAGTACATGTGACTCCTACAAATGTAAACAAGAATCTTGGCACAGATTAGACTCGTACTGTCCTGAGAGTGCTTGACTGGCCAGCACATGAACTGGACATTAATAGCATTTCATTGCTTTTTATGTTAGTGATGTGTTTAATTGCATGGAATTTCCTTGGCAGGACAGCAATCATGCCTCCATTTAATTTGCCTTGAGCGCTTCATGTTGCTGCCTGTCCAGAAGAGGGTGGTAAGGACAGCTGTGTTCAGGTAGAAATATCAATCATGAAACATGTCCATCAAATTCTGACTTTACATAATTGAAAAATTATTCACACGTTCTGAGGCCTTTTATCCGCAGTCATCAATAGCCAGGGAGGGGTTTTGTTTTTCTCCTTTATTCCACTGTTGGTATGTGTTTGGAAACATTCTTTCTGTTTGGTGCAGAGCTGGACTGGGGAGGGGGGGACCCAGAGCTTAGTCAAGTGAGTAGAAACTGGCAAGGATGATACTTTCAGATGTCAAATAAACTACCAGGAGATAAGAAGAGTATCTGCTCTAAGGAAGTTGTCTCTTGGACTTGGTACAACCTGATTCTTGGTACAACCAGGCCTCACCTGGAGGTATTATGTACAGTTCTGGGCCCTGAAGTTTAGGAAGGATATCAACAAACGAAGAGGTTCAAAGGAGAGCAACAAAGATAGATGAGATGATAAAGAGGTGATACAATAGCAGCTTTCAAATATTTGAAGGACTGGCACGTAGATGATGGAGAAAGTTGTTTTCTGGTGCTCTAGGGGGCAGGCCCTGGACCAATAGGTTCAACTTACAAGATAAGGGATTTGAAGTAAACATGGACTGCTTTGGGAAGTGGCAGATTCTCTTTCGTTAGCTGTTTTTAAGCAGAGACTGGATGGCCAGCTATCAGGGATCTTACAGCAGCAGCTTCCCTACAGTGGCAGAGGGTTAGACTAGAGAACCTTTTGAGATATTTTCCATCTCTACAGTTCTATAGTTAAAATTAGCCGTTTGCGAATACCCTTTAATACTGATAGTGATAATGGCTTGCAGCTGCAGAAATCCCCACTCGTGTGTTAATTATCAGTTGGCATACCATTCACATGGGACCAAAGGGAAGGAAAATGGTGGAGCTGTGCATTTTGATCAAAAGTGGCAGTTCCACATTAAGTTACATTATGAATTAATAAATAGGTCACCAGACTGGTCAATAGATGTATAACATCATATTGCATAACATCATGTGAATTATAGATTCGTGAAAAGGGCCAAATGGTTCTGAACCCCATGTAGCCACTGGCCAAGATTCTGTGACATGCAATATTCATGGCTGAAAAACAATCGCCTCATCAGGAAGCTACCTGGCTTACATTTTAACACTTGCTGGATCCGGGAGTTAGAAGGGTCTCTACATGCAGCTTACTCCTCCAAACTCATAATATTATATTTCCTAGCACTGCTTTGCAGAGCCATCTGAATCCTGGATGGGAGCTCAAGCACTGGAAGAGAAGTGCATTAAAGCTCCATCCCATCTAACAACGCAACACATTGGTGCAGACATGACCAAGTAATAATATGACACAATACTCAAAGCCTTGTATGGATTCACTATAATCAATGTCAGAAGGAACAAATAATTCCCTGTAATCCTAAACATATACCATGTGCCAGAAAGCCATTGCCCATGGTCTTTGAATGGACTTTGACGAATGTAAATTTAAACCAGATGATGGACGTTGGGTGGTCTCCAGTAGATTTGAAATCTGAAGATGGAACATGGAAATAGTTCAGCCAACAAAAATTTTAAGAACAATAGACCGTTGTGGTGTAAGAACAGGGTAGATGTGGTCCACTGGGCTGAGCATGCCAAGTGACTGGGCTTCCAAACTGCATTTCACAAGGTGGAACAAAGCAGAAAGAGACAAGAGTTTTACAGTGAGGCAAAGGTGGTGTGATAGAAGCACAAGGAATATAGGAAGCTTCACTCTACTGAGTCAGACCCATGGTCCATCTAGCCTAGTATTGCTTGCATAAGCTGCCAGTGACTGTCAAAGCTTTCAAGCATGAATTTTTCCCAGCCCTACCTGGAGATGCTGGGGATTGAACCTGGGACCTTGTGCATGCAAAGCAGATGCTCTACCAATGAGCTATGGCTCTTCCACTAATACAGCCTTCCCTATCCCTGTCTTATATAATCAACACTGCTTTCGCTGTGGTTATTTTACAGACCTTTAAGCCTGTGGCCCTCCAGATGTAAGTGAACTACAGTTCCCACCATTCCTGACAGGAGCTGATGGGAATTGGAGTTTAACAACATCTGGAGGGCTAGTTTCACCATCCCTGATTTAAGCTTTGAGGTAATTGTCAGTTTGTAGCTTTTACATTTCATTTCCCTCTAACCTTACTGTTTACAATGTACACACAGAGAGCTCTCTCTCTCTCTCTCTCTCTCTCTCTCTCTCTCTCTCTCTGTGTGTGTGTGTGTGTGTGTGTTTGTGATCTTAGAATAACACTTTATGCCACTCTTGTACACCAAAACCTATTCCACAATTGTTGTTGTTGTTTAGTCGTTTAGTTGTGTCCGACTCTTCGTGACCCCATGGACCGGAGCACGCCAGGCACTCCTGTCTTCCACTGCCTCCCACAGTTTGGTCAAACTCATGCTGGTAGCTTCGAGAACACTATCCAACCATCTCGTCCTCTGTCGTCCCCTTCTCCTTGTGCCCTCCATCTTTCCCAACATCAGGGTCTTTTCCAGGGAGTCTTCTCTTCTCATTTGCTCAAATCTAAGACGCTTTGTTTTCATAAAGCACGGGCTGTTTCTGAATTCTCTTCAGGTGCCGTACAGTTCTAGGAATGCAGCAAAGAGATAGAGCTAGGATCAAAGCTGTCATTACAGGAGCTAAGATGCTGGGTAATTTGCAAAACATACCAAAAAGAGTTCAGTCAATTTCTGTGTCCTTGCATAATTACCCAGCTGTTGGCCGTTTAGGCTCCTAAGCCCTATCAGATCAAAGTGCATGCTTATGAGTACTTGGAAGCAAGTCCCATTGTGTTCAGCAAGGTTTTCTCCCAGGTAAGCATCTATAGGATTGCAGTCTTGTTGCAGGCTTTCTTTTCCCTCCTTCCAGCAATGAACACACATGCATAAAATAGACAGGCAAAAGACACTTCAGTGCTTATAGCTCTGTACCAGAGCGATCTGCAACATGAAGTGTTTTTCCACCACCAGGCGTCCCAGTTCCTATATATATCAGCAGAAATGTGATCGATGTTGAGCTTCTACATAACCTGCTACCCTCAAATATACCCACCACACCACATCACGGCTGTCGGTTTTAAAATGCCATACCTGGGCAAATGCAATAGTTTTGCACAACACAAGTGGCATTTTCTTGGAAGGTATCTTGTGCTTTTGCAGTAAATCTCCTGGTATGGATTGTCCAGGAATCGAAAGGTTTCAGCTTCAAGGAGTAGAGAATTGTCAGCATGTTGTCAGTCCGGTTTATGTGAGGCCAAGCATCATTGTCAGCTTTGCTTGGGATAAAGCCTCACACTGACCCAAAGGACAGAAGTGGTTTATGAGGTAGTTGGAGGACTGGAAGTACATCACAGAGATAGGACAGTTAAGGAGAAGGAAGCCCAGAGGAAAAGATGGCTGAGAAAGGGAGTAGAAAACAGACAAGGAACCTGGAACCTGGGAAAAGGGCAGAGGAGACAGGGGACTGAGCAAAAAGAGAACAATAAGAGGAGATAACAAGCCAGTTGGCCGAAGCCTTCGGGTGGCTTAATAACATTGTTGGATGTTGCAAAAAACAGTGTTCTTTCCTGTTGGATTTATGTTTCCTTAACCAAAGTACATCCTTGGTAGATGAGCCATCTTAAAGGGATTCTCATTTAATAGAGTACAATTCAGCTATTATTCTTCTATTTTTGCCAAGTTATGTTATTCAACATGCAATAGGAGGTTTATATAACCACGTCTGGAATTTAAGGGCTGAATCAAAGAAATAATTTCTCCTGGGCTGTTGGTCACTATAAGAAATCATTGTGTTATACCACCTTGTTATTTCACACTATGGAAGTACTGTATACCTAAAGAAAGAGAGACAGGTATGTTGCTGAACGGCACAATATCACAGGCCAGTGGAGGAATCCAGTAATCAATGTGATACATGAGGCTGCTGATCATGTGTTCTGGCTTTTCAAATGATACACCTGAGCTCCCTTTACTTATACCTGTGGTTCTCCTCTGCTGCCTCCAATGTAGATCCAATCCAGAGAGAGCTGACCCTCTCCGAAATGGAGTGCGCAGGTACCTTCAGCTCCCATCTGACCGGACTGTGCTGATAGTCCATGCAAAAGTTGCTCAGAAATCGTATGGCAGTGAAAAGAGGTAGGAAATCAGCTTGAACTTCCTGTTAAAATCAGAATTTTAATGGGGCTCTCCATAGTAGAGAGACTAAACAGGTGCCATGTGTGTGCATATGTGCTCTACGTGAAATGAATTGTGTGTCTCATGGTGTTCCAGTAGTTTTTCAAGCACACCCAGCTCTGCTTCTAAGGTATTCAATTCCCTTTCTTAGGTCACATCCACACTATAACATATAAGGCAGTGGTGGCCAAACTTGGCCCTCCAGATGTTTTGGGACTACAAATTCCCATCATCCCTGACTACTGGTCCTGTTTGCTAGGGATGATGGGAGTTGTAGTCCAAAAACGGCTGGAGGGCCAAGTCTGGCCACCACTGATATAAGGCATGTGGCTTCGCCCAAAGAATCCTGAAAGTGGTAGTTTACCTCCTCATGGAGCTACAATTCCCATCACCTATAGCAAACTATAGTTCACAGGATTCTTTGGTGGAATCACCATTTCCAGGAAATGCATAGAGCCAGAATTCACTAGTGTTGCCAATGTATAACATTTGTGGTAGATTCCCCAACTCGTGTTCTTGCTTAATACTTACTACACTGTGTTGTTGAAACCTGAATTGTTTCCACTAGCAATAGAGGATAAATTATTGTTTTATATGACCTTTCATACACATCTGAAGGCAGCCCTGTTTCAAGAACCTTTTAATGTTTGAAGTTTTGTTTTGTTCCTTTATATTTTGTTGGAAACCACGCAGAGTGGCTGGGGTAATTCAGTCAGATAGGTGGGGTACAAGAAATAAACCATCATTATTATGAATTATTGCTATTATTACTATGTTTTGAATTTTAATGCAAAAATCCCTAATTTGTACCTCCAGTAACAATACATAAACTGAAACACAGCTATCCTTCAAAAGAACTGGCCATAAACTTGTTAGGCTAAAGTCTAAATGAGTCAGATGGGACCCCATTCTGTAATTTACATCCTCAAAAAATACTATTATGGCATCAGAGTATAAAACCACCCATTCTGAAGAAGCATTCATCACACTGATACCTAAAGTGGAAACTGAAAAGACTCAACTTAAGAACTACCGTCCCATCTCACTCCTAAACGTGGATTACAAAATATTTGCAGACATTTTGGCAAATAGATTTAAAAAAGTATTAAATGAAGTAATCCATAAGGACCAAGCTGGCTTTCTCCCAGGTAGACATTTGTTTGATAACACTAGGAATATTATCGATATTCTGGAACTCTTACAAACAAATATTAACACTAAAGCAGTGTTAATTTTTATTGATGCGGAGAAGGCCTTTGACAACATTTCTTGGAAATTTATGAAGAAAAACTTGGAAGGGATGGGAGTGGGAAGGGGGTTTGAGAATGGAATAGAAGCAATCTATTCAGAACAAAAAGCTAAGTTGATAGTGAATAATGTGGTGACAGAAGAACTTCATATTGAAAAAGGAACACGTCAGGGGTGCCCCCTTTCCCCTTTATTGTTTATTTCAGTCCTGGAGGTTTTGCTGAACATGATAAGGAAGGATCGGCAGGTACAAGGAATATGGGTCGGAGCGAAACAATATAAACTGAAAGCATTTGCAGATGACTTGGTTCTAACATTACAGGAGCCAGAATCTAGTACAAAAAGAGTTTTGGAATTGATTCAGAAATTTGGTCGGGTGGCGGGTTTTAAGTTGAACAAACAAAAAACTAAGGTGTTAGGGAAAAATTTGACAGCTATTGAAACAGAGGGGTTTCAGAAGGAAACAGAACTAAACATTGTCAAAAAAGTGAAGTACCTGGGGGTCAATCTGTCTTCTAAGAACTTGAATTTATTTAAAGATAACTATGAGAAATGTTGGTCAGAAGTTAAAAAAGACCTAGAAATCTGGTCAAGATTGAAACTATCCTTGTTAGGCCGAATTGCAGCTATAAAAATGAACGTTTTGCCAAAAATGTTGTTTTTGTTTCAAGCCTTGCAGATTGTGGACAGAGTGGAATGTTTTGGAAAGTGGCAGAAGGACATCTCTAAGTTTGTCTGGCAGGGCAAAAAGCCCCGAATAAAGTTTAAAATACTAACTGATGCAAAGGAGAGAGGGGGGTTTGCCCTGCCAGACTTAAGGTTATATTATGAAGCTGCGGCCTTCTGCTGGATGAAAGATTGGATTCTATTAGAAAACACTGATGTCCTAGATCTGGAAGGCTTTAATAATTCGCTAGGTTGGCATGCGTATTTGTGGTATGACAAGGGAAAAACACACGGAATGTTTAAAAACCATATTGTCAGAAAAGCAATATATATGGTCTGGAAAAAATACAAAGACTTATTGGAAAGCAAAACTCCGAGGTGGATATCACCAATAGAGGCCAAGGCTCGGAAAAAACCCAATATGGAGGCCTCCTGGCCGAAATATTGGGAAATAATAGAAAACATTGGAGGTAATTGGAGGTTGCAGAGCTTTGAAAAACTAAAGGATAAGGTGCAAAATTGGTTACACTATGCCCAAATTAATGAGGTCTTTAAGCTAGACAAAAAAACAGGATTCCAGGTGGAAAAATCGAAACTTGAGACAGAGTTGTTAGAACCAAAGACCAAGTTATTATCGAGAATGTATAACTTGCTGCTTAAATGGAACACTCAGGATGAGACAGTTAAATCAGCTATGATAAAATGGGCTCAGGACATTGGTTATAATATCATGTCTGAAGACTGGGAGAGGTTATGGACCACCGGTATGAAGTTTACTGCATGTAATGCTCTGAAAGAAAATATTATGAAAATGGTATACAGGTGGTACATGACCCCGGTCAAGCTGGCTAAGATATACCATTTGTCCGATAATAAATGTTGGAAATGTAAGGAAGCTGAGGGGACATTCTTTCACCTTTGGTGGACTTGTCCAAGATTGAAGGCCTTCTGGGAAATGATCTATAACGAGTTAAAAAAGGTGTTTAAGTACACCTTCCCCAAGAAACCGGAGGCCTTCCTTCTGGGCATCGTCGGCCAGAAGGTGTTAAAGAAGGATAGAACTTTTTTCATGTATGCTACTACAGCAGCAAGAATCCTTATTGCTAAGCATTGGAAGACTCAAGATTTGCCCACACTGGAGGACTGGCAGACGCAATTGATGAACTACATGGAACTAGCCGAGATGACTGCAAGGATCCGAGATTTGGGAGAAGAAGTAATGGAGGAGGATTGGAAAAAATTTAAGGACTATCTGCAAAAGTATTATAAGTTATATGAATCTTAAGATGCCGCGTGACTTGGAATGTTAGCCCCAGCAATGAAAGTGGAGTATATATGAAATTGGATAATATTTATGAAAAAATCAAAGTTTAAATGGGTAAAAATGATAATGTGTTACATTTTTAGAATAAGTGGAAAATAAGAGATTTAAACTTAAACTGCAGTTGAAAGTACAAAGAAACACATGAAACAAGGTTATAATTTGCTGATAATTTTATTGTCAAGAATGCATTATGGGGGAGATGTGGGGAAGTCCGATAGAAATTCGAAATAAGTTGTTGAAATGGTTGTGATTTTTTGTCTTTTCTTTCTTTCTATTTTCTATGTTCTTTCTCTTTTTCTGTTCTATCTGCAATTTGGAAAAAATGCAATAAAAATTATTATTATAAAAAAAAAAAATAAAACCACCCATTCTGGTGTGTTTTATTACCAACATTTTTATGCACTACCAGTGCAGCATGAATCCTAGCCATTCACGTGAGTTTAAAGACAGCGGAAACCCAAATAAAACACAGGAAAACACGTTTCCAAACCTTTGGACCTCAATTTATTTGTGTTGGTCTAAGGATCTCGCTGTGAATGTAAACTCTGTTCCCAGCCTGTGAAACTTCCACATTCCAGGCTGAGACAGTCACAGGGACAAGTCCTCCCTCTGCTCAAGGAGAAGTGAAGAAACGAGAGCTTTCCCCTCTATATAATCACCACCACCTTCCACGGTAGGGGGGCATGTTGAGCTTTCTGTTCCTCTGATAGATGTGGCTGCTCCATGTTGATGTCTGGAGCCCAGATCATAACAAGAGACCCCTGTGCCTGTTCAGCACTATGGAAAGTAATTTGGTAAAAACATGAACAATGAGAACAATTCCGTATGTTGGAAACAAAAACAATTCCATATACAATGTAATGACCAGGCTATCCTGCGAATGTTATGGCTCATCAGGAATTGGAACATGTGTGTCCCAGATTGAACCATGACAGCTTAGTCATTTTCCCGTGCCACCGCTCTTTAATAGTGGTGATCATTTAGTTATCCAGAAGGTTGTAATAAGAATTCTGTGTGCATATTGTACACAAATCCTTGTACAATATACATAGCAATGCTATCTTGGTATTAAATCTTATATAAATTAATAAGAAAAAAAGATTTCTGAAAAGTTTTGTTTATAGGTGCCCCTTCATATTTTATTTTATTTAGTTTATTGATTTGATCTTTCAAATTAATGTCTTAGAGATATATCAAACATAAATCATAAAAACAAGATTCCAAGGAATCTCCTGGACTTCTATCCTCCTTTTGTCGACCCTATTATTAATAATTTCCTCCTGCATCTTTTATGATGATCCAGATCTTTTACATCTCCATTGTGTCCAGAATTCACCTACAAGTGATATTCCAATCCTACTAACAATTTTACCTGTTTAAACAGCCCCTTCATATTTTCTAACCTTGTGGATGTACTTAGGAAAGGGATTAATATATGGCTCTCTTTGTTTGCTTTTTTGTTGTTTTTCTTATCCCACCCCTGCCCCATTTTGTTGCTTAAAAAAAAAAAACCATTTCCACACTCGCCATTTTTTTCTGTGTGTTGCCTTGTACAAGCCTTCGCTGTATGTTTTTATAAAATAATGGTGATGTATTTTGTATCACAATTCTCCGGGGGGTGGGGGGAACCCACAACTCTTGTCAGAGAAGTGTTCTTAGCTTAATCATTTTCGCTACTGACAAAATACTTTTTCTTTTCTTCTCAGGTTTTTCTGCCCCCCGCCTTGCGTTTACCTGACTGGACCAGGCTGGAAGTTGAAGAAGGAAGACATGAAAGGTATTGCCCTGCTATCACATGTCATCTGAAGTCTTCTCCACTATTGCCATTAATTCTTCTCTGAGCGATAATGGACTTAGGAGACACTTGATGTTTCTTATATCACTATATTTCTATTTAAGTTATAGTAATTATTTTTACTTTTGCATCTACTGTATACATAAAAGTCACCATCATGGGCAAATTGTTGTTCTCTTTTTTGTTGATGTAGCTCCTCCCCACCCCCCACCCCCCAATGAATGACTAAGTGCCTACTTTACAATCAGTAGGTGCCCAGTTTGGATCTCACCTCTGCCCTGAACTCACTATGTGTCTTCGGCAAGCTCAGCCCCAGTTGCTTCCATCTGCAATAGTGTGTGTGTGTGTAATAATATTTACTCAAGTCACAGGGCTCTTGCAAAGATTGCAGCTAGATAACGCACATGGGGCACTTTGAATGTTGAAAAGCACTATATGCTCCATGCCACCCATTCTCAACTGAGCCACCACTAACGTTCTCTTGCCATGCAACCATGTTTTTCATCTGGAGCCATGATGAGTCCCTGCTGATACCTCCTTTCTTAGCCTAAGAGTACCCCTGCTCCTTTTGATCAGTCTTTGACATAGGACACCAAGGGGAATCAACAGGACATGTGTCTACTTAGGTCAAGGTTTACCTTGGCCTCTGCTTCCTAGTAGACTTGACAGATTATTGACTGCAGTGGCTACAGAGAAGCCCACCACCACCCAACTATCAGCCTGTAAAAACACCACAAAATATGGAGCAGTTGGGCTGCCAACTGCAGGAAATGTGTCCAGACCACAGGGAGAGTTTTACAGCTTCAGGATTTGCTGACACATCAAGGGGCAGAGAAAGGTGATAACACAAAAACCGGCATTGCTTTGAAAGGGGAGATCTGGGTCTGCATTTGAACATTAAAGGTAAAGGTAAAGGTACCCCTGCCCGAACGGGCCAGTCTTGACAGACTCTGGGGTTTGTGCGCCCATCTCACATCTATTGGCCGGGGGCCAGCGCTGTCCGCAGACACTTCCGGGTCACGTGGCCAGCGTGACAACGCTGCTCTGGCGAGCCAGAGCCGCACACGGAACGCCGTTTACCTTCCCGCTGGTAAGCGGTACCTATTTATCTACTTGCCCCCGGGGGTGCTTTCGAACTGCTAGGTGGGCAGGCGCTGGGACCGAGCAGCGGGAGCGCACCCCGCCGCGGGGATTCGAACCGCCGACCTTTTGATCGGCAAGCCCTAGGCGCTGAGGCTTTAGCCCACAGCGCCACCCGTTGAACATTATTTACCTGTTAATCCACTTTCCCTTCCTTCAAATTAGACCAGAGCAGTCCACACCTGCAGGTATTTGGAATTTGTGTATGTGAAGCAACTTCAGTCTTCCCTGTTCTTGCCTGCAGGATTTCTCTTTTGCGGTCGAATAATAGAATTATAATGCTTTCTAATTCTTGATTTGGTTATGTCAGTTAAGTATGAACAGGACATGCATCTTCGGGGGGGGGTGTTAATTTTTTAAAAAATCCCCGGGCAAGAAGTGTGCAAAGGCACCCAGCCAAGCAATTGTAAATGTGCTTGTGCAGTTTTCTGGGTTTGTGCAAATCAGAGGGATCAAAAGAAATATATATATCCCTATGCCCAGGAGCATACTGGAAATAGGCCAGTGCACAACCAGAAGAGAAATGAAAGCATAGGAGGAGGAGGAGCAGAAAGTGACTATTGAGGCACCCACTCAAAAGCACTGGGGGGCATCTGCGACCCCACATGGGCAGTTTGGAACCCCATTTTCCCCAATTTGTCAGATTTTTCCCATATCAGGCGAACCCGAATTTACAAGGGGGAAAGTAATGAGATTGGTGCTGTTTGAGGTTAATTTCTTGAACACTGTGCAAATTAAATGGGAACACAAACAGCTGCAAGCACACAGTAAACTCCAGTGTGAACAAGCCCTGCTATGCTGGAACATAGGAGCTCCTATGATCTCTTTTCAACACCCTCTTTTTAGATGGAGATAAAAACTGACCACAAAGAATTCTTTGAGAATATCAACAAGCATGTGAACAGGGTTGGTTTTGCATATCAGGTGTAGCTATGTTGCTACTTCCTAGAGGTCATCGTGAGATCTCTGCTTTACTTCCTTTCCTTTTCCTGCCAAAGATCCAACAGACTTCAGTTCCAAAGTATGTGGCTATATAGGACTCGATGGCACAAGCAGCAGCCACATGGAGACCCAGAAGCTAAACTTTGAGGAGCAGCTAGATTCCAAGGTAAGCAGCAAATTAAGGCTCAGTGATAGAACATCTGCATTGCACACAGAAGGCCTCAGGTCAATCTCCAACATCTGCAGGTAGGGCTGGGAAAGAGCCTTGTCTGAAACCCTGGAGAGCCCCTTGAGATCACTGTAAACACACCTGAGCTAGATGGACCAATGGCCTGAGCTAGATGGACCACATCTGATCTAGATCTGATTTACATCTGCTCTACATCTCATCTCAGCTAGATCTGAGCTAGATGGACCATCTGAACTAGAGAGACCAATGGTCTGACTCAGTCTAAGGCAGCTCCCTATATTCCTAAGGTGGATCTGTTCAGGGCAGCTATGATATGTATTGTTAACAAACTCAGCTCACGCCTAAAAAAAATAATGAGGATGATGGATCTCAAAACATAACAACAACAATGCTGTACTGTTTTTAATATTCAGTTGGAAGCCGCCCAGAGTGGCTGGGGAAACCCAGCCAGATGGGCGGGGTATAAATAATAAATTATTACTATTGTTATAATTTGTGCCTTGCATTGAACATATTTATGCTCATTCTTTTTTAAAACTGCTGCTGCTTTTTTTGCAAAGTGGGGATGCTGTTTCCTGATTTTTGCAGTGATTTGAGGCATGGCCCAGTCAAATTCATTGTTTTCAATGCGAGACTTCAGTTTATACTGAATTTAACCCACAAGAAACACTTGCTTAAATCTATTTGGCTTTAAGCCTGCTGTCCTATACAGTTACCTGAGAATAAGTCCCCTTGAACTCTGAGCTTACTTCTGAGTAGGTATGCATTAGATTGTGCCCTCTTTGCCATTCTTTTTCTCTGTTTGCTTTTACAGTATTTTACAGTGTTTTAAATGCTATAGTTTAGAGTGTAATCTTTTACGTCTCGCAAGGGCAATTACCGTATTTTTCGCTCTATAGGACACACTTTTTCCCCTCCAAAAATGAAGGGGAAATGTGTGTGCGTCCTATGGAGCGAATGCAGGCTTTCGCTGAAGCCTGGAGAGCGAGAGGGGTCACTGCGCACCGACCCCTCTCACTCCCCAGGCTTCAGGCAGCTATCCGCAAGCCTTCTGAGCATGGCGGGAGTTCCCGCCGGGCTCCGAAGGCTTGTGGATAGCAGACTCTTCTGGGGGCTGGGGTCGGGGTAAGCTCGGGCTTCCCCAGCCCCACAAGCTCCAGGAGCGGCAGCGAGGTTGCAGCTAAAAACGAAGCTAAAAACGAAGCCATCCCGCTTGCTGTCTTGGCTTCTTTGCTCTTTGGGGCTGGGGGGGATAATTTCCCCCCCTTTATTTCCCCTCCTAAAAACTAGGTGCACCCTATGGTCCAGTGCGTCCTATGGAGCGAAAAATACGGTACATATTAGAAATTGTTCCTTATCGACTGATCAGTGCCAAAACAATCCAAATGCAGCCTTGAGACATGCCGAGGAAAAAGATGTGGAGCATGGCTCGAGTTGTAGTGAGAGTTCAAACAAGTCGAAGCCTCATAAACAGTGACATTTTGCAAGAAAACAGAGCTCAAAGGGGATTGTTTGAGCCAAGGACTCAGGTACAGTCATCCAAATCCAGCAGGTGGTGTTATGTGTACAGCCATTCACAGGGTTCCACTGTGCACAGGGAGAAAGGCAAGGTCTATAACTTGTGTAACTTAGCAATATGTCATCATGATGGCCGATATGCATGAAAGGTATAGATTAGCAGGGATCAGAATCAGAATCATACAACCCAGCCAATGTGATCCTCACTGGGACTGCCAGTGAGTTAGAAGTTGAGTCTTTCCATCTACCATGCAATGGCAGTTAGAATCCATTTATTTGTTGTTTGTTTGTTTGTGTTTTATAAATTCTACTCCTTGGCCAGATAAGGCTCCCAGATCAGATTTTTTTTAAAAAAAACACACACACCCAACTCCCTGCCCTGATGCTTACAATTTTAAGAGGCAAGGCACAAAAGGAAAATGAACAGGAAGGGAGGAGGAAATAGACAAACTCCAGCTCAAGTTTTTAGTTGTAAGTTCTAATGACAAGCTGGGATGGAAAAGAGAGGGGACATCAAAAGTCACTGGTCTCTAATATAACAGCCCTGAATACCTTCCTTTTCCTTCCCTAATGCTGCCAGGTTGTTGGCAGTCTCATTGAACAGGCAAACTTTGTTGGTATTTTTTGGGTTTTTTAAAAGATTTTATTGGATTTTTACAGTTTTGTATTCAATCAAACAACACAATATAACATTTGTCATATAAAAGAAAAAGAACACACACACACCCATGACTTCCCTCAACTTCCCCTTCTGGTTCTTTAAATATTTACTACTTCTGCTTAATTATTACCTTATTTTTATAATATTATACCTTTATTTTCTTATTTTCTTATCAGTTTTATACCAAATTTTCCTTCATGATCACATCCTATAGTCAATTTCATTCCATGTTATCCTTACTTAACCTTTGATCTTATTTTCTTACTTGTGTTTAATCAAACCCTGCTAATGAGTCCATATCTTTACAGTATTTCTGTAAATACAACATAAAAGGTTCCCAGTCTTTTTTAAATTATTCATTATCATTATCATTGTCTCTGGTTCTTTCCGTATGTTTTGCCATTTCTGCATATTCCATAACCTTGACTTGCCATTCTTCTTTCATTGGTATCTTCTCATCCTTCCATTTCTGGGCTAGTAGAATCCGAGCCGCCTTTGTAGAATACAAAAACAGCTTCTTCTGCTCTTTTGGTAGTTCCTGTCCTATTACACCCAACAGAAAAGCTTCTGGTTCTTTTAACAAAGGTTATTTTAAACATCTTCTTCAGTTCATCTTAGATTATTTCCCAATAACTTTTAATTATTTTACAATTCCACCACATGTGGTAAAATGTACCTTCTATCTCTTTACACTTCCAGCACTTATTAGCACGTGCTCTATACATTTTTGCCAGTTTGACAGGAGTAAGCTTTGTTTCTTTTTAAAACTGCAA
Organism: Podarcis vaucheri; assembly: GCF_965113315.1. Lineage (NCBI taxonomy): Eukaryota > Metazoa > Chordata > Lepidosauria > Squamata > Lacertidae > Podarcis > Podarcis vaucheri. The sequence continues at coordinate 84,078,096 of NC_138764.1, read as the reverse complement.
ATCCCCTTCTGTGGTTTTGATAAAAATCCCTCCTCTGAAGCTGCTGTTTGCATTGGGAGAGAATCCACCATTGGTGTTACAGAACAGACGATGCAGGCCACAGGGTTATACAGTCCTACAGACTGCCGGGACACAGGCTCACGCCTCCTTCCCCCAAGCCCTGGAAGTGTTTGCCCAGCTTAGGGAAGAAGACACAATGCTCCAGTGGAGTCCAAGAGTCCTCCTGCTTCATCCCCCACCACCCAAAAAAGGTGGCGGTACTGCGTACCATTGCTAGGAAGAAAAAGCAGTGCCACAATCCAATATGAAATCTGAATGCTGTGAAATTTCGACACAGTGCTCGCATTTACCATCCTTCTCAGTTCTGATTCTATATGAGCTGTGGAGCTACTTTGGAGCCGAGCCACCAAAATATAGTCACCAGATTAAAAGGATATAGGGTCAATTCCTAAAAATAAACGTGTGATGTTATTGGAACATCAAGTGATTTCCCATTACCACTCCTTTGCCATTGGATAAACAAGCATTGTGACATCTTAAATATGGCCTCAGCCAAGAGGCGAATGAAATACTGGGCTTGGTGTAGGGGAATTAAGTCTCTAGTGCCTTGAGCAGGAAGAGCCAACACCCATCTTGGATCGTAAAGTCTTGATAGGAGAATGATCCCTCAGGGAACTATTGCTTGAGAGACTAAAATGTTTGCTCAAATGTCTTTTGCGTTCCTGTAACGGAAACTTGCAGGAAGCCTTCCCCCGGACAGGCACACTGCCCTTGGATGAAGTCTAGTCTAGCATCATGCTACAGGCTGGCATGTGCTGCAAGGGCATACATGTCAGATGACATAGAGACTAGCCTACAAAATGTCAGGGCCCTAGGACAGGAGCCTCCCACTAGGAGGAAGAGATGGCAATTCACTTCCCACGCAAACCATGGCAAATGCCAGCAGCTTAGTTCATTCGATCAATCACATGAGCTAAGAGAAAGGGCCTTACTTTTTGTTGTTGTTAATAATTTTTTTATTGAAATTTCAAGAGTTGAACTTCAATGCCTGGCACCTTACATTTTTGCACACTGCTCCCTTCACACGGTTTTGCTGTACACTGAAGATGCTTTAGGTGTGCACCTTAAAATAAGTGTGAATGAGACAACTGTGAGTTCACCAATGCATGTATCATGCAGGTAGAGTAATAAAATTGTGGAGTTCAAAGGGACCCCAGGGGCCATCTAGTCAAACCCTCTGCAATTCAGGAATCTTAGCTAAAGCATTAATTTCAGACGGCCATCCAAATTCTGCTTAATAAACCTCCAATGAAGAAGAGTCCACAACCTCCCGAAGCATAGCTACAGGTATCCACATAAAAATTCTCAAATGTTGACCATTTTCCAGAGGACTCGATCAAATGTCTTGGTTCTCCTCTGCCGCCTTCTGCAGCATTCACAATTTCTTCCTCCATAAAAGTCAGTTTTGTTTACTCCTTCACATCTCTATCCTCTTGCATGCGGCCTCCAGAAAGAAAGCCAGACTCTCCGGAGCTTCAAAGAAACCCATCTGCCTTCATCACTGCCTTTGTCCTTCCACAGCTGGTTTTCCGTGGTTGGTGATCTGCCAGGGATTACGCAGCTTGCAAAGCTGTAGGTTTCTGCTGGTGAACATAGATATTGCTCGCTGCCAAGCGAAAGTACCTTCTTTCGTTGGCAGATAAGCGGTGAAAGAAACCCCTAAATGGTCCCAAAAGATCAAGAGCGGGAGCGATAGCTTGGCACCTTTTTATAGAACCAAAATGTCTGTGGCATTATCTCCAGCCTTGGAAGAATGCTGGGACCAGGAGAAGGGCCAAGAAGGCTACAGAAGGGACCTTTGTCTCTGCAATGCTGAACTCATTGTGAAAGCAAAGCCTATCAGAAGAGAGGGAGAGGGAGAGGGAGCGCCAAGATGACTGGGAACTGTAAACCTAGGAGATTCCTTGTGCTGTGCCCAGCCAATTGCACGTGAACATTAATTTTCCATTTGGATTTCCCTAACCCCAAAGTAAATAAAGCTTTCCCCATCCCCAAGTTTTTCATCCCACCTGTAATAACATCTCTAATCACATTCCCCTTTAAATGAACCTCAAAGGGCTGTGAATGGTGACCATTATGAGTTCTGCTGAGAGTTGCTTCGTCCCACATTTCATTCTTGCTGGTGACAAGCCGAGCTAATGATAGTTCACGCTGATGCGATTCCCTGAGAAGGCCAGTTTGTTTTCCTGCTCATTGGTCCTGGAGACAAAAACGATGCCTTGCCATCTCATTTCTTTGTATTTCTTGCTTGGAAGGTTCCTTTCCCCCACCATCCCTTCCTTTCATCTTGTTAAAACATTGCTGCTTTTTTCTGTGGGTTGTATAACCTAGTCTCTCTATCAAAGCAAGATGGTTTGTAATCCAATTTACACAGTTGCTGTTAAAGTCTTCCTGTTCTGCACTTTGAAGACGCTAACAGTTCGATCATGTTTGTGCCTACCTGTAAGTAAGACCCTTTGAGTACAATGGGCTTTACACCAAGGTAAGTGTGGTCCTCAAGCTTTTTTTCCTCTGGGCCCCACTTTCAGGATAAAAAAATGGGTTTTTTATTGATAAGAAATGCATTAGAAAACAAAAAGAAGCAACTGCTAGCACTGCTTGATTTATAACATAGAACAGAACTGATTTATAATACGATCATGGGATGTCCAGAAAGTATAAAACAATGCAGCTACATAAGAACATGCATCATTCCCAAAATATAATTATAAACAAGCCTCTTCCACCCTTTGAGAACCACTGGTGTACAGGATTGTAGCCATAACAACCCCCCTCTTTGATGCAGGTGTTCAGCTGTGCCAAAGCTCTGTACATTTCAGACTCAGACAAGAGGAAGCACTTCCGGCTGGTCGTCAATCTCTTCTTCAGCAACGGGCTGGAGATCGGCACGTTCCACAGCAAGCTGATCAAAGTGATCTCCAAGCCTTCCCAGAAAAAGCAATCCCTGAAGAATACGGACCGTAAGTGGACATGGGCTCCTGGGTGCCAGTGGAAGGAACCTTACTTGTGTCTTTGGAGGCAGCCACCTTGCCAGGAAGCCGCAAGATAGGATGGTAGACTGGTTGTAGTTGGAGAAGGTAATGCAACAGGCTAGGAAGGAGGCATAGCGTGGAGGTAGAGCACATGCTTAAAAGGAGCAGAGGGGAGAAGCTGGTTCAGACCCTGAATCTGAGATCCTAGATGGCTGCTACCAATAAGTAAGAGTAGTCCAGAGGTGGGGAACCTTTCTCAGCTCAAGGGCCACGTCTTCTTCTGGGCAGTCTTCTGAGGGCCATGTGCCGGGTAGGAAGGCCAAAGACAAAAGTGAGCAGAGCAACCAATGTATCATGTTCCTTTGTTCAGCAGGCTAGCTTCCACACTTACTCTGTATCCTCCATCCCAGACCCTCCAAGTGCCCCTGTTTTCCAGGGACAGTCCCGGATTTACAGAAGCTGTCCGGTTTCTGATTTGAACCCAGAATGTCCAGCTTTTCCTTAGGGTGTCCCTATTTTCATCAAAGAAATGTCGGAGGGTGTGGAGTTATCTGACCCCCATGCCATCTGAAGGCAAACCTGTACAGTGGTACCTCGGGTTAAGAACTTAATTTGTTCTGGAGGTCCGTTCTTAACCTGAAATTGTTCTTAACCTGAAGCACCACTTTAACTAATGGGGCCTCCTGCTGCTGCTACACTGCCGCCACACAATTTCAGTTCTCATTCTGAAGCAAAGTTCTTAACCCGAGGTACTATTTCTGGGTTAGCGGAGTCTGTAACCTGAAGTGTCTGTAACCTGAGGTACCACTGTATAGGGAAGCATTTTTTAATGTTTAATGTTTTATTACATATGTTAGAGGCCACCCAGAGTGACTGAGGCAACCCAGTCGGATGGGGGGGGGGTAAATAGTAAAACATCATCAACAACAACAACAGCAGAATAGGGTGTTCCTGTTTTCAGCAGAGAAATGTTGGCAGGTATGCCATCCAGAAAAGCAAGTGGCATTATCAGAGCTCAAGGACACATTCCAGCCAGGCAAAACTCTCAAGGAGGGTGTGAAGCAGGGCTGTTGAGGGATATGGCCTGGGGAGAGTTCCAAGAGTCAGATGGAGAGGCTTGGAGGGGCCACCATCAGCCATCAAGCCTGAGGTTCCCACCCCTGGGGAACAAATGGACAAATATTCTGACCTGGTATTAGGCAGCTTCCTATGTTAAAGCAAGAACGTGTCAGCTTCAGGGAATCAGATCCCTCCCCCGGTGGCAGTAATTAATCAGATCAAATTAAAGGAGTGTTCTTACCAGTTAGTTTCTTTAATAATCACAGCAAGAGGCAAAGGAATGCATATCTCACCCCCTCCGTCCCCATTAATCTACGTCACTCTTACGTCAGGTAATCTGAGCTTGTTGCCGTTGTGCTCTCTGTTCTATCACCCTCAAAGCCCGCCTAGTCCTAGGCGAAGGGGGGTCAGGAATGCTGTCCAAAGACACTGAATCTGCCAGCTGTCTCTCTCCTGGTGTTTCCTCTTCTAGCTGTTCCTCACTCAGTATCTCCCAGCTTTCCCACTCAGGACTATGCCCCTCTGCAAACCACTGTCCTAAATCAATGCTGTCCTCCTGCCCTTGGGAAGGTTCAGGAGAAGGGGGGCGCTCCCACCATTCCTTCTCAGTCCAGCCCCTGACAGAGCAAGGAGGAAAATTCTACTGAGTTTTCTAGTGGAGTCTTCAGAAACAGCTTCCCTGAATCCTGCACATGTTGACTCCTTGCACGAATCTCACTGTGTTCATGGGCCTATTCATATGTAAGCATGTACAGGGCTGCAGCATTGAACCTGGACTTAGCCATTTACATCAATCTCTTCCCTGATGCTCTCCTTCCTGTCCCCCTGCCACCCCACAGTGTGCATTCCGTCCGGGTCCAAAGTCTCCCTCTTCAACCGCCTGCGCTCCCAGACTGTCAGCACCCGGTATCTTTCGTTTGAGGGTGACGCCTTCACAGCAAGTGCCAGGCAGTGGGCAGCCTTTACACTTCATCTGGGTGAGGCTTGCTCAATTTTAATCACTAATAATGTGGGGACATTGGTGGTTCTGACCTCCCAGCCAGTGGCATTGCAACATTCGGTGGCACTGTGCCCAGGAGTGGGTGGCAACCTAGCCCAAAATAAAAGCAGCTAATTAAGGCTTGGCAATTAATCAAACTAGGAAAATTAGCATCCGTTGTAACGTCCCTGTTGAAGTTATAAATATGTTTGGGGCCAGGGTGGACTGCTGCATAAGAGTTAAAATGACCAAGGGATGACAGTTTTGTGTAAGGAATTGATAAAATATGGTTTGTAAGGAGACACTGTTTTGTGGTTGCTATCTGGGTACTGCAAGTGAGTCTGTATCAATGGGATTGCCTTAAAACAGGGATGGGGAATGCGTTCAGCTCAAGGGCCACATGCCTCAAAGGTAGCATTCTGGGGGCCACGGACCAAAGGTGGGCGGGACCATAAACAAAAGAGGGAGGAGAAACAGGCGGAACTCTTACCATTGTACAATAGGCTACATTCCAGGGACACAAGGGCCAGAGGTTTACACATTCCCCACACCCCTCCATCTAGGCAAGCAAAAGGCATTATCACAGGTCAAGGATGCTTTGCAGCCAGGCAATAGTATTCAAGGAGGCCATAGGGCAGGGCCAGTGAGGGGTGGAGCCTTGGAAGAAGGGGTGTGGCCTGGGGAGGGGTGTGGCCTGGGTCTGGAGGGCCGCACTCAGCCCCCAAGCCTGAGGTTCCCCACCCCTGTCTTAAAACTTTTTGTCAAATAAGGCACTCCTGTTAAGTCTTTCTCTTTGCATTTAGCTTTTCAACTTTTTCTCACTTTTCCCTCTTTTCTTTTCTCCCATCCTTGTTTATATCGAGCAGGTGAGTCCCAGGGTGAGTTCCCCCTGCGAGAAGGATACATTCACTATGGTTCCACCATTCGCCTCATCTGCACTGCCACCGGCATGGCCCTGCCCCCTCTGGTAAGGACTGGCAGTCAACTGGAAATCAAAAACCAAGAATCCATCTGAACTCTCTCTCTCTCTCTCTCATTATCTGAAATTCAATACACTATGTGATGCTTCCTGTGCCTCACCAAATTTTGCCTCCTCTTCTAGCTCCTCTCCCTCCCCAGGAATTTGGCATGGTTGCCACATTCCACCAATTAGTATATTTTCAGCCCATCATGTCCGTTTCACATCCTATTTAGTCCATGTCCTAAATACATTCCATCCAGGTTCAGCATTCAATCTGCAGTTAAAAAAAACAAAACACCCTTCATGAAAATCCATATTACGTTTAATGTCATATTCCACAAAATATGTGTTGTGCACTAAAGTACAATTTTAATGCACATTTTATGCGTCTTTTGAACTGAGAACTGTACAGCAAAATCTGGAGATAACCTTCTAGCCCCATCCTGATAATTCAATAGAGCAGTATCCTAAGGACAATACCAGAATAAAAAACATGAAGGGTCCCGTACCCCCCGCCGCCAAGCTGCTGTTAATCCAGGCGTATATTCATCTCCCCAGATCATTCGGAAAGTTGCTAAGCAATCAGTGATGTTGGATGTGAACGAACCTGTCTCCCAGCTGCATAAATGTGCGTTCCAGCTGCATGGCACTGACCGGATGTACCTCAGCCTCTCCACAGAGAAAGTGGTCCAGTTCCAGGTAACAGGGATGGCGGGCAGAACTGGGGGGTCAAGTGAGATACCTTCCACCCCAGCTGTATCAAGATATTGCTGTATTATTTAAGTTGGAATCTGTGCCACGGGGCTAGAGCAGAGCTGAAATCATTTCAGAATTCCTTTTTTTCGTAGCAAGAAGGGGGAGAAACTTTCAGAATTTTCAAAGCCCCTGAGAAAAAGAAGACAGGATGTTGCAGAATTTTCTGTGGACATTCTCAACCATTTTCGTGGCGGTTGCCATTCCTGCATGCAGTGCCCCAAATAATGACAAGTCCCAGACATTGCGGAAGATGCAAAATGGTGGCCTGGCTGCCGCCAGTGCTGGTGGTGTTGCTACTTGCAGCAGGGTGGTGGGAAAATGCTTAGAAAATAACCTATGTCACTGCTGTTGCTAATGGTGAGTGAACCCTGGATTGAGAAACTGTTGGAGAATTTCTCTTCCCCTTAGAATTTTTTTTTTTTTTTGAGAAATCCCTATTTCTCTGTCCACAAATATAATGTTGGACAACAACTCCCAAAACCCCTGACCAATAGACATGGGGCTGATGGGAGTTGGAGTCCAGCAACGTTTGTACGAATGTAGGAACCTGCCTTTCATTGAGCCAGCCCATTGGTCCACTTCATTTAGCATTGTATGCACCAGAACTGGATCTGGTCGGGAGAACTGGATCCAGAAGCAGCCAACTCTCTATGGGCCACTCTGACAGGTTAGCAGGGTCACCCACCTGTCCCGACGATCACTTCAGCAGCATCTGAAATTGGAACAGTTTCCAGATGGCTAGTCTTGTTAATCTAATACACTAAACTCAACACTTGACAAATAGACTGACAAATAGACTGTGCCATGAGCTCTTGGGAGTGCCACAGACATAAAGCCCCCATATCAGAAATGCACCTCCTGGAGGGGGGGGTCACCAGCACTGATGTGGGAACTGCCAATGCGATCCTTAATAATTCCAAGTAGAAAGTTGACCACAACCACACTCTTCAGGTAGCATGAACTGGGGCTTAGTTCAACTCCTCTTTTCTAAGTACCCAGTGAGGTTGTTGATGGTTCAAACAGGCATCACCATGTCCGAAGGAAGTGAACCGGGAGCTGCTGAACGACAGTTCTTGCTGGACCATCATTGGGACGGAAACCGCAGAATACACATTCAGTGACTGCCTCACTGGCATTCAGGATCCTGTGAGCCCAGTCCCTCTCATCACAGCTCTGGAGGTGAGTCGAGTTTTTCTGCCTGGTTGCTCTGCGATGGAGAGAGAAAAATCTGGCAGAATTTTTGGTGAAACTGCTTTAATGAAAACGGAAATATCCCCATTTCCTGGGATGCCACTCAGGATTACTTGGAGATTAAATCACGAACCCATCTTCCCATGCTCAGGATACTCAGAAAGTGCACTTCTTTCACTCTTTCAGTACACGCTGATGGGTGCCAGAGGGCTTCTCATCTGGTTTGTCATTCTGACTGTGAAATTGGAAGATAGCAATTCTTCTGGCTGATTTAATGTAGACTACAAGGGTGTAAACTTGGGTATGCAATATGGGAGCCTCTTTGAGAAGGGAAGACAACTTTGAGAAGTTCAAAAAGTAAACTTGTGGTTTATAAATGAACTACAGTTGTACCTTAGATCCCGAACGCCTTGTGACTTGAACGTTTTGGCTCCTGAATGCCACAAACCTGGGAGTGAGTGTTCTGGTTTGCAAATGTTCTTTGGAACCTAAATGTCTGGCACGGCTTCTGTGGCTTCTGATTGGGTGCAGGAAGCTCCTGCAGCCAAGTGGAAGCTGTGCCTTGGTTGTCAAACGTTTTTTGGAAGTCAAACAGACTTCCAGAATGGATTCCATTCGACAACCAAGATACCACTGTATATTGACACCACATGCTCTTCTGCAGCCTCTACGTCACTCAGATCTAACAAATGTTGGGTGGAAGGCTGTTGCCTATTTTCTGTCCTCTAAATATGAAGACCGCTGTTTTATATGCTCTATGTCAGATAAGAAATGTCCCAGGAATTTACGTTTCAAATGTGAGATAACAAGCTAGTGATGTCAGGTAACCTCCACACCACCTTATCAGGATGAACGCTCAAGGAACAGGCAACATTGCATAGCCGCCACACAATTTTGTCCAAATATATCAGCAGGAATGCTCGATTAAGCAGCCAGTCTGGAATCTCCCGTGCTTGCTTTAATGTCAGAAGGTGGAAGGGGAAGAGGGACGCGAGGCTGTGCTCTAACTTCATGATGAGATGTGTGTAACCTTTTCTCCCTGCGACTGGGTCTGCTTCTCACAGCTGGCAGGTGGAGGGGACGTGGCAATGCTAGAAGTGCAGGGCGAATACTTGCATGCAAACCTGAAGGTTTGGTTTGGAGATGTGGAAGCAGAGACCATGTACAGGTAAAGCAGAGAGACAATCTGTTGTGCATACAAGGTATGTTAACCTGGGCAGTTCCACAACCGCTATTCTTTGGGCATGTTCCAGACAACTGGGGCGTTCACACGTTACATTCAACAAGTGTATACTTGCTATAAACTCACAGGGAGGAATTCAACATAACGCTAAGCAGATCGCTCCATCAGCGCAAGCATTTTTTCTCCCCCTGTGTGCTGTTCTAGGGATTCTCCTGACCGCCACCCAAGCCAATTTGGGGAGAATGGGGCATGCAAGGAGAGGAGGGAGAAAGCTCACTTGTTCTTGCAGAAGTCTTTGCATGGAAGATATACTGGAAAGTGTGGTGTAATTGCTGGGGGTGGTGTTGTATACCGTATTTTTTGCTCTATAAGACTCACTTTTTCCCTCCTAAAAAGTAAGGGGAAATGTGTGCGCATCTTATGGAGCGAATGCAGGCTGCACAGCTATCACAGAAGCCAGAACAGCAAGAGGGATTGCTGCTTTCACTGCGCAGCGATCCCTCTTGCTGTTCTGGCTTCTGAGATTCAGGAAAAAAAATTATTGATTTCCTCCTCCAAAAACTAGGTGTGTCTTGTGGCCTGGTGCTTCTTATAGAGCGAAAAATACAGTAACTTCCCCACAAACAAATCCAATGTTCAATAAACAATGGGCATCATATAACTTCCCTGCAAATCAGGATGAATTCTCAGTGAAATGGGCTGTCTGGAAGTGACTCCAATGTAAACCTTTGAGTCACTGCGGGGAGGAGGAAGAAACCACATTTTTCTTGTGTTGTGCATTCTTTTCCTCCTTAGGAGTCCCAAGACTTTAGTATGCGTTGTTCCTGATATCTCTGCGTTCAGCCGTGACTGGAGGTGGCTGAGATACCCCATCACTGTCCCTCTCCTACTGTTAAGGAATGACGGCTTGATTTATTCCAGCACTTTCAGTTTCACATACACACCAGAGCAGAGTTTCTTGACTGGGCAGCCAATCCTGCCAAAGGTGATGCAGGATTCCGACACCTTGCTTGATACCATCCATCAGGAGTTCACGAAGACCAACTTTCACCTCTTCATGCAAAGTTAGAGCCGGTGCTCTGTGTATGCCAGGATTCAACAGGGGTGCAGAGGACAGGGGGACGCACCGAGCAAAAGATTTGGCTTCCTGTGAATCTTAGCTTTAATTCTCATGTCTTATTTAGAGCTGGGCGATATCTGGTTTTCAACGTCGTGATATATCACCAGCTAAACATCACGATATACCAGTATATCAGGATGTCTAAAATAAGGATGGAGCTATGTAGAGGCATTGGCTGGCTTCACAGTTTTTCCTGCATTGTGGTTTTTGCATAGCACACACACACAATCATGATTCACAATATATTGCCAGGTCAAAAATTATGAAACAGATATTACAATATGGACTTCAAACAGGTTTTGGACAATATATTGATATATCACTCAGTCCTAATGTATATACCTGAAAGTGAACTATATCACCTGTAAACCGCCAACACCAGAGAGGTGGCTGAATAAGATGGGCCTGTTGTGACTATCAAGGCTGAAAAAAATGTGCAAAATAGCATTCTATTATACATTATGCGGAAATCATGAAATATTGCTCAATGTGCATAACTTTTCCAGGTACAGAATCTGGATTTCTTGGACATTATGAGTTAAGAATAAATAAATAGTGCAGTGACAAAAGAACATAGTTACAGAGCACCAGCATCTCATATGAAAAGACACTTTCATTTGATGGTCACCTGGACTTGAACTGTTTCTTATGGAGATGATATGCTGCACTATCTGTGGAATGGGGATTCAGGGCTGTATATGTTACGTTGCATTAATCTGAAACTTATTAAATTAAAAAAAGGTAGTGGATTACATAGAGCAGTTGTTAGAATTTTTTCAAATGACCAGACACCTGCATTTCAAGATAAAATGTTAATTTTAAAAAATTAACATTAAAATTAAAGTACTTGTAAGGCGACTTGAGGGCTGCAGTGCTCCCTCTATCCTTTTAACCATTTCTTAGAAAAGCTCCAGCACAGGTCAATCCCAGGGGCCACGTGGCTTGTTGCTGCCATGGGCTTTGGATTACAAGAGCAGGATCTGCCTGGATCATCAAGATCTGCCTGGATCGAATCAGGCGAGTTTGTTTTGCAATCCAATTTCAGGCAATTCCTCTCTCATTCCTGGATGCACCCCCCCCAACCTGCCCCCTAAGGTGGGGCCTAATCCTACATCCTCCCTGTCCAGTCCCACTTATAGGCAAACACACATAGCTGTTTTTTAATTAATGAGTCCCTAGCGGTTTTGGAAGGGCCTCAAGAGGCATCCAAATTCCATGGATGCACAAGATACCCACTGTACACATGTTGCGGGCTTTGAAGATTAATTTAGAACCTTCGGGCGAATGCAGCATCAAAGGGCCAATCATAGATTCTGAAGCATGTTGCTTTAGCATTAGGAGCTTATTTAGAAAGCTGTGCGGTGCCAAAACCACACACTGGCTTTTAACCTGTGTTGAACTCCTGAAGGCCTACAGAGGAGCCCGGTGGAAAGAGACCGCAGCCCAGCGAGCGTCAGCATCCTCAAAGTGCCAGGCGCGTCGTGCCAACAAGAAGCCCTTTCTCTGCTTCCCCCACTCATGACTCCAAGGCTGGAAGAGTCTCTTGTACATCAGTGTGTCTTGTGGGTGCCGTGGAAAGCTGTGGCTGGCGCATTTCGGGTTATTTTGTGCCGGTGGTTTCAGAGAGATGGGCTTCCATGCTGCTTTGTGTCAACGTGGGTGTTGTCAAAGAGTCGTTTGCTCAGAGGAAAAAATGAAATGAAATTAAAATCTGACCTTGTTAACACCTGGCCCACCCTTTCAACTCCAAAGAAACCCCAGCGATGCCCCACAGCTATTTTGTTCCCAACTGTTGCCCAGTTCAACAGCAGACCCATGGCCAAAAGAAATAAGGAACATGACATTTATAGGAGGGGGCTGTCAAAATCTTACTTATTAGAGGTGATATTCAAATAAATAATTGAACTCGCACAGGTTACTGCTAGCAGAATGGTATTCACACACACACACACCTTTTGCCTATGTGTAATGCACACCATCCCTAAATATGGTCCAGAGGATTGGGGGAACCCCTAGAACAGATTTCAGAGGGTACACAGAGGGAGGAGAAGGGAGAACATACCACTTCTCAAGGAAAGTTCTTGTGCTGCTGGAATGTTCGCCTTAGGTTGAATGCAACCCTACATTTTTATGTTATATGTTCAGCATAAGGGGCTCCGAGAGGCAGATGGGGCTTCGCCAACCTGGGAAGGAAGCCCATCTAGGAGAAGGAAAACTCTGGTCCTAGACCTCTGCTGCCTTGCGGGATATCTTTGGGAGAAGAAAAGGCTAAAGAATAAGTCCTAAGTGGGGTCCCTAAGATGGTTGGATGGCGGCTTGTACGCCTCCTTCTGGCAATTCCTGCACTCCAAGATGGTGCCAAACATATTGCTCTGCTTTCCCTTGGAGCACATCAGCGAGGCAGAGATGGGGGTCTTGTTGTCTGGGCAGCCCAGAACCTCCACACACACTGCTGAGAGCCAGTGTGGTGTAGTGGTTAAGAGCGGTAGACTCGTAATCTGGTGAACTGGGTTCGCGTCTCCGCTCCTCCACATGCAGCTGCTGGGTGACCTTGGGCCAGTCACACTTCTCTGAAGTCTCTCAGCCCCACTCACCTCACAGAGTGTTTGTTGTGGGGGAGGAAGGTAAAGGAGAATGTTAGCCGCTTTGAGATTCCTTCGGGTAGTGATAAAGTGGGATATCAAATCCAAACTCTTCTTCTTGTTGTGCCACAGGGAGGTCACACCATTACTGCTAATGCAGCAGTTTAGCTTCACCCCTGGAGGCTAGCTCCATTGACTCTCGAGACAGACAGGTGCCAACAACAAATGCTGCCTATTTGTAGCAGTTGTGGGACATCTCTGGCCCACAGACCTAACTCCCCATTCATTGGCCAAGCCACCCCCACCTAACTATATGATGTCAGATATTATTTCAAAACACGTGAAGAAGAGTTTGGATTTGATATCCCGCCTTTCACTCCCTTTAAGGAGTCTCAAAGCGGGGGGAATAGGTCAACTGATGCCCTTCTGCTGACTGGTTGGTCTGTCCACATGCCAATCTAGCCAGATGTAGGGGCAGATAAGGATCCAGCCCATCTTTTGGATCTACTTCCCCACCTCTGCTTTAAAGGAATTGGTGTCGTAGGGTGGGGTCTTGGTGCCAGCTGACTGAAGGTTGACAGGCAGAACACTGGACCTGACAGCTGAAAGCCCTCTTCAAGATCTCACTGCATTACACAGAGACCCACCCAGCAGCTTCTGTGGGCTCGCATTAGTATTTTATTCACTGACCATGGCTGAAATCCATCCACACCCCTTAGGAAATGATGGGCTATATAAATCAATCTGCAATAAACCTAGGGAATGTTGCCATTCCATGAGGCTGCTGTTCTGACTCTGAACTCTGTGAATCAGACGAGAGTGTCTCCTGCATTTTGGCAGGGATCACGGTCCCCCGAGACTAGCTCCCTGTATTCTGCCCTACATCATGGTGTGTTCCATTTTTAGCTTATGAAGTGAAAATAAGGCCACTCTCTGCTCACCAGCTCTCCCAGCCAAAGTTGATTTTGCTTCAGATTCAAGGACAGATATATTGCAGAGCGGAACTCCAGAATATGTTGGCTGTTTGGGGGGCCCCTTGGGCATTAGCCATGAATAGTACCATATAAAGACTTGGCCTGTTTAGTAGCAGCAAATATAATTGCTAGTTTCAGTTGCCGGACAGGGGCAAAAGAGATGAACAAGCAACATGCAGTAATTTAAAGTCCACTCTGTTTTTTCTTTATGGGTAGAATGTTATGGTGCTGGAGGAGACTCTTGAGAGTCCCATGGACTGCAAGAAGATCAAACCTATTCATTCTTAAGGAAATCAACCCTGAGTGCTCACTGGAAGGACAGATCGTGAAGTTGAGGCTCCAATACTTTGGCCACCTCATGAGAAGAGAAGACTCCCTGGAAAAGACCCTGATGTTGGGAAAGATGGAGGGCACAAGGAGAAGGGGACGACAGAGGACGAGATGGATAGTGTTCTCGAAGCTACCAGCATGAGTTTGACCAAACTGCGGGAGGTAGTGGAAGACAGGAGTGCCTGGCGTGCTCTGGTCTATGGGGTCACGAAGAGTCGGACATGACTAAATGACTAAAGAACAAAGTATGTTGGCAGAATAATCTATCTTTCTGTACAATAATGCAAAGTGGATTTTTCGGCACCGAGTCCACCAGATTTCCATTCTGCTTCCTTTAACTCCATGTCTATGGGTGGAGACAGATGTATTACTGAAACATGAGTCACAGAGCACCTCCAGAAAGCCATTTTACTGCAAGTGTATTGTAGAATGTTATTGACAACACATTCATGTTGGATTTATTCTGCTTTGGTTTGTTCTGTGATGCTTCCCCAAACCTACTACATTATTGCTGTCCGGAGGGCCTATAGTGCAACAAAGGCGGAACAAAAATCACCCTAAAATGTCCATTTGATAAACATTTTAACCTAAAATAGTCCCTATATGTGCATTTGGCACATTTTGTGACCAGGAATATGTACTGCAAAATTCAGAGAAGAGTGGAAATGGGAGGATAACTATGTTCCAATCCATTTATCTCTCAGAACTTGCCATGAAAGGGGAAAAGGTACATTTGCACTGAATACAGTAGAATTGCTACCAAACAGGCTTCTGCCTGTCCCATCTGGGTTCACTCACTATTTCACTTTTTCAAAAGTGCTCTGGAAGAGTTGCCTTCAGTTTGAGGTGGCATCATTTCATTGTTTGCTTTAAATGTGAACATGCCAAACAATAGCCATGCACAACTTAGAAACTCAAAAACGACTGTGAAATACAATAGAGAAAAAACAGAGGCTGGATCTAGACACATCAAAGAAGCGTTTCAGTTTAAAGCGTTGTAAATTTAAACAGGGAAATCAGGTAGAGAAAAACGGGACTCCACGTCGCCATCCTGGGGCGCAATGTTATATCGCACATACAAATCGCTTTTTCTTTACCAGTCTATCCGAGTCCCAGTAGGGGTATATATGTGACAACTACATATAAAGAGCTACACTGAACGTTACAACTCCCTGTAGTGAGGTTGGTTTTTGCAACATCCCTAAAATGAGTGCAACTCAGCTACCGGGCACTCTGAAGCCTAGAAGAGGTTCTTTTATTGCCCTGATAATATTTCCAAAGCCCCTAAAAAGCTGCTTTGCTAGCATTTATAGTTAAAAGCTATACATGCTTCAAGAAATTGGCTCAGATGATGCGGCCAGCTAAATCAATATTTGCCCATTGGGAACACAGACTCCATGTGAAAATTATGTTCGGAGAACTTTTCAAGGCAGTGCCCCCTGGGAACAACTGGTTCAAATCAACAGGAGGAGGCCAAGAACAGCAAAAGGAAGGCTTTGTCTGCACACATACCCCTGTCTATTTCTCTCTTCTTCTCGTTTTGTTTGTTCATCATCTTAGGCAAGCAAGAACGGCAATATTATGTTGGGTCCTCGTACTATCCAGATGAAGTGTTTCAGCTGCAGCAGTTGTACAGATAAACTCCATCTGTACATCCTGCTCCAGAGCATACATCAAAGGATGATCCCAATGACCTGCATCGTTTTTTCCGTGTGAAGTTCAGAAAGTACTGTTGATATATTTTTGGAGATGGATTTCTCATCCACGGATCCAGGTATGTTTAAAAAAAAACAAAATAAAGTAATTCAGAGAACGTCTTGTCCTTAGTGGACAAGTCAGAACTCATGTTTAGTTATGTATACACCAGCAACCCAATCCTATTTATTCAGAGATAACTTTAACCGGCTTCAATATGGCTTCCCAACTACAGTCATACCTCGGGTTGAAGTAGCTTCAGGTTAAGCATTTTCGGGTTGTGCTCCGTGGAGACCCAAAAGTAAGGGAGCGTGTTACTTCCGGGTTTCGCCGCTTGCGCATGCACAGACACTCAAAATGACATCACACACATGTGTGGGAGCATCAAATCGCAACCTGCGCACACGCAGAGATGGGTTGCATTCGCTTCAGGATACGAATGGGGCTCCAGAACGGATCCTGTTCGCATCCAGAGGTACCACTGTACTTTGCAGGATATAGCACAGATGAGATTTCCTTCCTACATTGTTTCCACATGATGCAAGGCATCTTCAGCAGAGGCTACATCTGAGGGAAAGTGACCCTGGTGGCCCCTTTGGGCAGTAGACTTTGGAGACACAGACTTCAGAGAAAACATGTCAAGGCCTGTCTACTCAAACAACCAATGCCCGTCATCCCTGACCATTGTCGATGCTGGCTGGGGCAGATGGGTGTTGGAGTTCAACAACAACAACTGGGGGACAAAGCAGGTTGCCCACCCCTACTGTAATAGTTTCATAATGGGACAGAAACCAAGAAGTGAACCTTTTTCCAAGCATGAAGATGAAGCAATGAGTAAAATTTCCTTCACTGCCTGTCATGTACCCAATAGCTATTTTTAAAAAGTAACAACCCTAGACACTTGCATGTGCTACAGCTTGTGTCCTCAACACAGGCACAGCTTATGAGTACAGGATCAGGACATTCTTGGTGGGCTGTGTCCACAGGATTGTCTCAGAAGATACCCGCTTTTGTTTGGAAAACTCTCCACATTCTTGGCTCACTGTATGTGGCTAACATTTGAATACCGTATTTTTTGTTCTATAGGACACACATTTCCCCCTCCAAAAATTAAGGGGAAATGTGTGTGCGTCCTATAGAGCGAATGCAGGCTGCGCCACTAAGCCCAAAGCCAGAACAGGAAGACTCAGCACTGCGGAGCGCTCCGTCTCGCTGCTCTAGCTTGGGGACGGTGCCTTCACCCCGCTGTCCTGCAGAAGCTAGCAAGGCTGTTCCCAAGCCAGAACAGCGAGACGGAGGGCTCTGTCTCGCTGCTCCAGCTTGGGGACGGCTGCGCGCAAACCTCTTTAGGGCAGCGGGGCGCTGCGCTCCAAAGGCTTCAGGGATCTTTGAGGCTGGTGGGGGGGGAAAGCAACACTTCCCCCCACCGCCAGCCCCACAAGCTCTGGTGAATGTACCTTGAACGCACCTTGTTTTATAGGGGAAAGAACAAGAGGGGGGAAATTTCCCTGTTCTCCCCCTCCTATGGTCCGGTGCGTCCTATGGTCCGGTGCGTCCAATGGAGCGAAAAATACGGTACATTCCAGGAGTTGAGAATACAGTTGTTGATCCCATGACATGATGCTTTTTCTAGTGGCAGGTTCCGATACATCTTCTGTACGCATCTCGTCCTCCCCTCTCTTTTGGAAGCACTGCAAGTGGATAAAGGGATAGGGAAATATATCAGTGGGCGCCTGCCTTGCTTCTTTGGCGTTATCGCAGTCGCAGGCCAAATGGATGGAATGAAAAATTCCATTCTCCGCCCTCCTGAAGAATGCCCAGCTGAACCGTTTGCAATTCTAATTTTATGAATGAAGGCCTCCCTCTTTTTCTTTTCTCCATGTCTCGAAGTTCAAGCGGAGGAGGCAGCATGTCTTTTCCTCCCAGTTCGATCGTCTGAAATAAGCAAACGTCTTTTGTTTACTGCAAAAACTATTGGAAGGGAGGCAAAGAGTGCGAGGTCCTTACAGCCTAATGGATTAAGCAAACATCTGCAGTAATTTATATCATATGCTGAAATGGAGTAAAAACAGCAGCTCCTTCTGAGTTGGAAGGAACCGCAAATGGGTCACCGGGTTGTGGCAGGATCGATTTCATTCTTCTCTTAAAACCGGCCGGAAATGCCAGCAGCCTCTGTACATTCTGGCCTCTCATTTGATTCGATTATTGTTCTGCCAGCCCCTACAGATGGGCTGCAAATATAGATCTGCAACTCACAAAGGGATTGACTCGACCCTTGCCGCTTTCTAGATTACGTGCCTGGCCTCTCAACAAAGAGACTGGCACAGCTGGGAGAAAAGTGCAAAGTGTTTATTTGCACAAGGAACGGCCAACACAGGATCCCCCGGTGGACATCTTCGCGCCAGCCAGAAAACCTTCTCGCTCACAACACGTCGTACTTCAGCAGCCCTCTGTCATTTCCAGCCTGAATGCCAAATCGGCAGCGGGATTCAAGGAACATCAACAAAGATGTGATATCAGAACATCCCCTCCCCTGCCCACATCCATGGGCATAGCCAGGGGGGCAGGAAGGGACAGCTGCCCCTCCCAAATCAATAAAAATACATAGCTAACTGAGGTTCTGCCCCCGCCTATCAAAAGGCCTGGTTACGTCCATGCCCACATCCACAGGTTGTGAGCACCATTTCTGCTTTTATAGATGAATAAAACAAGCACTGTTTTCCATGGCACATCACACTGGAACAAGTGCAGAAGCTGTAACAGGGCTAAGCAATCCAAAGAAAACTTTGCAGCCTGACTTGCACTGAAAAAAATGCCACAAGTTGTCCTGTACTCCATGATCTCCAAGGACTGTGAGAACAAAATTCCTTATTTCGATTCACAGCCTCCCATATCCCTATCATGCTGATTGCAAATCTCTGGCCTGGAACAGCTGTGGGACAAAGGCACGGGGCCGTTGAACTGTTTAACCCATGGCATTTCCCAATTAAAATACCTGCTTGCACGCACACACACAAGAGCACATACAAGCACACAGGCTTTTATTTTTGGGGAGGGCAGGAAGGGGGGAATACATTTTCAGGCATCCCCATCACAGTGATCATTTGTCCCTGGTGTGTGGTTAAGGCTGCAATCCTATACACACTTACCTGAGAGTCACCTCCATTGAACTCAATGAGTCGTATGTCTGATTAGGCATGCGTAGGATTGGGCTGTTAGCCACTGAATCCAGGCCTTGGAAAGCATTCACTGAGATGATTCCTCCTCCCTTGCAGAAGTTTCCTAGGATGAAGAAGAGGAACAACTAGCCAGAAACAAGCTTCCTCCATCTCCTAAGTGTGTGGATGCTTCCTTCCAAAATTCCATATGGGATGCTGAGTCTATTCTGGAATCTGCAGCTGGTGCAAAATGCAAGGTTAGACTACTTTTCTTGGGCCCATGTTACTCCTTACTTGTTTACTGCAAAAACTATTGGAAGGGAGGCAAAGAGTGCGAGGTCCTTACAGCCTAATGGATTAAGCAAACATCTGCAGTAATTTCGCGCGCCGCTCATTGTCCTGCCGCCGCCAGCCCCTGCCGCTCGCAAGACACAGGTAAGCAGCCACTGGGGCTCGTGGTGCTCTTGCTACATTTCCCCCCTTTAAAATATAGTCCGGCCCCCCACAAGGTCTGAGGGACAGTGGACCGTCCCCCTGCTGAAAAAGTTTGCTGAAAATCCCCTGGCTTCAAAGGTGTACTGAAACGAATTTTAGCCTCATCCCTTACCAGCAGCTACTGGTATATGGCCCCCTGAAGGTTACTCTTGAGGAAATGTGGCCCTTGGGTTCCAAAAAGGTTTCTCACTCCCAAAACTCTTTATAGAATTGTAGAGTTGGAAGGGACCACGCGGATAATCTAGTCCAGCACCCTGCAATACAGAAATATTTTGCCCATTGCGAGGCTTGAACCTACAAACCCTGGATGATGATGCCCTCCATGTGAGCAATGCAGGGGGCCTGGCTTTGGAAGTGCAACAAGGGTGGGTGTGTCCCCTTGAGACACTAGGCCTCCAGGAGAGTTTTCAAAGTGTTGCTGGGCAGTATCTCTGTTTTAAAAAGAAGCATATATGCGTTGCCCTGACTGCCCATTCATACAATTTACCAGAACTGCATGGGATCTGCTTTGCCCATACGGTCCTTATGGTTCATGTTTACGTTGGCAAAGGCCGGCCTGAAGTTACCTCAGGCATAGCCCACAGCTGCTGCTGATCCCAAAGGAATTCAGCAGAAGACAGCACCCCTTGGCAACCGCTGAGGCTTTTTCCATGGAAAATGTCACAGTCGTTTTCTCGGCTGACGGAAAGGAAAGGGATTTTGACTTGCTTGCTGAATTTCTCTGACAAAGAGTGAACGGTTCAAGAACCAAAGCTATTAGTATAGGAGTGTCTTCCTCTCCCCTCCAAAAGAGTTTTCTCCAGAGGCAAAGAAGGCCCCAGAGAATGAAATTTGGGGACGTTTTGAGCACATACTGTGACAAGTGAAGCATTTCATTTGCCTCCCAAGGAATTCCACATATTGGTCAGTGTTGAGAAAGGAGAAAGGAAATGGCCAGCGTGTAACACATGTGTTTTTCCTAAAGAACACGAAGTCTCAATCAAATTGAATACAACCACGCTTAGCTTTCATCAGTCGGACATGGCCTTGCCTCCTGCTCTTAAAAATGCCACTCAGGAAATATACCGTATTTTTCGCTCCGTAAGACACACTTTTTTCTTCCTAAAAAGTAAGGGGAAATGTCTGTGCGTCTTATGGAGTGAATGTGTGGCCCCTGGAGCCGAATTGCCCAGGGGCAAAAAGCAGATCATGCTTTTTTTTTTTTTTAGAAAGAGGGAAGGGGGTGTTGAAACAAAGCCGCTGAGCAGCTGATTGGCAAGCGATCGGGGAGGGAGATAAGGGACACTAGAGATAAAGAAGGCTGCCTGGGAGCGGGGAGGTAAAAGCCCATGGATCCTCAGGATTTTTGCATTGGGTCACCCCAAATTTACCATCAGATCACATAGCATGTCCATGTCTATAGCCTGCACCCCAAAAATCACGCACCCACTGTTGCGTGGGGCTGCAATGGCGCAAAAACGTGGTTACAAAGCACGGATCCACATGGATCCTCAGGATTTTTGCATTGGGCTACCCCAAACTCACCATCAAATCACATGTCTGTGGCCACAGCATGAACCACAAAAATCACACATCCACTGTTTCATTCAGAATATTTTTTTCTTGTTTTCCTACTCTAAAAACTAGGTGCGTCTTATGGTCAGGTGTGTCTTATGGAGCGAAAAATACGGTAGGTCAAATAACCAGATGTCCTCACACATTACAAATATGTATGACAGACTCAGCTCAAGTGAACTGGAAGCAAAACAGCTTTTCCTAGCTCAGCTGAAAAACACAAACAAGGATTCGTGTTACCAGCATGGAAGTGACGCCACCCTCGAAACTGCCAGGTGATCTATCCCAAGGTTAATTTCCCCTCCATCAGTGCCATGGCCCCAATCCAATTCTGCCCGTGTCCCCGTAGCTGCTTCAATCAGTTTAAAAAAGCATGGGGTATTTGGTCACAGAACTCTTGATTTCACAACTCATTTGTCCCTGATTCAGGTAATTTCTGAATATAACTGAGGCAATTCAATTACAGCTTCACTGTCCTGCCCCCAAAAGGGCAGGTAGGGCCAGAGCCCATTCATGTAAACAGAGTAATACATATATAATCACAGGCTTCCCTGGTGTATCATCCCCATACCAATCCATCACTAGTTTGTTTAATAATCTGAGATGGCTACAACCCACTCGACGCAGCTTGCCTACAGAGTGTGCTGGTTTTGTTGTGTAAATAGCTGCTGCCCTCTAGTGTTTGCTCATATGTACTGTGGCGTCTGCCTGCCAATTTACTGAGCGTCCGTCTTGTTTTAATAAGCGCCTGTTTGTTCTTTGTGCCAGATGAGAGCATAAAAGAAAATGGAACCATGCTAAAAACTGGAGCTTTTAGTGGGTTTTTTGTTTGGTTTTTTTGCTTTAAAAAAATCTCTGTGCAGTGAAAACCTAGTATTCATGCTCTAAATTTGTTTGCTGTACACGACAAAACTGTATAGGGAAACCAACCTCTAATTTTTGTGATTTTCACAGCAGTTTCATCTGCAAACATGAGCAAGTGATAATGTTTGTTTCCATGCTCTGAAAGCTCCACCTGCTGATTTCCTCAGATTGAGCTGGTTAGCTTATTTCTTTTTTTGTCTTTTGCCATTGACAAGTCTACTGCAATCCATGCATAGGAAAGTCACTGTGGTGCAGTGCAGACGGGATCTAGACTTGTGAAAGAATCAGCTTGAGGCTGAGGGCTTATTTTATGGATCTTGGCTAGAATTTAGGCCTGCTTTTAGGGCAGAGGTGGGGAACCTCAGACTCAAATGGAGCCCTCCACCATGGGCCCTTGTACCTCTCCCCAGGCAACGCCTCCTTGCCAGGTCCCACCCCTTATCACCCTTGCCCCATTCTCTCCCATACCCTCCAACATTCCTCAGATGAAAATAGGGGCATTGCTCACTCTACCGCACAACTGACCCTCCTCAACCTCCCATTTTTGCTTCCCTTTTCTCCGCAGAGCATTTCCTATCAGAAGGAGGACACCAACAGGACACAACACATACGCCCTCCACCATCCTGAGAAAACTCCTTATTCCAATTTTATTATAGTCGTACCTTGGTTTTCAAAGAGCTTAGTTCTCAAACGTTTTGGCTCCAGAACGCCACAAACCTGGAAGTGACTGTTCCGGTTTGTGAACTATTTTTGGAAACCGAATGTCCAACAGGGTTTCCGCAACTTCCGATTGGCTGCTGGAGCTTCCTGCAGCTAATCAGAAGCCACACTTCAGTTTCTGAACATTTTGGAGTTGAACGGACTTCCAGAAAACAGATTCTGTTCAACTTCCAAGGTACGACTGTCTTTGGTAGATTTACAAAAAGAAAAAACAAACAAACCAATAAATAAATTTTAGAAAGGGGAAAGATTAGACATGTATGCACTTAAAGAAAAGAAAAATTAAGACTCCTTGTACACCGCTCTGCTCCCCCTTTCTGCCCACCCAGGGCCACCATGCCCTCTGCCTGCACCTCAGGTGTACTTGCCTAGAGGCAGAGGCAGTGTCAAAAGTTAGGTCCAGTCCTAGGGTTGGTCAGACAGCAATCCACACAGTCAGACAGTCCAGGGGTCAGGGAATCTGATGATCATGGGGGCCAAGGGTCAAGACAAGCAGGAAGATAGGGCCAGGAACTATAAGCATTGTTTCTAGCATCTGACTGCTGCTGGAAGCTCTGCTTAAGAAGGCTGAAGGCAGCTGGTTCTCATCAGCACCTTCTCTTCTGTGTCCTTGAAGGCTGATCAGCTGCAGGTGGAGTCACTCTGACTTCTCCCCTTTCAGGCTGCTGTTCTGCAGGTGAAGCTGACTCCTGGCCCATGACAGTAGTCATGTACATGAAAGCTAAGACCATACTGGTTGAACTACAGGTTGTACCCAGTGGTGAACCCCAATGCTAAGAGAACGCTCTTGGGTCTAGCAGAGGTTTCTATCAACAGAAAGGGCAAGAGGTGATTTTTGACACTGCTGCTTGCTGAAGCAACCTCTACCATGCACTCTCAAAATCTGTTGCAGGGTGTTGGGGGACCCTTCGGAAGTGAGTGGGGGATGGAGAGCTACACAGAGAAGGGGAGATGCTGTGGACATCATCTCTCTTCCTGTTACATTGACAGAAGCCTCTGATGGATCAAAGAGCCTTCCATCAGCGCAATGGAGACCATTGGAGACAAGTCACCATCTGAATGTCCCATTCATGCTAGCTGACCACTGGCTATTAGCCTGGTTGTGTTTACACTGAAGTAAGTTTAGGTAATGTCACTGCCTGTCCGGCCCAAAGGGATTTCCACCCTCCTTTTTAATATAACAGCTATAATCAGCTTCCCTTGGAAATATACTATTACACAGGCCAAAACAAGCAGGGTTTTGTTGCTTTCGACAATTTCAATTTATCTGATTGGAATAAACTGTCCAAGAGCTTTTTTTAAAATAACTGCCAACCAGAATCAAACATAAAAAGCATTAAGCATAAGTCAGGAGGACAGTATACCAAAAGTAGTATTCCAAAAGGGGAGGCTTACATGACCAACCTATGTGGTTGTCTGTGTTGTCTCAATGAAACACCCTTCTGTATAATAACTACAGGAGTCCTGTGAAGAACTACCTTATATGAGGTCAGACAACTAGGTCCATCAAGCCCAAATTATCTGCTCCGTTGCTGCCCCAGTTCTGCACCCTGAGATCCCAGTAATTGGAGAAAGCAGGGATTGAACCCAGGAGATGGGGGGGGAGAACCTTTGGCTTCTCCAGATGTTGTTGAACTACAGTTCACATTATCCCTGCCCCTTGGCTATGAGGACTGAGGTTGATCCACCAACACCTGGTGAACCAAAGGTTCCATAGCCCTGATTTAAGGCATTCTGCTTGTGAAACATCTGTTCTGTGACTGAGTTACAGACCTTGCCCATTCTCATCCAATACAGGATTTGTCTGCATACATAGGTATGGAGGAGTTGATATGTGGGCCAAGGGATGCATCTAAATTATGGTAAATCTCGCTGAGACAACATTATTCTCGCCACGGCGAGACTCCTTACGGGGTCCTCGCTACGAGATCACATTCACCCGGTGCTATACCAGCTGCACTGGCTCCCAGTGGGGTACAGGATCAGGTTTAAGGTGCTGGTTTAAACCTTTAAAGCCCTATACGGCCTAGGACCCTCGTACCTACGGGACTGCCTCTCCTGGTATGCCCCACAGAGGAACTTATGGTCTTCAAATAAAAACATCTTGAAGGTCCCAGGCCACAGAGAAGTTAGGCTGGCCTCAACTAGAGCCAGGGCTTTTTCGGCTGCGGCTCCAATCTGGTGGAACGCTCTGTCGCAAGAGACTAGGGCGCTGCGGAACTTGACATCTTTCCGCAAGGCCTGCAAGACAGAGCTGTTCTACCAGGCCTTTGGTCAGGGCCCAGCCTGACTACCTCCTTTGGCAATCTTCACAGAACTTTAGCCTAATGGTTGCCATCAATTTGAGTTGAATTAATTTTATAATGAAATGATTTTAGAATGTTGTACTATTTTATTGTTGTTAGCCGCCCTGAGCCCGGCTTCAGCTGGGGAGGGCGGGATATAAATAAAATTTATTATTATTATTCTCCACTCACAACTTCTTTTGCAACTGCTACGTGGAATACAACTGCCTAAATGCCACCCACAAGCACTTATCGGAAGGGCTGTGCTGTGGGAGTGCAGAAAAACCCTGAAGAATCATTCTAAGACAAAGACCTCTGCTTTCTGAGAATCTTATCTTACATTTTGAGGTCACACTCTCTAATAAAGAACTTGGGATGTGAGCACTGATGAGATTACTGAGAAACAAGGGAGAAGGATCAACATGCAAGTAATTTCCCCTAATATTGTGCATTTTATATGTTATCTTTCATTTATGCACATTTCCCCACAATAAAAGCGTTTTTTCACACTTTGGTCGAAGTACTGCATCGCAAAATTCAGAAAGCGTGAATTTTGAAGGACAGCTGTGCTTGTTTGCTTATTAGTTCAAGAAGTGTGAATTAAGCAGTTTCTCATTAATATGCAACAGAAATTAATTTCTTCCACATCCCTAGCCAGGAATAATAGAAAATCCTGTGTGAGTCATAAATGGGAAATGAAGAAAGGGGAGGAGCGTGACTGATTCACTGGAACTCTGAAGAAAAGTTTTGTTAGGAGATTAGGATCCACTGCAATGTTTTGTTGCAGATTTCAAATGTAGAATAAAAAAACCTGAGCCAATGAGTACACAACAATGTGTTTCCATACTGTTGTTTCCAACATTATGGGATCGTTCCAAAGCTATTTAGCATTGCCTGTATTGAGGGAAATCTCACATGCACTTTTTATTCACATTAATGGTTCATCCACCATCTGACAAAAGGAGTTGTCTCTAAGGTACCCAGGTCCTAAAGGCCTAAGCCATACGTGACTTTAAAGCTCAAGACCAGCTCTTAGAACAATGGTTTTCAACCAGTGTGCCGTGGCACCCTGGGGTGCTTTAAAGGATGGTCCAGGGGTGCCGTGGGCAACACTGACCTCTGTCCCCCTTTCCCTCCTCTGATGCCCTCTTGCATCTCTGCCTCCCCAAGGCTTGCACAGCTGTTTGTTGCAGCAGCCCTGGCTACAAGCTCCCCAGGTGAATGATGCCTCTGGGGCTGGCCAGGGAGTGATTCCCAGGCCCCCTGGGGCAGTGTGAGGAGGCACCTCTCTTTGGGGTGGGAGGAAGCAGCTCAGAGATCAGGGACAACGGCAGATGCTGCACAGAGGACTCCCAAGGAGAGGGGTGAGGACAGGAGGATGAGGGCACATTCCACAAGGAGTATTTGAAAAAGTGTGAGAGGCTGCCAGCTCTGTAGGCAAGGGGTGACATAACTGGGCTCCTGAGCCCCACAGGGGTGTCGCAGAAAGAATGTAGCTGGTCAAGGGAGCCAAGGACTCAAAAAGGTTGAAAACCTCTGTCTTAGAATCATGTTCTGAAATTGACTCCTCTGTTTTTCCATTTTAAGATACACATAATTTTCTGAGCTTTTCGATCCTGAAAGGGTAGCTCTTTTTCGTTTTTTTCTTTTTAGCCAACCGTCAAAATCTGTTTTTATTTCCAAGGTTGAGTCCTGGAATATCCGGAGTCAGTGTCCCTGAACATGTGCAGAGTGCCTTTCCTCCACATTTCCACATCAGTTTGCAGTATGTGTGTTAAAGTCAATGTAAATGCAAATTTCTCCCAATGTTTATCTGTGCTGGATCTATTTTATTTACCGTATTTTTTGCTCTATAAGACTCACTTTTTCCCTCCTAAAAAGTAAGGGGAAATGTGTGTGCGTCTTATGGAGCGAATGCAGGCTGCGCAGCTATCCCAGAATCCAGAACAGCAAGAGGGATTGCTGCTTTCACTGCGCAGTGATCCCTCTTGCTGTTCTGGCTTCTGAGAGTCAGAATATTTTTTTTCTTGTTTTCCTCCTCCAAAAACAAGGTGCGTCTTGTGGTCTGGTGTGTCTTATAGAGCGAAAAATACGGTATTTATTGGATTTATAGAATGCCTTCCTGCCTAGGCACCCAAGGCTGCTTACCATTTTAAAACACTAAACCAAATCATTATGTAAAGTGAAGGGTGACGCAGTCCTCTCAGGCTAACCAGGAGCTCCCTGGCCTGAGCTCCCTTCACTTCTGCATTCTGAATCCTCTTGTTCTAGGACCAATCAGACTACTACATTTTGGATCCTACTGTTCTAGGTTAATCAGACTGCTGCATTTTGGATCCTATTCAACTCAGTACATAACAACCTTCTTTCGGGGTATGCAAGTCTTCAACAGCCCCAGGGAAGTTGTGGGAGAGGTTGCCCCAAACTCTCTATCGAGCCGCTGATGGTCCTGTCAGGGCCTGATGGCTTGAGTGCTCCCTTTATGCACACTTTAACCTCAGCGCTTGCATTTTTGTACACATCTCTTGGCTGGGGAACTGTTCTGCAAAATTCAGAGAAGTGCAAATTGCCCATTTCCATCTTCACATTTATTTATTTTTTGGAACCTTGCAAATGAAGTAGGTTCGCCTTTAAATACAAACGGAATCCAATTTCTACCCTGCTTCAGCTTGAGCTCAGTTATAACGGCTTTTTCACTCCATCACCACACTGAGCAGCGGCACTAAATATGCCTTCAGAGTAAACACTGGCAGGCAGGCGTTGCCAGCTCTGCTCGCCAGCAGCCTCTCTTTAGCCTCATTCACAACAGAGATTTCGCCGGCACTCTGATGGCGCCTTGGTTCCATTGCATACCTGTCTGCTAAGGCGGCAATGGGCAACTCACTTGCCAGGTCAGTCACTGGGCTGGTCGAAAGGAGGTTTGGGCAGATGATCCCTTTCCACAATCTGACTGTGTGTTCATCTCCATGCCTGGCATTCAATGGCCACTGTTTTGCTACGAACACACCGCTCTCTAGCAACGGATTCAAGCAACCCCAGGGACACAGTTGAGCTCCAATTTATCCCAGTGGTTTTCTATTAACTGCCAGCTCTGGAATGTGGAATGCCACGGGGAGGGGACGTAAAACAGAGGCTACATCCTCTGTCACGCCATAAGCTCTTATGACAGTCACCTTAAATGGCCAGCATCAGTCAGCAACGACAGAAACCATCTGGAATCGAAGGCTGAACCTGAGGAATCCCAGCCTGTACAGGAGTCCCCACCTCCAGAACCAGCTGAGCCGGGGCTGGGGCTTGAGCCTGAAGGGTCCTCACCTGTGCTGGATCCTCAGGTGCAGGCACCAGCTGAGTCTGCTCTGGCTCCTGAGGTGATGGAGGACCCATTGCCTGCAGATGCTCCACTCTCAGCCCCGTCAGGCGAAGCTGAGGTTGCCTCTGGGTCCAGTAACCCTCCAGCCTCTCCTGAGCTGCAGAGGCTCAGGGCAGAGAGGTGGAGGGAACTAAGTTCCCACAGGAGGAGTGCTCACCTCCAGGCCAGGAGAGGTGAGTCACCTGTGGACCAGGGCCGCCCTATGCCTCGGGGCAGATAAAAGCCAGCCAGCCCCAGGTTGCAGGAACAACACGGTTGGTAGCTTGTCCCTGCCTGTGCTTCTGCCAGAGTTCCTGACCTCACCTGACTCCCTGCCTTGGACCCAGCTTCAGCTTTGACGGACAGCCTCCATACCGCACCCTTGACCTTGGACTGGACTTGGACCTTGCCGCACAGTTAACCCTTGGGACCAGCACACCATCTTAGCATGAGATCTCTGTGCACAATACGGGCAAAGGGAGGGTCAACTTAATTTTCTAGAGCTGCTAGAGAAGTGTTTGGTCAATGGATGAGCAGCCAATGAAATGGCTTTCTTGCCTCAGAAAGATGCTGCAGACCTGCTCAGTCGGCAAAGCGTGAGACTCTTAATCTCAGGGTCGTGGATTTGGACTAGATGACCCCTTCCAACTCTACAATTCTATGATTCTTCTAATTCTAATTCCCCTCAGACAGTAGCGTAGCGTGGGGGGTGCAGGGGGGCCGGCTGCACCGGGCGCAACATCTGGGGGTTAGGGTTAGGGGGCGTGAATCCACGGGTTAGGGGGCGCAAATCCACGGGTTAGGGGGCGCAAATCCACGGGTTAGGGGGCGCAAATTACTTGCCTTGCCCCGGGTGCTGACAACCCACACTACGCCACTGCCCTCAGAAAGCGTGAGGGGTGTGTGGGAACCCACTAGCAGTGCTCCAGCACTGATACCCCTGTTGGGCAAGTCCTTCACAGACTGAATGTTCGGCATTAAAAAGAAAGAGCCTGAAGTGTATATAGCAACATACACATGAAACCCTTTGGTATATAAATGTATTAGATAAATATAATATCCATTTTTGAGACCCAGATGTTGTGGAAAGTAGGTTGTAATTTAAAAAAATAAAATAAACAAATGTTACATTTAAAAATCGGCTTGCCTCTCCCTTCCTTCTGTTGCTTTACTGTTTTGGATGCTCCCCCTCCTCCTGCCTTCATTCTCCCTCTGGAGACCACACCCACCCAATATCCATGTAATTAGCACAACCCTGCCATACAGATGTATGCACAGAGACATATATAGTCCCTGCTCACGTGTGTCACACCCAGAGCCCTCTGTAAACTGTACCAAAGCCAAACGCTTAGATGCTTCAGAGAAACCCTTTCAGTAGATGCGTCATTGAGGTGGATGTACACAAAGAGGCGAAATCTCTGAAACACCCACATTTATAAGTAGCAGTGGCCAAGTTAAATACAGTTAGATCTAGCTGAGTCTTCCTTCTTGGCTCAGAAACTATTATACCTCGCAGCGCTTGGGGAGTAAATAATTAGCCCTAATTTGGCTATATTTAACCACACAAACCGCAAACCTGTCTCTAATGTGGCTGCCTTGATATGTGATATAGCTTGAATGGGAACATTTTGTACAAGGCACTGCTCAGAAAGTAGCTTCTCCGGTTTTCAGGTGTTATGTCACACAAGACCTCTCCGTTAGTCTATTTTGACAGATTTCGGTGGTCTTAAAATGGGGTGGTCTTTATGCATCCATGAGGGGAATGGGAAAGGACTCCATCATTTGCTTGTTAATTTTTGTATACTATTGCGATCACACCATTTCTATAATAAATAAATTAAGTGAAATGAATCACATATTACTTCCTCAGTGCTTTAGTTTCTGCACCGGTCTTGCTCATAACTATTTCCTGAATAAAGAAATGTAGATGTGTTTATATTCACCACCACCACCACTTTTGGATCCCTCTGATTTGCACAAAACCAGAAAACCACAGTGAAACCACACTAAAAATTTCTACGCCAGATACCCCCAAAAATGTGTGTGCTGAGAATTTACAATTGCTTTAATCATTTATAATTGCCTCACAGCTGTCTGTACACATGCCCTATCTGTATTTAATCGTCATAATATAATCAACAAATCAGAAGGGAGGGATAAACACAAAAGGGTACAAACCTACTGGTACAAACAGGAAAAAATGAAGTTAGTCCTCGTATACAAATTCAAATACATGCAGGTGTGGTCTACTCCGGTCTAATTCTAATGGGCAAAAGATGGATTAAATCATGCTAAAATGTGGGCAAGCCCAA
The DNA here is from genome assembly GCF_965113315.1 of Podarcis vaucheri. NCBI lineage: Eukaryota > Metazoa > Chordata > Lepidosauria > Squamata > Lacertidae > Podarcis > Podarcis vaucheri. The sequence goes on along the minus strand of NC_138764.1, from coordinate 84,047,496 downwards.
AGGTCCTTGTGGAATCATTGCTTTAATTCTGTTTTCCAGCTGACTGCAGAAGAGTAATGCATCAGCGTCACTAAAGAGTCCTAATTGTGAACCACTTATGAATTCCGTCAAGTGATATTCAGAGAGGCATACTTCCTCCAACAGAGGAAGCACAACGTAGACATCCTATCCAGGAGCCATTAATCCTCCTTATCCTCTTCAGACTGTGACTGAACGCAGACTCAATTCATGACTTCAGCACCAGCCAACCTTTCTCCCTCCATTTTGTTTACCGTATAGCCCAATGAAGAGTTCTGGAGAGCTCTAAAGCTTGAACATCACTTAGTAACATGTTGGTTGGCCTAATAAATGTATCACACCAATGTGGATTTTGGAATGTTTATTAATGGCAAGAAGACCTGCTTTCAAATAAGCTATAACCAACACAGAGAAAGCTTTAGGTTTATTGAGTAGCAGTGAAGGGAATGATTTCACGCCTCCTGGAAGTTATTGTGCCAAGTCCTCTACTTAAAAAAAAAAGTTTCCTATTTTCATTTGGCTGGAAAGGAGAGGAATACCACTGATATGCAGATTTTCCAGCCAAGGAAAAATAGCTGAAAGAAGTGCTAACTTTTTTATTTTTAAAAAAAGTTTTTTTTACTGGAGATTTTATTTCCGCAAGCACTCGCACCAAAATAATAAATCCCAAGAGCAGAAGAAGGGAGAAGCCTTTGGTTAATGTGTTGTCTTTTTGTCCTGACTTAGGTAGGGATGGGAGCCAAAGAGAGACCAAGCCAGAATCTCACTTCAAGGGCTAATTAAGTTTCCAAGGAGCATTGCACCATCCTTCAGGTAGAAGAAGAGTTTGGATTTGATATCCCGCTTTATCACTACCTGAAGGAATCTCAAAGCGGCTAACATTCTCCTTTCCCTTCCTCCCCCACAACAAACACTCTGTGAGGTGAGTGGGGCTGAGAGACTTCAGAGAAGTGTGACTGGCCCAAGGTCACCCAGCAGCTGCATGTGGAGGAGCGGGGAATCGAACCCGGTTCTCCAGATTACGAGTCCACTGCTCTTAACCACTACACCACACTGGTAGGAGCAGAAGCAGGCTCCCTATGACTCTAAAGCCACTTTCATGGAAATAAAAGCCAGGTGGTCCTAAGGGCTACCTGTCTGAGCTTTGCATTAGGTAGAGAGGGCAGGGCAAGGAAGATGTCATTTGGCTGCCTTGTTTCCACCTCCAGAGATTTCTCCCTGAGTCCTGTCTAGCAGTGGTTACATAACTTTATGACCACTGCTCCTTAGTACCGTAATTGTTGCTATACAATTCCATTCACCATATAGATGGGTTTATGAAGCACTTCTGTATCCTTCTGTGGTGGCAAAGAAGAATTCCATGAAACAGTGGGTATATCTGGAATCACTGTTCACTACGTCTGTTTGCGGACCACTTTGGCAGCGCTGGACATCATAAACAAAGCTTTATGGCTTGTTTTCATCAGATAAGAATCTTACCCATTGCTTCTCAGAGACTTGCATAGCTCACAAAGACTTTCAGAGACCTATAAGACTTATGTTTATTTGGATCTATGGTTTCAAGAGAATCCATCAAGAGTGCATATTTTGTGACTTTCAGAGATTTGGAAGATTTCTGTTTATTTGGTTTTGCAGAGAGTGTATATTTCATATTGTTCAGTGTTCTGCATAGATTATATAAAGAGTTTATATTGACATCGCATTGTTGTACTTGGTCATTGTGTTGCCTTTGGATATTACTGGCTGAGGAGTTGCTAGAAGGAAATGTACAAAGTGTCATCCATCCATCTTAGGGACTCCACTCTGGATTTGTGTGGGGTTCGCTCCTTAGCCTTTTCTTCTCACAAAGATGCACCCACGAGGCAGTGGGTACCAATTTTTCCTTTGGGTTCACTCCCCAAGCCTTTCTCACAGACGAGTATAGCCAACAAGGCACCAGAGGTTTGGGATCGGAGTTTCCCTTCTCCTAGATGGGCTACCTTCCCAGGTTGATGAGCCCCTTGTTTCCCTCTGAAGCACATGCAGAAACCAGTTTCTTTACCATTGGACTCACTCAGTCCACCAGAACAGAGGAAGTCCTTAACTCACCAAGGGCTTGAAACCCATCGGCTACCCTCAGCTGGTTTAGCCGGCCAGTCAAAGGCATTTCTCAGGGTGTAGGTGCCTGTCACATGCTGGCAGCTTCCAGGAGCCGCAGGTGAGTTACTAAGTGCAGGGTGGAGGCCAAAATGGACAAACTATCCCAGAAGGAGCACAGCAGGTCCCCCGTCAGGGGTACTACCCTTCCCCTAACACACACCCCACACACTGTGTGTGTGTGTGTGTGTGTATGTGTATAAATACAAAATAACCTCCAATCAACTCTACCATCTAGCTATCTCATATACACATTTTAAAAAGATTACTAATGTATGAATTACTTCCAAAATGATAAAATTCTTCAAAATATAAAAGAAAGCTATTATCAGAAATTTATAAGATACAGTGGAACCTCGGCTGTTGAACATAATCCATTCCAGAAGGTCATTCGACTTCTGAAACATTCGACAACCAAGGCACAATTCGGTCGGCAAAATCCATTGAAAAAAATGGAGAAACGCGCCTCGGAAGCCGTTCAACTTTCGAGGCGTGTTCGAAAACAGAAACATTCACTTCCGGGTTGTCGGCGTTCAGAAGCCGAAACGTTCAACTTCCGAAGCATTCGACAACAGAGGTTCCACTGTATAACAAAGACTAATCTGTATAAAACTGCCCCTCAAAGGTCAGTACTGCACCCCTCTGACGTCTGTGCCCTAGGCAGCTGCCTAGCTGACCAAATGATGCTTTTATATTTGTTGGAAGTTGCCTGAGTGGGCTGAGACAACCCAGTCAGACAGGCAGGATATTATTATTATTATTATTATTATTATTATTATTATTATTATTATTGCTGCTGCTGCTCCTGTTACTACTACTATACTGGCCCTGAGTGCAAAATGACAATAAAGAGCCGCCCATCAGAGGACAGTGCTCTTCTCTTTGAGAGAGGTCAGCCTGTTCATAATTAATAGTTCCTGATGTCTTTGACAGCAGCTGAATGAACTAATGGTGCATGAGTTGTAATTTCCTCTTTTCTGTGCTCCCTGGGCACTGCGTAGCACACAGAGAGCCCTTTGCAGAGATGGGCTGCCAGGAACCACCTGCCTGAATGGTAAGAAGAATGCTGTGGCCTCTTCCACCTATAGGTTCAGATCAATGCGGTGAAGCAAAAAAGTGGGGGGGGGGGAGCATTTCAGAAGCAGGAGAATTCTGAATGGCTCCCAAGCATGAAACCACCACACGTTGCGGGTGAAAGGAAAAGGTGTTTCATTATTAGCACATGGCTTGATTTAAAGCTTCACTCCCGCTTCCTTCCCTGAGATGCATTTTGGTTACTGCAGGCTAAAATTTCTGAAGACCCCGTGAGTACAAGGATATCCTGCAGGGCAAAGGACGAGGAGAGAGGAAAGGTTGGCAGGCAGCCTGGCAGAGTTTTCACGTCTAACGGAAGCATTACAGTCGTACCTCAGAAGTCGAACGCCTTGCATGTTGAATATTTTGGCTCCTGAATGCTGCAAACCCGCAAGTAAGTGTTCCGGTTTGTGAACGTTCTTTTTTTTTTTAATGAATTTTATTAGTATTTTGCACTCAACAACCACACGAAAGCTATCAGAAAATAACAATACACAACACACAAAAATCAACATTCGGAAACTAAAAACAACAACAAAAACAAACCAAACAAACAAATCCATATCTTACAAGTTAATATTATAAACACTAAAACAACAACAAGAAGACATTGACTTCCACCAATCCCACATCACCTCCTTTTTCTCTCATTGTGTCTTCCTGTTTTCTTTATCCACTCTATCCTAACATCTAGATATAAATCCTTCTTTCATATCCTTTCACTTCACAAGGTTATTCCAGACTCAGCCAGATTTCTGCCAGATTTTTTACGAACTTTCTTTGGAACCTGAATGTCCGGTGTGGCTTCCACGGCTTCTGATTGGCTGCAGGAGCTTCCGGCAGCCAATCAGAAGCCGCACCTTGGTTTCCAAATGTTCTGGAAGTCGAACGGACTTCCGGAACAGATTCCATTTGACTTCCGAGGTACGACTGTATTGCGGGATATGTAATAGATAAGGTACCTAACAATGACAGCATGCAAAACTTCCGGGATTCGCATAACTGTTTATATGCAGAAATCTCACAGCTTCAAACAAAAAGCAGGAGATTATTTCCAACAGAGTGAAATCATCTCTTAGTTCCATAATGCATAACCTTCCGGGATCCGCAGAACTCTTTGGCAAGCAGCACCACTTAGATAGCCTTTCACAAAAACTGGTTTCAGTGGGAGCTGGCATCTGAAATACTGCACTTCGGAACTCCCTGCCTATTGAGGTGCCTTCCCTGTACTCTTTTTGGCACCTGCTAAAAATATTCTTGCTGAGACAAGCCTACACAAAAGCTGAGGTAATTTTAATCTGTTTTGGTATTTAAACTTTTGTATGCTTTAATGTACAGTTGTTGATTTTTCTTATTACTGCAGGGGCGGCGGGGGGAGAAATCCACTTAAGGTCATCCGTGGGATTACAGACACTCTGGGAGCATACAAAGAGATGTTTGACAAGCTCAAGAGACAAAAGCTGCAGCTGCCCATGTTCCTCACAAAGAGACCAGCACACCCACCACCAGATGTGCCCGCAAAACTCACCTGAAACAAGTGCTTGCCCAGAACACTGTCCCCGTACCACCTAAGGGTGCTTCAAAATGGTGCGTGTGGTAATACAGTGGTACCTCGGGTTAAGAACTTAATTCATTCTGGAGGTCTGTTTTTAACCTGAAACTGATCTTAACCTGAGGTACCACTTTAGCTAATAGGGCCTCCCGAAGCCGCTAAGCTGCCACTGCGCAATTTCTGTTCTCATCCTGAAGCAAAGTTCTTAACCCAAGGTACTATTTCTGGGTTAGCGGAGTCTGTAACCTGAAGCGTCTGCACCACTGTATTGCAAACAAACCATTCAGATATCACAGGTACTTAAAACGAGTAGTGACTGGAAAGAGAACCTTTTTCACTCACAATACCCCATTTTTTACAGAGTCCTGCTCACGGAAACTCATATCAATAGGCAACTGTCACTTCGTCTACATGCCATCCATTTAAAGCATATTCTTCCCTCAAAGCATCCTGGGAATTGTAGTTTGCTGCTCCCACACACAGCTATATTCACAACACTCCTAAAGTACAGTTCCCATGATTCTGGGGTGGGGGGTGGTTAGTTATGTGCTTTAAATGTATGGTGTGCAGGCAGCCTGTGTTGTCTTTTATTGGAAAGCTAAAAATTCTGCCCAATAAAATAAGTTATGGCATAGCACGCCTTGTATATTGGAAAGGAGAGGCTTTACAACACCCAGTAATGATTTGAGCCTTTCTTTGTAAACTGGGGAAAGGGTGCCCAAGACGTTGGAGACATGAGCTCACTCTTGTTGACTAGGTGTAATGCTGTGTCACCTGATCCCTTTGCTACCAGGTACAGATGCCACGCCTAGAACCCCACACCCTCAAATCTACCTCTCCCCTTCCAGGAAACGCTTTGCTTAGCCCTCACCTGACGGCTCTGTCAGAATCAGGCCCGCCCTTCTCAGCAATGGGAGTGAAAGGCTCTTTGTTCCTCTGGGCAATTATATCGGAGAGTGGGAATAAAAATGTGTTGAAAACTCCTGACTGAAGGGCAGCCTCTCGCTGCTCGCGAAGGTTTCTGAAACAAATAGCCCAGTTCTTCAAACATTACACTGAAGACTTTGTTTTTCCCCACCCCACCCCCTCGCCACGCCAAAGCTCTTTGGAGGCTGGTTTCCCCACTGGCCCGCAGGAGCCGATTTCAAGAGTTAACCTGGAATAATCAGTTGCGATAAAACAGGCCTTGTCTCCTTCGCAAATTAAAAAAATAAGTCAATCACAGGGCAAATAACATCTTGAAACATTCTTGTTCGTATGCCACTGGGAAACAAGCTACACGAAGGATTACTGAGAGTAACACAAACATATTCCTCCCAGCCCTGTCCCCAGACTATACCTGTGCCAGAAACACAAAAGCCATATTTTCTGATTATATGTCAAGAGTTTGCACCCAAGCTGTGCAAAAGAACCCTTTGATAGTAGGTAAGGTCTTTGGGTGCATCCACACGAGTGCTCCAAAATCGAAATGCTTGCACATTAAGCCAGAAGGGCAGGAAAACATGGAATTTGGGAACACAGAAAGCTGAGTGAGGCCAAGTCAAACCGTTGGTCCATTCAGGCAGCAACCATTTTGCAAGGGGGTTGAATTCCTGAGACACACACACACATCCCGTGCATCGGTGGAGTGCATGCAAGCCCATTGTACCCCCTTTTCCAGACACTTCCAGGACCAGTGCGGTGTTTGCATGCACAGTCGCACATAAATAGGACACAACTAAAATGTTCATGGTCTGTATAGCTCAGAACGTACCCCTAAACTGTCCCAATAAAACCAGGACTACCCATTTCTTCACGAGAGAACACTGCTACCATTTGAGGCACCATGATCTCATGGGGTGCCCCAAAAAAGTGGTATCGCAATGGGAGGCGGGGGGCGGTGCGCCCCAGGTGCCATGTCTGGGGGGGTGACATGAAGGCACCCCATGGGGGCTCGCAGGGGCACGAGCAGCCATTGCGCTGCCGCAGCCACATGTGGAGGATCCTCCGTTCACGGCTGCAACCGCGAGCAGAGGATCCCGGCGCCAGCAGCAAACCGCTATGTACAGCACATGTGCAGCATCACACACATGCGCTGTACGTAACGCCGCCGAACATGCGCAGTACATAGCGGTTTGCCACTGGCGCTGTTCCAGCGCCGTACGGACAGCAGTGGAATCCCTCCGTCGCCACTACAGCCGCGAATGAAGGATCCTCCGTTCGTGGCTGCAGCCACAAGCAGAGGATCCTGGCACCGTCCGTGCGGCGCTGGAGTGGCGGCAGCAAACTGCTATGTACAGCGCATGTCCGGCATCGCTACGTACAGTGCATGCATCATACGTAGCGACGCCACACATGTGCCCTATGTAGCAAAGCCACGCCCCGGGTGTCACGACGCCTTCGTTCGCCCCTGCCCCAAAACACATGTCTTTGGGCGGCGGTTGAAAAAAGCTAGTCTTTTGGGACTGTGCTCTTGCATGGATCATATGACTTGCACAGGAGCATGGCCCTGGTATGCGGCACCCCAGATTTTCACCTTAACATGTTGGAGGGTATGTCAGTTGACGCTGACAGGCAGCAGATCTCCAGGGTTCCAGGCAGGAATCTCTCTCAGCCCCACCTAGGGATGCTGGGGACTGAGCCTGGGACCTTGTGCATGCAAAGCAGACACTCTTCCCCTAAGCTACAGACTTTCCTCGTTTTATTGGTTAGTGCAGCTGTTACGGTTTTTCTCTTTCTAATGCACACCACTCTGATCTCCCTAAAGTTGGAAAACATTAAGTATTGGGTTGGATTCGTGTGTTTTTTTAGTTTTAAAAACTTGATATTCTCCTTCACCACAAAGGAACTACTCAGAGCGACTTGCAAACAGAAAAACAAAAGCGATCCAGCCATTAGGACACAAATTATCCATTAAAACAACAAATTACATACAAAGAGCAGCACCAGCAATCAGCACATTAAGCAGTGACAGAATAATAAGAATAAAAAATGCTTTCAAATGCAGTGGAGCACAAAGCAAGAGGAAGGTAACCTAACCTCTTGTAAACAAATAAATGAAACTGTATGTGTGTGTGTGTGTGTCTGCGTGTGTGTGTTCCATTGTAGTGCAGCTGAAGGCTAAGTAAATTTCAGGGCCCCATTGTTTCTACAAGAGCTGCCAGCCACCTACTGCATGAACAGCAGGTTCGACACCTGTTGCCTGAGTTGTATCTGAACCACACATTTAAAGTACACCACTCAAATCTCCAAGCAGCCTGAGATTCCAGGGAAACCAGGTGCACTTTAACCCAGGGTCTGTGTTTCCTAGTGGACAATGAGGGTAGCCAGTGGGTCTTAAACCCTCCGTGAGTTAGGGAATTCCCCTGCATGCAAAGGGGATGCGGGTCCCTTTACCTTCATGCAAAGATAGAATCTGGTGGATTAAGCGGATGACACCAAAAGTGGGTCCAATGGTCAAGAAGGAGATGCCTCTGTTGCAGAGGGAAGTGACAGGCAGATGGGGCTCATCAACCAGGGAAGATATCCCATCTAGGTGACAGAAAACTCTGATCCTAAACCTCTGCTGCCTTGCAGGATTCCAGCAACTGCTGCAGCCAAGCTGATACCAAACATATTGCTCTGCTTTCCTTTGGATCACATCAGCGTGGCAGAGAGTCTTGTTGTCCAGGCAGCCCAGGACCTCCATACACACTGCCCAGGCTTGCACCCCAGGAAAGTCCCTTCAGTACTGCTAACGCAGCATTTTTACGTCACCCCTGAAGGCGCACGCCATTGTCTTTTGACAGATGCCAACATGCAACCTGAGCTTAAAGGTAACGGTAAAGGGACCCCTGACCACTAGGTCCAGTTGTGGCCGACTCTGGGGTTGCGGCGCTCATCTCGCTTTATTGGCCGAGGGAGCAGGCGTACAGCTTCCGGGTCATGTGGCCAGCATGACTAAGCCGCTTCTGGCGAACCAGAGCAGTGCACAGAAACACCATTTACCTTCCCGCCGGAGCGGTACCTATTTATCTACTTGCACTTTGACGTGCTTTCGAACTGCTAGGTTGGCAGGAGCAGGGACCGAGCAACGGGAGCTCACCCTGTCGCAGGGATTCAAACTGCCGACCTTCTGATCGGCAAGCCCTAGGCTCTGTGGTTTAATCCACAGTGCCACCCGCCTCCCTTACAACCTGAGCCTACTCATTGTTAAAACCATGTTTATGGAAGACAATCTTACTCGGCTACGAGTGATCACCAAAGAAGAAGAAAGAACCATGGAGGGATTTCCAGCAGTTCATTTCAAGAAGCTCTGGCTTTTCCCCTAACCACAGCATTGGATTCAAAACAGACATCACCATCCTGCTTTTTGAGTCTCTCTCCAGCCCACTGCTTAGTATGGTAACTCTGTTACTTAACTCCCAGCTGCCATTTCCTAAAACACTGCCATTGTCTTCTAAACAAAACACTCAGTTGAGAGAGGGAGGAAATGAGGTTCACTTTTGAGCCTTTGTGTTGCCTGAATGGTTCATCCGCAGGCACCTCGAAAGGAAATTATCTGAGTTAATTAGCTTTTACACTAGCTTCATTAAAGAATTAACAAGGTCTAGTGCATGACTTAGATTCACACTAGGTCAGGCTTAAATTAAATAAATTGAATTGGATATCACATCAAAGGAAATTGGCTTCAACACCCCAAACCTTAATTAAATTTCAGCACCCATAAACCTATAACATTACTATTATGTCACTTTGATAGTCATAGCTCCCCTCCCCGCACAGAATTCTGGGAGCTGTAGTTTGTTAAGAGTGCTGAGAGTTGTTTGGAGACCCCTTTTCCCTTACAGAGCTATAGTGGTTTAGCCACCAACCTCAGTTTCTGGGGAACCCTGAGAATTGTGAAATCCTGGAGCATCAATGGTAGATGATACTGATCTACTGAACTGAGTGAGTCAGAATAAGGCGGCTATGCAACTCATGCATTGATCACTGAGAATACATTATGTGTGGACATTGGGCACATGGAGAGGAAAGGCAGAGCTGGACACCTGAATCATTACAACTCCCCACCTCCCTCACTGCATACACTTAATGACACCGAACGTCTGCCCATCATTTCATATGGAAGAAAGGAAGGCTTAATCCTTGTACTGTATCAGTGATAGCTTAGCCTGTTCCGCTCCTAAGTTTCATATTTCCACGAATTTGGCTTAGCTAAAATGCTCCTTTTGTCGGCCAGATATCAGCCTTCCTGATCAACAAGCTTTTCTGGTAAACAATCAATGTGTTTGTTCATGCCTGCAACTGTCTTTTTAAAGCACTTCCCTTTAATCTACCTTTACAGGCTGATGATAATAAGTGCAACTCTTTTTACACATATTGTTGGAGAATCAAGAACCAGTGAATGGCGTTTCTTTGTTCCGTCTCGGCCCTAAGCCATAACAAAATGATATTATTTTGGACATTTCCTCTTCCTTTACAGACAACCTGGCTGCTTTTCCCTGAACCTAGCGCTGGTTTTCAGGGTAAGGCCTGGCTGCACACTAGGTGCTTGCTTTTGGAGCAACCACGCTTTTGCTTACTTCCTTTTTGTTGGGCATCCTCAAAAATTTGATTCATCATCAGATTGTTTGGTCTGTGTTTTCCCCCCATAGTCTCTTTCAAATGTCAGGAAATCTGGTTTTTCTAGAAAGGACCAGAGCAATTGGGCAGATCCACACCAGATATTTAAAAGCACATCAAAAGCGGCTTTAAAGCAAATGATTCCCTCCAAAGAATCCTGGGAAGTATAGTTTGTTCAGGGTGCTGGGAATAGTAGCTCTGGGGGGGAATCATAGAATTGTAGAATTGGAAGGGACCCTGAGGATTATCCCATCCACCCCCCTACCATGAAGGAATATGCAGCTGTTCCGTGTTATTGGCACCATGCTCTAACCAACAGAGCTATCCAGTGCTCATTGGAAATGGTAACTCTGGGAGTTACTGTTGATCAGTAACTTCCAGAACTCTGCTCTCTGTTTTTATTGTTCTTTAACCCAGACTTGAACCAGCCAGTCCTTCAGGACTCCTTCAAACAGAGGACCTTCTTCTATAAAGTAGAGCCGATGACCACACTAGTTTTCTACGTTTCCCCCCTCCTTTTTTCTTTAGAAATGATGCAATTAACATATCCTTCAAGTGTACCTTTTGCTCTATTTCCACAGAACACAGAAGCACATTTTCCTTTATTTGGAATACATATATTTATACAGAGGAGCAACTCAGCCAAGCCATTCCCTAGTTATAATTGCAGCAGTTTGCCCATGTGATCTATTGTTTGCAAACACTAGCTCCGAGAGGTCATGGCTCTTTAACTGTTGTTAACATGTTTTATGGATTGCCCCAGAATAACCCTCCGTCCGTGAGATTGTCTCTTGACCTAGACAGGCTATAGGAGCTTGAGGGCAGGGTTTGGCTGCGTTCCTACAGTCAAGATGCAGTGAATGTTTACCAACAATGGCAGGTTGAGGCAAGCACGGATGCCACAATGGTCTTTTCCACCCTTATGGACAACTGGATAATAATTAACCTGAGTCACCCTCCGATGACAAACTATCTGACACCACCCAGCACTTAGCATACCTCGTTCAAAGACAAGCTAGGAGTTACATTTCAAGGTGTGCCTGCTCCCTTTTTCAAAAAAAGAATTGTAGACTCTTCCTCTTGTTAAATGTAACAACTTGTAAAAGCTGGGGGAAATAAATATATGTACTAGCCCCAACTGCTAGTTGGCCAGCAATGTTATTAGGATAGGATAGGCCTCGGCCCAGTATACCTGAAGGAGCATCTCCACCCCCATCATTCTACCCGGACACTGAGGTCCAGCGCCGAGGGCCTTCTGGCGGTTCCATCACTGCGAGAAGCCAAGTTACAGGAAACCAGGCAGAGGGCCTTCTCGGTAGTGGCACCTGCCCTGTGGAACGCCCTCCCATCAGATGTCAAAGAGAACAACTATACCAGACTTTAAGAAGACATCTGAAGACGGCCCTGTTTAGGGAAGCTTTTAATGTTTGATGTATTACAGTATTTTAATATTTTGTTGGAAGCTTCCCAGAGTGGCTGGGGAAGCTCAGCCAGATGGGCGGGGTATAAATAATAAATTATTATTATTGTTGTTGTTGTTATTTTGAGTTGAGAGAAGACTCTCTTTCTTTTCAGGCAAGAATGTCCTGAAGATTTCTGTGCAATGTGAAAGTTTCTTAGCTCAGGCTACAACTTGCAACAGTCTGTTTCTGAATACCAGTTGCCCGAAATCATGTTTATGGGGGGGGTGCTATTGTGATTGCCTCCTACTTGCAGACTTTCCAGAGGCAACTGCTTGGCTATTCTGGGAATATAATCCTGGGCTAGACAGGCCTTTGGTCTGATCTACCAGAGATCCTTAGAATCATAGAATCACAGAACTGCAGAGCTGGAACGGGACCACGAGATCCTCTAGTCCAACCCCCTACAACACATGTTCTTATACAAATCGTCTATGTTCACACCATGCATTTAAAACACATCTGAAGCACCACCACCTTGGAAACGGGAATTTGCCCTCCTCAAAGCTACAATTCCCAGCACCCTTAACAAACTACAGTTCCCAGGATTCTTTGCCCGGGCGGGGTGCTCAAAATGTACAGAGTCCCAACCTGGGTGAGATCATGTATTGTATTTATGTTTAAATCACAGTAATCATTTCTAAATTTGCATTTATTACACATCAGCTAGCATATAAAATGATGTGCAGATTCGTGTTCTCTCTCTTTTTTTAGCCACGTCCCTGTTTTAAACAAAACATAACATTGAGCCAGTGGGGAAGGCCTGTAGTTCCACTGCAGAGTGCCTGCTATGCATGCAAGAAGCTCCAAGTTTAATACTCAGCATCTGCAGGTCAGACTGAAGGGGACCCTCGTTGGAATTCCTAGAATGCTGCTGTCCATCATGGTAGAGACAATACTGCACTAAATGCCCAAATGATCTGACTTGGCAAAAGGCAGTTTCCTGTATTCCAACATGTAGATTGTAGTAAAATCTGACGTTTTCGGGGAAGGAGAAGAGTATTAAATTTTCCAGGAGGGCAGTGGGGTGATTTTAGAGAAGTGAGAGCACGGCATGTTTAGCTTGCTTACTGTTGCCTACACAAACTTCTTCTGTTTCTGTTCCACCCACAACTCAGTGTTCCTGTGAATTCCCATTATCGTTATTCTTTGCATTGCTCATGCAATCGTCTCCTGAAAATAACAGCGAAAGGTCAGGGTTGGCTGAAGGTATTTCGCTGCCTGGGGCAAAGGACAAGGTGGACAAACAGACAAACACACAAATCCACTTACAGATAGGTAGCCGTGTTGGTCTGCCATAGTCAAAATAAAAAAATTCCTTCCAGTAGCACCTTAAAGTTGGTCCTTAAGGTGCTACTGGAAGGAATTTTTTTATTTTGACACAAATCCACGTGCACAAAAACTGGACTGGCAGCTGAATCCTGCTCCAATGCTGGTAGCAGGATTAGTTTAGGGCAGGTGTAGGGAACCTTTGGCCCTCCGGATATTTGTTGTTGTTGTTTAGTCGTTTAGTCATGTCCGACTCTTTGTGACCCCATGGACCAGAGCATGCCAGGCACTCCTGTCTTCCACTGCCTCCCACAGTTTGGTCAAACTCATGCTGGTAGCTTCGAGAACACTGTCCAACCATCTCGTCCTCTGTCGTCCCCTTCTTGTGCCCTCAATCTTTCCCAACATCAGGGTCTTTTCCAGGGAGTCTTCTCTTCTCATGAGGTGGCCAAAGTATTGGAGCCTCAGCTTCAGGATCTGTCCTTCCAGTGAGCACTCAGGGCTGATTTCCTTCAGAATGGATAGGTTTGATCTCCTTGCAGTCCATGAGACTCTCAAGAGTTTCCTCCAGCACCATAATTCAAAAGCATCAATTCTTTGGCGATCAGCCTTCTTTATGGTCCAGCTCTCACTTCCATACATCACTACTGGGAAAACCATAGCTTTAACTATACGGACCTTTGTTGGCAAGGTGATGTCTCTGCTTTTTAAAATGCTGATTTTTAAAAGATATTACTGAATGTCAACTCCCATCGTCCCTGGCCTTGCTTGCTGTGACACTGCGGCAGATTGGAGCTGTGGTTCAGCAACATCTGGAGAGCCCAAGGTTCCCTGCGCCTGGTTTAGGGGATGCATGACCGGCCTTAGTTCACATAGCTTTGATCTGCCACTGAGGGGAGTGGCTAGGCGGCTCAAGAACAGCATCTGCCACCTGAGGCAGATTATAGAATCGGGATTCAAAATGACCTTAACAGATTGGAGAACTGGGCACAAACTGACAACATGGATTTCAGTAAGGACAAATGTAAGGTTCTGCACTTAGGCAGGAAGAACCAGATGCACAAGTGTAGAATGGGAGACACCTGGCTTACTAGCAGTACATGTGAAAAGGATCTAGGGGTCTTGGTGGACCACAAGCTTAATATGAGGCAACAGTGGGTTGCAGAAGCAAATAAAAGCGAATGCTATTCTAGGCTGCATCAAAAGTAGTATAGTGTCCAAACAAAGGAAAGTAATAGTCCCACTCTATTCTGCCTTGGTCAGACCACACCTGGAAAACTTTGTCGAATTGTGGGGACCACAATTTAAGATGGATGTTGACAAGCTGGAACGTGTGCAGAGGAGGGCAACCAATATGTTCAAGGGTCTGGAAACCAAGCCTTATGAGGAACGGTTGAAGGAGCTGGCTATGTTTTGCTTGGAAAAGAGGAGACTGAGAGGAGAGATGATAGTCATATTAAAATATCTCAAGGGCTGTCACATGGAGCAAGCATGTTTTCTCTTGTTCTGGAGGGCAGGACTCAAACCAATGGATTCAAGTTACAAGAAAGGACGTTCTGACTGAACATCAGGAAGAACTTTCTGACAATAAGAGCTGTTTGACAGTGGAACTGTCTCCCTCAGGAGGTTGTGAACTCTCCTTCATTGGAGGTTTATAAGCAGAGGTTGGATGGCCATGTATCATGGATGCCTTGCAGGGGGTTGGAGGAGATGTCCTTGGGATCCCTTCCAACTTGATGATTCTCAGACATTTATTAAACATAACTAAGAAAAGCAAAGATTACAAACAAATAAGACATGTTTTATCAAAGTATAAATAAAAGCAGCAATCTATGTAATAAAATGGCATGTTACAGTGGTACCTCGGGTTAAGTACTTAATTCGTTCCGGAGGTCCGTTCTTAACCTGAAACTGTTCTTAACCTGAGGTACCACTTTAGCTAATGGGGCCTTCCGCTGCCGCCTGCCGCCGAAGCACGATTTCTGTTCTCATCCTGAAGCAAAGTTCTTAACCCGAGATACTATTTCTGGGTTAGTGGAGTCTGTAACCTGAAGCGTATGTAACCCGAGGTACCACTGTACTTGGGTAGGCTTGCCAGAAGAAAACAAAAAAGTTTTTACCAGGCGCTAAAACAATACAGCAAAGATGCCTGCCTAATGTCAACAGGCAGGAGTTCCACAGAGTAGGTGCTGCCACTCTGAAGGATTGAAGAAGAATAAGAAGTGTTTGGATTTCACTCCCTTTAAGGAGTCTCAAAGCGGCTAACATTCTCCTTTCCCTTCCTCCCCCACAACAAACACTCTGTGAGGGGAGTGCGGCTGAGAGACTTCAGAGAAGTGTGACTGGCCCAAGGTCACCCAGCAGCTGCATGTGGAGGAGCAGGGAAGCAAACCCAGTTCACCAGATTACGAGTCTATCGCTCTCAACCACTACACCACACTGGCTCTTTGATTTGTTGCAAAAGCAGAATGAACATTATGTGGCACTCATAAAGGTTGGTGCCAGTGAGCACAAATGGTGTAAAGCGACCCTTCAAGTAAACTGGTCCCAAGCTATTGAGGGATATGCAGAGACGGAGATTGCTGCCCCAATGAGCTTACAGTTTAAGTTTTACAGAGGAGAAGGCAGGATTAACAAGTATGAGTACTGGGAACTGCATATGAATATGGCTCTCCTGAAGCACGGACAACTGCATCTACCATTTGCAGACTAAGGAATATCCTGGTGCTGATTCACAACAGGGTAAACTTCGGAGTTTGCTTGGTTTTTTGTACGGAAAGGCCCTGGAGAAGAGAGTTATCTAGAAAAAGGAACCAAACGCCTCTCACTTCTTTCTTCTCCGTTTACCAAAAGGGCACAACCGAGACGCTGATCAAACACTAATACTCCCGTCTGGAAAGCACCCCTCCCGCCTTCCTGTCCCTCTCTGAATCATCTGGTGGAGAATCTGTGCGCTGGGGTGCAGGAGCGCAGCCGAGGGGGGGCAGATCAAGTAAGACAACAGAAATACTTAACTAACTGAACAATCACGTCCATTCTGGGTCCCCCCTCCCAACAAAAGTCCTGCCGCCGCCCCCCCCCAAAAAAAAATCCAGGCTCCGCCCACGCTGGGTTGGGAGCAGCACCTTGGCTTGGGAGAGAGATATTTGCCTCCAGACACCTGCACCAGGTTAAACCACAGAGCCTAGGACTTGCTGATCAGAAGGTCGGCGGTTTGAATCCCTGCAAGGGGGTGAGCTCCCGTTGCTCGGTCCCTGCTCCTGCCAACCTAGCAGTTCGAAAGCACGTCAAAGTGCAAGTAGATAAATAGGTACCACTCTGGCGGGAAGGTCAACGGCGTTTCCGTGCGCTGCTCTGGTTCACCAGAAGCGGCTTAGTCATGCTAGCCACAGGACCCGGAAGCTGTACGCCGGCTCCCTCGGCCAGTAAAGCGAGATGAGCACAGCAACCCCAGAGTTGGCCACGACCGGACCTAATGGTCAGGTGTACCTTTACCTTTACCTGCACCAACCCGACGCTGCAAGAGGCTGTGATCTGCGACGATCAGGCTGATTCCAGGTCCCGATGAATGAAGTGGGATTAGATGCCTTGCCCTTGCCCTCCACCACCTTCCCCGGGGGTTCATAATGAAGCCGCGAGCATGCAATGGAAACACAATGCCAAACGCGCGCACACACACTCCTCCTCAAACCTCCCTTGTCCAGAACACCTTCCTGGGATGCAGGTGATGAACCTGGCCAGCAGGTGGCGGCAGATTACAAAACGAGCGAGGCAACTGGGGTCTGTCGGTATATAAGCAAAAGATTTTCGGGTTCCTTGGGGAAGAATGGGCGAAGAGCTGCTTTCGCTGTTCTTCCGCGCGTGCTGCGGTATGTGGGAGCCTCTGGTGCCCCTAGGGGCACAGGGCAGGAGGCTATCAGATTAGGGAGCTCGTGGGCATCTCATCCAGATCTCTCTTGCTAGCATAATTTAGGGGGAAGGGCTGTGGCCCAGTGACAGAAGCAGCTGCCTTGCATACAGAAGGGTCCAGGTTCTCAATGCCTGGGATTTTCTGGAAGGGCTGGAAGAGAGAGCACTCTCTGAAATCCTGGAGAGCTTCTGTTGCGCAGTGCAAAGCAGACAGTTCTGCGGGAGATGGATGGACCAATGGTCTGGGGGCTTAGCCACACTTACCTTTGGCCTCACTCTTTCCAGGCACAGGTCCATGCTTAAAACTTCTGGTTATTTTATTTTATCCCAGAGCTTTCCCCACGAAAACAATCTCTTTAATGCTCAATCAGAACAAATGTCAATTCTGGTTTTCTGCAGATTGACATTTGTTTCAAGTTTTGTGTGGGGAACAAAAAAAGGGGGGGTGCTTAGCTCCGACACAGACCTTTAAAACATGAACTGTGCCTGGAAATAGCAAAGGAAATGTAAGTGTGGATAATCAGTAAAAGGCAAAGTTTCCCATGTTTACACAGTTTCTAGGAGGTAACACACATGTTAAATGCAAAAATGTGTAAATTACTTGTTAAAAGAATTTTCATTTAAAGAATTGACGCTTGTTTTCCTCTTCCTCCCTTTCCTCCTTTCTCCCCTGCCTTTTGGATTGCAAATCTGCAGCCTAACAGGGTCTGCCTTCTTATGGAACTTAGGTAAGCCACTTTCAAGAGCCTTTTCAACTGAAAGAGGGTGGTTTCAAAAGGCTTGAAATTAAGAGGTGGGCATCAGTACATAGGAAGCTGCCTGCCCATGCTTGCTTTTAGCGAAAAAACAAACACAGAGAGAATTAACCTCCCTTCCCTAGCACAGCTGGCCGCTCTGATCAAACTCAGAACTTCCACAGCTCCCACTTGTTAGTTTTTCTTTTTAAAAAGCCCATTGGGGAATCTTATGACTGAGAGAGGGGGGGAACCTAATAACGCTGCTCATGGAACATAATTTGTCTCGGAATTCACGGTTGCATAATAAGCCTTTCATCCGCATTGTTTTCAGTTTTGGCCCTAAGCACTGCCTGCCAATACACGATACTGATTAATTTATAAACCTGTAAAGGTTTTGCCCTTGAAAGGAGAGTTGCTTAAGAGAAGGCTGGGGGATGGAAAGACCATTATTTTTGTACCGCATATACCAGCTCCTATAATGGCAAGTTTGGCTGGTCCAATGCTACTTCTGTTCTGAGTTCCTTGGAGAAAGTGCAGGAATTGCAACATGAAAAGAACTCCAGGCCATTGAGCATCACAAGGTCTCTCTCAGATGAAGACGGTTTTAATTTCATGAGTCCCCTGGAAGCAACAACAGGAGATAGGAACCTAGGAAGCTGCCTTATAGTACTCAGACCCTTGGGTCCATATAGCTCACTGCATTGGCAGTGTCTCCAGCACAGGCAATAGTCTCTCCAAGCCCTATCTGGAAATGCCAGGGATTGAACCCAGGGCACAGTTAATGTTAGAATTCCTGCTCCATGTTTGCAGTCATGGGATTGTTGTCTATCACATGGCGGTGTATGTTTTGACTCCTCAGAATGGGAAGTGACGGAGACAGGATGTTTGTGTTACTGTGTTCCATGAAGTGGGACTATTGTCCTTTGTTCTTTTCCTCTTTGCTGTCTGATGCTAGAGAGAGAGGGAGCCATGTTGCAGTGCTCCATGTGTGTTTATATGTAAATAAAGTAGATTAGCCAAAATGCTGAGTTGCTGAGGTCTGTTACGCAAGCTGCAAAGACTCTGCGGATCCCTAAGTGTGCCGGTGTCTGTTGGCATCGGCCGCTGTGATGTTCAGGCAGAGGAAAGCTTTTGAAGCTCCCGAACGAACGACCAGGAGGGAGAGAACATGCCAGTCGGGCATGTATCTCTGCCAGGGTTCTACTTGAGTGTAGGACGAGCTCCTGACAGTAAATGCCCTGCCACTAAACAACAGCCCTTCCCTTTTAGAATATAAGGAAAACCCAGCTGAATCAACCCGGAGACCTACCGTATTTTTTGCTCTATAGGACTCACTTTTTCCCACCTAAAAAGTAAGGGGAAATGTGTGTGCGTCTTATGGAGCGAAGGCAAGCTGTGCAGCTATCCCAGAAGCCAGAACAGCAAGAGGGATTGCTGCTTTCACTGCACAGCAATCCCTCTTGCTATTCTGGCTTCTGAGATTCAGAATATTTTTTTTCTTGTTTTCCTCCTCCAAAAACTAGGTGCGTCTTGTGGTCTGATGCGTCTTATAGAGCGAAAAATACGGTATCTAGTGCAGCATCCTGTCTTCAGCAGTAGCCATAAGAAACCCACCAGTAGGGTTTTGATGAATCCATAAGACTTCTATTCCAGTTCTGATCTGTGTACAGCTTTGTTTTCACCAAATAACAGTCAGGACCAGCTGCAGGGAGTGGTAAGGCTGTAGATTTGCCTGGATCCCCATGATGGGCATAGGGAGCCCATCCCTCCTACAGTGCTACCATTCTTACAAGAACCTCTATGCTGCTTGCTCATTGTCAGAATTATTAAAATTTGGGGGGGTTGGTTTCTCATTGCCCTTGCAAGGGTCTGTCTGTCTTCCTTCTTGGCCTTCTGTCTTTGCCCACAATATCCAAGGGCTACTACATAGCACCACAGTGCTCACAAAACAGCAAAAGAGCATTAGCTCAGCTGCTTTGAATTGCTACTTAAGAGTGAAGAAAGAAAGGAGCTGGCAGACCAAAATGATGGTGGCAGGACCCTGCACAGACAAGAAGCCTGGCTTTGCAGCAGCTCCTTCATTTCTGAGTAGTGCTAACAGCAACCTCTTCCCACACATCTCTGCTCTCCTGAAGAAAGATCATGCTCCCTTTCCCTTAACCGTTTGATATCCAAGGAGGTCCAATGTCCTGCAGTTATTACAGTGGGGGTGACAACCTTATTTTCACATGAGAACGGCAGTCACACTCGGCCAACCCTCCACGGGCCATATTCCATGATACCACTTTAAACAGTCATGGCTTCCCCCAAAGAATTCTGGGAGCTGTAGTTTGTTCAGCATCCTGAGACATATAAAGAGACCCCCTGGGCTGCAATCCCAGAGTTTCCTGGGGAAAGCGATTGAGAGTTAAACCACTCTGGACAGTGTACCCCTGGGAGGGAGTATCTTCTTTAGAGTATATTGGTTTTCCTGATCGAGGCTGATCGTACACACATGTACGTTTAAAGCACATTCAAACTACATCTCCCCCCTCAAAGAATTCTGGGCATTGTAGTTTACCCCTCAAAAAGTACAATTCTCAGGAACCCCTGACTTAGTACAGTCTTCTGAGGGAGGTGCGTGCGATTTGAACGTGCTTTAAAGGTATAGTTGTCTAGGCAGCCTTAGTTAAACTCGCTATAGTTGGACAGACTTGCGTAAGCCCTGGATGTTGCAAGATCTTTTTCAGCTGGATCCCTCGCTTTTCAGTTCCTCTAATTCAGAGCTTGCTTCAATCTGGGCTGCTCACAAAGCCTCGCTGCTGGTGCCAAGTGGAACAGAATAATTGCCAGTCTTGGCACCCACGTGATCTTCAAGCTGAGGCCTTGCCCTTTTGGACAACCGCCTCCCCTTGACTCACAGGTTCATTCAGCTGCTGCTGCGGGAGCAGCGAGGCGAGAAGAAAAGGTCAGGATCGGAACAGGAGGGAACGAAAGATTCCTCAGAGGCAAAATGTGCAGGGTTAGCCAGGCAGGAGGAAAAATGAGTGCAGAGGCCAATGACACCCTTGGATAACAAAGGATTAGAAGAAACAAAGGTTTGCCTCTTGTGATTTGTGGCTCTGTCACATCCAGAGGCAGCTTAGCCCCAGCAGGAGCTAAACCCCGGCAGAGTGTTAGGTCTCACCTAATCCCCGTCACTGGAAATGTCCCAGGCTTATAAACACTGTCGAAAAGAGATAATTCAATCAACCCCAGCCTAGATAGCAGGAGGTGGCTGTAATATGGCACATGAGAGAATGTGTGCAAAACAAGCATCTTGGGGTTTTTTTGCCCTTGCATGGGTCCATCAAAGAAAACCTGAATTGTTTTGCTGCAAGCCTCGCCTCCTGGCACAGATTCCCAAATAGTATTCAGGGTGCATAAGTCTGCTGAACAAGGGCTGGAAAAATTTAGGTGCCAAAGGAGTGTGTATGTGCAAACACTATACTCTCTGGAGTATGAGGTCACATTCAGTACTGATCCCCTGCTTCTACTAACTGATTATTTTAGTTTATTGATAACATTTATATCTCACCTTTCTTCTATGGAGCTCAAAGTGGTACAGTGGTACCTCAGGTTAAGTACTTAATTTGTTCCGGAGGTCCGTACTTAACCTGAAACTGTTCTTAACCTGAAGCACCATTTTAGCTAATGGGGCCTCCTGCTGCCGCCGTGCCACCGGAGCACAATTTCTGTTCTCATCCTGAAGCAAAGTTCTTAACCTGAAGCACTATTTCTGGTCTGTAACCTGAGGCATATGTAACCTGAAGCGTATGTAACCTGAGGTACCACTTTATACGCTATTCTCCTCCTCTTCTCCATTTTATTCTCACTACAACTCTGTGAGGTAGGTTAGGCTGAGAGTGACTGGCCCAAGGTCACCCAGTGATCTTCATGGCTTAGCGGGGATTTGAACCCTGGTCTTTCAGGTCCTAATCTGACACTCTAACCACTATACCACACTGCCTCTCAGGCATATATGTCTAAGATGGTCAGTAAGGGCTGACCTACATCATATAAGCTCTTTGGGCTGGTAAAGCCACTGGGCTATGCAGCGTTTTCACTGGACTTCGGAATAGTGTTTATGCTGTTTACTGCATTTTCAAATACTGAGCTTTTGTTTTGTGCGGCATCTTTGTTATTGTTTCTATTGTGAAATTTACAATTAGTTTTTCAAGAAATACATTTCGGATTTTTGAAGCCTGTCTGGGGAATATTTATTGAGCTACCCTGCAGTTCCTAATCCTTGTTCTAGAAACATCAGAGGATTACTAGAATCTGAGAGACCACAGTTATGTACAACCTCATTCAACAAGCGCATCTGGGTTTGAAAAGATGTTACAGTACTATAGTTTCCATTCATCTCCTATGTGGAAGCCCGTATCCCAATTAAAGATATTAATATTCTGACAGATTAATGTAGACTTCTAAACCATCTCAATAATGAGTCATTCTTTCCTCAGACTCTCACATGCTCATCCATATTGTACTAAATACTGTAATAAGTGAGTTTCATTCAGACCCTGCGATCATCATCTGAGGCCCTCCTCCGTGAGAGATCTGGAGGGTGGCAACCTTTTCCGTGGTGGCTCCCCGTTTCTGGGATGCCCTCCCCAGGGAGGTTCATCTGGCACCTTCACTATATTATTATTTATTTATTTATACCCTGCCCATCTGGCTGAATTTCCCCAGCCACTCTGGGCGGCTTCCAATCAAGTGTTAAAAACAATATCTTTAGGCGCCAGGCAAAAACCTTCCTCCTCAACTAGGCCTTTGGTTGATTAATATTCTACAGTCTTTTAAATGTGTTTGTGTGAAGGGGGCTTGTTGGTTTGTGTGTGTGTGTGTGTGTGTGTGTGTGTGTGTGTGTGTATATATATATATTGTGTTACTGTTTTGTATTTTTATATTGCGAACTGCCCTGTGATCTCCAGATGAAGGCTGGCGTACAATTTTAATAAATATAATAAATAATTGTTGCTAGCATTATTCTCTTTCTAAATTTATATTCTCTTTTTTCTCTCCATAAGTAACCTTGCTGTGTGGTTTTTCCTTCCTGTTCTTCAAAAATAATTGCTCGTTCCAAAAAAGGAAAGGTATGATTTTCAGTGTAACTCGTGTTATCAATAGTTTAAGAAAGTGGTCCAAGGCACATGTAAGGACTTGAGTGAAGCTGGCCTCTTGGCAAGGCTGGATCCGCAAACATCCTTGCCCTGGAATGTTATTGCCACCTCCCATTGCCTCTGGCTCCTTTTAATTTCGCTCTAGATTTGGCACTGATTGCTTTCTTCCTTGGAAAACTAAGTTGCGCAATGCTCCCTTCAGCAGAGTTCCAAGAAATAGTGACACAAGGAAAATGCCCATTACTGCTACCCTGTCCAGAGGGTTGCCAGGGACTCTTCCTGCTGCCTGCATCGCTGTAAATCTGGATCTGCTCCCATCCTTTGCAGAGTGTTTTCTTCCTCTGCTTGCGGAGCTGAGATAAGAGTGGTGCTTGATCTTTGGGGCAAAATTTGAGGGAGGGATCAGAACTAATAATAAATAATATAATTATAATAATTTATTATTTATACCCCGCTCATCAGGCTGGGTTTCCCCAACCACTCCGGGCGGCTCCCAACAGAATATTAAAAACACGATAAAACATCAAACATTAAAAACTTCCCTAAACAGGGCTGCTTTCAAATGTCTTCTAAAAGTCAGATCGTTGTTTATTTCCTTGACATCTGAAGGGAGGTTGTTCCACAGGGTGGGCGCCACTACCGAGAATGCCCTCTGCCTGGTTGCTTGTAACCTCACTTCTCACAGTGAGGAAACCACCAGAAGGCCCTCGCTGCTACCAGAAGGCCCTCACTGCTGGACCTCAGTGTCTGGGCAGAACGATGGGGGTGGAGATGCTTCTTCAGGTATACAGGGCTGAGGCCATTTAGGGCTTTAAAGGTCAGCACCAACACTTTGACTTGTGCTCAGAAACGTACTGGAAGCCAATGTAGGTCTTTCAGGACCGGTGTTATGTGGTCTCAGCGGCCGCTCCCAGTCACCAGTCTAGCTGCCGCATTCTGGATTAGTTGTAGTTTCCGGGTCACCTTCAAAGGTAGCCCCACATAGAGCGCATTGCAGTAGTCCAAGCAGGAGATAACCAGAGCATGCATCACTCTGATTGTGCTGCGCCCGGGGGTAACCTGAGTAACGCAGTCCAGGTCCAGTCCTGAATCCAAGGGTTTCATGAGGAGTCAGTCCGACAGGGCCAAGGCAGGACACGAGGCAGGAAACCAGGCAAAGTCAGGCACAGGATCACAGGCAGGTTCTGGCAAACAGCAAAGTTGCTCCCGCAACCTGGGACAGGGTCCAGCAGCCTTTTATCTCTGTCGGGGTAACAGCCGGTCCTGATCCCCCGGTGACTCACAACCCTGTCTCGCCCAAAGGCAAGCACTCCTCCTGCGAGTACTCAGGTCTCTCCTTCTCTCAGACCTTAGTCTCTGCAGCTCGGGAGGTGTTGGTGGGTTACTAGACCCAGAGGCCGCCTCAGCCTCTCCTTACCCAACTGGTAGTGGAGCAGCTGTAAGTGATTGCCCAGCTGAAGGCAACGAGTTAATCCCCACATCTGGAGCCAGGGCAGGCTCAGGCCCCTGACTCGGCCCAGCTGGTGCTTGTTGCAGGGGAACCTCTTCAGAATCAACCCCAGAGTAGGTTCAGACGCCACCTGCAGCAAAAGATCCGGTGTGGACTGAGACTGCTCTGGTTCTGAGTCCGAGTCCGAGCCCCAGGCCATCACACTGACTATGCCCTTGACTTCCAGGTATTCAGAGGCATAATGGCTCTGACAGCGGAGGTAGAACATTGTGGCTAGTGGTCCAGGATAAAGGTAAAGGTAAAGGGACCCCTGACCATTAGGTCCAGTCGTGGCCAGCTCTGGGGTTGCAGCACTCATCTCGCTTTATTGGCCGAGGGAGCCGGCGTACAGCTTCCGGGTCATGTGGCCAGCATGACTAAGCCGCTTCTGGCGAACCAGAGCAGCGCATGGAAACGCTGTTTACCTTCCCGCCGGAGCGGTCCCTATTTATCTACTTGCACTTGGATGTGCTTTTGAACTGCTATGTTGGCAGGAGCAGGGACCGAGCAACGGCAACTCAGCCCGTCGTGGGGATTCAAACTGCCGACCTTCTGATCGGCAAGTCCTAGGCTCTGTGGTTTAACCCACAGCGCCACCAGCGTCCCAGTGGTCCAGGATAGCCATGTCTAATCCTCTCTTAAAGCCATCTACATTGGTGGACATCTCTGCCTCCTTTGGGAGCGAAATCCATAGTTTAACTGTACATTGTGGTGCCCCCTTTGTACTGCTCTTTCCTGCGCAACTGGTCCTGCATTGGCACAGATAGCAGGTGCCGCAGGCTGCATGCGCTGAGCACTTAAGTGTTCCCAAAGCTCTGGGAGGGGTTCCCAAGCTCCGGTTACACAAGCTTATCCACGTCCTGGTTCTCCACGTTGCTGATTTCCCCTGGTTTCATTTTTGCCCCACCCTCCAAATATTGTCACTTGTGGTTTACATCCTGGGACATTGGGAGGCTCGTCCAGGGCTCACAACAATTGCTGCCCATCCCTTTGCAAAACCACTTTTATTACATATTATTTGAGCAACACCTATATAATTGCAGTCCAAGATCAAAGCTTCACTTCGGCCAGCACAGCCTTAAGGAAGAGACAGTCATGGCCATTCATAGCTTTGGATTCAATGAGTGGACAAGGCACAAAAGCGGGAGGAGGGCTGGGGTGGGGGCAAGGAACAGACACAATGAAGCCAGACCAAGAAATGTAGTCTATGGAACCAAATCCTCAATTCATGCAACGAATGTAAACTGCAAAGGAATCTCATCTCCACAGCCTCAACCACAAGAAAAGTCAGAGTTTGTAGTGATATCCATGTAAGAAAATTCAGCACTAAGAAGGAGGGGGGGGGAGAGAATTCTGCAACCTGTATACATTGATGTAAGTCTGAATTAATGCAATGTATTTTTAATACTATTTATTCTGCATCATTCACACACACAGGCACAGGCACACTATTTTGTAAATGTTTATTCCGATTTTGCAAGTCAGAGTGGCCGGTTACTGGAGTCAAACTCCTAAGCATTGAAAATCGTATTCAATCGTATCTCTGCTCTCAAATTTCCAAGCACTTCTGTGCATCCATGAGATCTAGAAACTTGCTTTTTGAAAAGAAAGCTGAAATTCTCAAGAAGCTAAGCCCTGCCCACTACTGCCACATTCTGTGAAGCCCCCCCCCCCCCGTTTATTTTTTGTCTCCACATAACTGCCTTAGATATACAGCCCTGGTTGGGAGGCAGGGGAGCTCTGACAAGTCATGGGGCTTGTTATGTACAGAAGTTTGTATATTTTGCGCCTTGAAATGGCTACATTCTGTACCACGAAGAATGAATTCTGCAACCTTTATAAATTATGCAAATTAGGCATATTTCCATAAGCTAGCTAGCTTATTTGTTTATTTGTTTATTTAATATAATTTATATGCCTTTTGATTGTTTAAAGCACAAACCTCAAAGCAGTTTAAAAAAAACCCCTCAAAGACTGCCTGTTTTGTATACTTCATTCTGATTCTGCTAGTTGATAGCTCCTGGGCTTGTTTTAAAATGTGGAGTTTATAAGACGGGAGATTGAAGGCCAAAATAAATATCTCTTGTCGCGGGCTATTCACCTCCTTGCTCGCAAGTCTCTGCCATGTTTTCTTTTCACCTCAGAACGAAGCTGTTTGGCTTCACCTGGAACTTGTTTTGCAAAAGAGGGGGGGATCTCTGCTTGGAATCAGGCCTAAAACGCAGCCTCCTTCCTTTGAGGCACATACCTGCTGTACACCTGAGCATATCACCTCCGCTCCCAGCCCCATAGCTTGCCCTCCGCAAATAGATTTAACTCCATCAAGTAAAAGGCAATTGGACTGCTTCTTAAATCCAGTTTGACAAGGCCCAAAGAAGCAGAACCATTATTGCATTGTAGTCCCGTTCCAAGTAAGGTAAAGGTAAAGGGACCCCTGACCATTAGGTCAAGTCGTGGCCGACTCTGGGGTTGTGGCACGCATCTCTCTTTATTGGTTGAGGGAGCCGGCGTGCAGCTTCCGGGTCATGTGGCCAGCATGAGCCACTTCTGGCGAACCAGAGCAGCGCACAGAAACGCCGTTTACCTTCCCGCCAGAGCGATACCTATTTATCTACTTGCACTTTGACGTGCTTTCGAACCGCTAGGTTGGCAGGAGCAGGGACCGAGCAATGGGAGCTCACCCCATCACGGGGATTCGAACCGCCGACCTTCTGATCTGCAATCCTAGGCTCTGTGGTTTAACCCACAGCGCCACCCGCATTCCACCCGTTCCAAGTAGGGACATCCTATTCAATAATAATAATAATAATACCCCACACATCTAACTGGGTTGCCCCAGCCACTCTGGGTAGCTTCCAGCATATCTAAAAATATAATAAACCATTAAACACAAAAAGCTTCCCTGTCCAGGGCTGCCTTCAGATGTCTTCTAAAGGTTGTATAGTTACTTATCTCCTTGGCTCAGGGGTCACATAACTCCTTACTCTCCAAGATTTCTCCAGTTAAAATAGGGACAGCCTCAGGAAAAGCAGGACATTCCGGGATCAAATCAGAAACTGGAACAGCTTCCGTAAATCTGGAGATGCCCCTGGAAAACAGGGACACTTGGGGGGGTCTGCAGCTCATCCACCAAGGCATGCTTTGTTTTCTACATCCAAGGAAGCCACCTTATTCCAATGGCACATTCAGATGCGGAGAATATCACATTAGTTTTCCTGATTATAAGGCTAGTACTTCTGTCCCACTTTCCAGTGTTCTTTCCACACCGCAGTGCCAAAAGTGTGGTTTTTTGACTGATATACAGGCATGTCGCATTGCATTTCATCAACCCCAGTGGACATGGTATGACACAACGACAAATATCATGGGACATGTTGTTAACACACCATGCTTTTTTGCACATGTGCATTTCTGTTCCCTCTATATTCCCCTGACAAAATCAGTGGGAAAGAACTGTGTGTTGCTATACTGCCCCACATTTCACCACTTTGCTCCAGGAATTGGCATTACAAATGTGTTGTTGTTTTTTTCTTTATACACAGAAATGAGGGCTAAACCTCAACTTGAGATTCCAATAGATTACCAGAAGTGTTTTTTATGTGAAAGCTCAAATACAATGCAGAAATTAACAATGGGGGAAATGTCTGGGAAATTAAATAAACTGCTATCTGAATGCAGCCAAAGTATGATAATTGGGTTCACCTAGCACAGTATTGTGTCTGACAGTAGATTTCTAGGGTTTTCGGTAGAAATCATTTCTGTCCCTACCTGGATGCACCCAGGATTGAACCTGGAACCTTTTGGATACAAAGCATATAAAAGATAAAAGGACCCCTGAACGGTTAAGTCCAGTCAAAGGTGCCTATGGGGTGCAGTGCTCATCTCGCTTAAGGCTGAGGAAGCCAGTGTTTGTCCACAGGCAGCTTTCCAGGCCATGTGGCCAGCATGACTAAACTGCTTCTGGCGCAACGGAACACTGTGACAGAAACCAGAGCTCACAGAAACGCTGTTTACCTTCCCACCACAGTGATACCTATTTATCTACTTGCACTGGCATGCTTTCGAACTGCTAGGTTGGCAGGAGCTGGAACAGAGCAACAGGAGCTCACTCTGTTGCCGGGATTCGAACCGCCGACTTTCCGATTGGCAAGCCCAAGAGGCTCAATCGTTTAGACCACAATGCCACCCATGTTCGATACAAAGCATGTACCCTACCACTGAGATGAAGCCCTTTGCCATGATTCTCTCTGAAGGGGAATTTGCACAGCTGGGCCCATGTTGCCAGTGAATGACAACACCAGGAATTAATAATGCCTGGGGGTGCGCAGTGAGGTGGCCAAGTTCGCAGGGGATACCAACTTGTTAAAACAAGCTTGATGAAGATGTCACCCCAGTGTGCCATAGTTGTGAAAGAGGCAAATTCCACGCTAGAGATCATTAGGAAAGGAACAGAAAACAAAACTGCTGATATCATGGCACAGATTTAGGATGCAGCCACATTCGGAATACTGTGTACAGTTCTGGACACCTCAACTCAAGGATATTGCAGAGTTGCAAAAGGGCAACCAAAACGAAAAATCTTGGGAACCGCCCTGAGATCTCCAGATGAAGGGCGATATTATTACTATTTATTAAATGTATATACAGTGGTACCTCGGGTTAAGAACTTAATTCGTTCCGGAGGTCCGTTCTTAACCTGAAACTGTTCTTAACCTGAGGCACCACTTTAGCTAATGGGGCCTCCCGCTGCCGCTGCACTGCCGGAGCACGATTTCTGTTCTTATCCTGAAGCAAAGTTCTTAACCCGAGGTAATATTTCTGGGTTAGTGGAGTCTGTAACCTGAAGCGTATGTAACCTGAAGCGTATGTAACCCAAGGTTCCACTGTAATGAATAAGAAGGGTAGGGAGCAAGTTCTCCACAAGCATCCGGGGCTTTTTAATTCAGAGAAAATGCAAGTAAGAGATGGCATGGTAGAAATGTACAAAATTATTTTGCATGGCATGGAGGAAGTGGATAGAGGAAACTTTTTATCCTGTTATAACAATAGGACTTGCAGACATCATATGAAGCTGAATATTGAAGAATTATGAAAGTATTTCTTCACGCGGTGTCACAGTTCAGCTATGGAATGATGGCCACCAACTTGGATGGCTTTAAAAAGAGGATTAGGCAAATTCATGGAGAATTGGGCTATGGGTGGCTAAAACAATGGCTATCAGCTGCCTCCCTGGTCAGAGGCAGTATCCTTCTGACTGTCAGGTGCTGGAAACAGCTGGAGGGGAGCTTGCTCTTGCACTCTGGTCCTGCTTGCAGTATTCTGATTGGCATCTGGTTGGCCACTGTGAGAACACGATGCTGAGCTAGATCTGGTTGGCCTGATCCAGCAACGTCTTCTCGTGTTCTTACTGGAATTGTCTCCAATTCCTCCACAGAGGCTACATGACGTAAAAGCTGATGTCAACAAGTAGAAAACAATGGATGAATTATTTCCTGCAATAACAAAGAAAAGCTTCCCCTGTTGATTTTGGACTGTGATGCCTCTCATAAAGCAAGGGGTGAGGAACCTGTGGACCTTCAGGTATTGTGGGACTCCAACTCCCATAATCCCTGGTCATGAACCATGCTGGCTGAGGCCAATGGGAGTTTGGAGTCAGGAGAGCCATGGGTTTCCAACTCATCTTAAAGGCACAGAGCCTCTGTCCATAAAAGTTGGTAGACTCTCCAAAGCTTCTCAGCCAACCACAATTCCCGGATGCAATTCCATGGGAGTGTCATGATGTAATGCTGCATACCCTCCAACATTTCTCCGATGAAAATAGGGACATGGCATTCCATAATGATGATGGTGGTAATTATAATTTTACTATTTATACCCCACCAATCTGACTGGGTTGCCCCAGCTACTCTGGGAGGCTTCCAGTGTATATGAAAACATAACAAAACATTAAACATTAAAAAAAACGCTTCCCATTACAGGGCTGCCTTCAGATGGCTCAGGGGTCAGATAACTCCATACCCCCCAACATTTCTCTGATGAAAATAGGGGTGTCCTAAGGGGGTGACGCTGTGGTCTAAACCACTGAGATCAGAAGGTTGGTGGTTTGAATCCCCACGACGGGGTGAGCTCCCACTGCTCAGTCCCTGCTTCTGCCAACCTAGCAGTTCGAAAGCACATCAAAGCGCAAGTAAATAAATAGGTACAGCTCCAGCGGGAAGCTAAACGACATTTCTGTGTGCTGCTCTGGTTTCGCCAGAAGTGGCTTAGTCATGCTGGCCACATGACCTGGAAAAACTGCCTGCGGACAAACGTCGGCTCCCTTGGCCAGTAAAGCGAGATGAGTGCCGCAACCCCAGAGTCATTCGCGACTAGACTTAACTGTCAGGAATCCTTTACCTTTCTAAGGGGGACATTCCAGGATCAAATCAGAAGCTGGGGCAGCTTCTGTAAATCCAGGGTTGTCCCTGGAAAATAGAGACACTTGGAAGGTCTGATGTTGTATTGCGGATATTCTAGGAAGTGTGATCAGGCAAGAGGTTCTGGAGAGCCTCACAAGCAGGCACAAAACAAGGCTTTGTGTGTGTGGTGTTGGTGTTTAAAAGATGAGATGCCATGGCAACCTCACAAAGTTAAATGGGTTAAGTGCAAAGTTCCAGCTCCCACATGTGAAAATCTCACCAAAATCTCACACACATACCCACACCTCCCAAAGCAGCAGGAGACATTGTCAACGTTTCCTCCCTTGTGCTGACATGGTGGGGAGAAATCAGGGGCCTTTTCTGGGAATGCCCTAGGAGCCTTGGGGTGGAGAAGGTGTTGAACCATTTGCTCTGGAAGACGCGGGGGTGAGGGGGGAGAATGTTGGCTCTTGCACAAAGAAGGAATTTTCCTCTCCCTGGTGAGCCAGTGATAACCGATACCGGAGATAAACAAACGTAATTTGTAACAGTCTGACCGGAAACCACTCCTCCACTCTCCCCTGGGTCATGTTTCAGTGATGCAATCTTTTTTTTCCCCTCCAGGGGCACAAAGTGAAAAAGAAGGGGAATCTGAACCAGAGGTTTCTGATGAGGAAAAGGTGGCCAGAGAAGATGGATTTTTTTTTGCAGTTTGCACTTTAACCACCCTCTTTCTAGTCAGGATTGCTGCCCAGCTGCAAGTGACATGCTCCTTGTATTATTAGAATATACAGTGGTACCTCGGGTTACAGACGCTTCAGGTTACAGACTCTGCTAACTCAAAAATAGTACCTCGGGTTAAGAACTTTGCTGCAGGTTGAGAACAGAAATTGTGTGGTGGTGGCGTGGTGGCAGCGGGAGACCCCATTAGCTAAAGTGGTACCTCAGGTTAAGAACAGTTTCAGGTTAAGAACAGACCTCCAAAACTAATTAAGTTCTTAACCTGAGGTACCACTGTATATTAAACATGCACAGTGGTCTCAGCTGTGGAACATTTGTTTCGAATTTCTCCCTACCTTCTGAGGCTGACTTGCCAAATTTTCAAGTAACTGAAGCAATACATATTGCCATCTCAAGGGGACGGAGACATGAGACGATCAAGTCCAGAATCTAAAAATACTTTCTGATTACACCTAAGATTTCATAAAAAGGAGGCTTGATGGGTTTTCTCAGGGAGGAAGTTTTACAGCCTGGGTACCACTGCAGAAAAGGCCCTGTCTCTGGTTTTCAAACCTTATTCAACGCAGTGGTCGAGAACCTGTGGCCTTCCAGTTATTCTTGGACCACAGTTCCCATCAGCCCCAGCAAAGATGGGCAACGGTAAAGGATAATGGGAGTTGTAGTTCAACAACATCTAGCTAGTCCCAGATTCCCCATTCTGCTTTGAAGGGATGGGGGAGGACAAACCTGAAATGGTGTATTGTCTTGATTTCAAATATGCATTTAGAGGTCTTTTATAATGCCAGCTGCTGGATTTATTTGGCGACAGAGTGACTATTCTTGGCACCCGACGCACATTACTGCACACTGCTAGAGCCATAGGTGTTCAACAGCATCCAATGCTCATTTTGCAGGTGCTGTGGCTGCGCATGTGCTGGGCCTTATCCAGGAATGGAATGGGGATGGACTGCATTTGTGACCCTGAAGCCACAACTGAAAACGGTCTTGGTGCACCTGGGTTGATCTTGTTGATTCGTGAGCTCTCATGCTCCAGATCTCCCACTTCCGGAAGAAGAAAGGTCGCTGGGTTTGGTGACAACGATGTTTTCAAAAGACAGCTAAGGATATGCAGTCCATCTTATTTATTATGGCTATTTATATGCTGCCTTTTACAAACATTCCTTTGGGAAAACCCCAAATTCAGGTAAAAGAAACTGCAAAAAAACTAATAAAGCAGTAGAATCCAAGCGGTATAAAACAAAACAAAAGGCTTGGGAAAATAAGGAGAGCCTTGCCTGATAATAACAAGGTGAGGGCAAGTACGGTATCTTTGAGAAGTCCCATTAATTCAGGTGCCCCTCTTTTCAGTAGCCAGCTGTGCCCACTTCAGATGGTGGAGACACTAGTGCAAGGCTCCAGTGGCGTAGTGTGGGTTGTCAGCACCCGGGGCAAGGCAAGTAATTTGCGCCCCCTAACCCGTGGATTTGCGCCCCCTAACCCCCAGATGTTGCACCCGGTGCGGCCGGCCCCCCTGCACCCCCCACGCTACGCCACTGCAAGGCTCTCTGTTTGAGGAAGTGCAAACTCACACTTTCTCAGCTACAAGCTGGCACAGGAAAAGATTAATAGAGAAGCACACCATTTTCTGTGCCCACACTATTATAAGGTAAGAGATAAAAGGGGCTGGGGTGTTCTGACCAATGAGGTGAAAAGTACTGGGCTGGCCCTCCCCAAAGGCAGAGTGAGGCAAGAGTCTCAGATAGCGGATTCCCTCCTCACCCCCACAATTTGTTATTGAGTTTAGGCAATTAATGCAAGGCAGACAATGGAAGATTTTACATAATGTAACATCAGACAGCTGGTTTCAGGTGTCAGGAGTAGCAGCAAGTTGCCAGTCCTTTTATTTATTCTTGGTGTATTTTTACTACAGGGTGGGGGGGTCGGGGGGGGAAACTGGTCCTTGTGAGATTTTCAGCCAATATAACTTGACTGGTACTATTATTATCATCCACTATGACTGGGAGGGGAGTGCCATTCTGCAGCAAGCTGCCTTGGGCTGGCCAGAGAGGAAATGAAGCCGGAATATAATTATTTATTATGTTTGTTTAGTCACTTGCCACCTAAGGAGGCTCCAAGCAGGAGAAATGGTTTTGAGGAGATATGGAGGGTGTTTGTAGAATTTGTACTGTTAAAAAGGAAAGGGGTCAAACCATCGCAAGAGGTGTTGAAATTTTGGGAGGTTACAATGGAATGGTCTTGGTGGTGGGGTGCACATTTTTATTCTTATTTATTTATTCTTATTACTTTGTAAAAAATAAATTGAAAAGAATGTATAAAATGTAAATAAATGTATAAAATATAAAGGAACGAATACAAGATTTAAAAAAGAAGACTTTGAGCAAAGTACAATATTTTAAAAGCATAAAACATGGAAAAAAGTTGGAAAAAAGAACATTGCAATAAAAGCCAACAAACCCAATAAAACAGCAACAACTGCAGCAGCTGAAATATTCAACCAACAAACAGCAAAAACATCAATACCTGTCAAATGCCAGAGAGTTAAGAGATGTTGTTACCTGCTGCTAATAATGGCAGCAGGCAGAACTCACTGAGTATATGACAATTGTAGGAGAGGAAGAACTGATGGACACTTTTGGCCATCAGATTTTTGGATTCATATTTCTTAAGCTTTGGGACTTTGGCCAGTCCTGTCCTATACCTTAGTATGCGTAAACAGAGCCTCAAGTGGGTGTTAAGCTATGCAGAAAATCCTGCTGTTTTGTGGATAGCCAGCACTTTCAGTAAAAACAAAACCGCAGAACTGAGAAGCAAATGTCACTCTGCAGATTCTTTTAAACATGATGCATTCAGGACAGCAGAGAGATGGGGAGCCCGCAGCCCTCCAGATGTTTCTGGACTCCCAACTTTAATCTCAGAATCATAGAATTGTAGAGTTGGAAAGGAACCTGAGGATCATCTAGTCCAAGCCAGACCTGCAATGCTGGAATATGCAGCTGTCCCGTATGGAGATCAAATTTGCAACCCTGGCTTTATCAGCACCATGCTCTAACGCACACATAGGCAAACTCGGCCCTCCAGATGTTTTGGGACTACAACTTGCATCATTCCTAGCTAACAGGACCAGTGATGATGGGAGTTGTAGTCTCAAAACATCTGGAGGGCCGAGTTTGCCTATGCCTGCTCTAACCAACTGAGCTATCATCCAGTCAGCATGGACAGTGGTCAGGGATGATGGGAGTCCATAGTCCAAAAACAACTGGAGGACCGTAGGTTCCTCATCTCGAAATAGCAACTAACATCCCTGGAAAACATAATATGACCCAGTATTCAGGTGGCATATTTCAAAATATTCCAGCACTCATTAATCCATACATGATCTCCTTAATGTATCTGAAGAAGTGTGCATGCACACGAAAGTTCATACCAATAACAAACTTAGTTGGTCTCTAAGGTGCTACTAACGGAACGCAGGTGGCGCTGTGGGTTAAACCACAGAGTCTAGGACTTGCCAATTAGAAGGTCAGCGGTTCAAATCCCCATGATCGGGTGAGCTCCCGTTGCTCAGTCGCTGCTCCTGCCAACCTAGTAGTTTGAAAGTACATCAAAGTGCAAGTAGATAAATAGGTACTGCTCTGGTGGGAAGGTAAACGGCGTTTCCGTGCACTGCTCTGGTTCGCCAGAAGTGGCTTAGTCATGCTGGCCACATGACCCAGAAGCTGTACACTGGCTCCCTCAGCCAATAAAGCGAGATGAGCGCTGCAAACCCAGAGTTGGTTACGAGTGGACCTAATGGTCAGGGGTCCCTTTATCTTTAAGGTGCTACTGGAAGGATTATTATTTTTTGTCCTTAATGTAAGTAGTATCTCCATTTTGCAGATATGGGGGCAGGAGGAGCTGAGAAACAATAAGCTTGGTGAAGGATTTCAAAGGGCATGCTGGGTGCAAAAAGCAGACCTTTTAGCTTGTACTCCTAGGCATATTTACACAGAATTCAGCCCAGTTGTGGGCTTGTCTCCTAGATGTGTGCATATGACTGCAGCATTAGTCACCATGTTAGACCAGCTCTAAAAACTCTGTTGACCATAAAGCCAAGAGTGCACAGACTTCAGGTTTGTAGGATCTTCAGGCCGGTGATAGGACTCTCCTCTGACTGCTCGGACCAATGTTTCTCTGCTGAATTATGACGACTTTGGATCCAACATGGTTGCCTGCAACAGTATGACTGATGGGCTGGAATCTGCGAGGGCTGGGAATTAATTTCTGCTGAGCAGAATTTTGCTGTGCATTATCTGTGATTCTATGGTTCCCAATGCAGCTGAGCTTTGCGGCTTAAAGTGATAAGCAGAGTACAAAAAAAATGTCCAGGTTAGTGTAGCTTTCTGATGGTGAAAGAAAACCTTGTGAACTGTAGCATGCCTGCCACACACAGTTAGCTTTCACTGCACATTTTGGAAAGCAGCAAAAACAGAGAGGCTAAAAGAACTTTGCTCCCTGGGATGTGGCAAAGCAACCGGAGTTGGTCTCCGCACATTTAAACAGCTCCACCGCAAGCCAAAATAGGCTGGGCTTTCTTTGCGAAGCAACATGCCATTATGCTGCTGTGGCTTCGCTGTCTCTCCCAGCGCTCTTGGAGCATTCAGACAATTTCTTTGGCTCCCCAAGCCGAGCAAAGTCTGAATGGGAAGCCTCTTTATGCAGAACAGGAACTCCCAACACAAGGTCTTAGATTTCCCAGACTTCCAAAAGTTACAAATCAGAGGAAGTGCCATTTACAAGCTACCAAGAGGCCCAATTTCCCCATCAAAATTGTGTGTGTTTTTTTTAAAAAGAGGTCATTATTTAAATTTAGGACTTCTATGGATATATGAGGGGGGGGAGTAGCACTCATTAATTTTTTCATATTACCTGTACTGTCATCAGCACTCCCATTGGCTTATGCCTATATGGGACTCTTATTCCCAGTTGAAGTAAGTGCCCTCCTTCTGAATTAGACTAAAATACCATCTAGACCAGCATTCTACTTCCAGCAGTGAGCACATGTCCCAGGCATAAGGAAGATTCTTGTACATAATAATAATAATAATTTATTTATATCCCGCCCATCTGGCTGGGTTTCCCCAGTCAGTCTGGGCGGCTTCCAACAAAATATTAAAATACAGTAGTCCATCAAACATTAAAAGCTTCCCTAAACAGGGCTGCCTTCAGATGTCTTCTAAAAGTCTGGTAGTTGTTCTCTTTGACATCTGGTAGGAGGGCGTTCCACAAGGCAGGTGCCACTACTGAGAAGGCCCTCTGTCTGGTTTCCTGTAACTTGGCTTCTCGCAGTGAGGGAACCGCCAGAAGGCCCTCGGCGCTGGACCTCAGTGTCTAGGCTGAACGATGGGGGTGGAGACGCTCCTTCAGGTATACTGGACCGAGGCCATTTACGGGCTTTAAAAGTCAGCACCAACACTTTGAATTGTGCTCAGAAACATACTGGGAGCCAATGTAGGCATTTCAAGATTGGTGTTATGTGGTCCCAATGGCCACTCCCAGTCACCAGTCTAGCTGCCACATTCTGGATTAGTTGTAGTTTCCGGGTCACCTTCAAAGGTAGCCCCACATAGAGCGCATTGCAGTAGTCCAAGCGAGAGATAACCAGAGCATGCACCACTCTGGTGAGACAGTCCGCGGACACATAGGGTCTCAGCCTGCATACCAGATGGAGCTGGTAGACAGCTGCCCTGGACACAGAATTGACCTGGCCTCCATGGACAGCTGTAAGTCCAAAATGACTCCTAGGC
Organism: Podarcis vaucheri; assembly: GCF_965113315.1. Classification (NCBI taxonomy): domain Eukaryota; kingdom Metazoa; phylum Chordata; class Lepidosauria; order Squamata; family Lacertidae; genus Podarcis; species Podarcis vaucheri. The sequence goes on along the minus strand of NC_138764.1, from coordinate 84,010,203 downwards.
TGCGCAGCTGATGCTTCAGGGGCAGAGTTACCCCATTCAGGACCAGCGAGTCCTCCACATCTGCCCGCCTCCTGTCCCCCCAAAACAGGACTTGTATCTTGTCAGGATTCAACCTCAATCTGTTGGCCACCATCCATCCTCCAAGGCAGGAGTGGGGAACTTCAGAACCAGGAACCGAATAACTGAACTTCGGGACTCTTCCCCCTCATTGGCCCTGTTCTTTGCCCAGTGTCAGGGACTGGCTGGCTGAAGGAATGGTGGGAGGCACCAGCCGGGGAACCCCAAGGGAAACCCCAGAGGAGGAAGGCTCAGAACCCAGGGGATTGGTGGTGGGGGGCCAGAGGGAAAAGATTGGGAAGAGGTACTGGATACTGAAGGACCAACAGGGGTATGTGAGCAGGAAGAGCCGGTGACAGGGGGCAGTCCAGATTCTGAGGCTGAAGCAGAGGAGGGGGGTCAAGAAGCTGTAGAAGAATCCAGGGTGTCTCCCTCTCCTGCTGAGACAAGCTCCCCTAGCCCCTGGTCTGCAAGAACATGCAGAATAATGAGGAGAGCAGAACAGAGGCCAGAGGTGTGCAGACACAGTTCAACACTGCTTGGGAAACACCCAGGAGGAAAGGAGCCTTAGAAAGGGTAGAAGGCCCCTTTGTCTGAAGAGGCACTTCTACATGTTCCGGTGGTCTGAGGGGGTCACCACTTTGGACTCAAAACAGACATCATGCACACAGGCAGGGCTAGAGCCTTTGGGCTGGTCCGTGCGAGTAAAGGGAGATGAGTCAAAACCTACCCAATATTCATCCCCTTAATAGAATTATGCAAGAGAAAGCAGGATTTTTATTTTTTTAAGAAAGTACCAGTTTATTTTATCAAATCAGTGACAGTGAAAACAAAAGCAAATATACAAGAAATCTCATTTGAGCAATAAGGAGGCAGACATGTTTTCCAAGCAATCGTTATAAAAATGTGCTAAGTATATAATCCTCCCCACTCAGCCCCCTACCCCAAACTAAACAATTCCAGAAGCCAAGTTTGAAAAGACTTGTGCTTGTGCCAAAGCAAAATCCATTGCACAGACTTAAAACTTTACCCATATGTTCATCAGAGCAGTCTAACATACACATGATCAAAAATCATCGCATGAATTCACTGCCAAAAGTGTTTTGTTTTTGTTTTTAAGGGAAGGCAAGCTGTACATTGTTCTGGTAACGTCTTATCAGAGAACCTTGCACAGGCCCCTTCTGTTCACGCAAGGACCACAAAGTTAAGTGTTAAGACCACGTTTTTAAAAGCTACAGCTCAAAGAATGCAAGTAGTTCAAGATTATGCCAGGATCTGTGTGGTTAGGAGACGGCCTTTTGCTGCACAGTACCCGATTTCCTGCAAATTACACAACCACCTCCCCACTGCACGGAGACCTCCCTTTGCTCTCAGAGGCGACAAGACTGTGCAGATGCAATCTGATCACATCGGAATCAAGTGGGGCCCTGAAAAGCAACTTCCGAAGAGACTCGCTTCCTAGGAAACCCAGCTTACACCAGATACACTGCAAGTCACAGCAGCCATAGTCCATGCAATGCAGCTTAAAGGTCCTTGTAATACCACTATCAACATCCCCAACCCCAACCCAAAGAACTAGGCTCTAAGCCTAGCTCCGCTGCATCAGTTGCACACTTTCCTCCAAACGAGGGGTGAGGAATCTCAAGCCAGGATGCCAAACACAAACCTCTAGGTCTAGGACACTACCTGCCTCTGAAGACTCTCCCCAGGCAACGCACCTCTTCATATCCCCTCTCTGCCTGGCTAGAAGGTGTCCTTCAATTCTGAGAGTGCCTTTGGTTGCCTGGATGGAGCAGAGAAATTAGCAAAGGCAACATTTACATTCACTGGTTTACCCACTTTTGCTCCTGCTCCTGCTCACTACTAGCATGTGGTGGTCCTAGACGTTTGCCCAGCTGGAAAGGTGGTCCTTAGCCCAAAACGAAAAAGAAAAGAGAAGAAACGACTTCCCCACCCCCACTTTAATCTTTGCACAGCACAGACATGTTGTTCGAAACTTTTGTACCATTCTGACATAACCACCAGTGGATGAAGATTCTCCCCAACAGGAACCAGCATTTACAGTCAGGTAGAACCAGCAGCTGGAGAAAAAGCTTGGCCCTGAAGATGCTCTTCTTTAGAAGAGGAACAGCAATGTGCCATTCGGAACTCTGAAAGCCAATAGCCTCAATTAAGAGCCCAAAAGAAAAACAAATATGTATTTGGAGCCTCTTGGCACTTGCCTGAAGGGGGAATAGCAACTTTGCACAGAGACACCGCTCTCCGTACCAAACAGCTTCTGAAGTCTGTCTTCTGTCACCCCGTGGCATTAAAAGGGCAGAAGCAAACAGCAGCATGTGGCCGAATCATGCCCACACCCCCAGCAGTGAAATTCCATGCTGCCTGTGCAGTGAAGCTGGGTGTAAAAGCTGGACTCCAACCCACACAGCTGAATTGTTCAGCTGCCATTGATTAGCAACACCGTATGTGAAGTAATGACTCCATCGAGAAGAGGAAAGGAAGACATTTAGGGGAACTCTGCAAGGAAGAGAGCAGCCCAGCACGCCTTGCAAGAAGGCTGTACAAAACCTCAAGTGTGCATTTTACTGGAATATATATATATTATAGAGCTCCACAGCACTGATAATAGGCTAAAAACACAAACCTCCAATTATATTTTAGTCATGTTCAAAGAAATCTGATTTTTGCAGACAGACATTAATTCTAGCAGAACTTATTGCCTTCGGGTATAGTACACAGAATCAAGCTTAAATAGTTTTCACAATCATTAGGAGTTTCATTATATTAGTGTTTTACGTATAAAAAGAAGAGTTACCAAAAAACAGAGCAGCCATCTTAGAAAGTATAAATAGCTCTATATAAAAACAACAACCCAGAAACTTATTTGCTTTTACTCCAGAAAATATATTTATAATTATATATAAATATTCTCTTCTCAACTGCCTAGAATAGCCTATGATATGAGCTTAGAGAGCTTTAACATACTGTAGCTGCTGCATCGGTTCTGGCAATGAGCGATATAAAATGCCATTCATCTGGAGAGATGTCCAGCAAAGGGGGAAAAGGGGACTTAAAAAAAAAAAAAACAGAACTCATGAAAATTACAAAATATATATACTTTTTAAAATTTCGGAATACTTTCTACAAACTTGTAAAGGCAGGGAATTTTTCTTAGCGTCTTTTATTTAAGGAAACCCTCTTCTAAAAATAAAAAAGGTATTTCTTCAACTCAGCTCCATTTAAAAAGTGGGAGACATCCCCCCTGCCACACACACACACACACACACACACACACACACACACACTGTTCTGCTTTTATAGGCTACCCAGCCCTCTCTCCACCAAGGAAGAAATCATCTCTTCACACAGCCGCATCCAAAATAGTACTGAGATACTCAAGTCTGCAGAGAGCAGATCTGCTCTCTCTCCCAAGGCTAACGTGCACTGTAGCGCAGGAGATTTCATAAATTAAGTTCTTTACAAAAAAAAAGAAAAAGCCTTGTAGAGCTGTCCCTGCTACAGGTCAACCTTCTTACAGGTAGAAATGAACTTACACCTTTTCTGCAGACAAGACAAGTTGGAGCACTGCAACCAAATGCGAACAGTTTCACATACGAAACCCCTTCACCCAACCGAAACAGAGCATTTGGCAAAATTTGCTTTGCATTTCAGGACACATGCACACTCGCACACCCCACAAGGGGTTTTTTCTCCCTAGGACGCTGCCTTTTTTTTACTTTGCGTCCTCGTTGGCTAGCGGGATGGGAAGGGTCACAAAGTTTTTATATATATATATAAAAAAAATCACTTTGACGGTTAGATCCAAGAGAGCATTTGTCTCAGAGCTTCTTGTCCGCGGTCCAAATGCTTTTTTTTTTTTTTTTACAAAGTCTGTTTCTGACTCCCAAATGGGTTTGTGTCGTTGGCAAGCCTTAGGCATAGAATTCGTTTGTGGGTGCTTTCTTGTAGATGGGCTTCTTGCCCAGGTCGTAACTGCCCTCGTCCTTTTTCTTCATGCGATAGATCAGGAGGAGGATTGGGAAGACAGCAAACAGCAGCAACCCAACTGCCCCACCTGCAATAAGAGCTAGAAGTAGGGGGGAGAGGGAGAAAGGAAATAGCAGCATATAGTAAATACTGTGGAAACAGAAGATTTTCACCTACTTCCAACACATGTCATGCAATGCAGCTTCCGTCTCAGGCTTCCGTTAGACAGTAAGTACTGGAAGCTGTTTTGCACCCAACTTTAGTTGCAACTGATACTAGGTATTTTTTATTATTATTACAATTAAATCATTCAACTGCTGCCCTAAAGAACTCAAGGTAGAGCACAATGTTTTCCCCCTTCCCACCTATCCTTGCAACAGCCTGTGCTACGAGGGTCAAGGTATTGCCAGCCGTGACTTTGAAAATCATTCTAGTGCTCCAGGAAGTGTGTGTAAGAGATATCTCATCTACTGGAATCACAACTGCTGCATACGTCAGCTCCATGCACGGGTCAGAATGTCTGCACAGGTTCAGCATCATAATAATAAATAATAATTATTATTTATTATTTATACCCCGCCCATCTGGCTGGGTTTCCCCAGCCACTCTGGGCGGCTCCCAACAGAATATTAAAAACACGATAAAACATCAAACATGTTTTATAAAGCATGCATGAGCAGCAGCCCTACTAAAATTCAGGGCACAGTTGATGCTCTCAGAAGCTATGCAGATGTTCCAACCGATGGAAAGAAGCCAGGTGCATGGAAGGAGCATGGCCCTATCTTTGTACTTATCATCTCACTAGAGATCAAGTATGTTCCATGGGGCTCCAATCTCTAAACACAACTTCTTGCACCTACTCATATGGAGTTGGGGAGAGGGGCTGCTTAAACCTGCTGAATGTTTAGGCTGAATGTAAGTTTAAGTAACGGAAATGCTTCTTATTTTGGGTAGCGATGTGAGTAGACGACTGCGAGTTTCTCAGAACTGTGGCTGCCCATCTACAGGCCTTCACATGCTTATAGAAGATTGGCCATGTTGTTTAAACAACAGTTAAAAATACGTCCTCTCCCCACCGCTCCTGTATATTTTCGTTTTCCTCTTATTTGTGCAATACACATCCGTATTGTTAGTTCTTTGTATTCCTGATAAAAAGCTTCTCTTCAGCAAATGAAGCTTCTTCCCATTTTAAGGAGTGGCAAACTTAATTCTTCCATCAAAAAGAAGATGGTTACCTGCCAGAACTTCTGTCCTCTCAAAGATGCTGCCATTGGCTGTGCTGGCCATCGAGATCTTGTTGGATGGCTCATCGCCTTCTTCAGAGGGCGCAGGTTTCCTGAGAACAGAATCGTTTTCTATTTCTATCACAGCAGGCTCGCTATCCTTTGTCTCTCCTTTGGAATAAGGGATAAAGTTGTCCATGGGCTCCTGAATGAAGTGAAAAGATGAGTCATGCCTTTGTACCTACACAGCTGAGAGCAATGCTTCACAGAACGGAAAAGAAAGAAGGGTGAACGGTTGAACCCGTCTGGGCGCCAGCATCTCCCCTTAAGTGTTCCAAGAGAACAGTAATAACCAAGGGTCAGCACATCTAGAGACAATATGGCAGGACTGGCCAACAGCTGTAGATGCTGCTCCAGAACAGATTTATGTTGTTTATATAGCAGAGACACCCTGGTATTCTGGAAACAGATAGCACTGTCAAGTGTTACTACACTCTACAGACTTGTCAATGGACAAATTTTACGATGATTTGGAATTCATTTTTATAAATACCGTATTAGGTTAAGGTCTGGTTAAACTACAGTAACTTTTGTTTTTTGTAACGTATACAATTCCTTTTTGTTTTTTTCTACTTTGTTTTCTGCATGGGTACTATTTCTTTTTCCTTTTTCTTATCCTACTCTGTGCATTTGTAATTATGTACTTTTTATTTTCCAAAAAAGAAAATAAAAGAGCGCTACTACACTGTACTGTTTGCTACCTCGGTATGTGCCATTTCCAATCGCCATTTACCTTGCGTAGCACACCTTAAAAAAAAATGCCCAGGGGTCTTTAACATGCACCATTTGCCTATGTCAAAGCCATGCAGATCTACACAATAAGTAAACCTACCCAGCAGTAACCCATTCCCTCAGTACAAGGATTGCTACTTGTTCAATGGGACTCCCTCCCCCCCTTCCTTCTTCTCCCACCACATGTGCACCACACCTACCCCAAATCTGCTCCAAAGGGTTGTGGGGGAAACCCCGGGACAGATTTAGAGAGCACACAGTGGGAGGAAAGTCCCATTTGACAGGCATAAATCCTTGCGCTGACAGGAGGTTCGCTCAGCAGTGCAGCAAATACAAGCCACTGTCGCTTTGCATTTCCAGTTTTCAATGTTCCTGCAGGGGTTCAGTAACACAGCTGGGTGGCCTGTTCTCAGAAGCCATGTAAAAGCAAGTCCTAGGTGGCACATCAACTGAATGACTTCTTCGCCAAGTGGAGAGTATTTGCAAATACCTACCATAGGTCTTTCAGAGGCTGGAAGTAAGGCATCCTCTGTATCATCTGCATAATGAGGGGAAAAAACGTATTAATTCTCACCAAAACGAAGAAACTGCGATTTATACTGCCAGATTTATACTGCCGTTCCTTCAGAAGACTTTGGCAAACTTGCATCAGACAGCTTATCGCCTCATCGTGCGCTCTCCTCTTTCACATCTCCACCCAACCCCCGACTTCCCTGACCTAGTGGGTTTTGCTTCAGGCAGCCGGTTGCAAGGACTGCCACTGCAAGTCCACACACAGCGTGCTGTTTGACTTGTTTTCAAGAGAGGAGCTGCCCTTCTTTCAAACACCCATTCCTTGAGGAGAACTGGCTCATGTAAAGTCCCAGATCTGCCCCAACTTGTTGCGTGCTAGTTTCGGAGCTTGTTTTTCCTCCGCGTTGAGAACGCAGCGTGCAACAAGTTGCCGGAGCAAGGCTGTGCTGGGGGTTTGGGAAAAGCAAAGGGGACAAAATGCGAGGCTGTTGTGCCATCAAAAGGCTGAAGTAATGAGAGGGGAGGGAGAAAGAAGAGCCGTTTCCGAAGAAAGGAGGAGGAAAGCTTCTTCCTAAATACAGCCTTAATGGGGGTTGTCTAACAGAACCACAACAATGTGGGAAATTTCCCTGGCCAGTGACCAGCTGCCGCAGGTCAGTGAGGATATTAGAATTTCTTAGCTAGTTGTTCCAGACAAGCACAGGCTGCATCCCCACACTGTTGGAACGGTGGTTGTGTGACAGAAGAGCATTTGTTTCCCTTTCAAGTTAGGCATGTGAACTAGAAGGTATAAGCAGGCATTCAGATTGCAATAAATGGCAAAGCAGGATGAGCATCTCCCATCCACGCACACCTGGCTATGGGTGGTTGTGCACTCGCAAAGCCTCAAATTAGGGAGTACAATGCTTTCACCCCAAGTTTAGCCAGATGATATTCAGCAAAGTAAATAGGAGCACAATGCAAACAACCTGTGTTCATCTCAGATTTATAACCTGCGGCTTACTACAAGCCTAGGCAAGAAGAGCACAGATTTTACACATGCAAAAGGCTGTTTGGCTTGGAGCTAGAGGCAGTTTAGAGTGAAGCATATATACCTTCTTCATCTCCTGAACCTGAGTAGTCATAGCCATCTTCATCAATTACAAAGTCAGGCCTTGAGTCCTCATCATCTGGCAAATCTCCAGATGGAAATTCATATAGCTGTGGGTCCATAGTCTCGGTTTCTCTCACCTAAGAAGGGAAAACAAGATTTAAAAGGAATAGTTAATAATAATAATTATAATAATAATAACAATAATATTTTTACCCTGCACATCTGGCTGGGTTTCCCCAGTCACTCTGGGCAGCTTACAGCATATATAAAAACATTGCAAAATGCCAAGCATTAAAAATTTCCCAATACAGGGCTGCCTTCAGATGTCTTCTAAAAGTTGCATAGTTCTTTATCTCCTTGATATCTGAAGGTTTGATATTAGTAGTCCGGGGGGGGGGGAGAGAGAATACTAGAAGTTAACAGATTGGGTAATTAGACACAATAATTTAACAAAATCTGAAAATCGTATGAAAACAAATAAAAGAAAAGGGAGTTAGAATTAATTATTCTAAGAATTCTATTTTAAGTGTTATGAACTAGCATAAATGAGTGAGGAATTAAGAAATAACTGGAGTGTTTATGCTGTATTAGTAGGATTTAGAAATACAGTGGTGCCCCGCAAGACGAAATTAATTCGTTCCGCAATTTTTGCTGTCTAGCGAATTTTTCTTCTTGCGAAGCACGGTTTAAACGGTTTAACAAAGTCTTGCGAGGCAAGCCCATAGGGGAATTCGTCTTGCGAGGCAAATCGCGAATGAAAAAACCTTTCGTCTAGCGAGTTTTTTGTCTTGCGAGGCATTCGTCTTGCGGGGCACCACTGTAAGTACTTTATTTACGGAATGTAAGACAAAGCGTTGTATTCATAAGCAGAAATTGGATGAAACGGTAGAATTGTATTTTTGCGCGCGCGCTCTCTCTCTCTCTCTCTCTCTGTGTGTGTGTATTTATATATAATTTATAGGAAGAGTCTTGATGGACCAGATGCCAAACTGGTTGTTCCAGAGATAGGCAGAATTCAAAGATGTTTTGATAGCTTGATTCAAAGATGGATTGTAGCTTGATCAACCAACTTAGAAGAACATGTTTAAAAGCCACAGGAGTTTACGGGCTGCACAGCTGGCTCCTGCAGGACAGGGGCATTTCTGCATCAAGTTGCAAGATGTACCATTGAAAAGCAGCAACACTAGTCACCATACCAGAGCCCTAACTCGAGCTGCCAAGGTGACACATAACAGTAGATCACCCAAGTGCCAGGGTGTACTGCAAACCCACTGATAATTAAGAGGATTGCCAGGTCATTACCAGAACTAGTGCCAGAAGAAGATGTGGTCCATTTCATTTCCTGCCTTGCTCTTCTCTACTTGCGGAGTTTCATCCACTCTACTCTGAAACTTCCTATGCATCAAAGTAAAATCTCTGCTTGCTACAGCAGGGAAGGGTGAAGAGAGCAGGCAACTTCTCTGGCTGCCAGCTTTAAAGGCACCACGACAACCTGGCAGTAGCAACCCTATTTAAAGTTCTTGCAACCATCTTGCCCTATGCTGCCAGTGGGCAGAGGGAATGTCTGGCCTGTCTTCCCCCACAGTGCTGGTGCCTGGAGCCAGCCGTATGTGAAACAGCACTGTTTGCTTCCCCAAGGCCTCCGAATTCAATTAACACAATTATACAAAGGTTGGAACTGACAGATTTGTTTGCTTCCCCCATCTGAAAATTCTGCTGACAAGAGGATCAAAGGGTGGTTTTTCTTTTTTCTTTTCGTAATAAATACTAACTCACTTGAATTAAGTGCTCCATCAAGAACATACAATTTAAAAAGCAAACTCAGCAGCTGCCCTTTGAAAATAAAAAAGAACTAAATGCTGGGGCCTAATGCAGCCACAGATATGGAATTAGCACAGCAACAGCAGCAATAGATAAGCTGTTGCACGGTACATAAAAGCCAAAGTGACTTTGCCAAGGTTCAGATGTCAAGCTACGCAGTTTCATAAGAGCCTGTTTACCTTCCACTGTTCAAAGAACCTGTAGCAACCTTCAGAGTTACTCCGAGGTAAGACAGCTTCCCTTGCAGCTCAGTACACCTTGGGTATCAAAAGACCAGTATGGAAGCTTAGAAATACACACAACTCAATTCCAGAATTGTTAGGTCATTTGCCAGCTTGAAGTAACTGAACTATTTTTTGTTTCCGCCTGAGGGACAAATTTCCATCTGCCCGGATAGAGGTAGAATTTCTCTGTGTCAAGGTATCTGGAGTCACTTACTGAAGAGCAACTGATTATTAACTTACTATTACCAGAGGAGAAAGCTTTTACGCAGGAAAAACTGAGAACCCATACAGCCAAAGAGGCTGCAGCACTGGATGGATGACCCAACGGCACTAATAATGAATGGCATGTTGAGGGAAACAGGTCAGAAAGTCCTTTTGCAAGTCCTCTTGCCAGCTCTAGTCTGATGCAAGTTCAGCACGAGTTATAGAGGCAGTCAATGGCAGAAGTATCCTGTGGTTGCTTCTGATCAGGACTAACCAAGAGATTCCGGATCTCTCAACCGTGCCATGCTACAGGATCTAGACACTCTGCATGCAACCCAAATGGAAAACCGAACTCTGCAAGATGGGATGCATTTTGTGTGCAGAATTTGGTCCTTGAGGCCACAGACTTCCGAGAGAAAGAGTTGGTCCGCATACGGCGACCAGCTTTTGTCCTCATTGCAAGGCAGTCCAAAGCAAGCAGTTCTTAACTGCAGTGGCACACCCATATGTCAACTAAGGCTGCATTCATTGCGATGAATCACAGGTATAACTTTCCTTTGTGCCCATCTGTTGCTGACAAAAGGCTTGAAAGACTAAGCAGGCTAGACTAGAAAAATGGCTAACAGAAGTAGGCGGTGGGTGGGTGTGTTATCAGATCAGAGGATGAGCAAGACTACAGTCAGACATGCGCCATCTTTTGTGTGCTTTGATAAGCTATTACTTAAACTCGTTTGCAAGAAAGTGACCGAGCCGGATACAAACACAGACTTGACCCAGATGCGTTTGCTGCTGGAGGAGCCCATGCGATTGAATGAAATACCATTGTCCTATGTCAGCCATTCCCAATCTGGCGCTCGATCCCCAGATGGGAGTTGTGGTTCAAAATGCATGCCAGGAGGGCACCAGAATCAAGAAGGCTTTCCTCAAGCGCATGAACTCAGCATCAGCATTGGGCGACTAATCTAAGAACAAAACTTCTTTATTAATACATAGGAGTTTTTTGAGAGTTAACAGAGACCTTTAGTGAGGCCAAAAAGGTATTGAAAGAAAACTTCTTTAGCAGTAGATTCTATATCTACAGAGCACCAGAAAACAGAATATTTGGGCACAACCTGAGGATAGAGCAGGAGACAGGATTGCTCCATCCACCATTTTGAATCTCTCCCCCAGTGGCCACAGCCACAACCCCCAGGAAGGACAAGCTTGCGCCAAGTCCTGAAGGTGCTACAAGTCAAACCTTGAAGAGCAGCCTCCTTTCTTGCTTGCTTTTGAGCACAGCTCTTTAACCCCAGGTTAGCTTCTCAAATGTGTTTCCTGCACACCCAAGGTTTAGTTATTCTGCTTTGGTTTATACTAAGCTACTCCCGATGCAGCTGGGAATATGGGTCACTAAGAACCACAGGGTTTGTTGCTAGGCCTAAGGAACACTGGACAGCTTACTTCATATGAGCAAGTTGTAAATGGAGACTGAGGCTAAACAGACCATAGAATCAAAGAGTTGGAACGAATTCTGAACACCACCCAGTCCAAATTCCCTGCAATGCAGAACTCTCAACTAAAGCACCCACGACAGATGGCCACCCAACCTCTCTTTAAAAACCTCCAAGGAAGGAGAGTCCACCAGCTTCTTGGACAGGCAGTCCTGTTGAACAGGGTGGTAACTACATTTCTGTGCTCTGGGAAGACTTAAATCTGCAAGGCCAACCACCTTCCAATATGTACTACTCTACTTTGGTAATATGGTGCCCTGAGTGAGGACAAAATTTGGCACCCTTTCCCGAATATTTCTTATTTTCACAATAATTCCTGTTGGTACAGTTGCTTTTCATGGATCTTCTCAGTAACTACTGGTGTAAATATAGGTTGTTGTTGTTGCTGCTGCTGTTCTCCCCTCAGCTCATCACCCTGTGTGAGGGAACCACCCATACTGCCCTAGATCCAGCACTGATTCTATGAAGGTGCATTATGTAGTCTTACTTGGCCCTTGCTGCCATTCTTACAATAGGAAGCTGCACCCAGAATGAATCACTTGCCATTCACTCTGTCTACATGCAGTCCCATTTCTATGCCCCAACTGCCCCCAATTCCAACACACAAGACATTTTGATAATTGTGTTTTCTTTAAGAACTCCAAAGTCTCTAAAAATGTTACGTCTGAGCAGGGCCTGTCCACATTTGCTTTGGGCCAATTTAAATGGCATCTCTGGAGATCCTTTAGACTTCCACAGAGTTTCAGGAGTTTGCAGCTAGGTTTCTTCCTTTTCTAATAAAGGGAAATTGGGTTCTTTTCTGTTTCCAAAGACCTTACTAGTCTTACCTACCTGATATTCCAGAATCAATGAATGAATACATTGTGAATCTATCATAATGATCTGGGAGCACTGAAAGGGGTGGGGGGCTAATCTCCAGGGCTTGTTTACTATGCTCTGTCCAATCCTAAAAGCCCTGCTTGGTTTTAGAAAATGAAAGCAAACTGTGCGAGTGCCGATTTTGGATTTTGCTGTTCCTCCATTATTTTCTGCTTTTTGAACAGAGCTGCACAGGGTCAGCCTGATGGGCAGTTCTGTTTGTTTTTCAACCAGAGGGGCACTGCAGCTCCACGAGCTTCTGGCAACGTATACAGGCTTTGCTATTAATATGCTCTCCGGCTGAATCCTTTAACTACAGAAGCCTGTCACTTCTACATTTAATCCAGTTGCAGCGTATCTTCTGAGCATTAAGGAGATTTGCCCATATCGAGTGCCAAGCGAGATTAACAAACATGGCTGGGAGGAGCACAGGGGCGGAGAAGCAGCTTTTCTAGCCTACAAATTGCTGAAAGATTTGCTCTGCAGCTGCCAACCACAGACTGTGTGCAGGCACACATGCACACCTTGATTCTGCTACCCACAAGCGCTGTTGCAGCAAGGCGGTCAAGTGTTTTAAGTGCCACAGAAATCATATGCACCAAGACATACCCAGATATTCTGAAGGATGACTGTTAGTGCAGAGATCATTAGTAAAAGCTATATTTAATGTGTATGCCTGGTTCCTTTCTCACTTTCACAGCAGTGTTCAAAATTAGCCAGGTGCTACGTGACTTTTGCACCTGGCTTTGAACCATTTGCAACCAATTGAAGATATCTGGGCAGCAGGTTGATGCCTGACATCTGGGGATCAGAGGATCTGGACCGTTTTCACACTTAAACCCCGCCCTCCAATGCTGTAGAATTCTATCAGTTATATTTTATCTGCACAACCAGAATGAATTTCTGGAACCAAAATGCTTTTCCTGTGCAGCCTGAGCAGTCCCCATTAAGAAAAAGAGGTCGGAATAGGCCAATATACATGTGGAGTGTCCCTGGATGAAGCGAATTTTGTTCTTTAAGTTTTCAACGCACTTAGCCTAGCACAGGGTTGTCATCTGAACTAGCCAGATGTTTAACTGAGAATCAATCACAGTCAACCCATCACTTGAAAAATAAGACTTTAGAGCCATCTTGCCCAAAAATGGCAACTAGACATTCCATTTTGGTGACTGCAACCTTGGTTTAAGGAGCCACTGGGCACCTAGCTTATATATCTGAGTTTCTGTTTCACGATTTCAGCTCAACCACCACTTCTTGCTTTTCCAACTGAACTACCCAAAACTGCCGCATCAAAGACCATTAGCTGCCTTATTAGGGGAATCCTGCTTGTGACTCTAGCAGCTTTCAGAACTACTCACTTCTATAGATCCAAGCCCCAGAATCCAGATTCTTCTCTAGGCTCTGCTGAAAGACAGCAGACTCCAATTTGCAAAATCTCAAGAGACAGAGCCCTGCCATGCGCCGCTTTTAACGGGGCAGGCAATTAAATCTTCCATAGCCTGCCTTAGCTAGTACTTCCCAGCAATGTGTACATAAGCAGGTGGGGTAAACCGTCAGACCTATTGGGCTGGCAGCACCAAGTACAAGGACCTGAACTAACAAACTCAAGGAAGAAGGTGGTAGTTTGCTGCTAACCATTTGCAGATAGAAAGCAACTCAGTTTGGGGGTGGGGGAGAGCTGCGTTCCCATGCTGTGAATTCCTGGTATTCAGTCTTCTCAGAAGCCAACCCCCCCCCCAAAAAAATATGGCCGACGCACACACTTAATGCCTGTATCTGCCCAACTTCAAGGCAACGCATTTAGGGTGCAGCTTTTACAAAAGTGTGGGAAAAGAAGCAGAGACAGAATTGCCAGTCAGGTTTTGTTTATGGCACCGCTTTATTTGGTTAGCCGAAGATGCTAAAAGCTTCATTGGGTGCAGAAGATACACACACGAGTGACAGGCTACGTATGTGTGGACAGATGGATTAGAAGGAGTATTCCCAAGCCTGTGAAACATCGGCTGTAGTGGCTCTATGACTCTTGTCAGTCTTGATTATAAAGCATGCTTGTTCTTGGCTTCTCAGTCAGATAGGAGTGGTACCTTTGGGATCTAAGACAACACCCCTGGCCCCTCCCAGACACTGTTAAGACGATCTACGTGTGCCCTTCCTTTCAAAGTATGCCTTTAAGTGTTCGCTTAAATGTGCAAATTGTTCTATGAGTTGTACTGTACTAGTAAGTAGCTTGTGCTGCCTGAATCTAATTTGCTCGGTGTGCAGGGAGGGAGAGATGGGGTAAAAAAGAAGTTGCACAGAAACTAGCACTTCACGGGGTGGTTTTTTTCTCTTGCCCACAATTAATGATTGACCAGTATTTCCCCCACCCAGGCTATTATTACTTCCCCTCCATCTCTGCCTTCATCATCAGGACTATCAAGCTTTTGATCTGACCACCCTTTCCCCAGTGTTGCACTCCCCAGGCTATTCTGCATATCTGTCTTTGATCAGGCCTGGATCCAGAGATTCCTGGGAGCAAATACTCCTGCTGACAAGATGGAGAAAGCAGAAACAAGATTTCCACCGATTCGCCTCTCCTCTGTAGTCCGCAGGGGTTTGCTCTGGGAACCATGTGGGTGGTGGTGCAAGAGTTAAGTTTCACAGCTAGTACACAGATGCAAAGGACTGAATTACATGTCACCAATGCTCTTGCAGGACTTGAGGATAAGCTAAGCTACCGGTATTGTCACCAATACAAGCACCAAGTTCATTTGTTTCATCTTAGCTCTGAAGACCAAGACCTATTATGTTTCTCTGTATTACACTAATTATTCTGCCTTTATTAAGCTGGATTTCCGTAACAGGTAATTTATTGAATTCATCTTGAATTATACCTCTGAAGGGTTTCAAGCTAAGTTCTGGGGAACAGCTCCGGGTTCCTCAAGAGCTTATCAAAGACTCTTCAAAGGCAAGTTCAACAATAGCTTCCCTGCAAAACAGATTGCTACCCCACCTTGATCTTACACTGCAACATGCAGCTGCATGGGAATGTTCTAGACTGCACCACCAATTTACATATGAGGCAATGGCAAGGCCAGGTGAATAGGTGCACACACCTGTGAATGGGCAGGTGCACAGAATATTCATGAAGGGCACTGCAGAGCAGGACAGTGTTGGTCAAGCAAGTCAACATCAAATGGGTGCCCTAAAACAAACAGGTTTAGGAAGTTTTCACTGTACAGTATAGTTGTCTTCCCAGTCATTTCTACGTGTCTCCCTAAAATGGCTAGGGGGAGATTAAAAAAAAAATCCTATTCTGCATAAAGTTAAGAGATCCCGGTGTACTTTTTAAATTTACATTCAAAATCTGCTCCTCTTTGAGTCATTTTTTCATTAAGAGTTTGTGTCCTTGCTAAATTTGGAGAAAGTTCAACCCTTTCCCAGCCCTGATCTGAATTAGCCCACCTCCCCCCCACACACACAACAGCTGCATTTTCCTTTTCCAAACCATAGTTTGCCAATTCAGATGTAGAACTATGGTTTGACTAAATCAGGAGCTAATTGAAGCAAAGCACACTAGGGAAGAGCATATGCATCCTTCTTGTTCCTGCAAAACTGAGCCAACTCAGTGTCTTAGCAGCAAAAGAAAATGGACTTGAATCAATGTTTAGAGGACTGCTGCTTTCATGATGAAAGTTGAAGTTATTTACATTCTGAAGGGATGTTACAGCCATTTTAGTTCACCCCCTTGGGCCAATTTCTTCTGCTTGCAAGTCATGTGCAAGCTTTAGCCAACAGCATTGCCCTACAGGACTTCAAATCATATTAGCCCATATAGGTCAGCTTTACAAGTGCACTAAGCTCACTAGATTTACCTAACGTGACTCAAGTAAACAGAATATGATGTTTGGACAGAGCCATATTGACAATAGCTGCAAAGGCAACCCTTAAAAAGCCCCAAATTGGCACGTCCCCATCATTTCTCCCCCACCTGCGCTGGGCTCACGTAACAGCTTGGCAGCTTATGTGGTCCCTCAGCCAAGGTAAACTTCTATGCTTCTCAGGTTATTGGATTCTAAGGCCTATGCCTTAGAAAAGTGTTGCTTAAGACTTTCAGAGCATTTAGGAAACTTGCTATCAGCAGTCTGTTCCAACTCACCAAACTTCCTTCAAAATGCCTTTGCTGAGGTGAAGGGTGAGGTCACATCTGACAAGGCCAACCGGGCCGGGAAAGCAGAAGTATCACTTGGTTCAATCTTGTGACTCGCTAGTTCCAAGGAAGGAAGGGAATCCTCCCGTCAGCAGACTCTCTGGAGAAATTACAGTCGTGCATATTTCAGCTGTCTTGCGTATCCTAAGAAGGTCTTACTGTGCAGAAAGCCCCAAAAGCCACACCAGCACAAAGGTTACATGGCATTTTGAGACACTGGCTTTCATGCAGTGCTGGATTACCAGGTAGGAAGAGGAGGCACCAGCCTATGGGGACCCAGCGACCACGGATCAAAATAATATTGATTTGATGTTGAAAGTAAGCTACAATCAAGCCTTCTTAGTTCAATGTGAGGTAGGTCCCGGGATTTTGACTGCCTAGGGGCCTCCTCAGGGTTTAATCCAGCACTGATTTCATGAATTGAGACCATGTAGATAACCTTTTTGGGTTTTCACACCTGCAATCACTCTGCACCACGTCCCAAGCACTCTGTTTGGACGAGAGAAACAGTATGGGGTAAGGATTTACCCCACCTACCCAGCTTGTGCAAATACAATTCTCTTTGTGCACACACTTGTGTTCACGACTGACTGCTTGCAAGTTGCAGATTCCAAGAAAACAACACAGGAAGGGAGGTGAAAATGTTCCGCTTTTCTCAGCGGATCCAAGGTATTTGTTAGGTGACCCGAGTGCAATAAATTGTCTGTGTGTGTGGAAGAAGAACCACATCTAAATTACAAAAGATTAGGAAAAATAGATGGTCTGCTTAGTGCATCATCCTATTTGCCACAGTTGCCAGCCAGAGGTCCACAAGGGCAAGAGACCTCTCCCGTGGTTGTTGTGCAACTGGTACCCAGGGACATGTTATCCTATCCTGGAAGCTGGATACAGCCATCTTGACTAGCAACCATGGCTGATTCATAGCTCCTTGAGACCTTTTGAGTTCTCCCCTACGCAAAGATGCTCCATGCTCTACCGTCTTAACTACCATCCTCAACTGGTTTCCAAGATCCTATTAGCTTTCCATTGCTAAGGTACGTTTAATTGTTCATTTATCTGGCACCCCCACACTTAAGTCCCGATGAGCAAGATACCAGGAAATTTTTTTTACAGGTAGCAACAGTTTGTCTAGGTTTGTTTGCACAGCTGTTTCTTGCAGGGGTTTCTGCTTTACATAATCTAATCTAATCAGAGGGCCTAGAGATTAGCACAGCCTTCCTCTTCTACATCTGATTAATACTGTGACTTTTCCAGACAATGATGCTTTCCAGGATCACAGGAAATATGTAATGTTTACAGTCCAAAGCATCAGGTACTTTCCACTATTATAACAGCACACCAAGCAGTGCACTGAACCAATCTTTCCCATAGCTGAAGGAAAATGGGCAGCACAAAGAAAGAAGTCAGTGGAACTAAGGAATTCTTCCATTAAATGAAGCCCACCTACATGAATCCCTATCAAGTCTGAGGAATACCAAACAGTGTGAGGATTAACCAAAAGTGGGCAGTACATAACAAGGGAAAAGAGTGGTCAAAATTCCTTTTTTAGATGCCCTTGTTTTGGTTTTTTTATAAAATGAAATCATTTGCCGAGCAACAATGGCAACTCCACTTTTGCCGCATATTCGCTCCTAGTGCTGTTTTGCTGGATGCCAAGTCTTTTCTTTATTTAGCCAAAATCTAAGCGTGTGCAGTTCAATACGTCAACCCTTTTGACATTCTGTAAAATCTCTAGGGTTTTAGTGTTCAGAAAGGGAATCTTTATCACTTATTGACTCTGCCAATCCATTGGCTGGGTGGATGAGGCCAACCAACAGAAGAAGCTCTCCACAATGACTCAAGACATTACCATATGAGTTACCATCCCTTCGCTGTTAAGAGGCAGCATGTCTCTTAATACCAGTTGCTGGTAAATATAAGGAGGTGTCTGCTACTGAGCCCATGTCTTTGCTTGGAGTCCTCCCAGGGGCATCTATTGGCCACTGTGGAAAATAGGATGCTAGGCAAGATAGGCCTTTGACTTAGTCCAGCAGAACCCTTCCTATGTTCATAGGAGCAGCCAAACCTGTGTAGTCAAAATTAGAGGCATTCATAACATAATCCAGCAGATTGCAGAGTGCTGCTTAAGGAGTGAGAGAAGAGTATCCGCCTTAGCTTGGAATTTTTGGACAAGAGAGTTCTGGTCTTTGCCAGTTCTCCCCCTTTTACATATGCAGCTTCTGCGATCACTTGCCAGAACTGCAACACATCAATGGAAGCTGATTCAGTGTCACTTTTATATGAAAAGAACACTCATTCACATGCTCAGTTGTAGCTACTGAATCAGGGAGTTTTCCAAATAATGTGCAGTTCTCAGAAATCTGAGTCAAGCACAAGACCTGCTACCACTACTAATGAATGGGTGGGGGTGCTGACAGTTAGCAATTCACAGCTTCAGAAAGGCCATCCACAAAATGCACACACTGGCATATATGTAATTCTGTGTCCACAGATCTTTCCATGGCATAAGGCCAAGCAAATACACAATTCCTTCTACTGGATTCAACAGGTCCACACCTTCGGTCCTACATATATGTCAAATGTTTGCCGTCCTAAATGCCACCTGCTCACTGTAAATATGTGTGAGCCTCCAAGAGCTTATACACAGGTTCTGCCAAGTTCAGTTAATACGAATTATTTCGTGCACTCACAGACTGCATTCCTACACACACTTAGGTGAAGAGTAAGCCCTATTCAGCTTAATGGGACTTATCAGTGTAGACATGCAGAGGACTGTGCTGCAAATCTCTAAATTTTTCATTACCAAGATGCAGTAGTGGTGTTTTTGTTTAACTTTATTTCCAATGAAGCCTTTATGTTTTCCATAATAAAGTTAGTCCCTACCACCTATTCTGTTTCTCCCCATCCTTAACCATCACGTGTCAATGTAGCTGGGGAAGAAAGAAATAGGAAAACAAAAGAGAAATAAGAAGGGGAATAAGGGGGGAAAACTGTTGTTGTCTTTTCTCTATGCTTCCTGCATTGCAGACACCTATTATTTTTCTCACGTAGTCAGAAATACCTTGGAAGCAGAAGAGCAGACCCCAGTCCTTTAAAAAAAAAACCACTAAAGAAGATGTATTACTCCAAAACATTTATTCTAGTGCAAGAAGCACTAGGGTCGGAGACAAACTGAAAAAGTCACTTGCATGAAGGTGAACAGATTCTGCCTCTACAGAATAAGCTCTGCTGAACTGGTCACAGGAATGCACCTCTGTTTTAATTTAAACTGATTTGAGTCTGGTAAAAACAAAAATACACTTAAAGGGCTTGCAACATGAAAAATGTGGTATTTCAACATGGCCAAATGTCCTATAATTAAGTTATCCGCTGTGTATCAATGCATTCAAGTTGTTGCTTACACCTTTAAAAGACACAGGAACAACTGTTGCCTCTTCTTAGGGAATTGTTTTCCAGGCTGTGTCCCTGCTCTGTTCTGAGGAGCTGAGCTTATCAGCCTCGTCACAACAAACCCATCTGAATCCAAATATTTTCAAGCTTCTTTTCTCAGGGCTTGTATTACTCCACGTCTAAGCAATCAGCCCAAATGTCATCAATAACAGCTGCCAGAAGGTCAGGATAACTCAGGACAGTTTAACTTCTCTGGTTTACAATAGTGTCTGATACAAGAGGAAAACTTCTTGTACATATGACATGCACTTAAGACTCTTTAGCAGTCCTCCACAAGACCCTCTCACCTCAATCAATTCCTATTATTGGCATAACAAGTAGCCTTCTTTGTTTCTCTGTATCACACACAGATGGGAGGTCAGCCCGTTCCCAAACGTGTTGCAATGCCTTCTCTTTCCCCTACTCCCCCCTAAATTCCTATGTGACGTAAGCACAATGCTTGGAGGTTGTCCCTCCCTTCTCCCCAGTAAGTTTCCATTAACTCATCTTCAGTCTCATGTAGGAACTTGCCAACAGCACCAATGAACCACAATCGTGTGTCATACACTTTCCCACATGTTGGCATCTTTCCCAACCCAGTTTGACATACTGGGCAGAGACAGCACTCTCCAGCTGAACAAGGGTTTTTCTAATCAGTCACAAAGCACCACAGCTGCCATGTCAACCACTATTAAGATTTATGGAACCAGAGATGTATTTTCAACCACCATGAACATCTTGGCTGAAAAAAGTGATGACAATCATGGCAGCCCAGGTTGTTAAGTGATGGCAGCAGAACTGGATAGCAAGTGTCTTATTTTCTGGTACCAAAATCTGATAAATTACACATATGTGGAGGGACCTCTTGGCTTGACAATGCAACTACCTAGCTCTGGGTGTTCTCACTGTTAGTATAAGGCGCAGGTTTGCCCAACTCAGCCTTTCTTAAGCAGGGGGATATGACAATTCAATGCAAAACTAAGCCAAACAACATTTTGCAGTGGACTATCACGACCACGGCTCTGAACTACTTTCACATAACGTGAATCTAGGTCTGAAAGTATTACAGCGTTAAAGGAAATCAGCAAGCCATAAATGTTACATTCACAGCTATGAAAGGTGGGCGGTTTAGCAGTCAAGTAGTGCCCAAGAATTTGAGACAAAGTTGGTACCAACCCATGGAACTATTTCTCTAGAACTCTATGATGTTTGTCACAACTGCACATCCCACCCAGAGCCATACATTAATCATGAGACACTGGCGGTGGAAAGAGGCCTAGAAAGAATATCTGATGGGGCTACCACTAGCCCGGCAGCAGTAAGTCAACACAGTGTGAGAAAGTGGCTGAAATCCTACAGCATCACATGACTTTGGTATACCTGCTATTAGATGCCATGAGACTAGTAACAGGAAATTGGAAATCTTAAGAGCCAGTGCCGAAATAGATGTGGCATAACAATAAAAGGAATATAGCTCTTTCGGAAACCTCTAACTTATCTCCGTCAAGCAATTCAAGGAGAGACTGAACTCAATTTGTTTGATAAAAAATGGTATCTTTTAGAATACTGTAACTGAATGAAACTTTATTATAATACAATGCCAGGACAATTTTTCATTGTTTATAATTGCTTTTTTTTTCTTTCCTTATTGTTATTGTAATGGAGGAGGGAAGGGCGGAGGGAAGAATGGTATCCATTTTTTAAGTTTATTAATAGCAGGTTCAGACAGTCTGTAGCAACCCTGTCTTCATCACATGGTTATTTGAAAATATAGGGATCTGGTTTGGGGTTTTAGACATATAGTGGACCTAGCATTTTTTGTAATTATGCTGTACTCCATAATACCCAAATTGCACAATTTTTTTTGTCTTTTGTTACTGTAGAAGACATTAATAAACATTTTTTTTTAAAAAGAGATCAGCCGTGTTATCACACTGTGGGGCAAAGCTTGCATCACAAATAATAAGTAATATATCTACCGCCTGCAGCCCCAAATACATTGGTCAACAAGTCCACCCCCATTTTGTTACTTAGGGCAGATCCAAACAGTGGCATTTAAAGCACATCCAACGCACATCCCCCCCCCAAAAAAAAAAAATTATTCCTGGGGATGCTAGTTTGTGCAGGGTGGTGAGAATTGTATCTCTGTGACAGAGAAACTACAATTCTTAGGAGTCTTGGGGGAAGGAATGTGCTTTAAATGTGTGTCGGATGTGCTTTAAATGCATGGGCCTTAGTAATAGGGTCTTGATTTGCCAGTTCACAATGCTTTGAACCTCTTTCCTCCTAAACATAGTGGGGAGAGAAACAGACTAGTGAGGATGTTCTCTCAAAAACAGGGATGGGGAATTTTGTAGTCCTTCAAGATGCTGCTAGACTTGAAAGACTTGAATGCCCATCTGCTTCAGTCAGCAGTCAATGATTATGGATAATGGGATCTGGAGTAAAACAATATTCCCCATCTCTCATCTAGAACATGTCCAGATAACTTGCAACCATGGTTGTACTAGCAGTCTCTGATGAGCTCAAGAGATACTCAGTTTACACTTTTAATTACTTGTGACCAAAGTGAACTGCACTTCATCTGTACATGCCTAGCAGCTGTTATTTTAAAGTGTGGAATAGACAGTCCTAGCGTTGGTAGATGCTGGAAAACAGAAATCAGAACTGTACTTCTTACCATGTTTCCAGTTCCTTTGCATTTTCTGCTATTTGATAACCCTGCAACCATGAGGGCTAGAAACTCCTAAGAAGTGAAAAGCTGGGATTGTCCAAATTCTAAATGGCTCCCACTGGCCACACAAGAGCTGCGTGTGCCGTTTGACCATATATTGCCTATATGGGGAAATGTGGTATTAGCATCTAATTTGCCTTTGCGATGCAGCAAGAACATTTGGAATAGCTGTCAAGGCCCATTCTTATTTTCCCTTTGCAGAACAGGTAGTTATATCACATCAGGCAAATGAGGGCACACCTGAACTCTGCCCGAGCCTGTCCAAATCATATGGTACAAACAAAAAATAAAGTTACATATTCAGGTTAACAATGCTGGTTTGATTGAGAGAGACAGAAGAAAAAACTGAGCAGGAATAGAAAGAACAAGCCTGAGGGGTTCATGGCAGCAGGACGGGACAAACCAGTTTGTTCATTAATAATGCTGCACTACTTTACAAAATGTGAAGCGGAGCCAATCAGATACTTAAGTTTTTGGAAATTCTACTACTGTTTTAACACTGCAGAGGAAAGCCAATTTCACTGGCTCCTTTACTCTTGTAACACCGGGGACCTGGTTGATTCTCCATGACAAAGATTCATGTATGCATTGGATGAGCAGCTTCAGGAAGTATTTGTTTAGATTTACACCCTTCCTTTTTATTGCAATACTTGGAGGGTAATGAATTTACTGGACCACTTTTTAAAGTGTTATATATGCCAATCAACAAAGTAGTAAAATACAACATTAAAAAAGGAGACAACTGCCACAAGTGAATACGTGGATTAGTCTACTGAAAACTCCACATAATCTTCCTGTCACTAAATGGGGCCATTGCAAAAAAAAAAGGTGGGGGAGTACATTCCTGTGTATTTGGACCCACCATCTACTTCAGGCCAGGTAGTTAACAAGACTGCAAGTAAAAAGCAGAAGATGGCCAGATATTTTGATAACACTCAAGCCCCATGTCAACAGCATCTCTGGCTGATAAGGGAGCTGAAGGAATGTTTAAAGATAGTGGCAAGTCTCTGAACAAAAGCTGCTGATAGATCCTAGAGCCTAGATTCAAAATTACCTGAGATTTCCTCAGACCTACTGAAGGGGGGAGGGAACACACCCAAAAATCCAGAACCCCTGGAAGAAGTTTCCCAAGAGGGTTTCTTTACTGGTGCATGAAAGGAATCTCCACGAAAAACGAAAAAACAATTTACTACATCGCAGTAACAAAATGAGGTCATATCACATCAATATATGAAAAAGTTATGTTTTCCACAAACTAAATGCAGCACATTAAGAGCAATCGGGCAAAGTAGCAAACACATGCTGTAGTGCTTCCAGGCAACTCGTACTTAATTATTTCTGTTGCCTATGTCCAACTACAGCAAAATGATGTACGCTGAACCTGATCTACAAGAAGGTCAAGGAACACCCCTGCCATTTGCAGAAAAAGCCTCATGTGATAATAACACAAAAGCTTCATCATGAAGGTGCCAGACCCAGCTCTAAGGGGAGGGAATTCCACAAGTTGTGCTTTTGGTCCAAGCAAAAAAGAAAGGTTTGTATTGGTAAGGAGACAGCACAGGTAAATGTTAAATAAACCACAGAGGGAAAGATTAAAACAAATCTATCCCTATCAAAAAGGAGTTACTATGGAACTCATTCCCCTAGGAGGCAATGGTGACTGCGGACTTGGATGTATTTAAAAGAGGATTAGACCATGGGTAGGCAAACTAAGGCCCAGGAGCCAGAGCCGGATCCGGCCCATGTGTAGAATGTGTGCTTTTATTTAAAATGCATCTCTGGGTTATTTGTGGGGCATAGGAATTTGTTCTTTCCCCCCTCCAAAAAAAAATAATAGTCCAGGCTCCCACAAGGTCTGAGGGACAGTGGACCGCCCCCATGCTGACCCCTGGATTAGACAAATTCATGAAGAGCAAGGCCATTAATGGCTACTAGCCATGATGGTTATGCTTTGCCTCCACAGTCAGAAGCAGTAATGCTACTCAACATCAGTTGCACCCCTTCAGATGCAAAATGTCTCCTGCCAAGCCTATACAACACCATTACGTTAACTGAAACAAGGTTCTCACCACCCCACAACGGTTTTGCATAGTCTTAGCAAACATATTCTAGCGAGTGTGTATTCGGCATGGTCAAAGGTCAAGAGGCAAGGGTGTTTACCTGAGAAATAACTACCTGTAAAGGTGTATTCTGGTTGGCGGGAGAGGAGGAGCAAAAGGGGAAAAACACACACAGGGGGAAAAACCCAACCCAAGGTCTCCTATTGTCAGAGAACAACCGAGAGGGGAAATTATCAAATCCAGACCTACAAGAAAACTCCCGCTTTGTACCATGCCAGAGCCCTGGGGATTTCACTTAATGGGTTCTGCATGACGTTAGGGAATTGCAACAGAGCCAGGCTTTCGGTCAGCGGTTACTCATTCCACAGCTATGAGCGAGAGGAAGTGCTAAATAAGGCAGCGGGGCACGTTATTTGCCAAAATGTGCTGGTATTTGGAGACTTGAGATGAGAGGGTAGGAGAAAGGGAGGGAAGGAGGGAGGGAGGCGAGGAAGCCGCAAGGCAAGTCAAAAGGATGACGAAAGCCAGCGGGCGAGCGGGCGCAAGGGGAGCAAAGCTGGGGATAGAGTAAGGGTCGCCTATCCCACCCACCCCTATCAGCCTCACTGGAATAAGAGGGGGGAAGTGTTAAGCAGCCTCCAGGCGTTTGAAGTTGGGGGGGGGGAATGCTCCACTGTTAACTAGGGGAGGGGGTCAAGTGGCGGTGGAAGAGGAAAGCAACAAGCGAAAACGGACTGGGAGAGGGAGAAGGAATGTGCATGCTCCTAGCTTCGGGGGGGGGGGAGTGTCTCATTCCCAGCTCCCATCCATAGCTCCAGGGATTTGGAGAGGGGCGTGCATGTGGGAAAACAAGGGGGGGGGAACCCAACCCCATCCCACGTTTCCAAAAAGAGCCAGCAGAATTTCGCCCCAACGTTACAGAGGACAGGCAAGCAAGTCCCACCCCCCGCGCGCGCGCCCGCAGCAGCAGCACCACCAGGAAAGGTTAAGGAGAAGTAAGCGCTCGTTCCAAAGTCCCGTCCCCAAAGCAATAGGGGGAGGGAGAGGGAATGGGGCGGTTTGCAGACTCTCCCTCTTCGCCCCTCGTGCAAAAGTTCGCAAGTTAGAGTGTGCGACGGAAGGGGGGGGCGCGGCAGAACCAACACATTCCAATTATTCCCCGCTACCGACTCTCCCCCCCCCCACCGTCCCCGCTTCGGAAAATACCAAGCCTTGCCTGCCTCCTTACAACCGCGCGCCCCCCGCTACCAAATCAATGCCGGCGACTCCCCAGCGCCCGCCACCCCTTCTTCCCGGGACGCCCCGAAGTGACTCACCGACTCGGCGGCGGCAGCGCCCAGCAGCAAGAGCAGCAGGAGAGCGGGGGCGCACAGGCCGGCGGGGCGACTGGGCTTCATGGCGTCGTGGGGTCCGCGAAGGAAGGCGCAAGAGCAAAGGCTGGTCCGGTGGCGGCAGCAGCGCGGTAACCAAGTGTCCCGTCCTTCCCCGCCCCGCCGCCGCTCAGCTTTCTTATACGCGGCCT
This sequence comes from Podarcis vaucheri, assembly GCF_965113315.1. NCBI lineage: Eukaryota > Metazoa > Chordata > Lepidosauria > Squamata > Lacertidae > Podarcis > Podarcis vaucheri. The sequence goes on along the minus strand of NC_138764.1, from coordinate 83,984,007 downwards.
GGCCCGGCCCTCCGGAGGAGGAGTCGCCGAAGCTGCGGCCTCCGCTTGCGAGGAGGAGGAGGCGGCGGCGGTGACGACGAGGGGAACTCCCCCCGGCTTGAACTCGGGCTTCTCGGGGTCCCCCTCTTTAACCTTTCGCTTGCTTTAGGTTGGCAGCAAAGCAACAGAAAGTTAAGTTTGTTTTGTTTTCAATACGTCATTGTTGATTTTAAGTGAGAAATACACAGTTCCAATGATACGGACAAGGGCGCCAACTTGAATAAAATATTGGGGGGAGAGAGATAAACCGTTCATAATCGATCACAACACACACCATTTGAATGGTAGTGCCCATGAACGGGGAGGAGGCCCCTCAGTTATTTTATTGGGGGGGGGGCTGAAGGGCCCTTGGCCCCTAGGAGTTGGCTCCTATGGATACTGACGCTCCAAGGATAAAAGGTCTCGGATATAAAGTAATAGGCATTTTGCATACATAAATCGTTGCAACCTGAGTCCAGTTCTAAGGCTAGTTCTGAATAAAAACATAGCCCCCACTCCCTTACTCACAAACATGCACTGTTGGGATGGGGGGCAGGTGAAAAAATGTGAAAAGGGGGATGCCACAGATTGCCAAAATTATCCCATTTCCAACTCTACAATTCTATTATTCTAACCCTCTCCCACTGCTTTCTGTGTCTCCAAGTTGAACACTTCCCAAACATTATTGATCCGGTTGTGCAGAGGAATCTCCTTTTCTGTTTTCCAGTGTTGCATAATTACAAGCCATGCTGCAGTTAACAGAAACTTTAGCTAATGTTTTAATTTTATTTTTTTTAACTGAAAAGTTATACAGTGGCACTTCAGGTTACATATGCTTCAGGTTACAGACTCCGCTAACCCAGAAATGGTACCTCGGGTTAAGAACTTTGCTTCAGGATGAGAACAGAAATTGTGCTCCGGCGGCGCAGCGGCAGTGGGAGGCTCCATTAGCTAAAGTGGTGCTTCAGGTTAAGAACAGCTTCAGGTTCAGAACGGACCTCCGGAACGAATTAAGTACTTAACCCAAGGTACCACTGTATTCCACTCATGCACGCCATACATTTAAAGCGCATGGCTTCCCACAAAGAATCCTGGGAACTGTACTTCGGCTCTCACAAAGTTACAATTTCCGGCACCCTTAACAAACAACAGTTCCCAGGATTCTTTGGGACTGGGGAAAACACGTGCTTTAAATGTGTGGTGTGGATATAACCACAGAGCACCTCAGATTTTTGTCACTTGTTGGCCTGGGTGCTTAATGCTGAGTGATGACCAATCGCCACAAGGATCTGCAATTGGACCTCAAAGTGTGTGAGGTGCCTCAAAACAACCCATGAGGCCCTCCTAAGAATTCTACCTCTAACAACAACCCTATAGGTACTCATTTTCCAGACAGGGAAAGGCTGAGAGACCTTGTTTCCTGATGTGCCAGGCTGTGGGACAGAGGGAAATTCCAGAGGTGTGATGGTTCCTCATCATCGAGTTGCAATGATGCGGAAATTTAGCACTTGAGTAGGAAGTGGCAACTCTACGCAGCACATGATTGATAGCTGCTGATAGGTAGCTGCAATTTTCAGGCAGCCTGTGGAGGTTGCAGCCAACCCACATCAGGTTTTAGCAAAAGAAGATAAACAGCAGATACAGAGAGTACAGAAGATTCCAGATGTGGAGTCCAGTGTACATAATTTCCCTTTCCTAAAATCCCAGGCAGATGTCTTAAAAAAAAAAATCTGCTCCATACAGCGTGAAACAACTCTGAGAGAGTAATTTGCCTGAGGCAGGCTGTGACCAGGTGAGACTACCCATCAGCGACTCTTGCATGGGGATGTAATCTGCTCTAGAGGTGTATACCTAATTATAAAATGCCCTTGCAATCTGCTTTACATTGGATCGACGACACAAGCGTTCGGTGTCTCTATAGGAGAGCATCGATCCCACATTAGGAATCAAATCATGGAAGCACTTCTAGTTGAGCACTTTGTGAAACACCATCATACAGATACAGACCTACTTTACACGGTCCTTTGGTTTAATCAGAGAGAATTTGGGATGATGAGAGATTATGTCAAATTACTATACCAACAAGAAACTAGATTGATTTACCTATTTTAATCCCTACACTGGGGGGGGGGGTGTTGAAGACTGAATTCGACTTCAATTGTTTTATTTAAGTTTTCTGACAAGATGGCTACTGTTTGTGTTCTCTGTGTTAAATTTTGGATACTGCACCTTTAAAATTTCCTAAAATTGTATGTGATTCAGTGCACCTGTGGGTAGCCTTTATGATTCTACTAGGGTTATGCCTACAGTATCAGCTTATTACACTATCAAGTGATTGCTGATCCATTGCTACTTGATGTACCTGTAGGGACAATTTATTCGGTATGTATTTATTATTTATTATTGTTTGTATATATACAGGTCTGTCATTTCAATTTCTGTATTGTATTTGAATTTAATGTATTTCAATTTCTATTATTGTCAGCTGATGAAGAATCATTATTGAAACAGTTTGTTATCCGGAAAAACTCTTCTATGTTTGGCGCACCTATCACCGCATATTTGCAGGATTTTGAAAGTTGAAAGGCATTTTGCCTCCATCTCAGTGTTCCTTGATACTGACCGACTACGCCTCCTATTTTTGTTCATTGAACATTTATTTGACTCCTATTATTTGTGACTCTCATATATTTTCTGTTTATGAATTGTGTATAAATACTTTGTTAACACATTAGCAGCCGCATGTCGCTTGGGGTTGTTCTAGAGGAGTATAAACAGATTCCACTACTAGTGCCTTCTGAATTCTTTATGCCTGCTGTTGATCCAACCATTTTAGGAACATAAGAAGTTGCCTTATACAAAGTCAGGCCATTGGTCCATCAAGCTCAGTATTATCTCGACTGATTGGCAGTGTCTCTCCAAGGATTCAGATAAGAGTTTTTCCCTAGCCCTACGTATAAGCATCAGAGATTGAAGCTGGGGGTTTCTGCATTCAAACACATGAACCAGGTATGGCAGGGGCCTGCAAATACTCCTCTTTGTGCATGAAAAGCTTGCTGGAGGGTGTGCATGTTTGTCTGTTTTCTCCAAGGCCCATGGAGAGCAAAGTGTTCTGGGCTAGGACTGTCCCTGTAGATATGAACTTCGGGAGAAGAATGGGGGGAACCATGAGGTGTAGGGAAATATCTAGGTTTCCTTAGTGGGGGTCAATAATAACAAGGTATGAATCAACATGCAGTTATTGCGTGCAAGGTGGCAACCCCAATGCAGAAGCCACCACAAAGGATTCAGACGCAATACAAGCCTTGTTTCCTTTCTGCCTAGCAGTTTCTTTTCAAGACAAGTTAACTAAGTTATTTAGCCATTTCAGTCTCTACAGAAGCAGTCTTAGGCAGCAGATGGGCAAGAGGAAGCACCCTGTCTACCCCCATTGCTTCTGCTGCCACCAGGAGACACCTTTAGTTGAGCACTTTGTAAAACAACATCATGCAGATACAGACCTACTTTACACAGTCCTATGGGTTAATCAGAGAAAATTTGGGATGAGGGGATCATGTCAAATTTCTGCACTAACAAGAAACCAGATTTATTTACCTATTTAAATCTCTGCACCCAGGGGGTATGAATACTGAATTAGATTTCAATTGTTTTATTTAAGTTATTTGATAAGATGGCTACTGTTTGTGTTCTGTTTGCTAGATGTTGGGTACTGTAGCTTTAAATTTCCTGAAATTATATGTGATTCATTGCACCCGTGGGTAGCCTTTATAATGCTACACTTTTAAGTGATTGCTGATCCATGGCTATTTGATGTAGCTTTGGGAACAATTAATTTGGTATGTGTTTATTATTGGTTGTTCATATGCAGGCCTGTTGTTTCAATCTCTGTATTGCATTTGAATGTAATGTATTGTATTTCATATCATTGCCAGCTGATGAAGAATTATCATTGAAACAGTTCATTATCCTGGAAGAACTGTTCTGTTTGCAGCTGTGCTCCAAGTACCCTACTGCTACGTTCGGAGCACCTATCTAGGATATTGACTGTGGAAAGGCTTTTTGCCTCCATATTAGTGATCTTGGACAGTGACTTACCACGCCTACTATTCTTGTTTATGGAACATTTATTTGTTACCTATTATTTGTGACTCCATGCCCATATTATACGTCTGTTTATGAATTTGTGAAACAGTATAATATTATAAAGATTTTGTTAGTATTTAGTTGCCGATGTGTTGCTTGTTGTTGTTTTAGAGTGTTCTGTTTTGCAACACAGGGGATTTTCTTTGGTGTATTAGGCAGCAGAAGGGCAAGAGGCAGCACCCCACTGCTTCCACTGCCACCAGAAGACATCCTGCTCCATGGCTGAGTTTTGGTGAGAGGGAGGTGTTGCCATTTGCCTTCCCCATCTCTGGGGCAGAGAAGACGAGCTGCAAAGCCTTGTGGAATGCCCCACTCTTGCTAAGTTTCAGCGCAGCATGGCAAGGGGAGCTAAGGAGCGATGCATTCCTGTCTCACCTCAGATGACAAAATGGGCTGGGCCACCCCTGGAGGGGACACACACAAACTCCCCTAAATGTTAAAAGAAAAGGGTAAAAGGTGATCCTCAAATAGCAGGGCTACTCTTTGACACTCAATCAATGTTCCTGCACATGTGTACAGGTGGGGTTGCAGGAGGTTTGTAGTGCGGTTGCACAAAATACCAATGCATAGCAACTAAGAAATTTCAGAATTAAAGGCAACAAGGAAACAAGTTCACAAAATGGCAGGGACTGCAGTTGCTCGTAATAAATTCACAGGGAGCTTCTATAGTAGGTGCCCTTATCAACAAACAAAAATCCATGACGAGCACAATGGAAAGTGATGGGTGAGGTATAAAGTTTTCCAAAGTACAAAATACTGTAGTGCAAGTGCTTGGAAAATGCCATTTCCCCAGAAGCACAACCGCAAGGGAAGCTGAGCGGGTAGTGTCTATCCAAATCTGTAAGTAATGCACACTTACTGTACAAAAGGCTGATTGTGTAGAAAAGGTCGTCATCTCCCTTCCTGGTCTTCCCTTTTTATTTCCATTAACCTACCTTTTCCACCTTTCATGCTGTGAACGCTGCCTTTTAGAAGACGCCTATTCGTATTTGTGTTGCGCTGTGCAATTTGTTGCCAGTAAACAAGTAATAACCAATTATAACAAAAGGGTGAGCCGGAGTTAATGTTGACAATAGTTCATTGGGAAATTAAAAAGGGCTGCTCACAATGGGAGGTTCAAGGAAGAAGAAACAACAAGGAACAACAGAAAATACATAGCAGATGCTTCCTTGCAAGTACTTTTTGCCTGCACAATACTATCCTATCCACACATCTGAAACCGTTCACAAAGGCTGTTTGTTAAGGGTTATTCAGTTGTGAATTTAGGGACTCCCTTCAAACCTCCTATTTCATGGACATAATCACGTACTACTAACATAACTATTTCCACATCCTGATATAAATACAGTACTCTGATTACTTAGCTTCTACTAGCAGGCAATATATCTGTGGAAGACAGAGCAATGTCTACATTGGGACTTACTCCATGCGAAGGATATGTATATATAGAACTGCAGCCTTAAGATGTGTACACATTATAGCTTTAAAGAAACATTCCTGCCCCTTCTCAAAGAATTCTGGGCACTGAGGTTTGTTAAGGCTTGATGAGAGTTGTAACTCTGTGAGGGGTAAACTACAGGGCCCATAATTCTTTGAGGGGTGTGTGTGGTTTGAATGTGCTTTAATTGTGTGAACGCAGCCCTAGTCTGGTGGTTTGGGGCAGCAAATCCATGTGCAATGCACCAAGCTGTTAGGTTAGGATTTTCATGCACACGCTTTTAAATGGCAAACAACCATGGCAAGAAATGGGGAATATGAACCTTAGTGCTCAATGCCAAAGAAGTGATTAGCTCTAACAATGCATGTTTTGTGCAAGGAATGGGGGCAGAATCAAGCAAGGAGTACTGTAGCCCCCATGTTTGTGTTTAATCCTACACACAACCTTTTTGTATGCCCAGGACGCCATTGAGGGGAATCTGTGTGCAGATCATCTTCGATCAATCAGGGTGGATATTTTTTGTCAGGCTAGCTGAACCGTTCATCAATTTTGATTCATAAACTCAAACCTTCTGGTTGACTAAAATGCTGACCAAGTTCAATGCTGTAATGTGAAATAAAATCCTTACTATGGCAGATGTCATTCTAGAAGAGGCATTCCTCCTTTTGTCCCAGAATGAACACTTCTTTTAAGATATTGTGGCATTCATAAACTAAAATACTCTTATCTATTCAGAACAATTCGTATTCAAATCTAAGCAAATTTGCTCATAGGTTGAAACTCATCTGACTTAATTAACTGTAAAATCCTGTGCAAATTTCATTACGAGTAAATCCAGGGGACACAATTGGATTTGCTTCTGGGTAAACATGCATAGGATCAGGCTATAAGAGATTTATTTATTTGGTGACAGTTCAGGTTTTAGGTGTATAGAGGTTTTTCATGACTCATACCAAAACCAAAAACCACATAAGGCTACTAAGTCATTTTCTCTTGGTCGATTTAGTGGAAAATGCAATGGCAACTAATAAAGGCAGGCTAGAAGATGGAAAGTGAAATAACGACTACCATACTTTAATTTATCCTGTATACTGAGAAATTGTTAATTTTCTTAAAGGAAGAATAAGGCGCCTGTTATCATCATAACAGTTTTTATCTGATCATTGTTCAGTTAAACTCAGCAGAATACTTTGTCTAATATTCTGTAAGGTCTAGTAAACAGATTTTACTTTGTAATTTTATATCCCATTGTTACTTTTGACAGTCTGATCCTTGTTACTTGCCTTGTTATGTATGCTGCCTTTCCTGCAAGGACAGGCTGAAGGAGTGTAACTGGTTCAAGGTCACCAAGTGAGATTCGTAGTTGAGTGGAAAAAAATCTCCTCCTGTCTCCTCCCTGAACTGCATGATGTTGCTTTAATATTCCATGGCGCAGCTCTGATGGCAGTTGACACCTGGTGCTATCGATGTGGTTCTTGATAAATGCAACTAAACTGTGGCCCCAGACCTCAAAGTCCTAAACCTTATTAGTCCCCCTATGGCTAGAAGGATTAAAATCAAATAATGATTTCCTGCCAAATAGTTTTCTGTAGACTTCAGTAGCCTGTACATTTACAGACTGGGATAAACCTCTGCGACATGAATGAGGAAGCTGTATCTCTGTCCTCATGTTGTAGAACTCCAACTCCTGTCATAGAGTTGTAGAGTTGGGAGGGAACGAACATGAGGGTCATGTCCAGCCTTCTGCAATGCAGGAATCTTTTGTCCGACCACTGACCATTCTGGCTGAAGCATAGGAGCTGTGTTAAGTTAAGGAGCTTAGTTAAGTTGGAAATCAACTATCTAGTAGAAACTACTACCAAAGTTTAGAGATATAGATATATATATATACACACAGTTAATAAGGGGGAAAGAAGCACTAATTAACTACAAAAATAGCTAAATTCAAAATTTATTAAATCTTATATATTATAGTAGCATACAATCAATCGCTGTCCCAGCTAAATCCAGGATGGCTATTTCTTGTTGTTGTTTTCATATTCCACAGCTGGTTTCCAACTATTTAGTACATCTTTACCTAACTTTTTAAACATAATTTTCAGTTTAATTATCCCCAGTTGTCCCCATATTTTCCTAAGTGTTTCTTATTGTCTTGCCTTCCAGGCATTTGCATACAAAATTCTTGCCAAGCTTAACATGTATTAAAGCCTGCCTTTGAATTTCTTCTGCTAGTATTATTTCTGCTGCTCCCTGCAAGGCCCCCAAAGCAGGGTAGGGAATTAGAATACAAAAGGAGCAACATGCAAATCCATTAATCTAATCAAAAAAAGAAAAGAAAGAAAGACAAAATAGAACATTTCAGAGATAATAGGAGGCAGACAATACCAGCAGATAAGACAACCTAATTATCATAAAAAGCAGTAAAAAAAGGAAGGTCATTCAGCAGATATCACCACTCTTGGGAAAGCTGCAAACATTCACTTCACATAGCAATGTATATTAAGTGTGTGGTGTGTATGCAACCAAAAGCAGTTTAGTTTAGTTGTAGTTTAGTTATTGTATCAATCTCACTTTTCTATTAAAATAATGCTTGAAGTACATTACAATAATATATATACTGTACATACAATAGGTTGTAGCCAACTAAGTTTTATTCAGAGTTGACAGACCGAAATTAATGGACCTATGTTAGTCATGTTCATTAATTTCAATGTGTCTTCTCTGAGTAAGACTAGCATTGGCTACAACTCAACATAACAATCAGCATTAATACGTTAAAAGATAACAATAGCGCTAGATACGCTGGGGCTGCAACAAAATGTTGCAGTGTGTGATGATGCTTGTTCAACCACTCCATTCCATTTCCCCTCCTCTCATCTTCCTCCTTTCCCACCATTCACAGAACTAAAATTCAGCTCCTGTCTATAGACAACGTTGGGTTGCAAGAGCATTATTTTTAATCACGTACAATATAATCTTATTAGCAAAGGGGTTTTGTTCCCCTTTAATATTTGCATTCAAACTGAAAGTGCACACAACTAGGTTGCTCTGGTCTGTGACCACAATGATGGTTTTGTTTTTGTTTTTTTAAGTCTCTGGCTTGAGGTCACTGGGTAATAACGAAATGCCGGTGTGTTTCCTGACCTCACAGTATTTGCATGAATTCAGCACCGTTTCCTGAACATGCACTGAAGTTTTTCCCCTCACCATTTGCAAGTTGAGACCATTCTGGGTTGCATCGCTTCCTACCATGTGGTTTTCATACCAAGAACATGGTTACCGCTTTTCAGTCATACACCATCTGGTCCCTGAAAGGTTTCCTTACGATAAATTGGTATTCTTACCTTGCTTCACAATGCTGGAAAAATCTTATGGCCCAGTTTACACATCACAGTAAGCCACAGTTAAGAAATGCTCAGATGATTCCAGCTTTGCTCTTCCCCTCTAGCCAGTGGGAGCAACAAACTGTGATCCCTGGCTTAGAGCACATCTGAACCAGGGTTCATCGTTTGTTTTGCTCAAATATTTGGTGAGACAAGAACAAACCTTGGCTAGATATTGTGGTTTGTTTGGAGCAAAAACAACCGCAATCTCCAGTTCAGATGCAATACTATTGTGATTTGTTTGCTCCTGCTAGTCTGAGAGGAGGATCAAAACAGGAGACTTCAGCATGGTCATGGTAAACCATAAAGGTAAAGGGACCCCTGACCATTAGGGCCAGTCGTGATCAACTCTGGGGTTGTGGTGCTCATCTCGCTTTATTGGCCGAGGGAGCCGGCGTACAGCTTCCGGGTCATGTGGCCAGCATCACTAAGCCGCTTCTGGCAAACCAGAGCAGCGCACAGAAACGCTGTTTATCTTCCCGCCAGAGTGGTACCTATTTATCTACTTGCACTTTGACGTGCTTTCGAACTGCTAGGTTGGCAGGAGCAGGGACTGAGCAACAGGAGCTCACCCCGTCATGGGGATTCAAACCGCCAACCTTCTGATCAGCAAGTCCTAGGCTCTGTGGTTTAACCCACAGCGCCACCGTGTCCCTCTAATGGTAAACCATAAACAATGCTTTATTGTGACAGGTGAACGCTGCCTATTTATATGCAGAAGTCATAGAAAGTGACAGCACATATGGGTTCAGGGGGAAATAGTATATACCGTAACTGAGGATTGCATTGCCCAAGGCCCTCTGTCATTAAGCTGGATAAAAAGTCACAACTCGTGATTAGGTTTCTATCAGAGCACTCCATGGGTGTAGCCAGAGAGGGGCTGGGGAGGGGGCAGCTGCCCCCATCAAATAAATACATAAATAAAAATACTTAACTAACAGTCCAATTGAGTTGCAGATTGCTCAGTTCTGCCCCCACCCCCAAGTCCTGCCTGCCCCCAACAAAAATCCTGGCTACACCCATGGAGCGCTCCCTCAAGGCACAATTCCTTATCAGTTGCCCTTGTTAAGCCACATACAATTGCTGTTTGAAAAGCAAAGGAATCAGTTTGATTCCCCTGTTGTTGTTTAGTCGTTTTGTTTAGTCGTTTAGTCGTGTCCGACTCTTCGTGACCCCATGGACCAGAACACGGCAGGCACTTCTGTCCTCCACTGCCTCCCGCAGTTTGATCAAACTCATGCTGGTAGCTTCAAGAACACCATCCAACCATCTCATCCTCTGTCGTCCCCTTCTCCTTGTGCCCTCCATCTTTCCCAACATCAGGGTCTTTTCCAGGGAGTCTTCTCTTCTCATGAGGTGGCCAAAGTATTGGAGCCTCAGCTTCACGATCTGTCCTTCCAGTGAGCGCTCAGGGCTGATTTCCTTCAGAATGGAGAGGTTTGATTTTCTTGCAGTCCATGGGACTCTCAAGAGTCTCCTCCAGCACCATAATTCAAAAGCATCAATTCTTCGGCGATCAGCCTTCTTTATGGTCCAGCTCTCACTTCCATACATCACTACTGGGAAAACCATGGCTTTTACTATACGGACCTTTGTTGGCAAGGTGATGTCTCTGCTTTTTAAGATGTTGTCTAGGTTTGCCATCGCCTTTCTCCCAAGGAGCAGGCATCTTTTAATTTCGTGACTGCTGTCACCATCTGCAGTGATCATGGAGCCCAAGAAAGTAAAATCTCTCACTGCCTCCATTTCTTCCCCTTCTATTTGCCAGGAGGTGATGGGCCCAGTGGCCATGATCTTCGTTTTTTTGATGTTGAGCTTCAGACCATATTTTGCGCTCTCCTCTTTCACCCTCATTAAAAGGTTCTTTAATTGCTCCTCACTTTCTGCCATCAAGGTTGTGTCATCTGCATATCTGAGGTTGTTGATATTTCTTCCGGCAATCTTAATTCCGGTTTGGGATTTATCCAGCCCAGCCTTTCGCATGATGAATTCTGCATATAAGTTAAATAACCAGGGAGACAATATACAGCCTTGCTGTACTCCTTTCCCAATTTTGAACCAATCAGTTGTTCCATATCCAGTTCTAACTGTAGCTTCTTGTCCCACATAGAGATTTCTCAGGAGACAGATGAGGTGATCAGGCACTCCCATTTCTTTAAGAACTTGCCATAGTTTGCTGTGATCGACACAGTCAAAGGCTTTTGCATAGTCAATGAAGCAGAAGTAGATGTCTTTCTGGAACTCTCTAGCTTTCTCCATAATCCAGCGCATGTTTGCAATTTGGTCTCTGGTTCCTCTGCCCCTTTGAAATCCAGCTTGCACTTCTGAGAGTTCTCGGTCCACATACTGCTTGAGCCTTCCTTGTAGAATTTTAAGCGTAACCTTGCTAAAGTGTGAAATGAGTGCAATTGTGCAGTAGTTGGAGCATTCTTTGGCACTGCCCTTCTTTGGGATTGGGATGCATCCTGGAGCTGTGCACTTTAAAAAAAAACATTCTTAACCATTCAGCATTTCGTATTCACAGATTTATTCCTTGTCCTTTGCTCCCAAAAGGGACCTCCATGAAAACTCACAGTATGATGATAAACATTATCTGAACCAGTCATATAAAAATCCACTAAATGGCAAAGAGTATTACAAAATTCCATAAATTGCCCTTGTTTTGACCTCCCTCCTTTAAATGATCTGGAAACAACAACATTCCACCTTTCCCCCAAGTTGTTGTACATGGTTCTCCCCCTCCCTACACCTGCCATGTCCAGGTAAAATGCAGAAACACTGCTGTCATCTTTATGGGATAGTGGTTGGAGTGATGGACTAGGACTTGGGAGACCAGTTCCTCACTCGGCCATGAATCTCACTGGGTGACCTTGGGCCAAGTCACTCTTTCAGCCTAACCTACTTTCACAGGATTGTTGCGAGCATTGACGTGTAAGCAGTAGGTGGGTAGGTAGAACTATGTATGCCACTCTGAGGTCCTTGGACAAAGTGGAAGATATGAATAACTTAACATACTTTACAATGGGCATTTGAATATTACGTTGTGTGCCGGGGGGAAATCTGGATGAATCCTGCTTTCTTAATCAAACCTACTTACTTCACACATCTCCCACACTCTTAGCCTTCCTGCTCCCACACTGTAGGGAATCAGTTCCTACAATCATGTTGTTGTTGTTTAGTTGTTTAGTCGTGTCCAACTCTTTGTGACCCCATGGACCAGAGCACTCCAGGCACTCCTGTCTTCCACTGCCTCCCACAGTTTGGTCAAACTCATGTGGGTAGCTTCGAGTACACTGTCCAACCATCTCATCCTCTGTCGTCATCTTCTCCTTGTGCCCTCAGTCTTTCCCAACATCAGGGTCTCTCCAAAACCCCAAGGTCAGGAGGCCATAAAATCCCATCTAATCCAACCTCCTGTAACGCACAGTAGTCCACAGTATCTTTGTAAGGGAAATTGAAGTCTCTAGGGTTGCCACACCTTCAGGGCTGGCCTGAAGTCTCCAGGATTGCCTGGAGGGGGGCTGCTTGAATCTGCAAGTGGGAGAGGGTGTCTTTTTCTTCTTTTTTTAAAAAGAGGAATGTTTACACAGCTTACAACCTCCCACCCAGTAGAAACTGGCTGCCAATAATTGCATAGACTCTTGGTGGGAGTTGTACTCTCATCTCTTTGCTTCCAATTAGCGTCCACTTCTGCAAATTATTGCATAGAATGTCTTGTAGTACCTTAAAGAGTTGCAAATTGTATAAATGGCATCGGCATTTGTGGAAGGGGGTGCAATAGTGAGGTCAGAATGCATACAGCACTGGCTGTTCACAAGAGCAGCCCACAAGAAGCATAGGAATGCCTGCTTTACCTAAGATTTCTATCCTCATTTCCAGTCGGTGACATATTTGCTCATTTGTTAGATTTTGTATTTGTTGTTGTTGTTGTTGTTAATTTTATTATTTCTGTGAGATCCTCGCAGCAACTGTGGTTAATAATGTGTCATGCTAATGACATCACTGGGGCCCATCCTGCTGTGACATCGCCAGGGTCCACCCTATGGCATCCCCTACATCTCAGGTTTGGACCCTGAAATCTCAGCAATCCTTTAAGTGTCTACAATATCTGCAATGGAGGAGAATGGAGAGAAAACCTGAACAACAAGGATACACAGCTAGGAACTCATGCACCCGTAACTTCCTCACAGCCCTGCCATTGGTTGAAGAAGATAGATTAACACCCCCACATACATGCACTAAAATAATGTGCAAGGGGGTTGTGGGGCAACACAGGCTGGTCTTCCACCGCCGAGAATATGCATTGTCCATACCCTGCCAGCTACATATCTGTCAGATATAAGAAGCCCCTGCTTCCACAGCAGGTACTGACAAAGATGGGACGCGGGTGGTGCTGTGGTCTAAACCACTGAGCCTCTTGGGCTTCCCAGTCAGAAGGTTGGCGATTCACATCCACACGACAGTGGTGAGCTCCTGTTTCTCTGTCCCAGCTCCTGCCAACCTAGCAGTTCAAAAGCACACCAGTGCAAGTGGATAAATAGGTACCGCTGCAGCGGGAAGGTAAATGGTGTTTCCGTGCACTCTGGTTTCTGTTGTGCCAGAAGAGGTTTAGTCATGCTAGTCACATGACCCAGAAAGCTGTCTGTGGACAAACGCCGGCTCCCTCGGTCTGAAAACAAGAGGAGCGCCACAACCGCATAGTCCCCTTTGACTGGACTTAACCGTCCGGGGTCCTTTATCTTTTACCTTTACTGAAAAAGACAATGATGGCTGGTGTCCATTGGGACTAGTAGGGCAGATGTCAAGGAGGCAGGTACCACCCACCAAGCACAAAAACCGTGATTCAGTTCAGGACACTCAGCAGCTGCTTTTAAGCAAATGTTTTAAACTGGGCAGATAGATGTGATGTAGGAGATCCATGATCCTGTTTTGGCATTTGCTCAGCTGCAAAACCTGTGACTGGCTTACACCATCAGATGGTAGGGGGTGGGATGGGGGAATTGTTACATGGCTGGAGGTGTCCCTACTCCCTACAGAAGTATTCACCTCACACACAAAACAAGCATGGCAGGGATGGAAGCCTCGCCTTGAACCTTCACCTGGAGTTTAATACCTAGCAGTGATTGTGTTGTTGTCATATACAGTAACACTAGATCACGTTGTCTGGTCTGCCGTGGTGGAGGCCACCCGCAGCCTCTCGACTCTGTTGAGAACTGGGTCGTGGTTCCAAGCCTCTGATCAAGTGTTCAGAGCAGAACTAGAAAATGGAAACTAATTGCTTCAAAGAAGTGCTAAAAAGAGGAAGTGATGTGGTTTGTGGGTTTTTTGGGAAGGAGCAGCCGACGCTGAGCTGGGACTTTCCCAAGCTTTAATGGTTTATTACATCAGAATCCAATTATCCGGAAAGCACGGTGCCAGCCACCCCCCTTTTTTTTGCCTGAAAAACCTTCAGCCGTGTGACGTTTCCTCCACTCTGCAGAGAAGAAGTGCTATTGGGAAAAGTTGGCCATGTTTCACAGCTGTGATGTCACACTGAATGACAAAACGAAAACAGTAGAATTTCTGTTCAAAGCATTGGGGAAGACTTGAGCTGCCCAGAGGAATCGAAGAAGAAAATGATAGCAGTACTGGAACTTTTGAAATACCCCACGGAGACTCCCACATAAATAACATTGTTGGGACTTTCTCTTTTTCATACCATACAGATGCAGTGAATTCCTCAATTTCTCATCCAAACCTAAGAGTCCTGCTGGATTAGGCCAATGCTCTATCTTGTCTTTTGACTAAACTGCGGGAGGCAGTGGAAGACAGGAATGCCTGGCGTGCTCTGGTCCATGGGATCACAAAGAGTCAGACACGACTAAACGACTAAACAACAACAACAACAACACTATCTTGTCTAGCATCCCATTCTCACAGTCGCCAACCAAATACCCATGGGATATCAATACCCAGGACCTGAGGGCAACAACACTCTCCACACTTTTGATTCCCAGCAACTGGAATTCAGAGACATATTGCATACCCTCCAACATTTCTCCAATGAAAATAAGGATTTTCTACTATGCCATCCAACATTTCTCCGATGAAAATAGGGACGTCCTAAGAAAAAGTGGGACATTTCAGGGTCAAATCAAAAACCAGGACAGCTTCTGTAAATTTGGTACTGTCCTTGGAAAACAGGGGCACTTGTGATACTGCCTTTGACCAGTGGCGGCATCAGAAAAAAGTTTCAGGGGGACACAGATGGGGCAAAGTGTATTTCTAGGTGGGTGAGTTGTAACAGTAATTTATTTATCTCACAGCTAACCTGCCACAAAAAATATAATGCTATAAGTTGATATAAATTATGTCTCCTAATATTGTAAAAAATGCACACTTTCTTTTAGAAGAAGAAAAAGAGTTTGGATTTGATATCCCGCCTTTCACTCTGTTTAAGGAGTCTCAAAGCTGCTAACATTCTCCTTTCCCTTCCTCCCCCACAACAAACACTCTGTGAGGTGAGTGGGGCTGAGAGACTTCAAAGAAGTGTGACTGGTCCAAGGTCACCCAGCAGCTGCATGTGGAGGAGCGGAGACGCGAACCCGGTTCCCCAGATTAGGAGACTACCACTCTTAACCACTACACCACACTGGCTCTCTTTTACTTGTTGTTATAAGTTATGTTGGATATTATGCTGGAAATCAATTATTGTTTAAAAATGAAACTTTGTATAAAAATATATTGTCCTACTTTTTATGCCTTGACGAACAAATGTGTTGTTCTGTGCGTATGCACCAAATTTGGTCTTTGACCAGGGTGAAATAAAGCCTAGTTTCACCCCTGCCCTTTCTTCCCTGGCAGGCAGCAGGGCACCATTTTGTGGCTCGCCTCAGGTGCCAAAATGCCTTGGGCCCTGGACTGCATGATAATACACATTCATTGCTGGAAGTGTGGACACCTTTCTGGAGTGCTGTACACCTATTATGCCCATGTCGTCCCTCTCGCACACCATTCGTCAATCAAAAGGACATTATGGTTACAATCTGTTTTGTGCCAATAGTGCACTTCTCAGGTGCTTGCTGCCTACATACGTACACAGAGAGCCCTTTCTCAGGTTACATCCTATTGGGGCAGACCTACTGGCACTGCAGGGCGGTGCCGCTCTTCCTTCCCATGTTTAATTTGTCTATGTATGAAATAGGCAAAATAGGAAGCAGTACAGTAACTTAGCTACCTCTGTGAACTGATACAAATATCCTCTGTACACCAGTGTTTCAACACACCGGTTTCCAGCCCCCCCTCTTTTGAAAGAAAATAATTTTTTATTTTTATTTTTTATTAAGTTTCATATACATAACCAAAAAAGGAAAACAAATCAGCAGTTACAAAAAAATAAATAAAAAAATTGCAAATGTCCAAATATAACGTAAAGATCTTATCTGTTTCCATTACAGTTATTTGTCTTCACATTTATTTCTTTATAACTTTAGGAACTTAAATCCTTCTTCTACCCCCTACCGACCTCCATCCCTCCCGCTTTCAGGCTTCTTAATATACATAATTTATTTTTCCTGCAGCTAGTGATTGTTAATGATTTGCACATCGTAAGATTTATATTGAAAGAAAGTAAATTTGATTTTTTTAAACCTGTGGAAACACTAACTGAGGGGAAGGGGATAGAGAACACTGGTTTGTAAACACGCCCACCAAGTGTGCAGACAACAGGATAGTAGCTGCCACTTTGGACAGCATTATCATGTGACAATGTGTCCAACTGCAAATGGCTGTACACAAAATCACGCTGTGATAAAATAGCCTCTTTTAAAGGCTACCTGTGTACATAGCCTTAGCCTGCAAACTATCTCGAGCTGAAGGACCCTTCACATGCTGAAGACCTGCCACATTCCTTCAGCAAATCTAGAACTTGCTGTTGAGTTAGATTGAGAAACAGGCACAGTCTGACTAATATCCACAGAACACTGGCTGCCGGGTATTCCCCTACATGATTTTTTTTCTCAGGCTTAAACTGGGAAGTCATTTCCATTCTGGGTGTTGGGTGGATTAGATTAAGATGGTAGATAAATCTGTGCCAACTAACTTCTGCCGTGAGCATAAAAAAAGAGATGGGCTTTCCATGGTTTAATAGCAAAATATGTTAAATAACAGGGCAGCATTCAGAGAATCTCAAGAACTGCTTTAGTGAGTTGTTTGTTACAAGACATTAGGAGTAGGGAACCTGCACCCCTGTTGTTGGTCTACAGCTCAGTGAAGAGTCCAGCAACCTTGACCATGCTGGCTCAAGCTGATGGGAACTGAAATGCAACAACACTGGAGGTACCGCACCCCTACAATAAGTCATCAAAGCACCTGGGGGGGTAGACTGATGTGGGAAGCAGCAAAGTTTTAATACTAAATAAATTAATGGGACTATTAGAACCAGATAGAAATAAATTGGGTCAAGCTACAAACATTGAAGCTATGTGGACAGCTGCTCTGATGTTTATGAAACCCCAACCCCGATATGGAATTCCCAATCTCTTTGTAGAAAGGAAAACTTGCTGTCCTCAATGGGAAATGGCTTTGGATATACTCAGTATTTCTCTTTCAGAGGCAACCAGAAAGAGGTGGGGCTCTAAGTCACTCCCTAGATGTACATGTAGACATCTGAGAAGATGGGGGCACTGCCACATCAGAAGTACATAAAAAGAAACTTATTTATACATTTAAAGAGTTGAAGCAACTTCATATTTATACATTAGCATACTTAATCATTTTCTCTTACTCTCACACACCCCAGTACATATAATAATAATAATAATAATAATAATAATAATAATAATAATAATACTGATTGTTGTAAGGTAGTTACTGCTAACAGAAAAGAGGTAAGATAAAAAGCCAAAAGCTCTTAGCCAAGCTTCATCTGCATGCCAAAGCAGGAAGTTCATCCATTCTGAAATCTAATTATATATTTCAGCGGTGGGCAGTTATTGTACTTAATCTTGTGAGAACAGATTCATCCAGCATTATGCAAAGCTTACACGTCTGCATCCTTTCGCTGTTATTATTATCATTGTCTATTTTTACATTTGTGCTTGAATATCTTAAAATGAGACAAGGGATATATACAGACAGGAGTGGTCCATCAGATATTGCTTGACTGCCACTCCCATCATCCTTAACCACAGTATCCCCATCACAGCCACATGGCAATCACAGTGATTCTACTACGGGTGGGTGGGGGAATCACCTTTCTCACGTGTAAAATAAAAACATATCTGGGGCTAGAAAAATGAGATGTCGCTATAATGTAAAACCCACCTGGGTTGCTTGCAGTGCTGTGAGTAACAGCTGGACGCTTCCTATACTGAAAGCTACTTGTGCAGAAAGGTCTTTAAAATTGCTAAGCCACCTTAATTGCAAGTGCACAATAGATTTGCCACCTAGTGACAACAAAGAAATATGACATCAAGAGAAAAAGGCATCTACATTTTAGAGCAGAATTTCCCAGGTTGTAGGAACTGATTCCCTACGGTGTGGGAGCAGGAGGGCTGAGAGAGTGGGAGATGTGTGAAGTAAGTAGGTTTGATTAAGAAAACAGGATTCATCCAGATTTTCCCCCTGGCACACAACGTAATATTCAAATGTCCAGTGTAAAGTATGTTAAGTTATTCATATCTTCCACTTTGTCCAAGGACCTCAGAGTAGCATGCATAGTTCTAGCTACCCACCTAGTGCTTACACGCCAATTAGGACAATTTCCAACAATCATAGACTGCATTTATTTTACTATTTTATCATTATATTTATATCCCACCTTCCCTCCAAGGAGCTCAGTGTGACATACACTGGTCTCCCCCTCTTCATTTTATGCTCGCAACAATCCTGTGAAAGTAGGTTAGGCTGAAAGAGTGACTTGGCTCAAGGTCACCCAGTGAGATTCATAGCTGAGTGAGGAACTGGTCTCCCAAGTCCTAGTCCATCACCCCAACTACTATCCCATAAAGATGACAGCAATGGCCAGTGAAGCAAGACACAGTTTCTGCATTTTACCTGGACATGGCAGGTGTAGGGAGGGGGACATAGGCGCCGACTCCATGGGGCTTGAGGGGGGCCGAGCCCCCTCAAAAATTCGTTTGGGGGGGCTCCGCCCCCCCAATAATCTCCGGCGCCCCTCCAGCAGAGCGCCATCGCCGCCCCTCCCCCAGCCCAAAATGCACAGGGTCGGGCTGCATGCCTCTTGCCCTCCCTCCCGAACAAAAGCTCCACCCAATTTCCTTCGGAGCTGATTAATAGGCGCAGCACGCTCTCCCCTATTCGCTCACGAGGAGGCGGCGCCACTTCATTTGCATATTCATGAGCTTATTTATTATTCATGAGCTTTCCCGGGGCCCCCCCCCCCAATATTTTTTATAAGTCCGCGTCCCTGGAGGGGGAGAACCATGTACAACAACTTGGGGGAAAGGTGGAATGTTGTTCTTGTTTCCAGATCATTTACAGGAGGGAGGACAAAACAAGGGCAATTTATGGAATTTTGTAACACTATTTGCCATTTAATGGATTTTTATATGACTGGTTCGGATAATGTTTATTATCATACTGTAAGTTTTCATGGAGGTCCCTTTTGGGAACAAAGGACAAGGAATAAATCTGTGAATACAAAATGCTGAATGGTTAAGAATGTTGGGGTTTTTTTAAAGCGTACAGCTCCAGGATACTGGAAGTGTAAGATACCATACTATGTAAAAAAAGCAGGCCATTGTGCTACATGCTCTGTGTGATGAAATGCCAACATTTCCTGCAGACTAAGCTGCAAGCATACATGAATCACATTGACAAAAATGTGCTCTTGATAAACAGCCTTCATTTTGGATTTCCCAAGGCTTGCACTTCCTTGAGCCATTCCGGATTTCAACTAGAGTTCTGAACTTCGTGTGAACCAAGGCTGACCACACCTTAACCACAGAGCCTATGGTCCTGCAGATGGGTCATATGCCCACAGTCTGCTTCCAATGACACCATGTAACCACAATGGGAAAATGCCATATATGTGGTCATTATGTTTATACTGGTTGCTGGAAACCACAAGAGGGGAAAGTACTTTTGTGCTCAGGTCCTGCTTGTGTGCTTCCCACAGGCATGTGGTTTGCCACTGTGAGAACAGGATACTAGAGCAGACGGGTCATTGGCCTGATCCAGCCGTCTACCAAAAGGTACTGTACAAAAGAGGAATCATTCCCAATTATTCTTTCAGACCGCTATGACTCAAGAAAACATATAACTGTACAATTCATGGGCCTCTTGCACATCGGGTGCATTTTTTAGTCCTATGTTCTTATGTCAGATTGTTTGTCCATATAGCTCAGGACTATTTTGACCTTCAGTGGCTCTCCAGGATTTCAGGCAGTGGGACTTCTCATCACCCATTTCCTCAAGCAAGACCTGCCCTACTACTGGGCAGAGTGAGCTGGCAGGTACCGGTTGGGAGAGGCAGGAAGTGTTGGCAAGATGTTGTAGGACAGAGCTGTATGCTTGTGAACCCTGCGTGCCTTAAGATAACCTGGAGGAAGATGGTGGCCCATCACCAAGAGACAATTGCCAGTCTAGTCAAATTCCATAATGGAATGGAAAGGGGGTGATTCCTTGTTCTTCTCCTCATTGGGCCACAGAACCTGTTCTAAGGTTCTTCAATGGAAAATGCAGGCACTGAATCTTAGCGCGTGCCCTGCCACGGAATTACGGTCTGTCTCACAATCAGCCTCTAGATGCCTGGGATAAATGGGATAAAGCCTTTTGAATTAGAGCAGACGCCACAACTTCTGGTGGCTTGACCCATGATTTAAATTACTTCAGCTCTGGCAATAGGGCTGGATTAAGACATGCTCAGAGCAAGCCCTAATGCCAAGTTTAAGAGGCCCCACTGCATTAAGCCCCCCCCCTTGTATTATTCTAATGAAAATAGAATAAATTTGCATATATGCTAGTACATACACAATGATGCAACTAAAAACTATCTTACTAGTGGTACTTTTGCACTTAAGAGGCCACTCATAATCTGAGGCCCTAAACTGTAGTTTGTGCATAAATCTGACACTAACTGGCAAAGTAAATGCAAGATCAGTACAGAGCAGAAGGTGGAATTATCTTATTTGAAAGTCTTTAAAGAAAGGATAAACAACAACATTAGCAGTCTGATCCTGTGCATCTTCATTCAGAAGTCCATCCCGCAGGCAGCCGCAGGTAGAACATGCATGAGGTTACTTTTTCAGATGTGTCAGTCTGTGACTACCTATCTGCCAAAGGAAAGAGGAACGAGAAACAATTATTAAGGCCCAACACATTATGAGTCACAGCACTGAAAATCAAATCTCATCAAGGAGCTGCTAAAACAATCTTGCTCAATATGGCTCAGACTGCATACAGTTAACATGTGAGCCTCCCCTTGATGAGATTTATTCAGCTCTCACTTCCAGGAGTCAAGTGATTCAAAATACTCATGGAGGATAATGCTGTCAATGGCTACTAATCCTGAGGGCCACTGTCAGAGGAAATATGATTCTGAATAACGGTTGCTGGAATCCACAGGAGAGTTACCTTTCCACAAGGGTTGACAATGATGCTGAAATCCAGCATCGCCTGAGCTTGGCGAGTGCAGCTTTTTCCCAAATGAAGTAAAGAGTTTTTGAGGACTGGGATAATCGCAGGGAAACCAAAATACTTTTTTACAAAGCTATTGTACTACCAACCTTACTGTATGCTTGTGAAACATGGACTACTTATAAACACCATCTCCAACTCCTCAAAAGATTCCATCAATGATGTCTCTAAAAAAATGTACCTATCACTTGGGAATACAGGCGAACTAATGTCAGTGTACTGGAAGAAGCAAAGATCACAAGTGTCAAAGCAATGATTCTTCAACATCACCTTTATTCAGATGCCTCTATTCCAAACTTAAAAATGGAAAGAGTAATGCTTGTGGTCAACAAACGAGGTTTAAAGTCTCTCTCAAGGCAAATCTTAAAAAATGTAGTATAAACACCAACAATTGGGAAACACTGGCCTGCAAGCGCTCCAACTGAAGAACAGCCTTTACCAAAGGTGTCATGGGCTTTGAAAACACTCAGACTCAGGATGAAAGGTAGAAATGTGCTAAGAAGGTGGCATGTTTGGCAAACCTTCAGCATGATCAACTCCCACCTATGTCCCCATTGTAGAAGGATGTGTGGATCTAGAATTGGCCTCCACAGTCACTTATGGACTAACCATTAAGACCATGTTCATAGAAGACAATCTTACTTGGCTACGAGTGATCACCAAAGAAGAAGAAAGATCTCTCAGATGGGTGATTGACTCAGTGGGTATATGGTAAACCTGTTGACGATTGTTAAGACTGCAGTTAGTTCTACAGGAAAAAGCAAGGGATAGGATTAGCATATGTAATGTGATAGGAATCCAATATCTCTATTAAGACCAGGTCTCTCCATAGTTTTGACTTTAGTGATGTTATAATTCAGCAACTTCTCTTTCAAGTCTGTTTCTGAAATTCTTTTATATTAAGACAGCTGCTTTGAGATCCTGTACTGAATGTCCTGGGAGATTGAAGTGTTCTCCTACTGGCTCCTCTGTCTTGTGATTCCTGATGTCAAATTTATGTCCATTTATCCTTTGGCGTAGGGTTTGGCCTGTTTATCCAATATACAGAATATGGGTGTGAGCAAATGCAAAGCACTCTCTGTATTGTTCTTTCCCGTTTGCCCCCACATCGGATTTATGGCTCCCTCCCCCTGCATTTTTGTTGCAATAAAACTAACAACTGCCCAAAGGAGACAACAGAGAAATCCAAAACACTATCACAGCTATGATTCTGGAGAATTGCATCTCTCCCAAAGAAAGAATGAAAGGGGGGGGGGAAATAGAAGCAGAATTTCTAGGGTTGGAGGGAGTAATGCTTCTGAATTACTGGAAAAGACAGGGTGGGAGAGTGCTCCTGTCCTCAGGTCCCGCTTGCAGACTTCCCACAGGCATCTGGTTGGCCACTGTGAGAACACAATGCTGGACTAGATGGGCCATTAGCCCAGGGGTCTGCAACCCACGGCTCCGGAGCCGCATGTGGCTCTTTTACACCTTTGCCGCGGCTCCGGGGCGGATACTAACAAGGGGAGGAGGCGCATTGTGCGCCCCGACACTCCCCACTGTGGCGGGCGCTGTACTGGCTGTGACGTCGCATGAGGGCGGTGCGTGCGTTAGTCACGCACCGTCCCGACGTCACCTTCCCGCCCGCTACATTGTAAGGGGCATGTACGCTGGTCACTGCATTGAAAGGGGGCATGTACGCTGGTCACTGTTTTGAAGGGGAGTGAAGAACACACAAAAAAAAGGTAACTTGTTAATTTAATGTTTATGAGGAGGATTAATTCTGAGGGGTCAAACAAAGAAATAATAAAAAAGTGACAAAAAATTATTTTTATAATGACGAGTTTTGCAGCTCCCAGTTTTTTTTTCCTTCGGAAACGGGTCCAAGTGGCTCTTTTTGTCTTAAAAGTTGCAGACCCCTGCATTAGCCTGATGCAGGAGGCTCCTCTTATGTTCTTTCGTTAAGAGTCTTTCAAATCCAGGTCTTTTTCGGGTGGGGGTGATTGGTGAGAAAGATCCCCCACCCGACACTTCCTTTACGGAAGAGAAATCAGCTGTGTGGTATTACTGTCCTCTCTTTGCAGGTGGGTGGTGGTGGGTGGTGGCAGCTGAGAGATCTTATTCCTGCATTAAATGCAGGGAAGGAGCTTCAGAGAGAAAAAGAGTGCCTCATGATAACCTTGTAAAGAACATAATTAATAAGGTCGCAGAGTGCTGGCACTGACAGAAAGTTGTTTACAACAGCCCTGCAACAGAGTCCAGTGTTATTATCTTGATACAGTGCTGCAGTTGCAGGAGAGGAAGGGCTGAGCCTGTGTAACTTATAACATGTAAGGTTATGTACTTAACTCTTATCACTCCTATTTTGCAGTAGGAGGGGGGGGGGACTGAGAGGAAGTGGCTTACATAAGACTGTAATGCAGTAATCATACTTAAGACAAAGGATAGAGGCACAAATACACTATATTATGATCTCCACATTTCAGATGGAGGCTAAAACTGAAAGCTGGTGGCTTACAACAAATCTCTAATAATAATGCTTTAAAGAACGGACAGCTGCTCAGTCTTTGCTTGTAAAACAAGACTACAAATCTCAGTCTCCATTACAGTACTACAGAGTACTCCCATTTTTTCCAAGGTACAGAGTGGAGAATCATTATTCCGTAGGGGAAATGTTTCACTAACTGTGCATTCAGTGCATGCCTACTCATAGTGGAACTCATTTTTGAATAAATATGCACACGGTTGTAAATCATGTGAAATCATCGTTCAGTAATGTTGAAAACAAACAACAGCAATAAAAGATCATACACATACATCAGTCTGCAGCAAAGGTCAATCTCTTTAAATTGCGACTCATATTGTACCACCAACCTTAAAGCCCTGTCAGGTGAAAAGGTGGGGTTTTAATAATAATAATAACCCAAATTTAGCTGAATACAGAGGACATGTTGTGCTGCTCCATCAACATCCAGAGAAACACATCACACATTTACCTCTAAGACAGCACATGAGAATTCACAAATCCATTAAGAAGATAATGTCCTCTTCCAGATTTATTTTGTGTTCCTGTCTTCAAGGACAATCTTACTCATTTCACTTTATAGTCCACGGAAGGGTAGGATACCGGAAATGTCTCAGACTGACTCATGCCCCTATCGTGTAAACAAACCATAGAGCTCCCAATGCTCCTATAGTGCTACTGATTGTAATTTCATGGAGATTAAAGAGGGGTGGAAATGTGGGGGAGAGGGACAACCATGTGTGCCACCTCAAGCTCCTTGGGGGAAAGGTGGGATGTAAATGTAAAAGTAAGCAAATGATGAAAAAGGTAATAAAATACGAGTTGGAGATGACCTTGGGGGTCTTCTGCATCCTCAGCTTGAGGAAGGATCTGCAATACATGATTCAGCTACAGCAACCCTGGTGGGGGGCATCCAGCCACTATAACAAATACAAGAACAAGAACAAACCAATACTCCCACCCACCCATTTAAAAGAACACAGAGTGTTAATCAGCCAAAGCCAAGTTTTTGCCTGGCACCTAAAGATATGTAATGAAGGCATTAGGTGAGTCCCTCTGGGGAGAACATTCCACAAATGAGAAGCCATCACAGAAAAGGCCCATTCTTTTGTTACCATCCTCCAAACATCTCATGGAGGAAGCATTCAAAAACGGGCTTCAAGTGATGATCTCAGGGTCCAGGTTGGTTCATATGAGGAAAGACAGTCCTTTAATTATTGTGGTCCTTAGCTGTTTAAGGCAAAACCAACACTTTGAATTGGGCCGAGAAACTAATTGACACCAGGTGCAATTCGGCCAGGATCAGTGTGATATGCTGAAACCGTCAACCTGGCTGCGGAATTCTACACCAGTTGCCTTTGGAATTTTTTGGGGGGAGGAGGGGAGTGCATACCCATAGGCAGAAAGGGTGAAAGCCCCCAAACAACTCAGTGAGTATATGCTCTGTTGTCACATCATGCTGGCTAGGGGTACTGGAGAATTCTGATGAAAGCAGAAAGGAAGCATAAACTATTGTAGTTTGCATGTTCATCTGTGGCCAGAAATGAAAATCAGTCAATTGAGAATGCCTGATGTTCATTCAGACTGTTGTTGCTTTCAAGCCTGCAAATGTACCAGTTGAAGTTTCCGAAACGTCTTCAGAGGCAGGCCCATGTATAACGCGTTACTGTGATCTAACCTAGAGGGTACCAGAACATAGTAGACAAAACGTAGTTTGTTTGTTTATTATTTTATTAATTTTTATTTTATTTTATTTTCAACTAATGGAACGCTCTGCCTCATGAGAGCAGGGCCCTGCAGGATCTGATTTCTTTCCACAGGGCCTGTAAGACAGAGTTGTTCCACCTGGCCTTTGGCTTGGAGCCAATTTGATTCCCTCCCTCCCTCTCTTTCTTTTTTCTTTTCCTTTCTCCTCCTGCGATGAGGCTACATTTTAATATTTTAATGTTTCAATGTTTTAATGTTGTATTTTAATTTTGTTTTTCAGTTGTAATCATTCAACTTGTTTTTATTATTGCTTGTTAGCCGCCCTGAGCCCGGCCTTGGCTGCGGAGGGCGGGGTATAAATAAAAATTATTCTTATTCTTATTCTTATTCAATTTATAGACCACCCTTTATCAAAAGTTCCCAGGGCGGTGTGCAACATTAAAAACACATTACAGAACATCCATGATAAAATAATAATAAAAACACAATTTAAAAAAGCATCCTGGCAGACAGCCTACTAATAGTTCTCATAATGTCGTATATCACAGGTTGTCCCTGTCCAGATGGGGGCGCGGCTGGGACGCCAGCTGAAGCTGATGGCAGGCACCTCAAGCTGCTTCAAAGCGACTGTAATTATTTTATTTTATTTTATTTATTTATTTATACATCCATCTGACTGGGTTGCCCCAACCACTCTGGGCGGACTGTAACAACCTCCCATCCATCCTGTCTAGGAAACTGCCTGGAAAACCTACGCCTACTTTAGCTCGGGTAAGTTTACACCCTGAATATTATTCTTGGGGTGTGTTTTTTTTTTTAGTGGCATCACCTAGGGAGCCTAAGCATTTCAGCAGGCGTCACAGCGCGTCACCAGAGAAATACGTTTATCAGCGAAGCCGTTGACGACGCGTGTTGCTATAATGTGACGTCACTTCCGCCCGTAAGGCGTCCCTCCAGGCTCACGTCGGTTTCTCCGTGACGTCACCGACCTCCAGCCGCCATTCTAGGCATCCGGAGGCCGGCTGGCTCTATGGTCGGCCGAAAAAAAGAGTCAGCTGCGAAGACGGGCCTGGCCGGCCGGGAATGAAGTTTGGACCCTGTGGCGGTTTCTCGAGGCTGTTTTGGGGCTGGGAAAGTGCGGGGGCGGCGGCGGTTTCGGGGACCCTTCGGCGGCGACGGGAGAGAGGTGAGTGGCAAAAGCGGCGAGGGTTGGCTGGAAAGCTGAGGGAGACGGGGCGGCAGGCGCGGGTTTGAGGAAAGCCCTGTGGGCTGGTGGGATGGTCCCTCTCCCTTCTCGGCCTCCCTCAGCGCCTGGCACAACTCTTTCAACCCCTTCGCGACAGGCGGAAAATTAGCAGGTCTGGTTTCTCCCCGTTAAGTGAGGCAACGACGAGGGAAGCTCTACCTGTCGGGCTTCTGCCTGTTTGCGTTTAAGGAAGCCAGCGCACACCCCCTGGAAGCTCTTCTCAGAAAAGGCGCGCCCATGTGTCGGCCTTAAATCTTTAACCTCAGCCTTTTTAAAGCTTCTGTTTCTGCGGATCACAGCAGCAGAGGAAGCTGCTTTATCCCCAGCCGGAACTGTGTGGTCCACACAGCTCAGGGTTGATGTCTACACCGTCAGTAGCTTTCCAGGTTGAAGGGGGTTATTATTATTTATTTAGGTTTCATGGGGGATATTGAAGGGAGTTTGCTTCTGAGCTGTGCTCCTGACCAGCTTGTGGGCTCTCTGTTGAGGCAACTGGTTGTGCCACTGTGGGGAATGGGATGCTGGTCTAGACATCTGACCCAGCTGGGATGTGACCTTACGATGGATTTTAGTTATGATCCAGTAAGGCGGTTCTTACGTTCTTTGTTGACAGAACAGGATCCTGCTCAAATAATTGCTGTACCAGTTTTAACATGGCTGTCTTGTTCGTGTCAAATATATTTTCACCTGTCCCAAACTCCTAGGGTTGGATAGGTTTAAAATCTTTTTCAGAAAACAGCATTAATCCTGCAATGCTCATCTAGTGAGTATCCTTTTACGGTCTCTCTCTCCCATTTCTGTGTTATCACTCCCAGTACTATCTGTGCAACATACACTTAGGCCCGGGTTTTTGTTTTGTAATCTGTCTCTGTTAGGTTTTCCATACCTCTCTCAGGGCTACACTTGGGAGACCACACCAAAGAATAGTAATGTGAATGCCAGAAGATGCCAAAAGAACACTTTGGGTTTTGGACAATGGGTAGATTGGAGGGCCCTTCCATAAGCTTCGGTTGGAGTAACATGTTTTGTTTTGTTGTTCACTTTCAGGTGCTGATGCGACTGGCCTCTAGTCAGTGAGATGTGTGCTTGATACTTTAAGACATCGCTGGATTTTGCCTAGCCAGTGGGCAGGCCCCTGCTTCAGCAATGGCTCCACAGTTCCGCAGTTATGTTTGGGATCCTGCTCTTATCCTTTCCCAGATTACCCTCATGCAGGCAATTTACTATAGCTCGCTTGGGCTCTGGTTGGCTGTGGTGGACAGCCTAGTTCACAACAGCCCGTCCCTTGATCAGATTTTCAACTACGAGGTAGGATATTATTCATTTTGGTAAATCCTGACACCTAGAAGATTTTGAAAACCAACCTTGCAGGCTAAGAGGATTGTTGTTTACGTCTCCTACTTTTTGGTATCCAGGGAAATCCTTGAGCCAGTCTTTCCCATCCCTGGGTAGAAGTTGGAGTTAAAAGTGCAGATCAGAGTGAATGGAGAGATGTTGGAAGGGAAAGGAATTGAGCAGTGCAAGAAACGCTGTCCCTGTTTGGGTTGTGGTGCCTGTAGATCAGGAGTGGAGGGAAGTCATGTGAGTGTGAACTCCAGTGTGAATAACAGTGGAGTGGCAGGACAGTATGTCAGACTTTCCCACCACTCTTGACAGCCTTCTCCTTCAACCTCCAGCCACCCCTTTGCTCCTGGCTTCCTGTTCTACACAATCATACACATCATGACCACCAGCTCCTCAGTCCAGAGGAAGGGTGATCTGGATTGTGTGTTCCCCTTCTTAATCTCCAGTATTTTAAAAAGTATGACATTAACACAGCTTCACAGATTGCATTCTGTAACATTTGTATTTAAATTTTACATACCGTATTTTTCGCTCTATAACACGCACCTAACCATAACACGCACATCGTTTTTAGAGGAGGAAAACAAGAAAAAAAATATTCTGAATGAAACAGTGGACGTATCATTTTTGTGCTTCATGCTGTGGCCACAGACATGTGATCTGATGGTGAATTTGGGGTGACCCAATGCAAAAATCCTGAGAATCCCTGTAACCACTTTTTTGCACCATTGCAGCCCCAGGCATGATTTTTGGGGGGCAGGCTGTAGCCATGGACATGCTATGTGCTCTGATGGTGAATTTTGGCTGACCCAATGCAAAGATCCTGAGGATCCATGTGGATCCATGCTTTGTAACCACGTTTTTGCACCATTGCAGCCCCAGGCAACAGTGGGTGCGTGATTTTTTTTTGGGGGGGGGGCAGGCTGTAGCCATGGACATGCTGTGTGCTCTGATGGTGAATTTGGGGTGACCCAATGCAAAGATCCTGAGGATCCATGTGGATCCATGCTTTGTAACCACATTTTAAGTGGGGAGAGAGGGAAAAACACAGAAGGCTAAGAATGCAGGAGAGGGCTATAACGTGAGGAAAGGAAGGCAAAAGTCCCCCCACCCACCCAAGCCAGCCAGCGCTCTCTCTCTCTCTCTCCCTCCCATCTGCATGTTTTCCAGCTGCCTGATATTTATTTTTTTTAATTGCCTTGACAGAAGAAAGCATTTTAACTGCATTAAGAACTATTTAGCAGCGAAACCTAAGCTTTGCCATCCCTTAAGAGGTACACAACACTGTAATCTTCCAGATCGCATGAATTTACAGGCAAAACACTGTTTAAGGATTTCATCCTTTTAAATGGAAGAAAGCATATTTGAATGCTGTGTGTCCCCAAAAACAAAAAGCAGGAAGTCAAATCAGAATTTTAAACTGAACCTGTAATCTCTCTCCCTTCACAAACATTGTTCCCTCCGGAGCAGGGAGAGGATAGAAGGACGGAGGCTCTGCTTTCCCCTCTACTTGCCTGGAGGGGAGGGGCTTTCCCTGCTCTTTGTTCCGTTTCAGCAAACACAGCAACGAAACAGAGCGGGTGGGCAGTAAGACCCTGAGGCAGAATGCAGGAAAGCTGCCACTTCCTCTTCTTGCCTGGAGGGGAGGGGCTTTCCCTGCTCTTTGTTCCGTTTCAGCAATCTGAAGCCCGATTTGATTTTTGTCTGATTTTTCGGCTCCAGGGACCACACATTCGCTCCATAACACGCACAGACATTCCCCCTTCCTTTTCAGGAGAAAAAATCTGCGTGTTATAGAGCGAAAAATACAGTACTTTTGTATACAGATTTTTGGCTTGCATAGACGAGTTTATAACAAGATCTGTCAGAAATGAATTTGCACTTTTGCAAATGGCTGCGTTTGCGATAGCAAAATTAAGATGATTTTGTATGATTGTTTAGATATTGTTTATTGTGGAGAGGACATGCTGTGTTTTGTTATTGCTAATAGGAACAGATATTATTTCTTTCATTTATTTATTAAAAAAATTATTCCCTTGTTTTCCCATTCAAAAAGAAAAAGGAAATGCTTATAAAACAAAGGGCACATAGTTCAGTGTTAGAACTTCTGCTTTGCATATGCAGAAGGTCCCAAGTTCAATCCCCAACCTCTTGAGTTAGGAATGTCCCCTGTCTGGGACCCAAAGAGTCAATGCCATTTAGTGCAAACAATACTGTACTGAGTTTGATGGGCCAATACTCTGAATCAGTATAAGATAGCTTCCTGTGTTCTTCTAACAATCCTCTATTCCAACACTATTACCAAACTAGAAATAGCATCAAAGAACAAGAACCCAAAATGGTCTGTCGTGTGTGACCTTGTAAAAGTTTGTATGAAGTCAGTTGAATATTTCTCCCCGAAAGGGCAGTTTCCTCCACCTACCTTCATGCGTTTTTTTCACTATAATGGTTATTCCTGGTGTTTTGTATCATTTCTACAGAAGAAAACTCTGAATACAACAATTCACTTTTATCACTACCCAAAGTTTCTTGTGATGTCAGATCAAGGATTTGGATTTAAATGTTTAAGTAGAGACAGTGTTACAGGGCAGATCAGCTGTGGGAAAGATCTGTGGTATTCTTTCTTTGGAGTGAGTGAGACTGCCTGGGATGGTTACATGCCCATAAAACAGTCTCTCCGATGGAGTCTGAAAAGATAAGACAAATCTAGAGAGTGCACTGTGCCTCTCCTTTGCTTGGCTGCATCTGTCCTTGAACTATGATCATGCCTTTTGCTTGCCTGGATGGACAGAAGAGTGTGTAGAAAACTCTTACCTGGATGGAACGTAGTCTACTATAAAAAGTGTGAGTTACATCAGTTGCTCCACCCACTTTTGTCTCTGGCCCTACCCACCACCAGCATCTGTCTCCTGGAAGGTTGGTGTCAGGGAACTGACATCAGAGGGAAAGGAGGTGATAGGGCTCCCAGAGACTGGGAGAGACTCAACAGCCAAAGCAGGGACCAGCAGGGGGAGCGCGGGGTCTCTGGAGGAGGATCTCCGGAATACTGAGAGAGATGCAGCAGCGCAGGCAGGAAGCAGGGGGGAGAAAGGGGTGAGAGACACGTCCAGTGAAAATAGTGGGGAGGTGTCAGAAGCAATTGCAGGGAGACCCATGCTTCGTCGGAAGCTGTCACGTCGTGAGTCCAGGAGACGTGTTTCCGTTAAGGAACTTCTTTGTTGGAGGCGTTTCCGCAAACAGCCACTGTCGGACTCTAACAGTGACTAGAGCAGACATGTCTGAGGAGCTCTGTCACACACAGAGGTTTGTGGGGCCGCACAAACTCTGAAGGGGCACCATTTTAAGCACAAGCAGCTAATCATACCCTGATAGCAGTCCGACAGTCTCTGTACGCTGCCTGTGCAGGAGAAAGCATCATGAGCGACCCAGCCGGAGCCGGAGGAGCAGGGGGAGGAGCTGATCCAAGCTTGGAAGAAAGATGCCGAGCATTGGAGGTCCAACTGGCGCTGCAGACGGCGAGGCTCGAGGAGAGGAGGGCTCAAGATGCAGACAAGAAGGGGAGAACCACTCAGTTCC
This sequence comes from Podarcis vaucheri, assembly GCF_965113315.1. Lineage (NCBI taxonomy): Eukaryota > Metazoa > Chordata > Lepidosauria > Squamata > Lacertidae > Podarcis > Podarcis vaucheri. Next base: position 83,952,010 of record NC_138764.1, on the reverse strand, counting down.
CCAGAAAGGTACCAGGATTGGTGCAGAAGTTTGGGGGGGACCCCAAGGATTACCATGCCTTTAGGACTGAAATGCAATATGCCCTGAATGTCCAGTTTGATGAGTTCCCTGATGAGGAATCTCGAGTTGCTTTTGTAATTGGGCATCTTGAGAAGGGCGCGCGAGACTGGGTTCGACCCCTGATGGCAACGCACAACGATATCCTAAAGGACACTATGAAATTTTTTCGTGCAATGGATATCATGTTTTCCAGCGACATTGAGGAAGGGGCGGTGCGCAGACAGTTAATGGCTTGCAAGCAGGGAAGCAGATCTGTCCGTGAGTACTGGACTGAATTTACCATGCTGATTCACAGATTGGGGTGGGATTTATCGGCAGCACCCATTCAGATGCTATTTGAAGAAGGTCTTTCTTCAGCTGTGAAAGACGAGCGGGCCAGGAGCCCCAGGGCGGTGTCTATGGATCAGCTGACCAAATCTGCGCTGACCATTGGAGCGCGCCAGGAGGCAAGAGCCTTGGAGAGGCGGGAAGGGAGAGGGGAACGTTGGAAGGAGTTACGCATTCCAGACATTCCTGAGCCAGCTTTCCCGCCGGCAGAGCCGATGGAAATCGGAACAGCCCGCGCGCGCGCAGTTTCAAAGCCCAGTGAGGGGGCGAAGAAGGAGGGAAAGGGAGCCCGGAAATGCTATCTCTGCCAACAGCCAGGCCACTTTGCCAGAGTCTGCCCCCAGAGGAAGGAATGGCAAGGAATGGTGGGGGCTGTTGAGGGGGAAGAGCAGGGAGAAACGAAGCAGGTAAAAGCCAACGCCTGGTTGCCATCAGGGCACTGCAGCCAGGCCAAAGAGCAGTGAAAGTGCCCCTTCCCCAAGTGCCAGTGCCAGAAGCTCCTCGACCGGCTCTAGTGATTGAAGTGTCGCTAGAGCTGCAAAATGGACACCCCCTAAAAATAAAGGCACTGTTGGACTCAGGCAGCTCCTGCAATTTTATGAGCAAGGAGTTTGCTGCTGAACACCAGATACAGACTATCCCTTTAAGCAACCCCCTGCAGGTGACCACGATCGATGGCAGGGAACTGTTGGGAGGAGGAGTCAGCTTGCAGACCATCCCAATGATAATGAGGGTGGCAAGGCACACAGAACTGATAGCGTTTAATGTGGCCACCTTGGGAGGTGCTCCCATTATTTTGGGAATGAGCTGGCTAGCCCTACATGATCCGCTGGTGGGCTGGCATCAAAGAGTGGTTTCCTTCGGTTCCGCACATTGCTTAGAACACTGCAGGGGGGAAAAGGGGTCAGCAGGGGCCCAAGCCACCCTGGCAGGGACTGAAGTAGTGGAGAAGGGGAAGGTGCCACCACAGTATGCTGATCTCAGCGACGTGTTCAGCGAGAAGGAAGCTGACCAACTACCTCCGCATAGACCCTTTGATTGCCAGATCAATTTACTCCCTGGAGCACAGCTTCCTGTAGGCAAGTTGTATGCCATGTCAGACAGGGAAATGCAGGAGTTGCGAGCGTTCATTGACAAGAACCTGAAGAGGGGCTTCATCAGAGAGTCCAAGGCAGCGGGGGGTAGCCCAGTGTTTTTTGTGGACAAAAAAAACACGGACAAGCCGAGGCTGGTATGTGACTTTCGGGCCCTAAATGCAGTGACAGAGCCGGCGGCTTTTCCTATGCCCAGGATTGATGATATTTTGACCAGGGTGCGGAAGGGAAAGATTTTTACAAAGCTGGACCTAAGGGGGGCGTACAACCTGATACGTATAAGGAAAGGGGATGAATGGAAGACCACCATGTTCACCCCTTTGGGGGCATTTGAATACTTAGTTATGCCTTTTGGATTACAAACAGGCTCCGCGTGTTTTCAAGCTTTCATGAACCACGTACTGGGGCCTTTGCTCTACAAGAATTGCGTGGCCTTCTTAGATGACGTGTTGGTGTATTCGGAGAATGAGGAGCAACATGTGAGAGACGTCAGAGAAGTGTTGAGCAGGCTGCAAGCCAACAGACTGTGGGTGAAACTGGAGAAGTGTCAGTTTCATACCAAGGAGGTGGAATTCCTGGGGTACCGCTTGTCAGATAAGGGGTTGGCCATGGACCCCGGCAAGGTTCAAGCGGTGCTGGAATGGAAAACACCCAAGACCAAGAAGGATGTGCAGAGGTTCCTAGGGTTTGGAAACTTTTATCGTAAGTTCATCCGCAACTTCGCCCACCTGACGGCGCCCATCACGGAATGTCTCAGCAGCAAGAAGAAGTTTGTTTGGACGGGGGAGGCGGAGCGAGCGTTTGAGGAACTGAAAAGGGCCTTCGCCTCTGGCGAACAACTTCTACATGTGGATTTACAAAAAAAGCTGAGGGTCGAAACAGACGCGTCGGACAGAGCCATAGGGGCGGTGCTTCTTCTGCAGCCGGGGAAGGAGGGGTCTGAGTGGCGACCGTGTGCCTTCTTTTCGCGGAAGCTGAACAAGTCTGAGAGGAACTACACGGTGTACGACCGGGAACTTCTTGCAATTTATGAGGCCTTCCGGAGATGGAGGCACCTACTAATTGGTGCACAACAGAAGGTGCAAGTGTGCACGGACCATAAGAATCTAGAGTATTGGAGAACTGCGCGAGTGCTCAACCAACGGCAGTTGAGATGGGCCCAGGAGTTCTCCAAATTTAACTTTGAGATTTGTTACGTACCAGGCCCGGAGAACGTTAGGGCGGACGCTCTCTCACGCAAACCTGAATATTTGGAGGGAGAGGGTGTACCCGAAGAGACCCATGTCATTCCCGAGGACCGCTGGGTGTGTGGGGCGGCATTGGTGGGGCAAAGGGAACTGGTAGAGGGAACGGGGCAGGATGAATACGCCCAGGACAAACTCAGGAGTCTTAGGAGGGAGGGAGACAAACCCGGGGGTTTTGAGGAGAGAAATGGGGCGTTGTACTACAAGGGAGCGTTATACATACCTGAAGGGGAATTGAGGGAAAAGGTACTCAAGCAACTGCACGATAACCCCACAGCAGGGCATTTTGGGCAACACAAAACCATGTGGCTGGTTACCAGGGAATTCTGGTGGCCCAAGGTCAGGGAAGATGTGCGTGAATATGTGAGAGGGTGTGACCGATGCCAACGAGCCAAGGGGGAGAGGCGGGCACCGGCAGGTTTATTAGAACCACTACCCACGCCGGAAAGACCGTGGGAGGCAGTGGCAATAGATTTTATGACTGATCTGCCCAGGTCCAAAGGGAAAACAGCCATTATGGTGGTGGTAGATCTGTTAACCAAGATGGCCCACTTTATAGCCTGCTCACATGCGGTCACAGCAGAAGAAACCGCCAAATTGTTTGTGGAAAATGTGTTTAGGTTGCATGGCGCCCCCTTGAGGGTGGTTTCGGACCGAGGGAAACAATTTACTTCCAGGTTCTGGAGGAAGCTCATGAGCTTACTGCATGTAGAGGTTAATTTCTCTACTGCCCGTCATCCAGAAACCAACGGGCAGGCGGAAAGAGCTAATGGTGTCCTCCAGCAATATTTGAGGTGTTATGTTAATGACAGAGAGAATGATTGGGTGGAGAAGCTGGCGTTGGCAGAATTTGCTTACAACAATGCAGAGAACGTGTCCACGGGGATGAGCCCTTTTTTGGCCAATCACGGGTGTCATCCCCGAGCCTTCCCAGGGGGGGAGGGGGAGAACTGGAGCGTTCCAGCAGCAGAACAGTTCGTTGAAGAAATGGAAGCGATCCATCGCCAACTCCAACTTAATTTAAACCGGGCGAAGGAGGAATATAAGAGGCAGGCAGACAAAACCAGAAGGGAAGGGGAAAGCATTAGGGTGGGAGACCAGGTGTGGCTGTCCACCCAAGGGTTACCATTTAAAGGAGGTTGTAAGAAGTTAAGACCCAAAAGACTGGGCCCATTTGAAGTCACGCAACAGGTCAACCCAGTGGCTTTCAGACTCCGGTTACCGAACCACATGAAGTTGCACCATGTGTTCCACAGATCGTTGCTGTCACCGTATATAGGGGACAGAGAGGGGAGGGTCAATAGGGGACCAGCGATGGAGGAAAAAGAACACAGCTACCATGCAGCGGAGATCCTAGATTCCAGGTGGAAAGGAGAGCAAGTAGAGTATTTGGTAATGTGGGAAGGGGAACCGGAGTCGGAAAACACCTGGGTCAGGGCAGAGGATGTAGATGACGAGGTTCTAATTGAAACTTTTCATCAGAGATTCCCTCGAAAACCCCAGCCAGTGGCGAGGTTCCGGAGGGAATACTTCGCCACCACAGACGAAGAAGAGGAGTTGGAGGGGTTCTCTGATTCCGAGGTGGAGGAGGATTCAGCGAGTCGGAACAAAGACCGATGGAGGGAGATGTTCGAGACGTCGGAAGATGAAGAGGATTCGTTTCGGGGTTTCAGCTCCTCACCGCCCAGAGGAGAGGGAGGGGGCGGGGGGGAAGGGGGCCCTGGAGGGGAGGTGGATGTCAGGGAACTGACATCAGAGGGAAAGGAGGTGATAGGGCTCCCAGAGACTGGGAGAGACTCAACAGCCAAAGCAGGGACCAGCAGGGGGAGCGCGGGGTCTCTGGAGGAGGATCTCCGGAATACTGAGAGAGATGCAGCAGCGCAGGCAGGAAGCAGGGGGGAGAAAGGGGTGAGAGACACGTCCAGTGAAAATAGTGGGGAGGTGTCAGAAGCAATTGCAGGGAGACCCATGCTTCGTCGGAAGCTGTCACGTCGTGAGTCCAGGAGACGTGTTTCCGTTAAGGAACTTCTTTGTTGGAGGCGTTTCCGCAAACAGCCACTGTCGGACTCTAACAGTGACTAGAGCAGACATGTCTGAGGAGCTCTGTCACACACAGAGGTTTGTGGGGCCGCACAAACTCTGAAGGGGCACCATTTTAAGCACAAGCAGCTAATCATACCCTGATAGTTGGCTATGAAGGAATGTACCTGTAGGCTGAAAAAGACTCTCCACTCCTGTTACATAATTTTATCAATTGCTATTGGCTATGGCATCAGGCTAGCCACTGTTTCAAACCAAATCTGAACTATGTGGCCCCTTATCTGATCCAATTGAACTCCTCTTAACCTGCAGGTGAAGTGGGGGTGAAGTGGCCATGACTGGGGAAGGGAGCCAATTCACTTCAACAGCATATTCCTCCCCAGCCTTATACTCCTCTGCCATAACTTCCTCTTTCTAGCCCCAGCTGAGGCTTTGAAGTACAGAAGAGTAAACACAAGCCTAAACGGCAGAAGAAGACCTCTGTAGAGACGAAAACCCAACTGCTTGTTTCTGCCCCAGTTATCTCTCTCATAAGAACACAAGAAGATCCTTGCTGGGTATTCTATCTAGTCCCGTGTCCTGTTTCCCATGGTGGCCAACCAAGAAGCCCATGAGCAGGGACATGAGAACTACTCCCCTCTCTGAAGCTACTGAGTAGAAGTGAGCCTGTAGTGGATATTGTGTAGTGGATCCAGTAGTGCATATTGTGAAGTCACAGGCTGGGAGGAGAGAACCTTGTCTTAGCCCAGTGGTGGGAAACCTTTGTAAGCCCAGGAGCCACATTCCCTTTGGGAGAAGCATTCTGAGGGCCACATGCTGGTGGTGCTAGTGATGGGCAGGGTGAGAAGCAGACGTGGACAGAGCAGTGGATGTGAGTTTTACCTTTGTATAGGAGGCTAATGTCCAGCTATACAGGGTTTCTCTCAGATTTTTTTGCGGGGTGCATGGGACATTACAGGTGTGAAGAGAGGAAACTGAATTCCATGGACACCAGTGGAAGCCCACTCTCACAACTGAATTCCACCCAGGGAAATTAGAGCCAGACCTTCTCATAGCTCTCACCATCAGATTGGCTTTGAGCACCGCAGTACTGTAATGTAGGTTTCGTTTGGGATCTCTGTGCCTTCTGTCCTCATCTCTATTGGGAGAATAGGGCAGGAAGAAGTTTGACACCTGCCCATCTCTGTGGAAGTCTGTCCAATGCATAGACAGCAATGGTTACAACGCTGCATGTTCGAAAGAGAAGGACTTTTGCCTGTGCTGTCTGCAACTCTGCTGTTTTCCAACTTTTGTAAGCAGAAATGATGACCAGCTTAGGGACTCTGTCGAGCGTGCCTTATCGCAGCCTGCTTACCTTGGCAAACTGCATGAGGTAGTGATTTATGATAGCCTGGATTTTGGTGGCAATTGTAAGTTTTCAGTTCTGAGTTGCCGAAAAACTGCAGTTAGTGTACTGTGACAGTTGGCCTTTCTATTCAGTCCTTTCTATGAATATAACTGGTGACTGAGGCTCATGTAGACGTTGATTTATCTTGGCTGGATTGCCTATGTTGAAAACTTTAACCACTGAGTTGTATTTTAGATCAGGGGTTCCAGACAGTGGTGTGTGGACCACTATTGGTCAACAAGCTTTTTGAAGGTTGTCAGTGGTATGTTTGCATATTGGTTGTATTTTTAATGCTTTTTATTTCTTATATTGTATTTTATTGTATTGCAATTTGAATTCTATGGAATTTCAATTGCCATACAAAAAGAAGAAGCAGCAAGAAAAGTACAATTAAAGATATCAAAGTATCATAGCAGGGTGTATTACAAATATTACAACTGGCGGGGGGGAAATCAATTAGTGGTCCACCGAGAATATCAGCAATTTTCAAGTGGCTCAGTGGAGGTGGGGTGCAAGTTTGGGAACCACTGCTTCAGATCCTTTGGAATTTCACAAAATCAAGAAAATGTTGTGTGCAATTTATGCAGTTTCAGATAGGGAGGAGTGGGTTTTAGCCTCAAAACATACACTGATCTGTTCTGTAGAAGCAAATGGAACCCACTTCAGCCATTGGGCAACTTTTGCAAAATATATAATACCATTCTGGCATTGTATCAATATCCCTTGTGATTTTATTCATTTACTGAAGGGTTATGGTTTGCTTCTTGTTATGGTATGTATTTTTGTGTTTTTATATTGTAAACTGCCTTATGATCTTCAGATAAAGGGCAGTATATAAAATTAACTAATAATAATAGTAGTAGTAGTAGTAGTAGTAGTAGTAGTAACAACAAAAACAAAAACTCAGCCCTGGCTTATTTTTGTAGATATAATTAAACTTGTACATACAAATCTGCACTCCTAGAAAAAGAAATTGTTTTTCTGCCTTGAAGGTAAACGAAGCATTATGTTGAATGGAATGCATGGATGGGGAAGAGGAGTCAAATAAATCTTGACTTGGTTTCCAATTTATCCCAGTGGCTGTTTCTCTCCTTGTAACCCTGTGCAGGTTTTGGGGTTCTCCACCTCACCTGGCAGACTTGCCATGATGGCTTTTATCCTGAATGCACTTTCTTGGTAAGTTGGCTTTTTGGATGTGCATTTCTGACACTTCTGATCACCATTTTGCTTCTTTCAAGTATAAACATTTTTTCCAGGAATCAAATATCCTTTGCTGAAAACCGTAGTATTCTCACAGTCTGTGTTGTAATGCAGAATCAGGCATAGCTAACATGGTATCCTTCAGATGTTTAGAACTACTTCCATCAGCGCCCAGCCAGTGTGGCCAATGGTTGGGAATGATAGGAGCTGCAATCCACAATGTTTGGAGGGCACCACCTTGCCTAGACCTGTGCTAAGGAATGTTGCGAGAAAGCTGCTTGTAGGGATTGCCTAACCTGTCTTAAATCTCTGGCTGCTATTGGTTGAACTGCTCAGACTCTATAGATGGACAGGGCAAAAAGTAAGTTCTTGGGGGAAATGGGTGGAAGATGAGGGATGGGAAAAGAGGAAGGACAAGCCCAAGGAGGCAACAGGCAAAGGGAAGGGGGAAATATTGAAAAGCAGGTTTGGAAGAAAGAGTTGTTCAAAGGAATGAAAGCAAGAGAGGGCTAGAGGAAAGTCTCAGAAAGGTTTAATAAATCTGGGAAAAGAGAATGGGCAAAGAGAGGATAAGGACACGTGATCAAGAGCTGCAGGGCTTGGAACAAGTCGGTGCTCCACATTTCTTTGAAATATCAGCCAAATAGCTGCTGTCCTTTAAGGCATATGAGCATGAGTATTTATAGTCTTCCACCCTCTCACAAGAGAGATATGTTGTACCTCAAGAGCAGCCAGGAGAGGAAGAGAAGTTGCCAGATCAAAGGTTTTCATCCATAAATATTCCTAACAGCCTAAAAATACCTTACATGTAAATAAGAAGAACAGAGAGCTATAGCCTTAGAGTTCCAAGGTTTGAAAACTTAATTAAAAAGTCCCCACATGGAGCAAGCTTGTTTTCTCCAGCTCTGGAGGCTGGGACCCAAACTAATGGATATAAATTACAAGAAAAGAGATTCTGACTAATAAACACCAGGGAAAACTCTCTTACAGTAAGAGCTGTTGGACAGTGGAACAGACTCCCTCAGAATGTGGTGGACTCTCCTTCCTTGGAGGTTTTAAAGTAGTGGTTGGATGTCCATCTGTCATGTATGATCTCACTGAGATTTCCGCATTGCAAGGGGTTAGACTAGATGACCCTCAGGATCCCTGCCAACTCTACAATTCTATGATTCTAAGATAACTCTTGTACTGCTTAGTGCAGGATAAATATAAAAGTGTCTGAAAACTTTCTGTTGCTGAATTACTTCTTTCTTGAATGCTACAGTTTCAGGTAAAATCTTCTCTCCCCTCCCCTTTACAGTGCCATAGGCTTGCTGTATTTCATTCGGCGAGGAAAGCAGTGCTTGGATTTCACAGTCACCATTCACTTTTTCCACCTGCTGGGCTGCTGGATTTACAACGCGCACTTTCCAACGGCTTTGACGTGGTGGCTTGTACATACTGTGTGCACGGCACTCATGGCTGTGATTGGGGAATACCTTTGTATGCGAACAGAACTGAAGGAGATTCCATTAAATTCAACCCCCAAATCCAACGTATAGACCCTCGGAAGATGCTGTCTCTCTCTCTCTCTCTTCCCCACGGCTTCCTCATCTTGGTGCTAACACAGGATACGTGAGAATGTATTTGAAGCAACCCAGCATGTCAGTTCTAACTTTTAAATAATCTTGCGTAAAAGGTTTGTGATGCATCCATGGGTACAACATGGGACAAATCAGATTTTGATAAAGCACACTTTGTTGCTTGGGTAGACACACCCATTTTGCCCATGCAGCTCAGAACAGATTCAGCGTTGGACAACAAAGCAACAGGAGCTGGACTGCTTTTGTGAGATGAACACTGGGTTGCCGGAACTGGAACTGTCATTTTCTTCAATATGGACAATACCCAGGCAGTTGACTTCACGCATTGCACAATAAAAGCTCCATTCTGCTCCCTCCCCAGTACATCTCGTATCTATTTTCCTTCCAACTGTCTTTTGAAATTTTAAAAAAAATCAAGGAGATCAGACAAGGTAGGAAGTATTTCTCACTTGGCTGCTGTGATTATAGAAGGTTTGGCTAAAGGTGAAGAGGAAAGTGACAATATTTATTGGATTGTAGAGACTGATTTTTGGCAAAGCAAATAAAGACTCTCATTGTCCATTGCAGTTTCGCAGCTTATTGATCAGGCAGGGTTATCCTGTTATTTTATATAGCAACAGGGGAGGAAAGGGAGCCATCAGACAGGAATATCATCCTGGAAGTCACATCATCGAAACTTTAAATCTACCATCTTCAAGGAAAAAAATGGCATGCAGCAAGTTGGCCCGCCGGCCAACAAAGAGGGCTAGCTGTGGGCTGAAATGCTTCAGATGAGCCTTCTTGTTTATAGTATTACCATGAATGTACTTCCTTTTCTCTGATCATCAGATTCTAGTATTTATAATCAAGGACACTGTCCTTTTTTGTTATACGAGGCTGTGTTAGCATATAAAGAACAGGACTATTAATGAGTTTTTTAACTGAACCAGATTAAGAGAAACATGCAGCTTCCGTTGTCTCCTACGCACAGAGGCCTGAGCGCCCCTGTCATACACAGTCAAAACTCTCCTATTTTAAAAGGGATGGAAGGTTTGGAAGAGAGAGTTAATCTGTAACAGCCGGTTGCAGCTGTTAATGGAACTATGGGTTTTTCACAATGAACTTATTTTCAGACATGCCACTGAGCCTTTCTTTGTACATAAATATTTGTTGGTGGTATTGGTTTGTATAAGTTATATTGGTAAGTTAATGCTTGGTTTGTAATGGTTAGGGGGATAATTTTGCATATAGAACTCGATAAACTCTCTCAAAAGCTCTTTGTTTCTGTGATGCCTTTTCTGAATTTCATCTGGCAATCGTTTGCAAACAGAAGTTTCGCCCTGGATTAAATGTTTTGCTTCCCATCCTTAGGTATTACATTTAGCAGATTGCAGGTCTTTTTCTATACTGTCTTTATGATTGGGGAAAACTTCTGAGTCAAAAAGCCCCTTTTCCAGTGTTCTTTGTTTATTTATTTATTTATTGAAATATTTATAGACTGCACTTTTCATTAAAAATACAGCAACGTGGTTTACAATTCAGTGTTAGGTCACGAACATGCTGTACATGAGGGCTGGCTAACGTGTCCTCTTCATGTTTCTGGAGTCCATTTCCCATAATACTCAACTGGAGCTGATGGGAGTTGCAGTCTAACCACATCCAGAGCTCCACACATTTACTTTCCCTGCTACACACTGTGTTCAGTAACAGTTGCCTATTGCCACTTTGCCACTAGATGGCATTGCTTACTTTCTAGAGCCTGCTATTATGTGATAGGAAAAGCTGCAGTCTAGCATTTCTCTGACAGCGCTTTAATGCAGTGGGGCAGACCTCCAGAGCCACCCTCCTGACATCACTGCAGCTTATTTAGATGGGGCAGGGCACCACAGGGTCTTGGCAAGGTTAGGACTGCACGTGGATGGACTGGTGGGAGTGCAGGATTGGCTCCACTGTCCTGTCCCACCCCTGCTAGGGTAAGTGGCAGCAACAGCAGCAGCAGGCTAGGAAGGGCAGTTCTGTGCTATCACATCAGTTGCTACTGCTTATACAGAATCCAGCTACTATGGTATTGCCAGGTAGTGGCTCTCTAGGGCCCCGGCCAGAAGCATTTCCTGCTCCTGCTGTTTCTTTGGCTGAAAGGTCAACACACTCAAAGCAGGGGAGAGAAGGAAAAGCCCCGCTTTTAATACAGATCTAAAACATTGCAGGCCAGTTGAGCTGGACTAGGCATTGTGCAGAATGCACAGATGCATGCTGGGACTCCAAAGCCTATGGAAGCTCTCATTTTCGAAATCTCATACCCAGCCATTTAACCTGAAATCTGCTTCAAGTGCTAATTGGAACTTGTATGCAGGGCTGTGTGCCTTTTTAGTTACAGAATTCAACACCACAGAAAGCTGGATTCTGCAATGTCTGTAAACAGCAAATACAGATAATATTTTGTATAATTCTGCCATTTTAAGCATTTTGCATAATTTGTTTAGTTTTGCATGTCATGAAAAGGGGCAAGGGATTATAGACAGTGGTAGACACGCTGCTCCCAAGTCACTAACAATCATATTGAACCAGTCCTCTGACTTTTGGATACTGCAGCATGCATTTTGACCATATACATGCTCAAGCATATCTTTGCAACCAGGAGGGCTAGAAACTTGTTCTTTTGGGAAAATGAAATATGTGTGCATTTGAGTGAGAGAGAATCAGACTATAGTTTCCATTTGGTTATCATTAACTCTGTTACTGTGGGTAAGCAGTGGCGTAAGCAGAAAAACATGATTGCAGTTATTCTTGGTCTCCTACCTTCGTTTCTCCTTTGGACACCCCTGCCATATCATGTTTCTGCCACACTTTCAAAAAGAAAGACATGTATAAAGTACTTTTCTCAGCACACATATAATACCTTCCCACACTGCTGAACATTCTCCAATTTGTTCTTCCTGAAGAGCATGCAGATTCTGCCTTGCCAGTAAATGGTGGTGAGAAATGTCAAGAGAAAGATCAAAATCAGACTGGAACTTTGTGAGATGTTCCTTGGAAGAACCAAACAGAATGTTTCCTGCCATGTCACTCAAGGAAATGTTCCTCAGAGCCAGTAGGGAAGACTCCAGGGATAGAAATGGGGGCATGCAGGAATGTTTTCAGAGAAAGAACACAAGTGAAAAAGAAACCATGTAGCTGCTCAGATTGTGGGCAAAAATAGATGGTCTTCTGTCATGGATGCTTTCGTTGAGATTCCTGCATTGCAGGGGGTTGGACTGGATGACCCTAAGGGTCCCAACTCTGCAATTCTATGGTTCTATAATCAGGAAGGAAAATACTTCCATTTCTATGTCGTATACATATAGGAGAGTTAATTTATCCTTGTCATATTTGTTGCTGCTTCATGCAGAACAAACCTGGGTGCCAGCCCGTTCCTAAATGATTTTGAGTTCTGAAGCTTACTTCTGACTAGACATATATAGGATTGTTCTGTGAATCTGTTTTCTGTCATCTTGATCCTGTGAAGCCCAGTTTCCTATGTGTTTGTGTGCATAAGAAAGTGAGAGCAGTTATCCTCTGCCCTGCCACAGAGCAAATAAACGGCAGATGGCTTCCTTTTCTTAATGAACTTGGTCTGATGTAGGCACTTGAGGGGTTGCTCCCAGAGAGCGTTTCTGCAACAGCTGCTTCTAGTGCATCATCCATCAGTGAACTCGAGCTAAATTTTGTCCAGGGGGAGGGGGGGAATCAGAGACAGGGAGTAGCCTTGCCCAGCCAAGTGATTTGAGCTTTAATTTCTAGGGAAAGTGAGACGGGACATTTGACAGTGTAAATGGCCACAGCAGGATTTTTAAGAGCAAGAGATAATATTGTAGAAATACAATGCTAAGCAGTGTCATATTCCAGAAGTCCCCCACCCTCCACAAAAAAGTCTCTGGAGGATAGGCTTAGATGGATGGAACCAGGGTGTCTTCCTGTTTCTGCTCTTTTAAAGCCAAGCGCAACAGAGAAGCCATGTTTCTTCATTCACATGTCTCTAGCCCACGATGTCTAAAGTTTGTGTGCAAGCTATCAGCTTTTCACAACAAAAGCTATGTCTGATTGAGGGGAGTGGAACTCACCCTCTCTCCTTCCTTCCTTCACTGCATTCTTGAAGCAAGTACAAGATCTAGTGATGGCCACCAACTTGCATGGCTTTAAAGGGAGTTAGACAAATTTATGGAGGCTAAAGCTTACCAATGGCTACAAACCATGATGGCTATGTACTACCTCCAGCGTCACAAGTGCTATGCCTCTGAGTGCTCGGAGTCACAAGTCAGCGTGTGCCCTGGTCTTGCTTTGGGGCTTCCCATAGGCATCTGGTTGGCCACTGTAAGAACAGGATTTCTGGACTAGAGAAGGCTTGGGTTTGATCCAGTGGGTCTCCTATGTTCTTAAGCACTTTTCTCCTAGCCGAGCTCTGACACAGTGAGTGAGCTGGGCTGGGGAGAAAAGCACTGGGGTCAATACCATGCAGGGAGGAAAAAGAGGAGAGGGTTCTGCTCCCCTGACTTGGATGTGCCTTTTGTGATTAAAACCAGGTTTCCTGCAGATGCTGCTTTAGACATGGATGAGGAGATGCGTGAATAAACAAACATGGCTGCTCTCACCATCTTTCACTAGTCCTCAGCTGGCAGTGGCCATCGGCACTTTGTAGCTGTGCAGGATGCTCAGAATGAGACTGTCACCAATCCCCACCCACATTCTAGCCTTCTTCCTATGCCTGTAATAGCTATGCCAAATTGGCAGGCAGAAATGAGGAAAGCCCTTGGGTTAAGAGCAGGGCAGGTGCTTTACATGCCAAAGGTTTTAGGTCAACCCATGCTGTCTCTAGTTAAAGGGTCCTGGTAGCAGGTGGTGAGAAGCTTCTGGAGAACCTAGAGAGCCACTGCCAGTCAAGAGTAGACCATACTGGGCCAAATGGGGAAATAGCCTGACTCATATGTTCATTACAAATTGATAGATGGAGTGTGGAAGGGGCTACAAGCAATTGGGCTGGAGGCTGGCGGGTTGGCGAGCATGGTTAACACCAGTGGTGGGGCTTGGATCTGGCCAGCAGGCTAGATTCAAAACTCATACACACACTGTGGAACACTTTGCCACATGAGCAGGGGGCTTGATGTCAGATGATGTCAGATGAATCCACTTCAAAGGAAGAATCAGGAGCACTTTTGCAGATGCGGCTTGAAGTCAATATTTCAAAGGCTTGAACGCCAATCTTCCTTTGAAACCTTGCCATTCAAGCTGCATCTGGAAGGGAAGACAAGAAGGCTCGGCAGGCCTAATTAGGCTCATACGCTTGAGGCTTTCCACTGCTGGTTTACACTCTGCTAGAGAGGTGGAGAAACTCAAATGGGTCTTAGAGCAACAGGTATGGTACACACAACTACTCTGCTAACAGGGCTGGAATTGCAGGAGATCATTCTCAACCTCAAACACCTTCAAACATATCCCTCATTTTCAGAAGTGCTGACAGCACTTACTCTTTTCTTGCATCACATCTTGGGAAATGAAGAAAAAGTGGTTTTCGGGAGGAGGATTGACAGTTTACATTGATCCCTTGTAAATGTGTGCAAAGCCAGCATGAGTTCCTTCTTTGCCCCTCAGGTCCTGTTTGTTGGCTTCCCACAGGCAACTGGCTGGCCAGTGTAAGAACAAGATGCTAGAAGGCCCGTGGCCTGATCCATATATTCTTATGTAGCCCTGAGGTTCTATCCACCAGCTTTAGGTTAGAGCTCTTGATCAGTACCTGAAACCACAATCCAACATAATTCTTGTGCAATAATTTGTCCAAAAAATACCTTGATAAATCAAACAGGTGTGTAACCTGATTAGCATATTAAAACGGCAGAGTGTCAGTAGAGATTTTGGGGATTGTTCCAGAGATGGAACGCAACCATTAGAATTTGTTTCTCTGGGAAAATCTGTTCCTGATCGTTTCTAAGAGCTCAAACTGCCCCTTTTAGTTCCCTAATATTTACTGTTCTAGGAGGTTGTCCAGGATACTGTCCTTAGGAATGGTTGTGTAGGTGTGGGAAGAGATCGACACAATAGTTTGATTGGTAGTTTTATCAAAGAACATCCAAAACACCAGACCAAAATAAGGAAAGCAGGTGGCCCTTTGCTTGTGCTGCCATTTCCTCCAAGTTCAGTGGTTTAAAACTGAGATTCACAAGCAACTTCTCGTGGGCAAAGTCACACTGGAACACTTGCCAGACTTGTTCTTGACAACCCAGATCACTGGGAAATGCAGTGGATTTCCCTCCATATTTATAATGTAACCAAGCATTCACTAAACAAACACAAAACCCCTAACAGTATTTATCAAAGATCTGGAAATAAATATATGTACATATGTGCAGAGTGGTTCCCTTTATAAATTAAGCCACGTGACCATCAAAGTGATGCTTAACAGCGAAAGAGATGGAATCTGCAAGGAGCTGAAATTCTGGGAGTTGCTGGAGGCGCAGAGGTCAAAAAGGCTGCCTTGGAATTTGATTTTCCTAGATTCCTTTTTCAACATCTCCCAGATAGTTGCTGCCTCCCTCTGGCACTCCCAAAGGGCAGCCACGGCACAGGTGTGAAACTCTTCCCAATATCTGCAGCAGGAGAAAGAGAAGACTTAGTTTCTTTTCATAAAACAAAGAAGTCACAGTTAGAAATTGCTTATCTGTAAACAGGTGCTACTGGAAGGAATTTTTTTATCTTAGCTGTAAAGTAGAACATATAGCAACGATCATCAATGCAGTGCCTGAGGGTGCTCACAAGTAGCTCTTAAGGGACCCATGAAATGTTTCAGTAAAAATCCCCTCAAAAATCCACAATCCGCAAAAGGCTTCTTGCTCTTTCTGCTCAATTCCTGTTTGCTTTGGCTTGGCCTCTCTAATGCTTCCTACAGCAGCCATTTTGTGTAAAGCCACACCCCCATGCCAGCCATTTTTGTGACTGGCACCCATGGCACTCAAATGTTCACTGGCTCAAAGAGGTTGTCCACCCCTGACAAAAACCCTGAATGGTTTGGTTGGTTGGTTGGTTATGACCAGAGTAGTCACTGTTCCAGCCTTCTCAATGTGAGTCTGTCCACCTTAGAGGAAGAAAAAAGGGACAATCCAAGTCTAGCAGCACTTCTGTGATACACTCACTACCAAGATGAATTCATGATCCCTGTGCCAAATTTATCCCCATAGGAACAAGTTCTTCCATAGTCAGTCCTTCCTGAATAGAGCCAGTGTGGTGTAGTGGTTAAGAGCGGTAGTCACGTAATCTGGGAAACCGGGTTCGTGTCTCCGCTCCTCCACATGCAGCTGCTGGGTGACCTTGGGCCAGTCACACTTCTGTGAAGTCTCTCAGCCCCACTCACCTCACAGAGTTTTTGTTGTGGGGGAGGAAGGGAAAAGGAGATTGTTAGCCGCTTTGAGACTCCTGAAGGGGAGTGAAAGGCGGGATATCAAATCCAAACTCTTCTTCTTCTGAATAACTCCTAGGATACCTAACATTTTGCTTTTGTGCATACGAATGCAGCCTACATGAGAAACATTAGGATGGATGTTGAAAGAACCAAATTTCAGGATGCCTAAGCAGGATAGGATACCCTGAGAAGGTTGATCTAGCTCAAGTGTGGAGACCTTCAGGCCGTGGGAATGAATGTGGTCCTCCAAACCTCTCTGCAGGCCTCATCTCCTCTCCAGCCACCCTCTCTAGCTGGCCCTGCTCCATACCATCCTTGAGTGTTTTTGCCTGGCTGGAATGTGTCTTTGAATGCTGATAATGCCTCCTGTTGGATGGAGAGGGGTGTGTAAGTGCACAAACTAGCCTACCATGTAAAATTTACATCAGTTTCTCCACTCACTTTTGCCTCTGGCCCCGCCCACCACAAGCGCTCAAAACGGTGCATGCTAAATTGTTGGTTAACCAATTTCAGTTCTTCCAATGAATATATGGATTCCAGACTAAATAGCTTGAGCTATACAGTAATGGATTTTTAAAAGGGGGCGGAAGCAGGACATAGGACAGAGTCCTGACTGTACTCCCTTGCTAGGCTGTTACTTTAATAGCTGCACTGTGAAAGTGAATTGTATCTTTTTTTCTGGCCTTGCTGAAACATTTTCCTTCTGGAAATGTTTGATTGTAATGTTACAATGGGTCCCTTCAGATGTCCTTTTTACTGTGCATTCATCATTATTTGTGCCCATGATTGTATCAGTGAGGTTATATGTGATCCCACTTTCAGTGCTATTTGTGCCTGCAATGATGATGATGGTGATTTATTTATACCCCGCTCATCTGGCTGAGTTTCCCCAGCAATCGTTTCTCAGTGGACATTCTGCTTTATTTGCAATCGGTGCATGTCCTGTAGTGTCCAGCTGGAATCTTGTAACTTTATCCTGTAACCACAAATGTGCAAAGGTATTTGCTCCACTTTCGTTGTGCTATTGCACAAGAGTGCCTCCCCAGACAGCAATAAGGTGGCAACATTGGGGAAGTGTCACTGAATATCTAATAAAGCTGAATGTGTGGATGGTCCACTATAAATCCATCACTAATGCACAACTATTGCATTAATGACATGTTGCCGAACACACCCACCAAAAACCCACCAGTCTTTCTCACATAAGTGGAACATTTCGCCCAAAGTGGACCCTGGTTATACGAAAAGCATCTTTTGTCCAAGGCATCCTTACACAATCATGAAACAAGGCTGGTGTGTGTGTGTGTCTGTGTGCATAAAATCTCAGAGAACACTTATCTGACTGCCAGCTGTAAAGAGCTCATTAAATAGAACTATTGTGGCAGAATAAATGTCCTGAGATGATAATGAGAGAAGCTACTGCCAAACAAGGTAAACTCATTTTGCCTTATAACAAGCCTTGCCTCTGCAACCTGCAACAGCATAATTGCAGGGGGCAAAGGAGAAATTTAGTGAGTTAGCAGCTTAAAATTATCTGACTTCAACAAAGACAGGAAGAGCGAGGCATGAAAACTGAAGTGTCTACTTTGAAGGACATTTTTTGTGTGTATTTGTTTCTCTTCACTCTTTCTCCTCCACCCTTCCCCATCTCAGTTGGGTAATCACAATCCCCAGCATGCCTCACTTTTTGCAGCCTCCATCTGTTCACAAACACAGGCCATAATCACATGACCTGTCAGCGTTGGACTCTGGGGGAATGTTGCACAACTAAAACCAAACAACAAATACAATCAATTTCATAGCAGGCTGCTTTCTGAGGCATCAGTTGTTATGATCTCCATATCTGTCACTGACCAGCCTTTTCTCACTAGCAGAGGGAGAGAAACATGGAACAGGAACATCATGGGAAGACAGTATTGTTTTAATTCCATTATAGCAGGAAAGAATGGCAGGGCATATCCAGGATGACATTGGGCCTTGCAGCACAATGATAGGTTGTGTGTATTCTGCATTAAAGCAAAACAAAACAAGAAAGCCTAACTCCACATCAACAAAATGTGAATCCAATGGTCTGTATAAAGGAGGTTAATTAAGGCTTGCATATGCTCATATAGTTTGCTTCATTAATTCTGCTTCTCCAATTCATGAGAAGAGGCAAAGATACGGATAGGAAGAGTGCTGAAGCCCTGGTTTCTGACCCAGTAAAATGTGCCTTCCCCATAGTATCTGATATTTCATCCTTTGTGGTGGACACATTTTCAGACCCAACTTCATAATCTTTTAAGGGCTAGAAATTTCAATAAAAGTTGAGGTTTTCTAGGTGCTGGATGTGCTTAGTACTAAATTTCACATGTGTACAGGTTAAGCACACAGAACCACTAAATATATGTATACAGCCCTGGTCTGGATCCATTTCCTAATCCTTAAAACATGGTTGATTCTGTATAGGTTGTTGTTGTTTATGTACTGATTTACTGTGAAAAAAAGGGGGGGCTTGCTCCCAGGTAAGTGCAGTTAGGGTTGCATCTGAACAAATTAAATCACCTCACACCATCACCATGGGAACCGTTGCCTGCAATCTAAAGTGGTATGGCCCAGATACAAAGTTTTACATTACTGCCTCAGTGAGGTAATTCTCCTAAGAAAATGAGCAAAAGTGGGGGGGGGGGAGTTCTTGGGGATCACTCCTACGGAGAACGAGAGCTTCCCTTTAGCTATACAGTGGTACCTCGGGTTACATACGCTTCAGGTTACATACGCGTCAGATTACACATTCCGCTAACCCAGAAATAGTGCTTCAGGTTAAGAACATTGCTTCAAGATAAGAACAGAAATCGTGCTCTGGCGGCGTGGCGGCAGCAGGAGGCCCCATTAGCTAAAGTGGTGCTTCAGGTTAAGAACAGTTTCAGGTTAAGAACGGACCTCTGGAACTAATTAAGTACTTAACCTGAGGTACCACTGTACCACAGAGAGTTAGAAAGTGGGGTTTAAAAACAGCAGCAATAATCTGGTGTGTGGCTGAGCCACACTGCTTGCTTGCAGTGATTAAGAAACTGAACTACCAATAGGAAGTCCCCAGTTTGACTCTCTCAGTCTCATTCCTCTCCACTTGAAATAAGGAGGCTAATATACTGACTTACTCTGCAAAGTAAGAAAGGGAAAGGCTGTACGGCATCTTATATCCTAGGGTTCAATCTCCAAAGTCTCTAGGTAGCGCTGGGAAAGACACCGGCTTGAAACCTTGAAGAGCCACTACACCCATCAGTGTAGACAATACATGAGCCAGAAGTCCAGCTTGCTATAAGGCAGGTACCTTCCTGCGTTCCTAATTGTAACTAGATAGTGTGTGTGAAGCGCTTTGAACTCTTGAAAGTTCTTAACAAATATTATAATTATGAATTCGGAGGGGGTAGGCTGTATGCCTGAGCCCCCTTCTAATTCCTGGAGCCAGCATGGATTCAATTCCTCGAATAGCTGGGCTAGCTTCCTGGTGAGGTGCACGCCATTAAGGTAGCAAAGGAAGTGGCTCTGTGCCAGGTAGCAAATGAGTGGGACCCCTCTCCCTCAACTCGCTGGTAGTTAGAAAGACAAAGACCAGAGAGTTAAGGTGTGTGAGGTAGAAGGAAGGTTGCAGGCAAACAGGCAGCCAGCCAGCTGGGAGACAGAACCATGCCTCATTTCTGCTGGAATCCAAGGCTGTGGCTATGGGAGAAGCAAGACCTTCTTGCTAATGCTGGGAACCCTTCCATCATAGGCTCAGGTTGTAGATATGTGTAAATAAACCATAGATCATAAAGACACCACGGTCTGTGCTGTACCTCATTCCAAAGAAAACAGAAACCCTGGGTGAGTGCCTGGAACCTCGAACTGCTCAGAGATTGGGGTAGCGTGCAATATTATTACAATGACTATTCCCAGAAGACGCCTGCTTCTTGGGAGAAAAGCAATGACAAACCTAGACAGCATCTTAAAAAGCAGAGACATCACCTTGCCAACAAAGGTCCGTATAGTTAAAGCCAAGGTTTCCCCAGTAGTGATGTATGGAAGTGAGAGCTGGACCATCAAGAAGGCTGATCGCCGAATAATTGATGCTTTTGAATTAAGGTGCTGGAGGAGACTCTTGAGAGTCCCATGGACTGCAAGAAGATCAAACCTATCCATTCTGAAGGAAATCAGCCCTGAGTGCTCACTGGAAGGACAGATCCTGAAGCTGAGACTCCAGTACTTTGGCCACCTCATGAGAAGAGAAGACTCCCTGGAAAAGACCCTGATGTTGGGAAAGATGGAGGGCACAAGGAGAAGGGGACAACAGAGGACAAGATGGCTGGACAGAATTCTCGAAGCTACCAACATGAGTTTGACCAAGCTGCGGGAGGCAGTGGAAGACAGGAGTGCCTGGCGTGCTCTGGTCCATGGCATCACGAAGAGTCAGACATGACTAAACAACAACAACAAATTCCCACGGCTCAAACTCCAATTCAGGCACAATGCCCCTTAGAGGTCATCTTCCCTTCATCTTTCCTCCTCCAAGGCTTTCTTTTCTCCTTCATTAACCTCCTGCCCAACCCTACAATATGTCTTTGCCCTCTCCCTAATCTGGCTTCTCCTTTTGCTGGTTCCCTATTCTTATTTATTGCTTTTTCTGCCTTTCTAATCTCAACATCTTTTCTCTTGCGGAGCTAGCTGGTTTTATGCCTTCCCAGAGCTTCGCCTCTTCCTTGATTGCATTCCTGGACAATGGCACCCATTTATCTCAGCAAACTTTTTATCTCTTCCATCTCCCTTGCTCGCTTTTAATCAGGCCCAGACCTGCTCCGGGCTGAGGGGCTTGGTGCTTTGGTACCTGATTGCCTTCCCATCTATCCTGATTTGATTACAAGTAAACAAATGGCTGCATATCCACCTTAACCTCAAGCTTCTCAGTTTGAAGCTGCCCCTCCTTGGAAAGGCCAAATGGATTCAAGACTGACTTGTGTCTTTTTTAGGCCTCTGCCCCGAATCAGTGCATTTCATTGATTATTACTATCCATAATTATTACCACATGTTTTATTTATTTATTTATTTGCTTGCAAGCTCTCTGACCCACCCGTCACCATAAGGCCCCAATGTGGGTTACAACTATAGAAAATACAATTATAAAAACAGATAAAACAATGGCAATGATAAAAAAATAGAATTGTTATAAGTGGAAAAGAACAGATGCAGAGGACTTTATACATCCCAGAAATGCAAGGCATAGCTCTTAGTTCCTATTATCCTGATAAGCAACTGAGGGACAACCTAGATTCCTTCTTCTGCCAATGTCATTATCCCAACTTAAGTCTCCCTCTCCCCTGGTCTCCCTGCAGAGGGATAAAATATAATTAATAATAATTTATTATTTGAACCCCACCCATCTGACTGCGTGGCTTCCAGCATATATAAAAACATAATGAAACATTAAACTTTTAAAAGCTTCCTTGTACAGGGCTGCCTTCAGATGTTTCCTATATAAATGCTATATAATTTCCTATATAAATGCTATATAATTACTCATCTCCTTAACATCGGATGGGGGGGCATTCCACAGGGTTGGTGCCACTACCAATAAGGCCCTCTGCCTGGTTCCCTGTAGCTTCACACATGGGTATCTATCTATCTGTGCCCCCTGCAGCTAATATCACCTCTGAAGGAAAGAAGTGGGGCCTAATTTCATGATGCTCATAAATAAACAAAAAGCTCAGAGGAATAAGAGTAAAATCTCTCCGGCCTCCATGTCACCTCTGACACCACAATGCTACACCCCTCACCAAGGTAATTATATTTATATCTTATTTTTAGGATATTTATAAGCCATCTTGATGAGCAGAAACCTTCTCAGTAGGCAACTTATTCATAAAGCTAAAGGGGCCCCTGACCATTAGGTCCGGTCGTGACCGACTCTGGGGTTGCGGCACTCATCTTGCTTTACTGGCCGAGGCAGCCGGCGTACAGCTTCCGGGTCATGTGGCCAGCATGACAGCCACTTCTGGCGAACCAGAGCAGCGCACGGAAACACCGTTTACCTTCCCGGTGGAGCGATACCTATTTATCTACTTGCACTTTGACATGCTTTCAAACTGCTAGGTTGGCAGGAGCAGGGACTGAGCAATGGGAGCTCACCCCATTGCGGGGATTCGAACCTCAACCTTCTGATCGGCAAGCCCTAGGCTCTGTGGTTTAGATCACAAGGCCACCCACGTCCCATTTCATCCTTATTCATAGGATCCTTTAAACTGTATTTCTGCACTTTCCAAATTCGGGGGTGGGAGGGAAATGCCAGATGTCCCCAGCCCCACTTTCATTGAAAAGAGGCAATGGGGGGGGGGAGGCAGTGAACAACTTAGTAAAAGCAGGGTGTGGTGAGATGGCAAGAGCAAGGATTTATTAAATGGGGCTAGGAAAAGAAGGGAAGAAACAAGAGGTGTATGGTGTACATGAAACTGCAGCGTCAAAGCAAGTGTTATCCCACACTTTCTGGTGCAGTTTTCCATTTTGGAGAACTGGGTTTGTTGCCCAAGAGCTCCAAATCTGCTTTAATGGTGCAACCTGAATTTGCCAGTGTGTGTGATTAAATCCCACTTGAAAAGAATGACTGTTTGCATGCACTCTTGAAAGTTTCTCAGACATATCTCTGCCTCTGGTGGAGGCCTCAAGCCTCTGTGAGGGTAGAACATGGCAGCTGGCTTCTCTGTGGTTCCTTCTCCCTTCCTCCTTTTCTATATGCTCCCCATTCCTCTCTCAATCTTTTCGGAATCTCCTCAGGCATGATCCTCCCTGCTCTTCCTTCAACATCTCCTCAGACCACCAATTCTTCCTTCTCGTACAATAGCTCCTGAGGGCTGCCACCCCTGGGCTACACTATAGGCATCCCACAAGAGTTGCAAAGTTATCAGGGACTCTGCCCCATGTGCCACTGAAGCAGTCCAGGAGGGGATAAACAGGATCAGAGGGAAACACTTTTTCTCCTTTATTAATTACCCATCAGAGTGCTGTGAAGAGGGCAGAAATCCTAACAACCTTAGAAGGGGGAAACTGAGATTTGGAATGTGTGCATCTAATCGCAAGGCTCCCTGACCCCAATTTCTCTGGGCTGAAGGCATGCCACATGCTTCCTTTCAGCCTAACGGGCACATAGCAGATGGAGCGGTTATATCCATGCTCTTTTCTCAGACGTCCGTGTGTATATTAAACAAGCCATTGTAAGAACTCCTTTATACCAAATCAGATCATTGATCCACCAAGCTCAGCATTGTCTACACTGACCAGCAGCTGCTCTCCAGGGCTTTAAATGTGTCTTTCCAACCCTACCTAGAGATGCTGGGGGTTGAATCTGGGGCCTTTTTGCATGCAGAGCAAACTGAGCTATGGTGGTGCCCCTGGATATGCAGGAAAATGTGCCTGCTGTCTGTGTGGAGTCTCATTTTCCTGTCCTAGATGTGGAGTCACCCACTTAATTATGGGAGAGGTCTATGTTTGGAGTATTTAGAGAATATCTAGGGAATAAAAGGTAAAGGGACCCCTGACCATTAGGTCCAGTCGTGACTGACTCTGGGGTTGCGGTGCTCATCTCGCTTTATTGGCTGAGGGAGCTGGCATACAGCTTTCGGGTCATGTGGCCAGCATGACGAAGCCGCTTCTGGCGAACCAGAGCTGCACACGGAAACACCGTTTACCTTCCTGCCGGAGTGGTACCTATTTATCTACTTGCACTTTGACATGCTTTCGAACTGCTAGGTTGGCAGGAGCAGGGACCAAGCAATGGGAGCTCACCCTGTCGCGGGGATTCGAACCTCTGACCTTCTGATCAGCAAGCCCTAGGCTCTGTGGTTTAGACCACAGCGCCACCCGTGTCTCATTTTCCTGTCCTAGATGTGGAGTAGATATGGAGTCACCCACTTAATTATGGGAGAGGTCTATATTTGGAGTATTTAGAAAATATCTGGGGAATACTTGACAGCAAAATTCACAGTGGAGAACAGGATTTGGGGGAGAGTAGCACTGAATCTGGAAGCAAGATGTGTCAGCGATGGATAGATGGATGGATGGTGTTATATGCATGCTCACCCACAGACAGCATACAGTCCTTGCATCTGGTCCCTTTCATCTTCCTCCTCCTCTTCTTCCTCATAGATGGCCATATTCTCTCCTAGTTTTAAGATGCAGTCAGATAAATCTTGGTAAATGTTTTCACACTGGGCTTCTGCAGTCAATGACCTGAGCAGGTACCCTGCAAATGGAAAGGGGATCCATGTAATTTAATAGAATCACAGAATGGTAGTGTTGGAAGGGATCCCGAGGGTCATCTAGTCCAACCCTCTGCAATGCTGGAGTCACAACTGAAGCATCTATGGCATGGCCATCCAACCTCTGCTTAAAAACACAGTCTACCTCCTTCTGATTGAGTTTGTTCCCCTGTCAAACAGCTCATGATGCAAGGAATCTCCTTCGGGCACCCACATTTCAGATTCAGAGCCAATGCCTTTGAACAATCCTCCTTCCCTAAGGTTTGGACCTGTTTAATAGGCATCATATGAGAGCCAGCATGAAGTTGCTGATAGTGTGCAGGTACTTAGACTTGGGGGTCTTGATGCAAGCTGAGGATCTGGGCTGCCTCTTAGAAACTAACCTATTCCGGCATAGCTAGGATTTATGCTAGGGAACAGACTTTATGTTGTGGGTGGACAGAACCTCAGTTAATATTTTTTTTATTGATTTGCCTGATTTAGGGAGAAGCAGTTGCCCTCCTGCCTCCCCCACTATGCCCATGCCTCACAGAGGTGTTGTGAGGATAACATGGCAGAAAGGGGTCCATTCATTTTGCCCTGAACTCTTTGGAGATCAGGCAGCATAAAAATGTAGGTGAGAAATATTTACAGTGGAAGGCGAAATGTGACCTGCCCTGAATTTGGTTGTCTGCATTTGCAGAACCTTACAAAGTGAGTTCAGAATCACAGAATTGTAGAGGTGGAAGGGACCCCAGGGATTATCTAGTCCAACCCCCTGAAATGCAGGAATATGTGGCTGTCCCATATGGGGATCGAACTTGCAACCTTGGCATTATCAGCACTACACTCTAACCAACAAAGCTATCTAAGCCATGCAATACATGTCTAAT
This sequence comes from Podarcis vaucheri, assembly GCF_965113315.1. Classification (NCBI taxonomy): domain Eukaryota; kingdom Metazoa; phylum Chordata; class Lepidosauria; order Squamata; family Lacertidae; genus Podarcis; species Podarcis vaucheri. The sequence goes on along the minus strand of NC_138764.1, from coordinate 83,926,533 downwards.
ACACGACCTGTTCATTGTGATGTTTCCTCTGGAGCTGCTGCCAAGTATTCAAACATGCCTAGAACTGGAGTTTGCCAACTTCCCTGCCCTGAGCTCCTATGCCTTTAACAACTACCCAAGATGCAGACATTTAGCAGGGGAAGCTTCTCCCATCATTTCCTCTCTATAGGAGGGTGTGTGTTAATTTTTTGCTTGAAAGGTTGTTGTTAGTAACGACACAGGAGCACTGCCTGGAAAAACAGTTGGCAACCTACTTAGGGCACAGCCGAGGCTCAAAAGAAATGCGAGGCGGTAGCTAACTAACCCTTAGAACTAGAGGGCGCGCACCTCCGGGATGGAGAGAAAAGACTTTCAGCTGGGCTAGTTACTGAGCTCCATGATCCGGACCCGCTCCAAATCGAAGCACGACCCCTGCGCCGGGAAGGCTGCTACTCACCCAGCGCGACGAGTAGGAGCACCGTGCCCATTCGCTGTCCCATAGCCGCCGCCTCCTGCTGCCGCCGCCCTGCTCAGGGGCTCCGGCTGGACTCCACCCCTGACATCAACAGCATGCCCCCAGGAAGCCCATTCCCCCGCCAGCAGCACCCACAGGCGCCCCTTTAGCCTTCCTCCTCCCGGTGAGGAAGCAAGACGGCGCAGGCGACCGCCGAGGTAACTTCGAGGGCTCAGCTGGCTCGGTGCGCCTTGCAAGCGCTCAGCTCCCTCCTCCCGCGCCCTCCCGGGGGGAGTCTGCTCAGCCCATCTGGAGACGCCACTTCTTTCCCTCCAGCTGCCTCCCGGGAGCCCAGACCCTTTCTCCTTTCTCCCCCTGCCGAGAAAGGTGGTTTAGTCCAGGAAGGCGCAGCCACCGCGCTCACCGGGGGAGAAAACGGAGGGGTCTGTCCCTTGCCATGCTTTGGTGTTGAAGGGGCTACTTTGACGCTTGCAGAGTGGAAAGTGTCTCGGGTAGGGAGGGAGCTCTCTCTCTCTCTAGGGCTGCATGTGGGCAAAACAATCCTAGGAATCGCTCTGCCCTAGTAGGGCTCCCTTGCAAATCACTCTGCGCAGAGGATTTCAGCCTGAAGCATTTGAAGTGGAAATCTGGGCGGATATTTTAAAAATCCGGACTAGCCACATCTGAAAGGCCACAGGCGCCTCACTCCAATTCACACACGTGCGCCCTGGCTAGTAGAATAGAGAGGGACTTTCTTTCTCATTTGACAGAAGGTTTACTCCAGGAAGCAATAGTCATGGATGGCTTGAGATGGGATGACTTCTGCTAAAAAAGAAAACCAGGTCAGCTTTCTTCCCTAACCTGGCACTCTCCAGATGTTTTGGACTACAACTCCCATCAGCATGGGGAGCGCACCAAGTTGGGAAATGTTGGGCTGGGTTTGCCTACTTTTAGCAGCCTGTCTGTGAAACTGACACAATGACAAGCCCTGCTTAAGGATATTGAAAAGTTCTTTGCTCAGCAGGGCTCTGAAGATAATAAAAAAGTTAGGGTGTGGGTGTCGCAAAACCTCAAGCTTACCAGTTTTATATGTACTGTATTTTCTAGGATTTAACTCTTAACTTTCAAAGTCTTTGTGACTGCATTCTTTTCATATATCCAAGGTTTAACGGGTCCGTCCCTTCCTGCCCAGTGATTGCTCTCAGTATAAGAATGTTGGTCTCTGCTCCTATGTCCTAAACAGCAGCTTGATCTGTAGATCATGCTTAAACACCACAAAGTGAAAAGTTTCACTGGCTGATTTTTGCAGATCAAGCTGCTGTTAAAGACACAAGAGCATGCTAGGCTATTGTGATGTTTATTCCCTTTTTCTTTGCCAGCTGGCAGCCCTATTCTGAGGGTGTTTTTGCATAAGGTGCTTAAAATCACACTTGAGCTTCTTCGATGCTATTTCTGTCCCAAGTGAGCGATGCTGATGTAGGAGAGAAATCAATTGTACATTCTGGTCTAAGCAATCACATTGGACAAGGCAGCTATACAGGAAGCACTTTAGCTTCTCATGTGTAAATACCCTAAAATGCTGGGCAGTTTTGAAAGTGTTGTTGGAGACTTGGGACATTTTTGTCCCATTCATTTATTGATGAATAACAACATACACATTGAGCTTGGTTGTCTAGCGAGCACTCAGATGTGTAAAGGAGTATCAGTTCCCCAGGACAAGTGAAGTTACACAATCCCACAGCTCCTTCTCGAACGGTGGCTGCAAAACTCAGACTTGAGGCTCTTTGGCAACTACCAAGTGCTTTGCAGCCCCTGCTTGAGACCTGACTTGTATGCCAGCCATCAGTCACCAGCCATCAGTGCTAATTGGAAAAAAAACACATTCTAACCATCAAAGTTCATTGAGCAGCTTCCTTGAGCTGAGCATCAACTTTATTATTATTTTATCTAGCTACCTTATTGGTTACGTCGTGAGGTTGTTGAATGAGGGAGAAAGACCTAGCTGAACTTTAAACGAAACAAGGCACAATATAGAAGCTTAAGACCAGTAATATTTTCTAACATTTCAAATGATTGATACCTCACAAGTCCCGATGTAAATAGCTGGAGAACTAAACAGGTTGGAGAGGTTGGAGAGGTTCAGGAGGCAACTTCCATAAACTTCCATAAATCGGCACCTCTGCTACTGTTTACTCCAGCTTAGAACAAAAGATAAGCCGCCGGTAAGCAAGCACCCTCCTACTATATATCCATATATACCCATATACCCACTATGGTCCTCACCAGGAAAAATTACAAGGACCAAGGAATTCTGCCTAATTCACCACAGAGGCCGATGGAACGACGAAGGAGACAAAGTAAAATTACCAGCTACTTTCCCCAAAAAGACTCGAGCAAGAGAACTCTGAATGAGAGTATCCTAGATGTAGCTATGCCTTTGCCACTTACAGTGCTGGATTGGTCAACACAGTTAAAGGACTTGCAAACAAACAACAAGTGGACAAACCATCCAACAAATCTGGCTCAAGAACTTGCCATAGCAGAGAATGCTACAAAGGCTAACACAGCCAACACATCCGATGCCAATCCTCATTTGTCACCGCTGGAACTTGGAGGTAATCTTTCATCCCACTGGGTGAAAGCCAATGACTGTGGAACAGAAATGTGGGGTGATCATCTTCAGGAGCAGATATACCAGATCTCTAAGGATCTCCTTAACGTTAAAAAATTTCTAGCGATAACAAACGGGCTGCTCCTGACCCTAGTGGATAACTTTAAACAACATGTGAGCGCTTCAGACCAGAATACAAATCCCCTAGCCAGCCCGGATCCACCACTCCCCAGTAAACCCCGGAGGAAAAAAGCTGAGCCTAAGAGGAAGAAAAGCAAAAACATGAAAAACCTAAGGCGGCTTAAGACAACTCACCGTACCTGTAAAAAATATTGGCAGAAGCTCTTTAACCTTCTTCCATCCCTTTCTACAAGTGGAAAAAACAAATCCAAGTCGAGTGCCATCAAAGAGACACGTAAAGTAGATACTCCCATAAAAGAATCTAAATCAAGTTCTGAAGAATCAACACCGAGCTGGGACAAAGGAACTGATCCATCTGCAGTCATATCGCCCCAGAGTCCTCTCATGGCCAGCACAGAATCAGTAGACAGAGGTGAGCAGGCGACCCAAACTATCGAGGGGAACCACTCCTCTCAAGTTCGACAGATGTTGTGTCCCAAAAGAGAATGGAGTTTAGTCCTAATCCCACAAAAGCTTGTCTTTGCTAATTACCCTAAACCGCCTAGATTTTACGCAGGGTTGGACCGTACAGACCACTTTTTGTCTATTATAAGTGGCATTTTACCGGGGGTAGTAAAAGCAACTGACATAGCCGCTATAGAGTATCTACATCAAGATGATTGCTCGGTACGAGCACTGATTACTTTTTTAGATCATAATCTGGCCAGTTTCATTTTTAGAGCTAAAAACCTATTCAAAAAAGAAAGAATAGTTCTGTTAAGAATATTTGAAAATAGAGCACCTGCAACCCCTCTGATAGGGCCCAAGAGCATAGGAGTGGAAGTTCACAAAAGGGAAAAAACCAACCACCAAAACCATCGAAATAGAAAGCATAAGTTCCAGCAGGATCATCCCCACCAAACAGCACCAAATGAAAAAAAGGAAGCCTCACACCCAACTGGCGTCGAGCCTCCCACGTGGGACAGTGAGGACTCCGTTTGGGAGGAAGAATTCTCGCTGATAAAGCGATTCTGGTCACTGCATTCTCCAGCTCAAACTGAGATCCTGAAAAGATTTGATTTACTTCGAAGCAGACTAGAAAAAAAGGATGATCAAGGTGAGACAATGAAGGACCCTTATGTGCATCCTATATCTCCCAAATGTCTGGTGGATAAGAAGACAGTGGGAGGCACCTTTAAATGTGTGGACGTGGAATTACAATCAGAGCCCCCTGTGATGTACAATAAAGTAAGACCAAAGCAAGGTGTGAAACCTCAAAGCTCCTGGCACAGCTATCTTAAATTGTCTCCGAATGAATTAGCTTCCCCCCCAACTCCAAAATCTAGCCCCAAATCACCAAGAAAAGAGGATCACTACACTCTCTCCAAGCAGCCAGCCTCGAAAAGAACCAACGGGTGTGTTTTTTTAGACACCAAAGAATTGCTGGACATGGTGGTGACATAGATCCAGCCCCCCGAAGGGCCCGGGGCCTAAAAGCGCTGTCCTGGAATATCGCGGGCTGGCACGCCAAGAAAAATAATCAACAATTTTTGTGTTACCTTAAGCAATTTGACATCATCTTCTTTCAGGAGACATGGCAGAATGACCCTATATTTCTTAACGGGTATAACTGCCACTACCTGCCTGCCTCTCCATCTCAAAGGGGCGGCAGATCTAGTGGTGGCCTAGCTTGCTTCATTATTTTATCTATTGCATTAATACCCCACCATTCTTCAAAGAAGTTCCAAGTGGTGTTGATGCTTTTCCCTCTCTAAATTTTATCCTCACGAAAACCCTGTGAGGTTGCTTAGGCTAAGATATTATGACTGGTCCAAGGTCTCCCAGTGGGCTTCATGCCCAAGCAGGATTTTAACTCTGGTGTCCCAGTTCCCAATCCAACACTCTAACCACTATACCACACTACATCATCAACTGACAATAAACAACTTGGGACCTGGCTGTCTGAAGGACCACCTTCTTCCATACAAGCATGCACAAATTTTAAGATCTCCAGGAAAGGCTTTTTTTCTCTGCCCTGCCAACTTCTGGGAGAGTATATGTTGAGGACTTAGAAAGAAGGCCTTTTTGGTGGCTTGGGAACTTAGCCAATCTCTAGTGATCTAGTTCTGACAACAAGGCTTTTGGCCTGTCAGACTGACCTGTTTTATTTGTTTCTGCGGTTGTTTTTAACTTGAATGATCTGGTTTTCTACCTGTTTATAATGTACACAGTTTTGCTTTTTTTAACCATGCACATATGCAATTACAGATAATAACAGATGCACACTGCATTTTATAGAACTGTTTTAGATTGTATTGAATTGCTTACTAATAAACATTATTAAGCAAAGAAGCTAAACAAAAGGTGGCAATATCTTTACTTGGCATACGACATTTGTATGTTGCAAAGGATTATTGCCATCTGCTGGCTTTTTATTGTAGTCCACGAAGAAATCCAGTTACTTTTTTCTCTATTGATTTGCGGGGGTGGGTAGTATGGTCTGTTGGACAGGGTTACAAGGTATACAGCAGGGTTGGGGAACCTGTGCCCCCCCCAGACTGCAACTCCCATCAGCTCTAGCCAGCATGACCAATGGTGAGGGATGCTGGGAGTTTTAGTCAAGCATCATCAGGAGAGTGACAGTTTTCCTACCCCTGTTATCTAGTATTCTCAGTATTAGTTCTTATAAGTCCTGCAGTTGGCCCACAGAGGCAGATCTGGACCACGGGGACAAAAAGTTTCCCCATTGCTGCTCCCAGGTTCAGTCCCCACCATCTCTCATTAAAAACATCAGGTAATGGGAAAGATCTGTGTCTGAGGCCTTGGGAAACAACTGCTAGCCAAAGTAGACAATACCGGGCTGGAGACACCTAAAACTGAGTTGTAGCAACAGCATCATTGGTATCACCATATAGGCTCCATCCTCTTAATTAAATGTTTCCTATCAGCCCACATTACCATGGAATGAATGAATACAGTGGTACCTTGGGAGGCGAATGGGACCCGTTCCGGAGCCCCGTTCGCATCCTGAACAGAATGTAACACGCATCTGCGCATGCGCAGGTCGCAGTTCACTGCTTCCGCGCATGCATGTGACATCATTTTGACCGTCTGTGCATGCACGCGAGTGGTGCAACCCGGCAGTAACGTGTTCTGTTACTTCTGGGTCACCACGGAGTGCAACCCAAAAATACTTATCCTGAAGCATATTTATCCCATGGTATGACCGTATAAAGAAACCCCTTCTGTGTCTCCAAGCCAGGGATTTCTTCACATCTGGAGTCCCCAACCCTGGAACTGCTGGGCACCATAGCACCCTCAGATGCACTTTGGCACCCTTCAAGGCCCCTGACACTCCTATTTTCTATATATTTTTTAAATGTTCCTCTGAGCATAAAAGGATAGGGGACCCTTACTCCACACCATACAAGTGCTCACAGCTACTAGGACAGGTATCTCCAGACTCGGCCCTCCAGACGTTTTGGGACTACAATTCCCATCAACCCTGACCACTGGTCCTGTTAGCTAGGGATGATGGGAGTTGTAGTCCCAAGACATCTGGAGGGCCGAGTTTGGGGGTGCCTGTACTAAGATTTTGCTGTGTTTGTTTTTCCATTGGCAGGCTAGTTGAAGCCTTCATCATTTGCTTGTGTTTGCTGTTGCAGATTTATCTCTAATTAACGTACAGTGTTTTAACTGATGCTCCAGCAATATAACTCTTTGAGGAGGATTTGCAGATCCTGACTACAATATCCAGGGATGGCACACTGTCCCCATCCCTATTATTGTCTTTGTCCTCTCCTTTTCACCTTCATTACTTAGTTCCATCCTCTCTAATTAAAAGAGTGAGAACCAACAGAGTACGTGGAATGCATGATAAAGCAGGAGGTGATATATATTTTGTGGGGTCTGGAAAGAAGATTGTGAAAGGTGGAAAGAGACTGTGAAATCTGACTCAGAGTAAGACTGAGATGACATCCCAAATTACTCAGAGCTGCTAGGCAAAGAGCAGCACGTACATTTTAAAATGAAGAAATGCTTTTCTTAGGCATCTGGTTGGGCCACGGTAAGAACGGGATTCTGGATGTGGATGAGACATTGATCCAGCAGAATTTTATTTATGTTCTTGATACATTTGTAGATAGAACTTGCTTTCTCAGGGAATCAGATGAAAAGAACAGAAGGGATTTCAAAGATTTCTTTGATGTCATATAGTAACGACGGCCACAAAGTTTTCTTCAGAAAGACTGAGAAAACTGAAATTTTCTGTTGTGTTCCTGATGTCTAGGGATGAAATTAATTCACTTTGCTACAAGTAGGGCCCTTTGCTATGGTCGTGAATAAGAAGTGTTGACTAAGGTGAACTAACCACTAGTTTAGTGTTTCCCAAACTTGGGACGCTGGCATTTTTTGGACTATGATTCCCATCATCCCTAGCTATCAGGGCCAGTGGTCAGGGATGATGGGAATTGTAGTCCAAAAACAGCTGGAGACCCAAGTTTGGGAAACACCGCTCCAGTCTCTTGCAAGATGAATGTGATTTATAGCAGAAGTCTTAGATCTTTCACCTTACACACCTCCTCTTAACACTGGTGTGTTGGTGGGGTACATGGGTGGCATACAGAATGTCACACTAATACTAGTCTTCAGATACCGAGCCAAATTCTACTTTTCCACCAGTTTCACACTGAGATGCCATTGTTGATCCAAGCAAAACTCCCGTTACCTGAATCTCTTCGTAGTATCTCACATGGCTTCATGCCAGTGTGGTAATATGTGCAGTAGGTCGCTTCACCTTTGGGTAGGCCTTGGTGGGCAGTAATGGACAACTGCTTCAGAATACATCAGATTTCTGGGTCTAGCCACCATTTTAATTTTCCCACAATGCCCCTGAAATAGTACATTGCTCTGGAGCATTGTGGGAGAAATTTAAATGGTGGCTTAGCCCAGCCACCTGCTGCTCTCAAAGCACTGTTAGTAGTGGGACCTGCTGAGGTGCTTTGGTGTTACTAGCTGCCCAAAAGAAGCTGGGTGCTGATGCCTGCCCAGACTCTGTCTAAGTTGTGCTTCCATTTGTGTCATCCTCTGATTATATGGCTGTTCTACATAGTCCCACCACCACAGACCTCTTGTAGAAGCCATTCAAAGTGTGAACAAAGGCAGGGCTTTTATCAATATAGCAAAGAACTGTGGTTCCTTTGTGGGTCTGAGGCATGGCTGTACGGTTATTCATTCTAGTGACATCATAACTACAGTGAGGGTGATTTCAAAATGTATTATATTGGCTGCTATTTCCCCCTTTCAAATCACCTCCCCCCCCCCGGGTTTCTTCTTCAGTCTTACGCCTGGAGATAATCAGAGGCCTTCTTTTTACAAATATGTAATGACAGGTCTCCTCTACTTGCAATGCAATGACAGCCCTTCCTGGAACATTAGCAAACTCCTTGGAGTTTTGAGTCTGCTTTCACTTCTTTGGGATCAAGCTCTGTAGCAGATGGAGGTTTATTGTGAACTAAAAAAAGGCAATTTCTTCTGTATACGGAAGTCTCCCCAGGAGCAACCATGGGCAACTGTTGTTCCAACTAGATCTGTAGCAGCTGTATTGCTATATTTCTCCATGAGATGGGGAAAGTTGTCAATCTGTAGTTTTCATGTTTGCAAATGAAATGCATCTGCTTCCTTTCCTCGTTGCTTCTCCCTGCTTCTGGCACATACACTCACACACACGTTTATTTCAAGCCAGAGACAAGTTTTGTGTTTGAAGGATGCTCAATATCCCCTTTATTGCAGGAATATGAATCAACACGCAATAGATCTATGTCTTCCAGGCTCCTCTCACTATCTTCAGAACCTCTGAAATGAGAATCATTCCAGTCAGTCCCAGCTCTTAAAAGACAAGATGCATCAAGGATTTTCAAATGTAAGAACTCCCAATTTAGTATTCTGAAATACTACTATTACTTCAGTGTGGTTATTGTTATTATTACTATTTATTACTACTGCTGCTTAAGAGGTTTTGGCCCCTTGGGATCTTCTGTTCCACTTTGGAAATTAAAATAAACTAAACCCGCTTCCTAGGGACGTGGGCGTTGCTGTGGTCTAAACCACAGAGCCTAGGGCTTGCCGATCGGAAGGTCAGCAGTTTGAATCCCCACGACGGGGGTGAGCTCCTGTTGTTCGGTCCCAACTCCTGCCCACCTAGCAGTTCAAAAGCACATCAAGTGCAAGTAGATAAATAGGTACCACTCTGGCGGGAAGGTAAACGGCATTTCCGTACGCTGCTCTGGTTCGCCAGAAGCGGCTTAGTCATGTTGGCCACATGACCTGGAAACTGTCTGCGGACAAACGCTGGCTCCCTCGGCCTATAGAGCGAGATGAGCGCGCAACCCCAGAGTCGTCTGTGACTGGACTTAACTGTCAGGGGTACCTTTACCTTTACCTTTAAACCTTTTTCCTAGGCCTTGCCAGATGCTCATTCCACCCTGCTTGGCCTACAAAATGCCCTAATTATCAAGTTACCACCTTGCAGCAAGGCAATCCACCCAAGCCTTTCCATTTATCCCATGCTAAATAAATTGCAGGAATAAATAAATTGTGGAAAGTCTAAAGTGCAGTTTGGGCTCCCTTAGACAGTGTGTACAAGAAAAATTTTGCTTCCTATTGCCAATGTCATTTCAGAAATCTGTTTACTGGAAATGAGAACAAACTCACAGCTCAGGGAGACAGCTAGTGGATTTGTTGCCGGGGCTTGTGACCTAAACTTTCCTAAACCTGATTTATCAAGAGTAGCGGAGGAGAGGGGATTGTGAGCTGGTATTCTGCCCCCCCCCCGCACCCCCGCTTACTCCTGCTCTATCATCATCTGCCAGAGCACTCGGTTAATGGGCAGATTCGCCTTGCTCTGGCCACTGAATGAGGTGATGCTGAACCTTGCAAGTTTGTGACAGTTTAGCACAGTGAAAGTCAGAGGATGAGGGAAATTATGAAGCAAAGGCTAGATACTTATCTCCTTTTCTTTGATGAGATTTCTACTTCAGGCCAGCAGTTTAAACAGTAATGCTTCTTTGCAAGATTGTCTCGATATTTAATTAAAGGCTAAAAGTTGCATTTAAGCTGACTGAAGATACTTTGTTAAAGCTCACATAGGATAAGCCTGTGCAGTCAGAAGTAAGCTCCACTGAGCTCAATGGAGTTCCCAGGAAACTATGGACGGAACTGAAGCTTCTAACAATAATGGATAGCACAGCTACCTCCATGGCAATGAAGGCTTCTCCCACTCTTCAAAATTTACCACTACAGCACTGGCTAACTGCTGTTAATCAGCCTAAATTCTGTGTTGAATTAAACTCACTTGCCTAAACTTCTGCCTACAGTTTCTGGATCCATGCAGCAGATCTCTTCAGGCCAAAGCAGGACTAGATCTGGGTTTAGATCTGGTATTTAGGAGAGACCCGATTGCATACACTCAATCGACCCAGAGGCAAACCCCCACAAATTTCATCTCTGCCCACCTCCCTGGCAAAAACAATTGCAGTTTTGCTTGCTTACTGGGTGCCGCTTCTGACATTCTGAATAAGGGATGGTGACGACATGCTCCAGAGTCTCACTACATGATCGTGTGCAGCACGGCTTGACCCATCTCAAATTCGATGGTCTACAGAGCACTCTGCGCGCAGGCATGTGAATCCGGTGGGGCAGGCCTTTCAAGGAGAGCGCCTCATACAATTCTGAAGAAGCCGCCTCTGGGGATGTTGCCTCAGTTGACGATTTAGGCTCATCTACCTTGTCTATTATAGCAACTTCCTCAACTTCCATGGCAGGCTCATCAATCACGCTGACATTAGGTGCTGGAGGTTCCTCAGAGGGGGTGCACACCCTGTCACATGATCGGGGTAGAAGCATTGTTATGGATTTTCATTGTTTTAGTTTTTTCTTCCATATACAGTCATACCTTGGTTTTTGAACAGCTTAGTTCACAAACAACTTGGAACTGAAAAGCTGCAAACTCAGAAGTAGGTGTTATGGTTTGCAAACTTTGTCTCAGAAGCCGAACAGCCGATGCAGCTTCTGTGGCTTCCGATTGGCTGCAGGATGCTCCTGCTGCCAATCGGAAGCTGCGCATTGGTTTCCGAACATTTTGGAAGTCGAACGGACTTACAGAATGCATTCTGTTTGAAAACCAAGGTATGACTGTAATTTAGGGCTCACCCACATCTGAGCATTATGTAGCTCTTCATCCACTCCCCCTCCCTTTAGAATTAAATGAATAGTTTAATATTTAAACTATTTTAAATTTGTGCATGAGGAGCAATTTTGGCCTTTCCGATTCATACCAGGAGGCATTCCCCTTTGTGTTTGTCCCTGCCTTATAGTTTGTTGATTCTGTCATGCCAGTGAAATACTCACAGGGCCCATGTGCACCTTGTTCTGTTTGGTTTGGTTTTTTAAAAAAATCCCTGCCCAAGAAGAGTGGAAATGCATTCAGATAGGCAATGGTAAATTTGCTTGTGCTGTTTTCTAGTTTTGTACAAACCTGAGGGATGAAAAGAAAAGAAGAGTTTTTCCTTTCAGGGCACACTGGAAATAAAAAATAAATGAAAGCACTTGGGAAGTAGTGGGCAAGGAAGAGGGGAGCTGCAGAAAGTGGCAGTTGATCCAACTAACCAAAAACATCAAAACAAATAATCTGTGACCCTGAGAGGAATTTGGAACCCAATTTTCCCCAACATTGAATTATCCCCATATCCCAATATCAGGTAAATCAAGGGGATGATCATCAAATTTACAGATGACACCAAACTGAGAGGGGTAGCTAAGGCCACAGAAGATTACCTTGACAGATTGGAGAAGGGGGCCAAAACTAACAACATGAATTTCAACAGAGACAAATGTAAGGTTCTGCACTTAGGCAGGAATAACTAGCTGCACAAATATAAGATGGGGAACACCTGGCTTGTTTGTAGTACATGTGAAAATGATCTAGGGGTCTTAGTAGATCACAAGCCTAGCGTGAGTCAACAGTGTGATGCAGCAGCAAAAAAAGCTAATGTTATTCTAGGCTGCATCAACAGAAGTATAGTGTCCAGATCAAGGGAAGTAATGTTGTTGTTGTTTAGTCATTTAGTCATGTCCGACTCTTCGTGACCCCATGGACCAGAGCATGCCAGGCACTCCTGTCTTCCACTGCCTCCCACAGTTTGTTCAAACTCATGCTGGTAGCTTTGACAACACTGTCCAACCATCTCATCCTCTGTCGTCCCCTTCTTGTGAGGGAAGTAATAGTACTGCTCTGTTCTGCCTTGGTCAGACCACACCTTGAATACTTTGTCCAACTGGGGGACCACAATTTAAGATGGATGTTGACAAGCTGGAACGTGTGCAGAGAAGGGCAACCAAGATTATCAAGGTTCTGCAAACCAAGCCTTATGAGAAATGGCTGACGGAGCTGGAAAAGAGGAGACTGAGAGGAGATATCGTAGCCACCTTCCAATATAAAAATGGCTGTCACATGGAAGATGGAGCAACCTTGTTTTCTCCTGCTCCAGAGCCAATGGATTCAAGATAGAAGAAAAGAGATTCCAGCTCAACACCAGGAAAAACTTTCTGACCGTAAGAGCTGTTTGACAGTGGAATGAACTCCTTTTGGAGGTGATGGATTCTCCTTCCTTGGAGATTTTTAAGCAGAGGTTCGATGGCCATCTGTTATGGATGCCTTAGATGATATTCTTGCATTGCAGGGGATTGGACTGGATGACCCTTGGGATCCTGTCAGCAAAGCTCAGATGCTGACAGGAGAAGAAGAAGCAGGCATAGAGAGAGAACAGTTAAAAGCAGAAGGCAGAAAGGAGGGGGAGAGCAGCTGTAATCTGAGCTCTGAACAAAGGGGAGGTGAAAGACAGGGCCAGAGTGACAGGCTGCTGAGTGAGAGCTCCAATAGTGAGTCAGACATTGGAATGCAGAAAGCATTCTCTCCCAAATCTCGTAGGATCTCAAAAGTGCTCTAAAGATCTAAAGTGTTATGTACTGAAGTTCTCACCCTGGGCCAGCAGGGGGATACTGTAGATAGTTTCCACTCAGGTCCACATATGCAAATAGGGGATTGAAAGTGACGTTCAGTGATTGGCTGGTTACAGAAAGTTGCTATTGTAGCGTTGTAGGGGAGCTCTATATAAGCAGGCTGGCTGAACCCTTCAGTTCAGTTCTGTTCTGGCCAGTGAATAAACAAGAGCTGTTTTGAAGAATCGCTGTGTCGTCTGATATGTTCACCCACAACTTAACATAAAGAATCTAAAGAGCTCTAAAGAAGCTCTAAAGATACCGGAAGAGAAGGTGGGGGGCTTTCGTTCTGGGGAAGGGGGAGGAGCTCAGTCCGGGCAACTCCATCTTCTGGGGAGGACGGTGAGTAGAGGAGCTCCATCCTAGTTTGTTGTTTCAGCAATATATCTGAAATAATTAACAGGCAGAGTCATCTCACGTTTGTGGGAGAGACCAAGCCATAACAGATCCCTTCCAGTTCTATGATTCTATGATCATATAGTCACACGCACACTTTCAGAGGGCCCTGTTTGTTATATTCTAGCAAAATAAACACACTTATGCACACAGATCCCTATCTATGGTCACTTACCCAGAGCAGGAAGCACCTGAATCCAGAGCACTCCCAATCGCTAACATCTTCCTGTACTTGTGCGCTAATTCACAAAGCCACTCGATTCTGCGGTTTGGACTCTTGAGCATTTTGAGGAGAACCAGTTTCTTTATTATCTGTGCAGGTACAGAAAATATAGAGAGCACACAACATCTGAAGAAGTTGCCATAGAGTGAGCCCAACCTGCTTCATTATTAGTATTATCTTGAGACTAATGTAGTTAACTGTTTACTTGTGTGAGGTCAACAGGAAAAAGACAGAAATATTTTTAAAAATAAAAATTCATTTTTAAAATTTTGTTTCGATACGATATTATACACACATTCCAGCAGGCTCCAAAATGCCTAAGGTTTTTAGATTTAATTTTATGTTTGCTTTTGGCCTAGTTCCTTAAGGCTGGGTCCACTGTGGAGCTACATGTTGATATAATATGTTGGTTGCCTCAGATCATTTCTGTGTTGGGGTTGGGTGTGTGCTACTTTCTTCTTGGGTTAGCATTCCATCCCTGACAAAAAAAATATTGCACCAGTCTTTAAACTGGTAGACATGGTGGGGCTTTTGACAAGGAAGTTGCACCTCCCCAAATGATGCTAGCTAACTTTAGGCTTTAGACCTTGCAACAGGCAAACAGAATGGCATCTTACCCTCCTTAGGTGGCTCCTTACGTGTACCAAATTGCTTGTCTGAGATGCTCCACTCTCCACATCAATGATCTGAGAAAGACAGAGCAAAGTTATGGGGACAACAAAAGACGTCTTGTCCTCAACGCACTTCATTTGTGGCACTTTGTCTGCTTCATCAAGAGGAATTAAATGCAAGTGGCCATTGAACTATACCCTTAGGATAAAGTCCAATTGATCTAAAATTGGGCCGGGTGGCAGTTTTAAAAATAATGCTATAATGTGGTATCGACTACTGTGGTGGGTGAATAAGCTAGACAGTGTGTAACAGGCCTCTGCTTGCACCCTACTATTGTGGGATTTTATGGGGGGGGGAGAGGGGTACCACAAAAACTGGCCCCATGCCCTCTGCTGTGTACTCACTGCCATCCTTGTGCAATGCCTGAAGTGGGGAACTTGTGGAGGAGACTGCATGAATTGGACTGCTGAGTCAGCTACGTCAAAGCCACTAACAGAGCCTACCCTTTGAATTGCAGTGTTTTTATAACTTGGTTATAAAGAGCAAGAAGCAAATATTACACAGAATGCATGAGTCGCTCAGAAGGAGAAGCCTATTTATATAACTGTTAAATCATGTCTAGAGCCATTATTATTTAGGGATAGAGAGACTTCAAATAAAAATACATGTGAGAAAACAAAGTTGGCCAAAGGGCAAGATCATATACATGGGTCTGCTGAGTGCCTTAGAACTACGCATGAGTCTCCATCATGTGATTCAGATTACAGATCCCCCAAGTGCCCCTATATTCTAAGGACATCCCTGATTTAGAGAAGCCGTCCTGGTTTCTGATTTGATCCCGGAATGTCCCACTTTTCCTTAGGACGTCCCTATTTTCATTGGAGAAATGTTGGAGGGTATGGAGTTATCCAACCCTCAAGCTGTCTGAAGGCAATCCTTTATAGGGTAGGGGTTTTTTAATGTTTAATGTTTTATTATGTTTTTATATATGCTGGAAGCTGCCCAAAGTGGATGGGACAACCCATTAAAATGTGTGGGGTATAAATAGTAACATTATCATTATGGAATGAGACGTCCCTATTTTCATCTGAGAAATGTTGGAGGATATGAGATCATTGGCGGGGTGTGTGTCATGTGAGTTAGCCCCTCTCTGGCATGGAAGGCCTGAAGGGGGAAAGCCTGGTGAATGTGTGGTCTAATTAACAAATAATTAAATAATTAGGCTTGTAGGCTGAAGGTTCCCCACCACTGAGGGTGGCTGGATAGCATGGAAGTAGGCCCAGTGGGGGACATAAACAGCAGGGGTAGGGCTAGTGTTCATGTCCCACTGCCTCTCTCCATGCAATCTGAACTGCATAAAGACTGTGTAAATATTATCACCTTCTCAGCCTCTAGCGTGCTCCCAGCACTGGTGTTTAAAGCCATGTGGTCACAAAGAGTCAGACACGACTAGAACGACTAAACAACACATATGACATTAGTCATACGGCATCTAGCACAGAACATTAGAATTGCTGCAACAGGCCTGTCTAAATTATTAAGTGGTCCACCAAAGACCTTCAGCAGTTTTCAAGCTCTTTATGCAGCAGGGAAGTGTGTGGGAACCACTTCAATAATCTACTTTGCTTTCATTGTGATTGTATGTTTTTAACAGATCTCATTTATCTATCTGTCTGTCTGCCTATCTATTAACGTTTAATCATTCTTTTAATGATAGTTCCCCTGAAGAAGAAGAAGAATCCTACAACTTCTTGAGAAACAGTCCTGTTTAATGTGATTGTTATTCCAGTAACTGTTGTTTTTAATTGCTCTCTGTTCTCTGTGTGTGAGAGAGGAGAATGGCTGCTGAGAGAGCCTTCTCAGGATACTGCTGAGGAAAGTGTTGTGTCAGTGTGATCTGTCTGAAGTGAAACAGACAGAGGGACAACTCTAAATCTGCGCAGGAGCTCTCTGTAAGGAACAAAGAGGATACTGCTGAGGTGAAAGCAAAACCTTTCATAAGAAACTGTAAGCCCTGAGTGAGGTGCAAGTTTCAATGCAGTTTTGTTTATAGGTCTAAGGAAGAAGACTACAATTCAAGTGAGAACGTACCCATGTTTGAATAAGTGTGAGATTGTAAATATATTCATCTCAGTTATATGTTTATGAAAATAAAGCTTTTTGAATATAAATAGTCTGGACATTGTATAGTCTTTACAGAAAGGCTATCACTCACCTAGAAGAGTTATTTAGCTTCCTAGCTGTAAGCTACTCTGTTACTTTGCATATCATCAAAATTTAATTTATATACATAACACTGCAGGCAGGGGGTGTCTTGTTTTTATCGATTAGCATGTAAGCCACTGCAGGAGCCTCCGTGGCTCAAGAGTAGCATACGAATGCTTAAGTAAATGAATAAGTAAATAGGCATCTGGATAGCCACTGTAGGGAACAAGAGGCTGGGATAGATAGGTCTATGGTTTGATCCAGCCAGGCTCTTTTGATGTTCTTAATAAAAGCCACGGCTTTAGAAGCTTTTGAACTCACTGCTGCTTTATCCTCTGTGGGATCTATAGCTGCTTACAAATATGTAGCACTTGGATCAGTATGAAAGGCTGCCTGCCAGGGAAGGATAGATTCTCATAACATTTTTTGTAATGTACCAGAAAATTCCACTACTTTCTGGGTTTTTTTTAAACCCACAGGCCAATTTTCAGCATTTCTCTCGCCCCCACTTCACCCCTCACTTTGAGCCTTGAGTAAATGATGCCAGCGTCTGGTTTCTTAAGAAGATGAGATACCTTTGGACATTGTTTCTTCTTCTCCAAGGCTTTCATATTCACTCAGGTGGTTTTCTAAGAGCTTCAACAACAGGGTTTGTAGCAGACAGGCAAGATATATGAGAAATAGGTGGCTGCTTTCTCTGGCTCTGAGATGCTACTGCCCCTTTCAGGGCTTGGGGAGCCATGAATGATGTGAAAGCTTAAGTGCTGTGACATAATTTATTTGTGATGTCAGAAACCAGGTGTCAGCAATGACTGGGGTGGGGAGAGAGTCACAGTCTTGGAGGCTGGAAGAGGGTTAGAGGAGGAGGATTGTGGGAAACCTATGTCTAAACAAGGGCTTTTCTGAGGGACCACAGAAGGTGTGAAGGCAGCAGCAAAGGAAGCAGAAGTGATCCTGCTTACCTGTGCTTCACATTGCATCAGGGATGTAGTATCCCTCTGCCCTTTGTGTCCACAAATCCTTGTAAAGGATCAACCAGGGTGCAGTTGTGATTGTCAGAAGCTACTACTTCTCCCTGGTTTGAGATAATGGGAAATGCCTGCTGCATCAGACCAAAGGCCCATGGAGTCAAGTAATCTCTTTCCATCACCCATGGTCAAGTCAGGGGCCTCTAGAAAGCCCCCAAGCAGAGTATGAAGGCTACAGCCCCTCCAGCCTTGAATGTCTGCTCTTGCCCCCAAACCGTCTGTGGGACTTTGACAGGTGGTTGGGACAACCAACAGCATAATGATGAACAGGTAGGCTGTCCCACCCACCTGTCCCACTGGAGTAGGAAGAGACTGCTGGACCAAAGTTGGCCTGCTGGACCAAAAAATGTTCCCCACCCCTGTGCTAGACCATGATTTAGTGCTATGACCCTTGGGCTGGCACCCTCTCCCCCTCCTCCAGTGCAGCCATTATCAGAAGCTTCCATTTCCATTTTAGATTAATCACAGTTAACAATGGCTACTGTTCATGATGGCTCTGCTCTGCTTCCATGGACAGAGGCCATGATGGTTCTGAATACAAGTTGCTGGAAACCACAGGAGGTGAGAATGCTTTTCTGCTTGGGTCCTGTTACAGGTTTCCCATGGGTATATCCACTTGGCCACTGTGGATTCTGGACTCGATGTCTGTTGACCTGATCCAGCCAAACTCTTCTCATGTTCTTAATGTCCTCTGCAGCATAGTCTCATCCTCCACTCCTCCCACTCAGAGTCCTTGTCCTCAAGAGCTTCGTGCTCCTGATCTGAGTCAGGGGGCTCAAAGAGACAAATATTTTATTGCTTCTCATTTGATGCAAAACATTTTCTTATTTTGTACATAAGTTGGAAAAATAACGTCCATGGTGGTGGACTTGTTTTTGAGGCAAAGTGAGGCAGCTGCCTCAAGTGACAGATACTGGGGGAGGCAGTGGCATCCAGCCAGCTTTCCCCATTCTTGGATCTCCAGATGCTACTCCCATCATGCCTAGCCAGCATGGCCAATGGTTAGGGACCCAGTATTGAAAAAGCTGCCCTGAGCTAGTCTGCTATTCTCAGGTCCTGTGGCCATTAGTGCCTCATCATCTGTCCAATTGGACATGCCAGTCCAACCCAATTATGTACTTGCAATGGTGGGAGGGTGCTGTGTGGTCCATTTTTAGCCACCCAAATTCTGTTGTGACACAGCAGGGCTGTGGAATTACCTGCTTTGGAATATAAGTGCACCAGACCTTCTCAGCGACTTCAGGGGCATGTTTTCAGCTTCTTTGCTCATGCTCATCGTTGAACATTGTGGTGGCTCCGTCTTTGTACCTAAGCTGGAAAAAAAGCACTCACATTTATTATGGCTACGTTCACCCTATACATTTAAAGCACCTTATACTACTTCAAGCAGTTTGGGCTTTCCCCAGATAATTCTGGGAGCTGTAGTTTGTTACAAGTGCTGACACCTATTCCAGATCTCCAATTCCCAGAGTTTTCTTTGAAGAGGGATTGACTGTTAATTCTGAGAATTGTAGCTCTGGGAGGGGAAGAGGGAGTCTTCTAGTAACCTTGCAATGCAAGGTTAACAAACTGAAGCCTCAGGATTTTTTTGGGGTGGAAACCATGACTGTGGGATCATAATGCTTTAAATATGTGGTATGAATGTGGCCATATGTCCGTGGTGCAGTTCTGTTGCAAAGGTAGAAGTAGCATATGTAGCTCTTATTTGAAGCCCTCTGTTTGAAGGAGTCCTCTGTTTGGAAGACTGTCTGGTCCAAGTTTGGTTTAAAGATGAACAACTATAAGAAGAGAGAGAGTGGCAGGGGCAAGTCGTGAAGTTGCCCATCAACTGTTATCACCTGACTAAGGAGGCACCTGGCCATATTCTATGGCAAGTCAGGCTGTATATCTATTAAAATTATAGTAATTATTTCCAAATTTTGCATCTCTCTCTAATACATTAGCATGCACACATTTTTAATTTTTTAAATTCTTTGTAGCTGTGCAAGTGGCCACCCTAGAGTGGGTGCCTGGGATTGTGGGTGACATGCAGTGTGCATGGCCCTGGTACCCAAATTTGTGGGTACCTGGCCCCTTCATGGGAAATTATGAGCCTCAGGGAGTTGGCCCCTATGCATGGGGCTGATCCTTCTCGTCTCAAATGAAGGCCCAGCAGGGCATCCTCTATGAAGAATGGGATTTGGGTAGATGGGCAATCTCAGTTGCTGAGGTTTTAAGGATTCAGTGAATGGTTGAGTCTTATTTCCGTTTCACTTTGTGAGTCCCTGCTTTTAAGTCCCTCTTAGGGTGCTTCCTCCTTTCAGAAGAGGGGGAAAAGAAAGAAGGAAGCAGGCATGCAAGCAAATGGAATAGAAAATCCCAAAGAAACAAATGAGGGCACATATTGTTCTCAAGATCAGAGCAGTAAAAGGAGCAGCCACTCTACATCTATTTGTGGTTCCTACAGATGTGAAGCAAAATCACTAGTGTGTCATCTAGCCATATTCCCAATTAGGCATTATACCCCTGTTAAAAGGACAATTTGAAGAGAAGGGAAGAGTGGATCTCGGCATATTAGAATGGAAACGGATGAGCTCAAACAGGCAGTGCTTTGTTATGTAAATTGATTATGATTGAAAGTGGTATTTAGTAGACCACTGAGGCTCTCCGCTAAAACCGCAGAATGCTTCTTTATCTGTCATCAGCAGGGGGCAGTATTGCTCGGTTCTAAGTCTAGACCAAAATCACCATGGAAACTACAATGCTTGACTGGCAGATAAGGTAAAAAGAACTATGCATTTTTTAAAAAGAGCTGTCATCTAAGTAAAAAAAAAGAAAAAGTTCATTCAATCAGCTGTCTGGATTTCAACAGATTGGTTCATTATCAGTTCAAATTCGCACTACAGCTGATGCTTGAAAGACATTTAAGGACGTAAGGCGAGTCCTGCTGGGTAAGGCAAGGGTACCATCTAGTTACATCTGGGATGCGGGTGGCGCTGTGGTCTAAATCACAGAGCCTAGGTCTTGCCGATCAGAAGGTCAGCGGTTCGAATCCCCTCAACAGGGTGAGCTCCCGTTGCTCAGTCCCTGCTCCTGCCAACCTAGCAGTTTGAAAGCATATCAAAGTGCAAGTAGATAAATAGGTACTGCTCTGGTGGGAGGGTAAACGGTGTTTCCGTGTGCTACTCTGGTTCGCCAGAAGCGGCTTAGTCATGCTGGCCACATGACCCGGAAGCTGTACGCCGGCTCCCTCGGCCAATAAAGCGAGATGAGCGCCGCAACCCCAGAGTCGTCCGCAACTGGACCTAATGGTCAGGGGTCCCTTTACCTTTACCTTTACCATCTAGTTCAACATTTTATCAGGCAGATGTTGCCAGGAAGCCCACAAACTAGGCATGAAGTTTAACACTCTTGCCCTGTTGTTTGCCTGTCAGCAACAGGCATTTAGAGTTACTGCCCACTCCCCAAATGGGAGATTCCGTAACTGGAGGTTTAAAAACATTGATTGCTTTTCCCTCCATAAATTTGTCATAAGCAGCTACCTTATACTGAGTCAAATCAACAGTCCACCTACTTCAGTATCATCCACACTGACTAACAGCATCTCTCCAGAGTTTCAGGCAAGGGATGTTCTCAGGCCTACCTGGAGGTACCAGTAATTTCCATTTAGGTAACTGGATTCTAGTCCTACTGGGGAAGGGGAATCTGGATAATTTTGTAAACTTTGCCATGCCCCCGCCTTTGCTCTCTTTCTCTACTGTCAAAATCACCTAAAACAATAGCTTTGGGGTGTGTGTGTGTGCAGGGAACGTACTCTTCCCAACCTCTTAATAAGTTTATTTGCCTTTTTCTAACACCTTTTCCAACTTAATGGTATCATTTTGAGATGGAATATCCAGAACTATACACAGTATTCCAACTACGCTCACACGATAGCTTTATGTTATAAAGGGCATGCTGGTTGCTTTGTTTTCAATCCACTTCCTAATACTATTAGCATGGAATTTGCCTTTTGGGCTGTTGCTATGCACTGAACCGAGGCTTTCATTGCGTTATCCATGACAACCATATGAGGTTATCTGGATCCTCACACCCACTTGAGACTCCATCAGTGTACAGCATGTGTGGTTGAGACGGAACGAGGATAACATTGTGATGACATAGGCAACCTTGTATGTGTTTATACTCTGCCACTGGAGTGGTATGATGCTGAAGCATGACATCACATCATGCTTTACATAAACACCCTCCCTATGTTCTTATGGGACGCGGGTGGCGCTGTGGGTTAAACCACAGAGCCTAGGACTTGCTGATCAGAAGGTCGGCGGTTCAAATCCCCGCAATGGGGTGAGCTCCCATTGCTCGGTCCCTGCTCCTGCCAACCTAGCAGTTCGAAAGCACGGCAAAGTGCAAGTGGATAAATAGGTACCGCTCCAGCAGGAAGGTAAAAGGCGTTTCTGTGCGCTGCTCTGGTTCACCAGAAGCGGCTTAGTCATGCTGGCCACATGACCCGGAAGCTGTACGTCGGCTCCCTTGGCCAATAAAGCGAGATGAGCGCTGCAACTCAAGAGTCGGCCACGACTGGACCTAATGGTCAGGGGTCCCTTTACCTTTATCTATGTTCTTATACTATAGCACACAGGAAAAATAAGCCATGTCCTGAGCCCATGGAAAGTCAGGAAGGTGTACCAACACCAGGGCAGGCATCCTGTCTCAGGCATTGTTCCCTGATTTCCCCCCAGTGCTACCAATGACTGAATGGCAGCCTTGAAGCTTCACTGCTCCTGCCTTTTTGCAGCATTTTTCTGATATTGCATTGCACCGACGCAAACTTCTTTTTGCATAGGCAGTGACCCCGTGGGTTTCTCTAACCACAAGGCTGCTGATGATTATGAGGCCCCATCCAGCTTCCAGAACATCTTCAATCTGAGCTGTCTTTGTTACGTATTCTCCTAGTGCTATCTTTGCCATCTTTCAGGTTGCCAAGTGAAGTTTGGGCTTTTAATGACATTTCAAATCCTTTTTTGTGATTTTAGCTGTTGGTTTTTGCTCCTTTGTTATGGACTGCTTCTACTGTTTTATTGTTGTTGCTCTTGTGTCAGTTGCCTGAATTTTATTGCTTTTATTGACTGTTGTAAAAACCGCCTTGAAGGTATTTCGTTGGATGCTGTGCACAAATCCTATAAACACACACTGATACACACACAAAGGTATGCTGACTGGGGCTTAAAGGCACAATGGCTGGTTGAGTCTTTTTTTATGAAAAGCATTTGTGGGGTAGGGTGATTTTAAGCAGAAGAGTAGGAGAAAGGCTGTGGCTCAGTGCTATCTAGGGAAGGCTGAATGCATCAGTTTTAGTTTTTGTCTGTTTCTCATTCTTCCAGTCTTAAGTTCAACTCTTCACATTTTCACATCAGTTTGTGATCTTTTTAAAAAAAAATCTTGAAAATTAATCAGCATTTTTTCTGCAGATTTCTCTTACTATATACATTTTATATGCAGTTTTGCCTAACATCAACATTGCTGCAAGATAATTTTGCAAGTTTTGTCCCCATCCTTCTCCCCGAAAGGACATTGCAAGATAATAAGGTAATGCATGTTATCTGTATGTTATTTTCACTGCTATATGCCTTTATTTGCATTGTATTCACCCTTTAATATATACATTTTTATACGCATTGCTTGGCCAGAGAACTGCACTGCAAAATTTGGAGGTGTGTGAATTTTGAAGGATGGCTGTGTTTCAGTTCGCATGTTGTTTCAGAAAAGTATGAATTTGTATGAATTTAAATATAGACTGCATCAAATTTCTTCCCACCCCCAGACGTAGTAGTAAAGGTAAAGGTAAAGGTAAAGGGACCCCTGACCATTAGGTCCAGTCATGACCAACTCTGGGGTTGCGGCGCTCATCTCGCTTTATTGGCCGAGGGAGCCGGCGTACAGCTTCCGGGTTATGTGGCCAGCATGACTAACCCGCTTCTGGCGAACCAGAGCAGTGCACAGAAACGCCGTTTACCTTCCCGCCAGAGCGGTACCTATTTATCTACTTGCACTCTGATGTGCTTTCGAACTGCTGGGTTGGCAGGAGCAGGGACTGAGCAACGGGAGCTCACCCCGTCGCAGGGATTCAAACCACCGACCTTCTGATCAGCAAGTCCTAGGCTCTGTGGTTTAACCCACAGCGCCACCCGCGTCCCTAAGACATAGTAGTAGAGCTCAGGAATTGCATGCAAAAGGCCCCAGTTTCAATTCCTGGCATCTCTAGGCTTTGCCAGGCAGTTTCTCCTTACAGAAAGTGACCATCGGGGTGTCAGGACTGGGACATGGTCTGAGCTGAGAGCAGTGAGGCAAAGCAATAGCTAGGACCTGTGAGTATGTTAGAACCAAAGGATGAAATCTGGAGAAGGGATGTAGCTGGGTGGTAGAGCATCCACCTTACATGCCGACGGTCACAGGTTCAATCCCTGGTGTCTCCAGGTAGCGGTGGGGAAAGCTCCTGCCTGAAACCCTGTAGAGATGCTGTTAGTGAGTTAGAGTGGACAATACTGAGCTCCAACAATCTGATTTTGTAAATCAGGAGGCAGAGTTGGAGAGCAAGGCAGAATCGGGGACGAAATGACACCAGAACTTGGGATGTCCTTGTTGCCCATGCAAGGGCTCAACTGGAACAGGAAGACTTCTTCTACTCCATCCTGCCCAGGAGGGTCCAGTAGCCCAATGGAGCAGACAGAGTCAATCCAGGAGACTTCACAGAGAAAATGCCACCTGAAGTCCAGCAGTTGACCACCACCTGGGGTGGGCGTCCACAGATCTCAGCAGTTACGAACATGGGTGCTCATCTGAATATAACATGTAGCTCGCCCCTGAGCCAAAGGGGTCAATCAGGCCATCCTGCTCTCTGCCCCCTTTCCTGCCTTCTTGCTTTTTCAAGATCAGCACACATAGCCTGAGGCAGCCAGGGTGGCTCCATAAGCTGCCCTTCCCCCAAATAATACTTAGTACACTGCCTGAATAAAAAAAGACGCAAATAAAAGACTTACAAAATTGTTTACGTCAGCACTGAACTTTCTCTTACAAAGGACAGCTTTGGTTAAAACCTGGCTTTAATTCCACCTTTTAAACCTGTAGTGAATCAATTCGTGGCTGGTGATTACTGCTTTTATGCCTTAACTCTTTCCTTGCCGTTGTTAAGAGGCAGATTCTTGGCATGCTCAAAAGCGGTCCCTGCCTACTCAGCTGTGTTTGTTGTGCATCTCGGTTCAGAAAGACCTGAATAGGCCCAAACTGGCTCAGTCTGGAGATTCTCCTCCCACCAATACACAACCCCTGCCTGCTCCTCTCCGTATTCTATCCAGCTTGAGAGCACTCATGAGTTTTTGGTATCTTCCAGTGGTGGCTGGTGCCCCCTGGGACTGGTAGGGCAGAAGGCAGGGAAGCCCACAGTAGCTGGCTCCCCCTACAAGCTCTGAGACTTAGGGAGAAGGAGGCTGATAAAGAGTGCTATCCGCTGGGCTTGTTGTAAGTAAGAAGGCAGACAGACAATGGTGACTGGCTGAGGGCAGACTGAAATTGGTGAGGTAATGCCCATTTGCCCTAAGGGCATCTTCACTTTGATCACTACACTGCAGCCATCTTCTTCCAAACATCCCCATTTATATCTGCAAGTAGAGACCTGGGTCCCTACTTTCTGAAGTCAAAGATGTACAGGCAGAAGCCAGGAGGGCCTAGGACCCACGTACCTATGGGACCACCTCTCCTGGTATGCCCCGCGGAGGACCTTAAGGACCACAAATGACAACATTTTGGAGGTCCCAAGTCACAAGGTGGTTAGATTGGTCTCAGCTAGGGCCAGGGCCTTTTCAGTATTGGCCCCAACTTGGTGGAAGGTTCTGTCACAAGAGACTAGGGCCCTGAGGGACTTGACATCTTTCCGCAGGGCCTGCAAGACAGAGCTGTTCCACCTGGCCTTTGGTTTGGACTCAGTATGACCCTTATGTTTCCCTGCCCTTATGGTTTTGATCTATGGGCTATTATTTAAAATGAGTCTGCATTTTAAATTGTACTTTTAACCTGTATTTTAAATTGGTCCCCCCCCATTATGTTTTATTGTAAATTTACTGGTGTTAGCCGCCCTGAGCCTGGCTCTGGCCAGGGAGGGCGGGGTATAAATAAAATCTTCTTCTTCTTCTTCTTCTTCTTCTTCTTCTTCTTCTTCTTCTTCTTCTTCTTCTTTTCCCCAATGCATTTTGCAGCCTGAGGCAAAGGACAAGATGGTGCCCCAAACATTCCATGTACAGAAGCTGACTGGGCTGGAAGCTGACTCTTGCTTCAGCACGGGTGATGGGACAGTGTCCAGCACTTAGGAGCAGCAGGCTAGCATAAGGGGCGCAGTGCCAGCTGTCCTCCAACAGAGGGGGCTCAAGTGGAATGGCAGGGGGCTGCCACGGCTGCATTCCCACCGGAGTTGCTACTGCCTGAGGCAGCCACCTCACTCTGCCTAATGATAGGGCCAGCCCTGGCAGCTTCATAGGAGCAAGCAATGAATCCAGTCCAAAATTAGGGAGGCAGCCTAAAGGAACAGAGTTGTACATAAGCAGGCAAGCAAGGAGGCACAGGAAACTCACAGGCAAGCAGATAGAAAAGAAATCTTAACCAGAGCTGGCAAAAGAGGCTGATATTATCAGGTACTCTCCAAGGTCCACACACCTCAGCAGGGAACACCCAGAAGACGACACCAGAACCAAGAAGCACAGCAGTACTTCTTGCCAGCATGTATTGAAGGAACAATCAGGGGGATTTTAAATGCTTCTTAATACTAGTTGGGGCACAATACTAGTCCTGCTGTCTTTTTTATAACCCACAACCCACTCCCAGAGTCCCCAGGCCATGCTGCTGCTCCTTCTGCCATTGCTGCCTGCTTTCTCCCTTCTGGCCTAAGGCCAAACAGAACTACACACAGCCAGTGATTTCAAACTGGAACGTGTCCAGAGGAGGGCAACCAAAATGGTCAAAGGCCTGGAAACGATGCCTTATGAGGAACGGCTAAGGGAGCTGGGCATGTTTAGCCTGGAGAAGAGGAGGTTAAGGGGTGATATGATAGCCATGTTCAAATATATAAAAGGATGTCACATAGAGGAGGGAGAAAGGTTGTTTTCTGCTGCTCCAGAGAAGCGGACACGGAGCAATGGATCCAAACTACAAGAAAGAAGATTCCACCTAAACATTAGGAAGAACTTCCTGACAGTAAGAGCTGTTCGACAGTGGAATTTGCTGCCAAGGAGTGTGGTGGAATCTCCTACTTTGGAGGTCTTTAAGCAGAGGCTTGACAACCATATGTCAGGAGTGCTCTGATGGTGTTTCCTGCTTGGCAGGGGGTTGGACTCAATGGCCCTTGTGGTCTCTTCCAACTCTATGATTCTATGATTCTACCCAGGACACAACATGTTGTTGCTCTTACTGAAGGAGAGACCTACAGAAGACCTGGAGGTTGTATAGCAGGACACAGAGTGACATAGGCCTTCAATTGTCACATGACTCTCTGACTTAGGAAGGTCCTTGGTTTGCAGTTTCCTAGTTGGCTTGTTTTGCCTGCAGCTCCCATCTTCTGATTAGCTATTCTGGCGGCATAAAGACTAGGGAGCCAACGCCTGGATCTTAGTCTAAATTCTGTAGTGTGACAGTGATGTTTCTATGTATGCCAACTAATATGGCAGAGAGAAGGGAGAAGGTGATCAGTGTGGAGTCAGAACACTGGCCAGCAGAAGAGTGCTATGAGCCACTCCAAGATGCTGGCAGCTGAAGCCTTGACTGTGAACCCCAGTAGGGCAGCCAGGCGATTTTAGACTTTATGGTTTACATAAAGTCCCTCTTTCGATGGGAATGTGTGTATAAAATGTGGTTATGCAGTCATGTTGCATTTTGGGAGGGAGTCCTGCTCATTCTACGCCCCTCTGCTCCAGAGCTTTCTTAGCTACTCATTCTTAAGTTGGTGGTGACACAGGTACTGGACAATAGGTACTGTGTATGAAAAGCATGCCAAATTCTTTCATTCTCAGATAGCACTAAGATGAATAGGGAATGTTTTTATTGGGGGGGGGTTAACATAGAAACAGTAATCTGAATGGACAATGACAATAAAAATGGATGTTGGTTTCTCAGTCGTTTTTAGTTTAATTTTCCATTAATTGATGCAGATTCAGGGGAGAAGGAGAGATTCCTTCCAAGACATGGTGGGGGATCTGAGCACCCCACTTTCTGTTCCCTCCCTCACTTCCCAATTCTCTTAGGCAGTATAGCTTTGCTTTGAGGGCACAGAAGGCTGTGGAGGAACATCAGCAAGGGTTTCTTGGCAACTGTAAATGCTCATCCTTCCACCCGCTTTGCCAATGAAAAGCCATAAATCCACATAGAAAACAGAAGTGGACATAATGGTCATGGGGCAGGGAGGCAGTGGGCAGCTTCATTACTCAGCAAAGAGTTCTGTATTGGGAAACTGCCACATAAGCCCCGGATCTGCTCCTTCTGAATTTCCATATTAATTTGCAGCGTTCATTCCCACTGCCTTGCAAGTTTCATCGTGCTAATGTGCCTCTTCTGAGCCCAAGCAATTTCTTTTTTAGATAAAAATTTTTATTGGGTTTTCACATTTTATATAGACACAGACAAAAACACAAAAGACACAAAAGCAAACAAACAGAAAAATAAAACAACAAACATATATAGTTTCCGAAAAAAAAAATTATTTTCTAACCCTGGTCATTGACTTCCCCCCACCCCCTCCCTTGCATCCCTATTCCCAAATTTATATCAGCAAATTGGCATTTCCTTATCCATCTTAATATTAATCCTTAATATAAAAAAAAAAAAAAATTAAATTTTTTCTAAGTTGGACCTCAGTTCCCTTCCATCGATTTCCCATTTTGTCTTAAATAATAATCTTGTTAACTAAATCCCATGGTCTTAAGTGTTGTTAAAACTAGATTCTTCCCTCCCTCCCTTCCCCGGTTTGTGTCCCTTCCGAAAACATGTCCAAAATAACAGTTCTTAGCCCGGGTTCCTCACGTCCGAGGCTCTCAAGTCTCTTTCAGTCCCTCTCCGCCGGCCTAGTTGGCAATCCTTAATGTCGGTCTTCACATCTCGAAAGAGTTCTTTCACAATCAGTCCAAATTCTCTTCCCATATTTGCAAGCAGCTGCTGAGGAATTTCCACAAGGCATGAATTTTGAACATAATCAAAGTCAGAGTCTATGTGGAGGCCCCAATTATATTTCTTTATTTTAAATTCCTTGATTTCATAGATTCCCAGGGCCTCCACTTTCATCTTCTGGATCTTTCGTAGATTTATAGTAGGTTCAGTCCAATAGTCTCCTTGTTTATATTCCACAGATGTCAGCTTCTGGACAATATCTTCCCATTTCAGTTCTTCTCTTACTTGTTTTGTCTTCTCCTCCTCTTTGGTTATCATTTCCGGCTCAGCTGTGGATTCTTTCTCAGCCAGGTTCTCATTACATTCAACAGAACTACTTGTTTCAGAATTCAAGGTCATCAATTGTTCACTCATAGCCGTAGTCTGTTCCTGTAAGATTCCAACCAAATAAAGCATCCTTTCGATTTCTCCCAGTATCTTTCCATCCACAGCCATTGTAATGCCACAGAGTTCCCCCTAGAGGGAATCTGGTTACTTAGTGTTCTTTTCTCCAACAGTCCTCTGTCTTATTATTGATTCTTTGTTTCCAACAATTTTAGTTCAATTGTAACTCCTTTTAATCCAGAGGGGTCTTAAGTAGCAATTTTTTTACTATTAACAGTCCGTTTGACAGTTTTGACAGCTGTCAAACTCTGCTCTTCTTATCCAAGCTCCAAAATAGGACACTCCCGGGCCCGGGAGGGGGGGTTGTTTACAACAGAAATATACCCCTTCCAACACTCCTCTCTCCTCCTCAGAAATTCCTTTTCCAAATCTTGGAAGTTACTGTCTTTTTAAGCTCACCCTTTACAGGGTAGGCACTCCAGCTTAGTTCTTTTATCGTTGCTCTGGATCGTCTGCAAGGGGGGGGTGCGGACTTCCTTTTAACACATCCCCCGATCGTCTCAAATTCAATAGGTGAAATTCTTAAAATCCAAATTCAATTAACTCACGGGTTCTTTTTCTCAGCCGAATTTCAAGGAAGGAAGTCAGCGCTCTCCGGTCATGGCTCGCGGCTTCGCTCAGCAGAGGTAGCGATGGACTCTCGGTGCCACGCCACCCCCCGTATCCCCTCCGCAGCCTTTAAAAAGGCTCTTTGCGAATCAGGGGGGGCGCTTAAGGCACCCACCGAGTCTTCAGTCCGCAGGCTTCCGCGCCTGCGGTTCTAAGGGTCCCCGTGTCGCCGGCACGGCAAAGACCCGTCCCCCGCTGAGCCGATTCCCTCCGGAGCTCGGAGGGAATCCGCCATTCCCAGATCGCGCCAACCCCGGAAGTCTCTGAGCCCAAGCAATTTCGACCATTCCCAGGCTGCTGCTGGTATACTTTTATGATTTTATGGTTTCCATTATTACACTGCACATTTCCTTCAAAGGGTGGCACATGTTCTTTTCTCTCCTCCCCCCCCCCACCCCATTATATCGTCAAAACTCCCCTGGCAGTTTACGCTAAGAAACAGCGACAGTTTACAGTGACTGGCCCAAGGCTTTATAGCCAACAAGGAGTTTGTCAGCCCGGGTCTGACATTCTAACCCAGGCTTCTTCAACCTCACCCTTCCAGATGTTTTTGGCCTACAACTCCCATGATCCCTACCTAGCAGGACCAGTGGTCAGGGATGATGGGAATTGTAGTCTCAAAACATCTGGAGGGCCGAGGTTGAGGAAGCCTGTTCTAACCACTACAATGCAGCAGCTCTTAATAGCTTTGATCATTAAAGTACTAAACAGCCTAGTACTGGGATTTCCAAAGGAAAACCTTCCTTCATATCAGCCTGATTGTGCATTCAGATCATCAGCTGAGGCTCTGTTTGAACTGCTCCATCCTTTGGGGATTGGGTGGGCTGTAAGTGGTTATCAGGGGCAGGGCTTGTCTCAGTGGGGGTACCCTGACCATAGAACATCCCCCTTCCAGACATGCTCACTTGATTGCTGCAATTGTATGCTGCATATTTAATTTTGAGCTATTTGATTGATGGTAGTAATGCTGGTGCTGAAGGTGTGACTTTTTACTTTTGGGTTTTTATTTGGTTTTTAGATGCAATATACTGTAATTTATTTGTTCTTCTATTGTCTTGGAGGTCACAAACAGAATGGAGGGGCATACATTTCTTAAACAAATGAATAAATGAAACTGTACGAATCTTCTCCCGCCCCTTCCTAAAAAGTAATCTCATCAAAGAGGAGTAGAAACATTTTCACTGTGTTTCATATAGCTCTGGGCTTGATTGCACTAAATTGCTGTGCTGTGTTTTGTTTTATTTTGAAGATTATTTCCCTGCTTTACAATCAAATTGTCTGCATGGTGGCTTACAACAGTCTGCAATAATACAACAAACAAACAAATAAAACCCAGACATCTACCCATAAACCTCTGGCGGAGGGATGGAGTTCAGAGTGTTCTTCCCTTTGATTCTGTGGTTCCCCCAGAACAAATCGGTTTCAAATCCCATCTGAGCTATCGTTCACTAAGCAGTGCTAGGAAAGCTGCTCTTTCTCAGCCTCTCATATGCAATGTGGAAATTATGATTCTGGCCTATGTTGAAGGGTTGTGGTGGTGGTATTTATATGTGCGAAAGCTGCCCCCAGGCCATTAGACCCTTGGAAAAAAAATATAGTTCTCTTTTTCTCTCCTAGAAAAGACTGTGCAAGAGTTTAAAGCATAACACATTGATTTAGTTAGTATACAAAAACATATTTACGTGTGTGTGTGTGTGTGTGTGTGTGTGTGTATATATATATATATATATATATATATATATATATATATATATGTAAAGCCATATCACTCATGAAATCACCCAAGATATCCCTCAAGTAATTAAGGAACAAAAGAAGAAAAGGCACACTAATCTAGGAACTTCCTCTCTGCCCAGAACGTTGGAGGCTATACACCACACCCCTCAACAGTATTTATAGGAACTCAAACACCAGACTCTGCTCTGTTCCAGTAACAAGAAGCCGAAAGCACCAGCCTGAAGATGACGAGTGAGACCTCGTCGAAACGTCGCACAGACACCCCGACTCTTACACGGGAAGACACCCGAAGACACCAAAACCTGCATTCCTGTACCCGTGAAAATCTACGAAAGCATATATATATATATATATATATATATATATATATGCAGGTTTTGGTGTCTTCGGGTGTCTTCCCGTGTAAGAGTCGGGGTGTCTGTGCGACGTTTCGACGAGGTCTCACTCGTCATCTTCAGGCTGGTGCTTTCGGCTTCTTGTTACTGGAACAGAGCAGAGTCTGGTGTTTGAGTTCCTATAAATACTGTTGAGGGGTGTGGTGTATAGCCTCCAACGTTCTGGGCAGAGAGGAAGTTCCTAGATTAGTGTGCCTTTTCTTCTTTTGTTCCTTAATTACTTGAGGGATATCTTGGGTGATTTCATGAGTGATATTCTGAATACCACTGGGTGGGTCATTAAGTGTAGATTAGTTGCTAAAGCTTTCGTGTCTTGACCTCTTGAGCTTGTGAAGAGTTTTTTCTGAGAAGATGGCTGTGCTGCATTTAGTTGTGCTCTGGCTTGGCTTCGTGTATAGGGGCGAGCTGTGGTTTTGTGCCTTGTGCCAGCCAGATCTGTGTAGGGATTGCAGGGGGGTGCAGCATCCGGAGGTGCCACTATAGTTTGGCTACTGGATGGAGTCTGTAATATGTCTGTGGAGAGGGTCTGGGTTTGGGTCTGGTGTGGTTGATTGGTGACGGCGTTCTGTGTGCCTCTGGTTCTGGTGTCGGTTTTTGTGGGGAGGGCTAATTTCCAGATGTCTGGCAGGCGGGACGTGTCGTCACGCTTGTTCATGTTGTGAGGGTGTTTCTCTATCTCGATGGCTTCCATGATTATTCTCTTGTGGTGATGTTCCATGTTAAAGAGCAATTTGGAATCTGCAAAATTAATTTCGTGTCCTGTTTCTTTCATGTGTTGGAAAAGAGAGGAAGTTTTTTCTTCTTTTTTGACGGCATTCTTGTGTTCTGCGATACGTGCATTTATTCGTCTGTTTGTTTGTCCAATGTACGTGGCTGGGCAGACTTTGCAGGGTATTTCATAGACCCCTTGGTTTTCCAGCTGGATTTTGTCTTTTGGGTTTCTGAGGATATTGGCTATTTTTTGGTTGGTGCAGAAGGCTGTTTTGATATTGTGTTTATGGAGGATTTTGCTGATTTTGTCTGTAGTGCCCTTGATATAAGGAAGGAGGGCCATGCCATTGTTTTCTTCTGTGTCTTGGTTTTTGGGGGGTGTTTCTTTTTGGATTAGCTTCGTAACCCTGTTTTTCTGGTATCCATTGGCGATTAACACATTTGAGAGATTCTGTAACTCAGTTGTCAAGTGGTCTTTGTCAGCCAGGCGTTTGGTTCTGGAGATGAGAGTCTTGGCTACGGAGTTTATTTGTGCAGGGTGGTGGTGTGATTGTGCATGTAAGTAGCGGTTGGTGTGTGTTTTTTTCCGGTAGATAGTGTGTCCTAGGGAGCCATCAGGTTTTTTTGTAGATTAGGACGTCAAGAAAGGGGAGTTGGTTGTTGTCTTCTATTTCCATAGTGAATTGTATTTTGGGGTGTAGGCTGTTGAGATGTGTGAGGAAGCTATCTAGTTTTTCTTTCCCGTGTGGCCAAATTACAAAGGTGTCGTCAACATATCTGAGCCAAAGTTTGGGTTTGTGTTCTGACTTGTCTAAAGCATTGGTTTCAAAGTGTTCCATGTACAAATTTGCGATGACCGGTGAGTAACAAGAAGCCGAAAGCACCAGCCTGAAGATGACGAGTGAGACCTCGTCGAAACGTCGCACAGACACCCCGACTCTTACACGGGAAGACACCCGAAGACACCAAAACCTGCATTCCTGTACCCGTGAAAATCTACGAAAGCAAATATATATATATATATATATATATATATATATATATATATATATATATATGGCTTTACAGGCTTATTCTGAGGCACATGGCAGCATAAAACAAACTTGCAATCTGAAGTAGTACAGTCCATTCTACCACTTCATTTTATTTATTTTATTTATTTTGGGATGCGGAAAGGAAGCTTTGGGTTTCCTGCTTATAAGCCACTAATCAGCATGTGATAAAGAAGGTTTCTCCTTTGCAACAAAAGCTGCTATATGTAGGGAAAAGTATGTAGGCAGTATTGCTGCAAATTGCCCTAGAGATCTGAAAACACAAGAAATGCATTCTGATACGGGTTTATAATGTTTTGTATTACATAAGTGTGTTATTTTAAGAAGATCGTTGCACACTACCCCAGTCTCTGAGTGGTGCGAAATTCCAGGCATTTACCCAGGGATCATGTTTCCTTTGGAATGAAGTACAGAAGAGACTGTGGTGTCTTTGTGAGACATAGTTTATTTAGACATCTATTTATTTGCCCGAGCCTACGATGAAGGGGTTTATGGCATTAACACCCCAAGACGGTCTTGCTTCTGCCATAGCCCTAGCCTTGGATTCAAGCAGAAATCAGGCATGGCTTTGTCTCCCAGTTGTCCAGCCTGCAGCCTTGCTTCTTTCTAGCTTCTAGCTCACCTAACTCAACTCTCCACCCTTGCCTTTGTCTTTCTAACTACCAGACAGTTGAGGGAAGGGGGGGTGTCCACCCATTTGTACTCTGGCACAGAGCCACTTCCTTTGTTACCTTAATGACCCGTACTTGGGCCATTACCTCACCAGGAAGCTAGGCTGGCTATTCCAGGAATCAAATCTTTGCTTAGATTTTAACACTTGCTGGATCCAGGAACTAGAAGTGTCTTGGCAAACAGCCTACCACCTCCCCCAATTTTGTGTTATTTCACACATTAAAGCAGCCGTTTTGTGTTACGCCACAAGCTCATGGCAGCCATTTTGTGACCTGTTGGCATCCATGTCAATTTCTAAATTTGCCCGCTGGCCTGTAAAGGCTTGCAACCCCTGATCTAGAGATTATCGGTAGTGGCTATTGTTATAACCCACACCAACACCCAGTGCTGCTGGGAGAATGGCAGTGCCTGTCTTCATCTTACCATTTCTGGAAAAACAAGAATGGAAAGAGGTTAACTTGACTGTGATCAGCTGGGAATGCGAAGCAGCAAGTCTCTAGGATGCAGGCATGGCTACGATA
This sequence comes from Podarcis vaucheri, assembly GCF_965113315.1. Taxonomy (NCBI): domain Eukaryota; kingdom Metazoa; phylum Chordata; class Lepidosauria; order Squamata; family Lacertidae; genus Podarcis; species Podarcis vaucheri. The sequence continues at coordinate 83,891,584 of NC_138764.1, read as the reverse complement.
CAGTGCACCTGCCTGAAAGTCCTGCACTGCCTGCCCAACAAAGCAGGAGCAAATCATAGTGGGAAGTGGATTCCTTACATCCAATTTTTTAGATATCCTTACAAATCTAAAAAAATGTAGTTAGCCAGATTTTTTTTTTTTTTTTTTTTTTTTTTGCAACAGGCGAAGCCTCCAGAGGGGTGCCATTGAGGCTCCCAGTCTCTCTGTGTGCATACACAAATCCTCATGAGGGGAGTGCCAAATAGGGTCTTTAACCCAGGTGAAATAAAGCCTAGTTTTGCCCCTGCAAAGAAGGTAGGGGTTCCCCTACCTCCATATTAGGCTGCTGAAATGGATAAAGCTTAACAGAAAACCAGGAATAGATTTAGGTGTAAAAAGATTGTTCTGGTATTAAAACAAATGCATGGGCTCTGTATATGTGTGTGTGTGTGCATGCATGTGCATACTCAGAGAAAACCTTAAATTTAACTGCATACCGCCCCCTGCCCCCCATTTTTAATTGAGGGACCTTGCTTGTGGTCTATTGAAAAACTAACACAATTTCTAGGAAGCATGAATTGTGTCCACCCCTATACTATACCACGCTGGTTTTCCATGACTTTGGGGGGATGGAGTTCAGGATTGGGCCCCAAGGCACAGATCCCAAACAGGGATAAGTACATAAGAAGAGCTCTGCCATGTCAACGGCCCACCAAGCCTAGAATCCTGTTTCTCTCAGTGGCCAATCAAATGCCTCTTGATAGCCCACCAGCGGCTCACAGAGGCAGTAGCCCTCTCAGGCTGTTGTCCCTCACCCCAGCGACTGGCATTCAGCGGCTTAATGCTCTGAAAAAAGGGAGCCCATATAATAGTCATAAACACTAATACCAATTGAAAGGCTTACAGTCCATTAATGTGTCTGATCTGCTTTGAAAGTGATCAAAGCTGGTGGCCATAAGCACATCTTGTGGCGCAGAATCCTGTAAATTAGGCATGGTGGGAAGAACTTCTTCAAACCAGTCAATAATACGACTGAGGTGGTTTGTAACAAATGTAGCTCAGGAATAGGATTTCTAGAGCAGGTAGGCAAGACACAAAATAGGCGATTATGTAAAAATGGACTCCCAAGGCTATTAGCTGCTTAGAACCTTCACGCATCTATCATCACATGCCCCATGTGTTTTAAGAAGCACTCAGCATTCTTTACCGATATCATCCTCAGGCAAGCGGACAGACCTTGATTTTCCACTTACAATGTGGCGCCTGCCCTACATGCTCGAATTCCCTCTGCAATGGGGTGTGAAGGTAGAAAGTGAATACCTCCCCTCTCCCCCGCGGTCACCCAATAAATGTGAGACAGCCTAAATCATAACTCATGTGTGCTGCTAGGTCATTGAAACACTGTGCAAAACAGCCCCGTGATGCAAATTTGCATAACGTGCATATCCCAATTTATATGTACAGGTGCAAATTTAGGCCGACTTTCAGAGGGAAAGCTGTCCTGTTAAGCAAAAGGTTTGTGTGTGTGTCTTAAAATGTAATTTGAACAAGGGGCATAGCAAGGTATTGTGGCAGAGATGGGGAACATGTCATTTTCTCATCAGCCCCAGCCAGTATGGCCAACTATCAGGGATATTGGGAGTTGTAGCCCAGCAAAATCCTGAGGGCCACATGTTCCCTGTCCATAAACTGTGGTATACCTAGGAATAGTGTGAAGCAATGCTGTTCACTCATAGGCGCAGGGTGAAGGCTCACACTGGAAGCTGCATTGCACTGAGTCAGACCGCTGGGCCATCTCGCTTAGTACTGTCTACACTGGCTGGCAGCAGCTCTCCAGGATTCCAGTCGTGGATCTTTCTCAGTTCCTCCTTTAGATGCAGGAGATGGAACCTGAAGCCTTCTGCATGCAAAGCAAATACTCTACCCCTGAGCGACCGCCCTTGCAAAGAACATCACGCTGGCAGAACCACAACTTCGGTTTGCCGGGGCGGGCATTGTCGTCAGGCACTGACAGTTAATAGACACCTCCACTAAGATCCCAATTCTCTAATGGCTGCTGCTTCTCCCCCACCGGCTCCTGCCTCCAGCTCGCCTCGTTTGCGTGAATCGTGGTTTCCCTTTCGCTGCTGCCTTTCTGCTGCCGCGGAGCCGAGCCTTTTCAAGTCGCAGGGAGTGGGTGCTCTGATGTTCTTACTTAGGGGATTTCTGCGGCAGACTCAACCGCCAGCAGTGAAACCAAAACACCCACCTCCTCCTCCTCCTCCTCCCCGCCTCTTCCCCCCTCGCTTCTGATCTTGCCAATGGTACAGGCAGCGTATGGAGGTGGGGGAAAGCCCCTTTGAGAGCTGCGCCTCCTCCCCCCCCCTCGCTGATAAACCACTTGGTACGCTCTGCCTGAAGTCCCAGCCAGCCCTTCCCAAGCCAGAGCTGGAAGGGAGACAGGCAGGCAGGCAGCGTGAGTTCCTCTGGCGGCCCGAGCAGCCCCCGAGTTGGACCACTCCTTGGGAAGATGAGAAGACTGCTGGGAGCTGCGGAAGGACCTCGCCTCTGACCTGCTGCGAGGGGCGGTTCAGGGGGATTCCCGGGACAGAGGCTGATTCACTGCTTGGGCTGTCATCCTCTCCGAAGGCGATGTCAGGACCTGAAGCTCACAGCCACGGCAGGAGGCTGCCCTGTAAGTCTGGGATTTGCTGAGGGAGAGGGGCAGGAGCTGGTGGATGCATGGGGAGAAAGGTGGGAGGGAAGGCGAAGCAACGCCGTTCTTGCCTTCCCATCCCAAACTTTTATCAGGCGTTTCTGTGAAATGGGCTGAAGCTTTTCCGCGCTGCCGTTGCCTGAGCTGAGAGGCAAGGCATAGGCGCTTGTCAGGCGCAGCGAGGGAGGCGTCGGGCATCATTCTACCCATCTGCGAATTGTTCCAGGCTATAGACATGCAAGGCTGAACAGCAGCAGCCCAGTTAGAAGCGCTTCTCTCCAGGTACACTGAAAGCAAAACAAGGGGGTTTGAACCCCGAGAAGAGTAGCTCGCTGGACAAACCTATACCCCCCACGGCTTTGCTGTTGGAAACGCCGGCTCATCAGCTTGGAGATAGATGTCAATTCTGCAGGGCTGCTCTGGGCACTGCTCAGAGGATTGACACCTCTTTGTAATGATCAACAGCTGGGAGCCATCCTAGCTATTGTCTTGTAATTGTAATCACCCATTAGTATTGTATATCATGCAAACAGCAGCCCACGGCATTCCTTTCACAAGTTGAGCTGACAAGCATGCCTGCGGTTGTTGTCTCTCTCATTTCACACATGCATAGACAATCTTGTGGCTTTCACCTTATGAGCAGACCACTTGTCAACCTTGGCCTTCTGTCCCTTCCTCGTTAGCATTCTGAAAATACACCTTGGCAGAGCCTCCCCTGCAAGCCTTAAAGGAGCCTCGGTGTGTGCGCTTGAGCTGTATTTATGGATAAAATGGATGTGTTTGGTCTTTTCTTGGCAATCTTTCTCTCTCTCTCTCTCTCTCTCTCTCATGTTCCCACTAGATGAACAGGTTTTGTTCCAGGAAGGGAGAAACTGTAGCTCTGATAGGTGGGGGGGGGGCATAGGTTTATGTTTGGGTCTGCAAGCCACAAACTGTAGACCCCACTCGCCACTAGGGCTTACTGTTACCACCATGGGAAACGGGACGTGGAACTAGATGGGTTCTTGATCTGACCCATCAGGGTCTTCTTATTTGTCCTCTTCACTTCATTTGGTTTTGTTTTAAATACTCTTACTCATCCTTGGGGGGGGGGGTTTAGGAAGCCCAAACTATATGCTCCTAAGCATGCTGATTTGCAGGGTTCCTGTGGTGGTGGTGGGGGGGGGGCTTGCTTCCAAGTGAATGCTTGCATTATAACCAAATCCCGCACCCCCAATAGCCCTCTTAAAAACGGCACCTAAGGAGGCCAAAGGTAAGGGCTTAGGGCATGCACCCTGCTGTAATATGACTGAGCATTCCTCTAGAGGTCATAATCCCTCTGGGCCCCACATGCCCATCAGCATTTTTCTTTAGTGAACACGAGAGCTCCGCTAGATCTGAGCAGGGGCATACCTAGTCCAGTTTCTGCTGCCCACAGTGGGATTTTCCAATGGGAAATCCACAGGCAGGCCGTGAGCACAACAGTGGCATTGCACTGTTGCTTGTCAGCACTGGCATTCTGTATTCATGTTCCCTCTGATTTCCAGCCTGTATCCATCATGACACAATGACTGTTATCCTCCATGCATGTTAAGCTGTAAAGGACGTGCCACAGCCACCCCCAACATGGCGCTTTCTCTATGTGTCTCGGACTACAACTCCCATCAGCCCTAGGTGGCCCAGGCTGGAGGTGATGGGACGTGCTATCCAAAGCATCCAGAGGGCACTACATTGGGGAAAGCTGCTCCAACAGCTGTTGCCAGGGTACCGATTCCATTGCTTACTACAATAGCAAGATGTTTGCCACCCCCGCAAAGAGATGCCAAGTGGGCTACATCCTTCCTCAATTGCCCTGCTTGACACTTTCCCTTGTGAAATACGTCACCCGCCATCCCCGCAGCCCACTCGCCAGTTCTGACACAGTCGCATGACTCCCACACACACCTCGCGCTGCGCGCTGCCAGCTTCCTTTGCCACGCAGTGCCCATCTTCACGTCATTTCATGCACAGGCAAGCTCAGCACTCTGCCGCCTCCCCGTGTATCCCTGCACATAGAGTACATTCTGCTGCCCCATCAGATTTTTTTAAAAAATAGGAGAAGAGACTGCAGATTAAATGCAATGACGTATTTAACATCGCACTGAGTGACAGTGCTGCTGGAATTATTCTTTGGTGTATGTGTGCGCTTGTGTATATGCACAGCCGTCGGTTGTCAGCAGGGCTGATGTCTTTCTGAGATGGGTTATTGGGCACCTCTTCCGGTCCAGGCTGAAGGCCTATTCCTTGAAGGATAGGCTACAAAGAGCCGTAACACTGACGCTGAGGGATCTACTGCTTATGTCGTTCCTGGAGAAACATAGCTGAGCAAGAGAGGTTGCGGACTTCCTAAACAGTCTTCTGCTTCATGGGGATGAGGAGAAGGGGAACTTGGGAACAGCATAAAGATAAGAGTATTTGAAGATGAGTTGGCTTGAAACCAGAGGCCCAGCCAGAATCCATCAAAGACTCTTGTACAAACGCTCCACCCAGCCTTCCTCTGGGATATGATACTGCAGCAAAAGCATAAAATAATCCAAACCACTGTGGGAAGAATTGTAGGAGGGAGGAGGGAGGGAAGGCAATTGAGGCAGCAGCTTTTGGCACAGATAGACAGAGGGCTGAGAGGAAGAGAATGGGGGCGAGGAGGTGGCAACCCATGACTTTTCTCTCTGTCACAAATTCATAATAAAAAGCTAGACCAACCAATCCCCAAATCCCTCGAGTCTCAAAGCTAAAAATATCCCCACAGATCCCTCTCCAGCAGAGAATACATCATAAGACCCTGCTATTTACAGGGCCAGGAGTTGCTTTATATAGAACGACGAGTAGGATAAAACCATGAGAGCATTAGAGGGGATGACGGGAGGACAAGAGGCTCTCCAAGCACCAAGGACAACAAACTGTGACAGCTTCTGCGTAATTCCTTATCCAGACTGAATGAAGTCATCACCACCACCATCATTTGCACCTAAGTTCAACCTAATTGCTGTTTACCTTCCCTGAACAGTTTGTAAAGGATACTTTGGGGCTTGGCTACTGAGCAAAAGAAGGTTTCAAATGAGTTCCCCTGTGGGAGAGATTTCCTGAATCTTGTGGTTCTCTTGAAAGGTCTTACACAGGCCACAGGAACAGCCTTAATGTGGATTAAACCAGTAGCCCAAATACTGTCTTTAGGGAAAGAATGGTGCCTGAACTTAAACTTGGATGGAAGCCACACCCTTTGGTGAGAAAAACCTTGACGTTTAATCCCAAGCACAAGTGGTTATGTGCAACGAGGGCAAGGCATTCTGCATATGCTCAGAGGAACTGCCCTCTCCAGCTGCTCTACAAATGCAGAACCAAACAGACCCCAGTGATGCATAAACTCATGAACCGTTGGTGAAAATAACTACTGCAGTTGAGCAGGTTGAATAAACCTGGCTGGAGCAATATAGGATGCTCCTCTAGATGACACATGATCTCTGAACTACATAGTTTCTGGAATATATTGTAGTATATTTTTGTGGAATATTCTGTGTGTGTTTATGGCTGTGTGTGTTCTGTAATCATAATTTATGAGTGTCAAATCTGGTTTGGAATGCAGAATTAACCAAATTCAAAGCAGCCCAGTTTCCTTTTTATTTTTAAAACAAGCTTCTATCTACTTAGGTTTCAAATATAAACTTGAAAGTGCTTGTGCAATGCCTTGGGGGTTCTCAAAAGCCTGAAGTGGATGTGAGCAAGATGCTGGTACAGCTCTTTGCAATTGTCTTTTGACCAGCAAAAGAAGAATAAATCATGCAAAATAAATGTGCACAATTTATATATTACATGCACTTCTTGGTCCAGCTGCTGCTGAAACCAGTTGTTTGGCAGAACTACACAGAATATCCCTTTCATGTTCCTGGAAGACAGAGATTTATTTATTTTTAAAGACTTCTTTATTGAAAGTTAGAAAACATGGTTGTTGTTGTTTTGTTGTTTAGTCGTTTAGTCGTGTCTGACTCTTTGTGACCCCATGGACCAGAGCACGCCAGGCACTTCTGTCTTCCACTGCCTCCCGCAGTCTGGTCAAACTCATGCTGGTAGCTTCAAGAACACCATCCAACCATCTCGTCCTTTGTCGTCTCCATCTTTCCCAACCTCAGGGTCTTTTCCAGGGAGTCTTCTCTTCTCATGAGGTGGCCAAAGTATTGGAGCCTCAGCTTCACGATCTGTCCTTCCAGTGAGCACTCAGGGCTGATTTCCTTCAGAATGGATAGGTTTGACCTTCTTGCAGTCCATGGGACTCTCAAGAGTCTCCTCCAGCACCATAATTCAAAAGCATCAATTCTTCGGCAATCAGCCTTCTTTATGGTCCAGCTCTCACTTCCATACATCGCTACTGGGAAAACCGTAGCTTTAACTATATGGACCTCTGTTGGCAAGGTGATGTCTCTGCTTTTTAAGATGCTGTCTAGGTACCATGCACTAAACATGCTAAGTAAAAGAGAGTAAAATAAGAAGAGAAACAGCACCTGTGTAGAAGGCAAAACAAAGGGAGAGGGGGGAGAGGAAACCAAAATTGTATACTTTACAAAGTTTTTATTGTAATTCACCAGATCTTAACCTTCTACAGTATTTGTAAGAATGGATTCCAAATATCATTGAATTTGCCCATGGCAAGTCTGCGATAATATGCAAGTTGTTCATATGTTGTGAGTGTGTTTAAGTCTTCAATACAAACGTAGAAAGGAGCTGCATTTTTATTTTTCCAGTTCATCAATATGAGTCTTTTTGCTGTGGTGAGAGTCCACTCATATTGTCCCTTTGTAAGGTTCCATGTGCTGGATATATAATTCAAAAGGATATTTTACACTGTAAATGTAAGATTATTCCGTACAGTTCTGTTGATAGTTTCAGTTACCTTCTGCCAAAAATCTTTCCATATAGGACAATGAAAAAAAATGTTTTAGAGAAGACAGAGATCTTAAACTCTGAGCATTAGTGTTGTGGAAGCGCTAAGCATGTATGCTGAAAAACCCAGATTTCACTTCAGCCATGAACTCAGATGGTGGGCTCTTTAAGCAAGTCACTGCTGCTGATCTTCACTTTCCTTCTGCGATATGAGAATAACAGTGCTAATCTATTTGCATAGTTGTTGTAAAGATTAATTTATGCAAGGTCCTTTAAATACCTGAAATGCAGCAATGTATGGTTACTAGATCCACTATTGCAGTCTCATGAGGTGCAACCTGGCAAGAATATTTCTGATATTTCTGATGCTGTTAATTTACATTGGTGCCAGTGGCTTCCTCCCTGCAAAGAAAATCTCAGCTGCAGATGATAATTTTTTTATCAGAACTGCTGCAAGGGATAGAAGGGTTACATTTCTACCATGCCTTCTGCCATCCCTATAATTACCAGCTCTCAGCTAATGCTATTTGCATTTTCAAAATCCTGCTTGGTAAATTGACATCTTTGGAATGCGTGTCCGCTGTCAGGAGGAGGGAATATTTTTCAAAGGTGTGTTGTAAATGTGTTAAAACCAGATCATATGTGAGCATACAGCTCTCCAGGGGCCTGGAGGAAGAAGGAAGTAGGAAGAAAAATTGTCCAGGTAGTCCTTATTTGCAAAATGAGATGGGTAGGGCTCAAACATAATTTAGAAGCTGTTGCCTTTAATCTGCAAATATTTACCCTTTTCAGTCCTAGATATGCAAAGGCTGGCTGGTAGGCATTTTGTACATGCTCAGACGCTGTGGGCAGGTGCTGTATAGAAAACATTCCGGCAAATTGTATGGCAGCTATGAGTGCTGTTTTTGAACCAGAGTCCGGGGTTTGAACCCTGGTTCAGATTTAACCCTGCATGAAGGGAAAAGGTCCCCTACACTAGTTCCTTTTGGTTTTTGAACCTTCCTATCTGAACATTTTCCATTTGTCTTCCATGCTTGAACCATGAGATCTAGAAGCTTGAGGAAGCAAAATTCTGCACCATGTGTGTTGACTGTGAACTTTTATGAGCATCATAAAAAAAAAAGAAGGGCAAAGGGTTGCGATGGTAACCGTAATGGAGTCTGCGAAAACAGTCTCTTTCTCATACATGCAAGCATTTTGTTTTACATTGTGGCCGGGTGGGCAGCCCATGAACCATGGGTTAGAAATCCAAATGTGGTTTGCATTTCCCATCCCAACCCCAGAATCTGTGGCCTTTGTTGGACCCAAAGAGTTACACCGCTGTTCTTCCAATCTTGCAAATGTGGTTGTGGCTGTTCCTTAGGCCCCAGCTCTATTCTGAGTTATTTACCCTTTTAAGCAGTTGGGAGCTTTTCGTGGACATTAAAGAGCCTGGAAATGAAGAAAAGTCTCTCCCCCATCTTCTGTTGGATTTATGCCTACATTAACAATCCTCCCCCTCCATCCCATTCTTTCATTTGCATTGCCTGATGCATAGAGGGCGTTTTGTATTCAGGATCCAGCAGGACAAGGGATAATGACAAATGCCACCACTCCCAGCAGAAATGCAACCAGACAATCCTGCCAGCTCTCTTGGCCAGAATAGGGCATTGCCTGCATTCTCCAGAACTCTTGGGTCCACCCCATCCTCTGTTCCCAATACTTCCATGTAGATTCTATCCACTGTCTGGCAGTATCTCCTACATCCATTGCTTTCTGAGACAACTTAGAGAAGGTTTCTCATATAGTGGGACGCGGGTGGTGCTGTGGGTTAAACCACAGAGCCTAGGACTTGCCGATCAGAAGGTTGGCGGTTCGATTCCCCATGATGGGGTGAGCTCCCCTTGCTTGGTCCCTGCTCCTGCCAACCCAGCAGTTCGAAAGCATGTTAAAGTGCAAGTAGATAAATAGGTACCCTCTGGTGGGAAGATAAATGGTGTTTCCGTGCGCTGCTCTGGTTCACCAGAAGCGGCTTAGTCATGCTGGCCACATGACCTAGAAGCTGTACGCTGGCTCCCTCGGCCAATAAAGCGAGATGAGTGCCGCAACCCCAGAGTTGGCCACGACTGGACCTAATGGTCAGGGGTCCCTTTACCGTTAACCATCTAGTGCCTCCTTCTTCAGAAGGAGTCGGCCACTAAATATCAGGTATTGGGGGAAACAGTGTGGGAGGGCTGTTGATTTCATGCCTGCTGCCTGTAGGCTTTCAGTTGATGTCTGGTTGCCCTCTGTAGGTAACAGGATTCTGGACTAGATCTGAACATTTCATCTGATCCAGCAGGGCAGTTAGAGCCATAGAGTTGGAAGGTACCTCAGGGCTCACCTAGTCAGACCCCCAGCAATGCAGGAATCTCAGCTAAAGCATCCAAGACAAATGACCGTCCAACCTCTGCTTAAAAATCTCCAATGAAGGAGAGCCCATAGCCTACTGAGGGAGACCGTTCCACAGTCGAATAGCTTTTACTGTCAGAATGTTCTTCCTGAGGTTTAGTCGGAATCTCTTTTCTTGTAACTTGAAGCCATTCGTTTGAGTCCGATCCTCCAGAGCAGGAGAAAAGAAGCTTGCTCCATCTTCCATGTGACAGCCCTTTAGATATTGCAAGGTGCCTATGATATCTCCTCTCAGTCTCCTCTTTTCCAGGCTAAACATACCCATCTCCTCATAAGGCTTGGTTTTCAGACCTTTGATCATCTGCACACGTTCCAGATTGTCTATATCCTTCTTAAATTGTGGTGCTCAGAACTGGGCTTGCTGTACTCTTATCTGCATGTAGCAGTTTTAAAAGCGCAGAGCACTTTCTAAGACCAAGTAGAATTGCTGTGTCTCTTTTGAGGTATTTAAAGTGCCTTACATTATCCGAGTTATTCTGACAGCCTATAACAGCTCATGGCTTGACTGAGATTTGAACCAGAGCGACTCCTGATTCATGTTCTTAACCCCCTGTGGTACGCCAGCTTCCTTTGCAATCTCTTATCTTTCACATCCTCATGTCATTCCTGGTAGGTCACTCTTATTTCCACTTTACAGGTGGGAAGCCAGGAGATAAGCAACTTGCACAGCATGCCCAAGCAAATCCATGTCTAAAGTGGGACTTGAGTCCTCAAGTTCAGCTCTAGCTCTCCTTCCAGTGGAGTTCCCAGGCTGAAATGCTGTCTTGCGGGCCACAGTTATTAACTCAAAATAGCCAGGGATTCCATATACCAGGGTATTTCAAAATGGGAAGCACACCATGTAGGGCTAAGAGGAAACCATTTCAGACATCTCAGTAGTAATAGGCAGGCAAACATTCAGGGCATCAGCAGGAGTGGACTTTGGTAATCTTTTGTAATATGATGCTCCGTGCAAGGCCAAAATTTGGTGCCCCAAAATGGATCTTCTCAATTTTGCACCCCCTTGGCTTGGTGCCCTGTGCTGGGAAACCACCCTAAATCCAGTGCTGACTTGGGAGGTGGGCAAGTATGTGGGTCAGCGCCCCATTAGGATTACTGAGATGGATATTTGTGGTCATATGCCCCATAACTGCCATAGAGGTCAGTTCCCAAACACTGGAGTTGGGAGGAGGCACAGAAGGGAGACCAGTGCAGTGCAGTGAATTGTAAGAGTTAGAAGCAACCTCAGATATAATATTATTTCAACCACCTGCTGATGCAGGAAATCTGCTAACTTCATCCTTTATTGTGGGACCGGCCCTACCATTAGGCAGAGCGAGGAGGCTGCCTCCGGTAGTGTAAGCTGTATGTGTGTGGATATGTGGCGAGGTTTCATTGCCTGCCTTGGGCCTTCCAAGCTAATCCACTGCCCAAGATACTATGGACAGCACTGTCCTGTTACCATGTTTGGAAGTAAGTTCTGTCTGCCAATCCACTCAAGCTTCTCTCTACGGAATGGGAGGGGACACCAACTTGCTCTTTGCCTCAGGGAGCAAACTGTCTTGGGCTGGTCCAACCCCCGATAGAAGGCCTTCCAGCCTCTTCTTAAGTGGTTACTGTGTTGAATTAGGATCAGGAAGAACTGGACCAGTAAATCCCCAACATTCATGGAGCTCACAGGTGACCCTGGGCTAGGCACCATCCCCACTTCACCCCACAAAGCTGCTGTGAAGATGAAAACGCAATGAATACTATGTACACCATCCCGAGATCCCAAAATCAGGAGTGAGGAAGCTCCAGTCCGGGGCTGAAATGCGGCCTTCTAGACCTCTTTGTGGCTCTTTGGAACTCTCCTCAGGCCACACCCTTGACTGGCGCTGCTTTGTACCCCAAGCATTTTTGCCTGGCTGGAATTTGTCCCTGAAGTCTGATAGTACTTCTTGCTTGCCCAGATGAAGAATAAGGGAGCACTTGAGTGGATGTGGAAACTAGCCTACTGCACAAAATATAAAATTTCCTTTGGTTGCTCCACTCATTCTCATCTCTGGCTCCATCCACCACTGGCAGGTGGCCCTCAAAAGCTTGCCCAGGAGGGAATGTGGCCCTTGCTCTGAAAAAGTTTCCCAACTCCTGCCTGAGAGAAAGAGTGCACTAATAATGCAATCTTGTAAATTATAATATGATCTGTGTGGCACCGAGGAGGAAGACATGGCAGGAGGGTTCCTTCCTTTGATTTATTAAAAGAGTTGCCGTTTTATAGCCCATCTTCCTATGACTCAGGCATCCAAGCTGGCTTTCTCCTCTTGTTCCCTTGAGAACATGTGAAGCCACTGATGGCGCGGCCAACCCACCTGCTTCCAACTTCTTCCCGTTTGCCAAAAATCTTCCCTGCGTGTACACTGAATAGAGGAATTAGGAGGGAAAACCTCAGGTCTCTTTTTTCCTTCCCTTCGGTCCCTGCACTTGCATTCAGGCCCCGTCTTCGTTGTGTAATGAATGAACCATGAGAGCCGGAAGGATTAAGCAGGCGGTGGGGAGCCCCTGTTGCCCATTTGATGGTCTCGGTGGCAGCCGGGTTGGGAGGTCGGCGTTTTCGGGGACAGGGATGGCGGGGGGAGTGGGGCTGCATTCTCCCAGCTGTGAATGCGCTCAGGCCCCCATTGGCTGGTTGCCATGGGAAAGAGACCCCAGCAGCAGGGGCAGGTATTTCTCTTTCCCCTCCCCTCCTTAAAGACAGCTTGTAGCACACAGGAGCAGCATTGTGTGTGGATGCCTAACAGTCTTGGCGAACATGCCATCCCAGTGAGGCAATCTTAGCAGCGGGTGTGAGATGGTGAGACCATCAGTCACAGGGGAAAAGGGAGAATGGTACGTTCTCTTCTTTTCTGCTCCTGTCTTAGCCTGCTTGCACACCATCTATTTAAAGCACATTCCCTCCTGCCCAGCAAGAATCCTGGGAACTGTAGTTTCCCTGTTGCAGAGCTATATTTCCCAGCCTCTTTAGCCAATGACGGTTCCCGGTATTCTTTGGTGGGGTATACTTTAAATGTGCAGTGTGTACGCAGCCTTAGCAAATAAGAAGGAAAAGTGTGCATACAGACCTCTTTCCTCCCATCCATAAATGGACAGAATAGTAAACATCGCCAGATAAAAGGAGGAAGGGAAGTGGTGAACAAGACACTGTCTCTGACCCTCCCTGTAGTCATGGGGCGGTCAGGACCCATCACCAGCTGCTCATCTCGCCCGCTGGCTATCTGTGCGAGTTACATAATGGCATTTCAGTGTTAGTGGCCGGCTGCCCAGATGGCTAATGAAATCTCATCAGGGGATTTATCAGCAGGTTTGTTAATTTACCCCGGGGAATCAATCCTGACACGTCTCTCTGATGCTAACATAAGACGTTCTGTGCGAGCTCTGGCATGTATTGACACAGTACCCATCAGTCCCGTCTCTCTTTGTCTGGACGCCTGACCCTTTTTGTGGCCTGGCTTCCTGGCGCATTTCCTTGGTGTGTGTGTGTGTGTGTGTGCTAGGAACAAGGAAGAGGAGGAGCAGACACGGAGCAATGGGCCCGAATGCAATGTGAGCTGATACAGGATTGCACAATTGTGAAATAAGAACGGAGATTTAATTTCAGTTGCAGTAAGCCCACAACTTATGTGCATTAAATTGTGTGTGCATTACCAAAATATATCAAAAAATTAAAAGGGATGGAAAGGGAGTGGGGGTTCCAGGAAAAATGACTTTGGCAATCTCACCTGCCATTGAACCCAGAGGGCTTTGACGATACACAATTTTCTCTTTAGATGCGATCCCTGGAATGTTAACCCCTGTGTAATTTGTGGGTTTACTGTACTAGGGTGGATAGAGAAAAGTTTTTCTTCCTCTCTCATAACACTAGAAATTGAATGTTGGAAGATTCAGGACAGATAAAAAGGAAATACTTATTCAAAGTTATTCTATGGAACTCACTTCCATAGAAGGCAGTGATGGACACCAATGGCTTTAAAAGAGGATTTGACAAATTCATGGCAGGCAAGGCTATTAGTGACTACTAGCTACAATGAATAGGTTTTGCCTCCACTGTCGGAGGGAATTGCTGGGAATGACATGTGGGCAGAGTGATCTTGTTCTCATGTCCATCTTGTGCACTTCCCATAGGCATCTGGCTGGCCACTGTGAGATCAGGATACTGAGCTAAATGGGCCATTGGCCTGATTAGCAGAGTTGTCTTATGTTTTCTGTTGCCCTGTTGAAGCAGAAAACTTGAATGTTGGCTGTATCAGAGTTCGGAGAATGGTGTGGTTGTTTTTGCTAATATTCTCAGCCAGAATTCAAGCCAACTGAACATGGTTCTTTGTCTGGAGTAAGACCGCGGATGCAAATGGTGCTACTTAAAGCAACGTGACCACATAGGGATGGCCACCAACTTGGATGTCTTTGAAAGAGGATTGGACACATTCCTGGAGGATAGGGCTGTCAGTGGCTGCCAACCACGATGGCTATGCTGCACCTCCATGGCCAGAGAAAGGATGCTTCTGAATACCGGTTGCTGAGAATTGCAGGTAGGGAGAATGCTCCTGCTTATTGGCTGTCTACAGGCAATGGTTGGTCACTAGGAGAAAAGGATGCTGGACTAAATGGACCTTTGGCGTGATCCAGCAGGGCTCATCATACACACACAAAGGTTCCTGGACACCCAGAAGGACACACACACATAGCCTGCATAGGAGGGCTTAGAGAGGCCTTGGGCAAGATGCTTTCAGTGGAGCCGTTACTGTTGCTACTGATCATTACTGGTTCTCCTGCTGGTCCTAATCTGCACTGCCTTCCAAAGGGGAGAGGACAAGGCGAATGGAGATTAGGAAGCTGCCTTATACCGAGCCAGACCATTGGCCAATCTAGCTCATATATGTTGCAATATTCAGCCTGTCTTGGTGCCGAATTTGGGTTACCATGGCTTGGAAGTTTTGATTTTTGTAGAGCAGAAGTCCAGTATTTGTCTCTTATTAGGTTGGTTCGATCTGGGAACTTCGCAGGAGTTGCATTCTTGTGGGAAATGAATGTCGTCGTCGTCCCCCCCCCCCCGCTCTGTTGGAATGAAGTTTTGTAGCTTTGCATTAGAGAACACACAACAGGTGTCCTGACCGAGTCGATGGCTTTGTGTGAAATCCAACAACTTTGCCTCCAGCCTTTAGCCTTGGGAGGGCCTGTTATGAGAGCAGTCTCTCCCCACAAGCCCTTTTCATCACTCATTTGCTCTTGTTTTAATTGCTGGCTGCTTTCTGTGGGAAAACTCAGCTAAGCAGCTGACTGGTCTGGCCTGTTAGTAAAGGATTCCAGTTGTGATACAGCTGGGGCTTTGCTGGAATAAAAGGAAATGGCCCACCATGGTGGAAGAGGTATGTAGAAGGACCTCCTAGGCATGCTTACTTGGATATAAGAACATCCAAAACTTCTTTATTCCAGGTCAGACTGGAATTTTATCCCATTAATGTCAAGGGTGCTCCCCAGCCAAAGAAATGCACACAGGAGCTAGTTTACTCTTTATTGTCAAAGCTGACACAGTCATTTCTACTGCTCTGAATACCCATGCGAACCAGCCTAGCATCTGGGCAGCTATTCCCAGGTCTGCACTATACAGAGCATTTGCAGCAACAGGAGGCCATGCCTATGCATCTTCCCCCGACGGGCTGTGCATGCAGGCGGAGACTATGCCTGCGTGTGAGCTGCCTCTGCTCTTTCCACTTCAGTTCTCTCCTGCTTCTGGGAGAGTGTTGCAGGAAAGGGTGGGGAAGCACCCAGCCCTTCACTTGCCTTTCCTGCCTCTTCCTGCTGTGCTCCACCCTCCAGCTCTGAAGCTCCCCCTGCCTCTGCCTCTTTCCCCCTGGCTGGTACAGGTCCCCACAAACCACCCACCCCCTCTCCTGAGTCAGGCTCCTGCTACCCTTCCCCCAGTGCACACTTGTCAGTGTCCTGCCAGTCCTTGGAAATGAAGCACAGTATTGTCTCTTCTCATTGGCAGAAGATTTTCCAGGGTCTTGGCCAAAGGGCTTTCCAATCATCTGCTCCCTTTAGCTCAGGCATGGCCAAACTCCCCCCCCCCAGCTGTTTTGGGACTACAACTCCCATCATCCCTAGCTAACAGGACCAGTGGTCAGGGATGATGGGAATTGTAGTCCCAAAACAGCTGGAGGGCCAAGTTTGGCCATTCCTGCTTTAGCTGAAGATGGCAGGGATTGAACTTGGGACCTTGTCCCTGAAAAGCAGGTGCTCTACCACTGAACTATAGCCCTTTCACATGCGTAAGTTCCATCCATGACTACTTCTTCATTGGGAGTATGCTGGACTCACTGCACAATACATACTTCTGCATCCTTACTACTATTAGTCACTGTGTAAACTGCCAGGGGTGGCGATGGTGGTGGCTGGCAGACTAGTTTCCATGGGGGTATATATCTTCCCTTCCTCCCGAGTTCCCCCATTCTTGCGTTATGTAATATTTGGAATAAAACGACATGTTTACCCTTCCGGATCAGCTAGTTAGGAAAATAAGGAAGCGGACATCTATTGATTTGTGCTTCTAGCTCAGTATTGTCCACCCTGGCAGGCCGTGGCTCTTCATGGTTTCAGACCAAGCACACTCCCAGCCCTACCAAGAGAAGCTGGGGGTTGGAACTGGGATGTTTTGCATGCTCAGCAGATGCTTTGCTACTGAGCTGTGGTCTCTGCTTCCTGTGCTTCAGCACACATTCCAGTGTTGACTGGTGACTTAGGAAAGCCACTGTCAGCAGCCAGAGTCAGGTGCAGATCAGCAATACATAACCCCACTGTGTCTGTGAAGTCAACTCTTTATTCAAAGGAACCAAAACAACACAGGCCTAGGGATCCCATAAACATTTGCTTGTAGGTTTTGTCCCAATGAGGCAGTTGCAAGGACTGAAGGTCCCTGCCTTCCCACAGTTGCCCAAGTCCCAGGGGTCCCCCCCCAAGCAGTCATAGACTGCATCTGAGTGCAACCAATCTTTCCTTTTCCCTTTTCATTTCTCACTGTGTTCTAGGTGACCAGAGGGTAGGGGAGCTAGTTGCAGCAGGAGGGGGAGACCCCCTGGATTCTTCAGCAACCTGCCTCATGGCTCCTCTCCTCTCCAGCCTCCTCTCCTGCCCCTGAGTCTGGACTGCTCTCTGCCACAGCCTCTTCCTGCTTACTAAACCCCGTTACCTGTTCAGCTTCCAACACCACCTGCCAGTCTGCTCCCTCTTCTACTTATGACCACTCATCTTCATCCCACCACCACTCCCATGGCTTTGACTCTTCTTTGGGGGTTCCCCAGCTGGTTCCTTCCACTGCTCATCTGCATTCAAGCAGTCCATGACTGCCATGCTTGTTAGCTGATGGGCAGGTGTTAAGAAGGCTGCATGAGCCTTGCTTAGCCCAGCAGCTGTATCCCCCTTTCCTGGTAGCTGCTGCAGCATCTCTTGAGTTTTCTCTTGAAACTTGGCACTGAATACCTTAGTCCCAGTAGAGAGACACAGCCTTGTCTGGTTCCTCCTACTTCTTTTTTTCCACAGCCAACACAAAGTTCAACAGTTGCTGCTGTTTGGCTGAAATTTCCCCTGAAGCAACAGACAAGGCTGCTGAGCCTGAGACACAGACAATTAAAATGTTCACTGTTTGTTTGGTTTCCTTGGTTATGGCACTGCCCAACTCAGTAATCACATTTTCCTTATACCAGACAGACTGGTCCCTGCCTCGATGGCTACTGAGTCAAGAAGCTTGGAGGCATCTGAGATTCGCTGTGGAAAATCTCAAAGGCAAAGTCCGATGGCTACCCAGTTTTGTTGTTTCTCCTCTGTTGCTTTGATCATTGACCTCTGGATTTCTCCCCAAAATGGGAGATTGGCCCAACCCATGGCCTGTTCAAAACAGGCTGCGATTGATTGTTGAGCTTCTTGACTGGTACTTTCACCTCTTATGTGGTTTTCATCATGGAAAGAATTAAGAGACTCATTTTTTTGTTGTTAAGAAAAAAAACTGAGCAGGAACTGAGTTATCTGTGTTCAAGAGGAAATCTTTTTATGGGTTTGGGGAAGTATGCTGATGGACTGAAGAAAAGTGTGAGCATGAAACAAAAGAAGCAATAAGCAGACTTGGCAACTTTTCTACTTCAAGTGGGTACCCAAGAGCTCACCACTTTCCTTCCCTTTAAAATTATAGGGATGGAGGGGAAATTCATTTGGAAACCTACTTAATTCACATTTCTTGAACCAATTGTGAACTGAAATAAAGCTATCCTTCAAAATTCTCCAAATTTTGCAATGCAGTTCTCCAGGCAAGAAAACACGTAACAAAAAAGCCCTGTATTTGACAGAGTTTTTATTGTTGTGAAATGATGCAGAAATGAGGTGAATTGAATTTAAGATTGGAAAAATGAGAAACCAGAATTGACAGACTCATTCTTCCCTAATCCTAATGCCAATTTTAAAAAATATTCTGGCCAGGTCCCTAACTCATATTATTGGCAATTTAGTTGCCCAGTACTAGATCAAAGTGAAACACTTTGGAACCCAGCTCTGCCCTTGTGTAAGTCCACTTATATTACAAGGGAGCTGACTCTTTGCTTTGATCTAGCAATTTCATAAACCAGGCAGAACCTGGTTTGCTTTTTAGAACATATCTAAAAATACTGTCTGAACAAATGCAGATGCTAAATTTGAAAATATTAAAATGTCTACCACTGTTTTCTGCTTTCATCATGGGTCAAGGCAGTGGAAACTGGAGGTGTTGCTCCCATCTAGTATTGTGAGGGAAAGATTTGAACCTCTCCCCTTGATAATTTCAAAAATTGGTTACATATGGAACAGGGCTACCAGATAATGAACTGTGAAGATGGCGTAGATAGCAGAGGAGGGTGAACCTCTGCGTGCCCAAGCTTCCTTCAGTCTACTGAGTCACAGGATGGCTGGGTCTGAATCAACCTTCCCCCAACCTGAGTCCCTCCATATCATTTTGGACTACAGCTCTCATTATCCCTGACCACTGACCATTCTGGCTGGGGCTGATGGGAGTTGTGGTAAAAAGTATCTGGGCACCTGGGTGGGGAAGACTGGTTTCGAGCATAGATTCTCAAAATGTGGACTGTGGTCCTTTGGTGGTCCATAGCTCCATCCAAGTGGTCCACAGAAAGGAACACTTTAGAATATCTGTACTTGGCCCTGCTCTTTATTTATTCTTTTCCAATTGTGGAGATCGAGGACTCTTCTTTTGTCAAGGCTGGCTCACTTAACAAGGCATGTGATTTTCATAACAGAGACTTGGTACAATCTCCTAATTTTTCCCCAAAACAATTTGCTAGTTAAAGAAACCCTTCTCAGTGACTGGGTCTAGGGCTCATATTTTTCACAGTACTATATTGGTTTTGACAATGATGCCTGTGCTTAAGTGGGGGGGAAGTGTGGTTAAAATATGAGCTCTTTATGTGGTTTGACTGGTAGAACAACTGCCTTATTATGTGGCCTGTCAAGGTCCCCAGCAATTTCCCAATGATCCATGGAAGAAAGAAAGAATTCAGAACCAATGGTTTAGAATATACTTAAGCCTAATGACTGCTCTCCATGCTGCTTACAGTCAGGCTTGTTCAGAGCAGAGATTATCATTCTAGAACAGGGGTAGCCAACCAGGGGTCCTCCTGATGTTGTGCTCTGAAACTCCCATCATATAACACGGCTCCTGAAAGACCTACATTGGCTCCCAGTACATTTCCGAGCACAATTCAAAGTGTTGGTCCTGTCCTTTAAAGCCCTAAACGGCCTTGGCCCAGTATACCTAAAGGAGCGTCTCCACCCCCATCGTTCTGCCCGGACACTGAGGTCCAGCGCCGAGGGCCTTCTAGCGGTTCCCTCACTGTGAGAAGCAAAGCTACAGGGAACCAGGCAGAGAGCCTTCTCGGTAGTGGTGACTACCCTGTGGAACGCCCTCCCATCAGATGTCAAAGAGATAAACAACTACCTGACAATTAGAAGACATCTGAAGGCAGCCCTGTTTAGGGAAGTTTTTAATGTGTGACATTTTAATGTATTTTTAATCTTTGTTGGAAGCCACCCAGATGAGCGGGGTATAAATAATATATTATTATTATTATTATTATTATTATTATTATTATTATTATTAACCTTGATCCCTGACCATGCTGGCTGAGGCTGATGGGAGTTTCCACACACAACATCATGAGGACACCAGGTTTGATACCCCCAGCCTAGGAAACCTACAAAAAGCCTGAAATGCAAAAGGCTGTTGTCTAGAGAGGTTACAGTATGCATGGCCTCTGACAATTCTTCATAGGTGGGAGAAATGTGAAAACACACACCCAAGAAAGGGATACAAATTGTTTGTCAACTTGGAAAGAAAGGTGGCTGACAAGGGTAGATAAGAGCCCAATGCCTCTCTGTTTCCAATCACCTTTCTCCCAACTACCCTGCTATAGCTTTGCAGCAAGTAGTGTAACTGGTTTGG
The DNA here is from genome assembly GCF_965113315.1 of Podarcis vaucheri. Classification (NCBI taxonomy): domain Eukaryota; kingdom Metazoa; phylum Chordata; class Lepidosauria; order Squamata; family Lacertidae; genus Podarcis; species Podarcis vaucheri. Next base: position 83,871,095 of record NC_138764.1, on the reverse strand, counting down.
TTAGACAGAAGCAGGAGGTCCCTCCTACCCCCAGAGTTAGAGGTAGTTTGAAAAACAGAATGCTGCCTGTGAACCGCATGGTCATTCTATTTTCACCTTTGGTAAACACGTTTTGCAGGTTTTCTTTAAGAAACCTACCCAGACCCTTAGATCTTCCTCTGAGGTCCTGCCCTGAGTCCCTCTTCTGAAGAAGTCTGGGGTGATGGCAAGGGAAATGGCCTTTTCAGTTGTGCCCCCCCCCCATTTGTGGAATGCTCTCCCCAGTGAGGTCTGTCTGGGGCTCTCACTAACAACTTCTTGGTGTCAGATTAAAACCCATGATGTTGGTTGTTAGTTGTGCTTGATGAGTTGTTGCTGATGAAATGTTTGCTGAGGTTTATTGGGGACTGTCACTGGATCTTTTTATGAACTGCTACATCTTTTTATTATAATGTTTTCATTTTATGCTTGCTTGCTTGTTTATTTTGTATACCTCCTAACCAGCAGGTCTCATGGCGGTTCACACTTTAAAAAAATGCGTAAGACCCCCGGAGACATTTTTTTTTGCATAGCAAGTGATTAATAAGTCACTCATAAGTTCAAATCATCGGTAATAATAATAAAATACTTCTTGAAGAGCAGTGACATTGTGGCAAAGAAACGCGTGCAGACTGAACCTTCTCTCAAAGCAGTTTAAACTCTCATTAAAATTCTGCTGCCCACTTAACCTGCATTTGGCTCTGGGAAGTGTTTCCCTTCAGATAAGAAATGAGAGGAAGCTGCTTCTGATTTCTTTTCCTCTCTCTGGTTCCTTTGTAGCCGACATGGACAATGGGCAGCGAGGGCTGGATGCAGAGCAGATGCAGCAACAGCAGCTCAAGCTACGGGAGAGGCAGAGATTTTTTGAGGAGGTTTTCCAACATGACGTAGATTTCTTCTTCCCAGTATCACATCTGCAGATAGAGCACAGGAGACGTAAGTACCGTTGGGAAGGGCGTCATAGGCGGTGTGTTAAGACTATGGAACACAGTTGCCCCACTCGCATGTAAAAAATTAACAGGTGATGGCCATGACATCTGATGGCTTCTGTCTCTTTGCTAGCTCCCTTAGGCAGCATTTCCTCCATGGAGGTGAATGTGGACATGCTGGAACAGATGGACATGATGGACCTTTCTGACCAAGACACTGTGGATGTGTTTCTCAGCTGCGGGACCGAGGACAATAACAACGTAGCCGCTCTTTTGCCAGGTATGTTCAGTTCCCATTAACTGACCCACATCAACTTCTAGCCACATTCAACTCTTTCTGTGGCCTGTTGAAATATAACTCCTTCTTTTTTAAAAATATATATATTTTATTGGTTTTACATATATTTTCCAAATAAAACATAACATAACACCTCTCATCTTATACCACATTTTGGCTATAAGCCTAGGACTTCCATCAACCACGTCTAGTGATTTTCGACCTTCATCTCTTAGTCTTGCATTTCCTTCTCTTAACTATTACTTTTAATAAACCATACTTTAGAATACATTCTCCTAATTTTTTTCTGTAATATTTCATATAGTTCTCCTTACAAAACTTCTTGTAATCCTACAAGCGTAGTCAGCTGATTACAATTGTTTTTCAAATAACTCGCATATTTACTCCAGTCCTTCAAGAATTTCTGGTCTTACTGGTTTTGAATTCTTCCTGTCATCTTATCCAATTCTGCATAGACCATTGATTTCATCTGCCATTCCTCTTTTGTACATTTCTGTACCAATAATACTCTTGCTGCCGTTGTCGTATATAAAAACAGTTAATATCCATGCCTACAATCCCAAGTAAGAATGCTTCTGGTTTTTTTTTATAAACGTATATTTCAACATCTTTTTCATCTCATTATAAATCATTTTCCAGAAACCTTTCACCTTTTTACATTCCCACCACAGATGATAGAATGTACCTTCTTTTTCCTTACATTTCCAACATTTGTTACTTATTTTATACATTTTAGCTAATTTTACTGGTGCAATATACCATCTGTACATCATTTTCATCACATTTTCTTTCAAGGCATTGCATGCAGTAAATTTTAGAAATATAACTCCTTTTTAAAGGGGAATGGCTGGAATGCCCACCCAAGGGATTTGGAGTGTGAATTGGACCAATCACTGTTCATCACTGACATCAATGGAGGAAGCTACAATGAGGAAAGAACATATAGAGTGGCTGGGGAAAACCAGCCAGATGGGCAGAGTAGAAATAAATTATTATTATTATTATTATTATTATTATTATTATTATTATTATTATTATTATTATTATTAGGATAGGATTTGTGTGTGTGTGTCACTGTGTTTGTAAGGCTACTTAGGGTGTTCTTCTGATTTCTGGTAGGTAATTGCAGACCAACTAAATTGCAGAGCTACTAAAGGAGATCTGAAGAGCTGAGATTAATAATGAGCCTAGTGAGCCCTTGGACCATGACTCCCCTTGCTAGTAGAGAGAATTGATCTAGCCTATCTGAGATACTGGCACAGGCTAAATGCCTTCGAGGATCATACCCTTACTAAGCTCTGCTGGTTAGAGCAACTAAGGACAGGGGGCTGGCTCAAAAGTGCCAAGATAAACTTAGGGTTTATAATCTTCAAATGGAGAACTACTTAGCACACGTGACCTTAGAAATTGGATTTTTGATCAGGATGCCAACCAAGAAAGAGCATCCATCATTGCCGCCCATTACTCTGCTTGTTACACCCAAATTAAGACCAATCATTCAAGGCCCCATTACCTTGAGACTCTGACCTTCACACAACTACTACGCAGGGCTTTTGTAGAACTAAGATTCCAACAGATGCCCTCAGCATATTGAGAGGGGAGATATCAGGGGATCCCCCATATTGATCGCAAATGTATATATAGATGCAATCAGGTAGAGGACATCACACACGACCTGCTGATTTGCCCCCTGTATACAACGCCCAGAGGAAATTTTATATTGCCAATTTTTAATTGGCTTCCAGGTCGATCCGCACAGGAAGTGATAGTTGAACTGCTAGCAGATAAACATCTATATATTACATACCAGGTAGCCAAATTTGTGTTGGCAGCCAAAAGCTCCATTCCAACTATGTGAATGCACTCCAATATTAAAATTTAATGCTGTAAATTTCTTTCTATGTTACACACTGCTACGGGCTATGTTTGTATGATTTTAGAGGAAAGTTTTCCTTTTATTTTCTGTCATCCATTGTAAAGGCCTTTGGCTACATACAATAAAAATGGACTTGACTTGACTCAGGATCTTCTCGGGTCAAGTGGGGCCAAGGTTACTTCCTACAACAGCATCATTAACAGGCACGTGCTAAGGTTGCACCTGTGCAAGTTGCTCCACCTGCATTTCTTACCAAGGCAAGGTGGAGCAGACTATCCCTCTGCAGCCTACTGTTTGCATTTTTGTGTGCAAAGGGTGATACAGGAATTACTTGAGAATAAGCACCCCAACCTACCATCCTGGGACAGGGAGAGTGGGATTCTCAGTTGACCAACTGCAGGTACTTACGAGTAGCTCTGCCATTGGGTCGGTCTGCCAGCTTGCTGTTTGGGAAGGAGAAGCAATAGTTTGGAGGAGAAGCAAGAGAAATAGAGGAGAGACATTGAGCTAAGCAGAAGCCTGGTCTACTGCTTACTAGAAGTACTGCCTAGTGCCGCCTTTAACTTGTACGCCTTTGGCAGATCATGCCAAATTCTTATTGTTCTTCATAAGCACGAGGGCTAGAGGTTCAAAACTAGCTAAACTCTGTCTGATTTTGGAATATGGTTAGGTGTGATGGGGATCACACACACAAATGCCATGCTTTTAGGATTTATGGAACTCATTCAGGTACCAGCAGTACTCTGTTGCACTGATCTGCACCCACACATACACTAGTGAAAAATAAAAATGAAATTTATGCACGTTCTACTTACCGGTACCCGTTTGGTATGTCATGCTTGCATCGGTTTGGTTTCTTTTTCTGTGCAATGTGCACATTAAATGTGACAGTAAACAATGGAAAGTCTCTTTTATTATGTGTTTAAACGATGGTGGTGCTGGACCAGGTCAAATCAACATATTCCATTTCTGAGCATGTGCTCTTCAAAGTGAAATTGTGCTGCCTCTTAGTGGGATTTATAATTTAGGAGGTGAAACCATTGCCACTGCCAAAACAGATTATCAAACAGTCAGCGGAGAAGACCCAAACCTTTATGGGCTGTGTGCCAAAAAATTGATTGGCTTTTTCTCCGTAGCAGAGAAATCCAGATGCTTGAAATTAATCCGTGTGTTGGTGTGTTAGTTAAAAAGCCATCACAATATCAACGCAAACTCTGCTGCTAGTACACAGAAACAAATTTAGCCTTTCAGCCTACCTGCTGATTCCACCCCACCTGGATCTGTCCCTGCTCCCTATTACTAACTATTCTTCTGTTTTCAAACCCTTCAAATCCCAAGTCAGTGAAAAGTACATTTCCACGCCTTCTCTGGGCCCTACATGCTCATTTGAATCTTTCCAAACAAGAATAGATGAGGGAGCAAGCACCAAATGTGACAGATCTAATGCTGGCTGATGGATAGATCTGACATTTTATTCAAATGTCACAGAGGTTCCCATGGATTGGGGGCTAAACAAGTAGCTTGCTTTGCCATTTACAGTGTTTTGGCTGTATGCTTTTCTGAGCCTGAGCGATGTGGACTTTGATGCAAAGATTCCTAAGACTGAAGAGGAGCTGTACAGGTGAAATGCTCTCTGGTTAAAAGGAGCAGTGGGGAATGAAACTGGGACTAACCTCTGTCCACTACAGGGGTAGTCAACCTTTTTATACCTACTGCCCACTAATGCATCTTTCTTGATAGTAAAATTTCCTTACCGCCCACCAGTGCTCGATGGAAGGAGGATTCAGCTTGTGCCTTAGAACCCCTACCGCCCACCTAGAATCCTGAAATGCCCACTAGTGGGTGGTAGGGACCAGATTGACAACCCCTAGTCTACTAGTAGAAAGGCTGAAAGAAGAAGCCCCAGAAGAAATCTGTGACATAGGATGGCGATTTATGTCTCACCATGCAACAATAGAAACGTGCCACCAAAAAAGAAACAAGGGCACAGTCTTGCATAAAATTTGCATGAAATAACTTACTGTATATGTTTGGTTGCAAATTTAGAAATGAGTAATATAATCTGAATAAACATACAGTCCATCTTACTATAGTGGAGAACACTGCGCCTAGGGGAACTCTGCGTCTGCTCAGTCTTCTGCCCATGTATTAACAGCTGGTAGGTGAGACTCAGGGCTTTTCCATACCTCGACTTGCCCCCGGAGGCATGGAGGACCTTTAGTGCTGAATCAGAACAAATGTCAATTGCCGTTTGCTCTGATTTAGCGCAAAAGAGCTGGTTTTCCGGAGGAGAGTGGCAAGACCAAGGCAAAACAGCTAAGACCAATGGCTAGAAAGCATAGGGAAAGTGGGGAACTGCTTGGACCCATGCTCTCCAGGCACAGGGGAAGTGGAAGTATGGACAAGCCCTTGTACTCTTCGTTCTTAAAGTTTAAATCAAACTTGAACCAGGCAGTCTCTCAAACAGAGCAAGGGTGTCTAATTAATCACCTTCCAGAGGTTGCTGGACTACAACTCCCACCAGCCCCATCAGTATGGCCATTAGTCAGGGATGATGGGGCATGTAGTTGTAGTTGAAACGCTCCAGTTTAGCCACTCCTCAAAAAGGGGATCGATGCAAGGAGGAAGGAGAGGGGATCGTTCCATCTGCCAAGCTGCAATGCTTGTGCATGCAGGATGGCTGGAGGAGCACAACTTTAAATTCCACCCAATGGATCTACTGAGTAGAGCTTACCATAGGCTGGGATTCAGCTAATGCAGGGCAACCTAAGGCCCATGGGCAGGATGCAACCCAATCGCCTTCTCAATCCGGCCCATGAATCAGCGTGTTTTTACATGAGTAGAATGTGTGCTTTTATTTAAAATGCATCTCTGTGTTATTTGTGGGGTATAGGAATTTTTCTATGTTCATTCCCCCCCAAAATATATATATATAGTCCAGCCCACCATATGGTCTGAGGGATGGTGGACCAGCCCACAGCTGAAAAAGGTTGCTGACCCCTGAGCTAATGAGCACCGTCCAAGGGAGAGAGAACCCTGCAGAAGAACTTCCGTTTGTGCAATGGGCTTCCAGGAGGTTTGCCTGCCCCACGCCTGACGTTCTATGATGTTAGGTGATACGGTTTGGGACAAACTATGCCACGGGTCAAATGTGGAGGTCTGGCAGGCTTAAACGACCCACAGGCTAGATGTTTCCTACCACTGATCTATCCCATCACCCTGTGACCTCAGCTAATCTTACTGCATAGTGCAATATGAATGCAGCACCATAACTTTTCAATAAATGTTCAGGGGTGGGGACAGGACAAAGAAAGACTGGCCATGCACACCACTTTGTGAAGGTTAATGCCTTTTCTGGAAAAGCAGTACCACCTCCAGAAGGCTGCTTGTTCCCACTGAACGAACTAATTAAAAGAATTTGGGAAACGAATTGCCAAACCAACCTACCAACCAAAGCCCAGCACACCATTTAATCAGTTTTTATTATTCTGCAAGCATGGGCCAGTTGTCCCTAAATGGACAACATCACTGACCCGTCTCCCAAAGTATTTGAATTTATGTTGATTGCATTTTTTAAAATACAGCGCTCTGCATCCCCGCTCTGTTCACTCTCAGGCTGGAAGGCTCTTTGCCTGTGCAGGAGGCCAAAGAGAAGGTGACAAGACCCGGCTATCATGCAGTGATTCAGCCAGAGTGGGATTCAAGTACTTTACCGGCACAGCCTCCTGCATTCCAGTTAAACGGCCTCACTGATGATGTCTCCAAGCCACGTTATTCACAAGCCATGCACAAAAGCTCCCGTTGCCAAACATGGAGAAGGAATGCGAGGCACGTGGCTTGTACAATGACACGGCCAGGGATTCACGGAGGAGATCTGGCCAGGCCAGGCTCTTGACGGAAGGGGTTTACGGGGTCAACCTCCTCCCGCTGTTATGGAGTCACATGCTGCGCGGCATGTTCAGCGGTGTCTTTGGCTAATGATTTATTAGCAGGGCAGATAATACCATCCGCGCAACATAACTTTCGCGCAGAAGCACGGAGGGCTGTTTCTGAACAGGATCGGGAGTTATTGAACCATACGGCAGCCTGGGCTGCCAAGTTCTGTGCAGAGGCAGCAAAAGGGAAGATGTAAATTAAGCAAAATCCCATATGTTGTATTGCATAACTCATTCTAATTTCCGAAAACGCAAGTTGTCAAATAGTTGTCTTGTTGTCTTGGCAACGAGCGGTGGAATAGAAGGAAGAAGGGGGCCTGTAAACTTTATGAGCATTAGCAGGCATGGAGCATAAGAACCACAAAGGGAGCACAGGCCCAGCTTTCAGCAGCTGCTGTGAGCTGATGGCCCCAACAAGGCCCTCCCACTGCTGATAGCTGTGCCAGATAGCTGTGTCTGCGAGTCCCCATTTTACGATGTTCTGGTAAGTTTTTAGAAAACTACCCTGCAGTCTCTAATATTCCCTTCTGGGGCAAGGTGACAGAGAGTGTGGTGGCTGGCCAGCTGCAGGTATGCCTGGAAACATTTTATCTGGATCCATTCTTGGTTTCAGGCCTGGTTTTGGCACCTAAACAGTCAGATTGATGGCCTCTGTCAGAAAAGTGATGGGGAACGCAACCCTGCTGCTTTCCCTTGACCTCTCAGCAGCTTTTGGAAGAAGGAGCTACTCCCACCCAGAGCCATCTTTCCCATTGGCCTTAGTGGTTTGTTGCGCCACGGCGCTAGCCTCTCAGGGGCGCCCTAGTGAGTTTGGGAGCTGTGTGGCTTTGCCGGCAGCCTCCCCTTTCCCTGCACGCCCGCCAGCTGCGCCCTGCCAACTATGTGGCTGGCGGGCATGCAGCTTCTTTCCCAAGCCTCTGCAGGAGGAGAGCGATCCCTGCAGAGGCTTAGGATGGAATCTGCGCACAGCTTCCCTCCCAAGCCTCTGCATCTGCTAAAGATGGCCCTGCTCTTGGTCGTTACCCTCCTCCTGTTTCCTGGCGAAATGCGGCGTGCAGCCTTCCCAGGCTGCCTTCTTGGGCACCCTGATGCCAGAGAGCATGTCCACCAGCACGTTTTCCTGCTTGATCGCTGCCACCAGGCCAGCGATCGGGGCGGTGGGGGAGGCAGAGGACATTTTCCACTGCCCCCTCCCTTGTTTTGGAGTTGCCATGGGGGGGAGCCAGAGGTATCTTTGTACCACAGCACCAGATATGCTTAAGACGGGTGCTCCCACCCCACCCCAGAGGGTGTTTTGTCCCGTGTTTTCTAAAGCTTGGAGCGAACTGATGGAGCAAAAGGGAGCTACTAAGCATTTCATGTTGGATCCCTGGGTGCCCTGCAATCTCAAATTTTACCCAAATACCTCTCTTGTTTTGCAAGCCTTTCTCCAGAGTCATAAGGGAGAAGGGATAAGTTTCCTTTCTTCTTAAAGTGAGATTGCTGTAGAGCTAGGTTTTGCACTCTACAAGGTTGTGCTTGTGTGACAATTTCAATGGCATGCAAAAGGTAGCCACATTTCTCTCTGTCCCTGCAGCTGCTCCAGAACAATTATGTAGTGCCCATTTTGAACTTCAGCCAATTCCACACCTGAAATCTCCTCATTGCAAACAGCGGAGTCAAACTGGTGGGCAGCAGTCAGCTGTATTAATTTACAGGCTCCAGCAATGGGAAATATGGCTGCTCAAGGCACTGGGCAATTTTTAAAAGTAACAAAACTAAACAAAATAGAAAGGCATTCTCTGGGCACCTTCTCAGATTGCATTTTACAGTTTACAGTCTCAAAAAAACTGTGTGTGTGCAACAACCAGAAAATGCCCAGAGATGCTAATCTTTAGAATACCTTAAATTAGGTCAGGCATGGTGAGATGCACAGAGAGTCTTAACTTGTGTCTGACTCCTCTGACACTACAAAGGCTTATCCAGACAGCAAGAAGCCAGCATGTCCCGCCCCATTTTAGGCTTTGCAGAATGGCTGCAAGAAATAATCGTTCAAGATCCTTGTGTTTGGGTAGCCTGTCTGTGAGATGAAGGGGTGAGTCTTGTGTGTATATGAAACTGGATGCATTTTAATGCGCTGTTATGGAATTTGCCCCCACAAGAAGCAGTGATGGCCACCAACTTGGATGGCTTTAAAAGAGGATTAGACAAATTCATGGAGGATAAGGCTCTCAGTGTCTGCTAGCCATGATGACACAGTTGGAGGTAGTACTGCTTCCCAATACCAGTTGCTGGAAACTGCAGGAGGGGAAAGGGCTCTTAGGCTCAGGTCCTGCTTGCAGGTTTCCCAGAAACATCTGGTTGGCCACTGCAAGCATAGGATGCTGGGCTAATGGGTTGTTTGCCTGATCCAGCCGGCTCTTCCTATGCTCTTATGCATGTGAGGCATTACCCTAGGGCAGGCATAGGCAAACTTGGCCCTCCAGATGTTTTGGGACTACAACTCCCATCATCCCTGACCACTGGTCCTGTTAGCAAGGGGTGGTGGGAGTTGTAGTCCCAAAGCATCTGGAGGGCCGAGTTTGCCTATCTATGCCTGCCCTAGGACACCTAGAATATCAGCGTAGGTGTTGATATGTTGATGTGTTTACAATACCCAGGGCCTTGCAGAGCCAGGCAGAACCCGGGCCAGGTAGATAATGTCCCCCCCCTTTTTTTACCTGGCGCCCGTTCCGCGCTCCTCTGTGGAGCCGATCACAGGCCCCGCCCCGGATGCCAGGGAAGCTTTACTCTCATGCTGCCAGCCATGGCCCCAGGGAATCCGCCCACCACCACCACCGCCTTTGCGCCTCTGTGTTTGCCCCAGTGCATCCCCTGCGATTGTGAATATGCTGACCGAGGCCCCCTTGGAATCGGAGGCCCTCCTCTGTCTGGGCCTGACAATACCCTTGCAGCAACTTGCATGCAGTAAATTTAGGAATGGAGCAGGGGGGATAGACATGTGGCATCATACTGCCCTTGGTGCTGCAGACATTATAAAAAACTTGAAACACTTGCATTTTCTATTATAATGTGGCATGCATGTATCTGCTAACTGGTTGCAATAACCATCGGTGGGAAACAGCAGCAAAGCTTAGGTTTTCTTCTATAGGGAGAGCCAGCATAGCTTAAGAGACCAGAAATGTTACAGGAACAGCTTCACATCGGTATAGAGGGCAGCAAAATGTTGCCCAGCCTCATCAAGCGCTTGTTCTCTTTTTGTCTTCCTCCTTGGCCAGATTCCAACCGTTACGAGGAGGAAATTTCTCTGCAAGTGCCCAACTCGACCGAGATCAAATCCCGGATCTCATCCACATCCTCTGCCTCTACAGACCTGAACAGCCTAGACACCAGTGAGGAAGGGGCCGAGACCCCCGTGGTGCAGTCTGATGAAGAAGAGCTGCAGCAAGATGGCCCCGAGGAGCAGGAGAGCAGCAGCTAGCGGTGTGTGCGTGTGCGTTTGTGTGTATGTTGCCAATCCACCGCATTGACTCTGCCAGCTGACATGACGAAGAAGGAATGTGGCTGTCTGGCTCAGTGACTAAACCTCACAGCGGTTCCCTATCTCATTTCTTGTACTCGGGGAGAATTAGAAATAAGCCTTCTCCCTGCAGGATGGTCAATGCATTGAGAAGCATAGGGAGAAAGGGGTGAGGGAAAGGGACTGTAGTTTTTTGTTTTTTTTCAACTAACTCTCCAGCCTTTTACAGCTAACGCTCTTGGTTCACTCACCCTGACTACGCAAGTTAGCCATGACCTCGGCTGCAATTATTTCAGGCAAGGCATTTGTGCAGGCTTAGAGTCTCTCCGATTCCAGCACACCACCACATACACACAACAAATGTCTTAGTTGTTAACATAAAAAAAAAATTGTATTCCTTTCAAGCAAGCAGATGGTCATGTATGATCTATTTGAGACCCCTACATTACAGGGGTTGGGCCGGACGACTCTTGAGATCCCTTCTAACTCTGCAATTCTATGAGTCTACAACTGGGAGGATGTGCATTATTGGGGGGAAAGGGCCAGTAAGGCACTGTGGTTCAAGAAGGGATGCCTGAACAGGATTAGATTCCTGGGGGAGGCACTGATAAGCAGTGGAGCATGGTTGTTTATTTTTCCTCCCCTACAAATATAATTTTGTATTCTTACACTGCAAATATGCAGTGTATATTGGGAAGGTAAGAAGCAGAGGAATGACTAATGAAAAGAAAAATGGGCTTCAAAAAGGGGGTGTAGCAGTAATAACATCTATTTAGTGTGGGCCCACATAACTTCTGACACACAGAGCAGAATGCAACCTACCCCAGCCATGTCTGCCCCCCCCCCGATGTTTCCAAGTGATTACAAAACAGGTTCTCACGCTTCTGGTATGCTGTAATTGGTGGTTGGTCAGCTTGATGGGTGATAAAGTTGTGTAGACCTTCCCTAGGTAGAAAAGTTGCCTTGGGCTGCTGCTGTGTGGCTAGTTTTTCAATGACGCAATAGAATTCACTTGGTGCAGTAGCTAAGAATACAGGATGCATGAGATTAGTCTCAGTCCTTGGTTCAAACCTTTCCTCTGACATGAACTTGCACAGTGGCCCTGTCCTCCTCCTTCAATAGGGGGAATAGCAGCAATGACCCACCTTACAGGAACATTGAAAGAGTTTCTGAAACAATGTACATGAAGAGCTTTGAACACTAAATGCTAAGTATTCTTATTATTCATCATGTTTCTCAACTGTCAGGCTCAACACTAATTCATGGGGAATGTTCAAGAGGCACACCTGAAAACGAACTGATAGCAAAATGGTGGTTTAGGGAGGAGCTACAGCTTTTCAGTAGAGTACAGGCATTGTATGCAGGAAGTCCTTTTCCAGTTAAAATGATCTCGGCTAGCAGAACGGGGAAGATTTCTGCCTATGGCTTTTCCATGCAACTGCCACTAAAAGCAGACTGCATGTTCAGGTGTGTTTGTCCCCCACCAATTTGGGGTTCATGGTGCCATCGTTAGACACTGCTTAAGTCACACTTACTCATAACTAGATCTCTTTCTTACCCCCTTCTAACATTAACAGTGAGCAGTCTGATTGTAAAACAGAAGCCAAAATGAACCAGGATGCAAACATGCATAGGAGATGGGATGATGAATCAAAAGAAACATCTCATGGTGCAGAATAAATAGTGGAGCTCTGAATATCCATGACATTTTAGGTCAGAGATGGGGAACCTGTGCAGCCACTTCCAGATGTTGTTGGGACTCCCAAGTCCCATGGTCAGGGATGATGGGAGTCGTATCCCAACAACATCTGGAGGACCACACACTCCCCACCCAAGCTTTAGATTACTTGCCTAATGTATTTTATCTGTGGATAACCTCACTGTGTAAAATTGCTACTATCACAGATGGCGCACTACATATTATCAATGAATTGGTTAGATTAACTGATTAAACATCATGATTGACTAAAAAAGAAAGGTGCTCCCAATTAAATCTTCACTGCATCAGGTGGTTTGAAAGCAGATGAATGGCATCTGGGTTGCAGGCTGGCAACACTACTTGATCACAAGCTATCGGTTGTGTGTGCAAGACACAAATATTTGCACAACCTAACTTCTAGCATCCCCTTGGTATATGCAGTAAGAGCTGCAAAAAAGTGAGCAATAAAGTGTGCAATAAACTGAGAGGTTGGACCCAACTGACAGAATGGGGGGGGGGCACAGGAAAACCACATGGACAATACCATGTGACTCATCCTCAAGTCAGTTTTGAGGACAAGTAATTATAATGCCAGTTTACAGGTGGGTAATTGAGGCTGAGAAGCAGTGACATTTTAAAAGCCACCTGTTCTCAGCTGAGGTTCTAAGCTCAAGCCTAGTACTGTTTTCCGTATAGTGCAGCTAAACTGTATACAAGTCTAAAATTGTCTTACTACTCTGGCCAACTTGATTGGGTATACAGAAAACAAACCATATAAATATATGGCCATCCAAATGTTGTTGGACATCCATCCCCCACCAGATTCCCCATGCATAGCTTGTATCATGATCACAACCGGATTTTGTTGGGTTGCTATACAGTGGGAAGCTAATTGCAACTTTCCAGCCTCAGCGGAAATACACGTGTATGCAATGGTCCACACCTGAAAGCAATGCAATTTTCATGCCTTCCCCTACACTGTAAATTAGCATGTCAAATTAATGTTGGGAGCAGCACTCAAGTCTTCAGTCTGCTTTAAACCAGACAGGTGCTGGCCCTGTTGTAAACTCAACAAGAAAACCACTCTGATTGTGAAACTGGAAGAATCCCAAGAAGAAATAAAAGGAGCCTGGTGTATAAATAACCTTGGGCCGGCCCAGTTCCTGGGGAGCTCCCTTTAGCTGCCTGGCATCGGCATTGACTCAACACATCAGCCAGCCCTCTTGGGTCCTGGCAATAACATCTAGCATTTCAGCTTCCATCCAGGTGCAAGTGAGTCATAGTTTCTCCATTTGCAAACAACTCCAGCAACTGCTTTCCAGCGAGAGGTCTAAATAGAAGGCGAAGGACTGAGAGGAGGAAGTGACTCAGGAAACTAACAGCACAAGTGGGTGGGGAGAGAGACCAGTGATAGAGATCTAGCAGCCACAAGGACAACCCACCCTAAGCAATAAAAGAAACCAATGGAAAAATACAACTGGAAAGAGGGTGAACTGCGAACACAGAAAACAACTCTTAGCAACTGTGTGTGTGTGGGGGGGACTCCTGACAGGAACATGTTTGAGCACCAAGTGCACTGCTTTTCACAGAAAAACAAAGTCTTATAGCAACTTAAAGAATAACAAATTTATTTATTTATTATTGTGGCACAAGCTTCTGTGAGTTCATGTCTGTCCATGTCATCAGATGCATAAAGTGTCATCCTCAGTCAGGTTTGGCCCAATACCTTTTGCTGCCTCAGGTGAACCAGAAAATGTTTAATGACCGGGTAGCAGAGAAGCGCTCTCTCCTCTGAACACAAACGGAAATATGCATTCCCCCCCCCAACTCGGAGTGGAAATTTTCAACTGGACGGGAATTTTCATTGCTGTTGATCCAACTAGGGTTATCATCCCCTTTTCTGGACATGCTCCTGTGCCTTTAACAATAAGTGACAACAGAATATTCCAGGGATTGGGAATCTGTGGCCTTCCAGAAGTTGTTCCAACTACCAATCCCATCATCCCCTGACTACTGGCTGGGCTGACTAGGAGCTATAATCTATCAGGAATTGGAGGGGCACAATTCTGAAATTTAAAACCAGTGGGACTTCTCTGGCTATTTCAAGTGAAGCTTGCACTTAAGTATGTGATTAGGAGTTAGATAAAAGGAAGGAAATTCAACCCTGCATTCCTGGGCTCTAGAAGAAAATGACAGGAATCTGAAAAAGGTTGTGCCTGCCCTCTAGTGGGGAAATTTTCCTATCAAGTTGCGGGGAATTAAGCAACTTGGTTAAGGCAAGAGGCCTTAGGTAAAGGTAAAGGTACCCCTGCCCGAACGGGCCAGTCTTGACAGACTCTGGGGTTTGTGCGCCCATCTCACATCTATTGGCCGGGGGCCAGCGCTGTCCGAAGACACTTCTGGGTCACGTGGCCAGCGTGACAACGCTGCTCTGGCGAGCCAGAGCCGCACACGGAACGCCGTTTACCTTCCCGCTGGTAAGCGGTACCTATTTATCTACTTGCCCCCGGGGGTGCTTTCGAACTGCTAGGTTGGCAGGCGCTGGGACCGAGCAGCGGGAGCGCACCCCGCCGCGGGGATTCGAACCGCCGACCTTTCGATCGGCAAGCCCTAGGCGTTGAGGCTTTAGCCCACAGCGCCACCCGCGTCCCAGCGCCACCCGCGTCCCAGCCTTATAAGACTGGCTCAAAACAGTTGACTGCCTGAGGCAACCAACAAGATGGTACCCCCCCCCCCACCATCCCATGTGAAGAAGCTGACAAGATTGACAGTCAAATCTTACTTCAGTGCTGGTGACTGGACGTCTGCCCAGTATCTAGGGGCTGTGGGATAGCTTAGAACAGGCATGTCCAGCCGGTCGATCGTGATCTACTGCTTCGATTGCAAGGTGTTGTTGGTTGATCCCGACCACCAGCCCCCCCAAAAAAAACCTCTGTCCTCCTCCCCCAAAAGATCAACAACTCTGGGCAATAACAATGAGTAGATCACTGCCAGTTTTATTTTACTGGGAGTAGACCGCAGTCTCCAGAGAGTTGGACATGCCTGGCTTAGAAGGTATAGGGCAGGTCATGTGGCAAAGACTCTTCTGTTTTCTAAAACCTCAGCACTTCTCTCACACCCCCAAATCTGCCACTTGAGAGCCACCTCATTTCCCCCTAATGGTAGGGCCAGCCCCACTATCAGGGATGCAATAGCAGATTTCCTGCCTAAGCAGGAGGCTGGAATAATTAGTTTGGGAAGTTACCTCTAACTAGGTATATGTTTCGTTGCACTGTGTTGGCTTCTCTTCTGTGCCCACTCCCAACTCGTATCAGATGCCTGGCCCACAGAAGTTGGGGTCTTATGACCCCGAATGCCCATTTCAACAGCCCCAGAGACAGCTGGAGATGAACATGGTGGTTTAAATCCCATTTCAGACTTGGACTCACTTATCTACTGGAAATAACAATGGCATAAGGATTGGCAAGATAAAATATTGCATAGGAAGCTGGTATGGTTTAGGATGTTAAAGCAATGAATTAGGGGTCATTGGGTCCCTAGTTCAAATCTCTGTTCGTTCATGAGCTGCTATACTAAAGGTTGTCAGAACCACTCACATAGAGGGCACATTTGCTGAAAATGATAAGCCAACCAACCATATTGTGCACAAACTACATACTAGAGCACACTGATTGCTGTCACTTTGCTTCTACCTTTGCATGAACAAGTAAATGCACCACAAAGGGGAACATGGATTTTTTTCCTTCTGAGAAGCCAGGATTGCTAGCTTATTTGGGTTATTGTCACATGTGAGTAACAAGACTACATAAACTCTACTTAATATTAGGAAGTGTTTACACTTCAAAAATGCAACGTGTTTAATGAGAAGGACATAAGAAGAGCCCTGAGAAATCACATCAACCATTTATCTCGTTCAGCATCCACCAGTGGCCAATCCGATGTCTATGAAAAGAGCCCTCCCAAGAAACTGACACCAATTCCAAACGAAGAGGCTCCATTTAGCCATAACAGCTTAGTAATAAAAAGCACTCGGTGCAGGGAGGTTACAGTAATGGCATCTTTCAGAAAGAAATGGTTGCAGGGAACCCTGCCAGAAAACTACTTAAGCCATGGCCTAGCTTTGACATAATTAAGGCTGCAGTTCTCAATAGTTTTGCCAGAGAGACAATGGAACAAATTTGCTTGCTCCGGAACAGGGATGGGGAACCTATGGCCCTCCAGATGTCTTTTGGACTACAATTCCAGTCATCCCTTACCACTGGCCACACGGGCTGGTGCTGGTGGAAGTTGCAGAAAAAATAAATAAATAAGGGCTAATAAATAAGCACTTCAAGCTTGCATGCACAAAGGAAATAGTTCTTCTGGCCTATTCCCTTGTCCCGAGAAACAACGTCCTATACCTCTGTCATCCCCAACACATGCCTGTAAACTAAAGTAAAGGGGTGGCTAACCTGTGATCCCCTGTGTTACTGACTATAACTCCCATTTGTCACGACTACTGGTCAGGCTGGCTGGGGCTGGTGAGAGTTGTAGTCCGACAACCTCTGGAATGCTACAGCTTAGCCACCGTTAGTCTTGGTGTATTATTCTTACCTTGGCTCCAAGAGGTCCTGGGTTCAAATTCCCAGACCAGGAGAACTGGGGCCAGTGTTTGAGGGAGGGGCTCTAGCTCAGAGGCAGAAGACGATGCTTTCCATGCAAAAGGTCCCAGCTGCAATTCCTAGTATCTCCAGGTATGAGCTGGGAACAAACCTTGGGAGTGCCAATATCCAGGTAGAGAAGAATCAAAAGTCTGGCTCAACATAACGCAACTCTCTCTGTGTGTTGTTTTTTTTAAAAGAAATGATGCTATATGTTAGAAAGCATAATACTTTTATATTATATTATATTAGGCGTGTAAAAGGATATTAAACGAAACGGGGATCAAGCTACAAAGAGCATGTCGGCTCCCCCTCCTCCTGCTGCTACTTCTATTACCTCCTGCCTCTGTCTGGGCACGTGGGGCGCCCAATCGCAGCCA
This sequence comes from Podarcis vaucheri, assembly GCF_965113315.1. NCBI lineage: Eukaryota > Metazoa > Chordata > Lepidosauria > Squamata > Lacertidae > Podarcis > Podarcis vaucheri. Next base: position 83,853,821 of record NC_138764.1, on the reverse strand, counting down.
CAGCAGCAAACTTGCCCCTGCAGGCTCCTTTTGGCATCCCCTGCCTCCGACCCGGAAGCACATTCCCGAACAACAACAAGGCCACGGGCAGTGCCGCTCTAGCCTCGTCTCTGCCCCTTCCTGAAAAGCCTCCATTGGCTCACAGGGTGAATGGAGGCGGGGTTCCATGGTACCTCCTTTCTCCGCTCCCCATTGGCTAACACGCGCCCGGGGCAGTGGGCGGAGCTGCTCCGCTTGGCCGGGAGCGCAGCGGAGGAATGGAGCCACCCGGAACGCTGCTGCTGCTGCTGCTGCTGCTCTTCTTGGCGACGAGCGGGGCGAAACAGCCGCGGGACTCCCTGCGGGAAGAGCTGCTGCTCAGCCCGCTCCCATCGGGGGACGTGGCCGCCACCTTCCAGTTCCGGACGCGCTGGGATTCCGACTTGCAGCGGGAGGGCGGTAAGGGGCGGGGCCTGTCGCGACAGAGGGTTTTTTTGGGGGGGGAGCGAAGCATTATCTGGAAAGGGGGTCCCTTTGAACCCCGGAGACCGGGCTTCTCCGGCGCCAGTTGTGTGGGTGGTTGGACTACAATTCCCATCAGCCCCAGCAAGCATGTCTAGTAGCAAGAGGTGATGGGAGTTGTAGTTCCACAAGGTTCCCCCTCACACACCTGATGCCTTTCCCCTTTGGAAAAGAAAGAAAGAATGAATGAATCCATCCGTTGTGGGTGCTTTATAGTCGAGGTTATTTCATTGCAGGGGGGGGGTGGACTGTTGGGTTCCTTTCTAACTCTACCATTCTGGGATTCTGGTGCATGAATGCAAGAGCACTCTCCCCTCCCATGTTTTCCAGAAACAGGTATCTGGAAGCACTGCTGGCACCGACTGCGGGGGTAGAGAGGATCATGTCTAGTAGCCATTGGGGAGCGGTGGGGACTCTGAGCTGCCGGGGTTACAAGCCAGTCTCACTGGGAAAGGCCTGAGGTAGCAAATGGAAAAATGAGTGCAGCAAAGGGTCAAGGAACCCTGGTCAATAATAGACTGAGGGATAGGCTACTTACTGGGTGACTTGCATGGGTGCCAGCAGGACTGCAGCAGCATTCCTCTTCAATGGAGCAGGAGAAGGGAAAGTGAATTGGGGAGTGGGGCAGGTGGAGAGGTTGATGTGAAGATATGCTGCTATAATGCTCCTATTTTTTCCCCTGCTCCCTACAGTGTCTCATTATCGGCTATTCCCCAAAGCCCTTGGCCAGCTCATTTCCAAGTACTCGGTGCGCGAATTGCATCTCTCCCTCACTCAGGGCTTCTGGCGGACACGGAGCTGGGGACAGCCTTACTTGCAAGCTCCGGCTGGGGCTGAGCTCTGGGTTTGGTTTCAGGAGTCTGTCTCTGAGTAAGTAAGCCTGAGCTTTTACTTGGTTGAAGGGCTCTCAGGTAAATCATAAGAAGGCTGTTGCACTCTACTTTTCTCGCCTTCCCACCTCCTCATGGCATAAGTGCATAAACAAGATAAATTTCAACGGTCCATTCCATGAAGGCAATCATATGGTTTAAATAAGCAGACTTTGTTCCTTCACCTTCAAATGTCAATGTCTCTTGGGTCTTTCCTTTGCATTGAACAATTTTGCCAAAGGCTGCCAAGGCCCACTGGGACATCCCAACACCTAAATCAGTGGTAGCCTCTAGAAGGGCCATAGTTCTTCTCCCTTGCTGTTTCATCATAATAGGCATTAGGTGGTGGTCCCTGGACCCTGGGGTGCCAGTTGTAGCCCTCTAAGCTTCTCTGTCTGGCTTTCAGGACTCTCGGTGCCAAACAGCCAATTTTCAGGCCATATCCCTCACAGTCCTTGCTTCACAGCCTCTTTGAGTGCTTTTTGCCAGACTGGAATGTGCTCTTGGAGTCTGATAATACATCTTGCTTGCTTGGATGAAGGAAATGGTGGTATGTGTAGAAAGTTTCCCACAATGCAAAGGTAAAATGTGTGTTTGTTTCTCTGCCCACTTTTGCCTCTGTCCTCACCCACAAGTGTGCGACCCCCAGAAGGGAATGCAGTTCTTGTCCTGGAAAAGGTTCTCATTCTTGGAATAGGCCATCAGGTGCTAGATGGTGCTTGTAGCTGTGGGCTGTGAACATGGCTTATTTCCATATACTAGTGCTGCCGTGTTAATGCAGTACTGAAGCAAAGCCCAAGCTTTTCATTATTTTATTTTTGAATTTTATATGAAGCATCTCCTGCCACTAGAATGGCACCTGAAGTGATGTACAACTGCAAACACAGTCTGCGACTTGAAAACACATTTGTTTTCCAAATGGCATCTTGCAAGTTTCAGGCAAATCATTCACAGTACAGTGGTGCCTCGCAAGACGAAAAGAATTCATTCCGCGAGTCTTTTCGTCTTGCGAAGCATGGTCCGTCGCAACTGTGCCTCTTCAAGCAGCTTTTTTTTAAAAGCGCAAGACGTTTTCGTCTTGCGAAGCAAGCCCATAGGGAAATTCGTCTAGCGAAGCAACGCAAAACCGAAAAACCCTTTCGTCTAGCGAGTTTTTCGTCTTGCGAGGCATTCGTCTTGCGGGGCACCACTGTAAATGTTTGTTAAATATGTTTATTTTTCATCTTCAGCGTTGACAAAGCTTGGAAAGATCTCAGCAACATCCTCTCAGGAATATTCTGTGCCTCTCTGAACTTCATTGATTCCACCAACACTGTTGTTCCAACAGCATCCTTCAAACCTCTGGGATTGGCAAATGGTAAGAGATTGGGCTATTCTGGCCTGGAAGGGCTTGTTTTGCAAGAAGAGGCACCACTGAATTGCAGCTTGTTCTAAATACTTAAATGACAAAGAGTTGTGTCCAGTGTAGCACTTACGTTGTCCCATCGGTGCAATGCTATTTCCCTCCCTCTACTCCCTCTACCCCCTGTGCACCCCCCTAAATATTTTCTCTGGGTTCCCCAAGGATTCCTCTGGCACAGATTTGGTGAGTGCAGGGTGCATGCAGAGGAAGGAGAGAGAAAAGTCACATTCTACAAGTGGGAATCCTTGTGTTGTTGGTATGTATTAGTTGGTGAAATTAAAGGGAGACCGGAACTTCTTAGAAACACCCAAGTATCTTGTGGCAGCTTAAAAATTAACAAATGTATTCTGGCATAAGATTTTCAGAAAGTTTTGGGGGTGCTGAAAGGCTCGACATTTTTGGAACATCTGCCCATCTCCTTGTTCGTTATCCTGATTAGGGTTGCTGGTTTTGTAATTAATCTGTGTTTCTTGAGAGCATTGTAAGGATTGTTGACTGGGTAATAAGAATTAATTGGCATTGGAATTAGGCTAATGCCATAGGTTTTGACTTAGTTTTTAAATGTGTTTATTGATTCACTTTGACTGTTTTGTTTATGTTACTTTGAACCATTAGGATAGTGCAGACAATAATTCATTAAATAAGTGCTTTGTGTGATTGATTCTACTATTAAAAGCTAGGTATTACAAAGAACTGTAGAGTTGGAAGGGACCATGAGGGTCACCTAGTCCAACCCCTTGCAAAGCGGGAATCTCTTGCCTGACATGTGGCTCAAACTCACAACCCTGAGATTAAGAGTCTTACACTCTACAGTAGTTCCAAGTATTCCACGCTTGTGACCTCAGTAATCCTTAAAGGAATTCAATCTAGTAGTACCCTTTATGTCAGATGCCTGCTTTTCTTAAGGCTAGCTAGTGAATTCATGGCGGAGGCAAGATCTGAAGGCGGGTGATTTCTAGAAGCTGACTTCCACCATCATATTGAGAGCATTTTATTTTATTTTAAATTTTATATACCACCAATGGGCACCCAATCATTTCCTGGAATTCACCATGCTGGCTGGGGCTGATGGAAATTTCAGCAACATCAAGAGGGGGAGGGCCACATGTTCTAATCTAACCCTTCCTCTCCCTCCTTCAGTTACAGACCACCATTTCCTACGATATGCCGTCCTTCCCCGTGAAGTTGTCTGCACTGAGAACCTCACACCCTGGAAGAAGCTGCTGCCGTGCAGCTCAAAGGTGAGGCGCATTCCTGTGATCATGCAGGTGGAGCCTTGAACCAACACGTGTCATTGCTCTGGATTCCCTCATCCTAGCCCCCCCCCCCCCGCAAGCTTTCACATCTGAAGCTTTGGGGCCTTGTTCACAATTGGAGCAAGTACTCTGGAGGAGAGGGACGCGGGTGGCGCTGTGGGTAAAAGCCTCAGCACCTAGGGCTTGCCGATCGAAAGGTCGGCGGTTCGAATCCCCGCGGCGGGGTGCGCTCCCGCTGCTCGGTCCCAGCGCCTGCCAACCTAGCAGTTTGAAAGCACCCCCGGGTGCAAGTAGATAAATAGGTACCGCTTACCAGCGGGAAGGTAAACGGCGTTTCCGTGTGCTGCGCTGGCTCGCCAGATGCAGCTTTGTCACGCTGGCCACGTGACCCGGAAGTGTCTCCGGACAGCGCTGGCCCCCGGCCTATAGATGTGAGATGGGCGCACAAACCCCAGAGTCTGTCAAGACTGGCCCGTTCGGGCAGGGGTACCTTTACCTTTACCTTACTCTGGAGGAGAGCGAACTACGTGCGCACTGTTGCATGGTGCTTGGGCTTGTTTCTAGCTATACTACAGAGCAAAAGATAAGCCTATTTTCTTTTTTTCTTCCTAGGCTGGCCTGGCTGTTCTGCTGAAGGCTGAGCGCTTGTTCCACAGCAGTTACCACTCCCAAGCTGTGCACATCCGCCCCATTTGCAGGGTGAGTCCTTGAAGGATTTGGTGCTGTGTCTTAAACTGGTTGAAAGAGTTGGAGACAGGATCCCCACGCCCCTATGATCTGCCAAAACCTATGATCACATTTCATAAGCCTTACCATCTTACTCCCATCTTCCCTAGCTAACAGGCCCAGTGGTCAGGGCTGATGGGAATTGTAGTCCCAAAACATCTGGAGGGCCGAGTTTGGGGGTGCCTGCCTTAGAGCTGCCCTTGCTCCTGCCATTTCTGATGCTTTGTCCTTCTCTCTCAGGATGCCTCGTGCTTGAGCATGTCCTGGGAGCTCAGACAGACCCTCATGGTTGTCTTTGATTCCTTTGCCAGCGGCCATGGAAAGAAAGGTAACTGCAGCCCATCACCACTCTGCTATGGTTACAGCGGTTTACTCACTTCTTAATAATGACCTTTGTGCCATTCTCCCACCAGATTGGTCCCTCTTCAAGATCTTCTCCCGTACTCTTACTGAAGCGTGCCCACTGGCGTCTCAAAGCAAAGTCTACGTTGACATTTCCAGTAAAGGCCAGGTAACCTATCCTTTCCCCAGTAACCTTGCAATAGGAGTAGGACATCAGGACCTTTAGGAGATGCCCACCTTACTCAGAGCTCTCTCTGGGTGAACGAAGCTTGACGAAAACCCCAGATGTAACTGAGCGGAATACAGTCATACCTCGGGTTACAGCTGCTTCAGGTTGCGTTTTTTTCGGGTTGCGGGCCGCCGAAACCCAGAAGTACCGGAATGGGTTCCTTCTGGGTTTTGGCGGTCATGCATGCTCAGAAGTACTAAATCACGTTTTGAGCATGCGCAGAAGCACCAGATTTCAACCCGTGCATGCGCAGGCGCGTCGCTGCAGGTTGCAGTCGTGCATCCCACAGGGATCACTTTCGCAACCCGAGCATCCACTGTATATATAATCGAGAGAGGATTTAACCAGATGCTTACAGTTCTTTATTTTATTTTTTTGTAAATTTTTTATTAAGTTTTAACAATGCACAGTATAAAAGAAAAAATACAGAGACAAGAACAAAAGAGATATAAAAATACAAAATACATACTACAAAATACAACAATACAAACATTAAGCACAAAAATACAAAAATGCATACATTAAAAAACTAATAATAAAAAAGAAAAAACACATATAGGAAAAACACAAAAATTCCCTCTTTCTTAGTTTTATATCTTAAATTCACATATTTTCCTGACTTCCTCACATCCCCCGTTCTTGTATCCCTTTTAAAAGTTGGTTCAGCAAATTCATAGCCCTTAATTTATCTGTTGTTGGTTTAATCTTAAATTTTATCTTGTTGCTAGAACCCCCACAGTTCATTTCAATGTCATCAACATTCAGAAATTTTACAGTTCTTTAGGTGCTTTGTGTCTCCAGTAATATTAGAGTCTTGAGCGTAGAGGGCTACTCAAATAATCTCCATGTGTATATCCAATGCATGGATAATGGAATGGGACCCCCACCCCACTGGCTATACCCTCAAACACCAGTGTTTAGCAGTGATTGGGAGGAGAAACTACATGCCTGCATCCATAAGCATGTAGGTTATTCACCTAATTAGGAACCCTCTGCAATTGTGAATACAGCTTTATATAGGCTTTCTTTTCAGTTGTTGTGCTGGGTACACAGATTGCTTCTTTCTGGGTGATATCCAGTGTTAGTTATACTCAAGAGTAGAGCCATTGAAATAAATGAACCTAAGCCCTTCGCCAACCTGGGCTCCTTTTGCAGGGAGGGGTGGGATATCGCCCTCTGCATTTCAAAGTATGTTATCATGTGCTCTGCAGAGATGTTTTTATCCTGTAAAACAGGCCAGAAAGCTTTTAAATAAATATGAGAATTGGGGCCAGTTGAAGGTAGTCTCCCCCACGTACCCTGCCCACGTGCTGAATATATACAAAAATATAATATAGATGGGCTGGTTATCTTTTTGATGGCTAATAATGATTTTACTTTATTTTGTTTTTGTTTCCAGGAGAAAGAGTTACTTGAAGTTTCCCCAGCTCCCTTGTCTGTACATGAAGCATCCGTCCAAGGAGACCGGAGAACATACGCAGTCTATGATCTCCTGAACCCAGGACTTTTTAATGGCTCTCGCAGCCTCAATGTGCAACTAAAATGGAAGCGCCCTCAGGATGGCTGTGAGTTATCAATGGCTTTCCTGTCTCTAGTGTGTTGTCCTCTCTTAGATCACTAGAAAATGGACACTCTTTGAATGCGAGAGACTCGTGCTGTGCATCATTTAAGTTTATTCATTTATAAACCGGGACACATCTAGTGGTAGTCACAGCAGAAAAATAGTACATCTACTTTTCTGCTGGGACTGCTACCAGACTTGTCTTAGTTCAGAACTCACATTATCTCAGGGATAATATTCTTGCATTTGGTGGTGCTCCTGTAGTTTGACTCCTAACCTGGTTTCATTTCCTTCCTGCAGTGGATCTGGCAGTACCTGTGCTCCATGCCCAGCGCTATGTGAGTGGCTATGGCCTTGAGACAGGAGAAATCAGCACCCTAATCTATAACACACACCCATACAGAGCTTTCCCTGTGCTTCTGCTGGAGACTGTGCCCTGGTATCTGCGACTCTACATCCACACGCTGACCATTATCACCAAGGGCAAGGAAAACAAACCAAGTAAGAAGGAGCCTCCTAGTAATACTTCATTTCCCAACCTGATGCCCTCCGGATGTTTGAGACGGCAACTTCCACTAGCCCCAGACAATATTGCAGTGAAGAGCTTCTGCGTGTCAGTGCAGGCAGCTTTCTGTGTTCCAATACAGTGGTACCCCGCAAGACGAATGCCTCGCAAGACGGAAAACCCGCAAGACGAAAGGGTTTTCTGTTTTGGAGGCGCTTCGCAAGACGAATTTCCCTATGGGCTTGCTTCGCAAGACGAAAGCCCATAGGGAAATCTCCGGGGACCTGTTTTAAATGCTGGTGGTGGGGAGCAAAGCCTTTCCCCCCCTCCGGCCTTCAGAAGAGGTCCAGGAAGGCCGGCGGGGGCCGAAAGGCTTTGCTCCCCACCGCCAGCATTTTAAAAGCAGTCCGGGATAGCAGGGAAGAGCTTCCCGCTATCGCGGACGGCTTTTGAAGACAGGCGGGGGGGAGCAAAGACTTTCGCCCCCCGTCCAGGACCTCTTCTGAAGGCGAGCGGGGGGCAAAAGTCTTTGCTCCCCCCTGCCTGCCTTCCCGGGAGAGCGGAGAAAGGCAGCACGTTTCTCCGCTGTCCCGGACGGCTTTTGAAGGTAGGCGGGGGGAGGGCAAAGAGTTTTGCCCCCCCCCCCGCCCGCCTTCAGAAGAGGTCCAGGACCTTACGAGAGATGGCGCCCCCGGGTTTCTCCGTCCTCCACCAGTCACGGACTGTGGGCCGGGGGGGAGGGGTGGCAGTATTAATCCGGGAAGATTGTTCTTTCAGGGCTCTACCATCGCCATCGATCCCCGGCATTGAATGTGTTGGCCTAGTGTGGGGCTCCGAGGAGAGCTTGGCTGTCTGGCTGGTGTACCGGCCACCTAGCGCACCAGCAGCCACCCTGTCAGGCCTGCTGGAGGCGGTGGCCGGCTGGGCCTTGGAGTTCCCTAACCTATTGGTATTGGGAGACTTCAACTTCCATGCTGATGCCACTCCCTCCTCACAGGCTCTGGACCTGGTGTCTTCCATGGCGACACTAGGGCTCTCCCAGTTTGTTTCGGGCCCCACACATCAAGCAGGCCACACGCTGGATTTGATCTTTGGCGCCGGTATAGATGTGATCATGTGTCCTTCAATGAAGGTGCCATGGTCTGATCACTACGCTCTGAAAGCCAGGATTGACTTTCCACCCCCACCCTGCTTAGGTGGCGAGCCGATTTGGGCTCGCCCGCAGAGGCTGATGGACCCGGATAGATTCCGTCAAGCCTTGCGGGACCTTACTCCCCCTGGCGACTCATTGACTGAGCTTGTTGAGGGCTGGAATACCCAGCTCCTGGCAGCCATCGATGAGATCGCACCTAAGCGCCCTCTGCGACCCCGCAGAAACCGGGCTCCCTGGTTTACCGAGGAGCTTCGGAAAATGAAGCGGGACCTCAGACGGCTAGAGCGAGTATGGCGGGGTGCCCGTGACGGAGCCTCAAGAACATCTTATAGGGTTTTTATGAAAACCTATGAGATGGCAGTGAAGGCCGCTAAGAAATCTTACTTCTCGGCCTCCATTGCATCCGCTAGCTCTCGCCCGGCACAATTATTTAATATAATTCGGTCTTTAACGTCCCTTGAAGGACAGCCAAATTTAAACAACAATTTGACACACAGCTGTGAGGCATTTGCGAGCTTTTTTTGCGGAGAAGGTCCTGTTGCTCCGCCATGACCTCCCTGTCAATTTGGATACAATAAAGGAACTGGAGGCCCCTCGACTGTCCTCGGGTCCAGTATTGGACCACTTTGACCGGATATCTCCAGCCGATGTGGACAGATTCCTCCAAGCTGGAAAGCCCACCACCTGTCCTCTTGACCCGTGCCCGTCCTGGCTGATTAGAGCGTGTCCAGACGAGGTGCGGGGCCCCCTGGGGGATATCATCAATTTGTCCCTTGGCACCGGGATATTCCCAGGGGAACTGAAGGAGGCGGTGGTGCGTCCGCTCTTAAAGAAAACATCATTAGATCCCTCAGATCTATCCAATTACCGCCCGGTCTCTAATCTTCCATTCCTGGGTAAGGTGATTGAGAGAGCGGTTGCTGAACAGCTTGGTAGGTTTCTGGATGAAACATCGGCTTTGGATCCATTCCAGTCCGGCTTCCGCGCTGGTCATGGGACCGAGACGGCTCTGGTCGCCCTAACAGATGATCTCCGCAGGCAGCTGGATCGAGGCGGGTCGGGGCTGCTGATTCTTCTAGATCTGTCAGCAGCCTTTGACATGGTCGATCACGAACTCCTGGACCACCGCCTTGCCGACGTGGGGATCCAGGGCACAGTCCTTCAATGGCTGCGCTCGTTTCTCTCTGGTCGGGGACAGAGGGTGGCGCTTGGGGGGGAATTGTCATCACGCCACTCCTTGGTGTGTGGAGTGCCTCAGGGTGCAATTCTCTCCCCGATGCTTTTTAACATCTTTATGCGCCCCCTCGCCCAGCTTGTCAGGAATTTTGGGCTGGGTTGCCATCAGTATGCCGATGACACCCAACTCTATCTGTTGATGGATGGCCATCCTGACTCGGCCCCAGATACACTGACCAGATGTCTGGAAGCTGTGGCTGGATGGTTACGTGGGAGCCGGTTGAAGTTAAATCCTTCGAAGACAGAGGTCCTCTGGCTGGGGCGGGACGATATGGGATTGAGGGGGCAACTCCCATCTCTTGCGGGGGTGCAATTAGTGCCAGCACCGGCCGTTAAGAGTTTGGGTGTAATCTTCGATACCTCCCTCTCTATGGAGGCGCAGATTACAGCTATAACAAAGGCGGCATTTTTTCATCTCCGCCAAGCTAAGCAGTTGGCCCCTTATCTCTCTCGTCCTGACCTAGCCACTGTGATCCATGCGACGGTCACCTCCAGACTGGATTATTGTAACTCGCTCTACGTGGGGCTGCCCTTGAGACTGACCCAGAAACTCCAGCGGGTGCAGAATGCCGCGGCGAGACTCCTTATGGGGTCTTCGCTGCGAGAGCACATTCATCCAGTATTATACCAGCTGCACTGGCTCCCGGTGGAGTACAGGATCAGGTTTAAGGTGCTGGTTTTAACCTTTAAAGCCCTATACGGCCTAGGACCCTCGTACCTACGGGACCGCCTCTCCTGGTATGTCCCACAGAGAAACCTACGGTCAGCAAATAATAACATCCTCAAGGTCCCAGGCCTCAGAGAGGTTAGGCTGGCCTCAACTAGAGCCAGGGCCTTCTCGGCTGCGGCTCCAACCTGGTGGAATGCTCTGTCACAAGAGACTAGGGCCCTGCGGGACCTGACATCTTCCCGCAGGGCCTGCAAGACAGAGTTGTTCCGCCAGGCCTTTGGTCAGGGCGCAGCCTGACCCCCTCCTCTGGCAACCTGCACAAAATCTTGCTTAATCGGTTGCCATCAATTTGATTTTAACTAATTTTATAATGAAATATTTTTAGAATGTATGATTATTTGATTGTTTATTTGATTGTTGTTAGCCGCCCTGAGCCCGGCTTCGGCTGGGGAGGGCGGGATATAAATAAAATTTATTATTATTATTATTATTATTATTATTATTATTATTATTATTATTCTGAAGGTGGGCGAGGGGCAAAAGTCTTTGTCCCCCCTGCCTGCCTTCCCAGGGGCTTTTACATCGCCCCGGACAGCGGAGAAGTCCTCCGCTGTCCCGGGCGATTTTAAAATGCCGCCCGCCAGCATTTTAAGATCGCCCCGGACAGCGGAGAAGTCCTCCGCTGTCCCGGGGTTTTTTAAAATGCTGGGGGTGGGAAGAAAAGCCCTTGTCCCTCCCCCCAGCCTTCAGAAGAGGTCGGGGGACAGACTGTCCCCGGACCTGGTCTGAAGGCGGTTTCCATAGGAACGCATTAATTGATTTTCAATGCATTCCTATGGGAAACCGTGCATCGCAAGACGAAAAACTCGCAAGAAGAAAAAACTTGCGGAACGGATTAATTTCGTCTTGCGAGGCACCACTGTATATGTACTGGATCATGTTCTAAGTTGATATGCAAAGGAAATGGAGCAGTTTCAGAAAGGGAGGCCTGAGTTGAAAAGCATGAAGTTTTGTCTTCATATCTATACCCCTTAAGGACATGCATACATATCTATACCCCTTAAGGAGCATCTCTTAAGTACATCTGGCATTACATATGCATTTCTCAACAACTGGATATGTAGGCTAGCGATAGTAATTTGCTTTTTCTATGTGTTCAGTGATTTGGCTTGCTGAGCTCCAAAGCCCATACCCACCCCCCTTTTGATGCAGTTTATCATTAACCTATGTAATAATAATAATAATAATAATAATAATAATAATAATAATAATAATAATAAATAATAATAATTTTTAAAAATATCTCGCCCTCCCCAGCCAAAGCCGGGCTCAGAGTGGCTAACAACAATAAAAGTAACACAGTTTACATAAAATCACAATCAATTAATTGAAATGCATTCTAAAATCAATTCAAAATCAAATTAATGGCAACCATTGGGCTAGAGTTCTATGTGGATTACCGAAAGGGAGGGGGTCAGGCTGTGCCCTGGCCAAAGACCTGATGGAACAGCTCTGTCTTGCAGGCCCTGCAGAAAGATGTCAAGGTCCCGCAGGGCCCTAGTCTCTTGTGACAGAGCGTTCCACCACAGAACTGAGACGAAAAAGCCCTGGCTCTGGTTGAGGCCAGCCTAACCTCCTTGTGGCCTGGGATCTCCAAAATGTTTTTATTTGAAGACCATAAGGTCCTCTGTGGGACATACCAGGAGAGGCAGTCCCATAGGTACAAGGGTCCTAGGCCGTATAGGGCTTTGAAGGTTCAAACCAACACCTTAAACCTGATCCTGTACTCCACCGGGAGCCAGTGCAGCTGGTATAGCACCGGGTGAATGTGATCCGGCGGTGAGAACCCCATAAGGAGTCTCACTGTGGCATTCTGCACCCGCTGGAGTTTCTGGATCAGTCTCAAGGGCAGCCCCACGTAGAGTGAATTACAATAATCAAGTCTGGAGGTGACCATCGCGTGGACCACAGTGACTAGGTCAGGGCGAGAGAGGTAAGGAGCCAAAGCTTAGCATGATAATATACCATGGTAGGGATGTAGTAGCTGAAATGTGTATTTGGAAGGCTTTGTGTAAGCCGTAAATGTTTGACTTCCTTAAAAGGAAATGAGTTTTACTGGTGGCATTTGCAGTCACTTCTCAAGGAGAAGTGAAGCATGTTACCCTGTTGATGGTTTCTTATATTATTTGTTTACTTCAGTGTACTGTCCGAGGTTCTGAGAACCCCACACGATGTATATTTATTCAAAAGAAGGTCCCATTTTATACAGTGGGTGTGCATAGGATTGCAGCTCTGTAGTGCAATCTTGTGCATATCTATTCCAAAGTAAGTTCCATAGAATTCAATGGGGATTTCTCCCAGGTAAGTGGACATAGGACAGGGGTTCCCTGTTAAGGAGTGAGCGTCTGGCAAAGATGCTGTGCAAAGTTTGCAGCTGCAGCTCCTTTCTCTGAAAAAGCTGCTGCAAAAAAAGTAGAGGGGGGAAATGCTTCAGCAGAAAGGTAGGCCTTTGTTCCTTGCAAATGTGCAAAAAGTGGCCTTGCAGTTGCACGCTTACAATTTTGAGGATGCAATTGCATTTTAAAACTTAAAACTGTGAATACCTGAAAGGCTGTGCTTGCAGCAGTTGAGCTGCGCATTGAGTAACTTGCATTCTTCTGTTAGGATTCCTGAGTTCTTCCTGCCTTTTTCACAGTCGGAACTAATAAAGGGTACTATGGAGCTGCTGCTTCTTTTTAAAGAAACTTTGGTTAAAACAACAACAGAAGGAAAATGGAAGGTGAAACTTGAGTGGTTATGAATTATATATGTCTCTGTTCCCATGGGAAATGGCTGTGTGTTTGTGAGAGATTGTAGATGGATCTGGCCTCATCCACCACTGGAATGCAGCTTTTATTGGTAATGCTGCCTTGGGCCAAAAACGGTTCCCCACCCTTCGGATACAGGACTACAGTCTTAACATACAGTATTCTGACTGATCTCAGTGCATAAGAGCTCGTATTCCAAACAAGGGAAATGGAGGCGGTTGGAGAAATATTTTGTGATCCGGGTTTGTTTTCCTCCCCAGAGTTGCTGGGGAGATCAGTTAAGAGTGTTCCTCAAGGCATTATGTAAAGGGTTTTATTTATTCATGTTGACCCAAGTGGTGTGCGATGATAGCATGTCTTTGGTGCTAGGTTACATCCACTATCAGCCGGCTCAGGACCGACAGCGGCCCCATCTCTTGGAAATGCTGATTCAGCTGCCGGCAAACTCTGTCACAAAGATCACCATCCAGTTTGAGAGAGCCTTGCTGAAGTGGACAGAATACACTCCTGACCCCAACCACGGGTTTTATGTGAGGTAAGGCTGCAGCTGTCCTCGAGCCACTCGCCATCAGAGTTTGTCGGCCTTGGGTTTGCCTGTGTTGCATCCCTTGTGACCAGGTTCATAAACCCCCTCCCCTCCAAGAGGGACCCATGAAGGGCTGGGGAACCTATAAGGATCTCCAAATGTGGTTGGACTCCAGCTCCCATCAGCCCCAACCAGCATGATGAGCAGCTGGAGATGATGGAAACTGGGAGCCCAGCAGCATTTAAAGGGCCACAGATTCCCCATCCTTGGGCCAAAGCTCTAAGTAATTTCTTTTTGTTTGGTTTGTAGCCCATCTGTTCTGAGTGCCCTGGTGCCCAGTGTCATTGCGATGAAAGAGGAAGATGAAGATCAAAGTCCACTCTTTGCTTCACTGTGAGTGCATTTGATGACTGCAAAACAGAGAAGGGTGGGAATGAGATGTGTGGGATTGGTATTGTAGTTCTGTTGATTATTGGAAACAGCTTCATACCGGATTAACCTAGCAAAGGCTGTAGCTAGACCACCATGACAGAAGTCTGTGCAAGCATAGATATCAAAGACTTTTCATGAACGGTTTTCAGAAATTACAACCTTGGTTAATCTGAAATTTAGTTCTGAACTGAATGTATATTTTTGAGCAGATTCAAGAATTATTTGGCTGCTTCTACACTGGCATTTAAGGGACGTGGGTGGCGCTGTGGGTTAAACCACAGAGCCTAGGACTTGCCGATCAGAAGGTCGGCAGTTCGAATCCCCACGATGAGGTGAGCTCCTGTAGCTTGGTCCCTGCTCCTGCCAACCTAGCAGTTCAAAAGCACGTCAAAGTGTAAGTAGATAAATAGGTACCGCTCCAGCAGGAAGGTAAACGGTGTTTCCTTGCACTGCTGTGGTTCGCCAATGATGGCCACATGACCCGGAAGCTGTACGCTGGCTCCCTCAGCCAATAAAGCGAGATGAGCGCCGCAACCCCAGAGTTGGCCACGACTGGACCTAATGGTCAGGGGCCCCTTTACCTTTACACTGGCATTTACTGTGAAATAGCCATGCTTTGCTGATCTGCATTTTACAGGGCAACCACATGATGTCATGAACAAAACACCCTCTTCGCATTTTTCCTTGTTCAGTTTGTTCTCCCAACCCTACTCAAAAAATTGTGTTGCTTCCCCCCCCCTTCAAATCAAGCACTCAGCAAAGTAGCTGTGCAATTTCCCCAGGTGTAAATGGGTTATCACGCTCCTAATCTAGCATGTCTGTTTTGTTTCTCCCCCCCCCCAAACTGTAGCAGGGGAGGCAATCATGATTTGAAGTGCAGTGAAAGGGAGGGAAAGGTAGCGTTTAACCCTTTCACAACAAACAGTGGTCTCAATGGAAATCTCCCTTCCCGCACTGGACATTCATTGCTGCGGAAAAGGAGACTGCCGGCTGGGGACTGCCAGCTACATTAGTCAAAATATAGCGTTATAAATGCATTATGAAACCAGATGACACAGTAGAGTTGAAATCACAACTCAAATGATATTTTCAATTGTGAACTTTGCAACGGTTTCTTGCAGAGCATTTTTATAGCTGTGTAGGTCTTGGTTTCAGAGTGTCAGAAATCTGGAAACAGAGTTGCCGTTATACTTCCAACTTAAAACAAAATAGCAGTGATCAGTTCGTGCTGATTTTGTAAGCAACTTTTGGATTCAAATAGTGTTACGGTTGTGGTAAGTTTAAGGTTGTAAAGTTGCATGAGACAGGCATTAGCCGAAGTTGCAAGATATTGGACTTCTGCATGCTGCATTGCAATGAAGGCTCATCTTCAGACCTCTCCACAAGTATGGGATGCATGGAAATGTGTGTGTATGCACATGTAGTTTTGCAGGGGAATCTGCATAGAGGGAATTGCAGAAGTCGGAGAACCAGTTGAGTTCTTCATGTGGCACAGTGTCTACGGGGTGTTGCTTATTTGAAAAGCACTTGCACATCAAAACCTTTCACATGAATATTCCGTTTGTAATTTGCAATTTGAGGCTGCCCTCAAAGATGTGGCACTCCTTCACTCTTGCCTAATCTCCTGATCTGATATGCTTGGAGACAAGGGTGGTAACACATCATTATCTGAATCAGCCCTTTGAGCTCTGCTGATCTCCTCCTTCCTTCTCCCCAGGTTTCCTTCCTTGGACGGCTCCAGCTACTTTGTGCGCCTCTACACAGAGCCGCTGCTGGTGAACCTGCCGACGCCAGATTTCAGCATGCCGTATAATGTCATTTGCTTGACCTGCACAGTGGTAGCTGTTTGCTATGGCTCCTTCTATAACCTGCTGACCAGAACCTTCCATGTAGAAGAACCTAACAGGGGAGGCTTAGCCAAGCGACTGGCGAACATAATCCGTAAAATGAGAGGCGTCCCACTTCTTTGAGGGCAGGCAATGCAGCTGCTTCGTCAAGGATCTCTGCTGCCAAGACTTGCTGGGACAAAGTTGCAAGAAGATAGGTGGGCTTAAGGCAGATGTAACACCTGTTTTGCCCTCTAGTTCCTTCACAGCCAATAAATCTGCTGTTTGTGCCTGCCTGCCACCAGCTAGGGAAGCAATCAATGGTACTGGGACTGCAAGAGCAAAATGCCCAAGGATGAAGCTTGCTAATTTAAGGGGAACTTCCATTTGCCGGAAAAACACTGGAAATAAACATGACCTGTTTCTGAACTATGATCACCTTGGCCTTGCTCAAACGCTAGAGCCTGCACCACTTAACTCACCAACCTGTTTTTCATTTTCTTCCACAGCAACTGATTGCTGTGCTAATTATCCTTTTTTGAGCTGCCATGGAATGGATGTAGTTGGAACGCTCAACCTTTTTTCAGGTCAGAGGAAAAAAGCTCGCAGAAAAAATGCTTGGGGAAATGGCAAAACTGAAGGCAACTAGAGAGAGTGCAACAGAGAGAATAAATAGCATTTTAGGCCTCAGACTATCTAATTTTAGCATGCTGTCTCTTGCTGTTTTGGAGAAGAGAGTAAGTGAGGATATGAGGAGGCAGCTATAATTGGGAAAAGAAAATTCATTTGGGACTGTGGGGTTTGGGGTGGTCAGGCTGGTCACAGGGGACACTATGAAATAAAAGAGAAACCATGCTGTGTGAGTCGATACCAATTTGATTTGTGTTCGTATCTGCTGGTGATGGGAATAACCACTGTTTGCTGCATAAGAGAGGAAGAAGACAAAAAAACCAACTGTCAGAGATGGATAAGGAATTCAATAAATAAATGCTGTGCGGTGATGTTATGTCTTCCGTAACATGGGTTTAAATCAGCTTTGTACTTAACATGTCCCCTGGTAGCTATAAGTGGCCAGGTATTCCATGCAGGTGAATGAATAAAATTCCATTCAGGTAAGTTAATGGGCCCGCACTGGTGGAGGAAAAACAGAGAGCTTCACAACCTCCAATTTGCTTTCTGTGCTTGCTGGCTGTAGAGGATAGTGTCAGATGATGACGGGGTAACAGAGCTTAGTGAACTGGGGGAATCTGTGGCAGAGAGAAGTCAAGAATCGGCAGAAGATAAAGCAGGTGAGTGGGAAGAGGGAGGCCAAGAGACAGAGATGAGTCAGGCTGGTGAAGAGTCGCAGGTATCTCCCCCTCCTGCGACAAGCTGCCCACCTCCCTGTCTCCCAGAACCAGGAGAGGGCTGAAATGGTTTGAGCAGCGATAGGCTGTGTGTAGGCGCAGTCTCTGATTGCTTGGGAAAACCCCTGGAGAGGAGGAGGGGACTTAAAAGAGCTGTGGAAAGGTGGGAACTTTCAGTCTCGGCAACTGATTTCATGGAGGAAGACCAATGGGAATGAGCTGTTGTGCTGACACTTAGCCAAGTCTGTGAAGATCGTGGTTTTGTTTTGTTTTGGTAATAAAAAGTTAACTCCTTTGTGAACTGTGTGATTACTAACTGGCACACTGTGACATATAGCAAGCCCATTCATGACTCCCGAAACGGTTTGAAAACCAAGACTTCCTCTACTCAATCAGAAGTTGTGTCAGACGTTTGGCTTCCAAAAAACGTTCGCAAACTGGAACACTCACTTCCAGGTTTTGGTGTTCGGGAGCCAAAACGTCTGAGTACCAAGGCGTTTGAGAACCAAGGTACAACTATCTCTGATTTAATGCCTTTTTTCTACTCTTTTTCTAGTTGTGTGCAGTGTCTCCTCCTAACCAGCAGGTGTTCCTAAATCACTATCATAAGTAGCATTTGTGGAACACAGGAAGCTGCTTTATACAAAGTCTGACTTGCTGCATCTTTCTCAGCATTCTGTTGTACACTGGCATTGACTATTGAGGATTTCAGAGAAGGATGTTTACCAACCTTACCTGTACCTGACAGGGGTTCAACCTGTGTCCTTCTGCATGCAAAGCATCTGATCCAGCACTGACCTATAGCCCTTCCCCAACCCTATTGTTTTCCACCATAAATATATATTTATCTTGGGGACTCTTAACATTTTTTAGCACATGCATTTTACAATCCAGCTAGTATTCATGCACAAGGCTGAGTCCTACGATGAAGTGCATGCATACCATTGAGTTCAATGGAACCTACTCACAGGGAAGCGTGTAGGTTTGCAGCATTAGGCTGTGCAGAAACGTTGCAAGACTTGAATGTCCATGTCTTTTGCCATGGTGAAGATTCAGCAGTCTGGAAAAGGCAAATCTGATTGGGTGCTCCTAGTTGGTACAGTAGTGCACAAACCCAAATGTGAGAAGCTGACTGACAGAAAGGTACCCTGCTGTGTGTTTTATTATACAGTGGTACCTCTGGTTACGTACTTAATTCGTTCCAGAGGTCCGTTCTTAACCTAAAACTGTTCTTAACCTGAAGCACCACTTTAGCTAATGGGGCCTGCTGCTTCCGTGCCACCGCTGCACGATTTCTGTTCTCATCCTGAAGCAAAGTTCTTAACCTGAGGTACTATTTCTGGATTAGCGGAGTCTGTAACCTGAAGCGTATGTAACCTGAAGCATATGTAACCCGAGGTACTACTGTACTGACTGACCTTGGGTAGAATATTGCGCTATTTTCATCGCCATCTGCTTTCATTGCCATCGCCCTGTTGCAGATCAAGCAGGTGCTGCCTGTGTTCTCTACTGTGCTGATCTGGAGCTGCTGAGTAGCCTAAAAACAACTATTGCCTGAAGGCTTCTCGCATTGCATAAACATGCCCCCACCCCGAAGGTGTACAGTATTGGTGTTACCATAGCTGCTGACAGCAGCATTCTTGTCTGACAGCAGAGGCAGCAAAAATATTTAGCTCATATATACGATGTGCAATGATGGTGGCTTTTCTTACATGCTTTTTGCAAGCTGACTTGCAAGCATACAATAAAAATAGGTTTTTTTGAACATGGGGGGGGGGGACACACACCCGAGGCAGAAAGACCTTAACAATAAAAATTCAGCCAGTTTGAAAAGTCTACTGAAACCCGAATGTCTTCCAATTGCTTCTGAAAACTATATAATACAGTACAGCGGGTACCCGTTGCATCTCAAAAGGGGATGCTGTTCTACAAAACCGGGAACAGGAAATAAGGGGTCCACGCTCTCTCGCTTATAGACACGGGTGTGAGGGAGCGTTTGCAGCACTCCAGACTGCAGGTACCGCGTTTCCCAACGCTTCCCGCTTCAAAAAGCTTCAGCAACCAGAACAGGAGCGCGCCAGGCAGAGAGAGGGCTTGGTTAGAACCGTGTCGAGTCACCTTTTTTTTTTTTTGCAAGGTGGGGTTATTTTTTTTTGGCACAGAAAACAGAAGCATTCAAAAGTAGATGATGCGGCTACGAGAGGAAATGATCAACATATGTTTGCAACAGGAGCGGGAAACCTGATTTTAAGAAATTGTAATAAAAAGTAATTTGGTTTGATTTGTAATAATTTGGAAGATTAATAAAAAAATAATTTGAAAAAAAGCATTCCAAAGCACCATTTATGCCTGCCTCCTGAAGTGGTCGGAATCCATCCTGGGCCCAGCCTCTGGGTAACAAAATTACTTTTCTAGGAGCGCAGGAGCAAAAACTTTGGCTGCTTATTCAGGCTGCTGCTTCCGCACCCGTGTAAACACGAGGAACCAACTTCGGCTGCCAGTTTCGCGCACGAGCCGCCCTCCTGCCGGCAACCAAGTCCGGGCCCCGCCCCCTTATTGCATATTCATCATCGTGGAATTGTCGAGCCAGCCGGAAGGCCCGTTACGCCGACGGGCTAGAGCCCAACTGAAAGGGCTGTCTACTGCAATGCCTGTTTCAAACACAACGGGACGGTTGAGCTGGTGACCAGGCACCGCTTCGCCGGACGGAACAAGATTCGCTTGTTCCTTCGGTAAGGGGTAGTGGGTGTGTCGCGCTGCTTGCGCCTTGAAAGGAGGCAGCGGCGCGGGCGGCCCGGCTCTGGTCCTGAGTGGGCAGTTGGAGAGGAGGAGGGGTCCTGCGGGGAGTGACAGACGCAGAGACGGAGCCGAGGGCGTCGGGGAGGGAGAGCGGCCTAGCGGCGAGGCAGCGCTATGGCGAGGAGCGCAGGTAATGCGGCTGAGGGGAACGGAGAAGGGGCGCCGGAGGGAATGTCTTGGCGGCAGAGGGGGCAGCTCCTGCCGGGGTGGTTCTGCTCCGCGCGTCAGCTCTGAGGGTGGAACCGTCCCTCGGGGTGGGGGTGGGGGAAGTGCCGTTTTTCCGAACCCCAACGAGGAGCCCGCGAGGGTTCGGCCGTGGGGGGCGGCGAGGAATCCGCAGCGCCCCCCGCTGAATGTCTGCCTCCTTTCTGTTCGCTTCTCCCCATCCCCAGCCTCGTCTTTTGTGCCCCATGGGGGGCGCCACCCCCTCAATCCCCCCCACTGGTGTTTTTGAACCGAGGCCTCCTCCCTGGGAGCTCCGCCGTGTCCACAGGTGTGGGCCGGACACGGCCCAGGCGCCGATCCTGCCCCCTCTCCGCCCGCTCTGCGTCCAGTGAATATTGACATGCGGTGTGTCGGGGTTCAGGGGTGGACCAGAGGAATTGCTCCTTTGCCCTCCCCCCCCCTTTAAAAGTGATGATCGGCTCGTGTCAGGTGTTGTGTGTCAGGAGTTCCAGGAATTCTAACATCGTGGACCCTCCAGGTGTCGTTGCCCTGTGGACTCCTGGCCCCTTGGATGTGCTGATAGAGCCTGGTGGGAATTAGGAGTTCAGCAGCATCTGGAGGGCCACACACAGGTTAGCAACCTCTGGCATATCTAATTCCCGACTGTGCGCTTCGATTATTAAGCCCGCTCTCTAGCTGGTGGAGAATTCGTGGCCTTCCAGGGGTTGTTGGGACTCCCATCAGCCCGCAGCCAGCGTAGGTGATAATAATCAGTGGTGCTGGGAGTTGCAATAGTATCTGAAGGGGCTGCAAGACATTGCTGCTTTCCGATTCAAAAGAAATGGCTCAAGTAGCTTGCATGGGGAGTAAGATAAACAGCAGCATGCCAGTATACTACAGCTGCCTAGATTTCATTTAAAACACAAATTAAATTGTAACGTTTAAGATGTTTGTGCATGTGTATTTAAATATGTGTTTTTTTAAAAAAAGGAATAGACAAAGCTGTGTGTCTGTCAGTGCCTGTTAGCCAAGATAGTTAAATGGAACCTTGATGTACCAGGTGCTGGAGAAGAGCAACATCTTCATTTAATGCCTGTTTGCTGTTTAGAGGCATCTAACAGGACAATGATTAAAGGAGGAGGGTGGACTGTCACTAGAAGACTATGGTCTGATGTTGCCAAGTAGCAGTACATGCCTAATCCTAAAATATTACTCTCTCATTAAATCAGGGGTGGTGAGTCATTTTTCAGTTGACCAAATTCCATTGTGTGTGATCTGTCAGAAACTAAATGCCAGTAGTGGGCGGGCCTGAATGGACAGTGGGTGTGGCACCACTCTTCTCTTTTCCTCTGCCCTGTTTTTTCTCTCTTTTTTGCCATCCCTCCTCCTCCTCTCCCCGTTTTCCCCTCTCATGGCCATGCATGCATAGCATTAGGCCAAGGGCTGCAAGTTCTCCCCCCACCAGTACGGGGCACCTTACTTGGATGGTGTGGACCAGGCATAGGCAAACGCGGCCCTCCAGATGTTTTGGGACTACAGCTCCCATAATCCCTGACCACTGGTCCTGTTAGCTAGGGATGATGGGAGTTGTAGTCCCAAAACATCTGGAGGGCCGCGTTTGCCTATGCCTGGTGTGGACATAGGGCAGAGTGACAGCTAGTCTGAGCCGCACAGATAAACTGATGGGAGCACCAGCGTAGCTTTGTCAATGCATCTGTGTAGCCCCAACCTCATTGCTGTCATGCCCCACCCGAACACTGTCTAGGTAAACTGCAACAGCACCAGTGCTGAGCTCCATAGCTCCACCACAGTGGCTGCTGCTGCCCCCCCCCAAATTATTGTCCTTATTCATAGTAACTTCCTTTCTGATCACTATCTATGTTCTGTACAGGACCCCATGCACAGTTGGCACCAAATATTTAAAAGTATGAATACTTCAAAACTAAATGGATTGTAGAAATAGCAGAATCTGTTTGGTAAAACTTCCCTGTGTTCTGGAGTCAAGGCAATCCTTGATTTTGGCAGCCTTTGCCATAATGAAGACCTAATGGAAGAGCTCGCTGAACATTAGATTTGCTTCTACCTCATTTTCTGAGTACTTTTTCTTCTCATCAGAGTGTGTATGTGGCTCAGTAGGTATATAATGGGTTGGGTATGAGAATATGTTTTTAGTGCCCCCACCTGTTCAAAAGCACTAAAGATCTTAAAAGGAGGAAATTTTCCTTTAACTGCAAATTGGCAGCAAACAGCTTTCTGCAACTAGGGTGACATGTGGCTTTTAGTTCTTTGGCTGGTAAGTCTTAATGCTTTATTGGAAACATAAGAAGCATGAAGTAACTATTCTGCTACATCTTCATTCCATATTGGTTCATTTTGTGGTACCTGTGTTTTAGCTAGTTATGTGTGAAGCTTCTATGCAAAGATGATGGATAAACAGCCTGAAGCCTATACAAGAGTTGCTGTCTAAAATGTTCCTGCTTGTGATAACTGGAATAAAATTCTAGAGGCCACACAAGACAGTTTAGTTTGAAGTGGTGGGCTTGAACCTGGGAGATTCAAGTTTGATTCTCCATCATAAACATCCTTGGTGATATTTTCTCAGACTTGGTTCTTTAAAATGTGAGGTGGACAAGCCTCCCTCTCCTCCTAAGTTGCTGAGGATGAACAAAGTAAATACTGTAGTGCACTTCAGTAGCAATTCTTTATTATTAGAGAGTAAAATAATAATAATCTGGAATGTCACTGTTTGCTTTACTTCCTTTCTGAGAAGAAATCTCCATGTTTGTGCAATTCCCATTCAGTTTTTAAATTACATTTACTTTGTATATTTTCTCTTCCAGTTTCCCTTGCCTCTTTCGCCCTCCCCCGAGTGACCTTCTTCAGTACAGAAGTATATCAGCCTGCAAAAATCTCTTCCTTGGATGCCAGGTTGAAGTTGACAATTGTGTAACAGTTGTCTCTCTCCTCCTGAGGTACTCTGAAGCAGCACTTTTGCTGAACCATGCGCTTAACACATTCAGTAAATCAGCCTTTAGCAATCTGATGCTCTCCAGATGTGTGCTATCCTGGGTGGGACTGATGAGAGTTGTAGTCCAAAATATCTGGAGAGTATCAGATTGCTAAAGGCTGCAGTACATTAAAAAAAATTGTAGTGGTGGTCAATGTGGTGTCCTCCAGATGTTATGGACTACAACTCCCATCAGTCCCAGATAGCATAGCCAAGAGTTAGGGATTAGAGTTTGTCCACCTCATCTGGAGAGCACCCAATTGCCTATTTTGATAGCACAGTTATTTTGCTGGTGATTGTCACAGAGTGATCCGGCCAGTAAATCACACAATTGAAATATGGAGCTAGCTCTGTATTAGGAAAACATGATATCCGCATGATCTCTTGGCTAAGTGTCAGGTCTAATGAACACAGCAATTCATTCATTGTTTGTCTTACTCCATTAAAGTAGATGTTGAGACTGAAAGTCCCTGCCTCCCCATAGCCATCTAAGTTTGCTCCTCTTCAGGGTTTTTTTCCAAGCAATTGGAGACTGCACCTGTGGGCATCCTGTCACTGCTCTGCCCCTTTCAGCCCTCTTATGGTTCTGGAAGACAGAGGGGGAAGGGAGCTTTTTGTAGTAGGAGAGGGAGACAACCATGACTCTTCACCAGCCTGGCTCATATCTGCCTCTTGACCTCCCTCCTCCCACTCACCAGCTTTAGCTACTGATTTTTGACTTCACTCTGCCACAGACTCCCCCAGCTCGCTAAGCCCTGTTACCCATTCAGCTACTGACACCTTCTGTTCCTAGTCTTCTCCCTCTGACCACTCATAGTTGTCCCACCACCACTCCCATACTGGTTCCTCCCATCAATCCTCTGCATCTAACTACAATGCTACCCCCCACAGCCAGCAAGCCCACTAAGCAAATTGGAGGTACAAATCTCTCTATTTTCCCTCCACCTGTGCCAGCCCATTAGCTTACCTTCTTTCATTTTGACACAGGTAAACTACTTTGCATTATGCCACTGTCAGCTGCTACTATATAAATGGGGAAAATGTGAAGGGAAAATTCAACTTGCCTATAAAGCCTTGAAGTCAATCTTGGTATAAAGCCCATAGGATTCTAAGCATTTCTCCATTGTTCCCTTTGAGGTTTATCTGGTGAAGAAAGTCACTCAAGATAGCTACTTCACTGTAATTGCAAAGCAGGTTAATACAGGTTTTTGTTCTCTTTTATTCAAAAAGTTTATATTGCTGAATAACACAATGCCCTTTTTTTAGAAGGAATGCTTTACTAACTAGTGATCCATCTTTCCTTATACAGTAGTCCATAGAAATTAGAGAACAGTTATTTGGGTATTAAAGTTCACATCTTGCACCCATAATTGTTCTTCCTTCTTTTTCTGAAATCTCGGTCTCTTACTGTGTGGTTGTCACAGTAAAACAGTATCCTCTAAACTTCTAAGAATGCAATTGCTAAAGGGAAAAGGGGAAAACCTTTGAGGCTGAATATCTTGTCTTGCTAATTGAAGTATATTGACATGAAAACCTGTAGAAAGAATGTAGTAAAGGCTACGGGTAATCTCAGAGTGACATGACTCCCAGAAACCTCACCAAAGAGAATAGGGAAATGGAAGCAGCAGGGAAAGAGACATCATTTATGATGAAGCTGAGCATGCTTTTATCTACCTTGTCTACTCCCCTGCTACTATTAAACATACTTTACTTACAGTCCAGGTGACCTTGGTGGTAGATTTTAATAAGTGGCCTCCAGCTACAATTGCTAAAGTGTTTATTTATTTATTTATTTATTTATTTATTTTTACAAGCTGCATAAGAACAGCAAGGTTTGTTCGGATGATAATTTTTGGAGCAACAGGGATTACTTGAGGGCTGTAGAGGCTCTGTCCTTTGCACATTCCTAGTGGCTGAATTTTGTTTTGACAGAGTTGTTTCCTGTCATCAGTTGTATTTATTAATGGTGCATGAAGGGGAAGGTCCTAATTTCTTTCATCAAGCCAGCAGTGAATAATTTTAGTTATCAGCAAAACAGTCATCTTTTTATTGTTTCCACATTAAAGTATTGAAAGTGCCGAACTGGATTTGTGTGTGTTTCGGAAGTGAACAGGATGTCATTTTTAAGGGCTTTGTTGTATCTCTTTTCCAGATAATCTGGAATCAACAAGCATGGTTGGTTTCTCAATCCTCAATTTCTCTTTCCTCATGGATATTGAGTGGGGGACTCTGTGAGAGGGCTGCTACAACCTGTTCTATATCACTCCCACATGCTGCTCTCACGTAGTTGGCATGTAACTGCTTCTAAATGGTAAGGGGAATAGAGAAGTGGTTCTGGGGAATGGTGGGATAAGCGTTGAGGCAGAAACCTAAAATTGCCATTTTCAGTTTCTTGTACTTTGATGCTATTGCGGTTGTGGGAGCATGGACATCTACTATCATATAATTTTTTCTCAGTGATTTGAATGGAAGGGTTTGATTAAAATGCAAGTCATAGCCCTAATATGTGCTGGCCAACATAGCATAGGCAATATCAGTGACAATTGGCAAAGGTTATCGTGGTGGCACCTAGCACCACCATGATCTTGGCATTAGCAGGAGATGAGGTTGTTCAGTGTATTTCTTACTTCTCCTACAGCACTTGCACTCTTAACTTTTTTCATTCTCTTGTTTGCCCTTTGCCCTTATTCCATACTGAAAGCTGTATAGATCTAAACCTGAAGGTGTGCCTTGTGCCTTTTATATAATCAGCTTTGTATTAAGTCAGTCCATTGTTCCAACTAGCTTGGTATCATCCACACTGACTAGCATTGCTTCCCAAGGGTCTCAGGTGGAAGGCCTTCCCCACCCTATTGTCAAAGATCCTTTCATAACACGAGATGTCTGCAACTGAACATGGAACTTTTGCATGCACAGTATGTGCTGTATCACTGAGCTGTGGGTCTTCCTTTCTCTAAACACAGCAATATATGGGAGAGTGGTAGACAGTTTTTGGCAAGATGACTAGAAATAACTGATTTAAAGCCTACTGAAATTAAAATGTCCTATGCCAAGGGAAATAATACAGCCTGGTCAAGACACTCAAGCCAACAAAAAGTGCAGTATAGAAAGCATTTATTTTAGATGCTGTATAAATCTGTAGTGGATTAGCCTATATCATATATAAACTCCTTCTTATTTGGGGAACAGTCATGTAACGTATGACACACTCTCATTCCCACTTCAGCAGTCTCCTGCCTGTCAGACCCTGGATAGCAGCATGATCTACAGGAACAAGCAGCTGCATCTCACAAGTAGAAAACTAATTCAGACTATGTTCTTATGAAAAAGATGTATCTCAAGACAGCCCTCAAATCAGATATACTTTACACATATGAAGAATGATAGTACAAAGAGCCAACTCATGGAGTCCCTGGCAAGAGAGAGAGTACCTGGGAAGACTGGTATTACAGCTGAGGTTCATGGGAGTGGAAAAGTCAGTCAGTCCATTATAACTAGTTCTGCTGCTGGAGGAAAGAAGTAGTTCTACTGAACATGTGGTTCTAACATTATCATGCTGTGTAAGAATGAAGGCAACCCCAGAGGCATTGGAATCTCTCTCATCTGCACCCTAGGGAGAGTATTTGCCAGAATGATTTTTGAGGGTACTCCCAGTAACTTTATGCTTCAGTGCTTTGGTAGGCACAGTCCCACTTCTGTGCAAGCAGATCAAAAACAAATATGATCTTTTGTCAGCACCAGCTATGAGAGAAATGCAGAGAACAAAGTAAGCCACTCTACCTCAGTTCTGTTGATCTTAGCAAGGTGTTTGATGTAGTCAGCGGAGTAGGATTCTACAAGATCGTCAGATGTCCTCAAGCTAGTCATATCTGATGTTTCCATGGCAATGTGCATAATACTGCACAGCTCAACAGAGCCATGTATGATAGCTTTTCAACTGAGAGTTAAGGGAAACAGCATTGCATCCCTTTGCTAGTTCTTTGTCACCTCTCTCTCAGTGCTCCTGAGAGGCACTCTTTGCTGCCACAAAGGAGAAATTCCTATTCACAAAGTGTTTTGCTACTTACCTACAAATAAATCTTGGGCAGATTTTGCCATGTGTATCTCATGTTTTGTTATGACTAGCATTAAGAAAGCTATTGTCAAGGAGCACTATAAAATTTCTCCTGAAGTTGGTAACTTTGCTCTGTTAAATTCATGATGACAACTTTGCACCCAAACAATATTTGCACTCAGGCAACTGGACAATATTGTTGTTTGTTCTTCTATCCCGCCTTTTCTCCCATGGGAACCCAGGCTGGCTAACAACAAGCATAAAATACAAACATGATAAAGCAATAAATAAAACATTAAAATCTATATCAAGAACTGAAAACAGTACAAGGACAATAAAACTTTGCTGGGGTAGAGTCCAGTGCATAATGTTCCAAGCCCAGACAAAGAAATATGTTTTCAGTTGGCACCTGAATCTTCTAAATATGCGGGATAGTTGAATTTTCTCTGGATGGGAGTTCCACAATGCTGCATGAAACTGCTGAGAAAACTGTATCTTGTGTCACCATCCAGTTAAACTACCCCATTTATTAAACTATGGCTTATTATGGTTAAAGTTTCGTTAATTGTAGGATGGGTTGTCATTCCTTTTTTGTTGCTGACAGTACTGGTGTGTGTGATGCATCAAGAAGGCTGTATAAACCTGATCCTCCATGTTTTGTTCCCTTCATTCATGTCACATACCTGATAAAGGAAAATTGAACCCATCCCTGGGTGGGGAAAATTTCACTGCCCAGATTCTACAAATTTATGGCTAAATTCTCTTTAACATGGGTTTTCCAAAAGACCTTTGCCTTTATGTTGAGCTGTAAATCATTTTTCAGACAGAAAGAAAACACTTCTTGATTAGTCTGTGTCATTTAAAGTTTTTTATTCCTTCAAACTGAAGTACTTTAGACACAGTCCATGATTATCTTCGTCTATTTGTCTCCCAGCAAGCATGTGACATCAGACAAATTCTTCACAATGGAGTATATATAGAAAATCCACCTGGATTGATCCCAGCGTGACCTGATCTCTTTGTTTTCCAATGGCTGGCCTTCAGAAAATAAAGAGTTATTCTTTTCCTTCCTTTCTTAACAATTAGCTATTTGCTGGTAGGGCTACAGTAAGTTTTCCTCTTAGTTGCTCAACATTCATAATGCAAAAACGTTGTTGTTTCCTCTTGTCTGAAGCTCAAGTGACAGGGTATGCAGTTCTAGGCTTTCCTTTGCATTTGTCTCTGCAGTGGCCATAGCCTTAGTAATACTTGCATTTGGGGGAGCTGTGTATTATTTGAACTGGGCTTTTTCAGTAGTTCTCTTTCCAACTCTTGCTTCTGCCTCCTGTTTGTAGATGGAGCAATGACGACTGAGAGCTGCAGCTTATCTGGAGAAGGCAAGAAGCCTTTGATGGTGGGGAGGGCAGTGAAAGGTGTCTGAGAGTAGGAAGTTCCTCTGGATACAAATGGCCAAGAATGTAGGGTTCTTAATCAGGGCTCTACAGATCTCTGGTTTACCCACTAAACATATTTGATAGGGAATGTCACTAGTTGAAAGTTCTTCATATACATTTTCAGCGGTCCCTACAACAAGAGTCAGAGAGGTAGTAACATTGGGCAAGCAACTTGGTGAATTCAAGACTGAGGGAAGATTTGAACCAGATACAGTGGTACATTGGTGCTCGAACGACTGGGTTCCTGAACAAATCTGCTCCTGAATGCTGCAAACCTGGAAGTGGGTGTTTCAGTTTGCGAACGTTTTTTGGAAGCCAAACGTGCACCGCAGCTTCCGCTTTTTCTGATTGAGTGCAGGAAGCTCTTGCAGCCAATTGGAAGCCACGCTTTGCTTTTCGAACTGTTTCAGGAGTCGAACGGACTCCCAGAATGGTACCTTGGTACCACTGTACCTTGTGCTCTCACACTTGGCCAATATAGCATAACAGTGGTCTCAAAATATGAAGAAAATAAAATCAAGAAGAACTCTGAAAATAAAATCAAGAACTCTGAAGGTGTGCTGATCTTTTCATGTTCCAACTTTATTGCTGCGTTCGTGTAAGTGAGGGAGAGAGAGGAGTGTGTGTGAATTAATTTAGTAGTTGTGTGTGTTCAGATGCTGTGTTCACAAGCACTGACAACATGGTAGAATGAAATTGACCTTGGTTGCCTAATGGTTCTCAAACTACATAGGAACACCTGTGACAATCACCTGTACATGAGATAGAAGGATGCCACAATAGATTCACGCATCTTCTGTCTCTTCCCCCATAGGCTACAAGAAGGAACCACTAGAGCAGGGGTAGGCAACCTAAGGCCCAGGGGCTGGATGCGGCCCATTCGCCTTCTCAATCTGGCCTGTGGACAGTCCAGGAATCAGAGTATTTTTACATGAGTAGAATGTGTACTTTTATTTAAAATGCATCTCTGGGTTATTTGTGGGGCATAGGAATTTGTTCATTCCCTCCCCCCAAAAAAAATATAGTCCAGCCCACCACATGGTCTGAGGGACGGTAGACCGGCCCACGGCTGGAAAAGGTTGCTGACCCCTGCACTAGAGCTTAGGATTGCATGGACCCAGGGAAGTGGCAGCTGGGGGAATGGGGCTTTGGGATTTGGAGTGTGAAAACTACAGTAGGGTTTGGGGAGCTGGGTTGGATTACAACACAATGCAAATCTAAAACACTTGGAAAATCCAACTTGCTGACTTGTCCCCTCTTTTTTCCCCTCCCCCCCCCTTTCTGTTAAGACTTGCTCATATATCACCACACGTTTTTATGAAGTCAGCCCATCTGATTCTGGAAGAGTTGAATGCGCAGAGGAGACGTTTTACACTGCCGTTTTGGATTGCTGCCATCACTGTGACATCCTGATCACTAGACACCATGTACTGCCTCCAGTGGTTACTGCCTGTTCTCCTCATCCCAAAGCCCCTCAACCCAGCCTTGTGGTTTAGTCACTCAGTGTTCATGGGCTTCTACCTACTGAGCTTTCTGTTGGAGCGGAAACCTTGCACAATCTGTGCCTTGGTCTTCTTGGCCGCCTTGTTCCTCATCTGCTACAGTTGCTGGGGGAATTGTTTCTTGTATCACTGCTCTGGCTCCCAGCTGCCGGACTCTGCTCATGATCCCAATGTGGTTGGCACCTAAAACCCTCTACCTGGTTGCAAGCTCCTTATTTCTTTTTCTTTTAAAAGGACGGTTTTATGGGAAGGAGGGGTTATAAGGCATGTGATTAGAGTACAAGCAACCTGTTTGTATGTCTGGATTAAAGTGTTTCATTCATGGTCACCTGCCCTTCCACAATCTGCCTGTAAAATTTTACAAAAGCTGTTTATGGTGATTACGTTGTTGTCCTGGGGTTGAAACAGAGCAGTTGGTGGGTAGCCTTTTCCCACCCCATTTTTCCTGCCCTGTATTACCTGCGTTTGGTCCTTCTATTTCTGACTTGGTGGTGAAGAGACGTTTTGAGTGTTGCCTGACGCTGGAGTGGTCTCACTCCTTGCCTAGTTGAGGACGCAGCCATCAGTACTCTGGAACATGTGTCATCTGATCCTGTTGAAATTGGAAAGCCTTCTCTCCATTTTGCTTTTGATAAAGAGCTAGTGTTCCTCATTCCGAACATCGGGGGGGTTGCAAATGGCTAATAAAATTTAAAAGCTGTTGGAGCCAGGAGGCTGCTGATTCATCACAGCAGGCCAAACTGGAATGTGTGCACTGCCTGAGTCCTTTCCAAAATACTTATCTGCATAGATCATAGCTCAAAAATCCCAGAGTTGTCATGATGCCACTTTTACTACACAGGCACTGGAGCCTGCCTCACCACCCCACCCAGCCAAATATCCACAGTTTACCAGTGGTCTTGAATTGAAAAGAAGCATGCTCTGTTGTAATGTTTCAGGATCCCTCTTATTATTTTTGCTGTTGACTTTTAAGCTCTCAGTGTTTCTAACCTGAAAAGGCGAACGGCAAGTGCAAGTAGAGAAGCTTGTATGTGCTAAGCCTGACGAGAGGTATGGGCTGCTTCTGGATACTGGATTGGAGTTGTCACTTGAGTGACTTGCTGCTTTCTTTCTTTCTTTTTTCCCCTTTTGAGGCCAAGAGTATTATTACTATCGCTCATCACAAGTAAATGAGCCTGTGCATGAATTTATGGGAGGAAGAAAGCAACTAATGGTTAAGCTGCATCTCTTCATGTGGTTCTGGGAAACCTTTTTGTGGTGATGCCTGGATCGTAGCTTTATCCCCACCCTCAAGCTTTCACTCTCTTGCACATCAGTAATTTCCAGAAAATAAATATGTTTCTTCCTTAGGAAACGTTTGTTTCACTGAAGCATAAGCTAGTCCTTTGGGGGAAGCAGGCATACACTTTTTGGATAACATTTCAAGGTTATGCTCTTGTTTTGCCACCTGTTTAGCTCTGCACAATCTTTCCCTGGAAGAGCATTGCTGAAAATGCTTTTTCTTTCCAGGGCAGTTGGAAATGAGAAACCAATCGTGAAACCTCCACAGAGATTTTTTTTTATTTTTTGTTTGTTCATTGCACAGCTGTTCAAAAGGTTTAATAAAGCTTTATAAACTTTGGTCTGTGGACTAGTGCCATTTATGATGCAGTCACTCTCGTTGGACTAAGGCCTTCGGATTTGCAGCATTTTAACTCCTCTTCCCCCTACCTGCTTCTGTTCCCAGGACAATTTGCTTGGAAGCCAAAGCAAAGAATAGAGTTCATCTTGTTTTATTCACTTTCATGTGGCAGTTCAGACACTGACCTGCTGACCCTTCTCACAAAGTGTTTTGATGACCATTTTTCTGAGTTCAGAAAGCACTATATATTTTTTTTTTGGGGGGGGGGAATAACTTACCACCTAGGCTATGTCAGTGCTTGCAGAACTATAAAATTGGAATGGAAGTGGGAAACAATAAGCAAGAAACCGGAGGGGAGGGTACAGTGGAAAGGATAGTTGGGGAAAGTGGCAGCAGCCAGGCTAGATGACAACACAGCTTAAAAGAAAGAAAGAAAGAAAGAAAGAAAGAAAGAAAGAAAGAGCACACCATTTCTGAACTGGCATGGGATGAGGTGATTTGGGGTGAAGATGAAGCTGCTTTTAGTGCATTGAACCCCCAAGTAGTCACTGGGTTCCCCCCCCCCTTAGTAGAATAACACAGCTAATGTGCAAGTCTTTGGAACTTGTATATATGGGTAAGTTCTGTACTCCTGTAGACTACTGTACTCCTGACTGACTTTCTGAGCTCCTATATCTAATACTGCAATTCTCTACACACAAAATAACTGTGATCCAGCTGGGAACTGGCAACCCTTTCTATTACTATTGTTGGAGCTGCATTCTTTCTTAGTTGCAAGAGATGATTTTACAAGCTAGTGGAGGCGGTGGAGATCAAAACTGTTTGAAATGATCTATGGCTTCAACACCAAGCGGCTTTTCTCCCTCTCTGCTCCCCACTTTGCTTGACATTCATCCTGATGAATGTGTCCTCACTAATTTGTGACATTTTGGTTGGCCGTAATAAAGGAATTGTCTGACTCTGGATTTTGGCATTTTTCTTATGGATTTACCCCTCTAAATTTTATGTTTTGCTTTCTGTGTATGGTTTATAGTTATGCTTGGGTTTTTGATTGCAGCCATTGCCAAGGTTAGCTTTCACGTTTTGTGTTTCTCTCCCCATTGCAGTTATATTTCCTGGCCATTGGCATGGGGCACTCTGGGTTTTTGTGTGCTCTATCTGTTGCTGGTTACTATCTGGACGCCATTGGATCAGTTCGACATTATGTACGATCAAAGCTGGTCTGTGTAAACTTCCTTTAACATTAAAACCACACACATGTGGAACCCAAAACACAATTTGTGTTCCTGAAATAACAGGGCAGTTTAACAGAAAAAGTAAGTTTAATGTAAATGCCAAAATCCAGGAATTGGAATGAACAAATATTTTCATCAAGCCCCAAACTTGAAGGCTTAGTGGGCAGCAGAGTGGGGAGAATTAGCTGATTTCACTTGCATGTTTGGCAAAAACTCAGAGTGGTAGAGGCAAAAAAAAGAGGAGAGGTGTTAGAAAGTGGCAATAGATGGTCAGCCATGTAAGACTGACAAACAAGCAATAACAAAATAGTTTGTAATGTAAGCTATTAGAGGCAAGTAGGTTTTGAGGCCTCATCTCAAAAATGATATTGTAGAATTGGAACAGGTTCAGAAAAGCACAACCAAAATAATAAATGGGATTTGATTGCTATGAGTAGGAGGTGAGAAGAAAGAAGTGTATAAAATTATTACATTGTATAGGGATATGGAAAGGCTTTTCTCCCTCTTACTAAAACTCGTGGACACTTGTGGAAGCTGAATGCTGGAATATTCAGGGAAGGGGGAAATACTTATTCATATAGTGCAAAAACTCTGGGATTTTGCCCCCACAAGAGGCAGTGATGGCCACAAACCTGTATGACTTTGAAAGAGGATTAGACAAATCCATTGAGGAGAAGACGACTATCAGTGGCTGCTAGCCATGGTGGCTATATTGTACTCTTGCCCATACAGTACTCTTGCATACGGCCGGAGCAGTATGCTTCTGAATACCAGTTTCTGGAAATCACAGGAGGAGAGAGTAATGTTGCGCTCAGGTCCTGCTTGTGTGGCCTCTGAGAACAGGATGCTGGTGCAGAAGGCCACTCACTGGCCTTGATCCAACAGGGCTATTCTTACCATCATAGTTTCCTTGTTGCAATTAAGAAGATAAGATGGGAAAAGAGTCTCCCTACTGCTTAAGGCCTTGCCTATCTATTGCTCCTGGGCTATGAGCCTTCTGTTGCAGTTAGGTTATGAATTCACCCCCCCCCCCTATCCCTCCCTGTCCTAAAAATGGCTAGATGACAGACCTGCTTCACAAAAAATGGTAGTGACCTGAAACTTCTCAGCATGTGAGGGGGGAAAATTGAAGAGCAAAAGGCTGTTGCTATTGTTCAACAGCGGGGCCTGGCCTTGTGCACTTCACTTTCCTCCTTCCTCGCTTTTTCTCCGGCTTGTCACTTTCACTTTGTATTTGGAAACACTCCACTTGATGGCACAAGCTTGCCTGCTGCTCTGCAATTACACTGACAAGCTAATGTGCCCTTTGACTCAGCCTGTGGAGGACTCCCGTGAGGGGTGTGACAGGCAGCGATGCAGCCAAAAGCACAGCAGACACTTCAAGGCAGAATTTTTAAAAGCATGGGAGGGGGCACAGGAGCACGGAGGCACAACACTTCTGCTCTGCTGCTCTAGTCTCTGTCCTTGAACATTTCAGCAAGGCTTTCAGTGCAGCCCACTAAACCCTTCTGTAGACACTCACTAGCATCCAAAGAACTGTGAAACCAGTGTCCTAAGAGACTTTGGCTATTGGTTTTCCCATGCAGGAGCTTTCTACGGAATGCCATAAAACAGTTATTGGACTGCATGGCTTTCAAAAGCAGCTTGCAGGATGGGAGTCAGCTGTTAAAAGAGAAGAAGGTCAACATGTTTCACTAGGTTAGTTGTTTTTTTGTTTAATTCTGGCCCACATTTTCACATATACTCCCTATATTTGGCTCTGCAAGAACTAAATCATCCTAGGTCCCTTCCATCCCTAAACCTGCCACTTGTGCCTTCAGCTGCCCCTTAATTTTGGAAGGGTTATTGCTGTTTTCACTCCTTCATAGCCGTTTCTTATTCCTGAGAGGTAAAGGTAAAGGGACTCCTGACCATAGGTCCAGTCATGACCGACTCTGGGGTTGCAGCGCTCATCTCGCTTTATTGGCCAAGGGAGCCGGCGTACAGCTTCCGGGTCATGTGGCTAGCATGACTAAGCCGCTTCTGGCGGACCAGAGCAGCGCACGGAAACGCCGTTTACCTTCCCGCCGGAGCAGTACCTATTTATCTACTTGCACTTTGAGGTGCTTTCGAACTGCTAGGTTGGCAGGAGCAGGGACCGAGCAACGGGAGCTCATCCCGTTGCAGGGATTCGAACTGCCAACCTTCTGATCGGCAAGTCCTAGGCTCTGTGGTTTAACCCACAGTGCCACCCGCATCCTATATGTAAAAGGCATCCCATATAGGTTTAGGGGTTTCTTGCCAGTCTTCAAGCACCAGTGGTAGCACCAGCTTTTCTCTTGTGTCTCTAGCTCCTAGCCATGCCAGGTCAGATTATTTGTCCATCTAGCCTAGTATTGTCTACTCTGACTGGCAGCGACTCTGCATGGTCTTGGGTAGAGCTCTTTCACAGCACTTCTTATCTACATTTGTTAATGCATGTTTCTGCATTCGATGGGACTGGTGAGGTTTATTTAGCTTTATCATAGGTAATGAAGGAGTGACTATTTTAATAGGGCAGCTCTTTACGAGATAGACCATATAGCTCAAGGATAGGCTTAGTATGCAGAAAGTCTTTGGTTGTGTCCCTGACGTCTCCAATTAAGAAAGAGTGTCTGTGAGTCCTGAACATCTGCTTGTAATTGGAGTACTGATAGGGTACTCTGTCCTCAATGGACAAGTAATTGGACCTGGTATAAGGCAGCTTCTTAGGTTCCTATGAGCAGATGTTCCTGTTCCATGATGAGCTGCACAGTGCAGTACTACACATTATGCTTACTTCAGGAAATTTATGAAGTATGGAAATAAAGTATGTGTGTCTGTCAAACATCTATTTGTCTATACAGATCTGTGAAACCAAATTGACTGCTTGCTCTCACAGTTTGTGAAGAAACTATTGCTGAAGCAAACTGTATTAGAGGGACATCTGGTGGCAGAATATTGGTATTACAACAAACCATATGGAAGGGAGAAGTATGCCCCTTGTCTCATTTACGGTAAGTTTCACTTCTCTAGTGAGCTCAAATCACTTTACATGTGGATCCTAGGAGTGGGGGGGGGGGTGTCTTGGAAAACCACAGAGCTAGACTTGTTTGGCTTCAGCAGCAGAGCTGTCTGATATTCTTTTGGACCTTCGTTGTGTTCTATTCCACAGGCTTTATACGACTTAACAAATATTTTATCCCTAGCACAGGTCCATATGCTGCTTAAGTTATCTCTCCCCACTGTGAGGCTGAGTAGCTCAGAAGGTAGCGCATGAGACTCTTAATGCCAAGGTTGTGGGTTTGAGCCCCACGTTGTGTGAAAGATTGGACTAGATGTCCCTTGTAGCCTCTTCCAACTCCTCAATTCTCTGATTCTATTATTTTAGTTGCTGGGGTGCTTATTTGAATACTTGGTTTTATATCCCTTTTCTGTTAACTTTCCTTTCTTGCCATGCAAGGGAATGTAATACAACTGAGGACAAGGACAAATAAAATCACAGTGTCTTCTGAGCTCTTAGATGCCTGCTTTCAGAAGTGGCCTTTGCAGCCACAGTAACACAGCTGATCAACTTCTTGTAGTGTTGCCTCTTGCTCACCTTAAGTGTTAAATTAATTGGTATCATGACCTTCTGTGTCAGGACTGATAGCCTCATTAACACATCAGCAGCCTGACTAGTAAGCTTGAGTGAAATGAGGAACGATTCGACCTGAAGGACTGGACTGAGGAAGGTGTGGGGAGAAAGAGACTGTTTCAAATGACTTTTGACTTGCAAGCCTATAAATGGGTCAGTAAATGAGAAGTCTTGGCTCTGTAAGCGAATCTGAAAAGGGGTGTAATTGCAAGTTCGTGTAATTTCCATTGAGTTTGACAATTTAAGACTGACAGCCAGGCTGCCTGTAATTGTAGGCCTAGTGTTGTGATCTCACAGATAGGAATCCTGGAGAATCGTAATGAGATGGTAAACTTG
The DNA here is from genome assembly GCF_965113315.1 of Podarcis vaucheri. Taxonomy (NCBI): domain Eukaryota; kingdom Metazoa; phylum Chordata; class Lepidosauria; order Squamata; family Lacertidae; genus Podarcis; species Podarcis vaucheri. The sequence goes on along the minus strand of NC_138764.1, from coordinate 83,816,648 downwards.
TATCTTTCCTGTACTGCTGCAGGTGGATGCTCATATCACTGAAAGCTCCTCAGTATCAAAATCCCGTCAATGGAGAAAACTAGATCTCAGTGAAGGCTTGAAGAACACTGCTCTATATGGAAGATTTTAAATTTATTTATTTTGCATGGGGAAAACATGTTTTAGAACTACACTGGGGAACCACCAGTGTTCCTGGCTTACAACTCCCACCATCCTTGAGCATTGCCCATTCTCGCTGGAGCTGATGGGAGTTGTAGTTCAATGTCAACATGAGCTGGGGGCTACAGGTACCCACTCTGCACTCTGATGGGCTTCAGAAAGGGTTGGCACTATGCCCTTGTGCCACACTAGCCTTGTTTACTGCAGTATCTTCTGGCCCTCTGTGAGTTCTTCCCACACGGCTGATATACAAATGGTTCCATCTACGCTTTGCAATTTCCCCTCTGTTGTCATGGCTCACTGCTGCTGACTAAGAGCATTCTCGTGTTCAGGTTCTCTCTTCAAGATACCTCCTCCCTTGCCATTTCTCAGAACTGTTCAGCAGACCATTAAGGCTCACTAGAGATCAGCATGAAAACTGACTTTCGAAAGAAAACAAAAGCCCTTCTAAAACAATTGTTTAAAGCTGTCATTGTCTTAAAAAAGGAGGGTGGGAGGAATTGTTCTCACGTAATTGGAATACTAAGTTATAGCCATGGAAACAGTATTTAAAAATCAGTAAGCAGGGTCAAAACAAATGCTACCCCCATTTCCATCATTAGCATATACCCACTCTTCAGGCTGGGACGCGGGTGGCGCTGTGGGTTAAACCACAGAGCCTAGGGCTTGCCAATCAGAATGTCGGCAGGTTCAAATCCCCGCGACGGGGTGAGCTCCCGTTGCTCGGTCCCTGCTCCTGCCAACCTAGCAGTTCGAAAGCACATAAAAGTGCAAGTAGATAAATAGGTACCGCTCCAGCGGGAAGGTAAACGGCGTTTCCGAGCGCTGCTCTGGTTCACCAGAAGCAGCTTAGTCATGCTGGCCACATGACTGTACTCCAGCTGTACGCCGGCTCCCTCGGCCAATAAAGTGAGATGAGCACCGCAACCCCAGAGTCGTCCGCGACTGGACCTAATGGTCAGGGGTCCCTTTACCTTTACTCTTCAGGCCACCTGATATAGGATGGCCCCTATTTTCAGAAAGGATATACTTGGGTGGTGGGGGTGGTTGCTGTTACTGCTTCTTTCCCTTAGAATCATAGAATTGTAGAGTTGGAAAGGGACCCCAATGGTAATATAGCTCCAGCTCCCCTGCAACGGAGAAATCAGAGTTAAAGAATCCAATCCAACATCTGTTTAAAACTCTTAATGGACCTCCACCACCTTCTAAGGTAGTTCATTGCACTGTTGCACAGATAGTTCTTCATTGGTGTATGGAGAATGCCACTTAGTTTGAGCATAGCAGCTCCTGGGAGTCTACCTGCTGCTGAGCCTGCATCTCTTTTCTCCCTCAATAAAGATCTTCTTACATTCAGATAAGAGTCTCTATCATCATAGGCTGGCCAGGAATCAGGACAACCCCCTTCTTCAGTATAGAGCAGGGGTGGGAAACAGGCTGTGACTGGTGAACCAGATGGTTATCTTCCCCACCCTTTATGGACCAGGTCTGACAGGTGAGCAGAGCTTCTGGCAAGGCCAGAAGTAGGGCATGAACACAGTAGCCCTCTCCTGCTTTTGTTCCCTAGCAACTGGTATTCAGATTCTGGCTGCTTTTGATCCTTGAGGTACCTATAATAACTAGGGCTAAGAGCCTTATCCTCCATTTAGCTTAACCCCTTTTAAACACATTGACGCTAGTAGAAATAACAGGAGACATTCTTCCCCATAAGCAAAGTTCCCCACTCAACGTGTGTGTGCGCACGCGCACATGCATGCATGCACACAGACACAAGCACACCTGTACAGTGCAGAAATTTATAATTGCATGTATCTGCAGAATCCCTACAGAAATAAATAATCCAACTCACTTGTTCATGTTACAGATAGGTGTATCTGAAGAAGTGTGCATGCACACGAAAGCTCATACCAAGAACTAACTTAGTTGGTCTTTAAGGTGCTACTGGAAGGAATTTTTTTTATTTTCACTTGTTCATGTACAACATAAGGAGTTGGAGATCTGCTAGACACCTCTTTTGCTTCCGTGATCTCAGGCCAATAATTTTTATACCCTACCCCTAGATTCCAAAGTGATCAAATACTAACACAAACAGCAAGATTAGTTAGCCAATTAACACAATCCCCTAAAGGCACATCAGCCAGCTCAGATCTAGATTAGCAACTGTCCTGACCTGTGGCTGATATATTACTATGGTGCTATGTGAAATGAGGTCAGTAGGCTCTGGGGCTGGTGGGGAGTGCTTGGAGAGGGGAATATGCAGTAGAAGGTAAGATCTGAAAGTTGAATGTTTGACCACTGAAAGAAATTCTACTGCTCCCATTTAGCGGAATGTACAATAATGCTTTTCACACTACAGAACCAATGTCATATTCAGCAAACAACACCCATCTTCCAGCCAGAAGACAAAGGATGAAGATGTGAATTAGAAACCCCTTCTGTTCATGTGTTCCACTATTAGCGCAGAGGTGTGGAGGTCTGAATGTGTAGACTGCCCCATCCAGGTCGAAACAGGGAGCAGCAGATCCATTTCCTCCAAATAGATGAGGCCTTGGATGTGAGGCATTTCCACCTTTGTAGCAGCGCACTTAACATCCATATTAAGAAATTGGAGTGAGATGTTGCCATTGCACAGCATTATATTGTGCGTATTTGCAGGGTGGCTGGGAATCAAGAGCCTTTCCAAATGATTTAAAATAAAAATAAAAATCCTCCATCAGTGAGATGTATAAGTTGGGCAAGACCTGTTCAATACCAATACTGTAGTCCCATGCCCACCAAAGAAATGATACAATTAAAGAAAACTTTTTAAAAAATGGTTAATGAAGTGGCAAAGTGGTGCATGGCAAGGGTAATGGCTTTTCAGCCAATATTTTCATATATTAAAACTGGCACCAAGTGATTGGATGAGCTCTTGTGCTGTGCAACCTCAGCACTACAATAATAAGTGGACAGAAAAAACTAATGCAGACACATGTGTATTTACTGCACTAAAACTGATGGTTCAGTGGAAGGCATTAGAACAGGGATGGGAAACCTGTGGCCCTCCAGACATGGGCCCCCAAATCAATAAAAATCAATAAAAAATACATAGCTAACTGAGGTTCTGCCGCCGCCCCCCAAACAAAAGATCTACCCTCCCAACAAAAATCCTGGCTATGCCCATGCCTCCAGATGTTGTTGGACTACAATTCACATTGTTACCATTGACCATGCTGACTGGGGCTGTTGGGAACTGGAGTCCAACCTTCATTTGGAGAATGCAGTTTCCGCATCCCTGAACTATAATATATTCCACACCACCCTCCCACAGTATAGTTTGCTACTGTCAAGAGCAACAACCGATAATTCCTAAGAAGCCTCTGAATTGCAAAGAGTTTCATGGTGGTTAAGGAAAACCTTCCTTATGACATCTCCTTTAAGAGACAGCTGTGCTCAGCATTGTGCCCTACTTTCTTCCCAGCCTCATGCTGCCTCAGTGTTTTTTAGATTTCAGAGGAATAATGGCTGGCAGAAATCTTCTTTTACCTTTTCCCCAGTAGAAATGGATGCACCAATTAAGCAATCAGTCCATGTGTCAGGGACTTGCAGGGAAGATGTTGCTGAAGAGAGAAATTCCCTTTCATTTTGTAAGCTGCTTTAAAGAGGGTGTGTAATACAAAATATTAAACATTTAAAAAAGGAGTATGACTCACTTACCAGCTTGGTAGATCAGAGGAACAGGGGGAAAGAAACAAGCTGGTGGAAGTTTGGAAATCAATGGTTGCAAACTGAGCAAGTAAGAGGGCTCCGGGGCTTGGTGGCTTTTCAGAAGTGAAGCTTTGTACAGAGAATTATGTATGAAGTGCAGCATGAGTGAACGATGGCACATCATTTGGTGCCTTGATAACTATACGAATTTAAACAAGACAGAGCTGCCTCAAGGCCAATAGAAGTCAGTGCATTAGTGAAGTTGGCTAGAAATTTCCTAGGGGCCCAAGGAAAAAGGAAATGTATGGGGGTTCTCTTGAGCTCCTAAGCTGATTTGGGTGTGGTGGAGTAGAGGCAGGAGAGATGGAAAGCCCAGTTGCATAGTGGAAGCCCTTGTGTGGGCTTCTACTAGTGGGACTGGTCTGATGAGATGAAATAACCCATATGTATGCCACTCTTAACAAACCTAGACAATATCTTAAAAAGTAGAGACATCACCTTGCCAACAAAGGTTCGTATAGTAAAAGCTATGGTTTTCCCAGTAGTGATGTATGGAAGTGAAAGCTGGACCATAAAGAAGGCTGATTGCTGAAGAATTGATGCTTTTGAATTATGGTGCTGGAGGAGACTCTTGAGAGTCCCATGGACTGCAAGAAGATCAAACCTCTCCATTCTGAAGGAAATCAGCCCTGAGTGCTCACTGGAAGGACAGATCGTGAAGCTGAGCCTCCAATACTTTGGCCACCTCATGAGAAGAGAAGACTCCCTGGGAAAGATCCTGATGTTGGGAAAGATGGAGGGCCCAAGGAGAAGGGGAAGACAGAGGACGAGATGGTTGGATAGTGTTCTTGAAGCTACCAGGATGAGTTTGACCAAACTGCGGGAGGCAGTGGAAGACAGGAGTGCCTGGTGTGCTCTGGTCCATGGGGTCACGAAGAGTCGGACACGACTAAATGACTAAACAACAACAACATGCCACTCTTAGGGAAAGGATGCAGATATAAATGTGAGATATAATACAGTGGTACCTCGGTTTATGAACAGTCCTGTTTACAAACTATTCAGTTTATGAACGCCGCAAAACCAAAGTAGTGTTCCGGTTTGTGAACTTTAGCTCGGTCTACGAACGGAAGCCAAACAGTAGAAGGGCACCGGCGGCGGGAGGCCTCATTAGGGAAAGCGCACCTCGGTTTAAGAACAGATTTGGTTTAAGAACGGACTTCAGGAACGGATTAAGTTTGTAAACTGAGGTACCACTGTACAGGCAAGATTCTGGACACCTACATCTAACTGACCCTCTTTGGTTATCATGCTTAGCAAAAGGTTGACACTTTAGAGGATGAGGGATGTAATTGGGATTTTTTTTTGCACTGTGGCTGGGCACCAGGTGGCAGCAGGCTAATACAGAAGCAGAACTGCAGGGATCCAGAATCTGCATTTTTAAAAGAGACAGATAATCTCAAAAGAGCAGTTTGAACAGGTAAAAACTTAGTATCAAGGAAATTTCAAGTCAGGTTTCAGCCAAATGGAGCCAGTGTGGTGTAGTGGTTAAGAGCGGTAGTCACGTAATCTGGGGAACCGGGTTCGCGTCTCCGCTCCTCCACATGCAGCTGCTGGGTGACCTTGGGCCAGTCACACTTCTCTGAAGTCTCTCAGCCCCACTCACCTCACAGAGTGTTTGTTGTGGGGGAGGAAGGGAAAGGAGAATGTTAGCCGCTTTGAGACTCCTTAAGGGGAGTGAAAGGCGGGATATCAAATCCAAACTCTTCTTGTAGAACACAGTACAAAGGAGAGCGCCCTAAAAGCACAACTTGCCAGATAAGGCAAATCACACCCGAAAGATTTGGATAAGGATTGAAAACTTGTGGCCCTCTAGATGTCAGAACTCCAGCTCCCATCAGCCCCAGCCAACATGATCAGTGGTCAGGAGTAATGGGAGTTGTAGTCCAGCACCATTAGGAGCCCCACAGGTTTCCCATCAGTGGCTTAGGCTATTATTTTTGATGACTTGGAGGTTCTTGAAAGTGCCAGAAAAAACATCTGATCCAGCTTTTAAAAATCTGGCATGGCACTTATATTATGTTTCTCCGGGCCTGTCAATATAACACAGAAGCAAGCTCATAATTGTTTGCCTATATGCAGAAATCTTTGGCAGTGGCTGAAGTTCACTGACTGATTGAGACGACCAAGCCAATGTCATTCTCTTCCCATGGATTCTGTTGCTGCAGGCTAACAGGGTTGCCTGCACTTTGCAGTCTTGATATATAAAGCAGATGTGAAAGGGTAGGCTAAGATAAGACAGAGCGAGCTTCTGGCCCCAAAACAAATGAGACATGGTGATGAGAATTGAAACCAGCTCCAGCCACAAAATGTTGGTGTCCTGAAGAAGAATCTTTGCAAAGCCATTGCTCTTACACAGAGAAATGTTTCTGTACTCAGGCCCACCCGGCTTTGCTATGGAATGTGTGGGTTATATGTATTTTGCATGTTCACAATGACATTGTGCAAATGCAGCAATTGATACCTGGTAGTGACATAATTGATACCTGGTAGTGACATAATCCTGAACAAATGAAAAGTAGTAGTTTTAAGTTACAGGAGGCAACAGGAAGTGAAACAAGACTTCCAGAGGCCAGGGAGGGAAACCTCAAGCTTGTTTCTTACCCACTACCAGAGGCGCACCTAAGCTCCCTTGCACTCTTGGCAAGGGGCTGTATCAGCCAGCGCCCCCTTGTCCCTTGCGCTCCTCTGCCAAGGTGCCCAGAGAAGCCGGTGTACCTCTCCCGGCTGCCCAGAGCAGTGGAGGAGCAGCCTGAGGAGCACATGGACGGGCCTCTAGCCAGAGTGGGTAAGTGCAATTTTTGCATCACATTGGGCCTGTGCCCTTGGAAGGGGCCAACCTAGCCAACCCCCAAGTACCCCCTTGCCCACTACCCAGAAGCAGATGTGCTTGTCGGCAGCTACTTAATGAAATATAGATACATTGGGCATGGAAGCACAGAAAATCTGAAAGTGCCTCGCTTGTTATGGACATACTTTTTGCACTCAGCACATAGCAAGTGATCTGTGCGATCACTTTTGTACTTCCACCACCTGCAGCAATACCAGCAGATGATCCTGTGTTTGACTTCCAGGTTGAAGTGTGCCCGTACATGCTTATATTAAGTTGTGAAGGCCAAAGCACACCATAGGTACATTGTGAGCAGTGCTACATTTGCCTAACCCCATAATGATTTATAATTTGTTTGGGGGCGGGGGAGGTAGTGTTTAAAACACCAGCAATGCTATGACTCCTGGTACCTTATACAGAATTCATCTAAATACATCCTATTATACTGTGCACACCACAACCTCACCAGCTTTCCCCCTTTATCAACGAGTAGCAACAGTTCTCCTGGGCCTTTTGACTTTTCTCCTCCTGTTACTTCTTCCATCACCAATGATGATAAATGTGCAGCTAGCTTTCCCCAACATTGAGTATCCAGGCCACACTTTAGCACCAGCAGCACCTTCCTGCTTAGGGACCCAAAGTGATTGTTTTGATGCCCTACCAATGGTGGTGTTGGCCATGCAGAGGATTGCCATTTCAGTTTCCAGGACAGAGGAGAGAGCTACACATTTCAGCGAGCAGGAGCTTTTCAGCAAGTTTTAAAAGGCCCAGAGATTCAAGATTTAAAGTGCAATAAAGTGGTTTAGGTTGAGATCAGTTGTTGAGCTTATGATGCATATTACACACATGCACACACACACAGCAGAACTACATTGTAAGTACAGATCAATTAGTTATCCCTTTTTGAAGCAACATGATGTGTGTTTTTGGCATGTGTACTAAGTACATAAGTCCATTACGTTTGAGCTGCACTCCTCTACCTACTTTCCTAGGAGTAAGCCCCACTGAACTTAGTGAAACTTACTTTTAAGTACAGTGGTACCTCGGGTTACAGACGCTTCAGGTTACAGACTCTGCTAACCCAGAAATAGTACCTTGGGTTAAGAACTTTGCTTCAGGATGAGAACAGAAATTGCACGGCGGTGCAGCCGCAGCTGGAGGCCCCATTAGCTAAAGTGGTGCTTCAGGTTAAGAACAGTTTCAGGTTAAGAGCGGACCTCCGGAACGAATTAAGTACTTAACGCGAGGTACCACTGTATACACATATAGAATTGCACTGTTAATATTTTATAAACATTGTCACTCAGCATGTAGAAGCAGCAAGCTGAGGTGGCCAAAAACACAGATTCTCTTTACAAAATCGTATGTGGTCAGAAACGTCATGGGGGATGGCATCCCAATGATGTCAATATGGACTTGCATGACATTTGATACGGCAGGTCATTTCTCTCTTTGAAAAGCAGGGGGTTGGATTAGATTACACATGAGGTCTCTTCTAACTCCACAATTCTATGATTCTCCCTCTCTCACCCACACCTGTGTACCATTTACTTGTATTTAACAAAACTGCAAAAAATGGAAAGGAAAAAAGACATACACCGCTGAATTAAAAAAAGGACTTTCATCTCCATACATTTAGCAATTTTATTTTTTTGATAACATTTTATTTTCAAAAAAAGAGTTAAGTAGTCTGACACTAAAAAGGGAGGGGCGGGAGAAAGGGACACAGAGAAAAAGTTGATTACATTCTCTGCATAGTTTTCTGGAGATTTTACAAAATGTGTGCAGTCCCCCCCCCCAACACACACACACACAATTACATTAGCAGAAGAAATCCGTGTAAGGACTTGTTTAAACTTCATTCAGCCAGTGCCAGAGCCTCCCTCTGACAGATTCACACATTGTGGGCTTTTTAAAAAAATGAAGACGTGAATAAGGAAGAACAAGGCCAACACAAGAAGCTCTCTTAATGCTTCCTTCAGTTCATGAGTTCATTGCAAAGGTCAGATTCTGATCTGAAGATGGACTCCAGTATACAAGCATCCTTCCTGTGTACCAAAGTCGCCTATGCCATGCATGATGGGCGGGGGAAGACGGGGAAGTTCACACAAGGGAATCTTGACTCATTTTTCTTTGAAAAAATTGTGTGTGACAAAGAAGAAAAGTAAGATTAAGTACACTGTTCATTTAAATTAGTATTCATAATCATTATTGCTATACCAAAAGCAGAAGAGAAATCTGTGGTTTTAAACTGATCTACTTGTCTTGATTTTTTAATATAAAAAAATGTACATACTTGGAAAAAAGGATTCTTTTTACATTAATATCTATATATATTATATATACACACACGTACACATATGCACACAGAGACTGGTTTTAGCTCCTACACTGAAGCATTTCCCAGTTAGGTATATGTTTCGTTTTGTATTTGTCAAGAAGCTGTTTCTCCGTGGTGGCTGACATTTAAAAATAAAGTTATTCCTTCCTTCCATCTCATCAGAAGGGGTTTCTTGACATACTTGAACAGAAACAACAAATCTGGCATCTCTTTGGAGTGAAGGATGCCACACACCCCATCACTCCGGTAAAACAACTGTACCAGCTTGTACAAAAAAACAACCCTGGTCACATAATTTGAATACCCCAATGTAAGTCCGGCTCACAAATGAATGGTGCTAAAGAAAACCCCCCAAATACAGTAATATTACACCGTGAGGAAATGGCTCGATCACAGATTTAAGAGACTGGATTTTTAGGTCTAGTTCTGAGAGGCAGAAAACTTGCATCTAGGCTGCACTTTGTAAATTGCAGGCGGGTCATACGGTCAACTCCCCCCTTGCACAGGGAATTAAATATCAGAAGGGATTTAGCCTACTCCCCACTTTAAAAGAGTTTTGTAGATGGATTATTTTTCTTTATTGTAGGGAAAACCTTGCAAACATATGAGCCCTTGCTCAGTTCAAAAGTGGCACAACCCAGGCACGATTTGCCGATTTGCCACCTCAGTTAGGATGGACTAGTATAGAAAGCGAACAAGACTAGAGGGAGCAGCATTTCACCAAAAAATAAAATACAAAACAAAAGGCTGTTTCCCATGCGGGCTAATTGTCAGCCCACATTGGTGTTCCAAATAACCATGCTTTAACAAAGGAAAGTTCTGATGTGAATTCAATATACACTGGCACACTGGAATACTAAAAAAAAGGCTGAAGGGGCAAAGTCCTTCTCAGTCCTGGATGTGAAGGAGGTACAAGGGAATGTTCAGCTTGGCAAAGGAATAGAAAGAGAACCGAATGTTTTGAGGTTTGGGAAGGCACAGTCTCCTGAATTCCAAGCTTAGTTCCTTTCTCATTTAATGTGGCATGTTGCTGGAGTGGTCCTCATAGGAGCAGAATTTGAAATCAATACATCTGAGAAAATGATTATTATTTTTTTAAAAACCCAGCATATAGTCTTTTGAGTACATATGGAAAAAAGCACGCATAAGGCATATTATGAATAAGCAGTGTAGAAGAGATATAGAAAGGTAGGGGGTAAGTTGCTGCCCTTTATCTGTACCTCCTACAAGGCATTGGAAAAAGGAAAGCAGACCTTGTTCCCAACACAATAAAAGTATGCATTTTACTAGAGGTTCTGCAGGAGGTGGGGATTTTGGCATATAACAAAGCAATTGTTTGAAAGTACAGGCACCTAAGAGAACCCATGACTAAATTTTAAACACTATTGCTATGATGCACTGAGCATTTTGCGGTTCTGAGGTACACACACTTACTTGGCATAAGATGGAGATTTGGCTCAGTAACCTCAAAAAGATACTGAGGTCTGGTCTTCAGCATCATAAAAACTTGAATCTGGACTTTTTGGGAAAGGAGCTTGTGCAAAATATGGGAACTCTGCCCCATTCCAGGTCCCTTCTCCTGCCAACAGGCATGGGTGCAGGACTGAGTGGCGGGGAAGCACACAAAATCTTGTCATAACTTCATACCATTTTTGGTGCCTTCTCAGCTGTGCTCTATCTCTGGCAGAAATAATCTCTGGTTGAGTCAAATTGCCTTTGAGGTGGACAGAGGTCCTCCGTTCAAAAACTGTGGACCTTTCTCTTTGAATGAGATAAGAGGTATCAAATCTCCACTTTGGACCTTTCTGAGCAAAGCCCCGCCCTCCAAAACCCCTCTCCCAGTCTAACACTGAGCTGATAACAGCAGCAAAAAGGTCCTGCTCAAATGAGATGGCAAAACAGAGAATGAATGAAGCAACAAGACACCTTCTTGTCTAAAACAATTAAGTTCTTGGAAAGCCGGTCCTGCCAGAAATTGGTCCTGAATAAGGGAAAATCGGATAAATGGAGGGGGGGACTCTGCCCTTGGAGGTTTTTTTTGGGGGGGGGATTTTTGGCACATTGGAGACCTTCCAAACTTTAGGCATGAAAAAGTAAGACGACCAAGTGATGGCACGGCGACAACAATGAATTCCAACTAAGTACAATTGCAACAAACATTCTTATCACTTTTAAGAGTCACATGCACTTAAATCAATATCCAAAGCCACTGAGCAACAACTCAGAGGACGCAAGAGCTATATACAAAGGGGGAAGGGGCTATTTTACAGCTGTTAAGAAATTCTCCTAATAAAAAGTGTGGTGCACTGCAGAAGGGTTTTCTGTACATTAGAAGTAACCATTGCAACAGAAGGCAGATCTATTTGCATATCGCTTAGAAAGGGTTTTGTGGATGGTGGCAGGCCACATTGGAGAAAACTGCGGAACTGGCGTTCATTACACTTTCTCGCTCTGCAGTGTGACGATGGCAAGGTTCCACTCCAAACATGGGCCAAGAGCTGCTGTTCTCCGTAGGAATAGGGCTGTTTCATGGACTGTAGGCTTGAGACTTAGTGGCAACCATAGGCCTCAAGCCAGAGAGTGTCAGTCATACTTGTGGCTGAACAAGTTTAATTGGTTTCAATAGGACTTTAAAGGTGGGGAGGGACGGCTAGTTCTCTATAGATTTGGGATTTCCAGTAGAAGTGCTAGATATGGAATCATTCAGCTATCTGTCTTGTGTCAAAGGAAGCAAGTTTAACTATTTGGGTTCAAACCTGGTCAAATGTTGCTGTATATATTTGCACAGAGGCACTTGGCTCTAGTCCATTAATGTTTTGGTAGAAATCATGGAATGCCCAAATATAAGGGTTGTAGCCAATGTAGTCCTACTCACAGCAGACCCATTGAAATTAAGGAATATGACTAACTTAGGTTCATTTAATTCATGTTCCTTAATTTCAGTGGCTCTCCTCCAAGTAAGACTTAGTTGGATAGACAAGCACACTGCATTTTGTTGAGGGAGTGACAGCTGAAAGCTTACCTTGAGTGACAAGGAGACCCACCTTTCAGTAGTGAGAGTTTTCTGACAAGATGCTGAAGCAATCTTGTTGGTGTTTTTTTTTTTTAAAAAAAAATTTAATCAGCCTCAACTCACGGCCTACACAACAGGCACTTTGGAAAAATCGCCCTTTCAGTCCCTTTGAGGCTATGAGTCTGGGATGCAGTGTGTTGTCTGTAGAATTGCCCTAGTTAACAAATCAACGTGGCTCCAAGTCTGAACTCTCATGCCAGCTCCTGGAGTGCATCTCAGGTCTCCCCTAGCGTGATGTACACAATTACTCCATCTGCCCTTGGGGTGCAGATTCCTTGGCCTAACAAGCGCTAATGTAACAGGCATGCTCCAGCCAAGTCCATTGCAGCTTTATATATTTTGCTCCTCCGTGTGAGTGAAGGTCATGGAGTAAGGTCGCTGCAGCACACCAGCTGCTGATGGGACTAGGTACTGGTGCCCAAGTCTCCATCTTGTTCGGTTCCTTGCTCTTTCCCAAGAAGGGGCTGATTCTGGCATCTTGCTGATTTTAAAACAGACTGATAGTTGATTCTAAAAGCTTCCCCCCTCCGACAGTGCAAAGATTGCCAAGTTGAATTCTGTTGCATATGCACAAGCTGAAATGTAAACTGCAACCAGCTGCTCAAATGCCAGCTGCTGTTAAAAACAGCTCCTGATGTGCAGCAGGATGGATATGAGTATGGAAAGCTCTGCAGGATATGTGGAAAGTGACAAGTGATCAAGGAAGAGACTGCACAGGGTGTGATCCAGCAGAAGTCTGAACATCCATTTTTAAGGACTTTTATGGCCAAACTATACACTGAATGTTGCATATTTCTCTTCTCTGACATTTGCTTTTTTGAACTGAAAGCAGTTTATTGTGTTGTGAGTTTTTAGCAGAGTAACACCACATGATCTGTATCTACCTGCACTTCAGCTTAACCATTTTCCTCCCAGTTTCCCCTCCACTCCGAATCAGCTCAGGAAGGGGTAATTTTAACTGAAAGACAGCCAGAACGCACAAGTTTAAGCAGCCCTTCCCCCTAATGCTCCTTTGGTGAAACCCACAGCCTAGTGACTGCCTTTAGTTTACTAGAGGAAAAAATACAGGCAGTGGAATGTAACATTCAGCTTGCTCATTAGTACTTCACAGGGTTCAGCTATTGTCCTCACTTTCCCCCACTGCTTCAGCCAATAAGGCTTTAAAAGATGGAAGGAAGATAGAAGAGGCAAAACAAGGACATTTGGCATGATTTGTACCCCAGGAATAATTGGGACTAGTTTTAGGTCATAACCAAATCAGAAGCATAAACAGGGACTTGCATTTCTTAAAGGATTGCTCTGTAGAAGGGGCCTATGTGGAGATTGCAAGCTCTTATCAGTAGTTTTAGAACAGGGCTGGGTTAAACCCCTGACCTAAAATTCTCTCCAGCAAGGGATCATCCTGGGGATCATATAGCACTGGGAAGCAGGTTTAGTGAGGAAGGACAAAAATCAAGTTTTGCAGGGTTCTATGTACTTTGCTACTTTCTTTGTCGGATTTGTTCTTCCCCATGTGCATCACCTTCTCACATACTGTATGGGAGAAGGGGGCTGCCCTCAGATGGCAGGGCAATGCAAGGCCTTTTTACCCTGTCTGAACCAGAAGTGCACCCACTGTGCTGATGCAGCACTGCAGAGCAACTTGTTCAGCTGAAGTTTGCCCAGCAGCAATATTATGCCCCTGAGGGACCAAGGAGCCTTGGAAATGGTTAAGATTAAGATGCACTGATGTGGAAAAGAAAAGGAACCGTGTACTTGATGAATTCTTAAAATGCCATGTGGAAGACTTTTATTCCCTGGGCTAACAGCTGGCATTCAGGGGACTTACGACCCAGGTAGAGTATATCCCTTCTTGCCAGTCTAAGACATTTCTGTTCATAATTTCACTTTATTAGGGTTGAAAGGCTAGGCTGGAAGACAAGCCTGCAGTCCAAGAACAAACACAGCTCTAAAAAATGCGCAAGCCAGCACTACCACAAGCATCAAAATTAAAATCCCTAATCAATTGCAGAGTATGACCTCCTCAAGAAGTTCCTTCAGTTCAACATCAAAGTAACCAATGTGGTGCCCTCCTAATATTGTTGGGCTACATCTCCCGTCAGTCCCAACCAATACAGTCAATGATCAGGCATGATGGGAATCATAGTTCAATAAAATCTGGAGGGCCCATATGTTTGCTATCGCTGTTCCAAGGCAAAGATGAACCAAACCCTACAACTGAACTGCAAACCCAGCACCCTGAGTCCTGTTTCTTCTATGGCTAAGAGCAAGTGCACCACACACACACACACACAAGACAAGACTGGGCGGACAGTGACACATCCTCAGTGGCCCAGAAGAGAACAGTGGCAGATTGTACATATATACACATATTAAAAAAAGAGGACCATAAGTACATGGAAATGTGACATGTTCCAAATATAAGCGGGCTGCCATTTTTTCCTGGAGTGAAGCAGTCAGTCCAACTCCACGCAGTGGGATTTGGATGGGACAAGGAAAGGGGAAATTGTGCTGGTTTCAGACATAAAGGAGAACAGAAGCCATATGAATTTGAAAAGGCATAATGCTGTAGCATCACCACTAAGTCAATCAGAGATGACCCAAGTGCTTTGAAGCCATGCAGCCATGAAGTAGCCCACATCATCACCATCAGACGCAGCATTGCCATGTTCTTGCTGATGGATGTGAAGGATGGTTTGGAGGGAGGGCAGACTCCAGAGGGCAGGCGGCCCACAGGAATAGGATCCCTGGTTTTTATTTGGCCTCTTCTCTTCTGGAAGAACTTGGCTTTTCTGAAACCCTGTTTTTCTGCACCGTAGCCAACTTCATATCAAAAAGTAGAACCATGACACTGCTAATTTATGACCTATTGAGGCCTTAGGTAACCCATAACAGCCAAGGGCACCACATTTGTTTAACAAAGGGCCCCCCCGTACTATCCTCAAAAGGAAGGGCAAATCAGCAGAACGAGGAAGAGACCCTGGCAGGTGCTCCAGACATGTTTCAAGTATGGCTCAAAGTCTCTCGCTTGAGCACATATGCAGTAGGAGCAGCATAGAGTCTTTGGCACTGAATTCTGTTCCCAGATCTATAGGTTCTCGCCTGGCTGATATTGAGGCTCTGTTGATGTGAAATAGTCCTCCAAGAAAGCTTGAAGGTACTCAAAAGTCGGCCTTTCCTCAGGATCCTTCCTCCAGCACTGACACATCAGATCATGCAGAGACTCTGGGCATTCTGGTGGGCAGGGCATCCGGTAGCCTCGCTCTACTTGATCAAGCACTTCCCGGTTCACCATACCTATTGGTACAAAAGCAGACAGGTGTTCAGTAAACACTACTTGCATGTAAGTGTACATACATGCATCCCACTCCTGGATCCCATACATTATCACTTCTCAGAAAAGGAGTATGCAACCTGGCTCTTCAGTAGAACAGTTTAGCCAAAATATACAGAAGTGTTGCTAACAAAGTATGCTCCTGTTTACTAAGTACAGTTCAATTTGCATTACAGTGGAGCGATTTGCATTACAGATTTAATTTGCATTACAGTGGATGCATCAGAGCACTCCTGACCATATGTCAGGAGTGCTCTGATGGTGTTTCCTGCTTGGCAGGGGGTTGGACTCGATGGCCCTTGTGGTCTCTTCCAACTCTATGATTCTATGATTTAAGTAGCATTCCTAAAGTCTGGCATCAAGCAGAGAGGGGGAGCCTGTGGCCCTCCAGATACTGGACTCTTAACTCCCATCAGCCCCAGCCAGCAAGGACAACGTCCAGGGATGATGGGAGCCCAATAACACCTGGAGGGTCACAAACTTCCCATCTCTCACACAAAGCCTGTCACCTTTCTTCTTCTCCTGCCAGCAAACAGAGAGCTAGGCACTAGCTGGGTATGGGACGCAGGGATTTTCCCCATAGCCCAATCCTGTAATGTGTTTGTAACATTCGGATGTTTTTTATAGTCTGTAGAAACTATTTTATTGTTTATCAAACTTCTCTTGTATTTAATGTCATTTTTCTCATGCTGTAGACCACTTCAGGGATTTGAGCCACCCATAATATTACTGATGTGGAACTGAACCATGAATAAAAGGGAGTGGTCCCCCCCCCCGGGTATCATTTTGCAACAGTAATATATGAATGGGGCTTCAGAAGGAAAGCAGAAGTCTACAGAGGAATTAAAACTCTGGATAAATCCATTTTCTATGAGACACTTGCTGATTTTGTCTCCCATAATTGTGAAAGGTCTTATTGTTGGTGTATATCCTCCACAAATCATATATTAGCTTTCTTTTTCCAAAGCTATTAATTAATTAAAATCTATTCTACCTGACTAGTGTCCATGCACCACTCACAATGACGCACAACAATTAAAAATAAAAACACAACCAAAATATATTAAAAATGCAAAGAATAGGATAAACCAAGGTGGTTGGGCGAACCCACAACAAGTCCATGGGCTGCATCTACTCTACCAAACCACAGAATGCAACCTCACAACTTTTATCTCCTGATCTAAACAGCATTAAAATGCTCTGCTTCCTCTTTAAAGATCCTCTGTAAAGAACAGGCAGAGGGATTGTTTTATCTCTAGTTTTGGAGCTCAGCAACACACCACAAAGATTGGACATACATTTCCACAGAGTGTTGGAGGTGTGGGTGGGTAAATTGCTGACTTTCACTCTTAAAGAGCAGGCAGGCTTTATTTCTGATATTAGCACTGTAGGAGACAGTATTCTTCTGCCTTGGAGATCCTTGTCCCTTTCCAAGTGAATGAGTTGGCGATAGCTGGTCTTGTGGCCCCTGTGAGCACCTGTAGAAAGACCTACCATATTTTTTGCTCTATAAGACTCACTTTTCCCCTCCTAATAAGTAAGGGGAAATGTGTGTGCGTCTTATGGAGCGAATGCAGGCTGCGCAGCTATCCCAGAAGCCAGAACAGCAAGAGGGATCGCTGTGCTCTCTCTCGCTGTTCTAGCTTCTGGCTTAGCTGCACTCTGTCCCTTCCTCACCTCCCACAAAAGCCAGCAAGAGCCGCGCTCCCTTTAAAGAGCTGCATGGAGCTGCTTGGGGGCTTTTCCCTTCTCCCTCCTCGGGGAAAAGCCCGCAAGTGCCGCACACACGCTCCACGCAGCTCGTGAAAGGGAGAGCTGAGCAGAGTCTGGGATGCATACAGGCTCTGAGCAGCGCTCCCTTTAAAGAATTTTTTTTTATTGCATTCCCTCTCTAAAAACTAGGTGCGTCTTATGGTCAAGGTGTGTCTTATGGAGCAAAAAATACGGTATAGAAAAAAACACACTTACCTGGATATGGTACTCGGCCCTTTGTGGCCAGTTCAGTCAGCAGTATTCCAAAGGACCATACATCTGACTTGATGGTGAACCGGCCATAGAGAGCAGCTTCTGGGGCAGTCCACTTAATGGGGAATTTAGCACCTGAACAAGACAGACAAGCATATTGTAAAAAAAAAAAAACATATATTATTCAGCACACACAAAAGGAAAAAATGAAGGATGTCAGCAATCAAGTCTTCCACTACTTCTGCATCATTCACCAGCAGTAGCAAAAGTGCAGGAATCCAGGACATAGAATCATAGAAATGTACTCAACAGTTTGTCATGTTGGCATGAAGGCTGCCTTTTCACGTTGTCTTGATAACGCTTCCTGCTTTTGGGCCTCGGGGCTTTTACTCTGCATTGCTACCCAGACTTCTTCCAGCTCTGAAGCATTAACTAGTTTGCGGCTGCTTATTTCTTTCAAGTGGAAAGTGCAGCTCATACCTTGCCTTGCCGTGTATTCATTGTCCTCAATCAGCCGGGCCAGTCCAAAGTCAGCTACCTTGCACACCAGATTTTCCCCCACAAGGATGTTGGCAGCTCGGAGATCTCTGTGTACGTAGTTCATCCTCTCCACATAAGCCATGCCAGATGCAATCTGGAACAATCCCAAACACAAAAGGAAATCAGTGTGGTGGAATAGTTAAGGTAGAGCTTTCTAAACTGTGTTGTGACACATTAGTGTGTCGGCCACAGTGTGTAGGTGTGTCGCACGAACACTCCCCATGCTCCTCCTGGGCTGGAAAGGGTTAGTTTAACCTCCGGTTGGCTAGTAAAACTGAATTACCATGTCACAAAATGATGCAAAACTGAATTACTGTGTCATGAAAGGATGCATGTCCAAAAAGTGTGTCACCAACTTGAAAAGTTTGGAAAGCTCTGAGTTCAGGACTAGGACTTGGGACACCAGGATTCAAATCCCCACTCAGCTATGAAGCTTGCTGGGTGACCCTGGGCCAGTCACTGTCTCTCAGCCTAACATACCTCGCAGGGTTGTTCTGAGGATAAAACAGGGAGAAGGAAAACTATGTACACCAGTCTGAGGTCCTTGAAGTTCCGGTGGGATATAAACGTAGTAAAAAATATACATTACGAATTTGCTTGAATGATTATTATGATCTGTCAGAGCTTACCCGTAAAGCATTAGTCAAATCAGCCAGCTCTATTCAGCCCAGGGTTACCAGGATCCAGGTAACTTATGAAGATATAGACTAATGTAGTAAAGCCATGTGTGTGTGTGTGTGTGTGTGTGTGTTGTCAAACCAACCAGCAAAAGCAATGAACTTGGAGTCAAATGAGCCTACAGTTCTCTTGAAAGTAGAGGGACTGAATAAAGCTAAACCTATGAAAAATGAAGTATTTGTCAGCCAGTATCATGTGGGCTGCCTATCCTGCATAGCTGCTAATGTGGCACTGGCTGAAACAGATGTTCACCAGCACTCTGTCTCAGCTGGCGCACACAGAAAATGAGATATGGGAAGAGGCTTGAATGCCACAAAGGGAGAGAGACATGGTCAGAGATCTTATATCGGTTTAAAGGAAACCAAAGGGCACTGGAAAATGCTTCCCCAGTAACACCCCCGCCAACAGAAAAGCAGCATGTCAGGGAGACAGATTTTACAACAGCTAGTTGTCTTGCTAAATATTTGTATGCAGGGAGATACTATTATAGGCAAACATGCAAAATAGGCAATCCTCCACCAGCAGCCTGGAGTCATACAGATCTGGAAAAGCAGCATCCTACAAGCCTACAGCTTATGTAGATTGGCTCTTAAAGCATGCTACACTCACCTGAGCCGCCATATCTACCAGTTGGGGCAGCCTCAAGTACTTGCCCATCTCCCCTTTCAAGAAATCTAGGAGGCTCCCTAGAGCAGAACATACAATTGTCAGTAATTGAAGTTGGAGCAAGCCCTAAACCCTTGCAGATGTTTTCCCTCTGCAGAATTTGCAGCTGTTTCAATCTCACAGAGCAAACAATACAATTTAACTGAGCCAACAAGCTGTTTTTTAAAGAGTGTAGAAAGTATTTAAGCCTTAACAAAAACCCTTCATTAGTTTTTTCTCTCATCTTGATTGAACTGTAATTTACACTCCTCAAATGTTGCAGCAACATGGGAAGCAAGGGCTGAATTGTAAGTCGGTGGTTTGCCAAACAATCACCAGGCCTCTTCAGTGCTTATTCTTATTTATTAAATTTGTTAAAGTCACTTTTATCTTGCCTAGAGCAACCCAAAGCAACTTACAAGCAGATAATAAACCCCACACAGATACAATAAAGCCACACAAACAACTGCGTAAATCCATTCAGCCCACATCTGTAACACATCCATTTGGTTATGTCAGTCATGGCCAAACTTGGCCCTCCAGATGTTTTAAGTCTACAATTCCCATCATCCATGACCACTAGTCCTGTTGGCTAGGGATGATGGGAGTTGTAGTCCCAAAACATCTGGAGGGCCAAGTTTGGCCGTGCCTGGGTTATGTGAATCGGTGCTTAGATGATGCCTAATTGACAAACTCATTTTCCATATGCTGCCTGTTCTGAATGATGGGGTAAAATGTTTCTGCTCCCAACATTAGATTTCTAGCCCATTTAATTTTGCCCTTTCAGTCTGAGGCGAGAGAACATCGAAACAAGGCATCCTGTACGCTGCCCTTAATACATTGCTCACCTTTACACATGTATTCTGTTACAATATAAATGGGTTCCTCCGAAACCACAGCATAGAGCTGCACCAGCTTCTCATGGCGCAGCTTCTTCATGACCTGTGCCTCCTGCAGAAATGCCTCTGGAGACATTGTCCCAGGTTTCAGAGTCTTTATTGCCACCCTGGTGGTGCCATTCCAGGTCCCTGGAGTAGAAATATAAGTAGATTAACAAGGCATCTTTTTCACTAATGAACACTTAAGCTGGTAACATGCCTCCTACAGTTTGTGCAGCCAGGGGCCTTGCCTAATTTCCCCTTGCTGAAAGACATGGCCTGAAACATGCCCATCAGACTAGAAGGCGAATTTTGTGGCTCAGGTACCTGCTAGAAATCCTTACCCATCCACACTTCTCCAAAACAGCCTTGCCCAAGCTTCACCTCTAACCGCAGTGACTCCCGGGGGATTTCCCAAGCATCCTTTGCCAGACCTTGTGTTTGAGGCTTGCTGGTTGGGCAGACATTGGTGAGACGATGACACAAGCCATCTGCATGTTCTGGGGAAGAGGAACATAGATATCACAATAAGGCGTAAGAAACATCACTTTAACTGAAACGTGTCTTAAGAATATGGAACTATTTATCTCCTTCTCAAACCCAGTTTAAATCTCCTTGAGTCTCTATTATACTCTCTCTCTTTCTCTCTCTCTCTCTCTCTGTGTGTGTGTGTATGATTTTTCTATATAAAATGTTCTTCAAATCCCAAGGAAGCACTTAAATGGGACAAGCACGGGACAAGCACCAGAACACTTTCAAAGGTGTCTCAGACTGCATTTCCTATAAGGATTCATTGCCCTACTTAATTGTTCTACCTAACTCAGAGAAAAGAAATTGCAAAAAACAGTAATTTCCCCAAAAGAGCCTTCTTAGAACCAGGTTCCTAATGCCAGATACTGACTCCAGTGTAAGAGAAAGAAACTTATCACAACCTCAGAAGCACTATCTATGATTCATCAAACATCTTACCGTGCTAAGAAGTGAAAGATTTTAAAATCTTAAAATACAGTTATGAAAGGCAGATATCTATGCCTTGGTCTGATTTCATACCGATTGCCCACCAGAATTTCCAGGTTGCTGCCAGAATCTTATAACCATTTCATAATTGCCCACAATTCTACATTATCAGCTAGAAGTCCACATTGTTGGAAACAATTAATATCTTGCAGCTCTGAAGACAACTGAATGGATGTTCAGTTGCGACTCACTAAGTGGCAGGTCAGCTTAGGGCCAGTTCACAGCAAACAATAATCCCATAATTCAGTTAGGAACTGCATATTTTCTTGGATGCATGATCAGAACCATCTATGTCTGAAGACAGAACATCATCCAAGAAGCTGCCCAGCTTCTTTTCCCTACCATCTCGATTACCAAATGTAAACCAACTTTCTTTTTTCATCCCATCTCTCTCACTATTTACCATTCTTCACTGTCACCTGACAATCACTTCCTGTCTCTAACACTGTGCCAGCATCTACCCAAGTCAGAAGTATCCAGAAAATATGTATCTTTCCAACTTATTGTCTTCTCCAGCAGAAACCTCTTGAAAGGGCGCACCTTGTTCAGTCTTGCCATCCTGCTTGATGCCAGGCAAACTGAGATTTGCGGCTTTGTGGTGCAGCGGCAGCTTGACTATAATACCTTTGCAACCTTTTGATTTCATGAAATCATAGAACTCTAGAGTTGGAAGGGTCCTCAGGGTCATCTAGTCCAACCCCCTGCAATGCTGGAAATTCTGCCCACAGCCGTCCCTGGGTGGGCTCGAACCACCAACCTTCTGGTTACAAGCCAGACACACTGATGCTCAAGATCATGATGGATCAGTCTGCTTAATCATCATGGAATAATATACAGGGAGCCAATATAAGGAGCCAATATGCTGTTTTATGGTAGTGGGTGGCAATCTCTGTAAGTACATATGGTGCCCATAAGATGCTGTCCAAGCATGTTCACTTTTGCATTTTAGTTCAAGGTACCTTAGACCAGCGGCGTAGCATGGGTTGTCAGCACCCGGGGCAAGGCAAGTAATTTGCGCCCCCTAACCCGGGGCAAGGCAAGTAATTTGCGCCCCCTAACCCCTAACCTGCCGCCGCTGCCAGCTTCTTCTTGCTGCTGCCTGGGCTGGGCTGGTGTGGTTCTCTCTTGCGCTCAGTGCTGCGCTGGGCGGCCACTGCACTGTCCCTCCCCCAGATAGTCCCTCTCTCTCTCTCTCCGCACCGCACGCCTGGCACACACACACCCCACTGCCTTAGACAGAGCCTCTGTATTCTGCAAAGAAATCCTGCATTATCAGAAGCCGAAATGGCACTTACTGGAGTAATAGGCCACCAGTTGCTGAAGACTGCTGAACTGTGTGCGGGAAGTGATGTAGAAGCCACCGTTGTCCAGCTTGCGGATCTTGTAATGCTTCACGTTGAGTCCCTTGGCATTGTCAAAATCTGAGACAGAGAGGCAGTAGGCACCTACCAAGAAAAAGCGGACACAGCTCAGGATTGGGTTTAAGAGATACTTTGCAGCCACTGCTTAGCAGAACTGACTACCAAGAGGATAGCGCCATTCATTATTTCAAAGGTTAGAATAAAATATTAACAGTGCTGCAGAAGTTTAGGTCAATGTTTCCCAAACATCAACGTCTCCACTTGTTTTTGGATGACAACTCCCATCACCCCTAGCTAGCAGGACCAGTGGTCAGAGATTATGGGAGTTGTAGTCCAAAAACAGTTAGAGACCCAAGTTTGGAAAACCCTGGTTTAGATGCCCAAGGAACAAAGAAGAAGTGAAGGACTGTAGCTCAGTGGTAGAGTCCCTGATAATAATAATAATAATAATAATAATAATAATAATAATAATAATAATAATAATAATATATTATTTATACCCTGCCCATCTGGCTGGGTTTCTCCAGCCACTCTGGGCAGCTTCCAACAAAAAGATTAAAAATACATTAAGACATCAGTCATTAAAAACTTCTCTAAACAGGGCTGCCTTCAGTTGTCTTCTTTGCAAACCAAAGGTCCCAGACTCAAACTCTGGCATCACCAGGTAGGTCTGGGAGAGACCCGCCTGAGATTCTAGAAGTACGTTGTCTATCAACATTGACAGTACTCAGCTAGATGGACCTATCGTCCGGCTCAATAAAAAGCAGCTTCCCATGTTCCTGTGTAGCATATGCATATACCCTGATTCAGCCAGCACGGATGCGATATGGTCCACCTTGTAAAAAATGAGAACAAAGTACAGTATAGGAAAACTAATATATTAAAAACCTTATCTATTCATCATTTCCTTGTGGCGCTTTAGGAAGGGGGAAATGTTGGAACACACAGGTTTTCAAGGAAGCCTCTCACATGTCTTCATGACATGTCCATGAAAGGGAGCTGGTGCTGCCGTCAGCAGGTTAGTAACTTCACAGCAGAATTCACACGAAGGGAGGGGGGCAGGATGCAGAGTAGATACCTTTGAAGAACAAAAGCAGCTGGCAAGGCCAGGTCTGTCTAATTATGGCCTCCAGCTGGCTCAGTCTCCACTCTGATCCTGTCAAACTTCAGCAGCTAATTTGTGCAGGGTTAACGTAAAGCTCAGAGACCTTTGCTGCAGCACCTCAAGGGGAGGGAAATAGGTACTGGCAGCAAATCTATAGGGAACTGTGCTTTCTTCCTGTATTGCTAATGCTATGCACCAATTATATGGGGAAACTGCTGTTGCATTAACACCCAAAAGCTGACACAAGTTCTGTGGAAGCTAGGATTATTGGGCAAAGGTTTTCAAAACACAGGACAGCAGCATTTTTGAAACTGGCTTTTAAAAAGAGCTCAGTCCTCAATTTCTTGTGTGTTACCCGCAACACATTGACTGCAATTAAGAATGTGAACGAACTATTTAGTACCTGAATGGGATATTAATGTTCTGTAAAGTTTAAGGCCATTAGTAAAGCATAGGATTACGATATTAACTCTTCCTCTCCTTTGGCTTCTAGTATGCTCCTAACATCTGGTCCAGAGGGTTGGGGGGGGGCCTCCAGAGCAGATGGGGACCCCCTCTGGAGGCTGGGGGGAGGGAGAAAAGAAACTGAAGCTTCTGTTGTGCAAATGAATTTCCTTAGAGAGTGATCCCTGTTAGGAAGACAAATACCTAGCTAGGTACCAAAGAGATCCTGGCCACATTGGCTGCTGCTTTTGTCCTCAATGGAATCACCACCATCCCATTCCTTCTGCTCTGTGGCTAACCACAGAGTGTCTCGCACATCACACATTATTTGTATGTCAGCTCCCAACTTTAGTTACAGGCAAAAACATCTACAACATAATAAACCACCAGGTTACAGAGGTTGCATGAGCAAAACTTTCTATGCAGAGATAATTGGCAACAGCACCAGATACCCAGATTCTGAAGTGAGAAAAAGCTGAACTCTGCAACCTGCATGAATTATTCAAATTAAGCATGCTTTCCCTTATTTTGTTTAGGTTTTTATGCTTCTACTAGTCATGAGGAGGACCTAGGGATCATGCAGAGCACCAAGGCCTTCCTCCAACACCTGGAAATCTTATTTAGCCATTTCTCCAGCTTACACAACTGAAGAGGCACTGCTTGCCCGTTCTCAAATCTATTCTCACATCCATGAGAACTAGAAGTTAGTTTCCTGGGCTGATCGCACACAAGGATTTTGTATATATGGCACTGGAGATAATTTCAGAGAAGAGCAGAGAAATCTTGAGTTGAATATATTGAACAGAATGTGGCTGGCAGACATTCTGTCACTGCTGAAGTAACCACGCCTACTATATCTCCAGTGCCTCTCTCCTCACTCTAATAAATATCTGACCTGTTCACAGCAATGATGCTTGATCCCTCCATGTGCTTATGCCCATCTTGACATGCCAGTCACATAGGACAGAAATGGGAAGAGCAGCGCAAAGGACATCCACAGCTAAACTCTGCTTGCATGGCTTTTATTTCTGGCACGCGTGTGTTGCTACCACCAACTGGTTCCTACAATGCCACTCACACCCAAGCACAAACTTCATTAAACCGCTCCTATAAACGCAACAACAAACTGCCCCTGGCAGCAAGGATAGGAGGGAACTGCAGAGTTCCTTGTTGCCATTGGTTACCCAGCTATTCCCAGCTCAGTGACCCAGTTTCAGCACCATTCCTTTGTAAAGAGGACAGGCACAGGACCAGAATCTCTGTTTACGTTAGATATTTAAATCCCATCCAGTTCTCCACCAATCAAATCAGAACAGGGCAGGAGTCAGAGAGAGCACTGCTTGGCTGATAGAACAGACTATGGATAGCATACAAGGAGAGAGGGTGAGGGTGAGGAGGGGAACATGGACATAGCAATAACACACACTCTTGGGTTAAGATACCTGATATTAAGAGTCTTGGGCCAGAACGAAAAAGGACCAGGGGACTGTACAAGCTCTAGGGCTCCGGAATTGAAAACTTCCAATGCTGTAAACTTCCAATCCATAATTAAAAGTAAGTCCATGCACATTTGTGGCAGCTTTAATGTTGAACTGCCAGCGTTACTCACCAATTATTATTGCTTGTTATTATCATAGTTAAGTATCTCAAGATAAGAGCCCAGCTGGGGCAAGTTCATACTAGCACCCTGAACTTTCCCCAAGTAGTTTCAGCAGCCCAAGGCAGTCCATATCCTTGTGCCTGTAGGCCCCTCCTCACCCTCCCTTTGCAGCAGAAATACCTGCACTTGGAAGCAGTTCTTTAGTGCATCTCTGATTGAGTCAAGACGCACACCCAGAATGGCGACTCGCCCAGAAACACACTTCATTGATCATCTGAGGCCACCTAATTCTTACACCTGCTAAAGTAAGTCTTTTGGGCTTTACTTCCCAATTTAAATTCGGAAATACAAAGAATGCACTTCGGCTGTCAGAAGTTTAGGAAGCGGTCTTTTAAGAACATGGAAAACCCAATACTGTCCCGGATGCAAGGGAAGTGAGCTCTGAACACCAGCTTGTTCTCATAGAAACTGCTATTTCGAGAGATGTTAACTTTCTTAATATATTGCCATTACCTTTTGTTGTCTCACTTTCTCTTGCCAAGAATGTCCCCCGGGGATTCTCTGGATTGAGTAGTAACCGTTCTGACTCTCGGCGGGTTATCTTGCCAAAATACCACCTACAATAGTGGAATACACATGAGCATGGGAGAGATCCCATTTTCCCAAGATCTTCCAGTCACTGTTAACTTTTTTAAATACTGAAGGATCAATCTTCTTATTAGCACACAGCTTCTACATGGCAAGTGCCTGGGCCAAGGGTTTTTGACCAACAGGAAGTAACACTACACACTTTTCTTCTAAATGTTTGAACTGAAGTGCTAAGTCCTCATACTTTGGGTCAAGAGCTTGAAAGTAGGACTCTATAAAATATAAGAATAATTATGACCTCCCCAGGAATACCATGCAACTCTGAAATTAATTAGTAGGTTCAGGACAGACCAAAAAAAAAAGAAAAAAAAAGAAGTGCAACAATGCATAACCCATATGTGAAAAATCAGTGTCATAAGATGTGATGAAAACCACTGACTCACTTGGCTTTAAAAGAGGATTTTAGACAAATTCATGGAGTATAAAGGCTACAATTCCTATTTCCAATGTTCAAGTATGAATGTCATTGCTTATGTTACCAAAATACCACTGCCCACAAACAAAAGAGGTATTGTTAGGCTTGGGGGAAGGTTTGTAGAAGTAACATATCACTGGGGGCGGGGGGGGGGAACTAAATGGGAGAACCCAAAAATGTGCAAATAAGGACGCGGGTGGCGCTGTGGGTTAAACCACAGAGCCTAGGACTTGCCGATCAGAAGGTCAGCAGTTCGAATTCCCGCAACGGGGTGAGCTTCCATTGCTCGGTCTCTGCTCCTGCCAACCTAGCAGTTCGAAAGCACGTCAAAGTGCAAGTAGATAAATAGGTACCACTCCGGTGGGAAGGTAAACGGCGTTTCCGTGCACTGCTCTGGTTCGCCAGAAGTGGCTTAGTCATGCTGACCACATGACCAGGAAGCTGTACTCCGGCTCCCTTGGCCAATAAAGCGAGATGAGCACCGCAACCCCAGAGTCGGCCACGACTGGACCTAATGGTCAGGGGTCCCTTTACCCTTTACAGTCAATATAAAATGCTGACTGACTGTTGGCGGAAAGCTGAAAAATGCAAGTTGTGGGAGAATAAGATTGCAGTTTTCTGGAGGAAGGCACAGCATAGGAACACTCCACACACTGCTTGTGGGTTTCCCAGAGGCATCTGACTAGCCTCTTCCAAAAAAACAATACTAAAATAGATGGACATTTGTTCTGATCCAGCAGAGCTCTTTTTACGTTCTTACATAAATCACTTATCCTAGGATAAAAGACGACATTCTGAAATGCACTAAATTTTGCCAAGGGCTGCTAGATTCTTAACTCCTTAAAGCCTGATAAATATGTAAACGCCAAGGCTGAAGGAAGCTCATATGTTTTCATGCCAGGAAAACATTGTCCTGATCCATGGTTCTGTGAGAGGCATCTATGGGCCAGACCAGGCCTCAGAAGTGTTAAATACTCATTCTACAGTGTTTCTCTAAGAAGGGCCTGATCATCTGCAGCTCCTTTTGTACACACTGTTTCTTACACGGGGGTAATATCAGTGGGGGGGGGGAGCATTTTGTATGAAGGAGTTTTCATTTACAGACTTTTAGTCCATCTACAGATATTAAGCTAGATCACTGGAAAGTCGGGGGTTCATCACCACAGTTTTCTAGATTCTCCTTGCCACAAAAGCTGCAATGTGAAAAACAAAACCTGTTCCGAGCAGACATTTCACCAAAATGTCATCCGAGGATTGGAGAAACAGGCCACAAAGTCGGGAGGTGTTTCAAAATCCTGTGAAATTTTCCTGGACGGTGTGCAAAAATGTTGAAGATTCTGAACCCATTTTAAGAAGCACACCAGTATCATGGTAGCACTCATACATAAATGCTTATTCCACTCTAATGATAAATGGTAACCTCCATGTATAAATGAGTCTTTATAGCTAACAAACTATAGAGCAAGCTCATATTTTTTTTATGGTCATAAACATTTCTGTCAAATGCTAAACTGCCCAGAAGTTCAAAAATTTAGTACCTACTAGTAAAGTGGAAATATCCAGTAGTGCACTATCCAAAAGTGACTTAGTTGGAAAGCAAACTTCAGTATTAAATAAACTGAATAGCTTCAGTAGGTACATACAGGACATTAGGAACTGTACATCATCATAAACAGAACTGAATGGTATGAAAGGTTCACTGAGGGCAGGGCCAGGGGACGTGTCACCCTCTAGAGGTGGTTGGACTCTAGCTCCCATTATCCTCAGCCAGCATGGTCAGTGGTGAGGGATGATGGGAGTTGTAGTCAAACAACATCTTGAAGACCAGAAGTTCCCCAACTTCTGGTAGGGAGTGAGAAACACAAACGAAACAGTTCATGAATGGTTAGGTCTCTCTCTGAGAGATGCATGTGATTTATACAATTATTGACATTATTTTTTTGAGATATTGTGGTATTCGCTAGTGTGTTTTTCCCCACAGAAGAAACCAGTGTTTTTCAAAAATGGCGCTGAACATCTAATAGGAAGGCAAGACTAATCATATCTTAAAGGCCAGCAAGTTAGCAATACACATCACTCAATTACTCCACTCTTGACCACTGAAGTTGGCTTAAAGCTGTATGAGTGAACTGATTCAACCTCAGAGCATTGTGTCCAAAGTGATACGAGAATTCTAGATACAGTGTTCAGTCTGAGACCACTCTTCCACACAGCAACTAAAGGATAAATACATGTGTGAACTATCCTACTGACACAAAGTCAGGAATTATCTGGGGAAATGAGGGGTGCCCCTGACCGTTACGGCTAGAAGGCTTGGGTTAGAAGCTAGAAGGCTTGGCAGAAGCATTGCACTGTTTATCAAAACTATCTAAAATATTTCAATTACTCTTCAGCCTGGATGGAGTCTGAGGGTGCAACATAGTTACTGGGGATGTAGCCTTTCTGGCCAGTTGTGAGCGAGTGAGCCAGCCACCAGTCTCCTTCCCTGCAAAACACAAAACAAAGGAATATATCAGTGAAGACAAAATAGGTCAAATTACCTTCCCAACTCACTGGCATCCCCAGACTTCTCCGTTGATTCCAATCCAGCTCCTCTTGACCCCACTGCTTAGCCTAGGGCTAGTCAAACTATATACTTGTGGCTAGTCAAACTGTATACTTGTGGTATACTATGTTTCCTTGTGGGTCAGAATTCTGCAACCCATTCGTGGATGTTGAAACTCAACAAAGAAGTTGGTGGTAACCAACAGGTGTGTGTGTGTGTGTGTGTGTGTGTGTGTACACATGAACATACTTCCTGAACAATCTTGTCCCTCCCCTCGAAGCTAATCAGTAGGTAATCCCTTTGCTTTTCCAAAAGGTGTAAGAGAAAGCAACATTAAATGTACAGAAAATACATACAGTTTATGAAATGTTGTTATTATTTATGTTATTTATGTTAAGGCATTTATATCCCACCTTTCTGAATAAAAATTCTGCCAAGGTGGCTTAAGCATAAATTGATTCAAATTTGGTAGGGCTGCTGGGAGCCAAATCTGATTTGCACTAGAGACGCTTGAGGAATTCAGCCTTTGCGAATTCCTGCACAAATAACTTGGGGTCAATCTGCAGGTTGGAATTTTGCTATTCGTTGTATTTTGCACTTCTCCAAAAGTTGCAACACTGTTCTTGGACATGAAATGTCTCAAAATACACTTTTAAATATCTATATTCTTTCAAAATACATTTACATATGTATTAAAATGCATACTTAAATAAATATTGAGAGGATTTTAAAAAAATAGAAATCAGATTAATGTGGAAATGAATCAGAATGGAATTACAGGTGGAAACCATGCAAAAGGGACACAGACCAAAATAGACAGAAGTGCCCATTCCTAGCTTGCAGAACATGGATTGGCCATCCTGGCTTAGACAAAAAGAAGAGGATGTTGATTAAATAAAAACCTATTCACCCAACAAAAACAGTTTTGCATGATTTATGTGATATATTCCAATCAAACAATGCAGGATTTCTTTGCAGCGAGCTCTTCAACCCATGACTGGAGTGCCGGTAATGAGGATAACTCAAGCAAATAAGGTGGTCTCCATAGCAACTGAACTGTGTCATTATCTGAGATTCCACAGCTGGCACCTTATTAGTTTGGTTAAATGACAAATAACACAAGATCCTTTTAAATAAGGAATTTCCTTACTTAAAAAGGCATGTCAAGTACCCATTGAAAATACCTTTGGAGCCATTTGAATCTGAACCAAATCTGGCTGCTGTATGAAGCATTGGAAGTCCAAGAAAGCAGGGTTGGGAATGGGGAGGAAATAGGCACACAAAAACAAAACAAAACAAAAAAAGAAAAATTGTGATAATAAAAAGGGAACACATAGCTCAAAAGCAAAAGTTTTTTTAAAAAACGCACAGAGTATAAAGCAATACTAGGAACATAACATTAGAGTACATACATGCAGCCCAGGGTTGGTGGTGGGAGAGAATAAGAAATGAAGGAGAAACTATATCCTAGAAAAGGACACAAACATGCTGCATCTGAAGTCGGTAGACAAAATGCTACTTGGTTGGATAAGCTAAACTATGCAGTATAGGTAAGGCAATGCAGTCTGAGGATTATGCAACCTTCTGAGTTGCACAGAACTCCTCCATCAAGCAGAAATGCAAAGGCAAAGAAATGTGAAACACACATTTAACAAACTTAGCTTTAGTCGCTCTCAATAGCTTTAGCCATGGGCATAGCCAAGGGGAGGGAGGGGGAGGCAGCTGCTCCCCAATCAAATAAATAAATAAAAATACTTAACTAACTGACCAATTGTGTTGCAGATAGCTTGGTTCTGCGTCCGTCCGTCCCCAACATTGATTCTGCTTCCCCCTTCCCATCCAACATA
This sequence comes from Podarcis vaucheri, assembly GCF_965113315.1. NCBI lineage: Eukaryota > Metazoa > Chordata > Lepidosauria > Squamata > Lacertidae > Podarcis > Podarcis vaucheri. The sequence continues at coordinate 83,785,479 of NC_138764.1, read as the reverse complement.
AATCCTGGCTATGACCACAGGTTTAGCACAGGCATAATGGGCTGCTCTCTTAACAGTTTGGAGATCAGAAGCCACTTGTGATCTCCTGCCCTCCCCTCACCACAGGCAAATTGCACCCCTCCTACCTAAAATATCAACAGCAACATTAACTAACATTAAGGTATGTGTCTTCCAAGGGTTCAGTCCTCCCTACGAGGCTGAGACCACTTTATAGGGAATTAATAATTTTCTTATTTCACAAGAAGGGGTGGAGTCAATGCACAATTCTACAGCCTGCTCCCAATTTTTTAACCATGGTTGTAAGATTGAGGCCATTATGTCTATTAACCAACTGCTTATTGGAAAAGGATATAGAAGAGATCAGAACCAAGTAAAACATGATGTAAGGAAATGTATCTTACTTTGCAATTCTACTTGCAGCCTAGGATTCGCTGGGCACACATGTTCATACCATGCTGGGTTTTATCCAACTACATTATACTTGCAGTAAGCAAGTATAGAAATCAATGGACCTAAGTAAGTCATATCTGTTCTGAGCAATGGCTACAACCCAGTGACTTCAGAAGCAGCGAGCTCAGGCTCTTACAGAAATTGTAGCTAGCAAGACTTGATTGAGAGGATGTTCAAAGCCACACTCCATCACTCTACCAAATTATGTAAAGCTGCTGTCTCTCCTAGAAGAAACTAAGTCATGCCAAACTGCAGAAGTGCTGAATTCTGAATGGTTTATTGTGGATTTAGGAAAGCAGAATAAGTGCAATACCCACACAGGAATTTAATACACCAAATATGTTCTGGGCCCAGTAGTGTTAGGTAAGAAATCTGAGTCTCTATCTGCATCCCACACAGGACGTAGCACTGTAAATGCAATATATCCTGGGGCAAAGCAGGTCAGAGGGTGAAGAATGCAGGCAGGACTACTCCCCCCCCCCATCCCAATCCCCAGGCCTGCATTCTTCTTTTCTGTGCTAAAATGACTAAGCCCCAAAGCACTCCTGGAATGTCCAGGTGGCTTGGAATGTCTTTATCTTGCAGAATTACACAGAGACTGCCACTGGCAAGGAGGCAGCGGGTGGGAAATAGTTAGTCTAACTCTCCAAAATGCCTGGGAACGGATAAAACTATACTCTCCAGTCAAGTGCCAACCTAATGTTTCTTCCTCCATAGGTTTCTGGATTTTACTGACTCTCCTGTCACGGAGTTAACTTTCTAAACAAAAGGAAAAATCTTCCCCACATCCTGGGAAGGTATAGGAAGGATTATATATAACCTTGAAAACAAGCCACATTATGCATCACCATCAAAAGACAATCAAATGCTATTCCTCACATTCTCTCACAGGTTTTTAAGAAGCACGAAGGAAGCTCCGCAAAGTGAGCAACGTCTGAAACTTGGACACATCATATGACACTGAGTCGGACCACTGACCTATCTAGTAGCCAGCAATTGGGAGCAGCTTTCTCAAGGTCTAGTGAACAACTCCAGAAAAACTAGTTTGGGGGAGCCAAGTGGTGGCAAAGACAATTTTTATGCTAGCTATTTTATCACACTTTAATGGCCACCTGCAGTTCACTCCAGGTTTGTTGTATCTGCAAAGTGATATGCAACTGCCATGAGTTTGCCTGGCATCATCCATACTCAGGGGCATGTGGAATTGTACTGGTGCAGGATCCTTGACACAGTGCTCATGTTTACCTAGTTGAATAGGAACAAATTTCTAGCTTCCAATGTCCGTGTCTGCAGGGACGGTCAACCAGAAACTCATGCAGATTGGAAATTATAAAGGAACCTATCCCCCCCCAATACCTATATATTGGATTAATGCAATTGAAAATCAGACTGTTGAAATCATGGCACCAGCCTGGCCAACACAGGTACCATGAGGAAATGGGACAACAATACTCATTGCAATATGCACAGGTGACATCACCACTTCATTATCATAGGGGGAGGGTGTGTGAAATAGTTCCTCTCCTCTACAAAAACATAAAATTGCCCCACCACAGAAAACAAAATTGGTTCACATGATGACGCCAACCTTAAGCAATAAGGCAGCAGGTGACTGATTAAAGTGTAGCAAATAGTTTAGTGTTTATTATCTCTGTATGGGCTCTTGGATACCCCACAAGGGGAAAAGGGCAGATTTTTGTTTTCAACACTATAAAACACTGTTTGTGTTTTATATATGGGGCTAGCATTTGGTTTTTCTGCCTCTGGCACTAAAAGCCATCTTTTTCATGCAAACACCCTGCCCCACCCACATGTGCAAATGAGTTGGTAAAGCCAGATGTGCATGCCACAGAGAACTGCAAGGATCAATGCACATCAATGCTGTTTTAAATGATTCCCTGCAGAATCATATACCACAGAGTGGTGTACACAGAAGTAACCAACAAGGGGAGCTATTTAAAATGCTGCCTACATAGTGGGTGCACACCAACTTAATGTCTCAGTTCAGCAGGTTGTTTGATGGGAGATTCACAGTACTACGGATAGAAGCACAGTATGTAATCTGTGTATCAGGAAGATACCTCACCATGGAGAAGTTATATAAAACAATGGATTCAAGGTTACATCAATGCCCAAATGTTTGTTTGGGTTGGTAAATCCTGCATGCGATAAACTTTCCCACCTACGTTGGGAGCCTGGGTTGATAGCAGGCTTTTAGACAAGAGGGGTCTTCTAAACCTCAGGCATGTTCCATCAGCACACCTGACACCTGCAGTCCCAACATGAACTGAACAGAAGCTAGTCCCTGGTGCAGATTTATACTAAATGGGGAAAGTGACAATATTCCTCCCCCCAAAAAAAACAGAGACCAAGGGCACATTCTAGCCAGGCAGAAACACTCAATGATCATGCAAAGCAGGAATGGTGAAAGATGGCCTGGGCAAACAGGTGTGTCTGGTGAGGGTTTGTGTCTTGGAGAGGCTCAGACAGATAAGCCTGGGGATTGCATTTTGGCCTTAAGGTTCCCCATCTCTCTGCTACCTGAAGGGTTGGAGGGGAAAACTCCTTATTCCTAGTGATTACATATTTTCTCACAATAGATTACCCAGCTATTGCCCAGAATGCAGACCATTATGTAAAAAGGGGGGGGGGAGCCTTATGTTGATATTGTTTATGTAACTTGTCCAAATTTTATTTGCTGTTAACAAACTGATTTATTAATTGTGACAATGCTTCAGTTTCTGTTTTTTGGCCTTATCGTGCCAGCACACTGAAACTGGATCCATTCCTATGGGAAGGAATACTTGGTTTGGAATGACAGGCAAAATAAGACAGTATGCCAGCCCATTAAAAAGGGCTCCAAGATATCCCCCCCTCCCTCACACACATGGCTGTTACCCAAGAGAATTATTGTAATTGGGGCAGAAGTGGGAAGAATGCCAGAGAACAGTGAGAATGTTATTCACTCAAGAAAGAGGCTGTAAGAGGCAGCCTGAATATTAGAAATGAGTGATGCTCCCTTCTGTGATATTTTCCTGTCCCTGTTTAATTTGCTGTGACCACAAGGGAAAACTGAGCTTTTCGTTCTTAACCCCTGCAATTTCTTCCAAGGCAGTCCTGAGAGAGATCTTCTGAAGATTATAAACTTTTCAGAACAACCTTCCAGACGAGTGAATAACTAAGCAGAGACACAAATTGTGAAGGATAAATCTTCCTGGTTTGGAGCCTGGCAAGACTTGGGTTCAAAGCTCTGTTCAGCCCCTATGAAAAGCGAGCGGCTCTCAACAAGCTGGTCTCTCTCTCTCTCCCTCTCAGCTTAACCTACCTATACGAGAGGCTGCCTCAACCCCTGCCTTCGCAGCTGGGGAATCTTTGCTTGGGATCGATTTTACTGTACACCACTTAAATAAATGGTTTGAAGCGGCCTAAGCATACAGAGTTGTTGGGAGGATAAAAGGGGTAAGATAAAAATAGGAAGATATGCCACATTGCCCTGAGCTGATTGGAGGAAGAGTAAATAAGTGTGGAAGGAGTGGGGGGTTTACGAGGCTACAAAGCAAACCCTTTCAGTGCAAAAACTCTCTCCTCATCACTGGCGACTCCACCTTGGATTCCTCAACACTCCCAGGGGCAGAGCTTTCTCTGAGTGGTGCCTTCCCCAAAGAATGCTCTGCCAACTGAAGTTTATTTATTGTTTCCAGAGGCTAGTAACATGATAACACTGTACATGAAGGGCTATCACAAAGAAGAGAGCAGAGGCTTGTTCTCTGTTGCTTCAGAGGGCAGGAGTAGATCCAGTGGGCTTAAGTTAGAGAGGGGTAGAATTTGACTGAAAAGTAAAGGGAAAGGACAAGCAGTTTGGCAAGGGAACTAATTACCCAGAAGAAGAAGAAGAGTTTGGATTTGATATCCCGCTTTATCACTACCCGAAGGAGTCTCAAAGTGGCTAACATTCTCCTTTCCCTTCCTCCCCCACAACAAACACTCTGTGAGGTGAGTGGGGCTGAGAGACTTCAAAGAAGTGTGACTGGCCCAAGGTCACCCAGCAGCTGCATGTGGAGGAGCGGAGATGCGAACCCGGTTCACCAGATTACGAGACTACCGCTCTTAACCACTACACCACACTGGCTCTCTGTGGGCTCTCCCACGCTGGAGGTCTTCAAGCAGAGCCTGCCAACTGTCTGCTGAAGGTGCTCTAAGGTAGCCTTCGCCAAGCTGGGGTCCTCCAGATGTTTTTGGCTACAACTCCCATCAGCCCCAGCCAGGACTCATAGGCAAAGGGCACAAAGTTGGCTAATACTGCTCTGTCCACCCCTGCATAAAGGAGGGGGTTGACTTGATGGCTTATGAGACTGCCCTGCAGTTCTTGAAGGGAAGGTGGCTTCTGCAAGCAATGCAACTCTTAAGCAGATTCTCCCCTCACCACTGCCTCCCCCGACAGAACCGTAACAGAGGGTGAAGTGTAAAGAATGTGCATTTAGACCCATTCTATCCCTGAAGTGTCCCAGTTAAAAATACAAACATTGGATGTATGGCCATAACCTAGGGTTGCCATATTTCAAAAAGTGAAAATCCGGGTTTCCCCAGACATTCCCCAGGAAATGTCGCTTGGATGCCATTTCCAACAGCCAAATCCCGGCTATGTCTGGGAAATTCGAGACGTATGGCAACTCTACCATAACCCCCACAACTAGGTTTATAGAGCCACACAGGCTAATGAAGTCCAAAAACAGTGAGTTCTGGGCATGTTTGGGGCATGTTTGAATACAAACATTCCTAGGTGCATAGTAGTATATCAGGTGAGTGGAACTAATATCAGGCTGGCCTTGACAGAGGGACAATTTATTATATAGTGGTACCTCTGGATATGAACGGGATCCGTTCCAGAGCCCTGTTCACATTCAGAAGCAAACATATCTAGCGATGGCATGTCTGGGCACGCACGCGTCGCTTTTCGCCGCTTCTGCGCATGTGCGTGATGTCATTTTTGAGCATCTGCACATGCACAAGCGGCAAAACCCGGAAACAACGCACTCCATTACTTCCAGGTTGCCACGGAGCGCAACTCGAATGCACTCAACCTGAAGCACATTCAACCCGAGGTATGTCTGTACTAGATCTGCAGGCTAAAGTCACCAGAAGTATGCTTGGCTAGCTGTTAATATGGCACTATTTCCACATAGTGCACAGCCAGAAAGCATCTAAACGCTGCTATGCAGTGATGCACGACCACTTCTAAAATAACAGGTACTCCTCACCCAGGCTCTGTTTCTTAAACTGTGTAAAACAGAAGGAAGATAATGAGGTGCAAATGAGGAAGAGGAAGCTGCAAAAGGAAAAATCCAAGTAAAAGGAAAGCCCCAAGTTCCCCGTCCTGATTAATGTCACAGGGAAGTACAGCACATGCCAGGAAAATCCATTGTAAGTAGGGAGATCATGCTATCTTCTCATCTTTGGGTGTCGGAATACTAATAACCACTCCCAATCTGGTGACTGCTTCAGAAGTTCCCCAGGGTATATGTGCTTCCCCATCCACTTCAGAGGAAGGACATGCCAGCTCCTATGAAAGGGCTACAGATAGACCTCTCCATTGGAATGAATGGGGAAACCCAGAGTCAACTTCTGTCTGGGTCAATTTAATCCACACACTGCAAATCCATTACTTGGGAAACCTCAATGAATTTTAAGACAGAATGTTTATTAAGATAAAACTTTTTTCCAGAGCCAAGCTGCTAGGTCAAGGCACTGCATCAGGCTGCTTTCTTTCGAAAGACATAAGCAACAAATTGAACGATTAGAACTTCTGAATCTATCTTGTACGGTACTAAGCGATTATCTATGTTCATCTCTCTTTTAAGTAAAGGTATCCACTTCTACTAAAGGCAGTCAAAAATGGCTTCTTCTCCTCTGCATACCTCTGACTCAGGTGGGGCGGGCAACTACAGCCACAGTTATGGAATTATATGGCTGGGTCAGCACAACCTGCCAAATGCAGTGTGTATCTCTCAGAAACTTCCTCCCCTCGCAACATGTTGCTAGGCAGAAGGCCAGGCACCTTAGCTATTCAAAAGATTGCAGTACATTACTGCTACAGTATCTCTGTGAGAAACACGCTCTTATCCTAAACTCCAACAGTGAAGCGATATTGGATATTGTGAAATACATAGCTTGAGACTCATTTCTCCTCTACATGCTTCAGTACAAAGCCTTTAAAAAACCCCACCTCATCTTCCTATGAGGGCCATTCTGTTCTCAGCGTTATTTATACCAGAGGCAGCTGTGAAGCTGCCAGCGTTTACAATATTGTATTTAGTTCATTTGAAGCGAAAGAATGCACACTTGCTTTGTACCTGGAAAGTATGCCAAATAGCCAAAGACCAGAGCTTTCAGTATTCAAAAATGTCTATTTTTGTTTCTGCTGTTTAAAAAATAAGGAAAATATTTAGGTTATAAATACTTACCTGCGGAATTTAAGTTTGGATATCAGCAATACTTACGTTTTTTATAGTGAGAAGTTCAAGGAAGCAAACCTGTTCAAGGATAGTTCTACAACAATGGGCAGGCAAGCGGTTGCCATTTTGGCAGAGCTGGCCAAGACATCATGATAATTTGACCATACCAAGTGGCACTCCTCCTTTTAACACAGTTCACAGTCCACCCAGATGCTATCCAGTGGAAGACTCATTTTTGTGATAGGGAGAGCTAGGCAACAGCACTAATGTGCTTTCGTGCAACTCCTTTTGGCAGGTCTTGGTAGACAGATCCGACTCTCTCACTCTGCCAGCCTAAATGGTGCTTTAAAAGCTGCCATCTGGTTTTGCCACATGGAAGTTCTATTCTTGCAATCTGAATGAAACGACTGATGCCCCACATGCATAAGCTGAACCATTTCTGACCACTGTGCCGAAACAGTAGGAGTGGCTTTAAGCCACCATAACATTGAGGACCTCTATTGGGATACTTCCATTCATAAGCTGCAGGGGTTCATTATATCACCATGTGCAAGCACCTGACTCTATACTGTCTGATGTATCCCTGAAATGTGGAGGCTAGTGGTGGTTGCTCAGTGGTACCAAGAAGAACATTTTCTAAAACTCTGCACACACTCAAACAATTTTTTGCTACTTCATATGTTCAAAGCCTAAGCCCTTGACAATGAAAATAAGTTCCAGCACTCTGACCTGGTCCAAATAAAAGTCCTCAAGTCAGGGCTCCAAAGAAGAAGAACATCATGCAGAGCTTCATTTCCTTTGCACCATCACAGGATTGTTTTAAAAGCCACAAATAGATTATTAAAACATTAATATTGCAATATAAACTTTAGCTCCAAACGTTTACTGGCCTGACCTTGACTAAGAAAACTACTTGCCTTAGAACTTAAGAAACGTTGTAGAGGAAAACAAGGGAGAAGTCAGAACCACTTGTGCAGAGCATATATTTTGGCCGGGCCAAACAGCAAGGTCTCAGGAAAAGCAGCTGTTTAATTTCTAGGGTCTTAAGATTCAACAGGTATATAATGCTTGCTGGCTACCCCTGCATGGGTAAATGTGTTTAGACCAAATATAAAATCCTTCTGCTGCAGCATTTTCTCACCTCCTGTCATGAACTTCACGAATGCATATTGCATTCAGAGGCTAGTAACATGAAGTTGGGTCAGTGAAAAGAATCTCAACAGCAGATGTGCAGAACAGAAAGAGGAATACACCCTTTGTCACCTTCATTTCCCCATGAGATAGAGAGAGAGAGAAAAAAACCTTGCAGACTTATCTGCCTATATCCCATTACAGTTGATTTAAACAGACTAGGTATGTGTAGGATTATAGCCCTAGGCAAGTAAGCAATGAATGGGAGAAGAGATAAATGAAATCATATAAGAGCTGGAATAATAAGCTTAAATGAATGGTGCTTTCACACTCATAATCTTTGCTGGATACAGCCAGTTCAGTTGACAACACAGGCAGTTCCTTCCCTGTAACACCACAATTCAACCAATAGTCCATAGTACACCATTATTTTTCTCAAAGTCATCTGAATCTGAGTTCTTTGGACATCTATAGGGCCACAGGAGTCCCACTCCTCTTCCAGTTCCTCCATGGTTTATTGTGCATTCAACTGGAGTGACATCTACTTGTCTCCTTCCCAAGTTGCATTTGTCCCTCACAGGAAGAATGTCTACCCACATGGTTACAAGCAGAACAATAAGAAGTCTGGGATATACCTACATGATTTTAATGTTCTTCAGAGGAGGCAGAGCCAGCTTTATGTACTCAGTTCTTATTAAAGCATATGCAAACTTTACTCAAGTAAGGCATATGGTGCTACTAGTGGGCCCCATTTCCCCCTATGAATTGAAAATTGCTGATGGTCTTGTTGAACCACTTAACTGTTTTGTTTGCCTGTTGTAGCAATTGTCATCTGCTGTGCAACATGCCGTATGATTTTTAATTGTCTTTTTACTGCTTCTTTTATTTCTTATGTTGTATTTTATCGTATTTATTGAATTTGCATTCCAATGTAAAATGCAATATATTAAAAGAGGCAGTCAAAACGCAATCAAAAATCAAAATCAATATGTAATGTGGACATGTAACAGACCCCCTGAATGAAGCTCATGGACTGCTGGTAGTGCACAGACTGCAGTCTGGAAACCCCTGAGCTACTGGACAACTCATACAAAGGTACTTAATGATGCCTGTTTATGTTGCCCAGAACTCTGATTTTTCTCTTGTTAGAAGGTTGATCACCATGACTAAGAATTTATCTAACTCAGACACCTCTGCTCCCCACATTCCAGTTGGAAACAAAAAATAATAATGCATACATAACACTCCAAAATCTAAAATTCAGTTGAAACAACACCTCTAGAATATATCATCTGCTTGGTTACAAAAGTAAAAATGCTCAAAACCAATGTTAAAACCCCTGAGTCTGCAAATGAGAAGAACCATAAGGACTTTAAACTTAATGCATAACATTGCTCTCCCTCCCAGCCCCAAAGTGCAACCCACCCAATCCTTTCCCCCATAGTTTAGACATCAAAGATCAGGTTAGCTTTTATAGCTTATGCCAATCAAATAGAAGATACACACCTGACATCCACCTTTCTCCTAAATGAAAGCATGAGGAGCAGGATATAAGAGAGAAAGAGACAGGGCTTAGATTAAAAGAAATGCAGTTTTGAGATGCTTTTCAAAATGGGAAAGATGCATACACAAGTGCTAATAGCCATAATACTGTAGTGTTCAAAATGTATTCCCAGGACCTTTGGTGTTCCTAAAAAGCTTATCAGTGGTTCCCCAATAAGAACATATATTGAGGTAGAAAACTAGCCAGTGCCCTGCATGAACTAACCACCTCAAGTTTCTCTGAATACACAGAGGTTTCTTGGTGCACAAATGGATATGGGAATCAATGTAGAAGATTTCTAACTGCCACCCTTTCCAGTGATTCTGTGATAGTAACAGGACAGCCAACAGCTTCTATTCCTCAAGACGAGTTTTTCCACTGAATGTGAAACAGTGAACTTGCAACATTCCATTCGCCAAGCCACAAACATTTCAAGTTATGATTTGAAGAGTGCAGGAACTCAATTCTGCTCACTCTAGAAGACTGCAGTCATCTCTTTAATTGAGGGAACAACTACAGGTGTCAAAATGACTTGTAGCTTTAGGTTGCCTAGGACTTGCCGATCAGAAGGTTGGCGGTTCGAATCCCCGCAACAGGGTGAGCTCCCGTTGCTCGGTCCCTGCTCCTGCCAACCTAGCAGTTCGAAAGCACATCAAAGTGAAAGTAGATAAATAGGTACTGCTCTGGCGGGAAGGTAAACGGTGTTTCCGTGCGCTGCTCTGGTTCGCCAGAAGCGGCTTAGTCATGCTGGCCACATGACCCGAAAGCTGTACACCGGCTCCCTCGGCCAATAAAGCGAGATGAGCGCCGGAACCCCAGAGTTGGCCACGACTGGACCTATTCGTCAGGGGTCCCTTTACCTTTACTTTTACTCCTCTCCATATGAAAACTGCTGTATTGGAACAACCCAAAAGGTCCAGACCTATGTCTCTTAACGGGTTCCACAAGAAAGTTCAGAAGTAATTTATGATGATGAACCATCTCCCACATACTGTTTGTCCCCAGCATCTTGCACCAAGCCACCCATTGCCTGCTACAGGAAAGGGCAGCAGTTTAAATAAACATACCTTTAAAAGGAATAAAATAAAATTAACTAATCACAACCTTTTCTAAAGGTCTCCCATTGTCCTGGGAAACTTTAAGGCAGGAGTGGGAGGACTCCAGAAGGCCAGAGATGCCCAGACAGCCCACAGGGCAGAAGCAATATTTAGACAGCAGAGCAATGAGTGGAAAATGCGTTTGCTGGAAGGAAGCAGGGGGAGGGCCCAACATCTGCTATGAAGAGGCCACTTCCATCTGCCCAGTCATATGGCAATAATATCATTAATTGTTTACAATGTGCTTTTAATGTGCTAAGTGCTCTATTGTCTTCATCCCGTTTCCCTCCACAATGATCCTACGATGTAGGACAATACTGTCTCTCACCACCTAGGACAGAATGCAACAATTTACTCTCTTCTTTCATTAGGCTGCTAAATGCTCCCAGGAAATATTCCCCCCCCCCCGGGCTGGGTAAAAATATCTCATTGCCATGTTTGCCAGGTATCCTATGAGCTGAATCTGGACTGCTGAAAAGTTACACTTCACAATATCCCAACTGCATAAATGACCCATGGCAGCAAGATGTAGGTGCATACACACATATGAGAATCACTCCGGAAGCCATCCCATAGATGCTCCCTCTCCTCCTTCCATGCCGCAGAAGGATGTTGCAGTCCACAGCAAAAATGCCATAGGAGTTACATGAGGAAATCAAGCAGACGTTTTACATTTGAAATCACAGTGGGATCTTAGCTGAGAATTCCGGTGCAGCCATTGTACCAACCTTGGAAATGGGGACTTGTGACTTCCTGTTACAACCCCAAACAGGCTTTGCTGTTGACTGATTGGACCTCCATGGCTTCCCAGGCATTTGCCCTCTTATCTCTATCTTTCGGTAGATACTCAAGCTTATTCCACATGCTTAACATGCTGATCAAAGCACAAGGCTTGACCCATTTGGCACGTGTGCCTTAGTGTGGTACACGTTGCTTCCTCCTGCCTTGTTTGATGATGTTGAATAAGTGGGTCAAGGCCTAATTACACGTTACAGGGGACATGTGGCTGCCACCTCCCCTCCCCCGCTCCCCTAGCCTCCCTGGTATTATTTAGTTAAATAAGGCACGCGACCACATTAGGCACAGCATTCTCCCCACTCCCACAAGCAGCAGCCAAAGAAGCAGAGTTTATGTATGGAAAGAAAGAATGGAGGAGGAAATGTGGAGTGTGGGCAGCCACGTAATGCCCTGAAACACATAGTTGGGCTCTCAGTCCAGTGAGGACTGCTATATGGAGAGTCCTTTCTGGAGGCTGAACCCTAAAGTCATTCTAGGGCAGCACTGAAAGCAAGAAAGAAAAGGATGCAAGTTTTCATTTACAGTGACTGTATGACAGCCAGAGATTCCCTGCATGTACTGGGGAATCGAGCTGGAAGCTTATTTGAAGGGCAGAAGAGGAAATCAATATAAACCTAGGATCAGCACGGGGTGCAACTTGGAACATCAGACGGTAGGACATCAAAACATGGATTTTGTCCCCCAAATGGTACCCCCTGCTATCTAAGCCCAGCCATTTAAACTGACCCAACTTATCCTATTAACATCTAACAGAAAGAGCTGGAAACAAGAAAGCAAGAAAGGAGAAGGAAGAATTTGTCCTTTCTTATTTCCCAGCATGGGCATAGACGCTGTGCAGCACGATGGAATAATATGTTTACTACAAAATTAAATGCATCCCTTAGCTCAGCACCTGGGCAAAAGGTACTTACGTGTTGTTGAGGATTTGGAGGCGTTCCCCTTTCTTGAAAGAAAGGTCTGATTCTGTTCGTGATTCATAGTCATAGAGGGCCACAAAGGTGGTGACTCCACCTGCAACAAGACAAGTTCAAGGCTATAGCTGAACACCATTGCATATCAAATTTAGTCAGGGCTCTTGTTGTAAGAGCAACGTGTGTTGGGGAAATTAATATGTTGAAGCCCCTGATGAGTACTTTTTATACCACGTACAATTACATGTAGGAAGGCGGGTAGCGCTGTGGGTTAAACCACAGAGCTTAGGGCTTGCCAATCAGAACGGCGTTTCCGTGCACTGCTCTGGTTCACCAGAAGTGGCTTAGTCATGCTGGCCACATGACCCGGAAGTTGTACGCCGGCTCCCTTGAGAGGTGAGCACCGCAACCCCAGAGTCGTCCGCGACTGGACATAATGGTCAGGGGTTCCTTACCTTTACAATTACATGTAAGTAGGAAGGGCAGCACTGAGGTCAATGGCCCCATAATGGAATATGAAAGTCTTAAAAAGATCCCTGTGCAACGAGTTGTGTGTGTAATGGGACTGAAGACCCTGTATTTCTAGACACACATCTACTTTGGGGAACAGAGCCTTCTTGTCACAACTCCAAAAGCATGTTCATTATACACGCTATAAAAAAGTCTGGAAAAGTTCTACTCATGGTAGGAATCATACTGACCAGCCAGAGGCCCGCAGCGCTGAGGAGAGGTAACCATATCCGATGTATTTGAGCCACCAAAGAGTTTTGGTTCTGTGGTAGTTGTTCCAAATACACGACTGGGAGTCCGATGAGTATCTGACACTGTGGTTTTGCTGGGTGTCTGGGAGGCAGAGCAACCACCATGGATATTTTCTGTGGATTCCAGACTGCGCCTCCGTTGACTGGGGTCTTTGGGTTTGCTCTTACTGCTCCCCATGATTCAAGCTACAGGAGAAGAGGACAGCAAACATGAAGCTACGGCCTGCTCTGAATGAACAAGTTCTTGGATTCAGGAAGACACAAAGCATTATCTCACTTTGTAGGATTGCAAGATCAAAAACTGAACAATTAAGATTAGGCAGCTGCATTTGGAGAGGTGCACTCTGCTCCGTCAACACTGTTTCAGAACAATTAGATCTTACAACTGGCATGAGAAGATTTTCTTTGGTTGCAAACCCCACCTCTGGCACTACCCACGATGCTTTTTCTTTTTTAAAAAAGTTCGTTAACTCACTCCTTTCTAAATCTGTTGGAAGATCATTGGGGTGGAAGTTAAAAATTTTGTGGAATAAATAAGAATCCTTGGAAACAGATTGTGGAGGGGTAGACATGTTAGTCAGATGCAGCAATAACTACAGGGTCCTCCTGTTACACCTTAGTCATCACCATTATCATTACCAGATTTGTATACTGCCTTTCCATAGTTAAAACCATGATCAAGGCAGCTTACAAGATGAAAAGATCCACATAATTGCAAACATGACAAAAGTAGTAATAAACAATAAGTAAAACACACCAAAAAGTGCACAACCAAATTTAACAATTTCCAAACTAAAAATTAAGAAAAGAATTTAAAGAGGAAGAAAAAAGAATATCAGTAACACAACAAGACCCCCTAAACAATACTCCACCCAAATTAATTTTGGGGGGGACTAGTCCACTGAAGAAGACCAAGGTCAAAATGTGTTTTTGTTCTGTGATACTTTGTGAGTTACATCTGTTCAGTTTCTTGAAACTTTGGCAGCATACATTGTTGGTGTTTGCATTCTTTTGCTACTGGATCTTGGAAGATACATATTGTTTGCTTTTAATTGCAATCAGAATTCATAAAATATATTTTTATTTACCATACACATTCACACTATTTTGTGACATTTTTTGCTCCCATTTTTTTAAAATCACATCTACAGTTGCTTGGGACTCATTTCCCTTTTTGTACAGCTCAATACAATAAACCATGTAATACACAAACATTAAATGGAGAGGGGGAATTCTGATCTTGCTCTCCACCCTCAAAGGCCTGTGCAAAGCAATGCATCTTGACCCAGCACTGAAATGTATACAATGGCTTGGCCAGATGCATCCGTGTGTGTGTGTGTGTGTGTGTGTGTGTGTATGCGCGCACATGCGCCTAGAAAAGCCCTCTCAAACACAGGATTTACACAGGGCAAATTTCCCATGGTGGTATGACAGCCAACAGGACCGTCCCTGCAGTTCACAAAACCTAGACAGCTCTATAAAGAAGGATTTTTAAAAAGAAGTACAGTGGTACCTCAGGTTAAGTACTTAATTCGTTCTGGAGGTCCGCACCTAACCTGAAACTGTTCTTAACCTGAAGCACCACTTTACCTAATGGGGCCTCCTGCTGCCGCCAGAGCACGATTTCTGTTCTGATCCTGAAGCAAAGTTCTTAACCTGAAGCACTATCTCTGGGTTAGCAGAGTCTGTAACCTGAAGCGTATGTAACCTGAGGTACCACTGTATTCCTCTTAGTTTATTTTAAAAGGAACAGTGAATACAAACTGGGGGTGGTGACAGAAACAAATGTTATGGTGAGCGTAACGTTTTCAAACTTGGTTGCAGAATTCTTTTTTGCCAAAGAACTCTGAGGTCAATGTGAGAGAGATAAGTTATAAGACCAATGAACCCAGCTAGACAGAGAAGACAGTTCTGTCTGGAGGATTTCAGTCAATAGAGAATGTGAGGCTCTTGATGCTTCATTACTTACACACTAGTTGGGCCGGGATCTCACTTGCTGAGTGACATGACTACATGCCAGCCCGACTGAAGTAAGAGGGAGGAATTCTCACAGCAAGATTCAAAAAGATTAGACCACTTCCCTGTGTGTGAAGCGATCATCAGGAACAGATAGCAGACATTTTCCCACTTCGAGATATTAAGGTATCATGTAGCTATTGCTAACCTATTGTGAGATTTGGGAACTTTGACTTGAAAAGACACTGTCATTTTCATTTAAGCTTTTCTTACGCAGAAATAAAGGCTTCCGTAAGCTCAGCATACACCACAATGATCACTTTTGTTTGATTAATCTTGGGGCAAGAAGGAGCGAGTCTAGCAAACGGTCTAAATGTACAATCCTACACATACTTCTCTGGGAATAAGCTCCGCTGAACGTAGTGGGGCAAATGTTGAATGAACACATTTGAGCTCCTTGGAGCAAGCAATTAAGTTCAACCCTCACCTCAGCCATTATCTCACTAGAGTAATCGTCTCAGATTCCCCTTCACACATTCAGTTAATGCGTGCAGAAGAGGAAAAACTGCAAAGTATAGCACAACCACGAAGAATGTAAGAAGAGCTTGCAGGATCAGGCCGATGGCCCATGTAGTCCAACATCCTGTTCCCACAGTGGCTGACTAGATGCCTGTGAGAAACCAGCAAGTGGGATTTGAGGACAAGACCCCTCTCCCCTCCTGTGATTTCCAGCAACTGGTACAACATCACTCAGCAACAGAGAACATACAAAGGGAGGACCCATGTTCAATTCAACAACAACAACAACAACAACAACAACAATTTATTATTTATACCCCACCCATCTGGCTGGGTTTTGCCACTCTGGGCGGCTTCCAACAAAACACTAAAATACAATAACCTATTAAACATTAAAGCTTCCCCAAACAACAGTAAATAATCTTAGGCAAAAGGGCTAAGAGAGACCTTCTGTGCAAGACCCCAGTGAACTGCCAGAGTAGTGACTAAGATGGACCCATGGTCAGGTGTGGCACAGGGCAGCCTCAATATGTTCATACAGGTGGAATGCCAGACCTCTATGCATACCCATGTAGCAATGTAGTCGTGCCTTTCTCATGTTCTGCACAGTCCAGGAGCAGGGTTGGCAGCTGCAAACTCACTCTCCACAAAGCACTGATTGGATGTTTGGAGGGGTGTGTGGTATCCGACCTTATTTTATGTATTTATTTATCCAGAATTTCTCACTCTTCAACCAGAAAGGCTCCCAGGCACTGGTGGAGGAAGAGGTGTGCGGGGGGAGCGCACCGCCCCTGGCAGCGCGATCCCGGCGGGGAGCCATCGCAGCTGCCCCCCCCCCATGCTGGGCGCCACGCCCCCACGAGCGGCACACCACGCCCCTGGGATGTGTGCCAGCCCCACCTGCTCTCCACCCCCCCAGAAGCTCCGCCACTGCTCCCAGGGCAGCTGACCTTTCAATAAAAATAATACAGCCCTTGCCTTCAGAATTACAATCTAAAATGATCAGTAAAGCAAAAGGACAAGATGATGGGGATGGGGGGGGGGATTCTTGGATTACCAAGATAACGTGAAGTGTTTTGAACACTTGCAGATTGCTGTTGTTTGAGATTGAAGAAGAATAAACACAGAACTTTCTGCACTGCAAGCAAATTACGGAGCGTTCATTCTTGGCTCCTCCAGTGCGTAACAGCCATCAATAGAGTTGTGATTTATTTCATGCTTTTGAAAGGCACCTAAGCTAGGAGCTGCTTTTCATATCATGTGACAATTGGGGCTCCTGTGGTGAGCATATCTTAGGTTTTAAATCTGAAGGCACCAACTCATTGAAGGCGAGGGAAAGCTCTTGTCTTGAGGAGAAGAAAAAACACAGTGTTTTCAATCACAAAGATTGTACTCACATAGGGCCTTTTTCTACAGTCTATTCAACACATGAAGGCTAGGGCAGGCCTTCCACTGTGATCCTGTCCTCACTCCTCATCCCTCAGCAAAATGTGTCCAGCCAGTGTCATTTGCAATTAACGGCTTGAGACTCTGGAAAGCCATTGCCAGTCAGAGTCGATAATCCTGGGCTAAAAGGACAATAAGACCTGGTAGCGTCTTATGATCCTTGCAAAATGTCAACTCCCTTACAAAGTAAACTTTGATTAAAACTATGGTTCTTTGAGGCAACCCAAGGTATTGATGGCCTTAGGCTCTGTGTACGCTATATCTTTAAAGGACATTTGAAACCCATTCTTTCCCTCAAATAATTCTGTGCACTGTAATTTGTGGAGGGCTGCTGGGAATTGTAACTATGTGAGGGGTAAACTACACTGCCCAGAATTCTTTGCAGGAAAGACTGTGCTTTGTATGGAGCATCTCCACCCCCATGTTCAGCCCAGACACTGATGTCCAGCTCCAAGGGCCTTCTGGCGGTTCCCTCACTGCGAGAAGCGAAGTTACAGGGAACCAGGCAGAGGGCCTTCTCGGTTGTGGCTCCCGCCCTGTGGAACGCGCTCCCATCAGATGTCAAGGAAATAAACAGCTACCTAACTTTTAAAAGACATCTGAAGGCAGTCCTGTTTAGGGAAGTTTTTAATGTTTGATGTTTTATTGTATTTTTAACATTTTGTAGGAAGCCACCCAGAATGGGTTATAAATGGGTGGGGTATAAATTATATCTTGGATGCAGTTGTACAAAGTCTTGCTGCTGAGCTTTGAATCATAGTAAAGCGCCTTAATACTGATTTTTTAAAAAATGTGCATTTAAGGATATGATCTGGAGGAATATTCTCTCTCTCTCTCTCTCTCTCTCTCTCTCTCCCTCTCTCTCCTTGGTTTTGGTTTTCTTGGATTTATTTCCAGCTCAAGAAACAGACATAGGTGAGAGAAGAGGCTTCAAGGTCAGAGGAAACAACTTAAAGCTCGTTCCCTCAGATTTTCAAAACCTGTTCTGTTTAGCTCAATAATCAGTATATCTAGAATATCAGTCACTTTGGGTAAATGCCAATAGCGGGTTCAGACTTATGCATGACTGAGCATCTTGTACTAAGCTTCTTTCTCAGATGGGTTATTGCCAAGCCACAGTTGAAAATGCACTGCTCCGAGAAGACTGAACTCAGCCTTTTCCTCACTCATATTTTCAGGGCTCTGGGTGCAAAAAATAGGATACAGGAACTGAAAATGAAGCACCGTAGGAATCAAGGAACAAAAATGGAATCAAGGAACAAAGAATGCAAACTGTAAGAATAGCTCTACTAGGTTAGACCAAAGGCACAAACAGCCTAGCATCCTAGTCTCACAGTGGCCAACCAAATTTTGTGAACAGTAACCTAACTACTATAACTCACAGCAGTGGTGTGGTGGTAAATTATAAAGTGCAGGAACTCATCATGATGGTTTCCAATGCTATACCCTCTGTTTGTCCCCCACCCCACCCCAATATATTTTAATAATAATAATAATAATAATAATAATAATAATAATAATAATAATAATAATATCTTTATTGTAATTTGCCCCCTCTCGGGGACAACGAAATTACTTGGCTGCTCCATCCACCCAGGTAGGGCACTCCACACAAAAAATCCACACAAAATCAAAACAACTATAAAAACACTAATTAAAACAATACAGTATAATACAGCAAGGAAGATTAGATGACTTTCAAAGTCCAGGCTTCCCATATTCTCAAGGTATGTGTTATAAAAACAGTTTTAAAAATCCCCCTTCATTTTGTTTAACATGCCTGCAATTGATTTCACACCTAGTTTGCCAGTGATGTGGATCAAACAAGACTATTAGGGTTTTTTTACACTCTCTCTCGCCATCGTCCCTGCATCTTTATGCCAAGGTGAAGTGGAGTGTAATTGGAAGCAGCCAGCATTCTCAAAAGGCTAGTTTCTGACTGATTAGACATGGCATAATAAGGGAGGCTTTCCTGCAACTGGATTAGTAATGAAGGCGAGCCCAGACTAGCAGAGGCCTCAGGGAAGAAAACTGCAAAGGGACAGAACATTTTTGAGGCTATTGCTGGAATGGACTCTGAATTTTCTGCTCTGTGCCCTGATAAGCATGGAAATAGGGAGAGTACTAAAAGGCTGCCTAGTATAATCTCCTTCCATGGAGGCATGGCAAGTTATCCACCACCAACTGACCAATGCTATCCAGGCCACAATATGTCATAAAGGCAGTGCGGGCATCATCTGGAAAAGTGCCTGAAGAAGAAAACATCCCAAAGGAACAAGGCTACATTCTACAGGAGGGTAGGCAATCTAAGGCCCAGGGGTCGGATCGCCTTCTCAATCTGGCCCACAGACGGTCCGGGAATCAGCGTGTTTTCACATGAGTAGAATGTGTGCTTTTGTTTAAAATGCATCTCTGGGTTATTTGTGGGGCATAGGAATTCGTTCCTCCCCCCCCCCGCAACATATAGTCCAGACCACCACATGGTGTGAGGAATGGTGGACCGGCCCACGTTTGAAAAAGGTAGTTGACCCCTGATCTACAGCAACCTCTAGCCAATCTGACCTGGGGGAAAATTCATTCCTAGCCTCAAATATGATCATTTAAGCTCGGAGTATGGACAAAACACTTCCTGTCTGAAGACACAGCAAGTAGAAGTTGGGCTGTTTTCTGGCGCTCTCTCTGTCTCTCTCTCTCTCTGCAAACACCCACTATCCTTTCCCTAATTATGAAAATAAAACTCAAGATCATGCAGGTGTGGGAAAGAAATGTTTCCTGGTCCCAATAAGCCTAAAATTATTATTATTATTAATAATAATAATAATAATAATAATAATAATAATAATAATTTATTTATACCCCGCCCATCTGGCTGAGTTTCCCCAGCTACTCTGGGCGGCTCCCAATCAAATGTTAAAAACAGTACAGCATTAAATATTAAAAACTTCCCTAAACAGGGCTACCTTCAGATGTCTTTTAAAGATATAATAGCTGCTTATTTCCTTCACATCCGAAGGGAGGGTGTTCCACAGGGTGGGCGCCACTACCTAGAAGGCCCTCTGTCTGGTTCCCTGTAACCTCTGGTTCCCTGTAAAATGCAAGACCCTTCACTTCCTATCAAGTTTTCAACATCTTTTTAAGTGTCAGAGACTGGCCGGACAATGAGGAGTGGTGGCTGGATACTTCTGAATGGGCACCAGGAGAAGGGGGGTTGGAGACTGACTTGGAAGAAGGGATCCAGCGATGAGGAGAAGCCTGAAATAGCCCTGAGTCAGAGGAAGGAGAAGCTGCAGGACTGGACAGTGAAGGACAGTTACCGGAGGGAGGGAGACAGAGAGGTCAGGCTGGTGTAGAGTCAACGGCTTCCACATCTCCTCCTCCTGCCCCCACCTCTCCTGCTCCACTGACTCCCAGGACCAAGACAGGACTGAAGAGGGAGGAGCAGAAGCAGGTTAGACGCAGACAGATTCTTCACCTGCTTGCACGCAGCTTAGGTGGGCAAGATACATAAGCTGAGGTCAGGGCCTCTCTGTTGCTGCAACTGCCTCATCAGGTGCACGCCTGGGTGCCACATAATGTTCATTCTACACTTGCAAGGAATCAATCCTTCAATGTGGCGGCACATTTACTTTCTCGAACTCACTGCCTCTCGAACTCACAGGTGCCTGTGTTGCATTGCTTTTGGCACCTGCTAAAAACTTAGGCAAATCTTCTCAGACATGCATTTTTATTACCTTTTCTTGTTTTTCGTTGATTAAGAGCTATATAAATCTTGTTAAATAAATAATACACAAAACAAGCAACTTCCAATACAAAGTATGCCTCAGGCTTTGTCACATCTGCCTGTGTTTAAAGTTGGATTCTTGACCTGTAAGCTTCAGTCAGGTCTCTCTGATCTAAGAACTACTGCACAATGTTACATTTTCAACATGCGTCAGTATTTGTACATGCTAAAAATTATATGTTTGATCAGTGCTATTTTTCTAGGAAAAGAGGTGCTTGAACTCGCTGTGAATGCCTCCCTTGTTCTCTTAGAACAGCAATGGTGTCCACCCAGTGGCGTAGCGTGGGTTCTCGGCACCCGGGACAAGGCAAGTAATTTGCGCCCCCTAACCCGGGGCAAGGCAAGTAATTTGCGCCCCCTAACCCGTGGATTTTAGCACTCAAGTCTCTTCCGCCCCCCCCCCCAGATGTTGCACCAGGTGCAGCAGGCCCCCCTGCACCCCCACGCTACGCCACTGCTCCCACCACAAGTCTTCAGGACAGCCATCTGAAGGCTGGGGCGGGGAGAAGGTCTCTCTGCCCCACCGCCAGGCTTCGGAGCAGCCATCCAAAGGCTGGCGCGGGGAGAAGGTCTCTCTGCCCCACCACCAGGCTTTGGAGCATCCTTCCAAAGCCTGGGGGCGGGAGGAGGTCTCTCTGCCCCACCGCCAGGCTTCGGAGGAGGTCCGAGGACAGTGGGGTTCCTGCTTCCTCGAGGAGGGCCGGCCAAACGCGCCCCCCAAAATGTTGCGCCCGGTGCGGCCGGTCCCCCTGGCACCCCCCACGCTACGCCACTGTGTCCACCTGAGAGGCGCCGGAACTGAGTTCCGGCTGAAAAAAAGGCCTGTGTTTAGTGCTCCAAAATGCATGTCATTTAGTATGTAAGCAACTCAAGGCTGCTTTTTAAAAGCCATCATTATCACCATTTTTTAGAGGAGGGTCTCCATATTTCTGAATTGGCAGTATGAATTTAGAGAGAGAAATTACTCACATACGCTGTCACCTGACAGAGCTTTCTGTGGCGGACAGGGTGGCAGACAAATCAATCAGCGCAGCTCTCCTGGAATCTACAAAAGAGAAAAGTATGGAATGTTAGCTAAGAATTCACAAAAAACAAACAACATCTGACTACATGACTTACAGCACCACCCTGAGCGCGTGAGGTTGAAATTAAGTCAGAGTTATTTCAATGGGACTTACTTCCAAGCAAGTGTGCACCACTGTGTGTTGAAAGCAACTCCCACTTGTCCAATGGGGGATTACTCCCTAGTAAATGTACTTATTTATTTAATCAATTTATATAGTGCTTACTGAAACAAAATATCTCTAAGACGTTTGCAAAAGACAATATAAAATATTCACTAAAAACACACACACAATAAAAGCAAATGTTAAAAAGCAAGACTTGCATCTAAACCACGTTTCATTAATAGCTTGTTGAAAGTAGTGTGCTTATGATTCGGTACATACTTTTCTTAACGCCAAGAAGCTGTGGGGGAGCAATGCAACTCACTGTATCTTAAGGTCCCTAAATTCACTGATTCCAATGAGCCTACTCAGAGTATGATTAATTTTAGATGTCATCCATTAAAACATGGTGAAATAAGTTGTTGTTTTTTAAAGTGCACAAAATAATGATGGGGAAAAGACTTCTGCCACTCATCAGGAGTGTTATCACTGCTATCATCCATTAAGATCCCCATGACACTCACACAACCTTGTTTCATTCAACGTTCATGACAGCAATAAAAATTATTCTCCTGTTTTATTTCAAATGTTTCTTAGCAGCCATACAGGTCCCATTCAGAATGGAAAGGCAGGAAATGTTTTAGTCAAAAATATCTGGGAGTGATAGAAGCAACTTTTACTGGAGAAACATCGTGTCCACACATGAGCAGACCTATATGGAGGAAATACTTTGGGATGTCACACTATAAAATATCACACTATTATTGCTCTCAATGTATCAAATAAATAGTCTTGAAAGCCACTCCCATACCCAAATTGTTCCCAAATTGGCCTAAATCTGCAATTTATATCAGTTTTAAAACAGCTGCCTGACACATTCCACTTTAAAGCAACCTATTTATTGAACATTCAACCTGATTTGCTTGCACAAAGCTTACACAGAGGTTAGATTATATCCAGTCTCCGAGCATTTGTTCTGATTTATTTGTGGCGCAGTTGTAGGACAATGAGCATTTATCCTGATTTGCTTTTGGGATGGTTTCCCATTAATCATTTGTTGATCCCACACTTTTCAATGCATTTCTCTGTGGCTTTTTAAAAGTGGATTTGTTGCACCGGGGTGATAGAGCGCATTAATTCACTTTAATGGCAACAAACCTAAATCCCTCCTGCAAAACAAGGACAGTCTGGAGGCACCCTTAAAGGAAATCAGCATAGTACTAAATCTGGCATAAAAGCACAAGACAGGCTCCTTGTGAGCCTTCTTTTGTAGATCGTTGAAAATGGGTGGAGGCAGCAGATTGCCTTTCTGATCTGTCATGTGTGAAGAAGGGACAATTCTCTGCTCCACTTCACCAAGTCAACAGGGCAAGAAAAAAGAGGTGGTGGCTGCTGGCAGCCCAAGGCTATCAACCAAGCTTATACTGCAGAGCATTTGATGAGGAAAGAATCCTATGTTTATCCAGAGCCCAGAGGGTATCCAGACAGACAGACAGACAAAATACACAGTTATAAAATATGGATACTAGCCAGGGCAACATTCTTAAAGTGCTTTTGCTGCATTTAATGGGTTCTTCCTTGTACATATCTACCTGCACCTGGGAATCAGAGTGTGTGCTTCTTGAACTGAGGAGTCCCCATCACACTCGTCAAACCCATCAAACCCCCTTACCCAGCCTGATAGCAAGAGTAAGGAACGGGGGAGATCTGTTGTCTTCATGCCCTCTTGTGGGATTTCTAAAACCATCTGGCTGGCCACCATCTAAAGAACAACAGGATTACTGCACATGTTTTTATTAGTTACATACCTCACCATTTGCTAGATGGCATCTGCTAATCCTGTTTTTATTTTAAAATGGACTGTATGTTTGAAACCTTTTTTGTCTTGCCCTGTCTGGAAAGTTATAATTGTTTGATTAACACTAATCTGACTTCTCAAAAAGTACCGTATTTTTTGCTCCATAAGATGCACTTTTTTCTTCCTAAAAAGTAAAGGGAAATGTCTGTGCATCTTATGGAGCGAATGAGTGGTCCCTGGAGCCAAATTGCCCAGGGGCGAAAAGCAGATCATGCTTTTTTGTTTAAAAAGAGGGAAGTGTGTGTTGAAACAAATCCGCAGGCGATCGGGAGTGAGATAAGGGACGCTAGCAATAAAGGAGGCTGCCTGGGAGGGGGGAGGTAAAGACAGGAATACTAAAACAGGAATACTAAAACAAGCAATGAGGAGAGAAATTAGAAGAAAAGGAGGAGCAAAAAACTGCTCCAGCTAAGGAAAAGACATTAAGGCAAACAAGAGGGAAGGGAGTGTTGAAAGGAAGCAGCTGATCGGCAAGCGATCGGGAAGGAGATAAGGGACGCTGGCGATAAAGGAGGCTGCCTGGGAGGGGGGGAGATAAAAGCCCATGGATCCTCAGGATTTTTGCATTGGGTCACCCCAAATTCACCATCAGATCACACAGCATGTCCATAGCTACAGCCTGCACCAAAAAACCCACACATCCACTGTTTCGTGGGGCTGCAATGGCGTAAAAATGTGGTTACAAAGCACGGATCCACATGGATCCTCAGGATTTTTGCATTGGGTCACCCCAAATTCACCGTCACAACATGAACCACAAAAAATCATACACCCACAGTTTCGTCCAGAATATTTCTTTTCTTGTTTTCCTCCTCTAAAAACCAGATCTGTCTTATAGTCAGGTGCATCTTATGGAGCAAAAAATACGGCAACTAACATTGATCATCATCTTGACTGTATCAGCCACCTGAAGTTAACAGAGCTTTTTTTTTTACCCCACAAACCTTTAATATGAAGAGATGAGATGTTAGAATTAGAAAAATTGCATCTTTTTTGGAATATATAAAGCATAGTACCTAAAAAGACCGAACTATATATCACAACAACTCTGGTTTGAATTTCGCCTCCGTCATGAATTTACCACTTCTTAGTCCCCCACCTGCAACAATATCTGCCTACGTTACAGAGCTATTATAATTTTACTACAAGTTTACGGTGTGCTTTGAACACCCATGAGTATTGTTAAAGCAGAAAGTTTCATTCCATGGCACAGGCCTTGTCTTCACAGCACAAATAGTACCAAGTTTGTCTCTTCCGACTATCTTCCTAGGGATATTCATGGAGGAGAGTCCGTGCCCCTCGAAGTAGTGGCTGCTGGCCCTCCTAATAATCTCTGCCCTCAAACCTCCTTCTTTAAGTCACCTTTCCCTCAGGATGGCACACTGATTTTGCAAGGCCATAGGCCTAGAAGTGCAAAGAGAATGCAGAAGGGTTGCTAGGCAACTGCCCAGCTTAAAATTTCATCCCTTTCCTGGGCCTAAAGTCAGGCTTCATACTGGACTGAAGACTTTGGCAGCCTTTTTCTTCCTAGATAGAATAGCAGGGAAGAAGGAAAGCATTTATTACAGTGCCTTCCTGCCTGTCCAAACATGTCAAGGAAAACGGCAAACAGACAGAGCACGAGGATAAGGAGAGGAAAAAGGGAAAGCCTTATCTGGGGCTGGGCTGCAAGCCCATTACCTTGAAGGGGGGGGGGGAATGAAGGTAAATTGAAGGTGGTTATGCAATCTTATTTCTCATATCTGTATGGAGTATCTAGATCTTGAGAAATTTGTTGAAGCCAGTCAGCCACAGAGCAGAACAAGCAATTTCTGCAGTTGCTACCATAGGCAGCCCCTGAGGAAAAGAAAGCAGGAACCAATGCTTATACAGGAATTGTGGTTCTACCTCCTTCTGCAGAGTGCTCTCAAGACACCGCCAGCTTTTTTTGTTCCTGTCCCTGTTGTGGGAGATTAGAGCCAAATCTAACAAATGCATATTCTTGCTAGTTAGCATGAGAAGGGGTTAATACCACAGAGCTGTACTGCTGATAGGCAGGTACTCAGGCCATAGAATTGCAATTGGTAGAGAGGGTTCTGTGTGGTGTCATTTCCCCTCCTCTTCCTTTGACCATCGTTGGATGCAGACATGCCTCTGTTCACTCCATCTTTAGGTACATGCCTGTAGCTGGTTATGATTAAATATAAGTATTGCTTATATTTGCTTATATATATCATTGTTGAGAACCAATGCATGATTATAAAGTTAGTAAATCTTACTTTTAAACTTACTTTAGAAGTTGTTGCCTGATTCTTTCTTAAGCAGGGTAAGAACAGGGAGGCCAGCTTACTTTATAGCTGGACTTACTCAAAACAAGGCTTTTCAGCCTAATTCCTATGTTTTAAATTTTGCTGCTAATGATAATATTTTAAAACTCTGTTCAGCACACACAGGTGGGGGAATGAGTGCTGCTGGTGGGATTTGCATGCCCCAAAACACATGGGAATAAATGAGTTTGGTCTCCCGAGTGCCTAAAACAGAGGTGGGGAACTACATCTGGCTGAATCCTCAATTCCGTCTTTCCCCACAGGTCAAGTTTGACAGGCGGCTGGGGCTGCTCACCTATCAATCCCCTCACAGTGGTGTCAGGTGACCTATTTTGGCCCTGTGTAGTGTGCAGTGCTTTGAAGCCCCGACAGTCGGGGCTTCAAAGCACTGTGCAGCACTTTCTGTGAGCACTGCTGATCAGCTGATTGTCAGTACTTGGAAAGTACTGTGGGGTGCTGTGCACACAGCCTTGGAGGCACCACCAATTAGCAAATCCACAATTTTACCTGACCCACAACTGATGTCAGGTATAGGGCAGGGTGGCCTGGCCAGGCCTAAACAGCCCCATGGGCCAAAAATGGATGCCTGATGAGCCTAATTATGCCCCACCCTTGGCATAGACGAACTGACGCTCGATTCTAAGGCAGGGAAAAGTGACTACAGAGTATTTGTATTCACACTTGTTAACAATTAATATACATACCTGCCAAACTACCACATTTAGCTATAAAAATCACATTAGGCAGCTGGAATACTTTTAGTTTTTTCAGGCCCCTGTTTATAAGCTCTTTACATTTCTAATTTTTCAGAACAGATAACACCTTTATTTGGGAGAAGCAGAGGAAAATGAATTTGTACCAAGGCTAGATATTAAGTTTGTATTTTGGCAGGAGAAACAAGTACCCTTTTAATGAAATGCCCTCCTATTAAAAACAACAATGGTGCAAATTATGAAGTGATACAGTATCCCAATAAAGGGCACTAATGAGATGGGCTACACTTTGCACAAATAGTTCCCAGGACACACACACACAGCTGAATACTCCCATGGGGAGCAAATAGCTATTATATTATACCCATTAGATGTGTCCTGGTGGGGAAAAAGAAATACTACACTCAGACATTTGTTTAAAACTGGTAACCTTGCACAATGATTATACACTGCAGTACTGCTTTAGTTTGCGATGTCAATCCTTCTTCCACCAGTGATCCCCTGCAATTTCAAAAGTGTGTTTGATTAGGAAAATAAGCAGTGTTTGACTGACAGCACTTTAAGAGGATGGTTTATAATTTGTACTTGACTAATATTTCCCTAGAAATAATTGTACTGCATAAAGACAGGCATTTGAATTAAGTGTTTCCACTAAGGGCTGCAGTACATACAAATGAGGCCTTCCCTGTCCCCTTTTGTGCTATTGCAATTGACTTTTGAATAAAGGTCATGTCTTAAATATTTGGAGCTGGGTTTTTTTTTTTACCTGTGGTGGTGGCGGGAGGGCTGTGTTATACAACGTCAACTCCTATTTTCATCTGTATCACTGGCAAGATAGTTTGATTTAAAGTATCTAGAAAGTGGGACAATTTTTATGGATATTTAACCCCCAAAATGGTAAGACATGAGACTCCAACTCCCAGCTCTAGCCAGCAAAGTCCAACAATGTAGTATGGAGGGGACTAAATTGGCCACCCCTTGCTTAGAATGTCGGACTAAGACTGGGGAGACCCCAATTCAAATCCTCATGCAGCCATGAAGCTCATTAGGGTGACCTTGGGCCAGTCACCAACTCTCAATTGGAGGAAAGGATAACTATTGTTCAAATTAATAAATAAACATATAAAGTTCTAGTATTATGCCACTCTAAGGAACAGTGTGGACAAATGGATTTCCATCTTTTCATACTCTACATGGTTTATAATTGTATAAATCTCTATTACAATTTCATCAGCACCAGAAAATACTAGCAGCAAGGAGGTGGGATTGTAAAACATGGTAAGCCTAGCACCACTTTATTTTTAATGGGAAACAGAGTGATTTCCTGCTTCTGCACCCTCCTGTTCTGATACTGAATAGCCAAGGATTTATTATGAATGTCCCAGTAAACTCTTTATTTGAATTTTTAGAGCACAGCTGACCAGCTTACAGAAAAAGAGTTTGTGCTTGGAAAGCCCAGGAGCTAACTATTTCCCCTCCCTATGGCGGTTTTTAAGCAGTGGGGGATGTTCTGCATAAGCTGAGACATGCATTTTCTCTCTCTCTGAAGACAAAATAACAAGGCAGACCTTTGCAATTGGTCTCTCACTGCTCTCTGCTACCCACCCTCTACCAAAGCAATTAAAAACAAGACAGTCAGCTGTAAAATGCAGCTTAGACAGTATCAGAGCACAGACAATATCTCTTCCTCCCCCTCCTAACAATATCCTGGTTTGATCCAGGATAAGTCTTTGAAAGCTTCAGCACTCTTAATTTGGATGAGCCAATGGATGAGGCAAACAGAGCATCAACATGGAAAGAAAATGAGGGGGGGTGTACAAGGGTTAGATCCCTTGGAAGGGTCCAAGAAGTCTGTTCACATTCTGGTTATCATTACTGCAACAGTTGTCCCCAACCTAGTACCTTCCAGATGTTTTGGACTACAACTCCCATCAACCCCAGCGACCATGAGATCTCCCTGAGATGATGGATTGAAGATGGCTGCTCTGTAGGAACTGCGTTGGGATCAAACCTGCAACCTTGCCATTATCAGCACCATGCTCTAACCAGCTGAGCTGCTTTTCACGGGCAAACCAAGGAAATTGCTCCCAGGTTTCTTTTTCTGTTCTCTCTATGAAAATGGCTGGTTTCACCTCCTCTTTTCTCACATGACTGCAGGTCCAGCTGCCAAAAAGAGAAGAAGGTAGTGGGGGAAAGCCAAGGTGGTGCTTTCCTTGTTTGGTCTGACATGAAACAGGTGGTTATGATGAAGTAAGCTGGGTGAGTGAAACTGCAGGAATAGTTTCTCCTCGCCCAGAGCACTGGTCAAAGCCAGGGCTGCAAGGGGAATGTTCCACTCCAAGTAACTTGCAGTTGCAGTCAGAACTGGAGTCCACTACAGATGCAAAGCGGACTCAGCCCATACCTCTTTCAGGAAAAAAAGTACAAAAGCTAAAGAACTCAAAGGATTCATTAAACCAGTGATTTGCTAAACTGAGAGGCAGATCCCCATTGGAGGCACAGTCGTACTTTGGTTCTCAAACAGAATCCGTTCTGGAAGTCTGTTTGACTTCTGAAAACATTTGAAAACCAAGGTGCGGCTTCCAATTGACTGCAGGAGCTTCCTGCACTCAATTGGAAGCCGCGGAAGCTGCGTCAGATGTTCGTGTTCCAAAGAACATTCACAAACTAGACATTCACGTCTGGGTTTGCGGCGTTCGAGAGCCAAAGCGTTCCAAGTAGCAAGGCGTTCGACAACCAAGGTACGACTGTACACACAACCTGAAGTGGGGGCACAAAGTTCAAAAGAGGAAGAGCGTTCTAGAAGGGAGAGTATCTCTTCTTAAACCAAGGCATGAATGGATTGAATGCCATTTGGCAGAGGATCTGTTTGACCACCATGAAGACAGAATGCTGGAGTGGACGGGCCTTTGGTGTAATCCAGCAAAGCTCTTCTTATGTTCTTATCCTTGTTGATTCACATTGGATTTCTGGCAGGGGCTGCCTCCCACTTTTGACCCCATCTCCCAACCTGATTTGGGCCATTGTTCCAATAGCATTTCCCCTGTGTCTCACTGAGCTCTTTATATAGGCCAGCTTCCCCCAGCCTGGTAGTCCTCCATATTCTGTTTGACTATGGCTCCCATCACCGCCAACCATTGGCCATGTTGGCTGGGACTGAGTTCAACAATGTCTCAAGGGAGCCACATTGGGGAAGGTTTTTCAAGGTTGGAGGAGTTCCCCAGTCCACAAGATTTATGTGCATACAGCACACAAGCTTCATGTACAATCTAAGTGCTTGCACTGTGGAAGAAAAAGTCCTTGATGAAATCCAAAGCCAGTTCCAGGTTTCTGAAGGTTCTTTGGCAAGACAGCCTCAATGGGCCATGTTCCTTTAGTAAGTCTACCTCCTCACAAGCTGCTGCTGCTCCTTTTCCTTATCACAGTTAATAATAATAATAATAATAATAATAATAATAATAATAATACCCCACCCATCTGGCTTGGTTTCCTCAGACACTCTGGGCAACTTCCAGCAAAATATAAAAAATAATAAAAATATCAAACATTAAAAACTTCCCGATACAGGGTTGCTCTCAGGTGTCTTCTAAAAGTTGTGTAAGTCTTTATCTCCTTGGCATCTGGTGGGAGGGCGTTCCACAGGGAGGGCGCCCCTGCAGAGAAGGCCCTCTGCCTGGTTTCCTGTAACTTCACTTCCTGCAGTGAGGGAACCGTCAGAAGACCAAGCTTCCTTGTCAAGCAGAGAGTCAGCGAGCAAGCAGTAGCATCTACTGTGCCTCCTCCTCACTCTCTGAGCTAGAGCGAGAGGCAGGGTGAAATCGTAGGGTGCAATGGTGAAGAGGAGCAGGAAATACAGGAAGATCTTCCAAGTGGGCCCCTTGTTGGGCGTGTGGACCCCCGGCAGATGCCTGACAGTGCTGACCTTTGGCATTGGCCCTGATGAAATCTACTATTTCCATCTACTCATGACCCTCACTTTTATCCAAAATTTGGTTCCTGGAACCTTCTCAAAACACTAGCTAATGGGCCATCAAAAAGTAGAGGGCTGAGACTCCCTAGCTCCCCCTAGGGTGGCTACATACTGTGGAACAGGTGGTGGGTCCTGGCTAGAGGACCCTCCCCCCCAAAAAAAAAAGTAAACAAGAATTCTGAGAAACCCTGGCTAAACTGATACAGTGGTACCTCGGGTTACAGATGCTTCAGGTTACAGACGCTTCAGGTTACAGACTCCGATAACCCAGAAATAGTACCTCGGTTTAAGAACTTTGCTTCAGGATGAGAACAGAAATTGTGTGGTGGCAGCAGCGGGAGGCCCCATTAGCTAAAATGGTACCTCAGGTTAAGAACAGTTTCAGGTTAAGAACAGACCTCCAGAACGAATTAAGTTCTTAACCCGAGGTACCACTGTATCTTAAACTGCTTGTGTTACCATTTTAAATGGAGTTATATGCAAATGCTACCAAACGGCACTAAAAAAATAATAATGACATGATAATATTATTCTTCCTCCCATGCAGAAAGCTGAGCTAGTGCATTGCCTGCAATAAGGCTGGAAGATCACCTTCCCGCAATTTGTACATCTTACCACAATTTCCTGCCCTGGCCTTCCCGTGGGATACAAACCAAGAGAGCTGGCGAGAGGAGCAGAAAGCCAGCCCAGTCACTTAGCACCTCCCTTGATGCAAACAGACCACATCAATGGCTGCAGCCCAAGGACAGCCAGCTGCAGTGAAGTGTTCATTCAGTTCTGTCTGGGAGACACTCTTGATTGACTGTCGTCTGCTGCTCGCACATAAGAGAATGCTTGTTGCGCCCAAATATCTCAAGGCTAGATCGATATCAATGCAGTTTTAACAGTATGAGTTTATTTTTATTTTTTAAGCACACACACACACCATGGAAGGGAGGAAGGGAAATAAAGCTAGCTTTTCATCTGTGTTTCACAGTGGGAGACAGTGGTGGAAGGAGGAAGATACAAAAAAAGGGGGGGACCATACCAAAAATATGAGTTATTTGCACAAAGTCTTTAAGGAAATAAAGTCTACAAGGAAGATTAATCAGTGGTCAGGAAGTCTGGCTCATAACATAGCATAATTATCTTCACGGTGCTCTGAATTTTATAACATAATCCTCTGCCCCACAAAAATAATAAGGAACCAAAATGCATTTTTAAATGTGTGAAAGCTAAAATTCAGCACCGCCGCCCCCACCTCTCGTGCCCCGTTCTACAGCATTTTTGTGGTGGCGCTCAGTGTGACTGGACCGGTCACGCTACCCTAAAACGGCCTGTGCCCCACCTCCCATGTGTGCCCCATGACCTCTGCAAATCTGGAGGGAACCCCAGTACAGTGGTACCTCGGGTTAAATACGCTTCAGGTTACAGACTCCGCTAACCCAGAAATATTACCTCGGGTTAAGAACTTTGCTTCAGGATGAGAACAGAAATCGTGCTCCGGCAGTGTGGCGGCAGCAGGAGGCCCCATTAGCTAAAGTGGTGCTTCTGGTTAAGAACAGTTTCAGGTTAAGAACGGGCCTCTGGAACGAATTAAGTACTTAATCCGAGGTACCACTGTACAGATTTAAGGGACACACAAGGGGAGGAGGGTGATAGTCCTTTGCACTAGTGATAATCCTTGCACTGACAGGACCCTGACTTAGTTCTGCATTGAATACAATCCATAGTCCATAATAGTGCTTTTAATGTGTGAATGCGCCTAACTGGAGCCTATTTCATGATATTTGCAGGCCAATTTTTCAATTCTGCCTGTAGACAGACAGCCAACCTTGTCATCCTATAGAAGAAAGCACCATGATATACCTCTGCCAGAAAGTTTAAGATCACGGATGGCATTTGTTCAAGCACATGCAAGCATATTTGCATCCCCGTCCAAATCTCAGCAGCTTCATTTGAAGCGAGACCTTGTAGGTCAAAGATTACAGAGAGAAAGAATGGGTGATTTGAAACAAATATCAGAGCATTGACTCCCTTACCACAGAGAGGAAAAAGACAAAAAAAGCAAAGGAAAAGGCTTTTTTACTAGGAAAAAGACAGCAGACAGCCTTTGAAAAGAGCAAATCAACTTAGTCTGGCCAGGAAAGCCTTGAAGAAACAAACATCTTGAGGCCTGTCTCTACGATTAGATGGCAAACAGGAGTTTTGGATGTTACTGTACAAACCACCCGTGGTCATCCTGGGGCATTAGAGAAACAATCCTGCCGTTACCGGTTGTATTTTGACTTGGTGAGCAAGACATGAGCTACTTGCTAAGACAGGAAACATTCCTTGCAAGAGATCTGTAAACACACGCACACACACACACACTGGTACCTCAGTTTAAGAACAGCCCTGTTTACGAACGATTCGGGTTACGAACCTCCGCAAAACCAGAAGTTTACCTCAGTCTACGAACTTTACCTCAGTCTAAGGATGGAAACCCAATGGTGGAAGGGCACCAGTGGCGGGAGGCCTCATTAGGGAAAGCCATCTCAGTTTAAGAACGGTTTTGGTTTAAGAATGGACTTTCGGAATGGATTAAGTTTGTAAACCGAGGTACCACTGTATATAAAAAATAAAATAAAAAACTAGGCCAGGACAGGACTCTGAAAGTAGAAGCAGAAGAAGGTAGAGCTGAAGCAGGTCTCCCCTCTAGAAAATATCAATACTGGGCATTCTATAACTGGAGTCCCTGTGAGCACCCTGGCACCCTCAGACACCTCCTTTGGTCAGCCCTATGTCTCCCACAGAAGCCAGCCAAATGGCCTTGGAAAACTGAACAGCAGGGTGTGAGGTACACTGCTTTTGAACATGGAGGTTTTGATTCAGCTATCCCAGCTGACAGGAAGAGTTTCCGCACAGGCAGAGGTCCCAGTGGGTACAGCTCAGGGAAGAAGTGGCTGGAGCAGCTTTGTGGGGAGAGCGGGACTTTCCAAAAGCAGCAAATTTCCCCACCTCTGCCCTCGGAAACTCAGCGTTCCCTATTTTAACCCACAAGTCAACTCCATGTTGGTGACATAACCTCGAGTGATCGAAAAATACCTGATCCTCATCTCAGCCGCCAGCCTCACCTGCTTTCTAATCCGGCACTGTCTAGACATGTTACTTCCTTCTTCAATTCCATGCTGTCATCAACAGCTGTGTGCGTATGTATATGCTTGGAGTTTGTGTTTTTCCTTCATTAAGGGTTTGTGCCACAGAAAGCTGCTTCTCTTTAATTATCTTTAGCACCCTACTGACCCATTCCTGACCCCCTACGCAGAGCAGCAGCTTAAGTTTTGGGAAGAACCAATTACATCAAAAAAATAAATAACCTGCCAATGACAATGGCTGTCAAGCTCCACATTCCAACTCCCTAGTTCCCTACTGCGTGGGCATGAACACCCGTCCCCACACTTCTGAGCCACAGTAAAAAACAGATACCACATTTTCTGCCTGCAGAAACTGCTGCACACGAGGCAATAGCTTGGAGTGCTTTGAGTCTGCCCAGATGTGACACCAGAGGAAGTGAGGAGATGGGGCAGGTGGCAGAAGGGAAGGAATAAGGGAAGAACCCTTCCTTTCAGAGGAACTGCTTATAGATTAACTTTCATTTGTGCCGTTCAGATAAATCACTGGAACACAGTGAAGCTGCCTGACACCAAGGGCCTTTCCTGACTGTCACTCTTTTCAAGCGGGATTCAAACATAGGCTTGCCATATTTCACAAAGTGAAAATCCGGACACAAAAGTTGATGAGCTTTGCTTTGAGGTGAGGTAGGCAAAGTTGTTGAGCTTTTTCTGCAAAATCTTGAGCTATTTCTAAGGAAATTCTCCCCCAAAATCAACACTTCCAATGTGAGTTGCCATACACCCGGGTTTCCCCGGACATTTTTACCAATTTTTGGAAATTCTGCCCAGATGCTATTTCCAATGGACAAATCCCAGATATGTCTGGGAAATCCCAGACATATGGCAGACCTATTCAAACTCCAGCAAATTGAGGTTGCACAATTGTAGATGATAGGGTGGTCCTGCGCAGAAAACCACCTTCCCCAAAGATCGTGGTGTTTGTTTTTTTTGTAATTAGGAAAGTGACAGGGAAATGCAATGGATAGTGTGGGAGAACACTAGCTTTGATGCAACTGTCGTCTAACCTCCCCACAAACAAAGCAAAAGGAATGCTCATTAAAGTGCCAACATTGCCTACAAACAAATCAGGATGAATAATAGACAAGTTGTCTGGAAGCGCTCCCAAGTCAAACTAATTGCCTACCTAGCACAGATATTCACTGCATACACACAGTACATTTAAAGTCCACTGGTTCCCCAAAATAATTACAGGAAATGTAGTTTGTTAATGGTGCTGGAAACTGTAGCTGCACAAGTGTAAATTACAGCTCTCAGTTGTCTTTGGAGAAAGTAATTTGCTTCACAGCCATTGCCTACTCTGACTGAAAGCAGTTCTCCAAGGTCTCAGGCAGAAAGGTTTTGCCAGAATGTTCTTTTTTACTGAAGATGGCAGGGTTTGACCCCAATATCTTCTACAATCAAAACCTGTGTCCTCCAACTGGATAGCAGTCCCTTCTCCAACAAAGATTTTGAGAGACAAGGAGGACATTTTTTAAAAGGGGGGTGCATTCATTGCTACGCTCAGGAATCAGTGACCAAAAGCTAGGGGAACGGACAATATTTCTATCAGCTGAGCTGTGAGAATCATGCACAGGTTGGCATCTCTCAGACCACCTTGCACATGACAAGAAGCATTTACCAATAGAGGACTTCCAAGCACACAAAGAGTGCATGCACTGAGCCACATGGAAGATTCATGTGCAAGGAACAAATATTTCCTGGAATCAAGAACCACAAAAGCAAACATTTTGCTTAAGACAGCACATCAGGGAGAAGGTCAACTTTTTGTTTTCAGGGAGTTGTTTTGTTTTTCCCTGTGCACAAGGGAGCGGTTCAAGACGTGAGCTTTCTACCTGCTCTTTGAAGTGGTACAAGTCAAAAGAAACTGCAGCATGCTGATCTGTGCCTGAACCTGCTCCTGGGATTGCTGCATTTTTCAGCTGAAGAGGAATCAAGCAAATTTTAAGAAATTGCTTCTTGACTAACAACAATGCAGAAAATTCTGTGCCAGTTTACATACCAGGCAGGATGTAAGCTTGTGAAGCAGTGTTTTTCCCCTTTTCTTGACACATTTCTGAAGCTGGAAAACAAGGACTATGTATTGGGGAAAACATTTTGGTTTAAGGTAGAAAGGCTCAGTCCCAACCGCCTAAAACGAACACGACACAGAGTTATAAATGTTTGCATTCTCTGGGCAGAGTGGAATTTGTAGGAACCAGAAAATAAGGAAACGTGAACTGCAGCTGCAATATAAATTTGAGGAACATTAATATCCCCTACCATATACAAGCACTTAGGCAAGAAGAATCCTTCAGAACACCTACATTTTTGAGAGTCACTGGTGACACAAGGTATCAAATCTACTCGGTTTATTTATATAAATGCAAAATAAGAACTTTCACTGGACAGTGGACAAGCTCCCCCTCTTTGAAACGCTTCATGGGTACAATCTGCCAGTTTCCTACATGCTACATTTTCCAATTGTGTCATTTTGGTCTTGCGATGCAAGTTTTTATCACCCTTCTTCTTTTCTGGGCTGTCTGCCAAACAAGAGGCCTACATTTCCAATGTGGCAAGACAGCTGCCTGTATTACCAAACAACCTGCCCTCAAATTATGGCCTCTGACTTTTATACTATGATTAGGTGGCCATAGAGCTTGGACCTAACAAGCCTCTCTGGACTGGTGGTGTTTGCACATAATGCTAAAACCATAGTTTGGTGTTACAAGGACTAACAGCGCAAGAAGCCTTGGGGCTTTTCCTTCCTCCTGCCAAATCTACTACGGTAAGTTGGGGGGAACCTTCTGAACAGATTCAGGGTGCATGGAGGGTGAGGAGAACGTTGCATTGCAGAAGCA
Organism: Podarcis vaucheri; assembly: GCF_965113315.1. Classification (NCBI taxonomy): domain Eukaryota; kingdom Metazoa; phylum Chordata; class Lepidosauria; order Squamata; family Lacertidae; genus Podarcis; species Podarcis vaucheri. Next base: position 83,748,629 of record NC_138764.1, on the reverse strand, counting down.
GAAATCCCTGCGCTGACGGAACACTCACAGAGTGCAAAATTGGATGCAACCCAAAGTTCCAAATCTGAGTGTGCCAACATAGCAGATCTTCTTTCTTCCTTCCCTCCACTTCTGCAGCATATTCACAGCAATGAGGTGAGGTACTCATGTACCCAAGTTAGCTGGTAACATGTAACTCAATGCCAAATATTCATGCATAACTTACATGCATGTGAGGCATTATGCATCCTTTCCGCACTTACTCAGAGAGTTAACTTCTAGAGAACAAGGGGCAGGAAGGCGGGTGGGGTCAATCCACAGTTAGGCATCAGGACAGCCAAAAATATCACAAAAAAATTGAGACAGATCTGGGGGACTGCTGGGTTTTTATATTTTCAGAAATGGCAGAGCAGCCACTGTATGCTTCTTTGTTCCATCCAGCCTAAAGACGATGTGTGTCCCATCTAGCCTGATGGAAAGTTCTGAAGAAAGTTAGCTCCTTATTTTGCCTTGTTTTTGTTAGTTAGCATAGAAAGGTATTGCCCAACTATGGATTTTGAGGGATTTCCTTCTGGAGCAACAGAGTTTGCTTTCTCAGAGAGGAAAGAAACTCCACAGCAGTTTTAGCAAGTCACACTTCTGAAAACTGTGTTGCAAGAAAAAGAAAACAGTAACCCAACAGGTTTCCTTAAAAAAAAAATGGGAGAAGGAAAAGCAGGCACAAAATAGGTAACAGATTATTAGGATTATACCTTGCTAATAGGGAACTGGGTAATTCCAGTGGAGGAGAGAGGGAGAGGAGGAGGAACAGCAGTCTGTAACTGCCCTGATGGAGCTACAAAAAGATGGTTTGAGCACATTAAAGGGGGTAACTGATCTTTTGCGAGCCATCTTGTGTATGAGCTCTGGAAGACAATCAAGTCACCTGACAGCATACTGGCCTTATTCAGACTCTTTGGTGCTGCTCAGATTCACTCCCCTTGATACAGGGTGTCTCCAATTCAAATGATTAAAGCCCCCTTTTATATCCTCCACTCCCCTTTCATTTTAGTCTGAAGCAGAGCTTTGTCAGTAGAATGTGCTTCAAACCCATGGGGGGAGGGAGAGAAAAACTCCCTTCATAGCTGCACTTGGGGGCCCTCACTCATGCAAAGCCAAGAATTCCTGCTGTGAGAAATCAAAGCAGCTCCTGTAGCTAAAGCACCGAACAATGCAGCTTTCTTGGCCCCTGTTTACTGCCAGAGCTGAAGAGAAGAGGCAACTATAGCCTTCCGATCTTCTTCCGCATTCCCTCCTCCCCTGAGCACACATACTTTGATCTCCAAGCCAGAAAAAAAGGGTCTGCAAGCTATATTAATTGGAAATATTTTATTTTATTTTTAGATATTCCATTTTAGAGAAAAACTTCCCCCATTTCTCCCATAACTTACAATGATCCCCAGATAGAGCAGGATTCCCTGTTTATCACACAGCAGCTTTGTTCCCTGTGCCAAGTAGACTTCAATAAATTCCCAAGTGTTGAGCTAGTCTAGTGAATGGCAGGCACCTGTGAGTGGATTGTGCCTTTACCAAGCCTTGGAAAATATTTCGGGGAAACGTTAGCCAAATCCAGTGTGTTCAAGCACACCATTTCACCCATCAGTTCAATCATCAAAAATCCAAAGTAGACAGTCTTAATCTATATATTGTATCAGGACCCCCCCCCCCAATTTTTTTTATTAATTTTCTTTGGTGACCTGATTCTGATTCTCAAGTAGTTAGGAAATTCCTGAGACTACAAAGGGGTTTTTTAAAAAAATACTTCAAGAGTTTTAAAAAATGATCTATTATTCAATTAAATCTAGCATCATTAACAACAATAACAGATCCTTGCTAGGTCAGGCCACATATCCATCTAGAACAGGGGTAGGCAACCTAAGGCCAGGGGGCCGGATGTGGCCCAATCACCTTCTCAATCCGGCCCACAGACGGTCCGGGAATCAGCATGCTTTTACATGAGTAGAATGTGTGCTTTTATTTAAAATGCATCTCTGGGTTATTTGTGGGGCATAGGAATTCGTTCATTTCCTGCCCAAAAAATATAGACCAGCCCACCATATGATCTGAGGGATGGTGGACTGACCCCCTGCTGAAAAAGGTTGCTGGCCCCTGATCTAGAATGACCACTTGCTCATCACCAAATAAAGGAAAGGATGGAAGTAAACATAAAATTGTATAAAATTTGCATATGCTGATTTATATGTACAATTCTGTAGTTTAAAATATAAAAAAAAATTGCAAGACATCTGACCACAGTGAGGAGGGCTGTGACCAGCTTAACTTTGTGCCAGCTCAGTCTGCAGCCCAGATGTTAACTGTGGATATGCAACTTCAAAGCCTCTGTTCTCCTGTCTTCTGGTTCGTTATATTTAACCTGGACTTGGATCAAACTGAGGATGCATTCCTTTAAAGTAAGACACATGGGCATTCTAATCTAGTCCAGCATCCCATTTCAAAAAATTGGTCCGCTAAAGTACTATAGGAATCATACATGCTGTTTATCTATTTAACAACATGCAGGACATAAACTAACAGCCCTCTCTTATTCAGAGAATGAGAGATCTCATATATGGATAGTTATATCCAGTGCTTTTTTCTAAAAGAAATGTTTAGGGGTATTCTCATTTTCCTGCTCATATTGAAATACTGCCCCTCAGTGAGGCTAAACTTAGATTCACAAAATGTTTAGGGGTATGCGTCCCCCTGCGTCCCCCCAGGAAAAAAGCACTGATTATATCTCAGCTTAATCAGGCAAGATATGAATGAGCCCTGTGCTTTTAGACATAGCCTTTTACATGATTGCACAACTCTTCCATTAACTACTGTTTCCCATTTGTTTAAACATGGAAACTATGGTTTACAGTTGTGTTCACTTTTCCCACAGCTAACATGATACGTGGTTGGATCAGCTGCATACAGAAAGCTGGACTGAATTCCATGTGCGTGAACCGAGTACAACCCAGTTCAGTTCTCCGCAGCATGGTTTGAAATTAGCAGGATGCCAGGAGCATTTTGCGCCTAAAGATTTTCCATTTGCGAGCACCTCAAGAAGTCTAGGTGCCATTTTTGTGTGCCTGGCTGACTCTCAAGGATTACTGAAATGTATGTGCTTTGAAGCCTCAAAGTATACGTTAAGGATAGACAATATGTTAGGAGTTTAACAATAAAGGATAGTGTGTTTTGAAAACTGAAGTATGGCACTAATATTTTTTATCGTGAACACCAAATTAAACATGCATTAACAATTTCTGTTAAAATGTGATATTAACCATGTGTCACATGTGAATTGTGTATTATTATCATCAAAATAATAAATAAAAAGTGTTGCTGACCGCTCCTCAATGGTGACGAAACATTCTATTTTGGCGCCCACAACCCAGGTCCCAGGAGCCATTTGGCTCCTAGCTTTTCTATCTCAGCTTCTAACACTGCTCCACAGCATACATTCATTTTATGCAGATCTTCTGTCTCTCCCCTTACTCCCTGTTTTCCCCCCTGGCCTAAAAAGCCCTAAACCTTGTAACCTTTCCACCTATGGGAGTTACTCAACCCCTTGATTATTTTGCCCAGAAACACACCACAATTTTTAGAAAGGAACTTCTGCACCTGGTTAAGAAAAGCCTACAGCGCTTAAACACAAACAAACAAACAAAAAACAACAACTTGCCAATTTAATAAAAGAAATATGAAAGCTATGTGGGGTCAAACGGAGAACTTCATTGCCTTAAAAGAGAAAAGGATCCTTCTGTTCCTGAAAGCTGCTGTTTCAGCACCAACCATTTCCTCAAATAAAATGCAAAGTTCGCTTTCTGCCGCTGTACTTTGGAAACACCTCTACAAGGAAGGTTGATTGGGTCCACATACCCACAAAGTGAGCCGACTAAGTAAGCAGAATCTTAGTAATGATGAGCAGATTGCTCTGAGTTCATGTTTATTCCAAAAGCCCTTCTACCATCCACTGACTCACAGGCTGTTGGGAGAAGATCTACTTTTTAGGGCATGATCACAAAGCTCTAACCCCTTTGATTGCTGGTTAGCCTCAAGGGAGGAAAGAAACAAAAAACAGATCATGCATTCAGAGATGATGGCTGGAAAGCCAAGCAGATCCAAGGATGAGGCGACACAGAATAATAAATTGTGGGTGATACCGTTAAAAAAAAAAAATTAAAAATCCTGAACTAACAAGCTAAGAACAGTAGCCACTAGCCACACATTCACATGTTGCAAATCTAGTAGAAAAACTGAATAATTTCTCCCCCTAGGACACAAAGCCCTCCCTTTCTGATCCATAACACTAAACACAACTGGCTCCTACTCCCAGTCCCCTTTATTTGGTGTTCTGGTTATGGAATTTCTTTCCTTTCCCAAATTTGTCTGGCACCACCATCATCATTTTTTTTGTATGCCAATTTCAGTTTCTCTTGTTTGCTAGAGCTTTTAGAAGCAATTATGGTTTACTGCCTGCAGTTGCTCCCTTTTCCCCTGGCTGCATTGGTTTTTGTATGGTGTTTTAATTATTACTGTTGGGAGTTTTATATTCCTTTTATTGGTTTTTTAAGCTGCCTTGAGGGTTGGCTCTTTTCTTGTGTGTTTTTTTTTTGTGTGTGTGTTTTAATAGAGGAAAGTTGGGGTAGACAGTATTTTAATAAATAAAATGCCTATGGCAAGGCCGCTGAAACCCTCTTTTACCACAAATTACGTCCAAATGGCACATAAGCCAAGGACAGAAGATATAAGGAATATTGATTTATCAAAATATTTATAAATCTGAGAGCAGCATTGCCACGTGGGTAACCTTCCAGGGGTCACTTGCCAGTGAGGGGCAGAGGCAAAAGAAACAGATATGATTCTTATCTTTGTACAGTAGTCTACATTTTAGACACTCAAAGGTCCAGTTTGCACCCACCCACCCCTCTTCATCCAGGCAAGCAGTGTGGTGTTATCACTACTCAAGGATACATTCCAAAAGCACTCAAGGAGGCTGTGAAGCAGAGCCAGCAAACACACGTTTCCAGATGCATTGTAATTTCTAAGAGTGTGTTTTGACGAAACTTGGCAGATCTCAGGGAGCAGAGGTGCTTTCAGTTGCGGCTGGCTCAAGACCTTTTACAGTCTGAAACGGAACAGGGAGAAAAGCAAAAGGGAACCTTCCCCCTAGTCGAAGAACGTACCACTCAAGGCCAGTCAAATTATTTTGGCACCTGGTGCAAAAAATACCATAAACACTCTTCCCTGGCAGTAAAAAAAAATAAAACAATAATAGTAAAAGGTAACACTTGGCTGCATGAGGTGCCTGCCTCACCCTGTCTAATGGTAGGGCCGGGCAAGCATCTAGTCTTCTTTAAAGAAAATAACGGGACACAATAAGCTGCCTTTTGCAATTTCAGGCCATTGGTCCATCTAGCGCAGTACTGTTTGCACTGACTGGCAACAGCTCTCCAGGGTTTCAAGGCAGAGTCTTTCGGAGCTCTACCTGGAGATTGAACCACTGAACCATGGTCCTTCTGTGGAGAAGTGACAGGGCATAAGAGGGAGGAAGGTAAAATTAGAGGTGGAGTTTACAGAGCAGACTTTCATACCTCAGGTTCATAGTGCTTCATTTCAGCAAAGAAATATTCTCACACAACACAGCAAAGGTGTGTCATAAAATGAGTATTTTAGCCTATTGATCAATTCAGAACTATCCCTGGAAAAAAATCAGAGAGACACCTAAATGTCACCCCCTCGTACTTTGTAAGGGGACATGTAATTGGCAAGGTAAATCAGGATCCATTTGTTTGAGACAAATTTGTTTTGACACAGATAAAAGAGGGGAAACACTGCAATGGCCAGATGCAGGCCATGATGGTGGGATCCTGTCCTTCTGGTAGTAGTGAAATTGGGAATCCGATGCTGGATCTGAAGTAATCAAACCAGGAGGTTTGTGCAGATGTTCTCAAAGCACAAATAGTCAACATGTGGGGGGGGGGGGAGAGAGAGATCAAGATCATGTCAGTCCCAATCTCTACCACTTGATGAGACCTTGGAAACAGAACCTTGTATTTGTAAACATGAAATGTACCCTGCACAAAAGCACACACTCATGTGCCAATGCAACATTGTCTGAGAGATCCAAACGTTCCTCATTCTTTGTTTGCCTTTTAAGTAGCTTCATTAAATGAGGGCCAATGGAAAAGCAGAGTAGTATAGAATCATAGAATCATAGAGTTGGAAGAGACCACAAGGGCCATCGAGTCCAACCCCCTGCCAAGCAGGAAACACCATCAGAGCACTCCTGACATATGGTTGTCAAGCCTCTGCTTAAAGACCTCCAAAGTAGGAGACTCCACCACACTCCTTGGCAGCAAATTCCACTGTCGAACAGCTCTTACTGTCAGGAAGTTCTTCCTAATGTTTAGGTGGAATCTTCTTTCTTGTAGTTTGGATCCATTGCTCCGTGTCCGCTTCTCCGGAGCAGCAGAAAACAACCTTTCTCCCTCCTCTATGTGACATCCTTTTATATATTTGAACATGGCTATCATATCACCCCTTAACCTCCTCTTCTCCAGGCTAAACATGCCCAGCTCCCTTAGCCGTTCCTCATAAGGCATCGTTTCCAGGCCTTTGACCATTTTGGTTGCCCTCCTCTGGACACGTTCCAGTTTGTCAGTGTCCTTCTTGAATTGTGGTGCCCAGAACTGGACACAGTACTCCAGGTGTGGTCTGACCAGAGCAGAATACAGTGGCACTATTACTTCCCTTGATCTAGATGCTATACTCCTATTGATGCAGCCCAGAATTGCATTGGCTTTTTTAGCTGCCGCGTCACACTGTTGGCTCATGTCAAGTTTGTGGTCAACCAAGACTCCTAGATCCTTTTCACATGTACTGCTCTCAAGCCAGGTGTCACCCATCTTGTATTTGTGCCTCTCATTTTTTTTGCCCAAGTGCAATACTTTACATTTCTCCCTGTTAAAATTCATCTTGTTTGTTTTTGCCCAGTTCTCTAATCTGTCAAGGTCGTTTTGAAGTGTGATCCTGTCCTCTGGGGTGTTAGCCACCCCTCCCAGTTTGGTGTCATCTGCAAATTTGATCAGGATGCCCTTGAGTCCATCATCCAAGTCGTTGATAAAGATGTTGAATAAGACCGGGCCCAAGACAGAACCCTGTGGCACCCCACTAGTCACTCTTCTCCAGGATGAAGAGGAACCATTGATGAGCACCCTTTGGGTTCGGTCAGTCAGCCAGTTACAAATCCACTGAGTGGTAGCATAGTCAAGACCGCATTTTACCAGCTTCTTTACAAGAATATCATGGGGCACCTTGTCAAATGCCTTGCTGAAATCAAGGTAGGCTACATCCACTGCGTTCCCTTCATCTACCAGGCTTGTAATTCTGTCAAAAAACGAGATCAGGTTAGTCTGACATGACTTATTTTTCAGAAATCCATGCTGACTATTGGTGATCACAGCATTCCTTTGTAGGTGCTCACAGACTGTTTGCTTAATGATCTGCTCCAGAATCTTCCCTGCTATTGATGTCAGACTGACTGGGCGGTAATTATTTGGGTCCTCTCTTTTCCCCTTTTTGAAAATAGGGACAACATTTGCCCTCCTCCAGTCTGCTGGGACTTCGCCTGTTCTCCAGGAATTCTCAAAGATGACTGCCAGTGGTTCTGAGATCACATCTGCCAGTTCTTTTAATACTCTTGGATGCAGTTCATCTGGCCCTGGAGACTTGAATACATCTAAACTAGCCAAATATTCTTGTACTATCTCCTTAGTTATTCTGGGCTGTGTTTCCTTTGCTGAATCATTTGCTCCAAATTCTTCAGGTCGGGCATTGTTTTCTTTATCGGAGAACTCTGGGCAGGGTCCTCCTTAAGGGAGCGACTATAACTGACTTACTCTGCACTGGGATAGCTCAGTAGAGCCCGAGACTCTTAATCTCAGGGTTGTGGGTTCAAGCCCCACGATGGGCAAAAGATTCTTGAAATGCAGGGGTTCAACTAGATGATGCTCAGGATCCCTTCCAACACTACAGTTCTGTGATTTGCTTGCAGAAGGTTTCCGAATCAATCCCTGGTCTCTCCAGTTAAAAGGATTAGATGTGAATGGTCTCTGCCTGTGATGCTGGAGAGCTGCTGTCAGTCAGAGCAAACAGGCAACAGCGGTGGGCTAGACTGACAGGTATTCTGACCTGATACAAGGCAGCTTCCTATGTGCAAGAGCGCAGGTTACCTGGGACAGCTCCACACTATAAAGCTAAAGCACACCCAACACACATTTACTGTAAGCCCCCCAATGAATCCTGGGAACTGCAGTTTCCTTCCACAGACCTATCATTTCCAGCACCTTTAGCAACTGCAGTTCCCAGGATTCTTGGGGGAGAGGGGTGCCATGTGCTTTAAATGTGCATTGAATGGTGCGGAACTGCCCTAATAAATTCTGAAGAAATGCTCAAGCACTCTGAGAACGAGGCAATAAAACTGAAGCCTCTTTTTCAGAGGAGGAAAGCTTTCAAGAAAACAGAGGACAAATTTTGGCAGTGTTCAAGCCCAGTTCAAGGGTGCTGCTGGCTTGGTAGATCCGTTGCTTGATGGATAGATAAGAAGGCATAACCTGTTTGTAGAATTTGCTACCGTAAGATGTGACGATAGCTTAGACGGCTTTGAGAAAGATGAACAGAGCAAATTCATGGAGAACGTCTAGTAATTGCCACTAGACAGCATCTTAAAAAGCAGAGACATCACCTTGCCAACAAAGGTCCGTATAGTCAAAGCTATGGTTTTCCCAGTAGTGACGTATGGAAGTGAAAGCTGGACCATAAAGAAGGCTGATTGCCGAAGAATTGATGCTTTTGAATTATGGTGCTGGAGGAGACTCTTGAGAGTCCCATGGACTGCAAGAAGTTCAAACCTAATCATTCTGAAGGAAATCAGCCCTGAGTGCTCACTGGAAGGACAGATCATGAAGCTGAGGCTCCAATACTTTGGGCCACCTCATGAGAAGAGAAGACTTCCTAGAAAAGACCCTGATGTTGGGAAAGATGGAGGGCACAAGGAGAAGGGGACGACAGAGGACGAGATGGTTGGACAGTGTTCTCGAAGCCACAAACATGAGTCTGACCAAACTGCGGGAGGCAGTGGAAGACAGGAGTGCCTGGCGTGCTCTGGTCCAGGGGGTCACGAAGAGTCGGACACAACTAAATGACTAAACAACAACAACGACAACAACAAGAAGGCTAGATTCAAAAGATTCCAGCATTCACAGACTGGCTTCTTGTGAGGCAGCCAACACACTTTGCCTCTTGGTAGGGCCTGGTTAACACAGGATGCCTCAGAGTATCACTTGTTAGAGACAAACAACCAAGAAGGAGAGATTGCCTTCACGTTCTGTTTGTGTGCTTCCCAAAGGCATTTGGCTGAGGAGCGAATAAATATATAAAGTGTGCAGAAATTATGATAAGAAAACACAGCCTACATATGCTTATCGGAGAGAAATGTTTAATTGGACTTGGGTTTTGTTTTTCTAGTGCAACACCATGTAAGAGAGAATAGAGATGCCAACATTCTGCTAGCTTTCCATGCACGCCTGAGGACCAGCTGTTCACTTTTCAAGAGCATGTGGCAATCAGATTAGGGTGCAGCCAACACACAAACACACACAAACTCATTACAGATTGTCATAAGAAACTGATTTTCATAATCATCCAATATGTCAATCTGCTGTGTTCTCTACTACCAACCTTCCTGCTTTTTTATATATTTCAGCACGAGTAAGCATTTTATTAAATTTAGCACCCACAAAATATCAGCGCAGAAAAAGATTTCTGGTTCCTAAGCAGAGTTGCCACCCAGCAGCCTCAAAACCGTCTCACCAAGGATGTACACTGAGTATTTCTCTTTATGTATGAATGCACACACATTTGAATCCACAGATAAAATAAAAAGAAACTCAGCCAGCTGGCAACAGTTCTAGGCAATGGCCAGTTTAAAGTTTGCATTTTTAAAAATATTGAAATACATCCATTATTATTTCTGCCACCCTATATAAAAGATACTACATAATTAATCAGTTTTAAATATTTTCTTTTTTTATTTTAGCAGCTGCTCAGGAGTTACATGCTAAATATTGGAAGCAACTAAAAATACCAAAGATGGGGGCAGATTAATAAAATATGGGAGCAAGCTGTAATGGCTAAATTGGCAAACCATATAAGGCTGAGGAAAATGCACCAAACATTAGATATATTTATAAATAAGTCAAAACCATGCAAAGGATTTTGTACCCAGAATGCTTTATTTCCAAGAAGGCAATATTGCTTTGATTTAATATGAGGAAACACAATGGTGATAAGGTACAACCTGGATTAATTATAAATATGATGATTTCTAATAAATGCCCTAAGGCACATTTATTGTGGAATATAGAACTTTATGTATTTGTGCATAGTTTCTGAAATTTTATTTTGTTTTAAAAGTCACATATGGCTTTGCAAATATTTAAAAATAAATAAATTTAAGAGATTACCCTGTCTGCAAGCAATGGACATTCTGAAGTATCTCAAGAAGCAAAGACTATCCTACATGCCACACATTCTGCCCCGGATTCCCCACTTTGGATTCTGCCCTCATCAATAAGCTGTAATGACAGCCGATCCGGCAAGCCCAAGAGTCTCCGTGGTTTAGACCACAGCACCACCCGCATCCCTTTTACCTTTTAATGACAGCTCTTTGTTAACAGAAACAAGGCAGGGGGTACTTAATGCTGGTTTCATGTAGAACCCGCACAGACAAAGAGGGCTTACTGACCATGCTTCAGATCACTGTTTTAATTTAAAGAAAGGACAGAGGGCAAATGGTAAGATTAACCCTTGTGGGCAAAATCCTAGCTGAATGCAAATATTATCTTTCTGACAGCACCAACTTAACAGGGCGACTGTCTTCCTGAGGATTCCTGCTAGATGGTTTAGCCCCCCCCCCCCCCCGCTTTCGGCAATACCCTTATTGGGTTAATCCTTAGGATGCTCTGACCGACTCCCCCCCCCACCAAACCCCCTTTAAAAGGAAAGGGATTAATCTGTTTCACGACATCTCCTATAAAAAGTGACTGGAAACAAATGCTGAAATACAACAGCTTGCACAGAATTTCAGCGGGGCAAAGGATGGAGATGTGTGTGTGTGTGTGTGGACTCCAGCACTTGCAAACAAGGGCACACCCACCTTTGTTACTCCAGCTGGAGAGAGATGCATGAAAAATGGCAACAGTGGTGAGAAAGGATGCGGTGGTCTTCTAGCACAGAGAACCTGTCCAGAGATAGAGAGAAAGATAGAAAGAGAAAGAGGGGGGAGAGAGATCTATAGGCTTAATTCTCCCCTCACAGATAAAAGATGGATGCATGAACCCCATCCCCACACAGTTCCTTCATCCTTAAAAAGCAACAACAGGCTGTCCTCAGGGTGAGAGGCAGAAAATGAAGAGGACCACCAGACTCTCCCCTGCTCCACTGAATCCATTTGTTCTCCACCAGCAATCCTTCATAACAAGAGCCCCACCTTGATTCTCTCTTCATCTCTCCTTCTCTCCCCTACACATTAGTCACACTGCAGGGTAAGACCACAGGAAGTCAGGCCTGATTCTGACACAGAGGAGGCTGTCTGCAGCCTATTTGTCACAGCTCGGTCATGGAGAAAAACAAACACACACGACGACAGAGCTCTACCTGAATCTTGCCACAGTTATAACCAGTCGGCACTCTGGTACAGAGAGACGTACTACCTCCAACACTGGAGGGTGAACACAGCCATTGGGACGAGTAGCACGGCCGGCCTACCCATGAGGCAAGGTGAGGAGAACACCTCAGGTGGCAGAATCCGGAGAGGCAGCCAATCCAGCCTCCAAGGAATGCACTGTCCACTGCAGCACATTCCTTGGAGGCCGAATCTGCCCCCTCCTCAGCAGGTTCTCCTCCCACCCTTGTTCTCAATGTAGATAATTATTCCTCCCTCGTAGATCCCTTTTAGTATAATTTTTTTTTAATCACTCCAGTTTTATTTATCTGTTTGTTTAAAAAAAACCACATATTTTCTTTTCAATGAAATAAATTTAAATGGTTTGCAAAAGCTTGGACATAACAGTAATAAAACATTATAAAACCAAAACACTGAGTCATTAAAGAAGAGAAAGAAATCAGGTAGGCTATAGGTATAAAATGAGAGGGGAGGAAGGGGACTTTCCAGTTCCCAAACAGAACAAGTGGGGATGTAGAAGGCAAAATGATAAACTTTCGTTTACATTGCAGAAGCACTCAAATAGCCAAGGATCCAGACACGAAATTGGTGGGGCTGATTATTCAGGTTTTGAAGTCCAGGAATTTTCTTTTTTTGGTTATGTACTCTGGCTAACGATATGTTGAATAAAAAGTAAAAGCAGCAATGTAGACCCGTAAGACACATTCCAAATTAGGCCAATGCCTTAATGGTCCAAACTACATATCACGAAAGTCCTGTGAACTGTACACCGGATTCAGTGTCCAAGAAACAACAGCATGTGTGCCTTCTCCGAAATCCCATGGCAGCAGTTGGTAAACAGGATAGTGTTCCATATAGACCTTGTGCAGTTGAAAAAACCTTGGCAAGGGCATCTCAGCCAGAACAAGCAAACAAGAAGCAGGATCTTGTGTCCTCCATGCAAGAATCCAAGAAATTGGGATGGACCACAAAGGTAACCCAGTCCAACCGCCTGCAGTGTAATCTTTTGCCCAATGTGGGGCTCAAACCCACAACCCTGAGAGTAAGAGTCTCATGCTCTACTACAGGGGGTGGCAAACTAAGGCCCGGGGGCCGGATGCGCCCCCCCAGGCTCGTAAATCTGGCCTATGGACCCTGCCGCCTGCTCGGTTAGTCCCCATGCACTGCAGATGCCTTGCCACACGGGGACTGATTTCCATGACACTAGCACGGCTTCTGGGTGGGCGGTGACGCTGGCGCAGCTGAGGTAAACCTGGCGCGGCCATGGACGGAGAGGGCAGTGGGTGGGTGGCAGGTCTGGGCCGCGCCATGGGCATTGTGAAGGGTGCGTCACGGGGCTTCAGCCAGAGCTTTGTGCGCCTGCTGCCACCATGCCTGGCTTGATGCTGCTGCTGGTGGCGAGCTTGGCGGCCACGCTGGAGCAGCTGGAGGGCAAGCTGTGTGCCACCTGCCCAGTGCTCCACGTGCATGGCCTGCCCGCTGACCCGGCCTCAGACAATGGGTCGCAGCGCGTGGTGCACACCGCCTGGGAGCTATATTTTCAAAATATAGTCCGGCCCCCTGATGAAAAAGTTTGCTGACCCCTGCTCTACTATATCTATGGATCTTGATATGCCTCCCCAACTGACTTATGAGCCCTGGGCTTTGCAACACAGCTTGACCATCTCGGCCAACTTTCCCATTGCCTCGGAGATCCCTTCTCCGGTCAGGGCAGAGCAGCCCTGCACATGCCACCAACGGCCTTGCAGTTTCCTCAGCCCCATTTTTCCTGCCACCTCCAGGGGGGGCCATGCTCCGGGCAAGTCTTGCTTGTTGGCCAGCAGCACCATGGGCACCTCGTGAAAGAGCTTGTCAACCAACAAAGCTTCTAGCTCGGACCTGGCCTCCTCAAAGCGAATGTAATCCACGCTGTCCACCACGAATACCAGCCCGTCTGTGTTGGGCTGGTAATGCCTCCAGAACGGCCTGACCCGTTCTTGACCACACACATCCCACATGGTGAAAGAGACGTTGTTGATGGGCCTTATTGTTTCCACGTGGAAGCCAATGGTGGGAATGGTCATTATGGTTTCATTCAGCTTCAGCTTATAGAGGAGGGTTGTTTTGCCATCTGAATCTGGATCCCAGCAGGAGAATACGAGCCTCCATCCCATGGAAACGCTCCAAAGCACTCTGAATCTGGCTGAGTCAAAGTCCCATGGTGAAATGCTGTTCTACCTCCAACGCAGCCTCTGTGTAGCCCTGGGAAGGCCTGCTTCCTGCATACATGTAGATAGCCGGGCGTTGTTCCATTGGCTCAGCCCTAGGGGGGGCCTGGTGTGGAACTGTCATTACTGGCTTGCTGGCAGCTGACACACTGGAAGTTTTGGAGACCAGCTCTCTGATGCAGGAAGTTTTGCTGGCTAAGAGGAGTGATTCAGCATTCTGACTGTACAAGTCATGGAGTGTGTTTTGCTGCTGCTTGAGATGCAAACAGTTTTTAATCCATATCAACAAATCTAGTTTGCTATGGTTATCTGTATTCACTGTGGAGCCTTTTGGCACTGTAATAATAATAGATGTTTTTCTTTTAATAATGTAAAAAACACCACTGGCAGTTTTTCAACATTTGAAAAGTGGAGTTTCTTAACACCCAGTAAGTTCTGGTTTGATTGGTTGGTATCTGCCCATCTTTTAAGAAGACAGGCAAAATCTGACAGATAAAAGCATTTAGAATACAGTCTTTTCATTTTATGTAGGATACAACCCATCCTGATCTGGTGACAAACGATGTAGCAGGACGAATAAATACAGATAATTTAAAATAAATTGAAATTGTATTGTCAACTACAGTTATATTGACTATTCGTGTTTCTGCTTAAGATTCAGTAGGACTTATTCATTTGGAAATATGTTTACAATTGCATCCTAAGATTATTTCTCTCTCTTTTAAAATAAAATATCTGTTTTTACTGATACTTCTCCTAAGACCTACCCAATACAATGTATCTTTTAAATAAAATATTTGTTTTTACTGATACTTCTCCAAAGACCTACCCAATACAAAGTATCTTTTAAATAAAATATCTGTTTTTGCTGATACTTCTCCAAAAACCTACCCAATACAAAGTATCTTTTCATAATACACCAGAATAAAAGAAATACTTTAAAAATGTAATCTAAAAAGGGACAGAGGCAAGAAAGAAAAAAAGAGAAAAGAAAATGAAAAATGATTAAAAGACTCTGTCCTTCAGCTTAATATAGCATTTACTCATCATTAACATCCAACTATCCTATTTTCTACAAGCCAATTTTTTTCCCAATCTTCAAATTCAGATATTAAAAGTTCCCTGACATGAAAAAGAGACCCCACGTGTTGCATACAGACTACAGAACAAGCCTGGCTTGGAAAGTTTTATAGGAATCTCTCCTTGTCATGTGACCTTCTCTGTCCTTGCAGTATTCAATATGCTTGTGACCTGGCTAACCATGCTATAGTTTACCTTCTGGGCCAGTATTCAGTGGAGGTACACAGAAGAAAATTCTTGTCCGATGTCTCTAAGGCTCAAGACCCACAATAGGTTCAAACCCTGATGGAACAATGAGATGCTCACACCTTATTGCTACCAAGCTGTATGAGTTGACTGTAGCTTTTAAAAAATGGTTCCTAGAATTCCCCTGCTAAGAATACTAGTCATCATAATATATTTTCCTAGTGCTGCATTTATTTTCCTGGCTGCTGGAAATTCTTGCTAGATCGCTTTCAGAGTCATTTACACGATATCTTAAAGACATCTTAGGTGTTACTGTTGAGCCCTCTAGACTACATGTAATTGTGTTTCCCAGTAGGAAGCTTGCCATTTACCATTAGATCAAATGTCTAAGCAAACACTAATTGGTCAATATCCAATCTGATATTATCAGGCCTTCCTGTGCTGCTCTCACAGCATCAGAAGAGATGGAACTGTCCTTTCATTTTGTCATTTTAAAGCTGTCAGTATCTGTGCTCAGTAATGATAAAGGGTAGGAAATCCCACCCCACTTGTCAAGGACCACATTGCTTGGAGATAATCTTTCAGAGGCCACATGCCGTTGATGGCCAGGGCAGAGCCAAATGTGAGTGCAGTTTGCAGCACTGCGGGATTGCACAGCTCACTCTCTACTGTGCCACCCTATTGTTCGATCACTTCCTCTATGTGCCACCATCAGGAGAATCACAAGAAATGAAGCCAGGGCCATGTCACCCACAGAGTGCAGGTTCCCAACCACTGGGCTAGTTTGACACTCATAAAATCAAGAGATGTCTGGGTGAGAGCTCCCTAGAGCAGGAGTGGGGAAACCCTTTTCCAGTTGGGGTGTGTGTGTGTGTGTGTGTGTGTGTGTGTCTTTTTCCTTCTAGGCAACCTTGCACAGGCCATATGCCAGCAGTGGATGAGGCCAGAGTCAAAAGTAGGCAGAACAATAGACATGAATTTTACCTTTGTACAGTAAGCTGGTTCCTTCCTTCCTTCCCTCCTCCATCATACAAACAAGGAAGCATTATCAGAACTCAAGGACACAGTCCAGCCAGGCCAAAAATAAAGTGCAGATCAGGGCAGGGGAAGGGGGTGGTTTGGGGTGACCTGGAATAGAGTGCCAAGGGTCAGATAGATACAGTAGTACCTCGGGATGCGAACGGGATCCATTCTGGAGCCCTGTTCGCATCCGGAACAGAATGTACGATGCGTCGGGGGGTCGCATTTTGCCGCTTTCGCGCATGCACGTGATGTCATTTTGAGCGTCTGCGCATGCGTGAGTGGCAAAACCCAGAAGTAATGCGCTCCGTTACTTCCGGGTTGCCGCGGAGCACAACCTGAAAGCGCTCAACTTGAAACACATTCAACCCGAGGTATGACTGTACGTACAGTGGTACCTTGGGTTAAGAACTTAATTCGTTCTGGAGGTCCATTCTTAACCTGAAACTGTTCTTAACCTGAGGTACCACGTTAGCTAATGGGGCCTCCCACTGCTGCCACGCCACCGCCGTCGATTTCTGTTCTCATCCTGAAGCAAAGTTCTTAACCTGAGGTACTATTTCTGGGTTAGAGGAGTCTGTAACCTGAAGTGTCTGAAGCGGTACCCAAGGTACCACTTTACTTCAATGGCTGCCTTTGGCCTGTGGGCCTAAGGTTCCTGTTAAGTTCTTATTTAATATAAGTGAAAGCTACAGTGGTACCTCGGGTTAAGTAGTTAATTCGTTCCGGAGGTCCGTTCTTAACCTGAAGCACCACTTTAGCTAATGGGGCCTCCAGCTGCTACCGCCGCCACACGATTTCTGTTCTCATCCTGAAGCAAAGTTCTTAACCCGAGGTACTATTTCTGGGTTAGCGGAGTCTGTAACCTGAAGTGTCTGTAACCTGAAGCGTGTGTAACCCGAGGTACCACTGTATTCACTTTGTGGGCCTGGAACAAATTTATTGCTAAACAGGCTAATGCTCAGGTACATAAGAAATTGGAAGTAATCAAGAGAACAAACTAAAGGGTGGAGTTTTAGCTTCAACCCGTAACAACTGGAGAAAATGCCATTACCCATTACTACGTTCCCCATCTCTAGGGGTAAAACATTGCACGCATGCATGTTTTTCTTGGGGAAGAGAGCACCTCTTGTATCTACCAACAGAACTGTGAGCTTTCTGTGACTTAATAAGCCTTTGCTGAAGATATTTAGCATAGCTATTAATAGTCTACAGAAAGCAGTTGCTTTTATGCTCTGCTTTGTACGCCAAGGCTAGCTAGCTTGAGTCTTAAAAACAAACATCTTTGTTTAGGCTGAATATGTTTCCCCTGGACCTTCAAAGACTGCATGCATCGACACGCAACACATCTCTTTATTCCGTCATGCTGTTTGGCTCACGCTCTACAAAGGAGCTTCGGCCTAGCAATTGGGAGATCTAAAGAGCCCTGGTCTGAAAGGGGCACTTTGTAGTTCATGGGCTCAGGAAGATGAAACCTACCATTTTCTTTAAGGTGTTAGTTTCCCCTGGCTGTGAAAAACAACACACAACTGGTCATGCCGGCAAAGTCTTCAGTAATACTAACAGACTGAAATGCTCAGCTGGTTTGGGCGACAGCTTCTGTTTTCCAGATAAGGCAGGTAGGTATTCTGTAGAAGAGAGATAAGCAACATGGTGCCCTCCACAAGGTGCTGATCCATGATGATTGACCATGCTGCCTGGTGCTGATGGGAGCTGTAGTCAAACAACCTTTGGAGGGTACCATATTGGCTACCATTAGATGGCTTGTTTGCTCTGCATGTTCTGAAAATGCTGGTGACTAATAGCATCATGCTGTACTATTAAAATCCTTATAAGTGCATTTGAGATCCAGGTAGATTATAATAGTGAGTGGACTGGGGCCCATGAATCACCCTCCCTCCCCCTCCCCACCAAAAAATATTTTCCTAGGAGTTTGCAACTAGTGGTGAGTAGGTCTGCTCTGGAGATAAACAGATGGCTGCTGAACAAAGAGGCCCAAAGCCAGTTGGGATGGGTTTCTTACCTAACAGCTGCTCCACATGTGCTCATTCTCTCACTTACCACCCACAAACATCTATCAAAATAGAACAGCCTTGTTCTTGCACATGCTGACTTCCTACTCACTGTGTGCTTTAAAACTCAACTGTCCATTATATTAATTAAAACATAGGAATAACATTTTTTAACACTGATTTCCTGTGTGGCATTCCTATGCACACTTCTCTGGGAGAAAGCCTCATTGAACACAGCAGGACCTACTTCCCAGTAAACATGCGCTGGATGCTCCAGCAGTCTCTCACAAGCTCCTACAAAGCTGCTTTATGAGGAGTTAGACCATTGGTCCATCAAGCTCAGGATTGTTTACATGCTGTCTTCAGGGGCGCCGACTTATAAAAAATATTGGGGGAGCCTATGAATAATAAATAATGAATAATAAATGAAAGCTCATGAATAATAAATAAGCTCATGAATATGCAAATAAAGTGGCGCCGCCTCCTCGTGAGCGAATAGGGGAGAGCGTGCTGCGCCTATTAATCAGCTCCGAAGGAAATTGGGTGGAGCTTTTGCTCGGGAGGGAGGGCAGGAGGCATGCAGCCCGACCCTGTGCATTTTGGGCTGGGGGAGGGGCGGCGGTGGCGCTCTGCTGGAGGGGCGCCCGAGATTATTGGGGGGGCAGAGCCCCCCAAACGAATTTTTGAGGGGGCTCGGGCCCCCTCAGGCCCCATGGAGTCGGCGCCTATGGCTGTCTTACAATGACTCTCCAAGGTTTCACATAGGAGTCTTTCCCAGTCCTGTCTAAAGATGCTGGCAATGCTCAAAATTAGCACAGGCTATCAGTCACTTACAAGGGACACAGCTGTGGGTTAAACCACAGAGCCTAGGACTTGCCAATCAGAAGGTTGGCGGTTCGAATCCCCGCGACGGGGTGAGCTCCCGTTGCTCAGTCCCTGCTCCTGCCAACCTAGCAGTTCAAAAGCACGTCAAAGTGCAAGTAGATAAATAGGTACCGCTCCGGCGGGGATGTAAACGGCGTTTCCGTGCGCTGCTCTGGTTCGCTAGAAGCAGCTTAGTCATGATGGTCACATGACCTGGAAGCTGTACGCTGGCTCCCTCGGCCAATAAAGCGAAATGAGAGCCGCAACCCCAGAGTCGGCCATGACTAGACCTAATGGTCAGGGGGTCCCTTTACCTTTACCTATCAGTCACTTACAGGTTTTAATATTTGGTTGGGAGCCGCCCAGAGTGGCTGGGGAAAGCCAGCCAGATGGGCGGGGCATAAATAACAGTATTATTATTATTATTATTATTATTATTATTATTATTATTACTTAAAGTCTCACCCATGAAAGCTTACTCTACAGCACTACTGATTCACTGCTATGCCAAACTCTCCCCACTCAGCCATAGACCTGCAGTTTTTCAATTTCCAAACCAATCCCATCTTTGCAGCAAATCAATATGTTTGATAATTAGCTGCATATTGGACTTTTCCATCCTGTGTTGCAACTAACAAAGCAGAATTACTGATGGCACAGAGGACAACTCCCAAGGCGGTCATATTAAGGTTTCTTCATAATATAAATTTCCAATAAGAAGTGTATCAATCTGTCAAAATCACCAGCTGTGAATGAAATCTGCTCCCTGGCATGGTTCATTGTGAAAAATGTAATCAAGAATAAGTTTATAAAACTTATCGAGGGTAAAAGCCTAACAGAAACAAAAGGCTCACTAAAGATCCAACGTACCTAACACAGTGGGGTAGATTCTCCATTAAATAGCAACTTAGTTGTCCCACTATTTCAAGCATCCTGCATAAACACAGATACAAATTACCCCTTCATTGTTTCTGTCTTTGGTACTAGAACGAGATTAGAAATCTCTCCCGGTTCTCACCTTTTACCTCCTTGATTGGTTGCTGAAATTTGCCAATGACCCATCTGTGTCTGAGTGCTTCCACACTAGACTTTAGTGTGCAACAACCATGTTTTGCTTAGTTACCTATCACGAGGTATCCACACAATGCCATCACCAGGTCATTGTCATCCTGTATTATCTTAAGACAAATGCACAATGCGCCAATCTAACCCTGCTCAAATTTGATTGGCAGTATTACCCTCAAACAGACAAAAGCTAGCTAACCAAGGGAACCCCTTGGCCCTAAGCCACCAATTTAGAATCAAGGCTAATAGTTTCCATTTAGCGTTGAATCTGTACTCACTGCTGTGTGGGTGGCACCACGATATTACCCTGTCGCACAATTAATTACATACAATACAAATTCTTACTGGGAACCATAACAAGTACTTGTTGATTAGCTCTAAATGCAGAGGTAGGAATTGCCAAGGTCACCCAGGAACCAATGACGAAACCAGAATCTACAGCTACAATCCTATGCACTTACCTTGGAGCAAGCTCCATTGAATATGTGATTTACTTCTGAGTAAACATGCAAAGGACTGTGTTGTAGGTCTTCCAAGCAGAGCCTTGATTTGCATGACTAAACATTTAATTAATAATAATAATTTTTATTTTTTATTTATTTATTCATTCCTTACTCATCTGGTTTGGTTTCCTCAGCCACTTTGGGCAGCTTCCAACAGAATATTAAAAACACGATAAAACATCAAACATTAAAAACTTCCCTAAACAGGGCTGCCTTCAGATGTCTTCTAAAAGTCAGACAATTGTTTATTTCCTTGACATCTGATGGGAAGGCATTCCACAGGGCGGGTGCCACCACTGAGAAGGCCCTCTGCCTGGTTCCCTGTAACTTGGCTTCTCACAGTGAGGGAACCGCCAGAAGGCTCTCAGAGCTGGACCTCAGTGTCCGGGCAGAACGTTGGCAAATTCACTTAATTTATGCTGCTAAATGAGTTGTTGAAGAAACAGTGTTTCTTTCCCTAATGAAGGGCCCGGATACAGAATGCCTAGCTGCCACTTGATCCAGTCAGCAGTTCTGTACAAGTTGCTTACTTGTAAGGGAGCAGCATAATATTTTTCCCTAGTTCTTGCATCAAACCTCTATCCTTGTAAAGCAAAAGATTTCTCCTTGCTTTTGTACCTCACAGGCTAAACACTCCAGAATGTTTAGTCTCAACTCTGAAGGGTAAATAGTGCAAGTCTGAAGTCAGAGCCAGACCAGTTTCCCCCACTGCAAGACAGCACAGTCAACCTTGATCCATGTTACACTCTAAGACTTCCTTTCTTGAGCGCTCCTATTAACCCCTGAATAAAATTGTTCACAATATGGAAAAGTTCGGCTCACACCTTTGCTTTCCCCATATCAGCATCTGAATACTGTGCACAGGCGCCATCAACCCAGAAGTCGGTCCCCACACTGTGCCGGTAAGAGTGGGCGGCAGCAGGGGTTGCCATGTGCCGGTGGGCTGCTACCGGCCCATGGGCCTTAGGTTGCCGACCCCTGGTTTAGACTAGGGACTTCCCACTCTGTCGCTGAGATGCTAGCCCTACTCAGAACAGACCCATTGAAATTAATAGACACAACTAACTTATGGTACATTAACTTCATCTGGTGTAGTCTGAGTGGGACTAGCATTAGATGAGACAACCCTCAGGCTCTTAGCCATTATGCTGAGAATCAGGTCCCGCAGGCACTCAAGATTTTGCTGCCCTGCTGCCGCCTCCCAGCAAGTGCACAGTGTTGCACACAAAAGCTGGTGCTCAAGGAATATCCTTTCCCAGGTTTTCCTCGCAACTCCACCCCGTCTCCCTTGCCTCCCCACAATTCATCTGACTGGGGTGCCTCTCAAGCAATCCTGGCAGCAGCTTCCCAAGACCCGAGAGGCCACCCACCGACCACATGATGACTGCAGAAGCAATCTGAAGGCACCTGAAGCCTATGCACAATCTGGAAGACAGAAATGCAGAACAGAACTTCTCCAGGCGGTGATTAGAATGCATGCTGTTCTTTTCATTTGCAACTCCCTTCCAGCGTCACACCTAAGGCAGCCCAGATGGCTCTGATAAGAAATTTATACCCCTCTCCTTTGGGTTCTGCAACTCTTAAGGACATCCGTGTGCCATGCCCAAGGAAGGAAAGTGAGAGATTTCTCACTGCTTCTGATATCCAGCAACTCTGGCGTAATAACATAAGGAAAGTCTGCAGGATTAGGCCAATGGCTCATCTAGTCCAACATTTTGTTCTCACAGTAGCCAACGAGATGAAAAAAGGTGGACTGAACCTCAACATCAGAATGACTAGCCCAAAGCAAACATTATTTGTATTTCATGAGTTAGCAACGTAGTGGGGGGAAGTAGTTTGTCATGAGCAACATGGTGAGGCATAAGCCAGGTATGGCCTTGCCTATTACTGGCATGCGCTACTGACAATGCACGATAAGAATGGTTCAAACCACCATGAGGGCAAGGCTATAGCTGCAGGACCATAATGGTGCAGATTCACCTAATGACTTGTGTAATCTGGTGATGAAGCTGGGTTTTTGATGCAAGTTCACCTGGTTAAGAACTGGAGAGGGAGAGAGAGAGAGAGAAAGTAAGAGGAAAGGGCTGCAGCTCATTTTCAGAGCATCTGCTTTGCACAGAGAAGGGCCTGGGTTCAACCCTCACCTTCGCCAGGTGAAACCATTGCCTGAAATCCTAGAGAGCCACTGCCAGTCATTGTGGACTGATGCTCTTCAGAGGTTGTTGGGTCTCCAGCTCCTATAATTCCTGGCCATTGGCCACGCTGGCTGGGGTGAAGGGTGTTAGAAGTCCAACATCATCCGTAGGGCATCTTGTTGGCTAGCCCTGGTGTAGACAGTAGGGAGTTAGATGGACCAACTCTCTGGCTATGTATAAGGCTGCTGGCTCCGATGTTCCTAAGAGTTTGATTACAATTTAGTACTCTGAAGACAGAAGATGAGAAAACCGTTTCCTTCAAAGTGTTATGAAATTAAGCTAATCTCAATCAGGCCTGACTTTCAAAAACCTGCTGCACTGCAACATTGTGCCCTTGAAATAATTTTGGTGGCCAGAGAATTACAGGAATCAATCCCTAAACACAGAT
Organism: Podarcis vaucheri; assembly: GCF_965113315.1. Classification (NCBI taxonomy): domain Eukaryota; kingdom Metazoa; phylum Chordata; class Lepidosauria; order Squamata; family Lacertidae; genus Podarcis; species Podarcis vaucheri. Next base: position 83,725,360 of record NC_138764.1, on the reverse strand, counting down.
ACTTTTTTTTTGCAAACTTAGGGGAGGTCTGTGCAAGTATGTCCAGAAACTGGCCAATGAGCAAAAGATAGCATTTACATGTCTTGCTCCGCCCACCTTTGCCTCTGACCCCACCCACTACTTGAACATGGCCCTTGAAAGATTTTCCAGAAGGGAATGTGGCCCTTGGCTCCCCGACATTTTAAATGGCAATTTCCAATGAACAAAAACATTAAACTATCAGCCAAGGAGGCAGGATCAGCAATTAAAACTTGGGGGGGGGGGGGACAGGGTCATTATCCACCACATACGATGAGAACCTGCTGGAATATTGCAGTATTTGACAACCAGCAAAAAACAGCACAAGAGCTAACTGTACTTTGTGGAGGAAGGTGTTCCATAATATAGGTGGAGCCACCAAGAAGGCTCACTCTCTCTTGTCTCATTCATATACGTTCTCATCCTAGGTAAGACAAGGAGAAGGACTTCTCCTTCTGATCTTAGGGAGGAGGCAGGATGATCCCCAACATATCCTGAACCAAAGCTATTTAGGACTTCGATAAAAGATAGTCATCCAAACTTTGTGCCCAGAAGCAAACTGGTAATCAGTGCAGATGTTGGTGTGGATAAGTGTGCATACCCAACAACGTCACTGTGGTTGCATTCTGCACCAGGTGAAACTTCCTAAGGTTTTCAAAAGTAGCCCCATGTTGGAGCATGTTGGAAGAACCCAGCTATGGCTTCCTTGTCTTGTTACCCAGGAGACTGTTGCTTGCTTCAGGTAACCAGGCAAATAGCTGTTTCCTAGTCTGGAAATAGTCCTACCAATAGCTGTACATTTGGAGCATCACAGACAGCACTCTCGGAAGCCAGTTTTTCAAAAACATTTCCTCAGATTGAGATACACTAAATCTCAACTTCATATTACTAAAGGGGAAGTTGATGACAACAGAGGTTTGAATAAATTTCCTAAGGGGAACGCACATCAGAGACAGAATTAGATCTCATAACTTCCCACATCCCTGTCTTATGCTACGATCACACTTCAGATCACATGACCACAGTTTGATTTGTTTGCATTTTCCTCAAGTACATACGGTACCTCATTTAGCAATGGATAGCAAGCACACTGGTGAGACTCTGAACGGCAACAATGGCCTGATCTTTTAAGGGTGCTAAGCAAAAATCTGAAGATTAGGGGACATTATGAGTTGGGTGGCTTGCCATATGGTGCCATAATGCTTCAAAATGCGAGGCAATAATTGTGTTTAGAGCCAAGATGAATATGGATCATTATATTAATCCTTCAAAACAAAAGGACATCCATTACAGAAATGGACTAGGCAGCAGTCGAGAGCAGACCATTTCAAGATGCTCCCACAGAGCTAAGCATAGGGTATGAATCTACAGTGGTATCTCGGGTTGAGTACTTAATTCATAACCTGAAACTGTTCTTAACCTGAAGCACCACTTTAGCTAATGGGGCCTCCTGCTGCCGCCACACCGCCAGAGCACTTATCCTGAAGCAAAGTTCTTAACCTGAAGCACTATTTCTGGGTTAGTGGAGTCTGTAACCTGAAGCGTATGTAACCTGAAGTGCATGTAACCCAAGGTACCACTGTATGCTCCTACATGGCAGGACCAGTTCAGCAAAGCATCTCCAAATCATCTGTGACATCCCAAATGGCGGACAACATTACATCACTTAGGCTAGGAAGTATTTGTGAACCAGCTGTAGCTGTATGAATTAGCTCCTAGAACTACCCTCTGCCCCCCAGCAAAATCAATTGATTAGCAATGTGCATTTCAAGAGATGGAAGAAGCTAAAGCAGATCCTAATAGCTGGGGTCCCCCTCCCTTGAAATGTTGCTTACAATTTAGGAGTGGCTTTTCAAGTTGCTTCGCAGTGTCCTTACACACACCTAGGGTACAGTACTTCCAAAAGGTACCCCTGACCGTTAGGTCCAGTTGCGGACAATTCTGGGGTTGCGCGCTCATCTCGCTCTATAGGCCAAGGGAGCCGGTGTTTGTCCACAGATAGCAGGTCATGTGGCCAGCATGACTAAGCCGCTTCTGGCGAACCAGAGCAGCGCACGGAAATGCCGTTTACCTTCCCGCTGGAGTGGTACCTATTTATCTACTTGCACTTGATGTGCTTTCGAACTGCTAGGTGGGCAGGAGCTGGGGCTGAGCAACAGGAGCTCACCCCGTCGCAGGGATTCGAACTGCTGACCTTCCGATCGGCAATCCCTAGGCGCTGTGGTTTAGACCACAGCGCCACCCACGTCCCTCTTGTGGAGTTGCCATGGTGGGGTTGGAGTGGGGGGTCCACTAGATTTCCAGTTCTTTGAAAGCTCTGAAGGTTGCATCATAGGGTTCCAAGTCTCCATTACCTGTAACTATGGAGTGGGGAACACACTGGTAGGAGTTGACGGGAGTTATAGCCCGAAACTTCTACAGAAGACCAGTTTAGAGAAGGCTGCTTTATTAGTATCACTGACCATCAAATCATGAAAGGATGAGAAAAGTCTCAACTCTCCAGTCAGAAGCACCACCATATCTTCAGGCCTGAACATCGCCAAGACCAATTTATCAAACCAGCAACATAACATTGTGAATCTACACTGCACCAGTTCGAGATACAAGTGAAGCGCTGCATGTTTAAAGCTCCCCCAGTGCAGAAACCCCCTGCACGTAATAAAAACTGAGTGTCAGGGAGATGGCTTCACACCCACAAGCTGCTTCCAGAAGTTCCGGGAAAAGCTTTCTGACTAACTCATTCTAGCAAGCAGTTCCAAATAGCTCCTTTTAAATATACCCGCTGGACTACAGCCACTAGCTTAGAGGAATCAGAAGAGAGGTGCCGACTTTTCAAGGAAACTTGTGAAGGGTTTTAACACCAGCTGAAGCGAGAGATCATCAGGAGGCTTTCCAGCAAGGCTATGCAACAGGAGGCCAGAAGCATTGAGGAAGTGAGGTCACCTGAGATTCTCCACCAGATATAAAAGCACCAGCTACAAACTGAGCTGTAAAGCAGGCAGCGCAGGAAACAATAGATCTTTAGATAGCCGTTCAAATTTCCTAAATTCATGCCAGAAATAAAATTTGAAGTGTAGACATTAGTAGAAGAGGCTTTAAAAATAGTGTGTGTGTTCCTTTAGAAGTCTATCAAAGGAAAGAGAGGCAGCTGGATTAAATCAGGTCACTTCAGGGAACTCAGCTTGTGTACTCCTCCCAAAAAGACTGGTGCTCATTAGCAAACCAATAATAAGTACTCAACCTAGGGTTTCCTGAATGACCAAGAAAGCCAATCTAATCTCCTCACACAAAATGCACCAGGGCAGTTTCCCAGCACAAATGAATGGGCACTGCACAACAGCACTTACTCCTACAGATTGCAGAAACTCAGGCAGGCAGAACTCAGAATCACCTCTTTCTCTGATGAATCTAGTTAAAATCGCTGCAATTCCAGATGTTCTCCCCTGCACTTCCTTCTCAGGCCCCTTCCCCCCCACCCAAAATGGCACAAATATATGGCATTGGCACAATAATAGCACATTAATGGTGGGTTTAGGTAAGGTAAAGGACCCCTGGATGGTTAAGTTCAGTCAAAAGTGACTATGGGGTTGCGGTGCTCATCTCGCTTTCAGGCTGAGGGAGCAGGCTTTTGTCTACAGACAGCTTTCTGGGTCATGTGGCAAGCATGTGGCACTACTGGTGCACAGAGGACCATGACAAGTGCCAGAGTGCATGGAAATGCTGTTTACCTTCCTGCCACAGTGGTACCTATTTATCTACTTGCACTGGTGTACTTTTGAACTGCTAGGTAGGCAGAAGCTGGGACAGAGCAACAGGAGATCACTCCGTTGCGGGGATTTGAACCACCAACCTTCCAGTCAGCAAGCCCAAGAGTCTCTGTGGTTTAGTCCACAGTACCACCTGTGTCCCTATGGTGGGTTAATACTGGACCATCCACACATATTTCCTCTGTGTTAGTTGTTCTGCAGTGCTTTCCTAATTACTGCATCTGGAGGGGCACTCTTGCACTACGGTGCAACAAAAGCAGGACAAGAGAAAACCAGCACAAGATTTCAGCAGGAAGCTATGGGACATATATTGAAAATATTTAGCTTATGAAATTTTCATGCAGAACTGTAAACTGTAGTCTGGAAATAAAACAGCTGTGACCACCCCAAAACCTTTGGAGTATGGAAAGTGGGATTGCACAGAACCACCCTGATGCCATCATGAATGCACAATAAAAAGGATGCCTGGAGGGGATCCCCAGACCCTTCTACCAGTAACAATAGATGAGCATAAAACTGAAAGATAGGAAAGTTGATCAGCAGGCTGCATTCTGGTCCAAAAGGATGCACAACATCTGGACTGGGTCTGTTAGCTAGGAAGATGCTGAAAAGCTACATGTCAAACACAGCAAACTGCTCAGAGCCGCTCCCACACACAGAGACACACATTTAGGACTGAAGCATCATTTCATACCTCATCTAGTCCTAGAACAGTAGAACACACAAGCTGTTCATTTCCTTCTTTATCTAGGGAAATGTGTGCATTCCTTTTTGTACCTGTTCTTTCGAGCTGTGTTAGAAACTGAGATATGAAAGCTGGGAGCTAAATGGCACCTTAAACCTAGGTTATGAACGCAACAACGGAATGTCTGGGCACGCTTTTTAATAATGAGAATACAAAGCTGAAAATGAATGAACTGCAGCTAAAATGTTATGTTCATTTTTCACATGGTCTAGTCCTTCCCCTGCCCACCCCCCTAATATTCTTAAGAGAGTCTCTTCTCCAGTCTTCAGACAGTAGCTGGAAGTGGGGAGGCAGAAAAAGGTCCTCCTTTCCTTCCACTCTGCAGTTTTAATCCAAAATCTTAGGTGCAGGACTGCATCCAGAGCTCAGGAACTGCTCACACTAATGAAATTCCACGTCGCCTAGAACAATGGGAGTTTTTAATGCTGCTTTTGAGCACCCAAATGATTTATATTTAATACCCAGTGGTGTGTATGTGTGTATGCCTTATCCCTTCCTGTTCAGGAGAAGATGTGAATAGTGATAACTAGGACATGTGATTCATTGTTTTCGATGGGTACCTCTAGGCAACTGCCAGGTCATCCCTTGATGGAGGGGAATTCCAGACTTCACCCATGAGCAAGTCACCAGTGACTTTCCAATGACCTGTTACTTCCAAGTTCCATGTAAGAATTATATTTCACTGGGTTTTCAACCTCAATCAAGTGGTTTGCAACATATTTTATCATTCCTAAACAGCACCCAACTTTGTTACTGAAGAAACCGATGTTTCTAGAATGCTCAGAATGAAAACTGTTTTGACTGGGACAATTAACTTCCTGTTCCGTGTGTTCCATGTTTGAAGAATCACTTTCACATCTATTCCAGACTGAAGATGCGCATGCACCTAGGTGTGCACTCATCTCTGGGAAAGTATGGACCATGAAGCATGCAATTATGCCAACCACTATCCATCATTAACCCGGCTTTCAATTTACATGACAGTTTTATGGGTCTAAGATGTACAGCTAGGATTCAGACTACCAAAACAATAGTCAACATGCTTACAGAATTCTTCAGGGCAGAAAAAGTGAATCATTTCCCTGCTGTTAAGCCAGTTTCATTTCATATTAGATATCCATCTATCTTCACTTCCCCCACCCAAAAATGGAAGAACTGATCTCTAGATCAAAAGAGGCCAACTAGTAATGCTTTCTAACGAAAGCAGCAAACATTTTCTAATTCTAGCAATGATTTGTACTGCCTCTCAATCTAGGTTTCCCCCCTTTAAAACCAATCAGTTGAACAATGGAAGAGTTTACCTTGGAAGATGTTGATAAGCCTTATCCCACATGGTTTTGAAAGAAGAGAAATAATTCAAGTCAAGTGAAGAGTATCCTACCATGGCAGGACTTGCTCCAGATGAGGGTCTGGTGCTGAGAATGCCAAGGTTGCAGGTTTGATCCTCCTAAGGAACAGCTGCATATTCGTGCACTGCAGGGGATTGGACTAGATGATCTTCAGAGTCCCTTCAATCTATACTACGGAATACGGAAACTACAACTAATCCAGAATGCAGCATCCAGACTGGTGACTGGGAGCGGCCGCCGAGACCATATAACACCGGTCTTGAAAGACCTACATTGACTCCCAGTACGTTTCCGAGCACAATTCAAAGTGTTGGTGCTGACCTTTAAAGCCCTAAACGGCCTTGGCCCAGTATACCTGGAGGAGCGTCTCCACCCCCATCGTTCTACCCGGACACTGAGGTCCAGCGCTGAGGGCCTTCTGGCGGTTCCCTCACTGCGAGAAGCCAAGTTACAGGGGACCAGGCAGAGGGCCTTCTCGGTAGTGGCACCCACCCTGTGAAACGCCCTCCCACCAGATGTCAAAGAGAACAACAACTACCAGACTTTTAGAAGACATCTGAAGGCAGCCCTGTTTAGGGAAGCTTTTAATGTTTGATGTATCACAGTATTTTAATATTCTTTTGGAAGCCGCCCAGAGTGGCTGGGGAATCCCAGCCAGATGGGCGGGGTATAAATAATAAATTATTATTATTATTATATACAATTCTATGATTCTATGATCTGGAGGGCCACAAATTCACTCCTGCTCTTGTCTACTGAAAAGCATGCTACTGTATATCACAGTAGTGTGTATTAGGATTATTAGAATCTCAATAATAATAATAATAATAAATTTTATTTGTATCCTTCCCTCCCCCACCCAAAGCCGGGCTCAGAGCAGCTAACAACAGGTAAAAATAGCATAGTGTACTAAAAATCGCAGTGTCAATTAATTAAAATACATTCTAGAATCAATTCAGAATCAAATTAATGGCAACCATTGGGTTAGAGTTCTACGAAGATTACAGAAGGAGAGAGGGAGTCAGACTGTGTCAAAGGCCTGGCGGAACAGCTCCATCTTGCAGGCCCTGCGGAAAGATGTCAAGTCTCTTGTGACAGAGCGTTCCACCAGATTGGGGCCACAGCCGAAAAAGCCCTGGCTCTGGTTGAGGCCAGTCTAACCTCCCTGTGGCCCGGGATCTCCAAGATGTTTTTATTTGAAGACTGTAAGGTCCTCCGTGGGACATACACACTTTACTGTACAGTTTACACGCTTTACTGTGTAAGTTCCCTGCTGGCAACAGAATAGCCCTAAAAGAGCTATGAAAGAGCTAGCCTGGTTTAAAACTGAAAGGAAGGAACCAGCACTCCCTGACTTATTACAGCTGGAAGAGATGCTTCACCACAAGAGTCATTTTCACTTGGCTTTCAAGCGTCCTGGAAAACCAGCCGAGTAGCTGACCGATGCTGCTAATCGCTCATCTCATAATGGGACAGTTTTGGCCTATACTTTTTCCTCTTTCTTTTTAAGGGGGGGGAATCTTAAGGAGTTCACCAATACATACTCCTTGGAAACCAAGTCATGACTCCCATGCCCGAGAGCCCTCGCTGATTAGACATGGCAGGGTTTTCAGCTTACTTGACAGCAGTGACGGCTGCAACCCACCAGTGGTGCAAAAGGATGGGAGGTCAACAGTAGGTGGCGCCAAAGCCAATGAGAGACAGAACCAGCTAATTCTGGTATTATCCTCCTCCCTGCGGAGTTCTTCAAATGCAACATTGAGACTGAGGAGGAGGAGACTGGTAGAGGTGCCACCCCTGGATTGGTGGAAAGTAAGGAGGTAGACAGATGGGACATGGGTGGTGCTGTGGGTAAAACCTCAGTGCCTAGGACTTGCTGATCGTATGGTCGGCGGTTCGAATCCCCGCGGCGGGGTGAGCTCCCGTCGTTCGGTCCCAGCTCCTGCCCACCTAGCAGTTCGAAAGCACTCCTAAGAGCAAGTAGATAAATAGGGACCGCTTTATAGCAGGAAGGTAAACGGCGTTTCTGTGTGCGGTGCTGGTGTTGGCTCGCCAGCTGCAGCTTCGTCACGCTGGCCACGTGACCCGGAAGTGTCTTCGGACAGCGCCGGCTCACGGCCTCTAGAGCGAGATGAGCACGCAACCCCAGAGTCAGACACGACTGGCCCATACGGGCAGGGGTACCTTTACCTTTACTAAGGAGGTAGACAGCCGGGGGGCGGGAATAGATGAGGTTGGTGGGGCAATGTCCCATTCATCTTGATGGGCAAGCCGCCTCTGCTTAACAATTGCCCAATGGCGCTCCAGGATTCTGAAGACTCTCGGGCATGGCACCCTTAATGGGTCTCCCTAGCCTGGAAGAGGGAAGGCATACAAACTGAAAACAGTCATAGGTTTCCACATCCTGGATACTCTGAGTGAAGTAAAAATGGGAAGGGATGTGGACCCTCTTCTGGATCTTGCGCCCTGGCAAATGCCCAACCTTGCCAGCCTCTGAAGCTAGGCCTACAGACTCATGAAGTGCAATGCTTATCAAAAAAGCCAACACACATACTCATCTGTGAGCCAGATTAAGAGCAGGATCAGACCCTGGCAGGTGCGTGCATGCATGTGAGTCAGTCCTTGGTGTTGGGAACTCTCACGTCTATCCTGGAATGGCAGCAGCACAGGTAAGGAGGAGCCTGGTGGCACCTTAAAAAGGGACTACAGATTCATTGCAATGAGCAGTGTAAAAATTATAGGGGGTTAGCCTTATGCCACCCAAAAATGTGGGAGTCTCCAAGGGGTCTTGTCACTCTAATTGTATGTTTATTCCTGTTTGTTTGTTTTAAAAAAGCACTCCTAGCTTTCAGTTCTTTCCCATATGCTGGATGTGGGGCAACTGACATTGCATCAGAAGTGGACTGGCAGCAAATTCAGGACAGGCAAAAAGGGAAAATATTCTACACACATTCCATAATTACCTTGTGGAATTCACTGACATGAATGATGGCCATGGCCCTTGGGGAATGCTGTGGTTCAGTAGTACAGCATCCGTTTTACATGCAGAAGGTCCCAGGTTCAATCCCTGGCAATTCCCAGTAGGACTGGGAATGTCCTGTCTGATAACTCCATAGAGCGGCTGCCAATCAGTGCAGGCAATACTGATCAATGGTATAAGGCGGATAAGGGGATAAGGGAACCTGTGACCCTCCAGATGATGCCAGGAGCATCAATGAAAGTCTTAGGAGATGCCTTGGGCCCACGGGCACAGGGTTGGTGACCACAGATCTATATAGCACAGTATGTTATGCCGATCTAGGCCCCCAACAATGAGAGGAGAGGAGCAACAGCCAGAAAGACTTCAAAGCAGGCAAACTTTTGCCATCTCTCTGCATTTATTGCTGCTCTCCTTGCAAGGAAAGGAGGAGCACCAGATCATCCTTGGAGGACCCATACCCCACTGATTGGCAGCTGCTGAACTTGTGGCCAAGACTTCTGGCTGTAGGTAGGGAGATTTTAAATATATATATCCTGGGTTGACATGGCTGCCTTCTGGGCTAGGGAAGGGTGCATATCAGTGTTTGAGTTTTGTTTTTTATTTACTGGTAAGTGGGTGAGAATATCATTTTGTCTGGGTTTTTTGTTAGTGTGTTGTCAATGCTGTTATCCCTGTTATTGTGGCAGGGCTGCTTTTTTATAAGCTGTATGGAATGTCAATGATCTATATGATTTTTTAAAAAACTTTATAAAGTATTTCAATATATGTTCTTCAATGCTTAGTTACTTGGAGACCTTTCAGGTGACAAGTGACTACTAGGTTTAATAAATAACGATGATGATTAATAGCAATAACAGTATTAACAATATTATATACTACTGAATGCCAGAAGCTGCCAGGAGAGGGTCTGTTGCCTTCATGCTCTGCTTCTAAGCTTCCCAGGGACATCTGGCTGACTGTAGTTGGAAGGTGGGTGTTGGATGACCCTAATCAGAGCAGAGATCCATCAAGACATTCTTCCTCCTTCCTATTGTGTATTTCACATGCACACATCAAGTGCCAGCATGTAAGTCACCCAAAAATACTGGTTGGATTTGAGCTTGCTTGAGTGCATTTGCTTCCAACCAGATTTTGCTATTCCCCACTACTCTTTCTGCTGCAGTTCTTCCCCACATGCCATCTCACATGCCAGGGGTTCCCTGGCCTTCAGGTGAGGCTTTACATGGGTTCCCAGAGACTGCAAAGAGGTGGAAGAGGTTGCACAAGACTTAATCCAAAGGACCCTTCATTATATTCACCCTTAGCATTTATGCAGCACATTCCACGGGTGTGAAGCACTTCCCGTAACATCATGTCACAGCAAGACTTCAAACAAACCCTGTAAGCTTTGTCTAGGATCTTCTCCGTATGCCTGCTGAGACAAGCAAGGGACTTGACCAAGGCCACCGGGTGAGTTTGTGACACGAGATAAAACGGACAGAAATATGTCCTGATTTGCACTGGACACTCCGTGCATTGCACTCCAAGCAAGTTTGAAGGGAGAAGAAGATCCTGCAGTGGGAGAACACACAACTTTAAGGGACACAAGAGCCCCCAAGAGAACAACAAGGGCACCTGAAGCCTTGCTAGTGACAAAAAAAGGCACTCCTACAGAGGACATCCTCGCTCCACTCGCACAGAACATACCAGTTTGCTCTTTTCTCTGGCAGCTACTAAGTAGTTAACTCTGCTCCCCTCTCGAATTCTTTGCAATTTTTCAGAGTAGCGCGCGCGCACACACACCGTTTTGCCCTTCTCACTTAAAGGTCTTCGGGAAGATTGCCCAACCTCCGCTCCTGGAGAATGACGGACGTCGCCTTTATGTGACAATAAACTGGGTTGCCTCACATTGCATCCGCCGGCTTCACGCCGCGCGCGCGCGCACACACACACAATAAAAACAGCAGAGAGCAGTTACGAGGCGGCGATCTCCCCATTTATTAGTTAATTAAGTAGCACCTCAATTTTGCACGAGATTAAATCCTGCCAGGCTGCCACCAGTTTTAAGGCGTGACCAGGTTAAAGAAAAGCGTTGTAGGCGTGCTCCTAGAACGATACTGCCACAACATAAACACAACACTCGTACTCTCTCGCCCCCCTGAAAATGAATATTTTACCAATAGCAAATTAAAAAATAAAAGGAGCTGGACTGGAAAAACCACCGAAGCGGGCATGATAAATATTTCATATTTTGGCCTAGATACAGCTCCCAGATTACCCCTCTCCCCCACCTTATTCCTTTGCCCAAGAGATTGGGTTGAATATATACTACGAGAGTGGGAGTGTGTGGGAGTGGGCGGGGGGGGGGGAGAGAGAGAAAGTACAGTCCTAGATTAGGGAGCGAGCGGCGCATCATGCCCGCCGAAGCAGACGGAGAATCGTAACAAAAGAAAGTGTATCGGAACCAAGTCGCGCACAACACGACCCGGGGAAAGACTCTTCGCTTCCTTTCCGGGTGGTTTTGACCTTCCATGCGCCCCTCCCCAAACAAAAGCCCAAGCCGAGCAAGCAGAACAACAACTCGTATCAGGAGACACCTTTCGTTGCCTCCTTTAAAAAGCAAAAAAGACTCGGGACTTAATCCATCTGTGCCACTCGCAGGGAATGATTGCTGCCTTTATCCAAAGAAATCGAGGGGTTCAGGGGGAGCAGCAATAACGTTTGCTGGTCCTGCGGCTTTGATTTTCGCGTGCAGTCTCCCTCCTCCTCCTCTCTCTCCAAGAACAGGATATTAACAAAGCTCGCTTAGTCAGTTGCAACCAAGGCTTAGTTAGTCAAGATCACGCCCGGCCGGAGACGCCGGGATATCAAGCCCAGCAGTCCAATCCCCTCCCCGCAGCACCCGGCACACACTTACCTTCCTTTTATTTCCTCTCTCTTTCAAGTCTCCTGGTGGCAAGAGAATCGCGGGGGCCAGATGGAGACGCCTGGCTTCCTTCCTTCGCCCCGTCTCCTCCTCCTCCCAACCACGGGAACCGGCCAGATCTTCAGCGGGGCCAAGCAGGGAGCAAACAAATGAATCGATGGCTCCGATTAAAAAAAAAAGGCGGGCGGGGGGCGGGATCGCAGAGAGGCGAGACGACGCGCAAAGGCAGGATCCGGAGAGCTCAGGCGCTGGCCAGCTGGCGCGTCCCGGAGTTCCTCTCGCACATATAGCTTGGAAAGAGCCGCGATGGAAGAGAAACCAAGGCGCTCGCTTTGTGTGGAGCGAGCCAGTGAATGGGAGGGAGGATGCGTGCGTGTGTGTGCGCGCCGGAAGCGCGCTCTCGCGCTCGCTCGCTCTTTCCAGAGAGGCGTGCGCCTTTACAGAGCCGGTCTCCTGATGCCTTTGCCCCACAGCAACCTTTCCCGGCGCGCAGAAGGCTGGAGATCAGCAACTGGCTGGAGAGGGATGGTGAACTTGGAGCGCTTTCGAGAAGTGAGGTCAGCAGCCGAGGTACACGCCCGCCTGCGCCTCCGACACCGTCTCCTCTCTCTCCGCCCCCACCTCGCGCCAGAGATCCCTCAAGCTCTTTTCCGGCAGAAGCATCCAGCAAGGAATCCAAAGCTTCGTCGCCACCAGCGCCACTCCTTAGGCCCGTCCCCGTGGCACCGGGCGCCCGGGCGTCGACGCGCTACGCTATGAGAGTCTCTCCAAACGCAGCGGCTGCCACCGCCGTCAGCCTCGACTGCCTTGTTTTATACAGTGTTTCATTTCTCTTTCTCTCGGTTTCTTTTTCCTCCTCCCCTTTCCAAAAAAGGAATATGGCAGCGGGGCCGGAAGCGGCTTTTAAGGAGGGAGGGGAACTCCCCCGCCTTCCTTCGCTAGCTGCCGCCTCCTCCTCGCCTCCACCTCCATCACAATCATCATCACCTGGGATCATCCACCCGCTTAGTTTTTCTAAAAGAGGCGACGGGAACAACAACAAAAAATGGAGCCCGCGGTGGCTCTGCCTGCCTGCCGGGGGAGTTGAGTTGGAGAGGGTATGGCGTAGTTGTGAGCAAAGGCGTGACGTCCGCAAGCAACGAACTGACGTCGTGGGTGTCTTTTTTTCGGCTCGGCCAGCGCTTGGAGAAGGCTTGGCTCGAGGGGGATGGTGGACTTTTAGGCAGGGATCTGAACGGGCATCGAGGTTCCGCAGCGCCAAGAATTACGCAGACAAGATCTTAGCTTGCCTTGGGGGGTGGTCGGCCCTGGTTCCCAGTTGTTCCCCCTTCTTGCGCGATGGGCTAAGCTGCAACCAAGCAGCCCAGGTCCGTTTACTCGGAAGTAAATCCCACTGATGGGTTTATTTCTAGGGAAGTATGCCTAGGATGGCAGCTGTGAAGCCTGACCACCCCCCCATATTTGTTTATACTGAAGTCCCCATGCATGAGTGAAATACTGTAGAAGTTTTCTGCCAGTTATGTGTGCATAGGACTCAGAGGTGTGGTGGAGAATTCATGCCTCCACAGCCACGCCTCTTTAGAAGTTCTCTAAGAGGTACAATATAGGCAACCTGGGAACTTCCAGGTGTGATTGGACTACAACTCCTATGATCCTTGACAGTTGCTGATGCTATTGGGGATGCTAGGAGCTGGAGTTTAACAACTTCTGGAGAGCCATAGGCTAGAATCATAGAATTGTAGAGTTGGAAGGGACCACAAGGTTCATTTAGTCCAACCCCCTGCAATGCAGGAATGCTCAAACCCACCCTGAGATTAAGAATCTCATGCTCTACCAACCAAGCTGTTCCCCATTTGATTTTTATAGTTCTGTAACTCTATAACAAAAATGACCATTCTAAATTAAAAAACAAACAAACCAATGCAAACGTTATTGCTTCAATAGCAAGCCACCTTGCATAACACCCAGCCTGATGAAGATCTCTGGTGGACTCAAATGCTTGCTCACTGTGTTGTGATATTTTGGCTGGTGATAATAAAGGGACTGTGGCAGTTTAGCCCTTAGCCATGCATACCAATGTAGCGTACCTTTTTTTTTTTCCAAATTCTTTTTATTGTTCATTCCATAAAGAAAATAAAAACAGACATACACATAAATAAAGCAAAACATAGTAAAGAAAGGAAAAAAGAAAGAAAGAATTTACCAACAAATTAAATAAAAAAGTAAAATAAATAAAAATACACAAATTTTCTTATTTTCATAGTTCTCCTATAACTTAGTTGTTTCTTTCAGGACTTCCTTCAACTTAGCCGCGAATCATACAAAATGCATAAATAAAGTTACACGTTTCCTCGTTCTTATTGTCGTTGTGTCCGATTTTGTTCTCTATTTTCCTTACACAATAACCATCGTCTGTCACAGTACATCTCTAAATCCTTTGCTTAGCTTATTTGATGTGCTTCTCTCTGAGAAAAGTGATCTCAGTGGGACGTGTTTCAGAGATCTGGTATGACATTCACCCCAGAGACCAAACCACAAAGCTGCAAGTCTTCAGTTTGAATCATGAACTCACTAGAATGCCTTAGGCAGGTCACTTTTTCTTAGCCTTAAGAACCCCATCTGCTAGATAGGAATAATAATATTGACCCACCTTGCAGGGCTGTTGCGAGAATTGCAGCAGCTTAATATCTGTGAAGCAACTTACTTTTGCATTCAATATAAATACTAAGTATTCTTAATTATAACCACACGTAGCATTTATAATTCTGATAAGCCTGGCTCCTTGTAAGTAAATTCTACTGAGTTCAAAGGGACTTACACCAGGGTAAGTGTGCGTAGAATTGCAGCTTTAGCTTTACCCAGAGCCTCCCTAGTACAAAGTGCAAATATGGCCTGGCCTCCTTGATTTCAGCAGGGCTTGTACAAGAGGACTTCCTGATGGATTAGGACTAAAGTTGTTATGAAAGGAAAAGAGATTAAACATGGGGAACCACTTTACATGTGGGCACATAGTATGCAATGATTTTATTTTGGTTTGTTGGTTTTTAAGTATGTTGTAACTCACCCAGAGCCTTAAGGCTAATGCTGAATTGAAATCTAAACAGAGCACTTGCTCTTAGGTTTCACGGAATGCAACTGAGCTATTGAGGCAGATCACAACCTTGTGCAGAATATTATAAATGCATGTTTTTTCTTCCAGCAAAGCCTGAATAATCTGTTGTATTGTTATTTATTAATCCCTGGTTTAAGGAGTTTCCAGCTGTCTTCCCCAACCCCCTTTCCTCACTGTGACTAGTGCTGTTTGCCTGCCTCAAGGATTCACATTTCCTATGTTCATAATGACAGGGCTTTGTTTTAACAATCTCTCTCAGTATGGCATTACATTGCCATTTGATTTCTGATCTAGTAACCTAGTTTGCATGTTGCCAGCATTAAATTCGTAAAAAATGAGATGATGGGACTCAAAGCCGCCTGGATTTAGAAGTCAAGCTTCCTGACCCAGAAACTGCGCCTTCTAATTCTAAGGTTGGACTCTGATGAATATTAACTTGGGAGAAATCGTCATTGAGCTCAGTGGGAGTTAATGTTCAAGTCAAGTAAGTGGCGCATAGGATAAGGCACTATCTGTGCACACCGGCAAAAGGAAACACACTCTTTGCATACTTTAAATGTTTTATTTTATTCTTCGCTGATCAGTTGGTGCTAACCCTGCAAATGGGGTGTATTTCAGAATGGGTAGCTATATTAGTCTGTGACAGCAAAAAGCTATAAAAGGAGTTAAGAGACTTTAAGATGATTCAATTTATTGTTGTGTGAGCTTCCATGGAGTCCATGCATCTGATGAAATGGGCTCTAGTCCATTAAAGCTACAATACATCTCTTAGGCTTTAAGAGAGGAGTGGGGAATCTTTCTCAGCTTGAGGGCTGTGTTTCCTTTTATTCAACCAGGGGCCACAGGCCAATGGTGAGCGGGAGCAGAGGCAAAAGTGTGCAGAGCAATGAATGTCAAGAAGGCTCTGTGCTATCCTCATATGACAGATGCAGCCTTTCGGACCCCAAATTTAGTTCGAATCATAGAATGGTAGAGTTGGAAGGGATCCTAAGGGTCTTCTACTTCAACCCCCTGCAACGCAGGAATCTCAGCTAAAGCATCCATGACAGGTGGTCATCCAACCTCTGCTTAAAAACCTCCAGGGAAGGAGAGTCCACAACCTCCCAAGAAAGACTGTTCCACTGCCGAAAAGCTGTTGCTGTCAGAAAGTTCTTCCTGATGTTTAGTCGGAAACTCCTTTCTTGTAACTTGAATCCATTGGTTTGAGACTTACCCTGCAGAGCAGGAGAGAACAAGTTTGCTCCATCTTTAGATATTTGAAGATGGTCATCATTTCTCCTCTCAGCCTCCTCTTTCCCATGTTGAACATACCCAGGTCCTTCAACCATTCCTCGTAAGACTTGGTTTTCAGTCCCTCAGGCATTTGGTCGCCCTCCTCTGCACACATTCCAGCTTGTCAATATCCTTCTAAAATTGTGGCACCCAGAACTGGACACACTATTCCAGGTGTTGTCTGAGCAAGGCTGTGATGGCCTGGGACTCTGGCTCGGACTCAGAACCAGAGGAGTCTCAGTCCGCACCGGATCCTTTGCCTCAGGCGACATCTGAACCAAGTCTGGGGCCTGATTCTGAAGAGACCAGTCTGCACAGGTGCCCCTGCAACAAGCATCAGCTGGGCCGAGTCAGGGGCCTGAGCCTGCCCTGGCTCCAGATGCGGGGATTACCTCGTTGCCTTCAGCTGGGCAATCACTTACAGCTGCTCCACTACCAGTTGGGTCAGGAGAGGCTGAGGCGGCCTCTGGGTCTAGCAACCCACCAACATCTCCCAAGCTGCAGAGACTAAGGTCTGAAAGAAGGAGAGACCTGAGTACTCGCAGGAGGAGTGCTCGCCTTCGGGTGAGACAGGGAGGTGAGTCACCGGGGGATCAGGACCGGCCATTACCCCGACAGAGATAAAAGGCTGTTGGACCCCATCCCAGATTGTGGGAGCAACATTGCTGTGTGCTAGAACCTGCCTGAGACCCTGCACCTGACCTTGCCTGGTTTCCTGCCTTGGCCCTGTCAGACCAACTCCTCGCAGAATCCTTGGATTCAGGATCGGACCTGGACTGCGTTGCTCGGGTTAACCCCCAGGCCCAGCACAAAGGCTGAATAGAACGGTGCTGTGCTTCAAGCAATGCTGTGATTCAAATCTATGTGGTTCATTTTTGCAGCAGCTCTAACTGGGGGCAGGAGCAGGAGGACACTGAGTTACTGAGATAGTCTTCCTCCCACCTTGAATTCTTTTGCTACTGCTCTTGTGGCAAGCCCTTAGGGGAGCATACAGACCCTCATTCCCCATGAGATATTGCTGCCGAGGACCCATTGGCACATATCCTCATTGTGTGATTTCAAAGATGAGTGCCGTCTAAGACGAGAAGACATCTAAGGTTAAGGCATCTAAGATATACTGTCAATCATTAACAGACATTGTTCTTAATCGAACAGCATGAGAGCTGGAATAAGGGCGCTGTCAGAGCGTTACTATTTTTAAGTGGGATTTAATCACATGCCAGAAAATTCAGGTTGCACAATAATAGTTGATGGGGTCGGTCATCTTATGCCGAAACACCTCCCCCCCCCCCAAAGATTTGGGGAGGGGTTGATGGGAGAGTGCACTGAAAAGCATGGGGTAACACTTGCTTTGACACAATGTCATCTAACTTCCCTGCAAACAAATCAGAATAAGTGCTCCATAAACAGGTCATATGGAAGTGCCCTAATTTGTAACGGCATCACACAGGAATGGGATTGCAAACCTATTTGTTTGCTGTTCACCATGACACAGAAGAAACAAAGACATCTTTCCCTGCACAGCAAATTTTATGCTGGGCACTGCTACACCTGTTTATCTGCTGTCTTTTGTGGATGATACCCAAGAGCCCTGGGGAAACAATGACAGCGATGTCTCAAAAGAACACTGGTCCTCATCCATCACTGATTCTGCAGGCCTGACGCCAGCAGGTGGCATCCACAGGCAGCAGCCAGGGACCCACATCTGCTGCTTCTGCTGTCCTGAGTCCTCTTTTGGGGGGCTCCAATGAGCACCAAATAGCCACGACAGCACTTGTCCCACAATTTGGCAACCATTGTTGTTGTTGTTTAATTTATTACCATCCCTTCTCCCTAAAATCCCAGGGCAGGTTACAACACTGAAACACAACATGACAACACAATATTAAAAACAGCTTAAAGCAACTTACAATTGTCCCACAATGATCCACAGTGGGTCTTGCAAATCAGCCTACCTCTCCCTCCCTGATTTTTTGGCATGTATTGTCTGTTGATAGTTTCCCACCATCATTTCCACTTGTGGCTTCCTAGTTCTCTAGACACGGAGGCAGTGTGATGCAGAAAATGATGCATGATTTTTCCATTTCAGACCTGTCTTCCCTTTCTGGGGATTATATATTCCTGTTAGTGTGCCATGACCGGTGGTGGAGTAGAGGAGAGTCAATCATAGGGAACTCTTTATTGACTGTGTTAAATGTATTTAATTTTAGCCACCTTTCTTAAAGGCAAAACATGCCGTTATCAGAGGTAGGATGGAACTGACTGATAAATGAGCGCAGGATCTGGGCAAAACTTCACTTCTGGGTGGATAGTGCCATTACAAGCTTTAGTCACTAGGTGGCACTGAACTTAATTGCATTTGGGTGGATACAGGTGTTTCCTGTTCCTGTTGGAAAGTAATAATAATGTTTTTCTGCTTGTCTTCCACAGCAATCTTCCAACTCTGCCTAGTGGAATAGTGGCTCTGTAGATTCCCATTGTAGATTCCCTCTGCTGATTGATCCTTGAGTTGCACTAGCACAAGGGATTTTGAAGTAATTAATCCCTGACCAATGAGTGTAGAATGGTGATAGGATCAGATGAAGTATGAAGCTAGGTTGTTGTGTATTTAGCTTTGCAGGCTATTCATCTGCTATACCATCAACTTGTTGTACATCTCTCTCTCTTGTACATCTCTCTCTCTCTCTCTCTCTCTCTCTCTCTCTCTCTCTCTCTCTCTCTGTTTTTTTTAAGGTAATGTATCTTTAGATAGGCACATTTATAAGATACTGATCCATCATCTGATAATCTATGCAACCCCTCCGTTTCCCTAACACATGTTTCACAATCAACAACCAAGTCTTTGCTTACCATGTTACTATCCATTTCTTTTTTAAAGAAGAAATTGGGTGAAGCAAGGAGTTATTAGATCCTCAGGACCCTTATTGGTTTTCTGTGAGCCATTACATCAGGTAATAAAAAACCCAATCTGCTAACTGTGTACCTGGAGAAAACAACACCTTACATAGAGGCTCTCTTGAACTGTATTTGAGAAATATGCTGTTTCACACAAGAACCTGCCTTGAGCAACAGAAGGAAAGAAAAAACATCCCCCCCCCCGGTGAATGACGTTGCTTCTCAACCCAACTGCCTGTCCCTTTTCATTTCATAATTTCCCATGATCGTGCAGAAAGCCAACACAACTGTGAGTCATGGGGAGCAAAGGAGTCACAAAGAAACCCAATTCCACTCTTATTATCACTGCCTGTGCACCCAGAGTTGTTACATTGCCTGCCCCTGTGATATCGGTCTGTAGCTGTAGCTCTGTAGCCCAGAGACAGCACACACCTTGCCAGGAACAGGTTAAAGCCCTGTCATCACCAGTTATAACAAGATCAGGTAGCAGGTGATGAAAATGACCTCCACTTCAGACCCTGAAAAGCTGCTGCCAGATCAAGGGGACAATGCTCAGATGTCGGGATGTCATATAAGCGGAATCCTATGTTCTCTACTAATCATTGCAGAAAGGAGAACCTTTTGTTCAATAACATTTCTGGGCTGGATTCAACTAAATAGTTGGGAGTAATAGTGTATATAGTGGGAGTAAATAGTGG
Source organism: Podarcis vaucheri (assembly GCF_965113315.1). Taxonomy (NCBI): domain Eukaryota; kingdom Metazoa; phylum Chordata; class Lepidosauria; order Squamata; family Lacertidae; genus Podarcis; species Podarcis vaucheri. The sequence goes on along the minus strand of NC_138764.1, from coordinate 83,705,619 downwards.
GAGTAATGAATCCTGCTAGCGCAACAGGGTTTTCCCCCATCCTCCCCCATTTGCCTCTTAAATTGGCTGATGGGGGGAATGAGGAGAACTCCCCAAACTATGGTGGAATCTATACACATTAAAAAACACTGTGAAAATGCTTTTTTAAAAAACGTTTTGAAAAATGCATTGAATTTTGCATGACTCACTGTCACCATCTAGTGTCACATTTGCATATTGCACTTTACAACACATTTAAAACGTTTTATTTGCAGCTGTGCAGCTGAGTCCTAGGGATGCGGGTAGCGCTGTGGGTTAAACCACAGAGCCTAGGACTTGCCGATCAGAAGGTCGGCGGTTCAAATCCCCGTGATGGAGTGAGCTCCCGTTGCTCGGTCCCTGCTCCTGCCAACCTAGCAGTACGAAAGCATGTCAAAGTGCAAGTAGATAAATAGGTACCGCTCCGGCGGGAAGGTAAACGGCGTTTCCATGCGCTGCTCTGGTTCACCAGAAGCGGCTTAGTCATGTTGGCCACATGACCTGGAAGCTGTACGCCGGCTCCCTCGGCCAATAAAGAGAGATGAGCAACACAACCCCAGAGTTGGTCACAACTGGACCTAATGGTCAGGGGTCACTTTACCCTTTACCTCAGCTGAGTCCTATATGCAGGGAGAGGAAAGGAGAACCAAGAGCATTGCCTTTATATTGTAATCCGCTCTGTGGTCCTCAGATGAAGGGCGGTATAAAATTTTAAATAATAACTCAAGAAATGCTTGCACTTGACAGAACGATCATAACAGTCTAAACTGAATTCCTCATGTCTGCAGCTTCCCCCCAACCCGTCCCGCATGTTTAAATTGTTGAATTTCCCCCTGCATTTCCTGGGTAAATGGAATGAAAGAGGCTACCTTAGGTGTGCATTTGAGTTGGAAATTAATATCCTCTGCTCTCTGCCCCCACACTAACAACATTCACAAGTATGGCTCTTCAAGTCTAAAAGTTCTTCACTGGGAAAACAACAACAGATAAAAATGTATTTATTAGACTGGTTAGTCACTTTTTACTCAACAGTCTCCAAGTGACTTACAGCATATTAAAAGCATAATTATAAATACATAATACCATAAAAACAGAGCGAGCAAGCCCCATAACAGCTGCTGGAAGCTTGCCAGCACACTAATAACAAAACAACATAATCTCTGTCTATCAAATGCTTGGGAAAAGCCTTTTGCCATGGGCGGACTTTGGTCATCTTTGGTAATATTGCACCCTGAGTGAAGCCAAAATTTGGCACTCCCAAATGGATCTTCTCAATCATGGATCTTCTCAATTTTGTGCCTCTTCAGCTTAGCGCCTTGTGTAGGGGAACTGCTCACACTGCCCTACATCTGACACTGCTCTATCTGGAATTGAAAAGATGTCAACAAACGTACCAGGCAACCCTTGCTAGGGAGTGCATCCCACAGCTGAAAAGGCCATCTCCCTCATCACTACCCTTTGAGCATCCCTCAGTGAAAGGGGCTGGAGAAGGGCCTCCAAAGAAGGTCTAATGGTCCACGTTAATTCATAGTGTGACCCAGAAGATACCGGGGTCCTGAGTGTTGAAGAGCTTTATAGTTCAAATCCAGCATTTTGAGTTGAATTCAGAAGCGTAATCTGTAGTTGTAACAGAACTGATGCTATATTATATGATGCCTGTCATCCATTGTGTATTCACATTCTGCACTAATTGAAACTTCCAAACTGTTTTCAAAGGCAGCCCAGTGTAAAGGGCATTGCAATAGCACAACCGTGAGGTTTCCAAAGCATGGATTAATGTATCCTCTGGCCTGCCCACTACTGGCAGTGTGGCTTTTGGGAGGTTTCCCATAAGGCAATGTGGCTCTCAGGCTAGAAAGCTCCCCCACCCCTGATGCATATAAATTTTGATGCAGTTTGGTTGCATACAGGACAGAACAACATGCCCCTTTAACATCTTCAATGTGTAAGCAGAGCAATGTATCACTGGAATCAGCTCTCTGAGGATACTCTCTCACCAAGCAAAGATAACCATCAACAAATATTCACACATACCCTGTTCCACTATGAATCAATAAACAGCAGAGTTCAGCTGAAAAGCCAGCCCCTCAAGGGAAACAAAATTTGCCCTAATTGGCTCCAGGAGGCATGACTCAGCTCCCAAGATTGTACCTACTGCTGTCGCTGCTGCAAAAACACTGCTAAAACAGCAGAGAATGTTCAGTGTTGGGACTTGAACATAGCTTTTCTTTGCACAAGGAAGGAACTAAGAATGGGCTGGTCCTTGTGACTCTTTCTTAATCATTTTCTGGGATGCTTCCAATGTATAACTTTTGGCACTATAAGAAACATGAGTAACCAGAATGATCTTTATGGAACGAGCAGAAAGTCTTATAAGAAAGCATCCCTGTAACATAGCCACACTACTAAATAGCTCAGCTGGTAGAACATGAGTTTCTTAATCTCAAGGTCACTGGTTCAAGCGCCACGTTGGGCAGAAAGATTCCTGCATTACAGGGGGTTGAACTAGATAATGCTTTTGGTCCCTTCCAGCTCTAAAATTCTATGGTTCTACTATTACTGCTAATGATTTTTAAATGTTCAAGCTGCTTCCATTAATTATGTCAGAAATACTTGTTGTAACAATGCTGTAAGGTCAATATAATTATCCCTGTATTGAAGATGGGACATTGAGGCTGAGATAGTGACATGCCTGAAGCCACAATCTTAAAAGATGCTGGATTTGATCCATACTAAGTTAAGTCACACACACTTTAGTCCTATTGAGATCAATGGGGTCATGACCAGGGTATGCATCCAGCACAAAAACTGCTGAGTGGAGGCTATGGTGGGGGGGGAGGGGAGGAGGAGACCACAGCAATCCCAGGACAGTGTGTGTGACCAGCCAGGTGAAAATGAGGCCCTCATCCTTTAATTGTTTGTTTGCTTATAGCATTTTTATCTTACCTGGGGGGGGGGCGGAATGAAAACAAAGCTTTGCGAATTTCTTACGAATACAGTCATACTTTGGAAGCCGAACACCTTGAAAGTTGAATGTTTTGGCTCCGAAATGCCGCAAACCTGGAAGTGAGTATTCTGGTTTGTGAACGTTATTTGGAAGTCGAACATCCGACGCGGCTTCCACGGCTTCTGATTGCAATGCAGGAAGCTCCTGCAGCTAATCGGGAGCCACACCTTGGTTGCCGAATGTTTTCAGAAGTCGAACGGACTTCCGGAATGGATTCCGTTCGACAACCAAGGTACGACTGTATTGATGAACACATCCCTGCAACAATCTACAATGCACCACAGAAAAGGAAAAGGGATTTGGAGGGAGGAGGAAATAAAAACCCAACTCAAGCTCTTGTTCTTAAATTCGGAGTTCTTATAATGATCAGCCAGAACTGCAAGATTTCAAGGAGAAAAGGGCACCAAAAGTTTCTGGCCTTTCATCAGAGCTGACAGAGAGTCCTTGCACTGCCACTTCTCTCTCCTAATAGCCTGGTGGAATAGTTGATGATAGATGAGGGAGGAGCCTGATGGGTGTGCAGTTTGTTCCGCAAGCTCAGATTCACTCTTTGACACATTAAAGGTGCAGAAACCCTGTCCTCATTTTCAACTGGCCATCCTAATTCTGATGGTTGCTTTGAGAACCCCTCTGCCGCTCCGCCCCCCAAAAGGTATGAAGTGAAGAGCATTTAGAAGTAGAAGCTACTAGATCAAGAACGAATGTCTGGTTTTAGCACAAAGAGGACCAGACAGTGGTGCTTAAGCCAAGCAACATTATTGCATACACCCAGGTGGAATGTACAGTCTCACGTGGCTGAGTATGAGGCAGCTGTAATGAGAGAGTGGCCAGACTGGTTTGTACAAGTCGACAGAGAGGTTCATTTCCTGGTATGGGGGCAGCTCTGATTGACACAACACAATGATATGGGTCTTTTGATAAGGTTGGTTTCATGAGGATTTTGGAGCACAGTTCACAAAAGAGGTGCAGTGGGAAAGATGCAATTTCTTATAGCTGCCAGGAGGACTGGGCTTTGTAAGGTGGAGGTACAGTGGTACCTCGGGTTAAGTACTTAATTCGTCCCAGAGGTCCGTTCTTAACCTGAAACTGTTCTTAACCTGAAGCACCACTTTAGCTAATGGGGCCTCCTGCTGCCGCGTCACCAGAGCCCAATTTCTGTTCTTATCCTGAAGCAAAGTTCTTAACCTGAAGCACTATTTCTGAGTTAGCGGAGTCTGTAACCTGAAGCTTATGTAACCTGAAGCATATGTAACCTGAGGTACCACTGTAATAGTGTTGCTGTTTTTACCTTAAAACCAAAGTTGCAATATTTTGTGCTTTCCTGAACTATGCTTTATAAAATCTTCATTTCAGCTACTTTATACTTTTTTTCCCCTGCCAGTGCAGAAAAAAAAGTACAAAAGCACATGTGGATTGTCACATGTCACAATCACAAAAGTGTTTACTGTATGTTACAGCTTTGAGTTTTGTGGTGGTGTTTTTTTGTTGTTTTTTTTACAACCAAGCAGGAAATAACTTTTATGGAATAAATAAATGTCTACATGGCATGTATCTACGATATATTTTGGGAAACGGTTTATCCATTTTCTATGCTTTCAAATGCCTCTTGTGACATTGATACCAAATTTGTCACAGAGGTTTCCTGAGGTGGAGTGGCAGATTTCATCCATGTTTGGATGCCGACCACCTTTTAAAATCAGATGGTGGACCAAAATGTGACTTTGGCATGACTTCACCTGTCTTTTGGCATAGGTTTGGCTGCTTCTTGAGATATCGGAGTCAAACTCAGTACAAGGGTTCCCAAGGTGGGGGTCTTCATTGATGTTTGGGTACCAAGCATGGTTTTGAATCAAGATGGTGGACCCAAATGTGACTTTGGTGTGACCTTACCCAATTTTTGGTTCAAACTCACCAATTACAGTGGTACCTCTGGTTACAAACTTAATTTGTTCCGGAGGTCTGTTCTGAAGCTGAAATCATTCTTATCCTGAGGAGCACTTTCACTAATGGGGCCTCCAGCTGTGAGCGTGCCAGAGGTGCGCGGTTTCCGTTCGAATCCTGGAGCAGCTACTTCCGGGTTAGCGGAGCTCGTAACCTGAAACGTTTGTAACCAGAAGCATTCGTAACTAGAGGTACCACTGTACACTATCTGTTTAAAAATCACAGGTTTTTTTTGCTTTCTAAAAATTCCCAGGCCAAGTACTCCCCAATAATATGTTATGAAGCCACATTTCCCAATCTATGTACATGTAGGAAAATATCCACTGGTTCAATAACCATGGGTAGCAATGTGTGTCTGGACTTCAGGGTTTATTTAATTATTCCTTACTTTATTATTACAGTAAGATATCAGGAATCACTAGACAGAGAAACCAGTAGGAGAACACTTCAATCTCCCAGGACATTCTATACAAGATCTCAAAGTAGCTGTCTTATTACAAAAGAATTTCAGAATTACATTTATAGTTCACCTTTCCTTCCAGGAGGTCAAGTTGGCATGCACAATTCTCTTTTCCCACCTCCATTTTATCCTCACACTAACCCTTTGATACTGGCAGACCCCGGGGTCTCATATTTCAGCGGCACCCTGTGCAACACCGAAATTCGGTGCACCCCCCCATGCTCCATTCTAAATAGTAGTTGCAGTGCCTCCTGCAGTGCTCCTGAGGCTCCGTGTCCTGTGCGACTGAACTGGTTGCGCTCCCCTAAATCCACCTCTGTCTCTGAGGTAGGTTAGGGCAAAAGGCAATGACTGGGCCAAGGTCACTCAGTTTCATGGCGGAGTGGAAATTTGAATGCTGGTCTCCAAGCTGGTAGTCCAATGCCCTTCCCTTTATGACAGTGGTTTCCATGTAGGGAGAAAGTGCTGTTATGATTGAATCCTGCTTGCTGGTTTCCCACAGGCATCTGGTTGGCCATGGTGAGAACAGGATGCTGGACTAGATGGGCCATTGGCCTGATCCAGCAAGCTCTTCTTGTGTCCTTAACCTAACTGAACGGACATAAATCTGACATCAAGAATCACAAAACAGAGAAACCAGTAGGAGAACACTTCAATCTCCCAGGACATTCTATACAAGATCTCAAAGTAGCTGTTTTACTACAAAGGAATTTCAGAAATAGACTGGAAAGAGAAGCTGCTGAATTGCAACTCATTACCAAACTTAAAACCATGGAGAGACCTGGTCTGAACAGAGACATTGGATTCTTATCTCATTATACATGACTAAGCCATTTCTCACCTTCTCACCCCTTGCCTTTTCCTGTAAGACCTATTACAGTCGTTAAGAGTTGTCAACAGGCTCATCTCAGCTATCTGCCAATCTCCCATTCCCACCACCCTTCTGAGTAATACCCATCCCCACCTTCTCACTATATAGAAGGATCTGGCAACTTCTGTTTCAGTGTATCTGAAGAAGTGTGCATGCACACGAAAGCTCATACCAAGAACTAACTTAATTGGTCTTTAAGGTGCTACTGGAAGGAATTTTTTTATTTGAACTGGTACTGTAAGTTGCAGAGGGAGGAATTCCAGCACTGCAGGAAGCATCAGAAAGCCATTCCACACATTTTTTTTTAAACAACCTCAACTAAATACTGTAAATCCAATATGGACAATTGCTCTTTTTCACTCGCTCACATGAAGAGGCTCATTTCACTCTTGACAGTAGCTGTGTTCTCTGAGCATGTTACTAAGGGATGTGTGCTGGTGCATAAATCAAATGTAAAACTGCCCTGGACCAGCCAGGGGAGTGGGTGACCTTAATCCACCCCTGTCCATCAGGGCTATAAATCCACTCCAGGATGAGAGACGCTTCGCTTCAGGTGTTTTCGAGGTGAAGGTTCTCAAGGTGAGACGTTTCCTTCGGTCTCTTGGCAAAGAGTCAGGACATATTTCTTCCAGTTTGACTAATCCTTCATCTCACATGGATGTCTGCGGCCAAGATCCAGACAGGTGACACTCAGGATAAAGGAAGGGGAGCTGGGGGAGTGAGGAAACATTGGTGGGTGATAATGATTGCATGCTCCATAGTCTGTACACAATTGGTGAACAGTGGAAGTTGGAGTGTGATCTTGTAAACACTGCAAAAACCAAACAAAGGAAGATAATGATCAACTCTCCCAGCACACCAGGTCTGAGACAACAAGGTTTATGAAGGAGTACACACGTGAAATGGATTTTATATTTATAAGAAATAACAAAGGTGCTACTTGTGAGGAGGAAATAATGGCCTGCTGTAAAAATGGACAACAACAAGCAAAGGATGAAATGCATATTAAAGAAGAGATGATGCGGCTACAGGAGAAATTGATGGACATATGTTTGCAACAGGAGCAGGAAATCTAATTTTTTTAAAAGAAATGGTATTAAATTAAAGTAATTTAGTTTGATTTGTAACAATTTGGAAAACTAATAAAAATAATTTGAAAAAAGATAATGATTACATGCTAAAACAGTTACATTGGTGATAATAATAATACTTTGCATTTATATAGCACGAGGTTGAGAAGCCAGTGACCATCTAGAGATTGACTACGAATTCCATCATCCCCTGTCATTGGCCAAGTGGTGGAATGACTTTTGTGTGAATGGGATCTTTCCCCCTGAAGTCTACATGCTGTGTCTGGAGGAGGATTTTAAAAAAAGAAGTGACAGGGGAGGGGGATTTTGAGAAGGGGGGTAGTGTCCCACAGTTTGCCAGTACTTGTGTTTTACCTGTCTAGAAGTCTTTGACAATTCTGGCCCCCAATTTTCTAAGGGTGGTATGATTCAATGAGGGAGGAGGAACACATTCGGCATGGCAACCTTTCTATTGTTCCTGCCAGGTTGGGCAAGAGGACAGGAAGCCTATTTAAGTTGGGCAGAAGTAAAGCCTATAGGTGACGTGAAGGACAGATGCCTGTCTCTTGCTGGGGCAAAGGCCATGGAAAATGGTTGATTTTCAGTTAGAAAAAGGACAGAGCAACAGCATCAGATTTTCATTCTTGCGATCTCTGGGCCATCTAGCCCGACACAGAGTGTTGTGCAAAATGCCCAGCACGTCATTCTCAAGCGAGTGAACGAGATCTAGGACAGTTAAGGAGACATGGGCATAATTACTGGAAGGAATAGGAGTGGTGGCTTTCTAAAAAGAGCTTGGCACATATTGTCTCCCTGTGCCCCCAGGGTGCATGTGGCGTGCTGTATTGTCTTTCAGACTGGCTGGTTATGTGAAAGCTCCTATACCATCGACATCCTGTGCATGGGGTATTGGACAAGGGTTTAGATAGAAAATTCAGATTCCAGTGGTGCTTCGGATATTCTCTGCAGAAAACTCCATGGACGTAAGACCTGTAAGAGTGGCTAAGGATTTCTGTGAATTCTCAGCATCCTCTACAAATGAGAATCCCCAGAATTATTTCGTGAAAGCTGTGTCAATTAAAATAGTATAGGAACAGCAAAGGCTTTAGTGTAGGTGTGTCCATAATGCCAAGAATTAGGTCAGGGATGGGGAACCTGTGGCTGGCTCTTCAGATTTTTTTGGGGATTTGAAAGTAGACTTAAAAGAAAGAGCTTAGCCTTGCTACCACCTTCCCAAATCCCCCTCCTGATACAGCAAGCAAGCTTCAGAAAAAAGCTTCGAATCCTGCAAAGAGCACTCAGCTACTTAGACCCAAGTGCTGTATCAAGGATGTGGAACTTTTAAACCTCCAGATATTCATAGAATCAGAGAGCTGGATGGGATTCTGGGGTCATGGACTACATCTCCCATCAGCCCCAGGCAGTGCAGTCAGTAGTCAGGGATGAAGGGGATTACAGTCCAACATTATCTAGAGGAGGTGTGAGGAACCAGTAGACCCTCCAGATGTTGCGGAACCACAATTCCCATCAATCCTGGCCATTGACCCTGCTTGCTAGGACTGGTGGGAGTGGGAGTTCAGCAACATCTAGAGGGCCCCAGGTTCCCTGAACCAGGTATTTTATGTAGAGATTATCACCAGATCTTAGATTTTAGTGATTATTAGATTAAGCAGCCAATTGCTTTTGTTAAATATATAACTACCGTAAATAAAATAGGTGCAATCGCTTAGATTTCTCAGGTTGGAGAGTTTCTTTGTGGGCTTGAGATGTGCACTGCCTTCCTGATTGCTTATGGCCACACATGTGACCAGTCCAGGAATCACCACCCTTGCTCTAGTTTGGTTTTGCTTTCCCTCAGCCACGTTGTCTCCCCAACAACATGATCTGGTTGGGGATACCCAAGGAAGGAGAAATCACAGATTGGGTGTGTGTGTGTGACACAGAAGCAACACCCATGGAAACAACGGCTGTGAAAAGTGCCACTGTTTGAGGGACTATTCCCTCCTGCTCTCTTGAAAACAGGGGTTGCTAACCTGTGGCTTCTCAGACGCTGTTGGACTCAGTCAACATGGCCAATGGTCAAGTATGATTGGAGAGTTGCAGTTGAGCAGCATCTGAAGGCAGCAGAGGCTGGTGTACTGGGGGAAATGGGGCAATGCCCCACCAACCTCAATCTCTCCTCAGCCAGCCCTCACCTCCCTGCTGTCTAACTTACAACCAGTGCAAGAGGTACAACTATCTGCCAGCTTCCTCCTCCTCATTCTCAAAGTTTGCCCATGTACAACACGGCTGGGAAGAAGATGGGGACAAAACTATAATTCCTTGGCTCTGCCTATCACTGGCTCTGGTCTCACCTACAGTTGCCTCTGGCACTGGCTTTCTACCCTACCAATCCCTATGGGCACCAGTCCCCAGTGTCTGGAGGGCCACCCCTGCCTTAAAATACACAGCTAAGAGGCTAGGTGCAATTGTACTTAAAGAATTGTTTTCCATTTTAACGCTGACTATATCCAACAGCAAGTCTTCGAACCTTGCCTCCCTGCATGCAACTGTCCCAAGCTTAGGTAAAGGTAAAGGGACCCCTGACCATTAGGTCCAGTCGTGGCCAACTCTGGTGTTGTGGCACTCATCTCGCTTTATTGGCCGAGGGAGCCGGCGTACAGCTTCCGGGTCACGTGGCCAGCATGACTAAGCCGCTTCTGGTGAACCAGAGCAGTGCACGGAAATGCTGTTTACCTTTCCACCAGAGCGGTACCTATTTATCTACTTGCACTTTGACGTGCTTTTGAACTGCTAGGTTGGCAGGAGCAGGGACTGAGCAACGGGAGTTCACCCCGTCACGGGGATTCAAACCGCCGATCTTCTGATCGGCAAGTCCTAGGCTCTGTGGTTTAACCCACAGCGCCACCCGCATCCCGAGCTTACCTGAAACGACACCTCTGGAAATAAAGAAGTGTGGCCCTTTCAGGTCCCAGGGAAGAGCTGTAGCTCAGTGGTAGAGCATCGACTTTGCATGAAGAAGTTCCCAGGTTCAAGTCCCACCATCTCCAGGTGGGGCTTTGAGAGGACCCTGTCTGCCACCCTAGAGAGCTGCTGCCAGTCAAAATATTGAGCTACATAGATCAGTGTTGTGGCTCAGTATAAGGCAGCTTCTGTGTTTCAATGTTCCTAAGCGACTCGTTGGGGTTGTGTCCTGGTTTGCTTTCAGAGAGCATTCAGACAGCTGCTCAGGGACCTTGGGAAGGGGTGTGGTATATAAATCAAATGAATGAATGAATGAATGAATGAATGGACACTCCGAATCCCTTGCATTTGAACATAGATATGCCTTTGCCAGCAGGGCATTCTCAATCCATGTACATTTTCACCACCGGCATGTCGCTTTGAAAGAACCTGCTGAGAGGCAGCTTGAAGCCATCCATTTCTGATACCGAGTCGAGAAGAAATCAAGGCAGGCACCTGTCTGCTTCAAAGCAGCCCAGAGGCGTCTTCCGTTCCTCTTCCACACTGCATCCGAGTGAGTGCATTGGAACGAAAGTAAATGAGGTCTGAATAAGATTAATAGGGATTTAAATGAACTGTGCCCACCAGGATTTTTTTGGTCATGAGCTACTTATTACTGGGCCTCAGGGGATTGTTCCACCAGCGCAGGAGTCCCACAAAGGCACATTGTTAACATAATCACTTTCACTCGAAGGGACAATAAATGTAGCTAGGTCATAATGAAAAGCTGCTGATTTGTGGCGATGTGTTGCAAAGGGAGGGTGGGGAAGGAGGAAAAAGGAGGAGGGGAAAGCCCACCCTCACCCTACAATATGCAAATGTGTTTTCTGTTAACACAACACAACCTACCTGCATATTACTGAGAGGGAGAAAATGGGAGTCCTGGAGAGAGAATTCGCTGCAGGAATCTGGGGCATTATCCTCTGGGAACCTCCGAAGTAGGCCTGGCGAAAATGAGTTGGAAGGAACGCAGCAGCACAACTGGGCTCAAGTAGCATTTTAATTATTGTTTCCTCCTCTCGGAGAAAAATCATCCCATGAGAAAGGATTTAAATTAGGCTGCAATCCCAGACCCCCTTACCTGAGAGTGAGCCCCATTGAACTTAATGGGGCTTACTTCTGAGCAGGCATGTATAGTCTTAATATTCTCTTCAAAGATGGGAGGACGAGAGTTAGGTGCAACATGAAGATGGTAAATTCCAGCCCTCCAGCGTATTAGCATTGGGGATTAAACTGAACCTGAGGCTCTTACCCAATACATTTTATGACAGCTCATGTTTAATCATCCCAAGGAGCAGCTTTTTTGCACCTCTAATTAAAATTTTGTCTTACCAGAGTCCATTGGATGTGATTTTTTTCCACTTTGCTGATTTGTACATGACTACAAGACCTGGTATGTAGCCCTCCATGCTATTGCCATGAAGAAAATTAAGGAGAAGGTATTTTAACAAATATTGCTGTTAACTACACAGGACATTAGCTGACAGAACTATTTTGTTCTGGGCAGGAGTGGTGGTAATGAATGCTGGTGACATACGGTAATTAAAAAAAAAAAAGCCTTTTCTTTTTAATACATTTCTACTGCTTGTATCATACATTTTGCAAAGGCCTTTTGCTAAAAGCAATAAATACGGCAGTGTGTTCTTTGTGTGGAGAACTGGATTCAATGGCGCCTATGAGAACCTTCTATTGTTTCCATTATTAACTGTAGGGAGACAGAACTCCTAAAAAAAGAAAAGAAAGAAAAGCCAATTCTAATTTCTATATAGATTATGCTAATTCTCTCAACTGTCACAGAAACTTCCAAGGGCAATAAAATGAGGAGTCAGTGGAGGAAATCTGCCATTCACCTGAATATTTCTTTTCAGTCTTGCAGTATTTAGGCTTCAGGAGAGCTTTTTATTACTAGAACATCAAAAAATATATATGCTGTAGTACTTCTAGGTTACCAGGCATGGCCAAACTTGACCCTCCAGCTGTTTTGGGACTACAATTCCCATCATCCCTGACCACTGGTCCTGTTAACTAGGAATGATGGGAGTTGTAATCCCAAAACAGCTGGAGGGTCAAGTTTGGCCATGCCTGGGCTATACGAAGAGAGGTGGCTTTAAGGATGCAACGTGTGATATGACCTCATTTAATAATGAAGAATGGTAAAACAGGCCACCTGCACTTATTATCCAGGAACAGCAACAGTGAGTGTTATTCACGTGAAGCTGCTAGACAGGAATACTAAAAATACCAGAAAGCTACTGACCCATAACAGAGACTTGTCTTTTATAGCACCCAGGAAGGAACCTTTGGCAACTTATCTTTATGATACCAGCAGATGATCCATTTCAGTGAGACTAAAATTCTGGTATTCATTAGTTACAAGTAGTCTCTAAGCTGTAGAACAGGTAATACTGGAGGTTCTAATGTTCACAAAAACAAAGTCTTTCTGGAGAAGTTCAAGCAGGTTGTCACCCAATTCAGAAAAGCCCATACACAAGAAAACACAGGTAGAAGAAACCAACCTTAATCTCTTTGGGTGGGTAGCCAACTGAATTCCTAGTAACTCAATACAGTGGACAAGATGGAAATGGTTGCCTCTTCCCAGAGGGACAATAAATACAGAAGGTTATTAGCCATCAAGTACATTACTGGCGAGAGAACCAAAACGTGGTCAAAAATATGAGGACCGCATCTAACTGGACTTGTATCAACTGCACCTCAGAATGTTCATACAGTGGAACCTCAGTTCACGAACGGCTCCATCGATGAACAATTCGGAACCCGAACGCTGAAAATCCGGAAGGAATTGCTTCCATTTTTGAACGCACCTTGGAAGTCGAATGGCTTCCACTGCGTGTCTTTCCATATTTCCCCAATGGATTTTGCTGACCACCCACTGATCCTCGGTTTTCATAGAATCATAGAGTTGGAAGAGACCACAAGGGCCATCGAGTCCAACCCCCTGCCAAGCAGGAAACACCATCAGAGCACTCCTGACATATGGTTGTCAAGCCTCTGCTTAAAGACCTCCAAAGTAGGAGACTCCACCACACTCCTTGGCAGCAAATTCCACTGTCAAACAGCTTTTACTGTCAGGAAGTTCTTCCTAATGTTTAGGTGGAATCTTCTTTCTTGTAGTTTGGATCCATTGCTTCGTGTCCGCTTCTCTGGAGCAGCAGAAAACAACCTTTCTCCCTCCTCTATATGACATCCTTTTATATATTTGAACATGGCTATCATATCACCCCTTAACCTCCTCTTCTCCAGGCTATACATGCCCAGCTCCCTTAGCCGTTCCTCATAAGGCATCGTTTCCAGGCCTTTGACCATTTTGGTTGCCCTCCTCTGGACACGTTCCTGTTTGTCAGTGTCCTTCTTGAACTGTGGTGCCCAGAACTGGACACAGTACTCCAGGTGAGGTCTGACCAGAGCACAATACAGTGGCACTATTACTTCCCTTGATCTAGATGCTATACTCCTATTGATGCAGCCCAGAATTGCATTGGCTTTTTTAGCTGCCGCGTCACACTGTTGGCTCATGTCAAGTTTGTGGTCAACCAAGATTCCTAGATCCTTTTCACATGTACTGCTCTCAAGCCAGGTGTCCCCCATCTTGTATTTGTGCCTCTCATTTTTTTTGCCCAAGTGCAATACTTTTACATTTCTCCCTGTTAAAGTTCATCTTGTTTGTTTTGGCCCAGTTCTCTAATCTGTCAAGGTCGTTTTGAAGTGTGATCCTGTCCTCTGGGGTGTTAGCCACCCCTCCCAGTGGATAAAGCAGCCCACTAGGCCTGTGTGCTCATAGACAGAGGAGGTGTACAACAGCAAGGAGTATAGGGCATATTTTCTTCCAGGAGCCTGTTCCCCACCTTTCTGCTTCCCCTTCCTCTGTTCCGCAGGTTGTTTGGAGGTCTGAGTCCTCTCCCCTAGAGTTTTTTCCTAGGTTTGCCCAAGCACGCTGCCCAAGCAATCTTTTGTTTCTCAGTGGCTCCATTTTGGCTACACTGTCATCATAACTCGGTACGGCTATCAAAGGGAGTGACGAAGGCCATGTTACTTAACAGAACTGAAACCTGCATATTAGAGGAAATTTTAGAACTGCCCTACAGTTACCTCTACTGCGAGATTTCACTACTACTCATCATTCGCGGCATATGAGTTATAGTTCCCATTCATTCAGCCCACCTGAACATAAAAAAGAGAGTGCTCAAATACATCTCAAAGCAGGGATGACAGAGGTGACTTACTCATGTAATTAGGCACGAACAGTAGAGGGAAGACAGTTAATCTGGCTGAGAACAAATTATCTAAGGGAAGCTATATTCACAGGAAGATAATTAGCAGCAGTCTTTTTTAAAAAAAACGACATGAAAACACACCCATTCGGATATAAAATCAGGTATATTAAGCACATCAATGGCATACAAAATAAGAAGCTGTAGCAGCTGATCCCTTTCATTAATGACACACAAAATGAGCTGTAGTGAATGGTCCCTCTGTCTTTTTGAAGTATGGAGAAATGCATTTTGTGGGGCCAAAACCCATTTCCTGGGACCTGCATTTTGCATCTTGAGCATCACAAAAGAGATGAACTGCTCCCTCCAGGCCCCAGTAATTGCTAAGATCTTCCATGCTATGTAGGTATGTCCAGTAAACCATACATGTATTTACAACAGATCAGATGAAACAATAATCTTCAAGCCATTTTAGGAAATACTTCCTCTTGACCAGAAACAAGAATATGCACAGCTTTCCCAAAACTGTGTTACATTTAAGTTGTACTTCATCAATGCAGTCTTGAAGAAAGCTCAATGGTCGATAGTAACCCTGTCTTGAAAGTTTCATCATTAAGCTGTTTTACCGCTTCTTCTTGGTTTCTTTCTTGGGTTTCTTGCTCAGTGATGTTGTGGCAGCTTTGGGTTTCTTTACCACTTCTGAAGTTTTTGTCTCATAGTTTTCGGTGTCCTATTAAAAGTTTGTTAAGGGAAATAAAGTCAACAGAGATTTTGTTCATAGGGTGACAGCACACTAAAAGCATTATGAGCCCCTCTTGTGTTATTTATTGGCATATCCCAAGGCTGTCATGGTGGGAAAGAATGTGGGAGAGAGCAGTTTTTTAAAAATCTAATACGCATTCAGTTGCTTAATCCCTAAATGCTTTACTTTCACATTACTTAAGCAAGAAATTCAAAAAAACTGCTTATGTAGACTGATGCTATGTATATTTTCTCGAAAGCAGAATCACATACTGAGCAATTACTTCCAAGAAAGTGTGTGTAGGGTTGCAGGCTTAGAGAATGCAGGCTGGCAACAAGAGGGACTTCTTGGTGGTGACTCCTCAATTTATAGAACACTCTCTCTGAACGGGGTCACTTGCCTCCTATTTTACTGTCCTTTCGACACCAGTCAAATATTTCCTTGTTCTCCCAGGTCTTTTAAGATTTTAATGTTGTTTCTACGCCTCTAATTTTAGTCTCTGTTTAATTTGATCACAATTAGTCTTAACCTGCATTTGGAGTTGTTAATGTGATTGTGCTGATGCTCATACCTGTTTTTCTCTCTCTTGTTGAATGCCTGCATGCTTTAGAATAGTTTGCATTTTGTATGTTTTAATATTTTATATTGAATTGCATGTCACCTGGAGGATCATCACACGAGGCGACAGAAATATCTAACAAGCAACTACTAAATAGAGCTGTGTATGGGGAAAAAAACCTTTATTTTCAGAATAGGAGTGCTTGTTCCTAAGCTCTTTAAATTGAGTGAGTAGGAAAAAGAAAGAGCTGGGAAGGGTGAACTGCCAGCAGCCAGCCAAAGATGCAGAAAAAGAGAAAATAAAGACCATGCTAGCACTATGGGTTTTGAGGAAACTGGAGGAGCTGCAAAAGGATGGAAATGGATGCTGCCACACACACACACACACACACACACACACGGAGATGGGGTGCAGGGAGGCAAAAGCTATGGAAAAAGGAGGACTGGTAGCAGGCAATCTCTGGTTAAAAGTAGTATCTCAGCTAGGTGGATTTTGTTTTTTTGCACATGCCTGTAATACACCAAAGTATCTTTTCTTTGCTATTTTGTCAATACAAGCATAACGGCACATGCCTAAAGGGCTTTCTGTGATAAATACAGGAGGGACAGCTGTGTTAGTTCATTGTAGCAAAAACTGGACTCTAGTCCACAAACACTCATGCCATTATAAGTATGTTCATATTTAAGGTGCTGCTGGACTCCATGTTGTTTATGTATAAAAGGATCATTCCTGTATATACTGTACATACAGAGGGCAATAAAACATGTAGATTTGGGCTTGGCAAGTTCTTTGGCATGGTAAGTGAGCACAGATGTTCATCTTTAGGACTGCTCAATTCTGTAAGTTTCAATGCGTAGGAATTTCAAAACTTTAATAGAAAAAACCAAATACGGCTATTCAGGTCACCAAAGCAAATAGATGCAAATGAAGATTTAAACTGGAAAGGCAACTGTAGAGAGTAATTTCAGATTTATTAATCTCAAATTAAAATAAAGAACTGGAAAATTTGTTAACAACACATTTCACCCATTGATCAACTGTCTTGCTGTTGACTGGGAGAGACGATCGCAGAAAACATTTCTGCTATGGGAACCGACATCTCATCCTCTTGTTAAGAAAAGAAAAGAAAAAAAAGAATAGAGAAGAATCTCACAAATGCATGGGAACAGAGCCAGGCTCCTGGAAGAAACCACACAGACTGCTTCCCCTCATTAACCAAGCTTTGGTTTAAATATGTTTTAGGCTTCTAGAGTGTCTCAAAATCTATGTGTGCCAACTGGGAAAGGCCATAGAAAAATGGCAGAGAGATCTGTGGTAGCTTCCAGTTTCTAAGAAAGTGGTCCAAACAAGACAGGGGGAGGAGAACAGCTTGATAGTATCTTTATCATCAATGAGCTTGGCTTGAATCTTTCTCAAGTTACAGAGCTATTGCAATTCACACTCACAAGGCATTCCAAGAAGGGAGACTTGGCTTGCTTCCTAAGGGATGTGATTCACCCACAGGAAGCTGGCCAAAAGAGTTCAACACTCTAGGGAAATGGGGAAGGAGGCATTTATTATTCAGGGACTCCAAGTTCATTGCAGCTGCAAGAAGATGACTGCTGCCTTCTAATCTTCAATCCAAAGAGTCTTTTCAAAAGCTGATTCCCCTACATGTATGGAGGTTGCCTGGAATAGGAAGCAGACTGGAGCAGGCAGAGTTGGTGTCCTAAATAAGGAACATCCAGGCCTGCCTATTAGCTTATTGTTCAGAATCAATATAATTTGAATCAGAAATAAATACAACAGTGTATTGCAGAGGGTTCTATGTCTGGTTCCGCCATAATGTACACTGCAATACAGCCCTCATTCAAGTGCTCCAATTATTCAATTCTCCAGCCATTTTAGGGAGGTAAAACTCATTTATTAAATAATTTACTAACCATACTTAGGGAACGCATTGAAAACAACTGCGCAGTGATACCAATTTTTGGAAATAATTAGGAAAACCCATTCAGCACATGCAATGCTCTGGGCACTACTCCTAAGACTGCACCCCATTGAACAAAGTAGGGTTTAGTTCCAACAAACACATGGCAAACGCTCAACAAGGAACCATAGCCAATCCTGGTCTATAATGAATGCGCTTTATCAATCTTTCTTTTTCTTTATTAAATTTATACGTTGCCTTTCCTCGCAAAGGAACCCACCTTCAGCTTTACAAAGATGTTCAATGCATGTGTCAGTCATCAGGCGGTGCTGAGATTTTGCAGAATGTGAACTTCTAAGCTCTCCAAAGTGAAGAGTTTCCTCCCACAAAAGCAAGACAGAACATGAGAGTCCCCCACATAAGCCATTTAAGAAGCACAAAGAGCACAGGAAAAGCCCTGCTGAATCAGACCAAAGGGCTGTAGATCAACATTTGGCTCCATAGTGGCTAACCAGAGGCCAATGGGAAGCCCACCGCCTGGCCATTAGCACAACAGCACCCACTCATGTTCCCCAGAAAATGTGTACTGCCTCCGCCTCTATTCAAAAGCGTACTGCCTCTGATACTGGAGATAATGACTGTTGTGACACTATACTTTAAAGGCAATGGGGACCATCACTCTCATGTTTCTGACCACTGTCCAGTACAGAATACTGAACACGATGGTCCATTTTATCTAATCTAGAATCATAGAACTGCAGAGTTGGAATCATAGAACTGTCCTGAGGTACTGGGTAATCATCAATATGCAGCTGGCCCATACAGGGATCAAACCTGCAACCTTGGCATTATCAGCACTACGCTCTAACCAGCTCAGCTACCCACTGCATCTAGAGGATGTAAAAGCTGGTGATCCTCAAGGCTTGTGCACCACATTAGCTCTGTTAGATGCTCCAAGAATCCCAGCTTTTGTTCTCAAATCATTCCAGCCTGCACAGTTTTAGAGATTAGTTAGAATGCTTGATGGCAAAAGTGTCCCTTTTCATCCTAAAATGTATAGTATAGGAAAAAACTGCTGAATCCTTTCAGGTCAACCCACAGATTTCTCCCAGCTCCTGAACATTTTGTGATGCAGACCTACAGGAGCATGTATGAATCAATTAGTCAGGTGTTCTGCTGATGCAGCAATATATACATGTAGCTAAACTGCAGGCGCATCATTTGGGTGTGCATGGGGCAGGGCTGGATGATGGGGAAAAAGAGGTGATTCCTGTGTAAAAGCTGTGGGGCTCGGGGCGCATATTTCAATTGCTTTGTAGACACTCCTCTTGCCATTTTATATGTTGATTTGCTGTGAGGAAAGCTCTCTAGGCCAAAGACAGGATAAATGTGGGCTGATGCATCTGTTAAGTACTGGAAAGTTTATTTTTAGGCTACCTACAGAAGATGAAACAGTTCCCATCCAAGCTCCCCCTCCCCAAAAAACCAGTCCAAATGCTGCCACACACATGGTCCACAGCTGGTTTTCTGACATATTATCCCCCCTTCCCCAAAGTAATACTATATCTACATTTATGAAACACCAGATGAAAGGCAGAAAAGATGAGTCATGTCAAAGGGACACCAGGGAAAAGGATGACCATCAGCAGACTGGAAAAAGAGGCATAAACTTTTGTTTTGGGCAAAGGTTGCCAATGGTTACAGATGCAGCTGTAAGCGTCACCAGGCCCGCAAAATTAAGTCCAGGCTGGTTAGAATAACTATATTCAAAGCCAGAATCTTCCATTTGCAGTTTTATCTATTGAGTGGATCAGAGAATGATCAAGTAGTCACTTCTGAAACAATCACAGGGCACCTGTTGGAGCTGCTGGTGCTGGATATTGCCCAGTTAGCACTTATTCCTTCCCTGGTGAGGTGTCTCCTCTCTCTCCCATATTAACATTCAGGAGGAATTTTAAAATGTTCCTATTTACCTAGGCATTTGGTTGCTGAAAGATACTGTTCCTGGTAACCTTGAAATTATCAGATATGAGGGTATGTTTTGTTTTTAAATGTTTTTAGATGGTCTTAATGTTTTAAACCTTTTTTAAAAAAATTAATTGTACTGTTTTATTACTTTGCTGCTTGCTGCCCTGTGATCCTTTGGAAGAAAGTACAGCATAGAAATTTAGTAAATAATAATAACACTCCAGAATACCATCAACACCAGCTGTGCATTGGGTAAGCATCAACCAACTCAGCCAGGAATTTGTATTAATCTCCAATCTAACCATAAACCTTGTGAGCCTTATTATTGTTAGATCAAACTAGTCTTTCAATAACCTTTTAAAATCTTTTTTTTAAAACCTAAAGAAAAGACAAGAGGCAAAAAGTAGCCATTTTCAACTATTCGAAGGGATGTCACAAATTTGATGGAGAAAATTCATTTTCTATTGCTTCAGAGGGTGGGAACAGAACCATTGGCTTCAAATGAAAAGGAAACTGGATTTAAACTAAATGCTAGTCTGATTTGAGCTGCTTGACAGTGAGACAACGAGCCTCAGAAGGTACTGATAATCCTTAATCAGATATTTTTAATCAGAGACTGGATGGACAAAGAACAGGAGGGGATCTCAAAGGCCATTTGTCCTACTCCTTGCTGGTGAAGAAAATATGTTGCTATAGCATCCTCAATAGGTAGACCTCCATCCTCTGCTTAAAAAAATATATCTTCCAAGGTAGTCTCACGCCATCAGGAAGGTCTTCTTAGTGCTAAGCAGAAATCCTGGATCTTGTAATTTTCTCTGTGCCAACTACTTGGCGGAGATTACTGATCCCACTCTTCGGAGAGCTTTCACTATGGCACGGTTTCAAACATTGCCAACTGACCGGTAGATTCACAAAAACCCCAGTAGAATATCGTTTATGTCCTTGTCTTATGAAAACTAAAGAGGATCTTACACATTACCTCCTCTATTGCCCCATCTACTCGGGCTTTAGAGACGCATTGCTGCAAATTATACCCAACTCTATAACTAATCCTGAAGATAGAGTAAAATTCTTGTTAGTTGATGCAAACCCACGTATTACCCATGTGGTAGTGGTTTTTGTGATGAAGGCCATGAAAGCCAGGGAAAGATTTATGGATGACAATGCAAAGACCCCTTCATCGTCTGTTTAACTCATTGATTGTTTCCCCTCTCTTTCTATTTTGTGGGATGAAGGTTTTGTTGGCATAGTATCTAATGAATTTTAATATTTTTTTACTATTGTTGTGTCGATGTTTGTGTACAGGCATGGTCCTCACAATAAACGGATTTGTTGTTGTTGTTGTTGTTGTTGTTGTTGTTGTTGTTGTTGTTGTAATTTTAAGTTTTTTTGTGATCTCCTCTGGAGCAACATATAAACATATTTGCTCTACCATCTTGTGCAATACCCTTTCAAATATCTGAAGATGGCTTTCCAATCGCCTTTGACCAGATGTGAAAATGACCTTTGACCAGATGTGAAGGAGCCAGATGTTCTCTTTGACCAGATGTCAAAGAGAACAACAACTACCAGACTTTTAGAAGACATTTGAAGGCAGCCCTGTTTAGGGAAGCTTTTAATGTTTGATGTATTACAGTATTTTAATATTTTTTTGGAAGCCGCCCAGAGTGGCTGGGGATGCCCAGCCAGATGGGCGGGGTATAAATAATAAAATTATTATTATTATTTATTATTATTTTAAACACACCCAACTCCTTCAACCTTTCTGCATATGACGTGACCTCCAGAGACCTCACCATCTTTGTTACCCCCCTCCTCTGGACACCTTCCAGTTTGTCAATATCCTTTTTAAATTACCAGGCTGCAGAATGAGCAATTTCACTTTTTCGCTCTGCAGATAAGAACGCCTTACCATTTTGTGTGTCTTTGGAATGGGAAGGATAATGGCCAGTACGCAGATGAGTTGGAAAATGGCACCAAAGAAGAGGCCATAGTGCAGGATGTTCTCCATGAACGTAGGCTCTGGGATTTCAGGGGGTGAGAAGTCCAGCTCAGCAGCCATTGCACAAGTCCACAAGTCCACCTTCAACAATTTCCGTTCTTCTGCTTTTGCAACGAAAAGAACAAACATTATTTATTAATTGATATTTATTGTTTGTAAGTGGCTTTGAGATTCATTTGAATGAAAAGTGGCACAGAAATACAATCAATCTGGGAAGCTGCCGCCAGTCGGGAGTAGAATATACTGGGCACGATGAGCAAAAAGCCTGACCTGGTATAAGACAGGACCTCTATGTTCCTGTGCATGTTTCTCTGCTAGCAGGATAGTTTCATTTCAAGTTAAGCTAGAAGGGTGATTTTAATGTCTGAGTAGGAAAATCTGTGTGACTTCCTTCCCACCAACGTCAAATGCTACATTTGTTTGCTATCAGAACTGTCAAGTTGAAAACCCCATTTTGGAAAATGCTCCCACTGATCCCATGAAAGGCTCCAAGGGAAGTATTTTCGATGCCTTGCCTGTGCCTCCTGGTGCAGCAGCACGTTTGCTTCCACTGTCCTAAACCCACTCCCCATTTCCAGAGGGTACATTTTTAAAAAGAAAGAAAGAACACTGAAGCAACAAAATAACATATCATGGCCTACTTCCCCTCTTTCAGCCTCTGTGAAAGAACCAAACTAATTGCTAGTTATTCTGTGGACAGGGAAAACGGCACTTTAAAGGCAGTTAGGAAAGAGAAAGAGGTAGGGATGGAAATTAATAACAATAACAATATTAATATAGCTTAGTGGGTTAGAGCATGGTGCTGGTAACACCAAGGGTGCAGGTTCGATCCCTGTTTGGGACAATTGCAATTTCCTGCATTGCAGAGGGCTGCACTGACTAGATGATCCTCAGGGTCCCTTCCAACTCTACAATTCTATGACACCTGACGGCGATTTAATGCAAACGTAGCTTTGGTGTCCGGTTTGCACCGAGTTGCATGCACCGCCTAAAAACAGAAGAGCTTTTCTTTTCTCCCCCACCCCCTTTCACCGCAGGCGTGGAGCTCGAAACCTCCCCCCCGCCCCCCCCATTCCCGCACAAAGCTCTCCTAGGCGCCCCCTAAGGCGCCTCGCCCCACTCCTCCTGCCCCACCAAAGCGTAACCCTTACCTGCAGCCGAGCCTCAGCCCCCGGAAGTGCTTCTGATCACTCTAGGAAGCGCTTCCTGTTCCAGCGACCCTAGCAACCGCCGCCGGCGAGGCGTTGCCAAGGAGGCCGCGCCTCCCGTCCCACGGTTCCGGCTCGCTTCTCGACTGGGAAAATTCTAGCTCCTTGGGCCAGGAGCTTCTGAGCTGGTGCAGAGTGCAACTTTCGGGAACTGCAGCGCCTGATGCTTTCCCTTGACCTGAAAATGTTTAGCCGTCAAACCTTGCTTTTGCCCTGGGGGTGGCACTGGCCCGAAATCTGTATCTAGCGATGTGCAAATGTTTTAAATCTACAAACCGATCAGTTAGCGAACCTAGAAGTGCAAAGATTGGGGAAAGGTGGGGAATCACTTGTCCTGGAAACAGGAACCGACCCACGTAGCAAAGCGGGATGCGCCCCGGCTAAGCTGACCTTGAAATCAAGTCAGGAACCAGCCATTTTCTATATTTTTTAGGTGATGCTTTTGTACCTGCGACATGCCCCTATCCAGAGGTTCGAGATTTATCACAGCTGCGTCAATGCATAAGCAGGCAACAGGGTGCCAAAGGGAAGAGGCTGGTGGCAGCAGAGGTTGAAGTTTGCCGCTGGAGCTATGTGGTGCCTAATGCAAATTCTTGGGAAGGTCCAGCTATCCCACAGCCACTTTGAAATATTGCTAAAAAAACAAGGTGACAACATTTGTCTCATCCACATAATGGCAAAATATAAAGTAATAGTGGTACAACTGGAATACCAACAAACTGTTAAACAGTGACATCTGCTGGTGAGTAGTGGTGGTCTTAAGATTTCAGAAAATGCTCACTGGGTTGTGCCCCGCCCCTTCATTTGAGAAAGTGGTCTCTGGTCCATGAAAGCTTATGCTGAAATCACTTTGTTAGTCTTCAAAGTACTATAAACCTTTGTTGGTTTCGTTCATTTATACTTCCAATCCATGCCAGAAAAGAGATGTGTGGCAGGTGACAAGATTCAAAACAACAATTTAATTACCCTACAAAATGAAATGTAAAATATTAAAATACTGAGTAAGAGTTGAGTGTGGCATCCTCACTCAGGCTAACCCAATCTGCTTCCATACTAGACATTTTATCCTGAATTGGTATCATTCACGCTTAAAAACACCATGCAAGTGTAGCATACTAAGATAATGTGTTCAAATAGTTTAAATGTGGGATTCACTGACAGAGTATTTGAGGATCAGTGAATTCACAGCAAGCTGAAGTCTAGGATGGTTGTGATTAAGCCTAGACTTGTTCCATCCAGCTAATGGTGTCAATTAGCACCATTTCCACCCCAACTGCCATTTTAAGCTCACTTTAACCCACTTTGCTTCCCTTCACTTTCCATACTCCAAACTCTCTCCACACCACTCAAAACACAAACACCAAGAATTGTTTTTTTGCAAAATGCCTTCAGCTGATCATGTTTGCATTTCCTTTTTTCCAGCAGACCCCAATTAGCTTTGAAATGAGCAAGAGAAAGACACTCTTAGATATTGTTTCGAACTAGAAAGCAGCTTAAGACCAGCTCTTTGTTCCACAAACCTTATTGAAATGACAGCCCATATGCTGCTATTCCCCCCCCCCCCAATTAGGAGAGTCATTTTAAAATAAAAGTTCCAACTTTTTCATCTACTGCACTTCTAGTTCCCCCCACCTCCACCAAGAGGCAGGATGTGGGCAATGAACTTTTAAATGTTAATTGCAATTTCCTTTTGTGTGTGCAAAAGCACATGTTTACCAATTGGATTGATAAAACTGAGGAAAAGGACAAACAGTGGAGTGGGTATAGCTATAGAGCATATGGGTTTGGGCCAAAAGCAGTACAGAAAACATTAAAGGGCCAGTTCCAGTGGTGCCAATGGCCAGGAGAAGCAGCCAGGAGCTGCTTAAACAACATTGTTGCATGCCACCCCAGTCTCTGAGCGGTGTAAGATTCCCGAGGTTTCAGGCACTTATTCACGGTCCGTGTTTCCTTTGGAATGAGGCACAGCAGAGACTGTGGTGTCTTTATGATATACTGGTTTATTTACACATATATACAACCTGAATCTGTGATGGAGCGTTTCACAGCAATAACACCCGAAGAGGGTCTTGATCAGGCTTCCTCAACCTTGGCCCTCCAGATTTTTTTTGGCCTACAACTCCCATGATCCCTAGCTAGCAGGACCAGTGGTCAGGGATGATGGGAATTGTAGTCTCAAAAAAACATTTGGAGGGCCGAGGTTGAAGAAGCCTGGTCTTGATTCTCCCATAACCACAGCCTTGGATTTAAGCGGAAATCAGGCGTGTCTCTGACTACCTGGCTTTTACTAGTGCTGACAGAGGCTGGCTGCTATGACCACCAAAATTTGCAGATTATCTCCAGTGGAATGGAATCACCAATGAAAGTGGTCAGTGGGATACTCGATGACATAAGGCTAGGACAAAACAACAACAAAACTAAACACTCAAAATTTATTGAATTTCATATCTTCAGAATAATTTCATAAACACACACAAAGAGCCAATCAGTTGGTTAGATGACCTAAGGATAGGAAAACAAGCAAGCAAGCAAACAAACAACCTTAATAATACATTCAACATTCAATGAATTTCCTATCTTATTATCATACACAAAGGGTTGTAGAGGGTAAAATCAGGATTCAGAAAGTGTTGTTGTTATATTAACTTTATATGCTGCCATTTTTCTGAAGATCTCAGAGTGGTTCACAAGATAAAAAAACAAATGCAAGTTTCTTCATTAAAACCTATTACAATAAATTGAATGTTTTGGATGCATCCTAATTCATTCTTGTAAAAATCACGAAGGTCTATATTTTAACCATGTGTACATTGTGGAGTATATGATTTCCATTTTAATCTATTTGCCCATGTTAAGGAGGACCACACTAAATGATAAGAGTCTTTAATAGCATAAGCTAGGATACTAGATGATAATGTGGAATAAATGCTGAAGACGGGGGAAACTCCTGCTGAGGAGTGATTTGGGGATTTCGTCGTAGCTGCTGCTTGGAGATAAGAAGTGAGGAGCTGAAAATATTGCTAGCCTTCTGGATTGAAGCAAAGTATTATCGACCAGCATTTTATGTTCAGATTGGCTTATTGGAGTGTATAGGTGCAAGAGGAGCTCACAGGATTTTATTTTTTTTTTAAAAAAACCCTCTTTAAAGCATTTTTTTAAAAAAATGCAGGGGAATGAAGGCATCAAGTCTAAGAGAAAATCAATATCTGAAAAATTACAAGGTGTTTTCCTGGATTCTGTTCTTTGTTAGTGGCTGGTTGATGTTTTGCTGTCTGCTTAGCCCCCTGGGTGAAATGCTGTTTGTGGTGTAAACTGAGGTACCTCTAGCAACCGAGGTCTAACAGCCTCTCTCAGCCTAGTGCATTCTAGATGTTTGGGGCTACAATTCCCATCAACCCTAGCCGACATGGCCAATGGTCAAAGATGATGGGAGTTCTAGCCCAAAACATTTGGAGAGCACTAGGTTAGGGAAGGCTAGTCTAATGGCTAAGCCAGGTGCAGATAGTAGTATAATGGAACAATTCACATGAGTTTAGGCTGCAATGTGGGACAAAGAGTGAACACTGAAAGGCGTGATTGGATTCTGATTGAATCACATGCTACCAACACTAATCCATGCACTGGCTTGGGTTGATGTAAGCAGTTAGTATAAACCGAAAAAGCTCTGAGCCAGGTCTAATAATAATAATAATAATAATAATAATAATAATAATAATAATTAATTTATTTATACTCTGCCCATTTGGGTGGGGTTCCCCAGCCACTCTGGGCAGCTTCCAACATAATATTAAAATATAGTAATGCATCAAACATTAAAAGCTTCCCTAAACAGGGCTGCCTTCAGATATTTTCTAAAAGTCTGGTAGTAGTTGTTCTCTTTGACATCTGGTGGGAGGGCGTTCCACAGGGTGGGTGCCACTATTGAGAAGGCCCTCTGCCTGGTTCCCTGTAACTTGGCTTCTCGCAGTGAGGGAACTGCCAGAAGGCCCTTGGCGCTGGACCTCAGTGTCCGGGTAGAACAATGGGGGTGGAGACACTCCTTCAGATCTGAATCTAGAGATCTGAACATCTTGCTGCAACTCAATAGTGTAAGCGATCTCATTTATTACTATGGTGCTTGCTGGACACTGTCTGAACATGGCACAAACCAGCACATTTGATTGCAACCTCCTGAAGATATGGATTGGGTTGCCTGACAGTGTTGAAACCCTGCTGGTTCTTAAGTATGACCTAATGAGCATGAGCTTTGTTTTGTCCATTAGTTTGCCCCCAGTGATG
This sequence comes from Podarcis vaucheri, assembly GCF_965113315.1. Classification (NCBI taxonomy): domain Eukaryota; kingdom Metazoa; phylum Chordata; class Lepidosauria; order Squamata; family Lacertidae; genus Podarcis; species Podarcis vaucheri. The sequence goes on along the minus strand of NC_138764.1, from coordinate 83,678,354 downwards.
AACTTTAGATGCATTATTTGCCTGGTATAGGGCTGCTGGTGTTTGCAAAGGACCAAAGTGTAAAATACTCAGCTAATGCCAGCAGGTAGGAGTGACAAAGTCAACGGGGGGGGGGGGAATCAATATATAAAGGAGAACCAGTGTGGTGTAACAGGTTGAGTGTTGAACTATGACCTAGGAGACCAGGGTTCAAATTCCCACTCAGCAATAAAGCTCAGTTGGGCCAGTTATTATCTCTCAGCCTGACCGACCTCACAGGGTTGTTGAGAGGAGAAAATGCGGAGGGGAGAACTCTGTAAACCACCTTGAGATCCAGGCAGTGGCGTAGCGTGGGTTGTCAGCACCCGGGGCAAGGCAAGTAATTTGCGCCCCCTAACCCGTGGATTTGCGCCCCTAACCCTAACCCCCAGATGTTGTGCCCAGTGCGGCCAGCCCCCCTGCACCCCCCACGCTACGCCACTGGATCCAGGGAGGGAAAGATGGTATATAGATGTGAAAAATGAATAAGAAGATAGCAATGCTGATAAAGAGAAGATAATAACATTTCATGACTCTTTTAACAAGAGAGACAGGAAGTAATATTAATGGTTAACTCTTGCTCATTGTTGATCTTAAGGTGGCCATGTGTCCTACTTTAGAGAGGGCAGTCCTTTGTTAGAGGACGGTCCTGACAGCTCTTCAGTTTGAAGTCTTTCCCACCACATTTTTTTTTCTCTTTAAAGTACAGTAATTATTTCTGAATTTGTGCTTTTTATGCAAATCTGCACCTTCCTTTTTCCTTCTTTGGGTGACCTGTCAACAGTCCCCCTAGTTGGCATTCAGATTGAAATGCCCATTTTAAAAAAATGCAAAGCTTATCTAATAAAGCAAATTTGTCTTTTAGTAAGCCCAGTTAGGATGCTAAACACAGCTGTTTGAGTGACTGGAAGGTAATTGATTCTCTGACGTTCAGGAGCTTGCAGGTTTGATGAGGGAGTGAATATATAAAAGAGAGTGTGACAATACCCACAACAGCTAGAGACTCGCCACTCTGGTTAGAAAAAGCTGGATAGGATTTTCTCTATTTCCTGGGACACAGCAAGAATTGGAAGTATTGTCAGGCAAGCAAGAAGGCCAAGAACAAGGTTACAGACTTGAGAGGACCATTTTTCTGAAGGGAACTGTAAGTTAACACTTTGTTTGTTTGTTAATGAATAGGTGTTTCATGGTGGAAAAGTGAATTAACTATTCCTGTCTGCAGGATGCTTTGTATATTGATTAAGATTGCAGTCTTGCGCACGCATTCTTGGGAACAAATCTCTCTGTACTCAACAGCATGTTTTTTAAAGCAACATGCATAGGATTGGGTTGTAAACTACAGAGTTAAATATTCATAACTGGACTCCAACTATGCAAATAATTCTAGGATATTTCAGAAGATTTGCAAAATCAATCTGGACGTAATCTAGACAGGTACTCTGGATATGAGTTGGAATTTATTAAGTGCTGGTAAAAAAGAAATAAAAGAAACCTGCTGTTTAAAGCTGCCATTTACATTTAATTTGTAATTCTTTGTCTCTGGAAAATAAGTGGGTAAGTAATATTGTTCTAGCTACCCATTTGCTTATGGACAAAAAGAAAAGTGAGTTGCAGAGATGTCTGGTTTATTAGAGATAGAAGGCACAAGAGGAGATGGCATTTTACTGCAAAAAAACTTTCAACAGGGTAAACTTTTGAAATGTAGGCAAAAATGTGGCAGCTAAACTTTTTTAAAAAAATTTAAACTATGCCATTGGAATTTATTTCATTCTTAGGCAGCTATTTTGTGTATAAAGTGTTATGATGGTGTGTGCCAGGTCTTAGCCAAAGTTTACTCAGAAGCAAAAAGCAAACTCCACTGATTTCAAATAGATTTCCTGGCAAGAAAGTATGTCTAGGACTACAGTCTTCATCTGACATGCACAGCATTTTTTTTTAACCCTGAAAATACTACAAGGCTAAAGGAGTGCCTTACATATCTTAATCTCGCAATGTTTGCATTGTTTACCAGACTGATTTAGTAAAATCCATGACATAGTCAACAGCCGTTTATCTGCTTGTCTGCCTCTGCCTACCATTTCGTCATTATCTCTACAACTAGATTCTGCTGGGGCTCACACCAATTACAGAAGTGCTAAAAAATTAACAGGAATAAATTTGTGTCTCGGGATTAAAGACTTTTGTTTTGAAGGAGGATTTAAGCAACCATAGCATCTTCGGTTTCTCAAATGACATCTTGTTGGGCTGTCAACTCAGCCCCATTCACTTAGGGAGAGAGAGATTGAAATCCTTTACCTTCTGAAACATCAGGATGCTTAGACTCAAACCTTGCCCTCCAACAGATGAGTAATGGTGATGAATAAAAGTGTCTTTACTGTTTCTACTGCTACTTCTAAAAACTTAAGAGTTTTCATGTTTCATGGCATCTTATGCACAGATTGGGTCCTGCCATCTTAAGTTCACTGGTACAAAATTAGGTGCTCCCAATGCATTCACAGGAAGATTAATGTGACCATAATTTTTGAACAGGGAATGGAAAGAAACAGAAGTCTATTAAGAGTTCAGCCGTAAAGCCCTGAAAATCTAAATGTTACATCCCCTGAAATGCTCACAATGGTTTTATTGTGTGAGGCTGCTTCCCCTGAGTCACTTATCTACTGGAAGCATCCATGCTGGATGTTTCCAGACTACACAGGGTTGTAGATCAAAGGCGCAAAGAGTCATTTTGAAAACGGACTCTCTTGCCCTTTCTATTCCTCTCTACTATTGAAAGCTAGCTCAGTTGAAGCGATTCCAGAACAGTAGGCAAGAGATCCAGCTTGAGGCTGCACCTGTCTGCAGCTTTTCAGCTATACTGAGAAATAATAGCTCTGTATGCTTGTGTGTTTGTGTGGCAGCAACTCCCTCTATTTCTTATGTTCTGGCTGTAAGTGCTTATGTAGTCAAAACAACCACCACCACTTACAAAAGGGAGGTTATCAGCCAAGTTTGCAGAAATATAAAACATTTTTTTTTGGGGGGGGGTGAGCCTAAGGCAGTGAAACCTTTCAAAATAATTCAGGGGAACTGAGCATACTCGGTGCCCACACTGATTGTTGTAGGGTCTATACAGCGGCATCCTGTCACAGGTTCCATTTGTATCAACATATTTCTGAAACAGGCCTCCTCTTGGAACTTGTATTTGACTAGAAGAGGCTCCACAATGGGGCTTTGATTCTTCCCACTCCCTTCGTCACACAAGGGTTGTGGGAACTGTCAGCAACTGTCCTTTAGGTCATTTACTCCAAACTAAGGCTGCATACACACACAACAACTTTAAAACACATTTAGAGCACATTTCCCCCCCTTCACAGAATTTTGGGCACTGTCATTTGTTAAGGGTTGCTTGGAATAGTAACTCTGTGAGGGGCAAACTATGGTGCCCAGCGTTCTTTGAGGGAAATAACATGCTTTTAAGATTTTGTGAGTACATAGCCTAAAGCACTAATCCCACTTGATTTACCGGGGGGGGGGGGGGAATGACTTCATAGCGTCTATGACTAAAATTCTGCCACGAGGCTACTTATGCTACTCTAATGAAGCCAAGTGTTCTCTCTCTCTCCCTCTATATCTTTGCAGATTGCCCCAGAATAGTGAAGAATGCTGGACAGGGCTGTTCTCCTTCTCTTCCTCCATTTCATCATGTGTTCCCTCTCGTCTCCTCTCTACCCAGCACTCAGGTAAGCATCTTCTCTCTCACCTTCCTGCCTATCGAAAACATGAGGTTTGACTTGACCTTTGTCTTTCACAGTTAGTGGCCCTATCTATCTAAAAGGGAAGGTGAAGAATAGTTGAAAAGCAGCTCGTAACAAATCTATTCTCCATCTTTCTCAAAGATTACAGGCCATCAGAATTTGGTGGTCACTGTGTTTTCAGAAAAGGCTTGAGTTTTCTCTTACACCACCAATATAATTCCTGAAACAGAGGTTTTCCCCTGTGATTAGGGCTATACATATGCTACCCTACAAACATTTAAGAACACAGGGAGCTAGCTGTCTTTGTTCATCTAGCCCAGCAGTCCACAATTTAACTGCTGCCTTCATTTGTATCACAAGCCTTACCAGCTTGTATATCAGGAGAAATAAATAATAATAATAATAATAATTTATTATTTATACCCTGCCCATCTGGCTGGGTTTCCCCAGCCACTCTGGGCAGCTTCCAACAGAACACTAAAATACTATTAAACATTGAAAGCTTCCCTAAACAGGGCTGCCTTCAGATGTCTTCTAAAAGTTTGGTAGTTATTTTTCTTTTTGACATCTGGTGGGAGGGCGTTCCACAGGGCGGGTGCCACTACCGAGAAGGCCCTCTGCCTGGTTCCCTGTAACTTGGCTTCTTGTAGCGAGGGAACTGCCAGAAGACCCTCGGCGGTGGACCTCAGCGTCCAGGCAGAACGATGGGGGTGGAGACGCTCCTTCACGTATACTGTCTCTGCCTGGCGCAACAAGATGCATAGCTGGGTTGTTTTTTTTTTTGCTGCATGACCACCCCTCTTCTTCCACCATTGTCTGCCAATTCTCGTCTCCATATACCATGCCATCAGAAACATGCGCATTGCACTTTGGGTATTTTCGGCATTACTTCTGCTTTCTCTTGATGTGTTTCAGATATAGTCCACTCCCCATTTCTGGCAAGGCAGTGAGCTTTCAACTGCAAGAAAGTGGTCCTGTGCAAAGCCACAACCTCTCAGTAGAGGAGCAGGAGGAGGAGAACTTCCTCACCGACCCTGCTGAGAAAAGGTGGGTATATCAGCACCCCACGTCCAGTAGTCAAAAGTGGCAAATTAGAATATAAGACCCCTCCTGAAATGAAAAGGCCCATGTAGTCCAGCATCCCATTTCAGGCAGCGGCCACTCAGCTTCTGGAAAGCTCACAAGCAGGACATGGATATGACAACTTTCCCAAGCTGTTGCTTCCTAGAAAATGGTATATACTGGTATACTGTCTCCGAACATGAATGCTCTACAAAATAAATTTGCCTAACCTCAGCACTCAGGAGGGTGATATAGGTCAGCAGATGGACTGCTCAGTGAAAAAAAACCTGCCCTGTTTATTTATTTCATAAAATTTATATACATCTTGATTGTAAACAAACACACCCCTCAGAGCTGTTTACAAAAATAATAAACCAATGAAGTTAAAAACAATTTAAAACCTAAAAAACACTTTGAAATCAATAAGCTAAAAAACCCAATTAAAACACGTGTCAATAATGTGCATGTTTGGATAGACTTGGCTAAACAAAACCATTTTTTGCAGGCATGAAATAGTACAGCCAAGGCACCAGCCTGATGTCTATAGGAAAGTACTTCCAAATTTTGTGTGATGCCACACTAAAAGATTGATTTCTTACAAATGCAGAAAGAGTATTATGTGGCCTGTGCGATGTCAAAGAGTGGGAGCTGCAATCAGTAAATCTGTGCCCTCATTCATAACTTATGTGCTGTTTCTCACTCTCACACACAGTACACTTTGTGCTGCAATCTGCCAGTGCCAAGAAGCACATAGCTCCAACAGTAGTTCTTAATCCACTTTAATAGCATGGGAAGCTTCCTGTTCTCCGGGACGATGTATGTAAGACTGCTCTCTCCATCCAAGTAAAGGGAGGAAGCCATCATTTGCATGTTGTCCCAGGCAGGCACGGATAAACACAATGTCTGTGTTTTGTTAGGATGCAGCGCCATGCAGATGCAATATTTACTGATAGTTACCGCAAAGTTCGGGGTAAGATGTCAGCCCAGAAGTTATTGCAAGGCATCGTTGGGAAAAGACTCGGGTAAGTGGAACTTTATTAGATATTACTTTAGATGTAGCAGTCTGCTACATATAAGGCATAGGGTGCAAGCTGTGTGTGTTTCGATTAGGCACAGAACCTGTGATTGAAAAGCTCCTGCCTAGACATGTCCTGGAAAGACAACTGGCAACAAGAAGGCAGATTCATTCTTATAGTAATACGCCCATTATATTTTGAGCCACATTCAGCCCTGCACTGGAGGGAATCTCCTGTACATTTACAAAAATCTGGCAGCGTAGCCAATAGCATAACTTAAGATGAAAGTCCTCCGAGTGATTTTTAACACACATGAACATTCAGTGCCAATTGCTAATGGCTTTTATTCTTGATTTGCCTCCTGCAGATAGTAAATTCCCAACATGCCCCAAAGATATTAATTGGAAAGTACACATGGGTCCCACTAACTGAACACTATGCCTTCTCAGGAAATTGTTCATTATGTGAATGCTTGTAATAATGAGTTGGCAATTTTCATTGATTCCTATGGGAAAATTTCTAATGTGTTCTTGACTATGGAAAGTTGGCCCCAAAATGATGAAAAAACCCAGGAAAACTCTGAAACATTCCAAAAGGCAAAGAAACAAGGAAAAAAAATGCTCTAATTTTTCCCAATCTCCCTCCCTCCCACCCACCATGGTTTTTGGCAAAACAGCTGCTGACGACTAGCAAAACACAAAAGCAAGGCTTGTTTGAGGCTGCTTATTTGTTTACAGTACTACACATAGGTCCAGCTGTTTGGATATCTTAATGTTCCGTGTGTATAGCGAGGTTTGGGTGCTAATTCCTTTTCTTATAATGAGTATTTGCATAATGGGACCTGAGTGTATAATTCCTTCACAAGCCAGTAGTGCAAGTGGCCTTTCAGCTGTTGCTGGAGTCCAGGCCCCATCTATCCAAATAAGCAGAGCCAGCCCAATACCTGAGGTGAACCACAAAATGGCACCCCCACCAGGGAAGAAGGGGTGAGTGAAGATCTATATTGGGAACAAGGGTGAGGGGAAACCAGCAGCACCTCTGATTTACCAAGAGGCCACTGTAGAGACAGCATTGAGATCCGGTCAACAAGGGAGCATGCCACTGTTGTTGCTATTAGAAGCACCAGCAGGCAATATATGCCTTGGATGCTCCTGTGGATCCTGCCACCTGAGGCAGTCACCTTTTCTTGCCTCATGGTTGGGCTGGCCCCGCAAATCAGCATGACCAGTGATCAGGGATGATGGAAGTTGCAGTTTAGCTACATCTGGAGGGCTGCAAGATCCCCATTCCTGCATTAGAGGAAGATATTGCTACACTTATTACACTTTAAAGCAGGGGTAGAAAACCTGTGACCTTCTAGATGTTTCTGCACCACACCTCCCATCAACCATGACGACTGGTCATGCTGGTTGGGGTGATGGGGGTTGGAATCCAACCATATGCAGATGGTCATGGGTTCCTCCTTTCTTGCTTAAAGCACTTTTAAATCATTCTAAATCACAGCCAATCTTTCAGGTGACTTTTCAGTTGTGTTCTCACCCTTTCTCTATGTTGGGTGGGTGTATATTAGGCAATCACATGTTATTTAAGACAGGTCAAACAACTTGTCCACGGTCCATCTGAAGTTCATAACTAAGCAGGGGCTTGAACATCACATCTCCCTGCTTCAAGACCTTCCACTAATCTACATCGTGCTGATTACAGGGAAGGCAACCTGGGAGATGAGGAACACGAATTCATGACGCGGAGGCAGTCTGACAGCATCCTGATGGGCAGTCGCTATCACCAGCAGATGGTACTGAGGAATTTCTTGGGAGCCATGTTGCAGAATCAAAGGTTAGTATACAAATTTCCTTGAGTTCACGAGGTTGTAGGGAGAGTGGAAGAACAAGAGCTTTGCATGCAGGAGTTCCTAGGCCCAAAAGATCAGGTAGCAAGTGATGGAAAAGAACTCTGTCAAAAGCCTGGAAGGACGTGTTACCAGTCAATAATGGTCAAGACGGGCAGGGAGTCTGAGAGCTTTGTATGCTCCTATGGCGTAATCTTATAACTTGATCTTGAAGTCACTCACCAGTCTGTGCAATCAAATGCCTACAGCTTGGTATCTTTACTAATCTGTCCCGCTGCAAACAAAATGGTTTACATTACATTAAGTTGTTTTATTTCTATTTCCCCACCTCAGGTCTCAAGATATCAATGATGACCACTTGGAAGATTTTGTCAGTGTCCTAACCAAGCTAATGGAACTGTAAATAAGCTTTGTCCTGCTTCATTCTGGTCAGTGCCACTCCTGGAGCACCCTGCTCTTCTTTCTGCTTCTGAAGCAGTACAAAGAAACAGACATATTACTATGTGCACCAATACTGTCCAGAATGCCATTAGGAAAACAAAGTGTGAGGGACTTCTGTTCCCTGTGCTTACTACAGTTTGACTGTTGAATATGTAGTCTCACTTCAGTTTGAAAATAAATGCCCCTGATGTATAGCAATCATATATATATATATCCAAACTCTTTTTTCCCTATACAGAATTACTGCATAAAGGCACAGAGTTGTGTGATATCAAATATTAGCCATGGGGGCCTCTGCCAATGAATTGGGAACTGACATTGGGGTTCACTGGAAAGCCTATGACTGACTTCTGTTTTCAGGACCATGGACAGCTTTTACCCAGCACTATGTGCTGCTGCTAGAAATAAAGGGAACATCAACCAACCAAATGACTACAGCCAAAACAATGTTGGAAGTGCAACAAAATAATTCTGAAAATGCAGAAAGCCAAACCTTGGAATATAAGGGAAATTCACTGCACCATCAGAAATGATCAGGGAGGAAAGGCTTAGGAGACCAAAAAGGAACACACATGCAAGGAAAGCAGTAAGAAGGGAAGCAGTAGAAAAAGCACTTTCATCTAGCTTGCCATGACTACTGCAAAGGCCAGGGCTGCTATCCGGAGAATTCTTTCAAATACGCACAAAAAGTGTGCCCAGATTTAATAGGGCAAGGGCTGGGAAACTTTTTGAACCTGAGGGCTGTGCATCAGTGGTAGGTGGAGCAACAAATGTGTATTTTACCTTTGCACAGAATTCTCTATTCTCCATACAGGCAAACAAAAGGCATTATCAAAGTTCAAAAGGACACATTTCAGCCAGTGGCTTGGGGAGGGTGTGTGTGTGGGGAGAGTCCAAACAACCAAGTGGCCTGTACAGACACAAGTCATAAGCCAGGCTGCACATCGGCAAACCCCTCACAAATTTACAGTTCATTTTGTCTCATCCTCTTTATTCAATAAAGGAGACAATAGGAAAACAAATTCTTGGAGCCTGACTATTTCTAAAATCCTTAGTGGCAGGCAGGTGTTTATGCCATAACTCAAAGCACTTAAACAGTCAGTTAAATACAAAATGTGGGGATGTTTTTCCTTAAAAAAACAAAAACAAAAAAATCCAACAAAATTCTTTTCCTTATTAGAGGCAATTCTTTTCCGTATTTTAAACTCTTCTTTGGCTCCTTCCCTCTGGAGCTCAAACTGGATTTCTTCCAAGTTTTTCTTTTCTTCTTGCATCAGTGAGTTCTGGAAGGACACACAGAAAACTTGCAAAATTAAAAATGCAGATGCAGAATAACAATTCCATGTATTAAGTAGATGCCCTCCTTTTTTGGCACAGTGAATATATAAATTTAGCATCGTAATGAAAATTATGATTCAGGGATGGCCAAAAGCTTGAAGACTGCACAAAACATGCACTAAAATGGTGTTTATGGTAAAACATGTAAATTGTTATAGCACAGTCTACGGATGCTTACTCAGATGTCAGCTCCTACTGTATTTAATGGGTATTCCAACTAAGTGTGCACAGAATGGCAGCCAATATTGAGTTATTAAAATTTAACTATTAGGACAAAAAAAGGGCAAAAACTGGTTTTTACTGATCAATATGAACTGACCATTATCTTTCTGAGCCCCAAGCAGTATAGTATAAAGTACATAAAGAACACCTGCATCAAAAGGATGAGGGTGATGGGTTACTAAGATAGCAAGGCCCTAAATTCTGAAATCCGACATGCAATGTCCCTGGACAACGGAAATAGGAATAAGACACATATAGATGCATTTCTGATGCATTAAAATGTTGCTGGCAAGAAAAAACACCCATGCAAATATCTGCTTTTAGCTATGGCCCAGAGCATAATACTGAAAGCAACACGGTTTCTTAGATATTCAATAAGATTGGGATACTTCTCTCCTGGTAGCTTCATATCTTTCCTTTGGCAAGTGAAGGGTGCTGCTTTCAGTATATTCAACAGAATGATAACAGTAACCCTAATTTTGTAATACAAGAGATCATCACCCCTCACCAAAATATATACATGGAGGATTGTAGCTAAGGCCACATAGCATATTTGGGCCCATACGTTCCTGAAAATTTAAGAAGGGACAACTTCTGTGAAACAACTTCTTAAGCATCTGTGCTTTCAGTATGTGGACTTAGGAGCAAAACCCAGAATTTACAAGAATGTTTGCTTACATTATAAAGCAAAGGAGAATAAATGGCCTGTACATTCCTAAGTTATATCCACAATCTAGATTGGCTTCAAAATATTTCATCCATGTTGGCACCATATCACCACAGAATCTGAGAAGCGGTGCTGAATTTGGCATTTTGAAAAAACCATCTTTCATTCTCAAAGAAAAACCTTTCTAGCCCTCATTGCTATTTTTAAAAAAGTAACTTTGAAATATGTGGGCAGTTGGCTGGTCAAAACACGGAAAACCTATAAGACAGCTTTCAGTACTTGAAGTTTCACTGCCCTGTACAGTTCTCACACTCTGTTCTATAACCCATTATCATTTCTATCTGATCTGCCTCCAGCCAACATACCATATTCTTTCAAAAACAAATCTGAGCAGCAAAATTTTTACATTTACCTAACTGGTACAACTTATTCTGATTACAGAATGAGAAGGGGGTTTTTTAAAGCAAAGAGTGTGAGTATTTTGGCACCTAGCTTTCAGCTTCTAAGCTATTATATGCTTAGAAGGCTCTCCAAGTTCCTTTTCCCAGACCAGGCAGAATGAATGGATAAAATATGAGAAATGAAAGTGTTACACACATGCAGAGGGGAAAAAAAAATCAAATAGTGTGCCAGCCCACCCAATTTCACATAGTATCTCAGGGCAGAGATGGGACTTATCCGCCACATGAAAACAATATTGGATTTGTGAGACTTTGTGGTCAATTGAGACTCAAGCTTCCAAGTGTCTCAACTGTTCAAAGCCACAGGTGTGCAATCTAAATAAATATGACTATTCTTTACTTCTGCAAAGTACCAGATGGAGCCACAGCCATCCTGATGGGAGACTGCCTGGGAACCACATGTACATCCCCCTGGGCTCCAGGATGGAAGAAAGGTGGAATATAAATACATGAAATTTAAATGAAATAATAAAATAAATCTGGTATATGCCTGACTGGAAATGTAGAAGGGGAAACAATATGTGGGATACTGGGCAGTTGTGCGGGGTGTGTGTGTATGTGGTGGAATCAAGGATGACTGTTCTGCAGACTTTTAGGTGAAATCCTGTGCTGCTGGACCTAGCTACTGATGCAATACCCAGGTATGATACTAAAAAGGGCAATTTAAGCCAGATCTGCAATTCAGTAGACCATGTGAGCCTCCTCAGTCCATTAATGCAAGGAAAGCAGGATACAAACAAAACATTGGATTTTGAGCAAGTATTTAATTTTTAACTGATTAATTAACAAGCAGAGGTTGAAATTAAAACTTTTTAAAAATTGGTAAAGAGCCTTACTAAGCAAGGATGCTTGTGTAAGATGGTCATTAAGACATTTACACAGGCTTGGAACATAACCAAAGTATCAAGGAGGAATCTGAATGGTGAGATGATAACTTGAAAATGAACCTTAATTTTAAAAAATGTGCCCCTTGCCAGGTTCAAAGGCATACAAGGTGGGTGGAAAGAGGTTTCAGGTGAGGTTATGTTGGCTCAGGGAGAGGCGGCTGACAAGCATGAAATGGAAGCAGCTAGTATGGCTGGGCAACAGGCAACATCCAAGGACCCTTACTTCTAGGAAGAGCTGGTCACTAGCACAACCCCCTTTTACCGCAGCGTTCTATACTTTGCCAACCTACTGCTCTGTTCTGCAGCGATCCTGCCAAAAGGAGAGATGGGGAAAAGGTTCAGAGAGGACAGTAAAGGCAAGGACAGCAACGTTGCTCAAGGAACAGACAACACAGAGAAAAGAGAAGCATGCAGGCAGCAAAACCAGGCCTTCCAGGAACTCTACTGAGATATGGGTGAGCATCTAGGACTGCCACCCTTTTGCGACATGTTCAAAGAGAATTCTTGCCACCAGACATGATGGATGGGGAGCCAATGGGTTCAGGTGACACTGGCCTGGGCAAAGCCATGTAGATAGCAATTTTACTACATGGACTTTTATTAAGACATTTGAGGATAAACTGAATTCTTTTATCTGTATTGACAGCTAAATAACTATTTTAAGTTTTTAATAAAGAAAGGAATTGCAAACTTGATGCACCATCAAAACGTGCCCAAAGCATTTTGATTATCCTTTCGAGCTACTAGAAGCCCTGGAAGAAACAAAACAGAAACTTAGGCCTGCTTTTACTTTTTTACTACCTTCACCACCACAGGAAGCCAGCTGAAACTACATTTGCAAGCTGTTTTGTCTGTGTCAGCTTTGCTGTGCTGATTGCTCTTGACTGAATGGTTTCCCTCTGCACCATCCCTGACAACATTTGATGGCCACATGGAAGCCAAGCCGACATGTTGAAGTGGAAACACCCAAAATGGCTTACCAGGCTGAGAAGCAGTTTCTAGCCGATTCCATGCCTGCAGTGCAGAAAGGTCCCCTTCTGCATTTCTCTCAGTCTCCATAATAAATGCTTATAAGACAAGGTAGCAGTTCCTGGTTCATTTATACAACATTAGGATATCCTAAGTCAGAGGTGGCTACTCTGTGGCCCTCCAGAAGCCCTCCATTAATTACTGACATCACAAGTCAGTATGGCAGATAGGCATCTCTACCCATATTCTACCACTTAATAATGTCAGATAGATGTTCAGCTCTGGACTTCTTCCTAACACCCAACATTTAAATGATTGGTCTGCTACTCAGCCAAGCTCTCTTCAAGGGGACAGGTTCTGTTGTAACCCCCACTTTGGTCGCCTTACCTTTTAACTGCTTTATGAGCCAACATTCTGTTGCCTGCCAGGAAAGTGAGGCTTCCCAGGATAGCCAGATACTTCAGGGTCTGAAACATGTTGAGTTGAGTCCAGTACACGTACATGAGCCCCAACATTGCTAGGAAAAGGCAAGGCATAGTGGGTGAGACTGAATTTGAAAAGGAGGTACATAACACAAATCCACAGCAATGGGCAGCATATAACTGCATATTAATTCCCAGTGACTGAGTATTCCTGTCAGTGTTTCGACCCTTGGAAAGGAAGACAATAATATGCCTAAATATTGAGAAAAGTGCTAAGACCCCAAACCAACATCGCAAGCTGTCTAAACAACCCTCTATGCTTCTTAGGGTAGACAGGTAACCAACATCCCTGCATGGATATGGAAGAACCGAGAACTCAAGACCAGAAAAAAATGAGTCAGACGCTATAATGATACTTGCTACAGCTGATGCGTAGACATATTGAAATTAATGGACCTAACTTATGTCATGTTCATTAATTTCAATTAGTTTGACTCTTGAGTAATAGTTGACTAGCACCCACTGATTGACTAGGAGGAATTCAACACAGCACTATGGCAATTATTCCACAAGCGCATGTAGTTCAGCTTGCCAGACAGAACAACCCTTCTTCTCCTCCCCCTGTGTCTTGTTCTGGAGGGTTCTTCTGACCCCACCCTGAGCCAATCGGGCAGGGGTGGGGAGCCCTCTTGCAGTAGCAGAAGCCCTTGCATGAGATACCACTAACAGAAAGAATCCAACCCAGAATTTCTAAAATAGTGGCACTGCTTTTTCATTTCACCAGAAAAATATGAAGTGATGTATAATGTTAAAAGGAGTTTCCCCAGGATTTTAAAGGACAGTATGCCTCCCAGGAACACCAGGAATAACAAATACATATGTTTCTTTATTTATTAATTACCCACCTTTCACCATAAGGTCTCAAGCGTGGGTTACAACAATTTTAATATATAGTATTAAAACCAGTTTGAAACAAATTATAGTAAAGAGAAATGGGTAGGTTCATATTTGTGGTGTGTCAGGTGCTAAAGCCATGTCCTGTAAAGGCAAAGCAATGTTCTCTGAAATAAGTTGCAAAGAGGCAACTGTCCTCTTTAGGCAAATGAAAGATGCTAGAAATTGGCTGCAGAGAACCTAAGCTTTGGCCCTGAACAAGGAGCATAAAGACAACTTAATGTTTCCATTAAATAAAGGGATATAAGGAGGCATTCCTCAAGTCTCTCTTGCCAGAATTGTGGGTGGACCAAAGGATAAACAACTGAAATGAAAACTCTGAACACACTGTGCTATCAAATGCATCTAAATGGAAGCAAGAGAAGCCCAGTCTAATGACAGCTGTTAAAAATGATGGGTGACACGTGTTTCTGAAAGATTGGAGGAAGGGGGGAGGAATGAAGCGCTATTATGCCCATTATCGCTAATAGGTTGTGAGGCACTTTGTCATCAGGCTCCCGCCTGCAAAGCCTACGTGGAAAAGGATAAATAGGGAGGAATTTCTCTGGCACTTACTTGCATGACCCAGGTGAAAGATAATGGTGCTTGGTGCAAAGCTGAAGTTGGAAATGTTGGCTCCGATCTTTATCCACTGAAAAGGTACAGAACATACTTTAGACAAAAAGCCCCGAGGACAACCAAATCCAGATCGTACCGACCTTTTCCAAAACAAAATTGACCTTCAGAAATGTTTCGAATTATATAGCGTGTGTACAAATGCTCACCCTCCAACACATTAGATTTTTCACTCAGAAAATAGAATTTGTTTAAGATATGTGGCCCAGCATTCAAACGTCTAATTGATCGCCACGTAAGTCTGGGGACTCCCATATGGAGGCAGAAATTTGGGAGTGTAGAGATTTAGCTAGATGATCCTCAGGGTCCCTTTCCAGCACTACAATTCTATGATTCCAACAAAGCTATATAAGGGGGATAGATTTACTGCAGATATGTAAGGTGGGGATTTAGATATACAGCCTGATGCTCTGCAGATCACTACAAAGCCTGTCACTCCTGACTACTGGCCATGCTTTCTGAGTGGGATGGGAGCTGTAGCCCAAATAATCTGGAGGGCACCAGATTGGGCAAGGCTGGGTTTGCAGCGTTACTGGGCAGCGAGCACTAGGCCACACTGCAAAAAATGCTGGCACTGCCCCTTGAATATCTTGCCATAGAGTTGCACTACCTGTGTTAGAAGCTGAGGAGGTGGTATCAGTTGTCTGAAGGCTATACATTGGTCTGGATATGAGAAACTTACCAGAATAAAGAGCAAAAGCAGTGGGGAGAGTATCATAGCTGTGAATGTGTTGGACACCACGGTGGGAGGCCTCTTCTCAGGTTCTCTGAACAGGTGCTATAAAGAGGAGTTCATGGATAAAATGTGTAGGAAGGGTAACTCTGGAAACAGGACATCCACCCACATCAAAATGATACATTCTGGAATCTACACTGTTGCACATTAAAGCTGGGGCTTCTGTAGTCTGCTGAGTGACATAAGAGCCTCTCTTCCTCTTGAGGTGGCTCTCTCCTTTGTGTGTCATCTTCTGACAGGGACCTACTAGACATCATCCTAACGCACTTCCCAATGCAAATTTTGGAGGCTGTCCAGGAGATGAGTGTGCAAGACATTTCTGGATAAAAATAGTTTTCTTTTGCCTCTGCATGGCAGAGAAGAATGCAAGCTTAAAGCAAGTGGGAAGTGCCCCAGTGCCCCAGACATAGATTATATGGACGTGTGTTAACACCTGAGGCAGGAGGGAGGACAAGAAGACAGACAGACAGCACAATTATGCCGCCTCAGCATGAAAACCAAGTTCTACAAACACAACATTTAAAAGGGCAGATTCCTCTAAGGCCAGAGGACTTTTAAAACAACTGCTGGAATAGCTAAAAACAAAACATACAAGTAGAGCAGCAATGGGTCACCTGAGACCCTCCAGATGTTGCTGGACTATAATTTCCATCATCCCTGCTCACTGGCCATACTGGCTGGGGCTGATGGGACTTGGGAGTCCAACAATATCTGAAGGGCCACAGGTTCCCCATCCTAGAGAAATACAGCCAACTTATCACCTGGCTTCTAACAGCTGTACCTGTATCTCCGGCTTAGGAGTGAAAAGACTCTTTGACTGGACTGTGGCTGGAGCATCTTCTTCTGGGAACTTGATGACAACATCAGCCTGAAGTGAATATTATACGCGCATATATAAGTGGAATTACTAGATGAAGATTTACACCTCATGAAGAACATATGATACTAACATAGCTTAATTTCCAAAAAAGAACTTTCCTTCACATTCTAAGTATAGTGGTACCTCTGGTTACGTACTCAATTTGTTCTGGAGGTCCGTTCTTAACCTGAAACTGTTCTTAACCTGAAGCACCACTTTAGCTAATGGGGCGTCCGCTGCTGCTGTGCCGCCGCCACACGATTTCTGTTCTCATCCTGAAGCAAAGTTCTTAACTCGAGGTACTATTTCTGGGTTAGCAGAGTCTGTAACCTGAAGCGTATGTAACCTGAAGCATCTGTAACCCGAGGTACCACTGTAGATTAAAATAGTTCTTCCATAAACAATGAGATTGAATTATGAGTTCACCAAACCCAACCCACCTGGTTACATTCACATACTTGTTAAAACTACACAAGTAAAAACATTCAATGTGTATTCATTCTGTTAATAGGTAAGGGCAAATTTAAAGAGAGAGACTTCCCATACAGTCTTGGAAGTTATTCTATTTTGTGTATGCAGATAAAACCAAAGGAAACAGGAAGTTCTGCATAAAGTTAAAACATTACAGCTTTCCAGCTCACATTGAAGGTGGCAACCTTTCTCAATAAAATTTAACCTGAGAGTGTTGGATCTGGCCAGACGCAGTTTCATGATAAGGATTTGCACCAGACCAACTTTCAAGGCCGGAAGGAGCAACTCTTCAACAACTTCACAACAGGGAATATCATAACATTGTGATTTTTTAAAAGGGTCAGAACAGATGAGGTAACCAAGTGGTTACTGGGTACATCAGGCTTCCTCAACCTCGGCCCTCCAGATGTTTTTGGCCTACCATGATCCCTAGCTAACAGGACCAGTGGTCAGGGATGATGGGAATTGTAGTCTCAAAACATCTGGAGGGCCGAGGTTGACGAAGCCTGGGGTACACAGTCAAAATACATTAACATAAATGAAGTTACCTCATTGTATTTTTTTAAAAAAATCTCTCTTTTGCATCCAAGCAAGTTAAAGCACCTTTGTTTTTTGCATGCAAAAGAAATAAAGGACGGCTCAAGGCTTAGAATAGACCAGTAGTAACTTCCATTAGCAACTGTGAGCAGAGAACTGTGATTAGCTTTGGGGGATGAAATAAAGTGATGCATATGGCAGAGACACCTCAAGTTACATCACTACACTATTTGAGGTAGCTTGTTAAGCACACTGCATCCCAACAGGGGAATAATATCAATTTCTGTTTGCCCGCCCTTTATATGCAGAAAAAGCATGCAGCAATCTGTTTTATTTGTGTCTGAGACAAGCTGGTTCCTTAAAATTACACCAGATATGGCGATCTATCTGCCAATCATTGCAGCTACTTCTCTCTGCATAACACTAAAACCAAAGGGCAGGGCACAGTGCAAATGGAGCAACATACCACATTCCAGAGGATTGGGTTTTCCAAAGTAGCATCCCCAATGATCAAGTACAGGGTGTAGGTTCCAGAGGCGGAATCAAACTCTGTCTTTCTCTCTGAAGTGTCCAGTTCAAACTTGTAGATGTTTTTGCTGTCTGGTTCTGCAACAAACACCACCTCCTGCCCAGTCTTTTGATTGTGAAGTCGCACAAAGGTCTGAAGAGGAAGAGGCGATTTTAAACTCGCGCTAGCATTCATCTCCTAACATCCATTGTATGGGCACCATCTCATTTCTTTCAGAGCTTGGAATGAACTTTCCAAATGATTGCCCACTGCCAGAAACACCACTAAAGAAGCCATTGCAGATTATGCAGGGCTCAGGGGAGGAAAGTTGACCACCTCGCTCTGTTTTACATTCTGCACCTTTACTATCATAATGTAATTAGAAGGCTGTATATTGTCACATGACACCCACTTTTCCGGAGAGGAATTTAGGACCTGATTCTGGCTGGAAGCAAAGATCCTCACCACAGGATATTTCTCATATTGTTTTTAGTGGATCTCCAGTTGTGCCATGTTTTCTACCACAAGAAAGCACAGAGTGACTTTTTGTAAAACTCCAATGCATTTTACTCTAGAATATGCATTTTTTTTGCACGCAGAATATGCATTCTTTGTACACATGTTGGTACGTTTTTAAGCTGAGAACTGTATCTCAAAGGATCTGGCTTGCTGACTGAATCCAGCCCCCCTCTGCTGCTCTAGAATACTGCAGTCTCCCCCTGACCCTAATAAACTGCATCCCCTACTTCAAAACTGTTTATGGTGGAATTTCCCCTCAAACTTTTCTGTCACCATCTAATTCAGAATGAACTAGCCTTGGAAAAACCCCTTCCAAAGGGCTCCCTTGCCAAAGTGATCTCTATGGGTAGCAAGCATGTACAACAAGGTAACTGTATCAGCTAACCTGGTGGGGGATGAGTTCTGCTCCAGTGTTCACATCGACCAGCTGGAAGGACAAGGCAAAATTCTGATGGCTGTCAGCAGTGAAGGATCCTTTGGCTTTGGCTGGGTACGTGATCCTGAAAGGAAAAAAAATAAAATAAAATAACGAAGTGTTGCTGAGGAACTTGTACCAGTTGCAGCATACTGACAGGTGGGAGAGCCTGCCAAGTCGCAGAACAGAATGTTGCCCTTCCAGTAAATGAGTGAGACATGACAAGAAAGCTGTTTGTTTGGAGCTGGTTATTGCTGCCCCCCAAATCTGCTAGAAAGGAAGATGGTGTGCCTATGTACAGGTTGCTAATTGCCCACCTCTAGACTAATCATACAGTGTCAATTTCAGGGGTATTTGCTTTTGCAAATCTTGGGAACTGACCAGATTTTCCAAGGAGGGAAGGAAAGAGACTCAAGCACAACACTGAAAGATGACCATTTTCCCCAGCACGTTCAGAAAGGTTGGGGTGAAGATAGATGGGTGGAGACTGAATGGTTTGGCCTGGATTAGGGCTGGAATGATGGAATGCCAATACTGCTTTAAATTTATCATGTGAATGTAGCCAAAGTCAGCGATGGCAATCTGGCACCCCCAGATTTTACATGACTACTGTCTTGGAATGTGATAAAATTCTAACTATTTTTAGTATATAGGCATTTGTGCCTATAGCAAACACTAGCTACCTAAAAAAACAACCAACCAAACACAAACCCTTGCCATGAAAAAAGGTTAGCAAAGAGCCTGGATTCAAAGTCATGCCCTTCTGAATTACTGGTATTTTACCTGGTAGTTTTTGGTGCAATACTCTGATCTTTATCCACAGTGAAGAGATCCACATTTGAAATGCCAACTTCTGTGGAGACCTTGACTTTCAGCTGCAAATAAGTAAATTTAACTGTAAGGTGCAGATAAAGCAAGGTGCCAAATGGTGACATCATTACCTACTTTTATCCCGCCCTTCCACCAAGGAACTCAGCGTGGCATCCATGCTTCCCCCATTCCCACCTCTTTTTATCTTTACAGCCACCATGTGATGTAGGTTAAGGATAGCAACCAGTCCCCCAGAATGTCAAGGTCATTAAGCAAGTTTTGTGGGGATTTGAACAGGGGTTTCCCACTATCTAAATCCATCCAGCGCTTGAGCCACTATACCAAACTAGCTTTCTGATGACAAAATTCCATTCCATTCTGATAAAGCTGCCTGCAAAAAGGACTCTTTTAGTTATCATCACAATTTTTTAAAAACTGCCTATATAGTTCTCTCTTTTTAAAATGCTAATAATAGAAATGGGTCCCTTTTCTTAAAATTAATCATAGGGAAGCCAACTAAACACAAACAGGCACATAGACAGGATTGTAAAAGCTAATCAGAACAGTACTAATCTACAGGAATCAGCATACAAAAGAGAGATGTGTAGACTGATCAGGTAACAGGCTCCCTGCACACTGCAAAACATCAACATGTGCATTTTAAAAACAATCCATTTGTGATACTAATAATAAAGTCTTACAGAAAACAAGCTGGTGCAACTTTCTTCTGAATAACTGCAAAGGTCATTATTAACAGAAAGGGGAAGATATTCTAGCCATGGGAATGGTAGATGACCATTTGTGCAAGCTTATCAGCGGTGACAATAAAGTCAGAACAGCCTGCCAAATACCCCCACAACAAGTGCATCCACTTCTAGCACAGAGGCCCAGGACACAGAAACGACAATGCAATCAGTGAGGATTGGGCCTGTTACATCTACTTCCCTGAAGCTCAGCACTGGCACCCCACAGGGACGTGTGCCGAGTTCCTACCTGTACTCGTTGTATACATATGACTGTATTTCATCTGATCCACCCACTGTAATTATTAAGTTTGCAGATGATACTACTATAATGGGTCTAATTACAGGTGGAGATGAATCAGCGTACAGAGGGGAGGTTCAAAAAGTATCTACATGGTGCTTAGAGAATAACTTGCATCTAAATATTAGCAAGACAAAGGAGATGGTGTTGGACTTTCGGAGAAAGAGAGGGGAACTAGCCCTGTTGTATATTGGGGTGTGTGTGTGTGTGTGTGTGGAGAGAGTGCCTTCCTTTAAATTCCTGGGAGTTTACTTTAGTGAAGACCTCACTTGGAAAAACAATATAACTCAGGTGGTTAGGAAGGCCCAACAGAGACTCCATTTCCACAATAGAAAATGTCCTCTCATATTGTATCAGTGTGGTACGTTGGCTTGACAGCCACAGACAGAAAGTCTTTACAGAGGGTGGTGAACATAGCACATATCATGGGCTGTCCCCTGAGCCTGCTAGATGACATTGCAAAGGATCGTTGCCTTAGGAAAGTGAGAAAAATACTCAGGGACGATTCACACCCTGGCCAGCACCTCTTTAATCTACTCTTGGCCAGGAGATACAGAAGTGTAATCAGTTGTACCAACAGGCTAAAAAACAGTTTCTATCCGTGGGTTGTTAGGTTACTGAACGGAAAATAATATAGTGCAACTGACTTTCAGGGTTGGTGTGTTGTGCGACAAGCACACAGAGTGCAATGAGATTGAGTGTGTGTGTGTGTGTGTGTGTGTGTGTGTATGGAGGCTTGGTTAATTTCATTGTACAAAGGTTGTACATTGACAATAAAGGTATTATTATTATTGTGAAGGAGCACTCAGCAAAGGACCTGGTGATACCAGCATGCCCTGCATAAATGAAATATGCATGCTGCATGAAGGCCAAGATGACATGGATGCCATTGCCCAAGATCAGCTGAAACAGAGCCAAGTGCCCACTGGAGACTTGAGTGGACTAATGGAGACACCATATCCCTCCAGGAACAGGTACTTAATAACATTAATTGATGTCTACCCCAGATACAACACCACATACCTCATAAAGCACAAGAATGAGGTGCTGGAGAAACTTGTAGTGTTGACCAGCAACAAGTTCCAGCAGAAACGAGACATAATTCACACCGGCAATGGGGAAAGAAATGGAAGCGTTCTTCAAGCAACAAACAGGGCACTGAGCACCAGACCACAGTACCAGGTGCCCCCCAAAGAGAACCAAGTGGCAGAAAGAAAGAGGAAGACTCTGGTAGACATGGCGGGAGCCATGATGGTAGATGACAACCTTCCCAACTCATTTTGGCAAGATGCAATCATGACGGCTACTTACCTACAGAACCAACTGCCACCAAAAGCAATTGAGACAACCCCACAAGAGATGTGGCCCTGGGCAAAACCAAATTTAGGCCAAAGTGACATCAGAGCTCATGTGTATGCCCCAAGTGAAAAGTGCTCGAAACAGGGAGACTGAGTGTCTAAAGATGCCTTGGTGGGGTACGGTAAAAAGTGCAAAGGGTCCAGAACCCACCAGCCCAAGACGTGCAAGGTACTAGTAAGCCACAGTGTTTACTTTGATGAAAGATCCAGACCAGGCAACGTGGAACCAGCAAACACTGAACAAATCCTACCTGCAAGCATGAGCCAACACAAGGACCCAGACCAACCAACCAATCAAGAAGCAGAAATCTCAGTGAGCGGATCTGATACGAGTGTGTGTGCTGACCCTGTTCAGGAACCGGAACCAGAGTTCAGGACAAGCAGAACAACAAAGGGAATACTTTCCCGCACACTCTCCTATGCAGAAATAGCATGTAAAGTCCTCACCTAAGAGACTTACAGGAGGCAAAGGATTACAGAGCTAATGGATGCAGGTGCATTAACCAAGTCGAAGTTCAGGAATAACTACTGCAATCTCCTGAAAGGACAGGAACTCATGGAATGAGGCATCTGCTGTTCAGAAGGAGTGATGGAAGCTCGACGGCCAAGATCACTCAGTTTCTAACCTAAGGTTTAATTGTCCTGCTAATAAGACAGTTAACCAAAGTGATGGTGGAGGTACTGCTTAGCATTATCTTTACAGAGGTAGGATGGCTCAGGCAGTGTTGAGAGTTTTCAACTGTATGTTTGTTATGTCTCCCTGCTATGTACAAGGCCTGAACCTTATAAGAAAGACAAAACCTCTCTGCGTATTTCCCCCTCAAATTACCCAGGCTCATGTTCAGGATTTCTTATCAACGTCTTTCACAAGTGCAAGACACCCCATGGCATCCGTGTGTGTGTGTGGGGGGCAATCCATTTCATAGAAGAAAAAAGGTGATAATGAAAACTTCAAAAACAGCTACCACCCACAACAATGAGAACAGACCAAAAAGAGTGCATAACCCCCCCCAAACAACTAAAAATATGCAATCCCTCCCCAAACAAAAAAAAGCACCCCCTAAACTTATTTAAATAAATAAATATTAGGATATACTGGGAGCCTTGGCAAGCACCAAGGGGGAGACAGGGTTCAAGGGCACCTTGATACATGTGGACACTATTTGGGAAACTCCAGCACTAGGAGAATGGCTGTTGATACTAAGTGGGGTTGACGCATAGGAAGGTAAACTTCTTCAAGCTCCAAGTGCAACAGTGTGTCTGTGCACATGCATGTAGCTTCCTCTCTTGTTGTTCTGTATAGCACCAAGCACACTGTTGTACGAACAAGTAAGGATTAGGATTGCATAGCACCGTTGGAAATGTATGGCTGCTTTGAAGTGTGTATGTGTGTGTGTGTGTGTGTGTGTTACTCATATAACACACACACTAATGTCAGGAAATGCAGTCTCTTTCTGCTTAGCACGCTAGCCTCCTAGTTTAGATCATAATTGTCAAAAATTCTGGTGCACTAAGTAGAATTAATGCTAATGACAGCCTCTAAAAAGCAGCTCTCCCAACAGCTTTCTCCAGGAACAATGTGGCTTATTATGAGGCTGTGTTCGTACAAAGCCATCACCATTAATGCACGGCCACTAGCACTCGTCCATGCTTCCAGAGTGTTTAAGCAGCACCATCAATCCCCTTCTGATGCTTGAAGGGAGATTATTACTCCAATTACCACATTGATTTTGATATGTATGGCAGAGGTCAGCACTTGTAAACAAGCGCCTTCTTCGAGCTGCTCCACGCTGAGTGAGCAGCAAGACTTAAATGCTAATTTTTCAATTAAACAGGCAATTGAGGGCAAAAGAGCCCCAAACCAAAACATGTAGCGTAAGCAGCATTTGAAGGAACCTACACAAACACCAGTTGCTTGCAGTTACTGTAACTGCTGTGACTTTAGAAATAACATCTTTTTAAAGGGAAACTGGAGAAAAATAAGATGCATAAAAGAGATATATGTAACGCACCTATGGTTCTTACACAAAGATAAGCAGATGTTTCTTGTTTTAACTTTCTATTAAAAGCCAAATGTTAATAAGGAAAACACAGCTCATCTCCACACCTATATCATTAAAACCTAAATGAGCAAGGACCAAATAGGTTCATGATTTAAAAACCTGGTCTTTCAGCAAAGGCCACAAAAGTCAGGGAATGAGAGGTTAATGGTCAGCAAGCAGTACAAAATACAGCAAGTCTTTTCAGAAGAGGGAGGTTGCTTCCTACATGAGAGAGATAGCTTGCTTGAGAGGTGCCATTTTTTAAAAAAACTTGAACCCTTGCCTGCAGTGCTGCTGGGCAGTTTCTTTATTCATTGTGCCTCCAAAATAGACTCCTTAGTAGCTGGACTTCAAACGGACACCAGCCCCAGCCAGCATGGCTAATGGTTCCAGATGAAGAGAGCTGTCGCCCAGCGATATCTGGAAGGTCATAAGTTCCCTCTCCTCTGCACTATAATTTTGCATAGGAAGATGTGGAGTCAAGGTCAGGGGTATTGAAATAGGATGCTAGGTGGGTCCTGCCCCAAAATGAATCATTTCAGGCTTTAAAATCCATGATGGAAATGTTTGTTTTTTAAAAAAAATTGTCTCTATTTTTTATCTTTTCCATTTTTCCATATTTTATTATTTTGATAAGTTGCCCTGACAATGTTTTTAACATCGCAGGGTGGGATACAAATTAGTAAAAGAAACATTTCCAGCTAATGTAAATCAACTTGGCTCCAATCAATGACTACAAAGACTCCAAACGCATTCAAAACATATACCCACCTCAACTTTGTTTGCAATAAAGCGACTGTCCCCATCGACGCTGATCGCGAAATCGTAATACCCACTGGCAGGCTTGACACTCATGAAATTCAGCTCAAAGGGATTTCTGTTAACAGAAGAACAGTGGTAAAATTGCAGGATATTGGTAGCCATGTGTCCATCAAAAAGTCATCAGAAGGTGAGATGATGCTTCTGGAACATATCGCTTCAAATAGCAAGCCAATGAAAAGAGAAGCAGCTAGATAACATTGACAGAGGAAAGCTACACCAATTCAAATATTGTTGTTGCTGGCATCTACCTGTCTCGCAAGACAATGGAGTCTCTGGGGGTGATGCAGCACCAAAGTGACCAAAACAAACAAAGGTAGAGTCACCAACTAAGAACCTAACAGCCACTGGATCAGGCCAATGGGCCATCTATTCCAGCATCCTGTTCTCATAGTGGTTGACTAGATGCCTGTGAGAAGCCTGCAAGCTGGATATGACCTCAACAGCACTCTAGCTCCTTGTGCTTCCCAGCAACTAGTATTCAGAGGTACAATGCCTCTGAAGGTGAAGGTAGAACATAGCCAACATGGCTGGGAGTAACTGACAGCCTTCTCCTCAACGCATTTGTCCAATTCTCTTTTAAAGCCATCCAAGTAGGTGGCCATTACTGCCTCCTGTGGAAGTGAGATCTGTAATTTAAACTATGTGCTGCATGAAGAAATACTTTCTTTTATTGGTCCTGAATCTTCCAACATTCAGCTTCATTGGATGTTCTGGTGCTATGAGGACGGAGAAAGAAATCACAAACCAAAAAAAAATCACAAACCTGGTTGATGCTTTTGGAATATGAACAAATAAACAAAGCACCTGATCACAGCCTCCAGAGCTGTTCTACTCTGAATTTGGGAAAAAAACCCCAAAACAAATAAACTAGTTAAGTAACGGTATGCTTGAGGAATGTGTGTATTTTCTATCTGCCCCAGTTTCTCTCAGTTCTTCCTAGAGTACCAGGAAATAGGCAATTCAGAACAGAGACTGTCTTCTGTACACTCGCTGAAAAAAATAAAACTGAAGCCAAAATAAAACAAAAATATATTTCCTTACCCAGACAGAGCAAAGGCAGACTGTTGAAGGACTGTGGCTTTAGTAGCAGCAGATTTTGCATGATCCAAGGTCACACTCGCCTGAGTCAGGGGCTGTGACATAACATTGGTCACTTGGAGCTAGAGAATGAGAAAGACTTGCAAAATTAGATTATTTCCCACAGCCACAGCAATTGAAGTTTACCTGCTAGATAGCAGACCCGTTTTGTGTGCACGTCTGCCAAAGACTAACATCAACTTTTACCTAGCTATTTACTGAAAGCCCATTCATGCATCTAGAAGAAGGTGGTGAGGATAAGGAAGCACAGTCACATCAGTTCCAGGTCTAATATCCACCGCACAGAGAAGGGCTGAAAGATGCTATTGAGTATGCTTGGCTGATGCTATTGAGTAGTGGGCTGGGAAGCCCACTAACATAGATTTCCTGATTGGGGGCAGGCTTGTTAAGAGCCCTCAGAGGATTCAAGCCTCCTCAGTCCTCCTGCTCAGTGCAGAATGGTCAACGGTGGAGCATGCATGCAGACTTCCCTCCATCGCTACCCTTTATGTGATTAAAAAACAACACCACATAATGAGGGCAATAGTTTCATTTGTGCATCTGTAATTCTATTTGTATGCCCCCTTTCCACAAAAAGAATCATGCTCAAGGCAGCTTGCAACAAAGAAAACAGGAATACTTCTCAAAGTCAACCATCGTAAGAACAATTTTGTAGCAACATAATAGCAAATACAACAACATATCGAAACATTTCAGTACTACAAATATAACAAGATTACATCAACAACATTACACCTCTTGGCAACTGGAAAAACAAGAAGGAAGCATTACAGTTTCACCTGGATCCTAGAAACCCCCATTCCTATTTCTGCAAGTTCCAAATTTATACTCTGCTCTATCACATAGCCCTCTCTATCTGACCCCTGAGTGCTTCATGACCCTGCGCATGTAGACTGTCCCTGATTTATGACACAGTTTCAGTGCTCTCTTCCCTAGGCAACTGTTTTAGTTCTCAGACTCAGGGGAATTATAGGTCAAAGTAACACAACTGATCAGTCTAGCAACTCACCTTAAAAATGGGCTGGTGGTGGGAGACGGCAGCAGGCCCATCAGGGACTGCAATGACTGGCAAATGGTAACGATTCTGAGAAAGGGAAGCTGCAGCACAAGCCACACTAAAAGCTTCAGAAAGAACCTCAAAGTTCTTCTTGCTGAAAATTGCATTCACCAGCTGGATGATTTGATCCTGAAAAAGGAAAATTCATAAAACTATGATGTGTGTGCAGACTAAAGGCCCTGGAAGCCAATGGGTTAGAGAGGAAGAAAGAGGGAGAAGAAATGTAGTGTTCTCTTTTAATAGAGAGTAAGGTAAAGGGACCCCTGACCATTAGGTCTAGTCGTGACCGACTCTGGGGTTGCGGGCTCATCCCGCTTTATTGGCCGAGGGAGCTGGCGTACAGCTTCCGGGTCATGTGGCCAGCATGACTAAGCCACTTCTGGCAAACCAGAGCAGCACATGGAAACGCCGTTTACCTTCCCGCTGGAGCGGTACCTATTTATCTACTTGCACTTTGACGTGCTTTCGACTACTAGGTGGGCAGAAGCTGGGACTGAGCAACAGGAGCTCACCCCATTGCGGGGATTCGAACCGCTGACCTTCTGATTGGCAAGTCCTAGGCTCTGTGGTTTAAACCCACAGCGCCACCCACGTCCCTTTAATAGAGAGTAGGCAATAGGAATTAAGATAAGAAATGGTTTTATTATAGAAGGAAGTACAGTAGAACCTCTACTTACGAACATAATCAGTTCCGGAGGTCTGTCCGTAAGTTGATCCAGGTCACTGGTAGAAGTGCTGTTGTACGCGGGTGCATTTGGCATTGCGCTTCTGCACGTGTGCAGACAGCGGCAGCCGTTTCTGCGCATGCATGAATCGCGGAAACCTGGTATTTACTTCTGGGTTTGCTGCGGTCGCAACTTGGATCGGGCCCAAGTAGAGGCAGTCGTAAGTAGAGGTTCTACTGTACAACACGTTCTCTCTCCTTTAGCTAATTTCTCACTCTAGCCTTGCCTCCTGTTTGGGCCTAACTTCCTAAACTCGATATGGGTTGTTCCCTTAAGTATAGTCAACTGGCTTGAAAACTAGCATTGCCTCATTCAGTTAAAATGAAGTTGTTTTCTTTTAATATTGGTTATTATTTGAAACAAAAGAAAATTTATGTGCAAAACAACAACAACAGTTTCTGACAACATAATTTTTAATCCATACGGAGTAATTATCTTTAATAGGGCCAATTTTGGAATTATTGTTTTTTTTAAACCATTGTTTGATGCCTGGCAGTCTATAATTTGCCACCTTAGATTTGCCTGAATGATGGTGTCAAGCACAATGGCAAAAGAGTGTAGAGTGTTTCCACATCAAGCTTTTTTTTGCAGAAAAAGGGTGACTGTAAGCTCCCCATTCATAACCTGGGGCATTTTCAGCCTATTATCATTTATACTAGAATTAGAGATGCTAGACATTAATTGTATTTTTAGTTCAGAGAAAGAGCTTGATGATTAGGATCTTAACCTACCATGGGGAAAAACATGTCCCAGGGAAAGCACATAAAAGCTCTACAAGTCTGTCTCTACTTTATGAGGTCACCAATTAAGGCCCTGATCAATCTTATTTTTTTAAAGCAGAAACTCATTTACAGTCTTTCCTGTTAAATTTATTAAAATGCACTATTTCCATCATGTCACTATGGCATGCCCAAGCACATGTGGCATTTTAAGAACCTAAATCTCTTTGTTATTTTATGCCGTAAAAATAACTCAGTTTGCCGCTAAAGTTTAGAAAATGGATTCTCTTTAGATTAGAAGTTCTGGCTTTCTTTATCCCTGACCTCAAATCACCACAAAACATTTCCTGCCCCAACTCACACACAAACACACATTAAAGTTAGCTTTGCATGCACTGAAATGTACAGGTTCCTTTGGAAAATAATGCATATGCTCATAGCATATCTAGATTATTCTAGGGGTGAGAATGGTCCAAAAAATTGGGACAGACACACCTAATCCAAAACTGTCATTTTTTAAAGCTCTGCATGATTGAACAGACACAACAGGCACGCAATCTAGGTACACCCCTGCACTGCTCAGTGGAGCCCCATCTCCTCTCCTCTCCCCTATGTCCATGCACAGGCATGAGAATATTGCACCAGGCAGAGAGAGAGAAGAGGTGGGAACGATTTTAGAAGGCAAAACTCCCTGACTCCCTATACATCATGCCTGCCCATGTACCCATGCACATTCACAGGTGGTAGAGGGTGAGGTGATGCACACCACAGAGCTCTACTAAGTTACATCAGAATCTTCTGAATGTGGGAGCTACACCCTGGTGGGAGTGGATTGTGTCCACTGGATGCAGCCATTAGTGGGGACACACTAAACACACTGCTGTGCTCATCATCAGGATAATTTGTGGGTGGGTATGTCATAACCTTTCCAGGCACATGCATTAAAATACCAATGCCTTGTTTCCCTATTCCAATTATTTTTGGCCTGGGGACTGTTAAGAAGTCACTGGTATATGAGGACCAGAGGGTCATATGTGCTGCAAATGCACAGCCAACCCTTTTCAGTCAGGTCAGCCCTACATTGTTACGCTGCCTCTGTGCTTTACACCCTCCCATTACTACAGATCAATACAGCTACGCTTTTGCTACAAGGCAATATTAACATTTCTTTTGATTAATGAAAGAAAAGCTGTTCTGAGGTCTAGCTAAGAGAGTGGTTAAACGATGGCAGATATTACTTCACTCCTTTATGCATCAGTTTAAATTCTTCTGCTTCAGGTTTGCAGTTTATGCCTGAGTAAATAATTATTCACACACATCTTATCCCAAAAAATATATAGTACTGTAGATCAGGGAAAGAAGCAGCATCCAATGAGTACCTCTTTCATTGCTGGCTCTGTCCCTACATGGTCAGAGAGTTTGTATGTAGCAGCCAGAAACAATGCAGTTGCTTCAAGTCCTTCTTCAAACTGCAGATACACCCCTCCAAGGTCATCCAGTCGGGCAACAAGATCCTAGAACAGAATTATAGCAAAGAACTTTGCAGCAGTTGAATGACAGCCACCAGGGCTGCATTCATACACCCGTTTATTCAGTTTTCCTGACATTTCCCTGATTCTTATACATTGTATTTGAACTTTCACATGACGCAAAAGCCACTTCCAGAAATATAGCAGAGTGTAGCACAAGTTTAGTGCTTATTTCTGTGTTATTTGCAAACAGATTTTTTCTGGAAGCAAATATGAAAACGAGCACCATGCAGTCTCTCTGCCACTACACAGGGTTGTTCTTTATTGAGCAAGATTTATATACCATTTAATCATCAAAACCATTTAATTACTGCCACGAGGATCAAGTTGCTTTTTGAAGGAAAGCTGGAATGACTGTCAAGTTAGACAGTTAGGTCAAATGCACACAATATATTTAAAGCACATGGATTTTAAAGAATCATGGGAGTTGTAGTTTCTTAATGGTGCTTGGAACTGTAGCTTTGAGGGACAAACTACAGCTCCCAGAATATCTTTTTCTGGGCGGGGTGCATGACTATTATAGTGGTATACATGCACTTTAAATGTATGGTGTGGATGTGTCATTAACAAATTCCATCATTTGTGGAACCTTGGTTATCTTTTAACAGGAACAGGGGATTCCCTGAATTAGCCCCAAATTATGGAATGCCATTCCCTGACTGAGAGACAACTTGCCTGGTTGTGTTTTTGGAACGCAGACCCTTCTTTCCATCAAGCATTTGGAATGGATGGAAGCTGAGTGCTGTTTGATCTTTCCTGTATCTTTGCATGGTTTTGTAATAAATTTAACTGTTTTACAGCATGGTTTTTAACTGATTTTATATTTTGGGTCATGTTGGGGCTTTCTGAGCTGAAGGGTGGGTCATAAAAATAAACAGACACCTGTAATAAATACCTCTATCTCTTCTACGATGCCTCTTAAGTCAGCCTGCTGGGACAAGTATGAAGCAGTCTGCAAAGCCTGAATTGTTCTGAAACAACAGAAACCAGAGTATGAGGAGGAGAAAAGACTAGATACAGATATAATTTTCACCAGTTAAGAGCAGACTACTGGCCTCATCAGAGGTGTCAAAGATATTCGCCAAGAACAGAAACATCAAATAAAAACCACGAACTATCACTGTCTGTTGAATCAGGGAATGAAAGTGCCTTTGGCAGAGGGGATGCATGGAATGGCACAGACCTTTAGCTGACATCTTACTGAATTGGAAGAAATTCAATATTATACTGTAAGCTAAAGATTTATTTATCTAACTAAGAAGATTTACACAACACTTAATAAAAAAAAACTTTCCAAGCTGTTTACAGTAAGTGATACAAAATAGTCATAAAAAATACCAGTAAAATCTGTGGACTTTAAAAACAATTAGACATAATAAAACTGCATGTCTGGTTGGGATCACCTAAAGATAAGAGTTCTAAGCAGGCATCAAAAACAGCACAATGAAAGAAACCTACCTAAAATTAGTATTTTTATTAATAAAAATAAAACCAAGTCAAATAATGTTCAGATTTCAATACTTCACATGTGGTCACTGAAGGAAGATTGATTTTAATTACTGTAGATTCAAAGCCTAAACTTCCTCTTATCATCTCTCCCTGTACAATTTGTGCAATTTGATGGTGGAAACCAGTCTGTACGATGCGGGCCCATTTCTCTTTCTCTCCCCCACCCAGCAGGCTTGCCAGAGATATGAACAGAGTGCTTTTGAAACTAGGCCCTGCTTCAGTAGCCGCTAAGAAAGCCAGCCTACTATTCTAAACTGGGCCATAGTCTCTACAATTAATGTATCCTACTTGTGCCCCCACCCCTTTCTCACTCTCTCTCTCTACACACACACACACACACACACACACACACACACACACACACAACTGAAATGTGTATAGCAAAGCAAAGCCTCCCCTCCTCGCAAAAGTCCAGGAACTATTTCTTGCATTAATCCACAGTGCTCTTAATAGCTTATGCTAAAACAATAATGAAAACACGATAGCTGGGTCATTCCTTCAACCCTAGTCTTTTAACCAGTGTACCAACTTGCTATCATTATACCTCCAAATATACAGATACACTTACAAATGAATTACAAATGCAAACAGAGTGGCTGCATGCAAGTGGAATGACAGAAGGAACCCACAGGCAAGCAAGTTAACTATTTCATTTCCTAAAAGACTTACGCCAAGACGTTCTCTTCCTTGCTAAGACGAGAAGTCAGGGCAGTCAGGGCTTCTTGGGAGGCAAGAGGGAGCCCAAAGCCACTCAGGGCTCCAACAGCATGATAGATCTGGGTGACGGAGGAATCTTCGCTGACAGCGGCAAGCAGCAGCTCCCTTGTTTCATTTGAAATGGCAATCTAAGAAAGATAAACATGGTCTCATTGTTAAACAGCCCTCTTTCCCACCGTTAGTTTTGCAGTATTCATAAGCCATGGTCAGAAATGCTCAGCATTTCATCTATGAATTGCAGGGCAAGGGATGCAGCTGGCGCTGCAGTCTAAACCACTGAGCCTCTTGGGCTTGTTTGCTGATCAAAAGGTTGGCGGTTCAAATCCCCGTGACATGGTGAGCTCCTGTGGCTCTGTCCCAGCTCCTGCCAACCTAGCAGTTCGAAAGCACACCAGTGCAAGTAGATAAATAGGTACTGCTGCGGCAGGAAGGTAAATGGCATTTCCATGCACTCTGGTTTCCGTCACGGTGTTCAGTTGTGCCAAAAGCGGTTTAGTCATGCTGGCCACATGACCCAGAAAGCTGTCTGTGGACAAATGTCAGCTCCCTTGGCCTGAAAGTGAGGTGAGCGCTGTAAACCTATAGTTGCCTTGGACTCGACTTAAATCATCCAGGGGTCCTTTACCTTTACCTATGAATTGCAATTTGATGGTAATGGTAAGGTATCCTTCAGACTTGCCTGTCTCAGGGAGACAGATGTGCACAACAGGAGAATTAAGACCATTTCCTCTACAAAGAATTAAACTCACCTCACATCCAGACAATGCCTGGCTGGCCTGTGCAGCATAGAAGAGGGAATCAACACTATTGGGATCCACCTTTGATTTTATGAAGTTACAGGCAGCCTGCACACACACATAAAGAAATATAAAATTAACCATCCTGGCTGTACACATACAGGTATTACATTCAATCTACAGATATCTATTGATTCAAAAAGGAACACAAGTGTCACTTAAGAATATAAAGAGAAAAAACAATAACAAAATAGTAATGGTTATTAGACGCAGAATTTCTGAGGAATATATTCAAGGTGAGCAAATAACAAATGAAAGGCTTTAGCACAGAAGAATTCACAAATATATTTCCCAAGACTACAAACACTTGTGCAACCCATCAGATGCAACCACACAAACTGATTTCCCAAAGCCACATTCAAAACATAATGGAACTTTCTACCACGCCAGTGTCCCCCATCACCTGCAAAAGAAGAGAGAAAGAGAGAGAGAGACCTAAACTGGTTCCTTTTTAAAACAACTATGGCTTCTCTAGCAAAAGCCCAGAGTGGAAGGCCAGGGGCTAAGTGGCAGAGCATCTACTTTGAATGCAGAAGGTCCCAGGTTCAAGCACCTGGTGGGGCTGAGAACACCCATGTCTGAAACCTTAGATAGCTACTGCCACTCACTGTAGATGTACTGAACTAGATGAGCCAATGATCTGATTCAATGTAAGGCAGCTTCCTATGTTCCTATGACAGTGCTCTAAGTGCAAATCTAGGGCCCATCTGATACATTAGCTGGCCTAGGGACCATACAGCTCATTAAAGGAGCACATGCTTCGTATGTGCAAGTTCCAGTTTCAGGGTTTTTTGGTTTCTGTGGGGTGGGGGCTTGGATGGCAGGTGATACCCCTGTTGCTTATTGCTCTTTTGCACCAGCACTGCCAAGGATGAGAATCAAGAGCCTCTCTACATGAAACGGGAATCCATCTTGCTCAGTGATGTACTTACTGAGCTACCTCTATTTGGAAGGCAGCATCACAGCAATTCCACATGTGGCTGATGGGTCTCAAGTGAAAGCAGGCATGAATGTAAGGGGTGGGCAGGTTCTCTTTTTCCTAGGATGAGGCTGTTCCCTCTTCAGGTTTGTGAGATTGTGGCTGACAGCAGGCAGAAAGCAACTGGGAAGAGGTATCAAATGGGTGTATTTAAGTGGGGTAATTAAAGTAATTCCTATAATGTGCAAATCTGGCTACCCTACCCCCATTTGGGAAACTAGACTACATACATAAAGACAGAACAAAAAGGAAGCAGGTTAAGCCTTGGCACCATCTACCGGTGGAACTCTGTTACAACACCCAAGAACTTCAGCACAAGATAAAATATTTTTTACAATGCAACAGAAAACAGCTACCTATTTGAAATAGCAAAAAGGAGGCAACAATTGGATTTTTAAAGTAGCCTGAAGAAGTGATAAGCAAAAGCAATAAAAAAGCAGCAGGAAAGGACCTTGGTTTAGGGCACTTGCTTGGCATGCATAAAAGTCCAAGAGCAAACTATCTCCAACCCACAGCTTGAAACTGTCAATGTAAACATTACTGAGCAAAGTGGCTCAATAGTCTGATTCAATAAAAGGCAATTGGAATGAATGGCCAGCAGTGGGGTGAACAATGGGAGCTGCATTCTAACAACCTTGGTGGAAATAAAAAAATTCCTTCCAGTAGCACCTTAAAGACCAACTAAGTTAGTTCTTGGTATGAGCTTTTGTGTGCATGCACACGAAAGCTCATACCAAGAACTAACTTAGTTGGTCTTTAAGGTGCTACTGGAAGGATTTTTTTTATTTTGACTATGGCAGACCAACACAGCTACCTATCTGTAACTGGAACCTTGGTGGACTCTGTCTTGGGCTCAGGATGCAGTCAAAAACAACACATTTTCTTTCACTTATGTCCAAGGAGCTCAAGGCAGCAGACAAGACCCCAAGACAGTACACAAGATTATTCACCACTACATTATTCGCAAACAGATGAGACAACAGTAAGTGGCTCAAGGCCATCTGGTTAGCTTTGTAACCAAGTAGGGATCTAATTTTGCATTTTCCCATTTCTAACCCAATACTCTGTTCAAAGCTGCTTCCAGTTCCTGCATACTCTTGCCCTTGAAAGACTCATGCAATATCCTAGCAGTGCATATGAACAATACTAACTCCTGATCTTTCTGTGTCATGTGGTAGCATTAAAATCTCCAAGCCCTGTCCAAATTTCATTAACATTTTTTGTATCGTTTAAGAAGGGATTTACAGTAAATGCATTTTATCTATTGGTGTTGGGCACTGAATTACAGACAGTATTGTTAAGGCTACACTAGTAAAATTTAAACTGGCCACAAAAAAGTTACAGTATTCCTGATGAAATCTGGCTGCCTCTACAACATGTTGGTCATGTTTACCACAGTAAAATATTGTAGATCCAATTGTCTCAGCATACAACACCTCCTCTGCATTTCTTGAATTATTTGCTTTTCATCCTAAGTTTTAGGCGTGCACTGTGCCAATGATTTCAGTAGGATTGTGTGTCTAAATAACTGATTGCAACATAGGAAAGACTTCTGAATTTTGGGTGTCACTGCTTCCCATGCCACCTGTACCTAGCTCCAATGGCTTGGATCCAAAGATCTGTAAGCAGAAGGAGAAAATGCTTATGTGCTTTTTATGAACTATTGCACAAGCTAGCTAGCGAAAGATTTATCACAGTGCAGCACAACGATTGAGGGCAATGCCAGAATTTGGGAAACATGGTGAAGGCTGTAGCATACATACTTTCAAAGGCTATAGAGAGGTCTTGAGAATGTTTGTTCAAAAGCTTATTCAAATGGAACAAGTTTTTGCTGCTTTTGTCAGAGAACTCTTTTCCAAGGAAGAGGCTTTCGGCGTGCAAAAGGGTATCTTTGGACCCAAGGCATTATACACACACCCTCTCCTTCTGGAAGAGGGAACAAACCAAGGTGAGCAGCAATCATAATACTGCACTGTATTTCTAAAGCAGCATTATGGCAACTGTCTGTTTTAGTTCTCTCTCTCTCAATCTGTCTCTTTTGTGGTTATCTGCCAATCTCTGCTCTATTCATGTCACACAAATAGAAAATCACAACCACAGACTTGTGTTACATTTCCCATCCTTGCTTTACATAAAACAGGATATGTTCCTGATATTACCACATAGCACTGTGATTCAGGAGCTCTGCAAATGCACAAGCAGCAGAGAATGCCTTTAACAAACCAAGCAACTATTACCTGCCAGAGTTAAACAGATTCTATGCTGGTTTACCGATGTACAGATACTTACAGCTCGTTCTTCATAGCCTGATAACTTTCTGAACTCCACAATGACACATTCTTACCTTTTCATCAGCCACTTGCCCTCCTAATTTGTTCAGTCCTACAATGGAGTAATAACTTCCTTCCAGATCAGTAAAGGGACGCTCCAAGGAAGCTCGTAGCCTCTGAAGATCATGTTTTGTGAGATAATGGCTAGGAGTCAGAGCCTGTAAGCTGGCCACAAATATTAAGGCCAAGATGAAAATGGTGAGATACCCTGGAACAAAAAAGAGGTAGAAACCTTAATAGGTGTTTCATTAATGTCTCCCTTGAGAATATAGCCTTCTGAATAGCTTTCTTTACTGAAGCTGGTGATTATGCTATCTACCTAGCTATATTCGGACACCTTAGATAGAAGGTCCCACCACATGGCCACCAAACTGTGCAATCAACAAAACAATTTGATGCACATATCATGATTGTGCCTTACATTCCTTTTTATCAACCTTGACCTTTTTAATGTATAAGGGTTTATGTGTTCTCTAAAACTGTATGATATTTGTGTATGTGTTCATGTAATGACAGTTTCATCTTGCCATTGTTTTCTACCAGTCTGTGGCGAGGGAGGTTAAGAGAAGCAAGGTCCCTTGCTCAGCTGACCAAAATGTCAGTGCCACCACACTAAAGCCACCCAGATGCAGTGCAGCTATAATGTGGCATCTGTAATAAAAGCGCCAGTTCATCTGCTTGAAGCTGTTGCGAAATGGGTGAGGGAGATCCGGTAAGGCAAACTGCCCCCAAGTTGTAAAGGGCTTCATATACCCATAGTTAACACCTTGGGCTCGGCCATGTGGCAGATGGGCCACCAGTGTAGACCTCCGAGAGCATGCATTCTATGCTGCAGCATAGAAATTATCCAGGATTGGGGGAGAGGAGAGAGAGTCCTTTGGTTGCATTTCAACGCGAGCCGGATGCTTCCCTGCAAGGCTCCTTTCGTCTTCGACAGGCAGAAATCCGGAAGGAATATCTTATTTCTTACCACCCAACTTCACCGGCTGCATTTCTACCTGCTTACAGGAAGGCAAGGGAGCGCTGCAGTCTCCTCACCGGCCTTGCCCACCCCCGTGTGTGTATTGGGGACAATGAGAGGGTCGCAAGCCTAACGGCAAAGCGCCATAGCGGCCCTTCCAACCGTGCCAAGGCCCCTCCGGAGGCCTCCCTGAGGAGAACCCTGCACCCCTCGGTGTCCAGCCCCTCCGCAAGCGCGAAGAGAAGCCGCTCTTTCGTCAGGGCCGCAGCCCCTTCCCCACGCCGACGCCGCCACCTCAGCGCTGCTCCTTACCCGGGACCGCCATTATTCCGCCGCCGCCTTCCGCACGCCAAGGTCCAAGGAGAGACCCACTTCCGCCCGGAGCTGCGGAACGTACCATTTATCACGACAGCCGTTCACGGAGCACCCCGGCGTCCGATTACCTCGCTCCTTTCGCGCTTAGGAAGCGGTACGGCAAATCACGGAGATTCGAACTTTGGGGGAAATAAGTGGAGCGAAAGCTCAGCTGCTTTCCTCTCCTTTCTCTCCCCCCCTTCCCATTCCGTTCATGGTACGCCCCCGGCTACATTGCTTCCAACGAAAGGGAGGAGCGGCTGGGAGGATGTGTACTCCGCTGATTGGCTGAGGGTTCCGTCGTTCACTTCGGAGGAGGCAGATTCAAAGAGCGCAGGAGGGAGGCTTTGGAACGGCATGAGCTGGAGGGGCGTGGTTCGGGTGTAGGGGGGCGGGGCGGAGAAAGAGAGCGCGGTGGGGGGGGGGACACGACAGGAGAGCGCGTGGATGTCCTGTTTTCCCGTCCCCAAAAGTTGGACGGTATGTAAATATATGTAATAGAGGCAACAGGCGAGCCTCACTGGAGAGAGCCTTCCACAAGCAAGGAGCCATTGCAGAAAAGGCATGTGCTCGTGTTGCCACCTCCCCCCGGGCTTCTCCTACAAGGAATAATCAACATTAGTGCAAGATTATTTCTGCACGTGTAGGTATCTATGAGCTCCAAGGCGCCTGCTGTTTGGCTGTGTACACACAACATATTTAAAGTTACAGATAGGTAGCCGTGTTGGTCTGCCATAGTCAAAATAAAAAAATTCCTTCCAGTAGCACCTTAAAGACCAACTAAGTTAGTTCTTGGTATGAACTTTCGTGTGCATGCACACTTCTTCAGATACACTTCTTCAGTGTGCATGCACACGAAAGCTCATACCAAGAACTAACTTAGTTGGTCTTTAAGGTGCTACTGGAAGGAATTTTTTAATTTTAACATATTTAAAGCACATGACTCCCTCCCCAAAAAGAACAATGAGGTGTTGGGAATTGTAGCTCTGCGAGGGGGGTCAACTACAGTTCCCAGGACTTCGGGGTGGGGGGGCAGCCATGTTTGCAATGGACTTGAAATGTCTGAATGAACACAAATGCATAAACAAAACAAGGCCAAAAAAAAAAAAAAAGCTTTTGACTTGATTTTCTTTTTAAAGGCTTTCAGCTTACTTGGAACTGGGAATTCAAACTGAAATTCTGGACTGAGCCGCTGATTGCTTTAATTCCATCAGATGCAATTTCTTGGCCTTAGTTTCACTCCCCACCACAGGGGGTTAAGCCTGGAACATCATGTTAGATCATCAGCCGGAATTCCAGAATTCCTTGGAGTTAGTGCATTTGTCAGTCAGTTACTGTTAGCCAAACGTTCACTGCTTGCACTTGTATCCAGTTACAATTTTTTAAAGAGTTCTTTTCTTTATTTTTAAAACCAAAGCAATAATATTGTTTGTGGCCTGTGTAACAGATTTATATGTGCCTGGGCTAGAAAAAAAAATACCACACAGGCTGTGTGCCTTGGGGTGGGGTGGGGTGAGTTTCCTGTAACGCCAACAAACTGGGGGACGTTTTCAGGACACCTGTTATTAACATCCTAACTATGTAAATATTCGGTGACTAATGGCAAAACTTTCTGGTTCATTCATGAGATAACATTCCTCAAGACAGCCGTAGAATCTGCTTTCCAACGTTTAATGCTCTGTAGATGGAAAGGCCAATTTCCCCCTAAAATATGGAAGAAACAGCTGAATGTGATATACAGAAGGAAGGAAACTTTGGGCGCAGATTTCTGAGGCAGACAAAATCTGCTTGGTTTCCAGAAGATTCTGAAAGGTATCAAGAACGCCTCCATTTTTAGCCAACTATGCCTAAAAACTGTGTCTTGAGACCCCAGAGTGCAGCTCTGGGGGTGAAGTCAAACCGCTGCGTTAGCTACTTGAAGTGGCAGACATGGGGCGCAAGGCTGGTAAGTGAGCATGGAGGTCCTGGGCTGCCTAGATGACAAGACCCCCTTCTCGGCCTCGTTGATGTGGTCCAAAGGAAAGCAGAGCAATATGTTTGGCACCAGACTGGCCACAGGAGTTGCCAGAAGGAAGCATACAAGGCGCCATCCAACCGTCTTAGGGACTCTACGTCAGATTTGTGTAGGGCTTACCCCTTAGCCTTTCCTTCTCCAAAAGATATCCCACAAGGCAGCAGGGGTTTGGGATCAGAGTTTCCCTTCTCCTAGATGGGATATCTTCCCAGGTAGACGAGCCCCACCTGTCCCTCACTTCCCTCTAAAGCAAGGGTCAGC
Organism: Podarcis vaucheri; assembly: GCF_965113315.1. Classification (NCBI taxonomy): domain Eukaryota; kingdom Metazoa; phylum Chordata; class Lepidosauria; order Squamata; family Lacertidae; genus Podarcis; species Podarcis vaucheri. The sequence goes on along the minus strand of NC_138764.1, from coordinate 83,638,528 downwards.
AACCTTTTTCAGCCGACCATCCCTCAGACCATGTGGGCCGGACTATATTTTGAAAAAAATAATGAACAAATTCCTATGCCCCACAAATAACCCAGAGATGCATTATAAATAAAAGGACACATTCTACTCATGTAAAAACGCGGATTCCTGGACTGTCCACGGGCTGGATTGAGATGGCGATTGGGCCGAATCCAGCCCCCAGGCCTTAGGTTGCCTCCCCCTGCTCTAAAGCACATGCAGAAATTGCCTTCTTGACCGTTGGACCCACTGTTGGTCTTGTCTGCTCAATCTTTCAGAGCCTGTCCTTGCCTGCAGGAGAACTGTCTCGCTTACTTAGGGTTTTAAATCCATTGGCTTCCCTCAATCTGATAAATTCAGCAACCTCCTCTAGTAGATTCTAAGAATCTAAACTCCAACTGGGCACAGGATCCCAAGAATTGGAGGGGGCTCAGGGCACCATCCAGATTGACACCCCACCAACCCACAACAGTATAGATGTAAAAAATAAATATGTATTATATTTCTTCTGTTCAGCTTTTTCTGAGTTACTGTAGTTAGGCTAGCAGTCTTAGATTTTTAGTTCAGCACATTTCAACATCTTAGGATACGTAGCAATACTTACAGCTACAATCCTATGCATTCACTCAGATGTTTACTCCACTATGTTCAGTGTGGCTTACTCCATAGCAATTATGTTTAGGATTGCAGCTTTAAAAATGGATAATTTTATTATATATAATAACTATTTAAGACATTCCAGCAATAAACAAAGTTTTGAAATTCTCATCTGCCCTGCCAAACTTTAAACACTCACGCCCCACAAATCAGCAGGGGAATGAAATTCTTGATCTATCCTGGAGAGGGTGCTGCAATTACATGCTCCTTGTTTCACCTGCAACAATTTAAAAGAAGAGGAAAGTTCCAGCTCCATAAATATGTTTAGAAGGGCTGCTACCACAGCAGCCATCTACAACGAATATAGGTCACACTCGGCATGTTTTCTTATCTGCAAAATAAATAAAAAACTTGGAATTGGTTTTAGAGTATGCAAATAATGCAATCCCTTCAAAAAGGGGGGGGAGGGGAGGGCAAAGAGGAACACCAGGAAAGGATTTGGTGACATCTTTTTTTAGGAAGATCTTAGCAGTGGAAGGGACCCTGAGCATCATCTAGTCCAGCCCTCTGCAATGCAGGAATGGGGATCGAACCTGCAACCTTGGCATTATCAGCACCCTCGGGGTTCTAGTGAAAAACAAAATTGATCCTCAATACTGAAGTTTGCTGATAATATACAAACATGGTACAGTCTGAGAAGGAAAAAAAAAGTCACCCTCTAACACACATACACTTATCAGTTACTGAAACCCAAATGCCAAAAGAGTGAGTACCATGCAAACATGCTTCCTTTCCTGGCCTTAAAAAGCCAGGAGATGCAGCACATGTGTGTATGGTGCTGCTGCTTTTCTCTTCCCGCAGGTTGAAAAGAAAGTTGTAGGACGTTCCAGCAGTCTGTCGTGGATTTACAGAATCAACAACTGCAAGGCCCTAGCCCAGGGGGAGGCAAACTAAGGCCCGGGGGCCAGATACGGTCCAATCGCCTTCTCAATCCGGCCCACGGATGGTCCAGCGTGTTTTCACATGAGTAGAATGTGTGCTTTTATTTAAAATGCATCTCTGGGTTATTTGTGGGGCATAGGAATTCGTTCATTCCCCTCCCCCCCCCAATATTGTCCAGCCCACCACATGGTCTGAGGGACGGTGGACCGGCCCATGGCTGAAAAAGTTACGGACCCCTGCCCTAGCCCATGGTACCCATTCTGATGCAAGGGGGGAAAGGTTACAGTGAGAAGATGGAATGACAGCTTCCACCACTCATCTGCTCACCTGGAAGACAATGTCCATCCATCCCAGATGTGCTGAGGAGGCTGCTGGTCAATCAATCCAGCAGCAACCCTGTTCCCTAGCTGCATCCCTGCCCAAGCTGGCTGAGGGAGTCTCTGGTGTTGTGTTAGGGGATCTCAAGGTGATACTGCTGGGTGACTTCCATATCCACTCACAAGATTCCACTGACATCAGGCAGGCTCCTGTGCTGTATTCATTTTGGTGCCTGCTTAAAACATTTTTCTTGGTTTATTTATTGAATTTGTTAGTTACTTTTGTTTAGGTGAGCCTATCCAGTCATGTAGACGTTGCATGGGTTTTATCTCTCTTTGGTTACTATTGATTTTAATAATCTTTTGAGCGTTTTCGAACAGTTGTTTGTAACTTTTTAAAATCAATATTGTTAATGTTTTGTTTTTGTCATCCACTTAGAAGTGTGTGTGTGGTTTTTTTTATTAAAAAAATCAAGTGGTATATAAATAAAAACAAACTAACTAACAAACAAACAAACAAAAACAGCATAACAGAGTTGTGAGCTTGGTTTTTCTTCTCCCTCCCTCTGGAAATGAGGAGCTATGATTGTTTTTCCAGTAAGGCATGGCTTGGAGTCAACTAACCATACTGCTTCACAGCCCTAAAGAATGCCAAAGATGGATGCTGAGGGGGAAATATATTGGCAAACATCCAGCGCAGGCATCTTGCTGCATGCTGTGCTCAGTTGCCATGGTAACATGTGGTTGACAGATGTTTTGTGAGTAAATACGGAGTGCCATCCTCAGGGGATGGGGGGCGGGATTCAGTTCGGTTCACAGTTTAATGCAAGCCTACCTAATTCACACTTTCTGGAAGAATACACAAACCAAAAGGAAGTTATCCTTCAAAACTTGTGTGTACAAAAAAAGCTGCATATTGGAGGATAGTGCATATGAATTGCAAGCATCGTTGAAAATAGAACACACAAGGCATTGTATCGAGTGAAAATGCATGCAAAGATGTGTATTTAAGGAAAATGCACCCTAAAATGCTGACAAAGTTTCACGAGCACTTTGAAAACAACAGCTCACAAACTCATGGAAATGTGGTAAACCAAATTTAAGATTGGAAAAAATGAGAAAGTGAGAGAAACCTGAAATGGATAGATTTGCCCTCTAGCCTTCAGCCTGTTGTCTTTGTCCATGGAGTTTTCTTGGCAGGGATAGTGGAGTGGCTTGCCGGTTCCTGCTCCAGGTGGATTATGTTTAGTCAAAACTCTCCACTATGATCTGTCCATCTTGGGTGGCCCTGCACGGCATAGCTTATAGCTTCTCTGAGTTGTTCGAACCCCTTCACCATGACAAGGGAGACTCTTGAGCGTCCCATGGACTGCAAGAAGATCAAACTTCTCCATTCTGAAGGAAATCAGCCCTGAGTGCTCACTGGAAGGACAGATCATGAAGCTGAGGCTCCAATACTTTGGCCACCTCATGAGAAGAGAAGACTCCCTGGAAAGGACCCTGCTGTTGGGAAAGATGGAGGGCACAAGGAGAAGGGGATGACAGAGGATGAGATGGTTGGACAGTGTTCTCAAAGCTACCAGCATGAGTTTGACCAAACTGCGTGAGGCAGTGGAAGACAGGAGTGCCTGGCGTGCTCTGGTCCATGGGGTCACGAAGAGTCGGACACAACTAAATGACTAAACAACAAGCCTTCAGCATCATTTTGGCCCTAAGGAGATGCAGAAGTACCCTTGATGGTTAGTCAGTTGGATAAGAACAACATGGTAGAGAGCAGATGAAAGATAAACAGCAGTATAGGCTGATAAGAAAGCATCAATAGCCAGATGTGGTCCATGAGTTGCCTACTGGGGAACAGGGAGAGACCATGTGATGGGAAACCGATTCAGAGGCTGAACCGGAGGAATCCCAGCCTGCACAGGAGTCCCCGCCTCCAGGGCCGGCTGAACTGGGGCAGGGCCTTGATTCTGAAGCGCCTGCACCTGTGCTGGATCCTCAGGAGCAGGCACCAGGTGAATCCACTTTGGCTCCGGAGGTGGTTGAGGACTCAGTGCCTACAGGTGAGTCTCCCCCTGGGTCCAGTAACCCTTCAGCCTCTCCTGAACTGCAGAGGCTCAGGGCAGAGAGGCGAAAGGAACTGGTTTCTCCCAGGAGGAGTGCTCGCCTTAAGGCCAGGAGAGGCGGGTCTCCTGGGGGCCGGGGCCGCCCCTGGCCTCAGAGAAGATAAAGGCCAGTCAGCCCGGTCCCAGATTGCGGGAGCAACGTCGTTGATGAGCTGTTTTGGCCAGCATCCAGTCCTGTTTCCCCCAGTGTTCCTGTCCCCGCCCGGCTTCCTGCTTCGGACCTCACCTTGCTCCATGTGAACTCTTTCCAGCCCAGTGACCCAGGACCGGACTTTGACTACGCCAACGGTAACCTTCCCTCTGGGACCAGCACCGACCAATAGTTTTGGAGCCAAAACTATAGGTAGAGAAGGTAGCATCTCATTGAGGAGATTTCACCCCTCCCATATCCAAGAATCTGCTGATGTTCTCTGCTGATTCTCCAGAGAGGAGGGGCGGTTTCTGCTCTCTACTTATTTCGCTCCAGCCTCATATCAGAGAGAGTGAGAGAGACTGAGTGTTAGAGAGAGGTCGTGTGTACAGATAAGGTTGCTGCTAAGAGCAGCTGCAGACACTCAGTGCAGTCCAGCATTTTTCGTTTAGACCTCATTGAGCCAGTGGTGTAGTGGTTGAGAGCGGTAGTTTTGTAATCTGGGGAACCGGATTCGCGTCTCCACTCCTCCACATGCAGCTGCTGGGTGACCTTGGGCTAGTCACACTTCCTTGAAGTCTCTCACCTCCACTCACCTCACAGAGTGTTTGTTGTGGGGGAGGAAGGGAAAGGAGAATGTTAGCCGCTTTGAGACTCCTTCGGGTACTTATAAAGCGGGATATCAAATCCAAACTCTTCTTCTTCTCTGTATATAGTTGTGTATTATAGTTGTAGATAGAATAAAGAAGATATTCTACAGAGCTGCTCTCCGAGATGTTTATATACTCTGCTAGACTCTGCTGTGTGACGACTGTCTTATTGAAGAAGTGAATCCGGTGCTCACAACTCTAAGCTGTGAGTCCACAGCACTTTGACCTGTTCCTGTGCAGAAGGTGGTCTCTGGAAGTGCTACTCAGCTCGCCGAGCCCAGTCGGGGCTGAAGTGGATGAGTCCAGTTGGTGGCACTGGCTCAAGGGCGATGCTGACACTCATGGCCCCTCTTTTGAAGAGCTAGTGTGCATTTTAGGTAATGAAACACCCTTATACCAGATGTAGCATCTGACATATTGTGACGGGACTGCCAAGGAATGCCTTTGAGTCTGGGTGGGGGAGAAGAGTCAGAGCGGGAACAGTCAGAAGGAGACAGTCAGGAAATGACGGAAGGGGAAGAGAGCAGGAGGGAGCCAGGAGGTGTCAAGGCTCTCTGATTCTGAAGCAGAGCCCTAGCACCGCACAGGGAGCTCAGGGACAGACAGAGAGCCCACGCCTGTGCCTTTGGCACAGGAAAGGAGAGGGTTAAAGCGCAGGGATCAGAGACGTCCCATGAGGCTTCCCTGCCTCTTCTGCTGGAGGAGAAGTAGGCCACTCCCCGAATCTGAACCGGACGATTCGGATGCATAAGTTGTAGTGTACATATGTAAAATAAAGGTAAAGGGACCCCTGACCATTAGGTCCAGTCGTGGCTGACTGGGGTTGCGGCGCTCATCTCACTTTGTTGACCGAGGGAGCCGGCGTACAGCTTCTGGGTCATGTGGCCAGCATGACAGCCACTTCTGGTGAACCAGAGCAGCACTCGGAAACGCCGTTTACCTTCCCGCCGGAGCGGTACCTATTTATCTACTTGTACTTTGACGTGCTTTTGAACTGCTAGGTTGGCAGGAGCAGGGACCGAGCAACAGGAGCTCACCCCGTCAGGAGGAACTGCCAACCTACTCATCAGCAAGTTTAACCCTGTTTAACCCACAGTGCCACCCACGTCTCTACATGTGTAAAATAAAGAACTGTAAATAACTCTCTGAGTGAGCAGAGGGTGCTTATTGTGAAGAGCATACACAAATCATCACAGATAAGGACATCTGCCTAGACCTAGAAACGAAAAAATAAATAAATCCACAAACATTAGCCCTCCATCAGCTGATAATCAGAATTCATCATTTCTCCTCAAGTTGAGCTTAGCTCTTTTTGATGACACATGCAGGGGGCGGGGATCAGCAGAGGAAGGTTAACCCCAGCGTTGTTGTTTTTAGCTGGAACTTGCCGGAACTCAGTTCCGGCACCTTTCAGGTGGGTGCCAGTGCCATTATAAGACAACAAGGGAGGCGTTCTTTTTTTGTAACACAAAAAACTTTAATAAAAACTAATACAAACAAACAAACAAGGGTGATAAACAGGTTTATGGTGAGTTCTGGCACCTCTTTCTTTAGAAAAATAACACTGATCAGTCCTGTGGTTCCGCCCTTGACTTCTGCACTTTGGGACGAAGACAAATCCTTGCCTCAGCTTTCTGTGTGTGACCAAGAATCTTGCAGGTTGTAAGGTTCCCTGTGGTACGGAAATAGAGTTTATGTACAGTATATGCGTCTGATATGTGCACTGGTTTTTATTCATAGCTTTGCCTGAACGCATGGATGTCAGATGAGAGGAGGACAGTCTTAAGATGGCGCTGGTCTTTTTCAAAGTACCAAAGAACTTCTTTTCTGCCCTTACAGCTACTAAGGCTTCTGCTTTTGGCCATAAATCTAAAAAGTGATCCAATTTCCCTCACCCCGACTCCCTACACCACCAAACTCTGTTTCCCCCCTTCCCCTTGTGACTGAAGCATGTTTATTTATTTCCTTTATTATTATTATCAGATGAGAGAGAGCCAAAGCCAGAAAGCTGCTGGTGCCATTAAATACCCTGACTCTCGAATTTTAATTTCTTTTTAAAGGATGGCTATAACATATAAAATAAGTGCCAGATGACTACTAAAATCTTATTTACTACACTTTGATAACTGAGTGTGCTTGATCTGTATCCTATTACTGAGCTGCTAAAACACCATGTGAAATAGCAGGAGACCTCACCAGCAGAGAAATGGAGTTTTCCCATTGGTTTCTAATGATGTCATATTCCTGTCAGTAACATTCAGTAAACACAAGGGGCTGGGAGGTTTAGTGTGTGTGTGTGTGTGTTGTTGTTGTTTTTATTAAAAAATGCTTAAATTCCAACTCCTAATAGCACCAACATTTGTCCATGCAGCAGGCATGACGGGAAAGATTTGGAGTAGAGAGAGCGATAAAAAGCCATTTTACATCTCACCTTTAAACTCGTGCTCTCATTCCTCTAGCCAAGATGAGGGGTGGTCTAGCAGCCTGGAACTGAACTGATTAATATCCAGTCCACAGTTTCATGGGATCAGAAGGGGTACCTCTTGAAGCCTGCTTTCCATATGTAAATCAGAGCTTGCAGGGGATGCCTGTGAAATCAGCCAAGATGGCCAAATCAGCTCTTAATAGGCTGTGTAACCGTGATTTGGCTGATTTGCTTACCCATTAATTGGCCTATCATCTGGAAGCTAAAAGGAAGTTGGGGGGGGGGGCTTTAAGAAAATAACACTGCTATGGTTTCTGACAGCTGGGAATCTCTCTCCCCTGCCTTTGGAATGTGACAGACTTCCACTAATTTGTCAGACCACAACGGATGGCAGCTGAAGTCAAAGAACATCTGGAGGGTCATATCTCTGGACCAAACAGAACCATGGGCTGGTTCAGCAAGATGCTATTAGTTTGCTATTGTGCAGTGGTTTTTCATCTGTGGTAATATCAATGGGTAAGCTAGTTTGCCGTTTAACCCACTGGGTGGTCCCTTTGAGCATCTTCCATTCCTTCTCCCCCCTTGCCTCCCCAATTCCTCTACCCCCATCATCACCCTGCCAGGTGTTGCTTCTCCAGATATATCTATCCTTTATATACATATATTGTTATAGCACCAGTGGAATACCTAACCCTGGACCACAGTCTGGCCTCTGAGAAAGAACAGCAGGATTCATCGGAGGGACATTTTGCATCTGGTTGGCTTTTAGGACTCCCCCTCCTCGCAGTTTCTCCCCTCCTTGTTTGTGTGTGTGTGTGGTGGGTCGCACGACTTTCCTTGTTTGGTAAAAAATCTCTTAACAATGCCCTTTTTAGGATCAATATCTCTAGTTCTACCAGGAATGTCAGCATTCTTCCCCCTCCTCACTTGATGCCCTTCCAAGCACTAATGGGGCTATGAAAAATACAGAACACACAGCAGGCGAACGCTCCTTGACATGGCTCCTGCAACAGCAGCAGCTAATGGATTTCCACAAGCTGCTCTCTTTTAAACGGCTAAAAGTACATTCTCAGGTTGTTTTGCAAATGAGTTTTCAAGATCGTCTTCTCCCCCTTCCTTCTTCCTCTATCCACTACAACTCAACCTCCTTTTCCAGGGTGCTATCTCTTGTGGAATTTGCAGCAGCAACTATTCGCCGGCCTTCCTCTGCGTCCTAAGCAGCTGCCCGGAAAGCAGGGAGTGGGGTGGGGGAAGTGAAGGAAAACACACACAAAATGGTTTTCCCTGTAATGCAAGGGGTTATGAAAGACACCTTTTGTTCCAAGAGGTCTGAAGCAGCTTGTTGTTAACCCTGCCTGCCTGCTTGCCTGAGTAAGGCAATGGACCTTTTTGGCTGCCCTGCCAACAGAAATGTTAGGGTTATTATTATTATTATTATTATTATTATTATTATTATTAAAAAGCACTGGCCCAAATCTGCTTTCCTTATTATATTGGGGGGGGGGGGAAATCTTGCAGTGATGAAATGCAGCTGGAATACTTTTTTGTGTTAAATTATGTGTGTGTGTGGAACACACATTGTTCCTTCCCTTCCAGTTGAAAGGGAAGATTGGTCTGGTGCCTGCAGAAGGCATTGCTTGGAAAATGTCCTTTTGCTTGTACTAAGAAGGGATTACCTTACTTACAGTCATTTATTGGATGACGTTTTGCATGGGTATCTGCTCACAGGAGCCACACATACACTGGCCATTTGAAAGTGCTGCTTTCCCCTGTAAAATATGTAGAAGTGGGGAATGGGAAAGGAATAGGGACCCTTGTCCCTGTGTATTTTGTCCTGGCGCGCACGCGCGCGCGCGCGCACACACACACACACACACACACACACTGCCTTAAATGTGAAAGCAAGTCATGCATAGGCTTTGTACTTGGCTATCCTTATCTGCGTGAGAAGAGGCCTTTATCAACTTGACACATTGAAGGAGAAAACGAGCCTGCCACATCTGCTACAATAACCGCTGCTGGAAAATACACATTGAGCAGCATCTTGAGTACATGGGTTGTTGTTCATACCACAAAAGACTCACAAGTAGCCAAACAAACAAACAAACAAACAAACAAACAAACCACAGTATTGTTGCAAAAGAAGAAAGAGCCCCCTCTTTGTACAAGCATGGACATCTGAAGAAAGAGCACTGATAATGAGTGTTCATTCATCTGACTATGTTAGTTAAACTATGGTGCCCGTCTTACATCCATGAATTGCTCTTCCTAGGAAGCTGCCTTACCGGAAGTCAGATCATAGGTCTATGTATTCACTGTTGTCTACTGACTGATAGTAGCTGTCTAGGGTTTCAGACAGGAGTCTTTTCCAGCTCTGCCTGGAGATGCCAAGGATTGAATCTGGCGCCTTCTTTCTGCATGCAAACCATGTTCTCTGCTACTAAACTACAGCCTTCCACACAGGATTCTTTCATGGTGAAATAACCATGTATTTATTTTTCCAACTGGATCTGTTTTAATTTGTGCTGTGAGCCGCCTTGGGCCTGCACTGGGAGAAAGGTAAGATATTGAATGAACAAACAAATGAATAAAATATGGGGGGGTAAGCCCTGCCCCACATAATTGATCACATGACACGGTGCACCCACACCATTTGGATGGCAATGTCCATCAACTTGAGGGGCCTCAAATATTTTATGGGGGGACGAAGACCCCTTGGCCCCTAGGAGTTGGCTCCTTGCCATTGACATACACATTTTAAACCATCTATAAAATACACTGTGTCATATATATCTATGTATAACAAATTGTGTGTTCGAGTATTTGCAGACCAGATGCTATTAACCTGTATGTTTTAAGAACACTTAGAAGGGTGTTCTCTTCAAAAGTCAGGTTCACATGCTACTGAACACAGGCTGTAAACCTTAGTTACAAAGTGGTAAAAGTTTCAAAATTATTGGTATAGGAACTCAAGAGTGGCTGGTGGGAGCCATGCGGCCTGAGCTGGAGCAACCAGCTCAAACCTTTTCACACACTGAGCTTCTGAGGTAGACTGGGGTGATGGACACTAGGCTTGATTACCTATTTCCTCCCAAGGTGAGGGGAAGTAGGCATAGCTAAGTCTGGCAGGACGGCTTACTCTATCGTATTAACCCCTTCATGAACTAATCAGACTTAAGCATGTTGGTTATATGAGGCTGGTTATCCTACGCTTAATAGGGGAAAGAGGAGACAGGTGTTTTAGCCACCCCTCACCACAGGATGATGAAAATGCACCCTATGCAACACAAAACCTACACTGCAGGAGGGTTGTAGCAGGGGTCAAGAAACCTGGAGAGCCATGTTTGGCTCCTAGACTTGCATTTCTCCATCCCTGTCCTTAGTAGCAGCTGTCCCTGTCCTTAGTTGCACGCAGCAGGACCCAGGTTCTTAGCATCTCTACTTGAAAGGATCCCAGTTAGCAGGGCAAGGGGAAACCTTGGCCTGAGACCTTGGAGAACCACTGCCAGTTAGACATAGATGGATCAATGGTCTGACTCAGTATAAGGCAGCTTCAGTCATTCACTGCTAGATTGGATGCAGAAGAATTCAATCTGCATACAGTGCAACATGTTTCGGTGCTGAGGTTGCTCTTCAGCCAGGTTCAGTTGTTGGTACAGGAGAACAAAGCTGCAGCACAGATGCATCCATTTCAACAGATAGTTAGTGCAGATGATGCAGGCCAGACACATCTCCTGCATGGTTCAGCTTGGCATTGGCCCACTGAAGGAGTGATGCTCTTGCTTTAACAATCTTTTCAGAACTCCCCAAGGTCATTTCCTGTTCTTGGACTGATATACAACTACCCTGAGAGAAGCCCATGCAAGGACTCCTGCTTGTGCAATGGGGATTTCCCCTCTTTCCTTTGCCCACATGTCCTTGCACCACTCTGGAAGGTTGGGAGAGCCCCCAGAACAGGATGTAGAGGGAGGGGAGAGGAGATAGTTGCATTGGGCAAACAACATTGCTTGAACTGACATAACAATCTCCTTAGTGTTATGTTGAATTCCACCCTAAGTGAAGTCCCACTGAAATGAACTTGCAAGATCTACACACACACACACACACACACACACACACACACTTTGAATATTTGAAACGTCATAAAAATTTAAAAGCACATTGGAGATTTCCAGTGGATTGTCCTCTAAGGAACAAGGATTGTCCTCTAAGGATGTAAAAGCTAGCAATTCTTTGCAAATGAGATTTCAGTTGAGTTTTCCCAAAGCTGAAAAGAAGTGACACAAGACCCATAACTCTGCTTTTCCTGAAGCCAAGCACCTCTTTTATATGCGAGTAACCATTAAGGACAGCACAACTGCCATGTTGTGAACAAAGCTCACACTAGCATTTTGCAAGTGGACATGGCCAGGAAAATAGCTTAGCACCTAATCAATAGACTATGAGCCAGGAAGAGAAGTCCATTTATATGTTCCACATGACAGGCCAGGAAGGCCTTAGCAATGAATCAACCCACCAACCTGGCACTGCTGTTGCTCCACTGACCATTAATGATGTATAAAGCACCCACTCTTTCAGGTTCTGCAATGCAGAACAATAGAATCATTTGCTGTATATTTTAGAAAGTTATTTGTTGTTGCGCAGTGCCAGTTTGGACACCTCTTAAGATATCGTAGCCAACTTTCCATGAAGGTTCCTGAGATGAAGCTGCAGGATTTTCTCTATGTTTGGATGATGAAGAAGAAGAGTTTGGATTTGATATCCTGCCTTTCACTCTCCTTCAGGAGTCTCAAAGCGGCTAACATTCTCCTTTTCCCTTCCTCCCCCACAACAAACACTCTGTGAGGTGAGTGGGGATGAGAGACTTCAAAAAAGTGTGACTGGCCCAAGGTCACCCAGTAGCAGCATGTGGAGGAGCAGAGACGCGAACCCGGTTCCCCAGATTACGAGACTACCGCTCTTAACCACTACACCACACTAGCTCTCAATTGGATGCAATTGGATGCCATTTTGAACCAAATGGTGGACCAGGGCTGCTAGGTCAGGAGCATCTTAGACTCTCAGAGTTCAAGTCCCAAACTTGAGACCTACAGATGGCCCGCTGAGGATGTCACCGGGTGGTGATGTCATGGGAGGCAGGTCCTGGAGATATCAAACCAGCTTATATTTGTAAATAAATGGTGTTCTAAAGTTACCTAGCTGTAGTGTCCATTCTATCTTTTTCTTCAAAAAAAAGTTTTGAAATTCATCCTCTGAAAAATAGTCAAGCTGCCTCCCTGCTTTCTCAGCCTCCAATTGGTGCTGCAAAGTGGGTGTTGTTTTTTGCCGGCCCTTGGCGGAATCTAGACACATATTAAAAACACTGTAAAAATGCTTATTTAAAGCGTTTTGAAAAAGATATTGAATTTGCCATAAGCTCACCATCACCACCGGGTGTTGCCTTTGTATAGTGCACTTAAAATACACGTAAAACGTTCTATTTGCAGCTGTGTAGCTGTATAGCCAAGGCACTCTCAGCACAGAAATCTGGAACATTATTACAGAATATGAATTTCTCTAGTACAAGCTCTGGAGTTGCCACATTCTTGAGGATTTTGGGGTGGGCAAAGAGGCATGATCTGGTCTCATGTCTCTCAGATCTGCAGAAAAAGAGAAGAACAACACTTGGGGGGCAGAGTAAATCAATCCCATTTGTTTGAGCTTCCCACCCTCTATGGCTCTTGTTTATGGTCTCAAACAGGGATGGGGAGGGTTGAAACTGGAAAAGATCACAGCTCCTTTCGCTGTCACTTACCACAGTGGGGAAATGCAAAACATTCAGATGGGTGGGATCAAAGGAAGTTTGCATTAAATCACTTATTGCCTATCATGGGAACTTTGAGAGTCATTATCAAATCAAGCTCCCAAACTCCTGTAATCTGAATGGCTGGGAATCTGAATGCCTAGTCGACTAAAGGTTTCACAGAATTGATAGATAATGTAGCAAAACAAGAAAGCTGGTATGTATTAGTGCATTGACTCTGTGTGGGGACAAAACAAGTAGGCGAATCAGGATGATTTGGGGATCTCCCTGCACTCCCAAGTCTAAATGTGATGTCAGTATACTGAATTGGATTGCTCCCATCCCACAAGCCTTGTGTTGCTCCATTAAGTTGTTCCTGATTTTTCTGTACTGTATGCGCTCTATAGCTATATATTTTTCTAGGTCTCTGGGCTCTCCAAAAAGTGACTCTGTTCAAAATGTAGGCTGTGTAACACTGAAGAAGTCTGGATTGATTTATTTTTTGTAAAATCATAGCAGTGGAGCAGATTTTTTTAAAAAAAACAACAACTTAAAAGCATCAGTTAACTTTTTCCCTTAATGCTGCATTGTTCTGCTTTAACAAAACAAACAAACGCACAAATTTGACATTCTCCAGAACTTCATAGGCAGCATTCTAGACTGTCTCCCATGGTAAGGACCCACTGGGGACCTGCCAAAGTCTATATGACCGTAAGGCCTATAGGAGAATGCAAACAACCACCAGGAAAAAAGGCTTGTGTGAAGCTGCAAACTTTTTTTTTTTTTTAAGTACAAACAAGAATTTGCATTACCTGGCTACCTCTTAACTATTTTAAGTGTGAAACAGACAAATCCTTGTTCCCACCCCATAAGGGACTGTGGAAGTAAGTGAAACCCTTTTACTTCCCCCACAGAAAGCCCCTGGACCTATTTGTCTGCAATTTGCCACTCTGGAGGGGCTTCTTTGACTGTAAATTTCATTCCCTGTCATAATGAATGAGGACCAGGGAGCTTTGTTTTGTACAGAGAGGATCAGATAGCTGCAACATAGATTGAAGTGAGGACTGTACCTAACAACTCAGAAACAGATCAGAATTTACAAAACCATGCAGATACAAGGTAAATCTTTGGGTCCAAACATATCCCAAGTACAGTGGTACCTCTGGTTACGTACTTAATTCGTTCTGGAGGTCCGTTCTTAACCTGAAACTGTTCTTAACCTGAAGCACCACTTTAGCTAATGGGGCCTCCTGCTGCTGCCGCGCCGCTGGAGCACAATTTCTGTTCTCATCCTGAAGCAAAGTTCTTAACCTGAAGCACTATTTCTGGGTTAGCGGAGTCTGTAAACTGAAGCGTCTGTAACCTGAAGCGTATGTAACCCGAGGTACCACTGCACTTTTAAAAATTCTGAAAGTCAGGTAGGCAGATTTGGGTTGAATATTAGGAAGAACAGCTGAAACTAATCAGAGCAAACTGCTTGACTACTTTTGCCAGAGATGTCCACAAAAAGGAGTTGGAAGAAATATACACAGTTAATGTAAGGAGTATAGCACATCTGATCCCTGAAACCCACAGGACATTATGATTTTACTCTGTGCTGGTCCTGTGACTCTATATATCTCAGAGTCCCCTGCAATTGCTTAAAAGTGAGGACAGGGAGTTACAGATGCAGTCAGACATCTTCTGCACCACAGCTGTTTTAGCACGCAACAGTCAGAGGTGTTCTTGATGCCTGAATTTGTTTAAAATGCAAGTAAAGGTAAAGGGACCCCTGACCATTAGGTCCAGTCGTGACTGACTCTGGGGTTGCGGCGCTCATCTCGCTTTACTGGCCGAGGGAGCCAGCGTACAGCTTCTGGGTCATGTGGCCAGCATGACTAAGCCACTTCTGGTGAACCAGCGCAGCACACGGAAACGCCGTTTACCTTCCCGCCAGGGTGGTACCTATTTATCTACTTGCACTTTGACATGCTTTTGAACTGCTAGGTTGGCAGGAGAGGGACCGGGGAGCAACAGGAGCGGGGATTCAAACCGCCAACCTTCTGATCAGCAAGTCCTAGGCTCTGTGGTTTAACTCACAGCACCACCCACGTCCCAATGCAAGTAGAGAGCAGTAAATTTTTTTCGTATTCATGGCAATGGAGCGGTGATCTTGCATGAGTTCTCTTTTCTGATGTTACACTGCTTATGCACGTAATCCACTTGCATGAGCGCTTCCTCACAAGGGGAAGCCAGCGATGTCTGAACTGGCTCTTTATTTGAGAGCTTTATATATTTTGGGCCAAAACCTCTGCTTTGAACGTGCAGTTTTGAAAGGGGAAATAGTGCGCAACAGCAAGAATTCAGCTCCTCTGTTCACATTACATTTCTCTCCCTTCCCATTTCTTCAAAGGATTTCCCTGCTAAGAACCATCACCCTGTTTATTGCACATCCCCACCGACTCTCTGATAACCTGGGAACATCTGCTGCACATCTGTATCACTGACAAATGAAATGTGGCAGAGATGAAAGTGGGGAAGGTTGGGGTTCATTGCCCTATTACATGATAATTGCACACAAGTTTCTTTTAAGCCTCTTTCCCGCAGCAGTAGGTGCTTCATGTGGCCAAATGTGCCTGGCATGCTACGTGTGCCTCAAGAGATGAAAGGGACCCCGCAGACAGGTAGAGCATCCTCGGCTGGGCTTCCTTTCTGAAGGGCTCCTGTTTTCGTCCTCTTTGCCAAGACAGAGGCCCTTTGGCATCCTCTCCCCTGCATGCTTTGTGAAAGAATTTGCAAGAGGGGAGTGGAGGGGGGAAATGGCTGGTTAGAAATAGAATTATTTATTGAATTTAGTTATTATTTATTGAATTTATAGCCCACCATTCCTCTCCAAAGAGCCTAGGGTGGCAAACAGCTATCTGTCTATCTATCATCTATCTATCATCTATCTATCTATCTATCTATCTATCTATCTATCTATCTATCTATCTATCTATCATCTATCTATCTATCTATCTATCTATCTATCTATCTATCATCTATCTATCTAAGCAAAAACATTATAAAACAGATATATACATTTTTTTTAAAAAAAAATTAAAATTAAAAACATCTAAAACCAGTTACAGGGGGAAAAACATTCTAAAAGCAATTACAATTAAAACCACTCTTTCATTCAATGATTTGAACGCTTCCAAGAACAGTATTCTTCAGCCACCAAATGCCTTGGAAAGTTTTTGCTTATACTTTGTCAAACCAGTAGCCCATCTAGCTCAATTTTTCTCTACACTGACTGGCAGCAGCTCCCCAGTGTTTCAGGCAGGAGTTTCTTCCAGCTCTAGCTGGAACCTGGGACCTTCTGCGAGCAAAGCAGATGCTGTACCGCTGAGTTACAGCCCTTTCTCACACAGACTTGCTTGTGGTGTCAGTTTGTGAACAAGTGATATTGATGAAAAGTGAGAATGAAGGCGAATTGACAGCAGTGTGGGACAATGACATCAACATGTATAACAGAGGATGGGGAAGCTGTATGGTCCATAAGGTCTGATCTCTCTCCCTCCATCACCCGTGGGCAACTTTGTCAGGTGGGCAGGGTCAAGTACCTGCCAGTCACCTGACATTATAATGATGCCGGGTGACTGATAGGAAGGCATTCCCACCAGGAAGATACTGGCAAATTCTCTACTCATTAGCTGCTAGGTGTAGATCTCTCTGTAGGGATCTGAGCAGGATGTAATTCCCTGCCCACCAGCTAACTGGCAGCAAAACAACTGATTGAAAAACTGAATAAACAGTTAATAGTGGAAAAAGTCCAGTGTCACTGGCTTATTTCCACATTATTGTTCCCACTGCAATGTCATAAAAGAAAACCTCCTCAGAGTAACTGAGCACATGCAGCTTAAGAGAGGAGAAATATGCATTTCATACAAGTCAGGCTTTCACAATAGACTTGTCATCAATTTCTTTTTTCAGAAGGCCTTCCAGATCTCTGTCTCCAAGTTCCATGGTTTTTCCAGTATGGATGCCAACAGCATAGGAAGCTGCCCTATTGTACAGTGGTCCCTCGGGTTACAGATGCTTCAGGTTACAGATGCTTCAGGTTACAGACTCCGCTAACCCAGAAATAGTACCTCGGGTTAAGAACTTTGCTTCAGGATGAGAACAGAAATCATGCAGTGGCGGTGTGGCGGCAGCGGGAGGCCCCATTAGCTAAAGTGGTGCTTCAGGTTAAGAACAGTTTCAGGTTAAGAACGGACCTATGGAATGAATTAAGTTCTTAAGCCAAGGTACCACTGTACTGAGTCAAACCACTGGTCTATGTAGCTCAGTACTGTCTACGTTGAATGGCAATGACTGTGGTTTCAGATTGAGATCTTTCCCAGCCCAACTGGAGATACCAAGGATTAAACCTGAGACTTTCTGCATGTTGAGCAGGTGCTGTACCACTAAGCTACTGCCCTTGCCCATGCAGCTGTGCTGGTCCCGGGGGTTAATCAAGAGGCAAGGTCCAAGTCCAGTCTGTGGTCAATGAAGCAATATGAAGGCAGTCTGTAAGTCAAAGCTGGGTGCAGGGCAGGGGTCAGGCAGGAACTGACAACTACCAACGTTCCTTCCGCAACTTGGGACTGGGGCTGGCTGGCTTTTATCTGTCCTGAGGCATAGGGCGGCCCTGATCCTCAGGTGACTCGCCTCTCCTGGCCTGGAGGCGAGCACTCCTCCTTAGTTCCCTCCGCCTCTCTGCCCTGAGCCTCTGCAGCTCAGGAGAGGCTGGAGGGTTATCAGACCCAGAGGCAACCTCAGCTTCCCCTGACGGGCCGAGAGTGGAGCACCTGCAGGCAATGGGTCCTCCA
The DNA here is from genome assembly GCF_965113315.1 of Podarcis vaucheri. Lineage (NCBI taxonomy): Eukaryota > Metazoa > Chordata > Lepidosauria > Squamata > Lacertidae > Podarcis > Podarcis vaucheri. Next base: position 83,620,712 of record NC_138764.1, on the reverse strand, counting down.
TCACCTCAGGGGCCAGAGCAGACTCAGCTGGTGCCTGCACCTGAGGATCCAGCACAGGTGAGGACCCTTCAGGCTCAAGTCCCAGCCCTGGCTCAGCTGGTTCTGGAGGTGGGGACTCCTGTGCAGGCTGGGATTCCTCAGGTGCAGCATCCGACACTGAACTCCAGGCCATCACAGCAGCTGATTTTGATCATCCAAGCATATGTCACAGTTGGAGCAAGGTATATGGGACATGTGCATTGACAGTGACCAAAAATAGATTCATAGAACTGTAGGGTTGGGTGGGGCACCAAGGGGAATCTCAACCAGCCCCCCACAATGCAGGAAACACAGCTGAAGACAAATGGCTATCCAACACCTGTTTAAAAAACCCCAACGAAGGAGAGCTCCCTTCTGGTTAGTCTGTTCCGCTGGTGAACAGCTCTTACTGTCAGGATGCTCTTCCTAATATTTAGTGGAAATCTCCTTTCTTGTAACTCGAATCCATTTGTTCAGGTCCCTCCAGAGCAGGAGAAAACAAGCTCGCTCAGTCTTCCATGCGGAAGCCCTTCAGATATTTGAAGATGGCTATTATATCACCTCACATTCTTCCCTTCTCCAAATCTGTGTTTAACTGACATTGCTGGATGAAAGCTATCACAGTTATGAGCCCGGGCAAACATCTCCCCCATCCCAGCCTAATTCAAAGCCTTTTGGGAATTCTGCTTTGCCAACCCACATTTCTCTGCTCTTCTGCCAAGCATCTCATAGCTGTCCAGCTACTGGGGAAGAAAACTCCTCCGTTAGATACGAATTTTCTGCATTCATCTGTGTGATCTCCAACATTTGTTCTCACAAACCATATTTTAGTTAGGCAATTTTTCAGGTGTGGGGTAAGCTAGAAGGAGATAGTGAAAGTCTGTGAAGTAGAAAGGGTGGTTGATAAAGAAGTAAAGGTAGCAACGAAAAAACTTCCAACATACGAAGGGTCATCTAGTCCCACCTCCTGCAATGCAAGAATCTTTTGCCCAACGCTTGAACCCATGATCCTGAGATTAAGAAGGTCCTTGCACTGGCTTCCCCTGGTGGGACCAGATAGTTGAATTTGACCCAAAAAGCCCACCCGTTACTCAGATCTGTCCCATATTTCTATGGAGATGCAATGTACAAATACAAGAACAAAGTGACTTATTCGCAACACCAGGTACTTGTGATGATACAGGATTTAGTGCTATGTTAATTTAGCACCTTAAGAAGAAGTGCTACTTGCACATTCACAATTGGGTCCATTTCCTGCACCAGCTCCAGGCTGGCACAGCTGTCAGGTCTGGATCCAGCCCAAAGTTAGATGCTGATGCTGCATCCAGACCTGAGCCAACTCAGTGCTTCCTTCTCCCTGCCCTCACCCAGTTTCAGAACTTCCTGCTGCCAGGGAGACTGCCAGTGGATCTCTCACCCACCTGTGCATGAGTGCATCTCCCACCCACTGAATGTCAGCCTATCATAAGGGTGGTGGTGGTTGGGATTGCTCTGCTAGTTATCTAGAGCCAGTGTGGTGCAGTGGTTAAGAGCGGTGGACTCGTAATCTGGTGAACTGGGTTCGCATCCCCGCTCCTCCACATGCAGCTGCTGGGTGACCTTGGGCCAGTCACACTTCTTTGAAGTCTCTCAGCCCCACTCACCTCAAAGAGTGTTTGTTGTGGAGGAGGAAGGGAAAAGGAGATTGTTAGCCACTTTGAGACTCCTTAGGTTAGTGATGAAATGGGATATCAAATCCAAACTCTTCTTCTTATTTCACTAGCGGTTGCAAAACTGGAAATGGTTTGACACTGAAAAGCTAAAGTATGGTTATGAAGCCCAGGTGGCAGCTAGCTCTGGAAGAACACATCAAAACAGATTGGCAAGAAGGATGGTTAAACAGGACGATTTCCTCAAAATGTGATTTCTATTCTTCATCAATGTTCAGAAAGAAGGTCCCAAACTGCACCTCTAGCAGCACATGCCTCTTTCTGGAGTGACGTTCTTAGCTGAAAATTGTAGACTCTAACGCAATACAGCTATCGCCTGTAATTATTCCTTTCTATGCATGCGGGAAAACAGCAGACCACCCTTGTCATGGTGTCATGTTTTTATTATTTATTGTTTGTAGATCATATACATCTTTGAAGCACATGCTTGTAAAGTTTTATAAAAACACAAAAAGAACGAGTGTCATGGTTTCTCTTAGGGAACTATTTTGTGACTGTTCCCCAGGGAGTTTGTGACTGTGCTTATGCTTAAGTGCTAAGTTATATACTAGAGACATAAAGAGATTCTGGAGTGTATGGTTCTGACTCTGCTTCATGGTAAAGGTAATGCTTAAGTTCAGTCAAATTCGACTATGGGGTAGAGCGCTCATCTCTGCTTTCAGGCCCAGGGAGCTGGGCTTTTCCACAGAGAGCCTTTTCTTGGTCATGTGGCCAGCATGACTTAAACTGCTTCTGGTGCAATGGAACACTGTGACAGAAGCCAGAGTGCACAGAAACTCTGTTTACCTTCTGGCTGTAGAATTTATCTACCCACACTGGTATGCTTCCAAACGGCTAGGTTGGCATTGACTGCTTCATGAGTCAATGTTGAGTTCAGCATGCTTTCTTCCCTATTCCTCATACCCTCACCTCTGGAAGAATCAGTCAGGTAAGATGCACACTCAGTGGAAAGAGACTGACAGCGCCTGCATTCTTCAGAATTTCTCAAAGACCTAGGACGAAAAGGACACCCAGTTGGGGGGAGGATTCCTATTCCTTAAGGAATTTGTACTCCTGCCCCATCCACCAGGAGCCAGCTGACTGCTGTCATGGCCTAGCAGAAGAGACAAAATTGTAACCAGGTTTTGTAGTATTTGTCTTCATCTCCTCTGTCTGTAGAATGCAGCACTCAAAATTAACTAATTCAGTTTAATGAAGTTTACTGAATTAGTTCAAAAATCTCTGAACTACATCTTCAAGTAGTTCCCATAATTGCTGGGTGAAATGAACATGAATTAAGTTCATTTTGTGGTAGAACTCTAATTTCTATTGAATCTTCAAGTTCATTCTCTCACATGTTTTCTAAAAACAAACCAAGTAACAAATAATACATGGCTTAAAAACACACACACTTTAGGCTTTTTCTCCTGAAGTCCTTCTCACGAATGAGTATAACCACAAGGCAGCAGAGGTTTAGAATCACTTTTCCTTCTCTTAGATGGGCTACCTTCTTGACTGTCAGACCCACTGTTGGTCTCATCTGCTCAATCCACCAGAGCCTGTCTTTGTATGCAGGGGAAGTCCCTAAGTCACTGGGGATTTGAGATCCATCAGCTACCCTCACTTGGCTTAGCCAGCCAGTCAAAACCATTTCCTGGGCTCTGGTGCTGCTGTTGCATGCGGACGGCCTGTAGGGGCCACAGGTGATTGCTGAGTGCATGGTGGGGACCAAAGGTGGTCAAACTACCCCCGAAGGAGCACAACGTGTCCCCCACCAGAGGTACTACCCCTCCCCTAATACCCTGTACACCCCTTTCTTCATCTTCTTAAATATATTTTATACTTCAGCACAGCAGCATGTAATGTTCTGAATTCTTGGTGGAGGGTAGGGAGGAAGATGAGCGATTATTTGGATGAACTTGAATTGAACAGTGGACTGAATGTAAAGAAATACGTTTGCTTTCGAAAGGGACAGATGTGAACTGGAACTAGTTCCTTTTTGGACATGTTGAACTAGTTCATTTTGAAAATGAACATTTCAAGCTCTGGTAGAAGGTAGAGTTGGTGATACAGTATTACTGATGGATTGATGGCTGAGGGTAAGAGTACAAAACAGGTAGGAAGCTGTTACCTTTTAGAGAATGTATTTATTTGCCATTCCAGGAAGTCATGCATGTGATACAACTTGGACTGCGCGCGCGCGCGCGCGCACACACACACACACACACACAGCCCCGATTTGATCTGGGGCCTGATTCAGCAGATCGGATTGGCTCTGACCACTTGACATTTTCAAGTGTATACAGTTAATACATTGATGTATATACCTAACACCTCCTTGCAGTATATGAATCAGGTTTGTAAGATCCAGAAAAGAAGAGCCCGAAGGCTAGACTTTGCAGTAGCCATTAATGAAGTGTAGCTGTCCACGGACAGAGCTTTCAGCATTCCTGTAGTAGCAAAACAACCCTGCAAGCTGTAGCCAAAGGGGAATCTGTTATAAATTACTCTAGTTCTGTTTCTCTCTCAAAAAGCTGTTTATTGCATTTGAGCTTCTTGAGCCATTAGGGGATATGAGCTTGAAAGCCACCGGATTCTGATCTAGCTCAAGGTCAAAATACGCCTTGTGGCTGGTTTTCCTACTTGGGATCCCCAGGGTTTTGGCAGGTCTGCTTAGCATTTTGTTAAAGGTGGTTCTTGACAGCCTCAGGGATGCTCGGAATTATTCTGTTGATGTTAACCAGCATGCTGAAGGTGCTTCACTTCCCCCAACATTAACAAATTAGCAAAACAGCAGTGGCACATCTTTACCAGATGGAAAACGACACACAGTAGGAGCACGCTTCCATTGCCAAATGTCACGGTTCCAACCACTTTGCAGGATCTCCTCCTTAGTCTGCTCAAAGCTGAGCATGGGCCAGAAGAATGAGAAGGGTCACACATGAAGCAGATCTCGCATGTGCAAAGCAAAGCTGTGGCCAAGGCCAGCTTGAGAACACAGGGTGTTGCTATTGAGCTCAGTGCCGTCTATACAGACTGGTAGAGGTTTTCCAGCTTTTCAGCCTGGAGTCTGTTTTCCTGCTCTCCCAGAAAATGCAAAGAATTAAGCCTAGGACAGCCAGCAAGCTGAACATGTGATCAAAAACTGCTAGGGGCCAAATTACATGCAAACATCAAACGCACCTTTACACTTGGCAGGCGGGTTTCCAAAAATGCAAAGAGCATGAGTGGCAGTAGTGTTGTCTAGTTGTCACCCTGAGTTACAGCCCTTTTATTTTAGGCACAGTGAGATGTTCGATACAATCCTACAATACAGTATTCCTGAAGGAGCGTCTCCACCCCCATCGTTCTGCCCAGACACTGAGATGCAGCACCGAGGGCCTTCTGATGGCTCCCTCACTGTGAGAAGGGAAGTTACCGGGAACCAGGCACAGGGCCTTCTCGGTAGTGGTGCCCACCCTGTGGAACGCCCTCCCATCAGATGTCAAGGAAATAAAGAACTATCTGACTTTTAGAAGACATCTGAAGGCAACCCTGTTTAATGTTTGATGTTTTATCGTGTTTTTAATATTCTGTTGGGAGCTGCCCAGAGAGGCTGCTCCCAACAGAATATTAGAAACACGATAAAAGACGGGTGGGGTATTAATAATAATAATAATAATAATAATAATAATAATAATAATAATAATTTACTCACTCAGAAGTAAATGACTTCAGTAAGGCTTATTCCCATCAAAGTGTATACAAGTTTGCAGCCCCAGTAAGTGACAGGATTTTATTAACAATGAATTAAGAAGACCAACTCTGCCCGTAATTTTAAAAGACAATGCCCTAAGGAAATACATCATCATAATCACCACCACCAAAACAGCCCAATAAGGACTGAGCATGCTCAGTGGCTGCAGAATTCTGAATGTCTTTTGGGCGGATGGCAACAGAAACCCAGTGCAGGGAAAGCTTGGAGTGTCCTGAATGAAGGCAGGGCTGCCTGGCTAGAACAGGACTCTACATTATTTCGCTAACAGGTGCCATTTGTGTTTATTGTAATCTCCAGTCAATGCAAGGCATTTCTGGGAATAACTAGGCTAAATCAAGGTGAAGATGTGAGAGACTCATATCTAAAATGGAAAGGGTGACATCATGACGGCATTCCTCTTACGAGCTTCTTAATCTGTGTAATGAGCTGACATTCCTCTCTGTAGAGGCAGCGGTGACCCAGTGTCCCGGCATGGAGGGAGAGAATTTTGGGTTAAGGTGCAAGGAACTGGGTTCCAGCAGCATGAGGTCACCCAAATCCCAGGCACTCGTTCCAAGAGAAGCTGCCGAGGGCCAAAGGAATGTGCAATTTCCCGCTATTATAATATTAATAAAAATACGTAAGTTGGATTCTATTTTTCATTACTGATGGATACCTCCAAGCATTTGTGAGCTCCCCTGCCTCTTCCATGTATCCAGCAGAAGGCTGAAGATAGGACAAATCTCAGAGAGCTATCAGGAAGGGACAACAAGAGAGGGTGGGAAATCATGTTATTTCAGTTAAGATTCAGCAACCCACAGCTGTAGAACTCCCCAAACTCCTCATAATTCAGCCCCATCAGACACAGCCCATTGCTACAGCTGTGTTGCACTTTTTGCAAACCTGAATGAATCCTCTGTTTCCCAAAGTTGCAAAATGGGAGGCAAACCAAACAGAAAAGCGTGTGCAATTAGGATCTGTGATTCCTGCATTGTAAGGGGTTGGCAAGATGACCTCTTGGTTCACTTCCCACTCTACAATTCTATGATTCTATGATCCTCAACACACTTCTTTCAATCTAGATAAATTTTAGAGCCTACTGTCCACAAGGGTGGGTATGGTCACGGGATATGTGTTTGAAAACTCACTCCTCGATTAGGTTACTCACATCTTTCCCTCCCTGCACATCATATGTACCAACACTTTGAAGTCAAAATCCGGGACGCCATCTTCCTGGATGCCATTCTGGTTGCCGTGATCTCGTGTGATTTTGCATCATGGTTCCCCTTTCCAAAAAAGCACTTTTGGGGGCATGGCACCCGTAAAACACGAGTTGTAGGGCACTGCACAAGATTGTGACCATGAAAAAGCGATGGCACCGTGAAATTGCGCAAGATCATGGCAACCAAAATGCCCACCGTTATCTCATGATAAAGAACAGGGATGTCCCAGTTTTTACAGGACACTTGCAGGATATGTGTACATGCCCCAGATGAATGAAGGACAAAGTCTTTTCAGGACCACCTATATCTGTTTCCAAATGGACACATTGCAGGGTAGTGCAGAAACCATCTGCAATGAGCTTTAATTTATGGGATGAAATCAGTTTCTCAAGAAGTGCTTTTCAGGGGGGGGGATGCAATAGATCTAGATAATGTGTGGACTATGCAGGCAAAACAAGTACTGTACTTAGTCTCCATTGATTCTAGAATAAAATGTCATGTGTATGCACCTAAAATGCTGCAATTTCTTCTTGCAAGTCCTTCAGCTTTGGGCCCACAAGACACAAGGTCTTCTGTGATTGCAGGTCATTGGCTGAACATGTCCTGACCCTTCTCTCCACTGGATTCTATGGCCCAGAGGACCTCTAAAGAGGAATAATGATTATTGTTCCTTGGCAAAAGAATCAGCCTTAGTACCACGGCACCACAGGGGATGCAGACTTGTTAATGTGTGAAAGTTTGTTTAAAAGTTCACCAAAGTGAGATGGGAGAGTTCATCAAAGTCGCTCCCTTGGTGAGACGCCTATGCCAATAAATCCAGCTCCTTGCTGTAAAGGGCTAAATCACATCAAATCATCTTTAAATGTTTATTGTTTCTGGTTGTGCTCCAGGCCCACCGCTTTCTCAAATGAGATAGAAACCAGACCCCCAGACCCATTCAGCTGAAAGCATTTTTCACACTCACAACGGCTAACCATAAGAGTAAAAAAGCAACCACCTCCCCAGGAACAACCACAGAAACAACATGGGAAAGGAATGCCTGTGGCAGTTGTTTGTTGGTCTGGCATTGTCCTTTTTGGTAAACAAGATAGGGCGGAGGTGATGTATCAGCCATCAGAAAAAATTCAGGGCATGATTTGAAGGGTGCAAAATCAATTCCTGTACCGATGTTTGCAACCTCATTGACCAATCCCCACTCCACCCCTGTGCTGTGCCAGGAGAGACATCTGGTTACTTAGTCAAGATTTCATGGGAATCTGCCTTATACCAAGCTTATACCATCTATTGTTTAGTTGATTAGTCGTGTCCGATTCTTCATGACCCCATGGACCTGAGCACGCCAAACACTCCTGTCTTCCACTGCCTCCCGCAGTTTGGTCAAATTCATGTTGGTCGCTTCTGTAACACTGTCCAACCATCTTGTCCTCTGTCGTCCCCTTCTCCTTGTGCCCTCCATCTTTCCCAACATCAGGGTCTTTTCCAGGGAGTCTTCTCTTCTCATGAGGTGGCCAAAGTATTGGAGCCTCAGCTTCACGATCTGTGCTTCCAGTGAGCACTCAGGGCTGATTTCCTTCAGAATGGAGAGGTTTGATCTTCTTGCAGTCCATGGGACTCTCAAGAGTCTCCTCCAGCACCACAATTCTGACTGGCATAAGTACGTGAGAACAGCTCTGTTGGATCAGGCCTGGGGCCCATCTAGTCCAGCATCCTGTTCACACCATGGCCAACCAGAAGCAGCTGCCTGCCAGGCAGAAGTCTCTCGAAACCAGACCAGACCTGGAGACACCGAGAATTGAACCTGGAATGTTCAGCAAGCAAAGTACCTACTCTAGCACTTGACTCTGGCCCTTCCTGTTTTCTTTCTGCAGCTTCGAAGAATAGAGTCACCCTGCTGCCAAGGCAAGGAGGCAACTCTCCTTATCTTCTCAAGGTAGGAATGCATCACCATGTGAAGGAAGTGCCTCTGAATTGCTTGCATTGGTTGGTCCCCATGCTTAGATTTTGTTAGGGTCTGGTGCCTGGTGGTGGTATGGTCACATGAGATGAATGAACCTTGTGAGCATCATCAGGTGTGAACAAGCTTTATCTTTACAGTTTGTGCTTCCCAACCGGATGGGGGACTGTGTGTTGCAATTCCTGCATTGCAGAAAGTTGGACTAGTTGACCCTCTGAGTTCCTTCCAGCACTGCAATTATATGATTCTGTTATTCTTCTCCAAAGTTTTTGTTGCTGCTGCTGCTGGCACTAATGCTTTTCATCTTTAATAATACCGATAGACGCATTTCCCCACATTGCTTGTAGTTTGCACTTATAGTACCTCTTTTTGGGGTCCTCTTGGAAGTTCCACCACCTTCAGAAATTTGGGGGAAGGCAGCTTGGGAGAGGACATCTTTACGGCAGCCCCTCACAGAGGCGCATCTGGCACTTTCCTTGTATAGTTTTTGTCACATGCTGAAGCCCTGACCCTTGACCCCCGATATATATATCTTATGGACCAGTCCTGCAATTAAGAGAGCCAGTGCACACAATATGCTCATGTCACGTGCACATGCTGCACAATGTGCTGCTGTGTCATGCGCATGCCATGTGCTAACATGTTGTGCGCATGTCGTGTAGCATGTGCGAGTGACGTCAGCACGGTGCACGGCAATTGTGTAATGTGCGCATGTTGCTGTGGAATATTAAGGAGGCCCGGGCTCTTCCTTGAAAATTTGGGGGCCCGAGGCCCTACAGGAGTATAAGCCGCTGTTTTTGAAGATTGAAGTTGGAGTCGCCCAGGGGGAGTCTGGAGCTGAGGAGGTTCTTAACTTTGGAGAGACCTCAAAATATGTTTTTAAATATTTTTTGGACTACATTGATGATTGTGGGGAGTGGGACTCTGGGGAATGGGCTGGCTGGATGAAGGGAGACGAAGATAATTTTGGGTTGGAATCCTCCAGAGACCTACTCCCCAACGAGAAAGGAAAGAAACTAAGAAAGAGACCAACAAAAGACAAGGAAAAGTGCAAGTATAAATAAGAAGAAGAAGATCTGCAGAAGGGACATGGAAGAGACTTAAGGGCCTCGGACATTAGATTACCAGGTTGATGGACTAGATGGAATGGACAGTAAGGACTGACACGACCCGAGACCAGGAAGAAGAGACGTTGGATGAAGATTGGAAAAAAAATTATAAAGAATTTTTTTTTCTAGGGAATTAGCCTAAAATTAATGAACATTAGGGAAAATGTTGGAATGAAACTATATGACTCTAGTAGAAAAGATATCAGGAGTTATGTATAATCGAGTATTAAGCGTTAAGCTCTAAAGTATTTTTTGGTAAGATAAGGTTAAATAACTTAAGGTAATTTGAATAACAGAATATGGGGAAAGGATGGAAAGGATTTGTTGAGTTAATTAATAGGTTAAATTGTCAAGATAAATTATTTAGTAAAAATTGAGAAAGATGGAAAGAATTTGCTGAAATAATCAATCAAACTAGAATTCAAAAAGGGAGGTGTGAGGAGGTCAATGAAACAAGCAAATGGAAGTTAAAGATATGTAATATGGGATTTGTGTCTTTTCTTCCTTCTTTTTTATCTTTTTGCTGTATTGTTGCATTGGTTTTTATGTCTTGTTTTTCCCCTTGTTTTCCCCCCTATGTATTGTAGGGTTGTTTTTAATTTTTTTCTTTCTTTTCTGTAATTTTGAAATTATTAATAAATATTTTTTTTTTTTTTAAAAAAGAAAATTTGGGGGCCCTCAGCTCCCCCCCCCCAGATGATGCCCCTGACCAGTTAAGAAAATAAGAATAGCCTGGCTGAATCCGGCCAATGACCCATGTGGGCCAGCATCCTGTTCTTGACCAGATGCCTGTGGGAACCCAGCCAGAGGACCTGAAAACAACAGTGTTCTCCCCACCTGTGATTCTCAACAACTGGCATTCAGAAGTATTACTGCTTTGGACTATGTTTTCACTTATTTTAATATCCTATTTTTACATTGTTTTAACCTGTCCAGGAACTGCTTGGCAGGGGGTTGGACTCGATGGCCCTTGTGGTCTCTTCCAACTCTATGATTCTATGATTCTATGATTCTAACTGTAGCGGGAAGGTCAGATAAGAAATAAATAATAATGATAAAATAAGAAATAAATAATACTGATAATTAATCATCATCATCATCTGTTCCTTAATAAATAATTTCTGTGCATATTGGATCCCCAATTCACATTGTCATATCCAGGAAGTATGTGTGGTCCACCCTCTGTACATCACAAGATAACCAAAGACCCATCTAATTCTGAATGTGGTTTTCAGCCCCAGCCAGCAAGGCAAGAGTCTGATTCCTTCTCTGTGTTGTTTGTTCCCAGTATCCTCTAATCAGAGATATACTGTTCTTGAATACAGAGGCTTCATTCAGTGAATCTACCTCATGGACACTGACAGACCTATCTCCTATCTTGATGCATATTTCTGTATTTTACTTTTTTTTTTTATTGAGTTTTTATTAGAAAAAAAAATTCACGTTACATGTCAAACTTCAGGTACATATATGCATTTCATTAAAAAGTAGGAAGAAACAAAAGGGTGAGAATTACAGAAAAGAAAGCACTCAGAAGAAGATAAGAAAAAGAAAAAGAAAGAAAAAAAAAGAAGAAGAGAAACAAAAAAGAGAAAGAAAAAAAAAAAGACCATTAAAAAAGACAAACTTCCGTTCAACTTGGTCCAGGATTACACAGTCGTTAAATAGTATTTGCAGTAGAACTTGCAGTAGTATTTAACATCGACAGTATTAATTATCTTCTGCTGTTATATTACTAATACCCATATTGTTCTCAACATAAATTAAAAATTTCTTCCATTCATCTTTAAGTTTCGTAGTATTATTTTGCCTTAATTTCTGTGTTAATCTCGCTAATTCTATATATTGATATAATTTCACTTGCCACTCTCCGATCGTGGGCATGTCAGGGGATTTCCATTTTTGTGCAATTAGGATTCTCGCCGCAGCTGTCGCATATTGAAAGAAAGTTTGATCTGATTTTTTTATTTCCTCACCAATCATACCTAAAAGAAACAACTCAGGTATCTTGGGGAAATTATATTTTAAAATTTTTTTCAGTTCATCGTAGATCTTTCCCCAGAATTCCTTCACTACCTCACAGGTCCACCAAATGTGGAAAAAGGTCCCAATCTTTTCTTTGCATCTCCAACAGCTATTATCGACATTTTTATACATCTTTCCTAGCTTTGCTGGGGTCAAGTACCAGCGGTACATCATTTTCTCTAGGTTTTCTCGGAGGGTTTCACACGCTGTGAATTTTATACCCTTCCTCCAAAGTATCTGCCATTTATTATAATCGATATTATATCCAAGATCTCTATCCCACTTCACCATCGCGCCCTTCACCAAATCCTCTCTTGTATCCCATTCCAATAGTTGTTTGTATAGTTTAGAGAGGTGTTTATCATTACTCTCTAAAATTTCTATCTGGAATCTTGATTTCTTATCGCTCATCCCCTGTTTCTTGTGCTCATTCCACAGTGCATTAATCTGATGGAAGTGAAGCCATTCTTTTATTTTATCTTTCACCTCATCATAGGACTTCAGCTTCCAACCCTCTTCCGTCTTGGCTAAGAGATCCTCATAAGTCCATCTTTCTCCCATCATGTTCGGTTTTTTTATTTTAACAATATCCACTGGGGAGAGCCACCAAGGGGTCCCTTTTTCAATCAGTTTTTTATATCTATTCCACACCTCCAATAGTGAACCTCTAATTATGTGACTAGAAAACCCTCTGTGAATCTCACCTTTCCCCTGCCACAGGTAGGCGTGCCACCCAAACCTAATGTCAAAACCCTCTAGATCCAATAAATCAGTGTTTCTAAGGGTGGCCCATTCCTTTAACCAGCTTAAACAAGCCGCCTCATAGTATAACCTTATATTCGGCACCGCGAAACCGCCCCTCTCTCTTGCGTCAGTCAGGTATTTAAACTTTATCCTGGCTCTCTTCCCCTGCCAAATGAACTTAGTCATGATTCTTTGCCAATTCCTAAAACGAGTGATGCCTTTGATTATCGGGATATTTTGGAACAGAAATAATAACCTTGGGAGGATGCACATTTTAATCGCCGCCATCCTCCCCGTCCATGAGAGCTTCAGCCTCTGCCAAATGTCCAAATCTTTTTTTATTTCCTGCCAAATTTTATCATAATTATCTTCCACCAAATTTATATTTTTTGGAGATAGCCAGATTCCCAAATATTTTACCTTATTCACAATTTTTATACCGGTCCTTTGTTCCAATTGAGTTTTGTCCCCAATAGCCAAATTCTTTGTTAAAATTTTTGTTTTCTTCCTGTTTAATCTAAATCCTGACAATCTGCCGAATTCCTCTAATAATTCTAACACCTTACATACACTATCCACTGGTTCTTCCAAGGATAGGACTAGGTCGTCGGCATATGCCTTTAGCTTAAATTCTTTCTTTCCAATTCTTATCCCCTTCACATCCACTGCCTCTCTTATTCTATTTGCAATGACCTCCAAAACCATTATAAAAAGCAGGGGGGATAAAGGGCAGCCCTGCCTTGTACCTTTCCCGATCTTGAATGATTTAGTTAGGCTGTTGTTTATAATCAGCATAGCCTGTTGTTCCGAGTAAATAGCTTTAATTCCTCTCAGGTAAGGGCCTTCTATACCTGCCTTCTCCAAACATAGTGATAAGAATTCCCAAGAGACATTATCGAACGCCTTCTCGGCATCTATAAAAATTAATGCGGCTGGGATATCTATCTTAGTATCTAGATATTCAATGATGTTTAATATATGGCGCACGTTATCTTTCTGATAACGATTAGGGAGGAATCCCGCTTGGTCTTTATGGATGTATTTCATTAATAACTTCTTGAGTCTACTTGCCATTATATCGGCAAAGATCTTATAATCGTTGTTAAGCAAAGAGATTGGCCTATAGTTTTTTATATCAGTTTTCTCAGTTTCTGATTTTGGAACTAAAGTTATAAATGCCTCCTTCCAGGAGGCGGGAATTTTCCCTCCCTGGAGGATATTATTGATAACATCTCTAAGCACTGGTGCAAGGAGCTCCTCCAGTGTTTTATAATATTTTGCGGGCAAACCATCCGGCCCAGGGGCCTTACCATTTTTCATCCTATTAATAGCTTCCTTCACTTCATTTACTGTGATTTCCTTATTTAAACATATTCTATCCTCATCCGATATATATTTTCCTCTATCCTGCCCCAAATATCTTTCAATTTCTAATCTATCTTCAGTTCCTCTTTCATATAACTTTTCAAAAAACTGAACGAACCTTTTTTCTATTTCATCTGGGGCTTCTATAATATTATCTTCCATTATTATTTTACTTATCACATTTTGCTTTTTCCTCTTTCTCAGCTGCCATGCGAGTAACTTCCCCATTTTATTTGCCGATTCAAAAAACCTCTGCTTCATATATTTGATTCTCCAATCTATTTCTTGATTTAGTATAGCTGAGTATTGGGCCTGTAGCACCTTTAAGGCACGGGCGGCCTCAACATCTGCTGGATTTGTAGTCAATTTCCTCTCATAATTTTTCAGTTGTGTAAGGATTTCTTCTTTCTTTTGTTCTCTTAGTTTCCTCCTAAGGTTATTTTGTTGGATTAAGACCCCCCTCATGACCGACTTACTGGCGTCCCATACAATATCTATAGTGGGTTCCCCCCTCAAATTTAAATCCAAATATTCTTTTAAGGTACCCTTGACCTTTTCTTTCACATCATCATTATCCAGTAGATATTCCTGCATCCTCCATCTATATTGTCCCTTAAACCCACCATTGATTTCCATTACCAACGCACAGTGGTCAGAAAGTGTCCTAGGCAAAATTTCACATCTCTTCACCCTTAAAATAAGGTTTCTCGTCGTCCAAATTTGGTCAATACGACCCCAACTTTGATGTGGTTCTGAGTAATGAGTGAACTGTTTGGAAGTAGGGTTTTTGTGTCTCCAGACATCAACTAAATCTAAATTATCCTCTAGGTCCTTAAAAGATTTCGGCAGTTTTCCTCTATTGGAGTTCCCTCTCTTTACGCTCCTATCCAGCTCCGGTACTGACACACCATTCATATCCCCGAGCAGAATTAGTTTATGCGTTTCTAATTCTAATAAGATTCCTTCAAGTTTCTCGAAAAATTCTGCTCTATTTTTATTCGGGGCGTAGACCGTCACTACATTAATTTTTTCCCCCCTAACATTTAGTTGGATCCCTAAAATTCTTCCTTCCTCGTCTTTACAGATTTGTACGGGGTCCCACTTCTCTTTTACATATATCACTACCCCCTTTTTTTTTTTTACCTCCGAATTAATAAACTCTACTCCTAATTTTTTATTCACCAAAATATGCTTATGTTTCTTCGCAATATGGGTTTCCTGAAAGCAAATTACGTCATAGTTTTTATTTTTCAACACTCTCTCAATTTTATTCCTTTTAACTTTCTCATTCAACCCATTCACATTCCAGGATAAAAAGTTTAATGTGTGTGTTATTGTTTCTCTTTAACTATTACGGTTTCTCTGACCGAGGTCCCGAACTAAACTCTGCTGCCTCAGTTACCTGAGAGCTCCCCCTCCTCTGCCGTCTCCGCTCCCACTACGGCTTCATCATCTTCCTCATCCGTTCCTTCCATCTCCCCCCCTCCTCCCGCCCCCCCTCTCCTGTCTCCTCCTCGACCTTCTCCCTGCTCCCAGGCCTATTCTCTGGCCTTCCCAGATCTTTCTCGTACCTTCTCATAAACTTCTCAGCCTCCTGTGTGTCCAACAATCTAAATTTCTTGTCCTTATAATGGAAGGTAATCCCTTCCGGGAACTCCCATCTGAATTGTATCCCCTTTCTCTTCAGGACAGCTACCACCTGTTTGTATCCCTCTCTTTTACGTAATAACCTGACCGGTATTTCTTTATAAATAATAATGGGTCTTCCATCAATTCTTAATCTATTGTGGTAGCTCTTCCTTAAGATTAGGTTTTTCATTTCCACTGAGTTGAAAATCACTAAGCAGTCTCCCAAGAATTTGTTAGTTCTAAAATGCTTAGGTCTTGACATCCTGAAAACATTCTCTATAGAGAGAGCCAACTCTTCCTCCCTTATATCTAGCCATTTGGACAGTTCTCTAATCATTTTTCCTCTTATATCTTCATTTCTTTCCTCCGCCACTCCCCTGAATTTCAAGTGTAACTGCTTTTGTCGCATATCTGCCATGGCTAGATTGTCCCATATCCTGTCTTGTGAGCTGCTTAACTCTCTCAACTCTTCTTTCACCTTCATTGTCTCTCTCTTCTGCTCCCTTATCTCTTTCTGCAATTTCTTGTTAGATTCTTCGATCAGACTGGACTTAACAGAAAGGTCCTGAATTTTAGCCGAGAGTTCCCCAACTGCTCCCTCTATCCTCTTGTCAATTCTCTCTTGTACCTCTCCTAGCTTATGTTCCATACATAATGCATTTTGTTTAAATTCCTCCCTTATTCTCGCCCACAAATTGTCTAAATCTTTAATTTCTTCCTGTCGGGACCATTTCCTCTCACCCGGAGTCCCACCCCCCTTCTTCCCTTCCTTTCCATCCTTCCCCGCCATTCCCAAATTTCCCCGCCCCGTTTCTTTACCCTCCCTCTCCTGCTTTCCCCTCCCCTTAAGTCCCTCCTTTAAATTTCAACAGATATCAACAATTACAGGCGACGACAAAGAGGAAACAAAACAGAAAAATAAAACATGGATGAGGCAGTTTTCACCTTCTAAAAATGGCCAGACTCTTCGGGGTTAAATCCAAACAGAAAACAGAGATCTATGTCAGCATCCGTACCAGCGTCCGTACCAAAAATCCGGATTTGAAGAGGAATACCAGAAGGTGGCGTGGGTGGCACAGAGCGGGGTTATTCCGCTTTAAAGTCCCGGTGTTATCTTTCAGGTTCTTCTCACCAATCCACTTTCCCCCACTAGTCCTAAGTCACGAGTCGGCAGAGTTTCTGTCCACAATCAAGCCTTAAAGGTATTTACTCCACTTTCCGACCCTAATCCAAATCCAATTGCCAGTGGGTAACCTCCAAACAGAGAGGCAGGAGGGAAAAAAAAAAAAAAAAAGGAAAAAGGAAAAGGAAGAGGAGAGGTAGCAGAGGCGCAAAGGGAAGGGGGGCGTGACGAAACCTCTTGCCACCACCTCTCTCCTAAATTAGTCCATCCGCTCCTCAAAGTTCTCGTGACCGGTCTAAATGCCCTTCGGGGGTGGCAAAAAGCACCTCAAAACTTCCTTGTGTCCATTATAAAATAAAAGTAGAAAACAGTTTGAGCAGTTTAAAATCCAACAGACGTAGGAACAACGTAAACAACACAGAGGGGCTGGCTATTGCCGTCCCCCCCGCTTAGTCAGACTTTATAATCAATTAAGGCTTTAAGGCAGGTACACCGCGCTTCTGGATCCACAACTTAAAGTTCACTCACTCAGGCAGACTTTGCATAAAGCCTCCTCATACCGCCGACTTCCACCTGCGCCATCTTAGTTCCATCGCCGAGTGAACTCCCCTATAAACTTCTGACGAAAAAAGAAAATAAAGTCCCGGGCAGCACGCAGCTATTAACTTTGCGCTTCCAAAAGAAAACGCGTTCTGAATAAATGCTGCAACACACTGCGTATGCCTTCCTACTCTTTAGGAGGTCCGTCGCCTCTCCTGGCTGAAGCTTGAGGCGTCGCGTTGCGGGGGCGGAATTATCCCCAGTCGCGCTAGCGGTCTCCGTCTTCACGCCCTCTCAAAGCGGAGAGGTGAGCTGACCGCCTCCACGCTGCAGGGGGCCAGTCTCCCAAGGGTTCCCCCCTTAAGATTTTTTGGGTTCGCTGCGCCCTAGCGGCTCCCCAGTCCTCCGCAACGCTCAGAAAAACCGAAGCTGGTTCTCTGCGCTCCCTCCCAGGTCGCGACCGGAACCGGAAGTCCCTCTGTATTTTACTTTCTGGGTAACTCTTAACCTTCATAAAGAAGCTGACTACTTATTTTAATGCAAACCAGGTTGGAACAGTTATAATCCACCCCTGGATAAAAAACCCTCAGTACTACCACAGGTGCTTCAGAGAAACATGAAAGAGAATTTTCCAGTGGGTTTCTGAGGAACAGCAGCAATGAAAGAGCAACATTCCTCCCTGCTAATCGCTGTCCTTACAAAATAAAAACAGGACCGTGTGTTACACAGATGCCCACGCATGCGCACTCACACCTGGACATGCTGGATTTAGAGGGAAGTTCAAGAATTTCTTCGCAAAGGCCAGCGCTGGTTTCTGGCTTTCATCAAATATGCTCTGATCTTCAGCCAATGAAATAATGGGAGACATAGTTAAACTTCAAGATACTACCAGCTTGCAAAAATGTGTAGGAATGTTCCATTTGATCCTCAGGGTACATGTATTCTTGCACTGATGCCTAAGTCCAGAAGATAAATATTCTTGGAAGGCACAGAAAATGGCTCCATTTTAGCTTCTGGAAACACAATGACCACGGATGGACTATTAAGGATGTTTCTGTGGAAAAGACAGATGTTGTTGTAATAGATAAAGTTGTTGTTTGAATTGGGAACAGTGAACTTCAGATCACTAATAAGTCAAGGAACTCCAGAGGTAGCAATGGAGGTCACCACCGCTTTGCAGTGAGGACAAAATGGGAGAACTCCATATTTACGGGCCTTGCCTTTTTCGAAGAAGGTTGGGATATGTTCGTGCTCATCACTTGATGACTGAAACAGCCATTGCAGATGGGAAACCCACAATTAGTGTTTTCCTATCACCTGTCCTTTCCTCAAAACACAATACAGTCCCATGGAGGCATTCAAACCATGTTCTGGGGCTGACCCCTGAGTTAAATCCAGCTCTGGCAAGGATGTGTTATGTTTTAACAGGGCTGGAGTATTCTGTCACATCTGTTCAATATTTCTCAGCCATGCTGTTGTTCAAAGACAACAGGAGTATCTTTTAAGGCCAGATGTTGGCAGCGTGTTACACATCGGCTCGCCAAGTAAAGCCATAGAATTTTAAGACCATATTGTACAGTTGTAAACTGCTTTGTACACCAGCAGTGCTGATGTGTAGCTGTGAGGTCCAACATGTCTAATGACCTGCTTGAAGTGTGTCCCAATCTGGCTTGGGGCTATCTGATTTGATATAAAAATAAGTCAGCCACGGAAGGGTGAAATATAGGATGCATTCCGTGTTGGTCCTATCCAGAGTAAAGCCATTCAAGTTAATAGGCATCAGTAATTTAGGCTCATTAATTTCGATGAGTCTACTTGGAATAGCACTTAGCTGAAGTGTGATGGCCTGGGAATCTGATTCAGAAGCTGCTCCTGGGTCCAGTAACCCTCCAGCCTCTCCTGAGCTGCTCAGGGCAGAGAGGCGGAGGGAACTGGGTTCTCTTAGGAGGAGTGCTTGCCTTAAGGCTGGGAGAGGCGGGTCACCTGTGGGCCGGGACCGCCCCTGGCCTCAGAGGAGATAAAGGCCAGTCAGCCCAGTTCCAGGTTGCGAGAGCAACAACGTTGGAAACCTGTTTCTGCCAGCACCCAGACCTGTTTTTCCGGAAGTCCCGACCACGCCTGGCTTCTTGCTTTGGACCCCGCTTCCCCCTTGGTGGACAGTCTCCAGACCCTCGGCCCAGGACCGGATTTTGACCACGCATCACGGTAACACCCCCCCCAGGACTACCCTGTGTGACAAATGTCACTTCTAGTTTCACCTTTATTCTGGCATTCTAACTCCTCGACCTCCAGATGTTTTGACCCATCAGCCTCCTATCTAGGAAAAAATCCCAAGTACTGGATTTCCTGCATCAGCAGGGGATTGGACTAGATAACTTTTGAGATCCCTCAGAACTCTTAGCTATTAGAAGATCTTAGAAACCAGATTATATCCAATTTATTTCTAGCAAAAATGCTTTTTTGGATTTCTTCCCAATCTGGCAGCCCTTTAATGCAACATGTCCCTGTTCTTGTCCTTCTGATGAGGCTGATGGCTAATCCACAGAAGCTTGATCCAACACCATTGCCTCATTGCACTGGATATTGTACAAACACACAGTGACCCAATGAGTCTGCAGCCTACAAGAGGAGACAGATGAGGAGTGGAAAAGCAGGAAGACAAGAAGAGATGAGCAGCAGGCCAGTAGTAATCTAGAAACATATGTGCCAAAACAGAATTTGAAACAGATGGATTCACTGAATTAAAAAACCTCAGAATAGTTATGGATTAGCCAAAGCTGGGATTCACAGTTAACCCTTCTGTTAAATTACCAATTCACATTTTTGAAATCTGGAATCCCAAATATGCTGCACCTTACTACTCTGAAAGGGACGCGGGTGGTGCTGTGGGTTAAACCACAGAGCCTAGGGCTTGCCGATCGAAAGGTCGGTGGTTTGAATCCCCGCGACGGGGTGAGCTCCTGTTGCTCGGTCCCTGCTCCTGCCAGCCTAGCAGTTCAAAAGCATGAAGTGCAAGTAGATAAATAGGTACCGCTCTGGCGGGAAGGTAAATGGCGTTTCCGTGCGCTGCTCTGGTTCGCCAGAAGCGGCTTAGTCATGCTGGCCACATGACCCAGAAGCTGTACGCCGGCTCCCTCGGCCAATAAAGCGAGATGAGCGCCGCAACCCCAGAGTCGGTTACGACTGGACCTATCGGCCAGGGGTCCCTTTACCTTTAGCTTACTACTCTGAAAAGTTAATTTTTGACAAGGCCAACCTCATTTATGGGATATGCACCCCACCTTTCATTCAATGAACTCAAGTTGACATATATGGGTTTGCCCCATTCTATATTTACATCCAGCCTGTGAGCTAGGTTTGACAGAGAGGGAACTAGGAGCTGCCAGTGGAGTGGGGTTCTGTGCCCCTGGTCTCCTGGTAACATTGTTGCTGCTGCTTACTGGGATAGGGTGGGCACCATTAATTTCAGTGGGTCTGCTCTGAGAAAAACTTAGTTGAATACCACCCTATGTAACTTGTCTCCAAGTTCGCTTGCTTTCCTCTCCCTTCCACAACCCCTTTTCCTTTTGTGTTTTATATTGCAAGCCTGAGGCTTAGGATTGCCTTGTTTCTTACTGATCTTATATAATGTGGCATTTTTGGCCGAAGAGTGTGTTGAAAAGCACATTAAGCGGAAAACGGCAACCCATATGCGATGAGAGAAACATAACTCCTCCATGAACATCCTTCACTCCTCTGTCCTACAACATGGGACTAAGGAGCAAAGCCAGACTGGGGAGCAGATTCCATGAAATCTACCATGTATGGAGGTGAATATCCCTACAGATATTCAGACTGCACACACAAACATCATGAGTTGGCTTAGATAGAATGCAGGGCTGGGGGGAGAGCTGCTCAGAGCAGCCCATCTTGAACACAGGAGCAAAGAACACCAGAACAGGGTGACCACCTCAACATTTTCTGCATGTTGTTTAATGTAGACATGTTATTTCTATGTGCCTAGTATAGTAAAACATTGGTTCTTTTCCTCCTGCATTCTGGGAATTATTTCTATCTTCTCTTTGCTTCTAAAACAGACTGTAAGGCCTGTTTATAATCAATCACGCTTCTCTCTCTCTTTCACGCACAAGGCTAAAGGTCTGTGCCTGGCACAGATCTTTTTGTATATCATTCCTTACATACCACACTTGTCTTCTTTAGTTCACCTTTAGTTCACAATGATGTGTAAATCACAATGATGTGTTAATCCTCAATGTATAATTAATTGTGTGAGTTTATATAACAATCTAAACATTAGTAAACACCTTAGTCATAACATTATCAATCTTAGTCATAGGTGGATTAAGAGTTTATATGCCTGTCTAAATACAGCTCTAACATTCTGTCTTTCATGTGCCAAAGATCTATGAAGCTATGTAAGCCCGCCTTACATACAAATGAGCCAATAGGATTTCAGTTTCTTTCTTTTTTTTTTTAAATTTTTATTAGAAAAAAGATTCAGGTTACATGTCATACTTCAGATATATATATACATTTCATTATAAGGTAGGAAGAAAAAAAAAAGTAAACAAAAGAAGAAGAAAATTACAAAAAAGAAAACACTCAGAAGAAGAAGAGAGAAAAAAAATAAAAAAGGGAAAAAAACAGAAGAAAAAGACCAGTAAAAAAGACAGACTTCCGTTCAACTTGGTCCTGGGTTACACAATCGTTAAATAGTATTTGCAGTAAAACTTACAATAGTATTTAACATCGACAGTATTAATTATCTTCTGCTGTTATATTACTAATACCCATATTGTTCTCAACATAAATTAAAAATTTCTTCCATTCATCTTTAAGTTTCGTAGTATTATTTTGCCTTAATTTCTGTGTTAATCTCGCTAATTCTATGTATTGATATAATTTCACTTGCCACTCTCCGGTCGTAGGCATGTCGGGGGATTTCCATTTTTGTGCAATTAGGATTCTCGCCGCAGCTGTCGCATATTGGAAAAAGGTTTGATCTGGTTTTTTTATTTCCTCACCAATCATACCTAAAAGAAACAACTCAGGTATCTTGGGGAAGTTATATTTTAAATTTTTTTTCAGTTCATCATAGATCTTTCCCCAGAATTCCTTCACTGCCTCACAGGTCCACCAAATGTGGAAAAAGGTCCCAATCTTCTCTTTGCATCTCCAACAACTATTATCGACAGTTTTATACATCTTTCCTAACTTTGCTGGGGTCAAATACCAGCGGTACATCATTTTCTCTAGATTTTCTCGGAGGGTTGCGCACGCTGTAAATTTTATACCCTTCCTCCAGAGTGTCTGCCATTTATTGTAATCGATATTATATCCAAGGTCTCTATCCCACTTCACCATCGCACCCTTCACCAAATCCTCTCTTGTATCCCATTCCAATAGTTGTTTATATAATTTAGAGAGGTGTTTATCATTACTCTCTAAAATTTCTATCTGGAATCTTGATTTTTTATCACTCATCCCCTGTTTCTTGTGCTCACTCCACAGTGCATTAATCTGATGGAAGTGAAACCATTCTTTTATCTTATCTTTCAACTCATCATAGGACTTCAGCTTCCAACCCTCTTCCGTCTTAGTTAAGAGATCCTCATAGGTCCATCTTTCTCCCATCATATTCGGTTTTTTTATTTTAACAATATCCACTGGGGAGAGCCACCAAGGGGTCCCTTTTTCAATCAGTTTTTTATATCTATTCCACACCTCCAATAGTGAACCTCTAATTATGTGACTAGAAAACCCTCTGTGAATCTCACCTTTCCCCTGCCACAGGTAGGCGTGCCACCCGAACCTAATATCAAAACCCTCCAGATCCAATAGATCAGTGTTTCTAAGGGTGGCCCATTCCCTTAACCAGCTTAAGCAAGCTGCCTCATAGTATAACCTTATATTCGGAACCGCAAATCCGCCCCTCTCTCTTGCATCTGTCAGGTATTTAAACTTTATCCTGGCTCTCTTCCCCTGCCAGATGAACTTAGTCATAATTCTTTGCCAATTACTAAAACGGGTGATGCCTTTGATTATCGGGATATTTTGGAACAAAAATAATAACCTTGGGAGGATGCACATTTTAGATTTCAGTTTCTTTGTCTTGTATTGAGCCAATCAGCCACTAGCACATTCGTGGCCATGCTTTTTGTAACTTTGAATAAAAGGAGATGCTGTGAGGCTAGAGGAAAAAGAATCTCTCTCTCTCTCACTTTCATCTGGCACACACGCAAGCTCTCTGAAAGAAAACATCTCGTTGTCTGTCTTTATTCATCTCTACAAACCCCCAAAATCCACATCTGGTGACCCCTTGACGTGATCCTGAAGAAGGGTAAGTAATCAGATCCCAATAGAGATCCCTTTAGAGCCAAAAGCATTCCTCATACTAACCCGACTGGGAAAAAGTCTAAAGCGCTTAATTCGTTAGTATGGGAGGGGATTTAAGTAAGGTGCAAAAGGCTCATGCGAAAGAGCTTCTTTCGTTAGTAAGACAGACAATAGACAAGGTTCAAATTTCTCTAAAAGAGATTGAACAGCTACTGCAGGAAATAACTCATCAATGTCCTTTTTATCAAGCAGAAGGCTCATTGCAAATTAGCACATGGGAGAAAATCGGCAAAATTTTATTTTCTGAGCCACGTGCTCAAATCAGCTGTCTACTCACATGGCAAAAATGCGCAACGGC
Source organism: Podarcis vaucheri (assembly GCF_965113315.1). Classification (NCBI taxonomy): domain Eukaryota; kingdom Metazoa; phylum Chordata; class Lepidosauria; order Squamata; family Lacertidae; genus Podarcis; species Podarcis vaucheri. The sequence goes on along the minus strand of NC_138764.1, from coordinate 83,596,864 downwards.
CATTGCGAAATTAGAACAGGCCTCTCTTTCAATTTCTTCACTGCTGGTAACTGAAGAAATCCCTTCCCCCCCGCCATACCCTCTGATTTTGCCTCCTTTGTCTCCTTCATCACCTAGCCAAAATCCCCCTCCCTTTTCTCCTTCCCTTGCTCCTGCGTCGTCTCAGTTTACAAATTCCCCCCCATCCCCCTCGGCCCCCCTTCTCTGCCTAAACAAGCAAATCAGCATGCCTTTGTCCCTTCCTCTTTGTCTTTAGACCATGCTGCTTTGCCAAAACAATATGGAGCCGTCCGTGCTGGGCTTTTACAGGCTAAGCAAGATGGGCTTTTTTCATTGGAAGAAACAGCTGCATGGGCTGGTGAAATGCCATTAATTTTTCCTCTCACATATCAAAATGCTCCTGGAGGTCAGCAATTGCAAGTTTATCATGAAAAATTGCCTTATGCTGTCATGAAAGATCTCAGGAAAGCCATTAGTGATTCAGGTCTTAAATCTTCTTATGTAATGGGAATTATAGAGGGAATTTCTACCTCTTTTACAATGATTCCGATTGACTGGAAAGATTTGATGAGGATGATGTTATCTCCAGCGCAATTTTTAGTTTTTGAAAATGAATTTAAACATGCCGCCATAGCTCTGGCTGATCAAACGCATACAGCAAGCCAGCTTTTCGGCGCTCCTCCATTTGAGACCCTGGCTGCCCAAGCCGTGTTGTCACCTTCACACTTTCAGCGCACTGCAACTTGCGTGCAGCGTGCATTCCGTAAAATTCCTGTCTCAGGACAGCCACTGAGTTCTTTTGTAAATGTTAAACAGCAGAATACAGAGCCATACCATCAATTTGTGGATAGACTGAAGGAATCTATCTGTAGACAGATAGATAATGAAACGGCTCAGAATGAGTTGCTAAAAAAATTGGCTTATGAGAACTCTAACACGGACTGTAAAAAAATGCTGCAATCAATCATAAGCCGTTCAACATATTCCCTTGCAGATTTGATAAAAGCGTGTTCGGAAGTAGGGAGTCAATCTCATACAATGTCTTTGTTTGCCAATGCACTTCAGGCTTCCGTGATACAAACAGGAAACTGTTATAATTGCCACCGTCCTGGTCATTTTGCAAAGCAGTGCAAGGCCCAAGGTGGGACTGCACAGAAGAATAATAATGCAAATACCACGACCAGACCTTCCAAAAAATGTCCAAAGTGTGGGAAAGGCTATCATTGGGCAAATCAATGTAGGTCTCAGGGAAACTTCAGTGGGCCCAGTCTCTCGGGCCCCAAAGAATAGAGAGATGTCAGCCTTTGGTTTCTGCTGCTGCAAAAGTTACTAAAAATATGCCTTCTGAATTTGCCATTGATTTGATTAATCAAGAGACCAAAAACACTGCATTGCCTGGTGAAATCATAATCATGGCCAGCCAAATGGCAGGTCCACTTCCTTCTAATATCACAGGTTTAATTTTACCTAAATTTTCTGCTGCAAAACAAGGCATTCATGTCATCCCAGGTGCCTTGCCTCCTGACTATGTGGGCACAATCATGGTTCAATTTTGGAGCCATATGCCCATGCAGTTAACAAAGGGTGAATCCTTTGCTCATTTGGTGATGCTGCCTTCACCACCTGATGTTGTTTATGCAATTGACACTAATCTGCACAAGCTCTCTTTATCTTTTCCCCCTCAGCTTCTAGCTGTGACCCAACGTATTGGAAGAGAGAAACTCCTTCGTAAGTATAAAATCAATGGAAAAATATTAGAGGGTCTGATAGACACTGGTGCGGATGTTTCGGTTATTTCGAGTAATTTTTGGGAACAAATTTGGCCGCTTGAAACTTCTCCTGAAGTGTGGGGCGTGGGAGGTAATCAGGCTTCTTGCAAAAGCGCACAGTGGCTGCCTGTCTCTTTGCCTGATAGCTCTGAAGTTATTGCATATATTCAGCCCTGTGTGCTCAAAATTCATCTTAATTTGTGGGGAAGAGATTTGTTGCAACAATTACAAGCAACGATTCAAATAAATGAGTAAGTTTGTGCTTCCACTTACTTGGAAGTCCACTGATCCTATATGGATTCCGCAATGGCCTCTTACTACAGAGAAATTGATTGCTTTGAGACAATTGGTCGATCAGCAATTATTAGCTGACCATATAGAACCTTCTGTCAGCCCTTTCAATAGCCCAGTCTTCGTAATTAAGAAGAAAAATGGGAAATATAGATTTTTGCACGATCTGAGGTCCATAAATGGTATTATTGAACCCATGGGGCCTTTGCAATGTGGTATGCCTAATCCAAATATGATTCCACATTCATATCAATTGGCTATAATAGATCTGCAGGATTGCTTCTTCTCTATTCCCCTGCATGAAAAGGATCGCAAATTTTTTGCTTTTACAATTCCAGAATTAAATAATTGTAGACCATCTAAAAGATACCACTGGAAGGTTCTGCCTCAAGGCATGATAAATTCCCCCACCATGTGCCAATATTTTGTGGATAAGGCACTTCAATCCTTTCGTCTTAAGTACCCACATCTTAAGATTCAGCATTATACGGACGATATCCTTTTCTATTCTCCAGTCCTTCCCCCTAATTGGAAACATGATTTAATAACCTGTTTGTCTTTGTATGGTTTAAAAATAGCTCCAGAGAAGGTTCAGGAATCTCCCCCCTTTCAGTATCTAGGACATAAAATGATAGCTAGCTATTCTATTCCAATAATCCCTGAACTTCATATTTCAAAAACAATGAAATATGTACAACTGCAACAATTGCTGGGAAATATTAACTGGATAAGGCCTTATTTTAAAATCCCTCTTGAAGTGCTAAAGCCACTGTTTTCAGCCTTAAAAGGCCATCAATCTCCAGGTGAGCAAATCACCTTGAACTCTGATCAACTCAAAACTGTTGCACAGTTGAAAGCACTCATGCGTATTCATTGGGTGGATCGAGCGATTCCTAATGTTATGCCTGATTTGGTCATAATGACGGATTCTGTACAACCTTTTGCTGCAATTATTCAGAAAGGTCCATCAAAAGTTCATATACTAGAATGGCTTTATTTACATCATGCACCAAGAAACACAGCAAACCCTTTAGTGGATCTCCTTGCTCAGCTCATTAGCAAGGGACGACGACGTTGTAAGCATCTTTTTGGTGTTGATTGTAATCAAATTATTGTCCCTATGCCTTTAGAACAATGGGAAACAGCTCTTTCCACTAGCATGGATTTACAGTGTGCGTTCGCTGATTTTGTGGGTCAGGTGGATTGTCATATTCCACCCGATACGCGCCTGCAAATGAGCAAGCAATTCCCTATGTCTTTCTCTTCTATCATTTCCCCTGTTCCTTTGAATGCCCTGACTGTTTTCACTGATGGGGCTCCTTCTAGAGGAGTTGTTGCTTGGCAACAGAATGAGGAGTGGCATAGCCTGTACACTCTCCCACAAAAGTCTGCTCAGCGTTCTGAACTTGCAGCTGCTATAAAAGCTCTGCATTATTTTTCCTCACAACCAATTAACTTGATTGTTGACAGCTTATATGTTTCAAACGTCATATGTAGAATGCAAGGCAGTTATGTAAGTCCTTTATTAGATGATAACTTGTTGAGTCTCTTCCTGTCTTTGCAACTGCTTCTTTCTAATTGTTCTCACCCACTCTTTGTAGTGCACATTCGCTCTCACCAACCTTTTCCAGGTTTCATTTCAGATGGAAATGCAAAAGCAGATTCTTTGCTAAAGATTTTGCCTGTCTCTCCTATAGAAAGTCATGCTTTTCATCATCAAAATGCAAAAGCCCTTAGCCGCCAATTTCAAATTTCATTGGAAGAGGCGCGAGCAATTATTCAGCAGTGTCCTCAATGCTCCAATCAGATTGGCCATCCCAGCCCTGGTGTTAATCCCCGTGGACTGGAAGCCAATCAATTGTGGCAAATGGATGTAACCCATTTTGCCCCTTTCTCACCCTGGAAGTTTTTGCATGTCTGTATTGACACATTCTCAGGCTTCCTTTGGGTTACGCCTCAAAGAGGAGAGCAAGTAAAACATGTTTGCAATCATCTTGTTCGTGCAATGTCAGTTATGGGCAAGCCTCATTCTATAAAAACTGACAATGCCCCAGCGTATTGTGCAAAAGGCTTTGCTAAGTTTTGTGAAACTTGGGATATTCATCATCTGTTTGGCATCCCTTATAATTCTCAAGGTCAAGCTATAGTTGAACGCTCTCATCGTACCCTGAAAACTGCACTGAACAGGCAGGAAAAGAAGGCAGGCATTCCAAACTCACTTTCAGAAAAGGAAAGTTGGTTGTCAAGTGTACTCTTTACTCTTAATCATTTGAATATCTCCATACAGGATCACCAATCTTACACACGTCTTCAAAAGCATTTCCAGCAAAAGGAAATTCTTCCAGCTCCACTGGTGCGCTATAAAATTCTACCCTCCAATGAGTGGAGTGAACCAGTGAAATTGATTACATGGGGTAAGGGTTACGCTGCAGTTTCTACTCCACAGGGTGCTCGGTGGGTTCCTGCACGTTGTATCCGGCTGCACCATGGCGTGGCGACAGGTTCTTCCGGATCCATTGCCTCAATTCAACCACCAACTCCAGATCACCCGCGATGTGACGTCCAGCCCCCCCAGGACTCGTAAGCGGGGACATCGCAATCCCCCAGTGACGTGGGGCCAAATAAAATCGCTCTCTCTACAAGCTGAACAGTATAGGAGAGAACAGCAACTGGAAGCAAGCCCTACTAACCAGCTTCTATCCCTCATTGCTTGTCTTAATATGAATTCCATGATAATTCTCATTTTCAGTATTTTAATTTTGCCTCTCTCTACTTCAGCTCTTCCTACTGGTGATTCCACATCGTTAAATGTATGGGAATCGTTTGCAAGGACGCTCAATGTCTCATCATTTTGCCTTACTCAGCAAGTAGCCATTGGTGATATCCTTGGCTCTTGTCTCATTCCAGTTTGCCATGATCCTCATGACATACAGAATGATACTTGGTTTTTCTCTTTCCTACCTCAAAATGATTCACTTCGTACCCTTGGATATAAAGGCTATCACAATTGGGGCACGCAAATGCGTGAACGCCCACCTTTAGCTATTGATTTGACAACACCATATGTGGCCTCTTATAATGCTATTTGTGCACGTATGGTCAACTGTACGAAACAGAACTGCGTGAAAATGGGCAAAAATAACTTCAATTGCTCTGATTATGTAAATATTTCATATATATATAAGTACACAGAACTGCCAGCAGGCTGGTTTTGGTCCTGCCCAGGTTACACTTTCAATTACATTCCGGCAAACATTAGTCACGGCACACCTTGTTGTTTAAGCCGTCTGTCTATCATATTGCCTGAAAAACATCATTTCTCTTACTCTAGACATCAGCGTAGTGTTGAATTGTCTGATGACTGTGATGATCTTGTCTCTCTCCCTAGCAGGTCTGAATACATCTCTTTAGCTGTCTCTCTCTTAGGTGTTCCAGGTTTGGCTGTGCGTAATAGCGCAAATATTAATTCTTTAGCTTGCTCTGCAGCAAAATCCCTGAATATTACGTCTAAGGCGCTTCATCTTCTCAACACAGAGCAAGCCGAACTTCGCAACGGTTTATTAAGGTCGAAATCTACCTTGGACTACCTACTCATGGTACATCATTATGGTTGCGAACAATTCAAGGAAATGTGCTGTTTTAACATCACTGACAATTCTAAGGCCGTTCAAAGGCAAATTTCTCATTTGCAAAATCTCACTCATCACATTAAAAAGGATATCGGATTTTCCGGACTCTGGGATTCCTTTTCCTTGTGGTCTACGGCGTGGCTCCCTAATCTCGATTGGCTACGCAATGCCTTTTTTTATGTAATTATTATTGTATGTATATTAATTTTGTTTTGTTGCTTTCTCCAATGCATTCCTAGCCTTACAAATCTTTTTTCTCGCCTTCTCTCTCCTCCACCACCACCTAGCGCGCTCCTTGCAGCCTATTATGCGAAATGGCAACGCCACCAGTAAGAAAAAACAAAAATAAAAGGGGAGATGTGGGTAGGATTATTTTGAGATTCGTTGGCACACCACTAATCTTGAAGTACTTTTGCCCCATCAAGCCTAGCAGTATTATTTCCGGCATTTGATGGCAAACCACTAATCCGGAAGTATTGTTGCTTTATTCACCTAGTTGCCTTACCTCGCAAAGAAGAAAAAAAAGGAGGAGATGTAGACATGTTATTTCTATGTGCCTAGTATAGTAAAACATTGGTTCTTTTCCTCCTGCATTCTGGGAATTATTTCTATCTTCTCTTTGCTTCTAAAACAGACTATAAGGCCTGTTTATAATCAATCACGCTTCTCTCTCTCTTTCACGCACAAGGCTAAAGGTCTGTGCCTGGCACAGATCTTTTTGTATATCATTCCTTACATACCACACTTGTCTTCTTTAGTTCACCTTTAGTTCACAATGATGTGTAAATCACAATGATGTGTTAATCCTCAATGTATAATTAATTGTGTGAGTTTATATAACAATCTAAACATTAGTAAACACCTTAGTCATAACATTATCAATCTTAGTCATAGGTGGATTAAGAGCTTATATGCCTGTCTAAATACAGCTCTAACATTCTGTCTTTCATGTGCCAAAGATCTATGAAGCTATGTAAGCCCGCCTTACATACAAATGAGCCAATAGGATTTCAGTTTCTTTGTCTTGTATTGAGCCAATCAGCCACTAGCACATTCGTGGCCATGCTTTTTGTAACTTTGAATAAAAGGAGATGCTGTGAGGCTAGAGGAAAAAGAATCTCTCTCTCTCTCACTTTCATCTGGCACACACGCAAGCTCTCTGAAAGAAAACATCTCGTTGTCTGTCTTTATTCATCTCTACAAACCCCCAAAATCCACAGTTTAAAAGCAGGGATTCAAAACCCTTGGCTCTCCAGATGTTGCTGATCTACCACTCTCACCATCTCTAATGGAGTCCAGCAGCACCTGGAAGGCCAAAGGTCCCCTCATCCCTGTTTTGAAGCTATGAAGAAATAGCCAGGTGCCTTGTGGGACTGACTACCACCAGATGGCGGTGCAGACATGTAACCTGCTTTCAAATTACCTTAGTAATTTAAAAGGACATTGCTAAGTACTTTGCATCCTTTCTGTTTATACTCTTCATTGTTTTAAGTGCTCTTTTTGAAAGCTTGAAGATGTTTCCCACTGTTTATTGTTGCTTTCCCTGCAGGCCTAAGGATGATTTTTGTTAAGTTGTGGGTGGACAATTTTACTTGGGCATTTTGGGGCTCCCCTCCCCCTTTCCCAGACAAAGATATGGAAGATTAGGATTGCCACAATTTTATTCAGGCATGCTCCCATGTCTTTAATGTGTGGTAAGCAGTAATTACATGGGTGAAAGCTTCTCCCTGCATTGCATCTCCCCACTAAGGAACAGATGATGATGATGATTAATATCTATCCCAACCTTCTTCAAAGGAATTCAAGACCGCATGCTTGGTCGTCGTCCCCGTTTATCTTCACAACAACCTTGCGGTGTAGGCTAAACCATGGCTTTTTCAGCCTGAGGGCCACATTCCTTTCTGGGAAACCTTCCAAGGGCCATGTGCAAGTGGTAGGCAGGCCCAGAGGCAAAAGAGGAATAAAAGCAGCTACAAATCCTTTCAGGGTTGGTTTTGCTTTGTGCATGTTGCAGTGGGCGGAGCAGTCACTCACTCATTCACCTGTTTGAAGTTCAACTGGTGTTTTATTTTATTTTTAAGCAATGTGCCATACTGCAAAACCTTTGTTTGGATTTTAAGAAATTTACCAATTTTTTTTTTTGGTAGGATGTCTGTTTCCCTTCTCCTGCACGCATTTAGCCAGGGGTATTTGTTTATTTTCGTTTATTTATAAAGAAGGGAAACTTCAGCATAGTTATTCTCCGTATCAAAACAACTCACCCCACCTATTTAGGATATAGCCTATTCATTGGCGTTCCCTTGTCATTAAAAAGGGTCTCACAAGACTATAATCACGCTTGGAAAATGCCTGAGATTGTGAGTCGTTTTGATGTCGGGATCCTCTCTTTTGGTGTGTGAATGCCCACAGCAAGACTCATAGTTGGTATTTTGTGAAGACATGGATTTCATAAAGGAGGGTGACAATGGCCGCTGCTACAGGAGACTCACGAACAAGGGTAGCCCAGCATTGCTGGCCTTGTGAACAACAGAAGTCCACTTTGAACAAAGACACCATCAGCGATGCTTCCTTCTTAAGCCTTCCAGCTGGGCCAGTCTGATAAACAGGAAATGGAGAGGGATGCATTCTCTGATGTGTTGTCTTTGGGAATGTTTTACAACGAGGGCCAGACAAAATAAAAGAAAGGGCGAGCAGTAAACAAGCTAATTCGGGAGTCTCCCAGGGGTCTTGTCAGCAGGCGCTAGCTACAGTCAACACTTCTCATATCATCCAGAGAGCTGCCAAACTATTTTGCCAGAGAGAGAGAGAGAGAGAGAGAGAGAGGCTCTTTATAAAGGCAGTTTTGGTGGCATCCTTGCCTGATCCGCTTCAGAACCTTTAAGTGCACCACACTTAGGGGAAAACAAGCTGGAGCCTGCTCATCTATTCCTTCCTTCTGTCTTAGGAGTCCATGGTGTCTGTGAAAGGTCTCAGTAAATACCCCCTCAAAAAATCTACAATATACTAGGGTCTATTTGCTCTTCCTTGGCCTCTGCTATATTGGCCCCTCCATTAAACATGTCCACATTTCATTGGATGCCAGGAGTGGACACCTGTCCTCCCAATGGGTACATTAGTCAAAACTGCATGTTTATTAGGAAAAATACAGTATGTAGTAAAATGCTGGAGAATTTAGATGCAGATTTTTTTTTTTATGCAGATTGCTGGAACTGAATTTAAGACAGGTAAAATGAGAAACGGAGAGAACCAAAATCCTCCCACCCCTAGCAGCCACTAGGATGTGTTACAGGTGTCTTTAAGTTCTGCCTCCTGCCACAGTTAAAAAGGGGGGGGGGAGGCAGGAAAAACAAATGAAACAAAAGCCTCACAACAGTTTTTCAAAACTACTCTAAGATGAATTTGAGCACCAAAATGGAAGCAAAAGCTGAAATGGAATGGGATTTCACCAGTTAAAGGGAACATTCCCCCCCCCCCGGCGCATGCATTGCAGTTTATGGGGGTTGGTGCTGGTGTTGTAATGGGGATGCTAACTGGTAGATGCAAAACACCATTTTAAGGCAAACACCGTAACTGCTCAGTGAACGGAAAAGCCCCGTCAGAGCTGTTTGGCTTTAAATGGAGGCGCATTTCCCCTTAGCCTTCTTAATGAAAGCACCTCCTGCAGTTCCAGGGTCCTTTTGATGGCACAGTGAAACCCTCAAGGTCAGAGCCCAGAAGAGGAGAAGGTGGAGGCAAAACAGCTTAGTGGTTGCGTTGCTGGGCACTGAGAGTAATACAAAATTTGAGGCCCAATTAGGCTTTTATTTCTGGGTCAGGATTAAGGATGGGCTGGGAAGCGCTTCTCAAATGAAGACAAGGAAAAGAACCAGCCCTTCCCTCTTACTTGAATGGGTGCATCCCTTAATAAAAAGGTCACAGCACAGCCTTCATTTACAGCAATATATTTTTTTTGGCTGACCTAGATGATTACGTAATGTTGTGTTATAGGGGAAAAGGCATTTTGGGGATGGGAACCTAAGTCTTGGCCCCAAACAAAGGAGCATAAAGGAGCCAATGCAAAAAAATAAATTGGGATTATTATTAGATTTCTAGTAATACTTTTCTGCCAGGATTCCCTAATCCTGTTTCCAGTGCCTGCTTTTAGACCTAGCATAGAGCTACCATCACCACCTGTTTCTAAACCTGAAATGCTTTTGCTTTATCTCCCAGTGGAATAATTGGAAAGGGGGGTGGGATAAAGGTCAGTAAAGAACTGTGCCAGGGCTTAAGAAACTGAGCTACAACTTGGAAGAGGTTTCCAGAAATAGGTTCATCCTTTCCAGCAAGAAAGCTTTTCTCTCCCAGAGGTGATGTTCTGCACTAAGCGTGCCAGCAAGTAAGAGAATTACTTTTGCTCGATAGGTTGAACTTATCAGCTGCTGAGAGATTGATGTTCCCAAATGGGCGATTTGAGAGCAAAGCAAGGAAGGAGACCAAGAAACAGAAATGAATGACCTGCAATGAAAGGGAGAACAGCAAACACATATTGTGTATAAATGGAGTAGAGGGAGGGGGGTTGGGTAAGTACTGTCCTGGTTGGAAGGGTGCCATCAATCTCAGTAGGTTGGCTACTGGACAGAAGCAGAGAGCAGTGCTAACTTTCTGGAACAGCATCAAACTGGTTGTTGTAGCAATGCAAAAATAGGGAACCTATGACACTCCAGATGTTCCAGAACTCCAGGTGTCCAGATGTTCCAGGACATCAGTCATGACCATTGAGCTGTGCTGGTTTAGGCTGATAGGAGTCCAACAACATCATCTGGAGAGCAACAGGCTTTCCATTCCTGTAGTAAACACACACACACACACACACACACGTATATCTGTCTGTCTGTCTATCTATAATTTATTTAATTAAAAACATAGAATTCAATAACATTAAAATAAAGAAATAAAGAGGAAACAATGCAACAAAATTAAGTACCCCCACACAAAAGGATTGGGTTGTCATATTCACAATCAGTGGGGAAAATTCATTGGGGTAGCATGGGGGAGGGTCACAGGGGCAGTTGCCCCAGGTGCAAAAATTTTAATGGGTGCAAAATTTCAACATCCGGTGCTGCCTCAATACACTGGGCACTTCTGTCACTGGGCTCCGCTGAAAACAGCTTCTCCATGCAAACCAGGAAATGACCTCTCCAGAAGGACTCTTCTTATCTCTGTGGCTGCGATCTCCTGGGTGACATGAATGCTGTTAGACAGTTGAATGTACTCCTTCTGTTTCCCTCCTTCCCACCCACCCCCTTCGTGCGGCCCCGGATGCTGGCAACCCACACTATACCACTGGGGTAAATAAATGAATAAATGAATGAATGAATGAATAAATAAATAAATAAATATCTAAAAACTTGATCATTATAAGTCGCATAGCAACCTAATGATATGCTGGCATCCATCTGTCTTGGGAGACAACAGAGGAGTACGTCTTCAGGGGTGAATTCAAACTGTTGGGAGGTTATAGCACCTGCTATGGGTGTAGAGACCAATGCAGGAGAGACATGTTTTGTTGCAGCTAGGGCAGATGAAGGTGTCTGGTTTTGCTGCTGCAGATGCTTCATGGTTTTTCTTCTCTCTGCGCTCCTCCCAGTGGCCATTCCTTGCCTGGTCATTGCTGTGGATGCATGGCCTGTCTGTCTCCAGGCATAGCAATAATCTACAAGGGATTCCCACATGGCAGGGTTGATATTGCAAGCCTTCATGGCACGTTTTGCAGACATTTTTGTAATGTAGAGTTAGTCTGCCAACAGGCCTGGTGCCTGAAGTATAAGAACCAGTTTTGCAGAGACGAATAGTATCTAAAGTGATACTATAATGCCCATGGACATGAGATCAGCAGCAAAATGCAGTAATTCCAAAAAGGCAGCATAATGCTAGTCTAAAAAGTCTCTGCATAAAGAGCCAAAATGAGCAGTATCAACAAAACAGTCTGTCCTGTGTATCACAAAGAAGCAAGAAGTGATACTGTTGTTGTTGTTGTTTAGTCGTTTAGTCATGTCCGACTCTTCATGACCCCATGGACCAGAGCACGCCAGGCACTTCTGTCTTCCATTGCCTCCAGCAGTCAAACTCATGCTGGTAAGAAGTGATACTACCGGTAAAAAAATTAGCAACCAAATGTGGAACAGCTCCAAACTATGAATGGAAAGGTCCTTGGTTCAACTTTTGCCTCTTCTGTGAATTCTCTAGGTGACCTTAGGCAAGTTGTTCTTTCTTAGCAACCCTTCCCGTCTGTAGCATGCGGGTTATACTGTTGTCCAACTTTACAGGGTTGTTGCAAGGATTAAAGGGAATGAAGACTGCAAAGTGCTATGTAAATATATTTCTTTCCCCCTCCATCCTCCTGGAATATTCCTTTCTGATGTATCTCCCCCCTTTCCTAATTCTGAGCATGAATTGTGCTTCAGTTTTGGCTTCCTCTGCTCATTTTGCTCTTGATTCATCCTGGTTTTCTGGCCTTGACTTTTGCATGACCTTGGCCCTAGCTTATGATCTTACTTGCCTTGGGTAACCTGAAACCATACAGCCAAGGGATCAAGACAAAAGGACACTGATGGACAGGAAAGCTATGAAACAGCTTGCTGGCAGATGCTTTCAATTAGCTTAACAGGCAATATCCAACCAAACTTCAAATTAGTCATCATGAAAACGACAATAGATTACTTGTTCTATCAAACAGCTGAGCTAATAATAAAAATGTGCAGCGAATGATCAGCCATAGCAGGGAGAGAGGGAGATGCCTCATAGGACAATTAACTGAAGATTTGCAGAATGATGACCAACCATATCATTAAAGTTGAAGGGATACATCAAAATTTATTATTAAAAATAACAATTATCAGGCAATCATAGCCATATGCCCAAGCTTGCAGTCCACCAACAGGTTACAGGTCCCTAGAATCAATTTTCAATTAACGTCTCAGGAGTTTTCCGCTCTTTAAAAAGCAATGGGAATAGTTGCTCTTTGCTTTCTAAACACACTGGCTTCAAAGTGAATTTCACAAATGTTACCAAATTCTTGCAAGGGAGAAAGACACGTTAACAGCACACTCTACCTAGAAGGAAGTCCCACTGAAGTCAATGGGGCTCACTCTCAGGTAAATAGGATTGCACACTTGTAACAGCCTGTGTGGGTGTTTAATTCTGTGTATGCACAATGATATGCCACAATTTGACTCAGGTTCCCCATAGCATGGAAGCCAGGTGTACAGGTGGGGCGGGCAGGAGAGCAACACAAAAGCTGTCGTGCATATGACCCACATGCAGCTTTAATGTTTGTGAATCACATCAAGGCCACATGTCCTTATGCTTAGAGAGTGCTCCTATGCACTTGATCCAGCAGAAATGGCTTGCAAGGAAGCAAGGTCTAGTGCTGGCAACACGTTGCTGGGGGGCACATATTCACCCACAGAGCTTCCTGTGGGCATACAGGGGGTGGTAGTGTAAATGGTGCCCTATTGCTTGAGCTCCTTTTTGCTGAGAGAGCAAAGCTTACACCACACTTTAAGACCCCCTGGCTGGACTGTAACCTTTTAACCCCACCCCCAAATACAGGCCCAGAATTAAACATAAAATCAAACAGCACATGCCATTTTGAGGACTACCAGCTTTGGCTTAACATGGTTGTTCTTTGTCCATTGCACACTGCAAAGCTACAAGGAAATTACATTTTCCAAAGAGACAAGTGTACAAAGTTACAACCGACTGTGGTTAGAAACCCCCCCCACCCCCCAGCTTGTCTCTGACCTGAGATTCCAAACCACAGCATAGTCGCAAAGCTAAATGTTTATCATTGGATGCTCATGCAAAGGAACTGTGGCTCATAGACTTTGCCGTCCTCAGAATGATCTAACAGGTAGCTCTTGGAGCCAAAGTTGACAAGATATTGGAGACCTGTGCCCAGACCTCTTGCCTCTTTCAATTTGTTTAAAGCAGCTCTTGTGGCCCGCCCCCATTAGATCAAGAGAACTGTTGGGATGCTATGCTTTCCCTAATGGGGTACATTGCAGCTTGCAGAACTACATGCTTGGGAAGGGTTAACCTTCTCTCTCCAGCTTTGTGGTCCCAATCCAATTGCCCTCATCAACAACTGTTTTTAGCAGAGATAGTTGCTCCAGTTAAAGATCTCCAACCTCTCATCTGGTTTGGTTCCAATTTCAACATTTTAATGCAAAAAAGGGAGAAAAGCTTCAGGATTGGGGGAAGGTTGATTTCCCTAAACCTCCTGTGATATGTGCACACCAGTTGAAGCTTTGCAAGTCAAGATTACTGCCGGAGAAGGAGCTTGTGAAAAGCCAGGCTCTTTGGAGGCACGAGGACAGGCTTCCAATCTCCCTGACAGAGAGAGTTTGTTTTCCATTCATAAGTCTAAGCAGGAAATCCACATCACATCTTACCTGGAGAACCAACACAATTCATAAGACTCTTGAGTGCTTAAAACACAATTAGGCAGATGGTGAATGAGAGGAGCACTGAAGGTCTGCTTCAAAACAAGAAAAAAGATGGTTGGCATTCACTGAAAAAGGAGTATTTTCAGAATATTGCTGTTTTGGGGTGGGATTCAATCACATCCCAGCAAATTCAGGTTGTGCAATTGCAGTTGACTGGAAGTTCTCGCTTAACAAACCTGCTTCCCCAAAAGAACCAGCTTTTTGCAATAAGGAAAGTGTGGGGGAAATGTGCAGGAAAGGGCTGAATAACAGATGCTTTGATGCAATGTCATCTAACCTCCCCACAAACATATCAGAATGAATATTTATTAGATAGCCAATGTCATCTAATCTCTCCGTAAACAGATCAGAATGAATGCTCAACAGATCATGATTAAGTGGGAGAGAGCTTAACCATGAACATGCCAAGCCAGCTGTGGGGAACCTTTTTGGCTCCAGGATTTGGCTCCGACCTTTTATCAGGATTAACTTTGCAGGCCAATTTCGGAAGGTGGACCACTCCAGCATGACATACTCCTGGGTTTGGCCCACGTTGTCAAAACATGGCAAGTCAGAATAAATATATCATATCTCCAAAGGAAGGCCTTCTGTTCAGTCCCCATAACTGCCTAAAGATCAGGCCATTGTATCTTTCCGTCTTTCTTCTGTGAATCATTGCCGAACTACTAATCTTCCTTGTTGACATCCCAAAGGGCACGCTCCTGGAATCATCTACAAATTTGTAATTGCTTCTGAATGTTGTGGGATTTATGAGCTTCTAAGTCACATGGGGTGAGAAAGCAGGCCATTAATTATTTCTTTAATTGAATACTCCCCCCTCACATTTTCCCCTGCATATAATATGCACAGCCACCACTGCCAGCCAACAGACAAATGAATGCATCATTCTGTCATCCCTAATGGATCAGCAAATCCAATCATCAGTCATTTGCCAAATCACCAGCCAACTATTATTATGAAGAGTGTGTTGCAATTTGTCATGGTGGCAGATGTGCTGCTGTCCTCCTCCAATGTGCCTCTGGGAAAGAATACTGACCCATTTCCTACTTCTGCTGTGGAGACATTCCAGTAGCAAAGGAGTGGTAGGATGAATGCTTCTTCCCTCCATCATATGCTGAAAAGAAAATGTGACCTAAGTATTTCACTCAAGTGACTCCAGCAGCTAAATGGGACCATCCATGGCTCTGCCTCCTCTTGAACTCTGTCAGTGCTTTGCAACTTCCTTTGTGTTTGGTTCCAGGTTTGAGGGGTTCCTATAGACAGGAGCTCTCCTAAGTAAGTGAGCTTGCCTGGCAGAGACAGGTAGGCCTGCAGAGCCTCATTCATGTAGCCTCAATTCATGGCATTGTGGGAAATTTAAATGGTGGCTTCCAGACCAAACCATTTTTTAAGAGGGGGCACGCTGGGGCCCTGGCAACTGCCTCTTGGTATTGTTTACTAATGATGTCCCTAAGTGTTATTGTAGACAAACCTAAGACATGGTTGAATGGCAAATATCAGCATAATGGTGCTAATTTCTAAATGGAATGGTTCATTCTCATGTGGGTCCATTTTGGACACAACTCCAGGTCATTTGGGGTCCAGATTTTATCGAAAAATAAATCCATATTGGGTCCTGTATTGTGTCGCTCCACAGGCCAGGACCTGGAGGCCTCATGCTTTGCCATGGCCCTCACCGTTACCCTCCACATTATGTAACTGAGCCAAGATAGTGTGTGGCTGTGTGAACTGCACCCACAATTCTGAAGTGCAATTGTGGAAGGGGAAAGGCCACAGCTCAGTGGTAAAGTATCTGCTTGGCACAAAGAAGGTCCCACGTTCAGTCCTCAGCATCTCCAGGTAGGACTAGGAGACAACCCAGTTTGAACCCCTGGAGAGCTGTTCCTGGTCAGTGTAGACGATTCTGAGCTAGTTGGATTGGTTTTTCACTTGGTATAGGGCTGCTTCCTTGCTATGTAAGTCCATCCGATACACTTCCTGCCAAGGGTGGTGAATCCGGGAAAGATGGGAACCACAGGCGTCTAGATATACAGTATATATTTTTTCCTGGCACTTAGAACACATCTGGGAAATTATTAGCTTGTTTTGAAATATTTCCAAACTCAGTTGGTTTTGTTGGTTCACCCACTCCCATAGTGACCCTGCCCCCAGGTGGAAAATAATCATTGGATTCCCAGGGTTACTTTCAAAGTACAGTCAAACCTCGGTTGTCAAATGTAATCCATTCCGGAAGCCCATTCTGCTTCCAAAATAGCCGACAACTGAGGCGTGGCTTCTGAGTGGTTGCAAGAGCTTCTTGCACTCAAGCGGAAGCCACGTTGGATGTTCAGGTTCCAAAAAAGTTTGAAAACCAGAGCATTTACTTCCAGTTTTTCAGCGTTCAGGAGCCAAAACATTGGAAAACAGAGCTGTTCAGGAACTGAGGTTTGACTGAACCAGATAAATTGTGGTCCTATCAGCGCAAGGATTTCTGCTTGTATGACAGGACTTGTTTATATATGTAACTGTTCTACTTGTCCTTATATTGTAAATTGCATTGTAGAGCCTCATGAAAATAATAATAATAATAATAATAATAATAATAATAATAATAATAATAATAATAATTTATTATTTGTACCCCGCCCATCTGGCTGGGTTTCCCCAGCCACTCTGGGCGGCTTCCATAGAAACAAAAACACACACTAAAATATTATACATTAAAAACTTCCCTGAACAGGGCTGCCTTAAGATGTCTTCTGAATGTTAGGTAGTTGTTTATCGTTTTGACATCTGATGGGAGGGCGTTCCACAGGGTGGGCGCCACTACCGAAAAGGCCCTCTGCCTGGTTCCCTGTAGCTTTGCTTCTCGCAATGAGGGAACCGCCAGAAGGCCCTCGGCGCTGGACCTCAGCGTCCGGGCAGAACGATGGGGGTGGAGACCCTCCTTCAGGTATACTGGACCAAGGCCGTTTAGGGCTTTAAAGGTCAACACCAGCACTTTGAATTGTGCTCGGAAATGTACTGGGAGCCAATGTAGGTCTTTCAAGACCGGTGTTATGTGGTCTCGGCGGCCGCTCCCAGTCACCAGTCTAGCTGCCGCATTCTGGATTAGCTGTAGTTTCCGAGTCACTTTCAAAGGTAGCCTCACGTAGAGCGCATTGCAGTAGTCCAAGCGGGAGATAACTAGAGCATGCACCACTCTGGTGAGACAGTCCATAGTTTTGAATGTTTGAAAAGAAGGTTGTTTTACACAATGGAAGCTGGTTTGGGTTTGTTTTTTACTGTACTTTTGGGACTTCATCATAATTTCCTATGGGGATACATTACCATTTTTCAAACGGTTTTATAATACTAATGTATCTTCACACATTTCAACATCTAGCAGATACAACTGATCCTAAGTGCTTCTTTGGCCAAGTAAGCTGTAGTTGAACTCTTGCCCACTTTTCCAGTATGGATTGGATAGATAGAGACCTTGGGCCAATCTTCACATAAAGATGTGGTTTGGGTCTCTTTGATTTTGGTTCTTGGTGGAGGTCATAGTCTACAATGCTGAACTCAGCATTCAGTCTTCTCAGCATTCAACTTTTTGTGCATCTGTTTTATTTAGTTTTAATCTGTGCAGTTTCTCATGCCACCCTCTCTACGAATTTGGTTTTGAGTTTCGGGTTAACCCTCTGGGCCCTCTCAATCTCAAAGTTAAACACAGCTGAGAATGACAAGTTTCGCATCACAATGAGCCAAAGCCATGGGCGGCACATTATTCCAATGCAAAACTGTAAATCAGAGCAGGGCTAGCTTGAAACCAGGCCAAGATTTGACTGAAAGGTTCATGAACCTGAAAGAATCTTTTGATGAGGCTTGATCTGAGAGCTGGAGTTGAAATGAAACCCAAAACCAATTGAGTTTTGTGGGTTTTATGTCATCTTAGATTTGGCTGCAAATATTTCACGTGGCCCTAGGGACTCAGCTACATCGGCAAAACTTCAGAATTATTCCTTGATGTCAATGGAACTGTTTTAAGATTTACAGTGGTGTAATGGGGATCAGCACTTGAATAGCAAAAAGTTTGTTTGTATACTTTGGCTTCCGTCTTGTTAGATCCAAGAAATGAATGTTTCCTCTGTCTCATTCAGACTGTAGCCTGCTTTCACATGACTCACGCACCGCAGAGCCCCTCTTACTCCATTGCAAGTATATGTGGATGTCATAAAACTACAGAGAAAACTATAACAGTCTTTATAGTCTAAGTCTAATGCAGTTTTTGCATTTGCAAATTGATGTAAAGGGGAGGGGGGAGAAAAAGACTGAAGCACCTTTTGTTGGGTTGGGTCTACTTTTTCCAGAGATTATACCTTTCGGTTTATAGAATGGAATGAATCCCACCAACTCAGCTCACTAGGGGGCACTGTTGGTTTACTCTGTGCCACTCGTACGTACTTGATCCTAAAGGAGACCTGGAGGATGTTAAGGGTGAATTTGGTTTGCATGCCACTGACATTTCTGGTCAAAGATGGTGCACAACATCCCAAACCTTCCAACATCAAGACCTAGTTCACAGGTGCCGTTTTCACAGTTCAGTGACCATTAGATGTCTTTCTCAGTAGACCCGGGCATGTGGCTCAAGTACCTTAATGATCTGTTTCCAGATTTCATCTATTTTGTTTATTTAATAAAACTTTTAAGGACTGCCTTACGGGATAATGTCCTTCCTATGCAGCTTATAAACATATAAGAGAATAAAAACAGCATTTGAATTCCTTTCAACTTTTCTTTAATTTTTTTTAAAAATGGAAAGTTAAGATAAACTTTAAACACATTAAAAAAAGAGAAGAATTTCTAATGGCTTTGGCAAAGCAGCAACACAGACACTCTCTGGGCCACCTTACCCAGATTGTGAGTCCTCCTTTTCCTCATGAAAATCTGCCAGTGTTTTAGTGTGAATTTCTCCTAACAAACATGTTTTTGTATGTAGTATTGCCTAATACACACATCTTTTGCAAAACAATTTTCAATAATATTATACGTTCTTGTATCCTTTTAAAAATAACAATTATATGCATTTTTATGCACACTTTACCTAGTATATGCATTTTTGAACACATTGCTTGGATGGGGAAGCGCTTTGCAAGATCTGGAGAAGTGCAAATTGTGGAAGATGGCTGTGTTTCAGCTGGCTGATTGTTTTAGGAAGTGTCAGTCAGTCAGTCAGTCAAGTTTATCAGCCACTTTCCTCTCAGCCTGGTTCTGATAATACAAAGTGAGTCAGCTTTGGGAGAAAAGTGCCTAAAAGTGATAGAAAGCAGCAAGCAAGAGGCAGGAGGCAGGAGGCTACAACTCACCACACATCTGTGTACGTTTCATTGTAAAAACGAGGCCCCTCCTCACACCTCACCCATTCATGTTTTTGCCCTGTTTTCAGGGCAGAAACATGAATGAACAAACATGGCTGTATAGTTACATTGGATCATGGTTTGAGGACTGAATATGGGACGTTATCAGTCAAAAGTTGCGGTCTTGATCATAAGGTCAAAGGTGTGGATGGCTGTTGTTCTCATTCTTCATCTGTGACAAGATCGTATAAGTATGGTAGCAGGAGGTGGAGCTGAACTCCCAAAGGAAATGAAAGTGGTTAGGGGATCATAGGTCATGCCACCCGCTATCGCCTAGGAGAGAGGAATGTAAAGCCAGATGTTAGCGTGACAGACATTCGTGCAGCCAAATAGTTGTGGCTAAAGCCAAGCGCAGAGGGGATGTAGATAATTTAAAACAACAAAATAGGAACTATCTTTAAAAAAAAAAAGTCAGAGGGGAGGGATGTAGGGATGTCTATGTGTACAGTTTGGCCCAATGTCAGTGAAAGAATTATGGCTGTTACTGTATTCAGAAGAGTCTTTTGTGGAGGAAAAAGCACAGCCTATACAACACTTACCTACTGCAAAGATCATTACTTGCTTTGAAACATCTGGTGCTGGTTGCTAACAGATGAAGGATGGGTCAAATCCAAGATAGAAGCTCCCATGTTATTTCTCTGTGAGCTGTTGCCCTTCACTGCTCTCAGATGAAATATTGTCTTGAATCTGATGGAGAATTACAGGTCCCGCTCATGCACTGATCTACCATTTATTTTTATTTAAATAGAGTTCCATAACCACAGTGAACTCTGCGGTTGGGATACACTTTATAGGTTTGCCAGGTCACGATGTACATTCAAGGTTCAGCTCAGGAGATCCTTTGTCAGCTCAGGAGACCCTTTGTCAGCCTCAGGGAGCTGGGCATGTTTAGCCTGGAGAAGAGGAGGTTAAGGGGTGATATGATAGCCATGTTCAAATATATAAAAGGATGTCACATAGAGGAGGGAGAAAGGTTGTTTTCTGCTGCTCCAGAGAAGCGGACACGGAGCAATGGATCCAAACTACAAGAAAGAAGATTCCACCTAAACATTAGGAAGAACTTCCTGACAGTAAGAGCTGTTCGACAGTGGAATTTGCTGCCAAGGAGTGTGGTGGAGTCTCCTACTTTGGAGGTCTTTAAGCAGAGGCTTGACAACCATATGTCAGGAGTGCTCTGATGGTGTTTCCTGCTTGGCAGGGGGTTGGACTCGATGGCCCTTGTGGTCTCTTCCAACTCTATGATTCTATGAAATGCTGCATTCCATCATTTGACAACCTTTGGGGAAGGGCACCTGCCCATGGTGGATGGATGAGGTAGAGGCCAAAGTGGGTGGAGCAACAGGTGTGACTCTTACCTTTGCACAGTAAAAGACAGAGGTTTCCATATACAGCCACACACACTGCTCTGCACACATTCCAGCCGGGCAAAAGCACCTGAGGAAAGTGCAGAGCAGGGCCATGGACAGGTATTGGCTGGGAATAGAGGGTGTGGCCTGGGGGGAGTCTCAAGGGCCAGGTAGAAATAGTAGACTGCATTTGGCCTGAGGTTCACATCACTGGTTTCTGTTGGATTCCAGTCTCCATCAGCCCCAGCCAGCATGGCCAATGGGCAGTGTTTAAGGGAGTTATGCAAAATAACTGCAGGGTCAAAGGTTTTCCATTGCCAGTTTAGGAGATGGGCATTGTATGCATTCAGAAAAAGAACAGGAGAACCCTCTTGGTACGTCATCATTTCACAATGTAGGGTGGGGACTGCATGTTTCAATATTTTCATGTGTGTGTGTGGAGAGAGAGAGAGAGAGAGAGAGAGAGAGAGAGAGAGAGAGAGATGGGTATCTCTAGATGCCCACAAGTATAAATTAATGCATTTAAAATATTTGTTAGTCACCCTTCACTGTTATGAACAATCCCAGAACAGTGTACATAACAGTTAAAAAAAACATTTTAAAAAACATATAAAATATGTAATAATCATTATTCACAGTTTCAGCAGCCTCCAGCATTAATGCCCAGCAAATTCCCGAGTAAACAAGAGCATCTTCAGTTTGACGACCACCCCCATTTGTCCGTCCCCAAGAACTGGAGCATAAGTGGTCAGATGCTGGGAAACATTTATACACATGGAGCTGCCTTATACTAGGCCAGGGTCTTCAAAATTTCAGGCAGGAGTCTCCCCCATCCCTACCGGGAGATGCTGAGAACTTGCAGCTGGGACCTTCTACATGCACTGCAGTTGCTCTCGCACTGAACTACAACACGTGCACCATACTACAACCATTCTTCGTCTGCTGAAATGTTGCTAGTATGGTGGGCCTTTGTACCTCAGCAATGGTTCTGAGTCCCATCATGGACTGGGACTCCATAGCATAAGGTATTGCTCCTCAACCTGCTAGCAGTACACAGCTCTCCCCACCCCCACCTCCACACAGACAAACTGGCTAGTGTGGACCTGCTCATTGTACGCATGAGAGAGTGGGCTTGAAGAAGACCATGTTCAGTGTGGCTGGTTACTGGAGAGGGGAACACAATCCTGTTAACTAGTTTGGACACTAAGAATTCCTAACTGGCCTCCACTTCATTTTCAAGCCCTAATTACCTCAGGGCCGCAGGGACTAGGTTGGCACGGCTGGATTCAGGGGTCAGCCTGAGTGCTGAGGGCCAGCAGAGTTCCAAATACACTCCTGATGTGTTTTGACAGGTCTTAAGGACACCTGCTACTTTTGGAGACTTTTCTCTTTCACCAGCAGACTTTAGAACAAGTGTGTGTGTGTTGACAAGGAGTGGGGGGGGGGAGATATCACTAGAGGGTGTTGAGGTGGGAGCAAGGGAGACATTTCCAGAGAGTATGTCAGAAAGATTTTTCTTGGCCTCTTTGTTCCATAATGAAAGATGAACAACTTTGCTAAAGGTGCAAAGTCTTGCACAGCTGAGTGCCAGGTCTTGGACTGTGACTTTTGTCCATGTTATTTATTTCTTCTTTTATTCTTTTAATAGCAGTTTAATGCCAATTAATAAGCCTCCCTTGTGAAGCCCACACATACTGGTACATATCGTATCCTTGGATGAAGGGCAGTATCATACCCTCCAGCATTTCTCTGATGAAAATAGGGACATCCCATTCCATAATGATAATTTTACTATTTATACCCCACACATCTTGCTGGGTTGCCCCAGCAAAAATTTCCCTATACAGGATTGCTTTCAGAGGGTCAGATAACTCCATACCTTTCAACATTTCTCTAATGAAAATAGGGACATCCTAAGGAAAAGTGGGACATTCTGGGATCAAATTAGGAACTGGGACAGCTTCTTTAAATCAGGCATGTCCCTGGAAAGTAGGGACACTTGGAGGATCTGCACTATAGAAATTCTTCTACATGAAACCACTGAGTGGAGCTATTCAGAATTTTGGAGCACATTGTTAGCAATACAGTGGTACCTCTGGATGCGAACGGGATCCATTCTGGAGCCCCGTTCGCATCCTGAAGAGAACACAACCTGCATCTGCGCATGCACGGGTCACGATTCGTTGCTTCTGCGCATGCACGTGACATCATTTTGAGCGTCTGCGCATGCGCGAGCGGCGAAACCCGGAAGTAACACATTCCGTTACTTCCACGGAGCACAACCCGAAAACGCTCAACCTGAAGCAACTTTAACCCGAGGTATGACTGTATTCTGATTACACACAACTCTACTTCTCCTTTACACCTGCAGGTGAGGCAGTGAATGTGCTGGACCAGGGGTCAGCAACCTTTTTCAGCTGTGGGCCGTTCCACTGTCCCTCAGACCATGTGGTGGGCTGGACTATATTTTGAAAAAAAAATTGAACTAGTTCCTATGCCCCACAAATAACCCAGAGATGCATTTTAAATAAAAGGACACATTCTACTCAGGCAAAAACATGCTGATTCCTGGACCGTCCACAGGCCGGATTGAGAAGGTGATTGGGCCTTAGGTTGCCTACCCCTGTGTGGACTGTTGTTTTTGTTACAATATAGAAGCAATGCGGCCGCGAGCTGGTAGCTTGAAAGCAAAACATAATGGGAATGTTGGGACTGTTCCGTGGGAAACAGAGGGACAGTCTATTCACAGTGCAAAGCACCGGAATTAGCTCAGAGTGTAATATGAGCTGTACAGGATGTACAGGAGGAGGAGTTTGTGTCTCTCTGCTGTTGGAGTTTGAAGAGAGCAGACGTGTTTCTCTGTAACGCTGCAAAGACAGAAATAAAGGCATGTAAATACGTTTCTGTCTATCTCTTTCCCCTGCCTGGGGGGCAGCAAAGAGTGGTGTGTTCTCCTCACGCTGAGGAGGATCGCCGATCGTGACCTATCCTGGATTCTGCCGGAGAATGCAGACAGGGAGGTCAACAGGAGATCAAGCCGGGTGCCTGGAGAGTGGCCAGTTTCTCCTGAAGGCTTGAAAATCCTAACAGTTTTGCCTCAGTAACAGATTAGATTAGAGCCAACAAGCTGGAGCTTAATCCAGATATGACTGAGGCACTGTTAGCTGATGGTTCCCTAGACCAGATAGATGGGAGGTTGCCTACTCTTGATGGGGTTACACTTCCTTTGAAGGAGTGGGTTCGTAGCTTGGGGGTAATTCTGGATCCTTTGCTGTCACTTGAGGCTCAGGTGGCCTCAGTGGTGCAGAGTCCTTTCATCAGCTTCAGCTGGTGGCCCAGCTGTGTTGTTATATGGACAGATAAGGCTATCAACTAGCCTTCTGCTTCCATAGTCAGAGGCAGCATGTTTCTGAATACTCATTGCAGGAGACTACTGGGGCAGTGGGGAATGCTCTTGTGTGTGGGTCTTGCTTGTAGGTTTCCTACAGACATCTGGATGGCTACTGTGAGAACTAGACTAGATGGGCCATTGGCCTGATATGGCAGGCTCTTCTTATCCCCTTATGTTCTTAAGTTGTGGAGTTACCAAGCCCTCTTTCTGCTGGTGAGGTCATTATGCATCCCAACAGATTTGTAGCTGATCCAGTCCTTCAGTGATGGATGTGTGTAGGTTTGAGTTGACCATGAAATATTAGTAATGTGATTTGGGTTAAGCTGACATCCTCAAGTAATAGACTACCCCCCTAGGGCTCAGAAACGTGCCTCAGTCTATGAGTTATCATTTTCCTTCAGTATGATGTTTACACTACAGAGTTCTACTATATAATGTATGTGGAGGAACAGCTGGCTAAGGGAAAAGAAAAAGGGAGATAGAGGCCCTCAGGGCCCACAATGGCAGTTGTCATTTATTCATACACTATTTAACTTAAAGCTTCCCCCCAAAGTTTTCCTGTAGAGAAACTTTGAAAAAGAAGAAGTTATGTTTCTACTATATATTCTGGAAAGTTGTTCATTTGCCATTCATTTGGATACCTCTTTATTTATGGTAATCAAATTTTGCACAATAGTGCCTGGGATCAATGAGGTGGTTTTGACTACTTTCAGATACAATTGGTTGCCATTTTGAATCAAGATGGCGGAAAGAACTTTTCAAAACAGTACTGATTTGGGGTTTTTGTAGAATCCATGAGCAATGTTGGGTATGAACCAAAATTACCATTAAAATGTTTCCCAGTGCCTTTCAGAATTGGTAGAACTTGAGAATTTCTTAGGGTCTTATATTTGCAAAAGACAATTGTTACAAGTTGTGGCAGGAGTGGAGTAAGAAACGATACATACGCCAGGACCAGGAGCATCTTGAAGAGTCAGGTACTGCAATGGCTTCCATGTAGAAGTCATAGGTTGCTTGCACACACCTCACCAAACAAAAGTACATAAGTGCTTAAGCTGTTGCTCCACCAGTCCAGGTCTGAGCAGAAACCTGGGGAGGGGAAACAAGCTACTTAGTTGCCAGAAGTGTGTGTGCTTGTTCTGTGCACCTTAGAAGCTGTGTAGGTTTGTGTTTTGCCAAGAAAGAATTAAACTACTGGCCGTTTGTCCTCATTTTGCTCTGGACACTTCATCCCTTCATGGCTCTCAGCCAGACTCTGATCTTAGCAGGTACTTCCATGTGCTTCTCCCTCTTGCAGAGTAGTTTCATTGGCTAGTAGCTAAGCACTATGGTGGCAGCTCTGAAGTTCCTTCCTGGCTCACCATCTACTTTGCTCCTGTGGTCCCAAGGGAGATGAGACATGGCCAGGAACCCAGGCAGCAGGGGCAGGGATGTCCAGCTTCATTGGCTCTTCAGGGTGACTGGCAGTGTGGTCCCTTTCAGGTTCAAGGTCTAGGCAATCTTGTTTGCTCTGCCCAGTATTTAATTCTTTTATCATCTCCAATGGTTTCCAGCATTTGAGTTTCATATTTTGGAGGACAACCTCCTTCTTTGCATCTCATGTCAAAGGTTCATTCAATACTCTGATGCAAAATATGAGTTTCATTTAATTCATCTTTAATCTTACTTTTCTTCTGGTGCTTGCCCAGTCCTATGTCAATCATCATGTAAGTGCAATTGCAGGCAGGGCAAAAAGTTGATACAGTGTTTTGAGAAATTCCATTCAGTAATATCTTTGCCTGGACCAATGTTGGCATTAGGTTTTAGCCCTTTGAAAATCAGTACCTTGAATGCAATAGGACCTTCACTATAAACACATCTAGCTATCCAAATTCACTGGTCTTATAAAAACAGCACTTCAGTCTATCTAAATATTTTGGATGTCCTCTTGGTTATTGGGACTGGTGATGAGGGTGTATTGTAATTCATTTAAACAATCCTGATTTTGAAACACTCACTTCAACAATTCCCACATACTGTAATTCATTTTGACAGCTTTGACTTTAAAAAACCCCAACATGGACACTATGAAATGATATCGATCCAGATATGATATTTTAAGTGCGATGACATCTGCAGCACAGTCAACCAGTGAAAATGGAAGACATTAGATTGTGCCAAAATGCGTGAATGCCAAATGTCACTCACAGTTATGAACCCATCAATAACAGACTGAGAAGCTTCTCTTCAGCTTTCACATAAGAAGTTTGCAGTTGTAAGAATGTCTATGGAATGTGGGAAGACAGACTACATACATTCAAATTCTGGTTTGATTACTTAGTTCTCATAACTTAATATTTCTAAATGTGCACTGTACAGCTTTTAAAAATCAAGAAGGCCCGTAACCGCAATGAAACAAATTGATCATGTATTTTTCTTGATGCAGATAATGCAGCAGATAAGAACCTGTCAATTGTTTCCCTGATCTAACTAAAGCAAGACTAGGCAACCTCAGACCTGGGGGTCAATTGTGGCCCTCCAGGACTTTATACCTGGCCCTTATAACTCTCCTTAGGCCACACCCCCTCGTCAGTTTTGCTTTGCAGCCTCCTTGAGTATTTTTGCCTGGCTAGAATGTGCCTTTGAACTCTAATAATGCCTCTTGCCTGCCTGGATGGAGGACAGGGAGGGATGTGTGTATGAATTAATATTGATTCCCTCAATCACTTTTGCTTCTGGCCTTGCATACCAGTTCCATCTGGGCCTCAGAGGATTGCCCAGAAGGGAATGTGAGCCTCTGGCTGAAAAAGATAAAGCACCCATGTTTACAGTGCTGAGTTCTGTTGTGTTACCACACAGTGAGCACCATTTTCTCCTCACAGGTTGATTTGGAATTGGTGGCCTTCTAGAGTCTTCCACAGAATGACTGTGGGATGGTATGCACTCAGTAGGCACCCGTGGCTCTGCCATAGGTAAAGGTAAAGGGACCCCTGACCATTAGGTCCAGTTGTGACTGACTCTGGGGTTGTGGCGCTCATCTCACTTTATTGGCCAAGGGAGCCGGTGTACAGCTTCCGGGTCATGTGGCCAGCAGGACTAAGCCACTTCTGGCAAACCAGAGCAGCGCATGGAAATGCTGTTTACCTTCCCGCCGGAGCGGTACCTATTTATCTACTTGCACTTTGACGTGCTTTCGTACTGCTAGGTTGGCAGGAGTAGGGACCGAGTAACGGGAGCTCACCCTGTAGCGGGGATTCGAACCACCGACCTTCTGATCGGCAAGTCCTAGGCTCTGTGGTTTAACCCACAGCGCCACCCGCGTCCCCTCTGCCATACCATCTTCAAAAAAAGATGGTGGGGGGGAAAGAGAGAGACACAAAGGAGGGCCATTCTGTCTTGTTGGAAGTGTTCCTAGAAGCATCATCCCTTGGCACAACAATTTGGAAGACTAACTTAGAAAGGTCTAATTGACTACAGAGCCGTCAACTTGTCCCTAATGCCAAGTAACAGCAGTGTGTATTATACCAGATCGTAAACAGGAACTCCTAGAATATTATCCCTCAAGGACATAGAAAACGGGCCAGGAGGTGATAACAAAATCAGCCTAGCGCCCTGTTCCCAATGCCATTTCAAAAGCCGCTCCTGAGTTTCCTTTCATCCCTCTGTTTTGCTCGTAGCAGCATCCAGAAGATTATATGTGAATTCCTAGATATTCTGGGGACAGTTCTAGACAGTTGGCAACGGTGGCGGAGGAGGCTCATTGTTTCTCTTCACAGACGTGGCAGTCACTTCGTACTCATCAGCCTCGACTCCTGGCAGGAGCAGCTCAGCCTGTTTTTATGTTTCCTGCTTCTGCACAGAGGCCGCTCCAAGCCGAGCAAATACCAGACTTCAATGACATGTGACCCAGGCACATCTCAGCCTTACTCTCCAGCCAGGAGAGGTCAGGAGCAGCGCCCAGACCTTGGTATTTCAGAGCTCCCTGAGGCACTGTACATTTTTCTGACATGAACGGGACATCTGTAAGTCCATAGCGATAGCACAGGGGAGTTGGAAAAAAACCACACACATAAGAATCTAACAACATTCAGAGGGCTCAACATTCATATGCTCTTTCAGACAGTGGTCCAGTAGCACAAATCTCCCTCCTTGCTTCCCTCCTCTTCCTTTCCTCCTCAAAAAGGCTGGGGGGTGGGGTGGGAGAGAAAGAAATAATGGTGATACCCTCAACTGAGAAAGTTCCTAGCAGAGTGACATTGCTCATTAAATTCACATAGTTTGTGTCAGTCTCGTGGCTGGTTGGTTTCACTCATAGCTCGATTTCATGCAGGGAACACACACACACATGGTTGTATAAAAATTATATGCACATTCAGTCCTTTTGGGGGGTACCTTTTTTGGAGGTGCTAGTACTCATATCTTGATAACAATGCTGTGAGTGTCAGCACAAAAAGGTTACCAATGGCATCAAAAAAGGAGATGATAGCATGCCATACTCTCTCTCACACACACAAACAAACCCACAAACAAACCCACAAACAAATTGTGCGGTTTCCACTGTACATGCCAGTGCTGGATTTAGGTTTGATGAGGCCCTAAGCTACTGAAGGTAATGGGGCCCTTTATATGTCTAGCTGTCCTTTGCCAACAACAAAGTGTCACTGTTTTGTGTGTGTGTGTGTGTGTTGAATATATACTATATGGTAATTTATGGACCTAATAGGTATCTAAAGCCATTTGCACATAACAAAATATGTATTTTATCAAAGTAATTGTTGAACTTATCTTATATTTTGGAAATGTACAGCCAGATTTTTTTTCCCTTTAAATTTTTGGGGCCCCCCAAGAGAGTGGGGCCTTAAGCTATAGCTTGTTTTTACATAAATCCAGCACTGATACATGCTGATGTTCAGCTGAAGGCTGTTTGAGACATATCCTCCAGCTGTCCCTATCAACCAGAAACAGATTTCTTGGTTGCTCTGGTAAAACCCTGCCCCTGTTTTTGCCTTTCAGTAATGCAAATTCAGTTTGGAACATAGGAAACCATCTTATACCAGGTCATGATGATGATTTAATGTGGGGGAAGGGTTTAATAGATTTAATAGATGCTAATTTAATAGATGAGTATGAGTTCCTTCAAAAATCTAATTTCCTGTGACTTGATCAAAGTCACACATATAGGTAAGTGTCTGGTCCTCAGCATCTCTTTTGCCTAAAACCCATGAATCATTGTGTCACTGCTCTTTATCTGGGCCTTAGAAGACATTCAATCCTCCCCTCGGAATGTTAGCATGGTGCTTCTGCACAAAATCTTCAAAGTGCGGTTTTCATCAAGGTGCTATTCAGCTTTGAAATTCTTAGTATGTGGAAATATCTAGGAATCCCCACCGAGTGGGCAAGAAATAAAATGGAAAATCTTTGACATGTGTGCATCTAAAAATGGCCTCTGCTTTCCATTCTACACAACCCCCCTTTTAAATCTAAAGCATTTTCCTCTCTGTTTATAGCCTTCATAGCACACTGGCCTAGTGCTCCAGTTTGCATCCAAGATGCTCCAGATGTTGGAGAAGAAGTGCAGAGCTGTGGGCCAAGAACTGTTAAATAAAAATGAATAGCTGTTTGTTTTTCTTTTGAGAAGACCCGGATATTCTCTCCTTTGTCTTCTGTTTCAGTAAAAGCCCCAAACACACTGGACATAAAGGATGAAGATATAAAAATGTGCCTTCATGTTTCTGAACTTAAGGAGATGGTAGTAGGGAGGAAAACATCAGCTGTTTGGTTTCTACATGCCAGGCTCCACAGTAGGAATGGGCTATCTGTCAATTTTTTGTTTTAATTAGTGTCTCATTTTTCTGAAGTTCAGTTTTCCACATTAGTTTGTGAATTCTCCCCCCCCCCAAAAAAAAATAAAATAAAACCCACACGGAAATTCATCAGCATCTTGTGTGAATTCCTCCCAACATACACAATTTTGTATGCAATCTTGCCTAATAAACACATTTTTGCCAACCTAATACAGTGGTACCTCTGGTTACGTACTTAATTCATTCTGGATGTCCGTACTTAACCTGAAACTGTTCTTAACCTGAAGCACCACTTTACCTAATGGGGCCTCCTGCTGCCGCTGCGCCGCCAGAGCACGATTTCTGTTCTTATTCTGAAGCAAAGTTCTTAACCTGAGGTAATATTTCTGGGTTAGCGGAGTCTGTAACCTGAAACGTATGTAACCTGAAGTGTATGTAACCCAAGGTACCACTTTATAATGTCTTGTATGTCGTTGTCACAGATATTTGCATTTTCCTGCGCATTCCTTGGTTGGAAAACTGCACTGCAAGAAGTGTGAATTTTGAAGGATTGGTTGCATTTCATAGAATTGTAGATTTGGAAGGAACCTTGAGGGTCATCTAGTCCAAACCCCCTGCAATGCAGGAATCTTTTGCTCAATGTGGGGCTTAAACCCACCACCCTTAGATGAAGAGTCTTGCGCTCTACCAACTTGAGTTATTTTTCTGTTTGCGTATTGTTGGAGGAAGTGTGAAGTATGTAGAGTCGCCTTTAAACAGGAACCAAACAGAATTTCTCCCCAGACCCCCCCACTGCAGAGCAGTGTAAAACAGCTGACAATCTCAATGTGGGCTGCTTTGAAACCAGCCTGCCCATTTTCTAGAAGGCTAGGTTGGGCCCCTGGGTGGCCAGACAGAAAGGCCTGCTTTACACTTCAAGGCCCACTCTGCGATTCTCCTAGCTGGCTCAAGGAGAATTCCTGGCACACTGCACTGGCCCACTTAAACAGCACTCTGAAACACAGCATGCCCACTTAGTAGCAAGGGGTGCCAAAGGGCAGCTTGCTTCATGTGCTGCAGAACCTCCAAGCAGCAGATTAGCAGTGCCTCTAATCTCTTTTAAACGGGACATCTGGTTTGGCCTAGCAAGTACGTTGCATGCAATTTAGATATCACTGTGACAAATAAAAAAGGTACAGATAGGCATAGGGAAATGGCTGGCAAATGGACCTCTTAGTTATGTGAACTTTTAGATTTCAACCCAACTATCTGCCTCATTGCAGACATTTAATGAAGACATTATCCCAATATCTGGAGTTTTTAAGCTATAACTACATTTTTGGAACAAGGCTCTTTTATCATCATGTACTCACAGAACGAGTGACACAAAGCAGGTATTGATTCAAAATCCAAGTTAAAAATGGCTTAACCACTTCAGCCTATGTGAAGTCATTTGGACAAAGGCTATAATCCTAAGCATACTTCACTGGAAATAAATTTCTCTGGGATTAATTATTATGAATAAATAAATATTATATTTTACTTCTAAGTATTCACAGGAACACACACACAAACCTGGAACTTGTTCAGAAACTAAAGAGCAATAAAACACAACAGGACAGATTCAACTAATGGGTTGTCTCCACTGCTAGTCCTACTCAGAGTAGACCCACTGAAATCAATGGGCATGACGAATTTACATTTATTGATTTTAGTGGCTCTCCTCTGAGTAATTGGATGCAACCCACTGGGAGGAGTTTGG
This sequence comes from Podarcis vaucheri, assembly GCF_965113315.1. Classification (NCBI taxonomy): domain Eukaryota; kingdom Metazoa; phylum Chordata; class Lepidosauria; order Squamata; family Lacertidae; genus Podarcis; species Podarcis vaucheri. Next base: position 83,565,053 of record NC_138764.1, on the reverse strand, counting down.
CATAAGCGCTAAGGAGATGGCTATGTCAGTACAAGCGTTTGTGCTTGCCTGGTGGAATGATTTTCCCTCTCCCCCATCATGCATTCTTCTGAGGGTTCCCCTGACACATTTCCCCAAGCCAATGGGGGTGGGGAGGAACACGCATGGGCAGAGGAGAGGGGAAATCCCATTGCACAAGCAGAAGTCCTTGTAGAGGGCTTCTGCTGATTGGGCAGGTTGGGCGAATCTTGCCCTTTGTCTCTCATGTATCTTTTAGTAGTCCAGCAAACATCTGGATGGTCTCAGCTTCACAATTTCTGTTTTAAAGGCTAGAGGAACTAGAGCCATTTTCAGACTATCTCTATTTTACAGAAGGGTTACAATTGCAAACAGACACATTTAGATTTACACAATTAAAGTGAATTGAAGTGCTTTGGGGCTCTGGCACAAAACCCTCCACTTTTTTTTTTTTAAAAAAAGTCTTTTTGTATTAGGGAAAGTGAAGAGGAAATGCACTAGAAAGTGTAGGACAATGACTGATAGGAAGTCATAAAACATCCATGCAAACAAATCAGGATGGATGCTCATTAAACAGCATGTCTGGAAGCAGGCTAGCATTTCAATACCAGCTGCAAAGTATATTTCAGCTCTGATATTTGCTCTTCTTGCAGAGCGACCTGATGAGCATTGCCAGCTCCTAGTTCACTAGGGAAAGGGAATTAAAAACCTCCTCTTGGAGACTGGAGGAAAAGGTGATGCTGTCACTCCCAAAGAGGCCTGTTTCCTCCTTGTTTCCCCCTGAAATGGTTTTTGCACTGACACTCCAAACGCCCCCTTCCCACTGTAAATGAACACAGCTCTTCCTGCACTCCCACTTCTATTCATTCCCAACTGTGTGTCTAATTTATCAGGACAATTCTCCCCCCCCCCGCTATGCCCATTCTCTGCTCTACATTCAGTGGGTAAGAAATGGGCAGACTTTCCCATTTAACCACACACGTTCCCTCCCCACTCCGCATTCTCAGTTGGAGAACTAAATCAAAGCTAATGACTGAAAACATGCAGCCTGTCAGTGTCCTCTGGGGTGGCAACTTAGATTCATGGATGTCCAAGCGAAAATCTCTCTGGATAATTTGGCAGCAACCTGGATCTGAGCTGAGTGAGAAGCAGAACAATGAAGGATTCCCTTCACCAGAGTGTTTTCATTTTCAAAAACTGTAAATAGAAAATACACGAATGTCATCAGCTGACATTAACAATAAAAATATCCCAGCAATCCTGGCTGAAATGTATGAAACAATGTAGACAGCCCATTTGTCCAAGCAAGTATCCAAACAATATTGATGATCCTAAGTTTTATGTTCAAACGTAGAAGGCAGTGAGTGGTGAGTGCCTTGCAGAATAAATCCCTTTGCAACCATAAGAGCTCACAGGTTTCACTTCTGTTGCCTATCTGTTAGTCCCCACACCACAGGAAAATAATTTTAAGAGTAAATGGACATCCTCAAAGATCAAGGATTTTTGCAAAACAAAACTACCGGTAATTAACTTTTATTTTTATGTGTGTGAGTTATGTGATCCAGTGAGCAGGAACTGCACATGAAGATAGAGCTGAAGGAGGAACTTGCAGGGGTGAAGCTGTGAGGTTATGCATGCTTCTCCTGCCTGCTGTGTCCCTCCTTTAAACTGAATCCTCCCCTTGCTGTTTTTCAGATGGTCAGTGGAGAGTTGAGTTCCCAGAACAGTGCTGACTCCAGGTTTTGTGGGACCCTTGACCAAGCGGGCTTCAGTAGACCTTCTCTCTGTGGTGCCCCTCCTCCTTTCCAAAGCACCACTGACCACTCACTTTCTCTCTCTCGGCCCAATATGCACGAGTGCCCAAAGGGAAGTATAGGATGTGTCTCCTCCATTTCAGCACTCCTGGCATTGATGGCATGCTTGGAGAAGGCAGGTGAACAGTTAGCAGCAGCACAAAGGACCTCAAGATAGTGTCAGCAGGCCATAGGAATCAGCAAGTACCCAACGATGTCTACTTCTGGTGCCAACCCTGGCCCTGCACTGGGTCTCTTAAGAACAACTTGCTGGATCTGGTTAATGGCCAATCTAGTCCAGCATTCTGTTTTTACGGTGGATCACCGGATAATTATGGGAAGCTTGCAAGCAGAACCTGAATGCAAGAGAACTCTTTCCTCCTGCAGTTTCTAGCAACTGGTATTCAGAAGCACCGAGGAGGCAGAATATAGCCTTCATGGCTCATAGCCATGGATAGCCTTATTGATTGTCTCAGGAGAACAGTGTCAAGTTCAGCGCATAGAGAATTTTGTTTCCAAGTCTACAGCCTGTCTCCAGACACATAATGAAGAAGGAAAACCCTCCAATTGCACCAAACCACAAGTGATAAGAATCCAAGTAAGTGGTAAGTAATGCTGTTAACAGGACAATATAAAACATGACTGCTCTTTCTCTGGCACCTCTCTACCGGATGAATTTACTATTATTATTTTTTACAGCATGCGATAAGCCGCATAATTATTCTTTTTTTGGATGTGTGTAATATATCCCTGGTAATATTGGTTTAAAATAAAAGATACCAGCACCAGAGTTTAAATCTGAATAATATCAGCCGGACGCAGCCTTGGAAATCTGAATGTGGGGTTTGTGTTGACACATTTTTGATTTATGTCATCTGCAGTCATTGGAAAGAAAGTACAGGAAAACCCTACAAGATTTAGATGGGATTTTATTTAAAGATGGGATTATTCCACACTTTCTTTCCCCAAAGGGAGAGAGGAAAAGGGAAGGAAGTTGCTTTAAGGAGGGATTGTTACAGTCCCTTATAATCCTCCACATCTAAAGAGAAGCTTTAAAGCTGCCATGGGCCAATTTCCCTTAGTTTTATCTAGTTTTCAGAATGATATATTTTCTAGTAATTTGCAGGGCCCATTTTAGGATGTAATCTATTGGATTGTATTGGGCAGGAAAAGGCGTTTTTTCCTTTGTTTTTTTGGTCCAAAGGCCAGGCTGGAAACATCATGGGAGATCTATAATGGGATCTCTTGGCATCTTTTTCTTTGCCTGCAAGCTGCCGCGTGGGAGCCTTGTTTGGACTGGGTCCATGGTGCTTGGGAAGGGGGTTAAAACCTTGCCCCCTGTACTTTTCCTAGAAATACCTCCCTAAAGCTGATATTAGCCAGAGCAGAGAAGGAAGATGAATATCTGCACTGTATCTATTTTGTCCCCCAATCCCCAGCAACTAGTAGCAACTCTCAAAGGAGGAGGGCATTTTGATGGGGAAAATGCTTCAGGAAGAAAAGGTTAACCTCTTCCTCCCAACGCTGCAGAGAATAACCTCTTTCTCCCAACGCCCATTGGCGAGAATGGATCACACATATCCGCCAATTATAGCCGCCATTCATTTAAAGCACAATGGCTTCCCCCAAAGGATCATGGGAACTGTAGTTTATGCTTCACAGAGCTACAGTTCCCCGCACTCTTAACAAAACAGGTCTAAGGAGTCTGGGCTGGGGGTGGGGAAGTCGTGCATTTTAAATGCATGTTGTGGATGCAGTCTATGCCTTGTTTGGCGCTAAGGTCTTGGATCTGCCCCTTTCCTGGGGAAGTGGGGGCAGTGGGACTTAGAGAGCTTTGAGATGAGACATTACGTTGGGCTGTAATAAAAGGTTTTCTCCTTGGACATGCTTGGTGGATGCGTTTCGCTTTGCATTCAGGGCCTGCTAATCCCCATCTGTGGAATGAAGAATGGGGATTTCCTGCTAGATTAGTTAGTGATTCAGTCTTATTGAAACTGAAAGTCATGGACCAGGTACGATCTGTCTGTGGGAACAAATAGCTCACTCATTCTTCCAATGTTAGTCCTTATATAGATGAGTAGGGTGTGTGCCCTTGCTTACCAACACCCCCTGCCATCCCTCACCACATTAATGCCCTAGAATTGCCCCTTCCCACCCCATGCAACTACTAAGCTCATTTTTCACTTTCCCAACCACATTTCACAAGGCGCCTCTTTCTTCCATTCCCCACCATTGCTTATGCCTGCAGTGGGTACAGTCTTGGGTACCCTTGGCAACCATTTATTTCACCAGCTGCTCTAAAATTAACTCTCCTGCCCATTATCCAATGCACCTCATAGAGATTTCAGGCACAGCTAAGCTTGGGCAGAGGCAGGGAGAAGGAGGGGCTCCAGGATGGTAGGAGAAAGTCTTGAAAGCATCCGGGAGAAGCAAATAGTAAAAGTGCTTTCCCTTTTCTTGTCCTGCTCTGCAAGGCCTTGTATTTACATTTTGATTTTAAATATTTGTTTAAAATTCAAGAGCCCGGCTAGAAAGCAGACAGCAGATGGCCTCCCACCCATATTTCAGAGGGGCAGGCTACACATGAGAAGCTGATTTCCTCAGCTGTATCCATCTACACATGGACAGGACTGGGGTGGGGGTGGGGGCTTGCTTGGCATGGCTCCCCTCCTGTTTGGACCATTTATTTCACATCTGCCCTGCAGCTCAGAATCAGTGGTGGCGGTTGTGATAGTGGCAGTGATGGAATGCAGCTGCCCATGGGATCAGGGGCCTCGATGCCGTTATAGCATGACTTCTCTTTGTGGGATAATATATCAAAGGCTCCTTTCAGCTACCTGGGTTTAACCCCAACAAGAAGTCCCATTACAGATGGCTCTGCATTTGTGTGTGAAGACCCCCCCAACCCCCCCCCCCAAATAAAGACACAATAGACACAGAATTTAATTTAAGGTTTTTGGCATTTCTTAGGCCATAACTTTATTGATTAGAGCATGTGAGTGGTTGTTTAGGCATTGGTTCCAGACTACCTGAACCTTCACGGTGGCAGGAACAGGACTGACACTGGGCACCACCATATGTCAGTATGCATTGTGCTCTACGTGGGGCTACCTTTGAAGGTGACCTGGAAACTGCAATTAATCCAGAATGTGGCAGCTAGACTGGTGACTGGGAGTGGCCTCTGGGACCACATAACACTGGTCCTGAGAGATCTGCATTGGTTCGCAGTATGTTTCCGAGCACAATTCAAAGTGTTGGTGTTGACCTTTAAAGCCCTAAATGGCCTCGGTCCAGTATACCTGAAGGAGCGTCTCCGACCCCATCGTTCAGCCCGGACACTGAGATCCAGCGCCGAGGGCCTTCTGGCGGGTCCCTCATTGCAAGAAGTGAGGTTACAGGGAACCAGACAGAGGGCCTTCTTGTAGTGGCGCCTGCCCTGTGGAACACCCTCCCTTCAGATGTGAAGGAAATAAGCAGGTATCTTCTCTTTAAAAGACATCTGAAGGCAGCCCTGTTTAGGGAAGTTTTTAATATTTGATGCTGTATTGTTTTTAACACTTGATTGGAAGCTGCCCAAAGTGGCTGGGGAGACTCAGCCAGATGGGAGGGGTATAAATAATAAATTATCATAATATATATATATATATAAGGGAAAGCATCCTGGAGGAGCGAGAAGTGGCTTCGATCTCACAGCTCACCCCAGTTGCTCCCAGGGGCTCTGACAGGGTTCAGACAAAAGCAAGGCAAGCCCCTGGATTCCTTTAATGGAATTCCCTAGCAGCAGCAATGGAGGGGCAGGCACAGCCAACCACGTCCCCTCTGAACAACATTGAACCAATGCCTAACCGCCAACCTTAGAAAGTCGTGACGATTTGCTACACAGTAGGCAAAAACCAAGTGGCACCAGCCAATCGGCCAAATGGCAAAATTCCTACCGGGCCCCTGCTCCAAAAACAGATGACCCCTAGACAGGCATAGCAAAGCCAAAAGAACAGCCCAAACAAAAGGGAGGGGAGGGTGGGTGAACTGCACGTCGCAAGAAAGTGAAACTCTCCAGCGATGTGCAGCAAACTATATAGCCCCCAGCAGCCAATAGCCATCCCGCTTAGCCAAATACTGCCCCAGCAACCGAGGGGCAACCAATGGGGTGTTGCGGACAACCAAACGGTCCCGCCCCACCACAGAGAGGCAGTTTATGGTGATCTCACCACAGCACAATGGAGGACACGATATCTCAGAAACCAGTTCCTCCTCTGCGCATGCAATGTAATAAGACAACACTTAGCATCTCTATAGCAGTTCACATACTTGGATGTCTTTAAAAGAGGGCTAGATAAATTCATGGAAGAGGATAAGACCATCATTGGCTTCTAGTCACAATGGCCATGATCTGCCTCTTCTGTTGAAGGCAGTATGCCTCTACAAGATCCCTGATCTCCGGCCTCCTCACAGATCTATGGTTCTTTGAGAAGGGGGAATCGCTTTTGCAAAGCCACTTTAATTCTGTGATGACAATATGTTTGGCGTGTGTCTGTCATGCAGCCTACTGTCCCTGGTACAATTATCTCAGAGACAGAGTCTGGCGAGTTGGACTATGATATGCTCTCCTTTCACCGATCCGTGTGATTTACAGAGAGTTGGCTTACTAGGGAGAGTTCAGCTTTTGGAAAGGAGCCAGGCCTCCAGCCGTCAAGCACCCAGGCAAGCACTTGAAGATCCATTAGGGCAGGAAGGGGGCTGGAGATAGAAAGGAAGAGGGGAAGAGAAAGGGAGACAGACAAAATTCCTTCCCCCTGCAATCTAGTAGTCCCACCTCTGTTTCAAGACGTTGCTAGAAGGTATTCAGAGGAGCTGGTCAAATGCTGATTGATTTAGCTTGCCTCTCTGCAGAATGCCTCCTTTGTTCCTCATTCTTCAAAAATCCTAGTTTCTCAGGGAAGGATTAATGCTTTGCTGAAATACATTTTGTGGAAGAGGGGGCAGGGGACTCAGCCGAGAGGGAAATAGCAAGTACCCCAGAGCAGAATAAAAAGAGGAAAAAATGGTGGTTAAAGTGGTAGCATTCTACTTTCTTAGAAATGTTTCTTTCAACTCCAGGGGTGTTTCAGAAAGGCTTCAGCACACTTTGCCTCCGATTCTGCAATTATGGTGTTCTTAAGGCTCTGGCATTCTGTGGAGATGCAGCTTTGTTCTGCCATGTAATGCAAGCCCCCTTTTAAAGTGGATAATTCCCCCCACTGGTTTCTGTTGAGCTCATGCAAGAATCACTTGTCCTCTTTCTGTTCCCTTCTTGCTCAGGGTAATTTTGGGATTGACAGCCACCACATCAAAGTCTTACTGGACTACATGGAAAGGAGTTTCAACCCTAAGCTGTTTAGAATCCAGATGCCCAAGGAAAGTCAGCTCTGCATGTGTAGCTTACTTCTCTGAAATAATGGGAGGAGGCCATCTGCTGTCTGCTTTACAGCCGCCCTCTCAAATTTTAAATAAATATTTAAAATCAGAGTATAAATACAAGGCCACGCATAGCAGAACAAGAGAAAGGAAAGCACTTCCACTGTTTGCTTCCCCCGGATGCTTTATATTAGGGGAAATTGCTTGTAAAAGAAGTGTATATTGGGTAAAAATACATAAAAATGTGCATAGTAGGAGAAATATGCTGTAAAATGTCAATAGGTTTTTTTTCTGTACGGATGTAGAAAAAAGGTAAACTAGTGCAAGATGGTGGATAATTGAATGTAAGACTGGAGAAATGAGAAACAGAGAAACCCAAACATTGGCAATTTGTCCATTCCTAGTTATGGCTCGTCCCCATCAATACACCTAATAAGCCATGATCCCTCTTTCCTGAAAACCATAATCAGTATCCCATCTTTATGTGACATGTGTGACAATAATAATGACATTTCTTTACAGAGGACAACTTTCTATTTGAAGGAGAGCTGTCCAGTTCATGTCTGGTTTACAGATTGGGGCTGCCATACTTCCAGAGATTACCAGGATTCCAAAGGTGGAATTGATGCCTGGGGGAAGGTGGTGCTTTGTCCTGGATCTTAAGCAAGTCAGTTGAAAAAGCGTGTTTGTTTTGGCATCTACATAAAAAAAGTGCAACAACTTTCCTGCCTGCCCCCCCAGTTTTTACTTTTTGAAATATGGCAACCCTATTTACAGATGAAGAACCATAATTGTAGTTCTATTTAAATTATCAAAACCTGCATCTATAAATATAAATTAGCACGTGTACAGCGGTCTTATTTTTTGCACATAACAAATTTCCTCTGTTTCTATGGCGAGTGTGGGCACTTTAATCAGGAAGATATGGATGGTGTAGTCATTTGTCCTCAAGAGCCAAATTTCCCAGTGAACAAGGGTATATAGAAGAAGATGCAGCCTTCCTTGCCATTCAGCCATTCAGGAAATGAAGCATATCCTGATGGATTGGTGGGGGAAATCAGTTTCCCCTTTCTAGAAACTGATCTTGGGCTTTTGGGGGTGGGGATTCTCTCTGGAATTTGCCACCACTAGTATCCTGACTGTGTCAACAGGTGGTTGAAGCATCCTTTGCTTTATGCATGGAGGATAAAAAAAGGGAAATAGATACATGCTTTGATCCTGGATAAGTATTTGCTTTAATTTCCCTGGCTTAGATATTAGCTTTGCACATGTTCATGGAAGACACCTGAGATGCAAGGAGAGAATTTGAGGAGATGTGCTTGGTTATTTTAAAAAATGAATTCCTCCACTCTCTCTCTCTCTCTCTCTCTCTCTCTCTCTCTCATCCTTCTTCTCTTGTTTATTAAGGTCCTCGTTGCTCTGGCATCCACATGGGAAAGAAATACTGTCCCAGCATTAGATGTATTGCAGTTAGAAGTGTAGTGGGCGTAGGCTAGAAGCACAGATTGCTAATTCTGAAGATTTCCATGTGTTAGAACACTTTTGTGTTATAGGTAAAGGTAAAGGGGACATGGGCGGTGCTGTGGTCTGAACCACTGAGCCTCTTGGGCTTGCTGATCAGAAGGTCGGCGGTTCGAATCTGCATGATGGGGTGAGCTCCCATTGCTCTGTCTCAGCTTCTGCCAACCTAGCAGTTCAAAAGCATACTAGTCAATGCAAGTAGATAAACAGGTACCGCTGTAGTGGGAAGGTAAACGGCATTTGCATGCACTCTGACTTCCATCACGGTGTTCCATGGCACCAGAAGCGGTTTAGTTGTGCTGACCACAAGCTGTCTGTCTTTGCCTGGTCCTGGCAAGGCTGATACAGTGGAGGAGTTTGGAGGAAATGGGACTTGCAATGGTCTGGAGCAGTCACAAGAACAGGGGTCCTAATAGGCAGAATCTACTTAAAAACCAGAGAACCAGACTTGAAAAACAAGAAGATAAGTCCTTCAGAACCCTGGACAGGTCCTAGGGAGCAGATGGTTTGTATGGTCAAGTGGTTGGTGTTAACTCATAGGCTTTCTGAGTCTGACTTCCCCTTCCAGGTCCAACCCCTTGCTAAGGAAGGGAGATCCTTAAAGGGGAAGTTCTTTAGCATGGTGCTTCACACTTCAACACCATTATCTCACACTGGGAACACTACCTGGAATGGCAAGTGGAGACTGGACTTGGTAGAGTATGAAACCCTTGGGTGAGGGTGAGATGCTGGCCCTGTTCTGATATTCCAGCTTGGGTGCTTCTGGCTCATGGGGTAGTGTTTGGCTGAGAAAGTCCCTGGATGCTGGGTTCAATGTCAGGAGCTGATCCAGTGCCTCAGTGGTCTGTGCTACCAGCCTTTCTGATGTCACACACCTGCCCTCTATCCCTTTATGTTCAGTGTCCAAGTCACTGGTTGCAATCTGGGTCACAACAAAAGATGTGACACATTGGCGTTGCATTGTAAGTTTCCTCTGCTCCACTCCTCTTAGAGCCAGCACAGTGTAGTGGCTAGAATTGTTGGATTAGTAGAATCTGCTAGAATTGCTGGATTAGTACTAGGAGCAAGAGTAGCAAGTATCAGAAGAGGTGTCACAGTCTGGGTTACAGGCAGTCCACGAGTCAGGAAACCAGGAGTCAGGAAGCCAAGGGTCCAAGAATCAGGATACCAGGAGTCAGGAAGCTGAAGCACAGCTAGGTGGGTAACTTGTTACTGTGGCAAAGAGCCAGAGGGAAATGCTGCTCTTATATACCCCTCCCAGCCCTTGCCACCAGGTGCTACGAGTCTTCTGTCAAGCTTCACCTTCCAGGCCAAACTGAGGAAGGCCCCAGTCCTGCGAGGCCCTACCAGTCACAGGGCCTGGCTCCTGCACACACTCCTGACAAGAGGAGAAGGAGGATCTGGAGGTGGGGGAAGCCCAAGTAGTGAGTTGAGAGAGATCTCCACCCCATTAATGCTGGATTGAGAACCTTGTGTGCCAATGCTTGCCCCACCTTCAGAGAGTTGGGTTTCCATGGTTGCTGTAGAGATGGGAAGTTGGCAGGGCCAGTTGAAGCAAAAGGGGACTCGGCAGGACAGATGCAAGTCCTGTTGCCAAAGGCATGTCACTGTCTATACTAGCATGGACAGCCCATCCTCTGGAATTTATTCCTGCAAACTAGTCTTCTTGCTTGGAAAAAGTATTGCACAAATGACTGGTCCTGGCTTGCTGTTTAAAAGTAGAGCGGGAGCTTCACATCAGGATCTTAGCTATCATCTAGTCATGAACCTAAAAGATCTGTTGTAGACTTAGCATTAGCTCAAAGCACAGGATTCCTAAGACTGTGTACTGGTTTATTGAATGGAGCTTTCTCATTGTCTCAAGCCAAGAATTGCATCTGAGTGGGTGAGGCAGGACACACTCAGCCACAAAGTTTGCTTGGTGACCTATTCCACAAGGTTGTTCTCAGGATAAAATGGGGGAGGAGAGGGAGTAATAAACACACTACCTTAAGGAAAGGCAAATCAATAAACATAATAAACAAACAAACAAATAAATAGTGCATGGCGGATTGTGCCCAATCTCAGCATGATCACTGTGTAAATATTGTCACTCACATAATCTCACTTAAAGGAATAACTTGAAGGTCAAAGACCCTCTCAAGAGATCATAACTGGTGGCACTCAAGGGGTTTTAATCACAAAAATAAACACAGATCACAGTGGTTTGAGTTTGACATTTTTATATTGATATAATCTGTCCTGTTTCTAGTTTCCAGTCTGACCCACAAGGCAGTTAAGCCAAAGTATTTGGAATTAAGCCACGTTTTTTCCTATCGACTCACTTCTGAAACTCACTCATGAGAAATAAGGCCAAGTCCCAAAACTTTCTCAGATGCTTTGTCTCTCCAATCTACCCACTGCCCATAAAACAATATTAAAAAACCCTCTAGATTCCAGAACTCTTGGCATTCTACCCACGACTAAGTCCCTGCCCCCTTCTCCATCTCTGCTTGCAGCATGAGGTGGGAGGTCTTGGCACCGTTGCTCCATATGCTTGTGAAGTGTTGTTGCTCTTAATCCAAACCATGTTAAACTGCTCCCATATTCTGTGGCATTGGGCACTTTCTACAGACTTGCAGGGTTAATAATCATATATATGCAGCAACCCCCCTCTCTCTGTGTGTGTATGTGTATCCATCTTCTGCATACTGCTGAGAGCAGGGCTGACCATAGATATTGTAATGTTCTGGGCAAGGTATTAAAATGATGCCCTGTTTCCCTAAATAAGATCCTGCATTGGATCCTGAAACTTAGCTTCCCTTTCTTAGCCAGCTGTGTGCTTGTCAAATGCTGGCGGAACCTCTTTTGTTCACCTCTGTTTTTACCATTGTGTTTCGTCAGCAACCCTACACCCACTTACCACAAAGTAAGCCCCAAATGTTACCCATTTCTGAGTAGACATAAAGGGTCACACTACAAGTCTCTCTTGCTGAAGTGTCTTGTTTCCCCTTTCTCCATCTATCTTTCAAGAAGACCTGGCCTGCACTCCTCCCAATCCCCAGTATCTAACAGGCAGCTGCTGTTTTACCACCCAGACTGGATTTGGAAGCCTTAGGAAGAAGAGGCTTGTGAAGAGGATGCTCCAAGTGCAGATGTGCTGGATGCCAAAACAAGAAAGGAGGTAGGAAGTGGGTCTGGGCAGGCTAGAGGGATCCCCAAGAGATGTGCAAAAATCCAGATTTTGTGTTTGTGTGTTGGGGGGGGGGGGGCGATACTTAGAATCCTTTAAACTGGAATTTGTCAGCCTAAATCAGATGCCCATCTCAGAACAGATCCTGTGTATTTGCACTTTATTGTTTTCAGTGGAATGGACATTTGCATGTGCATCCCGTTGTGGATGGAGACGTTTGCTTGGGTGCACATCCAAGTCCACGTTTCAATCAAAGCCGTGTTGCACAGACAGTCTCTTTTCTGCATTTGGATGCTGTTCTAATTTATGCTGCAATCTATCTATCTGTCTATCTGTCTATCTATCATCTATCTAACTAACTATCTATCATCTATCTATCTATCTGTCTATCATCTATCTATCTTTATTGCATTTTTGATTTTACAAACAATAACAATAGCAACAACAAAAAAGAAACAAAGTACATGCATCTTATCTCCTTTGACTACCCTCCCCCCTTATGGACCCTTATGCTGCAATCCTTTAAAGTGGAAGGGGACATTCCAAGTTCTTCATACATGAGACCACCCTAGTTTATTCTCACCACAGTTAGCCTGAGAGGTAATGACTGGGACAAGGCAATGTTGTGCTCTTGGGGTGTGCAGGTGACAAGTAGTTGTGCAGATCTCCAAGATCCAAGTCCTGTACACCTATCCACTATACCATACTGCCTCAATGGATACCCTACTTATTTAATGTTTTGTCATGCATTCTTCTAAATCTGGTATCAGTTTTACACTCTTCTGAATTTTTGACCAGTCTTCTTCAAATGGGATGACCACAGCCAAATACATTGCTCCTCTCCTATGGCATGAAAAGCTGTATGGGAGACAGGAATGATTCATTGGAAGTATTATGTATGGTGCTTGATCTCTGAGCACCTTGTAAAACTGGCTGTTCTCTTGTGCCACTCCTCAGATCCGATTATAATTCCTTATGGAGACTGCTAGGAAGGAGGTGGGTGGAACGAAAACTCTTGCAGACTGAGAAAATACTTTCCATTGTTCACCCAGGCAATGGAAGAGCTCAGAAATATCTCTCATGGACCTATGAGTTGCAGTTAATTATAAGGTAACAGTCACTCATAGGCCATAACAGTTCAGTATGCGCTGACTTTCGTGTTTGGACAGGGGGAGTGGGAAGACGGATCAAACAAAAGCCAAGGAGAATTGAAAGACTAAGTGAATCTGATTGAAGCCCTTGTCCCCCCTTCCATTTATTCCTACCCTTTCTGAGTATAATAAGTAGAAAATTGGTGGTGACATAAGGTCAGTTTCCCAAATGTGAAACTAAAGCAAATTGGTGAATGTGAGACGTAATCTAGAGAGAGGGAAACCTTTCCATAATAAACCAAAGAAAGTCAATAATAAAAAAGGGCTTTGCTCCACAGTAGACAGTGTCTCAGTTTCTATCTTTAAGACCCTGGCCCAGCCTGGCACATGTTCTTTCAATGACAGGTTTTGTTTTCTCAATCTCCCATTAAAATAGACAATAAAAATAAACAAATAGAAGCCTCTTAGTTTGGCGAAGGGGCCTAGAAACAGCTGAAGAGTATATCGCTGAATCATGACTCCACAAAGCCACAATGGAAAACAAGCACCAATTTATTGCCAGGCACTGAACAAAGCTCTCAAAACACAGTTTTTCTTATCCTGTTTCCCTTTCTTTTCCTGCTTTCTCCCATGCCCCCAGGCTCCCATTGTGCCCTGTCAGGGGCTAGCTAGGATGTGAGCAGCATTTGAAGATTGCAAGGTTGAGGAGATGGCTCCCTAAAGGAAAAGTGAAACACCATGCTTTTGTAACCTTAACCTGGGGTAGGATCATTTTAAGGACAGAAGGCTGTACCACTTTTGAGCTGTGAGGTATTTTTGTTTGGAGGGATGGTTTAATTTAGATTGTTGAATGAGATGCCATTTTTCAGAAAAAGACTCAGGGCATCTTATAGCAGATTCAGTCATACAACGGATTCTGAGGAACAGCATCCCTGTTGAGATACGCCGATTGCCCACTATTTGTATTTTTCAGAAGCAATTGAATATATTTTTGTTTCAACAAGCTTTTCCAAGGAGATAAAATGGTCTCTGCTTTAGGTATTTAGCAAGCAATCCTAAGTATGGGAAGCCACCATAATTTAAGGGGGTTTAGGAGCAAGAGACTAATGCTGGCCCAGCTGGCCCAAGCATAGCAAAGGGGAAACAAGACTTATACCATCCTTTCTGCTGGTGTAAGTTCTGTTGGGTTGCCAAGTCATGTGACTAGGCTGAATGGTGTTAGGATCCAACTTAAGTCTTCCCTCCAATTTTGCCCCTTCCCTCTCTCAGAGACTTATGGGAGACTTATGTCAGCTCTAGATGCACCAGTCTTGACTCAGAGCATGGGAGTTGAGGAACATATTATCTTGGCACCCAAAAAGACTATGTTGGTGCCAGGTAGACCCCACTGTGGAGAGCATTCCATATAGAGGAGACCACTACCTAAAAGGCCCTCTCCTTTGTCATCACCTTTTGAACATTTCTTGTGGGTTTATTACCTTACCTTACTTCAGTTGTTATAGAGATCAGGCCTATCTGAACTTTAAAACCTAAAGTTTTATATATTACATTTATTGCATATATTACATCTAGCAAATTATGCAGGAAATGCAATTCTCTCAGGGTTTTTTTTTTTTAAGTGTTGCTGCATTTCTTCCTTTTCCACATCCTACGTCCTTGTGCTACTGCCTTAAGGAATAAGAAGGACTTGTGTCTCTATAACACTATAATAGAATACATGAATAAAGAGTGATGACTTCTGGATGATGATTGCAAGAACACTTACCTTATTGATATGGATATGAAAAGTAGAGATGGAGAAGAAATTCAATTCTGTTTGCATTTTAATGAGAATCTACCTACTTCATACTTTTCAAACCGAAATGTGTACCGAAACCCAGCTTTCCTTTGAAATTTGCGTTTCTCTAAATTTTGCAATGCAATGCAACTCTCCACGCAAACGCTATGTACAAAAATGCATGTATTACGGGGAAATGTGCATACACTGTAAATGTATTTGTCAGTGAAAATAACATCAAACATGCTTTATATCAGGGGGAAATGCTTGAAAAATGTGAATAATCCTCAAAACTGTATACAAAAATATAAGGAGAAACAAGCACTAGAAGTTTGACAAATTTTCACTAGGATTCTTCTTTTTTTAAAACAAAACAAAACAAAAAACAAACAAACCCAAAAACCAACACATTGCAAATTGCTGTGGAAATGCAGAGAATGGAATTTAAGAGTGGAAAAATCAGAAAAAGAGAAACCAACATTGACAGATTTGTCTATCCCTAATGAAAAGCAGGGGAGCTGGCGTCGTACTTTTAGGTGGAGGTAGACGAAATGAAGTGGATTCAGAAGGTGGTAATGGAGATGGTCAGTGGTATGGAAAACAAGTCCGATCAGGTAAGGTTGAAGGGTCTGGGTATGTTTAGCCTGGAGACTGAGAGGAGACAGGATAGCCCTCTTCAAATACCTGAACAGCTCTCATGCAGAAGAGGGCAAAGATTTCCTAGAGGGCAGGACTAGATTTAATGGGACAAATTATAGGAGGGTGGGTTTCAGTTGGGTTTTAGGAGAAACTTTTTGACAGAGCCAATTACCTAGAGGAGTGGGGAGTGGCACTCTTCCTCAGTGGAGGCATTCAACCAGAATCTGGGTAGTCATTTGTTGGGATTGTTGTGGATTTCCAGTACTGAGAAGGGGGTTGGACTAGCTTGCCTATCGTAAGGATAGCCAACAAGGTTGCAGCTCCCATCACCCCAGACCATTGTCCATACTAGCTGGGGCTGTTGGGAGTTAGAGACCAACAACATCTGGAAGGCTATCCTTGGCCTGTAAGAGTCTCTAAGCTTGTTTCCATACTAGTCCTTCCAGCTTGAATCCAGGGGGGAAATAAAAGAAGAGTATAGTTTAACACCTTGAGATATCAAAACTTAAACTTGGAAAGCCTAAGTGCACAGAGTGATTAGAAAGAAAGGGAACCCCAGCCTGAGATGGGACAAAGAACAGAAAAGCTTTCATTTCCCAGCAGGAACCAAGCAGAAAACACAGAGGCCTACACCCTGTTCCTTGCACAGGGCAATGTTTACTGGGACGGATATATACTTCAGTCCAAAGAGGCAGTCTGCTTGCATTTGACATACTCAATCTCCCTAGATTTTGCAGGCTGCAAACCCAGCCAGGATTTGTCTCTGTGTACTGTGTGGGGAATGCATTTGGACACCTCTTCAGCTAGATGAGCTGCCGAAATTGCTCGAGCTGTTTTCTTGAGCCAGATGGCTACAACTGGTGATAAATAATGTACTACTATTTAGGGTTTTGTTATCATGCAAGTTAAACATAAGCAGGCAGCAGTCCCACTGTAAACAGCAGTATCTCAGTTCTGGAGCGCTACTCTGTACTGCAGTCTACCATTGTGTGACTCACGGCTGCAGCCTCAAGGGGACCTTCAAAGGCCCAGCCTCCTCAAGGAATTCCAGTCTCTCCTACTCTCCACCCCCCGAAATTCCAGTTTCCATTAAGAAATTCTCTCTAACCATTTCATACTTGTGGAGATATAAGGGGAAATGTGTCAGTGGGATTCTACTCAACAGCTTACTAGGCAGTACAGTCAAAGAGCTTTAAACAAACATTAAGCCTGCTCACCATAAAATTTCTAGCTATGGGCTTCCAACGAGTCTACATGGCCCTAGTCTGAAATGAATTTATAGAAAGGACTGTGCTTTAACTAAACAACTGGTCAAGGGCCAGAGATGTTTGTTCTGTCCATTCTGATGTGAAACAAAAGGCTCCTTTATAGCCCACCCTCCTTTCCCCAAACTAAATAGCAACAGTGGTTTTGGCATTGTACTTCCTTGTTTCAGTATGGGAGTCTGTCTATTGGCTGATGCACTGAGATGGATAAGAGAACTCCAACAATGAGGAAAGAGTCCATAGAACCTATAGAGCCTGTGTCCCATCCCAAAGGAAAGCTACGGAGGTGTGGGACAGTGTGGGGCAGGCATCCTTGCAATCAGATAATATGCCAAAGGACAGGTTGGAAGCCCACACAGGCTGGATCAGGCTCCATCAGTTGGCCATCAGTATCGTCTGATGCTGGTTTGCTTCAAAACCGAGCATCCAGTTTGAAAATTATAACTTAATTAATTATGTATACGAAAGGGAAGCTCTCACAGGCTGAAACAACTTCCCCTGGTCTCTATCAGCATAATTTTTCTTCTGGCATTCCTGCCGAGGAGTTTGCACATCTGCCATTCTCATAGCTTGCCATATTTTTTCAAGGACTTGCTTCCACGGTGGTGTAGCCCTCATGACTCACAGAACCAAACAGTTTGCAATCGCCAAACTGCAGGCCCATCCAGTTTTTGCATAAAAGGTGGTGGGGTTAGGGATGTAAGTAGGCAGTGATTTCTGTTCTGAGCTGTAGTCATCAAAAGTAGTGCTGTTTCCATTTCACTGCAGTTTGGTTGCCACCAAATACTAAGGTAATAACCTTGCTATCAGCTATCTAACCTAAGATATGGAACATATGTAACTTGGATTGATTCCAATGTAAAGGGAATGTCAAAACAATGCTAAAAAGTGATTAATTACGTTTCATTTGTGGACTTGAAAACAACAATTATGTGAATTGTATTCGCTTGACTGATTTCTGTTCTTGGCCACAGATGTACACACACACTGCGGCAATTTCCACTTCCTTTTCTGTTTTCATTGAAATTCCGCAACATCCCTGGATGGGAGTAGGCAAAGTAAATTGTTTAGGGTAAACTTCTTTGCACTTTCCTCAGTCTTTCATATTTCCTTTTGGGTGCGGTGAAAAAGTGAGATATACCATTGATTTCTGCAATCAGATTTCCTGGGACAAACTTCCTCTCACTTTCAACTCACCCTGTCTAGTTTAACAATCATGATCCTGTACATTTCTTTGTGGTGACGGGCAGGGCACCTGCACAGGGCTCCAATGTGTGCTATGCTGATGTGTCCAGAATAGCAATTTTATTCATCTGCTTCTCCTGAGGCACACACAGAACTTGAACCCAAATGAGAAGAGCTTAGAATCCTTTAGCCTTGCTTCATTTGCTGCACCTGCCTTCACTTTGAAAACCTCCCTCGGGGTTTTGCATGCAATATATCTCTATCTCAATCTCCTCTCCATCTGTCCATCACTCTAGCGTTGCTCTCTATGAGAGTAACCACAGAGGAATACTATGCTCATAGGTACATACAGATGCAATGAAGCAGATACAAAATTAAAGGATTCAGCAGGAAGTTGAATGAAAAACAATAGTTACTAGGAATCTTAGAGGGTTTTGGCTCACAGGGGCCCATTGCCACATTCTCAGGATATATCATATTGATTATTTTCCTTTTTCTGCTAAAACTGTACTGGTAACAGGCTCCAGATGTCAATTGTTATGTAATAGAGTTTGTTTTAATACAGACAACTTCCAGATGTGGAGGTTGGAATCGGGGATTCTGCCTGTTTCTCAGGGGAGCAGTTGAGAACAGCCGGCCCAATAAAGCCATTGTCTGCACTTAAGAGGAAGGGAGCAACTGGCTTTATTAAGGGCAGGATCACTTCTGGCTATGATAGATCTTTTTCTCTAAAATAAAACATTATTCATCATAGGCAGCAACTGCAAGACTTCTCTTTGGTTTTTAGAAGCGGTCATCGAAATGGGACATGAAACTAATCCTGGTGTATGTGTGTGTGACACACGCACACACACACACAGAGAGAGAGAGAGAGAGAGAGGGAATGAATGAATTGAATTAACCGAAGGCTGCCCTGGAATGCAATCCTCAGCAAACGTATCTTTTTAGAATACACATTCCAGGAGGATAGTGCAATCCGCTCTAGAATTGAACCGAGACAAGTAGAAGCTCAAATAATTTGTGGAAAGGCTTATTTTAATTGGTTTCTTCTATATTCAGTTCTTGACCAGTTTCCACAGTCTATTCTAGTATCAGCACACATGTGGGTGTGTTCAGACATTCTCTCAAGTGAGCATAGTGGCGTAACTGGTGGGTAACTCCTCATCACCACTTGCTGGCCTGATCTGAAATTGAATGGAGTGACTACTATGTATACCACCAGAAACTCACTCAGTCACTCACTCACATATTCTGCAAATTCAGAGTTGCTGTGGGAAGTAGGATGGGGGTGGGATTTCATTTGGTTCACATTTTAATGTAAACATACCCATTTTTCACTTCATGAAAACAGTACACGAATCAAAGTGCAGCTATCTCTTGAAATTCACACTTCTCCAAATTTGGCTAGTCCTTTATAAAACCTATGTATCTTGAATAATCCTTACTCAGTGATTACTCAGACTCCATATCTGAACAGGTCAATAAAGCCAAGATGGACATGCCAAAAGGGCAGATCTGATCAGTGCTAATGCACGCACTGATACCTTAAAGTGGTCTCTGAAAGGTATCAGAATTATGGTATTTCTAGATACATAATACAGTTTGATATGAGTATAGACTAGAAAACAGAGATCTTGGTGTGACTCATTTTTACACCATGGAGCAGGTATGCTTAACCTGTGACCCTCCACATCTACAATTCCCACCAGTCCCAGCCAGCATGGCCACTGGCAAGGAATTATGGGAGCATTGTTCCGTGACATCTGGAGGGTCACAGCTTAGTCACCTGTTCCATCGAACAAAACAGTAAAGACACAGGGGACATGAGAAGAGCCACCTCGTGGAGATGTTGGAATACTGGAATGAAATTTGAGACTGTCGGGTAACCTAGGTCTGAACTTCCAGACAATTAAGATCCTGAACTGAAATCGCCAGCACATCAAATTAAACTGCCTGTGGTTTAAATGATATAATTACTAAAAATGGTGCTAAATGCTAGCCTAAGTCCAGTTGAACATATGGACAGGCCAGGAGAACAGGAAAGGGAATGAAGTTCAGCATGGCACAGCTGGGATTTAAGGTAAGGGACTAAACCGCTTTCTCGGTGACATCAAAACTCATTCTTGTGGCTCAAGCAGCTGCAAATGGTCGGGAGGAAAAAAACTACCAGGAGACTGCAAAGGATTGATTCCCCCCAGTTAAATGTGCACATCACCAGTTGCTTCTTGCAAAGGGAAATGACCTGCACCTCTGCACAGGAAACAGCTGGAGACAATACTGGCCAGTAATATGCTCCTTGGCATGTGGATGTTCCATCAGAGTGAAAGCACAAGTATGATTACCATAGAGCATTGGGGAAGGTTAAAGGGAAGAGAATAATGAAGGCTCTTGGAAACCTTGCAGCTGATTCTGACCTTGTTTACTCAGAAGTAAGGTACCTTAAAAGCAAGCATAGGGTAGTGGTTAAAGTGTCAGATTAGGCCCAGGGAGATCCAGGTTCAAATGTTCACTCAGATATGAGGCCTGCTGGGTGACCTCGGGTCAGTCCCTTTCTCTCAGCCTAATCTACCTCACAGGGCCGTTGTGAGGATGCAATGGTGGGAAGTGGGGCATACATGCTGCTTTGAACTCCTTGAGAAAGGGTGTGATATATATATGGATATAGTTTGTGGAGGATATCAAAATTTATGGGGCCTCACATAGGTTTGTAAGTTGAGTTTAAAATCTGTCAATTTTGGTTTCTCTCCATTTTTTATATTTCTACTCTTAAATTCAGTTCTTATTTCCATGTCAGTTTGTGATATCTCTATCTCTATCTCTATCTCTATCTCTATCTCTATCTCTATCTCTATCTCTATCTCTATCTCTCTCTATCTCTCTATCTCTATCTATCTATCTATCTATCTATCTATCTATCTATCTATCATCTATCTATCTATCTATCTATCTATCTATCTATCTATCATCTATATATACAGTGGTACCTTAGGTTAAGAACTTAATTCGTTCTGGAGGTCCGTTCTTAACCTGAAACTGTTCTTAACCTGAAGCACCACTTTAGCTAATGGGGCCTCCTGCTGCCGCCGCGCTGCCAGAGCACGATTTCTGTTCTCATCCTGAAGCAAAGTTCTTAACCCAAGGTACTATTTCTGGGTTAGTGGAGTCTGTAACCTGAAGCGTCTGTAACCCGAGGTACCACTGTATTTCAAATGACACCCTCGTGGAAATTCATTAGCATTTTAGTGTGCATTTCTCTTAATTTACACATTTTTTGCAGAGCAATTTCCCCATATATAATGCCCTATTGGTACATTATTTTCAGTAACATATGCATCTATAAGCACACTGTGCCATAGTATAGGCATTTTTGTACAAATGACTTGGTTGGAGAACCGCATTGCAACATTTGGAGAAGTGAGAATTTTGAATATTATTTTGGAAAGTACGAATGAGGCAGGTTTGCCTTTAAATAAGAACTGAATCAAAATTTTCTCACCATCCCTAAGTGTAAAGGGCCATCCAGGCATCACACATGGGCCATTATGGGCTTTCAGCAACAGTTTGTTTTTGTTTAGTTTATCAGATTTTCCTGGAAAGAGTAATCAGGATTTAATGGTTTTGGAAATACAGAGTGGTATTTTGATGCTAATAGTATTGTGTGGACCTGGCAACAAACACTTGCCTGCACATGTACCAGCCATCCCATAACAAACCCCCTTCTGGAACTGCTCTATAGAGAGTTTAAGGAAAAGAGAAAACCATTCGTTAATTTTATATCAAGTTTGGCTCATACATACATACATACATACATACATGCATACATAGTCAACCTTTGATTTCACATCACTTGATGATTCTGGGTTATGTGTGCTAACCAATATCACTGAAACACAGTTGTGTGTGAGGTGATGATGCAAAAGTATTTGTTCTGTCATGGCATATTGTGATATGTAAGGCACCCTTTTGATGCTGCAGTCTTCAAATGATCCACACATCTAGCAACCGTCCCCTTTATAGATATCAATATTCACAGAAAAATGAGAAGGCGCTGAAAGAGGAGGGTTATTTTTGCAAATGATTGATCAAATACATAAAGAGTGCCGGAATACTGCATACTGCTTCTCAAAGGTCGGCCATCAGCCAGCATATAGTACAGGAACCTAGAGCAGCCTAAGGGCTGAGCAGGGGTGGAAATATAAAATTCATGGTACAAAATGGCTGCAGCGTGTGTGGAAATACTAACTGCAAAGCCACACTTGGGAGAAATGGAAAAATGCAGGAGGAAGCTGTGCATAGTTTGGCTTCTGTTTTTAAAGCCCATGTAAGCAAGCGTGTGGAAAAACTATAGAGCTAGTGGAAATGTATGGCTTTAACAGAGCACATCCTCAAACAGCCCAGCTAATTAGATTTAATATAACTTCTGGCACACAGAAAACTCATTCTGTTTCTTGTTTCTTATTTATGACAGCTCTTTTGTTAGTTGCTCTATTTTAACTCATTCACAACCAACAGACAATCCAGGAATCTCAGAACAGAGACAATGGGCTGGCTAATATACTGTTACAAATATTCTTCTTTTACTTGCTTATGTGCAAAGCAGAACCTCTGTTAATAATAATACAAAATATGAAAGAGGGGTGTGTTGTACGCAGCCAAATATCATAATGGTCACATTTTTACCAACCCTCCCACATGTTCTTGGAGAAGCAAGATAGAAAGCCAAAATTACAGACTCCTCTGGTCTTCCTTCTGCGGTTGCAAGGAATAATGGATTGCGTTCTGGAATATCAACCAGAAAATGGTGCCTAAACAGAGATGTCCTTAATGACAAACCACCAGAATATTAACTCCAGCTGAAGTAAATGCATGAAAGGTCAACCATCACTGGATTACCCTATTCCTTTTTTCCTTCCAATTAAGCATGATGTATGACAGTACTCAAGCAATGTCATCCTATGAGCCACTTCACCGAGCTGCTTTCACATACTCATGAATGACCACTCCCCACATCAAATGGGGGGGTGCTTTTTGTGTGGTCACGTGCAGCCCCCCATCCCATGTGGCTCCCGGCAGTACAGCCTGGATTCCCCCCCCCCCGGCTGGACACTTGAAGGTAGCTGCCTACCTCTTCCAGTTACCCAATCCCAGCTGGGGAGGCGTTGCCAGGAGAGTTGGCCAGGTAAGGGGAGGGATCAACCTGTTCACACAGTAGTGGGCAGAACTTACCTGGGGGTTGTCAGTAGGATTCAGAGCTTCTCCCACTCTGCCCTCCCTCAGTTAAGCCTTTTTTTCACAGCTAACCTCTTCTTCACAGGTACGCAGGCGCTGCTACATTATGGTCGCTGTTGAAGGGCCAGAGAGGAATTTTCCTGTATTGGCAGGTTTTGCCTTCCCCGTACCAAAATGTCACAACTTTGGCGGCTTCAGGCCTTAGGTGGAATCCTTTAGTCTATCTTCCCTAAATGGAGGGGGGGCTGAAGCTGTGACCCATGCCCCCCTGCAGCAGCGACCCCAGGGTTCCCCATTAAAGGGGTTGTTTTGAGGGGAGGCACTGGCCATATGCCAATAGGTTGTTATTGCTCTCCCCTGCGACGGCGGCAAAATAGGGGGGCAGGCTCTCTGCTTGAACAGACGTTCTCCAGAGCCAGCCCAATCCCCACATAATCTGGATAACCCTGATGTTCCCCAGATCCCTGGACGGGGACTGGGAGGGATAAACGCCCAATGCCTAAGCCAAGGTCTCCCTACATCTGAAGTTTTAATAAAGTTGTGGCCAAATTTTTTAACCCATAACATGTTGTCTTGAATCATTATTCCACCCAGGTGTCACCCGGGGTGGGGGGGGTCTCCACCTGTCTGCACAAAATACTCCATCACATTTATGGACATACTTGCAAGGCTAATTAGTTGAATGGTAGAGATGTAAAGTTTGTTATGAATGGAAGGATCTGTTAATTTCAGTTTTCTCACTTTATTATTTTCCCAGGCTTAAATGCAGCTTTCTTCATTTTTTTCAACAATTTGTCTTTAAAAAAAATCACCCTGAAAATTCTTTTAACATTTATTGTGAATTTCTCCCAATAAACACATTTTGTGTGAAGTTTTGATTAATGTCCACATTTTTTCAAACCTCCCCCCAATATAATCATTTTTGTATGCTATTTTCGTTAATATATTCATTCTTATGCACCCCCCCAACATATGCATGATTATAAATGGTTTGGTTGGAGAACTGCATTGCAAAATTCAGATAAGTGCGAAATTTGAAGGCTGGCTGTGTTTTGGTTCTCATGTTGCATCAGAAAATGTCTAGGTGATAGATTTGGCTTTAAATGTGAATTTAATCAAATTTCTCCCCTGTCCCCTAATGTTTGCCTACCCATCTACTAACCAAGCAATTGTGCCATATGAATGAATTCCATTGAAACACGTGGCATTTATCTTCATATACTGTATTTAAAAGTGGGATGTGAACACAGTATTAAAGGGATTTGACATTCCTATGGCTTAAATATATTTCACAGTGATTGGGCTGTTGTAGGGGAAAGTGATTATAGCAAGTTAAGAAAATCTGAGTAAAGAAAAATGTCAAGGGGTGTGAGAGAGAATTTGGGGCCCAGATTGCCCTTGGCATTTCATTCATCGGGCATTTATTTGAGTCCAAAGTCCAGAATGGAGCCATCAATTTAATACTGAGGAAATTGGAATTCCGATCTGAAGTCTGCTTAATGACTGTCTCTCGTTTCTAATGCATGTCTGTACTCTGTGCAGTGGGAAAGGTGTGGGGGTAGGAAACAGGAGACCTGCTCAAATGGTTGGGTGTTCAAGGATGCACCAGGTTTTTTAGCACCTCGATCACTCATTAGAGTCTCAGACAAATCCACCATGGTGGGCTTTCATCTATGAAATCTGCCATTGCTTTCTATGAGTAAGCATTTTTACTGTTGTTATCATTCAACTTATTGCTCGCCATTCACCAGCAAATACCTGGGGCAGGTTACAGCAATCTATAACCAGAAAAGCACATCTCTCACCTGTCAAAAGTCAGATAGATTCGCACATCACTCATTGTACGTGTGCATGTGTGTATTTTTCTGCAAACTACAGCATATTGATAGTTGCAACAGCGCAGCATGTATCCTGAACACTTCATTGCCAACATGGCAGTTTCCAAGGAACAGGCTGTGAGTGTTTGAACAGGTTTAAAGTGCAAAGTGGGGCAATCTGTGCTTATTTAATTTAGCCACTATAGCCAGTACTTCCCCAAAACAACTTCTTTTTTTTTTAATCACAACCAGGGCAGACATTTGAAGTTGGGATGAGAGTAATTAGCCACTTAGAGATGACAGCAAACAGTAATAATGAAGAGGAAGTGAGTGCTTTCTTTCCTGCTCATTTTAAATGAAAGCAGAATTCAGACGGGGGCAAAGGGATTAATAGAGTGATAATATTTGTATTATCAAGTTACTTCTGCTGGGTGTCCCCCACAATGGCAGAGCAGTGCTATTCTGCCTTGGTGAGGCCACACCTGGAGTACTGTGTCCAGTTCAGGGCACCACAATTTAAGAAGGATGTTGATAAGTTGGAACGTGTGTAGAAGAGGGTGACCAAGGTGATAAAGGGTCTGCAAAGCAAGCCTTATGAGGAATGGTTGAGGGAATTGTGTATGTTTAGCCTGGGAAAGAGGAGACTGAGAGGAGATATGATAGCCATCTTCAAATATCTCAAGGGCTGTCACATGGAGGATGAAGGAAGCTTGATTTCTTCTGCTCCAGAAGCTAGGACTCAAACCAATGGATTCAAGTTACAAGAAAGGTGATTCCAACTAAACATCAGGAACAACTTTCTGGTGATAAGAGCTGTTCAACAGTGGGATGGACTCCCATGAGAGGTGATGGACTCTCCTTCCTTGGAGGTTTTTAAGCAGAGGTAGGATGAGCATCTGTCATGTAAACTTGAGTTAAGATTCCTTCATTGCAACATGATTCTATGATTCTGTGGGGTCATTCAGCTGCCATCATGCATTGACTGGTGCCTTCTATACACCACTAATGTGGGAGGAGCACTATAGGTGCACAACTTCACGGTCACTGCGCAGCAATGGAAGGTTCCTAGGAATACCGCAGAGGAGTTTCTCTGTGTTGTTACTTTTAGCACTTGCTTATGACTATTGTTGTGCTGTTGACTCCACAGCTGGTTGAGAATAGGACTGTGATTATATTATGCCAGGGTAGCTAACATGGTGCCCTCCATATGTTATTGAGATGCAGTGTGGTGTAGTGGTTAAGAGTGGTAGACTTGTAATCTGGTGAACCGGGTTCGCATCCCCGCTCCTCCACATGCAGCTGCTGGGTGACCTTGGGCTAGTCACACTTCTTTGAAGTCTCTCAGCCCCACTCACCTCACAGAGTGTTTGTTGTGGGGAAGGAAGGGAAAGGAGAATGTTAGCTGCTTTGAGACTCCTTCGGATAGTGATAAAGCGGGATATCAAATCCAAATTCTTCTTCTTCTATTGGGTTGTATAATCAAACTCCCATCAACCCCAGCTAGTATGGCCAATATTCATGGAGGATGGGAGTTGTAGTCCAACAACATTTGAAGGACTAGCCCTGTATTATGCAGGTGTTAGCTCTGGCACTGTTGTAGACCAGCAGAGCAGTAGCTTAGGATAGCCCTGCAGCTGTCAGAATGGGGTTTATTTTTATGTTATATCAGTAAAAGTGTTTGAATTCTCCACATATCAGAAAGCTTTGGGAGAGATGGAGGAGGCATGTCTTTGGAAAGAGTGGAGTTCATTGAATTCACTGGAAATGTCTTAGGTTGTCTTAAAACTAGTTCTGTGGAAAACTGTAGAGTTGGTTAAACAGAGGACCACATTGCTGCCTATGCTTTCTGTAATAAGAGGCAACACTGAGGCAGCAATGTTTTGGCAACTGGCCACACATGGCAGACATCGGAGGAATTCTGAGAAGTTCTCCATATTGCATCTAGGATTAGTATAAGATGTGTTTCACTTGTATTGCCATCTCCATACTGTAGCCTTTGAAGTATGCAAGGTTATTGAAGAGCACCATACCACAGAGAGCAAAGCAGATGGACAGGTTTTATAGGTCACCTTGACACCAGCATGCCTACACATATACATGCAACAGATATCAAACTCTGAGCCATATTATTTCTTCCTAGAAAGGTGGCAGGGCTTTGGCTATTGCTGGCTCGTTGGCAGCTTTCGGTCATGTTTGAAATGCTCTAAATTTGGGGCTGGGGAGTTGCCAGGGAATGCAATTACAGAGCTTGGGCCTTGGCCAGCTTTCCAGTTATTAAGCTATTATGTTCGTGAAATAACTGTGGCAATCTATTCAGTATGCTGCTAATTCTTTTTCTTTTCAGACAAGAGGCTTTTCCAAGTTGAAAAAAAAAACAACCCCCAACCATTTAAGAGGTTTAACCAGGATGATACCAGTGTTGCAACCCTGTGTATCATTGTTTGGAAGAAAGTCCCAGTGAACTGAGTGAGATTTACTTTTTAGTAAAGAGACTTCAGATTGCACTGCATGGATGGATTTCAGACCCTAAACAGTCTGAAAAGCAACTTCCAACATGTCTAATTGCAATATAATCCACTATAATCCATGCCATCACTGATTTTTTTACTTTTAGGTGTTGTAATCATTCTTAGCATAAATAAATGGGCATACACTTATATGTCTTGGCACTGCTATCACAAGGGTTATCCACCTTCAGAAAATCAGCCGCTGAGGACAGCAATCCCATGCATGCTTACAGTCACAGATCTAATGGGACACACACACACTTTTAGCTCACCAGAAAACTTGATTTAGTAACCTCAGTATAGCCACTAATTAAAGAACCAAAAGACTGAAGAAGGCATGAAGACTCTATAGAATGGACAGGATCCTTCACACATCAGCTCATCCTCATTGTACATGTTCCTGCTTTATAGATTTATTTTCTTAATTCAAATTACATCCACGTTTTAAACTATGTGCTGGGTCATTTTCTTTCTCTTACTTTTTTTTTAACAATACCTCTGGAAGGTTGCAAACACAAACAGCTGGGGAATAATAAGCGAGGATGGATACCCTCTACATAGTTTGGACCCTGTGGGATTTTTTTTTTTTTTTGCAATCATGGTATATTTATTCCTTTACTGAATTGTGTTCCCATTCTGTATTTTACTATTCTAATAGTTTCATGGCCCCATTTTCAAGATATGCTCATGCCTGCCAATTTTTGTGTGTAATGTTGTCAAGGAATAGGACTTTCAGCCATTTTGGGTTGGGGTTTTGGGTTGTAAAACCTGGGTTGTAAAATGGTTCCTTTAAAGGCTCTCCCACATAGAAGGTCAACAGTTTTCAGGAAGGTTGAAAGCAGAAGCTGATATTTGCTCATGACGTTGTTCACAGGAGGGTCAAAGGTTCATTATAGGAATCTGGCAATTAAGGGGGGGGGGTCTTAGCCAAGACTTCCTTAGCCAAGAGAGCCAGTGTGGTGTAGTGGTTAAGACCGGTAGACTCGTAATCTGGGGAACCGGGTTCGCGTCTCCGCTCCTCCACATGCAGCTGCTGGGTGACCTTGGGCTAGTCACACTTCTCTGAAGTCTCTCAGCCCCACTCACCTCACAGAGTGTTTGTTGTGGGGGAGGAAGGAAAAGGAGAATGTTAGCCGCTTTGAGACTCCTTTGGGTAGTGATAAAGTGGGATATAAAATCCAAACTCTTCTTCTTCTTCTTCCTTCTTGTAAAAAAATTCCTTCCAGTAGCACCTTAAAGACCAACTAAGTTAGTTCTTGGTATGAGCTTTCGTGTGCATGCACACTTCTTCAGATACCTTCCTAGATTCCTTCTTGTACTGATTCACTAAAAGTTTGGGAGTGTATGTGGGTGAATGAGACTCGTCATCCCAGGGTCTTGGGTCTGAGCCCTACATTCAGCAAAATATTCCTGCATGGCAGAGGGTTGCACTAGCTACATGATCCCCTTGGTCTCTTCCACATCTCCAGTTCTATGACTCCATAGTCAGGAGACCGTGGAGTCTAAAACTGGAACAGATGAAGTTGAAGAGTTGCAAGAGAGGAGGAAAAGGGCGAAGATGCTCTAAGGCTGGCATTCAGGGCTCCCTAGAGTTGGTGCCAGAGGCACTGGTGGTTGGTAGGTTGAGCCAGAACTTATGACAAGATAGAGCAAATTTATTCTAGTTTGTCTGCTTCCTCTCCATCCCTCGCTGTGTTCCTCCATGCTGTGAAACACTGAAACTGAGAAGGAGGAAGCTGACAGCCAGTGCCACTGCTTGGAGTGGTTGTAAGAAGACTGGTATGTGGAGGCTGGCGGAGGGCAGACTGAGGTTGGTGGGGTAGTGCTATAGGTGGCCAGTGCGATTCTTTGAGTGGAAGGCATGGAGACGAACATCAGGCAGAGCCCAGAGCCAATGGCAAGCCAGCCCACTCCCTAGATGTCATGGGCTGGTTGGACGCAGAGGAGTGGTGGGAGGAACCAGCTGTGGAACCACCAAGGGAAGAAGGCTTACTGCCTGGGGTGTGGTGGTGGGACAACGATGAATGGTCAGGGAGAAGCCTGCGAAGAGGAAGTGTTGGAAGCTGAGGACATAACAGGGCTTGGTAAGGTGGGAGAGTCTGTGGCACAGAGAAGTCCAGAAGCAGAAACTGAAGCAGGAGGGTGGGAGGAGAGAGGCCATGAGGCAAAGATGAGTCAGACTGGTGAAGAGTTATGGGTGTCTCCCCCTCCTGCTGCAACAAGCTCCCAGAACCAGAAGAAGCATGGAAAGGGTGGAGGCTATGAAGAGCTGCTCATTCTCATTGATTATATCTTTTTTTTGGTTCGATAGAAGAGGATTAGGTTTTTTTGAAGCTTAACCATCTGTTTGGGGACTTTGTCTGCTTCTGGCTGTGGCGGCTTGCAATTCTCAGCTGTATTAGACTTTACAGTGGTACCTCGGGTTACATACACTTCAGGTTACATATGCTTCAGGTTACAGACTCCGCTAACCCAGAAATAGTGCTTCAGGTTAAGAACTTTGCTTCAGGATGAGAACAGAAATTGTGCTCCGGCGGCGTGGTGGCAGTGGAAGGCCCCATTAGCTAAAGTGGTACCTCAGGTTAAGAACAGCTTCAGGTTAAGAATGGACCTCCGGAACGAATTACGGTAAGTACTTAACCCGAGGTACCACTGTACTGGTTTTGTTTTTAGTCTAATGAACTTGTATGTTTCTATGAGCGGTGAAGGGCCACCGAAATCTTCAAAAAGATGGATCACCAACATTCCAGCCCTTTGGAGCTTGTCTTTATTGGCTAAATCTGTTTGGTTGTAGACCAGTTCCTAAAGGTCACCACGCCTCTATTTTGGACCTTGTCAAATGGCTTTTGGTTTGAAATAGTATAGAAAGGGTGGAGGAGATTGGTGATGCCTGGAAAAAACCTTGGAGAGGAGGGGACTTAGGCAGCTGCGGTGGGTTGGGACCTTCAGTCTCCGCAACTGCTTCATGGGGGCAGAAATACCGGAGATGAGATGATGTGCTCATTAGGTCTGATTCTCCTTTACAGATCATGTTTTTACTTATAAAGAGTTAACTCCAACTTGCAAGGTGTGATTTATTGCTGGCTCACTCCGGACACTAACCAACTGTAAGTAAGGCACACAGGTGGGGGCTGGATGAGGCCAGGCTGAAGCTAGTGGGGCAGTGTCTCATTTGCCCTAACAGACTTGTCCCCACTGCAATTAAAATGTGCAGTAACGATTTTAGTAAAAGAAGGCCAGTGTGTGTGTGTGTGGGGGGGGAATCAATCATGCTTTATATCTTTAGTCTGGTCTCCCCATGTTTTCTTTCTTTTTCTTTTTTTTTGCTTTTTTTGTACTCCTTTTAAATTGCCACTTTCCCAAACAATTTTTAGTCCAAGAAGGAGCTTCCATATTTCCCATGGCTCTTTGGAAAAGAAATCTGTGCCAGTTACTCAGTTCTCATAGGATTGTAGGGTGAAATATGTTTTATGATGCGCACGGTGCAAATATCGTCAATGGAAATGCACTAGCATAAATCCAAGACACACTGCACGGTTGCTGGTGATAACATAACAGAATCATGCATAAAACCCCATGCTGCTGGGCAGTAAAATGGTTCTGCTAATTACACAATGATTTCCTTATGGACTCTGGTAACATAATATGCAACAGGATCTTCAAGCCAAAGCATATTTTGGACCCAGGCAAGAAACTGCAGCACAATTCAAGTTCCTAGATTTGGTTAAAAAAAAATCAACTGGCATTTTTAGAGGCTTTTCTGTGGATTGGCTTTGCCAATGCACAGCAGAAAACAATGAAACAATTATACTTAATCACATACAAATGATGCACTCCTGTAAGTCACTTAACATAACCAAAGACATTTGTGTCACCACGTTGCACACTTGGCCCACCAAAAGTTCTAGGATTATATTTCTCTAGCATCCCCCCCCAAAGTATTCTGTTTATTTATCTGCCTGTTCTTATACAAGTTACAACCATTTTGTGTGTGTCCAATTGACATGTGACCACCAATGCACAGGTCCTTTTGGACCCAGAAACGGGAAGAATGGGGTGTAATGGGGCAGAGCAAACTTATGTGTGCTACACCAACATGTGCAGGGGCCAAGAACGGAACCCCCATGCAAAATGGTCCCTGCCTGTGACCCATCTAATTTGCTGTATACTGTTTTTGGATATATTTGTTTTATGAGTATATGGATCTCTTGGCCCAGTCTAGTTCTGTGACCAGCAGTGTAGAGAGTCAAGTGCTGTTCTCGGACTTGGAGAACCCAAGCTCAAATCCCTACTCAGCACCAACCCTACCATTAGGCAGAGTGAAGTAGCTGCCCCAGGCAGCTGATTCGTAATGTCATGAAAGGACAGAACATTGTTAGTTCTTTAATTTATTGCTGTGCTTTTACTGCCAAGTAGGGGGAATGGTGGTTGTGGAGGTGCCTGTGTCAGAAACCAAAATAACTGCGGGTGGCTATTTGTTGTTTGCCTCACATAGAAAAATGTCTTGGGTCAATGCCAGCCACACTACCCATTACATTGGAGTTCCATGATGGAATTCTTGTAAGGCTCTTCAGGGACCTGGGAAATGCAGGCATGGAGTACCAGGTGTCCTCCAGATGGTGTAGGACTCCAGCAGCCATCAACCTCAGCTGGCATGTCCAATGGTCAGGGATGATGAAAGTTATAACCTAGCAACATCTGAAGGACCACAGGCTCCCCATCCTCCAGTAAATGAGAGCATGCAAATAAACATAATTCTACCATAATATGTACAGTGGTACCTTGGGTTACATACGCTTCAGGTTACAGACTCCGCTAACCCAGAAATAGTACCTCAGGTTAAGAACTTTGCTTCAGGATGAGAACAGAAATCATGTTCTGGTGGCGTGGCGGCAGCAGGATGCCCCATTAGCTAAAGTGGTGCTTCAGGTTAAGAACAGTTTCAGGTTAAGAACAAACCTCTGGAACGAATTAAGTACCTGAGGTACCACTGTAGTTTAAACCTAAGGGTGGAATTCTTTGTCTAAAAGCTTGTCTTCTGAATAAGCATACCCAGGATTGCTCTGTTAAATCATCAGATCAATTGTTTGAGCCACTGTCGGTGTCTGTGATGGCTCATTTACACATGCATGTTGTCTCATCCAGTTTGCAAGAGAATGTCAAAGTGTGAACAAGTGCTCAGATGACAAGTTTCAAGCCAGCTGGTTCTGAGCCCAGATTGAAAACAACCAATTGACCAGAGGAACTGCTGCCATTTTGTATTCTCCACAAGGCCCCAGACTCACCATTCCAGGGCTCTGTGAGGTGAAAATGACAACCACTACAAAATGGTGAAGAATATTCAGAGAAACAAAGTGGCCTTCTGTTTCTAGGGGGTTGATGAGAAAAAGAGGCATTCAACATTTTTTTCAGGAAAACATCATCTGAGAAGCTCCAGTGTGGTGTAGTGGTTAAGAGCGGTGGACTCGTAATCTGGTGAACCAGGTTCACGTCTCCGCTCCTCCACATGCAGCTGCTGGGTGACCTTGGGCCAGTCACACTTCTCTGAAGTCTCTCAGCCCCACTCACCTCACAGAGTGTTTGTTGTGGGGGAGGAAGGGAAAGGAGAATGTTAGCCGCTTTGAGACTCCTTCAGGTAGTGATAAAGCGGGATATCAAATCCAAACTCTTCTTCTTCTCCTTCTTCTCCATTACATGTACCCTCTTAAAGTTCTGCTGCATTAACCAGCCTACACTGGCAAGGAACTCATGAGATATGTTAAAGCTCTTATGTGACATTGGTTGTAATTAATGGGAAGAAAAAGATATGTCTCCATCTTCTTGATTCTGTTCTGTTCCCAATTACAGGCCTTTTAGAGTGAGCTCCCAGAGGTGCTAACAGGAATTTTTAATGACAAGCAAACACAGTCTGGCGGCAAGACAGCATCTTCCTCTAGCCAATGGGGGATACTGTACTCTTCTTGCTCCTCTCTTTCCTTCATTGAACTCTAAAATTACCCCTTCTGTCTTTCTAATGGAAAGGTTCTGTCATTACTTAATGGATTATAAAGCAAGGGTGTAGATGGTGCAGTATCCTTTCACCACAAACAGATTCATATGGTTTCTCAGCTTGAATGGATATTTTTTCATGTGGCAAACTTTCCTCTCCTTTTTATCTTGAGGCAATCTCACTTCATATGTCCAGGTCTCAGAACAGTTCATGTTCCTGTCACAAACAACATGGAGAAAAGAGAAGAGGTTTGGCCTCTTTTGGCCTTTCTAGTGGTTTAGCAAGTAGCAGTGATTGCCCATCATGACTAGGAAAGAGAGAGCTATATACTGAAGGTTTCATGAGTAAAGAAATGGAGAAAAATTCCAATTCAGTTCACATTTGAAGGCAAACCCACCAGGCTTTCTGAAACAATATGAGAACCGAAACACAACCATCCTTCAAAATCCGCACTTCTCCAGATTTTGGAATGCAGCTCCCCAATCAAATAATATATGCAAAAATACATAAAATGGCACTTAATAAATACATAAAATGCCAATAAAAAGACATATATTTATGAAAATAGCATATGAAAGCCCATTCTTTTAGGGAAGATTGCACTGCAAAAAAATCCTTACCAGAGAGTAGCTGAAACACTATTGATTTAGTTAATTGTGCATCTGCTGAGGATGACAAAGAACATGGCTTTGGCCAAATAAAATAAAACAATAAAATTAACTTTCCCAGTATATCTCCCCTCCAGTTCTATGATGGATGTGTTTACCATAAGTTGCCTGCATTTAAAAAGCTATTTCTTTTCAAAAGTGCGTGAAAGGCAAGTAACATGTAATCAACACGCTGGACAACTTTGGATTTGTAAGAGGGGAGGGTTACTTTCCCTTCCGTTTATACCAACAGAGGATATAGATTTAGCATGCAGTCATTCTAAATTCCACCGGCATTTGAAGACTTTGGCGGCAGCAGCAGCAAGTAAGCAAAGTTCCTAAGACCAGGCCATGGAACTTTGCTGGAGAATCTCTCACTCCACCTTTCCTAGTTGCCTGCAATATAACAAGGTCTCTGTGCCTGCAGAAACACTGTAATACACCAGTTTGGGATGAGAAAGTATTGCTTGCCAAGCAAATTAAACTTCACTGAGCACTCCTCAGACACTCTTTAAACCCCCAGGCTGGTAGTTTCCAAATCCCAAAGCTTTTTAAAAACTTTTTTTTTTATTCCCTCTCTTCTTTTCCCACTCTCTTGCATTTCAGAAGGAACCAAATGCCTCAGGTTTGGCTGGATTTGCTTGGCTGACAAACTTAACAAGGAGTCAGTAACTCACTCTCTCTCTCTCTCTCTCTCTCTCTCTCTCTCATGCATATATGCATATGTAATATCCATCGGCACATATGGAAGCTAACCAGCACATAAACATTCTTTACTGTTTGGGTTATGGCCCAGTGCTCTGTGCGAGTTTTTGTGATGGGTTCTGAGCACAGAAATAGGAAACTTAAAAGATGGGGGCGGGGGGCGGGAGAAGAGATGGGCACAAAACAATTGACAGAAGAGAAGAACAGAATGGAGGAAAATGCCTGAATGGTTTTCTTAGAAAGGCAGTTTTTAGAAAACTCAAGCAAAACTCTGATGATTTATTGAAGATGTCCAGAATACTCTGAAGGCTACTGTATGGAGTCTACTAAATAACCCATTGAGTTGAGTATGCTGGAAGGACGAGATGGGAAATTTTATTTCAGAAAAGGAGGGGGAGCAATGTCTATTCAGGGTTAAATAACAAGGATTCCATTGCAAATCTCATTAGAGGGGCTTAAAATTATATTTAGGAATTAAGGGGAGTGAGGCGATTCTTGGAAGTATTTTGTTGTCAGCCAATTAAAATGACGGTTTCTGCAAAGTTAACGAGACCCATCTGGATCTCGGCTGCAGTCAAGAGTGTTGAATCAGAAACTATTCCATCAATAGCCAGTTTGGCCCAATATGAAACATTCACAGTGAATTGATGGCCAACACTGGGGATGCAGAAGCCAATTGCCTTGACTTCTTTTCCAGAGCTTCCAGAATACGTTCGTCATTTTTGCCTTAAAGGGACAGCCTGTCTTTTTCCAGGAATGACATGGCACTAGGCAAGAACCTGTTATTAAAAATAAAACAAAAAACAGATCCCAGAGGAAGAATGAGGATTGGATTTAATACAGTGACGAAAGGCATACTTTTGTTTTTAATCCACTGGTTAATATTCACAGAGCATTCAAAAAATGAGCTGTCGAAGAGTAGAACCAGGCAAATAGTTGTGGACATTTTCTGTCTTTAAAATTGGCAATGAAGTTGCTTGCTTCAGGGTAGGAATGAGGGAAATATTTGGTTCACTTTGCATTTTAAAAAAAAACCCTACATGATCCCCCAAGATGGACAAAACTGATTAGCCTATTGAGCTAAAACCAGAATCTTGCATTCCTGCTTGCCTGTCAAACCATTACAGTCACTATTCATACAAATATGCACCATAAAGCCTAAAGAATATTTGTCTCTTTGGTATCAATATTTTCAAATCAACCATTTTCTTCAAGCAGGAATTAAGAGATACAACAACTAATGCATGTAGACTTACAAGGTCATTAGCTAGTGAGATAATTCTGGAAACAAACTTAGATAAATAAAATACTGCACTCAAGTTATTTTTCCAATATAAGGTCCTTTTAAAATTAACATGCATCTTCTGGGTGAGAGATATTGGAACACCAATTTCAGAGAGGATATAGTAACAATATATAGGACAAAAAAGCATTTAAAAAAATTAGTACATCATTGAAAGAGACAGATTATATGGTATTTAGATAGTACATGACACTCCAAGAATGAACAGGATATATTGTACTAATATGTGTGGGTGCTGGAAGTGTGTTAGGATTGGTGCAGCTTTGTATCATTTGTTTTGGATTTGTCCAATCGTTTAGAATTACTGGATTCAGGTATCACGGATAATTAGCAAAGCAACAGGGGCCAGATTAAAATTTGATATATTAACAGGGTTGTTAATTTTTAAAATAATGTATTTAATGAAGAATGTAAAAACTTGGTTGATAACCTTGCAACAGTAGCAATGACTGTGTTCTTGTCAATCAGTGTGAAAATACTTCAGTGCCCACTACAAGATAATGACTTTTTAAAGTACTGGAAATAGTCCATATGGGTAAATTAACCATTCTAGTTTATAGCAGGCAAGTTATGCAATTCGATCCCCACCATAAATGGAATCCCTTGTACTGTATACTGAAAACATTATTCTGAGTTACTTGTATCTTTAATAATATAAAATATTATTAATTTATTAATTGCATTTAAGGCCACCCATTCATTGTTCTCTTGTTCTCCATTACTAATAATGAAATGCAATTTCCAGCCAATGTACATCGCTCTGTTTCCCAGTCATTTCTTAGTCCATAAGCCCCGCCCCCCAGTTGCTGCTGAAAAGTGGTGAAGAGGATGAATTCACACCTGAATGTTCAGCACTCAGCTGCTAAGATATTGTGATAACTTGTATATTTGAAAAATAACATCATTTCAAACCTGGTGTGCTTCAGTGGGAGAGTTTACAGGTTTAGCTGTGAATCAAGCAATGTGCAATCTTAAAACCATTTTATTTACCTTTGAAATAAAACTACAGTGGTACCTCGGGTTAAGTACTTAATTCGTTCCGGAGGTCTGTTCTTAACCTGAAACTGTTCTTAACCTGAAGCACCACTTTAGCTAATGGGGCCTCCTGCTGCCGCTGCGCTGCCGGAGCACGATTTCTGTTCTCATCTTGAAGCAAAGTTCTTAACCTGAGGTAATATTTCTGGGTTAGCAGAGTCTGTAACCTGAAGCGTATGTAACCTGAAGCCTATGTAACCCGAGGTACCACTGTAGTAAGCAATGCCACTTCATATGTGAATCAATTCCAGTAAGTCAAATTGTATTTCAGACTGAAACTGCACCATTCTCTTCAAAGCACTGTACAAATACTATCTAAGCGTCCTACCTATGGAACCATACTGAACACAGCTTGGCCAAAGCACATATGTCTCTTGTCTGAAGCCATGCAACAAATTGGTGATGGAGCCAGTCGTAAGGCTATGAAGCTGTTGGTCCAGATCCACCAGACCTTCTTGCCTTCTTTGCGGCTGACAACAGATAAGTGCCCATTGGCTTATTTTGCTTGGTTTCCCCCCACTATTTTTCCACTGAAACATCCAGCACGGAAAGTTCTATTTAAACCATTTCCCCCCTTTGTTTTTGGACGAAAACTCAGAGAGCTGTAAAATGCAGAAGTCGGCATCTCCCATCTAGTTTTCCTTGGAGGAAATGAGACTTAACAAAAGTTTTATTGACTCCATCATGGAACCAGCAACAGACAAAATATGTACAGTGAGTGATATGGAGTTCAATTTGAAAGGAGGGGGCTATCTTGTTGCCAGATTGTCTTTTAAAGCTCTTGGATGGATGCATACAACTATATGACTAAAGCTCTTCTCAGTTGTGTCACTAGGATGGCATTCAAATGTGCTTGAAATAAAAGAAATACAATCAGTTACATTTTGCACCCTACATTCTGAGTACACCAAAAGTCCATATTTACTCTCCCTCTCCCTCTTCCACCCCGTTTTATATTACCATTTATATGTAACTATATAACACCTATATATAACAACTATATAACACCCCATAACAGCTGTTCTCTGGGTGGGCTACAAGGTAAACAAATTCAGTGGCTTGTATCCAGTTGTGTTACTCCACTGACAGTTCAAATTCGCTCCTTCCTTTGCACCCCAAATTCCCTCCCTTTTTTGCAGCCTGCAGTTGGCTATGCTGCCTCCCACATTGTTCCAAAGAGTCCCCTAGACATCTAGAGTAGATTGTGCATGTGCACAAGGGGCTTCAGAGAGAAGGGGCAATTAGCAAATATTGCCCCGTTCCTTTCAACCCATGGTCTTCCATCAGTAGGTAAAGATAAAGGGACCCCTGACCATTTAGGTCCAGTTGTGACCAACTCTGGGGTTGCGGCGCTCATCTCGCTTTATTGGCCGAGGGAGCCGGCGTACAGCTTCCGGGTCATGTGGCCAGTATGACTAAGCTGCTTCTGGTAAACCAGAGCAGCGCACGGAAACGCCGTTTACCTTCCCGCTGGAGCGGTACCTATTTATCTACTTGCACTTTGACGTGCTTTCGAACTGCTTGGTTGGCAGGAGCAGGGACTGAGGAACGGGAGCTCACCCCGTCACGGGGATTCGAACCACCAACCTTCTGATCGGCAAGGCCTGGGCTCTGTGGTTTAACTCACAGCGCCACCCACAAATGAAATACAACTATAGGTTGAAATACACTCCTTCCTTCCTGCCTTCCTTCCTCCCTCCCTCCCTCCCTCATGCCCTGGGTTTGGCATATGGGCAAATATAAGATGTACCCTTCTCTTTCAACAAGTGAGCCCAAGAGTTCCCCACATCTCCTCACGGCAGGCCACCCAACCAAAATGCAACCCCCCAACCCAATGCATGCCTGGTCTAATTGTGTTTGACTTGGTCCTGTGTTCAGCAGGAATGTTAATGAGCCCCCCACAAGAAAAGAAATCTCTGGGAAAGCTAGGTAGGGGGAAAGCTGTAAAATATAATCCCTGGCATAATTATTTTTATTTTCATATTCTCCCTGCTGGCTCTGTCCAAAGAACTCACGTTAGAGGTCAGCGCCTTGTGGAGACAACACCAGGAAGTCACTGGGGTCCTTTGGTTCAGGGCGGCCAATTGACATGCCTGTCTGTCGGGGCCTCTAGTAAACTTGTTATGTAGTAGGTAGAGATATGGTAGAGAAGGAGCTAAGTGCTTACACAGGCAAATTAGACTTGACAAATGCTAAAGAATTCCTCCATTGTGGGAATTTTTCCAGCCTCTCTGGCATTCCAAGTTTAATGCATGCTGAAAGACCCAGCAATAACAAGCAGTGGCTTTATGGATTGTTCCAATGAGTCCCATCTTCTGCCTATTCCAGTGTTATACATCCTCAACAGTAGCACAAAGGTAGGTGAAAAATAAGGAACATGTTGGTTTAAGATTCCTTTAGTAACTGGAGAGCCCCCAAAAATCACAAAAAGAGTTGGTTTATTGGCATCCAGGCCAAAGCACAGTAGAAGTTCTGTTGGAGGAAAGGAGCCTCTATGAAGGCCAAGGTAACCAATTTGTGGCGGCAGCTGGATTTCATATCATAAGGGAGCCAGTAAGCCTCTTCTTTTGGTCTTGGAGGAGACTCTCTATAATTGTATTTATAGGGTAAATTAATGGCTCATGGATATGATTGGATATATCAAAAGCTGGCTCAAAATGTGCTGCTGAAGATGATTAATAAGGGTACATCATCAATACATGTGGCCTTATCAATCAGCAAGGAACTCAATCCCATATAATAACATTCAAAACTGCTTGGAAGAAGGAAATAAAGATTTTTGGAAACAACTATTGTGGAGAAATCTGATCCGGATTATGTTTGTCCCCAACCAAACACAGATGCCCATGTCTTAAGGAAATCCTGACACTCTGAACAGACCTGAAGTCCTATTCAGATGTCAGTGCTCCCATACAGAACAAGAAGAGAGCAGGAAGTGGATGCCAAGTAGCCCCTTCCCTGGTGTCCATGCACTCTGTGTAAATATCTTTACACAGTAAAGTCACTACAAGCAGTAGTCACTGGTGCTTACTGGGACTGAAAGGGCAAAAGGCAGGGAGACCAATGCTAGGTGGAACCAGAGTCAGTGACAGGCTGACCTTACCCCACCCCAACTTGTTGTAGGTAAGAAGGCAGGCAAGTGGAGGAGGGCTTACAGTAGACAAATGTTGATGGGACTGTGTCCCATTTGCCCTAACGGACAAACCCTAAACATAAACCTTTCCTCCCTGCACATATTTTTGCTCGCTGTTTGTAGGGCCAGTCTTACCACGAGGCAGAGTGAGACAGCTGTCTCTGGCAGCAGATGACATGGTGTGGAGAGCAGTGCCAATGTATTAGAGTATGGGTGGGGGAGCCTCTGGTCCACTTGTCTAATTAGGCACAGCATGTGCCCCAATTTGGCCCCTGTGGCCTTGTTACCCAAACAATGTCCATTTGCCCCATACTGGAAGTCATATAGAAGTTGACAGGAATTGTAGTTCACAACATCTGGAGGGGCACTGTAAACAGGTTGGGCTGGAGGCAACTTGCAGCCATTTTAGAAGTGAGTGTGATGTGTTTTCAGTTTCTTTAGAACTCGTGTTTTCAAAATCTTAATTATTCCAAGGTTCTGACCACTCACTATTCCCCTGTATTCATCTTTACCCCACGCCACTGTGTGGAGCTAGCACTCTTCTTCGTTACCATGCTTCTGATTATCCAAGAATTAATGATGTCCCAGGACAATTCTGAGAAATGACATTGTCTTAAAAGCTACAAGCACAAATTTTCTTACAAAACAAAGACAACAGCATATGGTGTGTTTTTCCCCCCAAAAGACCTTCTGAAAACTGGGATAATGCTGGTGGATTTCCTGTAAACAGAGTATAAGGCAAGTTGTTTCTATTATAATCTGCCTTTTTTGTGTCTCTTTTTATGTGTCTTCCAATCAAATCTGCTTATAGATCCAATCTACGGATCCAATTTCCATGCTTCAGTGTTGGCGTTGCATACAAAGTTGAAGAGTTCCCATTCCGGGTGTCCGCTGGTCCCCTGCCCAGCAGTATGGCACAGCAGCTGGTAACCAGCTGTCCTATAACAATTCAGTTCCATAAGCCTGAGCCATAAATGATCCGGCTTGGCTCTCAGCTGCCTTTATACTAAGAGCACTTAGCAACCAACATGATACAGATGCTAACATCGTATTTCTTTTGGTTTCTCCCTCTCACCTTCTCTAGTGCTTCCCTTGGTCTCTTTTTCCATTCTATTTTCCTTCCCAGTGAGATATCCAAGAAGAGGGTAATCTAGTCTTACAAATGTACAGAGACGGAGAGAGGTGTTGAATTCATTCATTGCTATGTCAAAGCCACTGGCAATATCCTCCTTGAGCTGGGATGGGGCTGGTGGCCTCCTTGACCAGGGATGATCATTAATCACTTGCCGTCTGTAGTCGTGGGAAGGGAAAGCAGCAGCCACGAGGCAAGAAAATTTTCACTCTCCCAAACAGCTGCAAATAAGGCAAACTGAACCTTCAACCTGCTGTTGATACGTACTCCCACAAGGCAATTATATATCAAATCCAATTATATATCCAATCTTTTCTTCTAAGTATCAACCTAGAACAAACAAAAGAGGCACGAATGCATATAAGAAGTCTGGGTCAGACAAAAGGGTCATCCATTCTTGCATTCTGTTTCCGAAGGGGTCAACCAGATGCCTATGCGAAGGAGACCCAATGAAATGAATGAACCTTAGTCAGTCACGTCTGTTACATTCAACGGGTCTACTCTCTGAGTAGGACTGACACTGTATACTGCCCCATGTCTCAGCATAGGTAATGGCAAGACTTTGGGCAGAAGTCCAGGCCACCACCCAAACACAGTAGGGTGGGTTTACCATATCGCCACCCCATAAAGGGAGATAGGTAAAGGTAAAAGGACCCCTGACCATTAGGTCCAGTCGCAGCCGACTCTGGGGTTGCAGCGCTCATCTTGCTTT
Source organism: Podarcis vaucheri (assembly GCF_965113315.1). Classification (NCBI taxonomy): domain Eukaryota; kingdom Metazoa; phylum Chordata; class Lepidosauria; order Squamata; family Lacertidae; genus Podarcis; species Podarcis vaucheri. The sequence continues at coordinate 83,523,010 of NC_138764.1, read as the reverse complement.
ACTTGCCGAGGGAGCCGGCGTACAGCTTCTGGGTCATGTGGCCAGCATGACTAAGCCGCTTCTGGAGAACCAGAGCAGCACACGGAAATGCTGTTTACCTTTCCACCGGAGCAGTACCTATTTATCTACTTGCACTTTTTTGACGTGTTTTCAAACTGCTAGGTTGGCAGGAGCAGGGACCGAGCAACGGGAGCTCACCCCGTCACGGGGATTCAACCGCCAACCTTCTAATCAGCAAGTCCTAGGCTCTGTGGTTTAACCCACAGCACCAACCACCCCATAAAACCATTCAAGCCACACCTGGTGAAATTCTTTTTTCTTTTTCTTTTTTATAAAACTAATATTATTCAGGCTCCCTGTCTTCTTTTGCATCTGGTGACCCTCGTCTAGAGTATAAAATTATCTTACTGCAGCATTAAATGTTGTTGTTGCTGTTGTTTAAATTTTGAATATAAGCAGCACTGGAGGGGACAAGGACCAACACCTTGAAAAGGAGTTCTTCACCTCAGTCTCACACCCCAATTCATAGAACAGGCTTCCTCAAACTTGGCCCTCCAGATGTTTTTGGCCTACAACTCCCATGATCCCTAGCTAGCAGGACCAGTGGTCAGGGATGATGGGAATTGTAGTCTCAAAACATCTGAAGGGCCGAGTTTGAGGAAGCCTGTCATGGAACCATAGAATCATAGCACTATTGACAGCTCTGACCCTCAAAAAGTTATTCCTGATGTTTAGTTGGAACCCCCTTTCTTGTAACTTGAAGCCATTGGTTTGGGTCTTACCCGCCGGAGCAGGGGAAAACAAGCTTGCTCTACCTGACTCCATTCACCATCAAATACCAATAATAAACATGTATTCCATTACTGCAGATGGCATCTCATTAGGCAGTCCTTTCCATGCAATGAAGGAATTGGGCCTTTCGTGTGGCAACGCTTACTCTTTGGAATTTCTCCCATTGCATATTAGACAGGCACCACTTCTACAGTCGTATCTCGGTTCCCGAACGCCTCCATTGTCATACGTTTTGGTTTTCAAATGCCAAAAACCCGGAAGTAAATGCTTCTGTTTTCAAACATTTTTCGGAACTCGAACATGCAATGTGGCTTCCACTGAATGCAAGAAGCTCTTGCAACCAATGGGAAGTCGTGCCTTGGTGTTCGAACGTTTCAGAAGCCAAACGGTCTCCCAGAACTGATTACATTCGAGAACTGAGGTACCACTGCATTATCTTTTTGGTGCCGTTGAAGACCATCCTTTTCCAACAAGTCTTTTAAGTGGAGCTCTTCTTTGTCTTCCCCTTCTTCTTCTTCATTGAATCTGCCTTAGACTCAGACTTTTATATATATATGCTTTTATTGGGATGTTTTATGGGAGGTGATTAATAAATTAAACGAACAAAAAAACACCTTTTATATAGCGCAGCCAGAAACAACACAGAATTTCTGAGAGTCACGAGGAGAGTTTGTGATTCTTCTCACCTCACACATGCTACATACACATGAACAGCATTATAACGAAGAATTAAAGTCCTGCAGGGGCTGAACAGACCCAGTTAACAACATCATTAAACAGCCCATATAAAGCTGGGTCATGAATTGTTTTCAAATACAGGCAGCAATTCCTCAGTATGAATGTTTGAGTCAGGGCCCCACAAACCGAAAACTATCCTGACTGATTCTAGAACATTCTATTCTGCCTTTTGCTAATGGGTGCCGAAGTCTTTGCTTTACAGCAGAGATGCAGGAGCCAGGCCTGTGGAGACGGCTTGAGGCAGCTTCTCATCTACCACAGAAACCAGACTTCTCTTTAAAGAAGAATTCCACACACACACCCTACATAGTTTCAAAAAGAAAATCTTTTTTAAACACACACACAAACACACACGTTTGCATTAAACCATAATCAATATCAATACCTTTATGGGGTACCCTGAACCCCCAGACTTCCCTCTCCCTCTCCCTTGGCTTCCAAAATTTATCTTCCTATTTTAACTGCATCTAATTGTATTTATCCAAATTATTGTACTTTGTTTTTATCCTTTGTTATTATTTTAAATTACAAGTGCTATGTCAATTCTGCTAACGTTTTTTTAGATTTTTACAGTCTTCTTTAATATAGAAACCAGACTTCTCAGTGCAGAAGTTTAGTAATGAAAATCACAATACATATAACAACAATTTCCTAGAATATAATTTATGGAACTCCCTTTGTTTTTAAACTCATCTTCGTCAGTTTCCCTGACTCTCCTCTTTGGTGTGTTTCTCCCTCTCTTCCCCTACTCCTACAGATGTATTTGGTGAAAATTTCAAGAAAACAAATTAGAGCAAGAACATCAGTAAAAAAAGCATTAACATGCAAATATAAGAACAGCATAAAAGCAGCCTGCCTGGGTGCAGGATGTTCAATCCAGGCCCTCATTTGGGTGCTGTGGGGTGCAACCATCTGAGAGGCAGTGGGTTATTACAGAAAAAAAGGCTTAGTTAGTGGTGGCTCCCTCTTCGTGGAATGCTATCCCCTGGGAGTCTTAATGTGATTTGGGCATCAGACAAATGGCTTTTTTATTCTCCTAGCTTCTTAAATCCTCTGTATGCTGCTTTGAAGATGCTTGCAGTTTGTTTAAATGCTGCTGGCAGCAGCCGGTCATAGCCCTTGGTCTCTTGGTACAGCCTCCTCCAGCCAGCACCAGATGGAGTTCTGCCCTCTTCCCGTCTTCTCCCGAGGAACCCCTGATCCAAGCAACTCTTCTCCATCTGTCTGCTCGCCCCCACACTTATCCACACCTCTGTTTTTTAAAAGAAGAACATTCTCCCCTTGTGACATCACACCCACATTACCCTGGCAACCTCCATTTCACAGACCCAAGTATCTTCCTTTGATGCTCCATCAACATCATGCTTAACGACTTCCATCCCAGGTGATGCCCTGGTCTGGCAGTCAAGCTCAACTTCCTTTTTTTACACTGCAAAGCTGTCTCTCTCCCTGGTGAAGACTCCAAACATTTAGTAATTCCTAACATTTACGAACTCTGCTACCTCAAATCTATAACAATATTATTATTATTATTATTATTATTGTTGTTGTTGTTGTTGTTGTTGTTGTTGTTGTTGTTACTGATTTATTAATTGCCTTCTAAACAACCATCTCAATGCAGTTTACACATCCTTAGTGGCTTTTCATTATCTTTAAAGCCATGAAAAGCACAAAAACAACAAACACTGTTAAAATAAGTGTAGCCCTAAACAAAATAGACGTTTGTGGTAAAGACCCATTTTCATTGTGAAAGTTGTGCTTTTAATTCATCCGTCCACCCCATTTCTCTAAAAACCTCCCAACTTCTGAGCGTGTTCTCTTTTCATGCTTCTTCATGGCCATTTTTCTGCTTCTTGGCTGCTTTATGGCTTCTTTCTCCTACATTGAGTGATCCCAGCCCATCAGGGACCACATAATGTTTCAAATGTTTTTAAGATGTTCCTAATTGTTCTTCAATGTCCCTAATTGCTTTTCAATGTTCTTAATTGTTTTTCAGTGTTTTCAATGTGTTTTTATTTTTTTAATTGCTTTGTTTTACTACTTCACTGTTTGCTGCCCTGGGCTCCTTTGGGAAGAAAGGAAGAAAAATGTACATTTTTAACATAGCAATAGTACTACAACACTACAGGCACTCCCCACCCCCAACTTACGCTCATTCTACTTGCGCAAAACCTCGTATATGCACAGCTTCAGGAAATAATTTAATAATTTTCATTCATACTCGGAAATAGTGGGAGAGAGCAGGAGAGTCCTCATGGCTCACGAGGAGACCCTCCCCAGAGCCCAAAGAGGACATCAGTGAGGGCGGAGGAAGCTGCGACTTCAGAGACTAGAGGTGCAGTGGGGCTTTGTTTATGCTGCTCAGCCTCCCTGCCAAACAGCTGATGTGTGGGGTAGTAAAAAAAAGGTAGCTCACCATCAGCAGTAACTTTCCCATGCATCCTCCAGCCTCCTGCCACTCCCAGAGCTTCCCTTCTAGGTAAAGGTAAAGGGACCCCTGACCATTAGGTCCAGTCATGACTGACTCTGGGGTTGTGGCGCTCATCTCGCTTTATTGGCCGAGGAAGCCAGCGTACAGCTTCCGGGTCATGTGGCCAGCAGGACTAAGCCGCTTCTGGCGAACCAGAGCAGCGCACGGAAACGCCGCTTACCTTCCCGTCGGAGCGGTACCTATTTATCTACTTGCACTTTGACATGCTTTCGAACTTCTAGGTTGGCAGGAGCAGGGACCAAGCAATGGGAGCTCACCCCGTCGCAGGGATTCGAATCGCCAACCTTCTGACCGGCAAGTCCTAGGCTCTGTGGTTTAACCCATAGTGCCATCCGCGTCCCTAGGTGTGGATATTTTTGGATACAGTGTTTTTGGGTTGAAGTCAGAGTGGCAGAGAGGGCATTTGAAGGGTGTTTCTCATTTTACGCAATCTCACTTATGCATGCGGGGACCTGGAATGTAACGCCCGCGTGATAACGTGGAGCTGTATTCAATATGCGGGTCCTTCTAAACCACTGAGCCTCTTGGGCTTGCCGATCAGAAGGTCGGTAGTTCAAATCCCTGCGGCGGAGTGAGTTCCCATTGCTCTGTCCCAGCTCCTGCCAACCTAGCAGTTCGAAAGCACACCAGTGGAAGTAGATAAATAGGTATTGCTCCGGCGGGAAGATAAATGGCGTTTCCGTGTGCTCTGGTTTCCATCACGGTGTTCCATTGTGCCAGTAGCAATTTAGTCATGCTGGCCATATGACCCGGAAAGCTGTCTGTGGACAAACGCCGGCTCCCTTGAGTCCTTTACCACCCATGAGTCCTTTACCTTTACCTTTTACCTACTCTGAGTAGACCCACCGACATTAATGAACACGACTAAGGTTACTTAATGCAAACGGATTTACTCTGAGCAGAACTGATATCAGATACAAGCCATGCTGCTGCATTGTCAGTCAGATTTGTCCAGATTAGTTGAGAGGGGAAAGGACGCAACCGGCTTACAGTGCAGTAGATTTACTTTCAATTAAATGCATATAGAATCGCGGACTTAAACTGGTTTACAAGTAGTACAGTTTCTGTTTTAGCATAGGAGGATAAAACATATGTATTTCCATTTCCTAAATGTAGGGAAATCACTTTATATTTTTACACCTAGCTTCAGACCTGGCTCAAGGTTTAATTCAGATACCTAACAGTGAAAATTTTGGCTGTTCCATTGTGTAAATGCTGTGGTTTTAGTTCGTGATGATTTAAAATTTAAAAAAGGAGGTGGGGGAGGGGAAAAATAAAATCCCACACTTTTTCTTCTTATTTACACGGATGCAACCCCAGTGAGGCCAGAGGGGTTTGGCAGCACTGAGAGCAGAAGTCCAGTCTAGAAACATCCACTAGCGCTTGATCTTTCTTGAATGTGATTAATCCTTGGAAAAGACTAACTGACACAGGCATCAATAACTACAGTAACTTGTTATGGCTGCCTCATTCCAGGAGGATTACATGCCTGAGCACTCCTTAAAACATCTAATGAATGTCATTTTGTTTTTATTTTCAGTGTTCATGCGAGTGAAGGGCTAATCGAGGTGTCTAGAATCGTGGTGTGAGCAGGCAGGCACAGTACAAAACTTCCCACAGGAAACCTCGCTGACATACCTCAGACTTGACCTGAAATACCCTCCTGCTGCTCAAGATCAGCACCCCACCCCCCTCCACAGGACTTGTGGCGTACACCTGCACTTCACTAGGCATTCTCCATACACTTCCAGGCATAGCTTTGCAAACATAAGGGCTAGAAACTTGGCCATTTATTTAAAATGCAAACTGAAATTCGCAGGCAGCTGGATTTTGTGTCCAGTTCCACGTGTTGTGCAGAGCCCTTGCAAATGCTCCAGTCAAATGCTCACTAAGGTTACATCCACATGATACTGTTACAGATGGGGGGAAGGACCCCTCCTTAAACCCTAGAAATTAATAAAAGGTAGGGTTTCCTTGAGAGAAAGGCGATGACAAACCTAGACAGCATCTTAAAAAGCAGAGACATCACCTTGCTAACAAAGGTCCGTATAGTTAAAGCCATGGTTTTCCCAGTAATGATGTATGGAAGTGAGAGCTGGACAGTAAAGAAGGCTGATCGCAAAAGAATTGATGCTTTTGAATTAAGGTGCTGGAGGAGACTCTTGAGAGTCCCATGGACTGCAAGAAGACCAAACCTATCCATTCTTAAGGAAATCAGCCCTGAGTGCTCACTGGAAGGACAGAGCATGAACCTGAGGCTCCAATACTATGGCCACCTCATGAGAAGAGAAGACTCCCTGGAAAAGACCCTGATGTTGGGAAAGATTAAGGGCAGAAGGAGAAGGGGACGACAGAGAATGAGATGATTGGACAGTGTTTTCGAAGCTACCAACATGAATTTGACCAAACTGTGGGAGGCAGTGGAAGACAGGAGTGCCTGGCATGCTCTGGTCTATGGGGTCACGAAGAGTTGGACAAGACCTCCCTAAATGACTAAACAACAACAAGGGTTTTATTATTGGGGTGTGAAGGGAGAAATGCAAACTGCAAAGGAATTCCTGAGCTAGATGATGCAAAATGACCACCTGGCCAAGCTAGGGCCATTAAGAAACAATATGGGGTCATTGAGAGCCATCGGCAATACAAGAGAACTGTCCTCCCCTCTTGCCCTAAGGTGTGAACAGAGACTGGGGGTTTGGAAGGTTGCCAGGGTAACTGGGTGTGAGGTGACAGGAAAGGAGAGTTCTTAGCAAGGTGTTCTGGGAAGAAGAAAGTAGAGAGACTGGGATCCATCTTGGGCAGGCTGGCTGCAGGCTGGATGGGAGAGATGCCTTGGAATCCAGGGCTGCCCTCCTGTGGGATACAAGCCCCTCTTGAAATGAGCATGCTGTAAGATCTGGACTCCCTCCAGGCAGACTGAAAGTGTAAAGAGGTGAAGCTATGACAGTCTCCACCATGTCTCAATTCTCCAAAGGAACACAGACCCTGGGTGAGTGCCTGGAACCCCCTGGGATCTTGCCATCACTTGGCAGAGAGTGAGGGTGGCACTCAACTTTTGTCACGATACATTTAAAACACACTTAAAGTTTTCCCCAAAGAATCATGCATGGATATATTTGTTTCTGCATGGATCTGCCCCTTTCTCCATGCTTCCAACCAGTCCCAGCTGGTGAAATTTGCAGAGCATGCACACAAACTACCCAGCAGAGCAGGACTGTTGTAATTGTCCAGTCACAAAGAATTTGATGCACAGTTGCTCAGTTGCCTATGCATTTGTTACACATCACTTTTGCTTCCCTTGCACTCCCCCCCCTTTTAAAATAACAGCTAAGCAGGACTTGCAAGCCATCACCCCTCCATTTCCCCACTGCAGTGGGCCAAGTAGCGAGTTTGGGGCTGTGTGTCAAAGGAGGGAGAGATTGCTTGGCTAGTGGTATCACAAAATATTGAGCCATACAGACTGGGAAAGGAGGGGAGAAATTTTCTCCTGGACAGCAAGCCTAGCTGCTGGCGAATGTGTATTTTATTTATTTAAGTATTTATAAACCTCATTTTCATATAACATATTGCAAGGTGGTATACAAACTAAAAACACGGCGTGAGAGTAAAAAGACCCAAAAATGTCAAACGCATCAGCAAGGTATGGCTGGCAAAGGATCCCAGGTTTGGAAGGTCTGTCTGAAGAATACAGTTTTTGAAATACACTTAAAAGTGAGCAGGCATGGCTCTTGCCAAACCTCTACTGGCAAGAAGATCCACAAGGCAGAGTTTGCCACATGAAAGGTTCAGCTCCCAGTAAAGGTCAGTCAAACGTCAGGGACACATGGGGTTATCCAAGAGCACACCACCAAAAGACCTCAGCTATTGAGATGGTGCATAAGGAATTTGGCCGTCCTCCAGGTACTCTGGACCCAAGATGTTTATGGTTAACACACTCCATTCCCTTCTCCCACTGCCTTCTCACTTTTACAAAGTTAATACCAGCAGATCCCTACAGGAGGTGGCAGTGCCATCCCACCAGTTGCTTGAGAGGAGCACAGCCAGTTCTTGTTTCTACAAGGTCCCTGGGAGGGAGGAGAGGGGTGGGGAGAGAAGTTGCAGGGCCACCCTGTTTCATTCCAAGAGCATTTGATGCCTCATCTGTTTCATTATGAACTTCTCAAGTGACTCAGCAGGGATGTGAAACTGCCAGGATTTATTTTTTTTTTTAAAAAAGCAGCTCTGAGACTTGCACACCAACAGAAAGCCCAGCAACGAATCCCAAGCTAGGCTTTCTGATGGTGTGCAAGTTCTGCTTGGTACTAAGGGGGCTGGGTGGGTTTCCCATCAAAGTGAAAGCCACAACCTTCCCATTGCTGTTTCTGGAAATGAAATGCCTCTGACGTGCCCAGATGTGCTAAAACAAAACTAAAGGGGTAATGGTAGAACTGCATGTCCCCAAGAAATGTCACATAACACAGATTTCAGGTGGAATAAGAAGCACAGGGTGCCAAGGCAAGGAGTTGCAAAATCAAGAAAATGCATCATTTGCAGACATCAGATTTTGTGCCCAAATTTTGTGCCATATTACGAAAGACTACCAAAGTCCACCCCTGGATAACATATCAGAAACAAGCCATCTCCAAAAACTGAATAGTTCTGCTGTGAAACAGCCATACCTTTGGAGTTCGCACATCAATATTGGTCTCAAAAAGACTAGCTGGGTTTTTCCTAATAAGAGAAAATCTTCATTAACAAGATGGAAAAATTGGGATGTGTGCGACTCAAGCACCATGTCTCTCCAAAAATGAGTGCCTGGGACACTGAAAATGTGGGTGAATGTCAGGTGTGGAAGTGCCTAAAGTACGTGTGAATTCCACAGCAAGCTGAAATATTGTCATGTAGGATGTATTATTTAAGAAGCCTTTGCTTCCTTGTGCCTCTTGAATAGGACCATTACTCTTTCCCGTCCAATTTGACATGGATCCAACAGTTCATAATACTCCAAAGCATCTCTCAGTCTTTGCCCAGGCATCCTATTTTAATAAACCAAGCCTAAAACCAACATATTCCACCCAGTGAGTCTGCTCTCATTGTCTCTGGTGCCACTCTGCTGTAGGCTGGATTTTTCAGGCTGCTTTGCCAAGATCATTCCTAGGCAGTCACACAGATATACTGCTAGTGCTTGGAAGCAGAATCTTGGTCAGCTCCAGAGGCCAGTTCTGTTAAGGATCACTTCCACATAGCTCAGATGGTGGAGATAGGAAGTCCTATTTCAGTCTGTTCCCAATCCATGCTGCACGGAAAGAGAATTATCACTGAACTTCAAGATGCAGTCTGGGGGGGTGGGGGTGGGAATCGCAAGATCACCCAGAAAGGAGAAGTGGTAAATATTAGCCTGATACAGTCATCAAACTGGTGGATTCATCCATCCCTAATCCTAAACATGTGTGTTCAGAGGGATGGTTGAGGCTAGCATTTTCCCAGGTAGTATAGTCTTCTCACAGGGCAGTGCCATTTCCATATTTACCTGGGCAGTTGATTGTTTAAAAGCACCCTTTTGTGAAAATTTCAACCCCACACTCAAAATTAACACCCTGGAGACAATGTTTGTGTATTGGACTTCTCTTGCAGGTGTTATGTTTTGATCCAAGGTGAAGCTTCCATGCAAAGGCTTTGCGTGTGCAAATGATACCTGGCAGTGCAGTCCTGTTGTGTGGACTGAACCATGTCAGATAGTGAACATTTGAATGGGACATAATGGAACTCAAATATGTGTGATCTGTGGCATCTAGTTGACATCTGAAAAACACTACTTTCATCCTTTTTCTGCATCATATAAGGTGGGATGCCACTGAGAAAATGCGTTCTCAAACTTGGTCATAGCTGAGCACCCCCCCTGCTCAAAGCAGCGCTGTGCCAGAAATTCCTCCACTGTTTGTTTTGTAACCATTCTCCATCAGTTCATGAGAAAAGAAGACATAGTATAAAGATTATCCGCCTCAGCCCCGTATACCTAAAGGAGCGTCTCCACCCCCATCGTTCAGCCCGGACACTGAGGTCCAGTGCCGAGGGCCTTCTGGCAGTTCCCTCACTGTGAGAAGTGGAATTACAGAGAACCAGGCAGAGGGCCTTCTCGGTAGTGGCACCCACCCTGTGGAACACCCTTCCATCAGATGTCAAGGAAATAAACAACTATCTGACTCTTAGAAGGCAGTCATGTTTAGGGAAGTTTTTAATGTTTGATGTTTGTTTGTATTTTTAATATTTTGTTGGAAGCCACCCAGAGTGGCTGGGGAAACCCAGCCAGATGGGCAGGGTATAATAATAATAATAATAATAATAATAATAATAATAATAATAGTAATAATTGATCAGGTCCATGCCCCATCTACTTCAGCATCCTGTTCTGACAGTGGCCAGCTGGATGCCTATGGGAAGCACAGGACCTGAGCACAACAGCACTCTCCCAGCTTGTGAGTCTCAGTATCGGGTATTCAGAGGCATACTGCCTGACAGTGAAGATGGAACATAGTGATTGAGGTTAGTAGCCCTTGAAAAGGCATTCAGAATGAACAAGGGGTGGGGGCTCAGTGAAATTTTCTTGGGTCGGTTGCAGGGCTTCTGCTGTGCTTACTTTACTTTTGCAAAGGAAGAGAGCTTCTGAGAAATTTGCAGAAATAAATTGTCGCAGCATTGGTTTAAAGTTCCTGCAACTGTACCTTAGAGCATCTCCAGATGGAGGCATTTGCAAGCATCAGGAATGCTAACCTGGTACCCAAGGCAACCTCAGACCATGACAGTGGCAATCCCAGTGCTGTTCACAGCTTCTCCAGGAGGAGTTCAACAGGTATACAGCAGCTACTGCACAAAACCAGCAATAGTAGCACTAACATCCTGTGCCAGAAGTATGCATCTAGAAGTACATTTCCCCACTTCCTGCTTAGCCATTTGCATGTGGCGATTCAGGGAAAAGGTGGACAAATGATGTCCTTCTTGTCCCAGGGACTGGGGAGTGGGGTGGGAGCGCGATTCAAGATGGTACATGCTAAATATAGAAAGTAAGAAAATATGTTTTAAAATGACTGTCTGAGCATGCACATGCTATATAAGTGAGACAAGAAAACAAGAGAAAAGGTTTTACAAAGCACCAGAGCTATTTGGATAATAAATCTTGGGATTAATAATAATAAATAAATAAACAAATAAATAAACAATTTTATGTACTATTCTCATAGTCTGTTTTTGTTTACTGTGTATATTATTTACGTCATTAATGTATCTCTCTTTAATTTTTTTTGTTATTATACTTTGACTGGCTTGTACTTTGGCAATAATGAAAATGCTATGCTGGGGCATAGCTGTCAACCTTCCCTTTTTTGCGGGAAATTTCCTTATTTCAGCGCCATTTCCCGCTGCTTCCCGCTGCTATCCCGGATTGTTAGATGTCCTGTAGACTGCCTCCGGGACAGGTGAGGCTGCTGATCCCTTATTTTCAAATCCGAAAGTTGACAGCTATGCTGCTGATCCCTTATTTTCGAGGCTGCTGATCCCTTATTTTCAAATCTGAAAGTTGACAGCTATGCTGCTGATCCCTTATTTTTGAGGCTGATGATCCCTTATTTTCAAATCCGAAAGTTGACAGCTATGCTGCTGATCCCTTATTTTCGAGGCTGATGATCCCTTATTTTCAAATCTGAAAGTTGACAGCTATGTGCTGGGGGAGCACCTGATCTGATCAACAAGGGCTTTTAAGAGCGCTGGCAGAACTAACAAGAGCAGCACATGGAAGTTAGAGGCTAAAGTTCTTGGCTTGCTCTGTGGGAATGAAGGACTAGATGGCCTGGGATGGGTGGCACAGAAGGATCAAATAGTTTCACAGTCAAAAGCAATTTGTGCAGCCCATTCGATTCTACTTTCTCCAAGTCCCTTACTCCCGCCCAACCCTCTAAAAGCTGTGCAGCAAGCAAGGCCTCTTTTTTATGTGTTTGCAGCTTCAGGCCACCTGAGTTCCAGCTGCCTCAAACGGCCTTTTAAATCTTTCCACTATATACCAAGTTGATTTTGTAGCGGAATATTTGAATAGCTTACTCTTTCCTGCCAAGACCATTCACCTGGCCTGCTTTTCTTAAGCCAATACTCAGCTCTACAGCCAATACTTGTTCATATTAATTCTCTCTGGGCTCCTAGTCCTATGACCTGACCAGCAACATTTACTGTTTGTACAGTACAGAAAACATTACAAGCAGCTAGACAGTATAGATTATTAGTCCTCTGTTAAGCTATAGTGAACCTCAGTAAGTTTGCCACAGATGTTCAAGTTAATGTGAAGCATAGATGTCACCAACCTTTTTGGTCCTGCAAGTGCCAGTCACAAAATGGCTGCCACAGAGGCATGGCACAGCACAAAATGGCTGCTAGGTGCGGGACATAGCACCAATCCATAGCTCTGCCTTCCCTGGACTTCTTTGTCCTCAAACAGCTAGCGGCTAGCTCTGATGTGGACTTTCTAGATCAACATTCTACAATAGAGGAAACATTATACCCATGATGTCCTGAAATGAAGAAGAACAACAAGAACAACAATATTACAGGATGCTGTAATGTGTTGTGTTAAGGGACCATGATGTTCTGGGAAGAGGGGAATCCTGCTGGTTCAAATGTAATTAATCTGTCTCTTGATAATGATACCAACTCTGTGACCAGCAATGGAAATAATGAAGCCAACAGGTCACACCATTTGGTATGCAAGTCTTTGCCACGAGGCACACAGTTTCCAAAGTGAACTTCCCTGAGAATTTCTAATCCCTTCTGTGGTCACTGCACTACTTCTGATAGTGCTATGAGACCAAAGTGGACCAGACTCCTGTACAGACAGACCAATCCTATGCATTCAGATGGATTCCCACTTTGTTCAATGGGACTTGCTGCTCAAATGACTTGATAAAGTCCATGACTAGGCACAGAGTGGGTATTCCTTTCAGATGAATTGCTCTTGAGCCAAGTAAATATGTATAGGTTCTCAGCCTTAGAAGAATGGTGCAGTAAGAAATATTCAAAGGATTCAGTACAAAACAAATGTTTGAATGAAGATCTTGACTAGAAGTCACATGTGGCATGGAGCTGCCTTTCCACCCTCTTTCTTGTAACATAAAGATAAAAGATTGGATCCCGATGGGTAAGTTAGTTGAACTAAGGTTCCATGGAACTCAGGCACATTAGTCAAAATGTGTACATTAGCTCACTTAGGTCCCATGCTGAACAAAGTCATAATGAAAACTAAATTCATTTAATTTACAGAACAATCCATACCCTACACCTTACACCAAGCTGCAGGGGGGCTGGATTAGGTACCCCTCCACCCCACTCTCCTGGCTTACCTGGCCATCTCTCAACCACCGAATGTGTGGGTGGCAGACCCATTGGGCCAACAACAGAAGCCAGTGAAAATCCCCAAAACAGGGTGGGGCTGAGCCAGCCTGAGATTTGCTGGGTCCCAAGCCAGTTTCACTGCCACTGCATGACAACATCTGGCCCAGTATAAACTCTGGGTGCAGCGATCAGGCCCAGATTGGTCCTCATCATCCTGTTGCCTTCTTCCATGGCTACCATTGGTGAAGATGCAAGAGTGTCCCTGTCACTCCACAAAACCCTACTGGAGGGGAGGCGACATTGGATTGCATGCCTAGTCTGGATCCGTTGGGTCATGGTATGTCACTTTCTGTCTTTGCTTCCCATCCCTGGCTGTTGCACGTATAAGGGTAAGATAATGTGCAGCACAAAATTTATTGTAAGATCAAATTAAGCCCTAGGAGAACCTGTTTCTTAGTAGCTGTTTTAGGGGCATCGCTATGATGACCTCTCTCTCTCCAGATACTTGACCTGTATCCTTAAGTGTGAGGCTGCCTGCAAAGATTCTACCCAAACTATGCCCCATGGGGCAACTCCTTTCTGACCCTCATTTATTATAAAGCCCCAGAGTAGCTCCAGATTTTCCTATTAATCTGGAATCTCTTTGCTGCTGCTCAGCCTCATATTTCAAATTCTTCCTGAGCGTATCTGGTTCTCATTTAAACATATTGCACTTGCAGGGTTCTTTTGAAAGGGGCGGGAGGGTAGCACAAAGTAGAAAAAAACCAGGAATGGATTTTAAGCTAATAAATGGAACATGCAAGTCCAGTAATTCAGGCTCATCGAATGCACTTTAGTTAAGTCCAGACACTTGTTTACATTGGCTAGACATACGTAAAGTATCATTGGACATGGTCATCATTCTTGTACAATATGTATATAATGTACACATGCACTGTCAGGATCTACAGAGATTCCATGAGTTATAAAGTCTTCCTTGCTAAAGGGATAAACATGGCGGGCAGTAATCCTGGAAGCAATCAAAATGCCTCCAGTTCAGTGATTGTAAAGCCCCCATATACATTGGAGCGGAAAGTCAACCCAGAAACTTTGGGATTAGGTCACAATAAAAAACAGTTCCGATAAACAGTTTGGCCCACTATAAAACCATGGACAGAGTTCAGCAGGTGAACAGGAGGAGAAAGAGATATGATTCCTGGCATTTCAGACTGAATTATTGGAACTATCTATGAATGGTCTTTCTGGCTCCTGTGGGGAAATAAAACATCAAATGCTGGTTTTATTCCAGATGTGGCTAGAGGTGATTAGGAACACAGGAAGCTGCTTTATACTGAGTCAGACAATTGGCCCATAACTCATACACTGGCTGGCAGAAGTGCCCCAGGATTTCAGATAGGGATCTCTCCCAAATCTACCTAGAGACACCAGGGGTTAAACCTGGTAGTTCCTGCATGTAAGGCTGCAAGACATTTGCTCTACCACTGAGCTGCATTCCTCCCCCTAGACTGAGGTGTAGATGTGTTCCAGACCTATTTCTCAGTCTGGACAAATGTATTAGGGCTGAAATGGACATTGCACAGAAGATCCGTGATCAGATCTCCCAACAAGTTTTAAACTTTTAAGACAGACGCAGGAGTATCCCATGAACCAACATGTTCCATCATGCTAGCACTAATAAACACATCAAAACACCAGAGAAGGAGGAAAACGGGGAGAGGAGCCTCTCCTCACTTCAGAATTCTCTATTGCTGCTTGCTCCACCACACCTAGTAAAAAGGGAAGGGGATATATTTGTAGGGGTTGGGAAATACAAGGAATGTTAGGGCTGGGAAGGAATACTTCTAGGGGCAGGGAAACATAGCAGGGATGGCAGGGGGAGTCTTCTGCAGCTCATATTTTAATCCAAGCCAGTTAACAGTTTGGGTGGCAACCCCAGTAGATATCCACAAGGCAAGATGGTCCAGTGGGTTACAGCACCATGGAAAGCTCCTAGTGACAAAATCTGGAGGTAGGACTGAGGTCTTCAGAGCCTCTTCACCCAGTACACCCTCCTAAGCTCCATCCTATCACCTGATGAGTGTGAATCATTAAAAGGTCATCACCCTGGCCTGAAGGAGACAACTACTTCCTGTATTTTCCTGCCTGGCACACTCCTTGCACAACTGTGTGGGTGGATGGTATGGGAAGTAGTAGACTCCTCAGGTGAACTGGGCTCAAGTGAAGACATCATGTGAAGCAGAAGCAGGCTAGTCCTTTCTCACTAACATACGGAGTTGTCTGAGAGTGTCAGTAAACATATAGATAGAAGTGATTCAGGATGCTCCTTGAAAACACGGATGTGCTGGATTTGGAAGGTTTCAACAATGTATTTGGTTGGCATGCATATCTGTGGTATGATAAGGTTAAGGCGCACAAAGCGTTTAAAAACCATATTGTCAGGAAAGCATTGTTTAATGTTTGGATAAGATATAAAGACTTGTTAGAAAATAAAACCCCAAGATGGTTGTCACCAATGGAAGCAAAGGCACAGAAAAAACTCAATATGGAGGCCAAATGGCCGAAGTATTGGGAAATTCTGGAACAAGAGGGAGACAGATTAAAATTGCAGAGTTTTGAAAAACTAAAAAATAGAGTACGAGATTGGCTCCACTATTATCAAATATTGGAGGCATATAATTTGGATAAAAAATTAGGCTTCCAGGTGGAAAAATCAAAACTGGAAACAGAATTGTTAGACCCTAAAGTTAAGAATTTGTCAAGAATGTATAACTTGCTGTTGAAGTGGAATACTCAAGATGAAACGGTGAAATCTGCTATGATTAAATGGGCACAAGATGTTGGACATAATATCATGATGGCTGACTGGGAACAGTTATGGACCACTGGCATGAAGTTCATGGCATGTAATGCCTTAAAAGAGAATTTAATGAAAATGATTTACAGGTGGTACATAACACCAGTCAAGCTTGCAAAAATTTATCATTTGCCCGATAACAAATGTTGGAAATGTAATGAAACTGAAGGTACATTCTTTCACCTTTGGTGGACATGCCCAAGGATTAAGGCATTCTAGAAGATGATCTATAATGAAACCAAAAAGGTATTTAAATATACCTTCCTGAAAAAACCAGAGGCCTTTCTCTTGGGCATGGTCAGCCAATTGGTGCCAAAGAAGGATAGAACTTTCTTTATGTATGCCACAACAGCAGCAAGAATACTTATTGCAAAGCACTGGAAGACACAAGACCTACCTACTAGGGAAGAATGGGAGATGAAGCTGATGGACTACATGGAACTGGCGGAAATGACTGGCAGAATCCGAGACCAGGGAGAAGAGTTGGTGGAAGAAGATTGGAAAAAAATTAAAGTATATTTACAAAAACATTGCAAAATTAATGAATGTTAGAAGGATGTTGGAATGAAGCTATATGGTTTTAGCAGAAATGTAATAAAGAATTAAGTAAAAGCTGATTGATAATGGGCCAAAATGAAAAAAATTAAGGTAAGACTGTTAAGATAAATTATAGAACAAAAATTGAGAAAGATGAAAAGAATTGGCTCCCAGAAGGTTATTCACAAGGGAATGTGTTCCTTGAGAGGAAAAAAGCTCTGACCTAGGAGATGGCAGTTCAGTGGCTTTGTATGTGGAACAAAAATACCAAAGAGGCAAGAGGAAAGCATGGGCTGAAACCGTTGAAGGAAAATGGAAAAACAAAGATTGTGTTTAAGTGGCCTCCTGGAGGATATATTTCATGCTCTCAGACTTTAGGCCTGTGATTAAATCCCATCTAGCTAATGGGGAGACTAACATTTAACTACCCACACTCCCACCCACCATATTTCAGTCTGGGAAAAGCCTACAGCCCATCAAACACTCAGAAGGATAGTCTGAAGGAGGCCCAGCTATCTAATTTCTCAGCTCCAAAGCATTATGCATACTTTGGAACAGCTAATTTTAAAGAAGAAGTTGGGTGGGTGGGTGGGGGGAGATAAAGAAAGCTCTAAGTGACAGATCTTCCATGAGGCCCTAAAGTAAGAGGAGGTT
Organism: Podarcis vaucheri; assembly: GCF_965113315.1. Lineage (NCBI taxonomy): Eukaryota > Metazoa > Chordata > Lepidosauria > Squamata > Lacertidae > Podarcis > Podarcis vaucheri. The sequence continues at coordinate 83,505,593 of NC_138764.1, read as the reverse complement.
TTATGAACAAAAAGTGTATCAAAGCTATATGTAAAACTGAAGCCAAAAAAGGGGGAATTAGGTTGGATTTATATGCTTGCAGTGAGGAACACTAATCATTTATTGATAGCTGGGTCACTGGCAAAAATCTGGGTCTGAGGATAAGAGAGCTATTTGCTATATAGGGAAAGGTCATGGTTCAGTGGTAGAGCACACATTTTGCATGCAAAAACTTCCAAGTTCTGTCTCTGGCATTTCCAGGTAAGGCTGGAAGAGACCTCTGTCTGAAACCTTGGAGAGATGCAGCCTGTCAGTGTAGACTAGGGGTGAGGAGCTGTATCTGGCTGGCAACCCCTTGCAAATCTGACATGGCGATGGGGCTGCCAGCACAACGACAACAGGTGATTGGGGCACTTTGAAGTCCCCACATCATTGGGGCTTCAAAGCACCATGCAGAACTCAGTGCTTCAGATCAATACTGATCAGTGGGCAAGCAAACAGCACGTAAAGAGCTCTGCTTGGCAGCTGATCCAATGGAACTTGAAGTCAGTGCCTAGCAGCTGATGGTTCTGCCTTCTGCTAGGATCGGCTGTGCAAGAGTTCCCAGTGGGGAACTTCATAGTACATCTGATCCCAGCTGGCTTGCTCACCACCAATCACAGTGGCAGCAAGCCTTCTGTGCTATTGCACAACCAGAAGCACACTTTAAGGTTCTTGGCAGTGCCTGCCCCTCCACCTGCCCCTCATCTGACATCACATGGTTAGGTGTAGAGGAGGCGGGCATTGCTTACAGAAACCGGATTTATGGACCACATTGGAATCTGTGCCAGGTCTAATTAGGCCTGTGGGCTGGAGGTTCTGCACCCTGATGTAGACAATACTGAGCTAGCTGGACCAAAGATTTTACTCAGTACAGAGCAGCTTCCTTTGTCCCCATGTATATCTTCTCCTACCCATCATTCCTTGCTTTTCTGTGTTCTGCTGGTCCTTGAACCTAATGCAAAATGCTGGTGTTTAAGCCATTAATGAGCTTGTTGGTCAAGGGTAGTAGTTCCCTAGGAATGCTGGGTTTCTTAGAAATGTATCCATGATTGCTCAGTGAGCTCAGTAGCGGTAGATAGTCTGTGTGTCAGGGAACTGACATCGGAGGAAAGGGAAGTGGTAAGGCTCCCAGAGACTGGGAGAGAGTCAACAGCCAAAGCAGGGACCAGCAGGGGGAGCGCGGGGTCTCTGGAGGAGGATCTCAGTAATGCTGAGAGAGACGCAGCAGCCCAGGCAGGAAGCAGCAGGGGAGAGAAAGGGGTGAGAGACACTTCGAGCGAAAATAGCGGGGAGGTGTCAGAAGCAACTGCAGGGAGACCCATGCTTCGCCGGAAGCTGCCACGTCGTGAGTCCAGGAGACGCGTTTCCGTTAAGGAACTTCTTTGCTGGAAGCGCTTCCGCAGACAGCCACTGTCAGACTCTACTAGTGACTAGAGCAGACATGTCTGAGGAGCTCTGTCACACACAGAGGTTTGTGGGGCCGCACAAACTCTGAAGGGGCACTATTTTAAGCACAAGCAGCTAATCATCCCCTGACAGCAGTCTGACAGTCTCTGTACGCTGCCTGTGCAGGAGAAAGCATCATGAGCAACCCAGCCGGAGCCGGAGAGGCAGGGGTTGGAGCTGGTCCAAGCTTGGAAGAAAGGTATCAAGCTCTGGAGGTTCAACTTGCGCTGCAGACGGCGAGGCTCGAGGAGAGAAGGGCTCAGGATGCTGACAAAAAGGGGAGAACCACTCAGTTCCCCAGAAAGGTACCAGGATTGGTGCAGAAGTTTGGGGGGGACCCCAAGGATTACCATGCCTTTAGGACAGAGATGCAATATGCCCTGAATGTGCAGTTTGATGAGTTCCCTGATGAGGAATCGCGAGTTGCGTTCGTAATTGGGCATCTTGAGAAGGGGGCGCGGGACTGGGTTCGACCCCTGATGGCAACGCACAACGATATCCTAAAGGACACTATGAAATTCTTTCGTGCAATGGATATCATGTTTTCCAGCGATATTGAGGAAGGGGTGGTGCGCAGACAGCTAATGGCTTGCAAGCAGGGAAGCAGATCTGTCCGTGAGTACTGGACTGAATTTACCATGCTGATTCACAGATTGGGGTGGGATTTATCGGCAGCACCCATTCAGATGCTATTTGAAGAAGGTCTTTCTTCAGCTGTGAAAGACGAGCTGGCCAGGAGCCCCAGGGCGGTGTCTATGGATCAGCTGACCAAATCTGCGCTGACCATTGGAGCGCGCCAGGAGGCAAGAGCCATGGAGAGGCGGGAAGGGAGAGGGGAACGTTGGAAGGAGTTACGCATTCCAGACATTCCTGAGCCAGCTTTCCCGCCGGCAGAGCCGATGGAAATCGGAACAGCCCGCGCGCGCGCAGTTTCAAAGCCCAGTGAGGGGGCGAAGAAGGAGGGAAAGGGAGCCCGGAAATGCTATCTCTGCCAACAGCCAGGTCACTTTGCCAGAGTCTGCCCCCAGAGGAAGGAATGGCAAGGGATGGTGGGAGCTGTTGAGGGGGAAGAGCAGGGAGAAACGGAGCAGGTAAAAGCCAACGCCTGGTTGCCAGCAGGGCACTGCAGCCAGGCCAAAGAGCAGTGAAAGTGCCCCTTCCCCAAGTGCCAGTGCCAGAAGCTCCTCGACCTGCTCTAGTGATTGAAGTGTCGCTAGAGCTGCAAAATGGACACCCCCTAAAAATAAAGGCGCTGTTGGACTCAGGCAGCTCCTGCAATTTCATGAGCAAGGAGTTTGCTGCTGAGCACCAGATACAGACTATCCCTTTAAGCAACCCCCTGCAGGTGACCACGATCGATGGCAGGGAACTGTTGGGAGGAGGCGTCAGCTTGCAGACCGTCCCAATGATAATGAGGGTGGCAAGGCACACAGAACTGATAGCGTTTAATGTGGCCACCTTGGGAGGCGCTCCCATTATTTTGGGAATGAGCTGGCTAGCCCTACATGATCCGCTGGTGGGCTGGCATCAAAGAGTGGTTTCCTTCGGTTCCGCACATTGCTTAGAACACTGCAGGGCGGAAAAGGGGTCAGCAGGGGCCCAAGCCACCCTAGCAGGGACGGAAGTAATGGAGAAGGGGAAGGTGCCACCACAGTATGCTGATCTCAGCGACGTGTTCAGCGAGAAGGAAGCGGACCAACTACCCCCGCATAGGCCCTTTGATTGCCAGATCAATTTTCTCCCTGGAGCACAGCTTCCTGTAGGCAAGTTGTATGCCATGTCAGACAGGGAGATGCAGGAGTTGCGAGCGTTCATTGACAAGAACCTGAAGAGAGGCTTCATCAGAGAGTCCAAGGCAGCGGGGGGTAGCCCAGTGTTTTTTGTGGATAAAAAAAACACGGACAAGCCGAGGCTGGTATGTGACTTTCGGGCCCTAAATGCAGTGACAGAGCCGGCGGCTTTTCCTATGCCCAGGATTGATGATATTTTGACCAGGGTGCGAAAAGGAAAGATTTTTACAAAGCTGGACCTAAGGGGGGCGTACAACCTGATACGTATAAGGAAAGGGGATGAATGGAAGACCACCATGTTCACCCCTTTGGGGGCATTTGAATACCTCGTTATGCCTTTTGGATTACAAACAGGCTCCGCGTGTTTTCAAGCCTTTATGAACCATGTACTGGGGCCTTTGCTCTACAAGAATTGCGTGGCCTTCTTAGATGACGTGTTGGTGTATTCGGAGAATGAGGAGCAACATGTGAGAGACGTCAGAGAAGTGTTGAGCAGGCTGCAAGCCAACAGACTGTGGGTGAAACTGGAGAAGTGTCAGTTTCATACCAAGGAGGTGGAATTCCTGGGGTACCGCTTGTCAGACAAGGGGTTGGCCATGGACCCCGGCAAGGTTCAAGCGGTGCTGGAATGGAAAACACCCAAGACCAAGAAGGATGTGCAGAGGTTCCTAGGGTTTGGAAACTTTTATCGTAAGTTCATCCGAAACTTCGCCCACCTGACGGCGCCCATCACGGACTGTCTCAGCAGCAAAAAGAAGTTTGTTTGGACGGGGGAGGCGGAGCGAGCGTTTGAGGAACTGAAAAGGGCCTTCGCCTCTGACGAACAACTTCTACATGTGGATTTACAAAAAAAGCTGAGGGTCGAAACAGACGCTTCTGACAGAGCCATAGGGGCGGTGCTGCTTCTGCAGCCGGGGAAGGAGGGGTCAGAGTGGCGACCGTGTGCCTTCTTTTCGCGAAAGCTGAACAAATCTGAGAGAAACTACACGGTGTACGACCGGGAACTTCTTGCGATTTATGAGGCCTTCCGGAGATGGAGGCACCTACTAATTGGTGCACAACAGAAGGTGCAAGTGTGCACGGACCATAAGAATCTAGAGTATTGGAGAACTGCGCGAGTGCTCAACCAAAGGCAGTTGAGATGGGCCCAGGAGTTCTCCAAATTTAACTTTGAGATTTGTTACGTACCAGGCCCAGAGAACGTTAGGGCGGACGCTCTCTCACGCAAACCTGAATATTTGGAGGGAGAGGGTGCACCCGAAGAGACCCATGTCATTCCCGAGGACCGCTGGGTGTGTGGGGCGGCTTTGGTGGGGCAAAGGGAACTGGTAGAGGGAACGGTGCAGGATGAATATGCCCAGGACAAACTCAGGGGTCTCAGGAGGGAGGGAGACAAACCCGGGGGTTTTGAGGAGAGAAACGGGGCGTTATACTACAAGGGAGCGTTATACATACCTGAAGGGGAATTGAGGGAAAAGGTACTCAAGCAACTGCACGATAGCCCCACAGCAGGGCATTTTGGGCAACACAAAACCATGTGGCTGGTTACCAGGGAATTCTGGTGGCCCAAGGTCAGGGAAGATGTGCGTGAATATGTGAGAGGGTGTGACCGATGTCAACGAGCCAAGGGGGAGAGGCGGGCACCGGCAGGTTTATTAGAACCACTACCCACGCCGGAAAGACCATGGGAGGCAGTGGCAATAGATTTCATGACTGATCTGCCCAGGTCCAAAGGGAAGACAGCCATTATGGTTGTGGTAGACCTGTTAACCAAGATGGCCCACTTTATAGCCTGCTCACATGCGGTCACAGCAGAAGAAACCGCTAAATTGTTTGTGGAAAATGTGTTTAGGTTGCATGGTGCCCCCTTGAGGGTGGTTTCGGACCGAGGGAAACAATTTACTTCCAGGTTCTGGAGGAAGCTCATGAGCTTATTGCATGTAGAGGTGAATTTTTCCACTGCCCGTCATCCAGAAACCAATGGGCAGGCGGAAAGAGCTAATGGTGTCCTCCAGCAATATTTGAGGTGTTATGTGAATGACAGAGAGAATGATTGGGTGGAGAAGCTGGCGTTGGCAGAATTTGCCTATAACAATGCAGAGAACGTGTCCACGGGGATGAGCCCTTTTTTGGCCAATCACGGGTGTCATCCTCGAGCCTTCCCAGGGGGGGAGGGGGAGAACTGGAGCGTTCCTGCCGCAGAACAGTTCGTTGAAGAAATGGAAGCGATCCATCGCCAGCTCCAACTTAATTTAAACAGGGCGAAGGAGGAATATAAGAGGCAGGCAGACAAAACCAGAAGGGAAGGGGAAAGTATTAGGGTGGGGGATCAGGTGTGGCTGTCCACCCAAGGGTTACCATTTAAAGGAGGTTGTAAGAAGTTAAGACCCAAAAGACTGGGCCCATTTGAAGTCACGCAACAGGTCAACCCAGTGGCTTTCAGACTCCGGTTACCGAACCACATGAAGTTGCACCCAGTGTTCCACAGATCATTGCTGTCACCGTATATAGGGGACAGAGAGGGGAGGGTCAATAGGGGACCAGCTATGGAGGAAAAAGAACACAGCTACCATGTAGCGGAGATTCTCGATTCCAGGTGGAGGGGAGATCAAGTAGAGTATTTGGTAATGTGGGAAGGGGAGCCGGAGTCGGAAAACACCTGGGTCAGGGCAGAGGATGTAGATGACGAGGTTTTGATTGAAACTTTTCATCAGAGATTCCCTAGAAAACCCCAGCCAGTGGCGAGGTTCCGGAGGGAATACTTCGCCACCACCGACGACGAAGAAGAGTTGGAGGGGTTCGCTGATTCCGAGGTGGAGGAGGATTCAGCGAGTCGGAACGAAGACCGATGGAGGGAATTGTTCGAGACGTCTGAAGATGAAGAGGATTCTTTTAGGGGTTTCAGCTCCTCACCGCCCAGAGGAGAGAGTAGGGGCGGGGGAGAGGGGGGCCCTGGAGGGGAGGTGGATGTCAGGGAACTGACATCGGAGGAAAGGGAAGTGGTAAGGCTCCCAGAGACTGGGAGAGAGTCAACAGCCAAAGCAGGGACCAGCAGGGGGAGCGCGGGGTCTCTGGAGGAGGATCTCAGTAATGCTGAGAGAGACGCAGCAGCCCAGGCAGGAAGCAGCAGGGGAGAGAAAGGGGTGAGAGACACTTCGAGCGAAAATAGCGGGGAGGTGTCAGAAGCAACTGCAGGGAGACCCATGCTTCGCCGGAAGCTGCCACGTCGTGAGTCCAGGAGACGCGTTTCCGTTAAGGAACTTCTTTGCTGGAAGCGCTTCCGCAGACAGCCACTGTCAGACTCTACTAGTGACTAGAGCAGACATGTCTGAGGAGCTCTGTCACACACAGAGGTTTGTGGGGCCGCACAAACTCTGAAGGGGCACTATTTTAAGCACAAGCAGCTAATCATCCCCTGACACTGTGCATTGCTGGGAAAACAGACAGTCATAGGAGACTGCTGAGCACAGTCTTTGGTGCCTGGCAATTGGTAATGAGTATGCCCAAGAAAGCACCTTAGAATCTTCTGAAATGCAAATGGAATCTATGCTTGGAAAATAAACGAAAGGAATGACATGATGCACATGGAAGACATATGTATGGAAAATATGCAGGAGTCCTTGGCAGACAAATTTGTGGAAATGTGTGGTACCCTATGAATGGGAAGTTTGAGAGGCACTGGGATAAGATATGCAAAAGACCTTGGATTCAAGTACTAGCAAGGCCATGTCTTCAGGAGAAAGAGTATGCATCTGCTGCTGCTTCTATTACTACAAGAAGTAAATTTAATAACGTCCAAGCTTTGATTAGATTAAAGTATGTCCCACATTGTTGAGAACTGTTGGGAGGCCCTAAAGACTTACAATTCCCTGTGATCCCTTGGAAGAGGGATCTGTTGTTTGATCACCCTGGGAATTGCCACCCTGTGAGGGGAATAGGGGTCTCCTAAGAACTCTCAGTACTCTTAACTAACTCAAAATTCTTTGGGGGAAGCCATACCTGTTTAGAGTGGTATGATGCATCTTTAAATGTATCATGCAGATGAGGCCAGAGTCCTTCCCATGCCACCTGTCAGTTTAATATCAATCAAACCTACTGAAAGCCTTTGTAACACACTGACCATATGTTGTTCACACAGAAATACACACCTGCAAAGAACAACACAGCACTGAGTGAAAGAGGGGCCCTGACCTGCATCTCGCCTTTGCTTTATGCTGCTCTCAGTCTGTGTTTTCCATCTCAAGCCGTGTCTTTATTCATCATTTCTTCTCTTTCTTTCACACAGTTTCAAGGGTTGCTGACAAACTTTGTTTTCCCTCTAGCTTCCTGTGAAGGGGAGGTATTTTGATTGATGAGCTGAGGTTGCAGTCAACCAGTGACAAATTCAAACTACAGCGAAACTTTACTTAACAATTTGGTAATTAGTTTAGTGGAGAAAGGGCTGGAATCTTATTGTGGGAAATGGTTTCAAGAAGGCCTTCATGTAAATTCAAAGGGCCACGGCTGGGGAATGGAGCCGGTAGGAGGCTCAGAATGATGTCACTTGGACTTCTTTCTAGAAACTTCCATGGAAATATTATGCTAGCACAGGACCTTTTTTGGATAGATCCAAAGGGATAAATTCAATGACGACGCAAATGTAAATGAGGGGAAAGGGCTCTAATTTCTACTCAGAACTAGAAAGACTCTTAAATCCAATTCATCCCTCCATCACAGCTTTTTACAGTCACTCTATGGACAAATGGGGTGTCCTTTAAATGACCCCCAACTTCCTCTACCAGTATTTATATCTGTTTACAGTGGCAAAGGATGATTAAACCTAACTTACATTTTCAATAAAAGCTGGAAGTCTTGTAACTTTCTTACAAGCCTTGTCATTTCAAGTTTTTACAAGGCTCCCCCCACAAAGTGGCAAAACTTGCTATGAGAGCCTTAACGTTAACCATGTTGATATCAGATGTTGTGATAAAAGAGCTTCAGGAATATACCAGTATTCTTGCAACAATCTATTAGATAAGCTTTTGTTCAGGATACTTAAGTCTCTCACTGAGGAGAGCTCAGAAATATTCTTGCAGATTTTTATTCAGTGAAACAGCCCAAACTAAAGTCTAATTAAAATACCCCTCCCCATTTGAATATAATTGCAGTTTTTGAAAATCCAGCCTGATTCTAGGAGCAGATTTCAGTGGAACTAATGCTAGGTACATAGGGTTCCAGCCATGCAATTGAAACCCCTCATTATGAAGGTCAGTGAAAATCCATTGAAGACTCACTATGTTTCATAAGGCTGGAGATACCCATCTCAAAATTAAAAATATGGGCTTTCAGATTATACAGTACTTTGAATGAACCACAAATATGTTCCATTTCATTTTCTTATCTTGCCTAAAAGGTGGTTGCAATTTGTGTATGGCCTTCTTTGTAAGCAAAAAGTCCCAGTTATTCAATATAATGAGATTCAGAGTTGTGCAAATAAACAGGGAAAGATAAATAGTCAAAAGATAATTAGTCAAAGGTTTCCCTTTGACTAATCATTTACTAGCTGGAGAAACAAAAAACAGAATGAACAAAACAAAAATAACAATAGGTTATTTTTTATCTATTAATAATACCACCCAAGTATGGATTGCTGAAGATGATCAGAAATACTTGGGGGGGGGGGCATTTACATGTGCATTGTGCTTTCAGATTACTTGGAAATGGTAGAACCTCAAGTTCTGCTCATAATTGGGTTCATAAAACTATTTCCCCAAACAACTTATCTGGTTATTCTAATCTCAGTTATGAATCATATTGAACCTTTCCATGCAATCTGTCTGATCCCTTTCCTAATTCCTCCCATGAATCTCCAAACCCTTCCCTCCCACTCACTTTCCTTGATTATGATTGTTTTACTTGTGTGATTATTTATAATTATTTGTTTCTCATTTTATGTTGTGGATTTGCCTTGGGCATGGTGGGCTTTCCACCATGTGGAAAGGCAGATATTAGTACAAAAAATATAAACATGAATGAAATAATCCAGATTTCAGCATTTAAACAACAGGTGATTAATCAAAAGAGTGGGCACTTGGTCATCGCTATGTATATATGCTACATTTCTGTTCATTTAGTGATTCTATTTTTGTTTTATACACAAAGTGCTTCTCTTGCTAGAATTATTTCACCTTACCATTGATAGCACGCAGCCATGCCATGAATGTTTTACTGGTAATTCTTTGTATTGAAAAAAAAAATCGAAATATACTTTTTTATTAAAAAGGAGGAAAGACATCAGCAAAAAGTGGGGGGCACAGATTTATCTAAAATTTACATTAGTTGCAGATTTTGGAAATAACTATTATAATTTAAATAAAAATACAATGCATCTCACCATTGTGACCTCTTTGCCTGTTTTGTCTGCTACCAGGGACTAACCCCTGATGGGCCACTTCAAGGCCTCTGCTCTCTCTTATTATGTTTTTTAAAAATATTTAAACTGGCCCTTTAAAGAAAGAAAGGACTCCTTCAGTTAAAGGACTGTTCTCTAAAGTAGGACACATGTCCACTCTAGTAGCCTTTGTCATTTCCCCAGCAAGGTTTCACCAGTAAGTGATTTGCACTTCTGTTCTGAGAAGCTGTACTTTGACCACTGTGTTCTAACTTAAAACTATCTTGAAGATGGATGGCCCCACATCCAAATCCACTTCTCAGCAAAGCATTCTTTGGTTGTCTCAGTATCGTCCCTCTTATTGAGATGTATGGTTTTCATTTTGCAGCAAATAACCAAGGAATGGCATCTCCGCAGCTGTGGTCTGCTCTTGCTGAGCTGAGCTGACTCTGGTACCCATTTTAATAACTGGGGTAGCTGCTCAGCACAGGCGACTACAAAATGAGGGGGGGGAGAGACAGCCCACCAAATTAAGTGAGGGGCAAGAACTGCTCCCCCATCCTGCCCCGGGAGGGTCCTCACAGGACCGGCAGTGCCTATAAGCCAGTCCATCTGGAGAGGAGAACACCAGGCCCCTCTGAAGGGCTAGGCGGATATAACAGCAATTTGTACAGCTATGTTTCCAGATCTTTTTTTAATAGCCTCCAAATAATACCACACCAAAATGGGGAAACAGGAAAAGCAATATAGAACCCAGAGCATTTAATCCTCCGCCTCTTCCATGCCTCAGGAGGATCATGGGAATCTTTTCCCACTCCCTCACTTGCTGACATCCCTCGACATGAAAAGAATGGAGCCCTAGTTGGGAACAGCTGGTATATTTTTTAAACAGGCTGAGGCTGTGAGCAATGTGTACATTGGGACATTCCCTCTGTCTCTCCCTGCAGCACCAACAGTGTATCTGGTTCTTCGCAGAGTGATATAAAAAAGGTGTTACAAGACCTGTGTTTTGAGACAAGGAACAAGGAAGGGGAAAGGAGACACACAACTTGCAATAATGTTCAATAAAGCACTTTCAAGCGTTCAAGGTGCTTCGCATGCTTTTTACCCTGTAAGTTAAATCAGTATTATTATCCCACATAGCTCCTCCTGCTGTGCCTAGAACCATCACTTGCCTCTCGACTCTTGCTCTTCTCCCTCTCATAAAGCAGCAGCAACGCTTCTGCTTCTGCGCAGAAGTTGGCTTCTGGGCAGAGCAATACAGTGGTACCTTGGTTCTCAAACTTAATCCATTCTGGGAGTCCGTTCGACTCCCAAAACCGTTCAAAAACCAAGGCACAGCTTCCGATTGGCTGCAGGAGCTTCCTGCATACAAGTGGAAGCCGTGTCGGATGTTCGGCTTCTGAAAAACGTTTGCAAACCGGAACACTTACTTCGATTTGTTCGGGAGCCAAGCCATTCGAGTACCAAGGTGCCACTGTACTAAGAGTAGGAAGGCAACATGCATTTTAAATTCCATTCAGGAGCGAGGCTACTGCCATCCCAGCTGGCCTGAGCATGGCAAAGGAAAAACAAGCCTTTAAAAGAGAGTTTGACTTACACCACCCTTTTTTGCTGGCATACGTTCTGCTGTGTTGCCAGGCCATGTGACTGAGCTGCAAGCGTTTTTTAAAAAATCTCTTCTTTCCCCCTCCTGCCCCCACCACACCACTGGGACACGCTTTCAGGGGACATATGCTGGCAAACATTCTGCTGGCTGAAATCAAGGGGTGGGGACAAAACCAAACACTGTGGCTTTGTTTAACCCAGGAATGGAGAATCTCAGTCCCAGGTCCTGAATGTGGTCTACCTGATCTCTCTGTCTGGCCCATGTGACTCTTCCCAGGCCGCATCCCTCTCCGACCACACTCCTCACAGCCCCTCTCCCAGGTGGTTTTGCTGGGCTGGAATGTGTCCTTAAAGCCTCTTGTCTGCCTTGATGGAGGACACAGAGGGGTGTGTACGTAGAAACGAGCCTAGGGTACAAAAGTAACCTTTACATTAATTGTTCCACCCACACCACATTAGCCTTTGTCCCCACCCACCTCTGGCATGTGATGTGGCCCTTAGAAGGTTGTCCAGAATAGAATGTGGCCCTCAGACTAAGAAGGATTTGCCCAACCATGTGTGTGTGTGTGTGTGTGTGTGTGTGTGCACGCGTGCGTGCATGTGCATGCGCATGCATGCATGGGGGCTTTCTTCTGGGTAGTTGGAATGGAACCCCAGGTTCAGCTTGCCAACATGTCTTATCTGATGCAAAATGTTAATTCATTTCTGGTGCTGAATATGCGTTCCTATACCCACATACCTGGAAGTCAACCCCACTGGCCTCAAGTGGGACTTGATGCTGAATTAGACATGTGCAGGGTAGTGCTGTAAATCTCAGTTCCGAGAGTCCTGGGCTGTTCAGCAATGTGGTTTCGGGTATTCAAGAATGTCGATGTAAGAAACAAACAAGCCCCGGAGCACAACAAACCTCTTGTATATGCAATCTTGCTCAGTCAAGATGGGTTCAGAGGGAAACTCACTGGGTTTATCGTTTTAATATATTTTCCCTGGGGGAGGGAGAAACATTCCTGAATGAATTGGTGTATATAGCGAGACGCCACACATGAAAATGCAATTGATGACTAAGTCTGTGCGCCTCTTCCAGGAGGCCGGTTAACTCAGAAGCAACACGTGCAGCTAGTGCCTGTGTTGCACAATAGCATGATGGAGCCTGTGTAAAAAAGCTATTTATACTCTCTGATTCAGTTAACGGGAGGCTTGCTCTGATGTGCTGCCAGGGACCTTTAAAGTAGCCCATCCAAACAGATAGAGGAGGGCCTTGATGATCTTGTTTATCTAACCCTCACACATCCAAAACCCTCTTGCCCCCAAACAGAGTCATATCCTCATAAGGCATTCCCAGAAATGTGGTCTGGAGAAACAGCTGGCTGGATTTCTCCAAACTGGTTGGCTTAGTTTTTTGTTTGCTGGGCCTCCACTAGGGATGCATGCATGAACTGTGAGTGACATGCAAAGGAACAGACAGAGCTCCCGTTATTGAAACACTTTTAACAGTTGCACGGAACAGAGTCTATTGGCAGGAACAGCCTTGTAAGGGAGACCCAAACCAGCCCTTACAAAGCTCTTTGCTGTGATTTGTTCTCAAGCCGAGAGATGGAGAGGCATATCCTGAAACATTTCAGAGGCTGCTTATTTTAATCTGCTTCAAATAAGTGTTTGCTCTTCTCCTCCCAGAAGGTGATGGTGCAATGCCAAAAATGCACCGGTTTGGAAACCGAATTGATTCACTATTTTGGCCCACCCTTGACAGCTTGTCATGCAAAGCTGCACTTAGTGAAATCCCCTCTTCTCTATGACTGTTAAGGAACTGTGTCCTCCTTTCTATCTAGCTATGAAAAAGCACTCTAGGCCTGTCCCTCAGCTCACACCTAATAAAGTCTCAGATTGCCCTGAGAATCAGCTTTCACCTAAAAGCTGGAAATGATATCAACAGAGTCCCCTGAGATTGCACCCTCAGGCTTACTCTGCAGATGAAGTGCTAAGAGATGTGAACTGGCCAAAGTCTCTCGTGAAGTTTGTGGCAGAGAAGAGAAATGAACAACACGGAGGATGAACAGGGTGGCCATATGTCCTATTTTACTCCAGACAATCCTCTACTTGAAGGGCTGTCCAGGCCAAAGTCTGGTTTGAATATATGTCTGGTTATCAAGGCCTTCCCCTTGAGGATAATAACACTTCATGCGTTTGGCAATATGGGCCCTAGTCTGTGAAAGCTTAGGTCATAACTCTGTAACCCTTGAAGGTGCCACATTGTTTTGCTGCAACAATCTAGCATGGCTGCCCCTCTGAAAGAGATGTTGCCTCAGATATGCCAGTGTGCTTTCAGCTTTCTTAACTGATAACTTTTATGAATCAATTTATGCATTCATTTTTCATCACTCTAGGCATCCTCGAGGTGACATGCGTCACAAAAATAACACCACTGAAGTACAATCCCCTCCCCAAAGCCAACAGCAATTAAACAGAGAGACTACGGCTGCAGGCACCCCATACATTTAGAGCACATTTAAAGCATATTACTTCCTCAAAAGAATAATGGGAACTGTAGTTTACCCCTCACAGAGCCAACACCCATGTCAAACTACAGCTCCCATTATCCTTTGGAGGAAGCTGTGTGCTTATAAATGTATGATGTGTATGCAGCCTATTGATTTCTATAGGAGCAGTTCAACCATTTTGATTTCTCTCTCACAGAGAAAGCTCAGCTTTAGCTTATAGTCGTTCTTATTTTACTAATATGTTATGGAATAAAATGGGCAAAATTATAATATGCCAGAGGGGGAAACATAGCTACCTACTTTGTGGTTTTTGAATAAGACCTTGAGCCAATAAGGTCATTTAAACTTACATCCCTTTCCCCAAAGCTGGTCCATAGAAACAGTTCTCCCCTGCCCCACATGAATATGCATGCCTACCTATAAGGCTTCTCTTTCTCTCTCCCCCTCCCCTTCTCTCAGACTTCCTGACAGAATTCCTACCCATCTGAGTGGCCTTCAAGAATGGACTGTAACTCTGCTCAGTCTAAAGTGGGGAGAGGGGGAGACAGGCTTTTCATTTAAACGCACCCCCCCCCCTCGATCAAGAGTAAACATTGTTCCTTTCACAAAGGAGCAGATTGTATTAGCTGGGAGATCAAGATAGAAGGAGAGACTCCTATGAGCAGAAGGCAAACGGGATGTGAATATAAATTCTGCAAATATTTTCTTTCAGCCGCTGTGCGTAATCCCAGGAAATGGATCCAGTTTCGTTGCTGGAGGTGAGGGAGAGGGTAAATATTTAAATATTTCATCCTTTGCGGGGGGGGGGGGGGCTTTTCTTCAGACATTATTTAACCCTGCTCATATCTGGGGGGAAACACACACAAAAGGAAGCAGCAAGAAAAAAATGGCAACAGGTATAGGTTTTTGTAATGTGGGAATGGTTATTGTTCAAGATAACGGAAGTGAAAATAGGGACACTTTTGTTTTCAGCACCCCCTTTTTTGCACAGGAACATAGGAAGCCAGCCTTATGTCAAGTCAAACCACTACTCCATCAACCTCCATCAACAGGGATATCAGGTTGGCCGCTGTAAGAACAAGATGCTGGATGAGCCTTTTGTCTGATCCAGCTTTTATTTTGTTCAGTATTGTCCACAGTGGCAGGCAGCGGCTGTCCAGTGTTTCAGATGAGGGAAATTCGCAGCTCTGCCTGGAATTGTCTGGGATTGAGTTCTGAATGCAAAGCAGATTCTCTATCACTGAGCTATGGCCTTTCCCCTCCAGAAATATAGGAAAATACAGAAATGCTCAAACACAGGAAGTATCAGTGCTTGGTCTCTCTCCACAAACCCCACCCTCAATCAGAACACGATTCCTACAAACCAGATGTTGCCATAGGTTTCAGAGAGCCTCTTAGTTGCTCTTTCAAAAAACCGGCGAGAGGCACGATCTCGTCTTTTATTCAGGTTTCCCAGAGTTTCTCTTGAGCTGGGTGGGCTCAATTGCATTAGACCACAATGTTTCTCGAGGCCCGCTATTCCATCTGACAGAAGCCATGAGGCAGCACTGTGGTAGTGTATGTGGTACACCACATCATTAAGATGCTCTCGCTGGATCCAAAAAAGGTTTCTATCATACACTTCAAGTTACAAACGCCAGCATCCGCCAGGTCCACCAGATGGCTTCCATTAGAGAGTCCCAAAGTGGTGCCAGTCTCAGGTCTATTTGGCACATGAAAGGGGTGCATTTTATGGGGCAATGTAGCAAATAGAGTCAGAACAAGAAGTAATTATAAAGGGCTGCCACCAATTTGAAAGTGACCCAGAAACTACAATTGATATCAGAATGTGGCAGCTAGACTGATGACATATAACTCTGGTCCTGAAAGACCTACTTTGGCTCCTAGTAAGTTTCTGAGCACAATTCAAAGTGTTGGTGCTGACCTTTAAAGCCCTAAATGGCCTTGGCTCAGTATGCCTGAAGGAGTGTCTCCACCTCCAGTGTTCAGCCCGGGCACTGAGGTCCAGCTCCGAGGGCCTTCCGGTGGTTCCCTCACCCCAAGAAGTGAGGTTACAAGGAACCAGGCAGAGGGCCTTCTTGGTAGTGGCACCCGCCCTGTGGAACACCCTCCCATCAGATGTCAAGGAAATAAACAACTCTCTGACTTTTAGAAGACATCTGAAGGCAGCCCTGTTTAGGGAAGTTTTTAAGGTTTGAGGTTTTGTTGTGTTTTTAATATTCTGCTGGGAACCACCCAGAGTGGCTGGGGAAACCCAGCCAGATGGGCAGGTATAAATAATTTTATTTATAATAATACTATTTATATTATTATTATTATTAGTCATTCATGACTGATTCGGCTGCATGTTTCACATTTATAAATAAAGACCGGGCAGGGGGTGGGCTTATATTTACACTATAGGTTGCCTCAGGGATCTCTGACAAGTGCAAATAGCTTTCAGTTCAGCGCCCATTGGTTATAGCCGTTTAGTTTCTGCAGTGTAGGAGGGTGAAGCAGATAGGAGGATGGGATGAAACTCAAACCAACACTCTGTTTTCTTGCAGGTATGCTATAACTAGGTCCATTTCAGTTTCTTTCTGCTTCTATTTTTCCAATCTTAAATTCAATGGCCCACATTTGTTCTGCAATCTGCAATTTTTATTTTTAATTTTTAAAAATGTAATGGAAATTCACATTTTATTGCAAATTTCACAAATTGACATATGTTGTTGTTGTTGTTGATGATGATGATGATGATGAAGATGATGATGCTATGCCTCACCTGGAGAAAAGCCTCAGATGATGACCACAGAGGTTTGGATGGGAAGAGGTAATCATGCAGGAAGATGCAAACATGTGTAGCGAAATAAACAATAGATAGCTGCACTGGTGAAGGAAGAGGAGTGTAGGGGGAGCGCATTGCCCCCAGCAGCGCGATCTTGGTGGGGTGCCATCGTGGCTGCCCCCTTGCCCGTGCTGGGTGCCAGGCCCCCAGGACTCATGCCCCACCCCAAGACACATGCCCCGCCGCCAGGACACGCACCAGCCCCGCCGCCGCCTGCTCTCCCCCCCCCCCTTTGCTGGAGCATGAAGCTCCGTCACTGGTTAGCGGGCCTCACCTGTGGGCCAAAAAGTTGCTGTGACTTCTGTTTTAATGTTATCTCTCCCTGCAACCTGAACATGGATTAATGTAGACAATTAAATGGGCTTGTGTGCAAGAGGAACTAGATAAAGTGGTATGCTGTTAAGATCCACAGAGAAGCAAATCCCTACCATCACAAGAATTCAGTATGCAAGAAAGATGACATCAGGTGACTGACAGGTGGGTTGCCCTGCCTACCTGTCAAAGTCGCTTGGGCACCCAACAGTCAGCTGGTTGTCGGGTGACTGGGAACTGCAGCACAAGGGGCTTTGTTGAGCATAAGGTTGGCAAATCTGCTTTCTGCAGGAATTGGCTGTGTGATCAAGTTACCCATTGCAGGTCTTCAAGCAGCAATTGGACAGCTTGGGGGTATCTTAACGCTGACTTTTCTGCATCATGCAGCAGGTGGTTGAACTCTAAAACTATATGTTTTAATTGGAAGGGGGGAAAAAAGATGACTTCAGCTCTTGAGAGAGATGGGGAGCTGAGGGGTAGAGCATTTTAGACAAAACACTCAAGAATGTCCATAGAAACGTCATGATAAGAGGCTGTGTGACAGAACTCCATTGTCTACACTAATTCTCCCTTTGTTAGGGACCCCTCTGCTTTAAATTTTCCACCTTAACTTTGCTCCCAGGTTTTTCTATTATTGCCACCCTAGGTTTCCATAGAAATAACCAGCTCAGGGAAACAAAGGACTGTTGACGACGCAGAGCAAGGTGCAGAATGCAGAATGAGTTGCATCACAGCATCACCAGAGATGGGAGGATGGAATGGATGGACCACTGGTTTGTTCCAGTCTGACAGCCTCCCAGCTGTTATTCAGGAGCTGAGAAAAGGATTAAGAAAAATGCCCAATTACAATTTTCTTTCTGTCTGTTGCACATTCTTTTTAGTCTTTTGGCAACTAGTGAAGCAACTGTGTCTAGAATCCTCTTAATCACTCCTCCCACCCAGCAATAACACAATAGCTGGGATGATGCTCCTTTGCGTCTCTCCCCCCCCCCCACTTCAGAGCTTAAGAATGCAGTTCTTTCACTTCACCACATCACTAGTAAATTGATTTGCAGGCCTCACCCAGAGGCATTTGCCTAGACTTTTCAATACCAGCATATTGCATACGTATTGTTCTGCCTGCAACCAGGTCAAGATGCAGAGTAACCGAGGTCAGTCAAATTTCTTTGGGATCCTACAAACCCCTCTTCCTTTCCCCAGCAAATAGCTGCTTCTGCTGCTTCTCTTCTTGTTGTTGTTATTACTACTGCTACTATTTGGTACAGTTACCTGAGGCAACCACTTAACTCTACCCAATGATAGGGCCAGCTCTGCCTACAAGGAAAAGAACAGGGACCCCACTTCCAACTCAGAAACAGAAATTCCTTCAATATGGTTGGCACCAAGAGCTCCCAGGTTAATCCTTAGACGAGTCTGAGATGGTGGCAATGGACAGAGGAGTGAGCTTGAACTGTGTTGGAAGAGCTGTGACAAACTTTGAGGATGCTATTAAAATACTGCACCTTGTCAGTGTAAAGATTTCTACTTGCACGATGGGCCACCCCCTCCATTCTCTCCTGTATGTCCCATGCTCTCCCCAAATCTGCTCCCAAGGGGTGGGGGAGCCCCTAGGACAGATTTAGTGGGCATTGGAGGAGGGAGGGCAGAGGAAGAACCTTCTCTGGTGCAAGCAGAAGTCTTTGCACAGATGAAACATTCATACACAATCATAGAATTGCAGAACTGGAAGGGGCCACAAGGGTAATCACCATAATAATAACCATCATAATAATATATTATTTAAAGCCCGCCCATCTGGCTGGGTTTCCCCAGTCACTCTGGGCGGCACCCAAAAGAATATTTAAAACATGATAAATCTAGTTCATCCACCTGCAATGCAGGAATCTTTTGCCCAATATGGGCCTCAAACTCACGAACCCTGAGATTAAGAGTCTCATGCTCTACCGACTGAGCTATACTGACACAGTGTTGCATAGGATATAAAGCTGAAGCTTTAACCCTTGTTGAGCTTCCAGTGACGCCATCAGGAGCACGATGTGGTACAGAGTCTTCTGTGAAGCCTGTGACATCTCTTGGATGTGGTCTTCCTTGCCATAACCACTTGCATTGCTTCCGGGAACAAGGGCAATGGGCAGGGTTGAGTCCTGGTTGGAAAGGTTTGGAATAGGCTGTAGGGAGGCATCAGGCAGCCTCCACACATGTTTTTGAGATATCTGGCATCACAGAGACTACAAACAGAGTTGGGTTCATTTTCAGATGTCTGCTGAATTAATCTTTTTATCTGATTAACTTAGAATCTGATGTAGGGAGTCCACCCGTCACCCATTATTGGAGGGCACATGGAAATTCTACATTACATTTGCTGCTGCTGCTTGTTGAAGGCAACTAGTACTGATATCTCACTATCTTGCACTTTCCAAGTTCATTAATGTCAGATCAAATTTCCTGGAACTAAAATTCAGTTTACTATAGTTGTATGGTGAACAGTCATTTTACACTGGCCTGGATGACTGCACTCGGATTTCTGAGAAAAATCATAACTGAGTTATCCAGATCATTATGGAATAGATTATCCTGGTCCGTAGATGCATAGTTTGTCTAAGGGTTTGGCATTTTCATCTTCACAAACTATTGATTTTGCTAAGTGAATTTCCCTTTGCTATTTGGTACTCACGAGAATGGGTTTATGTAACATGTTTTCTATAACTTGTGTTTGTTAGAAGTATGTGCTGCATATGTCCTGGCAGTGAAAGGAAGTGTCTCTTAGATTCAATAAAAGTTGTCAAGAATTAACCAAAGCCAACATTGCTGAAACAAACAAGTTGGCTATATCAGTTAAATGACAATGGGTTTGGAGCTGGATAGGAGACAACATTGTAAAAAAAAGCCATTTAGGTTGCATAAACCCAAATGTAGGGCATGTAATTCATGGAAATTAAAAATACTACTCTAGTTGGCATTGGTTAAGCCTCTCTGTAGTGTTGTTGCTGGTTTTGGTCATTGTCTGAATAAGGATGCAAGGAAACTGGTTTTTTTCCCCTGTTCAGCACAATATGGTATGAGGAAAGGAACTTCAAAATTATGGTGATGTGTCAAATGTTCTCCTGTTTCAGTTTTTGAATCAAAGGAAGTACTTTCAAGAGGTGGAAACATTTCTTAGAATTTTTTTGGGGGGGGGAGAACACTCACTTGTTCTGACCATTTCCCCACTAGCTGTTATTTCTTTTTCTTTGGTGGTTCACAGCGGTGGAGCTTGTCTTCAAGGGGCCCAGGGTGGGTGGCTGCACTGGGTGTTTGTGTAGAGGGTGGCATGAGGAGGATGCAGTAGGGCAGGCCCACACCCTCCCAAACAGTCGGATTGGGCTGATTTTAAGGGCGCATGCCTGCTGCATCCTCCTGGCGTTGTCCTGCTAGCACCATGCTGCTTTGCAAGGCTGGGGTGTGAGATCAGACACACAAAGCAGCGCAGGGCTGGCAGGGGCAGTGTGAGGAGCAAAATGCACCCTAAAAAACCCTTTAAAAACCCTGTGTCCGATGCAAGCCCCCCCCCCCCCCCCCGGTCCTTGCTCTGCCTCTTCACTGGCATGCAGGGGCAGATCTGCTATGAAACTATTCTACTTCAGGGCCCCTAAACTCAGAGAGGCCCCAGAAGCAACCTTAATCCACATTGCTTAAATTTTTTGGGTCTAGTAGACCCAGTCTGAGTTGCACAACTCAAATTGCTAGTTGTTGTTGTTGTTGTTGCTGTTGTTGTTGTATATATTTCAACAGTCTCAAAGCTTGAGAGCCAGACTCCCATAAAAGTGCCTGGCTTAAAACCGTCTATCAAAAACTCCACTCTTGTGGCCTATCCCCACAACACCTACTCACTATGGGCCCCACTAAAGCAAACAGTCTAATTAGTCAACGTCTAAAAGATATTGAGCATCAGAACAACCTGGCCACTATAAGGAAATTCTGCCCTTGGTATGTTTATTTTCCACCTTTCCATTTTGATTCTCTGGCCCCATATCTGCACAAACTTATTATCCCCAAATACAGACGTGCTTTTACACTTGCAAGACTGGATGTTTTGCCATCTGCGGTACTTGAGGGTCAATTCCAATAGATCCCGCCTGAGAAATGTCTTTGCCCCTGTGGAGATGGTAACACTGAAACAGTGGCACACGTCCTCCTGTCTTGCACTCTCTACAAAGACCTGAGGAACGAGATCATCACCCCACTCGTACTAACCATCCCAGGGCACTCAACCACCACCACAATGTCCTTTCTTCTATCAGATCAAAATGAGCAGATAACAGCAAAGGTTGCTAGGTTCATAGCAGGGGCAGTCAGAATAAGGGCCACTAACTTACTGCTGATTCAGAACTTTAAATTGTGCTCTTATATCAGATTTCCCTTTCTGCGTATACTGTAATGTTTTATTGTTGCTATGGCCATTGGCTAATGTGAATAAAGTTTTATCTTATCTTATCTTGAGAGCCAGTAGGGCCCGGTCTTATTCAACATCTTTATCAACGACTTGGATGATGGACTCAAGGGCATCCTGATCAAATTTGCAGATGACACCAAACTGGGGTATGTGTGGCTAACACCCCAGAGGACAGGATCACACTTCAAAACGACCTTGACAGATTAGAGCAGTGTTTTTCAACCACTGTTCCGTGGCACACTAGTGTGCCGTGAGATGTTGCCTGGTGTGCTGTGGGAAAAATCGAAAAATTCGAAAGATTTTTTTTTTAAAAAAGTCAAATTTTCGCCCACTAGGCAGGTGCCGGACTGTGTCCACCCTATTTTCTATCCGTCCTGGGTGGGGATCAGATCGGATGGGATTGGATGAGAGCGGACAGGCGGTCCACTCTCATCCGATTCCCCATAGAGAGCAGCGGGGCTCTGACATCTCCCTCTCCGCACACAGTGGTGGTGTGCCTCGTGATTTTTTTCATGAAACAAGTGTGCCTTTGCCCAAAAAAGGTTGAAAAACACTGGATTAGAGAACTGGGCAAAAACAAACAAGATGAATTTTAACAGGGAGAAATGTAAAGTATTGCACTTGGGCAAAAAAAATGAGAGGCACAAATACAAGATGGGTGACACCTGGCTTGAGAGCAGTACATGTGAAAAGGATCTAGGAGTCTTGGTTGACCACAAACTTGACATGAGCCAACAGTGTGACGTGGCAGCTAAAAAAGCCAATGCAATTTTGGGCTGCATCAATAGGAGTATAGCATCTAGATCAAGGGAAGTAATAGTGCCACTGTATTCTTCTCTGGTCAGATCTCACCTGGAGTACTGTGTCCAGTTCTGGGCACCACAATTCAAGAAGGACACTGACAAACTGGAGCGTGTCCAGAGGAGGGCAACCAAAATGGTCAAAGGCCTGGAAACGATGCCTTATGAGGAATGGCTAAGGGAGCTGGGCATGTTTAGCCTGGAGAAGAGGAGGTTAAGGGGTGATATGATAGCCATGTTCAAATATATAAAAGGATGTCACATAGAGGAGGGAGAAAGGTTGTTTTCTGCTGCTCCAGAGAAGCGGACACAGAGCAATGGATCCAAACTACAAGAAAGAAGATTCCAGCTAAACATTAGGAAGAACTTCCTGACAGTAAGAGCTGTTCGCCAGTGGAATTTGCTGCCAAGGAGTGTGGTGGAGTCTCCTACTTTGGAGGTCTTTAAGCAGAGGCTTGACAACCATATGTCAGGAGTGCTCTGATGGTGTTTCCTGCTTGGCAGGGGGTTGGACTCGATGGCCCTTGTGGTCTCTTCCAACTCTATGATTCTATGATTCTATGATTCTATGAAATGTTGTAAAGGTGTGGTGATCTGCTGTGGAACAACTCCATTGCAGAAGGTAAGAGTGGTTTGTTGTTGTTTAGTCGTTTAGTCATGTCCGACTCTTCGTGACGCCATGGACCAGAGCACGCCAGGCATTCCTGTTTTCCACTGCCTCACGCAATTTGGTCAAACTCATGCTGGTAGCTTTGCGAACACTATCCAACCATCTCATCCTCTGTCGTCCCCTTCTCCTTGTGCCCTCCATCGTTCCCAACATCAGGGTCTTTTCCAGGGAGTCTTCTCTTCTCATGAGGTGGCCAAAGTATTAGAGCCTCAGCTTCGCGATCTGTCCTTCCAGTGAGCACTCAGGGCTGATTTCCTTCAGAATGGAGAGGTTTGATCTTCTTGCAGTCCATGGGACGCTCAAGAGTGGTTACCCAGACCCTATTGCTGGTTGCGAAAGGATGGCAGTTCATGCTTCGGGGGGCCCCAAATGTAGGTCTGACACTGCTGGCATGCACTGTCCTTTTCATCTTACATTATATGAGTTCTTTCAGTGGTGAGCCCCTCACTGTCTCTTAGCCTAACCTAACTCACACGGTTGTAGTGAAGATAAAGTGGGGAGGAGGAAAACTGTGAAGGTCACTTTGAGCTCCTTGGAGAA
The DNA here is from genome assembly GCF_965113315.1 of Podarcis vaucheri. Taxonomy (NCBI): domain Eukaryota; kingdom Metazoa; phylum Chordata; class Lepidosauria; order Squamata; family Lacertidae; genus Podarcis; species Podarcis vaucheri. The sequence continues at coordinate 83,482,279 of NC_138764.1, read as the reverse complement.
GAGATGGGATGTCAAAGGAAGAGTAAATAAATAAATGGGCCTAAAGGACAGAAATATAAGGCTGAATGTCATGGAGAGTTTGAAAGCAAGGACAAGAAGCCTATGCTAGATATGGGAGCGGAGAGGAACATTGGGCAAGGATGTGTTCATTAGAAATGATCACGTAGATGTGCAAATGTTTTTGTGGGTTTTTTTTATATATATATAACTCCTACACAAGAGTGGTATCAGTGTAGGAAAATCAGGCCTCAAGCAGCCCCGAGAGGCTGAGAGGATTCAGATAACCATGTTTGCTGTTTTTGGAGCACGGTATAAAACCCCATCGTCTGCGGAGTAAGTTGAAACAAAACACGTTTATTAAAATGTAGTGAAAACCAGAGTTTGCTCGTTTGCTTTAAAATGTCAGATACATAGGAACACTTTTTCTTTTGGCAAAAAATTAAAACGTACGACATTGGTTGACAAACCGTGGCCATAATTCAAATGAATGGCTTGTATGTCCTATAACTTTTAAAAAAGAAGATGGAATATTTATCTTCTCAATGGAATGAATCAACAGATAATTTTGGATATAGTTTAATTATTCCATACCGGCATTATAGACTCGCTAAAAGTTTCCAGATGAGACCAAGGCTTTACTGAAGTTGGATGGTTTTTCCTTGAAGTTTCCTTTGAGCAGTTTAAAAGTTATTTTGATGGGTTTGCAGCAAAGATGCCAAGACTTATGTCATTTGTTGTAGCTGCGATGTTATCCTCAATGCTTATTAAATCATAAACTCCTCTACTAATGTGTGCTACAGACTGAGAGGCCATAATGCATGTTCCATAATTGTGTAGAAGTATGAATGAAACAGAATCTCTGGATAATCTCTCACAGTTACAAATCATGTCTGTGGGAAGTAGTAGCACAAACAGAAAAGGACACCTACCATTCCTAATGAATGTGCATTGAGAGTTAATTGCATGTTCACATTTGCATTCATGGTTTCCTCAGAATTTTTGCCCTTGCTTGTTTGTTTAACCCAAAACCACTGCAGGAAGCCACTTTGAATCAGGACTGGAAGTTTGGGTAACGGGAAGAGGATGCTTATTTCTATTGCTGCATGCCGTCTATCAAGTAATGGCCAAGCACTCTGCTACCAGGGTGAGGTGGGATTACATGACCAGAGCTCCCATTTTAATTTTAACTTGCAGTAGCCCCATACTATGCATCTACTGTGGAACAGCGACCCCTTCTTTATTCACTTTTTACAGGGCATCTATATATTATCATCAAACCTTTCCTGTGTTTTCCCTGAGCTCTTTCTGAGCTGAATCCAACAAAGTTTGTGTGTGTGTTACATTGTAAATTGCCCTATGGTCTCTTGATGAAGGATGGCATATACATTTAAATAATAATAATAATAATAATAATAATAATAATAATAATAATAATAATAATAATGTCACTCTGCGAGCAGAACAATTTCCACTCACAGAACCCTCCTTCTCCTCCCACAGTGTATCGCCCTCCAAATCTCCTCCAGTGAGATTCCTCAAAGCAGAATTGAGGGGAAGTGCAGGGACTGAGCTGTGGGAGGAGAGGGAGGGAAAGTTTTGTTGCGCAAGTGGACGTTGTTCCGCTTCTGCAATGTGTTAGTTGGACGCCTTGTTAAAGTCTGCGAGGAAACTGACTTTTTGGAAAGAACTGAACAGTAGCACAATCTTTACAGGTGTAGCCAACCTTACCATTACCGTTCCATCTTTGTTGATTCAGAGTTGTGAGTTTCCAAACAATAAAACACAGAGGAACCATGCACATGCGTGTGTGAATCAGACATAAGAAGCTGCTTTGTGCACCAGAGGCCTCCTGTCCTTCAGCAATGAACTATGGATTTGTATAACTGGTTGCTGTTCTATTTCAGCACTAGGTGAACATCCAGATGGATCCCATTCTTATTAATGGTTCAATACACATTTTGACCGCAGGCCAACAGGCGTTCAGCAGATGGGATTTTTTTTGAGGCTTGCTGAACTTGTAGTGACCTGAGATTGAAACATGTATTGAGCCATTTACAAGATGAAAATATGTGTGGGGTTCCGTGATGAGGGGTGGGTACAGAATGCCACCTTATATTGGAAAAATAACAATAACAAAGGCCGTAGGAATCATTCTTCAAACAGTTGCTGATTGGGAGACTGTGTGAACATGGCTAAAACTAAGTTTGTGCCTACTGGAATAAAACACACAAAGTTTTGTGTGACTTACGTTTCGACAGGAGCGGGCAGCCTGGTAGGGCAGCACCATTTGCCTCCTGTCAGTCATGTTGCTGCTGCTTATTGGGATGGGGAGCAGTGAGGTGGTGGTGATGTTAGTGCAGTGCAAACACACCAGCAGGAATGCTGAATTAGCTCCATCAGTGCGTTCGCACCACAGCAACCTTGCCACCAACTCATCCCTCTCCCTCAACTACCTGGTAAGCTGCAGCAGTGTGATTGGCCAGAAGTCTAGGATTTTATTTATTTTTTTTCAAAATTATTTGAATGTTCCTGCAACCACCTCTGTTCACCGATTGCCACAAAAAAAGCATCTTTGTAAACGACAGGCAAATTTATGATATATGTAGAATTGACAGAAAATCGGTCCTGTCAATTGGAATGTTCTTTTGCAAACTACACTGGGCTATTTACTTATGTAATGATGTCCCATCCAATTTGCATCAACTGAAGACTGGAGCCATGCAAGTTTTCCCCTCCCCTTGAAAGTGCTGTAAAAAAAATGCTCTCTTTCTTTTGGCTGAATGCAGTGAAACCAAATGAATTCAGCCCAGGAAAGAGGGTGAATGTTATAGACTGTAGCAAGCATCTTCATCACCTGTGGTAAAAGGTTACCAACAGAATTAGTGCTGGGATCAGGATGGAACACAAGACGTTATTCTTTATGCAATACAGCACTAGAAGATGCTAGATGTTGCTGGACTACATATCTCATCATTCTTAGCTATTTGCCATTCTGGATGGGACTGATGGAAGCTGGAGTCTGGCAAGTTATAGAGAGGCACTGGTTCCCCTCACCTGATTTCAGTAGTGGCCATTATGGAGGGGCAAAGCTGCAGAGCCACCCTCCATACACGAGCATCCCTGCAAGTTATCTGGATAGAGTAGGGCAGAGAAGCAGTGAGGTTGGGGTTGTGGAGGTGCAATGGCAGGAGAGCTGATTTAGCTCCACCAATATACCTGTGCAGTCCCTTTGAGCCACTGCCCAGGTCAGTATTGTAGGACGGACAAGGATGGTGGAAGCAGCTGTGCCTGGCCAGCCCTGGAGGAGAAGCACCTCTGTTTGCAATACTAGGGGCTATAAGGTTCTTCCACTGATGTCACCCACCCGCAGCAGCACACATGGCAGCGCAGGGACATAGGAAACTGCCTTCTGCCAAGTCACAGCCTTGATCGCTCTAGTCCAGCATTGTCTACACTGACTGGCAGAGGCTCTGTGGAGTTTCAGACAGGCAAAATTCATTGAGGTGCCAGTGATCAAAACTGGGACCTTCTATGGGCAAAGAAGATGTTCTGCCACTGAACTATGGCAGCTCCTATATCCATTAATGGACACATCAGGGGCAGAACCCAAAGTGATGAGGTTAGATGCTAGATGAAGAGGCAGCAGTAGCTGTCTCAGCCAATGCTTCTCTCACAAGAAGAACAAGAAGAAGAAAATACTGGCATCAGTCCAGGTGGTCTTCCAGGGCCCTGAAGTGGGCCCTGGCATTTGGCCAACTGTGCCTTGTGTCTACACTGAGTCTGTCAATGCACAGGCACAATATACATCTATACAGTAGATACTGGAGCATACAACAGTGGAAGCCTGCTTTCTTCATGCTCTGTTTGAGTGCTTCCTTGTCTCACTTGGTTACAAAATGCGGGACAAGATGGACCTTATGTCTGATCCTTAAAAAACCTAACATTTGTATGTTTTTATTGGCAGAGGTTTTTGTAGCTGAGTATCACATGCAGAGGGAGTTGGGATGAGTTGAGACATAAGACTGTGATATAAAATGCTCCCAGAAGCTGTAGCAGATGAGAATCAGGGCTGCCAGGAAACACTTTTTTTTGGTATGAAGAGTATCGTGAACTTGGAGAGCATGTTTTCAGGGTCTGTGTTTTGGAGCAGATTTGGGAAGGAGTGGATGAAGAAGTAGACAGCTTCCTGATCCCTAAACTGATAATTTTTGGAGTATAACTGAAGTTGGATTGTCTGATCTCTCTCTCATTTCAGTTCTGGCCTATTGGGTTTGTTGGGTGGTTTGTGTAACAGGTACGAGGCTGGAAAGCGTGCTGCACAAACCAGCAAACAGTCGTCTTTTAAAACAGGTTTGGGCAGCTGGGGTTCATGGGAGTTGTAGTTCAGCAACATCTGGAGGGGCAAATGTTCCCCACCCCTTTTTAACAACATCTGCATGGCTGGCAGAGGTTCAACAGGTGAAGCTTTGCCCATCATTGAGTTACAACAATAAGGGGCATTTTATCTCTTGAAAATGTTCTGCCTCTGCCTGTGGAAGCCTCCTCTTTCTTTAAGGTTTTTGATGAAGATGATGGCTTTTTTTGATGTGACGGCAGCAGAACGGTTACATATTGATTACATTGTCATAGACACAGGTCTTGAGCCAATCAGAGCATTACTTCATTAAATTAGGGACTAAGCATGCACGGGAAATTTTTCTACTCTTGTGCCTGGCCCCTCCAAATACCATACCAAATACTACTCCCCTTCTAAATCATGGATGTGTTTCATATCACCAGTTGAATAAGACATCTGTTCATATTTCTGAAAACTGACAGAAATGGAGAGAATAAGAGAGAACATTCCCCTTGAGGAATATGTGCTTTCATGCTCCAAATCTATTATGGATTTCAGCTGAAATATTCTCACTGACAAGAGTCAGTTGCTGTTTGCAAGGCATTCTTGGTGAAAAGGAGCACACAGGGTTTTGAAATATCTGTATCCCTTTTATTCATCTTCTGTGTTGTTTGTTTGTCTTACATTCTGTTTATGCCTGATTGTGCAATTGCAGTCATCTGCATATAATCATATATGCTTGTGCGGGTATGTCTGTGCAGTTGAGCTCTGGCAATGATATGCATTCCAGAAAGGATATGGTTGTCTCTGTTGTTGTCGTTTTTTAAACAGAAGCATTTCTAACCTTCATAGTTGATAAGGAAAATACACATGAAGATGATAAGCAGATGAAGGGAGGAGAATTGGGGCACTGAAATTATTTTTTCTTTTGAGGGTGCTGTGCAGCTCTGTAGACTCTGAGACATGCAGTGCACTCTTACAGGATTCCTATGAGTGAGGACCAAGCATGTTTCCCTTTGATGTAGCAGTGTCCAGACTGCAGCAGTTTGTGTTTCTGCATAGGTAAAGGTAAAGGGACCCCTGACCATTAGGTCCAGTCATGGCCGACTCTGGGGTTGCGGCACTCATCTCGCTTTACTGGCCGAGGGAGCCGGCGTACAGCTTCCGGGTCATGGTGGCAGCTGGGCATGATGAGAGGGGCAGGGCAGAACCCCAGATCTGCTGGGGGGCACCACCGTGGGGAAGAGGCAGCGCCAGGGCATTTTGCCTACAGCAGCAAAATGTCTTTGGCCAGCTCTAATTGGACAGAGAAAAAGAGATTGACAGAAGCGCCTGGCCAAGCCTCTGTAAATTCATAGAAGTATAAAATATACATGGGACAGGGAAGTATGCATGGCTTTGGGGTTTTTAGGAGGAGGAGGAGTTTAAACAATGGCTTAACATTCTCTTTGGGAGGGCTATGCCCTAGTAACCTAACTTGAAGAGCTTCCAATGTCTGTGTGTCCTTCCAGCTTCAAATAAATGAATCTGCCTCTGTGCATGAATGCTGAAAGGGCAGAAAAGCACAGCTTATGTGTCTGAGATGCACGAGGTCCCAGAATACCATTCAACACAGAGCTCGCTACACTGAATTCTGGCACAAGGCCACGGTGACCTTTCATTCTACTTTTCAGTGCACATCCCAGAAACAGCATTTCCTAGTGGCGTAGTTGACATTTCCTGAACGGCCCAAAGGACCAATGAGTTCTGGCAGCAGAGGGTGGGAGCACGGGATGCAGATCAGAAGTGATGCAGCTTGGCACTTGGCAAAGCTTTCTGGGACAGTTTGTACAGTGCCTTCTCCTTGCACAATGGTTGTGTCTAGCCATCGCGGTCCAGCTCCCCTTTTTCATGAGCAAGCCGTTCAACCGAAAAGTAAACAGGAAAAACGTGACCATCTCAGATCTTATAAATATCTGATTGTACATTATTTATAATGCTACTTTTCTCCGGCGTTCAGATTGCAACACAAAGCAGTACGTGACTGCTTTTTACATTCTGCATTTTTGGCATAATCTGTGTAAAAGGGTGAACAGTATGCTATCCCCCTGCAGGACAAGGAAGGCTCCATAGCTTTATCAGCAATGGTTTCTACCAAGATGCAAGGTGAGCAGCAGAGACTGATTTCGCCGCGAAACGTTTTCTGCACCTTTACGCAGCAGCACTGCGTAAGTCCACATGTAGTGTTGTAAGGTTGGGCGTTTGGACAGGAGAGATTAATGGAGACAGAAAAACTGTTGAAGACGGCCATAACAGCCCTGGAAACAGGGGCAGCCAGTGGAGAGGGGCACCATTACAAACTCGGCCTCCCATCATTGGCATCGCCGAGCTTTTGCTGCAACAGACTAACATGGGTTGGCTACCCATCTGGAAACTCCTTTGCTTGGAATGAACCAGTTCAGTTCAACAAAGTGTACTGAATTAGTTCAAAAATCTCAAAATTTCAAACTACACCCATAATTACTGGGTAAGCTGAGAGCCCATCCACACTTAACTTTTGCCCCCTGCTTTTTAGGCACAGGCCCATATTTAAAGTGCTGTGTTTGAGTGTCTTTTTTCTTTTGCCCTGGAGCTTTTCCTGCAAAAACTGCTAAATTGGAACAAGTGGCAATTTGGGCAAGCGCTGTACTGCTCAAGGAAGAGGGGTTTTGTTTTGTCTTTTTACATCAGAAGCTTCTACACAGAGACTGAAAGCCACCTATTGGGGATCCTGTTGCAACAGATTTCCTGGGTTGTGTTACTACACAATCTTCCAGTTCTCTGGTTCTGAGTTGGACAAGCATAACAGTATCTTCTAATGCAGGATAATGTAATCTCCCATATGATTTTGAAATCCAGTAATCACTCTGTGCTAGTTGATGTACTCTCTCATTTCATGCTGCAAGCTTCTGCATTCTGTGCTTCCTTTTCATGTCTGATTCACTTATTCAGAGCAATCCGCCACAGAACTGAGTGCTCATTGATCTCAGTGGTCTTAACCACAGCTAACTCTGTGCTGTGCTGCTCATGGCCTTTTGGTGATGATATGGAGAGCTCATTAATGGATTTTGAGGTTTTCCTCCTGTCAGGGCATGGTGAGAGTGTTGATCATTCAGCCACTTTGCCATGTGCTCTGTTCTCAATTTTTCTACATCTTCCCGCAGTTTCCAAAGCTGTAAATCAAGAAGGGGAGCAGTTAGTGAAACCAGTCCACAACCACATCACCACACCACCCAAGGGGCAACCCTCCTCTCAAGTACGTTCATACAACACACATTTCATTATCTAAACATATCCGTGCCAAGCAACTTGGCTCCCAGCTCTTGTAACACCTATAGGGGGGAAATTCAGCAAAGCAAGAGAATGGGCCCATTAGACAGCCCCAAATAAAGACCTTCCCTTGGAAGCAAAAGAGCAAAGTCTTGGCCTGAGCGTTATCCTAAGTGACGCTGACAGCTGATCAGGTTGGGCCTTTTAAACAATGTCTTAATTACAGGATATCCTCTGCTGTGACGTTTTCTAGGGACACTTTCAGCTCTTTTATAAAGGAGCCTTCTCTGCCCTCCCTCCAGATCGGCAGCCAGGGCTTGAGCAAGAGCTGCTGAAACAGTGAGGATATTGTTCGGTTCTCAGCCTGAGCAGCCTTGGCTTCATCAGCTGTGAAATTGCCTAGAGAATAACTAAACAAACTAGAGACAAACACTTCTTTAAAGCAGCAATTTCCCCTGCCTGGCATCTGTGTTCAAGCTGCATTTCTTGCTTTCCTTTCCCTGCTTCTCCTTTCCTCTCCTGCTCCTTTCTCTGTCTTTCAAAGCCTAAAAGTGTTCTGTGGCGCCCCCAGTAAAGAAAAGGGGGACCCTATCAGCTTGTTGGGAATGCTAAGCAATCATTGCATCAGCACCCTCTTTATTTCTCCCCAGGGACCCAGGAGCGCTTCGAAACTTTGAAACTCTTTTCACGTCTTCAGTGAACTCACAGAGGGTGAATATGGATTGTGACCATTTTCCGCTGCTCAAAACGCTATGCAGTCAGCTACAGGTCCGAATAGAGCCTGCCTGAGTGCAAATAGTGGGCACCTAGCTATCACCACACAATTGTTGCACAACTCCATGGACAAAACTGTTTTTTAAGGTGTTTGCACACGGATAAACAAAGACCTGTGTGCTGGTCCCGTGGGCTAATGGAGAGGCGAGGTCCGAGTCCAGTCTGAGGTTGATGGTGCAATATGGAGGCAGACTGTAGAAGTTGAAGCTGGGTGCAGGGCAGGGAGTCAAGTGAGGTCAGGAGCTCCGGCAGAGAAGCAGGTCAGGGATCAGGCTGAAACTGACAACCAACAATGTTGCTCCCGCAACCTGGGACTTGGGGCTGGCTGGCTTTTATCTGTCCCGAGGCATAGGGCGGCCCTGATCCTCAGGTGACTCGGCTCTCCTGGCCTGGAGGCGAGCACTCCTCCTTAGTTCCCTCTGCCTCTCTGCCCTGAGCCTCTGCAGCCCAGGAGAGGCTGGAGGGTTATCGGACCCAGAGGCAACCTCAGCTTCCTCTGACGGGGCTGAGAGTGGAGCACCTGCAGGCAATGGGTCCTCCATCAGCTCAGGAGCCAGAGCAGACTCAGCTGGTGCCTGCACCTGAGGATCCAGCACAGGTGAGGACCCTTCAGGCCTAAGCCCTAGCCCCAGCTCAGCTGGTTCTGGAGGCGATGAATCCTGTGCAGGCTGGGAACCCTCAGGTTCAGCATCCGAATCCGATTCCCAGGCCATCACAATCTGCTTCCATGCCATCTGTTGCTTTCACAATTATTTGTGTTGTTTTTAATGCTGTTGGATGTTTATAATTGTATAGCACACAGATATTTTGTGAGATGGTGGTCTAGAAATACTGCTATAAATAAACAAAGGACCTCAGGCTTCTGGAGCTTCCAGAGGGCAGGGAAATAGGAATTGAGGGGAGGGGCCAACCATGCACAGCACAAGTATTAAGATTCTGGAGGCATAAAACTGAAAGCACTTGTGCGTGAATGACAGTGCACAAATGTGCACATGAAAAAAATCAACCCACGTGCACATTAATGACTTAGTCTGACTAGGGATGGAGTAATCTGTCAATTTCAATTTATCTCTTTCTAATTTCCCCAGTATTGAGTTCACTTCTCCACATTTAACTTGACCGATTCATACCATTGTTTGCACTGGTAGAGTATTGCAGTCTTTGCCAACCTGCCATCCTCCAGATATTTTCGACTCCAACTACCAGTTGTGTTACCAAACATCTGGTAAATGCCAGGTTGGCAGAAGTTGAAGTATTCCGGCATTGTGGTAGGCATTTCACTTCAATTTTCCATCCAATGTGACAAAACACAAAACAAAAATAGGCACACAGGTTGGGGGAAAAGCCCTTAAAGTGGCCATGTAAACAACTAGCTCTTAATTCTTCTTCCCATTTCTGGCATTTAGACTGTAAGCTTTCAGTGGGAGATCTGAATTATTTATTTGTCCTTATTAACTACTTACACATAACCTTTTCAATGGGTTTTGCAATGTTCTAGCAACATGTGAATTTAATGTGTCAAGTTGGCAAAGGCCAAAATATTCTCTTAGGATGAAACTATGTATCTCATTATTTGTATATGTAAAATCATACTTAGTTACAACTCAATCCTGTACATGCCTACTCATAAATAATTTCCAGTGAGTTCAATAGGCCTTACTCCAGATAAATGGGTATAGCGTTGCACCCCTAAACTGGCCATTTTAATTTTGAAGAAAAAGTAAACCCAGAACCTCAGTCTGGAATGTGGCACCAGTTTCCTGACCAAAATCCACCCCAAGCTGCTATTTGCCCTGGCAGTGCTGCAAAGAGCACATTCAGGGGCAAATAGCAGCTGAAGGTGATCATTTAGCGGGGAACTAGCTTCAGGTTGCAGACCCTTGACTGTTTTCTTCTTCAGATTATAAATGTAACATATAGCTGTACCCTCAGTAGGAGCCCAGTGGCCAAAGGGTCTCCTTGTTTTTCAGAACTTTGCATAAACCTAGCTAGAGAACATTTATAGATGTCAAGGAGTACCACATGACCCTCACTAGACTGTTAAGACACTTCCTTGCTGGCCTGGCTGATTTCCCCATAATTCCCTCTTTGGGGCAGAGCTGGGTGATGTACACAAAATGAACCCTCATCCATCATATCTCAGTCCCCCAGTTCATGCTGGAGTCCTGACTCAACACCTTCCAATGTGTGACCATACTGTTCCGCTTTTGTAGAACGTAAATGTAGATATCTATTTTTCACTTTCTGAACCAATACGTGAACCAGAATGCAGCTGTTTTCTGAATTTTGCGGTCCAGTACCCCAATCAGAAAATGGGTACGAAAGTTGCATACAATAAAAAAAAAGCAGAGACATCACCTTTCTGACAAAGGTTTGTATAGTTAAAGCTATGGTTTTCCCAGTAGTGTGGGTATGGAAGAGCTGGACCATAAAGAAGGCTGATCGCCAAAGAATTGATGCTTTTGAATTATGGTGCTGGAGGAGACTCTTGAGAGTCCCATGGACTGCAAGAAGATCAAACCTCTCCATTCTTAAGGAAATCAGCCCTGAGTGCTCACTGGAAGGACAGATCCTGAAGCTGAGGCTCCAGTACTTTGGCCACCTCATGAGAAGAGAAGACTCCCTGGAAAAGATGTTGGGAAAGATGGAGGGCACAAGGAGAAGAGGACAACAGAGGACAAGATGGTTGGACAGTGTTCTTGAAGCTACCAGCATGAGTTTGACCAAACTGCGTGAGGCAGTGGAAGACAGGAGTGCCTGGTGTGCTCTGGTCTATGGGGTCACAAAGAGATGGAAACGACTAAACGACTAAACAACAACAAGGGAATGTGCATACAAAAAATAGGTGAAATAGCATGCAAAACTGCTGGGAAATACTTGTAGAAATGTGCCTATTAGAAGCAACATCCACAAAAATGCACATGCAACCTTTTTTTAAAAAAAAATGCAGACTGATGGGGCGACTGAATTTAAAACTAGATAACAAAGATGTCATACATCCCAATCTCTGGCAATAGTGATAAATTTACTGGAAATGAGCTTGTCGCTATATGTGCATAGTAAATACAATGAGGATTGGTCTGACTCCATATTATTGGGCACTTTGCAAAAGATTTGATTCGCATTTAGGGGAAGTTCAGGGATATCTCAGGAGAGGCAGCCTGGCTTCTCCAATCCCCCCACACCCTCGAAAGCCAATAGGTAATTTCAGCCCTCCTATTGAAACTTCATTTCCTGTTCCAGTGACACAATCTGTAAACAGAACCTTTGGCACAGGAGAAATGAAAGGACATGTTTGAACTGCAAGGTGCTGAGATGGGGTTGAGCTATTTAAACGGTGTGGAAACGAGTGAATGATTTCTGAAGCAGATGACATCATATTTTCCTGCTGGAAGGCGCCCTCTTCTCGGCCCTAACGTCTTACAGGAAAGCTTTGGCTGGAGGAACAGAACAGAGAGTAGGTCTGTGTAAAAATAAAAACAAACTACCCCACGTTGCACCTGGCTCAGGGACGACTGGTGTTTGCTTTGAGCAGGTAATTGCAGCAATAGAGAACCACTCTTTTATGGTTTGTATCCTTAAAGCTCCAGCTCAATTTCCTGGACAACCTAGAGTTCTGCTTCATAAATGCTGGAGAAAGAAGTACCAAAGAGCCATGCAGAAATGATGGTATATTTCAGACCCTCCAAGTGTCTATTTTCCAGGAACAGTCCTGGATTTACAGACGTCGTCCTGGTTTATGATTTGATTCCAGAATGTCCCGCTTTTCCTTAGTATGTCCCTATTTTCATCAGATAATTTTTGGAGGGTATGGAGTTATGCGACTCCCGAGTCAAGGAGATAAGTAACTATGCGACCTTTCAAAGACATCTGAAGGCAGTCCAGTATAGGGAAGGTTTTTTAAAAATAAAATTTTAAAAATGTTTTTATATATGTTAGAAGCCACCCAGAGAGGCTGGGGCAACCCAGTCAGATGTCCGGGGTATAAATAATAAAATTGTTGTTGTTGTTAATTATTATTATTATTGAATAGGACATCCCTATTTTCAGTGGAGAAATGTTGGAGGGGATGTTGGAGGGGATGCTGATCAAAATTAACAGGGATGCTTAAAGTAAGTAAATGTAAAGGGGCCCCTGACCATTAGGTCCAGTCGTGACAGACTCTGGGGTTGCGGCGCTCATCTCACTTTATTGGCCAAGGGAGCCGGCGTACAGCTTCTGGGTCATGTGGCCAGCATGACTAATCCACTTCTGGCGAACCAGAGCAGTGCACGGAAATGCCATTTACCTTCCCGCCGGAGCGGGACCTATTTATCTACTTGCACTTTGACGTGCTTTCGAACTGCTAGGTTGGCAGGAACAGGGACCAAGCAACAGGAGCTCACCCCATCGTGGGGATTCGAACCACTGACCTTCTGATCGGCAAGTGCTAGGCTCTGTGGTTTAACCCACAGCGCCACCTGTGTCCCTATGCTTATAAGTAGGGATGGGTAAATCTGTGAAGTTTAGTTTCTTCTTTCTCCACTCTTTTCGGTTCTCCACTGGAGTTTGCAGTTTTTTGTGGTGGTGTGTTTTTTTAAAAAAAGAACTCCCTATGAAAATTCACCAGCATTCTTCTTCTATACAGATCTGTGCATGCAAATTTGCCTAATAGACACACCTTTCCCTTATATAATCCATTTTTGTATGCTATTTTCACAGAAACATGCATTACACACACTTTATTGTATTTTAATACTCTGTTGGAAGCAGCCCAGAGTGGCTGGGGAAACCCAGCCAGATGGGAGGGGTATAAATAAAAAATTATTATCATTATCATTATCATTATCATTATCATTATTTAGCCAGGCATATGTATTTGTTTACTCCTTACTTGGCTACAGAACTGCATTGCAGAATTAGAAGAACTGTGAATTTTGAAGGAAGGATGGCTATGTTGCGGTTTGTATATTGTTTTGGAAAGTGCAAATTGGGTAGGTAAGACTATAAATGGGACCTGAATCAAATCCCACTCCCCTCCCCCCGCCGGCCGCTCACCCCTACTCATAAAGAGAGTCCTCCTGGAGCCGGCTGAGGCCCATCTATTCCAAGATTCTCACAGTATCCCATCAGATGCCTATGAGAAGCCTGCAATCAGAACTTGAGTGCAGCAGCTCTCTTCCGACTTGTGATTCCCAGAAACTGTTATCCAAAGGCATAGTGGCTCTGACATAGGAGACAAAACATTTCCATAGTGGTTAGTAGCCACTGATAGTCTTATCTCCATGACTGATCACAATTGACAGGCTGATAAGCAAGCAGTATTGTGTAAGGAGTCTTCTCATTTGGGGTCTATTGACATGACCAAGCCAGCAAGCCCACAGGTTTAATGCACATGTAGTACATATGCTAAGCAGGTCAGCATCCTTTGGTCTTACATTATCTGGCACATTTCCCTATAACAAATGTGTTTGTATACCTGCAGTTGATCAGACACTGCAGTTTGAGAGAGTTTCTGTCCACTCATATTTTTGTAGCACACAAGGGGGGGGGGCAGAAGTATCCTTCAAACACATCATTTCCAGCAATGAGATGCAGAGCAATAAAATATATTTACTTGCAGAGCAAAACAGAGCAAAACAATATCTATAAAAAAACCCTGCGCTATAAAAATCCACAATATAAGAACCACCACATAAAGTACAGCCAGCCAAAATAAGGCTTTTGAATAGCAGTTCCCAGGATGTGAAAGTTCACTTCTGAGGCTATAAAAATTCTCTGAAGTAATGCAAAAATTATTTTGAGGCTGTAAGATTGCTCTGAAATAATATAGAAATTAATGCGTGTCTCTGGTGGTATCTGGAAAAACTCAAAAGTCTCACTCCAGTGGTTAGCTTGGCACTTGACCTATTTCAATTTATCTTCATGTGTTTTAATATAATATACACAGCCTCAGTGACCCATATCTTGTGTGTATTCCACAAATGGTTCAATGACCATTCTAGTATCCTTATTCTGGCAGTATAAGAGATCTTCACATCTTGAAAAGTCTGTACACGGTAATATTATGAGGGGTGATTAAAATATCATTTGAAAACATGATAAAGAGTAAGAGTGTACATGGGCCCCAAGATTCATTTTGTATCTGTAGCTATTTGTTCATTTTTATTAAATCTGTGATCTCTCTGCTTCTATCTGTGTTTCATTTTCCAAGCTAATCTATCTAGAATGAAGCTCTGTGGCTTCATTCACTATCATGGCCAATCTAAAAACAGTTTTAATTTGTCTCCCTTTTGGTGAAAATGGATGAAAGTTACAGGCACAAGCACCAGTCCAGAGTGGATTACGTTTGCCAAAGAGCAGACAAATGCGCCAATGGGGTTTTGGGGGGAATTAAAATGGATTTCATTCTCCTCCTTAATCCATATTAGTTTCATAGTTTTGGAGAGGCGGAGCAGGGATTTGTTTGCCTCTTGCTCTTTCTTACCTTAAAGAAATTAAGGAATGGTTGAGTGGTGTTTCCTCTTGTTTGCACATTTTAAAATAAACTTCAGACCTTTGCACTTGCCTTTCCAGTGCTAGGTCGTACAGGCACCTAATAGGCTTGGCAACATGAGGTTGCCCAGAACGCTGGTGCAGAACTCTGGAGAGCTGTGAAGCAACACAGGATTAAAATAAAATTTAAACAAAGCCCTTAACTACAACAGTAGCAGGAACAATCCTTGGCTCTTCCAACGTTCTTCAAAATGGCAACGTTTTGGACAGCCTCGCTTCTTGCAAAGCTCATCTGCACCTAGAAAAACATTGAGACAAAGTAAAGCAGAGCATTATAAGGTTAAAAAAAAGTTCAGAAATAAAGAGTGATATGAGGGTTTTAAACACAAAAACCTGAGTTCCTTATTCTGAAGTAAGCACAGAGAACAAAAGCGCTGGCAGACTCTGTGGGTCGATGGCAATAGATGGGTCTTTTTCATCAGGCTTTTAACTGGTGTATGTAATATATTGTGTTTTCGTTTTTAAATGTTTTAATGCGATTTTCGTTTTGTGAGGCACCCTGGTTTCCTTTTGGGGAGGAAGGGCATGCTATGGTTTTCATAGAATAATAAATAAATAAATAGATTGATGTTGTGCCAACATGCTGGAGAGAATTAACTTTGGCCCCAATTCCACTCCCAGGCATATATTTCTGTGCAGAAAAAAAGGCTTTCTCTGCAACAGGAGTGGCTAACCCCTCAACCCACTGGCCTGATCTGCATGGTTCCCCCAAGAATTTTTTTTCCCTTGCCAGCTAAGACCCCTGTGGTTTTTTGAAACAACGTAAAAGGGGGCAGGATTTAAAGTAGATACAGGTTAGCAAGTCTGATGTGGATATAAATTGCTCCTCCCTCATCATCAGAGCAACCATTTGTCTGCAGGTTTTCTCTGCAGGTCTGCACAGGTTAGCTGAGAAAAGCTCTCTCTCTCTCTCTCTCTCTCTCTCTCTCTCTCTCACTCACACTCACACACACTCACACACACACACTCACACAGAGAGAGAAAGAGCTCTGCTTCGCGGGGGGGGGGAGCCATATACCGTGGTACCTCGGTTTAATTACAATCCTGTTTACAAACAGTTTGGTTTATGAACTCCGTAAAACCAGAAGTAGTGTCCCGGTTTGCGAACTTTACCTCGGTCTAAGAACGGAATAAAAACGCTAGAAGGGCACTGGTGGCGGGAGGCCTCATTAGGGAAAGCACGCCTCGGTTTAAGAACGGTTTCGGTTTAAGAATGGACCTCTGGAACGGATTAAGTTCGTAAACCGAAGTACCACTGTATATCTTCCACATCACTTACCACGGGCATCTGCCCACCCCCCAAAGGTTGGGCGACACTGGATGTAGACCCCTGCACTATAATATCAACACATTTTGCTAGAAGTCACTGCAATCCTCAAACCAACAGAAAAATGCACTCTTTTCACTCCCCCCCCCCCCGCCAAGCAGGAAACACCATCAGAGCTGCCTCAGACCATTGTTCCATCTAGTTCCTTATTGCTGGTCGACAATGGTGGACAGTTGTTCCAGAGTCTTTCTCAATGCTGCTTAGAGATGCCAGGAACTGAACCTGGGACATTTAGCATGCAAAGTACATTTTCTCCCTGTGTGTGTGAGCCACGACCCTTCTCTTCATCTCTTGTGCAAGCAACAGAGGTCAGAGGTGCAGTAAGTGTCTGTGAAACCAGAACTGGCCCATAGCAAAACCTGAGGGCAAGAGACAGCCAAGGGTCAGTTTCCTGGCACTTGGCCTCACTCTTTGTGATGGAAGAGAAGAATTTCATTGGGCTGGCACTGCAACCATCCAGAAGGAGAAGATAACAGAGGTTTGTCAGCACCAGACCAATAAAATAAAAAAATGTTATTGTGGGCTGTAGAAGCTCTGTGGTTTTATGCTGTTTCTGTGACATGATGTGAGACTTGTACATGGTGTATTTTTGCCCTCTCCAAGAATGCTTCAGGAAAGCTTCACAAACACTGGGCTGTCCCCCACAGCCAAGCCATAGCCAGTGAAGCCAGAATATCCTCAGCAAGAATTTGTGGGGGTGAAACCAGGATATTATTCTTTAGAATCATAGAATCATAGAGTTGGAAGAGACCACAAGGGCCATCGAGTCCAACCCCCTGCCAAGCAGGAAACACCATCAGAGCACTCCTGACATATGGTTGTCAAGCCTCTGCTTAAAGACCTCCAAAGTAGGAGACTCCACCACACTCCTTGGCAGCAAATTCCACTGTCGAACAGCTCTTACTGTCAGGAAGTTCTTCCTAATGTTTAGCTGGAATCTTCTTTCTTGTAGTTTGGATCCATTGCTCCGTGTCCGCTTCTCTGGAGCAGCAGAAAACAACCTTTCTCCCTCCTCTATATGACATCCTTTTATGTATTTGAACATGGCTATCATATCACCCCTTAACCTCCTCTTCTCCAGGCTAAACATGCCCAGCTCCCTTAGCCGTTCCTCATAAGGCATCGTTTCCAGGCCTTTGACCATTTTGGTTGCCCTCCTCTGGACACGTTCCAGTTTGTCAGTGTCCTTCTTGAATTGTGGTGCCCAGAACTGGACACAGTACTCCAGGGGAGGTCTGACCAGAGCAGAATACAGTGGCACTATTACTTCCCTTGATCTAGATGCTATACTCCTATTGATGCAGCCCAGAATTGCATTGGCTTTTTTAGCTGCCGCGTCACACTGTTGGCTCATGCTTTACTGCAGCCGCAAAACCTAGGAGTTCTCTTTTGTACCTCTTCTCACTATCAGCTCCACTCTTTTTATCTCCTTTCATAATAAAGGCCTGCTGGATCAGGCCAATGGTCCATCTAATCCTGCATC
This sequence comes from Podarcis vaucheri, assembly GCF_965113315.1. Classification (NCBI taxonomy): domain Eukaryota; kingdom Metazoa; phylum Chordata; class Lepidosauria; order Squamata; family Lacertidae; genus Podarcis; species Podarcis vaucheri. The sequence continues at coordinate 83,464,537 of NC_138764.1, read as the reverse complement.
CTGTTCTTGCAGCGGCCAACCAGATTCCTGTGGAAAACCTGCAAACAGGATTCGAGGACCAGCACACTCTCCCCTCCTGTGGTTCCCAGCAACTGGCATTCAGAAGCATTGCAAGTGCAAGCAGTGCTTAGCTGGTGAGAGGCTGGCTCAGTCACCAGAGCTGAGTGATGGGACATTTCTGCTCATTCCAAACCTCTCCAAGCTTGACATAAGGTGAGGGATATGGATTACTCAGTTACTGATAAGATTTTCTTCCATGTCACTCTGAAGCGCTGTGGTCTAAACCGCTGAGCCTCTTCGGCTTGCTGGCCAGAAGATTGGTGGTTCGAATCCCTGCGACAGGGTGAGCTCCCCTTGCTCTGTCCCAGCTTCTGCCAACCTAGCAGTTCGAAAGCACACCAGTGCAAGTAGATAAATAGGTACCACTGTGGCAGGAAGGTAAATGGCATTTCCATGTGCTCTGGTTTCCGTCACGGTGTTCCATTGTGCCAAATGCGGTTTAGTCATGCTGGCCGCATGACCCGGAAAGCTGTCTGTGGACAAACGCTGGCTCCCTTGGCCTGAAAGTGAGATGAGTGCTGCAACCCCATAGTCGCCTTTGACTGGACTTAACTGTCCAGGGCATAGCTGTCAGCATTCCCCTTTTTTTAAGGGAAATTCCTTTATTCCGAATAGGATTTATCACAAGAAAAGGGAAAAGCTGACAGGTATGGTCCAGGGGTCCTTTGCCTTTTTACCTTTCCCTAAGGACACTATTGCTTGCATTCCATCAATGCTATTATTACCTTCTAGTTCCAAAATTCATTCCCACTGATCCCGTTCATGCCTTCTGCTAGCCTCACTTCCAACCCACCACCTGGGATTTCATATTGCATTTGCCTTTTGCATCCACTTCATCCAATGTGCTGCTGCATGCTGCTACCCGAGCAATTTTGTGAATGACCATGAGAACCGTGAATAGGTTTTAATGTGGATTTGGACAGGCTCCATCCTCACTAGGACATGCAGTTAATCTTGACAAATCACAGGAGGAAGGTTTGCCAAGCCAGCGATAAGGCTGTGTGACCACCTCAAGCAGACATATTTCCCCCCATGAAGAAACAGGGGTAGGGGTGTCTTTCCTGAGGAGCTGAAATCTCTCCATCTTGAGACCCCCAGACAAACTCACATGCCTTCTGCGTGTGAGGGAGGGAGGGAGGGGGTGGCTGGCTACATATGACATGAGATGAATACTTCTCTTGTAGAGTGGCGAGCACCCATTGCATCCAGCTGCTCAGTCTTTATGGGTGTCTGTGTGTTTACATTCCTGAAAAGCGGGACTGGGCATCTATTCCAGGGTAAATCACAGAAAACCTCCCCCGTTCCCTGCTTTTTAAGCTTTCTATTGCTTGGAATGTTAGGGAACATCCCCCAAGGCTTCAAGCCAGAGGAGCTATTGGCCTGGGCCTCTCTTTCTGCCACCCACAAAGCACACAGATACCCATGAAAACAAGGCATTTATAAGGAGTATAAACATATGCTCTGTCTGTCAACGAACACTCGATTTGCACAAATAACTTGGGCATCAGCTTTGTTAACATTAACTAGCACTGTGTTCTCTGCCTGTACTGCTTAATGCCCCAGCTGTCCATTGAGAAGTCTGCACGGACAAAGTTATTTTCCCCAGATGCCACTTTTCATGAGAACATGGCATCCACACAAGGCTGAGAATAGGCTGCTGGATCAGACCAAAGGACCGTCTATTCCAGCATCATCATCCCTGAATGGCCAACCTGAAATGTCTTTGGGAAGCCTACAAGCAGGACATCAGCAAAACAGCCACCCTCCCACTGTTGTTCCTCAGAGGCAGATATTTTATTTATTTATTCAGTGTTGTTAGTTGTTTTCTCTTGCCCAAGGCAACTTGAAGCAACTTGCAACCAAACGATAAGAAGCCCATGTTGAAACATTAAAACCAAGGGGGGGGGATACATTTTAAAAAATCCCACGCACTCTAAAGGGTGACAGATAGAGGCCAAAGGCCTGGTTATAGAGAATCATAGAAACACTGAATTGTAGAGCTGGAAGAGACCCCGAGGTTTGTCTAGTCCAACCTCTCTCAATGCAGAAATCTCGACACATTTTTTCAGGAACAGAATATGAGAACAGGCAGTCCTTCAAGGTCACTGGTCCTAAGCCATGAAGGGTAGGAAAAGTCAGAACCAGCACTTTGAACTGGGCCCTGGAATCAGTGCAGCTGACATAACCCATTTGTGATATGATCATAAAGCATTCTGCACTAACCGCAGTTCCTAAACAGTCGTCAAAGGCATCCCCAAGTGAAGTGCTTTACAGTACTTCGTTTTCTGGCAAATAAGGAACACTGTGGAGATTTTTTGGGAGGCGGGAAGATGGTGCTGGTATCTTTCATCGGCTCTACAGCCGATGCAAGATAAACAAATCAATTGCCCCTGCACACACTTCCAAGAAAATATTTTACCCAGGTGGGAAGGGAGGTCAGAGCTTGCTGATTTGTTGACCCATGAAAAGAGGCAATTATTCAGGTGATTACTCTGTACAGGTGCTAATTAAAAAGCAGATCAGGGAGAGGAGGTCACTGTTTGGTGTCATTCTCTTGTGAAATTAGCCTCTAGGTGGCTTATATTGTGCCTCCTTGCACAGAAAATAACACCTTCTTGTCAAACCTCTGTAGCTGCCCTCTGTCAAACCACTGGTAATTTATAGCTCTTCTATAGCAGGGATACAGCAGCATGTAGTTTGGTGGCACCTAAGTCCATTTCTGCACAGAATCAAGCTGCCTATATTCTGACTTATGGGCTGACAGCATATTCTGATGTAGAATATTGGAAGTAGATCAGGCTATATGGCCGTCTACATGTTTAGAGATGCTCATTCTCTCCACTGCACTTCATCAAATGCATGGAATGTTGTGTTGAGTTGGCAGGCAGGTGGGCACAGGGGGTGGGGGGCAGATGGGTGGAGCCAAGGTAGCTGTGAGGTCAGAGAGAAATGAAATGCAAGAAATACAGACACCATTGAATACATAAATTGTTCAGACTGTGGCAGGAATCCACCTAGCACTCATGGGAAAATGTGACTTGATCTCTTAGAGCAATCAAATGAAACTTTAACACATGGCACGATAAAAGTCTGTGATTTTATCAGGACAAGTTACTTGTTGTTTACTGTTGTAACAATTGTTTTCTCAAAATTTATCTTCTGCACTATGAAAACAAATAAAAATGGAAAGAAAGAAAGAAAGAAAGAAAGAAAGAAAGAAAGAAAGAAAGAAAGAAAGAAAGAGAGCCATTGATAATTGTGCGAAAGGTTAAATGCACGGAATATAATTAAAGTGACCATTCACAAAGCAGTGTTGATGACAGCACAAACATACGGACATTTATGAATTAATAAATCAGCACATCAGGAAAAACTTTCTGACAGTAAGAGTTGTTCGACAGTGGAACGGTCTCCCTGGGGAAGTTGTGAACTCTCATTTTTCGGAGGTTTTTAAGCAGAGGTTGGATGGCCATCTGCCATGGATGCTTTAGCTGAGATTCCTGCATTGCAGTGGCTTGAACTAAATGGGCCTCAGGGTTCCTTCCAACTCTACAATTCTATGATACTCCATGATACCTGTTGGTGGAATAACAACCCATTATCCTGATTCAGGTCACAGGTGACAGAACTGAACTCCTTAGCATAACTTGAGTCACCCTTTGAAATCCCTTTGTTCATGAATGGCCACCATAGGTCACTAACAGTGTTCTGTGAAGTAAAAATGTTCTTCTACAGGTTTCTTAAAGGGCACCAAAAGCCTCGAGTTCCTAAGCAGTCTATGAGGTTTTCGGGAACCCGGTATCCAACCCCCACCCAAAATTTAGGACTTGATTACATCACTATGCAAAGTTTGCTCACACCAACTATTTTTCTGCAGCAGCCACATCAGATGAGGCTTACATCGGCCCTGCTTCTGTCTGCACAAAGCTGGGTTAATGGCAGTGTTAGATAATTTTGCAAATGATAGTGATACAATTTTAGGCCTGTTGTTTCATTCTATTGGAATAAGAAACATGTTTCTCCCCTGTTTTCATGTTGGGGAAGGACGTTTTATTTTGGTCACAGCCAAGGGAAGACTGTTGGATGCTATAGATTTGCATTCTCCCCCCCTCCCCCATTCTTGTTTAAAAGGGAGTATTCTATAACTGGTGTGCCTCCTATTCCTTCACCTGGTGCTGCAGCTAAAGAGTGTTATCAATTCTGGCACAGACACAGCCTTCGCCCTGCTTTTCAAAATTACTCACCTTTCTGGTGATATGGAGTGACCTCTGCTGGACAAAGGAGGCGATGTTGTCCAGTGATGACTTATCCTGGGATAGCTCACTCAAAAGACCCCCTGATTGGCTGCCCTGGGGGCCATTCAAAAAAAATTACATGAAGATGGCAATCAGGTACGAGAGAGGTCACGAAGGCCTCTCTGGATTTTTGTGGAGTAAACTTGACAGCCTTCCAAACACCTATAATCAACTTTAGATGTTGACTAAAAATAGGAGGAATAGACAGATGATTGTCCAAACACAAAGCTTTATCTGAATACTTTTATTTAATTTTTGTGTGCTTTTAGCAACTTGGCTAGAGTAGGCAGGACAAGTTTTCATTAATTTGTTTCAAAGCCGTCTCTGATCCTGAAGGCTCTTGGCTTGTAAATAATATCTGAAACCTGCAATCCCATGCACACTTACTAAGAAGTAAGCCCCAGTAAACTCAACAGAATTTACCCCTGCATAAGCATGCACAGGGTTGACTGTACAGCATATAAAACAGGCATTTTAAATCAATGAAACAGATAAGCCACAATTCTTTGGCAGGTAACAGAACAAATAAGTCTACCATGTCTACTCAGAATGAAGTTGCATTGAATTCAATGAGGCTTACTCCCAGGTGCTAGGATTGCAGCCTTAGTTCTCTTCATGCTGGGGGCGGGGAGTCACTCACTGACTAAACCCATGCTAGTAGAGAAAGAAGAAAGGCTGATCTTTCTTTTGAAAAATGTTACAGTTTGGAGTGAATTCTCTTCTCTTTGGATTGCCCTGGACCAGAACCTCACTGGTAGGCCTCAAAATGGCTCAGTGTCTACCCCATGAGACAAAAAAAAAACCTAAATCAGTAGCTGCACAGTTATGGGTAGGGGAGAAATTTGACCATGAGCCTACCTAATTCTCATTCCCTGAAACAATTTATGAGCTGAAATGCAACACACTTCTGCAATTTTCTGATGGTGTTCTCCAACCGAAAAAGTGCAGAAAAATGCTTATATTAGGAGAAAGTGTGGATAAAAATGCATATATAAGTGAAAATAACATGCAAATTGCATGCAAAAAAGTGTTTGAAAGGCAAATATGCATACAAGAATGTGTATGTTAGGAGAAATTTAATTAAAACCCCAATGAATTTAGAAAAAGATAGAAACCAAAATTGACCAATTTATCAATCCAATTAGTGATTCAGTGGATACAGTGCAGTTGTACCTCAGGTTAAGTACTTAATTCGTTCTGGAGGTCCGTTCTTAACCTGAAACTGTTCTTAACCTGAAGCACCACTTTACCTAATGGGGCCTCCTGCTGCTGCCGCGCTGCCGGAGCACGATTTCTGTTCTCATCCTGAAGCGAAGTTCTTAACCTGAAGCACTATTTCTGGGTTAATGGAGTCTTTAACCTGAAGCGTATGTAACCTGAGGTACCACTGTAGTTTGGGCCTGGCTTCATATGTCTACCTTGTGTGGGCAATCTTCTTCTTCTTCTTCTTCTTCTTCTTCTTCTTCTTCTTCTTCTTCTTCTTGGTTTATTATTATTATTGGTAGTGGCACCCTCCCTGTGGAACACCCTCCCTTCAGATGGCAAGGAAATAAACAACCATCTGACTTTTAGAAGACACCTGAAGGCAGCACTGTTTAGGGAAGTTTTTTATGTTTGATGTTTTATCGTATTTTTATTATTCTGCTGGGAGCTGCCCAGAGTGGCTGGGGAAACTCAGCCAGATGGGCAGGGTACAAATAAATAATAATAATCATAATAATAATAATAGCTATGGTAGTTAAACCATTATAGAATTGTGTGTGGGAATAGCTGTCACTGTACCATTAGACCACCCAAGAGTAAATGATGACACACACACATTTCGCCAAGGTGATGGCAATGATGGGGGTGTAGTTACTTAATCATCATGTCACTGAAAGGGACATTCCTGAGCCGCTGTGAGATCAGAAATACTCATGGTGCTTTGTGAGCATGTGGGGAGCATGGGGAAACATAGAGGGAAAGGTGGACTTCTGGGTTAGTTTAGCCCACACAGGGGACACTCAAATACTGCACAACTAGGCATAGTTCTTTATATATACATATATCTTCTGCTTTGCATAATTCTATCCTTCGAGCACATAAAGATCTTGTATAGGTATTGCTGAGAAAGATCACAGAGTGCCAAGAATGCTGGAACTTCTTGGCAGTAACTGTGACAAACCATAACGGTGCACAAGGTGAGATGATGGTGTTTACCTGACCTCCTGGCAGTGGAGCCACTGCTGCTTACCAGGTGGAAGAGTGGGAGGGACAAGGTGGCAGAGAAGTCAGTGCTGTGCAAACCCACTAGCAGAGCCAATGCAGCGCTCCTGCAGATGTGCTTGCACAGTGTCAGCCTCTCTACCGCCTTGCCCCTCCTACTCTCCCTCCTAGTAAGAAGCAGCAACTTTGCTGCCAGGAGGTCAGGTAAACACCACCATTGCATTGTTCACTACTGGTGACAAGTAACCCTTCCACTGACATGACTTGCTTATTGAGCATTCAACCTGATTCATTTACATGACATTGGCACTTCAGTTATGTGTTGTTGCTGTATAATGAGCATTAATTCTGGTTGGTGTGTGCACAGGTTATACGACATTTTCAGATGTTGCTATTATCCCACACTTTGCACATGTATCTGTAGAAAGTGGAAGTGAGCATTATTTTCAATTGCTAGTGCTGCTATGCCATTTCTGCAAACCTTACAGATCCAGTCAAAAAAATACAGTGTATCTGAAGAAGTGTGCATGCACACGAAAGCTTATACCAAGAACTAACTTAGTTGGTCTTTAAGGTGCTACAGGAAGGAATTTTTTTTATTTTGACTATGGCAGACCAACACGGCTACCCATCTGTAACTTACAGATCCAGGAAATGCAAAAGCCAATTTAACTGCCCTGTCAACTTTCTCTAAGCCACATTTCAAGAAAGTTCCAAACCCCACCCAGTATGATGTGATCTCAACATACAGAACAATCAGTCAGTATATGGCACTATTGCTTTAGTAGCGCTTTTAAGTTGTACAGTACATATTCTTACCTTGTTTATCTTCACAACTTACCTGAAAGGTGATCCCCATTGTCAGCTGGGGAACTGAGGCTGAGTATTGGCCATGTTTACACATGAAAGAAGAAGCGTGATATCTATTTGCGAGAGCAAATCCCAGTTTCTGAGGACAGTAGTCAATGCTAGTCTTACCAAGAGTGGATCCACTGAAATTAATGGACATGGACATCTTATGTTGATTCATTTTCAGTTAGTCTACTCTGGTAGGGCTTAGTTGAATACAACCTTAAGGCTGCGTATGCACACCTGTTTGTTCTGCATCCAGTGCGCTACCATCACTGGTTTGGGAAAATGTGTACACACAACATAAGCCACGATCCATATCTAGCCCATTACTTCTTATTAAAAACTTCATTTTGTTGCATTTTCCCCAAAACCAGCTTCAATCCAAACTGGGGGGGGGGGGGAATCACCTACTTGTGTCTTAAGCTGGTAATGTGTACACAGTGAAAGAATTGGTGTGTTCACCACTTGCAATACATTCACTTTATGCATGTATTGGAGAGGTACTGCAGGTCTGAGTAGCTGATGACTTGAACCCAGGTCTTTTAGGTCCAAAGTCAACAATATATCTAATGTTTCAAATGGACTGAGGGGGTCAAGGAAAGGGGAAAGTTCAGAAGATCAGGTCAGTATGCAAACAATTGTGATAATTTTACCACTTTGAACGTTTTGTGGAGACTAGATCCATGGGAATGAAAAACAAGTGTGCTTCTACTAACACTTAGTATCTTAAGATGAGATCTAGCAGAGGTCCAGTCTGTCCAAACTGCACATCCATTCTGGAAGCTGTTCTATAAAAGCCATACACACCCCAAAAGGCATTGGTTGTGTTTATTTGCTCTTGGTGGGAAACAACTTTGGAGAAACTAAAAAAGAAAAATGCATGTTCTTCTTCATCGTCACTTGTGTGCTAGGCCTGTGACCTGGTCAGTGGAAACAGGCCCTCCCCTAATCTGCCACACAGGTGACAGAAGGATGTAAGGTGTTGTTGTGTTCACTGAATCAGACATCTGGCCCAGAATGCTCTCCCACTAACACTGACTGGTGGGGCTCTCAGGCTGTGCTACCTAAGAGCAGGTGATTGAATCAGGTGGTGCAGCATATGAGGTTGGAGGCATCGGATCCCTGGAATTACAATGGTGGCTTGTGCCCATTGGGAGTGGTAGGGCTGAAGATAGGAATACTGGCAGTGGGTGAAGCCACAGTCAATGACAGACAGAGGCATGCTCTGGCTGGTTGCCTGTAAGAAGCCTGCCAAGTAGGGACTGGGCAAGAGCTGTCTGAGACTGGTGTGTAGACCAGCCTCCACTGGCTATAGTGCCTAGCCACCAAAGAGCAACCCATTTCCCTACTTTGATGCTTTGAAAAAGGAATAGATGGCAAAACCCCGAAAGAGCTCTGCGTCTTTCCCCAGTGTGATCTGTGACACATCGCTCCCAGAGGAGGCAATGATGACCAACAACCTGGAGGGCTTTAAAAAAGAGTTAGACAATTTCATGGAGGATTAGGTTCTCAACCTGTGGGTCCCTAGATGTTGTTGGACTACAACTCCCATCATCCCTGAGCTCTGGCCTTGCTAGCTAGGGGTGATGGGAGTTGTAGTTCAGCAACATCTGGGGACCCACAGGTTGAGGCTGGCAATCATTAGGCTATTAGCCATGATGGCGATGCTCTTCTTCCACAGCTGGAGGAGGCAGCAGTGCTTCTGAATAGCAGTTCCTGGAAAGCCCAGGACGGGACAGTGCTCTTGTGCCTGGGTCCTACTTGCAGGTTTACCACCAGCATCTGGGTGGCCATTGTAAAAACGGGATGCTGGACCAGACCCCCCCCCGTTTGTCTGTGAGCTACTGGGGTGCCAGCTGCACATGGCAGTTTACGCGGCTCAGATGTGCTGGATCGGGGCACCAGAGGCCTAAGAAATGCACAGCCCCCGGCCAACATTCCCCGAAGCTGGCATCCTTGCCTGGGGCATCCTCCTCTTCACTTTCTCTTGTCTCTCATCCCTGCCTTTGTTTCCCTCTTCCTCTCTCTCTCTTTTTAGAAGGCATTTGTTTGATGCTGCGCTGCGGGGGTTCGTCCCCCGATTGGTAGGGGTGCGCATTTCAAAGGCCCGCCGGCTGGAGGAGGAGACGGCTGGAGTATTATGCTAATCAGGAACGAGGGACCCGCCTCCTTCTCTCCGGCCGTACTAGAGCGAGCCGAAGAGCGAGGAAAGGTACAAAAAGAGAGACTTGGCTGGCGAGCGCGGAGCTCCAGCAACAGCGGACGGAGATCGTCGCCTTCGCTTGGCCAGTCTAGGTTTGGGGAGAGGATCTTTTCCCCGCGCGCCTTAGAAAACTGGATGAAGAACTTTGCGTAAAGGAGCAAAGCGCAGCTCATCTTCTCCCCTGTAGGGTTCCCCCCTCCAGGTTTTTCCCCACTTTGGAAAGCGAAGAGCAAACTGGCTCCAGCCAAACCTCCTTCGGCGGATCCTCGGTGAGGGGGGAAAAGGGGAAGAGTTCGTCGGAGCCGCGCATCTCCCTTGCTCTCCCGGGAGAACATGAACAGGGCAAGGCGATTCTCGGCGGGAGCTTTCTCTGGCGCGTCCATCTCGCTGCTGTGCGCCCTGCTTGGCCTCGCCGATGCCAAAGGGACCTATTACCGCCACCCCGTGCCCATCCCTTACGGCAACCGATACAACCTCTACACCTCAGGATCGAGCCCCCAGCTCACGCCGGGAAAGCCCATGGGGAAGCACAAGTAAGCGCTGCGCCTCCTTCCTCGCTCCTTCGGCTCACCGAGCTTCCTCGCGCTCTCTCCCTCCTTCCTTCCGTTCCTCTCTCTTTTCTTCTTCTCAAAAAAGACCCGGGTGAGGAAAAAGGATGGCGAGGGTCTCTTTATCCGAGGGAAGTCCCTAGCACAGTGGCGTTACTGGCCAATCGCACCCGGTTTGTGGCAGTTTCACCCACGGGGCAATTCCTTGGAGGGATATACGTCTGGGCGTGTATGCACAGATGTGCGCATAGATAGATAGAAACAGACATATGCATGCCGATATAAATAGATATCATGAGATATGTCCAACGTTAGCCTTGCTGAGAGTAGAGCACTGAAAATAATGGGCATGACTAATATAGACCTATTAATTTCAGTAGATTTGCTCTAACTTAGTTGGATACGACCTCCCACTCCTCACTTTAAGGCACAGCGATGTGGGACAAATGATGGAAGTTGGTTGTTTCTGCCTCTGGGTGTAGAGACTCGATCGAAATGCTTTTTTCTTCTGGTCAGTCGCGTATATACCGTTGCCTTTCCCCCTCTCCCTCACACACCCCTTTCCATTCTTTCTTCCACGAAAAGCGGATCTGCCAAAAATTCATATGGATTTTAGCATTCTGGAATGCTCAGGGAAGGGGTGGGTCGGCGGGGAGATACTGCATTGAATGGCGGGGAGGGTGCCCCTTTTCTGGAGAGTGTGCTTTGCACTGCTTTGCTTTCTGCGCAGGAGAGCTTCTTTTGCAAAGAAAAGGAAGGATGCAGATTGCAGGACAGAAGGAGATGTTTCTCTCTCCCCAGCCACGCCCTTCCACCCATGCATCCATCGCCGATGGTTTTTCGCTTCCTCTCTCGCACACATACCGGCAGCAAAGGGAGATTTTCCGTCTGGACGCCGTGAAAACACCGGGCCGAGCACTTTGGCGTCTAACTGCAAGCCGCAGGTGGGGAAGGATGGTTTCTCCAGCCAGCGCTGCCCCGTAACCTTTTGCCTGACTGGCTAAGGACCTCTCTCTCTCTCAGAATTCCTCGGTCTGAATTCATCTCCTAGCTGGGTGGAGCCAGGCAAAGTTTGCACAGTGCTGGAGGAGGAGCGAGCGCGTTGGAGGGGGCATTTAGCCGGGATCAGATCTCTCTGCCAAAGGCGGAGGGGATCCAGGCGGTCAAATCCAGGGGAGCAGCAAACCCTGAATTGGACTTACTTTGTTAGATATGGGAACAAGATAATTCCAAGAGAAGAATGCATTTGTTTCCTGGCGTCCCCTCCCCCTTACAGTGCTCAGAATTCTTGGAAGGGGGAAAACGTGTTTCAAATGTGCTTTAAGCTGTATAGTGTGTACTCAGCCCTAGTCCTGAAGGAAGGTCCCATTGATTGTTTAAGCAGAAGTCACCAACGTGGTGCCCATGGGCACCCATGGGCCCTGAGAGCTTTCCCCAGTTCTCATGAGGTCCCCTTCTGCCACTCCCTCTCCTGATGAAATAAGGCATGAAAGCAGCATTATAGCATAGCAAATAGAATCGGCTGTGCTTGGTTTCAGTGTATCTGTGGCACCCACAACTATTTCTCTGGTTTGCAGTGCCCCCAAAGGTTGGTGATTCTGGCCTTACAGTTACCGTATTTTTCGCACTATACGACACACTTTTCCCCCTCCAAAAATGAAGGGGAAATGTGTGTGCGTCCTATGGTGCGAATGCAGGCTTTCGCTGAAGCCTGGAGAGCGAGAGGGGTCGGTGCGCACTGACCCCTCCCTCTCGCTCTCCAGGCTTCAGGAGAGCCCCACCGCCAGCCCCACAAGCTCGGGGGACAGCAGGAGAGGCGCAGCGCGCCCTTCCCGCTGTCCCCCGACTTGGTTAGAAGGCTGGCGGGGGGAGAAGCCTGCTCCTCCCCGTCGCCAGCCCCGCAAACTCGGGAGACAGCGGCAGGGGCGCAGCGCGCCCTTCCCGCTGTCCCCCGACTTGGTTAGAAGGCTGGCGGGGGGGGGAGCCTGCTCCTCCCCGTCGCCAGCCCCGCAAACTCGGGAGACAGCGGGAGAGGCGCAGCGCGCCCTTCCCGCTGTCCTCCAACTTGGCTAGAAGGCTGGCGGGGGGAGAAGCCTGCTCCTCCCCGTCGCCAGCCCCGCAAACTCGGAAGACAGCGGGAGAGGCGCAGCCTTTATTCCCCCCCCCCCAAATCTAGGTGCGTCCCATGGACCGGTGCGTCCAATAGTGCGAAAAATACGGTACTATAAGGTTAGCTGAGTGAAGTCATAGATGGAGGACCAGTTCAATTCAGTTGTTCATATTTATCACTGATTTGGCCATTTTAAACTGGAAAGTGCTTCAAAACTTCGTTGTTTTCCTCCTTGAAACTATGTGAGGTACAACATTATGCTTCTCATTTAATGGGGAACTGAGAGCACTTTCAGGGCTGAGTGGAATCAGAAGGAATAAGGAGTGGGGAGAGATTTCCAGCCTAGCTTAATAACCTACTGGTAGATATAGTCAAGATTAAATTGCAAGTGGTCGTTTATTTTGGGAGCATTTGCTGCTGCTGCTTTTTATGCCACACAGTAACTTCAGCAGCATTATCTATATCTGGACAGGACAGTCGCACGCATGCTTTTTTAAAAAAGCAAATCAAAGGGGTTTCACAGAATCATCAGCCTGGAAGAGACTTTGGAGATCATTTAGCCTCCAGATCATTTAGGATCTGTGATGAGGCGTGCAAAGGTCACATCCCCAACATACATTTAAAGCACATGGTTTCCCACTAAGAATCTTGGGAACTGTAGTTTGACCTTCCCCTCCAGAGAACTATAATTCCCAGCTGCACTCTTAACAGACTACAGATCCTATGATTCTTTCTGGGGGAGTCATGTGCTTTAAATGATTTCTAAATGTATGGCGTGGATGTGACCTCAACATCCCTGACAGGTGGACATCCAGCTTCTACTTAAATATCTCTGGCAAAGGAGATCCCATCGCATCCCAAGGCTGCCAGCTGTGTGCTCACAGAAAGCTGCCTTATGCTGACCATCAGTCCATTTGCTCAGTATTATTGCAATGGTGCTTCTCCCAGGTTTCAGACAGAAACCTGGCAATGCTAGGAACTGAACCTGGGGCTTTCTACAGACAAAAAAGGCACTGTACATTATCGCTGGCATGTAAGTCCATGTAATAATTTATAGCAATTGCTGCTCATTGTGTAGAAAGCTTGGCAGAAGTGCTGGTAGTTCTGACCCATAGTCACAAAGGGTCTGAAATGGAGTCAGGTGATAACCCCCTGCCCTCCTTAAATGTCCAATGAACATCCTGGGATGGCGGCTGAGAGGTATGGATTTGCCTAAGAGGCCGGGCAGTAAGTTCTTTGAAGGATATGAAATTGTGGTTTGGAAGAGGGCTGCTTCTTGCCTTCCTCTCTTCCTCTCCCCTCCCTCCCTCCCTCCCTCCCTCCCTCCCTCCCTCCCTCCCCCATAGTACATAGAATGTGGGGTCACCCAATGGCAAGGCATTCACCAAGTTAGGCAAACTGCACAGAATTAATTTATGGAATTTCCTGCCCTGAGATATGGTGGTAGCTTATATGGCTTAAAGGGGGATTAGAGAAAGCCATGGAGGATAGGCTAATCAATGAATACCCGTGTGCAGAGGCAGCATGTCAATGGACACCAGTTGCTGCTGGCAACTGCAAGGGTTGGGGGGGGAAGCTGTGGGTTTCCTGGAAGTATCTGCTTGGGCACTGTGGGAAATGGGATGCTGACATAGGTCTGATGCAGCAGAGCTTTTCTTAAGTCTTGAGCATGGATGGATGGAAGTTGTGGGGGTTGTTATGTGTGGATGGCGGGGGGTGGATGAGAGAGGGAGTATGCCTTTGGAGTGGCCCATCTCACTGCTGGGGCTTGATAAGAACAGGAATGAGATTTCACCCTGAGACTTCTGATTTTGAGTCTGTCCATTAGACTGCAGTAGTGGTCACTGAGAGCGCACTTCCTCCCAGTGGTGTAGCGGCAAATTCGGAAATGCAGGGTCCATTCATGACGGTCAACAACCACATCCCTTCTGAGAGTATACAGCCTAAGATTATACTCACTGCTATTTTTATGGAAAAAGTGGTGCTGGAACTCACCATGAACACCTCCCTTGTTCTCTTATAATGGCAATGGCACCCACCTGAGAGGTGCTGGAACTGAGTTCTGGCAAGTTCCGGCTGAAAAAGAAGAAGCCCTGATCATATCATCATTTTGCAAGTATACAACAATAATAATTGGGGATGCATTGCAACAATGGGGTCAGATCTCCATGTGTTGCTTTTCAACTAGATCTACTATTTTCTGTGCACATATGTGGGCAAATAATTTGGAGTGCTCTCAGATCTTTCAGAATGACTTAAGCTGTGCTTTCCTTGAAGTTCCATTATGCATAACAGGACTTGCCCACCGTTCTCTTGAAACAGAAGCACCTTGTGTTTTCAGTGTTCCTGACTACTTAGGTCCAGAGCATATCGTGCCTAAAAGGCTCCCCATTAATTTTTATTAATTGGCTCTATGATGCTGAAGACAGGAACCGCGCTGCAGATATGGAAACACATCTTCAACCTCTTGTGACCCTGGACCACGACACCATGACTTCCTCCCTGATCCTTTCAACACTGAGAAGTTTACATTGTATTTCAAACTGCAGCAGACAATAGATATAGATAATGCTGCTGAAGTTACTGTGTGGCATAAAAAGCAACAGCAAATGGGATATGAGCAGACTGTAGGCGTGTAAGCCGTGGGTAGGGCTGGGAACTGCATGAGGGTATCCACTGGAATCCATGCCCTCCCTCTGTCCTACCCAACTATCATAATATTATTCTTGTGTTCATATTCAATTTCCAGCTGTACATCAAGTCTGCTGGTAAGCATCACATCTTGTCTCCTGCTGTAACAGCTAACCTCCTAAAGGCTCAGAGTGTCTCGCCACAAAAAGTGTCACACTTAGACTGCAACAATCCCAAGCATGCTTTTGTGGAAGTAAGTCTCATTGCAGTAAGTGTGCAAAGGATTGGAATATTAAGTCCATGGTTTCAAGTAAGCATGACTTTCTATAAGAAAAGAAACAGCTGGCTATCCCCAGCCACAACTGAGGAGAAGCTGACCTTTGCAGAAACCATCAAAGCAGACAAAATGGCCAGACAGGCCAATGAATGATATGAGCTTTGTGTGCTCACCTTACCCGACTCTCCCCTTCCTACACAATGTAATATACACAGCCAAAGTAGCAGTACCAACAAGGAGAAAGCAGGGCCAAGTTGGATGAAATTTGATGTCCATTAGTCAAGTGGAGGACAAAGAGCAGAGCTCTTCTTGAGTAGAAGAATAGGATATTGTTGCAAGGGGATTGGACATTTGTAGGTGTGTTACACATCCGTGGTCTATATATGCCAGTATTATCTGCTCTGACCATCAGCAACTCACTGAGGTCATAGACCCAGGGCAGGGAGCCTGTGGTCCTCCAATTGTTGATGGAGTACGGCTCCTAGCATATCCAAGTGTACTGCTGTTGATTACGTGGTTTGTTGTTACACCATCAGCATGCATGGTGCTTTACGGAATACATTCACCCCAGGGCTGGATTCACCATGGTGCAGCATACAGAACAATCAGGGGTTGTGTGGGTATTCGGCATTCCCACTGTGGGGTTTAGAAAAACCAAGAAGCTCTCAAGGAGCTGTGTAGAAGGATGTGAGGTGGGCAAACTGGCCATACCTTGCATGCCATGATTTAAAGAACCTTAACTTAAAGTTATGAAGCAAATATATGCAAATGGACTTGATTTGCATAATTTACCCAGGTCAACAAATCCAGCTTTACCTAGCATAACTTCCAAGCCTGGTTTAGCTTCAGACCCCTGGCATACTGAAGGTTGCCACTACTTTCTTTTGCATCTCTGAGAACTTAACATTGTGGAGTGTGGGGTTCTCCTACTCTTTGGTCTCCACTCCTCAGTTCAATTACTTATATATCTCATGTTAGAAGAGTGGGAGTGAAATGAAGGAACATGTGAAGGATGTGAGGTGAGCAAACTGGCCATACCTTTAATGCCATGTGGAAGGAACAGCCTGCACTGAAAGCCCACTGTCTACATGTAAGCCTGGGCAATGTATCACTACATCGTCCACCACTGGTTTGAGGGCTGGACCGCAATGGTGTCTTGACCTGGCAGTATATCGGGTACAGGCGGTGAGGGCAGTGGCGGGGGCTTCACCCTGGTGCCTCATGGGGCAGGGGTCAATGCTCCTTCCTCTGCCCAATGCATGCTGGGTCAGTGGCGGAGGAAGCCACTGGGGTGTCTGGGGCAGCACGCCCAGGGGCAGGGCAAGCTGCCCATAGGGGTGGGGTGAGGACAGGGCGAGCTGCCCGTAGGGACAGGGCACACCACTGGGCCTCAGGAGTCTGCCTGCCTCCTCCCACTCAGCCGCCCTACAGCTGGGGGAGAGGTAGCAGGCAGGCCGTTTGGGCAGTGTGGAGCCTGCACACACCCAAGCCACTGCGCCTCTCCCAGGAGAGATGCATGGCTCAGGAGTGCTGCAGGCCCCGCGGTGAGTGCCGCCTGGTATTTTATCACCCTGCCCCTCAGCGGTGACACCCAGGGTGGCCTGCACCCACCGCACCCCCTTCCTCCGCCCCTGCCTTGGGTGCCAACAAGGGGGCTTCATGCTGGTGCTTTGTGGGACCAGGACCGAGACCAGTGCTCCTTTCTTTTCAAGATGTTGAAAACCTGATATTTTCCAGCCCTGTCTACATGCTCTGGTGGACTATAGGTTCTCTCTCTCTCTCTCTCTCTCTCTCTCTCTCTCTGTGTGTGTGTGTGTGTGCGCGCGCGCACCCACATGCATGGGGCTTTCATAGGGGTCAGCTGTAACTGGTCTGCTGAACCATCATGTGCCCCAGCCAGTCCCTGGGTCTGCACTGCTCTTTTACCTATGAGGGAATCATAGTGAGTCCAGCATGACCCTTACCGCTTATATGGCAAACTACATAAACTGGTGTAGGATGCTACTGTACTATAACATACTTAATTTTGAAAAAATATAATTTCTGTGACAGGGCAGACTGTG
Source organism: Podarcis vaucheri (assembly GCF_965113315.1). Lineage (NCBI taxonomy): Eukaryota > Metazoa > Chordata > Lepidosauria > Squamata > Lacertidae > Podarcis > Podarcis vaucheri. Next base: position 83,447,293 of record NC_138764.1, on the reverse strand, counting down.
TATGCCACCTAACCTGCCCTAACTTGAACCCCTTAAACTAACCTGCTGATCTCAGGTGCAGCCCGATCCGTCTGATCCGTTTTTGTATGTGGAACAGAATGCATGATATCTTTGTTCCAGGCAGCAAAGTGCTTTGGGATGGTTCATGTCCTGCTTGTGAGCATCTCTTAGGCATGCCGGACTAGGCAGGTCTTTGGTCTGATCTGCCAGTCTCTCCTTATGTTCTTAGCAAATAATACCAGTCACTTTGGTTGGAGTGAGGTAAGACAGTGGAGGTGGGCTCCTGTCTTTCTGCACTGCTTGGGGGCTTTGGGGAAGAATTCTGTTGGTGACCAGTGGTCTGATCAAGACAGGGCTGCTCTTGTGTTCCCTGAAAGTCTTCTTTTACCCTGGGACACATGAGGTCATCTGCTGCCTGCCATAACTAAGGGCTACTTCCTACAGCTGGGATGGGGATCCTGGGACACCCCAGAAGTTACTGGATTCCAGCTCCTATCAGCTCAAGCCAGCATGGCTAATAGCCATAATAATGTATAATAATTTCTATTAATACCCTGCCCATCTGGCTGGGTTGTGATGGGAGCTGTTTTCCAGCTGCATCTGGAGTGTACTTGGACATGGATGCAATTGTAAATTGGTTTGTTTTTATTACACTGTACGTGGCAGCTTATACATTATAGGGATAACTAAATAACTAAATAAAAATAGCACATGTGCTGCCCATGCACGTTTTGGCATTTTCTCCTTTAAAATGCAAGTGATCCCAGCTCCAGCCATCCCTTGTGTGAAGTGGAATGCATCGACACACTCTTCCTTCTCGACAGATGGTATTTGTGTTTTGTTTTGGGGCATTCATGCCTAGTATGCACACCCACACTAAAAGGGCCCCTGAGTGCCCTGCTGCATCCTGTAACCATCCCCATCATGTCGTCTTCTACTCAGTGTCCCATCTTTCCCGTGGGTGGGGAAGACAAAGATGCTCCCTCTGAGCCTGGCTGTGGATTGTATAGTTGACTGGAGCTATTTGTCACCTGTTGAGCCCAGCCACTCAAGGCATGTGCTCATTCGCTCTCATTCTCCCTCCAGTCTGATGAACTGCTGTTTCAGCTGAAAAGTGCTTGGACTACATAAAATGAAAAGTCCAGGCTCAGTCAGTGTATGCAGCATGAGAACCTAAACCTCTCTCTCTCTCTCTCTCTCTCTCTCTCTCTCTCTCTCTCCTTGGAAACTTTTATACTTGCAGTGTAATGAGTTGATTTGTGGAGAGATAAAAAGCATGAGTGAGCCTTCATTGTGGCAGTGAGCAGATGTGAAGATTGTTCGTTCCATCTGTCTATTCTATCACTCCCTCTAACAGCAAGCTCAGGTGGTGAGCGCTGACAGACATGGAGCCACAATGAGGTCACTGAGGAGAAAGCAGGCAGTATTGACAGTGTTAAGACACCCCAAGGTTTGCAGGAGTTAAGAAAACCCAAACCCAAACCCAAACTCTCTCTCTCTCCACACACACACACGGAGCAAAATCTTTCTCCCCAAACTAGCTCAATGAGGACTGAGCATGTTCAGTAACCACAGTGGCTTAAAGCACATTTTAAGCACATGACTTCTCCGAAGGATTCCCAGGGACAGCTGTTTAGCCCTAACACAGCTACAGTTAACACACTTGGGTTCCCTGGATTCTGTGGAGGAAGCCATTTGCTCCAAATGTATGGTGAAAATGCAGTCAATTTTGTTGATGTCTGTTGTGGGGTGGGGGGAAGCAGAAAATTGGAGTGAGTAGAATACAGTGGTACCTCGGGTTAAGAACTTAATTCGTTCTGGAGGTCTGTTCTTAACCTGAAACTGTTCTTAACCTGAGGTACCACTTTAGCTAATGGGGCCTCCCGCTGCCACCATACCACCGGAGGAAAATTTCTGTTCTCATCCTGAAGCAAAATTCTTAACCCAAGGTACTATTTCTGGGTTAGCGGAGTCTGTAACCTGAAACGTCTGTAACCTGAAGTGTCTGTAACCCGAAGTACCACTGTACAATGTTTATCCTGCAGAAGGGAATAGCCGGTTTGCTGAAACCCTAAACAGTAAGACTCTTAATGGAGATGGGGATGCCCTTGTTCCATTCTTTTCCTGTCTTCAATCAGCATCCTTTTGTCCCCAGTACAGCAGCCTCCACTATCCCACTCATAGTGGGCATCTTTCTTTGCAATGGCGTCATTATATGAAGCCCACCACATTTCTTTGGTGAAGCCTGTAACTTACACTTTTGTAAGAAATGCTGGGACCAATTTTAAATGGACTGGAGTTGGAAAAAATGTCAGGAGGGGAAAATCTCACCCAGACTCATTTTATATGTGTATCTTAAGAGTTCAACCTCTAAGCTTCAAATCTATTGTGTGGACTTTGGATTTGGGAGTATATTTTTTCCATTTGGTGGATGCAGGTTTGTATAAGTGTGTAAGAACTGCCTTAGTGGATCTCATAAAAGGCCCATCTATTTTGGCAACAGTGGATGAACCCCGCTGGCATTTTTTATATATATAAACTTTTAGCTAACTTCCCGCACTCAATATTCCCCAATAAATCCACTAAAGATTTGCAGCACTTTCTAATGCCGAAGAGATGTTCAGGATTTTTTTTCCTTGTCCTTTGCTATGCATGCCAATTTTCCTTTACTTTTTTTCTTTTTAAACTGAGTTTCGTTATTATCAAATTGCAAACACATGGCATTCCACTGGCAAATTGTTACAGCGGTTGCTCCAGTATTCCTAACTAGGATTGCAATGGATTTCAGAAGATAACATTGTATGTCAAACCCTCACATTTCAGATTTCCTGTATTTCAAATCCTCAGGTGTCAGATGCACTATGTATCAGGTCTGATAAGGACTGTATTAGCATTTCCTTTCAAATGATGAGATCTCAAACAGGAGACCTGTCCCTTATTCTTACATCATTGCCTACTAGAAACAAAACTACTACATTTGACATTTCCAGTGAGATCTTACACCTTCCTCTGAATAATATCTCCACTCTCAGCATCCTGAGCTTCATCTCTTCCCATCTGCCATGTCACAGGGACCTACTATCACCATCTTTTCCCTTTATCCCTGAATTCTTTCTCCTCTCATAGTACCATCTGCTACAGCCCTGTGTCCTTAATCCTCCTTTGCAGTTTTGCCATCTTTTACTCACCGCATCCTGAATTTCTCATCATATCCCATATGTTTTCTGTTTGCATCCAGGAACGCTGGTTTGAAATCCTGTCTCAAGTCTCCATCTGTCCAGCACTATACACCTGCAGTCTTCCCTCACTGTGACCTTTCATGCAGAATCTATCCTGCCTTTGATTGCTTAAGCATAGAACCATAAAAAGCCAAAAGATGATTTAGCCCCATGCTTCTGCAGCTGGGTGTGACTTTCAATGCAACTCAGCCAATAAGAAGAACAAACATTATTTCTTTTTTCCGTGGTGTGGTAGTCAGCTAAGTCTATAGATGATAAATTATTGGACCTAATTTAGTCATGCTCATTGATTTCAGTTGGTCCCCTCTGAGTAAAAGTTAGTTGAATATCACCCATTCTCTTCCCTTTCTTTGAGTTAGTGGTATGGCATCAGTGAACTGGTTATTCCCAGAGAGCCCTTTAGCTATTTCACCCAAGGAGAGATCACCCCGGCAAATAAGTGGGCAATTGCAGGCAATGCCTGGCCTGCAGTTTTTGGAAGGGGTTTGGGAACCAGATCCAGCAATCAGATGTTTGACCAAATCTTGCTTTGTTTCAAATGCAGGAGCTACTGTGCATATGTGGTGCAGAGGAATGTAACTTGCACCCTTCAGGATGGAGCAGAGAGCTACGTGAAAGCCGAATATCACAAGTGCAGCTGGGGACCCAAGTGTCCTGGGAAAGTCCTGTAAGTAAACGTTGGGTTGCAGTTGTAGCACAGAGGACTATTAGCATCTTCTGACATGGTCAGAGGAAGCAGTTGCCTCCATAGCAACTCCTGTGGATTAAATGTCATAATAAGTAGCAGCAGATGTCCGACACGCATGAACATTTTTTTTCCATTTTCCTATCAAATCTCCTCCCCTTATGTTCTCTGCCTGTCTGACCATTGTTTCTTTGCTGCCACAAGGGGCCCCTGTTGAGCAAATGTGCCACATGTAACCTTTCTAGGCACCATTGGTTTAGCTGCTATGATGTCACAGAAGTTAAATCTAGTAAACTAATTGCTAAGCGTGGACTTGGGGAACCTTGGGAGTGGAATTCTCATCATTCAGTGCTTAAGAACTGCCTATGCGCCATGCTCATTGTAGTTGACAAGATTGATTGAGTGGCTTTAGAGCTTGCAATGGAAAACCATTGAACAGAGACAGACAGCTGACACTTGCTGCTTGTGGTATGTGATGCTTTATTTAGGGCAAACCAGGCAGCAGCTTCCCATGCTCCCATTGGGAGTTTTGATTTCCCATGTCATATATTTAAGTGACAGAAGTGCTCTTGTATCGCGCAAGCTTAAAACTTGGAAGGGTTCTTATGCTTGCCTGTTTCCAGCAAAAGGCCCATGCTAGCCAAGAGTCCAAAAACAGCTCAGCATGACCGTGTATTTCTTGGAAGTTCACCCAAATATAGCATAAATCCTTCGCATGCTGTGGAGTAGGTCCAAAGCACCGTGAGTGGAAGGAAAATAGCCGTCAGCACCATTCCACAAACACTCGCACAAGAGAGTTCAGGCAGTGCTATCAGAGGTGGGTTCAATAGCAGTTATTGTGCTTGCGCAAGAGAAAACACAGTTAGGAGAACATCTTAGGAGTTAGCTTCACCATTTTTATCATCAGGTGGAATACAGTCCTTCAGTGAGCAAGCAATGTCTTCCATATGCAGAAAGGCACTTCCCGATTGTATATTTCCAGACAAAGGAATGGCAAACAGAGCTATGAACGTGAATGTATCAACTCAGTGCTGCATATTTAAGGCTGCAATCCTATACACACTTGCTTAGGAATAAGTCCCTTGGAACTTGGTGGGACTTATGGTACTTCCAAGCAAATTTGTTTAAGGCCAGGCTTCTAACAGATGCATTTCATTAGCAGGACTGAGATAGGGGTAAAACATGCAAAGCTCTGATAGGGACTTACCAAGCTCCAAATGGCTTTCAAAGTGTCTAGGGAGAGTTTGTGGGATTTGGGTGGCACTGTGGTCTAAACCACTGAGCCTAGGGCTTGCTGATCAGAAGGTTGTCAGTTCAAATCCCCGTGACGGGGTGAGCTCCCATTGCTCGGTCCCAGCTCCTGCCAACCTAGGAGTTTGAAAGCACGCCAAAAAGTGCAAGTAGATAAATAGGTACAGCTCCGGCGGGAAGGTAAACGGCTTTTCTGGTTTCGCTAGAAGTGGCTTAGTCATGCTGGCCACATGACCCGGAAAAACTGTCTGTGACAAACGTCGGCTCCCTCGGCCAGTAAAGCGAGATGAGCGCCGCAACCCAGAGTCGTTCCTAACTGGACTTAACTGTCAGGGGTCCTTTGCCTTTTTTTTCTTAGGGAGAGTTTGGGACAAGATAGTTTTTGCCTGGTTGTGTTAAAGATGGAGGGAGCTGATTGAGAAAAGCAGATCCAAGCCAAGTTAAACACTTCTAGTTACCCATCGGTGCCACCTCTGGTTGGGCAGTTATATGTACATATGGCATGCTTCCTAACCATTTGGCTATTATTATAATAATTACTGTTATTTATATCCCACCTTTTGGGGGTAGAAGTTTGTCTATAATACATCCAATGAATTAAGCCACTGAAGAAGGAAATGGCAGTCTTTCCACCCTGGCCAGTTAGGTAATTTTAGACTCTGGAGTCTTACAGAGAAGTGAGTCTCTCTAAAAGGGAACATGTTCACTTACTTCAAGCCAGCCTTGCTGCATTGGAGCCCTCTTGCTCATTCTCCTGAGTGGGATCCTGGGCTCCTGCTCCAAAGTCCTACTACCATGGCACCACCATCTCCACCCTTTCATAACAAGCACAGGGCATTTTTTAAAAGGATGTTTTTTCGAACCAAGCGAGTCCTGCCAGTTGAACTTTCTACATAGCTTGGAAGACTGAGAAAGAGATGTAGCTTTTTCCAGCCACCAGGGCCACTGGTAACTGTTTATCCAGCTGCAATAAATACTTCCTGTTGCTGACATGTGGAGTGGAGTTTTTTGCACTTTGAAAGGACTTTTTTTTTCCTGAAAAGAAGCAGCCTCCTTTCTAAGTGAAAGCAGCACTTAAGGGCAACATGGCACGGCCGAGGCACCTCTATGCCAACTGCCTTCCCCCTTTAACCCGCAAAAGGTTCTGCTCTCTTTACAAGCCTGACTCCCTGCCAAGAGAAAGAGAGGTGGGCGGGCAGTGGCACAGATGTCTGCAGAGAGCCAAGCCGATGGCTCGCGCCAATGTTGTTGTTGACAGTGGCTCAGCTGGGCAGCTTTCTCTGGACTCAGCAAGATTTCCAAGCGGGTTTATGCGCACCAGAGCTGTTTTCTTTTTTAAACTACCGCTGTAACTTGGAGGCTTCTACAGGGAGCCATAATCTGTAAAGGCCTGCACTCTCCAATCCCACTCATCTCAATCAATGACAGAGAGAACAAACAGACATTTACGGCAGGTTCTGGTACAGCCTGGAGTTCTGTGGCAGCTTCCCAAAAGAGGGCTGCCAGAGAAGGAGCCTCTTCCAATGTCCAGTGGCTCACCGGAAAAATAACAACGACTCATCCAGTCCTAAGCACATCACCGCAAACAGTTATCATAGGAACATTACATAAGAAGGGCCCTGCTGGATCAGGTGGAAGGACTGTCTATTAAGCCAACAAACCTGTTTGACAACAGATGCCTATATGTAGGGCTGCCTCTGAAGACAGTTCAGAAACTTCAGCTAGTGTAGAACCAGGTTGCTCACTGGTGCAAGATGGTTTGAGCATATTACACCGGTCCTGGCCCAACTGCACTGGCTGCCAGTTAGTTTCCAGACCCAATTCAAAGAGCTGGTTTTGACCTATAAAGCATTAAACAGCTCAGGACTGCAATACCTCAAGGACCACCTCTCTCCACATGAATCTACCTGGACCCTGAGATCATTACCTGGGGGCTTTCTTCATATGCCTCTTCCACAAGAGGTCTGGAAGGCAGCAACACAAGACCAGGCTTTTTCTGCAGTGGCTCCCCATTGGTGGAATGCTCTCCCAGGGAGGTTCAGCTGGTGCCTTCAGTATACACCTTAGTGCACCAGGCGAAAATGTTCCTCTTTAACCAGGCATTGGGCTGATTGACATCTGATACCCTTCTAAATGTGCTGTGGAACAGGAGTCTCTTGGGTTGTCTTTTTGTTTTTATTATGTATTTTCTGGTTTTTCTGTTGTGATTTTATGTTGTGAACTGCCCTGAGATCTACGGGTATAGGGCGGTATCCAAATTTAATAAATAAAACTAATTTTTAAAAATACAGCGGAACCTCGAATGTTCTGGCTCCCAAAAACCGGAAGTAATTGTTCTGGTTTTCAAATGTTCTTTGGAAGCCGAACACCCGGCTTCCGCAGCTTCTGATTGGCTGCAGGAAGCTGCTGCAGCCAATCAGAAGCTGCGCCTTAGTTCCCAAACTGTTTCAGGAATCGAACAGACTCCCGGAATGGATTAAGTTCAGGAACCAAGGTTCCACTGTATGGGAAACCCAAAAGCAGGACATGGGTCCAACAGCACTCTCTCATATGTTCTCCAGTGACTTGTCTTCAGACAGTGGTTTGGTGCCTCTGATTCTGGATGAATAGTGGCCATTAATAGCCTTATCCCACCCCTCTCACAAATTGGTCTAATAATCCCCTTTTAAAGTCATCAGATGGGGGGTGGGGCGGGGCGGTAATTCTTGTGACAAAATCAGCACTGAGATGTAGTGGGTTAAGCCAAGCCGTGATGCCTATGAGTGTGTGACAAAGTGGTCATATTTCCATCATGAACCAGCACCACTTAATTCCTGAAAAGAATGAAATGTTGTGCATCCGATCAGGGCTACATCCAACCTAATCCACAGCATTTTCTAGAGGATTACCATTAGCCTTACAGATATGTAAAAAATTAGCTTAATAGCATGAAATATGCATGTGTGACAACAAGGAGCGCCATATAATCTGGCTCAAGGGATCTTGTCAAGGAACCGCACAGCTGATTCGTTTTGTGTTCAGCTCACATTATTATTATTACAGTGGTACCTCGGGTTACATACACTTCAGGTTACATACGCTTCAGGTTACAGACTCCACTAACCCAGAAATAGTGCTTCAAGTTAAGAACTTTCCTTCAGGATGAGAACAGAAATCGTGCTCTGGCGGCGCGGCGGCAGCGGGAGGCCCCATTAGCTAAAGTGGTGCTTCAGGTTAAGAACAGTTTCAGGTTAAGTACGGACCTCCAGAACAAATTAAGTACTTAACCCGAGGTACCACTGTATTACTTTAGATTTCTTACCTGCTCTTTGCGCCTTAAGGTTCCAGGGCAGGTTAAAACAACGTAAGGATACAATATCAAAATCGGCTAAAACAATTTGCAAGCTGAACAACAGAGTGTTGGTCCTAAAAATATGCATCTTGGGGTCAAAGGGCTGAATAAACAGGTGCATGTTCAGCTGACAGCAAAAACTGCACAATGAAGGTACCAGATGGAGGAAATTCCACAGTTTAGGGGCTTCCACAGGTAACAACCTGCTCAGGCTGCAACCCCCCTAAAAAAACTTCTGAGGTTGGTGACACTTCCATGTGTTCTTGGCATATCAGAACCAGATGTAATTGGTTCCAATCATATATCACAAGCACTTTTGGGGTCGGGAGAACCAGTCCCTCAGTATATATGCAACATGCATACACAGGTCCACGAATGTTACAATCTATGCATCTTCAAGGGCCGATTCTCACATGAATATAAATCATAAATGTGGTGATCCTAAACTGATTTATTGGCAGGTAACGCTCACTGAAAGCAATGGGGCTTCTCAGCAAACATGCTTAGGATGTCTCTGGCAGTGTCATGACACCTGGTGATCTATCACTCAAGGTCTGGTAGCGGAGCGCATGAGCTGCCTTCACAGGAAAATATGACAGTGTTTTGAAGTCATGTTACATGAGATGAAAAGCTCTGCTTTGATCAGTGATAGCTGTTTCAAAGACAAAGCTCATCGCTTGTTATTACACTCATCAGGTGATGCACTTGGATGCTTTCACTGTAATGTCCACTACAGTACATGATTGTGGATGCCCACTGCATTTTAAAATACTTCATTTTATTTTATTTTATTTTAAAAAAAATGTGTACATGAGTAGGACTAAAACCCCAAACAACCCTAACTCATTTATTTGCTGCTGTTGCAAATTTTAAGTTCTGATCATTAGATTGGCCCTTGAAAGCTGGCCTGCAACTTTTGAATAGTCAATGCAACTTAAAGACCAAAATGGCTCTGGAGTGCTGATTAATGTTGCCTGATGCCTGAGCTCAGTGGGGTTTCATATTGGACTGTAAGTGTCATTTCTGCCTTTGTAAATCTCCAGTGAATCCAAACTTCAATGTCTAAAATCCCTGGTAGAGGACAAGGATCCTGAGATCATGTTAAGGGAAGCCAAATTCTGTGCAATTGCCATAAAACTTGGAACAAGCTGTGTTATCATAATGATTAAGGCCTTAAATGATAATTTTAGGTTATATGTTAGTGACTAAGTTTTGATTTATATATATTTTTAACTGTTGCTATATCTGTATTGTCCCTGTTATACCTAATTGCAAATTCAAATGTATCCCTATCGTGTTTTATGACTTCCTTGATATTATATGTGGGCTGGAACTGGTCTGTGACCAAAATAATAAAAATTCATTCTGCCTTTGTAGATCACATTCCTTTCCCTAAGCAGTGTAAAATGTGTTAGGCTTTATGGGCAAGCTACATGCACCTATGTAGCTGTGCATTTGAGTTCAAAAGACAAAATCAATAATTCAAAATCAATAAAATATTAAACACACATACACACACAATCCCTGCATTTAAAGACATATCTATGTACCTGTATATCTTTTTATCTGGGGATTATATATTTCTCTTTAAGCTGCTTTCTCCAACCTCTGGCTTATGAATCCCAGATGATTAAGTACTACCTCTTAGAGTGTCTTGAGATTCTCCACTATAAATGCAAAAGATTATCATTACCATATTCCCTGGGCAAAGGATCAGAAGAGTGATAGTACAGGCAGGACATACAACTGCTGGGCAGCTGCTGCCCTCTAGTGCTAAAAGACAGCACTTTTAAGATTTAATATCATGCGCGGCTTAGAGTGGAGAGGCAGATACATTTCCCCTGCAGAGAATCATAGAGGGTTTGATAAGAGATCAGCAATAGATAGGGATGAGTGCATCCATCAGTTTCAGCTTATCTCAGTTTCTCATTTCTCCATCCTTAAGTTCAGTCCTCCACATTTCCACATCAGGTTGCATTTTTTTTTCTTTAAAAAAAAAAAACCCTCCTGAAAATTCACCAGCATTTTAGTTTAAATTTCTCCTAATATACAAACAATTTCTCATAATATAATGCTGGGCCTTTGATCTGATCCAGCAGGCTTATCTGATACTTCCATGTGAGGAGAGATATCATTTTCCTATACAAATTACGGTAATTATTTCTAAATTTGCTCTATACATATAAATTACCAGGTGTGCACACTTTATGCATGTGTTACCTATCACTGATGCAAATTGTGTGTGAGTGCTGCCAAGATTTCCTTGACCTACACATTATGGAAGCTGGGACGCAGAGGTACAGCTCTTAATCTTGCCTTCTTTCCTTCAGGTACCGCACGTTCTTCAGACCCAGGTACAAGATTGGCTACAAGACAGTGACTGAGATTGTGTGGAGGTGCTGCCCAGGCCTCATGGGAGAAGGATGTCATGACAGTCCCACTGACCAGCCAGGACTTCTTCCCCAGCACCCCAGTCCCAAGTTGCCTCCTACTCAGAAGATGTTCCCAGGTCCTAGAGTTCCCCCTCACCCCAAAATTCATGCGGACTCATTTCCAGGACCAAAAAAGAACCACTACGGTGAGTCGCGGCTTCATTTAGGATTGTCTGTTGAGTTCCATTCACAGAATCCAATGGCATGGCTAACTCAGGAAGCTCATGGGCTAAAGATGCAGATAAAGAACACTTCTCACCCGTCAAGAAGGTCCCTGCAGGGCAATGCTGTTTTTCTAGCAGAGGTGCTGGAACTCACCATGAACACCTCTCTTGCTCTCTTAGAATGGCAGAATTGAGTTCTGCTTGAAAAAAGTCCTGCTGCTGTACAATGTGAATCAGGCCCTTGCTGATCCTTCTACCCTAATCCTTCTCCAGATGTCACTTTCTGGCAGGACTGGGGAACTGTGCTGGGCTGGGGGGTAACCCAAGTAATGCGGTCCAGGTCCTGTCCCAAATCCAAGGGTTTCATGAGAAGTCAGTCTGACAGGGCCAAGGCAGGACACGAGGCAGGAAACAGGATCAGTCTGACAGGGCCAAGGCAGGACACGAGGTCAGATACAGGATCAAAGGCAGGTTCTGGCAAACAACAACTTTGCTCCAGCAGCCTTTTATCTCTGTCGGGGTAATGGCCGGTCCTGATCCCCCGGTGACTCACCTCCTTGTCTCACCCGCAGGCGAGCACTCCTCCTGCGAGTACTCAGGTCTCTCCTTCTCCCAGACCTGAGTCTCTGCAGCTCGGGAGAGTTTGGTGGGTTACTAGACCCAGGGGCCGCCTCAGCCTCTCCTTACCCAACTGGTAGTGGAGCAGCTGTAAGTGACTGCCCAGCTGAAGGCAACGAGGTAATCCCTGCACCTGGAGCCAGGGGAGGCTCAGGCCCCTGACTCAGCCCAGCTGGTGCTTGTTGCAGGGGAACCTGTGCAGACTGGGGCTCTTCAGAATCAGACCCCAGTAGGCTCAGCTGCCGCCTGAGGCCAAGGATCCAGTGTGGACTGGGACTCCTCTGGCTCCGAGTCCGACCCTGAGTCCCAGGCCATCACAGGAACCTTTTTGAGCCCAAGGTTCATATTCCCTCAATAATAACCTTACTGGGGCTAAATTCCAATGATGGGCTGGGCGACTGGAGTCAGTGAGCATATTGATGGAGGTGGTGCATATTTTTCTACAGTAGGCTACATTTCAAATGGAGAAGTCAGATTACCTTTATTCTCCATCCAGGCAAGCAGGATTGCAGTTCAAGGACCCATTCCAGCCAGGCAGAAGCATTTGAGGAGGACAATACTGTGTGGATGTTGTGCAAAACTTGCTACTAGCTATGATGGCTATGGGGTGCCACCATGGTTGGAGGCAGTGATGCTTCTGAATGCCAGTTGCTAGAAACTGCAGGAGGGAGTGCGCTCTTGTGCTCAGCTGCTACTTGCAGGTTTCCCACAAGGCCTAGAAACGATGCCTTATGAGGAACGGCTAAGGGAGCTGGGCATGTTTAGCCTGGAGAAGAGGAGGTTAAGGGGTGATATGATAGCCATGTTCACATATATAAAAGGATGTCACATAGAGGAGGGAGAAAGGTTGTTTTCTGCTGCTCCAGAGAAGCGGACACGGAGCAATGGATCCAAACTACAAGAAAGAAGATTCCACCTAAACATTAGGAAGAACTTCCTGACAGTAAGAGCTGTTTGACAGTGGAATTTGCTGCCAAGGAGTGTGGTGGAGTCTCCTTCTTTGGAGGTCTTTAAGCAGAGGCTTGACAACCATATGTCAGGAGTGCTCTGATGGTGTTTCCTGCTTGGCAGGGGGTTGGACTCGATGGCCCTTGTGGTCTCTTCCAACTCTATGATTCTATGATTCTATGATCTTGTTGGCCACTGTGAGAAGAGGATGTTGGACCTGATGGGCCACTGATGTGATCCAGCATAGCTGTTCATACATGTGCTTTCCACACTAAGTGTGGGTCCAGTTTGATTCCAATAGGTTTATAAGCATTTTGTAAGTAACTTTCTTCATTTGTGATGAACTGGAAAGTCTAGGCAGCCGCCACTTGAACATGCCCTCGGATAGGGAAATTGTGCCCCTGATTATAACTGAGGTTTGCTTCTTCTTGTTTATAGGTCGAAAAATGCCTAGTGTGTTTGGAGACCGACTTGATCGGCTAGAGGATGAAATCAGACGTCTCTCACAGTCCTATGACACCCTACACAACATGGTGAATGGCCTGGGGGACCATTTGCGGCTTGCCATCCAGGAGGACACCAGTAAGATGATTGGATCGCTGATGAACAGCCCAAGTGTGCCTGATTCAACCATGGGGTTTGGAGTCATTCCTGATGGGATTGTGGATGCCGCAGACAAAGCAGACCTCTCCCCTTATCCACCAGTGGGTGAGATCCTAAGCAAAGTGTCTGAGATGAGTGATTCACTGAAAACCAAGACTAACTTGCTGGACGAGGTGCATGGCATGGTGCTGGACCACGATGGACAGATCAAACACTTGCTGGAGTCAGCCCGGCCTTCTCCTCTCACCTCCATTGATATGCTAGAAGAATATGTGGACAGTAGGCTTAGCAATTTGCGGGTGGAGCTGCTGGATGGCTTTGAGAAGAAGCTGGTGAACATTCAGAGCACATGCGATTACCGGATCAAGGAAGTCCAGCAACAATGTGAGGAAGAGAAAGCTGCCAATCTCCGTCTTCAGCAGACCCTGGATGGAAAAGAGCTGGAAATCAAGAAGGAGATCTCCCAGCTGGAAACCCAGATCCAAGGGCTGACCGTTGTGGAAAGCTGCTGTAGCAACTTAAACTACCTCACCAAACGGATGGATATCCTAGAGAAGGGCTTGCACAGTATTTCTGAGTCTCAGAAGAATCTACACTCCAGGTTGGACAATGAACTTTCCACTGTTACCTTGGGGAACATAGTTGAAGGGCGCTTTGAGGACTTTGAAGCCAGGCTGAATTTTACAGAGAGGGAAATGGGAAGTTGTTGCTCCAGTGTAGAGGACAACATGAGAGGTCTGTTGGGGTCAGAGCTGGATGGCACAAGGACATTGTTTGAGGACAAAATGCGAACCTTGGAGGAAAGATTTATAACCATTGTAGGAGATGTGAACAATGTCAGCTCCACAGTGGCCATAGATGGAGCTGTAATGCCCCTCTTGGAAGGGGAGCTTGCTATTATAAGAAAGGGAACAGATGAGAAGTTGGAAGTACTCCAGAGTCGGCTGACTACCTTAGAAAGCACATGCTCACTGGGTTGCATGGCCACCTCCAAAGACGTAGAGATTTTTCGCACAGAAATTGAGGACTGCCAAAGCAAGAACCAGGATTTACTGCTCAGAATGGACAGCAACTCTGACCTGCTTCGGAAACTTAATGCTACTATCCTGGAAATCCAGAGGCGGATTGAAGAGGAAGCAGCTGAGTCCTTGCAAGGTGAGATCACTCTCTTGAAGATCAACCTGAACACCATGAGCAAGTCCTTAACTGGGCTGAAGGATTCTGTTTCTCAGTACTCGGACACGGTGCTCCACGTCAACTCCTCTCTGGATGAGCGCGAGCGCAAGATAGAAGATGAGGTCCACTCCATTCAAGAGAAGATCAACAACCAAGGCTCCCAGCTTCTGTTCAGCAACAAGCGAGTCCTCAACCTGAAAGGAGACCTTGAAAGGCTCAAGTCCAGAATCATCAGTGATTTGAGCAACTGCAAGAGTGTGGCTCATGGCCTGCAGAAGGAAGTGCTCCAGTTTGATGACCGTGTGGCCCAGGTGGAGGACATGTGTGGCAGACTGGGCATGGTAACGGGAAGCCTGGACCACATCAAAAGTGAGCTGGAAAATAACGCAGGAAGTATGTGGGGCTACATGGACCATATGAACGCAACCTTAGCTGCCCACTCTCAGGAAATAACTGTACTCAAAGATAACTTGTTGGACTGCCAGGCAAAAGTCACGGAATTAGCTGAAGACATCAGCCTCTTGGAAACTAAGCTGCAAGGCAACCAGCATTAGCTATGTCAAACCCAAAGTACAACTAACTTATATCATGCAGACTCCAATGTGATGATACCAGGATCTTGTTTTATTTTTGCGGGGTGGGGAGGTTACTAAATCTTAAAAGCTGCTATAATCCCATATCTCATTCCGCCCCTGGAAGAACAACATTTTCCCGCTACAGTTTAAGGTGTACATTTGCCGTTACTGTATTCTCTGTGGATATTTAGCAGCTGTACGTATGTAGCAAAGTGCCTTCCCATAGATGGGGTCACATTGGGTTACAATTTCCAATATGCGGTTCAGTTCAGGAAGAAACTGCAGAGGAGACAGACCTATCTATAGGATTATTTGCTTTGGGAATAATGAAAAACCTGCTATTTAAAAGCTGGGGCAAAGAAAATCGGTTCTTGGCCATTATATCTATCTACTCGATGCAAAGGTCTGGTTCAGGGACCATTCTAAGCAATACTGCCAGCTATGAGAAACACTTTGGTTTTAGCTAAGACTTTCCCCCATTTCCGTATTATACATGTGTACAAAACCTGGACTGGAATTCTTCATGGCAGCGTTGATTGATACAAGCATAAGGAACACTCAGTTCAGAAATCAACAGGTATTGCATGGGTGCATCCAGGAAGAGAACACCCTATATTCACTATCTTCTCCTCCAGTGCATTCATTGCTACAAAGTTCAGGACAGTTTTCTGACAGTTGTTGTTCTCAAGCACTGTGAGTGCAGAATGCGCTTTGTATGAAAGAACCGGGGGGGGGGGCAGGCTGAATGCACCACCTGCTTAGGACCAAGGTAGCTCCATATCTGTGTCCATAAATGCATGGGACACCTGATCTGGATTCAGTCCCTGGGAGAGGCCATGGTTCTGCCTGATCCCCCAGCTAATCTGCAATGGGGAAATGCTCCCCCCTTGAAGCAAAAGGGGAGCAAACTGCTGACACAGGAAACTTGATCCTAACTGGAAGACAAAGGGTTAATACCTTCCCACTCCCACACAGAGGCCCTCTGTGCTAGGGATTGTGCTAAATAATTGCATTAAACCTGCACTGAAGGACACAAATATGAAGCTAATGTACCATCAAGTCTGGCCCTTAGGTGGCTTCCTGTAAGCCTAGAGACTAGCAGAAGGAAGCACATGAACTTCTCCATATGGTGCTGTAGGAACACTATGCTGTCACTCCCTGCCTTTGTAGAGAAGGAAGGAGGGAGGCACACAGATCAAAAGATAAAAGACCAACCTGTTTTGAACAAAGTTCCTCTTCAGGGACACTCTTGAACACACAATGGCAGTCCTACGGTTGTATCCAACTAAGTTCTACTTAGATTAGCCCCACTGAAATTAATGAATGTGTTAGTCAGGTCCATTCATTCTTGTGAGTCTACTCTGCATATGACTAGCACTGGGTGCAGCCCTCGGTGCTCTAGAAGCACTGTGAATCATTGCACGCACATCTGATGCAGTATTAAGGCAGTTTCTTATATTCCCCTTACGGGATGGGCAAGAAGGTTGCCTTCTAGCAGGTGGTCATATAAGTAGCGGCACATTGTGAGGGGCCTCCATCATTTGGGTTCTTGCCAGGTCCAACCTGCTTTAACTTGATCTCCCTGTACCAAAGGGAGAATGTCCTTAAAATGATCAATGATCATTCATCTAGCCCAGTATGTGAGTGGCATGAGGGGGAGTGAGGATCTCTTATTGGATCTGGAGTATGTTCAAGTGAAGCTATTCATTTGTCACCATCTCAACTGCAAAGGTTTTTGTTTTTTGTTTTAAAGACGTCAGTATTTCTTTAGACAAAGCATTAAGTATTGAGAGGGTTCCTAATGCTACCCATTCTATTTCATAACCTCTACCCTCAAGCATGGCAGCTAGGTGGTAAACACGTCTACTTTGAAATGAATTCCATTGATGAAAATTATATTCTCATTCAAGGAACTGAGCGTTTATCCACACCTCCATTTTGCCCAGCTGACTTTCGCTGGGGAAACCCGATATTTAGTGCTGGACTGGAACAAACGGCAATGGCAATCCAGGGATTGTTGTTTGTTCCAATTTAAAGCTAAAAAGTGAGTTTACCAAGGGAAAGGAGCAGGAGGAAAGCTTCTCCAACCCAGTTTCTGCCCAGTATTCTGTTTTAAATTGTGGCTAACCTTATATCATAGGAAGCTCACAGATTTTCCCCAGCATCCAGAGGCATCGTGCTTCTAATAAGGGAAGCATCATTTGTTTTTCTAACCTCCCCCTTTATTCAAAAGTTCTATAAGCCAGTGGCCATCACTGAATGCTGCAACGATGGACTCTGCAATTGACTCATTTCACAAAGTGCTTTCTTATATCTATCCCAACCTCCTCAGAACCTCGGCTTGGGGTCCTTGCATGTTGAGAGATGGAGAAATAAAAGCTCTGCTGAAATAACTTGCACCCGTAACCATCTCGGATGGTGAAGCAGTTTATCCATGGGAAGATTTCATATGCACCCTGTCGTTTCAACCCACTTACTGTGTGCGTCACCCAAAACCCACATATTAGCACAGCCATATACAGCAGGTGGGGCTGGCTCAAGACATTACCCCCAGCATCCATTGTGTGCAACTGCCCCACTTTGCCTAATGGTAGCACTGGCCCTATCAGGGGTGAGGAGGAAGAAATTTGCCCCACTGCCATACTAATACTATGGGCATACAGGGCAGCACAACAGCAGGTGCATTTAAATGTGACAGGCTGTGCATTGGATGCCTACACTGGTGTTTCACTAATAGGTCCATATTACATATAAACTGGGCACCAGTTTGAGATGTGGGATAGAGATCAGACGGGCTATGCAAATCCTAAAAAAAGAAACTTATTTAAAATAGGAGTTTAAATAGTATCACAAAATCAGAAGCTAACCTAATCTACAACCTATTTCTTGTAGACTGCTGGTTGGGAGTTTTCTGTGAGCAGAGTTTGAGAAATAATGGTTATGTGACTATCTCTCAGCAATGGTGCTAATGTCTGCATTTATTTCTTAGCCGGGAACTTGAATATTTCAACATTTTTCACAGTTATCTGTTTTCTTCGTTTAAAGACTAAATCACTCTGTGGTTGCTTTCAAGAAACAGGGCATTGTGTCACGTTTGAAGAAAGACTATGACATTCAGTTGCTGGTCCTGATGGGGTTTCTGCCAATGCTGGTAACAGATCCTGTTCAGTACAGTTTGTATTTTTTTAAAAGATATTGTACATTTTGTTCAGATTGTAAAAGTTGAATGACTGTTTGTATTGTTGGGCAGGAGAGAGAAAGACTCTCACCAAGGTTTCCAAGATTGGATTACTGTATCTTCTAAACATAAAGAGCCACACACAAAAACCCCCACCTACAAAACATGAGGTTTGAGTTACTGAGAAAATCAAACAACACCCGTCTAGAGTTTGTTTTCCAGATTGCTGGTGGGATATGTGGGTTGCTATATATGGATAAACAGGTGTAGGTTCGTAGCAGTTACAGTATCTACAGCTCTTTGCGTGCAACCACTGCCCAACATTTTCACCGCTTGTGAGAATGAAATCTTTGCTGCTCCTTGAAACCTGCAAGATGCCATTTCCTGAAGCTTCTTAGGCATTCCCATCTAGGGCTCAGTTCCTTAAGAGCCAAAATCCAAATTAGCTGAATGCATGAGCACTGTTTTCAGTTGTGTAGACCCAGTACTGACCTCCATATTGGCCCAATAGAAGCATAGTTCAAATAATCTCAGCCTTTATCAGAGCAAGGATTGCAGAGGGGCTAAAGGCCAAGTTACAGATGAAGAAGGAGATTATATCTACCACCCTGGGGTTTTTGTTTTGTTGGGCTAAAAGCAGCAGGGAGATTAGAGAAGGGAGAAAAACCCATTTGGATCAGGTCTGTAGCATGGATGGGAAAGTGCTTTAATTGTTAGCAAAACAATACTGAGCTTTAATGCAAAGTTAAATGTCCATGGCCAAAAGTATTAGCCATGCAGAAGGAAAGATTAATAGCATGGCTAATGGAAGCTTTGGCAGGGTGTTTGCGTGGGTGGATCAACCAGGGGCATGACAATTGAGGAAAACGGCATTATAGTGAATGGTTAGAGATGATGGGATTTCTAATTCAGCAACATCTGACTTGTGAGTTAAGCAGAAAGACCCCACTACAAATCTCACAACCAGTTAGCCTTTGGCAAGTCACTCCTCTCAGTTGCATTTTGTCTTCTCTCTACTAAAACAGCTCTACGTACAGCAGCAAAAAACAAAAACAAAACCAAAAAAACCCAACCACATATTGGGGAAAAGAGCATGTGCTGAACACAAACTACCACTCATATCTGCTTGGAACGTGAAGGTTTGGAGGCATGCAAAAGGGCTTTGAGGTTTCTTTCTACAACCAAGAGGTATATAAATTCCATGAAATAAATTATGAAATGAAAGGGGAAAATAAGTTTGCAGATAAGAGCACTTTCCTCATGCTTGTCGTGCTTGTTCTGTGCCCGCCTGTAGCTAATTAAAGGGCCAAAGTGTTTGTCCATTAAAAAACAACCCTGAAATATTAGATTATACAGATCTCAGCAAGGAAAGATGTCTTGCTGCTTTTTTTCTGAAGCAGAGGTAAATGCAACTTGGGAGAATGGGAAGCAGAAATGTTTTCAATAGAAATATGGTGAGAGAATCAGTCTTCTGCTTCAAATTGTAGCCTCAGAGGCTTCAACAAATATGATTTGAAAAAAGAAACGACATGGAACTGTATATAATGTAGAGTTCCATTCATAGACTGGAGGTAAAGCAAGTCAACCCATCAGATTTCCTCCAGATACGCTAGGATTTTGTGATCAAGGACAGGGCTAGGTCTTTAAGCTGGGTGGGTAGCAGCTGCTTATTATGAAAGCATCTGGAGTTTTAAGGCTAAGAGAGGTGGAAAGGTAGCACATTCTTTTCATATGACACTGGCAATGAATTAAATAGGGAGGCCATTGATGGGCTGCTATACCTGCCACCAATATGGACAGCCCCCCCCCCCCAATTGCTCTTTCTCCCAGAGAAAATTTCAAACCAAATAATCCATGCTGCACGTAATCTAGTTTTAAGATATGTTGGCCCTATAAATGAGGAAGCCATGGCTCTCCCAGACACTGATAAACTCCAACTCCCAGCAACCCTAGCTACAATGGCCAATGGCCAGGGGTGATGGGAGTTGGCTCCTATTGGCACACTGAGAACCCCTAGGAGCCAAGGTCCTTTCACCTACCCAATAAAATATTTGAGGGGGCCAGGTGCCCCCAAAGTTGATGAGCTTTGCCATTCAAAATGGTGTATGTGCAAAATGGTGTGTGGGAGGGCAACACCAATTGTCCCACATCCAGAGGGCCAAAGGTCCCCCACTTCCCTGTTAATAAATAAATAAATAAATAATTTATTTGCTGCCCATGTGACTGGGTTATCTCAGCCACTCTGGGCAGCTCCCAACACTCTGGGTGGCTCCTGTTATGGTGATATAAACTATTATAAAGGAGAATGAAGTTGCAACTAAGAAATGGAAATCTGTTGCTTGGGACAGCAGCAAATGGAAAGCCACTGGTGGCGGTAAACTGAATAGTTTTAAATATGGACGCAGGAAAATATTTTACAATAAATTCGGAATATTGGTTCATTCAGCAGAGTAACATTGATTCAGATAGGCAGTGGCTCTGTGTAGTGTGTCTTGGGCAGAGGCCTTTCCCATCTGATGTTTCTCACTGGATGTGCCCAAGATTGGAGTCCCTCCCTCATAGTTGGGTGGAAACACAGATTTGATGGAAACCATGAGAGATGCACAAGATGTTTCAGACATGCAAAAAAACTTTATTGCTGTATCTGCACAGTAGAGTCCTTTGGCTCCAACTTATAGTAGCTATAGTCTAATCCACCTCTTTGTGCACTGAAGTACCATCTAGTTTCACAAAAGGAGGTACGTAAAGGTGAGGTAGAACAAGAATTGGTGCCTAAGTTTAGAGACTGTCTTCACAGCAATGTTCAGAAGGGAGGGGAGCCTGCAGAACTCCTCCAAAGTGCCCCAGAGTAACTTGACTACTTCTCTACTTCATCATCTGTCCTTATGTGTTCCCTTCCACCTTTCCCCTCCCAACTGCTAATCCAAGTACTTTAAAATGCACATTATTTTGGGGTGGGAATGGAGGAAAGCATCATCATACATCTTTGGTGCCTTCCCATGCAAAACACACCCAGCAGCAGCAACAACAACAACAAAACAAAGAACCCCATAAGCTACACACACCTTGGGGTATGAGAACAATCACACCCAGTACTTCAGGTACTATTATAACCAGCTAAAACATGGGGCTCATAGTAGCTGAGTTGTCTTAGTTTCTGTCCAACTTTCATTGCTGATCAAACTGGATGTGCTAATTTTTTGAAATGCTAAAATCAATACCTGAGAACCGAGATGCCAGTAGAAGTTGTGTACAATAGCAAAATTAGCACCTTCAGCTCTTTGGGGGAGGGAGGGACACACAGCGAGACTCAGACAGATAGACCACCCCATCAAAGATCATTAAGGCACATTAGTGTCCAGGCACATATTGATGCCATTACTGAATACTGACCACAATCCAGAGAAGAGCTATATGACAAAGCCAGAGGTATTCATTATCCCAACAGGCCGGAGCTCCTAAATGTCTATTGGGTGAGTATTCTTCTCCTGTTCTTCCATCCAAAGCTTGTGGTTTCTGCAGCCATCAACTATGCAAGTCATCAGGCAGAAACAGGAGGGGGGAGACTAGCAGCCATTATTAATATTCAGTCAAATCCACTGTCACCAACTCTTAAATGCACCCAGGTTTCAAGGTTGCAGGTAAAAAGCATTCTGTCATATGGCATAAACACATTTGTCGAACCCTGGGTTGGGAAATGTATCCCCCCCCCCCCCACAAATGGGAAATGGAGTCCTAGGTGTCCCCCCTCTCCCTGCTATCTGAATGCTCAAGTATTGCACATTGTGGAAAAGATGCTACAAGAGGTGTCTGCTGCCTGTCCGTCATACTAGAGGACCAACAGTGAAAGATGCCTTGGAATGTTGTTGGCTCTGCATCACAAGACAAAATCTTCAAAGTCAACAGTAGCCAATGGAGGTCTCCAGTAAGAGAACTGGCTGAATTCTGGGGAAGCCAATGAAATGCTCACATCCTTGCCAATAGGTGGAAACAGGAGCTCTACCACCTCACTCAGTCGGTCATATCTAGAAAAAATAGAATATAAAGGATTAAAGACAGCAAGCCTCCTTCCTTGCACTCTCGCCCACTGCCCTGGAAGCACACATCTCCCTTGAATTTCAGTAAGGCAACACACACAGTTTTATCCACATACAGGGCAGGTATAAGCAAGTTGTCACACTGCCAGTTGGGGATCAGGACAAGCAAAAGGGTGGGAGCAGACATTACATCCACACTGGGGATGCCATTTTCAGTGGTGAGTTCTTTCATCCACCTATTACTTTTAGTAGTGCTCATCAGGTGACTCAATGACATTGCAAGCTTCCACTGTCACCCTCCCCCATCAATGACTGCTGTTGATTAAGGGAAGAAAACCCAAACATCACACTGTACCATGTGGCATTTAAATTTTACTGGGGCAGGGGGGGAAACTGCTGTTCTGGCTGCAGAGTTTGCTTTTCATGGATTTTTTTAATGCATACTGGTGTGGTATAGTGAGTAGCGTGTCACACTGGGACCTGGGGAACCAGGGCTCAAATTTCCACTCCATCTTCAGGCAATCAAAGGGCAGTCGCCCTCTCTTAGTTTAACCTATTTCACAGAGTTGTCTCGAGGATATTAATGTGGAAAACCATGTATGCCACCTTCAATTCACTTTAGGAAAGGCAGGATATAAATGTAACAACAACGTTAAAAGCACCGTGTCTACAGTCTTGCAAAGAGCTTCAAATTCAATACAGGAAATGCTCTGGATAAATTTGAAGGCTTACGTTGACTTGTGGATTTTTATGTGCTCCTGTGTCAATTCCCCCTTGGGGTTCACAGTGAATATACGAGTTTCTGGTAACGCCACTTCTTTGTAGGCATGGACATCCTGCTCAGGAGAAAATAGAGAAAGACCAAGGTCATGGCAAGGCAGGAATTCCCCACAAGGAAGACCCCCACCCCCTTTACACACTAGGTGACCCCACTCACATTTGGTCTGTTCCCAAAAGCAGCATGGAAAGGCTGCTTGTTGCAGCCAAAGAGGTTCCGGATGTCAGTCAAACAAGCAATTTTGAACACCTCTGGCTTCTTCTCAATCACTTCCCTATAACAATGGTGGGCAGACATCTCATTAGTACATAAAAATAATAATTTATTATTTATACCCCACCCATCTGGCTGGGCTTCCCCAGCCACTCTGGGCGGCTTCCAAAAAATTATTAAAATACTGTAATACATCAAACATTAAAAGCTTCCCTAAACTAGGCTGCCTTCAGATGTCTTCTAAAAGTCTGGTAGTTGTTGTTCTCTTTGACATCTGGTGGGAGGGCGTTCCACAGGGTGAGCGCCACTACCGAGAAGGCCCTCTGCCTGGTTCCCTGTAACTTAGCTTCTTAGTACCACGGCGGGGTGCTGCTCCCGCCCATCCCCTGGCCAAATAAGGTAAGAATATAAGAGAAAAGAAGAAGAACTGACACCAGCTTTCTCCAGCCTGGTACCCTCTAGATGTTTTGGACTGCAGGTCTCATCTGCCCAAGTCAGCACTGTAGCTTGTAACAGCTGGAAGGTGTCAGGCTGGCAGTAGCTGATGTACCATTCCATAACAGAATCTAAAAAACTAAACCAAAGGGGGACGGGAGGTCAGACTGACTAGGTTTTAGCCTACATACACAATTGCACCACATTTTCTCTCAATAAATCAGTGGCTGCCATCAGTTATTTTGGGAACAAGTAAAAGTTCTTCAGTTCAAGACACTTGTAAGTATGGTTAAAACATTAGTTAAATGAAGGCCATACATTTTAACACCTTACAAAACAAATTGCAAGACTGGAGTGCCTGGCATGCTCTGGTCCATGGGGTTACGAAGAGTCGGACACGACTAAACAACAAAACAAATTGCACATTTACAGTTTGGATACTTTTGGAAATCCTCTCCCTTGCAAGATGCTGTCTCTCATATTTCATGCACATGATATTAAATGTCAATAGGAGACCTTTGTGGCTTATTAAGGATCTATTATCTGAGTGTTGGTATGTATGGAGAATTGTTTTATTGCAATAAAGAATTCTGTTTTGTTAACACTTTCTTTTCTGTTTGACTTGGTTTTCAGTTGCAATCTGTGGGTGGGTGGGCAAGCGCACTAAAGATCGTTTGTGTCTTTGTTGGTTGAACCTCATATTCCATGCATTAAACAAAAAGAATGCATTCCAGTGCATAAAATGTTCCCCAAATATATCCCCATGTGCTTAATTAGCTGCCTGTCCTTCTCTACATTGGAGAAGACAAAGCAAGCAGAAAATGGTGAAACACCAAAGTCCAGCTGCATAAAGCAAACAAGCTGTGTTGCTGATGCGACACATGGTGAGGGATGGAAAAGGGAACTTACCTATGGAAGGCTGAGATGAGACTGCTGGGCGCCAACAGTATGGGACCTTTTGGGAGCACACAGCCCTGGTCATTGACACATGTCAGGTATCCTTTGGTGATATGTGCCATGCCAATGGATCTGGCTGAACAGTAGAGAAACTTGTATCCGTTCCTGGAACAAAGGTATAATTAATACAAGGAAAATATCTGCATAATGCCCGGTCCCTTTGGGTCACATCCACACCATATAAAAACACTTTTATACCACTTTAACGGTCATCGCTTCTCCCAAAGAACTCTGGGAACTATAGTTTGTTAAGGTTCTCCTAGCAGCTCTCAGCACCCTATACTAACTATAGTTCCCAAGATTCTTTGGGAGATATGGTATGAATCCATGCATGTGATCTTAGTGTCCACCTCCAGTTTCAATGGCTTGACTTTAATTACTCACATCCATTCCTTACTCTTAGAGTAAAGCAAGGCTGTAGTTTGGAGCACTGAAATATTTCTCAAAGACCCCTCTAGTGCCAATAACATTTGCCTTTTAAAAGTCATTGTCACCCCTCTCCCATTCTGCTGCTGCTTCATTGCCTTTGTCATATTGGAAGAAAGTGGGATATAAAAAAAGAATATATGAAAACAATAGTAGGGACATAGGAAAATAGTACCAGCAGAATACAGACATTGTTTAAGGGAGAATGGTTTTTTTCAAAAATCACTTCCTAGGAGATGAGTTGTCAAGAAGTATAAAACCTCTTTAACCAACTGAGCAAGAGGAAAAGAAGAAAATAACATTTTTTCCTAACTTGCAGAATTTGATATGCTGAGCAGTTGCAAAACATATCTGAATAAAAAAGTATATCCTACTCTCCAGTGATTTTACATACTTGGCACATTAATTTGGCGAAACCCGTAAGTAGACCCTGCTCTCACCTAAGGGACAAGTTTACCACCAAAGATAGACTACAAAGTAGCTACAACTTACAAGTGGATTTTGTGGAAGAGCTTTGCAATGCCTTGGTGGGTCCAGTCTTTCCCAAGGTGTGGCAAGATATGCCCTAGAGCATCAGACCTAATGGGAAGAGGCATAATGAGAAACACATATGCATATAAAACAACTATGAACTCCTTGCAGTGTAGCTCATGGTTCAGGGTCTACCTTATAGTGAAAATCTGGTGACCGTTATATGTTGTTATGTGGGATTGGCAACAAATTGTTACAGAGCTTCTTCATTTCCTAAGGGAAGAGCTTCTGCTTAGACTTTCAGTCCGGCACTTAGCCATGCCATCCTCCAGGACAGCATTAAAAGGCCCAAGCAATCCAATCTAACCACCCACCTTCCACTAGTTTTCCATTTTTCTTTTCCAACTGATACTTAACATTCCATGGCTGCTGGAAACATGTGAGCCTGCACAGTCCTCATTATTATTAATTAATTTTTTTTTTTTGGGGGGGAGATTTCCCTGCCCATTTCAGTATTTTGTTTTTGTCTCCCAGTGCATGTTGACACTTTACTTTTGTTTCTCAGTGGCCCCATTTTGCCTCAAATCCTGCTGCCTTGACAGCACCATGTTCAATGTCATGTGATGCCAAAGGGACTTACCTGGTGATAGTTCCATCAATGTCAGAGATCACCACCTTGTCATCCCAGTTCCATAGATAGATGTTGGCTTCACAACGACATGTGCCCTGGTACTGAGTGGTCACGCTGAACACTACCTCATTGACACCATCTCTCAGGTTCAGACTTTTCTACAGTAAAGAGAGAATTTTTTAAAAAAAACACACACCATGTTCAGCATCTGTCCATTGCTGTTAGTGTAGATTAGCCATCACATAGTGGATAATTATTATTATTTTATTTTTTAAAAAGTCAGGGGAATAGGGATGCAATTGGTGGCAATGATGAAGGATGATCTACACCATTCTTATACCGCTAGATCTCTAAGTGACGTATAGAAAACTGAAGCAACCAGAGACAACATAAGCAAAAATATTACAAAAAATACATGAGGTTATAGGGAACCAGGCAGAGGGCCTTCTTGGTAGTGGTGCCTGCCCTGTGGAATGCCCTCCCATCAGTTGTCAAGGAAATAAACAACTGACTGACTGACTTTTAGAAGACATCTGAAAGCAGCCCTGATTAGTGAAGTTTTTAAATGACTGATGTTTTAATGTATTTTTAATCTTTTGTTGGAAGCCAGATGGGCAGGGTATAAATAATAACTTATATTATATAAAAATGTTACTAATATATAAATGAATCAATATCAGTTCATTTTCCTTCTGATACACCCTCCCTCTCAGCCTCCAGGTTCTTACTCCAGGTCCAAACAAACTTTCAGACCCCCCACAAAAGTCTCATAACAAGAAGTGTTCCTAGTAACAGCAGACATCACCCTAGTCTCTCAGTCTAGACTTGCTTTTTATGAGCTGCCCCAAGGTGGATGGTATGTCCTCAGCCTGCCAACTGCTGCGTCTCATTCAACTGCACTCTCCACACCAAGTTCCAGATAAAGCAGGTTTGTTGAATTTCTCAGGGGGTCCAAAGGCTGGGGAAAGTGCCCTCCTCTCCTCATAGCTCTTTCTTCACCCTCTGTACTCTCCTCCTTCTCCAGCTTGCAATGATAATGGGAGCTTTTTTCTAAGGGCGATTGCCATGTCCAGCCAAGATTGCCATGTCCTTACCAAGATGGTGGGGAGCAGAGAAGGCTTTAAATTTATGGTCCTCACATGCTGCAGTTCCAATGACAATCACTCATAACCTTAGCCTAGTATTTATTTATTTATTTTAAAAAACTACAGCTGCTCATCTTACGCCATTAACACCTGGCTTGAGAGCAGTACATGTGAAAAGGATCTAGGAGTCTTGGTTGACCACAAACTTGACATGAGCCAACAGTGTGACGCGGCAGCTAAAAAAGCCAATGCAATTCTGGGCTGCATCAATAGGAGTATAGCATCTAGATCAAGGGAAGTAATAGTGCCACTGTATTCTGCTCTGGTCAGACCTCACCTGGAGTACTGTGTCCAGTTCTGGGCACCACAGTTCAAGAAGGACACTGACAAACTGGAACGTGTCCAGAGGAGGGCAACCAAAATGGTCAAAGGCCTGGAAACGATGCCTTATGAGGAACGGCTAAGGGAGCTGGGCATGTTTGGCCTGGAGAAGAGGAGGTTAAGGGGTGATATGATAGCCATGTTCAAATATATAAAAGGATGTCATATAGAGGAGGGAGAAAGGTTGTTTTCTGCTGCTCCAGAGAAGCGGACACGGAGCAATGGATCCAAACTACAAGAAAGAAGATTCCAGCTAAACATTAGGAAGAACTTCCTGACAGTAAGAGCTGTTCGACAGTGGAATTTGCTGCCAAGGAGTGTGGTGGAGTCTCCTTTTTTGGAGGTCTTTAAGCAGAGGCTTGACAACCATATGTCAGGAGTGCTCTGATGGTGTTTCCTGCTTGGCAGGGGGTTGGACTCGATGGCCCTTGTGGTCTCTTCCAACTCTATGATTCTATGTGATGTGCAGTTAGGCCCTTAACATCCAAAAGCCATTGGGATCTAACTCATAGTTAAGGGGTTTGAGCTGTAATTGGGAAGGACCATCCAGAAATTCCAGTGAGACAAGCCTGTTTGGAGGCCCATCTCTCAAAGCAAAGAAATCATATTAATACATGCAAAAGGCAGCAAGGGGGGGGGAGAACCCCTTAAAACTACGTACAATTTGATCTGAAGAGAGCCTTAAGGATTTCTTGTATGTTGGAAGAAACTTCTGGGTGAGAGCATCTGGTACGGGTCTCTCCCCTCGGCCTGAGGATATAGACTCGTCATCACTGGATGAACCATCATCTCTTCTGCAGTACAAAGAAGCAGAATGAGAATTCAAGAGTGAAAATGGGGCAAGGATCAAGAATAGCAGCCAAATCCCAAAGAGCGGGAAAATGGCTATTCACTATTTGAGGGAAAACAGAGGTGTCACCCTACATAATTCTGAGGAATCTGAAATGAGTCAAGGTCATCATCTAAACCACTTGTGGCCTTCTAGAGGGTGCTGGATTCCCAGTTCCCACCAGTCCCAGCCAGCACTGCAAATGGTCATGGATAATCAACTCCCATAGATAGTAAACTCTAGCAACATCTGGAGGGCAAAAAGTTCTCATTCCTGTCCTAAGCAGTTACCAGCAAGCATAGACTTGCCTAGATGTTAAGTAGTAGATGCTACGTAAAAAAGTGTGAAAAAATTCATGGAGGATGATGCAATCAACGACAATGGTGGCTATGCTCTGCCTCCGTGGTCAGAGGCAGTGATGATTCCAAATACCAGTTGCTAGAAGCCACAGGAGGGGAGAGTGCTTTTGTGTTTGGGTTGTGAGTTTTCCACTGTGAGTTTTCCACTTGCTTTGTGAGTTTTCCACTGTGAGAACAGGATGCTGAACTAGATGGGCTACTGGCCTGATCCAGCATGCCCTTCTTACATTCTTAAGCATTGTTCTCCAGAGGCTATAATACAATATCCAGAATAAACTTGGCTCTAGAAAACACAGCAATCTTCCTGAAGGGAGGAGAAACAAAGAGCAGAAGCATTTCATAGAATCATTCTCAGGCAAGTTTCCATGTTAAACAATGAAAGGGAAGGGAAGGAATGTTTGTAGCTCAATGATGCAGCATCTGCTTACAGAAGATCCCAGTTTCAATTCCCAGAATTTACAGGTAAGGCTAGGAAAGGCTCTCTGTCTGAAACCCTGGAAAATTGCTGTTAGGAGATGCAGACAATACAGGCGTATATGGCCCAATTGAGACAGGGATTGAGGGCTTTGCAAGATTTAAAAATAAATATGGATTTCCTCATTATAACTTTTTAAAAAGCAAAAAACAAAAGCAGTAACTTTGTCCTGAACATTGCTTCAGCTCAGGGCATGCTGACATCTTACCTCCGCAGTGAGGAATTTGCTCTCCTAGATTTCTGTGCGCTGGATTCATGCTGTGGACACAAGAGATTGAAAATCACTAATCTTCTTTAAGCAACAGTTCGAGCAGAAAACCGAGGTCTCAGGCACACCACAAAGAAGCAGGTGCAATGGCATCTCCAAGCACAGACAAATATACCTAAGAAAATATTCTTTCCTCAGGGGTGAAGGAACTCATGGACCTCAAGCTATCGATGGATTCTCAACAGCCTTAAAGAGGAATTTCAAGGAGCACAGGTCCCCTATAGTGTTCACAACGTGGAACATTTTCATAGGCAATAATCCTAATTTTAACGCTGAGGAATCGGTGGGAGGAGGATCACCCAGCCAAGTATGGCAATGTGAGCTTGGGTATACTAGGAGCACTTTGACTAAGTATCTCCAACACACATGGAAGGAACAAGTCTGAAAATGGGCCCTCAGCACTTTTTAATAATGCAGAAAGGTGAAAGTGAAAAGGTGACAACAGAGGGATTGCCTATCTATTTCTGGTAGACAGAATCATATTGGGTTCAGAGTCAGCCCTCCTCTGCCAGAGGATGTTTGCAATTCTAGCAGCTAAGCTGTCATGTTGTGGGGAAGCTAGGCCTTTGTATCTGGTATTTTGACATTGTAATGACACAGACATTTTATTTATTTACTGATGTCTCACAGGACTCGAGTCAGGAGGTGCTGTGTACTATTTTGGGGGGTGGGGGAGGAAGGAATGCTAGTGAAGCTGGTGAAGAGACAGGGTGACTAAAGGAAGTTGACCTGAGAAGCAGGAGCCAGAGGAAATAATGGCCAGTGGAGACAGAAAATTCCCAGAATTATTTGGACAGGGGGGAGCCAAACCTGATTAAAGTGGCATATCAGCACTTTAAATGTAAGGTGTGAATGTGGCCTCCTCAAAATCTACCTCTGCAGCACTGAAGAGACTGTATCACACCTTTTTCCTGTGCTTGAGCAAGTGTTAGAATTTTATCCAAAGGGAAAATATTCCACTTTCACATTCATGTTAACTAATCCCAAGTTGAAGTTCAGCTCCAGATCAGTTGCCTACAGAAGTTCAGTCCAAAATGTTGCAATGCCACAGAACAATGTTTCCTTTTTGCAGCGTAACTTCATAGAATCACGGTGCACAAAGTACCTCCTCGTGTGAAAGTTCTCTTCGCCGCCAGGAAAACCACCACCTGCCACCCTTCTTGGGCATCTTTTCCTTCATGAGCCTGTCGACAGTACTCTGATGACATGAAGAGAGAACGAGTGGTGAATTAGGTTCAACCCCAAATGAGATCATCCACATACCATGACAGGATGTTCTTACTACCTTAATTAAAAACAGCAATTGATGAGTCATACAGATGTAGGATATGGCCTAGATTCCAGAGCAGCCAGTATCAAATGCTTAGGCCCCTTCCACACAGTGGCGTAGCGTGGGGGGTACAGGGGGGGGCCGGCCGCACCGGGCGCAACATCGGGGGGTTAGGGTTAGGGGGCGCAAATCCACGGGTTAGGGGGCGGAAATTACTTGCCTTGCCCCGGGTGCTGACAACCCACGCTACGCCACTGCTTCCGCATTGCACATTTAAAGCAGTATTATTCCACTTTGAAATAGTCACAATTGTCCACAAAGAATCATGGGAGCTTCAGTTTGCTAAGGGAGTGGAAAGAAGACCCCTATTCCCCACACAGAGCAACAATTACTATCCCAGGAGTAGTAGTATGACCAAGCAGGCAGAGAGCCCCCAGAATGAACAGCTGATCAAGAACTAGCACCAGCTTGTCTTCCAGACCAGAAGTGCAGAGAATTATGATGTGTTATAAAGGTTTAATAAAGTTTTGTGGGGTGAGAAGCTGCAATTTAGCCAAAGAGAATGCCCATGCATATAGAGATGGGACATGTCAAAGTCAGCTTAGAAATTCTTGCTCTAGAATACAGGTACCAGCTTGTCAGTGATCTGGAATGAAGGAGGTAAGAAAAGTTCTGCTGTGTCAAGACTCCCGCTATCAAGGTGAAGTGAAAATAAAAGCTTTTAAAAGGCTGGTAAACCAACCAAAGTCATAGCCACTGTGGCCTGTGACAACGATGGATCCAGGAATAACCCCATGCTATGCACTTGCTCCTTTCCATCTAGAGTTGGCTGTCTCCAGATATTAAATGTCTGTGCCAAAGCATTCTTTGAGTTTTGAGGCCTATGAGCTTAAAGAAGGCGTTTCAGTTCTCCAAGTTTGTTTAGACTACTTTAGCTTACCTTGGGAAGGTCCTTTTGGAAAGCTTGTAGGGAGAGGAGCATAGGGGCTGCAACTGCCCAGTTATAATATCTGCAAGCAAAGAAAGGGGAAGAAATTTCACTCTGCCTATAGCCCCATTCATGTGTTAGCAAAGCATTGAGATATGGATGTACCGGCGAGGATACAGCATGAAAAGGCATGCATTCAGAACACTCCTACACACACACCTGGGCTCACTGACACCTTATGGGGTGCCCAAACTGTTATACTTCCACAACATATAGAAAGGTGAAATTAGGCGTGCACTGCCCAAGACGACTCTGAAAATGGCATATTGGTAAGGTTTTCCTCTGTACAGTGCAGCATGAATTCTACCCCATAATTGCAGCCATCCACGCATGCACTACAAGCACTACAAGCCAAGCCTAACCCAGCACACCTTATTTTTACTGTTGTCAGTGACAGTGAGCTTATAATGAAGGGCTGTGGGACTTCATACATGTCAGCAAACTTTAGATTGTACAGGGAGTATTTTCAGTGCAGACAGAACACAGCACACACAGCAGAATAAGAGAGGAACGAAAGTCCCACCTTCATCTTTGATGGATGTGGGCAGTGGGAGGCAGATTTCTAGGAATAGCCAATAATTTATCTAGGCTCACATAATGGAATCTGGTTAATGTGTGCATGCATGTTTGCACCCGTAAAACAGTTAGGGGGGAGCAGAGCAGAAAATGCTCTTTCTACTAACTTCTTGTGGATCTGGATCACCAAATTTGGGTCCTCGAGTATTGCTGGGTTCTCCATAAACTCTTGGTAGGAAACTATGTGCTTCATGAACTTCTCTGCTAGAAATGGAAGGGAGAGAGAAATACATGCCAGTTGGCCAGCAACCCTCCAGCAACTTGCAAAGCTAGTGGTGGCTGCTAACTAGAGGATCATGACAAACAAGGAGCCTCTCCACCTTGCCAGCGGTAGGGTGGAGCCACCCTCTCAACTCCAGCATCACTGCAGTTTACTGAGACAGTGCTGGGGCAGGACAGCACTGAGGATGGAGATACACAGGCACACCCATGAAGCCAATCTGGCACTCCAAACAGTGCACTTGTACAATCCCGATTGTGCTGCCCCCTCCCCAGCCCCTCCAGGTAAGCTGCAGTGCTGACAGTGTCAGGAGGGGGGCTTTTCCCCACCACACCGGCCACTGCTGCCCAAACTTTTGTTGCTGTTATGACAGTTATCCTGCCATGGTTTCCCGGAAAGAATCCTGCAAAATACAGTTCCCTAGGGAGGACAGACACTTAGACCTAATAAGGTTTGTAGTGTAGATAAAGCTAAAGGTAAAGGGACCCCTGACCATTAGGTCCAGTCGTGGCAGACTCTGGGGTTGCAGTGCTCATCTCGCTTTATTGGCCGAGCCGGCGTACAGCTTCCGGGTCATGTGGCCAGCATGACTAAGCCGCTTCTGGTGAACCAGAGCAGCGCAGGGAAATGCCGTTTACCTTCCCACCGGAGCGGTACCTATTTATCTACTTGCACTTTGACGTGCTTTCGAACTGCTAGGTTGGCAGGAGCAGGGACCGAGCAACGGGAGCTCACCCCGTCGTGGGGATTCGAACCGCCGACCTTCTGATCGGCAAGTCCTAGGCTCTGTGGTTTAACCCACAGCGCCACCCGAGTCCCTTTGTAGTGTAGATAAAAAGGTAAAGGTAAAGGTACTCCTGCCCGAACGGGCCAGTCTTGACAGACTCTGGGGTTTGTGCGCCCATCTCACATCTATAGGCCGGGGGCCAGCGCTGTCCGGAGACACTTCCGGGTCACGTGGCCAGCGTGACAAAGCTGCATCTGGCGAACCAGCGCAGCACACGGAACGCCGTTTACCTTCCCGCTGGTAAGCGGTACCTATTTATCTACTTGCACCCGGGGGTGCTTTCGAACTGCTAGGTTGGCAGGCGCTGGGACCGAGCAGCGGGAGCGCACCCCGCCGCGGGGATTCGAACCGCCGACCTTTCGATCGGCAAGCCCTAGGCGCTGAGGCTTTAACCCACAGCGCCACCCGCGTCCCTTGGGTTATATGTTTCCCCAAATTCCAATTTACTAGGGCTCTTGTTCCACACAAGCATATTTAAGACACAGCCGGGCAAGGAGTCATAGAGCAAATCCACTATGGAGTGTAGACCACCAGCTGGCCTGCCATTCAATTTCACGTTTCCAGCAACTTGAAGCAGGTTTTCTTGTTTTAAGCCTCAGCTGGGTTCTGCATAACCAGCTGCAAGGAAGGTGGGTGGGTGGGGATGTACCATGCAGAAACAGAGTGTGCCACCCCTGCCTCCTGCAGTCACCACCCTCTCCTAGGAACAAGAGCAGCAGTGTGGGGCAGACAGTGCTCCCTCCTCCAAAACAAAAAAACAAAAACCGGGCAGCATCAAACACGCCCGCTCCCCGCTCCCCAGTCAACCAAGGAACAAAAAGCCCAAACCAATCTGTTTTGTGGGGCAGGAGGCCTTAGTGAGCACAAAGATGTGCCTGAAGGCCTTGTGAGGCACCACACACTAGAATTATTCCCTCTCCTTCAGACGTACCATGAGATAATTCCCCATCATCCCCAAGACCTCCACAGACAGACAGCAGCATGTGAGGCACCTGGCTGCTTTCTGAAGGCTCCGAGAGATTATCTGCGCTGTTGTCAACAGTAGTAGCACCACCACCATGCGGGTGCTCAGAAGAGAAGCTGCCAGGGTCAGATTGTACTTGGCCACTCAGCTCAGCATCACTGACAACAGAAGAACAAAGCATCGATACCATGCAGGCCACTCAGTTACTACATTTCTTTCAAGAATTGAACAAAAGTGAGAAAGGAGAAGGCAGCAGGACCCTGGTATTTTAGGAAGTTCTCCCTGGTTTTAATTATCTGGTCGGTAATATTAAGGTTCATTCTTATTTCAGAATGTTGCAGTTACACTCAAGCGCACAGCTTTCTCAAGAGCTGTCAAGCCACCAACTCAAGAGAGCCACTTTGACTGACATGGGTGGTGCTGCAACTGTGGGTGCTCCCATTTCAGCCCAGGTATCACAGAGGCTTCTGCGCACGTGATACATTTCAACATCATGCGGATACTGCTTATAAGGTATGTAATCACATAATCACAGGGTGGATAAACATCCAATTAAAATATATATAAATATTACTCTTGAAAAAAAGAAATGCAAATGCCACATTTCCCTCAAAGAATAATTTGGCGAATATTAAATGATCAGAATATAAACTTGTCGGTAAAGAGCTGGTTTGCTCATAGTGCGAAATCATGGTTTAGCATTATGTGCATGGCCCCTGGGATTCTGCATTCTCCTTTCCTCTTCCCTCTTGCAGCACAGCCATGAGGAGACGGGAAGCATTTGCTGCAGTTTGTCATGATGTCCAAAGCAGGGCAAACTACAGTTGGTTTTTTACTATGGTTTGTCCAAACAAGCTAGGACAGGGGTCAGCAAACTTTTATCTCTCTCCCCCTCTGCTTTCCTACCTCCTCTGCTGCTCTGCCTGCGGTTGGGAACTGGCAGTGGTGGCGGCACCTCTCCTTTCCGGGCCAGCTTTCCCAAGCGCCAGGCTCCAGCCAAAGCCCCATGATGCACCTGTCACGATGCCCAAAGCGAGGCCATGGACGGAGAGGCCGGTGGGCGGGTGGCGAGTCTGGGCTGCGCCTCAGCGCGCAGGTGGTGAGGATTTGGATTGGCTGGCTGCTGGCACCAATCAAAGCCCAGCTCCCTTCCTCTGCAGGGCGGGGAGAAGCCAGGAGGAGGGAGGGAGGAGGTGCTGCTGCGGTGTGTGTGTGGGGGGGGGGAGAAATGGCACCCCAAAAAATTGCAAAAAAATTGGCACAGCCCGAACGATCACGCCAATCCAAGCAGCAATTCCAGGACCGCCCACGGGCCAGATCCAGAGGGCAATTGGGCCTGTTCTGGCCTGCGAACCTTAGTTTGCTGACCCCTAAGCTAGGATCATTAATGTTTTTTAAAAAAATAATTCCATCCATGAGTTGGCACAAGACATTGTGCTACCTGAGTTAGACGGGCGTCCCCTCCACCATAGTTTAGACCCCACACATAAACTGCTTTTGCCTCGTGGCTTCCTGAGCTTGTTCTAAGAAAAGGGCCTTTCCTCAGAGGGAGGCACAGAGATAAGGCAGCGTGGGACAGCTCCAGCATCACAGCTTTTCTGCAATGGCAGGCAATATTGGTCAACTTACACCATGTGGCTCTCTGTGACTTATATTAGAGCTGACTCTCATGCAAATGAATAGAAATTATTGTGCAAACTTTTCTTTATTTAAGAAGGTTAAGATACCTTTTAAAACAGTTCCAAAACTGCTCAGGAGAGGATGCTTTCTACTTGGTCTGGACGCTATCTAATAAAATGTCCAAGACAGATGCAGTAGAATATGTACATATTTAGTGTTGGTCATGTTTGGTGGAGTCTTCTTTTAATTTTCCAAGAGAATAGTTTTAAGATACGTTAATTTCATTAGGAACCATGGTGAAAAACATACAGAAATGAATATACCAACTCAGGCATGACAGCTTGATGATGCAATAGCCATCAAGCATCTTGAAAACAGGCTTCTTCATACATCCTTGCATATACTAAGCAAGAATTATTGAACGAATCATGCTTCATACCTTTTAGGGAAATAAAGTGCTATTTGCTCTGCATCCAGGCTTGAGAGATCCTCCAAGTAAATATCTGTGGGTCCCAGATGAGAGCTTCTCCTCATGGAACCTGATCCAACAAGAATTATCATTTCAATAAGGAGACCTTGCTCAACAGCCATTTCTGCAATCATTCCCTCCAACAGCAGACCTCAGTGGTCAGAGCCTATCATTTAGGAACCAAAATGGGTGATCCAGAAATAAGTCAAGTGGTTTGTACATACTTCAGGGACTCCCTAGATATGGGGAAAAAATGTACATTGAAAGAAAAACCTTTTTTTTAATCCACAAAACAAGTGAACAAGCCGCTGTCTAGTTTCTTCATTGTTTCTGTGGATAGCTCACTAGCAGCTTACAATATTCTGGAGGTGAGCATTAAGGTTAAGGGTAGGAGGAGAAATGCCCACCGTTGTTTTTCTTTTAAAAAGCAAAAGTTCCTCTCCAGAACATTACACACAAAGAAAGCTATATGGTGGCAGAGTTAGTCCCAAGCTGTATTCAGTGATATAGCACAGTGGGTGACAGTTTTAGGAGTAGGAACAACAACAACAACAAGTCCTGTTTGTGAACTGCAGGTAGAACTACGAACCTTTTGTTCCAGGCTAGCTGGAGCCATAAACAGAAACACTCTTTTAGGGGGTGCGGATAAGCTGCAACATTTTGTTGTAGCTCCCCACTTGCACACATTTTACATGTCTTCAAACTTGACTTACCCCTTCTCTTCTCCTGTTTCAACTCTGGGCTGCTGCAGGGCTCCGGGTTTGTCAAACTAGCTTTCCTTAAGGATGGCACTTCCACATCCAAAACTGGCTCAATAATCTCCTCAATTGATGCTATTCCTTCATTCTCTGCAGCAGTTGCTAGGACTTGCATATCGCTTGAAAGGCCGGGAGTAGTTTGTAGAGCACTGCCAATGGGTTGAATGGAAGAACGGGTCTCTTCACTCACTGGGAGGCCATTTCCAGAAGGAAAGACTGGTGTCGGCCTAACTACAGGAGCAGCTGGAGAACACGAAGCTTCATCAGAGTCTTCCATCTCAAGGTCACTTTCTGAGTCTGGTGTAATGGCAGCGAAGTGAGTCGTCTCACCTACAGGAATGGTTGCAGCTGTCATGGAGACACTTGTGGCAGACTTTGCTGCTTCTACTCTGTCAGATTTGCTCACCTTAAAGGAGGAGAAACGTCTTCAGTTTGGATCACAAAACAGCACAAAAAGAGGAAATGTAGGATTGTTTTCAGAGGCTAGATATGTGACTGAGGCTAGATAGAAATCTGTGATTTCGATGGCTTCCACAAGTGTCTGTGGGGGGGGTAGGTGTGGGCGCACAAATGATTGGGATTTTTTGTTTGTAATAATAAACAACAGTGTGCTTAATCAATTTATGACATTTCAAAACAGATAACTCTTACTAGAACTCAAACAAAGGAGGACCAAGGATATTAGAATCTGAAGAGCCACAGTGGAAGGAAAATGAGAAATTTATTCACCTCTAACAACAATGAGAAATAAGGGGCTCCTGAGGAATAATCATGTGGTTTGCAAAAACACACACACAATCACATGTGCATTCATTGCAAATGGTACCCTTTTGCTTAGATCACTTTGTAATAGAAGTCATTTGAAGAATACCTCTCTTCCACTACAGATTACACATCAAAGTAAATACTGCATGCGCAAAGCAGAGAGGCCCAAAAGGCACTCAAAGTGTCTAAATATTGTTTCTAGAGTAGGAATTACACTTTCCCAGTTTGGCAAGGGCAATTTAGTTAGAAACAATATAGCCAATGCTAATAGCAGCATATGAAATACACAAAGTGGCGCGCACCAGAGTTCCCTTTCGAACCACGCTCACCTCAGGCAACCTTCCCCATGACCACTGCATGTGTGATTCAGAGCAAAGTGGCATTTCAGGATTTCGGATCTCCAACTCAGAGTCACTTTTCGGGGCTGATGCGCAGTTTGGAGGAAGGCTGTAAAAAGAAGATGAAAGCAAACACTTTTTACTAGCTGTTGTGGAGAAGTCTACTGGAGCAAGCAGGGGCAGGGCATCAGCAAAAGGAAAAGGGGCTTAGCCCAAGGCATTTCTCACCCCAAGCAGTTCTCCTGACCTGAAACTCATCAGGATAACATAAGGAGAGCCAGCAGGATCAGGCCAACAGCCAAGCATCCTGCACTTACAATAGCTACAGGGCCATCTTTAACCGGGGGTGCCGAATGTGTCCCCCCCCCATCGCTCTGTTACTCCGTAGCGTCAAATATTCCCAATGAGTCAGGAAAGAAAAGCAGTTTTTTTCTGCTGCATCATTGTTACAGGTGAGCCCCCCCCAAGAAAGGTCAACAACTTTGACTTCCCCCCTCCCCAAAAAGCTCAATAAAAGTTAATAAGGGGGTGGCTAAACTAAATTTGGGACGGGGGTGGCACTGTGGGTTAAACCACAGAGCCTAGGACTTGCCGATCAGAAGGTCGGCGGTTCGAATCCCCACGATGGGGTGAGCTCCCGTTGCTCGGTCCCTGCTCCTGTCAACCTAGCAGTTCAAAAGCACGTCAACATGCAAGTAGATAAATAGGTACCATTCCAGTGGGAAGGTAAACGGCATTTCCATGTGCTACTCTGGTTCGCCAGAAGCAGCTTAGTCATGCTGGCCACATGACCCAGAAGCTGCACGCCGGCTCCCTCGGCCAATAAAGCGAGATGAGCGCTACAACCCCAGAGTCGGTCACGACTGGACCTAATGGTCAGGGGCCCCTTTACCTTTTAAACTAAATTTGGGGGTGCTGGGTGGATCTTTGCACCCCAGCGGCACATATGCTAAAGACAGCCCCGAGTAGCTAACCATTACTGCCTTTGACCATGGAAGCATAGTCATTGTGGCTAGAGAGATGTATCCTCCTTGAATTTATCTAACCCTCTTTTAAAGCTATCCAAGTTGGTGGCCATCAGTACTTCTTGTGGGATTGTATAACATTTGGGCTCCCATGCTTCTGGCCAGGCTAATGGAATATCTCACTCTACCTCCAAAACCTTTTTCACATGTGCTCAAGGGGCTGTATTAACGCGTGGGCTTTTGGAACTTTTTCTTTTAAACAGTTTAGCCTTTGGCTCTCTGCTGCATCATGGAGCATCAAATACTGACCTCTGTAGGGGAGCTAGCTCTCCATCAGAATAGGGATAAGCTTCTTTAGGTTGCAGACTTCCAGCTCCTTCATTCTGAGTGTCAGTGAACGAGTAATACATTGTGTTGCTGGTAAGGAACATTACAAGGAAAATTAGGTACAATGACAAATAAATAGTTCTTAACTGATTGCTGAACTGTCTCCATAGGCCCTATTTCCACGGCTCTGTTTTACATTGATTTAGCATTACTCCCACGGCAGAATGCAAACTCAGAGCATGTCATCTGCAAGTTTCTTGCATGTATTTCTTCTATGCAGCCATGGCATGGGAAGTTCATGTTTTGCTTTCAAGCCACATTTCCAGTCCTCCAAATAATTACAGTGGTACCTCGGGTTAAGTACTTAATTCATTCTGGAGGTCCGTTCTTAACCTGAAACTGTTCTTAACCTGAAGCACCACTTTAGCTAATGGGGCCTCCTGCTTCTGCCGCCACGCCACTGCAGAACGATTTCTGTTCTCATCATGAAGCAAAGTTCTTAACCCGAGGTACTATTTCTGGGTTAGCGGAGTCTGTAACCTGAAGCGTCTGTAACCCGAGGTACCACTGTATGGGGAATTTGGACAGACCTCTAAAACAAAACCACATAGCCTGTTATAGTTTCTTGACATTAATCTTGGATGATCACCCAGTATGTTCTGAGATACCATATGGGAAATTCATCAGCATGGCAATGCATAAACCACCTATGACTCTACAGTCTAAATGATGTCAAGAGAAAAATAGGATGTGGTCAATATGCAAACATAGCACATGATCAGTAGCCTAGGGAGTCCCCTTACTGTTCTGACAAGCAAAATACAAACCAATTAGCCACACAGATATCCCAAGGAAAGACCCCGCAAATGTCCTAATCATTATACTATAAAAAAGCTGTATGTTTCCTTTTCTCTTAGCTTAGCCTTCTAATATGGCTATGAAGCTGGACAATTAAATTTAGGGTGTGCACACAATGCATGATAATATACTGTACATTCAGTGCAGGGTACTTTTGACAGCATTGTACAAACACAGCATTATCCTCATGTTGTTCCTGTCCCATGCCATTTGTCAATCAAAAGTGCATTCTTATATGGTTATAATCCTGTCCAACCCCTGAACTCCCAGCAGCAAAGCAGCAAAACAACAAAATGTATTGCACAGCTGCAAAGCTGGTGCAAATACCAATGATGGCTGGCCTTTGCAGGAATTCAACACATGATGGCAATCCAAGTTTTTGTTACAACCTACTTACTTGGAAGTCAACAGCTTTCGCTTCTCCTCCAGAGATTTCTCACTTTCAGTCGCTCCTTCTTCTTCTTCTGAAGTGGAATCTCCCTGTGACACCCTCTTCTTTGGTTTCTTCTTGTGCCATCTTTTCTTGCGAAGGGCTGTTTCTGAGCCCAAGACTTCAGGGTTTCCATGCAAGCTGGACGATCTGGACACAGGCTCTGCATTTTTCTCCAGTGGGATGGGAGATGTGCACATGGAAGTGGGGATGCTTTCCTGGAACAAGGGGAGGGGCACACACAAAAAAGCTCAACCTCTGACCCAAGTTAGGAGCTGATTAAACTATAAAACAGAAACAGGGAACCTGTGACTCTCAATGTTGTAGAACTTCACTCCCCATCAACCCCAGTCAGGAGTGATGGGAGTTGTAGTTCAGCAGCATCTGGAGGGCCACAGGTACCTTGTGACTACTATAAAACCAGGCAAATGAATACCTGGAACGGCAAACAGAAGGAGAGTGCACTGTGGCCTCTGCAACTGGTCTTGAGACAAAGGAATGCTGGGAGGTTGAACCCCCCTCCCTCTTAGGAAACAAACATCACAGCAAGGGGAAGAACAGCCTAGCTCAATGGCTCATCAGCCAATGAAAGAGTAGCTGTAGGGAGCCTTCTCCCCCACTCCTCCCCACCAGAAAGAACATTTGGCTTTAATGGTATGTTGCTCTGAGACTATGCAGTAGAAATGAAGAACACTCAGGACCCCATATATTGACTTGAGGAGTAAGGGTATTGATGTGCATCTGTTATTGCAATCTCTTGTAATATACCCCGGGGATCATTTCATTGAATGCTAGGTATAAACCCATAGAAACAAACAAAGATAAACCTTGGATAAAATTGTAAATTTATGCGTTAGGGCTCATCCTGACTTTCTTTTGTGGTGTGCTTTCCAGTGTTTTTCCAAGCGCATGTCTGAACAAAGGTCCGTATAGTTAAAACTATGGTTTTCCCAGTAGTGATGTATGGAAGTGAGAGCTGGACCATAAAGAAGGCCGATCGCCAAAGAATTGATGCTTTTGAATTATGGTACTGGAGGAGACTCTTGAGAGTCCCATGGACTGCAAGAAGATCAAATCTATCCATTCTGAAGGAAATCAGCCCTGAGTGCTCACTGGAAGGACAGATCCTGAAGCTGAGGCTCCAATACTTTGGCCACCTCATGAGAAGAGAAGACTCCCTGGAAAAGACCCTGATGCTGGGAAAGATGGAGGGCACAAGGAGAATGGGAAAACAGACGGTGAGATGGTTGGACAGTGTTCTTGAAGCTACCAACATGAGTTTGACCAAACTACATACAGGAGGCTGTGAAAGACAAGAGTCCCTGGTGTGCTCTGGTCCATGGGGTCACAAAGAGTCGGACAACTAAACAACAACCACCTCTGAACTGGAACAGGTGTCAATCTGCAAAAAACCTGATTGTTCTGATTCAGCGGTAATCAGCAGGTTTTCCCAGGGAAAGGTGTAAGGACAAAAAAAAAAAAAAAACCCACTTGGACACAGACCTGGAAAGAACAGTGCAAAAGAGAGACTGGATGAGCCAGTCAAATGCAAAGGATCAGCAGGCTTTATCATCTATCTGGGAGACCAGTGCAGGAAGAATTCGGAATCCCATTCCTTGCTTCATCCCAGGGATTGAGGTGCACAGACTATTAAGTCAGAATTGCTTCTCTCATTTGTTATGGTGAACTTTGGCATGATGGGAAGTTAGCGATGAAAAGGCAGGGGCATTTTAAGAAAGGCCCTTCCTTCCTTCCTTTTTTGGCCACTGTTGTAGGACCAAATTCTTGGAGTACTATTACTGCCAGAGAGTGGGAAAAGCCCAGGATATAGAAACAGGTAATGAGGATAGCAACTGAATAGAGTGCGGAGAGAGAAAAAAGAGGATAACTCCAACTTTTTTCATGTATTCATTAGGGGACAATGAACATACATAGGGGTGGGTCATTGCTTGAAAGCTGCCCTTCCTAGTTTATATTGTTGGTAATGAACAGCTGAAAGACATCTATAAAATGCTTTATCAGTTGCTCCACCTCTCTGAGTGAGCTTAGAAATACAGGAAGCCTACTATACAGTGCCACAAAGTCAGAATTCCACACCCAGAGAATTTCAGCGGAGAATGATGGGCTTTTCTCTGAGCATGTTTCTCTGAGGATCCATTTAATAGATGAACTTTTTTCTCATGAACTTTTTCCCCTGAAGAGAAGCTTCTCTTTCACACAAAGCTTTGGTCATCTATTGAAATGTGATCACTTCTTGTTGAATGAGCCAGAAGAAGTACCTGGCAAAGTCTCAAAAGGTGGATAGAGTTGTCCGATTTCAAGAGAACAGGGCTTCAGAAACTAGCCAAAACAGACAAAATATATCTAAAATGAGAAAATATGTGCAGATGTTCTTGATTTGCTATGCTCCAGAGAATCAGGGCCTTCTCAGTGCCAACTTCGCACACATTGTAGTGGTTTCGAGGAAGAGAACAGAAAAGCCCTGTCGCAGGAGATTACCAAGATC
This sequence comes from Podarcis vaucheri, assembly GCF_965113315.1. NCBI lineage: Eukaryota > Metazoa > Chordata > Lepidosauria > Squamata > Lacertidae > Podarcis > Podarcis vaucheri. Next base: position 83,403,907 of record NC_138764.1, on the reverse strand, counting down.
ACACCCGCAAATTTGCTTCCCCCCCAAAATGTAATTTGTTAGAGGAATTGTAACTCTGATGGGTAAAGTTCCCAGGATCCTTTGGGGGAGGGAAAGCAATGTGTTTTCAATGTGACCCAAGAAAGGGCCAAGCACTGGACTAGCAAAAAATAAAATAAAAAGCAAGACAAGAAATCCAGTAGATTATGGTCTGAGATATATGTGGAATTTATCAGGAGGAATTTATCTAGATTGTCGAGAGGCATGGCCAAGGACCTGGGTAAGCTTTTTGTGATATGGTGCCCTGTGTGAGGCAAAAAAATGACACCTCTGAATGGATCTTCTCAATTTTGTGCCCCCTCTGCTTGTTGCCCTGTGCAGGAGAACTGCCCGCACTACCCTAAATTCAGTGTTGAGGACTTCAGGAGTGAGAAGTAAGGCACAAGAGTATCTGGAAAACAACAAGCCTTCAGTGTAGTCTATTTGGAAGCTGAAAAGTTGAGGAGTGGTTTTTAATGTCTTTTCTAATGTTAATATCTTCCCACCTTGCATTCCTCTGACTCCTGGACAAAAAAGGCTTCTCCATTGTCACCCAGCTTCATATGCAGATTGACTGGCTCGCCATTAATTTCAATGTCAACCTAAACAAACAAAAAAAAAGGTTAATTGCTTTTAGCCTAGGAAGCAATCCCAGAAAAGGCAATGGTGAAGTTAACACAAAAAGCATTCTAACCGCTTTCCATATCTGGGACTTAGAAATGCATGAGGAATTTGATCTTTGTGAATTCCAAGACCAAGCTGACCTCATCAGCATTGTGAGGAATATTTATCCCCTACCTTTCGCACTTCCAAAATATTCCAGTGCTTCAGCTCAAAAAACAAGAAACCACACAGGGAACTTTATGCATTGGGATGACATGCAAATATAGTGCAGCTAATTAACAAACGCATTAAAAATAATTTTAAAATGCACATTTTGAAAGACGATACAACAGAGAACTATGTATTTTGATAGATGTTGATGAACGTTTTCATTTTTCATTTCTAAAAATGAATTTTCATGCAGGTTATTCATAAACACATATTAGATTAGTGCAGAAATAGCACAGCATGGAATCGTGTAATGTTACCTCACCAACTTTGATATGAGTTGCTGCTTTTCATAGCAAGAGAATAAAATTAAACCAGGCACTGCTTAGTTTATAATCTCAGTCGAAACACATGCACATGCAAATTCATAATTGTACATGCTAGACTTTTTCAGGCTAAGTGAAAGAAAAACAGTCCAGCCTGTTTTTTTTGTTTTGTTTTTTTAAAAAAGATCAGCCTGGCTGCAGGCCTGGTTTTACTGTGAGAACTTTTGACACAGCACATTCCAGTGATATAATTCTAATTTAAATGGGGGCTTGCTTTCCAAATGGACAACTGCCTCTAGCGTCCAAGAAAGCACCTCATCTCTCCATGCCATAAAACTAGCCTTTCTCCATCACGAACCCTCTTTAGCGGCCCATGCTTCCATTTTGTCCCCTACCCCCTACATTAACAGGACTTTGGTCAGAGACAAGGGAGAAAATACACTTAGTCACATTTCCTTTCATAAATATTATGCCTCACTTAAACCCCGTCATCACCAATGAGCATAGCAGATTTGAGATTGCAGGAAGCCAGTGGAAAGGTTGAAGTACATGTTGTACCTCATTGTGTATATATATTTTTAAAAGGTCAGGAACAATGTGGCATGAGATAAAGCAACAAACAAGCTCATCTCCCCACACAACAGGCACATCTTTGTGCAATAGGGATCACTTGGCTGTATTGTGCAGAACACAGGCCCATTTCAAAAATGGCCCTCAGCCTCAGGATGCATGGCAAGTACCCACCTCCACTGTAAAACTCGTAGCAATGATAATAACACTACTACTACTACTACTAATTATTATTATTATTATTATTATTTATTATTATTTCTACCCCAGGCACTCTGGGCGGCTTTCAACAGAACATTAAAAACAGAATAAAACTTCAAACATTAAAAACTTCCCTAAAGAGGGCTGCCTTCAGACATCTTCTAAAACTTGGATAGTTGTTTATTTACTTGACATCTGATGGGAGGGCATTCCACAGGGCGGGCGCCACTACCGAGAAGGCCCTCTGCCTGGTTCCCTGTAACCTCACTTCTCACAGTGAGGAAACCGCCAGATGGCCCTCGGAGCTGGACCTCAGTGTCCGGGCAGAACAATGGGGGTGGAGACACTCCTTCAGGTATACTGGGCTGAGGCTGTTTAGGGCTTTAAAGGTCAGCACCAACACTTTGAATTGTGCTTGGAAATGTACTGGTTATGTTGTTTCAGCCAATGTGACCTTGGACCAGTGCGTTTCTAGATTGTGCTTTTGTGGCTTCCCATATGTCTCACAGGAGACGAGAGGACAGGTAACAAATTTGGGCTCAAGGGTTAATGGAAGATCAACTCTTTCCTATTTGGCAGGCATGTTTAGAGAATTTTTAACCAATAGTCAATTTTTATTTTGTGAGATAAGTCTGAAGTTCTGAATGGCACTTGAAAACTATGGCCCATTCATACAATCTTTTTAGCATGGCAGTACTGTACACAGATTATGAAATTTGCTCAAATGTCACAAGACCAGTAATCCATAAGGTTTTGTGCTGAGAAGAATGTATGAATGGGCATCCTCCACACAAGTTACTTATTTTTTTATTTAGCAAAATAGTAAGTGATATATACATAAAAGTGGTTTGCAATGCTGTCTACAATACACATTTAAAATACCAATAAAAAGCAAATATTTTAAAGAACTAAAAAAACACATACAAAATAAAAATAGTAATTTAAAAATACTCACGGCTGCTAAAATCACCTGCCTGGATAGCCTTGCTGGGACTAAAAAGTGGTTAGTAGATGCCAAAACCAAAATCAACTTCCCAGCAATAATCCATAACCCACATCCTGCAACATTAAGGTTACTAAGCGTAACTTTGTGAGAATTGTTGATCGTGGTGGAATTTGGTAGTTTCCACATTTGACCTCCTTGATCTTCAAGCATATTAGTCCTTGTCAACACACATCAGGTGTCACTTACCACTTTCTCACTGGAATGCAGAACACGTAGCTTCCCAAAGCGCACATGGAAAGGTGAACAGAGGAAGGAGCCATCTGGTTGCCTCACCACAATGACATCAATGCAACCTGTCAGGGTGGCTGGGTTCAGGCCCTTATACAGCTCCTTCACAGTGCCAAACACCGTTTCAGCGAGCTGCCCCACATAGTTCATTGTCCGAGACTACAAACAGAAAGAAGGAAGAGACAGATTTTCAAAAGTTTTCGCATAATCATGTAATACAGGGTCCCCAACCCATGGCTGCCTTCTTGTCTAGGAATGCTTCCATTGGTATCACTGGGCAAGTCCCACAGACACTGAGCTTCCATTTTAAGAAAAAGAAGTAATGGCTTATCCACACTTACCCTTCCTCTGCTCTTTCCAGGCACGGTCCACACTTTAAAGGTCTGTGTCTGTGCACCCTTTCCTTGGGAGCTCTCCTCGTGAAAACCTGCTCTTTAAAGCTCAATCAGAGCAAACAGCAATTTGTGGAAAACCTGAATTGACGTTTGCTCCGATTGAACAATAAAGAGGGTTTTTTGCAGGGAAAGCTCTGGGGCAAAAACAAAAACAATGCCCTCAGACACAGAGCTTTTCAGTGCAGACCTCTGCCAGGAAAGAGCGAGGCAGAAGGTAAGTGTGGATAAGCCCTTTGTCTCTAGCCTCCTAGAAAGAAAGCTACAGGACAAAATGTGCACATACCTTCTAACCAATTTATGTGACATGAGAGTGATAGTGATGTATATTTTTTCTGGTACTAAGGAATGCTCCCTGTTATTAACACCATCAGAGAGAGAGAGAGAAAGAAAGAAAGAAAGGGAGAGGATGAGGATAATCTGTATTCTGTAATCTCCCACAATCAGGGCATAACTGACTTCCTATAGCAAGAATGAAGTTGTCAGGATAGTTGCCTCTCTAATTTTGTGTTATGCTATGCTCTCCATAATAGCCAATTTTGGGTTATGCTTTGCCCCCATGGCAGCCATTTTAGGACCGGCACCCCCAGCACTCCTCCAAAATTCAAAATGTCCCCACAGGTCCAAAAAGGTCAGCAACTTTTAGTATATGGCACCTTCAATCCAAAGGCGGTGTTATGCCATTTCTGGACTACTTTGTGTTCTATATGATACTATCTGTTCTGAGGAGGATCTGGAAGTTCAGCCACATCCCAGCTCTAATTTTATGAAGTTTGCAGTGTGGGCAGTTACCACTTGGCAAACAGTCATCTATAGTCAGCCATTGTGATATGACTCCTGAAGCCTAAGGACACCACCAATGAAAGCAGACATATTAGGCTTTCCTGCTTCCTAAACTCATTCTACGGAATGCATGATGGATGATTTTACACATCGGAAGTTACTGATTCCAGGGTTCTGTGTCACCCAAGATAACTAGGAGATTCAGCTGGTAAGAAGGATATCATCAGTGACATATGAATAATGGCTTCCTGAAAACAAGAGGTTGCAAATGCCACAGAGCCAACAGATACATGACTATCATAGAGAAACCAAAATAGTTTCCCCTAAGCCATCTTCCCGGACAGGCTAGTTTTCCATTTTAAGAGCCACTGGGTGTGTAGAGAGGTTTAAATCCAGTTGGGCCACACCTGCTGGGTAGAATGACTAGCTGAACAACACAACACAATGGCCAATAACAATGGCACTAAACACTATTTATAGACTAATACAAATGATCAGGGTAGAATGACTAGGTAGGAGAACATCTAAGCACCCGCTCTTACTCACTTCTCCCATGCAAGTATCTCCCACAAACATTTTGCTGTTAAGAGGCAAACTCAAGTTTCGGAATCTTGTGCTTCCCTTGTAATGTCTAGTTCTGCTTTCAGGATACAGAACCAGCAAGTGGGTTAGAAATAATACATGTGTCCCTAACTAATATTCCTAGGTGTCTCTGAAGCATTGCAATGGAAGGAGACAGAATTAGAACCACTTGTGTGGCCCTTTGCTCCCTAAGGAGAATCAGCAAAGTGAAAATTCATTGGCTAGGGGTAGCAGACTGATGTACCTATCCTAGCTTCTATTTTCTGCCTAGATCTAATGCCCTCTCTCTAAGCATGAGATTTTTAACAGACACCACAGAAATGAACATTCAGCAACTGTATCGCCAGCCAATTAATTATATGGGTTTTAGCTGATAAATCACTTTTACTGATGAAATTTTCATATAGGTAAAACATTGGTTCTGAAGCAGCACAATTTGATTTTAGAGGATGCACACAAATGCCATAGGAGGCATTGCAGGAAAAGGCATGTCCACCTATGCAAGAGAAAGGGGAAATGCCCTTTGGTCTTCTATTTTTTTTAATGTTTGTAAAATTTTACTCAAGGGCACCTTTCTAGTCAATTAAATTTTATATATATATTAATCCATTCAATTCAACCAATGTGACAGCCTTGCTCATTAGCTGAGTTTCCATCCTTGACATCCAAGAAATTAAGATCAGGAACAAACAGAATACTTGAAGAAACTTGCACCTCCAGTGTTGATCGATGTTACAACTTTGTTTTTTATATGAGTCACCCGGTGTGCACTCGCGTTATACATGGGAAAAGCTTTGAACCTTGTAATTAAGTCACGAGGAATTATTAAGAAGACTTCAGATGTCTATAGTAACCATGCACTGATGCCCCTTGGCTGTGCCAGTACACTACACACCTACGCAAATTAAGTAATCATGATGCACTCTTCTTACACTGAAGATGTCATTACAAGCTTATTTTACATAAAACACATAATGGACAGCATAGGCAGAAGCCTTAGTCGTTATTACAGTCTATAGCAAAATGGACAAAGAACTGCTTTGACCTTGACTGTGGAAGAGCTAACGGGCAGGAAAATATGTGGCATCCTCCATGGGGCTCCCTGTAGAATCAGGAGTAAGTCAGCCCACCACCACTCTTACTCCAGACACCTATTACATAGGAAACATAATGCTCTCTCTGATATGAGCAGCCATCTACAACAATTTAATTTCGTCTAAAAATGAATGGGGGAACTAGTGAAGGGAGATGGTAGCATAAAAGTCACTGGTACATAGGAAGTTGCCCACAAATGGAACCAGAAAGTTACCACTGCCAATTCATGCGGAAACATTAAGGTAAACCAACACTCCCAATTAATAGGTAATAAGATGTACAATTAAAATAATAATCCAGTGCTGAAATAAGGCATAATGTAGGAAGAGAATCATCTTGGCAACTGATTTAATAACTCAACATCCAATCGTAATCAAAAATACTTCAGTTATCCTTCAGTGTGTGAAATGGCTTACTTTCTTTTTTGTATGAAGTGGCCGCATGGAATTATTTCATAGGAACTGGCACAGTCAAATTAAGTGTAGTGCTATTTGTACATCAAAGATGCAATATTCATCTTTGTTCAAATCCTTGGGTCTCAGGTCATCCACTTGTGCACACAACTTTTTCCTCACGATGAGATATACTACAACAAAGCAGCCATTAAAGGCATGATAACAGAGAGCAAGTCAAGACCACTTGCCAAAAGGCTGAATAGTTACTGTATTTTTTGCACCAGAACACTCACTTTTTTCCTCCTAGAAAGTAAGGGGAAATGTCTGTGCGTGTTATGGAGGGAATGCCTACGGGTGGCGGGGGGGGGGGATCTGCTGCAGTTGTGAGCAGAGGATCCATGGTTCCCCTTCCTTCCCTCCTCCGTGGCTCAGTTTGAAACAGCAAAGCAGGAGAAGAGCTGCTGAGTGGGGAGGAGAGAGGGACAGAGACCCTGCTTCTTTAAAGGAGCAAAGCGGGAGAGGAGAGGAGCCACTTACACGAGTGTAAGCGGCTCCTGTTCGGTTGGTTCCTTTAAAGCAAGCAGGCTCTCTGTCCCTCTCTCCTCCCCACTCAGCTCGCTACATAGCAGCAAAGTTTTTCAGTTCGCTAAGCCGGGGATGAGCGGGGAGGAGGGAGAAAAGCAGAGCCTGCTTGCTTTAAAGGAGCAAAGTGGGAGAGGAGAGGAGCCTTCTCCCCTTATACCCCTCTTCTGCATTATTAGCAGCATCCTTCTCCACCCACCCCACGCGTGCTCCTTGTCCCTTGAGTGCTTTTCCTTCCCTCCCCACTTAAAACGTGGTTACAAAGCACGGATCCACATGGATCCTCAGGATTTTTGCATTGGGCTACTCCAAACTCACTGTCAGATCACATGTCTGTGGCCACAGCATGAACCACAAAAATCATACATCCACTGTTTTGTCTAGAATATTTTTTTTCTTGTTTTCCTCCTCTAAAAACTATGTGCGTGTTATGGTCAGGTGCGTGTTATAGAGCGAAAAATGCGGTACCTACCAGGGATGCTGGAGCAGCGCATTTCCTGCATTGTGGAAAACTAGATGACCTTTGAGGTTTCCTTCAACTCTGCGATTCTATGACTAATTCTCAAGGATGTCATCTGGCAGCAGTTCATTCCCCCAACAGCTACTAATGGACACCAAGGTCCTAACATTTCCATTTCTTATTAAAGAGCCTCATTGAAAGCAAACTCTAAATAATGTCTCTGTGTGTTTCTGCCCCTTTCGTGAGTTCATCTTTTTCAAATGGCTCTCACTTGACAATCTATAAATGGTCACTGGGGAGGAAGTAACATCACAGGGACTTGATTTATTTGGTACACAATGTCATTTAGCAGTGCTCATTTAGACTTTTCAACCCTGCAACATTTCATAAAAGAAAATAAGAACAAGTGTGTATTTTGTAACATCCTGTGTGCTGTGCTCATTTGTTTAGCCACAGTCGGCAATGTACTGATGTAAAGAAAAAGAGGGTATTTGTTACCCACATTGTCCCATCATATTTAAAAATGAACACTGCTCCATTACACTACATAGAGTATGGGTCTGGTGTCCAAAGTGTTTTGAAATGGTCAAGGAGAAAGGAGAAATTGGGATTGTGCCTGTCATGGGCATGACCAAGATTTCTATTGAGGGGGCAGAACCTCAGTTTGCTATGTATTTTTATTGATTGGGGGGCAGCAGCCCCCCCTGCCCCGCCTTGGCTATGTCCTTAGTGCCCAGTTGCTCCATCTCTGACCTCCATTTTTGTGCAGGAGCTTACATGAGTGCTAACACAAAGTGCTGGGCACATGACTCTGAAAAAATACAGAGTGTTCTAGTGTTACCCTAAATGTGTGGCTCAAGAAGTAAGATACGCAAGAGTCCAGCCAAGCTCGGTGGGGCTTACTTGGGAGGGTCAAGAGAACCCCAGGATAGAATTTGGGGGGAGAAGAGAGGGTCATTCTATCAGCCAAATGCTTGCACTGGGGGATTTTTCTTCCTAATGCTACCATGAATTAATTACGGTATATGCAGTGCTTCAGAATGCAATAGCCACAGCAAGCAGAATACAAAAAGACACCCTCTAGCAGCAAAATTTTTGTATCCTGAAAAAAACGCCATTTACCTACGACAGTGATCCTCTATTGGGAAAAGAATGCTCCACTGCAACTATTATACAATTACTGTATGTGAACACAGACAAAATCCATGAAATGCCCACAGCCATGTGAAGAGCATCTCACACACACACACACACACACACACACACACACAGCAAAGAAAGCTGCTTCTTACCCAGCAAATTTGGGGCAGTTTCACATTGCCTCCCTCCCTAGAAAGAAACCCACCTCTGCTGAGCAATTTGAGAGAGCCGATCTTGCTCCCAAGCATCTCATAAGGCCCTCTGGAATCTACACTGAGACAAACTGAGTCAGCATGAGGACCAGGCTTCTCTTTCTAAGCAGACAACAGAAGAGTTTGCAGGTGTTTACCTTTCCTATCCTGCAAATATCAAGGATAAAGTGATTCCTAGAGAGGCAGGGGGGAGGGGCCCTGGCTGACTCTGGAAACTTCATTGCCTCTGTCAGCTCCATGCTGTTCAGAGCCGAGAGAAGGTCATGAGACAGTCCCCTTGCCACAGTAACCTGCTGAGCTGAGCATTCTTTGGTGCAATTTAATTGGCAGCTATGCAGGCAAGCTCACAGCCCATAGCACAGAAATTGTTAGAGCTCCCCTCTCTGTCCTCAACAGTTATGTTCACCTAAAGTCTTGAGGGCAGCTTTGGAAAGCATTCATAAATAGTGTGCATATGCACAACTGTGTAAAATCACACTTTGTTGACACAACATTGTTGTGGACAGGGTCCTGGGACAAGCAAAAGTCAGCAGCAGGGGCTCTTTTCTCAGATCTCCATGCTGGACAAAGCTATCAGAGGCCTGAAGCTTGCACTCATAAAGAAAGCAACATTCATTTGTGGCAGAACAGTATATTTGTGAACTTCCAGCAGAGTACTCTAGAACAGTCATCTTCAACCTTTTCAGATCCAGCGCCCACTTTTAACCCAAACATGTATTTGAGGAACCATTTCTTAATCTTTTATCATATAATTGCATGGTGGTCGTGCTCCTGTTGTGACCCAGTTTAAGAGAAACAGTGACAGTGGCCAGCTGAGAAACTGGCAAGCTTAGTTGCAGCTTCAAGTTCAGCCATAGGTAGATCCCAGGCCTGAGGTTATGGGAAGACTGTCAAATGACACGATCCAACACCAAGAGCTAAAAGGTGGAGGGTATACTCTTAAACCAGGGGCTGGTTGCCAATCTGATGCTCTCTAGATGTTGCTAGACTGAAATTCCCATCATTCCTGGCTATTGGCTGGGGATGATGGGAGTTGGAGTATAACAACAACAACTAGAAGACACCCCAATGAGCTACCCCTCTCTTAAAAAGTGGTAGTGGTTCATTAGAGCAGAACACAGGAGCAGAGAGACTGTAGGCCTTCTGTTGCTACAGGATAGAAAGTGGTAGGAGTCAGAATAACAGGTCCCAAGGCCCACTGTAATTTCTCAAGAAAGCCACCTCAACCTTCTGCATTTCTGACTTTTTACACAGGCAGCTGATGATGTTGTCATGAGCTCATCAGTGACTATAGTTCTGTATCAACCTTTAGATAAAACAGGAAGGGAATGCTTCCAGTGAGCCAGAGCTATGAAGTCAGTGAATCACATTAATAAATGATCCGCCTTCAGAGTCATGGAGTCTCGTGGAAGTCGGACTTTAGAACTCTACCCAGGCTCAAGAACTTTAGCTATATAAAAGGCTCAAAAATTTTGATAGGAACATTGTCTTACCTGGCTATGAAATCTTACTAAGAGAAAGTTACATCTGTATGAGGAACATTCTAGACACATTGTAAGGCCGATCAGAAAAGTGTAAAAACTGATCTGAAGGCCTGTAAAGCCTACTGGGAGGAGGAGTTTGAACTTGATATCCTGCTTTATCACTACCCGAAGGAGTCTCAAAGAGGCTAACATTCTCCTTTCCCTTCCTCCCCCACAACAAACACTCTTTGAGGTGAGTGGGGCTGAGAGACTTCAAAGAAGTGTGACCAGCCCAAGGTCACCCAGCAGCTGCATGTGGAGGAGCGGAGACGCGAACCTGGTTCACCAGATTACGAGTCTACCGCTTTTAACCACTACACCACGCTGGCTCCCAAACAACCACCAGAAAGAAAAGCTGACATGAAACTACAAAGTTTTTTTTAAAAAATGTACAAGCAAGAATACACACCATTTGTCTGCTTCTTAATTATTTTAAGGTAAGAGAGCAAGAGACTCCCAAGCCTCCCACAGTGGATGTTGCAACAAAAAGGCCCTGGACCAATTACCCTGCAATTTGGTATGTTTAAACCACTTTGAAGGGGCTCCTGTGCCCATAAATTTCATCTACTTTGGCCAAAAGGAGAAAAGGATATAACCTTTTTTAGATTTCCTGTTATACTGAATTGGGAAACACAGTGCTTTTAGTTTATAAAGAGTTACACAGGAGCTGAATTGCAGATCAAAGGGATAGCACACAGAGTGACTCAAACAGGCTGCAAATGCACAGATAAGCACACCTAGTATTTATCTCGGACCTGAGAACACTGAAACTTTACATTCATTGGAGCACACACTTCTCAGAGGTAATACCCAGGGCTCCAAATTTTAAAATTACCTGGTAGAAGAGGCCAATAATTCAAATTCCTGAAAGTTGTTTGCAACAACACTCATAAGGGAACTTCAGATCCACGAGGGTCATTGCTGCTTTCTAGTACAGCTCTACCAGAGAAGGCTTTCCCTGCTATTGCACCTCTACGCAGTAAAGGGAGAGACAGACACACCAGCTGGGCTTCTGTCTGTCATTAGTAATTAAAGGCACAAGTGCCCTGCCAGGAAACAAAGCAGGAACTCTAAAGCCAGCCCCTGCTAACAAGAAATTCAGCTGAGGCTTGTTCTCCTTCCTGAACTGCTAAGTAGGCCAGGATGGCAAAGAAAGCATCCTGTACCCTTATCAGTGTCAATGCTGTGAAAGCCACCATTATTTTCTTTACCCCCACACTAAGTACCTGCAGGACAGCCACATGATAAAGCATTCTTCTCCCCAGCTAGAGTACACTGAGAACAACTACATTTTGTCATGATCATGCACCAGTATTTCTAAACTGCTCAGCCCTTTCTGCAGTCGAGTACTTCACTCCTAGGCTACTGCTGTCCTTTGCATTTGCCACCCATCTTTCCTTCACCTGGTGACTGGCACACCTTAGAAAGAAGCTCTACTCCGATCTCCCTATCTCCACTTGCAACTTATTAAATTGGGTTTCCGTACATGCTCGGTGTATTTGACTCAGTTCTCCAACATTGCTCATAGGACATCTGTAGCAACTTTACACACCACCCAACAGCTGAGTGGTAACAACACAGCAGGTAGAAACATGCAATTTTTATCTGCTGTCTTTCAACAACTCCCACGGAAATGAGGCTGGCCTGTCTCACTCATGAGCTATCAAGCCAGGTGCAGGCCACAAGGAGCTTAATAGCCTTTTTGCTGCCTGGCCATGAGCAGAAGAACAGGCTAGCTGTAAGGTAGTCGGCAAGCAACAATGCATAGCTTGTGAGCTACTTGGTGAAGGGCGATGGGTCACTCATCGAGCATCTGCTTTGCTTGCAGAAAGGTGCCAACTTCAACCCCTAGCAACTTAACTTAGAGCTGGGAGACATCCCATCTGAATCTCTGGAGGGCTGCTGCCAGTGTAGGCCATATTGAATTAGACCAGGGATAGCCAATGTGGTGCCTTCCATACGTTGGTCTCAGCAGTATGGCCAATGGTCAGGATTAATGGGAGGTCCACCACACCTGGATGACATTATATTGGCTACACCTGAGCTAGATGGACCAGTGGTCAGACTTCCTATGGTCCTATGTTTGGATTCATGTGTCATAAGATGTGAACAGACCTTCATTAAGGGATGCCATACAGTTGTATTAGAAATTGCTCCATAAACTGCTTGTTAATCCCATATAAAACAGTCATAATATTGCTTTAGTGTATTTTTGGTTTCTATGGAAGCCGACCAGAGTGGCTGGGGAAACCCAGCCAGATGGGCGGGGTACAAATAATAAATTATTATTATTATTATTATTATTATTATTATTATTATTATTAATGGTTACATGCTGAAATAAGGGTACAACATTGTGATTTATATTCTAATAGTAAAGTGAATTGTTCCCGTTAATATTGTTTGAAAACAATTATGAGAAGAGGGCTGAGGTTGAGACCCTGAGAGGCATTAAACTAATATAGTGACTAGTGCTAGTGCAAGAGGATTTCCCCATCTTCTCCTGCATGTACCTCATGCCATTACCATATCTGCTCCAGAGGCTTGAAGGAATCACCAGACCAGATTTAGGGGGTACATGGGGAAGAAGATGGAGAATGCTACACCTCACAAGGAAAAAAGCTTTTTACTACCTTCGCCTTAGTACTATGTTGAATACAGCCCCATTTAAAGTACATGACTTCCCCCAGACAATCCTGGGATCTGTAGTTTGTTCACTGTGCTGGGAATTGTAGCTCTGAACAGGTAAAGCCAACCTGTCAATCTGGCATAGCAGAAGTGCTTTTTCTGAAGGGATGGTGGCGCCTAGGCACAGCTGAAGCTGGCATTAATATTGCACGAAGGGAACATAAGAGGATGCAGCCAGAAAGGCAGCTTCAGGTCAGGACCGGAGCTAAAGGCAAGCCAACAAGGTTTAGATGCAATACAGAAATTTAGTTCTTCCCACAGAACAGAACAGCAGACAGAGGAGCACCAGCGAAAGGATTAACAGGATTCTACAAGAGGACAGTACATAAAGACAACTTTATTTTTATATTTCTATTTCACCAAGGAGCACGGGGCAGGCTTAAATGGTCCTTCTGTTCTCCATCCATTCTATTTTCACAACCACCTCGTGAGGCTGGTTAAACTAAGACAGTAAGCTGAAATTCCTTTGGCCATACAGATCTTCAGCCCTACTGAATTTATCCCCCACCAAAAGAACCTCAGCTTGCTGTCCAATTTGCAAGCTTCACTCCATTTATGCTATACACATAAAGAAAACATCAAGCAAACAGAACTGTTTCCTCATTGTCCAATATACCAGACAGTTCAGCGAGATACTTCCTGCACACCAAAATCCCCCACCCCAGGCCGTGTGCCACAATCTTCAAGCTGCAATCCTATACTCACTTACCTGGAAGTAAGATCCTCTGAACTCAACAGGTCTTATTTCTGAGTAGGCATTATAGGATTCCACTGTCTGACTGTTTCCAAACAGAGCACTACTTGCTTACATTCTCTGCCATAACAGCTCCCCAAATGTACACACAAAACAACAATAGTCTTCTCGGTATACTTGCCAGCCAGCTTGCATTACCTGGATAGGACCTTCAACCTGACTCCAGTGGTTCTTGGACTTTGAAATGAGCACAGTCTCAAGATTCCAACAGGTTGCTACCTACAGACACATCTTTTCTGTGCTCCACCTACTTACCTGGTGCTTCCTGTTTTCCTCACACCTGAATGAGGGGAGGAGTCTGTATAACAAGCATTACCAGGTTACTGCGGGCTGAGCCTATGGGGACATCAGAAATCTCTCCTGGGCTTCCTTGTATTAAGCCGCAGATGAGTGTTTGAGCTGCAGGTATTTGACAGTTCAGCCTCTCTCTCTCTCACCGGCTTATCAGACCTGACAGATTGCCACTAATTAGCAACAAGGAGCCCCCTGCTGTTTGATTGATCATTCATTTTGCCGGCAATGGATTTTGCTATGTGATTTCCAAGAGCTGGATTTTCAAGCGGCTTAAGATTTTGCAGAACGACAGAAGTTGGACTCACTTGACTGTGAATGTTTTCGTGGAAGGACTAATTCCGTGTGAGTGTTGCAAGCAAGGTTTAAAAGCTCGGGATTGTGTTCAACTGGGCAACAGTGTGTGTCTCCTGTTGTGTTGCAAGGAAAGAGTGTGGACCTATGCTCTTGTAAAGTGAAAGTGCTGAGAATGAGGGTTGCGTTTTGAGCACACGATACATGTAAAGCACATATCTGCCCCCTCCCCAAATCCTGGGAACTATAGTTTATTAAGGGTGCTGGGAATCGTAGCTGTGTGATGGGAAAAGTATTAGTTCCCAGGATTCCTTTTGGGGGGAATGTTTCTTTAAATGTCTTTTGTGCATGCAGTCTGAAACAGAGAAATTAAGGAGGTGAAGCTTTTAAACCCATTTAGCACCATCTCAGAAAAAGCTCTGCTAAGGGAATTTCCACTAAGCATTAAGATAGTTCCATCTGTCTGTCAGTAAAACAGATTGCCTTGGAAGGCAATCTATTCTCATTCTTTAAAAGATGTTTTTAAACAGAAGCTGGATGGCCACCTATCAGGAATGCTGTAGTTATTGTAGATTCCTGCAATAAGCAGGGGGTTTGGATTACCAGATGGTTTTCAATGGCCTTTCTAGACTGGTACTTTATTACAGGTGTATTCTGCCACATGCTCCTTGCCCAGTAATAGTGAATTAATTATGTTTTTGCTTTTTCTGCAATGCTTCCCCACATTGTTGATGTCCGGAGGGACTATAGTGCAACAAAAGCAGGACAAAAATAAACAACATATGAACTGATTGGAAATGAAACAATGTGATCAGCCCAAAAGTTTTGCAAGCACAAACAACATTGGAAGTGGGGTCGCATGTGATGACACCAAGAGCATCATGAATGTGCAATAAAAACGAGGTCAGGGGGGTCCCCAAGATTCCTTCACATTGTGTTATTCTATTGCTTTCCTTCTAGATTTACCTATCTAGGCCTATTAGGAGTAGATTAAAATTCATAGGCTTTTGGCTTTGAATAAACATTCACAAACTTTTTATTTATAATAATCAGCTAAATAGTTTGAGGATCTATACAACTGTGTAAGATGCAGAAAACAGCATTTTTAGAGAAATCAAAGATGGGAACTGAGGGAAGTTGGGGGGTGGGGGTGGGTGGGTTCTGTGGGGGGAAGGAGGGGAGGGAGGGAAAATGGGGGGGAATAAGGATGATATGTTTCTGGATAATATGTTTTGTTTTAATTTTGAATAAAAAAAGTTATTAAAAAATAATAATCCATAGGCTTCAACTGGGATAGTTGTCCTGTTCCTGTTATTCTGTAACATTAATTTTGTACTGCATGTGATGTCATAAAGCCACACTTTTTTCTTTTCCTACATTTATACTGTTCTATAACAGGAGTTCTCCAAGGGGACACAAAGCGTTCATGAATGAGCCCAACACTTTGTCAAATCCCACCTGAGCGAAAAAGTAATGCACAGCCATCTACCAACAATGAACTCATTTTCCAAGTGTAGGATCCTTATGCTGTCCAAATGCGCCTTCTGTGGACAGGGAGGAGATATCAGCACGGCAGTCTTGAGCAATTTTCACAGTTTGCAGACGTACAAAAAAAATCTTTGTACGGGAAACCATAGAAGGGAGGGGAGAAGGAATCCCAAAAGAGCCCGATGAGGACTAAACACAGTGACTGGCTCATGGAGGCATGGGAGAGAAATGGAATGGTGCATTCTAGGAAAGAGGATGGCTGCTGGCTGCTCAGAACCTTTAACGTGAGCCTTCCAGACTGCAACATTTAGTTGCAGCTTGCAACGCCACCACCGAGGGAACAGCAAGTATTTCATTTCACCACAAGATGGCAATGGTCTATCTCTACCAAGCTATATTGTGGCCTCAACTTTATTGGTTCTTCCCCTCAATTATGTACATGCCTTCATTTTCGAAAGAAATCTGACACACGCAGAGGAATGCTAAGTATAGGAAGCGGGCAGAGATGCCTGCTTGCACCACTGTCTGGCTTAGATTTCTAGCTTTCATTTTAAAAAGAGAAAGAGAAAGAAAGAGATATTGTAGAACTGAACACACGAGGCAAAATGTGCAGACAGTATTGTGCCCAGTGGTTTTATGAAAAATGACCACACGCCTGCCTTTTAGTGTTTTTGCCCATGAGTGAAGTCTTACTTATAAATGGTTGCTATTTAGGGCAGTGGTACTAACCATAAATATTTTTAAAGTGTACATACTCATTGCCCAAAGCAGGGACTTACTGGTTCAGTTTGAATTCCTTTATTTGGTCTTCCCTGGTGGAGAAGGGGAAGGAGACATTCACAGCTCAGCCCTGTACATCAGGGATAAGTAATTATACTTTTCTGTCAAGGGCACATTTCTTCAAGGTAGAGATCAGGGAGAAATTTGGTTTCATTAAAGTTATGCTTCCCAAGATGATAAATGAACAAACATGCATTTTGCAATATTTATATACTGCTTAATCAACAAAACCCTCCTTGTGATTTAGATTTTAAAAAACCCCCACAAAATATTCATAAAAATACCAATAATATCAAACATAAAAAACAAATTGACCCAAAAAAGAATCACACTATAAATCAGCAGATTCAAAAACAAATGCACAATAAAATTATATGTTAAAGGTGACTTGTCTGGGTAGGCTTGCAGCAGGCTCCAAAAGCAATACAATAAAGGAACACGACAATACGCAAGGAGACGGGGTGGGCTGTGGCACTGGTGCCTACCTGAAAGGGGGCAGAGCTGACTCCCACCAGCTGAAAATGATGCTGATAGGTTTTGGTGATGCAAGGTTTGGAGTTTCCTACTGCTGGTTTTTGTCATTGAAAAAACGAATTAGCACCCCTACACTGCTGCTTTGCAGATTAGTAAAATGGTGCTCTGGGGTCCTTCTGAAGTCTTTCTTACTGTGTTTTTCCATATCCCGCCCCCCATGGAAACTTCCTCTCTATTAGTTGGGGGGGGGCAATATATATGCCATACCTGCCTCCCCCCTCCTTCCCCTGCAGAACCAGTGCCTCTTTTCTGGGGGGATGCAGGGGTACGTATACCCCTAAACATTTTGTGAATCTAAGTTTGACCTCATTTAGGAGTAGAATTTCAATATGAGTAGGAAAATGAGAGTACCTGATATGGAAAGGGGGGGCATGTCTTCTTCACCCCTTCTGCCGGTCACCAGAGGGTCCGAGGCAATGACCTCAAGGGCACCCGGCCCCACATGGACCCCTCAGCCCCCACACTGTTGCATAAGCACCAATTTTCTTGCTTTTGGTGCCAATCTGCTCAATTTCTCTAGGACTCCATGACACCTCCACTGTCCACCATAACCCCTCAAGCGAGGTGTCATGTACACACAGGAAGACCCTAATCCCGTCAAATCACTCTGCCAAGCCTTTCCTCCGGGCAGTGCCAGGTGGCAGACTATGCATACCTGGACCACTGTTCTTTCATCACCGGTACTCAGGATGTACTTATCTGTGCATATCTTCAGCTCTGCATATTCCCCCTCCCTCCTCCATATGTTAATCCTCTGTAACCCAACCTCTCCCTAATATATTCATGATGTAACCTGTGTAACCCAACCTCTTCTTAATGTATTCATGATGTAACCGTGATGTATTTTGCACTGTATCCTGGGACATGGAAGGAAGTTTTAAAAGTTCATGTCACCCCTTCCTCGCTGTTCAATCTCGCCTTGAACCTGTTGCGCAATAAACTTGGATCTTCTGCATCTTGCTCCTGTCTCCGGCTGAGCTCATTTTCCTCCACAGGGACCCGCGGACTTAGTCCAACAAGCTGGGTGGCAGAGCAGCCTCGCACCCAGATTTTACCGTGACAGTACCCCTAAACATTATTTTTTAGGGGAGCACTGGCTCTAGGGGAGGAGTGCAATTAAATTGTAGAAAGGGCAAGAGATGAAACAGTTGAACATTCAATCCCCAGCCCTTTAAAAAACATTTAAAAAAAAATGAAATGTTTTCAGTATGACAAACTGGTAAGAAGTTTTCAGTATGGAAAGCTTGAGAGATTCTAATCAGACATCATCCGTGTCATGTCCTGTTTGGCTGAAACTGAGGGAAGTTTTGTTAGGAGGAGGAGCCGCACACACACACAGCTGCAGGGCTTTCCAGAAATTGTCACCACCACTGCCAATACTGTTGTTGTCCATATGTAGGGTGTATGGAAAGGGGAGAAACAAAAATGAATGCTTGATCTAACCCCAGGGAAAAAACCGAGACAACCTACCCACTGTCTCGAGTGCCATGGCTTATAGTTGCATTTTTCAAAACCTATCCAATTATCCCTGGGTCAAGGAAACACATTTACAAAGGGAAACTAGAGAGATAGGAACTCTTTAATGGGGGTGTCATGTGGACAATGCAAAATAGGAACACAATCAGCTTCAAATACAGGTGTGGGCAAATCCTACACAAATGTGTCTGAGTTGCAGCTGTTCTGTAATTACAACAGGATGAGACTAAACAGTCTATGAAACAGTCTTCAATTTGAAAAAGGGAGACAGTTGTGTTCTGTGTTTCTAACGCTCTGTATTTTCCAGACACTAGCTCAGCAGGAAAATCCACTTCAGAATACAAGAAGTGGAGAAGTGTCTGCCTAATGTAATGGCTAGGGATGGCTAATATATTCCCCCCAGATATGGCTGGATTCCAAATCCCAACAGCTCCAGCCAGAATGGTCAATGTTCAGGGATGATGAAAGTTGTAGTTCAATAACATCTAGACCCCAGGTCTGCCAGCCCTTCTTCAGGAACTGGTGTGTGTGTGTGAGAGAGAGAGAAAGATGGGGTGGGGAATAGAGGTATCATAAGCAAAACTATTGAATCTAATTGGCTGGGGTGACCCACATGCTTTAGAGTCAATGACAGTGTGGGCCAATGAGGACAAAGAAGATGAAGAAAGAAAACTGCAGAGAGAACAGTGAGGTGTAATCAATGCGATGTCCAGATGTCATGGACCTCCCATCATCCCGGACAATTGGCCATGCTACTAGGGCTGATGGGAGTTGCATACAACAACATATAGAGGGCACCAGGTTGGTTATCCCTGATCTAATTCAGTATTGTCTATGTTGACTGGCAGCAGACCTCCACGGTTTCAGGCAGGGGTCTCTTCCAGCCCTACCTAAAGGTGCCACGTGCGGAACCTGGAACCTTCTGCATACACGCAGATGTTCTCCCACTGAGGCCAGTGTCCTTCAAATGAACACAAAACCATCTGGCTCAGCTCTAACTCCAGCTTAATTTCCAGCACACACTTGGCAACCTATCTGGTTATACTGATGGCATTGCTAGCATAAGCTAAACTTGGGCACTTCAGTTTCTCAGTATTGTAAGAGTATTAGTAATGGGGGAAACCAAGGCAACACCTCTCAAGAACCTGTTGTCATTGCTGTCGCTATATCCATTCCAAAGTGGCCCACAGTACAACAGCAAAATATCTAATAACATGCCATTGCATGTCAAATGCTGGTTCCCTAGACAGATACATGGAATATAAACAAGAAGACGGCAAGATATATAGAAAGAAAGTGTGAGTGTAGCAACTGTGGGTTTATCCACACTTCCTCTTCTCCTGCTGCTCCCCCCCCCCGGGGGGGACAGGACACAAACACTTTAGTGCTCAATCTAAGCCATGGGTAGGTAAACTAAGGCCCAGGGGCGAGATTCAGCCCAATTGTCTTCTAAATCCGGCCCACGGACGGTCCAGAAATCAGTGTGTTTTTACATTAGAAGAATGTGTCCTTTTATTTAAAATGCATCTCTGGGTTACTTGTGGGGCCTGCCTGGTGTTTTTACATGAGTAGAATGTGTCCTTTTATTTAAACTGCATCTCTGGGTTATTTGTGGGGCATAGGAATTTGTTCATTTCCTCCCCCCCAAAAAAAAAGTACAGTCCGGCCCCCCACAAGGTCTGAGGGACAGTGGACCGCCCCCATGCTGAAAAAGTTTGCTGACCCCTGATCTAAGCAAACGGCAATTTGAGTTTACTCCAGACTGATGTGTGCTCCGATTCAGAGCTAAAGAGTGAGTTTTCCCAGGAAAAGGTGTGGGGCAAGGGCACAACCGCTTGGACTTGTGCCTAGATAGTGCAGGGCAAGCAGAAAACATCTCAGACCCATGCTTCCTAGGCATGGGGCAAGTGGGAGCATGGATGAGTCCACCATGCTTCTTTAGCAGTCAGTCCAGGAATCCTGCTTTGGCAGACAAATAGCAAGCAAAAATATACAGTACTCGGAGAGGTGGGGAGTGAGACATTGTTTTGGGTTTGAACAAGTTATTGCTGCTGCTGTTGCTTCCACATTGCATTGCTGTGGTCTAGAGTAAAAAGGAGACACAGCAGCCCTCCCTTAGCAACTGACTCTGTGACACCCTCTCCTTCTCTCTGCTTTACCACACTGCTTCAGGTCAGAGGGAATCCCCAATGAGAGGAGGAGGGACATTTAAAGGGATTTCCCAGCCTGCCCACTCTTCTCTCAGGAAGAGCGATAAAGAACCATTTAAAGACGCAGAGAGAGACAGAGGGAGGAAGCCTGGCAAAGTGTGCTGTTTCTTCTCTCTGCCTCCTCTCAGATGGTTCTCTGAAAAGGGGGCTCTGGTTTTCCTCAGAAGATCAACAAAGAGGCTTTTCAAAAGAGGTGATTCAGCAAACAGTAACACAGGGTTAAAAAAAAATAAAAATAAAGAATGACTGAAACTCAGTGTCAGTTTCCCTGAAGAATGTAAATTCCCATGCAGTGAAACAAAACCTTAGGCAAGCCTGGATGGATTCACTTTCAGGGCTGACTGATTTCAAAATGCAGTGATCATGGATTGTGTGCTTTGGAAAACATCAGGCATTTGTCCACAGTTTTGTTGGGGGTCTCTGAGAACAGGGCAAAGATAAAAAATGTGCACTCAGGAGATGGCCAACTCAGTTTGCTTGGATGTATCAAATGTCATTTCTAGCGCCGAATAGAAATATCAATTAAAACTCATTTAATTGATGAAAAAGATAGCAATTAAATAATAATAATAATAATAATAATAATAATAATAATAATTTGTAATATGTTTATAAAAACTGTGAATGGCAAGCAAACATGTCCATACTCTACAAAGTAGGTTGAAATTTTGGCCTGTTTTTTCTTTGTGGGAGTTGTTACAGGTTGTAAAGGTGAAATCCCCAGTTCTTTGCAACATTGTCTTGTACTCAGAAATAAATGGGGCTATTTTATCCAGCCCACAGCTTTATGGGCTTTTCAAGGGAGGTGGTTCAAAGTTGATTTAAGTAGCTTTAAGGGGGAGGGGAGGTTTAAAAGTCCACCCGACAGCTCCTGGAGTCTTTTACTGATAAAAGTTGGCAGATATTTTCATAGGTTGAGTCTTTTTATCAGGGTAATTTGATCACTGGAGCTCCTACTCATGCAGCAGAGACTCAGTTGAGACTTGACCCGGCGCCATCTTCCCCGGAAGTCCTCTACAAAGTATGATTTTGCTTCAGAAATATTGCTTTTACCTATATGTAAATATAATTTTTAGCTTAGTCTATTAATTCACATATGAATAACAATTTAAAATGTCTTTAATAAGTATAAAAGCCTAGACATTTCACATATCATAAAATCTATCAAACCGAATTACTCTCTCACATGCATTTCCACAGAAATGTCTTCAAAACCAACAGAGACACTTGTGGCACCTTAAAGACTATAAAATCTATTATGACATACATTTCTGCGAACTATAATCAGAAGCCATGAAATGCTTATCCTGAGTTACAGGTGCACACATGGTTGTGGCATGGTGGAATTATAAACAATGCTGTCAGAGGGAAATTAAATGCAGAAGGTGCAGACTAAATATAAAGTCACTCAGGGCACATGAGCGATCTCAACTAGTGGGTCATGGGATTTAATGGATGAGTCCTGTGGTTTCTGGTTTCAAGGCTTAGAATCAAATCAGCCTTCACCAATCTAGTGTCTTCCAGTTGTTTCCAAACTACAACTCCCATGCTGGTTGGGGTTGATCAGATCTGTAGTCCAAAACATCTGGAGGGCACTAGGGTAGTGGAGACTTATGTAAATCAACACTTTTGTTTATATGTTCCTCCCATTCCGTGGGGTCTGATATTGTCTGAGGAGGTTTGGTTGATGGTTCTGCCACTGTTTGAGCTATGAGGCTTCTCAGTGTTGGCTCTCTATCTTTGGAACTCACATCCCCAAGCTCAATGTCAACGTTTCAAATGACAGTGAAGACTATTCTGTTTGGAAAATGAGCCTTTTGCTTTCCTGAGCTGGTACTGAAATTTTAATATTTATTATTGTGTTACCGTAAAGTTCTGGGATTGTGGCCAACCGGCAAATTCAATCTGCTACAATTCTCCCTCAAAGAACATAGAATTGTAGAGTTGGAAGAGGCCATGGGGGTCTCATCTAGTCTAACCCCCTGCAATGCAGGAATCTTTCACCCAACTTGGGACTTTAACCCACAACCCTGAGGTTGACAGTCTCATGCTTTACCAACTGAGCTATCCCTCATCTCAGTAGTTACTTGGCACCATATTATTCAGCTGAATTCCTGTAGACTTGGGGTTGTAGCCAATGTTAGTTTACTCAGAGTAGACCCAGTAAAATGAACGGACTTCATTAATTTCAATAAGTCTACTATGAGCCTAACTTAACTGGCTACAACTCTTCCCTGAGAGATGGTTTACTCATCTGCTGACCCTGAGTGTTGTGTCCTCTTCTCCCACTGCAGTTATTTTAAAAGGAGTCACCCTCCAGTTGCTGCTGCCATCTAGGCCAGAGGCTGCTTCTTTCCTGCTGGTGACAAAATTATTGTAATTTTTGAAAAAGAAAAGAAAAAGATTGTTATTGCTTTATTACATACTTTTCTTATTATGACATTGTTTTGCATGGTTTCATATGCAGTTTTTTGTGTGGTCATGCTTTTGTTGTAAATCACTTTGAGTGCATATTAAAAGTGGCATAAAGTGAGTAGTGATTATGGCCTGTTTGGTTTTTATGATTCTGTTGCCTCATTTGCTTATTGCCCTTTGTTGTTGAAGCGTGTATTGGCATTTATTGTAATTTTTTTTAATGACTTTCATTCCATAGGGTTCTTTGGAAGCTCTGCTGAGAAGTGGAGCAACAGAAGTCAAACATCCACACCATACATTTAATGCACATTGAAAGCACATGACGTCCCCCAAAGAACCCTGGGAACTGTAGTTTGTTAATGGGGCTTGGGAGTAGTAGCTCTGTGAGTGGCAAACCATGGTACCCATGATACTTTGGGGAAAGTCATGTGCTTTAAGTATATGGTGTAGAAGTTAAGTCTCAGTATTTATGTTATTAATTTTAAGTATGGTAGCATTGAATTGATATTTGACCCAACTCAAAAAGCTGCATACACACCATGGATTTAAAGTGCATCATTTCCCCCAAAGAATGATGGGAGCTGTAGTTTGTTAAGGGTGCTAGGAATTGTAGCTCTGTGAGGTTCCCAGGATTCTTTGGGGGAAATTATATATGGTGTGCACACAACCTTGGAATCTTAAAAGATATATAGGTAAAGGTAAAGGGACCCCTGACCATTAGGTCCAGTCGTGACTGACTCTGAGGTTGCGGCGCTCATCTCGCTTTATTGGCCGAGGGAGCCGGCGTACAGCTTCCGGGTCATGTGGCCAGCATGACCAGGCCGCTTCTGGCAAACCAGAGCAGCACACGGAAACACCGTTTACCTTCCCGCTGGAGCGGTACCTATTTATCTACTTGCACTTTGACGTGCTTTCGAACTGCTAGGTTGGCAGGAGCAGGGATCGAGCAATGGGAGCTCACCACGTCACGGGGATTTGAACCGCCGACCTTCTGATCGGCAAGTCCTAGGCTCTGTGGTTTAACCCACAGCGCCACCTGCGTCCCTAGAAAAGATATATATAAATATTTAAAAGATACCCTTTATATACTGAAAGCCCCTGGCATCCCCAGCTAAAAGGATCAGGTTATGGGACAAATCTTTGAGAGATGCTGTCAGTCAAACTAGACAGTATCAGGTAAGCTGGCCTTGTATAAGGTAGCTTCCTTTGTTCCTCCAGCCTCCATACAGGCACAGCCCCACCTGTTAGGTGTGGTGGCACATGCTACTGTTTGCACCATCATCTAAAGCAGATCTTCAGGGTGAGGCAGTTAAATATTGTTGTCCCATTGAAATCAATAGGTGCCATTCCGGTGACTCAGTGCAGGGTGAAGACTGTAGTCAGGTGTGCACAAATACATCATTATCTAAACAGGCTGTACTGGGAAGCAATCCTGAAATGAAAATAGCAGGAGTGCAGGAAGTATATTGGCACATATTTTTATTTATAAAGTCACACCCGTATGTATGAAACAAGTTTATGTTCTTTTTGGCCTGAACTCTGCAGGAGAGATAGCTTGAAGCCTGATAAATTGTACCTTTAAATTAAAAATCGTGAATACATTGTTGGTAACAAAAGTAACTGGTTGTAAACTGATGTGTTACTTTCTGAACCTACTATTTTCCCCCACCCCCAAGTGTTCTCAAGATAAACAGTGTCTGTTTTGGTTATTTTAGTGTGTGTGTTTTGTTTCATAGACATCGTATTTATTTCAATAATTATAATACTATGTTACGGTTCTATTCTCACTTGACTGGAACCATTATGCACAGTGGGGCTTACTTCTGAGTAAACCTGCATGGTTTTTGCCCTGCATTCATAGTTAATCCCTTCTTTTTGAACCTTGCCCCAATGAGAAAAGTTTGCATTTTCGAAGCCATTCTCTGGAATATGAATAAACTACAAAACTGTCCCTGTGTTGTCACATTGCTTGGTCTCATTACACAAAAAGTGTCCCTGAAGGATGCATTGCCTAAACTGCTGTCCTGTTGAAGTTAATAGAACTTACTTCTGAATAGACATGCATAGCACTGCACTGCTTAGGAAGCCGCAAGCTCCTGTTCTCTGAAGGTTTTTTTTTTAAAATCATTTGACAAGTACAGTGGTACCTCGGGTTACATACGCTTCAGGTTACATACGCTTCAGGTTACAGACTCTGCTAACCCAGAAATAGTGCGTCAGGTTAAGAACTTTGCTTCAGGATGAGAACAGAAATCGTGCTCCGGCGGCGCAGCAGCAGCAGGAGGCCCCATTAGCTAAAGCGGTGCTTCAGGTTACGAACAGTTTCAGGTTAAGAATAGACCTCCGGAATAAATTAAGTACTTAACCCGAGGTACCACTGTACTGTATCTTGCAAACATATGCCTTGAGACAGTACACAGCAGAAAACAAAACAAAAAACAGACTATTTTGTGAACATTTCTGACAAATTATAATTGTTTCAGAAAATGACACAGTTGCTTACAACCAGCTACAAACTACCATATCTAGCCATCTTTTTTAAAACAACAACACTTTTTGCTAGGCTTCTCTAAATATCAGCTGTATCCAGTTCTGGCCCTCTACAGAACTGTATGCACTCCATGTCCCTACTGAGACCAGAGTCTGCCTCCCAGTGCCCTGTTTTCAAGAGGTCTTTCCCCTGGTTTGTGGCTTATCGAAAGTGGTGATGGAAGGGGACACAACTTGGCCAACCACGTCCCTGATGAGATAAGCAGCCAATGGTACTTCCCCTTGCTTCTACCAGTTTATAGTGCAACCCTAACTTACTCCCAGGTTAAATCTGATGTCAATTGAGTAGCTATATTTAAATAGCCTTGTTGGTGGGTGGGTTACATTGTCACACTGCAAGTCAACTAGGGGACAAGTACCGTAGTTGAGACCTGTGTCCTATGCTAATCCCTGCACTCATCCACATGGCAGTGCATTCCAAAACTGTCCTTTCACAAATCCCCTTTTTCTTGCTCCCTTGTGTCAGGTTTTAAGACCATGTGCTGTTTTTTACCCTATAAAGGTAAAAAGGGTTGTCGTCCTGTGCACTTCTGCTGCCTGAGGCAGCCACCTCAGGCTGCCTAATGGCAGAGCCGGCTCTGGGTCTATGGGCCTGGTTTGGAAGTTCCAACTGGTGCAAAACCCTGTGGCGGCTATATGGCTTTAAAAGGATTTAGACCAATTTATGGTGACAGTGGCCAGACGAGTAAGTTCTACCTCCACTGTTGGGAGACAGTATGCCTCTGAGAATAAAAGTTGTTGGGAATCAGAACTGGGGAGAATTCTGCTGTGCTCTGGTCCTGCTGGCCCACAGCTTGGCCACTGTGAGGACTGGAGGAGCCCTAGTCTTGATCCAACAGGGTTCTTCAGATGTGAAGCATTGTGCCCCTTTTGCCATAGCTTGCAGGCAGGGTCAGATCTACTATGAAACCAATGAAGCTTAAGCTTCAGGACCTCTGATCCCATAGGGGCCCCATAAGCAACTCTGGTCCACATTGTTCAAAAACATTGGGTTTAGTGGACCCAATTTGAGTTGCATGGCTGAAATTGATTTGTTGTTGTATGTATGTATTTCAACCACCCCAAAGTTTGAGGGTCAGCAGCACAGACGTTGTAAAGGCGTGATCTGTCATGGAACAGCCCCATTGAAGAAGATAGCAGTGGTTACCCAGAGACCTCCTTGCTGGCAAGGGGTACCAACTTGAATAAAATATTTGGGGGGGGAGGGGCAGATAAGCTCTACCCCACATAATCGATCACATGACATGGAGCACACACACTATTTGAATGGCAATGAATGCCCAGAGACCTCCTCATTGGTCAGGGGTGCCAACTTGAATAAAATACGGGGGGGGGGGAGACCCCTGGACCCCTATGTTGCTGGTTGCGAACGGGTCTCCCAAATGTAGGTCCCTCCATTGCAAATTTCTGCTCTGGTGAGCTGAGGGCCATCAATCTTGCTTTCTTTTAATAAAAGGAGGATTTAAAGACTATTTAGCTAAATATTTAAAGACTATTTAGCTAAATATGCTAAGATAACCTAAATAGAACTACTTGCAAGAACCAGATTGGCCTAGGGTTTAAATATGTGATGTTATAGAATAATATGTCTAAAGTTAAAATGAAAAGAAAGATGTTAATTGACTAAGTAAATTTTATGTGAAAATAGTTTTGGAAAACTGTTACAATGATATACATTGCAACTCAGCTAGGGGGAGTCGAGGAAGTCACCCAACAATGTAAACAAAAGTGGAATTAATACACTTAAGATTTATGTTTGTTTGTTTGTTTGTTTGTCTGTTTATGGAAAATCAATAAAAAAACTGGAAAATAAAAATAAGAGGAGGAAACGTGGAAACAACTGCTGAATTTGAGGGGAAAGGGGCGCAGAAAAATGAGAAGCCGAGGGAGAAAACAAGAAGCAATCTCCCCTCTCGCCGGCTGAGCAAAGCAACGTCGCCCAACTCGACTTTACCCAGCACGGCGCATGCGTACGCCCCGGCCCCGACTCCGGTGACGTCAGCCCTCCCCTCCAGGCCCAGCTCCCTCCCTCTCCCCCGCCCTCCTCGCGGCCACTCCAGGGTTGCCAATCGGCGCTGTTTGCTGCGCCCGCCCGCGCCGCGCTCGCCACTCCGCCCGCCCCCCGCGCTCCTCCCCACTTCCCAGCATTGCGAGCCCGCTGAGTCCACTCCCTCCCGAGCCTTACGTCGGTTCGGCAGCCACCCCCCCACGAACCGTCCCTCCTCCTCCCTCGCACAGGACGGAGCCGCCGTCGGGGCCTCGGCAGCTGGGCAGCAGGACGCGCCTCCTCCTCCTCCTCCTCCTCCTCCCGCCTCGCTCGGGACCCGGAGCCGGCGAAGCCGCGACGGCAGGAGGTGAGTCCCGCCCGGCGGCGACCCTTCGGGGGCTCGAACTCAGCCTCCCCCCTCCCACGTCGGAGGGGCTGCCCATGGCTGGTCCCACTCCAGTAAGTGCCACCTGGGGGGCTCGCACCCCCTTAAACCCCCCCAAATTTCCTTCCCTCTCTCCATCAGTGGCCCCCTACTCCTCGCAGACCCTCCCCGTCCATCATGCCCTCTTCTGTCCCCTGGGACAAGCATAGGACCCCTCCAAAGTCCTCCCCACCACCACCACCTTCCACCCCCTCGGTTCCCACTCATGCCCTGCCCCCCTGACCCTTTCCTTCCCCAGGACCCCCAACCTGGGCTCCCAGGCTGTCATTGCTTCTCCCACCCCTTTCCGGGAACTCCCACCCTGCGCTTGGGGACACATCAACACATCCCAGGATCCGTGTCCCTTTGTCTTCCGAGATCCACGGCTTCTCTCTCTCCCCCCCCACCCCCCGTCGCAGGATTCTCACTCCCCACCCACCCCGGACGGGGTGGCCACCCTATCACTCCATGCTTCGAGCCTGCTGTCGTTGATCTTTGGCTCTCCTGACTCTCTTATTTACGCAATCCATACCTACACGTTCTTGTCATCCACATACACACACACCCCTCTGGCCCCTGGACTTTTTAGTAACTTGTCCAATCCATCCTTCAGTTTCCCACTCCTCCATCTCAGCCGGGAAGCTGCCTCTCAACTCCATTCCTAAAATAGCTTTGCTTTTGACAGCCTGCCCCTTGCCTTAAGGAGAATGGCGAGAATTAGAGAGAGAGACTTGCTACCTTTGCTAAACTTTTCTAGGTTTCTGACTTCTATGCCCCTTCAGAAAGTTTTTTAAAAATCTTCTCCATTGGTTTGTTTACTTTTCTTTCCAATCACTGCAAGGGCTATATTTATGGTGACTCTGGTTTCTTCCAGTGCAATCAATTCTAACTACGTCTACTTAGAAGTAAGTCCTGTTGAACTCAATGGGGCTTACTCCCAGGTGAGTGAGGTTAGGGTTGATCATTGTTTCTCAGTCCCACCAGGATGTTCACTCCTACCCTAAAGTCTTGCTGGATAGCTCATTTTCTTTTGATTACCTGTACCTGGCTAAGGGCTACCCAGCCATAATAACACTGACTAACCTTACAGCAGGGGTGGGGGACCTACGATGTTTTTAGATTGCAACTCCCATCAACCCCAGCTGGCATGGCCACTTATCAGGAATTGTGGGAATTGTAGTTGAACAACATTCAGAGGGCCACAGATTTGCCATACCTGCTTTACGGGATTTTAAAGGATTTCATCTAGATAATGCTTATGAAGCACTTTGAACACTTCCATGAGACACTCGAAAGCACTATACAAATGTTGTTATTGATAATATTTCGTCCCCTTGTTGGGTTCTGTCACATTGCCTTCATATTTTCCCACTGACTTCTTTACTTCTCGCACTGTGTTATTTTGCTAGGAAGGAAAGGAAAGCCTTGATAATTTTTTTTACCTGATCTCTGAGACTGCCATCCCTAGCTATGTTACTCTCCATGTGTGTGTGTGAGTGTGTGCGTGTGGCAGGGGGGGACTGCAACAGAATGTTGTAGCACCTTGAAGACTACAAATTTAATGTGGCCTACGCTTTTGTGGCCTGGAATCTACTTAGATACCTGGAGTATTGTTCCCATTTGACAAGGGTGTGTGCATTTATCAGTGTTTATATAGCCACATGGACAAACATACATAGGGGAAAAAATATAAACTGAGGTCAAATGACCATGAAATAGTAAAAAGTACGGTCTGTGGTGATTATATATATATATATATACACACACACACACACACACACACACACAGTGGACATTGTATATTTCCTGGTTTTATTGTACTGATTTTTATGAAGATTATTGTAAACTGCTTTTGAATTCCTAATGAAGGATAATCTACTTGTTTATATAAACAATATATGTTTGTGTATATACACACACATGTATGCATACACATATAAAAATATAAAATAATCAAGCATCAGCTTTATTTGATGAAGTGGACTCTATTCTATGAAAGGGATTCCACATTAAATCTGTAAGTGTTTCAGGTGTCAAAAGATTTTATTCGCTGTTTATTCCAACAGGCATCTCTTAAGGTCAGAAAGCTGTTTATCCTGGAAGTTGCAATAGTAGGAAGGTGTTTTGAAAGTAGGAAAACATGATGCAGAAAAATATTTTTGCAATGTAAAGATTCACTGTGTATTGGCATGGCTGTGTTGACTCTTGTTAAAAACAACTGCTCTATTCAGAAGTTGCCTACATTACGTACAGTTAAAATATATTGTGTAAACTACCTTGTAAGACATCAGTTTAGTACCAAGTTTCTGGTTTTCATGGAATGTGGATGCTTTCCCCCTTCCGCCCCAACACTACACACCCTCTCCCAAATATTTCTGAGGACTAGAAATGTGGATTTAAAACATGGAAGCTAAGATTTCCTCAGTGTGTCAGAAGTTGGTATTTGTTTATTGAGGTGCAGCCTGGAGGTGATACTCATATGCAGTGGGCCGCAGTTGAGAGCAGTTGGTATGTGTGTCACAACAGCATTGAGTTGCATTGTGCATTGCACTTTTGCTTGGCCCTGATGTTGCGTTCATGCCAGCTTGTGGCAAACAGTGTATTTACCTGTGTCATTTCTCATTTATAATCCTGCGCCTCTGTAACAAGCGGCTGCCAGCGCAGTCTGTTTTTGCAACGTGCTGCTAACTTCAAACCGGACACAGCATGGCAGCCGCATTTGGTATATTAAAATAAACCACTGGCATTTTCTCCGGAGCCTTTTCTCCCTTTTTGAAAACAACACCACGTTAAGTACTTAGCTTGACACTGATGCATAAACATAACAGGTTTGTTTTCTTTCAAGTGGCTGTAGCAGCTGCCTAAAAAAGTTCATGATACACTTGGTCTTTGTTGCTTAGAAATTCAAAGAAAATGAATGCTTTTAGCCCTGCAGCGAACAATGGACAGGGACAGACTTAAACTCCCACAGGCCCTTCCGCTGCTCCCAATTGTTGCTTTTTCTTTTCTTTTTTTAAGGCAGAACAAATTTACTCACAATTGCATATAATGAGTAGACTGGTTGCATCCGTCTGGATTCCTCACCTGTATATTAGGAATAATAGTTACTTGCCTTTTTTTGAATTACTGTGATGACAGGTAAGATAATTTTTTTTTTACAAAACACATTATGGGTTTTGTATAAATAACAGGGAACAGCAGTGATAAAAACCAACAGAAGCAACTGCTGTGAAATGATTTGAAGATGATCACTTGAAGAATTTGCAGCAATTATTGGAAGCAACACACATATCTTCCCATCCTAACCTAAGACCTAGGTTTTTCTGCTTCTCCTGATACCGGGAACCAAAACTAGTATGTCACTGATAGGAGTAGTGTTGTAATCAGGCCTTCTGCAAGACTTGCGTTGGCAGGCAAGACCTCTCTGGGCTCAGGGACCTCTTATTTGCACTTAGCTAGCTGCAGAGGATCTTGGGAACTGGAAATGTTTGAGTGGGATGCCAATCCCAGATGGAAAGAGCGTGTGCTGGGGTCTTGCGTCACTTTCACTGGGATGGTTAACATTTCTGGGAAATGACTGGTCTGGAATTATTATGTTTTAAAAACTCTCCTGCTGGATTTTTTTTTTTAAAGAAAGGAATAAATTCTGAAATCTAATGCTTTATGTACTCCCATAACATTTCTCCTTCCCCCATCAAATCTTTACTTTTTAACCTTTTCTCAGTCTCACCCCTCAAGATTTCTAATTGCAGGTGTTGGGAACAAACACAGTGTAACCATTTATTATTTTGGGCAATATTTTCCCCCATCTGCAATTTTAATTTAGATTTTAGTTTACTCCATGTTCTTTCCATGTAAGCACTTGTATTCTGTTAGTCCCAAACTTGGGATCATTGTGTCCTAAGAAACTTTGCTGGCTAATTCTCCATGGATAGGCAAGAGCCAAAAGTTTTCTCATGAACTGGAACTACTTATGGCGAATTAATTCGACCCCCCCCCCCCGTAAGAGCATGAAGGATTACAAAAGAGCAACAAAATCAAGTGGAGCAGAGAACCTGCGAGGAGAAGGAAATGAACTGAAAGGAGAATTGTGTTTATAGCAGCAGAGAGGCCTTGCTTAATTGTTGCTGTGTTAATTAAGTTGGCTGTGTGTTGAAGTGTTGCATATTCCCTGTTCCCTGACCATCAATTTTACAGTGCAGTCGTATGCATGCTTACTCAGGAATAAATCCCACTATAGCCAATGGAGCTTGTGAACAGCAGGACTGCAGCATGAATGTGCAAAGTGCTTTAGGAAAATTTCTTTCGTAGCTGAATGTATGAACATTCCCATTGATACGTTTACAAATCTGTATACATCTGTGCAGGATATTGCTTCAGTTTGTTTGTCATGGACTCCAGTCGAAGTAAACAAAAATGTATGTAAAGCTGCCTTATGGGGTTAGACTCAGGGCTTTTTTTCGGGGGGGGGGGGGGCTCACAGGAACTCAATTCCGGCACCTTTCAGGTGGTTGCAATTGCCATTCTAAGTGAATGAGGGAGGTGTTCATGGTGAGGTCCGGCACCTCTTTTTCTAGAAAAAAAGCACTGGGTCAGACCTTATCTAGCCCAGCTTCGTCACCTTAGACTGACAGTGGCTTCCCTAACTGGGAATACATGGAATTGAACAGGGGACTTTGTGATTGCAAATGCATAGCGGTGGCTCTCCAAGGTTGTCTAGTCGCAAAGGCTGGATTTATTTATTTATACTCTTATCTCACACATTTTCTTCAAGAAGCTCAAAGTGAATTATTTAGTCGTCGTCCCCTACATTTATCCTGCACAACAACTCTGAAAGGTAGGTTAGATTGTGAAAGAGTGAATGGCTCAAGATCACACAGTGAGCTTCATGGCTGAGTGAGGATTTGAACCCTAGGGTGGTATTCAGCTAAGGGCAGTTCCACACCATACAATTAAAGTATGTCCAGTGCACATTTAAAACACAGAAATCCTGGGAATTCTAGATTCCCCCCACAGAGCTACAATTCCCAGTACTCTTAACAGGCTACAGTCTCCAGGATTCTTTGGGGAAAGTCATTCACTTTAAATGTATACTGCATGTACTTTAAATGCATGGTGTGGCTCTGCCTTTTGTTTTACTCAAGAGTAGACCCAATGAAATTAATGAAGATAACTAACATAGATCCACTAATTTTGAAACTCGGCTGAATACCACTCCTGGCCTCCCAAGTCTTAGTTACTCTATCACTATCCTATGCTAGCTCTATATGCTATCTCCAGAATAAGAGGTACAGTGGTGCCTCGCAAGACGAAAAGAATCCGTTCTGTGATTTTCTTTGTCTAGCGGTTTTTTCGTCTTGCGAAGCAAGCCCATTGACGGATTAGCGGATTAGCGCTATTAGCGGCTTTTAGCGGCTTATCTGCTGATCGGATCAGCTGATAAGCGGCTTAGCGGCTTAGAAAAAGGGGGGAGGAACCAGCAGGAACTCGCAAGACATTGTCGTCTTGCAAAGCAAGCCCATAGGAAATTTGTTTTGCGAAGCACCTCCAAAACGGAAAACTTTCATCTAGCGAGTTTTCCATCTTGCGAGGCATTTGTCTTGCGGGGCACCACTGTATTATAAAGAACAGGAAGAGGAGCAGCAGCAGCAACAAGTTAGATATATTGCAAGCTCATGTCCTGTTTGTGGGTTTCCCAGAGGCATCTGGTGGACCACTCTGGGAAATGGGATGTTGGACTAGGCAGGTTTCAGTCTAACCCAGCAAGACTCTTTTGTTCCTAAGGAACAGAACAAAATAATAACTCTCCCAGAGGGCACTGAAATAGACACACAATTTGTCTTGTGTTGTTCTTGCTAATAGCATATAAACATTATGTATCATTTACATAAGAGCCCTGTGAAGAAGATATTCAATGTCTGTGTTATGCTCATTCTGGAACATAGGTGCTTTGGCACCTGAACCCATTTCTGCTATTTTTGTTTCTTCATCCGTACTGCATCTCATCTGTCAGCGAGAGATGAATTGTTAGAAACGATTGACGCCGCAAGACAAACAAGTATTTGTGTTAGGCATCTTATGAAATTTAAATATATTTTCCTGTTGGTTTTAATGTCTTTATAACAGCATGGTGGGACTCCTTTATCGCAAATGAGGAGCTGAAGTGCACTGCATCCTGACAAACCTTGGAGCTGGCATTAGGACGCAGGTCTGAATACAGTTTTGCTGCTGGGTATCGCTGGCTGCCAGCATTCACGTTTCAGAAGATTGTAAACTGGGTATATGAGGTGTTGCCAGCCCTGGGGTTTCAGCCTCTGAGGAGCTATATGAGCTTTGGTTCTCACTGTGCATTTAATGAATACTTAGAAATTCCTTTCGTGTTACTATGAGGTCAAAGGAAAGGAAGGGTGATTTCCTTGCTTGCCTCAATCAGCCTTTGAAAATCTCAGTGAAGTCGGCTAGAATTAGTCCCTATTTGCAGATGAGGGACTAGAGCTGGAAGAGTAGATTCTCTCATGGGATTTGAACCCTGATTCAAAGTAAACATTGTGCCCACACCTCGCATGGAAGTTCTCTGGGTTAATTTTGTGCCCTGTAAACAAGGCAGTGTTGGCTTCTGAAAGTAAGTAGTTATTGGTATTTCCACAATGGTTGCCAACTGGTACATTTTTCCACTGTGACAATTGGTTGTGTTTACTGTCTGTTTAGAAGTGGCTGCTTTTAACAGGTTGCCCGTTATACAACAGGTTAGAGGCAAAAGCTATATCATTTATTAGTAGCTCTTTTTACCTGTCCTTTATTGCTAACTTTAATATTGTTGGGGTTTTTTGTAAACCACTTTAAGGTCTGTTAAATAAACAAATCCATTTTACTTAGACTGGGAATAATTGTAACCCTCATTTATTGGGTAAGGGTAGTTAGAATAGGAACAGAAAGGTGAACCCAACACTTTACAAAGTTTATTTAAAAATTTAGGCTTGTGATTGATTGGAATGAGAATTTTCTTTATTGGACCAATGCTTCTATTGGGCTAAGAATATACAAAACCTTTTACCTGCTGAAGCACTGTGTTTAGTTAAAAAGTTGGTGAGAAACTCAACAAGAAAAATGTTTATTGTAGAATATCAGGATGTTCATTCTTGCTTCATCAGTGTCAAGCACCTAGTAGGCTACATACACAACTGTTGGGCTGCAGTTGGTTTTGTGGATCCCATAGGTATTATTGAGAAGTATAGAATCTCAGAACTCTCAGCATGGGATAAGCCCATTTTATTGAACACCAGATAGCCACTGTAGAAGTGTGAACCTTTAAGCGAGAGAGGTGCCTTTACTTTTCTCCAGCACAGTTGAAAGCAAGTGTGTTCAGGTAGACAATGAAATATTAAAGGCACCAGCTATGACAGCAATAAGGCCTGATTCAGAAAATCAGTGGCATAGGTCACCTACAGGCAGCACCACACGGAACAATATGTCTATTTGTGAAGCGGCCACATTTTCACCGTGACATTGCGAGCCTTCCATACATCTTGCTTTTAGTTACTTGTTCATTTCATTGTTGGCAAAAGCGTCTTCCCAAACAGAGTTACCTCATTTCTCGGAAATATGGGTTTGTTTTACTCCTCACATTGGAGTTAGTTTGCTCTGAAGATGTTTGTACACCTTTGTGGCAACACCAAAGCTTTGGTGGTACTGGAAAAATACTAGACACCAGAGAAAAGTGCGTAGGAAAGTTTTTTTCCAAAAAAAATTCGGCCCAGCTAAAGGACAGATACCTAAAACTTGTCATCTAGTTCTTGTCATTTAAAACCAGGCATGACTTACTTATTTTAAGGAATAGAAAAAACATTGTACTATGGGTCCATATGCACACTTATGGTGATGGATTTATATTTATTCCATCAGATTTTTCCCTTCCAGAAATATAAACAAAATCCAATAAGGTGAGTTGAAGTTGCCTGGAAGCATTTCTTATGCTCAACAATAATCATTGTGAGCACAGTAGAATATTACTATTGTTTATTAAATTTGTATACCACCCGAAGATCACAGGATTGTTCACAACATAAAAATACCAAATGAAAACACAAAATACATAAGAAAACAGAAACAAACCAGTAAGCCTCCCTCCCCCCCCCCCACATTTAAAAAACCATAAAATGTTGAACAGCCAAAGGCCTGGTAATGGAGAAGAGTTTTCACCTGGTGCCTGAATATATGTAATGACGACTCCAGGAGCTCCTCACTGGGGAGAGCATTCCACAAGTGGGGAGCCACCACAGAAAAGGCCTGTTTGTGTGTTGCTGCCCTCTGGGCTTCTGGTGAATGGGGCACAAAAAGAAGGCCCCCAGTGTTGATCGCAGGGTCAGGTTCGGTTCATATGGGGAGAAGCGGTCCTTGAGGTAATGTTGCAAGATGCGTTGATATCTGTTTCTGAATTCTTGTTTCTTTACATATTTGTGTTTGAAAATGGTTAACAAAATAGCCAATGTATTGTAAGAGGGCTAATTTGGAATGGGCTCTAGCAGTAGAGCAGTAGAGCATTGCATGCAAAATATTGTGGTTTAATTCGCAGCAGCTCCAGGTAGGTTTTGGGGGACCCTTGTCTAAAACTCTGGGTGCTGGTGCCAGGCGGTACTGAGCTGTATGAACTCAGCCGCCTGAGTTATATGAGAGCAGCCACCTGTGTTCTCAGCCTTTTAGTTCTCTTATCAGTTTGTTGCTTTTTCTTCCTTTTTAAAAAAATCATCCTTTTGGTGCAGCCAAGAATGGTTGTGCTAGTCTGAATAGTTCATTAGCAGTAACCCTCTTTTTTTGTCCCTCCTCCTCCCATGTTTACTGAAAATGTGATGCCAATTTAATGTCCTCCCGCTGTGCAGGAGTTTGGGGCATTTTTTAATTGCAGCAGGAGCAGGTGTGGTCAGTCCTAGGTTCAGAGGCTCTGTTTTAAGTTTCGTTTTACTTGTGATCAGTCAAATTAACCGCACTGTTCTAGCTGTGGGAACAAGAAGCAAGCATTATCTCTAGTGTGATATTAATCTTCCTGCCTGCTATTTTGATATACAAGTCTAAACCACACTCTCTTTCTGTATTAACAGTGCTGCTTACTACTACTTCCTGGGCACTGTTTTTTTTTTTAATTATATAAAAAAAGTGATGTCTGTAGCTTGTCTTCTAAGTTCAAGGGGGAGAGCTGCTAATATTTGGGTTGAAGAATTTGTAAGAAAATGAAATCACTTTGGGAAGCATGGAGGCAACATGGAGTGTTTTATTTTCTTCTGAGTCAATAATGACTCAAATGTTCTAGCCCTGTGCTGCAGTCTTGGTGTGCTAATACTGAGCCATCTGGCTCGTAACAAGCTTCAAAACTAAGATATTAAACACTTCCAGATTTGTTAGTTCTCTTTTGAGAATAGTCATTAGTAGGACTGATTCTCCTAACACTTTTGAATTTTGCGTACCTCATGAGATGGCTTGTGTTTTGGGCTATCTTCTTGTTTACAGTCTAGTGTTTGAAAAGAAAGAAGATAAGATTTGCAAGAGTTCAGATGTAGACTGGATTGACTTGCCAGAGTTCAGAAGTTCAGCATTTGGAAAAGGGAGTTATTGTTTTGTTGTTTCTGTTTTAAATATTTGTGTTTTTATATTGTGAACAGCCCTGAGAGCTTCTGAGGAAGGGTGGACTGCCAGTCTAATAAATAAAATAAATATATAAAAATAAGTGTTTCCTGACTATCTGGTTAGTTTAGCTAAGGGGACAACAACATTTTATGATAGAGCATCCACTGGGTAGCTGTAAATCAATTTGCCAGCAGTAATTGGAGTGGATTCTATGGTCGTTCCAATGTTAAGTCAAACCTAAACTGTCAGCCAACCTAGCAGTTCGAAAGCACGCCAAAGTGCAAGTAGATAAATAGGTACCGCTCCAGCGGGAAGGTAAACGGCATTTCCGTGTGCTGCTCTGGTTCACCAGAAGTGGCTTAGTCATGCCGGCCACATGACCCGGAAGCTGTATGCCGGCTCCCTCGCCCAATAAAGCGAGATGAGCGCCGCAACCCCAGAGTCGGTCACGACTTGACCTAATGGTCAGGGGTCCCTTACCTTTACCTTTATTTTTTTTCTGATAAATATTTTATTAGTTTTCTAAAAGTAAAGAAAAAAGAATGAAATACTAAAGCATAAGAGTAAAGAACAAGAATAACAACACAAGACAGATATACCATATATGCAAATAAAAAGTTTTCCACCTGTCAAATTAACATAGTCGTTTCTTCCTGGACTTCCTTCAACCCGCCCGTAAATCTTCCGCAATAAAATTCTAAGATACACATTACCTAGTATGTATTGTCATTAGACATTCTTCTACCTCTATTTACCTTGGACAATACCTCTTCCTCTTTCACAGTGCTTCTCTGAATCCCCTTAACGTTATTTGACCTTTACTAAGATGCTCCAAGTAGTCCACATATTTCCCCCAGTCCTTGACAAACTTTTGGTCTCTTAAATGTCTGATCTTTCCAGTCAATCTGTCCAAATCCGCGTAGTCTAGTAACTTCGATCTCCACTCCTCTATTGTTGGCATTTCCTTTTTTTTCCACTTCTGAGCAAGGACTATCCTTGCTGCTGTTACTGCATAATACATAAATTTGTGGTCTTTCTTCTTAATTTCATTCCCTAGTATTCCTAGCAGGAAAATTTCGGATTTTTTGGTAAACGTATATTTTAGAACCTTTTTTAATTCAATATATACTTCCTCCCAATATTCTCTCACTCTCCTGCACTCCCACCACATGTGATAAAAAACACCCTCCTTCTCTTCACACTTCCAACATTTGCTGTCTACTTTGTACATTTTTGACAATTTCGCAGGTGTTATGTACCACCTGTAAAACATCTTCATGACGTTCTCTTTCACCGTCATACACGCAGTAAAATCCAGACCCTCTTTCCATACATTCTCCCAATCTTCAAATTGTATAGCGTGGCCCACATCATTGGCCCATCGAATCATTACTGTCTTAACTTCTTCGTCTGCCAAATTCCAATCCAGCAACATCTTATACATTCTAGATATTATTTTCACCTCGCTATTTATAATTTCCGTCTGGAATTTTGATTCTTTATCTGCATACCCTCTATCTTTGGCCTCTTTTCTAAACATCTCGTTAACTTGGACATGGTGCAACCAGTCATACACGTACCCCTTGATCTGCTCATACGGTTTTAGTTTCCATTTCCCATTCTCTTTCGTTAGCAGTTGTTCATATGTTGCCCAGTCTCCACTCATATTGATTTTCTTGAGGCTCATCACTTCGAGGGGTGAAAGCCAGTGTGGGATCTTAGGTTCTAGTATGTACTTATATCTTTCCCATACTTCGATAAGTGGGCCTCTAAAAATGTGATTTTCAAACCCCTTGTGCATTTTCCTCTTACCACACCACAGATAGGCATGCCAGCCAAATCTGTTATTAAAACCCTCTAAATCGAGTAACTCCTTATTCTTTAGCTTGGCCCAATCTTTTATCCAGCAGAGACATACTGCCTCATAGTAGAGTCCCAAATCCGGTAAGGCAAAGCCTCCCCTTTCCCTTCTATCTGTCAACAGTTTATATTTTATACGGGGTTTTTTGCCCTGCCATATAAATCTTGATAGAACTCTCTGCCATTCCTTGAACACTCTACTTCCCTTAATTATGGGAATGGTCTGAAATAAAAATAATACCCTCGGTAATACATTCATTTTAATAGTATTGGTCCTTCCCCAAAGAGACAGTTTCAGTCTTCCCCATGTTTCCAGGTCTTTTCTTATTTCTCTCCACACTGGCTCATAATTATTTTTAAATAAGTCTATATTTTTAGGCGTAAGCCAGATCCCCAAATATTTTATTTTCTTAACCACCTGTATCTGTGACTGTTCTTGGATTATCTCTATTGTTCTTTGATCTATATTCTTTACCATCATCTTTGTTTTCCTCTTATTTAATTTAAAGCCTGCTATTTCTCCAAATTGGTCTATTTCCTTTAGGATTTCTTCTATTGTAGTTATTGGGTCTTCCGTCATAATGACTAGATCGTCTGCAAATGCTTTGGTCTTATAAGCGTGTTGTCCAATTGTCACTCCTTTAATTTTCCCGTTTTGTCTGATTGAATTCAGAAGTACTTCCAATACCATTATGAACAGCAACGGGGAGAGTGGACATCCCTGTCGTGTTCCCTTCTGTATCTTTATTTCTTCTGTCACCATATTGTTTATGATCATTTTGGCCTTTTGATCTCTGTATATTGCGTTCACTCCATTAAAAAAATATCTGCCTACATCCAGGTGTTCTAGGTTCTTCATCATAAAGTCCCACGCCACGTTGTCGAACGCTTTTTCCGCGTCTACAAACATCATTATCGCCTGCTTATCGATTCTAACCGATAGGAATTCTAGCATATTAACTATATTTCTTATATTGTCCCTCATGTTCCTGCCTGGAAGAAATCCGGCCTGGTCTTTGTGAATAATTTCCACCAATATGGACTTCAGTCTTCTTGCTAGAATACCTGAAAATATTTTGTAGTCCGTGTTCAACAACGAGATTGGCCTATAGTTGTTAACCTGGGTTAAATCTGTGTCCTGCTTCGGGATGAGAGTAATGAACGCCTCCTTCCAGGTCTCTGGGATTTCTCCTTTTCTTAAAACATTATTCATAGTCTCCTTCAAAGGATTCACCTTTACCTTTAAACTGTCAGTGTGAGTTCACAGGTAGCTGCTGCCTTATACTGAGTCAGACCACAGGTTGATCTAGCTCAAAATTGTCTACTGTGAGGCAGGAACTGTTTCCAACCAGGAGATACCAAGGAATGAACCAAAGACCTTACACATGCAGAGCAGATCTCTACTACTGAATTGTTTGCTTGTGTTGCATTCACTAAAGATTAGTCTAGCATTCTGAAAACATGCACGGATTCTGTCAGAAAGCTAAGACTCTAATGCTTCAGATTCATTATCATCATAGAATCATAGAATCATAGAATCATAGAATCATAGAGTTGGAAGAGACCACAAGGGCCATCGAGTCCAACCCCCTGCCAAGCAGGAAACACCATCAGAGCACTCCTGACATATGGTTGTCAAGCCTCTGCTTAAAGACCTCCAAAGAAGGAGACTCCACCACACTCCTTGGCAGCAAATTCCACTGTCGAACAGCTCTCACTGTCAGGAAGTTCTTCCTAATGTTTAGGTGGAATCTTCTTTCTTGTAGTTTGGATCCATTGCTCCGTGTCCGCTTCTCTGGAGCAGCAGAAAACAACCTTTCTCCCTCCTCCATGTGACATCCTTTTATATATTTGAACATGGCTATCATATCACCCCTTAACCTCCTCTTCTCCAGGCTAAACATGCCCAGCTCCCTTAGCCGTTCCTCATAAGGCATCGTTTCCAGGCCTTTGACCATTTTGGTTGCCCTCCTCTGGACACGTTCCAGTTTGTCAGTGTCCTTCTTGAATTGTGGTGCCCAGAACTGGACACAGTACTCCAGGTGTGGTCTGACCAGAGCAGAATACAGTGGCACTATTACTTCCCTTGATCTAGATGCTATACTCCTATTGATGCATCCCAGAATTGCATTGGCTTTTTTAGCTGCCGCGTCACACTGTTGGCTCATGTCAAGTTTGTGGTCAACCAAGACTCCTAGATCCTTTTCACATGTACTGCTCTCAAGCCAGGTGTCACCCATCTTGTATATGTGCCTCTCATTTTTTTTGCCCAAGTGCAATACTTTACATTTCTCCCTGTTAAAATTCATCTTGTTTATTTTTGCCCAGTTCTCTAATCTGTCAAGGTCGTTTTGAAGTGTGATCCTGTCCTCTGGGGTGTTAGCCACCCCTCCCAGTTTGGTGTCATCTGCAAATTTGATCAGGATGCCCTTGAGTCCATCATCCAAGTCGTTGATAAAGATGTTGAATAAGACCGGGCCCAAGACAGAACCCTGTGGCACCCCACTAGTCACTCTTCTCCAGGATGAAGAGGAACCATTGATGAGCACCCTTTGGGTTCGGTCAGTCAGCCAGTTACAAATCCACTGAGTGGTAGCATAGTCAAGACCGCATTTTACCAGCTTCTTTACAAGAATATCATGGGGCACCTTGTCAAATGCCTTGCTGAAATCAAGGTAGGCTACATCCACTGCGTTCCCTTCATCTACCAGGCTTGTAAGTCTGTCAAAAAACGAGATCAGGTTAGTCTGACATGACTTATTTTTCAGAAATCCATGCTGACTATTGGTGATCACAGCATTCCTTTCTAGGTGCTCACAGACTGTTTGCTTAATGATCTGCTCCAGAATCTTCCCTGCTATTGATGTCAGACTGATTGGGCGGTAATTATTTGGGTCCTCTCTTTCCCCCTTTTTGAAAATAGGGACAACATTTGCCCTCCTCCAGTCCGCCGGGACTTCGCCTGTTCTCCAGGAATTCTCAAAGATGACTGCCAGTGGTTCTGAGATCACATCTGCCAGTTCTTTTAATACTCTTGGATGCAGTTCATCTGGCCCTGGAGACTTGAATACATCTAAACTAGCCAAATATTCTTGTACTATCTCCTTAGTTATTCTGGGCTGTGTTTCCTTTGCTGAATCATTTGCTCCAAATTCTTCAGGTCGGCCATTGTTTTCTTTATCGGAGAAGACTGAGGCAAAGAAGGCATTGAGTAGTTCAGCCCTTTCTGTGTCCCCTGTTTGCATTTCACCATCTTCTCCTCTGAGTGACCCCATTGTTTCTTTGTTCTTCCTTTTGCTACGAACATACCCATAAAAGCCTTTTTTGTTGCTTTTAACCTCTCTAGCAAGCCTGAGTTCATTCTGTGCTTTAGCTTTTCTGACTTTGTGTCTACATGTGCTGGCTATTTGTTTGAATTCCTCTTTGGTGGTTTCCCCCCTTTTCCATTTTTTGTACACATCCTTTTTTAATCTTAATTCAGTTAAAAGTTCTTTAGATAGGCACCCTGGCTTCTTTAGGTACCTTCCATGTTTCCGTCTCATTGGTATTGCCTGACGTTGTGCTTTTAGTATCTCCCTCTTAACAAACTCCCAGCCATCATGAACTCCCTTTCCTTTTAGTATTGTTGTCCATGGGATCTCACCCAGCACTTCCCTAAGTTTTATGAAGTCAGCTTTCTTAAAGTCAAGAAATTGAGTCCTAGTATGCTTGGCTGCTCCTTTCCGCTGTATAGTAAACTTCAGAAGAGCATGATCACTCGCGCCTAATGATCCTTCCACTTCTACCCCACTAACCAGGTCATCAACATTGGTTAGGACCAGATCTAAAATGGCTGTTCCTCTTGTTGCTTCTCCCACTTTCTGGACAATGAAGTTGTCTGCAAGGCCAGTGAGGAATCTGTTTGACCTTATGCTCTTGGCTGAGTTTGACGTCCAACAAATATCCGGGTAATTGAAGTCCCCCATTACTACTATCTCCCTTCCTTTTGCATGCTTGGCCATCTGTTCCAGGAAGGCATCATCTATGTCCTCCGTTTGGCTTGGGGATCTATAGTAAACTCCCACAATGAGGTCTCTGTTATTCTTCTCTCCCTTAATTTTGACCCCAATGCTCTCACTTTGGCTTTGAGGATCTAAATCTTGGATCTCTTCACAGGTATACACATCCCTGACATATAACGCCACTCCTCCTCCTTTCTTGTCTGGTCTGTTTCTCTGAAATAGATTGTATCCCCCCATTATTACATTCCAATCGTGGGACTTATCCCACCAGGTTTCAGTGATGCCTATTATGTCATATTTAGTTTGCTGTACCAAGAGCTCAAGCTCATCTTGTTTATTTCCCATGCTTTGCGCATTAGTGTACAGACATTGAAGTCCATTAATCATTCCCCCGTGTCTCTTATTTAAGGATTTTTTCCTCCCACCACTAGGTCCGCATGCTGTTTGCTCCATTTGGTCTATCACATTTGGATGATCATCTTCATTAATTGATAGACTCCTACCTTCAGGAGCACTGTCTGCCTCCCCCACATTAGTCAGTTTAAAGCCCTCCTGATGAGGTTTCTGAGATTTTTGGCAAAAACATTTCTCCCAACCGTTGTGAGGTGCAGCCCATCACTTGCCAGAAGTCCATCTTCAAGAAACTGCAGTCCGTGATCTAAGAATCCAAACCGTTCCTGTTTACACCATTTGCGAAGCCAGCTGTTCACTTCCGCTATTTTCCCCTCTCTCCCTGGGCCACGTCGTTCAACTGGGAGGACAGATGAGATGACAATTTGTGCATTTAGTTGCTTCAATTTCCTGCCGAGAGCCTCGTAGTCTCTTTTGATCTTCTGGAGGCTATTGCTTGCAGTGTCATTGGTTCCCACATGAACCAAGAGGAAGGGGTATTTGTCAGTGGGTTTTATGATTCCTTGCAGTCGTTCAGTTACATCTTGGATCTTAGCCCCGGGGAGACAGCACACTTCCCGAGACATCTTGTCAGGCCCACAGATCACTGCTTCTGTTCCCCTCAGTAGGGAATCCCCTATCACCACTACACGCCTCCTCTTGGGTTTGGTCGGGGTTCTTCCATGAGCTGTCCGTTCCAAGGTCGTCTGCACATTCCCTGAGGACTGACTTTGCTGCTCGTCTTCATATACCTGATCGACTGTAATGAGGGAGAGATCCTCAAATGGAGTCTGCTCTTCGTCTTCCATGCTAGGGGAGAGGACCTCAAAGCGATTGTGTATTTCTAAGCAATCAGAGTGAACCCTGGGCCTCCTACTTCTTTGAGTCACGTTTCTCCATATATCTGGCTCCTGTGTTGGTGAACTAGCCTCCTTCTCAGGGGAGTCCCCTGTCT
This sequence comes from Podarcis vaucheri, assembly GCF_965113315.1. Classification (NCBI taxonomy): domain Eukaryota; kingdom Metazoa; phylum Chordata; class Lepidosauria; order Squamata; family Lacertidae; genus Podarcis; species Podarcis vaucheri. Next base: position 83,358,908 of record NC_138764.1, on the reverse strand, counting down.
CCTCCTTGGTGGAGACGGTGTGCTCTGTTGCTTCCAAGAAGAGCTCCAGCTCTCTAATTCTTTGGAGCGTAGCTACACGTTCCTCCAGTTGCTGGACTTTGTCTTTTAAGAGGGGAATCAACATGCAATTGCTGCAGGTAAAGCTGCCTGCAACCTTTGGCAAGATGGCAAACATTGCGCAGGAATCGCAGGCGACTGCAGCTGTTCCCTCCCCTTCCATCTTGAGATCGTGTCGTTGGGGTTGGCTACAGAGGTCCTCCATCATAAAAAGCTTGAAGACAGGACAAATAACTTCCCCCACACAAAAAAACACCTAGATCTTCCCAACAAACGTTTGAGACTAGCTCCCCTAAATCTAAAAGATGGGTCTAACTGCGCGCGCCGCTAGGCGCGCGCCGCTGCCCTGCAAACTCTGATAAGCTCCTCCCACAGCTAATCCCCTGCCTCAACAGAAACCCTGCCCCCTCTGACCTTTACACAGGGAAAACAGCTAATCAGCCACAAAGAAACACACAGACACAAGAAAACCCTTTTTGCTCCTTCTTCAACTGATGCCCTGCAAACTCTGATAAGCTCCTCCCACAGCTAATCCCCTGCCTCAACAGAAACCCTGCCCCCTCTGACCTTTACACAGGGAAAACAGCTAATCAGCCACAAAGAAACACACAGACACAAGAAAACCCTTTTTGCTCCTTCTTCAACTGATGCCCTGCAAACTCTGATAAGCTCCTCCCACAGCTAATCCCCTGCCTCAACAGAAACCCTGCCCCCTCTGACCTTTACACAGGGAAAACAGCTAATCAGCCACAAAGAAACACACAGACACAAGAAAACCCTTTTTGCTCCTTCTTCAACTGATGCCCTGCCAATGACATGACAGTTCTCTCACTGACAGATGTTGCTGAGATTACTTCTTTTCAAATATCAGGTTGTGGTCTAGGGGGCATATGCTGACAATTACCCTCAAGTTTCTTGCTGGCATCAAATTGCAAAACTCTTTTACGAATGCGGCATTAACAGAGGGCTGTACACACACCAGGGCAATAATAGGTATGTGGATTGCTGTTCCATTGTGTGCAGTTGTGCAACTTTGTTCACACACAAGTGCTTTCAATTTTATGCCTCTAAAATCAGTCTTGATGTTTCCTGACCACACTAGTGGGTGGTCCTTCATGGAATTTATTTGTTCTGTATGCTGTTGTCCTCTCCCATCAAGTAGTATTTTCCTGTCATCCATAAGTTCTGGAAACCTGTCCAGCTGTGGCCATGCACACACATATTTGCCTTTCCTTGCAACAGCAACTTTTACATTTTTTTAATTTTTATTTTTGAAGAATAAGTTTTCTAGTACAGTGGTACCTCGGTTTACGAACTTAATCCGTTCCAGAAGTCTGTTCTTAAACTGAAACCATTCTTAAATCAAGGCACGCTTTCCCTAATGAGGCCTTCCGCTGCTGGTGCCCTTCAACCTTTCAAAGTTCGCAAACCAGGACACTACTTCTTGTTTTGCGGAGTTCGTAAACCTAATCGTTCATAAACAGGACTGTTCTTAAACCAAGGTACCGCTGTATGCCAGATTTGCACAAAAGAGCAGTCAGAAATAATGATAATAAATACACTTCAATCTCTCCAAGTGCCATGGGCCACTCGGCTCCATCAGAATCTGGAATGCTTTGGCAGACTCAGATGGATCAGTAGGAAGGCAGAGAAGATGGTGTGGTAGTGGAAGATTGAGACCCAGGGTTGGAGAAGAGAGGTCCTTCCCATGTGATTCTAGATGTCAGAGGGCTGGATGACAGGGGTGGAGATGCTCCTTCAGGTATACAAAACAATACCCTAATATTGACGGTGGGGGAGGAGTCTGAGCAAGGAGGAATGCCTGTATGTATTCTAGGAGCTCTACTGAGCAATGAATTACTGCAGCCAACCTAGGAGCTTTTCACTTTGTTGATATTATGAATTCCCTTCTGTGTAGAGCTATACCCATTTAATTTATATGACAGTACAGTGAAATACAGACAGACATCTTTGTATAGCTGCAGGGATGGGAAATGCAAACCAAATATACAATACTTTATTTAGCATAGTTCAGCTGAAGTACACAAGTGATAATTGTTTCAAGAGTGTAATACTCAAATTGCTTTTCAAAGCATTATTTGGTATTGAATTATTAGGAATTTTGATTTCAGCTCACTCCCTCCCCCCACCCTGGTGAATAGGAACTTCTTCTTTTTTCAGTTTTTCAAATTTTATTTATACTTTTCAAGTTTATACATTTCACTAGTTTTATACATTTCACTAATTTTACAATCATTTTAACATTTCAAAACTTGAATTCCTTCCCCTCTTTCTGCAGTTCCTTAAATTTATTTTTAATAGCCTCTGCATATCCAAATTAACTTAATTTGCTCATTTATTCATCTACTTTAAATATATACTCTTATAAAACTGCAGGTTATTACAATAATCGTGCCAATGATCTTATCTGTTTACAATCTATCTGTAAATATTCTATAAACCATTTCCATTCTTTTATAAAAAGTTTATAAAAGAAGGCAGAGGGCCTTCTTGGTAGTGGCGCCCGCCCTGTGCAACGCCCTCCCACCAGATGTCAAAGGAAAAAACAATTACCAGACTTTTAGAAGACATCTGAAGGCAGCCCTGTTTTGGGAAGCTTTTAATATCTGAAGGACTATTGCATTTTAATATTGTTGTTGTTGTTGTTGTTATCTTGATTTCTTATTCTTCCGGTGAATAGGAACTTCCGTGACTGTGAATAACAGAAAGTTTCTCTAGGTTCTAAAATAAAGCTAGACATTTGACCGAGAGTGACTGCCTGCATTTGCTATTATCTTGTGCTTGATATTTGCTGAGAACCATCAAGCTAAACCAACTTATTCCCGAGACAGAATTGTGTTTAATACAGTGGTACCTCGCAAGACGAATACCTCGCAAGACGAAAAACGCGCAAGACGAAAGAGTTTTCTGTTTTTTGAGTCATTCCGCAAGACGAATTTCCCTATGGGCTTGCTTCGCAAGACGAAACGTCTTGCGAGTTCTTGCGAGTTTGTTTCCTTTTTCTTAAAGCCGCTAAGCCGCTAATAGCTGCTAAGCCGCTAATAGCCGTGCTTCGCAAGACGAAAAAACCGCAAGACGAAGAGACTCGCGGAACGGATTAATTTTGTCTTGCGAGGCACCACTGTAATCAGATTCCACGTACCTGTCCTTTTGAACCTCTTAAAAATACTGGGGAACGAATACTCAAGAGTCACCCCCTGTAAAATACTTTATCTTTTCTTTGAAAGAAAGAGGACCTCTTATTGCCTGGTAACCTTATGAGGGGGAGCTGAATGCCACTTTCTCCCCCCCCCCAGTCACTGATTATGTCAGATGAACCCCATTCCAAAGGGCCCTGTACCTCAGAGCTGCTTTCTGTCTATTTTTTTTATAGATTTTTTATTGATTTTACAATTTTTTTTAAACAATACAAACATATAAAAAAAGGTTATGAAATTATACGTGTTTGTATGTCAGAGCTGCTTCAAGACTGTCAGCGATGGCGGGCACTCTCTCTTTTTTAGAAGACAAGCTAAATATAGACGTAACTAGCATACAACAGCACAGTGAGCACCGGTCTTAAATGTGTATATGGGAAGCTGATTTGGGCTTTTAAAATTATAAATTGATGAAGTACAGTGGCACCTCTGGTTGCGAATGGGATCTGTTCCGGAGGCCCATTCGCAACATGAAAAGCCGGCAACGTGAAGCGCCGTATCTGTGCAGGTGCGTGGCGCAATTTGGCGCTTCTGTGCATGTGCTATTTAGCACTTCTGCGCATGTGCAAGTGGCGAAACCCGGAAGTAACCCTTTTCGGTACTTCCGGGTTGCCGCAGGACACAACCTGCAAAATCGTAACATGAAGCAAACGTAACATGAGGTATGACTGTATAGTTATGGTGTAATATATTAACATTGAAGAAACTTCTGTATTTCTTTTTTTTTTGGGGGGGGGGAGTAAATTCTCTTTGAACCTGTGAAGGAGACATGAGCAAATGGAGTGTGTGGTTTGTTCATAGGAAACCTCATGTAGATTAAGGCAGGTCATGTCCACATGAACATTTGCCTCAGGTTCACAGCCCTTTGACACATCTCAAATGTTGTTGCTACAAAAGGGCACAACCAGGAAAGACAGGAATATGAGATGCACCAGAGGTAGCAGCTGGGGTTGGTGTGTCCGCACAGCCAAATAACACCTAAAAGCAATAGGTGACTAAGCCTATTGCTCTTTAAAATAAGGGGGGAAACCAGGGGGAAGCAAGCTAAAAACACCTTCATATTAGTGGTCAAGCAAGATCAGCTGAGGGGAGTAAACAAGGTGACTATTTTTTATTAACAAAATAAGTCAGCTGTTTGAGATCATGTTGTGAACTGCCTTGCCTACAAAGTTTCCTTTACTTTCTGCAGTAACTCTTTCATGCAGTCCAAACACCTTTAGTAAGAAGCCTGTAATTATCTGCAGTTGCTTAGGTTTCTAGATCAAATAAAGGTGACCATGCTCAGAATGGGTGTGTGTGTGTAGAGTCCATAGCCAGAAAATATAAAGTGTCTCCTCTTTTTAATGGAGAGTCAATTAAACTGACCTAGAGCCAGATTACTGATGTGAATACTTTAGGCTAGGGGCTGTCACTTGAAGAGACTTACTGTCTATATATAACAAATTAGGAAACATAAGCATATTTATTGTACAAAAGCAGACCTTTGGTCAGGGCTCATTTGTGCATGTAGGTTTCCTCATATGTGGATCGCTGCCTTTGGTTATATTTATGTAATACCCTGCCTTTTCAAGTATTTCGGCCTGTTTCACATGTAATGGTAAGCCTAACCATGGCTTAGTATGAATTAGCAAACATGCAGGCTCTTGGAGAGGAGAACATGACAGCTTTTCTCCTCCCCAGTCGTTCTGCTGTTGCACATAGCTAAACTATGGGTTGCTTTAATCCAGGCTTCCTCAACCTCGGCCCTCCAGACTTTTTTGGCCTACACCTCCCATGATCCCTAGCTAGCAGGACCAGTGGTCAGGGATGATGGGAATTGTAGTCTCAAAACATCTGGGGGGCCGAGGTTGAGGAAGCCTGCCTTAATCCAGTTCTGGGTTTGTGGTTTAGCTCTCTCCAGACCAAACCATGAGCTGCAACTCAGGTTTGTGAAATAACTGCGGATCTGTTGCCTTTAAATATAGAGAAGAGATGCAGCCAGATCTGGGTGGACCATGTTACTAATGTTGCTAATTTTCCCCATAACTTTAGTCCAGAAAGCTGTCCAAGGGCAGGTCCACCATAGGTACCAATAAGTCCCTATGGCTCTACAGTGCCACCAGTAGGATGTATTCCTTGAGTTTTGAATATGTATCATTCACACATGTGTGAGGAATCATTCATGAACAATTTTCATGGAATTTTCTTTTAGACTATAGAGAATGGTTTCATGGACTAGAGTTTATTAATGGGAAGCGACCCTGAAGTTAAATGTTAATTTGAGGGGTTGGGAATGAAGCTTACTGGAAACCATTTTCCCCCCTTTGTGCTAGGGCAGGTCCCAAATCATGTACACATTTATACAAATATGTAATTCATTATCCTCTTTTCAGCAGAAATGTTACTCTTGGATCCAAGTAAGCACAAACTTATTTCACAATCCAGAATCTTCCTCTTCTGTCCTCCCCCTCAGTTTTTATTGGCACAATATTTTGTTGCAAAATTTTATATTGTTGAAAATTACAAAGTAGATTTCAAATTATGCTATTGGGTGCAAATTCTCTGGAGCGTTCCCTAGAGGGAATAGGATTGTGGAATGAAACATCTGCATGTTTTAAAGCTGTGGAGAAAAATAACTCTCCCCTCTTTCCCCATCCACACCCATTTCTTCAGAAAACAAATTTGGATAGATTTAAGCCATAGCCCTCAAAACAAAACTTTCCATATTTAAGATAAAATATTTCCAACAGCTTTCTTCTTGCATTTTCAAGAAAAGCTATTGATTTTTAAATTTATTTTAATATTGCCATTTGTGGCTATTATTTTAAAATGAAAAATTCCCCATCTACCCAAAGTTCTTGTTTTTAGCCTGTAAACTTCTGAGTAGGGAAGAAATGCCCTCTGCCTTGCCAGGCAAAAGAGTTTAGTCTGAAGTTATAAGATCAAGTGCAGGTCAAGTTTTTTGCCACACAAGCAAAAGTTTAAGGAGAAGGCAAAGTGATTGAATTTCCCACTGATGAGAACAAATGATATGTTAATTCTGAGACAAAAGGAATGTGGTGTACTTTGCTGCTGTATATGTGAATTGACCTTCCTTTCCACAGCTGTTTATCTGCCTCCATTTGAAGCTAAGAAACTGCATTTCTAAGCCTAGTATCCAAAGGAAAACTTGTTTTCTGAAAATTGCAAATGCAATTTCTACTAAGTTTTACTTCGCCAAATTAGATTTTAAAGGCATGTCTTTACAGTATGGCATTCTAACCAATCAATTAGATATATATTTTTAAAAAATCCTTCCCTTGCAACTGTACACACAGTGTCTCAGTTGTAACCTTCATCCGTTGAGAAAGACCTATAATGGGATTGAGCCATTGTGCCAGAAAAATAATCTGGAATTTCAGTTTTCTTTATTTAATGCTCTGGCACTTAATTTAAACTTGCTGTATTTAACCTACAGTGGTACCTCAGGTTAAGTACTTAATTTGTTCCAGAGGTCCGTATTTAACCTGAAACTGTTCTTAACCTGAAGCACCACTTTAGCTAATGGAGCCTCCTGCTGCTGCCGCACCACCGGAGCACGATTTCTGTTCTCACCCTGAAGCAAAGTTCTTAACCTGAGGTACTATTTCTGGGTTAGCGGAGTCTGTAACCTGAAGCCTATGTAACCCGAGGTACCACTGTATTTGCCACTGAAAAACTTAAACTTGTGTGGTTAAATAAAATAATACAGTTTCACAATATAATGAGTCATTCAACAATCCAAATTGTTACATCCAAACAATGATCACTTAATCTACTAATTCAGAAGATGCTAAATGAATTGGGCGGAACCAAAGTAAAGAAGCCAGTTCAAAAGGTATTTCAAGTAAGTGCTATAAGACACACAATATACAATTACAGGAGAACATTTTATGTGGCTATTATAAGCTAGTCAAGTTGCTGAAAATACAGGCAGTAACTGTGCAATCCGGGCATGTCTACTCAGAAGTTAGTCCCATTGAGTTCACTGGGCCTTCCTCCCAGGTAACCTCATGGTGGCCTCATGAGCCTTCAGGCAATTAAATACATTATAGCTGTTTTGGAATGCCACATATTTGTTATTGCAAATTGGTTTTTGTTTCCCTCTTGGTGTGGTGCTTAACGTTGAATGGTGGTCTGTGAGGAGTCACGATTTGAAAAAACAGGTTGGGTGCCTTCATGTATTCTTCTCCCATTAGAATTCCATCACAGATTTGTTCCAAGGGACTGAAGAGAATGCAACTGTCCTGGTTATGATGGTTTCTGTCCATGTCTTCTGGTTGCAGATGGTTGACCTGCTCTGATCACAGAATTGTCAAGTTGGAAGGGACCCTGAGGATCATCTAGTTCAGGAATGCAGGAATAGGCAGCTGTCCCATATGGCGATTGAACCTGCAACCTTGGCTTTAGCAGCACCATGCTATAACCAACAGAGCTATCCAGACAGTAAGAATGGATAGGTGAAGCAAGAGTCTAAGAGAACAGAGAAACAGGGCCAAGGATCTGAGAAGAAAACATGCCAAGGGAAGTGAGTTGGGATACAAAGCAAGTGTTGACATTTAAGAGAGGAAGAAATTCGGGGGAGTAAGAGGGAGAAAAAGCTGGAGGGAGTGGGGAGAGAATGGGCAGAGGAGAGAGTTGTAGAATCATATGGTGATTTGAAACAATCAGCCAGATATTTGGCTACAGGACCTTAGTCTACTCTAATTTCCCCTGTTGCATAACAAGAATTAACAATAACTAGCCCAGAAGAATGTAAGGCCAGGGCATAGTATGCTCCAGTAGAACGTTTGTGCAGCTTTTCAAAGCAAAGCACCCTCACTCAGCACTTTTCACCACTTGTTCTCTCATTACGTATTAAATTTTTCCTGGCAAATTCCTGGTAAGCAGGTCAAGGACTTGGCATTCAGCTCTGATCGCTTTCCAAAGTGTGTTTGAAATCTTAACCCCATAAACAATAACAAGAATATATGTTTTGTAGACTCTTTTTACCAGGAAACTTTAAGATGCAAGCTTCAAATAGTTACTGTCTTGTTGTGGGAGCCAGACTTTCTAGTATATCTCATCTTTATCTGCGAGCTAATACAGAAATGTGGGCTTGGGCGCCTTTTGATTAACCAAAACATGGAAGAATGACTGTGGGCTGGGAAACCTGAATGAGCCTTCGTAGCGTCTGCTGTGACGTCACAAACCACATTCTGCTGTTATAGTTACCGAAAGGTATTGGAATCCTGCGTATGGAGGTGGGTTAAATATTGTGAGAGTCAGAGCTGAGGTGGGGGGGGGGGAACCACAGGAATAGTGGCATCGGTACATTCGCTGCAGAGGTTTAATGCAGAAGGGCATTTTGGCTTTTAAGGGTAGAAATTAAGACTAATAAAGAAAAAAAAGGGCCGAGTGAGTTTGTAAGCTGTTGAAACATACTCCTGAAAAAGTGGTAAGATGCATTTTCCCATCCACTCTGCTTTTAAAAACACTAATTTATTTTTTTTTGCTCTTGTTTGTGGAGACATGGGATAGCTGCTTAGATAAACTTGCTCTAAAATATCTGAGACTGCATTATGACCTCTGTCCCTTCAGTGAAGACAACTGCTGCCATACTTTCATTTTACTGGCAACTTTGGAAGGGTGGCAATTTATAAATATTTACAAATAGGTTTATTATATTTTACAAATATTCTTATGCTGGGTTTAACCAAGGTTGAGTGTGAGAGAGCTTTGGTTTTTATTCCCATTTATATCTTTTGTAAGCTTGTTGTGCATGCTAACCGGCTAGCATCTTGACCCACGCTGTAATATTTGTAAGCAGCTTACCATGAGGCATTTGGCCATCAGAATCCACTCCGTTTTTTGTTCCTTTAATGCTTCACAAGAATTTTGTAAGAATAATTCTTGGTACTTCCAGGCCACTATACAATATATTGATTAACTAGCTTCCCTACAGTTGAATTTGACTGGACTTAACCATCCAGGTGTCCTTTATCTAACTAGTTTCTGTCCTCATTCTGCCTCCCTCTTCCCCACCTCCCAGTTAGTAAGCTGTTTCTGAAATGGATATTATTGGAATACTTTTGTAGCATCATAACACCAGCACCTAAGCAGCAATTGAAATAATGGTAAAGGTAAAGGACCCCTGGATGGTTGAGTCCAGTCAAACTTGACTATGGGGTGCAATGCTCATCTTGCTTCAGGCCGAGGGAGCTGGCATTTGTTTGCAGAAGAGTAGTTATTATTCTATACAAAATGTTTCTGGGAATCAACCCGCGCTAAGGGTGCTGCTGTGTGTTAACACTGAAACTGCCTCCTGCAACAAACACATGGCATAATATATGAATGTTCGGGTCTTTAAGCATCCATGTTCACACTTCATGGAATACTGAATGGGCCAGTGTTCCTTCAAACTTGAATAAAGTTGTACGATGTGCACATTTCACATGTTTGCTGTTGGAAACACTGGTATAATTTCAGTGTCTCAGAGCAATCATTATGTGTACCGCTATCCGGAAGACAGATATAGACAGCAGTAATTTGGGGAAATTAATTGGACTCTTTGGATACATCTGATGCCTGGATTCCAGGCCTGGTTTGTAGGCCAATTTAGCCCACACGGGTTTCTTGTTGGTCCACGTGGCCTTTAGGACAGTGTATATATAGTACAGTACACAATCTGTGTGCCCTGATTTCTTAGGATTAGTGCAGGGGTCTCTCCTGGGGAAAGACATCTTTCTTGAGTCCTTTCCAACCCCCTACTGCTTCTCACAATGTGTGTTCCAGTTACACAGTATAGCACATAGCTGGCAGCATGGGGAACTGTTGCTTGGATGTCTGTTCTTATTAGGGATGGGCAAATGTGTCGGTTTCGGTTTCTCACTATTTGTCATTTTTTGAAACTTAAGTTCAGTTCTCGACTTTATTTATTTATAAGAGGTGCTCATGATCATTTGTCTGCAAAATTTGCCTAACGTGCACATTTTAAATGTAATTTTACCCAATATGCACGTTTTTGCAAGCACTTTTCATTAAAATGCATTTTTGTAAGTTGTTTTCACTAATAATGTTCATTTTGTGCATGATTTACCCTAGCAGATGCATTTTTGAACATATTACTCCGGTGGTGAGCTGAGTTGCAAAATTCAGAGAAGGACGGTTTTGTTTTGGTTTGCATATTGCCTTTGAACGTGAACCTCTTTGAATTTCTCCCTACCTTTTAGTGACACAACTGAGAACCTCTCATTTCCTACAAGGACATCTGGTGTCCATTGTCAATTAAGAGGTTTAACTTTTAAAATTTGTGCAGATGTAGGTTTTATTACGGCAACTGCAGTTTGTGCTCAGTCACTAGAAGTACCTGAAACCTCTGCCACAGTCCTTTAGCCCATCAGTTTTCCTAACAAGAGGCAAAGCATGAGTATCATGTGTTGCTGTTTGAACAGAAGCGACATGATGCTGAGAATAAGTAAGTCTGGGTGTGGTTGGTGCTTGGGTGGGAGGCTTCCTATTAAGTTGACTTATACTGAGTCTACAACAATAATAAACTAGGCAGACCAGTTTGCCTCAGGAATGAGAATCCTATGCAAACTTCCCCGTGCTCTTGGACTCCAGCTCCCATCAGCCCCAGACATCATGGCCAGTAATTAGGGATGATGGGAACTGTAGTCTAGGAACATCTGGAGAGCCTTATATTCCCAGGATTGACTAGTGCAGTATGGGGAAATCATTGAGTTAGCTGACATGGGCTGGGGCAGGGCAGGGTTATAAAGAGGTTGGAGCTGCAAAGATGCACCAACAGAGCCAAGCCAATGCTCCTGCTGGTGAATTTGCACAGCCCTGACCTGACTGCCACCCCGCCACAGCCCAGCCCTGTCCGGGTAAGCTGCAGTGACAGTGCTGCCAGGAGCGAAGCCCCTCCCCACAACACTGACTGCCACTGCCGGTTCCTCATTCCTGGCAGCAAATAGCCAGGTTTTCAAACAAGAATCTTTCCCAGTCCCTTTCTTCAACCTTTAGAATGGACAAAAATCTCAATATTCTGGCAGGTGTATTAATTTGGGAAGTTTGAAGTAAAGCTGATTGTTTTCTTCTTTTCATTTTATTATATTGTGGATTTTTCTTAAAAGAAATGAATTTATCTTAAAGGTTTCTTTCCCTGTATTGTGTGCATTCTTTTGTGTGTGCGAGTTTTACATTTGGTTATACATCTGTCTTTGAGTTTAAGTCTCAATCTTTTAAAGGAAACTGTTTTAAGCAATTTACCAGTTCTGAACAGATAGAATTGACTTGCCACTTCGAAGAGAGGAAGCCTATAGTGGAAAGTCAAGCGGAAGACCTATATATAGCCATTGGTTGTAACGGTGTTGGTTTGGTGGTTGTGATTGCTTCTCTAAACAATTTCCTGGCTAGTTGATTGTGGCATTTGGAACCTTTAGCACACAGATGACACAGTGTTGCTCTTGATCAGTATCTGAGTGATTAATGCTTATTCATTTTAATTTTTTCTGGATGCTCCCAAATGAATTATCTGTGAAAGATAATTGGCCATCATGGTAAAATGGAGCTCCAGTAGCCTTCATTCGCACATAATATTAAACCATAGTTTAGCACTACATGGGTGAGATTCCATGAGGCTTGAGTGAAGTGTCAGGTTCACACATTCCCCCTACATAGGAACATAGGTAGCTGCCATGTACCAAGTCAGAACTGTTGGCCCATCAAATTTAGAATTGTCTACACTGAGTGGCAGCAGATCTTTATGGTTTCCAGTGGGACATTCCCAGCTCTACCAGGAGAAAACTTATACTGAGTTTAGTTTTGCTTTCAAAGAATCTTGGCTTAGTGTTAGGGATTGCAGTTTACAACATGGGTTATGAATATGGCCTGTTTAACCATTGTTTGTTGTACTCAGGATTGCTTACTGCTGTGGGTCTAACAATATAATTTATAATGGATAAAAGTAAAGGTAAAGGGACCCCTGACCATTAGGTCCAGTCATGACCGACTCTGGAGTTGCGGTGTTCATCTTTCTTTATTGGCTGAGGGAGCCAGTGTACAGCTTCTGGGTCATGTGGCCAGCATGACTAAGCTGCTTCTGGCGAACCAGAGCAGCGCACGGAAACGCTGTTTACCTTCCCGTTGAAGTGGTACCTATTTATCTACTTGCACTTTGACATGCTTTCGAACTGGTAGGTTGGCAGGAGCAGGGACCAAGCAATGGGAGCTCACCCCGTCGCGGGGATTCGAACCGCCGACCTTCTGATCGGCAAGTCCTAGGCTCTGTGGTTTAACCCACAGTGCCACCCGCGTCCCTTATAATGGATAGTTACAGGAAAATAACTATTGGTCATGCCATGATAAAAAGATGGATTCCTGGAGGCTGTAGTGGGGGAAAGAAGAGGAGGCCAGAACCTCAGAATGGATGAAACAAACTCTGATTCTTAGGCTAGGATGCTTCTCTCTCTCTCTCTCTCTCTCTCTCTCTCTCTCTCTCTCTCTCTCATGCAGGGATTAGTGTTTTTTATTGAATCATTCTTTCTTCTCCCACCAACTCCCACCTCCAGTATCCTGAAGTGATGCAGTGCCAACCAGGAGGGCCAGACTGCGTACTTCTATAAAAAAGAGATCTGTCTGCCGCAAAGTGTCCTATGAATATTCCAAGGGGCTGCAGGGATGTGCCTGATTTTTCAGACATATTGTATCCTGAGGGTCTTGGTGGTTCATTTCAGTTTCATTGAAATTGGCAGAACTTAGCGCATGCTCTTAAAAAGTTGCCTAGAAATTTACTAATGCAATCACGGTCTCTTTATTACTTCCAGGGCTAAATCGGGATTGCAGCTGTCTGGACAAAATATCTTATGATGCCTAAAAGGAAAGAGAAGGAAATGCAAAGTGATGCATTAAGAAAACATTGACTTTTTTCAGGTACACATTGATCTTGGTATTTTTTTACTTGGCTCTCATACATAGGGTCATTGCAGCCTTTTAATGTAAAGGTCATGTATGCCAGTGGTGCAGCGGTAAAGACTTTGGAGCATGAGCTCGTGATGACACCAGCCCCATAGCCATGCCCCTAAGGAGAGTTCAAAAATGTAGGCCACAGTATATGCACACCCACATCCCAGCAGCACTGTAGCACAATGCCCAGTCTCAGCTCACAGTCATAGACTTAGCACGAATATGTAAGCATCAAGCGTTCTTGGAGAGGCGATCACAGCCACTGTACTCCTTCCCTGGATCTGCTGCTGCTGCAGCGCTGTGATCTCAGCCATGATTTGGCTTTGTATGTTGCCCAAACCTGGGCTCATGATTTGTCTCTTCCAGGCGAACCATGAGCTATAAATCCAAAAATCAAACATGGTTTGGTTAAGTGTTGTGTCAGTTCATAGAAGAGAGCATAGGCGCCAACTCCCTGGGTGCCTGAGCATCAACAAAATTCCCTATGAAGGGGCTGGGTGCCCACAAATTTTTGTGCCAGGGCCATGTTGCATGGCACCCACGGCCCTTGGCACCCATGGTCGTGGGGCCAAGCTGGCACTCCTGGAAGAGAGAGATAGTGTTGTGTTTAGCACATTGGACTTCGTCTAGGAGTGTGAAAGAAATTTGTTTCAGTTTGCATTTAAATGCAGTTCACACTTTCTGAAACAATATACACTGAAATACAGCCGTCCTTCGAAAAGTGTACTAAAATGCACAAACCAGGGTAAAAATTGTCAGGAGCTCATCCTACTCTCGAGTAGAACCTTGGCAGAGACACATGCTCGACTGGCATGTTCCCTCCCTCTTGGTCAATTGTTTGGGAGCTTCAAAAGCTTTCTTCTGCCAGAACATCACAGCGACCATGCCAACAGACATTGGCACACTTAGGGATCCGCAGAGTCTTCGCAGTTCGCGTGACAGACCTCAGCAACTCAGCATTTTGGCTAATTTACTTTATTTACATATAAATACACACAGAACACTGCAACATGGCTCCCTCTCTCTCTAGCATCAGACAGCAAAGAGAATGAACAAAGGACAATAGTCCCACTTCACAGAACACAGTAACACAAACCTCCTGTCTCCATCACTTCCCACTCTGTGGAGTCAAAACATACACCATCATGTGAAAGACAACAATTCCATGACTGCAATCACACAGCTGGAATTCTAACAAAAATGTGCATAAAAATTAGTGGAAATAACATAGAAAAATACAGTGGAACCTCTATTTGCGACCATAATCCATACTGGAGGTCCGTCCAGAGGTCGAAACGGGTCGCTGGGAGAGGCGCCGTTGTGCGTAAGCGTGGGCGGCGATTGCCCGCTTCTGCGCATGTGCGAACGGTGATTGCCCGCTTTGCATGTCCAAACGGCGATTGTCACTTCTGCACATGCGTGAATGGCGATTGCCGCTCCTGCGCATGCGCGAGCGGTGGCAAACCCACCGGTTACTTCTGGGTTTGCCGCGGTCGCAACTTAGGATGACCATAAGAAGAGGTGGTGGTAAGTAGAGGTACAACTGTACATTATATTGGGTAAAATTGGCTTTCAAAAATGTGTATATTGAATAGAAAGATGTGTACATTAGGGAAATTTACTCAGAATGCTAAAGAATTTTTCTAAGGATTTTTTTAGAATTACAAACTGATGTGGATATGTGGCAAAGCAAATTTAAACTAGGGACAATGAGAAAGGGAGTGAACCAAAGTTGACAGTTCCTTGCACCCCTAGTTTGCAGACAGAGCTATATATATCAAGCGACCCACCTGCTCAACTGCTGGAGAACTGGAAAAAACATGAACACTAAAGTCCTGTCATGCACAACCTGCCATTTCAGATGCCAGTGAGGCTCATTTGACCTGTTTAAAACAGACTGTTGGATAACTGTGTTAGTTTCTAACATAAATTTAATGTAAAGAACAGACCGTTAAATGCTTTTTAAAACAGCACAGCAAAGGTTATTGCCAGTAAAGGAGTGAACACAGCATGTTCTATATTCCAACCTTCCCACCCTCAGCCAAACTCACAATGCTGGCAATTACAGCTCCTGCAGATGATAGCATCATTCCTTCGATGGAAAAAGTACAGGAGATGTCCTCCCCTTTGCTGCACCAGTGAAATATACTGTACTACACAGGTGAAATGCACACAAATATTGCAGTATATCAGCGTTCTTGTTATATGTGTTTCCCCCCTTTTTTATAGTTGCTATATTCCAATATATTCCTGTCACGGGGATGGATTCAAACTGCCGACCTTCTGATCGGCAAGTCCTAGGCTCTGTGGTTTAACCCACAGCGCCACCCGCGTCCCGTTCCTTTCCTGTACAAAGGTACCGTATTTTTTGCACCATAACACTCACTTTTTTCCTCCTAAAAAGTAAGGGGAAATGTCTGTGCGTGTTATGGAGGGAATGCCTACGGGTTGCATGCCTACGGACTTTCCTCCTCTAAAAACTATGTGCGTGTTATGGTCAGGTGCGTGTTATAGAGCGAAAAATACGGTAATTTCTCCTTTTAAGATGCACTGGAGGAACCCCAGTTATGAAATTATCCTCCTGGGAAAGTATGAACAGGCTCTGTCTCTCCCCCCACCTCCCATTTTTTGGTAGTATTTAAAGGTTTTATTAAAAAAAAATTCGGAAGATGTTTTATGCACTTAGTAAAAGGTAAATGTAAAGGACCCCTGACAGTTAAGTCCAGTCGCGAACCACTCTGGGGTCGCGGCGCTCATCTTGCTTTACTGGCCGAGGGAGCCGACATTCATCCGCAGACAGTTTTCCCGGGTCTTGTGGCCAGCATGACTAAGCCGCTTCTGGCAAAACCAGAGAAGCACACGGAAACACTGTTTACCTTCCCGCCGGAGCGGTACCTATTTATCTACTTCCACTTTGATGTGCTTTCAAACTGCTAGGTTGGCAGGAGCTGGGACCGAGCAACGGGAGCTCACCCTGTCGTGGGGATTCAAACTGCCGACCTTCCGATCGGCAAACTCTAGGCTCAGTGGTTTAGACCACAGCGCCACCCGCGTCCTGTTTTTATGCACTTACCTGAGAATAAACAACATTGAGTCCAGTGGGATTCACTTTTGAGTAAACAAGCTTAGAATTGCAGTTCATGACTGCTGCTTTTGGGGGGTGTGTGTGTGATTTTTCATGCCCACTAAATGCTTCAAATGTGTTTATATTGTATTTCCTCCCCTTTATCTTTGGTTTATTTTAATGGCTTTTTACTTGGTATTCTGGTTATAGTATTTCCAAGAGGAAAGCTCCGGTTTATCATTTAATCTACCACTTGTGTGAATCATCGGCTGAAAGACTGCTCAAGGTCATAGTGGTGGTGCAAAAATCAAGTTAGTAGCTGCAGCTGCATTGTCTTCCAGCGCGTATACCCTCTAGTGCTGGGGAAAATAGGCCCTAGGGCTTGATTGGCTAAAGGGAAATCTAGCAATCTACCCTCCTGTGTCTAGGCCTTTTGGTATATAAAAAACCTGGCCATTGACTTGGTTCTGGGGTCGCATTCAGATGAAGGATCGTGTTGCTATGTAACCATGTTTGTCTGGATGCAGTTTGCTGGTGCTCCTGTGATTCTAATGGTTGGTGTTAGGATGAGGCAAGTAGTTTTGGTCTGTACCTGAAATGTCGGAAGGGTCTTTCATTTCTTAAACCACAACTTCAGTATAAAAAGGGTTGTCTTTGCTGTCTCTTAATAATGCATTCGTCTTTATTGGTGTGGTTCCTTACTGTAAGCTCTGGCACCTGCCTGCTTTGCTTGGTCTGAGTACCTTGAGTACTGAGTACCTTGGGGGCTTGGAAGGCAAGGAGTGGATCATTGTCTCTTGCCTGGCTGAATCCCAAAGGGTGTCCACAAACAGATCTGAGTGTTCCCTGACTCAGATTTGGGGGTTCAGGGCTGGTGGCAGTACTAACAGGCAGGGGTGGTTTTCCCTGGGCATTATTTGGTTAGCTAACTCCCTCCCTAAGCAGCCTCCAAATCTTACAGATGCATTTTGGGATTCTGTATGGCTTGATAATGTATCTCTGCTACACTCCCTTCTGACACTTCCTGTCTTGTTGTGTGTTTCTCTTCTGGGAAAAGAAATCCTCGCTTCAGGTGCAAACGGTCTTGGGTGACCTCCAGCTACACACCTGCACTTTCATTTGTTTTATATCAGTTGTTTGCATTCAGCATTAAGCCCTTCCAAGGATATGTCTGCTGTGGGAAGCAAAATTTACTGGCAAAAGCTGCCGATCCCCAGTTAGCCATGAAATGCACTGGGTGACTTTGGGCCAGTCACTTCTCCTCAGTCTAACCTTCCCCACAGGGTTGTTGTGAGGATAAAATGGAGAGGAGGAGAACTATATACGTACAGCACCTTGAGCTCTTTGGAGGAAAGGTGGTATATAAATGCAATAAGCAAATAACTACCGGTACTTTTTTCCAGTAGACAAGTTGCTTGTTAGGAGAGGGAGCTTCTTCAGAGAGCATGCCTTCCATGCTCCATAAGAATTTAGGTATTCTCATTTTACACTGAGTGAGCAAGGTAAGCCAAATGAATGAGATCACCTAGCAAAAGAAGGTTGTATTCAGTGCAGTGCTATGCAAACTTTACGTCAGTGAAAGGATTTCTGCTTGCACAGTGGACCTCTTCCCCTGGTACAACCTCTAAAGGGTTTTCCCAACCCTCTGGAGCAGAATGGTAAAAGGCATGGAGGGAGGAGAGCGGGGAAGTCCCATTGTACAAGCAGAAATTATTGTTATCATGGGATATGGTAGTTGCATACCACCCAAAGACACTTACAACAATACCCTTTTCACACTTTAGATTAGATCAGATTTATTTCCAGTTCCAGAACCAGCCTTTACAACCTCCTTCAAGTGTGTTTATTCCGCCAACCAAAAATACTTCTTTTTTTTTGCATATACATGTAAATCTGTACAATGCTTGTCCATCTATGCTGACTGTATAGCACATGCCCCTTCTATTCCCCTGATATTGGAAGCATGTGTCTCCATGGTTTTCCTCTGAATGCAGTTGCTGTATATTTACTATAGTTTATAAAACCTGACTTAGTATCGCATTGATGCAATACCTGCTCCTCCACACCCCACCTTTGCTTTTCTCTTCCAGCTTAAGGGGGATGGGAGAACAACTGGTATCTTAGAAAAAACAGAGTTAATTTAATGCACTGTTTTTATGTTTTTAAAAAACCAAGAAGCTGATAACTGAAGCACCCAAGCTATTCCTTCCCGATGTTCAGCATGTTCTGAATAATGGAGCATTACTCTGAGCACCATCCCATATTCCCAGGACTTGAGTAAATGAACTTACTGTTGTACATGTTGAAAGTTGACTTTGTTTCTCGTAAGGTGATATTCAGTTTTATCACCGCTTGTGATTTACGGAGAGTAGCTCATTGCCAGAGTTCATTAAATCCCAAGCGGGAGATGAGAGCAATGGCAAAGAATATTTGGCCCCACTGGACAGAACCAACCCATTCAAAACTCTCAGGTTCCTTAAAATCTCCGCAGCTTGAGGTACCCACATCTCAGCCCCAGAAAGAAGCATGTATAGCTGAAACTGGGAGTAAATAATATTTTCTATGCCATGCTGATCTTCCACAAACCAGCAAATGCTTTAAGGCTCACAGGTGATACTTTTCTTGTTCTGCCTCAATAGCTATTCTGAAAAAAATGGGGTACAGTTGCTCCCCCTCTCAATTCACTTTGCTGTCTGCAACACATGCTGTAGCGTATACCCGTTGTTTGGCTTGACCCCTTCTGACCTTTTGTATCTTGGCACTGGAAATGCACTAGGTCTTTGGCAGAATGCTATCAAAAGTAGAGGGGGGACTCTTTTGTTAACACAGTGCCAAATCCTGCTTCAACATGGAACAGTTTGTTCTGCTAAAAGAATGAGCCAGTTCAGTGAGCAGAACAACTCAGAGCGGCAAACCAGCATATTCAGAAAACTGAAAAAGTGTTTGGCTATAATGAAGTTGCCTTGAAACCAAGCTCTTATGAAAAAGAGGGGGAAATAATTGATATTTTCTAAGGGGACAGTTCTCCCCCCCCCCCAGTCATTTCAGCTAACTGTAGCATGAAATACATCAGAAATAAGTTGTGCATGCATTCAGAATAAGAATGGGCTCTTTTCTTATTCCCAATCTCAACACTTTGCAGAAAGCATTCAAACTTTTCTAACTTGGGTGTGCCAGACCTTCTGGTTCAAACCTCTGTGGTGTGATATATACAAAGCGTGTGCAGTTAATGAATGCCCACTAATAATTGGTATGTGTAATTTGCATTTAAAATGTGACTAATTTCCATGAATGTGGCGGATGCTAGGATCTGGCAATGAATGCCCCTGTTGCCTCATGTGAAATTTCTGGCATGGAGTCTGCAAATTAAAAGATCTTAAGCTGGCTATGAAGTTCTAGCCCAGAATTCTTTCTTCTGAACTCACTAAGCTTCTTGTGCACCTCCGCAGAAGGAATTAGTTTTAATGCTGCTATCAAGATTGTCCTCTCATTTGATCGGTGTTATAAAAGCCTGCCACCACCTGAGTCACCTGGATTTTTGTTATTGCTTATCTTCAGTGTTCTGAAGCTTGAAACTGATTGTGAGCAAAAAAAAAAAAAGTATCACAGCAGATTTTTTTTAAGGGAGGGTGGGTGGGAGGCAGCAATAAGAGATGCAGAGCACTTGTTCAGAGAGTTTGTTAACCTAAGCTTTGTAACCCTGTACCTGGTTGTAGGATGGAAGGGTGAAATACTGAATCAAATGCCAATAGCAAAAGGTATAGAATACTATAAGCAGAGGTGAAGTTTTGAGATAAAAGTTGGGTGGAGGGAAAGAACGTTGGGTCTACCCACAATTCCCGAGAGCCTCTGCATTAAAACGGTACTTGTTCTAAACCAGAAGTTGCATCAGAGTTGCCTTTTAGAAACCACAGGAGGGAAGACTGCTCTAGCACTCAGGTCCTGCTTGCATAGGCATCTGATTGGCCTGTGAGAACAGGATGCTGGACCACTGCACCAGTTGCATCCTCCAAACCAACCTCAAGGGTAGTCCTACAGAGAGATGCAATGACAGATCTATGCAAATGAAAGAAAACGGAAATTTGCTACTTTCATATTGTGCTCTACAAAGAATTGATTTAACAAGAGCAAATAGAGGCGAGCAGCTCCTAAATATTTATGCTGCATGGCCCAATTGGACAAAACGCATCTCTCAACAGTTTGATCCAGATTAAAAAAATAAACGAATCTCCGTTCTGCCCTGGTTTGGGAAATGAATGTGATCCTTCACTCAACTGGTCTTTCTGTGCCCATAAACCATCCAAGCGTTTTGAAAGCCAGGCAACATCTACAAAGCACAATTGAAGGATGGGCACAATAGAGCCATTCTTGATACTGATGCAAACTGTGTGGGGCTGTTTTACAGATTAAAGTGGCAGCAGTTCCAGTGTTTACATTTTGATAGTATTATACAAACACTTTCTTTCTTTCTTTCTGTCTTTCTGTCTTTCTGTCTTTCTTTCTTTCTTTCTTTCTTTCTTTCTTTCTTTCTTTCTTTCTTTCTTTCTTCGTGGGTGATTTGTTTGTTTTGGGTGAGCCCCCTGATTTTAACCTTACTAACATAGCAGCTAAATGCTAAGGTTCTCACCATATTTTCCAGTAATCCTTAAAAAAGCAAGGATATGCTGATATTACTGCCCCCATTTCACAGAGAGAAGGCTGAGGGAGGCTAAGGGTACCATGAGTTCTTAGCAGAGCTGAGAGGAATTGCCTGCACACAGCAATTATGTCACATACACTGGCTCCTTTAAATGACTGTAATGGTGACATAGCAGAGGAGGTATGTCTTATTAGAGTAAATGCATCTTTTGTTTTGTTTTTTTAACCTGATCTGCTTCTGAGCCACTTTGTCCATTTCAACCTGTAATTCAGGTTCTGAGATGCTCTTTATGAACTGAAGGTTCATAACTTTATGAACTGTGTTCCGCACGGGGAATCTAAAAATTGCAGTTCAGTTAGGCTTGCCACTTGATTGCTTATTCCCCTGCTTCTCTCCTGATGTAATTTCTCGATTCGTCAAACTGGAAGCCCTTAGCTCTCTGAGAGCAGATAAAACATTTGAACAAGGAAGGAGCTACCTCCATATAGGTGTTTGTCCAAGCTTGTGGTGTGATGTCAGGCCTTAGTTTACTCGTCAACATTATTTTTCAATTTAGTTTTTGGCCTGAAATAAAATTAAGATTTCAGCCCTTCATCACTTGATCACCCCAGCAACATATTCAGTTGGTAGATCATGGGATAATTAAGCTGAATGGTGGAACTGCTGCACAACAGTTTGGCAAGCACTGATTACCAGTGCAAGGGAAATGCTACTGCCTTACTTACTAGAAGCATCCTCAGATGTCTGGATGTAAGTGTGCAAAGCTGCATCTCTTGCCCACGATTGGTCTCCCCTTCTGAGTACTTAACATCTGAGCTTCAGGCATTGCAGAAATATTGCAATGAATAAGGACGCAGAAGTGGTTTCTTATTTAAAAGATTCAAGTCTTTGAAAGTGGCGCAGTCTATGTAGAATTTCTGCAGTCTCCATATTCTTAAAAACAAGAAAATGGATGAAGAAGCTTTGTGATGTGCAGTTGGATAAAAATCCATTACCAATCTTCCCTCTGCAAAGCAGTTTCAGAGGATTATTGGACGTGTTCTAGCATACTCAGTTTATGTGGGTTGATGACAGCTGAACAGGTGTGGCAGTGGCTCCAGGTAAATTGGAAGCTTCTCCTGAAGTGCACCCCAAATCTTTTTTCAAAGATTCATGAGCAGATAAATCAATGTGGATATGGTTCTCTGCTGTTAATGGTTCTCTGTATTAGCAAACAGTGATCCAACCAGCTCGGAGACATGTCTATCAATGCTGTGATCTAAAGATGTATATTTGCCAAGTTTGCATGTGCACAACCACTTTCAAACCTGGGTGCAGGTGATAGGAAATGTCTGAGGACATTCCATGTCTTAGGGCTGCAGTTTGAAGCCTCAACCCGACCTCTTAAATTATGCCATTCCCCCACTTAATCTAGTTGTGCTGCTGTGATTATCTTTGTTCTAGTCTGTGAATTTTGTTGGGGATTTTCGTGCAGTTGTTTTTTTTTAATGTTATCATAAGTTGCCTTGGGGGTTTTTTTAATGACATGAAAACAAATACCTACAGCATTCATGTCAAAATTATGGCTCATTTAGTGTCCCTTTAATTAGATGTTGTTTGAAAGCAGCACTTTGTCATAGTTTGTTTCTAAAAATTAAGGTTACAAGGAATTTCTCAGCCCACATGCCTGCCTATATTTGTGTCTGTGGGTGTTATAATGTAATTATAACTTTAACCGGCTTAATACTGATAATTTATTTGATTTTATTTATTAGATTTATATACTGCCCTTCATCATAACATCTCAGGGTGGTTCACAAGATAAGGATACAAGGTAAAAGCACAAATAAATAGTTAAAAAAACAACAAAATAATAACCCCCCCCACAAATGCATTTAAAAGGCTTCCTTACCACCTCATGGGAGGGCACAATGCTGACCCACTCATACGCAGTCTATATTTGGACGGGCCTTCCATATGGTCCCAGCAGAAGTAAACTTTTCACAAGATATGGGTCCAGCTGCTTATGGGTGCTGCAGGGAATCTGCCTTTGCCATCTGTGCCAGTTGCCACTAGCATGGCAATGAGTGTGCCAAGCAAGCTGTCACCAAAAGCTACCTGTGGATGCTGTTGGCACTTCTGGGGTTATTTAGTACACACACATCCATATTCAGAGGTCAGAGGACTTGATCACTCATGTCTTAATTGTTCTTTGCTTAGTATTCTCCCACCCTAGTTGTGTAGGTAAACTGGTACTGAAAGCTCATTAAAAGGAAAACCTTATTGAGTATTCAGTGGTCTTAAGAATCTACGCTCAAACATGGCACATGTTCAGTTTTGGTTGCTAAGCAAGCCTTGGGTGAAGATCACACTTTTAATCTTCTAAATGTAGACTTTGGCATTGACCAGACGAAATGTTTTGCATTAACAACCCTGCCTTTATTAATTATATGAAAACAAGCCATTTACAAGCCAGCCGAAAAGGACTGGGGCACTCTTACCTAACGGTACTTATTTAAAACTTAATTACATTAATGTATAGATAACTTACACTTACCCAGAGTTGTGCTTTCCATAATAAGTGTTCAAGGCCATCAAAATAATTTGGGTAGTATCAGCTGTAAGACAGCTATGAGCTCTGTAGGGTTGGTACATCTTAGAGGACCTCTAATATTGTTTCTTAAAAGATCTTATTGTACTTTACTTATACCCTCCCCCTTTCAACTTAGCTGTCTCAAAGTGTAACAGTTAGTAGGTGTGATGTTAAGTGAGTTTTTAAAAAATGAAATTTCAACCTTCCTAGAATATAAATAAAATCATAGTACACAATGGCTAACACCATCTGAATGTAACTGCTGTTGTTAAATAGGATTATTTTAGCGAGATTAGAATTTGGGACAGGATAGGGAATGAAACTACCTGACCCCAATGCCTATATAAAAGTACAAACAACAACATTAAACATAAACTTTCTTTAAAACAAGGTAAAAATTAGAGGGAGAAAATATTAGGGAAAGTAAAGGTAAAGGACCCCTGGATGGTTATGTTTAGTGGACAATTAGTGAAATTGCCAAACTTAAAAATAAAATAAGAAAGTTTTGAAATATCCCTGAGCAATTGTGATGCTTTTACTGTAGGAAAACAATGCGTAATATAAATTGGCACTGGTTAAAGCAGTTTTAAGTTGTTTATTTTGGAGAAGAGGCCATAGGAAATGGGTACAGCATTTTTTTTACATATGAAAGGTCCCAGATTCCTCCCTGCTGTGGAGGGTAGGGCCCAAACCAATGGATTTAAGATACAAGAAATGAGATTCTGAATAAACATCAGAAAGAACTTTCTGAATGTAAGAGCTATTCAACAGTGGAATAGACTCCCTTGGAAGGTGCTGGACTCTCCTCCCTTGGAGGCTTTCAAGCAGAGGTTGGATGGCCATCTGTCATGGATGCTTTAGTGAAGATTGCTGCATTGTGGGGGGTTGGACTAGATGACCCTTGGGGTCCCTTCCAACTCTACCGTTCTATGATTCAACCCTTGGGACCTCCAGTTAAAAGGATCATAGCTTGCAAGTGATGAAGAGGAACTGTCTCCCTGATACACTGAAAAGCTGTTGTCAGACAAGACAGTGCTGGAACATATGGTGGTCTTGGCTCATTGTATGACAGCGTCACACACTTGTGCTTAAATGAACAAATTCTGAAAATTTAGAAATTGGGCCTAACCTGTTGTGATTTGGAATAAGAAGTGTTGCTCCTGAGCTTGGCTCTTTCGCAACTTGTAAATACGCGAGCCCCGTTTGCTTAGTAATCTAAAACATCCTGTGGTCTGCTCAGTACGCAACTCAAGTTGCAGATGCAAGTGTGCACCAGCCTTCTGCATAGTGCTTATATAACTGTTCTAGAGGGAAAAGAAATGTACAAACAGTCCCTTCGATTACATTTTGTCTGGTGTGTTGTCACTGTGCTTAAACTCCAGCTAACTTTACATGAGAGGGCCAAGCAAATATTAACTTTTTCCTCTGGGAATAAGGTCAGGCTGCCACAGTATTCCAGATCTGGCCTTTTTAGTGGTTCAGCCGAATCAAAACAGCTTTCCCTGCGGTTGTTCTGTAAATGACACACTCATCACTGCTTTTCATTTTGGAGATCTAGCCTTCATGGAGCGCTAAAGAACTTAAGGAACATTTAGTCAATCAGTAACTCTTCTTTAGCAAACCAGAATGTTATTTAACTCCTCTTTCTTTCTTTCTTTCTTTCTTTGCACTGTGGGGCTCTCTTAAACCTTGCCACATGGTTGCCACTTTACAACCCATACAGGGAAGACCCCTGTGCACATCACAGGGTTATTTCAATTGGGGGTTTCAGTCCCTTGCATTTCCAGTGAAAAAGAACCCAGTGGTAAGGGACACTGTCTGGAATCTTGGAAAACATTACAAGTAGACAGTAGTGGGTCAGTTTCTGCACAAGGTAGCTCTGTGTTTTTGTATATCTATCCCAACCATCAGAGTAATGGACCCTTTCCAAGTTGGAGTGATGTCTGAATTCCCGTACAGCTTGTTTGTGTGAAAGTGCCATAAGGGTTCGCTCTTCCTTTGCAATGTGCCTCTACCCACCACAAGGAGCATGGCTGATTGTCTTGCAGCAGGCGAAGTTTGGGAGAATTATGGGGTGCATCCACTTTGCATCACCAAAAGTGATCCTCTTAAGGGTATAGAAACTGCATTATGTCTTCCTATTCCGAATACAGTCGAACCTCCGTTTACGTAACCTTCTGGTTACGTAAACTTTGGGATGCGCGCGTGGTAAACCTGGAAGTATTTTACTGAGTTTCGCCATGCGTGTATGCACAGAAGTGGTACTCAGGTTGCGGAAGCCTTGGGATCTGACCAGGCCTCTGGAATGGATCCCGTCCACAACCGGAGGTACCACTGTACATGCATGAACACTGTGGGAATCAGGCAAAGCCCTCTTTAGTTATTCCTATGGATATATCCAGTGCAGTTTAATTATGTTCACGTGCATACAGTCTGGAAAAGGGGCTAGGGAAACTTGCATAGAGAAGCCCTTTTTCTAATTTTCAGCTTGTGTATGTTGACTTTGCTCAGCTGTCAACATCTCCCCCCACCCTCCATGTCCTTATCCCCTCTAGTGTAAATCAGTTGTGGAGCTTCTCTTTCACCCTCATAGGCATATAAGGTTCTATAAGTTTGCTTCTGCTAATGTTTGTGCTAGAAACCTGTAGCTTATCACCTAATTTGTCCTGCTTCCTTGAGTAATGTGTCAGACATCTATCAACAAAACAAGAAGTGTTTTCCTCCTTTTAAAATAAAGGTGTCTTTGTGACCTGCATTTGCTACAAAAACCGGCATGTATAATCTCTGCAACACCAGTTTCTGGAATTGTTTTTGGTTCCAGCATTGATGGTTCCTGCATGCACACTTGGCTGGCCAGTCTTATAGTGATTTTTCGTACATCTAATGCAATTCATTAGATGAATTGCACCCAATGGATGGTATCCAATATTAGCCATACTCTGAGTAGACCCACTGAAAATCAAACTTTGACTATTATTCCGTCTTTTGTTTAGATTTAAAAACTGCATTGAACTTTAATGAAAACCAATATAGTCATCATTACCTGGCGGGGTTGGTAGAGGAGAATCAAAATTATAATACAGTGGTACCTTGGGTTACATATGCTTCAGGTTACATACGCTTCAGGTTACAGACTCCGCTAACCCAGAAATAATACCTTGGGTTAAGAACTTTGCTTCAGGATGAGAACAGAAATCATGGTCCGGCGGCACAGCAGCAGCAGGAGGCCCCATTAGCTAAAGTGGTGCTTCAGGTTAAGAACAGTTTCAGGTTAAGAACGGACCTCCGGAACGAATTAAGTACTTAACCCAAGGTACCACTGTACCTCCATGACAGTTTTAATTTGGGTAACTTTAAATCTTTCCTATATTGTAGGTTGTGTTTTCTCCAAAATATCAGCTATGCCATGATGTGTGGCCAACATATCTGTCTCTCCTTAGCTCTATAAAGACAACTGCTTTCTGTTTCTCAGTTGACCAACTGAAATACTGTTTCTTAGTTAACTATCTTATGATATATATGCAACACAGTATATAACTGAGTAAGAAACAGCCTGCGGTTGTGCTGGTGAAAATGTTTAGCATAATATTTTGCTGATATGCTATTCTTTTTGTTTCCTCAGATTCAATGGCCGACTTAAATGGTTGTCAAGACTCCTGACACACACATTTTTCTGGGCATCATGGATTTTTAGGAATATAGCCTGCAAAGCAGTCTCAAAAAGTAGCACCTGTCCTCTAATCTTTTATTATCTTCACTGATTGTAAAAATGGCCAGCAAAAGGAAATCCACAACGCCTTGCATGATACCACCAAAAACACTGGCACTGCAGGAGTCGCAACCAGGCTCTGTTGGAGTTGATCATGAAGGATCTCAACAGTCTGTTACTCCTACAACTCTGCCTATTAGTGACACTGTTGTTCACAATAATCACAAAAATGGGCTGTTGTCCAATGGACATAGTGGTATCTTAGATGGTGATACTTACAGATGTATCTATTGCAATTTTGGCTCTCAAGACATTAATCAGTTCCTTGGTCACCTTGATTCTGAGCACATAGACTTTAGCAAAGGCCCGTCCTTTGTGTGTGTGCAGTGCAGTTTCCTGGTCAAGAGTCACAAAGAGCTTTCTTGCCACAACGCAGAGTGCCACATTGGGGAAACTGGCTTAATCTGGAATGTCGTGAAACAAGGCAAGCACGTGATTGTGGAGCAAACCATTGGAGATGCCAGCAGCAGCCAGGACCTTCTGGGGGACCTCCCTGAGGAAGGTCAAGACAGCCAAGCTGAAATTATTATTACCAAAACACCCATTATGAAGATAATGAAAACGAAACCAGAAGTGAAAAAAATCCACACGTTGAAAGAAAACGTATCTAGTAAACCGGTCAAGGATCTAGAGAAAAAAGTTGGCGAACAGCCATTCACCAATGGACCGGTGCCAGTGAACCAATCATCAACAGGAACAGTTAAACCAACACATGTTGTCAATGGCTCAATAATAGGAAATGTACCTGTTTTGCAGGCAGGCCTCACTCAATTTGTGCAGCTGCAGCAGCAGCAACAGCAGCAGCAGCAGCAACAACAACAACTTCACCAGCAGCTACCCACTTCAAAATCCCTTCCCAAGGTAATGATTCCCCTGAGCAGTATCCCAACATACAATGCAACAATGGACTCTAATAGCTTTCTGAAAAACTCTTTCCATAAGTTCCCTTACCCTACCAAAGCTGAGCTTTGCTATTTGACTGTTGTGACCAAGTACCCAGAAGAACAGCTGAAGATTTGGTTTACCGCCCAGAGGTTGAAGCAGGGTATCAGTTGGTCACCAGAGGAGATAGAAGATGCACGGAAGAAAATGTTTAACACTGTGATTCAGTCCATACCCCAGTCCACCATTACAGTGTTAAATACACCCCTAGTTGCAAGCCCCAGTAGTGTTCAGCATCTCATTCAGGCCAGTTTACCTGGCCATTCTGTTGGGAAACCCGAAGGAGCGGGTGGTGTATTGGTTACGCAACCAATAATATCAAATGGACTTCAAGGGACAACCTCATCTCTTGCAATAGCAGTCACATCCATTCCAAAGACTCAGATAGCAAAGCCGCCTGCCACTGTGTCAGTTTCTAGCACTTCGTCCCCTGTGAAAGTGGTGAGTGCTGCTCCATCACAGCTCACTGCTTGCCCAACTATAACTTCACAGGCCTTCTTAGATCCCAGTATATACAAAAATAAGAAGTCTTATGAGCAGCTCTCTGCATTGAAAGACAGCTTCTGTAGGAACCAGTTTCCTGGACATGCTGAAGTGGAGCGGCTTACAAAAATCACAGGCCTTAGTACAAGGGAAGTTCGAAAATGGTTTAGCGATAGGAGGTACCATTGCAGGAACATCAGAGGTGGCAAAGCTATACATGCTGGAGATAATACAATAATAATAGATTCTGTGCCTGAAATTACCTTCACCTCTTCTCCCAAAGCAACCCCAGAATTAACTTCCACGTTGGCAGCAACACCTGCTGTTCACACCCCAGCCCGTCGGCAATCCTGGCATCAGACACCCGATTTCTCCGCTACAAAATATAAAGAGAGGGCTCCTGAGCAGCTCAGAGCGTTGGAAAGCAGCTTTGCACAAAATCCCTCTCCTCTAGAGGAGGAAGTGGACCGTTTGAGGAGCGAAACCAAAATGACGAGGAGAGAGATTGACAGCTGGTTCTCGGAGCGGAGGAAACGGCAGGTGATCAAAGACGCAGAGCGGCAGAGGGACGATGACGCCGAAGACGACTCAGGGGAAGACGAAGGCTCCTCAGACGACTTGAAAGCTTCCAGTGAAAATGGCTCATTGGATGCAGCCACCAGGTCTCAAACGCCAGGAGAGCGCAAAGTAACCCCTATAAAAATCAACCTTAAGAACTTTAAGGTGACTGAGTCAAATGGCAAAAGTGAGGTGCTAGGCTTGAGTGAAGATGTCCAAAGAGAGAACCCCCGGAAGCCCAAGCTAAGTTCTAAAAAGACTGCTCAGCAGAGACATTTGCTCAAGCAGCTCTTTGTGCAGACCCAGCGGCCGACAAATGAACAATATGACCAAATATGTTCTCATACAGGACTTCCCAGGACTGAGGTGATTCGTTGGTTTGGAGATAGTCGCTATGGTTTAAAAAATGGAAATTTGAGGTGGTATGAGAACTACAAGCATGGTATCTTTCCTAAAGACCTATCGACCTCCAGTGAGGCCAGCAGGGTGGTCCTGCAGGACTATTTCCAAAAGAACAAGGTGCTTTGTGAAGATGACCTCCCAGGTCTGTGTGAGAGAACTCAGATGACTATTCAACAGATCAGGCTGTGGTTTGCCAAAAGGCTAGATGAAGAAAACAGGGGAGTGTCAGACACAGGAAGTGAAGATCAGTCCTCAAGTGTTGGTGAGCCAGCCAGCAGTCAAAAAGGGACAGTCGATGCCTTTTCTGAAGTTTCTGAGAACAGTGAATCCTGGGAGCCTGGAGGTCAAGATGGCAGTTCTGAGCTTGGAGATCCGGAGAGTCATCTGCCTGCCGTTCACTTTGGTAAGTGATTTCATCTTAACTGTTTCTGCTAATTTGGCCCTTCACATTTCAGCATTAAAAAGTGGTTTAAAAAAACAAGTGTTGATGATCAGATGAAACTTCAGTAGAAAATAACTTCCCTCCCCCTTTTTAGAGGGGGCTAAAGATTTCACAGAAATGGAGAGCTGAGAGGTATTTTGGGGTGGGGGGGTGGGGATGGGAGATGTTGGCACATCAGTGTCCTGAAAGGGAATTTCAGTCATAATGCGCAGCAAGGGCCATTGTTCAGTGGTAGAGCATCTGCTCTGCATGCAAATGAGGTCTCTGGTTCACTCCCCAGCATCTCCAAGGCATCTGAAACCCCGAAGAGCCACTGGCAGCGGTTCTCAACCTGTGGGTCCCCAGATGTTGTTGGATTACAACTTCCATCATCCCTGAGCTCTGGCCTTGCTAGCTAGGGGTGATGGGAGTTGTAGTTCAACAACATCTGGGGACCCACAGGTTGAGAAAGGCTGGTTAGACAGTACTGAACTATGCAAGAAATGGTCTAGATTCCTATGTTCCGAAAGGGTAAAGGGGCCGTAGCCCAGTGGTAGAGTGGAAGGCGACAGGGTCAACTCCTGGCATCTCCAGGTAGGGCTGTGGAGAGACTCCTGTCTGAAACCCTGGAGAGCTGCTGCCGGTGAGTTCAGACAGTATTGAGCTTGATCAGCCTTTCTCAACCTGTGGGTCCCCACAGATGTTGTTGAACTACAACTCCCATCACCCCTAGCTAGCAAGGCCAGAGCTCAGGGATGATGGGAGTTGTAGTCCAACAACATCTGGAGACCCACAGGTTGAGAACCGCTGAGCTAGATGGTCCAGTGGCCCGACTTAGTTTCCTGTGTTTTAAGACTGCATCATTCAGGAGAGGGGAATTCTGGTCTGTTACAGGTAGAAAAGTGAGAGGAGGGGAAATGAAAGGGAGCTACATAATACAGATAAGGTCAGAAGATAGGCAGGTAAAGAGCAACTTCTTAAGCACACAGACTGGTAGCATTGGGCAGGCATTCTAAAGCAGTTCTCAAAAAACAAACAAAAACTTCCTTCTCAAAATAGCTGAGGTCATAATGACTTTGTGGGTCCATCCCCCCCACTCCACAAACTCACTCTTGGCCTTTCTGCCTGCTTATTCTTTCAGTATTGTAGAGTGCATTGTGACACCCCTGTGTGTTGTTTTCAGAAATGGAGTGAACCAGCCCTGTCTCCTCCGAAGGATCTGCTGCTAACTTTGCGAAGACTCAGCAGCTGTGGGCCTCATTCTGAATCTCTGAAGGTCCTGAGGAAACACTGCCATAATGCCAAGATCATACTTTTGTAAAGCACATTGGGGAGTTAAGCAAGAGGGAACCGATTACTCAAGAAGACCTTATTTTTGTGTGTGGGAAGGGGCTCATTTTTGTATGTTTAGTTTTAGTCTAGCAGTCTGCTGCCTCGTCGAGCATGGGAGCAGAACTGCCACAGTGGCAAAAATTTCCTCTCTCTCAAATAGATTCTCCGTTTTTGTTTTCCAGTGGACAATTTCTTTCACACTTCCTATCGGTTTTTCTTATATTACCGAGTGGCCTGCAAACAGGATCATGAATCTGGGGCATTGTGTTAAACGTTATTGTTTCATAGAACTGGACTATCATTGGCATAATACATTCATAATCTTTCAGTGTTTGTTCTCTGAAGGCTGAATCATTGCATATACAGAAAGAAAGAGAGAGACAGACATCCTTTCACCATTGAATCTCTAGGTATGGAAATAAAGGCTGCAACTTGCACCCACTCACCAGGGAGCAAGTCCCATTGAACTCTATGGAACTTCTGAGTTGACATAGGGTTGTGCTGCTAATCATGTGTGTATGTTTTAGGGACAGCTCTGATGAGCAGTATTCCTAGTTTTTGTGCACAAAACCAGGATAATAAGAATATGGCAAATTACAGCCATTCTAATTGGGCATTTGATGCATGCTAGTAGGGTGAAAATCTGGGGGGGGGGGGTCGGACGACAACGACGACCCCGAACTCTGGCATCTGTCATTCATTCATCTTTTAGTGACAAACAATGTGAGACTTTTCTGCAGCAGAATCTATTACTTGAATTAATCTGCAAGTATATGAATCAATGCACTTTTAAAACACATCTTTATCCAGATCCCTTGTTTAAAGCAAGCAAACTTAATTTTTTTATTAAGAAGACTATAAGGGGGGGGGGCGGCATGAAAGCATTTTGTAGGCAATCATCATATTTTGCATACCCCTACCTTACCTCTGTGTTTGGACCAGAATTGTGTTTTATCCCATACCTTATTTCAGAGGGATGATCTGTTGGAAACTTTTGCCATTTCTCCCAGACTTCCTAGCCATTTATGAGCTGCTGCTCCCCCCCCTTTTTTTTTGTCAAGCAGCTTTGCGCTATCTTAATTGCACAATTAATCTTACCTGGATATAGTAGGTATGCTTCTCCCCCTACCGACCCAAGTCTTGGCCTCTTGTTGTTTTTTAAGTATTTTATTTAATTATTTTAATAGTATGGAAAAAATATAATTTAATGCGCTGGAGTTTATTTGTAGTGGCTGAAAATGTTTAAGTGAGTCAGTTTGGTGGCACTAAGTAGGGGAGTTTTCCCTTCCTTAGAACCACCTCAGGTATCTTCTCCAGAGGTAGCACTGGATCCAATCCCAGCTCTCTTACTGCACCTATGTTGCAGCCACCCCCAACCTAGTGCCCCCAGATGTTTTGGACTACTGTCTGCTCCAGATGGGCAGGGATTATCGGAATCGTCCTCTCAGAACATCTAGAGGGGCACTGTGTTGATTGAAGGCTGCTGTACTGAGTGTATCTCAAGTCTCTGGTTCAGAAAGGTTGTCTTTGTGTGATACTTCGTTCCACCTAAATTTTGTTAGCATGTGGCTATTGTGTCCTCATGAATTCTTTCCCCAAAAGCATGACTGTATCTTGAGCCTTTAAATCACAAGTATGTTTGTGTTGTCCAAGCCCCCCAAAGCACAACATGGTATTTTTCAGTCTCAGAATTCAGCTGTGCACACATTGCGTGGAGTTCTTGGATTCTTAGTTTGGATCTTTTTCACAATGCAACCACTGATGCTACAATTTGAAGTGACAGCTCATCATGTGAGGAGGGGGACGGTGTCCTCTTAGCCCTTTCTCTTTGTATCATGTTTCTGTGAAAACCACGCCTTCCAGCCTGATTCTACAACTCCCCCCCCCATCCCACCCCAGTTCTACCCTTCGCCATACAAAATATTTTTGCACACAATAGGAGATACTTTAGCACAGAAGGGGGGGAGATGTGCAGGTCCGCAAGCTCCGCTTATATTAAGCAACAATCCACATATTAAAAGAAAAGGCCTCATCTTTCTGCTTCTGCTGTTAGGTCCAAAGTGGGGACTCATGGCTCTCCCCTTCAGTATCATACCTGAAGGCCATCTATGGCTCAAATATATTTCTATGAAAGAGGTCTTGTGAGTTCAGCTTCTGCTCTTCATGCTCAAGTAGGAAAAGGAGCCCAGCTAGCTTGCAATGTTAGAGCTTCAAACACAGGAACCTACTCTTAAGACGTAGATAGATTTGCTGGAGTTTCTTTCTGCTTTCACAGGAAAGAAGCGTTATGACCCTATTAGCACTTCCATAGCTCTTTTGAGAAACAGTGTGGGGTAGCTGCTAGAACCTACTGATGGCATGGCCAGGCCTGTTTATGGTTTACTTTAAAAGCAAGGGGCCTGGATCCAAGGAAAGTTTGTGCAATGAGCTTTGACTAAAATATTGTAGCTTCCTTTTACTGCAATGCCTTCAGAGAACAAATGTGGGTAATTGTCTTGGGGTTCAGTCTTCAAAGGAGATTGTAGGCCACTGCTATAGGAGTGAATGGGAATGAAGCCAAAG
The DNA here is from genome assembly GCF_965113315.1 of Podarcis vaucheri. Taxonomy (NCBI): domain Eukaryota; kingdom Metazoa; phylum Chordata; class Lepidosauria; order Squamata; family Lacertidae; genus Podarcis; species Podarcis vaucheri. The sequence continues at coordinate 83,324,944 of NC_138764.1, read as the reverse complement.
CTCTCAAATGAAAGAGCAACCTCATTCACTTCAATGGGGGTGGCACAGGAACAGTTCTTGGCAGTCTATATCCTTGCTTTTCTATGCCTACATACATACAGGTTTGTTTTAAGTATACACATATACAGTACATATATGCAGTTATTTTTTGCATAGCATCAATATTAAAAATGTACATGTACAGATTGCTGTGTAATTGGAAATCTCACTCTGCTCTTAAGAGGGAAAAATAGTTCTGTGAGCAGTTAAAAGGAATTAGCATCAAATTTGAAGTGGGTGTCTTGAGGTCTACCTAAGGATGGCAGGGTGAAGGGATTCCTAAGGCTGTGATGTTCAGCATCCTTACTCAGAAAGCAGGATGTCAGAGAGACCCAGTTCCATGTAACTGGGTGTACGATTAGAGTAGCCAATTTTAATAGCAGATCAGACATTTATATGATGTACTTGGTTTGCAAGCCTTGAGTTCAGGTTTGCGGTTTGCAGACCTGCAACTTCAGTGGACTCTGCATTAGCTTGTAACTAAGTAGGTATTTAATTTAAATTGATTATCATTTAGGCTGGAAGTGAGGCAGAGCATCCCTGGTGTATGCAACAGTCACACACCAACAACACTCCTAAAACATTGCAGGCACTAGCCATGTGGCTGTACCAGTCTGCAGTGCAGTCATATAGCATGGATCAGTTGAACGCACAGTTCATGGTGGTTCCTACCACATTGGTGTCTGATCCAACGACTGACTAGCTTTGGGCATGCAGATTCCAATGGGGGCACACAACTCCCTCTCTCCAGAGCAAAGGTGGACAGAGGAGCATAATTGGGACTTGACTTGCTGACCTGTACCCAATTTAAAGCCATATTCAGTACCTTAATTTGAGTTTGCAAGACAGGACTGATTCCAAAGAGAGGATGCTGTGAGCTAATGCATCCTCTTGCTTCCTCTCTCTAGCAAAACTGTAGAGTTTTAGTTGATCTCCCCAGTGGTTTCACAGCTGTGTTTCATGTCACAAGAAGCATCACCACAATTTTGCACAGGTTTTCTAGTAAGACGTTCCAACTCTTGAACTATGTAGAAAATTTGGAAGAGGCTTTGCATACCGAAGGGACCCTGGAGAGCTGCTTAGATGAATCAGTGGTCTGACTCAGTATAAAACAGCTTGTCATTTTTGTGAGTCTTTGTCTGGAGAATGAGTTGTAGGTCTCTACCCCACCCCACAATACAAAAGCTAATTTTGACAGAGATTGGACGTTTGGTGGTAAAACAAGTCTTTTTTACACTGATTTATCTACATGAATCAGTCTCAGTTGTAGCTAGGAAATTAAGTCCCATTGTAGAATTTTCAGTGGAAAAATGTTATCCTCACACCTCTCCTAAGGCTATTGGAGCACTTTGGTTGGAGATGTGGCTGCTTAGCTAGTTGTAGACACTGTTACATGCTGGGCAGTAAGGCAAGGCACTTAGGAGCTGGGTTTCTTGGTGCACTGATGATGTTTTATTTATGCGTTTCATTTTCTGAAAGCATTTATCTGCTTCTTCACATTGCATTCTGCTCCTGCCCCCACGTTTCACAAGCGCAGGAGGGAAAGTACTTGGGTAGGAACCAAAGTACTCAAGCCCGTCAGTCAGCTTTGCAAACGTAATTACATTAATTTATTTTGGCTCATCGGCTTATTTTTGAACTTGCATTATGACCTTACGTTTACTCTTCCTCCTCTGTCGAGTTAGTCCGTGTGCATGTGTGTCTCCCCTCCCATCACAACAATCCTGTAAGGCGGGCATGGGGAACCAATCTCTCTCCAGATGTTGCTGCACTACAACTCCCATCACCCTTGACCATTGGCAAGGGCTGATGGGAGCTGAAGTCCAACAGCATCTAGATGGCCACTAGTTCCCCATTCAGGCTTGGCATTGTTTGCTCACTCTAGGTCACCTCTTGGGCAGGAATCTGAACCCAAGCCTCCCCAGCCCCAGTTCAATGGGGTGTTCACTACCCCACACTAGCTTTGAGTTGAACAGAGCCACACCACCATATTAACACAAACTTGGCGTCTGTATTGGCTTAGTGAAATCAGGATTAATACTAGTGGTACAGCTTTTGCATAAACAATAACTTGTTGACTGGCTCTCTTGGCATTGCTCAAGATGTGAGATTAGGAGGTGCTCAGTAGATGCTTTGACTTGACAATGAGACTCCATATGGCCATCTCATCAAATAAATATTGACATGATGATGGCATAGCATTGCAGCTAGTGCCATCATTGACGGTTTCAGAGTTTGGAAATGGTGCCAGGCAAGATCATACATACACAAGGTCTTAGAAACCATTGTTCATAATTGAAACCTTTTTTATAAAAATCCCCTCCCCCCTCCATTTATACAAAATAGGCACATGACAGATGAAATGTGGAGATGCAAAGCATTCTGAACCAGAATGCAAAATGTTTTTAGATCAAGGGGAGGGATTGGAGTGTGTTCAGCTGCAAGCACACAGTGTCTCTTCATGTGGTATTTATTAGTCATACTTGAAATCTTAATTTCATCTGTTCCTGGTTCCTAGTGAAACTTCTGCTAGTTGTTGTTTTTAAAACTGAAAGCCAGTTGAACCACCCTTTGGAATGGGAATAGCACACTGTAAAATTCTTAATAATGGGCTGGTGTGCGTGAGGCTCACCAGTAGAATGAGCTCTGCTTGTTTAGTCTCTTTACAAAGAGGCAAGCCCTTGTGAGCTGCTAGGAATTTATCCTGTGCGCCCTCTGTTGAACTGAATGAGATCTGTATGTAGGAGAAGACCCACAGCTCATTGGTAGAGTGCATGCTTTGTCTTCAGATGGTCCAAGATTCAACCCTTGCAATCTCAGATATGCAGCAGATGCTGTCAAAAGACCTTGGAGAGCTACCACCGATGAGAATAGACCAAACTGAGCCAGATGAGGAAATCTACCTGATGAGGTATAAGGCAGCTTCCTTTGTGCAACTTTCTCTCTCTATGGGGCTAGCAGGAAAGCTTCTAGGTCAAGGAATGATGTAAACATAGTGTCAGTGCATCTCTTCCATTAACTAGCAGTAAATGAATGGCTCCCTCATAGACCTAAGGAAACCCCAACCCTGAAACCAGCTTTGAAAATGCACAAGCCTGTCAGAACTGGATTCATGTGTTAATAATTCAGTGTGTATAAAAGGGCTGGGTGGTAGATCGATAGATCATCCAAAACCATATTGAAGACCATATTGTGATATCAGTTTCATAATTTTTGACATGGCAACATATTGTGAATTTTGTGTGTGTGTGTGTGTGTGTGTGAGAGAGAGAGAGAGAGAGAGAGAGAGAGAGAGAGAGAGAGCTGCAGAAGGCAGCGAATCACAACAGCAGGCACCAGCAAATATCACAATGCAGGAAAAAATCATGAAGCCAGCCTCTGCCTCTATAACTGTAACTGCATTCTTATTTCAGACATCGTGATATATTGGTATATCGTGATGTGTAGCTGAAAACCAGATATTGCTCAGCCCTAGTGTATAAGCATTGTTTCACTTGTCTCAGAAATCTAATGTTTGAACTGGCATGCACAATATGGAGAATGCACCCCCCCCCCCCCCGCAGAGCCTCTCCATAGTTTGCTCTCAATTTTCTCAACCTGCGCTCCTCCAGCTGCCATTGGGCTGCAACATCCATCATGCCTGCCCATTGGCCACACTAGCTGGGTGCCTCTGAATCTGTAAAGCAAATTGGAAAGAGACAAATGGCAGCTGGCCTACTGGATGGTTGTGTGTGTGTCTGTGTGTGTATAGAGAAAAGTCCATAAAAAATTAGGGCTCCTACTTTTACTTGATGCCATTTCGCCCGTTTCTCATTTCCAGGTCTTCTGATAATGGCAGATGATGTCTGGATCATGTTGATGAAGGATACGTTTTATTTAAAAAATGAAAGTTAATATAAGGACATGCAAACAGTGGGGTTTTCTCAAGTGAAAAAGACCTCTCAGCAGTCTGTGCCAGAGCAAGCATTGTTGCTCTTACTGAATTAGAGCTCCTTCCTTTTCCCCACCTCTTGGTTTTATCCCTACCATGCTTTTCTTATTATGGGAAAATCCTAGCAGGTAACCTGAATACCTGGAACAAATGAGTAAGAACATTTGCAGATGTTCCTGGATAGTTTCTATCTTTAGGATGTTTTTGCTATGGGTACCCAGTCAGATGGGTGGGGTAATAACTTATTATTATCATCCGTTTTTCTTCAACTTCGGTGAAATTATCTCATAAAGCAGACCGCAACACTTACTGACTTTCAAAGCTGATGGAAAACTGTTGTAAATTGCACCTTCTAATGCACCATAGAAATTTGGTTTATCCACAAGGTTGCTGTAATGTAGCTGAAAAGGGGCCCTTAGCACCAAGCTTTGGATGGGTGGTGGTCTGCTTTTGTATTGGGGAAAGAGGGGGGGGCTAACTTACAAACTACGTGAAGAAAAATTGGATTCTTTTTGTACTTTTGGTAAAACTTTTTGAAGAGGAAAAAGCTGAAGGTGTTGGTGCGGGTGAATGCCAGTTCTCCTTTGGCCAGAGGGAACTGGCTCCTGGTATGATGGCACTCGCTCCTTTTCAGCAATGACGCCACTTCTGCGAAGTGAACTGCAAGTTTCCCTTCATTTTGTATATGTGGCTATGAGGGTGGGAAGAGCTTGCTTGTACAGTTTGGTGATATGAGACCTTTTTGGTTGTTCCTAATAAACAACAAGGGGGAAAAGCACATTTGTAGCTTGTCAATCTTGGTGGGAGGGGAAGGGGTATAACAGAGAAGCGATGCCTGTTGCATTGGGCTAATTTTCTCTGAATTTGTCTATTTCATTATTTACCACCTTTGAGGAGTACCAGTTTACATGGGCCTCACCCTCCAGTTTACCCTCACCCACAGCCCTTTGAGGTAGGTCCCAAGGTCATCCCATGAATTATATGTTGGGTGTGTACTTGAATCTGAGTCTCCCTGGCCTTAGTCTGACAGTCTATTAACACTACAGCCACAGTGGCTCCTTCCATAAAGTTGTCACTATGTTGTGGCTATAATAATAATAATAATAACTTATTATTTATACCCCGCCCATCTGGCTGGGCTTCCCCAGCCACTCTGGGCGGCTTCCAAAAGAATATTAAAATACTATAATACATCAAACATTAAAAGCTTCCCTAAACAGGGCTGCCTTCAGATGTCTTCTAAAAGCCTGGTAGTTGTTGTTCTCTTTGACATCTGGTGGGAGGGCATTCCACAGGGAAGGTGCCACTACCGAGAAGGTCCTCTGCCTGGTTCCCTGTAACTTGGCTTCTCGCAGTGAGGGAACTGCCAGAAGGCCCTCAGTGCTGGACTTCAGTGTCCAGGTAGAATGATGGGGGTGGAGACGCTCCTTCAGGTATACTGGACCAAGGCCGTTTAGGGCTTTAAAGGTCAGCACCAACACTTTGAATTGTGCTCGGAAACGTACTGGGAGCTAGATTTAGAGTGTGATTTGGTGAACCGAGATCCATGAGTGCAAAGTCCCAAACTCTGGTTAAGAGATGAGAAAATGATTCTGTCCCCAACAGGTGTATTGACATTTAAATAACTCACTACCCTGCTGTAAAGTTTATGAGTCCATCCAACTGTCCTAAATTGCAATATAAGCTGCTGCTTTTTGAACAGTTTGGTTAATTTGCACACCTGCATTGGTGACAGTCCATTGCTCCATCCACTTTCCTGTCCATTATAAGCAGGCAACTATAGTAAGCCAAATACATTGTGGTTCTGTGTGCAGTTCCAGTTGCTGGAAACCACCGGAGGCAAGAATGCTCTTGTGGTCGAATCCTGCTTGCTGGTTTCCCACAGGCATCTGTGAGAGCAGGATGCTGGCCTAGGTGGGGCATTGCCCTGATGCAGTAGGCTCTTCTTCTGTTCCATTTTTTAAGGAAGCTTCCTTGCAATTGAATTTCCTTGAAGCACTTGAGCAACACCCAATTAGTGGGAAGGGTTGTCCAGCCTGGAAATTTGTCACATGTGAAAACAGCTCTTCATCTCAGTGAAGTGTTCCAAAGGCAGGGCTTTGGGGCTTCCACCAAACAAAAACACAAGGAAAGACTCAAATAAAGTTACTTGAGGATTTTTTATTGTGCAGTCTGATCCGTCCCAGCCAACAGCCAGCTGATCAGAATCCATAGGACAGGAGGAGTCAGGCAGGACTCTGCTCCTCATAAGAGAGTCAAACAATATATAGTAAATACTGCCACAGAAAATGGAACTTGCCTTTGGAGACTGGAGCATGCTTGCCTCCTGCTCCTGCCTGGGACGCCCAAATAAAAACAACTCAGTTCTGTTGGAAGGGTGGTATAGCTTCTCTAGTAAAGCACAGCAGCACAACTATCACTGCTGCCATGTCAACATGGAATGACTGGTTAAAGTTGCCCCCACCTGCTCAACCACAGCAGGAAGAAGATGGCCTAATTCCTGTGGCCTGAGTCCATGGACACTGGTAGTGGCTTCCTCAGAAAGGGGGAGATGGCTTGACAATATGCAGAAGTCTCCCCCTGCCCCACCGCCCTGCCCCATAAGGAGGTACAACAGTGAAGTCACAGAGCAAGTGAAAATTGCCTTTTGTAGTTTTCCTGGCCTGGAAACTGTGGTCTCTTCAGGGAGACCACAGCTTCTGCCACACATACCTGCCCCATTAGTGATGGCTGAAATTCAACAGAACGGGAAGCAAATTAAAAAAAGTTTGTTTCAGTGGCAAGAGCTCTAACTCCTGCAGAGCTGCCTTTGGCTCAGGTTTCCCCTCCCCTCCTCAACCCTTTATATCTCAGTCACTTTTAAACAGTAGAATGTAGTCTTCATGTGATTCTGCCTTACACTTTTCAATGAACTGGTCACCCAAAGGAAGATTATATAGGTGGCCACTTTGTGTGCCTAAAACCGTAGCTAATGCAATACATGATCCACTTTTAGTAACATTTTGTTTGGGAAAAGACAGACTCGAGGGCCTTGCATAGCTTGAGATGGCCAAAGAGGCCGGGCCTGGTAGATCCTACCAGGATTGTGCTTGACTACCACGAGAAACGCTCCTGCTTCCTTCTGCCATGGAAATCACCTCACATTCTGTGCACAAGCTGTGATTAAGGAGTTTAATAACTATAATAATAATACGATAGATAGATCCAGGTCCTGTTGGCTCTGCTGGACAGCTCTGAGGGCATTATCCTCTCTAAACTACAGTCTTGGGGAAGAAGGATGTCGATGAGAGGCCACTGCATCCAGCCTTAGGTACTGACAAAGACATACACGTTCAGCACACCTAAGTTTACGGCTTGTTGCTGTTGAGTTTTTGTTACAGGTCATGGTCAAGACAATGAAACCATTGATTCGTAGATTCTTTTTTTAAAAAAAAATTCTCCACTTGAACACCCTTCGGAAGAGAAACTCGAAAAGCTGCCTGAAAGTAGGCCAAAGCAGTGACGTTTCCATAGAAACCAGTTCACAGCAATCCGTGAGAATCACAAGCACTGGAGGGTGCTTTACAGCAGGCAAAGGTTGGGTTAGAGGCGGTTGTCCCCATTCACCCGTGTCTTTCGCAGGACCCTGCAGGGAAGGGGAAAAGGGGTTGAAAAACAATACAGCTCTCCAGCAGACTATAAAAATGCAAGTTACATTTGGAAGTGCATTGAGGGATTTCTTCAAGAGCCACGTATCTAGTGACACTGTGCTGATTTTCTTGAGAGGAAAATGTAATGGCATTTTTGTTTTATCCACCTTTGCATCCTGTCCTTTTGCTAAGAAACTTCAAGATTTCCTCCTTTTTATCTTTACAACCATTTGTTAGGAAAGTGAGCTGGAGAGGCAGGGATTTGACCAGTCGGGGCCATCTTGTGCACCAGGATTTAATCCCAGGTCTCATCCAAACCCAACACATTGTCCACTACAACACACTGGCACCTACTAACCTTATGGGACGTTGGTGGGTGGGTACCAAAGTTTAGTCATGCATTTACTCTATAATAATCAGATAAATTTACACCATCTTTTATGACTGGGAAATGATCAATATGTGAACTGGCTGTTAGCAGCTAGCACCTGCCGTCTCTGAGGCTCGATTCTTACTTTTTGATGCTATGGTTTCTCATGAGGAGCTGTTGCCATGGCAATTTTGCACAGGGAATATTTTGCCTGGCAATCTGATTTTTTTCCCCACTTGAGGGGAAACCACTGAAAACTTCCCCAATCAATGATACATCTCTTGCATGCAGAACAAGACCCCCTAGGCCAGTGGTTCTCAACCTGTGGGTCCACAGATGTTGTTGGACTACAACTCCCATCATCCCTGAACTCTTGCTAGCTATGGATGATGGGAGTTGTAGTCCAACAACATCTGGGGACCCACGGGTTGAGAACTGCTGCCCTAGGCCATTGTTCCCACCCTCCCACTGCCACACATGGGAACAGTGCATCAGGGCTATTCAGAGAATGAGAGGGGTTCCATTCAGCAGTTCCACTCAGTATGTGTAGTACCATCCCCAAGAGGCATGCAATGGGAGCAGACCTCTATGTTCCCTGTTCCCATGGGACTAGCCAGCTCGTAGCTTTTGTGGGGGAGGTGGTCAAAACATTGCCTCTTGCCCAACATATCCCTGCAGAACTCAGTAACCCCCTGCCACAATCATTTGGGATGCTGACAGCATTGCAGGCAGTGAGGGGGCTTGCTTTCCCTGTCAGGGAAGGCTGGCATTCCAGCAGAATCAACCCTCTTCCCAAAACAAAGAAAATTGATAATTCTCCTATCTGGATGCATGCTTACTGGCCTTTGCAAGGCCAGCCTTATAAAAGCACAACATTTTTCCTTCTGCATGCATGGCTCAGTTGCAAGTCAAGAAGCTTCCCATGGGAAATAATACGTTAAGACAAAGGCTGCTTATGCTGTGCAACATTTCAAACTCCGCAATACGTAAGGACACCTGTAGAAGGGACTGAAGCTCACCACTATAAATGGCCAATTCCCAAATGACTGACTCGGAGACATTACCTGACTTTAAGAATATCAGTCTACCTTGAATATCCAGAGCACCTAATCCCTACTGAGCTTACCTTCTGTCTCGATTGTCAAAGTGGTCTGCTAGCTGCTCCTGTGACATCCGGAAATCTTCAAATGGTTGTTGATATCGGGCTTCAAAGGAGCCTTCTCTGGTTCTGCCTCCCGTCTGCTGGCTTGGAGAATCTGCTGACCTGTCTCGGAAGGCCGAAGCTCCAAAGGGGCTAATCTCCCCATTCTCCTGCTTCAGAATCAAAAAGAGACAAGACAGTTGTCACATATTCAACTTTTTCAACCTCAGCTTAGGGAGTCTTTTGCAGGACACTGCACAGCTCCATCAATAGTTAAAGAGCGTAAGACTTACTTTGCCAGGGGTGATATCGATTTCCACCAGCAAGGCAGCCAGTTCCAGATCCTCACTGTAGTTGTTCTTCAAAGGCACGGCTCGGTACCCTAAAAGACAACAAAAGGAGCTACAATGGGAGCCAACTAACTGCAGTCACGTAGTTTCACCAGCCCTATTCACACATCATGGCAAACCAAAGTTACTGTATTACTATGATTGTGTCTAAAAGGGCCTTTTCACGCCTTAGGCCAGTGATGGCCAAACTTGGCCCTCCAGCTGTTTTGGGACTACAGCTGCCATCATCCCTAGCTAACAGGACCAGTGGTGAGGGATGATGGGAATTGTAGTCCCTATACAGCTGGAGGGCCAAGTTTGGCCGTCACTGCCTTAGGCGCAAAGTACGCAAACTACCATCCCTGGCTTATTTTATGTCAAACCACAATCAACAAACCAAAAACACATGTTGGCTACAGATTATGCTTTGCAGGGAGTGACTCCCCAATTTGCTCCCAAGTTAAGTGTATTTAGGATTGCAGCCTTGCTTTTTTCACCCAATTAACAACAGACGTTTGCAATTTATTACAAAGCAACTTTTCACTGATTGCATGACAACATCTATGCTCCCATGAATCTTATCAGCAGAAATATGCTTCCAAAGATATTGGAAACACCTTTCAACCACATACCTGTCTTCAGGCCTTTAACCAGGAATGTGGCCTGAGCTAAGAAGTTCTGGTCACTGAACATATCCTCTTCATACACAACAAACCGTAAGAAGGCAAACTCTGGGTTACTGACATGGAAGTGAAACGACTTGTGAGCCCAGGCAGGATTCAGGCCATTGTCCACTATATTAAACAAACAAACAAACAAACAAACAAACAAACAAACAAACAATGTCTATCATTTCCGGTATTTCAAAAAGAAAGTAGTTCAATACTTTAACAGTCGTTTAGCTTAATCCACAGTAAACTGCTAAGTCTCTAGTGTAGCAGAACTCCTTTGTCAACAATGGATTACAGAGCTACTCTCTGGAAATTAACTTCCACAGCAGCAGTTTTAAATGGGCCACAGTTCTTCACATCCATTTATTAACCTTCCCAGTTTAAAGTTAGTGAACCCTGCCCTTAGTACAAATCAGGTAAGAATTAAAAACAGCTACAACCCACCTCTAACAATGCCCACCTCACTTTGATGCTGCTTCAATCTACCACCCTTCACAGCATGTAGAAGACCAGCCCATTGCTTTACATAAGGGGCTATTTTAAAATGAAGTTTGGGGGGGGGGGAGAGAGCTGTATTCTCCATGGTTTTGTATAGGGTGTGGCTTGAAGGGTTGCTGCTGGGGAGTGGGGGCAACAGTCCTCTCAATGGAGCAGACCCTCATCCTGAACACTCTCCCCTCCCAGAGCAAGCCTTCAATTCGGGAGAGGGGAGTGACTCTTTTCTTGCATGACTTCATTCAAGAAACCATGAAAGCCCTGTGACCTTTGCAAGTACCTGATGGGAATGCTCACCTTCCTGCATCCCTAATCCTTCGTTAACCATCTTCCAGAATCTCACAGCTGTTCCACAGCACCAAGCACCAACCTGTTTGCCTGGAATGGGGGTGCTGCCTCTAAGAGGAGTGTTCACATGTGTTTGTGGCACCAGCTTAATGGCATCTGTTGTTACCCATCATCAAGGAAGAGCAGGTGGTGCACATAATAGACAGGTATGTGGAAAAGGGTGCAATTTTTTCAGAGAGCTGTCCAAAATTGTCACCACTTTAACTGCCTTCCACAATGAGGCTAAACTGAGACCTGCCCAGTCCATGCAACCGAGTTCAGGGCAGAGCAGGGACCTGAGGCCAAGCTGTTCAACTCCAAATCCAATGCAATCAGACGGGCTCTCAAACTTAAGCTACCACAAACATGCATGTATGGCACATTTATTGCTGCAGTTAGTGTCACAGTTCACCTGCCATTTTCCCCACTTCCCTCCTAAGATGATGATCTTGGACTCTTTCCTGTCTTACTGAGACACAGCATTCTCCGAGACTCCTTAAGTGTTTCTTCATTAACACAGGACAAAATGCTCCAAGAACTTGCCAGGGCTGCACAAACCGGCTCCTTATTGATGACTAGGCCAATTCGTACAATCAACTCCATGTCTCCATTTCTTTTCCAGCCACCTCAGTAATCTAATGCATATCAAGCAATCTGCTACTAGACAATCTCATTTCTGCAGCAGACTGTAGCTTCCACTCTTGGCACCAGAGTGGTTTCCACCCCCTCTTTTGCCTAGCATTTCTTGCATGTCAAGTGAGCAGGAAACACTCCTTGCCACATCACAGACTGTTTGGAACTGGCCAGTGCTAGAATGAAGCTCAGAAAACCTCACCTTCACACAATGATTTTGAGACATGAGAAAAAGCAGCCCAGGGGCCAGGGTAAGGAGCGCGACAGGAAGAAACCCCAAATGTCAGGTCACCGAGTACACATATACTTCTGGCGATGAGAAGGAAGCTGGTTCAGTGAACAGGAAACACTTCTTGCCACCTCAAAGAGGCCGCAGTGTGCTTGGGACTGGCTAGTGTTACAGCAAATCTTTGAAAATCTTGTCTTCGCACACTGAGCTGAAGGCATGAGGCCAGAGTAAGAGAGCAACAGGAAGGGGACCCCTAATGTAAAGTACACATATACGTCTGGGGATGAGAAGGAAGTTGGTTTACAGGAATGACAGGAGCGATGAATATTTCGAGGCCCTCTTCTTAGCTTGGACCAGTGCCAGATTTACATATAAGTTAATCAAGCTATAGCTTAGGGCCCCACTCTCTTGGGGTCCCCCAAAAAATTTAGAAAAAAAACCTAGATGTATATTTCCAAAATAGAAGATAAAAAACAAATAAAATAAAACCCACATACAGCAACAGTGTTTTGTGTTGTGTAGGCTCCTATGCTGTAAGTAATGGGCCCCGTCTGCTAGCCTGCTCCCTAAAATATCACTGGTTTGCTCATTTCTATATATAGGGTGCCTACATTCTGCATGTGCAAATGGCTTTAGATACCTATTAGGTCCATAAATTACCATATAGCATATATTCAACACAAAAAACAGTGACAATTTGTTGTTGACAAAGGACAACTGGACATATAAAGGGCCCCATTACCCTCAGTAGCTTAGGGCCTCATCAAACCTAAATCCGGCCCTGGCGTGGACTTACAAACAACACTGTCATGCCTTGCAACCCGTCTGAATTTTGGGTAGTTCGGATACTCACCCACCATCTCGGTCTTCTGCTTTGCGTTATCATAATCAGCTCCAGACACCTCAACCTCTATGAAGGGGCAAACAATCCCTCTTCCATTTTTCGGAAGGTGTCGTGCCCCGAGGACCTATGCAGGGCAGGTAGGGAAGCCAAAATTAGGCCATTGCTTTGCACAGTTTGAGGAATGGCTATGCACACTGCAGCAGAGGCCGGTTCCTCAATCTATTGAGGTAACTCCAGCACAGACAACGTTTTCAAAACAAACAAACAAAACGTTTCATCCATTGAAACTAAATACAATTGGTTGTGACCCCTGGACCACTTTCTCCAACAAGACATAGTAAGTCTGTTGAGAGCCAACACCTAAGTGATGCATGGGCAACCTGAAGAGCTGGGGATGAGTGTTTCATCCCATCCCCAGGAGGCTAAGGTTGCACAAACAAGAGGTTTACTCTCCTCACATGGTGGGTACAGAACTGAAGTCTACACAGGGTCTGACTTGATGGCATTAAAAATGCAGAAATGGAGGGAAAACTTTTACAGGGACTTGCCCATCTGATATCTCATGAAAGAGCCTAAAATAATTGACCCTGATTCCATGTATACATGCCTGGGCGGAAGCCCCATCGGATACAGTTGGACTTACTTCCAAGCAAACATGCACAGGGACTACACTGAGAGTCTCACTGAAGCCGCTGGAACAAGTCAGTCATAACTAACTTAGTCCCATGCTTTCAGTGGCTGGTTGAACATGACTGAATCCCAATCAGCATGAACAACCCTAGATAGGATTTAGAAATCTTTTGTCCTGCCTCTCATATGCCCTTTTCATTCTATATAAAAGTAGAATGACAACAGAATGACAGAATTGGTGGTGTGTGCTGGGACAGGAGCGACAAACAAATCACCCTACTCTTTGCTCCCCTGCTTTGCTCTTGACTTAAATTATGAAGCCAGAGTCACAACAATGCTTTTACATTGAGCCCCAGCTAAATACAGAACGCATGAGGTTTCTAAGTGGAGGGTGCCACCTATGGGTGGCAAAAGGTTGGATGCTGCCATTTTTCGGCCCCTATAGAATTCCCCTCCGCCCCCACACCGTGCAGTCCTGGTGTGCCTCTTCTCCCTTTTGTCATCTATTTCAATTCAATCTGCATTGACTATTTGGTTCCATCTCTAGAGGGCTACTCAGCACACTGATGTAAGATGGTCCATTGTTATTCCAGCTGAGACCAAAGCACCTCAGGCTCAACATTTGGCAATTTGTTTGATAGGAGAGAAGAGCCTTAGCTTACAAAATTACTATTATTTATTAAATTTCTATACCGCCCTTCATCTCAGGGTGCTTCGCAAGATAAAAATACAGGATAAAGAAAAACAAATAAATAATTAAAACAAAAAAATCAAAACAATTACCCCTGCCCCCACCAAAACAAACACCTTGAAAGGGCCATAGAATATTAATCAGCCAAAGGCCTGGTTGAAGAGGAACATTTTTGCATGGCAACTAAAGGTGTATAATGAAGGCAGCAGATGAACATCCCTGGGGAGAGCATTCTGCAAGTGGGGAGCCACTGCAGAAAAGGCCCATTCTCGTGTTGCCACCCTCCGGACCTCTAGTGGAGGAGGCACTTCAGTGCATGGTATTTTTATGAAAAGTGGGGGAAATATTTTAGCCCAAGAGTTGCATTCCCTTGTGGGCAACTTTCTCAGGGCTCCATCCTGGTGGTGGGCAGGGCCAGAGGATCAGGTAGGTGGAGAAATAAATATACTACATGCACACAATGTCTCTTCATGATGTAATGTAGTAGTATTCTGAAGCCTGGGGCTGTAGGAGAAGGGACATGTCCACGCAAACCAAAGTCAAAATAAGGCTTTGTTATAGCAGGCATGCAGAGAAGAGCATAACACACCAACCTCAATGGAAATGGAAAGCGGCTCCACCCCCCGCAGAGTGCTCTTGTCAAAGGGATCAAAGATGTCATCCCGCATGTTGCCCGGTTGCAGCATGAAGCCGCATCGGCCTCCAGACATAAACAGGGCCTGATTCATCTGCATTGGCTTATCTGCAAAAGCACAGGGGGCTTTGATGAGGAACAGCTCCAGTACTATGCAGTACAATTAAGGACAATTCAGGGGATAACACCCGTGCTCAAATGAGGCCCCTAAGGAAAGTCAGTGCTAGCTGGCCAGCTCACAAAATGCTGAACAGCTCAGGTGCAGTTTCTTTTAGAAGGCAAAGATAATTAACCATACTGATAATGCTGCTAGAAGGGCACAGTAAAGTATCTTCCGCCACTGAAAGGCTCGTTACAATTGACACCTGAATAGGATGAGGCAATACCGTGGTTACTTTCAGACTTCAACACCTGCATGCCCATTCTCACATTTTGCAGCAAGGGTAGCCAAAAGAAGAAGAAGAAGAATAGTTGTTTGGATTTGATATCCCGCTTTATCACTACCCTAAGGAGTCTCAAAGCAGCTAACATTCTCCTTTCCCTTCCTCCCCTACAACAAACACTCTGTGAGGTGAGTGAGGCTGAGAGACTTCAGAGAAGTGTGACTGGCCCAAGGTCACCCAGCAGCTGCATGTGGAGGAGCGGAGAAGCGAACCCAGTTCACCAGATTACGAGTCTACCGCTCTGGACCATAGCTGGACACCAGACCATGCAGAAACAATACACTACACCACACTGGCTCTCAAAACAGTTTCATCCAGGCTTCACTGGACTACAGTTCCCATCTGGGTCAGCATGATGGGAGTTGTAGTCCAACAACATCTGGAGGTTGCCATGCTGGCTCCCCCGGTTTTAAGGCTAAATAAATTTGTTCTGAGACAGCATCCTAGCTACGCTGACATATGTACCGACCCAGCACAATCCATTTTTTTAAAAAAACTGCTAACATTTATTTTTTTGATTTGTGCACCTCCCTTCACCCAAAGACCACAGGGCGATTCACAACATAAAAATACAATATGAAAGGACAAAATATATAATAAAACAAAAGCAGAAGCAAAGCAAAGCAAAGCAACAATCCCCCTCTCCCAGACACATTTCAAAGTCCACAAAGTATCAGCCAAGCGCCTGGTTGAAACGTTTTTGACTGCTGCCTTAAGACATGCAATGAAGGCACCAGGCGAGCCTCACTGAGGAAAGCATTCCAGAAACAGGGAGCCACTGCAGAAAAGGCCCGTTCTCGTGTTGCCACCCTCCGGACCTCATGTGGGGGAGGCACAAGAAGAAGGGACTCAGATGATGATCTTAGGGTCTGGGTAGGTTCATATGGGGAGAGGCGGTCCTTGAGGTATTTTGGTCCTGAGCCATTTAAGGCTTTATAGGTAAACATTCAAATGAAGAAGAAAATATGGCCCAACTCCCAATCATAAGCAAGCACAAAAAGCTTTTGCCCATTGTAGTATAACAATGCAAGTAGCTGGACACCAGACCATGCAGAAGCAATACCTTTTTCCTGCAAAGTAGACATGCCCTAAGTTGAGCTAGCCAACCTTGTGTCATCCAGCTATTGTGGACCATAACTCCCAGCCAGCATGGCCAATGATGGGCCTTGCAGTCCAACAACATATGGCAGGTACCATGTTGTATACTCTTGCCCTAAGCTATGGTCACCACAGAGAGGAACCATCACACCACTGCAACAACCCAGTGAAAAGGGTCTCACCTGGTGTCTGGAAGTTGAGTGCCACCAACTGGCTGCCACAGATCCACATAGGCAGAGGATCATAGTTGGAGGAGTCAAGGCGCTGTCCCTTTGGATAGATGCGGGAAAGCTGTAGGCGGTTATATTGCAGAAACTTCTTGCCTTTGATCTTGTTGACATACTTCTCTGCCTTGGTTTCAGGGAAGGAGGACATGTCTCTGTAGCAAGCCCTGTCTGTGCCAATCTCTGTACAGGAAACAGGGCAGACAATGATATGGTGTCAGAATGATCCCACCACAATATTTAACAGGAGAAGAAAGAGCAGTGGGGAGAGAAAGAACTTTTCAGTTCCACAAATAGATATGCATATTTATAGTCATTTCTAAAAAAACCCAAATCAATCAACTTCAGAAATCTAGAGTCAATTTTCACATCTATAAAAAATTAAGCCATAAGAATCTATGTCCACTTTTTGTTCCGTGGGATTATTCAAGTTGTGAATTAGATAAACCAGAGTCATGACTAAATAGTACCGTATTTTTCGCTCTATAAGACGCACCCAACCATAAGAAGCACCCAGTTTTAGAGGAGGAGAACAAGAAAAAATATGTATCTCCCTCTCTGCGCAGCGCCTCTCCAGCAAAGTGGGAGGAGAAATGGAAGGGGCTCTGTTTCTCCTCCCGCTTTGCTGAAGGGGCGCTGCACAGGTTTCCCTCTCTGTGCAGCACCCCTTCAGTACTGAAGAGGCACTGCTCAGAGAGGGAAAGCTGTTCAGCGCCTCTCCAGCGAAGCGAAGTCAGAACAGCAAGAGGGATCGCTGTGCAGCAAAAGCAGCGATCCCTCTTGCTGTTCTGGCTTCTGGGATAGCCGTGCCAAGCCTCTTCAGGGCAGGGGGAGATTTC
Organism: Podarcis vaucheri; assembly: GCF_965113315.1. Taxonomy (NCBI): domain Eukaryota; kingdom Metazoa; phylum Chordata; class Lepidosauria; order Squamata; family Lacertidae; genus Podarcis; species Podarcis vaucheri. The sequence continues at coordinate 83,307,747 of NC_138764.1, read as the reverse complement.
CTCCCGTTGCCCTGAAGGGGCTTTGCATGGCTATCCCTGAAGCCAGCAGAGAGGGATCGGTGCGCACCGATCCCTCTCGCTCTCCTGTCTTCAGCGAAAGCAACGCAAAGCCTCCTGAACGCAGTGGAAGGAGGACTCCCACTGCACTCAGGAGGCTTTGCATGGCTATCCCTAAAGCCAGGAGAGCAAGAGGAATTGGTGCGCAACGATCCCTCTTGCTCTCCTGGCTTCAGCGATAGCTGTGCAGACTGCATTCGCTCCATAAGACGCATGCACATTTCCCCTTACTTTTTAGGAGGGGAAAAGTGCGTCTTATAGAGTGAAAAATACGGTATATCCAAGGATAATCAATTTGCAATGATTACAAATTAGGTTTTGAACCAATATAGAAAAGAAATACTATATTGCAACTACTGGTGTGTTTTTGTCATGGTTGGCAAACACCTTTCAAATACCTACAAGTGAGAGCTTTACTAATCTACCCTGCCAGATTGGCAATGATTTAGAAGCTTCAACTAAAACATCACAAGGCTGAACTAATGCCAGTAATCAGCTCTAGCTGCGCAATGGGTCACTGAACAGCATTTGCAATATTTGCCTAATGGAATCTGCACATACTTTCTTCATCAAAGGGGACAGGACGACAGTAGATGACCAGCTCAGAAAGCTCCAGTGCTATCTTCTTCCTCCTCTCCATCATCTTGCCTTCCGAAAGCTGACAAAGAATAAAAGACAGTAGGGTTTATTAACTGTATGGGCGGAAGCACTGACTCAGGTACACGCTAACAGAATCAACATTAAATGAGCAGAAAACAGGAACAGCAGGACAAGTGGATTTCACTGCCGTTTGAAAAGTGTGGAATATTGTGAAAAGTGTGTGCTTTTCTACAAAAGCACATCTTCAAGACAGTCAGCAAACCTCTCTCCACTGCACTCAATCACTTAAATGGCAGAGACAGCAGGGAACCAACCACTTGCAGGGATACGAAACATAATGAGTGGAGCATCTCCATTCTGGTCTGTTACTCTTCGGGCATTCCTATATAACCCAGGAACCCAGATATTTAATTTTATTTTCACATTTCATGCAGTGACCACAAGCGCCTTCATAACAAGTTCCTCAACTTTTGCATCTATGGCTTACAAAAGTTTAAGAGGCCACATATCTTACCCTGGCATCAGCAGTTTGGGCGGCTTCACGGATCTTCTTCACCCAGTCCAACAGGTCTTCGTGTGTGTCAGCTGCTACATCCAGGGACCATCGTGTGATGGAAGCCATGCTGATAGAGAAGACAAACATGCGGTTGTTCTTTCCCTCTGGGCGGATGGCTGTGGATGAGGAATGAGCAGAAAAACAAGGATTAGGCCACAGCCTGCCTCAAGACCCTCACAAACATTATCTATACGAGAGTTATAGTTCAAAATTTCTCCATAGTATGTAGGTGGTATTGATAACTGATAAAATGAGAAAGAAGAAGAGATTGAAGAAGGGAGGCAGAGACAACATCCTGGTTGGACTGTTTCTGCACCCCACAAGGCCAGCTGCAGACAGACTGTTGCATAGGCGCCGACTCCATGGGGCTTGAGGGGGCTTGAGCCCCCTCAAAAAATTTTTTGGGGGGGCTCAGCCCCCCCAATAATCTCGGGCGCCCTTGCCGCCGTCCCCCGCCTCCTCCCCACCTGCTCTCTCCCCAGCCAGCCAGCCAGCCAGCCGCGCGCCCTAGCTGGAGAGCCCCGGCCGTCCCCCGCAAGAACAGGGGAATCCCCGGGGGCGGGGGCTTCTGCCTCTAGCCCCAGGTTTCCCGCATATCAGCTGTTCCGGAGCTGATTAATAGGCAGCAGCACGCTCTCCCCTATTCGCTCGCGAGGGGGCGGCGCCACTTTATTTGCATATTCATGAGCTTATTTGCATATTCATGAGCTCATTTACATTTCACGAGCTTTCCCGGGCCCCCCCAATATTTTTTATAAGTCCGCGTCCCTGGACTGTTGCCCCACTAGACATCATCTGCCCTGTGAGAAGGAAGAAGGCAGGCTACCATCAGGGCCTTCTCAAGTTGGCTTGTCCCCTGGGTCAATTTTACATGGTGTATCATCATTTGTTTGGGTATTTTAAAACTGTAAACTACTTTGGGTGCCTTGTCAGAAAGGCAGTATATAAATGCAATGCAATAAAGTCTCTTTGAAAGAAAGGAAGCAGCAATGGTATTTTTTAAGAGGTAGCTTCAGTGGATATCAACCTTCCCAGACCAAGGGCCTACATTTATCCCCCAGGCCCATATTTAAAATATCTCTCTCTCTCTCTCTCTCTCTCTCTCTCTCTCTCTCTCTCACACACACACACACACACACACCTCTCTATTTCCTCTTCTTGAGCATTTGACCAGACCAGACTACTGGTCTAGCCCAGCACTGTCCACTCTGACAGGCAGTGTCATCCCAAAGTCTCAGGCAAAGCTTTTCTGCAAAAACACTACCCAATTCTTATTTCTTATATCTTGCCTTTCCCCAGCAAGCCCAAGTCAGCAAAAAATGCAGGTTTAAACACCAAATCAACAATCAGTATGTTTGAGAATTGGGGTTCAGCAGAATGGACAATGAGGTGTGTCACTTTGCACCAGACAATCCTGTTCCAGGTTTGATCTTCAGAACCAGACACTGTAGATGAGCAGTCTATCCACTCTTCTATATTCCTGTAAGAATCTTATGTGTAAATCACTGGTTCACAAATCTTGCCCAATAGTCAGACCCACGAACACCAGAATTCCATTTTTGCATAACCATCTTCCCGCAGGCAGGCAAGACCCATGCATTTGAAGGGGGCTTGAAATGAGGCAAAACATTCTCGCATGCACAGCCCTTGCTAAATAGCAACCCAGAGAACTGGTCCTGCATGGCTGAGCACTTAGCCATGCAAGGCCTTTATCCTGGAGCAAAGCCTTGGGAACTGAAAACTTGCAGATTAGCAAGGAAAGGTGGGTTCTAAGGAAATAGTTGCAGCCGAAAATCAGCATCACTTATCACTTCTTGCCTCTCCCGCCCACCACACAAAGCATCCACTTACCAATCTGACAGGCTGGTACATCCAGAACTCCTCCAAGTAGGTCTCCCAATGGACTGTTCTCATCTATCTGTTGCTGGAAGCAAGTTCATAGCATATTACTACATTTCTTCACATTTTAGAGTCTGCCCTATCGTGAGAACCTCAGGGGAGGCAATCGCACTCACCCAAATAAATGCATTCTGTTTTAAAATAGCAAAGTATTCTAAAAATATTTAAAATGCCTATCCTTCCCTTGGCCTCCTCCTCCATTGGCAGCTGACTACTCCCTGCTTGGCAGCCTCCACCGTCCAATATGATGTGTGGATAGCAAATTAGAGCTACTCAGTCCTCTGGGAAAGGACCATCTGACACTAAATAAATGCTAAAGAGTAGTAAAATTAATTCTGGATAATATTTAGATTTGCCACATTTGAAGGGAAATAATTTTATTACAGCGGAGCTTTCTTCTGAGATACCTGCCTGTGTGATTTCATCACACAGTCCTGGCATAGAGGTGTTAACTGTGAACAGAACCAGGCCAGGAAGGATAACTAACACAATCTTTTTCTTATCCACACACATCTCTGAACTGCAGAAGCTTGCAACCATGTATTATTAGTTATTGTTTTCATCATTGTGGCAGATAACAACACTTATTTTATTTCGTAACATTTATATACCGATTGTTTGTAAAACAAACAAAAAACCCCTGAAATAAAGCACTTTATGCTTTATTTATGCCACAAGGTGCCATAGGAAGGCACTGGACATAGTAAAAGATCCATCGCATCCTGGTCACTGTCTCTTCAAGCTCTTGCCGTCGGGACGGAGATACAGGTCGATGAAGACAAGAACGAGCCGACTTAAGAACAGCTTCTTCTCCAGAGTGATCTCGGCCCTGAATGGGAAGCCCGGACTTTGAAAGTCATCTAATCTCCCTTGCTGTATTATACTGTATTGTTTAATTAGTGTTTTTATGGAGCAGTCAAGTAATTTCGTTGTCCCCGAAGGGGGCAATGACAATAAAGATATTATTATTATTATTTATTATTATTATTATTATTATTATTATTATTATTATTATTATTATTATTTAAAATGAATGAATTAAATTTTGGGCTACAACTCTCAACATAACCTGATTATTGATCACACTGGCTGGGACTTATGGGAGTTGTAGTCTAAAACACATGAAGAACAACCAGATTGCAGAAGGCCAAATTGAAACTAATAACCAATGTATATGTAATATACCAATGCAAATGTATGCAGGCAGCCACAGAAGGCTGTCGGCAATGGACTCTCCCTTCATGGAGTTTTGTAAGCAGAGGTTGGATGGCCATCTTTAGTTGAGATTCCTGCATTGCAGGAGATTGGACTAGGATGACCTTGGGGATCCCTTCCAATGCTTTGATTCCAAGTCTCGCTGGGCAGAGAGACCCAGAGAACTTGCCACAACAGAAAAGGTCTTCTCCCACATCCCAGCTGAATGTAAACTAGGTGTTTGTGTGATGCATAGGACAGCCCATCTGGAAGATCTTATTGAGCAGGCAGGCTCACATGGAAGAAGGTGGCCCTTTGGGTATTTAGAAGGCCTTATTTCAAGACCAAAACTCAAGCTGAGCTTTCCCCGGAATCTGAAGCTGAAAAGACTCCGCAGCTCTCTTTCCATCTTTCTCCAAACTGAATGCTCACCTCCCTCTCAGGCTCCAAGCCTGTTGGACTAGCTATTTCTTCTACGTAGTTAGATGGAAACCACAGCTGCTTCTTACCGCCACAGTCTCCTCTCCACCTGGAAGGAATGAAAAGATGCATGTGCAAAGCCATACATGTTCTACACAAAACTAGTGTTATTTTGTACCAAATGCATCGATTAGAATGTAAATGTGTGGCATTAAGCAGACCAACAGAGCTAGCTAGCTGTGCACTAAGCTATAGACCTGCCAGTAGTGGAGTGTGCAGGAGGGCAAACAAATATACTCTCTTGTTAATTTTGCCTTGATTCCAAGGAATGGAAATAAGTTACCAAATTCATGCCCTATCATACCACTAGCAGAAACACTTCCCTGTGCCAAAGTGTAAAGTGATCTTGACTAAGGGCTGAAGCTGAAGTTCAGTAGCAGACCTTGTATCTGGAAACCCTAGTCCAGGCATCCCCAAACTCGGCCCTCCAGCTGTTTTGGGACTACAACTCCCATCATCCCTAGCTAACAGGACCAATGGTCAGGGATGATGGGAACTGTAGTCCCAAAACAGCTGGAGGGCAGAGTCTGGGGATGCCTGTCCTAGTCATTCCCAAACAGCTGCAAAGCAGCATGGCGAGTTTATAATACAAGATGGAGAGGAGAGGGGTGGAGAAGTTGTTGGAAGGAGTTGTAAGAGGAAAGTGGTGGATGGGGGAAGTGTTAAGACTCCCTTTCAAATCACCTCTACCAACTCTAGCTGCTTTTCAGTTGTTCAGGAGCAACCTAGGTTCCCAGAGTATGGGAACCAAAGGGTTTGGCTCTAAAAACAAGGCGGGTGTTCATCTTCGCATTTTGCTTGTTTAAAACATATAAAAGGGGGAAGTTCTTTTCAAAAGGCATTACCAGGAATGGGAAAGTCAGCAAATGCCCTGTTGCTGCTTGGAGATGTGATCTCTGGGAGATCTTTTTAAAAGGACCAATCATCTGGTGATTGAAGGAAACTCACCAGCCTCCTTCTTGCTTTTCCACATTCTGGATGATGGCATTTTTGGTGAAGGTGAGCTCATCCTCTCGTTGAGCCTTATAGTCAAACAAGGCTTTGACAGCACACTGAAACACATACAAAATAATGAGGCTAGGTGATCCCGGCAGAAGCTGAGATGAAGTCACATAACACTCATTCCAGCCTGGTGGAATGCTCTGTCTCATGAGACCAGGGCCCTGCGGGATCTGATTTCTTTCCGCAAGGCCTGTAAGACAGAGTTGTTCCACCTGGCCTTTGGCTTAGAATCAGTTTGATTGTCTCCCCCTCTTTCTTTTCCCTTTCTCCTCCTATGAAGAGATTGCACCCTAATGTTTTAATGTTGTACCTTAATCTTTTAAACTGTATTTTAATCAACTTGTTTTTATTATTGGTTGTTAGCCGCCCTGAGCCCGGTCTTGGCTGGGGAGGGCGGGGTATAAATAAATAAATAAATATTATTACTACCAAGGAATTCTGCAGAAATCCACTTACAATCAGGTATCAATACCTGCCTCTAAGTCTCTGTGACATGCAAGACCACCGTGGGGGAAAATATACAGTGCAATCAATAGGACAAACTAATGATTGGCCAGGAATTTGCCTTTCAGACTCCCATTACCAGGGTTCAGTTCTCTTTCCAATTTTGTGTGAAACTTCATGAATACGCTAGTTTTAAAATTTAGTGTTTAGGGTTTAAAATTTAGTGTACTAATGTTTGCAGGGAGGGTAGGCATCAAGGCCCCAATGTGCTAATGGTTTGTTAAGAGCATTCTCCAGACTAAAGATTATGATTTATGATGGAGATATGCAAATGCAGCCAAGGCAAGGACTGATCCACAGGGACCACCGTGGTGCTGGAGGGCAGTATTAACCCTTCCCCTCTGCACGATTTGCCCAATGGAAGCCACCTCCTCATAAGCTGCTACTTGCCCTGGTAGTGAAAACATATTGGCCACACAAGCAATTTATCAGCTGATCTCATCCCAGTCACATCTCGAGATACAAGGAAAATACCTTGAAGGTTGGCATAGGATTGGCCTCCACATAAAATCCTGGATTCTGACCTTCGTAGAGTGAACCGTAATCTGGTTCCTGGTGAGCAAAGGAAAGAGGATGAGTCTATCTGTATGCTTGTTCAGGCAAGGATAACAGGAGTTAGAAGAGGTGGCTAAAGCCACTCACTTATAAGGCGATTTGACAGCTTGGAAGCAGACTGAGTCTCCCCCCACGCTATAGAGTAGGGTGAGCAACTTTTTCTAGCCAACTTGCTAGATTCTTATCTCCCCAACCTTTGGTGGGACAAATTTGGCAGGCAGGTGGGGCTGTTTATCTGTCAATCACCAGATGTTACTGTGACATCAGGTGAAGCTGCACTTTGAAGTCCCAGTTGTTGGGATTTCAAAGTGCAGCACAGAGCTGTTTGCAAAAGGGCTTTCAAACAGCCATGTGCTGCTCCTTGAACCTCCAAAAAACTAGAGATTTAAGATCAGCGTGGGGTTGTTTACAAAAGGCTTTTTAACAGCCTAGCACTGCACTTTGAAACTCCAGTTTTCAGAATTTCAAAGAAAAGTTCAGGGCTGATAGAAAGCCCTTTTGGAAGCAGCCTCACACTGCTCTTTAAACACCCAAAAGCCAAAGGTCCAAGGAGCAGTGCAGGGCTGTTTGCAAAAGGACTTCCTCCTTCCAACAGCTGGGTGGTAAGAGCACGCCTTAAGCTCTCAGTTGTTCCTTTGAAGCCATGCCAATACTTGTCCTGCACCTGACATCTCATATGACGTTCAGTGTGGTTTGGGGGAAATGACCTCACAGGTCAAATTTGGACCACTAGATGGCCAAGTCTGACCCATGGGACAGAGGTTCTCCATCCTTGCTCAAGAAGTGGACATCTCACTGAAGAGAGGATATTGTGGATACCAATAGGCTGGTAGACAAATGCAGGTCGGTCTTCTAGCTAGGCAGTACCAGAGATCCAACTACTCCATTTCCTTAGAGAAGGGATAGGGAACCTTTTTGGTCAGGTCAGGTCTCCCCGCCACACTGCAAGCCAACTTTGACAGATGGGTGGGGCTGGGAAAATGCTGTAAAAGCAACACCCAGTAGGATTGAAAGAAAAACCCTGCCCATCAGCTGACATCACCCAGTGATATCAGGTGATGGACAAGTGAGAGTGATTTTGAAGAATGACTTTGCAGGCTAAATTAGATCCCCTGGCAAGCGAAGACTGGGATTTGGAGATTCCCCATCCCTGCCATATTCTAGAAAAACAAGAGCAGTTGCGACCACAGTCCCAGGAAGAACACACTGGATTCCATTCCTAACACCATACTCACCGCCGTCCCGATCTTCTCCAACATTTCCTCATTAATCGGATACCTCAGCTTCATCTTGCGATACAGCGGGTGCTTCTCGTAGTAGCTGATTAAATCCACAAGGCTCTCGAATTCTGAGTTACCCAAAATGACGGTCTGGCCATCCTGCTGGACTCGGCAGTGCTTTATCTTCCCTTCTGCCCTGGGGAACAAAACAGCAGAAGAACAAGTGATCAGTCATTTCCCAAACAACCACTTAACAATGGCTGAAGAGGGTGTTTGTTGCATGATGATGGGGGTGGGGGTTACTTTCCTTCCCTACATTTCACAGCCACGACGACACATATATAAGGCTTCCTTTGAAGGTTACCCAGAAACTACAACTAAACCAGAATGCGGCAGTTAGACTGGTGACTGGGAGCAGCTGCCAAGACCATATAACACCGGTCTTGAAAGACATACATTGGCTCCCAGTACGTTTCCGAGCACAATTCAAAGTGTTGGTGCTGACCTTTAAAGCCCTAAATGGCCTCAGTCCTGTATACCTGAAGGAGCGTCTCCACCCTCATTGTTCTGCCCAGACAGAGATCCAACGCCAAGGGCCTTCTTGGTAGTGGCACCCACCCTGTGGAACACCCTCCCACCAGATGTCAAAGAGAACAACTACCAGACTTTTAGAAGACATCTGAAGGCAGCCCTCTTTAGGGAAGCTTTTAGTGTTTGATGGACTACTGTATTTTAATATTTTGTTGGAAGCCGCCCAGAGTGGCTGGGGAAGCCCAGCCAGATGGGCGGGGTATTAATAATAATAATAATTTATTATTTAAGGAAGTCCATGTTACCTGGGAGACAAACTACTCACCGAAAGGAGATTGCGTAGGAGTTTGGCTCGCTCCTCTTGCGCACCAGAAAGGCCCCATCCCGCGGCACCCGCATCAGCATGCGCTCTGCCAGAGGTCGGGTGAGATTAGCGTGATACCATCTGGGGGGGTGGGGTGAAAATATTGCAATGTAAGTGAATGTAGCACAGCAGTACCTGATAAATGTCTGGACCCCAGGATTAACTCTGTTTCACAGAAGAATGCCACTTGGCTGTATTGTTTCCTTTGGAGATTTGGAGCCATTGTGGTTTCGTTGCAGATGCAGGAAACCAGCTAATGCAGCATCACAAGCCAAGTCTTCGTTTTCCCTAGGGGCCAGTGCAGAAGCAATGTTTCCACTGTTAAGAGGTCAGAAACAGACCACATATGGTCTGTGGGTCCTTCTCTTACATACAAATCCAATCCTTCCCTGTGGCAAAGCCACACTTAAAGGCGACCTCTGCACACATCCCAACCATGGTGAATGCTAACTAAGACTCCAAGCTGATCTGCACACACCAGTTAGGATAACCATGGTTAACCTCCAAACGGTTGTAGGCAGGTTTTATGCTTAGGGATTTTGTGGCACAAGGGGATATTGCAGGCACAAATCTGAAGAATGTTAATTCTCCCAGCTCTTAAAGCAAACTGGAAGGAAAGGAAAATGTGGTCCTTTGGCTTCCTTCCTGAGCTCTGTTCAGCTCCATTTCATTTCCCTGCATCTCTAAACTGGGGATCCATAATAGTTCAGAGGTAGTTTTTTATTAAAATTAAATGTGTGTCAGCAGGGGAGAAAGCTTTGCAGCTTTACATAAACAGTGCAGATGAGTTAAATGTAAAAGAGCGATTTGAGCATTCTAGAATACCATTCAGATTAGACTCTTTGGAGACTTCTGCGGAATTTGTCTTTTATGTTAACCAAGTTGTGGAGAATGGCTTGAAAGCACCAGATTTGTGTGTCTGTCCTGCCTTTCCAATGAAATTTTCCAAGGGCCCACATAAGAGGATGAAGATTCAATAGAAGACAAGCACATAATAAGGAATAACAGCTAAAAAGAAGACAGAGATAGCAGGTTAAATAGCATAAAACTATGACATTGTAGTTCCTCTTCTGAAGCAAAGTAGGTTAGTAGGGCAAGGATGGGGAAGCAGTGGCTTTTCAGATATTTCGGGGCTATAACTCCCATCAGCACCAGCCATCACACCAATGGTCAGAGATGATGGGAAATGATGTCAAGGGACATCCATAGGGCCACAGGTCCCCAACCCTGCAGTAGGGCAATAGAACTAACCAAAATAAAACCACTCCAATTAAGTGTGAGCTATATCCAAAACTCTGTGGGTTAAACCACAGAGCCTAGGACTTGCCGATCAGAAGGTCGGCGGTTTGAATCCCCGTGGCGGGGTGAGCTCCCGTTGCTCGGTCCCTGCTTCTGCCAACCTAGCAGTTCGAAAGCACATCAAAGTGCAAGTAGATAAATAGGTACCACTCCGGCGGGAAGGTAAACGGCGTTTCCGTGCACTGCTCTGGTTCGCCAGAAGCGGCTTAGTCATGCTGGCCACATGACCCGGAAGCTGTACGCCGGCTCCCTCGGCCAATAAAGCGAGATGAGCGCCGCAACCGCAGAGTCGGCCACGACTGGACCTAATGGTCAGGGGTCCCTTTACCTTTACCTATATCCAAAATCATCACTCAAGGTGCTAAATTCAGGCTACAATACAGTGGTGCCCCGCAAGACGAATGCCTCGCAAGACGAAAAACTCGCTAGACGAAAGGGTTTTTGCGGTTTTTGAGCTGCTTCGCAAGACGAATTTCCCTATGGGCTTGCTTTGCAAGACGAAAACGTCTTGCGTTTTTTGCAAGTTTGTTTCCTTTTTCTTAACACCGTTAATACAGTTGCGACTTGACTTCGAGGAGCAACTCATAGAACGTGGTGTGGTAGCCTTTTTTGAGTTTTTTGGTGATTTTTGAAGCTTTTCCAAAACTTTTCCGGCACCGTGCTTCGCAAGACGAAAAATTCGATAGACGAAAAAACTCGCGGAATGAATTAATTTCGTCTTGCGAGGCACCACTGTATTCTTGAGTGATCTCAGCCCTAAGGCAACAACTTTATTGGAATTCTGACATAAGCAAAAGGTCAAAAACGCGTTGGCTTACTCCTTGCTCTCATGAGCGTTGGTCTGTGGCACAGGTTCAGTCAGCCTCATCTCAAATTCATTGCATCTGAGTGGCACCTGCTGATAATGAGTGATGAGGTCATAAAGACTGTTGAACACCAGGTTATCGGTGAGGAAGAATTTGGGGCTGCCAGCATCCTGCCGGGAATGGATCCGGCAGTGTTGCACTTTCCCGTTGCGCCTGCATGCAAGAAAAACAAAGGTCAGCAGTGAAATCCCATGTGTGTTTACACAAAATTAGCCCCAGTATACTCAGTGTGGCTTAGTCCTTAGTAAATGCACTTACAATGACAACCTAAAATTGCTTTTTAAAATAAAGAAATATTATTTTAGTTACATCTCCCCCCTAACAATAGCCGTCACACTGCCTGAAAACATGAGTATGCAAGAAAGGCAGTATGCAAGAAAGGGGAGAAACAGCAGCACTCAGTTGACGAAAAGGATGAAGCAAAGGCTGCTTGGGGAAATTTCAAATTACACGAAAAGCTAAGACCAGGTATCCAGTAGTGTGTGGACTTCAAAAAGCCTGACCTAAACTTCAGTCCTAATGCTACTTATCTTGGAGTAAGCCCCACTGAATAAATATGGTTAGAATTGTGCTGTTAAAATGTTGGCATTAATGTGTGTGTATTAACAGGAACAAGTTTCTACCCCTCAACATTAAAACCTCAAAACACCTTCACAACTACTGCTAAAGCCTTGGAAATCCAAGATGCGGTATGCAACTATTCCAGAAATCAAACAGCAGGGTTCCTTTGCACAGCAAAGCTTCCTGTTCAATCTAGTGACTAATTTCAAAAATGCAATGGACTCGGAATGCTGGCTTTGGATGTGAAAGACAGGTTCACATCCCTTCTCACAGCAACGCATCTCAATGTGTGGCCTTGGGCAAGTTACCATTGTTCTCACAGATGCGAAGTCAAATAATGTAAGCACTGCATAGAATTCAACAGCAAAGGTAAGCTAAATAGTAGTACACACACACACACACACACACACACACACACACACACACATTGCTTCTCAATCTGCCATTAGCCATCTTTTCCCAATTCCTACATAAATTGAATGAATTATGTATCATCCAAGTATTTGCCTAACAGGCAAATTCCATGAATCTTCTGGCTAGAGGGAGAGAGAGAGAGAGAGATTGTGCAATGCTCATATCCATTAACCTATGTCTTTCAGTTGCACATCTAGCTACAGAGATACCTGAAGGATGGATACCATGCCCAAGATTTTCTTACCAAAAAGAAAGGGTGTAATCGCCAACAAAGGTCTCACTCTCTCGCACCAAGAAAGAACCGTCAGGGGCTCCCGTCTCTATGCAGTACTCGGTCAACAGCCTTTCTGCTATGTGTCGCCCATCACGCCCAGCTCCCAGCTTGCCATGGAACCACTTTTCGGTCGAGTGGAGTTCAGTGCTGTTGCTCACCTAGTATGGAAACAAAAGGTGGCTTACCAGCTTAGTTTCCTGTGGACAGGACCAGCTCTGTATGAAGGCAGAGCCACACTACATTGTCTTGGAATTCAACTTCCTCTTCCCTGTAAATCTCCTTCCAGATTTCAGGAATCTAGATTCAGCGCAGGAGGAGACCAGTGTTCTCAGGAGCTTCAGAAATATTCCTCAATGTGCTATTATAGCATAAATGGCATACAGGATAAATGGACAAGCAAACTCGAGAGAGACCAAGGGGTTGGAGCATGCAACTTCTGCATCTAACAGCAGGCTATAACCAATATTTGTGAAAACAGTGCACTCATCTCAATGTGCAGGCAGCTGCAGGGTTCCACATAATCACAGCTTCACAGGGGATATCCAATGGGACCCTTTGTTTATATTTATTTTTGGTGGGAAGTCAATGCATGTTTATTTTGGGATTTAATTTGCTGTTTTTCCTTCTTTTTTATAGTGGCCTTCCTGTTCACCATTTTTTCCACTGCATTAAGATGGGCTTTTCTAATATGATGAGGAGTTCAGTGTTAAAGTGGGCCACTACTAATTAACAGAGGGGAAAGAAGACATGATTGGTCTGGCTTGCTTTTAGCCCTTCCAAAAGTGAATCACCATAGCACACTATCATCAATCACTGGATCGAGGGTATTTGAATGAAGATGGTATAATAAGGGAAACCCACTTTCAGTCTTATTTGGTTTGTTCTTTAAGTTTCACACCAATAGGGCATCTTGCGTCCTTTATCACAATACAAAAAATACTGCAAATGCCCATAATGTTCATAGGTTGTTGTTGTTTTTTAATCATGACTGTATTTAATGAATATTTATCTGTGCTGCTCAAGGTACAGTGGTAGTATATACTGCTGAGACAGCTGGCTACTGGAAAGTAGGGTGATGAGGCAGCAGGTAGATCAGTTCAATGCATGCTCCTATACCTGCACCACACTGACCTTTCCACCACCTCAACTCTCCAGGTAAGAACAGTAATATGGCTGGTGGGATGCTAAGTGCACAGTGGTGCCCATCTCCAGCTGCCACTGCTCCATATGTCACACCCATACAAGCACCTTCTAATGTAGGAAGAGTCATTCCTTCCAGACCTGAATGGCTGAGAAGCCTGAAGATCTTCAGCAGCTCAGAAGAAAAACTGTGGCAAGTTGTTTCACGTACCTCCTTTTGCTCCTCCTCATCCTCATTTCCCAAATCACTGCTTCTCTCTCCAGAGTAATAGATTTTGCTACTGGTCAGGACAAAGTAATGGGGGTTCCAATCCTGCAAACACACATGTAGAAAAGATGTTCATCCTAGAATATTACCCTCAAGACATGAAGTCTATCGGGGGGGGGGCTTATCCTGAGACTAACATCAACCGACATGATGAGACAACCTTTGGACAAGGACCTGTCTGCTTTGTAAATGCCATAAAAAGTAAAAAGAAGAAGAAGAAGAAAGATAAGCAGCACCTGCCTAAACTCTTCTTTTTTTTAAGTGTCAGATGCTTCCATTTGTAAAATGGAGTCCTATGAAGATATTATACAGAGGGATTTGGCTTTGCTTTGTATTACAACATACTTTTCTTACAGTCACTGCCCTGCAAAGGCCCATGTGATCATTTAAATAAATGTTCATGTTGGCCAGACCCAAGCACCACTTTTAGCCACATGCTGCCCACCCACTAGGCCCCTGGCAGCCCTGCCCCAGTTGGCTTGTTTATTCATTACAGGGTGGAGACATAGCATGTGGCAGTACCCAAATGTATTTACATGCAGAGCTTTTGTTCACTGTTCCATTACCATGCATTCGTTTAAATCATTCTAAGGTGTCGTTATGGTCAGGTCTAGGATGCCAGCAATCACTGGCTGTAGCAAGTGAAAGGTCTAGGTGTAACCGGAGTGTCAGCAGAAGTGAAAAGAGAAAGTTTTTGTGTGCATTAAATGGATCACAATACATCTATGGTCAAAAGAGGGGTTACAGCATCCTTTCTCAGACAGCTTAATTGCTGTTTTGATCATACAGACCAACCAAGTCTAGGCAATTTAGTAGTGAAGCAGAGGAGTCATCAGCAGCAGTAACAAGAAGCTCACATGATTGATGGGGTCTTCGAGGTAGAGGATTCCATTCTTTATTGAGTTGCTAATATCATTCTCTGAATACACAGCTGTGGATGGCACTTCTTCATAAGCACTGCCCTCAGCCAGTTTCTTGTGCTGCAACGAGAGGTATACACCTCAGCTTCTCTAAAAAATGAACCCAAGAGAACAAGACCTGCCTTTTGGATATCTCTAGGGCTCCCACAACTAATTATGGGGCACAACAGAGTTTGCACACTGAAGATTTTGCACACTGAACAAGACCTGCCTTTTTGGATATCTCTAGGGCACCCACAACTAATTATGGGGCACAACAGAGTTTGCACACTGACCCTGAAGATTTCCTAGCTAAATCCTGCCTGAAGTTCAACTTTGAGAATATTACTAAGCTGAAGTCTTAAGAGTAGCAAACTTCCCAGCGTTGGCAGTAAGGGAGAGAATTCTATGGATCTACAACTGTGGACCTATAGGGCACATTCAGTAGCTAATGAGAGCTTTCCCCTGAGCTCTCATAAACACCCTAAGGCACAAGATAAATATTAGATTTGTTCCCTAGCTCACTAAAGAAATCTAATCTTCATCTCATTTCTTAGGCCATTTATTTGCCTTCACAATGCAATAATTGTGATTCTATATTATTTGTATAAATCCCCAGTACCAGAAAAAAGAATGATATACATTACATATCCAGTTAAACTGCAATAACTTAAACAGCAAGGATGCTATATTGGTTGGCACATATATAGGAATTCAGTGGGTCACAAAAACAGGGTTGTTGTTTTTTGCAAAAACAGTTTGTTGTTGTTGTTTTGCAAGATGCATCTTGTAGTCCACAACATCCCTGGCCAGGCAGATCAATTGTTGTTAGATTTTACAAGCCAACTAGCCTTAGGCAACTTGCAGTAAAGTACAGTGGTGCCTCGCAAGACAAAATTAATTCGTTCCGCAAGTTTTTTCTTCTTGCGAGTTTTTCGTCTTGCGAAGCACGCCTTCCCCTCTGTCCCCGGAGATTGCGGGGCTGGCAACAGGGAGAAGCGATCTTCTCCCCGCCGCCCCTTGCTTCAAAAGAGGTCCGGGGACAGCGGGGAAGACGCGCTGCGCTTCCCCGCTATCCCCAGAGCTTGCGGGGCAAGCTTCGTTTTGCGAAGCAAGCCCATAGGGAAATGCGTCTTGCGAAGCGGCTAAGAAAACGAAAAACTCCTTCGTCTAGCGAGTTTTTCGTCTTCCGAGGCGTTCATCTTGCGGGGTACCACTGTAGTGTGTTTGAAGCTGTAATGCCAAGAAACCATGTGCCCCACTCCCCATTTTGAGTTCTAGTAGTTATCTTAGCAGCGAAGGCCATGAAAAAGACTTGCCTTTATGAGAATCTTCCTCTTCAGCTGGTTTGGAGATGGAAGCCCATCGGCAGAGATATCTACTGGTTTGGTTAGCAGCATGTCTCCAAAGATCTTCTTAAAGTTCTGAGCCATATTCCTCTGCTGGGCGATGCTGCAGTGATCCTCGATGGACAGGATAACAGGGAAGCTGAAAGCCAAACAAAAACAGCAAATGATGGCCATTAGGCCAGCATAATGTGGACTGGATAGTCTAGCTGCTAGAGACTATTATTCTATGGTAATTCAGCAGGCACCCATCTCTCAGTATGATCAAGGCTGTGTATACAAGTGACTCTGTGGGAGCATAGAGAAAGCACAGGATGTAACGGGCAGAGTATTCAGCTTCTTGAAAATCTCAGCTTAAGGTTTTTAAAAGTTTAAGTTTTTTTAAATATATATACCGTATTTTTTGCACCATAACACTCACTTTTTTCCTCCTAAAAAGTAAGGGGAAATGTCTGTGCGTGTTATGGAGGGAATGCCTACGGGTGGCATGCCTACGGATTTTCCTCCTCTAAAAACTACGTGCGTGTTATGGTCGGGTGCGTGTTATAGAGCGAAAAATATGGTATATATCCTTGAAAGGGCACTAGCAGAGCCTGCTGAAATGTCTGGATCCACATTTCATGTCAAGTGAATTGCAGATTAAAACTTCCAGTAGCTGGAGACGAAGTTTCACTGCCTTGCATAGGTCCTACCAAAGATTTAAAAAGGGACACATTATGTAACTTTATTTTTAAAAATGCATGATGATTTATGCAAAATGAAATTAATTATGCAGCTTTAATCAGCATGTATGCCAAAATCCAGTTTTTTCTTAGTGCCATTAAAAAAACAAAACAAAACATTTTCGTCCCAGCGTGATGCTTTGTTGATATACAACACCTGTGCTCAGAGACCTGCACTGGTTGGCGATAACCCACCAGACAAAGTTCAAGGTGCTGTTATTAGTATACAAATCCCTTAACAACTTGAGACCAGTTTACCTATGAGATCATCTTGCCCCATATGCCCACTCAAACGCTTCCATCGGGGGAACTGGCACTCCTACAGGTGCACATAATACCTGGTGCACATCTGTAAGAACTTGATCATTTAGTGCAGCAACACCCGGACTTTGGAACTCCCTGATTATTCAACATCAGCTAAAAACATTCTTGCTTAAACAAGCCTTCCCAGTTGCCCAGAAAGTTGAGGTAATTTTGAACAGTTTTAGTATTTTAAACTTCCGCACACTTTAAGGTAGAGTTGTAGATTTTTCTTGATTCTCCTGTTTTATTCTTTCGTAAGCCACTTTGAGGTTTCATACAATCAAGCGGTAAATACATTTTATGAAATAAATAAAAGTATGAGCCAAATGCACACTGAATCATGAGTTATTTACAGCCCAGTTTTAATATTTGTTACAGAAAAGACAATATTTAGGGTGGGGTGTTTTTACCGACTACAATGCCAATGTATCATTGCAGACAGAAATACTGTGAAAGCGGTTCAAATATATAAATTCTAGTACTGCACCCAGACAAGCTGCCACAAGCAATTTAGGGTTTGCATGTTGGAGGCCCCTGGAATCCAAGTACATGAGCTGCAAATTCCTGGAGGACAGAATGCCACAATCCCCGCTTTACTTACTCAGAGGTCACAAAAGCATGTTCCTTGATGGTGGCTAGGACATCGGAAAACTTTATTTTGGTAGTTAACGTGTGCCCATGATAAATCACTGGCATTCCATCAGGGCCATCCCAGCAGTCAACTAAAAAGGGGAATAATTAAGAAAAGGCATCTAACTCAAGAAATACAAGCAAAGAGCATTATCATTATAAGGCGGCAAGGCACAGCTCTGCAGGAAATCTCTAGTGAGCAAGGGATCTAGAGGCATGCATCATGAGCACTCTGGCAGCCAGCAACCTGGCAGAACACACATTCTAGTGAACAATATCATTTCCTTTTCCTTCTTGATGTCAACAGACATGGAAGTGATGTGTGGAAGGGAAGGCAGGTCAAAGCAGTTTTGTGAATATACGTAGCATACAGCGCACTGGTGATGCTATTGGCACCAGAGCACAAGCTACAGGAAACTCTTGTAATTAAGTGTCCTGGCTTCCTTGTAAAGTTCCTGATGCAGAGAACTTTGGGCTGGGCCTGTGTAGCGACATGTGGAACACAGGAAGCTGCCTTATAGCGGACAGGGCCGTCCTTACCCAGGAGTGCAAGGGGTGCGGGGCACCTGGGCGCTGAATTCTGGGGGGCACCAGGCACCCACTGCTAAAGCCGCCTAACTAGCTACCTGTTATGAAATAAAAAATAATTTTGATCAAGCTAGAAAAACAAAATACTAATATACCTAGGTATTACCGAAATGTATACCTACTGTTTCACTAAAGGACTTTTGACTTTGTGCGCTCATTTACCAAAGACCAGCATCATTCACAACGGCACATTTTAATCTCATCACTTACAGTTCAAATTCGTTTAGAGAAATCATTAAAAAAATAATGTTTATTTTTGCTAACTGTCGGCAATTGTCTGACACAAGCATAATAAAAGTTAATTTAGGGGCTAAACTAAATTTGGGGGTGCTGGGCAGATCTTTGCACCTCAGTGGCGCATATGCTAAAGATGGCTCTGATAGCAGGTCAGACTATTTGTTCATCTAGCCCAGGGCTGGCTACTCTGACAGGCAGAGGCACTCCAGGACTCTAAGCAGGGGTCTTTCACATCACCTGCTGCCAGTTCTCCTCAACGGGAGACAGAAGCTGCAAACCTCAGTGTGCAAAAGCATGTGTTCTACCACTGAGCTGAAGCCCTGCTCCAAGGCAAAATCACTTCTAGTTGGCTGAAGAAAACAGCCTTGGAAGCATCAGTGGGGAAGAGGCCAGCACTCACGCTCAATACAGCGGCATCCCATGCGCAGGCATCGAGCATAAGCTTCCAGCGAAGACTCACTTGAGAACTGGTCTCCTGTCAGGTACCTATCCATGAGAAGAAGGCAGGAAAACTGCTTACATGACCAACAGTGAAGGTCCTATGAACACAGCGATGTTAAAAACAACACCACATACACATCAGTGACTCAAATGCAACAGAGAATTTAAGAGCAGGGTTTGGTGGGGGGTTGTACACTGTACAACTCAGTTTGCATCAGGATAGGCGTTAGGTTCATGGTGTCCCAGGCAAGAAGGGTTGGTTGATGTGCTGACATTTTCCTTCTCCCAGCAATGCAGAAAATGAAATTAGTGAAGAGGGCTGAGTATAACTCCACCTCACCTGCTTCAGTGCCACAGCACCAAGGCAAATAATTCCTAAAATTCTTTTAGCAAAAAGAATTCAACGGACTTTGCAAAATGCTGGTGAAGCTACAGAGGTCTATGGAAAGGATCCAAACTAGAGGATTTCAGAGCCAGCTTCACACTTCGTTCCTCCTCCCTCCAGTTTTCCACAAACAAGCAATGCAAGTGCCAATAGCTCAGGCATCTCCAACACAGGTTCAGGAAGCTCTGAGATGACAAAGATTACAAAATGCATGTAACGTAGCTGTGGGAAGTAGCTGCTGTTGAGGGGCAGGAGAGGAATTGGTACAGAAGTCATAGTGTTGTACCCCAATCCAGATCACACACATGAAGCTGCCATTAGCTGCACAAGGTATAACCTACTCTAACCTGAGCAACTACTGGAAATTTCCAGTTGCAGAGGCAACCTAGACTGGGACTACAGGATAAGGGAATTAGACATCTCACTCATCCCCAGTGCCACAGTATCAATCCAAAAATGTCCCACTCTAATGACTTCTTTTAGCAGAAATATGGAAATCACTTAAGTAGATGGATTCATTTCAGGTTTTGTGTCATCCTGAGATCCCTTAACTGCTGTTGGCTAACATACTGACCTGCTGGTACAAATGAGAGACAGGTATGAAAGCGGGAGGAGAACCAGGCCAAACTCATCATGCAAATCAGGTTCTCAAAAGTAGAACAAAACAGGGAGCATCCTTTATCTTCTTACGTGTTATGCGAGGAAGAAATCCAGTAGTGGGAGAGGGGATTGTTCATGTCCTCAGGACGTACAACGTCAAGCTCCGAGTTCCATATACTGTTCTCTTTGGAAAACAGGAAGGTAAGGAACTGCCCAGAGAGGAAAAGAACAAGGGAGGGGGAAAACCCACATAAAACACTAAAACAAGGGCAGTTTTTAAATAAGCTTTAAAAATTGTGTTTATTCCTTTACAGCATTTATATGCCACCACTTCATCCCATAGGATCCAAAGGGCAGTAGAACAAAACAAGAATTAAAACCATAACAAAACTACAGTGGCACCTCGGTTTTTGAACGTAATCCATTCCAGAAGACTGTTTGACTTCTGAAATGTTCAAAAACTGAAACTCAATAGCTGACCGCTAGGCTTCAAAGTCTTGCCCTCAGCGGAAGCCGTGTTTCCTGTTTGACCTTTGAGGCGCATTTGAAAACTGAGGTATTATTATTATTATTATTAATTGAATTTATATACTGCTCTATACCCAAAGGTCTCAGGGCAGTTCACATAAAAAGATCATAATATATAAAATAAAAATAAAAACAATAACCCAATAATACCCCCCCAAAAGAGCCACATTTTAAAAGGATATGGGATGTTGATCAGGTCAATCAAAGGCCTAGTTAAAAAGGAACATTTTTGCCTGGCGCCTAAAGTTATATAATGAAGGCACCAGGTGAACTTCCCTGGGGAGAGCATTCCACAGATGGAGAGCCACTGCAGAGGAGACCCGTTCTCATGTTGCCACCCTCCGGACCTCTCGGGAAATTGATCATATAAGGCAGGGATAGGGAAGCTCTTAACTGGGGACCAGATATGGCCCAAAAGGTTTTTGAACTTGGCCCACAGCATTCCCCCACTTGGCCTTGCTCCTTGCAGAGAAATTTGGGTTGTCAAAATGGGGTGGGACATCAGTGGGAGTTATCCCTCTTAAGCCTAAATGTGGGACCGAGGGTGGTGGGTAAGGAGGTTTGGCAGGAGAGAAGGATGCATATCAGAAGATAGATAAGGAGAAAACAAGAGATAGAATGAAGAGGGGGGCAAGAAAGTGTTGCACTATGCTGCATTGTAGTGTTAACTCACTACAGTGAGCAGCAGTCAGGATAGCTACCTCCTGGCCTGCTTCTTCCTGAAGACTATTACCTGTCCACATGTGCAGTAACACAGGGAGACACGGCAGCCAGGACTGAGGTACCAGTGATCCCCCCCCCCCGAAGCAGCCGAGAAATGGCAAGGGCAAGAGGAGGGAGGGAGGCCAAGTGTTCATTGGTTCCAACGTGGCCGGCAGGCAGCCTATCAGAGAACAGGGAATTATAAAGCATCCTAGGGGAACTGTAAAATGGGCTTGTGCAATGTACCTTCTCACTTCACACACACACACACCCCAGCTCCGCTGCAGCCACCCACATCAGTAGCTTCTTGGGAGTCTTACCTCATCCAGGGAAAAATAAGGCTCTTCGATTTCCCTCAATGGGTCCTTCAGAAAGTTGAACATGAAGTCCTGGACAAAGAGGAGGTTAGTAGCCCAAAGTTCCTGTAAACACAAGGAAGGAGGAAGACAAGGAAACTTTCAGAAGCCAGATTCTTCCAGCATATCCAAGCGTTCAGTTCAATCCTAAGGTGCTTGGCATGTGTCACATCTATTACTTCAGAAATCCTTAAAATAGCTCTGTAAGATGGGTCAGTTTTATCACCCCTGAATTGCAGATGAAGAGTGAAGGATGGGTGATTGTGTTGGGCTTGAATAGGAATTGCCTAGGCTCAAATCCCTGCACAACCATGAAGCCTGGAAAAGGAGCTATTTCTCAGCTTAGCCTACATCTAGCAAGGTAGCTGGGATGCGGGTGGTGCTGTGGGTTAAACCACAGAGCCTAGGACTTGCCGATCAGAAGGTCAGCGGTTCGAATCCCGGCGACAGGGTGAGCTCCCGTTGCTTGGTCCCTGCTCCTGCCAACCTAGCAGTTCGAAATCACGTCAAAGTGCAAGTAGATAAATAGGTACCACTCTGGTGGGAAGGTAAACAGTGTTTCCGTGTGCTGCTCTGGTTCGCCAGAAGTGACTTAGTTATGCTGGCCACATGACCCGGAAGCTGTAAGCCGGCTCCCTCGGCCAGTAAAGCGAGATGAGAACCGCAACCCCAGAGTTGGTCACAACTGGACCTAATGGTCAGGGTCCTTTTAGCAAGGTAGCTACAAAGAGAAAATGGCAAACCACAGAGGAAGCTGCCCTGATCTTCTTGGGGAATATGTGGAATGGTGGGTTTGTGGCCAAGCCAGAATTTCAGCCAGGGACCTCACAGCTCAGAGCTCTTAACCATTATCAACACAAGATTTCACCCATCTCTGCTCAAAGCATCATGAAACATGCCAACATCCAAGCCAGGGTAGCTTTCTGGACAACCACAACTTTAAGCACATCATTTTTACTAGATGAAAATGATCTCCATGCAAGGAAAAACAAAATGACAAAGAAAGAGAAATGGCAAGACAAAATGCAAATCAAACCCAAACAACATAGCAGAGGTTCATTGTTAGAGAACAGTGCCCTTTCCGTATCATTATTACAGCCATTTGGTTCTCCTTGTGTGCATCCAAAAAACAATCTGTGCACACCACCAGGTACAAAGTGGGGCAGGAAAGTCTAGTTCACCCTGAGCATAAGAGTTTGAGGCCCCGGCACACATCAGCTGCCCACTAAGTGTACTTGCAGGAAAATAAAAAAACCTCTCTGGGAATCAGTGATGCACAGAAATTAGCTTCACGTGGACAACAAATCACATATTCAAGAGGCCCTAAATGACTTTTCACAAGTCAGGTAGACCCATGTAAACCCATGAAATGGGAAGTTTGGGGCCAAGGAGAGAGTAGAGCTTGGCCAAGCAGTGACCCACTGGATCCTAAGTGATAGACCTGAATACTTGTTCTCTATTGTGCCAGTGTGACACAGTGTAATTACTGCTCCACCCCCAGGCTGGGGAGCAACAGGGCTTCAGACATGGCAATGGTTCTGCCGCTGCTCCCAAGCCCAGAGCTTGGATTATGCCCTGTGCCAGATAATATCCCCAACTCCTATCAGAGTAATGAAGGAAAGAGCAAGGAGAGACATGGTTTATTTTGCTCTTTGACTTTATGGCTCCCTCTCCTTCATTATGTGCTCAGAAAACGGGCTGTTTTCTTTTTGTTTACTTCTCCAGTGGCATATCATCCTCATTCTACAATATCAGCAGGGTGAAACAGAAATTGTGCTAGTTAGTGAATATCTTAATGCACTCCTGGGACCACTGCAAGCTGGCAGCCACATGCAACATGAAACAGCTCAGACAAGCACAGTGTTTTTCCAGTTTACCTGGTCTATTTAAATTCGAATCGGTGTTTTTCCCCCTAACATAGTTTTTATTCATTTCCATTTTCTTTGAACTGTTTAACATGGTTGCATTGAGATATATATATTTGTTTGCGTTAGAGCAAATGGCACACAATAACAACATAAAATTAAAACAACCATAAACACTCAGAAAGACATTTCTGAATATATTTTGTATCAGTAACAATTAGAATTTGTGGGGGGCGGGGGCGGGACGGAAATGAAATATTTACTTCACACATGGGTATTGTTCTACCATATGCCTCATTATTTGTGCAATCAATAAAGTCACACCAGGCAGAATAAAAATTGTTGTGTTTCTTTGGGCCTCTTGCTACTTTTAATTTTTGTGTCAGTTTTTCCAATAACGTCGTTTGCCAAATTGCATTGTACCATTGTGAACTAGTGTTATTGCAATAAATAATTATGGCGATAGCCGTATTGCATTTCCACACCCAACCACCCATTCTCCCAGTCTCTTCCGAGAGCTCAGAGTGGCCTGCACATGATTCTCAGGCAGCCTCTCTGCTATCCTAGCAGCCCTCGTTCGCATCCCAAGTGTTCTGCATCATGTGACATCAGACTGTTCTCCAGCCATACAGTTATCTAAAATATTTGCATCCCACTTCCCTTCTGTTTGAAGTGGCTTACGACAAAGAGAAAAGTCTATAAAACAATTAGAAATGCAGACCACTAAAATTCATCTATATTTAAAACAGAAAAATGAGACATAGCAGCACAGAGGTGCTTTTTTTAAAAAAAACCACCACCAACTCAGCAGATTCATGCTGCATTCCTACTAACCATCTGTCAGGATTAGGACTATGAGAGGGGAAGAGAGATTGGATGTCATGGAAAATCCACTATAGTTCTAAGGCAGCCTAAAGCATCTAGTCTCATTGGCGCCTGGTCTCATCTGGTCTGCCCAGCTCCCCAACCACATCCTGAATCCTGCCTTAATCCCTCACCCCCCTTTCCTCAGGACCACAATAATGAAGGTTAGCAGCATGGTAGAAGTGCAACAGGAGGGTTCATTCAGTTTGTAACTTAGGAGTTATTTCTGTTAGTGTCTACTAGCCAAGAGGGGGACAGGAGGCCTGCTTAGCAACCAGGCATAGTGGCAGGATCAACACTGAGGCAACATATGCTCTGATTGGCTGTGTGCTCCTGAGAGACCTTTTCCTCTGCATGTTGGGTTCAATGTTTCCCTGCTATGAACAAGGCCTGGTGTAATGCCTCTCTGTTACTTTCCCCTCAAATTATATACACTGTTTTTGTTCACTTTTGCCCAGTAAAGTGTTATCAGGATTTATTTTCTCTCTGGACTCCATATGCGTTACTTATATGACTGCTAACATAGTAAACCTGATGAGAAGCCTGGTCTCTGAGTAAGAGTACTTTGTTTGGTTACATGAGATTTAGATATTGTTTTCTTATGTGTCGGTGCAACCTGTGAAATAAGGCACCGCTGTTCCAAATTTTCTAATTGTTACTGTGGCTAAAAGATCCCACTTATTTCTAAGCACCAGTGCAAGGAACCCAAATTTATTTAAAGAACTCAGAATTCTCAATTGCCTATGAGTGGTCACACTGTGTTGAGTTTGAGCCATTGATTATCACATTGTGCTGCTTTCTTTCTCCATTTCCCTTTCTATTGCACAAACTCACCTTTTGGTATTCTAGCAAAAACATCTGGAACTCCTTCAGTGATACCCTGCAGTGCTCAGATCTCTCTGCACTGCTGGAGGAGGAAGCACAGACAAGACACATTGGTTAGAAAGCATCGCCCTACAGAACAAGCAGCTGCTGCACTGAGAAATCAGCTAAACAAGGAAGACAGTGTCAGAGCCGAGATGGATTACTGAAAAAGCAACTAGGGGGCCTCAACCATCCTCATACATGACAGCCTTGCTCCTTGTCTCTGCTCCTCCCTCTCCCACAGGGCAATAATGAGTCAAAGAAATCAAAGGAAGAAATAGCAGTGCTAGAGGATCTCTACATAGAAATGGATCATTTCCAGATAACCCACTTTGCCACTGGGCAAGGGCACTGGCAGGCATAAATCCAAATAATCAAAAGATAGTAACAGATCTAAAATGAAAAGTTGGCTGGGTTTTGCATCAGCTAGTTTAATCTATCTGCAAAATTCCAAGTTTTGTGGTCACAGCAACGGGCATAAAAATCACTCCAACTTGTTTGAATTTTGCAGTTTGCTACGAAATAGATTTATTGCCATGCCAATGGTGAACTAAGAATAGGAAGAGAGAAACCTGGCCTCAGAGTCTGTTTTGAACACCCCTGATTTAGAAATTCTACCACCAAACAGCTCAGCCCAGCATTTTTATAACAAGGCCCTTCATTGAAGACATATTGAGAATAGGGTCCTATTGAGGAAACGAGCAGTCTGCAGTCAAATGTCAACATACATTCATAAACAAGTCTAATTGCCAACCCACTCAACCCTCCCACTGTATATAGGAAAGAGAGCAGTTTACCTTTCCAAGAATGGAATAGCCATCTGCAAAAGGGGGAAAATGCATACATCAGCTTATTCTGCTTGGTATATTCAGTGTCACACTTTACACTTCAGTAAAGATATGCAACGGCTTAATCAGAGCCAATTATTTTAGGCTGTGCCTGCCATCATTATTTCAGTATACTCACACATGAAATGAATGAAATAAAAGATGTGGGCTGGGGGGACAACTCAATGACCACACTTATTCTCATCATTGTTTTACTATTACTGTTCTGTTGTTTTATTTGCAAGCTGCCCTAAAAATATTCTTACTGAAGAGTGTCATGTAGTTCTTACATAAAATAAGTTAGAGAGATGCTTGGGGTTTGGAGATGGGCAGATGGTGAGAGCTCACATAACACTTTTTTCTGTGAAAACAAAGACAAAATGGCAAGTAAACTTGAGACCTCTTCGTTTTCAGGACTCTACTGTCTGTCTCTGAGTCCCTTTCTCTCACAATAGCAGGTCAGCAGCACACATAGCAACAGCAAGTCCTGGTCTGTGTAGAGAACTGATGTGAGAGAGCTGGTGATCCTCACTTTTCTGATCAGGGTTACCTGTACACTGCACTAGAAACTAAACTGCAAAAGGTGCTTCCCATTTTCCACCTTCCATTTGTAGGCACAGATTTTTTTTCTAGTTAGGGTAGTAAGTGCAGGTGAGGGAAATAGTTTGCTATTTGAAATGTATTCAATTCACATGCTAGATAGAAACAAAAGGGAAAGTAATAGGAAGTGAAACAGCACCAAAACAAAAGAGGAGGCATAGATTTTACAAAGTATCAAATATTACGATTAGAAGCATCTCACCCCTTTTTGTGCATTGAACATCAGGCTCTGGTACAACTGGGCAAACTGTCCATATGTGATATCACCATTTCTCTGCTCCACATCCTAAAATGAGAGATTGGGGAGGAGAAAATCCTCTTAATAAATAACACTCGTCCTCAGTCATGTATGACACCTCAGTTCTCCTATTTGTGGAAAACGGAGTGCTGAGATGACTGCGGTATTTTAACACTACAATCCTTGCGATCCACCGATGTGCTTTTAAATATACAAAGTGGGAGTGCATGCCCAGAGTCTCTGAATAGTTTGCTGAACGGTAGAGCATATGCTCTAGCATAGTTCATTCAGAAGCCTCTAGGTTCAATCTCTGGCATCTCCAGTTAAAAGGATCAGGATAACAGAAGAAACATTTCTCTCTCTGAGACCCCTCAGAGCTGGTGCTAGCCGGAGTAGACAATGCTGTGATATGGCCCTTCCCCAATTGATGCTATGGTGCAGCTGATGGCAATGACTGTGAAGAGAATGCTTGTTTAAAGGGGCAAAGAATATCGAGCACTTACTGTTAGCCTCTCGCGCAGAAACTTCATGTTAGGGACACGGTAGTTCACTTGTGACAGCATGTTTTTCAGATCCTTTGCAGAAATCCTAGGTGGTAAAGAATAAAAAAATAAATTTGGGGGCATGTTCCTGTGGAGCATTTATACCCCTCACTAGCCCCTAAGTCCCAGAGACTACCTAAAATACATTTAAAATACAATTTAAAAGCCAAGAGCCAATGAGGAGGGGCACAAAGTACATATAGGTCCCTCCACCGCAGTTCCTGAGATGTTCTAACTGCCACCCTGATGGGTCACAGCTGGCCTCACAGGAAATGACCCTGGCCCAGAAATGGCTGCCAAAGCAGCCAGATGTTCGTTCCTCAGAGGACAGGGCTTCCTCACTCAAAGTGCTGCTGATGCCTCTCACAACTTCTGTCTCCGGTGGCTAGCCCCAGAGTCACTGGGGGAGCTAGTGTGTTTATAACCCCAGTCCTCAGATGTTACAACTGCCACAGACAACCTGGTTGCTGTCAGGTTCCTAAAATCTGATCTCTAGCTTTAAATCCAGAATAGCAGTACAATAAAACCGAAGGCAACTCAATGAAAGGAGGGTCAAAACCACCTACAGTCCCTGCAGAAGTGGTGGTTACCTCTAAATATCTCCAAAATTACACACCTCAGAAAGCCTATTAAAGCTGCCACTTCTGCAGGATACTACTTGGAAAGGAACAAGGCCGTAATTCCTGTGGGCCTTTCCCAAATGGCAGATTGAAATGATTTCAAAAGAACTTAAAAAACAAAACAAAACACAGCTTGAGAAAAACAGGTCTGTTTGCTTTCCCAGCCATCACTTGGACAGTTTTCAGAAATTGTTTGGGAAATGGTTTCTCTTCAAGCTGCATCAGGAAGAAGAGGAGAAAATAAAGGAAAAGGAGGCAGAGCACTGAGATGTAAGATGTGAGGATTTTTTTTTTTAAAAGAGGAATGGGGAAAGTCATTTTTGAAAAAATCTATTTGTTTGCTGTTGGAAAAAAGTCTTGTGGGTCTCATGGGTCTGCTTAAGAAAATGGGTTTCCAAACTGTGTTTCAGGTTCACTGGAAGCCTAGCAGGGGGTCGCAGATGAGAAAATAAGGCAGCCTATCCTCAAGGACTGCTCTGCCACATGGGGCCACAGGGGAACACATTCTAGGTTGCGCCAACTATTCATACAGGGCAGCAGGGAGTCCATGCCCTGCATGCACTTGTGTGCCAAAAATATGACATTGCACTGGGGTTTTGTGGCAGATGTGCAGTGGTTCTGCCACCAATAATGTTAACAGAGTTCTGAAAAAGTCAAACATTTGAAAAATGTTGTCTTAAGGCATTGGGTTGTATTCAAAGCAGCACTAGGGGAAATGTTCAAGCAGTGCATGGATTTCTCCTTGCATAACAGAACATTTCACCCACTTCCTCAGCAGCCCCCCTAAATCTTCTGTTTAAGGTTTTCCTTCTGGAGCGGATTTGGGGGTGATGGAGGGGAAGTCCCCCCGCACAATTTCACTTGAGCAATTATTTCACTGAATATCATACATAATCTACCGTATTTTTCGCTCTATAGGACGTGCTTTTTCCCCTCCAAAAATTAAGGGGAAATGTGTGTGCGTCCTATTGAGCGAATGAAGGCTACTTTGCTTCAGCGATAGCAACGCGAAGCCTCCAAAGCGCAGAGGCAGCGCTCCCTCCACGCTCCGGAGGCTTCACGTTGCTTTCTCTGAAGCCTGGAGAGCGAGAGGAGTCATGCGCACCGACCCCCCTCGCTCTCCAGGCTTCAGGGATAGCTGCCTGAAGCCTCTGGAACACAGCGGCAGGTCCCACTGCGCTCCGGAGGCTTTGGGTTCCTTTTGCTGAAGCCGGGAGAGCAAGCCTCTCCTGGCTTCAGCAGAGAAGAAGAGTTTGGATTTGATATCCCGCCTTTCACTCCCTTTAAGGAGTCTCAAAGCGGCTAACATTCTCCTTTCCCTTCCTCCCCCACAACAAACACTCTGTGAGGTGAGTGGGGCTGAGAGACTTCAAAGAAGTGTGACTGGCCCAAGGTCACCCAGCAGCTGCATGTGGAGGAGCGGAGACGCAAACCCGGTTCCCCAGATTATGAGACTACCGCTCTTAACCACTACACCACACTGGGAGAGCTGCGCAGTGCCCCTTCAGCCAAGCAGGAGGAGAAATGGAAGGGGCTCCGTTTCTCCTGCCGCTTCACTGAAGGGGCGCTGAGCAGAGAGGGGGAGAATTTTTTTTTCTTGTTCCCCCCCTCTAAAACAAGGTGTGTCCTATGGTCGAAAATACGGTAACTGAAGTTCACCCCTCCTAATGCTTTTCAAGCCTTATTCTAGTTTACATACACAAGAACATTAGAAGAGCTTGTTGAATGAAGAGAAAAGCCCATCTAGTTCATTGAAGCAGGTGTTTAAATGAAATAAAAAAGCAGCAAAGCTTTTTTGGAGTGGACAGCAGCCGAGGAAGATTTGGTGTGGCATATAACTTTCCCCCACAGATGAAGATGAAAAATGTTATGATCGTTTAAATGTCAGAGGGGTAAAGCTAGATCTTTTTGTCCTAACAAGCCAGATCTTTATTTTCCCTCCTGCACATATCAATGTCAAGTGACTGACAGGTGTGGCATATACCATCGCAGCAGCATCAAATTCTCTGCACATCAGCTGATTCAAATTCTGCTTTCTGCAAGCGTTGGACATGCAAGCCAGTTCCCTACAGGAACTCACTGGTACATGTGGACCAAACAGGATTGAACTCCTGATACATCAGCTAATATGTGGGAAATTCAATCCTGCCTTCTGCACCTGTGCGTCTGCCTACCCCACACTTGTTGTGACACGTGAGGGGCAGGTGCATGTGGGTTTGGGGGAAATGGCCTGGGGAGCCTAGTTAGGCCCACGGGCCAGAGGTCGTGACCTCAGGGACTACCTTCTTTCCAGCAATCTACATTTTGCTTCCAGGAGCTCATGACTACATTTCTCCATGTCATTGGTGCCAATATGCACCACGACCACTGATTCTGCCCCAGAACTATATACTGGGCTACACAATGGGCAACATTTACAACTTTTGCCCAAAGCAAGCAATTCACCCTGGTGGTCTGCACCCCCCCCCCCCCCGTTAGCTATATTCCCAATTATAGACACACCCACTCCCATAAGCAGGCATAAGATGATCATTAAAGTGCAATTAGTTGCCACAGATTCAGAATAGGTTATGAACTCTGGATGACACACCATCCTTTTACTGAAGGCCTCTCCACATATTGTGTTAAAGCTATTTAAAAGCCTCCCATTTTCGATAAACTATATTGCCCATGGGTCATTGCTCGGCAATGCCAGGATCATTTGGATGCGATTGGGTATCTAAACCTGTGCCAATGTGCTATCCAGTAAGGTTTCAAAACAGGAACAGTGATTAGTCAATCATTTTTGTCTGCTAGTTGCAGGGAATTGTCCCTTGCTGGCCTGATTAGATCATTCAGCAGCATTTCATTATAAACTGCTGATGACTCTAATGCAAGACCCGGTAGAGTAATACTGCTATTACCTCAAGAGAGACTCTGCTCCCACCTGGCAAGGAGATTCCAAAGTGTGGTGCTGTGGAACAGCATTTCTTCACTGGGTGCCCTCCATGCATACTGAGCTGTTAACTTAAATGAATTTCAATAACATGGGATAATTGACTGGTCCAATTACCAAAACAGGGAAGTAGAAAGCTGCCTTATAATAAGTCCATGGGTCCATCTAGGTCAGTAATGTCTACATTGACCACCGCTAGCTCTCCAGGGTTTCATACAAGGGTCTCTCTTAACCCTACTTGGAGATGTGCAAGATTGAAGCTGGGACCTCCTGCTAATTGAATTACAGCCTTTTTCCAATAGAGTAAGTTATCTGTCATTAATTGAGTTTGGCCTTCTCTGATTGTGCAAGTTCAGTTTAGGAGCACTACTGCCAGCGGCTCTATGTAATCAACATATTTTACCTTTTCTGCAGTGTGTAATCAAATCAAAGGAGCCTTCTCAACATTCTGATCTTGACCATTTGCTAATTAGCTGAGGTTTACGTTTGTCCAGGGATTCTCTCTGTTCCACAGAGCAAATTGATGTTGAGAGGAGAAACCTAACGATTCAGTACAGTGTGTCAGCCAAATGATGACTGATGAAATCCAAGCAAATCAGTTTCAGATGAGGATTTGCTGGCAAAGAAATCATGTGCTCCTGGCAACCCAGACACTATGGTCCCTTCTCCCCAGGAAGAGAGACTACAGAACTCCCTTCACAGCAGCACAGGAAAGCACTGGACTTAATCCAGTTAAAAAATCCTTCCCAGCTGAACTCCTGAGAGATGCATGTTGCAGACAGACAACCTTGCAGTTTGAGGATTAGCTCCAGTCATTAGGTCAGGAAATGGAACCCAGTAACTACCCATTTATTACTTCCAGATCTCAGTGGGTGAGAAAACAGTGTCTGCATTCCAAAAGGAGGAAGGGGAACTGAGAAAATGAACAAAGGACCAATGGCCACTAATCAGTTTTCCACACTGTAATCATGAGTTCATCTCCCCACCTCACCCCTCTCTCTCACACATACACTCACACACACATCAGTATATAGGGATTTCTGTAACTATAACAGCTGCAAATTCAATGACTTTGTGCAACTCTCGTATTCAGATTATAGTAAAAAAACACTCCGTGTTGCTGAAAATGTGCAGTGGCAAAGGTTGTATGAACATTCCAGCTCAGAACCCAACCAGGCTGTTTTACTGAAGGCATATTCTGCAGAGGGAAGTGAGGGACAGATGGGGCTTGTAAACCTTAGCTGCCTTATGGGGTATCTACACAAATCTGGACTGAAGTCCCTAAGAAGGTGCCTGGCACACCTCCTTCCAGCAACTCCTGCAGCAAAGCTGGTGCCAAACACATTGCTTTGCTTTCATTTAGCCCAACTGTGAGGCCGAGAGGGGAGTCTTGTCATCTGGGCATCCCAGGACCTCTATACACACTACCTAGCTAGGCTTGCGCCCTGAGAAGATCACTTCAGGGCTGCTAATATAACAGTTTGACTTCACCCCCAGAGGCACACTCCCTTGTCGCTCAAGAAAGATGGACACCAGCAATAATTCTGCAGCATATTCTTGACTCAATTATAGTGCATTAGTGGTAGATTTATTCTGCTTTAGTTTGTTCTGCAGTGCTTCCCCAATGCTACCACATTACTGCTTTGAAGAGTGGCTACGAAAGTGGGACAAAGATAAAGCAGAACATTTGTAGTATACAAAGTTATAGGATTTCAGCAAGAGATTGGATTGGAAGTGGTGTGGTGTGGCCACTCCAAAACTTCTGCAGGTGCAAATAGTATTAAAAGTGGCATCACGTGTGACTGCCCCAATAGTATCATGAGCACAAATCATAATGAATGTGCAATGAAAGGGGTGTCTAGAGGGGCCCTGAGAGCTTGCCAGACAAGCAATCCCACCTACTAATTTCCCCATAGAATAAAACTTATAAACATAAACACCCCCAAACCTCACTCACAAAACAGGTTAGTTTCACTTGCCACCACTGAAATTTTCAAGGCAACTAGGGATATTTCTCTCTCTTACAAAACCCAAAATATCTGCTTATCAGCAGAGTGTGCACACCAAAGCAGGCGATGTGGGTAGGCTTAACCCAGCCAATTCCAGGAACTGTATTACTGAATGGCTTTATTCTGAAAGGAATCAAAAACACATGGTGCAAACAAGAAAAGGTAATTTACAATCTGTCTAAGAAGCAGGCTTTCCTCTGCCCGCCCCCCACGATGGTAAAAAGGGCATGTCTCTTACTTGCATAATTGCAGGAGTCTAGAAATTAAATGTACAGATTCCAAAACCATATCAAAGCCACTGAACACCCACCACTAGTCTCCATTATACTCTATAGCACATGTTCTCTGAGAACAAAGAGCGAGAAAGAAAGAAGTTCAGTCAAGGCCAGGAAGTTCAAAGCAAGATGGAACTGGGAAAACATCCTTGAATTTCCGGAGTCCCACCTTTTAATAGGGAAAGCCTTACTATTTGGAAGGTGTTCATC
The DNA here is from genome assembly GCF_965113315.1 of Podarcis vaucheri. Taxonomy (NCBI): domain Eukaryota; kingdom Metazoa; phylum Chordata; class Lepidosauria; order Squamata; family Lacertidae; genus Podarcis; species Podarcis vaucheri. The sequence goes on along the minus strand of NC_138764.1, from coordinate 83,274,377 downwards.
CACTTTTGGAATATGAACAAATGGATAGTTTACACAGACCCACTTAAGTGCCTTAATGAGAGGTGTATATCAGGATATAAACCAGGGAGCTTCACTAGACAGAGAGTACCAGATGATACCACTGAGGAGCATCTATGTCAGACATAGGCAAACTCCGGCCCTCCAGATGTTTGGGACTACAATTCCCATCACCCCTAGCTAACAGGACTGGTGGTCAGTGATGATGGGATTTGTAGTCCCAAACATCTGGAGTTTGCCTATGCCTGATCTATGCCAAACCTGGCAATTTGAGCCTCTCAACAACAGTTAGCACCTAATGAAGAGCCTCCTTTGGTGATCTTTGCAAGTAGGAAGAACTTATGCGGTAAAAAGCATTTCCTGAAGTATGCGAGGTCTAGTTCCAGCTGCTGACCTGGTGTGCATGCAACCCGTGCCGCTTTGGCCCCAACACATGGGTTTACTGTGTGGATCGGGTGCGTATGGGAGGAAACTATATCAACAGCTCAGTTGTCAAGGAGGACCACTACCTCGAGCACGCCAGATTTCCCCAGGTGTCCTCAGCCTGAAGAACAGCTTGCAAACTCTGATTGTTCTTTATTTATAAAAATGTATTTGCAGCACACCTAACTGCAAATGTGTTGGCTCCAGCGTTTACTCAAAGAATCTAAGTACAGTGGTACCTCGGGTTAAGAACTTAATTTGTTCTGGAGGTCCATTCTTAACCTGAAACTGTTCTTAATCTGAAGCACCACTTTAGCTAATGGGGCCTCCCACTGCCGCCACGCCACTGGAGCACAATTTCTGTTCTCATCCTGAAGCAAAGTTCTTAACCCGAGGTACTACTTCTGGGTTAGCGGAGTCTGTAACCTGAAGCGTATGTAACCTGAGGCGTATGTAACCCGAGGTACCACTGTACACATGCAGGTTTCAAATAGCAGGCTGACAAGCAAGCAAAAACATGTGAGCAATCCACTGCCAGGTATATGTGAGCGGTGCCTTCTATGCAACCAGCTTAGCATCAACATAGAGGACATTGCAGCACTTGGGAAAAACTCATTTATTTCCCCAAGCTTTTTGCTGGCCATTAGTACCTGTTGGTTGTATTTATTTATTTTATGCCTACTTTGGTCTACTGGCTGCTTTTGCATTGTAATTTTAATGTATCTTTTTTTACTGAACGCTGCCAAGCAGCGGCATAGCTGGGCGCCCGGGGTAAGTGGCACCCAGTGTACCCCGCCGTCGACCCAGCCCTCCCTAGCTGCTCCTCTGCTGCCAATAACAGCAGCAGAATGGATTGCACTTAAGCAAAAAAGCAGAGTTTCAGTTCTCTCCTGAGGGGCACCCTCAATTATTATTGCCCTGGGGGGCCCCTCAACTTCAATCTCATATCGCTTGCCAGCATGGCAACTTTTATTTGTTATTCAGGTTGTAAAGATTCCCTTGATGAAGAGATGATCAAATACACACACACACACACACACACACACACACACACAGTCAAATACACACAAAGAAGATAACTGCCATTTAGATTTCGAGAGACCTTCCTTTGACCATCTAGGTCTCTTGTACAAAAGAGCAGCTTATTTATTCCTCTGGCAACAATGGCTCTTGCTCTAAGCACACCAGCCAGTTGTGTCTTTGCTTCTTCGCCCTCTCAGACAAGGGACTGTGGAAACAGGGAAACTCAGAAGACACATACAAACAAGAAGGCATGACAAAGGTTCATTTAGAACACCAGGCTGGCTTATTATATCCACTGAGAGCACTTAGCATTTTTCTGCTTTGCAGGCTGAACCATCTCCTCAAGTCCACGGAGCAGAGTATTCAGAAAGCAGGTGGCAATAATCTCCCGAAGACACGACACAAACTCATCAATATGCAAATCATGCAAAAATGTACCCCGCCCTCCCTGGACAGATGTTGCTCATTATTTGCCTCCACGCTGCGTTGGTGCTGTGGGCTGCCTCTGTCCCAGCTCCTGGTTAAATAACGATCAAGCCAAGGCCTTCTGCCAGAACAGGAAATAGGAAGACCGACTGCACAAGGGAGAAAGGACACGAGCAAGCAGCAGAGGCGCCAGGCAGCCTTTGGCACTGGAGACACAAGGGAAATGCAACTCGTATTTATTTGCTAGGGAAAGAGATGCAAAGGGTTTCAAGTTGTGGTATCAAGCAAATGCAGTGGTACCTCCGGTTGTGAACGGGATCTGTTCTGGAGGTCCGGCCGCATGCTGAGGAATTCACAGCTGGAGGACTGTTTCTGCACATGCGCATGGGGTGAAACCTGGAAAAATACTTCCAGGTTTGCCGCATTCGCATCCCGAAGTTTACGTATCCAAAGGGATACGTAAGCAGAGGTATGACTGTACTACATTTGGCAGGTTTAATATACAAACGGGCTCCTGTGCTTTTAGTGGTTGGGCAGAGTAACTTTTGTGAGGTGTCTCCCAGCACATCATTGCAGTAGTGGGAGAGGATGAACTCTCTAGCATTCCTCCTTCATGGCAGTGGCTTCCAAACTTATCTCAAGGAAGACTCTCCACATTGATTTACTTGCCATCTGTACTGCAAAGGCAATCTAGGGTGTAGAGAGTGCTGGACTTAACTGTTCCCCTGTGCAGTCTAAGAGTGCACCTTAGAATACATCCAACTGTCCCCATTGCAGCTGCAGAACAAGATCAATACTGATGGGAAATGGCTACCTTTCAGGAATGGAAGGTCTGAAAGCTGTAATGTAAGCGTGAGCAGAGATATTACCAGCAACATGTAACCCTTTCCCTGTTTGCAAAGGAGAAACGTCATGTCCTAACACAGTGAGTTAATTGTGCATTATTCCCTTGGCCTAAAGAAACCCGACTCCCTTAAGAGATCTTTAAATATTAAACAATTCAGAAATGTTTTTAAATAAACAAACATAGGTGCTCAATCTCTGTCTCGCAGGAAGACTTTTTTAAAAAATGAAACGGGCAAAACAGATGATCCTGCAGACTACCAATTCCATCAGATGCTCAGTCACCATGGCAACAATGGCATTATTCCTGGTTGCACATGCCCTTGTAAGGTGGAACCTTTGGAAAGTTTTCTGGCAGCATTTATTTTGCAGGCAGGTGGTTTTTGCTGCCGACACCATGTCTAGTTCAAAAGATCAGGTATCAAGGTGATGGGAAAGACCTTCACCTGAGACAATGGAGAGCCAGCGCCAGTCCAAAGAGACAATAATGGGTTAGATGAACCAACCGTCTGACCTAGTACAAAGTAGCTTCCCGTGTTCCTATTGGCAGGGCCTGCGCTCCAACTCCCATTTTTGCACTCAGTGGTAATGGTTAAAACATTTCATTTCTCTAGGGGAAAAGCTCTTTTTAAAAAATCAATACTGAAAGGTTAATGTACTACTCTCTTAACATCATTAAAGGAAATCTGTGTTGAGTGGCAGAGTGGGGGGACCTAGAGGCAACAGAACATTTAAGATGGCAGGCCAGATGGCAAGGCACACTGGCACAGACACCAAGAGCAGGCGTTTTTAAAAAGGGAGCATTTCGCTCTCTTCTAAACATGACAGCAAATGCACATCACAACTTTTCCTCTCCATGGATTCAATGTAAGCCAACATGCCAAAGGTATCCTATGTACTCACAGATTCTAAAACAAGTGGTTAATAAGGAGCAGCTTGCAAAGCAGAATCATTCTATGGGCTTTTAAATGTGTTTGTGGGAGGGGGAGTTACTGGTTTGTTTTTGAATATTTACACTGTGAACCGCCCTATGAACTTTGGATGAAAGGCAGTATACAAATTTAAACAACAGCAACAGAAGAAGAAGAAGAAGAAGAAGAAGAAGAAGAAGAAGAAGAAGAAGAAGAAGAAGAAGTTGTTGTCTTGGAATGCAAACTTATGCTGGCACTACCGCAACCAGTTTTCAGATCCATCAAACCAAGTATTCTTCTCACTCAATGACCTCAGGGTGCTTGGAAAGTGGTAGAAAACCCCCAGCTTTTAAGTTACTTCAAGGATTTCTCATTTTGTGGCTGACACTCAGGATGGCCTTTGGTTGGCAAGGAAATCTACATCAACATCCCATCTCCAGGCACAGACCTGCACATTCATTTTCTCACTTCCTGGCTTCAACTCTTTTTCTCCTGCCTCCCTAGACCTATATGATCCTGCTTCACTTATCTTCAGCTTCCCAGCTCTCTTTTGTTTCCTTTCTCTGTGCCAGCCTTCCCGAACCAGGTGTTGTTGGACTACAATTCCATCATCCCTGACCATCATCAATACTGGCCGGGACAGATGAGAGTTGTAGACCAAAACATATGGAGGGCATCAGGTTGGGGAAGGGTGCTCTCTGCTACTTCTGCCGATAGTACCTCCCCTTTACAGCTCTACACAGGCTTTCTTGATCACAACCATGGATTCAGATGGTTTACATATCCAAGAAAAAGTTGCACAATTAATCGGGATATCTTTTTAATTGATTAAAGGTTGTCATTGTTTAATCTGATTAATTTATTAAATGCTGCAGCCCTAGTTGGTCTAAAATGTAATTCCCAATACAGCCAAACCTCGGTTGTCAAACATAATCCATTCTGAAAGCACGTTTGGCTTCTGAAATGTTTGACAACCGAGGCACGGCTTCCGATTGAGTGATTGCACACAAGCAGAAGCCGCATCGGACATTCAGCTTCTGAAAACCGGTCGAAAACCGGAGCATTTACTTCCAGGTTTTCGACATTCAGAAGCTGAAATGTTCCAAAAAGGAGGAGTTCGGGATCCAAGGTTTGACTGTACTTATTTAAAATTCAAATGTGTGTCTAGTCTTCTTAGTCTTAGGACTGAAGAATGTGCAAAGAGACTTCCACTCTTCCAATGCAATGGAACGGCCATAAAACAGAATTGCTGTTTACATAGATTTCTGGATGCCCCCAATAAATGAGACCACACTGTAAACGAGAGAAACCTTTGCTCTATTTACCTGTCTTCTCTGTTGCGATCAACTGAGTAGAACTGCTTTCGGAGCCACCTGAAACCAAATAGGTTTTGATATCTTAGTCATTCCAGTGCTGTGCTGACCTTTCAAAGCACAGGTTATCCACAGGTTACCCACAGTTCACCAAAGAATAAATAGGTACAGTGGAAGTATTCTCACTAAGCAGGGTTGAATAAAGAAAAAAAGAGAGCTATACATGATTGGTTTCTACAGTATTGTACAAGGGTTGAATTGCAAATAACCTACGTTGACCTCCAATGCTTCCCTACCCCATGTCTCTAAAAAGCAAAGTTAGAAAGGTTATGCAACAAAATGGTCTGATAAATCCCTGCCACTTCTGACTAGACATGCATAGGATTGCACAGGAAGAGGTATCAAAATTGAATCCTATAAAACTGGGATGGAGAAACTACATCTGACTTTGTGCTGACCTTTAAACCCCTAAACGGCTCGGTCCTGTATACCTGAAGGAGTGTCTCCACCCCCATTGTTCAGCCCGAACACTGAGGTCCAGCTCCGAGGGCCTTCTGACGATTCTCTCACTGCGAGAAGCGAAATTACAGGGAACCAGACAGAGGGCCTTCTCGGTAGTGGTGCCCGCCCTGGGAAACGCCCTCCCACCAGATGTCAACAACTATCTGACTTTTAGAAGACATCTGACCGCAGCCCTGATTAGGGAAGCTTTTAATATTTGATGAATTACTGTTTTGTATTTTAATATTGTGCTGGAAGCCAGAGTGGCTGGGGAAACCCAGCCAGATGAGTGGGGTATAATTAATTTATTATTATTATTATTATTATTATTATTATTATTATTATTATTATTACAAAGTTGCTTTGAAGGCTCAGCCCTTTGCTATGTGGATGTGTAACACAACTGGCAATTATTCTATGCTCTGCTGGCCCTGCCCAACTGTTGTGCCAAAGCCTTTGTGCTATTTTCCACCATCCTATTACCCAGAAGAGGCTGGCTGGCTGGTCCCTGGTAGCTGCTGAGGAAGACTCTGCGGAAGAGGCAGGACTGATCTCCCCTCCCAAGTCCTGTCCCCATTGGAATGGATGCTTCCACAGACATAAAGAGACACCAGGTGTGGGTGGCAGGGAGAGGGGAAGAAAGAAGAGTGAAAGAACCCAGGCATCCTGCTGACGGGGGTGTCCAGCTTAGCTAAGTGCAACAACAGAGAGCTGGCTGAGCATCTGAGCTACATTATTGAGCATTATTGTGTTTCTGGGAGTGCAAGATTCAGGAGTGCATTTGTTGATTGAGAAACTGTCATGGTTGATTGAGAAACTGTCATGGGGCACAAACCAAGGAAGACATGAAGACACATTCTTAATTCTCTCAGCTGTATGGTGGCTTCAGAATCAATCAATCAAGACAACTTCAGGATCTTTCACTCCCGGAAGCTGTAAATTATGGAACTGTACATAAATTTATTATGAAAAGGCAGTGCAGATTTTCTTTTTGGCATGCATAGTCTCAAATATGTTGGCGATGAGGGGGATTAAGTGAGAGCCACCTGCCTGTGTCTTCCTGCTCCCAATTTTTTGATTTACCTTTCAATCTGCAGCGGAGTAGCAGCCTTCAGGGTATCCGCCACAAGCCAGTTCAACCCTTTGATCCACATGCTGACTTCTTCTTCGGATGTGGCTGTGAAAATAAAGAACAAGCCGGTCTTGTAAAGATATGAGATACAGGCACTGACCCCTGTTTCCAAGAAGGAAGTCCCCGAGCAGCTGGCCTCCAGCAGGAGGAAGCTAATCCCATCGAGCTTGAGGTTTAATGGCTCTCTGCTTTCATTCATAAACCTCAAGAATATTCCCTGTGTTTCAAATGTTTGTGACTGAAAGCAGCTACCCTTTCTAAACAAATCAAGAATTTATTTTTAATACTCAATGGCAGACCTATAAATAGCTACTTTTCTGGTCGCCAGTGCCCTGGAAAAAGAAGAAGAAGAAGAAGAAGAAGAAGAAGAAGAAGAAGAAGAAGAAGAGTAGAGTTTGGATTTGATATCCCGCTTTATCACTACCCAAAGGAGTCTCAAAGCGGCTAACATTCTCCTTTCCCTTCCTCCCCCACAACAAACACTCTGTGAGGTGAGTGAAGCTGAGAGACTTCAGAGAAGTGTGACTGGCCCAAGGTCACCCAGCAGCTGCATGTGGAGGAGCAGAGACGCGAACCCGGTTCCCCAGATTACGAGTCTATCGCTCCTAACCACTACACCACAAGGTCTGGGCAGTGAGGTGAAGGGGTTTTTCTAAATTGGGAGAAAGTTTGTCATGGAGACATCCTTCATATCATACACTCTTAAATTATATCCCCATAGTATAGAGGGGACATACTGGCTGCAGCTGATGGGATAACATGAGAAAGGCTAGAGATTCCCTATCCCCGATTTAAATATATTAAAAACCAGATGATTAAGACATTTGAATTTTCTCAAAGCCCCAGTACATCTTTGAAACATTTTAGAAGTAGCAGATAATGATGATGATGATGAAATAACATTAAACAAAAACAAAACATCTCACAAATCAATGGTCGATCTTGCAAGCTCACATAGGCTCCCCAAAATGCGTATTGTAACTTAAGTAAACCAAACGTTATCCATTTTGATACTTGCTATGCATTAAACAGCATGAGCCTCACTCTCCAATAAGTATGACAGTTAATAGACACAAAGCAACAACAGGGCTGGCCACAGAGTAGATTCACAAGATAAGATGTGAACAAGCATCCATTTGCTCAGAAGCCTCATGCTCCCTGTAATAGCCATCTATTATGGCAGCTGCTACCAGCACCCGAGAACCTTCTTCCATCCTCTCGGTATCAGCGCCACCCCTTGCTCCCTCTCTTCTGCTAGAAGCCAGGCTCTCCTGAAGGAAGAGTGGGTTGTGGGAGTGGTGCTTAGAAGGCTGTGGGAGGAACAGGACAATCGTCGTGTATCATCTGAACCTATATTTACCCACTAAAAATAGGAAAGTGGAAAAGAGATCCCACCTTGCAGGCTGAGTGTTTTCAGTCTGAATTCCATGCCATAAAGGATGACAAAACAGTGAGACGGATCTGGCCGGAAAGAGGGATCCTCCTGGTACCGGTCAAAGTCTCGAGAGTTTCTTCCCAGACGAATCTCTTGGATTTCACGAATATCAACTGTAAGAGAAGAAAAGAAGGGAAAGGGATAAATTATAATGAGGCAAGATTAGGGTGCTTTAAGAAGGTACCTGTGATGTAGTATCATGCACAGTACAGTATCATGTACTGTGTTAGCTAATATGCAATCTCTCAATATGGCTTCATCCTGGATTGCAATGATAGTCTAGACCCCTGTCATTAAGAACATAAGAACAGCCCAATTGTATCACGCCAACAGTCTACCTCAGTGGTTGTCAACCAGTGTGCCGTGGCACCCTGGGGTGCCTTGAATGGTCAGGGGTGCCCCTGGCTACACTGACCTCTGTCCCCCTTTCTTTCTTTCTTTCTTTCCTTCCTTCCTTCCTTTGATGCCCTCTCACATCTCTGCCTCCCAAAGGCTTCCACAGCTGTTTATTGCAGCAGCCCTGGCTATAAGCTCCACAGGCGAACAGTGCCTCTGGGAGGCACCTCTCTTTGGGGTACAGAGGGACCAGGGATGGCAACCAGGGCTGTCCTGGTGCCCCCCCCAGGTTGCCCAGAATTGTCAACCTTTTTTTTTTCAGCAGAGGAGCCCAGCGCAACAAACCAGCCTGAGGCGTGCTCTGGGCGGGCCTCTGTTGTCGCCTCAGCGGCAACAGAGGAACCCAAGGCAATGGTGGCAGCAGAGCAAGGCCGGGACTGGGAGCCCTGGGGCGGGCAGCCAGTGAGCAAGCAGAGCCCACAACAGTCAAGCACGCGGCGGCGGCGGCAACTGAGCAAAGCCAGGTGCCTCATGTAAGCAGCGTACATGCACTGGGGAGGCCCACCAATCCCAGGCGCGCAGGAGGCCGGAGCCGGCCGGCTGCCTCAGCACCCATGGCAGAAAAGCCTGCGGCACTACGAGGGGCTCTGCTCCACTCGGCAGTGGCTGTCGGCGGGCCTTGCTCTCTTCAGTCCCCGGACTCCAAATCTCAGCCCTGGGGCCCCTGAGAGCTTGGCACCCGGGTGCCCCGGACCCCTAGCGCCTATGGGTAAGAAAGCCCTGACGGCAACAACTGCTGCCCAGAGGACTCCCAAGGGACTCTAAAAGGTTGAAAACCTTTGGTCTCATACTGTTCTCATACTGCCTACAGGAAGCCCACAAGCAGCACTCTCCCCAGTTTTGATTCCCAGCAACTGGTACTCAGAGGCATACTGCCTCTAACAGTAGAAGAAAAACAAAGCCACTATGGCTAATAGCCATTGATATCCTCCCTGAGTTTGTCTAATCCCTTTTTTGAACTATCCAAGTTTTTGGCCATCACTACGTTATGTGTGGCAGTGGTTGGTGGGGCAAGTGACAGCAGGGTGGCACACCCGGCTTCTCAACAGTGAGTGCCACTGCCACGTACTGATGGGGCGAGGCACTTAGCATGGTGGGGGCCCATCTGATGATGATCCAACCACTAGGCCCACACCACAGTGAGTTCCTGGCATCACCTGTTTCTCCGTCTGCAATAACAAAGTCACAGTCACGTAAGAGATAGAGAAAGGAGGCACCGTAGCCAAAACAGTAGCAAACCAAGACAACCTGTTGTATGGATAGGGTGGCTAGTTGCAAAGGAGGACAGGGTGTAAGACAGAGAATTTCAGCAGGTGTAGCTTGCGAGACAAAAAGCATACCTGCCAAAATCCACTTATTAAAGCAACAATCATCCTGCCCCTTTTGCACCTGGTCACTCAAGGTGCAGGCACAGGCTAACATCTCCTTATATATCTTCAAAAGCCTTCTCCGGCTTAAAGACGTAGTTTTTTTTATTATTTTATGGAATAAATTCGTGGAATTTATTAAAGCAAAACACCTTGCCAGTTTCACACTGGTCATTTCAAGCCCTGCCTGCATTCTAAGCAATTCTAGATTGCTCTGTGGGTCCACCTGGGACCACTAGAGGCCACTGTGACGCATCACAACCTGGTAGCAAATACAGTGGTACCCCAGGTTAAGTACTTAATTCGTTCCGGAGGTCCGTTCTTAACCTGAAACTGTTCTTAACCTGAAGCGCCACTTTAGCTAGTGGGGCCTCCTGCTGCTGCCGTGCCGCTGGACCCCGATTTCTGTTCTTAACCTGAAGCACTATTTCTGGGTTAGCGGAGTGTGTAACCTGAAGCGTATGTAACCTGAAGTGTATGTAACCCGAGGTACCACTGTAATGTCTTTCCACAAAGGGAAAATGCAGTCAAGCAGACACTTCTTAGAATAGGGGTTGGAAAGGTTTAACCTCGCCTGGGCCGGTTCACTCCAGCGGAGATCCTTCCATGGGCTGGAGTGCACGTACACACCCACGATTTCCAACGTCTGTGTCGACGCAACTTCCAGCACCGCAGAAGCAAGTTCCCATGCTGTGCTGCGCCAGTTTAGCGCAGCACGCAGGGACTCGCCAGCAGGCAGCTTGGTTCAGGGGCGGCTCGTGGGCCGGTTAAATGACCCCCGTGGGCTGCTTGTGGTTGCCGACCCCCTTCTTAGAGGCTCCGTAGGAGCAAATGTGAATGGATGTTTTTCTTTGGACTGCAAAAGCGAGCTGCATGCCAGTGGCGGGTGAAGTCATATGCAAAAGTGGGTGGGGCATACGGCCATACTACCCTGAACACACCCAATCTCGTCTGATCTCGGAAGCTAAGCAGGGTCAGGCCTGGTTAGTACTTGGATGGGAGACCACCTGGGAATACCGGGTGCAAAAAAAAAAAGAAAAGAAAAAAGTGGGTGGGGCGATGGATGTGGCTCTTACCTTTGTACCTACAAGTCAGATGTTTCTACATTCCCACCTGCCATGCACATCTCTCCATTCTCCACAAAGGTAAGCAAGAGGCATGATCACTGTTCAAGAGGCATGATCACTGTTCAAGGCGCATTCCAGACAGGCAAATGCAATTGAACAGTAAAGGGGGGGGGCTGATAGGGAGGGAGACAGGGAGATGGGGACTAGGTGGAGCCAGAGCCAAGGTATATGCAGTGACACCTAATTCGTGTTTTTCCCCATTTGAGACGACAGAGGAAGAAGCTGGCAAATACTGCCCCCCACTGGTTGTAGGTAAAACCCCAAAGGCACACTCCTCCACTGTCTCCTGAGACAGACGGATGCCAACATTGTAAGGCACGTAACTGAAGTTAATGCACCACTCTCCATGTTTTGTTCCAGCCCTTGCAAAAGGGTTCCATTTGCTGCTGTTGAAAGGTATACATTTATAACCAATGAGACCACAGGCTTGCCTAAATGCGGATCTAAGGTGGGGATCTTGTACAAACTGGGCAAAACAGCTGCACTCACCCACACATTTCTTTCTAATATTTTATTTTGCTTTGCTTTGTTATATGCTTTTTGCAAATACACACACACACACACACACGATCCAGTCAAACATCAGGATAAATTAAGCAGCTTTTATCGGTTGTTAAAAATCCAACAACTGTAAATTCCCTTCCCTCCTTCCTTCTTTCTCATAGGAACATTTTCTCCGCCATCTTTTCAGTCCTTGCTTCCAGGGATTTTCGCACGCAGAGTGTCTCAGATAGAGCTGGATGACAGAAAACTGAAACCACAAACTGCCCTGGAGACTTCTATACAACAGGCCTCCCACTCTCTCCTGTCCCTCACAGCTGCTCTGTCCCATGGTGATCATCAGGCAGGTTTCAAAACCCATCTACTGGCCATGGAGCTTGTTGGACGCCCACTTCAGAGAGAGAAAAACCTTCCTTATTCAAGCAGCTTTTCCCACACCCCTTTCTCCTTTTCCAGCCATCCTTTTCCTTAGTACCTTCTCCTACCTAGCAACTGTCTCCTAGCATCTGTTGCTGTGACTCTCCACACACCCATTTTGTCATCCCTAGCCCTGAATCCCCAAACTCGAGGACCTTGAGGAGCAGGCAGGGCCCCCTGAGCCCAAGGATTGCCTTGAGGGGCTTTGCAGCTTGGTGCCTGATGATAAAGCCCTGGAACTCTTGGAGGAACAGCTGGAGTGGTCCTTGAGAGCTTTGGTCCAGGCCAAAGAGCAGCAGCCCGGTATGCGTTTAAAGGACCCAAGTCATCAGTCTTCTCATGAGTAGGGCTGGGCAATATCTGGTTTTCAATATCATGATATATCGCCAGCTAAACATTGTGATATCTCAATATATCACGATGTCTGAAATAAGGCTGGAGCTTATAATAATCTGGGGAAAATGTTGGGGGGGGGGTTAAAAAAATCTAAATTTGATGCGTATAATTAAATAAAAAGTTACTCAGTGATAGCATGCTTAACTATACCATTAAATATTTCGGGGAGAATATATTACTGTTCTGTTAAGGGCTTTATATACCCATAGCAACACCTTGAACTTGGTCCTGTAACAAATTGGGAACTGGTGTAGTTCAGTGTTAAAAAGTCAGGTAGACCATCTAGGTGCCACTTGCCAACTGAAAACTAAGTTACAGATGGCCATTCAACCTCTGCTTAAAAACCTCCAAGGAATGAGTCCTTTCCAAGGGAGTCCTTTCCACTGCTGAACACCTCTTACTGTCAGAAAGTTCTTCCTGTTGTTTACTCAGAATCTCCTTTTCTCATCACTTGAAGCCATTCATTTAGGTCCTCCCCCCTCCAGAGCAGGAGAAAACATGCTACCTCCCATCTTCCATGTGACACCCCATCAGATATTTGAAGGTGGCTACCCTATCTCCTCTCAATCTCCTCTTTTCCAGGCTAAACACACCCAGCTCCTTCAACCATTCCTCATAAGGCTGGGTTTCCAGACCCTTGATTATCTTGGTTGCCCTCCAGCTTGTTAATATCCTTCTTAAATTGTAGACATATCATGCTTAGCCTGATATCAACCTGTTATTGTGCTGGGTCTCTACTCTGCCTAGCAAGAGGCAAGGTGTGTGCCTTAAACCTGCATAACAGAAGCAAGAGAAAAGCCATGTGGATCTTATCTTTTGCAGATCTGAATCTCCCTGCTTTGGCAGGGAAGCTTATTTTTATGCGGACTCTGTCTCTAGCAAGAGGCATGGGGCTCGCACCTTGGGATTGTGCAGGCAGAAAATGGCTACTTACTCTGAAGTAAAGGCTTTACTTTGTAGTAAAGTGCTGCTTCCTGTCTGCCGGGTTTGCAAGGCTGAAAAAATATGAAACCTTTATCGTGGTTCATACTGATAAGAGACAAAGTATTGATATATCACCCACCCCTACTCATGAGTAAGGAGTCTATTCATGAGTCAGCCCTGATGCTCCTTCACTGCCAGCAGCTGTGGTTAGGCTGCAGTTTAGGAGGCCAGAGTATTTAAGACCTTCCCCTTGAGCTTCTCAGCTGTTGTGATAGGCCATTAAACACCTTTCTGTTGCTGGCAGCAACACAGGTCTCTGGCTCCTCCTTCTTTGGCACTTAGTTCCTGATTCTAGTCTCTCTGCCTTGCTGTGTTGTCTGGCCTTGCCTGGCTTCCTTTCTTCTGTATCATGTTTGGGACCTAGACTGATTCTCTGTGCTACACCTCATTTTGTTTGAACTATACTGCATTTGCAACCCTGCCTTCATTGGCGAATACTTTGGTGGAGGCTTATATATTATAAAACTCGAGCTTGATATCTTCCCAACCATTAATTTTCCTAGTCACTGTGATCTAGTACCAATGATCCTATTTACTCTATGGATGGGCACACAGATCCAATTTTTCCATGTGTGCTTTTGGAAATGTTTGTCCCTACATACGCACTTTCAATTAGTTCCCCATCCTCACCCATGGGCAATATCCACAGTGTGTGTTCTTGTTCCTTCCCCATAATTTGCATTCCTCATCCTTCCTGATTTCCAGAAATCTGAGGTCCATCATGGGCTTGCATGCAGATATTTCTTTACCTGTGTGTGTGGCTATCTTGTATACATCTGCACAAAACAGTGGGTTTTAAAAAGTGTGTCATGCCTGGGACCACAGTTAGACCACCCATCTTGAGTTTCAGAAACTTGAGGTTTCAAGTTTTGGACATGTGTGCAGATTTTTGTTTAGTTGGGCATGCAGCCATTTTTTATTTTTGAGATAAAAGTTTTCAGATATAGCAGACTTGCACAAAATAGTGTGTTATTTCCCACCGCCCCTTTTAAAGTCCTATGTGTTGCATCCTAGTCCTGTTTCTGTTTCATGAAGTCTAACCAGCAGCCTGAGGAACACCTCAGCAATGGAGGCAGGGGGTGTCATGATAGATGGCATCCTGCAAAATGTCACCACATATCTGTAAAACATCATCAACAACAACCCCCATACACAATGCACTTTTGGATGTCTACCATGGGGTAACATGCAATTTCATATTGGATCTCCTCCCCCCGCCCAACTGCATTGTACGCAAAAAAAATCCAAATTAAATGGGGGGGAGAGAGAGCAGGCTGCCACTTGGGTGAGGACATCATGTGAACAAACAAAATATATGCACATATAGGACGTACAGAGGTAGCTCTGGTTACGAACTTAATTCGTTCCGGAGGTCCGTTCTTAAGCTGAAACCATTCTTAACCTTAACTTTAGCTAATGGGGCCTCCCACTGCCGCCATGCCGCCGGCGCGTGATTTCTGTTCTCATCCTGAGGTAAAGTTCTTAACCTGAGGTACTACTTCCGGGTTAGCGGAGTCTGTAACCTGAAGCGTATGTAACCTGAGGTGCCACTGTGTACTGAATCCACTTTAAACTGCTGTGTGTGCACAGCCTATGTCACATGCTCACGTTTTACCTCACTCGCTTGCCATGTGTGGTAAAATGTAATATGCACCCACCCCAAGCTGACTGTGCTATGTTTCCTCAGACCAGACAGAGGGGAAAGCATAGGGAAGGTTTAATTGTAATGCAGAAGAAGAGGCAGAGGCAGGAAGGAGACAGGAACAGGAAGCTTATGAAACAGTGTCCTGCTTTGCTGTGGAACAAGCTAACCATCTTTCCCTTCTCACAGAGCAATTCCATTTCCCCTCAGTCTTTCCAAACTTTCAGAGATCCCCAGCCTCTCCACCACCTGGAATGAAGCCATAAGCTGGTCCTGGTTCTGCTTCATAAAGTCTCACAAAAGAGAAATCCACCTGCTTCTTATAGGCTCAAAGGGATACATTCCCCTAGACGCGTATGCACACACAGTGTTGTAACTACGGTATGTAGGAAACATTTACTGTTCTGCATTTATCCAGCTGTGTTTCCAAGGCTATGTATTCTAAAATCTAGTATTAGGTATAATAAGCATGCACTTTTGCTTCTCAGGCCTGCAAACGACTTGAGGGGAGGAAAAAGAAAAATAATTGGGGTGTGGGGGGGAGGAATAATGGGAGGGAACAGCAGAATTCAAAGACTGGTGAGGACAACAGCATCTGGTGACAACAAAGATGATTACTGAAGCTCACATGGGTGTAAAAAAAAGATCAAGTACAGCAGAGACCATTTATGCTGCGCTCTCACTACTAACAGAGGTTCACGGGATCTTGTTTAACAAAACAAACACACAGAGAGTCAGGTCAATATCCTTCCTGGAAAATGACTGTGAAAACCCTCAGTGGAATCAATTAATGACATATGTGACTCACAGTTTTCCAGGCACAAGACATTTCCAAGCAGCACAGAGTAAAAACCCTTTTGCAGACACCCAGGTGTAATGGAACCCCTACTGAAAAAATACAAAACTGTGTTTTTTTTCATCCACAACCTATCATATAAGCATATTTCAACCGGTCAGGCATTGTTTGCTCGTGTTTGTTTTACTTTTGAATGTGCCTTTAGAAGTAGAAACAGCTTTGGCAAAGACACCAGGCAGGTATGTTTACCCATGAGCTAACTCTACAGTCAAGCCTAAAGAAGAGATGGAGAAGGGAAGAAGTGAGATGAGGCTACCATCTTTCTGAAGCTAAGCAGGTCCAGATCTGGATGGTAGACTTCCTGGGAGCCATATTTATATTGTGGCTTCAGGACAAGTCATGAGAAGTGATTCATAAAGGAGAATAACAACAACAACAACAACAACAACAACAACAACAACAACAACAATCACTTCCTTGGATTCTATAATGGAAGGAAGGCAGGGTATAAATATAAGAAAATAAATATGTCAATTTTGATATATTAACTTATCCAGGGTGTTGACATATCATTAAAGAACTTGCCATTGTGATTAATTTAACACAAGACTTAAGTTTATTCTGCGCCTTCCTTTTCAATAACACAATGAGTCCAACCTGTTAGGCCCAGCACCAAAAGGAATGTTTTGCTTCCCAATGCACACAAAATTATAGCAAACAAGATTTAGAACTACAAATATCAGAATAAAAAAATTCCTTCCAGTAGCACCTTAAAGACCAACTAAGTTAGTTCTTGGTATGAGCTTTCGTGTGCATGCACACTTCTTCAGATACACGGAATGCACACGAAAGCTCATACCAAGAACTAACTTAGTTGGTCTTTAAGGTGCTACTGGAATGATTTTTTTTATTTTGACTATGGCAGACCAACACGGCTACCTATCTGTAACTGAAATATCAGAATGTGGAAGGAAGTGGAACTTGTAAAAAAAATGAATAAAACAATGTATTGTGCTTTGATGGGTACATATTAATATACATTTGAGCTGGATTAAATCTGAAATTTGCTGTTGGGCTGGCACTCCTATGCTAGCCACACGAGGGTTACTGCCAGCTCTGAGCCCATATGTCCTTATGGCTTTCAGCAGGTGCATGGAGCCCTTAACAAGATGGCTAGGGTGTCCAATAGACTTAACCTTACCATGACTTTTTTTTCATTCAAATACTGAGAAAAGCAAAATGAAGCCCCCTCCCCATAAATCCACACATCCTCTGATCCCTGGTGTGAGTCGAAAACTGCCATCACAAATTGCAGGAGTCAGTCTTCCTGCCCCTCATGTCCTCAGCTACAGCTTTAGATGAAAAATGCAATAGGGATTTAGGAAGCTGCTGGGAAAACGGGCACACTGAACCATTTCCTCAAGTCCTTTGGGTAAAACCAATGTGTTTTACTTCCAAAAACTCTGAAAGGGAGCTGGGCAGGCTGCAGTAAGGTTACAGAGGCCAATGATAGCCAGACACTCAGCTGAACTCAAGCTCTCGTGGCCCAATTCAAGCAAACCAAAGCTGGCCAGTTCCCCCTAAGAGCTTTGGTGGAATGCCAGGCACACCATAAGGGATTGATGAAGTGGCTGCACTGATCTCTAAGGAATTGGAGATGGCTGGGTGATAGAAGTAGTGCCAGAAAACTTCCAGCATATGACTCCCCTTTCTGATCCAACATTTAAACAAAGCTGAAATCCTGCCAACTGGCTGTTCAAAAGCAGGTGATGGGGTCTGAATCCAGCCCCCCTCCCCTTTGTTCCACACCACCCACTCCTCATTCCCCTGCAATATATAATACTTTTTCAACAGGCTATATGCACACAGTCTCATGGAACACATAAAACTCAACACTAAGCATCAGTATATAAAACAAGCCATTCTAGGAACCATCACTACTCCATGATTACTAATGCATTTTTGAAATTCCCATTTAATTAGAATCAGAGTCTGAGGACTGCAACTTCCAATTCCAAAAGTCTGCGAGATGGGGAATTGCCTGAGAGGCATGGACAACCATATTATTTTAAGCATTACATCTTTACATTAAATTTTAAGGCTTATACAGGGACAATGGATGCAATTGTACGTCCTTTTCTGTTTTGGAAAATCAGGACATTGAAAAAGACGTATACACACACACACACACACACACAGCCACCAGAGTTGCTATTTTCTTCCCAGTCTTCCACATCTGTGTAGACAACTATAATGTGTTTCAGTCATAAACTAGCTCAGATAGAGAAGTTAGAAAGACAGAGAAAAATAAGACTGAGGGCAGGCAGACTGTCTCAAAGAAAAAGGTGGCTAAGAAAAAACAAAATGGAGTAGCAGTCAACTAAGTTTTACTTAGAATAGAGCCATTTAAATTAATGCACGTGACTAAGTGAGGTCCTCAGCAAAAATAGGTTCCCTACCCCTAACAAACAGCACAACATTATTGACACAGGGTATCCCCTTCTCTTGTCACCTGTCCCACCCAGCTCTTAGATTAGCCTTTTGGTATTTGAATGACACAAGATCGGGCACAAATGTTCAGCAGAAATAGAAGCTACTTCCCTTGCTTGCACCTTGCCTCAGTAAGTGCAGAGTGCACCCCTTCGCTGCCACCCTTGTGGTTCAAGCTTCCTTCCCACCCCCTTCATTTGCCAGCAGGAAAGGCACGTCTGCGTGTCAAACAAAGAAGCGAAGAATGGCTCTGCGGAAGCCACTACAGAATCAGATCAGCTACTCCCCCTCTGGTACACCAGGTGGTTTTTACCGCTCAACTCCACGTGCCTGGAAAGTTTGCTCATCCTCAAAGAAAAAAAAGCCCTCAGAACCATTAATTTTCTCAGCCAAGAACATGGGTAGGCAAATTAAGGGCCGGGGGCCAGATCCAGGCCAAATACCTTCTAAATCCGGCCCGCAAACGGTCCAGGAATCAGCATGATTTTACCTGAGTAGAACGTGTCCTTTTATTTAAAATGCATCTCAGGGTTATTTGTGGGGCATAGGAATTTGTTCATTTCCCCCCCAAAAAATATAGTCCGGCCTCCCACAAGGTCTGAGGGACAGTGGACCGGCCCCCTGCTGAAAAAGTTTGCTGACCCCTGGCCAAGAACAAGCAGGTTCCTCAGGCTGCCAGCTTGCAACCCAGAGAATAATCTGTCACCTTCAAAATACACAGGTCAGGTGAGAGACCCCTTTAGAGAAAGGGTCCTAGCTCAATGGCAGAGCATCTACTTTGCACCAGGTAGGGTTGGGAGAGCATTCCATCTGAAACCATGAAGAAGTGCTACAGTTAGTGGCTAAGATACTAGGCTACATAATGGGTCATTGGTCTGACTCAATATAAGACAGGTGCCTAGGTTCCTAAGGTATCAGCCAACCCCAGCTTCTCCCAACCATATCATCTTGTTCTTTCTTCCACCATCACTCCTCATTGCACAGGTGGAATGGAAGGCTGCTCCCTGGGATAGCTCAACTGGTAGAGCATGAGGCATTTAACCTCAGGGTCATGGGTTCAAGCCCCATGTCGGGCAACAGTTTCCCTCGTGGTCCCTTCCAACTCAACAATTCTATTATTCGACTATGATTCTGTTAGGAAGCTAAGAAAGGCAGTGAAAAGAACCAGGTGAGGAATCACAGCTAGTTTATTCCTCACACAAAAACAAACATCTCTAGGTTGTAAGCGGTCATGAGGGCCACCTGTCAGGGATGCTTTAGCCGAGATTCCTGGATGACACTTGGGGTCCCTTCCAACTCTATGATTCTATTATCCCAAACAGTCAAATTTCCTGCATTAAAAGCAGAACCTCGAATAACATCCAAAATGAGATGCAACTGCCTTTCTCAGAAGAATACCCACATTTACGCCTTCTAAGTGAAGGTTCAAGCAGCCCCAACATGGAAGAAACACCTCAGCTTCCTGATATATCCATAGAATGACAACATGATAAGTGCTAGAGAACAGCAACATATAAAATTATCAGTTTTACTAGCCTGGGGTATCAGGACATGTATTCCTAGTGTATATTACAGTGGCACAGGTAACATACCCATAAGGGTTGTAATCCAGTTAAAGAACCCTTGCAGCCAAGACACACAAATTATTGTTTGCAGGATTTATGCAGATTGTTTTAATCTGCTTGCTTGAACGATCTTGGTTTGGGGCTTGCCCTGCGTTTTGTTTTTGCTTTTACAAAGCTGTCAGGAAATTCTTTGTTCAGTTCTTGGGCTGTGCAGAGGGTAACCTGTAGGAGGATGAATTGTGCCGGGCAGCGGTGGGGAAGAGAGGCGTCACAGGAGGGAAAACGGAAATCTGTGCTCAGTTGGGAGGAATATTTTCTCTAATAGAAGGCAAAGCAACCCACGCATTCACCACACACAAACCCCCAAAGCAGGAAAACTGTACTTTTAAAGGATGGGAAAGAAAATAAAGCTCATATTGTCAGTAACTACCTGGACTTTACCAGAACAGAGCAGTTACTGTTGACCTCTTTCTGGGGTGCCTTAGGGAACGAGACAAAATCCCTCGCTCAAATCAATCTGAGTGAGAAACTGGGGACTTCTGGAGTGAAGTGAAAGATTTACCAAAACTGCACCAGTTCACCTTTTTCCCCCCCCACCATCACTACCACCGCCTCCTCGGTCCTGGTGTTGCTCCCGAGAGTCCTGGTGGCAGGCAGCTGGCAAGGTTTTCTTCCCAGCAGGAAAGTATTACGCTTGCCCTTCATAACAATGCTATGCTATGAAGCCAGTTAAGAGTAAGGGCAATGCTTCTTGAAATGGGAAAATAAAATGCCACCAGGACTCCTGGGAGGGCCACCATTTCAACTCATCTCTCAACCACTCTAGGAAGCACAGGAGGTGGAAATTCAGGATTTGCTGAGAAAGTGGGGGGAGAAATGAGAACATTAGTCCTGTACATGAAGAGGGCGTGTGTGTACGAAATACTGAAGGAAGCTACTTCTGAATAAGCAAAAATAAAAATAAAAATGTTTTTTTAAGAACTCTGCCCTAATTTCACCTAAATTCTCCCTTCCAATTGTTGCATGAGCTTCTGTGCTGGATTCTACTTACTACTCCTTGCGCTGCAACCCTTTCCTTCTGTCCAGGTCTAGCACACTGGATCCACAAATTTAAGATTGCGATAAAACAAATGCAAGCCTTCCCGACTATTCCCAACCTGCGTAGCGTCATGCAAGTCACAAATAAACACTGAACACCTCGGCCAACACCAGCCACCCTCCTGAAGGTAAACAGGAAGCCCTTCCAGAGTGGAACTCCTCTTCAGTCTCCAGGCTTTACAGCACACCCACTTGTCTCGAGTACAGCGCTGCTCTTGTTCCAGCAAACAATGATTACTTTAGCCAGGGCCAGAGGTTACCAATCCCACGCACTGGGGTTTGGTTACATAAACATTCATTCTCCCTTGTCAATGCAATCATAGTTGGGTGGAATGAGACTTGAGCAGCTGGAGCAAGATGGCTGGCACGAAGGAGAACGCAGTAGCCCGGGGGTGGTAATTTGTTCCTGTGGTCCAGAGACAAAGTGGGATGTACATCGGCCTCGACGGGCAACAGATGGACCCACTGCAGAGCTCTAGATATGTAGAACCAAGAGATGGGTGCACAGTGAAGGCCACGTTGCAATATTATACATCCATATTATTCTCTCAAGTAGGGATGGGTGAATATTCATTTTTGGTTTGTCTCAGTTTTCCATCTTAAATTATCCATATTTCTACATCAGCTCTCTCAATTGTAGGCAGTGACTTTTAGGTGTGTCTGATACAGTGGTGCCCCGCAAGACAAATGCCTCGCAAGACGAAAAACTCGCTAGACGAAAGGGTTTTTCGGTTTTGCGTTGCTTCGCTAGACGAATTTCCCTATGGGCTTGCTTCGCAAGACGAAGAGGCGCAGTTGCGACGGACAGTGCTTCGCAAGATGAAAAACATCGCAAGACGAAAAGACTCGCGGAATGAATTATTTTCGTCTTGCGAGGCACCACTGTATGCGTGTGACCACGCATGCACGCATCACACTGAACCCAGAAGCAACCCATAAACGTCTAAAAAATGTAACAAAAGGGGGCAGGGCAGGGCAGAACAGGGTATTTGCAGGCTTTTTAAATGGTGTTTCAAATATATGTGATTTCACTTAAATGCACAGTGCCTTGGAACGTAACCCCCACGCAAATTGGGAGTTGCCTGTAAAATATAAAATAAACGAACCTCATGAAAATTGGCAACACTGTGTGTGAATTTCTTACTATGTATATTTTTATGGTCTGCCTAATATCCACATTTACCCTAATAGAATGCATTTTTGTATGTTATTTTCACTAATATATGTATGCTTTACCATAGCATATGTTTTTTTTTTAGCACATGACTTGGCAGGAAAGCTGCACTGTGAAATGCAGATCACTGGGAATTTTGAAGGATAGATGTGTTTCAGCTCACATATTGTTTCAAAAATGAGAATTTAGTAAGCTCGCCTTTAAATGTAGAGTGCGTCAAATTTCTCCCTACCCCTACTTTCAATTTACACTTTGGAGTCCACATTCATGGCTTCAGAGGCATCATGGTATAATAGGAATTTCAGTAGGTAATTACCAAACCAAAGTCTTAACTTTTCACTTCTCTCATCCATTCC
The DNA here is from genome assembly GCF_965113315.1 of Podarcis vaucheri. Classification (NCBI taxonomy): domain Eukaryota; kingdom Metazoa; phylum Chordata; class Lepidosauria; order Squamata; family Lacertidae; genus Podarcis; species Podarcis vaucheri. The sequence continues at coordinate 83,252,043 of NC_138764.1, read as the reverse complement.
TCCCCCCAATTTCTGCCTTAAACATTCCTTTTGTTATTGCCAATTAGTGCGGCAATGAGATTTACACAAATCCTGCTTTTAAGGGAATAAGCAGTCACCCAGTTGCTCATTGCAGCAGGGGCTGTTGTGCCTAGCCAACATCCAACTCTGGGGATAATCTCCTCAGCACTACCCCCAAAAATATCACAGTTACATTCAGTAATATGGCACTGAACAGGCTTTGTCTCTGCAAATTATTAGAGTTGGCTACTTTTAGAATGTTTTCTTCAATTACTCCTAACTTAACTATGGCTGGTGCTTCGGTTTTGTTTCAGTCAAGATGATGATCTTGACAGTTTCCCAATATTAAAAACGATTACCTTATAATCAATAGGGAACCATTTCCCTGGCCATTTGGTAAAGTCCTGAAAACTTCCATATTTTCAACAGAAATATTTCAAAGGGAAACTTCAGCAATTAAGATGAAGAGCTGGATTTCATTTGAAAGTTTGACACAATCAGCCTTGGACCCAATAGAAACTGGGGGTGGCTAGCCCACAACAGAACATGTCTTTCTTTTTAGAGGTTTATGTACACTATTCAGTTTTCTTTGCCAATTCAATTTGGGAGTAGTCACACTGACTCCTTTTATCTTTTACTCCTTTTATAATATCTCATATTCATTTGTGCTCTATGGCCTGTATTTTCTATCTCATTCTGTAAAAAAAAATTAAATCCCCTAGTATTTTGCCTACTGAGGATTACCATCTCATGCAACTGAGGAACTGAGCTCAGACCCACAAAAGCTGATGCACCAATTAATTTGCTAGTCTTAAAATGGCAAGATTTTTTTTTGCTGTTTTTGCTTAGCAATTTTTGTAGCATCTAAGCCCAGTCCTGACAAGAATTTGCAAAGGCCCCATTCTCTTGCCCTTCAGTTGTGATGCTTATGAACAGTTCTCTTTTTGTCCTTGTTTCAAATACTTTTTACACAACAAACCTTGGGTTTTGAAGATTCAGTAGGAATAGAATTGTCCTGGCTTTAACTGACTTTAATAATAATAATAATAATAATAATAATAATAATAATAATAACAATAATAATACCTTTAACATTCCCCATTCCTGTAGGGATGTATCAAAGCCCTTTATCATCTGCTAGTGACTAATCTGGCCTCAGTCATGAGAATTACCACAGAACCACAAACCCCACCCAGCTGTCGGCCAAATACTCTCCAGGCCAATGGAATGAGCCACAAGCTGATAAAGGATGCTATGTAAATGATTTTGCGATTCCAGTCAGCAGAAAGCAGCCAATTTCTTCCTCAGCATGAATTAAAAGACTGCCTGGATTAGACCATCTGGGTACTAAAACCCTTCAGTTGCAATTCTTCATCTTCTGCAATGATGTACTTTTACTTACACACACACACACACACACACTCAAACCCCAAAGTGGAGCAATAACCAGGACAGGATGTAGCATGACAAGCAAGAATATGCACACTATTTAAGATACATTAGGACACAGATCCTATATAAAAATAGCTGGTACATACATGCCCTCCAATTAGACTGCAGAAGCCAAGGCAAAAAAATAAAAAAATTAAGTCCATCCAGTAGTATTTGTCTGCAGTACATTTGTATGGTTGCTTCCCACCCACTCCAAAAAGAACCATTTGCTATCTATACTAGCTCTGCCACTTCCTGAAAGTGGCCCTTTCCTCACCTCACTCCAACAATGAGGATGTATCATGACGTGAGTCTTGGGTATCAACAGCCATCTTGGAAATTCAAACACGCAATGCAACATAATGTCAACGTTTCCAAAAACCCAGTGCCATTTGGGCTCTCCAGTTCCCACAAGTTTGTTTTTCACTCTTTCATATGCAACCCTCTGAATATGAACCATGGCAGATCCTTGCATTTAAAAGCAGCTTCAAGAGGGCAAATGTAGAGAGGGTGTTATATTGACCTACACCGTTCTCCAGGTCTAAATCACTCCACAAAGCTGGCATGAGCCCCACAGCAATTAACTAACTACCGTAACTATCAATGCAGGCACAATGCAGTTATTTCTAATGTTTCTGTGGGTGCAGAGAACTTATAGTAACTTGGAAGCAGGAAAGCATAAAAGGGTTAACCCTCCCCTTCCCAATGCCACTATCCTGATCCGAATAAGGTTTTTTTTAGTGAGTGAACAAATCAATAGAAGGATAAGAGGACTAGCCATGTTAGGCTGCTGCAGCAAAACCTGGTCTTAGTCTTAAAACAACTTAAAGACTTCCTTCCCCGGGACAGCTGCCCAGTGAGGATCCGTAATCAATGTGTTCTGACATCCCACCCACGAGCTGTAGTGTGGCGATGTAGGTTAAGCCGAATTGTCTGGCTGACCATGCACAGCTCTCTGGAGTACAGAGAGCAATGTGGTGAGCCACCACCAACAAGGCTTTTCTTCAAAAAAGACAAAACTGAGTTCTATTTCAACTCCTAGGATGAATTAAAGACAAGTTATATAACTTGCAGCATGTAAGGAGTTGCGGAGGGAATAGACCCATTGGTAGAAGGCCCTTAGCTAGAAGGGGGCAACCTTGTTTAATTTTTTCAAACCTTCCACACTTGCTCCTCTTGCATATTTAAAAATGACATGGAAAAATAAAGCAGTCCCACGCTTGGAAAAAAAGAAAAGAAAAGGTTTCATTTTAAGAACAGACTTTCAGAACGGTTTGTAAACCAAGGTACCACTGTATATGCAGAGTAATGGGGGGGAAATGTTTCCAAATGGGAAAAAATGCAAAAAGCACAATTGAACCAATTCCATTGGAAATAGTCACAAATAACCTTTCCTCATTTCCCAGGGAGACTGCTTTGGACCCCTATTATGACTAAGGATCTGGGGGAACCAACCATAGCCCCAATGCAGCCTGAAATGCCCCCTCTTATTGATTTCTTCCCTCCTCCAACCTACCCCAGTAACTCCTCTGATAATATCCCAAGCCCTGCCTTGATCCCTGATTCTTCCCCTTCACCCCCTGGACCTCAAGTGGCAGCAGTCACAGCAGAAAGTCCAGAATTGCCATACGAGTTTCTGTTAGGTTGTCAGAAGCCTCTGTGAACAAGGTTCTCCTCGAGTCTCCAGAATTCCCCTGGTCTAGCTCTGGCTCAGAGTCCAGCATCCCGACTAGGTGTGGTCATGAACACACAGTAATCGTTGATTTGCCATGTTAATTAACACGTGTTGTGGTGATAGAAAGCCATGGTCTTTATACAGGCCCAAAGTGACAGAATTACGCTTCCTGATAAACTGGAATTCCCCTTGGAAGTTTCCTTACTGAAAAATGGCCACTTTCAAATCAACAGCAGAGTCTCTTGGGTGATTTGACCCCTTCCCCACAGGTTTCTGAACGCTGCCTTTTTTTGAAGTGAGATTTTTGTTGGTTCATTATTTTTGCACAGAGAATGGCCTGTTCTGGCCAATTACAGTGGTACCTTGGGTTAAGTACTTAGTTCATTCCGGAGGTCCGTTCTTAACCTGAAACTGTTCTTAACCTGAAGCACCATTTTAGCTAATGGGTCCTCCTGCTGCCGCTGTGCCGCCAGAGCACAATTTCTGTTCTCATCCTGAAGCAAAGTTCTTAACCCGAGGTAATATTTCTGGGTTAGCGGAGTCTGTAACCTGAAGCGTATGTAACTCGAGGTACCACTGTATGTCAAGAACGCAGGGACCGTTGGGGAGCTGTCGCATATATCATGTTGTAAGACGAACAGGTAGAGAAACCCTTGATGTGATGACTGACAATATTAGGCCCCTGAAAGAGTGTTGCTTGAGCAGATACAGGTACAGAGCTGGTGTCTGGGTTTGTTGCAAGCTTTGGTCCCTGTTTTTGGATCTCTCTCATGTAGCCTGTTGCTGCTGGAGCATAACTCTTTTATAAGGGGCCTGTCATAAGCAACAATATACCTACAGCCCAAGTCCTGCGAACGGGATTGCCCAAATCATTCATGATACAGTGGAATATTTTTAGCTGGGAGCTGTAGATGACAACAAATGAAACTGTATCACAGGGCTTGGCTATATATAACAGATCTTGTAGTATATTTTGGATGGAAGTGAGAAGCATGTACAGCAGTCAGGGGCATCTGGTGTAAGGCGGTACAGAAGTGGCCACAAAGTGAGTCTGAGCCAAAACTGCACCAGCACTGCTGGTGCTTTCTCCTTGTACAATGGGATCTCTAGTTGCAAACACAATCCATTCTAGGGTGCCGTTTGCACCCCAAAAGTCTGCAACTAGAGCGGTGTTTCTGCACAAGTGCAATAAAGCGCTTCTGCACATGTACGAAGCGCGCAGAACATTTCTGCGCATGCAGCAAAACGCGGAAATATATACTTCTGGGTTTGCTGCATTCGCAAGCTGAAAAGACGCAACACGAACCTAACACAACAAGAGGTATGGCTGTACTTGCATTGATTCTGATGCCAACAAAGAATGGAATTTTGCTTCTACAATCCAATAACATTTAAAAAACCACTATAATTTTTGATGTTTTATCTGTTTATGATGGTCATACATCAGGTGTTGTTGTTTTTTCTAGTGACATAATTTAGGATTTGGATGCACGGTAATCTATCAGGCCCTTAAAATATAAATGTATTTTGCACCACCAGAAATCACACAAAATACATTGTGGGGCATTGAAGGAAAAAAAGACCGCTAATAAGCTGAGAATACCATTTGTTGTTTCTGAAAAATCATTTCCGTTCAAAGCTTGCCATGCCGGCAGAATAATTTGCTGAAAGGAAGTCTCATGCGATCACCCTAGTATGTCATCCTATCTGAACTGCTGCTTTGGGAGCCAGATTATTTTATTCAAAGAGCAGCTAAGCAAGATATATGGGCTCATAATGCTCCCTGCTTCTCCCATCAATTTCAGAGCCACGTCAATAAGCTTGAATTGCTGTCTGCTAATTACGCTGTTATCTATTCTACTTCTTATTTTAAATATCAGCTTCAAACTGGAACCGTGTAGACCAGCTGAGAAAATCTAATTGATTGAAAATATGCATCTTGTTTATTTTCTGACCAAGAAATCTGTTTGCAGACAAAGTGAGCCATCTCCCCTAGTGTGATCGGTTTTGTTTTGTATTTAGATTTTTGAAATAGGATGCATTCTTGAGAAAATAACCTACAACTGTAGGTGGGTTGATGCACACCATGCAACCAGTTGTTTCATTGTGCATTTAACATCAAAGGAGAAGAATACACAAAATACTATTTCCCAAGAGATGCATGCAGCAACATACTACCACTGAAATGCTTATGGCAGCAAACAAACTCACCAGGTCCAAGACAGAGCTGGATAAATTCAGGGAGTGGGAAATAAGTTCCTCTCCAGTTGTCTCTGTTGTGGCCTATTTAGCCAAGACATTTTAGCCACTTGCCACCTACTACCACAACAAAACAACACAATGAAACAAAATAACAGTAACAAAATAACGACCATCCGTCAGAACAGGACTCGGGCTAAATATTTTTTTTTGCAACCCAAATCTGACTTTCCTTTTATGCAATGATCACACCTTGAGCCATTCTCCTCTTCCTCAACCCCAAATGCTAGAAGAAAAATTCAGAGTAGGAAAGGGAGGAGAGAAGATGCATCTGCCCCCACAAACTCTCTCACACCAGCAAATCTTCTTAACAGCGTAACCTGGTATAATTCTCTGAGCCGGATGCAACACTAACCAAATATGAGAAAGGTGTCTCAGAGGACAAAGATCAATTGATAATGAGAAACTGACATAGCTCTTCCCCCTCGGCATCCAAGACGTTTAAGAGCTGCAGTTGGGGGTGGGCAGCAATGGGGGATGAGGAAATGCAGGATCAAAAGCTGTTCTTTAAAAAGCAGGGCTGCTGTTTGAACCACAAACAGCTTTTTGGCTCAAACTAAAGTCTGGATATATCACAGGCATAAACTGTGCACTCTCACACTGGCAAGGAAATTGTGTGGCGCAATATACTGGTAATGTGGATAGATATCTGCATCTAAACTAAATAGGTAATGCAAAGATGGAAAGGCCATACATCTACATTCAGATTGCTAGAAAAAGCCCAAAGGACCGTCGCCCCCCCCCCAATAAGCACAGAGCCTTTTTTTCTACATCTTCTGCCTTGGATCCTAGTGCCTAAATTTTAAAATATGTCCGATTGTTATATCTACTTTGAATGAGTAAATTTGTGATATAAGAAGAAGCTGCTGGTGTTTTCTTTTTGAAAAAAAGGAAATAAAGTTGAGCATTTAACAAATAATCACATCCATTGTGTGCATAAACAGAAGAGAGCTGCATGCCATGAAGCCAAGATGATTGCTTTTTCCTGGACCAGCTTTCAGTTCACAAGGAGCTCCTTTAGGTGGAGAGAAATACCTTTGCTACCAAGTACAGTACGTTTCCCCTCCCAAGCTGCAATGCAGCGCACTGCCTAACAATTCATTTGGTCCTTCTATACAAGTTTAAAAAGCTATTGGGAAGAATTGATACATTTGACAAAGATTGCATCAATGCAGAAGTATGTGCAGATACTATGGGACGCGGGTGGGCTGGGATACAGGTGGCCCTGTGGCTTAAAACCACAAAGCCTAGGGCTTGCTGATCAGAAGGTCAGCGGTTCGTATCCCCGCGACGGGGTGAGCTCCCATTGCTCGGTCCAAGCTCCTGCCAACCTAGCAGTTCGAAAGCACCTCAAAGTGCAAGTAGATAAATAGGTACCACTCTGGCGGGAAGGTAAACGGCATTTCCGTGCACTGCTCTAGTTTGCCAGAAGCGGCTTAGTCATGCTGGCCACATGACCCGGAAGCTGTACGCCGGCTCCCTCGGCCAGTAAAGCGAGGTGAGCGCCGCAACCCCAGAGTCGGCCACGACTGAACCTAATGGTCAGGGGTCCCTTTACCTTTATGTGCACATACAAAAGCGAAGGTCCATCCAGCATTAAGAACTGTTGAGTCCCACTGATTTAAATGGGAGAGTTCAGACTGATTTAAATGGGAGAGTTCAGACTTGAATCTCACCCCTTTAAAAACAGTGGATTTTTTTATCTGTGCTTAGTTTTGCCTATACATATACATTATTCTCTCTTTGCGTGTTTATTTCACTTGACACCTTTTAGCTGCTGTGATACTGTGGTCAGTTTAAAAGAACTAACAATAAACGATGAGCAACGGTAGATGAGTCTTACTGTTCCTGCCCCACCACAAAGAGATTTCACTTCAGTTTTCAGCAATCTCCCTCTATTTACAGGAGACTCAGCATAGACAAGTGGAAGCTTTCATACAATACACAATTAATTTAGAGAGTCTACAGCCACGAGATGTGATGACAGCTGCTAGCTTTACGTATTTTAAAATGGAGGTTTAAGATAAATTCATGACGGATTGGACTATCAATAGTTACCAGTCATGATGTGGCCAAATGGAACTTCTGTGTTCAGAGACCAGAGTGCCCTTGAATACCACTTGATAGGAGGCAACTGTGAGAGTCAAATTTTGCCTTAACACCCTGCCTATAGGTTTCCCAGAAGAATCTACAGTAGACCCTCGGGTTACGCCACTCTTGAGTAATGTAAACTTCGGGTTGCGAAAGCAGCAAACCCAGAAGTATTTTTCCAGGTTTCGCCGCTCGCACATGCGCAGAAGCGCTCTGCATGTTGCACGCATGCACAGGAGCGGCGCCTCTGGATACAGATTTTTTGGAGTGTGCACAGACCCCCGGAACAATTTTTTTATATATTAAAAAAAGATATTTATTAAAGTTTTTTTAAAATATAACAATGAAAATGAAAAAAAATACAAAATACAGCATAAAAACAGTTAAAAAACAAATAATTTTCCATAACATATCTTCCTTACACTTATTTCCCCAGACCTCCTCATACCTCCCTTCTTTGTATTCCACTTCAATTTGTTAGTTCAGCAAATCCTTACCATTAAGCTTTTACCCATTTGTAAACCTTTTTTTTTCGTATCTCCTAAAGCATTACAGCTGGAAACCCCTTAGTTTCTATCCAACATCTTTCTAGCATTCATTAATTTTACAATATTTCTGTAAATAGTCTTTAAATTTCTTCCAGTCTTCTTTCACCATCTCTTCTCCCTGGTCTCGGATTCTGCCAGTCATTTCTGCCAATTCCATGTTGTCAATCACCTTCATCTGCCATTCTTCCAGAGTGGGCAAATCTTGCGTCTTCCAATACTTTGCAATGAGTATTCTTGCTGCTGTTGTAGCATACATAAAAAAGTTCTGTCCTTCTTTGGCACCAATTGGCCGACAATGCCCAGGAGAAAGGCCTCTTCAGGTTTCTTGAAGGTTTCTTCAGGAAGGTATATTTAAATACCTTTTTCAGTTCATTATATATCATTTCCCAGAAAGCCTTAATCTTTGGGCACGTCCACCAAAGGTGAAAGAATGTACCTTCCGTTTCTTTACATTTCCAACATTTGTTATCAGGCAAATGATAGATTTTTGCAAGCTTGACTGGGGTCATGTACCACCTGTATATCATTTTCATAATATTCTCTCTTAAGGCATTACATGCCGTAAACTTCATACCTGTGGTCCATAACTGTTCCCAGTCAGCAAACATAATATTATGTCCAACATCTTGTGCCCATTTAATCATAGCAGATTTCACCGTTTCATCCTGAGTATTCCATTTCAACAGCAGGTTATACATTCTTGACAGATTCTTAGTTTTGGGTTCTAACAGTTCTGTTTCTAATTTTGACTTTTCCACCCGGAAGCCGATTTTCTTGTCCAAATTATATGCCTCCATTATCTGATAATAATGAAGCCAGTCTCTCACTTTGTTTTTTAATTTTTCGAAACTCTGCAATTTCAATTTGTCTCCTTCTTGTTCCAAAATTTCCCAATATGTCGGCCATTTGGCCTCCATATTGAGCCTTTTCTGAGCTTTTGCTTCCATTGGTGACAACCACCTTGGGGTTTTATTTTCCAATAAGTCTTTATACCTTACCCAGACATTAAACAATGCTTTCCTGACAATATGGTTTTTGAATGCTTTATGTGCTTTGACCTTATCATACCACCCCCGGAACAAATTAAATTCGTATCCAGAGGGTCCACTGTAGTTAGGTTAGGTTTATTAAATTTATATATTGCTTCTCCCCACCCTCAATGTCCCGAAGTGATATACAGTATAACCAAGTTTTAAAAGATGAAGATAAAGTCACATTAATATATTACAAACTATCTTAACAATGCAGCATCATATCATATCATTGGTTGATCAATCTGGGACATGAGAAGACTAGACTATTGTATTTTGATATTTTGTTGGAAGCCGCCCAGAGTGGCTGGGGAAACCCAGCCAGATGGGCGGGGTATAAATAATAAATTATTATTATAGACGGACCCTTGGTCTGATTCAGGAAGACTCATTATGTTCTCATAGTTTCCACTTAAGTACTATATGAAATCAATATGCGGGAAATACACAGGAAAGGAGATGGTGTCTAATTCTAAAGAATTCTAAAGAAATGGTGATAAAATCTGCAATCTGGTGCACAGCACATGGTGAAGTCTTACGGAAACCCTGTATCAGTCCATGCAGATGACTGAACACTTGCAACCAGAAAAATCATAAGCAACTTGTCCAAAGAGCACAGAAATAAAGACAAAGGGAATGGAAGGAGCTTTACTGCTCTGTTCTTTCTCTCTCTCCACTTTGATTTTGTTTGTTTGTTTCAGAAACAGGTTAAAAGGTTTCATGATAATAGTACTGTTTACGCTGAACTTGAACTTCGTGCCCTTTCATTTAAAATGCAGAAACAAATAAACAGAGCTCTAAAAATCTAAGTTTAAAAATACTCCAGCTACGCCTCTCTACTTCTTCCTGTAATAGGTTCCAGCTCTCTGCTGGACCGACTACCAAGTGGCAGATGAAAGGTTCAAACTAAGTACACTCACAATGAAAGCTTTAGATCTTAAGGGATGCTCTGGCAAGAAGAAACCAGAGCAAATCCTAGAGGTTAACTGGTATCTCTCCAGCACCGCCAAGTCCATTTTTTTTTTTATTACAAAACTTTTAGATCTTTACTGTTCCTGAAACAAACAAACAAAAACAACATCCTGGAGCCGCAAGTACTTAGCACAAAAGCACCAATCTGTCAAGTCATAATTAAACTGGCATGTTCACAGTACTCGGGCAGGCTCTTAGTATGGTCTGCGTCCAAACAGGACAGAGGTGAAAATGGGCACAATATCTCAATGTCAGCGAAAAATAATTCAAAGCATTGTTTGATGTTTCCTGGGTGGTCCTGCATTTCCCTCCCCATCCCATGTCTTCTTTTGCTTTAGGATCACCTTCCTGACCTCAAATCTCTCCCCCCCACCCCCCAGCCCTTGGAAAACTACAGGCTGATCTAAATTCAGTTTCATGGTTTTATCAGGCAAGTGTGTCATTATGACCCCTCTAGCACAATTTGTTAAAACAGATGACATCCTTTTGCCTGAGGATCACTGGAGCTAGGGCCCCTTCCAAACAAACCAACTTGTATGGTAGGCCAATACTTATTATTCCCAGGTAAGTTACATTATAGTCCAAAGGCCATTCATCAGGAAATAGGGATTTGTTTTAAGTTTTTCACGTGTGCTAAAACTCAGTCTAAGTTTTTTTTAAAAAAACACCACCACCAAACGTTTAACCATATCAGTTAACAAACATGGATACATATGCTATAATGTTATTGCTTTAGTTAAATAAATTGTTTAAATTGTTATTAAGGAAATTATTCTTCTTCTCCTTCCAATAAAGTACAGCAGAAAAGTTGTCCAAATATAAACAGTCAACTTATTAAACCTCACCATAATTTCATAATTATCTGTCTATGTATTTCTAAGAGTATAACCAAATCAGTAATTTTTGATATAACTGTAAAAACTACTCTGAAAATGTATTATTCCAAAAATGAAACATTCCTCTGGTTGTAAATATTAATGTAAATATTATTATTATGCCAGCAAGAATGAGTCTTTCTGTTTAAAAAAATGATTTAAATCAAGTCTTACTGACTAGTGATTTAAATCGTGATTTAAATCAAGTCTTACTGACTAGTGATTTAAATCGTGATTTAAATCAAATCCACCCTGCTTTTCATCACCAATTACTCCACCGTGTGGATTCACAGTAGACTTGAGTTGCAAACCAACCACTTTCCAATGTTTATCTCCTTCTTCCTTAGCAACTATGTGGCACCAAGCCAAAAGGGGCAACGGCAGATATGTTACCAATGTACCTCCCTGGGGCAGATGACTTTCAAATGGATGGATGTGCAAAGATCCAAGCTTAATGCAGAAATAGAGATTGCTGGCATCATTCGAAGAATCACCTCTGATGCCTTACCTTGGGCGCCAGTAAAAAGTATTCTGTAATATACCAATGCTACAATCCCGTGAGACCATCAGGAATTACTTAGCAATTTAATCACTACAGTTTGGATTGAGGTGGGCAAGATCCACATATAAAAGACTGGCTGAACTGAGTCTGGAATACACTGAATATTATAAAATCCATGCACTAGTAAGACTTAGAAAAGGTAGGGCAGAGGTAAATATATATGTGGTGCCTTCTAGATGTTGTTGGACTGCAACTCCTATGATCCCTGACCACTGGCCATGCTAGCTGAGGCTGATGGGAGTTGCAGTCTAACATCTGTAAGGCACAACACTGGCTACCCTTGTTTTATGGCTTCTCAAAAGCTTACCGTATATACTCGAGTATAAGCCTACCTTTTCAGCACATTTTTTTATGCTGAAAAAGCCCCCCTCAGCTTATACTCGAGTGAGGTGGGCGGTGGCGGCGGAGGGACAAGCAGCCCAAAAGGAGCCCTTTTGTGCTGCTCCTTCCTCCTCCTCTTCCTCCTTTGCCGCTATCAGGGACAGAAGAAGAGGAACAAGCAGCCCTTTCGGGCTGCTTGTTCTTCCTCCGCCACCGTTGCCACCACCACGTTTGTGGTGTGGTGAACCAGCTTATACTTGAGTCAATATGTTTTTTATGCTAAAATTAGGTGCCTCGGCTTATATTCGGGTTGGCTTGTACTCGAGTATATACGGTATGTTGCTAGTACACAGCCTCTTGATACTTGAAGCAACCTGCTGAAGACCTTCCTTAAGGACCTTCTTTGGTTTCTTGAAAATACTGGGGGGGGGGGGAGAGAGAATTTCATTCTCCTTTTTTCCTGCTAGCCTTCCAATGCCAGGAGAAGGCAGTGTTGTTTTTCAGAGGCCACTGGGATGCTCTGGTTTGTAGAAGGCTTCCCTGGCTGTTTTACTGAGTTCTTTGTAACCACAGGTTTTGCTCACTGTACCTGCTGCTTAATTTGTTGTCTGTGTATCATGTTTTGTTCTTATGTCTCTGGTTTTAATGCTATTGGCAGCTTCGCTGAGGCTTCAGTTCAAAAAGCGGGATGCAGATATTCAGAAACAACAATGTCCTACACACTGGTAAGTGGGAAGATCTGTCCCAGTTGCAACTAAAAATCTCTTCATTTTCCACTCCCTTTAGAAAAAGAAAAAACCCCAGAGCATTGTTCCACTGCAAAGCATTGCCACAGCAGAGCAGAGAATGGGTCGAACCATTGTTATGTCAATGCCAATGGTCCAAAGGGACAAGAACGGGCCAGGTCCAATCAGCTGTCTGCTTCCCCTACCACCATGGCATCAGATCCTATGCACTACTGCATAGTTTTCACTGTTGTTAATCTCTCTTGTATCTCGCTGCTACTGCCCCCACCCCCATGCCAGCGAGAGGATAGAGTGAGCAATTTTCAGTTGCAGATGAAGCAACATTAATTCTAACACTTCCAGTCATTGTGTCTGTAAGATGATTTCCATCATCATAGTGTGTGTGTGTGTTTTAAAAAGAGTGTGTGCGCATGCCACAATTGAAAGAGGTGGTTGTGGGATTTGAGCACTGTAATTACCAATCCCCACAAGTCCATTGGCAGCAGAAAGTGCACGCAGGAATCCCACAGAGGGACAGCAAAGTGGCTTGCTCTGGATCAACAGGTGAAGAGCAATTTATCAAAAGGAAAGCTGCTCTGTTAAACATCGTGTCAGTGGTTGGCTGGGCAGGGGGGTGGGGGAAGACAAAAAATAATAAGTACGCATCAAAAAATACAGAAGCACTGCAGCTTTTGAGATTCCAAAAATCCTGAGCTCTTTCTGATAGGCACATACTCTCCAAAAGAAAAAGAAAAAAAACAAACAAATCACATACAAATGTGTATGCGCACGCACACACAGAGGCAATGGTAAAGCGGTTTTTTGGCTTTCCATCACCATTTGGCACCTCTCCCAGTATGTAAACAGGAAAAAAAATCCATCCCAGCAGCTGCCTTCAGCCTGTATCTCCCAACTGAGATAGAACCCACCTCCTCTCTTCCTCTCCAGTATCTGCACTACTTTCCATATTAGACAGAGATACTATTTACGCCTACATTTATGTAACCAACAGATATGGCCATTTCCCAGAGAGAACACATGACTTTTAGTTGGTCTTATGAGGAACATATACACATTTTCATACTTCTTCATACATATTAGTAACAGGGAGAGGTGGGAAGAAATTATGGGACACCAAGTCACAAATCTTGCAATCTTCTTCACAGAATTTTAATTTGAGAGGAAGCCTTGTGCTGATCAGCAGGGCTGAGTCAGCAAAGGATTGGACTGTATGGTTAGTAAAGAAGTAATATTGTCCACTGGCACAGAGTCATACTTGAAAGGGTTATTCTGTTAGTCACTATTTCACAACCTCAGCATCCCACAGAGAACAAGGGTCTTCTTCTAAGGGAGAACTATGCTGCAATCCACTTTACAAATTTAAAAAAAGACTAGAAGTCTTTTACCTGGCATTCTTCCAGAATTCAAAAAAGATTAGTGCAGGTTTGAAATCTGTAGTTAAAAGTTTTGAAAGATTCATTTCAATATCTTGATTCAAAATGGCAACCAACTGAATACAAGTGCGGATGAAAACCTACTCTTTGATGTTGAAACCACCATGCAAACTTTGTGTAAGGTATCTTAAGAGGTGCCAAAATGTGTGGAAAACAATTGACTTTCCAAAACTTACAGGTAAAGAACTGTTCAGTGCATTTTACGCTGCTTTCCCAAAGCTCAATGTGGCTTAAAGACTAGAGTAAGATTCAATAATAATTTAAGCCACAAGAACAGGCATGTTATGAACATGTCCAAGAAATCTTAACACTCATCTAACAACGTCTTGAAAGGCCAGGAATTGGACTTTTTCAATCAAATTGCAACCAATATTCAGTAGTGTGGGTTGGGTTGTACCAAATCCTGACACATTGCAAATGCAACCATATTGGGAACAAGCTTTGCTATCTTCTTCTTCAGTGGAATACACAAACTATGCACCTCCAGATCACTGAAAGCAACCTCCAGGTAGGAGTTCAGAAATGGGACCCAGAAATGGGTGGGGAAATTACTTGATGTGGCTAAAGAAGGACAAACAAGAATCTAGCAAAGGTATTGCAACTGGGTCATTTGGGGGGAAAGCACCTTATTGTTTTTAGAGTTAGTTTGCCATTTCTGCTTTCAGCTATAGTCTTTCTTCAGATGCATTAACCAAAGGAAATATGGTCAACAGAAAACCCAAGCAAATTGATTAAATTACTGGCATCATTTTGTGTTAGGAGTCTGTGTTGAGCAGGCATTGGGAACCTTAACCCTAGAAGCTGAATGCATCCCTTGAGATCTCTCTGTCCGACCCTTGGACATCCTTCCTGGCCACACCTCTCATTGGCCTTGCTCCAAACCCTCCTTAAGTACTTCTGTATATTCTTGAACTATGATCATTCTTCTTGCTTGCTCAGATGGAGGATGGAGAGTGGGCATAGAAACATCTGTAGCATAAAGCTAAGAGTCACTTTGCCTCTGGTCCCACCCTCCTTGAGCTTGCAAACCCCTGGAAGACTTCCTGAAAAGGTTCTCTAGGTAAAGGATAAAGGGACCCCTGATCGTTAGGTCCAGTCATGGCCGACTCTGGGGTTGCGTCACTCATCTCGCTTTACTGGCTGAGGAAGCCAGCGTATAGCTTCCAGGTCATGTGGCCAGCATGACTAAGCAGCTTCTGGCAAACCAGAGCAGCACACAGAAACACCGTTTACCTTCCCGCCGGAGTAGTACCTATTTATCTACTTGCACTTTGAAGTACTTTCGAACTGCTAGGTTGACAGGAGCAGGGACCAAGCAACGGGAGCTCACCCCGTCGTGGTATTCAAACCGCCGACCTTCTGATCGGCAAGTCCTAGGCTCTATGGTTTAACCCACAGCACCACCTTGCATTAAAAAGTAGAGATATTCTTACAGGAACTATATTAGCAGCATCCAGAAAAGGGAGGAGGACTCAGATGATACTCAATACTAAGCAGCATTTTAAACGCTGCGTTAGACTCAGATGTTGAAAAACAAAACAAATCAAAAACACCTCTGTTTTTAAAATATGTAAGGACACTTAAAAGCAACTTTTCTAATGCAGATTTTATTTGACCTGTAACTGATTACTGAACATCTGCTAAGAGGTTTCAGCCAGTCTCACAAAGAAGAAAGTTTCTGCTTTCTTAAGAGGTTTCCACAGCATTTGGAGAAGAGCAACTTGAGACCACTCATCTGGCAGTCAGGACCCACAGCTGCCTACAGCAGCGTTTTATGGCTAAGATTATTTGGTCAGTCCAGGATTCATAACTGCTTCATTTTAACTTTTGCGCTGGCTTTCTTTTGTACAGACTCAGCTGGAGGCTTGCATAATTCACCCGGTTTCCCACGATACAAGCACTCTGAGACTTCTTCCATCACCCACTCAATTCTCGCAAGCAGCAAATGGGATTCTCGACAGCAAGACGTTTTTGCTCTGGGAGTGAAGAAAGGGAATGGTCATGTTCAGACAATTATCCGAACCATGGTTTGGAGGCCCAAGAACAAACAACAGTGAGCTTCAGGGTAACATGCTGCCTCCTTCCCTTCTCCACAGTTGTATCTTGCTTTGAGGACAAACCATGGTTGATGCAAACCATGGTTTACCACATACAGACAAAAAGGTATCTTGTTGAAATTAGAAGCAGAATTGCTTAATCTCCTCCCTTGACATACAGCAGAAGGAGAGGAGGGAGCGTACACACCTGCCACTCATACCCAATCCATCATCTCAATTCAGCCATGCTCTTTCACATCACAGAAGATACAAATGGAAGATTACTTTAGCTTAGCAATGGGAAGCCTGTAGCCCTCCTGATGCAGCTGAACTCCGGCCAGCATACCCAATTGTGGGGGGTCATGGGAGTTGTAGTTCAGCAGCATCTGGATGAACACAGGTTAGCCTCCCCTGTTTAGATGAACTACTGAAAATGGAAGCCTAGCATATTCTGTAAAGGACAGGACCAAAGGTCTCTACAATCTTCCAATGCAATCAACACAACCAGCAACTAAGAGCAAATGCAGTGACAAACTGGCCCAGCTATGCACACAAATAGTGTGGGAAAATAATACTCCTATTTTAAAATAAGTGGTGCTACTTCCAGTCTGTTGCTATAGTGATGAAGGGCCCAGCAGAGCAGAGAATGGCTCAAAATGATCCAGCAATCAAGCAAGTGAGATGCACTGTTATCAGAGATATGGATTCTGCAGCCAGTTGCACAGCAAAGTGGCAATCGATTTATTAAAGAGAAGACCCTCTCACTTGCTTTCTGCTCCTGTGCATCCTTTTCTCAGCTAAGTGCTTGGCTGGGCAGTAGCCCTACAAAAGGTTGTCTTAAGAGTAAGCACAGCACATATAGACCTTTGATGGATGTTTATCATTAATGTGGGGCAGTCCTGCAGCCAAACAGGCCACAGCACTGCTTTTAATGATATATTTAATGAAGCATCATGAATGCTCTGGAGGCCTCTTCCCTCAACTATAAGGGGAAGGAGGACAATACCTTGTGGGGCACCAAAACAGATGCAGCTGCACTGGCCCTTGGACTGCTGTCGCCCACAATGCATCCCTGAAGTCATTGGGGATAAAAGAGCTTTATTCATTGCAGTAGTTTAAAGTATTTCCTATTATAGTGTCATCACGCAAACAGAGCAGTTTGATGCTTTTCAGCAATGGAAACCCTGAAAAGGAGGGATAGGATATGCTGGATGAGTAGAAAGAGAGAATAGATCAAGCACTGGACCCCATGGCTTAACTCTCACTCCTCAGACAGAATCCAAAGCACTGGGTATTAGGGCTTGAAAACAAAAAGACTAGACCAGGGGTCAGCAAACTTTTTCAACAGGGGGCCAGTCCACTGTCCCTCAGACCTTGTGGAGGGCCGGACTCACTCTCACTCTCTCTTTCTCTCCATATATTTAAAAAATCAATTTCTATGTACACTGAGAGGGGGCAAGTAGTCCTCCTCCCCACACACACCCCAGCCCTGGCCGCCTTTTCAGTTTGCCGCCTGCCTCATTCGTCAAAGGGCTGGCAGCAGTGGCATGAAACGCGCTTCCTCCCCGCCTAGAGAAAGAAGGCGCTGTGCTTACCTCCCCAGGGGCTGGTAGGCAGAGCGAGCTTGTCCACTCTGCTCTGTGGCCCACAGGAGCACCAGGATGGTGGCAGTGGG
The DNA here is from genome assembly GCF_965113315.1 of Podarcis vaucheri. NCBI lineage: Eukaryota > Metazoa > Chordata > Lepidosauria > Squamata > Lacertidae > Podarcis > Podarcis vaucheri. The sequence goes on along the minus strand of NC_138764.1, from coordinate 83,234,388 downwards.
AGGAACAGGCTGAGTGGCAGCGGCTCTCCCAATCAAACCAGGCACAGATTCTGATTGGTAGAGATGTCCCCATGCTGCGCTGAGGTAAACCAAGTGCAGCGTTTGATTGGCAGAGTCGCCGCTGCTTGGCTTCCTCCTCCCGTCACCATCGCCAGGAGTCTCGGCTTCGCGGCGGGTTCTGCTTCACAGTGCAGACCGGATTTGTGAGCCTGGGGGGCCGCATCCGGCCCCTGGGCCTTAGTTTGCCAACCCCTGGACTAGACAGACAACCTTTCAACAACAACAAAAGTATTCAGCTTACCACAAGACAGAACACACAGTATTCCTTAATACCTCTGATAATACAAAGCTCATTCTTACATTTAGCCACTGATATTCATAGCAATGCATTCTAAGGCCATCATAGAAGAAGGCCTACTTTATTAAATCACTGTGAAAAGCAGAACAAGTGAAGATAGGACCTCAACTCACAAGAACGGCTGTTCAAGTACCCTAGCACAAAGGATACTAGCATCTGCCATCATTTACTAATTTTAGTATTCTTCCTTTTCTAGGTGTTACATCAAGCACACCCATCTACCACACCAGAAAAGGCAATGGAAATGTTTCCAATCTGGCCTTTTCCTTTCAAATACATGGAAGCTACAGGCAGGTGAGGATTAGGCTGCAATGCTTGAAACACACACACATGCCCTGCATTACTGACTGGCATGCTACGTAAGAAGAGTGGTGCTTAAGAACATAAGTAGGGGATGGCAGGATCACACCAATGGCACATCTAGTCCAGCATCCTGTTCTCTTCCATGGCGGCCCACCACATGCCTACAGGAAACCTGCAAGCAGGACCAGAGTACAAGAGCATTCTCTCCCTTTGTGGCTTTCAGGAAGTGGTATTCAGAAGCATTATTGCTTCTGGCTGTGGAGGCAAATGGCTACTGGCCCTTGATAGGCTTCTCCTCCATGAAGTTGTCCAATCCTCTTTCAAAGCCATCCAGGTTGGATGGACAGCACTGTATCCTGTTGAGTAGCAACGAGCAGCCATCCCAGATGCAACCACTGGCAAGGTGGGGGAACCATTCTTATCATTTCAACCATAGTGCTTTCCGCTGGAATCAGTTAATACATTCACGTGTAAACTAGCCTCGAAACCACAGTTCACAGTTTCCTCCTTTAGAAGACCTCCCCTTACTCCAGAAAGTTGCAGACCTATGGGCCACCCTCACGGATATTCCTCAAGCAATTCTTTGCAAGGGAAATCATTAATCTGGCACACATGTTGAAAAGTTCCCTGTGACCAAGTGCTAAGCACAGCCATTGGACAGGTGGATAGCATTTGTACTGCTCTACAATGCTGACATACAATGCTTCTTGGCCTTTATTCAAGCATTTTTGGCCACATTCACACATAACACTAAGCCAGAAAACATTGTCCATTAAACAATACATTGCTACCTCGGGTTAAGAACTTAATTCATTCTGGAGGTCCATTCTTAACCTGAAGCATCTGTAACTTGAAGCGTCTGTAGCCCGAGGTACCACTGTACTTTGCATGGTCTGCGTCCTGGTGCATGCAGACCACATACAGTGATACCTCAGGTTAAGAACTTAATTCATTCTGGAGGTCCGTTCTGAACCTGAAACTGTTCTTAACCTGAGGTACCACTTTAGCTAATGGGGCCTCCCACTGCTGCTGTGTCGCTGGTGTGCAATTTCTGTTCTCATCCTGAAGCAAAATTCTTAACCCGTGGAACTATTTCTAGGTTAGCGGAGTCTGCAACCTGAAGCATCTGTAACCCGAGGTACCACTGTACTTCCTTCCCCCCTTCCACAAGTGGGGGGGGTGTGGATCAGAAGCAACTAGTTATGTCTAAACACAGGGTTTGTTCCACCCAAAAAATTATGCTCACTAAGCCAACTAAGCTGTGGCTTCAAAACAGGTAGTGATCACAGTGGTTTGGGCAAAACAAACCATGGTCCTGGATTTGGAAATAATGCTAAACCGACTACTTCGTGGTCATCTCTCCTCCTCCCCATCAATCACAGCTCAATGCTGCAAAAAGGAAAATTACTCCCCACACTGAAGCCTACAAAAAAACCTCAATGACAATAATGAAGAGGCGCAAAGAACACATCCCATTTTAAATCTCTTCCTCTGGAAATCTGGCCTGTTGCTTGCTCCCTACCCCCACCCCCAAATTAATGCACATGAAGCTTGGATAGAGATATTAAATTAGTATGATTAAAGGCCCAACTCACAGGGTTTACAAAAGGATTACAGCTAATCAATCCACCATCCTGCAGAGGGAAAAAAAACACATTTGCTTGCAAGGCTGATAAATTGGTGACTAATAGTTAATCTCTAGAGATTAGCATTTCTTACTTTGTCATTTCCAGGAGGGGTAGTTGTGATAGTCTACTTCAGAAACAAAAAAAGAGCAAGAGGGAAAAAAGCACTTTAAAAATCAGCAAATTTATTGTGGCAGAGTCCACTGACTCAGATGCATGAACTGTTGTCTTTAATTGGTGAATATTATGTATATATATTTTTAATCTCACTCACTCACTCAAACAAACATGCACAAGTACAAAGGGGGAGGGATGTAAACAGTGAGGTCCAAAAGCATAAAATGTCATGAACTGTATTCTTACATTTCAGTGTCTTTCTGTTTCTATTTCTACACACACCGCAATAAAAAAATAAATAAATGTTATGCCACAATGTATCTATCTGTCTTGAAGGTGCAACAAGACCTTTTGCTGAGTGATATCTAGCTCAAGGAAAGACGGAAAAGAGAGTGTTGCTATCTCAATTGCTCACTACCTAGATTTTATCTGGCATGAGATTCAAGAACCCCAGACCTCCACATTTCATGTATGAAGGACCTCCCTGCAGGGACAAAGGGGGAACAAATTAGACTGAAGAGTTGTCAACTATCTCTCTACATTCCAGAGAACATGGCAGCAGAAGGTAATGATAAAAAAGGCAGGTTCACAGAAAATAATATTTGTATTACATGGGATACTTCAGTCTTTAAGCACCTAACAATGAATAGAAATTCACTGAGGAAGATCTATGAATTAAGTTGGAAAATATACAGGCAGTGTATCTGACAGAGGAACTTAGCCTTGAAAATAAATCCAAAAGTTACTGGTGCAGTGAACTTTATACTAGCCAATCTGCTTGTGCAGACCTTACTCATTTATCGTGCAGTCACTGCAGAAAAAATACCTTCCATTTTAAAAAAATCTTCCTTGTCTTGTCACCTGGATACAAATATTACTCACCACAGAGAACCAGACAATTAACTGTTCCCTGCCTGCAGGAATTACACAGTTCGAACTTGCACTGAAAGCTTTCAGAAGCTTTACATTGCTTCAAAAGCTGTACTTTCCCCTTTACTTTTTTTAAAAAAGGTGTTACAATTTAAATTTTAGAATCTCCCCCCAAAAAATGATTATAAAAAGCTTTCAAGAGAATATTCAAACTTGAGAATGTGCAAGTCAAAAACCAGTTGCCATGAAATTTATATATATATATATCAATCACTTGAGAAAAACAGGAAATATCTTTTCCTCTTGCAACTCTGATGTATCAATGGGGCAAGTGGGAAAATTGTGGAATGGTTAGGTGATCATGACTACTAATGTCATCAGGAAGGAGGGGAATGCTCACAACACAATGCATTTTTTAAAAAAGTTATTCTTGCATTGGCAAGTGTCTATACAAATCTGTGCACCATAGTTTGAGCTAAGGGGATATTGGAATTATATGCATGCCAAACACTTGTACTATCCTTTGAGGGTGATACAAAATTCACCATCAGGCCGAGTAAGCTTGCTTTTGGTAAAACTTGAACACCTGCAATACCTTTTTCAACAGCAATGGTTGGCCCAGTTAAATAATGGCACCTTACAAATGTATGACTAGGGCCTTATCTATTTATTAATCATCAGGGAAGCATAACTGATTCCCCCTTACACAGACTTACACACCCCTACACTTTTTCTATCATACAAGTACCCTGCTGAATCCGACTAAAGGTCTCACCCATCTTCCTGTTTCTCAGTGTAGTTAACCAGATCTTTCTCAAAAGTCAACAAGCAGGGTATGAAGAAAATAACCACCCATCACCATTTATGTATTTAATTTATTTGTAAAATTTATATCCTGCCCTTTATCACCAAATGATCTCTGGGTGGGTGGCAACCATAAAAATACAGCACTTCATAAAAGCAACCAATGCATTAAAACAAAAGCAATATTGCACAGTTCAGACCACGCAACATTCACCTCCTCCACTCAGTACACACCAGAACCTTTAGAGCAGCCTTTCTCAACCTGTAGGTCCCTAGAGGTTGTTGAACTACAACTGCGATCACCCCTAGCTAGCAAGGCCAGAGCTCAAAGATGATGGGAGTTGTAGTCCAACAACATCTGGGGACCCACAGGTTGAGAACCACTGCTTTAAAGGATTAGGTCCCCAAATACTTGACAGAAAAGTTTTCAGATAGTGATTAAAAATAACTAAAGTTGGTGGCAGCTATACATCAAGAAAGCTGTTCCATCACCAGGGTGCCATCACCGAGAAGGCTCTGTCCCATAGTTTTCACTTGGCAATGCTATGACAAGCAGTAGCTCTTAAAATCACAGCCAGGACAATACAGACAGGGAGGCACTCCTTCAGATAACTCAATCCTTAACCATTCAGGGCTTTGTATGTCAGAATCTTGAATAAGGCTTGGCGGTATGAAGTATGGACCTTTAAGGACCATGGTTATGTGATCCTGAGCAGGTCCCCACCCACCCCACCCCCCAAAAAATGTGGTATTCAGCGTTCACCGCCCCTGAACCCAGAGGTTCTATTTACCCATTATAGATAACCACCACTGATAAACAATGAGTTTGTCTACTTTGCAATATATTGTAGAAAGGCTGTTCTCTATGCATTTGGACACCTCTTAAGAAATTTTGCATGATGGTTCCTGAGATCGAGGAGCAGGATATTGTCCATGTTTGGGATACAATTGGATGCTTTTAAAAATCAAGATGGCAGACAGAACCATTCAAATCTCCCCTGGATTTACCACTGATTTCTGAACTGATTCCCCACCCCCCCTGTGTTTTATAATTCCACTGGGCATGAGACTCCTAGTCTCCTACAAAGTTAAGCCCACAAACATCTCTGCATTATGGAGCAGGGAATGCCATAAATTATGTGTTGTAGGAAGAGAAGTATTTTCATATCCTCAGAATAATCCCATGGGATAAACTGGGCTGAGATATACTTACTGGCCCAAGATCGGCCAGTAACCTTTGTGCCAGAGGAAGAACACAGCAGAATTCAGCAACCAGATTATGAATAGGCGCTCAGAATAGATCACACCCATTATGGTGTGGCTGCACTGGTTGCTGAATCGCTCCCAAGTCCAATTTAAAGTGCTGGTTTTGACATATAAAGTTTTTCATGGCTTGGGATTTTTAGAAGACATCTGAAGGCAACCTTGTTTAGGGAAGCTTTTAATATCTGAAGGACTATTGTGTTTTAATGTTTTTTTGGAAGCCGCCCAGAGTGAGGCGGGGAATAAATAATAAATTATTATTATGACCCCAAAAGCTCACTGACGGCTGTTCCTGCAATAATGAGCCCCGAAAAAGTTATCTGAGGCCATTCTCTGGGAGAAGAGCGACAGGGCCTTTTCAATGGCAGACTCCCCTTGTGGAATGGTCACCTCAGGAAAACTCAGCAACATTTACATCCTCAGCCAAACGCATTTTTGTTCTACCAGGTTTTTGGGTGCTAACATTGTTGCTGTTCTTCCTGCTGTTTTCATGGGCAATCTCTTGGGTTTGAAGGTGGTTATCCTTTTGGTGAATGGGAAGGATTTTTTCTTTTCTTTTTAAGGCAGTATAATTGTTGGTCACTTTTAATATATATTACCACTGTAAATGTTGTTGGATTTTTCTTTGTATAAGCCACCATGGAGCAAGTTGCTCTGGGACGGTTCTTGCACAAAACAACTCATAAAATAACCCAAGCCTACGTTATTCTAGGACCAAGATGGGGAAGCTGTGACCCTCCAGCTGTTGGGGCCCCAGATGTTGTTGGACTGCAACTCCCATCATCCCTGACTATTGACTATGCTGGCTGGGGCTGATGGGAGTTGGAGTCCAACAACAAGGTCGCAGGTTCACCATCACTGCCCTAGAACAAATGACTCTTACCAAAATTAGGCATGTAAATCACCACTAGCCAGTCATCGCCATAGTGAGTAAGGATTTCCCCAAGTGACCAGATTTTTTAAAAGCCCATTTGTGTGCTAAACATTTGTGGGTTTGCAAAACCAAGAAAGCATTACATGAGGGCAGAGGTGAATTAATATGCATGCATCTGTTAATTTATTAAGACCATCAGCTGCATCCCCTACATTAGAGGGAGAGTTCATTCAAGCAGGAGCTACGCCTTGCAAGTAATTTACTTGCAAGTAAGTCCAGTTGTGGCAAATGGAGCTTCTTCCCTAGAGTTTCCCCCCCCCCTCCAGGACTGCAGCCTCAACTATAAAGCGTCAAAAAAATGGATGAAAATGCTCATCACATTCCACTCCGATCAGACGCTGCTCCCTAAAGAGTGTGTGTGTTTGTGTGTGTTTTCATACGCCAGACAACTTACTTGCGCCTTCGATTTTGTCCGATCCCCTGCTCCAAATGATCTGCCTGGTCTCCAGCTTCACCTGGAACGTTTTCCTTTCTGGCCTTTGGGACTTTTTGGAGTAAAACAAAGTCATCACGGTGCCGACTTCCAAGCTCCTGGAGAGGTGAACCACTTCGGCTTCGCTTGGGTTGCAGGGTCCATTGGTAAAAACAGACGCCATGGTGGCTTCCCGAGTCCTTTTTCTTCTCTCTTTCTTTCGCCCCCCCTCGGGTTCAGCAAATGCTGGGCGAATGAAGGGGGGGGGGAAAGGGGGGCAGAAAACTTCCCAAACAAAAGAAGGAGTTCAAACGCTTCTTCTACGCCAAAGCTGGAAGCAAAAGCGTGGAAAGGGGGGAACCGGGTTGTGGGTTTATTTATTTTTTCAACTCCACACCAACATCCTCCGAGCCTTTTCCAACCGAGAAGCAACGAATTTCAAATCTTGGGAAGCCGTCCCTCCAGGGAAGGAGCCAGGATGCCACCACCGACCAGTGTTTATAATGCGAACGGGAGGGAAGAAGCGAACTCCTTAGCCCCGGTCGGTGGGCGCCCTCTTGGGAACCAGCAGCTCTTCGATCCCCCAAAACGAGAGAAAATCGCCCCTCTTCCCTTCGCGATCATGCACCATTTTCCCTCTGCTTGCTTTCTTTTCTTCCTTCGTTCCTTTTGGGGGTTTCACCCACACCCCCTCCGCGTCTTCTCGAGTCTTTTAAAACGAAAGCGAGCAGAAAGGGAATCGGGCCGGATGGTACGGCGGCGGCGGCGGCGCGGGAGGTAAGAGAAAACAAATATGCATAAAAATCTAACTCCAAGTCGGTCTTCCCCAAGCGCAAGCAAAGCTGGCCGGGGGCTAGAAAGGGCTGGCTGCGATCGAGGGCGGAGAGGAGGGCTCTGGCAACCCCCGCAGCCTTGCTCCCTCCCCCTGCGACTGCCCCTCTTATCCCCGCCCCCCTTCCCTCTTCCTCCTCCTCCTCTGCCAGCCCCCTTTGGCGCTGCCTCGACTCTGCAGGCAGATCTCTCTCTCTCGGAATCGATCAGAGACAGGCTGATAAAGATCTCCCTAGAGCTCAGCAAGTAATGGCTGGAAGTAGCGGGGGGAGGAAAATCTCCAGTAATCGGAGTCCATTGCACATTCTTAAATGACTCTCTTGCGTCGTGCTTTGCAGCAACGTATGCAAGGTCGGGGGGGGCGTTGTAGCAGGATTTTCTTTTTCGCATACCGCCCCCCCCCCGCCCTACCACCCCCACCTTCCTTTCTTTGCACACTATAACAAGAGAGGAGGAGGCTCAGGGTTGGATCCGGACGCCCTCGTCTCCAGATCCTCTCCCCAAAGTGAGCAGGCAGGACTAGTCCGCAGGGCCCAGCGAGAAGCGAAGATTTCCATAATCCAGTTTTTCCTCCTTGCCTTTGCATGAAGGGGGGGGGGCAGAGAGATCCGGAGACTTTGGGGGTGGCGGGTGGGTTTTTCATCCCAGCAAAAGTGAGGCAGTGGCACATTTCTGTTGGGTCTTGTCTTCGCGCGCGCCCACCCCAAAAGGGAGCCCGGGAGAGGAGTGGTCGCGCTGGAAGGAAGGGGGGAGCTTCGCAATGCAGGGCCCCTTTTGCGGCCTGCGAATCTCGGGTCGACTCGCGTCCAGGTGGCGAGTTGGTTGGTGTTATTTTTTCGCCTTCTTCCCGAACACGTGACGGCGCCTAAGAGAAGAAGCAGGAAAAGGACGCGGTGGGGTCGGGTGTCGGGATTGTCGCCGCTTGCGCGGTGGAAGGCTGCAGTTGCGACAGGCAGAAGAAGATGCATCAGAGGCACACACACACACGCCACTCCACTGTGGAATTCGGATCAATGGCTACTGTGTTGTGGTGGCTCCAGTGTTGCACTGGGGAGACCCGAAATGTTCAAATGCCCGCGATATCTCTACGGGAGCTTTTGTTGTGTGAATGGCGCCACAGACCCCGTGGGGTCCGCAGGCCATCATTTGGGGAACCACTGGTGCAGAAAACAAACAATAGGGCCTTGAGACAAAAACGAGTAATGCAGCGATATAAAAACAGAAAAGCAAATGAAACGGAAATTCAAACATGTGCCACAGGGTCCATTCTTGTGAGTCAGGGAAAGCTTGGGCGGAAAGATCTCAAAAGCGACATACGGTTAAAATAAATTCTGATTGGAAATCATCTTAACAGATTTTAATACAGTCATACCTTGGGTGTCGAACAGAATCTGCCCAGAAGTCTGTTCAACTTCCAAAACGTATGGAAACCAAAGCATGACTTCTGATTGGCTGCAAGAAGCTCCTGCAGCCAATTGGAAGCTGCTGAAGCCCCATCGGACATTCAGGTTCCAAAGAACGTTCGCAAACGGGAACACTCACTTCCGGGTTTGCGGCGTTCGGGAACCAAAACATCCAAGTACCAAGGTGTTCGGGATCCCAGGTACAACTGTATTGTATTTTTATAGAGCAGCCTGCCCTAGGATGTTATGGTGAAGTAATATCAATAATACATACCTCCCCTTCACCCTAAGGTCCCGAGGTGGGTTACAACACAACACAAGTAATACAGTTTATGACCAAGTAAAGCCCTGGTGGAGGAGCCTCCTGGGATGGCCTGAGGCTTCGTATGAGGCCTCTCCACAGCCCAGGCGATAACTTCGTCAGGTCCCCTGCTAACTGCTGTGGTGGGATGGGGGACCTAGGGAAACAGCCCCACAAGAGGAGCCCTTCTGCACCCTGCCTGGCTGGCCTCTGGTCTCCAAAGAAAAAACACACAAGTACTACAAAAACCAACTTGCCTCACAGGGTCGTTGTAAAGAGAAAACAGGGAGGGGGAGAACCTTCTACATTGTTCCTTCAATAGAACTTCCAGCTTCAGGGGCTGTATACTCCTGAATGTCACTTGTTGGGGGACAACCCTAGAAGACGACAGTTTTCGCCTTTAGGCCTTCCTTGTGATCTTTCCAGAGGCATCCAGCTGGCCTCTGTCAGAAGCAGAGGTATTGGACCAAGCTGACTTTCGGTCAAATATATAAATCTCTATAGGTACACTCAGTTGAGAGAAAGCCCTATTTCCATTCTGAGTATTATAAAAGTGGCGTAAGAGGACTCTTTGAAGCAGAGAGGGAAAGAAGAATGTAAAGAGCGATGTTTGGTTTCTGTAATGAAAGAAACAAGGATCCATACGTGCTTAGAAGCCGTGTCCTCTGCCCTAGAGACCTTTTCCTCTCATATTAGGGGTTGAGATTTGGGGGGCTGTGTGTCCTGCTTTGCATAGGCCACTTCTCTAGCTGAATGGCTCTCAGAAGAGAGTCTTCTGTTTGAAGGGCTGTCCAGTCCAACCCTGGTTTAACCCTAAGAATGGAGAGCAGATGCCTTGAAGTTGCCCGTCCACCATACAGCTGCACACACACTGTACAAAGAAAGCACACACACACACACCCTTCCTGGAAACTGCAGTGTACACCTAACAGAGTTGCAATTCTCAATGCCCTTAACAAACTACAGTTCCCAAGATTCTTTGGTGGGCAGGAGCAAGCAAAAAGCTTCAAAAGTATAGTGTATATACTATATAGAGCTGACGCACAAGTCGTCTTCCTCACTGTGGTGAGGCATTTCTGTTCAAATCATGTTGTTGTTGTTTAGTCATTTAGTCATGTCCAACTCTTCGTGACCCCATGGACCAGAGCACGCCAGGCACTCCTGTCTTCCACTGCCTCCCGCAGTTTGGATGTTTGTAGCTTCGAGAACACTGCCCAACCATCTCGTCCTCTGTCGTCCCCTTCTCCTTGTGCCCTCCATCTTTCCCAACATCAGGGTCTTTTCCAGGGAGTCTTCTCTTCTCATGAGGTGGCCAAAGTACTGGAGCCTCAGCTTCACGATCTGTCCTTCCAGTGAGCACTCAGGGCTGATTTCTTTAAGAATCGATAGGTTTGATCTTCTTGCAGTCCATGGGACTCTCAAGAGTCTCATCCAGCACCATAATTCAAAAGCATCAATTCTTCAGTGATCAGCCTTCTTTATGGTCCAGCTTTCACTTCCATACATCACTACTGGGAAAACCATGGCTTTAACTATACGGACCTTTGTTGGCAAGGTGATGTCTCTGCTTTTTAAGATGCTGTCTAGGTTTGTCATCTCCTTTCTCCCAAGAAGTAGGCGTCTTTTAATTTCATGACTGCTGTCACCATCTGCAGTGATCATAGAGCCCAGGGAAGTAAAATCTCTCACTGCCTCCATTTCTTCCCCTTCTATTTGCTAGGAGGTGATGGGCCCAGTGGCCATAATCTTAGTTTCAAATTATAGTACAGTAATGATTTTGAAATGTGCATATAAATGAACATGTGCACATTTTATGCAGATCCATGTCGTCTTTTACCCACTTCTCTGGTCCTTTTTTTTTTTTTTACAGTGTCATAGAATTTTGGATTTGGAAATGACCCTGAGGATCATCTTGTCCAAGCCCCAGGAATGCAGGAATCCTGCCCAAAGCTTTTCCTAGGTGGACTCAAACCACCAACCTTCTGGTTAACAGCCAGATGCGCTGACTTGTTGCACCACCTGGACATCCTGCTGGGGACTGGTTGTGGTTATTAGCTAAAGTTTTTCTCTTTCTAGATGGTTGTCTTTGCCTTTAAGAGCTACAGTTGCAATCGAAATTATTCATAGACACACCCATTGCAATTAGGGTTTTTTTCAAAATTGACAGACTTTTCAGCTGTTTGCAATGAGCAAATCAAACAAAAGGTGTTCCGACTCAAGCACGCCTGGTGCAACTAATAAAGCCCTTGATTGGTTGCATCAGGTGTGCTTGAGACAACCCCAGTTGTATTGGTGCTGTTGTGAGGGATTCTGTTTAGGGGGTTGAATAACAGTGAGACTGGAGAAACCAGTATAAGTTGCAATTTCAGCTGAATTTGGGGAAAACACTTGAAGCATCCATTATGCTGAGCTATTTCAATTGCTTTTGTCTGATTTGCTCATTGCAAACAGTTGAAAGTCTGTAAATTTTGATGAAAAAACCCAATTTGCAATGGGGGTTCGAATAATTTTGATTTCAACTATATGGAAAGCAGAAGGAAATGGTGCTTTCTCTAGCAAAGCAAAACAACAACAAAACAAAACAAGACCTTCCCCAGCTGTATTATTATCGCGTAAGAATGGCCTATTTGATCAGAATAAGGTCCCGCTCTATTGGCCCCAATATTTTGCTTCCAAATACAACCAGCCAGATATTTTTCCTCCTGGGTCTCAAAGTACTTCAGGACTGAATCCTAGTGCACCTGTGTTAAGTGAAACTATGGGTGGAAGGGCTTTTGACTGATTTTTAAAATGTATTTTAATGATCTGAATGTGGCTTGGAGAGGGAGAGATCAGATTCCGCATTTAAGCTTTCCCCAACCCTGGGGCTGCAGAAGTAACACCAAGCTCAACCCATGTGGCTCCCTTGATCATCTGCGTGACAGATGGGGGTTAAAAAGAGGTCAGTGGGAGAAGCTGCCCTGTCTCAACAAAACTCAGGTGTGATCTCAGCCTATGGCTCAGCTCCATGTCCTCATACCCAGGCATGAAATGTTAAATGTGTGGTGTTAGTATGCTTCCCGGCTGTCACTATTTTGGGGTGGGATTCAGTCACATACCGGTAAATTCAGCATTGCACAATTCTAGTTGGTTGGGTGGTCTTGTGCAACAAGCCCACTTCCCCCAAAGATCGGGCTTTTTGAGATAAGGAAAGTGATGAGAAACTGCACTAAAAAGTGTGGGGTAACACTTGCTCTGACGCAACGTCATCTAACCTCCCTGCAAACCAATCAGGATGAGTGAGCACTCAGTAAACAGTTTCTGTGGAAACACTAAGCTTGCCATACGTCAGGAAAAGTCCTGACATGTCCTGGTTATTGGGTGTAAAAATGGCATTGGGCGGGGGAGGGGGGTTTACCAAAGTGGCAAAATGTCAGAGAAAACCTGGATGTATGGCAATGCGATGGAAAAAGCAGCGGAAACAGCTCAAAAAGCTTTAAATCATTATTTTGGGGGGAGGTTCTCCCCCCCAAAGCCCAACAATTTGGGTGGGGCCTTCCTAAAAAAATGCTCAGCAACTTAGTGGGTGCCAGGAATTTTAGTTTTTGAAATATGGCAACCCTAGGAAACACACTTTGTGTATATTTGTTTTTAAAGTTGCTGGTTTTATTTAGATTTTGATGAGTTTTATGTCCTGTTGTTTTTAATGTTTTATTTTATTGGTATTTTCAATGAATATTTCATATTGCTTTATCTGGTGCACAGCAAGTGCCCTTTCTGCCTATTCAGAACTGCTTTTTTTTGTCACATACACAATTATACACATACACAATTATGCCTGGCGTGCTCTGGTCCATGGGGTCACAAAGAGTTGGACACGACTAAACGACTAAACAACAACAACAATTACACATCTGCCCTTCTCCTTAGCGCTGTGTGTGTATGTGCATGTCTCTCCTCAAACTCGGATGGGCATCCATTCCCAACTGTCTCTTAATCATTGACTCCCATCAGCCAGCCACTCAGAGCTATTAGCTGGACATCTGCCTAGCAAATGGATGGCAGCTGTAACAAAATCAGGTGCTTCTGGGAAGGCATGGGTGAATCTGTCAATTTCAGTTTCTCTCATTTCTCCAGCCTTATGTTCAGTTCTCCACATTTCTTCATCAGTTTGTGGTTTATCTATTTAAATGGGGGGAGGGAATCATCCTGAAAATTTACCAGCATTCTAATGATAATATACCATTTTTGGTAGGCAGTTTGGTCAAATATACACACATTTGCCAAATAATTTCCCCTATAATCATGTCTTTTTGTACGTTGTGTTCGCTGGTGTTTAAAATGTGTGGTAAAGGGACCCCTGACCATTAGGTCCAGTCGTGGCTGACTCCGGGGTTGTGGCACTCATCTCGCTTTATTGGCCAAGGGAGCCGGCGTTTGTCCGCAGACAACTTCCAGGCCATGTGGTCAGCATGACTAAGCCGCTTCTGGCGAACCAGAGCAGTGCACGGAAACGCCGTTTACCTTCCCGCTGAAGTGGTACCTATTTATCTACTTGCACTTTGTGCTTTCGAACTGCTAGGTTGGCAGGAGCAGGGACCGAGCAACGGGAGCTCACCCCGTTGCCGGGATTCGAACCGCTGACCTTCTGATCGGCAAGTCCTAGGCTCTGTGGTTTAACCCACAGCGCCACCCGCGTCCCCTAAAATGTGTGGTAAGGAACTGCAAAAAAGGGGGGTTGACAAATGCCTGGCAGAACACGATATGTGGCTTCGAGGGGGTGTGTATGAGTAGTTTGGTGGGTCACAAGTTGTGGAGGCCTGTGCTACAACCCCAACTGAGCCAATGGCAGAGGAAATGTGGTCAAGGATAGCAAGCCAGCCTTCGCCATCGTGGTGCCCTCCATATGTTTCATACTACAACTTCCATTAAGTTCCAGCCAGCAAAATCAAATGGTAGGGGTGGTGGTAACTGTAATCCAAAGCATCTGGAGAGTACCAGGTTCGGGAAGACTGTAATGAGCCATCCGAAGAAACAGCCAGGTAAAGGGAGGCAGTTTCAAACTAAGTGTTAGTCTGTGCTGTTGTGCCTTGTTCTTACTATTGCAATTATCCCCGCCTTCCCTTTGACGTACATGCCCATTGCCTTATGTTTTCATTGCCCTTAGGCTAGTTTGTTTCCTGCTTAATCTAGCCTTCATGGCCTCGTGGATTGGCTTTCAGACAATGCCAGCTCCTCTTCTTCCATCCTTGAAAAACCCCACTTCTTAATGAAATAATCAATCTCACACAAGAAGATCACTAGCGAGAGCTGGAACCGGGACAAAAAAGAGGCAGCAGTTAAACGGTAACGATGATTCACGCTTGGTGTTCTTGCTCAAGACATGTTTGTGGACGTCGAAATATCCCTGATGTTGGCTCGGGGAAATCCTTTGCAAAAGCACCATCGAGTACCTCTTCTAGCACATTAAAGAACTCCCATGGTCCCATGCTGACCTGCGTCCTTCTATGCTCCTGAATGGAAGTGATGCCATCAGATTTAATCCCTTGCAATGGAAAAAGGGTCTGATTCATAGCCAGAGTGGAACAGTGATAAAGGATTTTCACCTGGCAGCCCCTGGGCCATAATGTTCCAGGAGAAGATAATCATGCCATTCAAGCAGAAAGAAGCAACAGGGAATTTTGGTTTGTGGCTGAGCTTTGGAGTGGCCTAGTCACCTGAACAGTTGGCCCAGGAGTACTCCTGGGTGTCATTTTTTTGTAGTGCAAAGAATTGGAAGTGCAAGAATTGCCTGCTTTAGCACCAGGCCAAAACTGCAGGAAGAATTCTTCCAGAAAGCTGATTCTGACATTTCACGGTGGGCTTCCAATTGCTCCTTTGCTGGAAACAAGGTACGTTCACAATCACACATCAGCTGATAGGCAGTAGGAGGGGGAAGCAGTTTCCATTTGAGAGGCACACTTTCAACCTCCAGTGTCAGAGGCTGAAAGGATCAGCATGGAGCAAGCTTTGCAAGCTTCCCCACACTCCCCCTTTCAACCTCTGTGTCTCTCACTTTTCTGCAGAATCCAGGGCGCTGCTTTTCATTTCCTCCTGTGCTATGCTGATTTACTGCAGTCCCTTGTAAGTACCCTTAAAGGTAAAAGTAAAGGGACCCCCTGACCAATAGATCCAGTCATGGCCAACTCTGGGGTTGCGGCGCTTATCTCACTTTATTGGCCGAGGGAGCCAGCGTACAGCTTCTGGGTCATGTGGCCAGCATAACTAAGCCGCCTCTGGCAAACCATAGCAGCGTTTACCTTCCCGCTGGAGTGGTACCTATTTGTCTACTTGCACTTCAAACCGCCAACCTTCTGATTGGCAAGTCCTAGGCTCTGTGGTTTAACCCACAGTGCCACCCGCGTCCCTTTTGTAAGTACCCTTAGTTGTGAATAACAAGACCCGGCTGTTGTGGCAGTTTTGTTTGCAATCTTTTATTTCAACTAATAAGGCTGGACCTGCTTCCAAATGAAGATGCACAGGGTTGAGCTGCATGTGTTTTATTGTTGATGCTTTTTATAAATGATTTCCAAGCAATAAAAGAGTGCCACAAAGTACCAAGAGTTGCATTTGCAGGCTGAGAGTTACAGGCATGTCAGGCATCTTGCCCTTCACATGGACTTACCCAGGTTCAGAAGGGAAAGCTGTGGCAGAGAGAGGAAATGAATCTGCATTCCCCAGGACCTGAGCCAGAAGCTCATCTTTCTCCAGCCCGAAAAGAAGTCTTAGTGATCCCATGTAAAAATAACTCAGAAAGTGCATCTTCCCCGTCCCATATAAAAATCAACTTGCATCTCAGACAGAGGATACATTTCTTTTCCTATTAACACCAGGTTTACCATCGCTTTTGAAAGCACCAGGCCAGTGGCAAAGCTGCATTGGAAACAGAACAAAGGGAAGTTTATGGGAATGAAGGGCTGATATGGAAAGTATTTCAGGGGGAGTTTGTGGCTCTCATTCTTTCCAAATCCCCTATTTCCCTTTGCCTCCCCAGCCTCAGAACCAGGCAAAGGAATCTGGATAAATAGAAATAATTTAAACAAAACGGGGGTGGGGGGTGGGATTGCTCCATCATTGGGTTCAGCCACCCTGACTTTGCCCCAGCTTAGTTATTTTATTAATTTTAATAAAAGTTCACCAGGCATATTTACTAAGGACAAAGAAGAGACTAAACGGAATGAAAAGTTGTAAGAAGCAGCCCTTGAAATAAGTAAAGCAATAAATAAATCTCTCGATGTGAAAACCAGGCAGCCCAGTCTACCGCATGGGGATGTGAAACGATGTTTTGAAACGCTGAGAGCTCTGAGGTCTAAATTCGAGAGGGTAATTACCAAATGAAGCCATTGCTGTAACTCCTTCGTTCTCATGCCTTAAGCATCCTCCCAAACCTGTGTGCATGTAACAACTATATTCCTTCCATTCATTTTTGCTCCTCTTCCCTCTCCTTCCTCTGTGGCTTCCCCATGTTGAGTTTTATATGCCAAACTCCTTGGGGCAGGGACCACTCCTCTTCCATTCTGTATAGTAACGTGAATACCATTGGAGATATGTGTGCCTGTGTGTAGGATGGTAGCCTGTAGAAGCTTCTGCCTTACCATCAGTGGTGGGTGTATTTTAACTGGATTTTGAATAAATGTGCAACTAATTGTCACTGTTCTGAATTTTATTGTGTTGCTATATTCCTTAGTGCAGGGGTCAGCAACCTGCGGCCCACGGGGGTTGTTTAAATGGCCCGTGAGCTGCCCCCGAACCAAGCTGCCTGCTCGGCGAGTTCCCACACGCTGCGCTAAACTAGCGCACTGCAGAGCGGGGGCTCATTTCCGTGGTACTGGAAATCGCGTCTGTGCAGATGCGATCCAGCTCACAGAGCGATCTCTGCGGGAGTGAACTGGCCCAGGTGAGGGAAACTTTGCCAACCCCTTCCTTAGTGGGTCATGCAAACCACCATTCTGATTAATGCTTTATATCGAGTAGGGGGCCTTAGGGATGGGTTTATGGAACCAGGGGGGGGGGAGGTGGCCCAAAAAGGTTTGGGAACCACTGATGTAGGCATAGGTAAAGGACCCCTAGATGTTTAAGACCAATCGCATTTGGCTATGGGGTGTGGCTCTCATCTCTTCCTTCAGGCCGAGGGAGCCTGTCTGCAGACAGTTTTCTGGGTCATAGCGCACAGTCAACCATTTACTTTCCCACCACAGTGGTACCTATTTATCTACTCACACTGGTATCCTTTCGAACTGCTAGGTTGGCAGAAGTTGGGACAAAGCAACAGGGAGCTCATCCCATCGCACGAATTAGAACAGCCGACCTTATGATCAGCAAGCCCAAGAGGCTCAGAGGTTTAGACCACAGTGCAAACCACATCCCTGCCATTGATGTAGACAATACTGAGCTTGAGAGGTCCATGCTCTGACTCACTGTAAGTCAGTTTCCTTTGTACTGATCAGTTAGAAGTCTCATGCCCCTTGGTGTCCTGTTCCAATGACTGAATCCTGCACCACAGTGCCAAATTTGCTAGAGATGTCTGAGGAAGCACTTGCTCCACCAACACATCCGATGAAGCTGCTCACCTGCAGCAGGCAGGCACATTTGAGGGAGGCTAGCTGGCAAGATACGATCTAGCAGCACAGGAAACAGCGCTTTTAAAAACACTCAAGTCGGAGGGTATCTCCGGAGAAATCGTACTCGACAGCAGGGCCCCATGAATTGTGCATAAAAGGCTTTGTCGCTTGCAACAGGAAAAGCCAACTCCATTAGCAGAATATATCACATCAATCTGGGAGCGTAGGAAGTTGCCAGTCAACCCTGCCACAGATGAATACAGAGGATTTGGTACTGAAGTCAGATCTCCTCCTCCTGGCCAGGGATAAACACACATATACATAACATGCCATTGTGGGTTACACTGATCCTGTGATATGGCACCAGTACTGAAATGGACTCCAAGGAGGAGCCCTGCATAGATTGCCTGAAAGATCACCTACCTGAAAGATTGCCTTCCCTTGCATAAACCTGCAAGGCGCTGTGCCTTACAGAATTTCATATAGGCTCTATGTAGCCTATGGTTTAAAGGTAAGAATCCTATCCATCACTTCACCCTCTTTTGCCCAATGACATGCAGCCCCCAGGAAGTTGCCCTGGGCTTAAAAAGGTGCCTCCCCCACCCCTGCCCCATGTTGCATATACTGTGGTGTGTGAAAATAAAAAAATTCCTTCCAGTAGCACCTTAAAGACCAACTAAGTTAGTTCTTGGTATGAGCTTTCGTGTGCATGCACACTTCTTCAGATATACTGTGGTGTGTGAATGGCTGTGTGTGAAGCAATGGAGGAAGTTGTGCATTTTGGACCCTTTGGACAACAGTCCAACATTTGCCAACTTTTAAATTGCAACAGAAGCGCCAGCTGCTTTTCACCTTGAGGAGATGCCCTTGTGGAAATTTATATCCATATCTGGTTTTCACTAGAGGCTCATCATCTTTCAGTCTCTGCAATTTTGAAATAAACACGATCTACAGTGGGAGGTGGGGGAGAGAAGCAGGGCAATTCCAGCCCCTCTCCCGAGAGACCAGTTGCCTCGCGCCCTTGCTCAGCTCTCACCTAGCAGCCACCCTTTCTTTACATTACCTGAACTGTTCCCATCCCAGCTGGTCATGATGAGAACTATAACCTTTAAGAAGTGGTGCCTGAACTTCCTTTTCCTTCCTCCCCATCTCCCACTTTCCTTCTTTCAGACTGGAATCCTGAAGTCAGAGGAAAATATTGCTACTGATTTTTGTAAACTGCTATGGGAGCCTTTTTTGGTTTATAAATGAATGAGTGAATGAACCAATCAGTCCAAGAGCTTTTGCTGGTGTGATGATTCTTTGTTTCCTCTGTGAATCATAACATGGGAGCAATGACATTTAACTAAAGCCGTTTTATGGCTTTAGGTAGCAACCGAACACTCAGCCTAACAACATGAGGGGCCATTTCTCAAAGCAAACCAATGATGTTATTTGAAGGACTAATTGCACATCAGTAAACCTAGGTTTGCTACTATGCTACAGCAGGGAGTTGTAACCAATCCTGGCTCAAGAATAGTGTGCCAGAGTGACACTCATGTTTGCTGTTGCAGGCAGGCATTATTTTGGGGGTTATGCGTCACCCTGAAATATGCAATGTGTGACATGTATTGATCACCTTTAGTGATCTTTCATCCAAAGAACTAAAGGTGAGGATGGTTCTTATCTCCACAACATCCCTTGAAGTAGGTTAGGTTGAGAGGTAATGACCAGCTCAAAGTCACCCACAATGAACTTCCTAGCTGAGTGAGAATTCGAACCTGGTTCCTCCTTGTTCACCACTCTAATCACAACAACATATTGACACTTTACCAAATTTTGTTAAGTCTGGACCCTTTTAAGTAATTCGTGGGGAAAATGTTCACATATATACACTGGTGTTTTCCCAGCTGGCTTTCCCAGTTGAACAAATGATCTTTACCACGAGTAGGGTTTTAGTCTTGTTTTAAATGAATTTGCTGTTTTTAATTGTTTTTATTATCTCATGTGTAAATCACCTTGAGACACTGGTTTAGAAGCAATAAAAAATTGTAATTAATGTATGAGGACAGCAGAGTTTCTCATCTTTGTTAGTAACAGAACAGATCAAAATGACTTGGGCGTAAGTTTGTGACCTCACATGTCTGATAGTGGAAAGTAGTATATTGTAAGTAAAAGGTAAAGGACCCCTGGATGGTTAAGTCCAGGCAAAGGCGACAATGGGGTTGTGGCACTCATCTTGCTTTCAGGCTGAGGGAGCCGGCGTTCATCCAGACAACTTTCTGGGTCATGTGGCCAGCATGACTAAACCACTTCTGGCACAATGGGACACCGTGATGGAAGCCAGAGTGCACGGAAACGCTGTTTACCTTCCTGCCACAGCGGTACCCATTTATCTACTTGCACTGGTGTGCTTTTGAACTGCTAGGTTGGCAGGAGCTGGGGGAGAGCAACGGGAGCTCACTCCGTCATGGGGATTAGAACCGCCAACCTTCTGATCAGCAAGCCCAAGAGGCTCAGTGGTTTAGACCACAGCACCACGTCCTGCAGTACCTCAAACATGAACGTTGGTGATGCTGCACTTGAAGGGAAATGGTTTCTACAGCATTTTTATTTGCACTTGCATGAACACATCATTTCAGTGAGGGCAAATCTCCCCGAACTGAGCTCTAAGCAAAGCCTCTGACCTCAGAGGCAAAGCTGTTGACACCGGCATGTTTCCAGATATAAAGTTTTGGGGCACAATCATAGTGTCAAATCATGTGAAGCTTGGACACAGATTGCATTTTTTGACTTTACACGTCTCCAGCCATACCTGGCCTGAATTTGTTTTCCACAAGCTACCACAGAAAAGAATGGGAAGAGAGAGGCTGTGGCCCTCTCCCTCCAAACTCAACCACTATTGTATTTCAATTTTTAAAAACATCATTCCTTCAAATCCTTGTTTCTCCTCAACATACCTTAAAAGCTGCCTTGAGAGGGCTATGGAGGGACAGCACTACCTCTCTCCAGGCAGGCAGGGCTCGTCTTATGTCCTTATGAGAATGAGACGTGTGACAGTAGGTGTTCAAACTGAGAAACACATCAATCACCAGGCTTTTTGGAGTCCACATTCAGGCAATGCCTTTATCAGGACCAACCAAAATAGCACAAAGTAGCAAGCAAGCACCTCAGTTTCCCAGAACTTTTAATCAGGCTGGATGTTAAGCAAAGCAGGGGTTGGGGTGAAGGGCAGGGAAGGGGCCGGGGAAATAACCTGACACTGAAGCCACAAAATTTCCATTTAGTCACAGGCCTCAACTGCCTGTAGGAGGTAGCAGATTTGACTAGACTGGGTGCTATGTAGGTTTCAGGTTACACCTAAAGCTATCTGGGACAAATACACCTAAAATGGTTAATTCACTTTTAAAAAAATATGAACCACCAGCACCAACTAGGATCTGTCTCTTTGTTGTTGTCTAGTAGTTTAGTTGTGTCCAACTCACATAGGTTCCTCATTGGGTAGAGAAGTGTAACATGGCAGGTTTTTTTATACAGTGGTACCTTGGGTTAAGTACTTAATTCGTTCCGGAGGTTCATACTTAACCTGAAACTGTTCTTAACCTGAAGCACCACTTTAGCTAATGGGGCCTCCTGCTGCCGCCGCACAGCCGCCGCATGATTTCTGTTCTCACCCTGAAGCAAAGTTCTTAACCCGAGGTAATACTTCTGGGTTAGCGGAGTCTGTAACCTGAAGCATATGTAACCCGAGGTACCACTGTATTAGCAAAACTGAAGATTATTTTAGGTACCATGCTATAGATTTTTTTAAAGCCAAGAGCCCAGCTTGGGACCTTCCTTGTGTGCATATGCCTGTCTTGATGTGCAACAGTGTGCAGAAACTAGCTGACTCTACAAAGGTAAAAAATCACATTTGTTTTCACCCACACCCACCGCTATAGCCAAGTCCTGCAAGAACTCCAAAACACAGGCTTCATGGGTCCATGTGCAAGTAAGCATTGTCATGTACAGACCAACCCAAGTAGTGTCCACATAATGGGTCCTCCCTGGCATTGATGAATCATGTAGGACTGGTCTCTGCAGTGTGTTGCTCCTAGAGTGCATTGCCCCTGTTGCAGTGCTGCTGCGGTGTGAACATAAAAGCTCTGCTGGGTCAGTCCAGTCTTCTGCTCCCAGTGGCTGAGAAGGTGCCCCATAGGGAGCCCCAAAGAAGGAATGGTGTGTGGCTGCCCTCTCCCACTCTCGTGAGAGGCATACCACCTCTTGACACGACACCAGTTGTAAGCATTAGCTTTGCTTTTGTTCCCTTTTTATAAAATACAAGAATCAAAAGATATTTATTTTCACAATCTCCCTGCTTACCCTCTCTGGGTTGGTTCACACATGCGCACATCCTGCAGTCAATCATAGCTGATGCGCCTGCAGTTCATCACTCAACGCTGCAGTCGCCGAATGAACTCCTTGCCTCCACAATTATCTGCTGTCACTTGACCCAAGTTGTTCAGAGGAAGGTTAGAGCTGGTATTTCTCCCACTATGCAAGTGGTCAGGGTTTTGTGCAAGCTTGCTCCTTAGGGTTTTCAAAATGAGTCATGTGCAACCAGGAAGTAAGATGTTAAGATAGGCTAGAGAACCAACTTGATGCAGTAGTTAAAAGAGGGTTGGCACATCTGTAGCATCCCAGATTTTGTTGGGACTACATTCCCATAATCTGTGACCATTGGCCTTGCAGGCTGGAGGGAAAGAGGTTCCTCATCTCTGGGCTAGAGTGCCAAACTAGGACTGGCCATGGAACTCACTGGAGAACCTTGGGCTAGTCATCATCTCTCAACTTAACCTCCCTCACAGGGTTATTGTGAAGATAAAATGGGGACTGAGGACTATGCATACACAATGCACTCCTCAGAGGAAGGGCAAAAGTAAAATGTATTAGGTACATCAAGTAGCTTAGAACATGAACATTGTGCTAGGGGAGACACTTCCATCAGTATTAGATGGTGGGAATGGGGAGAATAAAAATGGTTGTGACATCTACATGACTTCTGGCACATTTCTCTGCTGCTCTAAACGTTTTTATGAAATAACTTCCATTTCCACCATTTCATGACATAAATTGTAGGACACAGCTATTGACCAGATGGATTCTAATCACAAGCATCTTTTAGGTCCTTCTCCGGAAAGACTCAAAGCCACTCCTGCACTCTTTTCACATCCTCACACCCCTTCCTGGAGACACACAGGGAATCAGATAGCAATGGCCTACAATGCCTTTTCTTCTTTTGTATTATCTACAGAGCATTATAAATAGAACGTTTTGTCCTCCCACATAGCTCTGGCATTGTCCAATGAAGTGCTTCTGGCGTATTCTGGTCAGCATATCAGAGGTCAAATATTTAAGCATTTTCTTACATTTATAGAACACCTTTCTTCCATTGTGAAACCCAATACATGCAGTCCAGGAAGTCTGCCTCCCAGCCAGGCATTGACCAGCCTGACCTGCTCAGCTCCAGGAAGGTGGTAGCATCAAGCCACCTATAGACCACACCCTGGGACCATATTATCTCCTTGCTACAGGAGAATTTTGGAATGCTTAGCTATTAGACTCCATCAAATTGTATTGTGAATAATCAACTGTGTGCGCACACAAAAATTATGAAGGTGCAGATACATGATGCCAACTAGAAGCTCCATTAATGTCTGGAGCTCCCATTGTTGGTTACATCAGATGGAATTTCATGAGCAAATGATCTTCCTGACAGTGTGAACCCAGCACTGCACTGGTACATAGCCCATTTGTTTTGATAATTTGGAATGTTCTCTGTACAAGTTCAGGCATTTATCTTCTCTAGGTCTTGAACAGTCATTTTATATCCAGCCAATGTTCTCAGGCATATAGGGAGACCTTTTCAAAGGTGAAGAAACACAGGGAAGCAATGCATGTATGAAAACACTGTTGATGGAGGAGCCATTTGTATCACACACCCCTCAATCTTATTGCGTACAGCTGAAGCATCAGCCTTTGCCAACATGGTGCCCTACAAATATTCTGGATTCTCAGCAGGCTGACCAGACACTGGTTGGGAATTGTGGTCCAAAAGAAACCTGGAGGACAGCACATTGGTGAAGACTGAGCTACGGTGCCTTCAGGGATATGCTGGATATTCAAATGAATGGCTGTGAAGGCAGTGATTCTGCCCTCTTGCTGTACTTATCATCACAGGAACTCAAGGGTGCAGCAAGGGCACTGGAAAACCAAGTTCCTTACTCTCCTGTACCTACCATCATCAGGGCATCTGGATAGCTGCGGGTACTGCTGATCTGATCTTGGCTCCAATTTAATGCTCAAGGGCAGGGTGAACTTCTGAAAGACTGCCTGAACAGCAGCTAAAGCATGTATACTTGTATTTTTCAAGGCTGCCAGGCCTGTGTATGCTTTCTCCATGCTCTCTCTCCCCTACTCCAATTTTAAGGTTAAGTTGGGCAAGAACTGTAGTTCAATGGTAGAGCACATAATTTACCTACAGAAAGTCCCACGTTCGGTAGCCAGCTAGGGATGGGAAGAAGTGGAATCTTGGACCACTGTTGCCAGTTAGCTAACCAAGTGGCCTTCAGACCTTTGGTACATCTAGCCCACTGCCACTTCTACTTACTGGCAGTGGTTTGCCTGGGGAATATTCCTAGTCCTGGAGATGGTGGGGATTGAACAGTAAACTTCCTACATACAAAGCAGATGCTCTATCATGACTTAGCAGCCCTTCACCATGGATGCAGAGTTTGAAGGTATAAGGCTGGTTCCTATGCTCATATGCAATGTAGGGACAGTGAATTCCACGTACAAGCTGCTTCTGAGTGCTTGGGGCCAAATCAAACCCTGTTGACTCCCCTGCCAACTAGAAGTGGTCTAGGCCAGGCTAGGTGCATATTATGGAGTTTTTTTGTATGCTGTACAAAGTGATTTTTGGTTTATGGTCAGCTTTGGACAGGGAAATGTGTATGGATGTCAATACCCACCATTCCAATGGCAAACTTTGTGTCTAACTTAAACACAATTACGGAAGCACTACAAAGCGCACACACGCAAAACCAGATGCAGAAATATCAAATGTCAACATGGAATGTTTAGATTCAGGATTTTTGTCAAATGTTAAGAGCTTGGGAAACTTTTGTTCACCACCCAAGTGGGCTCAGAAAACATTGCAAACAATGTCAAAATACAACAAACATATCTAAAAGACTGTTGAGCACTCTGACCTTATTTAAATGACTGGATGAGAAGAGATGCATTTCTACACTGCAAAATGATGGGGAAACAACTTCATGGCTTAATTGGATCTGAAGCTAGAGAAGCTGCTGGTTCTTAACTATTTATGGAATAGATTCCCCAAGACTGTTGCTATCTCTCATTTGGCAGCATTGTTTCCACCAAGGGCCAATGCATCACTGTATCGAGAGGCCTTGAAACAGATGGATTTCCTACTTGCCTTAAATGCAGACAAAAGGAGGAGGGAACCCCTGGTGGGAAACACTCTCCCCTGGGATTACAGGCTTGTTCTGAGCTTCCTGTCAATAACTTCAGGCACAGAATAATCTAACGCATCTGATTAAGATGGGATGCGGTTGGAGTCAGTGGGGGAGGAACATGTAAAAATAGAAAACGTGTTTATAATAGGCAACATTGTTACAACTTCAGAGACATAAGGCTGTTTTCAGAGAACTTACATATTTGCTGCTCTCACCAATTTTTTACCACTAAAGTTAAAAAGAGATGGGAAGGGGGATCTCCCAAAGGAGATTTTTGAAGGTATTATTGTGGGAAAGACACAGCTAGGCACAAACCTTCACTAAATGCTCCTAATGCAGTGGTTAGACACAAGCTAACTGGGAAGAAATTCCCCATTAGAAACAGAGGGATGAGCACAGCACCTTAGCTAAAGCTGTTGGAGTGATGGGGAGCTGATGCACTCCAACTCCATCCATCCCTGGACATTCACTATCACTACTGAATTACCCAAATATAAACCATGTTAACTGCTCCGTTCAGTCCAAAGGGTCCATGCCAGCAACTTGAGGTTGCTACTTGCACTGCATGAAGGTGCAATTCCACTTGCTAGCCCATTGGGCAATGTGATGAGTAACCACAGTGATAGAATATATTCGTCATGCTGTACCAAGTGAAATCTGGCACAGCAGTGGATAAGCGTGTGAGCTGTGAAGTCACTGGCTGAGTGGCTTGAGGCAAAGCACTATAGCCCTGTCCGGATGCCTCGCGATTACAAAATGATTGAAAAGGACTCCACACTTGCTGACCTCGCCACCTCTCCTGTGCCCCCCCCCAAATGTGTTGGGAGGAGGAAGGTTTGAGCTATATGAATGTAAATTTCTTATGTGATTTGGGACCCTTGTTGTTTTGTGGGAGAACACCCCAATAAGGCTTAGAATAACTTCTCATCTACAACATGGAAGTATTGACCTACCTTATCCGAATGTTGTAAAGATTACTGCTAAGGAGAATATACTGAACCCTTTTATTAAAAGGCATCAAAGCAAACCAGTTCCAGCGGTCAAGAGGTGGACAGATCTCCTGTCTATAGTTTCTCCTTATACCGCCTTCATTTGTCCTAGAGAAGGCTACTCTAGGCCTTTTATGAAATTCTGACTAACAAGCAAAATGATCAAACCGAGCATGCATGCATAAAAACACTTGTATAAAAAATTTATTCTGTTCACAGGGCCAGTATTTTCTTGCTATGTAAATGGAATTTGTAGGAAGGCGAGGCAGGTATACAGAATACATAAGAGTCTCCTTACCTTTACCTGTTTACATTACCTGTGATTCTGAAACATTCATTTCAGTATCTGGTTTGAATGTGCAAATTTAAGATAAACCAACCTCAAACGGGGATTTAAAAAGGCCCTAAGGGCTGCTGTCATGCCTGATTCATTTGGAGTGGCAGTGCCAAACAGCAGCAAGGTCAATGGTCCTAGAATGCAGATTAGCACCTGTAATACAGCAAATTGAGTGCTGCCCAAGATCTGACAGTTATATGTGGTTAGATGTGTATGGCTAGTGTTTCCAATTATCCATACCTTTGAATATTGGTGGTTTTGAGGCTCCAATTTCTTGTGGTTTCAAGCATACCCAATTCTTGATGCAGGCCATAAGTGCCAATTTAAGAAAAGTGAACATGTGTCCTGTCTTTTGTACAAAGGCACAAGATGACATACCAGTCAACTCTGTCTAAGCAGGTTGACTAGCGATGAGTTCATGTTGGAGAATGCCTTAGCTCTCCAAACTCTTGAAAGCAAGACACATGGAAGATGCAGTATTCTGAGGCTCTCCAAGTCAAGAAAGCAAATGGTCTGATCTCTATAAAAAGTATAGCTATAGTCATCTTGAAGAATACAGCGCTTCCTTCCTAAACAATTGTCCTTGTTTGCTTCTAGAGAAGAGTGCCAAGAACCAGCCATGAAAAAATTGTTCTGGCTGTGGATTGGAGCTAGAGGGAAATCTTCAGAACCAGGCTGCCCCTAGATAACTTGATATATATGTAGGATACAACATGCAAGGCACTGTACAAAAATACCCAGAGAACTGGCAATCTACTATTTGGCTGCCAATGTCTATGGTGTAGAAGGCCACATGGAATCTTGACTGTGCCTCCGGTCCACAGTTCCTTGGGCATTTCATCCTAGAGCGCCTCCACACCCCACATCCTTCCCCAAAGCATCTCCTGTCAGCTATTGGCCTGCAGCCAGCCATTCAGCTCTCTGGGTACAAGAACACACAGATGCTGGCATTGCGTTAAGTTGTAGGAATTTATTTTAAATAACCTACAGTTGATTAAAAGGGGATTCATGATAAAAATAGAAGATACTTGTTGAGGAAAGACTGCGGGAAACTTGTTTTTGCACCACACTAAGCTAACAATGCCTCTAAAACTAATGGATTATAGCAAAAAAGGTTTCACATTAAAATTCTGCTTTAATTTTTTTTAAAGTTTTTGTACACAATTACAAAAGAAAAAAAATAAAAAGACCTAAGATCTTGATTATTTTTCCTTTTTTTTTTTTTGGACCAAAGCTCGCTTCCCTCAAAATTTTATTGACCTGTGAAAGTTCTTTTTACACAATAAAATCTTTCAAGTAAAAGAGAGGAGGGTGGAGTTTTCTTTTTTTAAAAAAAGGAGGGAGAAAAGAAAAACAACCCTGCCAAAAAAAGCAAAACAAAACCCACAAATGTGGATATTCCTGCTATATATATATATATCTATATATATATATATAATGTACTCAGAACAAAGTATGATGGGAAAACATTTTGTTACCAATTTATTTGTACTCATAATGCATCAACCCTCCCCAGCCCATTCCTTCCTACCCCCTGCAAATCTACATGATCTTTAAGATCAAGAAGAAAAAAAAGCTTAAATATTTTAAAATAATTAAAAGTAGTAAAAATTCACATTAACAAAAAAAGAAAGAAAAAGAAAATAACACTCAAGTCAGGAAGGATCTTCCCATCATGCTTTGCTTTGAAGAGATGTTGCATTTTTATTATAGGTTTTCAATACCATGATGGTGGCAAGTAAAAATGAAAACAACTGGGTGTTTCCATGATGACTGTTGTGGCCAGAGCCAGTGTGCTGAGAGGGCTTCAGTTGTGTTAAATTAATTGAGGGAGACGGGGCGGGAAATTAAGGGAATCCATTTTCTATTAAAATATAGAAGTTATTGCAAAACCCTAACTGTAAAAACACACCAATATCTCATTGGATTCTGTATACAGTAGCTAATGATTTCCAAGCTCCTCAGTGTAATGGTGAATTTGCCTGGCAGAAGGTTAACAAATTCCCCCATCCACTTGTCCTCCCCCTCCAGAGACAAAAACACAAACCATACAGCTAGAATTTGGGTTTCTGAAACAGGTTTAAATAAGTTGTCCATAGGACAACTGGCTCAGCAACTCTATAATATTTCCAGGCCTATCTTTTCTCAAAGATGTTGGGTATTTCATCAGACACTCGCTTTCCCCTCCCGACACCCCCCTCCCCTCCCCCAAATATAAAGGACAAGTAAGGCTCACAGTTTTATCAATCTCCCTAAAACCAGGCTATTCCCATTCTCATTCATAAGATTCAGCCCATTAAAATCAGGTTAGAACTCAAAGTCTTCATCTGCCATGTCAATTGCCCAGGCAAATTTCTCCCGTTGGGTTTTGTTATAGATCTTCTCTATAGGTATTCCAAATTTCTTGCACCTGGAGGGAGGGAGGGAGAGAGAGAGAGAGAGATAGAGGAATAAAAAGGATGAACAGCAAGAGGTGTGTACAGCCAAACAACTACAAAAGTGCATCCCAGCAGAAGCAATGCCTCTTTTCCTTTCAAAGACTAAAGCAAGGCACTAGGATGGAGGCTGCTCTTTCTTCCCCAACAGGCAAGAGCTTACCAGGCAACAGAAATCCTAGGATCCAGATAATTTAGTTTGGAGGTCCCCAAGGCAATCTGCTTGTTTTCCTCCCGGTCTGTAGCTTGGACCTCCAATTTCATCAGCTGTTCTGCAACCCTTTGTACTGCTTTCTTCTTACTTTCTACGGTCCTGTGAGGGGCAAGGAGATACTTTTTTTTAGGTGGGAACTATAAATGGCTTTTCTTTCTATGGGAATGAAGAACACCCGAACAGACCTGCTAGGTGAGACCAAAGGCTAATCTAGTCCAATATTCTGTTTCCCACAGTGCTCAGCCAGCTGCCTCTGGGAAGCCCATAAGCAGGCCATGAACACAAAAGCCCTCTCCCTCAGTTGCTCCACAGTTACTGGTATTTAGAGGCATGTGGTCTCTAATCCTGAAGAAAGGCTGCAGCTATCATGACTAGCAGCCACTGATAGCTTTTTTCCACGACAGGCATGAATTTATTGATTCTCTTTTTAAAGCAGTCTAAAAACTACATACTGTGGTAGCCACTACGCACTGTGTGATAAAGGTTTTTTTTCCTGACAAGTAAGGGGAGACATGGTAGAGATATATAAAATTAGGCAGGAGGTAAAGAGGTTTTTTTCTTCCCTTCATATAGTACCATCCCAGTGACAAGGTGAGCCATTTGAACAGAAATCTCATTCTGAGCAAAGTTGGTTTCCCTGAACGCCATGCAGAAGTGTTTGGATACACGCGAGCGTCACAGCAATGTGACTTACTTTTTAGATTTCTCATCCCTCCGGACCTTGGCATCGGCTTTGGCGCTTTTCAGTTCTCTTTTGGCATCAGCCAGCTGTTCCTTCTTGGCATCAATCTAGGGAAGGCAAAACACAAACAGAAAGCAGGAGATGGAAGGTGTGGAGCTGACAAGCTGCAAACAGCTAGTAGACTTTTGTCTCCATTGGAGTTCTAGATACCAAGGCAGCGTCACTGTCTAACACACTTCACTGGGTGTCCAACAAGCCTTTTTTTACCTTGACTAAAGTTTCACAGAAGAGCTGGCTGGGATTTACATTTTCAGATAGGCATGCAAGGATCAAACTTGCAGAAGTGATTACCAGGACTTTAGATACCAAACTTATGGTACCGCACTTAGAAAGGAACATTGATTCACTTACTGTGAGTGGCATAAGAAGATATCCATTTAGAGGGTTGTTTCTATTGATTTGCCCAAAGCAGGGAAAAGTGACTTGAATAATCTCCTCACCCAAGCTCCTCTGTGCAGTTTGATCCATGACTAAGCTTGAAGCAAAGAGTAGATCAGGCAGCCATCATGGCAGACAATGGTGTGGCAGTAGCTGTCGCCCCGCACCAGCCTAGAAAGCCCATTCATGGTATGTGAGCTATTATTTGTTTCTCAGGTTGCCATGGGAGATAGAGCAACATGGGGAGGCTAGGTGAGATCTAAGTGCAGGTTCTGAAGAAATATAAATGGTCCTCTAAGGTGGAGGCTGAATGTTCTGGAGGATGCTTCTTAAGGAGGCCTTTACAAATGCATACAGCTCTAAATTGTAAAGCCAGGCGTGAATAAATGCAGACAACCATGTTGGTACAGCAGCATCAATAATGTCAATATTAGTCGATTCCTGGATGCCCTAGTGGCATTTGCTGTGATCTGCAGAGGAATGGGCAAATGCTGAGTTTCAAAGGCAAAGGGAGAAAAGTATATGAAAGAAATAGAGTAAACCTGAGCCCAAAGCCAGAGAAGAGAAGAAAATGAGGGGGAAAAGTCATCTTTGGGCAATGACAGGGACTAAACTGAAGGAGGCACTAGGGTGAGGATAGCCTATAAAAATATTCAAGTCACATGTTACACCTGGGAAAATCAGGAGACACAACTCATGGGTGGGGAACCTGTGCTCCTTTAGATGCTGATGGACTCCCAGCTCCCATCAGCCCCAGCCAGCATGGCCAAAGTTCAGGCGTGATGGGATGGGGGAGCCTAAGTCCAGCAACATCTGGAGGCCCACAAATCTCCCACCCTGGGCCTAGATGGATGTTTCTCAGGCCAACCAGAGAAGACCCAAGGTTTTATCCAAGAAATACCTGATGTGTCACAAGTCCAACAGTATGCACTGTCAGACTAGAAGCCCTGGCAGGGGTGCCAAGTTTGCTTCTGTTGGCAGGAGAATCCTCTGAGCAGACCCTGCCGAGTTGCAAGTTTATTAGATGGGGGGGGGGAGAGAACCTAGGGCTCAGGAAAAGTTTGTGGCAAAGATTCACATGTACAATTACACAAAACAGAGCTTGCAACCCTTCATATGAATAATGCAATTCAGGAAACAAAGTGTGAAATACAAATAGTCAATGGGTGACTAGGGAAGAAGTGCATGACGCCATATAGATGGAATCCTCCAAATAAAATTCCCATCATCCCTACTGCCTACTTAAAGGTTCAGATGCACTGTGCTAAGTCACATCAGGAAACTTTCTCAGCCCAAGCAATAATGGGTTTGTTCTAAAGCAGAGACAGGGAACCTATGGCTTTGCAGGTGCTCTTGAATGCTAACTCCCATCAGTTCCAGCCTAGCAACATTTGTAGGGCTACAGGTCCCCCATCTCTGCTCTAAAGGAATGAAAAGCAGAAGCTGTATGATCTGTGGCAAACTAAGTAAGATGATCTGAAGCTGAAGGCTCGCAGCTCCATTTGCCTAAGCTGTGACTGACAGACTATTCAGCTCAGCTAAGAATAATGGGATAGGTGAGTTGGGGGGGGGGGAGAGTGAAGGCAAACAAGTCGTTATCATTCTGTCAAAGCTGTCAGTCCTAACAACTGAAGCAGCCAGGTTAGATATTATGAAAGCCAAAAAGAACACCCCACTGATTAATAAAACAGATTCAGGCTGTGAACCAACCTAACCAAAATGACCTCAGGGTTTTTGTCAGAAATAACCTGAAAAGTAAAAGGGTGGTTTAGACAAGCAAAATATAATCAAATACTTGATATAGGTAGGCTTGCAATTTTGTGGAGGAGGAAGGTGGATAATTTTGTGTTAAACCACACCATTATCCTCAAGCCATGGAAATGGAATAGTTGTGTTTTGAACTTGCTTTAAGTTCACAAGATAATGAGAAAGTCATAGCCTTTATAGAAATCTGCACGGAATACTTTAGAAAAATAAGGCCTGAGCCACACAAATAGTTCATCACACGGTAAAATAATTTTTGGATCTGACCACTTCAGACTACAGGTGGGAGAAGAATTGCACATTCAAGCTTTTCTCCAGGAATGTGGATACAGAAAATGAGCACATCAGAGAAACTACTACGATCGAAACTTTCTGCCTGCCTATTTAATTTTCTAAATGCAAGGAACTTGGAAAAAACCTTCACTCAAATGATTTCTCCACCTGTGGGTCTCAAGTGGTACAGTCCAAATACAGCTTTGCCATGTGATTGGCAGTTTGTGCAGACAAGCTGGAAGTCTTCCCTGAGGTCAACTGGTCAAGAAGCTTTCAAATTCAACAATGAAACTTTTCCTCAGCACTGATATTTATGATGCCTCAGATAAACCTCAGGAAAGCGCCCAAGCATATGTATCATTAGTCTCTTGTTCTTTAAACCAAGTTATTCCTTTGCCCAAGAGTGTCTAAATACAGGTAGGATCCAGAAAACCAGGAGCAGAATTTTGCTCACACAAAGGGGCTTTCACACCTTCACCCTTCCTGAACAATCCCGAAAAAACTGTTCCTGGGAGTTGGTGGTCTCCCTCAAGCAGCATGGGAAATGGGCCAGGAGGTTCAGGAGACGGTCCTTATTTGAAAGACAAGCTTTCTGGTCATGTAAGGCAGTGTTCCCCAACCTTGGGCCTCCAGCTGTTTTTGGACTACAATTCCCATCATCCTTGACCACTGGTCTTGCTAGCGAGGGATGATGGGAGTTGTAGTCCAAAAACAGCTGGAGGCCCAAGGTTGGGGAACACTGATGTAAGGGACTCTCTGGAGTTTGCCCAGTGTCCTGTGAGTAAATCAGGATGGGAAAATGCATCATAACATCAGATAGCTGTCAGGAGCAAAAAAATAATTATGGTACGTTTTGTGACCCCACTAGAGATGCTTTATAGATATTTCTCCTCCAGGACTAAAAGGCAACTTGCCTGATGTGCAATTCAGTCAGAAACAGGAAGGATTTGAAGAATGATTTTCTGTAATAAAATCAAGCAGGTTTGTCTTTCTAAAAATCAGAGAAACAGGCTTCACTAATGAAGTTAGAGGAGAGCTTGACGCAGGTCAACTAAGTAAAAGAGGTAGCCAAACTAAGTCTTGGTTTGGGTTTTAACGAAAGGAAGCAGTCAGTTACCTTGCTCTGTAAATTCATCATGGATTTCTCAAAGGTCTTTGGAGGCGCCCTCTGGTGGTTGCAGAGAATAGCAACAGCTCTATTGGCACGGTTATAAGACAGGATCTTTGCTGGGACATTATCATCCGCTAGAAAAGTTCAAAATGAACAAGTGAAATTTGCATTTCTGTATGGAAAAGTCTAGCTCTTTCTTGGATAATTTCACTTTTTCATGGGGAAGAGAAATTAGCAGCTTGGCTCTCAGCCATCTGTACCATGCTTATAATGGGACTGGGGGCTGTAGTTTAATACTAAATAACATGTTTTGCATGTAGAAGGTCTGAGGTTCAGCCCCCAGCATCTCTAGTTAAGGATCTCAGGCAACAGAGGGGAGAAATGGTGTTCAGAAGGACGACTGCATACAGAAAGACGTGCTCTTTTGAGGTGAGTCCACAGCTTAGTGGCAGAACATATACTTTGTATGTAAAGGATCTCAAGTTCAATCCCTGGCACCTCCGCTTAACAGAATCAGAGAGCGAGTGATTGGAAAGGTTTCTGCCTGAGACCATGGAGTGAGTAATACTGGGGGTAGATGAAAAAATGTCCTGACTGGATGCAAAGCAGATTTCTACATTCTTTATGCAAGCTTGAACACCTTAAAGTGCTATGAAAATGCTAATGATTACAACTTGTATTCTAGTGTATCAGCTCCAGTATTCAGTTTAAACCCCTTGCATTTCAATAGTTATCCATGGTCTCTGATCTAACCATTATTTGCCTCTTGCATTCCTTCTTTGCAAGCCTGGGCTTGCTGAATTTTAAAAAGGCACACCACCCATTTATATGGACAACACAAACAAAACACCTTTATCAGGCAAAGCCTAGGGTCAAGCCTGCCTTCATTGTGGACAGAACATTATCTGATTAAGGTGCATATTACAGACACCCACTGTGGTGGGAGATGGGTTATAATGGTTTTCTCGGGAACTAGGTAAAGTAAAGAGACCCCTGACCAGTCGTGGCCGACTCTTGGGGTTGCGGCGCTCATCTTGCTTTATTGGCCGAGGGAGCCGGCATACAACTTGCAGGTCATGTGGCCAGCATGACTAAGCCTCTTCTGGCGAACCAGAGCAGTGCACGGAAACGCTGTTTACCTTCCCGCCGGAGTGGTACCTTGTTATCTACTTGCACTTTGACATGCTTTCGAACTGCTAGGTTGGCAGGAGCAGGGACCGAGCAACGGGAACTCACCCCGTCGCGGGGATTCGAACCGCCAACCTTCCGATCGGCAAGTCCTAGTCTCAAGTCGTAGACCCACAGCGCCACCCACGTCCCTTGTCTAAGGGAACCAAATAAATCCTTAAAGGCTGTTAGAGATTTACCAAGTGTCCTGGCTAGCTGTCTTCCCTCTGGCCTGGCTAATTTAGGGCAGCCTTTGTCAACCTGATGCCATCCAGATGTTCTGTACAGCTTCCTAGAAGTTGTAGTCCAAAACATTTGGAGGACACTAGGTTAGCAAAGGCAAGTCACAGGCACCGTTCCTATTTGAAATGTTTCAATACACCTTTGAAGATCTCTTGGAAACCACAGTTGTTTTAAGAATTCTGTGGTCTCCTTTGACATTCTTCGCCACTTGGCACTGGCTGACAAGCTGTCTCTAACCTAATTCAAGGTACTGCTGGGCACATTTCAAATCCGAAATGGACTTGGAAAGGCACAGATTTCAGTTCCTTCCTCTTCAGAAGGTCAGCTAGCCACAACAGCAACTTTGGAACTTTGTTCAATGTGGTTCAAAAATAATTGCCTCTGAACAGAACATGGAACTGTGGAGACGCCAAAGTAATTTCCAGCCAGTGGCTCTTAAGTCTGCATTTGGATCGATGTTACAATCAACACAGAACCAGAAAAGTATGAGGTGTGCTAATCTAAAAAGTACTTACCAGTTGTGAGCTCCTTTAGCTGCTGCTGTAGCGTAATGGAGGCATTATACGTTCGAAATACCTTGGCTGTAAGTCCTTCCATAAGGTCTTGAAGATGCTTATTTAAGATGCTAGTCTAAGGGGAAGAAATAAAGAAGGAGGATTAAATTAATTCCAGCATTCATCAGCAGAACACCTCAACCTGTACACCCTCCTTACTGTCGTAATTTGAGGAGATGGGAAGTGGGAGGATGAGCCTATCAGTGGCTGGTAGCCACCATGGATCTGTTCTACCTCTGCTGTCCAAGGAAGTATGCCTCTAAATACCAGTTGCTGCGAATCACAAGTGAGAAGGGCTCTGCTGCACTGAGATCCTGCACCTGGGCTTTCCATAGGCATCTGGCAGGTCACTTATGAGCTATATGACAATTCAGCAGAAGGGGCAGATACGCTAACAGATGCAACTGGGGAAAATGGTTGTGGGCATGGCATGGAAGCAGATAATATTACTACTACTACTACTACTACTACTGCAACAAAAAGGTAGAGTCTGCAGTTAGGGAGGCTGGGGTATTTTGTACAAGAAAGACACATTTCCTTTTCATGTGACACAGATACTCCAACTAGCCTGTGTGTCAAATTAAGCCCACCAGGTGAGCCAATTTGGTCCACATGGCCATCTTTGGCAGGTCACACCTCCTTGTCACTCCTCTGATGACACATGCGTATCAGAAGAGGCAGCTGCCAAGGAACAACTGGGAGTGCACGTTTTTTGGCAGCTTACCTTCAGCACTATTTAAATTTGGCACTGCTGACATTGTTGCACTCAGGAGCTCTGGAACAGAACCAGATCCCTGCTGCTTTCCGAAAGGCATGGATCCACCCAATGCTATATGTCAGGCATTTAACGTGTGGTGAACCTTTTGGATTCCAACTCTTACTTAGGGACTTATGAATGCTTGGTGGGTGGGGAGATCATGGGAAAGTGTTTCTGCTTCCATCTATATGCATTCATTAGAGCAGGCATCCCCAAACTTGGCCCTCCAGCTATTTTGGGACTACAACTCCCATCAGCCCTGACCACCAGTCCTGTTAGCTAGGGATGATGGGAGTTGTAGTCCCAAAACAGCTGGAGGGCCGAGTTTGGAGATGCCTGCATTAGTGTGTTCTCTTCAGATGCATGTAGATCAGAAGTGGAGCCTGTCCCGTCCCGTCCCCCCGCCAGCCCCACTAGTATACTCAGTGTCCCCAGAATAAATGCCTGAAAGCGGATTTAGTGAACTGGTAAGCTGGGAATAACAATCCTCTGGCCCTCTTTGGACTACAGCCAGCTCCCATCATCTCTGACCATGAGCCATGCTAGCTGGGGCTGATAGGAGTGGAAGCCCAAAATCCCGATGGTAAACAATGGAGCTTGTATTACACATTTTTTAATGTGTTTTCAATCTTTACAGGTTACCCTATAACAAAAAGTTCTCAGGGCAGCTTATAGGATAAAAGAAAGAGGAATGCAATCAATTGTGATGCAACACTAAAACCAAACCCCAAATTATAATAGAGAAACAGAAACAAGCCCGCAGTATTGTATCACACATCCTTCTCTCAAACTGCTGCTACATTACAGTGTCTACGAGGGCAGATTTCAGTTCCATGAACTCTTCTGTTAAATGCAAAACTGCCTGCACCATAAGCAGCATGTTAAAAATTGCACCCTTTTCCAAGCCAGTGTAAAGGGAACCATAACCACAGCAAGAATTTCAATTAAAAAATCCAAACAAGGTTATCATTTATGATTAACTCTCAAGTACCAGGTATGGAAGGCACTCACATTAAGTCTATCAAAGAGGTCATCTTCAGGCTGTTTGTTTTCCATGAACAACTGAAGATTCTTAAAAACCTACAAGGCAAATGGATGGGAGAGAAGAAGACCATTACAGCATGAAAAAAAGAAACTGGATGGACATCATCCCAACTTGATGACAGTATAACATGCTCCTCACTGATTCACATGTCCATGCTTCCATGTACACAATGCTGAAGGAACACTGTTCACTAGTGGCCTACAGGAAGTGTGTTGGTGTATCCTGCAAACAAGGGATAGGTATACGTAGACCACTATTCATCAGTGGGGGAGGGGAGAGGCAACAAATATTTTCCTGACTGAAGAGGTAAATCAAAGAACTGGGGTGCCTTCCCAATAAGAATAAGCTGAAAGCACTAAGGTAGAGATGATTTTTTTCTGGGGGGGGGGGAGAGCTATGCAACTTTATAAAAACAGTTAACACTATGGAGACAGCGAAGAAAATGAAAATTAAAGAAGGATCCATTAAGCATGAAGGTTAAATGGAACCTCCTTGTTTAGATGCAGCTGGTAAGAGCATGAGACTCTTAATCTCAGGGTTGTGGGTCTTTGGGCAAAACAATTCCTGCATTGCAGGGGGTTGGACTAGATGACCCTTGTGGTCCCATCCAAATCTACATTTCTATGACTCCAAGATGTGAAATATTTATGAGCAGGTGGACACTGTACTTACTCAAGGTGAGATCTGAAGACTCACCAGAAGAAAGACAATTCAGTAAGAAGACTTTTCAGACTCCCTCTCATTAAATGATAAGTGCACAAGAAAAAATTCTTACCCTTTTCTCAACAGGGACTTTGTTGTAGTATCGTATGGAATCCTTTCCAAGGAAGTCAAATTCTACCACGTATTCCTGGCCATCCAACTCCGGATGCAAATTAATATGTTCTACACGGAGGGAGCAGCAGCCCACTGTGTCAGCCGTCTCCCCTTCCTCTTTCTCATTACCAGCTCTCAGAGCAAGCTGAAAATATGAAACAATGAAAGAGAGCAGAGAGATGTCACAAATAGCATTCAAAACAGGAGGCATTTTTAACCCCATTGGTTAGCCAGTGAGAAGCTGCTTCAGGATTCCTTGTGCTGAGAAGCTATCAGTTTAAACTCTAGAGCTGTGATTATAGCATTTGTAAATGCAACTGAAAGAATACACTAGGCTTGGTCCTATGCTATCTATCTGTTTAGGTGACGGGGGGCCTGTCTGTGTGCCGTCCACATGCCTTACTGAGCTAACACGGGGCAGTGCTTATAGGTAAGTTAGTGCCAATTTTACCACTGATGTTGCAGCAAAATTCCATTTATCATCATTTTATTCCAGAATAGATCTGCCCACTTTGGCTGCCACCTCTTAACAGCATTGCAAAAAGTAAATTGTGTGTGCATGTATGTACATATGGAGAGGCGTCCCGAGGAAAGTGGGCAGAATTTTACCCGTACTCATTCAGCTCATAGTTAAGCAATCACAAAAAGCAGTGCATTTGCCAAGGAAAGCTTCCCATCTCTGCTTTAGAAATATTTCTGGATTATTCAACTCCATTGGCACCTACTTCAAACATCTCTCCAGCACATTTAGTACCGTTGTGCTTAGAAGCTTATCAGTTTCAAACCCATGCTTCAACAAGACTAGGCCGAGGAGCCCTGCCTAGGCAATAAAAAAAGGAAGGAACTGGAAAAGTGACAGATTCTCACTTTGTCAATGAAGTACAGCGCAACCGCCCTCTGCCGCACTTTCATCTCTTTGGACTTCCAGTCTTCTCGATAATTATTTCGAATCTTATCTACACATTTCTTCAGTCTCCGAGCAGTCTCATATTTCTGCCAGTCCTTCTCACCCTGCAGAGGCAATCACAAGGAACAACATGACGACCTGCTCCAAAGCATAGAGGCTCTAGTTTGGAGATGGAGCATATTTTAAGAATACTTTTCCAAGATCCCCTCATTGCCACTGTACAGAAATTATTCGACTTGAACGTTATTGGCTATTTCAGAAGTGCCTAAGGGGTTAAGAAGTTTTAAAGACCCACTACGCTGGTAGCAGTCTCGCAAAAAAGTAATGAAGTACTCTTTGGATCTTCCATTTAATGACACATTGATTCCTTAGGAACGGTCAGTAGAGAGAGAGAGAGAGAGAGAGAGAGAGAGAGAGAGAGAGAGTTTGGACTTGATATCCTGCTTTATCACTACCCGAAGGAGTCTCAAAGTAGCTAACATTCTCCTTTCCCTTCCTCCCCCACAACAAACACTCTGTGAGGTGAGGGGCTGAGAGACTTGTGTGACTGGCCCAAGGTCACCCAGCAGCTGCATGTGGAGGAGTGGGGAAGCGAACCCAGTTCCTCAGATTACGAATCTACCGCTCTTAACCACTACACCACACTGGCTCTGTTCAGTAGTTCAGTAGTCCCTGGTTCAATTCCAGCATCTCCAGGAAGGGCTGGGAAAGACTCCCGTCTGAAATCCTGGAGAGCTGCTTGCAGTCAGTGTAGACGCTGCCAAACTAGATGGAGCAGTACAAGGCTGATTCCTATGATACAGAGCATTGGGCATGTCAGAAGTAGCTTGCAAGTTTTCAGACAAACTATCACCTTGATTCTAGAACTGGGATTCAACATGATGTACTTAATAGATCCTTGGATGTTCTCTGTCCATGACACCAACCAGGTCACCTTGTTATCATGCCGGACTTCTTTCCATTTATGTCCAGGGGGAGGGGGAGGAACTTTTGAATCTCTGTACAAGGGGTGGGGTGGGGTGGGGACAAGAACACAACAATGATTTCAAAACTGAAAAGACTACAATCTGTGAATAACAGAAAAATACAACCAGGAAATAATTTATTCAGTTTAATTCAGATAATCGAAGCTGGCACCATTAATTGAAATGAAAGTCACAATACGAACTGTCTAGATTTGCCAGATATTTATAGGCCTCAAGCCCGGCAATCAGAAAAACCAAGTGTGTAAATGTTTGCATCGATCCTTATATATATTTGCTTTAAGATTCTTAAAGGTTTGAAAGCAAACAAGGCCTATGCTATTCTTACAAATAAAAACTACAATTTTAAGCTTACTGCCATGTTAAAAGCTACTAAGCAATTTAGACACTGTAAGGTTTTGAAACAGCCCTGTTGAGGTATGTTAAGAAGTCTTTCCCTCTGCAACCTTTACCCTGCACTCATGTTTCTACAAATCACTTTTGCAGAAATACCAAACTGCCTAAGCCGCTGAAATCTTACCTCACTCCATCAGCTCTCACCATCCAGTCCCGCCTTCCCCAAAGCTTGCTTACTGAATATAATACTTTGCTCCTTAGGCAGACCAGGCTATCAATATTCTAAGGTCTTCTGAAACTGGGCAAATTGCTCTTTTGCCTTAAAATATAAGCTACCATGTCTTGAACTGCAGATTTTTTTCAACATGTCTGACACGGTAAACATTGGGTAAGAGAGATCCCATCTTATTACAGTATACCAGGGACCAAGCTGTGATGGGGCTATACCCTCCACAATCTATTAAAGTTAAAGAGATACGATGGTGTCTGTGAGCTAGGAAACTGGTCTGAAGTGACACAAGGCGAGTGATTTGTTAAAGCTAACCAAGTCTTAGGCTGAACAGTAGAATGCCCGTTTATCTCAAAGTAAGCTACTTTGAGCTTCCCGAAGGAAAAAGGAGGGTGGAAATGCAACCACCACCATCTACTAATATTTAAAAATTAATAAACATTTGAGTTTTGCCAGTTCACAATCCTTTTTTTTAAAGAAACTAACTAATGATTTGACAGTTGTTTGTGAACTATGGTGAAAAGTTCACAAGTGGCACTTAACGTGGTATGTACTGGACTTCAACTCTTAGGCTGCACTTATGTTAACGGAGACCCTACAAAGAAACAACAGATTCTACTTGGCAGAAAGGTTATCCGGAGCGAAAAGCCTGAACACAGCTGCTATGCTGTCACTCCTAACTAGTGTGTGAAATCTTCCATGCTCACTTGCTACAATTGATGATGATGTCTTCTGGCATTATCCGCCTCTTCAGCATGCCCATTTTGGGATGGTTTCCACGCCCTCTGAAGAGACCCGGAGGCTCAATCT
This sequence comes from Podarcis vaucheri, assembly GCF_965113315.1. Classification (NCBI taxonomy): domain Eukaryota; kingdom Metazoa; phylum Chordata; class Lepidosauria; order Squamata; family Lacertidae; genus Podarcis; species Podarcis vaucheri. The sequence goes on along the minus strand of NC_138764.1, from coordinate 83,192,999 downwards.
TAAAGTTGGCAATTCTTTCCTTATGGTTATCCATGATACAATAGCCATATTCTTTTAATAACCGCTCGTTCTCCTCTTTAATTTTCTAGGGGAAAACAAAACACCCACAAAAAAGGAAAAAATTACAACACACTCCAAACCACACTATAAATTATTCAGAGTCAGAGTTACAAGAAATTCATTAGCTCCATCCAGGTTGTGCTGCAAGAGGCATTTTACAAGTACAGCAAAGCACAGTGAAAGAAAGAGGTTGTGATCTTGAGAGTGTTAATAGTCACAGGCCTACTCAACACAGTTTAGAAACAACTTGAAATATCCCCAGCATTTCAAGATCCCATCCTTCCACCATGACTAGCCCATCTCAACGACACTTCTCATTTATCTGAAGTCTTATATCTGGGCCAGCCTTTAATCCCTTCCTTAATTCACCATTTAGCACCCATCATATTAGATTGTACCCTTTGTTTGCACCTTGAAACAACAACAACAAATTCTAAATCAAGTTACCTGTTTTTCCTCCTTGGTCATCTGTTTTCTGGCTTCTGACTGCGCTTTGAAATACTGACTCATATGGTTAAAGTCACACTTGCTGAGGCTGGTGATGGTACTCTTTTCTTCATGGGTCATTTCCTGCAAAAAAGAAATCAGAATCTGTAAAACGCTTAAAAAGGAAACTGCACTCCACCTTGTTTTCAGTAAAGTCAGTTTGGATGCTGCTATCATATATAAGATCAGTGAAGTTACAACAAGAGCTATAAACCTATAAAAGGCCAAATGCAGAATGGAAGAACATCATGGTTTCATCTTTGAGAGTTATTAACATCTAATTAAGAAAGAAGGCATCCTTCATCAAACCATACTCAAATGCTGAGAGATGAAACCTTATCAACATTCTACACCAAAGAAGTCTCTGAAGTCAGGGACTATATGTCAAGTATATTCCTATAATTTCATGTTTTTTCCAGGGGAGCTTGAAATCCTGATTTTAAACCCCCTTCAGAATGGGGAGCGCAGAAACAAATGGAGAGAGGGAGGCAAGGAAGAATTCCAGATTGCTGTGCAGTCACACACCTAGACTTGGGAAGCCCTTCTTAGCTTTCCTCTAATTATAAAATTTTTCACCAGGCACTGCCCAGGATGGATTTGATATTAAAGCTTTTTTAAAGAATGCTAAGTGCTGTGGGTAAAACCTCAGCGCCTAGGACTTGCCGATTGTCAGGTCGGCAGTTCGAATCCCTGCAGTGGGGTGCGCTCCCATTGCTCGGTCCCAGCGCCTGCCAAGCTAGCAGTTCGAAAGCACCCCCGGGTGCAAGTAGATAAATAGGGACCGCTTACTAGCAGGAAGGTAAATGGCGTTTCCGTGTGCTGCGCTGGCTCGCCAGATGCAGCTTGTCACGCTGGCCACGTGACCCGGAAGTGTCTGCGGACAGCGCTGGCCCCCGGCCTCTTAAGTGAGATGGGCGCACAACCCTAGAGTCGGACATGACTGGCCCATATGGGCAGGGGTACCTTTACCTTTTAAGACTCTCAGGGTGCCAAATATTGCACTTGAACAATGCTCCAGCAGGCATTGTTTATTACAAAAGTATCCCTATCTCCTAGCAGTCCAGAGTGAAATATAGGAAGCTCTCTCAGTTTATGTGAACAATGCTGTGAGGTATCTAGGCTGAGAAATGATTTCCTCCAAGCAGCTAAGGGTAGAATATGGTACTTCTCTTCAACCATTTCATATTCACACCAACCATGAAAGATGGTTGAAAAAATGGTCCGATGTCATCCAATGATACTACACTAGCTATTATACATTATTTTGATCATACTTGTTCCATGTTACATGAACAGAAGAGAACGCAGCCAGCCTGCCAATCCTGGGTCACCTGTGACAGCCTATTTAATATACTTCATCATTTGGCAGATTGATTCTAGTCAGGAAAGCTTTTAATAAAAGGTTCCTGGTCCATAGAGTTTAAGTAGAGCATGCCTGTGATAAACACAGGCACATTTCACTGTTTCAGATAGTAAAAAAATAGTAATAATCAAGCCATTTCAACTTAACCAAAGCATTAGGCAGCACTTCTATCACCAGGCAAAAGTAGCTATCTCTTCTTAGCATGACTGACAGCTCTTGTAGTTCTCAACTTTAGGATACAGGTACAACAATGGATACCAGACAAGATGCCTCTAGTCTAAGGCATTATTTAAGTTCCAACTGCTTAAATCTTGGCAACCATGAGCATACACAAGCATAATATAATTTTACTTGCAAAATATAGATTTATTTAAAAACCTAATTTACTTACTAGACAACACTGACTACAAACTGTGGGGCACAAAATTTCTTTGAATAAGCAACTTATCTGTGCATTCTAAATACCCCAAAATACAAAAGCTGAATGTAAACCTCACTCATGAACAAATCAACCCTCCTGCTTAACCACTACAAGGAAATTCTCTATTTGCCAAATGGAGGAGGGTTGACTTCACGTCTCTGGCTTAGATTTCCTCTCGACTCTCCTCTTGCCCCCTTATAGCACAAGTAGGAATCTGCTTTCTTCGCTTCTTTCTCTTCTCCTTCCTGTTGTAGAAGTTTCTCTCTTTTCTCAGCCAAACAAAATGTAGAAAATCTGTTCTATTCCTCCCCAGAACATTTCATATTCTCACTCACTCACTCAAAGTTGCACATGCAGTAACAGTGACTGGCTGTTGGAAAACGACGAAGGCAAACAGAAGCAAATTTCCTGCCCTTCCTCAAGCACAGAACCCCAAGTGTTCAACGAGGAAGCAAAGAAGCAATGAGCCATCTGCTACTACTGTAAAAGCAACAATTTAGCAGGTGTCCAGGCAAGTGGCAAACTGCATGCCTACCTTAGCTACCTAAGGAACCAAATACTCCCACCCTTCCATAACCTTGACCATACCTTTCTCCAGTCTTTGAAGAAGTTTTTCCTGAAGATGTCCTTTGTAGTGTATTCGTGATCAAGCATTTTTGCAAAGAACGTTGCTACTTCTTCTGCTTTGGGACTGAGCTTCATAACTTTACCTACAACAGAGAAGGCAATCCATGAGGAAACAGGAAAAAACGAGGTGGCATCCTACAGACGCTCAACCCCTCAACCAGCCTACTCCTCTTACCTCAGAGAGAAGGGATCCAGGAACATCCCTCCCCAGCGTTGGCCCTCTGTGAATATACAATGCACAGCCAAAATAATGACCCTGCGAACAAGTTATTGAACATCCTTGTGTTTCAGGGGAAGCCAGGGGTCAGGAGGAGGAGGGCTGTAACCAAAGTCACACACTGGGCTCCAATTTTTACTATGGGCAGTACAAATTTACTTTACATTCACTAGCCTAACCCAGCAACTTTACATCAGTTAGCATGAAAATAGTGTTGGGTCTGATTCTAAGTTTTTCAGAAGCGAATGAAGTCAGGTTCTCCAATTTTGGGTTTCTGTTTCGCTTTCAAAGAGGAAGAGCACAGGAATTTTTGCACCTTTAAAAAGGGAGACTCTGGAACCGTGTTAATATGCGAAATGACCAACATACAAACAAGGAGAGGAGGAATTAGCTCCCAAAACAACCAAGGGAAGAGGCCAACAGTAGAAAGAGCACACTGAAGAGGACAAGGCTAAGTTAAGAAAACCAGCCATCTCAGACCACAAGCAGAGCCAGACTGGAAGGAGGGAAAATTTCTCCTGGAGATGAGGTGAAAGGCCTTGAAGACACTGCCTGTCTAATCCAGTAGGGGGAGCTATTCCACTCAGGAATGTCCTCCAGCTCTGTCCTTAGGAAGAAGTGCAATCTCCAACGAAGTATGGCATTAATGTTTTCAATTTATCCATTGAGTTCTATTAGCTCTCACTTCCTTCTCTGGGGATACTTAAAAAAACAAAACACCTTTCTTTTCATTTCTCTGAGTCTTTTCCACCATCCTCTTTACCCAGTCACACCATCCCATTCCCACTCAACTGTCAGACTGCAGGCATTGAGTACATTCAGGGATTGTTTGGTATTATTGGAGAGGGGTGGAGTTATTCCTTCTTAGTTCCTCTGTCCAAGTCTTCTTGCACTTCTGCAAAGCTCAAGGGTACCCCGAGTTTGCCAACGGCATCCTCCTGTCTGTGGCTTTCGCTATTTCCAGATAATTTGCAACAGCATTCAGATAACTGATTTGGAATTAGAATACAGGATGATGGAATCTCTTAACTCTTCCCCTGTGGATGTACAGTGAGACTCTTCTCTGACTACAGCGAGTTCAATCCTATTAGTCTACAAGAGGTGAAGCAATCAAAGGATTCCCATGCATCATAGTAGTTCAGCTGTATGCTCCCACATAACAACATTGGCTTGCCATTAGTCCTAGTGGGGCCGACCCCATTATATGCATGAAGCAAGGGATAAAGGCATCAGGCTCTCATCTCATAGCTGACATGCCCATGATCAGACTGTCTTCCTCTTTATCCTGTTCTTGAGGATCATGTAAATGGCACAAGGGTCCTCCATATTGGGCTGATTTTGTGCTGTGTGAGAGGACACTGGTATTTCTAACTCCACTGGCTTAAAAAGTTGTTGTTAAAAGGCTGCCTGCTTGATATACCAGTGATTCGTGACTGTCCTCTTTCCCCTTGACTGAAGAATTGTAATAGAGGCTCAGCATGAAATAACTAGCTGCACAGAAAGGCAGATTTTTCCCACAGCTCAAGGGGGAAGCAATTGCTGCATCAATGCACTGCAGACCCAACATCTCCCCCTTTCTAACCAATGTGACTAATGTAGGCCCAGACAGTGTTAACGTCACACCAGTCTTCAGTGCACCCAGAGAAGGTGGTTGCCAGCATTCCACAGCAATACCAAACAGGAACAAATATTTCACTTGCCAGCAGCCTAAAGAGTTGGCATCGTTTCAGAATAATGGATTCCTGTGAAATCCAATCCAGCCACTACTTGTACTGGTATAGTTAAGGCAGACAGAGAAGGAAATATGGAGTCTTCATGATGCATAGGGTGTGCCCTGGGTGGGGGGGGGGGAAGAATTTTCCATCTAGCTTAAAGGAAGTAAACTATAGAAAAGTACTACAGAAAACTGCTAAGAAGAGTACTTCTGAATGTTGTAAAAGATTTATGGCCATCTGATCTATTTTGTAACATCTATTTTGGAAGATTAGGAACATAGGAATGATGTTCACTTGACATTTTGTGCTCTGATAGGGATATCAAACTCACAAGGGCATAGAGGTACAATCTGAGGTTTGTCCTTTCAAATACTCAGAAGTACGATCAGAAAGGGACTGGGTCCCTGCTTCTATCTATCTTTGAGCACGAAGGAGGTAGAAAATGGAGAATGAAATGTAGAGTCCAATGCCTGTGGTCTCATAATGCTAAAACAAGGTTAACGTAATTTCTGAATGAGACCAGTAACTACATTGTGTGTTCATGTGCTATTAAGACAGTTTCTAGGATGATTTGGTAGTTAGGCTGAATATAAACCATTTGGGGATTTTATACATTAGTGGCAGCTTGGTCAAACTGCATTCAACTGATTTCACTGTGATAGGACCAGAGGTGTTTATTCCCCTGAAAATATAAATATCAAGTTAATTTAAATTGCTCACAAACTTGCTTGGGGAGATTACTTGGGCATAGATGCCATAAGCTTTCAACTAACTCACATGGGCCAATTAATCCCTCTCACATTTCATATTTTAAAGGAACTTGAAAAAGTAGTTTCTAATGATGGCAGCAATCTCCGGAGCCAGCATAAATAGTCATGTCAACCTCCTTTTCAGTAAATTTAATCTCTCAAACACTGGAAAGGTTCCAACAGTCATTACAGATGAGTCAGAACCAGGAAATTCAACAGGGATAGGGCGGGAAGAAGATATGGATAATCTTTGAATTGACCTTTGGTCATTGGGCAGGGACAGTATGTTAAGTGGCAATACCTTGCTCTGGAAGCAAAGGACCCTCAACCAGCTTTAGCAATACAGAACTAGAAGTGGTCCTCAATGAGAACATGCCTTGCATTCTAACTGGAAAGATGCATGTAGGCAATGAATGCACATCAGCTGCACATGAGGAATCCCGCTGCCAAAAACAACGGTACTGGGTCAGACTTGAGAAATAAAACCACTTTAAAGGAAAATATTATTACCAGACAGCACTCACTGTCATTAAAAAAAATGAAAGGGGAAAAATCATTATCTCTGAACAACTTTTGCTGTGAGAACCCACCACTGAAATACATTCCACTTTCTCAAAACAAACCTCATTTAATATGACTGGATACTTCACAAGTGTCTTCCTATGCAATTATGTATCTTTCTTTCCTTCCTGCTACTAATACTTTAACATTTCTAAATGACACTGTATTCACAGCTTTGGAAATGATCCAGCACTTCTGTGCAGACATCAGGGAGCACAAGGGAACACTATCCTGTCTCTGCACCAGTCACAATTCACTGTCCACACAGGGGGACAAGAGGGTTAAGGATTGTCACATCACAAGCCTTGAATGGAGGAGGAGGAAAGGGAGATGGACAGACCTGTACTCAACAGACTCCAGAATCCAGTACTGGTTGCATGGTTGTGCAGATGAAATTCCAACCACCTCCAGAGAATATATAAACCATCAGCCACATTTTACCAGCATGGGATGACCCTCCCTACAAGGTCTCCCAGTATGGGCTTTTTCTGCCTTATGAATGCTCATTATAAAGACACCTATTTCTCCACCAAACACCAGCCTTTAGTAGCTTACCATCATAGTAGAATTTGACATTTTCAGGCACAGGTTCATATGGTGGTGCAAACACAGGGCCTTTGTGTTCCAAGAATTTCCACTTAATACCTTCAGGATAGCGCTCTTCCTCCCACCTTTAAAAAAAAGGGGTGGGGTGGGAGAGAGAAACATGTGCTCATTCAAATGCCATATGGATTCAAAATCTACAAATGGGGCATCATGAATGCTAAAATTAGTCAATTCAGCAAATTCAACAATCCATCCTTTCATTTACTCCATTTACTTCTTTCATTTTTATAATGCCTTTCTGCCAAGACACACAATATAATTTAGCACATTAGAACAGGAAATGGTACAAAATATTCTCAGCTTCCTTGCCTCTGACTTCCCTGAGAGGATATAGGTCTTTCTTAAAAAGCCCCAGGGAAGGCTGGAGTGGGGCTGCCCCAAAAGTTCTCTTAGGTCTTGGTGGTTATACTCTTCCTCGCCTGGGCTTCCTCATTTCCACCTTCCCTCAGGGCACATGGGTTTTGTTTTGTTTCATTTATTCACACAAAACTTCTATTACATTTTAATCTAGAAAGCCAACCCGTTGTGCTACACACATTACCCATGTCTGCATTTATCACCCAGCACTTTCTGACTGCCTCACAAGCAAGACAATATATTCCAGACTTCTTCACAAAGAAGCTAGCTTTGTTTTTATGTCAGTTTAGATGCATGTCTTATTTGTATACACCACTTGGGGTGTTAGTAAAAGCAACAAGGAGGAGAAATCCCCAGAGTAACCTGCACTAGGGTCAGTGACCTCTCCTGTGGTCAGAAGAGGGAAATGATGATTAATGTTGCTTGAGGTACAGAAATGGCACAGGCCAAACTCATCCCCACTTAAAAGTCTGCTGGGTTGTACTGGCAGCAGGGGATGACACTTTTCTGCAATAACACTAAATCCAAACCTGAAATGCTCAAATTCTCAGGTACTTGTCATGTCTCTACAGAAAAACCTGAAATAGGCATTTCCGATACAGGGATTCGCAACATATCACCAGTGAGCCATATCTTTCTTCCTAGATTAACTTAGCAACTGACTTATGTGTTTAGTCTGTCTGTATTTCAAGCAGCAGAACTGAAGGTCACATAATATCTTACAGCAGAAGCAGGCACTGGGTAAAGGGTGGGTAGATGCTATTTTAAAAAAGTTTTGTTTTCATTGTGTGTAGAAACATACAGAGAGCAGAGATACTCATCAACTTTTTTCTATGGTGTATACCAGGCAGGAAGGGAGCGAGGAGGGGAGAGGACCTTTTAAGCTTCCACTTTACTACTGTGTGGAAAGAGCTCTTAGCAACAGTTTTTAAGGTGTCCTGCAGCTATCACACACTGTGTGAAGTAGCTCCAAAAGAAATAGTGGTTGGATGGGGATACAGAAAGATCCTAAAAGATAAAAAGAAACATTGGAAGCAGCCCAAAGTATCATAAATTTCCTCCATGCTAGTTTCACCAGCTCTACCACTTGGAAAGAGTTGCTATGACTTAGACCTTAGACATTTTCACCCCTGGCTATGTGGGAATACAGAGAGACTTCATCTACCACTACAAGTAGTGCTGAGAATAATAGCTTGATTCCTCATATTACTTATCTGATAGAAGGTTGGCATTACTCCTCTAAAATCTGATAGAAGGTTGGCATTACTCCTCTAAAACCCTAAACTCTAAAACCCAACCAAACAGGTTTCTTTTAAAACAACTGGCATCTCTCCAGCCCCTCAATACCCCCTTGTCTTTCACTCTGTCAGATCTGCTTGAGGTGGAGGGGGGGCATCACCAGCTGAATTACATGCAAATTTCTGGGAGTTAATTTGGCAACGTGGGCTAACAGTTTTCATTTGAAAGCAGGATCACTTCAAAAGTGTGGCTGCTGTGCTCCACAGGGTACAAGGGTGGGAGTGGGCAATGGTAAGAACCAGCAAGCAAGCATGGATGAACAACTCTACATTAAGCTTGAGATATCTGCTTGGCCATGTGTTTGTTTTCCCCCTAGAACTCTATCAGCTGGTGTTAGGCTGCAAGACAGTGGTGGGAAGACATAGCAGCAATGGCCAATCGTGGCTCCCTGACGTGCACATATTACAATACATTTTTTAAAAAACTATTCCTTACATTTGTATTTTAAATTTTTAAGTACAGAAAAGTAAAGACAGAGTGCCCTGCATTGTAATGGGCAATGTGTTTCACGATGAAACACAGAAACAAGAAGCATAAAGCAAAGGAAAATTAGCAAAGGAAAAACCACAAACTCTTCCTCAGAACTATTTTCTATTGAAACTGCCAACAAATTCTCAATGAAAACGATCCTTGGGTTTTGAAGCCATAAAGTATGTTTAAATATCTGCTGGAATGTTTTCACTTAATCAGTTTGTTGACACAGCCTCTCTCTAAGGAGTGTATCTCGAAACACTGGGAGTTGGTTAGCCAAAAGTACAGAACTAAAGAACAAACACCAAAAAGTTATTCAAAACACAGTGCTGCACAAAGTGGATTGCAATGCAATACACCATTATGAGACTGTTAGCACTGTGTCCATTTTAAGCAAAATTCAGGATCAAATCAACCTTGATCCAGAAAACCGTGGAGGGATGCCATGCATGGAGTAAGGCCTTGAATTTTCAATCTTAGACAGTTGCTTTCACAGGCTTCTTTTAAAATTCCCTGTGGTATGAGGTAGGCTAATGCTCAGGAATGTTAGTTAAAAAAAGAAAAAGAAGGGGGGAAAAAGACTAGCTTTACATCGCTGCATATGCCTAAAAAGGTTGGTTTAGTTTGTGGACTGCAGCCTGTAAGGGTTAACGTTTTGAAGGAAGGCTAAGCAGCATGTTCATAACACAAAAGCAAGAGTCATGAAGTTTTATAAAGAGTGATTCTCTTGCAAAAGGCATACTAGTTTGGAAAGTAAGAAAATAAGCAGAACTACAAAAAGTATTAATATGGTTCAAAGGAGGTAAGCTTTCAACTGTTAGATTCGTCAACTAAACCTTCAGTGGATTAATTAGTAGAGTCAAACTTTAAAATTAGGTGCCAAGCTATTTTTTGCGGGGCTGGGAAATAGGAATGTTTCAAAAACCTTCCTTGGAAGTTTTAAGCAGGAGTTGGATGGCCATCTGTCATGGATGCTTTAGTTGAGATTCCTGCCTTGCAAGGAGTTCAACAAAATGACCCTCAAGGTCCCTTCCAATTCTAAGATTCTATGATTTCACTTGTTCTAAAATGATGCAGCAGTGTTTTCTATCCCTTGATAAAACGGTGTAGACTGAGGGGGTCCACTTGCTGGTATAATTCAAGGGACCACTGGTCTGGCTACCTCAGCAACAGGGACACGCTCCCTTAGTCTAAGCAACTGCTAACTGGAAGAACAAAATGAAGATAAGAGCCCTGCTAGATCAGATTAAAAGCACCAGCCTGTTCCAGTGTATGGGAAACCCACAAGCAGAACCAGATTGCAGCAACACGGTTCACACTTGTGATTCCCAGCAACTGGTATAAATGAGAAAGGGCTAATAGTCCTTGATAGACTGATGCTCTGTGAACAATATCATGAATAATGAACAGTGGCTGTGAGCAGGTGTTTAAAAAGTGTACTTAAGTGAAGGGTAGAGGGCTTTTTGAACGAACATTTTCACTGCTCCCAACTGGCAATTTTTGCTGAGCAAATATAACTTTATGAAATCAGCAAAGTGCTAGTTGTAAACTTCACTTATTTTTTGTGATACTTTTGCTGCTAGTGAAATTGATATTAACAGAAAACAAAAAACTACCGCTAAACGTTCTAATAACAGATAGACATGCCACCTAATAATAAGAGAAACAAAGGTTATGACTTCAGTACCTCAGGACTTCTAATAAAATGGATATTAAATTTTTGTTCCAATGATAAATCAATTGGTTGAAAGCCAATTATTAACCTAACAAATCCTTAACTAGCTGAGAGCTCAAACTGGGGTTTTCCTTTTCACTCTAAAATGGAAGATAATCCTGTTTGCAGCTTTGAAGTCCAACCACAAAGAGTTTTCAGTCAGCATTTTTTCAGATGTAAGAGGAAGCAGCCAGCCACAGGCTGAAATATCAGAGGTGTGTTACCATTTCCATTTCTGCTCCTCTTCTTTTTTTGTTTTCTTCTTCTTCATGTCTCCTTCAGGAGGCTTCTTATCTTTGCTCTTTATTTTCTTGGGTTTGATATCCTGAAGAGAGATTTTTTTAAAGAGAGAGATGCTATACAGGGAGTAGTTTTACAAAATACTCTTACATTTAAAAACAAATAAATTTTGTAAGAAACCATTTGAAATGTGCTTCTCGCAAAAAGGCCCTTGGTCTGAATCAAACTACTTATTCAGTTTCCTACCAGTGGCAAGGAATTATCATCAATTAACATGCAGAGTGTATCATGGTATGACATAAATAAATTGGCAAAGCCATATACCGGAGGTAGAGAGAAGTGAAAGGGCATTATGTAGAGAAAAAAGGAGATGAGGACCACTTAGCCTAAGGATGGAGGAGGAGTTGCAACTTTGTGGCGAGCAGAGCCCAGCCACCAGTATGCTCTCTGCATGAATCTAGCCAAAAATCAGGATCTCTACATACTGATCTTAACATGTACTCTAGATCAAGACATCATGTTTTTTTGGGGGTTATTGTTTTCAGATGAATGCTAAATTGGATATTCTAAGCAAAATAAAGTGTTCTTTCTCCACAGTTGTCTCCACAACCTGTTATTACCCCAGAGATCCAGAAAATATAAATTCAACCAAACCTCCTCTTCTTCCTGTTTCCGCTTCTTTGATTTTTTTATATCTTCAGTTTTGATCTTCTTGGGTTTGTAGTCGACACTGAAACAGATCCAACAATTGTAAACAAATCATTCATTTCCAGTCCCGGATTTTATTACTCTCACCCTCCACACACAAATGTTGCTGCTGTGCTGCTTACAGCCTGCATTCCAAAAGCACCAACACCCCAATTCTTGTAGCTCAGATAAAACCTGCTGCTTGACTTTAAGTTATACGTTTCCTGAAGCCCCTTCCGTGAGAACAGATACAGCTACTTTCCAGCGTCTGTAGACAAATGCCAGTTCTCTACCTGTGCTGAATGCACACTGACAATATATACATGGCTGTTGCAGACAGAATACAATCAAGAAATAAAATCTGCTATTTTTGTATTTGTTGTTGCAACCTGTTGCCCCTCATTTGCACTGATCACTTTTCTTCTCTTTGCTGTTGCAGGACCAGGGGGCGGGGAGAGTTTAAACTCCCTTTGCAGCAGAAAGGGGTTACACTAGTAGGACGACTGATACTGGTCCTGACCCAGTGTGAATCCCAGGCACCTAGCGGTCCCAGATGTAGTGGGATCCAGATGAGCACTGTGATACACACATCAGGTCCACAGTTGCTTCTATATTAACATCTCCCTTGCAGGATCAAGGCAATTCACTATAGAAGACAGTTGGGGTTCACAAAGTATTATTAACACTCACTATTCATTTGGTCCTTAACATTTTGTCTTACTCATTATTCTTTTGTTTTATAAAAGCATTTTTCAGCTACCTTTCAAAAGATCAAGGCCGCTTACATAAAATGAAAACAAACAAAAAACTGCGCTATTAGAAAACAAGTAAACCCCCCAGAATATGGCCCTCCCTCAAGGGTAATTAAAAGCATTCACTTTTCACTGAGTGGAATGATGATGTCTGAGTGACAACTGATATCTGGAATGGGCAAAAGAACTTAAGCCCTTAAATCCATTGATCTCAATGGGTCTATTCTGAGTTATGACTTAGGCAAGATACTATAGTTGCTTGCTATAGACAGATGCAAATGTCCCATTTCCCCCGCTTTTCACTGTAGGTAATGTTCACAAGCTACTCACTCATCATCCTCTCGGGGTCTCTTTAGGGGCTTATAGTCTTCTTTGTAGTAGCCATCGTCATCCATTTCTTCCTTAATACGAGGTGGGCTAGACAGAAAAGGAAATGAGTTATTTAGTCAAGAACATGACTACTAAGCTTCAGCTTGTAGCCTGACTTCACCTACCACTGCAACCCACGCGAGGAGAACTCTCTCATTATCCCTGCCATATTTAGAGTTTAACAGGATGTGTGACTTTCATATAGTTTCAGCTAAACTGAAAATGTAACACCATATTGCAGGGCTGGTGGGGTTCTGCCCCTTAACCTCCCCTCCCCCCGATTTTGGTGTCAGCAAAAAAGAAAATTAAAATAAACATGCTGGAAAGTAGATCCCAACACCCTGGAGGGGATACCAATAACTCCCCGCTTCTTAGCTGATCTGTGTATGGTTTCCTCCAAAATCTCCCCCATAACACCCTACTAGGTTTCTATATTCCTACAACAATGGGGCAATGGATTACAAATCCTGAACACAAACTTGTAGATGTTAGCAAGTATTAAGTGTTAAAGATGTGTCAGATTCAAACTACTTGATTGCTTTTTAGTTACAACAATTCAAGTTTTAAAATTGTTTTAATAAATCTACTCTCCCTGAAATATCCACACACTGGATATTGGGATATTCCATAATAGAAATTACTAGTTCTATTTTGTTTTACCTACAGGTATGCATGGCATTTTTGTACGGTGTGTGTGTGTGGGGGGGTATTCATATTTAAAGAGAATCTATAGCTTGCCCTTCCAGTGAAAACCATGGTGGGTCAAAGCATATAAAACAATGTAACAAAAAGTGGCTGTGTTCAAACATCATATTGACCCAGACTTCCTACCTTATCATGGTTTATCAGGAATAAGCAGCATGCTAATGCAAGCTGCCTGATCTCACAGCTGGAAAAACTCAGCAGCGCTGGCAAATACACCTCTACAGTTACTGGGAACAAATGCATGCTGCTAAAGGAGCCATTTTGATGGAAGTCACTTTACAAAGCTACTCAGGAGACCACATTTCAGCCACTGAAAGCTAATTTATTGAGCTGACTCTAAAAATACTTTTTTTCCAAAGGCAAAAATTCTGCAGCTATTTCGCAATGAAGATTGCATTCTGTGGAATACAAAAGATCTTAGAGCTGCAGTCTGCTTGGATGTTTCAGTGCAGTGAAAACTCCACAAAACCCAAAACACTGCAGGCAATGAGGTCACCTTCTGCAGTGCCATCTCTCTTCTAAAAAGATGTAGCCTGATCTGCTTTCCACTTCAAATATCTAACACTGATAAGATCAGCTGGTAATACAAGACAGCAGAGTAAAATACTTGTACAAGGAATGCTAGTATTTAAAAGTACAAAGGCACTGCAGATTTTAAAGGCTGTGTTTTAAATCAATCCACCATCGTGCCTCAAAATGCAGGAGATTGCTGGAAACAGGCTGCATGATAGTGGAAAAGTCTGGCGTCAGTTCCACGAGGTATTTATGCTGAGCATAACTGCTGCTGGCTTTTTGACAAGCGGGTTTTACATTCTTAAGATTGCAGTTCCTAGAAATACCAAGAGGGGTCCTTGCTTTCTTCTACTAAGAATCAAGCAGTTTATATATGCTTGAATACTGTTTTAGAAACAGTGCACAGGTGGAACAACTTTAGTTTGACCCTAAATTCCTAGTTCTTCTACTGAGCGTTTGATATTGATAGGGAACAACTTTAAAAGTCTATGTTATTTTAGAGTCTTTATCAGGGCAAAGAAAAGAGGATCCCAGAAGTCTCAGGGATCCCACTGAGAGAAATTCCACTCATCTTCTGGGTACAAGTCAAAACTAAAAATCTAACAGTCTTCTTCACACAAGGCTCCCAGCTGCATACCTGGAGAAGCCATTTTCTTTTTCCTTCTTTATTTTCACTTCACCAGATGATTTACTCTGAAAACAGAAGTGAGAGCTGGTTAGTAAGCTATAAAAAGCACTGTCATATCTTCCCTGTTCATTCAAATATAACTGACAAAAGACCCTTGTACCAGGAGCAAGTGCACCTCCAGCTATTCCTCAGAAATGCTTTCGGCATTATTGGATCCGGTCAATCTCCAATACGTGCTTTGTCCTGCTGTTTTCCTATCTATCTAGATGTTCTCCCCAAGTTTTTCCTTTTGTCTGGCCACAACTGTAGAATTTGCTATCAACTCCTTGGCTTATTTAGACAAGGCTTCTGCTTGTACTGTTACACTGCATAATTATGCACTTTGCCCAGACATGAACAGATGGGTAAGAAAATTATCAAGGTCCTGTCTGTCCCTCTTCTGTCTGTCAAGGCTGGGCTAAGGTGTGCACCTGCATCGGTGCAATGTTTGTAATATCCTGCATCAAGTTACCTACAGAATCCCTCCTCATGTAGAACACAACGTGTGCTGAAGTTCGGCCTATAGCTGCTATAAAGTTTAACATGGCTTTTATTATGACAAGTTTACAACAGCCATTTAAACAGACGCACAGTGATGTCATCTAACACCTAATGCCACGGGGCTCTTATAGCCTTGAGTTTCTGCTGAAACTGCATGTGGGATCTGACTAGCAAAACAGCTTAAAAATGTCAAAAATGCGAAGCTGCTCGTGTCTTTATCCACAACAAAAGCCCAGTCCAAAGCAGTGCCATTCAGCCCCACCACCATCCTTTACCTTTTCTTCCTTTCGTTTCTCCTTGTCTCTATCTTTGTGTTTGTCTTTGTGTTTGTCGTGTTTCTCTGAACTGCCATCTTTGTGTTTGGTTTTCTCCTTCTCTTTGTGTTTCTTCTCCGAGGAATCTTTGTGCTCACTGGAAGATACAAGAGTCAGTTGGGACAGGATCGGTAGCAACTGACACGCCAAGCCCTAGAAAGTTCTCTATTAATATGAAGAATCACACAACTGTAGCAATAAGAAACATAGTAAAGTCAAGATGCCTCGGGGACACCACAGACTAATGCATTTTCGCCTGAAGGAGTTTCAACAATATATGTGCACTGTTCAGTACACCTTAAGCCCAGTACTAACATCTTGGCATTTATGCTTTTAACAGTAGACATTAACTGGAACCTTCAGTGGATTTGTCCCCCTACTGAGACGGGGTAAAAAGAAGACAAACCCTGTAGTTATAACACCAAACATAATATTTATGGCTCATATTGGTACTGATAAATTTATTAGGTGAGAGAAACAGAGGCACACAGCAATTAAGCAATGGGCTGTGGTTCACTCAATTCAGTCCCTAGAAGAGCCAGAAACTGAGTTCAGGAGTTCTTTCATGTCTAGTTACATGCTTCTCCTGTTAGTGCATTTTAGAAACCAATGATGCTTGTGCCATATGGCCTTCGCCAAGCCTCACTTCTTCCCTCTCCCCACCAGTGGCCTGTTTCACTTATGAGGGAGAGAACAAATGGAACGTATATTAAGGCTAAAAAAATGATGGGTTTTCATTACATCAGAAAGAAAATGGTATATCTCTACAGTCATACCTCAGGATAAATACGCTTCAGGTTGAGCGCTTTCAGGTTGCGCTCTGTGGCGACCCGGAAGTAATGGAGCGCGTTACTTCCAGGTTTCGCCGCTCGCACAGACGGTCAAAATGACGTCACGCACATGTGCGGAAACGGCAAAACGCGACCTGCGCAGACGCGTCTTATGTTCTGTTCGGGATGCGACTGGGGCTCTGGAACGGATCCCGTTCGCATCCTGAGGTACCACTGTAATTCTATTCTAATGCCAAAATCAAAACAAAACCCAGTCTCTTTAGAAAGTGGTCCATTTCCCAATTAACTATTCAGTGGCTGCTTAGACCACAATAATCAAAATTAAACTTGTAGATTACAGAGATGAATTGTTGAAAAACCCTTGAAGATGTGGTATATCCTGCTAGGGAAAGATTTAAGGCTCATGTGTGATTACATTAAATCCAGGCACATGATAAAGAAAGCAGCTCTTAAGAGAACTCCAATACTGCATTTTGAGAAGTCAACTGCAGCCTTCTCCTATTACACTCATTAGGTTTCCTTACTTCATTATCCTGACCCTCTTGCCCCTCAATGACTCTGCAAGCTAAGTACTCTGGATTCCCCTTTCATTCCTCCCACTTGCTAGTGCCACTCTATTTCTTATGGTTTGATTCTCAGCTCCCACAAGCCCTTCCAATGTGACTTACTGCTTCTTGAATCTGGAAAATTCTCCGTCCCTAATGTAGAGACACATACCACAATAAAGTCAAATAAGCAACTATATTTATTACATTTTTATTCTGCCCATATCCTAATAATATTTTTAATGTACTTTTTCTTGGTTTTAATGAATGTATGGTATAGTTTGTTTTTTGTAAAGTTGATTTAAGTTGCCTGCGACAAGAAAAAGTATCTAATAAACTTAAATAACAACAACAATATAGAACAAGTGCCTCCCCATATTTCAGCTCACTACCACTCTGAAAAGGTTAGACTAAGCGATAGTGATCTCCTCTGCTCATCAAATTAACTTCATGACCAAGTGGGGATTCGAACCTGGGTCTCCCCAGGTCTGGTTAAACACTATATAATACCAGCCTTCAATGTCATATACCTTCTCCAAATGCCCATAAAACATTTAGTCCTTTTAAAAATGGGATGCAATTTTTGAGTCACTTCAGCATTTAAGTATTTAAGGCAAGAACCACTACATATAAAGAAATCATATTTACCAAATACAAAAAGATGGAATTTCTAATACAATCTTCTGTTCCCCACAGTGGCCAACCTTTTTTGGTTCACATAATTTATTTCAACAATCCAACTTTCATAAAATGGAAAGCCCACTTGTTACAATATCTAACAAACTTAAACTGGCTAACAGTATTTTTATTTCACTTTTGTTTTATGCAGTTGTGATTCCCCCCCCCCCTTTCATGAAAATGATGCTGAAAAGGTTAAGTTACATAACTTCATATCCAATAATCAGGTCTGAATTTTGCTGTCTGTTTGCCTGTTGCAAAGCAAGCAGATGCAGAATTAGGAATGCCTAAATGTCATCCGCTCCTTGCTTGGAGGACAGAGAATATACTTCTTTCTACCCATTCATGGTTTATTGTCTTGAGAAACTTGGGTTCCCAACCTCTATCGCTTCAAAAGAGAAAATAGGAAAAAGAAAAAGGGAAAATGTACAGGTGCTGTAAAGAATTAAGAGAGGATCAATACTAGCTTGGCTAAGTATGCTAGGTTATTAACCAATGTTAAGCCAGAGTTGTATGATGTAGTTTGGGTACAACAGGGAATAGGTTTAATGAAGTCAGGATTGTTGCACTGAACAGAGTGTTTGATAGTGAAAAGGGAAGAGACCTCTTAAAACCATGGTTTATAAAACAATGGATAATCATCAAAACCTGGCCACTATGATGGAGGTTAATTGCTACTATGATGTGCTCCAACAGACATGGACACCAGCAAAAAGTAACAGTTTTTAATTGCAGGAACACAACAAATTTTTAGCCAGCTTTTAGTCATGGCACATTAAAGATTCTTCACATTTTTCTACTGCAAAAACATCCTCTGATCTTTTTTTCATTACTTCTACCTGGGTGTATTAAATACAACTGACACGAATTCTTGTCACCTGCAGCACTACAATCAGTTTCCCTACTTCAGTCACAAACACATGCACCCCACAGCTATACAAATTGACAAGTAAAAAAGACAGACACAGTGAGAACTTTCCTGGTAACAAATACCTATTTAGAGAACATACACATATGAAATGTCACCACAAGCAAACTTCTCAACAGGAAAAAAAAAGAGAGATTTAATTTGCATGACAGCAGAAAATAGGAAAAAACCACCAACAAATGGTATGTGTCTCTGAAGAAAAAACTCACAGACCAGTGCAGCTTCTAATAAGTGAAGGTAAGCAAATGTGTCATTTAACTTAATATCGTTTTGTAATCAGACAAGAACTATTCGGAGCACCTCACATCAAGACATAAGCCCTCATTTTAAATGCCTGTTTGTTATGAATGAATAAGATTGGTAAACTAGCTTATGTGCCAAAATAAAAAATAAAAATTTTTGCCATCCTGTGAAAGAGAGAACATAATTCCCATTTGACAGGTGTGAAATGGATGACATGGGGATGGCAACCTGGATCATACGTCAGCCTGAGATCAGGCAATACAATTGACTCAAATCTACACTGCAGTCCAGTCCTTACTTTAAAAAGCATGTTCAGCATGTGCAAACAATCTCCTGCTGGCACAGACAAAAACTGTTCACCTAACAACTAATAAGGTGGTGTTTTGCTGCCTGAGGCAAAAAGCCCCTGTTCTATGTACAGAAGCCAAGGAGATTGGCAGCTGGATCTATCAGTGGTAATAGGCCAGTGTCTTCCATGGCTCTTGAGGGCAACGTGCTAATTGAGAGGATTCAGGACAGGCTGTTGGCACAAACAGCTCTATCCTCCAATACAGGGGAATGTTGTCCCTCAGCATCTACACCCGAAGCAGCAACCCCACTCTGCCTAATGGTAGGGCCGGCCCTGGCTCTCCTGCGCAAGCTCTGGAATTCCTTCTTCTACCAAGGTTCAGAACAAGTAGGGAAGCTTGCAGGGCAAGTTACCGTACAAAATGTTACTTTGGCCTTTTCCAAGAAGAGAACACTGCAGCTGCATTCATTGCTTAATTCTCAACCTGGCCAACAGGCACAGACTACCATTTCGGAAAGCTTACCTTCTCTAGTAGGCAAAGCAACTGGCCCTAGTGCAGGCTTCCTCAAACTTGGCCCTCCAGATGTTTTTGGCCTACAACTCCCATGATCCCTAGCTAGCAGGACCAGTAGTCAGGGGTGATGGGAATTGTAGTCTCAAAACATCTGGAGGGCAGAGGTTGAGGAAGCCTGCCCTAGTGTAACACAGTTATCTTCCCAGATGTAGGACAGCAGTGTGTTGCAGCTACTTTTACTCCTCAGCCTGGGGCAGGATGATAATGAATGGTTAGTTGTTTCCTGACAGCCTCTCCTTCAGCTAGATCATAGTAAAGGACACTCTGTTCCCTTCAAACATCAGCTCACAGCTTGCCACCGAAGCTGCATTACATAGCTTCCCCTCTGAATCATGAAGGATGGATCAAGTCTATGCACAAATCAGGTTTAGAGACTGTTGCATGAATCAGTCTTCACTCATAGCTGAGCTGGGATCACAACTTTTATTATTTTATATTTATATCCCACCTTTCCTCCAAGTTGGTCAAGGCAGCATACCTGGTCTCCCCTACTTCATTTTATCCTTGAAACAACTCTATAAAGGCCTTAAAAGCCTAATGTCTAATGACCTGGTTTTTAAGTGTTGCCTACAGAATTCTTATTCCGACAGAGTGCATAAGACAACATGCAACTGGTGTAAAGACTGAAAATTGGTGGTGGTTCTTTTTGCAGGGGAGGCACTACTCCACTCTGTGGTCCACCAAAGTGGAGGACTCAGATTCAGTACAGGAATCTGAAAGGTTCTTTCGGCCAATTACGTGTGGAGAAGCATGGTAGAGCTAGAAAACGATATTTTTGCTCCTATGAAGTGTTTTACTCAGTGTTTGCATCTGTTTCTGCTCCATGTTTCTTGTTTTCATAAAAGCTTTTGATTTGATTCACAGGAAGCAAAGTATTTTGATGATTTATTCTGAGATGTACTTAAAAAAAAAACCTCTGCAAAAAGCACTTTACTTTATTAGTAGATTGATGCACAGCTATTCCTTCAGGAAGTGTTTCCTTCAAGTAGGCATCACTGTACTCTCTGGAAATTGCTCACAACATTAATGGCATTGCTAGAGTTAAGACGTAGCTTTTTGTTTGGAGATGAACTAACCAAAAAAACTGCACTGAATATGACATAGCAAGCCACTCTGAGCCTTTGACCAGCCTGCTTTCCAAGTTGCCTTTGGGCTGAAAGATATTGGATGTTGGATCCAATATGTTGGATTTAAAAGCATTAAGATTAATCCAGAAACAATAATAAATTCAAGTAAACTTGAATGTTGGCTGGGCTCCTTTGGGAGGAAGGCTGCAGTATAATTGTAATAAATAAATTTTGCTCCCTTAATGGAATAACTTTATAAGTATGAAAACAGCTCTAGTACCAAGGCAACCCCCACCCCACCAAAACTTCAATATGGCTAGCCCAAACACTCTGGTTTGCCCCTGATCATCTCTTACACGTCACCTTATGCAGGCCTAAACCATTCTACAGGAATTAGGCCTGCCCCTTTGGCCAGTTTTCCCACTTCCTGGATCATATTAAGTGTAATTCAGCAACCTGCCTCCCTAACATGGGTGTATGCTACAGAGTTCTATGTAAGCAGAGACACTGCTTGAGCACGGGAAGATCTGCTGCCGAGCCAAGTTTGAGGTTTTAATATTAGTATATAAAATCTTTTATTTATACAGGTTCTAGTAATTCAACTCCTGACAGAGTTCTGGTCTCTCTCTCTCTCTCCCTCTCTCCCTAGGGTAGGACTGAGCACATGTATATTTATGAGATGAAACATGGGAGGCATGTGATTTCAAAACACAAAAGGAGTAAGAATGGAAAAAGTGACAGAATTTCTTCACTGATTTACCATATTCATGTTATACAAAGTGAGGAATGTGCACCTCCCCTACTTGCCCTCTCAGCATGCCTGTACCACCTCCTCAGACATCACCAGACATCTGCTAAATATGAAACATGAATCCAACCCTAAAGCACATGGGCCATGATTGCAAGAGCAATATCCTAGAAAAAATTCTGAATTAAATGCATGATCCAAGTTATGTAGTCAGTTCACGTTGAGCCCCCATATAGGCGATCTGCGGCATAAGAGGCAGGATACACTCATATGCTTGATCCCCTCGACACACAGGGGAGTCATCTCAGTATACACTTCCTGATCTGGCACATGAAGTGCTTCAAATTGCAAATATTATGTTCTCAATGAATCTATTATAATTGAATCGTGCACATTACACAGTGCATGCTTGGATGGGACAAGGCAATTTATTGTGTCTACTCAGAAGTATGTACTACTGAATTGAATCAGGTAAAGGGGCACAGCGTGCCTTCTAGAAAGTACTGTATTAGTCAGTGCAGGAAATCATCATGAATAGGTGGCCAGATAATGAATATAAGGTGATTGGTATATAAATATGTTCATTTAAAATGCCTCTAAGTTTTAGGAAACCATAAAATATGAATACAATTACTAAGCAATCATACTTGAAAAGCTCTACATACCATAATTAATTTGTCTGCATATAAATTCTAACCAAGAGCTCCTCACTTGGGAAGAACTGTCACACAAGATTCATTGAATGGACACAAGTAAACATGTGCTTGATGAATAAGGTGCTACAGCCTGTGGCACTGTCTACCCTTTATCCACTGTGTTCTCACCAATAATAATAATAATAATAATAATAATAATAATAATAATAATAATAATTTATTTACACCCCACCCATTTGGCTGAGTTTTTTTTGCTCGCCTTCTAAGATATATATCTTATCTTTTGGAAGCCTGCAATGTGATTGAGATTATAAACAAGAAACACATCAGAATAATGAGCCAAAAGCCAAGCAGGTTTTGCATTATACCATGCAAAAAGTCCCTTTCTAAAAGGCTGTAAACAGTACAATGTGGGTGGAGGAGAGAAGAGAGTTTCACAACAATTTAGCAACATTTGGAAGCACAAGGTGAAATACCACCCCCATTCCCTGCAAAGTGTGTTAATTGGCATTGCTGGGATTTAAGCAACCAGTAAAGTGTGCAACAGCTTAGCTAAGACATTTACAGCCTCTGCCTCCAAGGTCTATGAATGTTGTAAGTTTTGGAGTTATGTTGGCTATCTATCACAAATTGGAAAATGAAATGGTTTATTAAAATGTATTCAAGTTTAGAAAAAAGCACAAAAGGGATCAAGGTGTTAAATTTGTTAAAAGGTTAAATTTGTGTAACTGTTTAGGTACAAAATAGGGCTATGTGAATGAAAGGGGGGGCAGTCATATATACCATAGAATGGCAGCCCCATAATTTGATATCTGGAAGCTATTCACAGGTTTTAACCTCAGTAACATTAACTTACATGTAACCTGGTTAACCCCCAAACAGTAAAAAATAGCTGTCTTGAATTTACCATTTCAAGTGTCACTTTATGACTCAGGAAGATTATTAAAACAAGAGTTCCAATGAGAATGGCTACCAATTTATGTGGAGACCTTTGAAGTAGGGAAAGGAAGCCAGTACCAAAGCACAGCTATGCCTATCAAGAGCAAGCACTATTGGTTTTAATTTGTGGTGAACTAGCCTGCATCTCCTGCAAAGTTAAAGAGTATGTGAACAAAAGTGACTAAAGCAGGCTTCTTGCCTTGCACAACACTTAGGCCAGCCAATGTATTTATTGGCATAGTAGACACAATACTATCTGACCAACAACAGCCTGACTGGGCTAGCCAATCTCTGAGATTGCATCATGTCCACATCTCCCCCAACTATGGCTGGAAACAGCTGAGAAGTATGCCAATAGCCCAATCAGATGGGATCACATGAAGCAAGTTCAATGCATGCCACCTCCCCACTAGCCAGCTGACAAGCACTCAGAGTGTAATCTTGCAACCGGTACATGTTTCCAGGCCTAATTTTGCACGTCAGGACAACAAACCTGCTGACAACAGCCAGCAATCTCACCTGTTACTGTGCTTGGATTTCTCTCGATCTTTCTCTTTGTCCTTCTTGTGCTCTTTGTGTCTGTGTTCCCGGTCTTTGTGTTTATCTTTATGTTTGTGAGAATCTGAAAGCAAGTGAACAGAGAAACGAATTAGGAAATCGCTGAGAAGCTATGACAATTTCTAGTAAAGCAGCTTTGTATTGGCTGCCACAAATATGCAACCTAAACATCCCAGTAGCAGTGATGTACATCACTTCACTATATGTATGAAATTGGCATCAATTATCAGGCAAACCCATGTGCATCCTCTACTGCTGGGGTCCTCAACTTTGGGGGGGGGGGGCAATGGGCCTTGGCAAGTGCCAAGAGATGGGGTTTAAAAATAGTTTTTAATGCTGTAACCTGGGACCTTTGGGTGAAGGGAAGGAAATGAAACGAAATAAATAAAAAGTCTGAGGACCTCACCCTACATGACTGTTTCTCTCTGCTTCTCTCTGAAAATAAGCCCAAATCTATTGTTATTATGTTCCCTGACATTTTACAGATGGGCAATTCTCCTCTCCTGGGATAGACAAGTTAGTATTTCTGGTGCATGGAAAGTGACAAAAAAGGACAGAGGGAAAAGGTTTAAATGAAGTGTGCAGGTTCATCCATAAACCAACCTGTGGAAAAAACTAGCAAAGGATCACCACAGTACAGTGGACGCTTGGGTTCCGAAAGTGATCCGTGCAAGAGGCACGTTCGCAACCCACAGTGCCGCGTCTGCGCCTGTTCCAGTACTTCCAGGTTCGGCATGGTGCACAACCAAAAAACACGCAACCTGAAGTGTCTGTAACCCAAGGTAGGCCTGTACTCAGGACTTCCCTACTCAAATAGAAAAACCATATTGCCCCCAAGAATAAAACCTTGCAAATATTAAAGGAGTTTTGGTGTCCTGTTCTCTTCCACATGACATTTAAAATAATTGGTCCTCCTTCCCTCCCAGACATACAAACAAACACAAACACACAGCACCGCACAACAGATTATGTATTCTCTGCTTACTGTACAAGGAAAGTATTGTCTTTTTCTAGGCCACACAGATATACATGCAGCTAAAACAATTTTTAATTTGGGGGAAAGACAAAATTTAGAGGGGTCTTTGGGCTGCAAATCAAATCAAATCAAATCAAATCTTGGGTGTTCATATGTAACCTATGCGCTACAGGTTACCCATCTTCTTATAGAAAAAGCAGAAAGGGCCACTAGTAAAACTGGCACAGAAGGAAAAATGTCTAGACTGGAAACACTCCTAACTGGAAGTTAGCCTCTGAATCTAACCAATTATTTGATCAACTGCCTTTTACACATTGGATACTCAATTTCAAGTTAACAAACAGTTCAGTGGAGATTTTGATTGGAACATTTTATTCAAATTACCTAGAAATTCTACTCATTAAGCAACTTTCTAAATGCAAGCAGTTTTATTTCTCCTAATACATGTTTCCTCCATAGCTGTTTGGAAAGCATCTCAATTTACTGGATCAACAAGTGATGCAGTGACTATTTCCTAATGCCACTGAGGACCCGCTAAAGGGAAGGTCCTCAAAATATTCCCATCTAGACCTGGTTCACGTTATAGGCAAGCCAAGTTCTGTTTGCTTACAAAGCATGCCTAGATAAGTTTCCTTAACAATTTGGTTGGTAATTCCACCCTAAATGTCATAGAGTTATAATGTACAAGCAGTAGGAAAACAAAACAAATTTTGGAGAAACAAGTCATGGTTTGATGGACTGTGGGGAAACCTGTACTTAACTTGTTGTTTAACAAACCATGGCTGAGCATTATGTGCATACAGGGTTTTTCTTAAAACCAGCAGCCATGATATTCAGAGGTGAAGTATGGGAATAGAGGACTTTGCATATTGTACAGTTGTTCCTTCTGTTTTTCTAGTATTGTTCTTTTCAGCTTCACCCTACTTTGTCCCAGTTCTAATCTCACAACAAAAAGCAGTAAACAAAAATGAAATGTTTGTGACATTTGACTAGGCTTAAGCTAAGGTCTGATAGTTACTGGACAGACTAAAATTGTTAATTTTGCATCAAGAGCAGACTAAATGCTTTCTTCACAGATGGAATATAACACAAAGTAGATAACCTTTCTTGGCCTCAAGGCCACATTTAATCTTGGCTAACACATCAAGTGCTACATACCAGAGGCGGGTGAAAGTGGGTTTGGCCACTGTAAGAGCCCTGTGACTATGAATGATTTCAAAGCTGCAATTGTAATAGAGTAGCCTTTCAAACCACCATAATTCTACAGGCAAAAACAGACAAACTACTTTGGCTTAATAGACATCAGATTATCTTGGTTCACCGTAGCACAAAGTTATAGAAACAGGTTCCATCAGGAAAGAAAGCTAGATTATAACAGTTACTAAAGATCTTTAAAGCAACTTGCTTCATTGAAAGCGATTATCTGGGAGCCTAACTGTAGAGCCAGCAATAAACTGTGTTTAATGGAAGTCTTGTAAACAAATTATTAGAGTAATCTCTTTAGACAGTTGTCTACATAAGCATAATGGAAAGTACAAGACCAATAAACAGCAAGGAGGAAGTGAATAGGAAAAGAATGTGAAAAAGAGAAAGGCTTGTGAAATGAGATGTTTGGATTACAACTTGATGTGAAATACTTGACAGGAAATATAGTATATACAGTAAAGTTTACAACCAACTTTTTGTATTATGGGGTCAGTAGGCGCACACTCTTTATCCACATCATATAGGGCTGAAAGTGTATTCTGCCATACAAACCGAGGCCCTCACAACTGATCAGACTCCATAATAGTGTTGACATCATCTAGTAGTAATTTTGAGTTAGGCTAGACTGCTTGTACTACACTGCATACAAATATGTACATTTACATGTTATATACACACAGAGGGGAATCACTCACTTAAAAGTGGAATGACTCACCTTGAAATCAATTTCCGCCCTTCATTTATTGTAGAAATCATTGCCATTTTTACCATACCTAGATTAAATTTGATACAACCACTTGAAGCAATAAGAGTACAGGTGGGGGTTAAATTCTGCTCCCTTTTATAATATCAAATACACTGTAAAATGTGGAGAAAATGACCACCACCCCTCACAGGTCTCAGTGAATCCTGTTATCCCTGAACAAAAAGTAAAACGTTTCCATCTCTTAACCTATATTCCAAAGTGCAATAGAAACAGGTAAGACACCCTGGAAACCTTTATTTCAACATTTTAAAATAAATAAAAATGAAGCACATAGAGATGCACAAATATGCAATTTATGCATTCTGTACAGATAGCACAATCAAATGATTGTATAATAAATGGGGAAATGGAAAGTAAAAGAAAGTTAAGCAAGCTGAAAATTATTGTAAAGACTCGGGTGGGCAGGAGGGGGGGCATATGAAGCAAATGCTACCAGTGAACACTTTTCAGAAAACCTTTTTGCAATTCCAAGCAAAGACCCCAAGCACTTCCTTCTTCCAGCTCTTTCTTATAATTGTTTTACTGGCCCAGTGCCCTATTAGGTATTAGAAACACTCATAGAATATTTTGAGAGTATTCTGGCACCTGTCATTAGAAAGTCTACGAAGGGAAACCATTTATGCTTATTTACAAAGATAAAAATCACTCTTGAGATCTAGAGACTCTGAACTCAGATTGGATTCCAAGGTATTTTGTAAAATGGGGAGAGGGATTAATGGAATTATGTGAACAAAATTGGACTAAAGCTATGGGTTTGTAGGCAGCAACATTGCCCTCAAAGAGTTTATTTCATTTTATTGTAGTTTAATGTAGAAAATAAGCTGAGCACCTATTCCCACAGAATTACACACTACACTGTACTTCACCACCTTGCAATTTCATAATTATCTCTCCAGAACAAAGAGTCAATTTTATTAGTGTATTCTGGAAGCATTTGACCTTCTGTAATTTCACTTCATTGTTTCAAGGTTCCAAACTCCTGGCCGCCAGCACTATCTGGGGACACACTTTGTTTCCTCTAAATGTTAGCCACACATTTGCAAGAGTTTTAATCTGAAATATAAAGGCAGGAATTGCTGCTATTATGGTAGTTGTCATATGCATGATCTCCATGTTAAAACTACTGAATCACCTCTCAAGGCAATCTGTAATACAACTGTTCTTTTAGTAATCTTTGACACCCCTCCCCAGACAGAAACTAGTGGCTTGGGAATCCCATCAATGGAATATCCAAGGGCTGCAGTATCCAAAGCCACAAAAGTGCCATTTCCTAATCCTTGTAAGCATTCAAATGTTAGTAACTGTAATAAGTGTGAAGATTTTTCCACACAGGCACAGTTCAGATGCCAACAGGCCTGGTGCCTGAATTCGAACAGATTGACCTCACCCCAAAGGTGTACTCCTCCATTGTCTCCCAAGACAGATGGCAACAATGAAGTTTAGATGCCACACTGGTTGCAAAACCATAGATGAATGATCACTAGTGGATCAAAGGCTCACACACTTACCCCCTCCCTTGAAGCTCTGCCCGTGCAAAGTTCATCATCCTTTCTTGTATTAATTATGCTTTAGAGCTACACTTGAACTGGCATAAATATAAGTTACCATAGCCTTTAAACCAGAGACTGAAAGCACTCTCGGAAACTTTAAACAAATCTCTGGTTTAAAGGATAACTATGGTTACACCAGTTCAGAAATAACTCTAAACACAAAGGAGAGGACTAAGGAATTAATACGGGGAGAATTAGGGAAGGAGTGAAGAGCATGGGACTGTAGGGTTCTTATTAGTTCTGCCTTTACTATTGAATAGTTCCTAGATCCCACAGCCACCACTGTCACTACTCTGCCATATTACTGACTCAGAGGAGGTCATTCACTCCAAGGAATACTGGTTATGGGAGCAATCAAAAGGAACGGGTAAAAGTAAAAGTATATTACTTTTCCCAATTATCATCTGCATGTTCTCATGCATAACATGACAAAGGACAACAATGGTAGTGCTGAACAATTTGAAACAGACAAGGATGGCTTTGGGAATGTGTCAAATTGTATTAACAACCTGCATGCTCCCATGATCTGTCACCCCCCCCCCGCAAAAAAAACCATACACCCAGAAACATGCAATCAGAAAATTCAGGGAAGAAGATATATGCTAAATATGTTCCATCAAGCCCTTCATATGAAGATCAATGATTTTATCAAAGCATTTTAAAAATAATAACAACAGGGGGCTTAGATAGGAATTCTGAATTAAAATCTGCTGTAGCCTAAATTACTCAGTTCAGATGATCTTTCTAAACAATTGAGAATGTGCCAGAGACTCTTTTATTCCCTCTTCTATTCTTACACCTTTATTTTCTGTTCAGTGTTCAGAGTAGTTTGCTGCAACAGCTTGGCAACCCTAATCACTTTCTTAAACAGAATCAGAAAAAAACTAATTCTAATTCATGTTTGTTTGGTTTTTTTTGCAGGAGATGGGGAGAAGTACTAATCATAGTTTGCTAATTTGGACACCATGACAAACTAGAAGTAGTGCGAGACTAACCTTATAAGTCTATAAAAGCAACTAGCCTAAGAGGCTGGTAGCAGGTGTTTCCATGATAGATTCCCCTCCTCCACAGTCAGGATGGAAAACAGGCTACAAGCTAAGCATTTGGTTTTTTACTCACCTACCATGCTCCTAATTTATTCTCTCTCAAACTTACTTGCCTGCCTATAAAGTGCAAATAACAGCAACTAGCTCAAGATGAGGCACTGCAATTAATTTGAAATCATCACATCAATGTTCTCTTTAGAAAGTATTCAAAGTGCAATTTGAACGTAAAATAAAAGCAAATTCCCAGAGGTATTGTGGCTTAGGAAATGTAAGATTGCAGTGACGTTTGTAAACCCAACAGGCATAAGACTGTAACGTAGAAAAATGGGAAGAGCTATCAATGACGACACTGAAGAAGTATTGACCTTTGTTGAAAGACTTGTACAGAGAGAACAGTAGCCAAACCCAATTGGATGTATTTTTAAACAAATTTTGCTGGATTCCAAAAAAATATTAAAAATATAGTGTTACATATAAGTACATTTAAGAAACTGCATGGAAATCAATGGTATTGCCCTCATTTACTTGTGAGGCTAAGGAAGGCGCATATGGGTTTGCCAGTCTCCCTCCCTCGTGCCTTAAGAGGATGTGGTGGAAGAGGTCAGTTCTATATTGATTTTTCCCATTATCTTGTAGCACTGCCATGGATTTCTCACAACGTAGAAAAGACAACCCTTTGACAGAGAAGCACTAAAATATACAGCAAGAGATGTTCTGCACCCAGCTTATTGTGCTAATATAGATGTACTTCTCATAGAATACCAAAGTTCTATGCTATAGGCTAGAAATATTTTTAAGCTAGTTCCTGCAACCTGCCACTGCAATGCTATACAAAAGCTCTGTAATCTATCCTCCAAGTTCTCATAGCTTACATAAACTACAACTGTGTAATGCAACTATTCACAAAAGAGTTTTCTGTTTGAATTGCAAGACTTTCGACATGGCTCTTTTATTTAAAAAAAAATTCCAATAATTTCACTGATAAAAGTAGGCAAGATTATTTACACACATATTACAACTATCACTGAATGGTAGAAGAGTCCCTGGAGCAAGCCTACACATATTTCACATACTTTTCCCATGCCTTGAGTCCTGTCAGGAGAAAAGGTGGGGTATAAATAAATAAATAAAATAATAATAATACTTCAGCTAAATGAAGGTATTTGACAACTGTCATACAAAACAGTGGTGCCAGTACTGAACTTGGCAAATGCTTTCATTCCCTGGTAGTGCAGCACAAATTGCTTTGTGAGGCACTGCTACTGCTGCAGATTACTGGCAAGCATCTTCTTAATGTACTCAGGAGCTGCCTGGCAACTTCTGTTTCTCCACAGAGGTCTTGTTGTGGGCTTCTTCTCCCCAATCAGGAATTCCAATGAGACCAATATGATATTGCAAAACCTACTGAATACAGAGCAACAGCCAATTTTAATGGGACCCAAAGCTCAGGTGTCATTAATACTTGCTAATAATTCTCCCAGAGAGGACTGTATGTTGGAACTGGCTTTATTTAACAACACAGATTTAAGAGTGCTTTGAGCACTTAGAAAGAGTGCTATATAAATACTACATTCTTATTGTCTATAATCACCCTTCAACCTTCTAATCTTGAAGGCCTCAGCAGGTAAGTAAATAAAATAATAATAATAATAATAATAATAATAATAATAATAATAATAATATTTATACCCCACCCAGATATCTGGATGTTAAGGAGGAGGAAGTACCACAGACCTTTCCTCTGAAGAAAGACGTTTGTAGGCTGGAAGTACACTTGGAGACCAACTTATCACTGGAGTCTTAAGTGGCTTCTGTAGCTAGGAGTGTTTATGCCCAGCTCAAGCTCTGTCACCAGCTGTAATTGTTCCTAGATTGGAATAGCCTTACCTGAGTTGTCCATGCTCCTGTATAGACTAATGTAAAACACTATTATGTGGGGCTGCCCTTGAAGACAGAACCAAGTACCGAAAAGAACAACCCCCCATTATCAACCATCTCAGATCTTATAATGGGCAAGTGAGGCCCTGTTGGTGCCACCATCACTGGATCAGAAGCCCATCTAGTTCAACATCCTGTTCTCACACTGGCTAACCAGATGCCTTTAAGAAGCCTACAAGCAAGACGAAGTGCAACAACCCTCCTTCTGCTTATGATTCCCAGTAACTGTATGCAGAGGCTTACTGTCTCTTATAGGGAAAGTAGCCATTTAAGAAAATGTCATTAAAGACCAGCTACAATTGAATTATTTTTAATAAGCACTGCTGCACCCTAGTGGAGCAGTTGGTTATCGTCAACAGAGATTTATGTGTGGGGAGGGGACAGATGGACTCTACACTAGTGAATGTATGAAGCCTGTCCCATTTAATTTTAGTGAAGAAGAAGAGTTTGGATTTGATATCCCCTTCAGGAGTCTCAAAGCGGCTAACATTCTCCTTTCCCTTCCTCCTCTGCTGTGAAAGCAACAGCCCTATTTTTTGGCTTACAGAAAGGGAGGAGGTAAATATTCTGAGGTCTAGAATACTTTTTGATTAGAAAACAGGAACCCAGATAACTTGGAGAAATAGATTCAATTTCCGAGGCTACTAACATCTTAAGCAGGTGCTGCCCAGCATTACAGTGCAATTATTTAGCAATCTAAGAAAAGCAATTTAATCATGTCAGTTGCATCACTGCCTGAATCAGCTATACCCTGGGAAGAAAGAGGCAGAGGAAGTAAAATAATGATTTTCACTAAAGTAGACCTCACTTCACACTAGAATCTATATTGCATCTTAAGTGTAAATAAAGGGCAAGCAGATGTTCAAACATCAAACAGAAATTTATGTCAGAAAGGATCATTCCAATATCACAAATCTCAAGGAAGATATTGCATTACAGTTATGGTTTGTACTTTTTAACCCTCAGAAAACCTGAGGGAGTTCAAACTTGAAACTCCAAATAGAGTTCAAAACATGCACACCAGCTTTCATCCAGATAACTGTCTTCAAGACAGATTCAAAACAGGTGTAGAGACCAAGGTAGTATCCAAACTTCAAATGCAGAAACAAACTAGAATACTCCTGTTATGGGACAGCTATATAAATTAAGTAGGTAACTAAATATGGTGAAAGCAAAATGTCACTTTAGCGAAGAATCTAAATATTGCCCTTGAAGCTTAAATTTGTTTTACTCTGAATTGTTTTATTTGATGTTTTAATGTGTTGTAAATCGCTTTGATTTTTCTTTAACATATAAAGTGGTACAGCAATGAAATTAATAACAATAACGTTTAGATTTCCAGTCCAAATGGACTGCTGAGCAATTAAAGCCCTAAATGGCCTCAGTCCTGTATACCTGAAGGAGTGTCTCCACCCCCATTGTTCAGCCACTGAGGTCCAGCACCGAGGGCCTTCTGGCGGTTCCCTCATTGCGAGAAGTGAGGTTACAGGGAATCAGACAGAGGGGCTTCTCAGTAGTGGCACCCGCCCTGTGGAATGCCCTCCCATCAGATGTCAAGGAAATAAGCAGCTATCCTATTTTTAAAAGACATCCGAAGGCAGCCTGTTTAGGGAAGTTTTTAATATTTAATGCTGTATTGTTTTTAACACTTAATTGGGAGCCGCCTAGAGTGGCTGGGGAAACCCAACCAGATGGGCAGGATAAATAATAATAATAATAATAATAATAATAATAATAATAATAATAATAATAGTGACTGGTGCTCATTTCAAATAATGGCTTGTGCTGGACTAGTTCTCTACTCACCTGTGAGGCTGAAGAGAACAACCGGCTATGTAAAGACTGTATGGAAGACTGGAAGAAATTTATAAACTACTTGCAGAAATACTGTAAGATTAATGAATGTTAAAGGGATGTTGGATTGAAAATAAGCGGTATTGGTAAAAAGATTAACAAGAATATGTAAATACGGATTGACAATGGTTGAAAATATATAGTTATAATAGGTTAAGATATTGAGTAAAGATAAATGATAGAGGGTAAGGATTTGCTGAATTAACCATGTGAACTGGAATACAAAAAAGGGGGTGTGAGGAGGTCAGGAAACAAGTAAATGAAATATAAGATATGAAAATATTGATTTCTTTTTAACTTTTTTTTCTTTTTATGTATTTTGTCTTTGTATTTTTGTATCTCTTTTTCTTTTATTATTGTTAATTTTTCTTATTTCCTATTTTTAATTCTGTAACCTTTTATTGTCTGTAAAATTTCAATAAATATCATTTTTTTAAAAAATGTGGTGGTGTATGTATACACATGCCTAGACTTCTTCCACAAATAGTTCCTGCATTTGCAGTTGCACACTTAAGATTACCAAACATGCCTCTCATTTGTTGCCAATAGGACTCTGAGTCAAACTAACACAAAACAAATTACAATTTATCTGCTTATTACCAAAACCTCAATATGTATGCCTTTTTATTACTGAACAAGGTTTAGTAACAAAAGGGAATGTCAACATTTTATTTCATTATTATTCCTATTACAGGGCTACATCAGGACCAAATTAGATTTTTTAAAAGTGCACTGATAAAAATAATCCAATGTCAGTTAATCAACTAAGACTGTTACTTTATTCATTCTTGCCTGTAAGAAAGCCCCATTCCAAGTAAACATACAGAGGATTGGGCTGTGAATCCTACTCAGATATAAGAATAGCAAAGTCAGTGTCAGAAAAGGCTATATAAAATGAATATATATTCATTTTCATCGCTCACTTCTCTCTGTCTCAGTTTCTCTCTCTCTTGAAACCTCATAACTTGATGACTCTCAGTCAAACAAGTGAAGTCCTTTGATTACAGGTGTTAGCAGGTGACATGCAAATACTATTTGTAGAATTTGATGCAAGATAGGCAGCCTGCACAGGTTGAGCTGTTACTTTAACTGCAGCCATCAAACAATGAATTTTCTTTCATCTGTGAATTGAACTCGTCTATGAGACAACTGAACAGGACAAGGTCACAAATCTGTGCAGGTAACTTGCAACTTACACACATTTAACTCGTACACATTCAGATTTACACATTTGGCAAAAATTGTTAAAAAAATTAAAAAGGACGCAGAAAGGGGGCATCCAGGGGAAAAACTTAGGCAATCTCACCCACCAATGAATCATATGTGTTTTGACTATACATGATTTTGGCTTTAGCACTATCCCTGGAAACATCAGGAAGAACTTTCTGACAGTAAGAGCTGTTCAACAGAAGAACAGACTCCCATGTATATGATCTAGTTGATATTCCTGCATTGCAGGCAGTTGGACAAGATTACTCTCAGTGTCCCTTCCAACTCTGCAATTCTATGATTCTATGAAATATAAACCCAGCATTAAGAGCCATACGCACCTGGTAAAAGCAATATTAGCAGCCAGTGGACCATCAGCATTTTTCCAACAAGCACAAGCTATTTCTTTTCCCCTTGTGCTGATTCCAATCTTCATCCTTCACAGGCAGCTCCTGCTCAAATGCTAACTCCTGTGTCAGATGCACTGGGACTTTGATTCAGGTTCAATACACACACACCAGAATGCATGCAGCCATTCTAACCAAGTTCTCTTGTGATGTTTTGTCTACAAGCTCTTAAATGCCATGGTAAAGAAAGCTAGTAGTAGGAAGTGTTTTGCTGTCAGCAACAGTTTGTAGCAAGGTGGATTGTGATGCTGATCACACCATTTACTAGGAGCAATTTCAACAATCTACTTAAATCCTTTCACAGGCATTAGAAAGTGAAACCTTAATGGGCTTTTTAGCAGTTCTTTCCAGGGCCAAGATCAAGCACAAGACTAGCACAGCTGAAAGAAAAATGCTCTGACATTAAACAAAGCAATAGTAATTGAGCTTTCTAAATAACACTAATGTGTTAGTCTCAGCTCAGTTCAACACACAATCTTTACTGAATGCAAAACAATGCTTTCTTGCTTTCCCCTCCACATTTTAAGAAGTGGCTTTATTTTTTTAAATCTTCCTGGGAAGAGGAATCTTTCCTAATCTTTGAAAACCTTAAAATGGAAAGTTAGCTATGTTGGCCATTAAGAAAAAAAGTAACACATCCATACGAGGACAACACCTTTATTAGATCTATCAAAATTCCACAAAATAGTGCACATACAAGTTTCAAGTTCCCAAACCCCTTTCATGAGGTGATATATGCTTTTACCCATCCTGGGAGGCCAGGGTGCCACCTGAAACCTGCAAAACACCTGAAGGGGCCCCTCCTCCAACATTCTGTCTTAACGTTTTTAGGAGATGCAAGCACAGATGTCTCAAACAACTTTTTTTCCTCTCCTCCAGCCCCTTGCTCTAATTTACCCAGAGCAGAAAAGGCAGCCTCTGCAAAGGAGAAAGAGGAGGGCAGCAATGCCAATGCAGGGATGCAGCAGGCAGCTTCTGCTGTGGATACTTGGGACTCAAAGGAACCATTAATTATCGAACATATTTTCTTGATCCTACACAGTTCATCATTAATCTGTTCTGCAAATTTCATGTTGTAACTACACTGATCATTGGGAGGGGGGGGGAGAGAACCACATTCAATAGATTCATCAGTCAACAAATAAATCTATTGCACCCTATAGAAGCAACTTTACTATACAGAGGAATTTTTAAAGCAAACATTTCAATCTACACTGCATTGCTTCCGAGAGCAGGAAAAGACAACTGAGACCACTTCACAAGCAGTACGCCTCACACTGGTGATGATCCTGTTATCTGCTGGTTTCATGCAGTCTGTCCTTACAAATGGTTGCTGAGTTTTATAAAACACACAGAGGAATACACTGGATATACATAACTCAAAAAGCTTTTTGATTCATTGCTTTCTCCACAGGACACCAGCATTTGCTGGATACCAATAAGGACAGCTTGCTAGAGAATGAACACAGCTTAATAATATTATCAAGTATTTATATAGCACTTCTGAGTGTTCAAAAGCACATAATGTTATCTCAGTAATTGCTTTAAAAAACCTATAAACTACTCAAGTATTACTGTCCCCATACTACAGATGGCAAGGGTGGGAGGATACCAAGGCTGAGAGAGGAATTTGCCTAAGCCCATTTGAGCACCTAAATGCCACAAATGAAGGTAACAAAATTCCAAACATTCTCTTCCAAGGAAAAGCAGCTTCTTCAGAAACATGAGCAAGTGGGTTGAGAAAGGGGTAATAAGCAGGAAGGGAGGGCTCAATCCTTCCCTGTGCCACCCACCCAAGCATTCCAAGCATGTTTACGTGGTAAATGAATGCTTGGAACCAGTGCTTTCATTTTCCACAGAAAATTTCCCATTTTATAAGTTCACTAACCAGGTTCCACTTGTAAATATGTATTAGTCAAACTTGGCCATTTCGAAGTTGTTAGCTTTGTTTACTAAATATAAGTAAATTAAACATGCTAATTAGTTCATTCTCTAGGACATCAGAAAACTTTCCAGTGCAAACTGATGCCTTTCCAATTCAAATTACCCTGATTTACATAAGAATCTTTTTAAAGAAAATTCACATTACTGTCTCAAACTCCCTGGAAGAAGAAGCAACTTGTGAGGAAAGGCTTACATTGGGAAAGCGAGTCAGGGAAAGTGTTGAGCCACTTCTCCATTTCAGACAGCCAACCAGCTGAAGCCGTCCCCCCCCCCCCACTTCAACAATAGAGCCAATAGGCCCCTGATACACACATTTGTTTCCACAATGTAGTTTGGGCATTGGTGAGTTTATAAGGTGGGCTTCACAGCAAAGTCTATCATTATTACTTTACACTAGCTCTTACCAATACAGATTTGGAAGCAGAGGAGCAGAGTTATTATTCACTCTGCTCTAGTCCTATGCCACTCTACTCAACTTTTGTGGGGTTGACTAAATTAGAAAGGAAGCCTGCTGGGAGAGTTGGCTCTCACATGTTCTGTAGATCACAAATAAGTATCGTAAAAACTCAAACCAATTGGCAAGGACCACTGCAATAAATGGAGCAGCAGTTTCTCTAAGTACAGCACTGTTATACCTCCCCTTCAAGAGGGGCAGACTTTTCAGTTCTCCAGCACTGTGAGTTAAGGCACTTAATGTTTGAAAGCTACACACTTCGTTATGGCATAAAGAGATGCCTTTGTGTGTATTTGTTAAGTAAATCCTTATGTTTTAAGCTTTCTTGGAAATACATGCAACAATGGCGTGATTTATTGCATAAAAAGATTATAACACTGGTTTTTTTTAAAGATAACCAATTATTTTTAAATATACAGTGCTACCACCAAAGAATTATCACTGCAATGTTTCTGTTTTGTTTGCATTTCAAGAAATTAAGTGTTGCTAAGAGGACAGCAGCAGGATGAACAAGATGATACATTGCCTCCCACTGCCCTGGGATGAAATATGTTATAGAAAAGTTTGCCAAGTTCTCAGAGTGCATTCAGCCCTAGGACTGCCAGATCCTTGAATGGAGAGATTCATCCCATAATTAGGCTGCTAAGGTAGGGTGAAAGGGTGCAGGTTTTCCACTGGTCCCTTTTTCCAGATCTCTTTCCTGCCTGCTTTACAACAGCAGGGATAACCTTGACTTTATCCTGCAACAACTGAGGAGGCTGGGTGGGATTTCCAGCAGCCCCCGTCTCTTCTGTTTTCTCCAATTATTGCAAGAGACAACTATACTCTCAAGGTACAAAACTGACAAAACAGGTATGTGACATGATTAAGAAAAATTTTTGAGTCACTACGAATAAACATTAGTCACTAGCCCTCTTCTGGCATTCAGCTCAACATGCAAGGGCAAAAAGTGTGTAGTGGGACAGCGGCTTGAATGTCAACCTTGTCTGTGATGCCTGAAGATAGTCCCATGCTACTCACCCTTTAAATGTTTCGTCTGAAGTTCTGAAGGGGGCTTACAAGCATGTTTGTCTGGATGTGCTTACAAGCATCCTTGCAGTCAAAAACACTGATAAATGATCAGGACACTGGGGACGGGGCAACATATACACTCTACAGTTTTGACCCCATGTGACCAGGCTGGAAACAAGAAGACTACAAATTTTAGTTAATGCTATTGTTCTGCAGCTAAAACATATTTCTCACTTTCTTGGTTTCTAGGAGAGATGCACATGTGTCATAATATGCATAAACGTGGAAGAGCCATCCCTTGTGTAAGAGAAATGGGGAAATTGCCTCTTAAGGTGTTTGCCGTTTGCAATTTATCTTTCAACAGGTATGTCCATATAATGATCATCACCATCTTTAACCAGTGGCATCTGTTTTAGTACTGAAAATATGGTGAACTTTTAGCCCATGAGCTAATCTTAGCCCATTAGGGAGTCCAATTTGGCCTTCAAAACCATTTCCCTCAAACCACACCCACTCATCAGCTGGCATCACCAGTGACATCAGCTGTTGAGCAGGAGGAAAAGGTTTAATGCTGCATTGGTTGTGTGCCCTGTTCCCAGTAGGGAACAGCATACGTATGGTCAAGGCAGCAGGATTTAATCCCTTATCAACCGATGAGGAGGGATTAAAGCCTTTTGCAAAAGTACTGTTTGAAGCAGCTCGTGCTTTTCTTTAAGCAAGTGGGTGAGCGAACAGTAGAACAGTCTCTCTCACACACCCCACTGCCACCTGCCAACATAAAGAAGCACAAACTGCTTCAAGCTGCACTTTTAGGTAGCCCCCACAATCCAGTTTCAGCCTAAATGGGAGCAAGCAGTTTATCTTAAAGGCTTTGCAAGTATCACCACAATTCCCTTTTAAACATCTCAGATTGGGGGCTTAAAGGGGAAGTGAGGGGCGAGGATACTTGCAAAGCCGCAACGGGAATTTTTGGCAGGTGGATGGCCGCTTCCACCAGTAGAGTGTTGACAATAATTTTTCACGAGTTTTAAAATCTGTTAGTTTGTTATATTGAAGCACATCTGCAGGTGTGGCAGTGGATGTGCTGGACCATTGTCTTGCAGGTGGCAGCATAAGAACAGGCCTTTTCTGCAGCAGCTCCCTGTTTGTGGAATGCTCTTCCCAGGAAGGTGCGGCTGATGCCTTCATTTTATACCTTTCAGTGCCAGGCAAAAACATTCCTCCTCAACTAGGCCCTTAGTTAATTAACATCCTATACCCTTTTACACATTTTTGTCGGCGGGGGAGTTATGTTTTGTTCTTATTATGTATTTTGTGTTTTTATCTTGTATTTTTATGCTGTGAACTCCCCTGAAATCCACGGACGAAAGGTGCTTTACAAATTTAATTAATTAATAAACACCCCCCACCCCCTAAAGCAGATGGCAACAGAGAATCTGGAGGGGAAGGAAGCACATTCAATGTATGAAAACAGATACTGTATGCGTGAAGAGGCACATTCATGTTGTCTCTGAAGTTTATTTGCAAAGTTTGTAGACACAAGCACTTCTTCAACATTGACATGTATTGACTGCAGAAGGTTAATTCCACCGTCTGAGCCACTACACCACACCACCTTCAGTGTACAGATATTTACACATAAAAAGGATTATGAACTTTCTAGGTTTTGAAGTCAAGATTGAGAGGTCAGTCAATCCTCACTAAGCCTTGTATCTGCATTCAGCATGCAGGAAAGAAGTTAGAGCCACAGGATCCCCATGTATGATTATACAAGAACTGAAAGGCCAAGTAAACTTCTAACTCATCCAGGAATACCTCTATAAAAACTAGATCTACTGTTTTATACTGACTAATATTTATTTCCCCATACATCAGGAGTGTAAAGGCAAGTAAAATAAAGCAGAAAATAGTTTTGGTTCACCTATAATAGAGCAAATAAATGAAAGTGAAATTTACAATATGAATTTCATTTTAACAATCTTAAACTACTCTTGCATATTGTTGGATATAGCTATTCTACAAACCTGGATTTCAGATACACTGGAATCTAATGCAAGGAAAAGCTAAAAAATAGACCCAAACAAAGTACAAAGCAAAGTGAAGATGGGGTACCTTCCATTCTACCCCTGGGCCTCAGAACAGATGTGAGGTGTTGAACCATCTCCACTCCTCCTCCCCACATGCACACATGATACATATGTCTAGCAGGTGATGCAGAAACAAATCCTTACAGCATGGATAGGGAACTCATGGCCTCCACAGGTTGCTGCACTCCAAGCAATCCCAGCCAGCAATGACTGCTAGAAGGCCACAGACTCCCTATCTCCACTCTGCAGGACACCTCAGAACATGTTGGACTCGCCTTTATTAGATGTTTTTAAGCAGAGGCTGGATAGCCATCTCTCAGGGATTCAGGTCTATTGGATTTCCTGAACTGGCAGACAGCATGGATGCGGTGGCTGCTTTGATGTTCCTTTGAGCTCTGGATTCTATAACA
The DNA here is from genome assembly GCF_965113315.1 of Podarcis vaucheri. Lineage (NCBI taxonomy): Eukaryota > Metazoa > Chordata > Lepidosauria > Squamata > Lacertidae > Podarcis > Podarcis vaucheri. The sequence goes on along the minus strand of NC_138764.1, from coordinate 83,152,731 downwards.
TCAGACTATGGGAGGGGGCATAGCTCAGAGCAAGTCCCAGCCATCTCCAGTCAAAAGATCAGGTTATGCAGACAGTCCAGAGTACATTTTGAAACTATTCAGAGACACTACCTGCTCCTTATTAAGTCTTCCTACATGATTCAAAAGTGGCCATTTGTTAATAAGCTGACCTAATGTAATACCCGATTATGAAATCCTGCATACAGTTACTTGAACAAAGTCCCATTGTGTTCAATTCGGTTTACTTCCAGGTAAGCCTGCACATGACTGCAGTCTTGAATGTGAGATTTCTCTCTCTTAGCCAACATTCCATGGCTACTGAGTCCTCACTGGGCTACCTCTCCCATTTTAGCATTATTTTCTTCCTAAAGACTTTATGTACTTCTGAAAACCTTGTCTGTATCTCCCTCACGTGTGTTGAGTGCTGCTGTTTAGACTACATAGGAGCGGGTACTCAACCCTATATATGATTATTATATACAGCATAAACAACCCTATCAATATTACATTTAACAAATGAGCAGATCCCCAAGCGTGCCTTTCAAGAGAAGCACAATTCTCCCCATTTTGCACAAATTGCTTGTATTATAAAGTCTCATACCACCACCACATGGAGTTCTCCAGGTTGTTCATGCTTAAAACTTCTAAGAATTTGTAAAATTACCACCTGTCTTGAAATGAGCTTTTCTAGACACGTTAGAACTGGTACATGCCCAATTCCAGTTTTTCCACTATACTAGTCTAATGAGTTTATTACTGAATCATCAATGTGTACAGTGGTGCCTCGCAAGACGAAATTAATTCATTCCACGAGTTTTGTCGTCTTGCGATTTTTTTTCGTCTTGCGAAGCCCGGTGTCGGGAAAGTTTTGGAAAAGCTTCAAAAATCACCAAAGTCTTTAAAAACCTCAAAAAAGGCTACCACACCGCGTTCTATGAGTTGCTCCTTGAAGTCAAGTCGCAACTGTATTAACGGTGTTAAGAAAAAGGAAACAAACTTGCAAGACGTTTCTGTCTTGCGAAGCAAGCCCATAGGGAAAATCGTCTTGCGAAGCAGCTCAAAAAACAAAAAAACCCTTTCGTCTAGCAAGTTTTTTGTCATGCGAGGCATTCGTCTTGCGAGGCACCACTGTAGTTTTAAAAATTTTCGGCATGGACACTAGTCAGGCTACTAAACTGCGAGGCATTCAAACAATTCCAAGGCTAGTAAGCATTACTCTGGCCACAATTCTCACCCTTAGTTATTCTGAACAGGCAACACTGAAAAAGCAAAAATACCACCAGCACTTATGCTGAGTCACAACACTGGTCCATTTAGCTCATTCTTGTCTACACTGACTGGTTCTCCAAGGTTTCAGACAGGGAACATTACCACCCGTACCTGGAGATGCCAAAGACTGAACCTGGGATCTTCTGCATGCAAAAAAGATGCTCTCTCACTGAGCTGCAGCCATTCTTTCAATAACAACAAAGGGGTGAAGGAGATTCTTCGATGCATTAAAAATGTAATTGCCCCAAAGTAGCATATTTTAAGAGCATTTGCCATGCTTATTAACTAGACTTGTTATTGAAAAAACAGCAAGTAAACCTTTACACAGGGCACGAAAAAAGAGAAACTACCTGTCCTGTCCTCCTGAGCAACTGATCCAGCATACCCTAGTTATGTACAAGACTACTTCTGACCAACATCACAAATTTCTTGCATTTATCTCCTGCCTTTCTTCCTAGGAATTTTACAGCAGCATATCTCATTCTCCTACTCATCCACATCTTAATCTCATGACAACTCTCCAAGGTAGGTTAGCTTAAAAGACAGGGACAAGCCCAAGGAAACCCAGTGAGCTTCACAGCAAAATGGGGATTTAACCCCAAGTCTGCCTAGGCCCATTTAGTTAGCCCAGGGATCTGCAACCTTTAAGACAAAAAGAGCCACTTGGACCCGTTTCCGAAGAAAAAAAACTGGGAGCCACAAAACCATTGCGACATTTAAAACAAATATATCTCCAGAGCCTTGATCTGACAGCGGGTGGGAAGGTGACGTCGGGACGGTGCGTGACTAACGCAGGCACCGCCCCCATGCGACGTCACAGCCAGTACAGCGCCTGCCACAGTGGGGAGTGTCGGGGCGCACAATGCGCCTCCTCCCCTCGCTAGTATCCGCCCCGGAGCCGCGGCAAAGGTGTAAAAGAGCCACATGCGGCTCCGGAGCCGCGGGTTGCAGACCCCTGAGTTAGCCTGTTTAAATTCTATTGACATCAATCAGATTTAGACCATTGATGTGAAGTTCTGCAAATGATAGTGTAAAGCAGCACAGTTTGACTGGTATCGTATCCATTTCATTTCTCAAACAATGCATTCTTGAATTGGACAGTAGAAAAAATTACATCACAGCAAGTTTGCAATAGGATTTTCTATACTTTTGCATCATCACATCTTACTTTTACTTGTAAAACAAATGTTAGAAATGCAAGTAATGAAAGCTTAGCAATATTCAGTATTTCTTTAGCTGCCATTTAAAAATTAACAAATCCCTGGAAAAATATCCCTGGAATTATACAAGCTGCATTTACTGTACAACCTATCCTAAAGCCAATGTATGTTTGTCCATCATATCTGAACAGCCTCTCTCTAGAACAAGGAACTGCAACCTCAGAGGAAACCAAACAGCTGTTTCAACAAGTTTTGGCTGTTGTTCAAATACTGAAACGTAAGCTCTGACCAGGAATGCATATCCGTCAATGAAGAGTCCAATTTAAGCCATGCCAATTTCTTGTAGGGAAAGAAGTAGTGAGCTTAAAGTGACATATCAAATTTGAGAAAGAATTGCTGTTCACTAGCAAAGAAAGATATAAAATAAATGGCAAGTCCATACATTAGGTTTTCAACCAATGTGAGTCTCTACACATTACTTTTATGCCTCAAATCCTGAGACTGCCGGATTTTGTCCACTTGCTCACTTCTGAGACAAATTATGATCAATATGTTTGAATGGGTTGCTGTTCATAGTCCTCTTCAGAACTAACCCTTAAAGAGGGGAATGGGGAGACACCAGCTGACCCCACCACCTGTCAGGAATACTGTGTATTTATGCCAATAGATCAATAAATCATATGAACAGTTGCATCTTGCACTGTAGATTCTGCCTTGAACAGGGGGTTGAGCTAGATGACCTCCAAGATCCCATCCAACTCGACAGCTGTACGACACATTGTCACCAAGTTCACTTAATTCAACAAAATCTGCTGAAGAGGGCGCTTGTGCCTTTTTCATAGAAAAAGAAGCACACCATATAGGCAGCTTTCCTCAGCATCAGCGAAAACCTACAAAGCTGGTTTATCAATGGTTCTTGAGTTCCTGCTCTGTATCAGTGGGACAAAACGGGTTTATCATGAAAATAAATTCATGGTATACTGATGTTCTAGGTTTTAATTTTCATTGTATGTCACTTTGGGAGCAAGGTATACACAGAACATGAAAGCAATAAAAATAGATAAATATCTATGCTTCCCTTTCTACAGATGCTACCCCCACGCCAGGGTGCCGCAGTGTTAGGCCTTCCAATGCACAAACCTTTCCATATTACAAATTTTAGGCTCCAGAATGAGCTCTAGGAGTGCTCCCACACCTTACTATTATAAAGGGAGATAGAACCTCACCTGGTAACATTTCCATCTCTTCAGTTTCTTATATGAGAACACCATCTAGACATTAACAGTACAAGGAAAACTAAAAATTATAGGACTCCTTCAAAATGACAAATCATTTTGAATGATTTAAACTGATTTTATATCTACAGCTTTTTGTATTTTTACTGTTGTTACAATAACTGCTTTTGTTTCTGATGTTTTTGATCTGTTTTATATTTGTTTTATGGTTCTCTTTTGTAGGCTATCTTGGAAATCTAGATTAATAAAATTACATTTTTTCAAAAGAAGACTAATCATTTTCACCATGCAATGCTACAAAACCCGTGCTCTCCCAGAGAATTCTCTGTATGCTCCGATGCACATATGACACTCCACTGCAAATGACTGTGCATGAGGATCAGTTCCAAAGGAAAGCCACTGCAGGAGCTCTGTTCATACAGGAGATTCCGGTTTTTCATCAAGTAATTTGCATTAGTAAAACTTAAGAATTGTTTCTGCCATAGGTTTCTGGTGCTTTGTTAATATGGCTGTTTACAAAAGCAGGACTAGAGTTAAATTCCTACATGGATACAGTGGTATCTTGGTTTGCAACCGTTTTGGATTACAATCATGTCAAACCCGGAAGTGTGTGTCCCCTTTTTTGGATTACAACCAATTTTTTTTTTGGGGGGGGGGAGACCCCATTGGCGAAAGCACGCCTTGGGTTACAACCTGTTTTGGACTTCCGGAACGGATTATGGTTGTAAACCAAGGTACCACTGTATAGGGAAATACAACTAGCTTTACTTTTGGTTTTGCAAACAGCAGTCAACTTAAAAGAAGCTGATTAACAACCAGAACAGATTCCAGGGAGAGTTGGCAAAACAATTTTTTAAACCATTTTATCCACATTGCAGAGTCTAAAGTCTTTTTCTCACTTGTTATTTCCAACCTGTGATTCAACAACCTTCTGCTGGTGAGATTCCCAACTATTCTATGGAAACTACTTAAGATGCTAAACTATATCAAGAACCAGTGATTGAGAGGTGGAGAAAATGACATAAAATGGGAAGAATTGGAGGATGCAGAGCTATTGTCTACTGAAGCTGATAGAGAAAGTCCATTGATTTTAAATACGAACATTATTGGATTTAACTATTTTAATGAAAGGAGAAAAGTACAAGGAATATCATACAGCCAAGAGTAATTATATTTAGCATAATGGTTAGATCAGGCACCCCCAAACTCGGCCCTCCCCAGATGTTTTGGGACTACAATTCCCATCATCATCCTGTTAGCTAGGGATGATGGGAGTTGTAGTCCCAAAACATCTGGAGGGCAGAATTTGAGGGTGCCTGGGTTAGATCTTTCCCAAGATCTTGCTAGTTCTTTAATAGCTAATGTCCTCTAATTCAACTGGTGGGTGTGGATTATGGCATGATCTAAGGCATAACAACAAGCCTACCACGAAACCAATATAATGGTAAGAAAAAATAAAAATGTATGTTTGGGTCAATAGTGGATCCTGGGTCTGAAGAAGTTGAAGGCTCCTCCTCTAAGAAGATAAGTGGGGGGGGGGGAGCCAGCAACATGTCTTTAGCTAGGGCAATTCAAGTACACAGGCATCTCTTGGAAAAGGAGATCAGGTGTGATCTAGCAAGACATGTGATACACCTAAGTGAGATGCTTTGAGTGAGGCTGCAAGTACACTCTCTTTTCCTTGAGGCAGGAACTGGTCTATATTTAGTCATCTAGTAGCTCAAATCTGCGCAACACAGCAAATCTCTGGCAAATAATTTTAACAGCTTTGTAGCCTTAACAAGCATTCAATGTCATGACGACAGAAATGTTCACACACCTCAATAAGGAACCGTAGACAACTTCTTTCTTAGGAGTTTGCTATTTAAAGAGAAAAGGTTGATTATATTCTCAAGGGCATGAATTAGGGAAATGAATTGCCTTGTCCTCTCATGAAAACAACGTACTATGCTGCAGAGACTGACAGACAGACAAGTTTATATTTTTTTAGTATTTGCAATACTGTTTTCTACCAGATGTTCGTATCCATATAATTTTAACTAGATGAGCAAATGCTTTCCTTTGACAGGTGCTATGCAGTTCTGTAATGGTGGCCCCTCTTGCCTATAGTCAAGCTTGTGCCCCAACATGTGCTAACTCTAGTGAACACGCAACTCCAGATTTTCGTCCTGCCCAATTGTTTTCTGGTCAACAAATTACTAGGCCCTAAATGGGCAAATATCTGCAGGAGCGCCTCCTCTACTACCAGCCGGGGGGAGGAAAGGTGACTTGGTTTGCAGTCCCCACCAAGGTTCTTGGTTGAGGGGACAAAGGAAGAGCATTATCTGTTGTAGGGTCCCAACTCTGGAGTTATCTCCCACTAAAGGTACCTTCCTTCCTGCAGTGCCCCACCTCACCACCATTACTGGTTTTGATGTCAAGTGAAGACATTTTTATTTACCCTGTCTTTGGCAGTTTGATAATGAAATGTTTAATTCTTTGCAGCAATACATGAGTCACTGTTTTGATGATATTCTACTTTAAAAACAAGGGTTGTATTCAATGTTGCACTAAGTAGTTCTGCTTGCACATAGTTTATGTTTGCACAACAGAACCTTGTCTGCTCCCCTTCCTCTGTGCAACCTCTTAATCTGTACTAGGGGTTACCCCAATCCTCTGGAGCAGATCTGGGGAGGGTGTGGAGGAAACACAGGGACAGGAGGGGGGAGTCCTACTGTGCTAGTGGTAACCCTTGCACTAACAGGATGAGTTAGTAGAATACTACTCTGCGTCTGACTATTTTTTTCTATTTTGCTTTTACATTTGAGACCTTTTGAATGAAGGGCTAGTCACAAGTGCTCTACATTAATAATAAAACCATCTTTTCAGGGAATTATTTCTGATACCATTTTTTAGCTCACCTCTCAAACTATGCAAGAGCTAACTACTTTTGGAAATAAAGCTATCAAGTCTCATGGAAATAAATGCATCAAAAACAGGCCCCAGCAAGGGTCTCTAATCATATTTCTTTGGCGAATACACAGATTATGCATGTTTTGTTCAAGTTTCTCCTTAGCTACATGCAGCTGTACATAAACAGTCCAAACATCTGTGACCAAAAATAAAAAAATTCACTACACCATACACGCGCTCCAATATATACACCATTTCAATATATACACTGTGCTTACAAGCCTATCAAAGGGGGAGGGAAAGAAGGGGGGGAATGCAGATACAACTTAAATCTGAGATTACAACTTAAAAAGCTTAAAAGTAGGTGGTTCCTAGAATATACATTCTTCACAAGAACATACGGCAACTTGGCCTTTATCTAAGGAGTGTTTGGAAGAGACAAAATATTTTCACTGCATGTTTGTGATAAAGCTTTTAGAGGTTTCTGAAAGCCTCCTTACTGCCTCTTTGCTGTTTTTCTCTTGTGCTCCCTTGCATACCTTATCTTTGCTCTTTCATTTCCATCTGATGGGAAACCCTGACGCTGACATTTCACCAAACAGCACAAACTTTGCTTACTTGTTTCTCTGGGGTATCAGAACCACAAAGATTGTTCTCTTTACTTCACTACTCAATATATTCATAAAACCAAAAAGGTCTAGTTTTCAAAACAGCAAATATTGGATGTGAGCATTCTAGAGTACTAGTGGGGGTTTTTAAGTAGGTCCATTGTGATCAGGGGAGCCTCATTAGTCGAATTATGTGAATTTTGAAATTTTGAAATTTGCCCATTTAGGGCCTAGTGATTTGTTGACCAGAAAAGATCTTGAAAAGGGTTGCTTTATATGTTTTGTTTTTAAGTGTATTTCTTATAAAGCTGCTTTGTATACTTGCCAATATCATATCTGAAGTGAATACGCATCTTCACGTTCATTTGTCAAAACATGCAAGTTGGGCCAGTTGCAGCTCCCTGCATCATGTGTCACTGGTGCATCTTATTTGTCACCTTGTACAGAGGCTGACAACATGTTCGTTTCAAAAGGCACATAAAGCAGGTCTGCAACAAGCACCCATTTAAATTGTGTTGCATTAAGTGACCCTCAAAATAACACAAAGAAAATTGAATGAGTTATATAATTATGGGAGTGAAATGGGCTCTCATTTGTTAGGCAAAGGCCTGTTTCACACATTACACAGTAATAGACCTGGGTTTATAACCAAATGTGCCCTCAGTCAAGGGTTGTAGCCTCTCCTAGTTCTTTGATGAGTGAGCCTACAAGATGCACATATTTTCAAGCACCACTTGTCATACTTGCACTTTACATTATCTAGTGTACAATGTGTATCTAGACAAACTTCTAATTTTGTCGAGACTCAAAATCTGTGAAACATCTAGTAATAAAATCAGAAGGTATCATGTTAATATGAATACAAGACACACAGTTCATGCATTACATTTCTATGTGTAAATCTGAGAGAAACACCCAATGCCTTGCCAAAGTTCAAAAAGTTGCTGGAAGGGAACCAGAACCAGGATACTTTAAATCACTATAAGTGTAGATACATTATAGAACTCTTATGATAAGTTATTTCTAGGGTATTGTCTAGGTGGGAGTCACAGAAGTGCAACACCACCATTATAATGTAACGTAAGAGGCAGCCAAAGTTACACGTTTTGAAGAAGTTTGGTAACTGCTCAGACCTTCCAGATCCTACCAAGTCCAGATGAATCCACTGGTTGAAAATTACCCCCATCCAACAAACCACACATTCCTAACACAAATCACCAAGGATATGAGGAAGGAGCATTTTCTGTCATTAATTCTGACTACCCAATTGTAAACAGTTTATCAGTCCATTGTTGCCTTTGGAAAATTTACAACAATGAAAAAGAAAAACCACTATCCCACCAAACTGCAACCCTACACATGCTACCTTGGGAATTAAATTTCACCCAACTAACTGAAATGATGATGATGAACTACAGCAGTAGTTCCCACAACTGGAAGTCCATGAACCCCAGGAGGGCTGCATAACCCACCCAGGGGTCCATGGCACCATTCACATAGCAACAACTATCACAGAAATGAACCCCTATACTACAGTATTATTATTTAAATGTATTACCCACTCTTCTACATTAAAAATAGTGTAAAACAACTTCTAGGTTGTATGTATCTTAATGAGGACAAGACACATTTCAACACTTACATAGCTAAATATCCCAACTAATCATCATGCCAAAAGAAAATTATGCTAGCTATGCTGCTGTTCCTGTCAAATCAAGTAGAATTAAAGTGTCATGATCTGAATGTGCAATTTAAAGCTCTCTTTAAGATATATGTAACACTCCATAAGAGATGGGGAGGGAGAGAAAAGATATATAACACTATATATTCATTTTTCATGACATAGGCTGTAAGAACCCTACTAAGGCAGCAGATTTAAAGTCTGTTAAGACAACAATCAGTTTCAGCCAAATTTGTAAAATGAATGAAAAAGACCTGTGCTGATCTTCATAAGACTTTATTTTCAAAATACAAAATAGCTCTTCTCTTAGGAGCTTATGCTCTCATTAAAAAACAACTAAGAAGAGAGTGATGCAGATGCCAACAACACTGTCTGGTTTGCACAATTATTCTGCAATGAAATTAATAGAACAGTTAACATGAATTACATGTCAAGTATATATTGTAATTTCCACACTTCATGCTGACAGTGCAACTAGGAAAATGAACAAAATCCAGTGGGCTACCCCCCAAAAATGCCTGAAGGTACAAATGTACTCTTTGCTCTTATGCAAATACTTGAATTTGTATGTAGCTTTGTTTGAGCTAAAGATGGCTCTTGGAAACTCTGTAAATTCTGATTTACTGTTTAGACTGCAATCTCCCTTGCGGGGTTTGGCCACTAAGATATTTATGTTCAGTTAGTTCCTCATTGACCCATTATACTTGTGCATTTCTAAAAGTTTATCATTGAACAGTTGAAATTAACATATGTTCTGATCTCACAAATATGGATTAAAGGGGGGGCAAACTGTTCTTATCACTAGCTGGCCGACTGCAGCTTACATCAAATCATGAGTCACTATGAAATGGCCTTGTATCACCTAAACACACTAGACAGTAGTGGAAAGAAAGCTTGGAAGTGAGGGAAAGGGGAAATGAAATGTTACCTGTTAACAGCCATTATTTCCTTGAGCTGCTGCTTTGGCACCACTTTTGTTTATTTACTAAGCCCATATAAAAAAAATTCCTTCCTGTAGCACCTTAAAGACCAACTAAGTTAGTTCTTGGTATAAGCTTTCGTGTGCATGCACACTTCTTCAGATACACAGAAGAAGTATCTGAAGAAGTGTGCATGCACACGAAAGCTTATACCAAGAACTAACTTAGTTGGTCTTTAAGGTGCTACAGGAAGGAATTTTTTTTATTTTGACTATGGCAGACCAACACGGCTACCCATCTGTTACTAAGCCCATCACATCTTTCTTTGCTGTGTGATCCCAGTCAATCAGGGATCATGTAATGAACATGACACTGCAGCATCAAATAGCCAATCAGATTTGGCTTCATGGCAACTTTATTGAGGGAAAACCAAGCCATGACCTTGCACTTTCTTTCTTTCTTTGGGGGGTGGGGAGAGAAGAGAGAGCACACTAACATTGCCAAGGCAACCAAACTAGAGCTGATGGTTTCACTGCCTGCTAGCACTGAATGACTTGCACACTTACAATTCACTAGCTGGGGCAGGGTGCAGATGGCACCAAATCATCCCAATCAAGGTACTACCCCAACTGGTTAACTAAACATAACAGTAAACATCATCCTAAAACCATTTGCTCCATCCATCAGATGATCTCAGCCCACCTCAGTGAAAAATGCTACTTCCTCTCTACAAAGCAAAACAGAAAATACAGCAGAGAACCACTCACATGACTTTAAAAATACTTTCCCTTTTGACGATGAAGAGGCAAAAGTACTTGTGGACATACAGATGCACGACCCTGCATTATATAAACATTAAATAAACATTAAATAATACAAAATGTTATTCCTTTATAAGCCCTCTCAGTAAGCAGGCAGGCATACTAGTTTTCAGTGGAGCAGTAGGTCAAACTGAACCAAACAAAAACTTGAGCATGCTTTCAGCAGCCACTGACCAGGAAAAAGCACTACCCAGTTAGCCAGAAGCACAAGAAGGACTGTGCACCAACATTTTTTATAGATGGAACAATAGCAGAACAAGGCAGATGAGCAAGGACTTATCTCCAAAATTGTACTGCATCTGAAGCACCTTCAAAGTTCAGCAGACCTGCAAAGATGAGTGCCCGCATGCTGGGGGAGAAGAGGGAATTATACCATACTGGAACTGATTTGTGGATTCATACATTAATAAGCAATACATGAAGGCAACAAGATTCTGGAGGCGAGTGTTTATCGTCCTTCTGTACAATTCACAATGATTGTATTAATTTTGCTTATGCGTGGCTCCAATTTCTATTAGTGACCAAGTGTCAATGATATCAAAAGACACTAAGAGATCAAGTAATAGGACACATCAACAACAGTTACTCAACAAATGTGACTCTTGGAAGCAATCTGTACTCCCACAGCCCATCACAATTATTTACTGAGGATGAGGAGCACATTTCTGAGCCAACCTGAGTGTAATCAGTTCACTAAAGAAATGGCATCATTTGCAATGCTGAACACAGAAGTTTTTATAAAACTGTTAGATAATACCACACAGTAGGAGCTACAACTACTGCAGTACAGTGGTACCTCAGGTTACGTACTTAATTCGTTCCGGAGGTCCGTTCTTAACCTGAAACTGTTCTTAACCTGAAGACCACTTTAGCTAATAGGGCCTCCTGCTGCTGCCGCACTGCCAGAGCACGATTTCTGTTCTTATCTTGAAGCAAAGTTCTTAACTTGAAGCACTATTTCTGGGTTAGCGGAGTCTGTAACCTAAAGCGTATGTAACCCGAGGTACCACTGTAACACTATTGTAAACAAGTACATAATATCAAAGCACAGATTTTCTTCAGTGTAAGGACATGAAAATCTGACACTCAGTTTCAAAACCAATGCTTGCAGCTGCATAAGCTGCTGTTTGACATGCAAGTTCTGTATGGTCTTGTTGAGTGCTATTAATGCTACATTTTGTAACTGATAGCACTACAGAAGAAATTGGAATGACTGAAGAATGGTTGGGTTCTCTTTAAACATGGTACACAAATATTTACTTCAGAAAATGAAGGAAAATGTATGGACAGTATCTCATTGAACTGTACAAGATAATGATAATGTATATACAATTCATAATCAGCTCAAGTAAATCATATCAAAGCTGCCCAAAAACAGGAAATAATGCAAACTTCTATCTCATCTTTGGAAATCTTTTTCAACAGGGAACTCTGACCGGAGAAGTTGCAACACTAGCCAGAATTAATAATAAAAAATGCTAATTTGGGCTACTGCCAAGCATTCAGCCAATGAGCTCTACAACCAAAGATCTTCAAGATCTTCAATATTTTTACTCACTTAGACTGCAGATTAAGCTTATCCACAATTTAAATGTGAAGAACTGAGGCAAAGAACTTAAGCAGCTTGCCAAAGGTCACATGCTAATTCATCTGCAGAGACAGATAAAAGGAAACTAAGGAGACCACACCTAGAGAGAGGAGAAGATCAGAATTGCAAACCCTATTATTCTTGAGTTTATTTGGCTTACCATACCTGGAGTTCACAGATCATATTAGAAAGGAACAGGTTTCCCAATAATTGGCTGATACAGGAAAATAAGAACAAGCTGACATTTCCCAAAGTCATTTGTTTCCTGGCAACATTAAACAGAACACTTGCTACTAGAACCATAGTCCTTGGAGGTTGATTGACTAAACTAACCTATGTGATGTTTTAGAATTTAAGTTTCTCCTTTTTTATTTAGCTATTGTTTACTACAAATCGCTAGTTCAAACAGCTTAAAACTTAAGCTATTTCATGCATCTAGTAGATTCTGCCATTTGTAAATGTTATTAGACTTGAATATTTAAAAGTCATTCTTCTACTTTAGCATTTTGAGAAATAGAGTTGAACCAAAATTGTCATATAGAAACATTTTTGTGGTGTTACTGCAGATTCTATTACGACTCAAAACTTATTTCTGAGGAAGCAAATGTACTTCGGTGAGAAGTTCCCATCTAACAAGCCAGAGATTTGTAAAGTTGTCCTCAAGCCTACACAACATATTTCACTGCTATTCCACAGATGTAGGCCTCTAATCTCTCTTACTACCAATATACATTCTCACATTGACCAAAACAAAAGCTTACTCAATGATATATTTTACTGAAGATTTGTTATGCAAGCCTGTGAGGGAATGTTGAAAGCAAAATCCTATTCTACATGCTACAAAAAGTTTATTGTAAGGCACCAGGGTTTTTGTTTCTTAGTAATTACCCACCATAGCTAAAAATCTTTACTTGTATAAAAAGAAAAGAGCTATGTTTTGCATTGTCTAACATATACACTTTTTGGTAGTGGTGGGAGAACTAGCAAGTTGAAACAGATTTTAAGTCTTCAATACAGACACAACATCGTTCACACAATTTTCCTCTGCCAAACATACAAATTCATATTGAGAGCCTCAAACCCATAGAACTGTTGGAAAATATATCACACAAGTTCATTTCTTCATTAAACTAAGTTGCTTGCTTTCAGAAGCATGCAACGTCTTCATTTCTGTATCAGAGTAATATTACATGAGTTCAATCCTCCAAGCTATCAAGTCTTGGGATAAAATACAGCTACAAGATGACTAACAGGTCTGCATAGGGGGGGGGGCAAAAGCCTGATGTAAAAAAATAGAAGTGAATATTGTAACTGAAAACTTTTTTAAAAAAAATAAAAAGAACATTTTCTTAAAAGCAGTATGGGATTGCTAGTTCTGGTTACACTTTATACTGCAATTTCTGGATGGTTTACCCTGGAAAATTATTTTCCATCATAGGCAGATTCAAAAATCTGCAAAAGCACATGGTTACAACCCTATCTGAGCTGCACCATGCACCAGGCAGTTGGGTGAATGACATCTGAATGCACCCTCTGAATGTCAAAGAGAAGAGTACATGTAAACTAACCTTAACTGTGGCATGTTAATTTTCTATGTGGAAAGTGGTGTGGTTGTTCTGATGAGAGCATATCAGCATGTACTACTACTGCTGCTGCATTCTGAAATAGTAAGCCATGGGATATACTTTACCTGAATGGTTAAACTGGCTCTTTGAATTGGCCCTATTCAATTGCTGCATTTGTGCAGGAGAATTATTTTGAAAATTATGAACAGGAGACCCTTTTACACATGGTGCTTAAGATAGTGCTTATAGATGGTGCTTAAGCACAGAAAAAATAAAAGAAAGTCACAAGTTTATAGAAAATAAAGTACCAAAATGAAGCATAAAGCAGATTTATTCTACAGAAGTACCTAAGCAGATGTTTACAAGGACAATCTGGTTAGGATAGGTATTGATACTTAACTGTCCATGGCAGGCCAAACTTATGCTTGACAGCACTTTGTTTCCCAAACCATACTAATGCATGAATTTAGTTCTGTTCACAGGAAACAATACTATGCATTAAACCAGTAGTGTTCACTGGGTGTTTCCCATCAACTTGAGAATTTCTACTATTCTTTCCTTAGCTTTTGATATCTAAAACAATTCACACATGGTGGCACAGCTGTACATTACCCCAAACTGGCTGCCTTCATCAAATACATATGGTCATTACATACTCAATAAACAGAGATATGTAGTTTTAATCAGTGCCTTTAAATAAATATGAATAGACAATAACAGTTCACTACTTTTCTGTTTAAGCACTTTTTCACATTTTTAGAACTGTGTGCTTGAAGCTACACGAATGGAAGATCTGGGAGACAAGTGGAACTAGCAAACTTTGTTAACTACAGTATAAAGAGATCTATTGAACTAAAGATGCTTTGTATGGGGTTAATTCTATGTCTTCTCCACTGCTTTACTTGGAATAAAAATGGACATTTAGGACTCTAACTTCAACATTCTGACTCAGAAGTCAGGAACACAATAGTGTAAGTAAAAAAAGGACATGAAGGCAAGTACAGTCTTAGTGGCAAGGTCAAAAAGGATGTGACTATTGACACTGTTATTTCTTGAAGAATAATCAAGAGCCTGTGGCTGATTGCAGTGAAATAACAACTAAAGAAAGGCTGGAGTCAACAAAAGGGGAGAAAAGCCATCCTCCAAAGCCATCTTCATACTTTACTTAGTGATAAACATTACTTGTTTGTGAAATAATAAATACCCAGGCTAGGAAAATGTTTCTAATTCCCAAGTATAAGACTGAAAATATTAGAGACCACCACTATGTTAAGGCAGCATTTAAGTTTTAGGTGCCCAAGGTAACCAGACACTTGAGATAGACCTGTTCAGTACACACTTCAAAAAGAAGTCAGAATAGGGCAAGAAGCCAAAAGATTCAACACAATTACAGGTATATTGTAATTCAAACCCAAACCCCATCTTCAGCACAGTCTTAACACTGAACTTCTAATCCCTATAGAATACAACCACTGATATTTTTATTTTATGTATTAGTCAATGGATGACCATTACAGAGTGGTTAAAAATATTAGTGCTTATTTCTTAGCAGTTGGGGAGGTTCTGCACATTTTGTACATTTCTGAAAAATCTAAAGGTCTTAGCAGAGATATTTCAACATACAGGGAGAAATACCTGCATTACATCAACACATATTCTTAATCATAGATGACTTCATACTCCTTATACAGGAGCAGAAATTCAGAAGATAGAGAACCTGCTGTCAATCCAGTATGCAAACATGTTACGCAGAACACTGCAATGTTTCATGAAAGCAAGACAGCCAGTATCATAAAGCCCCCAGGAGTTAAAAGCCAAGGTGAAATCACCTTTCAAAAGGTGGGAGAAGCAATCTTGGCATTTTCTGACAGATATGTCATTCCAACTCTACATCCCCTTCCCCCAGAACCTATTTTCTCCTTTTAAAAGAAGAGGAAAGCTATGCAACAGTGACAAAGGCATATATAGCAAAATCATAATCCCCCCACACAACAGATTTTTTAATTTAAAAAACCTCTCAATATATCCATTATCAATAGCTTTTATAAACTGAACACAAACATACACCATCAGCTACCAAACTTTAGCAAAGTGATACCGAATACAATTCTAGAACTGCCTGTGCTGTTTTATTTTTGCTTGTTTTTAAAATCCAGAAATAAAATCCCTGTTCCTGCATCCAGATCTTAAAATATGCTGTGTATTCAAATGGATGGAGAATCAGTTTAAGAGCAACATGTTGCAACCACCTTTCTACAGGGGAAGGTTTTGAAAGAAACAGAACTGGGGGAGGAGAAAAAAAGGACGAAGTGGGAATAAAAAGGCAGCGAGGAAACTAAACCAAGCTTTAAAAGAACAAAACAAAAGCAAGCAAACAAAAATGACGGTTTTCCCTTTTCGGGGAGAATATTTAGAGCTAGGGTGGTGATTATATCGCATGTTTTCACTGCAGGAGGCTTCTCATGGGCAGCTCGAGGGAGGAGGAAAAGGAGAAAGAGACACACACAGGGAAGAGACAGAAAAAGAAAATGGCGCAGAGACTAAGTCCCGACCGTCGACAAGGCGACTTTCCAGGGGGGAATCGGAGCCCAAGAGGGCTTCCGAAAAACCAAGCGAGACCGGATTTGGGGTCTCCACTGCCCTCACTACCGAGAAATGGGGTCGGATGGGCTGAGGGCCCTATGATATCCGAGTATTAGGAAGCTCGATGGGAACAATGGGGCCGATGAGCGAGGAGACGGGACTTAGTCTCTGGGACGCCATGTCTGTCCTTTACCATCCTCAGTAATACAAGAGAAGGGGAAAGAGAGGGAGAAAGGAGAGAAAGCAGGGCAAATCCTACCCACTCCCCAGTACAGAGGGACCAGGCACTCACCATTCGCTCGGAAATCTGGATCGATCTATGGGGGGGAAAGGAAAGAGGAAAAAATACATATATATTTTTTACGAAAACAGGACCTGGGTATGGTTTTATCACACACGCGTTTTTGCCCTGTTCAAGGCAAAACACGAGCCGAGCTGAGGAATCAACCCGGTGGCCCTTAAAAACTGATTCAGGGTTACCCCTTAGCAAAAGCGAGGGGGGCAAATAGAGATCCCCCCTCACTTTCCCCACCCCACCAAAGTTTTCCCATCCTATTTTAATTGCCTTCTTTTTCCTCGTGCGTGGCTCAGTATTCCCAGTAGGATTTTTCCTCAACCTTCCCGCACCGCCCCCCCCATTTAAGGGCCCTACGTGCCCTCTAAGCGCTAGGGGAGAAAACGAGAATGAGGAGGGGGGACCCCCAAATTTCCCCTCCCCCAAACCCCCCTTCTTTCTGGAAGGAGTTGGGGAAGATTCGGGTTCAGAGAAATGACGGGGGGGGTAGGAGATGATTGATTATAGACACAGTGTCTACAGGCAATTTGAAAGAAGCCCTGCGAGAGATTAAGGTGTGACTCTCCGCAGGCAAAAGGGGTCACCCCTCAAAGGGGTCTGATGGGATGCGACGGTTTGGGGGAGCAGAGAGAGAAAGAATAAGGTGAAAGGCCTAACTACTATTAAAGGGCCGCAGCCAAATAATTCCGGTAGGAACTGAAAGCAATGAGGCTCTCTTCCTCAGAGAAAAGAAGCCCCCCCCCCAAAAAAAACCCCTCTTTATTTAGCGCCCCTCCACTATTAAGAAGGGAAATACCTGCTTTTGAGGAAGCTGAGGCAAAAAACACCTTCCCGATATTTATGGGAAGGGGCTAAGTTATGAGGGTGAAGGGTTCTCTTTCCCCTACACCTGAAAGTGGGGGGGTATCTTAATTTTTCCCCTCCAGAGGAACTTTAGGCCTCGGTCTCCATCCACTTCCCCCTTAAGAGTAAGAGTAGGAGCCCCCCGCCCCTTACCTGGGAGTCGTTGTGCAGCTGATCCCCACTCATGCCTGTAAAGCAGGGCGGGGGCGGGAAGGGGTAAGCCTCGCAAGAGAGCTTGGGGAGCAGGCAAAGTCTTGAGGCCGAAGGGAGAACGCAGCCCCCTCAAACAGCACAGTCAGTTGTGTAACAGACTAAGTCCTCGTTTGCCTTTACTGCGCAGGCGCCGCGACTTTTAAACCGAGGGGAGGGGCTTAGCGAACAGCGGGAGGAGGGAGGGCAAGTTCGGAGGAGAGAACGCCTTCGTTAACATGGCCCAACCCTTCCGTTGCCTCTCCTCCAATCAGGAAGCGCCGTGACTGAGATTTGCATGCTAGCCACGCCCGCCACCTCTTGGTTGGACTCGCCTCCCCGCCCCGGCTACACTTTGTGCCTGATTTGGCCACGCCTCTTCCTTCTCCGCCGTTTACGAAAAATGCCGGTTGCTCCCCCCTCCCCCTCGCGCGTCTCTTCCTTCCTCCCATCTTCAAAACGCCGGGTTCTATTTACATATCCGGTCACGCCCCTTCCTCCGGCACCAATGAGGCTGCACGAGGCGGGCTCGCCTTATTAACATATACAGAGGCGAGTTCTCCCCGCTGAGAGAAAGGTACTTTTTCCGCAGCACGCTGTGCAAGACCCATGGACGCAGTGCGCCTGCGTGCCCTTTCAGCCTCCCCTTCCAATGGGGGGGTTTTCTATTAAAAACTCACCTCATCTAACCCTCACCCAGTTCTGGACACCTGTTAGCCGGTATGTAAGGTGGAGGAGCCCTACGTCGGAGCCAGACCGCTTCTCAGACGTCTCAATGCTGAATTATACCTGCAAAATATCTTTTGCAAAATTTATTCTGTCCTCTGTTGTGAACCACATTTTTTTTCTCCCCCTCCCCCTTTGAGGCCCTTTCTATGAGCCGATTACTATGATTTGTTTTATTATTGTTCCTGTTTTGATGATGTATTTTGTGTTCGTATCTTGTAGTTTTATGCTGTCAACCGCTCTGATTTCTTGACATGAAAGGTGGTATTCAAATTTAATAATAATAATAATAATATGGCCATATCCCCACGTTTCTTTTAAAGCACACTTAGAACAATTTAAAGCACTCTTATAACCATTTGGCTTCCCCAAGAGAATTCTGGGACCTGTGATTTGCTAAGGGTGCTGAGAGTTGTCAGAAGTCCCCTATTCCCCTCACAAAGTGAGGCTTAACAACCTCTTCCCAGAAAATTGTAGCTTTTGTTGTCCAGCAGTATTTCACTTTCCATTCTTAAGTTGGGAACAGAGAAGTTGCTTTGGAAAACAATAATCAGGCATCCAAACAACTTGACCAGTCCAACGATATTGAAGAATCATTGCTTCGACGTCAGTGATCTTTGCTTCTTCCAGTACACTGACATTAGTTTGCCTGTCTTCCCAAGTTAAGTGTAATTTTTTTCTTATGAGGAGTTGGAGATGGCGTTTATAAGTGGTCCATGTTTCACAAGTGTACAGTAAAGTCCTTAAACACTTGGCACTTCAGTTGGGAGGAAGCTGCACTCACAGAGCTCAGACGATGCTGGATTTCGGCATCAGTGTCGGTCCTTGGGGAAAGATAACTGCCCAGGTAGAAGAAGTGATTGACATTTTCCAACATTACACCATTAAGTTGGATTTGTGATGCTGCAGAGGGGTTGTTTCGTGCTTGTTGGTGCAGCACTTTGTTTTTTTGGCTATTGAGTGGTAGGCCAAGCTTTCTGTAAGCTTCTGCGAGGATATTTAGGATGGTTTGGAGGTTATCCTCTGAGGGTGTACACACTACATTGCCATCAACATAATAGTGCTTTAAATATATGGTGTGAATGTGGCCTTAGTTGTCTCCTTGGGCTTTAAATGGGCAACAAAAGACAGCTGAGCATGCTGCAAACGGATGTAAAAAGGCAGTGTGGGGAAGCTTGCTCTCTAACATTAATTCATTAATCAATCAATCAATCTAATAATTGGGGTCCAGGGTTTTATTACATATATACCTCACATTTCATCCAAGAAGCTCAGGTTGGCATACACAACAAGGTAGCTTAGGCTAAGAGATGGTTGCTGTCCTGGTGAGCTTCATGACTGAGAGGAGATTTGAACTCTTGTCTCCCGGGTCCTAGTCCAACTACTCAACCACACTGACACTAGTCTTCCTGCAACCAACGTACATCTCCTGACCTGTGAGGAAGAGGAAGAGGAAGAGTGTGAAGTAGGCAGGCAAAGAGAAATTCAGGCCTGCTCCAGGCAGACTGTCCCCTCCCTGCCCCCTGCTCAACTTTAAATGAAATATCATTTGTTTTAGTTCTTTAACATTGTAAACTGCATTGGGTGCCTTTGGCAGAAAAGTGGAATATAAATTCAATGAATAAGTAATAAATAAACAGAATACCTTAGTTGTCGAAGGCCAGAGTAGAGAGTTGTGTCTTCCAGCAAAGGTTGTGCAATGACAATCCTAGATGCATCTCTGTGGGGAGGGAGTTCCACAATTTAGGGGCTGCCACAGAGAAAGCCCTCTCCCAAGCCACCAGTCTCTGCACTTCTGAGTGTGGAGAAATTATCATATTCTGCTTGCTGATGGCATTGTCTATAGTTACGTATTGTATCTTAAATGTTTACGTGTTAGATTTTTGGGGTTGGGTGTTTCTTTAAGGTGTTTATATACAACTTTTCAGGTGGGCCTTACAATACAGTTTACATAGGATTATTTCCTATAGGATCAGCATGAACAATTGACAAAAGGAAAATTACACATTTACAGTGCATCCCCCCCCCCCCCCGCAGAGAGAGAGATGTCTGATGGACAGTGGCGTAGTGTGGGTTGTCAGCACCCGGGGCAAGGCAAGTAATTTGCGCCCCCTAACCCGTGGATTTGCGCCCCGTAACCTGTGGATTTGCGCCCCCTAACTCTAACCCCCAGATGTTGCGCCCGGTGCGGCCGGCCCCCCCCCTGCACCCCCCACGCTACGCCACTGCTGATGGAGCTTACTCCCAGGTAAGTGTGTGTAAAACTGCAGCTTAACTGTGTAAGCAGCAGGATGGCATGCACAGAAATAAGTTCTGCTGATTTCAGCTCATTTTACTTCCATGTAAACATGCGTAAGATCACTGCTCATGTAAAGCTGAGTTAGCAATAGTATCTGAATTCATTCACTTGCTCCTTGACAGTTTAACATTGTAAACACTTCGAGTTATATGCTTCTCTTCTATTTGTATAAAGCCCTAGGCACAGTTTACAGCATTGTATAAATAATAGCAATATCTATACTGTAAACTGCTTGCTTCCCATTGTGTTATTTTCAGAACACTTCTTCTAAAATGTGACACATAATCTGAGCTGGTTTTTTCCACTCCATTTCTCTGATTTTATGCCAGAGCAGCTCTGCTGTGCAGTGTTTAGCGCAAAAGTATTGTTAACACAGCAGAACAGAAGCCTCTCTGATTTCTGGTAATCCAGTTTTGAAAATTCTCTATCATCTATGATGGAGGCTCATCGCAATAGAGCATTTGTTCACAGAAAGGCCCAGCTTGCCACAAAATGGCGCACTAGGCACTACTAGTGTTGAAAGTATTAGAGACACTGAAGTGACTGAATATGGAAGCCAATATTCTGAAGACTTGCAGAGCTCTGGCCCACATTTCTTTATCTCCTTACATTCACAGAGAAAGTGACACGTTTCCGAGCACAATTCAAAGTGTTGGTGCTGACCTTTAAAGCCCTAAACAGCTTCGGTCCAGTATACCTGAAGTCTCCACCCCCATTGTTCTACCTGGACACTGAGGTCCAGTGCCGAGGGCCTTCTGGCGGTTCCCTCACTGCGAGAAGCCAAGTTACAGGAAACCAGGCAGAGGGCCTTCTCGGTAGTGGCACCCGCCCTGTGGAACGCCCTCCCATCAGATGTCAAAGAAAAGAACAACTACCAGACTTTTAGAAGAAATCTGAAGGCAGCCCTGTTTAGGGAAGCTTTTAATGTTGAACAGACCACTGTATTTTAACACTTTGTTGGAAGCCGCCCAGAGTGGCTGGGGAAACCCAGCCAGATGGGCGGGGTATAAATAATAAATTATTATTATTATTATTATTATTATTATTATTATTATTATTATTATGTCTGTGAGGGAGAGAGCATGGCTATGTTCGCTGGTCCTGGCCCCTTCATCACATCCCTGATGGTCCTGAATGGTCTGAAGGGAGACCACAGTATACATATAAGCTCCCCACTGCCTAATGGGTGGGCTGGGTTGAAACCAATTATGGCAAAGAGCAGACAGTTTCCAGTGCAAAACAGATGGGTAGACCTAATGGTGAGCTGAAAGAGCTGGTAGGTCTTCAGCAGGAAATATGGAGGCATAGTGAGAGAGCTTCTACAGAAGCAATGAGATCAGGTCCCCATTTTAACAGCACGGCTGCAATGCTGCAAGGCCTAAGGAGACTATTGGAAGACAGCAGCATTCAGATGGATTCATAATGGCCCCAGACAACATGGTGTGCACAGTAATGTGTTTCTTGTGTAGTGCCATCGGTCAGAGTTTAAAATATTCTTCACAACTGTGAGCATTTATTTCATTTCATGTGCTGCCTTTGAGTTTAAAATCTCCCAGGGCAGCTCGCAATGGTATAACCCACACTCTTTTTCATCCTTTGTGGAGAGGGGAAATATTTTGTGCTGTTTTAGATTACCTTTTCTTCGGTTGAATGTTTTTGGATATTTTATTTATATTTGTAATTCTGTATTGAATTTCTTAGCTATCTTGTATTTGATTATTGTAGATCACTTTGGGATGCCTCTGTGTCTGTGAAGCAATAAACTAGCTCAGTCGGCAGAGCGTGAGAGTGTTAATCTCAAAGTCATAGGTACAAGCAAAAGATTCCTGCGTTGCAGGAGGCTGGACTAGATGACCCTCGCAGTCCCTTCCAGTTCTATGATAAACTAAACTAAACTAAACTAAACTAAACCTACTACTAAATTCCTTTTTACCTGTGGACTCATTCTGAATTAAGAGTGTTTCTAGCAATTATTTTTTAAAATAAATACAATGGTACCTTGGGTTAAGTACTTAATTCGTTCTGGAGGTCTGTTCTTAACCTGAAACTGTTCTTAACCTGAAGCACCGCTTTAGCTAATGGGGCTGCCCGCTGCCACCGCGCTGCCAGAGCACGATTTCTGTTCTCATCCTGAAGCAAAGTTCTTAACCCGAGGTACTATTTCTGGGTTAGCGGAGTCTGTAACCTGAAGCGTATGTAACCTGAAGCGTATGTAACCCGAGGTACCACTGTAATACTAAAAATAATTTTTAGAACAACTTACACACTGCTTGGTGCCTGCATGTTTCTTCATAACAAAGTTCAACTGAGAGAGAGAGAGAGAAGGAGAGAAGGAGAGAGAGAAAGCACACTCTTTTATACCCTTCAGGTGCAGACACACAGTGGCTTTTAGTATACTTTATCTCAGCATCATTATGTTACAGATGTTTAGACTAAGGCTCATAGAATCATTTCTTGCTTTAGGCTATCTAGTGAATTACGGCCTGGGTGTCACAGATCCAAGGTGTCCTTGCATGAGAATTACTTGACGTAATGTTAAACAGCAACTAAGTGCAGGTACACAGTATCAGCATGTACAAAGATCAGTAGCTTCTACGCAATGAATGACTATAATTATGAGCCATAGGCCAATAAAGACTTTTGATCATGAAGTATAGAAAAGAATTGGTGTAGACGTGCTGCAAGAAAAACAACATGTGGTTTCTCTCAAGATTAATGTGAGGTGTTATCTCTAATGTTAATGACGGCAGAGTAATTTTTTTAAAAATGATTTTTTGTTTGTTTTGATTTCTTTCTTTGTCCTGTTTGTATTTTGAAAATTTATAAATAAAAAAATGAACATAAAAGATAAAAATAAATTCCCCTGATTTTTTAATGCATGCAGTTATTTGTTTGCTATGCTGCTTGTGGAAACAGGAAACTGTTGTACAAATAAATTATTTTAATTATTATTATTTCTCCAAATGCCCAGTGCCACATTAGTCTCGTGTGGATAACATGGCCTACAACATGAACATGTGAAGGAGGGCAGTAGCAGGATCATGCCAAATAGTCCTGTTCCCCTCCAAATAGTCCTGTTCCCCTCCAATCCCTATTGCATTCAATCGGAAACAGATTGAGGGGAGTGAGACTGGTTCAGTCACACTGGGTGTGGAGCCTTGTGGGTGCTGCAACTATGATGTAGAATGGAAGGCAAGAGGTGGGGGCGCACTGAATTTTGGTGTCACGCAGGGTGCCACTGAAATGTGAGACCCCATGGTCTGCCGCTGATTCAACTGACTTCATTTGAAGAATCTACCTGCATGCATGTGAGGAGGTTGTGTGATCTGTGTGGAGGTTGTGTCTAACCCCATTCCCTACTTGTGTTCAATATGAAAATGCCATATGAACAGAGCAATTGCTCTTCCTCCATGATTGCACAAACATATGTATTTCATTAAATATGGAGAAGTGAGCATCATGTCTGGTAGCATCATCATGATGTTTCGTTTACATGATCAAAATAAAAAAAATCCTTCCAGTAGCACCTTAAAGACCAACTAAGTTAGTTCTTGGTATGAGATTTCGTGTGCATGCACACTTCTTCAGATACATTGCGTATCCTTCCAGTAGCACCTTAAAGACCAACTAAGTTAGTTCTTGGTATGAGCATTCGTGTGCATGCACACTTCTTCAGATACACAGTGTATCTGAAGAAGTGTGCATGCACACGAAAGCTCATACCAAGAACTAACTTAGTTGGTCTTTAAGGTGCTACTGGAAGGAATTTTTTTATTTTGACTATGGCAGACCAACACGGTTACCTATCTGTAACGTTTACATGATGTTACAGAACTCTCATTTCATTAATTCTTGCAGTACCTTTATGACCGAGAGTGATTTGCCCAGGGTCTAGGGTGGCCACTCAACCTATGCATCACCAGAATAAAAAAGAAAAGAGGGCACAGGTTTCCATTAAATCTGTATATGCTGATTTATATGATAATACAGTGGTACCTTGGTTTAAGAACAGCCCTGTTTATGAACTATTCAGTATATGAACTCCGCAAAACCGGAAGTAATGTTAGCGAACTTTACCTTGATCTAAGAACGGAAGCCGAACAGTGGAAGGGCACCGATGGCGGGAGGCCTCATTAGGGAAAGCGCGCTTCGGTTTAAGAACGGATTTGGTTTAAGAATGGACTTCTGGAACGGATTAAATTCGTAAACCGAGGTACCACTGTATACAGGTGCAAATGGGGGGGGGGGAGAGAATACTATAATTTAAATAGAAACATATTTCACAATACTGAGGAAGGGTGTGACCAAGTGATCTGTGTGTCTACTCAGCCAGCTTTCTAGGTGCTAATTGTGGCATATTGTGGATTGCCAGTGCCCGGGGCAAGGCAAGTATTGTGTCCCCTAATCTGTGGACCGTTAGCACTCCCTGAGTCCCTTCCACCAGTATATAAGTTATAGTTATAGAAGTCTATTAACCCCTGTTTCAGTTTGCCTCACAATCCAGGCTCATATCTGACTCGGTGCCATAGGGAGGGAAAGTGTGGTTTTATCGTTATAGGACACCCCAAGATATTGATGTTCCAGCTAAACTGGCTATTTCAATTACAAAGATCAGCAGAGAAGATAATAGTCTAGTGTGATTATGACTGCTTACATGCCAAGACTGCTAATGCCCATTAAGATAAAAGAGGACATCCACACATCATATTTCTATAGCATTTCTGCCTTTGCTGACTCAACAAGGCAGCAGTGTAGCATGCTCATTTAATTAAGTCCAGGTGATAGCTTTGGGGGGAAAGGGGGAGGGAATGAAATCATAAATATAGTCCCACCTCAAAACTCACCTTTTCCAGGAACCCTTTGGAACAGATTATACCCTATTGTAACTAAGCAAGAGTGCATGTAATTGAAATAATGGCACATTTCCCTGCAATTTACCCTTGCCTATCTCCCCCCCCCACTTGTTTTCTGTGTCTATTTTAAGACTGCAATCCCCTTGGGTAGGAACCAGTAATACTTGTATGTTTGTATATAATTATTAAAGTGAATTTATATAATGAAAAATCCACTGCAATAGGGAATTCGGGATTATTATTTTTACTTGCTTACGTTTAAGATTTGGGTCTCCCCCAAAAAAATGTGGGTGACCTTTTCAGCCCAAGTGCCACCATAGACAACCTTCTGGAGTCACATGCCAGTGGTGGGAAGGCCCAGAGGCAAAAGTGGGTGGAGCATTGGATCTTCCTACATCCTTACTGCATTCCAGCAGCAAAGTTGCTAGTTATAGGCTCTCCACCCTGGAAGAAAGGGCTGTAGTGTAGAGGTAGAGCATCTGCTTTGGATGCACAAGGTCCCAGGGTCCATCCCTGGCATCTCCAGGTAGGACTGGGAGAGATTCCTGCCCGAAACCCTGGAGAGCCACTACCAGGTCAATGTAGACAATTCTAAACAAGGTGGGCCAATGGTCTGACTCAGTTGCAGGCATTTTCCTATGCTCTTCCTATAGATTCTGATGTTAGGGCTTCAATAGCAAATAACCTGGACCCTGTAGGCTTGCAGGAGTGTGTATGTGCATGCATTCTTAGTGTTAGGAATGTCAGGAGTCAGGCAATGAAAACACCAGTGTCAGTGAAGTGAACTCTAAGAAACAACAACAACAACAATATATTATTTATACCCCACCCATCTGGCTAGGTTTCCCCAGCCACTCTGGGCAGCTCCCAATCGCATATTAAAAACACAATACAGCATTAAACATTAAAAACTTCCCTAAGCAGGGCTGCCTTCAGATGCCTTTTAAAAGTAGGATAGAATCATAGAATCATAGAGTTGGAAGAGACCACAAGGGCCATCGAGTCCAACCCCCTGCCAAGCAGGAAACACCATCAGAGCACTCCTGACATATGGTTGTCAAGCCTCTGCTTAAAGACCTCCAAAGAAGGAGACTCCACCACACTCCTTGGCAGCAAATTCCACTGTCGAACAGCTCTTACTGTCAGGAAGTTCTTCCGAATGTTTAGGTGGAATCTTCTTTCTTGTAGTTTGGATCCATTGCTCCGTGTCCGCTTCCCTGGAGCAGCAGAAAACAACCTTTCTCCCTCCTCTATGTGACATCCTTTTATATATATTTGAACATGGCTATCATATCACCCCTTAACCTCCTCTTCTCCAGGCTAAACATGCCCAGCTCCCTTAGCCGTTCCTCATAAGGTATCGTTTCCAGGCCTTTGACCATTTTGGTTGCCCTCCTCTGGACACGTTCCAGTTTGTCAGTGTCCTTCTTGAATTGTGGTGCCCAGAACTGGACACAGTACTCCAGGTGTGGTCTGACCAGAGCAGAATACAGTGGCACTATTACTTCCCTTGATCTAGATGCTATACTCCTATTGATGCAGCCCAGAATTGCATTGGCTTTTTTAGCTGCCGCGTCACACTGTTGGCTCATGTCAAGTTTGTGGTCAACCAAGACTCCTAGATCCTTTTCACATGTACTGCTCTCAAGCCAGGTGTCACCCATCTTGTATTTGTGCCTCTCATTTTTTTTGCCCAAGTGCAATACTTTACATTTCTCCCTGTTAAAATTCATCTTGTTTGTTTTTGCCCAGTTCTCTAATCTGTCAAGGTCGTTTTGAAATGTGATCCTGTCCTCTGGGTGCTTATTGCCTTGACAGGTGCCACTACCGAGAAGGCCCTCTGCCTGGTTCCCTGTAACCTGACTTCTCTCAGTGAGGGAACCATCAAAAGGACCTCGGCGCAGGCCTAGTGATCACAGCAAGGAGGTATTTTGCCCCAATGAGGCAGTTGCGAGGACAGCAGGTCCCTGCTTTCCCACCACTTTCTTAGGCTCCTCCCTGAGTTCCTTCCCCAGCAGCCTAAGGCTCCGCCCTCTTGTCTCTTGTTGCTCCGCCCTCTTCATTTCTGTGTGTTCTCTGGGATCAGGGGGAAGGGGAGCTGGCCGCAGCAGGATGGGGAGGCTCCCTGGATTCTTCAGCAGACTGCCTCCACCTTGCCCCTTGACCCACCTCTGTTTCTGCCTCTGATTCTGGACCACTCTCTGCCCAGCCTCTTTCTGCTCACTAAACCCTGTTGCCTCTTCAGCTTCCAACACCTCCTCCTCCTAGTCTGCTCCTGCTTCTCCCTCTGAATACTCATCATCGTCCCACCACCAATCCCCTGGCTCTGAGTCTTCTTCTCCTGGGGGTTCCCTTGGGGTCTCCCCAGCTGGTGCCTCACACCACTCCTCTGCAACCAGCCAGTGCATGACACTTAGGCAGTAAGCGTTTATTGCAGGTGAGAGGAGCAATCGCTCTGGAATAATCTGAGGATTAAATCCTTTGTCAAGTTCAGCATGGCGCCAGCTATCCTAACCGTGTTTACAGCATGCCGCCTTTGCTACAACTAGTAAGTAAAGTAGCCATGCGGTCCAACCCTTTGATAGCCCCATGCTTCACAGCAATTCTCAAAGGCCATCTTTTAATTACTGAGCCGCAGTCTAATATTACGCAATTACAAGTTTGAGAGTACTAGCTAATATTGGCAAGGCTATACCAAACCTGTTGCAACAGCCAGCTAGCATCCCTTTCTGTGAGGATGACTCACAAAGAAGAAATGACTTTAAACATGGGAAGGGTGAAAACAAGAGCCGCTGATGTGTCCTCATTGAATTAAGCAGCATTTCATTAGGCCACATAAATCCCTCCCAGGTATTTTATAGCAAACTGGGTAGCACAATTATTGTCTAATAGGTGCAAATATCTTGGTATAATGGCTAGAAGATCCAACTATGACTTGGGAGGCAGGTTCAAACCCCTGCCAGTGACTGCCAGCCTAACGTACCTCACAAGGTTGTTGTGAAAATAAAGTGTGGTGTGGGGGGAAGAACCCTATATACCAACCTTGAGGTCCACAGAGGAAAGGCACAATCTAATGGGATGGATGGATGGATGGATAAATAGTAATGCTTAATTGGGCCTTCTGTGTGTTGTTTCTTAGGAAGACATTTCTCAAAGTGAGAACAAGAAATTAAAAGTACTATTTCTCCCTAATATACACTTTTGTGTAATGCAGGTTTTGCCTGAAAACACACATTTTTGCAAGCAATTTCCCCTAATATAATGCATGCTATAAACAGTTTTCACGAATATTTGCATTTTTAGGCACACTTTCCCCTAATATACAAATGTTTGCACATGCAACTTTGTTGGAAAACTGGCTCACAAAATCTGGAGAAGTGCAAATTTTGATGAATACCTGTGTATTGTTTCACATATTGTTTCAAAAGGTGTCAATGGGTAGGTCTGCATTAAATCAAAACCCTACCTGAACCAAATTACTCCTTTATCCCTAGGAATGGGACTTGGCTTACTTGGACAAAATATTACATTTTTTGTTTTCCTTCGCATCAGGTGGCATCAGGCTGCAGCAGTAGCGCTGAAATAAGGTACAGAACAGGAAGCACCAAAATAAATAATTAGTTCCTCTCACAAGATTTAGAGCAGGGGCAGGGAACCTCGGTCCCAGGGGCTGAATATGGCTGTTCTCTACCCTGGCCTCCAGACCGATTTATTTAGCCCTAGGCCAAGAACTGGGAACCTCAGATCCAGTGGGCAATTGTTGCTAGACCCAAAGAGCTGGTCTTGACCTTTAAAGCTCTGTATGACTTGGAACCACTATACCTAAAGGACTGCTTTTCCCCATATGAATCTGCCCAGAGCCTGAAATCTGCATCTGAGATCATTATGCACCAGACTTCTGTAACTTCAAGCTGAACTTGGTGAATTTGGAGTGGAGACTTACCCTTAATCATTGTTCCTTGCTTGTTAATTTTAATGGCAAAATGCATTTTCACCCATCTCGTCACACAGATGCTGTCCAGATGACGTTTGTTTTGTTTGTTATAAAGTAATTGGCACTTTTAAATCAGAGTGACCAGCGTTCTAATTCAGCACTCACAAATGGTGAAGTGTGGAAGCTCACTAAGGGAAAAGGAGGGAAATTCATGTAGAAAAGAAACACCCTGTAGAAAAGATATGGCACTGACCCCCAATAACATGAATCAACTGACCAGTTCTATCTATGGTCTTCCAGTCGAAGCCCAATATCTGAGAGCAGTTGTTACAGTGTCAGTCTAAGGCCTGGGATGCCAAGGTTGAAATTCCTGCTAAGCCATGAACCTCACAGGTTGGAATTAGGTTGGACATTGTCTCTCAGCCTAACCAACCTCACAGGGTTGTTGTGAAGGTGAAATGGGGAAGGGTGAACTATGTAGGTGAACTTGAGCTTGAAAATGTACATTAAATCTGAACTAATTTTAAGATGTATTTTAATTAACTGATTGCCTGTTTTATGTTCTTATGTTCTTTGTATACTGTGTTAGTTTTATGATGTTAGCCACCCTGAACCCAGCTCCGGCTGGGGAGGGCGGGGTACAAATAAAATGCTGTTGTTGTTGTTGCCCTTCAACGGCAACTATTTGCATCTCATTGGGGAGGCTAGCTTACTTATGCTGTTAGAATCACTGTTCTTGTGCTGTTAGGGCTACCACCTGAATTTCTGAGAGTCTCTGAATTAACATCTGTCAATTTCACTTCTCCTTTTCGGTCAGTTTCATTTAATCTGATGGGCTTGCACAGCCTTCTGCAACCTGGTGCCCCCTAGCTGTTTTGAACTACAGGTCCTACCAGCCTCAACCAGCATGTGGTGGCTGGGGTTGATGTGGGGTGTAGTCCAAAACAGAGGGCACCAGGCTGGCAAAGACAGGGCTAGTATAATGTCATTTGACACTGCCAAATGCATTGTTTCAAATATCAAAAACTGGGTAGGATTCACATTTCTAAAAAAGGAGAGATGAAGAATCTAAAGCTGCCTAGAAACTACAACTTCTTGAAACCCCTAATACCAGATGTGTGTGGGCTGGAGGGAGTTATTCAGTGAGGAGGGAAGGAAGGAAAGAAGGAGAGAAAGACATACTTTTCACACATTCAAGGATATTATTATTATTATTGCACATCTTCCAAAGCAGAGTCCTGGCATTCCTACCAGTCCAGATGGCAACTCTAGAAATGGGTTTCCAAAATTAATGGTTTGGGAAAGATAGCTCTTCTCGTCTATTAGGCCTCTGACACCCTGCCTAGAAACATAATTCATCTGAATCCATTTGGTGGGGATTAAGAAAGAGAGTGCAGAAATAAGAAACTTCAGGGTGCACCTGCGTCAGCATAACCAGATGCCTTCATCTACCTCAGCTGCAATAAAACATGTCTCTTCTGCATCAGCCTCCACAGCCACAGTAGGCGCTGTAACTCTCCAACGGTCTGACTTCACACCTGAAGATGCACTTTTCCATTGCCTCCTGAGACAAATGAATGCTGAGAGAGAGAGAGAGAGAGAGAGAGAAACTCAAGAGCTGATAGTACAAAACTAGTATTGCTTTATTGTTGCTGATCTAACAATCTCAAAGGTTATTGATTAGTTATACGGTAGTTATACAGTAAGCATGCAAAGTACACACATTTAACTTGTGTGCATTCAGCTTTACATGCTTGACAAAATAATTTATTTATTTTTTAAGGGGGGCAGGAAGGGGCAGGCACCTGGGGGGAAAGACTTTGGCCATTCCACTGACCATTGAACCCACTGTGTTTTGACTATACCCAATTTTGGCTTTAGGCACAATCCCTGGAACATAACCTCTGCATAAGTTGCAGACTCACTGTACAATACAGCAATAATGTTTTTGAAGCACAATCCAATGCATGCTTATGCAGACAGTGCAGGGTGTTCAATCAGAGCTACTTTTAAGAAAACATACATATTCATTTTGGGAATATGGAATTTAAAATGTGGGCAGTCGCTCAGAGAACTCCATACCTTACCTTCTCCAATGTTCCATATTTGGACTGACACATTCACCTCATACATTTAAAGCCCTCCTATACCACTTTTAACAGCCATGGCTTGTTAGGAGTAGTTAGGGAGACCCCTTACAGAGCTACAATTCCCAGCACCCTTAAACTACAGTTCGCAGGACACTTCGTGAGGCACCATGATAGCTAAAGTGGTATAAGAGTGTTTTAAATGTACAGTGTGGATGTGACAATAGATTACTGCTCCATTCTTCTTCACATAGTGCAGCTTGCCTTGGGTAGTTTTCACTTGCATCCTTGGGAATTTTGATTCATGGATTGTTTGCCTTCCAGGAGGTCAGCATGGGATGATGGTGGCTTTAAAATATAAATGAAGTTTGCATGATATGGAGCCCTCAGTAGAGACATTGGCTTGACTCACATATATAACCCCTATCAAAAAAAGCTATTTTGTTGAGGCTAAAATGATTATGAACGAAGATTATGGCCACTGGGCCCATCACCTCCTGGCAAATAGATGGGGAAGAAATGGAGGCAGTGAGAGATTTTACTTTCTTGGGCTCCATGATCAGTGCAGATGGTGACAGCAGTCACGAAATTAAAAGACGCCTGCTCCTTGGGAGAAAGGCGATGGCAAACCTAGACAACATCTTAAAAAGCAGAGACATCACCTTGCCAACAAAGGTCCGTATAGTAAAAGCCATGGTTTTCCCAGTAGTGATGTATGGAAGTGAGAGCTGGACCATAAAGAAGGCTGATCGCCGAAGAATTGATGCTTTTCAAATTATGGTGCTGGAGGAAACTCTTGAGAGTCCCATGGACTGCAAGAAGATCAAACCTATCCATTCTTAAGGAAATCAGCCCTGAGTGCTCACTGGAAGGACAGATCCTGAAGCTGAGGCTCCAATACTTTGGCCACCTCAGGAGAAGAGAAGACTCCCTGGAAAAGACCCTGATGTTGGGAAAGATGGAGGGCACAAGGAGAAGGGGACGACAGAGAATGAGATGGTTGGATGGTGTTCTTGAAGCTACTAGCATGAGTTTGATCAAACTGCGGGAGGCAGTGGAGGACAGAAGTGCCTGGCATACTCTGGTCCATGGGGTCACGAAGAGTCGGACACGACTAAACGACTAAACAACAACAACAAAATGGTTTGCATTCCTCAGTGTGGTGAGTAGTTAAGAGCCAGTGTGGTGTAGTGGTTAAGAGCGGTAGTCTCGTAATCTGGGGAACTAGGTTCGCGTCTCTGCTCCTCCACATGTAGCTGCTGGGTGACCTTGGACCAGTCACACTTTTCTGAAGTCTCTCAGCCCCACTCACCTCACAGAGTGTTTGTTGTGGGGGAGGAAGGGAAAGGAGAATGTTAGCCGCTTTGAGACTCCTTTGGGTAGTGATAAAGCGGGGTATCAAATCCAAACTCTTCTTCTTCATCATCATCTAAATAGGGTAGCTACTACACTCCATTCCTTGTTCACCTACAGAATGCAGCAAGAGGCACTAGACTCCTCAGCTAGGTCCTCCAAGCCCTGTGTCATATGTCTGAGGACAAAACTGTTCATCTGTGGTGTTTTACTGCCATCAAGCTCGCCAAACCGAACAATTTCTAGTCGTTTGTCAGGGAGCACCGACATCACGGCCATGTGCTTTGATTTTTGATGAGCAAATTTATGCCAATATAGATGCAAACGGCTCTCCTGACAAGTTATCAACACAGCGACATGTCACAACCTCCAGCGAACACAATGGAAAGGCTCCCACTGACTTCAAAGGGCAGTGGATCAAAATCATGGCGTGCTCTAGACCTCTTGCCATGAAATATAGAGCGATCGCTGATGCTTGCTGAAATTCAAATTCTCAGCTAGGAGAGGCTTCAGCCAGGCTGTAAAAATGAGGCAAGGAGGAGCTAGAATGGCTGTATAAACCTTCAAAACAAAAGAAAACAGAATAGACATCAGTTTGATTGCATTTCAGCCATCAGCCAAAACAAAAAAGCAACAGATTGAAATAAGGGCAAAACCAATTAATAAAAGCAGACAACAAAGATTAAGCCAAGCCATTTGTGACAGAAGCATGTTAAGCATTCTAAGAGGACCTATCATATATCCTTGAAACAAGTACTTAAGTAATTCAGCTTGTAATCGGATAGTGCTCAAAAATAAGCACCCAAATTACCACTGACATGTAAATCAAAAACAGTTTGCGGCTGTCAGAATGATCTCCTTGTGTGTGTAGCAATAATTTTCAATATAGGAAAAACTTATAATAAGACTGTAGCATACCCTCCAACATTTCTCCAATGAAAATAGGGACGCCCCATACCATAATGATAATTCTACTGTTTATACCCCACACATCTTACTGGATTTCCCCAAACACTTTGGGCAGCTTCCACCATATATAAAAACATAATAAAATATGAAACATTTTTTTTTTAAAAAAAGCTTCCCAGTGTGGTGTAGTGGTTAAGAGTCACGTAATCTGGGAAACCGGGTTTGTGTCTCCGCTCCTCCACATGCAGCTGCTGGGTGACCTTGGGCCAGTCACACTTCTGTGAAGTCTCTCAGCCCCACTCACCTCACAGAGTGTTTATTGTGGGGGAGGAAGGGAAAGGAGAATGTTAGCCGCTTTGAGACTCCTGAAGGGGAGTGAAAGGCGGGATATCAAATCCAAACTCCTCCTCCTCCTCCTCCTCCTCCTCCTCTTCTTCTTCTTCTTCTTCTTCTTCTTCTTCTTCTTCTATACAGGATTGCCTTCAGATGGCTCGGGGGTTGGATAACTCCATACCATCCAACAATTCTCCAATGAAAATAAGGAAATCCTAAGGGAAAGTGGGACATTCCAGGATCAAATCAGAAACCAGGACGGCTTCTCTAAATCAGGGACGTCCTTGGAAAATAGGGACACTTGGAGGGTCTGCTAGAGGCACATAGCAAACACTCCACTTGGATTTATAGGCTCTGGATGATAGAATCATAGAATTGGAAGGGACCCTGCGGATCATCTAGTCCAGTTATGGTGAACCTTTTTTAGAGACCGAGTGCCCAAACTGCAACCCAAAACCCACTTATTTATCGCAAAGTGCCAACATGGCAATTTAGCCTGAATACTGGGCTGGATGAATCCCAAGCTGGAATTAAGATCGCCGGAAGAAATATCAACAACCTCAGATATGCAGATGACACAACCTTGATGGTGGAAAGTTAGGAGGAATTAAAGAACCTTTTAATGAGGGTGAAAGAGGAGTGCGCAAAATATGGTCTGAAGCTCAACATCAAAAAAACGAAGATCATGGCCACTGGTCCCATCACCTCCTGGCAAATAGAAGGGGAAGATTTGGAGGCAGTGAGAGATTTTACTTTCTTGGGCTCCATGATCACTGCAGATGGTGATAGCAGTCACGAAATTAAAAGACGCCTGCTCCTTGGGAGAAAGGCGATGGCAAACCTAGACAGCATATTAAAAAGCAGAGACATCACCTGGCCAACAAAGGTCCGTATAGTTAAAGCCATGGTTTTCCCAGTAGTAATGTATGGAAGTGAGAGCTGGACCATAAAGAAGGCTGATCGCCGAAGATTTGATGCTTTTGAATTATGGTGCTGGAGGAGACTCTTGAGAGTCCCATGGACTGCAAGAAGATCAAACGCATCCATTCTTAAGGAAATTAGTCCTGGGTGCTCACTGGAAGGACAGATTGTGAAGCTGAGACTCCAATACTTTGGCCACCTCATGAGAAGAGAAGACTCCCTGGAAAAGACCCTGATGTTGGGAAAGATGGAGGGCACAAGGAGAAGGGGACGACAAAGGACGAGATGGTTGGACAGTGTTCTTGAAGTGACAAACATGAGTCTGACCAAGCTGCGGGAGGCAGTGGAAGACAGGGGTGCCTGGCGTGCGCTGGTCCATGGGGTCATGAAGAGTCGGACACGACTAAACGACTAAACAACAAACAACTGAGGTTTTAGTTTAGAAAAAAGTGCAAGTAGATAAATAGGTACCACTCCAGCGGGAAGGTAAATGGCGTTTCCGTGCCCTGCTCTGGTTCGCCAGAAGCGGCTTAGTCATGCTGGCCACATGACCCGGAAGCTGTACGCCGGCTCCCTCGGCCAATAAAGCGAGATGAGTGCCGCAACCCCAGAGTCGGCCACGACTGGACCTAATGGTCAGGGGTCCCTTTACCTTTACTGAGGTTTTAGTTTAGAAAAAACAACTCATACATTAACATCTTTTGTCTTAAAAGAAAAACACAATAACAGAGCTTTCAATGATACAAACAATTGTTTTACTGAAAGCATGGCTGTCAACCTTTCCCTTTCTTGTGAGGAATCCTATTCTGAATAAGGGAATTTCCCTTTAAAAAAGGGAAACGTTGACAGCTATGATTGAAAGGCAAAAGTTTGCATTTGGCATGCTTTTGAACAATTGATGTGGTTTTTGCTGTTTTATGCATGCAGATAATTTGTCCAACCTTGCTGAACTCAAGGTGGCTTACTCCCGAGTAGGAACAACAGACTGGCGGGAGGCCCTGGCGCATCAAAAGTCAACACCTGCTCAGCCCCTCGCTTTCTTGCTAGCCAGGATTACCACGACTCTAAATGCACCCAAGAGCAGAGCAGGAAGGAGGGTTGGGCACAACCGAGCTTGATGGCGGGGAGGCACAGCCAGAGGAAGCCGTTAGGTTTGGTTGCGGTGGCAGATGGGCTTAGTTGGTGACTTGAGCAACGGTGCCACAGGCTTTGGACGGAGCAGCAGTTTCCCAGAGAGTCCTTCTCCCCCCACCCCCCTTGGCGTGGCCCCAAGGGTGAAAATGGTGCCCTAGCTGTGCTGGGACCATGCTAGAGGCAGCCAGGAGATTCCTGCAGTGCTGGAGCGTCAGTTTCACCCCCTAGCTATGGCCCTGCTAGGGCGACGGTGCGTGTGCCCACAGAGAGGGCTCTGAGTGCCCTCTCTGGCAGGCGTGCCATAGGTTTGCCACCCACCACTGATCTAGTCCAATCCCCTTAAATGCAGGAATATGCAGCTGTCCCATAGGGGGATCAAACCTGCAACCTTGGCATTCTCAGCACCACGCTCTAACCAACTGAGAGAAATCCTATAGGCATTTTCCTGGGAGCAAGTTCCATTAAACTCAGTGGGGTGCACTTCTGAGTAGACATGTATAAGATTAAATATAACAGGATGTATAGGAGCACATCAAAATAAGCATAGTTTTGGGGGGCATGAATGTAGATTTCTTGAGTGCTATTCGACTCAGTCATACTCAGGAGAGACCCATTGAACTAAATGGACTAAAGTTGCTCCTGACTGACTTGTTTTTTGTTTTTTTTAATACTTTTATTTTGCTTTAAACAAATACAGTGGTAACTCGGGTTAAGAACTTAATTCGTTCCGGAGGTCTGTTCTTAACCTGAAACTGTTCTTAACCTGAGGTACCACTTTAGCTAATGGGGCCTCCCACTGCCACCACAGTGCTGCCACGCAATTTCTGTCCTCATCCTGAAGCAAAGTTCTTAACCCGAGGTACTATTTCTGCGTTAGCGAAGTCTGTAACCTGAAGCGTCTGTAACCCGAGGTACCACTGTACAGATAAATATAAACAACAAAAATTACAAAAGAAAAATCCTTAATAATAATAATGGAAAAAGCTAAAAAAAACCTACAAAAAATATCATAGTACATGGCATAGAACATAATCCATTATGGGAAAGAAAAAAGAAAAAGGAAAGAAGAAGGGGGGGGGGAGAAAAAAGAGCCAAAACACAAGAAGGCTCATCCTGACTGACTTGTTTTAATGGGCCTTAATAACATAAGAAGAGGCTGCATAATAACATAAGAAGAGGCTAGTGGACCATCTCTACCAGCGTCCTGTTCCCACAGTGGCCAACCAGATCCTTGTGGGAAGCCCCGAAGCAATGCTTGAGCACAAGACTGTTTCTGACCTCTTCTCTGAGATGACTTACAGAGCAAGCCTAATAACGCCTACTCAGAAATCTAAGTCCTATGGACTTCAATAGGGCTTATTCCAGGTAAGTGGGGTTAGGTTTGCCCCTTGTCTCCATTGTCATCAATGCATATAAATATAGAGTTCGCTTACTGGGTTTGTGTGGCAGGGGTTTCCAGCGATGTCTCTCCTCACTTCTCTGGTAATGGAGGCAGGGGACCCCCAGGGCTTTGCCCCACAGGATTCCACCGCCCAGGGCAGTTGTTTCAGTCTACCTCACAGGCGTGCTGGCTCTGGGAGAAGGATGCAGCAAGTTACTATAGTGTCTTTCAATTTATAAGGCACTAGGTCAACATTATCTGAATTATTCCAGAAGGAAAAGTGGTTGGCAGCTTTTCTTGTTGAAGATGGTCTTGCTTTGAGGGGGTGGGGGAAAGACTGTTGGTTTTGTTGTTCTCATTATCACCATCCCTATTCCCACCTTTCTACCATGAAGATGCCCAACTTAGCTAAAAATAAAAAAAAATGAAAATTAGCAATAATCATTACAAGTAATTGAATACAACATCTGTATTACCAAGAATAAACCTGTTTACACAGGTTCTCTTCACCGGAGTCCCCTGTTTTAATTGCCATGTTGGGGATGTTTTACTATACATTTCGGTTATGAATGTTTGTATTTTAAATTTCTGCATAACTTCGTAATCTCAGGGTTGTGGGTTCAAGCCCCACGTTGGGCAAAATACTCCTGCCTTGCAGGGGGTTGGAGTAAATGCCTTTGTGATCCCTTTTGACTCTATATTTCTATGATTCTATGACAGGCACAGGCAAACTTGGCCCTCCAGATGCTTTGGGACTACAACTCCCATCACCCCTAGCTAACAGGACCAGTGGTCAGGGATGATGGGAATTGTAGTCTCAAAACATCTGGAGGGCCGAGTATGCCTATGCCTGTTCTATGACATAAATATTATACTTTGGAAACTGTTTAGAAGCCTATGTTGGCATTAAGTGGCATAGACATACTGTACATACATACATACATACATACATACATCCATTATAAGCACACACATTAAGAGCAAAATGAAAATGATTTACAACAATGAGTTGTGGCAGTTTGGTAACACATATGCCAGCACTGAGTAACAAGCAGCTAACATACAATACCATACCAGTGGTGTGCAGTGAAAACTTTCATAGGCTCCAGCCTATTGAGGGGATGGATGTTGTGATTTCCTGACGTCGTGCGCATGAGCATCGCACCTCCCTCCCTAAGCCAGGCAGAAGTTTCCCAGGCTTTGGGAAGGAAGCGCCAGCGGGAACATTTAGTGGACTAGCCTAGAGCCCCTGCTCTACTGACTGCATGCCACTGCCCAATCCATATGCCTTTTGGAATAAGAGTTGGTACAGTGGTACCTCAGGTTAAGTACTTAATTCGTTCCGGAGGTCCGTTCTTAACCTGAAACTGTTCTTAACCTGAAGCACCACTTTAGCTAATGGGGTCTCCTGCTGCCGCCGCGCCACCGGAGCACGATTTCTGTTCTCATCCTGAAGAAAGGTTCTTAACCTAAAGCACTATTTCTGGGTTAGTGGAGTCTGTAACCTGATGCGTATGTAACCCGAGGTACCACTGTAGTTGTGACGTTAACATATGAGAGTGCTGGAGGTAAAATAGTTAAACAGGTTACCCAATCAGGACTCGGGGGGTGGAGTCAGAGGGACTATAAAACCAGCTCTGGGAGGGGCAAAGGGGAGAGTTCATTGGGGAGTTCGTTGGGAGTTGGGTGGTTGGTTGGTTGGAGTGGGAGTGGGAGTGGATTGGGATAGAGTTTGTGGATAGCATGAGTTAGTGTAGCAAAATAAGCTGAGTCAGAAACAGTTAGGGGCTAGGAAGACAAGTACCGGTAAATATCTGAGAGGTGGTTTAGTGAGTGAGAGCAGGTATCGGAAGTTATAGGTCTGGATAGGCACCCCATGAATGTAACTGACTGATACTGTTTATGAAACCGCATGCTTGTTAAACTGCAATAAATTAACACAAGTTTATGTTCCAATTTAACCCTGACTGGACTCAGTATTGTACCAGGTAGGGCCTGGGTGGTGGCAGTGAGAAATAAAGTGGTGGCACAGGGATCAATAGACGGTGAAATGTCCGGGGACCCTGTGTGATCGCCACAGTAGTCACCAATAGCTTTCTCCTCCATGAATTTGTCTAATCCTCTTCTAAAGCCATCCATGTTGGTCACCCTCACTGCCTCCTGTGGGAGGCATATATGCCATAGTTTAAGCTGTAGGCTGTGGGAAGAAATACTTTCTTGTTTGGAAGTTTGCCCAGAAGGAATGTGGCCCTCAGTATGGCGGGGGGGGGGATGGTTCCTTACTCCTGGCATAGACAACAGTGAGCTAGACAAAACAATGGCATGTGTGTTCGCATGTATTCATATATTTCACAGGGGGCCATAGCTCAGTGATAGACCACATGCCTAGCAATGCAGAAGGTCTCCAGATCAACCTCTGCTACATTCACTTACACCAAATTTGGAGAGCTGCTGCCCGGCCTGGTTGATGGACCAACCACCTGACTGAACAAAAGTCAGCCTTATGTGTTCGTAGTCTCCACTCGTCTAAGTAAACAGGGGCTCCACGCATATGCCGAATCTGCTGTCTTTAAAGTCTTCCACCCATATCTTAATCCAGGGCAGCCGCCTTGATTTAATTCCCAGCCGTCTGGG
Organism: Podarcis vaucheri; assembly: GCF_965113315.1. Lineage (NCBI taxonomy): Eukaryota > Metazoa > Chordata > Lepidosauria > Squamata > Lacertidae > Podarcis > Podarcis vaucheri. The sequence goes on along the minus strand of NC_138764.1, from coordinate 83,112,518 downwards.
GAAGGCCTGGACTTGTTGCTGAAACAGGGGAGACTCTCTGGCAAGTGATTTGTTAAATGGAAGCACTAGCCTGAATGCGAGGAGTGGCAAGGAGAACGGCTTGCCGTCGGCTGGATTTATTGCCCGTGCTTCATCACCACCTTGGGAGGTGCACGTTCTAAATCTCTCTGGTCCCGGAGAAATCTGTGTTTCTGAGCAGCCTGTGAGCCTGACGTTGGCTCTCCCCCGCTTTCAAACTATGGATTTAATCGTTCAGCTCCCAGACTTTTCTCCACTCGTCCATTGTTCCTTTTATGAGGTCAACGGCATCCCCCTCCCCCCTTTCAACATTCAGCTAATTCTATGCACAACAGCCAAACCACCAACCAGCCCCCTTTACGTATCTCAGACTGTGCACTGGGTAGCAGGGGAATGACCCTAACCTTTGAGCTCAAGGAGCGGGGGGGGGGGGGGGAGGCTGCAGCATGCAGTCTGGTCCATGTATGAATGTGCAGCAGGTTATTAATATTCATCAGGAATGAAAACTAGCTGGTGGAAGAAGATCGGGATAAATAGGTGTATTTATGTGAAGGCCAGACTGCGGGCTTTAGCTGGCATCCCACAGACCACTTAGGGAATTTCGGTCGTAATCCTTCCTTGCCTCTCCATGAAAATCAGGAAGAAGGTCGTGGATGTTAAGCAGCCGCTCCAGGGTATAACACTAATTTTTTTTTTTTTATAATATTTTTTATTAGTTTTACAAAAGTTTTTATAACAGACAAACACAAAAAAGAAAACAAACAAACAAACAAGTATAATTTCATAATGTCATTTCATAAACTTCTTTCCTCGGACTTCCCCATACCTCCCCTTTCTGCATCCTCATGTCCAAATTTTATAGCAACTTATAAATGTTTTTTCCAACTCTAATTCATCATAGTCCTTTCTTATTCTAATCTTATATTACTGCAGCCCTTTCTCTCTATAGAATCTCGACATTCTAAGCTTCATCAAGTTTATAATAGTCCTTAAGATAAATCTTGAATTTCTTCCAATCTTCTTCCGCAGTCTCCTTTCCCTGGTCTCGAATTCTGCTCGTCATTTCCGCCAATGTCATATAGTCAATCACTTTCATCTGCCATTCTTCCACGGTGGGTAGATCTTGTGTCTTCCAATACTTTGCGATCAATATTCTTGCTGCTGTTGTTGCGTACATAAAGAATGTTCTATCCTTTTTTTGCACCAATTGGCCGACAATGCCCAAGAGAAAGGCCTCTGGTTTCTTAAGAAAGGTATATTTAAATACCTTTTTCATTTCATTATATATCATCTCCCAGAAGACCTTAATCTTCGGGCATGTCCACCAAAGATGATAAAAAGTACCTTCAGTTTCCTTACATTTCCAGCATTTATTGTCAGGCAAATGGTAAATTTTTGCTAGCTTAACTGGGGTCATGTACCACCTGTATACCATTTTCATCACATTTTCCTTTAAGGCACTACATGCCGTAAATTTAATTCCGGTGTTCCACAACCTTTCCCAGTCAGCAGACATAATATTATGACCAATGTCCTGTGCCCACTTAATCATAGCTGATTTAACTATTTCATCTTGTGTGTTCCATTTCAACAGCAAGTTATACATTCTTGACAAATTCTTAATATTGGGTTCTAGCAGTTCTGTCTCAAGTTTTGATTTTTCCACCTGGAAGCCAATTTTCCTGTCTTGTTTAAAAACCTCCATTATTTGATAATAGTGGAGCCAATCTTGTACTTTGGGTTTTAGTTTTTCATGGCTCTTTAATTTCAGTTTCTCTCCATCCTGTTCTAAAATCTCACAATACTTTGGCCATCCGACCTCCATATTAACTTTCTTATGGGCCTTCGCCTCTAAGGGTGACAACCATCTAGGGGTTTTGTTTTCCAACAGGTCTTTATATCTCATCCAAACATTGAACAACGCTTTCCTTACAATGTGATTTTTAAAGGCACTATGCACTTTGATTTTGTCATACCATAAATATGCATGCCAACCGAATGCGTTATTGAAACCTTCTAAGTCCAAGATATCTGTATTCTCGAGGAGCATCCACTCTTTCAGCCAGCAGAATGCTGCTGCCTCATAGTACAATTTTAAGTCCGGCAGGGCAAATCCCCCTCTTTCTCTTGCATCTGTTAGTATTTTATATTTTATTCTGGGCTTTTTGCCCTGCCAGACAAATTTCGCAATATCTTTCTGCCACCTCTTGAAACAGTCCATCTTGTCAATAATCTGCAAAGTTTGAAACAAAAATAACATTCTAGGCAATACATTCATCTTAATTACTGCAATTCGGCCTAACATTGATAATCTCAAATTTGACCATATTTCTAAGTCTTTTTTAATTTCTAACCAACATTTTTCATAATTGTCCTTATATAAATTCAAATTTTTAGATGTTAAATTAACCCCTAGGTATTTCACCTTCTTAACCACCATCAAACCCGTCTCTTCTTGAAACTTATTCTTCTCCATATCTGTCAGGTTTTTCCCTAAGACTTTAGTTTTTTGTTTATTCAATTTAAATCCAGCTACCTGGCCAAATTGTTGAATTATCTCCAACACCTTTTTCGTGCTAGTGTATGGCTCTTGTAAAGTCAGAACTAAGTCATCTGCGAAAGCCCTTAACTTGTAATGTTTTGCTCCGACCTGTACACCTTTAACTTGCTGGTCCTCTCTAATCATATTCAGCAACACCTCCAGGGTATAACACTAATAAGTAAATCCAATTCCATGGGCAGAAGGCTAAGGAGTTTGGATAGATTTGTCTGGCCTCCCACACAGCTTCTTCCTATGCCTGTTTCTGTCAACCAACAAATTATTGCAAGCCAGAGGATGACAGCATCGCTACACCTCTAAGTATGGCTAGGAGACAAATTCAATTTAGTTGGCATTTAAAAGCAAACTTATGGAATCCACGCTTTTCAGAATAATATGTGAGCCGAAACACAGCCCTCCTTTAAAATTCACACTTCTCTGAATTTTGTCTCCAGCCAAGTAAAGCATACAAAAATGAATATACCGGGATAAAGTGTGCATATAAATGCATATGTAAATGAAAATAGCATACATTAGAATGCATTATATTTTGCTTTGCAAAAGTGTGTATTTGCATATAAAAAGGTGTACATATTGAAAGAAATGCTGTTAAAATTTCATGAAGTCATTGAAAGAAATGCATTTGCAAACTGATGTGAAATGTGGAGAACTAAGTCTAAGGCTGGAAAAATAAGAAACTGAGGAAAACTGAAGCTGACAGATTCCTGCCTCTGACTTTGGAAGCACCTAAAGAAGGGGAAACTCGGGGTTAACTTTGAACCTATTCAAAATGCAAATGGTGGGTTGATAATTTGAACTCTGACCAAAGCAGTCTCTCACTTGGCATGCATATCTCAAATGCAGCAAGAGAATGAGCACTTGCACTCTGCAAAAAACAAACCCTAGTGGCCAAGTTTACTGAAGTGAAAGTCCCTGGATCTGGTCGATTGCTGTCTGTACATTTCCCCTTCCTCCTACATAAATGAGATATGTTCCAGATTTCCTCCTAGAGTCAGCTCTATGCATGTTGACTTGGAGCGGTACATCTCATTATATTAAGTTGTAGATAGGTAGCCGTGTTGGTCTGCCATAGTCAAAATAAAAAAATCCTTCCAGTAGCACCTTAAAGACCAACTAAGTTAGTTCTTGGTATGAGCTTTCGTGTGCATGGTATCTGAAGAAGTGTGCATGCACACGAAAGCTCATACCAAGAACTAACTTAGTTGGTCTTTAAGGTGCTACTGGAAGGATTTTTTTATTTTCATTATATTCAGTGGGACTTTTTCCAAAGCAAGTGTGCAGACAATCAAGGCCTGCTTGATAGATACAGTGGTACCTTGGTTCCCAAACTTAATCCATCCTGGAAGTTGGTTCCAAAACCAAGGTGTTCCAAAACCAAGACGTGCTTTCCCATAGAAAGTAATGCAAAATGAATTAATCCATTCCAGACTTTTTTTAAAAAACCCCAAAACAGGAATTTAACATGAATTTTACTATCTAACGAGACAATTGATCCATAAAATGAAAGCAATAATCAATGTACTGTACTATAAAATAAATAAGCCCGTATTGTAGATGATAAAAAATTGATTTCCCCCCCCTTCCCTGCATTGTTTGGATGGGGGACTTTTATCCCTTTCCACAGTCACACAATCAATCAATCAATCAATCAATCAGTAGCTGCACTGGGTTCCACACAGTCACAAAAACAAATTAACCAAAAAAGCCTCAAAAATAAAAACGCAAAATAAATAGCAAAAACAAAAGCACCAAACTTTTTTTTTAAAAAAACTTAATCCGTTCCGGAAGTCCGTTTGACTTCCGAAATATTCGAAAACCAAGGCGCAGCTTCTGATTGGTGCAAGTGCCCCAGAAACAATAGCCGACAACCGTATTGGATGTTTGGTTTCCAAAAATTGTTCGAGAACTGGAACACCTACTTCTGGGTTTTCGGAGTTTGAGAACCAAAGCGTTTGAGAACCAAGGTACCACTGTACTGTAAAGAGCAACACTGACTGAAGTCTTGCATTCAGTGGGACACACTTCCTAGCAAGTGTGTTTAGATTGCAACCTAAATTCTGCAGTATTTCAGAGCAATTAAAATCTTTTAAAAAATATAATAAAGACGCCTGGAGCTGATGACTGGAATTCCTCACCATGCGTTTCTCTAGGGGCGTCCCAGACATTTTGCTGCCTGGGGTGATGGACAAGATGGCACCCTTTCATCGCACATATGGAATCTCACTGGGCTGGCAGATAAATTTTATTTTGACACCAGCAATGAGACAGCACCCTCCAATGCATTCCATCAACAGGGTAGCTGAGAAGGTATAGAACAAGCTAGCTTAGGGAACTGGGGGAGAATGGATGAAGGACTGTTGCCGCCCGCCAGAATTTGCCACCTGAGGCAGCTGCCTCACTTTGCCTAATGGTAGGGCCAGGCCTGCATGTTCCCAATCAAAATCATGTCTCCCCAGCTGCTGCTTTTAAACTGTGCCCCCCCAATACCCACCTTGAAGGGCAAACAGATGAGGAAGGGACTTTTAATCAGAAAAACAACTCAGGATAAAGAGTTACCCACCCCACTGCAGTGGGAGAATGAATGGAGGTGCAAGCCAAAATTCAACAGGAGCAGATTTTCCTGAAATGGAGATGGAGTATGGGAAAGGCTACACCTGGTGAATTTCTGTCTGCTAGGCAGCTCTTAAGAGCACAAGCAATTATAAAGGTAAGCCTACCGATAAATGGAAAACGGCTTCTCTTCAGCTATTTACATTAATGCTGCATAACTATGACTCCCCCCCCCACTTTTTATAGATGAGAGAGAGAAAGATAGGCCTTGTTTGCTGAAGAATCAGTAAAATTCTGTCTTTCTCAGTGGGAGGCTTGGAGATTCTGAAGCCAGCTCTATATTGACACATCTCCACAGATTGTCACCAGCTGACAGATGGCTTCGGAGACAAATGAGAAGAATCTCACCCTGCCATCCCTCTTGTTTGTACTCAGCTTGATTGTTCATAATGCAGCTCTAGAGGTTTTCAGCAAAAAGAAGAAGAAAGACAGTAAAATCTCAAATCCTCCCTCAAATGGCTCCAAGTTAATAATAAAAACATGTTTAGAACTGATGCACCTCCTTCAGCGTCCTCAAAGCTCTTCATGTATATTAAGGCTATGTACACACCACACTTTCAAAACACAGTTATAGCACACCGCTTCCCTTAGAGAATCCTGGGAACTGTCTACCCCTCACAGGGCTGCAATTCCTGGTGCTTTAAACAAACTGCAACTCCCTGGATTATTGGGGGTGGGGGGAAAGCTTGAAATGTGCTTTAAATGTAGGGTGCCCACGTAGCCAAAATCTGTAGGAGTCTCATGTATACTTACCAGAGAGTAAGCCTCCAGCTGGTGCTTGAGAGTCCCATGGACTGCAAGAAGATCAAACCTATCAATTCTGAAGGAAATCAGCCGTGAGTGCTTACTGGAAGGACAGATCCTGAAGCTGAGGCTTCAATCCTTTTGCCACCTCATGAGAAGAGAAGACTCCCTGGAAAAGACCCTGATGTTGGGAAAGATGGAGGGCACAAGGAGAAGGGGACGACAGAGGACGAGATGGTTGGACAGTGTTCTCAAAGATACAAACATGAGTCTGACCACACTGCGGGAGGCAGTGGAAGACAGGAGGGCCTGGCATGCTCTGGTCCATGGGGTCATGAAGAGTCGGACATGACTAAACGACTAAACAACAACAACAACAACCCCATTTCACTCAGTGGGACATCTTTACAAATACAGTGGTACCTTGGGTTACAGATGCTTCAGGTTACAGACTCCGCTAACCCAGAAATAGTACCTTGGGTTAAGAACTTTGCTTTAGGATGAGAACAGAAATTGAGCTCCGGCGGCGCGGCGACAGCAGGAGGCCCCATTAGCTAAAATGGTGCTTCAGGTTAAGAACAGTTTCAGGTCCAGAACGAATTAAGTTCTTAACCCGAGGTACCACTGTAAACATGTATGGCAGGGGTGGGGAACCCTTTTTCGGTTTAGGCAAGGGCCCCATTCCTTTCTGGGCACTCTTTGAGGGGAGCACATGCCAATAGTAGGTGGGGGCCACAAGCAAACATGGGTGGAGCAACAACTGTGAATTTTACACACATTCCCACACAATGGAGAACATTTCAAAGAGCTTTGATGGCACACAGCAGTGTACCCTCCAACATTTCTCCGATGAAAATAGGGACGTCCTAAGGAAAAGCAGAATATTCCGGGATCAAATCTGAAACTGGGATGGCTTCTGTAAATCTGGGACTGTCCCTGGAAAATAGGGACATTTGGAGGGTTAGCGAACCAATTAAACACTTTGCTAGTGCGCAGCAAGCCTTCTCCACTGAAGGTAGCTCTCTAAGTGCTAGGCCACAATCTCTGGTCTAGAAGGAAGAATTGATTCCAGCTCCAAAACCCTAAATGGCTGCTCCCTGGCCAGTTCTTGCCCAGTCATCACCACCACCAGGGATGAAGCGGGTGATGCCCGGAGGATTGGCTGAAGGCGACCGCTCTTTTTCCTTGATTATCCTGCCGCCAGTGTTTGAAAAGGTGAGTCATACTTTTAAGTTAATCAACTACTCACTTAACATGAAAGGGGCAGAAAATGGAATTGCACCTTAAGAAACTGGCTGGTGAAAACCAGAATCGCTTTTTCAAGTAACAATTTGTTAGCAGTTACAGATAGGTAGCCGTGTTGGTCTGCCATAGTCAAAATAAAAAAATTCCTTCCAGTAGCACCTTAAAGACCAACTAAGTTAGTTCTTGGTATGAGCTTTCGTGTGCATGCACACTTCTTCAGATACACTGAAACAGAAGTTGCCAGATCCTTCTCCTTTCAGTGTATCTGAAGAAGTGTGCATGCACACGAAAGCTCATACCAAGAACTAACTTAGTTGGTCTTTAAGGTGCTACTGGAAGGATTTTTTTTAATTTGTTAGCACTTAGGTAACGCTAAGTTAATCAACAGTTGTCAGATGATTTGTCTACAACTGAAGGCTGGAAATAACTTGTGGGAAATGACTTGTAGGAAATAACTTACTCCTTTTCCATGTGCATAACAGAAATATTCTGCATTGTGTGAAATTTACACTCACTGTAAGGACTTCATGCATGAAGTAGCATTGGACCTGACTGCTGAAATTTAGAAGTTGCTCACTGATGCTCACACTGGCCAAGGATGGAAGATTCTGTTGTTAAAATAGTGTTCATAGGTTTATAGACTGACGGTTTAGCTTAACCATTGTATAAACCGATATCAATATAGTTGCTTCTAATGTGGAGTATAAACCAGATTTTTATACTAAATATACTTCAAGCATGTTCAAAGTGCAGTGGCGGTGGTGGTTTAGTGGAACTATGCAAATATTTCACCAGTAGGCCTATTGGTCTAACACTGTTTAGCTGCTAGGTTTGCTCCAACAAAATAGAAAACCACCTGAAATGGAAGCCCTTAGAAAAACCACTGTACTAAGTTGCATTTGTCAAAGTGGACCATATATATATGCCATCTCTAAAACTTTGTGAAATACTTTTACATCTTAATAATTTTGCTTTTGTGCACAGATTTCAGCATAGAGACAACAATGTGGATCTTATTTCAATATCTATAGTGCTTTTTTTTAAAAAAAAGAATATAAAGGCTGACATTTTGAAAACATATGGAGCTGAGTGACTTTATTCTCAAGATGCGCGTTGTGCTCAGGTTGTGCTTCTGAACTTGGACTCTGCTTGTGGGCATGTCATTGGCCGCCATGAGACTAGATGGGCCTTTGGCCTGTTCCAACCTTTGTCTGCTCCTATGTTCTTCTGACTGTGGTTACCTAGGAAAGAGATCCCTTGTGGAATGCTGAGTGAGAACATCCTGTTCTTACCAGGCCTCCGTGCATTTATAGCTGCGGCATGGAACATTTTCTAAGTGACAAGTGAACACTTGTAACCACCTTCTCTGTGCCACTGCCACAGAACACGACATCCAACTGCAGTTGACAACTGGCCAGAATTTAGTGAGTCAGCCAGAAAAGGAGCATGCAAAGCCTAAAGATGTGCGTGCACACTCTTTCCACATCTACCTTCTTTCTACACGATGCAGTTTTAAAAAGAGAGAAAGAAAAGGAGACCTTGTAATCTTCAGACAATGGCATACGCATGATGAAGAGCGCTGTTCTTAACACTGATTTTTAAAGAGAAAACACACTGGACGTACAGTACTTAGAAGCCCCCTTTGCCCTTAGATCCTTTTGGAAGCATAAACAGAATATTTGCTTTGCCTAGGTGCCCAGAAAGACAGCACTCCGCACACACTGCGAGAAGGCTTCTGTCGGAGGTGCCCTTAAAATTCACAACAAAAGCTGCCAAGGCGTCCAATTTAACAGACTGCTAAACGGGTTGGCGTCAATTGATTGCTTGGGAAGCAAGAGACATCTAGTGGGCAAACGTGTTAACTGCAATGAAACAGCCAAAAAAGTTCCACGGTTATGGAAAGAGAGTTAGCATTGTAAGAGGGCCGAAATATTGAGAGCCGCAAGCCACTCTGCTTCAAACCTTTCCTTTCAACATGTGAGGGGGCCAGGGGTCACGAACAGCAGGGGAGGTGAGAGGAGAGGCAGTTAGGAACAGTCTCTGGCAAAACAGGAGCAGTTGGAGCATATTAAACTCACCAAGCTTTAACACTGCAGATTAAATTTTGCCTTGTGCTTATTCACTACGGCTGGCAACACCAAAAATGCGGCGACTGGTGGTGACTTTCAGAGGATCTGCTCTCACTGTCCAGAATGTCTGTGGTTATCTTACATTTTGCATGCTTGAAACTTTTCAAATTAATTTTCCAAGCAAAACTGAGACTTCTCAGAGTTATTGATTTGTTTTGTTCTTATTATGTATTTTGTGTTTTTATCTTGCCTTTTTCTGCTGTGAACTGCCCTGAAATCTATGGATGAAAGGTAAGTTTACAAATCTAATTAATTAATTAATTAATTAATAATATTTAAAAAAACCAACCCCCTAAAGCAGATGCCAACAGAGAACCTGGAGGAGAAGGAAGCACATTCAGTGTATGAAAACAGATATGGTATGTGTGAAGGTGCACATTCATGCAGTCTCTGAAGATTACAGTGGTACCTCGGGTGAAGTACTTAATTCGTTCCGGAGGTCCGTTCTTAACCTGAAACTGTTCTTAACCTGAAGACCACTTTAGCTAATGGGGCCTCCCGCTGCGCCACCGGAGCACGATTTATGTTCTCATCCTAAAGAAAAGTTCTTAACCTGAGGTACTATTTCTGGGTTAGCGGAGTCTGTAACCTGAAGCGTCTGTAACCTGAAGCGTCTGTAACCCGAGGTACCACTGTACATGGATGAAGACTGCAAATGTACTAGGTTGCTTTTACATGAAGGGATCTTTATTTTTATTATTTTTTGTTTGGTTTATATCAAGATTGCCACCATGCTTGCAATAATTAACCGGTATCTCTCAGAAATCTGTTCAGTCATATTGCCTCTGTTGGGGATGTCATCATAGTAAATTTCCAGACCTGACCCAACCTTTCCCTAATCGTGGAGATTCTACTGATCTCTGTATGGAAGCAACATGGATTTTTCCTCCTGTTATTGAATTAGAACCTGGCATTCTTATTCAACAGAGTGATCGCTGTGATCCTACAAAACAGGGTCATAAAGACTGTGGTGTCTTTATGATATATGGTTTATTTACACCAGGCATAGGCAAACTTGGCCCTCCAGATGTTTTGGGACTACAACTCCTATCATCCCTGACCACTGGTTCTGTTAGCTAGGGATGATGGGAGTTGTAGTCCCAAAACATCTGGAGGGCCGAATTTGCCTATGCCTGATTTACACATATATGCAACCTGAGCCTACAGTGGAAGAGTTCACAATATTAATACCCCAAAAGGGTCCTGTTTTTCCCATAGCTGCAGCATCAGATTCAAATAGAAATAAAACATTGCTCTCAAACTTCGCTCTGACTCTCTCGTCAGCTTTCTGCTTTTCTTATAGGTCTCATCACTGCAAAACTCTACTCCAAACTCTGGCTTTGTTTGTTGAGGGAGGGGACTAAAGGAGTCTGGCACACAGCTTGACACACCAAATTCATCCCCAAAGTCCCAGGTTTGATTCTTGGTATTTCTAGTTTTTCTTTTAAAGGGCCAGGTAGCCACGATGGGAAAAGACCCCTGCCAGAGATCCAGGAGAGCCGATGCCCATCATCAAATAACAAAACTGTAGAGTTGGAAGGTACCTTGGAAGTCATCTAGTCCAAGCTCCTGCTCAATGCAAAAATCTTGCAACTATGGCATCCCTGAGAGATGGCCTCCCTGCTGTTGTCTGGCAAAGGACAACCCACCACCTCCCAAGGGAGTCTGTTCCACAGCTCTTTTCATTAGGAGGTTTCTCTTAATGCAGGATGGGGAACTTGTGGTCTTCCGTCATGGATGGATGTACCATTGGGGAATCATTGTAACAAAACAGTATTTCTAGCAAACTGACCATCACATGTTGGGCATGTGTCTGAAGTAGCCATACCCAACATGGTGGCCAATTTGCTATAAATAGAGCTTGCCCCTATGTGTCCATTTTTGATTCTTTGTTTCTAGGTTTTTCTGAGCACGGCAGTCTTTAGGCTTGTTCACACATAGCACTGAACACAGGTACAGTTGTGCCTCTGGATGCGAACGGGATTCATTCCGGAACCCCGCTCGCATCATGAGCAGAACACAACCCATGTCTGTGTGTCTGCGTGTGCGCGGGTTGCGATTCGCCATGTATGCGCATGTGCGTGATGTCATTCTGAGCATCTGCGCATGCGCGAGCGGCAAAACCCGGAAGTAACCCATTCCGTTACTTCTGGGTCACCGTGCAACGCAACCTGAAAACGTTCAACCTGAAGCGACTTTAACCCAAGGTATGACTGTACAAGCTACACGTTTGTGTGAAAGAGTGTACAGTTGTTGATCTGTTCAGTTCAACTATTGTGTACACAGACTGTACACTCAGTATATGTGAATAACAGTAGAATTATACAACTCAATTATTTGTGTACACATTATTTGTAGACACATTCAATGTAACATGTGTCTCTTTCTGTAGTGTGTTTATTAGGGCTGAGCATGCCATGTGGTCCCAATCCACCACTCGTCTCACACCCTGTTTCAACATACAGTTAAAATAAGATTTAAGAATATTGTTGGGAGAGGGTGGGTTCAGGATCGGATCCTCTTGCTTACACAAGTGAGAGGATGCAATTCTGTGCAGTGCGGCTCTTCCACGAGCAGCTTCCTTGCATGAAAGCGACGCCACTCCTGGAGAAGCAGCACTGCTCAGGATCATATCCTCTCACTTATCAGCTGCTAAGCAGGAAGAGCCAATCATGCATGGCACTGCTTCAGTGTGGCATTGATCCACAGACCCAAAGAAAGGCCTGTGCGAGTGGCTTGGTGGAGGGACACTAAAGAAGGATGTCAAAAATGCCTGAAGAAAGTGCAAACTTACAACACAGCCTACAGAGCCTTGCTGCCGTTACAGACTCAGGATGGACACCGGAACAGCAAGCATTTGTCATGACTTGTCCACACCCGGGGAAACACTGATGCATTACCTATACAAAAAAACCAGCATACGTCAGTTGGGCCAGAACCTCCCATCTGTTCACCTGGCTGATGAAGGCAAAGGTGGCAGGCCTCCAAGTCTTACAGATTGCTCCCTTCCCTAGGCCAATAACCAGAATAGCATGACATCAAAGCAAGCACATAAACATAGGCGAGCTCATTCTGGCAGCAGCTACCAATTTGTCCTGGGGTTGACTACGAAGATGGCGTTTACAGGCCTTCCAGAACATTTTCACTGTTTGGTTCTGCACAGGGGGCAGGAAGGAGGAGATGCTTGGCAGGAAGATGGAGAGACCTAGCATCTTTCTTTTTTAGATAGATAAACTTTATTCGCATTAGGCAACGGCCATAGCAACATAAAACAAGCAATATAAACAATTAAAAAGACAACAATGGGTAAAAAGGGCATTCAAATGACCTAGATTATTGTTCAGATAGTGGCCCTTAATCTCATTGCACCCTCGATAAACCTAGCAACCTTTGCTGTTGTCTGACCATTTTGGTCTGATAATAGAAAGAACAATGTGGGATGGTAAGTAAGAGTGGGGTGATGATCTCATTCCTCAGATCTTTATAAAGGGGACAGGACAGGAGAACATGAGCCACTGTTTCCAGATTGCCATCTTTCTTCCACAAAGAGGCAGCTGCCCAACAGGTCCCTCCTTCTTGCAGTTTCTCCTTCTCGCTCATGCCTACCTCTCTATCCTGCCTGCCACCTGCCACCTGACAGCCCTGAATGGCCTTGGGCTGCTCAACCCAACCTGTAGTGACCCAGTGCTGTCTCAGAATTACTCAAATGAGTCCTAGACCTGCCTGAATAGGCCTAATTTGGTTGGTTTGGCAGTTAGGGCCTGAGTTGAAACCCTTGTGTTTATTGGTTTCTAGTTATGCAAATAGATATGAGATGGGTCCAATGGTTGCCAGTGTCTTTTGGTGACTCCTGAAAGCATGGAAAACCAGTCATTCCACCCCTGCCCTGGGTGTACCTGGGGGATCTTTTCCATCAATGACCTGAAAGGCTACTAGCTCCTCAAACACAGCCTACCACCTTTTACTCAACCCCATCACTCTATTTCTACAGAGGTTATTATTATTATTATTATCATGCCCTCAAAATGGTTCAAGTAGAGATTTGGACAAGCTGACAGACAGAGTCACAGACACATGGGACACTTTAAATATACAACTGCATATGAAAGTCATTTGCATTTCTGTTAAGCCGGGGAAAAATCTATCTGGCTGCTCCTTTGGTAACCATCCACCTTGCAAAGATGCCCCTGTGACTCTCCCTTAAATCTGTCAGCCACTAAATATCTTGCAGATTAAACTCTTTCTGGGCAGCCCTTGCCTTCCCTCTCTCCATCATCACAATGTCCTCTGACAACACTATCATTCTCCTTAAGTGTGTATTATAGATGCTATATAAAAATAAAATGTGTCTTTACTGATGATACAAAATTCCAGTCTTAAAACGTAATTGATGACAATGCTGTAAATCGTGAACAGCCAGCATTGCTTTTTTTTGCTAACTCATGAGAAAAATCCATGGTTCAGAAATCTTGCCGATGGGGTTATTAGCTACGATCATTCTCCTGAAAACTGTGCGGTGAATTTTTCTTTCCTTAACTTGCTTGCTCGTAGTTATTGCTTTATTAATTATTTCCCCAGCCATCTGTATTATATTTCCAGCTGCCTTTTTGGGTGATCTGAAGTCACGAATGGCTCTGTTCCCTTACTCTAAATCTCACGCTCCTCTTCTTCATTTGATCTTAAGGTGTGATTGTTTGGTGGATCGTCAGACTTTCTAGCTTCAGGGACCTCCTTACTGCATCAACTCGCCCATTGAGCAACTTCTGCTTCTCTGCCAGGTGATCCTAGGTGTGGCAGCGGATGCTGTTAACACACCCATATCATGCAGGATATGGCGATGGCTGTTGGCCCTCACCTTTGCTCTGTAGAATTTGAGGTATGGCACACCCACAATACCTTTAAAGCACAATCTTTTGCTCAAAGAATTCTGGGCACTGCCATTTACTCCTCACAGAGTTCAAATTCCCGGTGACACTTAACAAACATCAGTACCCAGAATTTTTTGAGCGAAACAATGTTCTTTGAAGGTTTAGTGTGTGCACAACTTGATAGTCCTCCCTAGAGTGCACCCACACTTCTCTGTGAGCTATGATGGCTTGCCTTTTAATGGGTTGAATCCAGCAAAGTCATTGCGTGAGCAGAATGACTTCTGTCCATGCAACAGAACTTTATTCTATTGTCAATTATGCTCTTTTAAAGCTGAATTTTATATTTGACTTCCTTTAGAGCCAGTGTGGTGTAGTGATTAAGAGCGGTAGACTTGTAATCTGGTGCATCGGGTATGCGTCTCTGCTCCTCCACATGCAGCTGCTGGGTGACTTTGGGCTAGTCACACTTCTCTGAAGTCTCTCAGCCTCACTCACCTCCCAGAGTGTTTGTTGTGGGGGAGGAAGGGAAAGGAGAATGTTAGCCGCTTTGAGACTCCCTAGGGTAGTGATAAAGCGGGATATCAAATCCAAACTCTTCTTTAGTAATGTTTTCTCTTGAAATGGTTAAGATTTTTTGTTTGTTAACTTTGTGGCATTAAATGTGCCTTCTGTTGGGAACCTCCTTTGTAATGTTTTATTTTACAATTTTTAAGATAATAGTTTGGTTTCCTGTTAATTGTGTTGCTTTGAATGTATACTTTATATCTGACTTTCTTCAAATAGTCAAATATTCAAAAATGACTTTCTTCAGTAGTGTTTTATGACGGATTGTCTTATTTGATGTTTTAATGTGTTTTAAACAGCTTTGAGATTCCCCCCCCGCCCTTGAAAATATAAAGCAGTATCAAAATGAAATAAACAATAGCAACAACTTTCTCTCTCTCCACCTCCCCCACCCCCAGCATGCCCCTCCAAGGTTGAGAAAAACCTCTAGAACAGATTGGGGAGGGTATGCAGGTGTGCCCAGAGGGATGAGAGGGAAGGAAAAATTACGTTGCACAAGTGGAAGTTTCTCTGCTCCCTCAGTAACTTTTCTGGATTCAACCCAAAAAGGATTACGTATGTGACTGAATGGAGGTCAGGGATAGCTCAGTTGGTAGAGCATAGTATTCTTAATCTCAGGGTTCAAGCCCCACCTTGGGCAAAAGGTTCCTGCATTGCAGGGGATTGGGGTCTCTTCCAGCTCTACAATTCTACGATTCTATTGTTGTTCAGGAGTCCGGTCAGCCAAAAGTGCAATCTCCTTGATTCAGAGACACTGTTGGTACTATATAATGGGAGAGAAGCACAAGGAAGTAGATTCGGTGATTCAATGAGTCAGTGTGCCTGGCTGTTGGCCAGAAGGTTGGTTGTTTGAGTCTACCCAGGGATAGCTGTGAGCAGAATTCCTGAATCGCAGGGGGTTGGACTAGATGATCCTGGTGGTTCCTTCTAACTCTATGATTCTATGATTACCAACAAACCATAATAGCCACGGAGAGCTGGGCAGCATACCAGTGCAAATAATGTGATCTCTATCAAATAATCTGGGGTGTTATAGGCTGGTCTGGAGATAAGCACCATGCTAGTCATCCTAGTATGTTGCTCAACTAAGAACTCAGGTGAGCAAGGTTTGGTAGGGCAGGTTCCAGTTCTTCAAGGTAATAGGCGTTAAGTTTCTCTACTTGTTTGGGGCCCTCAAGATCAACCACAATCAACCTTCCTGTGAAATAGGGTGAGGGACTAGATGAGCCCAGCCATCCCCCACACATTCCATGCACTTTTGCACCATTATTATTATTATTATTATTATTATTATTATTATTATTATTATACTGTCCTATACCCGGAGGTCTTAGGGCGGTTCACAGAAAAGATCACAATATATAAAATCGAAATAAAAATAATAACCCAATTACCCCCCCCCCCAAGAGCAACATATATTATGTCAATCAGATTAACCAAAGGCCTGGTTAAAAAAGGAACATTTTTGCCTGGTGCCTAAAAGTGTATAATGAAGGTGCCAGGTGAACTTCCCTGGGGAAAGCATTCCACAGATGGGTAGCCACTGCAGAGAAGGCCCGTTCTCATGTTGCCACCATCCAGACCTCTTGAGGAGGAGGCACACGAAGGAGGGCCTCAGAAGATGATCTCAGGGTCCGGGTAGGTTCCTATGGAAAGAGGCAGTCCTTGAGGTATTGCGTTCCTGAGCCATGTAAAGCTTTATAGGTCAAAACCAGCACTTTGAATTGGGCCCAGAAACTAATTGGTAGCCAGTGCAGTTGCACCAGGATCGGTGTAATAGGCTCAAACCATCTTGCTCTGGTGAGCAACCTGGCCTCTGAATTCTGCACTAGCTGAAGTTTCCGAACCGTCTTTGTAGGCAGCCCTACGTATAACACATTGCAGTAATCTAACCTTGAAGCTACCAGAGCATAAACAACA
Source organism: Podarcis vaucheri (assembly GCF_965113315.1). NCBI lineage: Eukaryota > Metazoa > Chordata > Lepidosauria > Squamata > Lacertidae > Podarcis > Podarcis vaucheri. The sequence goes on along the minus strand of NC_138764.1, from coordinate 83,095,860 downwards.
GTAGTTAGGCTGTCCCTGTTCAGATAAGGGCAACCAGCTGAAGCTGATGGAAGGCACTCCGGGCCACTGAGGCCACCTGAACCTCAAGCAACAGCAAAGGATCCAGGTGTACCCCCCAGACTATGAACCTGCTCCTTCAGGGGAAGTGTAACCCCATCAAGAGCAGGCAACCTCCCTGCCATCTGGTCTAGGGAACCACCCAGTAACAGTGACTGACTCAGTCTTATCTGGATTGTTGTTGTTTCTTGTTGTTATTCTTTATTTAATGAATTTAATAGGGCCCTTAATTGGAAGATCACAGGGTGGTTTACAATATACAGTGGTACCTTGGTTCTCAAACTTAATCCGTACCGGACATCTGTTCCAAAACAAAAGCGTTCCAAAACCAAGGCGTGCTTTCCCATGAAAAGGAAAGCAAAATGGATTAATCTGTTCCAGACTTTTAAAAACGACCCCTAAAAAGAGTAATTTGAAATGAATTTTACTATCTAACAAGACCATTTATCCATAAAATGAAAGCAATAAACAATGTACTGCAGTCACACAGTCAATCAATTAGTAGCTGAACTGGGTTCTACACAGTCACAAAAAAGCCACAAAAACAAAAACACAAAACAAATAGCAAAAGCAGACAGATCTCAGCGTAACACTCAAAATGGAAGTGTGGCACTCAAATTGGAAGCATAACACTCAAAACGGAGCATGTTTGGCTTCCGGAAAAAGCCCACAAACCGCCCGGGTTTGCAGTGTTTGGGTTCCACGTTGTTCGAGTACCAAGGCATTTCAGAACCAAGGTACCACTGTAAAACCACAAAATACATATTGTAATAGCAAACCAAAACTATAACATCCCACACTAGATGTGCAGCTACACACAAACAGGGAGATCCAAACCACACCTTACATATTGGGCAGTATCTAACTAATGTGTCCCATCAGTGCAAGGATTTGCACTTGCAAAATGGAACTTATCCTCTCTCCTCCCCCTGAACCCCCCCTTAATCTGTTCTATGGGTTCCCCCAACTCTCCAGAGCAGATTGGGGGAGAGTGCAGGGTGCACAAAGATGCAGGCAGTTCTGCTGCGCAAGCATAAATCCTTGCACTGATGGGACACATTAGTTGCATGCCATATATACTGAATGCAGTCCGCATGTAGATCCCAGTCTTGAAATCCGGAAGAAGCAGCTGAAACCCCAAGTGCAGTCAGGGGGAACCTGTGGCCTTCCAGCTATTGCTGGGCTTCATGTCTCAGCCACACCAGCCAACACGGCCAAGGATCATGGGAGATGTAGTCCAGCAATGTATGAAGAGTCACAAGTTCCCTACTTCTGCTTTAGTCCAAGCTTCCCCTATCTGGTGCCCTCTAGAGGTTTCTGGACTACAATTCCCATCACCCCCATACCATTGGCCTTGTTGACTGGGGGCAATGGGAGTTGTACTCCAAAACATCTGGAAGGTACCAGGTTGGGGAAGGAAGGTATACACTAATAATGATTTAAATTAGAGCTGTTCCACCAGGCCTTTTGTCAGGGCGCAGCCTGACCCCCTCCTCTGGCAATCTGCACAAAACCTTGCTTGATGGTTGCCATTAATTTGATTTTAATTTGATTTAATTAATTTTATAATGAATGTTTTATAATGTTGAACCATTTGATTGTTGTTAGCCGCCCTGAGCCCAGCTTCGGCTGGGGAGGGCGGGATATAAATAAAATTTATTATTATTTATTATTATTATTATTAAATTGCTTTTCCACTATCTCACCAAAAGTGAAAATAGCAACTATATGAAGACAATATTGCTCCAAGGATAGATAAATAGGAATGGTACGAGTATATAGAAATAAATTTAGCACAGATAGAAAAAGGGCAATAAACTGGCTTTTTCCTGGAATGTATCATGAAATTCTTTTGCACAAAGCAGGTAGATTTTTATTATTTTGCCAATTAGGATGTAGCAGGATAAAAAAGCAGAGCTGAGTCACTAATGATGCTTTTACATGTAGATTTTTTAATTGTACCGTATTTTTCGCCCTATAGGACGCACCGGCCCATAGGACGCACCTAGCTTTCAGGGGGGAAATAAAGGGGAAAAAAATTATTCCCCCCCCCAGGCGCGGGGCTGGGGAAGCCCGAGCTTCCCCAGCCCCCAGAACAGGCTGCTATCCGCAAGCCTTCTCCCACCAGCCTCGACAAACTCTGGGAGTATTCCCCACCTCCCGCAGAAGCCGCACGCTCTTTAAAGGGGCTGTGTGGCTTCTATTGGCTTTTCTAGGAGATGGGGGAATTCCCCCACCTCCCTGAAAAGCTCGCAGGCTGCCATCTGCAAGCCTTGGGAGCCCGCGGGAAGTCGGGCTCCCAAGGCTTGCGGATAGCTTCCTGAAGCCTGCATTCGCCCCATAGGACGCACACTCATTTCCCCTTCATTTTTGGAGGAGAAAAAGTGCATCCTATAGGGCGAAAAATACGGTAATTAGTATTTGATTTTTACATGAGCATATTTTGTTTTCCTGTTAATTGTCCTGCTTTAAATGTGGACCATTTTGGTTTGTTTTTTTTAAATTGGAATGAATTTTCATTTAATTCTGAAAATGTTAGAATATTTAGGAAGTTCTTGAAGTTTGAAGATAGGTTGTAAACAGCATAGTGATTTGGGGTTGCAGCCATTGGTAGTTCTACCCAGAGCAGGCAAACTGAAATTAATGAACCTAAATTAGTCATGTCCATCAACTTCAGCTGGCATTAGATACAACCCATGTTCCGAAACATAGAAATGATTTGAATAAACAGATAAATTTGGGATGCTTTGGAAAAGAAGTTTGAGTGCCATCTTGTGGTAAAATAATGAACCAAACCCATCAGATATGTTTTGCATACAATCGGATGATGATGATATTATTATTATTATTATTCTGCTTGTCCCAGAAAATAGGATACATGAAATAAGGATACATCTTTTACTGAGTTTCACAGAGTTCTTCTGCATTCCTCTTGAAGATGAACTCTTTGAACTTCAAATCTTTGCACACCTGCTTCAGAGAAGTTGCTCAAGCGATGGCGTTGTCTTCCCTTTACAAAACACGCATTGCCAGCTTTGGGTACTGAATGATACCACTGTGCATCGGTTATTGAAATGGCAGCACGCTGCATGCAGAAAACCAAGTACAATGTGTTGAAACCACATGGTAAGCCAAGAGATCAACGTTTCAGCATATCAGCACTATAATTTTATTGCTCTTCACTTCCATTAACATCTGCACAAAGCCTGTCCTTCATGTACATTAAACTATATTTTATAAAGGCATTTCTTTTGGGCTCTAAAAAGAGCCCCCCAAGCAAGTTTCTATTCTACAGCTCCATCTGCACTGTACATTTAAAGCGGCACCATACCACTTTGAAACAATCATGGCACCCCCCAAATCCTTTGGGAACTGTAGTTTGTTAAGGGTGCCGAGAGTTGCCAGGAGGCCTCAAATCCCCTCCCAGAGCTGCAATTCTCAATGTAATTTAACAGTTAGTCCCTCTTCCTGGAGAAATCTGGGAATTGGATCTCTGGGAGGGGAATAGGGATCTCATTAACAACTCTCAACACCCTTAACAAAGTACAGCTCTCAGAATTCTTTGGGGGAAGAAGCCATGCCTGTACAATGCACAATGTACAATGAAGATAGGGCCTACAACACTAGGTAGACACTAGACACTTCCCCCCACTCAGAAAGCAGAACACCTCACAATTGGCCAAGATGCCTGCCCAATGCATGACTGTGGTGAAGAAGAAGAAGAAGAAGAAGAAGAAGAAGAAGAAGAAGAAGAAGAAGAAAGAGTGTTTGGATTTGATATCCCTCTTTATCACTACCTGAAGGAATCTCAAAGCGGCTCACATTCTCCTTTCCCTTCCTCCCCCACAACAAACACTCTGCGAGGTGAGTGGGGCTGAGAGACTTCAGAGAAGTGTGACTAGCCCAAGGTTACTCAGCAGCTGCATGTGGAGGAGCGGAGACGTGAACCTGGTTCACCAGATTACAAGTCCACCGCTCTTAACCACTACACCACACTGGCTCTTGAAGGGCTGTCATTGCATGATAGACTATCTGCCTTGTATGCAGACTGCCCCAGGTTCAATCCTTGGCATCCCCAGGAGATATATTTTTTTAGAGTTCCCTGTGAAAAGGGATTGAGTGTTAAGCCTCTCTGGAAACGGTAGCTTTGTGAGGGGAACAGGGGTCTCTTAACAACCCACAGCAACCTGAACAAACTGCAGTTCCCAGAATTCTTTGGGGGGAAGTTATGACTGTTTAAATTGGTATTGTAGTGCTTTAAATGTACCCTATAAGGTGAATGCGTCCCAAGTTCTTCTAGCCTGGATGTTGTCACCAGCTCTGGTCCTGGGTTTGATCTGTGGAGAAGAGTGCTCCAGGGGAAGGACTGCTTTTCCTCAAGGGCAGGGCAGCCAGAACCACCACTAGCCTGGGCTATGGTGCTTGAGCAAGTTTCAGAACTGGTGTTTGTGCTTGCTTTCCCCTCCTCCCTCCCATTCCATTTTTCCTCACATGCTGCGTCTTTTTAGATCGTGATCCCGAGCGCAGGGCCTCTCTTAGAACCGATTTGTATAAGCCACTCCAAAAGCCTTTTGGGCAAAAGGGTGAGGTATAAATACTGTAGATAAATTATATAGATATAACGCACACAGCTTCTTTGGGGAGGGTGACAGTGAGATGCATAGCATCTCAATTCTCATGGATGGCTACTTCCAGTCAGCAGCTGATGAGGCAATCCATTCATGTGGGGAATCAAAAGGTTGATGGATATAGCGATGGTCACATCACTCCCTTGTGTAGTGCTAGCTATAAACTGGCATTCTTTATGCATAATTACCAGCCTGATGGGGTGGGCATATATAGTTGGCTGCCTTCAGAAGGAAAAGTGGAGGGGGGAGAGTTAGAAGGAGGAGAACATTTTCAGCAGGTGGCGCTGTTGTTCTTTATAACACCAATAACAACAAAAAAAGGCGGCTTCAATTTTGCCTCTTCAAATATGGCTTCTTGGTTGATAAATAGCTCCCAAGTTCTGTCAGTTTCTGTGATTTAGGCTCCTCCAAATAGTGAGAATGTAGAGTTTCCTCAAAAACTAATGAAAAGAGAGAAAGATGAAGGTCTGCATTTTCTTTTCCCCTCTTAACAATCTTGGTTTGGGATGTGAGAACCGTTTGGTTCATCTTTAACTTGTTACTTCGTAGGAACCCCTGGCTCTTTCTTGATCTGATCTGGATCCCTTCAGCGATGTTCGCAGTCAGGGCAAATAATTATTCCCACACAGTGGGCTATGTTCAACCCCCAAGGCCACATTCACACCATACTTATAAAGCACCACGACACCACTTTAAACTGTCATGGCTTTCCGTTAAAGAATTCTGGGAGTTGTAGTTTGTTAAGGATGCTGACAGTTGTTAGGAGACTCCATTCCCCTCACAGAGCTAGAGTTTCAGAACAGATGAACAATCAAACCCTCTTCATAGGAACTCTGGAAACTGTAGCTCTGGGAAGGGAACAGGAGTCTCTCAACACCTTGAACCAACCACAGCCCCCCCAAAATCCCTGCCACATCCCAATGGCAGCTGTGTGTCATGTCCAGTTTCCCCTCTATAATATCAGACCCTCCAAGTGCCCCTATTTTCCAGGGATGTCCCTGATTTAGAGAAACCGTACCATTTTCTGATCCTGGAAAGTCCCACTTTTCCTTAAAAGGTAAAGGGACCCCTGACTGTTAGGTCTAATGGTGAACGACTCTGGGGTTGCGGCGCTCAACTTGCTTTATTGGCCGAGGGAGCCAGCGCACAGCTTCCGGGTCAGGTGGCCAGCATGACTAAGCCGCTTCTGGTGAACCAGAGCAGCGCACAGAAATGCCATTTACCTTCCTGCTGGAGTGGTACCTATTTATCTACTTGCACTTTGACGTGCTTTCGAACTGCTAGGTTGGCAGGAGCAGGGACTGAGCAACAGGAGCTCACCCCATTGCGAGGATTTGAACCGCTGACCTTCTGATCGGCAAGCCCTAGGCTCTGTGGTTTAGACCACAGTGCCACCCACCACTTTTCCTTAGGATGTCCCTATTTCCCTTGGAGAAATGTTGGAGAGTATGTCATATCTATTTTGACTTCCCTGCTCCTTGATGTTCCACACTTCCATACTAACTACTATCAGAAGTCAATAGCTTGGAAAGGATGCCCTGATGTCAGGACACTTGGCTGGAAGGAGAGGGAGATACTAGACACACAACTGCTGTTTTCACACTTCTAGCACACTTCTAATAAAACCCGGGTATTCTAAATCTAGATACACTTTAGATAAATGAGTGGGATTGCAGGGGCAAGCATTCATCTATGCCCTCCATGCATTCATCATGCCTCATGTGCAGAGAGTATGCTCTTCTATCTTTGGCAATCACTTGTAGCCGAGTAAGATTGTCTTCCATAAACACAGTTTTAACAATGAGTCCGTAAGTGACTGTGGACTGCATCCACACGTCCTTCCACAGAGGGGACATTGGTTTCTGGGAGGGAGTTGATCACGGTGTGGATTTGCCAAGCGTGCTTTCCTCTTAGCACATTTTCCCCTTGCATCCTGAGTTCGAGTGTCTTCAAAGCCCATGACACCTTTGGTAAAGACTGTTCTCCAACTGGAGCACTCACAGGCAAGTGTTTCTTAGTTACATTTAAAGATTTGCCTTGAGAGTATCTTTAAACTTCTTTTGTTGACCACCAGCATGACGCTTTCCATTTTTAAGTTCGGAATAGAGTAGTTGCTTTGGAAGACGATAATTATTATAATCAGGCATTTGCACAACATGACCAGTCCAGCGAAGTTGATGTTGAGGAATCATTGCTTCAACACTGGTGATCTTAGCTTCTTCCAGTACACTGGTCTTAGTTCGCTTGTCTTCCCAAGTGATGTGTAAAATTTTTCGGAGACACTGTCGATGGAATCTTTCAAGGAGCTAGAGATGGCGTTTATAAGTGGTCCATGTTTCACAAGCATACAGTAAGGTTGGTAGTACAATAGCTTTGTAAACAAGCATTTTGGTTTCCCTGTGAATGTCCCGGTCCTCAAACACTCTGCACTTCTATCAGAAGAAAGCTGCACTCGCAGAGCTCAGGCGAACTCACATACAGGGTTTTCGTGTGCTCCCTTCCTTGACCACACAGACAGGAGCCACCTGTGTCCAAATATACATGTGTAAGCTTCATGCACGAGGGGATGCTGAATGCTCATGAGGTCTCATTTATTTATATTTATTGCATTTATAGGGACGCGGGTGGCGCTGTGGGTTAAACCACAGAGCCTAGGACTTGCCGATCAGAAATTTGGCAGTTCGAATCCCCACGACGGGGTGAGCTCCCGTTGTTCAGGCCCAGCTCCTGCCAACCTAGCAGTTCGAAAGCACGTCAAAGTGCAAGTAGATTAAATAGGTATCGCTCCAGAGGGAAGGTAAACGGCGTTTCTGTGCGCTGCTCTGGTTCGCCAGAAGCGGCTTAGTCATGCTGGCCACATGACCCGGAAGCTGTATGCTGGCTCCCTCTGCCAATAAAGGGAGATGAGTGCCGCAACCCCAGAGTCGGCCATGACTGGACCTAATGGTCAGGGGTCCCTTTACCTTTACCTATTGCATTTATATCCCACCTTTTTCTCCAAGGAGCTCAAGTGTACTTAGTTGTTCTCAATTAACCCCTACAACAACCCTGTGAGGTTAGGTGGAGAGGCAGTGGCTGGCTCCAGGTCACTCAGTGAGCTTGAGCACTCATGGTTGAGTGGAGATTTGAACCCTGGTTTCCCAGATCCTCGTCCAGCACCCTAACCACTACACCACACTGGGTCTCCTTGGGGGTGGGTTGGGGCTGTGATTCTACTTGCCCCTCTGTGTATTTAGATTGCTAGCACAATCTAGTCTTCTATTATATAACCCTCACGATTTCAGCTACATCCCTGTCTGTTTCTTTCGTGAGGCAGAAGTATACCTTTGTCGTTTTGAAATGAAACACTTTAAAGGCTGCTCACCCATCCTTCTTGAATATCCATAACAATCTGATACAGACGCCCAAAGAGGACAACTGACACCATATAAAGCTATAGCAGGAGACTGGCATGGTGGCAGTCTAATCAGCTGAGCAGGGATGTAGCCAGTATACTAAATGCTTATGGAACGCAGGTAATTGAATACCTTTGGACCCTTTGGCTTAAGAGGAAATTAAGTCACACTTCTGGTTTGGAGCCACTCAGACTATGCCATATAATTTTAAAGCACCCAGCACACTAGTTTTCAATGACTTTCCTTAGAAACCACCCTAGGTCCTAGCTGTAAGATTCTGGAACAAAATTAATACAGCAGTTGAGAGGATCAGGGGCTTACAATTACATTGAGAACCATTAATCTTCTTGTTAACTTATTTAAGGGATATACCATTTAACTATCATGAATTAATTTCATACATGGGTTACTGCTGCATGAGTGTGCTATGCAAAAAAGAAAGAAAGAAAGAGAGAGAGAGAGAGAGAATATTGTCCATCCCATTATGCAATTGTGTCAAAACTGACAAGTTATACCAGAGTGAGAGGAGCGAGGCAAAGATATAACAATTTTGTTCAGATTGGACTTCCTTTGTTAATTACTGGCAGTTTCACAGTTCTACAGTTGTGAGACTCAAAGTTTAATTTACTGTAAAAATATTACTATAGATGCATGTTTATCTTGTACAATTTGTGTATTTTGTTTCTTTTTATATTAAAATAGTTGTCCATTTTAGTACCGTATGTTGCTGTTGTTTATAAAAAAGGAACAATCCTAGGTCCCAGGACTTAAATCAGAATATTAGCCCAGCTCCTTTCCCTTTAGACCTGTAGCTCACTTCTGGGCACCACGGTTGAAGAAGGATATTGACAAGCAGGAATGTGTGCAGAGGAGGGCAACCAAGATGATAAAGGGCTTGGGAACGAAGCCTGATGAGGAACGGTTGAGGGAGGTGGGTATGTTTAGCCTGGAGAAGAGATGATTGAGAGATGAGACAATAGTGATCTTCAAATATCTGAAGGGCTGTCACATGGAAGAGGCAGCAAGCTTGTTTCCTGCTGCTCCAGAGGGTATAAATAACAAGAGAATAAAAATTAGGAAGATCGTCAGAAACATTTCCGATTGCATGGATCATGTCCCTGGTAAATTGCTGCCCCTATTTGTGCTCCAGTGTTTGACTTTAGGGGGTGCTTTGTTAAAACTCCGCTTATGGGAGATGCTGGATTTGCCACTTTTCACATTTCATCACACGTGTGTTAGTGCACAAGCAGGAACGAGAAGTAGTATGCAGTCTACCATTTCACATGTTGGCAAGCAGGGGTGTCAACTTGAATAAAATATTGGGGGAGCAGGTAAGGCCCCCCCCCGCACAATCAATCACATGACACGGTGCACCCACACCATTTGAAAGGCAATGCCCATTAACTTGGGCAGGGGTGGCCCTCTCAAATATTTTATTGGGGGAACTGAAGTCTCCTTGGCCTCTAGAAGTTGGCTCCTATGTTGGCAAGAGTACACCTTGAACTGTTAATAACAGAGAGCAGGACAATAATGTTTTCTTAAATCTAAAATACAAATACCTTCTTGCTTTTAAAACAGGTAAATGAAATACCATAACTTCCAACAACGTGTAACAGGGCAGAGATGTGTGTATTTGTGTATGTGGGCCAGACAGTGGTTCTTGGAGTGAACATAGAGATGTTACAAGTGGGTCTTTGTTTTCATTTGGGAAAAGTTGGAAGAGATGCAATATTCTGCCTCCCCTCCCTGAACCACCTCTTTCACAATAGAGAGTGAAAAGGGAAAGGAGAGTAGCTAGCCATTCCACAGACGAATTTCTGGGGGTTTCTTATGGAAACTCTTTCCACCAAGCACATTTGACCCTACTTGAGTATGCTTCACATAAGGCTCTTATGGCACTTTAGTAACACTTGTTCCTTAGGGTTCCTTCTCCCTCTCTCCATGACAAACAGAAGTGATGTTTAACTTATAGTAAGGACATGGAGTGTATGGAACGGGTTCCTTCAGCCTATTGTACACATCCAGTACTCTACCCAAATCTTCTTCTGGCTCTGCCCATCACTTGCATGTGGCCTGCAAAAAGTTCCCTGCATGGCAGTGTGGCCCTAGAGCTGAAAAAAGCTTCCTACCCAACACACTTTGTGACCCTATGCTGAATGCCTGAACCAGGCAGAGGGCCTTCTCAGTAGTGGCACTCACTCTGTGGAACGCCCTCCCACCAGATGTCAAGGAAATAAAGAACTACACAACTTTTAGAATACATCTGAAGGCAGCCCTGTATAAGCACTTACTGTTCCCAACCCTAACCCTGCAGAAAGCCATCTAATTAGATTTTAATTCGATTTTGACCTGTTTTTAGGTGGTATTTAAATATTGTTTGATTTTATAAAAGGCAAAGGTACCCCTGACCATTAGGTCCAGTCGCGGACGACTCTGGGGTTGCACGGTCACCAATGTTATATATCTGATGTTAGCTGCCCTGAGCCTGACTTTGGCTGAGGAGGGCAGGATATAAATAAAAGTTGTTTATTATTATTATTATTAGTTTGATGTTTTATTATGTTTTTATATCTGTTGGAAGCTGCCTAGAGTGGCTGGGGCAACCCAGTCAGATGGGCATAGGAAGAAGGAGGAGGAGGAGGAGGAGGAGGAGGAGGAGGAGGACTGCTCCTCCCGGGGAGACTCACTTATCACCTTCTTTGTTACATACGTATCTTTAAGCGCCAGACAAAAACATCCCTCTTCTTCCTGGCTATTTAAACAATCAATGGCCTTTCAAACTGTGTGTGTAGGGTTATTGCATTTGTTTGTCATTATGGTATGCATTTTTTGCTTTTATATTGTAAACTGCCCTGTGATCTTCGGATGAAGGGCGATAAAGAAATTTAATAAATAATAATGATGAACAGGGTGATTCTCTAGTTCCGATCTTAGACGATACTTTTGAATACATGAGTGTACAGTTTTTTTCTGAGCTGTCCTTTTCTCCTTGAGAATTACATGATTAGGCATAGTTATTTAATAGAGTCGCATCAAAATGCCTTTGAGCTAGACAAGGTGACTGACCACATATATTTGTGCCGCTAGGGGACATCTAGAAGTGTGCTTAGGCCAGTTTGCTGGATTGCAAACTTTATAAAGATATTTTAATGGATGGATGGAAGCTGAAACTAAGGAGAGATTTGGGGGCTCTGAAGTTTACTTCTGTACCTTTGTTTTTCTGTCAATCAACACATACTTTACAGGACAGTAGAGAGTGGGTAGCATCATCCAGACAAGCTAAAACATTTTAAAATCCAGCTACTTTCAGTGGGAGAGTTAAAGCAGGGATAGGCAACCTAAGGCCCGGGGGCCGAATGCGGCCCAATCACCTTCTCAGTCCGGCCCACAGACGGTCCAGGAATCAGTGTGTTTTTACATGAGTAGAATGTATCCTTTTATTTAAAATGCATCTCTGGGTTATTTATGGGGCATAGGAATTTGTTCATAATTTTTTTCCCAAAATATAGTCTGGCCCACCACATGGTCTGAGGGACGGTGGACCGGCCCACAGTTGAAGAAGGTTGCTGACCCCTGAGTTAAAGTATATGCTCAGTCTTCCTGCTGAAATCAGAGGAACTTAAATGTGCTCAACTCAGCTCATGTTCAGCCTTTTGGACTAAGGGCACAGCTTGAACAGATGGTGGAAGACCTGTGATGCAAGAGTAGATCTAAGCAAAAATACATAGAGTCACAAAATTGTAGAGTTGTGAGGGACCCTAAGGACCATCTAGTCCAGGCTCCTGCAATACAGGAATATGCAGCTATCCCATTCGGGGATCAAACCTGCAACCTTGGCAATTATCAGCATTACACTCTAACCAGCTACTGGCTACAGTTGTCAACAGAACACTATGAGTGATGTAGTTGTTAAAGTGTTGGATTAGGACCTGGGAGACATGAGTTCAAATCCCCACACAGCCTATGAAGCTCATTGAGTGAGATTTGTCCAAGTGTTAGCTCTCACCCCACACTGTTATTGAGATGATAAAATGAGAAGGTGAAGCTGTAGATGGTTCCTTGAGCTCATTTGAGGAGAGGCAGGATATAATAAGCATACAGTTTATCTGTGCATCCCCCCCCTTTTTTAAAAAAGGACCAGTTTTTAAGAATTTTTTCTTTTTCTTTTAAAATAATAGGGTGATATCTGATCTATCATACTCAGAGGACACTTATGGAATTTGATGGACCTGAGTTGCATAAATCCTTTTATTTCAATAGGTGAGTATGAGTAACATTGGATCACACCCATGGTTAATTCTATTTTATATATATAATATGGATGTCAGTGACCATTTCAAGACAGATAGGTAGCCGTGTTGGTCTGCCATAGTCAAAATAAAGAAATTCCTTCCAGTAGCACCTTAAAGACCAACTAAGTTAGTTCTTGGTATGAGCTTTCGTGTGCATGCACACTTCTTCAGATACCTGAAGAAGAAGTATCTGAAGAAGTGTGCATGCACACAAAAGCTCATACCAAGAACTAACTTAGTTGGTCTTTAAGGTGCTACTGGAAGGAATTTCTTTATCATTTCAAAACACTCCAAGTTTCTAAAGCACTTCCTCCTCAAAAATTGTTCACTTTTCCCAAAGTGAAATGGAAAGTTTTCTAAACTATTTTAGGAGCAAATAAGCCAAATTTGGTAGTTTCAGCCATTTCTGAGGGCAGGGGGTGGGGAACTAGGCTGTTAATAGAAGGTATGCCCACCCTATATGGAATCTGTGGCTGGGTTCCTTGACACAACATACAGTAAACTGTGTGAGAGAGATATATATTCATTCTGTCTCTTGAATTCCTGACAAACAAAGCCATCTGGTTGCCTTAATCAAGGCAGCATATTATGGGCCGGTCCTCTGACTAAGTATTAAACATACTGTACAGTGGCATTATTTATGACTTGGACCACTACTATATCACTCTATTATCCATACTTATAGAAAAAGACCCACTGTAAGTATAATTAGTTAATAAATCACCATGAGTGATAAACAGAATGATGGATGCAGGTTTCAGCTGATCACTTTTTTATTAAGGAGAGATAAATCAGGATCATATTGTTGCCGTAAACCTCTCAAATTGGTCAAAAATCCAGCGTGCCAAAATGCAGCAAAGGAGGGTGATTAACGTGTCAATTGTGCAGCAACAAATTGTTCCCGATAATTGATATCAATCAATCCTTTTAATTTCGCCACAGTCTAATGGGTGTCATACGTCATGCCTCTCTTCCTTCGCCTGCAAGCCGGTGCCTTTTGTTTCGGTCTTCCTTGGAACCATCAGAAAGTGCTCTTTCCGCACAGCCCAAATTAATCCTATGTTTGATTAGCACAAGGCGAGCCAGGAAGCCATTCTTGCTACATGTAACACTGGGGTAAAATGGCGATTGGTTGTCTAGGGAAGTCCTCTCCATTTTGTGGTATTTCTGGTGCAGCTTCTGGCTTCTGCATGGCTTTTTGTGTGTTCACTGTGAGTTCAAAGGTCTGCTCCCTGATATATTTGCAATGAGTTCGCCTTGTGTTTTCCCACAATGTATAGTTACGGTTACATTTTTATGTAAAAGGAGACTTTCCCTTACAGGACAGTGGGACTGTCTCCCTCGGGAGGTGATGGACTCTCCTTCCTTGGAGCAGAGGTTGGATGGCCATCTGTCATGGATGCTTGAATCGACATTCCTGTATCGCAGGGCATTGGACCAGATTGCCCCTCAGGGTCCCTTCCAACTCTACAATTCTATGATTCTATGACCCACCCCTGTTAGAATTCCTGGTCTATGATTGCAGTCATGGGATTTTTGTCTTTCACATGACAGTATATGTTTTTGTGGGAATGTTCTGGGGTGCAGGAGAGGATATATTGTGAGATTATATCCTAATCCAACTTGTGCTAACAAGTTCCCAAAATATCAGCAGAGTTTATAAACATTCCCCTTTAAGTTCGCAACGGTAACGTGTGCACAGGTTCGCTAGAACCTCTATAATAATTACTCTGGTAATTTCCCCTTTGTTCCCTCTTAAAATACAATACACAACACAGTCTTTATAAAAGTATAAAAGAGTTTACTCATGATCTGTTCACAATATGATCCCAGACGGCAGACAGGCTTAAAAAGGTAAAATACACTTAGAATCTATCTTATAGGAAGATAGCCCTCTCCTCTCTTGGCTGAGAGCCAAGAGGGCATCCTGCTTCTTCGAAAGGTGATGGCAGAGAGAGAGAGATGGCTGCCTGCCCTGTGCTTTTTGTCATTACCTGCACAGGTGAGGCCACACCCACCTCTGGTCACATGCGGAGGAAGTCCGTCCCCAGGAAGTTTACCTGCTTGCTGGACAGACATCCCTCCCCATGTTTCTAACATGTACACTCTAGGAATGTTGTCATTGACTGCTCCTGTGTTTACATCCCACATACCCCTTCTCAGGCAATACAACATATACAAAACATAAACAACTTTATTCAACCACCCAGAGTCCCAGCTTGACACGTAGATTCTGGAAACTCTCTCTTGGTAGGGGTTTCGTCAGGATGTCAGCAGTCATCTCTTGGGTGCTGCAGTAGGATAGCTCCACAAGTCCATCCTGGATCATCTGGCGTATGTAGTGGTATTTAACCCCAATGTGTTTTGTTCTGGCCAGGAACTTTTCACTCTGCGTCAGCTTCAGGCAACTTTGATTGTCCTCTAGCAAGCTGACAGGCCCTTTTCTCACCAACCCAAAGTCCTTTATGAGTTGATCAAGCCAGGCGATCTCTCTGCAGGCTTCTGTTGCTGCAACGTATTCTGATTCTGTGGAAGATAATGCTACACAGCTCTGTTTATAACTGCCCCATGAAACAGGTCCATCCCCAAACATGAAAACATGACCACTTGTTGATTTATAATCAGCATTATCCCCAGCCCAATCAGCATCTGTATACCCAACCAACTTAGGGTCTTTGACGGCTGGTAACCTTAATTTACAATTCATGGTACCTTTCAAATATCGCACCACCCTCTTTACACCTGCCCAATCATGCTCAGTGGGAGAATTCACTTTTCTGCTAAGAATCCCCACAGCATTAGCTAAGTCAGGTCTACATGTGGTAACTAAATACAAAAGTTTACCAATCGCCGACCTGTAGTCATTGTTGTCTGGCAACTGCTTCGAATCCTGCTGATTCTTCAGGAAGTCAGTAGCCATCGGTGTAGCAACTGGATGTGCGTCTTGCATCTGCATGTGCTCAACTAGCTCGTGGATCTTCTGTCTTTGGCTGAGAAGAAATGAGCCGTCCTCTTCTCTTTCCACCTGGATCCCGAGGTAGTACTGGACATCTCCTAGCTCCTTGAACTCCACCTCCTTGCTAAGGTGTTTTACTATCTGTGTATAGTCTTTCTCACTTGCTGTGGCAATAATCAGGTCATCAACAAATGCTAGGATATATGAGAATTGTCCATTATTTGACTTACTGTACAAGCACTTGTCAGCATCGCCTTGCTTGTACCCAAGTTGCGTCAGCATTTTATGCAACTTCTGGTTCCAGGCTCTGGCAGCCTGTTTAAGTCCATAAAGTCCTTTCTGCAGCTTGCACACTAAATGTGCCTCATGTGGTTTTACAAAACCCTTGGGCTGCTTCATGTAAATTTCTTCTGAAATCTGCCCATGTAGAAAAGCGGTAGCAATGTCTATGTGTTTCACCCTCATTTTCTTGGAGGCTGCAATGCTTAAAAGCATTCTTACGCTGCTGTACCTCACAGTTGGTGCAAAAACTTCATCATAGTCTTCACCAAAACGCTGTGAAAATCCCTGTGCCACAAGTCTAGCTTTGTAGCGCTGCACTTCTCCTTCTGACCCCTTCTTAACCTTGAAAACCCATTTACTGCCAATGGCCTTCTTACAGTGAGTGTCCAGGTCTTGTTCTGATGCAGTGCATCCATCTCCTCCTGCGCGGCCTTCCTCCAGAGACTGGCTTCTGCAGCTGGCATCTCCTGTATCTCTTCCCAAGTGGAAGGTTCCTGTGGAAACGCCAACCCTGCAAAGTAGGACAACCGTAATGGTGGGACACCTTTGTTGGTTCTGGATGAGCGTCTGACTTCTGGTTCTGCGACCGCATCAGCTTCCTCATCCTCCTCCAATGCAGGCATGTCCCCATCTGAGTCCTCATCTTCGTCTCTGGTGCCGCCAGGGTTCTGGTCCTCTGCGTCTTCTGGTGCGTCGCCTGAAGGGGGCGCTGTAACACTCGAAGGCAGATAATTACTTTGTGGGGTCTCAAAAGGGAAATATACAAACTCTTGAGTCCTTTCTGACTCATCTGAAGAATCCACAACAGTGTTCTTAGTATCTACTTTTCCATATTCATCAAAATAAACCGCATGGTATGCATTTGTCTTACCAGTTTGTAAGTCCATAATTCTGTATCCTTTGCCTCCAGAGGCATATCCCACAAGGATACCTGCTTTTGCCCTGGAGTCAAGCTTGTGTCTGTGTTCCTTGGGCACGTGGAAGTAACACGGACTTCCAAACACACGTATGTGCGACAGATTGGGAGCTTTCCCATGCCAAAGTTCAAATGGTGTGCGCTCTGCACCTTTAGTTGGCAGTCTATTCTGCAAATAGACTGACGTGTACACTCCTTCGGCCCACAGCTTGTGTGGCAAACGTGCATCCTTTAGCATGCACCTTGTCATGTCCATAATGGACCTAAACTTTCTCTCAGCTATGGCATTCTGCTGTGGTGTGTAAGGAATTGTGGTTACGTGTGCAATTCCTTCCTTGGCCAGGAGAGCCTGCATTTCATTTGAGCAGTACTCACCTCCATTGTCGCTCATTAACACAGCTGGAGCTCTCTGGAATTTGTTCTTGACCATGGCAATGTATTCCTGGAGCTTGTCCACTGTCTCACGCTTCTCTTTGAGGAAATATACAACACAAAATCTTGAAAAATCATCCAGAAATATTAAAATATATCTATTCTTTCCCAGTGAGGGAACATTCATGGGTCCACATATGTCAGTGTGCACTATGTCAAGCACTTTGTTGCTTCTTTGCTCTGCACAACGTGGAAATGAAGGTTTTATAGCCTTCTCAGTAATACAGCTTATGCACTTTGCTGGAGCTTTGTTGCTCTGCTTTACCTGCAAACCTCTTACAAGATTTCTTTTCTGTAGATCCAGAATGACGTTGGTGTCCCTGTGTCCAAGCCTTCTGTGCCATAGGTCCAGATCTGCTTCATCCTTCTGGCTGGAATGTGCCACTTTTGCAGACTGGTTCTCTGAAAGATCAAGCTCATATACACCATTTATTAGCTTTGCTTGAGCAAACACTTTGCCATTTCTAGTCACTTTACATTCTCCATTTCCAAATGTGATCTGGAAACCTTTCTTGTCCAAAGTGGACACGCTGATTAAATTGCAGCTCAGCTCTGGAACGTACAAAACTCTAGAGATTGTGTTCTCAATGCATTCATTGTTTATATTGCATTTCAGGCTCATGGAACCTGCACCTTTTGCTTTAACAATGTTGCCATCTGCAATCTCAATTTCAGGTCCTTCTTCATCATTTATTTCATTAATCTCATTAAAATAGTCCCTTTTATACGAAAAATGCGAACTGGCACCTGAATCTAAAATCCATTTATTACGTTTATTTTCACGATTCTGGACAGCTAAATTCCTTTCTTGCAGTAGCCATGTGCATTCACATTTCCCCTTCTTTTCCCTTTTTGGCTGAAAGGGGTGGGGTTTCTTGGCTTTAGGAGCTCTGCAGTTCTTTGCAATGTGTCCTTCTATGTTACAATTGAAGCAAATCACTTTCTTAGGCATCTCTTTGGACTTTGTACATTGCCTAGATGCATAACTGCTGTCCTTGCTTCTAGCATTTCTCACTGGAGATTCAGCTCTATCTCTGCATTCTTCTTTTAAATAACCAATCAAGTCTTTAAAAGTCAGACCTTGTCTATGAGCCATCAGACTTACAAATGCGCTAAAGCGTGGTCCAAGTGATGATAACAAAAATGCTATCTTTGTATCCTCATCAAAAGCTTTGGGAGTCAGATCAATTCTTTGAATAATCTCAGTAAACTTGTTGATGTGCTCTGTGAATTCCTCTTTTGAATTCATCCTCAATCTGGTTAATTTACACACCAAGTTTCTGAAGCTGTTTATGCTAGATTCTCCATATACGCGCTCAATATCTCTTAAGATTTGAGATGCATCATCTGTACTATTTATTAATGATAGCTGCTCATCACGAAGTCCACTCAAAATTATGTGTCTAGCTTCACTGTTCATGCGTTTCCAAGCACTTATCTTGGCTAAATCTTCCTCAGACGATCCTGTAGGCTGAGGCTTTAAAGCTTCCAAAATATGCTTATAATCTAAACATGCTATCAAGCGCTGCTTCCAGTGCATGAAATTATACTCATTCAGCACAGGCATTCCAAGCTTTGCATCACTATCAAAAGCTGCTCTAGCCATCTTAAAATCCAAAATTTGAAAATTCTTCAAAATTTCAAAAATTTCTCAAAATTTTAAAATCAAAATCTCAAAAATCTCAAAATACAAAACAATTCTTCACTGCCTTGGGTCACTGTGAACTCTGAGGGAAGGGGGTGTGTGCTTAATCCCCACTGCACAATGGAACAAAGGACCGTGTGCTTACCAGGAAGTTAACTCAGAAAAATACTACTCAACTCAAAATCACAATCCAATGCAATCCTTCAAAAATACGCAGAAATATGCAATACTGGGGCCACTAACCCTTTGTGGGAATGTTCTGGGGTGCAGGAGAGGATATATTGTGAGATTATATCCTAATCCAACTTGTGCTAACAAGTTCCCAAAATATCAGCAGAGTTTATAAACATTCCCCTTTAAGTTCGCAACGGTAACATGTGCACAGGTTCGCTAGAACCTCTATAATAATTACTCTGGTAATTTCCCCTTTGTTCCCTCTTAAAATACAATACACAACACAGTCTTTATAAAAGTATAAAAGAGTTTACTCACGATCTGTTCACAATATGATCCCAGACGGCAGACAGGCTTAAAAAGGTAAAATACACTTAGAATCTATCTTATAGGAAGATAGCCCTCTCCTCTCTTGGCTGAGAGCCAAGAGGGCATCCTGCTTCTTCGAAAGGTGATGGCAGAGAGAGAGAGATGGCTGCCTGCCCTGTGCTTTTTGTCATTACCTGCACAGGTGAGGCCACACCCACCTCTGGTCACATGCGGAGGAAGTCCGTCCCCAGGAAGTTTACCTGCTTGCTGGACAGACATCCCTCCCCATGTTTCTAACATGTACACTCTAGGAATGTTGTCATTGACTGCTCCTGTGTTTACATCCCACAGTTTTGACTTCACAGAGTGGGAAGTGGTGGAGACAGGATGTTTGTGTTACTGTGTTCCTTGAAGTGGAACTATTGTCTTTTGTTCTTTTTCTCTTTGATGCCTGATGCTAGACAGAGAGAAGGAGCCATGTTGCAGTGCTCTGTGTATGTTTATATTTAAATAAAGTAGATTAGCCAAAATGCTGAGGTCTGTCACGTGCATGATGCGCAAACTCTGCAGATCCCTAACTGTGCCGGTGTCGGTTGGCACCGGTTGCTGTGATGTTTGGGCAGAAGAAAGCTTTTGAAGCTCCTGAACGATCAACCAGGAGGGAGAGAACATGCCAGTCGGGCATGTGTCTCTGCCAGGGTCCTACTCGAGTGTAGGCTCAACTCCTGACAGTCCCACCCACCTTCAGTCAAGCAAAAGACCCAAATAATTCTCAAGCATAGGCATGGAAATCAAGTGACACACTCCCATTCCAAGTGACACACTTCCAGCAGTATCAGTTGGGAGCTAATGAAACTGGTACAGCTCAGGCAGAAGACCCAAAGTTGGTGCCAGAGCCAATGACAAGCACAGAGTTTGGTGAGGGTGGTGCACCATTCATTCTAATGGACAGCCTCCATTGGCTTCTATTATGAAAGCACAAACGTGAACCAAAGTAACAAGGCAGAAGAAGGAGGAACAAGGCAAACTGTTGCACAGATACAGTATTTGAATGGAGTTTGAACACAGCTTTCATTTAGTCATATAAAGTGGAGGATAAGCTACAGTCTCTGTTTCATTGAAACCCAACACCCTTCCAACGATCGCCCACTGCTGTGGCACCTCCATGCCGTCCTCCGTCACAAGCATCACCATTCTTCTCCATGTACATCTTATCTGTCAGGTATAATATCCTGCTGACATAGCGTCCTTTGCTATTATACTCACCATGAATATCGCCCCATAAGTGCCTCTTAAGTTAATGTAAAACTACATCTCGCAACATTGTGCATTCAACAAGCTGTCATTTCCCTCGTAAATTCTGGAGAGCGTTTTTGCTTCCTGAAACGATTGGCTCACAGATCCGCCTGAGAAATAATCACAACCCATGGCCTACCCTGAAAGCTGCAGCTGTAAATCAATCTCAAGGGTTTGTGACCGCTTGCATTCGCCCCCCCCTCCCCGCATCTGTCACTCTAGTTTACAGGGATACACAGCACTATTTAAAGACCAGGCATCTGTGTAACAACCAAGCAGGTGCCAGCATGTATATGCACAAATTTCATCGCTGTCAGAAACCATGGTGGCAAAAATCAAGCTAAGAGCTGGGTTTGGGAATGTAAGAAGAACTCTGCTGTTTCAGACCAAGAGGTAGTGGACAGACAGAGGCTTCTTGGAAGTTGGGCTGGGCTGAAAATTTCTCCTGCCTTAAAAAACAAAACAATTCTCCATCAGTTAATGAGAAAAGAAATTGCATTTGAAAATTAGCAATTGGAAGATAAAATTATCATGAATGCGTTTGTGCACAGGGTTTATGTTGTCCTTACCTTCTTTTTAAGGAGGCCGAGAGAGGTCTACGATTGCCCTTGCTTTCACCAGCTCACCAGTGGTTTGCATTCTGCAGTCCTTCCAGATGCCCAGGGTTCAATGAAAGCCCAGAGGAATTCATCACAAGGTAACTCTTCCCATGGGTCTTTTTTCAGATCAGGAAGTGCAGGCTGCTGGGGAGCCTGCAGTGTGCCGGAGCAATGCTTACTGAAAAGAAAAATGCATACCCCAGGCTTTTTTGTTGTTTAGTCGTTTAGTCGTGTCCGACTCTTCGTGACCCCATGGACCAGAGCACGCCAGGCACTTCTGTCCTCCACTGCCTCCCGCAGTTTGATCAAACTCATGCTAGTAGATTCAAGAACACCATCCAACCATCTCATTCTCTGTCGTCCCCTTCTCCTTGTGCCCTCCATCTTTCCCAACATCAGGGTCTTTTCCAGGGAGTCCTCTCTTCTCATGAGGTGGCCAAAGTATTGGAGCCTCAGCTTCACGATCTGTCCTTCCAGTGAGCACTCAGGGCTGATTTCCTTCAGAATGGAGAGGTTTGATCTTCTTGCAGTCCATGGGACTCTCAAGAGTCTCCTCCAGCACCATAATTCAAAAGCATCAATTCTTCGGCGATCAGCCTTCTTTATGGTCCAGCTCTCACTTCCATACATCACTACTGGGAAAACCATGGCTTTTACTATACGGACCTTTGTTGGCAAGGTGATGTCTCTGCTTTTTAAGATGTTGTCTAGGTTTGCCATTGCCTTTCTCCCAAGGAGCAGGCGTCTTTTAATTTCGTGACTGCTGTCACCATCTGCACTGATCATGGAGCCCAGGCTTTGCCATCTCACAATTAGGTGAGCTCAGAAGCTCTCAAAGTTCTAGGGAAATTCTCAAGGTTCCCCTGAGAATGAGGCAGAAAAATGAAAGCACCTCCCCACCCACCCGCTTTTTTGCTGGGGAAGAATTTTTTTGAGACTTTGGAAGGGAGAGTCTGATACAGCACTAAAGTTTACAAGCAGGGCACAAAGGCAGCAAACCACT
The DNA here is from genome assembly GCF_965113315.1 of Podarcis vaucheri. Classification (NCBI taxonomy): domain Eukaryota; kingdom Metazoa; phylum Chordata; class Lepidosauria; order Squamata; family Lacertidae; genus Podarcis; species Podarcis vaucheri. The sequence goes on along the minus strand of NC_138764.1, from coordinate 83,073,876 downwards.
TCTGCTTGTTGTTTCCAACAGCTGCATTTCTGCCTCTAAACATGTACTGCCTTTAAACATGTACTGCCTTTAAACGTGGAGAAGTCATGCTGAGATGTATGCAGGTTCATGGTTTTTAGGGAGCAACAATTGCTCAGTGGTACACATCATCCTTTGCCCACAGAAGCTTATCATCATCATCATCACTTTTAATTTGTATACCGTCTTTCTATCTTACAATACCCAAGGCGGTTTACAACATGAAGAACAAAGAACGTACACCTTATAACAATCTAATGCAATACAAAAATGTGATAATAAAACATAACTTTAAAATAAGAAACCTAGATCAAATAAAGTAACATTCAACAATCCTTGAATGTATAGAATAATATTAAATATCAGCATATAAAAATTAAACAGAAATCCACTCTTAACAATTATAGTGGTGCCTCGGGTTAAGAACTTAATTCGTTCCAGAGGTCCATTCTTAACCTGAAACTGTTCTTAACCTGAGGTACCACTTTAGCTAATGGGGCCTCCCGCTGCTGCCGCGTCGCCACCATGCAATTTCTGTTCTCATCCTGAAGCAAAGTTCTTAACCTGAGGTACTATTTCTGGGTTAGCGGAGTCTGTAACCTGAAGCGTCTGTAACCTGAGGTACCACTGTACAGATAAATAACTTCTAAACTACAATAAATAAAACAACAGCAAGCCACAGTGCATAAAATAATACAATACAAATTGAGAAGCAGAGACTGGAGGGTGGAGCAAGGCAGGTAGAAGAAGACCTTGCCTGATGAAGTCTCTCCCCTCACCAGGTAACAGAGGTTACAAGTTCAATCCCTGTCCTCACCAGCTGATAGGCTCAGGTGATAGGAAAGACCTAGAATAGCAGGCAATATTGATCCAGATGGTCTGGTCCACTTTGAAACATCTTCCTTCACTTTTGCTCCGATAAACTCCCATTGTGGAGATATCCCATGCTATTGCTTCCAGTAGATTCCTGGAAGACAAGACTTTCAATACCCATCGTCCTCCTCCCCCCTCAGAGTCTAGCATCCTTCATTTAGCCTGAGGGGTTTGTGATGGAAAGGTCTGCCTCCTACATGTACATGCATGGACGTCATATGATTTCTCATTAGATTAAGGACTTAACCCATTGGGACATAGATTTTCCCATGTTAATTTATATGTAGATAAGTTTCAAATTTAGAAATAAATACCATACTGTCAGAGGCTGCCTCAGGTCTCAGCTCACAAAAGACCAACGCCGAGCTCTTCTTATATACAAGGATGTTTATTGCTGTTCATTATTGGTTCCACAACTGAGGCGCGCAGCCCCTAGTCTGTAACGTCAGACATTTGAAGTCCCCTCTGAATCAGTCCCACCCCTGCACCAACTTAAGAGGCTTGTGCTAGACCACCGCTTCCTGTCTTTCCTTTTCCGCAGGGTCTTTCTGCCCCCCTGGGTCCCTTCCCTCCTGCTCTCTCCTGAAGCGGATTCCTGAGATGCCTGTTCCCCCCTCCTTCGTGCTTTGGGGCTGGGCTCCTCCTCCGGGCTTTCTCCATTTCCGCGCGCCTCCACATTTGAACTTGGCGCGCGCTCGCTACCCCTGACCTTCCTTTTGACACTTACACTACTCCCTGTACTACTCTCCGCCTCTTCCGGCAGGACGTTCTCCCCAGATCTCCTTCCCCTGTCTCTTTCCTGCTCCGCTCCGTGTGTCACACTGGGAACCCCCCTCTCTTCCCTTCGTTCCTGCTGGGAAGCCGGCCCCGATCTCCCACTCCCGCTCGGGGTTTCCCTGCTGCTTCCCTGCTCCTGGCAGGTCCCCCCTGTGACCCCCCTTGTCCTGACTAGGGGCGCCCCCTCCTGAGAATCCTCCGATTCACTTGAGAGACTCATGGAAGATCTCGAGTCATTGTCATCCTCTTCCTCACTGTCCTGGGATTCTTCCTCGTCGCTCTCCGTCTCCTCCCTCACCTGTGCCTCTGTCTCTGAACCCCTGACATCCATCCCCCCTCGAAGCCCCCCCTTCCCCCCTCCCGCTGCTCGGGCGCAGGTTCCGAGGGCTCCGTCGTTGCGGAGGTCGCTGCCGGACACAGGTCGTCAACGTCGATCTCCTCTGCTTCCAGTTCATTGTTTGTGTACTCAAACCCATTGTCCTCTCCCAACATGTTCACGTCCTCCCCTCCCCCTGTTGCCTGGGTGGGGTCTGCTTGCCAAGGACCCACCCGCCACCTCATGCGCCAGTCCTCTTCTGGTTGGTCGTCCCACCAGTAAGAAGGGTCGGTGTCCACCCCCGAACACGATCCCCTTGGAGGGCTCGACTCTGGCGTCGTCTCCTCTGCGGAGGAGAACCCTCGGAAGGTGCTGGCGGAAAGTGTGGGCGTAAAAAGCCAATCGTCGAAAAACTGTGCTGGCATGGGCCTGTGTGGGAAAAGGGCATGGAACTCGTCCTTGAGGAGGGGTTCGTCCAAAGCGTAGTCCGGCACCCAACTGTTGGTGCTGGCCGGGGCGCCCTCCCTGGCGAGAAAATATTCCACTCCCTCTTCCCCCCATCTCGAGTCCAGAATCTCTGTGACCTCGTTGACTGGTTCGTCCTTAGGTGACCTCCCCCTCTTGGGTGACTCCCTGCTTGGTTCTGGTGCCGTCCCTGACTCCTGAAATCTGTGTGGGGCCTTGTAGGGGGTGAGCATCGACCTATGAAAGACCGGGTGCATTCTGGAACCCTCGGGGAGGGCCAATCGAAACGCTACGGGATTGATCCTGGCCTCAACTTGGTACGGCCCTAGTTGCCTGTGTCCTAGCTTCTTTTTAGCTAACGACTTGGCCGGCACCACTTGGGCCGCTAACCATACCCAGTCTCCCACCTGGATGTCTTCCCCCTCCCTCCTGTGTTTGTCCGCCTGCACCTTATAGGCTTGTTTAGCTAGCTCTAAATGTCTCCGCAGCTCGTCGTGCACCTCTTGCAATTCTGCTGCGAAATGGTCGGCTTCCTGTGGCGCCCCCTCCCCCGTCGTTACGAGCCCCGGGAAGGTTCTGGGATGCCTTCCATTGTTAGCGAAGAACGGCGTCACCCCCGTAGACGCGTGCTTCGTGTTGTTGTAGGCAAACTCAGCCATCGGCAGGTAATCCACCCAAGCCGCGGGTCGCTGATTGGCGCAACATCTCAGGTACTGCTGCATGATCGCGTTGACCCTCTCTGCTTGGCTGTTGGTCTGCGGATGTCTCGCCGACGACAGGTTGATTTTGACGTGCAGGATCCCTAGGAGCTTCCGCCAGAAACTGGACACAAACTGGCGCCCCCTGTCGGACAGAATGGACCGTGGCAACCCATGCACCTTGAACACGTGGTCGATGAACAGTTTGGCTGTCTGCTCCGCTGTCGCCACCTTCGCGCAAGGAATGAAATGTGCCATCTTGGTGAACAGGTCTACAACCACAAGCACCGCCGTCTTGCCTCGCGAACTGGGCAGATCAGTGACAAAGTCCAGCGCCACCCTCTCCCACGGTTGCAGTGGCGTTTCCAGCGGTTCCAGCAGTCCCGCTGGCTTCTGGTGCACTGGCTTGGACCTTTGGCACGTGTCACACCTGGCGACGTACTCCGTGACCTCCCCTCGCATCTGGGGCCACCAAAAGTCTCTGGCCACTAATTCCGTCGTCTTTTCCTTGCCGAAGTGGCCAGCGCTGGGTGCGTCGTGCAACTGCTGCAGAACCTTCGCGCGGAGATCGTCTCCCGGAACGTAGAGAGCACCTTTACGGGTCAGCAGGCCGTCGCGTATCTGGAACTCGTCGTCCTTCGCTGTGCCCCTCCGCACCTCTTCCATCTTGGACTGTGCGAACGGATCCGCCTGCAACGCGCGACGCACCGCCTCCAGGTCCACGGCGGCTGAAGCGCACGCCCACGCCTGCGGTGCAAAAATGTGCTTGGCTGCCACCGGTGCCGCTGCCTCGAGATACTGCGGTTTCCTGGAGAGCGCATCTGCTATGACATTGTTGTCGCCAGGGATGTACTCTATCCTGAAATCGAAATCCGCAAAGAACTCCGCCCAGCGTATGTGCCTCTGGCTCTGTAGCTTCGCCGTGCACCAGTACTCTAGGTTCTTGTGGTCCGTGCGGACCTGCACGGTGTGCTTGGCTCCGATGAGAAAGTGCCTCCACGCCTTGAAAGCTGCGTGGATGGCCAGCAACTCCCTGTCCCAAATGGTGTAGTTCTGCTCCGACTTGCTGAGCTTTCGGGAGTAGAAAGCACAGGGCCTCCAGTTTCCCTGCGGGTCTTCCTGTAAGAGGACGGCCCCCACCGCTCTGTCAGATGCGTCAGTCTCTACCCTCATGGGCCTGCCAGGATTCACGATTCTTCGGACGCGAAGAGACTCTTAAGTCTCCTGAAGGACTGCTCCGCCTGGTCCGTCCAGGTGAACTTCTTCTTCTTGGAGCTGAGAGTGTCCGTGATAGCTGCCGTCTCCTTGGCGAAACCCCTGATGAACTTGCGGTAAAAGTTGTCGAAGCCGACGAACCTCTGGACCTCTTTTCGGTTTCGCGGGCTCTTCCAGTCCAACACCGCACGGACCTTGGCGCTGTCCATGGCTAGTCCTCTGTCGGACAGCCTATAGCCCAGAAAATCCACCTCCGTCACGTCGAATTGGCACTTCTCCAGCTTGGCGTAGAGCCTGTGCTCCCGTAGCCTCTGCAGGACCTCCTTCACGTCGCTCTCGTGAGCCTCCGGCGATTCTGAGAAGATCAGAATGTCGTCGAGGAAACATACGCACTTCTTGTAGAGGAGTCCCGCTAGCACATGATGCATAAAAGCTTGGAAAAAGTGGGAGCCATTTTGGAGACCAAACGGCATAACTCTGTATTCGTAGGTGCCCAACGGCGTGAACATGGCCGTCTTCCACTCATCACCCTCTCACACGCGTATGAGATTGTAAGCTCCGCGGAGATCCAACTTGGTGAAGATCTTCCCTTTCCGCACCGTCGCGAGCAAGTCGTCGATCTTGGGCATGGGAAAGGCCGCGGGCTTTGTTTTTGAGTTGATGAATCTGAAGTCTACGATGAGCCTCTTTTGGGGCGTGTCCTTCTTCTTCACAAAAAACACAGGACTGCCCCCAACAGCCTTCGATTCTCGGATGAATCCCCGCTGCAGATTGTGGTCTATGAATTCCCGGAGCTCCTGCAGCTCCTCCTCGGACATGGAATACAGCTTCACAGGCGGCAGCCTTGTCCCTGGCAAGAGGTCAATAGTGCAATCGTAGGGCCGGTGAGGTGGCAATTGGTCAGCCTCCTTTTCGCAGAAAACCTCCAAAAACCCCTTGTACTTGAGGGGTACTGCTTGCGCCATGCTGAGACGTAGCTGCTGCCCCTCCTCTTGGCCCTCCTCCTCCTGACCGGTCTGGATGCAATGCTGCGCGCAATAGGACGAGCCGAAGGTGAGCTGCCTCTGGTACCACGCCATGGTCGGGCTGTGCCTATCCAGCCAACTCATGCCTAACACTATAGGCGTGTCTGACAGGCGGGTGACGTTGAAACTGATGACTTCTCGGTGATTGCCAATCTGCATCACCATGGGCGGCGTCTGTTGTACCACTTGCCCCCCCAGCAGTTTCCTGCCATCCACTGTGACGACGTTCAATGGCAGCGTGGCTGGCAGAAGCTCTATGCGATGCTGCTTGACGAACTGCACCCCCACGAAGTCTGCGTTGCTCCCACTGTCAATTGTGATGGGGACCTCCAGGGTGCGTCCATTAGGTAGCTGGAGGGTTGCAGTGAGCTGCACTACAGGTTTGGGTGGCAGGGGGTCTGTAGGCTGCAAAGGCGCTGGGGACTGCTCTATTGACTTGCCTGGCTGTGCCCCAACATTGCTGATTCCAGCCAGGCATTGTCGTTTCCCTGAAACAGCTCTTCATGCTGTGCTGCTGCATTTACTGTTGCCAAGGCTGCAGTGTGCTGCCGCAGCCTCTGGGGACACTCTTTCGCCATGTGCGTCCCACTGTCACAGATGTAACACTTCCTGTTCCCTCTAGGAGGCTTCTTCTTGACTGTTCCGGACGCTGGGGCTCCGGCCACTGACTGAGCCTTTGCACTCCCCAGTTCCATAGGCTCCTCCCCTGGCTGCAGCTGAGGGGAGAGACGCGGACGTCCTGGATCTCTGGGAAACAAAGGAGGCACTCTAGACGGTGCGTGAAGCTGGCTACCCCCCTCATTGCGCCAAGGGCGTTCTTCCTGGCGCACTCCAATGGCAAGCGCACGCTGCACCACGTCTGCCAGGGTCTTAGGTCTGTCCCCCCTAGCCAGCTCGTCCTTCACCGGGCCAGAAAGCCCCTCCCAAAATAAGTCTCTGACAGCCAGAGAATCTTTCTCCCTTCGCAGCACATTCAGCAAGGCGAAAAAGCGAGCATGGTACTGACGTACTGAAGCCTTGCCTTGCCTTAAACCATGGATCTGATGGCGTGCCACATCCACATCCACGCTAGACTGGAAGCAAGCGTCCATGCATTTGATAAATTCATCAGAGTCCCTTCGAGCAGGGCAATCCTCACGCCACAGATTGCGCAGCCAAGCCCTCGCTTCCCCATGCAAGTGGGACACAATGAACCCCACTTTCTCTTCCTCATCTTTAAAGTCGTCGCGAAGCAAGTGCAACGCATATTCTACGTCTGCTTTAAAACTGGGGTATTGCTGCAGGTTCCCATCAAAGTGGGCTACCAAGTTGCCCCCTCTTCTGCCCAGTGCTACTCCAGCAGCTTTGGTCCCCGGGAACCCCACTTGGCATGCATGATCCCACCTGGCTTGCAGATCTTGGCACCGCTTTTCCGCCTCTTCCCCCTTCTTCTGGGAGACCACTACCTCAGTGGTAAGCCGGGAGACTGCGTTGCGTAGCTCAGCTATCTGCTGCTCCATACTCATGGCTGCCAAACTTCGTGAGCTTTGCAAAAAAAAAAATTTGCGTAGTTTTGAGAGGGGACTTACTGTCAGAGGCTGCCTCAGGTCTCAGCTCACAAAAGACCAACGCCGAGCTCTTCTTATATACAAGGATGTTTATTGCTGTTCATTATTGGTTCCACAACTGAGGCGCGCAGCCCCTAGTCTGTAACGTCAGACATTTGAAGTCCCCTCTGAATCAGTCCCGCCCCTGCACCAACTTAAGAGGCTTGTGCTAGACCACCGCTTCCTGTCTTTCCTTTTCCGCAGGGTCTTTCTGCCCCCCTGGGTCCCTTCCCTCCTGCTCTCTCCTGAAGCGGATTCCTGAGATGCCTGTTCCCCCCTCCTTCGTGCTTTGGGGCTGGGCTCCTCCTCCGGGCTTTCTCCATTTCCGCGCGCCTCCACATTTGAACTTGGCGCGCGCTCGCTACCCCTGACCTTCCTTTTGACACTTACACTACTCCCTGTACTACTCTCCGCCTCTTCCGGCAGGACGTTCTCCCCAGATCTCCTTCCCCTGTCTCTTTCCTGCTCCGCTCCGTGTGTCACACTGGGAACCCCCCTCTCTTCCCTTCGTTCCTGCTGGGAAGCCGGCCCCGATCTCCCACTCCCGCTCGGGGTTTCCCTGCTGCTTCCCTGCTCCTGGCAGGTCCCCCCTGTGACCCCCCTTGTCCTGACTAGGGGCGCCCCCTCCTGAGAATCCTCCGATTCACTTGAGAGACTCATGGAAGATCTCGAGTCATTGTCATCCTCTTCCTTACTGTCCTGGGATTCTTCCTCGTCGCTCTCCGTCTCCTCCCTCACCTGTGCCTCTGTCTCTGAACCCCTGACACATACTTTCAATAGAAACGCAATGCATCTCATCATAGTGAGAAGGTGATGATCAGGTGACCTGCTCATTCTGCTGTCCAGCTGCTAACTGTTGATGTGCTAATAATAATCATCATCATACCATGTCCATCTGGCTGGGTTTCTCCAGACATTCTGGGTGGCTTCCAGCAGAATATAAAAACATAATAAAACATCAAACCTCAAAAACTTCCCTATACAGGACTGCCTTCAGATGTCTTCTAAAAATGTAGTTCTTTATCTCCTTGATATCTGATGTGAGGGCATTCCACAGAATCATAGAATTGGAAGGGAACCAAGGGTCATCTAGCCCAACCCCCTGCAATGCAGGAATCTCACCTGGTCTCTTTTCTCATGGTTCTTTATCTTTCAACCAGACTTGGACTGGACAACTCTTCAAATAGAGAATGCTTCAAAATAGAGGACTGCCCTATGTAAAGTATGACACATGGCCACCCTGTTTCTTATTCTTTGATTACTCTACACTTGATGACTGGTAGCTGAATGAACTAAGAGGATCCATTGAAAGCATTGTGTTCAAGGTAACATGAATGCGATGGCTCATTCATGTCTGTAGGTCATCATGAGATAGGGCAGTCAAAGTAGCCCTGCTTGAGAGTCCCCTTCACATGATTATAATGATGTGAAAATGAGCACTATCCTGCTTCCCGGTCCTGCCTCCTGTGTCACCTCTTCACTACTCAGTCTACATGCCTCTCATAGGTTGCAAAGGAAACATATGCACAATTTAGAACACTGATCTTCCAGGGTTCTAAATCACATGGGAAGCCTTCATGCTTTTCAAAACAACTTAAGGATAAGTACTACAGTGCTTTTAGTCTAACAATCAATCCAGTTTTAATGAATTGAGAATAACAGAAAATCAAACTCATTTTCTGTTAATAAACTAAACAAACTTTAAAACAGCATCCTTTTAAATAATGTTGCATTTTTTAAAAAAGGATTCTAATTCTTATTATGTAAGCCTTGTAAATAGGGTTGATAAAGGTGGGTTGATAGTAGCATAATGTAAGCAACAAACGAATAAATGGAGATGGGAAATGTATATGAGAACATAAGAAGCTGGATCAGACCAATGGGCCAATGCTGTTCCCACAGTGGCCAACCAGATGCCTATGAGAAGCCCACAAGCAGCAGCTGGGTGTGCGATCACTCTCTCCAGTTGTGATTCCCACTAGCCGTCATGCATACTGCCTCCAACAGGGCAGGTAGAATATAGCCATTGCAGCTAGTAGCCACTGATAGCCTTTATCATTGGTGAAACTCGCTCATTCCTCTTTTAAAGCCATCCAAGTTGGTGGGCATCGCTGTCCCTTGTGGTAGCAAATGCCACAGATGAATTTTGCACTTTGTGAAGATGCCCTGAATCAGGGGTCGGCAAGGTTTACCTCGCCTGGGCCGGTTCACTCCAGCGGAGATCCCTCCATGGGCTGGATCGTGTGCCCCCCCCCCGTGATTTCCGGTGTCATGCGCATGTGTCCCCATGATTTCTGGTGTCATGCGCATGCGCAGATGCAATTTCCGACACAGCGGAAACTAGTTCCCACGCCACGCTATGCTGGTTCAGCGCAGCGTGTGGGGACTCACTGATCAGGCAGCTCGGTTGGGGGGCGGCTCGTGGGCTGATTAAATGACCCCCGTGGGCCGCTTGTGACCCATGAGTCTTAGGTTGCTGACCCCTGCCCTGAATCTTCCAACATTCAACTTCCTTGGATCTCTAGTATCATGATGAGAGAAGGGGTGGTGGTGGTGAAATACATTCAGCAAATACAGGCTTCCTAACCCCCATCTGGCAAGTGATACCTGCTGAAATTGCACATTGTAGAGGTGCTGATGCTCTGTCCTCCTATATATGTGATCACCCTATTTATTTCTGCCATGATATAAACAGCTGCTGAAGACAAACCTGCCTGTGAGCTCTTTGGAGGGAAGAAAGGATTTCCCCTTTCCCTATCATCCCTGAAGCCATTTCTCCGCAGAGATGCCTTTGGGAGCCTTCAATAACACCAGCTCCCTTCTGCTTCCAAGTACCCCTGAACGAATGACCCTGCTAGTGGTGCAGTTTTTCCTCTCCCCCCTCTCTTCCTCCTTTGCCCTCCCCTCTCCCCTAACTTTGATTTGATCAGCCAAATCTGAAATGATGTGTGAAAGTAATGATATTTTGTAATTAAATCTCTGGTGATGGTGCCGCTAATTTGTGGTACATGCATTGTTCATAAGGAAAAAGGCATCAATTCATTTTCTGACTGGCTACTCCTGGGACTCATAATTAGACCAAGCTCATCTTTTGCTGCCTTGCATATTAAGGAGCTGCTGAGACGCAAAGAGAATTTGGGAAGCTTCTTTTTTCCCCCTGAAAAAAAAAGGGGGGGGGGGAAACAAGGTCTAATAATGTTAGCTCAGTTAGAACCATCAAGGGATTTAAAACACACACAGGACACAGAGATGGGCTACAATCCACAGGAAACTTCTTTTGAGCAAACCTCACTGAGATACACAGGAGTTGCAAAAGATGCCCTTTTTTTACAGCTTGCAGACATTTCAATTAATTCCTCGTGATGTGTACCTATGTTGTGTCAATGATCCTTATGTTCTGTGAGTTCCCTTTTTGCCTTGCAAAACCAAATCTTTCCTTTTCCTTTCCTTGATTCTTTTTTTTGTTTGATTCCTCCTTAGTTCTGGGGTGCTCTGCCTGCTGAGATCTGATCTATTCAGCCCTCAGCATCTCACAACTTGTTTGTTTCAATTAGTTTGTTCTTGATTGTGTCTGCTCATTTTCTCTTCCTCCAGTCACCATTTCCACTTTCCTCCTATTCTCTTGTCATACAATATTGCAGGCATTTTTGCTTAAGAAGGTGTCTCTGGAAGTGTGAACCAGGCATTTCATGGAATTACGGTACAATTGCAGAAATAGGGGGGGGGTTTGCCTTTAGTTTACTGAGTTTGTAATCTTTTGTTTTTTATTACTGATCAATTTATTGACTCTATATACCGCCCTTTATCTGAAGATCACAGGGTGGTTTATAATATAAAAACACAAAAACCCAGCTTAATAATAAACAAAACAACACAACCCCCCACCCCCTATTTAAAAGGCCATAGATTGTTTAATTAGCGAATGGCCTGGGAGCAAAGGAATGTTTTTGCATGGCACCTAAAGGTATTAAAGCAGATAAAGGCTAAAAACTTCCCTTTGAATGTGAAAAAGTGGGTTGTGGGCATGTTTACAGGCATGCAATATTCTGCAAGGTGCTTTGACAAATGCTTCTTTGTTTAGGTCAAATGTGTTGCCCCCAATAGAAACATCCCATTCATTTTAGGCTGATCCACACTATATGTCTTGAACCCGAATACGAAAAGGACCCAGCTTTAGATAGCAAAATGCACCTGCAGTGCTGCAAACTGTGAAAGGTGCGTGCGTGTTTAAGCAGCCTGCTGTAATGCATACACAACACATATCACTGATGGCACCATGCAAAGATTTTGCCATCTAAACTCAGATTGACATTTCAAGGGTGTGGTGAACTAGATCATTATGCTTGTAACTGCATTTTGAGGCATTGCTGAGCGGAAGCCGTACTTTCATTGCTGAACTCTTGTATACAACTCTAAAATAATATAACACACATTTTAAAGCTGTGAAACACTGGGTGAACGAGTGCAGAATTTTTGTTTCTGGAAGGGATTCAGGGTTTCAGCTGGCAAAAGGACTTGCTCATGTATGTTTTCACTTGCTGCCCTTTGCCCACCCTTCCCAATGTATGCTTGACAGGTGACCCCGGCTAACCCTGCCTGCCTCTTTGATATACCCCGATTCTCACTACTGGGTGTTATTTGCAGACACAATGTGTCAAGTGAATATCACAGACAACACAAAGCAGTACTGAGGATGCATCTATCTTCCTGAGCAGAGGGAGTTGATTCCAACAATAAATTCTGTAGCCAAGTACTCGTCTTATTTACTAACCAAGGCTTCATTATTTAAGTCAATCAATAGGAACAGGGCTGCAATCCTCCCCCACCCACCCTGTTATGCTGTTGGAAGTTTGGATCCTCTGCCAGCTCTGCCAGCCTCATGTTGGTTGTGCCCACTGGTGCCCACTGGTGATGTTCCTGTGAGCAGAGACCAGCAGAAAGCCCCAAACTGGGGTGTTCTGAGGGCAACTTGGGGATGAGCCACTGAAACCCAAGCTATTCTTACAGCTAGCAGCACCCAGCATAGGTCCCTATCCAGATTCAATTTCTGTGCCAGGCTTGAGCTAGCAAGAGACTGGGCGCAATCTGCCTCCCCACCACCTTCCTCTGCTGTGAGTGGTAGGCTGCAGATGTGGCGGCAGCAGCCTATTTAGCTTGCTCTGTAGAGTAGCAGATTTTTTTGGTTAAATGTTACAATGACAAATATTAGTATAAGAAACAACAAATCATATGGACAGCTGGTGCCATCTAAGAAGATACATCCCCTCTGCTTCTAAGGCAGAGATGGTCCTCCAGTGGTGTAGTGGAGCCAGTGCGGTGTAGTGGTTAAGAGCGGTAGACTCATAATCTGGTGAACTGGGTTCGCATCTCCACTCCTTCACATGCAGCTGCTGGGTGACCTTGGGCCAGTCACACTTCTCTGAAGTCTCTCAGCCCCACTCACCTCACAGAGTGTTTGTTGTGGGGGAGGAAGGGAAAGGAGAATGTTAGCTGCTTTGAGACTCCTTTGGGTGGTGATAAAGTGGGATATCAAATCCAAACTCTTCTTCTCCAGCTGTTTCTGAACTCAACCTCCCATCAGCCCCAGCCAGCAAGGTAAAAGATCAGGGATGATGGGAGCTGTAGTCCAACAACATCTCAAGGGCCACAGGTTCCCCATCCCTTTTCAAAGACCATGTCTGCTCTGAGGGATGTCTGTGCCATTGACTTTTTTAAAAAAAGCACACACACCTGCTTTCACAAGTACACTTTTAAAAAAGTCAATTGCAGCTTGTTTTTGCAGAGTTTTGGCTACAGGTTTCTCAGCACACTTTCCTGGGACAGAGCTCCTGTGAACAGAGTGGAACTCCCCCCGCCCCAAGAAACATTGGTTTCTTTCAATCTATTAATTAATTAATTCAGACTCGTATTGACTTAATACTACTTTGATTGAATGACAGCCTTGGAATGGCCAGCTCTGCCAATGCAGTGGCAAATAAACTGCTCCTGATCACTTAAGTGAATCTTCACCCCAAGAAATAAAAGCACTTTAGTGCTGAAATAAGCTCCTGTTGCTTGAGAGGGTAGGTGCAAGCTGACCCTCAGAGAGGATGGAAGAGATATATCTCATCTGACTTTGTCATATGCATATGTGCCCTGTGAGCCAATGCATACCGCATCACAAGAAAGCTGCAAGCTGCAAGGTGTTACCCACACATGTTGAGGCAATTAAAGAGCAGAACACTGATGCACTTACATTGCAGAGTATTAGATGCAGCTTTGCAGGATTTGCTATGGGTTAGAGTTTTGTGTTGCTTGGCGGTAAGGGATGCACAGGGCTGTCAAAACTGTCAATTTCAGCACATCCTCTTGAAATTTTGTCAGCGTTTTGGTGCAAATTTATCCTAATATGCACATTTTTAATTCGATGCATACATTTGCTTTTGCAAACCAATGCCCTTCTGTACATGTTAATGCATACTTAGTATACACATTTTTGTATCTAGTATACACATTTTTGATAATTCATTGGCTGCAGAACTGAATTGCAAAATTCAGAAAAGGGCGAATCTTGAAGGATGAGTGCTTTGCGGTCCACATATCATCTTGGAAAGGCCAAATTAGGTAGGTTTGCCTTTAAATGTGAACCGAATCAAATTTATTCACCATCCATATTGGTGGTTGAGGACACTTTATTTTTTATATGCATTCCCATATATATATATATATATATATATATATATATATATATATATATATGCAGGTTTTGGTGTCTTCGGGTGTCTTCCCGTGTAAGAGTCGGGGTGTCTGTGCGACGTTTCGACGAGGTCTCACTCGTCATCTTCAGGCTGGTGCTTTCGGCTTCTTGTTACTGGAACAGAGCAGAGTCTGGTGTTTGAGTTCCTATAAATACTGTTGAGGGGTGTGGTGTATAGCCTCCAACGTTCTGGGCAAAGAGGAAGTTCCTAGATTAGTGTGCCTTTTCTTCTTTTGTTCCTTAATTACTTGAGGGATATCTTGGGTGATTTCATGAGTGATATTCAGAATATCACTGGGTGGGTCATTAAGTGTAGATTAGTTGCTAAAGCTTTCGTGTCTTGACCTCTTGAGCTTGTGAAGAGTTTTTCTGAGAAGATGGCTGTGCTGCATTTAGTTGTGCTCTGGCTTGGCTTCGTGTATAGGGGCGAGCTATGGTTTTGTGCCTTGTGCCAGCCAGATCTGTGTAGGGATTGCAGGGGGGTGCAGCATCCGGAGGTGCCACTATAGTTTGGCTACTGGATGGAGTCTGTAATATGTCTGTGGAGAGGGTCTGGGTTTGGGTCTGGTGTGGTTGATTGGTGACGGCGTTCTGTGTGCCTCTGGTTCTGGTGTCGGTTTTTGTGGGGAGGGCTAATTTCCAGATGTCTGGCAGGCGGGACGTGTCGTCACGCTTGTTCATGTTGTGAGGGTGTTTCTCTATCTCGATGGCTTCCATGATTATTCTCTTGTGGTGATGTTCCATGTTAAAGAGCAATTTGTTTTTTTTTTTTATAAAATTTTTATTGGGTTTTCACATTTTATATAGACAAAAACAAAAACACAAAAAACAGATAAACACATAAACAAAGAAAAAAAAAGAAAACAACAACAAACATATATACTTTCCCGCAAATATTATTTCCTAACCCTGGTCATTGACTTCCCCCTACCCCCTCCCTTGCATCCCCATTTCCAAATTTATGTCAGCAAATTGGCATTTCCCTATCCTAATATTAGTCCTTTTATAAAAGCAAACAAAATTAATTTTTTCTAAGTTGGACCTCAATTCCCTTCCATCGATTTCCCATTTTGTCTTGAATAATGATCTTTTTAACCAAATCCCATAATCATGAGTGTTGTTAGAACTTAATTTTTCCCTCCCTCCCATCCCCGGTTTGCGTCCCTTCCCAAAGCATGTCCAAAATAACAGTTCTTAGCCCGGGTTCCTCACGTCCGAGGCCCTCCAGTCTCTTTCAGTCCCTCTCCGCCGGTCTTGTTGGTAACCCTTTATGCCAGTCGTCACATCTCGAAAGAGTTCTTTCACCATCAATCCAAAGTCTCTTCCCATATTTGCAAACAGCTGCTGAAGAGTTTCCACAAGGCATGAATCTTGAAGGTAATCAAAGTCAGAGTCTATGTGGAGGCCCCAATTATATTTCTTTATTTTAAATTCCTTAATTTCATAGACTCCCAGGGCCTCCACTTTCGTCTTCTGGATCTTTCGTGGATTTATAGTAGATTTACTCCAATAGTCTCCTTGTTTGTATTCCACAGACGTCAGCTTCTGCTCAGTATTTTCCCACATCACTTCTTCTCTTTCTTGTTTTGTCTTCTCCTCTGCTTTTATTATCATTTCTGGTTCAGCTGTGGATTCTTTCTCATTGAGGTCCTCTTTACATTCAGCAGGAGTACTTGTTTCAGAAGTCAAGGTCATCAATTGTTCACTCATAGCCGTAGTCTGCTCTTGTAAGATTCCAACCAAATAAAACATCCTTTCGATTTCTCCCAGTATCTTTCCATCCACAGCCATTGTAATTCCACAGAATTCCCTCTAGAGGGAATCTGGTTACTTAATATTCTTTTCCCCAACAGTCCTCTGTCTTGTTATTGTTTCTTTATTTCCAACAATTTTAGATCAATTGTAACT
This sequence comes from Podarcis vaucheri, assembly GCF_965113315.1. NCBI lineage: Eukaryota > Metazoa > Chordata > Lepidosauria > Squamata > Lacertidae > Podarcis > Podarcis vaucheri. Next base: position 83,058,259 of record NC_138764.1, on the reverse strand, counting down.
CTTTTTAATCCAGAGGTAACTTAGGTAGCAATTTTCCACTATTAACAGTCCGTTTGACAGCTTTGACAGCTGTCAAACTCTGCACTTCTTAAACCAGCTCCAAAGCAGGACGCTCCCGGGCCCGGGAGGGGGGGTTGTTTACATCAGAACATAAAACATCCAACACTGCTCTCTCCTGCTCAAAATTTCCAAATCTTGGAAGTTACTGTCTTTTTTTAAAACTCACCCTTTACAGGGTAGGCACTCCAGCTTAGTTCTTTTTTCGTTGCTCTAGATCGTCTGCAAGGTAGGGGGTGCGGACTTCCTTTTAGCACATCCCCCGATCGTCTCAAATTCAGTGGAAAAATTTCTTAAAAGCCAAGTCCAAATTACTCACGGGTTGTTTTTTCAGCCGAATTTCAAGGAAGGAAGTCAGCGCTCTCCGGTCATGGCTCGCGGCTTCGCTCAGCAGAGGTAGCGATGGACTCTCAGTGCCGCGCCACCCCCCGTATCCCCTCCGCAGCCTTTAAAAAGGCTCTTCGCGAATCAGGGGGGGCGTTTAAGGCACCCGCCGAGTCTTCAGTCCGCAGGCATTCCGCGCCTGCGGTTTTAAGGGTCCCCGTGTCGCCGGCACGGCAAAGACCCGTCCCCTGCTGAGCCGATTCCCTCCGGAGCTCGGAGGGAATCCGCCATTCCCAGATCGCGTCAACCCCGGAAGTCCGTTAAAGAGCAATTTGGAATCTGCAAAATTAATTTCATGTCCTGTTTCTTTCATGTGTTGGAAAAGAGAGGAAGTTTTTTCTTCTTTTTTGACGGCATTCTTGTGTTCTGCGATACGTGCATTTATTCGTCTGTTTGTTTGTCCAATGTACGTGGCTGGGCAGACTTTGCAGGGTATTTCATAGACCCCTTGGTTTTCCAGCTGGATTTTGTCTTTTGGGTTTCTGAGGATATTGGCTATTTTTTGGTTGGTGCAGAAGGCTGTTTTGATATTGTGTTTATGGAGGATTTTGCTGATTTTGTCTGTAGTGCCCTTGATATAAGGAAGGAGGGCCATGCCATTGTTTTCTTCTGTGTCTTGGTTTTTGGGGGGTGTTTCTTTTTGGATTAGCTTCGTAACCCTGTTTTTCTGGTATCCATTGGCGATTAACACATTTGAGAGATTCTGTAACTCAGTTGTCAAGTGGTCTTTGTCAGCCAGGCGTTTGGTTCTGGAGATGAGAGTCTTGGCTACGGAGTTTATTTGTGCAGGGTGGTGGTGTGATTGTACACTTAATGACCCACCCAGTGATATTCTGAATATCACTCATGAAATCACCCAAGATATCCCTCAAGTAATTAAGGAACAAAAGAAGAAAAGGCACACTAATCTAGGAACTTCCTCTTTGCCCATATATATATATGCTTTCGTAGATTTTCACGGGTACAGGAATGCAGGTTTTGGTGTCTTCGGGTGTCTTCCCGTGTAAGAGTCGGGGTGTCTGTGCGACGTTTCGACGAGGTCTCACTCGTCATCTTCAGGCTGGTGCTTTCGGCTTCTTGTTACTGGAACAGAGCAGAATCTGGTGTTTGAGTTCCTATAAATACTGTTGAGGGGTGTGGTGTATAGCCTCCAACGTTCTGGGCAGAGAGGAAGTTCCTAGATTAGTGTGCCTCTTCTTCTTTTGTTCCTTAATTACTTGAGGGATATCTTGAGTGATTTCATGAGTGATATTCTGAATACCACTGGGTGGGTCATTAAGTGTAGATTAGTTGCTAAAGCTTTTGTGTCTTGACCTCTTGAGCTTGTGAAGAGTTTTTCTGAGAAGATGGCTGTGCTGCATTTAGTTGTGCTCTGGCTTGGCTTCGTGTATAGGGGCGAGCTGTGGTTTTGTGCCTTGTGCCAGCCAGATCTGTGTAGGGATTGCAGGGGGGTGCAGCATCCGGAGGTGCCACTATAGTTTGGCTACTGGATGGAGTCTGTAATATGTCTGTGGAGAGGGTCTGGGTTTGGGTGCAAACAACTAGCCGTCTGGAGAGCTGAAACTGAGACCTCACACAAGACAGACAGACACACCAACAAACTCTACAAACTAGAGAAACGCCAGAAACCCAGCCACCCTCCACAACAACCCATGAAACAAACAGTACATAACATATCAGACAGGATCCTCACCCCAACTGAAACCAAAGTACTCTCCAAAGGTTTCAACTTTGCAGTCGCCCCCAGACGCATCCCCACGGAAAACATCATATGCGGAGTCGAAGCTAGCCTGACCAAAATCGACCCAGATGAAGCCAATAAAATCAGACTTGAAGTCACCAACATCCTTTGCTCCAGCAAACCACCCAGAAGCAATTTACACAAAGAAGAACAGAAAGCACTCACCAACCTGAGGAAAGACAACAACATAATCATTCTCCCAGCAGACAAAGGCAACGCCACTGTTGTGATGAACACATCGGACTACCAAGCAAAACTATCAAATCTACTCCAAGACCCTACCTACCAACCTATAAAAACAGATCCCACCACCTATCTGGAAAAAACCACCAAATCCAAAATAAAAGCCTCTCCTATCAGTGAAGAAATCCAGCTAAGAATCATCCCCAGAGAAAAATCTTCCAGATGCCCCAAACTCTACGGTCTCCCCAAGATACACAAAGAAGGAACACCACTCAGACCAATAGTCAGCTCCATAGGCTCACCTCTACAAAATCTCGCTAAATTTCTCGCTAAGCAACTTCAGCCCTATGCAGAATCCATCGCTTCACACGTTACTAACTCCTTCCAGTTCATAGAAACAATAAAGAAGCAATACCTACATCCCGATGACCTACTTGTGAGCTTCGATGTTGTATCTCTCTTCACTCAAGTGCCCATTAATGAAGCCTTGACAGCCATTCAAAACAAATACAACCCCCCCCAAATACATCCTGGACCTGACCAACCACTGCCTAACCAACACGTACTTCATCCACAATGGACAAAGATACAAACAGATAGAAGGAGCACCTATGGGATCACCCCTCTCACCGGTCATCGCAAATTTGTACATGGAACACTTTGAAACCAATGCTTTAGACAAGTCAGAACACAAACCCAAACTTTGGCTCAGATATGTTGACGACACCTTTGTAATTTGGCCACACGGGAAAGAAAAACTAGATAGCTTCCTCACACATCTCAACAGCCTACACCCCAAAATACAATTCACTATGGAAATAGAAGACAACAACCAACTCCCCTTTCTTGACGTCCTAATCTACAAAAAACCTGATGGCTCCCTAGGACACACTATCTACCAGAAAAAAACACACACCAACCGCTACTTACATGCACAATCACACCACCACCCTGCACAAATAAACTCCGTAGCCAAGACTCTCATCTCCAGAACCAAACGCCTGGCTGACAAAGACCACTTGACAACTGAGTTACAGAATCTCTCAAATGTGTTAATCGCCAATGGATACCAGAAAAACAGGGTTACGAAGCTAATCCAAAAAGAAACACCCCCCAAAAACCAAGACACAGAAGAAAACAATGGCATGGCCCTCCTTCCCTATATCAAGGGCACTACAGACAAAATCAGCAAAATCCTCCATAAACACAATATCAAAACAGCCTTCTGCACCAACCAAAAAATAGCCAATATCCTCAGAAACCCAAAAGACAAAATCCAGCTGGAAAACCAAGGGGTCTATGAAATACCCTGCAAAGTCTGCCCAGCCACGTACATTGGACAAACAAACAGACGAATAAATGCACGTATCGCAGAACACAAGAATGCCGTCAAAAAAGAAGAAAAAACTTCCTCTCTTTTCCAACACATGAAAGAAACAGGACACGAAATTAACTTTGCAGATTCCAAATTGCTCTTTAACATGGAACATCACCACAAGAGAATAATCATGGAAGCCATCGAGATAGAGAAACACCCTCACAACATGAACAAGCGTGACGACACGTCCCGCCTGCCAGACATCTGGAAATTAGCCCTCCCCACAAAAACCGACACCAGAACCAGAGGCACACAGAACGCCGTCACCAATCAACCACACCAGACCCAAACCCAGACCCTCTCCACAGACATATTACAGACTCCATCCAGTAGCCAAACTATAGTGGCACCTCCGGATGCTGCACCCCCCTGCAATCCCTACACAGATCTGGCTGGCACAAGGCACAAAACCACAGCTCGCCCCTATACACGAAGCCAAGCCAGAGCACAACTAAATGCAGCACAGCCATCTTCTCAGAAAAACTCTTCACAAGCTCAAGAGGTCAAGACACAAAAGCTTTAGCAACTAATCTACACTTAATGACCCACCCAGTGGTATTCAGAATATCACTCATGAAATCACTCAAGATATCCCTCAAGTAATTAAGGAACAAAAGAAGAAGAGGCACACTAATCTAGGAACTTCCTCTCTGCCCAGAACGTTGGAGGCTATACACCACACCCCTCAACAGTATTTATAGGAACTCAAACACCAGATTCTGCTCTGTTCCAGTAACAAGAAGCCGAAAGCACCAGCCTGAAGATGACGAGTGAGACCTCGTCGAAACGTCGCACAGACACCCCGACTCTTACACGGGAAGACACCCGAAGACACCAAAACCTGCATATATATATATATATATATATTAGAATCATAGAGTTGGAAGAGACCACAAGGGCCATCAAGTCCAACCCCCTGCCAAGCAGGAAACACCATCAGAGCACTCCTGACATATGGTTGTCAAGCCTCTGCTTAAAGACCTCCAAGGAAGGAGACTCCACCACACTCCTTGGCAGCAAATTCCACTGTCAAACAGCTCTTACTGTCAGGAAGTTCTTCCTAATGTTTAGGTGGAATCTTCTTTCTTGTAGTTTGGATCCATTGCTCCGTGTCTGCGTCTCTGGAGCAGCAGAAAACAACCTTTCTCCCTCCTCTATGTGACATCCTTTTATATATTTGAACATGGCTATCATATCCCCCCTTAACCTCTTCTTCTCCAGGCTAAACATGCCCAACTCCCTTAGCTGTTCTTCATAAGGCATCGTTTCCAGGCCTTTGACCATTTTGGTTGCCCTCCTCTGGACACGTTCCAGTTTGTCAGTGTCCTTCTTGAACTGTGGTGCCCAGAACTGGACACAGTACTCCAGGTGAGGTCTGACCAGAGCAGAATACAGTGGCACTATTACTTCCCTTGATCTAGATGCTATACTCCTATTGATGCAGCCCAGAATTGCATTGGCTTTTTTAGCTGCCACATCACACTGTTGGCTCATGTCAAGTTTGTGGTCAACCAAGACTCCTAGATCCTTTTCACATGTACTGCTCTCAAGCCAGGTGTCACCCATCTTGTATTTGTGCCTCTCATTTTTTTTGCCCAAGTGCAGTACTTTACATTTCTCCCTGTTAAAATTCATCTTGTTTGTTAATACACACACACACACACACACACACACACACACTGGCATCTGGTTTGCCACTGTGAGAACAGGATGGTGGACTAGATGGGCCTTTGATCTGACCCAGCAGGCCTCTTCCAGCACTGTTATGTCACAGACACATGCATATGAGTTAAGGAAATGTACGTTGCCTCACACAACCATTGCTTGCCGCTTGGTCTCATTCTGCTGTTGATTGTCCTGCATGCTTTGCCCCCTTAACAGCTAGGCACTCCTTGAAGACTTTTCCTAATGGGCTCAGGAATGGGCATCATTCCTAACGGAGGAAGGTATCAACATTTCAAAACAGTTTAATTATTCCGAAAATGCTTAGCTATTAGCAGAGACAAGAGAGCTTAGGGCTATTTTTCAGCATTAATTTTCCATTTGAAATGAATTCCTTTTGGTTACACTTTTTAAATGTTTCTTTTAATTAGACGCAATTACTTCAGAAGAATCGCTTTTATTTCCATGCCTGAAATCTCAATGATAAAGCTGTTAACTGGCCAGGCTGAATGCTGTGTATGCCTCATTTAGCTGGTACACTAAAGTATATTGAACTAGGAAATTATACAGTGAATCAGCTATTAATTCATTTTATGATCCTTTCACTCTAACATCTTGAATGAGCTCTTCAGGGGGAAATTTAGTCACAATACATATAATTGTCCAACTATATATGTGACACTCATTTACGACCGTAAGGTTACCGGCACTCTGAGCCTAATCGGAGTGCAACTGTGCAAGCAGAGTTGACTCCTGACTCTGGAAAATATTAACAGGATCATTAATGTTCTTTTGACCAGAGAGAACTGGACCACATATCATGTGTTTAGCAAAGGAAATGAGAAGTTGGAGAAGTTACACACAAGAATTTGAAGCGGGGCTTAATTTGAGCCAAGGGTCCACTGGTGTGGTTTTCACTGTCAGTTCTCAGTCCTAGAAACAAAGATGTAATACAAAAGGAGAGAGTGCCTCTGAGTTCGTGCAGGGTTCATTTCCTCAGCTCTGAGTCAGGGTCTTCATGCATTGCAGCTCTTTGCCTGCCTCCATTGGCAAATGCTATTGATGTGCATTACAGTGGGGAAATTCACTGAGTGGGTTAACGGAGGGATCACAGCTCAATGAGAGAGCCCATGGTCCCAGAGTCTATCCCCTGGCCTTTCCAGTTCAAAAGGTCAGGTGGCAGGTGATGGGCAGAACAGCTGCCAGTCATAATCTTTTTCTATTATATCTTTTGGAAAGTGGTTTGCTTGTCTGTTTGCTGTGCATTTGGACACATCTTAAGGCACCACAACCAAATTTTGTTTGATGGTTCCTGAGATCAAGGAGTAGGTTTTAGTTATGATTTGGATACAATTGGGGGCCATTTTGAATAAAGATGATGGGATGACTCTTCCATCCTCTCCCCCATTCTTTTTAATGTCTATATGAAGCCGCTGGGAGAGATCATCAGAGGGTATGGGCTGGGTGTTCATTAGTATGCAGATGACACCCAGCTCTCCTTCTCTTTTAAATCAGAACCAGTGAAGGCGGTGAATGTCCTGTGTGAGTGCCTGGAGGTGGATGGATGGCTGGCTAACAGATTGAGGTTGAATCCTGACAAGACAGAAGTACTGTTTTTTGGGGAAAGGGGGTGGGCGGGTGTGGGGGACTCCCTGGTCCTGAATGGGGTAAATGGGCCCCTGAAGCACCAGGTGCGCAGCCTGGGAGTCATTTTGGACTCACAGTTGTCTGTGGAGGTGCAGGTTAATTCTGTGTCCAGGGCAGCTGTTTACCAGCTCCATCTGGTACGCAGGCTGAGACCCTATCTGCCCACAGACTGCCTCGCCAGAGTGGTGCATGATCTGGTTATCTCCCGCTTGGACTAGTGCAATGCGCTCTGTGTGGGGCTACCTTTGAAAGTGACCCGGAAACTACAACTGATCCAGAATGCAGCAGCTAGACTGGTGACTGGGAGTGGCCGCCAGGACCATATAACACTGGTCCTGAGAGATCTGCATTGGCTCCCAGTAAGTTTCCGAGCACAATTCAAAGTGTTGGTGCTGACCTTTAAAGCCCTAAATGGCCTCAGTCCAGTATACCTGAAGGAGCGTCTCCACCCCCATCGTTCAGCCCGGATACTGAGATCCAGTGCTGAGGGCCTTCTGGCTGTTCCCTCATTGCAAGAAGTGAGGTTACAGGGAACCAGACAGAGGGCCTTGTCGGTAATGGCGCCTGCCCTGTGGAACGTCCTCCCATCAGATGTCAAGAAAATAAGCAGCTATCCTATTTTTAAAAGACATCTGAAGGCAGCCCTGTTTAGGGAAGTTTTAAATATTTAATGCTGCATTGTTTTTAACACTTGATTGGGAGCTGCCCAGAGTGGCTGGGGAAACTCAGCCAGATGGGCGGGGTATAAATAATAAATTATTATTAATAATAATTAATTACAAACTGAACAGTTTTTACCACTGGTTGCATAGAATTCTTTATGCAAGCTGCTAGGAGATGATATTGGGCTAGGTGGACAATCTGATGTGCTATAAGGCAGATTCCTATATCCGGCAACACTCTCAGAGTAATGGGGAGGATCTTGAAGAGCTCTGTGAGACTAGTTCAGAAACTAGGAAGTAGGAAACCTCTGGTTCCAGAGTCACTTCAGATATGAATTCAGTATGCGTTTATGTAAGCTGCTCGGCTCACCCTTAGAGTGGATGTTGTTACAGATAGGTAGCCGTGTTGGTCTGCCATAGTCAAAATAAAAAAATTCCTTCCAGTAGCACCTTAAAGACCAACTAAGTTAGTTCTTGGTATGAGCTTTCGTGTGCATGCACACTTAGAGTGGATGCATATCTTAGACTCAAGTAAAGGTGAGCAGCCTGCAGCCCTGCACTTCCTTCAATATGCACTCCCTGAAGCGGGGAGAGAGAAAGAGAAAGAATGAAAGAAAATCACTGGATGGAGGATGAATGGAAGGGAAAGAAGGGGAGCTTATGTGCTTGCTTGTACAGTCAAACCTTGGCTCCATTTTCTGCCCCAAACCCAGAAGTAACTGCTCTGGTTTTTTAATATTTTCAGAAGCCGAACATGCTACACGGCTTCTGTTTTGAGTTTCCCTATTGTATTGAGGCTTCCACTTTCAGTTTTTGGTTGTTGAATGTTTGGGAAGTCAAACGGTCTTCCAGAATGGATTACGTTCAACAACCGAGGTTTGACTATATGAATAGGTGTAAGTGAGAGACATAATTAATGGATGGTGGAGGAGTGAGAGAGTGAGAGAGAGATGGAGACAGAGACAGAGAGAAGTGTTCCATCTGATTTTTGCATTGGCCCTTCCCACTTTGTTTTGGCTCTGCCCAACAACACAGGTACATGGCCCCTGATGACTTTCTTCCAGGTGAGCATGGCTGTTTACTCTGCAGATGTTGCTCATCCCCGCCTTAGAAGATTATTCACCATGCATTGGCTTGCAGGTCATCTTTAAGGACTCTGCTCCAAACTGGCGAACAGAGTGAGCTAGCAGGGCCTCTTCTTCGCCAATGGCCTTGAACATCTGAATGGCACCAGGTTCAGTTAGAGAAGCCTTTCTCAACCTGTAGGTCCCCAGATGTTGTTGAACTACAACTCCCATCATCCCTAGCTAGCCAGGCCAGAGCTCAGGGATGATTGGAGTTGTAGTCCACCAACATCTGTGGACCCACAGGTTGAGAATCGCTGTGTTAGAGCATCAGACTTTGATCAGAGAGACCTGGGATCAAAAATCACTGCATAAAGCTCACAGAGTGATTTTAAGCCAGTACCTCACCATCACTCAGCCCTACATACCCTCAAGATTTCTGTGAAGATAAAGGAGCAGCAGTGGGCATGCATTCCGCCCTTACTTCTTGAAGGAAGGGAAAGATAAAAGTGTATTAAATAATATTACCATTTGTGAATTGCTTACCCAAACTTTCCAAAAATCAGCTGGGGCAGAAAGCAACTTTGTGTGCGCTTCAAGTTGTTTTCGTGACCCTAATTAAGATTTTCAGTCTGCTTGTGTTTATCTGCATATGGGGCAGGGGAGGGGGAAAACTTTGCATCTATATTTTCCCTGTTAAGTTTGTGATGAAAGATGATAGATGGCAACTCTCCAGGGTTTTATTTAATTTGTTTTTTTTTAAAAAAACCTGATATACTTTTTAATAACATGAAACCTAGTAAAAGTTCAGAAAAAGCCAAGTTTTTAAAATGAGAAGACTATAAACAGAAGGGTGAAGACAGCTGTAACATTATTTGTAGAGGTCTGGAAATGAGCTCATACTGAATCCAAATGCACATTTCCTTTCTTGAAGTGAGTTTCGAAAAAGCTCCAGCAGCAGCCTTTCAGAATGTTTAGTCTGAATGGAGAAAACCTAACTGAATGGCATTGATTGGACACTGCCTGTGACATCACCAATCCATCAGCCCTGTTAATCTTTGGGGCAGTTTTTTTTTAAAAAATAAAGAGTATTTGGGACTGTTGTTTAGATAAGATAGAGGTTAAATAAATGTACATGGGATAAATGTAAACAAGTTGCTTAAAAAAAGAAGTGATTAGACTGTTTTGAATATGCAGGGAAATGGAAGAATGAATCAACATTCGACATGTTGGTGGTGTGCAAGAATTTGGGTTCCAAGTAAGGCTCGCTCACACTGCGGCTGAAGCATTGCTACAATGCTATGCACATGTTTATCGTAAGACACCAGCATTACACCATCAGAAGAAGTCAAAGTAACCATTGCAAATGGTTTGAACACAGGGTGTATGTACAGGATAGGTAGATGCAAGGGAGAGAGCACGGCTTTCCCTTAACACTTCACTATGCTTAACTATAGTCCAGGGAATCTGCAAACTTTCTATCCCAAAGGCTCACTTGCGAGGGCTGGAAATTACAGTGGCTCACTGCAAGGCCAGAGCTAGTCCCAAATGGTGTCAGGTTCAAGGTGGAGTCTGTCATAATCTGCTGGCAATTACTGACATCATTTCCCACCGCAATTTAATCTGTCTTTGAAAATTGTGAGACACGAGTATATTAAAATGTCTTCCTGGAAAGATACCAGGATAATAAATAGACATTTATCAGGCTGCGGTGCTGGGTCACTTTCCAATACATAGCCACCTTTTATGGCAGATTCCACACTGCACGCTTACTGCAGAATAGACATGCTTTGCCCCATCACCTTTTATGGGATATCTGCATGACATCGTAAGCAAAGCATGATCCTCCACTGATATTTTCCCTCTTCAGCTTCTTCTCCCAACCCGCCTTGCCATAAGCAGAAAATCTGGCCTTTTTTTTTTTTTTAATGCAATGGAATAGCTTCACAATTACCCCAGGTGTAGATAACACAGGAATTCAACAGCTTTTCCATCCAGCTATGGCCTGTACATATTGCTTTAGTCATTCCCTTCTTTATGGTCCATTTCTCCTTTATAGGAATCAATTCTATCACTTTAACCCTTTCCTTCCTGGACAGCATTGTGTTTATAACGCAGCAATCATGATCAGGAGTGCGGCAAGGGAGTTGGGAGGGGGAATATAATAATAATAATAATAATAATTTATTATTTGTACCCCGCCCATCTGGCTGGGTTTCCCCAGCCACTCTGGGCGGCTTCCACAGAAACCAAAAAACACTAAAATATCATACATTAAAAGCTTCCCTGAATAGGGCCGCCTTAAGATGTCTTCTGAATGTCAGGTAGTTGTCCATCACCTTGACATCCAATGGGAGGGCATTCCACAGGGCGGGCGCCACCACCGAAAAGGCCCTATTTATTTATTTATTTATTTATTTATTAAATAATATTTATTGAAGTTTTCCAATCAAACCAAATTATATATCCCAAATTATCCAAATTATCCAATAATCAAACAAATCCCAATGTTATGCCTAATTATAAATTATTATTATTATAAATTGTTATATATGTTGTGATTGCAGAGTCCTTTGCACAACGGAATGATGAACAGTACGTGCCACATGCTTAAAGTTGCTTTATTTTCAGTTCATTGTTGAGAAATTACAAACATGCATCTTGCCTCTGCGGGAGCAGAGAAGCAACCGTTCTCCTCCTCGGAATGAAGAACAACCGAGAGGACAGTGAAAAACAGGAAACCAGTGTACGTCACATCCAGCTTCCCATTCCCGTGGGAAAACCCAACAGTACTCTGACTGTGGAATGTAAACATTGTCTTGTGACAAGCACTTCGCTGCACAGTGAAGGAAGCAGAAAACCAACATCCTCCCCCTTTCTGTGAACATCACTGGGCAGCGTGTTCGTACAGTATCAGTACAAACCCAACTTCTGTACATAGGTACAGTGTTGATCCCTTGATACAATCTTGGACAATACATCAGCAGGAATTTCATTACCTGGCATATAGGACACCGTTACGAGTCCCTTCTGAATATGTTCCCTAGCATGTTGCAACTTCAATTGCAAGTGCTTTGTGCTTTGCTTACAACCTTCCGAATTCAGCAAAGCCAAACATGCTTTGTTGTCCTGGTAAACCTGGATTGGACATTTGACAGGAATTTTCATGTCTTTGCACAATTGTAACAACCATTCACAATCCTTAAGTGAATAAGACAGTGCATTCAGTTCAGCTTCACAAGTACTTAAGCTAATTGTTGTTTGCTTCTTGCATAACCAATCAAATAGACCCTGATTGTACATGTAGCAAACTCCAGACGTACTTTTCCTGTCTGTAGTGTCACTTCCAAAACTTGCATCTGCAAAAATCTCAAGACCACCAGACTTCTGATTGTTAAATCTCAGTCTGTAATGAATAGTGCCTTTCAAATAGCGTGCTATGCGTTTCAGAGCTTTCCAATCCTTAACAGTAGGATTGTTAACTTGTCTGCTTAGCAAATTACAGCTAACAGCAATGTCAGGTCTTGAACATCTGGCAATGAAGTTTAGCTTGCCTAGCACACTTCTGTACAGTGTAGTGTCAGAAAATGCTTCTTCAGTGTCTTCTACCTGATAACCTGTTGTCATCGGTGTGTCTACAGGGTTAGCATCCATCAGGTTTAGTTTGCTTAACACATCAGCAATTTTCCTTGACTGGTGTACTAGAATGTTACCACTTTGGTCTTTCTCTATTTCCAGAGATAGGTAGTTGTTTACCTCACCAAGATCTTTCATGTCAAAGTGCTCTTTCAGTTGAGCTAGGGCGTTATTGTACATTGTGACATCTTTCCAAAAGAATAAAATAGCATCAACATAAAACAAACAGTACAACTTCTTTTGCCCCTCCTCTTTGACAAACACACATGGATCAGCTTTCCCTTGCTGAAAACCTAGAGAAAACAATGCTTCAGTGAGTTTTGTGTGCCAACACCGTGCACTTTGTTTGAGACCATAAAGAGACTTCTTCAGAGCACAAACAAATCCCTGTTTTACCTGTACGCCATCAGGTGGAAGCATATAAAGTGATTCACCTAGAGATCCGTACAAAAACGCTGTATTCACATCGTGGTGACTAATGTGTAGATTCTCCTCTGCAGCTTTCTTGAGCATAAGCCTAATGCTCTCATATCTCACTGTGGGTGAGTAGGTCTCGTGATAGTCTTCACCTGGTACCTGTGCAAAACCTCTGGCTACCAATCTGGCTTTGTGTCTGACTATCTTGCCATTTTGATCAGTCTTCGCTTTGAAGACCCATTTGCTTCCAAGCAGTTTCATTCCTGGAACTACTGGAACTAGCTCCCAAGTTTTGTTCCTTTCCAAGGAATCAAGCTCAGCCTTCATAGCATTTAACCATGGCTCAGCTTCCTTTGAATCCAAATCCTGGATTTCTTGGAAACTTGAAGGTTCAAATACCTTCTTGGAGCTTTTAACAGCTGCTACTGCTGTCTTAGCAAATTCATCAGCAAATCTCTTTGGAGGTCTGCCTTTTGTGGCTCTTTGTGACCTGCGAATCAGCCTTTGGTCTTCAACACTTTCCTCTTCCTTCTTAGGAGAAAAGTGACCTATTGTGAACAATGGTTCTTCCAATTCCTGATCAGAGCTTTCAGAGGGTCGCATAGAGGCTTTCGCACTCTTGAAATCCTCTGAATTATCCGATTCAGTTTCAGACTCAGACTCAGAACCTTCATCAGTGGGTGTGGGTTGCTGTTTTTGTTTATCCTCAGTCTCATCACTGTCATCAGGATAACATTGGAAAATTCCCACATTCTCCCCCCACTTGGCATTGTACTCAACACTTCTTGTGAGCCTAATTGTCTTAGAGTCAGTCATCATTATTCTGTAAGAACCTTTCTGATAACCTAGAAAGATACCATGCAAACCACGCTTGCCTAACTTGGAGCTTTGTGGTGAGTGAATCCACATGTCAGAACCAAAAATTTTCATGTGTTTGATGTATGGTTTCTTGCCAAACATCTTCTCATACGGGGTACAACCAATCGCTGAAGATAACCTGCGATTGTAACTGTAAACAAAACATGAGAGAGATTCGGCCCAATAACTCTCTGGAAGATTAGCATCATGCAGCAAGGTTTTTAACCCTTGAAGCAATGTTTGATTTGCCCTTTCGCAAAGTCCATTCTGCCATGGCGAGCGAGGACTGGACAAATCGTGTTGAATTCCTTTCTCAGTCAGAAAAGCTTCAAACTGCTGAGAAGTGAATTCTCCCCCGCGATCTGTGAAAAGAATTTTTATCTTCTTACTATGCACATTTTCCAACCAAGCACAGAATTCCTTAAACCTTGGAAAAGCCTCTGATTTCTGCTTGAGATTGTACACGTAAATATACCTGGAAAATGCATCAATGAGAACCATGAAGAACCTATTGCCACCTAAAGAGGGCGATAGTGGACCAACTAAATCAGCATGAACAATCTGGTATGATTCTGTAGCTTGCCTACTAGACACCTTACCTTTTGCAGCCATTTTCACCTTGTTTGCTGCGCATGCTTTGCACTTCATGTGGTACCTGCAGGGTTTAATAGTCATACCTTCAACCAAGGTAGGCATTTTAGATACTGCCTCAAAATGCAAATGACCAAATTTCCTGTGAAAATCATGAATACATCCTGCATGCAAACCTTTGTTAGAACCTGCAATGCAACAAGTCTCATTCTGCACAACATCATCATAATACAAAACAAACAAACGATCAACACATTCAGCATGCAAAACATAATCGTCTTTCTTTGTGATGGTGCATTTCTTGTTCTTGAAGGAAACATCAATGTTCCGTTCATTCAGCTGCATCACACTTAGAAGATTGTGTGTGGCATCTGGAACGTAAAGTACATCCTGTATCGATAAGTCCAAACTGTGAAGAACAACAGTTCCGTAGCCTTGACTGGGGATCGTGTGGTCATCCGCCTGGTGAATCGCACCTTCCTGCGGTGTAAAAGACACGAACAGTCTCTTATCGTTGCACATGTGGTGGGTAGCTGCTGAATCAACAACGAAGAAAGATCTAGACGTCTTCTGGACCTTTGCGACGTTTGGAGTGAAGCGTGAGACCATTGCCTTGTGCTGCGTTGTCCTGGACACTGGACCTTTGCCTTTGCTTTGGCTTTTTCCACGCGATGAACTTTCGCTGCGCTGCTCTGTCTTGGCCCTGGGATATTTGCATTCCCTCTTCATATGGCCTAGACGTCCACACGAGTAGCATTTCACTGCCTTCAAAGCTTTGGCGCCCTCTGGTGGTTCCACTGCACTCTGGGATGACGTCTGTGAAGACTCCCCCTTACCCATGCAGCTAGCACCCCGGCGATCTGCTTCATTCTGGATCACGGCAGTAACATAGGCTACTGTGAGCTGAGCAGTTGGTTGAACAGCAATCTGAGTGGCAACGGACTCCCAACTTGGACCCAAAGAATGTAGTATCATGAAGGAATACGCAGCCTCTGGAAAGTTGAGTCCTCTCTGTTGCAACTCATGTCTCAGATTCTGCATCTCCATCAGGTGTGTACGCACATCTCCACCTTCAGCAAGAGCCATACCATGCAGCTTGGCATAGTTGTACATTGAGGAACCAGCTTCTGTCCTCAAGTGAGCTGCTCTTAAAGTGTTCCAAATTTCTCTGGCTGTGGTCTTACCACGCAACAAACAGAGCTCTTCTGGGGATACTATCAATGTAAGTGTTCCCCTTGCTTTGGAATCCTTAGCAGCCCATTGATCTGTAATTGGAGCTGGGGGGTTGTCTGTAATAACATTAAACAGACCTTCTTTCCGCAGAACAGCCTCTGCATAAAGTACCCACTCCGTGTAATTTTTCTTATTGAGCTTAGGAATCCCAAAAGCATCAGCCAGCTTTGCTTCAGCCATCATTGCTGCTTTAAACAAGCTGCGTCACAGTACTGCAGCTTCTTCCAAAAGCACTTTAAAAAAGTACTTTGGTTTCCCCCAGCCATCCAAGCCTGTGAGCTTGTGCCTCATAGCCTGTATCGCGGCAAAACGGCTTTTAAAAGTTCAAAGTCCAGCCATGAAGCCATAAATTAGAAGCTGGCAGGCTGCTCGGAGCATGAGCACATACCTTCATCAATCAAACTTGACGCGCAGAGCAGATAACGTGATCCGGTCCTCTGTACCTCTGCCGGCATTCCTCAGTTTGATTTACGTCTTTCTGGGCCCATAACCAAAATGTTGTGATTGCAGAGTCCTTTGCACAACGGAATGATGAACAGTACGTGCCACATGCTTAAAGTTGCTTTATTTTCAGTTCATTGTTGAGAAATTACAAACATGCATCTTGCCTCTGCGGGAGCAGAGAAGCAACCGTCCTCCTCCTCGGAATGAAGAACAACCGAGAGGACAGTGAAAAACAGGAAACCAGTGTACGTCACATCCAGCTTCCCATTCCCGTGGGAAAACCCAACAGTACTCTGACTGTGGAATGTAAACATTGTCTTGTGACAAGCACTTCGCTGCACAGTGAAGGAAGCAGAAAACCAACAATATATGCCTAATTATTATTATTATCATTTAGCTGACTTCCCATGCTTTGAGATCGGAGGGAATCCTAATAATCTCATAGTTCTACTGCATTTCAATACAATAATTCCCTTAATACATTCTGATGTTAATCCTTCATTATTTTCAACAGCCTCTGCGTACGTTCTGCAAGTGAGTTTAAGTCCAAATAAAATGTTTCTGTGTGGATTTTATGTCTTTACTCTTCTTCTTTATAGTCCAAGATTCCCCTCTGTAAATTCACTTCCTCTCTTCACAAACTGGTGTTTCTGCCGAATCAATCCGGGAGCCTTCCGCTGCAGGTAGCTGCCATATCGACACACAGTCCAGATCTAATCCCTAACCATTTCTGAATTCAACAAGCGGTTTGCTATCCAGGATTACTACAAGACTGGTTTATGAATAGGCTGGAGAGGCTGAAATTGTGCTGTCAAGGAAATCTCTTTTATACACCTCTGGGGCTCAACATACAGTGCTGTGGCTCAGAGGTTGAGCATTTGCTTGATACTCAGGAGGTCCCAGGTTCATACCTTGGCATCTCTAGGTAGGACTGAAAACATTCTTTGAAACCTTAGTGAGCCATTGCCAGCCAGTCTAGACAACACTGAACTCAATGGACCAGTGGTCTAACTCAGTACAAGGCAGCTCCCAAACATTTCCATGGTTTACAGTGCTGCATACAGTGACATGGATGAAGGGAAGCATTCAAAATGAAGTGTTGCTGTAACGGCACACAGTAATTGGTAATTATTAACTAATTATGTGCAGGATGGTGCACTGAGGATAGATCACTTTCATTAGCGAGCTAAATGGTGTTTGAATATATGTTTATCAAGGAAATATATACATGTTGCTTTGTTACAGTAACCAGAAGGAACAAAGGTAAGTTACAATCTGTGCTTGGGCATGAGAATAGAATGGTGTAGAGGCAACTTATACCATAGGTCCAACACGGGTTGGGAGAAAAATTTGCCTTTGGGAGACAGGAGCAACTTGGAAATCCTAAGTAACAGCTCAAGCGATCCTAATCTGGACCTAACCACACCACTGGGAGAATCAGGTTCAGGGTGGCCTTGCAGGGCCTCCCAAATTGGATCCCTCTCCTGTTAATGGTTCGGCTGAGAGACAGTGACTGGTCCTAAGTCAGCCATTTAGCTTCATAGCTGAGTAAAGATTTGAACCTTGACAGGGGCACCAACTTGGGCCCTAGGTTATGGGTGCCCAGTACACATGATGTGACGTCATGACAAGGCCTCAGAACCTGACTTCCTGTGGCACCAGAAGTCAGTTTCTGATGTCTTGCAAGGCCTTGGACAGCAACTCTGAGGTCTCATGACGCCTTGGACGTGACTTCTGGTGCTTTGCGAGGCACTGGAAGTTGTGTCGGGGGCCCTGTGGTGTGGGTGCTAAGCACCCACAATTTTTTTGTGGGTGTTTGGGCCCCCGGGACCCTCTATAGTTGATGCCTCTGAACCTTGATCCTCCCAACCTTCTTAACCACTACTACATTGGTCCTCGTGTACCTATGTAAATGACTTACTACTGTGTAAACATATAACCACATAATAAAGCTAGCTATCTCCACCTGTACCAGCAAGAAGGCTCTTTTAACTTTTGGTAGCTTGGTCAGCTCTATAGCCTTGCAAATGCATCTGAGAAATTTCCCCACATATCAGATAAAGAGCAGGGGCCCACCCCACCATCGTTTTTAGCCAGGAGGAAGAGCAAGAATTGGACGAGACACATTTGGTCCCTGTGTTCAGATGCTTACCACTATGGCTTAGACCCTTGCTATTGTGAAAGAACTCTTACAGTAGTAAATATCACTGGGGTAAAGGAGTGTATATGCCAGGGAGGGGGAACTTCAGGACCTCCAGACGTTGTTGGACTTCTGTCAGTCCCAGTCAGCTTGGCCATCCCAGGGACTTCAACTCCCAGGGACTATGGGAGTAATAGCCTCAGCAATAACTAGAGGGCCACATATTCTCCATCCCTGGTATATGCATTCATTCATTTATTTAAAAGCATTTCTGAAACCATTTGGTATCTTTTTAAAGAAAAATCTATGCTGTATACAAAAACAGCATAAAAACCAATAATACAAGTTTATATATTTAAAAAAGCAGGAATTCAGAAAAGACAGGGACTAACCCTATGGGTCAGGGAAAGCCTGGGCAAATAGATTGTTTCCACAAGACATGTGCCCTTCATATTTCTTTAATTAATTACTTTGCCCACCTTTCTATACTCATAAACTGGCATACCAAGCAATGAAATAATAAAACAATTGCAATGACAGCAGCAGAAAAAGAAACAAAACAAAACAAAACAGCCTACCCCAATTCCGGCACAGTACTTAGTTGAGTGGAAAGGGATCGGTTTTGTACCTTCTCTGGAAGGTCAATTGTGAATGGGAATTAGGAGCCTGGGGGGGGGGGAGTTCACTCCACAGCCTTGGGGCAATTAACACCTAGTCTCTGCTTCTTGCCATCACTTTCTTATCTTAGCACTCAAGGCAGGGCCTGAGAAGAGGATCAAAGCTAATATAGGGGACAATACACTGCTTGCTTTCAATATAATTCAGTTCCCCTTAATTTATTGTTCTTTATGGCTTCCTATAAAATGGACTGTAGGGTTTTCTTTAAAAACAAAACAAGAACAAGAACAAGAACAAAACACCAGCTCTTCAGCAGGAGAAGGTGAATGACCTTTCAAAGGAAGCAGGCCTGCCCCCTTTTCCTCCTGTTCATACCAGGAAGGCTTGAAAAATATGATTCAGTAAAGTTATTGAGTGCTGGGCCTTCCCATTTGTCTTCAAATGGCCCTTAAGCCTTCTTCTTTTTTCCCTCCTATCGAGTTCCATCTCATTGACTTCCTATAAAGACTAATATAGAGCCACAAGCACAGAGGCATGCCTGGAATGTGATACGTGCAACCTTCAAAAGAGGCCACCAAGATCAAAGTTGGAGTCGTTCGGACGACAGGCAACAGGGAGTTGCTGTGAAGAATCGCTTGGTGAAAGTCAAAAGGCCGATACCCAGCAGATACAGGCGTACAGTCAGTCAGTGAACGTGAAGCTGGATCTCTCTTCTTCCTCATTCATATACTTTGGTTTGGCACCCACCCTTGAAATATTGGGAAATCCCATTTTCATGGAAGTAACAAAGTTTGCCACTAGTGAGTATTTACTTTTATTGCATTCATACCCCACACTAGCTCTCCCACTCATTTAATCTCCATGACAACTCTGTGAGGTAGGTTAGGCTGAGAGGCAGTGAATCTGTATTAGATACTGTCAATTAGTTCAGCTGTCTTCAGGTTGACATCCATCTGTCTTGGGAGACAGTGGAAGAGTGTGCCTTTGGAAGTGAAATCAAACAATAGAAGAGTTACAGCACCTGCTGTGGCTGTTGAGACCGATATGAGAGAGACATGCTTTGTTGCAGCTGGGGCAGATGAAGGCATCTGGTTGTGCTGATGCCCGTGTTACCATGGTGTTTCTTCTCTCTGTGCTCCCCCAGTGGCTGTTCCTTCTCTGGTCACTCCTGTGGATATGCGACCTGAATGATTGTCTCCAGGTGCTGTGGTCATCTGCAAGGGATTCCCACACCAAGGAGTTAATGCTACCAGCCTTCATGTCATGTTTGTAGACATGACCAATGGGCCTGGTGCCTAAAGCCAGCTCCCTATAGAGCAAATCATTGGGGATGCTGCCATCTTGCATTCTGCGGACATGACTAAGCCAGCACAGGATGTTAGGATTCTTGCTCTGTGTTTGCAGTCATGGGATTGTTGTCTATCACATGACGGTGTATGTTTTCATTCCACAGTGTGGGAAGTGATGGAAACAGGATGTTTAGTGTGGTGTAGTGGTTAAGAGCAGTGGACTTGTAATCTGGTGAACTGGGTTCGGGTCCCCACTCCTCCACATGCAGCTGCTGGGTGACCTTGGGCTAGTCACACTTCTCTGAAGTCTCTCAGCCTCACTTACCTCACAGAGTGTTTGTTGTGGGGGAAGGAAGGGAAAGGAGAATGTTAGCCGCTTTGAGACTCCTTAGGGTAGTGATAAAGCGGGATATCAAATCCAAACTCTTCTTCTTCTTCTTACTGTGTTCTGTGATGTGGGACTATTGTCCCTTGTTTCTTTCTCTTTGCTGTCTGATGAGAAAGAGGAAGGAGCTAAGTCAGAATGCTCCAAGTGTTTTATATGCAAATAAACGTAGATTAGCCAAATGCTGTGCTACTGAGTTCTGTTACACAAACTGCAAATACTCTGCAGGATCCCTAAGTGTGCTGATGCCTCTTGGTATCAGTCACTGTGAAATTCAGGCTGGAGAAAGCTTTTGAAGCTCCCAAACAACCAACCAGGAGGGAGAGAACATGCCAGTCGGACATGTGTCTCTACCAGAATCCTACACGCAAGTAGGATGATCCTAACACAGATGTCACTGAGACAGGAGTGTGAACGTACTGGGAATGTGGGTTTGAGAATGTGGGCACATCTTTGTTTGAGACTCTGTCCTGCCATGTGATGCCCAAAATCTTCCTGATGCCGTGCATGTGGAAGGCATTGATGTGGTGCTCCTGGCAGGTGTCAGTTCCCCACGTCTCACTACCATAAAGCAGTGTGCTCAGCATGCAAGCCTGGTAAACCTTCATCTTGGTATTGGATACAGATAGGTAGCCGTGTTGGTCTGCCATAGTCAAAATAAAAAAATTCCTTCCAGTAGCACCTTAAAGACCAACTAAGTTAGTTCTTGGTATGAGCTTTCGTGTGCATGCACACTTCTTCACCCCTTGCCTTTTCCTGTAAGACCTATTACAGTCGTTAAGAGTCGTCAACAGGCTCATCTCAGCTATCTGCCAATCTCCCATTCCCACCACCCTTCTGAGTAATACCCCTCCCCACCTTCTCACTATATAGAAGGATCTGGCAACTTCTGTTTCAGTGTATCTGAAGAAGTGTGCATGCACACGAAAGCTTATACCAAGAACTAACTTAGTTGGTCTTTAAGGTGCTACTGGAAGGAATTTTTTTATTTTGACTTGGTATTGGATGTTAGCATCACATTCTCCCATACCCTTTTGAAGAGGTGGGCCATTGCCATACCTGCCTTGCCAATACGCTCAGTGTATTGGCAAGGGTCCAGCTCAGGTCCAACTCAGCGTTGATGGAGAGGTTGCTGGTTATGGTGAAACCCTGGTAGACACAATCATCTACCACATCAAGCTTGTGGTCACCAGTGCTGATGCTTGGAGTGCTGGCAACATTCTGACCCAGGATGCTGGTCTCCATCATGCAGATGGTAAAAGCAAACTCCATACAGGCTTGGGCAAAATGGTGGATGAGACTCTGCAGAGCTTCCTTGGATTGCGCTGTTAAGGCAGAGCCATTAGATCACTGGAAGCACTATCAATCTTCTGCATATTTGTTAGAAATAAGTCCCACTAAGTTGTACAGGATCATTAAAAGCTACCTTATACTGAGAGAGACCATTGGTTCATGCAGCTCCATATTGTCTACATTGACTGGTAGTGGTTCTCTAGGATTTCAGACAAGCAACGTTCACACTTCTACCTGGAGATGCCAGTGGTTGAATTCAGGACCTTCTACACGAAAATCACGTGCTGTACCATTGAGATATAATGCTACTTCTGTTCAGTGAGGCCTGCTCCCAGATAAGCAGGTACAGAATTGTAGCCCCAAAGACCAATATTTTATTTTGCAATATTATATATACTGAAGTTTTCCAAGTCTATCACTTTTCCTGCCCTCGTGTTTTGAATAATATAAATATTCTGCCATCAATGTGTGGAAGGCATATAGGGAAATAATAATTGTAATTTTTAAAAAGTCTAGTTCTCCATTAATTGATTAATGTAATAAGGGAAAGATAATACATTAACATCTGTTTTTATGGCTAATTAGCTATATTCATGAATTCATTGTAGCTTTCACAACTGTGCTACAAATGCCAACCGTAGCAGATCCCCCATGACTGTGTGTTGGTATACCTTGTCCATGTTGTACTAACACACACACCCAACTGTGTAACCCAACAATAACATCTAATGACATTCATGATCACAAAGGTGAACATTAGAAAGTGGGATAGCCAAATCACTGTACATCAAATGCATGTAGCTCTGCTTTTGTGGTCTGCAGCATAAACTTTTAATTATTAATTTCATGCTATTTGCAATTATTTAACCCTCCAGACACTTTCACACTCTATGGCTTCGTTACTGTTTTTAACAACTTCTTTGGTCACTAACCCAGAGCTGCAGAAATAGCAGATTACATCATTTGTGCAAGATGTCCACCTTTTCTTTCTTTCTTTTTAAAAGCAGCATGCATATATTCATGAGAATGAATGTTTATTCTTTATTTATTTTAAAGATGGAAGTCATTTTGGCTCTGGAACTTGAGTTGGAAGATGTCAAAAGCAGGGTTTGTGTGTTGAAAGCACATGTAGAGGGGCTGTGGGCAGGGGCGAACGAAGGCTAACCGACACCTGGGGCGGGGCAAACCACTGGCTGCGCACGCAGTGTGCCGCTATGTATGATGCATGTGTGGTGTCACTACGTAGGGCGCATGTGCGGTGTCGCTATGTACAGCACATGCATGTGACACCGCACATGCGTTGTACGTAGCGGTTTGCCGCCGGCACTGCTCGAACGCCATACGGATAGTGGTGGGATCCTTTGTGGCTGCAGTCAGGAACAGAGGATCCTCCACATGTGGCTGCAGCGGTGTGATGGCTGCTTGCGCCGCTGCGCCCGGGGGTGGCAGGACGAACACCCTGCGGGGTGCCTTCTTGTCACCCCCTCCGAGACATGGCACCCGGGGCGCACCCCGCCTTGCGACGCCAGTGGCTGTGGGGGCCATGGGACTCACTGCCACTCTCACATTCATGTGTCCAACTGACTTTGGAGGAAGCTCTACATGAAAACGGGGTCCTTACTTACATAGAGACGCTCCACGTAAATGCATATGTATAACAGTAGAACTTCTGACATCCACTGAATGCATGGATAATGGGGGAGGCCTGGGCAGGACCCTTCCCTAACTCCTGAGAGGGCCAGCTGTTTGAAGCTATACCTACTTACCTGGGAACAAGCCGATTTGAACTGGCAGGAGTTATTCAGAGGTTCTGAGTAGGCGTGTCTCAATGCTAAAGTATCAATGGAAGCACACACACAATGGTCAGAAACTTGCAGGCAGTTCCAAGGAGTAGCTGTTTCTTAAATTACGAAACTGTTTTGTCACTATTTTTGATTTTACAGCTTTCTCCTTGCAAGCATCATGTTCCTCCTGGCTTGCGAGATGTTGAACTTGATGCCAAACCAAGTATCAACTCTGGATGGAACTGCTGTAGTCACCTGTGATTTTCACACCTTCTCAAGCTCCCACACTGTCCTCAGCTTTGCTTTCAAACTGCTCTGTGCGGTATTATTATTTCTTTTTTTTTAAATGAAAAATACATATGTGATAAAAACATCTGATGCTGCAGGTGCCACCATCTGCTCCATCTCCAGCTGCTGCGACTGCTTCTGTCAAACCTGTCCTGAATTTTCTTCAGAATCTCTAAAATCAACCAAGAGCATCTGATTAGCAATGCCATCCATTTGCCATGTTTGAACAGATACAATTCGTATAGAGGGGATCTTGGGCTCTGTCCCATGAATACAGAATTACAGAGTTGCAAAGAGGAACCTTGGAAGCCATGCTTGCTTTTTGCCTGCCCTTGAACACTTTTGCCCACTGAGATTGCCCTCTATTGCTTGGCTTTTTGGGTGGTTTACCCAACCTCTTGACACATCATTCATCTAGAAGTGTGTTCTCTGAATTGGTTTTTTAATAATAATAATAAGAAGAAATAAAAATAATTTCTGCACCCAGATGACTCACATGGTTTGCCAAGAAAAGCAGAATCCTATGACTTGCATACATTATGCAAATTGATTCTATTTTGCATAATTCCCTCTTTGTTTTGCATAATTTATCATGCAATTTCTACCATTTTGCATATTTCATTCTGGTTTTGCTAAGTGTGGGGCAGAGTAAGGAACTATGCAGGCGGGGGCTGAAGCCAGATCCCAGTGGCAGAACAAGAGCTTTGCATTCAGAAGTTCCCATTTTCCAATCTGACCTGGAAAAGACTGCTGCCTGAAACCTAGACAGGCATGGCCAGTCATGCTGGCAGGTTTTGAGCTAGATGGAACAATGGCCTGACTTGGTATAAGATCTTATCTTCTTATCACATGGCAGGACAGAGTTTAAAAAAAAGATGCGCTCTCCCAAATCAACAACTACCGTATATACTCTCTCCAGAAACCAAAATTGCATCTGTTCAGCTCTCTGGCTTCGAAACTTTCAGCAAGCATTGCTCAAACACTTCCAAGTATCTCTTTATAACCATGAGAGCTAGGAACATGTTTTGCATAAGAAGAGAAAGTTGAAGTTCTCTAGAAGCTGAAGACTGCAACCAATACCACATTCTGTACATTTCTCTGTATTGCCTGAAGGATTTGTAGCAGACATATATCCTTGCACTCTTCCTATACAACCTTGGTTTTTGTCCTCTGCTATCCTATAGCTTAATCACCTCAAGAAGAACGTTGTTTAGTCATTTAGTCATGTCCGACTCTTCATGACCCCATGGACCAGAGCACGCCAAGCACTTCTGTCTTCCACTGCCTCCCGCAGTTTGGTCAAACTCATGCTGGTAGCTTCACAAACACTATCCAACCATCTCGTCCTCTGTCGTCCCCTTCTCCTTGTGCCCTCCATCTTTCCCAGCATCAGGGTCTTTTCTAGGGAGTCTTCTCTTCTCATGAGGTGACCAAAGTATTGGAGTCTCAGCTTCAGGATCTGTCCTTTCAGCGAGCACTCAGGGCTGATTTCCTTAAGAATGGAGAGGTTTGATCTTCTTGCAGTCCATGGGACTCTCAAGCTTTTACTATACGGACCTTTGTTGGCAAGGTGATGTCTCTACTTTTTAAGATGCTGTCTAGGTTTGTCATTGCTTTTCTCCCAAGTCAATTTCTCCCAAGTCATTTTCTTTTTATTTCCTTGGGACCAAACAGCAGTCAGAAACAGAATTGAAGCTGAAGAAGAATCCTCATTGGTAACCTGTAGCATCCAATGCAAAAAGGCACACCCTTTTCTCTCTTCTTTCCTTCCACTATGCACCAATTGGTATCAACTTCACTTTGAAGAGATAGAGAAAAAACACCCCACACACGTTGTAGCAGCAGATGCAAGGATCATTTGTAAGTATAGCTCTTCCCCAAATTTCCATACAACTCACACAAATCAAGAGGTCCCCCCCCCTCAGATGGAGTAATCTGCCTTTCTCGTCCGGCAACTTAATACAGAGCAGGCATTGGTAGAAATATAGCAAACTCTGATAGTAATGTGCTACTGGAATCAATATCTTTATCTTCTGTGCTTCCATATAAAGTATCTCGAGACAGACCATTTAAAAGAATGCCATCAAACACAGAAAACCCAGCGCTTGCAGATCTCTGAGAGAAAGAACTCGAGATTGACTTCTTTAATGGCTGGTTGTGACATCACCGAAAATTTTCCAATACAATGAAACAAATCTTGCAGCACATTAAACTAGAAGTGATATCTAAGACAGTGCCTGGGTTTTTGTTGGTGCCTATATATCCAAGGTCAGAGGATTTTATATCCATTGTTAGATGGCAACTGGTAATGGTTCAGAGGTAAGCATTATTTCAATGAGAAAATATGGATGATGTCAAATGAGCCATTTGGTGATTACACCAAATCAATTTGGTCCTTTGCTAAGAAATGATCATGTAATATTTTCCCAATAGGCTGATCACGATTAGAAGCATAGTCCCCAGATAAACGCCCCTGCTTTAGGGGGAAGAGAAGTAATCACATTCCTGGCCCATGGTATATGAGGGATGCTTTTATTTAACAATGTATATTTTGTCTTTTTCTTTGACTTGAATATTTGATTTAAGCCACAAAGTTCTTTGCTAACCACCATCCATTTCAGGAGCATTTGATGGCTAGACCAGTGTTTCCCAAACTTTTTTGGGCAACGGCACACCTGTTTACTGAAAAAAAATATCGCGGCACACCACCATTAAAGCCCCGCCCCGTGACGTCAGCGCGCAGCGTCACGCCGGGAGGGACGCACAAAAGTGAAAGTTTTTTCCCTCCCCCTTGCCGGGGAACCTCCAAGCTTTGGGGGTGGGAGGAGGCAGCAGAGCGAGGGACTGAGGGACGGCGGCAACTGAGGCGGCGGCGGCTGTTGTGGTGGTGGCGGCGATAGCGGGCGGAGGAGGGGGCGGCGGCGGGGCTTGAGGAGCCGTCGCCGGGAGTTGCTGCTGCTGTTGTTGCTGCTGCTGCCCGGACATGCCGGCCCCCTCCTCCTCCGCTGTCTCGCGCTCCTCCCTTTTGCACGCGCTGCCCCGCCGCTCGGCACCACCACCGCGGAGCCGCCCCCGGCTCGACGCGGATCCTCGCCGCCGCCGCTTCTCACCGCCCGACTCGCCCGCCTCCCTCCCACGGCACACCAGCCAATGTCTCACGGCACAGTAGTGTGCCGCGGAACACCGGTTGGGAAACACTGGGCTAGACTGATGGATGGGAAAGGCAGGCTTCTAACAGAAGTTGTAAACAGGGACAAGAGGAGGCATTCCACCAACTACTGTATGCATTTTCCAAATGCAACTTAGGGATTCACATCAGAGCTTACTGTATGTTGGCAGATGTTTTCATCCCTATTTAATTTGCATAGGCCACATGTCATTACCATTACAAACACCAGTGCTGATGCTTCCTTGTTGTAAATTTGGGTTTACCCAATGCAGGGATAATCCAAACCACTAAAGTAGGTGAAATATACTTGGACTCGAGTGTGGATTTCATGCTCTTTATTCAGCTCATAGTATTGAGGAATGAAAGTTCCCCCACAATATCTGCTTTATATACATTATTTACACTATGGGCCACATGTGATTGGCTAATTCCGGGATTCTCCTGTAGGCCAATCAGGTTGTGGATTTATTTCCATCTGGAGCTGGATTGGATGGCTCCTGCGGACCAATCATACTGCTCCATTGTTCTAGGACCAACCAGACTGCTGCATTCTGAATCCTATTGTTCTAGGACCAATCAGACTGCTGCATTTTGGATCCTATTGTTCTAGGACCAATCAGACAGCTTCATTTTGGATCCTATTCAACTCATTACCAAACAGTAGGGGTCACAAATGATTTGTTTCGGTGTTTGGGGGGTGGGTGATCAATCTACACTTTCTACTTACTGCCTACTACTTCCTCAAGGCTTTCATTTTTTTTTCTGGCCATGCTCATAACTATTTTTGGTGTGCTACTGAAAAGAGGAGCATAATCTATCTATATCTGTCTGTCTGTTGTCTACCTACTTACCTACCTACCTACCTATTGGTGCTATCTGGGGGGCCGGGGGCTAAGGGCCCCCAAATTTTCAACCAGGGGGCTGGACCTTTCCCAAAATCCGCAGCGATCTTGCATGCACACTGCATGACATGCTCAACTTAACCATGCAGTTCACATGGCATGCTAGCGTCACTCACACATGCCCCCCGGTGTGCGCACGACATGTCAGCATCTCATGCAACATGCATGACTGATGTCTGCACAATGTGTGCACATGACTACAGCACACTGCATGGCATGTTGATGTCATTTGTGCATGTCATTGCGTGGCGCCTGCCCCCTCACTCATGAGGGAAAGGCGGTGTCTATCTATCTATCTGTCTGTCTATCTATCTATCTATCTATCTATCTAGCCATCCCTCGACCCACTCACCTATCTCTTTTGATCCCTCATATTTGCACAAAACCAGAGAAAGGCACAAGGAAACCACACCAAACATTTCTACACCAGATATTGTAGCAATCTGAAAAGTGATTGCTGAGAATTTACAATTGCTTTTGTTTCTTTTCCATCCCTGCTCGTGACTCCCCCCCCAGCTCTATTAGCTCATAGTTTAAATGAATAATAGAAACTCACTCCGCCTTTCATGTCTAGAGGTTCTGCCTGGTTCTATCTCTCCTCTCGGCCTGATCGAGTTGAGGTTTGCACACACTGAAAAACTGTTTCGCATGTCCAAAGATCCTGTCATTCAGGTAGGATGGTCACTTGGGCTGCTTATCTTTCTTATTATCAGTTCCCTAGCTCAATTATTTAGAAGTGGGGGGTGGGTACCTTGATTTATTGTTGCCTAGAGGAAAGACCTGCCAAATCAATCACTGTGGAATCTACTTGTATTTGCTGGATATTATTTAATATTATATTAAGTTATAAAAGCAGGGGATTTTCCTTGCCAGTTGGTTGTAATGATATTGACTGCCCTGTCAACTAAATCACACCCAGGGCCAAGTTTTCAAAAACAGCTTAAATTTATGGCTGCCATTTTGCACAGACAATTTGTAACAAAAGACAAACTCTGATTCTGCATGGAGAAATCAAGACTGCACACCCATCAAAAGCAACAACCACACTAGCAGCGCAATTTGAGAGCCCTGGCTAAAGCCGTTTGTGAAAGTTGATTGATATATAGCTTAAGCACAACACTAAGGATGGAACTTGAATTGCAACTTACAAATTACACTCCTGTTTCTCATTCTGTGCCCCCTCAATAATGTGTATGGGACATTCAGAGCATAATGTGATGTCATAGCCATCATTTATTTCATGTACAAATCACTTCCTATGAAGCACCTTGAAGCATTTCAGAGTCCGTCTGTAATATTTTGCCCCATGTGGGACATGAACCCAGGACCTTGAGATTAAGGGTGTCATGCTCTACCAACTGAGCTACTCTCACTTATGGTATCACACCGTTGTAGAGTTTGAAGATACCCCCAAGGTTCATCTATTCCAAACCTGTGCAGATGCTGAATCACACCAAAGCATCCCTGACAGACAATTTAAAATAAGTAGATAGGGAAAAAATTAAAACAACTACATGCATGCAAAAAACGGCATACTCTATACAAAAACTATTCATGACAAACTCAGATACTGACTGGGATAGATAAAAACAAAAAATTCCACTGTAGCAGGTGCTAAAAAGACATTAAATAAGGCACCTGCCTTTAGTGTGGCATGGTGTGGAATGGAACTCCTGATAAGATGGTATCTACAGATTGCCGTCTCCTACAAAGCACAGTGATTGGTTCAGTGCAAAAAGATGAGGCAATGTAAAGAGATGAGACCATCTTTGAGGTCGCCATCACACTGTGTAAATAAAGATCCATTCACTTTTTTAACTTTCGATATCCATTTCTTTCTTTGGTGGCGGCTGCTGAAAGTATAGCTAGCCACTGCAGCTGATGTTTATGCAATGCTGCAACTCACCTCTCTATGGATTTTAGAGTTCTAGAGAGCAGTGTTATTCCCAAGGCACAGTTTAGAAAAAGAGGAAGTTCCCTGTTTCAATCTGGATTGAGGAATAGGGTCCCATGCTGGGATTCTGTTTGCTTCATCAAGTTACCTGCCAGAATACTGTGAAAACAATGGAGTGTAGAGGCCAATTCATCACATGAGGCGAAATGACATTTTGAAGGCTTGGAAGGTCCTACTTTGGATTGCCCATCCTTCTCAGTTGTCTTCCTCTGTCCTTCTCCCCCTTCTCTTCACTCGGTGATTAACAATTAACCCTCGGTTAATGCACAGGTTTGCTGACAGTGGCAGGAGGAAGTCCCCATGTTGCCATGTTCAGGAAGCTGTCCACAGTCGAAGATAACAATGCATGCCTGTTCTGTCATTGAGAAGCCAGACTGCCACCTGCCTCCACTGCCTGATGCACAACTGTTCAAAGTCTTCCTTTGAAAAGCTACTCTTTCCAAGGCGATGTGTTGTTCTAATACTTGCTGACACAGTGGGCTGTGGATGGGTGGGTGGGAGTCCTTTGAAGCTCATAGAGAGTTCTGATCGCTTTTGATGTCGTTGACACACTCATTGTTAGCACTAGCGAAGAAGAATCTTGTATCCAAACTTCTTCTCCATCCCCAGATGTTGGAGCCTAATCCAAGCCAACTGGACTCTTGGACAATGGTGTTGAACAGTCAAACTTCAAGATGCTTTTTACTTCTTTGCCCCTCTATCCTTTACAAACTGACAAGAAGGTATATGTTCTCCTTCTCACCAACCTAACTGCAACTCCACCACGGTATTCCAAATGCACTTACGCCATAGATGTGTACAATGGCTTCATATTGACAGTCATTGTGCAATGACAGCCGGTGGAGGATCCTGCTATAGGTCAGAGGACTGAGTTATCTTTTAACTTTAAAACAACTCCTTTTAGAGATCAGGCCTCCCACAACTGTAACCCACCAATCTGAATGCAGCCCACCAAACTGAAAGCATTTGATTTTCATTATGTCCATTGTCTCAATTTAATTTACTCTTGCTTAGTATTGCACAGAATTGTTGTGAGGTTTGATTTTTGTTACAAAAATTGCAATTTCAGAGGCAGGAAATGCTTGCTCAAAAGCCCCACCTTCCCCTCTTTTCCACATTTGGGCAGCTGTTTGCAGCTGTTGCCCCCTATCTACTTTGGGTAGGAATGTTGGAGCATTCCAATGAGAGCATGAAGAGGAGCAGAAATGGTCATTGTTTGCTTACTTTTCTCATGTCAGGAATGGAAATAAATCCAGCAAATATGGTAGGTATTCACGGTTGTCCTTGCTTTCAGTCTTTCAGTAATTGATTACATTTCCCTCCCATTTGCAGTGAAATGAATGCAGTGGAACAATTTGATGACAACTTAATTTACGGAAGCTGCACAATACATTAGTAAGTTACGTAATTCTATCACAAGTAAAAGCAAGATGCATAACAGTTTTTCTTGGAAGGTGAACTGCAGCAGAATAGAAACACTGCTGCATGCAATGTATACAGGGCAGAACAGAAAGTGTTCTAGTCTCTCTCGGTATATCTTCACAGCATGAACTCATCCAGTCAGGGATCACATAGTGAACATGGCAATGTGATGGATCTTGTGGTACGACATAGCCAGTCAGACTTGGCTTTGTGATCACATCACTGAAGATGAATGAATCCCCTCATTGCCCTCACTTTGAAGGACTATGTCCTCATTACTCAGGCTCCCCAGGCTGATGTTCCCTGACTTGCTATATTATTCTGGCAGATTCATTGTCCGCAGGAACTTCAAAGCAAGAGTCCATTCCCTATCCCATGGAACCGGGATGTCACTTGTAATTGGGGCATTTACAAATGGGACAGAATGGGGATGGGGATGTGCATTCAGATATGCATCCAATTGTGCATCTCATTGAAAGTAATGGAGTGTGGATGGATGACATGTTCCTTCAGATGTTCGTTCAGATGCATATTTCATCCTTCTCCCTCATGTTACTTTCAACAAGCTAATTGAGTGAATCTGCATTCCCATTCCCATACTGCCTCAACTAGCCAGCTACACAGGAATAGATCAGAGTAATGTAGTACTGGCCTCTGTGGCAAGAGCAATTCATTTCCTTTTTCCAACATCCACACAAACAATTCTGTATCCTTTTGCAGAAGGAGACAAAAAATGCCCAAAGGGAAGAGGGGGCATTTTTGTCAGAGGGAGTCTGTTTGTGTGAACTTGTCACAAAATGCCATCTCCTGCTTTTGGTTCATTACATTTTGCTGCACTGTCCGATTACTATGGCCAACCTTCCTGGAAGCCATGCCCCATGATTCCAGAGTTATGATGCCTGCTTCAGGCTAATGAACAGGGATGCAAATACACTATGTGAAAGCTATGGAGCAGGGGTCGGCAATCTAAGGCCCATGGGCCACAAACGGCCCATGGGGGTAATTTAACTGGCCCATAGACCCCCACCACCTGCTTGGTCGGCTCCCATGTGCTGTGCTAAACCGGTACGGAGCAGAGCGGGGACTGCCTTCCGCAATGCTGGCCGGCTTCCCATTGGTTGCAGGAAGCTCCGGCAGCCAATGGGAAGCTGCACACACCTCCTCCACACTGGAAGGAGCACCAGAAATAGCATTTGTGCATGCGTGCATGCACACTCCGGCCCACCATGGCGTCTGCGGGACCGTGAACCGGCCCAAGCTACAAAAACTTTGCTATCCCATGCTATGGAGCCTTTTTCTCTTCTCGATATGTTCTCACTGGGGTTGATCCCAATACATTTTGCTGCCTGAAGGACTAGATGCCATCTTCCCCCAATTCCACGTATAGAAGTCAATTAGACTGGTCATTGAATCTTGCTTTCCAGTGACAATTGCACTTCCATGTCAGGCTTTTTGATGGGGTGCCGAACAGGCTGTGTGGTGCACCAGCTCTGTCCTCCAATAGAGGGAAATGCTGCTCCTTAGCATATGCCACCTGAGGCAGTTGCTTCACTTTGCTTAATGGTAGGGTTAATCCCCATAGAGACCTGGCTCAAAATATACCTTACTTTCCATTCATCTCAAAGCTCTATCATGAATTCCCTGGGAATTAGTGAAATCCCTCAGGGAGAGCACACAATTCAAAGAATTTGCTTTACTAATTTTCCCCAAGCGCCCTCTCGGAGGGTTCTGACCCTAAAACCACCCCATTTCACTGACACAGCCAGATGGCATGAATCCTATAGTTCCTGACATGACAGCTATATCACTTTTACAGTGCATAATTTTAGGAGATGCAGTGAGGTGATGAGAGCCTGGAGGGGGAGCTGGATGTGACACCATGATCTCTTTAGCTGCAAGCTTCTCACTTCATTTCTTAAATACCAGACTAATGACTTGCTGGATCTGCCAAAAATTACCCTCCATAAAATCCCAAGCATCTTGGCATGCCACAGTTACTGAATAACTTACCGGCACAGTTCTGTGTTAAAGTTCTTATCTGCCAGACAAGAGCAGGAGGATCACGCCAGTCCAGATTTCTACAGGGCTATTTGATTTTTTCTTTTGCATGAATAGTCCACCCCCCAATCTTAAAAGGAGGGCATTTCATGTGTGGTTCCGCATCCTGTGCAGCTGTTCAGATTGAGCTAATCTGTAAATCATTTTCATCTGCAGGGCAGGCTAGTGGCTCTCTTGCAAAATATTAGCCAATGCTGAGTAGGAATGGATGCAGACAAATTCATGGAGGGCAAGTCTATCAGAGGCTACTAGTAATGATGGCTGTTTTCTACTCCCATTGTCTGAAGCAGTATGCCTTTGAATATTTGGTTGTTTAATTGGTGCTAATATTGACATAGTGAGGAGGAGGCTTAAACTTGTCATTAGTTTTTCACCTTTGGTTGGGAAAGTGCTGTTGCACTCAGGTTCTTCCTACAGGCTTCCCACAGGCATCTGTTTGGTCACTGTGAGTAAAGGAAGCTGGACTAGATGAGTCACTGGATCCATCAGGACTCTCCTTATGTTCTTATGCTTAGGATATGATTTATTTATATTGCCTGTATTTTTATTGTTGTTTGATGGTTGCAAATCACCTTGATACCTCACTGTAGAAGGTTATAAATACATATAGTTGTAATAATAATAATAATAATAATAATAATAATAATAATAATAATGTAAGACGATTTCATTGAGTATCCAAACCCCTAAACTTCTTTGAAGTTCTAGGCACCATATTCTTAGGAGTCTTCTGTTTCACCATTCAGACTAGGGGTGGAAGACACTAGGCCCAGTCACTGTGCTTGTCTCCAAATGCCATGCCTTCATGGAAAGCCACAAGGTCTGTCTGTCAGCAAAATGAATTCAGTGACCACTAGTTAATAATTGAACTAACAGGATGAGGACACCCAGGGTCTGTGCTTCAAGAACAACAAGCCTAAGACACAAGAGTGGGAGGGAAACGGGGTGGGGGAGGCTGGGAGGAGTTCCTTGTGCTATTCGGAAACAAAAGAAACAAGACTGAAAGCAGGAGTGATGGAGCTGCTTGAGCTGATTATGGCTAGATAAGGGTCCTAAAATGCTGGCTTGGCGGTTTCTGTTCCTCTGCCAAAATAACAGACAAGGGCATAAAATTTTAGATCAATCAAATGAGCATTCGAAGACATGCCAAAGACTTGTGAGTTCCATGAAGCTTGAGATTGACTGAAAACCACCTTAATCCAGTTCCTTATGTGAGAAGGTAGCATTGGTATCTAGACCGGATATGCCAATAAAGGTTTGAGATTGAGCTACCATCAACATCTAGACCCATGCACTGAAGTAGAATGGAAGAAAAATTAAATAACTAAAATGGTGATAATAAGTTATGGATACACAACTGTATTCCTTCTGATTGCCCCATTCTTTCTGGCTAGTAGATAAAAATATCCTTTTCTTGCAGTGGCCAACCAGAAGCCTGTGAGATACCCTCAAGCTGGCCATGAGCACAACTGCACTCTGCCCATCTGTGATACCCAGCATTTGCTATCCAGAGGCATAACGTATCTAACAGTGAGGCAGAGCATAGCCATCGCGGCTAGCAGCCATTGATAGACTAGCCCTTCATGAATTTGTCTAATCCTCTTCTAAAGCCACCCAAGTTGGTGGCCATCACTGCTTCCCTTGGGAACATGTTCCACAGTTCAGCTAAGTGCTGCATGGAGAAGTGCTATCTTTCAATGCAAAATATATACATTTGTTGCCTCTGTAAGATTCCAGATCTAATCTTCAGCTTCTTTCCAGCTAAAGGATCTCAACCTGG
The DNA here is from genome assembly GCF_965113315.1 of Podarcis vaucheri. Lineage (NCBI taxonomy): Eukaryota > Metazoa > Chordata > Lepidosauria > Squamata > Lacertidae > Podarcis > Podarcis vaucheri. The sequence goes on along the minus strand of NC_138764.1, from coordinate 83,023,220 downwards.
AAAGCAACCCTGGAGTGCCACTGCTTGTTGGAGGGCTGGGCAGACCACCAAAGTGACTCAGTACAAAGTGTGACCACATATGGATGTTTACGCTCTTCTGAAACATGGCGTGCCATCCTAGCTTGCCAACTCGTATCTCAACCAGGCACTCAGAATTTCAAAGATGAAATACACAGAAAACAAACTTGTAACATGCACATACACACAGAGAGAGCTATAAACACACTATGGGGTTTCTTTTAATTTTCAGTTCAGTCAGAGCTGCAGGGTTGAGCCCCTCTGAAAATGAGGCCAACAGCAACTTCAAAACATATTTCAACACGAGCGGGTACCTTTTATCCTTTAAATATCCAAATGGCCACTTTTGCAGGCCTGTAGCCTTGGCTCGAACTTCACTTATTTTGCTTCCTTTCATCCCAGCTGCAGCTCTTCAGGATTTATCTCTATGGTTAACTTCCCCTTTCATAATATTAGCACAGTTGAAGCACTTGCTTTTCCTGTTGCAGGCAGTGATTATATAGCAAATTAACCACAAGCTGTTCAGTCCAAGTCCAGCAGTTGGAAAGATGCTCTTCTGAGTAATGGCTTGTGTAGTTGATGCTTTCATCTGTAATTTGCATGTGTAATAAATGCAGAAATTAAAAAGAAAAAAAAAACCACCCATATTCCTGGATCTATATGTGCAAGAAAAGGCTTGAAAGAGAAAGATAGGCTGCAAGAGCGAACACAAGGACCCTAGAAGCTAAACAGGCTGCCGGAGGCCAACATATCTTGGTTTCTACCTAAACTGTAACGTACTTGACTATAGATAGCTGTTTTCTTTACCTCCCTGCCCAAGCTAACTATGGAGATAAAATGGTGGGTCTACAAAAGATTTTGAAGGCAGATAGTACTCAGCAGGAAGACAGGAAGCTGTCTTATACCAAGTCAGACAATGGGGCCATCTAGCTTAATACTGTCAACAATGACTTGCGGGGGTTCCCCACAGATTCAGGTCTTACCTAGTCCTACCTGGAGATGACAGGGATTGAACCAAGACCTTCTACTTAAAGAGCAGATGCTCTACAGAAGAGCTACAGCCCTTCTCCCACAGTCCACCCAACTTTGGAGGTGCCCGGAATGCGCATGTGAGGTCACAAGGTGAGAAAAGGCTCCAAGGTCTGCCACAGGTAGGCCCAGCGAGGCCTTCACAGTTTACTGCTTATTTGAAACAAGCGTCAATCTTCAGAAAACCCAACTGATTCAGCAGTAAAGCACAGGATTTCCCAGAGAAAGTAGGTGGACAAAAGAAAAATATCTCAGACACATGCCTAGAAATTACAGGACAAATGGATGCATAGATGAGCCAATGTTTCCATTTAACTATATACCAAAACCCCAATATCCCTTATCTGGTCAGTTACCACCAGTTCAGACCGCATCAGTGTAAGTACGGTTAGGATTTTGACTCTTGAAACTTAAAAAGTGACCAATAAACTTAGTTATTATGAGAAATGAAAGCTTAGTCAAATCCTATTGCCTTTATGCAGTGGCGGAGCTTCATGCTCCAACACCGGGGGACGGGGACGGGTGGAGAGCAGGCGGGGGCGTGGCTGGTGTGTGTCCTGGGGGCATGGCACCCAGAGCGGGCGGGGGGGGGGCAGCCGCGATGGCACCCCACTGGGATCGCAGTGCTGGGGCGGTGCGCTCCCTCCGCACCCCTCTTCCTCTGCCAGTACCTTTATGGTTGGCTATAGTTAAAGCTATGGTTTTCCCAGTAGTGATGTATGGAAGTTAGAGCTGGACCACAAAGAAGGCTGATCGCCGAAGAATTGATGCTTTTCAAATTATGGTGCTGGAGGAAACTCTTGGGAGTCCCATGGACTGCAAGAAGATCAAACCTATCCATTCTTAAGGAAATCAGCCCTGAGTGCTCACTGGAAGGACAGATCCTGAAGCTGAGGCTCCAATACTTTGGTCACCTCATGAGAAGAGAAGACTTCCTGGAAAGACCCTGATGTTGGGAAAGATGGAGGGCACAAGGAGAAGGGGACGACAGAGGACAAGATGGCTGGACAGTGTTCTCGAAGCTACCAGCATGAGTTTGACCAAACTGTGAGAAGCAGTGGAAGACAGAAGTGCCTGGCGTGCTCTGGTCCTTGGGGTCACGAAGAGTCGAACACGACTAAAGGACTAAACAACAACAAGAGTTTGAGACTGGGAGTCGGACTATTGAATATAAGTGAGACTTACAAACTGGAGGAAAGAGCTAAAATCAGAAGAAATAAGTTAGGATGGAGAATGCTGCAGAGGAACCAGACTCCAGAGACAAAAGAAACTGAACTGAAAGCAAGGAGGCTGGAAGCTGTGCTGCCAATGGACTAGGATTGCTTTACTGCTAGCTTTTTGGCTCATGTAGATAAACAGTCTGTCTAGGCTAGGTTCAGATAAATGTGTTTTTGCATGCTCTTCTGATATTTGCTCTTATGGCTAACTGCTAAAACTGTTTTAAAATCTGGTTTTCTCCTAGAAAGAGTAACTGCTCCTTTTCATAACTTTTAGCATACTCTAAATTGGTTGTTGGTTTGGCCTTCCTCTATTGCCTTGTTTTCCAATCTGTGCCCTTTTTTATCATACCACCCAGTGCTGTGAGTTGGTTAACAGAGGTTATAGAGCTGTTTTAGCAGAGGCAGCAAGGAAATAAAGGCTTCCACTTGGTGTCAGTCATCAGGATGACAGGAGGGGCTACATTAGATGGTTTGATTTCCTCCCCTCCTTCTCACAATGCGGGCTACAGCCTGTGCTGTCACAATATCCATTTAAATCTATGTGCCCCAGCAACAAGATGTACTATTCCACAATGGGGAGACCTAACTTCTATAGACCTGAGGCAGGGGGCTGACACTTGAAGAATGACACACCTAGCAGCCAATCACACAAGCTGCAGAAAGGATCTTCCTAAACTGTACATGTAAGGACACTGATTTAGCAGGGTCAGAAACCAGAAAATAAGGACTTGCTCCTGGTAAACAGAGACCATTGGAGGCTATGACTACCACCTCTGAATTCTACTGCTGTGTTGCGCTGAAGGTGTAGTTTGCAACTGTAGCAGAATCTGATGTTTTCTTGGCATAGGTGATAGTTCAGATAGGTTTATGCAAGTCGATTGGGTGGCTATGACAGTGTGAGACTATAACAATTGTATCAAGTTCAGCTGGAGTACTGCAGGTGAGCATGTACACACACACACACACACGGAGGAGGAGGAGGAGGAGGAGGAGGGCAGAAAAGATTGAATCTTACTGGAGACTAGTGAGATTCTATAAACATAATCAAAATGTAATAGAAACTTTTTGGAAATGCTGTTAGAAGGAGAAAGCATCAATCTTCATGGAACTCCACTCAACAGGCTTTCTCCAGCTAATCAATCATGGTCAAGACATGGGCTGTCCCATCTGTCTGTGCAAGGGACCAGGAGGAGATTGCTAAGTCCCTGGGCTGAAGCTACCATCTCAATGCGAGGCAATTCATCATGCAGGAAGGGGAGGGAAAATAATGTAACACTAATAAAGTAGTCCCCCTCCCCTCCGCACGGTTTCCAATGAATTTTTAGTAAATGAGCCCAAACTGTAGGGAGGGAAGGAAGGAGAAGGAAGGAAGCTAGCTGGAGAATGCTGTTTATAAGATGCACATCGCTAAACAGCAACAATAACTGTCATCTGCATACAAGTTCTTGTAGCAAAGATTGAACTCGCCACTTCATCAGGTCACATTCAGACGAGGAACAAATATATACTAAAGAGATAATGTCTTCCCACCATCATTCTGCCACAGACAAGAGGTGGAAGTTTTGAGTGTTTTCAGATGCCAGATTTGTATGGCAAACACCACAGAGTAAACACAACCCCCCTCAAAAATATAAATAATTCTCGGCTATCTGCCCCTGTTTTCTTTCCTGCTGGGGGTCAGCCACTAATAGTATGTGCATATGCAAAGGCTATTTGAATCTTTTTTTGCTTTTGGTTCCACCAGGCAAAATGCCCATTTCTACTCCCTGGTTCCGGTCCCTTCAGGGGCAGATATAGGGCAGTGTGACTGGCACAGCTGTACTGGGTGCCGAATGTTGGGGGCGCCGCAGGGCATTGCGACTATAATGTGGTGGATTGAGCAGAATAGGTGAGAGGTGGGTAGGCGGGGTATGTGTGGCAAAATTTGGGATTGCACAGGGCACCACTGAAAATGGACAGACCAAAGTCTGTACCTGGTCCCTTTGGCATGAAGTGGGCATGCTTCAGGTTTGCGGGATCTGCTTTGATTTTTGGGTAGAACACCAAGATCCACCAACCAGAGCCAGGTGCTATGGGACTATGGGGGCAAAGCCTGATGTGGCTTGGGGGCAACACAATTACTGTCTGCAACTTGTGAGCTGCACAACTGGAAGTCCGCTCCCCTTCCTTGGGGGTTGGTGCTGTGGCCCCCCCAGTGACCCAGCTGGAGGGTGGAGGGCTGCTGCCCGCGTCATGGGGACTCCCGGCCATATCACACCTCTGGCCGTCCAATCGGCACAGCCAGGGGCATGGCCGAAGACTGTTTAAACTGTGGCACGGCCAGGGGGGGACCTCCTTTTCCCTCCTCGCCGGATTTCCCAGCCCACACGCCCTATTTTTATGCGTTGCTATGACAGCAACTTTGCTATGGACATATTGATGGGGGCGGGTAGGAATTTTTCCACTTGGCAAATTGGCATCAGCCACTTGGTTTTTGCCTACCTTGTAGCAATCATCACAACTTTGTAAGGTTAGGCATTGGGTCAGGCTTTGTTTATGGGAGGGGTGGTTGTAGCCTTCACCTGCCCCTCCTCGATAAGGGTATCCTGTTAAAGGGATCCAGGGGTGTGGATCCTGTCTGAAGCCTGGTCATGGGCTAGCGCCATGCCACGACCCATCAGGACCCTGGGGGTGCCATAATAATAATAATAATAATAATAATAATAATAATAATAATTTATTTGTACCCCGCCCATCTGGCTGGGTTTCCCCAGCCGCTTTGGGAGGCTTCCAACAAAAATTAAAAATAGATTAAAATGTTACACATTAAAAACTTCCCTGAACAGGGCTGCCTTCAGATGTCTTCTAAATGTCAGGTAGTTGTTTATTTCCTTGACAGCTGATGGGAGGGCATTCCACAGGGCAGGCACCACTACTGAGAAGGCCCTTTGCCTGGTTCCCTGTAGCTTTGCTTCTCGCAGTGAGGGAACTGCCAGAAGGCCCTCGGCGCTGGACCTCAGTGTCCAGGCTGAATGATGGGGGTGGAGACGCTCCTTCAGGTATACTGGGCCGAGGCCATTTAGGGCTTTAAAGGTCAGCACCAACACTTTGAATTGTGCTCAGAAATGTACTGGGAGCCAGTTTAGGTCTTTCAAGACCAGTGTTATATGGTGTCGGCGGCAGCCCCCAGTCACCAGTCTATTGAAAGGGAATTACAGTGATTGTTGGGTAACAACAAGGATGTTGGGTAATGTAGTCACTTGCTTCAGCTTGTGCAAAATTATTAAATTTAAATAATCCACATCTTTGCTTGTGAAATTATTTAACTGCTAACTGGACTAAACTAAATCAACCAGCAAACCAACAACTTGCCCTGCTATTGCGTATTAGACCTGCAGAAAATCAGCAGTTGAAGCTTTCCACTTCATGGATGGAGAGAAACATCACCACCTGTTAACTGCTGCAGATCAAATGGCTGTTAGAAGCACCACAAAGAACAGAGCCAGTTCAAAAGCAGCCAGCCCTATGTAGACAGACTTGCCAGAACACATCTCTATATAGGTCACTATAAAATGGTGCTGTCAAAATAGTGTTTTGGAAAAAAAGAAAGAAACTGAATGGCATTGCCAGTGAGATGAAAGACTGATAGCGAGCACATCTTGTCCTCACAATATTGTGCTTTCTTCACCCAGAATTATTTTAAAGTATTTTAATCTGCATTGGTTTCCATGGGAGAGTTATGCCAGAACATAGATCTTTCCTACTGATACAAAGCAGAGGGTAAAAGTGTTTCACTTTTTGGATCTTATCATCTATTTCTATCCCTGCAATAACAGGCAATTTGATTCTCCAGTGTAATTATTATCGACAGTATCTGATGGTATGGATCCCAACATTCAAGTACTTCATTATTAAATAGTTATTGATATAGCACCTTAAGAGCCTACATGCCTTCCACAATGACTCTCAACACAGTCTACATGTGATCTTTCATTGAAGCACTGGTGAATTTTGACATACAGTATTGGAGCTCAGATAGGCATTGTTTCCAAGGAGCAAGAACCACTGAATTCAGTAGTCCTGACTGCTGACTACAGGTACATCCCTAACATACAGTTAAAGCACTCTTATATCACTTTAATCGTCATGGCTATCCCCAAAGAATCCTGGGAACTGTAGTTTATTAAAGATGCTGGGTAGTGTGGCTCTCTAACAACTCTCAGCACTCTTAACAAATAATAGGTTTGCAGGATGGTATACAATGTGGCAGGGCTGGCCCATGAGGCGTTCCTACATGTGATGTGTTCCTTAGAGACTGGATCTGCTGCCCATGCGGATTCTGCTGCCTGAGGCACTCGCCTCACCTTGCCTCATGGGTGGGCCAGCCCTAGAATGTGGTACAGGTTGTATGGTGTGGATGTGACTAACTTGTAAAGCACAATAAAGCTTTAACAAAGTATCTTCAGCCAACTGATATGCAAGTTTTTGCTTTTCAGTGATGCAAAAGATATATCTATAGAATTCGGTCAGACTGGCCGCTGAATCATATTTCAACTCCAGTGATGGGACAACATCCTTCACCAACCTTGAGGGCAGCAGGCTAGCTTACCGGGTGCAGAGCAGGTGACGTGTGGCACACACTGTTCTCTCCAACACTTCATGACCATTCTCCACCCTTCAGCATCTGCCGCATGAGACAGAAGCTTCACTCTGTCCAAGAGTAGGCAAAACACTTGTTTTCTGACCCACCATCCTCTAGTGAGCATAGGAAGATGTCTTAAACCAAGTTGGGCCATTGGTTAGATAGCTTAGTGCTTACTCCAGGCTAGCTTAGTATTTCTTCGAGTTTATGTGCCATCGAATCTAATGTGTGCCTCAATTTTCAGAACCTTGAAAGCAAAAAAGTATTTTCTGGTGAATGTAAATGTGCCATCGAATCTAATGTGCACCTTAATTTCCATGATGCAATTTGGCCAAAAATGGTGAGCATTAGATTTGAGTAAATACAATATTATCTACACTGGCTGGTAGCAGCTCCTTGTGATTTCAGGTAGGGGATAGTCTCAGTCCTACCTGGAGATGCTGACATTCTAAATGCAGAGCAGATCTCACCAGTGAGGATGTGGTGGTTTGTGAGGAGGAAGTGGAGCTCGTGGACTTTCCACCTGTCTGGCATCACATGCTTATCTTCAGCAACATTGCTAGAGGAACGTGTTCCTTCAGACCAGATCATTCCTAAACAGGGGAGGGGTCGGTTTCAGAAACTCATTGGTTCATTCCAGCTTCAACCCTATATGTGTTTGCTTGGGAGCAAGTACTAGGTTTAGACTATTATGTGCTTATTGGAATGACAGTCAAAGACAAGCATAATGCTATCAGCTGGTTTGCTTTGTCATTTCCATGTTTTATATTCTGGTGCTCCTGGATATTGTCTAGATTTGAAGTTTATAATAAACTGATGGGCCAGGGCAAAAGAAGTATAAAAGGAAACATAATCCTCAGGGGTAAGGAGGTGGGGTAGCGGGAGGCGGGGGGAGTCAAGCTGCCGTTCAGATCAAGATGTATCCTGACAGATCAAGTTGGTGAAACCCATTAATTAGCACTTTTGGAAACAGTTGCTAAGTTAATTATTCCTTTTTCAGATGAAAGAAAGCTAATTTCTGGCATTTACATTGACAGTGACGAGCGCTAATGTTTTTAGAGTTGACATCCCTCAAGATAAATGATGTTCTGAAATGCACATCCAAACATTTTGACGGGAAGCAATCGCAGTGAGGATCCTGGAACGCTGAGGAACATTTCTAAGGCTGCAATCTTATGCACACTTGCTGGGGAAGTAAGCGTTGTTGAACTGGATAGGGACTTACTTCTGAGTAAAGGCCCTAATCCCAAATTATATGGTGAGAGACCCATGTGTCATCCCTAAGCCCAAGAAAAGGCATGAAAATATCATGTTATGCATGTCTAGCTCCCTGCCAAACCTGTGAACTTTAAAACTCCAGGCAGAGTTCAGCTGTTTGTGATTCTGTATGAGGGATGTCACAGGACGCAGCTGCGGGAAAAGGATTGCTTGGTTGACTTCCAGCCTGTGCCAATATGGTCATGTCATTTATTGTGCATTTATTGTAAAATGTATATCCTGCTGTTCTATCACAAAGGGCATTCAAGGCAGCCAGCAAACCAAATATAAACATTTACGCACATAAAAATAATATGAATAGCAAGGGGCACAATCTAGCCAAAAGGAAACATTTTTCTAATCCTGCATAAATTTTTTTGGGGTGGATGGTGCTGGTGTAGAAATGTAAGTATATGCTGAAGTCTGCAAATCCTATTCACACAGCACACTTCACCTGGGAGTAAACTCTATGAAACTTTATTTCCTTAATGAATCTCTTCCGATGAATGTCCCTGTGGAGATGGCAGTACCGAATCGGTGACACATATCCTTCTGGCTTGTACTCTTTATAAAGAGTTGAGGAATGAGGTTATCACCCCTCTTTTATTGTCCATTCTGGGTCGCCCAGCCACTGCCACACTGTCCTTTCTCTTGGCAGATCAAGATGAGCAGGTGACAGCAAAGGTTGCAAGGTTTTGGGCTGGGGCAATTAGAATAAGATCCACTACTTGACTATTGATTCAAAACCCTAAAATGTATTTTATATAATCGACTTTTTATTTGTATTTCTTTGTATATTGTATTGTTGTTTTATTGCTATGGCCGATGGCTGATGCAAATAAAGATTCATTCATTCATTCTTCCTATGAAGTGCCTCAAAGTGATTTAACAATACAAGCATCAGCAATCAAAACATATATGAAACAATTCCATGTATAAAAACAGTTTTGAGTCCAATGTAGGAGCCCAAATACACAAACTGACACAACGAAGGAGGACAGGATGGCAAACTGATACACAACTTAAAAATGAAATCAAAACAAAAAACATTCTGAAACAGTTAAAGCATTTTAAGAACAATTAAAACATCTAAAAGCAGTTATGGTTAGAAGCTTTCCAATAGCAGTTAAAAACAGTTCAAAAAAAATATTCCATCCAATGGTCTTAGCATCCTTCACCTACCCTATACCTGAGTAAATGGGAACATTTTAAAATTCCATCTGAAAGTTAATAATGATGGAGACAGGCACACCTTGCTACGGAGGGCATTGCACTACTGAGGAAGGGCCACTGGAAAGGCCCTGTCATGGGTCAGCACCAGCCAGGCAGCCACTGGAGGCAGCAATAAGACCCCATGAGCTGACACAAGATTATTAGGAGATGTTCAAGATAGCAAAATCTGTGATGGCAAAGACTGGTATGTTAAAATGAAGTCTGAAGAAAGAGCCATGCCACCCAGTTCGAAGAAGAAGAAGAAGAAGAAGAAGAAGAAGAAGAGGAGGAGGAGGAGTAGTAGTTTGGATTTGATATCCCACTTTATCACTACCCGTAGGAGTCTCAAAACAGCTACCAATCTCCTTTCCCTTCCTCCCTGACAACAAACACTCTGTGAGGTGAGTGGGGCTGAGAGACTTCAGAGAAGTGTGACTGGCCCAAGGTCACCCAGCAGCTGCATGTGGAGGAGCGGGGACACGAAACCGGTTCACCAGATTACTAGTCTACCGCTCTTAACCACTACACCACACACTGGCTCTATGGGACCTACTCCCATATATGCTTAAGATTGTTGCCTATAAATCCTGTTGATAAGCTGGGCAAGCTAGAAAGCCTCTCCTCATATGACTTTACCTGGACCCTGCGATGATCACCTGAGGCCTTTCTTCAGGTGCCTCCTCCACCAGAGGTCTAGAGGGTGGCAACATGGAAATTGGCATTTTTTGCAATGGCTCTCTGTTCGTGGAATGCTCTCCCCAAGGAGGTTCGCATGACACCTTCTTTACATATCCTTAGGCACCAGATGAAAATGCTTCTCTTCAACCAATTGTTCAGCTGATTAACATTCTATGATTTTTTTTAAAAAATGTGTTTGTGGGAGGCGGGGTTATTGGTTTGTTTTTGTTTTATTATGTACTTTGTATTCTCATTTCGTATTTTCCTGTTGTGAACTGTCCTGGGAACTTTGGATGAAGGGCACTATACACATTTTAAAAATAATAGTAGTAATAATAAACAGGCTCATCACAGGCTCATCTCAGCTATCTGCCAATCTCCCATTCCCACCACCCTTCTGAGTAATACCCCTCCCCACCTTCTCACTATATAGAAGGATCTGGCAACTTCTGTTTCAGTCAAAATAAAAAGATTCCTTCCAGTAGCACCTTAAAGACCAACCAAGTTAGTTCTTGCATGCACACGAAAGCTCATACCAAGAACTAACTTGGTTGGTCTTTAAGGTGCTACTGGAAGGAATCTTTTTATTTTGACTATGGCAGACCAACACGGCTACCTATCTACTTCTGTTTCAGTGTATCTGAAGAAGTGTGCATGCACACGAAAGCTCATACCAAGAACTAACTTAGTTGGTCTTTAAGGTGCTACTGGAAGGAATTTTTTTTATAGTAGTAATAATAATATTGCTGAAAATGAATATAAGCGCTAGATCTTGGTTTCAATTCAGGAGTGAGAAGTTACTGGTATATGAATTTCGATATTAAGCATTTTCTTACCTCAGGCTCCTGTTGTGTGTTTGATATATCTTTCCTGAAATAAAAAGTGTAAGGTGAATTAGTGGAGAATGGAGGTGGGTGGGGATGGAAGCATTTCATTTGTTTTTCAATCAGAGTATGTAGAAGAAGTAAGACATTAGCAAGGTGACCTAAAGGACAGGACAGATGAGGGGATTTGGCCTATGGAAGACAGAATGTTGAAAATGCCAAGACTGATCCCATAGGCAGAAATCTTTTGTGGTGGGTAGCCTATGCTTATCTGGAGTGGTGGTGTTATAAGGGCATGAGAAGCAGCAAATTCCTAAATACAAGCAGTCAACGAAAAGCCTTAAATGTAAGTAGCTGAGTATGACTAAAGCCATGGTCTTTATTAAATAGTTTTACTGAAATAAAATAATGGCAACATGCTTATTTCTTATTGAGCCATGGGGCAGATTATTGCCAGCACATATTTTTCCCTCCTCACATCTTCATAAGCCTTATGACACATGTGTGAGAATATATGAGAACATCTCCTCCCTGGAAAACTCAGAAATGGTCTACTGCTTGCCTGAGGAAGTTAGCCTCCTAGCTGTATTTCTGCTTAAAATCTTTAAATTTTGCAGATTGTTACTTAAATGCCCTATTCACTTCCTCAGGCAATTTGTATGGGGTTTGAGTTGGCTGTATAACCATGGCTACTAGGCTTGTGCTCAGGCACCAAGATTTGCCATGTATCTGTGCATCAAAAAATATAATATAATACAATAAAATCTGATCTGATTTGTTTGTGATCCATTCTGTGCTTCAGGTTCTGAGCAACTCTGTAAAAAATGAAGCTCTGTCATCTCCATTCACTATAATGGGAGATCTAATAAAGAACTATGATTTCTCTGCCTTTTGGCCAAAGTGGATGGAATTTACAGGCAGAAGAACCCCTCTACAGTGGATTAAGCCTGCCAAATTGCAGGCAAACAGGCCCAGGAGCCTTTCATGGGGAAAGTAACAGGGACTCAGTTTTCTCCACAATCCAGATTAGTTTCATATTTTCGATGAGGTAGTAGGAATTTGTCTTCTACTCCCTTATCTTAAAGTAATTAAGAGATGGCTGAGTGGTGTGTAATGATGCTTGTGTGTTTTGAACATGTGTTTGGTTTGTTAAAGCAGAGCAATAGTTTTTTAAAAAATTAAAAAATTAAAAAAAAATAAACTTAGCTTTTATTTTTAAAGAAATCATCTGCTGCTTTGCTTTAGAAAATACAGCAATGTTCTCTTCAGTGCTCTACAGGCAACATTTTGGACCACACCAGTTTTTGCCCATGGCACTGTAGACATATAGGAAAACATATACATAAAAAATTAATTCGTTCTGCGAGTTTTGTCGTCTTGCGATTCTTTTCGTCTTGCGAAGCACGGTGTCGGGAAAGTTTTGGAAAAGCTTCAAAAATCACCAAAGTCTTTAAAAACCTCAAAAAAGGCTACTACACCGCGTTCTATGAGTTGCTCCTCGAAGTCAAGTCGCAACTGTATTAACGGTGTTAAGAAAAAGGAAACAAACTTGCAAGACGTTTCCGTCTTGCGAAGCAAGCCCATAGGGAAAATCGTCTTGCGAAGCAGCTCAAAAAACAAGAAACCCTTTTGTCTAGCGAGTTTTTTTGTCTTACGAGCATTCGTCTTGTGAGGTACCACTGTAGAACTATTCTTTACAGAAAAGTGCAAAAAACTACAGAGTGGTGTGAGACTTTGAATGCACTCAGATGTGGGGATTATTGTGTAAGTTTTCCTGGTTATAATGCCAGTGCTCTAGTCTTAGTTTCTAATGTTCCTTTTATAGTGTGTTACCTGTTGCATTCTCCTGCCAACCTAGCAGTTCGAAAGCACATCAAGTGCAAGTAGATAAATAGGTACTGCTCCAGCAGGAAGGTAAACGGTGTTTCCAGCTTAGTCATGCTGGCCACATGACCCAGAAGCTGTACGCAGGCTCCCTCAGCCAATAAATCGAGATGAGTGCCGCAACCCCAGAGTCGGCCACGACTGGACCTAATGGTCAGGGGTCCCTTTAACTTTACCTTTACCTGTTGCTTTATGGAACTGTGGTTAAAAAAAAATCAATACACTACCAGGTCCTAAATTTCATTCACACCATTGAGTGTGGTATGACACAACAGCAGGATTTACCCATAAAAATGGTGGAAAAGAATTGTATGCCAGAAGACCACTTCAAATAATATCTCATGGTAAGATCCATGAAAACCATGGTGAAATTACAGTGCAAAACTCCCATGATTTTCCAGGTTAATGGGGTTGTAAATGGATTATTTTCTGGAGGCAATTATCAGTCTCTGTAGAAACTCTCCACTTTGCCGAGAACAGGGAGGTGGCACTCCTGAGCTAAGAGTCTTGCTGTGTGCTATGGAATGTAGATGAAACTGCATTCTACTCACACATAATTCCTGCTGTCGTATATAATACTTATTGCTTTGCAAATTGCAAGGATTATTTTCTCTTAACTGCTAGTAGTTTTAGAGGATGTAATTGGAAATAACATATTCTAACTGAATCCCAGAATGAGACACCTTATACGGAAATGCTGTGTGTGTGTGTGTGTGTGTGTGAGAGAGAGAGAGAGAGAGAGAGAGAGAGAGAGAAAGAGAGAGAAAGAGAAAGAGGGAGGAAGGTTCTAAGTGGAAGAATGATTCCAGCCAAATATTTTCACGTGGACAGCCAATTTTAGTTTTGGCTGCCTTCTCACATTCATCAAAGGTGGTCTTTAATTTTTTTAATAACAGGTTTTTTTAAAAAAAGTAAATAATAATATGAGAATAATTCAAAATCCCTCTGTCTCTTTTGTTTACACCCTGGGAAAACTGGGTCTGCCTTGAGCACTCTCTGACTCATCTATTCATGTTTTAAAGGACTGAAGAAAGCTGAAAAAACCAGACCAATCCCTAGCACAGGGGTATCCAAGATGGTACCTACAAGTTGATGCTGGATTGCAACTGCCATTATTCCTGGCCATTGTTATGCTAACTTGAATTGATGGGAATTGAAGGGCACTCTATTGGCTATCCCTGCAAAATCAGTGCAGGTGATCCTAATTATGAGCTCTGCTCTTGCTAGGGCAGGAATTGCCAAAGTGGTACCCTGTAGATGTTGCTGGACTACAGCTCCAACCATCCCTGACCCTTGGTCAAACTGGATTCTGTTGATGGAAGTTGTAGTCCAACAGCATCAGGAGTTCCACCCTGGACAGCACCTTGACTACCCTTGTGCTAAGGTTTGTGATGAGGCAGCCACCCAAATTTATTCAGCTGTCTGCCCCACTTATGTATAAGGCAGCGATAGTGAGTGAATGTTTTTGTGGGCTGCACTGGGCATGATTTACCATGAAAAAGGCTGCATACAAATGAACGGATGATGGTGATGTGGACTTGAGAACTCACAGCAGTGGTGGGGAACCTGTGGCCTTTCAGATTATGTGGGACTCCAATTTCCTTCATCCCTGACTATTGACCAAGCTGTCTGGATCTCATGGGATCTGATGGGAGCTGGAGTTGAAACACCTGGAGGACCACAGGGTCGCCACCCTTGGTAGCAGCTAGGATGTCAACTGGAAGTCAATAAACCACCTTACAGAATGTTACACATTACAGAACTAAAAAGAAAGAAAATTGGGAAATGGGCATTGCTCAGGTCGACATAATCCACAATACACATTATTATTAATTACCTTTTGGATTGAGAAGTTCCAAGATAACATCCTGTCCTGCTTTCTTTCTTACACTATAAAGCAAATCAAAACAGCTTAAGATGGGGTTAGATATAAGTAGTTCCAATGAGGCTGCAAATCTGCTTTTTGCTTCCTTGCATTTATATGAATGTGTGAAATAAAAAAATATTAATAAAAATGTGTGTATATATATATATATATATAGAGAGAGAGAGAGAGAGATGTATGTGTTGAGCTTTGTAAATGAGAAAATGCTTTTTTAAAAAACAACAACAAATACATACGTATTTAAATGTGAAAAAGTGGTAAGGAGCATGAAGACAAGAAGATGGTGTCCAGACTTCTATGTTGATGGATGAGCTTGATGGGGATACGGGAGCAAGGCCAGTGAGTGTGGCCCTACCCACTGATTTCATGCTGTTGGAGCCCTGAATAGGGCTCACAGTGCTGTGATAACAGCTCTGCAATAAGAACCTCTAAACTCAGATTGCAAAAAACCCCCAACAACCCCAAACATTTGTGATCATGACTGCCATTGATTTTACAGTGATTCCTCTCTATTGTGAACAATAGAAATGGGTACTATCACACAGTTCCCTTTTTAGGGCAAGTCTCTGATTACTTGCCCATGCCCATCTGAAATCAGAGCATGCACCAGCCCTGCCCCAGTACAGTGGTACCTCAGGTTACGGATGCTTCAGGTTACAGACTACACTAACCCAGAAACAGTACCTCGGGTTAAGAACTTTGCTTCGGGTTGAGAACAGAAATTGAGCGGTGGCGGCAGTGGGAAGCCCCATTAGCTAAAGTGGTTCTTCAGGTTAAGAACAGTTTCAGTGTGGTGTAGTGGTTAAGAGCGGTAGTCACGTAATCTGGGTAACCGGGTTCGCGTCTCCGCTCCTCCACATGCAGCTGCTGGGTGACCTTGGGCTAGTCACACTTCTCTGAAGTCTCTCAGCCCCACTCACCTCACAGAGTGTTTGTTGTGGGGGAGGAAGGGAAAGGAGAATGTTAGCCGCTTTGAGACTCCTGAAGGGGAGTGAAAGGCGGGATATCAAATCCAAACTCTTCTTCTTCTTCTTCTTCTTCTTCTTCTTCTTCTTCTTCTTCTTCTTCAGGTTAAGAACAGACCTCCAGAACGAATTAAGTTCTTAACCCGAGGTACCACTGTATATAAGAAAACTGGAAGCTGTCCTAAGCCATCAGATGATTGGTTTGTCCAGCGCAGTATTGTCTTCACTGACTGACAGCTGCTGTCTAGGATTTCAGACAACAGTCCTTCCAAGACCTTCTTGGCGATGCATTCTACCACCGAGCTACAGCTCAGCCTTTATTATCATGACTTGATTTATTGTCATGCACATCAGCTTTCAGAGTAGACGCACACCGGATGGGTACTGCAGCCCTAAGCATGTTTAATGTTGCTTACTCTCTTGTAAGTGTTGAGGATTGCCACCCTCAGAGGAGCTATTCCAGAGTAGGTGGTTGGAGGATTGCAGCATTATTTACTTTCTCATTAATCTATGACTTCGGCCAACAGTTAAGTGCTGTGATCCATCATCAGCTAAAGCAAAATCCAGGACATCTATGCCCAGAGAATATATATATATATATATATATATATATGCTTTCGTAGATTTTGCAGTGCTGTAGCAATATTATGAAATCCCATGAAGCAATTTACCCGAGTCCTACAACTCGCCACTAAGAGAGCATCCTGTAACAAATGACTCGAGGACTGCTGCCAAACAATGCATTTTTATATCTTATTAGGCAAATTAATTGTTGTTAACCACCGAGATAAAGGAGCGTCTGTAAAATACTCATCATGTACTATTTTAGCATCAGAAAGGAGGAATGAAATGGAGGCTTGGCAAAATGGCCTACAGAGTCCATGTTTATAGCAGTGAGAAAGAACCACTTACACCTAGACATAGATTACAGTAGGTCCAGTTACAGGTAGGTAGCCGTGTTGGTCTGCCGTAGTCGAAACAAAATTAAAAAAATCCTTCCAGTAGCACCTTAGAG